>NC_140412.1:169497153-174297153 GCF_965140295.1 Lepidochelys olivacea | reverse complement strand
TGTGTTAAAGTTTAATAAAAGTAGCAACCTGCTGCTTAATTCCATGCATGTGTCCTCATTTTGCCACTGTGTCCTCAGCAACAAATAGCCTACTATGGAAAAAAAACAGCTCTTTCTTTTCTTTTTAAAGTAAAGTTTAATTATTTTTTATTCCTCTACTATTAATTAGGGTTCTAAATTATTAATGTTTATGCAGATTTTAAAGCTTCATCAAAGGTCCTTAATGGAATTAAGTTTCAGTTGATTAGGCAATTATAAACAAATGAGGATTTTTTCCATGTGAACAATGCAATAGGATAAACTGGTTTGTGGAACTAATGTGATAAAAGGAGTGTTCTGAGAGGGTTGTCTCATTTATTATGCATACTTAGTAAATCCTCAGAACTTGGAACTTTTTAACATTCTGTCCTCAGTCTGACTTCTATTGATTTTTCTGATATGGAAAACAGATAAGTTGTAAATTATTGGCCATTTTTTTTCTCTTTAAGTCAATTATTCACCATAACTTCATGGCTGAAAGACATTTGCAAGTTTAATTAAAGCTTAGATGTGGAAAAAATCTGTGCTTTGTACTTTTCAAACATTTCAATTAAATTAATGGCATTTATGAATATGAAACAAGTAATGCACTTTATTTGTTTGAGAGATTACTGATGGGATGATAATATCCTAATTTGGAACAGTTTTACAGATTCCTTGGAATCTTCCAAAGCATTTAACGCTTGAAGTGGAACAATATCCTTTTAACGTTAAAGAACATGCTGTAGTAATACTAAACTTCTGGCTTAAGGTGTTATGTCGCAATGTAAATGTGCAGCTCAATGTGCGGGTTCCCTTTCCTCTTCATAAACTTCTTAAGATTTCATGAGTTATCCTTTTACTTGGCTATATTTTATTATTTTTAACAACAACGGTTATGTCCTAGGATATTGGAGGGACAACGTGGGTGAGGTAATATCTTTTATTGAACCTACCACCTCATCCACCTGGTCTGTCTAATATCGTGGGATTAGCGTGACTACTACAACTCATGCTTTAGAATGGGCATAATTGATTCTTTTTCCAAAATGCACAATCGTGTGGGACGAGAACTATTTGCTGAGCAAGTTTTAAACATTGTTCTTCAACCAGCCAGTGCTAATGCGGTTTAAACTGTGCTTGCCTGCCGGGCATAATGGTTTTAAAAAACGGACTTGACTCTCCTCTCACATTAGTTCTGCACTCATACAATTTGTTTTTACTTCAGTGAAAGTATTCATGATTCTTACTGCTGTAAGACAAAGTCAATGGGAATATTTATTTTCTAGAAGTTAAGCAAGTATTTAAGTAGTCTGCTGGATCGGGGCCAAAGACCTCAGAATCTTGCTGAATCTAGCTCTGAGGACAGAATTGGTCAGGCTGAGTTTAAATGCAGCTTTCTAAATGACGGATCAAATCTGCATCCTATTTAAAGTTGAAGACCAAATCCTCATTGCTTTCAATAAGATGAGACTTTAATATTAGATCTCTGACACATTTCCATTTTCATTGACTGGGCCTTTGTTTATGAATCAGGAATCCTAAACTAACAATGAAAGCTTGTTTTATACATTTTTCCCTTTGCTATCAATATAATTGTCTAGAATGATGGAATGTGGAACCAACTTCTTCTCTGATACACGTTCACAATTTCTATAGGCTTAACATAGGGTTGCCAGCTGTCTAATCACACAAACCCAAACACACTTTGTGAAAATCATGTAAACTGAATTTCTCTTCCCTCACCCAGACTGAAGGATTTAGAGTAGTTAAAGATCTGTTTCTTGCCATATGATTTCCCTGCCAGCAGAGGAATATATCTCCAGTGTTTTTCCCAGTTCAATTTTGGATGTGTTTTTTGTCAATTCCCTTGCAAGTTGGAACAGTGATCTTGCAATTTGGAAAGTTGCCTAATATTTAAGTGTAATTTGTTGTCTTAGGGATTTTCCTTTTTTGTGAAATTTTGGGTGGTGGATTATATTTAGAAGTGCTCGTAATATGTAGTATGTGGTGCTAGGTTTTGATCATTGTGGTCTTTGACCTTTTTAACTGTCTTGCAAATTGTAGTTTGTGGGTGTTTGTGTTTTTTGGTAGGGGCTGGGGAGTATATGACCTTTGGTATGGTTTCTGTGTACATGTACATACACACACATTTGTTTTTGGCTATCTGGATCTTTGAGGGTGCTGATTATTTGAGTACAAGACACCTATGTGGAAGTATTTTCCCACTGCACTTCTATGAAATTCTCCCTTCCTGTGTAGTCTATTGTATATTAATTCCCAGCAGAAAGTCATTCTGGCGAGGTAATATAATTTGTTTAGGTTTCATTTTGTGCTCTAAAGTAAACAAATCTTTTGTATTATCAATGCCAATAAATCTCTTGTTCCTATAATAGTTTATGGATTTTTGTAAATTAACAGCTCCTTATAATTGTTTTGGCAGAGGATAAAATTTGGTAGTTTAAAATATATTTCTAGCTTTTACAGCTAATATAGAAAAAGGCTTATGAGATTAAAATGTTTTATTAGAAATTTATGACATAATATATACCATTATTATGAGCGAGTGTCTATCCAGTGGTGTAATCGTCTTTGTAAATGCAGGGACCAGATGAAAAAAAGTCTTTATATTATGACCTTTATTACTGTTCACATGTAGACAACTGTAATAGTCACTTATGTTCTTAATAATGGACTGGTGTGTGTTCTGTTTTTTTAAATGTTTGCAATAATCCCCTCACATGCTAGCTGGTAGCGCGAGGATAGATCCGTTTACAGCTGTGTGTGTGTGTGTGTGTGTGTGTCTATATATGTGTGTACACAGCAGCAACACGTGCGTGTGCATATACAAAATTTATATACTGAAAACTCTTACATTACTCTTAGCTAGGATGAAACTAAAAACATTTTAAATAAACAATAATAATCTCTAGACCCCATCTTGACTTTTTCTCAGTCCAGGTGGAGAAAAGGGAGCAGGATCAACGCACAGCTGCTTTGGAGATGAGAGTTGACTTGCATGAGGCTTTTTTCCCATCCTGACCCATACTGGGATAGGTTCTTCTAGCCAATGAGTCCCATTCCTCTTCCCGGCTAAGAGCGTCACTTTAGAGCCAAGAGTTCTATTTTTGCGAAATGACCCCTTTTAAGTGTTAGGAGCTTGGTGGTACAGATATTTTTCACACTGGCAAGTAGGCTTAGTCTTTAGAAAAGAAATGTTTCAAGACTGCTCCTCAATCTTCCCCTCTTTATCTGTCTAAAGAACTTTTGTGGCCCCCACTGTAGAATCTGAACACCAGACTGGTCAGAAAATGGAATTTCCATGCCACAGGAAATGTGGCCATCTCAAAATTTTTCTTCTGAATAAGAACGTAAGTCAAAGTTATGACATTTATCAGGAAATGGAAATTCTGAAAAACTTTCATTCTGAAACACTGAAATGTTTTGCTTCAATAATGCTGAATCATTTTGGTTCAATAATGTTGAAATGTTTTAAAATATGGCTATTTTATATTTTATCCACATATATAAAGTATATTCTACTGGTTGAAAGGAAAGACAATGAAAGTTAAAATGAAACATTTTTACCTTGTTGAGGCTGAAATGTTGTCAAGCTGAAAGAAGAAAGTCAAAACAAATCATTTTGCCTTTTTCCTTTGAAAATTTCTTTGAAATTGACACTTCCCATTAAACATCTCAGTTTCAAAGAAACTGCATTTCCTGACAGAAAACTGTTAAATTTGTCAAGCAGCTCAACTGTACACTTTACAATCTCTCATGAAATCCTAAAGACACCTCAGCGTGGCACAGAAATTCCTTTATCTCCATTTTACAGATGGGGAGCTGAGGCAGAGAGAGAATAAATGACTTTGTCAAAGTCTCACAGGATGTCTGTAGAAGAGCTTGAAGCCTCCTGAGTCTGACGCTAATGCCTGGACCACAGGAGGAGTCAGTGAACTGTATCTAATGAAAAAAGGGAGAAACCAAGCCACTGATTTCGTTCCCACAGGCCCAGCCTGTACATTTTGGTATTGCTCTGCTGACCTATATTTCTTACATAGATTAAAGGGTAGGGGAAGAGTTATATTTGATGTCAAGGTCTCCTGCTTCAGGGACCCAGATGCTGTGGCCGATATGCTGCTGTGGTGGCAGCTGATCCTGCCCCTGAATGAGGCTGTTTCAGTGTCCCTTGGCCATGGCCAAGAATAATGCCACCCCAGCAATAAGCGTAAAGCTTATTTGTGCAGGAGTCAGAACTTTATCTGCGGACTAGTCCCAGACTGTGATATGAACTCACTCGGGAGCTACAAACCATCACAGACCTCGCTGCTTTCCAGTCCAAGTCAAGGTGCATTTGACTTTTTCTTCTCTAACAAACTCATAGGAACATTATATATATATATATATATATATAAATGTAGTAGTGTAGTGTGTGTGTATATATGACACTACCAATACAAGATACTCCACTGCACATGTTTCTCTCTCTCTCTCTCTCTCTCTCTCTCTCTGAGTAGAGGAAGAGAGAACAAACCACACAAGACAGAGGTTGCTTAATGTCATGTTCCTTAATGCACTACTGAAAGACCTTCAAACCATGGTGATAAGCATGCTATAAAAACCTACTTCAAAAAGAATAGAATACTTCCAATCTGGTTGTCATCACTGTCGGTGCTTGTCTCTGGATCACCTCTTGAAATTTCAGTTATAAGAATGAGTTGGGGCAAATGGAATGATTAGAAGGGAGAGAGTGCTTCCAATTGATTGATTCTGCAGATGTGTCTAAGATGTGCTTGAACTGGTGCAGTGCATCATTGAACTATCAATGAGGTATATGTTGCTGCTTTTCTGTCTGGTACTCTACATAGTTTAAAAGATTTCAACTTATCACATTGTATCATTTGTTCAAACTTGACTTCAATGGTGTGTTTCTGACACGTTTACTCAACACTGACCATTTCTGCTGCCATACCAAGACTGAAAGCAGTAAGTGAAATAATGATCCATATAAGGTTTGAGGAGTGTAAAAATAGGAATGGTCTCCTTCATAATTAATCTGCTAGGTTATATTACATAGCTTTCATTCTATTATATATTGACATGATGTATGACAATATAACAAAAATTCTTATAATACCCATTTTTTATGGCCACTATCAATTTCAGTTTGGGCATCCCTTCCAAATTTTCCTATTTTAGTAGTAATGCAGAAGGCCTTGTACCAATATTAATCAGCTTTTGTATTTTATAGCAGTTGTGGAACGAATGACCAGGACAAGTAACTCTGAAAAACCTCTATACTGAGGTTCCTCAGCCTAGACTTTCAGCACAGGCCTACTGAAATAAATGGAGCTATGCTGGTTTTACACCAGTTTAGCATCTTGCCTTCAGTATTATACAAATGGTCTTCAGACTTGGACAATAACTGTCCTGCTAGGTCAGTCTTTGACCTTTTCTGAGCAATTTCTAACACTTTTTGCTGAATTGGGTGATGTCTTTGGTGGCTACTCTCAAACGAGTTCAACAGTGATCTAAAATGGATTTAAATTGATGTCTTAGCAAGGCCAGTTAACAGACAGACATTCTCAGCATTTGCCCTATGTGATAATTTTGGGTAAATCCTTCTTCACCCACACAGCTGTTGAAGGAAGAAAATATAGCAGAACTGTTGCAATTTTGTTGTGCAGGGTGGAAGAGAGGAAGCAAAGAGGTTGTGTGATGTCTCCTCAGTACCCTATATGCTGCAGTGCCAAGCATCACCATGACCCACTCCCTGGAAAGACCTGCAGGGGTTGCTGGCTTCCAATCCTTCAAACCCTTTTAGTAGGGTTTTGTCTTCTTGATTACAAGTTTATGTCATTTTTTTGGATCAAAACAAGGGTCACGCAGTTCAGGCTGAGCCTTTAAAGCAAAAGTTCTTTATTTGTCTGCTGGGCCTCTTGAACCTGATCTCTATCAGTATATGCCATTCCCCCAAGGGTGGTAGTTTAGTTCATGTCCTGAGATCTGCAGCGAATCCCATCCCCTCTCCCACTGATTTTAGTTCCTGGAGAAAGATCACTAAATCATTCCCATGGAGCCAGAATAAAATTCCCAGCTCACACAAATTGATATACTATTTAAAGATAGTTTATAGTCATCAGAATAAAATCTTTTGTGGGGGATAGTCTAGAAATATAACATTAGTTTCAGCTTTGTTACAATGAGAAAAAGGTGAGGATGCAGAACTATGTCAAGCAGTGATTATTTTGTTGATACTCAAAGGCATAAAATATTTGGATTGGATGCTAGCTGACAGCTCCTATTACCTTTATAGATCAGACTTAATGGCTTGGTACTGCACTGATTGAAGTCAATGGCAAAATACCCATTGACTTCAGTGATGCAGCATCAGGCTCTGTGCAATTGTTGTTTTTTAATCGAGCCATTGAAATTAAATTCATGTTTTCAATTAAATTCTAATAACAGTAGAACACCTCAGTCACTACTTGATGCTTTTTTAATCTTAGATAACATACAGCACTCAGTCTTAACATCTGGTATTTTGTTTTATGATATAAAACTGTGTAGACTTCCAAAATATTTCACTTTAACCATTAAAATATCTTGAAGAGGAAGTATGAAGAATGGACTTTCTTCTTAAAAGGGATAGGGGAATGGATTGCACAATAAGCCACATTATTAAGTAATTCTTTCTTTGCTGGGAGAAGGGGTGAGACACAATTGTAAAGAAAGAGGAAATTGTTCAGTTGTCCACCGTTAATTGTTTAAAAGTACAAAAAAATTGACTGCCTATTGCTGCAATTGCAGTTCTTCTATTTTACCTGAAAACTGTTTTATTAAGACAAAGTTTGGTGAGCAAGATCTAGTCATTAATGAGTAAGTGGAAAGAGTAAAAGGGAAAACTCTCCAGCTTGGACTTCATCCCAGTCCAATAACCATAGGTGTAGAGTTCCATCTTCCCCAGGGCATTCTCCTGCTCTGTCTCCTATGGAAATGTTCTTCAAGCCCATTCCCAGATAACTTGTGCTACAAGTAGGGGATATTGAGCTGTAATTAACCCATTGATCTCAATGAGCACTGTGTTGTGCCCAGTGATCTGTCATGCTGCTAATTTTTGTTGAAAATCTGGATTTCTTTCAGAAAAAAATAAAACAAGTGATAATTAGCCTAATTCTTACAAAAAGAGAGGAACCGTAACATACTGAAAAATATGTCAGAGTTTTGCACAAACTTCTGGCAGTATTCCAGAAGAGTTGACAATTTTAAAAAGCTGCCATGTGTCCAGTTGTGCTTTCTAGCTGAAGAATAAACTGAAGAAATATTGATGGAGACTCTATATGCCTAGTGAAGTGAGCTGATGGGTAAATTCAGAAAGATTTGGCTAGCAAAACTACAATTCTCTCTCTACTTAAGGATGCACTGGGTTCCTTGAGATAACCAGCTAGTATCACCAAACTATTACAAGAGAGTTTCGTATATGGACAAAGTAAAAGAAAATTTTATAAAAAGTTCCAAGTGGCTATTTAGAGAATGGGGCCTGTCTATAAGGACAGTTTGTCATGATAACCTAGAGTGTAAATATATATCGCTCTAGCCTGCCACACACTAACTGGTTATGTGGGCCCTGCTACCCCACACTAAAAGTGCATTTGAAATAGGAGTAAGTCAAAGCAAGCTACAGATTTTCAATATATGGCTGCATAGACCAAAAGGCCAGTTAATACACTGCAAGCTACTGCCCTGTAGATTTATATCCCAGATTAACCGCATACTAGCTGTCCTCATAGGCAAACCCCTGCTCTACCAATGGCCACTTGAAACTGTTCTCTCAATGTTTTCAGCTCCATATGACTGGTTGACTTTTTAATTGTACTTATACATTTCCTGGAGTGAGGCTGCCTGAATTTCTGCAAAGCATATTCTTAACCAGCAATAGAAATGAGAAGCCACCATTCTAAATTGCAGCAATGTCACTTCCAGGGAGCTGTCCTTACAGAGCTTGTTTATTATTCAAACACTAGACTACACTTAGACATGCCAAAGACACTATATGCTATTCTAGTTCATGTTAAAAGGAAAGGGTCACTTTCAATCATGTTTGTGATGTTACAATTATAAAGACAATATAGCATGAAAAACTGGAAGAGAAATCAGTCTCTTCCTTCCCTTCTCTGATGATTAAAAACATTTGCAAGAAAAGGCTAAAGCCATGTCTACACTACCACTTATGGCAGCAAAACATATGTTGGGGTGTAAAAAAACACCCTCCTGAGAGACATAAATTGTGCTGACATAAGCGGTGGAGAGCTCAATACTATGTTGGCAGGAGAGCTTCTCCTGCTGACATAGCTACAGCCGTTCGTTGTGGGTAGTTTAATTACGTGCTGCTGTAAACTCTCTAGTGTAGACACCCTAAGTGAGTTTTCCATTTATTTGACGACAGTGTTGGCCTCTGGGTAATGCCTGTGAAAGACCTTCTATATACTGTACGAATCCACCCATTTTCCAGCCTCTCTTTAATCTCACTGTCATTATGGGTCGAATGTCCTATCCTCCATTCTTATTGTTGAGAGGAACTGAACATATCTTTCTTTGGAGCTATCAGTTGTAGGAACAATTATTAGAAGCACACCAAAAAACAGCTTTCAGGATGGAACCCAATACTTCCAGCTTCTGCAGAAGAGATGTGGAATCAAAATCAAAGCTGGATGATTGTAATTATTGGTATCAAAAAAGAGCAACCCAGTGTTTTAGAGAAAATATGTTCTTTGTTCAGTTCAAGATGGTTTTCCTTTCAGACATTTAGATGCTTCATAACAAATCTGTTAATTTACAAATGAAAAGCTATAATTAGAGTTTCTAACCAAAGTGTAAAAAAAAACAGTACTGTCTATTAAAAGGCAATAATATATGCTTTCTCAAAGAAAACGTTGTGTGCCAATATTGCAGTGTGAAAGGTCCCAGTTCCGGAAAGGTGCACCCACTCCAGTATGAGCCACAGCATAAGGTCGTGTTTGCCAAGTGTGGGATGTACCCTCATGGAGAGGCATGAAGAACTAGTTTGGAGAATCGGAGGGGCTTAATTTTTTCCATAGCTTCAGCTTTCATTTTTTAAAGAAGCTGAAACAGTTGTGAAAAAAGCCTTAAAAATGACCGTAGTGTAACTGACGAAGAAAATCTGCCTGAGTCCGTAAAGATACGGAAACAATAGCTTTGCAGTGCTATTCCCTCTCATTGGGTGCTGCTAACTCAAATACCCATAGATGTCAACATTTTTAACAATTTCACTGCTCAAAGGACATAGGAAAGCAAAGAAAGCATCATATTTGGAAGATATTTAACATCAGTGTTGAATATCCAACATTTGATAAAATATTTAAAAGGACACAATTCAGTTTCATTTGATTAAAATTCCAGAATATGGCCTCTAGCAGCAGATGGTGGAGCTACAGGGGTGATACCATTGGTCTCATTTTCCTGAAAGGGGTCTGACCTTTCAAAAGTTGAGGAAATGCTGGCGTAAAGCCACATTCTGGCCATTTCAATTTTGGTAATAATCAGGTGACCTACTAGGAGTCACACATTGTAATATATAATAGTCATGTACAGCTGTCTGTTTGCCACTCCCCTTCTGTTAATTGTGTTACCCATAATTCAAGGGTGAGCTGGGCATCACAGGAGAACAACATGGGATGGGAGCAGGGGAAGAAAGGAGAAAAAGAAAAGGAGAAAAAATGAAGATGATGGCAATGCAAAAGCAGTGGTGACTCCTCTGATCAAGCAGGTTCACACTGGCCATCAAGATTTAGAGTCAATATCTTAAAATATGACACTATCCCTTATTATCGGGCTTTAGGTCTCAGTTTCACCAGTTCACGTATGCCCACATTTATTTTTCACTGTCCAGAGTCACAAGATAGCTAGCCCTGCATCCAACCTGTCTGTGATAGGTTCTGCTAAGGAAGATGAGCCAACCCAGATGGGACGTTGAGTAAATTGTCTGGGTTGCTGGGCAGCAGGTATTACTGCTGTATTGTATGGAATATCTGGGCCTAATAAGGGTTATGAAGGCTCTGTCAGGAGGTTCCAGAAGACATGAAGCTATGGAGGAGAGTGACTTCTCAGGAGGAGCTAGTTAGAGAGCTTACTAGGAAAAGGAACATCGGAAGGGTGCTCCTAGAAAGAAAAGGTTCTGAAGGGGAATAGCTATGAGAGTTAAGCCCTGGGGAGACCTGGTCTCAGTGGAAGGATCTTACCAGTCAGGAGCTCCACACTGCAGAGGACTTACACACTGCTCTGGAGAAGAGGTGCAATGTTTTGACCTCTGCAGGGGATTGCAAGCCCAGAGGAGGAACGTTTTCCCTGGTGATAGCAAGAGACCTGATCCCACATGAGGGTTGCAGGTCAACAGCGCCTCACTAGGAAGGAGCTTGTAGAGAGGAGATGGATGGACTCAGATGGAGCAGACAGACTAAGGTTAACTGCCCTCCTCTTCCCCTTTACCCTCGGAGCCAGGATGCTGAGATGTAGGCTTGCTTGGGTGTCACGTTGAACCTTTCACTGAATAAATTAGATCCCTGAAGCACAAAAACCCCATTAAACTCAATTAAAGCTCAATAGAGGAAACTGAGGCAGGAACATGCACATAGACTCATCAGCCTTGACACAAGGGGGCAAGGAGTGCCCACCATGACAATTACCAGTCTCTGCTGAAGGTGAAGAGGATGCAGAGCTGCTTCTGCTGTCCGTTTCACCAACCTCATTATTCTTGTCCGGGTGCAAGCTAATGAGATCTGACTCTCTCTCTATGTAACCACAGTCAAACGATCAGAGCCCAAATGAGTGAGGCAAGCTGCACAGACCGTTTTCTAGAAATGTGCTCTTGCCAGAAGTAAATATTGTTTCAACTGAAAGAGGCAGGCTGG
This sequence comes from Lepidochelys olivacea, assembly GCF_965140295.1. Taxonomy (NCBI): domain Eukaryota; kingdom Metazoa; phylum Chordata; order Testudines; family Cheloniidae; genus Lepidochelys; species Lepidochelys olivacea. Next base: position 174,286,207 of record NC_140412.1, on the reverse strand, counting down.
TGCATGGGTAGCCTTTAGAAGAAATAGAGGCTTTTGCATATAAGTAGGGATCCTACAAACAGGGATTAGAATACATTCCTTGCTCTCAGTCAGCGGTTCCATATTTCTTTTTCCAGACTCCTTGTTCCTTCCTCTTCCGTTTGACACATATATTGGTGGTTTTTTACTCCATGGAATATTGTATACTTCTGTGAGGCTGGCCCTTTCATAATTTTTTCTTCCTGAGAGACGTCAGATGTAGTTTCTCTTAGCTATTGTAAGATCTAGGCACTTCTGTGTCATTCTGATTATCATTTGCTGTATAGTTTCCCTGCCTATGCCAACCTTTTATTTTAATCATAAGGTAACCACAACTCCCTTCCGCATCCCAAGGGTGAGTGTTATCTACCACTCCCAGGACGGCCTTCTGTTGCTCAGTAGGATTACAGTGTACATTGCAGGGATAATAGATATCTGGGGAGAGATTTAGCAATGCTGCTGAAGATTTTCTGAAGAAAACCTCAACTCAAAGCTTTAAGGAGAGGAGATTGTCTGACTCTCTGAATTTCTGCATATTTTTCTGTTTTAGTTTCTATTACAACTGTCCCTACTTTCATATTTTAATACCATGTACCAACATAAATAATTTCTCAACATTTCAAGACGCTTTACAAACATTTATGAATTACACCTCAAAATGCCCAGGGTGGGGTGGGGGGGAGTTTAATGCAAAAGATAATTCATAAAGCTTTTCTTTGTAAAGGTTGGGACACAGAGTTCTGATATTATGGGGCTGGAGGAAATGGAATAGGAAACTGACTACACCTTCCTATAGCCTCCTGCCCAAAACTGTCACTGTGCAGCAAGGGTGACTTTTGCTTTGATTTATCTCACTGTATATTGGGGGGATAACAGGGACCAGAACTGAACTACCTTGAATATTTTTTGCTACAAGGACTGGCTTTTAGATAAGTGTTTACATAGTGTTTAATACAATGTAGCCCTCATTCCTAACTGAAGCTTCTAATTGCTCCATTTTGCCACACCCAGTCATTCTTAAATCATTGATTTAACATTAACATTGATTTAATCATTTTTTTTAAATGATGTATTTTGACTTGCCTTTTGCTTTTTGAATTCTTGTTTTAAAGCTTTTTGCTTCTACCATTGGGGCTAGAGATGTACTTAAAATAAAGGTTTCAGAGTAGCAGCTGTGTTAGTCTGTAGTCACAAAAAAGAAAAGGAGTACTAGTGGCACCTTCGAGACTAACCAATTTATTTGAGCATAAGCTTTCGTGAGCTACACCTCACTTCATCCGATGCCACTAGTACTCCTTTTCTTTTTACTTAAAATAAAGAGGAGAGAAAGCTGGATTCCTCAAGTAGTCACAGGACTCCAGGAAATGGGGCTTTCAAGAAAACACTAAATACTGTGAGATGATTGATTGATCAAGGAAAGTTCGCAACATTGGGTTCTACCATAATAAAGGACATTATCATAACAGCAAAATCCAGTGCACTTTATATATGCTTTGTGACTAAACACACAATACTTTTGTCTTTATGCTTAAATAAACCAACACCCATATATATAAATGTATATATATAAAATTAAGCAAAACCCCAATCATTTTATACATGATTTTTTTCATCGGTGGCTGTCTTTTTTCACAAAAAATCTTTTGCCTTGTGCTTACAAGCGGGAACTCATGTATTCTAAACAGAATATATTGTCATATAAGACTAATATGTCATTCATTAGTCTTCCTTCAGGGATGACCTGGGGTAATTTTTAGGGAAAGCAATCACTACATTAGAAATTCTGATCTTTAAAAACATATGTAAACTAGATTACCAGCCCCAGGGCAGGCAACACAAGTGGCAAATATACTGGCATCATGCTGGTGCTAATAGCTGCCTTTTCTCTCAGAAGAGGGTGGCACAAGTCAACAATTAAAATAAGAACCCCATATTTTATTTAAAACAAAGATCTAAAATCATCTGTTTGTTTTTTTTTCCCACTTGGCTCTGGGTTAGCATTCAAATTTAAACAAATGGAGGCATAAACATGCTGTCTTCGAGAGCTGCTCTTACTAGTAAAGCACTTAACATGCAAATCTGCTACATAAATTGAGTTTACAAGTGGCATTTCACAAAGATTACTGTTACATCTCATTCTAAAGCCAGAAAGGATGTGAAAAAGATAACTTGTTAGGGAAATAACTATAGATCAAGGGAAAAATTGGCACAAGCTATTACAGGCTTAGTACAGAAACTTCCACTTTAAACAGCATTGTATAACCAAGGCATGCATAATTTTTTACATTGACCATGGACATGAATCAAGCTATGTGATTATAAGTAAGAAAATCTTAGGATTTCAGTGTCATTTGAGTTTTAGTGTAAGTGTGATTGTGGTGGAGGTGACTAGGGAGGATTTATAAATTTGAGGGGCCTAATTATCATGCCTTCTATCTTGTGCAGTGATGGACATCCCTGCTGTACTGGTTTAAATCCCTACCACATCAGAATTCTTCACTCACTTATACTGATGGTAGCATTGGCACGGGTGTAAATAATTATACAAGCTACAAGGCAATCAGGCCCTAAATTTGAGTTGCTCTAATTATGACATGGGGTGCAATTCTGTCACTGCTTGCATATGTGTAACTCACTGGCTTGAGTAGAAATTCTGCATGAAGTATAGTCACTGTTCACAACTAACTACTTAAATCTAATTTGCTGCTATTACTCTAGGGCCTGATTTTCCTCTCACTTACATCAGTGTAGATCAGAAGTAATTCCTAGATGTATGTTTGTGTAAAAGAAAGGAGAAGCAGGCCCTTAATGTAAAAATGTGCTGCCTATAAATACCCTATTAATTGTCCCCCATCTGCACCATTTTATTTTTCAAACTCCACTGGCTTCAGTGTTTTTGCATAGACGCACAGTTCTAACTGAGAACAGAATTTGCCAAAAGGCATTTTGACCAGATGTCACTTTTTTGATTTCTTGTTGGTTTGGAAAGTAATTAATCAAGTAGATTCACTAATAAAATATCAAAAAACCCAAACTCATAAATGGATCAGATTATGCTTTCATTTATGCCTGCTTTTTAGTAGCATAATTCTGATTTAAATGGTGTTGCACTAGTAAATGCAGGATATCAGGCCAAAATCTGCTCCCATATTTTTCATGAAAACAATCCCCATAGCACAAAGTGTACCCACAATCTTTAGCACGGAAGTCAGCTCTCTGATTTATTAGACTCTGAACATTAGTCTCTCTTTAGCTTGTTTTAAAGCTCAAAATAGTTGTATGCTATGAAAATAGACAATGGGAGACACGCCTAATGGTCCAAAACCAAACATTAATATTGGCCAAATAAGTGAATTGAACTTATTTCTAAATACGTGCTACAGATGTCAAAGTGCATTCCTTAACTGATGTCAGCTCTAACTGTACTGTGTTCAGTACATGAAAGACTTCATGGAAATATGTCTAGCAATATGTTTTGCTCAGTATTTCTTCACAACCAGCACATAAGAAAACAGCTTCTCTCTTGTTTTGCTGTCATATGAGATATTAAAATAAAACTCCCCTTAAACAAAAAGGAATTGTTTCTAAGGTTAAAAATTGTATATGTTGAGTCCAGTTCCAAGGACACATGAACAACACTGAACACAATGGGAGCAGTCAGCAATCTAGTAAATGATCATTAAAAACCACCTTCATAACTGATAGCGTGCTCATCAGAAAGGCTAAAAACTTTCCATTCTTATCCTTATTCACTGCCTTCTTTGCTTTAGATTATTGTTGACTCTCTGCAAGGATTTTTTCTAATACAGCGTATGAAGGACACTAGATAAAAAATAAATTGTATTAAATTATATAATAAAAAAGCCCATTAGTGTGACTGCCTTCTTTCAAGGTTGTCATAATGTGTCCATTTGAAAAAGAAGCTACTTTGTTCCCATTTTTAGTGTGATAGTTTAAAAAGCCCTATGCCTGAATTAGTTTTTTTTTTCTGAGCACATAATGGGGTATTTTCAACTTTATATCAAGGCCATTTGGGGCTAACTGCCTCAACTTCTTGCCTTAGCCAGGTACAAGACACTTGCCGATCAGTGTGAATCAGATGCTGTGTTTATTTTTTCTAATGGATGCAAACATGGTTGCTAACCGTTATTAGTGCCGTGACTTACAATATTTTCATAACTATCTTCCTTCCGTGCCCTTTCTCCTTACTGGCAAAGACATTAGTCATACCATTGTTCCCTCTCTGTCCTGAGACAAGCAGACCATTTTAGTTCTAGCGCTGAATGCTGCCTTGCCCCTAGGCTTCCTTTAGTGTACTATGATGAAGAGGAGATGCCTAGAATCCTAGTCCTCTACTGGCTACTATAACTGACCAATGTGTCTTGATGGTGGTTTATCTACTGTGCCTAAATTTTTTTCATTAGAATAGAGTTTGATCCCATTGAAAGGAAAAACCATTGTGATTGCCCACATGAGCAAGTAGCTAATATTGGACAAAGCCCTGCACCAAACTCTAGCTATTCCCTTTTTATTGTAGGTGAACACCTGATAGTGAATCGCTGCACATCTGCAGTGTTAATAAAATACCCAATGTACTTAATGGTAAAATTGTATGGTTATTATACTTAAAATTAATAAACTGTTAAATGGATAAAGTTAGTGATTGTTATAGCTATTCATTTATCTGCAGTAAAGACTTGAGTACAGAAACACACTAAATACAAACCTTCAGCCTATCTCATGAGCTAGTCCTACACTTTATCTAATCACAGTTTCTATGCAATCGAGTGTATCACGTGTAGGTGTAATATTATAAAATATTAGAGAAATTCTATAATATATGTGCACAATCATATGGCATATTAGTGATAATATTGTGCACCTATTTACCCTTCATCTGAGAGTCTCAGTGTTTTATGAAGTTGTGTTATCCCTTTTACAGATGAGGAAACAGAGGCACAAAGCCAATATCATGCAGCTACTCCATGACAAAGTAAAAGTATAACCCAGCTTACCCTCTTTCCAGCCCAGTGCTTTACCCATGAGACATCACCATCTTCCAGTCACCAGCTGGGTCAGTGACTTGTCACCAGAACCCCCTGATGGAAATTTCTGTGTTCTGTATATTCACATTTGATAATTTCTAGAATTGGGATATTTCTTTTGGTAATATTTTGTATATATCTTCTAGATATAAACAGTCATTAGTATGGCAGAACACAAATGTGTTGAATTTCAGAGCATACTGCTTGTTCCTCTGTTTTCCAGTAAGCTGATAGATAGGGCTGCAGGATGAAACACGTTGTTATTTGCAGGATGTATATTTTGTGGGTTGGTTTGGATGAACTGATCTTTGTAAATTAGATTACTTCTGTGTATTATAAACGTTTGCACAAATGCCTAGAGCTTTAAGATAGACACTTCATAAGGAATTTGAGAGAATATATATTTGTAGTATAGAAAAATTCTAATTCTGTAGAAATAGAATTTCATGATGTCACGTATGTAGTCAAACTCTATAATATGGCCTTCATTTAAACATGGTGAAGTGAATGCGATCTTGGAGGGAAAGTGATTTTAATTTCACCTCATTTTAGTTTAGCCATCCATAAAATGAATATAATATATATAGGTGTTTTGAGTGACCTAACATTCGTTACATGCTTGGAGATAAATAGATATGCAAGGTGACTTGTAAGGTACCTTGACTTGTAAGGTAACTCCTTACCTGACTTGTAAGGTAACTCCCTTCTCTTCATGTATAATAATGCCTACATCTGTAATTTTCACTTCATGCATCTGAAGAAATGGGTTTTTTACCCACGAAAGTTTATGCCCAAATAAATCTGTTAGTCTTTAAGGTGCCACCAGACTCCTCGTTGTTTTTGTGGATACAGACTAACACAGCTACCCCCGATACTTGACACCATTCAGGGCACTGGATTTATAATAAAGGGATTAGAAGATGTTTCAAGTGCAGAGTAGAATGTTTACCACTCTATTTATGGAAACTGTTACTTACAAGTCTGTCATGGATCCTGGAGGTTAGAGTAAAGCTGGATCTGTCCCAATGATGTAGTATCTTGGCTGGTTGAAGTCCAAGACTCACATCTGTCTTTGTAGATTCTTTTTTTAAGTAACTTAACTTTAATTGGCTTCTAACTAACTTGATAGAGAAGAAATTGGAACTGAGAACAGTTTTGTGAAGTATTGTTCTTCGGAAATGTATTTTCCAAATCAATAAATGATATGCATAAGCTTGATCTGAAACACAAGTAATGCTTTTTGTGGAGTTCCCTTTCTAGTCACCCTTCCTTTATACAGACGTTTTAACAAAGGAAGAGGTTGTAATCTTCCAACTAGAAGAAGGTAGATCAGTTCAGGGTGGAGGAGGGGAAAGGGGAATGAGTGGACAAAGCATAATTTCCTTCCTCCAAACCAGAATAACTTAAATCCTTCCTTGCACATACCGACTTATGGAGAGGAGTGGTGGTTTAGGAATAGCCACTCAGTATGATAAAATTCCCCAGCAAGGGGCTGATTTGTTGAGATACTAGATACTAGTTTGAGCTTTTTGTTATCCTGAAAGGGCTCTGCACTAGATGCTTCTCAGCCTGAGGGCTGTATTGTGCAAGAGGCAGATATCTTGTAGGAGATGCTGGAGATGAGGATCCCAGCAACGATGTACCCTGATGTGCAGGGGGAGGGGAGGATACTCTGGTGGTGAGTGTGCATCATAACAGGGCATCTATCCCCTCTACTTCTTCTGCAAGCCTCTTTTCTCCAACATGGTGGTAGTTTGGAAACCATGAGTAATTCCCAGTGTAGCTTTCCTCAAGGATTGCATTGGGCTAGTATTGCCAATGTATTACCCGCACAATGACTCCCTACGGGTTAACAGGACCTTGTCCCAGTAAAGGAGCCTTTGTCACGCAGTAAATATTCTTAAACATGTACAGGTATTGATTAGCAATCAACAATTAATCATCAGAATATGCACACCAACATCTAATGCTCACCACTCCCAGTAAAGCAGACGGATGTCTCCCAATGGCCAGTCAGGATCCAATCTCATTCAGGGCTCCAGCTTCCATGTAGCCTACTCATTCAGGGGTTAAAAATCCTAGCAGCTTTGGTCTTGAGCTGTATCCTGGAGTTAAGTTCCAACAAGCTTGTTTCCTGACCCTCATTATATAGTTAAAATGAGAGTTCTTCTTATCAATACCTTCACCAGTTATTTTACTCAAAACATATCTATACAAAAAAACACTAACCGATCATTTTCTCTCTACAGGGGTTCACATGCCTAAGACTGCCTACTCATTAACTTTTGTGTTTTTCAAAGTTAGTAAAAACTTCTTGAGGTCTGTTTATCTTTATGCTTCGTTAGCGGAATGCTTTTGCAACAGCAAAACTTTTCACTTTTTACTATCAGGAAGAAGCTGCAGGAACTCAAGACTAGCTTGTCCATTCTCTCCCCATTCTCGTGACTTTGTGAATATCTATCTATCCCTGGTAGTAATGCTGCAGCTCATACTTTTCTATCTGTCTGCTGACATCAAGGCTGAAGTTTCCTGACTCTCGTTTTTGTTTCCAACTTACGGTGACTGAGCATACAGGATGACTGTGGGTTATGCTAATTTCATACACAAGGTGGCTGTGAGTCATGTCAAGTCCAGGCCTCTCATTACAAACGGTTCTGGTCTCTTCAAATGAGGTGAGCTGGAAGAGCACATCACATCTGTTTTTTTTTTTTTTAAAAAAGGCAAAGCAAAGCTCCCATTGCGAAGTGCGTTCACACAGAAGACCTCTGAATAGGTGAAAATTCCTTCTGGATTCCCACTGGTGGAGTAAAAGCCATAATGCAGCCCATAGCTCTAATAGTGCTGGTCACATTTGTTAAGTCACCTTGTATGTGAGTGGAAAGAAACATGGAGGCAATTCAAACATTTTTTGGTAGCATCTTAAGAAAACTGCATCCTGTTTTGTAAGCAGCACCAGCACACAGTTGTAATTGCTTTCATTTTCACTGTTAGCTTTTGGGCAGCACTTTAACTAAGTGTGATAAATCAGCCCAATAGTCAAGACCTTTCTGAGGAACCTGGTGTGGAATACCTACTGCAGGGCAATCGCTATACCATCCGTCTGGAAAAGAAGAAAGCAAAACTAATAAATCAGGAGAGCAGCAAAAACATGGGGAGGGAAACACTCACATGGCACCTACTCATAGCACAATGAATTCCTGTAGCACAATGCTGTTCAGGAATGGACTAAGAGCTTGAACTTCAGAGGTGCTGAGTGCCTGTGGAATGAGGCTGCACACTCCTGCTATTGACTTAGAGCAGAGTTGAGGTGAACAGCATCTATAGGGATCAGACCATACATTGTTGATATTAAATTGTTTTGTTTAAACAGTTATCTGTCATCCTTGTTAGTTTTCTAATTAAATTATTTTCATTGGAAAGGCTGGACATTCCTACAGGTTTTAATGCCTTTAAGAATCTAACAATGTGTTCAGGTTTTAGAATTTTTCCTTGCGGGGGGAAATATGAGAATTGTTCCTTCTCCACACATCCTAGCATGATATAAATTATACATTCATGGAATCTGTATGAATTTGGATAGAAACATGCATCCTTAACTACCGCCAGTGAGCAGAGAGCTCAGCTTGGGTGCAAATATGGCAGCTGTGGGGTGTAAATAAGCTCGGGTCAGTCCCCCTTTCTTAGCTACCCTTCCTATTCCAGGAGCAGTGTTACTACATTTGCTGTTTACGACTGAGTTTCCTCCATACTGCATTTATTCTGCTATGGCTAGCTATAATGGGTTTAGGGCAAGAATCTGCTAATTGTGTGGTGCAAAATGGCTGTGAATCAAAAAAATAAACAATTATAATCCATATCTAACCACAGATTTAATGTATGCTTTCTGCCTTTTGTCATTTTATAAAAATAATTAGACACAGTGGGGAGAGGAGGTTGTTACAGCCACACTGAAAATGGTTGGACTTGCACATCTAAATTTCTGCCTAGCCATGTATTGTAAACATAGGAATTACTGATATCTCCAAATTCATTTACATATTCCTACTTATTTAATGAAGTTTCTGCAGAGACTACTGGTGTTCATAACCCATTTAATTGAGAGTTCAGATTTGTGTTCTTTCTGCAGTGTAAAAAACACTGCAAGGGATCAATCACAAATATTCATTCAAATAGATTAATAGATTCATCATTCTGAGGTCAAAGACCACTATACTCATATAATCTCACCTCCTCCGCATCATGGGACATAGAATTTCACTCAGTAATTACTAGATCAAGCCCACAACTTCTTGTTGAGCTAGAAGTTTTTAGAAAGACCTCAGACTTGATATAAAGATTTCATGGGATGAAAAATCTATCATATCCCTTGATAAATCATTTCAATGGTTAAATACCCTCACTTTTTTTAAACAAAACAAAATACTTTTATTTTGAGTCTGAATGTGTTGAGCTTCAACTTCCAGCAATTGGATCTTGTAATATCATATTCTGCTGGATAAAAGAGTCCTCTACTATCAGAAATCTTCTCCCCAGGAACGTACTTAGGCTATGAGGAAGTCACCTCTCAACCTTCTCTCAGATAAATGAAATAGATAGAACTTCTTAAGTCTATTACTGTAAACCAGGTTTCCAGTCCTCTAATAATTCTTGCAGCTCTCTTCCAGACTCTTTCCAGTGTTTTAATCCTTTTTGAAATGTAAACACCAGAACTGGACACAGTATATCAGTAATGGTCTCACTAATCTGTACACAGAGGCAGTACCACTTACTCCTATTCAACACTTCTCTGTTTAAATCCAAGAATGGTTAGCCCTCTTAGCTACAGCATCACAGAACCTCACATTCAGTTGGTTATCCACCATGACCCCCGTGTCCTCTTCATTCAATTGGTTATCCACCATGACCCCTATGTCCTCTTCAAGTCACTGCTTTCAAGGATACAGTCCCTTGTCCCAACATTCTTTGATCCTAGATGTGTGTCCTTATATTTGGCTATATTAAAATAGCATTTCTCCTGAAATTTCTTATGAATAGTCATATAAATAGCATCTCCTCCCTCATGCTATATGCAACACCATTTTTTGCAACCACTTCCTTGGGCTACACGTGGAAGGGAAAAACTGACCACTAAGTGTCGGTAAGAATGAAAGCAAGTGAGCAAGAGATATTGAATTGTTTTATCTCTTTTGATCTGATCCTGCAAGTAAGTATTAATCACATGGGTAATCCCATTGAAATCAGTGGCACTATTTGTATAAGGCTTTTCACATGAGTGAAGACTGAAAGAATAGCCCCTTTTTATTTTTGAGCATGAACACACAATGATTTGCTGTTCCACTGTCACTTGTGAGGGATCACTGGCATCCAACCCAGGCACGTAGGTCTCCGGGTAGCACTCAGGCCACAACTTCCACCTAGCAGCTCATCTTCATAACTAAGGAAGGTCCATGGAAGGGCTACCTTGCCGAGGGCCCTGCCTCCAAAGCTTCTCACTGGGGGAAACATTGAGCTCCCTCCCTCCCCCCCATTGGCTGAGGAGTGCTATATAAACCAGGAAGTTATCTGAGAAACTAGAGGAATCCTTGGTTGGCTATGGCTATGGAAGCCTTCTGACCCCTGTATTCATGCCTGTTTCTGGTTCCTGTCCTCCTACCCCAGATCCCCATCTTCTCCCAGTTCCTGCTGTCCTGCTCTACTCCAGGCCCCTGCTCCCTTCCTTTACCCCGACACTGTCTCTGACTCTGGACCCTGGCCTAGCACCTGTCTCCAGTGTTGGTTTTGACCCTCTGCTCTGACTATTTGGCATGACTCCTGCTCCAACCACTATGCCCCATTGCAGTACTGTTTTTAATACAATAGACTATTATCTATGTTAACAATGATCCTGTATTAAAAATAAATTCAAGCACATTGGCACAGACTGTACTTTCCAAAGAATTTTACAGTAGAAAAAATTAGGTTTCATGAGTAAAATAGATTTTTTTTTTGTATGAATATGATGTAAGGCTATCAAGCAATGAAACAAAAAGATCTTCTAAATAATATGGGACTATTTAACTTAGCTGATTACAACACATCTACTTTATAGTATGACGGACTGTTTGATCAAGCAATATTGTGAACTTTACCATAGACCTCTGGAAGTTAAAATAATCCTTTACTGTTATGTGAATTTTACATTCTTTATTCTTCACTTCATGCATTTGGCTTCAAAAGAGGTCCGTGAAATGCAGTGATAAGGTAATTGTTCTATGTCCTGAAGCTTAGACTACGTGTTCATTATTTGCTCTGTTTGTCTATGAAGGACTTTGGTTACAGTTTCCTGTTTTCCGTCAGACTTTGTCTAAAGATATTTTGCCACTCTCACTTATGTAGCTGTGGTGCTGAACAATCTAGAAATCACTTTTTCTATACTCAGTTTCCTACTCTATAAAAGGGAAACCCCAGTTGCAGTTTGCCAGTTTCTGGAACCCTGAACTGAACCTCTAGGAGGTCCTATGCTATGGACCAGTAGTTCCCAAACTTGTTCCACCACTTGTGCAGGGAAAGCCCCTGGCTAGCCGGGCCAGTTTGCTTACCTCCCGCGTCGGCAGGTGCAGCTGATCGCAGCTCCCAGTGGCCGCGGTTTGCTGCTCCAGGCCAATGGGAGCTGCTGGAAGCAGCGGCCAGTAAGTCCCTGGGCCTTCGGTGCTTCAAGCAGTGTCCATTGGCCTGGAGCAGTGAACCCCGGCCACTGGGAGCTGCGATCGGCCAAACCTGTGGATGCAGCAGGTAAACAAACCGGCCCGGCCAGCCAGGGGCTTTCCCTGCACAAGCAGCAGAACAAGTTTGGGAACCACTGCTATGGACTAGAGAAATGACTACAGAAAAAGCCCTCTGGTACCATTTCCCGGCATACTTAGAGTCAGTGGGGTGAGGACAGAATGGACTAGAAACTTCTGCTGTAACTTCTGCCTGGGGTGATGTGGTAAAGCAGTTTGCTGAGCCAATGATGAACCAGGGCTGCAGGTCCGGCCCCATTCCCAACCACAGTCTTATGGCCCCACTCCTGGCTGTGGCTCCAGTGGCAGTTCTGGCCACAGCTCCGCTCCTGGCTCTGGACCCTGGCTCCTGGCCCCAACTGTGGGCCTGCTTCTGGCCGAGCTCCCAGCCCTCACCACAAGCCTGCTCCCACTCCCGACTGTGGCCTCTGGCTACCAGCCCTGACCTTAGGCCTTTTCCCAGCCACAGGCCCACTCCTAGCTGTGGGCCCTGGCTCCCGAATGTGACTCCTGGAGGGAGGGACGGGGTCATGGAGCAGGTAAGGGAGGGGTGTGACCAGTGAAGTTTGGGTACCACTGCTTTAACTGGTTCCTTATCCACCTTTCAGTTCTTGCACTGATCCCCATCTTCTCCAATTTAACTAATAATTTCCCATGTGGAACTACATCAAATGCATTATTGAAATCCAGCTACATTAGATCTACTGCATTTCCTTGGTCTTCAGAATTAGTTGCCTTCTCAAAGAAAGAGATCAGGTTGGTCTGGCATGATCTACTTTTTGTAAAATCATGTTGTGTTTTATCTCAATTCCCATTTAACTCTATGTCCTTAACTACTTTCTCTTTCAAAATTTGTTCCAAGACCTTGCATACAATGGAGGTCAAACTAACAGGCCTGTAGTTTCCCAGATCACTTTTTTCCCTTTTTCTTAAAAATAGTAAAAATATTAGCAATCCCACTGGAGGATTGCTAATATAGTATGATTCCCTTAGTTTACAGATTAATTAAAAATCCTTGCTATTGGGCTTGCAATTTCATGTGACAGTTCTTTTAATATTCTTGGATGGAGATTATTCAGCCTCCCTTTTCCCCTCCTGATTTAGTCCCATTAAGATGTTTGAGTTTGACTTCCACCTCTGAGGTGGTAATTTCTACTTCCATAGCCTGATTTCCATTTGCCACCCTATCACTACCCCAAAGCTCTTCCTGACCCTCCCTTATTAAAAACTGAGGCAAAGTATTTGTTTAGGTATTGGACCATGCCTAGATTATCTTTGATCTCCACCCATCCTCAGTGCTTATTGGTCCCACTTCTTCTTTCTTTTGTTTTCTTTCTATTTATGTAGCCATAGAACCTCTTACATTGTTTTTAATTTCCCTTTCAGGGTCCAGCTCTGCTTGGCTTTTGGCAACTGGTTTTCCCTACACTTTCTGACCTCCAAGAGGTAGCTTTTCTTGCTGATCCATCCCATCTTCCATTCCTTGTAGGCTTTCTGCTTTCTCTTAATAACTTATTTGAGATGCTTGCTCATCCAGCTTTGTCCGCAACCTTACCTGCAATTTCCCCCCCTTTGCTTGGGATGCAGGCTTCAGGTAGTTTCTTCAGCTTTGACGTAAAATAATTCCAGGCTTCCTCCAAACCCTTGAGTTCTTCTGTCTAGTCCACTTCCCTAAAAAATTAAGGAAATTAGTTAAAGTTTGCCTTTTGGGAATTAATGACCCTAATTGCAGATCTATATTTGTTTCTTTCTATTTAGTTTAAACTAAATTAGGTCATGATCACTTGAACCAAGTTTGTTCCCTACAACGTGTTCTTCTGTGAGGTTGTCATTACTCACCAATAACAAATCTCAGTTGGCATTACCTCTTGTAGGTTCAGTAACTATTTGGTGAAGAAATCTGACAGCTATCACATCCAGGTAAATCTGGGCCCTACTATTATTGGTAGCACTTGTACTCCAATCTATATCTGGGAATTAAAGTCTCCCATAATTACACAATTCCCAGAGTATTTATTTCATTAAAAATATAAGAGGTTCCTATCCATATACAGATCAGATCTGGGGGTCTCTTAAGCATACCCCAAGCACTATCCCATGGGAGCCTCTGGTTGCTTTCTTCCCCAAAGTGATTTTGACCCAATCAGACTCTGTTTTATCCATTCCATCACTTCTAATTTCTTTATAGTCTATCTCATTATTAATATGCATTGTTACTCCACCACCTTTACCTTTATTTCTGTCTTTCCTGAAGAGCACATACCCTTCAATCCCTGTACTCCAGTCATAACTACTATTCAGCCACATGTCTGTTATCCCTATGATATCTGGTTTCGCTTCCTGCACCAGTAGTTCTAGTTCCTCCATTTTGTTATACAGGTTCCTTACAAACATCTTAGTTATTTCTGCTTGGCTTTGTCCAGATTTCTCACCCAATTAGGTACAGTCATTCTACTGACAGAGTCACCTGCCTGACTGTGAGCTTATCTTTGCTGGCACTATATTTCCTCTTAATGTCTATTCTCCTACCCACTGCTGTTCTGTTCTCCATTATTTCTTGATTTTCCTCTTTGTCAATATTAGAATCAGGTGTGGAGATTACATGAGCATCTCTCAACCATCTCCCACGAGTTCCTAGTTTAAAGCTCTTTTAATGAGTTGAGCCAAACTCCATCCCAGAAGTCTATTTCCCTCCCTACTCAGGTGGAATCATGAGAACAGTTGTCTGTCCATGAACGCCTCCCAGTGTTAGAACATCCAAAAGCCTTCATTATAGCACCACGGCCTGAGCCATCTGTTGAATATCATAATTTTGTCTCACTTTAGTTCTCTTCCCCTAGGGAAAGGTAGAATCCCAGTGAAGATCACATGAGCCTCCATTTCTTTAAGTATCTTCCCCAGCCTGGCATAGTCTCCCTTGATGTGTTCCAGTGAGAATCTAGCTGTATCATTTGTTTTCACATCAAGATGAACCAGTGGATTCCTTCCTGCTCCCATTAGGATCCTCTTCAGCCTGAGGTCCACTTCCCATATTTTAGCTCCCAGCAGACAGCACACACTTCTGTTGTTTGGATCAGCTCTGGTGACAGGCCTGTCTGTTCTTCTTAGTAGAGCGGCACCAATCACGTAGACTTGCCTCTTCTTGGTGTTGGTGTGATTGTCTGGCCTTCCTCCTGTTCTTTCTGGCTGCATGTCCTCTTCTGCACGTCATCCTCTATCCTCTGAACTCTGGCTCTCTCCTTTGACTCTTCCTGTCTTCTTGTAGGACTTTTCTCTACTTCATTGCCCTCCCACCTTGTGTTACTGCCTGCTGTGCTCCTCCTTCATTTTCCAACTCAGCAAACCTGGTCCTGAGCTCTATTTCTCCTTCACTAGCCTCTTCGTCTGTCTGGTTCTCATAGTCACATGCTTCCACTGGCCTCTTTCCTCATCCAGCAGTCTACCCTCACAGTCCTCCAGTCCAGCTTGCCTCTGCAAGTCTTGACTTTTTTCCTTTCACCTCCTCTTGCCTTCCCATCATCTGCTTGAATCACTTTTGAAACTCCACCACAGTTTCCATCTCCATCTCCAAACCTCGGATCTTCTCTTTAGTCAACTCTATCAGGTGTCACTTCATACAAATGAAGCTCTTTTGGGCTACCCGCTCGAGGATAATGTACATTCCACAGCTTCCACATCCAGTCATCTTCATTGTATCTGCCATTCCTTGGGTCACTACCACTGCTGACTCTGATGACTAGAACCCAGAAACCCAGAAATTGTTCCGTCTCCTAACCACTGTAGTTCTTGGGCTCTTCAAATTGTCTGGAAAGAAAAAAAAACAGTGTTTATGTTGGAAAAACAAATATTTGTAGCTTTTGAATTTCTATGCAATGAAGCAAATAAAGACTAATCAAGTTTAACATTTGGCAAATATTAATGTGTAATGCAAAAATAGAGCTATTAAGTTCCCTCCCTAGATGCTCTTGCTGTTTTATTTCTCTCTTGTCCAAATTCTATTTGACATTGAATTTAAAATCTAAAAGAGGTAATGAAAGCCCTTAGCATGATCACTGCGGAGCGGCAATACAGTATGACATTTAATGGAATGGACATTTTCATAAAAATGCTTTTCAACTGTTCAGTGTTGTCTTTGTACATTTCTTTTGTCAGTTAACTTAAACATTTCTTATGCTAATATTAAGTCACCTGTTTTCCTGATTTTTTTTTCTTGTTGCCTCAATCAAAGACATAATGGTTCAGGGTTTCTCAGGTCCTAGAAAAATGTTGATATATTGTTCATATGTGTCATAGTCATCTTGTGAGAAAATCTCTAGTTAACTTCAGACGTTGCTTTGCTATTTTCTGAACACGTGGTAAGCTTCCTTTTATTGTTCGTTTGTGGTTTAATTCCTATCCACTGGGGAAGCCTGTTTTCTAAATTCTAAGTGCCAGATTCTGCCACCATTGTTCACACTGAATACCTTAGTTCAGTATTCCCAGGGAAGTCAAAGGGCCTATTGGACAAATGTGCTGCTCAATGTGAGTGTAACCGTCAGAATCTGTCCCTAAACTAATACCCTCCCCTTTTATATCTACAACCCATTACCCCACATAACTATGGCTCATACCTTCTTGCAAAGAGCTCAGATTAATAAGAGGGAAATTGAGAATCTTGAAAACTCCTTTTCACTGTTTCAGTGATCAGGTGTAGTTACATTAGCCTGTGTGAAACATTTAGAACAGTACAATTACCAATAAAAATATCATGTGACCTGTTCCCAAATGCTGGAACCTAAATTAGAGCAACCCATTCTACATTTTGATGCTTAGTTTGATGCTTCCCAGCAGCAAATAAGTGAAGTGAAGAGGAAAATGATAATCTTCCCTCCTCTGAAGGTAGGAGAGACTGAGAGCCAAAACAGCTAAAAGCTTGGGCTGGTGGGATGAAAGAGCAAGAAGAGATAATGTAAAGTGGAGTTATAAAGATCCACACAGTAATCACAGAGCTCTCCAGCTCTTCAAAGGTGAGAACCACTGATATACATAATACAAATCACAGTTTATATAAGTTAAAAAAAAAAGGGATGGATGAGGGAGAGAGTTGGCGGAGTTGGGTAGCGGTGGAGGAATAATCTAATAATTATGTTACACTACAAATTCAGATATATTATTCTAGTAACTCCAGTAATATCTTTTTCTGTCTTTAACAGAATAAACATTGTTCTGTTGGATTCCATTCCATTTTTTTAACTTCTGCAGTATATTGATCACTTGTAGAGCTGCCCTCAGTGCAAGTCCTGGGCCTAAACAAAGATGGCTGCTGTGCTTACTGCAGTAAATGACTGTTCTGTTTGTGTCAGAGGGGTAGCCGTGTTAGTCTGTGTCCACAGAAACAATGAGGAGTCCGGTGGCACCTTAAAGACTAACAGATTTATTTGGGCATAAGCTTTTGTGGGTAAAAAACCCACTTCTTCAGGAAAAAAAAACACTTATTCTGTTCACGTGCTCTCCCAATCCCTAGAGGGCTCAGGTTTGCTCTAACCTGTGAAAGTCCCTAAACAGTGCTCCAGCCACAGCCAGGTCCCCTCCCCACAACATACCCAGCATACTCCCTATCAGGAAGGGACCTGGGAGCAGGTGTGAAATAGAGCCAGCTGTTCTGGTTTTGTGTCACCTGGCGATTTGCCTACAATGGGGGAATCCTCAGATCCCTACCTACTTAGGGCTGCTTTATGCCCTCATTTATATAAATGAAGAGGAGCAAAGGGACCATAGCAGGGACCAGGATCTGGCCCTCTGTTTACTGATGTCAACAAATACTGTCCTTTACAGTGAATAGACTGACATAATGGTGAGCTAAACATAGAGTAATACAAGAAGATTTCTTTATTTCCCATGGAGTACTGAATTCCTAAATGTATCTAAAGGGGTCAATGAGAGAAATAGAGTGAAAAAGAAAGAAAAAGTTTCAAGTTCTGTCTGAAGCTAGTAGTGCGGGCATATTGCAAAAGTTGTTTGACAGGGTTTTGAGGGAAGATTTCGGCAAATAGTTGCTGAGGCAAAATGTTAGCTACTTTTGATTTTTGAAGACTATGGGCTGGTGGTGTTCACGTATTTCAGTTTATGCTGCCGGGTGATTAGTGAAAGTTGAATTGTCTCATGGCTTTACATGGGCAGTCTTTTTTTTAAGTGTCAGTCTAAATATATACAGTATATATATAGCAGCTGACAGAGATTGTTACTTACCTGAAGGATAATTCTAAGGCAGGTTCTAAGGCAGGAAGATTTGAAATTTATGCTCCTTGTTGTTTCAGACATCTGAGTGTGCATACCGTCCAAAATAGTGACAACCATGCAATTGTTAGTAGCCGTTAATTTGTTACAACGTCACGTACTAACATACTAACCTGCGTGATGCTGTGAAAAATTTTGCACCTGCCTTCAACACTTGCTAGAGCATGACTTCTCACTCATCTTGATAGTGGGTAGAAAACTCTGACAACTTCCTTGCTAGTGTTTTGACAGTTTTACTATAGAGCAGAAAAGTAGTTTTCAACAGCACATGGGGGTGTTTATTTAAAAAAAAAAAGTGATCCAGAATAGTCATTTATTCAGCCACACATCAGGCTGTTGAGGATGAGCTAACAAAGCAGTGAATCAAGATTTCCTGCACACCCATCTTCCTCCCTTGTCAAATCAGTCTCTGAAATTACAGTACTGGGACTTTAAAAAGAATCAACACAGTCTGCATGAGCACTGGTGGTTACCCTTCCCTTTATAAATTTTTAATTTTTTTTATCTTATTTGTTATGTGACTGACAATGGGCAAAATTCTTTCAAACTAGTTTAATCACTAAACTTAAGTGAGATTTTCTTGGCATTGTTATGATTATTAGGTAGAATTTCAGAAACACCTAAGTACTTTAGGAGCAAATTCCTAAGTCCCACTTGATTGACTATTGTTATAATTTTGTAATCACTGTTGCTATAATAATGCATTATTAATTGTTTTACTGTGCAATAGTGTTTACTACTCTTGTCTCAATAAACACAAGTTTTCAAGACCCTCCCCGCCACACACACTTAGTGTCATGTTCCTGGATTCTGTGGCATTCTGCAGCAGTAGACTGGGAATTCTGTGTCAGCTTCATTTAATTCTAAAAATAGGAGCTTTAAAATTAATCAAATATGAAAATGATTTTTGTACTGACTATGCATGACTGCATTGTAGGGGCTGTTTGGGGGAAACTGGAGCCCATTTGCAGCTTAGTAGGGACAGATTGTTTGGAGCTTTCAGCATTGGGGATCTCAGTCTGGCATTTCAGGTTAAACATGCTAACTCAATGGTTCTGTTAAGATGATCAGCAATGAAATGATTAACAGTGCTGACATGTCAGTTGTTATGTTCAGGTTAAAAAATCTATTGAAATAAATGGGGCACTTACACCTCTTTTAGAGTTATTGTTTCAGACGGTCTGCTGACTTGAGTTTACTGAATTGGTTTCATTCAGTTCACCTTCAGACTTTCTTCAGAAGCATGAAAGCTTGAAAGATAATTCTGCCCACATCAAGTTCTATGGCCATAGGTTTTGTAGAATAAATAGAGACAATTAATTAATGGTTGTAAATGGTCCTAATCTTTTGAATTTTTGATGAAAATGTTTCAAACAACTCTGATTGGAAATGACTTGGAGATTCTTGAGAATTATAATAGTAATTTTTATTGATAAGGAACTGCAAAGGGGTATAACATGCATGAACATGTGCAGATATATACCCTAAGCCATGGTACCTTAGCACATCCCCACATCTTTGCATATTCTTCTTGGCAGGAGCTGAATTTGTGAGGGATCTATGGCATCAGACTTGCCTCAGTTAGGTTATAGGCAAAGCTACAATGAGCAGGGTGTAATGTGTCCATCTGTGTATGATTGGATGATGGGAAGATGTTAAGTCAGTTCCCCTCTACTAGCCCAAATTCATCCATATGTCCAGGATCTCCTCTACCTGCCTCCTCCATGGAACGACATTCATTCATTTAACTGCTTGTGGGAGGTTACAGGCTTTGCAGGGGCTCCCTGTCTCTCCTGATGCTACAAACTGTATGTTGTCCTCTTCAGCTCATTCTCATTTTCCTTCCCCTTGCCTATATGGCATTACAGAATTCTGCTCCCTCTTCCCTGTCCCCACAGCAACAGACTATGAGTGTATGCATTGGGTTTACATGGGCTGCAAGAGAGTATGCAGCAGCACTGGGGAAAGGAGGGTGCAAGGAGGCAAGTGGAGATATAATGGGGAAGAAACAAAGAGAATGGGTATTGATTGTAAGCTCTTCAGGGTAAGGACTGTCTGTCTGTGTTTGCATAGTGCCCAGGACAATGGGGTCCCTGTTCTGATGGCGGCCTTTGGAAACTACTGTAATATAAATGTTAAAAAAGAACTGGGGGCGGTGGGCTACATGAAATAGTGTGTGTGTATTTATACAGAACTAGGAAAAATATGAACTGAGGAGAGAAAGAACTGGAGGGATGGGAGAGGAGGCTCTGGAGGAAAGAACATCATCAGGAGCAAAAAACAGAATGAAAAATAGAAAGTAGGGGAGTCAAGGTTCTAGGGTACAGATGCGGGGACCTGCATGAAAGACCCCCTAAGCTTATTCTTACCATCTTAGGTTAAAAACATCCCCAGGGTACAAACTTTCCCTTGTCCTTGAACCCTATGCTGCCACCACCAAGCGTGTTAAACAAAGAACAGGGAAAGAGCCCACTTGAAGACGTCTTCCCCCAAAATATCCCCGCAACGCCCTACACCCCCTTTCCTGGGGAAGGCTTGATAAAAGTCCTCACCAATTTGTACAGGTGAACACAGACCCAAACCCTTGCATCTTAAGAAGAATGAAAAATCAATGAGGTTCTTAAAAGAAGAATTTTAATTAAAGAAAAGGTAAGAGAATCACCTCTGTAAAATCAGGATGGTAAATACCTTACAGAGTAATCAGATTCAAAACATAGAGAATCCCTCTAGGCAAAACCTTAAGTTACAAAAAGACACAAAAACAGGAATATACATTCCATTCAGCACAGCTTATTTTCTCAGCCATTTAACAAACGGAAATCTAATGCATTTCTAGCTAGATTACTTACTAAATTAACAGAGTTTCTGAGATTGCATTCCTGATCTGTTCCCGGCAAAAGCATCACCCAGACAGACAGACCCTTTGTTCCCCCCACCCCAGCTTTGAAAGTATCTTGTCTCCTCATTGGTTATTTTGATCAGGTGCCAGAAAGGTTATTTTAGTTTCTTAACCCTTTACAGGTGAAAGGGTTCTGCCTCTGGCCAGGAGGGATTTTATAGCACTGTATACAGAAAGGTTGTTACCCTTCCCTTTATTTTTATGACAAGGCGGAAAATGAGAAGTCAAAAAATGAAAGAGACAGACAGGTAGGCAACTTGGGGGAACATAGAGAAAACAGATGATGCTAAAAATGCACCAGAACCTAGCAGGAGTGATTGGGGGAAGGGGAGACAGGTTGTCAGTTATTGAGTCATCACAAGATTGAGAACCAATGCCAAATGGCCCTGATACTGAAAAGACTAAGATATATGTTTAATACTATACTAGTGGGAGTACTCATAGTATGCAGAAATATGCATATATGTGTCTTTGCAGAATCAGGACCTTCATGTGTATGGTCATAAATATTTTGAAAAGGAGAGGCTGTTGTATGAAAAAAAATCCACACTACATGTTGAATAATATTTAATGAACTCTGCTGAATTTTTTTTAATCAGATTCCAAATATCACAAATCTACCAAGACTCCTGGAGAAACATAATACTGAAAACTGAATTTTCAAAGGTCCTTCTTTTTATACACTAGTTGGCTACTTTTCTATGTGGGTCGATACATTACATGGGCCCCATGCCAGCCTGAAGGTCTGTATAAGTTCACCTGTATGATCTCCATTGGTTTAATATTTTGTAAAGCTTGATTTTTTTGTAGTGATTTGGGCTGGATAAACAGAACTCCATGTGTGCATCTGTAAAGCCAACATAGTAAGGCTGGCTGTTGTGTGAGGAGTGGCTAGCATTCCACTGTGTAAAGGAAAACTACAAGGAAGAAACTTTAATAGCAACAATACAGCATGATGTAGATACCCACTGCAGTATCAATAGCTTGCACTGGCAGGGATCCATTGCAGTGACATAAGGCTGCCTGTAATGAAATTCTAGTTGTACGACTATTACCAGCTGATGTGGATATAGATACCAGCAACCCATTAGAGATTGAAGGCACTGTCCCTCAAAAATATTACAGAGCCAGACACTGCAATTACTTTTATAATGTACCAGCATGGTAGTCAATAGCCAAATCTAATGCTTTAGTACCCATAAAAAGATACAAAACCCATTGTATAAAGGAGCCCACTTGAAACATATTTCCCTTGCTGATCTAATAACAATCTATTCGCCATTTCTTCCTGACAACAGTGGTTCCCTTAATGTGCACACTGCCAGATGAGATTTTAGGGGGGTAAAAACTAGGTTAGGCTACTAAAATATGTATAAATTTATTGGTTCATATAGAAAATATTGCAAATATGACGATCCCTTAATCTCTCTGTCTACTTTAATTTATAAGAACTGTGATTTTTTCTGCCAATTTGGCTATGGGCCATGAAAAGTAATAGCTGATAAGAAACATTATTCAGGATAGAAACAAATGTTTAACGATAGTGCCCACATAACTTCATAAATTATGTAATAGCTTTTGTTTTACAAGGGCTAATTGTAGAATTAGACTATATGCTCCACTGATCATATATATAATTATTACAATAGCTAACCTTTAGAAGGAATAGTTTGGCTTCCATATATTGTGAGCTTGGCTTACATATATTGGTGAATTTCTCAGCCTTAGACACCAGAAGTAGTTTCAGTATTTGGAATAAGAAAAGGAGGACTTGTGGCACCTTAGAGACTAACAGATTTATTTGAGCATAAGCTTTTGTGAGCTACAGCTCACTTCATCGGAATACATTTTTTTAAAATATATTGATGAAAAAAGTAGGAATTCAAGATTTTTTTTTAGTGAGGATCTATCCTATTAATGAATATTTTCTCATCAATAGATTCTATCATTTTTAACCCATCCCAAATATACTATTCACCTGTGTTAGTATACTGTACAATAAATAATGCATAACATGCCAAACCATTGTAATATTAAAATAAGGTGCATGCTTCAAAAGAGGAAATGAACAGTTAGATTGTAAATACATAATGTAAATAGCACCACACAGAGTACTTAGCTTACAAACACAATACCTGAGATTTTCAAAACAGTCTAATGGATACAGACACATCTTCTATAAAATGAATGGAGGGTAGACTATTTTGAAAATCTCTGCCAATATACCTGATTCCTTTCCTCATGTCAGTGTAAAGTAAATTTGTAACTCCAGTGACAGCCATAGTGTTAGCCCTGTAAAACTTGCAGAAGGAGAATCAGAACTGATGGCTATTAATGTCTGCAGTGTTGTTGTAGCCATGTCAGTCCCAGGATATTAAATCCACAAGTTGGGTGAGGTAACATCTTTTATTGGGTCAATTTCTATTGGTGAGAGAGACAAGCTTTCGAGATTACATAGAATAAGAGCTCTGCATAAGCTTGAAAGCTTGTCTCTTTCACCAACAGAAGTTGGTCCAATAAAAGATACTACCTCAGCTACTAATGTGCACATCCACACCTAATAGACATCATCTAGGCCCATAGCATCACGGGAAGAAGATACTCTTTGAGGATAAATTTCATTCCAAAGTGAAATTCACTGCTGTGCACTAGACCAGTACAAAACCTGTTTTATATGAATCCCCCGAATAGTAGTGAATTTCAGTCCTCCTTACCCCAATGCTTTCGTGTCCTCTGCAAGCCTTATATATCACTAAGTCCCACTTATGCCTTTAGCACAGGATATGAGTGGAACCTATTGCCTTGGTCAGACTCTCTGCTGATGTAACCTTCACCCTTAAAATCCTCAAAGGAGCCACAGCTGTGGGGAAAAACAATGAGGAATCCTTGTGGTACCTTAGAAACTAACACATTTATTTGGGCATAAGCGTTTGTGATCTAAAACGCACTTCATCAGATGCATGGAGTGGAAAATACAGTAGCAGGTATATATACACAGTACATGAAAAGATGGGAGTTGCCCTACCAAGTGGGGGGATCAGTGCTAACGAGACAAATCAATTAACAGTAGAATACCAAGGGAGGAGAAATCCCTTTCATAGTGGTAATGAGGGTGGCCCATTTCAAACAGTTGACAAGATGGTGTGAGTAAGAGTAGGGGGAAATTAGGATGGGAAAATTAGTTTTTGTAATGACCCATCCAATCCCAGTCTTTATTCAGGCCTAATTTGATGGTGTCCAGTTAGCAAATTAATTCCAGTTCTGCAGTTTCTCGTTGGAGTCTGTTTTTGAAGTTTTTTTGTTGAAAAATTGCCACTTTTAAGTCGGTTATTGAGTGACCAGGGAGGTTAAAGTGTTGTCCTACTGGTTTTTGAATGTTATAGTTCCTGATGTCAGATTTGTGTCCATTTATTGTTTTCCGTAGAGACTGTCCGGTTTGGCCAATATACATGGCAGAGGGGCATTGCTGGCACATGATGGCGAATATCACAGCTGTTGGGATTGATCATATTATCAATAGAGATCTCAGTGATATTCAAGATGGTTTCCAACTCAATCAAACATCGTTTTTCCCTTTAGTCTTTCCTCTCTCAAAGCCCTGGACAGGAATCACATGTTGTGGAGTCTTTAAACTCTGACAAATGAGGACGATGCTGTGGAGCTGCTGCTCACTGCTTTTCCTTTCTCTCATCTTCTGCTCCAGTATATCCTAGCTTCTGTTCCCATTTCCGCATGTGATGAGAGAAGAGCATCTGGCCCTTAGTGTTTGAAACCATGAGTTTTCCTGTTTATTTAAACCATTATTGTATGATCATTGCTTTTAGGCAGAAGACTTTTGAATTCATTATGATCTATTAAAGTATTCTAACACTCTAATGTAACACTCTGTATGGCTTGTAACTAAATACAACTTTTATACAAATGCTTCAAAATTGCCTAGAGAAAACTAGACGCTCTCTTGGTAATGAGGCCAGAATCGTAGAACATAGGCACCTGAAGGTAATGAATAACAAGTCTAATACATTAATATGTAATCCATTAAAGAAGGCAGGAGTAATAGCTCTTACTTTGTGAATTAATTGATCTGACATGTAGATGTAATATTTTTTTCTAAAGACAGATTTGCCATTTGCAAAGTGATGAGGCTGCTTAAATTTGATGGTGTTCCTACCTCACGTTCCAAAGTTTGAAAGATGAAGAAGAAACTTATGATCTTTTTCCAGTCATGTTTACATAATTCATTTGCCTTTATACTAGTCAAAGCATAGCAAGACAGAGAAAGATCCTGCCCATTGGATTTGCTTTCACAGTTGATGATGTTAACTGTGGCTATGAAACATCAATTATTGAGCTCATTTTTTGGATCAGCCCATTTAGTTGTTACTGTTTGGTGTTGAGGATACTACAATTCTGTATAATTTTTCCATGGTGTACAATGCATTAATTTGTTATGCATAGCGATGCAAGGAATCAGACCGTTGACATGAATTGGAGAAGAGATATAGATCAAGAGCTGCGGACCAGAACGAGTGATATTTTTAAATAGTTTTCAGCATTGCAAATGTAACCAGGCTTCTTGCAGCTCTGAGTTAATTTGTTTTAAAAACAAATAACAGTAGAATCTTGTTTATCCAAATGGAATGGAGGGGGAAGGGGAACTGTGGCTCCATTGAAGCTAATGGCAAAGCTTGCAGGATTTCAACTATGTAATCCTTAAACCACTTAAATTAGGTTTCAGCTAAGAGGAGGAATTTTCAAGGATACATAATCTAAATTGATTTGAGACATTTTATGCTTTGTACTACTTATATACAGCGTTCTCAATCGGGAAAAGGTGTTTTAGTAGATTAAAACTTGCACAGTTGGACACCTCAATTCAAACGTTATGTTAGGTCGCAAATAAAATCAAGTTAGGTGGTTGCACCTTCATTGAATTTGTTCAAATCACATAATTATCATGTGGTATGGATACCATTTTCAGTCTCTAATTAGGAAGTGGTCATGACTAAGGTTAGCAGGGAAACTTTATTGTTATTCAGGAATGATATGATACAGCAGAGCTTTGTGTAGAAATTTGCATGGGGTTGTTAAGAGCCAGTGCCGTTATTTCCTGGGTTTCATCAGCTTTTAATTTATCCCCACAGTCAAATTTTAAAAAGGGGAAAAAATACTCTTGACGGGGCAGAACACAGGCATCTTTGGAAGTATTTTTTACGCCTTATCCCAAACCCTGCCCTGCTCTCAGCTACACCTGTATATAGTGGAGTGATTCTGCAGGAACAGCAGTATATGGAACAGAATCTGGCCCACTTAACATTTTGTTTCATTAGAATATTTGTATTTGTCACTGCTTTTTACATGGCTTCTCCAAAGCAGAATGTGAACCCAACGTTCATGTCAAAACCTTGAACCCGTGATGTCTGAATGGATTTGAAAATAGGCAAAACAGGCTCATCTAGATGCAATGGCTGCAGTACATGTAAGGGGAGAGACTACTGAGCATGTGAAAAAGAGCAGTGAATCATTAGGGGAGAAATTCAGAGTGAAGCTGTGGAATCTTGGAGAAAGGATTTTATAGCTCCGGTATTTAACAGGTCCATATGCCAATGTAGCTTCTGCCAAGGATACAGTGTACAGAATTATGGGTGTTTGTAATTCATACATTTTGTTGTGGTGAAATTCTGCTTGAAAATGTTTGATTCTTCCCTCTCCCAATTTTTGCTTTATGCTGAGTTTTGCTGCAGTGGCTATATTCTCATCGAAAATAAACATTTTCAATGCTCAGAAATGTCCTGCTTAGTGCACATGTTCCGTGAAATTGTGAGAAATCTAGAATTTTGAATAGTTTAGCATATTGTCATGAATATTTTGAACACCTGTGTTCAGAAATGAATTCCTTTTCTAGTCTCTTTCCCCAGTCGAGGCAGGGGAATTGTTTACTGGAGTGCTGAAACATACGCTTGTCACTTAGGCATTTCATCTTTGACACAGTGCTGCACAGCATGGCTTATGAGAATGTCATGGAGATAGCTGAGGACAGAACTCTATACCCCTTGGTCCAAAAACACTGTCACTTTGGAGCTTTTGAAAAATTTACTATAGGTCCCTGCCACTTAAGCTGAAGAGGCGTTTAGCCACCAACAGTTGAGTGGTTTTGATTTCATCCCATAGAGGGCAATGATATTCATATGCTCTGGGTAGTCATTTACAGCATATTCAAGAAGGATGTCGATAAATTGGAGAGGGTCCAGAGAAGAACCACGAGATTGATTAAAGGATTGGAAAACATACCTTACTTAGACTGATAAATTGCAGGAGATTAATCTATTTATCTTAACAAAGAGAAGATTAAGGGGGGACTTGATTTCAATCTATAAATATGTGCCTGGGTAACACATTTTAATA
The DNA here is from genome assembly GCF_965140295.1 of Lepidochelys olivacea. NCBI lineage: Eukaryota > Metazoa > Chordata > Testudines > Cheloniidae > Lepidochelys > Lepidochelys olivacea. Next base: position 174,258,803 of record NC_140412.1, on the reverse strand, counting down.
ATGGCCTCTTCAGTCTAGCGGAGAAAGGTATAAAACAATTCAATGGCTGGAAGATGTAGCTAGACAAATACAGACTAGAAATAAGGCATACATTTTTCACACTGAGGGTAATTAAACCACTGGTATAGTTTATAAAAGGTCATGCTGGAATCTTCATCACTGACCATTTTTAAATCAAGATCGGATGCTTTTCTAAAAGATGCCTTGTAGGCATTATTTTGGGGAAGTTCTATGACCTGTGTTACACAGGAAGTCAGACTACATGGTCACAATTATCCCTTCTGGCTTTGGAATCTATGACTCTAACACTTTGCCCAAGCTATTTTTGAGTCACAAACAATGGGACTTCAATATCTTCAGCTTAGTGTCATCCTTAGTGTCTCTATTGCAGGGGTTGTCAAACTTCATTGCACCGCGACCCCCTTCTGACAACAAAAATTACTACATGGACCCAGGAGGGTGGACTGAAGCCTGAACTCCTGGGGCGGAGGGGAGGGGGCAAAGCTGAAGCCCCAGGGCTTCAACCCCAAGGTGTGGGGGCCTGTAACCTGAGCCCTGCAACCCAGGGCCAAAGCCGAAGCCTCAGGGCTTCGGCTTTAGCCGTGGGCCCTACCAAGTCTAATGCCAGCCATGACGACCCCATTAAAATGGGATTGCAACCCACTTCGGGGTCCCAACCCACAGTTTGAGAACCGTTGCTCTATTGTAATCTCAGAAAGTTTATCTTATCTTGATATTCACCCTACATTTTAATTTGCTTAATTTCATCTCATTAATCATAATTACACCACAAGTTGCACAAACAATGTTCTTTTCTTGGTGTTTAAGATTTCCATAAATCTGTAGGACTTTTACAGCCAATAGAACAACTGTTTGGGACTTTGAACACTAGGATTGATAAACTGTTAGATGAAATAATGCAACCTCTGTTTGCATAATAATGCCCTCTATTGAAGGGAATCAGAACTGTTTCAGTTACTTGTAACTAAAGCACTCCTTTACATCAGGAATCAAACTTAGGTTAGAAGTGTCCTAAGAATATGCATTGGTTGTAATGTTTGCTTAGTTCCAAGGAATTCAAGAGCTTCATAGTTCTAACTCATTACAAATCACAACCGCTATTATTTTACTTGACTTGTATCCACTAGGCTGTGTAAACAGCATTGGGTTTAAATATATATTTTTAAAGTAAAATTATAATAGAAAGCACTTCAAATCTTTAGCAAGTAACACCATAATAAATCATACACTTTGGTATGATTTATGATTTTCTTGAACTTTTGGGACAAATGGCTGCATTAAAGTGTTTTTAACAGCTTGCTGAGTACTGCTTTCTGTCATTAACTCTCATTGCTCAATTAGAGAAGTGTGGTGTTGCACTGTTCCATTAAGAACTGATTCTCCAGTGCATAAACAAATATCTTTTAATAACCACATAAAATACTCGGTTCTTATTAAAACATGGAGCATCCTGGAAGTTTGCATCCTGGAAGTTTAGAAGTGATAAGAGCACTTGGCTTTGCACAAGGAAGTCTTACAAGGACATGGATTGTTGTTGTTCTTGCCTCTACATCATGAATCCCATTTATTTTTAGAGGTAATTTTCCCTTCTCAGTCAGTTACTAGCATGCTTATGAATCTGTTGATCAATAGAGGGCATGAAACAAACTCTGATGCTCTCATCCCCAGAATATTTAATTTTTTATTCTATGGTGCTGTCATAAAACATGGGCATCTTACATTGCAAATTAAAGGAGAGAGGTTTTCATGCCTCATTGAAGTCTGTGCTTTAAATTCATCTTTGAATGGCTAGACCACACAATATTTGAAATTACAATAATCTCAGGAATGGTTATTTAAAGAGTTACAAATGTGGAAACCCAAGATCTTTAATAAGTTATTTATTATTATGGAAATAATATACCACATACTTGGCTCTTTATCACACGCGTTAGCAATGAATTATTTTCTACATAGTATTTTTATCCTCTCTTCATTGATTTCCATTATGAGTTCTTGACAATGATTCTTTTAAATATCTGTCTGTTACTGTTACAACAATTAGGACCTGATTCTGAAGATACTTAAGCATACATGTAATTTATCACTGGGAAGTCAAAGGGTCTAGTCACATGTGCAAAATTATGCATGTGATTCAGTCTTTGAAGGATTGGGCCCTGGATTTGTATACTAGAGAGTTGAATGAAAAGATCCCCTCCTCCATCAGCATTCAGAACCCTTTGGTTAATGGCTAAAAATAATTCATAAAGAGCAAAATCCTGCAGTCCTTACTCAGACGACTATAATGGGATTTTTGCTGATGTAGGGACTTCAGGATTTGACCTTAACTAATAGTTATTAAAGAAATCAGCCCGTTTCTTAGAATTTTTCATAACAAATCTTATGTAAACGTTTTTCGGTAGGAATAAACTTCTATTAACAAAATGTGTTGGCACGTAAACATACTAGATGACGGTTTGGTCTCTTTCAGGTATTGGAGACTATCTGTTTGTTTAGGCAGACTATTGGATTCAGTTGGAGCCAAGGTGAAACAGAAGCATGTGCTGGTTCATGAAAGCCTCCTAATTTCTGTTTTAATCTGCTGTACTCTTTATATATGTGTGCTAAATGTTAATTTATGATGCTTCATTTGCTATGTATTCGAGAAAGCATGAAGCCAACTCCTTGAAATCTGTGGAAAATTTGCCTGGGAAAGGTCTCAATACAAACTGCAAAGCTGAAAAGGAGCCTAGGAGACAACTGAAGCACACAATGTACGAGCAATGGATTCTGCCGTCCAACAATTTACTGTAGGGAAAGTTAAATGATGATCTTTCAGGCGTATTCTAGTTGGCCGTGATGTAAAATTTACCAGATTACAGAGCACAAGCAGCTCTGACATATAACCTACAATACATATTCAGTCAGTTGTCATGTACAGTGTACCTGAGTGAATAAGAATGGCAGAGATATACAATCTACCCGATGACATTTGGGCAGGGATGTACAGCCTACCTGATCACAGATTACAGTCGACAATGCATGATGTAGAGTCTGCTGTATTATAGTCAACACACTTGATTGAACAATGAAGTACAATTTACCTGGGTTAATCATCAATGTTGTACAGTACATGTAGACACAAATTACAGTCCTCAACAACACACAATATAGTCTCAATTTACCTAAATGTATAGTATGCATTATTTTAGATAGTATTCAGTGATTTGAAACCCTCTTTATTACATATTACAGCCTATTTGCTTATGAAAGTCTTTTGACATGTGTTAGCAATGAATGTGTTAGCAATAACATCTGAATCTACTTATAGTTTACAGTGATGTGAAGACTGTCTGTCTGATTTTCTTGCAGGAATAATCTGCCTCCTTATTAAAGATCAGTGCTCTTCTCTTGTTCATATTGAGCAATATTCCTTGAGTTGTCCCATTGATTTCAACAGGGCTATTTGCAAAGTATGGCATAACTCAACATGGAAAAATGGTGTTTGAATCCGGCCCTAAGAAATTAATTTACCTCCTTTCAGTTGCTATTAGCAAGTCAGGTTAACAGTGAGAAGTCATTAATGGAGATCTGAGAAGAAAAAAAATATGGAAGGTAGAATCAGAGATATTGTGTACATTTTTAATGCAGTGACTTTGGAGAATTTGTCTGAACTTACATACCTGAAATAGTTTGATAGGATAGAACTGCTTAATATTTAAAGACCATATTTTTAAACTCAGTAGTAAGGGAAAGATGAATGACAAAAACCACAGTGAGGGAATGCACATGTTGGGTAAGGGAAATATTTAGTAAAGAAAAATACTTAACATCCTGGGTTTTTTTTTCAAACTTAAGTCTGATCCAGTACACATGTATCTTGTTTCATTGATCCCCATATAAATGGCAGAGCATGGGTGGGGAAGAGGAAGAATACCCAGAAATCTGCCCTTTGTTTTACATGATTGAGTACCAATATTGCTTTTAGGTCTCAAATGAAATGAGCTCCAGATATTCAAAGTGCTTGAAAAATGTTCACACTGGGGTTTTCAAAGGAGCCTAAGGAAATCAGGAAATCCCAAATTTGAATGGGAGCTGAGTGCCAAACTCCATTAGGCTCTTCTGAAAATCTCAGCCTTGGGAATTTAACCATACCCCACTACCTCCCGGGAGATGAGAGGGAGTGTTGTTACTGCTATTTTATAGAGGAGGAAACTGAGGAGTGGTTAAGTTACTTGACCAGGAAGTCTGCTGCAGAGCTGGAAGCAGAACCCTGGTCTCCGGCCCATCATTCCTAGGCATGAGACCACAGACCTAAAGATATGTCATTTTGGTGTATTTCCTTTGTAGGCTACTGTCACGGAGTGTGGGGGAGTCCGGGCCCTGCACCCCTCTCCCTGGGATTCACCGTGACTCTCAGACGGCGAGTTAAACAGAAGGTTTATTGGACGATAGGAACACAGTCTAAAATAGAGCTTGTGGGTACAACCAGCACCCATCAGTCCAATCCTTCTGGGGGGCAGGGAGCTTAGACCCTAGCCTTGGAGTTCCCTGCTTTCGACCACCCAGCCGCAAAACTGAAACCAAACCCCTCCCTTCCCCAGTCTCACTCCTCCTTCCTCCGGCTCCTCCTCCAGCCTTTGTCCAGTTTCCAGGGCAAAGGTGTCACCTGGGTCCAACCCCCTCCCAGCTCAGGTTACAGGCTCAGGTATCCTCTCTCCAGTGCAGTCATCCCCTGCTCTCCCATCCCCCGTGCAGACAGTCCCAGCAGAACTAGACGGCATTCCCGGTCAGTCCACCCCGTTCCCTGCTGCGTCACAGCTACAAACTTGTTTTCCTGCATTCTTTAGGGTGTAAACTTTAAAACTGGCAGAATATATTAATTGTACAGTTGGGGCTCAGTCCTGCAAATTGCTCAGCAGTCTAGTCCTAATCTGTTAAAGCACACACTAATTTAAAGCACATGCATGGTCTTATCAATTGAAGGGTAATATTATGTAGTTTGTATGAGTGAGTAATCAGTGGAACTACTCGTGTTGAAAGTTAAGCATGTGCTTAAATGCTTTGCTGGATGCGGGCAGCGTGCTGAGCAAGATCAAGCCTGTAACGAGCAAAAAATGAATGAACTATCTGAGTGTAATTAGCTGAATGTAATGTTGCTATAACTGGAAAAATACTACTTTGCATTGAAAATGGTTATAGCCATGGAAGGAAAAAAAGATACCACCTACGTACTTTGCTGCTTTTGTTTCATAATGTAGGCTAATTTATAGAGAAGAATAAAGAAAATCTTTAGTGAAAATTGGGTCTTGGGTCTTAAATTTATTTTCCTGGCATTTCAGAACTGTTTCTCATTTGGTTTATGAGGTTTAAAGTATATTTTAAAAGTCAGACATTAATTCAGAAACACATTGCTTAACTTCATAGTATCTAAAGTGGTCATCTATCATTTAATAAATGTAATGTTGAAACATTATTGTAAATAAGTGCACTAACGACAACTGCTAGCGTGAACGTATATAAATAATGTTCAAGACAAATTTTATATGTTCAACCGTTGCTGTGATCTGAAATGGAAGTAATGAGTGTATTAATGGAATAAGAAAGGCAATATCATTCCTTTAGAAGCTGGTGCATAGTATAATTAGACCAAGAAAGTTTAAGGATGCATAAAACTAATGGCTTGACATTTCATCAGTCAAGATTTATTTCCACTGCTAAAGATTTACATTAATAACTAGTCTTGTAGTGTTCAAAACAAATCACAATAGCATCAACTATTCATTATATTTATTTTAAAGCAAAAGACTTTTGAATAAATTCCTTCAAGGACATGTGATATATGTTTAGCTTTTCTTGCTTGTCTTTCATTAACCATTGGAAACATAGTAAAATATGTTTATAAACGATGCATGAAAATGTGGTCAATAGTGTTTCTTTTTTGGACATTACCTGTCTTCGAAAAAGAGGACAATTCATCCTGCCCACTATGAAGGATTGGTTGGCTCGGAGGATTAAAATGGAGTCTTTCAGCCTACTTAAATCTAGGCCAGATGGATAGTGACTGAAAGTCGGTGCTATCTGTGACAGCCATTTGGTGAACTATAAGAAATAAGTTACTGGTCTTGATAAAGCTTCTCTCAGACCAAATGTCCACATACCTCCCATCCCACACCTCCCCTCCGCCCCCACCAAAAACCCCAACCAAACAAAAACGCAATTACAGTTTGAACTGATTAACTCGATTTATTTTTGGCAGTCTCTTCAGAGAGACCAAAAATTAAATGGGAATGAAATTATCTTCTCCCTGTCAGAAGTGGTTCGCGCAGATCAGAATTGAGTGTCACTTTGGCAGGGAAGTTTTCAGTGTTACTGCCTATACTCCACTTGTTGTGGGGATGAAGAGATCATTTCTGTCTCCAGGGTTGCTGTCAGGACATCATCTCTCACTAACACTAAATGTACTTTAAAAATACATGGAAAGTTTGGAATAAATTCAACATAAGCAGGTGCAAGTCCACTGAAATGTTAATTGAGATGAGGGTACAGGAGACAGTCTCTCTATTGAGAAGCAGGGGAGAGAGGAGAACCATATAACCTTTGTATGGTTGCATAACATATATGGGAATTTTTATCCCGTTGTCTTTCTTTGCCCACAATCTGTCCCTCTTTCTTCCAATGCTATGGCATCCTCCCAGTATGGATTGGGCTATTGCTATTGCTCAGGGCCACAGGGCTTACAAGTGTGAGGTAGTCAGTGTTGACAACGACCTCCTCTCCAGAGTGTGCTTGTCTCCCCACTGAAAGGCACAGTGAAGAAGCTGGGAGCAGATAGAGCTCTCGGAATTGGGAAAAGGAGGAAGCTTTATTTGCCTGCTCAGCCATAATTGTGCTCGTTTCTATTAGCTGGGAAAAGGAACTGCTGGGGAAACCTTCCTCACTCTGTTAGAGGGTGCAGCTACGCTGCAGACATGGGTGTGAATGGCAGCTCATGCAGACATAACCACACTGTCTGTACTCCCACTAACTCACTAAAAGTAGTATTCATCTACATTTAGGGCAGTGTTAAGAGCACGGGCATTGCATGCCCCACAGACGAATAATAGATGACAAATAGTTCTATTTCCTATTGAGATAAACGAACGGTTTTCATGTGTTCTCTTTACTTTCTCTTTCATGTGTTCTCTAAATTATTCCATGTGTACACAGCTTTCATATGAGTCACTGTCTACTCATACTTCAATCAACTCTACTACTGATGCCTCATTTTTGTATTACTGATGACACTGCCGGTATACAGCATTTATATTGCGGATGCAACCTCCTTCAATATCAAAATGCCATTTTAAAAAGTATAGTCTATTGCTATTCTCTGTGGTTACCGTTATGAATTATCTCAGATAGGTGACCATATTCTTAAATATATGGGCAGTCTTAGATCAGGTCTATAATAACCTCATTTCTCCACATTTCCAATAATTCTCACTATCCTTGAATACTATTTTGTACAGTACAACCTCTGTCATGTCCAGTGTTGCCAGGTAATGGCTTGAAGGACAGCTGTTTGAGTTTTGCATCCCCCTAGTGCTTTGTATTGAGCTTCTATTAAGTTATGCTCTTTGGTGTCATCTCACTGGCTATTTACATCTTTCCTATACACTTTGTAGTGGTGAAGTATTCAGCTTCACAACTGTTGGAGATATCAATTCACAAATGTATTATAAGCTTCATCAGTGAAGGGAATACTTATTCAAAGATTTATATATTCTTAAAGTTGCATGCGAACAGTACAACCCATTTTGCATTGTTCAGCGTGTATCTCCTATATATTGCAATTCATGAAATGTAACACAGCTGCAATTGTGACATAATTATTTTCTTCCAACATTTGTCTGTCTTGGATGTTTAAGCTCTGATTGTGTAGCAAGCTGTCCACAGGTGACTTCAGTGGGGTTCATCTACACAAAGCTCTCTGCAGATCGATTTTAAACTCTTTAGGACTGTCTCTTATTAAGTGTTTGCGTCCCATTGTGGCAGGCACTGTACAGTGTTAATCTCTGTGTGAAGTCCTTTAATTTCATTGTATGTATTTTGTACTCAAGTGTTCTAGATATTTAATCAACCTGGTTGTTTACAGTATTTATTTTTCACTGTTCCACTTGCCAATCTGTTTTAATTGTTCTTACCTTTAATTAGAATTATTTATAATTTCTTTTGCATTAAGTCTGGTAATTTTCAATTAACCAATAGACACAAATCTAGCATTTATTTGAGCATCACTACACTAGTCCAGACATTTATGGACACCTACATGTATTCTTACTTCTCCAACTAGTCCTTCCCAGAAGCACGACAATCCATTTACCCCCTAAATATCAGAAAGCAATTTTATTTGAGGATGTGGATTAATCAGTTAACTTGCCGTCGCTTTTTATGTCCTGACTCAATTGATCTTCTCTTGCTAGAAGAAAAGTCCTGAATAAGAATGAGCATTTCTTAGTAGCACTGCTTCATGTTAAGAGTTCTGATAAGAAAAAAATAATTATACTCTTCCCTCCCTGTCACTCCCACCCCCCACCGAGATGTGGGAAAAGATGTCTATAAACATGCTGATCAGATTTCCATGCTCCCTTCACCTTAAGCAGCAGGTCAACAGAATACAGTTCCACTCCACAATATCTCTTCATGCGTAGGACTAATTTTTCCAGTGCACTGATGTTTCTCTTTATCTCCAAGCCTTACAACTAGAGCTGTGTGTATCATGGACTTTTTAGTTCACTGGCAATTGCACAAAATTAGTGGAAAAATTTGGGGTTTGGGGTCAATCGTAAAACTAAATATTGTGGCATTTTTAGCAAAATAAAATTCATTTTAAGTCAAAGAAAACACTTTGTTTAGATTTTGAGCTCTGTTCCCTTGGTAATATTTTGAAAGTAAAATAAAGGTAATTTTGAAATGAAAAGTCATTTTGAATAGGGAAAAAAAGATCAAATTTTTTTACCCCCACTCTACTTAAACCATGTATTTTAAGAAAAGGGAAGCTGGCTTAGAAAATATGCATATTGCTTATTTAAAACCTTGTTGCTCTATTTACAACTAATGAAAACATGAATATGTCTCTTGATCAGAGTGAAAATGGAGGGTAAGAATTGTTAATCCTAAAGAATGAGGTCTAGATGGTGAGCAGTACTGTGAGATGCCAATACTGCAAAAAGCTGAGTGCCTGCAAATCAATGAGCACCTTCAGCTCCTGCTGAAGTCAATGGGAGCTGAGAGTACTCAGCATATACTGTAGGGTAGGATTCTAAAGGAGGGTATTTTGAGTTTATTTTCCAGAGATTAAGGATTTCAAGGAAGTTGAAAAACAATTTTTTTTCATGTCTTTGATGGTGTTCTAACTACTACAACAGAGACAGAGAGATACATACCCTTGTCATTACATTAATTTAAGTTATGAATTGTGGTCTGTTACTTTTGTAATGTTGTCCTTGAAATAACAAATTTCAACAGAGGGTGGATTTTGTTTTTGTTCCTTTTTTGCAGCCAGTATTTTTTTTTTATTGTTATCTCAGATTTTCTTTGCACCTAGAACTGCTTGTGAAATAAAAATCTGGAATCAAAGCAATTCAAACTGATTTGAGCAAATATTATAAACCGGTTTGATAACGAAGAAAAGGCAGAATGGTTTCTAAGTCAATAGCATTTTTGTTTGTATTGGGCTGTTTGAAAGAAAAATCACCCATTTTTATGAAACACACTGTCAAACCTTCTTATCCCATGACATAAGGAAAACTTTTATTTTATGCCTATCTGCATTTCTAGTATTATTTTTTGTAATAAAACTACCTCTGAACTACTCACCGATACGTATAATGTTGGCTGATGCGACTCGTACATAGTTAGACATATAAATGAGTCTATATGGGATCGAGGCCTAAGATCTGCCCTTTAGAAGTAACCTTGGAGAGTGCACAACACCCCAAACAGAGTGGGGTGGGGCACATGTGGTCATTTTCTTTGCCCTCTCCCCACTTTTTGGGCTAACCCATAGATCCTGCCAGACATGCAGGGTGAACAGGCTGCATTGTCTAAAGCAGTGGTTCCCAAACTTGTTCTGCCACTTGTGCAGGGAAAGCCCCTGGTGGGCCGGGCCATTTGTTTACCTGCCGCGTCCGCAGGTTTGGCCTATCGCGGCTCCCAGTGGCCGCAGTTCGCTGCTTCAGGCCAATGGGAGCTGCTGGAAGTGGCGTGGGCCGAAGGACATACTGGCCGCCGCTTCCAGCAGCTCCCATTGGTCTGGAGCAGCGAACCACAGCCACTGGGAGCTGCGATCAGCCCAACCTGTGCACGCGGCAGGTAAACAAATGGCCCAGCCCACCAGGGGCTTTCCCTGCACAAGCAGCGGAACAAGTTTGGGAACTACTGGTCTAAAGGAATGGTACAGTGAGTGCACTGGGGAGCTCATAGAGGCGTGCCATTCTCACCGCTTCCCACTTAAAGGGTGCAGCTCAGTAGTTTAGCCAGTATGCGACACAGTGTAATGAATGCAGCCTGACCCTATGAGAGGGCTACGGATTCCTCAGCTAGGAAGATATAAGAAAGAAATGCAGAATTGTGGTCTGAGAAAAGTTTTGGTTGGCAATTAGGCTCACAATGTTCCATATGTCCTGACTCAATTCCTCTTGATTTACTTCTAATGGTAAACCCTGGGCATGGATCTGTTCTCAGCATAAACCAGGAATAACTCAGCTGAAGTCAGTGGGCTTACATCAATATGAATTAAATCAGAATTGGGACCTTTGTGCTCAAAAAGAAGTGAAACTTTGCTCTTTTTGGTGGGCCCTTTTGTAACAGGGTCCACGACCTGCCCCTCTTCCTGGGGCCTGGTTGCTGCCCCCAATAAGACTCAGAGAGACTTCAGGCTTGTGCAGCACCCGTGCCTTTATTTACCTACAGTTATCCCACCACCAGTGTTTATCTATTTACAAGCTTTACAGGATTATTCAACCTCTTTTACAGGCAGAGTCAGCCATCAGCTAAGAGGCCTCCAGTTCCCTCCCTGACTGACTTCTCCCTGGCTCCCTCCCAGCCTTTATAGCCCTTGGCTTGTCAGGCCAGCAGGTTTTGCCAGTCCTCAGGCCGGCATCAGGCCTTTTCCATCAGCCCCAATCTGTTTCCCCTGATTGGAACTGACTGGGCAGGGGCTGATTCGGTGCTTTTGCACCAGCACCCTGCTACACCTTTATATCCACTTTGCACACTCTTTGCATTGGTGTAAATGACAGTGAAAAGTGAATCTGACTCTGTGTCTTGGATAGGGTTGCCACCTCTGATATACAAAAAAACTGGACTAGCTCCCTGTTTACCTCCAGGAGTTGTTCTCATTTTCGCTCTTCTGTACATAGTTACTTGTATTTTGGAGGTTTTCAGGTGTTCATGTGCTTCTGAAGCTCCTGAGCAAATTAGATTAAATAGCTTTTTCAGAAGCACATGACACATTCTTGGATGCAAGATCCAAGGAGAACGTTCAGGGAAATTTGGCCAAAAATGTGTTTGTAATGTGGACCAGCCAGGAGGCTTTTTATCTTGCCACTGGAAGAGAGGAGGGAGCCAAACAGCATTCTCATAAAGACATGAAGGACTTCTTGAAGTAGGGAGAGATTACATTCTTCAGCCTCAAGATGCACAGGCTCCACTTCTTAATGCTTCTGTTCTAATTACATGAATGATCATATAGCAAAAGCAGCATCCATTTTACAATTAGAACCATTTAATGCATTGACTAACTCTTCATAGCTCAACTAACCAAAACAGTGCTCACTGAAATTTCCAATTTATGATACGCTAGAAAGTTGCTCTCCCAGATGAGATGGATTTTTAATTAGAATTGCTTTCATATGTGAGCAGTGTAATTTGTCACAATATGACCTCATTCTTCATAACATTGAAAGCTGCCTGATTTTAATTTTTTCCTCTTTAAAGGAAACAAAACTGAAGGTCCAAGAAAACGTGCATGAAGGAGTTGCTGACATGACGGATTTCAATATTTCTAAGTAATTAGTTAAGTTATGCTTGTCTCTTTCATTAAAAGCACCATTAGACTGCCAGATGCAAAAGATGACTGTGGTAAATGGTTTTTCAGGTAATTCTTGATAATGTTAAATGTGGTTGTCATTTCAATTGATCACTATGCGTCTTTTCTTGAATATCCATCCATCTATTTGAGTTGCCTGTTCAATAAGTTGCATGGGAAATAATTAGGGTAATTTAAAGAAAAGTGCTCCCTCAATTTAAATAACCACAGAAGTATTTTTTTAGTCTTTCCTGAAATTGCTGAGAAGTACAAAGTACGAGCTATTTTCTTTCATTCATTTCTCTGCACATTGCTTCCTAAGCTGCTTTGGCAAATAAAGCAGACAATCAGAGTGCTGAGTTTCGAATTGTAAATCAAGCTAAGAGCCATACGCCATCTGCGATCCACACTCAGAGTTCCCTTTCATGTGAATGGAAGATGTACGCATGGAGATTGATGGTAGTGCTGTGTATAACCCTAAGGTTACCCTCATATCAGAGGGCTGAACGTTATGTTCTGTAAAAATGTACATTTTGGCAGGAGAAAAACCATAGGGTTCCAGCTATTTCCCAGAGCTCTTGGTTGCTCTAAAGGTTTTCATTTAGGCTGAGATAATTACTGTTTGTTCAACCCCACTTTCTTTGATATCAAAGGACACAGACTGCCAAATAATGGCTGCCTCCTGTGCTGTGTGTGTGTGTGTGCTAATGGGGGCATTGCAGTGGCATAATGACATCTCCAGCCTCAAACCAATATGCATGACCTGGCAGATACAGGGCCTCACTGGGTGCAATACATATATTGCCTGCAGGACAGGTGTAGCAAGTGCCAACAGCAGTCATGCTCCCCAAGAATCCCTGAAGGTATTGTGCCTACTTTTGGCTTCCAGGGGCATATAGCCTCCAGGGGTCCTTGCATGAGTGATGTTCCTGCTTCCGCCTCCCAGCATGACTAGTTTGTAGAGTTTTAATACACATTGTATGCTATAATTATGTACCACTGTGGTAAAGCTTTAATTGCAACCCTTTAAAAATGAGGTTATTCCAGTTGGGAAGAACTAATGCAAAACAGGGACTACAAAAGTTTTCCTGAGTAAGTATTTTCTTCTTCAGATTTTCAAAGCAGCCAGTGCTTTGAACACTTGCTGTATATTTGTTTTTATAGTGGTGGCTAGAATCTGCTTTGCAAGGAAGCTGTGTACCAGTGTGCCTTCAACTTAGTTACAATCTAACAGAGTTATAGGAAGAAAATGCTTTTAATGTCAGAAGTAAGTGGCAACAGTCTTGTCACCAACATATATTCACATTTAGCCATTATAGGCTCCCTTAGCTTTTCATTTTCCAAAGCATCTGTTCAAATATTTATCATTAATCTTTACAACATTCCTATGAAGAAGATAAATATCGAACGACATATTTCAGAAGAGGACGCTAATGGAGACCAGTACAGTAATGCCTCACTTAATGTAATCCCGGTTAACGTTCTTTCGCTCTTACGTTGCTGATCAGTTAGGGAACATGCTCATTTAAAGTTGTGCAATGCTCCCTTATAGTTTGTTTGGCAGCCGCCTACTTTGTCCACTGCTTGCAGAAAGAGCAGCCCCTTGGAGCTAGCTGGTGGGGGCTTGGAACCAGGGTGGACCGGCAGCCCCCCTATCAGCTCCCCTAAGTTCCCTGTGCGGCAGCCGCCCAGCAGGCTACCAATTGCCAAGCAGTTCAGCTGTCCCTCCCGCCACTGCCCTGTGCTGCTCCTGCCCTCTGCCTTGGAGTTGCTCCCGGGAGTCCCCTGCTTGCTGTGTGGGAGAAGGAGGGGGAGAGAGGGGTGCTAATGTCAGGGTGTTCCCCTCTCCCCGCTCCTGCCCCCCACTTCTGTACCTCATCTCCACAGAGCAGGAGTGGATGGACACATAACAGGGCTCAGGATGTAGGGAGCCTGCTGGCAGCAGCTGCTGTCTCAACTTGCTGATCTACTTAAAAAGGCAGTGTACTTAGAGTGGGGTCAGCATACTTAAAGGGGCAATGTGCATCTCTCATACATGGTGTGTGAGTCTGACACACACACACACACACGGTGTGTGTGTCTGACTCTGTCTGCCATGCTGTCTCCCCTCCCTCCATTTGTGCTGCCTTGTAGACTGTGAGACTAAGTTAACAACAGGTTTCAGAGTAGCAGCCGTGTTAGTCTGTATTCGTAAAAAGAAAAGGAGTACTTGTGGCACCTTAGAGACTAACCAATTTATTTGAGCATAAGCTTTCATGAGAAAATACAGTGAGGAGATTTATATACGCACAGAACATGAAACAATGGGTGTTATCATACACACTGTAAGGACAGTGATCACTTAAGATGAGCTATTACCAGCTGGGGGAGAGGGGAAGAAAACCTTTTGTAGTGATAATCAAGGTGGGCCATTGCCAGCAGTTAACAGGAACTTCTGAGGAGCAGTGGGAGGTGTGTGGGGGGGGGAATAAACATGGGGAAATAGTTTTACTTTGTGTAATGACCCATCCACTCCCAGTCTCTATTCAAGCCTAAGTTAATTGTATCCAGTTTGCAAATTAATTCCAATTCAGCAGTCTCTCATTGGAGTCTGTTTCTGAAGTCTTTTTGTTGTAATATTGCGACCTTTAGGTCTGTAATCGAGTGACCAGAGAGATTGAAGTGTTCTCTGACTGGTTTATGAATGTTATAATTCTTGACATCTGATTTGTGTCCATTTATTCTTTTACGTAGAGACTGTCCAGTTTGACCAATATACACGGCAGAGGGGCATTGCTGGCACATGATGGCATAGATCACATTGGTGGATGTGCAGGTGAACGAGCCTCCGATAGTGTGGCTGATGTTATTAGGCCCTGTGATGGTGTCCCCTGAATAGATATGTGGGCACAGTTGGCAGCGGGCTTTGTTGCAAGGATAAGTTCCTGGGTTAGTGGTTCTGTTGTGTGGTATGTGGTTGCTGGTGAGTATTTGCTTCAAGTTGGGAGGCTGTCTGTAAGCAAGTACTGGCCTGTCTCCCAAGATTTGTGAGAGTGTATATATAAATCTCCTCACTGTATTTTCCACTGAATGCATCCGATGAAGTGAGCTGTAGCTCACGAAAGCTCATGCTCAAATAAATTGGTTAGTCTCTAAGGTGCCACTAGTACTCCTTTTCTTTTTAAGTTAACAACGAGTTAACCCTTGAGGGCTCAGCTGAATGCTAGTTCATCATTTAGCAGTAAGGCATTCCCTGAAAATATCCCACCCTCTGACTCTACCACTGCAACCAAGCTTCACAATCATCATTGCTGTGTACAGTATTAAATTATTTGTTTAAAACTTATACTGTGTGTATGTGTATATATATAAAAATATAGTCTTTTGTCTGGTGAAAAAAAATTCCCTGGAACCTAATACCACCCTCCACCCCTGCTATTTACATTAATTCTTATAGGGAAATTGGATTTGCTTAATACCGTTTTGCTTAAAGTAGCATTTTTCAGGAATAAAATTACAACTTTACAAGAAGAGTTACTGTAAAGTTACAGGTCCACAAAGGGAGTCTTTGGCAGACCTGGACCTGCAATCTAGGTTATACTTGGACCACTGGACAACACTGTGACGGGGCACATAAACCCTGCACTAGAATGGAGGAGGTTAAAGAGCTGCTTTGGGCTGGAGTAGCCCCTACCCTCCATGCCTGCAAATCATGTCAGGACTGGGGGAGGAGTTAAAAAGAGGGAACTCCACTCAGATGGGGACAACCCTGGGAAGGGAACCAGGTGTCTGAGCTTCTCCAGCCTCAGAGAGAGAGCTGACAGACAGCAAAGCATCTGCCCTTGTAGAAAGAGGGTGTGGATCTCCTGTGCTTAAAAGCAAGAAAAGATGGAGACTTGCACTGGAGACCCAGAGGGCTAGGATACTCCCAGGGTCCTCTAAAGTAAGAGAGACCCATATCCTGATGGGAGCTGCCTCCAGGTTTATTTTCCTTCTTTTCTTTTGCTTCCTACCTTTATTTAACCTTGACTCGGCAGTTTTCTTGTTCATCTATAACCCCAACAGAGGAAGAAAACAGCCAGGAGGGTTTAAGGGTGAGAGGATTGAGTGACAACGGCCTGCTAGAAAGACACAGACCCACAGCACCAGCTCGGGGATGCGGGAAGAGTGAATGGACATATGCAGTTTAGGAATGGGTTGAAATTTGTGCTTTGGCCCCCTGTTTAATATATAAAGACAATACACATTTCACAGTGTAATATACTAATAGTCTGTTATTTTAAAAGGAAAACACTTGATGGTTCATTGAAATAGATCAAAATACAGGAACTAAAAAAAATGTAGTATTTTGTGTTTACTTATTTCTTTAGCACCATAAAAGAGGGCAATAGAATTCATTATTACAGACAGTGCTGGTAGCATCACCTGTTATGGTTGTCTGATACTTTCCATATATGTATGTATATGTGTGTGTGTGTGTGTATTATACACACACACACACATTTCAGCCAAGAATGAGCCTATTGAAAAAATACATTGTTTTGCCCATGTTTAAAAATTCTGGTAATCTTTTCTTTGAACAACACCTATGCTTTGGAGGCTGGCTTTTGTGTCAGGAATGTGGCTTTTGTCATCCCTGTGAGAATCCACTCAAATTGTCCAAGCTGATAAGCGTTTGAAAAATGACAGTTTGGACAGACTGTTCAGTGGTGGGGAGCGATGAAACTCTCCAGAACAATGTTGGTGTTATTGAGCAGCTGCCAAGGGTCCGAGGGACCAGATTTTGTTTCAGAAACACCATGTTTCAGCATTTCCTGAAAGGTTTTGGGTTTCTTTGTGTCTCCACTTCATGAGAAAGATTTAAAAAGACTGTTTTGGTCAAAATTGAACCAAAACCTAATTTCAAAATATTGATATTTCCCACAAATTGGGAATTTGAAGTTTTAGGCAGATCTAGTTTAGCATTTTTTTTAAACGAAAACTGGACAGCTTCTGAAACAACATTTTACACGGATATTTTTAATTTCCTGATTTCTCAACAAATTAAAAAAAAAGCCAGTATTTTTCTGTTTTTGATTTTTCTCCCTCTTTCGATTTTGCCACCGCAAAAGAAAAGGGAGATGGAAAAGATGGGAAGATTTTCTGGTTAAACTTTTTTCAGAAAAAAATGAACTTGTATATAATTTTAAACAAGCTCATCATATTTCAACAAGTTCCAGTTACTTAGTTTGCATGTGTGGCTGGGCTATTTCTACATTTCTTTGTTACAAAGCATGTACTCTAGACCTCCTAGCGTGTGGAACTACTCGTAGGCTAATAAGATGAAATAGTACAGCCAAGCCTATATGCTCCTGGAATAGGCTTTCAGACCTGTGAATACTGGTTACTTTTCCCAATTTAGGGCATGGATAACTTTTGTCCTTAGTTTTGAAGTTTTTTATGTAACTGTTCTCAAAATGACAATTTCTAGGTCAGCAAAAAAGTTGTCAGAAGTTAAGAATATCTTGTCAGTACTGGCTTGGAATGGAATTGACCAGTGATAGAACAATAATATAATTAGCCATCCATAACTATTTATAGGTTTTTTGTTTTAAGACTGACAATAATGTAAGGCACTGTTTTTAATATCTGTGAAAAGAGCTTGTTGGTATTGGAAACAATGGTATGTTGCAAGCTTTTATTATTCACAAACAGGAGGGGTTCTGTCCCACTAAGATGGACAGGCAAGAAAATGTGACTTAAAAAACTGCAAGATTGATTTATGACCATCTGAAAGCTGTCTGCAATGAGGCATTAGTCTTTTGATAATATCAAATTATCACATTGTAAATTATAGTCTGTTACACTGACAATAGTACATCACGGAGGAGAACTACAAAATGTGTTTGCCTAAGAACTAGCAGAAATTGTGGATTGATCAATGGCTTCGCTTACCACAAAATCGAAGTGTGTAGGCTAGGGAAAGAGATTATGGCACTTCATTTTCTTGGTTTACACACTCTGATGAGGGATGAATGCTTTTGTCCATGCTGGGTCTTAGCTAAGAGAGATACAATCTGTCATCTTCTCAGATGGTAAGAGTTGTCAACAAGAATTGTCTTAAAGTTTAGAAATTCATAGTTTTGTGAGTTGCAGGTGTATGAATATAGAGTATCTATTTATATAAATATATTTAAGTTGGTGGAATGTGATGGACCTAAGTGACTGTAATACCTAAATTTGCAGGCTAAAAGTCTGTAAATACTTTTCAACATTGCTTTTTAAAATGAGTTTGGTGATTATCCAAGTGCAAAATAAGCGTATTCCTTTAAATTCTGGACAGCATATTATGTTTGGTTCAGAAATCAGTTATCAATTTGGAAAGTCATTTTCCCTTGCAGAAAAGATGTGAATTTTCTTGAAACTAAAGAGCATAATAAGTGTAATTATTCTGAATGCAGGAGGTACAAAGACATACTGTAAATGATGCATTATTGTGATCTCGTCTTTTATTGATTCAATGTGATATGAGCAGTCACCCCTCATATCCCTTGCATCAGGTCAAGATATTACTCAATATGCCACTTTGGAACAACATAGATCTAACCATCCCAAAGTGGAGTAATGCCCACTATTTAAAAAGAAGTCTGCCATGTCCCTGGCCAAAGAACAATACTTTTTTCTCCATTGAATTATAGCCCACAGTCCATGTCACTTATCTGAAACCTTTGAGTCCCTCCTTAAACCCTCTCTCCTTCTTTCTTTTGCACAGGATCTTGAAGATTTCTTCCAAGAGAAAGTCAGCTAAATCCACCAGAATCTCCCTTCTTCGGCTTACTTTTACCCATCATTTCTTCCCTCCTATGCTCCACAACCATCTTCTCCCCCGCTCTTTTCCCTCATCACCACTCGTGAGGTCACCTACCTTCTTTCCACCTCCGAAGTCCCACCCGCTTAAGTGATCCAATCCATTCCGACATCACAAGGATTTGAGCTAGATGGACCTCTGATATGCGGGATTACCTTACCTGGCCTGGGGAAGTGTGTAACTCTGTCCCTCTCTAGTGGTGGCTGGACCACACATAGAGGTTGATGAGTTTGTCTGTGGCAAACACATCAACCTCTCTGTCACCTAGCCACCACTAGAGAGGAACAGAATGCCACACTGAATGGGGATGGATTGAACATAAGAACGGCCATACTGGGTCAGACCAAAGGTCCATCCAGCCCAGTATCCTATCTACTGACAGTGGCCAATGCTAGGTGCCCCAGGGGGAGTGAACCTAACAGGTAATGGTCAAGTGATCTCTCTCCTGCCATCCATCTCCACCCTCTGACAAACAGAGGCTAGGGACACCATTCCTTACCCATCCTGGCTAATAGCCATTAATGTACTTAACATCCATGAATGTATCCAGTTCTCTTTTAATCCCTGTTATAGTCCTAGCCTTCACAACCTCCTCAGGCAAGGTGTTCCACAGGTTGACTGTGCGCTGAGTGAAGAAGAACTTCCTTTTATTTGTTTTAAACCTGCTACCCATTCATTTAATTTGTTGGCCCCTAGTTCTTATATTATGGGAACAAGTAAATAACTTTTCCTTATTCACTTTCTCCACACCACTCATGATTTTATATACCTCTATCATATTCCCCCTTAGTCTCCTCTTTTCCAAGCTGAAAAGTCCTAGCCTCTTTATTCTCTCCTCATATGGGACCCATATTCACCCACACGGTCACCCTTTCCCTTGCCTCACTTTCCTCTGCCAGCTGCTTCTTGAAATATAAAACATCCTGATCTCATTTATCCTCAATAAAAGTTCCTTCAGCCCTTACTGCTCCTTGAACTGGGCTCTTCCTGGCCAAATTTATTAATCATCACCATCTTCGTCAACCTGCCTTCTGCTTTCGACACTATTGATCATCATCTTGACGTATCATCCTCTGACTGAGCTTTCATGATACTGTATCCTCCTAGGTGTCCTCCTACTTCTCTCACAATTCTTTCATTGTCCTCCTTTTCTACCATATGCTGTGGGGATTCCCAAGGGCTCTGTCCAGGGCCCTCTGCTCTTCCCACTTTACACCCTATCTCTGGTAATCTCATCAGCTCAAATAGCTTGAGCTGTCATAGCTATGGATGGTGATGACTCACAACCCTACTTTTACAATGCTTAACGGTGTCCTTCCTTCCAGTCCTATAGCTCAGCTTGTCTCTTGGGTGTCTTGGTGTCAGCTTAAATAGAGTGTGGCCAAAACAGAACTTCTTATTTTCCCTCCCAAACCTTCTGTGCTTACCTCCCTTCTGTGTCCCTGTTGATAACACTATCATATTCCCTATCATTAGGACCCGCAATCTCAGGGTTATTTTTGACTATGTGCCCAACATGTGGGGAAAACTCTATTTCCAAATTAAAGAATTACATGATTCTCTATTTATTTTAGTGGGCTTGTAGAGAAGTTCAAAATATTAAACTTAGTAAATAACTCTATTTTACTGTCGGTATCTAAATATACTGTTGTGAGTCTATAAATAGATAAATGAGTGATAAGATTTTTATATGGAAACTGACAACTTAAGCTAATTAGATATAGAAAACAAGCCTATACATTAGAATTGTTTGGTTGCTTTGGATGTGACCTGCTTAGAATTCAATCTCCCCCCAAAAAATCTCATTCCTCATGAGTTTTGCCGACCAATCATGCTACATTGTCATGATCGACAATATAGCAGGTTCGTATTACTAAGACCAACATTGTGACTGGTGACATTGGAATATGTAATAATGTTTTCTATATTTCCTCTGTTACTAGATTGCTTAATATTGCTTTGAATTTGACTGCAGAAAATGAGATGGCCTAGTTTACCTGCTATACCTTTATCCAGGGCATGCAGCAATTTCAGCCTGTGTTTCTGTTCTAGTGTTCAAAGATCAACAATACAACCTGATTGCCAAGAGATTTATTATTAGTTTTATATAAAGGCCAGCAGCACAATTGCATTAGCTATAAGCAGTAAATCACAGACTGATCTGCAAATAACATTGCTGTAATTTTGAGAGTGAAACAGTCCACAATCAGATAGTTTTAAAAAATTGTTCTTAAAAGTGAACAAGTGTTAATTGCAATCCAGTTAGTAATTATGGTGAAATACTAACAACAGCATATATTCCAGAGGCAATTAGGTACTGATAAAGACAATTGTAACAATTGGACAAAATTATGATTTTATACTGGTTTACAGACAAAATAATTGTACTGAAGTCAATGGAGTTACTATAGTTATACGTTGAAATAATTGAGGTTAGACTTGTTATTGTTGTTTTTTTCCCCAACAGAGTTAAGAGTAATAAGTAAATTTATTAATTGTGATGATTTATAATGCAATTATATGTTTCCAGTTTTGTGCTGCTCCTCTTGGCTTGAAATTTGTTACTTAATTTAGAGTATGAACTATGTAAGTGGTCTGCCCCTCCATAAAATACATTCTTTTTCTTAGCCATGGGAAGCCCACCTGTGGGTTAAGACCCACAAGGAAGTCACCAGCTGTTGTCTGGGACAATCTGGCTAGTTCTCTTTCTCTTTCTTCTGCTGAAGGCTGAAGCAGATTTGCCCAACCGCTTGCCACCTCAAAGTGACACAATCTGGGAACATAGGAACACTGCACCCAAGAGGTCCACATGGCTCCAGCCCATGGTTCTGCTTCTAAACTGTGGTTCTGCCCCCTCTGAGAGTGGCTTCACAGCTTCCCTCTTCTTCCAGCTGGGCAAGAGTAGAGGAAGGAGAACTCAGAAATGTACTGCAGCTGCTCAGTTTGTAACACCGTTGGTGGGAGGGTGGGCAAGCCTGCTGCACTCTCTTCTTCCACCATACACACATTGCTATGTTGGAGTGGTATTGATGGGACCTACAAAGCAGTGATCTTGAGTTAACATCCCCTTGAGATGCATGGACAGTTCATAATTCTGAGCTATCTGCAGACTCAGGTTATACTCTGGTTATACTGGGACATGTTTTCAAACTCCTTTCAACCATGAGGACTAGAAACTCTTTATTATTTTTAAATGGAAGATTTGATTCTGATGTAAGCACATGACTCCAGGAGTCAAGGCCCCCCTTAATCTGCTTTATATGCCTTAATCTGGCACTGTTTGCACCCAGTGATACCCACATACCAGAAGTGCTTGTATGACTGGATAATTCCTGTGGTAAACTCTCGGTAAATTCCTTATGAAACTCAATGGGAGTTGGAACAAAAGGTGCCAAGGCATATCTTAAGAGAACCAAATATGGAGTCACAGAATGAAAAAAGGACTATAAATTCTGGCCCTACATCATAGGGCCACATATAGATGGTAGAGTGGAACATAAGGTGATTTACCTTCCCAGATTATAATTAAGCCTTAAGATGCTAAGGCAGTATCATAAATCTGTGTGGAAGTCTTAAGGATTGTAACATTTTGCTTTTAATTTTTCTGGATTCTGACAATCTCCCTACTGATAGTTTGATAGATTTGATGTTATTTTCTGTAACTGCCTTGGCAGTTTTTTCAACTCCCTCCATGCTCCACTTTTTTTTCAGTTGATTCTTGTCAGATCTACATTTGTTCCTATAGCAAGATGTTCTATAGGTTTCTTTAAATCCGTTTACAATGTGGATGTAAAACTGGCTTCAGAACACTAAACCAAATGACTGAATCCTTTTGAATAGAATGAAATAACGTTTTCTGTATTTTTATCTCAGACATATTCCCTTTTGTTGCTGTTTCCTCTCTGGAATGTTTCTCAGCGTTTTCTTTGACTAGGGGGATGTGTTTGCATTTTAAGGGCTCTGTTTTGAATAGACTGATGGTCCCATGTAGGTATGCTTTCTTCACCACCACCTTTTTCCTAATGTAGGCAAAAAAGTGGTAAAAAGATTTTGCTGACTGAAGGAAATTTAATATTGGGTATATACCTAGTGTGCACTACAGAACCAAACCATTCAAAGAGAGATCAGAGAATGTGAACGAAAAAAGGAGATGGGGCAAATGGGGCTCAGAGGAACACTTATACTAATAAACAAGGGACTAACTAAACCAGCTACAACCTGTGTAACAGGCACATAAACCGCATGTGTACCTCTGAAAAGTAGCTATGTAAAAATGATAGCATATTACTCACACATCTGCTCTCTTTACATAAGACTCTAGATGAAGTGTCCTTTTGGACTCAGAAAGGTTTTTTTGGTCAACTCTAATCCTCAAGAATAGACCATATAATGAAAACAATGTATTGAATGAGTGAAGCCTCTAATAACCTATGATAAGGTTTTCTATAATTGAATCTCAGACTCCTTGCACCCTTACAAAGTGCTTCTTCACAGTTAAGAAATGGGTTACATTTATATTCTTTAAATGGGTTACATTTATACAACAGGCAAAGTTTGTATCCAGTATGGTTTCTTCTCAAGGGACTATATTTTGCAACTATTCTGCTCTGAATTCCTGGACTCTCCAAAGAAACAACAGCAGCTCTGGCATATCAGATGGGCAAAGTTGAACAAGAAGTAAGTGTTAGCCATCTGTTTTCTTTGAATTATATTAAGTTTTATATGGGATAATTTTGTCAGTTACAGGAGAGATGAATTCTCAAAAGCCTGACTCTTGAAATTTAAGTAGAAATCTGAGTATCATGGGAAGAACAATGGATCCAAATTGTGCTTGTCTTAAATATATGTCTGTACATCAATATTTTTTCCTAAAGGCTAATTAGTTATTTCTCCTTCTGTTCCAGCTGCATTACTTTCATTATTCCATGCAGAAATCTAATTAATTAATCTTTTGAAGGATTTCTTATTTGTGAATATATGAATTAATTTGAGGAAAGGGAAGGTGATAAATCCATCAGACTCCTCCATCTCAATGCAAAACTTCAAAGTTTGATCAGAGTGTAGTGAAGCGACGACTCACCAGCGCGGCACCTCCTGCTGGTCGTCTGGGAATTAGCTCTTTTCCAGCGTATGGAGTGCCCTCTGCAGGCCGGTGTCTTGCCTGCTGCTGGCCCCATGTCCCTCCTAGACCTTGATGCCTTTTACCTCGGGGTTCTGCCCCAGCAGTGGGTCCACACTCTGGGTCTTCCCTCCCAAGGGGAACCCCCAACCATCTAAACCCACCTTACCTCAGTGGCTACAGCCAGTCATCATCTAGCCCACTCACTGGGGTGAACTGCAGTCTATCATGGCCACTCATCATTGGCAAGGAGGTTAGGACCTGCAGTCTTTGCCTATTCCCAGGCTGTATCTCTGCAGCCCCAGTACCTCTGTAGGCCTTCAACAAGGCTGGAGCCTGGGGTTTTACCAGGCTGGAACTCCCCAGATCCCTTTACCTATTCCCCAGCACTGGTCCAGTTCAGGTACCTTCATCTTCAGCAGCTAGCCCTTCTCCCTCCAGTGCTGCAGAGAGACTCCTTTATCTCCTGGCCCCACAGCCCGTTTATCAGGGGCAGCTTGGCCCTGATTGGCATGGCCCCAGCTGTGGCTGCTTCCCCAATCAGTCTAGCTTGGCTGCCCCACTACACAGAGTATATTGTATTAAAATAAATTTAATTATTTCTAAAAATAAATATTAAAATAATAAAAAGAAATTGGAGAAATAGCTAAACTGACCTTCTGCCCCATATAAATGTTTAGAAAATCTGATAATCCTACCCAGTTTGTTGTCCTTCCTTCAACTAAAACAATGGAATGTGTCATCCATACTCAAATGTGTGACTATTACAGCATAATGAACTACTGTATTCTATTGAAGCTATGCTGGCAAGTCATAACATAAAGCCTTCTCTGCTTTTTGATCAAGTTGAACTATTCTTAGCTATTCCTCTTGATCTTGAGAGCACTTTTGGAGCAGTTAACTATACAGTATTAACAAATTTCAACCTTTTAGTGCCCTGTGCAAGAGCTTTAAAATATTATTCAAAGAGGGTTTGCATCAAAAACAGAGGGATTTTAAATAGTGTAATGAGCCTGACCTATTGTTTCATTAGAGGGGCAGTACCACAGGACTCCAGTTTAGACTATTGTCGTTTATAATCTGTACCAAATAATCTCACTTATCCATGGCACAGAATTAAATATTTTTTTGCATATTCTGATACTGTTCTTCCAAGTGCAGGTAAATCCATACACAAGCTATTTAAAAATATACATAGATCTATGAGACATCTCTGAACAACTCTGCACTCTTTCTGACTTAACACAGTATACTTTCCTCAAAAGTCAATGTCTTGTTCTTGATGCTATCATATTCACCACTGTCTCAATAATTCTTTACTCCAGGAAATCTAATTTATGAAAGTAGCTTGAAGTGCGTCTGGGTAATGCTTATAATGCTACAGGTTATGCAGCAAGCAACTAACTAAGCAGAGAGAAGTTTAGTACAGCTAACAACCTCCATTGTTTGGCTCAGTAAAGGATCCCTTTTGACTCAACTAGAAGACTTTGATCTCATAGACTGCAAGGGTCTCCATTTGACGTTTTGGCTATGGTAATGTAATGGACAAAACACATAAAACTGCCACTGTCTGCTGTCAGTTTTTTCTAATGTCCTAGCACGAGTTGCCAGAAAACAGTATATTTAAAGTTGTCACCATTAGAAATTAGTGCTTACCAAGTGTTACAAAAGCATGTTTAAAGGATAGCCTGAAGATCAAATACAAACTCTCGAAATCAAACCAGCAAACATAATCTGCAGTAAGAGCCAGCATTACTTGGTATAGAGCTGGGGACTTGAGGTGGGATTTTCCAAAACACTCACCATTGACCTAACTCTTCTCCCAGTGAAGTTAATGGTGATATTCCTATTGACGTCACTGGGAGCAAAGCTGGGCCAGTGTTGAGTGTTTTTGAAAAACCCACACCTGATTTTTCAGAGCTGCTGCTGCAAATCGGACCCTAAATGAATTGGAAGTTTAGTTAAGTCTTTCCTTCATTAATCAGAAAAGTTCAGATTGCTCAGCAAAACATAGTTACAAAAGATGTCACCTTCGCCTCCAACATCTTTAATAACTCAAGCTTTTTAAAACATGTCCTGTGTATGTGGCTACATAAAATGAGAATTAAACAGCATATTATATAGAATTATTTCAGTAGATTTAACTGATGTGTGCACAAAAGAAACTGTAATTTGGAGCTTACGTGTTATTAACTTGCTTCACTGACTTAAAGTCAACAGCCCTAAAAGGACGCCAGTCCAATCTCTATTATATCTGCTATTATTATTCAAAACCTTTTTGAAAGCACATTTGCAAAATAGAAATCCTACATCACAGTAGTTTCTGATTTTCACTGTGATTATTTAAACAGGGGCATAGATTTGCACAATGCTTTGCAGGGCCAGATCCTCATGTGAGTAGTGTTTGCTTATGCCTATATCCTCAGTGGATCAATGGGATTTTAAAAAAAATGAGTGAAGTTGCTTAGTGCACAGGAGGAAGCAAAGGCGTTTTGCTCAGTAGAAATCTCTTTGGTTATCAATGCTTTCAATTTTATGTTGCCCTGTAGATATATTGTCTTGCCCTCTCAGTGCATGCTGTGTGTGTGTGTGTGTTTGTAGCTTTATCTAGGAATCTTTCAGGTACCAGTCTGGTTGGGAATGTGTGTTAAGACTCCTGGACATAGTTTTCCATTGCAAAAAGCTTTTTGAGAGGTGTATAATGCACCAAAATATACCCACTTTGATGGAGCCTTAAGATGAGCTCCAAGTCCTGCTGAAAGGCATGCCCCTAGTTTCATGGAAACTATGGGTATGTCTTCACTACCCACTGGATTGGTGGGCAGCGATTGATCCAGCGGGGATCGATTTATGGTGTCTGGTCTAGTGCTCTCCCATCAACTCCTATACTCCAGCACCACGAGAGACGCAGGCAGAGTCTACGGGGGAGAGGCAGCAGTCAGCTCACCGTGGTAAAGATGTTATTCACGTAGCTGAAGTTGCGTAACTTAGATCGATCCCCTCTGCATTGTAGACCAGGGCTATGAATGTCTAAAAAAGGGGAGAGGAGGACATATGCATCCATTAGCAGGCTAGTTGCCTGTCATGAAAGGGCATTTTGTGAGGATGACTGTGTTAGCTATGAAGTGCCACCAACCATTATACAGGTGTCAGGGGATATCTGATGTCCTCAATATCAATCTCATATTCCCCTGGGAATGGAAGCTGACTCTAATGTTAAGGATCTCAATGTAAAATTGACAGATAACTTGTCAGGAGACCGTCAGTCTTCTTATCACCTCCAGTCGTCTTGTCACAAACAGTTGTGAGGGAAGGAATCGTGGGGTATGATGACCACTGTGAAGAGCCCCCCACTATTACATTCATGATAAAGTTAATTTAGTGAATTTAAGAGAGTGATTATTTAGTGAAAGTTGCAGACAATGACAAATGCAACTACAGAGACGTGCAGTTCTCTTTACATATGTGTCTGTGCATGCATTCGTGCCCACACACACAAAACCCCAACTTGTGAACCCCATATTTATGGGGATGAACCATGATATTTTTCCTTTGTCATCTTTCTCCTTATGATATTTTAAAATTATAGTTCCCTTACAGAATGACACAACCTGCATCTCCTTAAACCATGTGACCTTTTATGGTACTCTATAAATTTTAAATAATAACTAGATCTGGGATGTGCCATCCAACAGTGAAGATGATTTGTGGGGAATGGTTCAGGCAGCAGCTGGAAACCTTGAGCAAAAGACTGAGGAAATTTTAAGGTAACAATAATGCCTAGTTTTACCTTTATTTATTTTTAATGTAGTTTATCTACAGTGTGTGTGGGTGTGCGGGGGGGGGGGGGGGTCTATGAGATAACTCAGAGCCGGACATTTAGTATCCAAGGGATCAATTGCAAAATTAGTTTACTTTCTTTGGAAAAGAGATGTGAGGGTAGCTTTATTTCCTTCCATTTGTTTTATTTTTTTCATGGCTATTTATTGATTGGAGTTTCGCCAGAATTGTGTGTGCCGAGAAACTCAGCCTCATGCTTGCAAAAGAAAATTATTCACTTCACCTGTATAGTGCATACTGAGAAGGGAGCAGAACTATTGGCTCAAGGAGGAGGCAATCCGGTGCCAGCATTTCTACCTAAAAACATAAAAGACTGCTACAGATTGTGGGCCAGATTTTCAAAAGTGTTTAGC
Source organism: Lepidochelys olivacea (assembly GCF_965140295.1). NCBI lineage: Eukaryota > Metazoa > Chordata > Testudines > Cheloniidae > Lepidochelys > Lepidochelys olivacea. Next base: position 174,230,592 of record NC_140412.1, on the reverse strand, counting down.
TACCTAAAGATACAAACACGTACCTAATGGCATACACAGAAGCACTTGAGCAGGTTAGGTGCCTATCTCCCATTGACTTTCAGGGAGTTAGGAACTTAACCTGCTCAAGAGCTTTTGTAAATCCCACTAGGCGCCTGTCTGCATCCTTAAGCACCTAAATACATTTGAAAATGTGGTCCTTCTTGGTGCTGGAAGGGGGAGTAGCCTAGTGTAAGAATCAAGTTTGAAATTCCTCGGGGCCCTAGAGCTATTGCCTGAAATCCCTGGAGAATCACTATCCCTTCAATTTTCTAATGTAGTTTGATGTGTGGACCTCTTTATGAATGAAAGTTCTACAAAGACACTGAATATTGTGTAGCTTTTCCCATATATATATATATATATATATATATTTGCATGTAATGTGTATTAAACTTGAGAATCACTTTGGGATCTCATTAAATGAAAGTGCTGTATTACCACTTCATAATTTATACGATTATAATTATTTCATTCCATTTGGTTTTATTGCCCCTTTCCTGCATGAAGTGATAACACCACAAATGTACGGCTGGTTTCCGCCTCTCCTCGACATTAATTGAAGTGAAATTAAGTGAATGAATAACCTTCATACCGGATGTGGGGATTGAGTAACTATAATTTCCTTCATACTGCAACCTTATCTCACGTTATGTAATATCCCCCAACATAGTTCTGCCAACTATTGATCATGGTATGATCAATAAGTTATGTGTTCTAAATGGTCATATGAAATTACAAAAGAATATATCAGTCTTTATAACTAATCACTGAAACAGTGCTGTCAATGCCTTTGAAGCTTACCCATGTCTTGCTTGCCACTAGGAAGAATGGTAAGTCCAAATTTCTATTCTCAAAACAAATTGAAAGCAATTAATTCTGTCATATCAGTTTTCAGCACTGTGCAGAAACAGTTAATGCCCAGTACTGGAGATCAGTGGTAACACTTCATACAAATGACAGTCTATTCAAACAAAGGGAATAGAGAAACTGGCAGTTAAAAAAGAGAATAGTAAAAAACTGGTAGTTTGTAAAATTGGGACATTTATCAGGTAGCTCAGGAAAGTTTTATTATTGTACAATTTTTACAAGTAATGTCGTCAAAAAATATGGATTACTGCTTGAGGTTACAATGGAAAGTAGATCATAACAACAGCAGGAGAATATTCAAACTGATTTTTGCTGTTCCTTAGAATAACAGAATTTATTGAGCCAATTATTCTTAACTTCTGTATGCGGGGAATATATTACACAGTTACTTGTATTTCCTGGGAATGGAAAAGAACATAAATATCTTTCAATTAAATAACCTCTGAAGCCATAGGCTATGGTGGTTTATTGTTTTTTTTTTCTCAGGGAGCATGCCTCTAAGTTTACTCTCTAGCAATAAACATTTCGTTATTCACTTATGCCAAAAAAGTGATCAGTCTTCCTTTTAGTTTTTAAAAACAGCTGTAATAAGCTTTTATGATAAAATACAGATAGAAACTTGAAGCGGCTGCTCTCCCTAAAAGAAAATCCATTTGGGATGTGCATATGTCCTTATATATAGATTAAGTTGGAAATGGTCATATTTTATAGCATAGGCATTATTTAGTGGATTGAGTGGGAGCCATGATCTCCTGAGTAGAGTGGGCTGGAAAAGGAGAATTCCATTTCACAAAACACTTCGTTGTGATGTGGACCTTTCAAAACAAGACCTTTCAAAAATTTATTGGAAAAAACATAAGAGACCAACCTCCCTATTGGTGCGGCACTCACCTGCAATACGGTGGGAGACCCACGTTAAAATCTTTCTCCTCTACCTAATTTGCTCACGTCCCAGATGAGTGTCGGAACCACCAGGCTATAAAGTTATTCTCTCTCAAGGGTACAATGAATATTTAATTATTTATATGAAGTGGAACAGCTTCAACAGGAGAGATTGAGAGACCAACTCTAGTTTGAATCAGGAAGAGCTAGCACTTGAACCGTGGTTTCCCCTATCCCAGTTGAGTGCCCTGACTATTGGCTATTCTAAGCTGTGTGCATGTCTCTTGCGCTCTCTCTCTCATAACCAAAATTTACTCAGGTGCAGGAGCTAGGTAGATATACACACTAAAAGTGATCTATCTCCTGGACCTGAGTAAGTTTTGTCAAACTGGCATTTTTTAGATGAAGAAATGCTTAATTGAAAAATTCCTGTCCAGCTATACCTCTGGGTGCTAATCTCAGTTCTATCATAGCCATTCTGTGGCCTTGGACAAATCTCTTATCCTTTCATTCTCAGCACCCAGCCTTTAAAGTAGGATTAGCTATATCGCCTAATTAATGGCCCCGCAGCAAATCACTTTGAGGCCCACATCTTCATTCCAACTCTGACTAAAGAATGTTTCTTTTGTTCAGTGCTAGCCACGTGCACCCATTTCCACATTCCCAGGATAACGCAGCCTGAGGCAACATTTGGGTGGAATAGTGTGTGTCTGCACTTACAGCAGTGGGTAAGGTACAGGCACCACAACTGTAGCTGCACACTGCAGTGGTGCCCACGTTTTTTGACTCTTGTGGCAGAGTCCCAAATATATTATGTCAGTCATTTATTCATGTCCATGTGTATCCCTCGCATCATATGGCACCATGAATTCTTGACTAGGTAAGTCACAGGTCTTACTGACCGATAAACCACCAGTAATCAGTCGCTCAAAGTAAATAAGGCTGGCAGAGAATAAGGTATACACCTTAGGACTTAGCCATACTGCTATACTGAAGGTAGCATGGACCTTCACAAGCCTAGTGAGAGAATCAGTAGGCTCCATCCAAAGAAGACCTGAAAATCACAGGTGCTAAATAACGAAAGCTCCCTTTGATTTCAACAGGAGCTGCTAGCGCTCAGATATCCTGAAAAGCAGAGCCATAGTACCTCTTGTAGCTTCCTGGCCTGCAGAGGGAACATGTCTGCTGCTACGCATTAAGGTCCTAATTTAAAATACATTTAATTCAATGGAAGGACTCCCTTTGGGTGTCTTCCTTCTTCACTGATCTTTTTGAGGCTGAGCAGTGCCGGATGGGCCATCTCATTCTCCATGCTGATGCTGTTCAGTGCATTTCATATATGAGAGAGAGCAAGAGAGGACAGGAGGAAAGCAATGGGGAACAGAAAGGGACAGATTAGGGAGGGGAAGAGAGAGAATAATCTCACATTTATCAGGCAGGGGTCCTCATGGTGCCACAGGAATGGTCAGGTGTCCCCACTGCAGTGCCAAGATCCGAGTCATGATGAAAACCCTTCCACTGGGGCTGCAGTAGTGGTAGAAGTCCTTTCCCTTCCCCCCCTTCAAAATCTCTTCTGAAGGCTTCAAAAAGAGATGACAGGCGGAATAGCCCATCTTCTTGTTATTTTGTCCATCAGTTAGGCTTCATTTTTGGTCCCATTGTCCTCTTGTTTACTATATGTGATCCTGACACAGTCCTTGGGTGGTATCAATAGACCTCTTTGTTAACATTAATTTGGTCTATGTCTCTTCTTCATGTATTTTTTTTAAATGTTATATAACAAGTTATTGTGACACTTCATGAACCTTTACCTACTTTCCACCAGTTAAGCTCAAAACTGGGGTAGGCCTGATAGGCCTCAATTATGACAATGAGGGGCACAACGCGGGACAAGCTCCCTCCTCCGTGCATACGCATGGCGGGCCAGCCACAGTCTGGACCTCAAAATAAATGATTGGGTTTTGTAAATGAAACATATATCTAATAGGGTAGGTTTCCAAAGGCTATTTAATCATCTAACTCTCATAGACTTTTAGTGGGATTTAAGTGCATACCTACCTGCCTTTTGTACCTTTGAAAATCTCCCCCATTTTAGACATATGCATCATTCACAAAACTCAATAATTTAAACGGAGTTTGCTATACAGCATTATATATTTTCTTTACTATCTGCTTTTAAAAATACATACCCAAGATGTAGGTAAATTGGTATCTACATTTTAACTTTAAAAAATGCAAATTAATTGATAATGACAAGCAAGTAATTTGATGCTGTAGAAGGGACTTCCTCACTATCTCCTCTCTCTTGCGTCTCACCTCTTCATCATCCTTTTTGTGAGGATTAGAGTGATGGATGTGATTCTTTTATTGAATTCATATGAAGTATTAAACAATTAAATGCAACTTTCATGTGGCAACTAGTTTAAACTGTTGCCTAATCCCAGCATGGATAAAATTGTAATTTATCCTGTAGTACAATTATTGACAACCAGTGTTTCGGACCTAATTGCAATTTTCCAGGGCACAGTGTACATGTGACCCTGAGGACATATGATGTATATCGTGATGATCTATGAAGGGCAGTAGAAATGGTTTTTGAAAGGCAGGGCCAGATGACTCTTGTTTATAAGCTTAGATTCAGTGGAGAGGTTGATGAAGCCTGACAGAAATACAAATATCCAACCAGTTACTTTTTGCAGTGGGTACTCTTAAAAAGCGTTTTAATGATTAAAGAACACAGTTTTTATTAGATTTGTATATATTGTATTTATCATTAATACATGACTAGCCCCACATAAACATGTAGAGTGGATTTAAAACTGGTCAATAAGCTGATGATAATGGGGTGTAATAAAGAAAACCTCATAAACAATCTCCTTGAACAAAACCCAAACTGAAGGCCTGTTGTTGTGCCAGAATTTGCTGGCTTCTGTTATACAATCAGCTTTCCCAGGGCCAGCTGTACTATAGCCCTTACATCCTCTTCAGTGCCTGGACTGCACTTTCCTGGAAATCTAGGAGTTACATTCCATGGTTCAAAAGGAAAAGATAGCTATTGAGAAATGTGGTAAACTCTGCCAGCACGACATGATGGCCTGTGCAACCCATGGAACAAATTATAGCTAGACATGGAGCTAATCCAGTAATTTCCTCCTCTGAATGCCCCTGAAGAATTACTGCAGAACAGAATTTACTCAATAGATGAGAAAATAGAAAAAAGATGATAGGGAAATGTGACTGTTTAATTTTTCCTGTAAATTGGACAGAAGTGGAACTATTCACTTTTTCTGCATTTGTTAGATGACCCTGCATTCTTAATCAGGGGGCTCCAAAACTTTTTACATTGCAGTCATCAGATAGTAAGGGGAAAAAGTGTGAAAGATAGGGAAAACAAACCAAACAATGAATACAAAAATAAGAGCAAAGTTGGTTGTTATAGTGAAAGTTATAGACACGTAATGTATGTGTTTAATGTAATACTGACAGTTGTTACCACAGTATTTAGCCCATTAAATATCTAGATAGAATTGTCTTGAAATAAAACTAAGACCTTGTCCCTTTTAGCTATGACATATAGAGATAGAGAGTATAGGCAAATTTATTAGGATATCAAAGACTCCCTCCAACTTAATTCATTTCTTGTGAAACTTGGTTTCAGTGGACTAACACAAAAATGAATTTGGCCCATAGAAACATGAAATCAATGGCCATTTAAGTCAATGTAGTTACTCCAACAATATTCGTATCCCTACTGTCATCTGGTGCACTGGGAGATGAATTTGTCATGGACATAGTACCTCTACACTGAGTAATGTAAACCTAAATGCCTAACAACACACATCTTAATAAATAAATAATTTCCACCCAGGAGGAACCAACTGTAGTTAGAGCACAGGAGTAGGAGCCAAAAGGGCTACTGACTCACTTCATGACCCAGCCTCTCTCAGCTGCAGTTTTCCATCTGTAAAATTAATAGTTTGTGCTTGCTGTGTAAGGGTGAAAATTAATTAATGTTAAAGGATTCTGAGGTGCTTGGATGACAAGGGGAGAACTGCAAATTATTACCATTATTATTTGGTTTATTTAGTATTAGACACCTATTGGCAATATAAAGTCATGAAGACATACATATCTACAGAAATAACATTTTGTTATTTTATATGACCATTGGCCCATCCCATAGGTATACATTGTCCCTCAAGGGGCAAAGATCTGTAGTGGTTATTACTCATTTGACATGGTAGTTGCCAGGACAGGCTTCATTCTTGTGCAAGGAGGAAAGGGAAACAGTTCAAACTTGTCTTGGCTATTTATAATTGCTCACTTCTTGATAACATTTTCTGTACTACTTTAGGAAGACAGCTTGCTGCAGAATGTGTTTAACTGTGCCCATGCTCTCCTTTTGCAAGACCAAGTTCTCTTCTCCTATTGAGTGAGTAAGGCACATGTATCACATTGCATCCACTCTTGCAAGAGACTGTAAAATAGGGGAGACTTCCCTTGTACTTCACTCCATCTTTGAGAAAGTTGAACTTAGATATCACCTATACCTGGAAACCTGTCTGAAGAATAAGGTTGAGCATATTGGTCTTAATCAGTGAGAGCTGCAGAAGCTGTGACAAGCCATCAGACAGGTTTCTCTTCAATAAGAACTCAAGTAGGCAGAAACAATAGCTCAGGATAAGTTCTTTAAATGCCTCTTCTTGTGAGCCATTTGGAGTGGGCAAGCTTGAGACAGTGAATTCTTCAATCTGTGGAAGCTAAACACTTGAATCAGTAAGTGGATAAACTATTGAAACTATCAAATGCAGCTGCCAGCCATAGCTTGGATTAATGGCTTACAAAATTTTATGCAGTGTTGTCGTAGCCATGTTGGTCCTAGGGTATTAGAGAGACAAGATGCGTGATGTATTATCTTTTATTGGACCAACTTCTGTTGATGAAAGAGACTGGCTTTTGAGCCACACAGGGCTTTTCTTCAGGTCAAACTTCTACAAAGTTTTACGTCACCAAGCAGGTTGTACTACCTGGATATCCATAATTTTCTTAACCATTCACAAACATATTCCTGGTCCTAAAGTGCCTGACACCAGAAGGGAAACGATAAAAATGAATGTTAAAAAAGTATTTCAAAAGTTGGTTTCATCTAATCTGGAGCCACAGACACCAAAGTGAATCATTGTGATGCCATACTACATACTATAGGGTAGAGTTATGGTTGTTTGTGTGCCTGAATCTGTGCGTTTCCGGACAATACTTGGATTTCTCTTCTATCTAAATGGAACTCTGTGTTACATTAATCATGTAAAAAGAAAAGGCGTACTTGTGGCACCTTAGAGACTAACAAATTGGTTAGTCTCTAAGGTGCCACAAGTACGCCTTTTCTTTTTGCGGCTACAGACTAACATGGCTGCTACTCTGAAATTAATCATGTAAAAATCCAAACCAAAGACTAATTGAACTGAAGAGTCACAGGGATGTACAGGAGTCTACATACAGAGAACTGTCAACTGCTGGAAATGGCCCACCTTGATTATCAGTACAAAAGGTCCCACCCCCTGCTCTCCTGCTGGTAATAGCTCACCTTCAACGATCACTCTCCTTACAGTGTGTATGGTAACACCCATTGTTTCATGTTCTCTATGTATATAAATCTCCCCACTGTATTTTCCGCAGAATGCATCCGAGGAAGTGAGCTGTAGCTCACGAAAGCTTATGCTCAAAAATAAATGTGTTAGTCTCTAAGGTGCCACAAGTACTCCTTTGCTTCATACAGAGAACTGTGAGCCTCAAACATTTATGCATAGAATAGAGACCACACTGGAGAAAGAGAGTGAGCAAGAGCTGCACAAATGCCCCTGGGCTGGACATCATTGCCTCTCAGGACCTTCATCCACTCTTCCTTATTTTAATGCAGGAGCAGATGGCTAGGGACATCTGGCTATGCAAAGGAAACATGACAGAGAATTTGGCCCTATGTATCTAGATTATAATATGCTATATTTTAAATGGTTCTCCACATATTTTAACTCGCTTCCAGACTGAAATTTCTGCACAGTTAGCTTTCTGAATCTCGTTTTACTTATAATGTTAGCCATACAGTTGCAAGGTGTCCATTAAAATTCTTTTTCCGGAAAAAGGCACCCCCAAGTAGGAAAGAAGGAGAGTTGTGGATATTTCCTTATTTAATACCTTCCCCTCCTCCCCACCCCACCCCCATGGGGACATTCTCAGGCTTCATTAGCATATTTTAAAATTCAAATCAGTGCTAAAGTACTTACAGTTTAACATCCTCAGCGATAAGTAAAAGTCATTAGAATGAGGTATGTAAAAGGCTAATTCAGCTCTGCAATTTGGGCAGGGCAGGGCAGTGGTGGATTTCAGTGCCTCAAGAATAATCCTCTCTTTTGGTATTCCTCCTCCTTTGGAGCTTAGTGTTGCTAAATGAAATCCACTAGCAATTCAGATATTTGAATGGGATCCAGGGTTCTTATCCATGAATGTATACGGAAATGAACCTTACTATATTTTTGAGTAATGAATTTAAAATAGTATTTGAAATTTATTAGATCGGGATTCTTGGGGGGGGGTTGTGTTTTTTGTTTGTTTGTTTTTAAGTGCAAGGGGCAGTTCCTAGTGGTCAGATTAGTATATTTGTTTCTCTTCTGTGAGGGGTCATTTTTTCAGATTCCGTCTGTCTTGTATTTTACATTATTAGTGTTATACAGGAAGATATATAACTCTAGGAGAACGAACTACAGTAATTATGAATTACTGGGAAAAGTGTAGGAATGTAAACTAAAACAAAGCCAAGGTGCACTGCATTCAATATCGTGGGGTAAAACTTATCCTGTGGAGAGAGCTGGATTCTGTTTGTAAATCCAAAGAAATGTTACTATATTCCAGCACAGATTAAGAATTTAAAATTAAGTAGCTTCTAACAGAACAGAAAGATGCATGGATCCTGTAGAAAAAAGTGCCCTATAATTAGTGACAGTATTATAGTACTTATACATATGGGTAAGGGAAATAAAGGTTGCATGGGCCACTTTAAATCTGGCATTTGCTAACTTTTGACTTTGCAACCTTAACAATATAGTTTATTAATTATATCTTTTAATGCAATTTTCCAGGTGTATTAGAAGAGAAATAAACAAAAAAAGACAATGCATGACCCCTTCTGTGACTCCTATGTAAGTCATTAATAGGATCAGTACTCAGACCTCTACCATTTGAGCTAAATGATTAAATATAGTAACTGGCAGTAGAAGCAGACTGTTATACTGTGTGGTCCATTAATGAGAGTGGGACACGTACAACCACGCTTGCAACAATGTGTTATTTATGAAGGAGTAGCCCAATTTTACAGATGGTTTACTTAAGCATATAGCTGTGGGAGCTCTTTCATCAGAGACAATACCAAAATTTAAATTCCTGCTGCAAGCTCCTCAGGAACTAACACTCCGTTAAAAAAAAAGTGTTAGTTCTGTCAAAACTACCTGTTTTTCATGAAAACGAAATTCTGTAAAATGGCTGCATTGTGTTTTGCTGGCACTTTCCAGAAAAATTCAACCGGAGCCACAGACACAGCATGGAAAATTTCAGTCCAGACAGTTAGTTTGGCAAAATTATAGGCATCTGAAAGCAGAGTGTTATAACGAAGTGTGCTGCACAATCTTAAAATAGGATCACTATGAAACCCCATACTGGGCCTGATTCAGTTGGCCCACTGGAGTCAATGGGAGGCTTTCCATTAACTTTAATGGATTTTGGATCAGGCCTATAAGGCATAGATCAGTTCACTGTAGTAGATACATATGGCTCTTGCCTATGCATAAGGATCAAGGAAGGGTGGAATATATCCTACTATGGTATAGGAAGGTGTGCTTCATAGCAAGTTTCAGAGTAGCAGCCGTGTTAGTCTGTATCCACAGAAAGAAAAGGAGGACTTGTGGCACCTTCGAGACTAACACATTTATTTGAGCATAAGCTTTCGTGAGCTACAGCTCACTTCATCGGTTGCATTCAACCTTCATAGCAAGGGTACTCAGATATGATCTTTAGGAAAAGAGATGTTGCTAGGTCTGGGCAAGCCAGCACATATGCTGCCATCAAGGTTCATGCTGGCCACCAGCAGATGTGGCGTACATGTTGATCCTGCTAAAAGAGGCAGCAATATGAGTTTTCTGTCATGTTTGGTTCATGCACTCTCACAGCAGGATGGCTCTTCTGCTGCATGGGAGACTGGTGACATTCAGCTGCCTCCCCTGCATTATGCTTTCCTCAATCACAGTTGGATTAGATGTTTTAGCGTGTGTGATTATAATCTCCCTCCTTTACTTTGTCAGTTTTGTCCCATACTAAAGACTGATCAAAACCTAAAGTAGAAATATGCCACTGGCTCCGGCAACAAAGATCCCCAGACTTAGTGGCATTTCAAAATGTAAAACTGGATTCAGACTTGATTTTATAAAATGATCACTTTCTTTATAATGGATTGAACCAGAACCCCAGATACAAACACTGCCAAATTTGGAGGGGGGAGGAAGATTTGAAATTCAAAATTGGATTGGAATTTTTCAGCTAGGGGCCAGCTCTGCTTTAAAACAGATATGTAATTCCTTGCTGATCAATGTAGAAAAATCAGAATTAGGGCTGTCAAGCGATTAAAAAAATTAATTGTGATTAATCTCATGATTAAACAATAACAGAATACCATTTATTTAAATATTTTGGATGTTTTCTAAATTTTCAAATATATTGATTTCAATTACAACAGAGAATACAAAGTGCACAGTGCTCATTTTATATATGTTTTATTTCAAATATTTGCACTTTAAATAACAAAAGAAATAGTATTTTTCAATTCACCTAATACAACTACTGTGGTGAAATCTCTTTATCATGAGAGTTGAACTTACAAATGTAGAATTATTGACAAGAAGTAACTGCATTCAAAAATAAAACATTGTAAAACTTTAGAGTCTACAAGTCCACTCAGTCCTACTTCAGCCAGTCACTCAGAAGAAACAAGTTTGGTTACAATTTGCAGGAGATAATGCTGCCCGCTTCTTGTTTACAATGTCACCTGAAAGTGAGAACAGGCATTTGCATGACATTATTGTAGCCGGCATCGCAAGATGTTTACGGGCTGGATGCACTTTAAAGATTCATATGTCTCTTCATGCTTCAACCACCATTCCAGAGGACATGTGTCCATGCTGATGATGAGTTCTGCTCGATAATGATCCAAAGCAGTGCGACAGATTCATGTTCATTTTCATCATGTGAGTCACATGCCACCAGCAGAAGGTTGATTTTCTTTTTTGGTGGTTCGGGTTATATAGTTTCCACATCAGAGTGTTGCTCTTTTAAGATTTCTGAAAGCACACTCCACACTTTGTCCCTCTCAGATTTTGGAAGGCATTTCAGATCCTTAAACCTAGGGTTGAGTGCTGTAGCTATTTTTAGAAATCTCACATTAGCACCTTCTTTGCATTTTGTCAAATCTGCTGTGAAAGTGTTCTTAAAACAGACGTGCTGGGTCATCATCTCAGTCTGCTATAATGTGAAATATATGGCAGAAAGTAGGTAAAACAGAGCAGGGGACATACAATTCTCCCCCAAGGAGTTCAGTCACGAATTTAATTAATACATTTTTTTTTAAATGAGCATCATCTACATGGAAGCATGTCCTCTGGAATGGTGGCAGAAAAATGAAGGGGCATATGAATGTTTAGTATATATGGCACGTAAATACCTTGCAACGCTGGCTACAAAAGTGCCATATGAACACCTATCCTCACTTTATGGTGACATTATAAATAAGAAGCAGGCAGCAGTATCTCCCGTAAACGTAAACAAACTTGTTTCTCTTAGCAATTGGCTGAACAAGAAGTAGGACTGAGTGGACTTGTAGTCTCTAAAGTTTTACATTTGTTTTATTTTTGAGTGCAGTCATGTAACCAAAAAAATCTACATTTGTAAGTTACACTTTCATGATAAAGAGATTGTATGATAGTACTTGTATGAGGTGAACTGAAAAATACTATTTCTTTTGTTTATTGTTTTTTACAGTGCAAACATTTGTAATAAAGCTAATATAAAGTGAGCACTGTACACTTTGTATTCTGTGTTGTAATAGAAATCAATGTATTTGAAAATGTAGAAAAACATCCAAAAATATGTAATAAATTTCAATTGGTGTTCTATTGTTTAACAGTGTGATTAATCACAATTAATTTTTTTAATCACAATTCATTTTTTTGAGTTAATCGTGTGAGTCAACTGTGATTAATCAAGAGCCCTAATCAGAATATTTGGCTTTTTCCAGTGAACGGTCCAAGAAAACAGTAATAAAAGATAAATTCTATTGATTTAGACAACAGGGGCAGGGGAAAGATCTGCAAGCAGTTTATGAACTTTGAATCAAACCTTTTGTGGTTCACCCCTCACTAAGGGCTTGCCTACAGAGGGAAATAAATTAGGATTATGATAGGGTGTATATTTAAAGTAGAATAACTATTCCTCATTAATTCCATGTGTGGATACTCTTATTCCAGAAAAAGAGTGCCTTGTTACAAATTAGCTTAATTAAGTGAATTAAGTTTATTCAGAATAGGATTTTCCAATCAATAATAGAGAAGCCCTAATTTTATATAAAATACACACATTTTTTTCTTCTGGCTTCAGGGACAGAAACCTATTTCCAACAGTTTATTCTAAAATGAAATGTGACAGGTGACACACACAGCTCAGTTCCTGCGTGAGTATAATCCAATTTACAGACCAACATGTATTTGACAATATTGGATGTTTTTGCTCACACTGTCGGTTGTTTCTCAGTTCTCATTCAAGACTCACTGGATGTTTATTTCTTTTCAGCTGACTTGCAATGAAAACAAGATTTTTCCTGTATACTCACAGTACTTATTCCGCATGGGCCACAAATTCTTTTTTTTTTCCCAACTGCGTCTTAAACTTCTTCTGTCTGAAGTCATAGCTAACTGTTTCTAACAGAAAAGGTTAAATAAAATTAGTGTTTTCCAACTACCAAAGGACAAAATCATCATAAAATTATGATCTTGGTTGGTGAGTCTGTTTTAAAGCTATTAGGTAGGGTCAGGTGATGCCAGTTACTCACTGACATACTTTCTGACATAGAGCTCACTGATGACACTACACCAATGGACAGCTCCCAAAGAAAGATAATTAAATTATATCTTATTTTAGGCTAAAAGTCAGCAAGAACTAATGGGTATTACTTCAACTTCTGATTGATTTGTGAAGGCTGGTTGGTAACTGGTATACACTGCTGTAGTCCCTGGAGAAAGATTAACTGCATTTGCTGAGCTCTGGTCAGACCTGCTTTGGAAATCAAAGTGAAGTGCAGAAGGACTGCAAGCCTAAACCCCTGTTATGGAGGAAGAGGTATGCAGGTCTCCTCTTAAAAGAAGTGATGGTTGAGAGTCTGAAATCTTTAAATGGGTGGCCTCTGGGAGGATCAGGAGGGGGAGTCAAAGGTTCAGTGAATCCTGAAACGGTGACAATAACAATAAAATAGCTAGACATTTTATTTCTACTGTCAGCACCAATCACAGGTAGGGTTTTTTGGGGTGGAGGTGGGGGCGCTAGGTGTGCAGGAGTTGAGAATCAGAAAAATCCCACACCCAATTATTTTAATTTTGCACATCTGCATTTATGATTTGTGTCATTGGTATTTCCAATCCTTCTAAAACCAAAGAGCACCAGAAATTTCTCAAAGTTTATTCTTGTGCAACTTCCAGCCTAATTTGGAAGATTTCAGGATTGTTGTTTTTGTTTGGCTTTGTTTTGGTGGTTGAGAGTAGCATATGAACATTTCAGTGTCTAAACAAACCAAACCTTATGAGACGTTTCATCATTTCCCCTGCCCCTCCCTCCAACTCCCCCAACAGCCTGAAAGAATCCTCCAAACTATGAGAAACTCACATACAAGGAGCTCTCCTGTCAAAAGTGTAGCACTGTAGTGTTTGAATATAGGCATGTGCTTTGCTTTAAGAGCACAGGAGATCCTTTTGTAATGAGTGGGATTGATCACATGCGCAAACTTGACCAGATGCTCAAGTGCTTTACTGGGCTGGAGCAACAGAAAATAAAGCAGCAAATGCTCCCACTGTTGTTCTGGTGTGCTTCCAGGCACAACTTTTCCCTCCTCCTGCCAATATTAGTATGTGCTCGAGGCATACTAACCTCAATACTATTTTCATCCTTTCACAGGGCGGGGGAGGGAGCGTCTACACTAATTTAGTTTAAAATCTGTCATAAAAATGTGATTCTTGAGCAGACAATTCACAGCACACAATAAATTTCAGTCTGAAGGATACCTTAATTGCTGTGGAATTAGAGGGCTGGATTCTAAGTTGGTGTAAATCAGCATAGCTGCATTCACTTGACTAGAACTATATTGATTTACCACAGCTGAGGATCTTCCGCCTTAGACACACACAGCTGGGGGGAGGAGGAGAGAGGGAAACAAGATTAAAAAAAAACAAATAAAACCATGATATACCCTTTACTTCAGCACAGGGATAAATATTATTTTAAGAATACATGACTGTATAATCTTACAACTACCGCAAACTTCTGAACTCATTCATCTCAATACTGGGGGAGGGGATGAAATACGCTCGAAAACTGGCAACATATATTGAAATAATACATTGTTCCACTAAAGCAACTTCTATCTAAGGATTTCAAAGCACTCTACAGGCCTGAATTATTGACTCACAGCCCTCCTCAGAGGTGTTCTTTCCATTTAAGAGAAGTAAACTCTCAAGGTATGTCTTTACTACCTGCCGGATTGTTGGGCAGTGATTGATCCAGCGGGGATCAATTTATCGCGTCTAGTCTAGATGCGATAAATCAACCCCCGAGCGCTCTTCCGTCGACTCCTGCACTCCAGTGCCGCGAGAGGCGCAGGCGGAGTTGATGGGGGAGCGGCAGCAGTCGACTCAGCGCAGTGAAGACACCACGGTAAGTCGATCTAAGTACGTCAACTTCAGCTACGTTAATTACATAGCTGAAGTTGCGTAACTTAGATCAATCTCCCCCGTAGTGTAGACCTGGGCTAAGATTACACCAGTCAGTGGCAAAGCTAGGGAAAGCATGCAGGAATCAAAGTGCCTATGCTCTGCTTTACCTGCTAGATCACATTTCCAACCTGAAGGGAGGTTTTAATGTAAGCTATAAAGCCTGCCAAAGAGGATTTCTGATGGAAGTAATGACAGATCGCTATACACGGATATTAGTGGTGTCACCTAATAGCTTACTGTGGACAAAGGCTGGGATTTTCAAAGTAGGGTAATGAATGACTGTTTGGGTGCCTGATTCCCTTAGGCACTTTTGAAACTTAAATCAGGTGTCACAGACTGGCTAGCCCTTTTGCGGGGATTCAGGCTTAGCCTTTCCTATCTCCCAGCTGATCCTGATCTGGTGGTTTAATTACCATTAGTGAGCCCAGCTGTGAAAGGGTCAGTGCCACAGAGAAGAATTCAGTCTGGGAAAGGGACCTAAAACAAAAGAGCTTCCTTGGTTTAGTAAGAGCCTAGTGAAGGCAAGCTAGAGAGGACCTACAGGAATCAGGTTAGGCTCCTGGAGCAGGGAGGTTTGTGAAAGAAGCTGCTGTAGTTAGGGAGGGCAGGTAGCTGGCGGCGGGGGGGGGGGGGGTGTCTGCTGGGAAGAAGGGCTTTGAGAGGAAAAATCCTGCCAGGCAGCACTTGGTTTTAGAAGCACAGACAAACTCTGCTGAGTCCAGGAGTAGGGGCGAAGAGCACCAAACTTCAGTGTTGCCCAAGAAAGGCAGAAGAACTGTATGTTTGGATGTTTGCTTGGATTTTCAGCTAGACTTTCTTTTCCCTAAAAGAGGATTGTTCTTTAAAGATGACCTAGCTGGAGAGTTGGGCCATGGAAGATGTAGTGAGAAACAGGCCATCGCAGGACCAAAGGGGTTGTTGAAGATGACGACCTCTGCAATGCCACTCTGAAGCTATGGGATGCTGTGGTGGTGCGTGGAAGCCTATCCTGGACCCAAATCTAGGGTCCTAAATCTTTAATTGAAGTGCCTAACTTTTTTTTAAGGTGCTCAGATCTTGCCATACTCATGGACTTAAGTGGGATTTGTGGGTGCTTACCAGGTCTAAAACTCAAGCTTCTGTAATGGGAACCTAAATGTAGACACCTATGTTTGAAAATTGGGACTGCATCGAATAAGCAGTGGTCAAATCAGAAAGGGGATGTTTATAAGTAAAAAGGAAACAAATTGGTCTAGCTAGTGAATGATACCAGAGTTATGTTGTTCTAGGTGCATAGCCTTTTTGCCTATCTTGTGCCCAGCTTTTTAGAATTGTGTTTTGAAATTGGCAACATTGCTTCTCCTCCTCTCCTCCATTGCATTTAGAAAAGAACAAAAGTAATCAGAGCTCTACTGCCATCTTGTTGTTTGCATATATAAGGTTCATCACTCTGATGACCAACATTCTTCTGTTGAGGAGACTATTGATACAGAACATCAGGCTGGAAAGTAGAGATAACTCTGTGTGTCACTACTGCAGTTTAATGAATCCCCCGATTACCCCCCCTACCCACACACACATACTTCTTTCCTCCATTGCACAGGTGGTAAAATCCTATTAGAGCTGATCTAGCGGATGGTAGCATAGGTGGGGAACTCTCAGCTTCTCTGCCTCTTGCAGCCTAAAAAGGATTTTGAAGCATAAAATAAATGTTAATCTTTCCAAGTAGAGATGCTAATCTGAAAGCCCCTCTTGGTTCAATATTGGGTTCCTGCCAGCTCTGATAACAAGACATGATTTATGAAGATTTAGTGTGGATTGAAATGTCAGTTTGGAACTCAGACTCCAGGCTTCCTTAGCTAATGGAAAGTAGATGAGGGTTTATGCTTGACTGAGACTTAGCATCACAAAATTTAACTATGCGCAGTTCATGGAGTTGTCAACTTTCAGAGTTGATCCCTCTTTGTTGTCTACTGGAATTGTTGTTCTAAAAGAAGTAGGCATTCATTGAGGTCCTGACCTCTCCACACAGTCTTCTGTTATCCCTTTATTTCCAGTACAGAGTCTTAACAAATGCTTTGGTTTCCTGCTTTCAAGGAGTTCCTTTTAGCCTTTGATGTACAAACCACATGGGTACAAATGTTCTGATGCATTAAGGTATAAAACTGATCAGTTTCAGAGAAACATATAATCCGTGTGGGAAGCTCCTTTTAAAACTCATTCAAGAATTAGCAAGTGCTAAATAAAAGTAAATTTCATTATGTATTTTAGAAGTAGAAAATCTCTAGGGAAGAAAACACAAAAATATTCACTTTTCTAATGGTTTGGAGATAAAAAATCATTTTCTTCTAATTTACAGCCATTTAGAAAAGAGTACATAACTTACATACACGAAAGCTTCAACATCCCAGACTGTTAAATGGTTACACAATACACACTGGGGCAAACTCTGCCCTGCAACACCAGTGTAAATCCACAATAATTCTGCTGAAGGCAGTGGCATTATTTCAGTTTCAAGCTTAGTGTAAATGAGGTCAGAAAAGCTGGCCCTATTATTGTAAGAGTATAGAAAGCATATGTGACTAAAGTATATTATTTTCTGAATAAAACTCAGAAGAAACTGTCACCAAGACAGACAATTCTCTGAATGTTGACAAGAGGCATACTTTGCATCCCTATATTTTGTTGATTTTTAAACTGCTGTGTCTTGTTCTTGGAAAATAGCCATTTAAACTGAAACAGTCAGAGCTCATATTACTTTTTGGACTCAATTTGCAGTTAGTTGTGAAACTTATTAGGCTGTGAGGCAATAAAGTCCAGCATCTACATTAGCAATTACTAGGTCCTTTATCATTAGTTAGGTCTAAAAGTTTATTTTTCCCCTTTCTTTAATATATAATCTGTGGAAGAGAGAGAGGCTTTGATTTGCAAATTTTTTTTTTTCAGGACTTGGAAAATCCTCTGCCTCTAAGCTGTCTTTCAACAAATAGACCCACGTTTTCAATCATTTATTTCACATCACAAACCACATGGATTAGAACACAATATGTGCTCCAAGATCTGCAAACAACACTGCTAGTTCAGTGTTACTTTGGAATGATAGTAGCCCTGTGAATCATTCTGTCTGTTCAATGGAGTGGGAGAACTGACTTTCTGTCAGTAGTTGGTTCATAAATCAATTTAAAGGAGGGGAGTTGCCACAGAAGCACATTTTGAGCAGCAACAATGCTTTTAAAAAAAGGTATTAATTTCTTGTCAAGGTTGGTAATGAGCTATACCAGCCAAATAAGGTATGCTGAACTGAAGTATCTGGAAATATAAAGTGATGTCACATTTTTAATTCTTTTTTTTTTAAAGCAGTGGATACTAGTTGTAAATTAAGGTAATGAATTTCTAAATTTCAGATGTTGACCTGAAGTTCCCAGACTCTGTATTTCTAAAGTACTATGTTCTCTTCCATATTTGTCAATTCAATCTGTCTACAAAGTAGAAGTCTTAACTTTAAGATTCTGTGATCTAAGGGTTTGATCTGAAGCCCATTGAAATCAGTGGACACCTAAAGTCATTTTAATAAAGCATTAAAGTTAAGCATGTGCTTAAATACTTTGAATGAGGGTCTAAGTAATGTTATGACTGTTTTAAATATAGTATTCTCATTTTGTAATGGGGAAGTTGAGATAAGGAAATTAAATTGATTCACTCTGTGTCCATGAGCAAGTCAGCATCAGAGCCAGGACTATGTTTCAGGAATCCTGACTTTCAATCCCCTTGGCCACTAGACCTCACCTGTCTCACCGTGAGGGATTTTAGGTGCAACTCGAAGAGCTGTAGATCATGACCCAGTAGCTCAGTGTATTGCTGTGTGGAAGAAGAGGATTGGTCCTTTGCACTCCCACTCTAGCTTGGACTTGGAATGTGAGAGAAGCACTACAATAAATCCTTAAAGGGAATTTTGCATCACTCTGCAATGTTTTTTCCATGTGATTTAAGAGCTTGTAAAATGCCAGTTCTTTAGAGACTACCAAAGCTAGTCTTCCCTGGCTGGAAAAAATGAGTGGCCTTGTTACTTTCAGAGCGGAGGGGAGATATTTGTGGAAATTCTCCATGGGCTTTTATAATCAGCTCTTGTTATATGCTCTCCACTGTGTCATCCTAATACTTCCCCTAATCTGCCTCACTCTGGGGAGAGGTGTTTAGATGACTGCTGTGTGAGTTAGGCTAGGTGCAAAAGTGTCCCTAGTGTTGGTCCTTTGAAGTTCACAATATTTTTTGCTGGAAAAGTCTCTGAATTTTTGCTAAATAAATGCAGAGAAATGGAAGCACTACAGTTAGAAGTGAACCGTATATATCATCATTACAAGATTGAGTATGCTAATCTCCAAATGATGAATCTGTGGTGAATAACCTTTTTCAGTTCCTTTGTATCCACAGCAAGCACTTTCATAAGTATTTAAATCAGCTTTCTCCTCAGTGTCCCTTTATTCCATCTTCGTATCCCAGCGTCAAAGCCACAATGCCAGGTTATGACATTACTTCATTGAAAGACAAGTTATTACACTGGGGTAAATCTAAATCAGACTTTTAATTTCTCCTTTTCCCATTAATATTTATTATTTCTGTTATTGTAGTACCTAAGAATCCCTAGTCCTGGACCAGGACGCTCTTGTGCCAGGTATTGTCAAAACACAGGACAAAAAAGAAGGTATTTGTTAATACTTTTTCACCACTCAGGTATATATACTTGAATCCAAGCTGCTTCTCTTCCTAGCTAATGCTAATATTCTGTGACTTGCAAAGGGGCTACCGTTCTGCTGGCTCCTGCCATGCTTATCACAGAGATGGTGTGATCAGTCTTTCTTGGTCTAGCAAGCTGTAGTGTGACTACATCTCTGAATCCCAGTAGCTCTGAGTTGGCAGATGCTGAGAAATCTGAATCCATGTCACTTCCCCAAATCTCTGGGTTAACAGCATGGTTCTGCTACAGGTGTGATGAAGTCTCATAGGCATCTTGCAATGTGATGAATATTTGATAAGTACATAAAGCACTTAAAATTTTCAGTCCACCAGAAATTCCCTGAAAACCAGAGTTAGTAAAAATATTTGTTGTAAATAAATTATCTGATAAATGTAGCCCTCTTTCCTTTGTGCTGAAGAGAACTGCAAATATGTGAAGTATGACTAATGAGAAATGACAGAAAAAACTAGATTTTTTTGGCAGTATATAGATCCTCACCACAGATATGCTCTTAACAACCGTTAGTTGACCTTAAATATAGCTTACTAATAATAATCTTCTGGTGCTGTCTACTCTTATTACTAATTTAACTTTATGTGGTGTTTAAATGTTGCTTGTAATTATTAGAATTGGGAGCACTGGCTGTTGTGAGTCTGAAAGGACAGGAAACAGGAAGGAGGGGGGAGGAGTTGAGAGGCTGGGAGAAAGCTACAGAGGGTGCAGCAGCAGCTTGGTAAAGAGGTTTCCGCTTTGAAAATAAAGTCCTGTTGAAGCTTGTTAGGACCTTGCTTGGTTGATACAACACTTTGCCAGTCTTAAAATGCCGTTTAGTTTGGAAAACCCAGTGTGTTGCATTATATTATTACTTATATGACAGAACAGGTAAGAGCCAGGCTGCTATTATTGGGTTTTGAAGAGGAGGAGAGACATTTCCATTGTCTTTTGGGTTACCTTTTTCCCCACATGGGGAGAGAGGCAGGATTTGCCTTTCAGGAAACAGTGTGGAACTAATGGTTTCTTTTTGCTTACCTTTTATTTTCAACTGGATCTTTTGTGCTCTTCTTGGAAAATTTGACTCTCTCTAGCATTTGATTACTCTAAATATGTAAATGATTGGAACACAAAATAACTTCATTAAGTGTTCTCGTGGAAAGAGAATTAGACTTGGACTCAAGAGACCTGGACTCTCTTCCCAGCTTTGCCACTGGCTTGCGAGGGTAACCTTGGGCAAATTGCTTCACCTCGGTGCTTTAGTTTCCCCATCTGCAAAGGAGGGATAACGTTACTGACTTCCTTGGTAAAGTTCTTCATGTGGCTGAAAAGTGCTTTATAAGAGCAAGGTGGTGATTACCTCAGATAGCACTGTGTGGGAATGGAACCATCTCCTTCCACTCAGCTATAGGGGTGTAAACATGACAAACAGATAACCTGCCTTAGAGCGAACATAATCAGGAGAACAAGAAGGAACTGTGGGTAATTATTAGTATTTGCATTATTGATATGGTGGTAGTGCCTATCGCCCACAACTGGGATCAGTGCCCATTGTGCTACGTGCTGTACAAAAACCTAACAGAAAGGCAGGCCTACCCCAAAGATCTTACAAGCTGACCTGATAATGTAGATCACAGTAGATAAAAGGCCTTTGTTGTTGTTAAAAGTTACAGCTAAGATATCCATAGCTTTCACTATACAGGGTGCTAAGAACTCAGTCTGGCACCTTTACCCGGCATATTACTTTAATCACACAGATTTCAGTAGTACTACCAATGAGCAGTAATTTAGTCCAACATGAGTAAGGAGATGGTGGGGGGAAGGGGAAAGAATCTAGATGTAATGGAGTTTATATAATGTAATGTAAGTGCTTTCCATTTACTTCTCTAAAGTTGAAGTAGACTTCAACAAAAGCAAAATAACATGAAGCAATCCTGGAATCTGCCTTGTTAACCTGGTTTGGAATTTAAATTGATGAGTCTTGTCTTAGTGCAGCCCAAATTATTTCATTATTGCATATTCCAAGGAAACAGAGATAATTTTCGGCTCCATCCTGATGATATTTTCTCCTGTTGGAACCATGGCTTAATAAGCTAAGTGATTCACACACACAGTCTGCTACTTTCAAAGATGACAATCAGTAATCCAACTAAAAGAGGCAAAGAATCCTGTTGCACCTTATAGACTAACAGACATATTGGAGCATAAGTTTTTGTGGATGAATACCCACTTCTTCAGATACATGTAGTGGAAATTTCCAGAGGCAGGTATAAATATGCAAGCAAGAATGTGATCTATGACCCATCCTGGACAACAATCCCTCACTTTCACAGGCCTTGGGAGGCCACTTTCACAGGCCAGTCCTCGCCCACAGACAACCTGCCAACCTGAAGCATATTCTCACCAGCAATGACACACCTCACCATAGTAACCCTAACTCAGGAACCAATCCATGCAACAGACCTCGATGCCAACTCTGCCCACATGTTTACACCAGCGACACCATCACAGGACCTAACCAGATCAGCCACACCATCACTGGTTCATTCACCTGCACGTCCACCAATGTAATATACGCCATCATGTACCAGCAGTGCCCCTCTGCTATGTACAGCGGGCAAAATGGACAGTCCCTACGTAAAAGGATAAATGGACACAAATCAGATATTAGGAATGGCAATATACAAAAACCTGTAGAAGAACACTTCAATCTCCCTGGACACACAATAGCAGATTTAAAGGTAGCCATCCTGCAGCAAAAATACTTCAGGACCAGACTTCAAAGAGAAACTGCAGAGCTTCAGTTCATTTGCAAATTTGACACCATCAGCTCTGGATTAAACAAAGACTGTGAATGGCTAGCCAACTACAAAAGCAGTTTCTCCTCCCTTGGTGTTCACACCTCAACTGCTAGAAGAAGGCCCCATCCTCCCTGATTGAACTAGCCTCGTTATCCCTGATTCTTGCTTGCATATTTATACCTCCCTCTGGAAATTTCCACTACATGCATCTGAAGAAGTGGGTATTTGCTCCAATATGTCTGTTAGTCTGTAAAGTGCCACAGGACTCTTTGCTACTTTTACAGATCCAGACTAACATGGCTACCCCTCTGATATAGTAATCCAACTGTGTGTTTAATTTCTACCCCTTCACATGCATGCCTCACAATATGCTAGGCCACTGTAGGAATTACCCCTCTGTGCAGTTCTATCAGAATCTGAATGGGGGCTTGGGAATCAGGTATATTTCAATACCTTTCTACCACTGAGCCAGTGGTATGAGGAATTGCAATGAAAGTTTGGTATCTGTTCAGGGGCACAAAGGATGAAATATACTTAAGCAAATGGAAACAGAGAAGGTATTGCATGTAGAAAGTGCGGTAGTGTTTTTATCCACTGCTTGACTGTTTTAATGAAGCGTTGGACTTGCAGGATTTTGACTTTGTTGGAAATAAAAAGGTGGGGAAGCACAGTTGATCAGGAAAAAACAAGACACTGAACAGATAAGGTGTGGGACAGGACTGTATCCTTTAATGTCATGCGTTGGAAAACTAGATGTTTACACAAGCCTTTGTGAGTTTAAAATATCTCAACATTAAATGTTCAGGTTTAGATTCTGCCCGGCACTTAAAAGGGATAGAGTGGGTCGGACAGCTTAAAGCACCTTTCTTTCAACAACTGACTGTGTCCCATATAGGGCCAGCCTTCAGGAAAATGGCGCCCTGAGCAAACTTTCTTGGGGCCCTTGAATACTGCTTTGTGAGTAGCAGGAAACCCCTCGGCAGGCAGAGCAGCAGCGGATGCAGCAGTGGCAGTAGTGCGGCAGGTGTCATGCTGCCAGGGGGTGGAGAGGAGATGTGTGAGAGCACCTGGCTCCTGCCCCGCAGCCCCCTTTATTGCCTCCCCTTCCCTCCCGAGTGGGCATGGCCCTTTTGCAGCCTCTTGACCATGGTCTCCCCCTGTCATGGCACCCTGGGCAGTTGCCCACGTTGCCCATCCATAAGGTAGGTTCTGGTCCCATAAAAGGGCTAGTCTGAGATTCTAACCCTGCACTTTAGGGGATAAGGGAGTGCAGGGACTGCTCCATCCCTACTTCCTCTGGAATTAAATGACTCTCGCAGTGAATCTCTGCATCCCAGAAGAGGTGGGCAGGAACAGAGCTATGTCTCTCTTTCTTTTCCCCCTCTCTCTCACATGCACACTTTTTTTTCATTGAAACAACGTGAAGCCAAGTTTTTTCCTGAGACTTTCAGGAAAAATTTCTGGAAACATTTCTCAAAATATATTACCATTCTTCAATATACACTAATAATTAAGATGGTGAAATGTGTATCTGGTGTAACACCATTAAAGTACAAAAGGGATGAATTTGGCACACCAACTGTAAAACATTTTAAATATCTGTTTAATATTTTACCATGCTTGTTTTTCTCTACATATGTCTTACATCATCACAAAGGTAAACTTATTTTTGATAGTTAAATTAGATTCAGAACTCTATGGTATTGAATTATTAATTAACAACTAGAAATCAGGGCAAACCATTTATTCATCGTTCTTTTGTAGCTGTGCTCTTGTCAACTTGGAAAAAAGTTGTCAGATAAAACTCTGAAGGGTCTTGGGTTCTTCCCAGCGTAGAACAATAACTTTCTTTGAAATCTCAAAACTTTTTGCAGGGTAGGTAAAATATTTCCCACCCGGTTCTAATATTAAGCAATGTTCGTAGGAAGGTACATGTACCAGTCAAACAAAACCAAACCTTGTAGGCAAACGTTCCAACTACAAAACTGCTGCTTCCTGAGCTGAGACATAGTCCAGGGTGTACAGCTGGTTGGAAAACAGGGACTGTTCCTTGGGAACTTTCAACCTTTTCTCAAAAACCAAACGAATTGTAAATTAAAAACCAGTTTTTGTCTGAAATTTCAGTTTTCAGACTTTTCCTTAACAATAAAATAAATAAATAAATAAATAAAAACTTTTTAATGGAAATTTTTTTACCAGAACTAGTCCAGGGTATTTGGGATCATGTATCTTTATGTATAAAGCATAGTAAAGCACTAATTTGGGGTTTTATCTGTCTATCTATCTCTGTGTGTGTGTGTGTGTATACACACAAATACATACACTATTACAATGGTGATTTTAAACAAATATTGTTGAAGTTTATTTTTTGGGAAGTCAAACTTACAGTTTTCAAAGAGTGAGTCACAAGACATCTGGGCTCTGTTTCATTACCAAAGCAGGTTGCATTACACAGCATGCAGCAGTAGAATGATAACTACATTACATGGCACTGCAAAAATAAGATTTTTATTATTATTGAAAGCAGAATCTCTGTGTTTGTGACGTAGTTGTTTGAGGGTCCCAGATGTAGGGCTGCCGGTTAGATAACAAACCTTGAGACACATGAGCTAAAGGTAGTTCAGACTTTGATTTATATCGGAAGTGGTGCATTATCCTATGGAGTAGGAGGAGCCATGTCACACCATCATTTTTTGTATGGGACTTCACATTAATTTAATGGAGTCCTGTATCAAAAAAATAAATGGGAGATGTAATGGGACAAGGCCAGATGGCTATAGAAAAGTAGTGGGAGATAGATATATTAGCTCCAGGCTAAACAAATCCCTGGTACCAGGATAAGTGAAATGGCAGCTGCTCCAGGTCAATTAAGACACCTGGGGCCAATTAAGAACTTTCCAGAAGGCAGGGAGATGGCTAGGTTGATTGGGACACCTGAAGCCAATCAAGGGCTGGCTGAAACTAGTTAAAAGCCTCCCAGTCAGTCAGGTGGGTGTCCATGTCAGGAGCTGTGGAAGGAAGTTGTGCTATTGGAGAGGCTGAGTAGTACACACCATATCAGGCACAAGGAAGGAGGCCCTGAGGTAAGAGTGAAGTGGAGCTTGAGGAAGTGAGGGCTGCTGTGGGAGAAGTAGCCCAGGGAATTGTACATGTCATGTTTCTAAAAGGTCAGCTAGCAAAACTGATACTATTAGGGTCCCTGGGCTGGAGCCTGGCGTAGAGGGTGGGCCCGGGCTCCCCCCCACACACCTTTGCCCCGTGATTAATCACTGAGACTGGGAGACAACAGAGACTGTGCAAGGAAGGAAAACTTCTCCTCACCTCCCTTGCTGGCTTATGATGAAAATGGCTCAGTAGACTGTGACCCTTGTCTCTAGAGAAAGAAGGGTTATGTGGAGGGTCACAGTGAGCCTCTGAGGCTAGCGAAATCTGCCAGGAAACGTGGGACCCACGGAGGCAAGGACAGAGCTTTGTCACAGAGAATATGGCCAGATGTATATGGTGGGTAAAGTGGAGGAACCAGCAGAAAGTAAATGATGCCTTCTAATCTCCATGTTTTCAGAATCATGGTATATGTAGAACAGAACTATATCTTCTCCTTCCAACTTGCAGGCAAGTTACCTGTCTGGTAACAGAATTAATGCAAAGGTTCTAGAATTTGGCGTAATATCAATGGGGCACTGCACAGCCTCAACAGTCCACACGTGTGCTATCAATTGCAAGATTGGGGCCTAAATATGTACTACATTTGTGCAGAGATTAAAAAAATGTCTTTTTTGAATTATTTAATAGGAATAATGAAATTTTGCTTTCATATTCTTATCCCTATATTTTTATAAGTGTGGACATTAATGAATTGGCTCTCTTTTTCAGCAAAAAATATGAGTAGCTGTTACCTCTGTTTCTGTTTTAATACTCACTTTTGGATCCATTTTTATTTAAATATGGGTCTGGCTCTGCTAAAAATATTGCATGATTCAGTGCAATTTTTTCACAAAAATGCTCCCATTAAGTTCACAATGATTTGCAAAGAGGTGTTTCTTTGAATAATTCTGCATCTTTTTTAATTAACATCAAAAGGATATTGTTAGGTTCTGGGACTATAAGGCTGTACTTGACTCTGTGGTAGGGTTGCCAGCCCTCCAGGATTGCCCTGTAGTCTCCAGGAATTAAAAATAAATCTTTAATTAAAGATGGTCATGTGATTAAATCTCCAGGAATATGTCCAACCAAAACTGGCAAACCTACTGTGTTGGCAGTGGACTGATCACCCATTGATGCATTAATTCATCCTTGAGTGTAAGTGGTAATTGCATGCTTGTTTTCTTAACTAATCACTTTTCTCTACAATAAAGTTAGGTTTTATTATTCAGAGTGTTGCAAAAGTGGTCCTCTACTAAATTCGTTTTCTATAACTGAATTACAGTTTTAGGATCAACCCATTTGTGAGTTTTATTGAACCTTTATCTTTAATTAATTGGGAACATTTCAATATGAAGATTAGATTACACCTGGTTACCTGCTTCTGGGCCCAATGCACAATAGAGTGCTTGCAGACCCAGACACTGCTTCATCTCTTGATATCTCCTGCAATGACAAGTAAGGTAAGTTCCGACATGTGATGTACCCCAGTTAAATATCTATAGGGAGAACATAGATGCTACAACAATCCAGTTTCTAGAGCCTACTTGCCTCGACCTTTTTCACAGCCCAAACCATCAAATGTTGCCAGTGTCTCTGGCCCACTCCTAAAGGAATGTGTGAAAAAAGTAGGCTAGTGCCTTCTTCATGAGAGCTGCCCACTGATACCTGGTCAGGGGGATTGCATCAGTGGAACTAAATTGGTTCAGAAATTACGTTTAGTTAAACCAGTGCAACTTTGAACATAGGCTCATCCTGCTTCTTAGGATTTGTCCAAGTCACAGGATCTGAATGAGTGAATTGAACAGCTCTACTGGGCAAATAACGTTTGATTTTATTTATGAGAGTGGTTATAATGGATAACAAAGCTGTGCTGGTTCCCGCAGCTCCCATTGGCTGGGAACAGCGAGCCATGGCCACTGGGAGCTGTGTGGGGCCGTGCCTGCGGATGGTCAACGTAAACAAAATGTCTCGTGGCCCGCCAGCGGATTACCCTGATGGGCCACGTGCCATAGGCCGCCGACCCCTGTTCTACAGTATTTGTATGTGATGTAGGCCAATTGTAATACTATTGTTGAAAATACTATCTCATATATGAAATGGAACTTGCCCATAAATCCAGTGTCTTTAAGACTGTGATTTTTAGTGTCTAGAGAAGTTATGAATTTAAGCTCCTAGGCTTGTCTTATGAAGGTTGTGTAGATCTCCTTTGAGGAAGAGGACTGATAGGTCAGCTATAGAGTTATCGCTTCGTGAACCTTGTAGGTGAACACACAAGGAAATCTGTTCTGTGCAGCCAGGCATTCAGAGACCATAGAATATGCTCCAAGGAGAAAGTCTAGGATATACACCTCAACATGCTCAAAACTGCCTTCACCAAACAAGGACACTCCATCAGGAAAGTATATTGCATCATGAAACAGGTCATCCAAATGCCCAGGAGAGTCTACTTCAGTAGAGAAATAAAACTCCCGCTGCCACGTCCCCACTCCCCCTCTTAGTTGTCACCTACTACTCCACACTGGAATCCATACGGCATGTCACCAAACAACTACATCCATGCTTGAATGGGGCCCTGAAAGAAATCTTTCCTGAACTCTGCCTTCTGGTCTTCAAACAGTCCCCCCAACCTTTCCAAACTCGTCATCAGAAGCAATCTCCCCACAGACCAGGACATGCAACTCAAAGCCGCACCAAACTGTGCCAGAACAACAGATGCAGAACCTGCAGACATATCTCTCCACTGCTACAATAATCAACACCCCCATCACACACCTCTCAAGATCCCTGGGTCCTACATGTGCCTAACACGACATATGGTGTACCTTATCCAGTGCACCAAATGTCCCAACATCATCTTTGTGGTGAAATCAAACAATCACTATGCTCTCAAATGAACTCTTACAGGAAAATGATAAAAGCCATATCACCTGTGGGCAGTGCGCAGCCAGGTGGAAAAAACAGGGGGAGCGGAGATAAAAAAAGGGTGCCACCCCCCTGCTATGCACTCGGCGGCGCTCTAGGTCTTCAGCAGCGCTTCGACATCGGCTCCTTCACTCGCTCCGGTCTTTGGCACTGAAGGACCCCTGCCCCTGCAATGCTGCCAAAGACCGGAGTGAGTGAAAGACCCGATGCCAAAATGCTGCTGAAGACCCGGAGCGCCGCTGGGGGTGGAGCCTTTTTTTAATCTCTGCTCCCCCCGACCCGCCGCTGAAGATCCGGAGCACCGCCGGGTGAGTAAAAATGTAAAAGGCGCCAAAGAATTTAAAAGGTGCCACTTCTGCTCTGCGGGGGAGCGGTCGCTGCACTACAGCCTGTGGGTGAACACTTTTCACAAAGACATCAGAGAGAGATCAATCAGTCCTCTTCCTCAAAGGAAACCTGCATAATACTAAAGACTGTGTCCCATCTTTCATATAGCGTGTGTGGGAGCAGGACATCTATTTATGCAATGAGTGATAGTTGGCATTCAAGTCCCTCTGACTATAAAAACCTTCGTAATAAAAATTGAGTTGTATTTTTAATTGTTCCTTGCTACCATAACTTTTTTCCTACTGTCTTTCTTTACATTTCTTTACTACTTCCTTGGGTGCAGTGACACTGAAAAGTAAAAGGTTGGGTGATAACTTCTCTGCATTTCTTTGCCACGGTGTCTTAATACTGACATGTCTCACTTTTTGCTATTCCGTCAAGCTCTTGTAGTATAGATCATTTGTGGTTTCGTGACGGAAACCTCACAGGAGCTAGGTGAACACAATCAAACCAATATTGCTTCCACCATTCAAGTTCCTAAAGCTGGAAGGCCAGTCTTCCTCTTCTAATTGTTATAGGTTGCATTTTTTGTGAGAATTACGCACATGCACACTTTGTTCCTAGACTTAAGGAGATATTTTCATCTTGTTGCAAGGGAAATTTGTAATTGTTCTCATCATCAGCGTGTTCATCAGTGTATAAACCTCTCACACAGCAAAAAAGGGAACATTTCTCTTTGTAACTAAATCTCTTTATGTACAAATATATTGTACGGTATGTTGGCTAGTGAGTCATGTTCATTCTGCACACAATAAATATCTAGTGACAGCAAGATGAAGTTAGCTAGAAGACAAATGTCTCAAAAGTAAAGAATGAGGAGTCCGGTGACACCTGAAAGACTAATAGATTTATTTGGGCATAAGCTTTCGTGGGTAAAAAACCCACTTCTTTTTACCCACGAAAGCTTATGCCCAAATAAATCTGTTAGTCTTTAAGGTGCCACCGGACTCCTCTTTGTTTCTGTGGATACAGACTAACTTGGCTACCCCTCTGATACTCAAAAGATTTTCAGAAGATAAAATGTTTCTTCAGGTTCCATTGGTCGCTTACATCATTGTCTTGGGGAAGACCATTGCAGGAATCCTTTTATATCTATCAACCTTGATCTTGCAGTTGGATGAATGTGGGCACATCATAGTCCTACTAAAATCAGTTGATCTTTGCACAAGTTTAGAGGGTCCATCTTCAGACCCAGGACTCTGGTCTGACTCCACCCAGTAAGGGGACTTCTAGACCTGCAAGAACTTCAGTCTTTTTGATTCAGAACACCAGATCTCATTTTGTGTTTATACCATTGTGTCAGCAGCCCCATTGCTGCCTCCTATTTCATCCTTAGGTTTTTCTATTAATTTTATTGCATTTCCAATTAAGCCCTGGTTATGAATTTGTTTCAGTGTGGTTCTTAAGGGAATCAGTAAATGTGTTTTATAATTATGTGCTCAAATATTAGGATTTAATAGTTCATAATTAAGTTTTTAAATTAGAGATTGGTCTTCCTCTACAATTTGAGGAGCTAAAATCTAATTTACATGTTCACCTTAAGGAAAGCTCATAAAAGACCCAAACCTAAAGCAACAGAATACATTTTTAATGAAATGGAGGTTTGGGGGGAAAATAGCTAATCAAATGCAACTTAGGCCCATAACCCAAAAGTGCAAGCATCGTATAACATGATATGATTTCTTGGTGCTGCAGACTGAAATATAATGCTTTTGAAAATTTTGATGAAACATGACTTAAAGCAGTGAATTTCAGTTTGACATATGAAAGGGTCCCTATGGTCAGGCCCATCCAGAGATATGTGGGGCCCTGGTACATGTTCATTGGGGTCCCACACCTTCCCATTTAACCTTATTTACACAGGTGTCTCAGATGTTTGCGGGGCCCTCTGGGCTTTGGGTCCTGGTACAGTTATTCCCCCTGTCCTCCAAGTGCTCATCAGCCCTGCCTGTGGCAGACATGTAACCAGGAGCATCAGTGTTACTTTAGAAATGAATATACACATCATGCATATTAATAATAGACATTTTAGTATTGTTCATTGGCATTCATTTTTTACAAATACCGGGTACAGATGGAGGAGAGCAGGAAGAAGCCTACAGTTGATTTACTGTTATAACAATTTTTATCACATGCCAGTGACAAGGAATCCTGGTAATGTCATTCAGTGGTTAGAGCAGAAGTCTAGAGTCAGAAATCCTGGGTTCTATTTCTTACTCTTAATTCACTGAGGGTGAAATTTACATCTGTATGGAAGGCCAGCATGAGGTCTATGTATCATGGTTGATATCGTGGTCAACATAAGAGGGTAAACTGGGAACCTCTGGAGTTGAAAGAATGAGTCTCTACAACTTGAGCGAAGGAGCCAGAGTCTATAGTTGAGAGCTAAAACAGACTCACATCAACAGTATATTAGACACAGAGGGGAACACAGAAAACACACTGCTCTGTGCATTACATCTCCACCACTTAACCCCAATTTAAAGCCTAACTAATAGAGTTGAAGTGAGGCTTAAGTGAGCCATTGGCCCTCAGGTAGTGGTGGATTACACCTTGTGTGACTTAAAGCGAGTCACACTGTTTTGTTACTCTTTCAGTGCCCAAACTGTGTGCAAGGAGTGCTTTACAGAACAAAGAGTCCTTTCCCCAAAAATCTTGACCCCTCATTGTGCCTTACTTTGTTCATCGGGTAATGCAATCCTGGTACCTATCCATGTTTCAGGGTTCTTGGGAGCCTCAAGATTTGTAAAATGCTTGCTGATGACTGGAACTGGTCCAAGTGTTTTGGCCAAAACTCTCCCCCCCGAAAAACTCAGATTCATGTTGTCCAAAACACTTTGCAAATTTTGTATTTTTGCCAGCTTGTTTCAATAAGGGGAAGGAAAGTGAAGAAAAATCAAAAGTTTTTTTTTCTACATTTTCAGAATGAAATGCTTTTGATTTTTCAGTTTACTTAACACTTGTGTTTGCAGGGGTGACTTGTTTTGAGTCAACCTAAAACAAATGTCTTTGGGGTTTTTCAATACTACCAATGAACTGAGAAATTGGTTATTCTCACAGCTGTAATGATGACCCATGAGAGAATGGTATTGTGTTCCAGGAGCTGAACTGCTGCTGACTGCTGGCACTCAGGATACACTTCCTCAGGAAAGAAACCTGCATGGGTCTGTGCCCTACTCTATTGGCTAGTCCACATAAAGAAGTTAATAGGTTTGAGTCTCATTTAACACTTTCTGATGGAGTAAAGATGCCTTAAGGTGGGTACAAATGTAATTTTGGTTTGCCTCAAGGCCCTGTTACACTGCCATCATGTAACGAATCAGTCCCAAGAGCCTGCTGAATCAGGGCCTTATGAGGTGGGGTTTATTTAAGTTAATATTTTTATTCATCAGAAACTATCATTTATCTCAGAATAATGCTCTTGGTGCTACACAAATGCTGAAGGAATATCTTTGTCAGTGACTATTACAGAAACTTTTTAATAAATAAAGCAGGAGTATATTAAATACATACTTTTTAAAAAGAATGACAGTGGTTCACTCCACCATTTCTGACTACCTGCATTCTGGCTGCTTTATAAAACAAATCTATAGCATGCATTAGTTCATGAGGGACAAATTTAACCAGATTCACTTTTTGTTTTTTTGAATTCTGCTTTAATGAATAAGGTGATTTCTAACTGACTTAATTTTTTTGTTTATCGGTGGCTATTTACCTGGCAAAGTGATTGCCTGGTGTAACTGCAGCCATGTTCATGACTTATAACATAAAAAAGCATATATATTATGGCATTCATTAATATTAATATTGCATATATTACTACTAAGAAAGCACTGTGTACTGATCCTACTTATGAGACTCAACATAAATGCAGGATGTGTAATTACCTTTTTTCTCTCTGCTTCTCCCCAATATTGTGAGCAGACACGATTAACTTTTTATCAATGCCTCTTTATTTTTTGTGAGACATTGTTCAGCAATTGCCATTTCACTCTACCTGTAAAATAAATGCTACATTCTATGCGCAACAACAAGGTCAAACCTATAAAAGAGTAATACATGACTCTATTTGCTCAGGCTAAAATCTTTATTAAAATGAACATTGTTACGTAGCCATTGTCTTCCTTCTGATATCATAAAGCTATTCATGCACAATAATTCAGTATCTGTGTTTCCCATTCCAGGAAGTGGCCACAGCCTTTAGTCAGTCTCTTAAGAGCTCTTTCTAATTAGCTATGTTTCAACATTCACCTTTTAACTTGAAAATTACCATACAACATTGTGTCCTCAAAACTCTACATTTCACTTCACTTCCCCACTTTTATTAAAAGACGTGAATACATTCAATTCAAAGGGTCTCTCTGAAGTCCTATCAAGTCACGTTTGATATTAACACAACAATGATTTTGCTGTGCTTGGGTAAATTCTTCCCCTTAATAATATTGTATGCTTGATTAAGATGGCATTTTGATATGAATATGGTATATTTGATTCCTTTGGGATTTCCTATACAGTTAAGGGCTTTTGTAGGTTAGGGAAATACGAACCAGCATTACTACATCAACATAGACACACAGCACCAAAGGTAAAAGGGGGCTTGTACCAGTGCAACATACCCTTGTAAATAGTTCCATGCCCGTGCAGCATTATCTAGATTAGGTGGTGTCAGGATCCTGAGCAAAGGGTGGCAGGACTAGGAGAAGGAGCTTGGGGTTCTGAAACTGAAGCCAGGGGTCATATCCAGTATCAGGTTGCTGGTTTGTAAAAGTCCTTCTCGAGTCCGATCAATAATTTATAATCCAATAGGCAGTCCATGTGTAGAGTTTGTTCAAATCCTTCTATGGGAACTTGCAAGGGTAATCTGGGATACACCTGGAGACCTCAGTCTTGTAACTTGAACGTACCCTGACAGTTTAAGCAGATCTGAGATTTAAAAAAAGATCAGGTCTGAAGCTTCCTTTATAGCTGAACCTCAGCTGATTAGCCTCTTGTCATCAAATAATCACAGCAGGCATTCCTTGGATGAAGAATAGGTAACATACATTGTTGTTTTGAAGTTAATCCCTATTTCCTAGCCATACACTGATAACTAGTTGCATTGATTAGCATAAGGCAATTAACTATTCAA
Organism: Lepidochelys olivacea; assembly: GCF_965140295.1. Classification (NCBI taxonomy): domain Eukaryota; kingdom Metazoa; phylum Chordata; order Testudines; family Cheloniidae; genus Lepidochelys; species Lepidochelys olivacea. The sequence goes on along the minus strand of NC_140412.1, from coordinate 174,196,662 downwards.
GCTGTTCATAGGTAAATGTTAATATACCTTTTGATTTCTGAATCAATAGAACATAGGAATAAAACATTACAGATAAGAACCAAAGTTTAGCATCTACAAGCTAATTAGATCACATTGTGAAACTTCCAATAAGATATAGGTAAACTCAGACAAATACAATTAATATCTGCTTCTAATTCTCTAACAATATAAGTTTACATCTGAAGAACTCTGGTCTATTTAACATGGCTTTGCTAATTATCTTCAAAGAATGGTCCTGATACCATGTCAATACTTTTCTAATATGTCCTTAAAGATTGATTTAGGGTCACCCAGACTGCCTGTTGTTTAACTTTTGCTGGCTCAGCATCACAAACCCACTAGCAAATATTCTCTCCTTCTTCCGTCTCCACTGTTTCTCTGGGTTGTTTTTCTTTTGTAAACAATAATGGGCCATAAGATGAGTAACAACTCACTGATATTAGTGCTTGCCATCAAATAGGGCTCTACTTGCTCCCGGGACTTCTAGAGTGTAAATGGGGGCAGAGGCGCTTCATGGAAAAGGTTCTGTAGCACTCATCACCCTCTAGGCTATGTTCTCTTATCTGCGTAAGCTCCACATGTGCAGAGGGACAACTATGCACGTTCTTCTTGCCTGCCCAGTCACCGCCACCAGCTCATCCTATGTTCTCCTTCTCCTCCTGCACAGATTTTGGACTGGATGGAAGGTGCAAAAAGCTTAGCCAACCCCAACTTCCATATAGGAGAGGGATCTCCTCAGTCCCTGAAAAAATCATGGAGCAGGTCCTCAAGGAATCAATTCTGAAGCACTTAGAGGAGAGGAAAGGGATCAGGAACAGTCAGCATGGATTCACCAAGGACAAGTCATGCCTGACTAATCTAATTGCCTTCTATGATGAGATAACTGGCTCTGTGGATGAGGGGAAAGCAGTAGACATGTTGTTCCTTGACTTTAGCAAAGTTTTTGATACTGTCTCCCACAGTATTCTTGCCAGCAAGATAAAGAAGTATGGGCTGGATGAATGGACGATAAGGTGGATAGAAAGCTGGCTAGATCGTTGGGCTCAACGGGTAGTGATCAATGGCTCCATGTCTAGTTGGCAGCCGGTATCAAGCGGAGTGCCCCAAGGGTCAGTCCTGGGCCCAGTTTTGTTCAATATCTTCATTAATGATCTGGAGCATGGTGTGGATTGCACCCTCAGCAAGTTTGCAGATGACACTAAACTGGGAGGAGAGGTAGATACGCTGGAGGGTAGGGATAGGATACAGAGTGCCCTAGACAAATTAGAGGATTGGGCCAAAAGAAATCTGATGAGGTTCAACAAGGACAAGTGCAGAGTCCTGCACTTAAGACGGAAGAATCCCATGCACCACTAGAGACTAGGGACCGAATGGCTCGGCAGCAGTTCTGCAGAAAAGGACCTAGGGGTTACAGTGGACCAGAAGCTGGATATGAGTCAACAGTGTGCCCTTGTTGCCAAGAAGGCCAATGGCATTTTGGGATGTATAAAGGGGCATTGCCAGCAGATCGAGGGACGTGATCGTTCCTCTCTATTCGACATTAGTGAGGCCTCATCTGGAGTACTGTGTCCGGTTTTGGGCCCCACACTGCAAGAAGGATGTGGAAAAATTGGAAAATGTCCAGCAGAGGGCAACAAAAATGATTAGGGGTCTGGAACACATGACTTATGAGGAGAGGCTGAGGGAACTGGGATTGTTTAGTCTGCGGAAGAGAAGAATGAGGAGGGATTTGATAGCTGCTTTCAACTACCTGAAAGGGGGTTCCAAAGAGGATGGATCTAGACTGTTCTCAGTGATGACAGAACAAGGAGTAATAGTCTCCAGTTGCAGTGGGGGAGGTTTAGGTTGGATATTAGGAAAAACTTTTTCACTAGGAGGGTGGTGAAACACTGGAATGCGTAACCTAGGGTGGTGGTGGAATCTCCTTCCTTAGAGGTTTTTAAGGTCAGGCTTGACAAAGCCCTGGCTGGGGTGATTTAGTTGTGGATTGGTCCTGCTTTGAGCAGGGGGTTGGACTAGATGACCTCCTGATATTCTATGATTCTATGATCTCTGCCCAGATCCACATATAGATCTAAGAAGTATGACTTGCACATTAGTTTCTCTCACCACGACTACCCAGAATTATTTGTGGCTGTAATTTCTCATTTATCTTATTATAGCTAAATTCTCAGGTCTAGGTTCACTACGTTTCCAGGAATAATGCTGAGCAGGCTCTTTTAGGGACAGCTGGCCTTTTAAATCCAAGAGAAACAACCAGCTTGCAGCTCTAATATTATTCTCTTGAACACCCACAGCTGACGGCTCTAGCTATTTCATTTAAATATTTTCACTTTTCCAGACCCAGCATGATTTTCTGGTTTATTTTCAGGAACACTTGATGGCCATCTCATCCTCATCACATGCAGCTAGAGGGCAGTAACAACAGATGGGTGGGTACTAGAGAGCATCCATTTCAGTTACATTATTGAATTTCCCAGTCCTTCTTCAGGGACCACTTTCATAACTGGATTTGGTATCAGGAAGTGAGTTCTCTGCTCCAGTCAGGAGTGTCGAGCAACTACCTCCTTAGCGTCCATTGCCAAGAAAAAATGAGGCTGCAGGCTCATTTTCAATCTTCAACTGTTAAATGTTTTGGGGGTTTTTTTGTTTTGTTTTTTTAAATTTCCTGTCAAAATTCAGAATGATTGTACTGGCGTTGATAGTCCCCTCTATAGAGGAGGAGATGTGATTTGTGGCTTTCAACATGAAACATGCTTACTCTTCTGTGCACATTCATTGGTCCCACAAAAGCTTCTTCAGGTTCCTGGTAGGACAGGACCAATACCAGTTCAGACTTCTTCCATTTGGACTAACCACAGCACCCAGGTCTTCACAAAGATCTTCTTCTTGGTGACAGCCCAGATGAAATGAAATGGTGACGGTATCTTGGGACACCCAGATCAATGGCTCCCAACCTTTTGTTTGCTGCAGCACACTTTGAGCTCCAGATAAGAGCCCATTACCCTAGAGCAAAGGTAACTGCAGCAGCATCACTTCAGGACGTGCCTATTCTGGACATTTTTAAAGTGGCTACTTGGCCACCACACCTTCACAATGTCATCTTCTCCAGACTTACAGTATTTTGAGAAGTCCAATTTGAGGTTTTTTTTTTTAAAAAGCAATTTAAGCTCTTGAAAAATTCTAATCGTGGTTCTCAAATTGATGTTTGCCTGAAACAAATACCAGCCATAAATATGACCTGCAAGATGTATTCAAGGACTAAAACATAACATTTACAGAGTGGGGGAGAGGGGAAGAAGCTAGCATTAGAATAGAGAGAGCTGATCAGACGTGACCTTTGGCAAGCAGTCCAATTTCTTAGTGTGAATATGCCAGTCAAAGAGATTAGTTTCCAGAACAGTTAATTCTATATGAAAGAGAAGGTTAGGCACAAAGCATATGAGGGACCTTGTTCAGCCTAATTCAGTTTTGTGTATTGCGCGCACACACATGGTGCATTTTAAGTGATGGGTGGCATTTAAATGTTTTATAATTATAGACCTGGAGACTTAAAATTTCATCTGTCTGCAGGCAAACAGGTCTTTGGAGGAGGAAGGATAGTTGTGTGATGAAGGCACAGAATTGTGGCCCAGGAGATCTGAGTTCAATTCCCAACTTCTTGTATAACCATGGGCAGGTCTCTTAATTTCTCTGTGCCTCAGTTCTGCTAAGTGGGGATAGTGATACTTCCTACACAGGCGAATTGTGAGGATAAATTGAGATTTTTGTTGGGCCCATGTATCATGGGGATGGGGGCCATATAAATACCTACATAGATATTCCTTTTTACGGTGATCAGTGTTACTCAATGGCACATATCATGCCAGACAGGTACATTTTTATGTTGAAGGACTGTACTAAGGCTCGTAATGCATGTCTTACAAAAAAAAAAAAGCTTAGCTGCATTTGTGAACATGATCCGTAACAGTATCTGTTCCAGCCCATCAGATTGCTGTTCGTCACCGATAAAAGCTTTTTAATGAAACATCATTAAAATAAAGTAGCTGTTCCATGTAACTGCTGTGTCTTCAAAAAACTGTACTTCCATGGATAAATTTGTCCCTGATTGGATGAAGCACATACTACCTCCACCTCTTTGGCATCTTGTCATTCTGTTTCCACTGTTGCTACCACTGTGCTATACTGATGTCCATCAGATAAAATGAATAAATCTAAAATCTCTTGGTGTAATACAAATAAAGTAATTGTAATGCAACTTTTGACACAGAGGTTCCCTTGGCATTTATATAGCAGCAGGAGACCATTATCTTGTGAAAATTTTCTGTCCCAGTAACACTGTCTTTTGATTAAAATAACAAACTTTATATGACAGTGTTTTCCAACTAGAAAAGGTTTGGTGTTTTATTTCCTCATCATTATCAGCATTTGGAGATAATTTCTGTTTTGTGATGGATTACATAGCCAGACAGTAGCATGTGTGGCAAGAGTGATGTAACAATAAACTGGTTACAGACTACAAGAATTTTGAATGTAATCCTTTTGCTTGTTAATACACTCTTTTTTTTAGTAAAAAGGTGGCACTGAGACACTTTTGCAAAGTTTTTGTGTCCGTCTTAACTTCACTTTTGCCAAAACCATCACTTGCACTGGTGGATTGCCAGAAGAGTAACTCCTAATTAATCAAAATAAATGGCAAGGGTAGCACTTTGAGTAACCCATGGTGTTTTTATCAGAGCATTGTTCATTTTTAAAAGTGCCCACTTAGCTGATCTGTCAATCAGTCACACACATTCTTGTCTAAAACGTAGTTCAGGGAAGATGAGATACATGCTCAGAAGAGAGCAGATGTTCCATATATATATTTATATATATATATATAGCTTGTTTTTATAATAGGAGCTGTGTCTCTTCATCTTAAGGTATCTACTCCAATAATTCTGAGTGTATTTCAGACAATCCTTTCTGCTATTACAAGGTGCATGGTACATAAAGAAACAGAGTAGGGAGAGAAAATATTCTGATGGAAAGGCATTATTGCTCTGGCTATAGCTAATTTAATAGGCCAAAGAAAGTGCCAAAATATTAACCTTTATTTACCACATTATATGTCCAATGGAAGACTGCTCCTGATATCCCTATCAAGTAGAGAGAGCTGCTGGGGCTACGAAATATATCAAGTAGATAGAGGTGTACCCCTAAAGCCTGTTGCTAGTTGGCCCAAGTCAGAGAGAATTCTCTGAGCAGGCAGTTCAATAGGTCAAATGAAGATGGAACATGGGATTTCCAGTGAAAGTATGTAGTACACAGGCATCAGTAATCACTATGTACTATTGTTGGTTGGAGCAAACTAGTGTATACATTTTTTTTAATGTAATTGCAATCAAATATCAATACTGATTCCTGACAACACTCAGTAAAAGTAGTGATTGTAGGTATTAAATGACTCATGTAGAAAATAGTTTCACCAGCTCTTTGTGAAAACTTGTTGTGCTGGGTCTATTAACAGCATTCCTCAAGGTTCCAAGCAATCATAATTGTACAGAATGGGCTGTATACTGGTGGATATCCATCGTTATACAGGCAAAGAGTCCTGTGGCACCTTATAGACTAACAGACATATTGGAGCATAAGCTTTTGTGGAGCTTATGCTCCAATACATCTGTTAGTCTATAAGGTGCCATAGGACTCTTTGCGGCTTTTACAGATCCAGACTAACACGGTTACCCCTCTGATACTTGACATCCTATAGAGGTATGGTGTTGTAAAAATAGTTCTCAGATCACCTTTGTTAAGTAGGTAAGTATTATTATGAGGAGAGGCTATATTTATTTAATGGATAGGGCACCAGGAAGTGAAGGCAAAATCGAGGCACCAGGAAGTGAAGTCGCTTTCCCAAGGCCACATAGCAGGCCAGTGATAGAGCTAGGAATAAAACCTAGGTCTCCTGACTTCCAGTCTAGTGACTTATCTATTAGACTATGTTGGCTGTTCTGTGCTATTGGATTGTCAATTGTTAAATTAATCCTGATTTACATGTTCTGTTACATCAGATATCTTAGAGGTGGGAATGGAGTGATAGCCAGCCATTCAGATGCCTTTTATATAAAATATTTATATGAAGATTTTTGGTCGTAATACCACAGACATTATATTTTTGTAAATTGCATGACAACTCAAATGCAGTTACTGTCAAAGAAAAAGAAATAGGGAGAGAGTGAGATCTGAGTTTAAAAAGCTGACACTTAATATATTTAAAGAGACTACTTACCGACTTTTTTGTAATCTCATAAATATCCACGTTAGTGCACTCCCCCTTCCTTCACTTGTAGAATTGTTATGGTTTTCTAATAAAACATCAGGACACAGCACCACAGTTTTTTGCAGCAGGGATTTGGCTGTTTTCATCTCTTATTATCAATCAGCAACCGTTCATTGAAAGATAATTAGATTATTCTTTGGGTGTCTCTTCAGCCTCCACCAAATCCAAATATATAGAGGGAATTAAACTTGCTAAACGGCTATACTTGCTGGCTCTGCTTTATACAATAATAGTTTTAATACATAAAATATTTGAAATATATTGAGTAGCAGAAAGGCCAAGTAACATTTCTGTTTGATTTAGCAAACTTGAGTTTAGGTTCTGAAACCTGTTTTTCACACTTAGTGAGATTTTTTTTTTACTCTAAAAAGTGACTATAAAAACTGTATAATGGAGTTCATATTTAATTCTTTCCATTGATTTCTGTATCAACTGTGCACATTTTTCAAGGAAAAATATGGTTATAAAAACTATCAGTTTACCAAACTCAATCTGAACCCTGATTTCAAGCTGTATTTTCTTAGTGGTTCAGGCATCATCACTATTCTGCAAGTCAATTAAGCCTTATGAATACCTGTGCAATCCTGTTTTCTTTAATGGGAATGTACAGGTGTAAGTGAGGACAGAATTTGGATCTGCATTAAAAACCCAGTTTGATAATTCTGATGTACAAGGACAAGTAGAACTGAGCAGAAGCTAATTACTACATCAGGATCTGTGTTGGCTCCACAGTGCTAGAAGGCATAAAAAAGTACAAAACTTAATTTTTGTCATTAAAAGTCAGCAGATAAAAATCTGAATACATACAGCAAACATACTTGTTGAGTCAGAAGTTTCCATTTCCATGGTCACTTTTTTTTTTTTTTTTTTTTGTGAGCATTAAGTGCACTTTAAATGCATCTTTGCCAGCACAAAATTAACCACATAAACTGATGCCATTCCTATTTAAGAAAAGGTGCACTTCTCTGGCTTTTAAATCAATCTAGTTAAATCAGCACAAACTCCCAATGTAAAGGCACCTAAATGTGTTTGACACATGCTTAAATCAGTTTAGCTTGCATTGATACAGGAGGGTAAACTGATTCAAATGAATTTACATTAGGGTACTGCCTTGACTTAATTAAATTTTGTAAAAGTAGTGCAACTTTCCTTGAAGACAACGCCATAGAGTTTGAAAATAATTAATTATGCCTCAAGGTCCTCTAATAAATCCCTCCTTCACCCCACTCCCTGGAAGGGCTGGATTGTTCCTTTAAAGTTGGTTCTTGAGTGCTTTGTCCAATCTAATAAATATTTCAAGCAATGAGTGCGTTTCCCTTGGATGGGTGATTAGTCCACAATGCACCTTAGCAAGTGATATTACTAGATTAAATGTTCCTTTTTCTACTTGAATCCCATTATTATTCCTCCTCGTAGTTTTGTCCCACCTTGTATCAAATATCCTCACATTACTTGGTGTTCACCTTTTTTAATACTTGTGTTCAGCTTTCACTCCTGCCCACTCGTTATCATTTAGACAGGTTAAATGGCTCCTTAATCTTTTCTCTTCAATGAATCACTGCAGCTTAACAATTTTTGCAATTCTTCTCTGAATTCCTAATATTGGAACTGGAGTATCTACATATCTCAGCATAAAAATGGAAGTAAGAAAGGTAAGCAAAAAATCACCACTTTTAAGGTATAATTTTGAGAACACCTTGGTGTTTCGACTAAGATTTTGGATTTAACGTTCAATCCATTTGGTTGTTCTTGGAGGTATATGTTATTCTAATGTTTTTCTGTTTTAAAAATCATGTCCTTTGTTCACATTTGCTTCAGTAATTAATAAGTACATAATCAAATCATCATATTTTTCTTTAAAATTATTTTTATTAGTTTAAAACCCTGTAGATCAAGTTCAGTGAAATTAGAAAAGCAATGTATTTGGCCCACCTTTTAAAATTAATATATAATGAGGATATTAATGAACTGATCTGTGGATTTTCTTATGATGTTTGTGTATTGTTTGCTCACTTATGATGTGTTTCTGAAAGGCATTTTACTAAGATGAGATTTTATGTCTTGATTTTGTATTGCAAGGGCTTCTTTCTATGGCTAAATACGCATTCAGTAGCACGCCTCGACTTCTGTGCACATTTTACTGCATGTGGAGCAGTGTGGAACAATTGGGAACTGGAATATAATTCAAAGTTCATGCAGGTTTAGACAAATTTATGTCTTATGCAAACAGGACCTCCAGCAGAGTAATGCTCAGAAGAGCTGCTGCTCGGAGCATTGAACTGAGATGTTCTATATATGTGTATGTGTTTTCCTCATTGTGTTGCTCCTACTACTGCTGACCATGGGCATCCCTATCTGAGTTTAATTTCTGAGGCTAATACAGCTACTAGTTGGGAAAGGAAACTCCACTAATCAACTGGGAGCATCTAGTCATTGGTAGCTATTTTTGTAAATAATCATGTTCACAGTGTATTGTCCTTAGATTCCCCCCGCCCCAAAAGGATATCTTAAATGGGGGGGGAAGGGGAGGGGAAGTTTCATCCCTTTGAGCTAAGAGCCTCCCCCCTCTGTCAAACTCTTTGGTTCTTTCTGGGGATTTATGTACAAGGCAATATATAATGTTAGTAGAGCAACTAGCTTGGAGCACTCCACAACCCTAAAATGCGATGAGACTGGGATTTCTGCAATAGTTGAGAAGGAAAGGCACAGTTTTCATTGTATGGTGTTTATAGTAGATGTGAATCACCCAGCTATCAAATCTAGCATTTTGGGGAATTTCTATAATTTCTGAAGAAGTTGGCAAAATTAGTCCAGTTTTATACTAGCATAACGGAGATTGGAGCCTGGCCATAGACTCTCTGGGCCTGATTAAAAGCCCATTTAAATCAATGGAAATACTAATTTTCATGGGATTTGGAACAGGTCTTCTAAGCCACTCTCCTAGCAAAGGTGCACAATAGTCCAACAATGCTTGTCATGAAAGATGGCCAACAATTAAAATTGAAGAAAAATTAGGTTACTTTTCAGACATTAATGGGATTATTCTGAATTTTGTTTGTCACCTTTATGCTAGAGCATTAGGAGGGCAAGAGAGACTGGATACAATGCTTGAAAATTCGCTCACTTTGTTAAATACACAAATAGATCACATCTCTATTTCCCTGAAATAAGTGAAAATGGCACAAGCAGGTGTCTCTTCTATTTGATGTGCTTTCATTGCTGTCGTTAGACAGGAACTTCTCACCTATCATATGCATGAGGCCAGGGCTGGAGCAACTCAATGAACTGCTGTTCCTGCCAGTAACTGTGAACTAGAGCAAAGGGTAATAGCTATGGATGTATGTTGTACAGACCTAACTGGAGATGGTGTACTCAAAAATAAATTACTTTACCACACTGCAGTGTCAGTTTATTGGAACAGCTGCTGACACACTCTGGAGGTGACAGTGATTGATGCTCAACTTGCAGGCAGCCTGTTTTTAAGGGACTTTTGAAATATCACCTCCTTGATGTAAACTGTACATTCTAATCTCAACAAAGTTTCTTATGTGTTGATTTAATATGTTTATTAAATGGTGTTTTGCTTTAAAACCAGGATTTTAGGTCTATGATGGCGTTCGTGGAGATAGTAGGAAATGATTTAAAATTTACCACCAATATCCATTTAACTTACACTTGGCTTATAATCTGCATTTTTTAATTTAAAAAACCCATTCTATCCATTAAAATTCCTTTAATGGATGGAAAATATTATCCACTAAAGCAATGACTCTCAACCTTTCCAGACTATTGTACCCCTTTCAGGAGTCTGATTTTTGTCTTGGGTACCTCCAAGGTACACCTCACTTAAAAACTACTTGTTTACAAAATCAGACATAAAAATACAAAAGAGTAACAGAGCACTATTACTTAAATACATGTATTACTTAAATAGCTCACTTTCTCATTTTTACCATATAATTATAAAATCAATTGGAATATAAATATTGTACTTACATTTCAGTGTATAGTATATAGAGCAGTATAAACTAGTCATTGTCTCTAGGAAATTTTAGCTTGTACTGACTTCGCTAGTGCTTTTTATGTATGAGTTAAGAAGCCTAAAAGAATAAAAAATTTACTGAAGCACTGATTTCTAATAAAAAACTTTGTATCCCCTAGAAGACTTCTGAGTACCCCCAGGGCTATGCATACCCCTGGCTGAGAACCACTGTGCTAAAGATATTTTGTATGTTTTATTTAGAAGACTTCCTTAAACTTTTCATAAAACGGTATACAGTTTTTTATATTGTTTCAACTTTCTTCAATAGAGACAAAGGTAAAACACTGGTTTGCCTTTTTTTTTTTAAGTTGTTTTTCTTATTCTAGCTTCATATTTGGGTACTCGTGCTTGAGATCCCAAACACTGATATTTTTAAAAAGGGCTCCAGAGGTGATCTCAGCAATTACAGACCGGTAAGCCCAACTTCAGCACTGGGTAAATTAGTAGAAACTATAGTAAAGAACAGAATTATCACACACACAGATCAACATAAGAGGTTGGGGAAGAATGAACATGGCTTTTGTAAAGGGAAGTCCTGCCTCACCTATCTATTAGGTTGTCAACAAGTGTGTGGATAAGGGTGATCCAGTGGATATAGTGTATTTGGACTTTCAGAAAGCCTTTCACAAGGTCCCTCACTAAAGGTTCTTAAGCAAAGTAAGCAGTCATGGGACAAGTGGTCAAGCTGAGAGTCTTAATGACTTAATTCACACATAAAATAAGGTTTATTCAGTGCAAATTCAGTAAACCATTAGTTCAGGAAAGTTCTGGCATCACTGATGCTCTTGGAAGCTGTTCCTGAAGCTGGTTAAAGGACTTTGTAAGAATGGAAGCTGCATTTTTCATATGGGAGTGAGACAATGCACAATACAGATCACTGTCGTCTTTCTAAATCAATGTATTGCAAGCAGAAGAAAATAGGATCTTTGCTGCATGAGTTCACCAGTAGGAATCTACAAATATAGTTGACTTAGAAAAAAATTGAGAGGCAACAGAGAGCCATGCTGTGTGTCTCTTTACCTGTAACCCAGAATCATTGCCATTCCAGTCACGACATTGCTTAGTGTAGAGATGTACTGCTAACTCGACAATTTTGCAGGTGTGTATTTGAATATTCTAGCAGACCGAGTCCTTGCAGTTTCACATGGATCTGATGCTAATTAGAAACCTGAGTTCCCACTGTACATCTTGGGTGATACAAGTGGCTTTTTCATCTGAAGAGTTAGAAAATACATGTCAAACTCTGCAGGTCACCTTTGCAAAAAGCAGTAAGTTTTTCCAATATATTGTGCCATCTTTGTTTACTCTTTTTAACACAGTGATATCCCACTGGAGCTTTGGCTTTTACATTATGCAGAACAAATTCCACAGCAGACACCTACCAGAGTCTGTCTTGCTTTTTAAAATGTGAATTACCTGAACAGATCTATCTCTAGGCTTCTCCCTTCCCTCTGCAAGGAGTTAAATAGTTAAATAATCAGGATTCAGTCTCTAAAAGATTGTTAGAGTGAGCAGAGAATTATGGTCCAATTCGTAGTTTGCCATTATATGTGTCACGTGGTAATGAGCTTCACTAGCAAAGAGCGTTGGTTTTCTTTTCCACAAGTGAGAAATTAACGTAAAGCCCTTTTGTACAGTGTCACTAACTCGCTCTTAGGAACGGTTCTTAGTAAATGAAATTAAAAGCTTGTAGAGCAGAATAGATCCATTAATGAAACCTGGATGTTTTTGAAGCATTTAATTAAACCCAACCCAACATAAACTTGTGGTGAAGTTTTTTGTTTTGTTTATCAAAATGGAAGGAATTAAACATATCTGCAAGTGACTGAAAGGCTATTTTGTGATATATTTGGCTATTCAAGTTATAACTGTTTTTAGGAACACTACATATACAATATTATATCCGATATATACAAGTAATTTTAATGGCAAGTTTGAAGACTGCTCCTTTTTTTCAGTTATATACAAATGTCTCAAATATTCCTCTTAGAATGAAATTTATCATGCTTAGTAGTTACTCTAAAGGTATTGGGTTTATATATATAAAAAGAGCATTCCTGGGTGCAGCAAGATCCTGATCCATAAAAATTCTGGGTGGGTGAGATTCTTTCACCTGTGTTACTCGTGTCCGTAGAACTATTATTTAGAGGAGTGCAAGAACTGCTCTGTGGCCAGCCCCTGAGCAGGAGGCACAAGGTGAGAGGGAAAGTTCTCTGCCCAGTCCAGTTTGCTCACTTGGACAGGGACTGGCTGGAGTCTGGCCCAGGATTAGCAGTCAGTTCTGATGATTGCATCTTTCCACCCCACTTCCCCCCCGCAAAAAAAAAATTCTCTTTGGTGACTGCTGTTAGCGTTAGTGCAGGGGTCGGCAGCCTTTCAGAAGTGGTGTGCAGAGTCTTCATTTATTCACTTTAATTTAAGGTTTCGCGTGCCACTAATACATTTTTAACGTTTTTAGAAGGTCTCTCTCTGTAAGTCTATATTGTGTAATTAAACTATTTTTGTATGTAAAGTAAATAAGGCTTTTAAAATGTTTAAGAAGCTTCATTTAAAATTAAATTAAAATGCAGATCTTATCAGTTTAGTGCAGTGGTTCTAAACCTGGGGTGTACACAGCTCCTCAGGGTGCGAGATGCCCTTTCTGGGGGTGCGAGACATGCGAGAATTTTTTTTTAGAAGGTAAATCATCGAAAACACAAATTAAGCACAGGCACATAAGTACAACTACTTTGTTTCATCAAACCTATGCATTTATTAACATTATACATTTTTTAACGATTACTGTGATATACAAACAAAGTTTTTAAGCTAATTGTAGTGTAATTTTTGATAAGGGGTGAGAGAACATATTTTGAGAATGCAGCCCATCAGCGGGCTGAGCTGGGCCAGGTGTAGAGTATTAAATTGCTCCCTATAGGAATGGGCTACTTACGGTGTACTACTTACGGCTGCCAGTTCTGGTGCTCCGCAAGTAGCCTATTCCTATGGGGAGAAATTTAATACACTACACCGGTGGAAAGAACACCAGACTGGCGGCGGACTGAGCGGCTCAGCCCGCCGCCGGTCTGGGGTTCCATCCTCCAGTTCCTGCCAGCCGGGGTCCTGGCCGCTGGCCCTGCTCAGCCTGCTGCTGACCCAGGGTTCTGTTGACCCAGGCCGGCAGTGGGCTGAACAGGGGCAGTGGCTGGGACCCCGGCTGGCAGCAGCATGCCAGTAAAAATTTGGGATGCATGCCGCAGGTTGCCAACTCCTGTGTTAGCATTTTATATGTCTCTGTGCAAGATGTACAAACTACTGAATAAATAAAGATGGATTATTCAGTTCTCAAAAGCACACAAGTCCAGAATTAATGCCCACTTTATACAATGAACTGCTTACATGGGTGATCATCAACAGAGAGCTTTATTTCAATTAAACCCTTTTGTCCCCTTATTTTCAGTCAAGAGCTGTAGACAATAGTCACTCTTGCAGTAACAATAAGATGCCAAGGGGATCAAAGGGAAAAAACATTACTTAGCAAAGAATCTGTTATTTGTTCACAAATTACTGAAATATTTTCTTGCTATGGTCATTGCCATTTTATCAAATCTGTTGACATGCTATCTAAAACTCAACTCTCCTCTCTGAAGTTAAACACTTTATAACCCACCACATAGAGGTGATAGGGTAGAAAATTGTTTTGCTTAGTGACAACATCCCTGGCAATAGTCTTCAGTGCAAAATAGACTTCCAGCAAAATACAAGGAAATAAATGACCTCCATTTTGGGTAAATTGTTGAATCCTTTCCAGCATAAGGATATTTCCCTTGTTTTTACAGGAGGAGCCTGATTCAATATATGATCCGAAGGACTACACCAACTTAGTTGCTGAGATACAAACTTTGGTGAACAAGTTCTTTAGGCTTACTGGTCCAAGCTGACAAACTGTAAAGCTTCGAACAAAAATCAAGTCAACCCCATTTATATTTTTAAATCTTTGCAGTTATTGTTGACGGGGCACCTTTAGGATATGAAACATTAATTATTCTCAGGTCTAACACCAATTGGTTCAATTTGTTGGGGTGTGGGTTTTTTGTTTTTGGTGTCTGTTTTTGAGTTATTCTAGAATGAATAAAGGTAACTTTTCGATGCTTTTTTAAAAAAAATCCATAGTTGCTTTTTTATTTTATTTTTGCTCAGACACAAAAACTCTGTTGCGTAACTTCAAACCATTTTTTGCTTCAGTTTCCACTGAGGTCAGGGGCTTTAACATGTTTGAAGAAAATTTGTGAGGAATAATGAAGTTCTTTGTTAAAATAGTTACTACATGCATATCCATTACGTGATTTTTCCACTGCATTTTCTAAATACACTATGCTGTATATCCCCTTACAACTGCATCTTTCTTTGTCAATACACTATGGAACTCCCATTATGTAGTGCATTTTTTGGTATATGATGCTAATTCAAAATTGGGACTGATCCAGAGATCGTTACTTAGAGAAACACCCCATTGGCTTCAACAAGAGTTTTCCATGGGTAAGGCAATTAAAAATTTCATTGGGAGCTGGATTGAACCTAGGACTACAAGACTGGGTCATAATGTGTGTGTTTGTGCAATCAATCAGTTATTTCTATTTAAAAAAAATTAAAGAGAATTCAGTGCAAAAACACACAGTGACAGTATTATGGGCCCAAAAGTAAGAACCACAAACTTAAATTTTCCATTGTAACACAAACTCATCCCCATTGTGTATATATATTAAGACATAAAACTTAATGCCACATATCAGATACTATCTATGAAATGTGCAAGGGACATAATTTATATTGCTGTGGGGACTATAGCTTCGATGTCTCTAACTTCTGTTGAATTTATATTCTCATCTTTAATGTTTCATTCATGCTGTCATGCCTTTTTGCTGAATTATGTTTGTGTGGGTTATTCCGTTATTTTAGCTGATACAGAGATGAGACTGGCATGTTAGGCTGTTAGCTCAAAACATAAGTAGCATGTTACCACTTAAAATTCTTGATCTATATTATTGTATTCTTTAAAACTGAAATGTAATGTTTCTTAAAGGTGTCAGATGGATACTCCTAGAGATCAAAATAATCTCTGCACAGAAAAGGAATGGCCACTGTGTGTATATATATACATATTTTATGTAGGGTGACCAGATAGCAACTGTGAAAAAACAGGATGGGGGGTGGGGGGTATTATGCACTTACAGAAGAAAAAGTCCCAAAAAAGGGACTGTCCCTTTAAAAACAGGACATCTGGTCACCCTAATTTTATGCCTAAAGTAGAATCTGAGAGAGAACTTATTTATCAAGCAATATTTTCATGTTTTTCCTGCCTTGTTCCAATGGACTATGGAAGTGCTGTTTTGAGTGACAGATTAATTTTGTATCTTTCACTACTCAGATCTTGCTTGATTTCTCTTGGGATTTTGTAAAGGTGTTGTAGCCCTTGTTACCACTGAAAGTGATGCACAGAATAAAAATGATCATGTCAGTACTGCACATCCTAGTCCAAATCCAGTAGTCCCTGGTATTAAGTTTTTGTTTAGGCAAAACTCTTATTGGTCTCCATACTAACTTATCCTGTGTGAGTATGTGTACATGGTATTGTGAACCTGTGCTTGTGGACTCTGTTTCCAAACTTACTCTTGAGCATCCACGCTGCATTGTAAACCGGGTCTTACAGTTGCTGGATCCAGGTGTCATAGCCTTGCTAATATGTCCTCCAGACTCAGTCTTCAACTTGAGTTGCACCTACAATGCAAAAAGACAGGGCCTAGGGACCTGGGCTCAAACCTGAGTTATTGTGCAGGGTAGATAAACCTGTATGGCGTATGGAATTTTCTTCCACATTTGAGAATGGCTCTAGGGTAAGGAATTCATCCAGCAGTTTCTACTGTTACGACAGTTGATTGGTTGGTTGGGTTTTTTTTGCGGCATTGTTGGGTTTGTTTTTTTACTTTATTCCCAGTGTGTTAAATTCTGAGTTGTGGACAAGCTCACATTTAGACAAGGTACAATAAATTCAGTTCTGAAACTAATCTAAACAAACATGTAGAGACAAATCCAAGGGGCAGGGAGAAGAAAGGTCCATAGTAGCTGAATCATTATTCCTTCCAGAGTATCACCTGTAGAGCTGTCATTCTCCTCCCTCCTTCTCCAACCACACACTACTTAGGGGGATAAATGGCATCTTCTGGCCCTTTAACTTCCCCATGTCAATTTACTCATTTTGTAAAAGCAAGAACATTGTCTACATCATGGAGTTGATTTTAGGATTAATTTAATGTCCACAAAGCTCTTTAACATATATAATATTGTGTAAATTCTAGTTATGTTGGTGTCCAAAGGGAAGAGGGGGAGACCCTCATACTGGTGGTCAGCTATGCACTGAGCACTCAGTTCAGCACATCACATCAATATGTGCTTACGTGCGTTACGGAATTGTGTCCCTACAGGCCCACCCATTTGAGCTATGGTGTGTCCTACTCTCCCATTGATTTCACCATCTAGATAGATGATCCCTTTTGAGAGTTACTGATCTTTCTCCACCCCCAGACCATACTGGGTCTGATTGTTGTAAGGAGCTGATCTCAGAGTGCTTCAGATTTGATGCAGAGGAGGAAATGCCCCTGGCAGAGAAGCATTTAAAGATCCTGCCATGATACAAAACTTTCTCTCTCCCTCCCTCCCTCAAGTCCTAGCTTTGTGCACTGTGGCGTTCACCTGAATCCTTCCCCCTAAGAAAGAAACAGCGTAACAAATTCTGTTCATCATTATCTCCTTTTAACAGGTCAAATTACCCACTCTGTGAACTGGTGCATTTGGATACTGATTATAGTTTTGGGGAGAGTACAATAATTTTATGTCATGGATGGCACATTTTCAAAATTTCCATGTCAAGTGGTCCCACTGTTAGTAAGGTCCTACTTGACTGGCGACAATGTGCATTCTGCGATTTTAGGCTTCTACCACAATTTTGTTTCAAATTAGCTTACTTTGCATAGTCCAGCATTTTGCATACATGTCGAGGTTTGCCACACTCACTTTTTTACTGTTAGGACATTAAATTTTGAAGAGTTTGGAGCAGGGCAGTAACTGGGGCAGGGGGAGTGGAGCAGAGCAGCCGTCCAGGATGGTAAAAATGGTATGCGGTAGAGCACTGCAGTGGGCATGGTATTGCCACCCTTACTTATGCACTGCTGTTGGTGGCAGCACTGCCTTCAAAGCTGGGTGCCCGGCTGGCAGCCCAACTCTGAAGGCTGCCCCACTTGTTCCACACTGGTTACAATCCTGTAGTTGCACCAAATTCTCTGATTTGATTTGATTTTTTAAAATTACAGGCATAACATCATAAACATTCCAGCAATTTTTTCTTTACAAAATAGGCCTACTCTGGCTTTTCCAAATTATCGCTATTAACAAAGATCCATTATTACTTTTCCATGATTTTCTGTGTCTTGTCTGCAACTCAACAATTATTTAAAGATCATCCCACAATTCAGGAAAGGTCTTAACTATAGTTATGTCCTGCAAAGTAGCCCTTAATGATGACAGTTGTATAAATTGTTGCATATGGGGATGATCAACAGAAATCTTGAAATATGTTTGATTTAGCTTACTGATAGCATAATATAATGCTTAACTTTGTCCAGAAATGTTTTAATACGTTTATATCATGAGATGTCCTGCTTTCTTGAGTTTTTCATTTAATCTTGTAAGAAAACTTGCATCTCAAAGACCACAACATAAAGAGAAATAATTATCTTTAGCACTTTGACCAAACATTTATTAAAATAAATGAAGTGATTTTTGGTCTAGTAATGTACTTATCCTAGTCTGTCCATAAAAAGTGCTCTCTTAGAAAAGAGATTGTAGAAGATTGTGGGTGGGTCTTACTCCCATTGCCTGTTAGACAAGGAGCGAAGTACCAATTAGTGCACCTTGATTGACTGCCTCCTGGCCTGAGGGAGGTGTAGCTTGGTAAGGATCATAAGGCATGTGAGCCCAATAAAGAAGTGGAGGGGACTAAGTAGGCAAGAGACTGCAGAGGAGACAAGACTCACAGACAGCAGGTCAGCCCAAGGAGATGAAACAGAGGAGACAGGACTCACAGACAGCAGGTCAGCCCAATGAGATGATACAGTGGGAGAGTTCAACAGAGAAAGGAGAAGCTGGGATGATCTAGGGGGAAAGCCAGAGGTCTGAGATCCAAAGGGGGAGTGTGGAAAGCACAAGCTACAGGCAAGTAGGACAGGGGATCTTGGAAGTAGGAATCAGTCCAGGGAAATAGAGACCCATCTGAAGAAGCAGGCCTACCTGCTTAATACAAGGACTCTGGGCTAAAACCCAAAGTACAGGGTGGAACTGGGCTCCCCTACCTCCCTGAGGACATGGGAGCCAAACAGAAGGAATACTGAGCCCTGGGTGGGGCTGAAGACTGACCACAAAGGATGGACCAAGGCATAGCCCAAAAGGGAGGTCCAAAGACATTTTGTGAGCGTTTAGGTTAGAACTTTTTGTTCCTCCCAAAAGGGTCTGAATTTGGCCAGAGGGCTGAGGCAAGGGAGACCAGGTAGGAGTCAGATGACTACAGGAGATGCTGGAGACAGGGTCTCTTTGCAGCACTGCATGAAGGGATGCTATGGGTGGTGAGTGCACTGAAATTGAAAGTCCCAGTAACTATGGTAATATAACAGCAAATTTTACCCCCCTCACACAACAAACATAATTCATAATTAGAAACAATGCATTCTGTATGCAAATAAAAGAAGTTGAAACGCCTGGCTAGAACACAACAAACATCTGCTTGTAATTTTTTGTGGGATGCTGGGACTTTGTAGAATTTTATCCTGTTGAAAATACAACCTTGTTAAGCTTCAACAAAAGTGTTGAATAGATGATATGCTAAATCCCATATGTTATTTAATTGGTTGCACTTTTTCCTGTAGGCCACACTGTAATAAACTGGAGCCATAATTTAATCGTCATTGAGACAGTGGGAAGTGTCTTCTAAATAACCTGATACTATTTAAAAACCATTCAGCTTCCACACTATAAAAGAAGAACTTGGAGGGAAGGAAGGAACCAAACAAGATTCTTGGCATGTTACTAATTCAAATGACTACAGGACATCAGCCATAGAAAGGCCTGATTTTGATTACATTTATACTGATTTTACAGCCATCAAATTTCACTCACTTTAAAAAAGTTAGGCCTGATTTATCCTTGTGTAAATGAGAGCAGAATCAGATACAGGCTCTGTCCCATCATGGTACCAGCTTCTGGACTTTTGCAATGCATTATGCCTACTGACAATGAATCTCCAGAATCTATCAGTGTTTAGAAACATTCTTGTTGGTATTATCAGCACTCTACCAAAGGACAACAGTATTCTACAGTCATGGACACTAACATTGCCAATCTTTGATCATAAGATGTAAGGCCAGTCTTTGCTACCCTTTCACTCCATAATATCTTAATTCACAAATTACCATTGAAGTTGTTGGGGTACTAAGAAGGTACTACTCAACGTAAGAGTGGTAGAATTTGTTCCATATGTAAGAGGACTATTGTCCCTTTACTAAAACTCAGTGGGGGTGTTTTGGTTGGCTAGCTCCCACTACCAAAAGAAAGGGGAAGGGTCAATGGGAAATCAGGACCCTGAGACTGACAGTCCCCAGGGGCAATGGGATGAGGCCAGTGCTCCAGGTGAGCCTGACAGACAGGGTGGGCAGACTAATCAGGGCGTCAGGAGGCCAGGGGAATCCCCTCTTCTGTGTGAGCTGGAATTGCCTGGGTCAGATAGAATGGGGCCAAGCTAAGGAGAAAGCAGGGCCCAAGCTGAGTTGGGGAGCAGAGCTGTGCCAGATCCAGAGGGGACAGAAAAGCAGCCTAGGAAGCAGGTCAGTGCTGGGAGCAAAGTCACAGAGGCAGCCCACAGAGCGGACCTGTGCTGGGAGCAGAGCTGCAGCAAGAGCTAAAGGGGCCAGAGAAGCAGCCCAGGGAGCTAGAGGCAGAGCAGCAGCCCTGCTGAGGCAGAGTGGTGGAGCTGAGGCTGAAGCAGTCTGGAGCCGGGTGCGGTGAGCAGCTGGGGAGAGTGAGGGGGGACCCTGGGCAGCGGGCCCAGCTCAGGGAGACACCTCAGCCAAGATGCCTTGCAGGCCAGACTTGGAGGGGGATCATAACCCTGACGGGGTAGGGACGACGCTGGGAAGAAGGGTCCTGCCACCTAGAGCCTGAGACCACGTGGCCACCGCCAAAGCAAGTGTCCCTGCAGCGCAGCCAGGGCCTGAGAAGGAGGCCTGGGACTTGTGAGGAATAGACTGAATTTCCCTTACCTTCCAGAGACGCTGGTTGTGATGTCCCTGTGCCACAGAGCAGGAAAAGTGTTTTCCTTTAACCTTTCCCATTTTCCCTTATTTTTAAAAATTGATTACTGTTTAATAAATTGTATTTGCTTTGAACTGTATGTAATGATCAGTGGGTCAGGGAAACATCCAGTGCAGAGAGAGCACACTTGATTGCTGTGAACTAAGTTTAAAAATCTAGGGTAAAAGTGAGATCACAATCAGGCCTGTGTTGTGTTGGACCATTATTGTAGAATACTGTAGTGATTTCAATAAGGATAGAGCCAAATAATGCTCATCTTATTCACATGAATAGTCCCACTGAAGTCAATACAACTATTGTTGAGTGAAAAGAGATGTATTTTGCACATTCTCTGTCTTTCAACAACCTGTGAATCTGACCAAAACCAGGAAAAGTTACTCTAGTACTAACCATAAAGTGCTATCCTAATATGCACAAACTGTTCTTTCTAGAGGGTAAAGCTTACTTAATAATCAGGTTGAAGAAAGTCTTACATTTTGTAAAGGTCTGTGAAAAGCAGTTATTCTCCCTAAAGTAAAGCCCTAATTAAACAGTGCTCTCGTATACTCTAAACTCTGCTCATATAATAAAACTAAGATTCTCTTTATTTTGGTCTATTGCACAGCAAGAAATAATAATTTTTAAAAATGAAGTACAATGCATAAAAATACTTTTCAGAGATCAGATTCCAAATAACACGTCACACATTCCTTTCAAATAACACCATTATTGTCAGTCATGGGAATGTGGTGATTTAGTCTAATTTTTTACATATTAAAACACACTTAAATAGGTTAAAATATGTATATAAATCAAAAAACATTTAAAGTTTAGGTTACATTTTACATCCCCTGTTAAAGCAACCAACTCCTGAGTGAATAGGTTAATATATACAGTCGTATTTTTACTCTTTTTTTCCTGCATCCATATTAGGACTGAAGCCAATCAGGAGATACAAGTCCAGGGACAGACTTTGTTTTTTTTATTTTTTCCTGCTAGCGTAGCTAAAACCACTGTAATCCTTATTTTAGCAGTTTGAGCAAATTTCTGTACCACTTCGCTATTCCCTTTATGGTAAACAATAAAAAATTCACTCTATCTAGAGGCAGAAGTGCAGTAACTGATGGTCATTAAATGAAAGTACAAGTTAACAATAGCAAAACGTCTGTAATTTGCTGTTTTGTGGTCAAGTGATTTAGAAGCCTAAGTGTCACTGAAAGTCAGTGAGACTTGGCCACCTAAGGGGCTGTCTATACTTAGTGCTGTAGTGGCACAGCTGTAGCGGTTAGTGAAGATACTACCTATGCTGATGGGAGAGCTTTCCCGTCGCTGTAAGTATTCCACTTCCCCAAGAGGTGGTAGCTATGTTGACAGGAAAAGCCCTCCCGTTGACATAGGTCAATAAAACCGCATCACTCCGGGGTGTGGATTTTCCACACTCCTGAGCGACATAGTTACACTGACATAAGTATGTATTGTAGACCAGGGCTCGATGTCTAAGTCACTTTTGAAAATGGGATTTAGGATCATAAGTCAGACATTTTTTCATAGACTTTAAGGCCAGAAGGGACCATCATGATCACCTGCACATGGCAAGCCACAGAACTTGACCCTCCTGCTCCTGTGATATACCCCTAACTTCTGGCTAAGTAAATGAAGTCCTCAAATTATGATGTAAAGACTTCAAGTTACAGAGAATTCACCATTTACACTAGTTTAAAATGTAAGTGACCTGTGCCCCATGCTGCAAAGCCAGGTAAAAAGACTCCAGGGTCTCTGCCAGTCTGACCTGCGGGAAAATTCCTTCTCGACCCCAAATATGATGATCAGTTGGACCCTGAGCATGTTGGCAAGACCCATCAGCCAGACATCTGGGAGATAATTCTCTGTAGCAACTCAAAGTCCTCCCCATCTAGTGTCCCATCACCAGCCATTGGGGGCTATTTGCTATTAGCAGTCATAGATGGGTTACCTGCCATCGTAGGCAGTCTCACCATAACATCCCCTCCATAAAGTTATCAAGTTCAGTCTTGAATATACTTCTGTTTTTTGCCCCACTGCTCGTCTTGGAAGGCTGTTCCAGAACTTCACCCCTGTGATGGTTAGAAACCTTCACCTAATTTTGAACCTAAACTTGTTGATGGCCAGTTTATATCCATTTGTTCTTGTGTCAACATTGGCGCTTAACTCTTCTCTTTTCCTGGTATTTATCTCTCTGATGTATTTATAGAGAGCAATCATATTGCCCCTCAGCTTTATTTGGTTAGGCTAAAAAAGCCAAGCTCTTTGAGTCTCCTCTCATAAGATAGGTTTACCATTCCTCTGATCATCCTAGTAGCCCTTCTCTGTGTCTGTTTCTTTTTGAATTCATCTTTCTTAAACATTGGAAACCAGAATTGCACAAACATTCCAGATGAGGTCTCTCCAGTTCCTTGTATAATGGTTCTAACATTTCCCTATCTCTACTGAAAATACCTCACTCGATGCATTCTAGGACCTGATGCATCCTTTTTCATGGCCACATCATATTGGGTGGCTCATAGTCATCCTGTGATCAATCAATACACTCCAGTCTTTCTCCTCCTCTGTCACTTCCAACTGATACATCCAAAGTTTATAGCAAAAAATTCTTGCTCGTCCCTAAGTGCATGACTTTTCACTTTGCATCCCATTTCTCTTACTCCAGTTTTCAAGATTTTCTTGTTTGACATTCCAGTACTCCTCCGTACTGGCAATACCTCTCAACTTTGCGTCACCCACAAGTTTTTTGAGCACATTCCCACTTTTTGTGCCAAGGTCACCAATAAAAATGTTAAGTGATTGATCCCAAGACTGATCCAGCTTGATAGGTCACTTTTCAGTATGACGCATTGTAGTCAATCCTTTAATCAGTTCCTTGTCCACCTCTCACTTCTCAAATTAAAATCCCAATCTTCTCCAATTTAGCTAATAATTTCCCATGTGGAACTGTATCAAACGCCTTATTGAAATTGAGGTAAATTAGATCCACTGTGTTGCCTTTGTCTAAAAAAATCTGTTACCTTCTCAAAGAAGGAGATCACATTGGTTTGGTATGATCTATCTTTTGTAAAACCATGTTGTATTTTGTCCCAGTTACCATTGACCTCAATGTCCTTAACTACTTTCTCCTTCAAATTTTTTCCCAAGACCTTGCATACGACAGATGTCAAACTAACAGGCCTGTAGTTACCTGGATCACTTTTTTTCCCCTTTCTTAAGAATAGGTACTATATTAGCAAACCCTCCAGTCATACGGTACAGCCCCGAGTTTCCAGATTAATTAAAAATCCTTGCTATTGGATTTCCAATTTCATGTACCAGTTCCCTTAATATTCTTTGAAAGCGATTATCCACCCCCCCACCACTTCCCCAATTTAGTCCCATAAACTGTTTGAGTTTGACTTCCTCTTCTGATGTGGTAATTTCTACTTCCATATCCTCATTTTCATTAGCCACCCTGCCACTACCCCAAGATCCTCATTACCTTTATTAAAAACTGAGGGTAAGTATTTGTTTTGGTGTTGGGCCATGCCTAGCTTATCTTTCATCTCCACCCCATCCTCAGTGCCCCACTTCTTCTTTCTTTTTGTTTTCTTTTTATTTGTATGGCTATAGAAACTTTTTACTCTTGGTTTTAATTTCCTTTACAATGTCCAAATCTGGTTTTGGCAGTTCTCATTTTTCCTTATGCTTTCTGATCTCCACGAGGTAGCTTTCCTTGCTGATTCATCCCATCTTTCATTCCTTGTAGGTTAGATTATTATTTAGTGAAGGAATCTGCCAGCTAACACGTCTAGAAAAATCTGGGCCCTACTATTATTAGTTGCACTTGTCTATAGCTTCCTGTTTTTCTGCACAGGTGTAACTCTGAATCCATATCTAGTCAACATCACACTTTTTAATTAAACTTGCTGTGAGTTCTGTGTGTAGGCAACAGTTCGCATTAAGCCAATGTAGTATTACTTTAGGTACACCTAGATCGTTTAATTTTAAAAACTATCCCCAAAGGGCTAAATCTAAAAGGGAGTTATACCAGGAATGTAATGAGACACTTTTAAAAATAAAGAAATATCTTCGGATCTATTACCTCATCTCAGCTAGACTTCTGGATGGAACTAGAATTCTTTAAAAAAAAAATAAAAAAAAATCAGAGATTGGCTGGAGTTTATTTATATTATAGTGGTTCTCAAACTTTTGTACTGGTGACCCCTTTCACATAGCAACCTCCCCTTATAAATTAAAAGCACGTTTTAATATATTTAACACCATAATAAATGATGGAGGCAAAGCGGGGTTTGGAGTGGAGGCTGACAGCTCTCGATCCCCCATGTAATAACCTCACGACCCCCTGAGGGGTCCCGACCCCCAGTCTGAGAACCCCTGCTTTATAAAAACATACTCCACTTATATGATTAATCCAGTTTCTGAGTCACTGTAGCACATAATCACTCAATTCGCACACCTAATAAAAGTGCAGCTATTCAGCTGTGGTACAGTGACCAAGTCACTCTAATGAATCTGTGCCTGTTAGATGAAATTATTACATTTGCTTAGTGTGTTTGCTATAAGCAGCAATATTTGCAGTCAAGTATTGTCCACAGTAAATCTCTCCCTCTTGGCTCTGCCTAAATTTGAACATATTTTTTTGTATTTCAGACACGTTTCATTGGATGCAGTTGTGTGCATTTTTAATAAAGCAAGCTATTTTTTCTAAACATTGTACCTAGTTAAGATGACTGAAGTCCTGAGCTCTTATATACAAGCCAAGTACAAAGTCGAGCTCAACTTGAGAACCATGGGTCACTTCAATCTATTTTAAGTTTTATTACTATTTTTTCCACACAAATAAGTTGAGGAACTGAGGCTTGGTTTTTGACAATCAAGATAAAAACAGGGAATGGTTTCATCTGTTCTCCATTTTACCACCACAGCTTGGGTTTGGATGGTGGTCAGACAAAGGCCTCCTCTTTTGTTCAATCCTAACTATCACTCACAAGTTTGTTTAACGAAAAGTAGTTTAATCTAGTTTTTTTTAAAAGACAGAAAAAATAGTCCCAGCTATAGTGTGTGGGGTTTTTTTGTGTGTTGGGTGGGTTTTTATTTTATTTATTTATTTATTTATTTTGGAAGTAGCTAACTTCGGGTTCTAGCATAGTTAGAGTTGTCACTGGCTACAGCTGTGAAGATAGAGACTCTAGACTTCATGTGAGACTAATGAGGTGAATGTTTTATTTCCTACCCATGCCACTTTACAAAAGGTCCCATATGTCCCTGGAGTGGATCCAGCAGCCACATAACACAACATGAATAAATTTTCTGCATACGAAAAAGGCTTTGCTAGGGAATGTATCTTCATACCTGTTCCTTCCTTTCAGCATACTTTTTATTTTTAATAGTTGTATTTTTAACTGATTATTAAAACCTATCCCAGAAATCTCGGGACACAAGGGATTTCCAATTCGTTGCTATGCTGTTATACCAGAATAAGGTGTCAGCACATGTTCTGACCTGACAGTAATTTAGGAAATAATCCAAATTGAAAAGATTGAGTCGTGTTAATGGTAAAAATGAACCCATGACTTCTCAACCTTAGGGCAGTGGTTCCCAAACTTGTTCCGCCGCTTGTGCAAGGAAAGCCCCTGGCAGGCTGGGCCGGTTTGTTTACCTGCCATGTCCGCAGGTTCGGCCGATCGCGGCTCGCAGCTCCAGGCCAATGGGAGCTGTGGTGGCCAGTAAGTCCCTCGGCCGGAGCTGCTTCCAGCAGCTCTGATTGGCCTGAAGCAGCGAACCACGGCCAGTGAGAGCTGCAATCGGCCGAACCTGCGGACGCGGCCAGTGAACAAACCGTCCCGTCCCGCCAGAGGCTTTCCCCGCACAAGCGGCGGAGCAAGTTTGGGAACCACTGGCTTAGGGCATAACCATGATCTGTCCACCTTTCTTCCACAATTTTGCAGAAATGTTTTGATGTATATATCATGTCAGCTTCAATAGGTGTCCCATATAGTACATGGATATTTTAACTGGAAATTGACAGGGACCGTTTTTAGAATATGATCACATTTTCCCACTTATTTCCGTTTCCCTCCAGTTCTGGTTTTGATAAACATGTTGGGTGGAATCCTGGCACCACTGAAGTCGACTGGAGTTTTGCCATTGACTTCAGTGTGGCCAGGATTTTAACCGTTGTATTTAACGGACAGCTGGAAACCCTTACCTTGTGACTAGATGTTATTCCTTCGACGTCTGTTGATTTGTTTCTCCTTTGTTCCTCGAGCAGGCTTTTTGCAATGTAATCTTTTCATTGCATATTGTAGGTAATTTCATGCTTTCCAAAATTTCTAGTTTTATACTTCATCCAGCAGGATGGTATCTGAGTACCTGTAGTAATTATAGGTAATTTTGAAAGAAATTGTTTCAGCTGTTCAGCTGAAATTCTCTAGGTCTTGTGCTTTATTCATCACAAGTTACTGGGCAGAATGAAAGGGTAACTGGGTGAAATTCTGCGGCCTGTGTTGTACAGCAGGTCAGACTAGATGATCTGATGGTCCCTTCTGGCCTTAAAATCTATGAATCTATTCACATTCATTAACTTTAGGTTAAACACACTGAATAAAGTATCTAGATTTGTTTTTTAATTAATTTTTTTCTTCATTTAATAATGTACTTTCGGGCAAGCAACTGAGAAGGCTGACAAGTGAAATTTAAGCTGTATGATTTTAGCTGAGTAAGAATATATTGCCCAGGGCTATTAATTAAATATTAGCTTCCCTAAATGTTAATTAGTTTTTTCTTTATTATATTTTGTTGAAGATTTTTTTTAAATAATGTAGTAAATCAAATTTAATGTCTGACTTTTTTTGATGTGTTTGGGCACTCATTTGTAATTTTTATACAATATTTGTGCACATTGTGTTATAGTTTTGAACAAAAATGGAACTTAAATGAGAGAATCTTCCAGGCTGAAAGGGGTGTGGTATGTGTTAATAATTAACTTTTAACTCCTGAGGCCTTTGATCTGACAAGCAAGGGGAACTTTTGCTGAGTCTAAAAAAACGCCATGAAATACACTTAATCAGTGTTCCAGGGTACATGCCCATAGTGTATTAGCACTAATGGGAGTCAGTCAGGTACAGCCACACGTCTCATTGCCCCTGTGGTATTCTCCCAGGCATTCTGTGGGTGAAAACACAGTTAAAAATCCAGTTGCTACTGTGCCATGCTTGCATGCAGCACAATGTGAGTTTCAGTGACTGTTGTCTTAATTAAATAAAATGCCAGGTCATCCCTAATATTGTGCTGTTACAAAAGATATGGTTGCTTTCAAGATTTCCCCTGAATAGGCTTTTATTGTTAAAAATACTACCTTAAATTGCCACATCTCTGGGGGGGAGGGAGAGGATAGAATGTAATTTGAGGTATAAATGGTTGTGCGAGAAACCACATTGTTTTGCAAGTATCTGTGTTTGGTCGCCATTGGCTACTCTTAGCGATCATTACAGATTTATTGCAGAATGCCAAAACATTATGTAATGAAGCAACACTTACAAGAGCATTATAGTCAATTCAAAAATACATCACGGGCAAAATTCTGCCTTCTTTTCTCATCCTGAATGGCAGTTGATCTCAGTGGGACTATTCTTGGAGTATATATAAAATGGGTGAGGAGGGGAATTGAAGTGCATTAAAATAAGGTACTGTATAGCATGAGAGAGAACTGGGCCCCAAAATAGTAGTGTCATAGCTTTTTGAAGAAAGCAAAACTTGATTTGGGGTTTGGTTTTCATGCTGAAAAACCATAATCCTTTGATTTTGTGCTAGGATGTTAATGCTGACATAAGCAGTCCCCCAAAGAGGGACACTGATACTCTAAATTTTTTTTAATGCATTTAAAAAAAATACATTGACTATCCATTTTCTGAGCTAAATTTAATTTAACAGTTACAGCTCTGAAAGCTTGTGCACTTCTAATGAACATTTCTTAATGCCACTAGATGGTGATGAAAATCAGTTTGGCTATTTTTGGGGGGTGTGTACATTTTATAATGGCTTAAGATCATCATATTTGTGACTTATCAGTTTAATATGGTTATGTTGAAAAGGCAATAGAATGCCCTTGTTCATCTGTGCCATTAGCAGCCGCAGAAGCAACAGCAGTATTCAGGGAGGATGCTGTTCAAGAATACCCTTCATTTTGGATACTGTCCTATCAAATGCCAAGACGAAATGTCTCTCAGTAAAACTGAGCCTGACAGTGTTATGCTTGTGGTTGTAATTTAGCTAGAAAAGAAGTAGTACTGATCAACAGTGAGTGAAAATAAGATCCAGGTGTGTTGTATGTCTGTTAACTAGACTGTAGAAGTATCTGTGGATCTCCCTTCAGATTTGGTCTGCGGTAGTGTATAGTGTACTATCATTTTTATTTGTTGTTAAGATGGCTGGAAAGCTTATTGTAAACTCTATTTCTGTCCATGACACCAATTTTACTGTGAACAATAAGGTCACATCTCAAAATGCTTGTACTTATTTATTGGAAAGTTTAGATATTACAAACATATATAAATTTTTGGACACATTTTTAGGGGGAAAAAGATTCAGCACCTCTGGAATTGTTTATGTATGTTCATAATGTGTCCATCTAGTACTCTGAGTGCTGTACAGAAAATTAAAAACTGTGCACCTCAATAGGTCAAAAGATCAGGCACAGATATTCCCATAACAGATAATTACGGAAGTAAGATGTTCTACTTGACATCCAGTTCCCAACATTTCCCATCCCTACATTAGCCTCTTGGTCCTGCACAATTGTTCTTCCCAAGGGAAAACCTAGGAAAGAGCTGGCTCTTAAAGGGAAAAATAGGTTGACAAACAAAAATCTGAAACTCTTTATTTTATTTGTATTGTTCTAAATCATACTTTAGAACATGGGGTTGGTGGCTTGGAAAATTGACTAATTGCTATCATGCTGCTGAATATTTGCTGTTTCTATATGGTACGTGTTAACTTTTAGACATTTTATTTTGACATGTGATCGACATAAACAAAACAGGACATGAAGTTGAACTGATGACAAACTGTAGGAGACAAGAGCCTCCCCAAAGTTCTGCAAAGTCACATGACACAAAGCACAAAGGGAAGTCGAGACCTCCTCTCACTTTTTTTATTGCACATTTGTGCTGTCTGTAAAGCTGGAAAACTTCATGCACTCTTAACTATTCTCTGGAAACCAGTATTAATTGGTTGATTAACTGGAGACTTGAGATGTAAAATGAGCCTCAGGTAAATTCTTCAGTAGAGTAATTACTGATCCATGATATACCTGCCTCAAAAATTAAGTCTGACCCTTATTTTTTATATTGGGGTTCTCACTCATTCACACAGAGAGAGAGAGTAAAGGGGTAATCTGGTAATACAAACTATACATGTTTAAAAGTAAACGATGTATGCACTGTGGCAATAACACACTATACTTTGCAATGGTATACTAATTCATATGCTCACTGAGTGACTATTTAAAAATATTGCAAGTATTCATTTGAATAAAACTTCAGATTTAATTTAGCCGAGTTCATTCCCTTTGTATTCTCTGTTTCTAGCAAACAGATTTAGTAATAGAAATGTTCCAGAAACAGCAATTTTAAAGGGAATGTTATTAAACTTTAACAAAAAAGTGAACTTTTAATTCAGAATTGGCATATTTGCACTGATAACCCAAGTATTATGCTCATCCAATGAGGGAATAGAAACAATGTCATGTGACTTGCCTGTTCCAATCAAAACAAACCACAATCTCTGAATATCTAATATTCTTAATGAACTGCTTTTAGATGTAGACCAAGGGTAATTTTCCAAAATTACTTTGTAAATGTATTCAATATACAAATTTAGTCACAAATATGGCAACCTATTCAGACAACTCTTGAGTATATAAGGCAAAGTTCTGAATAAATTTACTACAAATGATTTACTTAGCACTATTTATAGGGATGAACATTTGCTATGGATCTCCTTAGAGTTATGGATTCTCATGGAAGTCAGATACTGTTTTTTAAATGTCCAGAAATTAGGTGTGTGTTGCAGGTTGGGTGTGTAGGTAGGCATATAAGAAGGAAATGATATTCAAGTTGTAAGGAAAACACTGGAAGAACAGCCCCAAAGGAAGGGGTTAACAACAACTTCAAAGGGACATAAGAACCTGCCTAGTAAATGTGCCAGAAGTTCCTCCACAGTTAGACTGTGAAAATGGTACTGGAAATGGAAGTAAAGAAAAATGGTTGAAAGGGCAAATAATTTCCCAGAAATATTAAACAAAGAAATGGTACAGCTAATTAAATCCATGATCATTTACATCATTTGCTCTGGCACTGCATTCAAATGAATCAATGATCTTTAGAAGACTGTTTCTGTGCCACTTGAAAATCAACATGGAAGAAATTATATACAAAATATTCTTACATTATTTTTATATTTAAAACAAGGTAACTCAAAAATATTAACTCATAGACAAGACATAAGATAGAATGGTTGGATTTTCAGAAGTTGCACCATTTCTTCTCCCATTGACTTAAATGGGAGTCAGGCAAACACTGGCCACTTGTGAAAATTCAACCCTGGGTATGTCTGCATTGCAGTCCCAAAGTTGTTAGAAGTCAAGTTAACAGATCCTGGGTTTGTGAACCTAGGACTTGAGTGTCTACACTCATTTGTAATCCTAGGAATTGTTGAACCCTGGATCTCAATCTGGAGTTCTAGCATCTACACTGCATTATGTGGGCCCGAATCCAAGAACCCATATCCTAGACTTCCTAGACCTCCCAAAATGTGGCCACTCTAGCTCTTTGTTCCTGATGCAGTGTAGGAAAACTTGACTGTTCACCAGCAGTCACTGTCCAGAGGACAAAGAAAGTTGGCCTGTTGGATGGTGGGATACTTTTGGTGGACTCCCCAGGGCTGTGTCTGCACTGAAAAGCAATAGCACTTGAACCCTGAGTCCCGGTTTGACTCAGGCTTGTACCCTCCACCCTCAGAGGTTCTGGGACCCTGGGTCCAAGGCCTGGGTTAAAATTGCAGTGTAGACCTAACCTAAGTGCTCTATCTCAAATAGTACTTTTGCTGTCTGTTGTCTACCTTCCCTCCTCCTTCCTCATTTGACATCTCCTCTTTTTCACTCACCCTTCAGGCTTTTGTCCTCCAATCTCTTTTTCTTATGCAGCTGTTACCTGTCTAGCTTAACGCTCAGTTGTGTAAGGTACTTAACACCTTCAATTTCCAAAGGATTTCAATAGGAATTGACGGTGTTCAGTGCCTCACAGGATTGAGCCCTTGAAGCCAGATCCAAAGCCGGAAGTCAGTGGAAGGAATCCTGTTGATTTCAATGGACTTTGGATCAAGCCTCTAGTTAGTAAGCTTCACTGAGCAGGAAATATGTTCATGGATATGTGCATGCATATCAGTGCAATAGCATAATGAAAGCAAGAAAAGGAACTCACTTCTCAAGCTTAGATGGCTTGGTACATTTATTATCATTCTTATGGCTAAAGTAATGAGCCTCTCCCTGTCACAGAAGGAAGAGAGAGAGCCTGGAATCAGAACAAAATGCCACCTCTGCCATCCCCCAGACTCCTTTTCTGAAGATTGCATAAGCCCCCACAATATATCTCCACTTAACTGGTGCTCTGTGGGTCTGCTTTTGTTATGGCTTAAAAGTGGATATGACTTGGGAGCAGCCACTCCCTCTGCTTCCCTCAAAGCCAAAAGGAAATTGTCAGTAAAACCAGTGGGAGACAGTGCTGCTTGGTGCCATGCTTTTCAGTCTGTGTGGTTCCCATCCTTGCAGTGTGGAATCATAGCATAATGATCACCATGATGAGACCCATGATTAAAGCCACAGGTACTGGAGGCATGTGGTTAGTTGAGAATCTCAGCTTTCTTTTAAAAAAAACCCCACCATCCCTAGTCCTTCATTGTTGCAGAGAAAAGTTGGGAAACATGACCTAGGTGCACCCTCCAGATTTAGAAAACCAAAGGTAAATAAAAATAAACAAACAATTTGACTTAAAAATCATGATTTGTTTCTTTAAATCTCATGATTTCTTGGGGTGTGACCCATGTGGTGAAATCCTGGCTTCATTCAAGTTGAGGGGAGTTTTCCATTGACTTCAGTGGGATCAGGATTTTACATATTGTTTTAAAATTATGAAAATTTAGCAATATTGTACCTCTGGGATTGGAATACCAGAAAGCAGCATGAAGATCCTTCATGTTTCCTGTTTCAGTAGACTTCATCCATTGTCTTCTCTCTGCTTCTACCCGTTAGTGCACAAAGCAATCATCTCCCCTTGAGGGGAGCATTCACTGACCACCCAGTCCATGATGTCCAGCCTGTGGAATTTCCTGGCGCTCAAGATGCCTTATGAGTTTTCACATAGTAGGGCAAAAGATAGCCATAATTTTATAGTGTTCTCAAATTTAAACTTCAGAAAAACATCTTTTTTTTTCCCCCTTTGCTCTCATGGGGTCTGATCAAAACCAACTGTCAATGGAACAACCTCTAATTTTAATTAATCTCAAGGTTAAAATTGAGTGTCCTGTATTTAACATGCTGATAAGTTGCTGAATCTCCATACAGAAAAGAGAATCTTTGTTACAATCCTATTTCGTTATCTGTTCCCAGTATTATTAATTTTCAAGGAAATATACCGAGTAGTCATACTTAGTGTGACTTAGCCATCCTTGTGAAATTATTTTTTTTCATCATATAAGGAAAAGGTCTGCCCATGCCATTGTAAAAAAATTTTTTTTTACTTTGTCATCTGAATGGTTTCATGTCTGAAACTCTGACATACTAAACAATTCTGAATTTTTCAATGCTGTCATCTCTAACCATGTTTTAAGGCAGACAAATGCACAAGGAAGTGAATAACTAATGTCCTCATTCCATCTTCCCCCCACCTCCAATTATATTTTCTGTACTGGGAGCCTTAGTAAAAGGGGAGGATCCTTTAAAAAAAAAATAAAGCAATATTGATACTTTGACATTCCTCTAATTTAATGCCTACACTCTACCTCTTTATTTCTTATTTTGATTATTTTTCATTTTCAAATATAATCATATAGAGAAGCAACAGGATTGAATATGCAATATAATTACTCAAACGTGTGTTACAATGCTCACAGACCATTTCTCTTTTGTTAAAGCACCTTAACTACCCACAACGTTTTAGGGCTTTTAAATTAATTTAATAGCTAAAAGAAATACAATATCAATAAGAGAAATCACTCTGTACTAGAATGGTTTGATTAAATTTGTCAGTAAAGTTCCTTGACTCAGAATTGTCTGTCTTCACAAGTTCTTGTGAAGTGAAGGAACACTTATGAATATACTCTTCTATTTCCTCCAGTTTTTCTTAGCTGGCTGCCATTGTGCTGCATGGAAATTCATTGATTTTTCTTTCAGAGGGCAGTTCTTCATGGCTTTTAAATAAATCTGCTTCTGTCATTTAATTGGGGATGAACATGCTACAATGGAATCTAGGTTGATTTACCAAATGTGGCCCCAAGTGAGAGAATGCTTATTCACATATGCTTAATTTTAAGCACATCAGATTAAATGGGATTTCTTTTCTGACAAATCACATGCTTAAAGTTAAGCATATGTGTATGTATTTGCAGGATCAGGGCCAATTTTTTTGTAAATATTTTCCCCCTGCTAAGTGGTAACATCTGTCCAGGGCCTTGCAAGTTGGCTTCCCAGGGGAGAAAAAAAATCAGTGAGACAGTCAGGCTATATTTTAAGTTTTATTTACATGCACGTACCAGTCCTGGAACTGAGGTGTCAAACAACATATAGGGCAATTCCTTCCTTCAACAATCTGAATATGCAAGCCATAACTAATTAGGGAAGGAAAAAACCTGATAGCAAAAAAAACTAATTGCAATAAATGAATTAATCATGTGATCTGCAGCTCTCCACTACTGTCACTATTGCTCCGCTGAGGAATAACCAAAAATTCTCAGTGTATGACGGCTGATATATTGAAGAAGCTGAGTGCTCTGAATTCTTATGCCATCATAATCATCATAACTCACATTTACTGGTATCCTTGATGGCATCTTCAAAGAGGCTAAAAGACTCAATGACCGTGGTCCTGGATTGACTTTCTCTTCCCTAGAGGTGGTCCATTCTGAACAGGAGTGGAATGCATTTGTGAGGGAGTAGTGGGGAAAATCTTGTACTGTTGCTGTCTGCCTACTTTTCTTGTGGATAAAGAGAGGACTTGAATATGCATGCTGTCAATTTAACAAATTTCTCAAGCACTGAGTTATTTTTACATACACTGTAGAAAAGAAATTTAAGGATATATGTCCTCAGTATAGTACAGGTAAAACAACTTTGAAATATTCCTTTCACACAATCCTGCTCATTGCACCATAATTATTCTGCATCTTCCAATAAGTTGAATTAAGAATGTAGTTGTGAAAAAATGTGCAGAAGGTGTCAAATACCAATAGATATTTTTATAAATTGCATATCCTCTACTTAAGGCAATAGGCTTAGTAGATACTATTATCACCATTGACTTTCTATAACCCTAGCTATAGTGGTTTGACACAAACTAACAGAACGTTATCTTCTGGCTCCCAAGCGAGCACATTCTTACTCATCTGGGAATGAGTAAAATCATTTAGCAAAAGAAACATTATCTAACTGACTTCTTATTTAGAAAGTGGGCAGGACGGTGGGAGATAATTTCATTGGTTCCTCATGAAATGATGGAATATCTGTAGCTCAGTCAGAAGTCAAGCTAATTACTTACTCCCCCATTTTCCCCTCAAGTCAGTTATATGGCACTGTTTATGAAACACCAGTCTCCAGAAACAGTAGTTGTCTATTACTAAAATTATCTTAGACAAGTGCAGTTCCTGTACATTATGATAATGTATTATCATAATGTACAGGATATTACACTCAAATATTGAGCAACGATGACTTGGATATCAGGCTATAACTTATTGAGTGTTAATATCAAAAGTGGTTATATCCTGTTAGGGGGGACATACCCGTATCTAATTCATCCGTAGTGCTTATAAAACACCTACCACTTGCACTAAATTTTTGTCCATATTTTTGAATCTAAAGCTGTTGTTAATTTTTACTTGAAACAAAGCATATTTTTAATCAAATTTCTAAATTATATATTAAGATCTTTTTGAAAAATTGAATGAATAAATACCCCAAAATTCCCAAACAGGTTATGTCAATCCTTGGACATCAAGATTGCTATATCTAGACTGAGTTGACGGTTACATTATTTGCCTTTCAAAATGGAAACATAGCATCTTCCTTGAGGCTGTACCACACCGAAAGTAATCTCAAAAATTACATACCATTGTGTTCAACTCATTTGCCAGTGTTCAGATTCTAGTAGAAACTCTTTTAGGAGTAAGGTGTAATTCCAGCAGTGACTGATGATCAGATGGTGGCTTTGAGTGCCCAATGTGCTAGTTGTACAATATTAAGTATATCACCAGGGTCTGTGAGCTAGTCAGATATTATTAACCACACAAGTCCTGTTTGCCACTTGGATACAAAATTGCCAAGGAAAACCCAAGTTCTAAATTAATGCCTCAGAATGGAAAAGGAAGAATCATGTGGATAAAGTTACTGACTTTTTAGGTGAGACCTAACATTGAGGTTTTGGCTACCTTATCCTTGGTGTTATAGCTACAGTTCAGTAGATACCTACCTAACACTTTCCTGAAGTTCCACCTGGGTAAATAATCCATTTATGTCCTGAAATGCTTTCTTCTTGAGCATTGTTGAATTGTTTTCTAGAGGTGGCATCAGTTCAGGAATGAGTTAAGTGATTCCTTAGATATACAGGTCCTGATTTGAGTAAATATTTATGCATATGTTGAACTTTATATCTGTGTACATTTAACAATGTACCTAGATATTTGTAGGATTGCAAACTTTGTCAATCACTTGGAAATGTGGATGAAAGAAGCTATGTAAGTGCTACTCTCTACTATTATTATTATTTTACTTACTTATATGCAGGTCAGGTGGACTAAAGACCCCCATTACTTGTCCATTTCTTATTCAAAACAACTTTCATGTATCTATCAATTTTCAAAGAAGTTTTCTTCCTAGCTGGCACTTGGTATACCAAATTTTAATGAATCTTACATATCCGTAAATTTAGGATTTATTGTAAGAAAGTTATTCATGCAGACCTATTATAATAAATGTCACAAAAGGGTTTTGTATGTAGGTATTAATTCCATGATATTTATATGTTACTTGCCTCTTGAGTTACTCATATGATAACAATATTCAAACTGTGAAGCTAACTTGAATTTACAGGTAAAATAACTCTTCCTTATGAACTGCATCATTGCATTGTACCTCTTGAATATTAGCTGTAATAATAGACATCTATCTATATAAAACTCAAAAGTTTCAAAGCTTGTTAAATGATTTGCTTTCAGTAACAATGATTCATTGTTCATGTTTTAAAGTTTCAGAGTAACAGCCGTGTTAGTCTGTATTTGCAAAAAGAAAAGGAGTACTTGTGGCACCTTAGAGACTAACCAATTTATTTGTGATCACGAAAGCTTATGCTCAAATAAATTGGTTAGTCTCTAAGGTGCCACAAGTACTCCTTTTCTTTATGTTTTAAAGTGAAGTTTAAAAGAAGTATGTATTAGCCCACATTCTTCCACAAATAAAATTCATTTACCAGGAGTTCAACTGGACAAAGCTCAGAGAAAGCCATAAAAATTATGTGAATTGGCTTTTCTGTACAGAAAGGCCATGTATTAAAGACTGCTGTTTGAGAGTCTTCCAAGTCTGGTAGCAAGGGCTGTGTCCCCCAGAGGGAACTGAGAATTTCCTGTTTCCAGTGGTCTGTTTCTAGCTCTGCAAGGCCATAAGATAATGGACTTTAAATCTGATTTCTTTAGATATAAAAGTGTGTTACTGGTGCAGGCAGAATACACCACCCAAGTTTCAAGATGGGCAAGAATTTTGTGGGGAGGGGTAGGAGCAAATATTTTGTATTGCATTGAGTTGTTCGTGTGTTTGTTTGTTTGTTTGTTTGTTTGAAAAAGCTTTTTGCATCTGCTCAACTGGAGGTTTGGAATGCTAGAAAATGGTCCTCAAAAAGGTGATTTAGTATGCAGAGAGCAGATGATGTGGTCAGTGGACATAAGTGAATTCATCACATAGTTCCACAAGTTGGGAATATCATGTGTGTTTCTACATACAACACATCTATATGCACTGTGCATATTTACATTGGTTTGAACATTTTTAAACATCAAGTTTCTAAAGTTAGGTATCCAAATTCCATGTCAATGCAGGAGTGCAGGAACAATTTATGTAGTGGGGGTGCTGAGAGCCATTCATCCAAATTGTAAACCCTGAATATGATGGAAACCGCTTCAAGCCAGCGAGTGCTGCAGCACTTCCAGCACCCCTAGTTCCAGCACCTGTGTGTCAATGGGCAGCTACAAATCAGAACTTTTAAAAATCAAACTACGTATTTCATTGTGTACATAGGGATTTACTTTGAAAAATTTGGCCAGAGTAATTTTATATACATATGTGGTCAGTGACAGTTACTTGGGTGTAATGCCAGAATATTTCTTATGACCTTTCATCCTCATTGGTTCATCTTCATTCAGGGACCTAAACAACTCAGTTTAAACTTAGCTTGCATTGGACTAGATATTAGGGGAAAAAACAGTAGAAAACAATACTACACTGATGGTGGATAGACAATATAATCTATCTGTCTTCTCTTAACTTCTGTGAATGAATTTCCTTTCTTTTTACACAATGCCCACCTCAGTGTATCAGCGAGTCTAAATAACAGATAACAAAGGAGGAATTAAAAAAACAAACAAACCATAATTGCATTCCATAGATTTGTCTCCTGCAATGCATTATGCCTAAACTGCATTAGTTTTCCTGTCTTGACTCTCTTCATTAATCCTGATGAACCTCATTATCTTTCTCACAGATGTGTTGAATTGGTAGACACAAGTATTGTTAAAAAGCTTTCAATTTACAGAATCCTACCCATTTAATTTCTTTCAGAAATTCCAAAAGAGCTGCCCAGAGCCTGTTACTAGTTGCATGATGGAGTGCTAGGGAGTCTTTGAAACTATCATTTCATGACTAATGCATTTGACGTCCTTCCCTCTGTTTTCTGGCAAGTGACATTGATCTATTCACCAGCATCTAACAGCCAATCAGTGGATGTCAGTGATGTTCAGGAGCTGTCATAATTTCTGTACTGTCCACTCACTTAGGCAATGCTATAATTGAATGTGCATGTGCACGTTCTTAATACTCTGCTATGCAGCATATAAAATGAAAGGAATAGCAGTTTTTTTACCAAGCTAAGGTCAGATTGACTGTCTGTATGACTTTTGTAGTCTTGTCAGGAGCTGATAGAGAACTGTGTACAAAACTTTCTTTGGGGCCAAAAGTTCACTTTATGACTAAAGGATTTGAACTAATCCATCTGCTGAATCCCTCAACAGGGAACTAGAATGGATTAAATTCTGCCCTGTTTTACATCATAAATATTAGTAATCTGACCGGGGGAAGGAGGGGTAGGCACTAATTGGTACCCAAATGAATTGACCTAATTTTAAAAATGCATTTTCTAGCAATTTTGTGTCACACCACACCTATGGGGATAGCAAAGGATTTTGGGGATCATAGACTTGCTTACATCTAGCAAGAGAAGAAAGTGCTCTTACACATTACTTTGCAATCCGTCAGATTGCCAGAGTTTCAGTTACAAGAAGAAAATACTACTGTGTATATTCTTCCTACTGATACTATTGTCTACTAACAATATCCGCATACACCTGTGTAGAAACATCAAAGACACTCTGGCAAGAAAGAATTTAATTTTAGAATGGAAAGCTGGTGCTATCTATAAAAATTATAAATTTTTAAAAAAATATTAGGACAGGTCTGCAAATGCTGAAAGAAAAAAAGAAGTATAAGAGAGACTCTAATACCCATGTCCAATAACAATAAGAAGTACATTATTTTCAGAAAGTGTATTTTAATAGAGATACACTAATTAACCAACAGCCAACAATTTGACAGACCTAGATGTAGGTTAGGACACAGAAAAGCATTTGATTATTCAAATGAATGGGAAAATTAAGAAAGACTTTCTAAGTTAGTGAAAGGAGAAAAATCTCTTTAGGATAAGTTCATTTAACATTAATAACATTCTTCCTTTGAAAATTTCTGATTAATGGTTGATGTTAGTTTGAATTTGGGCCTCATTCAGTTATCTGGTGCCCCCGCAAATATCTACCTGCCAATGCTGTTAGTGGTGATGTAGGTAGGTGATTTGAAGGGCCTTATGAAACACATGGGGAGAAGAGGCCTACAGTCACATCCTTTTGGAGTTTCCATGAATTAAAATGCTGGAGAGATGCATTTCCTGGCCCTGATTGTGATCTCACGCCAGCCTTACCATGGTGCCACATCACTGACTTCAGTCTTATGTCAGATTAATACTGATGCAATGAAAAAGGATATTTCTAAGGACTATACAGAAAAAAATTGCTGACTTAATATATGTTCTTATTTGGAATATATTTAGATGTTATAATTAAGGAACCAAACAGTACAGTTACTCTGGATTGGGTCAGTGTAACTGAGAGTAGAATATGGTCTACCTGCTGTAATTTTCTTTTAAATAGCTTTTTAAATAATTGCGACTTACTTCAAAAATATATGGTTCATTTGACAACCAAAAACAGCAAACACATCATTTTTTAAAATCCAGAAATATCTGGTTTAATTTTTCCCCTTTTTTCATTGATTTCCCTCATTTTCCCAGGCAAAAAGGGAAATTAGGGAGAGAAAAGGGAGCAAAAACAAGAAAACCAGAAAATTTCAAACAAAAAGAAAAACTTTCCATTATCATTTTTATTTTGAAAAACTGGCCATTTTTTCATTAAACGTTTTTCAAACACAAATTTTCAACCAACTCTAACTCTAAAAATAGTTATTGGAATGTTTCCCATGATAGCTTGTTATTTTTTTTTTTTTGCAGAAATGTAAGCCAGTGCATAGCCACTACTAAATGTGTGTTATATGTGCTGCTCTGCTCTTGGACAGAGGATAAAAGTCTACTACAGTTGCCAGTTAGTTCAAACTGTACAGACTTATGCTTT
Source organism: Lepidochelys olivacea (assembly GCF_965140295.1). Taxonomy (NCBI): domain Eukaryota; kingdom Metazoa; phylum Chordata; order Testudines; family Cheloniidae; genus Lepidochelys; species Lepidochelys olivacea. The sequence goes on along the minus strand of NC_140412.1, from coordinate 174,155,668 downwards.
GGATGTAGAAACTGGATTCAATTCCTGGTAATGACGAAGATGACAGTTGTCATACTGGTGTTTTGCCAGTCCCAGTTCCACTCTTACCTCCCACTTGCATTTCTGGACAGGTTTACATTGACTTTGTATGTTTTTGAAATAACTACAAAAGGTTTTACTTTTTAGTAGTGCTATGGATATTATGGTAGCTGTGGTAGTTGATAAATAAAATTTATGGTTCCATACAGTTGGTAATCACACAGTTAGGTTAGTCCCACAGAAGATTTACGTATTTTTGGCCTTTGTACTTTAGCTTTGGGTTATTTTGGCTTGTCAAGATGACAAAATTCATCTCAACACTCATAGGAAAGAAGCTCCATACAGTGCAAGAGTAATTTTTTTTCATAGGCACAACAACTAATTTATTAGCAATAGACCTACATAGCTGTGAAGGTACTTTTATGGAAAAGTTATGGCACATCATCACCAAGACATTGTTTATCCTTCCTCTCCATCCCCTGATCTCATATCTTTTCATCCCTCTCATGTTGCAGCCTCTTTCCTTATGGCTAATCTGATCTGGATGAGTTTCTTTTGAGAGCCTGTCAGTAATTTAATAACCCAGAGAGATTTGCAGTTGAATGGTACAAGCACTTGCTCATCCCCAAGGGCTCTGTGTCAGGTAGGACATCTGTCTATGTAGTATCTGCCTCTGTAGAGGGCCAAGTGCCTCTCACAATGGATTTGATAGCAAACTGGGGGGGTCTTGCAAGGCAGCACAAAACCTGTTTCACCAGTTTGCAAAATTTCACTTACTACAATTTCCAAGTTAATTTAAAATGTGGAGCATGAGGTACTTGCAGATATGGCTTCAGGAGCCCTTCCAAACTTGTCTTGAAGGCCCAGGGCTTTGCTGAGTGAACCCATGCTGCCCTCCAGCAGGAACCATGAGCTACAGAATGTTCTTCTAAAGGCAACTGTCAGGCAAAATACTTCAACAGCTGTTACTATAAAACATATATAGAGCATGAAGTCCCATGAGGGGTAGCACAAAATGTTTTTATAACATAAATGGGTGTCTAACAGTGCAATGACAAAGGGGCCAAGGATTGTTTAGGCAAGGAGACAGACAGACAGTGAACCACAGTGATGCTCCATGCAGGGGAGGATTGTGGCACATTGATCAGTGAAATGTGGGGAAAACCATTGTATTCTGGGAGTGTAATTAATTAAAAGACTTTGTTCTCCAGGGCTTCTCATATACGGCATTATCAAAATCACTTAAACAATAAATATATTAATATATATAATACTCAAACCACTAGCTGGGCTGCAGCCAGGGCTGGTGAGAGATCTCAGCTGGGAGTAGCTGAGGCCATGTTCCACGTGCTTCCACTTTCCTAGCTTCCCTGGCTATCGGTGGGTGGAGTCTGCTGCTTCTCTTTTCCTCCTCACTTCTCATGCTGCTGTGTGCGTCTGTGCGGTGGTAGTGAGTGCTGGGAAGCAATATCTGCTGCTCTGCTCACTGCTGCTGCCATTGGGCAGTGGGTTGGTGCGAAGGCCGGCTGACTGGCTCACATTTGGAGGTGGAGCATGGAGGGTTATCGTTTGCCGCATGGGCAATGTAGCCATTGTGGGTTCCCTGTTTCATTCTTGCTGCTGGATCTCCTATGACGCCAAGTGAAAAGCTGATTGTCAGTTTTGGGGTTTAGAAGGAATTTTTCTCATATGGTGAAATTGTTGTGTGGATTTTGTCACCCTTTCCCCAGCACCAATCAGGTCTGGTTTTGAGGGGTTAAACTAAACTCTCACAACTCGCAGATTTCAGTGTGGTTGGTGACTGAGAAAGGGTCCAATATGAGGTCCCTGTAGCCCAGTGGGCTGCTTAGGCATTGGTCCTGAGCATATCATTGCATGGTCAGGAGGTGTCCTCTGTCTTGCTCAGCATGTTCTCTCTCCTATCTTTGGCATAGAGGAGGGAACAGGATGGGATTCTGGCTTCAAGACCGGGTCTCTTGGAAGCCTCTGAATGGATGTAGAGGAGACCTAGCCTTCAATCTGAGGTTTATCGTGCACCCAGGTCATTAGTCCCAGTTGAGCCCTTCACTGGAATTATCCTGTCTGTCAGTTTGGGATGGTTACCCCAGTTAGGTAAGAGTTGGTAAATAAAGTCTTGGCCTCCACATTTAGCCGTATTATGGTGCTTGCGTCTTATTGTGTCAGCATCAAAAAATGTCTAAGTTCAGCGCTCCTGAGCTAGGTCCCCAGCTGGTGTAAATCACTGTCACTCTACTGAAGACGAGAACTATGGTCCTTAAAATGTCTGTATTGTAGTTAATAGGATTATGTCTGCTTACACCAGTGGAGGGACTGTCCCTATTCCATTTAATATATGGCATGTTAATAGGTGCCAATACCTGTATAGCACAAGGCAATGGCAGGCCGACCTATAGCCATGTGATTGAACAATAATCACATAAAATACTGTGAAAGTGCAAGGAACTACATTTTAATCAGTATTTAAAGAGATCCTTTTTAATCTTGAACATTTTTATGCATGTGGAAATGTGTGTGTGATTTTCTCTAGGCAATGAAAAAAATAGAATAAAGTATAAGGAGAAAGAATTTTGATCACAGATCTAGATGAAAGAGCTTCGTTTATGAGCTGATATGAGTGTTACAGTGACTCTTGTATCAAGTGATACAGTCTATATGCACTATAATGCAACAACTACTAACATAATTTACTGATCATTCTGATGCTACTGTAAGAATTTTCAATGTTGTGCTAGTTTCTATCTTTGTATAATCACAAGGAAAAGTGGAAATACATTTGTAATAGTTTTAATTACATAAGGAACATTGGTATATGATAATTCTTTGTTATTAAGTGTGGGCTTTATCCTATAATTCTTACTCATAAGAAGGTATTACTTATGTGTAGTCCCATGAGTAAAGGGTAAAGGCTGCCATACCAGGCCTTGTGGCATAGGTGCCATCCTGACTCTGCCCCCTCCCCAAGGGCTCTGTCCCCACTCCCTCTTCCCACTCCTGCTCTGCCCCCTCTCCCTACATTCTCTCCCCTGAGTGCCTCCCGCCCGCTGCTCAATCCTTTCTGCCCCCCACCACATCTTAAGGAAGACATGTGTGTTGGGGGGTGCTCTGCCATTTTGGGGGGGGGGCTATTTTCAGCATATTTATACACTTCTTCCATATACTCGTTATTGATTGTGTGCCTACCATTGGTATTTTAATTTAATCATTATTAAAATTATAATGAACTACATAATGCCATTATCATAAATTACAGTATATTAAAATCATTGCACTCGCCTTCAAGTGTCTTCACTAACATTCCGGTTTAAAGACATTATGTCTCACTGTAGCTTTCTAGATGAAATTGTCAGCAATCTTATTTACATCTAGTTCACTGGCATGGTCTTGATGCACGTTAAGGACAGCTATATTATTCAGTCGCTTCTGTCCCATTGATGACTGGAGATAATTTTTAAGTCTTCTGAGGCTGGAGAATGAGCGTTCTGCAGTGCAGGATGATACAGGCACAGTGAGAAGGATTCTTATAAATTTTCAGTACTCTGGAAGCATAGGGTGCAAATGTTCATTCCCTTTCGCTTTTAAAAATGACACAACATCCTCAACACTAGAGACTGTTATATTTTTCTGTTGAGTGATGTCCAAGAACATGTCACGGTGTAGTTTCAATCTCTCCTTATGTAAGTCATCCACATAAAAGTCTGTTCTTTTTTGACTTTAGCCATCTTGCTGCCAGTTGCAAATTGTTCCATTTTTGGCAAATGCTCTTGAAGATCAGACTGAAATCTTAAGTCAAGACTCCTCATGACATGATAAAAAGCTTTGTTGAATAATTTTCGGTGCACATCCTCAGGTGTAGCAAAAACATGGGCACTGCTTCCTTCCTCAGAGTGCCTTGGTGCTTTCCTTACACAAGGCAGGTAGGGCTCCTCAAGATCCAACTGTTCAGCCTTTGCAGAAATCTCAAAACCATTGTTTCTCAATAGCTGAACAGTCTCATTTAGAAAAACAGTCATTCTCTGCGCTTCCTGAAAATGCAGGCTGGTCTTCTGTAGACTTGTGTTAACTGATTCTGCTCACTCAGGAATAAGTAGAGTCAGTTACAGATTCAAAAGTGTCTCAAACTTACGAAGTTGAGTAACAAATCCACGTGCTGTTGATTTCCTCCAAAAATTTCATCAGCGTACTATCGTTCGAAGCCACTGATCTCAGGAATGCAGCACATAGACACCACCTTGTGGGGCAGAAACGGTGAAGATGTTGAGCAGCAGGAGCTTCCATTCTTGTAAAGTCTCAAAGCTGGCCAGCTTTTTTGGAGAGTTTCTGATAAAACCGATCAACTCACACATTTGAGAGAAGAAGATCTGAACAGGGTGTATTTGTTGCATCACACCTTGCACAGTCAAATTTGATGAGAGTGCCATAAAGTGTACTTATACAGCTTTGGTTCTTCATGCTTGACCCTAGCTTGTACACCAGACAGTACACTGCTGACAGTCACGCTGACAGCACACCGCCCCATCGTAACATTGACCTCAACATTTTCTAATGTCAAAACTGAACTGGAGCAGTGCATCCTTCACTATAGTAGAGGGTATTAACATCGGTCAGAGGTGTCTTGTAAAGTCCCCTTCCTCCCCCAAAAGCTCATCAATGGACAAGTCATCCTTCATAATCCTGAAATAGATGGATGCTCTTTAACAGAGTTGTCTGATGTTTCATCAACTATAAGTGCATAGTACAGACTTTCTTGTACAAATGTGCATAGCTTTTGTAGCACGTCATTCGACATCAGGGGAATGGTGCAATGTGGCCACTGGGAGCTGCGGGCAGCCGTGCCAGCAGATGGTCAATGTAAACAAACTGTCTCGCGGCCTGCTGCAGGTCACCCAGCATTGCTCTAATGGCTGGATATAACCTTTCTTTCCCAGAAAAGCGTGCAAAATAGATTACCCTTGCAGTGATTCTTGCAGGTGAACATATTTGATTCTATAGACCAAAGAATGGAAAGAACTGCAGGATGGTTGGGTCTTGATAGAGGTCCTCCACCCTGCTAAATAATACAATACATATAATGGCCATAATTTGTACTGTACTATTGTATGTGAGGCAGTATGTATGGCCATACTGAGTCAGCCCAAGGGTTCATCTAGCCCAGTATCTTGTTTTCTGACAGTGGCAATGTCAGATGCTTCAGAGGGATTGAACAGAACAGGGCACTTATTGAGTGATCCATACCCTGGCATCCAGTCCCAAATTCTGAGTGAGAGGTTTGAGAACACCCAGAGTGTGGGCTTGCATCCCTGACCATCTTGGCTAATAGCCACTGATGGACTGGACCTAACCTCCGTGAACTTATCTATTACTTTATCTATTACTTTACATTTTATACCAAAGTGAACAAGTGAGTGTTAATATTTCAACTCCAGTTCCCAGAATGTTCATAACTGACATGTTAGGCCTAGACAATGTTCTGGCACCAAGCTATGCATTTAAGTATATTTTTCATTGCACAGTCTTGCAGCAGATTCATATAATCATATCATAATTATTAACAGAGTGATTTTTCCCCTTAGGAAGAGCAGGTCATCTTTCCAAATTCTGGCAGCTTAAGTCTACCAAATCTAAGATCAGATCCCAAATCAACAAAGCCTTTCATTGTGTGTAACAAAGGACATACTCATTTAAAATACATCTGGAATGATGTTTATATAATTTTGCAGATTAAATATTTGAGTTAGCTTCCTGTGCATTAGCTGAAAGTGCCTGTGATATCCGTTGAACGTAAAGTAATATTATCAGCAAATATGTTATAGAAAGTGATAAAAATAATTCGTGGTGAACTGAGATGACTTGTCATTACTATTTACTGACCACATAATGTATCATATAATTTTAAAGCAGTGTTCCCTAGTGGATAGGGACTTAGGGGACCTGGGTTCTATTCCCATCTCTGGCACTGGATTCCTAGGTGACCTTCAAAAATTCCTTAATTTACCTGTGCCTCAGTTTCCCCACCTTAAAATGAGGATGATAATGCTTCTCTACCTTCATCCACACATTTCAAATCAGTTGATATAATAGTGCTGTATAAGAACCAGGTGCTGGTAGTGTTTAATCCTAAAATTGAGGTGCTCCCCTCTCACTCTGCTAATGGAAGTGACTCAAAGCAGGCTTGACTGGGCAAGTGGGCATGAAAGATGAGGCGCAGCAATGAGTGTTAAAGCAGTTTGGGGAAAAGACAGGTGACCTCTTCCCCCAGTCCAATATGCCTTGATCCTATTGGTCTTTAGAACCTGTTCTAGGGCTTTGGGGAAAGGTTGAGAGACATGGAATTTTGGAGGGTTAAGTAGGGTGAGACTTTTTTTGGGTCCTGCTGGTTGACTGATTTCATGTGGCTGGCTCGTTCCAGGATGAGCTAACTATTTTTTTTATTCCAATTAGTTTTTGCATGGCCTGTGCATTTTAATTTCTGTATCAATGTTTGGGGCTTTCAGGGTTTCTTTAAAATAAAATAAAGTATAAGAAAAGTTCTGGTTAATATTTTTTCTTAGTGGAAATCTATGTTAGAACTGATATGGAATTTTCAGTGGGAATGATTTTTCTGACAGAAAAATGCAGTTTTTGCCAAGTTTTAAAATTTTCCATTGGAGTTTTGTTTTGGTTTTTCTATTGGGGAAATATTTAAGTTTGGGTCATTTTGACCTGATTCACAATATTTTATTTTTTCAACGGATTCCATCATTTTTGTTTTGAATCAGTTCAACAAACATTAACTTGTATACACTGATGTTTGGGAATCCATTTTCTCCTATGGGTTAAGCTCCCTGGAGAACATCTTCCCATAATGCTATGTGAATTTCCTTCTGACTCATTAGAGCTGGGCCCATAGTGGGGAATGGGGGGAAGGGGAATCAGGCTCTCAAACTGCAACTTCCATGAAGCATTGTATTGCTATGGGAAAATGCAGTTTTATATTGAAATGACATAAAACAAATTTTTTAAGTAAATTCAATAAACTGAAATGAAGCTTTTATATTTGGGGAATGTCGAAATACTTTGTTTTGATTAAAATGTCAAAACAAAATATTTTTGACATTTCTGAACTGAATTTTTTTGACATTTCCTTTCTATGAAATATTTCAAAATTTTAACTTTTCATTCTGATCGGGGGAAAGAACAAATGCTGAAGTGTCAGAATTTCCCACTGAATAGGAATTCCAAATTTCACTCTGCTCTGCGTGCTTTCATAGTGAGGGGTGAGTACTACCAACATTATCTTCACTACCCCAACTTCATGAAAAGGCAAAGGAGTTACTTTAGTTAATATATGCGACTTTCATTAAAATAATAGACTTTTGATAGCATAAATGGAGAAGTCAGATAGCAGCTCTGCATGAAAGAACAGCTGCCCAGAGAGGCTGTAGTCATCATACATTCATTGCATCAGCACATGACTATAAGAATCCTAAAAGATAGTTCCTTTTCTGCTCAGTTTCAAATAAGGACCAGTATCAATAGCTATGTGTTCTTGGAACTCACTTGTTCAGTCTTCTCTTCGCTGCTGTTATGACTGGAAGATAACATTTTCTGGTTGGTTCTAAAATACTAATAGAAAGAGAAAGACATATGTCATAAATATAAAGGGAAGGGTAAACCCCTTTGAAATCCCTCCTGGCCAGGGGGAAGCTCCTCTCACCTGTAAAGGGTTAAGAAGCTAAAGGTAACCTCGCTGGCACCTGACCAAAATGACCAATGAGGAGACAAGATACTTTCAAAAGCTGGGAGGAGGGAGAGAAACGAAGGGTCTGTGTGTCTGTCTATAGTCTGTCTTTGTCGGGGATAGACCAGGAATGGAGTCTTAGAACTTTTAGTAAGTAATCTAGCTAGGTATGTGTTAGATTATGATTTCTTTAAATGGCTGAGAAAAGAATTGTGCTGAATAGAATAACTATTTCTGTCTGTGTATCTTTTTTGTAACTTAAGGTTTTGCCTAGAGGGGTTCTCTATGTTTTTGAATCTAATTACCCTGTAAGATATCTACCATCCTGATTTTACAGGGGGGATTTCTTCATTTCTATTTACTTTTATTTTTATTAAAAGTCTTCTTGTAAGAAAACTGAATGCTTTTTCATTGTTCTCAGATCCAAGGGTTTGGGTCTGTGGTCACCTATGCAAATTGGTGAGGCTTTTTATCCAACATTTCCCAGGAAAGGGGGGGGTGCAAGTGTTGGGAGGATTGTTCGTTGTTCTTAAAATCCAAGGGTCTGGGTCTGTAGTCACCTAGGCAAATTGGTGAGGCTTTTTACCAAACCTTGTCCAGGAAGTGGGGTGCAAGGTTTTGGGAAGTATTTTGGGGGGAAGGACGCGTCCAAACAGCTCTTCCCCAGTAACCAGTATTAGTTTGGTGGTGGTAGCGGCCAGTCCAAGGACAACGGGTGGAATATTTTGTACCTTGGGGAAGTTTTGACCTAAGCTGGTAAAGATAAGCTTAGGAGGTTTTTCATGCAGGTCCCCACATCTGTACCCTAGAGTTCAGAGTGGGGGAGGAACCTTGACAACATATGAAGTCATTTACAGTGAGCGCCATTAAAACCCTATCTGCTCTGTGTCCTGTGGGATGTTGGTATTGCTGCAACCAACAGCATTGTTTTTTTCCTGATGCAGTTGATCCTTTGGCTGAAACCACGGATGATGATGGTTGGCCAAGTAATAGGGCCACAATCACTAAGAGTGACAGACTTTGAATGTTGTGTTTGTGGAGCTTGCTGATTTGCAAAACAAACGCTTGTTGCTCTGATCATTTTACTGACTTGGACCCTGATCCCCAAAACACTGACACATGTGTACATAAGTCATTCCACTGAATTCAGAGGCGCTAATCCCATGCGTAAACTTATTCACATGCATAAATGCAGGGTTGGAGCCTAAAAGACAGACAGAGATTGGACAAGATACACTGGGGGCAGAGCAGAGATGGTATAATCTTTGAATTGTATGCAATGATTTCTCTTCTGCAATCCAGCCCAAGTTAAGCAAAGGAGCTGGACGTGACTGACCATCTGATAATTCCCTCAGAATAGGATTTAGGATGGGGCATGTCAAGGGAAGGGTAGGGAGGAGCTCCTTCTTCACTATGCTGATTCTCAGATGGCATATAGACCTTTAAGGACTACACTCTGCTAGTGTAGATATAAGTGTAGTGTAGATTATAACAAACAACCCTGCTGGGGTACTGCCAAGGCTGACTCAGACCAGCTCACAGGGTGCTATAACCTGCTTCCTGATGTTCCCACTCAGAGTGGATCTTGGAAGCAGGAAAGAATTAAGCCCTATGGGCACTGTTCCCTCTAAGCTGTGCATGTGAGCACACGCACACGGATCCTAAACCCTATGCACACAGCGAAACACCGCACGCACAAAAATTTGCACAGAAGCTCAACAACTTGCACAGAAGAATTTTTTTGTGCACACGGCCTGTCAAAAATTAGAGGGAACATTGTCTATGGGATTTATTTGTGTTTTGGTTTTTTAAGTCATTAACATTCCCAGTGTTACAATTTGGGGTTAGAGTATGTTTGGCTGACATGGGTCAGTAGTTTTGGACTTCATGGAACAAATTAATCGTTAGGCTGATATTGTGTGAGATGTCTACTGAGGATCATTTCCCTGCAGTATTGTTCCCTATGGAGCACTTTATTGTATGTTCAGTTTTCAGTGCACCAAAAGAAGCAGTTTCTACACTTCCCTTTGGAAACTATTTCCAACTATTGTGTCAGTAGTCTTTAAAGTTCTGTTGTTGTTACACAAAATAGAAATATATACTATATTTTAGTTAACAAATAATTATTTCACCTAGAAAAGGAGTCATTTCCAATTTGCAACTAAATGGAAAAGTCAGTGAGAATAACTAATGGACTACAGTGTGCGTGAGGTTTGAAGCACAGTTGTTTAGTTGTAAACAAGCCAATGACTTTGGGTTTGAACCAAACAAACACATTTAAAACAAAAGATTATTTGAGATGACTCCCATAAGGCAATTCAGCCATGTACTATCAGATCCTGGTAATGAATTCTGCTAGCAGATGAATAATTTATTCTCAACATACAGTATTACAGGCAAACTGAGACACTACCAGGGGCTGAAAGCTGCAATGCAACACCCATCTCTCATGAACTACATATAAAATGACAAGAGGCTGTTTATCTATTATACAGTGGATAGAAAATGGCTGCATCATTTCTCATTTTCTTTGAAAGATATATTTTTTTCATACCCAATTTTCCAGAGCTTCCGGCTCATAAGCCTTATCCAGCTGCAGCATCAGCAACAAACAAACAATCTTATCTAAAAGACAATAATACATAGTAACAAATCCATTATGACTTTGGAATTACCTAGTGAAAAGTCTCCCTATACCTGGTTCTTTCACTGGGCAATAGTACCAGATAATACACTATTGGGAATAATTCTCTTGCATTGGCAAGAGATGGATTAAATTACTTAAAGGTCCAAATTTTAGAACTATGGCCTCCATTTCTCAGTGCATAACTCCTGCGAACACATCTTTACTCATTTTCAGGTGCAGATGATAATTTAAGGTGGCAAAAACCTTATTTGCCTATATGGGTTTTCTACTGTGTCAATTCTGTCATGAGTGTATATGAATCGGTGTTTTAAGACTAAATAAATAGACATTTGGAGTTGTGCATGTACAAATGGGAGCCAGATCTGGTTCCTTTGGAACAGTAGGATTTCTCCACATTTCCTCTGTGTGTTTCCAGGGCCCAAATGCTACCCTTTCTCTCTCCTTGCTTGTGGATATAGCACACAGTGATACAGAAGGGGAAATGCCAGTTCTCTGGCATGTTCCTCTCTTTGACTCATTCAAAGCCCTTCTGATACTCCATGAGACTCCTGCTTCTGGAATATTGTGGGGACTGGAAGTCGAGAAGCTATTTTCTGTAGCATTCTACCCTCCTAAGGCAATGGATACCCATGCCTAAATGGATATTACTTCAAGCAGTATTTATAGTGGGCTCAGCACTGTACCCTCCGAGGGAGGTTTAGCAAAGTCATGGATTGCCTGCCTAATGACAGCAAAACACCTACAAGTCAGGCTATACATCTTACATATATAGTGGTATATCCAGGTGATAAATTGCATCAACTGAGCACTTTTTACCCCTTCACCTGTGCTGTCCCCATTAATCTGTCTCTACAAGTGTGACACCCAACATTCCAGACCTATGAGCAGTTTCAAACAGTTGGCAGTGATGAATTTTAACTCAAAAATTATTAGTCCAAAATACTTTAGAGGAGTCATACTCAAAGGGCCCCCTCTACATACAGATGCAGTGTTCAAAATTCAGTGTGCTTTGTTTATGAATTGATACTAATCTCAAGGAAATGTGCTTATGCAATTTGGAAAATGTTTACACTTTCTGTTTAACAGTAGGCTAGTTAGTCCTTTAGAGCAATCCTGTTTTCTTGTGAAAGATGTGAAATGGCATGTGCCTCTCATTTTTGAAAATGGTTTAATTTCAGGAAACAAAACAGGAAAACTTCATGAAAATGAATCTGATTTGTATTGTATTTTATTTATTTATTTGCTCATTTCTGGTCAGCACTAAGATTTGAATGGGTGGTTCAGAAGTGGAAGACTCCATATCCCAGGACCTAATCCTCAGAGCTGTCTATTCGTCCTCCAGCAAAATGTCATGGTTTAAATAAATAAAAGGCTAGATTTAGGCTCATAAAATGGTACTCTTGTAATTTCTATTAAAATGTAACTTAATTATATACTAGTTAGTAGTAATCTCATTACATCAACTCTTTTTCTATAGAATAGTATGAAAATGCTGAAAGTAGACATTTGTAGCTCATGTGAACAGCATGAAAAGTGTAATTATACTGTGATTACATGGAAATATAAAACAAAAACATACTGGTTACATGTATTTTATGGTGCATTAATGTGATCAACTCTCTCTCTCTCTGTTGTCTCTTCTTTCATGCCTGCTACTGACACTGTGCTTTTAAACATTGTAAAAATATTTTGCTCTTCAAGAATGACAGGTGGTTTTCAAATAGAGATTTCCAGTCTCCAGAAATTGTTCATTTCTGAAGTAATGTGTTAGCATTGTTGGAGACTCAACATAGACATTAAGCATCCATTCCAGTTATTGTGCACTCTCCCTCCTTGCCCAACTCATAGGTTTTTGGATTAAAAGGCAGTGAGTATTACTGAAGTCTGAATGTACTTTGAAACCAAGGGGCTTCACTTCCACCCTCAATGTGAACTCCTTGGGCAGCATGATGGAGTCCTAACAATGTTGATCCTGCTCTCACTTGTCCATCCAGTTTTGATTTAGGTTATGTCTACACTAGAGCGTATGTCAGCAAACTTATGTCACTCAGGGTTGTGAATATTCCACCCCCTGAGCGACATCAGTTACACCGACATAAGTGGTTGTGTGCACATCAGTATGTTGGCGGAAGAGCTTCTCCTGCCAACGTAGCTTATGCTGCTTGTGGAACTGATTTTTTTTTTTTTTTGTTATGCCAATGGGAGAGCTTCACCAGATGGGCTCTAGTCCAGCTGCGCTGCTGAAGTGCTGTACGTATAGACATTCCCTTAGATTCAGTCATGTTACTTCCCTTGTTCTGCTTGTGGCCGGAACACAGAACATCAAATATCTCAGTTTGTTCATGAACAAACGCTTCTATTTTGCATACACTATACTAAACTGGAAGGTGCGCGACAGATTGCAAGATTTTTGATGAGGTGTGCGTGCACGTGTTGCATCTGTATATATACCCCTGAGACTATAAGCAGAAACCACGGGATTTTAATGATATGGTAACAACAAGAGCGAGGATAAAGTGGTTTGTCAGCGAAACACTGAGAAGCATAACTTGGATGTGTATCTTGAAAGGCAGGAGGAAACAATGTTTGTTTTTTATTTAATTTTAAAGTTACACACACAGTGTTTGTTTGTATAAGATCCTGTTTCTAGCAGGAACATAGTAGAAATTGGGATAGAGAGGAAAACAGTAGATTTAAAAAAATAGTTTGATTTCACAACCGTTTGATTTCACATTTGGTGATGTGATTGACATGTGAGTTAGCTCAGCCGATTGCTATGGATTTACGTGAATTTAGCCGATAGGTGAAATTGTTGTATAACTTGTTAACTTTTTCAAAGCAAAATGATCTGAGGTGAGAAGATACAAGTTGTTTTTTCCAGGTCTTTGAAAATATAATTTTATGAACTCTTTGCACATTTAGAACACCTTTCGTTTGACCATCAAGACATTACAAATATTAACTAAACGTCACTATGACAGGGAGCACTCTCTGCTCCTGTCGTCTTCTGCACACATGCACAGACAACTTGGAAACTTTCTACTTGTAAACACCATGGGTGGTTTATGCACAGTGTTCTCTCGCCACCTTTACAGCATTGCCCAGCACCTTATTTACAACAGCATGTCATCATCAGCCCCCTAGGTCAAGGATAGGAGAGGTAGGAGCTGTCTCCTTCAGCTCTCTCTTGGGACCAACTCCAAGAGCCTGCCCCTGTCCTCTTCATGGGGCTTCCTTCCCATGCTTTTTCTACTTTCAGAGCTAATTATCCTTCAGGTCTCTCCAGCCCATTCCCAATCTATCAATTAGGCATAATTACCATTGTCAGTTTTACTCCCAGGGAACCCACCGGAGTTGCAGTGACTAGGACGCTGGTTCAGCTGCTGTTGCCCAGCTCTCTGTCAGACTCACGGAGAGAGGTATGTCCTTTAATATGCATTTTATATATAAGTGAAAAAAGTATGCTTGAAAGTCAGACTCTGGGCACTTGCATCTCTCATTGGGTTCAGTACTTCTGAAAATAAGCCCAAGGAGATCAAGTGGAGAGCTGGATACGGTTCCCAAAGTATCCTGACACCTGGACGTCTGCTCTAACTACTAGACCACAATCCCTTCTGCTCTACAATTCTTTCCATAATGTTTTTCCCCTGGAAACCCAGTGAACTGATAACTAAACTATTTATTTAAAAATTTGGTAAATGTATTGCATGAAATGACCAACTCGGACTAGCATAAAATTTTGGGGAAGTTAAAATACGTGACAAGCAAGTAGTTATTTTATAATTACACTTCTAAGGCTTCCCCATCTCTCTGTTTGTGGTATTATAACTATAAGCAATGAAACACAGGCAAAATGCAATTTCAAACTATTTTTTTTCTAAAAAGTGACAGGAAGAAACAAAATTATTTTCATGTTCCCTGTTGCCTCCTATGAAATGGAGTGTCTGAAATGCTCTTCCATCTTGTGCTGCTTTGAATATGAACACTACAACATGTGGAGACATTTCTTGAAAAAAATTTTTTGTTTAGTAAGTTAAGTCATGATCTTTGATAGGTGAAATTAGTTTCACTGCATTTTAACTTTATTTTCAATATTACTGATGCTCAAGAAGTGACATACTGCAAGAGAATAGCTACTTGACCTCCTTGAAATTACAATTATTTAGATCTAAATTGTGCAGAAAACTAACTGTTTGATCCTTCTATGATGATTGTGACCTAAGTTTAAATGCTTATTAGACTCCCAAATGTCCTGTAGCAGAATTCATATGGTAAGCCTTCTTTACACCCAAATGCTATACTGGATTTTGTATCATGCTTCATTTTAGGCATATGTATGGAACCCACCCCGCACCCTTGGGATCAGTAGGACTCAATGAGCTAAATTCACCACTGGTATAAATGACTGCACCGCAATTAAGGTGGGGCAAAGTTTGTCTGGGGTTTACCCAAGGAAGGACAACTCTGTTTTATGGTGGGGTGGGGGGGATGAGGAAGGAATCATAGAATCATAAAATATCAGGGTTGGAAGGGACCTCAGGAGGTCATCTAGTCCAACCCCCTGCTCAAAGCAAGACCAATCCCCAATTAAATCATCCCAGCCAGGGCTTTGTCAAGCCTGACCTTAAAAACTTCAAAGGAAGGAGATTCTACCACCTCCCTAGGTAACGCATTCCAGTGTTTCACCACCCTCCTAGTGAAAAAAAATTTCCTAATATCCAACCTAAACCTCCCCCACGGCAACTTGAGACCATTACTCCTTGTCCTGTCCTCTTCTACCACTGAGAACAGTCTAGATCCATCCTGTTTGGAACCCCCTTTCAGGTAGTTGAAAGCAGCTATCAAATCCCCCCTCATTCTTCTCTTCTGCAGACTAAACAATCCCAGTTCCCTCAGCCTCTCCTCATAAATCATGTATTCCAGACCCCTAATCATTTTGTTGCCCTTCGCTGGACTCTCTCCAATTTATCCACATCCTTCTTGTAGTGTGGGGCCCAAAACTGGACACAGTACTCCAGATGAGGCCTCACCAATGTCAGAGGGGAACGATCACGTCCCTCGATCTGCTCGCTATGCTCCTACTTATACATCCCAAAATGCCATTGGCCTTCTTGGTAACAAGGGCACACTGCTGACTCATATCCAGCTTCTCGTCCACTGTCACCCCTAGGTCCTTTTCCGCAGAACTGCTGCCTCGCCATTTGGTCCCTAGTCTGTAGCGGTGCAGAGGTCAGAAACTGCTGTAAAAAAGGTGCTCAGTGGTCAGCTTTGCAGCAATGACCTCCCCCCACCCCAAGGGCATAAAGGTATGAAACCCGAGTGGGGAAAGTCTTTGTTTCACACAGCGAGTAAGCCAGCTCCCACCCTCCCTCCCCTCGTGGAGGTGAATGGCAGGCTGGGTTAGGACCTGCTGTTGGCATTACACTAGTCACTCCTTTTAAAGGGGGGCAGGGAAGGAATTTTTCCCGCAATACCAGAATTGACTTCAGTGGAAAGAGGGTGGTTTAGCCTTCCCCACAGCGGGTATGAGGGAGGAACTTTTCTGGTGAGAAGAAAAGGTGGTAGGCCAATAAAACAACTTATTTTGTAGGGTTGGGCGGATGTCCAGTGCAGGTACTCCATAAGGAAGGCAGCTAGTGACCAGATAAATGGCCTGGTAAAGGACTTAAAAGGAGATACTGGATAAAGGAACAGAACGGGGGAGGGGGTTGGGGACTCCTCTGATTGGTACGGAAGGAAGCCAAGACCCTACTCCCTTCCCCCCACTCCCACCCCCATTCTCATAGCCCCCCTTAACCCTCTTACGAGGGTGGTGGATGATAAGGCCCAAGCCATGGGGCGGCTGGGGGACCTGGGTGGAAACAAAATGGGGGCTGTTGGAAGCCCCAGAGAATTGATTTGAATAAGCATGGATTTGCCTGCACTGTACATTTTTTCTGCTGAGTAGTCCCAGACATCTATATAATAAAGTTGTGGCCTGATTAAAATTCATAACAAGTGTCTCCTGTCCTCTTTGCGGTGTACCCAGACAATAGGAGCATAGATTTCAATGGACCTTTTCCCATTTATACCTGCAGAGAATTTGGCTTAATTTGGCAGCGTGTTCTATACAAATGAAGTGATAAGAGTCCACTGCATTTAACTATGCTGACCATGATTTCATTCACTTATGATGAAGCATTGGTTTCAGAAGGCTGCACTATGTTTCTATCTCAATTAATGCACTTGATTAAAATGTCACATTTTGTTTCGAGTAAGGAGTGTTGTGCTGATAGTTACTGGGAGGTCTGGTCAAAGCTTACTGATACAGCAAACATACTCCAGATTAGTTCTTTTAGCTAAAGACAATATTTTTAAATAGTTTGGGGAGCATATGGGAATTTTATTCCAGCTGAGAAGTGCTGATATGTTGGAGACCAAGTGAAGAGGAGAAGTTGTGGTTTCTGTTTCTGATTAGTTTCTTTTAAAAGTGCTGTTGTGCTTGCAGTATGTTTCTCTCAAAAACTTGTATATCAAGTTTTTCCAAGTTAAGTAAAAAGTTTTTCTTCATTTAAATGCTAGCCCTAGAATCTTGGCCAGGGATCCTAGCCATCTAATCTATCATTTTGATTAACTGCATCTTAATCAACAGTCTTGTCTGTCTGTATAGGTATTTATTGTGCACCGATCACCATGCTGCCTAACAGTCACACTGTATTCTCTTTTGCTCAAGCATCATGTCACCATTTTGACCCAAAGAATCCTCATAGGTACAGCTGACGCTTACACTTCTGAACTCTTCAGGACAAAGATTTTGGCAGTCAGACCTTATTTAATCGTTCTGTTAATAATATACAAGCCAGAATGGAATACAGCTCACTCACTAATAGCTGCATTGGCTTTACTATACAAAATACATTTTTACTACATTTTACTTTTGTTGGTATAGTAAAGTAAGCACACATGATTCCCAAGAGCCAAAGGGAGAAGAGCTGTCAGTTAAGACAATGCCATTTTGCATACAGTTTTTTCTTACTGTAAGTACGCTTTCGAAAGGGGTGGGGGGCATTTTGCTAGTGAAGGGAGCTCTGCAGCAGTGCTTCAAGCCTGAAGCCAGGGTAAGAAGATACTCATCTACATTTAGTTTCCACTTCAAATTAGCTTTCTGAATCAAGAATCCAGGGAACTAACACAAAATAATTTCGGCTCGCTAGTTGAGTTTTGTACATTGTATATCAACTTTGTCCGTGACCTTTTGTAGCTTCTCCTGCCTTGGAAGCTTGCATTGCTTTTCTTGAGACTGGAGCACAGAAGCTTTGCACCAGGAACTGCTACCTCTGTGTATCTATATATAGAGACATCACTACATGTAGAGTCCAGATGTGTCTGACTGTTACTTGGGAATTTTCTTTATTTAATAGCAGGACTTTAAAATTGCACTTGAAAATAGTCAGCTGCTTTCACAATCAAATGAGATCAGCGAGCAGATGCTGGGAACTGAGGGCTGCCTCTGCAAAAAACTATCCTGTCGGTACCAGCGAAACTAATAGAGTTCATTTGAAATAAATTCTCTTGGTGGGAGTTTCATCTGTTTTCCTAATATACTCTTCTGGTAGCTAAAGGCAGGAAGAAAATAAGACAAGATAATAAAAGGAGAAATAGTTCTGTAAAGTGTTCTGTGAATCCCTAAAAAACCCCCAAAAGCCCCTGAAAATTGAAAAATATTGCATATATATTCCACCCACCCTCATTCTGTTTTTATTCCCATAGTTATCCTATTTCTCTAACAACAGAACATGAAGGGGCAGCAATGTGTATTGCAGGCTTGGAAATCTAATCTTGTAACTTGTTAGAGGCTCTTAAGTTTGGAACTTCCTGCAATTTGTAATTTGTTTTCTCTTAAATACTTTCTTCTTACTTTTTTTGGAGAGAAAATTGAGGTGAAACTCAGTAATATAGTGTTGCGTTTAAAAAACCTCTTCTAAAAGCAAAAACAAAAAATGAAGTCAAGGACTGAAAGCTAAACTGCCGTACTAAAAATATGGGGCTGAATTGTGTCCCTTTTTTGATGCCTCTCTTTTTATGATTTAATAAACAGCAGAGTGGTAGATGCCTCATACATGTTTCTTACAACAGCAAGTTAGTTAGTCTTGTGTACTTTTGTATAATCGAGTACTGGCCCAGCTACTACCAACAGACATCTGCCCCCTCCCCATTTTTAAAAGAATGGAGAATTTTAAATATGGTTTTGTGTGTGTAATTTAGATACCTATTTTATACACATACACGATATGTGAAATTGGGGGCCACTGTAGTATTTTGCAAGCACTGAATATAAAGGCACGACAGAAATGTACTATGTTTTATTTTTTCAGTAAGTATGAATGTATAATAAAACTCATGTGGATCAGCACAGTTTTAATGGCATACATTGGCAAAGCTCCATTACAGTCAGCTTTAGATCTGGTCCATTATGTTGGTGAACTTGTGTCAAGATTTGTGTAGGATGACTGTGAAATGTGGTGCCAGATCAGAGGTTTGCGTAGCCACAACTTTGTTTTGAGTCTTTTATTTGAAAGTTTTTAAAACCTTGAAGTGAAACTACCATGTTTTTTTCTGGTTTTCAGTCTAACCTTCATGAAATGCCACCCAGTTTCCCATTATTTCCACCCAAGACAGACTTCGACACATAGGATTGATTTATTATTGACTTCAGTAAGAGAAGCATTAATACGCTATTAAGTGTTTTTTTGAAAATTACACCTGGGGAGCTATAATTTTTCTTTGGGAAACATTTGGAAAACTCAAAGTTCTTTTCATGGTGAGTGATGGCAATTTATTTGGATAAAAATGGGAAATAACTGGAAAACTGTTGTTAGGACAGTTTGACTCCTTAGTTACAAAATACATTACAGTTATCAGCCAGATATGTAGTCAAGTACATAACAAATCTCAAGTGGTGAGAGATCATCTGACTTGAGAGGGTCGAGTTCTAGGAGAGTGTTATCTGGAAAACGTCATCAGTTGACCAGAACTCCCTGTTAGAGTACAGTTATGCTGGCAAAATTAAAGAAAATAATTAGTCGAGCCTCAAAGATGAAATGTTGCAAGCTTGGAACCCATTGCGTCATTGTTTTTGTTTTGGGGGGAGGGAGTGTGTGTGTTTGTGTGTATTATGAGCTTTGGTTGAATGCATTCAGAAGAACTATTGTTTTCAACAAAGAACCTCAACGAGTCTGACACCTGCAATCACCAGATGATAGGACTGTAGCACATATAGCCCTGATCAGCTACAAAATATGAGCTTCAAGATATCCTCTTGAATTCAACAGGAGAAGTCCTAGGACTTTTGGACAGCTACCTCTGTACCTCCAGCATAAACATGGTTTCTATCGCTTCTTCTGTAACTTCTTGGTATGCAGTACAAAAGAAGATTCACTGTCACTTCTAGTAACCTTGATAAGTAGATCTGGGGCAACTGTGATGATTTTATGAGTAGGGCAGTGTGTTGGTGCTTAACTCCCCGATCACCTGCAAAGCAAGGGAAAGGACACAGTTAATCATGCTCTGACCTGTGGGGGGAAGGAGAAGAGAGTAACTAGTTGCATCCTAGATAGAGGAGGTAGAGCTAAGCAGTATCAGTTGACAAAGGGAGCTCAGCTGGAGAGAGAGAGATTGCAGAATTGACAGGTGTCTCTGATGGAGAGAAGTACTGGACTAGGGTTTAGCAAGCAGGATATGACAAGGGAACTGTAATAGCTCTTGAGAGGCATGGAAGGGCTCTTTATTTGGAGATTTGTTGCTGCTATCCCAGAAGGGGTTTAAACTTTTCTGTGACTTGATCAGAGGCAAAGCCATGGGCACCGGGGATGTCAGAAGGAGACACAAACTGAGTGAGGCCATTGCAGGCCAAGGAACTGGCACTAAGGGGATGATGGGGGTGCAAGAAGCAAGTCCCCTGTAATGATGTGTCTGGGCATGCAGGGGTGCCCTAGAGGTGAGGATGCATGCTTACAGGAGGTCACAATCACGATTGTATTGCCTATAGTTATATTAATAATAAAACAAACAAAATAAACTTTAGGTCTCTTAGAAAAGATGTGTTGTTTTGAAGTTAAACACACATGCTTCTTTTAAAAAAACTGCTTTAATGCCATCTCACATTTATGATTAACTCTACAATCCATGTGAGGGCTGCTCTTTTGATATATACAGTACTACCCAGAAAATGTTCTATCATGCTGCAGTATTGTAATTGCCTATTTTTAACAGTTGCGGCAAAATTTTCAAAATTGCAGGTTTAAGCTGTGCAAGAAAACATAAAGTTGGATGTAAAATATAAAATTGTACCCATAATTGGCTATTTTCCTAATGTTCTGTTTACAAGTATATGTGCTATTACCATGGCCATTCTGCAGGCAACAAAGACTCATGCATCTTATGTGCACATTTTTGAAAATTGTGCCTGAGGTAGGCATAAAAAACCCTCTTTTTCACAAATCATTTCCCCACCTCTGCCTATTTCATTAAGAGATATTTCTCCCCATCCATCACAGAGTATATTTGGTACTCAGAAAGATGTAAAATTTAACTCTTCCTAATAACTTCTCATCATAACTGGGAAGCCTAAAAAAGTGAGGTGAAATGGGAAAAACACAAGGATTTCAGAAATGTAAAAACAAAAATTTACCCACTTACAATCATAGAGTCTTTACTAACAACCTAAATCCTTTTTATAACTTCTGACAATACCAAACTGATGACTCTGGACAATGAAATCCTCTGTTTTTAGAAAGAACAGGTAGAGTGATCAAATTTACCTCCCTCGCAGGGGTGCAATAAAGATAAATTTAATATTTATACAGCAGTTTGAAAATGTAAAGTACTGTATAAATGCTTAGTATTAACACAGCAGCTGTGCATACTTCTGCCCCATTCCTCATGAATGTGTCTCTGGGAGTGAGAAAATAGGTTGATTTCTGTGGGCAATTCATCCTTGGCCAGTTTGAAAGTGCCAGCAAAGGTACCAGTTGCATTTTTATGGATAATTGCCTACTATGCACTGGACTTAGACTACCAATTCACTTCACATAGCCCACTGAACAGCTGTTTGATATTTTAGTCCCGACTAACTTGCGCCAGTTTTGAATCAATGACCAAGTAGTTAAAGTGTACATACCTTATTACCACTCTCTCCTGAGCCATTCAGACTTGTGGTTTTGTTTGGTTCCTCTCCTCTTCCCCCTCACTTCCCTCCTCTCTGCCCCCAAAATCTAAACTTTCAGAGGCTTTATTCACTTTTGAAGGTGCAAATAAGTCTCTTAATCATTTCTTGTCAGTCTAAATGTAGAGGGTTTTTTATATATTCTTTATCCAGAAAAAAATATGCCATACAGTGCCACACAATCATGTATGTACCAGAGGGGAAAAACCTGCAGAACCATTGCAACAAATTTCCAGTAAATAGTCTAAGGAGATGTTTTCATTTTCAAAGGACAAAACCTGCCATTATATATTTTTTTTCTCCCCCACCTATCCCCCGCCTCTTTGGTGCATCACCATCCAGAGTTTATAATGAAAATAGACTGAACTATGATGTCAACCCCAAAAGAAACGTATGCTGCCTCAATAATATACTGAGATGTCAGGAAACCAGTTAGGGAGCTAGCGGTGCCTTTAGTGGGTAGTTATAATTTGCTTTGCCATCTGATATCATGGGTGTTTATAGATCAATTATCTCAAGAGCTCTTTCAAGCCAGAAGGTCATCTTTGGCATATTTGTCATATACTTCTTTGTAGACATCCCAAGTGTTTTTTTTTTCCTCCAGCGCTTAAGAGATCATCTCTCAATGTGAGTGAAGAAGGGGATTGTCTAGTGGGAGAGGAAGGAGGAACTCCCACTGATTTAGCATAACAATATATTATTTCTTTCTAATTTATACTCAGAGATTTTAAATGAGGACTTTCACTGAAGCTTCTTTTTGATCTGTAACTGTGAGACTCACTTGTGAGAATCCTTATGCCAAGGATGTATAGTTAAATCTCTAGGGCTTCCACACAGACCAGATAGCATCCCCAGTTGCAACGTCAAGTGTCTGTCTATGGACCAAGATCTATAGAGAGAATTTTAGACTTGAATGTTGGGACGCAAAGATAATAATACTGGCATATTGGTCATATTAGTAATACTTGGCTTGCTGAAGGGAAGGTGGCACAAAGATGCTAGATTGCTGCTGACTAGTGACATGACAGGGAAAAACCAAAACCCTCAAAGCAAAACGGGGTTGACTAGGGGAACCATACTAGGAGTGCAGTTCCATACAGGAGTTCCTGTATTTGTCAAAGCACAAGCTAGTGATAAATAACATAATAGTTCCTTTATCTGAGGATTTCAAAGCACCTCACAGACACTAATTATTTGAACCTCATGATGTACTGAATAGGAAACAAAGT
This sequence comes from Lepidochelys olivacea, assembly GCF_965140295.1. Classification (NCBI taxonomy): domain Eukaryota; kingdom Metazoa; phylum Chordata; order Testudines; family Cheloniidae; genus Lepidochelys; species Lepidochelys olivacea. The sequence continues at coordinate 174,132,833 of NC_140412.1, read as the reverse complement.
ACAATTATTTCAGAAATAGTTGAATTGGAATATAGAGAGGTTAAAGTAAGTTGCTATGTGTTGTGCCAGAGGCAGCAAACCTGAGCCTGAAAGAGAGCCAGAATTTACCAATGTACATTGCCAAAGAGCCACACTACTATGTCAGCAGCCCCCCATCAGCTCCTCCAACTCCAACCTGCAGTGCCTCCTGCCCGCCGGAAGTCCCACCAATCCGTGCGTCCCGCTCTCTCCCCACACCTCCTGCCCACCACAGTCAGCTGTTACGCAGTGCGCAGGAGGCTCTGGAGGGGAGGGCATGGCAGGCTTGGGGGAAGGAGTGGAGTGGGGCAGGGCCTGGGGCAGAGCAGGGGGTTGAGCTCTGAGCACTCCCTGGCAAATTGGAAAGTTAGCATCTATAGCTCCAGCCCTGGAGTCAGTGCCTATGCAAGGAGCCACATTATAACCTATGAAGAGTCGTATGTGGCTCTGGAGCCACAGATTGGCCACCCCTGCGTTATGCTGAAAGTCAGAGGACATGTTAGAAGATGTGTGTCTGAAACCACAACACTATGCTCTAATTTCTAGACAGAATCTTTCAAAATCACAGGCATTGGTCCTGATTCTCATCTGATCTATACTAGTATAATCTACACCAATTTATATCCAATTTAGAGTGGTGCAAATGAGCAGAAAATCATCCCCAATATGTTGAGTGTGAAGTTTTTAAATAATGTTCTGGCAGTTGTACAGGGTAATCATGCAACATTCATCAATCTAATGGCATTATAGCTCAAAGGCCAGATTCTGTCATCCTTATTCCTTGTTGAGTAGCTCTTTACTGCATTAGTGGTGATACTGATCTTTAGTGTCACCCTGCATGGAGTAAGGTACAGTTTTCTGTATGAGAAAAGATGATAAAATCTGAACGGAGACACCTAACTCAGATAGTCCTGATTTACCATAGTAATTGAGCACCTCAGCAACTTTAATGTACAGAGGTAGGGAAATGCTATTATCCCCTTTTATAGATGGGGAACTGAGAGAGAGACACAGTGACTTGCCCAAGGTCACACAGGAGGTCTGGTGGAGCAGGGAATTGAAGTCTGTTCCAGTTGCAGGTTAGTACCCTAAGCAGTGGACCATCCCTCTCATTGGAGCCCCACTGAGGATGTAACTTGCCCTGAAAAGCTTAGCAGAGCCAAGCAACATATGTAAGCCCCTCCAAGGGAAAGCCAAGCCTGAGTAGCCCAGCAACACCCAGTACAGCACTCATGATTATGCTTGAGTGGTGTCTCCCTTTGGCAGGTAGTGCTTTAGCTGTGGGCAGGATTGGAAAGAATTAATATTCCCTTTTCTTCCTTGTACAACATAAGAGAATGTACCATGAACTGTGTATATAAACCACAATACGCATAAAACAAAGAGATAAAATGGGGATAAAATCTATAAAGTGAAGGTTTATTGTGTAATAATACATCCTATCATGCTTTGCTAGACATGAAGACCAGCAATAATGGAATTTGCATAGGACACATTTGCCATTTAGATTAGGGAAATATTTGCTCCCAAGAGATTTGAAAACAAGTTCCTTTAGCTTTCACCAAAACCAAAAACGTTCATGGTAAATGGTTCCTGGCCATGGAGAGCTCTTGCCAAAGCTTACAACAGTTTAATTTTTTCCCCTTTCATGTTTAATGCATATTTATAGAATCTACAGAGTGAAAACAAAATCATGTTTTGGATCTTTAAGACCTGAGGCAGCTGGTTTTTTGTTTTGAGGTCCCTTGATGCATTTAATTTAATTTATTGGAAGAAGTTAATGTGCAATGATAAAATAATGATTAAAATGGAGCCCCCCAAAAATCAAAACTACTTGGGTTGACTTTTTTTAGAGGTCTATGATTAAACTGGACCCTGAAGATAGATGCCTTTCCTCCTTTTATTCGAACCCTCTTTTTTTACTTTGTGTATTGTGATGAATCTGGTATTTTGGTAACGTTTGTTGTATTTGGAAAATTTAAAAAAAAATATAACTAAAATATATTACAGTGGGAATATCAATAAATGCATTAAACAAAGGAAAATAGAGAGCTTCATTATTGAAGTTCATAGAATAATTCCCATTTTTATTACATTAATCCTAAGTGTTACTTTCCCCATCATCGGTCTAGTATCTTTTGCTTTTAGGTTATAGGTTATAGAGGAGAAAGAGATGGAAATTTGACCTTGCAGTTCAAATAAATATCATGTTAGTATTGAGAACTGTTTTTATTTGAATCTTTTGTTGGGGACATTTTGTGAATTTAACAGGGAAATAGTGTGAAATATGTTCTACTAGGATTTGAATTTTTAATAGGTTTTGCTACGTTTGCATGCCTTTTGTATTTGCTTTCAATGAACATTGAGCCATCAAGCTTCACTGGCACAAATATTCATGGAAAGTGGATTTCAATTGAATTTTAAATTCACCTCTGCAAATATTTGCTCTAGAGTGCTTGCACTTACATGAAGTTGTTTCAGTTTTCTGGTAGGATGAGACTTATCTGACTAGTCACAAATATCCAGTGCAGCATGATTATTGAATCCCTGTAGATATATGGTTGTGATGAATTGATATAGTTTTTTAAAGTTGCTTAATATATTCAAACATTGAATAAACTGGAGAAAATTGCAATCTGCTCATGAATGGCTAAGTTTATCAAATTATTTAATAGAAATAACTTGCTCAGCAGTAACAGTGAGTTGTCACCAGGGGTGAAAGTGAGCCAGTACGGCTTACCAGTAAGAAGCCGGTACCAGCCCGTACGCAGCCTACGTTAAACCACTGCTGTGGCAGGCTTTAACATCCCTGCCCCTTTTGCCTCGGTGGCCCTGCTAGTAGGTTCCGTACCGGCAGGCCCTGCGGGGGAGCGAAGGGGCAGGGGCAGGGGCAGGAATGTTAAAGCACTGCCGTGGCAAAGGACCCTCCTTAAAGCCTGCCCCTACCCCCTCGCCCTCCCTACCCCCTTCCATCGGTGGCCCTACCAATAGGGCCACTGACAGGGGACACAAAAGGGGCAATTATTCTAAAGCAGGGCCGCCGATAGGGGCGGCAAAATATCAGCTGCCCTGGAGCCGGAGATTTAAAATGGCCTTGGGCTCCTGGCTGCTGCTGCAGCGGCTGGAGTCCTGGTCCCTTTTAAATCACCGCCGGAGCCCCGGGCGGTTTGGGCCAGTCAGCGCGGATGGGCTGGCGGAGGGAGGCTGACTCCCCCAGCCCTGCCCCTTCCGGGGGCTGGAGCTGGCCCCCATACTGGTAAGAATTTATAATGACTTTCACCCCTGGTTGTCACTCAAATATACACAAAAAGAAAAGGAGGACTTCTGGCACCTTAGAGACTAACTAATTTATTTGAGCATAAGCTTTCATGAGCTACAGATGAAGTGAGCTGTAGCTCACGAAAGCTCATGCTCAAATAAATTGGTTAGTCTCTAAGGTGCCACAAGTACTCCTTTTCTTTTTGTGAATACAGACTAACACGGCTGTTACTCTGAAACCTGTCAAGTATACACAAAGACTCACTGATGAATGTGAAGATTTGCACATGCTTACCTTTGTGCAAGGTGAGTATAGTCCAACTGAAGTCACTGGGGCTATTCACAGTGCATAAAGCTCAGCATCTGTGTAAGGGTATATCTACAGTGAAGTAACAGTGCTATGCAGTGCAGTATGTGTAGACATACCGGAAGTAGCTTACATCTAGGCTAGCTTGAATAACAGTAGCAGTGAAGCTGCAGCTCCATGGGCAGCAACATGAGGCAGCTGCTTGAAAACATTCACAGGATCCCAAGTGAGCTTGTATGGCCCATGCTGATGTCCCTGCTACTCTGGCTTCACTGCTATTGTTGTTTGAGCTAGCTAAATCAAAGCTAGCTTGAGTAGGTCTCCAAATGCTGCAATTACACCTTTGAATGCGGTGTAGATATACCCTATGCCATTACAGGATGAAAATCTAAAATGCCCTCCTTACTTAACCCAAACTACCACTACATCAAACAGAGCTTGACCTGTGGCAGGAGTATAGGATCACGGATATCTGTTTAACATTCAAGTGGAGTTTGCATGTTTAGATTGTTTTGATACAAATCCATAGGTTTATACTCAAAAAGGCAGAGCATCTGAGCAATATACAGTAGGAGTTAGGTTTAGGCAAGCTTCTGCTTGAGAGAGAGAGAGAGTGTGTGTGTGTGTGTATTTTTAGACATTTTCATTTTTTCTATATAGAGTGGAATTTTCAAAAGGGCCTTTCAGTGGCACTTGTTCTCCTAAGTCACTTTGTCATTTTTGGAAATCCCATCCATAACCGTAAAAGATACTAGGGAGAGTGATCTGTCGGCACATGGATGGGGGAACCACAAAGTTCAAGGAACAGGAAATTACAGGTTTGTATTTCTTTTTGATTAATACTAGACTTTTCCGATATGGATTCTCCAAACTGCCAGTGCAGATGATGCATGGTCTGTCACGAAGGTGGGCCTGCCCTTAGCGGGAATTTTTAATTTTCTTTTAAGAGAAGCTAATTGGCGACAAGTGGTATAACAGTGGGAATGTTTTTAAAGAGATTCTCCTCATTAAAATAGTTTGTTATGTGATTTTACTGAGAATGAGTATCTTACTGCTTTCTGCTACTGAAAAATGACCATCACAAGCAGTCACATTTAAGCTAGGGAAACTCCTTAATGCCAACTTTCTCCAGATTAAATTCCAATGAAAAATGTTAATGTAGCATTAAGTTTGGATGGGATTTTAAATACCAAAAAATTAGCTCAGAAAATTGAAAGATTACTATTTTCTCTCTGTACATGAAATGGTCTCTCACTCTTGCCTTGTTATAAATCCTAAAAATAATATATTAGCATAAGTGCAGGCTTTTTATTTTAAAATACTCCTGAGGGCATTCTGTACCAAAACATTAAAAATTCTGTGCCAAAAAATAAAAAATTCTGACCAAAATATTTTAAAATTCTGCAACATTTTGCAAATGTTATTTGTCAAATAAGTGCGGTGGCTCCAGCATGGCATTGGGGAGCACTGCCCACTGTCTGCACAGAGGCGGGAGATCACTGGGCAGCTTCCCCCTGGGACACAGACGGAGCATTGAGGCTGCACCTAACCCTGACACTATGCAGGGACTGGGCCTGCCCCAGAAACACCCAGGGCCCTGCCTCTCCATGCCAGGTGCACCAGGTGTGGGCAGGGAGGCGCAGCAATGCAGGATCCAAGTGTGGAGGAGCTTAGTGTGGGGGAACCAGGTGTGAGTTGAGAGGGTTTGGGTGGGGCAATCTGGGTGCAGACAGATCACTGGTAGATCCGGGTGTGGGGGGGATCTGGATGCACAGGGGCTTGTTGGGGAGATTCTGGGTGCAATGGTAATGGGACTCTGTAGGACGGTCCAGGTGAAGAGAGTTGGGGCTCACCAGGAGGGATGTCTGGGTGTGGGGGGGATAGAGCTCGGTAGCGGGATCTGGGGGTGTGTGTGGCTCCAGATGCTGGGGCAGTGGGGCTCGGTGCGGGGGAGGGTTCTGGGTGTGGAGTGTGGTTCATTGGTGGGGTCTGGTATGAGGGGGTTTGGATGCACATGGGTTGGGTGGATGGGGAAGCAGCTCCCTGTACAGTGATCCCTTCCCCTGCAGCCAAGGAACAATGAGTGCAGGAAGCATGGAGGAGAGATGGAGGAGTTTGCAGAGCTTCCTACAGCCGTGGAAGAAATCTGGGGTTGGGTCTGACACAGCCCCAGATGTCGTGCAGGGGAAGAGGACTAGGAGCTGAACCTGGCACAGGGTAGGAGCCACCAGCCAGGTCTTACCCAGTCCTGCCCCCGCGTCCCACAGTGATTTGCCTTTTTGTGGTCTGTTCTGGGCACCTGAAATACACTGCAGGGGTAATGGAGTGTTGCATGACCTCTATTAGTGGCTTCCTTTTGCTTCCCCATCAGAAAGTCATTTTTCTGTGGGGGACATAAATTCTGAGCATGCATAATGGCGCACAATTCCCCCAGGAGTATTGAAAAGGAACCAATAAGGTGTGTATTCAACAATAGTATATCATGATATTTTAATGTAACCTTTGTTCCTCCTTGATAATCAATATCCCTGCCCTATTTATCATCCTTGGATCTTTCTTGTGCAATATTGAACTATAGCTTGCAGATTTTACTCATTGCAGTCGGATAACTTCAGTCAGACTATTCAGAGATCAGTAGCGATTATTCAGCTTGACTAACAGTAGCGAGTTCAGGACAGTACGTTTTGAGTTTCTCAGGGAAAGAACTTGATATTTATGTATTGCACTAATAAATAATGATGTAGGACCGGATAGTGCAATTTTGAATTGGACCTTAGGCAGAACGCTCTTTGGATCTCTCCCTAAGTGAGAACAGAGTCAGGGCAGCAGGATCTGTCCCTTTCCATGTCTTTCAGTGGGTTGAAGTTACTGGGGAATTCACAGTGTACTTAAAAAAATGTTTTAAATGTATTTCTGTAGCTAATAAAGCTTCTGTCTATCTAGGACTGCCACCCATCACTGCAGTATCCAAGTGTAGTAATCCATAGTATTATTGTAGTAGCTTCACTATTATTAAATTCCATGAATTGAAAGAGGTAAGCATGGAGAATTTTGAGTGACAATTGTGAGTGTGCTAGAAAAATAAATGCAAGTGAAGGAACTGATGTATCCAGGTGGTTGTTACTAGCAGATGTTTGCCTTTTGAAATTGCTTTCAGGGCCCTTGGGAGAGTCTAAAGCTAAATGCTGAAAAACAGGGGGTATCTGTAATCCATACTGGCAAGATCTTTATCCTGCTGCAGTGACTAGACCATTCCATAGAAGCTGAGTCAGCTATTGGCTGCAGTCACGAAAACACCATAGTTGTTTTAGCTCAAGCTACTGAAACTCATGCTTTAGATCCAAAATGTCTGGGATCAAGTCTTCGTAGGTGGCCCATCTAAGGGTGCCATTACAGATGGCAGCCTATGTATTGATTGAACTATTTGAAAAGGATTAAAATTCGCTGGGCTCTGAGTAAAGAATAGGAGAAAAACCTATGCAGCGCAGTGGTACAGATACATCATAACTCATCATAATAATACTGTGTCACTACTCATAATTTATAGGCTCCCTATTGTACAATAACACCAGATAAAATACCTGTCCCATCACTGTTTAGTGTGATTTCGCTCACTAGCCATGCTGCTTTCTGCAGGTCCCTTTATTAGTCTCAAAACTACATGTTTTTTGTATTATGTTCTTACAATATCAGGATTTGTTATGCATGTCTTATATACCTGTGAATCTCTGAGCCAATTAATCCTTGGTAATGGCTTTAGAGGATTAACTGCAGAAGGAACAATAGTATTATCATTAAGTCACCACAGAAATAATGGAACAAAAGCAGCAGGATAGATTATCATAGTGGTGTGCCAATAGCCAAATATTTACATTTCTTGCAAAGTGGAGCAGTGGACTCCTCGGCATGAAGGTTCATTTTATAACTATTTGAAAACCTGGAGAACCATTGGTAACTGGAAGCCTGATCCTTTTCTATTGACGTGAATTGAATGGTAACAGACCATTGATTTCAAAGGGTGAAAAATCAGACCTATCAGAAAACACCATCTGGTTTGGGGGAGGGAGGGTAACCTGCCACAGTTTGTAAAAAAATCTTTGTTCGTTTCTGTAGTCCAGCCTGAACAAAACATCCCTGAAGATTTTTTAAAAATGTTTAAATTTCTGTTTAACACTTCCATTGTTTCATTTTTGAATATTTCAGCATCTCTGTTTCAAGTCTGGAACCAGAAATGCCAAAATACAGGGAAAGAGAAGCTATTTTTCCTTGACCCAATTAGAAGCAATAATTTTCATGAGAGTCAGCTTCCATGAGTCACCACCACCTTTTTCAGAGAGACTGCTACTGCTGGCTGTACTGTGTTTTAAGGTTGATCTGTTAGCATTTTCCCATTCCTCCTTTACATGACAGAGCATTACTTGGTAAATCAAAAGTCAGTGCTGATCACTGAGGGATGCTGAGTGGGTAGAAATTTCTTCCTGATCTATTTTTGCTAATAACTGAGATTCTTTGCTTTGTTCTCTGTTGTTCTATCTTCATTTAACTCACATTTTTGAGAGAAAAGCATCTCTTTTAAATTTTATCCATCAGTCATACTAAGAATTAAAGGACCTTTATATTTGGATATTATCAGACTGTGTGATGGAGTGGACTGGGCCCAGACGCCCCTTGCTGGGACACCTGTGCCAAGAAAGGAGCCATAGAAGAGTCCTCCAAACAGCCTACATTGGAAGCAGCCAATCAGAGAGGCTGCAGGGAGCAGCCAATCAGGGCCCAGGAGAACCATATAAAAGGAGCTGCAGAGCCACAAACAGTTGCTTGCTGGAGCTTACAGGAGTGTGAATGGTGTTCCTGGTTGGCCAAAGGGAACGGCAGTACCATGGACAGCTCAGTGCTCACAGGCTCTGGGGGAGCGAAAGAGAGCTCCTGCCTGGATGCTGGGTCTGAACTTAGATGAGCCCAGAGGTAAGGTGATCTTTTTTTTTTCTTTTGGGATCCTCCTGCCCAGGTATCCCTGGAAAAGCATAGGACATATGATGACACACTTTCTGATAGGGCCAGGCATCAAGGTGGAAGGTGTCGATGCTCCATCTGTCCCCTTGTGTAGTACCATGCCCTGTACCTTCTCTCGTACGGGCATACTACACCTATTCCAATTAGTGTTCCAGATTCCTTTCACCTTGATGCCTGGCCCTATCAGAAAGTGTGTCGCCATATGTCGTATGCTTTTCCAGGGATACCTGGGCAGGAGGATCCCAAAAGAAAAAAAAAAAGGTAAGGTGATTTCATCACTGAAACCTGGGGCCGCAGAGAAATGGCCCAGAGAGATGAAGGTAGTTTTGTTAGAGGGACATGGCAATGTGTGGCTATTATTCTTAGGACCCGTGGTCTTGGACCCAGAGTAGTGGATGGGCCTGGGTTCCTCCCTGCCCATAGGCCACTTGGGATCTAGTCTACACTTGGATAGTGAGAACCCCCCCAGAAAGGGAACTGAGCTACTTAGTGGCCCAGCTGGAGAGCTGGGGCCAGAGTAGACCAAGAGGGTAAAGCCATTGCCTCCAGGGAGGAAGCCCTGGGCGTATGGCCCGATATCAAGGCTGGGGCTATTTGAAGACTGCAGGCACACCTGACCAGAAGGGGTGCTTGCAAGAGGTGGGTTCCATGCTGTTACAAGGTGCCATCCAAATTTTTGCAGTTTAGACTTTGGATAGTGTCGATGTAATTTATCCAACCTCTGATTACTCACCTCATATTTATCATTCACATTTATTATGGTGATGCTTAAGGGCCAGCCAAGAATGGGGTCCCATTGTGCTAAGCACTGTACAAACAGAGTAATAGACAATCTCTGCCCCAAAGACCTTAAAATCGAAACAGACAAGAGAGAGACAAGTTGAGCTGGGGGAAGATGTGACATACAAGCAGAATGAAAAATGTGATGGTAGCAAATTTTGTTAGTTCCATGATCATTATTTTGGTGGGCTACTTGGGAGACATATTTTAAATGGGAAGAAAAGGGTAGAAAAGTAGAGGTGAGAGGAACAGGACAGGGGAGCAAAGAATAAGAAGGCAGGTGAGGAATGAAGCTGAGGTGAAGAGTTTAAGGGAACGGGAGAAGAGGGAGAAGGTTGGAGCAAATAGCCAATCATCACAGGGCAGGAAGTCCAGTCAAAACTGTAGAAAGTTCTCCGAGTGTCCAGAGGTCCCTGCTTTGGCTGCTTCTCAACCCCAAATCTTTGAATTTTGCACACCAGTAATAGGATTCTACACTGATATTGAAGCTTTCAGTTAATATTTTTTGAAAAATTACATACTTTGAAGTTGAATACGCACAGGAAAATTTATCCCACTGTAATACAGTACAACAAACCAGAAATACAAGCTATAAAAGAAAGATCCAATAAAGTTTTTTTTCAATCAGCTCAAAACAACGCTTTCATTTCTATCCCAATTTCTTCCTCCAATCTTTTGGCTTTAGGGGGGGGGTTGGATGTATCTTCCAGCTTTTCCCTTTCCTAATTGAGAGCCTGCTTTTGCTTCCATTAAGAACTTAGAGCTTACCACAGCTTAGTTTTCTCCAGTCATGTTACTTTTGTTCTCTATTGGTTTGATCCAAAGCATGTTAAATCAAAGGACCCACTTAAGATCAAGGAGAAAAAGATTCAAATTTACTTCAATGGGCTTTGGATTTGGTCTTTTGTAACCTGTGCCATGAGTACGTGTTTTCTGAGGTCACCCAGCAACCTGTGGGATCAGGCTGTACATTAGGTACAAAGTGTGGGGTTTGTGCATTGAGTTATATGTTGGGGAGAGGACAGGTTTGACCCACTTGGCTCAGTTTAGTTTACAAACCTTATTAAGGTTTTTGGGTTGATTTTTCCTTGTGTTTCATAATTCTATCTTGTTGTAAAGTACAAGAATGGAGCCAATACAAGTAGAGCTAAAAGCACAAATGAAAATTCCAGCGGAAATGCCATAGATCCCACAAGGCAATCAGCACCCTCAGCAAGTAAGAGCATGTGTCACAATTCAGGATGTCAGACGTCTGGCTGATTCCTGAGGAAACCCCACAAATTGGAGGGAAACTCGGCACAGAGCTGGCCCAATATTCTGTTGCCTCTATCCTCCACCCCCCACTGCTTCCCCACATAGCTGAAAAAATGCCTGGAGTTGTTGTCATTATGTCTTTGAGAGTAAACATGTTCCTCTTCCTGTCGTAAGTCAATCTGCCTTGTCAAGAAGTGCGGTCTTTCCTTTCGTTCATTCTGCAATATCCTGCTTTACACGTGCCTGGGACTCTGAACTCGAATCATAGTAATGGACACAGTGTCCTAACATATAAACATTTAGATACACTCAGCAGGAAATGTCTTCTCAGTCCTGAGAATATATAACAGGCTAACGATTTACTGTCAGGTAGCTGTCTTGACCACAGCAGGGTGGTGGCTTGCAGCAGACAGATGGCCTTACATGTTTATGTCACCTGTGTTTACTTTGATGAATGTATGTGGGATCCCCAGCCTCTATCATTATAGAGTTGTATGGTTTCCATCGTATCTGATAGTTCTGATAAAAAAAGTGTTACTGTTTTTATCAAAAACAAACCGGCCAAAAGGGCTGCATATAGGAGACATCAGAGTCATTATTTTCAATTATCGTCACAAGTGGCTTGCAACATCTCTTTATGTAACTCTTTGTTGTTGTGAGGTTTGTGGTAGGAGCATTTCATTGCAGAGAATGGTTCTCTCCTGGTTATTTGGTCATAATGACTTTTATCACTTGAAATTTGTCATTAGCTTTTTTTTTTTTTTTTTAGTGAAATAGCATTCCTTGTGTGATACTTTTAGGTAATAAGTTTTAAAGATATTGAGGGGAAATGTTTATTTTTAACAGCTGCATTTCACTATGGTGAAGGGCAAGCTGAGTGTTTCCATTATAATATCTGTTTGCCTGGCATTTACAATTTGTCTGTTTTTTTTTTAAATTCAGCAAACAGAGGCTGAAGCTTGGTACCTAAATCAACTCAGATTAAGGATGGGAGAAACCTGGGTGTTGAATAAAACTTCTGGAACTTTACAAACGAAATAAAATGTGGTGCCTGTTTTTCAAGGGCAATTGTTCATAAAAAATAATCAAAAACCATTGCATAATTATTGCAAAATGGAAGCCTGTGTTACGGTATGCAGAGAAATTTGAATCTGAAAGAATTACTTTCCCAGCACTTAGAAATACTGTGTTTTGTCACAGACTTTTGTCTTAAAATTTGAATTCTCAATCAAAGCCTGATGCCATTGCTTGAAAATGAACCATGCTCAAAGATGCATAGGTGAGTCACTGGGGAAAACAGGGGGAGTATAACAAGCGTTTGAAAATTCGTTTTCAGCCCATCATGGATCTTCCTACCCTCACAACCTGACAGCAGCCTAAGTTTCCTTTTGACTTTCAAGATTGTCCAAATGCACAGAACAAAACAAAAAACACCACTACACCCCCCCCACACACACACACCCAGTATCCTGAAATCCATTAGAAACCTCCATATTTTGCAAGATTTCTCATCACAGCTGTAGCATTTTGCCTGATTTCAATATACATTGCACTTAAAATGGGTTCAGGATCATTCAATCCAGACACAGAATAGAGTAAAAGTTGGTTGAACCTTGGTCAACCTTTTGATTCATTACAAACTGAAGTCAGATTAAATAATGAAAAGGAATTTTCAAATGTTGTGGTTTCCTTCCCCATCAAACATTTCACATGGAACTTAGTTTGCACCGAGGGATACAGATCCTGATTGTTGAAAGTCTTCCTAATTAATTATATTTTAGGTTGATGTTACTCAGAAAGAGAAGCATTGTGATTTTTTCCCCAATGGATGCACAGCACTATATAAATAGGAATTTGATTTTATTTAGCATAATAGAGTGCATCTGGGACAAAGCTACAAGTAACTAATGCAAATTTATCCTTTCTAAAATTCATATTAGCTTCATTGGTGGGGAATGATGTTGGGGAGGCATTCTGAATATATAGTGCCTCATGATATTCCAGCATGGGGAAGAGTTTCTCCCTCTCTGAGCGTAAATCTGCCAGGAAGAGAATGAATGGTTCCTGAAACCCTAAAGAAGGTTTGACCACTGCTATCATGGCTGATGCACCAATTGAATTGGGGTGCTAGTAGCTAACAGAATGAGATACAGCAGCTTGAACTGAACAGCTAAATCTCTCCAGCTGTAAAATACTTATCCTCTGTGGACTGGGCACATAAAGGAAAACTGTAACACACACTCCCCAGGGGGTTACAAAAGTACTCTCTGGCTTACTCTTTTGAAAGGGAACTCAGAGTAAGTGGAACTAACTGTGTTGTAGGTTCCCTAACACCTATGAAAGATAGGTTGGAAGGACAGAACTCTCCCCAGCTACACCCATTTCAACAAGTGTAATTTACTTTTATAATAAATTAAACTTGTTTTTTACCCTGTTTCTTTCACCCACTGAAGCTGTGCTGAGATTCTAACATCTGCTGGGCTCAAGTAGTTTCCACTCCCTCTGAAGCTTCATCAGGAAGGAATAGTTTTTTGGGGTGTATGCACATAGCTGGCTTGATACAAGTTTTCTGTCTCCCACAGAGTTCAGTGACTGAATTTAATTTATTAGTTAAAATAATAGTAAAGTATATCATATAGTTAAAGCACGGGACTGGAGCAAGTGCTCTGCCACTTACCAAAGTAAGAATTCTGTTACATGAACTCCTTTTTGTATGGCTAGTAATTTGTTTGCAATTGCATTGCTGGCATGACTTTGCTAATGTCTGTACTTGGCCACTAAACGTGCCCGTTGTGTATTGGATGTTTGCAGAAGCCTGTGTAGGCTCAGTGTGACCTGGACATAATGAAAATGCTCTGCCTTCTTTTCTGACCAATCTACCTATTGAGGCCTCAAGACAGAGAAAATGTCTCTATTCAGGAAAGCACTTAAAGATGTTGTCACAGTTAGAGTTGATTGCACATTGCACCCACTTAAGCTTTCAGGCTCCCAGCAACCACCTTTCTTAGTTGGAGACCCATGTCTCTTGTTCTCCAGACTGGAGGTTTAGGCTTGCAGTACCTCTGTACCTCACTTTGATTTCCCCAGCATGCCTTAATGGGGCCCAGCACCTGTGGTTAACCCTTCTCCAGTGGCTACAACAGTGTGCACCACTTACCAACCAGCCTTCATAAAGCAAAATACTTTTTTTACCCTAAGAATAAAAGCATTACAGAGAAAATATACTAAAAAAAATGTTCCTAAAGGGTTACCAGAGGTCTTCCATCAGTCTTATGGGGTCATAGTAAGCCAAAGTGTCTCCACCTTTCTGCAAGGGTTGGAGTCCCTGTTGGACACAAGGTCCTGTCCATTTGCTGGATCAGAAGGTCATATATCAGTTTAAACTCAGCCTTTTATGCCAAAAGCCCTTTCTTTGTCTGTTGGTCTCTGAAAAACACAGTATATTCAGATCTTCCAGGGGGTGGTACCTCTCTGGAGGGGTTTACAGCCTGAGTAATTCACCTTAATCACCTTTGCCTGTTATAGTTCTGGAGGAGCTGTGGAGTTGTATATAATCCCTGACCCACAACGATTCAAAACCTTAATACAATATGGTCCCCAAAGAGACTGGATGGAGTTGGATCCCTCTCACAGACGTGTTTAAAGTTGAGAAGACAGAGAGAGAGCGTGTGTGTGTGTAAGTGCTTTCCTGAACCAGGGCTTAAGTAGTTACTAAATATTAAACAGCTGACTTACTATGTGACACTGGGTAAGCCAGTGAACCTCTGTGCTTCATTTGTCTAATTGTCACACCTTTTCTTCTAAAGATCTCAAGGCACTTTATAAATGCATTATATTATAAAGTGCTTTAAGATCCTCAGATGAATTATATTTATTTAAAACAAGAAAACACTGTTGAAATGTCAGCTTTTCTATTTTCTGTCTCCTGTCACCAAGCAAAATACTGTTGTTTACTGACATGGGACTAAGGCTATGTCTACACTACCACTTACGCTGTATAATTTATGTCGCTCAGGGGTGTGAATAAGGAACCCTCCTGAGTGACATAAGTTATATTGACCTAAGTGCTGGTCTGAACAGTGCTATGTTGGCGGGAGAGCTTCTCCTGCTGACTTAGCTACTTCCGTTGATGGTAGGTGGATTAAGTAAATCGACAGGAGAACCTCTCCCCACATCGGCTTAGAGTGGCTACACTAGAGAGCTTACAGCAGCACAGCTGCATCGGTGTAAGCTCTCTAGTGTAGCCATTGACTAAATTTGTTCCTATTTAGGCACAACAAAAAGATAAAATATATTAAAGCTCAATAGAAATAAGACGGGCAAAGTGATAATGAAGAGCCATAATTTGCTGTCACTGTTTGAGCACAACCCAAGCAAAACTAAGCAAGGAATGTTTCTGTTTAAAAATCATCACAATAAAGCCCTAAAAAATACTGACTTTGAAATTCTTAGATTAATTCTGGGGAAAAGAACTTTAACATATATAGATATTTTTTTCAAATAATTCACAAACGTCAAAGGTTTCTGGAGAAAAAATGTGAGCTAGAAAAATTTCTGTTCTCTTTCTCAGCACCACCTTCCTCCACCTTTTCCTTCCCCCACCTCCACTTTCCATTTTGCCACAAAGCAAAATAAGAGCCAGGGGGAAAACAAAATAAAAAAGAATTCAGTTTGTTAGAAAAAAAATGAAATTCAAAAATGATTTTAATTAAATTTAACTTTTGAGAAAAGGCTATTTTCTGAAAGGAAATAATCATTTGATTTTTTTTTACTGACTCCAAGCACTATTTCTAACAGCATTTATTGACAGATACCTCCTGCCAAGTCCTTGAGGAACAATGCTTCTTCTTCTTCCTTGAGGAACAATTACCCTATTTCCTGTGTACATGGACCTACAAATAGGCAAAGAATGAAAAATTCCCATTTCTGAAATGGAAATTGAGGATATTAAATCCCTTATTAGTAACATTCTAGGGCTGCAGGTTTATATACAGTTTTTTAAAAAAAAACAACTAGTAGCTAAAAATTGTATTTGGTAACTTAGTTATTCTGGGCAGGCCCTTAGGAAGCTGTTTTGTGGAAGCATTGATAGTTTTACAAAAAAAAAAAGCAGGAAATCACACTAGATTATTTCCACTGATTAATAAAAGTAAAATCTATGTAAACGTGTTTCAGGGCTTAGCAGGGTTGCAGACAATGCTATTTATAAAAAAACAGCCAAGGTTCCTGAAAAATGGTGTTCAGTGATTACTTGATGCTTACGGTCCTTGCAAGAGATCTCTTTATTTGGTGTCTGGTTCCAGCTGGCTATGTGTAAGAAGAGAATCACAGTGCCCCACCCAGACTCTCTCGCTGGGAAGCTCAGCCCTAATATCAGAATGGTCATCAGACAATATGTCATTTTCTAGACTGAGATGCGGGTGAACCATTAAGTAAAACTGCAATCTCTTTAGAAGAATTACTAGCCTTCAATTGCACAATGTGATCTTACATGTTTGAGGCTCTGTGGAGATTTGACCTAAGCTTGGTGTTTGTAAATTACATCACTTTCTTTTTTCTTCCCTAAGAATTGCTGTAAATGGTCCACTTTGCTTTCCAGAACATTTATGTTGGTAGGAGCATCAGACAAAACTGTCTCTTGTCTCCATTGCTATTCACTTTAAGCCCTTTGGTGTATTCCTTAATTATGGAACGTTTTTACTGCCATGTTGCCTGACTAAGTAAATGCAAGGTCAGGCTATCTAGGGGTTTTTTGTTGTATCTAAAAGATTCCCCAAAACTCTATATAAATATTGCTAGAGTGAGTTAGGGGTTGCCTCAGTTTTGTGAGTTGCCTCAGTTTTCAGACTACAATATAAAGCTGCTGAAATGTATAAACACTATTTCAAGCTTATATCCTACCACTGATTTGAAGTTCAGTTTGAGTATACCATCTCTGCATTTTCTTCTGTTATGTTCCCAGGAGGGTGAGGATGAAGAGGAACAAACAAGTTCACAGTATGCAATGTTCATCATGACAGTGCCCCACTTCCCAACCTGGAGCCCCCTCTTGCATCCCAAATCCCTCATCCCCAGAGCCCTCACCCCCTCCCACACCCCAACTCCTTGCTCCAGCCCAGAGCCCCCTCCCACACCCTGAATCCCTCATTTCTGGCCCCACCCTGGAGCCTGCACCCCAGTTAGAGCCCTCACCCCCTCCCACACCCCTACCCAGCCCTGTGAAAGTGACTGAGGGTGGGGGAGTGCGAGCCACTAAGGGAGGGGGAATGTAGTGAGTGGGAGGTGGGGTCTCAGGGAAGGGGTGGAGTAGGGGGTGGGGCCTCAGTGAAGGGGCAGGGATAGGGTATTTGGTTTTGTGCGAATAGAAAGTTGGCGACCCTAGGCATAGGTCATTTCTGTGCACTAAATTTTAACCAGCAGTAATAGCAGCTATAATCTAGCAGTCATTCTTTATGTGATGCATACAGTGTTGAAATGGACAAGTACTCATAAAAACTGAGGATTAAACCTGTATAAGCCTTCTAGTTAATTGTCCTGGCACTTCAGAGTGTCTCACTTAAAACCCATATAAAATTTTATATCCCTTTGTAGAGCTACTTCTGCATAGGATGTTTTGGTGAGAATTTTTTTCCATATTACATTACAATTAGCTGCTGTGCGGAAGAAAAGACAGCCCTTGGTAGAATGAGATGAGTGTCTTGTAAATGTCAGTGGAAGATCTGGCTGTGATAGTTGCTGGAGCCTAAAACTCTTATGGGATTGTTATTAGAGAAAGGTGACTGAGGCAGGGACATGTCCATGTGATGAAAGCTGTTAAGGAACTTGTTTTTTAGACTGTACCCTCTGGAATCTCAATGCTGGTTTCTATAAAGCAAGTTTTCTGTTTTTTTGCCAAATATAATGCCCTCAAAGTCAGAGTTCTGTGCCTCTGGATTGCTAGAAATAAAGAAATTAAGGTAGCACTTTGATAGTGCTTTTCTTTTAAATCCTCTGAAGTGCAATCAAGTTTAGAGAGCTTTTGACGCAGGCATATTTTAATGGTTTTTTGTTCTAAGATATTTTGTCTGAAACAGACCCTTAAGGAAGCAAACTCAAAGACTCTCCCTGCTTTTCTTAGTTGTTTTTTTGTTTGTTTTTCTGACAGGACACTGGAATGAAATGGACTAAGATTGGGTAGGGTGGATTGCATGTGAATAGCTAGAATGCCTTTTGATATTTCTTATCCCACTGAGTCTTAATGTAGTTTTTCTTCTTTTTTTCACTTGTCATCCTGGCAAGCTTCTGAGCTAGAATCCTTTCTCTCTATCTAGGAAAAAAGAATCCTTTTTTGGGGCCCCAATAACTTTCTAAGCTTTATGTTGCCTCTCAGTAAGTGCTCACTACTGGTGGTATATTCTCTGCAGTTCTGCTTTTTCCTTTCACTTATCCTTTTTAGAGTGCAATTTTTATTCCTTTGGCTTAGTATCTGTGAAGCAATTCCACTGCATTTAGTTACTCACCATGTAATCAAGTTATCCATATGCTGTAGTCAAGGCAGGCTAAAATGGTGTTTCTGGTTTTCATAACTATATGAGGTTAAATAACTTAGAACTTCTAAGGTTATTTGAGAACCCTACCCTAAGCTCATGTAATATGTTTGGTTTAATATTAATCTCCTAGATGTTTAATATAATATTTGCTTGTATAACATGCTTCCTTTTGTGAGTTATTACATAGTACCTTATTTTATTTAAATTATATTAATATGATTTATATTAATTTAAATTATTTGAATATATACCTATTAAATTAGATCTGAGAAAACATAGAATGAGGCTGTACATAGATGTGGTGTTCTAGCTGGAAAAGTGACTGGGTAAACCATGGCCCATTATTACTCAAGAGATCCACTTTCTCTGTGTGCTCGTGGTCATATCTGTGTGCTTTATTGTGTCAAGTCAATTTTCCTGGTTTGTATTAATCGTAAAAGTATAAAGCCAATACGTATAGGGGAGAAGGAGCTGGAGTCTCTTCCAGTTCAGATATTGGAATTATTAAGTTCCAACTACAGAGCCAAATGCTTCCTTGGGTGACCTCTGGGCAGTCCTCTTGGAGAAAATGGAGTTGAGTTTAACAAACAAATCTCTGTTGTTAATGATGTTGCACAAGCAGGACAGAACCCAGCCAGAGGAGGCAAGTTGTGTTTGTTGCAGTTTGAACATTGTCTTTGTATTTATACACAGGCAATGTTCAAACAACTACTGCCGCAAACACAACTTCTGGAACTTATTGAAAAGAATAATTATGGAACTTCTCCTGATGCCATTTTTGGGGGGTCAAATTATAATCACACTTAAAATTCCTTTGATCTTTTCTATAGCTCATGCCCTCTTAAGAGAAGGGCAATTCTCTGAAGGTTCAGAAGTTGCACTGCAGGGAGGCATCCAAATGTATGGATGATTATTCTGACTTATCCAGATAGTGAACTAGAAAAATGGCATAAGAACAGGCATTCTCATCAGATATTATTGTACTTCCTGAGTTTATTTATGTTAGAAATACAGAGAAAAGCCCCTCTCAGAATGCAACAATTTATTTTCAGCCTTGATTGAAAGGAGGAAAGGGAAAATTAATAATGAGGAGGGGGATATGTTGAGTGAATCTTTTCAGATGTTAAGATATTGTTAGATTAGTAACTTTGTTGGGATTCTTCCCTATCCTATCCCACACTTTTGGAGGAAGAAATAAGTGATTCCTTTTCCTTCCTTCCCATAATATAAAGATACATCTTGGGTTTTTATGTGGAGATGGGGAATGGTCCAAATTGGTTCTTTCTTTGACATCCTTGTACATTATAACTTTTAAAAATGATCTTTGTTGCCTTTATTTGGGTTCATTATAATTTACCAATATCTTATTTATAATGAGACAAAAGCTGCTTGTTGCTTGCAAGCATGCCCATGAAAAGTGATCACCATTGTTCTGGTCTTGTATGTGATGTTTGTACATTGACCCACATAATTTTTTACTTTTTTAATTAAAATAACATTACGCCATGAAACGTCATGTCCAGTTTCCTCATCTTTCCTGCATTACTACTTTCTAACTAAATGTCTCCCTGTAATTTCCACTTGATATCATGGTTCTTTAAGCTTATTATATTTTATTTATACAGACTGGATCTCATCCAGCTGATTTTTGCCCAGTTCTTTGAACTCCCTAGGCCTTTTTGCAGCTTTTGGGTCTGCTCGGATCATTAAAGTTCCTCTTAGCTTGATATTATCTATGAATTTCCTAACTGCACAATATATTATTTTCTTTGGATCTTTTCTGAAGATGCTGACTAACCCCGGATGTTTCCTTGACTAGACATAGCAACTTCTTACTCATCTGATGATGTACTATTCCTAACAACCCTTTGTATGGTCTGAAAGTCAACTTGGTGCTAATCAGGCTTTCATGAGGAGCCATACTACAATCTTTTCTGAAATGTTCATACTGTATCAGATTCCTCCATCATTTTAATTTTATCAAAAGAAGTAATCATAGTTTTTGGCATAGTGATTCTTCATTCAAATGAATGCTACTTATTGTTCTGATTTTACTGTTTCCCTTATTTTTCTTGTTTGCACTGATCATCTTTAATATTCAGCTCTCTAGACTTATTCTGATTTCAGATAGTTAACAGTAAAAAAATCTACTGTTAACATCCATTGCAACAAATTCAACCATGAATTTAGAAGTATGATAAATTATTGCCTTTGTTAGCGGTTTCACTTTATAGACAAGTTGCATGAAAAATTCTATCCTTAAAAAAAGCTAACAAAATTTGTGATCTGCCAGAGGAGAAATTAATGAACGGGACAATCTCTTTATTCAAAGCCAAGAATTTAAATGTGCAGTGTATTTGCCAATAGTTATAAATGGCAGTGTTTTTTGGGGAGCACTCAGACCAGCACTTCAGTTTTTGGTGGGGATAGCAATGGCATCTGACTTGTACTGGAAAGTTAAAGCATAAATGCACATAAGTTTAAAGCGGATTTTCAGCCTTTGCATAGTGGATGGGTAGGGATATTGAGGCACTGTTAAAGTTGACACTGGAGCCTTAAATTAAAATATCCAGACTTTCAAACATTTTAGGTCTTAACAGTTTTGAAAGGGCATCATATTTTCAGTAATATTTAAATTTTTTGTCTTGGAAAAAAATTTGGGGGGCAGGCATATGTCCTATGTTTCTTCATGCCCCTCACACAGAAGGTTAATACAGGAACAGTTGGTGAAAAGATTTATGGGAATAATTTGTGGTTGAAATAGTATGTTACACCAAAAATAGTGTTAATTCCCCCCAGTGGATTTGCCATTATCATTTCAATACAGAACCCTAAAATACAGTATATGAGGAAGCAATGCTCTTTCATGTATCATCCATTTCATAGAGTGGACTGTCAGCAAAGATAAAAGCTTCTGCCAGTTTGCTTTACAGAACAGATGCTATGGGATTATGTGATATACAGTATGGCACTCTGAAAATATATCCATCTGTGAAAACTTCATGCTTGCAAATGCTAACTTTGATTGGGATGTCTTCATCCCTCTACTTTCCTGGAGTGAGGCAGTGTGCCCAGTAATCAAGATTTTAACTAGACTGGGCAAACCCATGGGACAGTTTGCTTGCCGCAGGCATCACTAACTGTTAAGGGAGCACAGTGAATGTTCAGTGTTTTCCTATGACTGAAGATGGAGCTTGTGAGGTAAGAATACAGACTTGTAGAGATCCCCATCCACTTCAAACTGACTTTTCAAAATATAAAATCTGCTTTCAAAGCTGTGTTTTATAAAAGGGAATACCTGACTTTGTCAATAAACCTCTTTAGCTAGTGATTTTTTGATGGCTGACACACATTTTTTCAATGCTGCTAATGGTAACTTGTATATTAAAACATAATTTATTTTTACTGGGCTTCCCATACAGAAACCTATTCTTCATTGCACTAAAACCTGTCTTTTCTCATATTTTATTGTCATCTTAGCATAAGATTAAGGCTTTGTCTCCCCCATGATTTAAAATAATCTGTAGTAGTTTGGGGGAAGATAGAGGGTAAGAATATACATGCACATTTCATCCTTCATTGGCCAAACACAGTTTGGTTGACTGAGTTCATGTGGACCTCCTAGAGGGTCAGCTGAGGTTGGTGCTAAAAGCTATTGACTGTTTAGCAATAGCTGGAGATGGTTAGATGACCATTTCTCAGCAAGCCAAATTGTTTCATAATAATATAAAGGGCTGGGATCTGACCTTCTCTATCTTTTATTTCATTCTGTACCCCCTTCCTTTCTCTTCTGTCACCTGTATGAGATTGACACATCAGTCTTTACCCTCCCCAACGATTAGATTGCAACAGGAACCAAGTTTCACATTGAGCCTCGATACCTGGTATCTTCAAAATTCTGAAACCCAAATGTTCTACTCACTAGCTTCATTTTATGAAATGATAGAGCAGGATTCTTGCATATAAGTATATTTCCTTCTTGATTACAAGAACAAATCAGAGAAGCTGTAAGAGATATGTGCACATAGCTGCAACTCAAAACACAACTGACAAATCTTGTTTTAGGCTTCCCTGTTCTAATGGTGTCTCTTAAGCAGTCTTTGAGATAGATCTTCAGCTGCTGTAACCTGGCATAGCTTCACGGAAGTTGATGGAATTATGTTGAATTATACCATCTGAGGGTTTGGCCCATTGTCTTTTATCTTAAATAGAACTGGTATAAAAGGCGCAAGAATTTATAAACTGGTAGAGTACTTTTGTGCATCCATGTGAGGTGCTACACAAATGATCTATACCAGTGATCTAGCATAGTGTAGACCAAGCTTCTGTTCTCACTTCTAGCTCCATTTTTATGGATGGTTGCAATCTTTCTAATTTGATTCTGTTTCTCTCCAGTTATCGAGTATCATTGAAAGTGATGTGACTATTTCACAATCCTGAGTAGCTTCTGCATACTGACACTATTAAAACACACACTTGCATCCCATGAGTATTGAAGTACTCAGGAGAAGATAGGTTGTACATGGTGCTTCAGCTTCCCCAGGCTTATGAAAGATGGAGTACAGCATCTGCAAAATCTGAAAATACACATCTAATTAAAACTAGACACCTTTAAATTCTTTGCAATGTTCAATAACAAAGGATTAGAGAAGGAAGAGGATTGGGGGGGAGGAATCCACCTTCACCTTCCGGGGGGGGGAAAAATAAAACAACAAATCTTTAGTTTCACAGGGATAAATGGTAATGAACTTATCTTTGAACATGCGCACCTGGTGTTAAATTGTAATGCCTCTTGAAATGAGTGCAAGATGACTATAAAACACCTGAATTCCTGAGGAAAGGAAAAGGCACAATGCCAAAATACAAGGTATCGGCATTTTGCTTATTTTCAGTGACAAAAGCAGTTGAGAGACATGCTAGAGGCTGTAATCCAGAAGGGTAAACAAAACACTTACTCAGTATTAATTTTAAAAGCTTCAAAACACAAGGAGTGTTAGACACTTATAAAAGAAACTTTAATTGGATTAACTACTGATCAAATTTCACATTTAGAGGACTTAAAAAAATTGAAATAAATGATCTGGGGCAAAAAATTGGGGGTTGGACTATATGACCTCCTAAGGTCCCAGATGCTCCAGACAACGTGGAGTTGTTGCTTTTCAGCTCATTCAATTACCACTTAAAATGACTAAACCTAGAAACAGCAAGTATTTGCGGTGAATGATGGTCATAAAATCACTGAGCTTCAGTCTTTTCAGTAGAAATGGGATCAAACTACAAAATGTGTATTTGGATCCACGCTTCAAGTAGCCTATGGTCTCGGCATGTTTAGATCTGAGGGTCTGGGTCACACAACTAGCAAGACTGGACCATTTGCAGAACTCAGGCCTAACATGCTTTTGTTCAGTTTTCCAAAACCCAGAAAAAGAAAACACTGTGTTTACATTCTGTGTCTGTTTCAGCAAACTCACTCATATTTTAGTTTCTAATCCAACATCGAGATCCACTAGTGCAGATACCCACACCTGGGTAGGAGTGGGATGTGACCACAGTCTTGCATCAATATAGAATATAGGAAATCCACTAAAATTAGTTGAGGAAGAGAGTAAAAGCAACCTTTGCAAAGGTCTGAAGTTAAAAAGATTGCTATATGCACATTTCATTCATGTTTTATATTACAATTGACAATATTTGCACCAAAACAATACATATTTTCCAGAAACAGTAACAATGCCTATGCTGCAATAAAATATTTAGAAAACTGAGATACCATGTTAAAGCACCATCACAAAATGCTCACAGATTTTGATTAATTTTAAATCAAATCATTTTACATGCAGATCTAGTTAAAAAAAATCCTCTCTTCTGTACACAACATCCAAATAGTTTAGTCAACTAGAGATACTTGCAGGACCAGATTATTTGTTCAGTTATGCTATTTAAAACATAGAATGGCATTACTCTGAGATTACATTAGAGTACATGTGATCAGAATCTGACAGAGGGACCTTCACATCAAAATTATCATAATCTGAAAGCCTGAAGAACTTGAAGACGGGATACACAAATCCTGAGGAGGCAGAACTGGCTTCTGACCCTTTTCTAGAGGGAACCATCTGGATGAGCTATGTTAAGCATCACACAGATGTGCTAACTCTATCCAGCTCCAGAAGTTAGAGTACTTGACTTTGGTGAGGGAGGGGATTTTGAGCTCTTCTTTTGAGCGTTAGGGCTGTAAATAATCATTTTCATCTTCAGATTTTTAGAAGATCCCTTTAACATCTGTGTCAAGGTTCCTTCCTCACTCTGAACTCTAGGGTACAGATGTGGGGACCTGCATGAAAAAAACCCTAAGCTTATTTTTACTAGCTTAGGTTAAAACTTCCCCAGGGTACAAACTATTTTACTTTTTGTCCTTGGACTTTATTGCTGCCACCACCAAGCATCTAATAAATATAACAGGGAAAGAGCCCGCTTGGAAACATCTTTCCCCCCAGAATCCTCCCAAGCCCTACACCCCGTTTCCTGGAGAAGGCTTGATAAAAATCCTCACCAATTTTCATAGGTGAACGCAGACCCAAACCCTTGGATCTTAAGAACGAGGAAAAAGCAATCAGGTTCTTAAAAGAAGAATTTTAATTGAAGAAAAAGTAAAAGAATCACCTCTGTAAAATCAGGATGGTAAATACCTTACAGGGTAATCAGATTCAAAACATGGAGAATCCCTCTGGGCTAAACCTTAAGTTACAAAAAGACACAAAAACCAGAATATACATTCCATTCAGCACAACTTATTTTATCAGCCATTTCAACAAAATAGAATCTAACGCATAACTAACTAGATTGCTTACTGACTTTTTACAGGAGTTCTGACCTGCATTCCTGCTCTGGTCCCGGCAAAAGCATTACACAGACAGAGAGAACCCTTTGTTCCCCCCTCCCCTCTAGCTTTGAAAGTATCTTGTTTCCTCATTGGTCATTTTGGTCAGGTGCCAGCGAGGTTGTCTTAGCTTCTTAACCCTTTACAGGAGAAAGGGTTTTTCCTCTGGCCGAGAGGGATTTAAAGGTGTTTACCCTTCTCTTTATATTTATGACTATCTGTTTTCAAAATTCTAACCTTTTTAGCAATTCAAATGCTGAACATTTTTGTCCTGACTGACTCATCAGTAACATAAGTAGAAAGGGAAGGGACACAGATTTGCACACAGTGCATAGACACTGCACAGGGCGACCAGAAATTAGTCACTGAAATTAGATAATGCACTGTGACATTGTGAGCGAGGTTGTTCTTTTGCTCAGTCTAAAATATGGTGCAGTATGTTGTAAATGCATGTCATTTACTTTTGCTGAATAAAATTGGCACATCTGTGGTCCATGTCATTTCTGAAACAAGACTGCCAAGCTTTGAGTGACAGGTAACAGATTACCTCCTCTTAAAAGTGCTGGTGCAATGTATGACTGAGAATACCCTGAGGGCTAAGGTGGTACAGGAGGTTAATGCACTTGGTAGCCTTTACCTCTGGAGAACTGAGTTTAGGTCACAAAAAGTGGGAATGAGTTTGGTGATGTCATCCTAGTCCTTTATCAGTATAATACAAATAACCACACTGAAGAGGCAAATTGGTAGGCTTTGCTCAAGAGAGGTTCAGCTAGCATAGCAAGACATGCTGCGTGTCAGAAATGAGGTGTATTAGGAGAGGTATATGGGGAAGTTTGTAGTCTGACTCTTGTACTAGGTAACTCTAAATAGCCCTGTTAGCTCATCTCTCTTATGAGCACCACCGTTTAACTTCCTGAAACCACGATATATCTGCTATTATGTACTAAGTGGGGGAGAACATTTAAAAAAAACAATTTGAATATTAACTTTAGATACACGGGTCGCCATTTAAATAAAAAGCATTTGCTTATAAGTAATAGATTTTAAGGCTTGAAGGGCCATTGTGATAATCTGTTTTGACTTCCTACATAACACAAATAAAGGAATTTCACCCAGTAATTTCTATATGGAGCTCATAATTTCTGATTGAGCTAATCACATCTTTCAAAAAGACATCCAATCCTTGATTTAAATACTTAATATGATGGGGAATCCACCACCTCCATGAGTAAGATGTTTAGTGGTTAATTACCCTTTTTGGTAAAACCGTGCACATTATTTGTAGTCTGAATTTGCCTAGCTTTAGTTTCTAATCACTAAATCTCATTATGCCTTTTACTGCTAAATGAAAGAAACCTCTGCTATCAGAAATCTCTCCCCATGTAGCTACCTGAAGTCTGTGATCAAGTCATGTCTTAACCTTCTTTTGTATAAGCTAAATAGATTAAGCTTCTTCACTTTCTCTCAGATATTTTGTCCAGACCTTGAATCATTCTTGAACATTTTCCAATTTGTCAACATCCTTTTTAAAATGTGGGTACCAGAACTGGACAGAGTATTCTAGTAATGGTTTCATTAGTGCCAGACAGAGAGGCAATACCATCTCTATTCTAATAGATGTTCCCCCAGTTACACAGTCAAGGATCGCATTTGCTCTGTTAACTGCAGCATCACAATGGGAGATCATATTCAGTTGGTTATCCATCATGACTCTAAATCCTCTACAGAGTCACTGCTTTCTGGGATACAGTGTCCATCTGGTAATTATGACCTATATTCTTTGTTCCTAGATGTACACCTTGTTTTAGCTGTGTTTAAAATGCATGTTTTTCAAAGCAATCCAGATAGATCTATAGAGCTAGCCTGTCCTTTTCATTATTTATTAACCATTCCATCAATATTTTGTTGTCACCTGCAAACTTTATCAGTGTAATGATTTTATATTCTCTTCCAGCTCATTGATATTGAATAGCATTGGGCTGAGAACAGATTTCTGCAGGATCCCCTAGAAACACTCCCTTTGTATGGTGAGTCTCTATTTCCAATTAAGTTAGCCAGTTTTAATCCATTTAACATATGTTACACTGATTTTTATATCGTGTGGCAGAGCTCCAGCTTTGCCTCGGGGGGTCCTGCGCTTCTAGGCAGTTAGGACTTGCCTCGCAGGTTTGCTGTGACCCTTAATGTAGCCTCTCTCCCCTACTGGAGGCAAGGGTTACAGCTTACTGATCCACCTTCATCATAGGCCAGTCAATGGGTTTGGTGTAAGAGCCCTCCTTAGTCCCTGTCTTCCTACTCAGGGAGCGTTTGTATAGAGGTGTGGGGAGGGTTGGGGGGAACCCGGACCCCCCCTCCTCCAGGTTCCAGCCCAGGGACCCTAATGGCACCGGCAACAGGTAGTTTTCCTATACTACCAGAGCTATAGCCCTTCCCTCGGCTACTTCCCCAAACGGCCCCTCTTAGCATCCTCCTTGGTACCTGACCTCGCTTGTTCTCCCAGCTCTTTCACTGCGCATCTTCTTTCTCCCAGTGTTCCTACAACACACCTTATTACTCCCAGCTCCTACCAGCCGACGTCGCTGAAGGAGCTTCCTTTTAAACTAGTCCCAGCTGGTTCCAAATGGGCTTCAGTTGATCTGATTAGCCTGTTTCCCGTGATTGCTTCTAGTCCGTTCTTAATTGGTTCCAGGTGTCTTATGGAGTTTGTCTGACTTAATTGCTTCTAGCACCTTCCTGACTGCTCTGGCCCCTGCCCTGGTCACTCAGGAAACAAAAAACCTATTCATCCAGTGTGTTTTCCTTCTACCAGACTCCTGCACCCAACCGGTCTGGGTCTGTCACAATAGCTACCACTTAGTGATATTACAGTAATTTTCACCCATGTTTAGAATAAGCATCTGTGCAGTATCTATTGGCAAATTGACTTTTTATTAGCAATTACTTTGTGTTTCTTTATATTTAATAAACATAGGTGTTGCAAATTATTGCATTCCTCCCAACCCCCCGAGTAAGGACTGAAAGATTAAGTTGTGTGTCTATTAGTCCAAATGTCTATATATTTATATTCCTCCCACCGTGATGGGAGGTGGAATAGTCTAATGGATAGGGCTCTGGAATGTGAGTTGGGCATTTTCTCCCATGCCCTTCTCCCCTCCCATGAAAATTTCCAGATATTAAAAAAACCAAAACATTGCTGCATCTGTGCAAAGACCCCCAACATAGCCGTTACACTTATGGTTAGGACACTGACCTACGTTCAGCTCCATTACCCAAATTAGACAGAGCAGGCATATGAATTAAGGTTGCCCACAATCCAGGTAAGTGCCCTAACCACTAGGCTATTGGCTCTTCTGGGGTTTGTAAATTTCTATAGATATTTGTCTATATTCCAAAAAAAGTTTTGACAATCCGGCATTTTCTGACAACAAATATATCTTTTTTGGCAAATAATTCCCAACTACCTCTCATTGTGAGATTGGGATTGTAATCCCAGATCTGCTATTAATCTGTTATGTTACCTTGACCTTAATTGCTCTGTCCCTCTGATTCCTGTCTTGGCCTTGTTTGTCTTGTTAATTTTTATTGTAAGCTCTTTGAGGTAGGAACTGTCTGTTACTATGTATGTGTACAGTGGCTATCACAAGGAGGCCTTGATATCTGTTGGCTTCTAGGTGTCTGTGTAATACAGATTAACAACAATAACAACAACAACAAAAGTAATAGTGTCTGAGGAGATGAAAAGAGCATAAATTGACAAACATTTTGTTGTTATCCTGAGTTTACGAGAGTCCAAAACGAGGATTTGATAACAAACCAGCACACTAACTCAGGAGCAGGATAAACTCAGAGCATATTACTAGTGATTATTACAGTAATACAAATAGTGCCTTGGATCCCTAGTCATGGGCCATGATCCCATTGTGCTAGTTGCTGATGAAACACAGAACCAAAAGACGGTGCATGCCCCAAAAAGCTTACAATCAAAGGATAAGATAAGAGATTGATACAGACAGACTGGCAAGGAAACAAGGTTGGTCAGCATGCTAGTCAGTGGTCTCAGAATATCACCACCCGAATCTTTGTCAAGTTTTTGTGGGCATCACAGCAAAAAAGTTGTAAGGAGGGATTTGAAGAGGATCATGAAGTAACTATGCGGATGTTGATGGAGAGTGCCTATTAAGCATGAGGGACAGATTGGGAGAAAGCACACAGGTGCTGGTTTGAAAATTTAACAGGTGAGCAAGGGAGGCTGGTGGTTTGGGTTGATCAGAGGCAGAAATTGATACCTTGATAGTGAATGAGAGATGATGGGTAGGGTGGAGATAGATTGTGAAAGGCCTTGAAAGAGAACACAAGTAGTTTGTTTGATACCATAAAGAAGAGGAAGAAAACACAGAGATTGATGACATGAACAAAGCGACGGGCTAGGAAAAACTATCTCTGCAGCAGCAATCTGAAAGGATATGAGTGAGGTAAGATTGCATTTGCCAAGGCCAGAAAGAAGGATGATGTGAGACAATGAGAGCCTGGACAAGAGTTTTAGCTGTGTGGATGGGTAGGAAAGGTGATAAAAGATGGGTCTTGCATGTATCTCATTTGAAGTTACATATGTATGTGCTATAAAGAATGTTCTTACCTAATGTTTACAAAACTCAGTCTTCAAATGCCCTATTTTTAAAGTCCCTTTGGCTGTCACAACCCATATCTCTTCTGGAGCTTCCTCCTCCTCTCTGTTCTGCATCCTGCTCCTCTAGCGCTCAGTAACCTTTCACATGCTACTAGGAGTCTGCAAATAAAAGGCCTGATGTGACCTCTCTTGATTCAGACCAACTCTCATGCAGCCTTCCACTCCTCTTACACTTTCAAAGTCTTCTGTGCTCACCTTTTATGTGATTAACCTGATTTCCTTAAAATCCTTGTGGCTCCCACAGCAACAGCGCCGTAATAAGAACCAGGATGGTTATATAGCAAGTTATGCCACTTGGAAGTGAGTTTCTCATCTTTTTTCTCGATGAACTCCACATTTTGTTTGTTTTGCACTAGCTTATCTACAACTGGCAACATCCTATGACATGACACATACAGATCCATGGCTCACCCTGACTGCAGACATCTCCCTTTATCAGTTTTAGAGGAGTGCAACTGGATGAAAATTGGTGCACTGTCGCTCAAGGTATTAGCAAAAAAGCAAAATCCAATTTGTGTCCTGGAAGGTCTATTTTGTCAGTCTCCTTCCAGTATGGATTTAGCTAAAGCTGGAAAAATCTCTACTGTCAGATGAGATGGATTACTTTCAGTTCACACATTTGTTATTGCATTTAAGGAGCAAAATACACACTCAGGATTAAAATGGTGTTTATTGACTGCAGGAGCAGAATAATAATCTTAGTTTTTCGTTATGCAAACAAATTAATCTGCGGTGAATGTTTGCTTTTTTCCATCCAATATCTTTTAAAATGGTTTATTTAAAAGAAGCCCCTTGCTCAGATTTTTGAGACTGTATATGCTAACCAGTGCTGTCACGCCTATTTTTCTCAGACTTGAAGCAATAACATTTCTCACTGTCTTATTGTCAGACAGGGGCACCTGTCTATGTTTGACAACAAAATGTTTGTCATCCCTTTTGTCTGATACTGCACGCCACCCTCTTTCAAACTCTTTGCCCAGCTGCAGCTTTCATTCACTTCAGTACTTCTGCACGTCCAAAATCTCGGCTCTACCTCTGCATCAACATAACCTGTTAGGCTTAATGTCGGCATTTCTTTTTCTAAGCCAAAGGCAATCAGAGGCGACATTCTTAAAAAGGAAATAAAATACAAAATGGTTCACATTTTTAATAAAATGCTGGAAGCACAATGGAGTTTTTCATAATTTTATTTCAGTGGCCACTTTAAGGCACAGGCTTGTGTCTTTCCATCTCCAGTGTGCATCCCTCTAACCCCTGGTGGGGCTTTTGTGGAGCCAGAAGCCATGGAGGCACGCTCCAGAATGGGAGGAGAGATCATGGACTGGAACAGCTGAAGCAGTATTCCATGTGCTCCCTCTTTCCCCTACCTCCACTTTACCTGTGGCAGGTGGGTGCTGCTGCTAAAGTCCCTGCTTCCTTTTTCCCCTCCCTCTTCCTTGTGCTGCATGGTATGGTGGGGGAGAGAGTTACATGTTGTGTCTCTATCCAGCCTCTGAAGCTTGTCCCACCCACCACTGCTGCTGTTATTGGCCAGTGGAGGTGCTATGGGGCTGGGTGAGTAGCTCCTATTTAGTGGGGGGAGGGAGAGAGGGTGATACAGTTTGCTTCATGGGTGGGAGCTATGGCAGGCTTCTTGTTTCAGTTCTTCCCTTCCCACTTTTAATCTAGTTGCTGGATCTCTTAAGATGCTGAAGGGAGAGGCTGATCAACAGTTAAAGAGTCTGTATATGGCTAAAGTGGCAAGCTGCTGTGTGGGTTTTTCACCTTCCACTTAGCATCCAGGAGTTCAGTTTCTTGGGGATTTAAGTTACACTTGCTTCAATTTTGGTGGGTCCCAAGGTTGTTCATGGGTTGAAAGAGTTAAAAATAATCATTAAAAAGCTAGTGTGTTGTTTGGGCATTGGCCCTGGGCATGTAAATGGCATGATGAGATGGTGCATCACTGTCTGTTGTAGCCTGTGGCTCTTTTGGGACTCCCAAGTCTGAGGGAGTAGAGGGGGCAAGGTTTTAATACTCTGTCACCACTAGGTTTGCAGTCTACTGGGGGCATTGGTGCAGCTGGAACCAGATTGCTAGGTAGTTTTATGTGGTTTTCTTCATCTCAGCTAAGTATTGATGTTGAATAAAGTTGCGGCATCTTCATTTTACCAATTATGGCGTCTGTGTCTCATTGTTTGCATGTCCAAATCAATATATTCTTTGCTAGTTTGTTCTTTATTAGTGTCAATAAGGGTGGCAATAGTGTATTTAGTGACAATTCTGCAATCTAACACTTCAAGCCATGTGGAGCTGATTGAAATATTGATTACTAAATTCCTTTGACATATCAAACCATGTGGGTGAGCATATGTGATGTGAGTTAAATGCTTAGTGTTTGCACAATGCCCACAAAAAGCCTCTTAAATTAAGGCTTAAGCAGGACTCACATAGTATATTATCAGCCTACAGTTCTGTTAGCTCTCTGCATGGGCGAGAATTTCACGTGTCATGCACTTACCTGCCACAATTCTATGGGAATGCCAGTAGTTTAATTCTGATTCGTTGATTACAATCAGGAAAACATTCCTTGGTTCAGAGAATTGTAATCCAAGAGAAATCCTGTACTGAATTAAGTAAGGCCGCTTAAATAGAATCTCTGGAATGACACTACTGGTTTACAAAGAGGACAATGTTTTAAAATAATAAGTCCTATAATTTTCTTGCTATTTATTGGGATGAACTCATTTGGCATTAAATGTGAATTTCATACTCATCAGTACATTAACTGGATAGGATTTCCACTCTAAATCCCATGCTGATTATTGTTCCTTTTATTTTACAGCATACAACACAGAGCAATATGGTAAATATAAACACTAGCATGTGCCTAACCAATGACAAAGTCATAGATTATTAAATGGACATTACTGATTTAATTATAGCCTGGAAGAATGCATACATCTCAAGCAGAAATGATTACCTACAGATGAGATAACATGGTGATTATCATGTCTACACCATCACTTCAATTGAATTTATAAACACATTATGGATGATATATTAAAATGTGATAACAGTAAATTGTCATTATAATGTATGTCTAATACATACTCACAGACATGCCCTTTGGAAGGAAATACTACTGTTACGGCTGTAGTTTTAATGCCCGTTAGTATTAATAGTAATGAGGGGCCTTACATAGCGCTTTTCTTATTCAGAACATTAGGTAATTAATCTGTAACGTCTCTGAGGTTGATGAATTCACATGAAAACACATCTTGGGCTTGTATGTGGAGAGAGGACAGAGGGTGGGTGGATAGTGGGGTGGGGTGGGGTAGGGTGTGTGTGAGAGATGGGGGGAGGGGCTGGATAGTGAGGGAGGGTGGAAAGGGAAGAGTTTGTACATGTTCTAAGATAGGATGGGTGCATTAAAAATGAGGTAACCACATGACCTTATTTTTGTAACTTATGTCCTCCAATTCTTGTCTGAATTGTTTTATGAAGCAGTGGCCACACCTTTTGCGCATGGCACAAATAAAGAAATTTAAAAAACAATTATTTTAAAGATGAGGAAACTGGAACAAGGTGGTTTAATTACTTGCTCCAGTACTGCAATTGTAGCTGACTTTATTTTTTCATAAAATCAAAGATTTAAATCCTATTTCCCATGGCAACAGTGCCTTGAATCTATGATGGAAAACACTGTCTTGCATGAACATGTGCTCTGGGTTTCAATGTAACTGATATATATATATATATATTAGTAGGAAGGAAATCTCTAATGGGGATGGGAGAATTTCAGAAGGTTGAACATTTCAGGTCAGATAGGCTTCAAAACCTATGGGTTTTTAGCTGAACTTTTTGTGAGCTGCCTGAGACTTTCCCTGCTGCCTGCCCACTGCCCGAGTCATTCACTTCAGCTCTCAGTAGCAGGGAAAGGCTCTGATGGTGGGGAGATGCAGGAGGCTTTCCCCAGTGCTTTCCCTGGTCTTTCCCTGCTGCCAGGAAATATTCCAGCTGCAGGAGGCAGCAAGGTATTGCATTGCTTAAAAAAAAAAAAAACCCACAACAAAAACAATCCCTCCTCCCTCCCCGGCAAAAAAAATAGCCACATAGATGTGGGAGGTTGGTTGTGCAAGTAGAGAGCCCTGTAGGGTGCATACTCACAGGGTTCAGGAGTGTCATTAACTCTACTCACTTAAGCACTGCCTCACCATCTACCCTGCTAATTATACCCATGCTAGGGGGAAGTAGTATATGTACTCTGCATGCCATTGTAAGGAATGTACAGTGTAGATGTACCCACAAGTGATATGTTGTGTGCAACTGAAAGTAGAACCTCTCAGCTGGTATGTACATTACCACTACATCTGTATGTGTCTGTTTTCTTGATCACTGTTTCATCATGTGGTGGTAAGTAATTTCTATAAAAACTTTTAGCACTATAATATTGGTAAACTGTTTGGACCCAGTTTAAAATGGTCTCATGCCCACGCTCACTCCTTTACAGGATCAGCACCTTTGTGACTACTGGCTAGAAAACTTCTCAATACAAAGATGTACCCAATGCAGTTAGGTAGAGAGGTGTAACTATGGCATAATACATACTCATAGTTACCAGTCTGGACAGCCTGAACTACTTGTCTCCTAATTGTTAAACTACTGATTTCCAAACTTGGAAGCCTGCCTTAAAAACAACTTTTTCACTACTGCTATTTCCAGGAGCAATCTGGGATGTGCAGGAAGCTTTGTTTCATGCTAAATTATGTTGGTGGATCAGCCCAGCAGAGAACATCCCCAGGATCAAGGGAGTGCCAGTGTAGCTAAACACTTTGTACCTTCACCCTTTCACGGCTGCTATACGTTCCTTGGCTGCAGCTGAGGTTTTGACCTCTAAATTTCATAGAAATATTTATCTGTAGATGTAGATATGGGTGATGAGCAGCTTATTTGAAATTGAAACCTTTGAAATGACTTTATTTTGTGTCTGATTACTTTAATTGGAGTGAAGTGGCCTTAATTCTGATATCTTCAAGTGACATGAGTATGGTACTTGTATTTCTGCATAGCACCATAAACAACAAATTGCACTGTATTCATCACTTTATACACATGTTTGTGTTTGGTTTTTAATCTGCATGTATCTAGGTCTGATTTATATCTTGTTTCTGTGGAATTACCTTGATTCTCACCACTGTGAAATCAGAATCAGTCTCACAGAATTTGTAACACAAAGTGGAGGGTGAATATGGCATAGATAATATATCAGTTAGTGCTTTTATTATTCCCATAGGTTATCTGAATAAGCACAGAGAATACTTATTTCCATATGACTTCCTGTCAGGGATAATCTATAAAGCGGTCTATAATATTTTAAGTGAAAAATCATATGTTTTAATACTCTAAATTAATATACTGTACCCCAGTTTCTAGAAAATGTCATTCTTGTGCAACCACATGTCTGTTCTGTGGGCCCACAGTATACAATGTGGTAGTATTGTTTTCATCTTTAATATCTGTCAAGGTTCCTCCCCCACTCTGAACTCTAGGGTACAGATGTGGGGACCTGCATGAAAACCTCCTAAGCTTACTTTCACCAGCTTAGGTTAAAACTTCCCCAAGGTACAAATTAATTTTATCCTTTGTCCTTGGAATATCCACTGCCACCACCAAACTCTAACTGGGTTTACTGGGAAACGCAGTTTGGACACGTCTTTCCCCCCAAAATCCTCCCAACCCTTGCACCCCACTTCCTGGGAAAGGTTTGGTAAAAATCCTCACCAATTTGCATAGGTGACCACAGACCCAAACCCTTGGATCTGAGAACAATGAAAAAGCATTCAGTTTTCTTACAAGAAGACTTTTAATAGAAATAGAAGTAGATAGAAGTAAAGGAATCACCCCTGTAAAATCAGGATGGTAGATACTTTACAGGGTAATTAGATTGAAAACATAGAGAATCCCTCTAGGCAAAACCTTAAGTTACAAAAAAGACACACAGACAAAATAGTCATTCTATTCACCACAATTCTTTTCTCAGCCATTTAAAGAAATCATAATCTAACGCATACCTAGCTAGATTACTTACTAAGAGTTCTAAGACTCAATTCCTGGTCTATCCCCAGCAAAAGCAGCATATAGACAGACACACAGACCCTTTGTTTCTCTCCCTCCTCCCAGCTTTTGAAAGTATCTTGTCTCCTCATTGGTCATTTTGGTCAGGTGCCAGCGAGGTTACCTTTAGCTTCTTAACCCTTTACAGGTGAGAGGATTTTTCCTCTGGCCAGGAGGGATTTTAAAGGGGTTTACCCTTCCCTTTATATTTATGATAATATCCCTCTCTCTTATAAAATCATAGAATCAATCATAGAACTGGATGGGACCTCAAGAGGCCATCTATTTCAGTACCCTGCACTCATGGCAGGACTAAGTATTATCTAGACCATGCGTGCGTGCACACAAAATCTGAATGCATTAAAATTATGCTAATTCTTAATAGTATTCCATAATATAATATAAATACAATTCAATAAATGTGCACTATTTTCCCAACCATTTCCCATACTTATGACTGCGGTTGCAATTTATGAGCCTACCAGCACTGAGCCATTGATTTAATGGGATAGGTTATTGTCATATAACCTGATGTTCAGTGTCCTCTTCTAGTTGCTGGCCCACAGAGGATATGAGTGTTACAACTACAACCTGGAGTTATTCCTTCAGCTCTCGTGATAGAGGCTCATACATTTTTAATCTGGTATTGTATGATGTCCCAATGAGCCAGTCATGCAACGTTACTCAACCTATCTTCAATGTTAATCATTTTTAAAGCATATCTGTTTGAGTGCCCTCGAGTTCGGCTCCACCTGTGGAAATAACTTATGCACGTGCTTAACTTTAAGCCCGTCAGTAGTCCCACTGAGTTCAGTATAACTTCCCATGCGTTAAACATTATGTTTGTCTTGAAGTGCTTCTCTGGATCAGTGTCTTAATTCTAAACTGGGCCCTGGTCTGTCACTGTGTCTGTCCAGGATCCCTGGATGTTCAGTTTTCTGATTCTACGGTCAGTCTCTTTTATCTGAGTGTGTATGCAATGCCGGTATTGCAGTCTTAGGATCCATCTAAGCTTGGAGTTAGGGGTGTGATGCCCAGCTTGCATAGACATACTTGCATGAGCTCTCACTGAGCTAGTGCACTAAAAGCAATAGTGTAGCTGCAGCAGCGTAGAAAACAGACGAGCCACCCTGAGCCTGTACCCACAAGATTCACGTGGGTTCGTATTCGGGGAGGCTAGCCTGTGCTGCTGCTTGCCCCTTCCCCCAGCTACGCTGCTGCTTTTAGCACGCTAGCTCCGTGAGACCTAGACACAAGTATGGCTTCTCAAGCTGGGAATCACACCTCCAGCTCCAAGTGTAGGCATAGCTTTAATGTTTGTCCTTCAGAGGGGTAGTATCATCTTACTCATTGGTACGATGTACCAAGTCATGGGCATGTAATTTGCTTCTGTTAGAAGACTGTCTCTTCTCCAGAAGTGTGTGATTACACAGATGTTTTGTTGTATTAACATCTAGAAATGTTGTGTACAAATAGTTGCACTATATACATCTGAAACCACTAATTCACATCCTTTCAACACATATTTTGACTTAAAAAATAATACAAGGGTTTTCAGCAGCTATAACAAAACGTTGTGCTATGATCCCATTAGATTTCATAAGCAAGGCAGTGTTTGGATCAGGTCAGTACTTGGAGTGGAGACCTCTAGAAAGAAACAGGTTGCTAGGGCATGATGTTGATGATTCAGCAGAGGGAACTCATTCTCCTAAACCAGGACTCAACAACAGCAGCATAGTGTTTAGGGGACATTGAGCAGCTGGAGATGATGTTTTCTGGCTGAAATACAAAACTGAGACCCTGACCATTTCTATTTGCGCTAGAGAGTTCCCACTGAACTTTTGTAAAATTAAGATTTTTCAAACCTAATATCCTACCTAGATTCAGGTTTGGGTATTTATTCTACCTTCTTAATCCTTTTTCATTTCCTGATCTCAACTATTGTCTAATATTGCTCTGTGCTGTTCAACAACAGTTCCATTTCATGCTAGAGATGGCTGCATTTCAGTGGCGATAAGTGATCCCATGATTCAGTTTGCATATAATTTTGTAGTTGAAGTTCGTACACCTCTTTGAGATCCTTTGGAAACAAAGGTGCTATATGAATGTAAACTATTGCTGTTCCCCATGGGAGGAATGTAATACTGGTCACACCATGTATGTCTGATCTGGAGACAGTTTGTCTTCTCTGAAGAAACAGAAGCACTGAATGCCAATTACTTTGGAACATTGGTCCCAAGACCTTATTCAAGCCTCTCTTCTTCAGATTATATAGATTCACTGTCGGATGGCTTATAATTATCTAATGGATCAGTTGTATATATCTGAGAGATCACACTGTTGTTATTAAATTCACCATGAACAATATGCTTCCATTATATGTTATACATGTCCTTTTGAGCCCAAGAAATTTGTCAGCCAAAACAAATGTGGCAAAATCATGAAGAGCTTAGCTTTTCAGGTGGACCAACAGCAAAGCTAGTTCCACTGGATTTATTTTGTGATTGTAGACATAATGCACTTCTACACTGTATCACCCATCTGCTGACTGATTCATTCTTCTAGGCTGACAGAGATTTAAAATGTAAAAAATTCCTGATCTCTGAGTTGCTCTTCAGAGAGCAGGATCCTGGTACATTTCAGCACCTTTCAGGCTTACAATAACAGTATCAGCCAGCAAAATGTAGGGATAGGGTGATATGCATGCACAGGTCTGCAAATTATGACAAAGCTGGCTGATCTGTTTCTGGTTGATAATTTTTTTTTATCAAAAAGGGGAAAGGAAAATAAAGTAAAAATCTTAATGAAGCAAAATGTTTTAGTGTGTGCACCTTAAAACACTGAATATATTAACAGAAAAGTGAGACAAACATGCATTGGAAACAAGGAGAGACTTTAACTAGGGGTGTGTCTCCCACATCCCAGGTAAGGAGCCTAACCACCAGGCTCAAAGTTATAAGGGAGGTTCTCCTCCTCCTCCTATGCCCCTTCCCCACCAACTTTTTTGCAAAAAAATGCCTAAGGCACCTAATTCCAAGAGAGGGTTTGCTGCTGAGAATCACAAGCAGAAGGAGTTGCCTCCCTGCAGCCTCAGACATAGCTGCTTATCTCCATGAGGGGGCAGGGCTTAGCATACACCCCTGTCATCAGCATCTCCCACTGGCAGTTTTAGGCAACTCCTGGACTTCAGCTAGTGTGCAGGCTGTGTGAATCACATTCTAGACACCTGTCTCTCCCAGTCTATTGTATAGGGAATTCTAGGTGCCTGACTGAAGCTTTGTGATTCAGTTTGTTAGGTGCTGAGATGCTCACTGTCACAATGCCTAAATTCTTTGTGAATCTGGGCCATAATCAATATTACTATGGTGTCAACTGTAGGAATGCTCTTTGTCAAAATGTGTCTTACAATACAATAAATATTTATGCAGAAATGTGTCACGCTAGTGAACATTTTAAATTCATTTTGAAAATACAGCTTAATCTTTTATTTTCATTTGTCATATTTTCTTCATGGGAAGCAAATGTGACAAGGTTTTGTGTGTCTGGGTATTTCTTCTTGTAACCATAATTACTTTCACATAAACTATTGGCTTCATTTGTCATTCTCAGATGTGCCGAAGTGTACCAACTAGCGAGAAACCTGTGGAGGAGAGTTAATGGGCACTGACTGATTTACTTCTACTTCTACTTTTATCCATCTACTGCTCTCTCTCTCTCTCTCTCTCTCTCTCTCTTTCCACCCCAGCCAGACCTCCAATATCCTCTCACACTCAGTCAGGTGGTGGGAAGAGGTGTGGAGCTCATGTAACACATTCACAAGTGGGGTGCTGTTCTGTTTTGTGAGTTGCTCTCGAGCAAACATACCAGTCTACTGTACTGCTGCTCCCTGAAGAAGGTCATTGTTCTGTCCCAGGACAGGGAAGGGAAATGGTCCCAGTCTGTGTATATCTTGCCTGTTCTTAGAGAACTACTGCCCAATGGCAGCTCACATTTCCTTCTAATTTATCACTCCAGCCTTACTCCCCACATACCTTCATATCCTTCTGCTGATTTCCCTACATCCAGTGGCATGCCCCCCATCATCATCTCTCAGGCCGGACTCCATCCAATTGTTGATCACTCCCCTCCTCACCATTCCTTTCTGTGCCACACTTGCACAGCCGCGTCAGCTGCGATGGCTACATCTGGCCTAACTCTCTTCGGCGTCCTTTGGAGTAAGGTCTTCAAGCTCATCCAGGGCAGACACTGCAAGTTCCAGTCTTGTCCCTCTGGGAGGCTCAGGGGCAGATCATGGTGTCCTATTTATTCTTTTCTTCTGTAGTGGGAATAGCCTTGCAGAACACCATAGACCTCTAAGTTATTCGTGGCTTATGTTTAGAGATAGACAACTAGTTCAAGTTCTGAATTCCAGACCAAACTGATTCCTTTTTTAAAAATTAGGGAAGCATTTGATTTGTTTCTCCCTTCCTGATCCAGAGCTTCTGCCCCCTTGTCCATCCCCTGCAAGATAGGAGAGCAATAGCCCCTCAAAAATATAAAGGGAAGGCTAACCACCTTTAAATCCCTCCTGGCCAGAGGAAAAACACTTTCCCCTGTAAAGGGTAAGAAGCTAAAGATAACCTCGTTGCCACCTGACCAAAATGACCAATGAGGAGACAAGATACTTTCAGAGCTGGAGGGGAGGGGGGAACAAAGGGTTCTCTCTGTCTGTGTGTTGCTTTTGCCGGGACCAGAGCAGGAATGCAGGTCAGAACTCCTGTAAAGGGTTAATAAGCAATCTAGTTAGATATGCATTAGATTCTGTTTTGTTTAAGTGGCTGATAAAATAAGTTGTGCTGAATGGAATGTATATGTTTTTGTGTCTTTTTGTAACTTAAGGTTTTGCCTAGCAGGAATCTCTATGTTTTGAATCTGATTACCCTGTAAGGTATTTACCATCCTGATTTTACAGAGGTGATTCTTTTACTTTTTCTTCAATTAAAATTCTTCTTTTAAGAACCTGATTGCTTTTTCCTTGTTCTTAAGATCCAAGGGTTTGGGTCTGTGTTCACCTATGCAAATTGGTGAGGATTTTTATCAAGCCTTCTCCAGGAAAGGGGGTGTAGGGCTTGGGGGGATTTTGGGGGGAAAGACATTTCCAAGTGGGCTCTTTCCCAGTTATATTTGTTAGATGCTTGGTGGTGGCAGCAATAAAGTCCAGGGACAAAAGGAAAAATAGTTTGTACCTTGGGGAAGTTTTAACCGAAGCTGGTAAAAATAAGCTTAGGGGTTTTTTTCATGCAGGTCCCCACATCTGTACCCTAGAGTTCACGGTGGGGAAG
The DNA here is from genome assembly GCF_965140295.1 of Lepidochelys olivacea. Classification (NCBI taxonomy): domain Eukaryota; kingdom Metazoa; phylum Chordata; order Testudines; family Cheloniidae; genus Lepidochelys; species Lepidochelys olivacea. Next base: position 174,091,693 of record NC_140412.1, on the reverse strand, counting down.
GAACCTTGACACCTCCCACAATAGAAAATCCAGGACAGTGTCACCTGGCTACTCCCTGAAGACATCTGGTGTTAAGAACTGATGGTAGATCTCCAAACCGTCCTCTAGAATACATTACCATGCAGAGAGGGTCTCACATTCATATTCTAATAGGGAACACAATAGTTTTGACAAAACTCTCGTGGTTACACCTGGTCTCACTTGGAGTTTACAGATACAAATTAACCGAAATTCAGAGTGAAAAGAGTTGCCAAACCACACAGAGTGTTCAGGTGAGGTATTGAAACACACACTCACCAAACCAGCAGGTTCCCTCAGCCCTAGAAAGCTGTGGTGCAGTTGTGCTGAATTCAGTCATGGAGTAAGTAGGCATAAATTCCATTGAACAGCAGGATTGAGGATCAGGTCGGGGGCTGGGAAAGTTGGAGATGAGACTGCAGAAAAGATTTGGACAAGGAGGGAGGCAGAAGGGTAAGATGCAGAGTACAGAAGAAACAAAGGTGACTAAAAAGTTATCAAAAATTGGGGGATTAGTTAAACTGAAACTTCATCCCTTTTGAGGCTCACCCATCATTGCAATCTAAATACTAATTCTTTGCTATTTTAGTTGATTTAAGAGTTAACAGGCAGATACTAAATTCATTAGAAAAAATATAAACTATCCACCTCTGATCCCTTTGGTGAAACCAGTCCATTCTCCTCATAGCAAAAATGTAAAACTCTATGTTGTTCTTTAACCAGTTTTAGAACTACAGCTTAGGGCATATACGGCTATTCATTTCAAAATGAAAAGCAATGCACTAATGTTTTCTTTAAAAAAAATACAAAATTGAATAAACTACAATCAGGGAGATTTTTTCCATAACATATCTTAATTAGTTTGGCACCTTACCATTGCTGAGTAAGTCAAAATGACTTGTTATTCTTTTGCAAATTGTAAGCACTTTGTGGTTACATGAGTGGGAAGTAAAGACAGAAGATGTATCTGTAGTCAAAGCTACACTGGCCAAATTGTGCAGTAACACTTTTTGTCAATGGATGAGAGCTTAGCTAGTGCTATCGGTTTATGCCACACTTGCAGATCAGTATCCTAAACTGAGATAAACCACATAAACTCATCCCATTGTAATGAAACAAAATAGCAGTTTCTATGGAGTTGGAGCATAATGTCTGGTCATTATCAGGTCACCAGCAGAGAAGCTGATTATTCACAGAGGTGACTATGGCTGGAGGAAGATGAGACGATGGCTTGGAATCTGTGTATTGCTTCAAACTAATTCTGTTATTGGTCATAATTGTATTACAGTAAATGCCTCAACTGGGCGTGGTCCCATTGTGTTTGTACGGTGCCTAACACAGTAAATGACAGTCCCTGATGTGACAAGCTTAGTATTAAGATGAACAGCTACCCAGTCAAATTAAAAGTTCTGCGTAAGTGTATTTAAAAAAAAATTGTGTACATTCCACTTTTAGGGGCAAAATGTGCCCCCCACCCCAGCCACTGAGGGACCCTGTATGCAGCCAAACTGGTGTGGTTCCACTGTGCCTAAGGAAGCAGAATGATTTCATGCCTGCATTTCCAGCTTGGAAAGAGAGTGTAACCCAAGCAAAGGCTACTGCAGACTTTATGAGACAGTCACAGCCCCAGAGCAATTCCATTGCTGCTCTGCAGCCTGAAGGCAATTATTGCCAACAACAAACTTTGAAAGAAACAGAAACATGTCCATTTGTTCTAATCCTTTCATGGAATATTCTGATTTTTTTTGGTCAAAATTTAAATTTTCACTTTTATTCAAATTGAAATGGAACATTTTAATTTTTGACAGGTTTCAGAGTAGCAGCCGTGTTAGTCTGTATTCGCAAAAGAAAAGGAGGACTTGTGGCACCTTAGAGACAAACAAATTTATTTGAGCATAAACATCCGATGAAGTGGGCTGTAGCTCACGAAAGCTTATGCTCAAATAAATTTGTTCGTCTCTAAGGTGCCACAAGGACTCCTTTTCTTTTAATTTTTGAGGGGTTTGTACTCACCCTTTCCTTTACTTCTCCGTCCCTCTTTTTTTTTTCCCCTGGAAAAGAGGAGGGATGGAAAGAAGAAAAAAAACTGACTCCTTTTTTATTGGAATCATATGGAATCTAAAATTATTTTTTAAATAAAAATAGACAATTTTGGACAACACAAACTTTTTGTGAAAATATTTGCATCATTCAAAAAAACCTACTTTTTCACTGGAAAATATTTTAAGGGGGAAGAAAATCAATGAGCCCTACTAAAATGATATACATGGACATCTTCTGTAAGAGTTTTTGCAACTCTCACTGTCTGTATTAGAGTTGAGAACAGACTGTTTCTAACCACACTGAACTAAATTGGGAAAAGTTGCATCCCCCACGAAAGGGTGAATTTACAATTAACCTTTACGAAAGGTAATGTAACTAAGCAGTTACATTTACTAATGTAACTAATGTAAATGAAGCCTCATTAAATGAAGTAGACATATGACGTGTAGGTACAGTGGTTACCCGCTGGCCCATGCCAAGGGCAGGTACTGTAATATGAAGTGGCACGTTGGATTATGCATGCATGCATGCATTGGTAGCTATGATTTATGGCACCTGTTCGCATCTGTTGCATGATTGATGGGTTTGTGAGTCAAAAATAAAGCTGCAGTTTTCACACCTGAGATCGTTCTCTGTTACTTTATCCATAGGAGTGATGGGTTTGTAAAAGAACAGAGACATTGTACCGGTTACAAAGCAAAATATCTAGACTACCTAATTAGGAAGGGGTTACAAGAAATTGCTTACAAGCCAAATAATACTAAATAAGAATATGTTAGTGTTTGGGAGTTTGTTTTCATTTAGCTCATCCCGTTTTCTCAATCTGTCATTCCTTGTTTCTTTTTATATCCTTGAACACAATTAAGTGCATGTAACAAGTATCAGACAGGATTTATTTTTCTCTGTTCAGTTGATTGTAAATTTCTTGCAGACCAGTTTCATTATAGGCCTTCAGAATTCTCTTCAAATAAAGTGCTGTGGTAATGGACTGACATTATACACTATGAATTCAAGTCTGAGTTATGAGCTATGTTGTAACGCACAATTTTTCTTAAAAAATAACTTTTTAATATTTCAGCACCATGTGTCATTTAGCATTAAGGTTATTGTTGATATAATGGTGTTACTCTGTGTTAACAAATAGATAAAAGGTTGTGTAGTTTTGTGATTATACCCTTGAGCAGTTCAAACCTATTGATGCTAATCAGAACTATATATTGGAAATTTCCAGTTGAGCTCAAGGAAGAAGCAGAAACTTCTATATTTCATTTGTATCCCATTGTTGCTGATATATTATTGCATATCATGGTACCAGTGGCAAAGGATATTTTTACATTTAAAAAAAGCCATGGGTTGAAATCCTGGACCCACTGAAGTTAATAGCAAAAACGTAATTGACTTCAGTGGGGCCAGGATTTCACCCATGGTGCTGCACATGTATGGAACAGCCTTAAATAATGGATATTTTATTGTTCCCATCATATAATTCTAAATTAAATTTTAAATCTGGGAATAATACGGTTACATCTCATACTCTATGGACATGCATTTTCATTAAATGTTCCAGTTTCAGTGCAGTCCTCCTCTTCCTTGCGTTCTCATTGATGTGTACATACCTGTATTCTTATGAACCTGACTGTGATCAATGAATTATAAGTACTGTCTTGTAGTTACAACTCAGGACTCGGAATTAGATGACCTTGGATTCATTACATAAGAACGGCCATATTGGATCAGACCAAAGATCCATCTTGCTCAGTATCCTGTCTTCCAACAGTGGCCAATGCCAGGTGCCCCAGAGGGAAAGAACAGAACAGGTAATCATCAAGTGATCAATCCCCTGTCACCTATTCCAGCTTCTGGCAGAGGCTAGGGACACCATCCCTGTCAATCTTGGCTAATAGCCATTGATGGACCTATCCTCCATTTCTGTCCCTCCCACAAAATTCTTGTGACCTTGAAAAGGATCAGGTACCCTCTCAATTTTGTGATTTTTCTCATCTGTAAAAATATAGATAATTGTACTTCACACAAATGTTGTGAAGCTTCCTTCTTTTCTTCATGAATATATAAGATATTGATGCTACATAAAAGTTACATTTAGGTGAGCTCTTTAATTTTAGAGTTTATAATTTGGTGTTTTCTAGATTATTTTTAAAGTATTACAGTATAAATTTTCTTGCACAGATTCACTGTCTTTCTTTGGTAAGGAGCTGAGCAGGGGCTAGAGATATGGGATGTTTTGTTTAGGTTTTGCCCAGAAATCCAAAATGTATTAAAGCACTTCAAGGTTCTAGAATTGTGTGTGTGTAAATAAGTAATATAGCCAGACTAGCATTTGGCAGAAATTAATACATAGCACTGGCTTTCTTTCTGTAATTATCTCACCCTTCAAATTAAAAAGGTTTAACTGATGGGGGAATGGCTTTAAAACCCATGCTAGTTTTGTGAACTCAAAAACTAGTTTCAAAAGGCTTTCAAAACCTAAACCCCATGAGGTTTCTCCATCTCTGATTGAGACTTACCATGCCTAAAAATAATGACAGCCTCCAACAGAACTGAATAAGGAGGGGACGCGGGGAAGCATTAAATTCACATCAAACACAGTATAAAAACTAAAGCTGATGAAAGTGGAGAGAGGAAATTTATATGGAAGGCAAATAGTTGTCTCTTCAGAGACAGCTGCAGTTATTAATTAGGGTTCTATCATTTGTACTAAATGGTCAATCAATAGCCTTACTGCTTTGACATTTCATTTACTTTGTAGCTTGCTTATTAATTTGATGTGATTCAGCTCGGCTTGTGATGTCGTCCTATGTGTCAGTCTGCCTGTGATGTCTGGGCTGCAGGATGGGTTGTTAAGGCAGTGCTTAACAGGATATAGCAGGCAGAAAAAAATCTCTTTAGTTTCTTAATTCACATGGCATTAACAATACAAAATATATATATATGGCATATTAATGTTGAACAGCAGACACAGCAGCAAAAGCAGCATCTGCCAAAGGTACCAGAGCAGAGTTAATTCCTTAATTAATATTGATGCATCATAACATTAATATATTTTGGTATTACAGTGTTTAATTAAAGCTATCTAAAGCTCTTCAAAGTAAGCACGAAGCATCGCAAATGTGAGCTCAGCAGAACAATCTTATTCAGGAGGAACTTAAATAGTTGGGCTGAAGAAAACTATGCATAACTTGGGGAGCAGTATCACGTTATATACTGTACTATTGTGTTATCATCATTCCATTGTATGAACACATTTTAGGAAAACTGTATTAGGAGTATACAGATAAAGCAGCCTCAAGACTGGACTTTTGGCCTATTTAAATGCAGTATAACAGAAATTGACTTAGTGATGGTTACATCATTGCAGAGTGGAGAGGTGGTTATCTTTTTTGGGGTTTTTTTTGTTTGTTTGTTTGTTTTTTTCTTAATTTTCATGTTTGTGAGATCAATAAGAACTCATGCACAATCATATAGAAAACTGAAGAAAACATTTGGAATATAAAATACCAGTGTCAGTGAAGAGTTCCTGTTCCCCCACCAAATAATTGTATGGATTTTAAGGCCAAAAAGGATTGTTCTGATCTAGTTTAACCACCGTTGATTTCATCCAGTTATTACTTCACCCAGCCTATATCCTGTGGATGATTTAGAACATATTTTTTAAAAGACATCCAACTTGATTTAAATCTTCTTAATGTGAGGTTAGATTTCACTTGGATTAAAGTGTTTTGCTTAAATAAACCACAAAATAATGTAAGACAAGTTAGCAATGGAAAATATATTTTAGATCATTTTACCAGTCCCCCTGTAAAAGTATCTAGGAGTTCAAGGCTAGACTCTGCTCTGGCACTGGCCCACACCAGTATGAAACTGATTACCACTATAATTAGGGATTTGCCAGATTTGTCAGTATCGGTCATTGGAACTCTCCACACACTGGGACAGGCTGAAACCTACACCTTCCCAGAGGATATCTTTACCCTATCTTCTCTACAATGTCTTCTCTTCTTTTGGGTCTGACTCTACTCAGAGACATCACAACTCCAGAGGATGAAACCACCTTGAGGAGATGGGAATACTCCCCTATTCCATTCAGCATTTGTCAGTTGTTACCAACAGCTCCACTGGCTGAAATGGAACCTACCTTCTCATCTGATGAATCAGAGGCGTCAGAAGGAACATCACCTCCACATAGAGAGGTGAGCCCAGACAGAGGCTTCCAAAGGTTTGGAGTCTGTCCTCCACCCAAATATGACTATCTAGGGAAACAGTGATACCCAATGTCATGGTACTCCACTGGTTGATCCTTCTTACTGGCACTAGTAGGGTCCATGGGATTCATATGCTAGACACCTCAAATCTGGGCATGAATCTTACCTACCTTCTCCTAACCAACACCAACAAGTTCTATCAGAGTAAGAGGGAGAAGAAGTTGAGTTTGTCTACCAGTTCTGAAGGGTGTCTCCTTCTCTTTGCTCCATTTTTACCATCTCCAACTGGGGACCTCTCACGGTATTAAGAGCACCTGGAGAGAGTGGCGACTGAGTTCCAGATTCATCCTGAAGAGGTAGAGGTTACTCAGCATAGTATCTGGGATATTCTGCAGCCCTCTAGTCCTAGCTGGATGGCCCTTCCAGTGAACAGTTATCGAACCAGCTAGGGTAGTTTGGCTTTCTCTGGCCCCCTCCCCCCAAAAAAGCTGAGAGGTATTATTTTTCTACTAGCCAGGGGAGAAGAGTTCCTGTTTGCACACCTAGTGCCAATGTAGTGGTGGTCAAGCAGCCACTGAGAGGTCTAGAATACAGCATCCCAAAGCAACACTCACTGACAAGACCTTGACGTCTTAGGGATGAAAGTATTTTTCTCCTACCAGCTTTCAGTTTCAAATTGATAACTACCAGGCTTTGTTAACAAAGTATGATTTCTCCAACTACTCCAAACTATTGGACTTTAAGGACCAGGAAGACAAGGCCCAATTCCAAGCCCTAACTGATGCAGGTAAATTGGTAGCTAAAACATCTCTTCAGGATACAGAGGATGCTGCTGACACCATTTTGAGAGGAATAGCTACAGCAATAATCATGAAGTATGAGCTCCACTCCTCGGGATTCAACAGGGAGATACAAAATACTATTGAGGATCTACCCTTTGATGAAGCAAATGTATTCAGTCAAAAAAAAAAAAACCAAAAAACTGACAAGTCCCTTTACTCTCTGACTCCGAAACAACCCTCTACTCCCTGGGCATTTATACCCCAGCTCCAGAGAAGAAACACCACAAACAGGTATACAGGCTAAGACTGCCTCCTTAACTGTTCTGTCACCAATGCCCTTACTAACCACCATGCAAATGCCACAGGGTACATAGACCAGGAACGTTGCTTTTTCCACATCTATTGGTACTGTTCAACCTCATCCAGCATGTAGGAGATTCTTTTTATTGGACTTTCAAGAACTGTATTCCTCTACTGCTGCCGTCCTTTGCAGCCCCCCAATTTTTTGGTGGCTGCCTCATCAACTTCATTTGTGTATGGAAGTCAATGACAATGGGCAAGTGGGTGTTAGAAACCATTGGCTCTGCTACGTAATTGAGTTTGTGTTATCTCCCCATCACAAAGCCCTTTTTGTGGACCACTCTCATGAGGAGATCATTTCTCAGAAGGCATACTCTCTTCTTCAGTGAGGAGTGATAGATCATGTGCCATCTCAACATGAAGGGAAAGGATTCTAGTCCGCAGGTTTCTTAGTGCCCAAGAAAAAAATGGAGAATGGAGACCAATTCTTGACCTATACCAATGGAAAGTTTTTATTCAAAGATACAAAATGCTGCATCATCAGATGGGCATTGATAATCCCCTCCCTGGAGAAGTGCACATTCATTTGTAGCTCTCGACATGAAAGATGCTTACCTTCATGTGGACATTCACCCATCCCACAGAAGGTTCCTCAGATTTCAGGGCGCACACAGTGCAAAATCTGAGTGCTCTCCTTCAGACTAGTTACAACATCCAGGCTTTTCTCGATGGTAACACCCTGGACGATACAAAACTGCTACATCATCTTTTTGTATCTGGACAATTGGCTCCTGATGGGCAGATTCAGCAAGTTGGTAACCCTATTCCTACTCTGTCTTCTTTCTTCCTTGGGAAGAAAAGTCCAGTTTGACTTCCACAAAGACCATAGACTTTATAGAAGTGACTCTAGACTTGACACAGCAAGGACCCTAACTCCTTATGGAAAGATTCCAAGCTATGAACAACTTGATAAGAGAAGTCACCGTCAGACCTTGGATCACAGTCAAGTTGCGTCTTTTCCTACTGGGCCACGTGGCCTCATGTTCTTATGTAAAACAATTTTCTGGGCTCTACCACTGTTGCCTGCTGGCCTGGCTCTGGTCTATTTACTCACCAGACAAGGACAACATGAATACCAAGGAAATTATTCCTTCTCTTTTTGAATGGACAAACCTGAAACAAGTCTCTGTGGGAGTCCCTTTCCTTACACCCTTACTCAATGCAACCATTATCACAGACATGTCCTTCATTGGATGGGGAGCCCACGTGAAAAATCACAGCACACAGTGCACTTGTACTTATTGTTGGGGAGAAGGAGGGCAGGAAGTGTGTCATCCTACTAGTGGTGGGAGCAGTCCATTAGGCCTGCAGTGCAGCCCCACCATTTTCAGATAATGTCAGATAACATGACAGCTGTTTTCTATTTACACAGGGTGGAACAAAATCCCTTCCTTCCTACGAAGAAGCAGCAGATCTATGGAACTGATGCATCAGGAACCATATAATATTGTAAGCAGCATACCTCTTAGGTTTTCAGAACTCCCTGATGGACAGTCTCAGCAGACACTTTTCCACCGACCGTTAATTGGAGATGCACAATTCCATCCTGAACAAGATCTTCATTCTGTGGGGAAATGCCATCCTGGTACCTGTTTGCCACCGAGATAAACAAGAAATATCCCCTATCTGTTCCAGAACAACTCTGGGCTGAGGCTCCAAGGGTGATGCCCTTCTGCTACCTCAGATGGACCACCTCAGGTATGCCTTTCCTCCCATCCCATTGATATCACAAATTCTATGAAAAATTTTCAATGACAAAGTTCAGGTCATTCTCACCACACCCCCTCGACCAAACAATTTTGCTTTTCAGACCTTCTGTGAATGTCAAGCCAACCTCTCATCAGTGTTCAGTCTTTCCCAGATTTATTGATGCAAGAGAACAGCAGAAACAGACATCATCACTCAGGCCCTCTTTATCTAGTGGCCTGGTATTTGGATGGGTATGTGACATAGAGTACTTGTGGTTGGAGGCCATTCATTCCTGTCTTAATCAAAGCAGAAAGAACTTCACCAGAAAATGCTATCTGGCCAAATGGAGACATTTCTCTACCTGGATGCAACAGAACCAATTATCCCTGGAATCAGTGAGAATATTAGGCCACCTACTCCCTTTGAAGACTTTGGACCATCTGTTGGCTCACTGTGGGTCCACCTTGTAACAATCAGCACCTTCCATCCTCCAGTTGAAGGCTATGCTGTTTTTACTCATCCAACAACAATCACATTGCTGAAGGGCCTCCTTGGAACTTTGCCACCGGTTGGTGTTGAAAACAACATTGTAATGGAATCTTAGTCTTGTTTTTCAATACATAACAGACCGCCCTTTGAATTCATATCCTAGTTCTCCATGGAGGTCACCTTTCTAGTCACCATCAGACGAGTCAGAAGGTCAAGTAAACTGGGAGCATTTATGGCAGTTCACTATATATCACATTTCATATAGAGGTTTCCTTTTGCCTCCATGCAAAAGTCACCTTTAAGGGGATTCATGTGAAACTCGGACTAGTTTCTCTCAATGTTCAGTGGGCTTTGATGTTTTATCAGCAGAAAACAAAATCAATTAGGAAAATGCCTAGGCTATTTATGGTTTTAGCAAAGTGATCAAAGGGACAAGCATTATCTCTTCCAAGACTGTTTCTACATGGATCTTCAGCTGCATCATTCTTTGTGGTCAATTGGCACATATGTAATCACATGCATTTTCTTAAAAAGGAAAAAAAATAAATCAATGTGTTTGTGATGCTGAGTTGATATTTGGTCTGCCATACCAAGGCCCTGGGCCTCACTGAACACTTACAAATGCAGAGCTGGAAACAAGGCTTGCTTACCCATGTATTAGCATTATCCAAATAAATATAAGATGTTAAGTTGATGATGTTTTGAGTGTTGTATAAAATGTTTGTAGAATGCTGTATGTATTGTTCTCACTCAGCTATACCCCTGTTATAAATTGATGGAAAACATTTGCAATGTAAACCTCTGTGACTATGTAACTCATTGAACAGGGGAAAAAGCCTTGTGTAATGCAAATGATGGTCTCTAACAAGATGATATTAAATCATGTTCATTAAAGGCAAATGAGCCATTGTGCCAGATCAAGGATCAAAGATTTGAAGTGCATTCTCCCCCCACCTACCCCTACCTTCTGTGAAGAAGGGACCTGCGTGTCAGTTTGATTTCTGGGGAAAGAAGATATAAAAAGGCCTCACAAGGAAAAACGATCATCTGTTTGCTATTTGTACTCTCACAGAGCCAGAGTCTATGAACTGAAATGAGAGATCTCCCAGGATTATCCCTGGGTTTGCCCTGAAAGACATTTTGAATTGACAGATCCCTACAATTTTGTCACTTGTAGGAGTTAGACTGCAACTTATTTGTGTTATGTGCTTGGTTATTTTAACCTGTAAAAAGAAAAGGAGTACTTGTGGCACCTTAGAGATTAGCAAATTTATTTGCGCATAAGCTTTCGTGAGTCAGCATCCAATGAAGTGAGCTGTAGGTCATGAAAGCTTATGCTCAAATAAATTTGTTAGTCTCTGAGGTGCCACAAGTACTCCTTTTCTTTTTGCTAATACAGACTAATACGGCTGCTACTCTGAAACCTGCCTTTAACCTGTAAATAACTCTTATTTCTTTATTCCTAGTTAATAAATCTTTAGTTAGTTTATTATAGAATTGGCTACAGTTATTGTCTTTTGGTGTAAGATCTAGGGTATTGATTGATCTGGGGTAAGTGACTGGTCTCTTGGGACTGGCAGCAACTGAATATTATTTAGTGATTTTTGGTGTCTGTGACCATTTATCACTAAGTTCAGCTTGCCTGGGTGGCAAGATAGACTGTAGGCCCTAAGGGGTCTGTCTGTGATTCCATGGTAACTGGTATAAGGATTCAGAAGTACATTTGTTAGTGGGTTGGTGAAATCTAATTATATAAATACCATCAGTTTGGGGTGTCTGCCCTGTTTGTATGGTCTGCCCTGCGGTAGGTACTCATGGCCGTGAGCCACTCCAGACAGCATGACAGCATTCATTTAGAATTGCTTGGTATATCTGTACATCACTGGGTGTCTTGTTTAGTCTTAATTTACTGTGCCAAATCAAATGGGACCAGCAACATCAGCATTTCTGCTTACATGAGTGATGAATGATGCAGACTTGCTATTCTCTTTAGATGGGATTATTTTCATGCCCTTCAGTCAAAAGATACAATGTTTGAGTAGAGAAATTTGAAAAAAACATGGACTGTTATATGGTCTCAATATTTTTCAGCCTTGGCCTTTGGGGCTTGAAAGGCAGGTGACGCATTTGCACCCACCCAAACGCTAAGATTTTGGGGCTGTAGAAGTGTCATGGCTCATCTCAATGTTCATTTTTAAAGAACAAGCTGCTAGCACTTCTCACTGGGAAATTGGCTTGGAAAATATAACCTAACACAGATGGTAGAATTTTTTCCTATGAAAACATTTGTCTAAAGTTAATATTTCAATGTTTATTTTATTTTTATAAGGTATGCTGGGGATGAGGTAGATATAAGAACTAAAAGGAACATTCTCAATCTCCCCCGTCCCTCCCCCCCTCAATTTTTTGATCAACTTTATAAACCAAGTTAACGGATGTCTAAAATTTCTTGAAATTTGTAACTATATTTCCTGGAGATAACTCCTGGTCACTCACCACCACAACAGATGCATACCTTACAGCTTCCCAGGCCCTTGAAGCCCATCGTCATGGATCTCAATTTTTTTAAAGAACCCAAAATAATTTGTAGCCAAGTGGGGCATGGCCCAGACTGCTGTTGATAATACTAGGGCTTAGTTTAGAGGAGAGACTTGGAAATTGTTAGGTGCACAGGAGGAGGGAGACCATTCCAGGCTACTATATATGCCCACCCACATGTAAAAATCCATGTAATAAATGAAAAGTCATGAATACATTAAACAAATAGAAATTGCAGAATCAATTACTTTTGTAACAGCTGAGCAAAAATGCAGCATTTTGTGCTCAGCTCCTCTTAGCCACCAGATTCTCCTGCTGCCATTGAAGTTGGAGTCTGAATCCCCATTGACTTAAATGGGAAGAATATCTGGCCTTTAGTTATTCGTCAACTTTCTAATTGTCATTACTTTGCTGGGAATAAAGATTTCAAAATTTCTCTCTTCTCTGTGTTTAATTTATTGTTTAATTATTTACCGACTAATGTGTCACTAATGGGACTATAAAAACTATATAAAAGTGAATAAATAATAGGAGATGCCTGAACAGAAATCTGCTTTCCTTTTGTTTTATTGCTTTGCCAGTTTGTCATTTAAGAGGTTATTTTGTTGTGGCAATGTGCATGATACTGAAAAGAGTTGCATTTATTCCACTTCTCACAAATACTGTTCACTTTGTTTTGCCTCTTGATGAGAAGGGAGACTGCATTTTTCCTCTCCGCCCTCCGGTATTAATCCTGTTCATCAAAGGAATGAGCCTTTGTACGTGTATCTTTGTCAAGTGCAGGGAAAGTTTATTCATTTACTATTTGTGTATGTCATTGTATTACAAATAGAGTTGTGGCTTGATTTCGAGTCTTTGAATTATTACAGTTTTGAGCATGACTTTGGTAATTTCAGGCCGTTTGCTTTCCAGAAAAGTCAAAGCATTTGACTTCCTGTTCCCTCTCCTCCTCTCACCCCTCCCTCCCCCACTGGTTTTAAGCATCTGCTTCCTTTGGCTCCTTTAACCCAAAATGCATCAAAGCTGCTGATGCAAGGAAGAAAAGTACACCTTTATTGGCTTTTCCTGACAATTTAACATAAAAGGGAAAAGCTGAGCTGGATCTTTCACTACAGCTTGCAACTGCTGATCAGAGATCATGCAACTTTAGCAAGTTATAATTTATATCCTACTTTGGGGGAGGGGGGAACAGGGAGGTGAGGTAATGGGAGAGGTCTGCTGCACTGTGAGCTGCTTGTCTGTTTCCTTTTGTATATTTTAACTTCATGTTCCGATTTCCATGCAAAGAGCAGTTAATACCAGTTTGTCTTAAATACAAAGATTCAGTTTAATAGCAGTTCAGCTCAACACTTAGTAGTTTTTTTCCCTTTACATTTACCGAGTGCCGGACACCAAACTTACTGCTGTTCTAATAGAGACCCTGGAGACTGAGTTAAACATTCTGAAACTTTTTTTTCTCTTTAAAAGGTTTAAGTAAATTTACTACTGGGGAGAGGTGGTGCATTGACAGTTTTATAGCAACAGTGTAAGTTTCCTTGGATTACCGTCCTACTGTATCTTAGTCCTCTAGGGCCAAGAGGGTAGCTCAGACTCCATTCCCAGCTAGAACTTTACATGTCTGCTAAGACTTCCAGCATCGGGTGATAATTAATGCCAACTGTGATGGGTTTTATGGTGGACCCTCGTCCAACAGGTTCTTTCAAATAATCACGAAGTCCTCCAAATTTCAGTCAATGATGTCCTTGTCCTCTTTCAACTAATGAAATGGAGTAGAAAAGCTTAGATCCTTCCCGGTTTTTTACAGGAAAAAAAAAGTACTATGAGTTCTCTTTCCTTCAGTCATTTTATTCAAGATTGGATCTGAACTTGCAATCAAACTACAGAGGCTTCTTGTTTTATAATACACTAACGAGCATGATTTATCTTGCTGGTTTTGTGCATATAACACTCATTGAATTCAGTGGTAGTTGAAAGTGTGCAACTAACTGGATAATCAGGTCTGAAAGCTTTTCTCTGTCTAAGAGAGAGGCCCAGGTGGGGAGTGTCTGGTGCATCTCAGCAGAGGGCAGCAAAAGAGACTGTCATCCACTTTTACACTCTCTCCATGCTGGAGCCATTCTACATCAGGCTGAGCTAGCTGTGCAGATTAGAGCAGCATCCAGTCTATTCTCATTTGTGCCAGCTGTCAATGTCTTTGAAAGACTGCTACAGCTGTCAAGGATCACAGTTGCATAAGTATTCCTTGGCTACAGACCCTTTTCCCTTGCTACTTCCCTTGGACAGGGAGGGTAGGGGACAGCTCAGAAGTTGCTACTAGAACTGAGCGAAAATGTTTGGACCAATAGCTTATTCAGTGGGAAAATGTTACACATCTTGTCATCCAGATGGTGAGTAAATTGGCAGATCCATTCTGCGTTCAACAGTTGCAGTGAGAGTACATTGTTAGACATCAATACGATAGGCCCCTTAGAAATATCTAAGATATTGGTAGCGTCCCTCTTCAAAAGCAAAACAATATTTTTAGCATGTAAATTGTAATATTTCCTAATAACTCTGTGGCTGTGAAACTTTCCAGCATTCCCTATGAGTAGAGCACTAAAATGACCATCTTGTTCTGAAAAATATGCATGGTGGTTTCTTTTCGGAGCCAAGCAGGGAGTTAGATCTTAGCAAGTATTCTTTCATGAGATCCACTGTACTGAAGAAGTGCTGAGAAAGATGGTTCTTTATGAAAAGGTGTGACAGCACCAGAAGAATTATCTTTGTAAATACCGCTTCTAGAGGACAATTCGGGTGAACAGATAGAAAGTGTGAAATATTGAGATGGGGGTGGGGGATAATAGGTTCAATAGGCGCCTATATAAGAAAAAGGCCCAAATATCAAGACTGTCCCTATAAAATCAAGACATCTGGTCACCCTAAGGACAATGGGCATAATAGTCTACTTCTATTTGAGTAGATGATTTCACAGGTAGAAAAATGTTCACCAGATCTACCCATCTATCAAATATCTGTTTAGAAACCAATTTAGGATAAGGATAGACAAGATACTTAGAATAAGTGTCTTTTGTTTTGACCTCCATCAGAACAGGGGTCAGTATTTAGAAAGGTAGGGGAAATTAAAAATAGCAAGTGTTCTTGACTCACTTTCATGTGTCAATAGCTTATGACAGATGTGCGGAAATCAAAATGGGATGTCCATAGGAATCGCCTGGCTCGTGCCATTGCAGTCAGAAAAGCAATAACTTTCTATCTAATGACATTTACAATTTAAAAGATGAAAAGATACATTATGCACAAACATTTTTGTTATCTCCAGGATCAAAGTGCCAGTAACCGAACTGTGGGTGGTGTTTCTTGAATACAGAGGAGCATACTAATTGAGCTGATTTGATCTTCTTTAAACTATAATGTAAGTCAATAATACAGCGCTTTTGAAAAGAACAGTGCTTTCATTAGAAGCAGCATACTACAGAAGAGAATATCCCACAGTAATATCTCTTCTGTCACTGATGATACACCCCTAGTCAGTGAACTGCTGTATTAAAATCTAAAGAGCCTGTTTTGTGTCCTCAGCCTTTCCACCAGACTCTAGTGTGTGTATTTTAAAAAGCAGAACAAAATCCTACCAACACCTCTCTAACCCTGCACCTTTTATTTCTTTTGGGGAGTGGATGAGAGTCACTCTATGTTGCAATCAGCAGGTGCGATTGCAGAATATGTAGACATACCTGAGCTAGCTTTGATCTACCTCAGGTATATCAACACATGCTGCAATCACTCCTCCTGATTGCAGCGTAGATATGCTCTGAGGGAGAGAATGAACCACACATGATGGATATTAGTCATGTTATTTAAAGCTCTACTGAAAGGTGCTTGGATACTTTGGTGATGAGGCCAGTATAAAAACCTATATAGAACAGACTAGAACTGCTGTCCCTTAAGTTGGGGCAGAATAAGGGAAAACAATTTTTTTTCTAAGGCTTTCCCTGTTTCCAATCTCTCTCTTTCTTTTTTTTTTTTTTGTTTACCTTCTAAAGGTTTTTATTTTATACAGTATCTAAAAATTCTCATGTTTTGTGTTGTGTAATAGATAATCAAAGTGTTGTACTGTAGATGAGAGACAGATTATGGAGAAAAGAAATAAAAGTGATTTGTGAATTAGTAGCACATTTTTGTCAAGGTGCTTGTTTATTTTCTTGCATTCACTGGCTTTTATAATTTGGTTTAGATTTATACCACTACAACCATGCAAAGTCAATTGGTGCTCTTACAAGGTCTCAAAAGCTAAAAAAGGTTGGACCAGATCAGATCGTTAATGGCAGATTTGAAAGGGAAAATCACCTTTGCTGAAGGAATTTGCGTTGGTGCTTGTCTTTCTAAGCTGCTAGAGGAGCAATGCCCTATACATGGAATTGTGCTTCGGGAGGTATGAACAGAGCATCTTGACCCTTGTGTCTACAGCACTTTTTATTTTATTTACATACTGCGTGCCTAAAATTCCCCCCAGTTCAAAGAGTTGCCATTAGAGCTGTGTGAATGCTGAATTTTTTGGTTCACTGGCCGTTCTGATTTTATTTATTTTTTTTTTAAATGAGTTGGGCCAAATCCAAAGTTTTTTGAAAATTTTGGTGAATCAAGAAGTCCCAAAAAATGTTTTGGGTAAAAAATAAATAAAGAAATAAAAATTGTTTGACCCAAAACAATATGTTTCATTTAGATTTCAAGCAGTTTGTGATTTTGCATTTTTTTAAAAATAAAATTGAAGGAATTTTGAAATAAAAAGTTATTTTGACCTAAACAATCTCACTGGAAAAACTAATACAAATTCACAAAATATTTTGGTGTCACTGAATTGATATTTTTCACTGAGAAGAGGTTTGGCCAAAAAAAGTCAGAGCTTTAGCTATCACAGTAACTATGAGATAATTCTCACAGTGTCTAGGGATATGTCTACAGTGCATCTAGGAGTGAGCCTCCCAGCCCAGGTCCACAGACTTGTGCTGGAAAGGCTCTCATTAGTGCTCTAAAAATAGTGGTGTTCCAGCTCGGACTTTCAAGCCTGGGTGGCAGGGGCTTGAGAGTCCAAGCTCCAGCCCAAATCACAACATCAAAACAATGTCTACACAGCTATTTTTAGCTCACCAGTAGTGCAAGTATGTGGATCCAGGCTGGGAGGCTCGCTACCAGATGCAGTGTAGACATACCCTGTATGTAGGGTTGTCAACTGTCTAATGGCGCAAACACTGTTGCCTTGCCCCCTTCTCTGAGGCCCCAGCCCCTGCTCACTCCAGCCCCCCTCCCTCTGTTGCTCACTCTCCTCCACCCTCACTCACTTTCACAGGGCTGGGGCAATGGGTTGGGGTATGGGAGGCGGTGCGGGCTCTGGGCTGAGCGGTGGGGCTGAGGAGTTCAGAGTGTGGGAGGGGGCTCCAGGCTGAGCCTGGGGCAGGGGATTGAGGTCCAGGAGGAGTTCGTGGCGGGGGGAGGTTGTGGGCTCTGGAAAGAAGTTTGGATGTAGGAGGGGGCTCAGGGATGGGGCAGGTGATTGGGGTGCAGGAGAGGGTTTGGGGTGCAGACTCTGGGAGGGAGTTTGGATGCAGGAGGGGCTGGAGCAGGGGGTTGTGGTGCAGGAGGCAGTTTGGGATGCAGGCTCTGGCTGGGTGGCGCTTACCTAGGTCAGCTTCCGGAAGTGGTAGCATGTCCGTCAGCAGCTCCTTGTCTCAGGGGCAGCCAGGCGGCTCTGCATGCTGCCGCTGCCCCTGCCCCTGCTTGCAGGCACCGCCCCTGGAGCTCCCATTGGTCACAGTTTCCCATTCCCAGCCAATAGGACCTGCAGAGTTGGGGCTCGGTGCAGGGGCAGCGTGCGGAGACCCCCTGGCCATGTCTCTGCCTAGGAGTCACTGCCAGACATGCCAGCGGCTTCTGGGAGTGGCGTGGAGCCGGGGCAGGTTGAAAGCCTGGACTTTTAGCAGCCTAAAATCTCCCAGATTGGTGTTAGTAGCTGCTGGGAGATGAAGCCTGATTCCGGGAGACTCCCAGACAGATTGGGAGGGTTGGCAACCCTACCTGTATGCCTTAGATCTTCTTGATGTAGGCCATGGTGTAGACTGGAAACTGTTGTTTTATGTTGGTGGATAATGTGGCAATAGACAAAGTCCAGGCTGATGATATTGGGTATATTGACTGCTTTAAATATTATTGATCACAGAGTGTTGTTGACTCACCAGTGGACCCTAGCTGTAGCATACAGGGCTCCTATTGAGTGGTTCCATTCATTTCTGTCTGTAAGGTTCCAGAGAGTAGTTTTGTTCTACCTTTGGGATCTTCCTGTGAGGCATCTTGTCTACCTTCTTGTTGAATGAGTTTATTGGACTGGTAGGAGAGTTAATGGGGAAGCTTGGGCCGTGCTGACTGCAGTATGTTACAATATTGCCAACCCCATATTCTCAAAAATCACGAGTCAGACCCCAAAGTATCATAGATTGATTTGAAAAAGAGGAATTTTGTTTGCTTAAATTATATTGTAGGTTATTTTCATGTGCTTTGTTTTTTTTAAAGTTGAAGGGTGCTCTTAGGTCACATTGTCTAGCTTTTCTCTGCAACCACAAGGGTTAGAAACTGAAAAAAAACCATAATGTTTTGCTTGTTAAAGAGGGGAGAGACACCAAAGAAGCCCACAACAGTAACATTTAATTTCAGAAAAGGGAACTAGTTAAACATAAATTAAAAGGTACAGTTTCTAAAATGAAATGCCTGCAAGCTGCATGGAATCTTTTAAAAAACACCATAATAGAAGCTCAAACTAAACGTATAGCCCAAATAAAAAACGTACTAAGAGGACCAAAAAAAAAAAAATGCCACCATGCTTAAACAACAAAGTAAAAGATGTAGTTAAAGGCAAAAAATCCTTTAAAAATTAGAAATTAAATTATATTGAGGAAAATAGAAAGGAGCATAAACTGGCAAATCAAGTGTAAAAGTATAATTCGGCAGGCCAAAATAGAATTTGAAGAGCAATTAGGAAAAGACACAAACTAACAGCAAAAATGTTTTTAAGTACAATAGAATCAGGAAGCCTGCCAAACAATCAGTGGGGCCACTCAAGGAAAATAAGCCCATTGTGGAGAAATTAAATGAATTCTTTGTATCAGTCTTCACTGCAGAGGATGCAGGGAAGAGTCCGTCACCTGAGCCATTCTTTTTAGGTGACAAATCTGAGGAACTGTCCCAGCTTGAGGTGTCAGAGGAAGTTTTGGAACAAATTGATAAATGAAAGAGTAATAAGTCACCAGGACCAGATGATAATCACTCAAGAGTTCTGAAGGAACACAAATATGAAATTGAAGAACTACTATTGTTTAAATCAGCTTCTGTACCAGAGGACTGGAGGATACTAATGTGACACCATTTTTTAAAAAAAGGCTCCAGAGGCAATCCTGGCAATTACAGGCCAGTAAGCTTAACTTCAATACCAGACAAATTGGTTGAAGCTATATTAAAGAACAGAATTATCAAAGACATTGACTCTTTTTCCCAATAAGTTGTTTTTATCTAGGTTGCTTTTGTAAAGGGAAATCATGCCTCACCAATCTATTAGAATTCTTCGAGGGGGTCACCAAACATGGGGATAAGGGTGATCCAGTGAATATAGTGCACTTAGACTTTCAGAAAGCCTTTGATGGGGTCCTTCAGCAAAAGCTCTAAGCAAAGTAAGCAGTCATAGGAGAAGAGGGAAGGTCCTCTCATGGATCAGTAACTGGTTAAAAGATGGGAAACAAAGGGGAGGAATAAATGATTAGTTTTCAGAATGGAGAGAGATAAGTAGTGGTGTCCCCCAGGGGTCTGTACTGGGACCAGTGGTGTTAAACATATTCATAAATGATCTGTATAAAGGGGTGCAAAATGTGCAGGTGACACAACATTACTCAAGAGAGTTAAGTCAGAATCAGTCTGCGAAGAGTTACAAAGGGATTTCACAAATTTGAGTGACTTGGCAACAAAATGCAGATGGAATTCAATGTTGATAAATGCAAAGTAATGCAAATTGGAATACAAAATGATGGGGTCTAAATTAGCTGTTGCCATTTAAGAAAGAGATTGTGGAATCATTGTGGCTAATTCTCTGAAAACATCCACTCAGTGTGCAGTGGTAGTGTAAAAAAATAAATAATTAAAAAAAAAAGGCTAACAGAACGTTAAGTACCATTAGTAAAGGGATAGGTAATAAGACAGAAAATATCATAATATCTCTATATAAATTCACAGTACGCCCACATCTTGAGTACTGTATGCAGATCTGGTTGCCGCATCTCTAAAAACATATATTGGAATGGGAAAAGTTACAGAGAAGGGCAACAAAAATGATTAGTGATATGGAATAGCTTTCATATGAGACATGGACTTTTCAGCTTGGAAAAGAGATGACTATCGGAGGATATGATAGAGGTCTATACACTTGTGAATAAGGAAATGTTATTTCCTCCTTTACATAAGACAAGAACCAGGGATCACCCAATTAAATTAATAGGGAGCAGGTTTAAAACAAACAAAAGGACGTATTTCTTCACAAAATGCAGTCAGCCTCTGGAACTCTTTGCCAGAGGATGTTGTGAAGGCTACAGCTATAATAGGGTTCAAGAAAATACTAGATAAGTTCCTGGAGGACCAGTTCATCAATGGCTATTTATCTGGATGGGCAGGGATGCGACACCATGCTCTGAGTGTCCCTAGCCTCATTTGCCAGAAACTGGGAATGGACGACAGGGGATGGGTCAGTTGATGGTTGCCTGTTCATTCCCTCTGAAGCACTTGGCATTGGCCATTGTTGGAAGACAGGATACTGGGCTAGATGGACCACTGGTCTGACCGATTATGGCCATTCTTATGTTCTTAAACAAAAGCATACCTTGTGATTACAATTACTGTTAAAGTAAGGAATGACAGACATGTAGAAAAAGATAGTGATCCATTACCTTCTATTGGGGCATAAGCAGGTCATGATTGATTTCTTCTACTGTACTCCAATTACCCCTTACATTCTACCACATTTTATACACATCCAAATTACATATTCATTGGTTGTCTTCCAATCACAACTAAGTATTATGAATGTTATGCATCTTATGGAACTCCTACAATATGTATGCATAAACGTCAATTGTCATGACTTTGCTGTCCATGCTATTTTACTTTACCCTTTACTCTTTATAGGGGTTTCCTATTTCTCTATAATTGTCTTTTGACAGCACATTTGTGTATCTGTTGTCTTTCCATTCAAACACATCCTTTGGTCAAAACATCACCCTTATCGCAACCAGCAACTTAAATATCATTTAAACAAGCTTCTATTAAAAAAAATCCACCCAACACCCAGGCCAAACAATGGATGGGACAAAAGCCAGCCACGTCAGCATAAGCATCATCTGTCCAAACCTATGCATCAGACATGACCCTTGTAGGAATTCTCAAAAAGTTCAGGCATCAAATGTTCTCATTCTCCTCTATGAACAGGATTCTCTGGCTAGATTACACTTCCCATGATGCAACACAGTCTCTCCTCTTGCTAAGCTGTGCTGGTTCATCATGGGGAGACCCTGGCTTTGGTGCATGATGGGAGATGTAGTCCAGCTGTGAACCCTGGCCAATAGAGCAAAATGAGAGCATGAGGAAACATAACTACAACCCCAATGAGACACAACTGTAGCATTTCTAAAACCCAGTTTTCCACTGAAAAGCAGTTTTGGCAGAACCTTTTCTACCAGTCTGAATAAAGCAATTTTCATGGGGCTACCCTTAAATACAGTCAGAACCTGAGGCTGGTACAGAATATAGTAGCCCACCAGTTAAAAAAATGATATACTGTTGCAAGTGCATGACGCCAGTGCTTTGAACTGATTGACTAACTATATATGGTGGTATTTTGACATATAAAGCCCTAAATGGCTTAAATGCACTATAATTACCTGGGACCTGCTTATCTGAGGACAGCCCCTCTCTCTCCATTCAGCCAAGATGGAACAAATAAGTGGCTGAGATGTTTGAAAAGAAGCCCCTTCATTGTTAAAAAAGTGGTAGCTGTTTGCAACTGTGTTCTCAGTGAAGAATAAGGGGTTAAAAAGTATTTTTTTTATTTGTTATTTATTTTGCTGCGTGGCAGGGATAAGCTGCTGAATTAATTCATGTAATTTGTACATTTTTGTAAATACCACATAGAGTGTGTGTTTGATAGGCATATTTTCATTAGTGATTTATGAATCAAAATAAACAGATATAATAGTATTTCTCCTCCATCCCTCCCCTAACCTGCAGTCGTAGTGTGCTCTGGTAAACAGTGTCAGCATCTCACTCCAGAAGGGGCTGCTCTTCAGTGATGGGTAAAATGCTGGCTACATATAAAAAAACAAAAAACAAAAAAACTTGCATGATCATTTAGTAAAGTTTAAGTCTGCATTCAGTGAAGTTTAAGTTTAAATGCAGGCTTGTGATCAATAGACAACACACTTTAAATAGTAACGGTGTGCCAAATCAGAATATAGTTGTAATTAAATAAACTCTGCTGAAGAATTTTAATAGACTTGAATTCAACATTTAAAATGTGGCTCTATAAGTCTCTGGTAGGTTTTTTATAAATAGCAAATGAAGTGTTTCTCAAGCACCTCCAAGTTTGGAAAACATCTGGAATTCGGTCATGCAATGATTATAGTTGCTTTCTCTTTATTTTTCTCCATTAAAGTAAGGTTGTACTCTGAAAAGCAACTGTGGAAATGGGTTGATTTATGTTGATTGTCTCTGTGACTTCCATATGAAATTTAGCACATTTTACAAGTAAAAGATAGTTTTGACTTCCTGTGTTCTGAAAATGAAGCCGGGTGCTTACTAACTCGCACACTAAAACCAACAAAAAGGCTTCTGCAATCAGAAGAGCCTGATTCAGCCAGATACTTCACTGCATATCTAATTTTAAGCATGTTGTCAGTCCCACTGACTTAAGTGGGACTGTTCACATGCCTAAACATAGGCACATGCTAAGTACCTTGTTGAATCAGGGGCCCTGTTCAAGGTCCTGTTCAAGACCCTAGGTACATACTCGGGCAGCTAGTCCCTCACACTGCTCTCACTGCCATGGCTGCACTTCTATTTTTAGTGTACTAGCATGACTGGAGCTAGCATTGAGCTAGAAATTACGCCTCCAGCTTGAAGTGAAGGCACACTATTAGTTGAAGTTTCTGATGATGATTCATAAACAAGAAATGAATCCAGTTCACTTCCTTGTCGTTGTGTTGGCTTTGCGATGCTAACAGGAGTCAGTCATTTTTGTCACTAAAGTAAGCACCTAAATATCAGAATATATAAAAATCAGAACTGTTTAGTAAGATGGTGCAATTTATACACCTGTGTGACCATAGCTGTAGTTTAAATTAAGCTAGGATCGATTCTCTAAGTGGGATAGTACGCCTTTAATCTCTTTGCTCACCAGTTTGTATGTAGTACGTTTCAGTTCAGCTCTCAGTGTTTCCCTTCCATTACCAGAAAATGTGTTTACAATACAAAACCAGAATTAGCTGATTCTTCTGTGACTTCAGTGATTGAAGTAATGCATATTATCATTGGCTTGATAGCACTTGAAGTGAATGAATTAGAATTGGCTGTTTTGCACTGGGAGTTTCTGGTTTTAATTAGGGAGTCTGGATTCCATCTAGTGTTAATGGCAGCCTGCACATTGTGGTTTGAAATAAATGTAGGTACTTGGAAGGGACATCAGCATTTTTAATAAGCAGAATCCTGAGGGGTGTTGCCCCAAAGGTCACTTCACTCACTTGCATTTGCAACTGTTTACATTTAAAAGCTCTTCAAGCTCTGTGAAAATAACCTATTTGTTTACATAAAACCTCTTATTAAGAGGCGCCTCCTGATCAACTTTCACCTTTTTTCGTTCTGTTTAACAGTCCGAGTGAGTATGGCATTTACCTCCCCAATTAAATCAGCACTGTTCATTTGTCCCCTGCTGTCATCCATTAGGTCTGATGTGCACCACAAAGAAATAGCCTATGTCAGCAGCATGAAAGCACATTTCCTTATATACGGATGAAACTTCTGGCCCCAGTTAGAGGAATGCACAATGTAAATCCCAGATATTTTGCCTAGCTCATGATGCAGATGTTAAATTACAACTGGAAACAAAGGCTATTGGGAGTCCTTATGTTCAGAGTTGGCATAGAAAGAGTGTTTGGGGCAAATTCTACATTCTCACAACTTATATATTAACAGGAGAGACATCACTATTATAACCAGTGTTCTTTTGGGAGGGAAAAAAATATCAGTCAATAAGGATTTCCCAAGGGGTTAAAGAAGGCACCAAAATAAACTTTTTACAAATATAAGTGCTTCAAAACAGTGGGCAGTTCCACATAATGACAACTGGAAATGGTTTGTCCTTGACTAGACTTGTACGAATTCCTGTCATCCATTCTCCCCAATTGTTAATTTTTTCTAGTGCAGCCCAAACTCAGTTTGTCCTCCAAATTATAACCAGAGACACCATGTCCAGATACAGGCCAGATATATATTTTTCAGTGATAACTGCAAATATGTCCAGATGCATTGTACTAAACCATTACAAGCTTCTGGTGGTACATGCCTGATAATGTAAGAATACTGTCTAATTCAGTTTATAATAGTTGGCCAGTTTTGCAGATCTCATTTATATCACTCAAAAGAAAAAACACACTCAGGAGTACCCACCAGTAATATATATTCATTTACAAATAACTAGGAGACAGGAAATTGTACCCAACCATATATAACCATTGGCAGTATACACTTAAAGAGCTGTTTATTGAAAATGTTATATTTTACCTTTTAAAAAAAAATAATGCAATTTTCATTGACATTTGAAAAAAAAAAACCCAGCTCTTTTTGTAACCAGCTAGGTAGAGATTTCCCACAAAATTAAAATCTGTTTTTTGACCATAGGAAGGTGTTGGATTTTTATTTAAAGTTCAACCTGAATGGCACCCGACAGAAAAGAAACTGAACAACAGCAAAACAGTTTGCAACTGCATTATAATGGAAGAGGCTGCAAAGAACAGGGGTTTTCTAGCTTTATAACAGCACTCCAGCCTGAAGCAGAAGGAGAGGTATTGCGGCATAGGATTGGGTGTAGGTTATCATGGGTTTCAATGACCTTCATTACTCCTTACTTCCAGTAAGTCATTGATTTGGAGGTGCTCCACAGTGCTTCATGGAACCTGTAGTTTGGTTACTTCATGGGTCCATTTTCCTCAGTGGGATGGTTTCCCTGGCTGGACTGCATCTACTGTGATGCATCACCTCTCCTCTCCAAGTTGGTGGTGTTATGTGTAGAAAAGACCTAATTCAGGCAGATATGTTACACATGATACTCGTTTACATGCAGGAAGGCATAAAGACATCATTGGTGAAGAGATCACTGTTTGAGGTCTTCCCTAAAGAAACAAGCCACAATTTTCAAATCATGGTGCCTAAAGGCAGGCTTCTAGATCCATATTTAAACACCTTTGATATCCAGAGGTGCTGTGTCATCCCCATTTGCATGGAAATAAGTGATTCTATCCCCCTGGAATACCACTGACTTCACATGAGTAAAATTAAGTGTTTGTGTTTGAAGAATTACTCTCCAACCAATTCCAATAGTGGAATTTTGTAAACGTCTGCCTTCATTTCAGTGGCTTTGTGATGGCAAGATAAGTGACACTAAGTAAGAGTCCAAGTGTTTGCAGGCTTGGGGCTTTAGTTACTTTAGGTACTTTTTGATTAATCGTTTGCTTTGTTCTTGGCCTATCACTTCCTCTCACTTTCAGAGAGCCCCTGACCTATAATTGATTCCACCAATTTAAAATAAACACAGACTTTTCATAGTCTTTCTGTTACTGGACTGCAAACATGGATGATCTTACGAATAGGATCTCAGTGTGGTGATGCAGTAAACAATTTGTCGATCTGGCTCATCCTCTTTCCCATTCACACACCCCCAACCATACCTACCCTAAGCCTTTTTCTTTACAGAGGGAAATCTATTTTCATCGCCATGAGTCATTTTAGTCTTAGAGTTTTCTTGCAGTGGAACTGGCAAAAAATTGACAAAGAAAATGTTTTCAGTTCCCTCACAAGTTAAGGTTTCCGTAGAGCTGTAGTTTTAATAACGTTAGTCCTTTGTGGGGGGAAAACAGAAATAATATCCTTCAACTTGTATAGAAACTCTTAAGAGAAATGTGTAGCCTGTTATCAAATATATATTTTGGTTGTATCAAAACTTCCAGAATAACATACTGTGATCATTTTCAACTTTCATTGGCTTGGTTAACTAGGACCAGTAGAGGGAGCTTGCAGCCATGTGTTTGCATTGCTATTGAGAGCAAGGAGCGAGAAAACTACTCTCCTTTTATAAGTGATTGGATAAGGGAACAGTAATAATGTTTACAGTTGCCTATAATGAATCATAAATGCACATTATACATATATTATGAAAGCATAACATCTTTTTTAAATTCGCTTTTTTTTTTGATTTATGGAAACCAATGAGTTGAAAAAGCTTTGTCCTGGTTTTCAAACAATATCATAAACTCTGTATTACTGAATTACTCTGTTGTAGAGAGCAATAATAATAAAGAACTCTAGTTAATTTTCCTCCCCTCCTTCAACATCCTTTTAATCTACTGCCACTGGCAGCTCTCCAGTATATCACTAAGTGGGATTTTTTATCCATCTGCCTCTATTTCTATGGATTACTGATTGCACAGTTTGCAGTTTACTTTTGTTTTGTTGTTGGTGGTACTTTTAAAAAAAGTTTTACTGTTAAACTACTTAGCAATCTCTAAACCCAGCCAGGATCAGTGCAGAAAGACCCCTAAAAGCTTCCTAACATTGGTTGGTCATGCAATCTCAAAACTCAATTCTGTAGTCCTTACTCAAGTAAAACTCCTATTGAAGACTGATTTCCAGCACAGAAAAGATATGGCACTGCAAATGGCTGTGCAAGTGTTACCCATTGGTGAGTGGGTATTACAAGTTGCCCAGTCTACAGGAGATATGAGTCCATTATAACCCCAGCTAAAGCATCTGGCTGTTTAGCTCAAGTTGTAGCTCAGGAGGTCCCTGCTTCAATCTCTGCTGTTTTGGCCACGATGCTGTCTCACACGCAAGCTTTCCCATACTGCCCTGCCATTGTGGTTCCACCCTGATATGGAGGGATCATGTCAAGCAGTAGAAGGATAATTTATTCTTCAAATCCTATTCAGAGCTTGGCCTTTCTGAGACTGCTTGCAAGGTTGCCAGATGTGATGGGACGGAAAGAACAAATTGCTTTCACGTAATCACAAAGTGAAAACTGTCAATTCAACCAAAATGGATTTCATTCTTGAGCGACCCACTCCCTCTGTTCAAATTAAAAGTGTTTTTCCAATTTAATTTGCTTTACATTTGTATTTCTTTTTATGCTTGTAAAATGTCTTTGTTTCACTAGTTGTAAGTCACTTTTGCTGCATATACTGATAAATACAGCAAATGATAAGAGTTAAGACTGAACAAAACAAAATAATGCAGTGTGTGTGTTGGTATAGTTTTAGTGTGCAGATTAGCAGTTGGTATGAGCTAGCTACTAAGTAATCATTATTTACACCTAAAATCCACTACTTTGGGCCAAATTCTGCTCTTGTTAAACTGTTATGGATCCCCATAAAGTCAAAGATGTTGAATTGGTCTAACAAAAGCAGAATTTGTCCCTCTATTCTGTCAGTAGTTCCGACGGTGTCACTTTATAAGCACTACTTTTATGAATGTGTAAAATGTCCACCCATAAGGTAATCAAGAAGCTGATGACAAGAGTAAAGCAGGATTGTCTGAGAAGTAAAAAGTACCTTTAAATGTCTTCCCTAAATAGTCACCAAGCAGAAACAGTATCCCGGTGTAAAACACATGTTAAAAGTGTGCCTTGGATCCTTATCAACTCTGCTAGTAGTTACTCGCTCTCTCATATCATTTTATAATGCAACCTGAATCTTGAAGTGAAAACCAGCATTAAAGCTGTCTCTCAGTCAATATGCTATCACATTCTGACATCACATTCTGACAGGGAAATTGATTAGTGAGGAATGATCCACCTGAATTGGAATTGAAATCTCAGCCTCTAGTTACTGTGGGTAAAACAGTGTGTAGCCAGGCTAATGTAGTGACACAAATGAAGATAGGGAAGGATAATTAGAGTCAATTTGCACTGAATGTTTTATATTGGTAGTTATGTCATCCAGGAGGTGTGTTTTAATGGTTTGAGTCACCCCCATGTGTGGGGGAGTGCACTTTACACCCATATTCCCAGAGGTTTACAAAGAGCTATTCCTTGCCTGAGTATCACAAAGATCTGATATAACAAAGATCGGAAAATTTTGGATTAGAGAACCACGAAGTGTGCTGAAAACCATGCTGCTGGAGAGGGTAGTGGACCTTAGCAAATTTTTCCGCAACTATGATCTGAACTTCAAGTTTGTAACAAAACCTGAAGAGACGAACTGGCTGCAGTATGCTCTTTAACTGCTGATGCAGTAAATTAGGACTGAACTCACTGTTTGTGTGTATTCTGCCTACATCTTTTGAGATGTTGTCAGCCGCTATTATTTCATACAGTTGTACTCTCAACAGCTATTGGATGCATTCATCATTTGGTCACTGTCACCATCAGCTTTGTCTGGTTTTGAATGAGTGACCTAGCTGTGAAAGGGAATCATTCCTTTTTATAATGCACTCCTGACTCTCTACACGTTTTCCAAGATTATATCAGTGCTTTGGGGCTCTTTTGTAGATACTGCATATTTTTTCTATTAAAGCCACTTTTCGTAAGTGGTGTCCAATTGTGAATGTCTCATTTTTTTGGTATCCGTGTTGAGACACTTTTTGGGTCTGTTGTTCAAATGTGTTGAACAGTATTGACTGTTTTCTTTGCATGGTGTTGTAGGTTCTGAGCATTTCTGAAAGCCAGACCACATGAAGGTGCCTCAAATTGAGGCACCTACGATCAGGTCACTTTTCAGAATTTTGACCCCAAAATGTCAAGTTTACTTATTCTTAGAGTCGCATAAGAAAACAGAACTGAGAGCAATTGTGGGGAATTTATAACATAGCTATTACCAGATTCATGATAACACAGAAACAGACTTTGCTTTTGGAAGTGCATTTGGGTTCCTATTAAAATTGCCAGTGCTAAGGACATTATGGCCAACTTAAAAGATTAACCATGGGCCCACAGGCTTCAATGAAAGTTTTGCCTAAATAAGGTGTGACAAAGTTCCTGCTCTACCTTGGTGGGTCTTGCGCTTATTGGCAGATTTGCTCGCCTTAGAGGTTCACGGCAGCCCTCAGCTTGGCCGTTTTTCTGAATTCACAGAAATTAGCCTGGGGCTAATATATCTGCCTTCTATTACTCTCCTATCGCCATTTGGCCTGACCCTGTCACAAAGGGCAATGAGCTTAGGTCCAAAAATGGAGAAAAATATGCATCTACTGTTGTTGCTCATACTGATGAACATCAGAATTGTACTGTACCATTTGCTGCCTTTTTTCAATAATGATTTATTGATGTAACTACAGAAAGGGAAGCCAGTAACATACCATATGTATGTGTGTGTGCAATGTATGTCATCAACTGAGTTGAAGAAATATGCATGAATCCTGAAAGAGCCTCATTAATCAAACAGATGTAGTTTCAGTAATTATGAAATCTCCTCATTAAGCAGCAGCGGCAAGTCATTAAAATACCTTCTCCGGCCTTTTGGCTAAGATCAAGTGTGGAATATCTTCTCATTAGGATAATGGAGTTCAGTAAAATGATATTCCATCATTCTCCATAAGGGAGCAAAGTGGAACTTTTTGGTTAACTGCAATCACTTTATGATTCATTTTATCTTCCTCAGATCTTGTTCATTCATTTATAAGACAAGATTAATTCTTCACGCATCCAGGCTACTATCCTGAAAAAAATGCACTGGTCATAAAAGTTAACTTTGTAAAAGAAATTAAGTGTGGTTTAATGAAATTAATGTTGGAAATATAATTAATAGAAATGAAAGTAAGTTTTTTTCCCTTTCTTTTTTAATACATGAAACCATACTGGAACCTCATATGTCCTGATCATTTAATATTGATTTTCAAAATCTTTTGACTTAAGTTTTCTGGAGACAAATGTTCTTGCTACAGTGGGGAGTCCCCTGCTAGATCAGACTATTATTTATTAAAAAGACATGATGATCATCCTCTAGCAATAAAAAAGGAAATTAGGATCACAAGGAGTCAAGTTAGGGGGAGCATGCTCTAGGATATGAGTTCTCAATCTGGGGGAATGTGACCAAGCTCCAAGGGGTTACAACAACAGTCTCTTCTTTATAGATTGATCAAAGAGCATTCCTGACTCTGTTGAAATGTGGTCAGAGTATGGGGTGGCCAGGATTTGAAGGGATTCTATTCCTGACTGAACAACACTGTGGGATCTTGAGTACATCATTTGTGAACTGGTGACTTGAAATGTAAGACATGCATGATTTTAGGACAGTTGTCATACCAATACAATTCTGGCACTACATAAATAATAATAATATGATTAGATGGTGACTAAAGGCTTATTGTCCTTTATGTAGCCTGCTAGCCAGACACACTGTGAACCAGGGCTAGACTGACCCATTGGCTTCAATCAAGGGTAAGCGGTAGTTCTTAGTTTTGCTACCCCAGGAAGAGCTTTGGAAAATAATTGTGACTTGGAGACTGCTACTGTGTGGAGGAATAAGATACTTCACCCCTTTTTGAAGTGCTGCTCCCTGCTTTCCCCTACCACCTATGCACTTAATGAGCTACTGTAACTCACAGTTAGAGTACTAGAGCAACAGTGCTCCTAATTTTCATCCATTTGCTTGCAGCAACTCCTGCTGTCCCCACCTCCAACTCCCTTAGTAAAAATACCAGCTGAGCAGCCATAATCATCAAAATAAGAAAATACAGGGGGTTGCTTGTATAGTTGAAGAAGGGCCAGGGCAATCTAGTCCATAAATAGTAATCATGATTTAAAACCATAGTACTGTATCATAGCAGAACAACATGAACAGTGCTTTTAGGTATCTAGTATAAATTGAAAGACAGAAGTAGGATCCCTATTCTGAGTATTAGTACCATGCCTGGGATGATGATACAAAGCATGAGGTTGAAAGCCAAGTGATTTTCAACTGCTGAGAAATCGCTGTTTCCTTGAAATGAATCTCTGTTTTGCTGTTGCTGTTACAAAATGGATATATACATGTGATGGAATGCCCCCTATATTCACAACCTATGTGCCTTTGTAATAATCTGTGCACAAAGTATGACTTGTAAGGTATCATTTGAAAATTTATAATTCACTCATCAATAATATCATGTTGAAAATGGGTGTGGCATCATTGTGTAAAGTTATGAATTTCCCCCTGAATGATGTTGGTGGGGTATATTCAAACTCACGTAGCAACAGTTGGACAAAAGAGGACAAGCGGGTCTTAAACAATGTGTGTTCCTTCAAATTTACATATAAACTGTAAACAGAGTCCTCAGATAATGAAAGGGGGAAGGCAAGGGTCAAAGGAGATCTACATTTCAGCAAATAGAGGCAAGAAAAAAACAGCATGGGACTTTTCACCAGGAGACTTCATGCCTTCTAGTTCTCAGCTGAAAATATTTTTTTACTAGAAATCACTCTTGGGCTTGCATTTTGAAGGGGAAAATTAACGATAAAAGTGAGGGCAAACACCCCAAGACACTCCTTTCTCTCCCATCTATTTTTTGCACCTAAGACAACAAAAGAAAGAGCCATTGGAGTTTAGGGGAGGGGTCCTGATCAAAGAGATTGGTCAGTAATGCTGATAGGAGCATTAGAAAGTGTTTTATCTTTATTTTTTCCCATTCAACCCATTTCTAACTGTAATGCCAAAACTTGAATTCACTTAAAATCTTCTCTTCTTTTGTTTTATTGTTTAATCAAATCCAGTGTGTTTAACTGTTGAGTAACTGCATTTAAAGGTGCTAAGCTGTTGTGTGTTGTACCCTTTGAGGAAAAATGGACCTAATATATCAGAGCTGTCCAGGAGAGGGCTAGACAGGGCAGAATACAGGTTTAGGAGGGAAATCAGGTACTGGAAGTATGTTGTGGGTCACCCTGCAAATGGAGACCGAGGCTGGTGGGAGCCAGGGTGTGGCTGGGGTTTGCTGATAGGCTGCTGGGATCAGAGGTTAGGGCTGCAGCTGCACACAGACACTCAGGGAGTGAATTACGTTCTGGCGGTCTGCTTGTGAGCAACTCCAGGGAGAGCTACAGCAGCAAGGCACTGCAGGTTGCAGGCAGTGACACGGTGTCTCCCTGTTCTGGATTGCACCCCAGAAGGTCACAGTACATAGTAATAAAATAGTTGAAATTTGCATTTAGTGAATAGTTGACATTGACATTGCTGACAATTAGCATGGGTGCCTGTAACTTCACAGTCAATTGGAAATTATCAGCTGTGTCGAGTTCTAAAGATGACCTGATATATTATCAACATATATTATTCATTTAAAGCACAATGCAAATTCTAGATGCACATGAATGAGTTAGCGTATGTTTGTTAGAACTTTGTTTACTTATTATAGCCATTCCCTCTAATTTTCATCAGATAAGTCACCTTTGTTTGTCAGATATGCTAATCTATCAATGCTGTTTTCCTTGGTCAACATGTTTAACATGTACTAATGATAAGGTTTTACCAAGCATCATTACACAGCACACTTGACCTCTGTCAAGGTTCCTTCCCCACTCTAGGGTACAGATGTGGGGGCCTGCATGAAAAACCCCCTAAACTTATTTTTACCAGCTTCGGTTAAAACTTCCCCAAGGTACAAACTATTTTACTTTTTGCCCCTGGACTTTATTGCTGCCACCACCAAGCGTCTAACAAATATATGACAGGGAAAGAGCCCGCTTGCAACGTCTTTCCCCCCAAAATCCTCCCCAAACCCTACACCCCTTTTCCTGGGGAAGGCTTGATAAAAATCCTCACCAATTTGCATAGGTGAACACAGATCCAAACCCTTGGATCTTAAGAACAAGGAAAAAGCAATCAGGTTCTTAGAAGAAGAATTTTAATTGAAGAAAAAGTAAAAGAATCACCTCTGTAAAATCAGGATAGTAAATACCTTACAGGGTAATCAGATTCAAAACACAGAGAATCCCTCTGGGCAAAACCTTAAGTTACAAAAAGACACAAAACCAGGAATATCCATTCCATTCAGCACAAATTATTTTATCAGCCATTTCAACAAAACAGAATCTAACGCATATCTAACTAGATTGCTTATTAGCCCTTTACAGGAGTTCTGACCTGCATTCCTGCTCTGGTCCCAGCAAAAGCAACACACAGACAGAGAGAATCCTTTGTTTCTTCCCCCCACCCCTTCCAGCTTTGAAAGTATCTTGTCTCCTCATTGGTCATTTTGGGTCGGGTGCCAGTGAGGTTATCTTCAGCTTCTTAACCCTTTACAAGTGAAAGGGCTTTTCCTCTGGCCAGGAGGGATTTAAAGGTGGTTAGCCTTCCCTTTATATTTATGACAGCCTCAAAAATGCCTTTTTAGAAAATATGCATGCTAATGAGGGTACAATAATAGACAGTGCTGTTTTCAAACCATTTGTGTTTGTTAAATTGTACTTTAGATGAGAAAAAATATGTGCTCATCAGTGATACATTAATAGCAGCATAATCTGTGTGGTTAAAGCTGTTGCATGAAACACTGTATTGGATCCCAATAGTGCACTGAAAGTAAATAGGCAGTATATTTTCTCCAAAGGTCAACATTTGTTCATGTCGTTCTTAAAGAAATCAGATGAGCCCTTCCATCCAACCTTTAGACGAGGCACCACATTATTACCATATTTACTACCATGAATTTCCATCTAGATGTGATAGAGATATGAAGAATTTAAGAACAGTATAATAACATTAGCTACATTTTTCAACATTACTTAAATCCATCACTTGGGAAAATCTGAAGTTACATAGAGTTGCCATAACTAATCTTTCAAACGATCTTATATCAGGAAAATGCCTACATTCTGCTCTCTGGTTTTACAAAGCCCCTTTAAAAATAATTCAGAGGATGTAACTTCCATTAAGTTCAGAATTGAATTCACTGACTGGCTTTTTTAAAAATAAAGCATCCTTTCTCCCCATCGTAACAGTCAGTGAATCTTTTCAGCAAGCATGCATGTATGAACTGTGCAAAGTCTTTCTTCCTACTGATCACATAGCTTTGATTTGTTCCTGGATGCTAAGTTAACGCCACTATTTCCACAACAAACACCTGGCTGAATGTTTCCATATTGTGTTTGGAAGGGATTGAACCGGGTAAATTTTTCAAGGGAAACAATGAGATGTAGTAATAATTTCTTTTATAAACATCATTGCGTCATCTTTTCTTTAAAAAACAAGCAAACAAACAAAAAAAACCCTGTCCTGGCTTCATGACTGAAGGTATGTCAACACTCTGGTTGGGAGGTCTGTTTGCAGCAGATGTAGGCACACCCAAACCAGCTTTGATCGGGCTAGCTTGCTAAACGTAGCAATGAAGCTGCAGAAGCTCAGGCAACACTACGGGTTGGCTACCTAAATACAATCCTGCCCATGACCGTGGGTAAGTGCTCGCAAGGCTAGTCTGTGCCACGCCTATGCTGCAGTGGCTTTATGGATAACCTAGCACAGGAATGTCTACATGTGCTGAAATCCCACCACTCTAATTGCAGTGTCGACATTCCTTGAAAGTAACAAACCCTGAATGTAATGAGGAGACTTGAGATCCAGATCAGTGATATTTTCTCCCATGGAGTTTGAATGTCTTATGGTTAGGTCCGGTCAAAACTGTTTTAAAAGAAAATTGGGTTTTCAATTAAACAAACATTTTTTGTAAAAAATATCTTGCTTTCTACAGTAAAATTCTACATTTAATCACTTGTTGAAGGGAAAATACACATGAGAGCTTCAACTAATTCATCTCTGTTCCTGGCTCTCATAGGTGCCAATTCAGGAAAGAAGCTCTATTCAGCAGAACACTTCAGTACATACCTTAGTTGTACTGAGGTCTATAGAACTTAACCACATGCTTAGAATTTAGCTCTTAAGTGCTCTGCTGAATTGGGATGAATTTGGGCATGTCTGTATGTGCTTTCCTTAATTGGGGGCTAAGGCATTAAAAAGTAAGCGGAAAAAAATAAACATGAATACAAATATATAACTATATGAAACATAAAAATACTAGACCCCTATCAGTAAGCCAGCCACTTCCAGAAATTTGTGTGCTCCAAAACGGGGAAAAAAGCTTGTGATCTATCGGCAGATTAAGTCTTTAGTTATCTTGAGTGCAACTGTACTGTAATAAAAAGTGATGAAGAGCCACTAAAAGTTTCAATGTATGGTTCAAATAAGCATCCAGGTATCTGGCCCACAATTCAACCAGGTACTTCAGAGTGCATGTAACTTTAAGCACATGAAAAGTCTTGGTGGAGTCAGTGGGACTTACATTTCCACACATGCTTAAGTGCCTTGCTGATCCAGGCCCTTGATTGGGGAAAACACCCCACGTCAGGATTCCTTGTGAGACATTGAGTGCTTCTTCATAGTCACTGAACAAAAACACTTCAGGAATGTCCTGTCTTTGGATACTTCTCTTACCAGTCGTAGTTTAAACCAGGATTTGCAGAGGTGTAGATAGGGGGAAGCTGGATTGCTAAGGGGACAGTTACTAGGATATAGTGCCCTTTGCATCTTGGCTGCTAGTTAAAATGCAGACCGGGGCTAGATTCTGAGACCTTTATCTCATGTTGAATGCTACTGGAATCTATAAAGAGCCACACGGATTTCAGTGAAAGTATTTGTGGAGCAAGCTACTATTCAGCCTGAGAGAGGGTGTCAGAATTCAACCCCAGGTCAGTAATGGCTGAAAATTGCTGTTATCTGATGGCCATTGTTAAATAAACTGATTATCTCCGTCTACTTCCTAGTGAACATGCATTCACATTACAGAAAACACCATAATAATAATGATAAGCAATGTTGGTTTTTAGTTAGTATTCTCACCAGGTCAGATAAAGATGGGTTTGAACTAAATTATCTTCTTACTCCCTAGACAGGTGCTCTTGTTTCCCTCCCCCGTCTCACTTCCCCACCCATGCACAACATATAAAATGATATACATACATACCGGTGTTAGGTCACTTTTTCTTCCTTAATCCTTAATAAAAGGACAAACAGGCTCTATGAGAACAAGAACACATGGTAACTCACTTTGTAACATTCTGCCTCCAGGTGATTCTCAAATGCCAGCTGCCATTTTGCAGGCAGGAAGATTCTCTTACATTTAAGGGTGCAGTACACAGAAGACAGAATGAGCCTTTCAATCATATATCTGTATATAGACTTAGAATCTGTTTCAGGATTGCACAGAATGAGGAAACTTGTGCTGATGATGTTCCTGATCAGTCAGTAGTAAATAGAGGGCTTTGGTTTTCAGGGCTGTTTAATCAGAATTTTCAGTAGCACAAAATGAACTCAGCATTTAAAAAATTATTTTAAAGAGGAAGGGATAATGACTCTCACTATTAATACTTCAATTCATACCAACTCAAACAATACATTATTATTAACAATAAATTAACCCAAACTTTCATCTTCAGAATTGAAACTAATCCTAGCAAAAAAAATTTTACAAAATGTGGTTAATTAATTTTTAGCTGATCAAGTTCACCCATCCCTAGTTATTAACCACACTATTAATACTCCAAGTCACTTCAATTTCATTTGTTACATATAATTTATTAATAACAATTTTGGCCAGAAATATTTGTGTAGTGTGTAGTAAGAACACTAACAAAAGGATTTCACATTTTGGTGTGCATTGTACTTATGCAGTGATTAACTGCATAGTCAAACCCATCCAAAGCATCATGTGAACGCTGCTGAAAAACTCAGACAAGGCATTGGATGAAATTTCCTGTTTTAAAATTGTATTTTATTTGTTTTTGTTTTTTTAAGGTTTGTTTTTGTAAGAGGGGAGAAATGAAATTGTAAGTTTTTTGTTTTGGAACAAAACACGTTTACTCAAGTGTTCACACTTTCATGGCCACATATCTTCTCTAGAATTAATTGGATATTGTATCAGGATCTCAAGATAAAATATGCATTAAACGCACATGCTAATACACCTTATTTCTTCAATAACAATATGCCATGGTTCAGAAAAGCTATTTTGAGGGTGACTTATTCTGATGTCATGGAAAAGAATATTTTTGCCCTCAGACAAATTATTTGAGTAATAGTGTATTGTAAATACATAATGTTGAAAAAGTCATATACGAGGATAAACTATTATATTACAGTAGCTCCTAACAACTTCAGTAGAGATTGGGACACCATTGTGCTCTACAGACATAGGAAGAGAGTCCCACAGAAGCAGAATTGGGCAAAGACATACAACATGTAATTAATTATTTGCCTTTCTTTCTTTCTTTCTTTCTTTCTTTCTTTCTTTCTTTCTTTCTTTCTTTCTTTCTTTCTTTCTTTCTTTCTTTCTTTCAAAGGGAGTATTTTGTGAGGAAAGTCTGAGTAAGAATTCCAAGATTTCACCCAGAATGGATATAATTGTCAAATCTCTTGGCATTGACCTTAATCTGTTCACACTAACATCAAGTTTTACTATTGACTTCAATGGAGGCAGAATTACACCAATGCTTGAATGTTTTTGAAAGTCCCACCCAATATTTTAAAAATACCATTATAGATGTATATTTCTATTCAGGTAAATAAAAGGGATGAGTTAATTGTTTCAAAAGCATTTTAGGGTCAGATTATTAAAGGTATTTAGGTATCTGAATGCACAAATAGCTGCTAGTAGGATTTTCTAAAGCACTTAAGCAAGTTAAGTGCCTCAGTTGGGAGTTAGACAACTTGTATCTTTAGATGCCTGAATACCTTTGAAAATCTGGCTCAAAGGCATTTCTGAACATTTTACCTCATACCTTTTATTTATTTGTAAAGCAATAAAACAGCAATAAAAGCTGTAAAACTATAGTTGTATTTTAAAATTATTGGATATGATTTTCAAAAGCACTTAAGCATTTGCCTAAGCCCATTTTCAAAAGTGGCATTCCCACTAACTTGGATTACTAAGTGTTTCATAGGTTCTTAATTGCATAAATCACTTTTAAAAATGGAACCTAAGCTGCTCAATCACTTAGACGCTTTTGAAAATTTTATCCATGGTCCTTCCTATTAGTGGCTTACAGTGCTTTTCATCATACAACCCTTGCATTAAATCTCCAACAATATTTGTATTGACTGAAAGTAATGATAGCCTGCTAATAGTCTGGTGGCCTGTGTGAAATGACTTTGGTGAGCTGTGTCTCATTCCTAGT
This sequence comes from Lepidochelys olivacea, assembly GCF_965140295.1. Taxonomy (NCBI): domain Eukaryota; kingdom Metazoa; phylum Chordata; order Testudines; family Cheloniidae; genus Lepidochelys; species Lepidochelys olivacea. The sequence goes on along the minus strand of NC_140412.1, from coordinate 174,053,078 downwards.
GGGCTGGTGTCTGTATCACAAAAACATCATCACAGTTGGCACCAATCGACAATGTGACCAGTAATAGTAGTAGTCAAAGACTGAACAGGCCCAGAACCTGAGCTAGCGTCTCACCCTAAAGGTAGTTGTTCCAGATCAGGATCGAGGTCTCTGAGTGGGAAAGTCTGTGATGCTGTTACTTGTGCGATACTTGTTCTTTGGCTGAGCAGAGGCTATCATCCACATTTCTTTCATTAGCACTTCAACCCATTTAAAAAGAAAAAGAAAAGATCTCCATGTGTTCACCAAACTTTTAAATCAGTGTCTCCTGTAGCAGCAAGAAAAAAACATTAGAGCAGTCCCATCTTAGTAGCAAGTAATTTTAACCCAAAGAACAAATATGTCTTTAATATAAAAGTTAGGGCCAAAATGCTCAAATTTAGGTGTTTAAACTTAGGCTGATAAATACATAGATGTTTGACTAGCTAAAAGTGGTCAGGTTTCCCATTGACTTTCATGAAAGTGGTGGGTGCTCAGCACCCCAAAAATGAGACTACTTGCAATTTTTATTGAGGTGCCTAATTTTAGTCATCCAAGTGGGAAAATTCTGATCTATCTTTTTCCATGTGGATATTTAAACATCTGTCAGATATAGGGTTGCCAACCCTCCCAGTTTGGCCAGGAGTCTCCTGGAATTAGGCTCGATCTCCCACAGGCTACTGAAGCCAATCCGGGAGATTTTAGGCCAGTAATAGTCCGGTGGTGCAGTGGGGCTAAGGCAGGCTCCCTACCTGCCCTGGCTCCATAGCGCTCCCGGAAGTGGCCAGCATGTCCGGCAGCAAATCCCAGGTGGAGGCACGGCCAGGGGGGTCTCTGTGTGCTGCCCCCACTCTGAGGGCTGACTTTGCAGCTCCCATTAGCTGGGAATGGGGAACTGGGGCCAATGGGAGCTGCGGGGGCAGTGCCTGCAGGCAGGGGTGGCACACACCGCCCTCTGGCTGCCCCTGAGCCTAGGAGCCTCTGCCGGACATGTCGTCCGCTTCCGGGAGGCGCCTGAGGTAAGCGCCGCCCGGCTGGAGCCTGGACCCTGCATCCCCTCCTGCATCCCAACCCCCTGCCCTATTGTTGAGCCCCCTCATACACCCAAACTCCCTCCCAGAGCCCGTAGTCCAAACTCCCTCCCTCACCCCAATCCCCTGGCAAAAGTGAGTGAGGGTGGGAAAGAGCAAGCAATGGAGGGAGGGGGGCTGGAGTGAGCCAGGGCATGGCCTCAGAGAAGGGGCAGGGCAGGGTGAGGCCTTGAAAGGAGCAGGGTAGGGGTGGGGCAGGGTAGGGGAGTGTTTGGGTTTATGAGAGTAGACAGTTGGCAAACCTTGTCAGATTCTTCCTTCTTTTTCTAACAAGATACACGGATTTACTCCACGAATTTCTCTTTCCTTTAGTAAACTGAAAAAAATAAAATCCAAACAGACAGATCAGCTGCTGGCTTGCGGTGCTAGATGCTCTGGCATCAGGGAAACATGAGGTGCCCTCTAAATGCCTTTTCTAGTTGCTAGTCAGACATTCTTATCTGCCCTGTTTGCAAGATTATCATGAAGAAAAATGTTCTACTGTACTTAGGATATGTAAATTTATACACAGCAAGGTCTAGTCTCACCACAGACGCATACAGCTTCCCTTAATACTATACTTGTGTCTGGAGAAATTAACAGACCTCAGATATGTGATATTACAGAAATTAATGATTAAATATTTAAAATACTTAGGGTTCCATTTTCAGACAGTGGTGAATATGATTATTTACACACACACACACACAAAAATGTTGTGCAAGGTGGATGAACCCCTCTTTAAGATGCTGAGAGCCTCAAGTGCCAGTGACTTTAACAAGTTGTGAGAGCAGTCAGCACCTTCCAGATTCAAGCTCCTTGTTGTGCAAATGCTCATTTGTGTGCTCTTATTTTCCATGCATAAGGGGAATACATATACTTTTGTAGATTTTGGCATAAGAAATTTAGGGCCTTAGTGTCTCAAAATTTCTGATCATTTTAGGTAACTAGTTTGAACTTTGTGGCACATAAAAAGCACCTACAATCTTTTGACACGCCAAGTATTTTATAAATGCCTATCTATGTCCAACAGTCACTTGGTCAGAGCACAATTTAATGGAGTGAAGTATGATCCATACTGAGGGCTAGTTTCCGCTTGGTCATTGAAGATAGGGAAATGTACTCTTCAGCCCAACTCTACGCCCTGCACATGCATGCACGCAGGAGGACGAGTGGCATTCACAGTCTTTCAGCTTCCGTGATTGTAGGCAGTACTCCCACCTACCACCTTGAGTGGTGGGAATAGGCAGGGCGGAAATGAAGGGGAAGCATCACTGCCTCCCACACAGAACCAGTCCCTTCAAGGCGCACACTGATCCTAAATTGGGGAGTGTTTTAATGCAAGCTTGGCTATTAGGACAGACAAACAAGTTCAGATAAAATCTGAACTTTTTTGAAATCTCCTCCCCTCTCTAAGTGCCCCCTCCAGTCAAGAAAAAAAAGTGAACCTTCTGAGGCTAGAAAATAAAAAATAAATAACTCCACCATCTCCAATCCAGGGAAGGGATGTAGCCTTCCCATGTCCCCTTAAAGATAAATACCAGAACCTGGTTCTAGAGGATCAAAAAGAGGGAACTAATTGCTCAGCTAAAGGCTTTCCTCCTGTCTCCAGGATCTCATAGCAAGAGATTCTTGGCAAGAACACCAGGAATGTATGCAATGTATTCCCTGTGGTAGATGCCAGGGGTGGGGAGAGGGTTTAATCATTTTTTTTCAGTCTTCTGCGATAAAGCATCTGTGCTGGAACACTTTATTGATATTTCCTTGAAATCAATGTGTCTTTAGGACATAAAGTGTCTGGTGCAATTGACACCACTTCTTGCAAGAAGTTAACACGGTGGAGAGAAATTTCTTTTACAAAACAGTGTGAAGAAATATACTGCACTATTTCTCTCTTGATTCAGATGTGGGGATTGGGAAGATGTGTGGTCCAAATGAGGCTCTTAGAGTTTTGTAGATTTATAGTTAAAAAGAATGCCTAAAGTAAAAGATGAACGGAAAAGAAGTAAACATATTTTGTCTTTTCCTCCAAAGAAAAAGTACTGTATGATTTATCTGTTATGCACCTATTGTTTTTTGGTTTTATCAGCACTAGTAACAGCAGGCAACTGATAAGTAGTCAGCCAGCTAGTTAGCTTCTGTTATGAGTATAGAAACTGTGGATTTTCTCCTCGAGGTGATAAAAATGAAGGCAGCATACCAATACAGAGCTAGTAAGAACATAAGAAAGGCCAAACTAGGTCAGATGAATGGTCCATCTAGCCCAGTATCCTTGTCTGACAGTGGCTGGTGCCAGATGCTTCAGAGGAAGTGAACAGAAAAGGGAACTATCAAATGATCCAGTCCCAGCTTCTAGCAGTCAGAGGTTTAGGTACACCCATATCGTGGGGTTGCATTCCTGACCATATTGGCTAATAGCTGTTGAAGGACCTATCCTCCAGGAATTTATCTAATTATTTTTAACCCAGTTTTGGCCTTCACAACATCCCCTGGCAACGAGTTCCATGGGTTGACTGTGCATTGTATAAAGAGGCACTTCTTATGTTTGTTTTAAACTTGGTGCCTATTCATTTCCTTGGGTAACCACTGGTTCATGAGTGATGTGAAGGGTAAATAACACTTTTTCTCCACATCATTCATAATTGGATAGGCCTCTATCATATCCCCCATCAGTCATCTCTTTTCTAAGATGAACAGTCCCAGTCATGTTAATCTCTCTTCATATGGAAGCTGTTCCATACCCCTTAATAATTTTTCTTGCCCTTCTCTGTACTTTTTCCAATTCTAATCTATCTTTTTTGAGATGGGGCGACCAGAACTTCACACAGAATTCCAGGGGTGGGCGTACCATAGATTTATATAGTGGCATTCGCATATTTTCTGTCTCATTATCTGTCTCTTTCCTAATGGTACCTAACATTGTTAGTTTTTTGACTGCCGCTGCACACTGAGCAGATGTTTTCAGAGAATTATTCACGATGACTCCAAAATCTTTCTTGAGTAGTAACAGCTAATTTAGACTCCATCATTTTGTGTATATAGTTGGCATTATGTTTTCCAATGTGCATTACTTTACATTTATCAACACTGAATTTCATCTGCCATTTTGTTGCCCAGTCACCCAGTTTTGTGAGATCCCTTTGTAATTGTGTGTATGTGTGTGTAAGATAAGTAGAAATGAGGCTTAGTTTCTGTTCTTTTGTACAGTTTCTACACCTGTAATGAACTCTATTACATTCCGTGTACTCTGTAATCAGTGTTTTTATTACTTAACCATTTATGGATTATGCTTTACATTTATCAGCATATTAAATAATTTAACCATCAGAGAAAAATATGGTTTTCTCCTCAAAGATGACAGAGGAAGAAGAGTTTTGTGGCTAACATACAGTGCTAGGAATCAGGAGATCAAATACCTGTCAGTTTTTAAGACCCATAAAGTCTGATTCTGAACTCACTTAGAATAAGATGAATTGGGAATATCTCCACTGAAGTCAATGGGTTTATGTTGGTATAAAACTTGTATCAGAAAGGAGGGAATCAGGCTGGTTGTATTTTCAGATTGCTGTGTAACTGTGTGATTTGGAGGCTATAATTCATCCAGTAGGCTTGTATCTCATACTCCTGTCCAGCAACCTGCCAAATTGACTGACATGGTCAACATGGCTCTTTGAGGAGTTGCCTGTTATGCAGCCATAGCCTAATGTGAAGGGTAAATAACACTTTTTCTCCACACCATTCATAATTGTTTATAGCAAAATGACATTGCTATATAACACCAGCCAAATAACTGGCTAGTATATTTAATTTAATTAAATGAAACTTGAAAAGATAATGTGGCATTGTAAAGACTTTAGTTAAGGGGTGATGCAATTTTTTAATGCCTGACTTATACTACTGTTACCTTCATGTTGATTTTGATTCTGAATTACCATGCGTTTTTGTACATGTTCCTTCCCCTTATCTGACCCGGTAATAGTCCCCCTCAGACTGGCTTTTCTGTCCTCTCAACCTTCTAATATGTCCTGATTCCAACCTTACAATATTCAGCTCCAATAGGTCTTATGAGAGAGAACACATGAACACCTGACCTAAATATGAAAGTCTCCTTATACAGTTCTTCCAGATGCACAGCTTACATTTTTAGTATGAAGATGTGTTGATAAAAAGATACAGTAGCATGACCGTGGAAAAATTCCTTTTTTCTTTGTTTTACTTCCATCCCTCTTTCTTTTCCACCTTAAAAAACTGCAAAACATTAAAAGGTGAGAGACATTGGAGGAAGACACTTTTTTTTCACATTATTTTTTTTCCCAGTGGAAAAGTGTGAAAAAATGACAGAAAAAAAAGTGTGATTGTGTTAATTTTTCTCCCAATGGAAAATGATGAAATGTTTTTAAACTTTAAAAAATGAGAAATTTTTGCATTGTTTTAAGAAAAAGACTGTTTTTTATCCTAACAGAAAAAAAAACATGAAAACGTTCAAATGAAATTAAAACTCTTTCTGATTTTTTATAGAAAACCTCCCCATTGTCTTGACTAGCTCTAAAAATAATTTGCTTGACAATAAAGCAAAATAATTCAGTTTTTAAAACTATGAGATTCTTTGTCAGTTAACGGGAATAAGATATTTCACCACAAAATGTCTCCAGTTAAGTTCTAGACAATAGTAATTATTTACTGTAAACCTTTGATAATTTTCAATAGTTAAAAGCTCTACTTTATAAAAATATTATGGAGCATATTTGGTCAGATGCGGTGCAGTCAGAAATGTCATAAGACTTGTAGCTGTATCCATTTAAAATAACACATTTGCACTTTTATAGTACTCTTATGCCATCATTTGCCTTTGTTTCACCAGAGCAGATCAATGTTGTTCCTAATACTTCAAAACATTTTGTGGGATAAGTAGCATTCTAGCCATTTGACTGATCAGCAATCTGGATCATGGATTGGTGAAGAGCCTCAAAAAAGTTTATTAGTCTCTAAGGTGCCACAAGTCCTCCTTTTCTTTTTGCGAATACAGACTAACACGGCTGTTACTCTGAAACCTGATTTTTAGCAGTGGCTGTAAAATATTCTGTTTTGTGAAAATTTTGAGGTTTTGACATTTGTTTTCGTTCTGCATGGGAGTGAAACTGAGACCTTTTGAGAAGGGGAAGCAGGGCAGAGAAAGAGACACGCTCACACACCTGTGTGGGTTGTGTGAGACTTGGGTTCAAGTCCCTGTCAGTGAGTCAGTTGCTACTGCTGGAGCTATTCCACTTTTTCTAAATAATGAAATATTAATTGGGCAAGGGAGAGACTGATTGTATTGCCCTGTGGTTAGAACACTCACCTGGGACGTGCTTAATCTCTCTGCTCCAAATCAGGCAGTGCAGGGACTTGTACCTGGCTCTCCCACATCACAGGTGAAACCCTGGGAGCAAGAAATGGAAATTAGGCACCTAGATGTTTTTGAAAATCCTACTAGATGCCCAACTTCATCTTTAGGCACCTAGATACCTTTTAAAATTGGGGCCTAAATGACTTGCCCAAAGTGACAACACAAATAGTGCTTGAAACCAGAAGTAAAACACTATGGGCCTGATTAATAGTTTCCTACTCTGAACAAAAGCAACACCTTAGTACCACTACCTTAGTCTTGCTGATTTCATTACAGACAGAGATCTAGAGAACCTACCCTATTTTTGTTCTTGTTGTTTGTAGGAAAAAAAACCTCAGAACAAGTAACTTTGAGAACTAAAGATGGTCCAGAGACCACTAAATTAATTTAGTTTGTCACTTCACCTTGCAGGAAAAAAAAGAGCAGCTACAGTTTCCCCGTTCCTAGTTACAGCAGCCACCGCCACCCTTTTGAGCAGCTATGTGTTATCTCTATTGACAGTATGCAAGTTGGGTGAAATAAGAAGCATTCCAGGGGATCAATATGAGATGCTCTAATCTTCAGATTACAGATGAGTTCTAGAGATATTCACAGAAAAGATTCAGCTATGGTTGGGCTCATATTCTCATGCAGCTGAATGTGAACTTGCCTCCCTAGCAAGACTGTTGTGTGAGATGTCAATCATAGGAGAAGGGTCTGTAGTCTCCCCCTGCCCACCGTGAAATAAGGAAAGGGCACTGTAATTCACGTGAGCACATTTAGAAACAGCAGTTAAAAGCAAACAGATGCTGGCAGAAACAGCAGATAAAAGTAAACAAAGGCTGGATATGACTTACTTTGACTGTGTGATACCCAAACTGTGAAGGTAGCTAGTAAATTATCTGACTTGTATGCACAGTAGCTATTAGCAAGGTTCTAATGAAGTGAAGTCTCCTAGAATGAATCCTAGAAGAATTCTATAATGATTGTTATGTGAAACATATGTGAGTCTTGAAACACGTATCATCCCCCAAATACAAGAGATGTCTTTTAGTGAACAAGGACTGCTCTTGACTACCACCCATAACGTTGCCAACAAAAAGGGGACAGAAACAAGTTGAGGCTATGCTTCCCAGTTTCTCTGCTACCAACCAGTGGAACTGGCCAGCTGACAATGAAGGGATGGATGGATATTGACTTGTCATGCAACACATCAAAAAAAAAAAATGACTAGCAGAACTGGCTGGCTAACCATGAAAGTGGTGATGGTGGCTTGTGATTCAGCATACTAAAAAAAAAGAAAACAAAAACAAAACAAAACCCTACAGTGTTGGCCAGTCATAACCCTTTCTCGGGGGGTACTTGATAGACCAGGCATTGAACAAAGGTTAACAAAACCATCCAAAATCTATCAAAAACTGATTGCCAGCCTCATTTGCAAATATTTCTCTTTCACTTCCTTTGCATTTTTTTTTATTCACTGAAATCTCCTTACATATTTCATGCTACAGTAAATGCTATAGTGCAGGGGTCGGCAACCTTTCAGAAGTGGTGTGCCAAGTCTTCATTTATTCATTGTAATTTAAGGTTTCACTTGCCAGTAATACAGTTTAATGTTTTTAGAAAGTCTCTCTCTAAGTCTATATTATACAACTAAACTATTGTTGTATGTAAAGTAAATAAGGTTTTTAAAATGTTTAATAAGCTTCATTTAAAATTAAATTAAAATGCAGATCTTATCAGTTTAGTGTGATCCTTGCCCTTGCTTATCCTTGCTGAGTTTTCCAGTGTCCCCAGGCAGGCAGCGGGCTGAGTAGGGCCGGCAGCTGGGACTCCGGCTGGCAAGGGGCCAGTGGCCGGAACCCCAGACCAGAAGCGAGCTGAGCTGGGCCAGGAGCTGGTATACCAGGCCAGCAGCAGGCTGAGCGGGGCCGGTGGCCAGAACCCTAGACCAGCAGCAGGCTGAGCGGGGCCGGTGGCCAGAACCCGAGACCGGCAGCGGGCTGAGCAGGGCCGGCGGACGGAACCCTGGACCGGCAGAGGGCTGAGCGGGGCTGGCAGCCGGGACCCCAGCTGGCAGGGGTAGGCAGACAGAACCCCAGGCCGGCAGCAGAGTGCCATTGAAAATCAGTTTGTGTGCAGTCTTTGGCACGTGTTCCATAGCTTGCTGACCCCTGCTATAGTGCCTACTAGGTTGGCAGGGTAGCTTAATGGCATGTGGAGTCAGGTGTACCTAGCTTGGCCTTTGTCAGCCATCGTCATCTATAGTCATTATTTGCATCAGCTGCTTTTTTTAGAACACTATGGAAAAGGCTACGTGTTTCTCTTCTACAATGATTAAGTGTTTGGCTAGAGCTTTATTATTTCAGCCTGGGACTGTGGCAGTTGTCCAAGACTGTCTTCCCTTTTATAGCCACAGTTAAACCTGCTGGGGCTGTCCTCCTCAATAACATCGTCCAGAAGTTCTTTCTTAGATTGGCTGCCACTGACCACATGCTACATGCTAGGTGTCCCATCCTTAGATTAGCATCACTTAAAAAATGAAGCCGAAACAACTCATAAAACATTCCAGTAAATTGTGCTTATTTATTCTTTCTCTTTGAGATGGATGCACTCCTGTGAATAAGACATGCATTCACTTTAGATTATAAAATCTTCTTATGCACCATGGCAAGGATGGATGTCTCAACAAACCAAGGTGTCTGCAATCCAAAAAGAGTCATATTAATATGCATATTGGTTCTGAGAATGAGATAAGCCAACTCCCATGTATCTTTATCCTAATTCCAGAGTGACCTTGACAATCTTATGATTTCTTGCTTCTGGCAACTGCTTGATGGCCTAGTCTTTTTGAGCATGCTGCAGACATGCCTCTCTGAATGTTCAAAGGGAACAAAATGGTCTTTAGTTAAACAGAGACAAGGTGGGTGAGGTAATATCTTTTAGTGGACTAACTTCTGTTATAGAGATAAGGCTTCAAGCTTACACAGAGCTTTTCTTCAGGTGAATTTCAGTTTAATTAGCATTTATCACACTATACAACATTAACACTTGCTGATATGCCTTTCTTCCCACCCTCCACCCCACATTTGCATTATGATTCAGATTTTAAAACAGGCTATTTTGTGTTTTAATAATGTCTTAAAAATTTGCTTTACAGTTTTCTTGTATTCTGCTGTTCTCTGTGTAATTAGCAAGTAATATTTACAATTTCTGCTTATGTGGTGCAGTGCTGGTGTTTATGACTGCTCTTTACACAGGGAGAATCAGAAGATTAAAAGCACCTTTTTTCGGTCAGAAAGTTGTGACTGTCTATATTTCTTGGCTGAGATGTTGTATTTTAACAGTTCACTTCAAATAGACTCATCTGTTTCGCCTTCTGTTACAAATGGCTTGCATCAATTTTAAACCCAGGAAACATCCAGTTGCAAGTACAGCAGTAACTTACCCTGGCCACATCTGAACTAGACAGCCTCTCCAGTTTACATATCACTCCTGATCTTCCCTAAACAACTCAGAATACACATTTTATTATCCAAATATAGTGCTAACAGTAATGGTTTTTTACTTAAAACCGGTGACCAGTAGCAACATTATGATAGCATCAGTGATATGCTGGCTATGATTCAGAAGGGTCTCTATTACAGTGTGAACAGATCCTTTGAGAGGAGCTGGGCTCAGCCTCACCTGTGCTAGGTATAACCCACTTCCCAGCTAATGGGAATGGGTTTAGTGATCAGGTGGCAGTCACATGAGCAGATATGGTATTCAAAGAAAGCGAGAGGCTTAACAGAAGAGGGAGGAAGAATGGCTGGGGGGAGATACTTCGCAGTAGTTTCTCAGGGGAGCCGAGACTTGGAAGTGAGCTCTTTTCCTAAGAACTGGGGAAAGGAAAACAATGACCCAGAGGCACCAATCAAACAAATTTAGGTTAAGCTGTGCTTTGTTGGAAGTGTGTTTACCTTGTTCCTGAAAATTATATTGTGGGTAACATGGTATTTAACTTGTATAATTTATAGGGAGGGATGAGTATGATGACCTTATGCAAGGCCTATTTGAATATTTTTGAAAACATGTACACTTTGGTGCAATCTGGACCATTCAAAAGGGAAACCATTTGCTCTTTGAAGTACTTTTAAGAGCCCGAGGGATAAGTAATCATTAACAATTACTAGAGAATTTTTTCCCCAGCTGTTGGCTGGAAATCATCCCCATCTTCCATTCAGAATTTTGAAAGGACTCCTGGCACCACACCAGGTGCCCTTCCAGCACATCCCTGAAAAGCACCAAGGAAATGCCTACTGCTCCTGCTTCTTCAAAAGTCAGGACAGACATATCCTCATGCCATTTCTAACCCACCTATGCCATGACTATTTGAACATAAAGAAAATGTTCTTATGGAGAAAGTCACTTTATATCTTATGGAGAAAGTCTCTTTATATCTACTTGGACAGACCCCGACCAGTGGAGTACAGGAGTCTGGTAGAAGGCAAATATACTGGCCACTGGATGAATAGTTTTCTGTTCACTGAGTGACCAGAGCAGGGGCTGCCCTAGAGGAATCAGGAACCTGCTAGAACCAATTAAGACAGGCAAGCTAATTAAGACACCTGGAGTCAATTAAAAAGGACCTCCTAGCAGTTAGTGGAGGGCGTGCAAGGAGCAGGGAGGGAAAAGGTGTGCTGCTGGAGGACTGAGGAGTACAAGCGTGATCAGGGTTCAGGAGGAAGATCCTGCAGTGAGGATAAAGAAGTTCCTGGGGGAGGCCATGGGGAAGTAGCCCAGGGAGTTGTAGCTGTCATGCAGTTGATACAGTAGACGTAGACAGCTACTATCCACGGGTCCCTGGGCTGGAACCCAGTGTAGAAGGTGGGCCTGGGTTCCCCTCATATCCCTCCCCCTCCCCAATTCCTGATTGGACACAGGAGGAGCTGACCTGGTCTGTGAGCAACATGAGAAGGGAAGGTCTAATTTGGAAAGGGATCTGGCCTGTCCCCGACCCACTAGGTGGGACAACAGAGACTGCAGAGATTGTTCTCCAATTCCCCCATGCTGGCCAGTGATGAGGTTAGCTGAGTGAACGACAAGTTTGAGCCTCTAGCCGAAGCGGCCAAACTGAGGGCTGCCGTGAACCTCTGAGGTGAGTAAATCCGCCAAAAAAATGCAGGACCCAGCAAGGCAGAGGAGGAACTTTGTCACACTACACAAAAAAGACCACTTTAATGGGAAAAGTTAACATTGTTAAAGAAATCATCTTCCACTATTAGGACACTAAGCACTTGGGCAGCCTGCTGCAAACAAACTAAAACCAGGATTTTCCCCCGCCCCATGTTTCTCGTATCACCAAAAGCCAGTGAAGTTAATTGTACAGTTCGTATGCATAAATGTTTACAGAATTAAGTTCTTAGTTTTCAGATGCATCTTGTTATATGATAATACACATGAATAATACATAGTAATCCTTACTTTTCTATTTAGTAATAATCAGCTTTTCTTTTATCTGCATATTTTCTTGCAAAATCCAAACTCTCTCTGTCAGTGCGCACTATTCATCCTGCATGTTACTTTTTAATATACTGACTATAGTCACTCAGTCTGCTCTAGCTTCTGCCGGTGCACGCTATGGGGGAGGTCACTGAGGGGCAGAAAGTCAGCCCAGAGAGGGCTTATAGTGGTAATTAATACCATCAGCTTGAGGGGTCTCCTGGAAGAAGATATGTGGCTAAGGGACATGAAGATTTAATAAAGCCCTTAGACAGTGAAGATTAATGCATGATGGCCTTACCAGTGATTGTCGGGCAGGAAGATGCCAACAGAGGGGCGTGTGCATCTGTTGTAACAGGAGGTCTCTCATAGATGGTCCTAGTCCCTGCCTCAGACTCTTGGGTGAGGTGGTTGGGGCATTGAACATTTGATAATAGAAAGCAAAGCAGGTGAGGGCCTTCTCCTGTTCTGCCCTCCACCATAAATCTCACCCATTTGTTCCCTAAGTTTGTGGATTTGGTGGAGGGTATTAATGAATTTCTGGTTTGATTTAGTTTCCTAGGTAATTTCCAGTGAAGTGCACAGTTTTCAAAGCTATTGCAAGAAGGGATGATTTGCACCTTGGCCGATCAGATAGCAAGTGTGAAAAATCGGGACGGGGTTGGGGGGTAATAGGAGCCTATATAAGAAAAAAACCCAAATATCGGGACATCTGGTCACGCTATTTGCACCTTCTGTACCAGTAAGAGTGAATCTAGCCCTACAATTTTAACATCATTCTGAGAGACTCATTCCGGATGCCTTTGTTATGTGAACTGCCAAGTTTATTAAGTATAAAAGTTTGAGATGACAGGAGAAAATGCATAGAGAAAGTGCTGACTTTGCTTCAAATGTTTTTTTGGCATTTTCTGAATGATTGATGCTGTAATGTGACTCATTTTTGCTATTTTTTAAAAGCATATATTATCTCTTGCTCATTGCTTCAGTTTGCCAGGCTTTAAAAAGTGCACTGAAACAATGAATCATGTCAAAAATTGGAGACATTTTAAAAAAAATGCATTAAATTAAAAATATCAAGGGAGGGGTAGTGAGTCATTTACATTGGAAATTTACTTCAGCAGACTTCCATTCAGTTATCAGCTTGTGTCACAAGAATCTGGTCATTGCAAAAGAGCTATTTGAACCTTTCTAAAATTAGTTTAAAGTGTCTGGCAGGTCTTTATGTATGGTTTGCATGGATTCTTGCAATCCTTGAAGTTCAAAAATGTTTGGGTTCAAATGAACCATGTTTGAATCTAATTGTTAACAGAAGGCAAAAAATTGCATTGAGCACAGTCTTGGACATTTTCAAGTGGAAGTGTGAGCAGTGGCCATATTGGAAAAATTCTGCATAACTCAGTTATTTCACAGTCCTAGAATTTGCCACAGAAAGAACCGCTATTACATTTATTTGCAGTCAACACAGAATTTCCATTTTGCAGCACCAGAGTGCTGAAGGTTACAGGCCTCTTGCATAATTTAGAACAGTGCTTGCTTTGTAATCTCTCCCATCCCTTGAGTTCAAAGTTAAAATCCACAAGAGAACAGCAACTTCAAAATGTTTACAGATATGCAGGAATAACAATAAAATCCATGTCCTGCTCTGATCAATGTTCCTAGCCTTACCAAATGAATGCAGAGTGTGTCAGGTTCAAGTCCAGTGCAGATGTGGTCACTCCAAAGCACTTGAAGACTGGTGGTTTTGGTATCTTTAGTCAAACAAAATTACAGGTTCATTCGGTGTTTCAGGTGGAACTCCAAACCCAATGAAATTTCAGAGGTCTTGAATAAAATCCTATTCCCATTGAAGTTAATGACAGTTTTATCAATGACTTCAGTGGTGACAGGATTTTCGCTCCTTAAGTGGTACACAGGACTTTTGTTTGTTCTGTGTATGGGGGCATTGATGAGCTGCCAAAATCTTAACAACCAGTTTCCTCCTCACCCTACGAGGGGGTCGTTGCCCACCCCCACCCCCCTGGACTCCTGTCACATCTACCTCCCTCCCCTGACTGCCCCCAGAACTGGGCAGGAGGGTCTCGTGGGCCACCGTATTGGGTGCCCACCCCACCCCTAAGATCCAGAGGGACCTGCCGGGAGGCGAGGTGAGGAGTCCTGGCAGTGCTTACCTGGGGCAGCTCCCAGGAAGCATCTGGCAGGTCCCTCTGGCTCCTAGGGGCGGGATAGCATAGCTGCGAGGGAAGTGGCCACTCCCCCCACCAATCACATCAAAAGTGGTGCCTTAGGCGCCGACTCCATGGGTGCTCCGGGGCTGGAGCACACGCGGGAAAAATTTGGTGTGTGCAGAGCACCCACTGGCAGCTCCCCACCCCGGCCCCAGCTCACCTCCACTCCACCTCCTCCCCTGAACATGCTGCCTCACTCTGCTTCTCCACCCCCGCAGCCCCCCAGCTTCCCATGAATCAGCTGTTTGTGCGGGAAGCCTGGGAGGGCTGAGAAGCAAGCGGCGGCTTCACGCTCAGGCCCAAGGTGGTGGAGGTGAGCTGGGGCGGAGAGCGGTTCCCCTGCGTGCCCCCAGGTTACCTGCTGCGGTGCGGGCGGCCCTCCTCGTGCCCCCCCTGCCCCAGCTCACCTCCGCCTCACTGGGCCTGAGCGCGAAGCTACCACTTGCTTCTCAGTCCACCCCGGCTTCCGGCATGAACAGCTGTATCGCGGGAAGCCTACAGGGGGCAGAGAAGCAGAGCGGGGAGGCGCGTTCAGGGGAGGAGGCAGAGTGGAGGTGAGCTGGGACTGGGGGCGGGGCGGCGAGCTGCTGATGGGTGCTCTGCACCAACCAAACTTTCCCCTTGGGTGCTCCAGGGCTGGAGCACCCATGGAGTCGGCGCCTAAAGCGCCACTTTTGGCCGGTTAATTTTAGAAGCCCTTTTAGAACCGGTTGTCCCTCGCGGAACAACCGGTTGTCCCTCGCGGAACAACCGGTTGTCCCTCGCGGAACAACCGGTTCTAAAAGGGCTTCTAAATTTAACAACCGGTTCCAGCAAACCGGTGCGAACCGGCTCCAGCTCACCACGGCATGGGGGTGAATTTCACCTATAGTAAACAGCAGAACATAAACATAAATTTTTCTGCCTTTGCCTGCCCTTATAAAGGAGCCCTTTTGGTGTGTTTGGAAAAAACACTCACTCTGTCCTCAGAACTGGAACGTAAGTGCATTTGAAGTTGCATTATACCTATAATGGTGGCAGAAGCTCTTGTTGCCAAGGCTATTGGGACAAAATGGAGGAGAGAAGAAGAGTGCTCTTGCTTCATAATGTTAACATTTAAACAGTCCCAAGCTGCCTTTGGCATTAACACGTCTCTGATACAAATGGTGTGGGGTAGAGTTTATTCCTTTGTTGCTGCTATTTCTGGCTGGAGGCAGTGTTCTGTAATTGATTAACAGGGCACAGTACATTGACTTATATGGGGAAGACTACTGTATATCTGTATCAGAAAGGATTATGATTCTGTTTTTAGTCAGTGAAAGATTGGATTCTGCAGAAAACAGTGAAAACTGAAAACTAAGGTCCCTCGATTTGTCTCTGCTGTGGCATCACACCTTTTCTGGCTATGAAGTTAGGCTAAATGATCCAATAAATATATATATATCTTGGAAATCTCATACAGGTTTAGAAATGTTAGCTTGCCCTACATAAGCAATCTTTTAATTTTAATTCTTTTGGGCTATATACTATCCATAAGTTATTAATATAATTTTAATAGCATTTTAGCAGTCTATTCATTTTAAATAGAACCCTTCCTTTTAACTCACAAATTCACTCAGGGGAGCTTTTTAACATAGAGAGATTTTTAAATGAGAGTGATTTTTTGTCAACATGAAAGTGAGATCTTTTGTGGTTTCTTGTCCTGCTTATTAGATGCTTCCCCAAGATAAGTATTAAAAATTGATATAGTTGAAAGTGCATGTTGGAGAGCATACAACACCAACACAGGAAATCTACCTCATTTACTTGACTTTTTCCCAACCCTGGTCATTTCAAGCCAGTGCAAAAGCCAAGCTGTAGCCTCAAAAGTATATGAAATGCATATGCATCACATGTGGCATGTTGGTGAAAGGCTAGTGATTAAAATAGCCGTTACATTCACAAGATGGATATCTAAATTATTGACCTACAGGCATGCAAAGGGAGTTCAACAGTTCCCTTGGAAGAGGGCCTAAGCCCATAAAGGACCCTGGATTATTTATTTTTCTTTTGTTTTTGTAAGGAGAAGAAGTTTATTTCTCACTTTTTTTTTCTGCATAGGGCCCTAACAATATCCATGTAGTGCCCCAAGTGTGACCTGAATGGTATAGTTGGGGCCCTGTTTCATGTTTTATAGATTTTGTTGCTATCCAAGCCAAAACAGGACAGGATATTATGGATGCTATTAGAAGCGGAAAAAGGAATGTTTAGGTATGGCTGATTTGCAAGGGACACATCTATGACAGTGGAGCTAATATGGCGGCAGTGTATAAAGGTGTTCAAAATGGAATTCAGCAGGTAAATCAGTACACATCTTTTCTCCCATGTATTGCACTGACTGAGTCATTAGGATGTGTTGAAAAAGGACATTAGTGTTAGAGTAAAACACCGTATCACAATGAGATGATCAGCAAGGGTGGAAGCAATCCATCCACTGTGAAATCAGATTCAGGGGCGTTCTTGGTGTTTCGCTGAGATTAAAGCTTCGCACAATCTAATGCCAGAATTTAAACTGGGAGCTGATAGATTGCTAGAGAACATTTCATTGTTTTTGTTTGTGTGGTTTTGGCCAAGATATTTTATACCGTCTTATCAAAAATTAACTTTGTGAGCAAAAAATTGCTGAGTCCAGATATTGACGTTCAAATGACTTGTGGTTTACTTTGTGGCCTTTGAGATGCTTTATCAGAATTATGGTCTTCTGGGTTTACTGGATGTAAGGAAACTGCTGCTTCACAGGCTGAAACATTAGGAATATCCACAAAGTTCAAAGAGAGAAGATTTCAATGGTGAAAGCAATTCCATATGAAAGGTCATCAGATCCCAAACAAGTTCTTTAATGTGAGTTTTCATTCCCTCCTCTTAGCCACACTGTAACACAAGTGGGCAATAGGATGCATCATTAGGATGAAGTTGGAGAAAAGTTTGTTTTTTTGATGGGAGAGAAACTGAAAAGTCTCAGCAGCGAAGACCTTAGGGTACATTTATGCAGTAAGGAGCAACCCGCATCAGTGAGTCTCAAAGCCCAGGTCTACACACTTGGGCTTGTGCTACAGTTCTAAAAACAGCTGGGGACATGTTTGGGATTGGGCTGGAGCTCAGGCTCTGAAACCTAGGAAGGGGAGGTAGGCTTAAGCCCAAACATCCACACAGCTATTTTTAGCAGCATATCATAAGCCTGAGTTTATATACCCTGGCTCTAATACTTGCTGCTGTGGGCTCCTGCTCCCTGTGTAGGCTTCTCCAAAGAGGCAGGCTTGAACCAGGACTTGAACTAGCAACCAGCTACTCTGAGCCTTTTAAGAGCAAAGCTGCTTTCTTTGCCAGTTTTTTGCATGTGTGTTTTTAAGGATGACTTGGAAGTGAAGGAGCCAGTTGAGCTCCTGAGCTTTGTTCAGAAAAGGTCTTTATATGTGAGTTTCCCTCACACAGACGCAGCACTGCCTATTTTTTTGGTGTCTTTCAGTGTCTGTGTCTGCTAATGAAAGGAGTTTTGCAAGAAAACTAAAATTAACCCAGACCTATCTAAGAAAGTCCATAGGGCAGGAAAAGCCATGTCATCTGGTCTGTTTGTCGTTGTGTTTGTGGGGTTGTTATTTTGTTTGTTTTTTTGTTTTGGTTTGGTTTTTTTTGAGAGAGAGTGAGAACTGGAAAGCAAGGTTGATAGCCCTGGGTTCAGCTGATTAATGAGTGCTTCAGAGAAGGCTCCCTTTGTACAAGTACTTAGCAAGGACTGCACATTTGTTGTTTTTTTTGTTTTTCACAGTGGAGAGCAGATTTGAGTCTTCAAACCAGGCCTGGAATATATTGCCATGGCACTGCTTACAGGGGTCCTAATTTTATTTTCAGCTGTTTTAGGCTTCCTTATTTCATTCCTTTGCTCTTTTGGGAGAGAGTATGCGAGGTGCCCTCATGGACAACACATACAAGGGACAGTGATTTCAATACTAGCACCATTTCTGATCATGTTTATATATTTTTCTTGTGATTTATTTAAAGTGCAGTAGCAGTAATGGACATTTCCAAATGGGAAGAGAAGCCCTTATATGTTATGATCTTCTCATTGGCTACCAGAATTGGTGAGAGAACAGAGCTTCTGATAAGCACCTGCTCTGTGGAGCCATCTCTTTCATCTGTAGAGTGCTGTCTCTGAACAGCTTGCCTAAAATCCAGTTTTAGGTTTCCGATACAGATCATTATTGGAAAGAAGGACTCGGTCAAAATGTCCCACTTTACCTTTTTTCATATTTTTCAGTGTGCCATCAGGATAAATCCTTTATTCCACAAATATTCTTAAGAATCTATCCTTTGCTTCCCATTGTGTTCAATGATCTCTATCCAGTTCTGACACTAGAGAGATCTATTGTATTTTGTTAATGTACTTTATAAATAGATTTTCTCATTCCTACTTCTTCTTTTTTTCTATCAAGATGCAGGCATTTTTTCCTCAGAGGAAATATTGCATAAAAGGGTTTATGGTCCAGAAAATGTGGCAATACAGAGACAAGGCACATAATGTTAAGAATTTGATGATAAAAAGATATTAAAAACCACATATTCTTCAATATAAGCTTTGTCTATAGGAGGCCTGAATGTGCAAAGAATGAAGCATCCTCATCATAATAAAGCTTTTCTTCTGTGCTTACATCAGTTGATCTTTCAGTCCTAGTGTACATGAGATAAAGTAGGAACTGCAACTTTCTGGGAGGTTTGTAAAATAGGTGTGTTGATTCCTAAGCAAATGTATATGGTATTTATCCAGAAGGAACACTGACAAGATAAAAACAAGTCTCTCTCTCTCACACTCACACACACACAGCTTTATGTATTTATTTATTTATTTATGTCATCCATTGTAACTGATGGCCAATTTAACTTTTGGTTTGTAATTAGTTTCTAGAAGAGTTGGTCAAGTAGTGTAAGATAAGAAACTAATTTGAAAACAGAGCCCCTGATGCATGAAACATTTTGTGAATTAAAGTCACAAGATCAACTCACAATGTAATCATATTATTCATTAATAGTGAGTATTCAATATTCAAAGACTTTTGATCTTGTTTATTATTGATTATTAGCCAAACTTGTCCTGGAAGTTTCTTTCTTAGTTGCAGTTTGTCATTAAATATTCTTCTGAAAATGTTTCAACCATCCAACCAGGGAACAGAGATAATGTCATATGACTTACATGGCTGGCCACATAGCACTAAAATGAACTGTGGAAATAAACAGTTTTGCAAACAAGCTATAGGCCAAAAATTCCTTATACAAACTACTTGACAAATACTTACAATTACCAAATACATTAGAAAATGTCCTGTTTATGAATAACTGACTGGGGAAAAAGTCTAAGTTTTTGAAAATATTTATAATGAGCAGTTGAACCAGTGCTCATTCCAGTTCTCATGTGCTGTTGTGATGCCACTGTTCAGGATTCAATGAGATCAGCATGTAAGCCAAGATTTTTTTAAAAAAAATAGGACTTGCAAGTTAGACTCCTACATACACATTTAAGCATGCATGTGGCCTGATTTTCAAAAGTACTGAGCCACCAGAAGTTTCTACGCAGGCCGATATATTCTTAGAAGCCAGTGTCAGCAAATGAGTGTTCAGCACTTTTTAAATCAAGCCATTTCTTACAGCATCTAAATATAGACTTAGCCTAAGTCTATGCACCTATTTATGAAAAAAAAGCATGTCTAATTTTTGGGTTCTACATTTTAATTAAATTTTCAACAACAATAAAATATTTTTCAATAAATAGATTTGGGGCCTAAACTGTACTTTTCATGTGAACAATGCCCATTATGGTGATTGTTCAAGTAACTTGAGTTCCACACACAAATCAACTCAGTTAATTAATGTCTGTATTAGTGTCTGAGGCCCTGGTCTTGAAATGAGATGTGTGTTGGACATACCTCTGTGTCTGCCTGGAACTTCACTCTGAAACAATGCGGAGATCTGTCTGTCTGCATTCTGTTGTGTAATTAGGGCTAAAACAACAACAAAAATCAAAAGTTCTGTTTTGTAAAATGAACAAATAGAATTTAAAATAAATCTCCCCCTCTTTCTATTTGGCTAAACTCAATTATGGCATTAAAGATAGAAATTATGTGCTTTACAGTCATTAGAACAACTAACAGTTGTCCTTTTGTCTAGTGTTTGCCTATATTTCTATGCTAGTATGAAATATATTCTCCCCACCCACCCTTTCTTAACTAATGATAGCTAATTTGTGAGGACATCTAAATTAGACTGTTAAATGTCATAATATTAATTAGTTTTAATCAGAATCCCCTTCTGTTTTATTGTTCTGTTTCATAGTTGTGGAACTGTTTACATTTTTTTCATTATATAGAGATATACGTTTGGTTTATTCAGGAAGAGAAAGGGAGAAATTATTTTTGACTGGAAATATTAGTTGACCAGGATCATTATAAATGACTTACCTCACTCATGATCTCTATTTGACCCATAGTAAACACCCTCTCTTGAGGTTACAGTTAATTCATTCTACATGCAAGAACCATTTTTAGCCTCTCCCCTGATCATGGTCTTCTAATTGGACCAAAATGAAGTGCTGTGTTTTTGTGGTAGAGATGCTGCCCATCTGGGATTGAGCTAACTTTCTGTATTCATGTAAATAGGAGATGTTTTACTTTTATAGCAGAGCCTCTGCTGGGGTGTATGCATTAAAACATTTAGTTATTTTTAATTTCTCTGCAGTGAGATTGTACTTAAGATGTAGGAGAGTATTAAAACTCATATATTTCACACTTGCGCAGAAATATTAGAGAAACTAGAATAAAGGTCTGCATATTAATTGTTCTAAGCAGCTGAGGTATCTAAAGCTAATCATTTCCGCCTTTACTTACATAATTTGATCCAACAATAGGATTTTGTTTTAAACTCTTTATTATACAAAGCAGAAATTCTGTTTTTTTTTTCTCCATCTTGGACAATAACACCCAAGTTAACCTTCTTTATTTTATGCAAAATAGATGGATAGTGCTTTAAAGGATTAGAAAGATTACTTTAAAAAAGGACATATTATATCCCTTAGCTTTCCATTTTTTCTCACTGCATCTGCAATCTGTAGTTATATAGAGATCACAATTTAATTATTTTCTTTGATAAATTATGAATAAAATTGTCAGTCAGGTTATTAACACCTTCACCAAGCATTGAAAGTGCACATATTGTCTTCTGTTAATCTGATAGTTGCTCTAATTATGTTTACTATCTTTATTTTATCTTGCCAAAAGATATTTCAAATGTGGGAGGGTATTTTTTTTAATCTATGCATCCTTAAGAAGAGGAAGTACACCCAAGTGGCTAGGGCACTATCCCTCGTCGACTGCCTGTGCCTCAGTTCGCCCTCTGCAAAATGGGGATCATAGTACTTCCCGAGCACTCCGGAGTCTAGAATGCGATGGTGATGCTCTCAGATACTCTTATAATAAGGGGCACACAAGTAACTAGGAAAGATATCCAAGGTATAGATTCTCTCTAGTGTGTCTGACCCATTAAACAGCGATGTGGAAATACATGTATTTATTTTCTTTGTCTTTCAGAAAAATGTGATGAACCACTGCTCTCAGCATTATCCCACTCCTCCTTCAGCAGTTCATCATCTATGGCTAGTAGCTATGCACCAGGGTATGCAAAGCTGAATAAAAGAGGAGGTAAGAGATCTCTCCTTCCCAACATTCATATACCTGCAGCAAACTCTATCTATTTCATGTAAAATAAATGTTAATTATTTATTTTAAACCAAATCTCAACTTTGATGCACAGCAATACTGTATTGGTGTTGACCCTAATGATTGTTTAGTAGTCTGGTGAAATGTTTTCTGTAAAATGTTGTACTAAAATGTTGTGGGTACTTGGGAAAGAGATTGGAAAATTAATATCAAAACTGTTCCCTCCAAAAGAAATTGTGGAAGGCGTATAGTGAGGTTGACCTTGTGGAATTCACAACTAAAAGGGGATTTGAGGTTGAGATGGGGAAAGGATTCCGACCTCTCAAATCTGTGGATCCTGAGAATCTGCAAGGATGGGATCCCCAGTCCAGTAGAAGTTTTGGCCTCTGTACTGCTCTTCTGGTTCCCCTCTCCCTATGGGAAACATATGTCTCTTCCTAGATAGCCCAATCAGCAGGGGTCTCATTTGCTAGTTGGGAAAGTGGGCAGTTGCCACCTCTCCCCACACCGTGGACATTTCATCAGTCTCTGTGCTCCATTATGTCTTCTGCTCCTCCCCCATTGACTTTGGAAGATATAATATCACATATAACATTCTCTATGCAGATACAACTTCCCCTCCTCTTGAATTATTCTGAAATGACATTGTCATAAATATAAAGGGAAGGGTAAACACCTTTAAATCCCTCCTGGCCAGAGGAAAAATCCTTTCACCTGTAAAGGATTAAGAAGCTAGGATAACCTCGCTGGCACCAGACCAAAATGACCAATGAGGAGACAAGATACTTTCAAAGCTGGGGGGGGGGGGCGGGGAAACAAAGGTTCTCTCTGTCTATGTGATGCTTTTGCCGGGAACAGAAAAGGAATGGAGTCTTAGAATTTAGTAATCTAGCTAGATATGTGTTAGATTATAATTTCTTTAAATGGCTGATAAAATAAGCTGTGCTGAATGGAATGTATATTCCTGTTTTTGTGTCTTTTTGTAACTTAAAGTTTTGCGTAGAGGGATTCTCTATGTTTTGAGTCTGATTATCCTGTAAGGTATTTACCATCCTGATTTTACAGAGGTGATTCTTTTACTTTTTTTCTTCAATTAAAATTCTTCTTTTAAGAACCTGATTGCTTTTTCGTTGTTCTTAAGATCCAAGGGTTTGGGTCTGTGTTCACCTATGCAAATTGGTGAGGATTTTTATCAAGCCTTCCCCAGGAAAGGGGGTGCAGGGTTTGGGGGGAAAGACGTTTCCAAGCGGGCTCTTTCCCGGTTATATATCTGTAAGACGCTTGGTGGTGGCAGCGATAAAGTCCAAGGGCAAAAGGTAAAATAGTTTGTACCTTGGGGAAGTTTTAACCTAAGCTGGTAAAAATAAGCTTAGGGGATTTTCCTGCAGGTCCCCACATCTGTACCCTAGAGTTCAGAGTGGGGAAGGAACTTTGAAAGACACCCTTGCCAATTAGCATTTTAAAAAAACCCAAATACTCCCAACACCCTCTCAATGGAGATTGCAGGCATAAAACCTGAAGTAAATTAATGCTGTTTCAGGTAGAATGATCTCACATGACTTCAAAAGAGAGAATTCTATGTACAGAAGATCCTTCCCCTTCTTGGCCTCAACTATGGTCCCTGGAGGTCCACTGAGTCTTATCCTTGTGCAGCAATTATAGAGGGATTTCACCCAAACTAAAAGAAGGGAGAGTCAAAATCAGAGGGACAGACCTCCCCTCACCTTTCAATCCCCCAAGCCAGGTTCTCCCTGATCATGGAACAACCAGATCATTACCTCAGCTTACCCTGCTGTGACATTTTGGGAATCACCCCATCCAATAAGGAATTCTTTCACTATCTGCCTTGAAACTTTGCATTCCTTAATGCTATGCTACCATGGCTCAGAACTCTGGTACCAGCAGTTAACCGACAAGCATAAGGCCTCACCCTGGCTTCCACAAGCCTAGTTACTCCTTAAAAGGTGACCTCAGCAACCCTTTCTGGTCATGAGTCTCCCCAAATTCATCTCCCCGAGTTCTTAACTAACAGACACTCAGACTTTTCCCCGCTGATTCATCACCCCTCAAGTGTGAAATCCACTCTCAATTATCAGTTCACTTTGGGACACACTTAGTTTGCACACTAGAGACCCATTTGGAGTAAAAATAAACAAAATGTTTAATTAATAGAAAACTTAGAAATGGTAAGGAAAAGTAAATGCATACAAGTTACACAGACAATAAACATAAAGAAGCAACCTCAGTTTTACATGTCTCTATTAGCTTTTCTAATACAAGTTCTAATACAATATTGCCTCTGAACAGTTTCAAGAGATGTACTAGTCTAAGACTACCCCTGTTTGAAACTTCAGTTTGTACATATCCAATACCTAATTCTATATTCCTTTTCATGGGTGGTATTGAAACAATTCCTGATTTACACAAGTGTCAATGACAGGAGGACTAACTCTCTTTCTGTTTCTGTTTCTATAGCTAAGGGAAAATAGCTCAGTTGTTATGTTGAATTATTTTATAACATCATGGAAGTAGAGATATCACTAATCAAATTAACTGTAAAGAAATATAGATATTTGTTACTTCATAGTACCATCACTGAGAAATGGGGCTCCCCAGGTGACTGCACTATCTAGAAGAAGAAATCTTCTCTTGCTGAGTCATTACATCGAAAGAGACAAAAACAAAAAAAGGCTTTAAAATAAGGAAACATGCACTTGAAAATGTTAAACTCCAACCCCATAAAAGTTGAACTCAACCCCTACTTTGTAGGGCTGAATTTTCAGTATTAAGGTGACTACTATCTTCAAAATATCTGAGCCAATGTGAAGTTTTCACCAGACAGCATGCAACTCTGTTTAATAGTGTGCCTTAAAATGTGCTGTAGTCCTGGCAAGTGGAATTAAGTCTGCCATTCACTCTAATAGCATCAGATTGAACCCTAAGATAACTAGATGTATGCTTAGGAACTTTCGTTTTTCTTAATACTCAGGGAAGTTTCATGCATAAGTGTTAGGGCTCCGCAAGGCTTGGTTCAGGAAGGGATTGGTGAACTGGTGCTTGCAGTTTTCTTCAGAGGGGATGTAATTAAACCCATCCCTCTAAATTTAGTTGGACATTTGAATCTGAAAACTCAAATCTCCAAGACATGGCCCTTCTCTGCACCTTTCAGGGTCTCCTAGAACCCAGCACACTCTAATATTACACCCTTCCCCATTACTTACGTTATCTGTCTTTAGAAGAGGTAGGTAGAAGAAATTTGGGAATTGTTGAGGAGGACAGCTATTTTTGGAGGCAGGAAAGAATGTCAATTGGGAAAGAAATGTTTAACAATTTCCTAGCTATAGAAATAGTGCTCAGTAAATAGTGGATGTTTCAGTTTGCTAGCAATTCTAAAAAATCGTGGGGTGGCAGGATTATTTCAGGCTGAACTGGACATGAAATTTTTGAACGTTTTCAGTGAATCAAAAAGTTAATGAAAAGACTTGGGTCTTGTGAAAAGTTTTGTTCAAGCTGAAATGAAATTTTCATTTCAATTTTGTGTATTGTTTGTTTTTATTTTTATATAATTAAAGGAAATTTCAAAACTAAAAGTAATTGTGAATTTAAAAAATGAAATTTTCAAAATGGGATTTATTTATGTGTTTTTTTATTTGTTAGGATTTTCTGATCACAACAATTTGGCGAAATCGACACAAACTGATGAAATGTTTAGGTGTTCCTGACACTTCATATTTTTGCTGAAATTTTTTTTTTAAATTTTGCACAGTTTTGTGTATAGAGGAATTGACTACTAGTCTTATGCAAACACAGCCTGAGTGTCATGAGTATAATGAAACTTTGGCCCCAGGCTCTTTTTGAGTAGGTCTGAGGTTTTGATGTGAAAAATTTGCACAACCTGCTGTATTAATTTAAATAGAATAAATGTACCCAAACAGTTAAAGGTGTTAACATCACCCTGTCATTGTCCAACATTAAAGAATTTTAAACAAGATTTGGATTTTGCTATACAGCAGTGGTCTCCAACCTTTTTACGCACAAGATCACGTTTTGAATTTAAAAGCAACCCAGAATCTACCCTGCCCCTTCCCTGAGGCCCTGCCCCTTCCCCTGCTCACTCCATCCCCCCCTCCCTCTGTCGCTTGCTCTCCCCCACCCTCACTCACTTTCACCGGGATGGGGCAGGGGGTTGGGGCTCGGGAGAGGGTGCGGGCTCTAGGCTGGAGCCGAGGGTTTTGGAGTGTGGGAGGGGGCTTCAGGCTGAGCCTGGGTCGGGGGTTTGGGGGCAGGAGAGGGCTTCCGGCTGAGGCAGAGTCTTGGGGTGCAGGAGGGGGTACAGGGTTCTAGCTCCGGGAAGGGAGTCAGGTCTGGGGCAGGGGGTTGCAGTGTGGGTGGGGATTCGTGTGCCGGAGGGGGTACGGGATGCAGGCTCCAGGAGGGGGTTCAGGGCTTGGGGTTGGGATGCGGGCTCCCGCTGTGCGGCACTTACCTCGAGCGTCTCCTGTTAGGTGGCACAGCAAGGCTAAGGCAGGCTCCCTGCCTGCCCTGGCCCTGGCCCTGGCCCTGGCCCTGTGCAGCTCCCAGAAGCAGCCAGCATGTCCCTGCAGCCCCTGGGGGGGGGGGCATGTGGCTCCGTGCACTGCTCATGCCTTGATGCACCATCCCCACAGCTCCCACTGGCCGCAATTCCCCGTTCCTGGCTGCTTGGAATAAAAAAGACATGCATAAAATGGGAGAGAAAAGAACAGCAAAGGGAGAAAATGTAACTCTGGTGTTGATTCTTATTTGTGGCCTCACTGCACGATAAACACAGGCATAGCACATGGTCTTATTAACCACTCCAAGACCTGGCAAATTCATACCAGCAATACACTATTTGGGGCATTGCTTTTAAAGACCTCTTTAGTCACAGGCTCAGTGTAGCAAAACATGGCCAGCTAAGTCAGACTTTTATTAGACAGAAGGAAAAAGTAGAGGGATAGGAAAGAGAAGAAATAAGGTGGGAAGGAAAAGGGGATACACAGGTGGGGATGGGGGATACAAAGTCTCCCATCCCAGGCAGTGACTGGGATTCAGCCAGAGCCAATGGCATTGGCAAGGCCAAAAGGGACCACTGTGATCACCCAGTCTGTCCTCCTGTATAACATAGGCCATAGGTCTTCCCCCACAGAGTTGCTAGAGCCGATCTTTCAGGAAAACATCCAGTCTTGATTTGAAAATCCAGTGAGATGGAGAATCCGTCAAGACCTTTGGTAAATTGTTCCAATGGTTAATTACTCTCATCATGAAACATGTATGCATTATTTCCAGTCTCAGTTTGTCTAGCTTCAATTTCCGGCCGTTGGATCGTTAAATTTCTCTGCTAGATTGACCAGCCCATTGTTAGACCAGATCAAACTTTTGTAAATCTAGAACCTGTGCCCACAAAACTGGGCCTTTCAAGTTACAAAAAATCAAATTATACAGCACTTTCAATCACTTGGCTCTGGAAAATGGTATCATTGGTGATGTAGTTATGAATGAGAAGACAGAAGTAAATCACATTTATGAACAATTGTAAATCCATAAATAGATTCACTACTTGATATGCTCTACTAATACCCTCTAAATAGATTTCCATCTTAAAGCTAGTCTTTACCTTTTGAAAGAGATGATGACATGATATAAAGATACTTCCACATGACCTCCCTGTTTTCTTTGGACCTAATATACAAAACTATGAGTGTGTTTTCTTGTGCCCTTTTGTGCTAGAATTTACCACTACCCTTCAATATGAAAGTGTTATTTAAAGAGAGACATTTTGCCATTCCTTTTCATTTGTATGTGTCACTACCTTTTGCCCCCAAAATACAGCCATTTACATTTATGCCATGTAATGTGTGGTTTGTATTTGTGACTACTTTTCTTTCACATTCTGTTAAATATTTTATATACCCTTTGTGATGCCGTTCACAGCTGGCATATGTGTCTGTAACTTTAATAGCTCTACATGGAGTTGCACCTGCCTATATTAGTGTGAATTTGGTACCTGTAGAGGATATAATCTGTCAAATTATCACTTTGAAAGTGAGTCATATTATGTGACTAAACTACTGGGTGGTGTCTATTTATGTTACAGCATTATCCATAATCCAATATTTATATACTGTAGTTTTATTAACAAAGGAGAATTTTCAATAAGGGAAAAGATTCTTGAGTGCTTTTTTTTTAACTTGGCAATTGAAGAAGATTATGAATACAGGACATTCAATGTTTGCAAGGACACAGTTTCTTAAAATATAAACCTAAATTGTTAATTCCAGAGATAAAAGGACCATGGAGAGAAAAAAACATGATTCTTGGGTTTTTTGGTTGGTTGTTTAATTATCAAATTAAATCCTACTCTTTAGCCATTACAATATAAATTACAATATTACTGATCCTGGAAGCCTTTAGTTTTATATATTTTGTTCTCTGTCAGTAATCTGCTGTGTACTACACCTGTACAAATTTGCACTTCTCAGTATCTTTTAAAAATATATGTGTATACATATGTGTCTATTGTGTAGTGTAAAACACAGAGAGACATATAAGAACACATGATTATATGTCATAAAAATTTAATTGTTAGTCAACTAGTGATTGGCATAGATGTCAACTATGCCATCACGGTGACGATAAAACTTTTGCACTGCACCGTCACTTATTTTGACACCAATTTTGCCGGGGGTGGGGGAGGGGAGGATAAGAAAGCTCTCAGAATTCTTAAAAAATGTATTGATACCATTTTCTCATATTCTTTCTCCTGTAAAAATAGCGTGTCTTAATAACAATCTAAGTAGGAGGCATCAAGGGAAAGAAAAATGTTAACTAATTCATTTTAGAACACTCAAAAAATTATCTACAATACCTTTCATATAGACAGTGTCAAGGTTATAAAGTCTGATAACTCATGACCTGCTATGAAAAGAAATCAATGGGCTGCATCCCATTGTAAAGAAGATTCACAGAATACCACTGGCATAAGGCATATTATCTGTGACAGTTCCCAAGCTTTCAGACCTTAAATTTTTCACTGGCACAAGAATTAATGCTGCACATCTTGTACCTAAAAGTATTTTAATTGAGAGAAGAAAGTCCACTTTTCAGGCAAAGAAAGAAACCTCCTTTGTGGCTTGTTTTAACTAATGTAACATAATTGGCAACTCTCAGAAGCTGCTTGAAGGGTTGGAACATTGGACATAATCACAGTAGACTGCGTAAACGAGGAGGTCAGAGGTGCACTTTTGGCAGCAGAAGGAAGGAGGTGTTTTTTGGCCACTGTAGCTAGTTTGAGTATCCAGCAGCAGTGAGGAATCCAGAAGCTCTCCACAGCTGTGAGCCAAACTGATGATCTGTGGGAAGACTCTTTTGATAAAGGGGTGAGCTTGTGGTGTTTGTGGTTAACTCTGCAAACACTTACCACCAACACATCACTGTTGCCTGGGTTCTTGTACTGCCTTTTATCCAGGCACTGGGACAGCTGCATGATAGAGTTTTTATCACTGAATAAATGAAATGTAGAGCTGGCTTTCATTAAGAAGCTTCTGGCATATGTATTCATGTGGCACAACTTCCCCCTGATGCTTCATACAGATGACAAATAGCGTGAGGGAAATAAGAGGCTGATGGAACTCCACAAGTGAATGTCCTGATGGCGGAGAAGTTCTGCCCATTATTGAATGGCCTGAAAAGCCTGGAGTAATCAGTTGCGGGGCAGGGGTGGGGGGGTTATTGACTCTTGCTCTATGACAATCCTATATAATAAATATATAAAATATTATAGATAGAACCAATAAAAGGAGTATGAAATAAAATGAGATGAATGTTTTCTTCCCGCCCATGGACAGAGGAAGATATCCATTAGTGCAATCAGCACTGTTTCTGTTCTATGTCCTGGTTTAAAGCTCAACAGAGCAGATTTTGGCCATGGACAGATGTAATCATGGATAACTTTCATATTTATTTTCAATTACCTTTCTAAAAATGGGATGTTCTATACTGGGGAATATTTGGCAAGGTTCACCGGATCAGGTTATGGTTTTTCGAGTACTTGGCACACTGCGGCATGATTTTAGGGTGGTGGATAGAATTCCCTTTTCAAAGATGATTCCAACAACCTCTTTACATAGGGATCTAATGTGTTCCCGACTGTTTTCATGGATCTGAGGTACACGGGGTGACTGAGTTCTCTCAGCGTGTTGTGCGTGTCTTGTTGTGTGAAAGGGGAGAGCTGTATTTTCAATTCCATGTATGTTGTGTAGGTGCTAGTGTCAGCCATTTGGCAGGTGATGCCCTTTAAGAAGTAGATTGGCAGCTTCTGATGTTGAGGTGCCCGTTGTGGTGATGGCTTTGGCCGGTTGAAGGTCATAAAGTTTAACTTATGTTTCCACTCACTGACTTGTTGACTGGGTGAGGATTGCTCTGAGAATGGTCAGGAATTTTGCTACGCCCACAGGAAAGGGACCAGAAAGTTTGCTAGGTTTAAGGGGTGGACCTAAACTGTACCTGGAAAGAGGTAATGGTCTGTCCATGACTGCGGCGTGATTCTTGTGTTCTCCAAGTCTATTTCTTTAAGTCTAATTAGAGCCAGGCTGTGACCAGTGCTGTTATGTGTGTACAGAAATCACTTGTGAAACTCTCATGTTGGAAGGGATTTGGGGCCATAGTGTCAGAGGCTTTGTCAGTGTGGAATTTTTAGTCTCCTAAGGTGATGAGCAATACTGGATAGCATTTTTATCTATTCTTTTTTGTTAACCTTACCTGGCTGCAGATCTGTGAATTAACGTGATGTCTATATTGGCTTTCTCTGACAAAACGGGTACAGTCAGAGGATTTTGTTTTTCCAAAGAAGCCTTTTCCAAGATTGAATGGAAGAAGGATGGCTGCACCACCATCAGTATTGTGCCCTATGAGAATGTGGTGGAGTAGCTTAATGTTAGCCATCAGAAAGCTTGTGCTGTAATATAAGTAGGATTTGGTTATATTGGGTCAGGGTGGGTGTCTCATTGTCTATGAAGTCATAAACGGTGAAAATGTTGAAATCTTCAAATCACGACCAGGTACCTTTCTGGAAGATATGCTTCAGTCAAACAGAGTTATTGGGCTCAGTACAGGGGTAACTAGGTCAAATTTATGGCCTGTGATATACAGGAGGTCAGAATAGATGATCTAAAGGTCCCTTATGTCCTTACATTCTATTAATCTACTAAATTATTATTTTTCCAATGAAAATATCAGGAATAGCCATATTATTCACGAGTGGAAAATCCGTTAGTGAATTATACAGGCCATCCCAAATTAATGCTGATAAAACCTTTGCACCACACAGTGTCATCCTGTGTATGCCACATGCATTATAGACAAAAACTCTTAAGAGTGTTTTAGGGAGATTTTTTTTTAAAAGTAATGCTTTTGTTTTATCTGCTTGAAAAGCTTGGCTTCACTAATACCCTGAATGAGTCCAAATGAAAACACTTTGGCACTCATGAATAATACAGCCCCATACTAATACCAATAAAACCTTCATACAATAGCAACTTGCATTCTCTGTGGTGGTCGTTTTTTGAATGCAAAACCACTTCAGGCTCAGTTCATCATTCACAAGTTGTTTTGAGTTGCAGAGAAAAAACCTGTAGTGAGGGCTTTCGTCCCCCTCATTGCGATTCTTGGTGGTGGTCAAATATTATTCTTTGCTTCTTATCTCTGTCTCACTTTTGTCTGCTCCACATCCTGCTGCATACTGCTCTCTGCCTATGCCTCACCTTTTGAGTCAATAACAAGGCACATCTGCTTTTTTTTATGCAGTCCATTTTAGCTCTGTGAGCATTTGCATTCCTTTTTGTTTTGGATGGAGTTGTGATTGCCACTCAGTTGACCTCAGTGCTTGTTTTCTGTGCTTCAACAATCTGATTCTAATGAAAAACTTGTCATAAAAATGCATATTTTTAAAAAGTGATGCTAAAAAGCACAAGTAAAACATTCACACTAACCACTTGTCTAAAACCACAGGCCCTTTCAAATGCTGATGAAATAATGAGGCAGTAGGAAAAGCTATTGTGTGAATAAGCTGCAGTGAGAACATAGCAATGATCCCCCAAATTGTCTTTGTGAAGGGAGAAAAGAGCTGCAAAAAAGGAAAAACTACTAATGTGCAGCAGGGATATGCCAATCCTGGAAGTCGTAACTTTGAGAGAGAGGAAAAATGGTACTCTTATTATTCAAAACACAGAGAAACAGAAAAAGCCAGTTTAAAGTGGGGTTGGAGGAACAGACTAAGAATGAAGCATCACCAAACCATATCTATTCACTAAGACCCAGTGAATGTATTAGTGATGTGTTAATATTCCTATTTGTAACTCATTTGTATACAAAACTATTCAATTGCATAATTGGCTTATTTTATATATCAAATTAAAATAAGCATTCAACTTTTAAAACATTTAGATCTTAAAATAACTAATAACTTCTTCACTGATTTCCAAGGAACTCTATGTATGTGCAAGGATCCAATTGCAATGTTGAGTATTAGACTGTGAATCCCTAACAGATTTAATTATCTTACTCTTTCCATTCTCTTATTGTTTCACATGCCTTATTATGCCCGGCACTGTAGATGGGGGAAAAACACCCATTGGCAATATTGACAAAATGAAGCAGAGTTTTAAGGCTTGGTCTTGCTCTCATTTAAGTTAGTTTTGTCATAGACCGGGGTGGCCAACCTGCGGCTCCGGAGCCACATGCGGCTCTTCAGAAGTTAATAGGTGTCTCCTTGTGTAGGCACCGACTCTGGGGCTGGAGCTACAGGCGCCAACTTTCCAATGGGCCGGGGGGTGCTCACTGCTCAACCCCCGGCTCTGCCACAGGCCCTGCCCCCACTCCACCCCTTCCTGCCGCCTCCCCTGAGTCTGCAGTTCCCTCGCTCCTCCCTCCTCCCTCCCAGAGCCTTCTGTATGCCACAAAACAGTTGATGGGGAAGTGAGGGGAGGGAGGGGGCAGGTGCTGATCGGCGGGGCTACCGGCGGGCGGGAGGCGCTGGGAGCAGGGTGTGGGAACTGAACGGGGGCTGCTGACATACTACTATGGCTCTTTGGCAATGTACATTAGTAAATTCCGGCCCCTTCTCAGGCTCAGGTTGGCCACCCCTGTCATAGACTCAACAGGGACAGGACCAAGATAGCCATTTGCATTTCACATAGTTGGAGACCGTACAGAAAAGCAAGAATCATCAAGCTGTCCATTGAGAAGGCAGATAGAATCTATGAATGTCAAAGGGGAACTAAAATGCAGTGGAACTAAAATGCAGTGCTTCATTTTAATCACGGAAGAACAAAGATGTTTATGTGTTTTTTTTTTTAATTGGAGAATTTGGGGGGTTTTATCATGGAAAACTATGATCCCTGACCATAAGTTATAGACCAGTCTGCTGCTTCAAATTGCACATGCAGATGAGTTGAATGCTTTCATTGCATCAAACACTCTCACCTACACTTCCCTCCATGCTTCATTAAAATGTATTAATTATTGATTTTATTGGATACAGATTTCCAAAATGGGTTTTGTGAACATAAACTCTATCATCTGCTTGTGTGGATGTTGGATTTGGTCAAAAGACATGCAAATGTTAGTGCTGGAAAAGTGCTCCTGCAGGTGTTTGCATGTTCAGTGATACAAATGAAGGAAAGGAGGCCAAGTTACATCATCTTTGCAAATCAGGTGCTAAAATTCAAATGAGACATTTTGGAAGAGTAAAGTGCACCTTGCTTAAAAAGGGGCAGCATGAACTAACGTCATTCCTTAATGCCAAAAGCAACATATGCACAGAAAGGTTGCGGGCCAACCTCCAAAATGCACTTTTCCAGCAAAGTTACGTGAGTGCTCTTTTAGCCACTCATGAGCTACATACAGGCTAACACCTGCAAATTCTTGGTCCCAGCCTTGCACCCAGAAATGTGCATCTTACAGTGTCCAGAACACTACTGCACAGAGCAAGCTCATTAATAGTTTGTCATTTTATCAAAGAAATGATTATGCCCCAGCATAACCTGATTAGAGATTTCAGTCAAAACAAAAGGTTTAGATTAAAAAATAAAACAAGTTTATTGACTAAAGAATGATAGATTTTTAAGAGATTATAAGTGTTCAGGCATAAAAGTCATCATTGATTACCAAAGAAATAAAAGATAAAATCACAATCTAATTCCTAAATTTTACCAAGCTAAATAAGAGTAAAAAGCAAAAAGGTATGTCTCACCCAAAAACTTTCAGCAGACCATGCTAACTGGAAAGTCCACTGAATGCATCCGATGAAGTAAGCTGTAGCTCACGAAAGCTTATGCTCAAATAAATTTGTTAGTCTCTAAGGTGCCACAAGTCCTCCTTTTCTTTTTGCGAATACAGACTAACACGGCTGCTACTCTAAAACCAGTTAGGACTAGTCCCTCCAATTCAGTGATGGTTCTGTGTCTTTCAAATGATCTTGCTCTTGTGAGTAGAGATTGGGAAGAAGAGGTAGTACTTTTTCCCCTTTTCACTGAAAAACTCCTTGCTGGGTCATTGGTCATGCAGTTCCATGGTGTACCTGCTCTCCAAATGGTCCTTCATATGAATTGTAAATTCTTTTGTCTGTATCTTCCCCCCTTCCCTTGGATGTCCGATTAAACAGATAATGGCTCTCACACTTTGCTGGGGAGCCAGTATGCCTTTGTTTCTGAGTAATTGGCTTGTGGGTGTTACTGAAATATTTTGTAATTCTGCATAACAATCATATATGTAAAATCTTATAACTCCATGTACCATTTAATCATGGATGAACAAAGATTTTTATGTGTGTGGTTTTTTTTGTTTGTTTTTTTAATTGGAGAATTTGGGGGGGGGGGCATTTATTGTGGAAAACTAGGATTCCTGATCATAAGTTATACACCAGTCTTCTGCTTCAAATTGCACATGCAGATGAGTTGAATGCTTTCATTGCATCAAACACTCTCACCAAACTTCCCTCCATGCTTCATTAAAATGTATTAATTATTGATTTTATTGGCTACAATAATATACAATGATGTTGAGCAGATCGAGTTTTCAAATGATACCTCACAAGGCATATGTTGTATAAACTATAAAATAATGATATAAAAGTGGTGAATATTGGGTACAAGGGGTTACATGGGGTACAGTATGTCACAACCTTTATATAGTTGATCTCATGAAACATATGAGAAATAATGTAAATATAGAACACATGCATCTTTTTATTCATATATGTGGAATGAGGTAGTATTTGTGGTAATTAGGACTCTTGTCCCCTCTGGTGTAGCTGGAGCACTGTCCTTTACAAATGAGTCATGGATAGGCATACATAGTGGTAAAATAGAAAGCTATTTGGCTACCATTATAACTTCTTAGTACTGTAAAAATGCTGAAACAGGGGAAAGAAATAATATGATGAGGGTCTCTTCTGCAGAATGGAAGTGTGAGGCTATTATTCATGTTTCAGCCTTTGCAATTTGTCTTTGATTATTCACAAGCAACGTTGAATTACTCAGTGTGTGAGAGAACATTAATAAGAGTCCTTTCTTTTCTGAGCAATCCTGTAAGCCACAAAATTAATCTCTGTAACTGAAAAAGGCTGACTGAAATCCATGCATGTATAGAAATTGAAAGACAGTGCCTTAACTTCAATGCTCTTTTACCTCTGTCTTGTAAGGCACAGAAAAGTCTATTCTTTCCCAATGTGTGTGCAGAACTCACTGTAGTGTTAAGGGAAAATCACATGCATACACTGAAAGGAGAAAGTACAGTAATCCAGGCTGTGGAAGATCATGGATCTCACACAATCATGCAAGTTACAATGGAGGGTGAAGGGCTAGGGAGTTGTAAAGATTCCATTCAGGGCTTGCTAAGGAAGAGAAAATCCTTCCCCGGAGTGATGGATAGATATGTTTTCCCTTGTTACACTATCATGCTAGCTGCCATGATTGGAGGGAAGTTCATGAAGAAGGTCTAATGAATAGAGCCGAAGAAGGTTAGAATCTGTTGGGGTTAATTAAAAAGCAATGTTCTAATTAAACTGACCCAGATATAAAGAGGTTTTTTCCCTTGGGTCTTTCCGCTATGTCAATTTGTTGTTCAGAGAGAGATTTGAGAGCTAAGCAACCCTGAAAATAGGAACTAGCAAGCTTAATAACTTTGGGGGGGGGGAGCAGGCTGATAGTTCAAGTTCAATAACAAATTTCTAAATTACACCCTTGATATTCTGCTGTCATCTCTTCAGTGCTGTAAGCCTGGCTGACCCATTTTTAAGGTGGGCTCCAAGCTCTCAGGTGGAGTGACAGTTTACTCTAAGGGTTCAAAAATACTCAGTCTTAGCCTAATTGTTCCCATTGAAGTCAGTAGGAGTGTTACCACAGACTTCAAGGGGAGCAGTGTTAGGCCAGTGCTGGACACATTTGAAACTCCCATTCTAAATATCTTTGCTTTTCAATATTAATGTCAGATTATTACTTTCAGATATAGAGTTTGCTAGGGTTTAAACCAGAGTTTACTCCTGTCCTGGCTATTGAAGGTAGCAATGCTGTTCTCCACAGATACCAAAGGCAGATAAACCTAGGTATTTTACCATCCTGATCAGCTACGTAGTGTCTAGAATTTAGAAATGACTAGACATGCACTTATCTACCTACTTCATTCCCCTGGCACGCAAGCACTTGCTTCCAGTGTCCACTTTGTAGTTTGCTGCTAGTACAGACTTGTAACCTAGGAGTTGCCATACTGCATCAGACCTGTGGGTTGTCTAGTCCAGTATCCTGTTTCTGAGAGTGGCCAGCACCAGATGCTGCAGAGGAACATGCAAAAACCCCACAGTACACATAGGTGGGAAAATCTGCGTCCCATGAAAGTCTCATCCTAATCCCTTCTAATTACAGACTGATTTTCTGTGAATCGGTTCATTTTGCTGCCTTTATTCACTGGTAAAGTGTCCTACTTCAAGTGCACAGTGCTTAAGATGTAGTTTCCAACAGGCTAAATAACTGCAAGGGCTCCGTATTAAGTGTACAAGTATCTGATTCTTCAAGACAAACTGGGATGTGCTTAGCACATATTGAAGAGCAGAGTTGAGTCCGGAATATGCAACACAGAACTCCAGCCACCCCGCACACCCCACCAAAAAAACTGCATTACAAAATGTATTTTGAGAAATGGTATCTAATAGTGACTAGTGAAATACACAATTAAGGGCCTTCCTCTAGGAACACATGCTCCTGGTGATTTTAGAAAACTACTGTACTTCACTATGCAGGCAAGGAAATATCTTGTGAATATACCCCCCAAAAAGTTACAGTCTAAAGCAGGGGTGGGCAAACTTTTTGGCTCAAGTGCCACATCGGGGGAATTTCATGAAGGGCCATGAATGTAGGGCTGGGGCAGGGGATTGTGGTGCGGGAGGGAGTGCAGGGTGTGGGAGGAGGTGTGGTAGCTACCAGTATGGTGCTCCGCTCTTGTTCGATGATGATAACAGTCGGCTGCATGCATGTTCCCTCTGTGTGCTGCCCCAGCTCTGCACAGATAGCTAACACAGCAGACCCCGAGAGAACCCCCAAAAACCACAGACTCTGGTAAGGTACCAAGGAACCCGAGCCAGGTTTATTGTCAAACGTAGCACAATAATAGTTCCCTATAGACTCTACAGAGCATACTACGAATTTGTGTTCCCTGGCAATGGATACAGCTCAGTCAGTGGCGGGACACTCCACTGCCCCCTAGGCTGGACAAAGATGTGCGCTCCCGGACCTACTGTTATACCGTTGCAGGACAGATTACTCATCATAGTTCAAACAAATCTATCCATCATGTTGTCCTTTTGACCCTGTCTTTAAGATGCACCTGCCTGTACCTTGTTATGTCTGTGGAGTGTCTTGCCGCCGTCTTGGCACAGGTTCCTCTCATTAGCACTTATGTGTGTGTGTGCACGTGCTTCTAACAACCTTTTCTTGCCAACTTCTGTGAGTGGGACCTGTCTCTGGCTCACAGCCCAGCTTTGCTTATCACTGCCTGGAAGTACTTTGGTTCAGGCTTTACTTTGGTTCAGGCTTCAGGCCTCAGACTGGGCCTCTGATACAAGAATTTATGTTTCAGGGCCTCCTCTTACTACAGTGTGCAGGAAGGGGCTCAGGGCAAGGGGCTGGGGGGCAGGAGGGGCTGTGGAGTGCGGGAGGAGGCTCAGGGCAGGGGTTGGGGTGTGAGGTGCAGGAGGGGTTTGGGGTGCGGGCTCCGGCCCAGCACCACTTACCCTGAGTGGCTCCGGGGTGGCAGCAGCGCTAAGCAGAGCTAAGACAGGCTCTCTGCCTGCCCTGGCCCCGTGCCGCTCCTGGAAGAGGGCGGCACCACTTCCCTGCGGCCCCTGGGGGAGGGGGGAGCAGTGGGTTCTGTGCGCTGCCCTTGCCTGTGGGTACCTCCCTCGAAGCTCCCATTGGCCGCGGTTCACCGTTCCCGGCCAATGGGAGCTGTGGGGGGTGGTGCCTTGGTGGCACAGGGGTGGCTATCCTGCAGGCCGGATCCAAAGATATGGCCCACGGGCCGTAGTTTGCCCACCCCTGGTCTAAAGATAAGAGCCAAAGACCACGGTGCCACTGCTAGGTATAACGAGCCACATTCTGAATCTTCTCCTTTCTCTATATAAAGAAGTGCTGGAATCCATTACAGAAAGTAATTTAATGATGTATTTTATTATGAGTAATACATACAAAGTGCCTCTTTTATTTTAACTGATTCAATTAAAATTAGGTATTATTTATCCATAATACTGTAAGGTCATCTTTAAAGGTGTTCTAATATTGTGCAGAAGCAGGTAATTTACCTAATAGTTATAGAACTATTAACATTATTTTGTGGATGTTATTATCTTGTAATGTGCAGTATTTCATAAAGTGTTTTTATCTGCCTGTCGACAAACAGCAGAAAGGGTTGTGACTTGGATAACTGTGTTGCAACAGGAGCAGGTATCTTCTATGTAAAATATAATAATACCAATACGAGAAATTACCTAATGACTTAATATTAATGTGGGCTATTATCATTTATAATGATGTAGTGCCTAGAGGTCACCACCATGTCACGGAGCTTTTGTGTTGGGTACTGTACAAACATAGAGTAAATAACAGTCCCTTCCCCTGTGAACTTAGTCTTAAATAGCCTTAGTGTTATGTGACAAGAAGCAATGGGCTTAAATTGCAGCAAGGGAGCAGGGCTGTCCTTAGGCATATGCAGCATATGCAGCTGCATAGGGTACCTGAAAATATGGGGCACCACCGGGACCATAGGCGCCGATTTCTCATCTTGCGTGGGGGTGCTTGACTCTCCCTCTCCACTCCAGCCCCGGAGCACCCACCCATGGAATCTGCACCCATAACTAGGACAGCAGATAAGAGCAGGTCGGCTCCCGCACAGCCAGTGCGTGCTGCAGTCTCCTTGCTAGGCAAAAGGCAGGGGCCATATTCACAGAGCCAAATGTGCTGGCATGGCTCATTCTGCATGAGGGAGAGGGTATGGGGGTCGGGTCTCTGCGGGGAACTGTAACTCTCTGCCGGGCGGCTCGATATCCTCTTTGCTGTGAGCCCGGACTTCCGCTCGGTGTGTGTCAGCAATGCTGGGAGGGGAGTGGTAGCGGGGGGGGGGGTGGCTGTGCCCCAAATCGGGCGCACAGGCACCAGTTTAATAATTCTGCGTAGGTCCCCATAAATCCTAAGGACAGCCCTGCAAGGGAGGTTTAAGTTGGACATTAGGAAAAGCTTCCTAATTGTCTGGGTGGTTAAACACTGGAATAAATTGCCTGGGGAGGTTGCGGAATCTCTGTCATTAAAGATTTCTTAAGAGCAGGTTAGACAAACACCTGTCAGGGATGGTCTAGATAATACTTAGTCCTGCCATAAATGTAGGGGACTGGTCCAGATGACCTCTTGAAGTCCTACAATTCTATGATCCAGAGGTAATGAGTGTGGAAGATAATGCCTAAGGTCCATTTTAATATTGATTAATAAAGTGAGTATTTGTTACTGAGTACTTTCAACATTTTTTATAAGGACTAGTCAGCACGTGTAACTTGCTTACTTTGGCCAGTTAGATCTTAGGCATGCTTCTTCCCACAAGCCATCCAAAATTTTCACAAATTAGCCAGTGGCATAGTACTAATTTGGACTAATTTTAAAGAAGTGAGGCAAACCATAAAACACAACATGAATGTGGCAACAGGAAAAAAGTACCCTAAGGAGGAAATTTTCAAAGGCAAAGAGGGGTGTTAGCAGTGCAAATTCCATTGATTTTTTTTTTATGGAAATTGGGCAGTTAATTACTCTTGTGCCTTTGAAAATCTGCTGTTTAAAGTTGAAGCAATCTCTCTGTTTAACATTTACCCTGAAGATACAGGGGAAGGAATGTCAGTAGGCCAGATTTGCAACCCTGGAGTTTTGCTGATTTATACTGGCTGAGGAACCTCTGTGAATGTGTTTAACAAATAGAGAACATCTTTTAAATGGAAGGTGTCATTTGAATACTTTTTTGCTGGTTAAAATTGAAGTGATATGCTGGACATGCTCATGCAGGTAATGGTGTCTGGATAGTACTAGTCAAGGAAGATTATGTCTAAAGAGAACCCCCGTCTAGTTGTGTATAGTCCATATGAGACTTTGTTGCCAGAAGGTTCATGAACATGTTCACTTTTGGTAGGCTAATGAGTGTGGCCTCAAATAACTTAAAATGGAAGATAATGCGCATGCAGGTAATGGTGTCTGGATCGTACTAGTCAAGGAAGATTAATAATAATAATTAACTGGAGTTAAACAAATTTGTGTTGAAACTCAGCAGGCTGACTGAAAAATGTGTAATAAACATTGCTGCATGTTTGAGACACATGAATGAACATGGATATATATAGGCTCTTGATTCTTAATGCCTATCACTTTGAAACCTTATCTTTTATGTTGGAGAAATTTGTCACTGTAGAGCTGGCATGATGGAATGTAACACAATTTGTTTTGACTGGCACATAATTTTTCAGTTGACAACTGGTCCACACAGCTCCAGAGATATAAATATGACGCCAGCCATCTCATTTTTGATTGCTTGCCATGCTTCATAGACTGATACATATGCAGCGTTTTGGACCATAAATTTGTTAGGCAAAAGGCACAAATGAAAAATGAAAAAACAATGGTGATCAAGATTATTGCAATGACCTTGCTGCTTTTAGGGTTTGACCCTTTAAGAGATCTGATCATGTGCAAGACATACCATTAGGCTCTGACTGTGGCATATATTTTGCTAGGCTGAATTCCCAAGAGAACTATGATTTAACTGTATGAATAAAGATGAGTGAAAAACTGAAGGTTTTTTTCAGGATATTTTTATCAGAAATTTTTTATTGTAAAATGTTTTTAAATACAATTTTTTCCTGAGCTCTTTGAACCTGCCAGGTGCTGAGCTTTCTGGCTCAGTTCTATTAAGTGCTTGGCCATTTGATTAGAATTCAACATGCAATAGTCTCGCTTAAGTCAATAGTCCTATACAGATACTGAACTTTAAGGACATGGTTAGTAATTTTCAGGATCATGTTCCCACTGTCCTTCTGTCCAAACACTGGAAAAAGATAGTGAAATGGTGACTCCACTGATATGAAAGTTGAAAATCAGGTAAACTTAATGAGCTCTGAACCTCTGCTTTTTGCTACCACAGTGTTCTTTCAACTATGCAGGTGAATGAATATTGGATATGGATGAAATTTTCCCTTTCTTCATCCTCCAGATCTAACAGAATCTAT
This sequence comes from Lepidochelys olivacea, assembly GCF_965140295.1. Lineage (NCBI taxonomy): Eukaryota > Metazoa > Chordata > Testudines > Cheloniidae > Lepidochelys > Lepidochelys olivacea. The sequence goes on along the minus strand of NC_140412.1, from coordinate 174,011,376 downwards.
TGATATATCTCCTGTGGTTAATTTTCCTTTTCGCCTTCATTCATTTTCATATTAGTCCAAATTTCAAGCAAACATCCTCAATAGTTCTGATGGAAAATTCTGCTTTCAAACCTATGATACAATATGGCCCTGAGCTGCTATTATAGCTTTTCCCCTGACTTTATATATTTTCAATTTTTTTTACTTTGCAAAAAGTTGCATGAGATAGAGACACTTCTTATGTCTCATCATTTTAGTACGTCTTCTGCTTTTCCTGCCATTATTGGATTTTATTTGTTAAATTGTTAAATTAAATTTGTTAAATTTGTTAAAAGTTGCACTTTTGAGGGAAGGTCTAGTACAGTCAAGATCTGAATCAATGTCTTGAGTCCTCAAAATGTAGTAGAGAGCTCACTAGAAAGAAACTGACAGCATGTAGAGCTGTTACTACCTCATTGAGAACAATATGGAGAACTCTGGTAAGGATGAATAAGTAGCATTGTCATGGGATCTCTTTATCCCATAATGTTCATTATACCACAGTTGTGCCATGTTTAAATCCAACTCATAAGAATAAAGTTGTTGCATAAAATATATTTTAAGGATATTTGCTGATATAGATATCATTTAAAATAAATAGGATAAAATTAAGTGAGTCAATCTCAGAAGTTTACTTGCTTTCTATTTGTATTTTTAAATAGGAAATTAAATATTGAATGTGTATTACCATAATTATACTTGCTGTCTCACACATCAACCGGTCCTAATTTCTTAATACCTGGTAAGTGATTTGATAGGACCAGCTTATACATTAGGGAGATTCATTTTAAACTGAAGAAGTCTGTCTGAGCTCATATTTTAAACCTGTGTACAAGACTGCTGGTCTTGCTGCAGAGTGATAATTCACTGCTAGTAATAATGAAGTAAGGAATTTAATATCTGAAGGAATTTATGATGGCAGGAAAAACATTAGTCAGCTTTTTTAACTGATTTTCATTGTAAAGACGCCAGAAATATTACTGACTCAGAGTCTAGAGTTTTGATGTGAAAGTTTTTACATGTGAAAGTTTTGATGTGAAACCTACAATTATCCAAATTATTTTTTCATCTTTTATTCTCTCTCTCTCAAAACAAAATAAACAAATAACCCCAATCAGATATTTAAAGCTATAGACTGATTATAATGTATAGTGTGAAAGTTATCAGTCTTTTTATAATTCATCATCTTGGACCCTCTGTCTTTTCCCTATTAAAGCCACTCACAGTGCAATAATCAAATGGTCTGAATTTTGCAGAAGTATTTAAATGTTGTTTTTTCTTAAGTTTTGTCTTAAAACATAAAAACAAAATTTACACATTATATACTGGGCCCAATTCTGTCCTCTGTGACATGTGCTACTCCCAGTGATTCAGCCACTGATTTCAGTGACAGTAACATCCATGTAGCTAAGGGCAGAGGAAAAACCAGCTCTTTGTAAAATGTAGGTGTGAGACTATTTAGTATTGGTTCAAACCTTGCCCATCCAGTGCTCAGCAGGAGCACAGCACCCAAAATGCAGAATAACCAGGCAGTGTATTTTGCATAGGGGGTAGTCTAAGGAGAACCCATGTAGGGATGGTCTCTATGCATACCATGGAGCTTTCCTGAACAGCAGCTCCATCTGTTATATCACAAAGGTGAATTTTGTGGGCATTAACCGTAGTTAGTATGTAGCTGCATGGATATCTCCACCAAATGTCTCCCATGGGCTGTGGTAGTAACTTTACATTGATTCTACTGGTGCTCAGTAAAGGGAGAATGGCTTGCAGTCTGGGGTGTAAATATTTCATTACCCCAGCCTCTAATGAAAACCATGGGAAAAGAAGGTGTGTGTGATAAAGATATATTAGTTCCTTACAGTCAAATATTGCTGAGTGCAAAGTACACATATATGTGCATCTCTGTGTGCTTGCCAGTGTGTCAGAGTAGAAAGAACTCCAATAATTATTTGCAATTCCATAGCTCTTTTTGTATAATCTCAAAATAATTTTTAAAATATTGATTATCCCTCACACCTGGATGAGGAGGGGTTTTCATTGGGTAAACTAGAGCCCAGAGCTACTTCCATCCTCACCAGGGCCAGCTCCAGGCACCAGCTTTCCAAGCAGCATTCTTGGGGTGGCATTCAGAATGGGGCGTCAGTCCGTGTCCCGCTGCGGCAATGCGGCGGCAGCTCCACCGCTCTTCTGGGCACGGCAGCAATTCGGCAGCAACTGCTTGGGGCGGCAAAATTGGTTGAGCCGCCCCTGATCCTCACCCAGCTCTCTGCAGTCAGACATGTCTTATAATTTCCTCAGGCTAAGCTGCTCTTCTCCTGAAACTACTACATGTGGCTGTGGCTGTTTCTCTTTGCCCCAGCCACTGCTCCTTGCAGGCAATGGCTCTTTTGCTCTGACTTTTTTAGCTCTGCTGCGGATCAGCCCTTTCCTCTTCCAGTGGGAATCGACTCAAGTTAGTTTAGACACTCAAATATAATGTGAGGTCCCTCCCCTCCCCCCCACTATTTCTTTCAGCCTTCATTACAGAATAAATCCATTTAAAGTAGATGACCCAATAAATCCCTGTTAATAAGATTAGATTGTGATATGCTTACTCATGTCGCTCCATATGTAGTTTTATGTATTTCAGTGGGACTTCCTAGGGGCAAAGGTTCTGAGCAGTGTGATTAAGGATACCATATTCTCTCCCATAGAACATTCCTCTTTGCCTCGGAAAATAAAAATCCCTTTAAGACAGATTGTGCACCCCACTGTTGAGTAGTCTCACTAATGGCAGGTAACTAAGTGTTCACCTGTATGAGCACAATCTGGTCCTAAAGATTAAATCCTGCTCTGATCATTTCAGTGATGAGCCACAGAGAGCAGCCTTGCAGCCAAACCCTCAACTGGTGCACACTAGCATACCTCCATTGGCATCAATACAATTTAACTGCTTTACACCAGCTGAGGATCTGGTCCTTGATGTAATCTCTGCCCATGTATTCCACTAACCAGGGTAAGATTTCTTAGTTTGGGAAGGGAGGGAGGGGGATGACGGAGAAGATGCACAAGAGGGAAAATTCCTGTTACCTGCCAGCTAGTCCTTTAGGATAAGGTACATAAACTGAGTTGTTAGCTAGGTCCCAGATGTAGTGTATTAACATGTTCTGCTTGCTTTCTCGCTCAGACTACGTAGGGAAGGGAAGATCACTATACTTTTTTTCTTGCCTTTTGAACACCAGTGCAGCATAGCATAGGATTGAGTCCTAGTGCCTGGATGCTGGATTCCCCACTTCCCCTCAACTTGCTATCTGAAGCACAGATGCATGGTGGCCTGAATAAAGATGATTCACGCCATATATTTAAAGCCCTTCCAGTATGTGTTTAACTTTCCATTCGGATGCAGATGTGAATGAGTTTCTCTTTGCATGTTTGCATATGTAATTAGAAAGCAGACCATATGGGGAACGTATAGTTTCAAGTGATGTTTTTTAAACTAACCAATGCTGCTAAGTGTTTTTTTCCCAGTGGAGGCTCCTCAGAGTAAGGACTGACTCCTCTGTTTTGAGTCTGATAACTCTTGAGAGTTGTACATCAGCTCAGAGAGCACTTTTTGTACCACTTTTGCCTTTTAAATGTCACCATGTTCATTAGAGCAGATTGATCCCTCTCTACAGATGCCCTCTACAGAGTTTGAGCTCCATTAAGATATACTGGAAGGTATTTGGCATTAATAAATATGCACCATATCAGTGGATTCATTCTAATTAAGTTCACTGTTGGAGGGATCACCTGGGATATTTTTAATAATACAATGATTTTAATCTTTTTTCTTTAAAAAAAAATCTCATGGACTATACCCAAGTAACTAACATCCCCTGAGTTAGCTCAGCTGCTCACAACTGCACTTAACTTTCAATTTTTAAATTAAAATGAAACTAATTTTTTAAAAATCTAAGTTAGCCTTTTTATTTCCCTCATCTAGTTTCTTGTGGGGTTTGGGAGGAACGAGGGGTAGTTAGCTAAAATTAGAACACCAGTGTCTGAGACTATTAGAATTACACACTCTATTAGAAGAACACAAATGAAAATTGAAACAGAGTTATTGCTCTGCTTAAAAGAAATCCAAATTGGATAATCAGAATGGGTTTTATACTTTTTAATAAAAGTGAAAAGGAGATGCTCATGGGTGATAATAAACCATGTCACTAGGAGGGCCTGATTTAAGACTACTGAAGTCAATGGAGAGCCTGCCAGTGACTTCAGTGGGCTTTGGATCAGGCCCATATAGCATTCAAAAGTCCACACTAACACTGGAATTGATCCTGAATTTCTTTGCATACTTAACCCTTCCAGTTACTTTAATGGAAGATTTGTGTTTGAAAAGAATCCAGGATCTGGCCCATTATCTAATTACTCTTCTAATAGGTAATATATTTTATTAGCAACATTTTACAGAAGGGAAAAAAATGAAACACTGAGAACTTAATCTCACATTGCTACCTCGGGGCAACTCTTGTTTTGCCTGTGGAAAACATTAACCTACTAGGGATTAACACAAAGTGCTAGCCTTCTAATTTGGAGCTGGCGGGGAATTTTTGCAAAATATTTTTGAAGATCCAGTGACACCAAATTGTTTGATTTTTTTTAAAAAAATAACCCTCTAAAAACAAAAATTCTGAAATTTTTATTTCAAAAATTCCTTTATTTTTTTTAAATCAAAAACACTTTTTAAAATCATCAAACTCTAAACAAATGTTTTCATTTGATCTCAAACCATTTGTACAACATTTTGACTTACCAAACCTTGAGGCTAATTTCATTTTTAGTTTAACTTTTTTGTTTGTTTTCAATTTTTGGAATTGCCAGCAAACCCCCAAAACACTGCTGTTCATTCAGTTCTACTTCTAATGTCACCATGCTTCATGTTTGGTGAATTTCTAGCAACAGTGAATTCTAAAAGGGGGAAATTGGAATTTGTCTCTCCCCCCGTCCAACCATTTGGGATGGATACAATGCAATGCTGTTTCTCCCAGCATGCTCTCCTTCTTTCAGCAGTTAATCATTCGTTGCTTATGAAAGAGCTGACAGATATTAGTATTAACGGACTAGCTGAATGACCATTATTGTAAATTAAATGGAGTTGGCCTCTCTTTGCAGACTTCAGTCCTCTCCCTTCAACTGAGTGCAGGGTTGGCACCTTTTGGTCTCTTCTTGCGTTTAGAGACTACCTGCTGCTCTCTGGCCCAGGATGAGAAGGGAAGACTTCTGTAGAAAGACAGCAAACTCCCTGCATAGCTCAGAAATAGAATAATTCCAGCACTATATTACACAGCACAACAGCAGATTTATAAAAAATGTTCTGTAGCTTGTTTCGATAGTGGCACGATGGAAGCTGGGAAGAATTTAGTAACAACTCTATATGTGGCATAGAGGAATTCTGACTGGATTATCAGTGAAAGTTAATGCTCAACAAATTCACACTAACTACTACCAGTCAGCCTGTGCATTTCAGATCCTGAATATTACAGCATTTCCAAACATCCAGCCATTAAGATAACTGGCTTCTCCATTGCCTCCTAGTGCAGAGATGGAAGCATTCAACATCCTCACGCATAGAGTTATAGTTTTATTAATTTTGTGATTTGGCTGCATTGCAAAGAATGCTATGCAAAGGTCTTGAGATATAATGCAAGGTCTTCACTTGACTTGAGTGATCTGTGATCCATTGTTATACACTTGTAACCCTTCTGCAAGTGAAGCCAGCAACATCCTGGGCCGGGTTCAATATCTAGGGGTTCCTTTCCATTGATACAACACAGAACTGGCTCAAGCCGCACCCAGCAACCTTGGAAAATTACCCACCACCCCTGGGTGCCTCTGAGAGGCAATACTTCCCCACTTGCAAGCACAGCATTTGAGTGTAGAAAAGAAACTTGTAATAAAAGGAGGGAAGTAACTTGACATTAATTTGGGAAAACACTGCAAACAGGGTTCATAAACATAAGCCATAAGCAATCCCCGCCCCACAAACAACTAAATTGGGCAGTGTTCTTTTCCCCCTCAGGTTCTTAAGTCCATCAATCCAAAAGTCCCTTTAGCATGCCCGTACCTTCTCTGCACCCCACTCACAGTTGCTGTCTTTGGTCAGTACAGACCCAGAGTTCAGAGGTGCATCTGCAAAGTTCACCTCCCACCCTGGGTGTGGTAAGGAGGCACCTTACTCACTCCATTGCTCGGGCACTTGCCTGCTGCCTCTCTCCACCAGCCACCACTCATTGCACCTTTCCAACCACTTGTTCACCAGCTGACTGTCAGTCACCTTCTGCTGCCACCTGCCTCTCTGCTGTGAGCTTTGCACATCAGTCTCTTTATGATCTTTAGCTCTTAGCAGTCTGGGTCGAAACACAGTCCCACCACAATTGATTTCAGCTCTGATTGAGCATTTAAAATAATAAAAGAGGCTCCTAATGAAGCTTATTTAGCTCTCTCTTTGAGCAATTTGGAAGAACAGGTTAAACCAGTCTGGGGATGCCTAGGGAGAGTCCACATACCTCCTGTCTGGGACACCTGTCCCTACCCCTGTTTCTTTAACAGGGTTCTGACATTCAAGGCCCTGGCTTAATGAGGTCCTTTCAGCTGAAGGTGACCCTCTTATTTGGGACAAGTTAAGCACTATCCTGCTTCCCTGTATTCCTACAATAATTACAACATTTTGGTAACAGCATTTCACTACCCCTACATTCAGTACTAAAGTGATTTGTAACCTAAAACCAGCCAAAGTTGATTACTTTGAGCAAAACACCTCTCTCTTTGCTGGATATCTAAGCAGAGCAGGAGCAAACTGTATTTACATAAACACACCCAAAGTCTCTACCCCTCCCAGCTAGCTGTCAGAAAAGAAATCATGCCCTGTTTACACACTGTAAACCTGTTCAGGTTGTATACTTGCATTTTTCATGTTCGTCATTCACACACCACCCCACACATCCACCATCTCTCCTCTTGTTCACTTCCTCTTTCTTACTCTTTTCCTGTTGCCAGTTGTTTCCTTCTTTCTGAGTTACAGCTCCTCTTTGGATTGATTGTAGAAATGTATATTTACCACAATTTTTTTTTAAAAAGAAAAAGGTCAGCACCCACTGAGGGGAAAAAAACAGTTCCATTTACTGAATGGAAGGGCTGAAATATTGCTGGGGATATATTAAAAAAAGTGTTTGAAAATTCCTTTCTTGACATAAACTATCCAGTATGACTTTAAGTTTCTAAACTGGGCAGAGAGAAGTGCATATGCAATTGCATATTGAATTACACATGCACATATTGTTCTTGCAAAATATAAGCTTTAATAGTTGTACTACTGCAGTACAAGTAGGATTGTGGTAAGTGCTGCTCCAACACATAATTAAAAAGTCATTGCCCCGAGGAGTTAACAATCTAAATATAAGTTAAAACAACAGATAGTTACAACAAACAGACAGGGAGCACAAGCTAATGATGAGACAAACCTGGTCAGCAAAGAACTATAACACTGACTTCTTATCAGAGATTTTTAAATTGTTCTTAGAGTACACAAAACTGAACCCCAGAGTCAAGGCCACAATTAATTTCAAATAATAACGCTGTTGGTCTTTCTAATTTGTTTCTGATGTTAGTTCTGATTAAGGGCCTTCTTCTGTTCCTATTCAAATCAGTGACAAAGATCCAATGACCTGAATGAGAACAGAATCATAGAATCATAGAATATCAGGGTTGGAAGGGACCCCAGAAGGTCATCTAGTCCAACCCCCTGCTTGAAGCAGGACCAATTCCCAGTTAGATCATCCCAGCCAGGGCTTTATCAAGCCTGACCTTAAAAACCTCTAAGGAAGGAGATTCTACCACCTCCCTAGGTAACGCATTCCAGTGTTTCACCACCCTCTTAGTGAAAAAGTTTTTCCTAATATCCAATCTAAACCTCCCCCACTGCAACTTGAAGAAAGCCCTCACTCAGAATGATCATCAGATCTTACTGAAAGGTCAGTACAATTTTCTATTGTATTTAAATGAGTGAGGGACAAACCAGTTCTAATAACACATGAGTTGATTCTTCTAGTGCAAATTTCATTTTCCTGGTTCCAATTATGAATTAAGGTGAATATGTCAAAACACAATGAGAGAGCTGTTTCTGTGGAATTTCCAGCATGAGCAGAAGCAGTATGCACCTGAAAACACATGAAAACCTCTTCTTGCAAGTTCAGTTTTGCAAGCTAAATGGCATGTGATAGTTCAGTTAAGAATCTTAACTTCTCTGGGTGCCTACACAAACATGAACTCAAATATTTACTGGATTTGCCCATCACTATTTCACATGCAGCTAATTTCATTGCATTGTTTAAGGATTCTTCAGAAACTCCCCAAAGTATTGATTTTTCATGGATTTCATGACATGTCCAAGGATCAAGCAATAGACCTGGGAGTCTGGTTCTGTTTCCCTTTCTGCTGTTGATTTACCTTGTCACCATGGTTTTATTGTTCAAATTCTAAGTGCCTCAGTTTTCCAGTGGTCAAGTAGCTAGAAAAATTCCTTCCACACAATGGTGATGTGAGGCTAAGGCCTTGTCTACACTACAAAGTTTTGTCAACAAAAGAGTAAATGCATACACAGTACAATGCAACTTTTAGTGGCAAAAATGTTGTTTTGGCAACAAAATAAAACCACGCCAATGAGAGACATAAGGCTTTTTGTGCAAAATTTTTGTCAGCAAAGTGCCAGTGTAGACACAATGCTTGATTTCTGACATGGACTCCAGGAGATGTCCCATAGTGCCCATTGTGACCACTCTGGTCAGCAGTTTGAACTCCATTGCCCTGAAGCCAGGTAAACTACCATCCGCCCCTCCCACTTTAGAATTTTTGAAATTCTGTTTCCTGTTTGCTCAGTGTGGAGAGGTCTCATCACATCTTCCTAGGTGACCATGGCAGGTTATCACAGCAAATGCTCTACCACTTGGACCACTGCGGAGCTTCTGGATCTGTTCAGTATATAGGGAGAAGAGGCTGTGCAGTCCCAGCTAAGCTTGAGCTGTAGGAATTTTGATACCTATGGGCAGATTTCTTGAGGCTTGTGCAAAAAGAGCTATGATCAGTACATGCTGCAGTGCAGAGTGAAGATAAAAGTGCTGAGATGGGCATACCATAAGGCGAGGGAGGCAAACCGTCACTCTGGTGCTTCAGCTAAGACCTGTCAGTTCTATAAGGAACTGAATGCTATCCTCGGTGTTGACTCCACCTCCACCTCCAAGAGCCCCATGGATACCTAACCCAGAGGACAAAGTCATTGATGAAGAGGTGGAGTTAGACGACATTGTGGAGCTTCCAGCTGGGTTGCCTGGTGGAGCAGGCAGCCAGGAACAGTTCACCACTCCAGAGGTGTCTAGCCAGTCTCAGCAGTTGCTCTTCAACGAGCAAAAAGCAGGAGAGGAGATGCCTGGTAAGTGGCTGTGGTTTGTATAGTGCGGAGGTGGGTTCAGGGTATAGAAATATACAAGGCTGGCTGTGTTTCTGTGTGCTGGACATTTCCCTGTGTGGCTAATCAGTACGGCGGAATAGGGTGTTGATGCACGCCCAGATCTCAGAGGAATCCTGGAGGTACTTGGGAATCCTCTGCTTAAGGTTCCTTGGCAGAGCTGCTTTGTTCCTTCCCCTATTGTAGGAAACTTTCCTGTGCCATTTAGCATCACTTGTGCAGGGACCAAAGCAGCACACAGGCAAGCAGTATAGGGACCAGGGCGGAAGCCACAAGCCTGTAGTAGATGTACCCTCACTTCCCAGCTTACCCGCAGCGGTGAGATATCTGCTACAATAACCCCTGCCTGTGGAAAAGTTTGGGAGAATTTTAGCATTTTCCCCCTAATCGACTGCGCTACAACCCTTGCAGAGTGCTCTTTTCCCTGTGTAGAGCCCCCCCACACACACACACGCACTCACCATGCTTTGGGTGTTCGCAGAGATGTGTGCTTGCCAAGGGTCAGTGAGAAAGTGATTGTTATGTTACAATAGGTGTATTTTACTGAAATGTTTCAATGCTGTATGTGAATTTCACAATCATGCTTCTGTGCATTGTTCCTTCTGCTTCAGCAGATGTGGCCTTCAGGAACACCCACCACAAACCAGCTGAGCGTCTCTGCCAGATAAGAAGGCACCCAAGACAGAGCAAAGAAGACGTGTTCCAGGAGTTACTGACCTTCTCCAATGCAGAGAAAAGGAAACACAAGGAGTGCAGGAATGCCGAAAGGCAGGACAGAAAAGAAAATCAGGAGTTTAAGGACGCTATTGAATAGATGATTAAAGTGATTAAAGGAGCAGCAAATGCAGATGCTGAAGTTCTTAATAATGCTGCAGACTGAGCGGATGAGTGCCTGCCCTCCCCTGCAACATGTTCAGAACTCTTTTCCATGCCCCCCAATCTCTGTCCGCATAGTCCTTTCTGTTTCCCCTTCACTCCACCCCCTCAGACAACTTTCAAAACTATAGCTGGACCTACACACAGCTCTGAAGGTCTGCCCTTCCCTAGCACCTCTGTTTCCACCAAGCATCTTTATGTGTGTGTGTGTGTGTGTGTTGTTTCTTGTGCAATAAAAGCAAGGTTTTTGAACTGTAACTCATCTTTATTTTGTTTCCTACAAATTGAGACAGCAGGCACTACCCGTACATACACAGGCAGTTTAATCATTTGCTTACTGGAATGTAAGGCCTGAAATGTCACCATTGCTTCCTAGGAAAACTACACGTAATGTAACATTGCGGCACCAATCACAGAGATACACATTACTGGTTCTCTTTTTCAAAGTGTTGCCTCAAAGCCTCCCTTTTTCGAATTGCCACCCTGTGGGCTCCTCTGATAGCTCTGGTATCTGGCTGCTCAAGATCAAGTGGTCTGCTTCAACACTGCACCCCTGAGCAAACCTTTCACCCTTCGCTGCACAAAGATTATGCAATGTACAACACACAGCTATGACCATGGGAATATTATCCTCATTGATGTCTAATACGCCATAAAGGCATTGCCAGCACACCTTTAATCTGCCAAAGGCACGTTCCACTGTCATCCAGCACCTATTCAGCCTGTTGTTGAGAACCACTCCTTACTGCTGCCCAGGTTTCCCATGTAAGCTTTCATGAGTCAAGGCTGTAAGGTGTATGCCAGGTCTCCCAGGATCACTATGGGCATTTCAATATCCTCCACGGTAATCTTCTGTTCTGGAAAGAAAGTCCCCGCTTGTAGTTTTCTATACAGAGCGGTGTTCCTGAAGATGAGTGTGTCATGCAGCTTCCTGAACCACCCTGTGTTGATGTCAGTGAAATGACCACTGTGATCCACAAGCACCTGCAACACCATGGATAATTACCGCTTCCTACTGATGTACTCTGTCTCAAGGTGGTCTGGTGCCAAAATTGGAATATGTGTGCCATCTATTGCTCCACCACAGTTAGGGAAACCCATTACTGCAAAGCCATCTGCTATTTCATGCACATTTCCTAGAGTCACAGTCCTTCGTAGCAGGTTGCAATTAATTGCCCTGCATACTTGCATTAATGCAGCCTGAACAATCAACTTCCCAACTCCAAATTGATTTGTGACTGAACAGTAACAGTCTGGAGTCGCCATCTCCCACACAGCGATTGCCACACACTTCTCTACCAATATGGTAGCTCTCATTTTGGTGTCCTTGCACCGCAGTGCTGAGGCGAACTCCTCACACAGTTCCAGGAAGGTGTCTTTCCACATCCAAAAGTTCTGTAGCCACGGCTTATCATCCCACACCTGCATGACGATATGATCCTCCCATTCAGTGCTTGTTTCCTGAGCCAAAAAGTGATGGTCCATCCTCTGCAGCTGTTCTGGAAATGCCAAAAGCAATCTAAAGTTGCTCCTATCCATATCACACAACATTTCATGAAACTGGGAGTTTTCTTCAGTTAGGAACTTCTTGATTAACTGCACTGCCATCCACAATGTCTTCATGATAGTTATCAGAGTATAGGAGAGCAGTGAAGGATCCATCCCTTCTCACAAGGATGCTGGGGTGCACAGCAAAGAAGGGCCATTGAAAAATGCTGTGAAAGAAAGCCGGAAGCCCATGGAATGCTGGGACAGAAAGCAATGCATCATGGGACATAGAGCCCAGTCCCAAGATGTGCTGTGATCCGCTCCGCCTTCTCACAACACCTAGCAGCAGAATGTGTCAAGCTGGACTGTGGGATAGGTACCCACAGTGCATTGCTCACACTGTTGATGATAGCGTCCCAACTGTGAACATGCTCTGCCAACTGAGGAGCGAGTGTGAACATGAAATACTGATTTTTATTATAGTGATTTTTTGAGTGTTGACATAAGTTTTGTCGACAAAACTCTGTAGTTTAGACAAGTCCTTACTTTATTAATGTTTATGAAGTTCTTGGAGCTCTTTGGGGAGTGCTATTGAAATGCAAAGTGTTCTTATTTTAATGGAAAGCATTTAGGCATCCAAGAGTGTATCTTGAGAAACATTGGAATGCAGGTATCCATTATCAGCAAAGTGTCTTAAAAAGGCTGGTTTTGATCCTCTGAATTTCTTGGGAATTGAGGGGGGGGGAATATTTCCTTCATTTTATCTATGAAGTGACAAGTATTGGGATGTGGATTTACTTTGGTATTTACTTTGATGTTGGGAAACAAGGAAAACAGCTCATAACATTTCTGTTGACACGTCAAGAATAAATAGTGGAACCATGAACAACTTGGTGTCTGTGTCAACAGCAGGGAAAATTATAATATGTTAGCTGTGTACTTAGCAGTGGACTTCAACTTGATGTGTGGGAGTTATCTGAATGAGGAGAGAAACTGAGATAATTGTTCCAAAAATATATTGACTGTTTTTCTATAATAGTCTCTCCTCTTCCTCTTGTGCACTGTATAACGCTGATTTTATTTCTGTTGCTATATCATTGTTCAGTACTACAAACCCATATTGGATACCTATTAACAAGATTGAAGGCATGAACTTCACCTGCTGTAAATGCGGTTTGGTGTGTTTAAATGGTTGGTGCAGTTACATATGTGTATATTTAACCTACGCTAACATAGTGTGGCTCTTTGTTCACATAGATTCCAAAGCCCAAAGTGTCCAGTGTGATCATCTAGTCTGCCCTTCTGCATAAGGGCCATAGAACATCCCCGAAAATATTTCCTAGAGCCGATCTTTTAGGGAAAAAAATCCAATCTTCATTTTAAAATTGTTGATTTAAATGTTTTCCAATGGTTATTTACTCTCAGCATTAAACAATTATACCTTCTTTCCAGTCTGAATTGTCTAACTTCAGCTGTCAGCCATTGGATCATGTTATTCCTTTCTTGGCTAGAGTGAAGAGTCCATTATTAAATATTTGTTCCCCATGTAGATACTTATAGACTATAATCAAGTCACTCCTTAACCTTCTCATTATTAAACTAAATTGAGGCTCATGCTTTCAAATTCACAAGTCCTAGGCAGTTCCAACAGCCACCACTCCATCCAGGAGCTCTGCATTACTAAATGGTGGTACACATGAGGATGTAAGCTGTGACAGACCTCTGAAGCTCAGGATGACATTCCTCAAGGCAAAGTATAACCTATGCTAATATGATGTGGTGTTTTGTTCCCCTTTAGTGTCTAAAACACATACAGGGTTTTATGAGTCTGCTCCAGCCTCTGAGCTAAGAAACCTGTTTTTTCAATTCAGGCAGTAGTGTCTCATGCTGTCAGATCCGGAGGACTTGATTTCAGTCCCTGCCACTGATGCGCCCAGGGACATCATGGTATATACAGTTAATATATCCTTTCCCAAGTGGGAACCCTTGAAGTTGGGTTAAAATTACTGCGAGTCTCAGCATTAGAAGTGCATGGGAGTTTGTGTATCTGTAGCAATCCAACCTTTCTTATTATAATCTTCTTGGCAGTAATGTATCAAATGAAAGTATATTCAACCCGTGTTAACACCGCATGACTCTTTCTTTACATCTAGTGCACAAAAAGCCTGTTTTGAGGTAATTTCAGAGCTTGAATTTATAGGACTTTATAGAATTTATAGAACCAAAATAGGACTTTAACCCCAACTGACTTCAAACAGAATCCCAGCTTGAGTTTATTTGGGAGATCCTTCTTCCCATCCTTGGAATAATGTACTATATATTGCATAATGTATAAGGATGTGCTATTTTTTTTATTGTCCCCCTCCCAAGTAAGTAATCACATGGAAAAATCCAATGAAAGGAGATAATGAAAACACTCCAAAAACAGTCTAAGATGTTACCTGCATGAAATCATTTGTGATTTTATCCATAATTTGAAAAATGGTAAACTGAAAACATTTAAAATCACAGACTTTCATACAGCCTTATAGTGACACTGAAAAGTGCCCATTTTTATCAATGTGGCCCCATTTAAGTGAAAAATTTCATGCAGAGACCAGTTTTGCATTTGAAATGTACATATTGTGAAAATGCTTACAATCTCAGCATTTTGAATGTTCTGAATATTTTGTACTTAATTATATATATTTTTCAATGATAAAACCCTTTTATTGTATGTCAGTCTGGAGAAGGAAGAGAACAAACTTTCTGTATCCTGTTCTGAAAATAAGGCATTGCATAGCAATGCATAGGTAGTCCCTTTTTGCACTAATCACAGTAATAACTGAACACCCATAAAGTGATGGTTGGGTTTTTCAAATGTCTCATGTTGCAATATATGCTGATGAAAAGTTGCAGCCTTTGGAATGACAATGTCACCGCTTTGCATCCCAATATAATCACAGAAAACAATGGTGATGGTGAGACCACTGCCTGTCATGCTGACCATCAACATTTTGTTGTTTCTTTTACTCCCCCGTGTCTCTGTCTGTAGCAACCTGTCATCTCTTGTCTTATATTTAGATCGTAAGCCTCTTGGGATGGGAGGTCATATTTTTGTTCTGTGTTTGTACGGCCCCTAGGACAATGGCGTCCTGGTCCATAACTAGGGTTTCTAAGTGCCACCGTAATAATAATAATGAGAAAAAATGTATATGCTGAATTTCAGCTTTGTGAACATTAACTTACTCTGCATTTTGAGTGTTTTGTTTTATCAGAAGTATATCTGCATCTTTTTGTTTCTCTCCACTTTTACCACCTGCCCCAAACCCATTGCACTTAAAATGTATTCATAAATGAACTTGTGAACTGGCGCTCACCCTTATTATAGTTTGAATTTGTAGAGGAAAAATATAATTTCCCTTTTATAACTACATCTCTTTACATGGGATGTAGTTATAATAGGAATCCATCCTAGTTTCTCTCACTGATTGAAAGACCTCTGCATGTTTCTTTGTAATATTATTTGCTTGTTCAGTGTCTTAATGGAACAAATTGTCAGTTCTGTAACCCTGAAGGCACTTGAAAAAAAGTTGTTAATGTCATTGCTGAGATTGAGGAAAACAATTTAATAATTAAAAAATGAAAATGTATAGGCATATTCTTCATCTCTTCCGAGAGAATTGTGAAATGGATTCCCTCTCCCCCACGTATTTGATATAAACATAGTGAGAAAGCACGGATAATGTGTGGTGTTCTTGAACTACTGTATCACAATTCTGGGGGTTGGTTGATGCTTTTCACAATTCTGGGGGTTGGTTGATGCTTTTCTGTGCAATTCTGCGTTGCTCACATTTCCCCTCTTTTATCTGTTCAGTACCCCTGAGTTGGGGAGAGTTCAAAACAATGAGGAGTCAGAAGGATCCTAGCAACTGCCTCAGTGGCTGGGATGTAAACTTGTGTGCTTGCTTCTGTTAAGTATCAGTTTGTTTCATTGCAGTGGAGACTGCTCACACTAATTATGGGACGACATTTGTGGCTGCCTTTATGTGGGTCAGGCAGTTGGTAGGAGGGACGCTTCCTGTGTGCGCACACTCTTTGTGCACTCATAAGGGCCTGCTGTGTTCAGCACTCAGTGCTGGCATTCCTACTGCTAAACTAATGGTTCTCTTTTATTTGTTATCAGAGGGCCAGATTCTGACATTGTGACTCTAGCTGAAATTAATGAGGACTGCTTGTGATGTAAATTATTAGCCAGCATGAGTTAGGGTAGGAGAATCTGGCCCAAGTTATTTATTAATCTGTTAGTCAGTGCCACTGCCTCTTGGTGAGTAGGACAATGTGTATCATCACATTTTATTCTGGAATATCATAAAAAAAATTGGGAAACAAGATATTGTCTGTGATTTTATGTATTACAAGTCAGACACACATACACACACACGTCTGCCCATTGTCTCTTTAATGAAGTGAGCACATTTTACCTTTTTACCATTTACTTTCTTTTATTTGCTATGTAGTTTTAATGCCTTCTTACCGTGTGTAACTCATTTGCATTGCTTTCATAGTCTATGAAGCAATCTCTGACATTTTGCATTATATCTGCTATATAAAATAAATATTAATTGCCTACCATCAAAAATATTGTTGATGGCTGGTTTCCACCATATTTTTTAAAAAATGGAAAGAATGCATGCAATAAAATGCAGGATATAAACAATAACTAAAAAAATTAAACAGTTTATAACAAAGTGCTAAGAACACCATGAACAGTGTTAATAAAATAGTTGATTTCACCATCAGTTTCAATACAAACTAATTTTTACTGATAACTTCCAATATCCTAGCCACATCAGTTTTTCACAAAGGGTACTTCACCATACTCTCCTGCATCTATATCAGATTCAAAAACACACAGAATTCCAACATAAGAATAATGCAGACATCAATTTTGTATTCAAAGTTTTCCACCATTCTAGGAAGGGAGAAATGTTGTAAGATATTTCTGCATGTTAACAACCCCTCCTCCTGCCTGTGCAATATCAGACTATTCCTCCAGGCCCCAATGCAGCAAACAATTCCTGTCCAGCAACCGTGTAAGCACATGTTGAACACTAAGCACATGCATAAATCACATGAACTTTAATACAGTTTACACACGTGCTTAAAGTTAAGCAGATTCCTTGGTGCTTTGCTGAATGAGCATGGACTTCAGCATGTGCTTTGATTTGTTGAATTGAGGCCCCAGTGAGGCTCACATGGGCCGGGGGTGGAGTAGGGGGAGGGACGACTTTAATCCAACTTTCTCACAACTTATTCCAGAGTGAGTACTTGGTAAAAAAAGAAGAATCTTTCTTAATCCTTGGATCAATAGAGGTTACACATTTCACAAGTCAAATGAACAAAGTAATCAACTCCTCCAAATTACACTGCTAGATAGATCAAATAGTAACAGGAGACTTTTCATTGATCGTCACAGTGTGTTTCTGGTGCAGGTCTAACACCTGCTTTCTCTTTGGGGCTGCTCACCATTCCCTTCACATGCTGCTCTGCTAAGCAGCATATGTAGCAATATAAAATATGTTCATCCCTTTGCCCAGTGACTTTCACTTCCCTTTCCAACTGAAACAACTTCCATTCTCCCTTTATTGTTTGAGGAGAAAGAGGAGGGCACATCCTAAAACAATAGTGTGCTGCAAAATTGGGACTTAAACTTTTGCTGGCATGTAGAATATTGTTGACTACAAATCCTTTATTGCCTCTACCTTGTTAGAAATGAGTTGAGTAGGTCAAGTTACAGGTTCTGGCTTGCAGCACCTTTCCCCTCTGAAGGTCATCAGCTCACATTGGACCCCATCTGGTATTGGTAATTGAGTTGTTAACATGTGATAGCAATTTTGGCAGGTGTGTATGAAGTGAGCTGGTGGTGTCACCTCAGATTAAAGTTGGGAAAATCAAGTGTCGTTCAAAATTTTCCAAATCTTTTCAATTGCTTTTTTGGGTGAAAAGATTCCAAAAGCTAGCTACGGTTTGCAGGTCACCAAAAGGTATCTTAGCTGCACCAGGCCAAATTCTGATCTCAGTAATACCAATGTAACTGTGATTAAAACTTTGTCCCACTGTAGTTAGAACATAATTAGACTGTAGTTAGGTTTCCTTCTGATATATGTACTTACCATAAGATCATCTTCTTTAACTACACTACTGTTACAGTAAACACGTGTGTATGAAAAGTAACTTCAGTTACGTTACAGTATATGAGACATTGTACTTACCAAACAATTATGTTGTTGGAAGGACATCAGTTTTACAGATTTATGTCAGTAATTTGCTTCATAGTAGCTTTTATATACTGGTACTTTTTATATAAAAACTGCAAAAGTTAAGGTAATATGTGCAACACGAACTTTCATCTTTGACTGTTTAATCACATACTGTTCCTTAAATTATAGAATATCTATATATATTTTTTAAAATGTTAAAAAATATTAAGTTTGCTAAATCGAAAGTTAAGAAATGCCAAAATTAAGGTTGTCAGGGAAACCTTAATTCTGTCCCCTGGAGTATGTGCATTATGATGTAGTCTTTTACTGCAAGATCATATATTAAATTTTCAATGGAACCCGTCTGTTATATAGCTATTGAGTAGCTATTCAATATTTGGCTTTATCCTCTTAGTTCAGTGGGTGGCCTTATTTACAGCATATTATTCAACTCCTGTACTGAATACAGAATTATTAATTTCCTCATAGGATTCATCACTACAGGAAGTGTGTGCTTCACAAATATTAATGTATATTTGCAACACCCATGTGAGATGACAGAGTGGTATTATCCTCTTTTTACAGATGCAGAACTGAGTCACAAAAAGATAGAGGTCAAAAGTTTCCAATAACTTTGGGTGTCTGATTTAAGAATCCTAGGACCTGATTTTATGGAGTACTTAGTATTATTTAATATATTACTTAAATTTATCCTGCCTCTTCCCCACCTCGACTCTTTGTCCCAGAATCATTCTCCTTGACTACTCAGTCTATGATATGTCTCCACTATGACCTAGGGTGTGACTTCCAGCTCATGTAGACATACTCGTGCTACCTGTCATCTGTGCTGGTATGCTAAAAACTGTAGTGTAGCCATGACAACACAGAGTAGGAGCAGCCAGCACAGTGTGATTTTGGTGTGCTAGGTCAGATAAGAGTTAGCACAAGCATGTCTAAGTGAGCTGGGAATCACACCCCTAGCCTGTAGTGTAGACGTTGCCTTAGTTTCCACTGCTGAAGCCTCTCATCTCAGTCCCTCTCCTTACCCAGCCAGTCCCACTCCATCCCACCCTAACTCCTATTCACAATTTTTCTTTCTCCATCTCACTCCTGTTGGTTTCACCAAGTTCCTTGTGCTAATCTACTCCTTGTCCTGCTCCCAGATCTGGCTCTTGTCCCCTTTACATTCAATTCAGGCATCCTCCTCCTCCATGCTATCTGGACATCAGCAGAAGGGTCATTGAGATCACAGGAGAGGCAGGCTTCCCGCTCTCATTTCTAGTGCCTGGCCCCTCCCTGCCCTCGAGCAGCAATTACAAGGAAGGTCCCGCTTCACCTCTATATACCCGGGATAGTGAATGCTCACTTGCTCAGTTTCGATGACACATGAACACTCTGGTCAGCACTAGGATCTGAGGGGTGGCATGTGAGCAGTGAGGATGGAATCTTCAGATATTTTAGCTGCTTCTCTAAGAAGCCTCTCATAAGCATGTGCACACTTAATTTTTTCAAAGGCTTATAACTTGCTCAAATGTGGGCTGATTTTCATGGGAACGTCAAAAGGAGCATCCCTGATAGAAAAGCCGCTCTCGGCCAAATTTTAAGTTCTTGTTCCAAAACAGGGGGACGCTATAGATTCTTAAAGAAAAGATCACCAGAGGTGCTTTTTTTTAAGATTGCAAAACAATATCCCCTCCCACACCCCACCCCACCCCCTACCCCCCCGCCTTGTTCTCAGAAATGGCTCCACTGTTGAAGCTGAAACTTTCCTAGAAAAAATCAGCCTGAGTCAGATACCTGCCATGGAAAATTAAGCCTGACTAGCTGAAGTCTGGCAAAGTTATAAGCAACTGAAACAAGAGTCTTGTAAAAATGGGAAGTGTCAAGCTACTCTAGCCTATAGATAAAGGATCGGTATAAGTTAAAACAGTAATGCAATGAGCCTTCAAACCTCAAGACCTGTAAGAGAGTAGCTTAGCGAAAAGAATCAAGGCAGAAGGCCCCAAAAGCATTAGCAGTTAACTAGGAGTAACCCCAGATTATAAAATATCACAAGATAGAATGCTGTAATGACTAAACTGCTGACCGGTAACCGCAGAAAGCTAGTGTCACGCTGTCTGGAGTAGTTCATGGCTGCGAGTGCCAGCCTCAGGGCAGACTGTCAAGAAGCAGGGCAGAGACTCCAAACTGGTTCTGTGTTCTATAACTAGATTCTATCAACCCAGTTACAAGTGTGAACTCCTAAAACAGTCTTACCATGGAGTCACAGACAATCTCCTGGACATTCCAGTCTATCCTGCCACCCAAGCAAGCTGGGCTTAGTGATATTTGGTTGCTATACACCCAAGATCACAAAAGATTCAGGTTGCTTCTAGTTCCAAGAGACTAGTTACTTACCTCAAGTCAATTTGTACCTTAGATCTCTGACCAAAGATAGAAAAGGAGTACTTGTGGCACCTTAGAGACTAACCAATTTATTTGAGCATGAGCTTTCGTGAGCTACAGCTCACTTCATCGGATGCATACCGTGGAAACTGCAGCAGACTTTATATACACACAGAGATCATGAAACAATACCTCCTCCCACCCCACTGTCCTGCTGGTAATAGTTTATCTAAAGTGATCTTTGTCCTTAGTCATAACTATTTTACATTTGGGGACAATGTATACCTTCAGATCAGCGGCACTGCTATGGGTACCCGCATGGCCCCACAGTATGCCAACATTTTTATGGCTGATTTAGAACAACGCTTCCTCAGCTCTCGTCCCCTAACGTCCCTACTCTACTTACGCTATATTGATGACATCTTCATCATCTGGACCCATGGAAAAGAAGCCCTTGAGGAATTCCACCATGATTTCAACAACTTCCGTCCCACCATCAACCTCAGCCTGGTCCAGTCCACACAGAGATCCACTTCCTGGACACTACAGTGCTAATAAACAATGGTCACATAAACACCACCCTATACCGGAAACCTACTGACCACTATTCCTACCTACGTGCCTCCAGCTTTCACCCTGACCACACCACACGATCCATCGTCTACAGCCAAGCTCTGCGATACAACCGCATTTGCTCCAACCCCTCAGACAGAGACAAACACCTACAAGATCTCTGTCAAGCTTTCTTACAACTACAATACCCACCTGCGGAAGTGAAGAAACTGATTGATTGAGCCAGAAGAGTTCCCAGAAGTTACCTACTACAGGACAGGCCTAACAAAGAAAATAACAGAACGCCACTAGCCGTCACCTTCAGCCCCCAACTAAAACCCCTCCAACGCATTATTAAGGATCTACAACCTATCCTAAAGGATGACCCAACACTCTCACAAATCTTGGGAGACAGGCCAGTCCTTGCCTACAGACAGCCCTGCAACCTGAAGCAAATACTCACCAACAACCACATACCACACAACAGAACCACTAACCCAGGAACTTATCCTTGCAACAAAGCCCGTTGCCAACTGTGCCCACATATCTATTCAGGGGACACCATCACAGGGCCTAATAACATCAGCCACACTATCAGAGGCTCGTTCACCTGCACATCCACCAATGTGATATATGCCATCATGTGCCAGCAATCCCCCTCTGCCATTTACATTGGTCAAACTGGACAGTCTCTATGTAAAAGAATAAATGGACACAAATCAGATGTCAAGAATTATAACATTCATAAACCAGTCGGAGAACACTTCAATCTCTCTGGTCACGCAATCACAGACATGAAGGTCGCTATCTTAAAACAAAAAAACTTCAAATCCAGACTCCAGCGAGAAACTGCTGAATTGGAATTCATTAGCAAATTGGATACTATTAATTTAGGCTTAAATAGAGACTGGGAGTGGCTAAGTCATTATGCAAGGTAGCCTATTTCCCCTTGTTTTTTCCTACCACCCCCCCCCCCAGATGTTCTGGTTAAACGTGGATTTAAACTTGGAGAGTGGTCAGTTTGGATGAGCTATTGCCAGCAGGAGAGTGAGTTTGTGCGCGTGTGTGTGTGTGTCCCCGGGAAAAAAAGGGGGGGGTGAGAAAGTCTGGATTTGTGCTGGACATGGCCCACCTTGATTATCATGCACATTGTGTAGAGAGTTGTCACTTTGGATGGGCTATTACCAGCAGGAGAGTGAGTTTGTGTGTGGGGGGATGGAGGGTGAGAAAACCTGGATTTGTGCTGGAAATGGCCCAACTTGATGATCACTTTAGATAAGCTATTACCAGCAGGACAGTGGGGTGGGAGGAGGTATTGTTTCATGATCTCTGTGTGTATATAAAGTCTGCTGCAGTATCCACGGTATGCATCCGATGAAGTGAGCTGTAGCTCACGGAAGCTCATGCTCAAATAAATTGGTTAGTCTCTAAGGTGTCACAAGTACTCCTTTTCTTTTTGCGAATACAGACTAACACGGCTGTTACTCTGAAACCTGACCAAAGATAATGTGTGTAGCCAATCCTGTAATAAACTAATTAAAGATTTGTTAACTAAGAAGGAAATGAGAGTTATTACAAGGTTAAAGCAGGCAAGGACCCACAAATGAGTTACACTGTATAGTTTTAAAGGTGACAGAGTTGTAGTAATGTCAGCTCTGAATGTCTTTTAGGGTTAACCCAGGTCAATCCTGGGGCTCTCTGCTTTTGTTTCATAGCTCCAGCCCTGTGAGAGTCCAAACAGCAAAAAAGGAAGACAAATTTTCTTCTCAGCTATTTTTATTTTCTTCTTTCAGAATTCAGGCTGATGGGATGAGCCCTTTTTGCATGTAGTCTCTCCAGTTAGTTTGGATAGTCTTCTTGATGAGCAGGAAGCAATCCCTCCTGACAGATTCACAGTTTCAGAGGAAACATTTTTTCATTTATAAAGCAAAAACTTTTTTATTACCTTATAGCATGTGATAAAGATATTGTAAGTGATATTAATGCATGCAGCAACTTCAAAGCATTTAATAAATTCTGAACACTAAACACATTGTTATACGTTCAACACCCATCTTAACCATACTAACACATAGGTAAACCAGACAGGTATTTAGCAATGAATTTGTCAGTATTCAGCTTAGGCCTAAAGCCTTGGCAAGAGCTGGCACCTGGTTTGCCAACATCAAAGCTAGTTTTTTTCCAGTTTTGGGTATTTTAAAGGTAGGAACATCAGCAGATGTCTGTCCACAAGAATACCATTGTAACTGATTGTAACTAATTAAAAGGTACAGTGACTAGAGTGAAATCCCTGCAAGCTGCATGGACAGTTTTCAAAGACACCATGATAGAGGCTCAACTTAAATGTATACCTCAAATTAAAAAGCACAGTAGAAGAAGTGAAAAAGAGCCACCATGGCTTAACAACCATGTAAAAGAAGCAGTGAGAGATAAAAAGGCATCTTTTTAAAAGTGGAAGTCAAATCCTAGTGAGGTAAATAGAAAGGAGCATAAACACTGCCAAATTAAATGTAAAAATGTAATAATAAAAGACAAAAAGGAGTTTGAAGAACAGCTAGCCAAAAACTCAAAAGTAATAACAAATGTTTTTTAAGTACACCAGAAGCAGGAAGCCTGTTAAACAACCAGTGTGGCCCCTGGACGATCAAGATACAAAAGGAGCACTTAAAGACAATAGAGTCATCGTGGAGAAACTAAATGAATTCTTTGCTTCAGTCTTCACGGCTGAGGATGTTAGGGAGATTCCCAAACCTGAGCCATCTTTTGTAGGTGACAAATTTGAGGAATTGTCACAGATTGAAGTGTCACGAGAGGAGGTTTTGGAATTAATTGAGAAACTTAACAGGAACACATCATGGGGACCAGATGGCATTCATCCAAGTGTTCTGAAGGAACTCAAATGTGAAATTGCGGAACTATTAACTATAGTTTGTAACCTGTCCTTTAAATCAGCGACTGTACCCAATGACTGGAAGATAGCTAATGTAACACCAATATTTTAGAAGGGCTCTAGAGGTGATCCTGGCAATTACAGACTGGTAAGTCTAACGTCAGTTCCGGCCAAATTAGTTGAAACATTGTAAAGAATAAAATTGTCAGACACATAGAAGAACATAAATTGTTGCGCAAAAGTCAACATGGTTTCTGTAAAGGGAGATAATGTCTTACTAATCTATTACAGTTCTTTGAGGGCGTCAACAAACATGTGGACCAGGGGGATCCAGTGGACATAGTGTACTTAGATTTCCAGAAAGTCTTTGACAAGGTCCCTCACCAAAGGTTATGTAAATTAAGTTGTCATGGGATAAGAGGGAAGATCCTTTCATGGACTGAGAACTGGTTAAAAGACAGGGAACAAAGTGTAGGAATAAATGGTAAATTTTCAGAATGGAGAGGGGCGACGAGTGGTGTTCCCCAAGGGTCAGTCCTAGGACCAATCCTATTCAACTTATTCATAAATGATCTGGAGAAAGGGGTAAACAGTGAGGTGGCAAAGTTTGCAGACGATACTAAACTGCTCAAGATAGTTAAGACCAAAGCAGACTGTGAAGAACTTCAAAAAGATGTCACAAAACTAAGTGATTGGGCAACAAAATGGCAAATGAAATTTAATATGGATAAATGTAAAGTAATGCACATTGGAAAAAATAACCTCAACTATACATACAATACGATGGGGGGGCTAATTTAGCTACAACTAATCAGGAGAAAGATCTTGGAGTCATCGTGGATAGTTCTCCGAAGACGTTCACGCAGTGTGCAGCGGCAGTCCAAAAAGCAAATGGGATGTTAGAAATCATTAAAAAAGGGATAGAGAATAAGACAGAGAATATCTTATTGCCCTTATCTAAATCCATGGTACGCCCACATCTTGAATACTGCTTACAGATGTGGTCCCCTCATCTCAAAAAAGATATACTGGCATTTTCAGAAAAGGGCAACTAAAATGATTAGGGGTTTGGAAAGGAATCTCCCATATGAAGAGAGATTAAAGAGGCTAGGACTTTTCAGCTTGGAAAAGAGGAGACTAAGGGGGGATATGATAGAGGTATATAAAATCAGAGTGGTGTGGAGAAAGTGAATAAGGAAAAGTTATTGACTTGTTCCCATAATATAAGAACTAGGGGCCTCCAAATGAAATTAATGGGCAGCAGGTTTAAAACAAATAAAAGGAAGTTGTTCTTCACTCAGCGCACAGTCAACCACTGGGACTCCTTGCCTGAGGAGGTTGTGAAGGCTAGGACTATAACAGGGTTTAAAAGAGAACTGGATAAATTCATGGAGGTTAAGTCCATTAATGGCTATTAGCCAGGATGGGTAAGGAATGGTGTCCCTAGCCTCTGTTTGTCAAAGGGTGGAGATGGATGGCAGGAGAGAGATCACTAGATCATTACGTGTTAGGTTCACTCCCTCTAGGGCACCTGGCATTGGCCACTGTTGGTAGACAGAATACTGGGCTGGATGGACCTTTGGTCTGACCCAGTATGACCCATTTTTATGTGTTATATATGCTAATAAGCTTGATGTACGTGGATGAGTAACCTATGGGAAAAGGGCACCCCAAATGAAGAAATAAAAATAAAGGGGATGAAACCCCGACTTAATATGCATTAGGCATAATGGTGTCAGTATAACACATTATAAAAACTGAATCCCAGGCTGGTTGATGTACCTATTGGGAGACATCCGGATGATAACCACTGGCGATGGTGATGAGGAAGATTATGACTAATGTTTCAAGTTGTTGTGCAAGGGACGGTGTGAGTATATGAATGCGTAGATGCACATTCTGTAATATCTCTAACACCTTGGTGGGTTGCAGTGTTTGTAACTTTGCTAACTGTATTACTAAAACTATTACAAATACCAATTTTTTTTCTTAAGTGTGAGTGTTTGCAATCGTGTTCATCAGGGTTCGTAGTTGAACAGTAATTTTAGTAATACTGTGCCTGATCTTGCGACAAGAACCTATCAAACCTCAGAGTGTTAACTGAGAATTCTTAAATAATCAATATAATTAATAGACAACCCATAGATCAACTAGGTGGCGCTATTATATATAAGTTGGGGTAATATATATATAATCAAAATATATATTTACAATCTAAATTATGTGTAATACCTTGTAGTACCTTGTGCTATTGTGCACTTCAGAAATAATTCATTGTAGGGATATTATGGGGAAAATCTAATTGTTGTTCCTCTCTATATTATACTCCTCTATGGATAAAATGATTGTTTCTCCAGAGAGTTCAATCCTAAACATTAGATATATTCTAAATTCAATTTAAAAAATTAAAAAGGAAAAGAAATAATAGAAACCAATCAGATTTCATTTGCTGCGAAACCTCTGTATACTTTTACACTCTGTGATTTAAAGACTGCAACTGGTTTAAAAGGCATCTATTTAGTACTGTTTATGCCCCTCACACCCTGTCTACAGTGGGTCAGGAAGCTAGTGGTCAGAGTACCTTCACATGGACACCTTTTTATCATTGTGTGCCGTCACCTTCAGATGTACCAACCTGGAAAGGGATATTGGCATTGATTGACTGGAGGGGCTAATCTACTAGATCCACAAATAAATGTACCTAGTCACTCAAAACCAGTGCAAAGGGGAAATAAAGGGGGTATATTCTGTTTTGTCCTGCCTTATTCATTTTTCTGTGAAAAGTCTAGTAAATCTGATTGTGTGTGTGAGTATGAATAAATATTACCATAGATGCTTTTAATAATTACTTTAAATTCCACGTTATACTATACATGTAAATGAGTACTAAACTAACCCCATGGTCATGATGGTATTTATCTATAACACCCTTTGAAAATTTCAAGACATTGTGATGCTTTTAGGTTCAACCCAGACCTGGAAGGGGTCGTGTCAACACCTACCCTTTAACTCTAGGTGCAAGTTCCTTTTTGCAAGGTGACCCCAGCAGTCCCCAGTCCCAAATTTCCCCCAAACTGTTTGTCCTGTAGTGTCCAGCCCTCTCACTGAACACTTATAGAAATTAAGTTCCCTCAAAGAGACAGTACCCAGTAGTTTATTACCTTAAGGGGGGTTAACAAACACTATATTTTAAACAAGCTCTGAAGTGGTTTGTGGTAAAAGTAAAACAAGTTTATTAAACAAAAATTCATAGGATTAAGTGATACCAAGGTTAAGGAATAAAGATAGAAAGGATCACAAGCAAATAAAAGTAAAAAAGTATGCTTCTAAAAAGACAAAAACTTTATTTCAGCAAGTTACAGTCTTTTCATAAGCAGGTTTTTCACCTATACTCAGAGAACCCCCTTGGGTTGAAGGATCCATTTTTCTGTGATTTCATGAGCTCTGGACCCCTTAGTACCTCAAAGTGATAGAAGCCAAAATGGCTCTTTTTCTTTGCTTATTTCTTCCTGAAGTTCTTTGACCCTGCTTCAAGAGAAAGGAAGGCTTTCTGGGCATGCAGTCATCTTTCCCCACTGGCTTTCCTTTGTCTTTGATGACACCTTGCTTAATTTACATCAGACACACACTCAAGCAGGCAGAATCACATTCTTTGTCAGGCATGGCTTAGACACTGCTTGCCAAGTACATTTTAAGAGCATATTCCCAGTACATATAAAGTCCTTTATGGGTTTACCATACCTATATCAAGCAAGAATATTAACGATCAGTGAGTTATTAGTTTTCTGATGGTATATCACAGGCCACCCTTTCAGTATTATGACAACAGCGTGCCTGTCACTGTTCCCTCTAAGCTGCGTGCAGATGCACGCGCACGCGGATCCTAAACCCCACGCATGCGGCGAAACACCGCACACACACACACACAAACATTTGCACAGAAGAATTTTTTGGGGCACACGGCCTGTCAAAAATTAGAGGGAACATTGGTGCTGGTGCTGCGGTGCTCTTAGGATCACAGCCATGTACACACAGTTCACTATATCACTCCTGTACTAGATAACTACAGCTAATATAGTATCAACATGCACCCATAGCTTGCGTGCAATGAAGGAATCATCACCTCAACAATTTAGATACAGAAAGTGAAGCATGTGCTGAAAAAGGCCAAGTCTTTGTGACTTTGACTTCCACCACTGGTTGGTCTCAGTGGCTCTTCAACTGCCTCCTTTCTCCACACTAAAGACTCTCTCTGGTAGTTGCCCTGTGGTACTGCTGATGGAAGTTCTGGCTTTGATTCCCATGGAAAACCATCTTGCCTATATGTGCATGTGACCATAGTTCTTTGTGGTTGTGTTGGTGGGGTTTGTTTGCTTTTTTTAATAAAGCCAGCTGATTGATCAGAAGGTAACCTAGGGGCTGCCAAGAAGGACTGAGGTGTAAATTTAATCCTACCAATGGAAAGAAGTAATAGAAGTTATCACATGATAAACTAAATGGTTTTGCACTATCACATAGTGCCTGCCAGATCCTGGCAATGTATTTGGACCAAATCCTTGGAGTCATTTTAAATCTTTGCAGATTTTTTCTGCATAGTACTCTCACATTTGAGTATAAATATAATTATTCTCTGCTTTTTTTCCAATGTAATACTTACAATTATTGATATAATTTGGCAAAAACCCCATCACTTTCTCAGTGTAGCACATTACGCCACAATCTGAATGTCTTTTATAACCCTGTGTGTAACTAACTGCTATTTTCCCCTCTAATATTTTGTGCTTTAGTAGAGTAAGAACTTGCCTTAATGCCTTGACACTCACTTTTATCTATGCACCATTGTCCTTGTTTATTAAGAACAGTTCAACACAGTCTAGTGACTGAAAAGAATATTGCTAATAATATTACTATCAAGTTAATTCATAGCCCCATAAAGAGCGATAATACATTTTTCAAGCATCAGTTAATGCACTCTATGACATCCTGTACACCCAGCAAATCAAAATCAGAGCCATTTCTGCAATATCTTTCCTTTTTAACTACTGCTGATGGATATTCTTTGAGGTCTGCGCATTTCAGTGAAATGCTGGACTGGCAAGGAAGGAAATTAGAGATGCATGCTATTATTCCCTCCCAATTAATTTGTATCTTTTTTCATTTGAAATAGCATTTAAAGGGTATAAGGAATCAACAGATTGTCACTGATTTGCGTCAGCTGACTCTGACAAAGGATGTCATGGAAAATTGGTCAACTCTAAACAATTAAAGTTTGACACATACTAATAAATTCTAATTAAGGAATTATAAAGATAGTCTCATTTGTAGGGTATCTCTTTACATCATATAACTACATCATAAAAAGGTTATAGTATCAATCTGAAACAGCTTGAAAGAAATTGAGTTTCCCTGTGGCATATATAAAAGAGGTGACAGGGTTTTTTTTAGGTCTCATAATATTTCTTTTGTATATGTTTTAATTGTGTTACTGTTACGTTGTTCTCTGCTTATATGCAGCAACTAGCATCTTTTCAATGTCTTCACTTCAAAAGCCGTCTGGATTAAGATGTCTGATTGTCTCTCTTGTTTCAACTCAACAGGGGCTGGAGGCTGGTCTCCATCAGATAGTGACCATTATCAGTGGCTGCAGGTGGATTTTGGGAGCAGGAAACAAATCAGCGCTATTGCAACGCAAGGCAGATACAGCAGCTCTGATTGGGTGACTCAATACCGGATGCTCTATAGTGATACAGGGAGAAACTGGAAGCCATATCACCAGGATGGAAACATTTGGGTAAGTCACTGGCCTAAAACTCAAGCACTAGGTCATGCAGAGCACTCCTTTGAATAAACTGACTCGTCTTTGGAAAATATATATCCTTTATTGTGTATATATGAAAAAAGCATACAATTTTATCCGAAATATAATAGTCTAGCATTAGGATTGTTGACTGTTAGGAATTCCATTCCTAGATCAAGAAAATCAATGTAGACTTATGACAACTCTCAGAAGCTGATGAGCAATAATGTACAACTAGTGTTCAATACTGATAATTTCTTCCCTGCTCTTTCCATTCTCCTCTATTTTATTCCCTGTATGTGGGACTCACAAATGGACACACTAAGAATCTCTTCTCCCCACTGCATTGATTTTCATTAAAATTGTCAAGAGGTTTTTGGGGCATGGGATCTCAACCTGGGGGGTCATGATCTCTAGAATCAGGACTCAGAGAGATCACAACAATGTTCTCTTTTTTTGTGGCAAGATGGAAGGGGGAATAAAGATGGGTGGGGGGTGATTTCCAAATCTGTGTGTGTTGCAACATGAACTCACAGTATGGAAAAGGTTGAGAACTATTGTTCTAGAAGAAGTACGTTTGCCCTCCTGAAAAACATAAAATAAAAATCTTTCTCAGATATCTTACACACAAACATCAAAGTAACTATAAAAATGTTGTTATCTAAGTAATTCTCATCCTTCAGTATATTTATGGTATTAAATACCTGGGGAAATATTGACTATATATTTGGTTATATAAGGCAACTAGAAAATCACTGAAGATGGCGATAGCAATTCAGGTTTTGTACCTCTGCAGTAAATGGATCCTATTCTTATCTTCGCCCAACACATGAATTTTGGAGAATGTCAGATTTTTTTTATTAAGCCATTGGGCAGACACATGTGGCCAGATCCCCAGCTGATGTAAATTAGTGAACCTGCGTTGAAGACAACGGAGCTATGCGGATTCATGCCAGCTATGGACATGTCCCACTGTGAGTGGAAGGTCAGGAGTCGTACAGGTTTCAGTTGTTGAGGTGGCAACAGGGCCCACAAAATGGAGTGTTGCCATATTCCTAGATTTTGGAATAGTTGATTAATTTTCTCCTGGAACTGGAAGCTGATTCCTAGACATTCTCGGGAAATCCTGGATCAGTGTCAGCCTCAGGTGAGAATAGAGTCTATTGTATTGAATGTAATGGGTTAGAAATTAGGATGTGAAAAATAGTGGCATTCACAGTTTCTCTGCGGGAGAACACAAAACCTTAGAGTTACGAACTGACTACTGTAAGAATAGAAAAAGAATGTATTGCCTTAGACCTTTTGTATTCCATGTCAGTACAGCAGGGTTTGTTACTGCAGGCAGTAATGGAACTTTTGTTTTGGCCTTTCACCTGTCACACAGCAGCAATTAATTTACTCCTTCTTCTGAAAAGTTTAACCCAGTGTTTTACCTGCAAAAAAACAAAGCTATTGCTTATCCTCCTCTTCCTAAAGGTAGCCATAGGAGAGGCTTCTTCCTTTTAAAATATATATGTGGAAGGCACAATGAAGAATTGGGAATCCAAATTAATTAATAGGTATTGTGTCTAGCAAAAGAGGTACTGGCCTTTGTTATAGGCAAGAAGATTTAATATTGTGCTATTTTATGATAAAGCTCAGAATAAAAGAGTTCTTTTACTGAAGTCATTTTAAATTTTTTTTATTGAAAATGAACTTCACCAAATATGCAGAGTAGGAGTAAGGATTTAAAAGGAATTCATTTCACATGTATGTTACATAAAGGTTGTCATATTTGTACCATATTGATGTGTTGAAAAACCTAAGATATAATATGAAGTGGAAAAAACATTAAAAAGAAAGGGAAAAAAAGTTAGGAAAGAAGAGAAAGTGCCATGTGTGAATTCTAGACTTTGCCATGTGCTCTTTAAGGAATAAGGTGCTTCTTGCAAACACTTATAAATGTAACTTGCCATGTGGGAGCAGTCTCACTGAACTCAACAGGACTGTTCATATATGGAAAGTCACTTAAAAGTAGCAGTGTTTGCAGGGTTGAGACCTAAGAGAGTATTTCAAAGACGGAGTTTGAACCCCAAGAAATTCCCCTCAGGAGCACAAGGAAAGGGGGAAGAGCAGTTGCAGCTATTTGACTGAAGAGTATATAAAACAGAACAGTTTCATTGATGGCTGATATGCTGCTTGAAGAAGGAAAAACTGCTCTCCATACCTTGAAGGGGAAAGCTTCAAACCTTTAGCTGGTTTATTTTAAGCTTTGAATGTTTGTTTGCCCAAGTTGCTGAGGGTTTTGGGGAAGGTCCTTTACTCACATTAAATACTGACTCTCTGCCTGAAAGATTCCCCCCCACCCTTCCTTTGTTACAAACAAGCTCTGTGATTTTGTGGGGAGGATTGTGGATCTCGTAACGTCCATGTTCTGTTCACCTTGGCTATCACCTGCAAAAGTTTAGAATCATAGATATGACTTATTCACCACACAATGCCTAATTAACAAAAATGGATTCCTATCTTCTTGAGGTGGAAACCACAAGAGCAGTTCAACAACTCAGACCTTCTAGACAGAACATTTTATCTTTATATCCATTTATCTAGTTGGTTTCCCCAATATATAGTATAACCAATCCCTTGGGAACACTGATGGCCTGCATTTTCTTTCTTTTCCCTAGACAAAGGCATTAGAGAAAAAACAAAACAAGGAATCCTTTCTCTCTTCCTTTCTTTTGAAGAACACATCAGAACAACTAGCATTGAGGCTTAGAATCCAATCTGGGATTTTGGCTATTATAATCGCTTTCATGTAACAGAAGTTTCCATATCTGGAAAGGACAGCCCTTTCTTTTGTCCATTCTTGAGGACACTGTCCCTGCCCTATCTCTGATTCAAAAAACAAAAACAAAACAGCTTTGGGGGATATAAACAGAAACCACTGTAAGTCCCAACATGTGAGCCCTCTTTGAATAGTTTAAATGGCTAATTTTGAGTTGTCTCTGCCACACAACGTGCTGACTTTATTTTTAAT
The DNA here is from genome assembly GCF_965140295.1 of Lepidochelys olivacea. Taxonomy (NCBI): domain Eukaryota; kingdom Metazoa; phylum Chordata; order Testudines; family Cheloniidae; genus Lepidochelys; species Lepidochelys olivacea. Next base: position 173,978,625 of record NC_140412.1, on the reverse strand, counting down.
TGGAAATTCACTCAGTATTTACTGCTGCAGTATCTCTCCTTCTTCACTCTATAGACCATTAAGAAGGATTAGAGGACAGGTGCAAGGGGTCAGACAGTGGCAGTGGGTTCTTAGGGAGCCAGGCTGCCAGGGAGGAGTGGGAGTCAGTATAGAGAGCATCATGAAGACAGGGACTCTGTATTGTGGCGGACCAGATTCTTAATCATGTTAATTAATTTTTACCAGCTGAGGATCTGGCTTTGAAAGTTTAAACTCACAGGGTCAAATTCTAGTCAATTACATGCTTGCAGCTCCATTTGAAATCCCTTTAAGAAGAATTTAGAATACAGAGAGCTTTCCACTGGGTTTTCACCGTCCAATGCTTTTACTCACCTGAGAGTGGCAGCATATGAGCTTTAGTTAAGACCCAACTTCCTTTCACGTACACCTAAATGATGATGTTCTTTGACAACAGTAAATCTGAAAATAAAGGAAAAAACAGGGGGACTGTCGCATTCTGGGGTTTAATTCAGACCAGCCAGAGGTCATGCCACCACTTGTATTATAACCCTGAATGCCCCCAAAATGCTTCTGCTACTTGTGGCTTCCTGCCTGGGGGAGGGGACACAGCCAGCAGCCAGCATGCACTTCATGTTCTGTATAAGGTACAGTTCTGATTCAATTACTTCGTATCAAACAGCGTGCCAGCAATGATTACAGACACACTCTTGTCTTTACCAGACTTGGTTAATGTTAGCAGATGATCTCAATGCATCCACAGTCCCAAACCCTGTGCTCTGCAACATCCACCTCTCTCCTGCAATATTTAGAGGAATAATAAAGTGTGTTTTCTCCTTTAAAGAGACAAAACCCAGCAGCTGGAGTTAACATTCACTTTAAATTAAACTAAGTGTTCGGTTAGATTAAAAAAGTTAAATAAATTTATTAAGAAAGGAAGATAAAGTTTAAGTACACGAGATAAAGTTAGAAATAGTTACAAGCAAATAGAGTGAAAAATGCATCCAAAAGTCTAAAACTTAATCTAGCAAGATACATGCTTTGTTCAAGATTTTTTTTCTCACCAGTCTTCCTTCTTTCCAGCCATGGCTGACTTTCTCTCTGTCTAGACCTTCCACAGAAGTACAAGGTGCTGGCTTCCCTTGTCTTTGCCTAAGTAGGTTTCTTACCTGTGTTCAGTTCCCAGAGACTTCAATCCCCATTGGTTGAAGGACCCACCTTTCTCAGCTTGCAAGAGCTCTGACCCCTTGTGTCTGTCTAGTGACAGATGCCAAAGATGGCTTATATCTTCCAACATCCAATTACCTTGTTTCAAGAAGCAGGATGACTTTATCTATTCTTCCCTTCCTACAGACTACCAATCCCTCTGATGATTTCTATGTAAGTGGGGCTTCCATTGGTTTTAGTCACACCTTACCTAATTTCTTTGGAGACAAGTAGATAGCTGTCTTCCTTCCTACCTGGATAAAACCTGTTTCTCCCTTTGTTTGGTCACAGACTGTAAATTATAATATCAATGAGTATCCTTAATTCCTTATATAGTTTAATACCTACAGTTCACAATGATATTAGTCACCAGTGTCTCATAGGCTTTCATAAAACACTTCACTTATACTTTTATAAAACAGTAATATTGTTACAATCAGTTGGTTCAATTCTTTATCATTTGAGGTTCAGACCCCCTGTCTTTATAGTCCTGATAAAGTTTCTCCTCATTCCTGCTTGGTAGCTTTGTTTACCTAATATGTACATTGACCTTCATTGTTTTTGCCTGTCAACCAGGCTGGTCAAAGAAGCAAACACATTCCTTTGTCTAGGGCAGACTTTTTTACCAATTTCCCCATACATGCCTACTTTAAACAAGTGAGTTATTAATTGTCCAATTATATATTACAAAATGTCTTTTAGTTAGATACAGATTATAGTAATGGTGTGTTAGGTGTAGTGAGTATGTCAGGCCTGACAAAAGTTGCTGACACAGAGGAGTGAACCACAAATGGGCCTCTGTGTCATAGGGACAAAGGAAAATTGAAATGTAGAGTTCAGCAATATTCAACAATATAAAGCAATTATAATATCAAATGATACAGCCAGGGGACAAAATATGGGGGATAAAAGGAAATAAAAAAGAAAAGCTGGTTAGGGGAGATAGAGTAAAAAGGAAATAATTCCAACAAAGACCTCGGTAAGAACAAACCATAATAATCTGCATAAAATGTTGAAATGATCCCCTTTTGTATGCATTAGTCAGGGGAAAAATAAGTTCAATAATTACCTGCTAGGTAAGAGACAAATCAAAAGTCTCTCACTAGGACTGTGATGAGGAAAGTGCTTTCAAGGTGAATTTGGAGTAAGTTTCCCATTTCTGCTAAACAGATTTTCTGACCCAACCCCTTTTGGGCTTTGGGATATTTTCAATTCCCATGAATTTTAATAAGATGTGTGAATGTGCCTTTTTTCCATAAAAATACCTAGCACCGCGTGAATTCTGATCACCTTTCCTAACTGCACTCTTGTATTTTGAGTTTCTAATTTTAAGAGTTCAGGAGGTTTCCCCACATACATCAATCTGTTGGGGCGTTTCATATTAGTATAATGTATAGGTATCAATATAGATGTATATCTATATAAACTATATCCAGCTATCTGTCTGCAAAATACGTATCAGATGTGTTTCTGTGTTTGATATTGTTCCTCTCCCCTAACCCCAATATAGATGCTATAAGTGGGTCATATTCATCTTGCTGAATATAATGCAAACATGTCCTACACTGTATAGTGCTGGGGTAAAAGAGAATGCTCAGAATTTTTGAATATACTCCAGTGCAGAACTTATAAATATACTGCAGTGCAGTGGAGTGGGAATAGAAGATGTCTATTTCTTTAGGCCCATCCTAAAGAAAATTGGAAGAATCTAGCTATTTTTATTCCATGCATTTGGAGGCTGCTTATATTTAATTAGTCATTATGATTATTGTTGTTTTTAATTTGACTATGCTAGCATAAGTCCTGATCAGCTGTCATCTTCTATCTCGTTTTCTTATTCTTGAGGATCATGAGTACAAGGAAGTAGCTTCTGAAATAAGGTTGAGTTACAGGTTGTTAGGAAAGTTAGAGTCGAGACATCTGATACACAAGCTGAGAGTCATATTCTGTTCAATCCTGACATCTGTATGACTCCATTGATATTCAGAGAAAGCAGCTTTTGGTCCCTTAGAGTGAATAAAGCCCTGGACTAAGTGATTGTTAAATCCATAGAATGGATGTTGATTCTGTTTATACCAGAGCTAAATTTGACACATTATGTCCAAAGGTTTTTACCAATGTTTACTCCCTACTAATGATATAGCATAGGACTTGGGAATCTCACCAGCTGATGGAAAGAAAAGGGATGTTTTCATCCAAGATATAATATGTTTTAATTGAGCACAAAAGTTATACACAACATTTCTATTTTGGGCTTTCTAATTCACTCCTTATTCCCTTTCCAAACCCATTCATCTCAGTGAAGACTCTAGTTTCTCCAATTTCTTCCTGATTAAAAAAAAAATACATTTCTCCTTTGCTGCTTGTTATGTCAAAATTACTACTTAAAAATGCAACCAAACCTCTGAGAAAATATGGGCAACAGGTTGATATGCACTTGTGCACTGCAGGAGAGTCTGATCCTGCTTAGTATTGGAATAGTACAATCTCTGTATTGAGCAACTCAATCACAGAATGCTCCTGTAGAGACAAAGCAGCCATGCTGACACCCAGCCATAGTCAGTGCTGATCTGAAACAGTGAAGATAGCATTGGTAGGAAAAAGAGCTTCTGGTACTGTATCCTCTTGCAATATTTGCTATGTCTGAGATGGTCAAGTTAAGCGCTCATTTCCTATTGAAAGTTCATGGGATTTGAGTGTGTCACTCCTTTGGGCTCCTTTGAAAATCCCAGCCTACGTAAATGTCCTTAGGGGTTTTATAAAACTTACAGTAAATGATAAAGGAGAGCAAAATGCTCATCCCTCAACTATTGAGTAATACATTTAAAAGGTCCTATATGTCTCAGTAGTCAGACTACCCTAGTTTGCATATTTATTAACAAGTATATTCAGACCCCCAACTCAGCTTTTCAGGGTACATGTGTTATTGGCTTCACAATGAAGCTTTGCGCCTCTTTCATTTGACATTTGATGTCAGTTGGTGTGGGAGAAGTAGAAGCAACTGTGATTTAGGTCCTTTGAGCCCTAGATAACAGCTGTCTGAACACAGGTGACCTTATCTCTAATGGGAACAAGGTAGAAATCAGCTTGGAGTTCTACCCCACCCTGGTGAAAATGGATGGGTGTCACCTGTCTTACTGACATCATCCCACCGTTCCTGGGCCAGAGTTCAGCTCCCCCTCAGCACTTTTCTTGCCCCACATCACAAGGGCTGCTCTAGACCTTGCTCCCTTCTTTTTTTAGGGTCCCTATTGCCCCAATCTCCCCTTCCCATTATGACCTTTTAATTTAGATAGGATGTTCTCTATTCAGTTCCCATAGCGAACCACCCCTTTGGATCTAAAACTTGAAAAGGGCTGAGCACCTATAACTTCCACTGAAGTCACTGTGGCTCAGCATCTTCTGCATGTTGCCAACCTACAGATTGAGACCCCATGACAAGAAGAATATGGACACAGGAAAGGAATATTGCTTTTGCTCTAGTGAAACCAAACAATAATGTGGATATGATGTAACTGTCACTACCATTATATCCTTACAAAATAGATAGTGTATTGACAGGATACTTTTATACTTCAAGCACTTGCTGCCTATGTATCTTTAAAACCCCCAAGAAGAAGAGCTGTGCTGAGAAACAACAGTTTTGTGTTGTAAAGAAGAGAGATAGCATGCTCATTTTTGTGCAAGGGGGGAAAAAAGGTTTTATGTAAATAAATTGAGTGAATGTTTAAAAGATATCCAGAAAAATACCAGCCAGGGAACATCTTAAATTAAATGGCAAAATGTATTTAAGCCAAATGCTTCTAGAGTGTTTCCTGTTCATCACAGCAATATTTTGTTTTGGAGCAAAATAACAAAAGTTGCAATGGGTGCTTAAGAAGATTAAAAGGAACACTCAAGCTGTTAGATCAGATCAGAACAATGGTTCTGCTAGTTCAGTAAACCTAGCTAATAATGCAATGTATAGGTGTATGATTCATCGTCTCATGCAAGCAACTACTGAGTGTGCTGACGCAGGGTATTGTAATTAGTCTTTCAGTCTAGAAACCTTAAAATTCCACTTTTTTCTTCCCCAAAAGGGGGAATCTTTAGAGTCCCCATTTAAAATAAATATAAGACTATTTAATCATACTTGCCTCTATAGAACAAGTGGAATTTTAAGGGCCTAGTAATATGTATAATTGTGTTAAGTTGCATAAGAAATATACATTTACATTCTGGGAATGGGCTGGTCTTTGTATGGGATGCTGATTATGGGACATTATGTTTCTGCTGCGTAGTCTTCCTCTGCCTAACTATGAGAGCCAGGTAAATAACACTAGTGTGGTATCCTAGAGCGTAAATGATAAAGGATATTAATCCAGCACACATACAGAGAAACACCTCTGTGCTGAGGGCCAACGCCAAGCCTATGCATCACTTATGTTCCATACAAATCTTCAAAATAGGATTAAGTGTAAGTGAAGTGGTAGACAGTCCTTGTGCATAGGCCTCTGCAAAGGGGTTAATTAGCCCATTGGGGCAGCGGAGGGAGATTTCAGCCAGAGCACATAAGAATGCATTGTTGTTCAGGCATTCCTTTCTTAGGGGTTCCTTTCAGACACTTGGTTCTTATCCTGAGGAATATGTGTCTGTCTGTATAAAATTGCCAAAATTTTAAACATAGGTGCTTAAAGTTAGGCTCCTAAATCCATATTTAGGCATTCAATCAGCTTAATTTTCAAAGGACTTGGGCATGTAAAACATCTAGATCAGTTGTGGGAGCTGTGCCCAGCTTCTCCAGAAATTAGGCCACTTGTCCAGATGCATTAAATGTGAATATATTTCCCCAGCTTTGAAACTATATGTTGCCCAATATATATATATATGCACACTCAGAATTGATACATTGTATCTCTCTCCATATATCCAGTTTGGCACTGGCTAACATTTAACAAAATAGCCTCTGGCAGTTGTACATGGTAAAAGCACCTTTCCCTTCTCCCTTATACCCTGTCATAAATATAAAGGGAAGGGGTACCACCTTTCTGTATACAGTGCTATAAAATCCCTCCTGGCCAGAGGAAAACCCTTTCACTTGTAAAGGGTTAAGAAGCTAAGATAACCTCGCTGGCACCTGACCAAAATGACCAATGAGGAGACAGGATACTTTCAAAGCTGGAGAGGGGGTGGGAAACAAAGAGTCTGTCTGTCTGCATGATGCTTTCGCTGGGAACAGATCAGGAATGCAGCTCAGAACTCCTGTAAAAAGTTAGTAAGTAATCTAGCTAGAAATGCATTAGATTTCCTTTTGTTTAATGGCTGGTAAAATAGGCTGTGCTGAATGGAATGTATATTTCTGTTTTTGTGTCTTTTTGTAACTTAAGGTTTTACCTAGAGGGATTCTCTATGTTTTGAATCTGATTACCCTGTAAGGTATTTACCATCCTGATTCCTTTCTTTAATTAAAATTCTTCTTTTAAGAACCTGATTGATTTTTCGTTGTTCTTAAGATCCAAGGGTTTGGGTCTGTGTTCACCTGTACAAATTGGTGAGGATTTTTATCAAGCCTTCCCCAAGAAAGGGGGTGTAGGGCTTGGGGGGAATATTTTGGGGGAAGACATCTTCAAGAGGGCTCTTTCCCTGTTCTTTGTTGTTTAACACGCTTGGTGGTGGCAGCATACGGTTCAAGGGCAAGGCAAAGTTTGTACCTTGAGGAAGTTTTTAACTTAAACTGGTAAGAATAGGCGTAGGGGGTCTTTCATGCAGGTTCCCACATCTGTACCCTAGAGTTAAGAGTGGGGAAGGAACCTTGACATACCCCTAGGACTTCCTCATGAAAAGCAAACCCTTTTCCCAGATTACAGTATGTACATATATTGTGCGATTAGATTTACACATGACTTTCATTTTAGCAAAAGGTCAGCATATGATAAAAAATCTGCTATCTGACACCCTTGATCTTTTAGTGTTGAGAGATATTGATATTTTGCTGCTGTTACCAGGTGAATAAAACATACTCTGGCACATGTTAACATACTGTATCAAATATTTCATTTGAGAAAAATAAAGGTAAAGGAGTTCTGATGATTAGAAATGTTAATAGCCTACACTGTTAACGAATACCTTTGTCGTAATTAATTTTGCTATTTCTTAAGTAATTGTCCTCTTTCCATTAAATTAGGAAATATGCAATTATGGGATGTATTTTTAATTTAGTACTTCATGTTATGTTGTGTTAAAATATTTCTGCAATATTATGACTGGCCAAGGTTTCTACACATGGTTCTCTGTCAGGGGAATTCAAATGTTGGAACTCCAAAGGCTTCTCAGGCAATTTGCATGGCCCTAGTTTGCATATGAACATACACATATATTATTCGATAAAACAATATATGTGTATGACATTACAGTATCAAGGAATGGAACAACACTTCATAAACTATTCACACTTTACACTGTATTTGACCTCAAAGGTACACTGACTAATTGTTGCCAGATGTGGTCCGGCTCTTCCTCCCAGCAGCCCACCAGACTGCTGTAAGGGGAATTCAGCCTCTGGTGTTCTAAGCCTCCGGAATCTGAACAGAGCCTGGGTACTTTCAGAATCATGGGGTCCCTAGGGATGCTCTTGGAGTGCAGATGTCTATTTAATGCTCTCTCCTGTTAAATCTGTACTGACTCCTCATATTCCCATTGTAGCTATACACACTCTCTTCTAGTGTCCCACCAAAGGTGGGAGCCTTCTGGTTTAACGCTCAGCCTAATAGTTTAACTCTCTCAGGGGGTATGTGATAGGTGTGACATATAACACACAGACACACTTTCAATAGGCATTTAACCCATCATTGCTCTTTACTTAATCCCACAAGAAGAACACAGATGGATAGATATATAAACCCTACACACGCTTCCTCTCACTCTAGTTCACCCTCCCCTTGGGAGTCCCTAGGGTGCTATCTGTGTTCAGATAGGCAGGGTCTTCCCCAACCCCTGAACCTTCCCTCATTTTAAAATGGCTAAATCTAGCTTGAGAGAGAGAGAGAGGAGCTTCAGCCCTTTTATAAAATTCCAGTCCCTCAGTCACTTGCCTCACTGGTCAGTCTCAACAGGGAAGGACAGAGTCCTACCAAGTGACCTTATTGCTAGGCAACCTCTCCTATGCTAAGTCAATTCCTTTGGCTACGGACCAGTCTTTTGTCTAGAGTCATAATATGTCAGTAGGTGGGCACTTAAGTCAATGACAGTCTTTTGTTAGCCCTATACTACCCAGTTCAACATGGAGACAAATGGAGAATAGAAAACACACAGTGCTGAACATGAAAAATGGAGTTTACAGCTTGGTATAAAGATACATACAGAGAGTTTACAGACCCACACAGTATTCATAAAACAAAGAGACAGATTTCCCCAAACGACCACAGTAATATATACATTTTTGATTTCTGTATTGGCAGGCTTTCAATCAAGCTTTCACTCATAGGCCCGTGTGTGTTTCTGTGTAATAGACTACAGAGCTTTACACTTCCAGGTCTCCAGTTCAAATCCAGCCCCAAGTGACAGTGACTAGGTTAGTGCCACCTAACAGGGTTTAATAACTTTTATACATGCATCACAAAAACCAGCACCACTCAGAACCCTTGTTGGCAGTCTCACCTAAAGATGGTTTCTCCAGGACAGACGTAATACTGGGATGGGAAAGATTATGTAATTATGAGAGGGACCTTTTTAAATGTGCAATTTTTTGTGAACCATTCTTCATGTGCAAATCCTAATGTGCACAAATAAGTAATGGTTTGCTTCCAGAAACATTGACTTGCCAGAACACATGAGGGCTTGTGTGTGTGAAATATTGTACCATTAAAAATCTGACCCTTTGTGAAGATTGGTATTCTATTTTATCTGTGGTGAGCCAATAGTGTGCTTATAATATATATTAAGCACCAGCATATGAGAATTTAATATATATATAATAATAATATAATAATATATATATTAAGCACCAGCATATGATAATTTGCAGGAGTGGGATGTTACACTGTGATCATCTCAAGGCAGGGGCCTTTTCTTCTCTGTTTTATGTATATATATAAACATAATATATACATAAAACAGAGAAGAAAAGGCCCCTGCCTTGAGATGATCACAGTGTAACATCCCACTCCTGCAAATTCTCATATGCTGGTGCTTAATTTTTAAATCAATGGGACTGCTCTCATCGGTGAAGCTAAACATATACATAAGTGTTTGCGGGATCAGGGCCCAAATAGAAACATGAGACATAAAGCATTGTGAGACCAGACTTTGGATGAAGTAATATCTCGTTTATTTTCTGGAACGAAATACCTAAAATAAATACAAAAAACAGCACTTCTTTGGGTGGTGGATTAACTACGACAGGCTTCACAGAAGTGTGTTCTGAGGGGAAATTTAACAAGACTACTGCTGGCCTGGTACCTGTCTGGGGCTATAGAGATAACTTCAGCCTCCAAACCTCTTAATCCAATGCCTTTCACAAGCACTAAATTCTCATTGTAAAATTTAAACAGGTCAGGCTTAGGCCAGGAAAACACCAGTGCAGTATTTGTTGAATTATTTTTAAGTTGTCTCATTACTCAGGAATATCTTAAATAAACCACCACAGTTTCACAATAGCCCTGGGTCTCTTTATAGGACCATGGGCAATATAGAATGTTGCCAATTAATATAAATCCCTATTCAGGAAGGTACTTAAGCATGTGCTTAATTCCCAATGACTTCAATATTATAATTAACCTGCAGATTATATGAACATATAGGGCCAGATTCTGATCTGTTACACCAGCGTAAACCCAGTGTAACTCAGTTCAAGTCAAGAGAGTTACTCTGGATATATACTAGTATAACTCAGTTCAAATTGTGGCTGATAGCAGCAAAATACTTGGATTTATTTTTCCAACTCTAAAATATGTAAATATGCATAAGTTATTGATGTTATGTAAACTCTCAGAACTTCACTGGGCTAGCATGAGAGTACAAAATTCTTCCATATTAATCTTTCAGGCCTGACTGTGGAATCTTTTCTTATGTTAGTAATTCTTATTGTGAGAGAATGTGTGGTCTAACATGATGTTAAACGCTCAGTATAGACCAAAAACTCTCTCTTTGTGTGAACTTGTTATAGCTATCCATAGTGTCTACCTATTAACCTTGATGAGCTGACACTTTAGGGTTTGTCAAATGAGCTGACCTAATGTTAAACATGAGTGATTGTGCTGAATTATGTTTGTTAGTTAATATGTGGACCCACTTAATTTGCTTAATTTGCTTAATTTGCCTTGGTGAGCACTGTCTCATAAGTAGCCCCAATAATTCCAGTGACTGTCCTTTTGAGCTGGTGTTTCCCGTCTTGAGAAAGGGTCACACAGCTGAGCCCATAGAAAAATAAATGCATCATGTCAAATTACAATTGCATCATAAACTCCTACTCTATATTAAGAAATCATGTTTATACCCCATCTCCAACCAGCAAAGCAAGAAACTCCCAATACAATACCAGGTGAGCTGCAGTAATATTTCTTAACAGCATAATACTCCATAGTATGGAAACATGTGATACTAAATGCAAGTTGACCCAGTAAAGTGTTATGGTCCTGACGGGTCATTATTTTTAAATGTCTCTTTATACATATGTTCATTACTGAGTTATAATCCATGTGTCACAGTTTCAGGATAACTGCACCTTTATCTCCCTTCTGTGGTCCCTCAAGGACACCCACTCAAAAGCACATCTCCTGGGTGGAAACCTGTCTCATTTCCTTCTGACCAGGGGTTTTAAGGCTGCATTGGACCTTGCCTTTTTGGCAATATCCCCAGCAAGCCAGTCGACCCATAAGACAATTTGCTTGTGCATTGCTTTCACTACAAGGGCTATGAACAGTATATTTCCATCAGTGACAAGTTACCAGGCAGCTTCTTCTAAGAAAGCACTTTTATTCTTAAGATAAAAGCATTACAGAGAAAGCATATAAAACCAATAGAAGAACCTACATGCAAGCTAAAAGCTTATCAGAGGCCATCCCTATTCCCAATATGAGTCTCCCAGTTTGACAGCAAACCACTGGTAAGTACACTTTGAATACAGGTTTCAGAGTAGCAGCCGTGTTAGTCTGTATTAGCAAAAAGAAAAGGAGGACTTGTGGCACCTTAGAGACTAACAAATTTATTTGAGCATAAGCTTTCGTGAGCTATAGCTCACTTCATCGGATGCATTCAGTGGAAAATACAGTGGGGAGATTTATATACATAGAGAACATGAAACAATGGGTGTTACCATACACACTGTAATGAGAGTGATCACTTAAGGTGAGCTATTGCCAGCAGGAGAGCGGGGAGGGAAAAAACCTTTTGTAGTGATAATCAAGGTGGGCCATTTTCAGCAGTTGACAAGAACGTCTGAGGAACAGTGAGGGGGGCGGGGGGGTGAATACAGTCTTTCAAACAGTTGCACCTATCTGATAGTTATTTCTTCTAAACCACATTGCCCTAGTTTGCTTATGAGAATGTCATGTGGGACAGTCTCAAAAGCCTTACTAAAATCAAGATATATCACATCTACTGCTTCTCCCCATCCACTAGGCCAGTAGCCCTGTCAAAGATAATTATGTTGATTTGGCATCATTTGGTCTTGAGAAATTCATCTTGGATATTCTTTATACCCTATTATCCTCTAGGTGTTTACAAATCGATTGTTTAATAATTTGCTCCAGTTTCTTTTCAGGGATCAAAATTAGACTGGCGGGTCTTATAAGTCCCCAGATCCTCTTTGTTCCCCATTTTAAAGATAAGGTACTATGTTTGCTCTTCTCTAGTCCTCTGGGACTTCCCCCACCCTCCATGAGTTCTCTAAAAACCTGAGTGATTTGCCTTGCTCATCCCTTACTGTTTTCACTTCCTGGAGGAGCTATGGTTCCCCTCCCTGCTGTGGAGTGCACACAATCCCTGGCCCACAATGAGGCATAAACAATACATAAACTTAATACAATATGGTCTCCCAAAGCTATTTCAGGAAGTTGCCCTGTCTATCACATCATGCTTCATATGTTTTACAAACTTGGATTATAGGAAGCCATGTCCTTTAATAGTAAAGTAAATACAAAAAGGATTACGTTGAAGCTATGCTAAGGTCAAGATACAAACTTTTCACTTAATCTTACAAATCTTTTGTGCAAAGGCCTCCAGCTGAATGGGCTTGCCAGGGTACGGTCCCTTAAAAGGAAAGAAATTCAAAGCTGAGGCTGAAGCTGTGTCTTTAACTCATTGCCCCTTTCTCCTTAGCTCACCTCACTGTGCTGAGATATTTTTGGGGTCTGAGATAAGTGTTTGATGTGACTTACACTTTCATACAGTGTGTTGCAATATTTGTGAAAGTGGCTGAAGTCAGTTATGGGTAAGTTCAGTCTTACATTTGAATTTTCTTACTTTATTGCTCAGCCTGCCTCTTTCTTTTTTTCTTTGTTGCTGTATAAAAACGGGAGAGGAGAGGACAGCACTAGGAGAATGCATTGAAGATGTGCTCTAAAACGGCATTTTGAAAGCTGTATAGAGTTTATATTCATAAAGCCAATAGTTCCCAGTGCTCCCAAGGATAGGGCAAAGCTGCTGAAATGACATTGTTGCTAAGTTCCCAAAAGTAAAATGAGTTTGAATTCCATTGGAACTGAGTGTAACATGGAGCTCAGGCTTTTGAACCTTTTTGAAAGAGATGATTAGATTTCACTCTGACTTCTTTTTATAGTGGAGAGTTGGGCTGTGTGGGTAGCAGAGGTTAGGGGCCAGATTAAAATGTAATTAACAATGAACCAGTAGAGCTCTAAGGCGAGAGACGTCAAGTCTCATTCCACTTAAATAAATAAATAAATAAAATTCAAATTGGACTACATCAGCACTTTCTCATGTCTGCTGAATGGAAGACCAGGTGAAATCTGCTCATATCAAATAGGTTTTTAATACAATGTCCAGTAAACCAAGTGCTGAAAGATAACAGTTAGCTTAAAGAAATACTTGTCAAACTACAATGACTACAATGTTGTATCTATAGGAATAAGCCAGAAAAGAGAGAATTCCTAGTGCATCAGAACAGGCACTAGTGGCCTGAACTCAAAGCAGAACCCTAATCTTTTGACATGACCAATCTGGTCCTTGTATATACTATATAACTGATAGTAGTAAAAGAAATCAATAGTAAAATAATCTGCCAGAAGTGTTCACCTTTGATCATCTCAATAGGCAACATCTAGATTAGACTTTAGCCCCTTTTGTTAGTCAAGTTGTTAGGTTTAGTGTGGTGTTGGTGGCCTGTGATATACAGGAGGTCTGACTAGATGATATGGTCCCTTTTGGCCTTAAACTCTATGACTCTAGGTGCATAACCTTTCTTCAGAGTGTTTCTTTTTCCTGCTTTTTTCTGTTTAGCATCTAGCTACTGCAGAGATAGATACAACAGGAAAAGAAAGAGAAAGAAAGAAAGAAAACAACATCCAGTAGCTTTCATAGTTCACCATCATTCAAGGTTATATTGATAGTGAGCACTACAAGGGCCAAATTCTGACACCCTTGCCAGCACAATGGCTGCATTGATGCAGGGGTTTTCAAGAGGTATTGGGTCAGGGTAGAGTCCACTGAAGTGGTGAGAACCCCAGAAGAGACGCTCTATGACACTTTGTTCTCCTGGTGGTGGCAAGTAGTAAAGAGTCCATCCTGCCTTGTTCCACAGTGTAATGCTTTGAGCATTGACATGAAGAAAACTCTCCAGTTGTGAAGCCACTGAGGCCTTCCACGTAGCAGGACATAGCCCCTATACTGTATAGCCTCCTATTGGAAGTGATGGAAGCCCATTTACTCTCATCACTTACCATTGGAGTGGCAAAATAAAGAAGCAGTGTTTATATCTCAGAAGTGCCTGAAGACCTAAGACACAATCTGGAGTCCCATTGCTCACAAATACATAAACTAATGCTTTCCCAGCTTCCAAGGAGCTTATAAATGTGAGGAACAATTCAGCATAGAGAAAGGGAAGGAATACACAACCTAACAGTTCTTAGTAGTAACTTTAATTTCAGTAATTGCACATTATACTAACATTCCCCTAACATTCCCAATATAAACCTCTTACCAGTGAGATAAAATTGAGTGATGAATGGAAAATATGGGAGATAAGGTTTGTTTTTCTGTTTTAAAGGAAAACCACCCAAATATTTTTAAAAGTTTAAGAAAAGCAAAGTATTTTTGTACTTATCTAATCCAAAAATTGCTTTGATTGCAAAAATTAAATTTGGCAAAAAATTACTCTATATTCATGAATTTATTTTGAAAGACTCAATTGTTTTGTTATAAAACAAGTCAAACATCCAAGTTATTAAACTTTGAATAATGGCTAAAGCACATGCAGAGCAGTCACTTCTATGAGGATTTTGGTATATTGTATTAACACAAAATATGTGCTGTACGTTTACACTTTAGACCAAAACAGGTGTGTTAAGTAATATGTATTTTAAAAAATCTGCACAGATACATGAATCTACTGTAGAGATACACTCACATGAGTAAAGTTGGGATTAAACTATGAGTGAGAATGTGTAAGATGTTCAACCACTCTGAGTGGGACAACACCTGAGTGGCAAAATGTTGGGTGGGACATCTATCTCAGGTTCTATACAGTGCTAATGATCATAGTGTATCTGACTACCTCACAATCTTTAATGTATTTATCCTCTGCATGCCTGAGAGTTAGGGAACGTATTCCCACTTTAGATGGGGAACTAAGAGAAGAGAGAGACAAGGCGATTGCTCAAAGCATGCCGTAAGTCTCTAGCAGAATAAGGACTGGACCATCCTTCCTCTCATGTCCCTCTTAGTGATTGCACCCTCTATTTTAAACTGAGTGGGTGAATATAGTTATTATCAAACAGACTGGAACACATTTGAAACAGATAGTGCTAAATGTTGATCTGTACCACAAGCTTGGTATGCAAATAGGTGTACATTGTGATGTATATAGTACACAAATGGCCAGAAAGTGAGCTAGGTGTCTGTTACCCCTCCCCTCCTCCACTTGAAAGGCACATTTCTGAAGAATGTCACATTCTGGTGGCCTGTCTTAACTTCAAGATCTTAAGAACATTATTTTCAGTACAGATACTGTGGTAAAGCCAGGACAAACAGCTACAAAAGGGGGCTAGTAATTAAAAGGCCCCTCCCTATCCACTGAGGAGAGAGAACCAGGGGGCAATAAGGTTCAGCTGGAAAAGGGGTTGCTAGGGAACCAATTAGGTTCAGCTGACTCCAACTACTTGGGACCTTTTTAAACCCTCCCCTGAGTGGTAGGAGGGGGAGAGTGAGGGGAGCAGGGAAGTTGCTAGTAGGCTGTTTGCAGTAAGACACCAAACCTTCCCAGAAGGGAAGGAAAACAAGCACAAGGGACTGACTGAGGAGAGGAGTAGCAGGACCCTGTGCCACCTATAAAGACTTGTCTTGCCCCAAACCTGAATCTCCAAGGCTAAAAAGGACTGAGCCTTCTGGGGTGAACAAGGTATTTTGCCACAATACATAACTCCTAAAATATTATCTGTACGCAGTTTGCAATGATTATGACAATCAGTGGGCTACTGGCTCTCAGTAGAGACCTCAAACATCACCTTTTGGTGAACTTTTTATACAGATACCCAATCCAGGGGATCCCTGTAAAAACCTTATGCCAGCTGGCACTGAAAGGTCCTTGGATCACAGCCACAATAACATTCCTAGTCATACTAGTTAAGATAGACACAATCAAATTAACACTGATAAATTTCATGCCTCAGAGCATGACTTGACAGCAAAGTTCAAGAATAAATCTCTCCACCATGTAAAGTATTGCATGAATAGCTTGGTGCAGTATTTGACAGGGTCATTTAGATTCCTATAAAGCATTAGATTCTGACAACTGCTAGAGACAATATGCTGAACTTGGTGGATTGTGGGTTTGATCCAGTATGGTAAATCCCATATTCTTGTGTTTAGAATACTGTGAGAGCATATAAAAAAACACATGCCCTGGTTACTAAACCTGCTAAAAGAAATTCCTTCCTGCAGGGTTGGTGGCAGAGCCAATGGAGATTTTAGTCCCTTGTGATGTGCTAATGTAAATTGTGTAATATTAAAGAATACACAGTGGGATGGGTGGTTTAAAGGTTTCATTTCTGTATGATAAGGTTGGCCCTATTATTGAGTGGCAAAGCCACAAGTGAATTATATGGCGTTCAAAATGAATGCTGATAAAACCTTTATACGAACACTATTGTACAAAGTCTATGTAGAATGTATGTAAAAAAGAACTGTTTACAAATGTGTTAGATAGTTCTCTGGCATTTCCTACGTTGTTAATACTTGATTTTGCAACCTTAATGTGTTTAATGCAGTTTTGTCTGTGTAATTTCCTTGGGTTTTAAAAACAAAACCTGAAAAAAACTCAGAAATTCCATCAGCCCTGTTGCTTCCCCTCTCCAACTCCCAGCTTTTTGTCCCAGTTTTTGCCACTCCAGCTCTTCATCGTAGCTCAGTTTCTGACCCTCAGCTCCTTGTTTCAATCCCTGCCCCAGGTACAGCTCTTGTCCCTTCTGAATCCTAGCCAAGCTAATTCATCTAGGGCTGGAATATCTTAAGTGGAATCCGCAAATGGAATCCTCAGGGAATGTAGCTGCCAAATTCATTACTGAGCATGTGCAAACTGCAATTTTGTGAAGGTTTATAGCTTGGCCAAATTTAGGCCGTTTTTCACTGGAGGAGCAAAAGGCCCATCTCTGACACACAGAGTCCTCTTGCCAAATTTCAAGTCCCTGTTCCAGAGCATTAGAACTTCTTGATGAAATAGATTTAAGATTTTTTTTCACAAAATCAAAATAATGTATTTTTTCCATTGGTTCTTGGATGTGACTGAACCAACTCAGCTGAAACTTTCAAGAAACATTTAGTCTGAGGCATGGAAAATTTCATGCCAAATAGTAAAGGTTTGACAAAGTTAAAAGCAACCCAAAACAGAGTGTTATAAAGGGAAGGTGTTGGGCAACCTTAAACACTGACACACACACACACATTAAATTCTGGCAAGAATCACAGCTGTAATAAAATACACTGTAAATCTACATTAGAGGGCTTTTTTCCCTAGAAGTAGCAAGAAATAGTATATTGCTTATCCTTCCCACAGCATTTGTTATCCCATGTGAGCTTGTATCCTGGTTGTTAGGGATTTTTTATTTTTTTAATCTGTTAGCCATGTTTTATGTATTGGCATTTTTAACGTACTAATATTTTTATATGCTTGTTATCCAAAATGCTGAATCGCAAGTAAACCGCTTCAGTGGAGTTACGCAAGCAGAGAATTTGGCCATATTTTTAGCACATCAAAGACATTTCATAGAGGTAATTTTCTGATCATATGATGAAACACTGAGTTTATTTAAAAGTAAAAATTGACTGGGAATAAACCAAAACAATGAGAAGAGACAAAGGATTTAAAAAAAAATTTCAATGAAAATGTGGTGACTACACACTCCTTCTTCTAAAAGCAAAATCATAAGTGTGTCAAATGTGTCCCTCTGAACCAAATAGCAGCAGCAGCAGCAGCAGCAGCAGGGGGTTGTAGGTGGTAGTTTGGTTGTAGCACCTACAAGTCCACAAAACTAAATATTTGATCAGCACTTTATTGACAATGCAATAACCACTAATGCAATTTCACACTAGTCCTTAAGTAAATAAAGAATCCCAGCAATGTATAGTTGTAATGAAGTCCCCTTGTTAAGGGGCAGACAACATACTTTATATTTGCGAACCGTGTTATCTAGCTATGCCACATTCTCTAGTTTTCCTGTAGTCCCTAGTCTCTGGAGTCATCATTTAAAAGTAAGCCGTGTAATATCATATTTTAGTACCACCATTATGACTGCAGTGTTTTGTCTCTGTCTGGAGCGCTAGCTTAATTCCAGACATCTTTCTGCCTCTAGTTCACCTCTGTTTAACAACTTATTGCCGGTATAACTAATAGATGGGCATTTTGAAGAATGAAGCCATTCCCTGGAGGTTTTTTCTAACTCTCACTCCCAGGTCCAGTGTCTAGCTATTGTCAAGGATGGTGCTGCTGCTGAAAGGACTCTTTTTTTTTTGCTCTGGTTTCTGAAGCTAGCTTGAGGCAAATGCTCACTTCTTAATTAAAGGAAACACGCAGTTTGTGGGACTTGTTTTGTAGTGTTA
The DNA here is from genome assembly GCF_965140295.1 of Lepidochelys olivacea. NCBI lineage: Eukaryota > Metazoa > Chordata > Testudines > Cheloniidae > Lepidochelys > Lepidochelys olivacea. The sequence continues at coordinate 173,960,178 of NC_140412.1, read as the reverse complement.
TCATGCCCATTAGCTGGGCCATTATATAGTAAAGGAACAGATAACTCTGTGCCAGAATACATCAAACAATTCTGCTCAGGAACTCTGTCACTAACAAAATAATTGACCTGAAAAGTGACTTTTAGAGGCTCAAATTGTAGTCAGCACAAAATGAGCATTTTTTAAAATTGAGGTTAAGAGAAGAAAAGGACAGTGGTATTGGCAGCAAATTCAGTTGCAAATAAAACTATAATTGTAATAAGCCAAATTTTGTCATCAGGCTAGTGCTATCAAAAACTTGAAGTGGCTTTGTCAGTAGGATCCCACAGTAGACTGTAGGGCTGTACCACTAATGAGGAGATTAAAGAGGGAGACAGTCTGGAGAGGAGAAAATGAAGAATTTCAGAATATTGATATGATGCCTCTTGGTTTAAAATTGTGTCTCAAGAGCAGAATTGTTTTCTAAATCACTTACATCTGTGTCAAATACCTTGAAGTTTGATTAGATACAATTTTAATGTACTGAGCCAAATCTTGCTCCATTAAGTAGGTGGAATTCTCATTGGAAATAAATGAGTACATCTAGGTGACTGAGAGTGTAATTTGGACCATTGATTATGTAATGTTAAATATAGCACCTAAACTTGAAGTTGTACATGACTTGAAACTTGGCTAAATTTAGGTTTCCAAACCAGGAAAATAATTTTGTTACAGACTTTGCTATAGATAAGTGACTAATATGTATATCTATTTGCAGACACTTTGGGGGGTTGCATAAGAAGTGTGCAGTTTTGTGTTGCGTGATTGCACAGCACATTGCTGTAGACCTTTTGGATAAACAAAAATTGGATCAGTCCTCATTAGAGACCATTCATTAGCTGAGCCTTATGTTTTGTTGCATTATAAGCAATCTTCCCTTTTATCTTCTCTGCCGTTTCACTAAGAATGATGTAGCCTGCATGTAACCATCTCAGCCTTGATTGTCCAATATAAATTGCAAGTGTTAAAGAATGATTAATTCGAGATTAGGTCTGAAAGATATATGTTAAATCAACCATTCAGCCAGAGAAACAAAGGAACTCCCTGAGATGAGATGGTGATTAAAATACTAACAAATCATATTCAATAGGGTGCATTTGCTCAAATGCACAGCAGGAGGTAACTACCCTTTGGGAAGATACCAAACTGCACTTAGGAGGAACTTCTTGGTGGGGTATTCACTAAACCTTTATGAGGGATTCAAAAGAAGTCTTTGATAAGAGCAAAGAAAATTTGATCTGCAAATGCTAATTGGGGAGGACCCACTCTTGACTTGGGGGATCAGAAACTTAATTAACAATGTGAAAGAATGTTTGATTTGAAGTCTAATATTAATGAGGCCTCTGATACCCCCAAGGAAAAGCCTCACAAAAGTATAAACAGAAGTAAGAGGACAGGCAACTAGGAGAAGGAGACAACTGACTGAAGGTCTGTGGTCCTTTTATGACTAATCAAACAGACTCTAAGGCCATGTCTACACTACAAACTTTGGTTGATGTAAGTTGAAACGGCAATATAGCTGTGGTACCACGAGTAGCAGCAGCAGAGGCCTGGCTCAGCCATGCTGAGTACAGACCTGCCTGACACTGATGGACATGTACTCAGCAGAGCTAAGCCATGTCTCCTCTGTGCCATGCTGTACTACTGCAGCTACCTTATTGTTTGTACTCACACTAACTCAATGAGAGTGGTTATATGTACGCGTGCAAGGGAATCGCACCCCTAGCTTGTAGCCTTAGTTGTATCCTCTTGTTCCATCCTATTTCTTTCTGTTCAGATTCTTATATCCTCATTGTCATAGTACATGAGCATTTTTTCTAGTGCATTATTCAGTATGACTAATATCCTTCAAATATTTTTACATTGCTATTCATTTCCCCTTATTTATTGAGCACGTTATCAATATATACTCAGCTATCTAAATATTTCCTCAAAAGTCACCCGCCACCCTGCAGTTCCCTAGTCTTTGTCCCCTTACTGTTCTCAAGTCCCAGCAATATATCCATATATTTTTTGATAATGAGGTACCCTTACTTAACTGCAAGCTTCCAAGTACAGTCATATTAAAACTATGTGAACAGGAACTGCTACTAATACTGCCCTCCTCCATGAGAGGAAATGTCTGCATAGGTCATTCGAAGTTGCCGGGTCATTCTTTGGTACTATTTTGTTTTGCAGTACCTTGTCTAAATTGCTGTATTATATTTATTTCATTGTTACTGCTTTTCAGACTTCTACCTGATATTTCAGATTAATTACCTCACAGATATATTCATTTTTCTTTTCTTGAAGCTGAAGTTCATTTTTCAATTTTTTTCTGACCAAACTTCTAATCTCACTTAAACAGTTTTGTATTATTTCCCCATTCTAACTGGTATTTGCAACTTCTCCCAATATAATACCATCTGCAATTTCTTCAGTATGGTATAAGCCTCTCTTACCTTATTATTGAAGAGATAAAATAAGACTCCACTTTACACAGTTTGTTAGACACCTTTTCACATCTTGATATTATCATACTTTATTTGTTTACAGTCTTTCGTCCCGTTTGTTTGTTTTTAATCTATATGACAGTGTTTCTAGCCAAGTCAATTTGAATTAGTTTTGGGAGTAAAACTTCATGAGAGATTGCATTAAATGGTTTGCTCGGTTCCAGTTATGTTACATTTACTACTTTTCCTTCATCTACTGATGTTGTTCTTCTATCAAAAAGCGATTTGAGTTTGCCTGATGAGGTTTTTTTTTATAAACCTGAGCTGCAATTTTCCCAGCTGTGGTAAAAACCATCTGTTTTGAGAGTTGCAGCCACAGTAATTAGCATCCCAGCTTTACTCAAAATGCAGAGAAAGTGAATTAACACTGTCTTACCAAAGGCATTGGGATGGCTGCACAGGTGGAGATTTCCTGGAATACTCAAGTCAATTACCACCAGAAGTATAAGTGGCTCTTCCTGTCAGCTGAAAGATAATGACTTTCATTTATCTAGAAGAATCCCCAATCAATTAACTATCATATATAGAACATACAGAAATCATGTCATACAGTATGGCAATACTGCGTAACTTTTTAGGATGGGAAGTCCCTTATCCAACTATCATTACACAACCCATAGAAAAAATACCACTTTACACCACAAAGTGCTGTATAAACATTAGTTATTTAATTCATGCTCACAATTCCTTAATAAGTAAGGAAAGGAGTAATTTAGATAGAATGTAATTACCCAATTGGATTTTGGCCAGAACATAGGTTTAACACACCTGCTATTGTTTAAAATGCCATGTGCCCAAAAGTGATCTGTACCTTTAATCTGAAAGACAACACCTTATGCAGCACAGTGCTCCCCAACACTAAGGTGAAGCATTGGTTCAGCGTTAACTCAGATGGGAATATACCACCTACAGAATTACCAGTACAAATTTCTGCACCATCTTAGTTTTCTTAGGTGATTTCCCATCCAAGTACTGACAAAGTCTGACTGTACTTTGCGGCTGATTATGAATTTACTCTTTATTCCCATTTACTTCAACTGGGCTCATCATCAGGCCCTTTAATGAGTTCTGAAACGTTTGTAGCCTGAGTCTATATGAATGGGCTATTAGACCCTCTAATTCCTCATGGGTGACTGGAAATAGCAAAGAAAGATGAAGATTACAACTAAAAGTCACTCATTCATAACTGGGGATTTCAAAGATGAAAATAATTAGCAGTCTCTGCTTCTGCAGGGTTCCAGTAATTCTGTCAGCTTGCCTTAACTATTTTCAGTGAATTTATTGTCACTGCCACAGGAAATAATTTTAAAAAATAGAAACTGGACCCTTTTCCATCTCTGTCCATTGGAAATACCTCGGCTCATGAGAAAGCCAGGAGGAAATAAGTTTGTTTAATCCTTACATACAGAGCGACAGATGCCAAGTCCTTTATTATAGCTGGACGAATACCTCTCATGCCATGGGAAAGAAGTACAGAATGGTTTAGTGATGGAACATGGAGCTCTTGAGCAGGACTGCAGGGAAATAGGCCTGAATTATGAACAGGATTCCATTGTGTAATGAGGATTAAGAGCCATATTGTGGAGTTTTTAGTCATCCTGAAGAACAAATTCACTCATGCAAATAGTCCCATTGATGTCAATGGGACTTCTCATGAAAGTAGCTGTTTACCAAGGGGAGCAAAGTGTTTGTCACCTGGCCCAAAGGTATTTCAAAACACCATATTGTTACATGACTTAGTCAGGAATTCCAACAGAGAGAACATGCTCTTGTTTAGGATTCTCTTTTCTATACAGACCATAAGAAGCAGTTTAAGTACTGGCAACTGCCATATTTCTGTTAGTGCTGGAGTAAAACAGCATGAAAGATTTCCAAGAGATCTGTTGGGATTTCCTTCAGAGAAGGTATATTCTAAATTATAGTTGCATCAAATAGACTTGTAAACCCCAGTAGGGGAAATAAATTCATTGCAATACAGTGGCAGTCTCTTGATGCATACTCCTTTCAGACACAGAAACAGAAGAATGTAGAGGAGGCCAACAGTGGGGGCAGACATCAAGTGTTCCTTGCCCTTTGAAAATAAATGCTGGATCAACATCTAACAATGGCAGACTGTGGTTGCTTCTTTAAAGAAGAGAGCCTTGTTCTCTTTGGAGATTTAGATGTGAATCCATCTTAACTTGTAAATCAGATGTGTTTTCAAGTTTCCCCAAGTGGACATGTCTTGTATCAAAGGGTTTTCACAAGCAATTTGGTGTGATTTAGCTGTTGTCCCTGCTCTTCAGAATCTGGACAAAACTTCAGCAAGCATTTCTCCAGAAAGCACAGATACTCGCTAATTCGGAGAGATGAAGTGTTCTTATAATTTAGGGCATTTAGGAAATGCCCCTTTCTGCTCCAGCATCACAATGGGAGAAAATGGTTAGAGGTGCAAAAGTGTCAGCAGTGGGGGTTGAGGAGTAAAGTTTTTAGCCAATGGCATCTTTCTAAAGGAGACATTTTTAGTCCTAGCAACCTGAGCTGCTGATTCTTTGTCAGGAACTGCATTAGTATAGATTCGCATAGGTGGCTGTAAAAGCTGCCAATTTTGTTAAGGTGCCTCCAGCCTATGTACTTTTCTGGAAGGTGAACCTGCAAGGCTGTAGCTCCAGCACCTTAAATGTATGCACCACCTCCCCTCCTAGCAAGAACAACAGTCACTTAGAACTGCCACAATAGCACAGTTTTGGTTTGGCTTTTTCCACTACCCAGCACAACTTTCTGGATGGTGTGGGGGAGAGGGGCAGTTGTTCCCTCACACTAATGTCAGCAGCCATCGCCAGATGCCATTGTGCCAGGACAGCTATGGCTTAGACACCCCTGTTCCCTGAAAGCGTGTGCAGGGGTGGTTGCCTAGGGAAGCAGTGCGTGTAGTGAGAAGTCTTGTCTTCATGCTTGATGATCAGAGGTATATTGTGAAAAGGTGGGGAGCTCAGTCTCGCAACCAAAGTGGGCGTTTCCTCATGTAATGTAACAAACAAGAAAAGAGGGCAGAGGCAAAGAGACAACAGGGGGAAAAAACTTTTTTTTTTTTCAGGGACTTGTGTAAGAATAGGAAACACTGCCAGGCTCCTTAGTGAAAGAGAAGTTTTTGGGGGGCATTTGCCCTAAATATAGACCCCCAGAGCAGAGAGAAATCCTAGTTCTGAGTCTAGGCTGCATTACTTCAATGTGTAGACCATTTCCACAAAAAATGATTACTTTTGTGCAGCAGATCACTTCCCTGAGCAAAGAGCTTTTACATGATGCATATGTTACCAGTACTGTACCAGCTTGGGAAGCCAGATAACCAGTTTGTTCTCCAGGGTATAATTTTGCATTTCTTTTAAAACATCACGCCTTATTACCATTTCCCATCTGCTGAAAGGGAAAAAGGACTGGAGGTTAAAAAACAAAACAAAAACAAAACCCAAAAAAACTCTCTGCCCATTTTTCCTTTGGACATTTACCTTCCTCATTAAACTTGCATTTCCCCAGCATTCTTATTATTGACACATAAAAGGAATAGTTAGTGTCATTATTCAGTTTTGTTGTTAATGAGAGGTTCTGGTCACCAAGTTTTCTGTGCAAGTTAATTAATAAGTGTTAGCACGGTGAACTAAGAGGTGCCTGTCAGTCATTGGATTTCTTATCAAAATGGAAAAGTTGTTACTGAAGTAGTACAAATAATGAAGTTTTAATTAGCTCTCAGAAATACCTAGAGCTTACTTAAGGCCTCTAAATTGGAAGTGCAACCTTAGCTTGAAGGCAGAAATAGGTTTCAAACATGTCAGAATAACTATCTAGTATATCACGTGCGCATTGAGAGAAAGCAGCTGCAAGGCTTGTGACCTATTGGATAATGCTAATGTGTACAGTATATTGTAAGAAACACTTCTGAAAATATTCTAAAGGGAGTTCTGTTTTTTGTTTACCCCCCACCCCTTAGTGTTATAACTAGACAAAAGAATCAGTGTCTTCATTTTATGTGTGGAGAATCTGGGAATACAAAAGACTAATTATAGTATATTTACTGCTGGGAAACTTGGCTATCATTTTTGAGTGGTGAGTACCTATGCAGTTTGCATCTATTTTAGATTAAGGCTGTCTGTCTTGTCCCATTCAGAGACCATGATAATCAAAACATGAACAGCTCTCATATAGCCTTTTCTAAAGAGGCCTGATTCTAATAAATTCAAAGACTAGAGCTGGCCAGAAAACAACACTACTTTTCCATGGAAAATAATCAAAGATTTTGCAGTTTGTCTTTGTTCTGATGTGGAAGGAAACAAACTTTTTAAAATTTGGAGGGACCAACATACCCCAGAATAACCAATAGTCCAGTGGTCAGGGCACTCACATGGGATGTGGGAGAAACAGTTGAAGTTCCTGTTTTGAATTAGTTACAAATCATTATAATGGAGAAATTTCACACAGCTGTTTCTGGCCTTTTGTTGTCTGGAGCCTTTTCCCTTTCTGGCTACTGTGCAGATTGGGATGGTATAATCCACTAGAACATGGAACATTAGGTATAGACAGGTAGTGCCAGACTGTTAGAATGAAATCTTGACCCAATTGACTTTCAGTGAGGCCAAGATTCCCCTCTAGAGTGGAGTGGTTGAACACTCCTGAGCTTCAGATGAAGTTTTGTGTAGACCTTTTCTCCTTTTGACAGGTTTATTTATATCCAAAAAAGTCACATGGCAAAAGCAGAATTAAAAATATCTCCATTTTGATCAGTGTATATGATGATTGTGGCAACCTAATAACGCAACAGTCTCTTCCCTCTGTTTCTACAAATGCTTTACACTGGGCACAAGCCACATAGTTTGGAGTTGGATGTGAACTTTGTTAAAGCTTGGCTCTCTTCAGATATAGGAATTTGGTTCAGGGCCACTTCTGCTTTATTTTGTCTTATCATATCCCTCTGATCAGCTTAAGGTAGGTACAATAGTTGTCTGTGACCATTGCAAATAAAATGTCTTTCCTTCAAACCAAGTGGCAAATGAGCTCAGGAAGAAGGAGAGGGCCCTTTTCTACATACTGGTCACCAAGGTCCTTCCAAAACACCAAATATCTCAAAGCTCAGAATATCCCCCACATATTGTGAAGGCAATGTTTCCTCCCCTCTGCCCCATTACAGAACATATTTGTCCATTGACCAGTTTCGTTTCTAACTTCAGGCTTCCTTTCCCCTGCTCCATTCATTCTCCCCATCTCTGTTCCTATGAGGATTGAAAAAGATAATGCGTCTGAAGAAGTGAGGTTTTTACCCACGAAAGCTTATGCTCAAATAAATCTGTTAGTCTTTAAGGTGCCACCGGACTCCTTGTTGTTTTTACTGAAATAACAGTTCCTCCTTCCTCACACAAAAATGTCTGTCTGTTCCTTTTGTATTCCCTTTCTACATGTAGTAAATGGAAAATTCCAGATCTGCAGGAGTTGCAGAAGCAGGGCAGCTTCCCAGCCAGTCGTGTTCTACCATAGCTTCAGTACAGCATCTGCTAGAGAAAAAAAATCTAAATGTTTTTTTTACCCCCTCCTTAGTGTACTACGCATACTGTAAACAGTTCTGGTTTTGTCTCCTCTTTCCCCATGAAGAAGACAGACAGAAAAATCATCCTTAGACCTTTTCTCAGTTTCCCTCTGCCATCATGGCAAGCTATGCTGTATTTAATTAGCTCTTAATATTTCCTCCTTTGTCAGTCTCCCCAAACACTCTAGTCACTGATTACTTCTGGTTAGCTGTAATGACAACTAAAAGTGCTATGTGTCTCTCCCAAGGAGCATACATTATGGGCCAAGGACACATGGAGTCACGAGGGAAGCTAAGCTGGACCTAGTTAGTTGAGAATTTCCTGAGCCCTCAGATGGAGTAAAGCCAACATAACTGACTCCTATCCTAACTGTCCTCCACCAACCGTTGGAGGTATGTTGTGAAGAGGGTCAGAGTCCAGCAGCACTCCCCCGGTTCTCAGCTGACGTACAATTTCCATGGGGCTGGCATACATATGCCCTGAGAAGCAGGGAGCCATAACTAGAAGGCAGAAGGACCCACTATCCTCCTGAGCTAAGTGAGTCTCCCTGCAGCAGAGAATCTGATCCTAAATCTTCAGACAAGATGTAAGGTTTGGGACGGGAGTTGAAAACAGAAATAAGAGAACAATCATGATCTCTCTCTTTCTCTCTCATTCCCTTTTACTGTTTCTGAAGCCATTCTAGTTGGTTATGATCTTTCTGGTTATATATACAAATGTCATACAAACAGATTAAAAGTGCCCTATTCAGTGATGTGAAATCTCATTGCATTGTCCTTTTTTGCTGGTCTAGCACTTTGCAAAATCTTGTCTGGTTACAATCACCCCAAGTCTGTTTGACTTTACTGCTTTCCAGGTTTCTACCTCTCAATGAATATGTATTTCAAAGTATTTCCCATGGTTTATTAGTTGGTATTTTCCCAGCTGAATATCATTTTATCATTTTCCACATCAATTTTTGGTCATCTTACTGTACTTGGAGTGCTCTGACATTTAATGAGCTTATATTGGTATTAAAAGGAAATCTGAATGTTGCAACTGAATCTCTGGTCAGATCCAAGTTCAGAATAATCATAATTAATAACTATATGAATACTACCGAGCTATTATATAGCACTTTTCATCAGTAGACTTCAAATTACTTGACTTTAATATTGACTTTAATTTTCAATTAAACATATTGAAAAATGATAATCTTTAGGTGCTATTTCAGGTCATCACCACAAGAAAAGTATGTCACTGGAAGTAAATTTGTTTTTAAAGTAGTCAACAGAAGTCACAAATTATTTTATATTCTGTCAACTAGAATTTTTTTTTTTAATGTTAACCTAGGTATCCTGGCCAAAATTCAGTATGGTCAATTTAGGATCTGCTTACCTAAAACTTGCTCTGGAGTTTCAATTGGATTTATAATCCTTCACTACCTGTTTTAAAATGTTATATGGTATTGTCATGTGGTGTTAAATGACTTCTGTGTTTCACTTCAGAGGTGGCAGTATTTCAATAGTGAGAGAAGTGATTACTGTACAATGCTTATGCATCAGTATCAATGTTACAAATGTATCCAAAAATCTAAAGAGCTGATTGGAATCAAAGGGAAGGGAATTTATGTTGCTGGATCTCGTGTTACCTTTTGAAAATATAAGGGTATGTGTCCAAATTCCAGGACTTTAACTAGAAGTTTTCCTTTTCACTGGATAAGTTGACCTCTGTATTTCAAGAAAAGGAGAGCCTTTCTAACCTTGAAAATTCAACAGAACTTAAATGAAGAGGGAAAATATCTTGGCAATTCAGTATTTCTTACTCTTGACACATCTAGATTCTTTAATTTTGCTGTGAATAAATAGAAAAAGACAATGAATAAGACTTTGATAACTCAGACTGTCTACACTAAACAGTTAAATTGGCAGAACTGTGATCAGTGTCGATTTTAGGGGGTTTGGTGAAGACACACTAAGTTGATGGGAGACCACTCTCCTGTCAACATCTATAATCCACCTCTATGAGAGGTGGAAGCTATGTCACTGGGAGAGCATCTCCTATCGACATAGTGTAGTGTGGACACCACTGTATGTCAATCTCTAAGGTATGATGACTTAAGTTGCTTACATACGTAACTTCACTAGTGTAACTTAAATCAACTTACCGCATTACTGTAGACCAGTCCTAAGAGATCAAGTAGAACAATAAGACCTATTTAGGCAGTTTTAACACACGATCTCACAGGATTGCTAGAGAAGAAATTTTGGATTCGATAAAATTAAGGAAAATAGTACAACTCAAATTTTCTGAGCAAGTGAGGGCTAGGAGCATCATGGGCCAACCAGGAACCAAATAGCATACCACAGTGTTCTGCAGTTCTGGTCTCCAGGCTTCACTTAGCTAGCTCGATAAGGCTGTTCTAAGTTAGAGCAGCCCCTGTGGTTCATCTAGTTTATTCCAAGAGCTGCACTGGTTCCATAGCAGCTCAATCTACTATTTTAAAGCCACTTTTCCTGCTCTCCTGGCCTGTGCTTTGTGTCAAGTCACAGAATCCCTACATCCTGAAGGAGGTTGCTAACGTCCATCTATACAACATAACAAAAACACCTCTTGGGAAATATCTAATCTGCTAGTAGCTAATGCTACATAAGATAGGAAACCTTCATATTGGGATACTGAAGTTAGAGCCAATTGTTTTTCCATATTCTCCTAAAAATGCACTTTTGGTGATACTGTTACTTTTCTTAACAATGCCCAAGGCAAGCCTTAGGGACTTGCAAATCCAAAGCTATTTCATTTTTTCTTTATGAAGAAATGTGTGTATTTGCACAACAGAGCAGGAAGGGAAGAAGCTGAGTGATCCTAGAGGAAGTAATTTCATTTAGCTAGAGAGTTTACATTTTAACAAATGACCAGAACATCTATTTTTAATTGGTTATGTATTTTAGTTTGGAAATACTTAGAAAAGTGAGTCTCTCTTAAAACTGTTTTGAGTTGATCATAGTGTGGGTAGGCAAGATTTGCCACAGTGCTGTACTGAAGTATTTCAATCCTTCTATTCCAGCTCTTGAGCCAGCCATTCCAAAATATACAAGAATACACAGTGGTTTCTGACACATATCTAGTAGGGGTCCCCTGCTGTCAGCCCACCAGTTGCTGTGAGGAGACTCAAGTTTCTGAATCCCTGTTTTAAGCCTCTGGATTCTGAACAGAGAACTCTTGGGGTGAAGATGCTTTTTCTAGCATCCCCCTCTAGAGAGCTGTGACCACAGGGCCAAACTACCTAGCCCCTGTGCTCACTGTTAACCTCCAGACTCCCCATGTAACTTAAAGATGCCGTTTCCTAGAATTCCACCCAGAGTTTCAAGTCTTCTGGTTTATCTCTTCAAGGGACCATGTGGAAGGTGTCACATATTCCACGTAGTCACACAGACACTTTGCACAGAATTGTAACACATTCTTGTTCTTTACTTAAGCACGAGAAATACATAAATGAGGGAGGTACAACACATATAGAAAACAACAAACAACTTGAACTCAATGCCCCTCACTCTTGCTCACCCTCCCTTGGGGGACCATGTGTGTTCAGGTAGATAGGTCCATCCCCGTCCCCCCCCAACCTGATCGGATTCCGTACCGGCTTTCTTCATATTAAATGATGAAAGGTGGCCCAAGAACCCCTGAATAAAGCTGCTTTTGATAGCCTTCCCATCTCCTCTTTCAGGTTACTCCCTGGAAAATCTGAACAGGTGTCCACAGAGTCCAACTTCGTTGTCAGGCAGCCTCTGCCCTGAGAAACCGGTTCTCAAGGGTAGAAGTCTGTCTCTTATCTAGAATGTTTATCTTTTAATAGAGGACCATCTAGATTAAATGATCCAAATTGTCAGCCCTGTATAACACTACCCTGTTGGTCTCTGTGGAATTTCAGTCCAACATGGAAGTAAAGAGGCAACCGAGAAGTTAAAGACCCCCATATCCAAAATGGAGTATCCAGTGTGACATAGATGCATATAGGCATATCTCTACCAAATAGACAGTTGTTATATTTTTTAGCATAGACACAGATGAAGCCTCCAAGCTCCTTTTCACTTTAGGACAGATTGTCCCTTGGGAAGGCAATGCCTTGCACAGGTTTCGGTGCAGAGGCATGTCACAGCAGTAGACACTCTAGAGGAAGGCTGCCAAAGGAAGGTATCACCCCCAAAGCTCCCACTGTTGCAGGGGGAATGCTTCTCTTCACACCGTTAGAGCGTACAGTATGCGCCTCTGTCCCAGATCAGCTAAATATGCTGAATAATGTGGAATGGGGAGGCAGGACCATGTCCCTGCCCTTCTTCTCCTCCCACCTCCTTTATACTGGTCATTAAGAAGGAAACATGCACCATCTATTCCTATATGTAATCAAAGGAATGATCTTGATGCATCTTCTCATATTACCTTTTTAAAATGGGTTTAAATAAATAAACCTATTATTCCTTTTTACAAAATAAATGCAAACTAATACAGCATTGCACAGCAGCAGTCAAAGGCATAAAAATCTTACCATAGCAATACTGTAGAATCCTATCTTTTTTTAAGGCATGAGACTCCCAAATTCCTTTCCGCTTATTTTATAAGCCGAGGGTTTAACTAATGATGTGTGAACCTCAAAAGACGTCTGATCTAACACCCATTGAAATCGATGAAAGACCTCTGCTGTCTTCAGTGAGCTTTAGATCACACCTAAGGCTAAAACAACTCTTTCCAGTTTAGTGTAGCTGTCAGATGGGTTGGGAATACGTTGGGCCAGACCCTCAATGGTTTAAATAATCATAGCTCCATTGACTTCAGCTGGTGTATATCAGTATCGCACTATTGAAGATCTGACCCACAAGGATAGTTTCACGTACAGCATTTCAGCTAGTCAGAAATAAGTGAAAAACGTATTTTATTTGTAAGTGTTGCCAAACTTTTTCAGTCCTCCTACAGAGGTTTGGTTCTGACACATAATATGGGCAAAATTAAGTAGCTTATCAGTGTAGATTCTGTGCTGTGCTTCTGAGAGGTACAGAAATAGAGGGTTGCTGACCAGACCAAAACAGCTCCCAGCTTAAATTAGATCAGCTATTGAGACTTTTCTAACCATATTTAGCTGCACCACAGCCCAGAATCCCTGTGACCCAGAATGCTGCACTGCCATTCTTCCCCCAAAACTTCCCACCGTCACACATTAAGTCCCAGGGCCACTGAGGGGCTGCAGAATAGGGCCTCTTATGCTGCTCCTCTGCTGGGGAAATTCTCCCCACCTCCTTCACAGCCCCAATACAGTACACCACTAGAATAACCTTTTAGGGCCCAGAGCAGGGCCTGCATCTGTCCCAAATTGTCTGAGTCCAGTTCTTGCTGAATTAACACACACATTTTATAGAAGTGAAGATGTTACGCACCACACCATTATGTTAACTAATAATAACTGATACTTGCAGTTTTTAATTCCAAAGTGCTTTGCAATTGCTAATTCCCAATCCATCTCCCTTTGTCAATATCCAAACTCCCAGTGACTTTGGAGTAAGCATGAATGGGATCTGTTATCTGAGGTTCCATCGTATTTATTACACCCATCTCACAGATGGGGAAACTGAAGCACAGTGGTTAAGATTTTTGCTTAAGGCCATAGACTGATGAAGTATCTCTGATAGAATTAGAACTCAGGAATTTCTGATTCCCAGTCATGTCCTCAAACTACTAGACCTCTTACTCTCTGTAAAACTTTTGTGAGAAAAGAAATGGGTCTTAACACAAGATTGATTTGCTGAAATTGTATGAGACTGACTCTCTCTCATGCTGCTTTACTAACAGGTTTACCATCCAATTTATTTCTGGATCAATAAACAGCGAGGGACCCCAATGTCTTCTAACTGACTTCCCCCTATAAACTCGTATAATTTCAGCTGTGAGGATGCCAGAGAAAATGTGAATGTTTACTGCATTTTAATGCTCTTCTGGTGAAGAGCAGACACCTATGGCTACAGGAGTATTACCTCATAATTCTGTATTTTGAGGAGTATGATTATTACTGAACTTTTTTTTTGCATCTCTGCTGCAGTATATTCAGGGAACAGACACTGCCTATTAAGTGTCTTGGGGATAGATCTGATACTGCTAATCATTTACGAAGAAGAAGAAACTTTAAATCTAGTTAAAGTTGAAGAAATTCAATTGTGATTTATCTATCCAACAAAAGAACATGGGTGAAAAGAGGCTGCAGAAAGCTGAACTGTTCCCCCCCTAACTTGTAGAGCAAACAATGATTGGAGCTTTTGTTTCATAGCTAGCTTATCCAAATTAATTGGAAGCTAAGTGCAGTCAACAGTAAGAATAGACTATTGTTAATACTTCACTTAACACCACAAGAAGCATTTTGTACATATTGATTAAAATATCCTAGATTTGCCTCAATAGAGGTCTTGTTCAAATGTAGGAAATTTTAATTAGGTACCTAGTTTTTGAGTACGTTAAAGTGTTCCATTAATCTTTAAGTATCCATATCAAAAGTTGTATACAATTCCTTGAATTTTTGTTTTTGATTAGTTTAATTATCCAAGGCCACAGACAAAACAGGCATCAGCCAATGGCTTACAGAGAACTTCCAGAATAAAATTACATTGAAGGAAAAACTCAGCCCATAGTCTTCAAACACACAGGTTATGATATAAATGGAACACTAGGTCCATTAGTTTCAGGCCCAATTTTCACAATCATTATCACTACAGCTGTGTGAATAATGGATTATTGGTGTGCCAGCAATTCAGGAAAAAAAAGGAAAAGGGTTTCAGGTTCAATAAAAGGATTTGTTTGGCCCAAAATGTTTCATTTACATTTCAAACATTGTAAAACATTTGAAAAAATTGAAATAATGTTATTTTGGACTAAAAATCAATATTTTCAAAATGACATAAGTATTTCAATTTTGTTTTGAACATGAATAATTCAGGGGAAACTGACACAAATTGTCAATGCTTGTCATCAAATCTTCATTTTTTTCTGAAAAAATGTTTTGGCTGAAATTTTGTATGGCTCTGCCATGAGTAGTATTTCTTTACAGGGATTCACAAATTAGCAAAGCACTTAAACCCACATGGCTAACTTGAAGCACATGAGTAGACTTGTCAAGGTTCCTTCCCCACTCTGAACTCTAGGGTACAGATGTGGGGATCTGCATGAAAACCTCCTAAGCTTACTTTCACCAGCTTAGGTTAAAACTTCCCCAAGGTACAAACTATTTTACCCTTTGCCCTTGGACTTCCACCAAACGTTTATCTGGGTTTATTTATTAGGAAAGTGTTGTTTGGAAACGTCTTTCCCCCTAAAATCCTCCCAACCCTTGCACCCCACTTCCTGGGGAAGGTTTGGTAAAAATCCTCACGAATTTGCATAGGTGACCACAGACCCAAACCCTTGGCTCTTAAGAACAATGAAAAAGCATTCAGTTTCTGAAAAAAAGGATTTTAATAGAAGTAAAAAAGAATCACCTCTGTAAAATCAGGATGGTAAATACCTTACAGGGTAATTAGATTCAAAACACAGAGAATCCCTCTAGGCAAAACCTTAAGTTACAAAAAAAACACACAGACAGGAATATCCATTCTATTCAGCACAGCTTAATTTCTCAGCCATTTAAAGAAATCATAATCTAACACATGTCTAGCTAGATTACTTACTAAGTTCTAAGACTCCATTCCTGTTCTGTCCCCGGCACAAGCATCACACTGACAGACTCTGTTTTTCCCTCCTCTCAGCTTTTGAAAGTATCTTGTCTCCTCATTGGTCATTTTGGTCAGGTGTCAGCGAGGTTATCCTAGCTTCTTAACCCTTTACAGGTGAGAGGATTTTTCCTCTGGCCAGGAGGGATTTTAAAGGGGTTTACCCTTCCCTTTATATTTATCACAAGACTTCATGTGCTTAAGTGCTTTGCTGGATCAGTTTATTTCAATGGGAAGGCATGCATAAGAACAGGTTTTAAAATGTGACCCTTAGATAATAAAAGGAACTGACAAATATTAGGATATGTTCCATCCCATCCAGGTCAGTATTATACATTCCCACTGAGTTTGTAGTAAATTAAAGTGCAAGGCAGTCATTACCAGAAATGATAGCTTGGCTCAGATCTGGAAGAAGAGGAAAAGGGAATGAAGAAGGGAATAAGGAAGGAATAACATGCAACTTTGGAGTAAGTGATTTTATTTATTGAGGCTCCATAACTCTGTTGGACTTTCCTTCCAATGAAACATCTGGATGTGAGACAGGATTAAAAGGAACATCCCTGATCACTGCTAGGTTTTTAGGAAACTAATAAGACAATTAGTTCAATATGTGCACTGGCAAATGCTGCACATACTTTCTATATTTATATTGTAAAAGGAAATGGATAAAAAGAGTTCTAGTATGTTGGAAATGTAATACTAAAAGCAAATCTGGGCTTTTAGAATACATTGGTTATTACAAATGCTACCCCTGGATTGGTATGACTTTGAGTTTTAAAGTTATCCTTATCAGAATTAGCCTGTTTAATGGTCCACAGCAATTTCTTCAGAGATGTGTTTACTGACCTTTGTCTTTTAGACTTGCTTAGTGAATCAGCATAATTTTAACTAACATACCCTGGATCTGAGTGGGGTGGAGGCTATACAAGGAGAAAATGTCAGATAAAAACCTGCTAAATAAGAAATTGACTTTTAAGAACATAACGACCATATTGGATCAGACCAAAGGTCCATCTAGCCTAGTATCCTGTCTTCTGACAGTGACCAATACCAGGTGCCCCAGAGGGAATGAACAGAACAGGTAATCATCAAGTGATCATGCCCTGTTGCCCATTTTCAGACTTAAAAGTGAATGTTCGTCTGGAGTGAACTAGTCATCTAGGCCAGTGAATGCAAGAGATCAGAGTTCACAGGTTTTTTGTTTTTGTTTTTGTCTGTTTCTCTTAACTGGAGCTGGGCAAATAATTCTTAATGAATAATTTATTTGATGAAATTTTGGCACTCTTTACCCATTCATTATCTACTAAACAGACCAACAAATTCAAACCCATCTTTACTATCCAAATTTATTCATACATTTGTGATTTCTACAGCTCTTTTACACACAGTTCATTGTGAATATCCAAAATGTGTACTGTATCTAATTACATGAGGCCCATGATATTGTTTCTCTTCCATTTGGATGCTTACATAACTAACCACCCAAAGTCCATGTTCAAATTGCATATTCATGTAATAAATTAAGAATTTGCACAATGAAAATTATTTTAATTTAAAAATTTCAGCATTCAAACATAATTTTCACTTTTAATCAGTATGTGTTAGCATAGCTCATTGGAAAATTCTAGAAAGTGAATACAAAAAAGCAGAGATGCTATAAATGTGAACTTGTTGCAATATTCAAAGAAGTATTTACAAAATTTGTTTTGCTGTATTCACCCAGCATTAGTCCAACCTGACAGTCCTTCCATGCCCTCCAAATGAATACAACCATGAGTAAAAGGGAGAGCCCTGAATTTTTTTCCTTGAGGCCAGATATATAACCTGTTAAAACCAAAGCTGTTTGTGCAGACTTACAAAGGGGTCTCAAAAAACTGGATGACTGGGCAACAAATGGCAGATGAAAATCAATGTCTGTAGAATAGTGCACACTGAAAAAAAAATCCCAGCTATACATACAAAATGATGAGTGGTAAATTAGCTGTTACCACTCAGAGATTTTGCAGTCAAAAAAGCTTACAGAATGTTAGGAACCATTAGGAAAAGGATAGCTAATAATCCAGAAAACACCCATAATGCTACTACATAAACCTATGGTACATTCGCACCTTGAATACCGGTTTCAGAGTAACAGCCGTGTTAGTCTGTATTCGCAAAAAGAAAAGGAGGACTTGTGGCACCTTAGAGACTAACAAATTTATTTGAGCATAAGCTTTCGTGAGCTACAGCTCACTTCATTGGATGCATGCAGTTCTGGTGGACTCATCTCAAAGGATGTATTAGAATTGGAAAAGCTACAGAGAAGGGCAATGAAAATGATCAGGGGTATGGAACAGCTTCCATGTGAAGAGAGATTAAAAAGATGGACTTTTCATCTTGGAAAAGAGCAACTAAGAGGGAATATGATAGAGGTCTATAAAATCATGAATGGTGTGGAGAAAGTGAATCCCGAAGTGTTATTTGCCCCTTTATGTAGCACAAGAACCAGGGGTCACCTAATACAATTAATAGGCAGCAGGTTTAAAATAAAAGACAGGGAAGTTCTTCACATAACACTCAGTCAACTTGTGGCACTCATTGCCAGGGGATGTTATGAACACCAAAAGTATAACTGGATTCAAAAAAGAACTAGATCCTGGAGGATAGGTTCTGCAGTGGCTGCTATTGAAGATGGTCAGGAATGCAACCCTAGGCTCTGGGTGTCCCTAAACCTCCAACTGCCAGAAGCTGGGACTGGACTACATGGGATGAATCATTCAAAATTGCCCTTTTCTGTTCATTCCCTCTGAAGCATCTGGCATCAGCCACTGTCAGACAGGATACTGGGCTAGAGGGACCATTGGCTGATCCAGCATGGCTGGTCTTATGTTCCTAACTGACTGATTCTAATAATCAGAACTTACTGTTGCCTTTTTTCTAATACCAGCTGTGGTGGAAGTTTTATGATGTGGATACCTATCCTCTAGAAATAGATCTGAGATCACCAAGTAACCCATACCATAGTCGGCAGATGACAATGTATGGTCATTACTGCCCTGGGCTAGAGTTGCCAGTTATAATAGAGGTGCCCGTTATCCAAATTCCAAAACTAATTATCCCAAGAGTGATACCCTTTGTGCATGGACCAACACAGATATATACACTAAAATCTCGTGTCATTCTCTATTTCAGTTGAGCATCTACATACGCTGCTTCAGCCCATTTATACTTTAATAGCACGGGCTTTGTACACTGTCTAAAAGTATGTCTAGGGATCTTAACTTGATACTTTTACTGGGCATAACATTGCCACGTTATGAGAAGTCAATAGTCTGTAGAAATCTGTAGTTTGCACTAGATGAGCTGCAAGTTAATCGATGAGTTTAGCTTGTGTGGTGACTATACTCAGATTGAATGTGACTGATAAGGAATTGCACCACTTGCAGTAAGAGATCACTTCATGAACAATTGGAGAGGTTATCAATCATTGCATAAAAGCAAAATACAAATCAGAAGCTTTTTTCTTTAAAAGTCATATAATTCAGGACACTTTCAATTGAAATCCAGTGGTTTTATGCTGAAAGTACATTCTTAATACCGCGTGACACCTGAAATGAGGAGAAAGGCATAATGTTAAAAGATGCATAGTTGATGCCATCTTGAAGTCAGTATTTCCCAAAAGTTAACATGCAGCAGTATTTAGGAATACTGCAGTTTCCTACAGGATAGACATAACTGTAATAATGGTTGGCAAATTACTTTTCAATGTTTTCTACTGCAGTAAAGCCCTGACTTTCTCACAAATGTTTAGGATATGCCAAGAGACTGTACTATTTGAGAAAATAGATCTAAATCATTGTGCTCATGCCAGATGTACTCAGGCAAGTTTAAAACAAATATTTTAATAACCAAACTAAAATTTTAAAAGTGCATATAAGGTTAATGATTGTAAAGCAATCAGAGAAATGAGATGCAGCAAACACAAGGAAAGTTGGGGGAAAAAAATCCCTAAATGCAGTTATTAGTCATCTTCTGTGGGTACCAAAGTGAAGATCCACACCCCTGTGGAGTTGTTTTTTTGACCTTAGCCGCATTTATGTTGTTTAAGGAGATGGGGTTATAAAGAGCAAACTGTGGTGTAGCTCTGAAAAACTAATTGGTTAGATCCTATTTCTGCGGTAGCCATTTTCCTTTTTCTTTCATAGTAACTTTTAGAGAACTAACGAAGGCAGTAATGGTCAGATAGTGGTTACCAAGAGCTGAGGTCAAAAGTAAGTCAGTTTTTAAAGTAAATAAATGTCTGTTCCTGAATAAGTACTGTCAGACTAAACCCCCAGTGTAATTTCCTCATTAAACCCTAAATTACTCCTAAATTCAGCATATTTTTATCCTAACCTTTTGCTCATATATTTAATCACATGGGATCATTCATGAAAGTTACACAAAGAGAAAATCAGACTAACTCTGGAAATCTGATCCTGCATATTTGTTTTAGTATTGTCATAACTAAGGGAATCTGTCATATACACACTCATAAGCATATTGAGAGGATTGTTTCTTATTTGTGATTTAACTTTGGGTAATAAAAAAAATACAGTGGAAATTATTTTGACATTACTGTATTACAGTCCTTTAGCCCCATCCTCAGACGTGGTGGAACTAGGGGTGCTGGAGGTGTTGCTGCATCCCCTGGTTTGAAGTGGTTTCCTTCATATACAGGGTTTACAGTTTTGTTCAATGGCTCTCAACACCCCCACTATAGAAATTGTTCCAGCACCCCTGCCTATTCATAAATTAGGATAAGTTAGGAGTTCTGTTGCTGGAACCCCAGTTCTAAAATCAGTGTGTAGTGACATTTATTGCAAACATGTTTCCATTGGACCAATAATCTGTGTAATGCTGAGCACTTGTGTTATAACAATAGTAGGCTATTAAGGGTTAATTTTAGCATGAAGTCTTAAATTACCACACATCCTGTAATACCATGGTCTTTGTAGTGTCAGACTTATTTGAGAATTAATCGGGCCTTCTCCAAACTCGGGAATTTCTTTTTAACGCATGAGGTAACGTATTAAGTGCTACTTTAAAATGTGATTTGCATGTTGTGTTAGATTTTAACACCTTTGTAAACATGATAGCTGCTCAACCAGACTCCTGCCATAGGGATGACTATGACTCGAATGGGATTTAAATATGCATAAAGTTGAATGTGCTTAAGTGCTTTGCTAAATCAGGGCCTAGATAAGAAAAAATCCTGTTATCAGTGCAGATCACTCACACTCCACCAGAAGGCAGTTATAATGAATATAAACCCCACACTGGGACTTTCTCTCTTGGGCTGAGCTTTGAGCTGGAAGCCTGTCTGGAGAAAGAGGCTAGTCAGGGAGTGTAGCCTACTGAAACCCTGGGTAGAGGAAGAGCTTTACTGCCTTGGGTATTGGGAGTGAAACCCAGGAACCTGGTCCAGTTGGAAGCTGGGTCTAGCCTGCAAAGAAGAAGGCTGTCAGCTGAGTCCAATTGGGTTAAAGATTCAGTTATTGTTGCTATTTTGCTATATTTGCTATTTAAGTGAAGGATTTTGAGGCCTTGTGGGGAAGTGAGTATTAAGTAAGAAGTGGCCTAGGTAGGCAGGCTTCAAGTGCTCCAAAGTGTTTGCTGCCACTGCCTCTCATAGGGTCCTGGGTCAGAGCCTGGTGGAGAGGGAGGGCCTGGGCTTCTGTACCGACCACCCTTCTCCACCCCTTGGAAAGCTGGAGAGGATAGAGACGTTGTAAGCCCAGAGTCAAGGAGGTGCCACTCAAAGCAGCCCAGAGGCAGGCTGAACACCTTCGTGGGTATGTTGGAGTGTTTATATGTTGCTGGACTCTGTCTCCCCCAGGAGGGAGAAAACTCAATTGGTGACCTGGCCAGAGGGCTGAGTACTGGTACCCATCACAGTAGTGATACCTAAACGTGCAGTTGCATTAATTCCCCTTTTTAATGTCCCAAAACTGGCTTAGAATCATAGAACATCAGGGTTGGAAGGGACCTCAGGAGGTCTAGTCCAACTCCCTGCTCAAAGCAGGACCTAATCTCCAACTAAATCATCCCAGCCAGGGCTTTGTCAAGCCTGACCTTAAACCTCTAGGTACTCATTCCAGTGCTTCACCACCCTCCTAGTGAAAGTTTTTCCTAATATCCAACCTAAACCTCCTGCACTGCAACTTGAGACCATTACTCCTTGTTCTGTCATCTGCTACCACTGAGAACACTCTAAATCCATCCTCTTTGGAACCACCCTTCAGGTAGTTGAAAGCAGCTATCAAATCCCCCCTCATTCTTCTCTTCTGCAGACTAAACAATCCCAGTTCCCTCAGCCTCTCCTCATAAGTCATGTGCACCAGCCCCCTAATCATTTTTGTTGCCCTTCGCTGGACTCTCTCCAATTTTCCCACATCCTTCTTGTAGTGTGGGGCCCAAAACTGGACACAGTACTCCAGATAAGGCCTCACTAATGCCAAATAGAGGGAAATGATCACATCCCTCGATCTGCTGGCAATGCTTCTACCTATACAGCGCAAAATGCCATTAGCCTTCTTGGCAACAAGGGCACACTGTTGACTCATATCCAGCTTCTCATCCACTGTAACTCTTAGGTCCTTTTCTGTAGAACTGCTGCCTAGCCACTCAGTCCCTAGTATGTAGCAGTGCATGAGATTCTTCCGTCCTAAGTGCAGGACTCTGCACTTGTCCTTGTTGAACCTCATCAGATTTCTTTTGGCCCAATCCTCTAATTTGTCTAGGTTCCTCTGTATCCTATCCCTACCCTCCAGCATATCTATCATTCCTCTCAATTTAGTGTCATCTGCAAACTTGCTGAGGGTGCAATCCACGCCATCCTCCAGATGATTAATCAAGATATTGAACAAAACCGGCCTCAGGACCGACCCTTGGGGCACTCCACTTGATACTGGCTGCCAACTAGATGTGGAGCTGTATTGCTCTCCCAGCAGATATTGAGGTGATTGAAGTCCCCCATGAGAACCAGGGCCTGTGATCTAGTAACTTCTGTTAGTTGCCTGAAGAAAGCCTTGTCCACCTCATCCCCCTGGTCTGGTGGTCGATAGCAGATTCCCACCACAACATCACCCTTGTTGCTCACACTTCTCAACTTAATCCAGAGACTCTCAGGTTTTTCTGCAGTTTCATACTGGAGCTCTGAACAGTCAGACTGCTCTCTTACTTACAATGCAACTCCCCCACCTTTTCTGCCCTGCTTGTCCTTCCTGAACAGATTATATCCATCATGACCGTACTCCAGTCATGTGAGTTATCCCACCAAGTCTCTGTTATTCCAATCACATCATAATTCCTTGACCGTGCCAGGACTTCCAGTTCTCCCTGCTTGTTTCCCAGGCTTCTTGCATTTGTGTACAGACGCTTAAGATAACTCGCTGATCATCCTGCTTTCTCAGTATGAGGCAGGAGCCCTCCTCTCTTGAACTCCCCTGCTCATGCTTCCTCCTGGTATCCCACTTCCCCACTTACCTCAGGGCTTTGGTCTCCTCCCCCCAGTGAACCTTGTGATTTGTTTCTCTGTTGCAATAGACATTTTGCCATCCCTGCACACTTTTAGGGTTAAGTACATAAAAATAGTGGGAAGTTTTCTAGAAAATGGAAAATAGTATCTGGTGGAGAGGAACAGACTAGGCTTTGAAATGGATAATTTATTAGGCACTCAGGGACATTTTATAGCAGTTTCAAAGATATCTATAAACAGAAAAGGAAAACAAAAGGATGTGATGGTTTTTTGTTTGGTTTGTTACTTTTCAAAATGTTTGCTTAAAAGAGCTGAGATTTTAGATGCAGCACATGCTTTTGTGTCTGTCAGATTCTGCTTTTGCAAATGTTTTGTAATGGGATTGCCTGGACAGAAGAGGAGGGCAAAAAGCATTCCCAAGGCCAACAAGGGGGGAACAGCCTCAGACATATCAGCGCTTAGGTGGGGGATGAACAATGTTGTATGTACTAATCTTATCTGTCAACCTAGCTAGTGTATCTAATATGCTGTATTTATCTAATCTAAATTCTTATACAGTGTCCATTCATGTATTAGTATTATTGGATTGTCTAGATTTTGGTTGTCCCCCACCCTCCATATACTAGGCACTTTACATACACAAAGATGACCTAGTTACTTCTAAGAGTAGCCTCATCTTGCATGTCTGAACCCGTATCAAGGTGCTCAAAAACCAACCACTCATGGAAAATGCAGGTCTGTGGAGTTGCTGGGAGATAATCATGATGGAATCCAAACCACCTTTCACTCTAATGGGAAAAGAATTCTGAGTATAGCTGATAGATCCCTGTATCTCTCGCTTGGAAGATCATATGTCTGAAAATCTTATGAACAAAAAAATCTCCCTTCCAGTGGGAGGTCCCCCTTTTTTTTTTTTTTAAAAAAAAAAGGTACTTGTGGCACCTTAGAGACTAAGCAATTTATTTGAGCATAAGTGTTCGTGAGCTACATCCGATGAAGTGAGCTGTAGCTCACGAAAGCTTATGCTTAAATAAATTGCTTAGTCTCTAAGGTGCCACAAGTCCTCCTTTTCTTTTTGCGAATACAGACTAACACAGCTGCTACTCTGAAACCCTTTTTTTTTTTTAAGGCTCCCTCAACTAATGTTACAGAAAATAACATGCTAACTTCAGCAGAGGATATTCTGGAGAATGTGATTTCTGTATGAGTCATGATAATGAGGGGAGTCAGACATTTGAAAAATAGTTTGCCTAGGAAAAATCTACAGTGAAAGTTTTGCTTCTACTGGATTCAAACGGAAGAAATTCTACTGAAAGGATAAAAAAATCTGTAATGTTAGGGCTTGACTCTGCACTGATGTACACTCCTCCCCACCCCCGCACCATCTTCACTGAAATCACTGGGATTTCATGGACTGCAATGCCATGAAACCAATGGCATTGCATGGAATGTAGATCAGCACTGCATTTCCTCCACAGCCATTTTTGGATTTATATTGACAACACTTAAACTGCTATTTTTTTCTCAGTCATGTTGAACTATTCCAACATATTCACAGCACAAACCATTTTGTTTTGAAGAATTAAACACACACTTGAAACTGAATTATTGTTTTAAATTCACAATCTATTATATAACTAATAACATTACAGCAGATCTCTAAAATAGATTTGCAGTGTATACAGCATGGATAACTATTAGCTTATCTAGACATCCTGTTTTTATTTTCATTTAAATCATATGTTGAATCTGTCATTCTGACTGACCACAATTTGCTTTGCAGATAATATATTACCATTTTATCTATGCATTCTTATTTCTGTACAGTATTTGATGAATGCTATGTAGATATTACCATTTGGTGATTGGCTGAATAATAATGATGATGATGATAGATTTGTCTCCTCCTTTACCAGTGCTGTTTCATAAACAAAAACAGACAGCCATACAGAGCATTGCAAAGTCTCTGGGTAGAAAAAAGAATAAGAAGGGATATTGAAAAATCTGTTTTTTTTTCTTTTTCTTTTTCTTTAGTCATGTGTCTTCAAGGTTAAAGGGCTAGATTTTTTTTTCGCTGTGGGGGCTATTTCTGCATAATGGACAGGAAACTTGGTAGTTCACTGTCATAGAATGTCCTTTAAATTATTGCCCCTTTAAAAGGGAAGGAGGTATATCCCCTGCAGATGAATAGTCAGGGAAAAAAAAGATTTTCAGTTTTTGGTAACCAGAAAAACAGGTTTGGGTTTTATGTTGAAAGCTAAATTATTTTTTGTGGAAAAAGTTCCCAGCAAAACCCTCACTTAACTTTTGACATGCTCCACTAGAAACATAACCTGCTGTGACTATTATCCCCTAGAGATGTGAAAGATTTGTCTTCAGGATTCTAGGTGCAGTTTATCTCTCTTCCCCCTCCTCTCTTCCATCCTCCCACTCCATCCCCAATCCCTATACATGACATAGCAGATGGATAGCTGAAAGGGCCAGTAATAAAGAAATTACTTCATGAATATAGCACACATACATGAGTTCATTGCGTATGAGTTCCCACCTGAGCAGGGATTAATTGACAATTGGAAAAAACACGTCATGTGCTTGAAATCCTGGAGGTAAGTCCTGCAATATAGCAGAGTTTGCAAAGTCACTATATTTTTAGGCCTGCCAGCCTTCATATTGTTCCTTTACCATTTGCATTTGATCATTCCTTCCACTTGTTAGTTATAGCTTCATTCCATTGCTAAATTTACTGTGAAAGCAAGATCCAGAGTCCTTTAGGATTAATGGAGGTGCAAAAGGATTGGAAATTAATGGAGAAGGATAAAAATGCTGGTGGCTTACACCAGGGACAGGATCTATTGAAATTTCATAGGCACATGGAATGATGAGATTGCATTTAACCAGTGCAATACTAAAAGCACATATAAGGCGCAGGTTCCAAATGTCCACGCAGCCAGTTTGCAAACATACAAATGCTGATGCATGCTGGCAGACCCTCATTTACACAAACATACATAGATATGTATCCATGAGAATTAGGGCTTGTGACAATCCACTTCGGGTTTCCATGTGCAGGGTAGTGGCGTCCATGTACTTTTGGAAATGCATCTGTCTTTTAACTCTAGTGCGGGGGTGGCCAACCTGAGTCTGAGAAGGAGCCTGAATTTACCAATGTACATTGCCAAAGAGCCACAGCAATATGTCAGCAGCCCTGCAACAGCCCCCTCACCCTGCCCCACTCCCAGTGCCTCCCTCCCGTCGCTAGCCCTGCCAATCAGCACCTCCCCCTCCCTCCCCGCACCTCCCAATCAGCTGTTTCGTGGTGTGCAGGAGGCTCTGGGGGGAGGGGGAGGAGCTAGGGTACTGCGGGCTCAGGGGAGGGGAGAGAGCCTGTAGCAGAGCCAGGGGTTGAGCAGGGAGCACCCCCAGGCACATTGGAAAGTTGGCACCCGTAGCTCCAGCCCCGGAGTCGGTGTCTACATAAGAAGCCTCATATTAACTTCTGAAGAGCTGCGTGTGGCTCTGGAGCCACAGGTTGGCCACCCCCTGCATCTAGTGCATGAGGCAGTTGTTTGCTTCCCCAAGGGAATGGAGCTTTGGGAATGGTCTGATTAGCCAAAACATGGGTCCAGTAAATTTTATAATTTCAAAAAGATATCCAGTGTAATGACAACTCAATCTCATTGCATTTCCTTATTTTGTTATTAATTCACATTAATTTCACCATCATTATGTGAGCTACTTACATCTGAAAGCAGGGGAGTGCCTTTCAGTTTTTGATGGCATAATCAGGGTTTTGAAGGATATTTTTGGGGAAGCTGCCTTCCTTTCTCTCCTATAGTTATTTATGTTAAATTACTTTATTTTGTTAAACTACTTCCACTCAGTTTGACCCAATTATATAGTCAGAGCATACCCTTAGATTGAATAGTCCTTGGGAGCTCAAAAGGAAGAAAACAGGAGCACATGGGGTGATTTTCTATTTCTTTCTATGCATGCTTGTGAAAGTTTTAGTCTGTCTTTACTGCTAAAAAATAATGGATGTGTTTTTTATCATGGGCTAACTAATGTGCCTTAGATATCCCACTGTAAACAAGGGAAAGTATTTTTATTGTGAGGTGAACTAGGCAAGGTCAACCATCGGCCCAAGTAGAATATTATCTTACAGTAAAAACTATGGTGCCTTGTCTTTGGGATTTTACAGTGAGGTAACTATATAGACAAATTGTTATCTAGCTGTTTAAAAAAAATTGTTGGAGTGAAGATGAAGTGTTAGATGAGCTTTCCTGTGAAGAATGTTGTTCTGTGTGGACCAGGGGCCTGTTCGGTAAGGTAGAAGTCCTGGGTTTCTATTCCCAGCTTTGCCAGTGACTGAAATTCTCTGTGCATCTGCATCCTCATCTATAAAATGTGGATAATACTTCCCTGTCACATGGGGAATTCCACAAAGCACTTTGTAGCAAAAGAGCTGCTTAGTGCAAAGTGTTCCCAGTTTTAAAAAAAAAGTTTTTTTGAAAAGGCAAAATACATTGCCCTTTCTTATGTCAAGCATTTTTTTTTTAAAAGGACCAGAACAGAATGTGAATTATTTTATTATTTTTGGTGTTTATTGCTTAGGACACGTTTTACGAATGTTTCAAAATGTCTTTATCCAGAGACACCCATGTTTTTACCCATCATCCGTCCCTATCAAGCTCTGTTATGAGACTGAGAGGTGATATTTACTAGGGTAACATCCAGTTGGTGAAAATGTGACAGCAAAGCACATTTGTCCTTTACATTCTCCACTGCTGTAAATTATTTTTTTTAAATGTTCACTAAGTGACGGCAGACTGTATCAAACCCAGCAACAAGCACAGCCTAGAGCACCACTCGTGTGTTGTGTGGCACAGGGGTAAGGAAACTTTGGATAGGTGGCATCAATACAGTAAAATGGCCACACTGATTATCACCATTCCACCTTTTTTAAGGTGTTCATGCAGTCAAGTCTCCTGTAGAAGCCATGTGGCCAGTTCTGGATCGGCAGCAGAGTATGACACACAAATTCAATTGTCCATGTACATAAGTCCTACTTCCAAAGATCCTTGTGTCTTTTCACTGCTGATCTAAAAGTTCAGCATGTTAGGAGGCTTAAGCATTGTCAGGGGAGGGCACAACCCCCTGAGGGGACAAGTTACAAAGTATTCAACCAGAACCTCAGAATCTTCCTGGTCCTCTGGTTACTTTTCTGTAGGATTACATGAGCTGGTCTTGAGCTAAATCTTGCTTTATATACTCAGCTTGGTGGGAAATGGTTTTCCCATCTCGTGAGAATTTTTGAGATTTCATAAATGTCACCATCCTGAATTGAAACAAAAAGTCAAAATCTCAAATTTTCCCCAACAAAGAACCTGAAAAAAGAAATAATATGGACTAAGTCAATCAAGATGTTTAAGACATTTAAACTCTTTTTAGTATAAATTAACTTAAATTTCTAATCACTATCATTTTGAAACAAAAAAAACTTTTTCTGTTTGAAATTGTTGAAATCAGAGTAACATTTCAACAATTTCAATTTTTTTTTTCAAAATGGGAAATTGATCAAAACTGAAGCTTTCTCAGCATATGTCAATTTCAACATATCAGCATTTTCCAGTGAAAAAACTGTTTAATGGAAAAATTATAACCAGGTCTACTAGTGAGTGGTAATGCACAGATTGCTGAAATCTGTTGCGAAGATAGGTGAGTGGAATCTTGCTGACAATTCAAAGGTAAAAAACCTGCAACTCTTCAGGAAATGATTTGCTGACCAATACAGTTCTTTGTCTGTGAAACACTTCTCCCAGATGCATACAACAGATATTCTGTGGAGTTAAACCAAAAGAAGCATCAGAATTAAAAAGCAAATATTAGGGCGTGATGGGTGTCTTTTGTCCTTCCTCAAGGTTTGAATGTAAACAGAATGTCCTTGTCCAAATAATGTGTTTAGCTTTACAAAACTGATTTTAGCAAGAGGTGCTAAGGAGATGAGGCCAAGCTGACAAAATAATCATAAGGCATTATTCATTTTAATGGCATACTTGTATGTCAATATCCCAAAGGAATGAGGTGAAATCTAAAGCAGCAGTGGTGGATTGCTCATTTTATCTGCAGTTTTAACTATTGCTTCCAAACAGGCTTTGCAAATTATAACAAAAGTGCTTTATCTTACTCTCTGAATTCTGGAAACACTGGCTACACAAATTGCATTGTGCTGCTGTTTTGATAATGGGGGTACCTTCGTCTAAAAGTCATTATAGAAGGGAAATTAATTACATTGCATTTACAGTAGTTTCAGATGTACTGATGGCATCCCTTGTTATAAGAGAAATGCTGCATGGGGATATCTTGAATGATGCTGGAGGAGGAGAAGTAAGTGAAAAATTCAGGTGTCTTCCTCAAAAACATGACAAGCATTCTCCAACATCAAAGACTCAGACTTGTAAGGATTTAGTATGCTCAGCTATATTAGCTCTTTCTAGCAGTTCAGAAAAAGAAATGTGCCAGATTGAGATTATTTCTCAAAATGTTAACCTTCTGGAGACACTGGGCATGAGCCAGTCAGCCTCCTGACAGGCTTCATTTGACAGGCAGTCAGGAAAATGCTGCTGCTCAAGGCTTTTAAATATAAAATGTGCAATATTTCATTAGGATTCCTTCAGTCACTCACTGCTTGTGCAGTCAAAAATACAGAAGATGGTGCACGCTTTCTTACACTTAAATGGCTGAAAATTGTTTTTCGGTGATTCTGAATGGGTAGGAAAAAAGCTTTCCAAAAAATCCAACTCTGGATGATTTTCATATAGCCGAACCATTTCCTAGATATGATTATTTTTAGCTATTTGTCATAGCTGTGCTTCCTCCCCTCACCCATCCCGATCTGAACTTTGCTGCACTGTGTCTGAGGGAGTACAACCCCCCTCCGCCCCCGCCAATGTCTAGTTCAAACAAAACCAAGGCCCTCTGAGTGCAGTGCATAACAGTATTCTGCTCCAAACACCTCTGCCATGCCCTGGGAGGAGGGCAGAAAGTAATTTTTACAGGTAGGAAAAATGGAGGATGAAAGTGTCCTGTTAAATAGTAGGATGGGGAACCTGTTATGTCCCAGACACAACAGTGATAAAGGGCAAAATACCCCAGTATTCCCCAAGTTAATCTCACCAGACAGCTTTCAGTCTGCATAAAGAAGCAGTCCTATTGTGTCCCTGAAACATAACCTGCAAATATAGCACTAGTGTTTCAACCAAACCCTGAGTTAGGGCCCAAAATAACCTTGGAAGAGACCCCTGCGGCCTCACTTTTAGAAGCACTATCTGAAACATCCTTCTGAAAGGCTAGCTTAGACAAATCCCATCGGGTTTGCTTCCTAGCCTGAGGAGCTGTGCTAAGAGCTATTGAAGTATTTGGCTACAGGGGCCTTCAAGTGATGGTAGAGTATGTGGAAAAAGCACCTTGATTTGGGTGGGGAGGAAGGGAATGGTTCCACTGTCATGAATAGTGGGACAGGTCTGCTTCATCTTCTGATGATGGGGAAATGCCAAAAGTATCTAGCCTAAACTAATAAACAGGTGCATTTAAATATTTTGAAAAATGGACAATGTTAATAAAATTCCCACCATTATTTTTAATCAACTATCTATCTACTTAAATTTTCTAAATTTTGGAATTTAAAAAACAATGACATGTAAAAATGTTTTGTGAATATTTTTTTTTCTTGTTTTCCCCTCCCCCTTAACTAGCTTTACTCTGGAAAGTCAGAGTTCTGTCTGGATAATAAGCACCTTTTGTGGCTCCAAAATCTCAGGAGCAGAGGATTTCCCATAAAATTTTGGTACTTCCTTCTTCCTACTGGGACAGCAATATCCCAACAATGGGCTTTCCTGTGGTATTTTGTCACTGTATTTTCAGTTACAGCCAGAAGCTCAGAGGTACGTGAACTGATAATTCATAGTGCAAATAGTTAGCTAAATGCACCCTTCTAAAGATCTTCATGTGAATTTTAGGCACAATCATGGCTAGCTGTCATTTTATCCACATTAATTTATCGATCGCTGCCATCTACTCTTATTTATAAGAAATCAGAAGAAACCCTAGATCCTACATAACTCCTGTTGACTTCCATTGGAACAGGGTTGAGTCCTTTATTTTAGGGTGAATGGTAAATTCTTCATTTTAATCCAGTTATGGAATGGGCAGGAGCAAAGCAGACTCATTAACACATTAAGTTATTGTAAGTGGTATTGTTGCTTTTCTTCGACCCTGCATGAATGCTGCTTGCACAATTTCCAAAAGTATTTTTAACTTTAGTGTGTGGGTCCCCACTCTTTTCTGGTCTCCTAAAAGTTCTAAAATCCCTCTTTTCTTGTGGATCAGCAATAACAGTACTTATGTTTTTATGGCATCAACAAAGAGAAAAAAAAAAGTATGTCAGTCAGCACCTCCTCTGGATCTCCAGCAGAACCCTCTAAACATCAGCCAGCAGGGGTCATACAGATACAGTAGTAGCCATCTTGAGCTCTTTTGACACCTTTCCTCATGAGGAATGTGGACTAGAAAACAGACAGGTGCAAAACTGCCAGCTTGGTTTTAAGATTTGAATAAAATAACATTAAAAATTCAAAGGGGAAAGTTCAAACCTAACACCAAGGGAAGGATCAACTTGCTAAGAACTGGTATTTTCAGTTTCCTCCTGTAGTGTGGAAAAACACTGCAAAAATAGAGAATTTCAAAAGAAAAAAAGTTTTCTTAATTTAAAAAAATGTACTACTTTCTCTTTTCCTTTGATCTGCTATCCTATTCTTAACTATATCCCCATCCACTTTCTTCCTTTTCATTGTAACCTGTTTGTTGCATCAGTGCTCTGTACTTTTACCAAGGAAAGGAAAGAAAAGTATCATTGAAAACACACACAAAATATATTCTAACATTTTACTCATTTATAACAAAAATATGGGTATCTGAAGCTGAAATCTGTTTCCTTATTACATCAGCTTTTATCTTCCCTTTCACTGCAAGTTATTTTGTTGTAGGTAATTACTCAGCCTTCTGGTTAAGGCATAGGAGTATTCATTCTGAGACCTGCATTCTAATCTGACTCTGTGACCCTGGACAAATCCTCTAACTGCACAGCTTCCTCATCTTTAAAGTTGGTAAAATAAATATTTCCCCCACACACACAGTGGGCAATTACTTGGGAAAAAAGATGAATGCTTTTAAAAACAATTTGAGATCCAGTTATGAAAGGAGATGCAACAATGCCAAACATTTTTACTGTAGCCCTTTAAAATGTACAATTTTATGTTACTTGTAAAAGCTACATAAGCAGAAAAATCTGCAAAGATTATTTTATTCTTAGCCATGATATTGTATCAAGATATTGGGGGAAAGAGTGGTTTTTAAGAGAGAGTGCTCATGTGTTGTGAAGCCTGTCCTCTTCAGTTGAGAGCCTACAAGTCACCTGAATTAATGTCCAAATCCTTTGAAAAAATCTGGCATTCTCAGTGTCCCCCAAGGGATCTCTTCTAAAAGCACCCCATCAAGGATACATAGATTCAGTATTAATTTCTTTGCTGTGGAGCATGAATCTTTAAAACATATTTTGGCGGTTCTTTGGCCGTTCATAAGCTCCATTTTTATATGCATATAACCATACTACTTTCTTGTTTGTTATAACACAAAGATTCTATTTCCAGGACCCCTACAGTGTAGCAAGCTGTGCTCCCCCATTAACAACGTCTCTTTGTCCTTTGCTGCAGTAATTCACACTGATGTTAAATGAATGACAATAACAAGACCAGGTATTACTCTGGACACCTCCTAGCTTTTCCCCTTGTGCACACATCCCTTTACCAGTTATTTTCCCTCTCAATAATAGTTGTGGATATGTGGGGTAGTAGATGGTGGTACTTGGGAGAA
This sequence comes from Lepidochelys olivacea, assembly GCF_965140295.1. NCBI lineage: Eukaryota > Metazoa > Chordata > Testudines > Cheloniidae > Lepidochelys > Lepidochelys olivacea. The sequence goes on along the minus strand of NC_140412.1, from coordinate 173,926,964 downwards.
GGCAGTTCACCAAAGGATTGGGTGTGGAAGGGTGGTTAAAAAGGCTGATGTGCGGCTGGTATCCCTAGGTGACAGATTTTAACATTGCAGTGGGTGGTGGGAGTGGTAATGGGAAAGTGTGTGGTTGTGGGTGGAGGAGTAGAACTATGTATTAGATGGCTTACCTCTTCATTTCCTCCTTTTGTGAGTTTCTTTCAGGTATATTATGTGTAAGAACCTAAGAACAGCTATACTGGGTCAGACCAAAGGTCCATCCATCCCAGTATCCTGTCTACCAACAGTAGCCAATGCCAGGTGCCCCAGAGGGAGTGAACTTAACAGGAAATGATCTAGTAAGCTCTCTCCTGCCAACCATCTCCACCCTCTGACAAACAGAGGCTAGGGACACCATTCCTTACCCATCCTGGCTAATAGCCATTAATGGACTTAACCTCCATGAATTTATCCAGTTTTCTTTTAAACCCTGTTATAGTCCTAGCCTTCATAACCTCCTCAGGCAAGGAGTTCCACAGATTGTCTGTGCGCTGAGTGAAGAACTTCCCTTTATTTGTTTTAAACCTACTACCCATTAATTTCATTTGGAGGCCCCTAGTTCTTATATTATGGGGACAAGTAAATAACTTTTCCTTATTCGCTTTCTCCACACCACTCATTATTTTATATACCTCTATCATATTCCCCCCTTAGTCTCCTCTTTTCCAAGCTGAAAAGTGCTAGCCTCTTTAATCTCTCCTCATATGGGACCCGTTCCAAACCCCTAATCATTTTAGTTGCCCTTTTCTGAATCTTTTCTAATGCCAGTATATCTTTTTTGAGATGGGGGGACCACATCTGTACGCAGTATTCAAGATGTGCACATACCATGGATTTAGATAAGGGCAATAAGATAGTCTCTGTCTTATTCTCTATCCCTTTTTTAATGACTCCTAACATCCCGTTTGCTTTTTGGACTGCCGCTGTACACTGCGTGGACGTCTTCAGAGAACTATCCACGATGACTCCAAGACCATTCTCCTGATTAGTTGTAGCTAAATTAGCCCCCATCATATTGTATGTATAGTTGGGGTTATTTTTTCCAATGTGCAATTTAATCCATATTAAATTTCATTTGCCATTTTGTTGTCCGATCACTTAGTTTTGTGGCATCTTTTTGAAGTTCTTCACAGTATGCTTTAGTCTTAACTATCTTGAGTAGTTTAGTATTGTCTGCAAACTTTGCCACCTCACTGTTTACCCCTTTCTCCAGAACATTTATGAATAAGTTGAATAGGACTGGTCCTAGGGCTGACCCTTGGGGAACACCATTAGTTACCCCTCTCCATTCTGAAAATTTACCATTTATTCCTACCCTTTGTTCCCTGTCTTTTAACCAGTTCTCAATCCATGAAAGGATCTTCCCTCTTATCCAATGACAACTTAATTGTAGCAACACTAACCGCTTCACAGCAGAATATTTTATATATATATTTGCTAGTTTTTTAATGCTTAATTGTGGGGGCAAGGGGCTAGCAAAGGGGGAAGGGATAAACATGAGTGTGGGAGAAAGGAGGTAGCTACTACTGCTCAGACTAAATATTTATCTATCAGCAGCTGTTCAATGAACCCTCATGTGTCAGCAGCTGCGCATGAAACTGTTATGTTCCATTGAATGATAAAATCTGACAGAAAAGTATAGCTCCTAGCAGAGATGTTTGTTTGGTTGCCTGAGCCTGAGAGAACAATTAGACTGATACAGCCAACAAAACAAACAAAAATCAGGTTTGTGTGCCTGGCACGTAAACTTTCACTTAAAACATGAATAATGGTGAAAGTGATGCTAAATCAAGCTTTTTTTAAAAAACCCTTGTTAGCATCCATCCTTCTGCCAAGTTGTGTGTAGATGATGATTTTGAAAGGATATTGGTAAACAATGAAAAGCAGGACTGCCAAGGGAAGATTTTAGCCAGAGTCCAAACTCAGATTTCCTATTAAAAACTTATAAATAGAAACCAAACAAAAACTACACAGAAAATTCAATAGGCATTTCACAACAATTGACCACCTACTTCCAGAGGGAAAGAGGAATTTTACTATTTTAAGCCATGTAGAATACAGCCCTAACTTGTGGAGTTGCTGCCAGGCACCTCCATAATGACTTTGTGCTTCACATTTAAAACTTCATCAATTTTCATACTAAAGTGTGTCTTTGGATTTTTCAGACAGCAGCTATTATCAAGAACATCTGCTACTTAATGTGAAATTCTAGGAAGTTTAAATCGCTATGTCAGCTAGTCATAAGCAAGCATCTATACCAATACTGAAAAGCTAATGAGAACCAAACAAAATCTAATAATGTACAATATTAATTTGCACTTCTATAGCATCTTTCATCAAGCCTTTCAAAGTGCTTTTTGATTGAAAATATATTCTTTTTGAAAATATTTAGTATGTAAATACAGAGACTGATCCCATACTTCTCATACAATCATGTTTTCAGTTGATCTGATTAAATATTTTTCCTGCATAAACAGTATAAGTTCTGTGAAACAATTTGGTTTAGAAACATAGGAAATGCCTGTTTACAAAATCTCATGTTCCTGTAAGAATTTCCAGACAGCCAGATCACTGTTTATCCAGTGTGATATTCTGTCTCTGCTAACAGCCAACACCATATGCTTAAACTGCTCATAATGAGCCTAATTGTGCAATATCTGTATCATGACGTTTTAGTAAATCATAAAGGGCTAAACGCTGTCCCTAATCCTCTGCAAAACCCAAATAAACAGGCTTTTGGGAAGGGAAATCTAAGCAGTAAAGTAATATTCTCATGTACCCCCTCACACTGGCAGCTTGATGAGCAACATCTGTGCATCATCTAGTCTGATATTCTGTAAGCCGCAATGTGCAGAACGTCACCCAGCCACTCTTGCAATATATCCATAACCTCTGGTTGAGTAACTGGAGTCCTCAAACAATGATTTTAAGATTTCAAGTTACAGAGAATCCACCATTTACTTTAGTTTAAACCACCAAGTGACCTGTGCCCCACACTACAGAGAAAGGTGAAGCCCCACAAGGTCTCTGCCAATCTGATCTTGGGGGGGAAATTCCTTCCCAACCCCAAATATGGCAGTCACTTAGAGCATGTCAACAAGACCCACCAGCCAGACACCTGGGAAATAATTCTCTGTGGTAAGTCAAAGCACTCCACCTACAGTATCCCATCACCAGCCACTTGGGATATGTGCTACTAGCAGTCACAGATGAGACTGCTTACAATGGCATGTGACCCCATTAGGTCTGCCCCTCCATAAACTTATCAAGCTCCCTCTTGAAACCAGTTAGGTTTTTGGCTCCCACTGCTCCCCTTGGGAGGTTGTAGGAGAACTTCACTCCTCTGATGGTTAGACACCTTCATCTAATTTCAAGCCTAATCTTGTTGATAGCCACTTTATATCCATTTGTTCTTATGCCAACATTGGCTTAATTTAAATAACTCCATTCCCACCCTGGTGCTTATCTCACTGATGTATTTTAAAAAGAGCAATCTGATCTCTGCTGAGCCTTTTTTATTTTTTTGTTAGGCTAAACAAGTCAAGCTCCTTAAGTCTTCTCTCATAAGGTACATTTTCCATTCCTCTGATCATCCTAGTAGCCTTCTCTGCACCTCTTCCAGTTTGAATTGATCTTTATTAAACAAAGGAGACCACAGCTGCACACAGTATTCCAGATGAGGTCTCACCAGTGCCTTGTCTAATTGCAATAACACTTCCCTATCTCTATGGGCAAGACCTTGTCTGATGGATCCTAGGACTGCATTCGCCTTTTTCCCAGCCACATCACATTGACCAGTGCACCCAGGTCTTTTTCCTCCTCTGTCACTTCCAACGAATATATCCCCAGTTTATAGCAAAAATTCTTGTTGTTAGTCCCTAAGTGCATGACCTGGCACTCTGCACTATTAAATTTCATCCCTTTTCTCTTACTCCAGTTTTCAAGGTCATCCAGTACTTCTTGTATGATATTCCAACCCTTCTCTATATTGGCAATACCTCCCAACTTTGTGTCATCCACAAATTTTATTAGTGCACATCCACTTTTTTTGCCAACAATTAATGAAAATGTTAAGTAAGATTGATCCCTCAGGAATTCCACTAGTAGCCTCCCTCCAGTCTGACAGGTCACCTTTCAGTATGACCCATTGTTGTCTCCCCTTTCACCAGTTCCTCAGTCATCTTTCAATTCTCGTATTAATCCTCATCTTCTTTAATTTAACTAATAATTTCCCACGTGAAACTATATCAAATCCAGGTAGGTTAGATCTACTGCATTTCCTTTGTCTAAAAAATCAGTTATATTCTCAATTGCCATTTACCTCTATGTCCTTTGTTACTTTCGCTTTCAAAATTTGTTCCAAGATCTTGCATACAATTGAGGTCAAATGAACAGGCCTATAGTGTCCTGGGTCATTTTTTCCCCATTCTTAAAAATAGGTAATATATTTGTAATTCTGCACTCATAGGGTACAACCCCCGCATATACAGATTAAACATCCTTGTATTGGGCTTGTAATTTCATGTGCCAGTTTGTTTAATTTTCTTGGATGAAGGTTATCTAGGCCCCCCAGTTTGGTCCTCTTCAGCTGTTTGAGTTTGACATCCTCCTCAGATGTGGTAATTTCTACTTCCATATCCTCATTTCCATTAGCCACCCTACCACTACCCCTAAGCTCCTCATTACCCTTATTAAAAGCTGAGGCAAAATACTTGTTTGTTTGTTTTGGGCCTTGCCTAGATTGTCTTTAATATCCACCCATCATCAGTGCTTAGTGGTTCCACTTCTTTTCTTTTTATTTATATGGCCAAAGAATCTTTTTCTGTGGGTTTTAACTTCCTTTGCAAGCTCAATCTCTGCTTGGCTTTTGGCAGTTCTCACTTTTTCCCTACACGTTCTGACCTCCAAAAGGTAGCCTTCCTTGGTGATCCATTCCGTCCACCATTCCTTGTAGTCTTTTTGTTTTCTTTTAATAAGCTGTTTGAGATGTTTGTTCATCCAGTTTGGTCTGCAACTCTTCCCTACAATCCCGTCCCCTCCCCCTGAGGTGTGGGATGCAGGCTTCAGACAGTTTCTGCAGTTTTGATTTTAAAGTAATTCCAAGTCTCCTCCACATTCAGATCCTTAAATTCTTCAGTCTTGTCCAACTCCCTAACTGCTTCCCGTAATTTAAGGTTTGCCCTTTTGAAATCAAGGACCCTAATTGCAGACCTATTTTTGTTTATCCTTCCAATTAGTTTAAATTGAATTAGCTCAAACCAAGGTTATCCTCTACAACCACTACTTACCAATACTAAATCTAAAATGACATCACCTCTTATTGGTTTGGTAATTATTTGGTGAAGAAATCTGTCTGCTATCACATCCAGGAATATTTGGGCCCTACCATTGTTAGTAGCACTTGTCCTTGAATCTATATCTGGGAAACAAAAGTCTCCAATAATCACACAGTTCCCAGTAATATTGTTCCATTACAAATATTAAAGAGATCTCTGTATGTATCCAAATCGGATACTGGGGGTTTGTAGCATACCCCCATTCACTTCCCTAAGGAAGGGCAAGAGGCGTTTTTTCATTCTTAGCTTTAAAAAATGTTCTGATGTTTTAAACATATACAGATTTTCGGATCAGGGTGGGGGGAAGAGAAGCAAGACTGGGGTGTGATCCTTTAAACACTAGTTATATTCCTAATCTGATGTGCCATTTCCACTCTTTTTTTTGCACATACCCTTTCATTATTCTGTTTTTACCAGTCTGCATACAAATTTTCATTGAAATGAGACTAATACAAGTAACAACCTCCATCTAAGCACTGAAATTTCAAAACCTGCTCGAAAACTGTGCTATCATTTTAATGGTTATTATACTGTCCATTTAAAATTGCTCAGGAATATTTTGGAAGGAGAAGCCGGCATTTCAGTACACACAGAATATGTGGAATAGACAGCCTCCCTGAACAGGAGGGACTGCATTTGTTTTCACTGATGGGAGAGTACCAGGAAAATGTTCTGAATCATAAATACAATCATGTTGGGTAGCCAGGTAACTGTTGCCCCCTGACTTGGTTGCAAACATAGTTCCCATTTCTAATATAAACTGTACTTTAGTTATGTTTTGCAACAAAACTAAAGCCTTTTTCCTTTATTTTCCCAGCACCAACCTACTATCATACCAATATTCTAGCCTGGTTATAAATCCCAATGAAAGCTTCAATCAACCCTACATAGCAAATTTGTTTGTGATTAAATTCAGTGTCAACCTTCCTGTGTTCCCTGGCATGATTGTATTTGCCATGCAGACAAGTTGCCTGATGTCAGTTTAATATTACTATTGGCCCAGTCTTGCTTAATCATTCAAGTGAGGTCATGCAAAATGCTAAATCATTATTTTAAAAATTCCTTCTCAGGTTTTTTTAATTGTTTCCTTTTTTTGGAATCTCTGGCACACATTTTGAAGGTCTGGGTGGCATTTACAGCGGGAGATGAGCACACTTCTTACACTTAACAGTTTATCTCACAGAGCAAAGCTCAGGTTACCGGTGTGGAGGGAGAAGTGACCTTGCTGGTACCTTAGATCAATACTATGCAGGGATTTGAAAATCAGTACAGCACCTTTGAACTGGACCCTTTATTCAATGGCAATATAGCATAAAGAGTTTTCAAACTGGGGGAAATACGTTTCTGGTAACATGTGTAGGGTATGTCTACACTGCAATGTAAATCCAGGATCTTTGGGACTCTAGTCCACAGGCTCAGTGTTTGTAAGTCTGGGCTTGAGTGGCCCTGCTGAATATTGACCCTAGGTTTAGAATTTCTGGACCCATTTCTCAAACCTGCACTTGTGTGTCTACTCTGCATTACACAGAAATAAGTGAAACCAGCCTATCCCCGGTTTTTCCTAGTGTCCTCCCCACTGTAGCTGCCCTAGTCCTTTATTCACGGTGCACTGTGGGAAAACTTCACTGTCCATCCCATGGCACATTACTGGACGTTGTTGTGGCCTGCCAACACATCCAGCCAAGTTTACTTTTGGTTCTTCATGCTCCCATCAACCAGAGCCAGCAACATGTAAGAATCACCATTTGAAGTACTTGTCCTCGTAGGGCTTTCATTCCTGTCTCAGGAAATGGGCTGAGCATCCATGAGATGCTGGTGGACATTTTGGTGGCATTTTTGACCTACCACAGGCACCTGCCGGAGGAGGAGGAGGATACAGACATGGCAGACTTGAACTGGCTGATGCAGCTCAAGAATCTCAGTATAGCTGCTGAAGCTGGCTATTTAGACTGGCATTTCTGGAGTAGGACCACAAGCACAGACTGGTGAGATCACATTGACACTAAACTGGGAGGAGAGGTAGATATGCTGGAGGGTAGGGATAGGATACAGAGGGACCTAGACAAATTATAGGATTGGGCCAAAAGAAATCTCGTGAGGTTCAACAAGGCCAAGTGTAGAGTCCTGCACTTAGGAAGGAAGAATCCCATGCCCTGCTACAGACTTGGGACCAACTCACTAGGCAGCAGTTCTGCAGAAAAGGACCTAGGGGTTACAGTGGACAAGAAGCTGGATATGAGTCAACAGTGTGCCCTTGTTGCCAAGAAGGCCAATGGCATTTTAGGCTGTATAAGTAGGGGCATTGCCAGCAGCTTGAGGGATGTGATCGTTCCCCTCTATTAACATTGGTGATGCCTCATCTGGAGTACTGTGTCCAGTTTTGGGCCCCACAATACAAGAAGTATGTGGAAAAATTGGCAAGAGTCCAGCGGAGGGCAAACAAAAATGATTAGGGGACTGGAACACATGACTTATGAGGAGAGGCTGAGGGAATTGGGATTGTTTAGTCTGCAGAAGAGAATGAGGGGGGATTTGATAGCTGCTTTCAACTACCTGAAAGGGGGTTCCAAAGAGGATGGATCTAGACTGTTCTCAGTGGTAGCAGATGACAGAACAAGGTGTAATGGTCTCAAGTTGCGGTGGGGGAGATTCAGGTTGGATATTAGGAAACACTATTTCACTAGGAGGGTGGTGAAGCACTGGAATGTGTTACCTACAGAGGTGGTGGAATCTCCTTCCTTTGAAGTTTTTAAGATAAGGCTTGACAAAGCCCTGGCTGGGATGATTTAGTTGGGGATTGGCCCTTCTTTGAGCAGGAGGTTGGACTAGCTGACCTCCTGAGGTCCCTTCTGACCCTGATATTCTATTGTCTTGCAAATAACCAGAGGAGGGGCCAGCACCTTTTCATGAAGACAGCAAAGTTTCTGGAGCTTTGTACACAGCTTCCCCTGATCCTCCAGCATCACAGCACACACATGAGGGTGGCCAGGTGGTCCATAAGTGGACTGCTATAGCCATCTAGAAGCTGGCTACCCCAGAATGCTACAGGTCTGTTGCTCACCAGTCAGGTGTTGGAAAGTGAGCTGTGTGTAGAGTGGTGGGTCAGGATGCTGCAGCAGTGCAGCCGCCGTCTGTGTCTTCCTCGGTGTCTTGGGTTTAATTTCTAGCACTGTGGAACTGTAGTAGTTGAACTAGGAGATTACAAACACGTGGACCCACCATGGCCTGAATAGAGTCTAACAGTATTGGGCAGAGTCTGATATGTTTGTAAGTGTTTAATATGAATATGTTTCAGCCTAAGAATTGGGCACAGGTCTGTTCAGCTATGTCTTTGACTATTAGCTGTTCGTTATGTGTGGTGTGGGATTTGTCACCTAGGTGACATAGTACTGATTCTGTTGGCTGGACGACTGAAACTTTGTAGGCACGGGTCAAGTACTTCCATGTGAACAAAAACCTGCTCACACAAATGTTCACAGATAAGCAACAAAAGAAAACAGGAGTGTGAATATTACTGACCTGAGAAGCAATTAAAATATTATAAAGATGTTTGAAAATAATTTTCCTCACCATTCACCAAGCTTAAGCTGCCTTTTCGTGCCACAGCAGCAACGTTAGCGCTGAGATTTCAAGAACACTCTTATTAGGAAGGAGCAGTATGTTCAGTTAGATCAATGTGTCCTTTTTTGAAAAGCAAAAATAAAAGCTTGTCACAAAGGAAACCTGTTTAAATACTTGTGCTTTCTGTGTTATCATAGAAGCTCAGGGCACTGCGAACTGAGAAACCCATTTCTTAAAATGATCTGAGAGATTTTTCTAAGTTGGAATCTTTGTAGCCAGTGCATTATGCAAGTGATGAGCTCAGTAAAAACATCCCCCAAAGTGGCTGTCCCAATTTCCTGGTTGAGCAAGTAACATTGCTCTGGAGGTTGTGGTAATGTTGTATTGGGATAAAATGGGAAGGTCTGTTGGTGGACAGGTAAGCGCCAGATCTCACATGATTGCTGGGCAGTATTACAGGGCAGAATAGTAACACCATACCATACACAAAGTGCATAAACATACTCTAAATGTCAATATTCATTGAGGAAAATGTATCACAGAATTATTAAGTATAGTTGGTATGGAGTGAAGTGATTGTCTAGTGCTTAGAACTTGGGTCAGGAGTCTGGACTCCTTTGTGACCTTGGGCATATTGCTTACTCTTCCTCTACTGAAGTTCCTGCACCTGTAAAATGGATATAATATTTCAGAAAGGCATTGTGAGGCTGGTTTCAGAGTAACAGCCGTGTTAGTCTGTATTCGCAAAAAGAAAAGGAGTACTTGTGGCACCTTAGCTCAGCTCAGCTGTAGCTCACGAAAGCTTATGCTCTAATAAATTGGTTAGTCTCTAAGGTGCCACAAGTACTCCTTTTCTTATTGTGAGGCTGGTATTTCTTTTATTCCTATAAGAGTCTCCTTGACTTTTGGACATTTTTACTGATTAAAAACTGTAATATTTGGTTCTGTGCCTTTGTAAATAGAAAGAGGGAGGTGGGAAAGGGGAAAGTTGTTTATCAGTATCTTGGTAGAGCCTCCAAGTACAGTACGGATACATAACCAAAAGATTCTCCCTGCCTTGAAAAACTAACAATCTAAGTGTAAGATGAGAGAACATATGGACAGACTGGGGAGCACAGTCTGGGATTATGTGTGGGGGTAGCTGGTGACAGGACATTTGATCCCTTTATAATGTTTACCTTTCCGAATGAAAAGATGGATAATTCACTTTTCTTCTTTGTGAATACATCATAAGCGGCCAGCCTTCAAGCAGTATTTGGTCTCGATTCAGCAAAGCATTCAAGCAGATGCTTAAGCCACTTTGACTCTGTGGGACTTAAGCCTGTGCTTAATGTTTTGTTTTTGTTTTGTTTTGTTTTTTTAATCTGGATGTATCTGCTCTCATTTGCACCTCTAACTCAGGAATAATTCCACTTCAATGAAATCACATTGTATTTACACTGATTAAATGTGAATAGAATTGGCTCTGTCTTCTCCCATTGTTCTCTGTGACAAATTGCATCCCCTTTCCCCTCACATTTTTTTGAGAGTGAATGGAGGGAGGGAGGGGTGGTGGTGGAAAAAGGCCACTATCAACCGGGCATGAATTTATGAGAACTCTTTTTTCTTATTCCCCTGAAACATTTAGATTTATAGAAATAATCAAAGTTAGCAAATGTTGAATGGTAAAATAGTAGATTGACTTGCTGGCTCATTTTACTTCCTTTTTGCACAGGAGCTGATGTTACTACCACCTCAGTTCTCACTACTTGGACATTTCCATATTATTGTCAGATGGCAGGAGAGTTAGACCAAATGATAAATAGTAGGGAAGCAAACAAAAGTCTTTATCGAATGGACAAGTGATGTGAATTCTAAAGTAACAAAAAATCAACCATAAGAATATTCTTGTTGAATTAGATTCTGTTATCAGCTGGGATAACAGGGAGCTGATCTGAATTTTTAGAACCTAAGAATGGCCATACTGGGTCAGACCGATAGTTCATCTAGCCCACTATCCTGTTTTCCAACAATGGCCAATGCCGAATGCTTCAAAGGCAATGAACAGAACGAAGCAATCCCCTGTCGTCTAATCCCAGGATCTGGCAGTCAAATTTTGGTTCACATTGTGGCTTCCAATTCAGATACTCACATTGCAAAATTATCTTCCATAGTACTTTGTCAATAATTTTACTTCACTGGAAAATCCATTGCTCATTCATTTGTATACATCTGAAAGAAGCCTTTTACTATGAAGCAAGATAAAGTCAGCCAAAAATTTCATCTGCCACAAAGTCCATATTGCATTGAATCCATTTGTGTCAAATACAGAGATAAAGGGGTTGGGAGAAGGGGGGACAGAGAGAGAGAGACAGACATAAAATCATCATTTTGGACTGTCTTTTTTCCTCTGAAATGGTAGGCTTCTGTGAGAGAAACAGTTAGATTGAATGAACCAGGAAAAAACAGCAGGATAGCCCTGTACCTACTAAATCCTCCCAGAGAGGTAAATAGGCCACATTTTTTTAACTGATTAAAAGGAAGATTTTTTTAAAAATTCTATTAGAAGATCCTCTGCCCTTATCTACCATCTTCCTCACCCAGCCTTGAAAAGAGAGAGTTCCTCGGTCTTGCTTATCCATTTTGTACAGTAGCAGGAACCACTGTGGAATGGGCTTGTTTACTTTTAAGCACAGCAGTCTCTTCCTTCTATTACTTTCAAAACTACATTAATTTGAGGGGGAAAGAATAAAACCCAAAGGGAAGCCAAAATAGTGAATATAGAAAAAAAGCATGCATACTCAAATATCTTCTCTAAAGTGACCTCCAGTTGAGCCTCAAAGTCTTTCCAAGAGCTGCTTAAGGTCTCAGAAGTGGTACAATTACCTAAGGATAATAATTCCCACAAGTAGCATACTCCCTGCAGCTTTTGCTTTTGAATGGGTTCAGCCTCGGAGTACAGTTCTGGGTTTTTTTGCATTATCCAAAGGGTGATAACTGGTGAGCTGCATAATTAATTATGTATAGATTCCACAGTAAGTACACTCACCACTGACTGTCCTTCCCCCAGGATGTCTGGTTACAGATTCTTACTGTAGCTCCATTTAAGTTGTTAGATGCAAATCTTTCTACATAATTATGCTGTGATTTCAATGATGACAAAAATGTGGGTCAAGGGACCATCTTTGGCCTGTTACAGAAGAAAAATATATGATTGAACAGGTGCAATTGCCATATATAAACATTGGTTATCTATAACTATTTTAATTCATTGTAGAATTTATTTTATATAATTTTCAGTTACTGAGCAAATTATTTTTATATTGGCAATTAGTTACTGGTATATAAGAAAATCTTAGATTTCCCAATGTACATGAAAGACATGGATATATTCAAAGCAATAAAAATAACCTAATAGATAACTTGGCAGTATTATCTGAGTATAGTAGATATTTAGTCCCCAGGTACAAAAAAATAACCCCTTCAAATGGTTCTAGGGAAAGTACATACTTTGGTGTTTTCTGCATAATCTGTCTGCTGGAGGATAACATCTGGGAAATAGAGAAAGACAAGCCAGGAAAAGCACCTAATAAAACAGTTTGAGGAAGGGGGAAAAGTTTTATAATGTGCATATGTACCTGGTTCAAACACAAAGAGTATGTGTTCGGGTATTCTTCTGGAGAATTGGTTAAGCTGTTCCATAAACCATCATGCTTCCTCCTCTGGCAATGGCACTGTCAAGGTTCCTCCCCCACTCTGAACTCTAGGGTACAGATGTGGGGACCTGCATGAAAACCTCCTAAGCTTACTTTCACCAGCTTAGGTTACCTTTAGCTTCTTAACCCTTTACAGGTGAGAGGATTTTTCCTCTGGCCAGGAGGGATTTTAAAGGGGTTTACCCTTCCCTTTATATTTATGACAGGCACTTTGAAGATGTGCATGAAGATACTAATGGAGAATATAGTGGCATGAAACTGGGAAACAGGGAAAAAAAGTAGCTTTCCTTTTACTTTCTATTTGACTAGGAAACCTAATTATCTAGCTGTATTTATCTGACTACCCTGGAATGCAAGGAGGTCCTGTTGGATTGCAAGTCTGCTCTAATGACATTTTTTCTGTTTGTTACTTGGAGTCTATATTTGTGGGAGTCATTGGCCTACACCAATATAGCATAACTCTCTGTAGAGGACCATGAAACACCCAACTGCACTCTGTAAAAAGAAAACACATACCTTTAATTTTTCTGAAATGAATAGCCTTAGCTGGCAGGGCATGGAATGGGAGCTCTATTCTTCTTCCTTTAGGGAAATCATGTACTTCTAAATTCATATAATTGCATCCAGATACTATAAAGTGGGCACCTTAAAAATAGTCATAATACAAAAGAATAAAATGAGGTCCTGAAAGATGTACTGAAATCCAACTTTCTCCAACCTCTTGCAATATCCATCCCCTACATTTTAGAGTTTAAATGGGACCACATGACAAAGCTAGGGCTTTGTGTCAATTTATTCTTTTCAAGTATGTCCAGAAGAACTGTGCAGGCTGCAGATTAAAACAGAGTTATGGTCTTTTTCACTTTCCTGGCACTTATCTTTTGTCTCTGCTAAAGGCAATTTTTACATCAGATTCAGCAGTCCATGAATGGCCTGTTATTCTTCACTGCTGGTGTTCTTCATACTGTAATGGCTCGTAAGGGTGCCTGATTGACACGAGGAAAATATATGGACTAGTAATGGAAGCTCCAGCTCATCCTGAGCTGAGGAGGGTAGTTAAATGTGGCAGAATTCCGTATTTAGTTTATATTAGGAAATAAATAAAGAGTTTGTGTGCCTCCAACCTGCCTATTCTTTATTTCCTATTTAGGAAAAATACCTTTGGATTGAAGATTTTCCTAGTTTTGGACTATGGGAGCATCCTTACAATATCAAACTTGCTGTTCTCAGGAACAATTGAAAGGAATTAATTTAATTGGGAAAATGTAGTTCAAGTTTATACACATTTGTATTGTCTTTTGGTTATTCCTTTATCTCTTTTAATGACTGCTGCTGTGTGTGCTATATTTCTAGGGTGCAATACTGTTACCTTGTGGCTGAAGTGGTGTTTACTCTGAGATATTGAATGGATTTGAGGTATCTTTGGTGGGGTCTAGATTACCATTTTGGAAAAAAAAATTACCTGAATTACATCTTTTTCAGCTGTATCTATTCTCTAGTCTAAATTAGTTCTTGTATCGGCTGCTCTACACTTGAAATAATATCTATGATGTATCATACTTTGGTCAGATGTTCCTCTAGATGGGTGGCCCAGGTCAATTAAGACTTAACTGCTGTGGTGACTTAAGCATTCTGAAATAGATGAAGATTAGGCATTTTGTCATGTCACATTTGAAATACTTCAGATTATTCATTTTTAAGGAGAATAAATTTCAGTGCTCTAGAAATGAAGCTGTTATGATGACCTGTGGGTCTTTCAGAGAGTGGCTAGATATGAAACTAACACCTATGTTTTCTTGAGTTATTGAAAAACAATAAGGGGAGAGGGTCAGATCATGTGATTTATCTTGTCTATATTGGAGGCACATCGCACATCCTTAGGGAGAGTTCTGGGAGGTGGATCAACTCCTTAGTACAAGGGGGAGTGTACAGGCTTCATTGTACATTTGGATGGTGCAGCACACTTCCCTGTGCTGGAGCACTTCAGTAGGTCTCTTGGAGATTATAGAGAGAGCAGGATCATGATTCCACCCCTCCCAATTCTATCCCGTAGGGTGATTTGTACCCCGAGGAGTACTAGGATGGAATAATTTATCATGCCTTTACCTTATTCATTAGTGAAATGGGGGGAAGGGTCTTTGCTGGAGGGGAGCTGGCAGGTATACACTCATGGTAGCGCCAGGTGCAATCTAGTTCTATATGTTTAAAGAAGCTGCAGAGGAAAAGGGCCTGAGTCTCCCCTCATATCAATGTAACGTTGGAATAAACACACTGAAGTCAAAGAAGTTACACCAATGTAAAAGCAGTGTGAGAGGAAAAATGGATATAGAGGCTGAAAGGTAGCCCTTTCTCTTTCTAGTTTTCTTAACCTATGAAAGGGGAAAAGTTTCCTGAGTATTTGAAAGGAAATGAGACTCTCATTAGAGGTTTCATTTGCGCATTGTGCAAATGGCAGAGGAAAGAGGCAGATGTGAACTAGTGGCTTTAATTTCCACATAACTTTGTAGATGATGCACTGAAGTTCATATTTTCATGTATCTCTCACATGTGAGTTCAGGTTGAAAGCTGGGAACTGCTAATGTGTTTGTGATCACTTTGGTGCAGTGATAAGTTCAATATGATTTGAAAAAGAAAAACATTTTTTACTAAATTTTGCTGTTGAAATAAGAGTGAGACAAACAAATTGATGCCGCATCACCATTAAGTGAATCTAAAGGGTGCTTCGAGAGGCAGTTTAAATTTAATTTAACGAACAAAAACAAAGGAAAGTTGAAGAAAAGATAAAAATGAAAAAGGAAGCTGGAGAGAGAGGAAAAGAAAATTGTACAAAGCCAAATCTTTAGCTGGTGTAAATCAACATAGTGCCAGCTAAGGACCTGGCCTACTACATATCTTGCCATTCTTACTTTTATTGAGTAAGACCGTTACTGCCCAGGCAGTCCTGTTGAAATGAGGGATTACTGATGTAGTAAGGTCTTAGTCAACAAAAGTAATGGTATGAATCATAGAATCATAGAATATCAGGGTTGGAAGGGACCCCAGAAGGTCATCTAGTCCAACCCCCCGCTCGAAGCAGGACCAATTCCCAGTTAAATCATCCCAGCCAGGGCTTTGTCAAGCCTGACCTTAAAAACCTCTAAGGAAGGAGATTCTACCACCTCCCTAGGTAACGCATTCCAGTGTTTCACCACCCTCTTAGTGAAAAAGTTTTTCCTAATATCCAATCTAAACCTCCCCCACTGCAACTTGAGACCATTACTCCTCGTTCTGTCATCTGCTACCATTGAGAACAGTCTAGAGCCATCCTCTTTGGAACCCCCTTTCAGGTAGTTGAAAGCAGCTATCAAATCCCCCCTCATTCTCTTCTGCAGACTAAACAATCCCAGCTCCCTCAGCCTCTCCTCATAACTCATGTGTTCCAGTCCCCTAATCATTTTTGTTGCCCTTCGCTGGACTCTCTCCAATTTATCCGCATCCTTCTTGAAGTGTGGGGCCCAAAACTGGACACAGTACTCCAGATGAGGCCTCACCAATGTTGAATAGAGGGGGACAATCACGTCCCTCGATCTGCTCGCTATGCCCCTACTTATACATCCCAAAATGCCATTGGCCTTCTTGGCAACAAGGGCACACTGCTGACTCATATCCAGCTTCTCGTCCACTGTTACCCCTAGGTCCTTTTCCGCAGAACTGCTGCCTAGCCATTCGGTCCCTAGTCTGTAGCTGTGCATTGGGTTCTTCCGTCCTAAGTGCAGGACCCTGCACTTATCCTTATTGAACCTCATCAGATTTCTTATTCTTAATAGTAATGATAAAATGCAGAATAAAAAGACTATGCCTACCTAAATCTTACTTCATATTTTATGAGGGATGTGTATTATAAATCTTGACTTACTGGGGGCTGTGAAAGATTTAAGGCTAGTCCTCATGGTAGGCTAGTTTAATTTTGAGATTTAAGGCTAGTCCTGCACTTATCCTTATTGAACCTCATCAGATTTCAACAGTATGCATTGTTGTATTTGTGTTGGCCCAGGATATTAGAGAGACTATAACTGGTGAGGTAATATCTTTTATTGGACCAACTTCTGTTGGTGAGAGAGAAGCTTTTGAGCTTATAGAGAGCTCTTCAGGTGTTCACTAACAGTGGCATATTCTGGCCCTTTGTAAGTCATTAAAGATGTATAATTTGTGGCTACCATGAGGACTAGCCTTAAATCTTTCACAGCCCCCAGTAAGTCAAGATTTATAATACACATCCCTCATAAAATATGAAGTAAGATTTAGGTAGGCATAGTCTTTTTATTCTGCATTTTATCATTACTATTAAGTAATGCAATATATACCAGTTTAAAAACACATAATGATACCAAACCAAATAATAATAGATTTTTGCCACTTACAGAGTAATTTGGGATTTCACCTAAGGGAGGTAATGCCCATAGAGAGACATTCTTCTTTTGTTAAAATTGTTGCTATTCAAGCACAGAAGCCTAGATAAATTTTTAAATAATTGTACAAACCAAGGGGAAAACCCACTTGGTTTTGCATTTCATTACTAACAGGAAAATCAACCCAGGTTTGTTAAGAGTTTGGCCCAGTTTGCTGATCTGAGTTTCTCAGTAACTCCAAATGTATCCTGGGATGCAGCAGGATCTAGCATGGGGGGGAAAAAAAGAGCAGCACCAGAATCACTGGCAGGTTTCAGTCCCACTGCTGCCAAAAAGGGGTGCATGGGTGGGCAGCAGTTCATTCGCTGAAGATGGTTTCTGTGGATTGAACAAATGAGTTTCCCTTTCTGGTCCCCAGAAGATGTGGAAAGGGAATCCGGGGAGAGGGGGGAATGAACCAGCTATGGAAGTACAAAGGGACGTTTCAGGCCACTGGCCTATGAAAAGACACTAGAAGATTAAAGGTGAGTCTCAGGGCTGATTGCAGGATGTGAGGGAATTACAAAAGTCGGTAAAGGAGGATTTGACAAGCATATAATTTCTGGCAGAAAAATAAGTCTTGTCATTTACTGTAGTTTCAATCCAAAACCAGTGGTATTTTGCAGTTCACTCAAGCCCTGAAGCTCACAGTGATATTTAGAGGGTGTGCAAACTTCTATGGACTGAGATAAGGGAAAAATAGTATAACACCCTGTTTATTGGTACTGCTTATTTTCAAACATGGTTGCTGGAAGCCAAAAACTATGTCTTTTAAGTTTAAAAAAAAATTGCATTTAGAGTAGACAGTGACTCTTCTTCATATGAGCGGCAGGGGGACCTGTACAGAGACCTTTTCAGTAGAAGAAGAATCAGCCCAAAGCCCATGGAGCCACTTGTTTTGAGTACACCCTAGGGATGACCCTGGCTACTGCCATATGCTTGACTGCAGTGAGGATGAACAGTGGCAATAGTTCAGTTGCCCAAGGAACACAGCTCTATTATTCCTGCTTCTTTTTGATTGCCCTCCAGAAATCCAGCCTTCTCAATGCAGTATCTCAGGGAACGAACAGATTGTTGAATTTTGATGGATACTGGAAGCATTTGGCAAGATGCACTGCCATCGAAAGAAGAACACATTGTGTTGCAGCCTTTCACAATAGCTGTTCAGTCTCGTAGGGATGGAGTCTGATTTTTTTTTTTGTGACCTGAAAAGACCCAGATGAATAATTTCTAATTTACTTTTTGAATGGTTCCAAAGTGGTGGCTACTGATAAGTTAATGAATAAAAGAAATGCATGTTGCACTTAAGACAACTTTACCCATGAGACTCCTGAGAGTACAGTGTCTTTTGTACCCATATTTAATTTTATCCCTGTTGCTATGAGAATGCAAAGACATTTCTCTTTGTCAGGTACACCTTGAGCATCCTGATTCCCACCCTTTAAGTAACCAGAACAATTTGCACTTTCATCTACCTTTCAACCAAAAATTAGATAGTAGCTCAAAATGTTTAAGAGCAGTGGACTCGTGAGTAATGGCTCACCACTATGAATAAGGGGCCCCCAATCTGGCTTGCCCAGACGTATATGACCAGCCTGCACAAAATCTGAATGTAGGACCAACACATCGTCACTGGAGTTACTAGTTAGACCAAAATTATATAGATATAAAAAATCAGGCAAGCTAGGCTTAACTTCTGCAGCACAGCCCCAAGCATTGTGTACTACTCTGATGTAGCTGATGAAGACAGTCTGCAGCAGTGTCAGACAGATTTAAAAATGTGAGGGTCTAATTAATTAAATATAGCAATGAAAGCCATAATCTGTACGGAAGTGTCTGATTAAAAACCACTATGTTCGTTACACTCTACCCCTACATTTTAATAGTTCAGTGTGCTGCAGACTTTTTACATTGGCAGGGCATATCAGAATGGTAGTAGTTGCTAAGGGGAAACTGGAGGTTTAGCAGCCTGGTAGAGAATAACTGGAATTTGTGACATCTGAATGGTACAGGAGGCAGTTTGGGGACAGGGGATTAGCAGGGATGTTTCTGTCAAAATAATCAGCAGTGAAATTGGTTCTTTGGTTTCAGAGGCAGATAAATGGGGCAGTGCAGTATTTGTTTTGTTGATTTTATTTTATTTGTATTGCTGTAATGCCTTGGATCCTCAGTCCCTGTCCCAAATAATTTACACTATAAGAATACACAACAGATAGACAGGGAAGTACAAGGAAACAATGAGACCGTATTGGTTAGCAGGATAGGCAGTGGTCTCAGCATGCCATCACCCTAACCATTGTCAAGTTTTCTGAAGGCATCCTGGCAAAGGAGAATTTTAAGGAGGGATTTGAAGGCAGAAGAGGTAGCTTTCTGGATGTCTGTGGGGAGCTCCTCCCAAGTGTAGGGGCAGCATGGAAGAAAGCACAAAAGTGCTTGTTTTAAAATTTTACAAGTGGGTGATGAAGGCTGGCATCATTGGCAGACTGGGGAAGGGAGCTGACATCCTGATACCAGAAGAGAGGAAAGGTAAGGTGCAGATTTACTAGGAGAGAGTGCGCCTCTTTTTTCCTAATTTTTTTTTCTTGCTGCGGCTGGTGGTGGTTAATTTACTTCCTGTAATTGTTATGATAAAGTCTCAAATATTACCAAGATACCCTGTACACTGATTTAACATAATCAGACTATGGTTATCTTTACAGATAGCCACTAAAGAGCAGCTTGTATTAACTTTTCAATAGTTATATTAACCAAGTTAAGCAAGTTTCTGCATATGCAAACTTCCAGTTACTCTCTGTGGTAATTTTATATAAGAACTATTGAATCAGGTCCTCTTTGAAAAGAGGAGAAAAACTCTCCTACCAAAGATGTATGTTCCCCTTTAAAGCATACATGAACTCTCACTCTCTCTATTATTACAATGATTCTTTTTTTTCAGTATTGTTTTATTTATTGGAAAACTGAGATAACCTTTGAATATTAGAGAGTCTGTATTACGAACCTTTGCCACTTTCTACACAATTTACTTTGACGACGCAATTGAAAATACTAGAGTTTTCTAGATGCTCGGATGACGTGTCTGTCGGTATTTCCTTTCTCAGACATTTATATAACCTAGTTCAGATCAACGATTTCCTTCAGAGGAATTTTAGGTATCCTTGAGGAAAGAAAGATACAGGCCAATGCAAGTGGCTGGAGGATAGTCACTGGAAGACTGTAGGTTATTGGGGTGTAAACTGTGAAGTGGGCACACATATATAAGCAAAAGTAGAGGCTTGAGGATTGCTGATGAAGGAGCATTGCATATGCAGACATCTGTAATAAAGTAAATTTAACCTTTGTCCAGCTAGGCCAGAGGGACAGGAGACACTGGATGTGGTTTAATTAGACTACAACTTTATTCCTAAATGTCAGGGAGAATCCAGCGGATAAGAGTACAGTGCAGGTAATTCTATAATTTAAATATACCTGGCAGGAATCATAGAATCATAGAATATCAGGGTTGGAAGGGACCCCAGAAGGTCATCTAGTCCAACCCCCTGCTCAAAGCAGGACCAATTCCCAGTTAAATCATCCCAGCCAGGGCTTTGTCAAGCCTGACCTTAAAAACCTCTAAGGAAGGAGATTCTACCACCTCCCTAGGTAACGCATTCCAGTGTTTCACCACCCTCTTAGTGAAAAAGTTTTTCCTAATATCCAATCTAAACCTCCCCCACTGCAACTTGAGGAGGGTGCTGCTGTCATCCCTCTCTTTTACCCATCCTGGTCTCCAGCCAAACTGCTGCTAGGACCTGCTACCTCCCCCCAAATGAGGGCTAAGGGGGGGTACAAAGGAATAGGGGGACTGACTCCCTGCCATACCAGTCATAGGATCCCCAACAACACATGCACACACAGAAACACACACACTCACACACACCCCATTTCACTCCTTTAACAAATACCTCCTTTAAATCCTTTACCAGTCTATTTTATCTGATCATTATACCCCTTTGTGACATTCCCCAGGCTAAAATTTGGACTGTTAAACTGTGTCCCCTCAATACTCCAGCCTGGGCTTCCTTTTACCCTTCTTTGCTGTGGGGACTGTCACTCCTGGCCAATTCACACACACAGCCTCTAGCATGCAAAATCACTCCCAGCTACATTACATGAATGCTCTGGCCAGTTACTCATAAATTACATTCAGGATGACACAAGCAAATTCCCAGTCCCAAATCTTCTCCCAGAAATGTACGTTTTATACTGCTTAGCACCCTTCTGGACATACAAACTCATAGAAAGTCTGTCATTCCGTCAATGGTAAATAATATGCACAGATCCTGTTATCTCAAGTGGAGGTTCCCAAACACTTTAATCCAAATACATTGGTAAAACAATAAAACAAGTTTATTACCTACAGAAATAAATTTTAAGTGGTTACAAGTAATGAGGCATAAGTCAGAATTGCTTACAAAGAAAATGAAAAGAGAAATCACAAACTAATATGTAAGTTAACAAGCAAAGTGAATTTAAAAGCAGAAGGGTTTTTCTCACCAAAAGTTTACAGCAATCTGGCTGGATTGCTTCAACCAGGACCTCTCCAACCCCCCCCCCCCCCCAGTTCAATGATGCTTCCTTCGTATTTCAGACATTGTAGCTGTTGTAAGTAGACATGAGGGGAAAGGTGATTTGTGTTCTTTTTTTCTTACACCATTCTCCCCTCTTTGAGGATTACCTCCAGCTGGGTTCAGTGTGTTTATACTGGAATCCCCATTTGTTCTATGGTCCATATGTGAAGTTCTTGCTTACACCCTTCTTCCTGGCCAAGAATGGTTCTTTGGCTAGGTGATAGTCTATAATACTTCATCTGATTATGCTGACAATTGGCGGGCATGCCACTGTGTCTTTGTCTCTGAAAAAAACTGATTTGAGTCTGCTTTTCTTAAACTTGAAACATGTCACAGAGACATTATACAGTAGAATCTTATAATATTACATACAATGTTGATACACATTTTACCAGGATAATAATGTTTAGCAGATTATGAGTTTTCAATACCTCACAAAGCATACTTTATACAAAATTGATCATAGTTTTGTAAAAAGGGTGAACATGGGGTACTGACTGTCAGTCTTCCCTATGGAGTATCAACTGTCACACCATTCCCTATGGAGCACCTGCACTGCACATCTGTCCCATGTATACATAATGAGTTGTGACATCACAGCCTAACCCCCATTTCATGTTAGCCCATACTAAGTCTCCAGCCTGCTATGGGGAAGGTGAGAAAAAACCCATCTTGCCTTGGCCAATCTGGCAGTGGGTGACAAAGTCCTTTCCAGCCCCCTAAGAAAAGAGCGATTAGTGTAATGCTCACAGAGAATCATGACAAAACCTGGCTTTTAACTATTGGCATGGGAGGGAGGCTGGGTTCTGCTCTGCTTGGTCCAGGTAAGAGGTTTCTCCTGCACTTGCATGGACCTAAATAGTCCCCCCCCGCCCTTCTGGTCACATGTGGAGGAGTATGGATCAGTGTCCCCTCACTGACCTGGTCTGAAGTTGCTGCAGCAAGTCACTCTGACACTCTAGCCCTTAAAGGGTGTCACACACCTTTCCCTACAAGGTGTGTGGTGAGATCATTTTCTGTCTGAAGTCTTTTGTTACAGAGAAATTCAGATTTGGCACAGAGGGAACAAACCACACATTTTACAGGAAGACAAAAGCTGTTAAAAGAGCTTGTTTTTCTAATTCCTTTTTGTGCTTTGTAATCACATTTTGTAGGTAGTCAACTCTACAGCCTATTGTCTTCAAAAGAGTTGAACCATGCTCCTTTATTTATTTTAAGTTCCTGAGTGTTCTATTTTCATACACAAAGAGCCAACATCCTGCAGGCTAGGTTACTTTTTTTAAAAGGAAAAACAAAGGAAGAGATGAAGAAACATAATAAGTTCTCTGTCTCTGTGGGAGACCCTTCATCTTGAATTGCCTAATGCTACTTTTCTCCAATGCATCCTGTCCAAAGACTCCTTCCATTTAAAGATGCCATGCACAGAAAACTGAATTCTAACATCTCCTTCTTCCACTCTCTGACATGCCCCATTGTGCAACCTGAACTGCTGAACTGTTAAAGCGGCAAAGAGCCCTATGGCACCTTATAGACTAATAGACATATTGGCGTGAATTCACCCACGAAAGCTTATGCTCCAATATATCTGTTAGTCTATAAAGTGCCACAGGGCTCTTTTGCTGCTTTTACAGATCCAGACTAACATGGCTACCCCTCTGATGCTGAGCTGTTGTCCCCTTAGCTCTCCAGCCTGGGATGCTTTTTACACAGCTTTGCTAATTAACAACAAACCTCTCCAGGTGCTGATCACTCAGTCACCAGCATGCAAAGTCACTCCCAGCTGAGTACCTGAATGCTCTGCACAGCCATCCATGAATACAGGGTGATGCCTGCAAACACCTTAGTGCCAGCACTACCCCCAGAAATGTGAGTCTTATACCGTCAGTAGCCCACGGGACTCTATAAGCTCAATAATTAGTTTATAATTCTAACAAAGGGTAATGAAAATGCACCTACCCTGTTGACCTGAGTAGAGATTTCCCAAACACTTCAATCAAACACACTGGTTTAGATAAAACAGTAAACCAAGTTTATTAAGTAGAGAAAGATAGATTGCAAGTGATGAGGCATATTAATCAGAGTTGATTACAAAAAATAAAAAGATAAAAAATAAAATAATAATAAATAAAATAAAAAAATAAAATAAATAAAAAAATAAATAATAAATAAAAAAATAAAAAGATAAACACAAAATTCCTAAACTAATTCCTAAACTTTACCTTTTTGCTTATTAGCCTTGGTATCTCTGACCCAAAAGCTTTCAGCAGTCCATGCTAGCTGGAAAGCCTTTTAGCTAGGACCCTTCCCCCTGGTTCCAAAAGCTCCTTGTTCTTTCAAGTGTTGTAGGTGCCGAAAGCAGAGATACGGGGGGATGAGGTGGTGGGGAGAGGTTATAATAAGGTCACTGTCTCTTATTTTATATCCTCCTCCTCCCTTTGAGGATTGCCCCCGCCGGCGTGTAGACAAAACAGTCCCTGCAGTACATGTGAGATTCAAAACATCTTTCAGGCGAATTATACATATTTTTGTTTATGGCCTCCCCTGCTGGCAAAGGGTTGCTTCAGCAGTTAGTAGTCCTCTAACACAAGTGGTCAGTTTTTTGTTGTCTCTGAGAAGCTAGTATCTGGGCATTCTCCAGAATTACAACATATTTTAGTAAGAAATTTATGGTAAAATCTCATAGCTTCTTAAACAGTGTTGATACACACATTTTGAAAGGATAATGATCAGTAAATTAAGCATTTTTAAATTATACCTCACAAGGCATAATTTGTACAAAATATATGATCACTTAAAAGTGGCGAACATGGGGTACCGTGTGTCTCAGTCACCTATAGAATTCATTGGAAATTTTCAACCAAAACCAGATGCTGACCAAAAATGGAAGTGAAACATTTAATGGCAATTTTCTCATTTTCCAATTCTCTCTCCATGTATAAACCAAGCATGCTCAATAATTGCTTTGCAGCAAGCATTTTAAAATTATTTGTTTTATTCAGTATATTCTCCATGTAGGCCCTGATCCTGCAATCTGATCCATAAGGTGGGCACATACACCTTTGTCGAGCCCAGTTGAAGACCACAGGATTCTGTGTGGGCACAAGAGTTCATCCACCAATTGCTGGATTGGGTCCATAAGGGATCTGCAGACTAAAAGGGATCCTTAAATACACATTGATTACAATATGTTGCTTTGGTTCTCCAAGATATTGAAGTGTGGTGTGTCAAAGACTTTCAGTTGAACTGTGAGTTAGGGGCTTCAGACTGGGAACTAAAGACTGGTTAGTATTTCAATATTCCACACTAGGAATGATATACTCGTGTTAATTGAGCTGGTATGGTCCAAGTGAACATTACTGAATGTGAGATGTATACATCCTATTTAAGGAGAAGAAATAAAGATTAAGAGATATTTCTTCTGCTTTAATTATCTCTCTTCCTTTCACTGTGATGCTATAATAGGCAAGTTTGGGTGTTGATATTGTATGCTGTAAGCTTTGCTACTAAATCCAAACTTAAGCTTCTAACTAAAATTCACTAGTTTTCAGAAGTGCTGAGCACTTGCAGCTCAGACCACTTTTTTATGTGACTGGATATAAATTTAGGACCCTGATTTTAGGTATCTAGTTTTGAAAATGTTGGTCTTGTTCTGAAGACTGATCACTAGTGTGCACACCAAAACAACTTTCTGTACTGTATTAAGTTGTTAGCAACAACTTAAAGATAGTGTGGTAGATTTTATAATACTTAAGAAATGAAGAAGCAGCTCACTCCACTTTCCCCTTTCCTGCCACAGCTTATTCACTGAATGTTGCAACACAGCTAATCAGCTTTCCCAATACCCTATTACTTCAGCCAATCACACTTACCCAAGATAAGGATCACTGATTAAAACTTTCCCTGTTCTCAGAAGGTTCGTTTTTCATTTTAGAGTAAGTGCATCAAACTTCCCATTTGCATGTGTATGGGGGCTCTCCCTGATGCCAGTCGGAACAATGTGTGCTACATCAAAGGGGAGACTTATACCCAGTATGTTTTGGAGAATTGTTTATTCTCCATGCACAGTATATTAGATTGCTCTAGTAAATGCTGCTTGATAGCAGAGGCACAGTGGAATGTGATTTGAATAGATTGGGTGTGTGGCTTACTTGGCTGTCTGGGTCATATCTTACTTTGCTGTTAGTAACATTGCAGAAGTTGTTCCCTGCTTTTGCAGATAGTCTAGTTTCACTCATAGTAATCGGTGGGGATTTGGTTATGTATATCCATTTGGCAATTAATTTCAAATTCTTTTCTTTTGAGCAGGGGATTGGACTAGATGACCTCCTGAGGTCCCTTCCAACCCTGATATTCTATGATTCTATGATATGATTCATCTTGAGCCATTCAGAGCGAAAGTGTATGTTTGCAAACCCGTGCACTAAGTGTGCATGGATATGCAAACATATTTATTGGGGGGAGAGAGAGAGGCTATATCTTTAGGTTTTAATTAAACCTCACATGAGTGTAAATGTAGGAAAGATTTTTACATCTTTCATACTGCTTCTCAGTTGCAGGCAAAGTATTTTCTTGCTAGCAGGTGAGTGTGTTAAAGCAAATTATAGCTTAAGTGACCTGTCAGGGCACTAAAGTGCCTGGAAGAATTGCTTTTGAACTGTCAAGATGCAGATTTTGCTTCTGTTCTTGTATGTAATTTATGAAGCCTATGAATTAGGCCAAATTCTGTGTTCTTTTCTCACATATTACTGTTAGAGAGCTTATTCCTTCACTCTCCCACTTCCCTGGTCCTTCTTGCATGAACAGAGAGCAACAATACTGGAAGTCCAAAGGTGCAAACAATTCGATGTTTATTGGGGTGAACTTCCAGCAAGCTTAAATCCAAGTTCCTTTTTCCTTATTTTCGAATCCCAACTTACCTCCTGTTTGCCCCTAATTTATATAGTAATATTCTTAGCTATACCTTAACCAATCATTCTACTGAAATTTATCTAACCAATCCTAACATATTGTAACATGATTAGCTAACCAATTATATCCCACCACCTTCATTAATTTACACCCAGCAAAATTGTTTCTGACTGCTGTATAATTAATCACAGAACCAGACAGAGACCATGCAAATAAACAATAGCAAAGTGGGAACTATAATAAACAATACAGAAGTGAGGATTTCACAGCTACATCTATAAAGACATAAGGGTTTCCCAGCTGTGTCTCTCGGTAAGTGAGCTCTTACCAGACAGAAAACTATCAACCTAAATTTTCTTTTACATCTTCTAGGCTTTTACCTTTCTCTGGAGGTGATAGATCTGATCACCTTCCTAACAGCCTCAGATTGACTAGTTTGGAATGTAAGGATGTGACCGTTTACTTCCCAGTTTATGCTTAGCCAAAGGCATTGGCCTAAGAACAGGGCCTCAGACTGTCATAGTGAGAGAAGGCCCTTACACAGATTCTTTCTTGTATACCTCTATTACTAGCTAAACAAACATATACCTAAATTCTTAAAGTATAGGCCTTTACAGGCAGGCCTGAATATCTATATCCTAACAATTACTTCAGTAGAACTTCTTATACTGATCATTTGAACATAACAGTCACAGTGGTCGAGTCTTATAAAGGCCTTTTATGTCTTGAAGGTGGCACAGCAAGGTCATTCAACTATTATTTAACAACCCATTTTATTTTGGACCATTTTATTTCGGTTGGAAAATTCTCATTATTGGACATGGTAAGAACAAATAACTCACCTTCTCATCCCACCTGTGATTTCCAGCCAAGCCTGTGAAACATGGTATGTGACAACACAGAAATGGCTGAATCCTGAGATGTATTCCATGCTTTTAACTTCGTTTTAGTAGCAATAACTCATGTGGAACACAATTTAGGATTAGACCTTCATTGTGATTGGCTGTTTCTTCAAGCTAGCTCCTTATTGTGAAGAGTTTCTTTACACGTAGCAAATGGGGAACAATGGAAGAGTTAAAGACATCACACGATCTAATTCTCATAAATGTTGATGCCTCAAAAACCACCAACTGTGGATGAAATTAACTTTTCCGGAGAATGTATATTTCATCCTGAGCCATTCAGAGTGAAAGTGTATGTTTGCAAAACCATGCACTAAGTGTGCATGGATATGCAAACATATTTATTGGGGAGAGAGGTTATATCTTTAGGTTTTAATTAAACCTCATATGAGTGTAAATATATTTAGACTGGTATTGTGATCTTCTAAATTATCTGGTAAGAAATGTTTTAATTGATATCATGGTGCAATGCACGCTGCTGGGAGGGTTTGGGTAGGTGGCAAGGGTCTCACGCTTCCCAGGAGTACCCAGGGTTGTGAGGCAGCTCACAACCACCTGCCCTTAACATGAGGAATTTTTGTCTGTCTGCTGTGGATCAGCTCTCTGATGTCACCAGCCTCTGGCAAAACAAGCACCGCTTTCCATGTCTTCCCAGGCCTTGCTCTCTGCATACAGATAAGTGATAGGGATACACCAATCCCTGAGTCCTTCAAGCATCCCTCTGAAATGCTCAGCCCTGTTCCACTGAACTCTTAGATCTGCTATTCACAAAGGAATAGTAGACACCAGCTTCTAAGATCCAACTCAGAATCACCATTTTACTTAACACAGAGGACTTCTATAGAAGTGTTATATAGAAGTGCTGTCTGTTAAGTAAAATATATATATCAAAGAACAGAGATTCCAGTGAAGAGATTCCAGTGAAAGAGAGTCAGAATATTGGAAACAGTTACCTATAAAACAAAAACATAACACTTTCTAGAGATTACATTTAACTAACAAAGCATTCCCCTAACTCCTGCAAGATAGCTTACCCAAAGTTCTTTCCCTAGCATTTTCAACCAGTTTAGCTGAAATCTCTTCTGATTAGATCAAGTTCACTGGCAGCTTGTCCCCATAGCTTGAAGGAATAACTGTGGGTTCATATGCACCGCCTAGAAATAGACCCCCAAACCATTGTTGTAATTAACCATTAGGATACACCCTCCATGGCTTGTTTTTTCCAATGTGCTATTTTCATGTATCACATCCTTCCATTAGCATTTGAGTCAGTATTTATTTAAATAGGCTTGCACTGTAAAGCTTCCAAAATTTCATTCACATGTAGCCAGAAAGATAAACTCTTCTTACCTCCTGTCTGGTGGAACCGTTCTGGGACAGGGCACCCAATATGCTTTAAGAACATGATTTTTGTACAGGTACATAACTCCTTAAATATCACCCCTACATATATCTCACAATGATTAAGAGGACCAGTATGACACAGGTTTTCATTAAAGACCTTACATCACACTCTTTCATGTACTAGGATGTAAAAGTGCCAGACCCAAGGGATCCCTGTACCCCTTATGCTCTCTCCCATTTGGAGCTACAGCAGCGCTGTTGTAACACTTTGGTGTAGACACTCACTACAGCGATGGGAGGGGTTCTCCTGTTGGCCTACTTAATCCACCTCCTCTAGAGGTGGTAGCTAGGTCAACAAAAAGATTCTTCCATAGACCTAACGCTGTCTACACTGAGGGGCTAGGTTGGCTTAACTGTCTTGCTTTGGGGTGTGGATTTTTCCCACCCTGAGTGACATATCTGTGTCTACTTATCCTTTGAGTGTAGACATGGCCTTGATATCAAGAGGTCCCTGGATCACAGGGGAAAATTGTGGTTGTCATGAGCATTTGTTATTTATCCAGAAGACTCTTTTTGGAGGGTGTGTTTTCTTTTTCTGTTCATACTCTCATTTTATTTATTTTTTTTCTTTTCTCTGTCTGTATTTAAGAAACTGAATAAAATGGATGCAACTTTCTGCTGACCTTGGGATGAATGTATTGCTCCTCATTCCCTCAGCCACAGAGTTAGCTTCTCCACTGATGCAGCTTGGGCTTTTAAGAGTGATCCTCTCTCAGAAACTGCCTGATACTAACTTCCCAGGCTTTCAACCACATACTGGCTAGACAGATATGTATATTGTTCATCTGAGGGAAGAACAGGTTCTTTTGAAGAGAGGAAGGAAGTGAGAATGAATCTACTTAGCCAGATCTGATGACTTGTAGAGCAAACTGCAAGGCTCATTTGTTTCACACGGCTTTGAAAAAAGGGAAGGATGATTGAGCTATGGGCCAATGCATGAGAGTGGTAATATCTGAGTATGTTCAGCAGCTTGCTAGAAAGAGTGATCTGATGTACTGATTTTTTTAAAAAAAGTTTTAAATAATCAGCAGGACACACTGAGCTTGTGGATAGGCACTCTGTTTTTCTGAATTAAAATAGATAATGGCACCTGTCTTCCTCAATTTGGGTTTCTGCCTCTCCTGCCACCCAATTTCTTCTATGCATGCCAGGACTGGGGTCTGCAGAGATCTCCTGTGCCTAGGACACTGTTAGTCTCCTTGGCCTCTAGGGAATCTATAGCAGCAGAGGGCATCCCACCTTGATCTTCCTCTCAGATCAGCAAACAAACAGGTGCTCTTTCTCCTCCTTTCAGAAGGACATACTGCCCTTACATTGTTCACCAACCAAATATAGAAACAGACTGTGGTGTTCGCTCTCAGAGTCAACAGGACCAAAAACACCAGACCTTGCTAAGGACTGCAGGAAGTCTTTCTGACAAGAGATGTAGGGGCTCCACTGGCTCCACCAAGGGAGCAGAGGTTACCACTTAAGAAACCTTGCCACAGACTACTGGACCCCATTACTTGTCACATCAGGCTGCTGCACACAGTTCAGTGAGGCCTCCCCTACTCTGTTACTGCTGTCCAAGATATTGTCCAAGGCATTCAGAAAAATCATCATGGTCATCAGCCATGACCTCCAGCTCTAGATCAACAGGCATCCTAGCATGTGTAGTCCCTCTTATTTTCCAGCCTCAGGAGATCAGATGAGTATAATTGGTATTAGATTGAAGGGAGGGAAATGATGCTATAACATTCAGGGAAGATGGAGTACCTGAGAACCTCAGCACAGAAGTTGAGCCATGAGACTTCGGAGAGAAAGCTGGACTGAACGATGGATATGGGGAATATAGTGCATACTGTATGTGCTCTGCCATACTCTGGGGGCCATTGCAAACACTAGCAAAACCCCTTAGTATATTGCCTCACTGGGCCTGTGGAAGAAGGAAGACAGGACTCTGTTTTAGTAAATGTAAAGAGTTTTTAATAAGGCTGATGGGCACAGAGGAACACAGGGTGTGCCTAAATTCTGGCTTGAATGAAGCAATCATTGCCTAGGTTGCTGGCTGCATTATCTCACTGAGCATGTTGGGTTGGTATTCAATGCACTTAACTCCTGTTGACTTCAGTAGGAACTGCAGGTGCTCAGCACCTCTGAGAAACAGGGCTCTTATTTAGATGCCTAAAATGTGGACTTAGGTGCCAGTCCATTGGCACGCAAGTTTTAAAATGTTGGCTTTAATATTCCCACCTGCTTCCAAATTGCTTCTTCTATATCTTTGTTTATGCTACTCTCACTTCTTTAGTCTTCAGGGCACACATTATAGCACACAATAATTTCCATGATAAATATATCCTAAGCTATATATTTGCAGAATAATATGACCTCCAGGAGTGAGGAGTACTTTAGTACTCCCTTTGCATGTGTAACCCTTCTGCCCATCGGAGTTGGCAGCAACAAGGGCCGGGTTCAATATCTAGGGGATCCATTCCAATAACACAATGCAAACCGGCTCAAGCCCCCACCCAGTGACCTGGGACAAATATATACCACCCCCGCTGGGCGCCTCCAAGAGGCAATACTTCCCCTCTCGCAAGCACATAGTCTGAGTGTAGCAAAAAGCCTTTTAATAACAGAGAGAAATAATGTGGCATTATGTTGGGGAAACACCACCAACAGGATTCATAACGCAACCCATGAGCAAAAAACCCACCCCAAGCAAATTGGGGCATGCCCTTTCCATTTGGTTCTTGAGTCCAGCAACCCCAAATCACTCAAAGTTCCAAAAGTCCAGTGACCCAAAAGTCTCTGTCCCTGGTCAAGGCAGCCCCAGAGTTCAAAAGTTTATCTGCAGACTTTACCTCCCAACCTGGGTGGAGATTGGGGGGTATGGGGAGAGAGGTAAGGGGCACCTTACACGATCTGAAGCTGACCGCCCCACAGCTCCATAGGCCTTCGCTCCACTCCGCCAGCCGCCCCACGAACTGCTTCGCTCGGCTCTGCTCTGCAGCCCACAAGCAGCTCCCGCCATCCCACGAACTGCTCCACCAGCCTGTCCACAAGGCACTCCAGCCCTCCCATAATCAGGGTAATAACAATTTATTCTTCCTGTCCCAATAACTGGCTGCTGTGGGATCCCCAGTGTCTCTAAGTGACCATTTGGGCAGCTATGGCCTCATTCTAGGCAGGGTGAGTGTGCCTATGCATATGCAAATGAGATCGACCCCTAAAGTTCTTTTCCACAACTTGCCACACCTCACCACCAGATGTCGGGGTGGAACTCATCCTGACATTGCTTACACATGTTTAGATAAACCTTTGTATTTCCTCATTAGACTAGGAATTAGCCCAATACCTTTCATCTCGTGGAACATTCTAACAGTTCTTATGGCGTGATCAGTACAGCATATCCAGTGGCTGCAGAAACTGTGGAAAGCAGGCCAGTCTGGTCAGAAAATAGTCAGCATGGGGAACCACAAACCCATATCAAAGGATTCACATATCAGATATGTTTGGGATTATGAGAGCTCTTGCAAATGGGCTCCCCTTGCTTTACTACTGTCCATCCTTGGCAAAGCCTCAGAGCCTAAGTAGCCCACTGAGCTCCCATTGGCCACAAGCCACTGGAGCTGCCTTTATGTTGGGTATTTAGAGATTTTAAATATTGGACCATGGTCCTTTGTAACACTTGGGGATATTATAAGCAGACCTGTGATCTTCTGATGTTCCATAGGTATATTATAACTACTAACATATTGTATTATAACTACTAAGAAAAATACTGTTCTTATCTTTTCCAAGCTGTGATACAGGGAAGCATACGACAGATGGCTTTGGATGGAAGCTCCAGCATTTCTATATGATGTGGTGGTAGTGGGGAGGAATTGTTCTAACAGGAGCTGTAAAGATCATGGGCCAAATCTTGCTTGCCTTACTCACATTAGTAGTCTTATTTAGTTCAAAAGGACTGTTTGTATGTGTAAATCAAGTAGGGTTTGGCATGATATTTGAAAAGTTAATAGTTCTGCAGAAATCTATCATCTTTTATACAGTAAATCTGAATGATAAGGACTCATTTCTTATTTGTCCTTTTAGTCCAATCAAGATTACATTGCTCCTGTATTTCAGCTCCCTGACAAAGCTGAAATCTTTAAAACCACATGCATCATTCCAGTGCAGAGAATTCAATTTTCTCTAGTCTTGCACTGCTTCAATCATTTCAGGTCCTAATTCTACTTGAAGCATAGATAAAAAGGAATCTCCCTAAGTATTGCCTGCACACACACTTCACTGTCATGCAATGTGAAATTTAAAAGAGGGACACTTGTGTCAACCTATAGCCACAGGACTTATGATTTTTATAAAAAATAAATACTATATATATAAGCCCTTCAGGTCACCTTTGTGATATTATCCTGCTGAATGCATAGAGTTAAATCAAAGGTGGCTGTGAGGGAGAAATCAACAAGAAACAAAACAATGGCAAAGGTAAAGTGTGTATGATAAGGTATATCAAGGGTCCATGAGGAAACACTGGGGAAAACGTTAAGTGGGGGAATACCTCTTGCCTGGCTCCAGCTAGTATGCTAAAACCAAAAACCCGGGATCTAAATAATAATAAAACCTAAAAGATGCTGGCCTAAAGAAGAAGGGGAGGAGTGGGTTATTAGCACTCTGAGGCTGATGTCCAGATTGACTGAGACACCCAGAGTTAGAGAGTATACTGTGAGCAGGACAGACTGGTGGCCAGAGATGAGGGTAAACTGGACGGAGGGGAATTTACAAGTGCTTACCAGGGCATAGGTGCTGGAACTAGGAGTACTGGGGGAGCTGCCTCAACTCCTGGCTCGAAGTGGTTTCCATTATACACAGGTTTCAGAGTAACAGCCGTGTTAGTCTGTATTCGCAAAAAGAAAAGGAGGACTTGTGGCACCTTAGAGACTAACCAATTCATTTGAGCATAAGCTTTCGTGAGCTACAGCTCACTTCATCGTATGCATCCGATGAATTGAGCTGTAGCTCACAAAAGCTTATGCTCAAATGAATTGGTTAGTCTCTAAGGTGCCACAAGTCCTCCTTTTCTTTTTGTTATACACAGGGTTTACAGTCTGCTTCAATGGCTCTCAGTACGCAAATTGTTTCAGCCTCTGTTGCCAGGAAAGATTAAGGTATAGGAAAGGCGAAATATGTGTTTAGGACTCTGTTGTAACCCTTTGCTCTTCATGCTATGTACTTTTGGGCAAAAGAATAAATAGGGCTTCATTTTGAGGAAAACTGGTTTAGATTCACTAATCAGTCACTGTTGCAAGCTCCCAAAGGAAAAGGCTCTCAGGATGAATTCCTAACAATGCACTCAGTACTGTTGAGGAGCTACTGAAATGTATTATTGAGTGCACTTACCACACAAAATTAAATACCTACTATGACTACTGTTCTTTTTTAATTAGTGTTTATATTGCATAAATTCTGCTTACAAATTGGTAAATGTGATGCAATTAATATTTATTTCTTTGGGACTATGTTTGGCATTAAAGATAGTGACACTAATTCTGGCTGCATAAACTATTATGGTGTGATACACCCT
The DNA here is from genome assembly GCF_965140295.1 of Lepidochelys olivacea. Lineage (NCBI taxonomy): Eukaryota > Metazoa > Chordata > Testudines > Cheloniidae > Lepidochelys > Lepidochelys olivacea. The sequence continues at coordinate 173,892,525 of NC_140412.1, read as the reverse complement.
TTTCGTAGCTCAGCCATTTTGTATAAAAGGAAAATACTTCTGGCTCCTTCAATAAGTGATTTATGTGCATAAACTCTGTTAATTTTTAGCTATTGTGAATCTTGCAGATTAGCATTTATAAGACAAGTTGAAACATGCTTGTTATGATAAACAGGTTCGTAGATTATAAAGTTAAAAGGGATCATTATGATCATCTAGTCTGATCTCCTGTATAACAGGACTTCCCTGAATTAATTTCAAAATTAATGAGTGGCTTTTTTTTTTTTGATGAGTGCCTTTTCTTTCCTTAAAGTGCTAATCAAACTTCTCAGGCAGGTGTGAAGAGGAAGAAATCGCCCTAAGAAGCGCGGAGAAAAAATGCTGCTAATTCACCCTCTCCAGTTATAACGATGATGTCATTGAAGACCAAAACACATCTTTAGATTTCTTTGCAAGATTCAACACCTCAGACCTTCTCAAAAATCTGGGGATAGTGCTTTGTTATTTATAGATGGGTTTTGCATTCTATAACTACAGTTAAAATCACTGATTATCAAAGTCCTGTCATCATGTTTCCTTTTCCAATATACCCTCTTCCCCACAATAATATCTTACACACACGATGACCGCAAACAGCAAAAGGCGTTTTGCCAATCATCTTGGATTTATTGTGATGGAAACGCCTGGATCCAGGAAAGTGTGGGTATGTGCGTGGGCATTCACGCGTGTTTGCATCTCTCTATATAATTTAAATGTTGTTAAAGCTGTAGAAGTTGGCACAATGTCTTATAGCTCTTGACTTTCGGTTGTAAAGATAAGCAGTATCTTGTCTTAGGCCAAGAGTGAATACGAGTTTGGGCGGATATGTCTCCATATGTGATTAAAAACAGGTTGGCCTAATTGTCAGTGTCTGCTCATTGGAAACACAAATGGAAAGGCAAAAGGCGTTGGTTCACTTACCAGTTAGGATCTTTTCCAGCAACTGCTTGTACCTATTGCATCAGCACACTAATGCCTAATTCACCCCAGTGTGACGACATTGTCCTAAATCCTATTATACCCACCTACAACAGGGTTGAAGTTGGCTCAGAGTATTTGACTTAAGTAAGCATGTCACTGATTTTGTAGTATTTTCATGTAGCTGTTTTCTTTGTATGAATGTACATGTTTCATATGGCAGTAATGTTGACTATATATTAACCTAATTTTACAACACTTCAACCTTTTTATGTAGCTTAGCTTCAGTATCAATCACTCTGACAGAGAAGATTAAAGGAATTAAAGCATGGGGGATTTAAAATGAACATTTCAACCATCCTGTCCATAAATATGATTGTAGAACATTATTAGCATGACTTCCAATTTTGGAACCTCCGTAATTTAACTCAGTGGACAATTCAACACATTTTTGAAATAATTCCGAAGCTTCACAACTTGTAAGAAAAAACAAACAAGCAAAAATACCTCTCGAAGTGTCATTCTTTTTTTTCCCCCATAGATTTGAAATCACAGAGATCTCCATGAAGTATGATGATCCAGTTTACACATATATACCAAAACAGTCTCACTCAGTTTACTTTGTTTGTGGCTTTATTCTCCACTCCCCATGGAAATTTCATCTGCTGAACCAGACCCCAGAATCCAATCCAGGTTTAAGGGACAGTTTCTTCCACTATCAGTCCTACCTTTTCTTCACCTTTTCCTCCTCTTGTTTGTTAATCATACTAATGCTAATATCTATATAAGATGATTCCAGGCTACTTGTGGCCATCCTGGAATCCTCTTGATTTTTTGAACTCCCTTTGCCCATCCCTAGGGTGTGTGCATGTGACAATTAGTGTTGCCCACCCTCCCCCCTATTGGATAAGGTGATTTTGGGCCCCTGCTTGCATCCCCCACATCTGCCTTCTGTCTCCTGCCCAGCAATTAATTTGGTCTCCCAGTCCCCTATCAGTTCTCTTCCGATTCAGCCCCTGCCTCAATTCAGCTCCCTCCCCCACGAGTTCAGTGCCCCAACCCCCATCATCATCACCCCATCAGTTCAGCCCCCAACCACATCAATCCCCATCGCCCTCAGTTCACCCTCCCACCATCAATACAACACCCTCACCCTACTCACTTCAGCCCCTCCCCCGCACACTAGCCTCAGACACAGGTGCTTGAGTTCAATCCAGCGCATGGAGATATTGTGAGTAGCGGCAATTTTTAGGACTGTTACTAAACATTGTCATTTCCAGGAAGAGTATCTTACTTGAGTGTAATTAGGAACTGCATTTAGTAGTGAGTTAAGAAGAGGGGCAGTCAGGAGAGCCAGCAATTGACAGAAATGCTTCTGACTCTTCCCATGAAATATTAACTCTCACAGGCAGCTGCTCAGCACCTCATGATGTGTATTGTGCACAGCATTCTTGTCAGCCCAGCCAGCTGCTCCCCTCAGCTTATTTGGCTTTTATTGGATCATATGTAACACACACCATGCTCAGTAGCATAATTCATCCCCACCCATACAGGAGTCAGTTCTCCTGTTGTATGAAAAATTTACCCACACTTGAGGGAAACCAACATATACCAATCAACAGAGCAGTGTGAATAATGGAGTTTTTGCTTAGCTGGCAATTCCAAACATTGGGGAAGAAATCATTTTGGGTTAAATGAAAACTTTTTTTTTTTTGATAAATTAGAAGGTTCAGAGGAATTTCATTTTGGATAGAATGAATCATTTTGTTTCAACAAACTATAATTGTTTTGTTTTGCTGTTGACCAATTTTTAAATGTTCTTGCTTTTTAAATAACATGAAAGGAATATTTGAAATGAGTTGTTCTGAAACAAAAAAATGACACGTTACAAAAATGCCAAAACAAAACATTTCAAATTTTAGGTAATTTTTGAAAAAGTTTTTTTGACTGAAACGATTCAGTGAAACTTGTGGTAATTGGCGAAACATTTCAGCATTGCTGATTCTGTATTTTTGGCTTTAAAAAGGTTTCAACCAAAAAACCCACCTCTACCACGCAGTGCTAGAATGGAAATATAGGGTATGTAGAGTTTCTGTATATGATTCTATCAGTAAATTAACCCAGCATTCCATCACTTTTCTTGATATATCACCCTTAGTGTGAGCACCCCCATTCAGGGTCCTGTTACCATTTAATCAATAAACAATAAAATGACCAGCATCGAAGAAGCTGCTCTCGCTATTTTCTATAGCGCAGATGGTAATATTATGAACAAGGGTGATGATGGAGTTAAAACCTATGTGTTGGTAAAGGGGCTGCTAAACCTTTTCCTGGAGAATCATTGCCATGTTTTCTGCACAGGGCAACTTTAGGCAGAAATCTCTTGGGTGCTTTGAACTACACTGGATGTGCATTTTACTCAAGTTGTCTGAGTTTAAAAGTTTTGGGTTTAAAGTGTAATTTTTAAGAGCCCTACTCTAAGCACCATGATAATAAGCAATATTAGTATGCTGTAAGTGCACTTCCTGGGTAGGTGAAGTTCACCCAAGGCAGGGAGCAAGAGCTAACTGGTGCATAACCTGCAGTGGCTTACTGCTGTTTTCCCACGTCTTGACCTGAAGCAGTAATAATGCAAAGTGTGCTACTAATTTAACAAATTGACCTGACCAATTTAGCATACTACTTGATCTGACTGGGCCTTCTTTTCCTTATTCCCTTTCTGCATTACATGGAACCTTCTGCAGATCCCTCTGCACGTGAGAAAATTGGCAGCATATAAGAGGATGCAAAGCTTTACTGCTTGTTACAGTATATCCAGTTATAGGCTGACTGAGCCTATAACTTGTTGCATCCGTCAGGTTATTTATACATAAAAGGAGAGAACTGTGTACTGTGTGCCTGCCATTGGATTTGACTGTTAAAGTACTTTTATGTCCATCTTGTTTTTCTCATTCATATCCATGTGGTCTTCTTTGAACTAGAAAATCTAGTCAAATTAGCCTTCTAATTAATATTTTATCAAATGTGCTCTGCTTCTATTTTAGCTGGAATAGATGTAATTTTCAGGATTATTTGTCAATGGAGCCCCTAAAGGGCTATCTGGGCCTTGACCAGTCGGTTCTTCTGGCTTAGTCTACACTTAAGTTAGTCCAACATAGCTACATTGGTCAGGTTAAAAAAAAACCCACTCTGACCAACCTAGTTACAGTGACCTAACTCTGAGTGAAGACATAGCTATATTGATGGAAGAATGCTGCCATCAACATAGCTAGTTTAATTGAGGGGTGGTAGCATTCCTGCACCAACAGAACAATCCCTTCTGTTGGTGTAGGGTACATTTGCTCTACGGGGTTATGCCAGCATAGCTATGCTGATATAGTCTTCATAGTGTAGACACAGTATCTGTGTGCAACCCTACCAAGTGCCCTGCCTGAGCCTTCACTTTCACATTTTTCAGAAGACTCAACTATATTCAGCAGCTTCAGCCTTCCTTTCAGGTTCTGTGACCATTGATCACAGTGATATAAAATAGCCTTTTCCAAACCAAGTGGTGTTTAATCTTGTCAGAAGAAACACAGCATAACAAGAGCAAAGGGATATTAACACAGTAACAAACTACATACATAACTTTTACGTAAAACATAGGTAGGCCTAGCTTATCCAGACCCCAACTTGGGTCTGTAGAAGACAATCTGCACCCCCACAGCCTCTGACTGCCCTCTTTCCCAAGCTAAGAGGCTCAGGTTTTTATCTACTTCCAAGGTTCTTGTTTTAAGTTTCCTACCTGAAGTCTCTTGAGGCTACAGGCTGGGACCTTTTCCTGGTAGGATCAGCCAGACTGCTGATTCCAGCCTGGTGGGAATAAGGTTTCAAAAGGAATTGACACCTGCATTATTCCTTTATGTATCATCTGAAGCTTATTATCTCCCTTACTGGGCTATGTACCTTCTCCTCTTGTTGGACTTAACCCCTTAGTAATCATATAGGATAGGTCTAGGCAGCAAAAAAAGACCCATGCTAGTGAATATCAGAGTCTGGGTCAACTGAGCGAGGCTGGCAGGGCTAAAAAGAACAGTATAAGTGTTCGGGATCAGGCTCAGGCAGTAGCCTGGGCTCTGAAACCCAGTGATGGGGCAGCATCTTGGAGCTTGGGCTCAAACATAAGCCCAAATACGTACACTTTTTTTAGCCCCACAGTACGAGCCCAAGTCAGTTGACCAGGAATCTGAGGCTTGCTGTTGCAGGATTTGTTTTGCTGTGTAGATGTACCCATAGTTACCAACACAAACACAAGCAAACAAATAGATAAACCTATTATTCATAAAATATTTTAGGCACATTCAACAAACTTCTTACAGCCCAAACTTATATCTATACAGTACTTTCCATCTGCTAATGATTTCCTGAAGGCTGCATTTCCTCCTGGTCATGCATATGCAACTCCTAATAATGCTAATGGAAGTTGGTATTGTGTGCCTTCTGGAGACAGACTCTTTTGGCTACTGTAAATCTGTTGCAAGATTTTCAAAAAGTATTTAACCTTGTGGATATCCATCAGGTTTTCAAGAACATACACTCAAACTTTTATGCACATGCAAACACTGATGGTGTAAAAGCTGGTTTGAAATTTCTGAATTTTGAGTTTTTGCAGATTTTTTTATGGGAATTTTGAATTTCAACTAAAAATCCAGGGGAAACAATTTTTTCACAAACATTTTCATGAAAAATGTACCCAGTTTTCAATCAGCTCTAATTTACATATATATCTAGATATGTACGTGTGGGAATCAAAGGTTTGGGGTGGGCATCAGCAAATTACACAAACCCAAAATATGCATGAAATCATAGAGACAAGGTGTGACAAAGGGCCAGAAAGTGTTACACAGCTGGAAGGCTAATTGACCCAGATTCAACCTTTAAAGACATAGTAGTAGTAGTAGTAATGTTTGTGTTTTTGTGTGTTTACCTATATATTGTTAGAGGTAGACAATGTAACCAAACAGTTCCTGTCTATCATTGTATTCTGTTAATTCAGAGATCAAAAGAAAATGTTAACATTTAAATGAACTCTGAATGTAGTGATATCACTAGAAGTTTGTAGTAGGTCACCTGCAAATGGTGGTCACCTGCAATTGCCTTATGTTACTCCATGTAGCTAACTACTGGTAATGCTTAAGAGATAGGAAGTATAGTTGAAAATATCTAGGATAATTGCCTATTGTTCACCCAAGGACTTCATGCTTTCAAGAGGCTACCATAGCTTGCCAGTAATCTTTATAAAAAACTCTTGGGAACTGATCCTTTCATCTCAAACCGGCTTATGCTTCATCAGGGGAAGCTTAAGCCACAAGATTGAGGTCTCCAGTTCTATTATGGATCACCCTGATATTGGACACCTGACTGACCAATGCAACTAATTTTGAAAGAACTCTTTGCAACTCTAAAGTTCTCAATCGCTACTTTGCAACTGACCTAAGAACTCTATTCATGTCTCTTTGTATAATCTTTTAACCAATATTCTCTCTTTTCTTATTTAATAAATTTTAGTTTAGTTAATAAGAATTGGCCATAAGTGTGTATTTGGGTAAGATCTAAAAATATTCATTGACCATGAGGTAATGTGTCTAATCCTTTGGGATTGGTAGAAGTCTTTATATGATGAATAAAATATTCAGTAATCCTCATCATATTTGACTTGGCTATCTGGGAGGAAGTCCAAGGCTGGGTTGCTTTAAGGGAACTGTATTTCTGGCTTCCGGGTAACCAGTAAGGTGTTGTAGAAACTGTTTTGTTGCTGGCTTGGCGAATCTAAGTATTTGAACAACCACCAGTTCTGGGGATTGTCTGCCCCATTCTTTGCAGTTTGCCCTAATTGAGCAGTTTCAGCATGGCTCCCCTGGGACCCTGGTCACACAAGGTGGGTGAGGTAGTATCCTTTATTGAACCAACTTCAAGACATTTGACCAACACTGTCCAGTGGAATTAAATATGTTCTTAATTTTATTTTATATTTGTGTGTAGCAGGGTGGTCACACTGCTCTGGCCCTGAAGGAGTTAAAACAGCCCTTGGAGAGGGCTTCCCTGGGGAGCTAATAGTAAAAGCAGCCCTGGAGAGGGCTGGGGAAAAGGAGTGAAAGCAGCAAACCTAAGCTGATTGGGGAAAGTGGCCACAGCTGGCCCTTATAAGAGGGCTGTGGGCCAGAAGCAGAAGTCTCACTCTAGCCCTGGAGTGGGAAGGGTTACTTGCCTGAGAGCGAGGTACCTTAAGTGGAGCAGTGCTGGGGAAGGGCAAAGGGAGCTGGGGAGCTCCAGCCTGGTAAACCGCCAGGCTGCATGCCTTGGTAAAGGCCTAAAATGTCCTGGGGCTGCAGAGGGGCAGCTTGGGAATAGGCAGAGGCAGTTGGTCCTAACCCCTTGCCAATGATGAGTGGCCATTACACTGCAGTCTGCCCCAGTGAGCGGGGGTTAGATGATGACTGGCAGTAGCCACTGAGGCAAGATGGGTTTAGAGGCTTAGGAGCTCACTGGGAGGGGAGACCCAGAGTGTGGGGACACTGCCAGGGGGCAGCACCCAAAGGTAAAGGGGCACTGGGGTCTGGGAGGGACACGGAGGCCAGCGGCAGGCGAGACCCCATCGCATCGGTGAGTCGTCGCCTTGCTACACTGTAGAATTACTGTGGCTTTATTAAAGTGATTCCTGATTAAGTCAGTGTAAGTGAAAAATAGAATCATTTTCACCATGTGGTGTGTGTGTGTGTGAGAAAGGGACAACAGTACCAATAGTACTTTATGTAGTTGTAATTTGATTTTTATTGAAAAAAATTAAAACTGTAGTTTTTGCACTATAGGCTCTTTAGATATTATTTCAAATTCAGAATCAAAACTGCTTGGAATACCTCACTTTACTATATTTTGAAGTGTGTGTGCATCCGTGATTGTTTGCAGGGAAGTGAAACTGTGGGTTACATTGGAATGTGGAATATTTTATAACAAAGTTTTTGAAATTGAATTGGCAAGTCATTTGTGTTTTCCTTTACAGCTCTTTTCCACGCTCATGTACAGCATTCCTTCCAGTCTTTAATCTTTTTATTTTTATACTTAAGTATACAAACTATTTGTGTGGTCTTTGCATAGTGGTTTTAAAACTAAATTGGGAAGCACTGCTTTAGATACTCCTCTCAGATACCTTTTAGTTACCAGCAGGAATTTGTTTTATATGCCAAAGTCTCCATTGCTTAAAAATATAATTAAAAGGAAACTGAATCCTTTCTGAGCAATGGATCTCAGAATTAAGGCAAAGCTGATTTTGATCAATAGATGTAATTGAAAATAATTGAATAATTTATTTTTAAACAAGTGCCAGTAATTATAGGGGTTTCTTCATCGCACAGCTACCAATTATTTAAAAAGTTTTCATCCATGCTGCAAAATTCTACTCTTGTACACAACGTGCACATGTGTAACTGAAAGCAGAATCTGAAAGCAGAACTCTTCCTTTTAGTATCATGTCTCTGATACTAATAAATAACCAAGATAAACAAAATTTCTATCTGGTTTTTCATTGAAGTTGTTCTCCAGTCATTGGCATGCTGCACTGGGGCCTCATGGCTTCCTAGTTATTAGGCTATCACCAAATGGGATTTACCTACAGGCATCTGAGTTGGGAGCATGGAGAGACTGACAGGCTTGCTCCCTACAATGGTAGGGATCCTGTGGAGCTGCACTTGGGGACTATTTAATTTAGGGCTGTGGGAAATAAGTTGAGATATCCCAGTAGCAGGATGGAAGTTTTGGGAGACTTCAAAAAAGCTTCTACATTATTATTTTTGTTTTTTTCCTTTACCCTGTCAGAGCTTGACAAAAGATATAAATGTCTTTTCCCCTGTATATTTATCCTAAACCAAGTCAAGACTGAAGTTCTAAAGCTTGCTAAAGCAAGACTCAGCAGGTGGATTGTCACAGTTTAAAGAAACTGTCTTTTTAGTTGCCTTGCTATAAGTTAAAACATATATAAATACAACTTCACACATCTACAGCTCTATGTAAAATATGTGACGGAGATATTACATATGTAATAAATTGCAGTCATACGATATTGTATTTATCATGCCTATTCTAATGCCTCACCTACACGCTAATCCATCTCTGCCAGTCAAGGGCCTGATTCTCCACTGTCTTGCATCCTGTGTAGTTATTTATTTATGCCTCTGTAGTGTGCATGTAAAATTTTACCATTTTAATATGGTAGTATAGTGCACATGCTTTCCACAAGTGTAAATCACTGCACAAGCTTCAAGGCATCGGTGAACTAGGTTCATGATCTCATACATTCCAAATAGTTTCTGACAGCACTATTAAAAAAACACAACAAACAAACAAAAAAATACCTGCCACAAATCTTTACTACTTCCCTCTTCAATATGGAATTTTCTCCTGCAAAACTGCACTGATCCAAGGCCTATCTTGGGCAATATTCAGTCTTGGTGTACTACACTATGATTGCAATTATACTTGCAATTTATCAGGGTTTGGCATTCTTGTATTAGCCAGAAAAAGCTATTTAAGGTAGTTTTAAAGGGTTTTAAAATTTTATTAATTAAATCCTGTCTTTCTAAAACCTATATAATGAGACTTTAGTCCCAAAGGAGTAATCTTTTACAAATGGAGGGATGAAAACCTAGTGTAAATAAACTTTTTATTCTCTAAAATATTTCTGAAATAGATGTGATTTTTTTCTGTGAAACGTGGGCATGTGAAGAAGACAAGACACAAGATGTGATGTAAAGAAATGTAATGCCACGTACATGTACACTGACTTTCCACTTGGTGAATTTGCCACTTGAAAGCAATGTAGAAAAAGTACATTCTGTTTTTAAAGGAATTACCAGTTCTGGCGTTATTCCCTTTTTTTTAATCGTAAGGAATATCTCTGGAATTTGTATAGTACCCATATACATATTTGTAACATAACTATATCTTATGAAAACATAGAGCCTGATCCAAACACACAGAGCCTGATGGAGACTTTCCATTGACTTCAGTAGGATTTGGATGAGGCTTATAATGTTTAAGGAACTAGCTCTCACTTTGCTAGCATTTCTTTTTTAATCTTTCTCTGCTAAATTGAGCAGACTTGTTCTATGATCACAAACTCTTTGGGTTTAACACGTTTGTTCTTATAGTACAAAAGTAAAAACACTCAAACAATAATCAAATAAAAAAACCCAAATCCTAAAACGCTACTTAAATGGAAATTACCACTGATTTTTTGGCACATTTCTCGTGTGTGTGTGAGATTGTATTGTGTGTAAAACCATGCTCCATTCCTGCTGGATGCCACCAGCTCAATCACTGTGGGCAACAGACCATATATACTTATGTATCTTCTGCTTGGCTTACTGCTTGATGCTTGCGATCAGACGCAGCATTTCATTTCCAATATCACAGATGACAGAATAAAATGCAGAATGAATTTCTGGAAATGTCAAAAGGGTCAGGGGAAAAAAGGATGGAGCTCTCTGTATACATTGCTTCTGTGGGAATCAGAAAGTATAAATACCTGTTTCCAAATTCGTTGATGGTTTTGTTTTAGTCTTACACCTGTAATTTTTATTAATTGTGTTCGTTTTTTTCTTAAAGAATAGCTGCAAGGTAGAAAATGTCTGTGTTCATTTATTTGTATTCTCTGTATGTTTTTCCTGAAGCTCCTACAGTAGTTTTCTGCACTTAAGACTCAGTGCCACATTGTGAGCTGATCGGCCAGACTGCTGTACTTCCACAGATCCCCATTGACTTCAGTGGGACACTACAGGGATCCCCAAGGAAGAACACAGCCCCAAAATTATGACCTTTTTAAAAAAAAAACCACCACATTTTGCCCAACACAACATTTTAAAATAAAATATTACAAAAAATCAGTAATTCAATAAGTGTTTAGTTTTGCATTTGAAAATTTCAATAGAGCCATGAATACATGAACAATTCAGGAAGATATAGCAAAATTATGTAGTGCCACCAACTCTTGTACTTTTATCTTAAATCTCATGATCATCTGTGGTGTTCTTTTTAAAGCCCCATTTCCTGGAGTCATGTGACTTTCAGTTTTAAAATGTAAGTCTTTAGCCCTCATCATTGCAGAGAAAAGCTTAGAAAACGCTCCCTCCCCCCAAAGTCTCAAAAACCACAAGACAAATTTTAAAGAGTATATACTTTATTGTTTTTATATATCATGATTAAGTCTCTCATGATTTCGGGGGGCTGAGTCCATATATTTCGCATACATAGGATTGGCAAAATTTTAACAGTTTTCAAAGTACTGGGTTTGATTTTCCAGGAAGAACTGGGTGAAATGTTGAGTTTTTGGAGATTGAATTTTTTTTTTTGCAAAACAATCACCCTTACTTCCATGAGAAATTCTGCTGGCGTCAAAGGAGCTGCTAACATAATAAGGGAGACTGGATTGTATCTACTATATGCGATACAACAAGCTGCCATCCCAAATATTATAAAGTGTTAATGGGGTGCTTGGTGCTGTTGGATTTAAACACTGGCTTAGATCACGTGTGAAAATAACTTCAGTTGATGTGCACGTAACTAAAAAAATTGGTGCCTTTTGTTTTCTATGCTTTGCACCTTTACGTTTCTAAGAATTTTCTCTGTACGCAGACAGCAGCAGCTCTGTTGTTGTCAGAGTTGTTTATAGCCTGTAGCAGCATAGACACTGTTTGCTTTCTCATGGAGTCTTGGGCTTGGTTCTTCTAGTTGTCGTTTATTTTAATCTAAAATTCAAAGTCATTTAGACATGTAGTACGTCTTTTGGTCTCTGTATGGAGATGTTCTAGTTGTTTTATTCTAATATACATTTTTATCCAACACACACACTTGCCACAATTGGCAGTCTCTGTTCAGAGATGTCTAGGACTAAAATACCAAAAGCTGTTGCAGGTCATAGTCAAGAACATGGACAGTATTAATTGCTGAAGATTCTTGATGTTGACCTCTCTGTACTGACCATAATGTATTTCGTTCTTGCTTGTGCCCTTAATCCTTGGGCACCAGATTCACAGTCAACACTTTTTTAGATTGAAATCCAACCTCTTAAATAAATAAATATGCATTTATCTAGTGCCACCATAACTTGAAATCTTTGCCAACATGTGGGCCTCTAACATTTAAAATGGTTTAATTTTATGCCAAAGATGATCTGTACATTTTTCTCCTTCTTTGGTTCTGTGTTGCTGCATATAGGCCTGATTTTTCCCTTCACTTTTTTTACGCTTTTTTTTCACTTCACAGATTTTACACTGGTTTAACTCCATTGATTTTGATGGAGTTTTTCCTACTTTATACCAGTTGAAGTGAGATAGCAATCAGAACAATTTATTTGATAGTTTAGTACTAGCATGTGGGAACTTCAACTATATTAGAGGTCTCTAGCTAGATGAGCCAAAATGAACTAACAGGTTTATTGTTCTGAGTGGGACCACTTGCACAGTGCATTAAGAATTTGAAACTTGTCGTTGCCTGGTACCTTGTCACCTGACCAGCCCTATTGGGAACTGAACAACTTCAATTTCTGTAAGATGCAGTAAGTGTAATGTGGAAGTAAATCAGCAGAGAAATCTGCAGCAGTTGAATCTATTGACTTGATTTCCTACCAAGCTAAAGGTTCTGTACATGGTTTTTCAACTCTCCTGTGCCTAGATTTCTTTTAAAAGAAGAAATACACCATCTCCATGTTCAATGGTAGCTTTTTATTTTCAGCTCCACAAACGCATCAGATGCTTCTATGGTTTCTCTAGTTTTGGCCAAGTAATGACCCCTCTTTCTAACTATAGATGGCAGCAGAAATTTTGCTTCTTTGTCAACAGGATATTTAAAAAATCACTATTCTGTTCAAGAAGATATATAATTTTAGTAAAATTCACATTTGACATTCACAGTTTGGACGTTTTGCCATCCAAGTGAAATTGTCTCCTTTGTACTCGGATGGAATGAAGATAGTCACATTAACCTTTTGCTCTGAAAACTAAAACACACACACACACACTTCAAAGCAAAGACTTTCTGATGTTCTTGGCTATGCTAATCATAATTTCAAAACAGGGGCTGCTTCTACTTCTGTTCTTAAAGAAGGGCTGTGAATACTGTGTCATTTTAATTAGACCATGTGGTAGCTTTCAGTATGCTTGTGACCATGGCATATGACTTCATGTAATCCCTGAGCCTTTTCAGCACTAACACAATTCATAAAAAGTTAAAATACAGCAAGGCACTTGTCCTGTATTTCTTAATAATACAGAATGGACAGCTAAAGTTTTGCCCAATTCCTGATGAATAATTATGCTTGAAAGTTTCCCATTTGGAAGATGTGTAAAATTGCTTAATGGTGAACTGAAATCTTTTATTAAATTCTGAATAAAAGTTTAAGATCACAAATCAGCTCCAGAAACTGGACCCAATCTTGCATAATACAAACTCTGTATTCACTTGAATAATCCTGTTGAGCCTATTAAATCTCTCTGACACCAGTTAAGTCATTTGCTTCAATAGAGTTATTCCCATTTATTTTAGAGCAATATATGCAGGATAGTCAGTTTGGATTTACATGCTGTAAAGCTATTGTGAATGAGAACAGGAGATAGTCCAGTATTTGAGCATCAAATCTTTTTTTTGCCTGCCATGACATAAATACATAATTCTGTGTTTCCTTTACTAGGCTTCATAATATCACAAACACCTAAAACGTGAGAGCAGTGAGCGTACTGCTTCAGGGACTTGTGACATCAGCATTTGCATGGGAAATGCAGAATCCTGGACATCAGTCCTGGTAAAGAAGTTAAGGGCACATTGATTTGCAAATATTTACGTGTAAATACTTTTATAGTTTTTAAAGTCTACACTAGAGATAAGCGTAAGATGCACAGTTTACATTTATATCTGAATTTCCCTAAAATTTCTGGGTGTTCAGATCTAGGACTTGACTAGCCTACTATAGAGTCCAGCTGGAAAGTTCAGAGTCCTGAGTCTTATTTCACTCACACCAGTTTAACACCTGTGTAACCTGACTGAATTCAATGGGGTTTCTTCCAATTTACAGTACATTGGTGTAAATTAATCTATTTTGTAAAGGTTCCTATAACACCATTATTTCTGTAATATTTGAATGCCTTCCAGTAGTGCATTAAGCAATGTGAGTAACATCTGTCATACATAGTTCAATCTCCCATCCTCTTCCAACGAGGAGAATATAGTGTGCAGTGTAGTGTGGTGTCTTGTTTTGGTAGGGCGGGTTGTTTGTTTTTTGTTTTTAATGTACACGCTATGTGTTTATTAGATAAGGTAGTTCCTGTGGGAGTTTGTTCCACAGTCTTGGACTAGACTCCCAGAAGCTCTGTCTCTTGCAAGAATTAATTTTACTTTTATTGTGGAGAGTTCCATTGTGTCTGAGGAGTGGAGATGGCAGGACACAAATTGAAGTCAGGTCATCAGCCAGGATGGGACAGAATCTCCTAGTCAACCAGAAATGATAGAAAGCATTGCATCCAGGAGGATGAGAATGGATGTCTTCCCTCTATCCAATAATGAGATGATGATCTGTACAAAACAGTGGTTGGGTTCTGATGTCCTGAATACTGACATCTAATCTGAGGATCAGGTCCAGGGTGTGATCAGCTGTATGGTTTGGATCAGAGATGACTTGTGAAAGTCCTAGAGAGGCAAGTGAGGATATGAGTTTGAGTATGATCTAAGTGATTTTAGCATGAATTTAGACCAAAATCAGGCTCCAGAACTGTGTCTACATTTCACCAGTGTTAAGGGAAGTTCTGATCCAGGCTTTTGGTGCATCTCTAATCTGCTAATATATTCAGATTATAATTCAATGTTCTAAAAACTAATCCTGCTCAGTTGAAGTCAATCAGGTTTTTGACATTGATTTCTGTGGTAACGAGTTTGGACTCTGCGTATGCATGTGTGTGCACGGGTGTGTGTACACACACAGCTTTTCAGATCACATTGAAGAGTTTGTGATCAGAAAGTCCATTTGATTTTCTAAGCATGTGCTGGACTTAATTCTGCAGAGTCTAGCATCCTGTACCCCCATCCTATTGAAATCAGTGGGATGACAGGGATATAAATCAGAATTGAATTCATCCTGCTATGTGTAAAACATGGTTATGGAATAAAATGGCCTCTTCCTCTTAGCCTTTTTAGGTGACAATAAAAGTGCCATTCATCGTGGTTTGTTCACTCAGAATCAGTGATTCCCATTTTGTAAAGATCGGAACTCCTCCCATTGGGGAGTACCAGATGTTTTTGAGAGTGTAATATTCTTTGGAACCTTCTGCGATTTAAAATATTGATTCAGTGCCCAATGCTGGGTTGATCTGGAGCTGCCAGAAAGAAAATTACCAGTCAAAAACTTGAATGTATGGATTTGCAATACAATAATAAATAGCAGATGAAATCCAAGGTTGCCATCAGTCTGGGATCTGTGTAGGCAATCAGCATATGCTAGCTAAAAGTTTTATAAATGTAAAAGTTAGACTGAACGAATGCTCCAGGCATGGGGCCAGAGGTTGCCCTTTTGATGAATGTAGACACATTTCACAAAGCTGGAGTTAGTTTATGATGTGTCAGAATTGCAAGCATTTCAGATAAGTTTCTTAGAACACTTCCAGATTATGTAAAACATAAATGGTTCCTTTGGTATTTACTGCTCATGATCAGATTATTAGGTTAGTAATTATCTCTGAATTTTCATCTTCCGTTTCCTTCATTTAATAGAAATTATAGAAATATATGTACCTTGTGTCATAAATATAAAGGGAAGGGTAAACCCTTTAAAATCCCTCCTGGCCAGAGGAAAAATCCTCTCAGCTATAAAGGGTTAAGAAGCTAAAGGTAACCTCGCTGGCACCTGACCAAAATGAACAATGAGGAGACAAGATACTTTCAAAAACTGGGAGGAGGGAGAGAAACAAAGGGTCTGTGTGTCTGTCTATATTCTGTCTGTGTATCTTTTTTGTAACTTAAGGTTTTGCCTAGAGGGGTTCTCTATGTTTTGAATCTAATTACCCTGTAAGGTATCTACCATCCTGATTTTACAGGGGGGATTTCTTTATTTCTATTTACTTCTATTTTTATTAAAAGTCGTCTTGTAAGAAAACTGAATGCTTTCTCATTGTTCTCAGATCCAAGGGTTTGGGTCTGTGGTCACCTATGCAAATTGGTGAGGCTTTTTATCCAACATTTCCCAGGAAAGGGGGGGTGCAAGTGTTGGGAGGATTGTTCATTGTTCTTAAGATCCAAGGGTCTGGGTCTGTAGTCACCTAGGCAAATTGGTGAGGCTTTTTACCAAACCTTGTCCAGGAAGTGGGGTGCAAGGTTTTGGGAAGTATTTTGGGGAGAAAGACGTGTCCAAACAGCTCTTCCCCAGTAACCAGTATTAGTTTGGTGGTGGTAGCGGCCAATCCAAGGACAAAGGGTGGAATATTTTGTACCTTGGGGAAGCTTTGACCTAAGCTGGTAAAGATAAGCTTAGGAGGTTTTTCATGCAGGTCCCCACATCTGTACCCTAGAGTTCAGAGTGGGGGAGGAACCTTGACACCTTGTTTAATTTTAAAAAAATTCTCATTGTAAGTTCATGTCATGGCTTGTCATCTTTTGTGATTGTAAAGTACCTAGTACAATGCATCTTCAGCATATTTTAGTACAGCCTTTTATCCTAAGAAAAGGTAAAATGGTGACATTTCCTAATGGAGAAGGTTAAAAACAAAAAGTATCTGCAAGACTCTTGTAGGAGGATTGGAAAATTATGTATAAAAATATTTAAAATCCATGTTGTGGAGGGGTCTTCTTGGCTCAGTCTAATGGACTATATGGAATCCTCTACCTGTAAGTCACATGTTTAAATGTAAATTGATCAGCATTCACCGTAATCCATTACCACCTCATGATTGTTCAGTGACGTGAGTGAAATGCTTTGGTGGTCTCATTGCAGCTGTAGATGTAATAAAACCTCTATTAAGCACTTGATGGGAGTGTCAGGAGTGAGGCAAAGGACTGTTAGGGTAGATTAGCCTTCATACATATCACACAAAACGGTGTCATTTGGAAGTTTGCCTTAAGTCTGCTTGTACGAGACTTGTTCTGTGGAAACAGAACTTCACTTTGCAGGGCTGTCAAGAGGACATTTCAAATGTACTAAAATTAACTTTTAAAAAAATCTATATTGGATCC
Source organism: Lepidochelys olivacea (assembly GCF_965140295.1). Lineage (NCBI taxonomy): Eukaryota > Metazoa > Chordata > Testudines > Cheloniidae > Lepidochelys > Lepidochelys olivacea. The sequence goes on along the minus strand of NC_140412.1, from coordinate 173,875,347 downwards.
ATATTGATCCATGGTCTCTCTTAATCCTGATTCAGTGAAAATTCTCATTGTAATTATTTGGAATTTTGTGAGAGAAAACAACTAGAACCATTTAGAACCAACATTGATGACCATTGACTAAAATAGAACTATTTGTTCAATTGATTGTTCACCATTGAAGTATTCAGAGTAACAGCCGTGTTAGTCTGTATTTGCAAAAAGAAAAGGAGTACTTGTGGCACCTTAGAGACTAACCAATTTATTTGAGCATAAGTATGTGGGTCACAATCCGTCCTTTAATTTTACTTTTGAGTGCAAACTTATTTTTCAAGAAGGCAAAATCTTTTGAATTGGCCAAAAAAAAAGTCTAATTTCAGAATAAGAACAATGACTTTCAAGGGATTTGGTCCTTGCACTAAGTATATAGATTGTGGCACAAAATCTGGGTTATTGTTTAACAGTGTACATTTGTTTTAATCAGAGAAAATAAACCCACTGGGGTTTTCTATGTATTTTGGAAATACTTTTTTAAAATGTTGTTCCTATTTAAAAATGAACGTGTCTCTTTCAGTTTGAAGCCCTGAAGAATTCCATTCCAAGATCTCTACTTGCTCAGTGTGTGTGTGTATTTGCTTTTACTTAGAAATGGATGCCACTGCTATTTGCATTTTGACATTTCCTCTTAAAATGTGGTTAATCAATGCCTAAAAGCAATTCATTTACTATCAAGATGGTGATTTGACCATAACCTATTAGAATATTTTAGAGAGAGGCCTAAATTACTAGCTTAATTTCCTGATATACCAAGGAAATTGTTGGTGAAATACAAGTACTGAAGATATTCTAAAATATTATTTAAGTGAGGATGATCTGTGTAAAAATGAAAGACAAGAGTGCTTCTTGTAATGCTCAGAAAGCACTACGTCTCATGCTTAATTTGATATAAATATTTTGAGTATAGGCAACATTTAAATAATTCACCTTTTTCATCATGGTATACTCACAATCATTAATTTTCAAAGTATTACTCTGAGAAAATCAATTGCAATAATTTTGTATACTGTTTTGATGGTAAACTTCTAATTTTAGAGTCAGTTGTAATTCTCTGTTTAATTTTTTTGCCAGTAGAGCAGCACAATCCCAGGATTTGATCCTGAAAACATTTAGCATGCATGTAAATACTTATACAGCTAGAGCTTCCATTAGACAAAAACCTCCCATTGAGGTATATCCTCATCTCTCTCTTCTATATGTGCTTTTGTAATCACCAGTCTGCTTAAAAGGAATTAAGCAAATGGGATGCATCTACTCAGTTTTGGCAGCAGATTTCCTTTGGGATTTTGGTGTGTTATTTTCCACAGTAAAAAATGGAATTTGTCTTTCTCAAAACTTCTGTAGATGTCCACTTTGTGAATTCATTCCCATCTGTTGCTATTTTTCTCTTTCTAAGCCTTACGTAGGAATACATCTGATTCTTCTATTCCTTGTACTTCAAGAATATCTTAACGGAGAGGTAATTTAATGAAATTAATAAAACTGTATTTCAAAATACAACTTTTAATTTACTTTCACCTAGAAAGAGGCCAGCACTGAAGCAAATCTCTAAGTGTGGGCACACTTAAATGCAGAGGAAGTTTAGATCTCAGTTGACCTTCTCTGCTAGCCCCCATTTCAATATTTGGTGGAAACTAAATGCAACTTGTGGGGGTGGGGGAGAAGTTCCAAAAAGTTTAATTCCAGACTTAAACTCTGTAGCTCTGGTCCATCTGTTTTCACTCTAGAAAAATGTTCTAGTGGTTGCATTGTGCATTCTAGCTGTTCTTTCCAGAGGAATTCTGTCACACTGCGCTAGACTGGTGGATACGTTGTGATATGCAGTATTGGCGGGTGAGAGAGCTGTTCCCATTTGCATGCTATTTAAATCTGTTCTCAGCAGCAGAGTCCTCTGTTTCACTGACCAGTCCATCCACTCAACTTTGATATTATGTTTCTGAAGGAGACGGGGGCAATAAGTGTGTTCATTGTGGAGAGTTCCCTGTGCAGGCAGGATGATACATTTTGAGAGAGCTCTAACTTGTCATTGATCTTGTTCAATGTGCATGTCTGACTGTGACAGGAAATAGGAGATATTTTGGCCTGCCAAGCAGATGATCTGTATCACTTTTTTTTAACTGAGATACTGCACTGTTTGTTCTCCTCCAGTGCCCAGTGAAGACAGGGCAGTGAATAAGTACAACAATGCTTAGTCTCAATCTTCCTAAGATGTAAGACAAACTGAGAGAGAAACAAGCAGATAGTGGGGTGGAATTTTCAGAAGCATCTGAGTTACCTAGGAGTTGAGAGAGTTAATTTCATTTGATGAAGCATTTCAATATTTGGATTTGTCCCTATTTAGAATTAAAACCAAAATGTTGAAATCCTCTGCTTAAAAGCCCTGGGGTCTATGACTCTGGGATAGTCTGTTTGGTTAGGAGTGCTACCCTGGAACTATCATTCTGGCTGCAAGCCTGTGAGCTTGGGAACTGACTGTTCCAGGCTCCTGGCTCAGATCACCATGCAAGCTGCAGAGGAGGCTAGGAGCTTGGGAGCTGGGGCACCCAGATTTTCCAGACTCTCTGCTGCCCATCAGCCTGCCAAGTAAACTGCCAAAGAGTGAAGAACCTGGAAGTCTAGGCTCCTCAGCAATCCACCAGGCAGGCAAGCTGACCAGAAATGGGACAGGCTTCAATCGAGGGTTCCATTGGACCTTTGTAGAAATGTAACTGTCACTGCAAAACATTTGGTTTTAGATGAATCAGTGTTCTGCAACAGAAAAATATTCTGTCCTGGGGTTCTATTAGAGCCATGTCTGCTCCTGGATTGCCCAGCATCATCTTTTATTATTTGTATCACAGCAGTACCAGGAATTATTGGCTGTGGCCTCATTGTAGTAGGTATTATTAATACACCTAATAAAAGACAGTCCTTGTTCTGAAGAGCTTATATTCTAAATAGACAGATAGTTGGAATAAGGAAATGTTATATTCTCCATTTTACAAATGGAGAACTGAAGCAGAGGGTGATCGTGATTTATCCAAGGCAAAATATTAAGTCTGTGACAGTGCTCAGAATTGTACCTAGATTTCAGTTTCTTAACCTTAAGATCATACTCCTTGTGTGTAATACAGTCCATTTTTGTATCAGTTGTCCAAGAAGTTAAGGCCAGTTCTGTCTGACCTCAGCATAGTGATTTCTTTCTTTTGTAACCTCAGTTGCATTTACTGTAATAACCTCTGTTTTGAGGTTATCCTCAAAGTGTCTAAAAGTTTCAAGTAGTGCAGCTTGGCATAGCAGGATTGCAATAGTGAGAAATATTTACCATTGGAGCTATTACTATTTCATAATTCACAGTATCACAAGAGCTATTAACTTTTGCATGGCGCAATACACTCCATAGTGAACATTTTTTTTTTCACTTCATTATGCCAGTCTCGAGATCAAGGCCTTAGATCCTCCTGGAATACAGGCTGTCTTAATGGCAGTGCAGCATGCTATTCAGTTTACCACAGTGGTTCTCAACCAGGGGTATGCAGAGGTTTTCCAGGGGGTACATTAGCTCTTTTAGATGTTTGCCTAGTTTTACAACAGACTACATAAAAAACACAAGCAAAGTCTGTGCAAACTAAAATTTTGCAAAGACAATGACTTGTTTATAATGCTCTACATACTGTACACTGAAATGTAAGTACAATATTTATATTCCAATTGATTTATTTTATAATTTATAGGGTAAAAATGAGAAAGTAAGCAATTTTTCAGTAGTGTGCTATGACACTTTTTTGTATTTTTATGTCTGGTTTTATAAGCAAGTCGTTTTTAAGTGATGTTTAAATTGGGGGTACCCAAGACAAATCAGACTCCTAAAAGGGATACAGTAGTCTGGAAAGGTTGAGAGCCATTGGTTTATAAATCCAGCAAGCATTTATTTATTTCCTCATTTCCTTATAAATTAGCTAAATTCCCCCTCTATTTCATGCTTTATAGCATGATTGTTGTAAGCTTACTCTTTCCTGAGATCACCTGGCTACATGACATGACCACATTTTATCAGCTTCTATCCTCTGCTCACTCACTGTAACTCTCCTCCCTTTACTAAGCAACTTCAGTCCTGCTGTATCACTAACATTGAGCTTGCTATCTGCAAGGTGATAACATCCCCACTTCTGAAAAGAAACTACTAACAGATCACAGTGTAATGAAATCTTGTGCTCATAATTTGCTGTTTGTTAATTTTGCATTTTTCTTTTGTATTTATAATTACATGCAGGCTTTTCAGAAGCAATGTAAAAGTAAGTTTATTTAGGATGAGTTTCCGTACATTGCAAAAGGAGAAGCGGCAGTAAAATTAGAGATCTGGAATGAAAGCCTGCCCCTATTGGAGTGTTCCCACCGCCTTCAATGGGACCAGGATTTCACCTTTGTCTTGTAGACTATTCCCCTTTGCACTGGTGATTGAAAAACACGCTTGTGGTGCCTGTAAAAATGTTTATAGGAAAATACAATATTTAGAAGTTATTCCTGTCCTGAATTTCAGAGCGGTTGACCTACCACAACTTCAGTTGAATTCACTTGGGGGACTGCAGGGGTTCAGCATCTTTCAAAACCAGGCTACTTTTGTGTAGGTACCTATGTATAAAAGCCTAATTTTAAGTACTCCGGTCTGGAAACTTTGGCCATTATTTATTAAGGCTGTAGGCAGTGGCAATGGCAATGGCAGTGGCTGTTGGGAGACACAATTCAATTAACTCACTATAGTCTATAAATCATAAAATAGAAGTGTTGCAGGTTTCATCACTGTCCCATCAGGACAGGTTAGGAGCCAGAGGCAGAAGACCTTAGACAAGCAAATTACTTTTGAAATGTGTCTGTCACGGCTATGTATATGACAAGTGAAGACCTAACATAAGCCTGATCCTGTGAAGGCCTGAACACCCGTTAGTGCCATTACAGTCGATGGGAGTTGAGGGAGCTCAGCAATTTGCAGGAGACATTCAGCAACTTCTAAGATAAAAGTCCATTGTTTTTCTGCTAGGCATGAGTGTGAGAAGTAGAGAAAGCTTAGGAGCCTCAGGCATAAAATGTTCCCCTGTGGACACCTGTTGAGATTTTTATGGTAAAACTCAAAGCAAAAAAAAAAAAGAAATTTCACACTTTTATAGTGGATGACAACTGAACAAGTCAGAGAATTCTAGTAGAATCACTATAGAAAAGAAAATATTCATTGTGCATGTTCCTTCCCCTTTTTCTTACTCAGAAAACAAAATCCAGCATTAATTTTGAATCAGAAAAGTGCTGACATTCACAGTAGAACGACTGATGCTCAACAAGATCATATTTCCTAATTTCCTTTGTAGTTTTAGTGATTTGTGTATTCAGTCTCCTGTAGTGTAAATGACATGGAATATAAATTAATGCATATTGCATCAATGCCTTTTATAAGAGATCACTGGGAAAGAATTACTGCCTTAGCATAAATGTACTGTTACTGCTTGAGTAATGATAGCAGCATACTAGTCCCTTCTTCCTTTCAGAAAACCTTATTCCTTTTAGAGGCATTGTACTACATCAAGAAAAAGTTACCAGTGGAATGCTGTTAGTTCACATCCACCCACCTCAGCCTTAACTCTGATATTGCTTTAGTGATGCCACTACATGTATATAACATTTGTTACTTTTCACACAGGCGCCTTTCAGCTTTCCCCAGGGTGCTCCACCCCTAGGCCCTGCCCCCACTCCAAACCTTTCCCCAAGGCCTTACCCTTGCCCTGCCTCTTCCAGCCCCTGCTCTGCCCCCTCCCCCGGGGCTCCACCTCCACCCCACCTTTTCTTGTTCCCACTCTGCCCCCTCATCCAAACACTTCCCACCCCGGCTCCTGCCATTCCCGCCCCCCTCATATAAAACCACGCTCAGTGCATCATGAGCATTCCGAAGACACCCGACATGACAAACTTTGCTTTGGATACCACACAATAATTTTATAAGGATGAACATGAGCGTGCTGAGTGTTCCCCCAAGGTACAGAGCATCACAACACCCTAATACACAGAAAAGCTGTGATAGATAATTTGGAGGATTTAAACATTTATTCTAAGTACTCTGTCTTCCCAAGACCTATATAGTAACTAAGGTCTATCTTTTGAAAGAAGACAATTTAAACAAAGTGCCATCAAAATTGAAAACTCTTTTTTCTTATCTCTAACTTATAGCATGAAGAAAATGTGTGAAGACATATGACAGTATAGATGTCACCTGTTTGAGGTGACCCACATAACTTATTCAGAATTTAACTACTTGAAAGTGATGTGACCATCCCATTTTCATGCTAATAAAACCATTGCACCCTAACACACTGTGTGTTATCTATATACTATATGCTTTTAAGGTGGATACAAATCAGAAATTTTAACAGGTTTATTGATGCTTTCTTTTGATTTAGCACTGTACCCTACTGCTATCATCATTCAAGTGGTAACCACACATTTATACTAAAGCAGAAACTCGTTCCTAGTGAACTCTTGTACTGACATGTGGTGATGTGTAAATACACCATATCATTCAGGCTGTAAGAGTCTCAATTAAAACAAAATCACGAGAATGACAAAGGTAATAAGGTTTCAGAGTAACAGCCGTGTTAGTCTGTATTCGCAAAAAGAAAAGGAGTACTTGTGGCACCTTAGAGACTAACCAATTTATTTGAGCATAAGCTTTCATGAGCTACAGCTCATTTCATCGGATGCATACTGTGGAAACTGCAGAAGACATTATATACACAGAAACCATGAAACAATACCTCCTCCCACCCCACTCTCCTGCTGGTAATGGCTTATTTGATTATCATACACATTGTAAGGAGAGTGATCACTTTAGATAAGCCATTACCAGCAGGAGAGTGGGGTGGGAGGAGGTATTGTTTCATGGTTTCTGTGTATATAATGTCTTCTGCAGTTTCCACAGTATGCATCCGATGAAGTGAGCTGTAGCTCATGAAAGCTTACGCTCAAAGGTAATAAGGACATTAAGTGTGAATAAGAAAGCTTTCTTATTATATTAAAAGGCCAACTTTTAAACTTAACCACTGTATGTTACATTATCTACAGTACAGCTTAAGACCCTGAACATGCATATACTCACACGTAGACTAGCTCAAATCCACACTGGCTCCAGGTGGCTGCAGAGGTCTACTTACCTGGAACAACTTGCAGGATCAGGGCCCAACTTTATATAATATCTTTCATACATGTTGTACATTATCACTAACTGACTTTACACAGTCAATAATTAGTTACAAAACTAAAATCTAAAAACCTAGAGGAAGGAAAAGAATAGCATAGAGATGGGAGAAGAGAGAGGGTTTTTTAATTGAGTTACAAAGCAATGCTTATCTTCTGCTTAATTCCTAAATGAGTTTCATAACCAGCCATTTTTTATCTATTTTTTAAAGTATCTTGTTGAAGTTACTATTCTAATGTTACTTCACTTCCGGAAACTCAAACACTTTCACTGGCAGTGTCCTTATTTCTTCTCATAGGCAATGGAAAAGGGAACTGGATTTTTTTTTAAATCATTTGACAATATAAAGTGGGTACTATATGATTCTTAATATGTTAGTGTTTTATTTTTTTGGGTTCAGCTAAATCCAACTGATATCTTATACTGAAGTACATTTGAGCATAATTCATCATTAGATTCACTAACACATTCTAATACTTTTTTACTTCTTTACATTGGAAAATTGGGGGGGGGGGGAATTAAAGAAAGAAAAGAGGTGGAATCCAAAAAAATTCAAATCATGTTTTTAAATTAAACAAAATTTGTTTGAATTAAGTCATTTCTTCAACAAATTAAATTAAAAGTGAAAAAATTCAGTTAAAATTATTTTTGTTTTTTTAATTAATTGCTGGTGGGGATGTGCGGAGGAGGGAATTAAAACAATTTTTAACTAGTTGTTGTGAGGAATTAATGTTGGCAATTGCAGGTGGTGGAAAAACGCACAGTTTTCTTGGATTGTCAGTTCCTAGTGAAACCTTGTCACACATCTGAGGACAGGCACAATCACAAATGGGGAACCATATTTTGGAAGTCCAGAGACCTGCAGTAAATAGAAAATTATATAATGGGTGCCTTATCTCTTCACTTCAGCAGTTAGTCTGGGATGTAATGGAGAAGAGCTATATCAGAAAAATATAACAGACTATCTGCAGAATATATACAAATAAAATCATGGGAGTGGTGGGTAGGGAATGAAGAGCTGTACTAAATTGTAATCTTGCCTAGGAAATACCTGTCCTTTCAAATAGATCTATATTTTAGAGGTGGCCAAATCCTGCCCCACTACCATGCATGCAGAACCCCCAGTACTTCAGGATGAAAAGGATTTGTTCTATAGATTTTTTTCAAACCAAGAAGTTGTTAAAAAGGAGTTAAGGTGGAAAATGTGTTTTATCAGAGTCCAACTTGTACCATATAAACTATTGCAAGATTTTAGAAAAATTCTACTTCTTTCAATACCTCTCCCCCCACAATTGTTAAAAAGTTTGGGCACAAACATTTAAAAGAATCCATCCATCCCCTACCATAAAATCCTTACTCACTCCCACCTGGAAACTAGTAAAACCCACCATGGTTATCTGTGATGTCTTTAAAACATCTGTCAAAAGTGAGTTATTTAAGAAAATGGTTTGCTGTTACGGGAAAAAAAAGGAGTTGTGGCAATCCCATTTTGGTTCCCAAACCTGAAGTTATTTTAAAGGGAAATTACAAAAGGTTGCAATTAATAGCCTGATTGATCCACTTTAGTAGGAGGTGATTAAAAGAAGATGAAATATAAAGTTTGGTGTGAGCAGATAAAGATCTGTGTGACATAATCAGAGAATGACACTCCAACCCTCTGGATGATTTGTATTTTGTTAATTTCAGATAATCCGGTATCTCTCTTGATAGACAGGCAAATGGCTAGCTAATTTTTGAAGGTTATTAACATTAAAAAATAGTTGTTTTTAAGTACAAGAGATTAGAACAAGGGTTAATGCCATCAAAAAGATTCAGAAATGTGCTTTGTGCCTTGCAAAGGGAAAAAAAGTGAGCATTTAAGGGATAAAGGAATTAAGATTCAAAAGCATTCAGAAATCCAAAGGGCTCTGAAGAATGGATGTTCTACACTCTGGCATGTCTAGTTTAGTATGCAGCATACAATGTTTGGGGTTTGAGGGATAGGAGCTCAAGTTCCTCCTCTTTAGACTCTATGAGCCAAATTCTATTCCTAGGTGCACTAAAGTAAATCCAGAATAATTTCACTCACTTGCACTTCATTCAACAGATTTACTCTGGATGAAACCAGTGTAACTTAAAGGAAAAAATGGCCCTATTCTTCTGCAACCACAAGTTTTTGGAAGCAATTTTCTATAGTACTGTAATAGCAAGTGCTGCAGGAAACCATTAACATCTGTACAAAACTAAAATACAGTAAGTATAAATTACAAGAGTCCCAATAGAAATTGATCAAAGGCAGCCAACCTTGTAATGTCAATGAGTTTGGCATAAGAAACTATTCCTCTTTCTAAAAGTTACATCCTGAAACAGTAGCTGTGCATATGAAATATGTACTCATGAAACACTGGAAATACCAAGTCAGAGCTTTGGCAAATAAGAGTAAGGCATCAGAACTGGAATTGTTCACATAACGAAAGGTAATGGACCTTCACTGCTAGGAAAGGAATGATCGAGATAAAATGCTGTTAGACCGGTCAAGAATTAATGTGATGTCTGATACTCAAAATGAACTCCAAACGTTTGTGTATAAGAAACAAATTGAATTAATATCTAAGTGTAAAAGCAAAACCTGAAAGAGGCTGACAGTGCAGTGGCTAAAACTGTAGCTCTGAGAAGTAATTTAAGAAAGTGATGTCTAGTGGAAACATCTCTCCAACAGAATAAGGCAGCAGCTAATAAAGTGGATGAGATACCGAAATTTTTTTGACTTGGTTATACTGTGGCATAATTGTATGTAAAGATACAGTACTGCTACTTTTACACACTTGAAGATTAAACCATCATCTTTAACTTTCAAACTTCATATTTGATTCTCCAGAAAAAGTTTAACAATGGTTGTTGGTACATTTTTCTCATCCTGTGAGATATTGCTTCGCCTAGACAGAATACTCTGAAAACAGCACAGTGTTGTTTTAGCTTGCTTCGTGGTGTATTAATGTGCCCATATCACTGTCAGATAATAATGAAGCACACTTCCTACCAAATGTGCAGTGATCTAATATGTCAGCATGATGTTATGGTTGATGAAGGAGGTGCTATCTTTTGGATGAGATGTAAAACCCAAAGCCCTTACGGCTACTTATGGTGGTTTGGGACTTCATCCAACAAACAACTATACGTATGAATAACTTCTCACCAGAAAGGTCCTATTGAACTTAATGGACTTGCGCGCATTAATTAAGATCCTTGCGCGCATAATTGACTGCAAGATCAGATCCTAAAATCCAGTAGAACTTTTCATAAGACTAGTAGCGCAAACCCCAGAGTCTTGTTCAGATTACATTTTTGGGGTGATTAAACTTTTCCTACCTCCAATTCCACTGCAACTTCAGTTGGATACAGTATTCTTGTCCAAAATTACTTTTTGTGTTGCTGTGCTCTGTTAAAACAGCTCAACTGCCATATTCTGCCCCATGATGTTTCCAGGCTAGTTGGGGGGAGAAATGATTCTTTTATCCTATACCGTTTATCAGGCACTTTGGGATCATTATGGTTGAAATACTACATACGCTTAAAAATTGATTTTTGGCTTTTTAAAAGGAAGTACTAAACTGGAACATGTGTGGGGTAGAGGTGAATGAGTGACCCAAGAACTTCTTAATACCAACTGGCAAGTGGACACGGGGGCTATAGAGCTCTCATGAGTCTAGTGTGTATGTTCTAGTTCACCCAGGAGTGACAAGTGAGCTCTTGAATAAAAGCCTGTGTCACTCTGGACATCAAAATCATTGTGAAATGTATGTACAGATTCTGTGTAAGGAATTATGTGTATATATAGTGAAAATCTGTTCTTAAAGTCTGCAGGTGCTGATTACCAGCAAAGGTGAAAAACACATTTTCTGTCAGACAAGACAGATGTTCATCTATCTCTTCACATGTAAACTGAATATTGTCTCATTCACAATGGACTTCATAATACCAATCTGAATGTGAATGCAAGCGAAGGTTTGTAAGAACTTCAGAGAAACAAACGGTGAGAGATGAGAACAGAGGGGGAGGAAGAACCTTATTTAGAGGTGCACTTCAGATGTTTGCTTGACTATATTTGGTGGGCAGAGAAGATGCCCAGGCACCCTTTACTGCAGAATTAAAAAGACACAAGTTTTGCTTCATGAAAAAAGTCTCAGCCAGGCTTAGTTAAAAAAAATTAAAGAGAACTTTGGGTGAGATTAAACTTGCTTTAGAAAGGTGGCTAACCTGATAATTAATGTTAGTCTCTAGAAAGCATGTTATGGCTTTGTTCTAAATACAACCATTTTGTTTCAAGTATTCTTACTATTACTTGAATGTTTGGTAAGAAACTAATTCTTGTTTTCACTATAAATATATCTAAGTGCTGTGGTGGTAAGCAAGGTTGTGGTCCTGAGCTGAATCTTAAAGCTGGTGTGTACTGATCTTTTTGGAATAGCAGGCCTGGTAATTCTGTATATGTTCAGTAAGGGGCTGGATGCTACAGGGATCGCTTGGAGGACACAGGCGTTGGTTTGTGCCTGTCACTTCCTGTACAGAGAAAGTGAGGCCTGCTTCTGTTGTCAGAGGCTGGTGGATTCAAGGAGCTGATCCATAGTGGTACAGACAAGGCTGCCTCATGTTAAAGGCAGGTGGTGGTAGTGTGCCTCACAAAACTGGGTACCCCCGGGAGTGTCACTATAATGGATATGCAGATGTGCCCCAGACTGCTAATGGCATACTTTTTCCTCACCCTAAAACCTTATTTGGTTCAGTATGTACTCAAATACTTCTCAAAATATCTTATGGTGAGGAAAACCAATGTGTTCCCTTTGCATTAATAAGGTAATGTAGAAGTTATGCTCAATCCATCAGCCCGAAAAGGGAGGAATAAATAAAATATTAGACAATAAACCACTAGTGGCTGTAGTCAAGGAAAGATGAGTTGTTTGCTCAATGGGCTAAACAGTAGCTCACAGTATTAGAGTGCTTGTGACCTTTTAATATTTTGTCTGACATGCTTTGCACATTTGAAGTAAAAGCCATAATTTGTTGTGGCATGAAAAACACTGTAAGGAAATTGATTGCATTTGGTTTTTGGTTTTCTAACTTGAGGGCAGAAGGATTTTTTCTATAAATTCAAATTACAGCTTTTGGCTGTATTTACTTGGCTATCAAACTTTGCCCATTAAAAAAATAGAAGATTCTCGTATACTGTAAGTGCTTTTTAGGAATTCATGCTTCAGAAAAAAGGTTCAATGGCTTCTGAGGAAGACTACAAAATTACAATGTACTGAGAATGGATTACGTTTGGACCCTTTCCAATTATTATTACAACACCTCAACATGAGAATAGATTCATGTACTGTTATTTTTTGTTCTCATTGCAAAGATTGAATGGAAATAGAACATCTGACATTTTAATGCCCTGTGTAGTCAAACACAGCAGCATGCTGTAACTATGCGAGTGAGTATTTTGACAGGATAGTTATTGTATCTCTTTCTCACCAGTTACAGAGGTTGTTAGAGAAATGCATGGACTAGATGACCTCCAGAGTTCCCTTCCAACTCTGATATTCTATGATTCTATGAAAATGTTGACTAGAAATGTGCACAGTAGCACAGTGAATTGTTGTCTTTTTCAGCTAATGCATAAGGGCTTGCATATGTTATAATGGAAACAGGCCTAAGTAAAGCATAAATCCAGCCATGTCAACAGGATTGTAGCTGGGACTGGACTATTTTGGAGATTTGGGGGTACAGCATGTCTCATCAGCAGATTCTTGCTCAACTCCAGCCCTCACTGGTTATGAGTGAAAATTACTACCCTCTGATGCCTGCGTGGGCAGGATTCCACATATCTCACAAACTGTCTCCATAGTTGTAATTGTGTTGAAAGTTTAAGTTGAAAGGCAAAAGACTGAACTGACCAATAAAACTAGACTATTCTTTCATCCCTTGAAGTGGCCTCTTCAGATCAGAGTTGAGCCATGTGTCTGAGGGTGCTTGCCTTGCATTTGCCTGATCTTTACCTGATACGATGCTAAAATGGAGTGGTATACTTCAGGACTGTCAAGGTGGTGCCTTTCTTGTGTACTCATTTCACACACAAAATGTAAAGGGAGGCGGAAAATTTACTGAAGCTGTAATGAGAACAAACAACTGGTGATACAAACAGGATCCTTTCACCTTACTAGCCCTGAAACTGTAATCTGATCTGGCGTGGATGCCAGATTTCAAGAGTACTAGCAAGAATACATGGAATGGATTGTTCTACTTACTTTTTGCATTAGGTATAAAACTTTGCCTAGGCTATGCTGCAGAGGCTCAGACTTCATGCTCTCAAGCTTGCTGTGATTAGTAGGAATGGAGAGGGACGCCTGGGTTTTAAAGTTAATTACTGGCAAAAAATATGCAAAGAAATATGAGAGCATACAGATGAGGAATAGATCAAAGGAATTATGATTACTGCACAATATGAGCCAAGATTTTCAAAAATGGTTGTCTAAAGTTAGATTCCTAAACCAATATTTGATTAAAAATTACTGAGCACTGAGCAATTCCTGTTGAATGTATGGTTCTTCTCACATTACTTACTATTTATAAAGTGTATTTTAAGTCCATATATGTATGTACATCCTGCCTGTCTGTATATCAGACATATACATACACCCTCCCAATCTGTGTGTGTGAAATATAATTTAATATTACAGAAAACCAAAACTCTTTTCATCTATCAGTTTATTTCAGCAAAGAGACTGGGACAACGTTTGAGAAGAGAAATTAATATTATTCCTTAAACCTAATGTAGTGAAACATGTAAGAATTACTTCATATCGTAATGCCTGAAGCAGCTGTGGAAATTTGCTCAAGTGTTAAAACGCTCCTTGCAAAAGCTTAAATGGCTAAGGAGAGAGATTTTTCTTTTTAGAAGTGCTGAACAGCTTTTTAGACTGTTGTCTGTTCATTTATTAAAATACTCTGCAGTGTACATTGTAGACTGGGACTGGAAATACACTTCGAAAAGTGTCGATCCAGATTCCCTCTGCAAATTTAAATTTGCACCGGCTATGAAAAACAGTCAAGGTCAAAACCCTGCAGAAGCAGTATGTAGAATAGAAATTTCATTTAAGAAATCACTCTCTTCTTTAGAAAAGCTGTTCCAAGAAGATTATGAAAAGTGAGGAGATGGCAATTAGAAAGAGAGAGGGAGTCTTTTCTAGCCATTATTCCCCTACACTAAAATGCATATAAAAATTTATGCATCATGTGGGTAACTATATATGAAAGGCTCCCTATCCACAAAGTCTCCAACACAGTATTCCTATTCTATTGCTATTCTATATTGATTTTTATACCACATTCATCGCCTTGGTATCCAAGTAGCCTTCCAGTAGTTGTATTAAGCAACATGACTCCACATTAATGTCATATTCTCTCATCTTCTGCCCACAGGGAGAGTGTTGTTCTGGTAGTGTGTCTATTAATATAAAAATACCTGTTGCTATATGTTTGTTTTAGATGGTAGGACAAAGAAATGGGCCTTGGAGGGGAAGGCGGTGAGGTTTTTTTGTGGTCTTTAGTTGCTGGGGAAGTTCTTTCCACAGACTTGGCCCACCACCGGAAATGTTCTGTTTCCTGCACTGATGAGCTTTACTCATGTTGATGAGAATTCTCTTATGTCACAGGAGCAAAGCTGTTAACCACACTCTTCATCCTGAAGCTTTAGGTGATCTTTCAGCAACCCAGGGAAGGTCACAGAGTGCTTTGAAGTTAAGGACTGAAACCTTGAACTTGATTCAAAATGCTATGAGAAGCCAGTGTATAGAGTCAAGGACAGGTTTGACATGCTCACTGTGTTGCTGAGGAGATGCACTGCAGTGTACTCAACTAGTTGGAGTTTCCTTAGCTTTGAAGGCTTCTTGCCCAGGTATACTGCATTGCTGTAATCCATGTGAGAGGAGATGAAGGCATGAATAATTTAGGCGAAGTCTCCATCCACAAGAATGGGATAGAGTTTCCAAGCTAAGTGGAGATGGTAGAAAGCACTACTCACAGATGTTGCTGAAAAAGGCAGTGTCTTTCCCATGGTCATTCCTCCCCACAACTCAGAATATCCATTCTCACCCATGTCACCAGCCTCCAGCAGCTCCCCTCCAAATACAGCTGTTGGTTTCCTTCTCCACATCCTCCACCAACACCACTACTGGTGTCTGATTCTTCTTGGTGGCTGCTTCCTCCTCCTTAGGTGCTGTTCCCATTAACTCTTCCTTCTTGATGGTTTCATGTCCATCCTTGGCATCTTCTCCTTCCTCCTCACGAACATAACCCTCAGGTGCCATTCCTCCTCACCTCTTCCTCAGTGACTGGTTGTGACACCTCTGGGCCTAACCCTTAGTTACCTCTGAGTCTGCTTAAGTCAGAGTTATCCCTAAGTCAGGGAGTATGGTGAATCATCAAAGGCAGTTTCCTGCATGCCTTGTGATAGGCAACACAACATTCAGCCATGGTTCAGTCTGTCCATGGTTAAGGACAAACATGGGTGATGCCACGGCAGGTATACAGGCTCCTAAGGGAAGCAGTCTCTCCAGTCTGCTCAACGTCACTACCTGGCCAGGAACATTCATTGCCAGTAGTTTCAACAGACTGCTCCTGCTTCTGATCTAGCTGTGCCTGTTTCCATACTAGCTAGCCCCTACTCCAGTCTGCATCTTCTCCTGCCTCAGCCAGGTGCCTGGCAACTCTGCAAGGCTCCCTTTCTCAACTGGCTCCTCTTTATCCTCACTTCTTCATGGCTACTTCTGCTCAGTTGCCCTGGCTGTCTCCCCAGTTCCCCTAGAAGCTCCTTCTATACTCTCTTCACCTGGGGAGATCCTTCCATGTGATTATTTTCTGGAATACAAGAAGCAGAAGAGGATCTCCAGAAAGACAGCTTTGAGACTGGTCCAGACATGCTACTGGCTTGGGGACTGCCTCCCAATGTATCCCATTTCCACAGCCACCTGCATTAGAGATTCAGCAAAAACAGTGATTTGGTAAAGCAGATATGCTTGTGGTTAGGTTTTTTCAAAAGAGCTGGTGAAAGCAGCATTTTAGCAGTGAGGGCATCATTTTCCCATCTTGATTACTGATACCTCCACCACCTATCTGGCCTCATTGACATCCACACTCCAGTTTACCCATTATGCAACTTCTAAAATCATCTTCCTCATTCACTGATCCAAACATGTTAATGCCCACTTTGAGGGCCTCCACTGGCTCCCTCTTCTACACCCTGTCAAATTTAAATGTCGTCTTCTTGATTTCAAAGCTCTACATAACTCTGCCTCTTCTTACTTATTCAGCCTTCTCTCTTATTGAATCATTCTCCCCTCTGCTCAGCCAGTTATTTCCAATTTTGATAAATTGTTCATTCACTTCTCCTTCAACCATCTCTGTACCTTTACATGCTGCACCCCAGGCACAGAACTGCCCTTCCTGATCTGGAATGCAAAAGCCTCATATAAAGTCTCACATCTATTGTGATGCCTAAAAGGAATGAGCTACAACAGCCTCTATTATATTTATTTAAAAAGCCAAAACAAAATAGTCTACCATGATGCATTCATGCTTCTGCTGTGTAACCACCAAATGTCAGTGGTGTATCATCTGTATTACCACCTCAATCCCCTCCTTATTGTTTTGTTGCTTCTACTCATTGTTTCATGTCTAAATTGGATTGTAAGATCTTCAGGGTAAGGATATTCTGTTTTGTGTGATGCCTAGTTTACCTCTAGGAATTATCAAGTAAATAATAATATTAAAGACATCCCTCCTAGTTGTTCCCTCATGTGGGGTTCCCACAGTGTCCTATTTCTCTGAGGAAAAAGTTTGGGGCAGGAGCTTTCTTCGCTGTGGCCCTGATCCTGCAAGCAGACTTCCATAGGCAAAGCTCGATGAAAACAATGGGGCTCTGTGTGTGTGTGTTTGAGTCTTCCCTCATTACAGTAACACAGCATGGACTATTTAATAGCAACTGCAATAGGAAGGTCAATATTTCCACTAGGTGTCATCTTCCTATGTTCTAAGAGGCGTGTATTGAGTCCATACTGTAGTTAAGAACATTTAAGACAGTTTAATTTTTTTTCTACAGCAAAAAAAAAAAACTTTTTTTATTTAATTCCTTTTTCATGTTAACCACAGGAAAAAAAATACTAGTTATCTTTTGTAGTATATTGGTGTTCTTCACTTGGGGGCTGCAAACAGTTTTAAGGGGGTCCAGACTATCTGACCCTTTTCATCTTGCAAATGGGAGGGTAGTTCTCAGACCTTGGTTCCAGCACAAAAAAGGTTGAGAACCATTGTAGTAGAGGGTTCACAAATGAATATATCCATGGGAAACCCAGGGTTTGACAGTTGTCTGCTGCTCAATTTTCCATTACTGTGGTCAAAGCCCACTGCTAGGAGCCTGACACAGATGCATTTCTTGGATTGTTGGAGCACTCTGGCACAATCCAATATATAATCTATTGACTGTCCTTAAAGAGACTATCAAATATTTTAGATTCAAAATTTAAGATTGTATTTCTTAAAAAGTGATCCAGATTGTAGCAGTTAATTGCTGATCCAATCTGGGGGTGCTGTGTCTCTCAGGTCATGACAACTGCATTGGTATTCTTCCTTTATGATCCAGGAAAGGCACCCACACTACGTGCCAGGCTCTGTCGTGGGCGGAGAACCTCATCTCTCTCCCTTCTGAGTTAGGTATTTTCAGGCAGTACAGTCCCTTGACTGTACTGTGATATCCACAGCAAAAACAAATTTTTGAAGCAGTCCTGCTTCTCTTCTCTCTTCAGAGATTGTGCACAGTGTAATTGCCACAATTATAAGTTACCACATAGCTTTTTCTAAGCAAGTACATTTATTCTTAAGGTAAAAAAGTTACACAGAAAACATACCCACACACATACTAATAAGCCAACCAGACATTACCTCCTCACTCCAGCAAGGGCTCAGGGTGCTAGTTGGTGATGGTCCTTCAAACCCCACAAAGGGAGCTTTCCTCTGATCACCAGTTCATAACTGCTTTCACTTATAACTAGCTCCCAAGTCTTATAGGGCCTCAGCAGGCCAAAGACCTTCCAACCCTTCCCTAAGAAAAGAACCAGAGGTAATTTCTGTTTTCTGGATTGGAATGAAGCTGTGAGTCCATTTTAACTCAGGCTACTTAACCAAAAATCCTTCCTTTGTCTGTTGGTCCCTGAAAAATCCAGTTTGAACAAGCATATGTGAGCCTCTCTCCCATTGATGGTTGCTTATTGGAGATGTTACAACTTGCATGGATTTGCCTAACCATCCCACACTGTTCTTAGTTCCTGGAAGATTATCATCCCTCTCCCCAATGGAAATACACACAATCCCTCAATAGTACATACGTATTTGCATTTTAATACAATATACTCCTAAAATACTTAAACTTAATTAAATAAGGTTTAACTTAAACCAATGAGGTTTGTCCAGAGTATTGTCATATCTTTTATAACATGACCATGTAAAGAGAGAGAATGTGTACAACACCACCCAGCCATAGCATACCGTTATGTTCACAGCATACACATGGAGAAGTTAGAAAAAAGTACAAAATACTCTTGCTGGAAAGTTCCAGCAGCACAATCCTTAATTTTTAGAATCCAGAGCCCTAACACATAAGAATACAAAAACAGAGTGAGAAAGCAAGCTGCTCTGTAAAGCAGCGAAGCACTACTCCATGCTGAAGACTACTCAGAAGACCGAGATCACATGGCTTCCCTCAGAGCCTCGTAGCCTGCAAGCAGGATCAGGAAACTACTTACAATTTGTAGCGATAGCTTGTAACTTGAACACAGTTTCCAATGCACTGCAACAGTGTATGCTCTACTCTGCAGGAAGCAAGCTCTGGTTGCCATTACAGGTAGAGTGGTGGCAGCCCTGTTGCTTCCCTGTCCCTTTTGCGATAGCTTGTCCCTCAGGAATGACTAGGAATGGTATAGGAGAGTCCACATACTGCAGTTAAGACTCATGTAACAAGGTGTGTAGATGGGTGGGAGCCTTCTTGCAGTTTCCTTTCCTTGTGCATCAGCACAAGAGCCTGCACAGTCTAGGTTAATGTGAATTAGAAACGTGCTTATGAATTGCTTTAAAAACAAACTACAAAAATATTTGTTTTGTTTAAATATTCTCCTGTGGGTTGAAAACCCAAACTTAAGTAATATGGAAAAGTGCAGGAGATCATTCATGAAAATGACCAGTCTTGCTTGACAAACCTTACAGAATGCTAAAAAGTATACAGACAGCATCTGTGATGAGAAATACTATGCGCCCTAGAAGGCAAGTCACCCAAACGAAACAGTGTTGCCACTATCTGCCTTTTCTATGGTTTCTGACAGCTCATGGCAACTTTAAAGTCTGTGGGAGACTCAGTATGAGGCCAGTTGACTGTAGCTGAACAGATGCACTGACTCATCACCTCTAAATGCCGTGGTCATTCCCCAATTTTTGATGGTATGAGGGTCTACATTAGTGGAAGTCGGCAAAGATTCTAGGTTGGATCTGGCCCAATATTTGTATTTTTTTAGTGGCTCTTTCCTGCTCTTTTGTCCAATTTCTTCTCTTCCTCAGTTTTCTGAAACTCTGTGCCAGAATATTATTTTTCAGTACTGATGCTTTCTTACTCATGGGTCAGAGGTTTGATCAGAAATGTACCAATGCTTAAGAATTAATGACAAATGCACTTAAAGCCTGAGAGAACACAAATTTTAAGCTCAGAATGTAAGCAGAAATAAAAGTTCAACTGCCATGAACAAGTATGGGAGAGGGACGTTTCACTGAATCAGAATGCAACTTCTTACCTGGGCATGGGAGGGTTGGGACTAACCATTATGCCTTCCAAGCATTATGTCGAGATGTAGCTGTCAAGGAGAACTGCATGGTTAAAAGTCCACATTACACTTTTACAATATAACCCTAAAGGTTTAATAATCTTTTTGGGCATGCAGTATTGCATAATTGAGATTAGAACCAACATGTTACATATTCTCATCACCTGCTCCTAGAGTGTTTTTTTTTTCTTCCTTTAACACAATGAACTTATTATAAGTCAGCTCCCAGATCTCTCTCGGGTGATGTGCAGAGAAAGCAGAGCTAATTTGTTGGCTGACATGTTGGTATTATTGACTGACATAAGGAGCCCAGTATCTGCACTGGTAAAGATTCTGATGTCCCTGCTCTTAGGAGGATCTTTCACAGATGGGCGGAATTGTTCAACTCTCCCCAAACAAAGGAAATTTTGGCATGTAGATAGAAGTTCCATGAGGTTTAAAGTCACTTGGAATTATTATGACCAAAGAGGAGCAGAGCTACAGTTACAAAATATGAACAAACATGCAGAAGCTTAAAGTACATCTTTAATTTTTATCCATTGTTTACATGGGTATGACACAATAATACCGACGTCAAAGGGGTATTCTGAGGCTTACTTAATACCACTGATACTTGGGTGAAAGGAACTCTAAATATGCAGTGTGTTGTTATAAATGACTATTTATATATTTAAAACTGTCATTTGGTGTGATTTAAATTAAAAACAATGAGAGCACAATGTATGGTAGTTCTAGTTTCCTTGAAAGTAGTAGTCTAGTGACATTCTGAAAGCAATTCACTGAACAGATTCATTTTTTATGTAAATGTATTCATGTCTACCTGACATATAATCTTTTGAGTTTTCTCTACCCACAATACCTCTCCTTAGACCTGAACCAGAATGTCATATCTAGAGCCCCTTATCTTGAATTTTGCTGGGGAGATTGGAACTGAACCATGCAATCTGAACCTGAATCTATGGATCCAAACCAAATGGGACTGCTTTATAGATTGAGCTCAGATCTGTCCTAATATAGCAGAAATCTCAAAGCAGTTTGGTGCTATAGCACCTAAACCCCAGTCTTTGATCGTCACTGAACCCAAAGTCCTAAACACTAGCTTAAATTGAAACCAGAACCATATGTGAACTTTCTAGTCCATATGTTACTGTGCTTATAGTGTACTAATACTTATAGTGTACTGTATAGTGTGTAGTATAGTATACTAATGCTTAAAGTGGACTGGAAGATATGCTGTAAGAACATTTCCATCTATCATCTTCACTAGAGAAAGACAGCACTTGAGACCTTAGTGACTGATCTGGCTAAGTGCTGAGAATTCTGGCCTCAGTGCAGGAAAGGTCTTAAACATGTACTCAACTTGGGGCAATATTCTTCAGTGCTTTATGGGGTTGGGGTGAGGGTGCTCTGCACCTTGCAAGATGAAGCCCATAATCTGGAACATCACTCTTTGCCTTTGCTTTCTCACCACCAGCCATTTTAGAAAGAGATCTGATTTCCTGAGGCATGAAAAGGGGCATCATAAACCTTAGTCATTTTTGTTTTATCCAGTGTCTCTGTGTGTTTAGATGTTATAGAACAGGCATTGCCTGGTGAATAAGTGCTACGTAAGGTCTGATTGATTATTGAATTCATGAAGGATGATCATCTTCAGTGTGATATGCATGCACATATGTGTCCGCTACATTCTGAATAATGAATGTTTAATTGAAATAATGCGCAGTATTTACATTGTAATTTTAAATGGTTCCATCACATCAAAATGGGAGGCAGTGTGTTCCAGTGGGCAGAGCACAGGAGTGGGACTGGTGATAGCTGGGTTGTATTCCCCGCTGCTGCTAACCTGCTGCATGACCCTGAGCAAGTCACTTCACCTCTCTTGCCACAGTTCAAGAAAGCATCTCTAGTCAGAGCAGCACTTCAGCACCCTCTTCACTTTGAAGTCAATGAGATTTAAACGTGCTTAAAGTTAATCACATGCTTAAATGTGGTCCCAAATTGAGGCCTCTGACCCTCTGTTTCCTCTCACACTTTTTCTGACTTTGCTGTGTAGGGTCTGTCTGTGCTGCAATAAAACATCCATGGCTGGCCCATGTCAACTGACTTGGGCTTGTGGGGCTCAGCTGCAGGCTATAAAATTTTAGGTAAACGTCTGGGCTTGGCTGGAGGCCAGGATCTAAGATTCTGGAGGGTCTCAGAGACAAGGCTCTAGCCCAAGTCCAGATATCTATGCTGCAATTTTATAGCCCTGTATCTCAAGCCCCACACCAGGACCAGCTGTGGGGAATTTTATTGCATTGTAGACATACCCAGAGACTATAACCTCTTCAGGACAGAGGCTGACTCTTCTTAAGTGCTGGTACAATGGTTAGCATGACTGAGGCTTCTAGCAGTATAGTCATTTGAATAATAGTAATATTTGAGAAATATAATGTAAAACTCTCTTTTAAACCTTAGCATGGCCAACCTGTGATCTAAATAGCTTGCAAAATAATAAACTCAGTAGTATCTGCAAACGTTCTCTATAATCCTTCGCTCTTTAAGCTTTATACAGCTGGAGGATGTTCGACATTTTGCATACATCAATTCAAGTGCAATTCAGCTTAATAGTGACACATGATCCAGTTGGATTTAAAATGAAATTTTGTTTTTGAGTGCTAATTTTCAGGTAATGACTTTCTAATTGATTTCCTTCATATGAAGGGACATTGATTCATTCCCGTCAATGAAACTCAGTTGGTTTCCCAGAAGAATTTATGAAAAGCTGCTGAAAGAAAGCATCTGTCACTGCTGCTTTCTTTCCATCTTGTTTTCCTCTAAAATGTTTTCCTTTTCTGTTTTTCCCCCCAGCAAACCTGGGCCAACAAAGCAAATTATTTTGTTTTAGGAGTGTGAAATGGGGTGTTAGAAAACAAATCCCCATTCAAACATACATTGAACTTCTGTGGCATCCTGCCTAAATGCTATATATTCACTGCACCTTCTGATTTCCTAATAGGACAGATATTTAATATTGTACAACAGTTATTCAGAACAATCAGTCTGGATTGGACACAGGTTATCTGAACTGGTAATATTTTACATAGAGTGCAAAGGGGCTTTTAGAATGGAAATATTAGCTATTGTGTGATTACATTGCCTGTGTCATTGAGTTAAGTCACAGTTGAATTTATGTGAAGCACAGTGGAAATAGCTTGAAAGTTTACTGTTATACAATATAGCAGTCCAAACAGATTATAATACATGGTACAAGACCAGTAATTGAAAACATTAAAAGGGGAGTTGTTTCCTGACGATTAAAGAAGTAATACACTATGAGATGGAAATCAGTAAAAGATTAATTAAAAGATGTGCTACCAGTTTGGTTTGATTTTGCACATATATTGGTGCGGGAAAATGATCTTTCAAAAAAATAAATGGGTGTTGAGAAAAGCCAGATTTTGCCAGACCTTGCAGCCAGTCATTATATAGTCACATACCTTGCAAGCTGCTGCAGTGCTAACCTACATTTTTTCTTCATTGTCCTAATCCTAGATTTTTCATGGGCAAATGATTAATTGTGTAATTTGGTAATGTGGAACTCTAGCCATTGATGTCTAAACATAGTTCCCCATGTACTTACATGGGGAAGATATTTCTGAGAGTAAACAGCTCTTTAATTTATCAGCAAAAGGCATTGAGATCCAATGGTTGGAAGCTAAAGGTAGACAAATTCAAACCAGATATAAGATGCAAATGTTTGTGTGAATAATTAGCCATTGGAGCACTTTACCTAGAGATGTAGTGGATTCTCCATTATTTGAAATATTTAAATCAACACTGGATATCTTTCTAAAAGTTGTGCTATAGCTTAAACTGGAATTCTGGGCTTGATGCAGAAATTACTGGGTGAAATTCTATGACCTGTGTTGTGCAGATGATCATAATGGTCCCTTCTGGCCTTAAAATCTATGTCAGTTGTTCTGTAAAGTGAGCAAGGATGTGGAACCACAGGCTCTAGAGATGAAAGCAAAGCACTATACAAATAACCAATTAATTCTCATCAAACGTTTTTGAGGTTGGCATGTATTATCCCAGTAATGAGGCACAAACAAGTTTAAATCAAATCTAAGGTCATACATCAGAGCCAGAATTGTAACTCGCAAAGTTCCGGCCCAAAGTCCTGTACTCACTGCATACACCACAAAGCTTGTAGATGAATTCATCACCCCACTGTCTTGTCTCTTTCTCCCAATTTTATATAATATTTTACGCTTCCATGGCACCTTCCTCTGATGATCTCAAAGTTTATTCTAAGCACTAATGAAGACCACTTCCCAGTACTCTTGGGAAGGAAATAGATAAATTGATTTTACAGAGGAGGAAACTGAGGCACAAAGTCATGTGACTTGGTAATCATCATAGATTAAGTCTGGCAGAGCCAGGATTTTGATCCAGACTTTCAAATTTATAACCTTTGTCTTAACCATGAAAACCATCCCCTGTTCAAGCAATTCTTTCCAATAAGCATTATTATTATTACTATTTATTTATTCATAATTTAACATATGTAGCTACCTTAAAATGTAGTAAGAAGAAAATAGCTAAGATGGTATAACTATAGAAATACAACATGGTATTGATTACTTCATTAGTGATAAACCAGTAACTATTTACACCAATATTTGAAACAACTCACACAGTTTTAAAATCTCAAATATTTAGCATATTAATTTTCATCAATCAAAACCATGAGGAAAATATAATCACTCTTTACATTGTGGCTTGTTTGAGCTTCCTATATGTCAGATCAAACGTAATATTTGAGTAAGTTAAGGTGTAGTTTGCTTTGACAGTTTAGGGAACTAGGTTTCAAGAGACAAACAGTCCCGATCTGCTTTTACCAACTGATAACAGAAAATACATAACATGAACTGCAAAATGATTTAATGGCCTAATTTGCATGCAACAGAAATTTCCTAAATTTAATTTTAACTTGTGTTATAAATCTTGGAAGCATGAGCATGTAGAGTCAATTGATTATGAGGTGCTTGCAAGTCATTTTCCCCCTGATGGGATATGCGGGATTATATCTGTTACAGATACTGTTATTTTTCTTTTGGTCAGTATAGGCATGTTTCCTTGCATAACAATGCAATAAAATTTGAAAGCTTGCTTTATAATTATGCAGCCACTAGATGAGAGCACTCTTTATGCACATGCAGCGAATGGCAAAGGAAAGATGAATAACTGAGAGCATCCATGTAATAGTAGAGTCATATGTTACACTCCTTTGTAGATACATGTGGGATGTGAGTATTTGTGTATTAAGATCTATTTCTGAGGTCCAGAGTTTTATTCCTCACCATCCCCTTGTCAGGGAAGGAGAGCAGCAGAGGTGCCAAAAGGGCAGAGTGTGTGATCTCATTTATGCAAAGGCCAAAGATTCTCAGGGGGAAGAAAGAGAAAATTCAATTGATCTCAGCCCATATTTCTTTTGTACTTTTTCACATGCCTCTCTGTTCTCTAAGCATGCAGTGCTGTCACCAGCTCTTGGCTCTCTCTGAAGCACTATTAGTGCATTTGACTCTGTTACAGTGCATCCATTCATATGCATGATAGATCCCTAACCCCATAGATGTGTTCAAGTGAATCTTCCCAAGGTGGGGAGTTTGCATAGTGTGTAGGGGAAGCCAAAGCTGCTATCAACACCATTACATTCTGTGACTATTTTTGAGGGTGTTGTGAGATGTGAAAGGATCGTTCCATAAAGAGTGGATGATCCATCAATTGCTGATATTGTACGGCTTTCCTCACAGTGCAATCTGAGTCTCTCCTAATGTATATGTTGCACATATTTATTCTTTCTTGTGAATTAAGGATGTGGTGTTATCCCTGTGGGGAACTACGGCATGAAGAGGTGAAGTGATTTGTCAAAGATCATGGAGAAAGCTGGGAATTGAACCAGGTTTCTGAGTCCCTGTTTAGTGCCTTAAAGACCAGATCATGTTCTCTGAAATCTTTCTCCATCTCTGGCTGACTGTGTCCCTTTCCATTTGCCAGTCTCAGCACATATGCATTTCAGGTGAAGAGGATAGTACAAGCTGTGCATTAATATGGCAGAATGAAGTGTAGATGCCTTTCCTTGAGTTTTCCTGGGCTCATTTCCACCTCAGTTAAACCCATTTGTCTCCTCTATGCTATCTAAATGAGTGGGCTATAGAAATTTAAATATGGAAAAAATTATTTTGTAGCCCCTTAACCCCTGATTCAAGCCAGTGCAAAACTCTTCCTTGCAATAACCTTAAATATCCTCTGCTATGTTTACTTGTAAGAGCATCTGTTACAATACATCTGAAAAACATCCGATAATAAGTCATCTGGTATAAAAGTTGTCATGTTTTTAATTGTATAGGCCTTTTAACTGGCTGTCCCTTATTTTAATTAACACATTTTCCAGTAAATCACCTCTATGTGAGGATGCATGTTTTAAGGGGTAGTTTATTTTTTCCCAAATGGTCAGTTTCAGTTAGATTCTAGCTGCATCTGAAATCCAAGTCCAATTCTTGAGAGGTTCAGCTGTATATGAAATCATTACGTTGCCTTGCTATGCCTGAATAGATGTCATGGTGCAATAAACTTAACAGATGATTCACAGAGAGAAAGAAATGGTGGTGCACTTATAAAGCTTAGAGAGACATATAGTAAATAAATTTGAGGAATATATGCGTGCTGTGCCCCCCCTCTCATTTTCTATGTGCAATGCAAATAATGACTCCAGACTTGATTCACTGTCTGGAATCTGCTGGGGTGGGGGGAGGCTGGTTGCTTGCAATAATGGAAAATTCACCAGGAAGTGGGAAACTGCATTGCCTTCCCCCAGTCTACTCTGCTGGCTAATGTGCAGCCTTCTGGCACAGTGGAAAGGAGAGTGGGTGAGGCTGGGGCTTAATGGGTTCATCTCCTTCGCTGTAAATTAAAGCTCCACTCTTTGGGCAAAAATCACAATGGAGAGCAGTGGTGGCACAATCACCTATGCTCCATGTCCAGGTTGAATCCTTTTAGGGGTACAATTCCCCACGCTGCAACAAAGGAAGTAAAATTGTCTCCAGAAGGCCGACTCAAGCCCTAAGAATAAAACCTAATTATGATAGCTCTCCAAAACTAGCACATTTTCTTCTCCATGAAGATTTGCTGATAAAGGATAGGTTGGTTTGTTTTTTAAGAAAAAAAAATTTCTTTGAGGAAATTGATAATCTTGGCAACATCTGATATCAGAATGCAAGAGAAGTCCTTTCCAGTCTCAGAAATGTATCATTAGCCTCATTCTTTCTTTTTCCCCATCCATGCTATTAAGTAGACACACCTTTGCTGGTTATTAAACAGGATTTTCAGTATGAGGATGAAGACTTGTGTAGAAGTCTTTCCTGTCCCCAGCTGCTAGCACTCCTTGACCTAAAGGGCAGCTTTACAATCAGACTTTTAATGTCTGAATCCCCAGAATCTCTTGCTTTGTGTAATTGGGAAATCGAAGTAGCGTGCCATAGCCCAAACACTTAAAATTGCTAATTAGCTCTGTCAAAGGGGAAACAATTGATGAGAATGGTAGCAAAATGAAGTAAGGAAGGAAGCTATAGGATTAAATTTATTTCTGTTTGCTCAAACAAATAGTTAAGTTTCATCTCCTTTCCTTCTGTTGTTGAGTTCTTTCTTAAACTTCCTCTAGTGTTCAGAGTCATGAATTGCATTTTTAGTCTTGCTATGTGCTTAGGGTGTCAAACCCATTCAGTGATGAGAGCCAGATTACTTGCTGTTTTAAGGACCGTGGACCAAGGGAAAAAAAGTTCACTAGCAAGAGAGATATTATGCAGCTCTAGTAGAGTACGGAGTCCACATATTTGGATGGCAAAGTTAAATATTGCACTTTGCAAAAGATAACTGTGTGAAATTCCCTTATTATAGGGGGAGCTGCTAACAATCCTTATAATGGAAAGTGTTGGGAAACCGAAATATAAAACATTCTTATGACCGTTTTTGTTGTCTTTTCAAAATAACCATGATCAGAACAGTTCATCTTCCTAGAAAGGTGACCAGTTTTTAAAATGCAAGTCAAAGAATAGGAAAAAGTGCTTTATAAAATTATGCTTGACATACATGTACATCTGGAGATTTGCCTAATAAAATTAGTTTGAAGCAATTATTGTAAAAGCTCCTATTCAGTGTATTCTTTCTGAGATGGCAAAAAGTTCATGGAAGTTATGATTCTTTATCCTCCCTGGTTTTAGACTGGTATAGATTTTTTTATTAAATCTTTTTACTTTTTTTACACAGATGTCTATCACATTTATAATAGGTTTGGAGTGTTTGACCCAAATCATGGGCTACACCGCAGCTGCTTTTTCCCACATATCAGGCTCAAAGTCAGTATAGAAAGCCAAAAGTGGATTATACCAATGTTGGGGGTTTCAGAGTAACAGCCGTGTTAGTCTGTATTCACAAAAAGAAAAGGAGTACTTGTGGCTCCTTAGAGACTAACCAATTTATTTGAGAATAAGCTTTCATGAGGTACAGCTCATGTCATCGAATGCATGTTCGGGGGGGGGGGGGATCTGCTACGGTTTAGAGCAAATGTCATGGCTTCCAGACCAGGAGATGTAGAAAAGGTGAAATGGCCAGGGCTTCCCTGTGCCCTGAGAATCACTGGCTGCTGTAACACACCCCCAGAGGTTATCAAAATTTGACTGCTCAAACTTACCTTTGAGAACTAGATTGGGGGTGCCATATTTTTACATACACACACCCTCATATGAGCTGCCTTATGAGTTCTGCAGCCACAGCTGGAGATCTGGGCCTTTATTGAAAAGTTAGGTGACTTTTTTTTTTCACCTTTGTTTAAACCTATTTGCCTTGGTTTTACCCCTTTGGGTAATATATTTGTTTTGTTCTGTTAATAAAAACAATCATGAAACATCATATAGAGGAAAAAACAGCTACAAGATGGATTTAGATAAGTTTCTATCTGGTTTCAATTATTTTTATTTTTTTTAAATGTTTTAATTAGTTTTTTAATTGTTGAACATGTCCTTAAGACAGATGAATACAGTTATTATTCACTCACTATTCCCATCAAACACTACTACTACTAACTTAAACAAATCTGAAAATAGAATTAAAATAGGAAAAAATGTGCTCTTGAAGAAAAATTCTACATACCTCAAAGTTAATTTCTCATCCAAAGATACTGCAAAAGTTTATCCCAGTCAATTTTAAACAATCCTACAACATGGTATAAACGAAACCAGAAAACATTATTCTCCTTTCTGCTTTTCAATTTTGAATCACGATTGTATCCTTGTGACAAATCCTTTCAAATAGGATAAGAACCTTTTCAGTCCCATGAAAATGTACTAAGTCAAAAGTCTGTTTATCTCACCATGACAGCCTGAGGAGAGTCAGAACATGCTAAAAGGCTAGCTTAGAAATTTCAGTAAAATGTGAACTATTGATTATTGAAGACTTACAATGCATCCGATGAAGTGAGTTGTAGCTCACGAAAACTTATGCTCAAATAAATTTGTTAGTCTCTAAGGTGCCACAAGTCCTCCTTTTCTTTCTGCGAATACAGACTAACACGGCTGTTACTCTGAAACTTGAAACTAGTAATTGGCCATCATGAATTCTGAGTCACTCAAAATAACAGAGTAAGAAAACAGCCAGTTGGAAGTTTTACCTTGAAAGAAAGGTTGGTAGAGTAGGCTAGCTTTCGTTATAAACTGGGTGAAAAAATTCTATTTATAGGTAACTATTGAAAACTCTTAATGTTTTCTATAATTAATAGAAGATGAATCAGATTCTACCTTT
Organism: Lepidochelys olivacea; assembly: GCF_965140295.1. NCBI lineage: Eukaryota > Metazoa > Chordata > Testudines > Cheloniidae > Lepidochelys > Lepidochelys olivacea. The sequence continues at coordinate 173,845,374 of NC_140412.1, read as the reverse complement.
CCCATTCTGACTCCACCGAATCCACAGTGTGACATTATACCCCAGAGCCAGAATTTAGGAGTTTTTCTCTTTTATTGGAGCCATTTAGTAACTTAAGCCCCGACTCAGCATCGAACTCCATGTGGGTGGACCCCTGGATTCTAAAGGAGTCCATTCGCTTACTTGGGGCTCTGTTAAAGCTCAGGGGTGTGGGATTGGAGTGTTAGGCTTTTTCCTCTGAGGGAAATTCCAATAAAAAAGCCCTACTGGAAAAAGAAAATACTTATTACCTCAAGTCCCCTCAAAATGAAAATAATTATACATAAGTGTAACAACAATATAAATAATTATGATTACAATAGAAACAGAGTGCTTTGCTGCAAAGGGTGGTTATTGTATGTCTTCCATAGGAAGCTTTAAATTGTAACCCCAAATAACGATGCCAAGGCAAGTTACAAAAATAAGCAACATCCCTCAATCCCAATGCCTTAACCAAAGGAAAATGACTTCTCAGTAGTTTGATATGGCATGGAACCCCCAATCACTAGAAAACAGAGAATGGCAAAATCTTTCATAATATTAATGACCAAAAAACCCACCAACAAAACCAAGTTGACCAGTGAGACTCATGACATTGGTGACTCGAATCAACAAAAACCAAACTATTATTTTATAACAAATAAAGGTAGGGAAGAAGCAATTAAAGTAGCAAGGCACTTGCCTTTTAAAGGGCTCACTCCCCTTTTTTATATGGCATTGATCCTGTAAAAGGGATCCAGTCCAGCATCCTACAGAGGTCCACTAACTTCAGTTGATTTCCTTGTGGGTAGATCTCTTTACATGGTTTTAACATCACTTGGAATGTGGCTGATCACAGGTGTCCATGGGCATAGGTAGCAGTCCTGAGAAACAAGGATCTTTTTTATAATGCCCACTATTCTCCCTTCTGTAATGTTCCCTTGAATTGAAGCTATTTAAACAATACCTCTTTATTTATTTTTTAAGGGATTTCTCTCCAGATATTCCCTACCTTCTTTCCTGCACCTAAAGAAGTTTCTGTGGACAGAAAGATCATGTAGTTGTATAAAGAGAACAACACACAAACATACACACTTTCAGATGGCATCCAGGTAGCACACAGTGACCTAAGGGACACCTGTCGTAGATTCTTCCCCACAGTTGAAACGAACTATAATTTTCCTAGTAAAATACACAGATGCTCAGTAATGCTCCTGAGCTTAGAAGATATGAATAATTAGGATGCTGGAGGATAAAGAAAGCAATTCAATCTTGGGGAATGGCGGGGGGAGGTTGTTTGGTTTTTAGCTTTATGCTTCATTACACCAAGTAAATTAAACAAAGATAATACTCTACTGTACTGATTGAGGAGAAATGTAAAACAGCAATTGTTTAGCAGCTCATATCCAGTTAATACTAGTCATTTCCTTGAAATGAAACTTCATAACAAGGCGAGATGGGTTTGAACCTTGGGATTTTAATATCACAAATCCTGTGTATAGATAGGTAATTTTCATGACAAATTTGTGTAAAATTGACTAATTTATACTCTGTCCTGCAGGATATGTACAAAATATAGGTCTTCCATATATTTGAATGACTACTGAAGGCCTATATCTTGTTTCTCATATTCTGATACTTCTAAATATTCTCCTCCACCTAACTCCCTTTATCTTTTTTTAAACCTTTTTAAGTGTATATTTTGTCATTGAATGCATGCAGCTGAAGTCAGTAGGAGTTATGCATGAACAGAAGAGGGCAGAATTTAGCCCTTTAAAGATTATTTGAAGCTCCTATGGCAATGGCAAAACTCCCATTCGTTTAAATGGTATAGAGTTCTGACGGAGTATGGAGACCTTTTGTGCTGGTATACAGAAAACAATTACATGAATTATAAAATATATATCTATTATGCTAGGAAGCTTAAAGAGGGTATAGGGCAATGAGTAATGTCTATGTATTGTTGATCCAATGGTGATTGTTTAGATTTAGGTCTTTGAACTGCACAATTACAGCATGTTTTTAATCCAAAGATAGAATTTGTAGTTGAAAATAGCTTCCAGGCTCCAGAACAGTAAACTTAACCGGATTTAATAGGGAGGTTGAAGTGACCTGTTATAAACATGGTTCCACTTGAAAAATTCCAAGTAACCTTTTGAAAAATGGAATGAGTCATATTGATGTATATTAAGGATGTGTTGGAAGATTGTGTAAGCAATAAAGAGAAAAAGAAAACTCTTGGCCATGTATTTTTCTTAGGTAGAAAAAAGAGATACAATCTGAATATGCAATAAACTTTATATTGTGGATAAAAATATATACAATGCAGAGCTCACCTTAAGATGAGAGCAAAGTATGGGAATAAAACAGCCAAGTGTTTTGAAAGTAACAGTTTTCAAGGTTAGTTGTCTCCAGTATTAATCTTGAGTCCAGAGGAACCCAAATCGTTATGTAATTGTGAGCCTTAGAGCTGGGATTCAATGCATGTTGAAAATACAGGGTTTTTTAGTCTCTCAATTCCAGGGAAAGCTAAAGGAATATTACTTACTAAAGCTATTTATTAACTGCACTCAAGTGTTGCTTTTCTATTATGGTACCGCACCCTGAGAAGGGCACTGTAGAAATCACACAGTGCTGAGGGTGCCCTTGTTCTATTTGAAAAGAGAGGCAAATAGGCAGAGGTGCAAGTAAGCCGGTACGCCCCTTTAAATTTCCACCAGAGCCCTGTACCGGAGCCCTGGGGTAGCGGCAGTGGGGCTCCAGTGGCTATTTAAAGGGCCCACACTCGGAAGGGGGCCTGGCCACTCTTCTCTGCCCCCCGCACTCTCCTATGGGGGCAGACGCTATTGGTGTTGCCTTCTCCCGGGGCTCTGTCCTGCTGCTGCAGGGCAGGCTCCGCTGACAGCCCAACTTCCCCCTCCCCCGCCTCTTCCCCCAGTGTGCTGCGTTCCCCCTCCCCCTCTCACTCTCTCTCCCTGCTGCCAATCAGCTGTTTGCTGGCATGAGAAAGCAGAGAACAGGCAGGGGTGGGGCCTTGGGGAAGGGGGTCAAATCAGGGCATACCCCCTCCAGCCCCCTGCCGTGAGCCGCTCAGGGCAGGGAGCTGGGAGCGACCCCAGCCCTCTTCCCTGACTCCTGCACCCCCACAACCCCAGCCCCCACCCCCAGCCCTCTGCCCTGACTCCTGCACCCTCCCACACCCCATGCCCTGACTCCTGCATTCCCCCACATCCTCAACCCCACCCTGAGCACCGAACGGGAGCTCCTGCACCCTCCCCCACCCCACATACCCACCTGCACCCTAACTCCCTCCCAGACCCTGCATCCCCAGCCCTGTTCTCAGTGCACCCCCACCCTTAGCTTGGTGCAGAGAGAGACAAAGAGAATGGGCTAGAACCAGGGAGAAGGTAGGTACCCGCTCTATGTGGGCAGGGGTGTGTGTGGGGTATCCTGTTTACCCCTTCCCCAGCCCTGCTGCCCTTGCAGTTTACTCCCAGCCCCTCCCTTGCTCCAAGGACCAACCCTAGCTCCCACCCCACTGTGTTTTTGCCCCCAGCCCCTGCCCTCCAGTCAGCAGGGACTAATTCTCCCCCCCACCATGCCTCACTGTGCTCATCTTGCCCTGGCCCCTGCCTCACTCCAGCTGGGGTCCAATCCTCCCCCCCTCCCCCACACCACCATACCCCGCTGTGCTCTTGCCCCTGGCCTCTTCTTTCCCCAGGGGGCCCCTCAAATGTTTGGCACCAGGCACACAAAAAGTTAATCCAGCCTGGGCCCTTTAAATTGTCCCCGGAGCCTTGTTGTCAGAGCCCTGGGGTAGCGGCAGCCGGGCTCCAGTGGCAAGTTAAAGGGCTGGGGTGGTAGCGGTGGCCCCAGGCCCTTTAAATAGCCCCCTTTAAATCACCCCCAAACCCCAGGGCTCTCCATTGCCTCTGCAGCTGGGAGCTCAGGGGGTGATTTAAAGGGCCCGGGGTTCCCAGCTGGGGCTCCCACAGCCCCAGCCCCAGGCCCTTTAAATACTGATTTAAAGTGCCTGGGGATTTAAAGGCCCCGCCTCTTCCGGTTGAGGCCCCACCCCCTCATCAGGACTCCAGAGTACCGGTAAGTCTTTTAACTTACTTTCACCCCCTGCAAATAGGCCACTTTACCCATCTTAACATTTAGCATTTTCTCTTTTTTTTTCTATTTTTCTGTTTATTCTTTATTTTTCTTATCTCAATACCGTTTTCTGTTCTTGCCCCCCATCTTTATCTCTGTCCTTCCTTCCGCATGCATCCCTCCGTCCGTTCTTCCTTCTTTCTTTCCCATTCATCTAGCTTTTCTTCCTCTGGCCCTGGCTCCCTGTCCTCATTCTTCACTGGCTACTGTATCTCTTTTCTACACTCACCCATCTCTCACTTTTTGGCTCATGCATTTTCAAAAGCATCCTGTGGAGTTAACCATTCAACTAATTTATTCAATGGAAACTGAGCATTTATCTCCCCCTAGATTAGAGCCATGTTAGTAACTGAGTTTTCATTTTGTAGGCAATTCTGCAAAATCAGAAAAGAAAGTCATTTGGAGCCAAACCAAAAAATATTTTCTTGAAAACATTTTAATGAAATGCATTTCAATTTCAAGCATTGTTTAATTTTTTTAAAGTTTTTATTAAATTTGAAGGAAAATATGAAACAAAGTTGTTTTGAATTGAGAAATGGAAATGTTTTGTTTGGACATTTTTTAAATGAAACATTTCAACTTTTTTGGAATTTGGGGTTTGTCTGGTTTTTGTGTGTCCTGTATTTTTTCACAGGAATATTTCACTGGGTCATCAAATTCGGTCCCCTACTATTGCAGGCAAACCCATGATACAATCCCATTCATTTTAAAAAATAGTTAGGATGTTTGCCTCCACTCCTATTGGAAGGCTGATCCAGAAACTCACTCCCCTGATGGTTAGAAACTGTCTTCTAATTTGCAGCCTAAATGTATTCACAGCCAGTTTATACCCATTTATTCTTGCGCCATCATTGTCCTTCATCTTAAATAGCTCTTCTCCCTCCCTCGTGTTTACCCCTGATTTATTGATAGAGAGCAATCAGATCTCCTCTGTTTTCATGTTGATAGGCAAACAAGCCCATGATTTTAACTGAAACAATTTGGAAAACCAAAACAAATTTGAGAAACGTGTTGGTGTTGCAGAATCTGCATTATTTTGCTGGGAAAAGGTTCAGCTGAAAAAATTTCACCCAGCTTCATCGTAGATGCCTTTTGAAAATCCCAACATTGTGTTCAATAGGAACCAAAATATCTCAGTATTGTATTTTTATCAGTGTTCTCCCCAACAGGCTTTGTTTCTGGGTTAAGGAGATATTTATGAGGCCACAATAACATGAGAGGTAGCGTTCATGTACCAAAATATAGCAAAAAAACCCTTGATTTTCCATAAGTTCAGGTTCATAAATAGTTTTCTCATTTAAAAAAAGCCAATAAAAATGTAGAGAGACAAGGTGGGTGAGGTAATATCTTTTATTGGACCAACTTCTGTTGGTGAGAGAGACAAGATATTAGATATTAGATTAGATATTTAGGTCAGAAGGGACCATTATGATCATCTAGTCTGACCTCCTGCACAATGCAGGCCACAGAATTTCACCCACCACTCCTGCAAAAAAAACTCACACCCCTATATCTGTGCTACTGAAGTTCTCAAATCGTAGTTTAAAGACTTCAAGGAGCAGAGAATCCTCCAGCAAGTGACCCATGTCCCATGCCCCATGCTACAGAGGAAGGCGAAAAATCTCCAGGGCCTCTTCCAATCTGCCCTGGAGGAAAATTCCTTCCTGACCCCAAATATGGCGATCAGCTAAACCCTGAGCATACGGGCAAGATTCATCAGCCAGATACCCAGGAAAGAATTTTCTGTAGTAAAGCTCTTCTTCAGCTCTGGGAAAGGTACTCAGAGTGTCAAAGCTAAATACAAGATTGACTAGATGGTTTAGCACAAGGAATTAGCACATATTCTAAAGTGGTTCTCAACCAGGGGTAACACATACTCCTGGGGGGTACATAGAGGTCTTCCAGGGGGTACATCAACCCATCCAGATATTTGCCTGTTTTTACAAGAGGCGACATAAAATGCACTAGCAAAGTTAGTACAAACTAAAATTTCATTACAATGACTTGTTTATACTGCTCTATACACCGAAATGTAAATACAATATTTATATTCCAATTGATTTATTTTATAATTATATGGAAAAATGAGAAAGTAAACAATTTTTCAGTAATAATGTGCTGTGACACTTTATTTTTTGTCTGGTTTTATAAGCAAGCAGTTTTTAAGTGAGGTGAATCTTGGGGGTACACAAGACAAATCAGACTCCTGAAAGGGGACAGTAGTCTAGAAAAGTTGAGAGCCACTGTTCTAAGGCACCATTCAAGGTGAAATGGTCCATTAAGCCCCCTATAGTTATAGGACAAAAAGGAGGGTTAGTGGGTTAGTGATAGTTGTAATAAGCCATAAATCCAGTGTCTCTGTACAGTCCATGATTTTTAGTGCCTATCAAAGTTATGAATTTAAGCTCCCAGGCTCGTCTTTTGGAAGTGCCATGCAAGTTTCCTTTGAGGATGAAGACTGATAGGTCAGATAGAGAATGATCGCTATGTGAAAAGTGTTCACCCACAGGTGACAGGGTGTTTTTTGTCTTTTATCATTTCTTTCCTTTACTGCTGCAAACAGAGATTGTACATTCAAGTATATGCACTCCATGCCTCTGAATATATCACACACTGAGACCAGTAACTTCTCACCAGAAACTAAAATATGTGATGGAGGGAGGTGCCGCTCCTGCTCTGCTAAAAGCTAGAGTGGGAACTTCCTCTTCTCTCCTTCATTAAATGTCTGAGGCCTGGTCTACACTACAGAATTAGGTTGATGCAAAGCAGTTTACGTTGAATTAATTATGTAAGTGTATACAATAATATTTTGAGCCCGTGGATATAATTGTCCAGATACACCGACTTAGTAACTCCCCCTCCATGAAAGGTGTAGAGTCAATGTTGATGTAGTTAGGTTGATGCAGTGTCAGTGTGGACACTCCATTGCTTACATTGACAGTTACTGGTTTTCAGAAGTCATCCCACACTGACAGTACAATCAGTACAAGGGCTCCTGGTGAGGATGTGCATGGCTGACACGAAGGAGCAAAGTGTAGACATGCACAAGGGATGGTGGAATGAGACCTCCGTATCTTGTTTCACTTTTCTTCAGCCACCACATCTCACTGTAGTTAGGAAGGATCTGGGAGGGCTATGACAACTGGGAGATAGCTCAGCTCTCATAAACTTTGGGAAGATGTAGGATGATTTTGGCAGTTGGGGGTCTCTTTGTAATCCCTTTTATTAAAGGGGAAAAAAGTAAATTCTGTGCAATAGTGTTGTGAGTGTAAATTGCTGTGGATATGTGTAATAGTAATGTAAACCTTAATGCATTTTTCTTCCAGAAGGGCAGAGTTATAGTTCATTTACTACATTACTAAACTTATCTGACCGTTGTGAAATGTACTTACCTACAGCACTTTTCCTTTGTGTTGCAATATTTTATTTAAATTCACAAGCTAATGCATTTACAACTTGTTTTGGATTTGTTTTATTAAATGATGGCTCTAATCTGCAAAGTCGAGATGTGAAATCAAATCTGAATCTGAACAATCCCCAAATTTTGCAGAAGTTTTGATCTAGATGGTCTGGTTTCTGTTTCAAGCCAATTTTTAACAGGTGAGCAACATGGAAACACTAGCAAATTATTTTCTTCTCCTATTTTAATTTCACTGGTTTTCCCGACTGTGATGTTTTGGGGTCCATGCAGACCAGTAATATATTCCATCATCACCTGTCCTGTATCTTTGAGGACTTCTGTTCAGTGCAGCTGTTGTTCAATACCCAGACACAAGTAGCCTGCCCACAAGCATAAGGTCTCTCCCTGGCAATCAGCAGTCTAGTTACACTTTTCAGGGTGACATCAACAGCCCTTCAAGTCACAGTTCTCCTCAAATACATGTTCTCTGAGTTAATTACCAGACACTCAGACTGTTCCCCTCTGGTTCATCTACCCTAAAGTTGTGAGACCAACCCCCAGATTATAAGTTTGCTCTGGCGCACACACTCCACACAGTTAGCACACCAGGGACCTGCTTGGGGTGAAAATAAACAAAAAGTTTATTTAATATAAAAACCACACATTCAAAGATGAAATAGTAAGGGAAAGCAAACATATACAAGTTATGCAAAAAAATGAATGTAAAGTTGCATCCTCAAGCCTTTCTCTTTCATATTAGATAAAATACCTTTTCTAGTAGGAGTTACCTATTCTCTTAAACAGTTTCCCAAAATACCTTCTAGGTATGGAAGGGATCCAGCATTCCCAGGCTGTTTTCCACCTGGAGACTGTCCTCCAGGTTCTGGATGTTCTTCAGTTCAAACCATCTTCCATTTTGAAGGGGTTTGCAAAGTTTTTTTTTTTTTCTTCAGTCACTATAGATGGGTAAAACTCTCTCCTTTCTTAGTTTTCGAAGATGGGGGTTTTCTTTTCTGTTCCCATTTACTTTGATGGTTCATCATTGTTTTTCTTCCCCCGGGCTGGACAAATGGCTAGGTGCTTGAAACCAGTTTCATTCTTTCGGAGAGGTAGCCCCTCTCTGCCTGATTGCTTCCCCATCCTGTTGTGAGGTGATGCTGAAGTTGCACCACAGGTCCAGTTACAATTTTCTACATATCTGTACACACATACATTCAGAACCCGAACCTGCACGCATATCTCATAACTACTAGTAAGTGAACATTACCTTATTTGGTATGTTTTTATAACAAAAACACAGCATGCGATCAGTTGGTTTAACTATTTATTTTTGGTGCTTAACCCTTCTGTTTCCCCCTTGGAATGTCTGGACCCTGATCATCATGCCCACCTGCTATGCTAAGAAGAAGCAAATGTAAAGTGCTAAGAAGAAGCATTCTGCCCAGTGGTGTAACGCTGTGAGAACTTTCAGAGTAACACAATTTACAAAGATTTAGGAAAAGTGAACACTGTTTTTGGTTTTTTTCATACTCTAGCTTTGTGAATGACATGCTCAGCAATGGAAAGATTTTATGTAAGAAAACACTTGATCAACAGTAAATATTAAAGGGTCACAACCCGATTCTCCATTCACTTACCCCTCTGTAAATCAGGTGTAACTCCAATGGAATTGCACATGGTGTGCAAGAGAGAAAAATGAAGTAAAAGTAGGCTTCCCACTCTGCACACTCACGCAGAGACCAAACATGGTAGCAGCCCGTGTGTTATCCTGACCAGATACGTGCAAGCTTCGTGCCACTGTCAGCAACTAGCATTTCCAAAATGGCTGGGCATGTAGTGGGCCCCTGGCCATACCCCATTTTTCACACTGGCCAGCAAAGATAGTCAGGCTGCATTGTCGGTAGAGGTGCCACAGTAACAGTATCCCTGCAGTGCTCCCCAGAATTCCTAAATCCGGCACAATGCTTCCAGCTCACAATCTTTTCATTGTGATGTGAGTTGAAACATGTTGAAGAAGCTTTAAGAGCTTTGTGTCCAATATGAGCAGAGGCCTAGTTTGTAAAGGGGATGATTTAAGGACTGGATTGCTGACACTGTATTACTTGGTTTACAACCAGCTGAGCATTTACTGCTGCCTTAGTAAATTTTCCTAACTATTTGGACTGAAGAAAGGTTGAATTGCTCATAAGGGGCACATTTCTGGCAATGTTAACACAGACTTTAAAGATTTCAGTCTGCTTTTGAGATTACTAATTTGGACAACTTGTTCAGATACCATAGATATTTTCAGGTTTTAAGAAAAAGTTACAGGAGGTTGTGTTTTTTTTTAGTGTACACTTATGTATTTTATAGTCTAATTCTTGCTGCCCTTAAAAACCGCCCACAATAACATCAGTTTGAATTATAATTTTAAATTTTATTAAACTGTTTAACCTTGGCAAACATGAAGGTTTGCAAATTATATAAATTCAGGGTTTTTTTTAATGAAAACCTGTCTTTCTAAGCCCATGTACAAATCTCAGTCAGAAAAGGAGCTTTAACGGCAATGGTACATAATTCACAAGTCTCTGTAAATTGATTTTTCAGCCTTGCAGTGATGGATTTGGGCTGCTGTTTGCATTATCCACAGAACATGCATTACTGTACTACATTTATCTAAATGAAGGCTGCATTTAAAAATGTATTGTTCTGCTCGAAAGTAAATTAAATGCACTTTAATTATCCGGGAAGCTGACCACACTCCCGTATTACCCTATTCTCTATTGCTTGTGTCTGTTCACCTGATCGAGTAAATGCTACTGCGTGTAGTGCTTAAGACTACTCAAAGTAATAAGTAATGTGCCTGGTAATTAGCATTTTTAGGGTTAGACCCTAAATCTTTTTGAAAGGGCTTTTATCCAGGTAGTAGACTTAGAGAGTCACATTCAGTAGTTCTGATTTTAAAAGTCAGCTTTTACCAGTGGTTTCATGGAGATATATTAGAGAGTCTATGCTTTCCCACTATACTTTATATTATACAGAAATGCACTATCTTTAAAGAGTATTGCCAAGGTTGCAAAGTCAAGAACTCCAAGGGTGACCAGACAGCAAATGTGAAAAATTGGGATGAGCGTGGGGGGTAATAGGAGCCTACACAAGAAAAAGACCCAAAAATCGAGACTGTCCCTATAAAATCGGGACATCTGGTCACCCTAAGAACTTTGAAGTTAGGAAACAACAGAATTAAGATTGCCCACCCAGCCTTAATACAACCCCCATGTACGTATTCATGGTGACAGTCTTTAATTACATGATCATATACTATTTTTTCCCCACAGGACCCTTGCCTTATTCAGTGCACAGAATGCACAGCACTCACTTAATGATCAGCCATTGGATATTTTGTTTTCACCTCATTGTTCAATGTTTGGCCCTATTCCTGATTTAGTGCATGTTATCCAAACCCTTGTTTGAAGACTGAACTATTAATTTACTCATGAGTTTTCTGTGGCACAAGCTCTTATCGACTTCAGTTGCAGCTGTGATTGCTCAGTACTTTGGTCTGATCCAGTATGGCAGCTCTTATATTCTTGTTGAATCCAAATGGTCTGAGGCAGCATTCAAGTGCCTTAACCATGTAACTGTTCTTTCTCTTCCAGCAGTCCTCTGCCTCATTCATTGTTTACCTTCCAACTTCTCCAACAAATGAGGCAGGAGTGCTTATCAACAACAGAGTCGTTTCACTATATGACCTTGATTCATCCCCAGAGCAGGTCCATCGGGTGCACCAAATGAGGCAGGGGTCTTGTGGAAAAAATAGCATGTGACCATTTAATTAGAGACTCTATCATAAGACATACATACAAGGGGGATGAAATAAGGTTTTATGAGCAACCTTAATCTTGGCATTTCCTAAAGTTGGGCTTTGTGATCTTAATGGTCTGTTTAAGAAGTTTTTGGTGGGTAATTTCTGGGGCTTTTAAAAAGCAAATGGAAATTTCCAACATGAGATGTCATATTGATACCCACATGGATCATCAGTAGGGTTGGAACCTTTAGATCCACTGCCCAGACTTCTGCAACTTCAGCTAATGGAGCAACTTAAAGCTTGTATGTGGACCAGCACTAGAGGTGGATGAGACACTGCCAGGGGTTTCACAGATATTTACTCACAGCAGATGAATGACAAGACTCAGGAAAGTTGGGCTCCATTCTAGGCTCTGGAGGTGAGTGTTCCAGTGGGCAGAGACTCTTCTACCCATTCCCCAAACCTAGACTTTTCTGTCTGATCACATCCAATTTGTCCCTATCCCAGCACTGTCTGTTCCCTAGTCCCACTCTCCTAGCCTTCCAAGCCTCCATTCCCAAGATTCTCTTCCTAATCCCAGGCACTTGGGCCAGCCAGTCCCAGTCTCCCCTTGTGGGCTCGCTGTATGAGTCCCAATCTCATCCCCACACTCCCATACCTCTCCTCCCCATACCCAGTCCCAGTATCTTTGCCCAGCCAGTTCCAATTTCCCCCCCAAATACCTCATGCAATCTTTCTTTTCCCCAACCCTACTGGCTTCCAGTCCTAGTCTCCCGCCACATGATACTCATTCAATCTTCATCTCCGCCCCCCCCCCCAACCACACTCCATCTCTGGCTCCTTTTTCTAGTTCTCCCTCTGCCCCATCTCTTGCGAGATCAATCTCTCCTCCCCCTGTTCTGTCCCAGGGTTCCTAGTACCAGCCATCCCTCTTGCTCCCAGCTCTTCATCTGATCTCAGTGTTCCCTTCCCCTAACAACTAGCTCTATCCCTTGCCCATTTCCCTGCCCAACTCCTAGCCCCAGTTTTCTTGACCAACCAGTCCCAGCCTCTCCTACCCCCCAGATACCAGTCCAAGCATCCCCTCTGCCCCAACTCCCTATGCATTGTTTTCTATAGCCAGATACAGGCGTACAGTTCTCTCTCCCCACTTCCAGTCTCATCAGACTTCTTGTCCCAGTCTGCTTTCCCTCTTCCCTAGTCCACTTTGTGTCTCATTTGTATTGAAAGCAGATGGCTTCCTCCTCCTTCTTGCTACTTGGGTGCCAAGTAGTGGGTTACTGGGAGCACAGGAGAGAGAGAGGCTGCCTGCTCACAGTTTCAGTGCCCAGCTTCACCTAGGCCTGGAACAGCCATTAGAGAGAGAGAGAGTCTGGCATTGTCCCCGTAGCCAAGGATTGCAGCACGTTCAGTCACTCTGTGGAGATGTTGCCAGCACATGCTGCTAACAAGTAGGACCTCTGAGGGGATAAAGCATGCTCATTTGCTTTGTGGGGATGGCAATTTTGCAGTCTGATCAGCATTAGGAGTTGAGAGAGGCTAGAACATGCTCAGGGAGGAGGGATTACATGCTAAAATCTAACGTCTCTACTGAGCAGGTGCAAACTGCAATTTTTCAGAGGCTGATATCTTGGCCAAATGTAGGTGGATTTTCAGGGGCAGCAAAAGGCACATGTCTGACACAAAGGCCAAATTTCAAGTCCTTGCTCCAAAGCATGACGTGTTAGAGCTTTTCAAATAAAAGGTTGCCAGTATATTTTAACATGGGCAAACAATGTGTGTTTTTCCGTAGACTTATTCTTGGAAATGACTGAACCATTTTGGCTGGCAAAAAAATAAAAAAAAAGTCAGCCTCAGGCAGAAGCCCAGCATGTTGTGTGATCTCAATGGTTAGTTTGCAAAGCTGCAAATAATTTAAGACTGGATCTTATAATGGGAAGGGTCAGGCAACCTTAATAATAGGCATCATTACAAGCCCTGCGTATAGTAATCAATAAATACATTTGGGGTGAAATCTTTGAATGTCCTGTTGACCACTGATCAATGTTTCCTTTTTAATCGTGACAACTATATGCTTAAGGTTTCTAATTTTATTTATTTGTTAGTCAAGAAGAAGGAATAAAACTATCCAGAAGCTATACAGTGTTCTTTTTTTAAATGATTATGGAAAAGAACCAACTGTAGCTGTTTTGAAATTTGTGGAGAATTTCAACTTTTGTGTTTCTGTCCTTGAAACAGTGATTAATTCATACATACTAGACATCTAATACTATTTCTAGAAGTGGAGGTAATTGTCTCAAAGAAGTTTTGATGTTTAAAATCTTTCCTGGTGCAAATTGCAGGTGGGTGAAGAAATACCAAAAACAGTGACACCTGCTTTTGAAATAATTTTCTGTAAATAAAAAAAAAACAGAAAGATTCAGCTTTAAAGTGGGTCATAATTTACATAAATAAACACTAAACTTCAGAAGGAAAAAACCAAACCAGAAACAACGCGGACCAGATTCTGCTTGGTACTAGTATGAAAGAGAAGACTTCCTCTCCTTATGCTTCCCCAGTAGGAGCCTTCCATAATTGTGGTAACTGAATTTACTCTGAGAGGAGTGATCCCTGCATGGGAAGCACAGTCCAGCCCAATGGATGCAGGGAGAGGACTGGGACATGGCCAAGCATAGAATGGAACTGGCATGCAAGGGGTGTAGAAGCATAAATGCTCTCCTAGCATGGTGGGAATCTTGGGGAGGGATTCTTCTCCTGTAACTACCTCAGGGATGATGGGGCCCCCATAGCACCTTATTCTGGGCACTGTGTGTTTTGTATATTCTAGCCCTAAGTATATTACAGTCTATAGCAATATGTACAATAGACTATTTTAAATGAGCAAATGTGTTCTGATTGATATGAATAACTAAAATATAGGCCTATTCATTAATACTGAATTACTTCTGAATCTTTGGACACAGGTTTTTCTCTAGCAAAAGCTGCAGTGGCTGAATTTTATAAGAATGTACTTACAATGACTGTTTATAGTCTTTTTGACAATTAGCTATCCATTTCCCCTTGGTGTACTACTGCCCTGTTCAGTAGCTTGACATGTTTATCTCCCGTGAAAGCTAGCTACAAGAAAGATGATAAAGTTCTGCCTATGTGAAGTTCTGGCTGTGAATGAACAGACTGTCCAAGGGCTGACTAGATAGACAATATGTAAGTTGAGTTAACAAGCAGGTATTGTTTTCTGTTGAGCTAGATGCTGTGAATCATCATGCCAAGAAGTAACTAAAATAAACTAGATGTGTTAACTTCATTAGTTCTAGAAAAGTTAGTACACTTGAGAACTATTGCATCCTTCTCTGAGTTCTTAGTAATTGGAAAAAAATACTTCTCACTGCAAATAAGAGCTAAGATTATGATGATTAGCACAATTTCCAAAATACCTAATTGCACACGTCGTTTAGCATGAGGTGTTGATTGTGAAGATTACATGTTTCCCTACAGGTGAGACTTCAAAGTTAAGGTATGATTTCTGGCTCCTGCAGAAATATGTTAAATTCTACTATATAAGCATAAAGCTGAAATGGGGAACAGTATGGCTCAAGGGAATGAGAGCATTTCACTGTTCATCAGTTCAAATCTCTCCCAAGTCACTAATAACTAAAATTATTTCCATCTATGCAAAAAAGAGTTGGTGTGTTCAGTCTAGTTATTAGTGAATAAGTGTCTTCATTAGAAAAACAGTCACTACAATTAGGACACTTATTTACATTCTAACAAACTAGCTAAAAACTAGATAGACACACAGAATGAACTACTTTCTCACCCTTAGTGGTGATTCACTCAATCAAGAACAAGGCATACTATACCTATTAGGAGAAAGAGGACATTAGCTTCCAGTGACCTATATCTGGCATCTTTCATGAGCATTGTAGAACTGCCAGTGCTGTTTATTGAATCATCCATTAATTCAATCACTATCATAGAGACAATTTGACCAGAATGCAGTTTAACCTAAATAATCAGACTGCTGTTCCTATTTTTTTCCCCTCACAGAAGTATTCTTACAGCATCTGAAATATATCTAATGTTACAAGAGGTTTCTTTTTCCTCCCCTCAGGCGTTTCCTGGAAATACAAATTCTGACAGTGTGATCCGGCATGATTTGCAGCATCCAGTTATAGCCCGCTATATTCGCATAGTTCCTCTGGATTGGAATGGAGAGGGCCAAATTGGGCTGAGAATTGAGGTCTACGGCTGCCCGTACTGTAAGTTTTTCTTGACATTTACTTCACCCCTATAGTTTCTCTGTGTAAACAAACTACCTTTGGTCTATAGCATGGGTAGGCATTAAACTCTGACTCTAAAATACCTTTTGGTTAAATATATTAAGGCATTCCCAAGCTTGCTAATTATATTGCCTCGGGCCTCATAAAATATGGTACTGATTCACTGGTTCGAGCTTCCTCTGGAGATACTACTTTAGAATCCACAAAGCTACTGCTTTGAAATCATTCCTTTTGATCTGCATTGTTGTTGTTCTAGAAAACTCTGACGATTATTGTATAATTCTGACCCGAACAGTTCAGGAAGAGATTTTTGAGCAGCTGCATGTAGGGCCGTGAGAGAATGACCGGGGCAGGATGACAGAATTCATTGACAGATATTAATGATATATTAAAGAGTTATTCATTTGTGACTAACAATCACATCAAAGCTGTTCATATTATCTAAATATTCATCGCATATTTTTCAGAGATAATCCTTGTATTCTTTATATGATCATGGCTTCCAGTTTTCTGCTTAGACGTTAGCAGGGAGTGGTGCATACACTCCTGAAATTAAGGTCAGAAACTATTACACTCAAACAAAAAATAGCAAAAGAATAGCTTCAAATTCCCCTCCTTCTTCCAAATTAGGTTTTTATGATTCCTCATCTGACCAAATGTAATCTATTAATCTTTAAACAAACAAATGTCAGAAATGTGAAATCCACAAATATATGTTCCATTTAAGGTAAAATAAAATACTAGTTGAGTCAGAAAGCATCAGGATTAAATGCCTATTCATAAAAAGAGTCAAACAGATGCAACTCTCAAAAATGTCAGCAGGAGCCTCAGGTGCTACCCAGCTTTCAGAAGCAGGCTCAAATGGAAACTGTGATCCTAATCTATGAATCCTGGAGAAATTAGGCAGTTTGGATCTACCAGTCTGTTTATCTATGTTCTTATACTGTACCTATCTCTAAGGCATATGAATAAATAACGAGTAGATAAAATAAAAAGGAAAGGGTCAAATGCTGCTTGCAGTTACCCATGTGCCACCCTACTGAGTTCACTGAGGGGACATAAGTGTAAAGAAGGTCAGTAAGGGTTTGTCTCCACTTACCAGGGGATGGATGTGCGGCAATCGATCCACCAGGGGTCGATTTAGTGGGTCTAGTGAATCTCAGTGGGTCTAGTGAATCTAGTGGAGACCCACGAAATCGATCACTGATCGCTCTCCCATCGATTCCAGGACTCCACCAGAATGAGAAGCATAAGGTAAATCAACGGGAGAGTTCCTCCCATCAATCCAGCACAATGTAGACACCAAAATAAGATGACCTAACATACATTGACTCTAGCTATGTTATTCATGTAGCTAGAGTTGCATAACTTAGGTTGACTTAGCCGTAGTAGTGTAGACCTGCCCTAAGTATTAGTGAGAGTAGTCAGAATTCTGGATTTGATTAGGAGAGAAACCCAAACGCTTAGACAATTAAATTTAACATCAAAATAAGTAACACAAGCAGTAGTGTATTAATTTTATTAATCATTTTTCATATTTAATTCAGTAAAACCCTCCTATTTAAAATGTACCTGAATCTGTCTCAGAATTCCCAGCATGCCACACTGGAGTGTGTGGGAAAATAGGTCTAGTTTGCTGAGGGGTGGTTAGGGCATCTGTGACAATCATGAAGGCAGAATAGCATATGTATTACTATATGTGCTGTTTTCAGAGTAGCAGCCGTGTTAGTCTGTATTTGCAAAAAGAAAAGGAGTACTTGTGGCACCTTAGAGACTAACCAATTTATTTGAGCATAAGCTTTTGTGAGCTACAGCTCACTTCATCGGATGCATTCAGTGGAAAATACAGTGAGGAGATTTATATACACACAGACCATGAAAAAATGGTGGTTTATCATACATATTGTAAGGAGAGTGATCACTTAAAATGAGCTATTACCAGCAGGTGAGTGGGGTGGGGGGAGAGAAAACCTTTTGAAGTGATAATCAAGGTGGGCCATTTCCAGCACATTTCCAGGAGTTAACAAGAACGTCTGAGGAACAGTGCTGTGTAGAAGAAGATTGAATTGTTCACTCTTTGTTGCAAGCTGGAGATTTATAACCCTTTTGAATGAAGAAGGCCAACTACGCAGTGAAAGCATCTGGATTTTCATTTTTAAATCTTTTTGCCATTGCAGTCCTGATTGAGGAGAACAATTGCACTACAGTGAGACACTAGAGAGTACTATTGTGTACTATATTTAGGGCTGAGGTTTTTTCCTGGCATTCACTTCTGATAATCCCACTGAAGTCAGTGGAAATTGCACAGATGTATCTGAGGACAGAATTGAGTCCTTATTCAGAAGACCTAGGGAATATTTTCATAAGTGCCTAAGTGATTTAGAGCCTAAGTCCATTTTCAAGAGACTTAGGGCTTATCTTCACTATGGGGATAAGTCGAACTAAGTTACGCTACTCCAGCTATGTGAATAACGTAGCTTGAATCAGCATAGCTTAGGTCGACTTACCATGGTATCTTCATGATGCTGAGTTGATGGGAGATGCTCTCCAGTCGACTTGTTTTACTTTTCTTGGAGAGCTGGAGTACTGGGGTTGACCAGAGAGCACTCTGCTGTCATTTAGCAGGTCTTCACTGGATCCATTAAATCGATCCCTACTGCATCAATTGCAGCAGCATTGATCTCTCCAGTAGTGGAGACCAGCCCTTAGACATTTAGGAGTTTTAAGTCTTATTGTCTCTCTCCTATCTACTTTTGGAAATTGGATTTCTCAAAAGTCATTTGGATGCTTTTGAAAAATTTACCCCTACAGACTAGAATTTCACACTTCTATGCCTAAACGTAGGCACCTGAATAAAACTCTGATTTTTTTCAGCATTCAGCACCCCAGGTCTCATTGAAGAAAATAAGAGCTGCAGATGCTCAGTTCCTTTGAAAAGCTGTCTACTTATACTTAGATGCCTAAATATGGATATAGGTGCCTAATTTTAAGAATTCACACTTGAATATTTTGATAGTAATATCTTAATATCAGGGCTATTAGTCAAATGTATCCCTAGTGTATCTTTATTGAAATCAATAAACCAGGGTTGACTCTGTCCCTATGTGAAGATATTCCAGAGAAACATATCCTGAGACGTATGCAGACTGGGCAAAATTTCTGAGTTATGCTGGACGAATCGCTAACTGAAAGAACCTATTGTGAATCCCTCTAATGTAGGTTCTATTACCTATATCATTCAGGTGTTTAGCATGTTTGTAAGATTCCTATTTACCTCTGTGACAGAGTGAACAAACCTCCACTAGACTAGTGCAGGAAGGGACTAACAGTCCTGGAGATAGGTTGCAGCTGACCCCCACAGCCTGCAAGACATAGCAGCAGCATCAAGCCTGGAAGGAGGCACTCTAGCTGTAGGGGAAAAACAAAGGAGAAAAAAAGAAGTAAGTTTGAGGGCTGGGCTTCCCTAAGAGTGGGTTCTTAGGTTTAGTGCAGAGAGTCTGTTGATGTGGGCTTAGAAGGCTCCAGTTAGGAACTGTAGGAGTAGCCTCACACCAAGGTACTGTACAGAGTGGACTTTACATTGTCTAAAGTTCACCTGTTGGTTAGTTAAGTTTAACACCAAGAAAGCCAAAACTTGGTCCTGCATAGGGGTGTGTGGACTGTGTCTTATAGGAGGCGGGAAAGTTCACTATTCAAAGATTCTGTTAATGGAACAGATAGAGTAGGAGGAGGAAAGATGCTTGAAATAGCCTCAGCAAAGAGAAGGTCACATACTGTGAAACTGCTCCTTTTATAGTCAATGAGAGTTTTAACATTTACTTCTAAGGGTATTTTAGCAAGTCCTATATCTTATCAGGAGACATCATTTCATCCTCAGTAAGGTTGAGGGAAGGCCTTTACACTGTCAGTGACATCCTTTGTTAAAAAGCAATGTTTCCAAAGGGAAAATGTCCACGAGTCAGTTAAGGTAGAACTGATGGAAGCTTTCTTTTCCACTCCTTTGAAAGCAGAGAACAGCGCCATGTGCAGTCATACATGAATACTTCCATCATGGCCACATTTATGAAATCCTGAGACAGGCAGTAAAGCAAAGGCATCTGGAGGCTATGACTAGTGGAATACAGTACATTTTGCTACTGATTCATGAAGTTCATAATAAGCTTCTAAGGTATCATTACCAGATGATTAGTTCCTCTATCTCTGTCCTGAGATGGATGAATGCCTACAAAATGGCAGCAGCAGTACTGTAGCAAAACATTTGGCAATGCTTACTGATAATAGAAGGACTTCTTGATGTTGAAGTGCTATATAAGGGATGGAAAGCATTGTTTGGATGCGGTCACATGGTGAATTTTTGCACCCTCATTGGATGCCTGAACCTTTTTAATAGAAGAGATAATAAGAAATAGCAAACACAAACCATGAATAATGGATATATTTTTGAGATTCACAAACATTTTTGTAAAACTCTTTCAGAAGTCACACAAATATTCACAGTACACAACACACAGCAATACACAATTCCAAAACAAATATTCTCACTCCATGACTGATTTTTTGTGGTTTATTTTGGAATAGCGCCACAAATTTGTTTCCATTATTTGACAAGCTCCATTTGCAAATATTTTCCAGATTGAAATTTGTTCAAATAAACTGCCTCATGTTTGTAAAGTGTTCATTTGAACTCTTTGCTTTGTTGTTAATTATTGTGTGACCTAAGTCATATGTTACTGTTTTTGCTCCGAAGTTGGGTGACTACATTTTTAAAAAAAAATAGCACATACACTTGATTTCATATAAACCTGAGTATTTTTATGGAGAACAACTATTCTCTAAACATTCTTGTGAACAAAAACCTGTTCATGCAAGTATCTGCAAATAGCAAGTTATGAGGGTTACTGTCATAGTGAAAGAGAACAGCCTTTAGGATTTGAAATGAATGTTAATAAAAACAGTTTGGCATATTGAAAAAGATCTAAAAATAAAAGATGGAACAGCTCTTTTGGGTGATAGGTGAACTTGTCCACCTCCCTGCCTGCAGAGGATTGTTCCCTACAATGTAATCTCCAGCTATGCCTGGTCTAGCTATAAATGGCATAAGCCTCTGTTTGCCTTGGTAAGTATTTTCCACATTTGGCTTCACCTCTGCGTTAGAAAATTCTGATATTTGTCTGTAATTTTCCTTTGCTTGATTTCTTTCTATTACTCCTACGTATATACCTCCTTTCCTTCCCAAATGGTTGCCATGCATACTTGATATTACAGCCCCATCGTGCCTAGAATCATCCACTGCACATAAATATCAAAGGGAATATTCAAGACAGATGTGCAAGCTGCTGTTTCCCCAAAAGTGAGGACTGGCCAGATTCAATAGTACACTCTGGTGGCTGTGTGTCACCAGAGTAGCAAAAAGCAACTGGGTCTGATCTGAAGCCCATTGAAGTCAATGGGTGTATTTTTATTGACATCCATAGAACTTGGATCATACCCTCATTTCTACAACCCTTATACATATTGTCTATGTTACACTTCTAGCCCCAACCTACCTACTAATCTGAGTACAAATAGTGAGGTTGTTCCTTAATCCATGTCTTCCACATCATACTATACTCTTATTAAATTAGGTTGTCTCTCCAAGACCTTTTTCCTCTTACAGAAATGGTGGAGCTGTACAGAAAAGTTTAGTCAGAACCATTTCTGACAGAAAATGGGATATGAGAGACAGTGGAGGTGAGGTAAAAATCTTTTATTAGACTAACTTCTGTTGGTGAAAGAAACAAGCTTTCAAGCCTCACAGAGCTCTTCCACAGGTCTGTGAAGCTTGAAAAACATGTCTTTCACCAAGAGAAGTTGATCCAATAAAAAAATATTACCTCACCCACCTTGTGTGTCTCCCATCCTGGGACCAACACAGCTACAACCACAGTGCACACACAAAATGGAATACATTATTAAATGGAAAGTTTTACAAAAAGAGTTTGTTTACTAAACAGCTCTACTAAATTGTCATAAGCAAGTCATTCTTTTAAATCTAGAATTTAAACAAATGCAGTGTAGTCTGAGATTTTACTTTGGGGAAAAAAATCAGTGGAATCAAAACTTTTTTAGGAGTTCTGCCCACATGACTCCTACAAATCTGCTCTTGAAAATGAATGGGTGTTCCTATCATTGTGCAACATCAACAGCCTTCTTTTACATTTCAGCTGCTTTGTAGTGAATGGTTCTATACTTCCAGTAGGTTAATACATTCGATTTCATGAGGATGATCTTCATAGCTAAGCAGTGCAAACACAGCCTGATAGTCTGTCCTTTTGACGTTACTGGGCATGGCTAAATACCTACATGAGACTTCAAGGAGCAGGGGAATGGGTAGTAGAACTTTTGTTGGAAGATGTATGTTGCTCTATTTTGTAACAATATATATTTGTGTTAACATGCCCATTTTTTCACATGGAGCCTTTTTAAAAAAACCTTTAAAATTGCTGCTTGATTTTCTCTTTGGACATTAACAATCCCATGGCGTTTTTCAAATAAGTGTTTTCCCTCAGCATCTTTGACCAAAAGTGCTCCCACCCTTCATGAGGTTGTTGGTTGGCTGCCACTCTCCAGACCAGATATGGCTTTATTTCAGTGTTGTTTTATGTACATAGGGCAAAATCTTTAAGTCCTTGCTCTGTCAAAATCCTATTAAAGTCAATGTTTGGGGGAGTAAGGATTTCAGGGCTAGGCCCCTAGATTGTTAAGAGCCGTATGATCAGTTGGCCTTTTTAAGATATCAAATATATATTATGACTGGGCAATATTCCCAATGAATTCAGTGGAGTTGCACAAATGTAAGTGAGAACAGACTTTGGTTTATGCATTACCTCTATTTTGTACTACCTTCAGAAATAAGCAAGCATCTGTTATCTGTAGGCACAACTTATATAAGAGAAAATACAGCCTTTTTTTAACAAGGCATCAAAAGATTAAGTCAAAGTCAAATTACACAAATGTTGTAATGAGTCTGTTGGCAGCCATTCCTGGGCACAGAGGCTTTGAGAATTGCTGCAGCAAATGCATAGGTCTATTTGTTAGCCTGCAATGAATGTACAATTAATGTCAAAGGGAAATAAGTATACTCTCCATGAATACATACCCCACCCACTTGTTCCACTGCATCCCGAGGCACCTTCCAGTTACATCTGGCCTTATAAACAAAACAAAAATCCAATATTTAAATTAGGAGGGTGTGGAAAACTGACTCATTTGGGAAAGCTTTCAGACCTTTTTATGGAATGAATTTAATCTCCCTCCACCCAGCCGTATAAGTGGAATGTGGACCAAGACAATGTGACAGAATTATCCTGATTTTGCTTATTTTTTAAATCACCACATTTGACATTTCCCTTCTGAAAAACAGCAGACTAGTATTTTTGTAAGAACTTCAATTTAAGTATGAGTGTTTGTCAAACTATTCTCTAGTCTTTAAGATCTATTACTATACATAATGTATAGTCTATTAATGCAGAGGTCAGATTTCTTCTAAATTTCTTTAGATTCCATAAACATCTGGGAGAGTGAGAAAATAACTTTTGTGCCTTTCTCACGGAGTAAGGTTGGCAGATTTCAGGCATATTCAATTGAACAGTCTGTCTGAGTAAAGCTCTTTGCTTGAGTAAATGCTCATGATGATTCTGCCTTGCATTCTCCTCTTTGATTTCTTTAAGCAGTGACCTATTTGTTTGTCCATGGTGGCTTGGCCATCTGAGAAATCAGGTGTTGCTCATTCTGAAATAAAAAGTTCACCAGATTTCAGGCTGTGTGTTTTGGTTCCCTGCCACCAATTTTAAGCCTGAGGGGCCTCCCCATATTTGTTTCCCTGCATGTCTGGAATAAAATATATTAAGTTTGCAGTTATTTTCAGGCTTTGGAATTATTCTGTTCCTTTTCCTATTTGCTTTTCCCGAAAGTTTAGCTGAAACTGGTGGATTTTTTTTTCCTGCTGTGGTGTTCCATGATTCAGTAAACTCTTGTTTTCCTTTGTACCAAAGGTAGTGGTGTTTTGTGCTAGGAGTCAAGATAGCTAAGAAAAAACCATCATGGTTTGTTCACTGTATGTGTAGATTATTCTTTCTATAGGCTAAAAAAGTCCCCATTTTTCAATATGATATAGAATCAGAAATGCTGGGCTGGAAGGGACCCCAGAAGGTCATCTAGTCCAGCCCCTTGTGCTGAGCCTGGATTAAATATAACTAGACTACCCCTGACAGGTGTTTCTCTCCTGTTTATAAAAATGTCCAGTGACATGGGTTCCACAACCTCTTTAGGTAATCTGTTGAGTGCTTAACTATCCTTATAGTTAGAAAGGTTTTCTTAATATTTAACCTTGAATCTCCTGGCTGCAAACTAAGCTGATTAAGTCTTGTTCTACCCGTGGAGGACATGGAGAACAATTGGTCACCATCATCTTTATAACAACCTTCAATATACTTGAAGACTGTTACCAGTCCCTATTCAGCCTTCTTGTCTCTAAACTAAACATGTCCAGCTCTTTCAATCTTTCCTCATACATCATGTTTTGTAGACCTCTCATAATTTTTTTCCTCCTCTCTGGAATCTCTCCAATTTACACCTTTCTTAAAATGTGGTTCTTGAAATTGGACACAGTACTCCAGCTGAGGCCTCTCTAGTGCCAAGTAGAACGGAACAATTAAATCACCTGTCTTACATATGACACTCCTGTTAATACATCTGTAAGGTGGCATGGCTGGCTGTCCGCATCTGAGGGAGGCCACGTCTCCTTGCAGTTTGGTCTGCTAGAGTATTCTCCGAAAGGAAGAAAAAACAAAGGGGGGAAAAAAGAAAGGAAAAAAAATGAAGGGGGAATTAACGGTTCTCAATGGGCCCCAGCAGAGCTGTAGCAGTTTATCCACCTCATCTATGGGGCTCAGGTAGGGGCAAGTGCCAAGCTACAGTCTATGGGGCTCAGGTATGGATGTCTGAGGAGTGCAGACCTTGTGGCCTAAGGAGTGGGAATACTGCCACCCCAGGGGTGGGCTGGCAAGGGGGTTGTGGGCCTGCCCAACTCCACTGCATCCCAGCCCAGGGCCCTAACAGTGCAAGAGTGGTCCGCCACTGGGTCAGAGGGTAATCCACCTGCAACCTGCTGACAGTGTTTCCGGCAGCACCACAGCTTGACAGTAGTCTGTCTCCCCTGGGCTGCTTCTTTCTCTCCCCCTCAGGTATACCTGCATCCAGAGGTTGTCCTCCATCTCCCCGGGATATTCTGCCATGGGTAGTAGTAGCAGCTCCTCAGCGTTGGGAGTCGCAGGGCTCTCTGGAAGTGCAGGCTGGTCCTCAGGGCTGCAGCAGTTCTCCGTGGTATCCCACCCCAGCAGCGGGGAAGGAGCATCTGTCTCCTTCAACAGCGCCCTCCCAAGTGAGCTGCTGGGCTCTATACTTCTTCTTCCTGTCCTGCACCTCTGCTTCTGGAGTGTGGGGCATGGCCTCCTGGTTCCACCCTCCAGGTGGCTTGTGGCGTCCTCTCCGTATCCGCCTCCTCGCTTCTTCTCTGCGAGATCACACTTTAGACTTGTATTCAATTTGTGATCCACTATAACCCTCAGATCCTTTTCTGCATTGCTGCAGTCTAGTCGTTCGCCATTTTTTACTCACCAGTGAAGACTCCGGCTGGTCATCTTGGGAATTAGCTCTCCATCCTATGGAGCGCTTCCTCCTGGCTGGTGTCTCACCTGCCACTAGCCCCGTGTCCCTCCCAGACCCCGGTGCTCCTTTACCTCAGGTTTCTGCCCCCAGCAGTAACCCACAATTTGGGTCTCCCCTCCAAGGGGAACCCCCAACCCTGTATCCCCACCTTGCCTTAGTGGCTACTACCAGTCATCATCCAGCCCCCACTCACTGGGGCAAACTGCAGTCTTTAAACCACTCATTACTGGCAAGGGGGGTTTGGACCTGCTGCCTTTCCCTGCAGCCCAATACCTCTCTTTAGGCCTTGAAGGGGGTCTGCAGCCTGGGGAGCTGCCAGGCTGGATATCCCCAGCTCCTCTTACCTTTCCCCAGCACTTCTCTACCTCTGGTACCCTGCTCCCAGGCACCTAGGTCCTTCTCTCTCCACCACTAGAGAGATACTGACTTGCTCCTGGCTCACTGCCCTTTTATAGGGCCAGCTGTGGCTTGATTGGGGCGTGGCCCCAGCTGTGGCTGCTTCCCCACTCAGTCTAGCCTTTCCTCTTAGGAGAGGGGTAACTGCCCCGCTATATTGTGCATTTATTTTTTCCTTCCTACTTTGCATTTGTCTGTATTGAATTTCATCTTTTTTTTTCATACCAGTTCTCCCAATTTATCAATATTGTTGTGAATTCTAGTCCTGTCTTCCAAAGGGCGTGCAATCCCTTCCAGCTTGGTGTCATCCACAAATTTTATAAACATAATCGCCACACCATTATCTGAGTTGTTAAGGAAAATATTATCAGTGCTAGACCCAAGACTGACATCTGCAGGACCCCACGTGACATGGCCTCCCAGTTTGACAGCAAACTATTCGTAACTATTTGAGTATGGTGTTTGAAACAATTGTTCACCCACCTTATAGTAATTTTATCTAGACCACATTTCCCTAGGTTGCTTATGAGGATATTGTATGGGACTGTGTAAAAAGTCTTATAGAGTGCAGATATATCATGTCTATTGCTCCCCCTTGCCCCATTCACTAGGCTGATTACTGTGTTAAAGAAGGAAATTAGATTGGTTTGATACAATTTGTTCTTGACAAATCCATGTTGGCTATTACTCATCACCTTGCTGTTCTCTCAGCTTGAACATATTGATAGTTTAATGATTTAGACTCATAGACTCATAGATATTGAGGTCAGAAGGGACCATTATGATCATCTAGTCTGAACTCCTGCACAATGGAGGCCACAGAATCTCACCCACCCATTCCTGCAGTAAACCTCTCACCGATGTCTGAGCTATTGAAGTCCTCAAATCATGGTTTAAAGACTTCAAGGTGCAGAGTATTTATTCCAGTATCTTTCAGGGTATCAAAATTAAGATGACTTGTCTGTCCTCACATCCTCCTTATTCCTCTTTCTGAAGATAGATAATGTGTTTGGCCTTCTCCAATCCTCTGGAAATGACCTGTTCTCCCTGAGTTCTCAAAGATAATTGCTAATGATTATGAGGATGCTTCTGCTAGTTTCTTAAAGTACTCCAAGGAAAATTTCATCAAGGCCTGTTGACTAGAATATATCTAATTTATCAATATATTCTTTAATATGTCCTTTACCTATTTTTCCCCTTGTTAATATTAATTGTGTTAAGTATTTGGTCACAATTAGCTATTTTAGTAAAGACCTAAAAAAAAGGCATTTGACACTTCAGCCTTCTCTCTGTCATCAGTTATTTGCACATTTCCTATTAAGTAATGGACCTACGCTTTCCTTTCTTTCTCTTGCTCCTAATGTATTTATAGAACCTCTCCTTATTGACTTTTATGTCCCTTGCTAGTTGTAACTTGTTTTGTGCATTAGCCTTTCTTATTTTATCCCTACATGCTTGTGCTATTATTTTATACTAATTTTTACCAGTTGTGTCCTTGTTTATGCTTTTTTTATGATTCCTTTTTGATTTTTCAAGTCCTTAAAGAGCTCCAGATGCAGCATATTGGTATCATTCCTTCACATTGGGATACTTTGCTGTTGTGCCTTTAATATTGTCTCCTTTAGAAACTGCCATCTTTCCTGAACTCCCATTTGCCTAAGATTTCCTTTCCATGAGACCTTACCTATTAATTCTCTGAGTTTCATGAATTCTGCATTTTTAAAGTCCACTGTCTTTATTCTGTTGCTCTGACTCCTTTCTTTTGTTAGAATCGTAAACTCTATCATTTTATTATGTTTCACCCAAGTTACCCTTCACCTTCAGATTTTCAGCCATTCCTGTCAGTAAGACTCAAATCTAAAATAGATGTCCCTTAGTGACATTCTCCATTCTCTGAAATGGAAAGTCATCCCTATCACATTCTAAGAACTCATTGGACAGTCTGTTTCCTCCTGTATTGTTTTTCCAATAGGTATCTAGATAGTTAAAGTCCCCATTATCACTAGGTCACATTTCTGCACTGGCTCATGTTTTCTATGTTGCACACCCTTTGAATTCCAAGGAAAGTGTTCACACCATCCTTTAGGATGGAGTAGCATGCTTCTTTCTCTGTAGTTGGCACAGTGGGGAAAAGGGGAGAAAGACCTCCCTGCTTTCTATTATTCCCTGCCCCCTTTGGGATTGTTGTCCCCCCAGGGGACACTAGGGAGAAACAATTCTCGTCCTCTCCAGAGCACAGAGTTTGAGATTATTCCTGGCCCTGGCATGAGGGGCACAAAGTGAGGGAGGGAGTGGCAAGTTTATTGTGATTTCTCCTTTGCACTCACACAAGGTCCAAAAGTTGATCTACTGCAGTAGTTCCCATATTTTGCTTCATAAGCATTGGTGGTCCATGGAGAGCTAACTGGTCACATTTTGTTGGTTCTTTTTGGTATCCCATACTAAATTATATTTTAAAAAACCCTGAATTTCAAAGGGGCTGAGCACCTGCAGCTCTTATTGGCTTAATTGTGGTTTATCAGACTATAAATGCTTTCTTACTATTTTTTTTCATGTAAGCATTTAATATGGCTGCCCCAAGGACATTGACTCATTAGTGGTAGGGCTGTTACCTGGGGTTAGCTGAATCCAAAGTTCTTGGTAACTTTACTCTTTGCAAGGCGGTGGCAGGAAATAAATGAATGGGGACACAGCCCATCCAATAGATAGTTGATGCAAGCACGCGAACTAAAGTACTTGCACTCAAAGCTTCTGCTGTATTTAGTCTCCAGTCCTTTCACACATCTGCCAACAAGTTAGTAGAGCACCCCAAATTAACCCAAGATTAATAGTTATCCAGGATCTTGAGGAGGTCTCGAGTGGATTTCTGTCAATGTCCAGTAGCCAGCCTTCCATCTGCAGGGGAACTTGAGAAGCATCCAAATGTCCACTGAGTTCAGAATTCTTCCTCTTTCTATACCCAATTTGTTCATAATGCCTAGCTTGCTCATAAAAAATGGTGCTGAGCAGAAGCTCAGTGTGGACTTCTCCAGCCTGTCAGGCAGAGGTAATTTTCCATCAGTTAACCAGCTGTATTTCACATAGCAATAGTTAATCTCTGCAAGACTTTCCGTCTTGCAAAACTGCATGCTTTGGCAAAAAGCTCAAGTCAAGAGGGAACAGAGTCATGTTTACTCCTTGTGGTCGCTCACTTCCCCCTTCCTGTCTGTTAGTTGTGCTAAGGCTTCAGAAAGGGCCTTTCTAGCTGCTTTCAGCAATGAGCATAACAATTGGTATTTCAGCTCTGGGTGGTGGTCTGGGCATGCTAATAGGCTGTGGGCTATCAAAAATCTTCCCCTCCTACAAGGGAACTGATCTGCACAATCACAAGTGGGATGGAATGTGGTCTGCAAGGCATTCTCTCTGTTGAGATGTAGTCCCCACTATGAAAAAGTTTGAGAACCCCTTTCAGGTTCCAAGATGTAGTTACTTTTTTATATATATAAATTTCAGAAACGTAGCAAAACAATGGAATATTGAACATTTTTCTCCCAAATTTAATTTAAGCTGTTATTTTAATATCATTATTTTTCTATACTGGTTTCATCTGGATCCCTAGATAGGTTAATAAATTGTTCATTGATCAGAGAAGGCATATGAATTACTCAATAAGAGTTAATTTATACTATGTGCACACATCAGAATGTCATGCAGGACTAAGTCAAATGCCTTAAAAAGTCTTAAATATATTATGTCTATACACTCACCTTTATCAACTAAGCTTGTTCTCTCATCCATATGAATTTTGTTTGACAAGACCTTATTTTCCATAACACTGTGTTAACTGGAATTAAATTATGCTACAGTCCTATAAGCCTTTATTGTTTGCATCCCATATGAGCCTTTCTGTGATTTTGCCCAGGAGTGATGTCAGGTTAACCTGCCTATACTTACCTGGGTTATCCCATTTACCCTTTCTAATTATTGATACAACATATTTACTTCCCCAATCCTCTTGAGCTTTCTCAGTGTTCCAAGATACGTTCAAAAATCAACATTGATTGTTCAGCGATCTCAATGGCGAATTCTTTTAACACTCTTGGGTGCAAGTTTTCCAGTCTTACCAATTTTAAAATGTTTAGCTTTAATAGTTGCTGTTGAATATCTTCATTTGTATTCATTGCTATCAACTTCCCCACTTGTCCATTTTAAGTCTATTTTCCCTTCCCACTTAACCAAGACGCCTTTCAACCAAGAAGCTTTCTTGTATGATTGCAGGTTGTAGGTTTATGGGGCATCAAAAAGAAATTAAAAAATCATTCTTAAACAACTCCCCATTTTCATTCACATTTTTCTATATACAATTTTGTCCCTAATTATTTTTTGCTTTGGGAAATTGGCCCTTTAAAAGCACTGTGTGTGTGTGTGTGTGTCTGTGTGTATATATTACTGGTCAGGACTATATTCAATTTGCACATAACAAATGAAATTAGTTCACGAGCACTTGCACGTAGGCAACCATCAATTTTTAGTTCAGTGATCAATTTATCTTTATCAGAATGAGGTATAATATGGAATTACCACAAGATAGTTGCAATACTTTGTGTCAAATAAATTATTTGCTATGAATTATTTTTCTCAGCTCTGCTTTGAAGGGTCAGACATATCCTGTGTTCTGAAAACCCATTTGTGAATCTAGATAAGATCCTCATTTCCTATTCATCTGCAATGGTCTCCAGATTGCTGTGAGAGGTCACAGACAATAGATCTGAAGCAGGTTGAGCTAATCTGCAGGGAGATCTTTGTTTTCCAGTGAATTTGGCAATACTATCTATGATCAGGCAGATTCGAGACAAAATAGGCTAGAGACTCAAATGTTGAAAATTGGTGTATCACCATTGAAGTCAATGAAGCTATGCTAATTTACACTAGCTGAGGCTATGGCCTAGACTCTGTGCAAGCTTTTCCACTTCCATTTAAGCAATGGCGGACTGAATAATTTACTATTCCGGGGCAAACCCTCTCTGAAATACAGACTGCCAGGTTTGCTTAACCATAACAGATTACATAGGTCTCTGCCACCTTCATTTAAACTGAGTGGTACCTCTTAATGTCTGATTGATTTCAGTGAGGCAACTTGTGGAGTAATGTACTGGGAACAGATACAAAGTCATTGAAGTGAGCTCTGGATCAGTCCCCTATACATCAGAAGCAAGGGTGGCAAAATCAGGACCAGGGTCATTTTGTGATGAGGTAGCTAAATATTAGGGGGAAACAAACATTCAGTGAGGTATAGGAAGGCATTTGCTTATTTTCTTAAGACAGCAGAAATCCTATAGTTGTTTTTTAGCATAGGAGGATGGCTGATTTGAGAAGAATCTGTTACACATCACCAAGGTGACAGGGCAACTAGTACTGGAGATTTATAGCTCACCTTACATGATGGGTGAGACATTATTTAAATTCAGTCAGTTTATTGGATTATTGATATCTTACTATAGGTGATTGTTCATTCAAGGCAATCGTTTCTAAGTAAACATCTTCAACAGTACCCTTTTATTGACTACTGAATTTAAAAAGACAACACGAACCTTATGTCTTTTAGCAGTTTATTATTACAACATTTCTCTTGCAGACCTAGTCTGTCTTTGCTGTCTGCTGTGAGCTCTCTTCCATTAAAGTGTCTCATATGACCTCTCCTTTTGCTGTAAGTGTGCATAGTTCCCTGATTCCATTTTTTCCTTCATTGTTCAACTTTCTAGTCACTGGAGGGATCAAGAGAAAGTAACATTCATAGGTGTCAGCTCAGTTTAAAGCAACAACACAGGCGTGAATCCCCTTTTGTTCTTAAGGAAAAGTAATGCATAGCCATTAGGGAGTAAAGTCAAGTCATTTTCAGAACTGTGGGATCTGTTCCTCTTCATGACAGAAAGGTGGTTTTGTTTTTTTTTTTGTTGCTGTTCAGCCTCAGAAGGATCAGAATGGACTTTAAAAATTAACCACTTTAATATGTAGAAAGTGGTGAATTGATTTCAGTGGAACCACTCATGTGTTTAAGTGCTCTGTTGAATCAGACCCTTAATAAGGAGCAAGTTTCAGAGTAGCAGCCATGTTAGTCTGTATTCGCAAAAAGAAAAGGAGTACTTGTGGCACCTTAGAGACTAACCAATTTATTTGAGCATAAGCTCGATGAAGTGAGCTGTAGCTCACGAAAGCGTATGCTCAAATAAATTTGTTAGTCTCTAAGGTGCCACAAATACTCCTTTTCTTTTTGCGAATAAGGAGCAAGTGACTTAGCCCTGGTACTGGGGGGGTGGGGAGAATCAATCTAAGTTACGCAACTTCAGCGTACTTAGATCAATTTATCGTGGTGTCTTCACTGCGGAGAATCGACTGCTGATGCTCCCCCATCAACTCTGCCTGTGCCTCTCGCAGCGCTGAAGTACAGGAGTCACGGGAGAGTGCTCGGGAGTCGATTTAGCGTGTCTAGACTAGACACGATAAATCGATCCCCACTGGATCGATCGCTGCCCACCAATCTGGCGGGTAGTGAAGACATACGCTTAGTAAAGAGAGAGGGGAAAAGCTCCTTAGCAGGATTATCAGCAGCCATGTAACTTTTGGGGCAAACATAGGAATTCCTCTCAGAATCCAGCTCCAAATCTATCACAAGTGCCAATGCCATTAGCTTCAGCCAGAATCTTTCATTTGCAGCATCGGTGCTCATTTTTAATGGATTTTAAAATAAATGCAAATAGTATTTTTTTCAACAGTCTTTGAGTCTAACTAGTATAGGATTAACAACAAATAACAAACACATGTATATGTAAATCCTTGTGACAAATATTACAGACTAGTCTGATCCAATTTGAAGGAAGCTTGAGTAAATCCAGCTGGTATATACTCTCATACTTCATTTATATATTCAATATAAAATAAAATGCAGCATTAATTATATATACAAATAATACAAATACTATGTGTGGTGAAACACAACAAGAATCTACATATCAATGCTTTCGGGTGCCATGAGCCTCTGAGAACTACGTCCAGCTCTAACACTTCAACAGCAGTGGTCCCCAAACTAGTTCTGTCACACACACCCTTACTTGTATTGGGCTCCGTTTGTGGCATCCCCCTCCCCGCCCCCGGAGCTGCAGTTCAGGGCCGGGGCCAGGGCCAGGAACTGGGGATTGGGGCCACAACGAGGAGTGGAGGTGTGGCTAGGGATGAGGCGCTGGGTGGCACTTTCTCCCCACCCCCTGTGGGGGCTGCCCGGGCCCTGCTGCCCCCCCCCCGAACATTTGTCTAAGCTGTCCTAGGAAGGCATGCCCCACATTGTGGGGACCACTGCTCTAGTTTTGGTAATTCATTTAGGCCTCTGATTTGACAGACTTCTGGATGCCTATGCCCTAGGAAACACCTTGGATCTGATTTTCGGAATTGCTGAGGACCCAGAAGTTCCAATGAAGTCAGTGGGAGCAGCAGGTGCTCAGGGTTTCTGAAAATCATTATAAAGGTGTCTAAAATGTGGGTACCCCAAAATGGAAGCACCTAAAATTGAAGGCAGTTTTTGAAAATTGTTTCAATGTCTGTACCTTACAGAAGTGTTGTGGGGATTAATAAGCAATTAATTTTCTTGAGTGCTTTCAGGATTGAAGGGCTCCATCTGGCAAGGGGCTGAAGAATCTGGTCCCAATGCAGTAAAGCTTCCCTTTAAACACACACGTATTTCCAGTGTTAGGGTTGCCACCCATCTGAGTTTTCCTGGACAGTCCAGATTTTGGCTTCTGTGTCCAGGTACCATATACGGTTGCCAGGTGCCTGGTTTTTGACCGGAAAATCCAGTCGAAAAGGGGACCTGGCAACCCTAAATGGCACCCGAAGCAAAAGTTCGATTACCAGGGGTAGGCGGACGATCTGGGTCGTTTAGTTAGAGCCAACTCCTACTTGTATGCAAGTTCCTTAAGATGATCCAGCAAATGACTGGGAGGCAGGAGAGGAATGCACAACAGGGGCAGGACCTTGGGGGAAGAGGCAGGATGGGGCCTTGGGGATGAGGTGGAGCAGGGGCAGGGCCTCATGGGTCTGGCAACCAGCAATTAGAAAGGTGGCAACACTACCAGGGGGACTATGCACATGTTTAAATTTATAATGTGCTTTACACCATGAGGGACAAAATACACATCCATGCAGAATAGAATCCTTAAAACCAGTATGTACTGATTGTTATTAATATTAGTGATAGAATGAAATGAAAGAAGGCTACTTTCTTTGCAAATTTCTAATAAGGAGTACTAATAGCCTTTGACAAGATTTTTTGTTGTCTAGATGTCTCATACCTTAACAATCCATTTTTTTATGCAGGGCATCTTTGAATTTTCTTCACTGTGAGTGACATTCTGATAGAATTGACCAAACTACATTTTCCTGGAGCATACATCTGTATTAGATAGCTAGATTATTCAATATGTATGAATTGAAATATAATGCTGTCAGTGATGCTGGGTAATGCTACAAATTGAACACATCCCTAAGGGTTGCATGGGAATTCTAATGCAAACCTATACTTTTTCAGTCTTCGGTCTAAATTTTGACCCTAAATTTGACAGTGATAGCTAAGGGCAATTCCAAACACAGGGAATGAAATATCTCTTCATAGCACTGTATTTTCCACAGATGCAGTAAGGGAATTTGAACAATTGATCTTCTGTCATAATGCAGACATTAAATACAGGCTGTGAATAAACCTAACCCATGCTTTTATCACATCCTGCTTCACAGAGAAACTTTATCAACCTGGGCTAACACATATCCCCCAAGTTATCTTACCAAAGCCAGTTGTTAACTATCTTCCCTGTGTATATGTAATATTATTTATGTTAGTAAATCAGTAAAGTGAGAATTATAGTTAAAGTTCAGGAGGTTGTCATGTTAGTCTGTATCCACAAAAACAATAAGGAGTCGGGTGGCACCTTAAGGACTAACATATTTATTTGGGCAAAAAACCACGATGCATCTGAAGAAGTGGTTTTTTTACCCACGAAAGCTTATGCCCAAATAAAATAGTTAAAGTTGTGGTTTTGGGTCTCAGTATTTCCAGTAGAATCCCTGTTTTGTGGGGAAGGGGAACATATTTTGGCCATCTCAGATCCAAACTGGGACTGGACAGAATGGATGTTTCTGTCCAGATAGTAGAGCTTGGTGGGAAATGGTTTTCCTCATCCTGTGAGGACTTGAAGTTTTGAAAATTTTACACATCCCAAATTTGAACAAAAAATTGAAATCTCAAACACTTTCACAAACTAAAAATTCAAAAGAAAAAAAAAGTTAGATCAGGTAAATTAAAACATTTAGTTTTGGTAATGTTTAAATGTTTTGTTTCAATTGTTTTAAATCTTTTTTTTAAACTACAAGTAACTCTCTAAACAAAAAGTAATTTTGACTGCAAAAACTGAACATTTTCATTTCAAAAATGTCAAAACACAATGCTTCCACAATTTCAAAACTTTGGTTTTTGCATATTTTTTTCAAAATGGGAAATTCATCAAAATGGACTCTTTCCCACAATATATATAATTTAAGATATGATATTAGCAACACAGTTATCAATTTGTTCCACTATTTCGGCAAAAGGAAAAACTGAGATTTAATACTCTACTGGTGTTCACTTCAAAATCATTGTCATTTTACTGTGCTCCTTTGAAGTGCTGACTTTCCACTGAAATTGCAATGGGAAGACAGTGATGGCCCAGATACATTGACAACGTTGGAATTGCATCAAAATGGCTAAGATGCTTTTTCAAGTGGATCACATCATTTTAAGAATCAATAGCAATCACTGTCCAATTATGTTCCCATTCAGGTTGAGGGTAAAATTCCTATTGATTAGGACTCTAGTTCATAGAGAAGACTAATCACCCTTTTTATATATTGGAATTTTAATAAAACCCAACCTTTTGAAAGCACCCTGATATTTAATTGTAAAATTAGCCTTTGAGTCTGAGCTATTTTTCATACATTTTCTAACATGGCTACATATCTCAGTGCTGTAACTTGTATTATGCAACTGCTTAAAAAACTTGGCATGCAAAGTATTTTTATTCATCCAAGTTTTCATATCTTGGCTGTTTCAGACTGCTTCAGTGTAAATATTGCCATCAGCCTGGAATTATTTTATCCTGTTTTAACTCAATTTTCTTAACTCAAACATTACTTTCATGTGCAATCAGCATTACATGTGTAATATGTAAACCACATCAGCTCCGCTGTGCAATAGCATGTGAGATCCTTTGCATTGTTACGCTCTAAGCAGCTTGTTGATAAGCTGTGCTTCACCTCGAGACCGCTTCATATGTTGGTGGGAACTCTGAAAAGAACAGCTTATCTGAATTTTATATAGTAAAAGAAAACATAAAAATCATCTTACTTTGCACTAATTTTTATCTATTTAAATGCACACAAGTTAAGAAATGAAAATATAGGGTTTTCTTTAGTCATATTAACTTATCCATACTGTGCTTATTTAAGCCTATATTTTTACAGCTAATTTAGACTCCAATCCTGAAAATACCCATGGGCCCAACTTTACAAGGGTGAGTTGTCCCATTGACTTTTTATAGTTACCTTTACAGCCCTGACAGTATTTCCATTAGAATCTCAATTATGTGGGGAGAGGGGAACATTTTGGACATCTCAGATTACATATGGACTTTGAGAGTTGCTGTCCCAGACTGGGTACAGAACTAATAATAATGAATTATTTAAGTTTGTTTTTGTTACCTGGCAGAAGGAAGAGCTTTAACATTCTTGACCATTTAACATTTCTCTGCTGATGTACATTGGTAAACATACGATGCAGGGACTTTTGCCTCTTTCTCCTTCAATGGTATTATGGGATGCATAAAAGTAAATCATTTTTGTAAGAGTTTGGAAGTTCTAGGCCTGAATGATCAAGGATACTATAGCTAAAACTTTCAATTTTTATATAACAATATAGGTTCCTAAATCCATATTTAGGCATTTTAAAAAAGTGGAGGGCTGCTTGTACAAATTTAAAAGGCTGTGAGAGGAGTGAGATCATTCCGACTCTGTTGTGGTTTGGATAGAGTCGTCTTTTTGAGAACATGACCATTCTGGAAGGACATCTGCCTTTCAGTTGTCAAGATGGCTCACGTCCATGGGATCATGCTGGACTTCTAACTGGCACTGGATTATCGAGTATGTCTCCCAGAAATACCCTTTTCTATGTATTGCTGGCCAGAAGATCTCACCTCATTCCATCAGGCTTAACTACTGTGACCTATGTTTATGACCTTCAACATTAATCAAAATCATTGTTCCTTGGAATGAAACTGCTGACCCTGTAAAAAAGCTCAAGTTTGTTTGGAAGGCAGTAGCCTTCCCGCTACTGAACAACACAGGTCACTGAAGCTACAATTTGTTAGTCCCCAAATAAAATTGTTAGTCTCTAAGGTGCTACAAGTACTCCTTGTTCTTTTTGCTGAAACTACATCAGTTGCCAGTGCTCTGATAACTGCACTGGTGCCCAATTAAATACAGATTCAAGTTCAAAATCTTAGTTCAGATATTGAAAGCACTACACAGGACTAGCCCAAGCTACCCAAGAAACTGCCTCTCCCTCCATGAACAATGACCTACCTCCATATCCACTAGAACAACGTAGATGTCATCCTAGGGATTGAGATGCATGTATGTGTGAGACAGGGCTTTCTTGGTAGCTGGACCACAGCTTCAGAACCTTCCCAATAAAAATTAGAATGACCATGAACAAACATCATTGTCTTTGGAACAAAATGCAAAGCTTACTTCACTGGTGTAGCCTTTCCTCAATATAAAATTGGGGGAGTGGGAAGAAGGTCAATAGGGGGATGAAGATAGTAAAACATGACAGAGAAATACATGTAGTAAGAGACCATTTGAGGTGAAGTGGCAGTTCACATGTATCACATGGAAAAATGAAAAACACACCATATCACTCTAGGCAGTCAATTTTCACAAAATGTCACTCCCTGTCTGACCTCTCAGTCCTCATCCTCAAAGGAAACCTGCACAACACCTTCAAAAGATAAGCCTGGAAGCTTAAATTCATAATGTTGTCAGACATTGGATTTATGGCTCATTATAACAAACTGTAACCCAGTAACATCCTTTGTCCTACAACTGCAGAGTGTTACCTCCCCATTTAATCTTGAATGGTCTCTTTCAACATGTGTTAACTCCTTATGCTAAACCATCTGTTCCACCTTGTATTTAGCTGTGATATTCAGATTACCTTTTCCAGACCGGACAAATAGCTCTGTGTAAGCTTGAAACAGGAGTGGTCCAATAAAAGCTATTACTTCACCCACTTTGTCTCTCTAATATTCTGGGACCAACATGGCTACAACAACACTGTGAACAAGAAGAGAAACGCTAGTTCTTTTGGAATCTTTAATTTCCTAATGCGGTCAGGTGAGTTATTGATAAACACAGTATAAAACCCTGGATATTGACAGACACTGTTCTTTATTAATAGCAAAATCACACTGAAATGAGTAGCGTTCCTATATCATTGTTTTAAGCAGAAAACTTTGTGTAGCAGAAATAATACAGTTCAGAGTGGGAGTGGTATGGCTGCTCATACATCTTTAAGACATCAGGATTATTCAAAGAGCAGATGCACATAAACTATATAAAAATACTGAAATACAAAAAGCTGCATTAAAAGGACACAGTTAAGTGTTTTTACTGTTGATGGTTTGTTCTATGTTTTCTATAATTCTTAAGAAACTTGAAAAGTAACATTTACTTTGCTTACAAATTACGTCCTGTTCTACTTGGCAAACTTTCACCAACTCCAGTTCATAAGTTGCCAAAGCCAACATGGCTGTTAACTATTATTTTTTGCTGCTGTTATAAATATTGATGATGAGGCCAGCAATGGTGTCCACATAATTCTGAGAGCAGGGTGTGTAATTCGTTTGACTGGCTGCCTGCCTCTGTATCAATGTGGGGTGGGGGGGGAGAAAAAAAGAAGAAAATTTGCATGGTCATGCATCAGTAGTGGCTACTAGTTGTTTGTTTTCCAGTGTGGCTGATTCTTTCTAAATATGGCATAATTTTTAGTGTGGTCCCTACCAAACATCTATTTCTGCAAGCACAAAGTTGCACACAAATATACGCTCCAATGCCTTATAGGTGCAAACACTCTTGACTAATTCTAACATCCACACGTACAATTTTTGCGCCTGCGACACTCATATGTCCCCTTCAGAATATGAGATGAAGTTTACCCCTTAGAATCTAAAAAATTCACTTTACTTTATGTGTAATTTGGTGAAGAAAATCAGATGTATGTCCTGTACTACTTGATAATGTTCAGTTAAAACAGCAATGAGGGCATGACCAGAATTCCTAAAAGGATACTAGTTAAGAGTTCTGTTCTTATTTGTCTGTGCCTCTGTACTGTAGTTCATATCTCTGTTCATCATGGAGTCTCAGATCAGTGGGTTATCTTTTGATTTTGATATTATTTGCAATTCTTTGACACCATAGGTTAATTTCTGGACAAAGTTCCAATCTTCTCTGTTTCCTTACTTAATGGTCTTCGTGTTTTATAAATTCATTTATTTTGTATTCAAGAATAGTTAATTAGGTGATGTTATAAGCTCCCATTGACTTCCTTTGTATGGAGCAGAGAATAGAGCCCCAAATCAGCTAAAATCCACCTTGAAGTACTTAGTTTTACTAGACATTTACTTGGGAGAAAAACAATAGTGCACTGGATAGGCCAAATGTTCTGTGCTCCCTTTACATCCAGCCACAGGGACATGGCTATACAGATAAATACACATTTACTATTTAACTAGATATAGTGTCCTCCCTTCAACAACCCTTAAGGTTGACTTCTGTTTCTCAAAGGAGCATTTTTCTAGATAAAGCTGCCCTCTGTGTTTTATTGCACTAGCCACTTACCTCTTCTGCCTCTCTAGCACAGTCAGCACAAAATTTACCAATGCAATTGGAGAATAAGACATAGGCACCTGAATGTCTTTTGAAAATCTGGCCCTAACAATGGAGACAGGCACCAATTGGGATTTTCAAAAGTTCCTAAGACAGTTAGGTGCTTAGCTCTCATTAACTTGAATGGTAGTTTGGGGCCTAACCTGTTCAGATGCTTTTGAAAATCCCACTTGATGAGTATCTGCATTGTTCACTGCCTAGTTTAAAAATCTGGCCCATAAGCATTACATTTTCAAAGTGTTGAACAAACATTATCTAATTCATTAATTAATCTCTGTCTTCAAAGAATCATTCACAGGTGCATTTTGATCACCCTGATTTGCTGTGCAACAGACAAAAATTTCAGGGATTTTATTTTCATTTTAGAGAAACTAGATTATTCTCCAGATTCACTTGAGAGATTCTGCAAGGATATACCTTGTTGCTTGAAGTGTAACACTCTGGGAGTGCTTTTGCACCACTGTCTCTGAGAATGCCACAGAATATTTGAATTTTTGAAAGTTATTCATAAATTGATAGCTGCTTAGCAAGCTACAAAGTACAGTAGAACTAGATCCAACTCTATCCTGGCTTAGAATAGGGGAATCCGCAACACTATGTCTCTACATTATCTACCTGAAGATTGTAACTTATGGGAAAAAAAATGTATAGTTCTCTTCATCAACCCTTACTCTGTTCATTGACCCCGAGCTAGTTAGCTGAATTCAGGAACTATTTATGTCTGGTACAGTTACTCTATATACTACAAAATAAAATGGAAAGTTTATATGAACTACACTACCACTTGTGGTATTAGACAATGAAAGAGAAGGTGTTTTTTTTCCATTTCAGATGGTAATAAAAGTAGACCCATAAATATATTTGAGCTGGTCAGAAATTTTCTGATGGGACAAAAAGAAAAGGAGTACTAGTGACACCTTAGAGACTAACCAATTCATTTGAGCATAAGCTTTTGTGAGCTACAGCTCACTAACCAATTCATTTGAGCATAAGCTTTCGTGAGCTATAGCTCACTTTATATTTGAGCATAAACTTTCGTGAGCTACAGCTCACTTCTGAAGTGAGCTGTAGCTCACGAAAGCTTATGCTCAAATGAATTGGTTAGTCTCTAAGGTGCCACTAGTACTCCTTTTCTTTTTGCGAATACAAACTAACACAGCTGCTACTCTGAAACCTGATGGGACAGTTTTCCATTGAAAAATGCTGATTTGTTGGAATCACAACATTCTGTGAGAACATGCTGATGTCAACAAAGCTTCCAATGAAATTCAGGCAAGTTTCTAGCAGACACCTCCCTATTTTCCTGCCAGCTCGCTTGTCCACCTCCCGAGCAACCCAGCCTCCTGGGTTCCCTAGTGCTGTTGCAGTGGGGAGCTTCAGAACTGGGGGCTACAGGCTACCAGCTCTTCAGCTGCTTTGGAACCAGGACTCTCAAAACATCCAAATTCCCAGGCTTCCAGCTCCTCAGTAGTCTGCCTGTGGGCTGCCCTGGAGCCAAAGCTCCCAGGACTGGGCTTCCAGGTTCTTTGGGAGCATATTTCATTTCAGAAACACCAAAATATTCCCAGCACAGGAACATCTTGTTGTTTCTGTAAAAAAAAATTACAAAATTTCACTTCAGTGAAAATTTTTGAGGTTTTGGTTTTTCATCCCAGTTTGGGATTGAAAGTTTTACAAAATCTTGACATTTCCTATAAAAGGAAAAATCAGTTTCCTATGAACTCAGGGCCACAGTATGAGGGAATAAAGGGGGGAGTTGAAAATGTGCCTTTTAGTTCTCTCAAGGGTGATGTATCAAAATATGGAGGAATTACTTACCAGTGGAAAGTAACCTTAAATGTTTGCTAATTGAATTGGATGAGCCTATTATAATCTCAAATCAATGAATTATGATCTGTTATATGCCACCAGTAAAAAAGAATAAAAATACTGGAATCCAGAAAACACTGTATTTGTTGCTCAAGTGACATAAGTTACCTCAGCACCAATGTTTGCAGTTAGAAAAGCATGTTAGTCTTGAAATTTTATGCAATAAGTGATCAGAACTGAGGAGGACTATTTAAGCAAATGCTTAGTTCTCTTCAGAAGTCTGTTACTCAATACAAAGCATCCAAGAGTCACGGTTTAATACTTCATAGTTGTAACTGAGAGTAGGATCATTCCCCCACCCCCATTTTAATGAAACATCAGTGCAGTCATCTTGTAAATATGACATGAAATAATATCTGTACAACAAACAGCCTAACTATACTGTAGAAATTGCATAGAAATAGAACTGACTTACACTTGTAGAAGAAAAAATGAAGCTAGGTAAAATATGCTACAAATCATTGAGCTCATTCAGACCTGTTTGAGGCTGAGCTGCATTAGGGGAGTGGAGAGCTGCTGAGCCATGCCAGTATGAGTAAGATATTCCCGAGTTCAGTAGTCAGTCCCTATTCAGCAAAACACATGCTTAAGTGCTTTGCTGAATGGTGGTTAATTTTAAAGCATACATTGGAATGTCCTGCTAAAGTAGGACCATTAAGTGGTGTGTTTAAAGAAACAGTATGCTTTTTGGACCCTAGAGGGAGAACCTGCGTGACAGGTACTCTTGGTATCAACTAGCAGAGGGCACAGGAGGCACAGGGATTCCCTGAGTCAGATATTTGTATAATAGTTCACTAAATGGTGACAAGTGGGGTCTCTACTGAGAGCCAGAAGCCTTCTGGTCATCACAATCCTTGCAAAATGTATATATGGATAGTATTCAAGGAGTTATGTGTCTATACTGAAAATTACATTCTTAAGGCAGGTAACCAGGAGGTGACCTGATATGGACAGTTTCCTCTCAAGCAGGAGTAACAGATGCTTCTCTTTGTGTCTGGTTGTTTTGCATTGTGGGTATTGTAATGTTGACCTGTTTATATACTGTGTCAGATTCTGATTAAGAGATTGCAAAATCTACAAAAATAAAAAGAACATACAGGAAAAAACAAGCAGGAAGGGGCATCCTGTTTATGAATAAAAACAATGGATATTGTGCCTCTTGCTAACCTGCAGAGAGACATTGGGGCCTGAAGAGACAGTAATTGTGTTGCCCATGACTGGTGGAGTTGGGAAGCGAACCCACATTAGGCACAGACGAGGCTTCCTCATGCTAAGGGCAGGTGATAGTAAAGTACCTCACAGCTCTCAGTACCCTTGTTAAGCATCACAATCTGATATAGGTGTGTTTATACCTGTGTAAATAGTATAGCCAGGTATTCCCTCACTGGGCTTGCTAGTAATGCTGCCTTCTGCTCATCAATGATGGGAGACAGAATCTACCATACACCACCTCT
This sequence comes from Lepidochelys olivacea, assembly GCF_965140295.1. NCBI lineage: Eukaryota > Metazoa > Chordata > Testudines > Cheloniidae > Lepidochelys > Lepidochelys olivacea. The sequence continues at coordinate 173,802,321 of NC_140412.1, read as the reverse complement.
CTCTTCTCACCTATACAAGAGGAGGCATCATTCTGTATTTAAACAGTGCAGTGCCTGATCTATTTAGCATCCTGTATTTCATTTATGTTCCTATGTATATACAAATTATAGACAATCAAAATTATGCTTGATTATTAAAGTTTGGAAAAAAGGATGTGCAAGACAGAATATTCTATGTGCAATATGTAAAAATCGAGCCAAAGTGATTCTAATAAGAAACTTAAGTGCTAAAATTTAGATACTGGTCATGCCAAAGCAATGCAGTGCACATAGTAAATTATCAAGCTATAATGACAATTTTTATTCTGAAGCTTCAGGTAGTATTTTACAGTAGTCTGAATAAATATCAGTGTTTCCTCTAAATGACTCGAGAGCGAGAAAATAATAAGATTTTGAACAATAAAGCTAAAAACATAAATTGTGAACTGTAGATCCACTTAATAAGCATTGCACAAAGATCAAAATATTCAAATAAAAATACATGATTCATCTTGTCTAACCAGCCTAACCAGTTGTCTGTCCAGTTTTATTGGTTTTTGGGGCAGATGGATTTTGTGTCTGTATGTGGCCTAACTTATACAGGGGAGGTGTTGAAAATTAGAAAGGAGTTATACATTATTTTTCTTTGCAGTGTGTAAAGAGATACGTGACACTTGTGTTCAATATTTAGATGCTAACCTTGACATTTGGTTGCAGTGATAATTTCCAGCTGTTTATGCACATATGAAAAGCTGGCCCCATAAATACTACAATTTATGGCTCAGTTGTGCCTGACAGCCAAAGGCCCCTGTTGGAATGGTGTGGAGCTGCACAATGCTCACAGAGCTCCAAGGTTCCTGAAGAGCAGTATTAGATGATGCAGTGTACTCCCTTCTATACACCTAGTGGGATCCTGACTCGTTCCTGTGCCTCTGCTCTTTTGGGGTTAGCTACACACCACAGTATGCTAGGTGAGAACAGCACTTGGGAAATGGGGTGCAAGTGGGGAAGGCTCCTTGCACTATTCCATCGCTCCCTTGAAGATCAGCATAGGCACCAGTCACAATCTACCGATACCAGGTGCAGTAGGAAGAGCTGCAGGTGTTATACCACCGTATACAATTATCACCCCAGCTAAGGTTGTTTTAGGTAAAACAAAAGTAAATAAATGTCATTTATTTGTTAAAATTCTATAAGTGCAATAAAAAATAGTTGTCATGCTGTTCACAAATCTTGTACTATGGTATTTACCATGCAGTTCATCCTCTTACAGTTCATCGAGTCCTAGCATAAAACAGTTTGACGCTACGCTGAACAGTCATAGGTTGGAAAACTGCATATGACCTACACTAGATTACTACTGGCTGCTAGGCCATCATGTGCTATGATCCTGTCATGTCACACAGGCCCATGAAAGGCCCAACTGGTCAATAATTAGCCTTGAGAACAACAAGGGAAAATGAGATACTTATGGAAATGGTGATGTTGGTTCACAAGGTGGCACCTTTGTATCTGTGTAAGAACAGTTCTGTTGTACAGGAGATCCTATCTTTTTGATGAGATACAAAACTCAGATGCTGATTACAGGTGCTTATTAGGGATTCCGGTGCAGTTTTCATCAGCACATGTCTTGACCAAATCTAATTTCAGTTTGGGTAATTTCATTCTGCCTCCCTAAATTCCACCTACCATTTGATTTGTGAAAGCTGCTATTTACTTTCCACAGCCAACCCTACTTCAAATGTTAGGCAATCTTTCCTTAGCTGGAATATAATGGAGTAAGCCTAAAGGTGGTCAAGAAAGAAAAGAATCTTCCTCCTTTATGGTTAAAGCCCACCTCCACCTTCTGAGGGAAAAAATGCCTTCTCTGGATGTACATTTACTTCAGCCTTTGTGGCTTGAATATGAAATCTGATTAATTTACTCTGGCGGTTTCAAGATTGAAAGGGCTTTTTTTTTTCTGACTGATCTGCTGTGAACACAAATGCTGAAAAATTTAACCCTGAACTGTTAAATGAAGGGGCCTTATCTTGTCCTCAATACATGCACATAAATGAGAGTTGTGTGGTCTAATCGGGGGGGATATATATCAGCTACAGGAACTGGGATTAATTTTGCTAGCTAAACAACGTAACTTGTAGTAATAAACTTTTTTATTTATGTATAAATCTCCCATTCTCCAGGCACACAACAAAATAAAATTAAAGTGTTATTTTAAAAAAAATCTTGATAATGTTGATTATTTATATCATAGCATTACTGAAGTTCATGGTGGTTCGTGGATCTATGTGACAACATAATCCATAAACCAACAAACAGGATTCCCCCAGGAAACCACCTCCAAGTATTCCATTAAATAAAATATATCTTGTTAAACAGAAATGATCAAATTTAATGCATACTTTGTTCAAACATTTATTAAATATCACACTGTTCAGCAAAATGTCACTTTTCATTGCAGATTGGAAGCTCTAAAAAATCAATTCAGGGTCTCCCTTCTTTGTATATTAGCACTAAAAGAGTACTCAGCAGGAGATAACTCTGTGTATTTTAGCCTGTTGTGTGGAATAAACCTTTAAACATGAGGCTTTTTCTGTAAATAGACTGGGATTTTGTTTGGTTGCAGCTAAAATTTCATAAACCAAGAAGGTGGTTTGTTGTTCTACTAGGAGAGTGTGTGCGGACGGGGGGAACCAGAAAGATTTGACACTCAGTGATTATCAGAGTGTCTTGCAACAAATACAACCAGTTCTATGCCAGCTGGGGAAATGGAATGACTATCCCAGTGCCTACATAGCACTGGATGAGGGATTTCCTGGCTGAGGCTCAGTCCAGAGATCACTCAGACAATGTTGGAAGGTTGGGAGAAGCAGCTGGAGTTTAGATAATCATTTCTGAATGAGGATGTGCTGTTACGTCCTGGGATGCTACTGGGTGCCAGGTGGTACATGTGACCACATGTAGTGGGTTGTGGGTTTTTTTGTTTGTTTGGGGTTTGTGTGAGTGTGTGTGTGTGTGTGTGACCACAAGTAGTGGTTTGTGTTTGTTTTTTGTTTGGTTGTGAGGGGGGGTTGTAGGGCTTTTTTTTTGTTTTTTTTTTTCCCATCTTCTTCTAGTGAGAATAGCACAAACTTTTCTCTCTGCTATGGACTTTGACAAAGCACGTGGATGGCTATGACAGTCTAGGTTTGAATTACTATAGTGCACTCTATGTGGGCTGTTTATATTGATACCACTTGGAAGCTGAAGCTAGTGCAAAATGTGGCTGCCTGCTTACTAGGTGGAGTTTTCTGCTATATCAGTGCCTTATGATATGAGTTGGCTGCCAGTCAGTTTCTGGATGGAATTTATGCTGTAACGTTAATTTACAATGCTTTAAATGTTTTGGGAGCTGGTTTCCTCTACCTCTCTCTGTGTGCTGTATTGCCAGATTTCAGATAAGCAAAAGCTCTTCAGCTCCCTCAATAGAAAAGACAAGGAGCTGAATACAGAACATTCTCTGTTATTCTCCATTTGTGAATGTATTCTAGAGCCTGAATCAGTTCACGTGCAGATCAGAGTGCAAGGCTCCTCTTTTCTCTGAGGAATTGTGTGGTGTGGACCTGACTTGCAGATTGGACAGGCTTTGTTGCTTTCAGTACAGGGATCATTTTGTTTGCTAGAATTTATTTATTTTATGCTGAGAGATGCTGCTCATTGAACTTGAGGTTTGACTTTGGAATTAAAGTTTTTGAGGGAGTTCAGGGCTACATTTTCAAAGGTATTTAGGTACCAAAAGATGCAGGTACCGAGGTGGGATTTTCAAAAGCACCAAGGTGGGAATTAGGCACCTGGTCAATTAGGCATCATCAATCCCTCTGAGCACCTTTCTGCATTTTTAGATGCCAAAATACCATTGAAAATTTGGCCCTCAGAGTCTGGGACGGATACAACTATTTTTTATCAGTTATGAAATAACCAAGAATAAAAAAAATGTTTACTTCCAGAGCTCCAGAATTGTTAGGCTTCAGATATTGTGAAGGGAACACAAGCCTACGGGCACAGTTATTATCTTCTATTTGGATTGGACCTAGTTTTAAAATATTTTTTTCAATGCTAGGTTAGCTGTCATCCAGGAAGACTGGAAATATGTGAGTTCAATGTGGCACATAATTTTCTGTCCTCCAAGAGTCACTTCAGCAACTACAATGAGAGTGAAAAGGTTCAAAATGAATTAGAATTGATTGAGAATCCCAAATATTGGCATACCTGAAGACACAGATTTTTAAAAGAATTATTGTATATTTTGAGATTTGATGCCAAACTGAAACATTTCTGTTGCTCTTTTCTTTGTTTTTTGTAGTCTGTTCAAGTCAGTGTAAATGAAATGAAAATCTGACACAACTGTGGTGCTAATGACTGGCTGTCTTACTTTGTCTGCCAAGGTATTAGATATTTAACAAAACACAAATCTTGAGTAGAATCCATGGAATTATTTAAATAATGTATAATCACACTTGACAAGGTGTTGTATCTTCCAAAGAACTGCTAATGTAGATTCATCACAACCACCAAGTCACATTCTGGGACATGTTCTTAGATCTTTGACTAATTCTATGGATTTAATAATCCAAGATGACACTGAAAAGATAAAATCTGCTTTAAGCATTAAATCGGGTCTGATTAAGATAAAATGAAAGAATGAGCCTCAGATGAGTGCCAGGTGGAGAGGAAAAGGCCAATCATTAAAACACTGTTGGAGAATTCAGTTTGTGATCTGTACGGATTTACTGTATAGCATATACCATGAATCTTCTTTAAGGTTCTGTACAGTATGCATTTTGTCATGTGAAATGCTTTAGTAAGAGTGATTCCAAATTGTACAAATAACTTTTGTAGAGTTGCTGGGATGTTACTTTTTTACAGATTCCTTCATTTTATTTTATGTTAGTTTTTAAATGAATATTTTAATAAGTGAGTATTCTGAAGTATAAGAATAAAAGTGATAGCAATTATTAATTGGAAAAAATGATAGGTAAGTAGGGGAAAGTAGGAGTCCATTATGGAAGGAATAGGCTTATTGGAAAGTATTGACATCTACTCCCTTAGCTTATTAGATTTTAAGGCCAGAAAGAACCATTAGATAACACATTCTCTGTGTTGTCAATGGCCAGGGAGCAAAAAGCAGAGCTGAACGAATTATTTTTTTATTCAGAATCCAAACAGAAAAATCTGAAAAAAAAACCCCAAACAAAACACTTGTTTAGTTTTAAATTGAAACTGTTTTTTTTTCAGTATTTCCTGCTGAAACAAAAAATTTGAAAAAAAAAAGTATTTCAGCGTGAACGAAACATTCAAAATATCTATTAGAAATTGCAATTTTCAATGAAATATCATTTCAAATTGACATTTTGTGTTGGAAATGTCGATTTGACACAAAATGTCAAAATGGTTCATTTGGAAAATACCCAAATGAAGTGTTGATATTTCTGGGGGGGTAAAAATTGGCCAAAACTATTTGCCAATTCACAAATTGTTTTGGTGCCCAGACATTTTTTTCCCTGGCAAATTTAACATGCATTGAAAAAAGTTTGCAAGCTGAATTGAAGCTCCAAGTGAGAGAGACTCTAATGTTGAAGCTCCAGAAATTGTGACAAGTATGTTTGTGTCCGTGTCATAGGAAGGTATTTTTAATAGTACAGAGGGAAATGACAAATGGGGGTCTTCCCAAATTACTGGGGGGGGAAAAGAAGCAAATTCTGCCATCCTGCATCACGTTAAGTAGCACCTCATTTGCCACTGCTGAAATCAATGGGACAACTTGAAAAGTAAAGTGTTATTTATTGTGAGCAATGATGGACAAAATGGGTCCTAAATTGTGTCTGCCTAGCTGCTCCTTATACCTCCCAGTTCTTTCTGCTCACAAAATGAGACTAGGATCTAGTTCTTGGAAAGATGGCAACTTTAATGCTAAATGATGAAGAAGAGACACTTGACTTGGCCAACATGTTCCATGAAGGTTTGACATTGTCATTATCTTGCACATTCAGTTCTTGAAAGACTTATGACTTCATCCTTTATCTTGAGTGTACACATGTAATCTCCTGCTCTCTCACCCTCATTTAAGTGATCTCTTCATGCCTTCACATTCCGTGAAATTAACTCTAAAATACTCAATTATGAAAATGTAGATACGTGTATAAAATAGAGAATCCTACCTAGTTTTAGAGATGAGGTAGAACAGGAAGAGGATAACAGAGAAGGGCAGAGAGGGAGGGGGAAAAAGGTTATGAAATAAGTTTTGTCAGCGGGGGGAATCTTTTTACTATCCCTTGAAGTGAACTCTGTCCTCTATCACAAAAGCCTTGCTGGGATGGATAAGGAGAGAGAGAAAGAGAGAGAGAGAGAATAAGAATCTGTTTATCATACATAACTTATAACAACAATAATATTTCTAAACTGTCCTCCAAACTTCCCTTTCCATATTTCCTTGTGATGGTGTTTCTGACTTATCTATGCAGCAGCAAAAGTTAAATAGATGGGAAAGAATAGTGTGTTAATTAAAAGATAAACGAACATTATTAAACAGTAATACTGTAGGAGTCTGCACTGGTCTTCCTAATTAGGTAGCTCTTGCTGCAGGAAGTAGAAAATACAACCAATACAATGTAACATAAAGAGTTCATTATGTCAGTAGTTACAGAAAAGTGGGGGGAGGGAGAAACTTCCATTACTGTTCAGTAGGTTGAGATAAAGATGATAGCAGACCATTGTTTTTGTTATATTTTACTATTTCTAAGGTCACGTCCATTTTCTTATGAGGGCAGCTAAGAGGAATGAAATATCCACTATCTAGCATCAAAATACCGTGTATGTCTGGTCTTAATTGCTGTGAGACTGTGTAATTATATATTAGGCAATGAGGCAAAATTATTCTTCCCGTTACATGGGAAGAGCTGAGCTAGGTTGGGTAGAGCAGTAAGGATCTGTTTATCTCAAAGTAGAGGTCAGATGTGGTTAAATTTGTCTTTTACATTTGTTTTACTTATTTTTTTTTCAGTGTTTTAAAGTTCACTAATTTAGAGTCATGCCTGCAAACCTATGCACACCTGAGTAACTTCATTTAGCTGAGGAGACCCACTGGGTTCAGTGTGCCTACTCACATGAATAAAGTTATTGGTTTGCAGGATCAGGACCCCAAGCAATATAAAATTAGTATTACAAATGTTAACTAAAAAACTACACATCTTCTCTTAGCTATGTGATTTCCAAACATCCTCAAGCCAAAAGCCAGCACATACAGATGGGCTTTGCACAGGGGTGAAAGTAAGTTAGAGGACTTACCGGTATGCTGGAGTCCTGAGCAGGGGGCGTGGCCTCAACCAGAAGAGGCAGGGCCTTAAATCCCCGGGCCCTTTAAATCTTGATTTAAAGGGCCAGGGCTCCAGCTGCCACTACCGCAGTGGAGCCCCGGGCCCTTTAAATCACCGTGGAGCCCTGGGGGCTCCCGGCTGCCACCACTACCCCGGGGCTCTGGGCTCTGGAAGAGCTTTAAAGGGCCTGGGGCTCCACTGTGGTAGCAGCTGCCGGAGCCCCGAGCCCTTTAAATCCCTGCCTGAGCCCTGCTGCCCGAGCCCTGGGGTAGCGGTGGCCGGGCTCCATCATGGATTTAAAGGGCCCCGGGGCTCCAGCCGCTGCTACCAGCCCGGCCCTTTAAATGCCTGCCAGAGCCCCACTGCCGCTACCTCAGGGCTCGGCATCAGGGCTCAGATCGGGATTTAAAGGGCCTCAGAGCTCCAGCTGCCACTACTGCCGTGGGGCCCTTTAAATCCCCGCCAGAGCCCCACCGCCGCTACCCTAGGGCTCGGGCAGCAGGGCTCAGGCGGGGATTTAAAGGGCGCCGGGGCAGTAGCAGAGAATAGAGCTCCAGGGCCCCTTAAATCCCCACTGCAGTCCCGCCGCTGTTACCCCAGGGCTTTAAATTGCCCTCTCGGAAAGCCGGTCCTGGTACGGCTCACCGGCTCTTACTGGTACGCCATATCAGGGCGTACCGGCTTACTTTCACCTCTGGCTTTGCACCATGCTCTGAAGATGAGTGGCATATCTGGGAATGGGAGAGGAAAAAAGAGGATCCAACTCTCTTCTGCAAGGTTAATTAGAATCTGGAGACACTAACCTTTAATTTTAAATGTAATTTACCTAGCCCTTTCAGGGTGAACCTGGTATAAATCAAATACTGCTTCTACTGCAGACAGAATCTGTGACAGTTGAAAGAGAGGTGTGAACGCTCCCATTCATCTCAGAAGGTTGGTAATGCTGAATACTCTGTCTAGAGGATGGTTTAAATATCAATATTTTCAATTATTTTATTTTATGAGGTGGGGAAAAGCATGAAATTATTTTTTGAAATCCCAAGATGAATGAGTTTAGGAAACCCATTGGATTTGAAGAGACCAAGTGGCATCCTCTTAATTAAAAATAAACAAACGAAACACCACCAAACACTGCAACAACACACCATTGCTAACACAAATATAAATGCAGGATATATGAACATATTCCTGAAAATGCTAGAATTCAAGAACAATCTACCAGAAGGTTCACATCATTACTAATACTGGTTCAGCTGAAATTATACCTGAAGTAGTAGGATTTTCTTGCAATAATTATTTAGCATAGACAGGGCCAATGAAACACCTCAAGTGCCTCTGAGTGAAACAAATGCACAGCTCATATCTCCTCTAGGCTTTAATTCTTCCTCTGACTGGACAGCAGTGTCCCAAAAGATCAAGAATACCTAAAAGAGAACAGTCTTGAGGACTTCAAATAATGTACTCAGTGGCCAAGCCAGAAGGGTCAACAGTGACTCAATGACTGGGGGAAAAAAAAGTTTATTTTGTTCTATTAAATAATTTAATTAAATGATTTGATGAAAAAAAAATCAGTAGAGGAAAAAAATCTCCTGAATTTGACGACAAACAGATTAAGAGCTGCATTAAAGTCAATGGGAGATTTTGGTCCATTATTTCACTGGATAATGATATTTTTCTTCAAGAAATGGTTAAAAGGACATCAGTTTACACAGTCGTAGCTGTATCATTGTAATATAAAAAGATAAAACTTTTGTATGAAAGTTTTTTATTTACAGAATGCAGAAAAAATTATGAAGATCTAAGTATTTCAGGAGCTTTCGCTATTGTTGCTTTTTCCCCCCTCGCTCTTGAATTTAAGAGCGGGTTTCTGGACGATTTTGATGTATGTAAATATCTTCTTGAAACAGCTCTTCCTTTCCCATGGAAATTGTTCCTATAACATTCCCTCTGCCTGTCAAGCTAGGCAGAAACAATGTGCCATTCTCTCACCCCTTGTGTGACTTTATAGATCGAGTAGGGTTTCACTGGAGTCTGCAGTCAATATTATTTGCATTAATTAATTGATGTTCATATTGCATGTCCTTTGTCTGTACTATTTCACCTGTGTAATCCTTCTCTTTCTCTTTTCTGATAATCTCTTGCAAGTTGCTGAGCACACATAACACCTAATAATTTCAGAGGGTCCAGGATTGTGCCCAGTCTTAGGGCTGGTCTACACTATTGTTTAAGTTGATGTAACTTACGTTGCTTGGGGGTGTGAAAATGACACCTCTCTGAGAGACAGAAGTTACATGGATTTAAAGTGGTGTCCACAACATAGCTTCCACCTCTTGCGGAGATGAAGTAAATATGCCGATGGGAGTGTGTCAGTGTAGCTGTTACTGTAGATCTGCCCTCAATTACAAGAAAGGCTAATTGAATGTTTGTCTATAAAACCCCAAAACAACAACAAAAATCTCACACACACACACCCTCAGGAAAACCAAAAATCTTTTCTTTTAACCAGAAAACCAAAAATATTTCATTCAGAAATGCTGCCTCATGAGGGTTATAGTTTGGATGCATTATGCCCCTGTTCTCCTCTATGGGCTGGGTTCCGCAGCCAAATTATATTTCCCAGGATGCTATGTGGACAGGGACTCCCATGATATACCACAGTGTCTCAGCAAGAGGAGCTCTTGGTGCATCTTGGGAAATGTAGTCCAGCCAAGGAGTTTGACCCGTAGAAGTGAATGGGGAAAAGGCACCTGAACTATAACTTTCATGAGGCACTGCAGTAGCATTTTAGTTTTTCATTTTTTGCCAGAAAAGGAAAGTTTTTACTTGGGAGTGGGAAAGAAACCATTTTGTGACCAGCTCTACTTACACTTACTACTTATTGGCACCCTGATTACAAAAACTGAACTGGCCGGGGAAAAAAAAAAAGAAATTGTTAGGTCATTTTTATGAGTATAGGATAAAATAGTTCCCATTCACTTTTCAATGAATGTAATATCTGCAACCATCATAGACGTCTTCACTGCATTTTTGAAGTGATCCCTAAACCATTATCCAAAGGTTACTTGATAATTAGGGTTTGAGTATTTGGAAAAATCTTTTCAAATCTAGCTTCTTTCACTGCTGATTTTCTTTGCAAACCACACTGAGAACCAGAGAAGGCTTCCTAACATTGCAGAGTAACACTCTTACACCACCCCCACCCAGTTCCAACACTAAGCAACTTTCTCGAAGGGGTTAGTGAGTCTTCTCCTTTTTGCCTCAGTATAAAACTCTAGTTGTATTTTTGGATGCTGCTTTGGCATAGCCTTTGAATCAGTTGCCATCCTGTTAATCCAGATAAAACTGTTTCCATACAGGCCTTGAGTTCTCAACATCCCTTACCATTACATCAAATGGAACTAAAAAGTGTACATGACTTTAAGCGTATTGAATTCATGTAAGACATGCTCTTTCAAGGAATGGAAATGAATCTAGGGCATGGCCCATTTTTCATGACCTATTTTTGCATCTGCATGTGTAGTTTAACAGCATGATTGGAGGAACTGAATTAGGTAGCAATTCTGAACCAAACTCCCATAAACACTTGCACAGTAATGCTAAGAAAAATTACTCACAGATGAGCTTTGTATTGCATATAGAATGGAAGTGTATCGGAGACATGAATCATCTTGCAGGTGCTTTGGCATGTATGTAACCAACCACAAAATATAATGATCAAGTAAAATATTGTAAACAAGTTAGGGAATAAAAATTCAACTTTGAGAGAGAGAAAGTTAGAACAGAAGTAAAGCTGCATCATGTTTGCCCAGACTGGTGATGTATTAACCTTTACCTTTCCTTGTTGCGCTATCTTTCTTCAACTAATAAAGCTGATTAAGCCTTGGCTATCTGATGCTTCATCAATAATCTAATCTGAATCCTAACAAAGCCCCTAACTACAGTTTCCACTTTACTAACAAAGTAATTCTACAATAAGGTCATGACACAAACTGTCTAGAATTTGTTTCCTGTTCTCTCCCCCCACACACACACACCCTGATTTTGGGGTCGTTATCAAGGTCTCCAAACTCTTTATAACCCGGTAGCTATTTTAATTTATATGCTTTCCCCCTTTTTTCCTCAACTTTTTAAAAATGTGTCCAATTTATTTTATTTTTTAACAACTCATTTAATTTTCTATAATGATAATAGAAAGTGTTCTAGCTGGTAGGGATGTGCTACCAAATCCGCTATGGAGGCAACACTATTATTAATAATAAAGACACAGAAACTGCTGTCTCGGGTGTTGCTTTGTGCATCTCCACAGTCAGCTCACTTCTGGCCATCATTTCTTGTTTGAGAAGTTAAATGGGATTCATACAAAGTACCCAGATATTACTGTTGAGGCTTTTTAAAATTTCATTTACTTGTATTTAGAAATTTATAATATGCAAAGGATCTAAAGGACATTCAATGGCCTGACAGCACCACACTGTACTCTGAACCTCACCAATGTCATGCTCTTCCAGACCAGCATGGGGAGCAGAAAAGTGGCCCTCCAATGAGAGCCGCAGGTCATCCAAAATGGAGAGTTTAACTAGTGGAGGACACAACAAAAGTGATCCAGAGCATCTAAATGTTCTGATGCTGCTTGCATCGGGCCCAATTCTGCCAAGACTTTACTCACTGGGGTAGATGTATTGAGAAGTCACTGGGATATTTCTGTGAGTGTAGTTACTTGCACATTTAATCTTTGTAGGATCAATGAAAATAGTACACATTTGGCAATAGGAAATTCTCTCGGAAAGGAACTTTGGACCAGTTAGAACTGTGTTCATCATATAGCCACAACATGAATTGCACCAAATGTGAACAGGTAGACCATACGGGAGGTTAGAACCCTAATTCTCCCTAGTAGATGGTCATCAGACTGGGTTAATCAGACTCAACTTTTGGAACCCCTGTGTTTTCAGTGAGTTGAGCCTAGTAGAATCCAGTCTAGTTTGGCCTTTCAGATGCATTATGAGGTAAAGACTTACTGTCTGGCTAACTTCCTTGGGATGTGGGACTCTGAATAAATGGCTGCGGAGGATTTGGGAAATTCAACACTGGTTTCAGTGCCTACCGAGGCTGGGTGGTAGAGGTCCATTCCCATGGGCACTCAGGTTTTTGGGATCCTGAAGAGTTAAACCATGGCAAGTAATGTAAGGCACATAGGCTTTAGCACAAGAGCTTTTTTAATCACACACACATACTGCACTCTCAGAAAGCACAGGAGAGTTGCAGATCTAAACCAAACGATGAACACCTGAGCACAATCCCCTTCCCTTTGTCAGGGGGTGGGGGCAAGGGAGAGGGAGGAGACAAGCGCTCCCTGCTCTTCCTCCTCCAGTTGTATTTTCTGTTTCTTGCAATGGACTGGCTCTTTTTGCTTGGAGAGCATGTCACTTTTAAAAAGCAGTCTGTGTCATTGATTTCTCACTGTCATCCTGCTGGGGATTTTGCATGCTCCAGTTTCCTTCTCCCTAAACAGATTTCTGAGAAGAGACCCGCTATTCAAAGGCAAAAGGCCCTGCTGGCAGAACCCCCATTGTTCAAGCTGGTGAGAGATATTTGATGATGAAGGCAGCTTGATTGCTTTGTGACACCTTTCCAGACATAGCTTCTCACTACATGCAAGTTCCTGCTATCAAATGGATGAGCTAATTCACAATGACTGGAACAAGAGTTAATAAAACCCCATGGAATTCATAACTGGACACAGACATATTCCCCAAACTGTAATAGATGGCACAGAGGCTTCACTCCACTCTAAAGGTTTTTCTATATAGATCCTGGTCCTATAAAATCATACACATGTGTTAAACTTTAAGGAAATGAATTAGAACCACAGAATCCAATGGAACTATTCATGAACATAAAGTTAAGCATATATGTAAATCTTTATGGAATTGGGATCATAAAGTTGGGGGAAGGGAACATTGTTTTTGTTTTTTTGTTTTTCTTTCTATAAAGAATATATCTCTAACACCACGTATATTTATTTAGTCTTCATTGGTATAGATCTGCTTTTAGCTGAAAAGCACACTTTTTTTTTTTTTTTTTTTTTTTGAGGGACATTAACAGATATCTCCATGCCGTATTTATCTGTTGTGTTTGCACTGAATGAAAAATTCCCCATTACTGCCCTGGTTGATAGTTCAATCAGCTATTGATCAGGTTTTTGGCTGTTGCTGTTTCACAATTTTCTTAGAATTTCTCTTTGCTACAGTTAAATATTGTGAATCCAAATGTGAACTTCTAAATAAAAAGTAAAATGTATCCTAAGTAAGGGTAAAATATCACTGGCAACTAAAGATTACCCACCCCCTCTAAATAACAGTACCAGGTATTGTTCTCTCTCTCTCTTTCTCTCTCTGTGTGTGTGTGTGTGTGTGTGTGTGTGAAAATAGCACTGCAGACTATACTAACATAAAGGAGAAAAAGTTCATACTAGTGTTAAAATGATCCTTCTTCCTAGGAATCATTATGGCTGCTTTAGCAGGCAAATTAATTAGGTTGTGCAGAAATAGTTCTTTGTTTTTCTTAATCAATTGTTTTTCATTTTAAGAGCTGCGAGATCGTTTTTGTTGGAGATCAGAAGAGAAAATCCCATCAATGTAGGATTAAGGATTGCTTTTTCAGCTCATTTGATAGAATTTTAAATCACCTCTGAGATCTGAGGCATCTAGTACTTTCCAGGTTTAAATCCCTGTGAGTCATGAGCCTCTCCCTATTCATTTCTGATGTCCACACTGAATAAATCTATTGAGGCTGAACATGGGGAATACCTTCCACATTTCCAAATGGCAAAGCACACAAAGAAGAAAAAGGTGCACAGCACAAATCATATTCAAATTTAGTCTTGTGGAAACACTAAATCCTTTATTTTCCTAAGAGCCAAATCCTTCAATCCTAACTCAAGCTAGACTGCCTACCACCAAAGTTTTTGGAAGTGTAGTCTGAGTAAAGACTGTAGGATTTAATAACCAAAGTCAAACAAGTCTTTTGAACAGTTTCACATTATTCAAGTACCAGAGACACAACTTACCCAGGCCCTTGAACAAAAACACAGCCTTATCGTACTTGTTGATGGTAGATTTATCACTGCATATTTGTACTGAATGTTGCTTGCCTACCATAAACAGCCGTGGGTATCCTGGGCTCCAATTAACTATATTCTAACTATATTCGTAATACATGTTTTTTTCTAAAGAGCTGCTACAAAAAATAACTTTCCTTGGTGTGTTCCTTTAAGTCAGCTGTTTCTTGTTCAGTTGTCAGAAAACGTACACCATCTGAGTAAATGGTCTGAATTCTCAGGCAGCAAAGTGTGGAGCAGAACTGCCTTCAGCTCAAGTCTGGAGCTGTTCTAGGGTGCTACTACAGGGGATGGGTTGGGTTGTAACAATTGGTGTGGGTCACCGATTTGTCAGCAGATGATGTTAGATTCAGCGTACCAAACTGATTTATACAGTCCAGTTTCTCTTTCGCTCTGTAAAGAAATAGGCAGATACAGAGATTACTATCAGTTGTATGAAATGTTATAGCATCAATACAAAGAGTTTCTAGAGAGTATGGGATGGGGTAAAGGTGGGCCTCTGGGCTGTATCTGTAGGGTTCAGTCTCTGACTCCTATTAAAAAGATGAAGGGGTATATGTCATGGAGTTTCCAGAATACATTGGAAGGGCAGATGTGGTAGGCTGGGCTCTACAACTCACGTTAATATGATGAAGACCTGAGTTGTTGTTGTCTCTCCCTTAGTGGAATGACAGAATGGAGGAGGATAGAAGCTCTTCCCCATCTAAATTAGGTATAAAAACAAAGTAAAATCATAGTTGTCAAAATCCCTGTAAAATAAAACTCATCTGAAAGACGGCCATATCCCCAGAGGCTTTGTGTGATGAGTCTTGAGCATTAAAATGCTCCTCCATTCACGATATCCCTGATTATTGGGAGCTTTATGGTGTGCCTCGAGACCTTTGTCTAATCAAAGATTTATCTATATACAGCCATGCACACACATACGTGAGAGCATTAAACATACAAATACTACTTGCATTTATCACAGATATCTTCATCTTAATATTACTTAAGTCCCTGTTAGACTTAAAAAATGCAAACCTAAGTTAAGCATAACATATACATTGCCTAAGAATTTTTCTGATTGTTACCCAGGGGAGCAGAGTCCTTTGTTTTTGAATAAGTGGGGCAGTGTGGAGGTTTTTTTTCCCCCAGTAACTGAAGTAGAAAAGATATTCTATTTCTCAATTCATAGTTATTTTACGATGTTTTTCATTATATATAAATTGTCAGCTTTTCTTCACTTAATGCCCAATTAAATATTTTCCATATCTGTCTCCTGTTCCTCACTGCTTTGTCAATCTTGACTTTTCAGTTAGTGACAAGCTTCCAGTGAACAAACCCATGAATTAGTGAAGTAGTTTTCACATATGGCCATAAGCAAAAGAAACCTATCTTCCCATACAGGTTATTTGAAGTAAAAAGTTTCAGGCAATCTTGAAATAAGTAAGTGGCTTGTCATCCAAATGTGTTTCTTTATGTTTCAGTTTAATTGTTGTATTTTACTATAACTTAATATTGATGGACGGGACTACATAAAATTGTCATCTTGTGAGTGGCATCGGTTAAAGAATGACTGTTGTGATACAGCATGGCCAGAAGGCAGCAGGAGAGTGATATAGGACAGATATGTAAATCCCAGAATGAGGAGAAGCCTTATTCCCTGTAGAGGGAAGAAGGGTTTCTATAGATTAATTAAAAGTACCTGAAGCCAATTAGAGCACCTGAAGCTAGTCACCTGATAAAACCCCCCTGCTTCAATCAGCCAGGGGAAGGAGTTGGAGCAGAGTGTTTTGGAGTTGGAGCAGAGAGCAGTTTGGAGGAGTTGAAGTAGAGGAGAGTCTGGAGAAGTACCATGGCTGGCTAGAAGACCAAGACCGTAGGTAAAGAGACACCCGGCTTGTGTAGAGAGAGAGAGAGGGCAGGAAGCCCCACAAGCTGAAGAGCAGGAGAGGGAAGTAGCCCAGGGGAAGGAAGCACTAGTTCAAGTGGTTTACCACTATCCCTAGGGCCCCTGGGCTGGGACCCAGAGTAGAGGGCAGGCCCGGGTCCCTCCCTCTCCACTACCCTTCTCTGGGTTACTAGTGGGACAGTAGATTCCCTAGTTCAGGGGCAGGAAACTGCGCCCTGAACCCCACCCAAGAAGAGGAAGCGTGGGACCCATCATAATCATACTGGCAATTTGCCACATGTGGTGTTAGCAGTGGGATCTCCGCACTGGGGACTTAAACCAGGGTTAACCAAAACCATCCCATCCCCAAGATGGACGACGTGGTCAAGGCTCTAATACAAGCCACTGCAGCGCAGCAGGAGGCTACCCGAATCCAAACAACCGCCCAACAGGAGGTGACTCACGTGCAGCAGGAGACTAATCAGCTGTTGATGAATCAGGCTGCCCAGCACCGAGCTCTGCTACAGGAGCTGGCAAACCAGACGAAGTGGAGTGGAACAACAATGGCGATGGAACCCGGACTGTACGGGTCAGCCACTGCCTACAGAAAAGGACATGGGAGGATGATATGGAGGCGTACCTCCTGGCATTTGAGAGAACAGCCCGGTGGGAGGCCTGGCCCCGAGATCAGTGGTCTGGTATCCTCGCCCCTTTCCTGTGTGGGGAGGCCCAGAAGGTCTACTACAATATCGCTGCAGAGACTGCTGAGGATTACCCCCAGCTGAAGGCAGATATCCTGGCCAGATCCGGAGTAACCATGGCGTTGCGAGCCCAGAGGTTTCATGAATGGCAGTATACAGAGCATAAGACACCCCGATCGCAATTGTTTGACCTGATCCACCTGACCCAGAGATGGCTGCGCCCTGAGTTCCTCAGCTCTGAAAAAATGATGGAGCTCTTGGTACTGAACCGGTATATCCGGGGGCTACCACCAGGTCTCCAGGCTTGGGTTGGCCAGAATGACCCCTCTACCTACGATAAGTTGGTCTCCCTCGTGGAAAGACAGCTGGCAGCCCATGAACTGTTCCAGACCCCGGGGGTGAGACACAGCAAACCAGGAAGACAGCTCCAAGCCCAAGGCCCCAGATTGTTGAGAACTACAGAAGAACCATAACTGGGTGGAAAGACACTGAGGAATGGCCCGAAGCCAAGAAGTGACCTGGGGGTTTGGGAAGAGAGGGCTTGGGGGGCTGGCCAAATAGCCCCAGGCAGAGGGCGGCAACCGGGATAAGGGGTCTGTGTTACAAGTGTGGGGAATTGGGGCATATAACAGCCCAATGCCCCAACAGGAAAGAGCCTATGCAGTGCAGTCTGGGGGATCCTGGAGAACAATGTGGCCTAATCGGCCTGATAGGGGTCGCAGTGACCTCACATGGGTATACAAGGTCAGTAAAGATGAATGGTATTGCGACCATAGCATTAGTAGATTCCAGGAGTGCTGTCACACTGGTCTCAGGGAAGTTGGTGGGGCAAGACCAACTAACCCGGGCCAAAATCACAGGAGTAACGTGCGTTCATGGCACCACAAATTTCTACCCCACAATCCCAGTATGGATTGAGATCCAGGGAAACACTACCAGGGTAACTGCAGGGCTGGTCCCTAGGCTCCCCATACCCGGTCTTAATTGGTAGGGACTTCCCTGGGTTTGAGAACTTACTGCCCCCAGTAGAGCCAGGGGAGGGTAACAACCCCCGGGCTGAGACGGAGGCACCTACAGATAGCCTCATCCCAATTTTTGCTGAATTTGCCCCGGAGCTATTTTCATCCCCTGAGAAACCCCAAAAATCTAGGCAGGAAAAGAGGGCAAATAAAAGGCTACGGACCAGGATTCTAGCAGAGGACCAGAAAGCTTCCCTTGTTGGTAAGCAAACCCGTTCAGGAGGCCAGGAGACAATTCAGGCCAGTGAGGACTCAGAGGTGGTTCCTAACCCAAGTAGGGCCAACCCAAGGGGCGGAGAAGAAATAGGTCCCATGGAGTTAGGTCAAATGGGTACTGCACGTGAGAATTTCGGGCAGGACCAAGCCAAAGACCCTCTATATGTGAATGTGAGGGATGAGGTAGTGGAAGTAAATGGTGTACCCATGGAAAGAAAGACCAAAGGCCCAAGGCCGTATTATGTGATCAAATGTGATCTGTTGTACCGAATAGTGCAAATTCGAGGGGAAGTAGAGCAGCTCTTAGTCCCATGGAAAAACACAAGGACAGTACGAGAGTTAGCTCACAGTCATTTATTGGGGGGACACCTAGGAATAGACAAGACACTTGATAGAGTCCTAAGAAGATTTTATTGGCCAGGAAAACGCGCGGAGGAATACAATGCTATTGTACCGCCTGCCTGGAATGCCAGTTGCATAGCCCCCGACCTCACTTGCTGGCCCCATTAGTACCTTTGCCTATTATTGAAGTCCCTTTCGAAAGGATAACCATGGACCTAGTGGGCCCACTGGAAAGATCAGCACAGGGCCAACAAAACATATTAGTCATCCTTAACTATGCCACACGGTATCCAGAAGCCATTCCTTTAAGAAACCCTACATCCAAGGCAATAGCAAAAGAAATACTTCAGGTTTTTGCCAGAGTGGGCATCCCTAAGGAGACCCTGACTGACCAAGGAACCCCTTTCATGTCAAAATTAATGAAGGACTTATGTACCCTGCTCCGTATCTATGCCATACGGACCTCAGTCTACCATCCACAAATAGATGGACTGGTCGAGCGGTTTAACTGTACCCTTAAAGGTATGATCTGGAAGGTGGTAGCATAGGACAGAAAAGACTGGGATACCCTTCTACCATACCTAATGTTTGCAATACGGGAAGTCCCCCAAACGTCCACTGGTTTCTCTTCCTTTGAGCTACTATATGGTGCCACCCACACGGAATATTAGATATCGCCAAGGAGGACTGGGAAGAACAACCCAACCCAGGAAAGAATGTCATTGAGCACGTGACACAGATGAGAGAGCGAATAACTCAAGTAACCCCAATAGTACGAGAACATTTGGAAAAAGCACAAGAGACCCAGTGGATATATTACAAACGCCAGGCAAAAGTATGGAAATTTCAGCCAGGAGAACGGGTGATGTTGACAGCGGAAAGCAAACTCCTGGCCAGCTGGCATGGGCCATATGAGATAGTGGAAGCCATTGGGGAAAAGGACTATAAGGTCAGACAACCAGACCGCCAAAGACCAGAGCAGATCTACCACCTAAACTGAAGCCCTGGCATGACCCAGAGGTGTGCCTGGTCATTCGAAGAGCTCCACCTCAGACAGACGACCCACAGGGGAAGGTCAGGATATCCTCCGAGTTAGCCCTAGAACAACGAACAGAGGTCATTGATATGATCCAACGGAACCAAGATGTGTTCTGTACACAACCGGGCCGTACGACACTGGTCCAACATCATATCGTCACCAGGCCCAGAATAAGGGTGACGATAAGACCGTACCAGATACTGGAAGCTAAAAGAGAGGAAATTAGGACAGAAGTGAAGAAGATGTTGGAACTTGGGATTATTGAAGAATCCCACAGCCAGTGGTCAAGTCCTATTGTCCTAGTACCCAAGCCTGACGGCACCTTGAGGTTTTGCAACGACATCCGGAAGTTGAGTGAAGTATCCCAATTCGATGCCTATCCGATACCACGTGTCAATGAGCTAGTTGATCAGTTAGGCAAGGCCCGATACCTAACCACTCTGGACCTGACCAAAGGATATTGGCAAATTCCCCTGGCCAAGAACGCCAAGGAGAAGACTGCTTTCTCTACACCTGAAGGCCTGTTCCAATACACTGTCCTCCCTTTCAGAATACATTCCTGCAACATTCCAACGACTTATGGATAAATTGCTGCTGCCCCATGCCAGGTATGCCGCCGCCTATTTAGACAGCATAGTCATCCATAGCCCTGACTGGGAAACACACATAGGGAAAGTAGAAGGCGGTACAAGGTGCCCTGCGGAAGGCCGGCCTCACTGCCAACCCTCTCAAGTGTGTGATAGGACTAGCTGAGGCCAGATACCTCGGGTATGTAGTAAGGAGAGGCTTGGTAAAACCCCAATGGAACAAAGTGTAGGCAATACAAGATTAGCCTCAGCCAGTCTATAAAAAGCAGGACAGAGCATTTCTCGGGTTAGTAGGGTACTATCAGAGATTCATCCCTCATTTCGCCACTAGAGCAGGGCCATTGACAGACCTGATGAAGGCTCGGGGCCCCAAAATAGTAAAATGGTCTGATGCAGCAGAAGGCGCATTCGCAGAGTTAAGGATAGCCCTTTGCTGCCATCCAGTACTCATAGCCCCAGACTTCAAGAAAGAATTTGTCCTACAAACAGATGCCTCGGAAGTAGGGCTAGGAGCCATCCTTTTGCAGATGGTGTTTTGCTCATCTCCCTTGGTGATGACAAGGGATTGTCAGTGATCCAGGGCCCCCACAGCCCCGGATTCTAGACTTCCACCCTCAGACCTTTATACCGAATCCTGAGGGACTTGCTCATTAAAGATAATGGGAGTATACTCTGAATAAGGACTGTAAAATTTGGCTTACTGTGATGTGACAAGATTACATAATCTGGGGAATATCACCAACTTTTGCAGTTGGTTGAATAATAATAAAAATGAACAATTAGTTTCTAATTGTTGAAAATCATTAGTGTGTAATGTATTTGATGAGTAGAATTAGACCGGCTAAAATATCCTGGAATAATTTAATGATTGATGGAAAAAATGTTTCAAACTTTTGCAAATATTTTTTGTCCAGTACTGCTTACTAATCAAGAGAAGTTAGGCTTCCTTATCGAAATGGAAACTTACTATGCTATAACACAGCCTCCAAGTTGGGATGTGGTGTGGGGGGTGTGTGGGGGGAATCTAATGGATTTCTGTAGACCTCATGGACCTGTAGACCATGGATTTCTGTAGACCTCATGTTTTCCCTCATGGAGACAGGTATACTTTTACTATATTTTGAGCCTCCCAGGCATGTAAAATTGGTAAACCAGAGGTTGTGTCATTTCTTGACTAATTGAATTGGACTTCTCCATTTAGAAGATTTAACTTGTATTTCCCCAACCCTTAAGCAAGCATTTTCATGTGACAGTCAAGACATTTCCCCTTGATCTTGAACAATGAATCGTATCAAGTTTACTTACATAAGGTTGAGAAGTGATATGGGACTTTAAAATAAACATTCTAGCTGACATTCCTTCCTAACTGATGTAGTGACTCTGGAGCCCTGACAAATCAGTGTTATGTAACGTACAGCAAATCAAAACTAAATGCTATGATTTGATAATGGAGAAGTTTACACATTCCTTTTAGCATTTTTTGTTTTTGTTTGTTTTGTTTTCACCTGAACATTTACAAGTCCCGAACTTACTCAGTCTATGGTTAATTTGCATTGCACTCTTTTTTACCTACCTAGTGTGTGCCACAGAGGAAGCCTTTAATAGTGAAGTCTCTTTATCCCTCTGCACCTCAAACAATGTTATTATAAAGGGTGTAATGTTTGATATTATCAGAACTGCAAATTTCATATCACTCTGGGACTTCAGAAAAAATGGAGTTTTGCTGTAAGTGGTTCCAGTGGGGTCAAAATATAGGATCAATTCCTTAATCAATGTATACACAGGTAAAACGTCCATTGACTCAAAATGAATGAACAGCTATGTGTCCAATCAAAACATGAGTCTTAAATAATGAGGGTTGGATCCGAAGTTGATGAAAGTCAACATAGTTCCATTGAAGTAAATGGACCTATGTCAGTTTACAGCAGCTAAGAACTGAATACGCTCAATGAACTAGTCACAAACATCTAAATATTATGTGTGTATGTATTTATTTAATTATGTATATTGAAGAAGCACCCAAAGTCCCTAATTAGGATGAGGGTGACACTGTGCTAGATATGATAAATATGCATAGGTAGACTTGGTCCATGCCCGGAAGGTCTGACATTGCATTTAGCAGAAGGCCAGCTACGGATCAATATATGTTATTGTAATTAATCAGTAATATTGAATAATGAATAAACTAGAGAAAAATCATTCTTTTTAGCATATTGAGTGCATGGAAAGGAAAGGGGAAATCAAATGACTGAATTATTAATTTTTAATTATTCACCCAGCTCCAGTTCCACTGATCTGCTTTTCCCATGCTGTGCTAAACACAGGTCAGTTGTGCCTATGTAATATGGGGACAAGAGAAGGAAGGTGAGCTTCCTCACAGACCTGGCATTCCAAGGTCGTGTATAGTAAAGGTTCTCACAGTATCAACTCAAAGACAGCCATCACTAATTAAATATAATTTCTAAAAACAGTGATGTGCTACCTCTTGAAGATGATGTTTCTAAAGTATGTTGGTTCAGCAAGGCAAGAGCAGCAGCAGTGGTAGAAGGCCAGTAAAAGAAGTTTTGCTAAAGGAATTGGAAAGGGAAGATAACATGTTTGTTAATGGTGAAATACATCTCACCAATCAGCACTGTGAATCTCTTATACAGAGTGGGCCAGAGGGAGCAACTTTAATCACATCAATGAGCAATTATACTTCAATTAAACTACTTGTGTGAGTAAATGTTTACTGACACGAGCTCACAAACAGATTAGCTGAAGATGATTTTCTAGCATCAAATCCAGATGTTCCAATGATGTCAATAAGGGTATGTCAACACTAAGAAATTAGGTCGAATTTATAGTATTTGTTTTTTTAGAAAGCATTTTTATACAGTCGATTGTGTGTGTCCCCACACAAATGCTCTAAGTGCATTTAGTTGATGGAGTGCGACCACAGTACCGAGGCAACTATCGACTTCCGGAGCATTGCACTGCGGGTAGCTATCCCACAGTTCCCACAGTCTCCATCCATTTGAATTCTGGGTTGAAATCCCAATGCCTGATGGGGCAAAAACATTGTCGCGGGTGGTTCTGGGTCATATTGTCAGGCCCCCCCTCCTCCCTTCCTCCCTCCGTGAAAGCAACGGCAGACAATCGTTACACACCTTTTTTCCTGGGTTACCCATGTAGACGCCATGCCATGGCAAGCATAGAACCCACTCAGCTCACCGTCACCATATGTCTCCTGGGTGCTGGCAGACGTGGTACTGCATTGCTACACAGCAGCAGCTCATTGTCTTTTGGCAGCAGACGTTGCAATATGACTGGTAGCCATCGTCGCTGTACTCCTGGGTGCTCTTTTAGCCAACCTTGGTGAGGTCAGTCAGGGTCGCCTGGGCAGACATGGGAGTGACTCAGCCAGGTAATTTCCCTTTTTAAGTTTTGTCTCATGGAGATTCAGCCCTGCCGTCAGTTGTACTGCACCATCCTCTGGCGAGCATCCAGGAGATGACAATGGCTAGCAGTCGTACTGCACCGTCTGCTGCCAACCTAAGATGTATAAAGATAGATGAAGTGGATCAAAACAAGAAATAGACCAGATTTGTTTTGTATTCATTTGTATTAATTTTTTCCCCCTCCATCCCTCTCTCCCTCCCTCCATGAAATCAACGGCCTGCTAAACCCAGGCTTTTGAGTTCTATCCTTGAGGGGGCCATTCTGTTTCTCCTTGATGCAAAGCCACCCCCTTTGTTGATTTTAATTCCCTGTAAGCCAACCCTGTAATCCATGTTGTCAGTCACCCCTCCCTCCATCAGAGCAACGGCAGACAATCGTTTTGCACCTTTTTTCAGCACAGACGCCATAGCACTGGGAACATGGAGCCCGCTCAGATCACTGCGGCAATTATGAGCACTATAAACACCACGTGCATTATCCAGCAGTATATGCAGAACCATAACCTGCAAGAAAAACGAAACCAGGCAAGGAGGAGGTGACTGGAGCACGGTGATGAGAGTGATGAGGACATGGACATAGACTTCTCACAAAGTACGGGCCCCTGCAGTGTGCACATCATCGTGTCAATTGGGCAGGTTCATGGCGTGGAACGCCAATTCTTGGCCCGGGAAACAAGCACAGACTGGTGGGACTGCATAGTGTTGCAGGTCTGGGATGATTCCCAGTGGCTGCAAAACTTTCGCATGCGTAAGGACACTTTCATGGAACTTTGTGACTTGCTTTCCCCTGCTCTGAAGCACAAGAGTACCAAGATGAGAGTAGCCCTCACAGTTGAGAAGTGAGTGGCAATAGCCCTCTGGAAGCTTGCAACGCCAGACAGCTACCAGTCAGTCGGGAAGCAATTTGGAGTGGGCAAATCTACTGTGGGGGCTGCTGTGATGCAAATAGCCAAAGCAATCACTGAGCTGCTGCTATCAAGGGTAGTGACTCTGGGAAATGTGCAGGTCATAGTGGATGGCTTTGCTGCAATGGGATTCCCTAACTGTGGTGGGGCCATAGATGGAACCCATATCCCTATCTTGGCACTGGAGCACCAAGGCAGCAAGTACATAAACCGCAAGGGGTACTTTTCAATGGTACTGCAAGCACTGGTGGATCACAAGGGATGTTTCACCAACATCAACGTGGCATGGCCAGGAAAGGTACATCATGCTTGTGTCTTCAGGAACTCTGGTCTGTTTCAACAGCTGCAGCAAGGGACTTACTTTCCAGACCAGAAAATAACCATTGGGGATGTTGAAATGCCTATAGTTATCCTTGGGGACCCAGCCTATCCCCTGGCTCTGGCTCATGAAGCCATACAGAGGCAGCCTGGACAGTAGTCAGGAGCTGTTCAAGTATAGGCTGAGCAAGTGCAGAATGGTGGTAGAATGTGCATTTGGGCATTTAAAAGTGCGCTGGCGCAGTTTACTGAGTTGTTTACACCTTAGCAAAACCAATATTCCCCTTGTTATTACTGCTTGCTTTGCTCTCCACAATATCTGTGAGAGTAAGGGGGAGACGTTTATGGCTGGGTGGGAGGTTGAGGCAAATCGCTTGGCCGCTGATTACATGTTACTGAAGTGTATGGTGGTTAGAAGAGTACAGGAGGGCGCGGGGCGCATCAGAGAAGCTTTGAAAACCAGTTTCATGACTGGCCAGGCTCTGGTGTGAAAGTTCTGTTTGTTTCTCCTTGATGGAAACCCTCCTCCCGCCGGGTTCACTCTACTTTCCTGTAAGTTAAGCACCCTCCCCTCCCCTCGTCGATCACCACTTGCAGAGGCAATAAAGTCATTGTTGCTTCACATTCATGCATTCTTTATTCATTCATCACACAAATAGTGGGATCATTGCCAAGGTAGCCCGGGAGGGGTGGTGGAGGAAGGAAGAACTGGGTGGGGTGGTGGAGGAGGGAAGGACAAGGGCACACAGCACTTTAAAACTTATTGAATGCCAGCCTTCTGTTGCTTGGGCAATCCTCTGGGGTGGAGTGCTGGGTGGCCGGAGGGCCCCCCCCCACGTTCTTGGGCGTCTGGGTGAGGAGGCTATGGAACTTGGGGAGGAGGGTGGTTGGTTACACAGAGGCTGAAGGGCGGTCTGTGGTCCTGCTGCCTTTCCTGCAGCTCAACCATACGCTGGAGCATATGAGTTTGATCTTCCAGCAGCCTGAGCATTGACTCCTGCCTTCTTTCAGCAAGCTGACGCCACCTACCATCTTCAGCTTGCCACCTCTCCTCACGGTCATATTGTGTTTTCCTACACTCTGAGATTGTCTGCCTCCACGTATTCTGCTGTGCTCTGTCAGTGTGGGTGGACAGCGTGAGGTCAGAGAACATTTCATCACAAGTGCGTTTTTTTCGCCTTCTAATCTTCGCTAGCCTCTGGGAAGGAGAAACATATGCAGCTGGTGGAGGGAAAAAAAGGGAGAGTTGTAGTTAAAAAGACACATTTTATAGAACAATGGGTACGCTCTTTCACAGTAAACTTTGCTGTTAACATTACATCGCACATGTGCTTTCACTACAAGGTCGCATTAGCCTCTTATTGAGAGTATGCTGGTTTGGTGTGAGAGATCATTCATGCAGGGCCAGGCAACAGAATTCGGCTTGCAGGCAGCCATGGTAACCCACAGTCTTTTGGCTTCTTTAATCTTCATAACATGTGGGAATGGTTTCAAACAGCAGTGCCCTCATTTCCCATATGAAGTAGCCGTTGTGTTGGCCATTTAAAATGGGTTGGCAATTTAAAAGGAGGGGCTGCGGGTTAAAGTGCAGCAGAAACCCAACGATCCCTCCCCCCTACCCACACACACACAATTCTCTGGGATGATGGTTTCACTCCTCCCCTCACCGCGTGGCTAACAGTGGGGAAGATTTTTGTTCAGCCACAGGGAAACAGCCCAGCAGGAACGGGCACCTCTGAATGTCCACTTACTAAAACCACCCTATTTCAACCAGGTGACCATGAATGATATCACTCTCCTGAGGGTAACACAGAGAGATAAAGAACAGATGTTGTTTGAATGCCAGCAAACACCGGGATCATACGCTGCAGTGCTTTGTTCTGCAATGATTCCCGACTGCGTGCTACTGGCCTGGCATGGTAAAGTGTCTTACCATGGAGGCTGGAATAAGGCTGCCCTCCCCAGAAACCTTTTGCAAAGTCTTTGAGAGTACATCCAGGAGAGCTTTATGGAGATGTCCCTGGAGGATTTCTGCTCCATCCCCAGACACTTTAACAGACTTTTCCAGTAGCTGTACTGGCTGCGAATGCCAGGGCAAATTAATCATTAAACATGCTTGCTTTTAAACCATGTATAATATTTACAAAGGTACACTCACCAGAGGTCCCTTCTCCGCCTTCAGGGTCCGGGAGCCCGCCTTGGGTGGGTTCGACGGGTACTTGCTCCAGGTCCAGGGTGATGATCAGATCCTGGCTGTTGGGGAAACCGGTTTCTCTGCTTCCTTAATGTGAGCTATCTACAACCTCCTCGTCGTCATCATCTTCCTTCCCCCGAAACCCACTTCCATGTTGCCGCCCACTCCTTGGTTGGAGTCAAAGCACAGGGTTGGGGTACTGGTGGCTGCACCCCCTAGAATGGCATGCAGCTCATCATAGAAGCAGCATGTCTGGGGCTGTGAACTGTAGCGGCCGTTTGCCTCTCTGGTGTTTTGGTAGGCTTGCCTGAGCTCCTTGATTTTCATGCAGCACTGCTGTGGGTCCCTGTTATAGCCTCTGTCCTTCATGCCCTTGGAGATTTTTTCAATTATTTTGGCATTTCGTCTTTTGGAACGGAGTTCTGCTGGCACGGATTCGTCTCCCCATGCAGCGATCAGATCTCATACCTCCCGTTCAGTCCATGCTGGAGCTCTTTGGCGATTCTGGGACTGCATGGTTTCCTGTGCTGATGGGCTCTGCATGGTGACCTGTGCAAGTGAGCTTGCCACGCTGGCCAAACAGGAAATGAGATTCAAAAATTCGCGGGCCTTTTCCTGTCTACCTGGCCAGTGTGTCCAAGTTGAGAGTGCTGTCCAGAGCGGTCACAATTGAGCACTCTGGGATAGCTCCCAAAGGCCAATACCGTTGAATTGCGTCCACACTACCCCAAATTCGATCCGGCAAGTCAGATTTCTTTACTCCACCCCCACCTTGTCGGGAAAGGAGTAAAGAAATTGATTTTAAGAGCCCTTTAAGTCGAAAAAAAGGGCTTCGTCGTGTGGACGGGTGCAGGGTTAAATCAAGGTAACGCTGCTAAATTCGACCTAAACTCGTAGTGTAGACCAGACCTAAGAGTTTCAACTGAGTTAAATTTAGTAAGGACTTCAGGGTTAGGCCTGTATGTCATATTCTGAACCAATATAACATATGATATAACTTGTTTCCATTGAACATTCCATTCAAATCCAAGTTCCATGCATGCAATAGTTGAAGAATATGCTATAGAGAACTAGTAGAGTGTGGGGAGGAAGGGAGAATTTGAACTTTAATGTTGAATAGTCTTAAAGTCTAGACTCAAGCCATTAAACAAGGTGTCTTGGTGAAATTATATAACATTTTGACGGCAGAGTTGGATGGAATTAGTACAAACAGAAGTAAGAGATCCAATTCTGAAAGAATGTGCTATAGGTCAAGAGTAAAGCCATGTTACTTTCTGTTTTCATGCAGCTATAAACAGTAAACTATAAATTCCATCCAACTATTAGATACATTAATGTTTTAATACACTGTCCAATCCATTACTTTGTGGTTTATTTATTCACTGCAAGTAAACTGGGGGGAAATGTTACCCAATGTGATACAGTTCCTTTTTCTCTGTATATCTTCTTTCCATTAAGTAATGAACATGCTCAGCAGCTGAAATAAGAACTGAGACACATTTTGGCTATTTACTACATGAGAGTCATTCATGTCCTTTTCTATTGACCTGGAGTTTTTGATTTCCTTTTTAATATTTAATGAATATATTAGTACAGACTAGCTGTTTGCGAATAAATCCTGTTCTGTACTGTACCTTGCTTCAGAACATGATTACACGGTTTGCCATTTCCAATGAGTACAAATAGTAAATGAGATGTTGCATAATGAGGAACAGTCCTGGAAATAGGAATTTAAAAGCTCACTCTGGGCCTCTGTTTCCAATAAATCAATAGTTCATGCTGATAGAAATATACATCATGATAACTGCTCTATAGAATTAATATTGCTTTTGACAAAGTGATTGGTTTTGCTCTGTCATAGCTAAAGAATAGTGGATGGCAATATGGAATATTTTCTTTTTCCCTCCCAGTGCATGTGATCACAAAATATTCAGATACCAAACACTAAGTCCTTAAATAATAAGTAATTTGTAATTCTCTTATTCATACATTCTATAATATTAAAAAGTTACTGTAAATATAAACTGTTAACCATTTGTCTGCTTGGCAAGTACCGTTGTGTGGCAGCCTGGTAATTACAACATAAATCTTGATTATTTCAGTCTTTGAAACAAAAAATCAGGTTACATGACAATGTAATGATTTTTGGAATCTGTTGAGTCTGACTCATCTCTCACTCCATTGATTTTCAAACCAATGTAATTGAGAGGTGAATCAGAGCCAGAAAGTGTAATTAGTGCCCTGTAGTTCAATTTTTTTCTAAAATGGCTGTCCACGTTAAGGCTTCAAAGACCTTAAATATGATCTTAAATCTTTTGCTATTCAGCATATTGCTTCAGCATGTGTGTAAATCCCACATAAAGTTTTTGCTGATTTTTGGCTTTAGACACTTAATTACATGGCCCTGATTATCAAAAGTGAGGAGGCATACCAACAATATTAGTTAAGTAAAGGGAAGTTCCATAGTTATATACTATAGGGACTCCTGGAGGCTCAGTAAAGCTGTCTGCAAAATGTTTTGTTGTGTTTCCACAGAAAATTTTGGCTTTTTAGTGAAAAATTAAAACCCTAACTATTTCAACTGAAAACTGAAATAGTTTGATTCTGAAATGCTGCTATAGTGCTTCATGGGAGGTGTAATCTGGGTGATTTGTGTTCCCATTCTCCTCTATGGGCAGGGTCTCCTGGATGAACTACATCTCACGTGATACACCACAGTCTCCTCTCTTGGTGAGGGGGAGGAGTACCTGGCCATGGTGCATCATGAGAGATGTTGTCTGGCATATCCAACTCAAAATATGTCAGTTTGCAGCCAAAATCTGAAAACTTTTCAGTTTCCAAGCATTTGATTTTCAATAAAAATTCAAAATTTTGCTCAGAATGCAGAAATTTGCACAAAAATATTCATTTAGTTATGAACCCAAATGTCCATTGAAAAACTGGCTTCAATGGAAAATTGTCCACTATCCCTAGTGCTCAGCACTTTTGAAAATCACATTACTTATGTAAGTGTTTAAATATGGATCCAGGAGCCTAACTTTAGGTGTACATTATTTTAAAATCTCAGTCTGTATTTATATACTGGAATCTCCCTCCAACATCTCCATTCTGTCTCTGATGCTGCACCTTTTGTATCCTACCAGAACTCATCTATAAAGACTCTAACATCTTCTCTTTAATTCTGTCCTGGAGACCCACTTCTCATCTGACTTCTTCTTGAAATCTACCAATTAGTAATGGCTGGACCGAGCATCAGCTGGTGAAAGCAGATAGTCTGTTTTTAATATTTATAAATGAGAAAAAATACCACTGAAATCGAGTTTTTAAATTACTTGGAACCATCAAGCCATGCACTTAAGAAGCCTAGGAAAAGTGTGACTTTATGACAGTTATCCTTGTCTTCCCTTTTATCTTCCATTCTATTGTTTGCTACACTCACTTGTTGCACTTGTTTCATACTATTAATAAAGAATAATACTATCCAGCTTTTATATAGTGCTTTTCATCTGTAGCTCTCATACTGCTTTACCAAGGAGGTCAGTAGCATTATCTCCACTTTAAAGATGGGAAAACTGAGGCACAGGGAGAGGAAGTGACTTGCCCAAGTTCACTGAGCCTGCTAGTGGTAGGGTTAAAAATTGAACCTAGGTCTCCTGTGTCCCAAATCAGGGCCAAAGCCACTAGGGACCACGTGTTCCTCTGTGTATTTGTACAATACCTAGCAAAATGGAAACCTAATTATGACTAGAATCTTTGTGCTCTATCATGCAAATGATAATAATTCAATGGAAAATGAGCACTAAAGGCCTATTCTTGCAAAATATTGAACAATCCTGCAAGGTGCTGAGTGCTCTAAGCATATCTTCAGTGAATATTAGGGGCACTCAGAATTTTTCAGGAAGTGCTCAACACCCCACAGAATGCAACCTTGCAGTAGTTATTTTTGTGGGTTTCTGCTTAATGCATAAAATGTGAGAGTGTAGTTTGTACCTGTTATCCAAAACTCAAGATAAAAATAGACCTTAATAAAATATTCTGAGCAGTTTGGGTGCTGTTATATGCCTTATAAATTATACCTGGATACAGTGTGTGTTGGGGGTGGCGGGAGAGGGAGAAAAGAAAGTAACACACACACATAGCAAATGTAATGTTTTTTCTTCAACCATTTAAATCACTTTGTTTTGGATTCAAAAGCAAATATGACCATATTCAAACTGAGGAAGCTGAGCAAGGTAGCAGAAGCTCAGCAAAACTGATTTTCCTTCACCTCACACTTCCTCAACATAAAGGGGTATACATAAATGTGTGTGTGTGTGGTGGCAGCTTCTCTTCTGCATGTCAGACACCTTGCTCTCAGAGAACATAGGATCATCACTGCTCTACTGCTGTTAATTACAGTGCAATCATGCTGACTGTTTTCCGAGTTTATCTTAGGCCTGCAGGCAGTGTTCAAACGCTTTGACTCTACTTTTCTGTCTCATTGTGAAAAAAATACAAAAAAAGATTCTTTTGACTGCTGCACTGAGACTGAATTTACTCATTTTTTCCCCACTGCCATGAGGTGAAGAGATGCACTGCAACTATTAGGTGAAGTTGACCCAAAGGCCGTACATGCACTACACTAGCGGTTCTCAAAGTGTAGGTCGGGAACCCAAAGTGGATCGCAACCCCGTTTTAATGGGGTCGCCAGGACTGGTGTTAGACTTGCTGGGGCCTGGGGCCTAAGCCCAAGCCTCACCACCCGGAGCCAAAGCTCAAGCCTCACCACCTGAGGCTGAAGTCGAAGCCCAAGGGCTTCAGCCCTGTGTAGCAGAGCTCAGGTTACAGGCCACCTGCCTGGGGCTGAAGCCCTTGGGCTTGAGCCCACCAGCTCGGGGCAGTAGAGCTTGAGCTTTGGCTCCGGGAGGTGGAGCTTGGGTATTGCCCCTCCCCCCGCAGTGGGGCTCGGGTGGACTCAGACTTTGCTCCCCCGTCATGGGGTTGTGTAGTTATTTTTGTTATCAGAAGGGTGTCACGGTGCAATGAAGCTTGAGAACCCCTGATCTACACTTTGAGCTAGGGTGTGATTCCCAGCTCGTGTAGACATACTCACACTCTGAGCTAGCGTGCTAAAAATAGCATAGCCTTAGTAGCCCAGGTGCCAGCAGCAGCAATACAAACCTATCTGAACCCCGTGTGTCCACACTCGGGAAAACTACCCCAGGTTGCCGCTATAGGTGCCCATTTTACCACAGCTACACTCCTATTTTTAGCACGCTAGCTCAGATGAGAGCTAATGCGAATATATCTACATGAGCTCGTAGTGCAGACATACACTGTCAACATGCTGTCATGTTGGCTGTGTATCAGTCCCAGTGTAGTGTCTTCTCCAAAACGTATCAAGTTGGGCCCCCCAAAAATTGCTAGTCATTTTGAAAATCTAGGCCCATATTTTAAAGTGATAATGAGTAATTGTGGTTTTGTTTGTGTCAGGATGTACACTTCTTTCCAAAAATATGTCTCATCGCTCCTCCACTTTATTGCCATCAGTGTTTCTTCTATGCATCTAATATATCATTCTTAGATTTTTCTTTCATGCCTGTCACCATAGTAGCTAAGCAATTATATTTAAACTACAGATTTCAGTTTTTCGGTTTTGTTTTATAAATGGAAGCTTGGAAGTCTTAGAGATTTTTATCTGTAAATTTGGTTCCCTCCCATGAAAAAACTAAAGAAGTTGCTATTTGAAGTTCTGAGGCTTTAACGCTGGTTTATTATTCTTAATTAATTAATTATTTTGAACATCAAAGATAGTTCTTTGTGTCTCACAAGAATGTGGTATCTACCCTAAACTCAGGAAGACGCAACAAGTGAGTGTCATAAACAGACAGCTTTTGGGCAGGCAGGACAAAGAGAATGGTAATAAAATGCACAATTGATAAATGCACAATGTGTGTCTCAGAGGCTAAGGATGCGGTTCATGTATGTTAGCTCTCCTCCCCTTCACCTCTGGTAGGCTTCATGACTTCTCTTTTGGGAGGAATTTGAATATGGTGGAACTATTAGCTAGAGGAATAGGTGGCTGAAGCTTGAGGTGGTTCCATTGACTTACAATGGTATAAAGGCTAAAAACTCTACCTATCTGGCGGAAAGTGGGAATATTTTTTTAAAGAAGCACACAATGTTATTTAATAGAGTACTCCATGCAGGAAATCTAATACAGGAAAAGTGTCATTTTAAGGCTTCAGAACTGTAATTTTCTTAATTTAAGATTCATGAAAATTAGTATCCTTGTTTAATATTACAACAGTAGTTTCTGAGAGCAGTCAGACTTCATTGACCACAGTGGAGGCCCACATGCTCTGTAGCCTGGTGGATTAAGAAGATCTCTGTGATGCCAGGGTCAGTACTTCAGTGACCGAGGACAGAAAGAATCATATATTTACATTGTAATTATAGAAATTATATGGTAGTAATGTCTAAATACCCTACCATGTCATGGTAATTATCCTAACATTAAATAGTCAACTGTCACCACATAAGGAACACAGATCATTACCAAATTCTACATACTGGAGCTCTTAAACAGAATTACTGTGTAATCTGCAGGGCACTGAATTATCCAAGCCCATGTGGGTCCTCCCAGCATAGCACTGCTGAAGAGAATACTACTAAGCAGAAAATTACTACTGTGTTTTATTGTTATTGAATGATTTTGCAAGACATATGATAATGAGGGGCCAGGTCCTGCAGACACTTGCACACAACTTAATTTTACTATTGCGAGTGATCAATGAATCTACTCATATAAATAAAGATAAACTAAGTAGTTGCAGGATCTGTACATGTATACAAGGATACCTGTCTCTTTATGGACGCTATGTCATAAGATATTCAAAAGGTTAACATAATATTTTTAATGTACGCTATTCATGATACAAGATATTTTTCTAGTAAGTTGCTTTTTCCTGATTAATGTTTCATAATTATTTCAAACGAGGTTTTGGGGAGGAGTTGGGTGGGTGGGGCAGCTCAGACATTTAAGCTCTGAACAACACAGTGCTTGCTGTCTGGTTTCTATAGATGCTATAGTACCTTGTGTCAAACTTAGGCCAGGTCTACACTAAAAAGTTAGGTCGACCCAGCCATATTGCTCAGGGGTGTGAAAAATCTCTCACTCCTGTGTGACATAGTTAAAATGATCCAACCCCCGATGTGACACCACTGTATTGATGGAAGAATTTTTCTGAGGACCTAGCTACCTCCTCTTGGAGAGGTGGATAAAGTACAGTGACAGGAGAACTGTTCCTGTCACTGTAGTGAATGTCTGCACAGAAGCACTACACTGTTTCTAGTAAAGACGTAGGGATATTTTCCTACATCATAGATATAATAACAACTTATTGTTTTCAATATTTTGTTGAAAAATTTTACTTAGTTTCAATTCTTTGTAAATTGGGTGAGATCTAGGGTTTAATCCAAAAAGCTCCTTGAAGTCAATGGAAGGATTCCCATTGCCTTCAACTGATAATGAATCAGATCCTTGATGCTTAAATGTAACTGCTGCAGACATTAATGGGAGGTACACACAAGCCTCAAGGATAAAAGAATACAGCTCATGTAGAGTTCTATAACAGCAAGAAACAGATCTACCAAAGATCCATGCAGGAGATTTCATGGCATTGTTTAAAGAACATTCTTTATAGTATATTAGAAATGAATGTCTTTCAAGTTATAATGGCCCTGATTTTTATTTTTATATTTTTTGCCATTCAATGTACGTGACATTTACTCAAGACTGTTACACATGGTTAATATTTTCTGTGGATGAGACTACATTTAATACAGGCTGAGTGGTTAAAATGAACGGAGCCATTCTCAGTAGAGCAAAAAGAAGCATGTTGGATGTGAAAATCTAAATTGTTTCTCTCTTGGATTTTCAGAACTGAATAAATGTGGCTTCCACATGGATTTTCTACAAATAGATTTCATGATGGTTTTCCAAAATTGCTTATTAGATGTGTAATTCTCAAGAAAATTGTAGATATAACTCTACTTAGAAACAAGCACTTGGGTCTGCTGGCAATTTATTGTTTTAAATACAAGCAAGAGTTGTTATAGGGAGCTCTGTAGCCAATCTGACATGATGACCTGTTTCTATTTACTTCTTTGCTGACTGAAGATTTTCAAGGGTGCCATAATAGTCTACATTTTATGTACAAATTGCAAAGTATTCCCCCTGCTATCTCTTGTTTGAATTCCAGTGGGTTCCTAACATTGCAACTGGCTAATTCGGACTTTACATTTATTCATGAACTAATCCATACTTCAGAATTTATAATTTATAAGAACAAGACCAGGATGATAGTTTTGGATGAATTTAGAAATCAATGAATATGTATTACAATTAGGGCTGTCAATTAATCGCAGTTAACTCACGTGATTAACTCAAAACTATTAATCATGATTAAAAAAATTAATCGTGATTAATCGCAGTTTTAATCACACTGTTAAACAATAAAATACCAATTGAAATGTATTAAATATTTTGGATTTTTGTCTACATTTTCATATATATTCTGTGTTGTAACTGAAATCAGTGTATGTTATTTTTTATTACAAATATTTGCACTGTAAAAAGATAAAATAAATGGTATTTTTCAGTTCACCTCATACAAATAATGTAGTGCCATCTCTTTGTCGTGAAAGTACAACTTACAAATGTAGATTTTTTGTTAAATTACTGCACTCAGAAACATAAAAATGTAAAACTTTAGAGCCTACAAGTCCACTCAGTCCTACTTCTTTTTCAGCTAATCACTAAGACAAATAAGTTTGTTTACATGTACAAGTGATAATGCTACCCTCTTTTTATTTACAATGTCACCAGAAAGTGAGAACAGACATTTGCATGGCACTTTTGTAGCTGGCATTGCGAGGTATTTATGTGCCAAATATGCTACACATTTGGATGCCCCTTCGTGCTTCGGCCACCATTCCAGAGGACATGCTTCCATGCTGATGATGCTCGTTAAAAAAATAATGCATTAATTAAATTTGTGACTGAACTCGTTGTGGGAGAATTGTATGTCCCTGCTCTGTTTTACCCGCATTCTGCCATATATTTCATATTATAGTAGTCTCGGATGATGACCCAGCAAGTGTTGTTCATTCTAAGAACACTTTCACTGCAGATTTGACAAAACGCAAAGAAGATACCAATGTGAGATTTCTAAAGATACCCACAGCACTCGACTCAAGGTTTAAGAATCTGAAGTGCCTTCCAAAATCTGAGAGGGACAAGGTGTAGAGCATGCTTTCAGAAGTCTTAAAAGAGCAACACTCCAGGGAAGAAACTACAGACCCCGAACCACCAAAAAAGAAAATCAATCTTCTGCTGGTGGCATCTGACTCAGATAATGAAAATGAACATGCATCCGTCCGCATGGCTTTGGATTGTTATTGAGCAGAACCCATCTCAGCATGGACGCATGTCTTCTGGAATGGTGGTTGAAGCTTGAAGGGACATACGAATGTTTAGCATATCTGGCATGTAAATATCTTGCTACGCCGGGTACAACAGTGCCGTGCGAATATCCATTCTCACTTTCAGGTGACATTGCAAACAAGAAGCAGGTAGCATTATTTCATGCAAATGTAAACAAACTTGTTTGTCTGAGCGATTGCCTGAACAAGAAGTAGGACTGAGTGGACTTGCAGGGTCTAAAATTTTACATTGTTTTATTTTTGAATGCAGGGTTTTTTGTACATAATTCTATATTTGTAAGTTCAAATTTCATGATAAAGAGATTGCACTACAGCAGTTGTATTAGTATTAGGTGAAATGAAAAATACTATCTCTCTTGTTTTTTTACAGTGCAAATACTTGTAATACAAAATAAATATAAATTGAGCACTTTGTATTATGTGTTGTAATTGAAATCAATATATTTCAAAATGTAGAAAACATCCAAAACTATTTAAATAAATGGTATTCTATTATTAACAGTGTGATTAATCGCACCATTAATCGCAATTAATTTTTTAATCACTTGACAGCCTTAATTAAAATGAATTGTATTGCAAGGCATGTTTTATAAAGGAAGACCGATGTTTGTAATAAATGTTAGTGCATTCTCGGCTGGTGTACACTAGCCTTATTTCATAGGTGGCTGTACTGCAGTCAGATGTAAGTATTATCCTCAAAAACTCATAGTCTACTGAGGACTGTTGCACTAGTCAGAGTGATCATGGTTGGTGGCGTTGCCCCAGGCATCATGTAGTGAAGTTTCCAGATATGGCTCAATTCTGTGATCCCTACGGGTGGCACCAAGTAGGATCAGGACATACACTCCTTTGTGCATTGATGGAGAGTTTGAGTGCATGTTGTGCTGGGATGTTTTTGTCACTCCTGGCAATATGGCCAGAGATTGTGCAACACTGCTTTTGAATACAATGAGTGATTGAAGGAAGGCCAGATCTCTGTGAGATCATGACATTGCACAAATTCAAACAACTGTATGCTCAGGATTTGGCTCTGACCGTGCATATGGAATGTCTCTATCTTCTTTAAGCTTGCCTATAAGAGAGGGCAGGTTTCTAACCTGTATTGCAATTCAGGTTGAACATGGGTTTGATAGATTCTAAACTTTATCTTAGCACAAAGACTTTTTTGCATCCATAAGCAAGACATTGACTTCATGCAGGACACAGTGAGACCTATTCATCAAAACATCCAGTTTGCTGTGACCATTGAAAGTCTGCTTGCAGCAGAAGTAGATGAACTCATCACTGCTCTCACAATACTCTGCCCTACCTGTATTAGAGTTTCTGTTGGCCCAGCTCTGAGGTTCTGGGCTTGGGCTTCTGGCATGAAACATTCAAACCTTGGGCTTCTGCCATGAAACATTCAATCCCACAGTGTGGCCACCATCTTGAAGAGCTTGGAGAGTGGAGTTGAAATTCTATGGCTTCTCCACATGCAAGATAGCATCGTTGTCACAGTCTTGGTCAGAGAACACTTGACCAAACTTGATTCTGATGTGTGGGGTGGCAAATCCTAATATACAGTCAATAGCTCAACAGAATAGTGCCAGGGTGAGAATGTGTCCCTGCCGCATACCTGAGTTTGTGTAGAAATGTGGCAAAAGCCAGGAACCAAAGCACGCTCTCGCTCTAGTAGCAGTTTGAAAATCATGCACCAGTTTTATCAGAACATCTGGAACATCAGCTCCTTACAGTGTGAGCCAAAGTGCTTAGCTATCAATCAAATCAAAAGCCTTTTTGATGTTGATATATGCCCCATAAAGTGGACTGTTAAATTTTTGGAGTAACTCAGGCAGAAGCTGAAGGGTAAGGACAGCATTCATTTTTGACCACTGAGCTGTGAAACCTGATCGCGATGAACGATGATTTAAGCATCAATTTTTTTATTTAATTATTAAAAGCTTTCAAAGTGTGACTGAGATGACAAGCAAAGAGAGGGTCAAACTTAATCATTTTGTTAAAAGTCTTCAGAACAGAGCCCATGTCCAAATTTAATGAGTGTTGGCCTATTTCAATACTGGACTGAACTGGAACACCAAATCAAATGGCCACTGAACTTCTGGGAAATTCAATTTCTGGATCTGAGCATCCTTATTTCAACCCTCTTTTAGGCACAATCAAAAAACAGGTTAGGGTATCAACCTTCCTCGTACAGTGGACATTTGTACAATGTACTCGTCCCCCATTTTGTTTGAAACTTTGTGCATTTTGTATTCAAGAGAAACCCATATGGGTTTTGCCCCACAGGGCAGGGGGTGTGGGGATTCTGTCACTTGGGTGGGGGATGGCAGCTTGGAGCTGGGGACATTGGGGCTTGTGACTGCCACACTGTCCCATAGGGCAGCTTCTGCCAGGGCTGGGGGCACTGGGGCTCAGGGCAGCTTCTGCCAGTGCTTGGGGCTCGTGCTTCAGCCCCATGGGGTGGCTTCTGCCAGGGCTCAGGGTGCCTGAGCTCGAGGCTTCAGCCCCGGGGATGGGGGTGCTGGAGATCGGGCTTTAGCCCAGAGTGGATGGCTCCGGCTTCTGCCCTGCAGGGTGACGGGGTTCAGGACTCCAACCTTCAGCTGCCAGGCTCTAGGGCTCCCAGTGGCCCAGCTTGGCAGATGCCCTGAAATGGCTCACAGCCCCTCAGTGGGTCACAGACCCCCAGTTGAGAAACACTGATATAGGACTCAATGGAATAAGGAAATGCACTGTGGGTTCCCCTTGACACTTAATGTCACTTTATTTGACAACTGAGCTGAGAGGGAGGATGGAAAGGGGGGAGCTGGCTAAGGCATAAGGAGGCTTCTCTGCAGAATCTATATATTCCAACTCCTTTTTCTTCTGTATGGGGGAGAGGAACAGATATAAAGATTCTGCTCAAATATGTGGAGTACTCTGCAGTCTCTGGCCAGACTGCGTAGAATGTATGGGAATGTGTAGCATGGCTGGATGTGGTTTAAGCATTGTTTCAAGCCGCAGGGTAACTATGGTTAGTTTCCAGCTAATATACGGCCCAGTCAGGTATCCACTGGCATCAGTTACAGTCTTTCCATTGACATCAGTTGACATTGAATTGAGCCTATAGCAAAGGTGCTTGAGGTAGATTGCATTACATTTTGATCTCAAATAGCCTCTGAAATAAACTTATCAGCTGCTGGTCTGCAAACAACTATCACTTTATTATGTTGGTTTTCTTTACAGCACACAGACTTAAAATATGTGCATAATTTTTAAGGTAGAGTGACAAAACCTGTTTAGCTTTCTATATTGTGATTTCTTTAGCTTTCTATATTGTAGCTTT
The DNA here is from genome assembly GCF_965140295.1 of Lepidochelys olivacea. NCBI lineage: Eukaryota > Metazoa > Chordata > Testudines > Cheloniidae > Lepidochelys > Lepidochelys olivacea. Next base: position 173,762,425 of record NC_140412.1, on the reverse strand, counting down.
CTTTTTTTTTCTTTTTTTCTTTTTTTTTAGCTTTCTATATTGTATTCAAAGCTGGAATTTTTTTAATCACCATTAATATGAAAATACTGAACCACCGCTTCCTTCTACCCTTAGCAATTATTATCATAATTTCTACCCATTAACAAGAAAGCTGGAAATATATAAGACCATCTCTTGATCTAGATGTCAAGCTCCAGAATTTACAGCCATTTATGCCATCTGGGAGTCTGATGATGATCCAATTTGTATTCGCAAAAAGAAAAGGAGTACTTGTGGCACCTTAGAGACTAACCAATTTATTTGAGCATAAGCTTTCGTGAGCTGCAGCTCACTTCATCGGATGCATACTGTGGAAAGTGTAGAAGATCTTTTTATATACACACAAAGCATGAAAAAATACCTCCTCCCACCCCACTCTCCTGCTGGTAATATCTTATCTAAAGTGATCACTCTCCTTACAATGTGTGTGATAATCAAGTTGGGCCATTTCCAGCACAAATCCAGGTTTTCTCACCCCCCCCCCCACACAAACCCACTCTCCTGTGTGTGTGTGGGGGGGGGGTTTTGAGAAAACCTGGATTTGTGCTGGAAATGGCCCAACTTGATTATCATACACATTGTAAGGAGAGAGATCACTTTAGATAAACTATTGCCAGCAGGAGAGTGGGGTGGGAGGAGGTATTTTTTCATGCTTTGTGTGTATATAAAAAGATCTTCTACACTTTCCACAGTATGCATCGGATGAAGTGAGCTGTAGCTCACGAAAGCTTATGCTCAAATAAATTGGTTAGTCTCTAAGGTGCCACAAGTACTCCTTTACTTTTTGTGAATACAGACTAACACGGCTGTTACTCTGAAACCAATTTGTATTATGTATTACAAACTTAATAAAGATGTCCCAAAAGCAAATGGATAATACAACACAAAATAGGTGTCACAGACTTCACCCATCATGTAAAGAATCTTAGAATCAGTGCACTGAATGCACTGGAAATTCTACACAAGTGTTACTTTAATTATTTGGGGGAAAACACTATGTGATGGAAGTACTGTATGTTTCTCTTCACCTTTGGACACTTAGTATACTGGATGCTTAAATGGTGTATCAATATATATTTAATCAACGTGACAGCAAGGCTTAATCCTAATTGGTGAAGAACATGTTAGTTAACAGAGACGGAATGGTTTGTTAATCTGTCACTAAGCAAGAAGATGCACATTACTTGTAGCACTGACTGTTCAGCTTTCAGTAAAAATGTACTGAACGTCACACTGCTTGCTTTTCTGTTACACTCAGAGAGCTCTGCGGTTGACTGCAAAAGCTGCATCTGGAACTTCTAGACTGTGAATAGGCCACCTTATGAATGTAGCATGTATAATTGGCTCCCTGATAATAATTAAAGCCCCAGTTCAGCAAATCACTTAAAGTGGTGCTTAAGTTCCGTGTTGAATAAGAATGGACATAAGCGTTGCTTAAGTGCTTCACTGAAAGCACTTGAAAATGAAAGTCCTAATGAGTTCAAGTTGTAATACATACTTTTATTTATGCACATGTATTCAAAATGTTCTGAGGGAGCCTTTCAAAATTTTACCAGCCCGCTCACCCCCAGTGAGTAGTTTTTGTTTTTTGTTTTCTGGAGACTTGTTTAGAGGGATGAATGGGTGCAATATTATTTGAGGTTTTAATTATCTTCAATCATTGTGGTTAAAAACAAGTGAGTATTTTAAAGCTATTGCCAGCAATTCCATGAGAACAACCCACAGAGGCAGGAGAAATCCAGAACTGCTATTGCACAATGTTGCAGATGATGAAATTTCTATCCTGATTTCATCTGGAGCATAAAATGACTTGTATGTTTGTTATATAGGTATGATTATTTACTGCTGCATTTGAAGGAATGCAGGTAGATGCATATTTTAATCAAAATTGGGGGAAATTTTACAAAAAAAAATTCATGAACATATTTTGCAAATTCTCAATCAAACTGGTCACATTCATATCTATTCAGAATTATTCATGCCAGCAAAGTTTGGAAAATAATCATTTTTTTACCACAAAGAGAGAGAAATTAATTTAATGACAAAACAAGATTCTATTTCAGGGAGAAACTGAAAGAGTTTACAAATGTTAGGTCATCCAACCATTTAGTGACTCGGGAGCAACATCATGTTGCATCTAGGAAGAGTTAGGTGACCAATCACATGATATAAATAGTGAATCGTGAATAGCAAATACATGAATTATTATAGCAAAGTTAATGAGAAAACATAGGCTAAAAATAGTTTACAGAAGTAAGTTGTCAAACAAATGCTAATAAACAAATTCATAACAATCTATATCCATTTGCAGATAGTTCACAAACAGAAAAATATGGTAATTTCACTGGAGTATGAATTTTAGGCCTGATCCTATTCCGGGTTAGTCCTAAAATGTATGAACATTGCAAGGAATCTGATCTGATTTTATTACTACCAGGGAAGTTTTGCAGTGTCGTATTTCATTGATAAAAATTCACACACACGCATCTCTAGTGTATTTTTAAGAGGCATCAAATAGATTATTAACAACCACTGGGAAAGTCTTCTTTCTTGCTTTCAACTTTGGTTGGGTTAGGCAAATATTTGTGAGCACTACCATATTCAAGAGAGATGAAGGGGAATTTGAATAAAACCTGTAGATTGTGCATCTTTGAGTCTAATTTATGATATCCCAATGAAAAAATAAACATTAAATACATGTCCTACCTGGTTGTTGCATTATATATTCTTCCGTTAAATTATAGCCTAGAGAAAACATATTTACAATTCATATCGCATTCATGCATTTATCCTGCTCAGATGTAATCCGTAAATGGTATGTTTGCTTTTCCAATGGCCACAATAATATATAATCACTAAGCAACAATGTTATTTACATCTTCCCTTTAGGGGCCGATGTTATCAATTTTGATGGCCATGCTGTGTTACCGTACAGATTCAGGAACAAGAAAATGAAAACATTGAAAGACGTCATCACTCTGAAATTTAAAACCTCTGAAAGTGAAGGTGTCATCTTCCATGGTGAAGGGCAGCAAGGAGACTATATCACCCTGGAACTGAAAAAAGCCAAGCTGGTCCTTAATTTAAATCTAGGTATGCTTATTCTTTAAAAATCATTTTAGGTACATAATTTAAATCCAAATACCATTCTCCTTTTTTTCCTTCTTCTTTTGCTTGTTGTTTTAAGCAGCACCTTATAATCAGATCATCTGGTGAAAATGCTGAATCCTTTCCTGTATACAGTATTTTTAAATGAGTGTAGATTATGTCTTACTATGGATGCAGAATGTCAAAAATATGAAAATGAAACCACAAATAGAAACACAACAAAAAACAGTGACACCTAGAAATGCAGTGTTCCCAAAAATGACAAGAGAATCTTATTCTTGGTTTAGGGCATACATGGTGCTGGTTAGCTTTACAGAGATTCATTTACAGTAGAAGCAAAATGGCTGTGGGAGAGAGGGAGCTGATCAGCAGTACTGGGGGAAAGGCCAGGTGAATTTAAGAAGACTTGGGAAGCTGCAGAGAAAACAGTGAGGGGCCCTCACTGAGAAGCCATGGGCGAATGCCAAGCTGAGGTCCAAGATACTGCCTTGGAGAAAGTATAGCCAGAGAGGAGGTAGAGTGACAGCTCCGGGCTGCAAATGCTTAAGGAGAAATCATGGCCCTACTTAAGTCAGTGGTAGAACAGGATTTCACCCTGAATGTCTGATATGATCTTCAGATGTGCGTGTGGAGGGGCGGGAAAACTTACCGATCTCAGGTTTCAGAGTAGCAGCCGTGTTAATCTGTATCCGCAAAAAGAAAAGGAGGACTTGTGGCACCTTAGAGACTAACAAATTTATTTGAGCATAAGCTTTCATGAGCTACAGCTCACTTCATCAGATGCATTCAGTAGAAAATAAGTGGGGAGATTTATATACACAGAGAACGTGAAACAATGGGTGTTGCCATACACACTGTAAGGAGAGTGGTCAGGTAAGGTGAGCTATTACCAGAAGGAGAGCAGAGGGAACCTTTTGTAGTGATAATCGAGGTGGGCCATTTCCAGCAGTTGACAAGACCATCTGAGGAACAGCAGGCGGGGGGAGGGAATAAACATGGGGAAATAGTTTTACTTTGTGTAATGACCCATCCACTCCCAGTCTTTATTCAAGCCTAAATTAATTGTATCCAGTCTGCAAATTAATTCCAATTCAGCAGTCTCGCGTTGGAGTCTGTTTCTGAAGTTTTTTTGTTGAAGAATTGCCACTTTTAGGTACATGGCAGAGGGATACAATTAACTTAGGCTTGAATAAAGACTGGGAGTGGATGGGTCATTATACAAAGTAAAACTAGTTCCCTATGTTTATTTCCCCCCATGCCCCACTGTTCCTCAGATCTTCTTGTCAACTGCTGGAAATGGCCCACCTTGATTACCACTACAAAAGGTCTGAACGTCCATCCCACCCACCCCTCCGGCTCTCCTGCTGGTAATAGCTCACCTTACCTGATCACTCTGCTTACAGTGTGTATGGTAACACCCATTGTTTCATGTTCTCTGTGTATATAAATCTCCCCACTGTATTTTCCACTGAATACATCCAATGAAGTGAGCTGTAGCTCACAAAAGCTTATTCTCAAATAAATTTGTTAGCCTCTAAGGTGCCACAAGTCCTCCTTTTCTTTTTACCGATCTCAGTAACCTGATGCCAGTGTTGCTAGATCCTATACTCTAAGCAATGTGAGAAGACTATTGGGCCACTTTGGGGAGCTACTTTTCATATGGGCCCACCCTTTTTGTTAGCTTTGAGATTGGGAAATTAGTAGGTTGGTTTTCATTTTGTATTCAGTGAATAATCCATCATATAGCTAATTCTGTGGCAGGATTTAAGGAGACCTTAGATGATGAGACTAAGAAGTGTAGGCTGTGTTCATAAAATCTGAGCACTAGAGTGTCAGAGTCAGATACAGGCTCTGTCTGTAGCCAGTTGCCTCATTAAGAAGTTATCTATATATTTATTACTACCGAGTCCTGCCTCTTTCCTTCTGCAAGAGGTATTACAGGCTTCTGAGCAGGTTGGTTTGTAGGCTGAGTTATATAAAATAGTTTTGCTCATATGAGAAGGAAAGTGTGTATGTGGCTTTAGATTCATTTTTTCTTAAAACAAATGCCTTTTAAAATGAGGTTTCATGTAACTTTTGCCTGCTTCTCTTGCAGTCATGTGAACAGTAAATTATTCTATTCATGTATTATTTACAATGCATATTAATTATTTCCACTAGCATTTTCTATTCTGCTCCTTTTTCTAAAGATCAACAGTACAGGCAGATGCTGATGAGGACAGCACATCTTCCTGTAGCACTAATCTATTTTTAACAAATTTCACTGCAATTATAACCCATTTCAGTTTTGTTATATTTCTCAGCTCAGCCAGCCTGAATAATATATAATAGCTTCCATACCTTTGCTTGTCTGGGGTGTGATTATACAGTCTGAGGAGATAGGGGAGGGAAAGATCTACTAAGACTCGAAGTCTGAGTTCCAGCGATGTTTAATGTCAAGAAAGTTTCAGCTCCACAAATAGATTTAGATTATGCTTCATTCAAAACATGGAAGATTGTGTGAACCCTAACTAACATAGCTGTGCCACCAGAAGTGCCTGCTTTAGATTCAGATATAACTGTGCTTTTGCCAGTATAGCTTCTTTCCCTTCTGGGGCTGGAATAAGCTTTACCTGCAAAAAGCACAGTTTTTCTGGTATAAGTTATATTCACAATAGGAGTGCTTTGCTGTTATAATATGTCAGTATGGGTATAACTGCAGACCCTTCCAAGTGTAGACATGGCCTAAAGCTTTTCTCTTATCAGACCCCAAGGGCCAACTCCTCATCTAAGTCAGCATAGTTCCACTGAAGCTTGGAAACTGGCCCAAAGTCTAAATACTCTAGTGAAAGTGACAGCGAAACACTTTCTAGGGCTCAAACACAGAAAATCTCTGATTGAAAACAATTTTATAACTAACTAAAAGTGGATATTACTATCATTCTCCATCAAACATTTTCTGTTATCAGTAATTACTTATATACCTCACAAATTAGGTATTTGGTAAATGACCTAGCTAAATATATTAATGGCAAAAACTCCCAAATGGACCGATCTTGACTTCACAGCAAAAATGGTAGTGGTTATGCAGCATGTTTCATGTGAAATATGATACAGCAGGATGAATATGTTTCCTAAATGACACTGAGTGTGAGTTAATCATCTGCTGCTCTTCTATCCTCTCCGTCTCAGGTAGCAACCAGTATGGCTCAATTTATGGTCACACATCCGTGATGACAGGCAGCCTCTTGGATGACCACCATTGGCACTCCATTGTCATAGAACGTCATGGGAGGAACATCAATCTAACACTGGATAGGCACATGCAACATTTCAGAACCAATGGGGAATTTGATTACCTGGACCTGGACTATGAGGTACACAGTGACACCTGTTGCTAGTTCTCCTTCATATCAGCTCTTTAGAATAAAGCCAAATGGGGAACCAACAAACAAAAAGGCGATACAACTTTGATGTCCATACACCAATGCAAGATGTATGGAGAATAAGCTGGAAGAACTGGAAGTATGAGTACATAAACTAGATTAAGACTTAATTTGCACCAGAGAGATTTGGTAGGATAAATCTCATGGCTGGAATGTTGGTTTAGAGGAGTATAGCTTGGTCGGGAAGCATAGGCAGGAGGAAAAGGGAGGAGATGTTATGCTGTACATCAAGAATACATGCACTGGTTCTGAGGCCCAAAAGGAGGGGAGAGACAGACCAGTTGAAAGTCTCTGAGTAAAGATAAAAGGAGAAAAATAGGGTGATGTTGTAGTGGGGGGTCTATTATAGGCCACTAAATCAGGAAGCAGAGGTGGATGAGGCATTTCTGGAACAAATAACAGAAATATCTAAAACACAAGATCTGGTTGTAATGGTGGAATTTAACTACCCGGACATCTGTTGGGAAAGTAATATGGCAAATCACAAAATGTCCAGTAAGTCCTTCGAATGCATCAGGGACAACTTTTTGTTTCAGAAAGTGGAGGAAGTAACCAGAAGGACAAGCATTTTAAACTTGATTCTGGACCAACAGAGAAGAATTAGTTGCAAATCTGAAGGTGGAAAGCAATTTGGGTGAAAGTGATCATGAAATGATAGATTGCATGATGCTAAGGAAAGGAATGAGTAAGAGCAGCAGAATAAGGATGATGGATTTCAAAGAAGCAGACTTTAACAAACTCAGGAAACTGGTAGGTAAGTTCCAATGGGAAGAAAATCTAAGAGATAAAAAGGTTCAGGAGACCTGGCAGTTTATCAAGGAGACAGTATCCTGGTGCAAAGGAAAGATAGAAAGAATAGTAAGAGTCCAATATGTCAGCACCAGGAGCTGTTTAATGACCTGTACATTAAAAAAAAATCCCGCAAAAAAAGGAAACAAGGACAAATGGCTAAGGAGTACGAAAGAATAACAAAAGCATGTAGGGACAAAATCAGAAAGGCTGAGGCACAAAATTAGTTGCACCTAGCAAGAGAGATAAAAGGCAGTAGGAAGAGATGTTATAAATACATGAAAAACAAGAGAAAGACTAAAGAAACTGTATGTCCTCTATTTAGTTGGGAAGGGGTATTAATAACTGATGACATCAAGAGGGCTGAGGGGATTAATGCCTATTTTGTTTGTCTTCACTGCAAAGGTTAATGGTGACCAGACACTCAACACAATTAATATGAACAGCAAGGAGGGGGAGGTAGAAAGCCAAAATAGGGAAAGAACAGGTTAAAGAATATTTAGATGAGTTAGATATATTCAAGTTGGCAGGACCTGATAAAATTCCTAGGGTACGTAAAGAACTAGCTGAAACCATCTCGGAACGGTTAACCATTATCTTCGAGAACTCATGTGGGCAGGTGAGATCCCAAAGGACTGGAGCAGGACAAATATAGTACCTATCTTTAAAAGGGAGAACAAAGAAGACCCGGAGAATTACAGACCACTCAGCCTAACTTCGATATCTGGAAAAATACTGGAACAAATCATTAAACAATCAGTACATAAGCATCTAGAGTTGGGTTATAAGGAATAGTCAGCATGGATTTATCAAAAACAAATCATGCCAAATCCACCTACCTTTTTTCTTTGACAGGGTTACTGTCAGTGGATAAGGGAGAAGTAGTAGACGTGATATGTCTTGTTTTTAGGAAGGCTTTTGACACAGTCACACATGGCATTCTCATATGCATACTAGGGAAATGCAGTCTAGATAAAATTATTGTAAGGCAGATGTATGAGTGGTTGAAAGACTGTACTCAAAAAGTGGTTATCAGTGGTTCACTGTCAAGCAGTGAGGGTGTATCCTGTGGAGTTCTGTGTGGGGTCAGTCCCGGGTCTGGTAAAATTCACTTCTTTTTGTAATGACTTGTAAAATTGTATGCTTGTAAAATTTGAGGATGACACCAAACTGGGGTGCGGGGTGCAAGCACTTTGGAGGAAAGCATTAGAAATCAAAACAACCTTGACAATTGGAGAATTTGTCTGAATTCAACAAGATGAAATTCAATAAAGACAAGAGCAAAGTCCTTCACGTAGGAAGAAAAAAATCAAATGCTCAGCTACAAAATGGAAGAATAAGTGGCGAGGTGATAGTACTGGTGAAAAGGTTCTGGGAATTATAATGGACAACAAATTGAATATGAGTCAACAATGGGAAGCAATTGTGAAAAGGCTAATATCATTTTGGGGTGTATTAATAGGTGTGTTGTATGTAAGACATGGGAGGTAAGTATCCTGCTTTACTTGCCACTGGGGCCTCAGCTGAAGTACTGTGTCCAGGTCTGGATGCCACACTTTAGGAAAGACGTGAAGAAATTGGAGGGAGTCCAGAGGAGAGCAGCAAAAAGTGATAAAAGGTTTCAAAAACCTGACCTATGAGGAAAAGTTGAAAAAACTGGGCACATTTAGTCTTGAGAAAAGAAGAAAAGGGGACCCGATAATAGCCTTCAAATACATTAAGGGCTGTTATAAACAGGACTGTGATAAATTGTTCTCCATGTACACTGAAGGTAGGACAAGAAGTAATGGGCTTAATCTGCAGCAAGGGAGATTTAGGTCAGATATTAGGAAGAACTTTCTAACTATAAAGGTAGTTAAGCTCCAAGGGAAGTTATGGAATCTCCATCACTGGAGATTTTTAAGAACAGATAGGACAAACACGTGTCAGAGATGATCTAGATTTATTTGAGCACAGTGGGCTGGATTCGATAAACTGCTGTGGTCCCTTCCAGCCCTACATTTCTATGATTCTATGAACTTTAGCTTTTCTGCTACATTTTATGGCATTTATTTTAATCAGTGCTTTTAGTTCTTAGATTCCCTCTAATTTTCTACAAAGCTCTGTAGTTCTGTTAATTTTGAAACTCAGTTCCCCCAATTATCTTCTAGATCCCAAGTCTGCCAAACTTCAGTGTCTGCTGTTAGACTCATCTCTTTTCTCAGGCATTTATTTATTTATTGGGTCTTAGAGTGTTTACATTCCTGCACAAGTATTTTTAAAAATATCTTTCAGTACTTAGAGATTATGCTGACTGCTTTAACAAATTATTAAAATAAATACACTTTCCTTAACGACAAAATGTAAAATACAATAAATAAAACTAAAAGAACTGTAAGTGCCCCAAAGTCTATTATCTCATTCCAAGTGACCAGCATGCTGCTGATCTAGGAGGCTTGTGTTCAAGAATAGAAATAGGGGATTGGTTTAACCCGCTGACCTTATCTTGTGGCAAAGAAGGCCAAGTAGAAACATGTTACTAATATAGGCCCCAATCCTGCACCTCTTATCAATGGGAGCTTTCTCACCAATCGAAATGTATTCTCTGTAAGAGACAATGGGAAGGGAAGATAGAGAGAGAAATGTGTTTCACTTCTGAATTCAACAGTAAATTTAATAATAATAATCAGAAGTGAATGAAGAATTTATAGCAAATAAGTTTTAGATTAATCTATATCATGCTTGTACTTGATTACTGCATGACTTGTATTGTCATTAATTTGTTCATTGTCCTAGACTGGTAGATGAATGTGTGCAAATGTGTTGAAGCCCATAGGCTGCTTGTGGGATCTTCTGTATATTTGTCTATTCGCTACTTGTTGTTAGTTATTTGTGGTATTTGATTGGTTGGCTGAGTCACACAGAATTGTTTCTGTCCTTGCAACTTTTATAAAAAGTAGTACAAATACTTCAGTTATGAACCTTCGTTGAACCCATATTTGAATAAATATTTCTGAGATTCTCTTTTTTTATGAATATTCTTTTGAGTGAGAAACATTCATGTGAATGTTTGAGGGAAATGACTTAAAAGAGTGGCAAATGCCATTGAAGTAAATTAATGGTTTCATTCAAACAAATGTTCATGAATGCCTTTTTTCAGTACTCATCCAGTTCTAACAAAAGATAATTTACACTTATAATTAGGGTTTTAAAAGTACTAAACACTTAAATTATACCTCATAACAACCTTGAGCGGTAAATATTATTAAAACTATTTTTTTCAAGCAGATAAATTGAAAGCACAGTTAGGTTAAATGAGTTGCCTAAGTCTGCACAAAAAGCAAGAGGCACAGATGGGAATAACCAAAGTTTTCTGACTCCCAGTGCCTTGATCTACAAGCTAGAATACACTCCCTCCTCCCTCCCCCAAAGGTAGGAATACATCTAATGTTTACACTCCAGTTAAACACCTGCAGCTAGCCTGTGTCAGCTGACTCTGGTTCACTGGGCTCCGGGTCTGTTTAATTGTGGTGTAGACATTCAGGCTTAGGCCGGAGTTGGGCCCATGGGAACCTGTGAGTGGGGATGGTCCCAGAACCTGGGCTCCACTCCGAGCCTGAATGTCTGAATCACAATTAAACAGCCCTGGAGCTTGAGACACATGAGCTCGAATCAGCTGGCACAGGCCAGTTGTAGGTGTTTAATTGCAGTGTAGATATGAGGCCTGAATCTCTGTCCCTTCCAACAAGTAGGGTAGTTTCTCAGGAGCAATCCTCTGGGGTATGTTCTGCTTTGTATGTGTGTGGGAAGCTCCTCATCTCTGATGGAAGTTACATGAATACATCAAAGAGAGAATATACTTTGAATTTGTTTCAGTAATTCATATAAATGTCAGTAGTAGCCCTGAACTGTCTATCTCCTTTCCTCTCAATTAACACTGTCTTTTTAGTGTCTCGTTGTCATACACCACATTTAAATGTGCTGCCCTTATGATAAACTAATCATAGGTGATAAAGCTGAGAGAATCAAAACTACATTTCAAATGGAGAAACTATTTTTTAGGTTTCTCTCTTTCAGAAGAGATAAGCCAGCAAGAGAAATTGGCACTATTTCTAATTACGCTGTTAATGCAAAAAAAAATAAAAATAAAATAAAAAATCCATCAATCCCTCTGAATTTGTCATCCTGTCTGGTTGTCTCCTTTTTTCCTTCACTTTTTTCACAATCTTTTTCTTTTCCAGTTTCCTGCTTTTTTTTCAAGTGCATAAATACTGGCTTAGCAAAGAATGTGTTGCACCAAATAAAACATTAAGGGTTTGATCCTCAGCTGGTGTAAACTGTTGTCATTTCATTAAAGTCAACAGAGCTTAGTCACCAGCTGAGGACGTGGCCACAAGATTACATGAAGGAGCCCATGTGAGCAAGTTTTAAAGCCTTTGGTTTTCAGATGCATTGCATTGAGTAGGCTTTAGTTCTTCTTAAATGACTCAAGGATCTTCCCCTCTTTAAGATGGAAAAAGAAATGTTCAAAACATTTTTTAAATAGATAATGTTCCCCTTGAGTTTCCTTTTCCTGTTCTCAATAATACCCAATAGAATTGACAAAGAATGATGTTTGAAAACTTATTTCTGGCAAATTCCAGAGGCAGTGTCTAAGACAGGGATCGGCAACCTTTGGCACGCAGCCTGTCAGGGAAAGCCACTGGTGGGCCGGGACGGTTTGTTTACCTGCAGCGTCCACAGGTTTGGCCAATTGCAGCTCCCACTAGCCGCTGTTCGCTGTTCCAGGCCAATGGGGGCTGCGGGAAGAGGTGGCCCGGCCTGACGGGCCGTGTGCAAAAGGTTGCCGATCCTGGTCTAAGAAGTTTGTGTGAGCATTTTTGGGAAGGAGTGTACTTTGGTATATTATTGGTACCATCATCTGTTTAATATAAATACTGGGCTGTCAATTGCACTGTTAAACAATAATAGAATTCTATTTATATAAATATTTTTGGACGTTTTCCACATTTTCAAATATATTGATTTCAATTACAACACAGAATACAAAGTGTACAGTGCTCACTTTATATTTATTTTTTATTATAAATATTTGCACTGTAAAAACAAAAGTAATTGTATTTTTTCAATTCACTTAATGCAAGTATTTTAGTGCAATCTCTTTATCATGAACATTGAACTTACAAATGTAGAATTATGTACAAAAAACAACTGCATTCAAAAATAAAACAATGTAAAACTTTAGAGCCTACAAGTCCACTCAATCCTAGTTCTTGTTCAGCCAATCACTCAGATAAACAAGTTTGTTTACATTTGCATGAGATAATGCTGCCCACTTCTTGTTTACAATATCAGCTGAAAGTAAGAACAGACATACTCAAAGCACTATTGTAGCCGGCATTGCAAGATATTTATGAGCCAGATGCACTAAAGATTTACATGTCCCTTCATGCTTCAGTCACCATGACAGAGGACATGGGTCCATGCTGATGATGGGTTCTGCTCGATAAAGATCCCAAGCATTGCAGACCAACGCATGTTCATTTTCATCATCTGAATCAGATGCCACCGGCAGAAGACTGATTTTCTTTTTTGGTGGTTTGGGGTCTGTAGTTTCTGCTTCGGAGTTTTGCTTTTTTAAGACTTCTGAAAGCATGCTCCACACCTCGTCCCGATGAGATTTTGGAAGGCACTTTAGATTCTTAAATCTTGGGTCAGGTACCGTTGCTATCTTTAGAAATCTCACATTAGTACCTTCTTTGTGTTTTATCAAATCTGCAGTGAAAGTGTTCTTAAAATGAACAACATGTGCTGGGTCATCATCCAAGACTGCTATAACATGAAATATATCGTAGAATGGAGGTAAACCACAGAGTAGGAGACATACAATTCTCCCCCAAGGAGTTCAGTCACAAATTTAATTAATGCATTATTATATGAATCACCACTAGAGGTTAGAGAATGATTCTGAACAAATAATTTGACTGTCTCCCCTACCTTGTTTACAATTTTTTCTGTGATGGATATTTCTTCCAATTCAATTATTATTTGATATATTTCTTGTTCCATAGCTTGTGAGTGAGCAATTCATGGTGAAATGTCTAGAATGGGATGAAAGGTCACATGGTATGCTTTGTTCATATAGGGATGAATGTTGGTCTCCAGGGTGAATATTTGCAATTACAAAATCAAAATTTGCTTTCTTCCATTTTTTGCTGGGCTTATTTAAATTTGCTGTTTGGGCAAACAGTAGTGCTAGCTATCTCATTTGCTGTGTGTGAATGTTCAGGAAAACAAATACATCTGCAGCATATTTGTTTTAAAATTCTAATATATTTCCCTCCAGTTACTATCTACAGTCTCTTGTTTGTTTTCAAAGATAACCTTTGGTGGCATGCCTTTTTCTGGGAAGCCAAGTTCAAATAGCAGGAAAAACTTCAAAGGCTGTATGGAAAGCATCAATTACAATGGTAATAATATCACAGACCTTGCCAAGAGGAGGAAATTGGAACCTTCTAATGGGGTGAGAACTTTTTCATGATCAGCTAAACTTCTGACAAGTAATGGAGCATACATAGATAGTGTGACTCTGTGTGTAGCTGATACCCATGTGATATATTGTAGTAACATGATATGATAAATAACTTTTATCACATACCTGTGCAGTTTACCACATACTTATGAGCACATTACTTTACCCCTTTGCCAGCTTCTCATGGGTCTTACTCCAACATTCCAAACTGGTGGTGTAGTTTCAGACAGCTGCTATTTAAAAACAAAACAAAACTGATAACTTTCTCCTTTTCTGGTTGGATATTAATTCCTGAGCCAGTGATAGCTTTCCTAGATGTAAACATGTCGTGGCTTCAAAGTCTAATCTCTCATGTCCCTAAAGAGTTAGTAGTGGGGATACCATTGGAGAGAGGAGATTCTCCACTTCACCTGGCATTGGCTTCTAGCCCTGGAAGGCCTCAAGATATCAGACTTTAAAGTCATGTTGTTTTATAAATAGAAAAGCTATTTTGGAGGTAGTTTACATTATATTAATTTCATTTTTTTCTCTCCCTTGGAAGAACTGCACAATGGTACTCATGAAAACGAAATCCTATGTCTTTACCAGAGGAGGGATACAAGAACTAGTCCCATTAATATTTTTAAGTCTGTAAAAAAATTCCTAAAATAGCTTTTCTGTAATATATGTGGCACACATGGAATACATGGTGTTGTAGTGTAGAATAAATGTTTTACTGTCATGAGTCCAGGATGACCTGCCTACATCGTTCATGGCTTCCCTCTTCATAAGCATTGGAACCCTCACAAACTCCAGCCAATAATATCTTCATACAACATCATGAGCATTGTAACACTCACAACATCATGTACTCTTTATAAATACACATGCATATGTGATGGTGATGAAATCGTATAAAATTCCTAATTAATCTATACATATTGTATATGGTTTTAATATTAATATGCTGATATAAAGTATCTGAGGAATATGGCTGAGTGATCATGACTGCGGGAATGATAATTTTGAATTTTCTGATTTTCATCTTAAAATCTCTGAAAAAGCTAAACTTTAAACAGTAACACTGTTTTGCACAAATAGTACATTTTGTTATTTCTACACCAAATTTCTTTAGACATGACAAAGACATTAAGCATGATGTGCATGCCAGGTATGAAACTCTGCTTCAGTATAAGAGTTCTAAAACCCAACCATCCTGAATCCTTGAAATTCCTCCTGTTCTTCAGGGGATTTCCTGCCAGACATGGTGAAATCCAATTAATAATATTGAATTCCTGTGAAAAAAGATGCTCTGTTTTCTGTAGGATATGTGGGATTTTAAGTGTCCCACACTGTACAGGACAAATGAGCTAAGCAACACACGTTATATGAGAAATCTTGCCAGATTTTCAATTGGGTGCCTAATTCAAGCCTGATTTCTGAATCCCTGTTAAGGAAGGGTATTTATATGTGTGCTTAAGTCCAATTTAAGTCAATGGGATTTAAGTCCATGCTTACATGCTTTCCTGGAATAGGAACAGTTTTAAGTATGTTACTTTAGTGCTTTCCTGAATTGGGGCCCCAGATAAGTTGCATGATTCTCAGAAGTGCTGAACACCCAATGTCAGTCCTGTAACCTATGGGTGCTGTGGGTTTTCAAAACCTTTAGAAATCAGACTACTTATTTAGTTGCATAAATAGTGACAGGGATAGATGAGAATCCCTCTTCTTTTTTTGGTATGAAATTATATTACAGTGAGATCCACAGATGTAGTATTGTTATTCACTAGTGCGTCATCAAGAGTCTATTGCAGGCTCGTTTAATTCGATGGTTCTTTTGATTTCCAGTTCTAAGAATGACTATAAAAATAGAAGTGACCTTTGTTTTCAGTAGAATTACTTACAATGCCTCACCTCTGCAAAAACAAAATCAATTTTGTTCTAATTAAACCAACATGGATTTTTATGTTCCTTGCAAAAGCTTTTTTGCTCTTCTTCCTCAGCCTGATTTAGCATGAAAACTTGGGTTTTGTTGATGATACTATTATTAACCATGTCCATTCTGGTGATGTCTGGGCATTAACTAAGATTGAGCTTCCATTGTAGTAGGTGCTGTACAAACGCAGAGTAGCAGAGAGCACATGCCATGGCAACCTTACTATCTAAGTAGACCAGACAGACAAAAGGTAGGCAAAAGAGATATAATACAAGCAGAATGGTCAGTGTTAGAGCTGGGCAGGAAATTGTTTTCCTGTCACACTTAAACTGTTCTGTGTCGGGGTGAACCTGAGACTTTTCAAAGCTTTTTTGCAAAGAGAGAGAGAGAGACCCACCCCAGATTATCCAAGAACCAGGTGGTCCCAAGTGAGTGCCACCATCACCACACTATTCTGGAACAGGTCCCTCTCAGCCTCTCCTGTTGAAGTTGTTACACTTTGTATAAATAAATATTTATTAGAGCAGGGACTTGAACCAGAAATTCCCACATCAGTGCCCTAACCACTGGATTACAGAGTCAGTCTCTCTCTCTAGCCCAATAAATATTGAATGATTTATTTAAAAAATGGAACAGCTCCAACAAGAGTGATTGGGGCAGAGACTGACTCTGTAAGCTGGAGGTTAGAGCCCTCCCTTGGAACGTTGGTGACCTAGTCCCTGTCCCTGTCCCTAATCAGGGTCCTGGGTCTTCCACATGCCAGATGTATGCCTTAATCACCAAGTTCTTGGCTGTTCTGGGTTTGATCTTGCTCTCTCTCTCTTTCTGACCAGAAATGACATCCTGGACCTGAGACACCTTCCCAACTGAAGTTTCATTTTACTGGTACATCAGCAAATCAGCATTTTCTTACAAAAATCTGTTTTGTTGAAAAAATCCCAACCAGCTCTAATCAATGTTATGACAGCAAGTTTAATGTTGCTTCCACTATTGGCGGGGGGCGGAGGAGGAGGGAGGGAGGAAGGAAGGGTTAGCTAGGAGGAAATTGGCTAAATAGAAAGTCAAAGGAAAGGGAGAGGAGTGATGAGAACAGAGTGGGTGAGAAGGAGGGGAGAAAGTATGAAGGGCAGGTGTGGACTGAGGCTGAGGTGAAGAGACTGTGCAAGAGGGGACAAGGAGTGGGTTGGAGCAAGCAGCCAATCAGTGCAGGTCAAAGAAAATCCAGTCAAAACCATAGAGAATATCAGTGTACATCAGTCCCTGTTTAAACTGTTTCCACAGCTGCTCTCCTGACTTCAGTCTCTGCCTGGCTCCTCTTTGCAGTTTCTTTCCCCAAGGCTACGTTGTGGGGGAAAGAGAAAAGATGCTGCATAGGTGTTCATGCTTGGATGATGGAGGGAAGGGCCTCTCCCTTGCACAGTTCTTGGCCTGGAGGGTGCTGGGGGGGAGGGTGTGTCCAAGGCTGAACCCCATTTTACCCCTGTCTCTCCCCCACCAATGCAGCAGGTTAATCAGCTTAACCAGCTTCTCCCGCTGCTCTGCTAGCTTCAGTCTCAATGCATAAGCTAAATATGAAGGGAGTATTTTTTTTTATTTAAACTGTGTGCTTTAGACCAGCATTGTGTTAAGCCTGAAGATGAGTAAAAATCTATTTTTATAAAAATAATGAATGAACACTTGATAAAATGTTAGCAGCGGGATATAGGCTTTGCAAAACAATCCGTTCTGAGTTACCTCTCTTTTGAGAATATGTATTCAGTTTATAGTTCTGTTCATTTGGAAAAGGTTTTAAAAGGCAGTTGTTTTTCCAGCAGCGGTGATGCCTGGATGTGGGTAGGAAAAAATGTAAATGTAGACTTATAAGTGTAAATTTAGAGTTAATTTACAATATAGGGTAAAGATCATAATGCAAAGCCCAAGCTGTCTAACTTGAGAAGCTTCCACTGTTAGTCTTCTAGCATACTGTTAATAATTTTGCAATAAGAACAAAAGTCTCAACATAAATGCACGGTATATATTTGACTTTCAGACTTCAGTGCTGGATGAGTACTTCAGCAATTGATTCTGAACCTAGTCCATAGAAAAGGATCCATTTCTCTTTGAAAAATATGAATCTCGTTATTGTGGCAAACTTCAGATGAGTTCTAACTCTTTTCCCAGCTCTAGTAGACCATCTAAGTGAACTGGGCTTTACATAAAAGAGTAGTTTCCTGATGATGTACAGTCATGGAGGGAAATAATAATCCAGTTTAGATTAAGTTGAATATCTCAGTAGAGAAAAGATCAGATCGGCTAACTGACAGAGAAACATGAAGAGAGTTATACCCTAGAATTATATGCTTCTTCCACAAGTAATCCTTTACACTGTTAGCATTTAGGAATACATTATCTCATTCCTGTGTAAGGGATTTGCATACATTCACACCCATTAGCAATTGTGGGAGTTACATATGCAACTCTCCCATGCATTAGAGGCAAGAGAGATTTAACGGTTCAAGACAGAATGTCAGTCAGTTGTGAAAGCCAAGGCATCTTTGTCCTGAGGAAAATCTCAGTTCGTCACAGTAATAAAGCAACAAGAACTCTTAAATGCATGATACGTGTGCCACAGACTGCTGATTAATTCACTAGGTACTAGGACAAAACACTTAGAATGCTGCCTTGTGTACCTGGTATGTCACCATTGAAGTGCCATCACAGAATGTCAGCTCTTCAGAGACACTGTGGTGCTCTGTGTCCATGCAGGACTAACTTGTCTACACAGGAGTAGTTACTTCCAGTTAATTGGCAGTCAATTAGTTCAATGTAGTTAACATATTTGCAAAGGCTAGTCTGGATACTCTGCAAATTTTTGTTCCAGGATACAAAATTTGTGATTTACCCTAGGGCTCAACCTCGCGGATTCTGTGACAAATGTTCGGGGATGTTCAAACTAATGTTTACAAATGTATTAATTAACTTGGGTAAAATTTCAGTCCATTAAAATCTCAAGGTGAAAATCTCTAGGCAAGCCCACTGGGACTCGCTTACAGTAAAGCAGTGAAGATGGTCCTTACCCTTTATCAGTTAGGTGTTTTTCATGCTCCTCATTCATGCTGTGAATTAAAAGCTTCAACAACTCTTTGAAACAGTGAAGTCCCTAAACTCTTGAATATAATGTTGTGTGATCTATTATATGTTCCAGATGTGTGTTACAATGATACTGTAACACTGGGATTGTAATAAAGGCAGACACTGGTCTTTAACATGTTCAGAATAAACACTTTTATTTTTTTTAAGCCCCAGGGTGTCTTACATAGTTAGAACTTCTGTGCTGATGACAGCTAAATAGTAAATCTGGTAATTATACTGCCCTCTAGAGGCAGGATGCCAGGCCGTATAACTTTCTGGCACTATGTATAATGTCAATCTGATACGTGGATTGCATCTGTAAAAACTTCCAATTTGAATACTATAATGCCACAGAAGCTGCTTACTTTTAAATTTGTATCTGGCATGGGAGCACTGTGTACTAGCACATAGGGGATATGTAAGTGAGGGGAATCATGCTCTTCCCATGATTAGTGTCTGTCTGCTATAGAAGAAAGTCAGTGATATTTTAGGATTTATTTTTCTTAAAAAAAAATTAAAAAATTAAAAAAAAATTAAAAAATCATTTTTGCTCCTCAGGGAATTAGTAATGACATGCAAAGTTTGTCACTGTTAGGTCACCATATGTAATTCATCCCTGGTCAGTAATCTTTACATCTAAACATATGTGCTTATTTCATCATCATAACCTGTCTCTCATGCATTTTAACATGCAAAACGCCCCACACATTTACTTCAGTTGAAGTCTCATAAATAAAATGAAGCTCATACTCAGAAACCACACATTTCTAGCACTATTTATGGATGTAGAAAAGTTTAAACACTGTATTTAAGTTTGGGATTTTGTCCTGTTTGTTTTTGTTTTAGGGAAACTTAAGTTTTTCGTGTGTGGAACCACATACGGTGCCTGTCTTTTTCAATGCTACCAGTTATCTGGAAGTGCTTGGTCGCCTGAATCAGGACCTGCTTTCAGTCAATTTCCAGTTTCGGACCTGGAACCCCAATGGACTTCTCCTGTTCAGCAACTTTGCCGATGGATTGGGTAATGTCGAGATTGACCTGACTGAAGGCAAAGTCAGTGTTCACATCAATGTCACCCAGGTGAAGAAGAACCGAATAGACATCTCATCAGGTAAGCAGATTTTCAGGGTTTCAGGTTTATTGTAAGTCTCACAACAACCACAGTGAGTTCAAAATTGAAAGAGTTTTATCCCTTGGACTTAAGTTCCAAATTTAACAACATTTTTTATTGTAGATTAATGAAATCCTTTATTTTATGCTTTGATGAACGAGAGGTGGAAGATGTGAAAATGGTATTTTCTTTTATAACTTCCTCTCATCTCATCCTTAGTATTCTCTACCTCATTTTGTTTTGAATAGTTGTGCTAAGCAAACATTTATAGTTGGTCTAAGGACATTTCTCAAGTATTAAAGTATGGTTATGCTACATTTTTCCTTTCTAATGGCTATTGAGTTTTCTGTCTTTTTATCCCTTGCTCCATTATCAAAGCAGCATTTATTTTTCCTCCCTCTCAAAGGGCAGACAGCATAGCCATTTCAAAGGTTGCTGTCAGTCTGATCTGTCAGTATGGAGATTGGAACCTCTCATGTTCATTCAACCTTCTACCTCTTCATTTCCCCAGAGACCATCAGTGGGTACATCTATAGTGGGGAAAATAATACATTTGAACTAATATGGTGAAAGATACTATTTTTATCTTAGCGTGGATGAGGGCAGTCATGTTTAAAAAAAACATGGTTAACCTTAGAGTTGGGTTAGATTTGAAAAGTAATTATCCAATGGTAAATCATGACCAGCTAGTGTACTTTTAAACATGGTTGTCTTTGTCCATCCTAAAGGCAGTATTGTGGGCAACATTGTGTTAGTTAAGCTATGTCAGTCAACATATTTTCTGATGTGATGCATTTTCCCAGTAAAGATATGCCCAACAGTGTACCTGATCATTGTCATGGTGAGCTAGATTACCCAAGTTTGCTTTCAAACCCAAGTGCTCTGTATGTCAGTGTGATACATTTTCTAGAATTGAGGTCAGGCTAATGCCAGATATGATATATAGCTATTAATTCACCAAGAACTTCATAGACTTAAATTTGAACTTTTTCGGGGGAGAAGCGTGGGTCATATACTTTAATCTTCACCTAACATTTCTGTTCTGTCAGTGTTCGGAGGTTAGCATAATGGGGAAAAAAAGAAACCACTTTTCATAGATAACCTATCTGAAGTGTACTAGCTGAATATTCATGCTGTACACAATTAATAATTTTAAAAGGGAGCTTTGAGGAAGTGTAAAACAAGAAAAATGCTTTGTATTTTTTTTAAATAAAAGTATTTATCATGTGGATGAATCAGGACAGTAACCATTTATTTGATAGGTTTCAGAGCAGCAGCCGTGTTAGTCTGTATTCGCAAAAAGAAAAGGAGTACTTGTGGCACAAGTACTCCTTTTCTTTTTGCAAATTTATCTGATGTGTGGAAATATTTTTATGAGTTCTTTTCTTTCTTTTCAGCTCACTAAGGCATAAAATAGAGCTGAATAAAACTTTTGCTACAAATCTAAAATTAGAGGAGTGTGTAACCTGTTTAGAAGTAGAACTGAATATAATATAATAGTCATAGCACCATTTAAAAAAAATCTAAATGTATTTCGTTCTGAGTTGGTGGAATTGGAACATTTTATGAAATATGTCAGTGATGTTTTATGTTATTTTTACTATTAGATTTGGTGGTTAGGTATTGTTTGCTATTGTTTTAGCTTGGCAATATTAACACTGTAGATTTTATTTTATTTTCCTGTGTATTTACAATGTGCAAATGATAAGAGTCAGTAGTGCTCTGGATCTAGTGCAGGGAATGGAGAGGGAATATTTTGGCTCATGTGCTGGCACCTCTTAACAATAAGTACCTTGCCCCTCCACCTGCTTGCTCTCTTGCTCTGCTGCCCCAAAGTCTGGTTTAAAGACAGTTTCTTCCTGATGCCATAGGGGGCTGTCAGTATACGTTTGCATTGCATTTTGAATCATCATCAATTTGTTCTGGAAGTAGATTTCACAATCTGTTCAGCAAAATATTTGGAGTCCTTAAAATTTCACCAAGTTGCCATTAATTTGCCTGAAGCTTGACTTGGAGTGAAACCATATAAAACATCAGTTAACATTTTGTGAAGCGGACTCGCATGAAGAGGAATCAAAAATGTTTGCACAAACCTCTGCCAAAATAAGCCACTGGATTTTACACAGCTGTAACCTAACATCAAGACACATGACTTCTTCCTCCAAAAGAAATCCTTCCAATCTACCTGGATGGTTTAATCGATAGTCCAGGAATCACATACAGCCATTTCATTTTATGACTGTTTACTATTCTTGGTCCTTGCTTCCATTGGTGCTGTATATTATGGTTATGGGTGCCTTATGGTGCTCAATAATATTAATAATATGCTTGGTAGTACATTTTTGTCTTTAGACGCATTTGTGTTTGGATAGTCATCCTGCATGTCTTTTGATCCATTTTACTTCCTTATTGTCGCTTGAGAATCAGTGTGCTTGAATTGTGTATGCATATGAGGGTAAGTAGAAGACTCTAGTTCTCTGTCAAAACTGATGACTTGCTAATTAATTTCCCATCCTTCTAAATGATTACTTGATACTCCAAATTCTCTTATTAAAACATTGTGCCTCTGTTGTACAGTGCCTTGTGATGTCTGGTAAGATTCAGATGATATATCAGCTGAAGCTTTTGTTGTCATCTTGGCAGAGCTTTCATATTTAATTAGATTGAATATGTTGTCTATGTACAGACAGGCAGCTCTTATTTTACATATTTTCATGGTATTTTATAGAACATTTGCTGAGTCATTTGCATTTCTAGCAGCCTCATAGCACCTATACCCATATTTATTGCTACCTATTGATGTCAGTGAGATGAATGGTTTGCAGGTCATTGTAAAAGATACTAGGTACAACTGCAAAGTTTAGAGGCAATAGAATCAAGTAATCATCAAGGAGAATAAATTGACTGTGGTAAGAAAAGTGAGCACTGCTGTTAATTTGAGGGCTCTAAAGGAGGTTTATTGTTTGTCTTTAATGGCAATTCTGCTGCTCCTATTGTCATTTTATATAATGCTGCAGTGCTATATTCATCCAGAATTCTGTAAAGTAGTTTAATTTAAATCCTCACTATGTTGCTGATCAATTGCCTTTACTTCTTCCCTGAGGTAATAGGGTACAATCATGAACTTTCTTTCCTCAGCTTAAAATGTGTTTTCCATTAGCAGAACTTGATTGCTCAAGTATTTACAGAAAGCAAATGCAAAAGGGTTTATGGAAAATTCATTTTCAAATATGAGGGCATACTTTGGGAAAATCTGTTATGGTATTTTCAGGCCCCAGCAATAAATATTACATTTTGAGGGTGTTTTGCGTATATTAAAATGTTGTGTATTAGAGATTCTTTTGACCAAATTCCAACCTCTTGAGGTTTGAAGTCTGTTGAACATTCTTCCTTTCACTGTTTGAGAAGGAAGCTACATTAATGCAATTTTGTTCAAAAATAATGTGCCTTCTGCACAGTTGGACAGATATAATGAATGAGATGGACTGTGTCAGAAGCAGTGAAGACAGGAGAAAGCAAGGGATGAGCAGAGATTGGGTGAGAGAGAATGTCCAGAATTCACATTATGACCTTCAGCTGCGATTGTGACGCTAACTAGCAACGTTGTTTGGGGTGATATCTTATATTAAACGATAAACATTCAAAAGTAAAAAGCTAGTGGTGGTCGTGGTACATGTAGGTACCAATAACAGGGAAGGATAGGAGAGAGGTCCTGGAGGCCAAATTTAGGTTGCTAGGTAAGAGATTGAAGTCCAAGACCTCCATGGTAGCAGGTGTAGGAAGGAGGGGTTTAGATTTATTAGAAACTGGGGAAACTTTTGGGAAAGGGGGAGCCAATATAACAGTGGTGGGCAACCTGCGGCCCAGAAGGGTAAGCTAATTGTGGGTTGCGAGACATTTTGCGGACATTGACCATCCACAGGCATGGCCTCCCACAGCTTCCAGTGGCCACGGTTCTCCATTCCCAGCCAATGGGAGCTGCATGAAGCAGTGGCCAGCATGTCCCTGCAGTCCGTACCACTTTCCAAAGCTCCCATTTGCCAGGAACGGCAAACCGCAGCCGTTTCCCAGCCAATGGGAGCTGCAGGGGCCATGCCTGTGGATGGTCAATGTCCGCAAAATATATCGCGGCCCACAATCAGCTTACCCTGATGGGCCGCATGCGGCCCACGGGGCGCAGGTTGCCAGACACTGCTATACAGGAAGGATGATTTCCACCTAAACCAAAATGGAACCATATTGCTAGCACTTAACAGAACAGGTCATGCTGGTGGGGGAGTGGCACTATATATGAAAGAAAGTGTAGAATCAAATGAAGTAAAAATCTTAAATGAACCAAACTACCATAGAATCTGTATGGATAGTAATTCCATGCTCAAATAATAATAATAATAATTAATAATAATTAATAATAAATAATATCGCAGTAGGGATATATTGCCAACCACCTGACCAGGATGGCGATAGAGAGTGTGAAATGCTCAGGGAGATTAGAGAGGCTATTACAATAAAAACTCAATAATAATGGGGGATTTCAACTATCCCCATATTGACTGGGTACATGTCATCTCAGGACAGGATGCAGAGGTAAAATTTCTTGACACCTTAAATGACTGCTTCTTGGAGTAGCTAGTCCTGGAGCCCACATGAGGAGAGGAATTTCTTGATTTAGTCCTAAGTGGAGCACAGGATCAGGTCCAAGAAGTGATTATAGCTTGACAGCTTGGTAATAGTGACCATAATATAATTAAATGTAACATCCCTGTGGCGGGGAAAACACCACAGCAGCCCAACACTGAAGCATTTAATTTCAGAAAGGGGAACTACACAAAAATGAGGAGATCAGTTAAACAAAAATTAAAAGGTACCACACCAAAACTAAAATCTCTGCAAACTGCATGGAAACTTTTTAAAGACACTATAATAGAGGCTCAACTTAAATGTATACCCCAAATTAAAAAACAAACAAACATAGTAAGAGAACCAAAAAAGAGCCACCGTGGCTAAACAACAAAGTAAAAGAAGCAGTGAGAGGCAAAAAGTCATCCTTTAAAAAGTGGAAGTTAAATCCTAGTGAGGAAAATAGAAAGGAGCATAAATACTGACAAACGAAGTGTAAAAATACAATTAGGAAGGCCAAAAAAGAATTAGAAATACAGCTAGCCAAAGACTCAAAAAGAAATACCAAAGAAATTTAAGTATATCATAAGCAGGAAGCCTGCTGAGCAACCTGCAGGGCCACTGGACAATCAAGATGCTGAAGGAGCACTCAAGGACGATAAGGCCATTGTGGAGAAACTAAATGAATTCTTTGCATCGGTCTTCACGGCTGAGGAAGTGAGGGAGATACCCAGACTTGAGCCATTATTCTTAGGTGACAAATCTGAGGAATTGTCCCAGATATAGGTGTCATTAGAGGAGGTGTCATAAATATAAAGGGAAGGGTAAACCCCTTTGAAATCCCTCCTGGCCAGAGGAAAGCTCCTCTCACCTGTAAAGGGTTAAGAAGCTAAAGGTAACCTCGCTGGCACCTGACCAAAATGACCAATGAGGAGACAAGATACTTTCAAAAGCTGGGAGGAGGGAGAGAAACAAAGGGTCTGTGTCTGTCTGTAGTCGTCTTGGCCAGGGACAGAACAGGAATGGAGTCTTAGAACTTTTAGTAAGTAATCTAGCTAGGTATGTGTTAGATTATGATTTCTTTAAATGGCTGAGAAAAGAATTGTGCTGAATAGAATAACTATTTCTGTCTGTGTATCTTTTTTGTAACTTAAGGTTTTGCCTAGAGGGGTTCTCTATGTTTTTGAATCTAATTACCCTGTAAGATATCTACCATCCTGATTTTACAGGGGGGATTTCTTTATTTCTATTTACTTCTATTTTTTATTAAAAGTCTTCTTGTAAAACACTGAATGCTTTTTCATTGTTCTCAGATCCAAGGGTTTGGGTCTGTGGTCACCTATGCAAATTGGTGAGGCTTTTTATCCAACATTTCCCAGGAAAGGGGGGGTGCAAGTGTTGGGAGGATTGTTCATTGTCCTTAAGATCCAAGGGTCTGGGTCTGTAGTCACCTAGGCAAATTGGTGAGGCTTTTTACCAAACCTTGTCCAGGAAGTGGGGTGCAAGGTTTTGGGAAGTATTTTGGGGGGAAGGACGCGTCCAAACAGCTCTTCCCCAGTAACCAGTATTAGTTTGGTGGTGGTAGCGGCCAGTCCAATGATAACGGGTGTAATATTTTGTACCTTGGGGAAGTTTTGACCTAAGCTGGTAAAGATAAGCTTAGGAGGTTTTTCATGCAGGTCCCCACATCTGTACCCTAGAGTTCAGAGTGGGGGAGGAACCGTGACATGGTGGCACAGTGGTGGGATTAACCTGAAATCATTTTGAGATCCAGTTGAGATTTTTTGAACTAGAAATACAGATTTTAAAAAGGAATTTTTAGGAAGTCCAGAAAGCAGCTTTGAAACTGAAAGCAGCTTGGTTTCTCTCTGCTTTGTGGCCAAGCAGAGACAAAAGGGGATTATCTTATGAATTGCAGGTTTTCTTTGCCTGGAGGCAGGGTACTTAACTCCTGCAGGGAAATTCACAGTCTTCCAACCCAGAGGTTTTTTTTTTCTTTTCTTCCTAAAAGTAAATAGGGGGTGTGTGCTCTACCCATTTGCCTGGAGACAAAAGTGGCAGGGTTTTTTTTAGGATTTTGATTTTTTTTTGTTTTACAAGGAGCACAGGTTTGAATAGAAATTTTTTTTTTCTTTGGGCTGGGTAAGCAGGTTTCCAAGTAGTTGGAGGTTTTTTGCTTTAATTTGGGCCCAGAGCAGAGACAAGGGAATTGTCTTTTTCTGTAGGCTGACAATCACTATCAGAGAATAGGTATTCTATTCCAGCACAGCAAAATTTTACAGCCAAGTTTTGTTTGTTTATTTCTAAACCTCGGGTGTAAAGTTAGTTAAAAACAGAGAGGTTAGAATGGCCAAATCCTCGGCTCGACTACAGCTGGAATTAGCCAAATTTCAGGCTGAGGAAAAACAAAGGGAACATGAAAGACAGATAGAACTCATGCGGCTGGAGAAGGAGGTACAGGAGGCTGCCCACAAGAGGGAAATGGAGGCAAGGAAGCATGTGGAGGAGATGGAGAGGATAAAGGCCCAGCAGAATATACCAACAAACCCTAGCAATCCTTCTCCAGGTACCACTTCCCATCCCAGAAAGTTCCCCACCTACAAGGCAGGTGATGATACTGAGGCCTTCTTAGAAAACTTCGAAAGGGCCTGCCTTGGGTACAACATCTCTACTGACCAATACATGGTAGAGCTGAGGCCGCAGCTCAGTGGACCCTTAGCTGAGGTGGCAGCTGAAATGCCTAAAGAACATATGAACAAGTATGAACTGTTTAAATCCAAGGCGAGAGTCAGAATGGGGATAACACCCGAGCAGTCTCGTCGGAGGTTCCGAGCCCTAAGGTGGAAACCAGACATGTCATTTACCCGACATGCCTACCACATTGTGAAACATTGGGATGCCTGGATATCAGGAACAAGTGTTGAATCTCCAGTAAATTTGCCCTTCCTAATGCAAATGGAACAATTCTTAGAGGGTGTTCCTGAGGAAATAGAAAGATACATCCTAGATGGGAAACCCAAAACTGTAATCGAGGCAGGAGAGATTGGAGCCAGATGGGTGGAGGTGGCAGAAAAGAAGAAAACTGGTCGCAGTTGGAGCGGAGACCAGAAGGGACCACCCCAGACCACACCCTATTACCGGGGGCCGCCCAAAGCCCCACCTACCTCCCAAAGAACCCTCCAGACCCCTTATCGTCCCACCACCCCGTTCTCCAGCAACCCACCTCGCCCCGGTGACCCGTCAGCTGGACGATGTTTTAAATGTAACGAGCTGGGGCATGTAAAGGCCAACTGCCCCAAGAACCCCAACAGATTACAGTTCATTGCACCGGAATCACACCAGAGGTCCACAGGCCCAGATACCTCCCAGATACCCTTGGAGCGGAGGGAAACTGTGAGTGTGGGCGGGAAGAAGGTCACCGCGTGGAGGGACACCGGAGCACAAGTGTCAGCTATCCATGCTTCCTTAGTGGACCCCAATTTAATCAACCCAGAGATCCAAGTGACGATTCAACCCTTCAAGTCCAACTCTTTCAATTTGCCTACAGCCAAGTTGCCTGTCCAGTACAAGGGCTGGTCAGGAATGTGGACTTTTGCAGTCTATGATGATTATCCCATCCCCATGCTGTTGGGGGAAGACTTGGCCAAGCATGTGAAGCAGGCCAAGAGGGTGGGAACGGTCACCCGCAGCCAGGCTAAACAAGCCGTGAGGCCTAGCTCTGTTCCGGAAACTTCTATCAGGACCCGGTCAGAGGTGCTGGACCTGGACCCCAGGCCAATGTCTGCAACAGCAGTAGTGGATCCAGTCCCAGAGACCCAGACGGAACCAGTCCCAGAACCGGAACCAGCCGAACAACCAACACCAG
This sequence comes from Lepidochelys olivacea, assembly GCF_965140295.1. Lineage (NCBI taxonomy): Eukaryota > Metazoa > Chordata > Testudines > Cheloniidae > Lepidochelys > Lepidochelys olivacea. Next base: position 173,733,931 of record NC_140412.1, on the reverse strand, counting down.
ACCCCGTGCCAGCACTGAATCCAGTACTTGCAACCTCAACACCAGAGGGCCCCACCGAACCTGAACTGGCAGCAGCCGATAACCCTACACAAGAGGCTCAGCCGGAGCCTGAATCCCAACATAGTGCACCAGCGGAGAGCGGTTCACAGTCAACAGAAACAGCTCCATCCCCTATATCACTTCCAGAGGGACCAAGCCTATGTCCCCAATCCAATGAGGAACTGATGTCTCCAGCATCAAGGGAACAGTTCCAGACCGAACAGGAAGCAGATGAAAGCCTCCAGAGAGCGTGGACGGCGGCACGGAGCAACCCACCGCCTCTCAGCTCTTCTAATCGATCCAGAGAATTAAAGGTTTGTCAGTTTACAGCCCAGGGAGGAGACGACGCTGAGTGGCCTGAAGGTGTCTATTACGAAGGGAAATGTGCTGGTGGTGTGGAAGAGGTGAACCTCTCCATGACCCTTGGGCGTATGCAGCGACAGCAGATCCAGGAGCTGTGCACTAGCTACGCGCCAACGTTCTCAGCCACCCCAGGACTGACTGAACGGGCATACCACTCCATTGACACAGGTAATGCTCACCCAATTAGGGTCCACCCTTACCGGGTGTCTCCTCAAGCTAAAACTGCTATAGAATGGGAGATCCAGGATATGTTACAGATGGGTGTAATCCGCCCCTCTGAAAGTGCATGGGCATCTCCAGTGGTTCTAGTTCCCAAACCAGATGGGGAAATACGTTTTTGCGTGGACTACCGTAAGCTAAATGCTGTAACTCGCCCAGACAACTATCCAATGCCACGCACTGATGAACTATTAGAGAAACTGGGACGGGCCCAGTTCATCTCTACCTTGGACTTAACCAAGGGGTACTGGCAGGTACCGCTAGATGAATCTGCCAAGGAAAGGTCAGCCTTCATCACACATCTCGGGCTGTATGAATTTAATGTACTCCCTTTCGGGCTGCGAAATGCACCCGCCACTTTCCAAAGACTTGTAGATGGTCTCCTAGCGGGATTAGGAGAATATGCAGTCGCCTACCTTGACGATGTGGCCATATTTTCGGATTCCTGGGCAGACCACCTGGAACATCTACAAAAAGTCCTTGAGCGCATAAGGGAGGCAGGACGAACTGTTAAGGCTAAGAAGTGTCAAATAGGCATAAACAGAGTGACTTACCTTGGACACCAGGTGGGTCAAGGAACTATCAGCCCCCTACAGGCCAAAGTGGATGCTATCCAAAAGTGGCCTGTCCCAAAGTCAAAGAAACAGGTTCAATCCTTCTTAGGCTTGGCCGGTTATTACAGACGATTTGTACCGCACTACAGCCAAATCGCTGCCCCACTGACAGACCTAACCAAAAAGAAACAGCCAAATGCTGTTCAGTGGACCGGAAAGTGTCAGAAGGCCTTTAACAAGCTTAAAGCGACACTCATGTCTGACCCTGTACTAAGGGCCCCAGACTTTGACAAACCGTTCCTAGTAACCACAGATGCATCCGAGCGTGGTGTGGGAGCAGTTTTAATGCAGAAAGGACCTGATCAAGAATTCCACCCTGTAGTGTTTCTCAGCAAAAAACTGTCTGAGAGGGAAAGCAACTGGTCAGTCACTGAAAAAGAATGTTATGCCATTGTCTACGCTCTGGAAAAGCTACGCCCATATGTTTGGGGACGGCGTTTCCACCTGCAAACCGACCATGCTGCACTAAAGTGGCTTCACACCGTCAAAGAAACTAACAAAAAACTTCTTCGGTGGAGTTTAGCTCTCCAAGATTTTGATTTCGACATCCAACACATCTCAGGAGCTTCTAACAAAGTGGCTGATGCACTCTCCCGTGAAAGTTTCCCAGAATCAACTGGTTAAAATCGTCCTTGAGATGTGGAAAATATTGTTAGTCTTTATGTACTTGGTAGTATATTTAGAGATGCATGTGTCTTATTAACTCTGTTTTCCTAGAGCTCCAGGAAGAAATCCCAGCCAGTGTTTCACCCTAGCTGAGATTTGGGGGGCGTGTCATAAATATAAAGGGAAGGGTAAACCCCTTTGAAATCCCTCCTGGCCAGGGGAAAGCTCCTCTCACCTGTAAAGGGTTAAGAAGCTAAAGGTAACCTCGCTGGCACCTGACCAAAATGGCCAATGAGGAGACAAGATACTTTCAAAAGCTGGGAGGAGGGAGAGAAACAAAGGGTCTGTGTCTGTCTGTAGTCGTCTTGGCCAGGGACAGAACAGGAATGGAGTCTTAGAACTTTTAGTAAGTAATCTAGCTAGGTATGTGTTAGATTATGATTTCTTTAAATGGCTGAGAAAAGAATTGTGCTGAATAGAATAACTATTTCTGTCTGTGTATCTTTTTTGTAACTTAAGGTTTTGCCTAGAGGGGTTCTCTATGTTTTTGAATCTAATTACCCTGTAAGATATCTACCATCCTGATTTTACAGGGGGGATTTCTTCATTTCTATTTACTTCTATTTTTATTAAAAGTCTTCTTGTAAGAAAACTGAATGCTTTTTCATTGTTCTCAGATCCAAGGGTTTGGGTCTGTGGTCACCTATGCAAATTGGTGAGGCTTTTTATCCAACATTTCCCAGGAAAGGGGGGGTGCAAGTGTTGGGAGGATTGTTCATTGTTCTTAAGATCCAAGGGTCTGGGTCTGTAGTCACCTAGGCAAATTGGTGAGGCTTTTTACCAAACCTTGTCCAGGAAGTGGGGTGCAAGGTTTTGGGAAGTATTTTGGGGGGAAGGACGCGTCCAAACAGCTCTTCCCCAGTAACCAGTATTAGTTTGGTGGTGGTAGCGGCCAGTCCAATGATAACGGGTGTAATATTTTGTACCTTGGGGAAGTTTTGACCTAAGCTGGTAAAGGTAAGCTTAGGAGGTTTTTCATGCAGGTCCCCACATCTGTACCCTAGAGTTCAGAGTGGGGGAGGAACCATGACAGGAGGATTTGGAACAAATTGATAAACTAAACAGTAGTAAGTCACCAAGACCAGAAGGTATTCACCCATAATCTCTGAAGGAACTCAAATGTGAAATTGCAGGACTACTAACTGTAGTCTGTAACCTATCATTTAAATCAGCTTCTGTACCAAATGACTGGAGGATAGCTAATGTAACACCAATTTTTAAAAAGGACTCCAGAGGTGACTCTGTCAATTACAGGCCATTAAGCATGACATCAGTACTGGGCAAACTTGCTGAAACTATAGGAAAGAACAAAATTGTCAGACAAATAGATGAACATAATTTGTTGGGGAAGAGTCAACATGGTTTTTCTAAAGGGAAATCATGCCTCACCAATCTACTAAAATTCTTTGAGGGGGTCAACAAGCATGTGAACAAGGGGGATCCAGTGGATATTGTGTGCTTAGATTTTCAGAAAGCCTTTGACAAGTTCCTTCACCACAAACTCTTAAGCAAAGTAAGCAGTTATGGGATAAGAGGGAAGGTTCTCTCATGGATTGGTAACTGGTTAAAAGATAGGAATCAAAGGGTAGGAATAAATGGTCAGTTTTCAGAATGGAGAGAGGTGAATAGTGGTGGGGCAGTACTGGGCCCAGACCTGGAAAAAGGGATAAACAGTGAGGTGGCAAAATTTGCAGATGATATAAAACTACTCAAGATAGTTAAGTCCCAATCAGACTGTGAAGAGCTATAGAAGGATCTCTCAAAACTGGGTGACTGGGCAACAAAATGGCAGATGAAATTCAATGTTGATAAATGCAAAGTAATGCACATTGGAAAACATAATCCCAACTATACATATAAAATAATGGGGTCTAAATTAGCTGTTGCCACCCAAGAAAGAGATCTTGGAGTCATTGTGGATAGTTCTCTAAAAACATCCACTCAATGTGCAGCGGCAGTCAAAAAAGAAAACAGAAAGTTGGGAATCATTAAGAAAGGGACAGATAATAAGACAGAAAATATCATATTGCCTCTATATAAATCCATGGTACACCCACATCTTGAATACTGCGTGCAGATGTGGTCGCCCCATCTCAAATAAGATATATTGGAATTGGAAAAGGTTCAGAAAAGGTCAAAAGAATTATTAGGCATATGGAACGGCTGCCATATGAGCAGAGATTAATAAGACTGGGACTTTTCAGCTTGGAAAAGGGATGACTAAGGGGGGATGTGATAGAGGTCTATAAAATATGACTGGTGTAGAGAAAGTAAATAAAGAAGTGTTATTTACTCCTTCTCATAACACAAGAACTAGGGGCTACCAAATGAAATTAATAGGCAGCAGGTTTAAAACAAACAAAAGGAAGTATTTTTTCACACAATACAACCTGTGGAACTCCTTGCCAGAGGATGTTGTGAAGGTCAAGACTATAACAGGGTTCAAAAAAGAACTAGATAAATTCATGGAGGATATGTCTATCAATGGCTATTAGCCAGGATGGGCAGGGATGGTGTCCCTAGCCTCTGTTTGCCAGAAGCTGGGAGTGGGTGACAAGGAATGGATTACTTGATGATTACCTGTTCTGTTCATTCCCTTTGGGACACCTGGCATTGGCCACTGTTGGAAGACAGGATACTGGGCTAGATAGACTTTTGGTCTGACCCAGTATGGCCATTCTTATGTTCAGATAGTATGCCATTCCCCTCTGGGTTTGTCTGGACCAGTGATCTGCTAGGTCACTCTGATCCTTGACTCTCGAAAGCAACCTTATCCTGCTCTGCTTTGAGAACCCCCACTCCTGGGCTGTTCACACACAGCTTCTGGCATGTAAGCTGCTCCCATCTACTTGCAACTGAATGACACTAGCCAATATCTCTGGTCCCAGACACAACCCTAGGAACCTCTGTCTTTCAGTTTCCAGTTATGCCTGCTGGACACAGCAAGCTTATATAACTTCATCAATTTAACAAAGAAATTGATATGTACGAGGCTTGTTATCCCAAGGGGAGTTTGACATGCTTCAAACCAAATGCACTGCTTCAGGTAGAATAAACAAACAGATTTGTTTACTACAAAGATACATTTTAAGTGATTATAAGTCAAAGCATAACAAGTCAGATTTGGTCAAATGAAGTAAAATCAAAATGCATTCTAAGCTGATCTTAACACTTTCAATGCCCTTACAAACGTAGATGCTTCTCACCACAGGCTGGCTGATTGCTCTTCAGCCAGGATCTCCCCTTTGATCACTGCTTCAGTCACTTGGTGTGGTATCTGTAGGTGTAGGTGGAAGAGAGAGGAAGAGCATGGCAAATGTTTCTTCCTTTTATCATGTCCTTTCCTCCCTCTTGGCTTTGTTTTCCCCCACCCCCTTCAGAGTTAGGTGAGCATTACTGAGTCTCTCGAAGCAAGGTTGTGCAATTCCCCTGGTGTGGCCTGATGTTACACTAGCTGAGGATCTGGCCTAAATTACCTTCTGTTCATTTTAAAACAGCTAAAATTCAATAAACACCATGAAAGTAAAATGGTGGAAATCATTATTGACAAAATAAACACCAAAACCCAACATCATAGACTATATTTCTAGTGTTCAAATTTTCCTAAATGGAAAAGTGGCAAGCATATCAGGAGAAAAGTATCAATGACTGCTACTTATTAGGAAGTTATCAGTGCAAGTGAGGTTAATTTCAAATCCTCCTTTTGATGTTAATTTCTGCTGCAGCAATGTTCAATTTCTAGTAATAAAACTGGTACTAAATATAATCTCTGAATTAACCAAAGATCCTTCCCCAGGGCCAGCCTTAGGCTCTGAGCAGGAACCTAGCACTCAGGCCCTGGCTCTGCAATGTCTGGGAGATTTTCCCACTCAGTTCCAATCCTAAAAGGCTCAGATCTCTGGCTGGTGCTTCTGGGGTTGTCAATTAACTGAACAAATGGGAATTAACACAAAGGAATTGTCCCAAAGCTGGATTGAGGCTCTCTTCCTTCAGAGGACACTTGCCAGACTCTGGCCTGCTGTATTAACTTAAAGGGAATATATTGGCCCAAAGTATCACGGTTTAACATGAGACTGAAACTGTCCAACATTAAACAGTTTTAAATGAGGTTTGATATCCAGAGACATCAGTTTTAGTTTCATGGCAAACACACCAAGAATCTCATGCCATATTTTAGGACTTTATTCACTAAGATACATGTGATGGGGTGTATTAGGCCTGGAGCCCCACTGTTGGAGGCCTCACGGTGCTACCATGCTTCGCCCAGAAAAGAAAAGGGGATGTGGGACCTCCAAGCTGCTTAGAGCAGCTGCATGAGATGTAGCAAACCAGAAAAAGGGTTGCAGGGAGCAGTCAATCAGGCCCCAGCACGTGTTGCCAGGCATAGGGTGTGATGGCAAAAGGCAGATTTTTCTGGGAAGTTATGTGGGTGTGAGAGAGAGTATGCGTGAAAAATCTCTGTTATAGCAAATGACCTACTTCCATTTACACTTTGTAAAGTGTTGGAGTTTTTTGTTTTTGTTTGCTTTGTTTTGAAGAAAGCCTTTGTGAACAAGTACAGAATTTACCAAACTTGTGAGGATTTGAGGCTCGGTTCCTAAACTTTTACTATTCTGACTAGTCCTGTTGACTTCAGTGTATTGACCTGTGTGAGTAAAAATAAGAGTACATCAGCCAGATATTCCTTAAGGCCCCCCTGTGAGGTAGATAAGTATTATTATCTCAATTTTATGGATGGGGAAAGTGAAGTAGAGAGAGATGCAGGGGAATTTTTAAAGAGGGCCTATTTGGATTCACAGCACAGAATGTTAACACTCAATTTTGGATGCTGCAATATTTGAAATGGCTTCAGAGGGGGCATCTTTTTCAGTCTGGCATCTGTCTAAAACAAGCAGAGTTTAAGACCCTGAGTTTTGTTAACAGTGTAGGGACTCAGTCTCGTTTTCAATTTGTAGGCTGCCTCCAATCTCTAGAAGAGAAGGTAAAGATCACCCCCTCAGTAAAGACTGCCAGCCATTCTTTCATCAGATAAAAAAATTATCAGGTGAAAAAAAAGTATTTTCCTTTTCAATTTGACCCTTTGTTTTTTCTCATTAATGCTAGTAATTCATTATCAATAGTTGGGATTGGTACTTAATCCATTAATGACTCAAAAGCCTTCAGGTTTGTCTGTCTGTATAACTGGTGGATAAAGCTTAGGTAACACAAATCAGGAATGCCAAATACTAAGACAATCCAAATTATTTGTAGAGGAGAGAGTATGACCAACAATTTATTGAACTATACCATTCATTCCCAGTCTCACTTAGTATAGGGACATAGATTTGAGCTACAACAATTTACATCCTCTTGTTCAATGCTAGCTAGAGGTTATGTGTGTTACTTTAGGGATTTTTCTGGCATTGCCTTTGCATCTTTATAATACACAAATAAACTGACTGTGAGAGGTCCACAAGGCATACAGTAAAAAGGATTTGGGTGAATAGATTGTAGCTCATGGCAAGCTTTATCTGACTGTGACTTTACATCATATTTCATTTCACAAAGACTCAGTGCTACCATCAAACAGACTGAGCAGTACTCTATTCTTAACACTATTTAACTGCATGCTGGTTACATGTATTATTTGGGAAGTTGTTTCCAGCGTGAAATAAGTAAAAGAAATGGAGAGGGAAGGAGAGGAGATATTCCACCCCTTTACGTCAGATTATGTCACTTTACTGACTGTTTGCTCAGCCAGGTTTCTCTTTGTCCCATTGGGCTTTTAGTTTTTAGCCCCAAAAGGATCAAACAGGGCTGCGGGAAATAAAAAAAACGGTTGGTCAAAAATTTACTTCCAATAAGCACTGTTGAGCTAAGAGAAGGGAAGGGGACAGATCTCCCAATATGGAAGGCAGAGGCAGCTGTCATGCAAACTCCTGATTCTGCTCTTCCCTGCACCAGAGTAAATCAGGAGTTAAGTCCATTTGGTCAACAGAGTTACTCCAATGTAAAACTGGTGTAAGTGGGAGGTGAATCTGGCTCAGTGAGAAAGAACAATAAATAAGACAGAGTGTCGATGAATAGCCTACTGAATGGGATAGGATTATGCCGGTGTGAAGTACCTAAAGCTTGTCTATATATCTAGAATACAACTAGCCAATTGACCTTTACTATACAGAGTTAACTCTAATTAATATGTGCATAGTCAGATATTGGTCAACATATACATTAGAAAGAGGAAAGACTCTCAGAGCTAAACAGTCCAGAGATTTCCTTTTCCTCCTGATTTTAAAAGGAACATGCATTTATTTATTTAGTTTGGGAGGGCGGGGGGCAAATTCTGCTCTTGCTTGCATAGGGTAACTTCTGAATAACTTCCCTGAAGTCACTGTTGTCAATCCAGATTGACTTCAAATATAAGTGGAAGCACTTGGCCCTTTGGAAGATGGAAAGGGAAATGTCCTTCTCTTCTTACTCTGCCTAAAAGCCTCTTCTAGTGAGATTTCTAGCTCAGGTTTGCAGACCAACAAGCTCCTTTAAACTGAGTTATAGTTCAGAAAGGTATCAAAACTTTGGAATGCTTTGATCATCCAAACCACATATCTCAATTTCACTAGCAGGGGGGAAAACCCTGGTATGTCACTAATAACCACAAATCTCACTATAGGGAAGCAATGTCAGAACACTCAAATGCTACTCCTGTGAAATTCTGTGAGAGCTTACCTCTGTTCCTTGATGACAAACCACATACCCATGGCTCAGTGAGCAAAATAACTTCCATTCCTATAGAGGAAAGGCAAAGTTTTCATGGTGGCTGATTCTGAAATAATCCCCTGATTTATCGCATGTTTACCTTCTCACTTTATGGCTTTTCACAGACAGCTTTGACCTTTCCTGTTCAAACATCCTCAACTCAATCTAAATACAACAGGCTCTATGAAGAGCTCTTGGATTTTTAACACAATCTACAGCATAAATCCCTGCAAAGGGACATTGTCCCTTTGGCCCTTAATATCTTAACAGAGAAGTTTCCACTATGCATAAAATCTTCCACCATTAAATTTAATTCCTCTGCCTGGAGTTCCTTTCTCCCTCTTCCAGCTCCTCTTAGTTAACATCTCATTCTGAATACAAGCTTCTGCTCAAGGCTATTTCTCTGGTTCGTCCTGTCAAGCACAAACTTATTAGAACTTGGAACATGAATATCTTTTTGTCATCTTTATCTGCATTAGATAAATCCGCCTTCTCCCCATGGGATCTTTCTGGGAAGCTTTCCACCTTTCTTTTGTCTCTGCTGAGTCTCAAGTTGCCAGAATTACAGTTCTTTTATATTTTAGACTCTGGGTTAAGATAACATCCTTGGGGTAATAAAGTGTTGCTATGTGACAGATCTAAAGCACTACTGGTCCAGCTACAATACCTAGTGGCATTTCATTTGGGAATCTCAAGAAATGTTTTTTCTTTCATTGTTAAATAAAGATTCAAATGGAAAAAATGTGTGTGTGTAAAAGGGGAAGGGAGCACTCCTTCTGGCATTGGGTTAGCAATCCCATCTGGCTCTCTACATATTATTGGCTTTGCGTTAAACAAGGTAGTTGTATTTTCTCCATGTTATCTAAAGTATTAGGTATAGAACTATTGTATTACAATGCAATAGGTTATCAAACCAGTTCTGGGAGGGACTAGAGTTCTTCATTGCTATCTTTTTTTCTTTTCAGAAAATTGATGAGGTTGACTCAAGTTTTTGTAATTTCTGCTTTACAGAGAATGACTTTTCTCTGTAGAGATGACTACCAGATACAGAGGCTGCATTCTACAAACTAGGTGATAGAGGAGCAACTGAAAAAAAGATTACTGCTACTAATAAAACTGCCCGTGACCTGCATTGCACTTTGTCTCATACTTGTGGGGACTCACAATCAGGAGATCTGAGTTCACTCCCCAGCACTCTTACTGACTGGCTGTGTGACTTTGGGCAAGTCACTTCACCTCTCTCTGCTTCAGTGTCTCCACATATAACATCAGTGTCATAACACATAGTGACCTTTGCAAGACACTGTGAATTTCACTGATGAATGGCTGATATATGCCAGGTATCACAACTACCACTCAAGCAATCATTTTGTTATGCTGTTTTTTTTTTTTTTAGGAAGAAAAGAGAGAATATTAAAGAGCTAGATGGGAATTTTAGCTTCACAGCTGTCTGTTAAAATGTATGTAAGTGATATGGATAAAACTTGACACAACTCTTTGAAAATATACCCTTATCACCCATGATTTTTCAATTAAATAAGTTTGATGGGCAGCATGGTCAGCCTTAGTTACTTTCCTTGCCATAGTTGTCATCTTCAAATCATTTCCTTGCTTGGGAATCACCATGGCATTTTCGATTAGGGCCCAATCTCGCTCCAACAAAGTCAATGAGAATTTTGCCATTGGCATCATTGGGGGAAAAATGGGACCCTTAGTTCTGAATGGTAGACAGCTGCCCAGTCTTTCTACTTTTATCCAGAGCACATGAGGTTTTACTTCAGAAGCTCTTCTTTCTCTGTATTATGTTAGTATGCATATTTGCGTCCAAGGACAGCTCTCTTGAGATCTTATTTGGCAAGATGAAGGAGGCTTATTTAAAACTATTTAAATCCTATTGGAACAACAAGAGGCTGGTATTAAAAGGTCGTTAAAAAGGACATGTCAGAATGTGATAGTTGTTGGCTTTTCTATCTTTAGAAAGTTCAACATGATTTTTCACCACCACCATTATTGCTTTCCGATTAAAGTAGCTGTGAAGAAAGGAACATTAGGTTATGCTTATGCACATTCTAGCAGTGATGTCCTTAAGGTGCCAGTGAATATTCATGTAAGCTTCATGTAATAGGAAGGGGGTGAAGGAAATGTTTTCTAATTTCTAGAAGACTGGGTATCAGAACTTTTACACTCTATTCCCAGTTCAGCATTTTGTGACTTAGGTACCTGAGATTTAACTCTCCCAAAACTTTTCTCATCTACAAAGTCTCATGTCTTTCCTTCTCCTTAAACTCTTCTCATCCTCAAACGGTTGAGGTCAGAGTAAGTCTCCTTCCATCCATGGAGGTCTGGAGATGCCTCTAGTGTTCCTTAACATCATACTATGCATTAGCCTGAAGGGATTACTCCAGGGGGTAGTCAATAGGTGGACTCTAGGTCAAATCTGGACCACCAGATGCTTTTGAAGAGACCCTGAAATATTTGTATTTACTTATATTTATCATTACTGTTGTTGTTTATTATTATTTTCTCTGGAGTCGGGACCTTGACTATACCATGATGAAGAAATGTCGACCTTGACAAAAAATAGTTGACTACCCCTGGATTACTCAGTAGAGATTCAAGGGGGCATCCGTTCTTACAGAGGCCAAAGCATGCTGCTTCCACTTGCTTCCAGGCCAGGGTGCAAGGGACAAAGTTCAGTCCTAAATGTGGAACCTGTCATAACCAACTTCAGTTTTCAATATCTTTTTAACCCGATCCTGTATCGTATGCATTTGGCTGGGGTTCAGAGCAGTGGACTGGACTTACACACTGAAGCTCAGACTTTTCCATTTTGAGGGCCTGTGCGGTTGATTATTTATGTTGGTAGTCTTTCTCCTAGAAGTTCCATCAACTCTGCGTTGCCAATCTTACAACTAAAAAATAACATAAACAGCTAGTGTATGACAAGGCTTTCCTAACACTTGCCTGCTTAAATGTAAATGGTTACTTATTCCACTGATTTCACATGTCACTCTATATGACAGTGATAGCACAGGGTGACTCCTGAGCCTGTATGTATCTTTCATCAGATATTAGGGAAGTTTAAAATATGTTCAGAATTTGTAATGAGTTAGATCTTCAATTCACTGTTGGTTTGGGGACTGCAGAAACGGAAGCACAAATCACTGTGTTGTAGTAGTTTCCTGCTTTTCCTGGAGTCTTATGAAAGAGGTTTTTAAGGTCAGGCTTGACAAAGCCCTGGCTGGGATGATTTAACTGGGAATTGGTCCTGCTTCAAGCAGGGGGTTGGACTAGATGACCTTCTGGGGTCCCTTCCAACCCTGATATTCTATGATTCTATGATTCTAAGAAGATGTAAGCTTCCTATTTTGAAATTAGGCCCAGCCCACGCAGTGGCCTTTTACTTCCCTCCTAACCGGTAGGGGCATAGTTGGCTAAAAACACGGTTCCTGTCAACACAGCACATAGTTAATCAGTTACTGATTTGATCGTAATAATACACTGCCCCGGGAGCTACCTTGTCTGGTATATGTTTGATATCCCGTAAGTAGTCTGGAACATGGTTATTTTGCTGTGTAAAAAGGGGTGCCCCCTAACTGTGTCACTGTAACCAGTAAAGCCGACCCCCCTCCACCATGCAGTTAGACGTCCCTCAGTGCACCTTCCTATGTGGGGAGAGTGCCACTGTATGCATCTGTTCTCCCAGGACTTGATCCTTTCACTAGAAGCTGACCCAAGGCCTTTCCTGGCTGGATCATTTGAAGCTACACGCTGGTTTAAAATGCTGGCCACAGCACTCATACTCTTGTCAGCATAATCTGCACATTGTGAATTGTAGAACAACTGTATATATCCTGGGTGGAAACAGACGACCCCCCCCCGGCCAATTCCGCCACCAACCCCCCACTCTTTCAGACAACATAGTGGTTTTGTTGCATCTGGGGTCACTTCCCAATCCAAGCGCAGTATATGTCAATTCAGGATGACCCACTTCCATCAGGCACCTGTCACAATTTCCTCTCTCATTTTATAAATACTCTGAAGAATGTGGGAGAGATCTGTGATATTTTTATGAATATAGTATTCAATCCTGTTTGTTTAATTATGGCTCAGTAGGTCTGCAGAAAGGCAGACAATATGCTTAGATTGCTGGTGCTTACTTGTCAATACACTGAGCCAAATGTAAGAGGTCTATCTCCAGCCTCCCTGGTGGGATGTATAATTTGTCTTGACTGAATTCGACCGTCCCAGAGCAGACAAAATAACTTTGAAATGGATAAAATTAAGACTGCCCTGAGACACAGAGGGAAGAGTCAGTGTCTGCAGAGAAGCAGACTGTAACATGTTCGCCAGTAACAGAGGAATGCTTTTTGTTATGAAGAAATTGTCCTGTGTCACTGCATTTACCTACTGTTCATAGCTCCCGAAGGGAAATCTCTGGCAGGCACTAAGCCCAGCTGGACCTGCTAAGGAAACATGTTGGTGAGCAGAGGTCCTGGAGCCTCAGTCTAATAGTGGGGTGAATGATGGGATTGCACTCCGAGAGAAACACAGGCACTGGGTCTGTTACTTGAAAGATGTGAACATAGAGAGATGGAGAGAGAGATCAAAGGTACAGCTAACCCTGAACAGATAAGTGCATTTACAGAAACCATTTAATATAATTTCCAAAACCAAACGCCAAACAATACAACATAAAATACTGTGCAGAAATGCAGAGTGGTGAAGTTATCATTTAATAAATTAAATCTGTCAGAGATACCATTGCCCATTTCTCCAAAAGGGGGAGAAGAGACCTTCTTTTCCCTTACAGCATGGGGTTTTTTACTCAGAATCAAAACAGGAATTCCATTCCTAGTAAAAATGTCCTTGAAGCTTTCTTTAATTTATGCAGAATTTTGCCATTTCAAACTTTTAATCCTATTTGTTATTGTTACTTGACTATGTATCCTATTACATCACTAACTGGTTGCTTATATTAAAATGAATAAAAGTTGCACCAATATCAAACGTGATCATGTTTTTTACTGAGAAGACCTAATTGCGAATATGAAGCATTAATTTATGCGCTGGGAACTGACACTCAGTCTCTTCTCTTTCATTATTATTTAGGAGCCTGGGCAAATAGATTACTATCTGTGACAGATTTCTGGCAGCCCCTTGTGATTTGAGAGTGTTATTTAAGAAGGCAGAGAGTCATTTTTGTATATAATGAAAGGAAAAGATGTCAGACATACATACATCTTTTATGTTGCATAAAACTTAACTACTGGGGTGAGATTCTGTTGTCAGTTACGCCAGTGTAAATTCAGAGTAACTCTATCGACATCTGGATTTACACTTATGAAACAGAGAACAGAACCTAGCCCTAGGGATGAAATTCAACTTTTGCATGAGCAATGCAGCTCCTATTTAAACTAACTTGGCCTAGCTGTTTTATAAGTTAGTGTAGCCATGAAGAATTGTGGTGTGTCCTTTGGCATTCTCTATTGGCATTACTTGTAATAGTCTTAAAAGTAAACTTTTTATGCAATGCTCCCTTGAAATGGCATCATCTATGTGTTGTTCCATATCTACTTTATGAGTATAGCTGGCAGAAGCTGTTACTTTTTGGTGTAAACATAAACTCAGGGAAGAAGGAAATGTTTCTTATATGCATGTTGCTGGCTGTGCCTTCACTTTGGTCTCGCAAAAGATGGTGAGTCCCTTCAGGCATCTTTGCATGTTACTTCTTTCCATTTTATAATGCTGCTGAAGCAGCAGCACATGAGCACTGAGGTGAAACAGAGCAGCCAAGCGCCTTTGGATGAACAGCAGAATATATTGTCTTTGGAAAGTTTCCTCATTAGCTTTATGCATTTGGTAAAGAATCTAAATTTTCTTGCCATGAAGCAGCACTATAAAATACATCGTTTATTCTAATACAAAGTAGGGGTTTAAGGAAAGATTGCAATGAGGACAAATCTTGCATATGCCTCGTATCTCTGTTGTTGAATATTCACTTACTAAAGAAAAATGCATTTACTGGCATGACTTTGCCTTTTGTTTCAAGAAATAATTGTGTGTGCAGTGTTTTAAGTCTCCATTTTTTTAAAAGCTGAAAAAGGTTTTTCTTCTTATGACATTGAAATGGCTTTATCAGATTCTTACTGATAAAGTAAGAGTATTATGACTTATGACCTCAAAAGATGATTTTCCATTAACCTTTAAAAGCTATTTTAACATCTATTTTAGTTCATGCAATGTTCTCAATATATGCATTAAAATGATTTCCAGTCTGAGCCTTTCATCTACTTTACTCCAAGAACTAATACATGTGTTTCTAGCTGCACACAAGAATATTTTTAACATTTTAACCTTGATACTTACATAATTATCTGTATATTCAGTGAAAGCAAAATTGGTTCCATGGGATGTGCACTCGTAACACTACACTAACAGTATTAGCAGCACTGAAGTGTGCAACAGAATAATGTGCTTATGAAGTATAATCAGCAGCGTATCTTCATTTCTACAACAGTGGTACGAAAGGACACATTGGATCATAAATTCATGCTGTGTGGTGCAGCTTTTTATGTCACACACCCATACAATCTGGCCTTATAGCCAGTGTATCAGGTCTCAGGAGAACCACCCGAGTGCAAGAGGGATCTTTCAAAGGCATAGAGACAGATGCAATGTCTCTCACTCCATTCCCCCTCTCTGTGGCCTGTACAGCAAGAAGGAGGAATGTATTTGGGATACTCCACTCCACACCCATACCCTGCAGTTTCATCCCCTTGTTGTTTACAGACAGCATAAGATATTTTAAAAGTGGAAATAATATATACAAAACAATTCCAAAGCTCAACCAGGTATAGTTCCCATTGGTCCTTTGTATTTTACTCAGCCCTCATGAGATGCGAACACCCTTCCACCAAGAACTGAATATAGTCCACCAACTCATTCTGCAAAAAACACTGAGTCCAAACAGCCAAAAGCCCGATGGTAAAATCTTGAACCTATTGAAGTCATTGGGACTTTTGCCATTAGCTTCAATGGAGCCAAGATTTCACATAGGATTTTTAATCAGGGCTCCATCAGTATCGTGGGTGAAACTTTAATTCAGCAGATAAAGTCAGGGAGTAAATTTCAGGCCCAGTAATTTCCACCCACAATTGCACCCATTTAGAAGATGTATCACCTGAATTGCCAGTGCAGATTTTGTAAAGTAATTAGGTACAATTACAAGAACAAATAATTGTGCTAGCATTTAATTGAAAGCACCTGCAATACTGGAGGATATTCTTGAAAATGAATGCCTAACACACTGCCACCTCTGCTAGATTCAGATGAACAAGCTATACAGAGAAGATGTTCTAGTCCAATATATATTCACTGATCCTTGTAGTGGAAAAATACAATATTAATCATACCCTGCATTTGATAGAGATCCAAAGGAACCATTAAACAAAAAAAATGACCTGCACGCTCAGTAATCCCACCTGGAACATCTTGCCTTTTGGAATCCAATGATCTATTTATTTTTTCAGCCCTTTCAAACTGCAGGATTTATTGTTTTAAATGAGTTAACAATAAATAGTTCCTGCATGATATAACATGAGATATTACACCAGAATTAAAAATAACTTCCTCACAAGACAATGGGATTTCTCAGCATTCATAGAGATGCATAAAAGAACATTCTATACCAAACATGAATGGAATCCTATTTGTGAACTGGCCAGTTAAGGGAGCAAAGTACCTATAAAACTATATATTGGCTTGGCAAGATGAAATGGGGAAATCAGTTTGCTGTGAACAAACTTAATATGAAGCACAAAGAATGTTTTCTTTTTATACTTAGACAAATGTGAAGTTGTGTTTGGAGGTGGTAGTGGGGGTGGGAGGGGGAGGGAGAGAGGGAAGATTGGTTTATTAATTTGTGGCCAAATGCTAACTCTCACTGTTGTGGGACTAGCTGCACTCTGTCCCCTTTCTGGACTCTCTGAGGGCATCCATCTCAGATCTTGGGCCTTTAGCCTTTTCTGTTTCAGGATGGAATTTTACATTTCTCCCACTCCGTGATCCAGGATCAGGGTCAAACCACCCTGTCCATCCCTTATACCAACCACTTATCACTTTGTAGGGTCAACTGAGTTTCGAGCACCTTTGTTTCTTCTTTTTGGAAGCTTCCAACCTTTGGTATTCTTAGACTCTTCTTAGAACAATGTATATTTATTTAGTTGTTGGAAAAAAGCATTAGAGAAAAAAGAATTTTAAAACAAATAATTTGTATGCTTAGCCATATTTTAGGCAAAACAGATATCCCACAATAATGACCTATGCAGGCAAAGCATCTTCGGGCAACCCACCAGGTTCCTGTGTCTGAGGTTTCTCAGTGGGGTTTTACTCTCAGATTTTTCTATGTTCCTTTGTTCTCCAAGATGTTTGTTCTGCAAGTGTTGGTAGGCTTTGCCCCCTTCTGGTCAAACCATTTCCATAGACTGATTCTGGGGACCAGTCCAAATCATCCGAGCTAATAGTTCTGGAATTGTCCCTTAACCATCCTTAAGTGGAAGCTGTTAATGGATCATCATGAGACATCTCCTCTTTCCTGCTTGAGCTCTCCCAGGTGGTCCCCCTATTGGAAAGCATTTAAGCAAAAATGTTTGTTTGTGTTTCTATGAAGATTGTTGTTCCAAGGCCCATAAAAATACAGTTGTTTTCTTTCCAGGTGCTTACCTTTATCAATGGCTGTATATTATTCATAGATTCATAAGGCCAGAATGGACCATTGTGATCATTTAGTCTGCACAACACAAGCCATAGAATTTCCCTAAATTAATTCTTGTTTGAACTAGAATATATCTGTGCTGCGAAAAACAAGCTGTTGTTCCAAGTACAGGACTGGCAGTTAGGAAACCTTGTTTCTTCCATAGGGTATGTTTTATTTGGTGAGACGTTTGACAAATCTCTTAAAACTTTATGCGACTCAGTTTAGATATCTGTAAATTGGAGATCTCAGTAATATACTAGTCTGAAGGTGCTATGCGGCTTAATTCAGGAATGATTTTAGTGTTCATGGGAGAGTACTGTTATGATTATATTAATTTTTATTTTGTCAGAATATACACACACAGGTACAAAGCGAATTAGAATGATATATAAATGGTTGTGTCTACAGAGGAAGTAAGTATACTGTCATCTAATTTCACTTGCAAACATTATATATATATGTGTGTGATACACACATTAAAGGTTTTCATGGAGACAGACAACAAGGCATTGACTTAATCTATGGACACAACTCCTGATACCATTCTAATGAACATTTTTTGTACCCAAAACATCAGTTTTTCATACCCAGTAATATCATTTACATATGCAAATTAAAATTTGGGCTTGTAACGATGCTGATACACAACTGAGAGTATCAATTCAGAACAAATTGCTTAGAGCAGGGCAGTTACAGCCCAAAGCTAGAGTTCCTTTACTATTAAGGTAAACCAAACCAGCCAAACAGAGAGGACTTTGATCTCACCCCATTGGCTAACCATAAGTTATACAAGCAATTTCCTTAGATACTCCAGTTTCCCAGTATCACCACCAGTGCCACTTGTTATAAGGATGAATGGTTATGAAAACCAATTACCCCGGTAAAAGAAAAAAAGGTTCTCCTGATCCCAAAGGACCAAGCTCCAGACCCAGTTCAATATAGCAGTCAGATTTTACCAACAAATCATGCTGTTGCCAATCCTTTAGAATCTAAAATCTAAAGGTTTATTTATAAAAAGAAAGACATATAGATGAGAGTTAGAACTGGTTAAATGGAATCAATTACATACAGTAATGGCAAAGTTCTTGGTTTAGGCTTGTAGCTGTGATGGAATCAACTGCCGGTTTAAATCAAGTCTCTGGAGTACATCCACAGCTTGGATGGGTCATTCAGTCCTTTGTTCAGAGCTTCAGTTTGTAGCAAAGTTCCTTCAGAGGTCAGAAGCGGGAATGAAGACAAAATGGAGATGATGATAATGATGCCTTGTATAGTCCTTTTGCCATGTGGCTTGTGCTTTCTTTGTTCCAACCACAAGCCACTCAGCCCATGGCATGGAAAAACCTTAACGTTCAGTCCATAGGCATGTCCCTGCATGCCTTGCTGAGTCACAAGGTGTATTTGCCTTCTCTCAATGGGTCAGTTGTATAGCTGATGGTCCTTAATGGGCCATCAAGCATGCTAAGCAGTGCTGATGCCAAACTGTCTGGGGTGTCACCCAGAAGCATAGCACAAATTTGAAATACAGACAGGATAGAGACAATACTTACAATGTTAAAAAATACAAAAAATATACATGCATACAGATAGCATAATCATAACCAGCAAATCATAACCTTTTCATAGACACCTCACACAACAACCTTTGTACAATATTTGCTGCAAATATATAACAGTGGTTGCAACAATGCTCTATACAGTCAGAGTTTATGTCAATAACATCACAGGGGTGCACAAACACAAGTTCAGAATTTCAGTCTAAACACTTTGGTGCACACGTTTAGAATCCACTTTTGAAAATATGCCCTTCATTGTTTATAGAGGAGGAAAACACTCTCTTTCCACAGAGGGTCAACACACAAAGCTAAATGTTGTAATTTACTTGTTTTTTTCTAGAGTAGACAGCATTTTAATGCACTCCAGAGTGGAATAACTCAGTGGACCAAATACTGTCCCCTGCTGGAGGTAGCAAAATGCACTAAGCAAGCTTTGGAACAAAAGTTCAGTGAGGAGAGAGCATCCTGGATCTACTGCCTTTTTTTTCCTTCTGCTAAGATCCTTCAGAGATTTCTCTGTGGCATTGAAGTCCCATGATTCTGAGGAGGGGAATATCTGCCAGATGTAATATACCCTTCAAAGGGTGGATACATTTCCCTGGGCAGGGATGGGGGAGAAGGTTTTGATCAAGTAATAAGTGAAGATTCTAGTCAAATCTTATTTTATCTGTCCTGTTTTATACATCACTAACACTAAAGACATTAATAAAGAAAAGTATGACTAGTTGATTAAGTCACTAATTCCAGATTAATTTATTTTTCTTCCTTATTATCTGGTGCTTCTCTCCACTTATGCAGTCCATTCAGGTTTATTAACTGAACCTGTCCATTCCTATTTCCCAGTTACCTCAACCTTGTTAGAAGTTTTTCAGCTTGCGCTGTTAAATCTGGGGTAACCATTAACATGCAGAAAGAGTATGCTTTGATTAATTGCAAGCAAACACCACATACAGATATCTGTAGGAAACTGATTTACAATTTCTACCTTTAAAAGTATTCATTATTCCCATAGAAATGGGCTAAGGACCATAAACACACCCAATATATTTGTCATATTTTTAAATTTAAAGTAGATTTTGTAATTGAAATATAATTTCGCTACCATCAATAAATATAAAAGTGTGTATATGAGAGGGCGGGAAAGGACATAGTCTTGGCTAAAATACTTTTAATAATTTTATTTTAATTCAGTAATTAAAAGAATAGTTTCTATTCTGCTTTTAGGATTTCTTATTTTAATTATAACAACTAAAACATTGAAAAGGCAAAAGGTAATTTATCTTTGAAACAATGTGTGTCTGTCTACTGCTTCTCCACCTCTAACACAGGCTTTCTCTTGTGGGAATGTTTTCTCATTAAAATGTAGCAAATTATTAAAAATCTTAAAATGAATAGCTCTGCAGTTTGGTTTTTAAGTAAATTCAAATTTTACAGAACTTTGAAAACAGCTGTGCGGAAACATCCAGAAATAAGCACATCAGCTTTTACTGGAACAAGATTCCAACAAGCTTGAAAGGATATTTAATGTTTTGGAAATCTGTTTTAAATGATACAGAATAACATTAAATGCAGCTCAGAGCCAGTGTTGCTTTTTATGTTAATAGCTCTTTAGTTAGCTCATTTTTCTGCCATACTTTATATGCACAACAGGCCTTTGCTTTTCATTTGTACGGCCGTGGAAAGTATGTTTGTCCATACAGTTATGTTAAACCCAAGTCTTATTATACAGAACTTCTACTTATTACAATTAATCTTTTTTCATAGATTTCATTAAAAAAAGAATTAGGTATGTGTGTTGTTTTTCTGTAAAAGGAACAATGGCAAAAGCAAGTTATGGAAGTAAAATCATAATGAACTTTTAATTTAAATTGATTTTTTTTAATTTAAATACATTTCCAAATCTTTGTGTCACCTCCCAGTATGTCTCAAGCTTTCGGAAAATGTCAGTATGAAGACTGCTTAAAACAACAGATTAGTGAACCAAACACCAGTCCCAAATTTAAGCTTTATTACATATCAAATCTGTCATTGCAATTTGTCAAATCTGGCAAGATACATAAGCACTTACCTAACTTTAGGCATATGTGCAATCCTCTTGATTTCACAAGCGTAAGCACCTAGCTAGATCAGGGCCATGAACTTCCCACATTTTGGGAAAGTTGGATAGGATCAGGTTTTCAGCCTCTCTGTTTGGGTGTACCCAGAGTTTTGGTTCTTCCCTTTATAGAAGTTTGACGTTCAGATTTGGTATTATGGTTTGAATCCATCTCTACTTAAAGCCAAAGCAGTTACATGAAACACTTGATCCAGTGAGGTGCTTCACAGCGCTCTGACCCACTGCTACGCATCCTCAACTCTCACTGAAATCAATGAGAATTGAGGTGCTCCACACCTTGCGGAGTGTAACTCTCGAAGAAGCTGATGCTGCCAGTTCCATTTCTGAAGTCAAAATCTTAGGGGATAGGTTAGTCCAATGAGAGTTTGAATCTGACAGATCCTGAGGAAAGGAGCTGCAATGTACTTTTTATTCCCCTCTTTTTACTGCAGTTATTTAGAAATTACATTGCTGATTATTGAAATGCATCTGCAAGAGGGCCAAGAATAGACAAGGTCGTTTCCCCTGAGCATTCATTGTAGCTCTTATTATGTCAGTGATGCCTGTCGGTACTGTCAGGGCTCACTGCCTGCCTCTGAAAATGCTATTTTCAGCTCACTTAATGCAAAAAGGGGAAGAAGGAAAAAAAATCTCTTCCAAAATCTCAGTAGTTGACACTGCATCTACACCTTTGGGACCTAGCCTGACATTTCAAAACTTCATTTCTCTGAAGGAGCTCGATGGTGGAAATGTTTGCATTACAAAACACTGGCTGATTGTATAGGCTGTGATTAAGAGCAACTGTTTTGCATTCTTTATAGTTCTGGTCACTTTTAATGCGAGCTCAGCTTGTGACTACATTGAATTTTTACCATGTACAAGAATGGAAAGCATATAACACATACTTTTTGTTGTTATATGGAATAAGCAAAAAGTGAAACACATGCAGCAATAGGATGTGTCTTATATTTCGCTATAGCTAGCATCTTTTACCAGGTGGGAACTGTGACTGTTTCTGTAATCAACAGACTCATTTCCCTTATATCAATTTGAGCAGTGATCAGAGGTTAACAAATGTTAATCATTACAAACCTGAGCTGAATTCAAGAAGTCATGTCTTATATTTAACAAAATACAAAAAAGAAGAAGAAATGTTGGGCCAGATTTTCTGGTCCTCTAAGGTCACTTTGTGACACGTAAATGGTGCAAGGTGGCTTTAAAATGGCTGGAGGTTCTCTTTCCTTAAGAAAGCACCATTCACCACCACACGTACCCAGGCATAAGGAGAGACAGGGAATATTTTAGAGCTGGAAGAGGATGTATTGGAGCAGGACATCCATATCCTTCATTCCCCAGTGGCATAAGGCCTATCAAGGATGCTATGCCAGTGGAGAAAGCTAGAGCAGGCCCTCTGCTACTCTGACTTCTGCCAGTTTCCCTGGTAGCTGTGGATCAGGAAGTGTGGTCCTACGAATCCACTTACACTGAAAGGAAGATCCATTAGCTGTCATCCATCTAAACACCCTCCTGTTCTATTTAGACACATCAAGCAATAAACTCATATGCACCTTATCCTACTCACATTGAAACCAATGGCCAAAAAACCCACTGATCTCAGTGGCATCAGGATTCCACCTTAAATTGTCTAGAACAAAAACAATGAATAATGTTGCTTAATAAGAGTCTATCTCCTTTAAATGTTCTCAAAACACAAGTTCTGAAGGAGATTGTAGAAATAGTAACAGGTTATTTTTGAGCTAGGGAAAGACAAAGAAAGGTTTTAAAAATGAAAATTTTGCACCATCACTGGTAAATTAAGTGATCGCTTAAGGTGCAGTTGTGCTACCCACAGTCAATACGATTACTCCTAAAATAATGTGTTCCTCAGTAAAAGGGTGGAAGAATTGGGACCTGACTGTTTGAAAAAAATAATGTATCTGCTGTCGTCCCACTGGAGAGTCTATATGTGATTTCTTAAAAGGTTCTGTGTCCTATTTAGAGAGAGATTTGTTAAGTCTGTTTAATAGAAGAAAAAAACCCTAAAACCGCTTTAATGCCACTTTAAGGTTCTAAAATCAAGCATTCAAACATTCAAGTTTTCCCTTGGAAATTTTTCTTCAATCTATCTGGAGACTTTCCTGGCTCTTGATACCAGGGCAATGAACTTTGGGGGAAAAGAAGAAACAGGAAAAAGACTTTGGGTTGTCTTTCACGTGAGGAGGCAAAGAAACCAAGCTCATTGGGCTCTGTGCTGGATCCTCACTAAAGATTGGCCAGGCATGCTGGAAAAATGACTGGGATGAGAAAGCTACTTTGAACAAAAGGCTCCAGTTTGTTAAGTTAGACTTTCGTCCTGGGGCTGGTCTACACTGCCACTTAAGTCGATGCAACTCATGTCACTCAAGGATGTGAAAAAGACACCCCCTCCCTGAGCAATGCAAGTTACAGAGACCTAAGCGCTGTTCGCATCAGCGCTCTGTTGGCTGGAGACGCTCTCCCGCTGACATAGCTTCTGCTTCTCATGGTGGTGGAGCAATTCTGCCGATGAGCGAGTGTTCTCCCGTTGGCATAGCACAGGGGTGGCCAAACTGACTGCTGCGCTGCATGCGGCTCTTTCACAGTTAAGCTGGGGCTCGCAGCACCTCCCAGAACCCCATCTCCCATTCTCCACCTACCAGATTTGGGGGCTGGGGGCAGGGAGGACAGCTCAGGGCTTCTGCTGTGCCGTGGAGTGGTAGGGCTAGGGGCTTCTGCCAGAGACAACTGGTGTCTCCTGAGAGTGGGGGAGGGCACAATTTAAAGGTCCCGCCCCCAACAGGCTCCCAGCTTGCTGGCTTCAGCAGCTGCCATGCAGGGAGGGGGCCCCGTGGCACCATGTCACTGAGTGGGGCCAGCAGACCCCAGTAAAATCGGGGGGGGAGGGGCACATGCTCTCGAACTTCTGACGATTGTCATATGCAGCTCAGAGGGTCAATAAGTTTGGCCAGCCCTGGCATAGCGAATCTTCTCGAGATGCGCTACACCAATGTAGCGCTGTAGTGTAGACTTGCCCTTAGAAGCATATTTTTACTTTTCTTTGTTTGTAACCATTTCTATCCCAATTTCTTCTACTTGGTATCACTTAAATCTAGGTTTTATTGTTAATAAACGGATTTTACTTTTATGAAACCACCTCAGCGCTGTATATTCAACTAAAGGGTAAAATCCTCAGCTAATCAAACAGACTGGTGTGTATTCTGTCTCTTTGGAGGCAGCAAACTTGAGAGCTTCAGTGAGGACCCAGGGAGAGGGACTGGACACTGTGGGGGAGATGATTTGGGGAGACTCAGGACTGCAGAGGCTGTTGGTGGCATGCTGCAAGGAGTAATCAGGCCAGTGGCAGCCAGGGTGAGGCCACTGTGTTGTGAGCAGGCTACTCGTGTCAGGGGTCTGAAAGCTGCACAGTACAAAAGCACCCAGGGCTACAGGGTGGGCAGTGACACAATGACTAACTGGTCTGTGTGAACCCCCAAAGCATCACAATAATACAACAGATTATTTTCAACAGTAACAGGATTAAAAAATGCAATGCCTGATATATGCAATGTCACCAAATATTTTGTATATTTTGAAGTATGCAGGTGCTATAAGGTTTGCAGGCCTGTGCTTTTTGTTAGATTTTATATCTCAGTAATTGCATACTTAGAATTCAAAATATAAGGTTATTATTCTTAGTTTATAATGTATTATTATTTATTTATTGTGGAAAACATATTGCACTTTGAAAAAATTCTGCAAGGATTCTTAATTTGTTTTTCATAAGCAGATAATTGTTGTTGTACGGATTCTGTTATAATTAACCAAGTCATCAAAAAGAGATAATATAATCAAATGTTTCTCACTCTGACATGTGAGTTCTTGTAACACACATGTGCAGACAGATGGGAAATATATCAGTAAAAAAACCTGTCTTGTGAGTGTGAATATGCAAGAAACCTATCAGTTTTAATGGGCTTTAACAGAGTATTTGCTGTGTTGTGGTGATGGGTGTGGGTGTGTGTTCTGGTTCCACTTCATCAGTTACAATGCTCTGCCTGAGGCCTGACAGCGTTTCACTCTTCTGAGCCATTCTGACAGCTCACCAGCAAGCTAAAGTCATTACTCACTCAAAACGTATGTAGATTGGAGTGGGAGAGGGAAAGGCAAGAAACTGAAATCTAATAAATGTATGTTTGCTATTCCAGATCACGCTTACTGTAAGCGTAAAGTCATCATTAAAGTTTGTCCACCACATCTTAACCTTTCTGACTCTGGCAGATACTAATGTGTGTGTCACCCTGGGGCTAGCCAGTGCTGTGGAGTTTTTATGAAGTTGTCAGGAAGAGGAAATTGCAATATTGTTAGTCTCAAACATCTAAAAATAATGGGTCAAGGTTTTTCTTAATAAATGTTGCCCCCAAATTATAACAGTTACCTATTTCCGAAAGTAGTATACAAAGATAGTGGCAGTAGTGCCAGAATTTCAAAAATCATGTATCAGGCCCCCCAAAATCATGAGCTAACTTTAAAAGCATCAATAATATGAGAATTTGACTGCAATAATGAACCCAGTCTTGCTCTTCTGTGAAGATCTTCCTAACCTCCTGAGATACCCCCTTAAGTCCAGGAACCTACTGGTCAGCAACCAAACCTCTCAGAACCTTGGGGCTGTCACCAAAAGACAAGTGACTGAGGGTGTGGGAAAACAGCAGGGTTAAAAATCAAGATGTGATCACAGATCCTACAGACCAACTACCTGGCTTCACCATGCCATATTACTAAGATATGGATCACAGTGAGCCACATTAGAACTTTACACAGGAGTTGCAAGTACTTATTATACAAATGGACAATGTAAAAGAGCCTGATTTGTGAATGTGGAGAAGACCATGGAACTTCTAGTGAACTGCTGTTCCCTAAGATCATTCTCTGGAGGTACAGTCTTGATTCATTCCATGTCACTGGAAGCCATAGAGTGGAAGACAAACTTGAACACTGACCTTTCTTAGTTGTCATATGAAAAAAGAAGTGGTTAAAAAAAGGATTTACTTTATTGAAGAAGGAATGCTGCTATCCATTCATGTCAAACATAAAGCATTATAGTGTTGCATCTCATTGCTCTCTCTTCTTTAGGAGATGTGCATGGCATTCCAGATGACACAGCATACATAGTGTAAATGTTTTAGACATATTTCTTTAGTTATATTTCTTGCAAGTCATGAGGAGAGAATATCTAGTGGTTTCTCAATTCAGTACAGGCAGGATGGACATTCAGAATTTTGGAATGCTCATCTGGCTCATATTATCTTAACCTATTAAAAAGAAAAAGAGTACTTGTGGCACCTTAGACACTAACACATTTATTTGAGCATAGGTTTTCGTGAGCTACAGCTTACTTCATCGGATGCATGCAGTGGAAAATACAGTAGGGGGATTTTATGTACACAGAGAACATGAAACAATGGGTGTTACCATACACACTGTAAGGAGAGTGATCAGGTAAGGTGAGCTATTACCAGCAGGAGAGAAAAAAAAACCTTTTGTAGTGATAATCAAGGTGGGCAATTTCCAGCAGTTGATAAGAATGTGTGAGGAACAGTAAGGGGGGGGAATAAACATGGGGAAATAGTTTTACTTTGTGTAATGACACATCCACTCCCAGTCTTTATTCAAAACTAATTTAATGGTGTCCAATTTGCAAATTAATTCCAATTCAGCAGTCTCTCATTGGAGTCTATTTTTGAAGGGTTTTTTTTGTAATATTGCCACTTTTAGGTGTATAATCAAGTGGCCAGAGAGATTGAAGTGTGGTTTTTTTGTTTGTTTTTTTTTGCTGGTAATTGCTCACCTTACCTGATCACTCTCCTTACAGTGTGTATGGTAACACCCATTGTTTCATGTTCTCTGTGTATATAAAATCCCCCTATTGTATTTTCCACTGCATGCATCCGATGAAGTGAGCTGTAGCTCACGAAAGCTTATGCTCAAATAAATTGGTTAGTCTCTAAGGTGCCACAAGTACTCCTTTTCTTTTTGCGGATACAGACTAACACGGCTGCTACTCTGAAACATAACCTATTAATCCTCCGCTCACAACATGCCCTAGTTCCTGTCCTTCAAATTCAATCCACCTCAGCTCAACAAGTCCTAACTCCTCTTCAGTGTATCTGTGGTGCTGCTCCCAGCTCTATTGGGTATTCTTGGGATTGTCTCAAAAACTTGCTACTCCCTGCATCTGCAGGTATCTTTTCTGTGCCTCTCGTCTGGCATGGTGGGAAATTGTAATTTTCTGTCCTAAGCCTAGCAGTTCTCAGCTTTTTAAAATCTACCAAAACTCTTGGGCTTCTACAGTGTATTTCACTATTTTCTATCCTGTAATGCACTATCCACTTTTACATGTGGCAGTGCATAATATTCCCCTGCCTGCTTCCCAGAGAAGCTGCTACTTACACTCTAGGAATTACAAATGTGAAGTGCATTCTGTAGTTGGGTGGGGTCAAATGAATACTGCACTACTGCTTAAGTCGATATAACTTGTGTCGCTCAGAGGTGTGAAAAAGACCTCCTCCTCCTTCCTTAAGTGAGGCAAATTACAGAGGCCTAGCCGCTGTCCAGCACTCCCACAAACTTAGTTTCCGCCTCTCATGGAGGTGGATTAATTATGCCTACAGGAGAGTGCTCCTGTCGACATGGAGCATCTTCACCAGATGTGCTACAGCGGCACAGCTGCATCAGTGCAGCTGAGCTGCTGTAGCACTTCTAGTGTAGACCTGCCCTAAGTCAGTTGCCTTCTTACACTTGCAAGTAGTATTTTTAGAACAAGATTAAAAAACATTAGTAGAGCAATGTGGGGAAGCCTGCATTGTCATTGATTATCTTGTATCTCTTTGCTACATAAACAGAAGACATAAGTCTCCCAAGAATCATGGAAATGTAGGACTGGACGGGACCTCAATAAGTCATCTAGTCCAGTCCCTTGCGCTGAGGCACGACTAAGGCTATGTCTACACTACCACTTACGTTGGTATAATTTATGTCTCTCAGGGATGAGAATAAGCCATCCCCCTAAGTGACCTACATTACACTGACCTAAGCACTGGCCTGGACAGTGCTATGTTGGTGGGAGTAGACTAATTACATCGGTGGGAGAACTCTTTCCTGTTCGCTTAGAGCAGCTACACTAGAGAGCTTACAGCAGTGCAGCTGAGGCTTATCTAACCAATTTTTTTTAAACCTCCAATGATGGAGATTCCTCAACCTCCCTAGGTAATTTGTTCCCGTGCTTAACTACCCTTATAGTTAGGAAGTTTTCACTACTGTCTAACTTAAATCTCTCTTTTGCAATGTAAATCCATTACTTTTTGTCGTGTCCTCAGTGGCCAAGGAGAAAAAAATATCTCATTTCTCTTTATAACAACCTTTTATGTACTTGAAGACTGTTATCATGTCTCCCCTCATTCTCCTCTTGTCCAGACTAAACAAACCCATCTTTTTCAATTTTTCCTCATAGGTCACGTTTTCTAGACCTTTAATAATTTTTGTTGCTCTCCTCTGAACTTTCTCCAATTTGCCCACATCTTTCCCAAAGTCCCAGAACTGGACACAGTACTCCATTTGAGGTCTTATCGGGGGGGGAGGTGAGTAGAGTGGAAGAATGACTTCTCGTATCTTGCTTACAGCGCTCCCACTAATATAGCCGAGAATAATGCTCACTTCTTTTTTGTAACATTGTTGACTTATACTTAGTTTGGGATCCACCATAACCATCAGATCTCTTCTCCAGTACTCCTTCCTAGACAGTCCTTCCCATTTTGTATTTGTACCATGGATTACTCCTTCCTAAATGTAGTAGCATTTGTCCATATTGAATTTCATTCTATTTATTTCAGAACATTTTTTAAGTTTGTCAAGATCATTTTGAATTCTAATTCTGTCCTCTGAAGTGCATGCAACCCTCCCAGCTTGATATCATCTGCAAACTTTATATCTATGCCATTATCGAAATCATTTATTTATATATTGAATAGAAATGGACCCAGGAGGGATCCCTGTCGAACCTGACTTGATATGCTCTTCCTTCTTCACTGTGAACCATTGATAACCATTCTCTGAGTACAGTTTTCCAACTGGTTGTGCATCCATCCTATAGTGGGTTCATCATGCCCATTGTTTGCTTATGAGAAGATCATCTGAGACCATTATCAAAAGACTTACTAAAGTCTTGATATCATCTGCAAAAGATGATTAAAAAGATGATATAAATATCAAAAGATGATATAAATCATTTATTTATATATTGAATAGAAATGGACCCAGGAGGGATCCCTGTCGAACTTGACTTGATATGCTCTTCCTTCTTCACTGTGAACCATTGATAACCATTCTCTGAGTACAGTTTTCCAACTGGTTGTGCATCCATCCTATAGTGGGTTCATCATGCCCATTGTTTGCTTATGAGAAGATCATCTGAGACCATTATCAAAAGACTTACTAAAGTCAAAGTCACATCTCCTGCTTCTACCCCATCCACAAGCTTGTTATTCTATCAAAGAAGGCTGTTAGGTTGGTTTGGTATGATTTGTTGTTGACGTTTACTTATTACCTTATTCTCTTCTAGCTGCTTACAAATTGATTGCTTGATTATTTGTTCCATTATCTTTCTGGGTATCAAAATTGAGCTGACTGTTCTATAATTCCCTGGGTTGTCCTTGTTCTAATTTTTATAGATAGGTACTATATTTGCCCTTTTCCAGTCCTCTGGGATCTCTTGCATTCTCCATGAGTTCTCAAAGATAACAGTTAATGACTCAAGAGATCTCTTCAGCCATTCCTTAAGTATTCTAGGATGTATGTTATCAGGTCCTGCTGACTTGAAGGTAAATCTAGGTAATTCTTGACTTGTTTCTTCCCTATTTTAGCCTCAGACCCTACCCCATTTACACTGATGTTCACTGTGCTTGTTGTCCAATCACTACTAACCTTTTGGATGAAAACTGAAACAAAAAAGACATTTAATACTTCAGCCATTGCTGCATTTTCCACTTTATGCATCTGATGAAGTGAGCTGTAGCTCACGAAAGCTTATGCTCAAATAAATTGGTTAGTCTCTAAGGTACCAAAAGTACTCCTTTTCTTTTTGCATCTTCTGTGATTGTCTTGCCCTCCTCATTGAGTAATGGGCCTAATCTGTCCATGGTCGTCTTCTTGCTTCTAATGTAATTGTCATATGTTTTCTTGTTACCATTTATGTCCATAGCCAGTTTAATCTCATGTTATGTCTTGGCCTTTCTAATTTTGTCCCTACATGCTTTGGTGTTTGTTTGTTTGTTTTTATATTCATCCTTCATAATTTGACCTAGTTTTTGTATAACTCTTTTTTGAGTTTCAGATCACTGAAGATCTCCAGGTTAAGCCAGCATGGTCTTTTGCCATACTTCCTATCTTTCCTATGCACTGGGATAGTTTGCTTTTGTGCCCTTAATTTCTCCTTAAAAAATTGCCACCTCTCCTGAATGCTTTTCCCTAAGACTTGCTTCCCATAGGCCCTTACCTACCAATTCTCTGAGTTTCCTAAAGTCTGAGTTCTTGAAGTCCATTATCTTTATTCTGCTGTTTTTCTTCCTATTATTCCTTAGAATCATGAACTCTAGCATTTTCTGATCACTTTCACCCAAGTTGTCTTTCAGCTTCAAATTCTCAACCAGTTCCTCACTATCAATATCAAATCTAGAACAGCTTCTCCCCTTTGTTGCTTTTTCCACCTTCTGTAATAAAAAGTTGTCTCCAATCTATTTCAGTAACTTGTTGGATAATCTGTGCCCTGCTGTATTATTTTCCCATTGGAGCTCTGGGTAGTTGAAGTCCTCCATCACCACCAAGTCCTGTGCTTTGGATGATTTGGTTAGTGGGGAAAAGCCTCATCCACCCCTTCTTCCTGGTTAAGTGATCCATAGTAGACCCCTACTGAGGCATCACCCTTGTTTTTTTAACCGTTTTATCCAATAGGTCTGCCCCCCCCACATCTATCTGGACCTCAGTGCAAAGCAACACCTCTGTTTTTCCCCTGCCTGTCCTTCCTGAACATGATGTACCCTTCTACACCCATATTCCAGTCATGTGAATTATTCCGCCATGTCTCTCTGATGGCAATTATGTCATGATTGTGATTATTCAATAGTATTTCAAGTTATTCCTGTTTATTCCCTGTATTTCTTGCATTAGAAATTGGAAATCTAAAGATATTCATTAGATTTCCCCTCTGTATTCCCTCTTGACTCTCCTTTGTCCTCCTGTTCTGGACTTAACTGTGGCCTTTTGTCTCCTGACCCCGCTGAACCTAGTTTACAGACTGCGTCACATTAGGTTTTCCAGTCTGTATCCGATGATACTCTTCCTTTTCTTGATAGGTGGACCCATCTCTGCTTGGAACAGCATCCCATGCTCAAGGAAGCCAAAGCTCTCCTGGCGAGACCATCTGCACAGCCATGCATTCATCTTCAGGAAGTGTCTGCCTCTGTCTGGGCCCTTACCCTTGACCAGAAGGATCAATGAAAACACCACATGCACCCTCACCTCCCCCATACTTACCTGGGGGTACATGGATTCTCCTCCTCTACCTTTGGGGAAAATTTCCTAGTCCTTCATTGCCAAGGTATCATGGACAGTGGATTGGGAGCAGGAGTGGAGCATTGCCTGCTACCAGGAATAGCCAGCAACCAGCTTCCTCCCTGCGAAGGAACCATTTCCTCCTCCCCTGTTGGTGCTATTGCAGTCCTTTCCAGTTGGATTTCTTTCTTAACCTTTGAGGTCTCCATAGGCATATTTTCAATGAATTCCCCTTGTGAACAGATGCTCCTCAGCTCTTCCACCTGCTTCCTAAGAGATTCTACGTGTAGGTACCTCTCACACTGGATGGTCTCCCCAGTCTGGATTTCTGTGATAGGGAAATGCAGGCCACAGTCTCTTCAAATCCATACCAAGACTCAGTTGGGTTCTCTGCCTGGACACAGGTACAGGTAAGGGCGAGGGGATCAGTGTTGGCATCGGCAGTGCAGCATTTTCAAACAACAGCGATTTTATTATTTCTCCCTCTCAAACTCCCCTGTTCATTAGCAACACTTGGTCTTTTAGTGTTTGGCTTTTAAGCCCCTCTCCTAATTCAGCCCTGCCCCTTCATTAACACACGGGGAAGGATGATCAGGGATTAAAGGAAAGCAGGTTAGAGCCTCGCTAGTGTACACTCAGCTAGTAGCTAGTATGCCACGGACCCCCACTCCATATAGTCTCCAAACATACAATCCCCAACAGACCTGTAGGCATGAAGCAAGCCAAAAGAAAATTTTACAGGGCTGTCAATTAATTGCAGTTAACTCACGTGATTAACTCTAAAAAATTAATTGTGATTTAAAAAAATAATCATGATTAATTGCTGTTTTAATCACACTGTTAAACAATAGAATACCAATTGAAATTTATTAAATATTTTGGATGTTTTTCTACATTTCCAAATATATTGATTTCAGTTACAACACAGATTACAAAGTGTACAGTACTCACTTTATATTTTCATTGTAAATATTTGCACTGTAAAAATGATAAACAAAAGAAATAGTATTTTTCAATTCACCTCATAAAAGTATCAATCTCTTTATCATGAAAGAGCAACTTACAAATGTAGATTTTTTTGTTACATAACTTCACTCAAAAACAAAACAATGTAAAACTTTAGAGCCTATAAGTCCACTCAGTCCTATTTCTGGTTCAGTCAATTGCTGAGAGAAACAGGTTTATTTACATTTATGGGAGATAATGCTGCCCGCTTCTTATTTACAATGTCACCTGAAAGTGAGAACAGACATTCACATGGCATTTTTGTAGCTGGCATTGCAAGGTATTTACATGTCAGATATGCTAAACATTCGTATGCTCCTTCATACTTCGGCCACCATTCCAGAGGACATGCTTCCATGCTGACGATGCTCATAAAAAAAATAATGCATTAATTAAATTTGTGACTGAACTCCCTCTGGGAGAATCCTGCTCTGTGTTTTACCCTCATTCTGCCATATATTTCATGTCATAGCAGTCTTGTATGGTGACCCACCATGTTGTTCATTTTGAGACACTTTCACTGCAGATTTGACAAAAAGCAAAGAAGGTACCAATGTGAGATTTCTAAAGATAGCTACAGCACTTGATCCAAGATTTAAGAATCTGAAGTGCCTTCCAATATCTGATTGGGACAGTGTGGTGCAGCACACTTTCAGAAGTCTTAAAAGAGCAATACTCTAACTCAAGAACCCAAACCACCAAAAAAAAATCAACCTTCTGTTGGTGGAATATGACTCAGATGATGAAAATGAACATGCATCAGTCCGCACTGCTTTGGATCATTATCGAGGAGAACCCGTCTTTAGCATGGGGACGCATGTCTTCTGGAATGGTGGTTGAAGCATGAAGGGACATACAAATGTTTAGCATATCTGGCACATAAATATCTTGCAACGCCGGTTACATCGATGCTATGAGAATGCCTGTTCTCACTTTCAGGTGATGTAAATAAGAAGCAGGCAGCATTCTCTCCTACAAATGTATACAAACTAGTTTGTCTGAGCGGTTGGCTGAACAAGAAGTAGGACTGAGTGGATTTGTAGGCTCTAAAATGTTACATTGTTTTATTTTTGAATGCAGTTATTTTTGTACATAATTCTACATTTGTAAGTCCAACTTTCATGATGAAGAGATTGCACTACAGTACTTGTATTAAGAGAATTTAAAAATATGATTTCTTTTATTTTTCAGTGCAAATATCTGTAATAAATAAATATAAAGTGAGCTCTGTACACTTTTCATTCTGTGTTGTAATTGAAATCAATATATTTGAAAATGTGGAAAACATCCAAAAATAATTTATATGAATATTATTCTATTATTGTTTAACATGCGCAATTAATCGCCATTACTTTTTTTAATCGCATGACAGCTCTAAAATTTTATTATAATGACCAAAAATGAGTGTGGGTCTTAAGGTATGAGAGCACATCTGAGTTTAATCTAACACTGTGTTACACTCAGATGTACAGGAAAGAAATGAGGTATTGGTGAATAGGTTTCCTGCAAAACAACTTCATATATCAAATATGTCATGTACTAAGGAAGTTGCTTTGGAAAATATGGAATCATTATTGATCAGAACAGACATGAAAAAATAAGATACTATTTGGTGCATTTCTCCACCTGTGACTGTGGGTGCAGTCAACTAAATTCTTACCATAATATAACTTTTTGTTTAGCACAGGTTTAGTATTTTCAGTTCCAAAACTCATGGATGAGTTTTACATCAATTAAATAAATGTTCCACACATGTGCTTGCTTTTCACATAAGGTTCTTTTTTAAGTTTATTGTTCCAGGGTCAATGAATTGGGCAATCAGTTTGATTAGTCACATGTCTTATGTACTCTAATTACAAATGTGCCCGGCTATGCATGTAATAATGGAAATAATCACAGTAAATAATATCAGGTTTCAGAGTAGCAGCCGTGTTAGTCTGTATTCGCAAAAAGAAAAGGAGGACTTGTGGCACCTTAGAGACTAACCAATTTATTAGAGCATAAGCTTTCGTGAGCTACAGCTCACTTCCTCAGATGCATATCGTGGAAACTGCAGCAGGCTTTATATATACACAGAGAATATGAAACAATACCTATTCCCACCCCACTGTCCTGCTGGTAATAGCTTATCTAAAGTGATTTCCAGCACAAATCCAGGTTTTCTCACCCTCCACCCCCCCACACAAATTCACTCTCCTGCTGGTGATAGCCCATCCAAAGTGACAACTCTTTACACAATGTGCATGACAATCAAGCTGGGCTATTTCCTGCATAAATCCAGGTTCTCACATCCCCCCACCCCCATACACACACAAACTCACTCTCCTGCTGGTAATAGCTCATCCAAACTGACCACTCTTCAAGTTAAAATCCAAGTTAAACCAGAACATCTGGGGGGGGGGGGGTAGGAAAAAACAAGAGGAAACAGGCTACCTTGCATAATGACTTAGCCACTCCAAGTCTCTATTTAAGCCTAAATTAATAGTATCCAATTTGCAAATGAATTCCAATTCAGCAGTTTCTCGCTGGAGTCTGGATTTGAAGTTTTTTTGTTTTAAGATAGCGACCTTCATGTCTGTGATCGCGTGACCAGAGAGATTGAAGTGTTCTCCGACTGGTTTATGAATGTTACAATTCTTGACATCTGATTTGTGTCCATTTATTCTTTTACGTAGAGACTGTCCAGTTTGACCAATGTACATGGCAGAGGGGCATTGCTGGCACATGGAGTGGCTAAGTCATTATGCAAGGTAGCCTGTTTCCTCTTGTTTTTTCCTACCCCCCCCCCCCAGATGTTCTGGTTTAACTTGGATTTTAACTTGAAGAGTGGTCAGTTTGGATGAGCTATTACCAGCAGGAGAGTGAGTTTGTGTGTGTATGGGGGTGGGGGGATGTGAGAACCTGGATTTATGCAGGAAATAGCCCAGCTTGATTGTCATGCACATTGTGTAAAGAGTTGTCACTTTGGATGGGCTATCACCAGCAGGAGAGTGAATTTGTGTGGGGGGGTGGAGGGTGAGAAAACCTGGATTTGTGCTGGAAATCACTTTAGATAAGCTATTACCAGCAGGACAGTGGGGTGGGAATAGGTATTGTTTCATATTCTCTGTGTATATATAAAGCCTGCTGCAGTTTCCACGATATGCATCTGAGGAAGTGAGCTGTAGCTCACGAAAGCTTATGCTCTAATAAATTGGTTAGTCTCTAAGGTGCCACAAGTCCTCCTTTTCTTTTTAGTAAATAATATCTTATGTTTAGATAGTCTGCATCCAGAAAGATCCAACTATATAATCTGGATCATTTCATCCACCGACAAATTGCAGCTACTTCATGGATAGAATATGGGACAGTTGTCTAAAGGATATGTCTACGCTACCCACCAGATCGGCGTGCAGCGATCGATCCAGCAGGGATTGATTTATCATGTCTAGTCTAGATGCGAGCGCTCTCCTGTTGACTCCTGTACTCCACCGCCGTGAGAGACGCAGGCAAAGTCGACGGGGAAGCGGCAGCAGTCAACTCACCGTAGCGAAAACACCGCGTTGAGTAGATCTAAGTACGTCGACTTCAGCTACTTGCTGAAGTTGTGTAACTTAGATCGATCCCCCCACCCAGTGTAGACCAGGGCTAAGAGAGCACAGCAACACCATACAAGAGTTTTTAACAGGATATGTAAGACAGAACTCAATCCATTTAAAAGTGAAAAGTAAATTTAGTGTAATTAATTGTCAAAATGCAATTCCCCAAATCTGAAGTTATCCTGGAGCCTTGAGCCATCTGGTCTTTAATGACCACAAGTGGTGAGAACATTCACTTTAGATATCAGTGGAAAGATAAAATACATAATAATATAGATTATAACAGGATGTCATTGCTTCTATGGTAAATGATGAAAAGGCATTTTCACTACAAACCCTTCTTTTCATAGGTAGTTTCAGAGCCTATTGTTGACATTTGCTTGCGTGCGCACACTGATGTCAATCTTAGATCCCACAATAACAGTTGGGAAATAGAGGTTCACCTGGGTATCAGAGCAAGCCATTCATACATTGCCTCTCTGTTACCTTTTTTCCTCACCTCCACCCTATTATCATGTTTACTTATTTTCAACTAACCCTAATGAGCCTGCCTGGAGTAAGTTATTTAACTCCTTTGTTCCCATGCATCTATGCTTTGTTTCTGCATAATAGATCGCTGGTATAATTATTTAAGCCCCCATCCCCAATGATAAAACAACCGCCAAATTGCTGAATGATGCAGCACCATGTGTTTGTTTATCACACATTTTTACTAGCTGTGATTTTCTTGTCAGTCTGTGCTGCCTATCTTGCTGGCCAGACTTTCCAATCCCTCCATTCACTTCTTTATCTCCTCTACCTGATGCTGTTAGCAAGCTTCTGAAATATGAACAAACATTGATCTTTTGTCACATACAGTATTTCCTTGGCTCTGTGGGTGGTTGATCATTGAATCCACTTTTGTATCTTTTCCATTTATTCATTTTTATTATTTCTGATTTTTCTGCCAAGGCAAACTCTCATGTGCTTGTCAGAAGCCTTTTGTTGCTTCTTACCCTTTGACCTCTAACAAGGTTATATGAGACAACCTCAAGATTTTCAAACTTAGCTTAATATCATTACATTTTAAACATTTTACCATGCCCCCTAATGAGTTCAGAAATGTTACAATTCCCCCTTCAATCATCTGGTGTTACAATTTAATCTGTTAGACTGAATATTTTTAGTGAATCTATGAAACAGTGGAGTTTGTATCATAGAGTTTATTGTTGGGCTGATTATATGTTGTCTGGAATGTCACCTTAACCATGTAGTGTATTGTCACAGGGTAGCTGGCCCTATAAAGCGAGATGGGCCTCAGTCCACCTGTGACAAACTTAACTCATCTCCCCAGGTGGGGAGAATAAAGGTCACGTGATCACTGGGTCAGGTGACCCAATCAGGCCTGCAGTAGATAAGGAAGAGGCCTGGAGAGAGAAGTTACGCAGGTGCATGTTAGCAGATGCCTGCAGAGAGTAAAAAAGGTTCCTGCAGGGACCTGAGTCAACGGGGGAGAAGACACCAGTAGGGAAATAGATCTGTGGAGAAATCAGAGAAGGGCAAATGTCAGGCAAGAAATGCTGGGAGAGCAGTAAGACAGATCCTCAGGGAAGAGGGGCTGGGGTAAAAGAAAGAGACTTTAAAAACACAGATGTGCCTTGGGGTGGGGAACTGTGCCGAATACGAGATTGTGGCAGAAGAGATTTTAATTTTGAGGGGGTTTTTATGTGAATAAACCAAACCCCAAGGAGAGCTGTTGTTATTGGACACAAGCTTTTGTGGAGTTATTGAGAAGCCTGAGTGAAGGGAAAACTGAGGCAGGGCCTCAGAAAGCCACCCAAGGCCATGAGGAGTGCTTGAGAGATGGTTTACCCTGTTACATGTAACCTGTTTCAGAGATGAGTCCTAAATATAGGCAGTCTGTAGAAAAATAGCTACAACTTGACCTAGTAATTCATCCTTTGCTGATTTGCAAAGATGCGAGTAGCAAATGCTTGAAGTTAAATGTTTCCATAAGGGTTAGTCTCACTTTACCAGGGGTAATTCTGCTAAAGTCAGAATAGCATAACTGGGAACAGAGTGAGTCCTGTGATGTTTTGCCTTTGCTTTAATGACCAAGGGGGATTTCTGTCTCTCAGTACTGCTGACCAACACAGCAATGTGTCATGTAATAGTGATGCCCCGGGGCCAGATAGATGACTTTCATGATTCACAGCTCTTCTCAATTTTCCAGTCATTTCAGTTTGTCAGATAAACAATTCTTACTCCACAGTAAAGCCTGATCCAAAGTCAGTGGGTCAATGGGTGTCTATGGATGTACCCCTTAATGGTTGTCTTCAGGACCAGCATCTAAAAGGCAGGTTGATTCCCTGGATTGGCCTTCACTTGTCACTTTCCCAGGTGCTCTACTGCAGGGGTTCTCAACGTTTTCCTTTCTGAGCCCTCCCATCCCCAACATACCATAAAAACTCCAGGGCCCACCTGTACCACAACAACTAATTTTGGGAGAGATTTTTCAATGACACATGTGGCAGTTGGTGCTATTGAAAATATCCTTATTAGTTATTTCCATGCTCATAAGTGATAGTAGATATTTTTGCCCAGTTAACATTTCCAGAGGTACAGATGTCCCTCTATTGAAATTTCATTACAGAGCTAGAAATGACCCTTTATTGGAGAAAAGCTGGGAATCCTTCATGAAAGACATATTTTCACCAGAGTTTTGAGAAAAACCAAGT
The DNA here is from genome assembly GCF_965140295.1 of Lepidochelys olivacea. Taxonomy (NCBI): domain Eukaryota; kingdom Metazoa; phylum Chordata; order Testudines; family Cheloniidae; genus Lepidochelys; species Lepidochelys olivacea. The sequence continues at coordinate 173,694,966 of NC_140412.1, read as the reverse complement.
CATATTTTTCAGCTACAGAAGTGAATTCTGCCACTGGCTAGATTGCTCCAAGGGTATGTTAAATGTAGTGACATATCAAGACTGGTACACTGGCAGGAGAAGAAAGTCTGAGTTTATGAAAAAATGTCTTATAAAAGATCTAGGGCTGCATGCTCCCATCTTAATCAAAAGTCCTATATCATTTAAAATAATTGTATAATTTTCTATAGGATTTTGGGAAGGCCCAGTTATACCTTTGGCCTTCATCACATTCCCTGGCAACAAGGTTCCACGCACAGGCTGACTGTGTGTTACATGAAGAAATACTTCCTTATGTTTGTTTTAAACCTGCTGCCTATTCATTTCTTTGGGTGACCCAGGGTTTCTGTGTTCTGTGAAGGGAAATAAAACTTCCCTGTTCACTTTCGTTACATTATTCATGATTTTATAACCTCTGTCATATCCCCCCTTAGTTGTTTTTTTCGAAGCTGAACAATACCAGTTTTTTTCTCTCTCCTCATATGAAAGTTGTTCCATACCTCTGATATTTTTTGTTGCCCTTCTCTATCCTTTTTCCAGTTCTAATATATCTTTTTAGAGATGGGTTGGCCAGAACGGCACACACTATTCGAGGTGTGGGTGCACCATGGATTTATATACAGTGGCATTATGATATTTTCTGTCTTATCATCTATCCCTTTCCTAATGGTTCCTAAGATTCTGTTAGGTTTTTTGACTGCTGCTGCACACTGCGCTGTTGCTTTCAGGAAACTGTCCATGATGACTCTTTCTTGAGAGGCACTGTCACAAGAGGCAGTAAATCCTCCTGCAATCACATGGTGTGGGGGGGAATCTATATGCCAAAAGAAGTGACAATCCAAAAGGCAGTAGCATGAACCACTTGCCAAAATGGTTGTCCAGTCAGGTAGAAGGCATAATTCAGAAATCTGCATGTGCTGCTTAATATCCCTCCAAAAACTGTGTGCAGTGCAGGAAGACCAGCAATGCAAACAAGATTGTCCTGTGTAGCCTTATCTTGTAATATAATGTTAAAGAGGCAAAGGGAATGATATACAGCTCAACGCTACTTCATGAGGTCTAGGTTTTGCTACCATTATTCTGGTTGTGCAATTACATTTATACTCACTCTGAGGTCCCTTTACACTGCCAGAGTGGAAGAAAGCAGTCTGTGTGTAAATGGGAATCGGGAACATTGACTTCAGTGGGACCAATCTTGTTTGCAAGCACTCACCAGTGAGGGAAAGGTTGCAGAATCAAGCTCTGAATAGTTGAATACCTTAACAGAGTGGTTTCAGAGTAGCAGCCATGTTAGTCTGTATTCGCAAAAAGAAAAGGAGTACTTGTGACACCTTAGAGACTAACCAATTTATTTGAGCATAAGCTTTCGTGAGCTACAGCTCACTTCATGCATCCGATGAAGTGAGCTGTAGCTCACGAAAGCTCATGCTCAAATAAACTGGTTAGTCTCTAAGGTGCCACAAGTCCTCCTTTTCTTTTTAGAGAGTGGGAGGCCTCAAGGCAAAAACGACACCTTCAGTTGTATAACTAGGATAACCGTAATCACCTTCACACAAACTTTATAAGTTGGCTAATGGCTTAACATGATGTAATGTAGTAGCAGAGTAATGTAGTGGATGTAGGTAACGTTTTTTTCCTAGAGGGAGTTTACTGCAAACATAGCGGGCTACCAGGAAATGTGCTTGATGGAGGCAATGTTGTGTACTGGGATGGACGGACATAGGGTGCATGGGATGCTGAAATCATGCTGGTCTTTCAAGTAAATGGGCAATTTTTTTGCCTTGCTAGACACATCTGAAAATTTTGAGGACCGGCATTACGCAGGTTTTATCATGATGCTTATATTGCTAGAAAATTTGCAACCAGTCGGGAGCATCACACATCTACACTCTGCATCTCCAGCACTACTTAACAGTATCCAGCACCACTACCAGCTTCCCCACTATCTCTTACACCAGGATGTAGCAATCCCATCTAGCAGCCAGCCATAGCCCTTACTTACCCAGTCACCATCACTACCACCTTTGAGCACCCAGGACAGTACTTAAATTGGGAAAATTAAGGTTGGCTTCAGCCTGCATTTGTGGTGTAGGAAGATAATAGGTGTCTGCTGATATGCCTTAAGAAAATAAAGGATAAGTGTATTAAAGCACAGGAAAAAGGTTATTTTTAAGGGAAAACCACAGTACAAAATCATATATTTGTGTCAGAGTGTCTGATCCTTTGCGTGATCATTGCATGAAAACACACTTTTCATTTGAAGAAATTATTTTAAATTTACTCCACATTTGATATGGGTCATGGGATACTGGGGACCAAATAAGGGACTCAAAAGGAGTCTGGTGACTCTCTGTCATTCCCCAATGGGGTCAGAGTATAGGTTAGGAAGTAGTTCTCTGTCTGCACTGTCAAGGTGAGTGCATGTGAGATCTAAAATGAGGGGAAAGCTATACAAGGACGTGAGTGGTTGGGGCTGTAGGGTCAAATGTACAAAGATGGAAAGAGGTATGTCCATTGTAGTTCACACTGGTGATATAGCATTCAACCACTTAGTCCCTGGTCATTCAGTTCTTCCATTTTATATGCCTGATTTGAAACACTCTCATTGCTCCATTTGACCAAATATATTGCAGCCTCCTCTGCCCTAGCAGCAAAAACCTCATGGAACTAACCCGATGTTTGTTCACTCTGCTTATATGTTATATCCCTTTCCCCTACCTTTTGTCTGTTTTTGATTGTTATTTCTTCAGCACAGGAACTTTCTTTTATGAAGCATTTTGTGAAGTGCCCAGCATGATGAGTCTCCATTACTGGTTGGCCCCGAGGTACTACTGTAATACAATTAAATAATAATGATAGTACTTAGGGCATGCCGTGATGAATATCGTTTTCCTTTCAATTTTTTTTTCTTATCTGCCAGCCATTCTGCACTATTAGGCATCATATAGTTCTTAAATTATACTTAAGTTTTAGAGTGATACCTATAAATTTTTTTCTGACTATTGATGGTATAGTGGTAGTAAATTAGGCAGTCTATATATCAGCAAGCAAATGATCCCCCTATTGAGATATATCCAACCCATTGTTTAACTTTTCAGTGCATCACTAACTATTGTAATATTTTAGAGTTGCATCTTTGCCAGTACGGTTAAGGATATGTCAACAATTCCATTATAAAATTTTAGCTTCAAAAGTGACTAACTTGGCTTTAAAAAATTCCCTCTTGGTGAAAACTTGGCAAACAAGATCTCAGCCCAGGAACCAGGGTTGTTTGTTTAAACTGAGGGGAAAACAAACCCACAACCAAAACTCAATTGGACTAGTTTTAAGTTAAACTATTTCCCCCCAATTGTATATCATTGTTTAAAAATGAAATTTGACATGCCATTACTGCAAAATAGGATGTAATTACTCTTAAGACTTTGACAAAAGATACAAGAAGCTTTGAAAAGGCACTGCTTTGGACTCACTGTAAATCTTTCTAAAGGAAATTTACTGTGTTTATATCAAATTCTATAATCAGCTGTTCATCACCCTGCACCCTGCATCGATTTGTTTTTCTAAGACCTAGGAAGGATTCACCGTAAGGGAGGGCAGTTGTTTGCATTGCCACCTTCCCACTCTCTGGGCTGGAGGAAAGAGAGGAGTGTCTTTTATTTCCATGAGGAGCTTCATAGGAGCTTTGCTTGTAAAATCTGATGAGGGGACAAAATGAATCATCAGCCCATGGCTAACCTGGCCATATCTCCTCCCTGGCTCCCACTGTTGAGGCTACAGGTCTTTTGAGCTTTCTTTTACCATTGCTTCTCCCTAGAAGATTTTTTTTGCTGGTGGTACTCTGCCTCTGGGTTTCTGCTGATGGAAACCAGCATTGAATTTGTATCGTTACATATATAAATCTGTTTTGGCTATATAATAGACCATCTGATGATTTTTACACTGTCCACTTTCAGAGTTCAGTGCAGACCATCAGAAGATATATTTTGTGCTGTCTCATGAAGATTGCACTTCTTGTTTTTTCTTGTTTTGCTCTTCTCTTAATATAGTAAAGGTTATTCTGACTGAAGGAATCTGTTTTCTCTATATGTATGGGGGGGAAAAACATTTCTTGTATAGAAAATTACATTATATTTCCCAAGATAGAAAACTGTCTCCAGATAAATAGTAGTAGAAGCTATGGTGGAAAATCACCCCTCCATTTAGGTGATTTGTGAATTTCAAGGCCCTATTGGGATAATCTAAATGCTAGCTATACTAAGAGTGATCACATCTTCTTTTTTCCCAGTGTTTATTTAAAAAAAACCAACAGAATCAAGGAAATTAAATAGGGTGTTGTTGTTTTTTTAAAGAATATCCTTTCTTGGTGGGATATTAACTTAAATACAAAAAACAAACAAAAAAGGATTTGCAATACATATGTTAATGTTGTATTTGAAAGCTTACAACATTTTCTCTTACAGGTTTTCTGGTTAAATATTTCATTTAGAATATTTGTTTTAGTATATACAATGTAGGCCATAAAAATAAGGGTGTTACATCAGCATTAATATTACTGTTAGAACCTTTTGGCTCAAGTGGTTAACCAAAATGTGGGGGTCTTACATGTTTTTTCCAGTATGAAAAATGATGGTGTCTTTCATGCCATCCTGTTTATTAACATTCTTTGTAAATAAAGTCCTGTTTCCCTGAACAAAGTAGCAATCAAACACCAGAAGACAGTTTATTTTCTTGCAGTTCCAAGCCTCTTTCCAGCCAGCATTCAGCCTAAGAGTTCTCTCTAAGCTTTCTCTTGGGGTCATACTACAAGTGTTACTCTCCCTGTATGCTTCCTTGCTGATTCTCTGTCAAAGACACACAGCTGCAATCAAAGCAATCCTCTGACCCTGTGTTTGTTATCAAACTCTGAGGAAACCCCTTGGACCAAATGGCCCAGAGATTGTCCAGGCTTGCATATGGTCTTGGATGGTAGTTTTCCATAGTTTTAGGTACTACTAAACAAAAGCAAATTTAATTGCTCCCTCATTTAACCTGAATGGAAGGCAACGATCATGCTTCAAGGAGTTGCTATGATTACCTAATACCAAGGATAATACATTTGTTGATGTCTGTGTTTTTAACAATGCAGATTTAACCTTTTTTTAATTTAGTGGAATAAAATCCTCTAATAATGAATTCACAAAGACTCAAACCTAAACAAGTACATGTGCACATTTCATTAACATATAAACAAAACAAATACCAAACTGAATGTTGCAAGCATGCTCTAGTGAATATTTTCACAGGTCCTTTGGGCTTCTAAGATCTGTGGATAAATTTTGATTATGCTAACTCAGTCCTCAACTGGATTGTGATGGCCACCACTTGGAGAAAAAAAAAATCTCCATTTTCATCTTCCAGATCATGTGACTTCCAGGAAGCCAAACATTCAGAAGACATTCAGATACTTATTTTTGATTCCCTTACAAGATAATGACAAAAGGGTCATTTTTGTCCTATGGGTCAAGATTACAACAAAAAATACCTTTTATTTGATATAGCACATTTTTGTTTTGTTTGGCCTTCTGCAGAACTGTACTCATTTAAGATCATTCACCAAAGAACATTTCATATTGCTTCTACTTTAAAAATCTGGTACTACTTTGTTAAAGATAACAGTCTTTTGACCACCACTGGGAGGCTTGTTTTCCTGCAGAGAATAGCTAACTTGTTTGCTTTATACTGTTGCAGGTTGAAAATGTGTGAAGAAGGCATGATTTGTCTTTTAATTGCTTTATTTTTAAGACTAAAATCAGGGTACCCAGTTGGGCACCCAGAAAATGAGGAACACAATTAGTGACCACTTGTGAAAGGTTTCAATTAAGTAACTTGCCTAATATTCCACAGGAAGTCTGTGGAAGAGGCAAGGATAGAAGACAGTTCTCCAGGGAGCCATTCAGCTGCTTTAACCATAAGACACTCTTCTTTTCTGGCAGTGCCCTGCTTCTCACACTACACACCTTCCAGCACTCTGTGCCATCCGGTGGGGTGTAGTCCATTGCTCTATCTGGGTATGTACCTTTCTGCCGCCACTCCCTCTCTGCTGAAGAATTGGATCCATCTAGAGACTAGGGTCTCCAAGTGGTTGCAGAGGTAGACAGGCATTCTCTGGTGCCTTTCCCTTTGTGGGAGGGTTCTGGTGCTCATGCTCAGCCAGCTGGTCCATTCTGGGGCACCAGTTCAATACCCTGAGCCTGCTCCTGGGAAGCCTGGCTAGCTTTCAGAAGATGATCTTAGAGGTTTTTTCTGGCTAGGGCTGCGCTGAATCTCTGCAGGTGTCCCGAGAGTCCCTCTAGAGAAGAAGAGACAGGGCCTGGTCTGCATCCACCTGGTCTGCATGCACCTTCCCCTGTCAGGCCCTGCTGCAACTCTTTTACAGTGTAGGTAGCCCAGCATGAAACATGCTGCTGCATGCCTTCCTCCTCTACCTCCAAGGGCTCCAATATGAATGGCAGCTCATTTATCTCCACCTGACAGGTCTTCCCTGAGACTTCTCTGAAGTGCCAGTCTTCTACCAAGACCTCCTCAGAACCTGGAAGCTAGTTTCAGTGACCAAGTCCATAGCTACCACTGAGGAGAAGAACCTCTTCACAGAACCCCCGCTACACAACCCCCATCTCCATGTGCCGATGGTGCAGTCCCACTTGGTGTGCCAGAGGCTGGTCCTGGCTAGTGCCACCAGAGTTGGAGACCTCCTGGAATATGATCAGAAGGACTAGGCTGACCCTGCGGCAGTTGGTCAGTGCATGGGACTGTCTACCATGTGCATCCCCTGGCGTGCTCCAGGAGATAAGAACAGTCTTGCCTCCTGCTTCTCTCATTTTCCTGTGGAGGGTGCTCCCTGGCCACCCCTCACCATTTGCTCTCCAGAACTCTTCATCATGCTCCTGTCCCGGCTTCCTCTGATATGCCATCTGAAAGCTGCACAACGTCCAGCTGATCTGCCTCTGAATCATGGCCAGAGAACGTCTGTACACACTCGTGCATCATAAATCCACTTCCTCACCCTTGTGTCTCACCTTGACATTAAGTGGCAACCCAAGGAGGAGAAGAACCCTGGAAGGCCAGTCTGTATTACATTCTGCACACTGGGGATTATTTGGTGGCTCCTCCATGGAGCCATGAACATGGGCTTGTACTTGGCATGGTTTCCAAACTCCTCCAACACCTGTCCCTTTCGCAGCAAGAGGAAGACCTGGTGCACATCTGTGTAAGGTATATCAGGTTACAACCCTTCTTCTGGCTCTTCCAGAAAGTCTTCCTGAAGTTCTGGCTGCACTTTCCCCTGCCCCTTCTGATCTAGACACACCCCATCTGTAGCTCCACAGAAGTCATGGGACTGCTTCATCAGCCTCCTTCTGGTACTGGTCAAAATGGCTATTCATCTCTCCAGGAGGAGGAAGCTGGACAGGGAGATGCTTTGTGATCGTGGAGCCTATTTCCTGTCCCTTATTCAACCACACATCCAGGCAGAGTTCCTCTGAGCAGTGTCCACTCACTAAACACCTTCGTGGAGCAGTGGATGCTGTCAGGGATTCTCTGCTCAGTGTCCCACTCTGGATCCCTGATTTTCAACCTTTAACCTCACTCCCACTCCTGGTTTTTTTCGTTGGTGTCCCCCAGTAACCAACTTTAGTCTGGACTTAGTGGTTCCTCCCCTTTAGGTGAGGGGGCAGATCTAGACCCATCCACCCCAATACTACAAATGGTGCACACCTTCCAGTTCTGCAATATAAATAAGGCAAAGGTCCTAGAGACAACAGACTCCTTTAGTGCACAAACCTGATTCATCCCAGAGCAGGGCTGTTCTTGCCTAGGCAACCTAAATCTGGAATTTCTTAACATTTGAGTTCTTGCTTGACTTTGCAACCTAAATGTTCTTTTAAGATTATTTTTATGGATTATTATAAAAAAGCAAACACAAAAAAATGTTCATCGGGTGACATCAGATAGACACGCATGTGGGTTGTCAATAAGGTTGGAATATTTAGATGCACCACACAGGCCTTTGCCACTTGAGCTGTCTGAGTAGCTGATTGCAATAGGTTATCATTCTCTGTGGACCAACAGTAGAGGGGGATAAAATACACAGTTTTCAGAGGGTTTCACAAATGTTTTCTGATAGCAGAGGGATGGAGAGAATGGGGTTCCATTCCAGGCTCTGGAGAGAAGTGTACTTTAGTGCTTACAGACCCTTTTGCCTCTCCTCACCTCCAAGTTTGATACCTTCTTCCACATCCTCTCTAATCTGTCACTTTCTCAGAACTCTTTCTTCCACACCCTGGCTCCTCATCCCAGTCTCCTTGTTCAGCCAGTCATAGTCTCCCAACTAGTTCTCTGACCAAATCCTAGTGTCTTGCCCTCCTAATTTCCTTCCCAAGGTAGATCCCCCTTCCTGCCCCCTCAGCCTCTCCCTCCCCTGCTACCTCCCCCCACCCCTTTCATTGGTGCTCAGTTCCATTTTCCTTCTTCAGGCTCCTTATCCACTTTCTTCACTCCCCACATATGCATCCCCTCCTTTTCCCAGTCTCTTTTTCTAGACAGTCCCAATTCTCCCTCTGCACCCCAGCTCCGTCTCACATTTGTCTCCTCTCTCCCATTTCACCCCCCCCCCCCACTGGGTGCTAGTCCCAGTTTCGTTTTCCATTGAGTCACTTCTCCCACCACCTACCCAATCTCAATGTTACCCCTCCCCCTGCCAACAGGATTCCAGTCTCTACCCTCCACAACCCCCCTGTTTCCTTGTCCAGGAGGTCCCAATTATGTCCCTTCCTCTAGCTCTCTATCCCCGTGTCTTGTCCTCAAACCCTAGTCAGTTTCTCTAACCCTATCTCTAGGCCCAGTCTCACTAGAGTCCTTGTCTAAAATTCATCTTTTCCCTTCCTTCCCTGGTTTGGCTCTTGTGTTCTTCTGCATTCAGGAGGCTTCCCCATCCACAGTGCCTGAGTTCCAGTGGAGTCAGGGTGGTCAGTGAAGTCCTAGGAGAGAAAAGGCTCTATGGTTTTAGTTCCAGTGCTCACTCCCATACTGACCTGGAGCAGCAATTACAGGAAATGTCCTAGTGAGCCCCTATAATGTTGGATTTGGAGCATGTGTCATCACTTTGTGGAAATGATACAAGCACAGTCTGGTCAGCCTTAGAAGCTGTGAGGCACAAGCTTTCTCAGTGCACGCAGAATCTTCGGTCATTTTAGTTGCTAAACTCTAACAGGTTTCTACTGAGCATGTGCAAACTGAGATGGTCCAAGGCACATAATATGGCCAAATGTGGGTGGATGTTGGTGGGGACATCACATTACATCTCACATTACAGCGTGGGGTGGTGGACCTTCTGAAAGAAAAGGTCACCAGATTTTTTTTAACATTGAAAAACAGTGTATTAGTCCCTAGTTTTGTTCTCAGAAATGGCTGAACCACTGGAAAAAATTCAGGCTGAGGCAGGTGCCCATCATGGATTTTTTTCTGCTCAAATGCTTGGTTTGACAAAGTTGTAAGCATCTGGAAACATGGAGAGTGTTGTGCAACCTTAATAAATGGTGATGCTACCAGCTCTGCCTAAAATCATTATCTTCCTTGAAATTAGGCATCAATGTTCCCAAGAGCCAATTTTTCTATGAAAGGGAGGAAAGCATTGTTATGTCATACTTTTGTTTTTGGAGCTGCTGTCTTAAGGGAAAGTAGTGATGTCCCAATGTTGATACGGACCACTCAGAGGGGGACAAAGGGTAGTCAGGAATTTTCTTTGTCTATTTTCATGCTATGCAAAGTGTTTGGTGAATTGGAAGTCTATTTCTACTAGGTTTCACTTTTTCCACTGTCATGAAAAATGTAAGTCAAGAAAATGTCTTATAGTGAATGAAAACTCCATATAAAAATGAACAATAGGACAGGGCCATTTTGCAAATAATTAAGGAAAGAAAATGATGAAGCAACAAGAAAACTGAAGATTCATCCTTGTATAAAATATATTAGCTAAGGACATTGGATGGAAAGTGGATCAGAAACAAAGCGAGTAACTAAGAACCGAAAAATTTTGTGATAGGATTAATTACTATTAATAACTGTCCCAGAATATATATTTCTGATATGCACCACTGAAGAGGGGAAAAGTTAAGCTAAACTTTTCTAGTGTATTGATCCTTAGTATTATACTGTGCTATTTTTTTGTATACTTTTAGTAGGTTTACCTTGATTATTTTTTTTAGAATATTTAGAAATTTTGATTTCTTTTAAAATATTATTTCATTGATATTTCATACTGTCACACTGTCTGGAGTGGCTTACAATTGTGAGTGGCTACCTCAGGGCAGACTGTCAAAGACAGCGTAGATACTCCAAAGTGGTGGTATATTTCTGTGAGTAGATTTCACCTGTAACAAATTTGAACTCCTGGATCACTATACCAGTCTCAGCATGGTGTCACAGACAGTCAGTCCCCTTGAATTCTCCAGTCTCTCTTGCCACCCAGGCAAGTGATAAAAGGTCACTTACTCCAAAAATCACATCACATTCAGGGTGCTTCCAGTCCCAAGGGATCAGTCACTTACCCCAAATGAATTGGTACCCTGGAACTTACACCAAAGACAATGCCCTAGCTAACCTTGAATTAAAGTATATAAAGGTTTATTAACTAGGAAAAAGAAATAAGAGTTATTTATAGGTTAAAGCAAGCTAACATATAAACAAACAAGTTGCAATTTAAATTCTAAAACTGACAAAGTTGCAGTGACCTGTCAATTCAAAGTGTATTTCAGGGCAGACACAGGAAGTAAGCCCTGGGAATCAATGGCTTCAGGTTTTTTTGTCTCTAGCCCTGTGAGAAGTCAAACAGCAGAGATGGAAAATCTTTCTGTGTCTTTGTTTTATTTCCTTCATTCAACCTCCAAGTCCATAGGACAAGCTTCCTTGCACGTAGCATTTTCAAGGTGTAATAGGCCATTAACAAATATTTTGTATTGCAATGTTCCTTGACAGATCATCTGATTTTGATAGTTCTTCTGGATGGGCAGGAGAAGAAAAACTCTTTGATCTGAGTTCACAAGTTTAGAGCAAACATTTTCAAAGTTATAAAGCAAAACCTACATATTTCCTTATAGCATGGAATACAAACATTACAAGTAAGATTAATGCATGTAGCAACTTACAAAGATATATGCTTATAAGATTAATATTTATTTTGAGTAACACTAATGCATAAGTGAATTGGTCTGGTCTCCAGCTATGAGTTTGTCAGTTCTTAGATAATGCCTGTAATCTTGACAAGAACTGGTACCTGGCCTGCCAGCGTCACACATACCTTTTCCAACACTCTGTATTTATAATAAAATATTTTATTTAAAACAAAACAAAACAAAATAAATACATTCTACATATCTAAATATTTTGAGGCAATATAACTTGAAGAACTCTTCCTCTTACTGAGTACCCCAAATCACAAGCAAACAGCAGGTAACTTGAAACAGTGATATGCATTCCAAATATCTCATGCTCCTTGTGCTGAGAAGACCAAACATCTATGGGAAGCATAATCCTTAGGATAAGATGTCTGTCAAAAGTGAGAATAAACAATATTTTTAAATTCAAACAATCAAGGACAACATTTCTGCCTGGAAGAGGACTAAAGTTAGAAAGCTTTCTGGAAACTTTCATCATCCTCATGGCAAATCCCAAAGGGACGTGGCTTCCTTGCAGCTCAGACACCACCCAAAACAATCTCTCAGTAGATCCTTAAAGTCGTCTGACTGGATAGTCAGCAAGTCTATCACTGGCAATCATATTACACCACCAAAAGTGTTGGCACCCCCCCATGATTCCCAGCGATATAGCGGTAATCCTTGATAAACAGGCTTTGGAATTTGTTGGTCTTCCATTCTAATAATCTGCCCTTTCGAAGAAAGTTGCCAAAACCAAACTAGTGCTGACGGAGGTGGTTGCCAGGTTCAGCTTCAAATATCCTCATTTCTGATTTTATCTTTCCACTTAATATGGAAGAGCCAACGGACACATCAGAAATTGAAAACATCATTCTCAGTGCCCCCATTTCTCCTTACAGTAGAGTTTGTATAACTGTGATTTGATAGATCTGCTGTCATGACGCCCTGACAGAGGCCTCTGAAGGACCTGAAACATGGCAGCAGCTGGCGCTATACAAGTGTCCACATCTTTCAAGCAACTCCAGTACTGCCCAAGTATTTGACAGTTCCACCTACTCAGTGTCCCATCTGGACAGATCAACACTGAGCTGGTTGTATTCTGGAGCTAGAGACTGGTTGATGGTAATGACCATAGATTTAGTTTTAACAGGATTAAAAACCAGACCAGTGCACAGGCACTGATAGATTTTGCAAGTTACACAATGACGTGTGACTCATATACCAGAGTACAGAATTTCTTTTTTGGCTGGATTCACCTCTTCCAACAGAGACTAATCTACACAATGGAAATAACATATTGTGCCCTCTGCCTGTGTTTTATTCTTTCATGAAGTTGGAAACAGCTACAACCAGTAAACTTTTTCAGGTTTTTTTTTAACCACCATCTTCTTTACTGATATTCACTTATAATACCGAGTCTTTTAGCTGGTGCTGTCATGTATTGTTCCAAAGTAGGGTACTCTTTTTCATTTTGTGATAAAGGGTAATCTGGGGTATATGGGGGGTTATTATGTCTGGTTAAGACATCTGTGTTTACTTATAAATATAGCATTTGTATTGTTCCCTAAAAAGATATTTTGAAAGTCACTTTTATCTAATTGTAAGTCATTAGGCATTTCAACTCAGCTGGAAGCCTAAAGCAATTGTAGTCTAGCTAGAATAGCTGCCTAGTTTTATCCATTGTTGGATCATCAATCTCTGTTTACTTCTACTCCTGTTCCCTTTTTCCTTATTTTATTCTATTGCTTCATCTTTTTTATTCCCTCAGTGGTCTAAAAGACCAGACAAACTTTTATACAGGCCACAACAAAGACTGATTCCACAATGAAGTGACCCCTAGCTTTTTTCCCCATTAAATATGAATACCTTATGTAATAGAGTGCACAGTTGTCAGGCAAGAAAGGGGTTAAAATCCTGCAGTGGAAAGAGAGTAGAGAATCTGCTTCACTCCAGAGAAACTGCCAGCATTGACAATTCTGGAGAGTGCCTCTGCAGCTGGGGCTCATTAAGGAGCGGGGAATAAAGAAGAGCTAAGCATAGGACAGCCAGTTGGCTCATTCCTGGGGGGCAGAATCTCTCTCCAGGGTGCCCGGTAAAGAGCTGGGCTAGGCAAACCTCTAGAAGGGGCTGTGGAACTTGTCTTTCGGCTGGCACAGAGAGACAGGGTTCGCTGGAGCTGAAGCCAGGATGGGGGAGAGAGTGCTGGAAGGAGGGGGGTTGTTTGTTTAAACAAAATCTGCTTTCGCCTGTTCCCAGTCAAAAGGGTGGTAAAGGGACTGTTTGTTTAATTTCCCAGAGGGCAAAGGATTGTGTTTAGGGGGCTGACTTTATTTCCATTTACCTGAGAACAAGTAGCTCTTCTTATACGTTAAATAAGTGTCTAACTTCCATTTTCCTGAAATTAGGATTTTGGACAGCAAAATCAGCCAGGGGAACAATTCAGTGCTAAGGCTGCAAAGGTCCTAGATTCTGCAAAGGTCCTGAAACTAGAGAGCACAGTTGTACAAATTTACAGAGGGCTTGTTTGTGTAATAACCCCTGTTGTCACCAAAGCCTCAGCAGAGTAGCTCTGTGAGCCACTGAACTGCATTGATGCCCAACAATTTTTTCACGCTCTAATATGGAACAGCTCATCAAATCCAGCATCTGAGTAAACGTACAGCATATTCCACTTCCTTTTTATAGATGGCTCCTATAGGGGGAGCTGCAAGAAGATGAAGGCTGAGATTACTGTGTATCTTGGACAGAGGATTGAAAACAATGGTAAATGACCTTTATTAAAACATGTGACAATATCTTTTATTTAATGACCCTGTAGTCCCAGCACAAACAGAATATTCATTGAGTTCAGTGGGAATCAAGTGGGTGCAAATCCAGGTTCCCCCCCCCCAAAGAAAAAACCCCACTCTCCTGTTGGTAATAGCTTATCTAAAGTGATCATTCTCCTTACAATGTCTATTCCAGGTTTTCTCCCCCACTTACACATTGTAAAGAGAGTGATCGCTTTAGATAAGCTATTACCAGCAGGAGAGTGGGGTGGGGGGAAGAGAAAACCTTTTGTAGTGATAAACACCCATTTTTTCATGGTCTGTGTGTATAAAAACATCTTCTGTATTCTCCACAGTATGCATCCGATGAAGTGAGCTGTAGCTCACGAAAGCTTATGCTCAAATAAATTGGTTAGTCTCTAAGGTGCCAACAAGTACTCCTTTTCTTTTTGCGAATACAGACTAACACGGCTGTTACTCTGAAATCATATATTTGGTTCACTTCATGTATCAGTGAAATGCAATGTTTAGTGACTGTGTACAAGAGTTCAGCACAGACAATGTATTGTATCCAAATGGAGATAATGGGGAACTGAAGATGGAAAGAATGGAATTTATCTAGGACAACTAGGTTACATTTCTTGTCTTATGTCAAAATTGCAATGTGTTTTTTGTAATAACTGCAAGGATCAAGGTATGTTTTGTCAGTTATTCTTTAAAAAAGTACTTCAGTAGCACAGTTTTTCAGTATTGGCTCAGAGGGAAGAATCCCATCTACTGATTCATCTCTGCCCAGTAATGAATAAAAAAGTTGAACTATAAGTACCCTAACATTGATGGACTCAGAAATCATAATAGGTCCCAGCATAGTTCTAAATCTACTGACGGCCTAATGACAGGCCTTTCAAATATACAGAAAAGACTTATAATGAAGGACACAGGAAAAATATGAGGGTAAGTATCTTTCTCTGAAGTGGAGATAATTAGTTTACCATGCACCAAGTTTTACCGTAGCCTCATTTTCATGATGTGTATAACTCATAATGACAACCTTAGTGCACCAGGGCTGTGGGTAAGAAAAAGTAGAGTTCTCTGTTGGAGGTTACATAACTAACCAAAAGCAAGGTTCTCAGCTCACTTTTTATTCTGAAATGCTGTATGGTAGGTAACTCTGTTTAGAGCACATCTGACTTAATAAAACCATTAAGACAATGGCTCTGTTATTTCCATGCCCAGAACAGTTCATAATACATTGCTAGTCTGTGATTTGTCAATTGCATATTAGGAGTTAGGTTGTTCATCTGTAACTGCAACACAGTAATAATAGTTTAGTGAGGTTAACTAATAAATATAGATATAAAATCTCAGTGATCAAAATTCTCAACATTAAAGACACATGAAGCCTGTTGCTGCGTTTAACATTTTCACAATATATTCTCCTAGCATTTATTTAAGGTTTGCATAGGTGGCAATGAATGGAGAATGGTTCCCCTTTACCAATCAAGACACTATTCTACTATTAAAAAAAGAAAAGGAGTACTTGTGGCACCTTAGAGAAGTCCTCCTTTTCTTTTTGTGGATACAGACTAACACGGCTGCTACTCTGAAACCTATTCTACTATTGTATCATGAGATGGGGTCTACAGTACCATGCACCCAGGCAGGCAAGGAAGGAGCTGAAAATTTTATATGTTGAAAACAGAAAAGATGACATGACCTCCTATTAGTTTGGGATGCTAATCATGGAGATAGTCCACCAGCTGAGGCACATTAAGCCCCTGGAAATTAAAATGAAGCAGTCTGAAAAAAAAGCAAGTGGATTCCAAGGGAGAAGTAGAATTGTTTTCTTTCAGAGCTACTTAACCTCCTGCTTTCCACTTCTGTCTCCAGATTTCCAGTCTTCTGTTTCACTTGCTAGATTTGTTCTGTTTGTGCATTTACTGCTTTCCCACCCAGTTGTCATTAAAGGGCACTGTGTCTCCTAGCTGCTGGCAAGCTCACAGAATCAGGCTCAAATTTCTCCTGTCCTTCCCTGTTTTATTCATTTTGCAGGAAGTGTGTGTGTTGGAAGCTAACAGGGACGAGACAGAGACAAATAATGGGGTAGGGGGAAGCTTGAGGGATGCCATGAATAGGGTGAATAGAACTTAAGCAAGGAAACAGACCCAGGGGGAAGTTTGAAGGTGGATATGAAATCATAGGGGAGGAGGAACAGTAATAGGGCATCTATGCGAGGCAGGGAATGTATGAAACTGTGTCAAAGAAGGAGATATTTAGCCCTCATGGTAGAAGGGGCTGTCCACCCTGGAAAATGAAGATGTTTAAGAATGTGTTTGAATGTATGCATGTTAGCAAAAAGTTTATGCAAATTTGATTGAGGGCCCTGTAAAGGTGTTCACTCACTGCTAGGTACCTCCTCCTGGATGCTTAGGGGATTAGTGCCTTCCCTCACACTATGCCCCTCCACCCCACAACTACCCTCCAGCCAGGTCATTGTAGTCATCCCCTTCCAAGTTATTAAGTCCCATTAGACAGCTGTCCCAGGCAGTCTTCAGCTCCACTGCCCACTCTATGCCACTTCCCTCCAGTGGCTGATAGAGCCCAGGCTCACCTACTACTGGGTCCCAGACCAGGGATTCTATGCCCCGGAATTATGTTCTGCTTGTTCTAGAGCCCTGTCATTGTTTCCTCTGGTCTCCTTCCTACTTCTTTGCTCTTATCTTCTGCCCTCCCCAAGTTTATCAGCCTGAATTCCCTCCTCCCAAGAAGTGATTACAGATTTTCTAACTCTGTAGCCCCAAACATGACTCCCTTCTCCTAAAGAGTGACTGCAGATTATTCCCCTTACAGATGCTTTCTGCTGCCAACTTTCTTGCTTTGTATTAGCCTTGCCTGTTCCTTCTCAGCTGGGTTCTATCAATCAGCCTTTCAAGCCCTGGCTCTTCCCCAGATACAGACTATCAGGTTAATTGACCTCACTTAAAGTTTGCTGCCTTGTGTTGGATAAATAGCCCATTGCAGGCAGGTCTGACTTCTTTTTACCTGGGAAAGCTCTTGGATTCAGAGACAAACTAGTGGTGCTGAGGAGATATTGTTAACCTCTAACCTCGCTAGGAAGACCTGTTGAATGAATGACTGACTGAGTGAGTTTAATTTTTTTTACTCTTGGATTTGACTGTAGGAAGTGCCTTACTCAAGTACTGGAATGATATGATAATAGGAAGGTATGTCCATATAAAGTGCTTTCATTTTGGAGTATGGCTGAAAGAAATGTTTGAGTCTTAAAAGAGCAGGAGCCTTAATGTTTGTTTTTGTTATTAAACCAACACAACAATTTTAAACTTCACCCTTCAGAAATAGGCTCTTTCTGAGACCAGTTATTATTTCAGAACATGAGTTGCCAAAATCAAGCAGTGTTCTGAACACTGTCACTCACATCCTGTTGCATGTGAAAAATTCTATGATTGCACAGTTTGTGTAGTCTGTTTACCTTTCTTACCAACTCACAAGAACACAGTCAAATTTGAAACACAATTATGCACAGATTCTTACACAAAAACCTTTAATATTGCATAGAGGTACTGGAACTGTTTGGTTCAGTGGCTCTCAACACCCCCACTATACAAACTGTAAACCCTGTATATGATGAAAACTTCTTCAAACCAGGGGATGCAGTAGCACCCATAGTTCCTACACTCATGATATTGCACATCTTTGGAGTTGAATGTATTGGGAAGCCTAACTAAGGGATGGTTGTAAAATGGTTATTTATACCCTGATGTTGAAATATGTGTGTTAATTATTTATTTATAAAGATTTATGCAGTACATAGCTGCCAGAAGGTACAATTAGCCACAATCAAAGTTAGAGCCATCAGTGGGCCTGACTATTCTCCTGAGGTGGGTAAAATTAGGCCCAATCCATGACATTCATTTGTATAGTTGTAGTAGATGAGAACAATGTTACAATAGACAAGCTGATAAGAGAAATATTGCTGTTTGTTTTGGATTCACCCTGACCCCCGATAAGAATGCTGAGTATCCATAAGTAAAGCTCTCAAAATTTGCATCTTTCACATTTACAGTGTTGGGTCAGTTCATGGTCTGATTTACATGAATTCCTTGTGTTTTGGTGCATGAGACTGAGACCTCCCTTTGGGGTTCATGAAAAAGCGGAGTGTGCAAAGGAAGGCAAAATAAATGTATGACTCTACACATAGAAGTCTGTGTAAATATATGAGTGGCACTTGTTTATCTTTGGTTTGATAGTTGGTATGATCTTGGTCTGGAATTTATGTAAGGCCTTATGGAGGAACAGTAATTGGACAAATTTTTGTGAGGTTCACTAATACAATGGAAAAAAAAATGCAACAGCATGAATGTCTCAGTGATTAAAAATTAGGCTTTCTCTTTGCCAGATTCATAGAATGGATTTTGTATCCCTGCATGTGTCATTAGCAGTTAGTGTAAACACTGTCCGGCTATTGAATCTCAAATATAATTTTACTCAAGAAAAATGATTTTTCACTCCCCTTTTCTCCCCAGAGTAAAATAAAGCACACGGTGGGTTGGAAATGAATCCTCTTTACATCTGTATATTAATTACTGATGCTTCTCTCCTAGTAAGCCACTGTATATAAAACAGAGATTAATATTATTTAAAGAAGGGAAAAACTATTATAACTTCGCTGATCATTTTTCCACATTGTAATTTCACTTTCACACATTATTCTTTTTTTTTTCTTTGAAACAAACTCATAAACATCCAGACTTTACAATCCTGGCTATCAGGATATCAAGATAGCTTTCATTTTTCAGCCTTTCAGAAGCTGTTAAAAATATTCTGAGGGCATCTTCTGTGGGAGGAGGATTTAATGTGATTCAGTCAGTGTTATTCAAATCTACCTTTAATACTGTACTTGCAAATCAAAATTATCTTCACTTTATCACTCAGTGAATTGCAGGAACATATCAGTAACATCCAAAGGAGAGGGAAATACTTAAAAGAAGAAAAAAATGAACATGTCTTGGCAGTGCTTTGAAATTTCTCGTTTCTTTGATTATGCTGACTCACTAATTAACCACGAAAAAAATCGAAACTGCCATCTTTCTGAAGAAAGCTGTTTAGAAATCTTCAATACACATTTACAAACTTTCCTTGAAGGATTTTAATCACTGTGTCAATATACAGATATCAAAAATGCAGCGTAGATCCTTATTCACTTTTAGTCCTCTAAAACACAGAATTTTCCAAAAAATATACTTTTGATGCCCTTTAATTTGCTGTAATTCATTTTTAAACAAAGCTATTTTTATTTTTAATTGTTATATGGCCATCTTACCTTTTTTTACCTGTTTATGTATCCTTGTTGTTTGATTGTGTCCCATCTTTCATACCATTAGGGATGGTATGGTTGCCCCTCTATCAAGGGATAACAGATATCGGGTCTTGCAGATCAGTTTCGTATTTAATTTAAAGTTAGATTCAAAACCAAGTTCACCATTTTCTAACTTATTTTTCTTTGTTCCCTCCCAAGGTTTAGATTGTTAGGGGTTTTTTGTTTTGTCTCCTCTTTCTTGTTCTTTGTTTCATCAGTTGCCAGTCTTGTGTTTCTGGTCTCATCTCTTAGGTGGAGCAGAATCACTTGTGATGCCTAGCAGTTGTAACACATTCAGTTTCAGTTGTGATGTTGTAATTCTGTAAATTCTGACCTGTGTGTGAGAAAATTGGATTGAAAGAAAAGCTTCAGAGGTATATCTGAGAGGACACAACAAGATGTCCGGATACCTTGTTAGCTGAGGACTCGATCATATGATAATCTGAAAATTCCTATGGACACCCAGTTTGAACCTCTGTGGTACTGTCTCTCTGCCTTTTGTTGGAGTGAGGTTAGAGTATAGCTAAGCAATTAAGGGTTGTGCTCCATAGACTCCCATTGTCTGTTCCACCCAGGTTATAGCTAATTAAGAATGTCCAATAACTTGTGGCAGAGTTCCTGAGTGGTAATAGTTAAGAGGTATCTGACTGTGTTATGCACTAAGTTATAACATTATTACACAGCTATTTTTAAAGGTCACATCATAAACTAGCAAATATTAAAGAAGCAGAAATAGCATAGTTCATCTTAGACTCACCTGCTTAATTAAGATAGGTATAAATAATTACAAATAGAAGAACTGGGAAATGCAGAAAGTTTTTATTTATTTATTTTGTTTTTAAAGTTCTTAACGCTTATACTGCCTAAAAGGTGTTCCTCAAAGTCTCCACTGTCCAGGGGTTGACTGGCATAAATGGGTCTGCATCATTTTTATCAGCTTTTATCCTCCATACTTTTCCATTTAAAGTAGCCTGACTTCAGCCCATTAACGGTTTTAATGGTTAAGACCAGATCCTTGCATTGAACTTGGAAGCAAATGGCAGATATCGGAGACTGCAGAACACTAGTGCTATCTGTGGCTAGTCCCACTTAAAGGATCCACCACCTTTTGTCAAAGCTGGAGTTTGATTGGCTTGACAGACAGCCCTTGGTAGAAGAAGTTACTTTATCTAGTCTTGAGGTCATGACAGTCACTATGGCCCATATCCACAGGGGCATTTAGGCTCCTAACTTCCATTGGGATCTTAAACACCTTTGTGGATCTGGGACCAGGTCTTTATCTGAGAGGACCGTTTGGCTAGCCTGAAGGGGATGAAGACAATGGAAGCTGCTGAGAGCTCAGCCCTTTTGAGCTGCTGACATCAGCAAGGGTGGGAAAGAAATTCTTCTCCTACACTGCAGATTTGTTCGTTTGGCTATGACTGCAGATTCAGGTGTTTGGTAGCTTCCACCTTTTTTGTGTCACCATTTTCTGTGGTGGGATGGCCTTTCCATACCTCCTCAAAATCCCCTATGCATACTGGGCCATATGCACACCTTGGAGCTGTACTCTTTGGGGATCTAAGTGATGGAGAATATCTGTGCAGATTCCCAGTTTTATCCCTTCACAGCAGCACTGTGCTGCAGTAAAGATTACCTATGACAGTGTAGGGGGGCAGGGAAAGATTTGTCCCCAATGGAAATTTCAGAATATCTTCTACACAGTCTTTTCATTGAGATGCTGACTTTGGATGTATAAGGCACATCGTATACAATTACATACTAATGGTGAGTGATCTGGAGAATTTTTCTTTTGGGGCAACTGAATTCTATGTTAATATACTATGGAGATATATGTGTATGTATGTATGTGCAGCCAGAATGAGATAAAGATGAACAATAGCCTTCTGCACTCCAAGTTAAGAATGCAGTTGGCATTGTCAACGGTTGTAATACCCTTGTCTGTGAATATTTTGTTCTTCTGTTGCAAAGTTCATGTAATTTTTTTAAATGTTTAAATGCCTTAAAAATCAGTAAGAATGGCCATACTAGGTCAGACCAAAGGTCCATCTGGCCCAATATCCTGTCTTCTGACAGTGACCAATGCTAGATGCCCCAGAGGGAATGAACAGGTATAATTATCAAGTGATCCATTCCCTGTTGCTCATTCCCAGCTTCTACCAAATGGAGGCTAGGGACACTATCCCTGTCCATCCTGGCTCATAGCCATTGATGGACCTATCCTCCATGAATTTATCTAGTTCTTTTTTGAACCCTGTTATAGTCTCGGCCTTCACAACATCCTCTGGCAAAGAGTTCCACAGGTTGACTGTGCGTTGTGTGAAGAAATACTTCCTTTTGTTTGTTTTAAACCTGCTGCCTATTAATTTCATTTGGTGACCCCTAGTTCGTGTTATGAAATATTACTAGTTTGTCATACAAGCAGCCAGCATCCACGCAGCGTGGAAAAAAACTATGGTGTCTCTTCTTCCCTTCCAATGTGCACATAAGTTCTATTGTCATTAATAGGGGGAATACGTGTGGATAAGGAGAATAGAAGAGATTCTGTTGTAAGATAACAGATTTCTATGGCATAATGTGGCTAGCAATGTCTGATTTCATATGTGTGTGGGAAAAGAAGTTTCAGAGCTTAGTGTTGAGTCATATCAATATAGTGACTCCTCTGAAGGATTTTTGGCAGGAGTGAAATTAAGTTAGAGGACTTACCGGTACACCGGAGTCCTGAGCAGGGGGCGTGGCCTCAACCCCAAGAGGTGTGGCCTCAAATCCCCAGGCCCTTTAAATCTTGATTTAAAGGGCCAGGGCTCCAGCTGCGGTAGTGGGGGCTGGGAGCCCGGGGCCCTTTAAGTCACCCCCGAGTTATTAGCTGCAGAGGCAGCTGGGAGTCCCGGGGCTCAGGGGGCGATTTAAAGGGCCCAGGACTCCAGCTGCCACTACCGCAGCGGAGCCCAGGGGCCCTTTATATCACTGAGGAGCCCTGGGGGCTCCCGACTGCCACTGCTACCCTGGGGTCTTGGGGCTCTGGCAGAGCTTTAAAGTGCCTGGGGCTCTGCTGTGGTAGCAGCTGCCAGAGCCCTGAGCCCTTTAAATCCCCACCTGAGCCCTGCTGCCCGAGCCCTGGGGTAGCGGTGGCCGGGCTCCATCAGGGATTTAAAGGAACCCTGGGCTCCAGCCCCTGCTACCACCCCAGCCCTTTAAATGCCTGCCGGAGCCCCACCGCCGCCATCCCAGGGCTTCGGCAGCAGGGGTCCGGTGGGGATTTAAAGGGCTGGGGCAGTAGCGCTGGCTGGAGCTCCGGGGCTCTTTAAATCCCTGCCAGAGCCCCCCTACCCCTACCCCCGGGCTCGGACAGCAGGACTCAGGAGGGGATTTAAAGGGCTCCGGGAGAGTGTGGGGGCTGGAGCTCCGGGGCCCTTTAAATCCCCGCCAGAGCCCCGCCACTGCCGCTACCCCGGGGCTCGGGCAGCAGGGCTCAGGTGGGGATTTAAAGGGCTCCGGGTCAGTAGCAGCGGCTGTAGCTCCGCGGCCCTTTAAATCCCCACCTGAGCCCTGCTTCCCGAGTCCTGGGGTAGCGGTGGCAGGGCTGCAGCGGGGATTTAAAGGGCCCTGGAGCTCCAGCTGCTGCTACCCCCACCCGGGGCCCTTTAAATCCCCGCCTGAGCCCTGCTGCCCGAGCCCTGGGGTAGCGGCGGCGGGGATCTGGTGGGGATTTAAAGGGCCCCGGGGCAGTAGCAGCGGCTGGAGCTCTGGGGCCCTGTAAATCCTCGCCAGAGCCCCGCCACCGCTACCCCAGGACTTTAAATTGCCCTCTTGGCCAGCCGGTTCTGGTACGGCTCACTGGCTCTTACGGGTACGCCATACCGGGGCGTACCGGCTTACTTTCACCTCTGATTTTTGGTTTAGTTGAGCTGTGCGAGTGAGGATTGCTGTTTGTTCATTTTTGTTTTGATAAAGCAGGGAGTTTCAGTGCTGCTAATGGAAAGGCTGGTATTTAATTGTATAAGTACCTGTGTGCTTGGTGATAGGCGACAATGTACCTTTATGAATAAATAAGGAGGTGGCACCCAACCTGCTGCAATCACCCAGCTCACCACTTTGCTGAGTAAAGGTCATGCCAGCATTCCAAAAGCATACAGTATACTGTATGCTAGTTTTGGTTTCAAATCTCCCAGGATAATGTGTTTAAAAATGGTGCACATGTACATATTCCATTAGAAGCTGTAGCTCGGCAGAAGCCACTGCGTGGTAAAAAAGTCTTTCAGCTGCAATAGAGCACCGAAGTGCACAGTGCCCTAAATAATGAACATGTGAATCTATGGCAAATTACTTGTGTCCCACCTATGATTGTGACCAATATTACCGTACTGTACATTCATTCTGTAAAATGTGAAGAATAGAACAGCCTGATGGTACAATTGCTACAGCAGGATTAGACTAGGTTAGCTGAATTAGACTGTAGTCTTAAAACTAAAGAGCTGACTGCTAACTCTATCTGGGGGGAAAGCATTGATTAACATACTATCAACTTATAGGGAAGGGTGTTTTTTTTTCCCAAATGAAATCTACTAAGGGTTTTTAAATTTTGTTTTGTTTGTTGTTTTTTATGTGTAAGAAACTGAACCAGAAAGCACATTTCTGCTGACATTAGAATGTGTTACCGCATCAGGGCTTCAAGCTTTGATGACTCATAGACTAATTTGATATTCTCTTTTATTACTTTGGAGGAACAGTGTGCATATAAGGCCAGAGGGGGTGGGGTTAGAAGGTAGAACAAATTGTACTGGCAACTAATTATGGCCAAGCCTCAAAATTATTAATGTTTTAGTTGCTAATCTGAAGTTTATCCAAACCTCTTGGCCTATCAGCAGTAAATCTGAGTCTCATAAGACCTAGACATTTATTATTATTCCTGACACTTCCTCATTTAACTTCAGCTGGAACTTTACAATGTAAAGATCTGTGAAAGAAAGGTATGGGGTAAGAAGGATTTCTGCAATGAGAGGATGATGTAATTGCCTAGATAGTCAAACTTTTAAAAAATAAATTGAACCAAAGCTCATTGTAACTTTTTTTTGGCAAAACATCAGCAGTAAAATCCTAGTCTTGTTGGAGTTCATGGGAGTTTTGGATACTTCAGTAGTGGCATCTTTTCACCCCAAGGGGTGTGTGCAATCTTGCTTTAAACAAACATATTTACCAGTTGGCAACATAAACATTCCAAAGATGCCTGTATTTGGGTGTATTACATTTTCTGCTGGCTCATGATGAACTTAACCTTTGGGCTGAGAGGAAAAGTTCAGTGTATGGGATCTGTCTACCCAAATGGGGAGTGCTGTAGTCAATATTGTTAACATAACATGATAGGAAAAGCCCCCTTAACACCCATGTACACATAGTTTAAGAGCTTTTCAGTTAAATTAGCAGGTTTTGTTCTAGCAAAGATTGGAGCCTAAACTAGAACATAATCAGGTCACATAACTTGAAAGGTGTCTAAGGGTATTCATATGTATCTGTGTGGGTATAAAGGATTGTTTGGTTTTTCAATCACATTGCACTAACTCAGTTGTGAGTGAGGAAACCCACCTTATTTCCTCCTGAGGACAGATCTATGTTAGACCTGAAAAAAAGTCCTGACACGTGTGGCCCATTAGAAAATTGGAGCCAACAACTGTGCTTTGTAAAGGAGAAACTGTAAAAAGCTAAACTTTCTAGTGGGATGTGGGAGTGCTTTTGGGAATGAGAAATGCTGGATTTTCCTTCCAGATGGCAAGGAAGGCACCTGGACTTATTCTTGACTCCCTTAACACATTGAGACACAGTGAAGAATTAGATTTGTGTGTGAGGGAAATCTTTTTGTTGATTGGTTCTGCTTTAGTCAAGTCCAATCTGATTTAGAAAACAACTACCATTGAACTATGAGAGACTAATTGTTTCCATCATCGAAAACTGCACTGGAGACACAATTTTTGTGGGGAGGGGAGGTTAGGGGGTTCATTTAGGTATATTTTCTTACTCTGTAATCCTATTGCAATCCCCTTTATTACTTGCTCCAAACAAAACCAAACCCCAGAAGATATAATGAGAAAACGGACAGAAGACTTTTAAATCCATTCTGAACACTATAGGATCATGTCTTTAATGGTTCTGAGCATTTTACAACTCCCTTTGAAATCAAGTAGAAGTAGAAATGTTCAGCATCAATTTAGACTTGGCCCACAGTTGGACAAAATTTTGTCCGAAATAATGATTATATCATATCTCTGGTCTAACACCTATTTTAAGGTAAAGGGGAAACAGTTTCTGTATCTTTCATATTTGATTAAAATGGTACCTGCGGTTGTACCAGAATATGTGAAAATAGATAGAAATATGAACTGTCACATCCAAATACTGCTGCTTTTACACCTCCTATGGAAATGTCATGCTGTACCGCTCAAGTCACATCTAAAATACTTGTATTTGTTATTGAGGTTTACTGTAAGTGAAGTAAGTCACAGTACATCACATATTTTGTAACTTATATATTTAGTCCACAAATGTATTTTTCTCTGTATATATTGAAAAATATCTTATCTCCCACAATAAAAGTGTACTGGAAAGTTTTTCAGAAACAATGCCAGAAATAAAATAAATGTTCATGGTTACACAGAAAGAGGCTTTCTTAGGGTCAATGCAAATGATAATACAGTTATTTCCTGCCCCATTTAATGCAGAGAGAATTTTGTAGGCTGGTAGGGAACACACCGCATTGTTCTTAAACAGCATAGTGGAATAATATTTCTGTGATATTTTCTCTAAAACTTGAGGGACACTTCAGGATATGGGTGATGTATTTTGACCCACACCCCTTCATCTCGCCCCCCACAATCATCTCTAAGCCAAATAACAAGTTTAGAATGTGCTCCCTGTTGCTATGAATCTGAAATTGGCTACAGTAGGTAAGAGATAAGATATACTGGCTTGTGTATTACAGTCTTGTTTGAGTTTTTAGGGGTTCTTGATACTAAGCCCAATATTTTCTGTCCTAATTATTATTAGGAAATCCTTGCTGTTAGATGTTTAGTAGGTCAGCAGGATACCAAGGCTGGCCACATCCCTTGATTTACAGACTGAGTAGACATGGCCTAAAGACTTCTTGTTGTTCTAAAAGAACCTCTGAGGTTTGAGATTAGAGGGGAGCAATATGGGCACATTCTAGAACAACAAAGTGTAGTCAAAGTGTGGAGTTGTCAGAAGTGATGAGATTCTACATAAGGATTGCACTGATGTCGAGCCACGTTCACTGATGTAGACCATTTTTTTTTTCGAGGTGGGGGGCGTCTCTTCAGAGATCAGGCAATGGGTAAATAAAGGGCTTTCTGGCAATCAAGCACCAGTTAGATTTTGCATGAGACTGAGATCTTGTGGTTTCTATCAATCTTGATGATGTGGCTTTTGGTTGTGTTGACTTCCCATGTCTGGATCTCAGTTTCTTTGCAACAGTGAGATGTCCCTTGAATCTGTTTCTGTTTATATTTCTTATTAGTGGTTCACAGTCAAGCTGGAAGGGCATATCAAGTGGGGACAATACCAAACTGAGAGGGGTTGAAAACACTTTGGAGGATAGAGATTAAAATTCAAAATTATCTGGAGAAATGGTCTGAAGTAAATTGGATGAAATTCAACAAGGACAAATGCAAGGCACTCCACTTAGGAAGAAACATTCAGTTGCTCACATGCAAAATGGGAAATGACTTCCTAGGAAGGGGTACTGCAGAAAGGGATCTGGGGGTTATAGTGGATCACAAGCAAAATGAGTCAACAGTGCAAGACTGCTTTGTTTAAAAAAAAAATCATTCTGGGATGTGCTAGGAGGAGTGTTGTTAGCCAGACATGAGAAGTAATTCTTCTACTCTACTCCATGCTGATTAGGCTTCAACTGGTGTATTGTGTCCAGTTCCGGTGTATTGTGTCCATCCAGAAAAATGTGGACAAATTGGAGACCGCCTAGAGGAGAGCAACAACAATTACTAAAGGTCTAGAAAACATGACCTATGAGGGACGACTGGAAAAAAATGGATTTGCTTAGTCTCAAGAATGGAAGATTGGAGAGGACAGGATAACAGTTTACAAGTACATAAAAGGTTGTTATAACGAAGGAGAAAATTGTTCTCCTTAACTTCTGAGGCTAGGACAAGAAGCAGTGGACAAGAAGCAGTGGGCTTAAATTGCAGCAAGGGAGTTTTGGGTTGGACATGAGGAAAATCTTCCTAGCTGTCACAGTAGTTAAGCACTGGAATAAATTGCCGAGGGAGGTTGTAGAATCTCTGTCATTGGAGATTAAGAGCAGGTTAGACAAACACCCGTCAGAGATTGTCTAGATCAGGAGTGGGAACATTTTTTTCTATTAAGGGCCATTGACCCATAGAAAAAATCAGTTGTGGGACACAGCACAGACCTGCAGGGAGGGGTGTGTGTGTGGAGACTTAGGGCTTCTCCCCACAGCAGAGCAAGCAGGCACTCACAGCTCCAAACCCCTGGGTGGTCGTGGAGACTCGGGGTTTCCCCCAGGCTCTGGGGTGGGGCCAGAAATGAGGGTTCACAGTATGGGAGGGGGCTCTAGGCTGGGGCCAGAGGTTGGGGTGCTGCTGGGGGTGCGGGCTCTGGGGTGGGGCTAGGGATGAGGGGTTTGGGGTGCAAGAGGGGGCTCTGGGATGGAGTCAAGGGGTTTGGAGTATGGAAGGGAGTGGGGTGCAGGAGGAGGTTTGGGGTACAGGCTCTGGGAGGGAGTTAGGGTGTGGGAGGGGGTTCCAACCTGGGGCATGGGGGTTGAGTTGCAGGCTCTGGCCAGGCAGCGCTTACCTCATAAGGACATCAGAATGGCCATACTGGGTCAGACCAAAGGTCCATCCAGCCCAGTATCCTGTCTATCAACAGTGGCCAATGCCAGGTGCCCCAGTGGGAGTGAACCTAACAGGTAATGATCAAGTGATCTCTCTCCTGCCATCTATCTCCACCGTCTGACAAACAGAGGCTGCAGACACCATTCCTTACCCATCCTTGCTAATAGCCATTAACCTCCATGTATTTATCCAGTTCTTTTTTAAACCCTGTTATAGTCCTAGCCTTCACAACCTCCTCAGGCAAGGAGTTCCACAGGTTGACTGTGCACTGAGTGAAGAAGAACTTCCTTTTATTTGTTTTAAACCTGCTACCTATTAATTTCATTTGATGGCCCCTAGTTCTTATATTATGGGAACAAATAAATAACTTTTCTGTATTCACCTTCTCCACACCACTCATGATTTTATATACCTCTATCATATCTCTCCTTAGTATCCTCTTTTCCAAGCTGGAAAGTCCTAGCCTCTTTAATCTCTCCTCATATGGGACCTGTTCCAAACCCCTAATCATTTTAGTTGCCCTTTTCTGATGCCAGTGTATCTTTTATGAGATGAATACTGCATACAGATGTGCTCTCCTCAAGATGTGGGCATACCATGAATTTATATAAGGGCAATAAGATATTCTCCATCTTATTCTCTATCCCTTTTTTAATAATTCCTAACATCCCGTTTGCTTTTTGGACTGCCACTGAACACTGCGTGGATAGTTCTCCGAAGACATCCACGATGACTCCAAGATCTTTCTCCTGATTAGTTGTAGCTAAATTAGCCCCCCATCGTATTGTATGTACAGTTGGCATTATGTTTTCCAATGTGCATTACTTTGCACTTATCCACATTAAAATTCATTTGCCATTTTGTTGCCCAATCACTTAGTTTTATGAGATCTTTTTGAAGTTCTTCACAGTCTGCTTTGGATTTAACTATCTTGAGCAGTTTAGTATCATCTGCAAACTTTGCCACCTCACTGTTTACCCCTTTCTCAAGATCATTTATGAATAAGTTGAATAGGATTGGTCCTAGGACTGACTCTTGGGGAACACCGCTAGTTACCCCTCTCCATTCTGAAAATTTACCATTTATTCCTACCTTTTGTTCCCTGAACCTCAGGCAGCTTCTGGTCAGCAGCACAAAGGGTGGGGCCAGAAATGAGGGATCTCTGCCTGCTCTGGCTCCACACTGCTCCCGGAAGCGGCCAGCATGTCTGGCCCCCAGGCAGAGGGACCAGGGAGCTCTGCTTTGTGCCCCTGCCCACAGGCACTGCCCCTGCAGCGCCCATTCACAGTGGTTTCCAGCCAATGGGAGCTGCGGAGCTGGTGCTGCTGGTGGGGGAAGTGTGCGGAGCTTCCCTGCTCGCCCCTGCTCTTAGGGGCCGCAGGGACATGCTGGTAGCTTCTGGTAGCTGTGCAAAGCCAACTGGACTTCTAACGGCTTGGCAACCCTAGCTCCCCCCCACAGCAGGGTGAGGCGGCACTTGTGGCTCCAGCCCTGCATGGGGGCGCTAAAGCTCAGGACTTCGGGCATGAGGCTCAGAGAATTGCCGCAGGCCAGATGAAATGAAGCACGGACTCAAGGAAGGGACTCGAGGTCTTCTAGTCCAGTCCCATGTACTCAAGGGAGGACTAAATATTTTCTAGAGCAGGGCTGGATCCAGCCCACAGGCCGTAGGTTCCCCACCCCTGCTCTAGATAATATTTAGTCCTCCCTTGAGTACAGGGGACTGGACTAGAGGACCTCTTGAGTCCCTTCCAGTCCTGCTATTCTATGATTATTTAATATTGTATTTTGGTAGTAACTAGAGGCTCCAGTCAGGGATCAGGGACTCTGTAGTGCAAAGCAGTGGGACTGGTAGATAATATGGATAGCAAACTCATGTTCTAATGGATATGCTGCTTTAATGGTCCTTCTGAGACCTAGAAGTCAGCATATATGTGTGTGATTCCTACTGATGCTCTGGTGAGTCAGGAGAAGTTTGAGGCTGTGTAGCTGGGCAACAGGTAGGCCACCATTTTTATTTTATATATGGAGAGGAGAGATGGCTGAGACTTTGGCCAATATTCTCAAGGTTTTTCTCTATGGAACTCTAATTATAGACTCTGCCTCACTCTTGAAATCTAGTGCCCACTCATTTTCTTTCCAGACTCATCTAAAGCAAGATAGCTCAGTACAGTGCACCATCTCTATATCGTGGATTGGATTTCAACTGAGTTTCAGCAAGGAATGACTTTCTATCAGAGTAAGCAAAATTTGTCAACAAGAGGAAATACTGGTGTCAACAAAAGCCTGTTTTAGCAAAGAAGAGTGTAATCCATGATTTAAAAATACCCTTTTATCCTCAGTCCCTCAGAGATACGTACACTGTACTGCAGAAGTCTAACACAGACTCATCTAAACTTTGAGCATTTCTTTCATTCTATCTTCTGAATATCCGGGTTTCATCAGGAGAAACCTTTATTATCAAATTCTCTTAGGTTAAGATATTTACGAGCTTTTCAAATGACATAAAGGGCCAAATAATGGAGATGGACTGATATGCATAACTGATGCCTGAATTTGGCCCAGTTTGGTTTCATTCTAATCATCCTTCATTTTGAGTTCACAAGACAAAGATACTGATTCCATTTATAAATGTTTCATAGATGCTAAAGCATGTTACATGCCTGATCAATATGTTCTATAGATGCTTATAAACACATGAGTAGAAAGTGTTGTAAATGGTCAAAAGCCATGGGAATAAGCAAACTATTCCACTCTATAACAATTGATTAACCGTTTATTAAAACTTCTGTTAATGCCTTATAAACTATTCTAAAATGGATCCTTAATGTTAAGTGTTACCACTAATTCAAGAAATATTGTGACAACAAATTTCCAGTCACTGATTCTTCTTATGATTCGGTATATTCCCTTTGAGTTATTGTTTTCTTAACAAGTTGATTGCCTACAGAAATCTTCAGGGAAAAATATCTGCTCTCAATAATCCCACATACTCTCTATTTTATGTATTTCATTCTCCTCTATTACTCAGTTGTGGAGTATTGCTGGCACAAGTGAACGTGCAGTATGGTCTAGATCAGACGTGACTGCTAGGTTTATATTATGGAGGTGCCTCCAATAGTAGGGATGATTCCAACTTCCTTTGAAAGAAATCAGCATTGTAAAGATCCTTAGAAGCCGATTCTTGATTTAAAGGTATGATGCAGGTGCCCTTAAGGCTGCAGTGGAGCATTGCACAAATTAGACATTCAGAGTCCCAGGAAGGTAGCAATTACATTACACAGCATCTTTTTGAAATTCCAATTAAGACAATTTGCTTCAGCCCCTGTTCCAGTGGACTAATAAATTTTTCTTCATTAATCTATCTGAATTTTTTACAAAGTAGCCCATGATCCTGGTATCCTATCACCTTTGATGAAAAGTAAATATAAAAATAGTCACAACTAGCTTAAAATTGCTGTTGGGATTTTTAATATATACATATATGTACAATGGCATCCTCATGCAGTGTGTATGTAACATGATTTAGCATGAGGATGCCAATATGTTTGAGAGGATTATCTCAGGAAAGCTGTGTATTGGAAATGTTTTTGCATTTAGCTCTGGCTACAGAGAGAGATAGGTAGCCACTCTTTTTTATTTTGTCTGGTAATGAGTTCTACAATCTCAGACTAGCTCTTGCGAAAGGTCTGTCTCGTGCAGATATGAATCTTCCTCTGTTTGTCATCCATTTAATTTTTCCAGGGAATCAAAGCTCTAATCGTTGCCAAAATAGAGGCAAAATAGAGGCAGGGTAGTTGGGGCCTGTACCACTAAGGGGTTTAAAAATCAGTACAGCACCATTGAACTGGAATTGGTGTTCAATGGGAAGCCAGTTCAGAGTGTGGCATATTGGGAAAATCCGTTCCTAGTAACCTGTGGTAGTAAGCAGATGAGATGCATTTTAAAATGTAAAATTGTTGTTGTTTCATGGAGAGGACAGAATATTTGTTAGTGTAGACTTGTTTCTGTTATAATGGTTTATATGGAACAATTTGTGCATGTAAGAGAGGGGATGGTATTTAACAGAAATCTCTGAAAATATCACCATTGTAAGTGTTCAAAGAAACAGTATTAATTCTAGTAAATCAGCTGTCCTATCTTGTCTTCCTGTAATGCTTACCACCTATTCCAATACTTTAGGTTGCAGTGAGTTAACAGAGTAAGATTGAGTATATGAACCTTAAGCCATGAGCATCATTTCATTCATAGTAAACCAAAATGTAGTGTTTATTTCTGCTTTGGGTTATCGCTACATACTGTCTGAAGCCTGTTATGGTACCAATAGACACATAAAAGTGAAATTATTACAGCTCTTTAGCTTGAGGGCTGATGACATGCTGCTGTGCATGTTTCTCATGGAGCATGCTAAAATCAAGGCATTTAATTACAATCCTTCAGCATGAGCAGTAATGTACAGATCACTTTGTCAGTTTGCACATTCCGTTGGCTGGTAAACTGGAGAATTTATGAAACATTAAACTATGTCACTCTTAGCTGGATTTAACTTAGTTACATTATACTCACATAAAGCTCTTTGCGAATGAGATATGGAAAAATGTTAACTCTACCAATCTCAGAGGATCAGCACAGTGAAGATGATAATATATCCTTGCTGAATATTTTCACTTAGCTAGCCTAAACCCATCAGAGTAACTTAAAAAAAAAATCAAATAATCAAAAAGAGCTTAAGGTAGTATTACAGCATAAAATTCCCAGGATAAATTCAGTGTTAATGATATATCTGAGAGAATTTTGATTTAATCCATGGAAATGTTCTGGTTTTAAAAACATGGACTTTGTAACAACTAGATTTTATTTTTATGGGTACAACTTTCTTTTATTCCAGTAAAATCTAAACTTGCAGCAAGCACCTTTCCTCATGGCATCAGATTGCAGGGGGGAAGGAGGATGACTGGCATTAGCATGGCTCCAGCCCATTTGGCAGGGAAACAGAATCTATGGCATCTGCAGGTTCAATTCATGCCTCATATGCTCTCTGATTGAGCAAGACAACAATACAACACCCTTGTGCTGAAGAAAGACAAGTCAGGAAAAAATGAAGTGAAAGTTTAAAATCCTTAGTAATTCTGAACAAACGTTATACTTACAAGATTAACTTTTTATTATCCTTCCTGTTAAATCTCTCTCCCCCGCTCTCTGTGTAATACAGACCCGCAGAAATGAACTATGAAATATGCAAGGTTGGTTCCTATGATTTTTGTATTATTGATTATTATTAGTGTGTCCAAATATACTGTGCCAGCTGCTATGGTGTGTCTTCCAGTGCTTTGTCTAGCCCAGATTTAAATGGAAATGGGTTTTCCACCATTTATATCTCCTTGACCATATCACACAACTTGTGCATGGTAGGAATAAATGTAGGTCACGCACATAGAAGGGGGCAGCTGTGTTTTGGAAAGTGGTGAGTCAGAACACTACTTAGGGGGTCATGGTGAATAGTCAACTGAATAAGAGCTCCCACAGTGCTATGCAGTGGTTAAAAAAATGAACACAATATTTGGATGTAGAAGTTGAGGTGTTTATTACCACTATATACGGCATTAATGCGACCCTTATTGGAATACTGTGTCCAGTTCTGGTGTCCAAAGTTTTGAAAAAGGATGTTGACAAATTGAAAAGAGTTTAGAAAATAACTGTAAGAAAGTTCTGTGGTCTGAAACTGATTTTCCAGTGAGAAACTCAAGAAGCTCAATCTACTTAGTTTAACAAAGTGAAGATTAAGCAGTAACTTGATCATGGTTGCTAAGTAACTACACAAGGAAAAGATTTCTAATAACCGATGGCTCGTTAATCTAGCAGGCAAAGCCATAATATGATCCAAGTCTGGAAGCTGAATCTAGAAAAAATAAGATTATTTTTAGTGAAGGTAATTAGTCATTGGGACAATTTAGATAGGGATGTGGTGGATTCTCGGTCTTGAAGTTTTTAAAACAAGAGTAGATGCTTTTCTAAAAGATATGCTCTAGGTGAACCAGAAATTATGGGCTTGATGGGGGAAACACTTCTGGACTTCAAATCTATGAATCCATGACAATCACTGTAAT
This sequence comes from Lepidochelys olivacea, assembly GCF_965140295.1. Taxonomy (NCBI): domain Eukaryota; kingdom Metazoa; phylum Chordata; order Testudines; family Cheloniidae; genus Lepidochelys; species Lepidochelys olivacea. The sequence continues at coordinate 173,660,625 of NC_140412.1, read as the reverse complement.
TAAAGTTTGTTTTTCATATGTTTGCAAAACATCCTCTTGAAGATTCTACATCCAAATCTCAATTTTCCCTCATTCCTTCTACGTTTTCTTTGGGTTTTATTCTTTTGTGTTTGATTGTGGCATGTCCCATCACAAGATGCAGAATACTATTCTGTCTGCATTAAACAATAATGAATATGATTGGTATAAATTGTAAGAGCCATAATTTTACATGGGTACATATAAAAGTAAAAGCTAAGTAAAATTAAGGGGAGTATTTTAACTACAGCTGATAGTTCTATGTTACAGTAACCTCCTTGTTCATTTGCATATAAATAATTTGCATAATAAATCTTGAGCCAAGATCTTAGTATTACTCTGGGAATGTTATTTTTCTGTATTTTTTTTAAAGTCAGTAGATAATTCCTTTGCTTTCAATTTATAATCAGTGTTGCGATAGTAAATGAACCAAACTATCACAATCCTCTGATTCTTTGTAGGTAAGCCAAATTCCCTCTATGCCTTATGTTTATAATTCTTTGTATTTAAACGAACCTAAGGTGAACTTCAGCTGACCCTATTGCTTTTTGTTAAAATCATGATGAGGAACACATCTATAATCAAACAGTAAGACTGTATTTGATTATTCACTTTGCTTTTCTACTCTGATTTAGCTGATCTAGTCAAAATGCCCAGAAAGGGACCACTTGGAACTGACCTGAGGCAGGTATTTTATGTGATTTATGATTACAGATGGCATTAGCTTTTATTGGTTAGGTTAAGTTGAGAATATTCAAAGTAAGTAAATGACAGCAAAACCAACCTTGGAAAAAGGCATGAGAAAGGATTTTCTTTTTTCTAAAGTAGTCTATAAAGGGTGACAGGTTTCAGAGTAGCAGCCGTGTTAGTCTGTATTCGCAAAAAGAAAAGGAGGACTAGTGGCACCTTAGAGACTAACCAATTTATTTGAGCATAAGCTTTCGTGAGCTACAGCTCACTTCATCGGATGCATCCGATGAAGTGAGCTGTAGCTCACGAAAGCTTATGCTCAAATAAATTGGTTAGTCTCTAAGGTGCCACTAGTCCTCCTTTTCTTTTTATAAAGGGTGAGTTTTGGGAAGATAGTTTTAAGTATTCTGCCAACATTACTTCAGTTACAGAGAGTTAGCATGCCTTTCCTTAAGACTAGCATGTATAGTGCTGTCTTAAGTACTGCTTAATTGTCTTTCTTGAAGAAAGTTTAAACTGAGTTAGTTATTTGGCATCATGATTTATTAAATTTGAACATGCAACAGTTGTATGGTCTCTGTTACCAACTAGAGCTATGCAAAATGTTCATAGCATAATTTAAAAATAGATTAAATAGATTAAGCTTAATCTGCTTTGAATTTTCACCATGAACCCCAAACCCATCCTTTTGTTTTTCAAGAACTTGGCTAACTTTCAGGCAGCGTCCACAGACAGAAAGGATGCTAGATAAGGACTCTTGGGTGGAAACCATTAGAAACTTTGAGCCCTAACCTGAAAGCAAAACTTGCCGGGTGGGTGTGGGGGTGTGATATCTATGCGTACACACACAAATTGTCCTGTCATATGGCTTAAACAAAATTCCCTGAGTTTCAAACAGCTTTATTATCAACAGTTATTCTTTTGTGAGAGTGAGAGGGCAAGGGCATTAGAACTCCACTGTGAAGATGTTTTATTTGCAGGGACTGGATGCTTCAGAGGGTTACAGTGGATACGGAAGTTTTCTCCTCTAAGCTTACTTGTTCAATTTCAGGTTGCATTAAAAAAAGATGGAAAATCCATTTAGTTTCACTTTTGGGTCTTTAATAAAGGAAATGGTGATTCCTGTCTAGTTCCCACTGGATAGTTGTTCATACCATAGTGGTCACAACAAAAATGAACTATGAAACGTGTAAAGGTTTTCTCAAATTGACAAGTTTAAATGTGTGGTAAAATTAGATATGTGCAATATCTGTATTTCTAGGGATTTACAGTGAATCTTGTTGCAAAACTTTTTTTCTAGTTTTCAGGTCTCTCTACAAACTCAGACAAGATTTGTCAAAAGTTCTTCTAAAGGTTTTTTTTTTGTTTTTGTTCCCCTCCCCACCCCACAAGTGAGCTTAGGTTCAGTTTTGATGAAGTCTTGCCCAATCTATTGATCTGATGAAAAACTAACTTGGAAATTTCAATTGTTTCATTCCGTTTTTTGTTCGAATCTGAAAAGCAAAGTTTGGTGCAACCCGAAAAAGTTCATATTCGCTGAGAGAGAGCTATTTGCTTTAACAGCAAAACAGGGTAGAAGAAAAATGTTCAACATGACAGAATCCGATAACATTACACTTATTATATATTGAACCTTAAAATATCCAATAGTAGTTAGTAATATCTGATGTACGTGATGATTTCCAATAAGTACAGCATTTTGAATAATCTATCAGATTGAATATAGGAAAAAGAAGACATCATTACATTTGGCATGACAATTGCTGACTATGTAACAATGAGCATGGGGTTTGAAAGAAGTATCTCAAATTATCACTAGTTGGGACACCTCACGGGTAAACTTCAAATTCATCCTGTACATCTCAAAATGTATTTCCATTCTGAAATCAAAATTAGAATTAAAAATAGAATTGTGGGATTCTATCATTGTGTATTAATGGCTTATGTATCAGTTTTCTTTATGGCATTGGTAAAAAGCTAGTTTTGCTAAATGACGTCCCTGGAAACTCAGCCTGGTATCTGAGACTCAAGCTCAGGTCTTCCTGGCTCATGAAATATCTCCAGTAATAAAGATTCTGCATGCAGAACATCATTGCCTTCACAGCCATCTGTTGCTGCCATTTCATTAGCAGAAGCAGCAGCTTACTGAAATGGCTAGCATTTGGCCTGCAGTTCAATGATCGATGGATAGCAGAAATTTGAGATAGCAACAGCAAATGGGAGTGGCTACAAGATGGGGCAGCATCATAAGAGCAGGCTGAGGGTCAAAAGGCACTTTTTTTTTTTTTGTTTAGTCTGAATTTTGTTAGCCTTTCATTAAATAGCTGTGGGAGTATTTTGGCAGCACAGCTGAATGGCCAGGGCATCATAGCAGGAGAACCAGCACTGGGTGCGGTATGTGAACTCAGGGTATGTCTACACGGCAATTAAACACCCACAGCTGGCCTACGTCAGCTGGCTCAGACTATAGGGCCTTTTAATTGGGTTGTAGACATTTGGGCTTCGGCCGGAGCTCAGGCTGTGGGACTGCTTGAGGGGGAAGGGTCCCAAAACCTGGGCTACAGCCCAAGCCCAAATGTCTACACTGCAATGAAACAGGTCCACAGCCTGCACCCCATGACTCAAGTCAACTGCCAGGTGCAGACAGCAGAAGTTAAACTGTTGTGTAGACATCAGAGTCTAACTGTATATCTGAGTGCTTTTGGGTGTAATCTGCTTGTCTCCCACCCACCTCACACAGCAACAGAAATGGACTCTCACATTCCTCATGGATTTTCCCCATTTCTGTGCCAAAATACAAGATACTGAAGATATTGAGTGAAATCCTGGCCCCAATGAAGTCAAGGTCAAAACTCCCATTGACATCAATAGAGCTAGGATTTCACGAATTATCTTTAGGGAAACTTGAATTTTCAGTGTGTTTGGAAGGGGAATAGTGTGAGGGATTGGGTGGTGGTGGTCGGGGGGGGGGGGGTGGTGTTTTAGTTTTCTCCAGGAAGCACTGAGGGCAAACTATAGCCAGCACCCAAAATGACTAAAGACTTCATTGGTGCCTGTCTTCCGACTGATGCTCAAAAATATCTGCTTCTTTGAATATGACTTGTCTGTGTGCTATGTCAGCTGGCACATAATAAGCAGCACATTTATTGTTCAATTTGCTCATCCCCACTAAGAATATTACAACTGAGTAGGAAGAAATATTCAGAAATTGAAGTCAGTTTAACTTGTATGCTCTTGTCATGGAAACTTTCTACACCACTGAAAATTCAAGATGCAAAAGTAATATAATTTACTTTTTTGTTAATCAGATTTACCCTGCTGATTTCTAAACAGATACACATTGTTCTAATGTGGTTTGCTACAAGTAGGGCAATTTTCAGTAGTGCTCTGCCTATAATCCATTTCTGAATAGATGGCATTGTTTTCAGCAGTATCACTTAAAGAAATCCCACTGAGACTTCAGGCCTAGGCTAAGCCTCCAAATAGTACAGTTTTTGGCTCTTAGAGTACAATAGTGCTTTGTGTATGTGTTCTCAAAGATAGCACAAAACATATAATCTTCTCTTTCCCCTTTTCCCAGGTTGCTGGATCAGTCTTTTCTAGGTTTGCTGGTCCAGTGTTCATTCCATATCCACTCCATCTTCCCATACAGTGTATCCATGTTTTGTTGGATGTCGTCTTGTTCTCTGCTTGTGAATGCCTCCCTTGCAGGATTCCCTTCATCCGTTTTTGGGATGTGCCCATATCATCTAAGACACTCTTCTCTTGCTGCTTATCTCTGATACCACAGAACTAGGTCTCACTCCTGATTACATCATTCTGCATGTGGTCCCCTCCTCCCTCACTGCCCTCAAACATCTCCTTTGAATGGCTCCATGTCTTTTCAAGTGCTGTTCCGTGGTCGCCCATATTTCCATCCAGACAGAAGACCTGGTCTTACCATGGTTTTGTATAGTTGTCCTTTAAGTAGTCTGGGCATCTGTTTATCATAAATTATGCCACTTCCCTTATGCCTCACTTCTCCACACTCAGCAGCCTTGCTTCCAGTTCTCTGTTGACTTCTCCATTTGCCACTAACCAGTCTCCAAGGTACTTCAATACAGAAATCTAATTTAGATGCAGGCCCTTGATGTTGATCTTAATCTGTCTTGGTTTCATGCAAGTCATTCACATGACTTCAGTCTATTCTTGACTTCACTGTTTTAGTTCCCTGTTCCAGGCATCAAGCACCTGGACCAAATCTCTCTCATTAGTGTAATATCGTCTGCACCACCTTCCTTTTGGAGTTGCTTGCTTATGAAGTCAATCACAGTTATGAATAGTAATGGACTACATGATTCCTGGTGAAGTCCAACCTTCACCTTGAAACCCTCTGTTACACTGAAGGGCATCCTAACTTTAATCATTGAACAGTCATAAAATCCATTACAATCTGGACAGGGTCCTTCAGAGTCCTATAGACCATGGGATGTTGTTCCAGGAAGGAGGATTGCTAGGAAGAAATGGGATCCACCTAACAGAGAGGGAAGAGCGTCTTCGCAAGCAGGCTTGCTAACCTAGTGAAGAGGGCTTCTAAACTAGGTTTGCCAGGGGATGGAGATGTAAGCCCTGAAATACGTGGGATACCAGGAGGAAATGCAAGGAGGAGGGTGCAACAGGGGAGGCCTCCTGATTCATACTGAGAAAGTAGGACAATTGGCTAGTTATATTCAGTGCCTGTACATGAATGCAAGAAGCCTGGGAAACAAATGGGAAGAATTGGAAGTCTTGGCACAGACAAGGAACTATGATGTGACTGGAATAACAGAGACTTGGTGGGGTAACTCTCATGGATGGGTATAAACTGTTCAGGAAGGACGGGAGGGGGAGAAAAGGTGGAGGAGTTGCACTGTATATAAGAGCGGAGTGTGATTGCTCAGAGCTCCAGTATGAAACTGGAGAAAAACCGATTGAGAATTAAGCCCTCGGTGGTGAAAGAACAAGTTAAGGACTATATTTAGAAAAGCTGGACATGCACAAGTCAATGGGGCAAGATCTAATGCATCTGAGGGTAAAGAGAGAGTTGACTGATGTGATTGCAGAGCCATTGGCCATTATCTTTGAAAACTCTTGGTGATTGGGGGAGGTCCCGGGCGACTGGAAAACAGAAAATAGAGTTCCCATCTTTAAAAAAGGGAAGAAGGAGAATCCAGGGAACTACAGACTACACCTTGGTCTCTGGATGACCTCCTGAGGTATCTTCCAACCCTAATCTTCTACGACTTTAATTCGGAGGTGGGCAAACTACAGCCCGCTGGCCACATCCGGCCTGCAGGACCCTCCTGACTGGCCCCTGAGCTCCTGGCCTGGGAGGCTAGCCCCCAATCTCTCCCACACTGTTCCTCCTGCCCCTCAGCCTCAGCACACCAGTGTATTAAACTGCTCTGCGTAGTAATGTGCTATTGGTAGCAGTTATGGAGAGCAATTTACTACATTACACCGACGCAACGCTCTGGGCGGCCAGGCAACACTCTGGGCAGTGCAGCTGTAGCTCTGCCAGCCACCGGTGCTCTGTGCTGAACAGTAAGGGGGCAGGGAGCAGGGGAGGTTGCCTAGAGGGTAGGGGAGTTCAGGGTGGTGGTCAGGAGGTGGGGGTGTGGATGGGGTAGGGATGGTCAGAGGGCGGGGAAGGGGGGGGTTGAATAGGGGAAGGGGTCCCGTGGGGCAGTCAGGAAGGAGGGTGGGTTGGATGGGGCAGTGGGGGGGGCAGTCAGGGGCAGAGGTTGCAGGTGTGGTCAGGGGACAGGGCGTGGGGTGTGTGTGGATGGGGCAGGGATCCGGGAGGAGGGGGTTGGATGGGGCAGGAGTCCCAGGGGGCAGGGGAGGACATGAGAAGTGAGAAGCAAGGGGGGGTGGATAGGGGACAGAGGCACAGCTTGGCACAGCCTCCCCAAACCGGCCTTCCATACAATTCCCCCGATGTGGCCCTCAGGCCAAAAGGTTTGCCTGCCTCTGCTCCAATTGTAAGTCTGCACTGTAGATTGTACTGAAGAGGCAACCAGCAGTTGCCTAGCTACTTTATCGAATGATTTCTCCAAATTGAGGAAAGTCCAACTGTGCTCTGCATTTCCCTCCAGCTTCTTTTCCACCAACTGCCTTGCGATGAACATACCATCTGCCATCCCTTTTCCTTTTCTAAAATAAAACTGTTCCTTTCCTAAAATGGGTTCCACTTTTTGGCAAATGTGACTGATTCTCTCTAACAGTGTCATGTAATGGGACAGCAGCTTAATTCCCCAGTACTTGGAATAGTTGTATGTGTCACCTTTTTGTTCATATATTGGTGCCAATATGGACTTTCTTCTTTCTCCTCTAATGTTCTTCTTTTTCCAGACTGCATGCAGGACTCGTGATCCAGCAGACACCTACGTCTAGCAAAGCTTTGATCACTTCTTCCATGACTTCCCCCAACTGAAAGCCTTGGGCAGGCATGGAATTCCCCTCCCCTCCGCCCCCCCATGGGCAGCCCTGTTGGCCTGACTGTAGCTCCCCCCCCCAAATATAGAAGTCAAACGACACCTATGGACTTCATCCAGAGCTGTTGCTTTTCCAGGTGCAGCCTTGACATCTGCCTCTGATAGGTCATTACTGTCTGTAATTATCAGTCCATACAATGGTGGTATAGCATCTTTAAGTAGACTCTCCTGTTACATACATTCTCTGTTACATACCAGGTCTCCTGTTCACAATCAGTCTGCCTTCTGTATCCTTTATGAATGGTGTGTTTACTATGTCTTCATTCCTTTGTTGCTTGCACAATGATCTATTTTCTTTTTGGCAAGTTCAGGCCAGTCATTCAACTCATTATACAGCTTGTCTAAAGCTAGGTTTCTCACCTTTCTGACTGCTTGCTTGGATACTCTGCAGGCAGAAACTGCTGCTTCTTAAATATTTTGTTTATTTTCCATCACCTCTCTGGATTCTCTCCTAGTTCTTACTGCATTCTGCACCTTCTCTTTCCACCACCGTTCTTCTTGAGATTGTGATCTCCACAGTTTACTGCATCTACATAGCATCTCAGCTTCCAGGACCAGTATGTTCTTGAAGACACAGCACTTCTCTTCTGTTGTTCCAATTTGTGTATCTTCTGGGCTAAAATATTGCAACTGTATCCTTATACTTTTCTACAGTTGTGCTGCACAGTATGCACATCCTGCTGTCTCTCTCATTGGAGCAAATCTCACAGCTGGTCCATTTGCCAGTTGTGACTTTTACCACCAATGCCTTGTAAAATTGTTCCTGCCCAAAATCATAATGGAACTTTATCTGCTCCACACTTCAGCCCCTGAGCAGTGAACCTCCATTGCAGGTTACAGTATGTTAAAGTTAAAAAGAAGCGGCTGGTACTGATTGGTATAAAGCAAGATCTTGGAGCTGGTCCTCTGACATACTCTGTACCCTCAACTGTATTGAGCCTGTACCCTGGTGAACTAGTACAGTCGTTTAAAAGAATGTAACCACCCTGACGTCACTTTCATTCAAAGCCTTGGCTTTATCCTCATCACTATGTTCCATGTTGTAGCCCCCTCATGGCAGTAGAATGCACCATGGTGGTTCCTAGTCCTGACACTCTGTTGGAGTGCCAGCAGTATTTCAGGTAGATGGGACAGAAAATTAGGTGCATAATGCTCCATTTGTCTGACAGGGTAGGTAGTTCGGTAGTGGCTAGTGCAGTTTGAGGCAAATTTGATGTGTAAGTCTCTGTTGAATAGAAGCCTTGATGTGGGATTGTGCAGCATTAGACATAGACACCAAACTCTGAAGTCATCCACTGGCTGCTGCTAACATCTTACCTTAGATTCTGATTACCTTTTTAAATGAGAGGCACCATTCTCTGAAAGGATAATCCTTTTCCTTGTCGCTGGCTGGGCTTTAAAATCTTGACAGGCTAGAGCAATATGACTCGCATAGACAGGTCATTGACCAAGAACAATATTACACTAAGAGTAAGTTATCTCCTAGCTCTGTAGTAAATCAAAAATAAGGTTATAGTGTCCTCAGAATATACTACCTTCATTAGAGTTTATTCTTCAAGGCACACAATGTCTTATCAGTGCTTCTCTTATCACGGTAGTTTTGGTAGCAGCTTAGTGCTGGGAGCAAACAGTCTACTTGATAAGCAGAATATTTTTTTTCTTTGCTGTTATTCCTTTGAGGATATCCCTTACTTATAGTTGATGATTATATTTTTAAACTGGGGACTGTATGATTAACAAAATATTCAATTTCAGTAAAGTGTCTTCAAAATTTTAATTGAATTGTTTTTTATGCCCCACACATTTAGTAGTATAAAGTGTTTGTGGTGGAAAGCACATGTCCATTTGAGCTGACCTTTTTTCTCGTAATATTCAATTCAGCAATTATTCTTTGACAAGTGGGGCTATTTCTTGCAATATCCTGGACAAACCTTATTTAATTCAGTTTATGCATCATTGTGGGCCAGGGATTGAATGTAATTCCATGGGGTAATGGTAACAGGGCCCTCCAGGAACTAATACCTAAACCATTAAGTCATTCTTTTATTTGGATTTCTTTGGTTAAGCCTATGTGTTTTGGCCCTGCATACCAGGTGTGAGTTGTTGGGTGGTCAGAGAATGCTCATTCGTGCTCACAAAATTATTATAATTATTTTATTTTAGAAAAGTCTTTTGATGGGATGGGAATGTGGATTTTGCATAGACTAACTTCATTTCTGATTTAAAAAAAATAAGGCAAGATAAAGGACTGTGATGTAGAAGCTAAAAAACAGGACTGGGAATTCTGGGTTCCATTCTTAGCTCTACTATTAACTTGCTGTTTGCTATGTAGCAACCCTAAGAAAACAAGAATGCTCTATTAGATTTTTTTTTCCTCCTTAAATTTTTTTTAATGGCCTGCTTTCCCTTCTTTGAGCCACCGCTCCCCAGCACCCACAAGCACATATATCCAGCTCCTCTTTAAACTACTTTTCACAGTTTTGCTTCTGTTATGGACTTAATCATGTTTCTATCTCTGTGCACTCACTCATTTTGTTGTAGAAACATATATTATCTGAAATATTTATAGCCTGTTTCTGTTCTAGAGTTAAAACCACACAACCTTTTGTTTTAACATTTATAATGAGCTCATTATGCCCTTTTCCTTTTGAAAATTCTGTATGCTCGTACAAAGGTTTAAACCCTTTCAATCTTCCTTTAGGGAGGAACGTAATAAAATATTTCTGTGCAGAACTTTCACTGAATTAGTGGGACTCAGCCATCTACTAAAAATATTTCTGCTTAGGTATGAGAACATACTAGTTCGGTTTCTGTTTTATAAAATGCATGTCTTGCTGAACTCCTTTTCATTATATAATTCTCACATTTCAAAAGCTTTGAATTATTTTTACTTGTCTTTAGTTCCTCCTTTTTTCCCGTTACCAAAGGGTGCCTCTTACACAATGAATGGCCAAGGGTCAAATTAAGCTTCATATTCATAGATGTATGCCAGAAAAATGTATGGGCTGAGGGGCATCGCAGAGGAGAAATTTAGCAGTAGAAACCACTTTTTTAGGTGGTTCATGATAGGAGTTACAAAGGAACATCCCATGGAATGGGTTAAGGATGGAGGGCATGGCTTCTGTACACTTGTGCAGTATGAATATACTCTGCATATATGTAATAAGTCCAATAACCTTATTTATGTCAAGGAGGACTACTTGTAGCCCTTTTGCATGAAGAATGAGTTCTTATTATGATCATCACCCCATGTTAGGTTTTCTGCATAATAGCTGTTAAGCAGTGTAGCACCATAATAGCAATCAGCTGTTTCATTTGTTTCTGTTGCTTTGGAAGGCAAGGGCAGGAGATGAGTCCAGCACAGAGCACATATTTATATATTTTCTTCACTGCCTAAAGGGAATATAGAATAGAATCAAGTAAAGAATCAGCAGGTAATGTGTAAGTAAGAGAGAGCAGGAGCCCTAAGATAGTTGTTGCCAAGAGCTTCAGTTTGTAATTGTGACCAATGTGCCACACATGGTTCTCACCTTCTGCTGTATACATAATTAGTATGACATTTATACGGGATAATGATGCTTGGTGGGTTTTGTGTCACATGGCCCTAACACTGTGCCTCATGAGTTTAACTCTTCATGGGCTGGGGGAGCTTTGTAGAGGGGGAGAGAGAGATACAAAATACTGGGTAATAAGTGCACTGCTGGCCTCTGCTGAATGATAAATTAAAGAATTTGTGTTTACATTACTCTAGAGGCTGCTCTCCAGGCAATGTAAGCCCTACCACTACTTAACACTATTACAGTTTCACTTTTACAACAAGTGTTTCCTGGCAAAGAAAGACCTGAGTTCTGCGTATCTCTCTCTATAACTGTGTATGCTGTGCAGCTATGTTCCGTAGCATAAATGATGTCTGCAAAAATCAGTGTGGCCGGGGATTTGTTATAAATGCCAAAGTCCGTAGGTGTGACTGACAGAGAGTCATTGGGCTCACTAACGGAGGACAACATCTGACCTCAGAATGTGTGTAAGTCATTCACTTATGAATGAACTCTGTGCTTGGCCAAGTAGATTCCAGCAGGCCAAGACTAAAGGATTTTCAGGCTCTGGGCACTATGGAAATGGAGCCTTCTCCTCCGCCCCTCATCTTCCATAAATTAGACAAAGTGCCCCTACCCAATGCAAAACCCAGAATGCTCCTCTCTTTCCACACCGTGCACAGACCAGCAAATGTTATTCACACACCACATATACCCCAACAATTCTCCACCAGTGCTAACTTATCCTGGCATCCCCCACCCCCACACACGACACACCCATCCTGACCACACTGCTGAACATCCTGCTTGCTGCAGTCCCAAAAACCTTAGCCCCACTGGCAGCAGACCCCAACAGCTCCCACTCACCCCATCATTCACCAACAACTCACCCCCAGACCATCACCCACTGCAGCTGGGACCTTCCTGGCCAATGACCAGCACATTGTGACCTGGCACATGAAGTAACTATGCCACTCAGTTTTTATTTTCTCCCGGTGGGCAGGGTCCCCCAACGCCGCCCCCTGAGATGGGGAAAAATGCATAAGTGCACATTGGTTAATCCAAATCTGCATTCCACTCTTCTACTTGGGACACTAGAGTAACTCTAAGGATCTTTTTTGCAGAAAATTGCTGGCACTTGGAATGGAACTCTGACTTTTAGTGGGGTCAGACCTAGGAACATATCTTTCTATTTAAGATGACCAATTTGAGTTTAAAATTTGATCCACTTTAGTTTTGCCAGAGCTACCCCTCCTCTTGAAATTTCACATCTACGCATGATCTACTCCAAAACATGCATCATCAGGTTGAACCAGTAGTTTGATAAAGAGATGAAGGTAAATGCTATTTACAGATGAAAGAGAGAGAAATTCTAACATTTGACTCAGTTTTTATTTGTTTCATCATGTGGTTCAAAAATATCATTATGAATACTAAACATAAGTTTTGCACAGATGATCAAGGCAGCTCATAACTCTCTCTCCCATAACACATTTACAGTGCTTTCTTGTTTATATATGGTGCCTGAAAAGTGGCTTGAAAAGGAGAGAAAAAAGGAATTTTCAAACATTGACAAGCGTTTGAATAAACGATTCCATTGATTCACTTGTTCACATAGCAAAAGAAGAAAATGTTCTTTGAACAAAATTGATGTTTATCTCCTTCTGGTGTTTCATTTAATTGACACATTTAGTTAACATGAGCAAGAATTTTCTGGAATTAATAAACTTGCTAATGAATACTTTAATATTGGGTGGGGTGGGGGAGTTCTGTATTTGTCTTCATTTTACAGGAAAGTATTTTTAAATGGTTTGTAAATGGTATGGAAAAGAATGTACATATAGGGATATCATAAAATCCATCCAAGAGATAAAAGAGATTAAAAGTGAAGACCAACATCAAATGCATATTTTTACCTTCCAGTTTTAGCCCTAACTATCAAAGAGACTTGTTTAAGTAGCATTAGGCAATGTTCTGTTTACGTTGGGAGCAAGCACTTCCTCTGTTTATAATGTTATGTTACTTGTGTAATTCAGTTTCTGCAAAATGTATTTTACTTCAGTTAATCATGCACCCATCCAAAGCTTTGTGCTGTTATATAAGTTATAAAATACTCACAAAAATTCTGATGGTTCAGTATCCATTAAACTTTCCAACCTACCCCAAACAATACTTTTCTCTCCACCCCACTGGGTATCAACAAAACTCTCTATCCATCACATAGTCCAATCACACTCCAGTCAGCTTACTCCCTCAGTAAAGGTGTGGATGACTAGTTAGGCCTTGCAACATGTGAAGGTCAACAAATAAAATATGAGTATTCTGGGATCAAGGTTGAGAGTGAATTCTGGAGTTAAGCCCTTGTTCCCAATTTAAATTGGGGAGACTGGGGATGTGTGTTGGGGGGAGTTGTCACTCCAGCATCTCACTGATTTGCTGATGGCATGGTATCACATCAGGAAAGAAATTGTTTCGAAAGTAGGCATTTACCTAAGCCATTTAGGATATCCTAGGTCAAAGTGTGTTTCTACTCTGATAACATTGTGGGCTTGAATAATTTCTGGATAAAGCTTGCTCACTTTACAAGTAAAATTCTGCTTTTATTTTCCCTACCTTCTAGCCTTGAAAACTGCCCCTGAGATCTGACAGTCAAGCTGAGTTTTTTCCTCCTGATCCTTCATTATCAGTAATTCTTCCAGCAAATTTATGTTCTTAGTAACATCTGTGAAAATCAAATTATGCTCTTAGTTATGCCTGCTCCATTGTACATATGAACATATATACATACAGCTCTATTAACCTACAGTGGGGTTGTATGAGTGAATCTCAGACATTTGATATGAAGATTTTGTTACTGGTAGTGATGTCTGAGAATGGGGTGGGGGGAATCAGCATCGTTGTCAATCTGCATGGCTGCCAGGTGTGGGCGGATTTGTTTTTTTTAATTGTTTGTATTATCTGTAAACTAAGAACCTTTAACATTCCAGCTCAAATGTTATGTTTAAAAAATAATTAATAATAAAATAATAAGACCGCTAAGCAGGGACTTCCAAAGGTAGTAGGAAGGCAAGGAAAGAAAATGGTTAAACAAGTATCTAAGAATATTTTTTGCTCCAAAGGCATTTAAGGAGAGAACACTATCGGCTCCTGGCTATTTAAGGAACAGGTGGAATCTGAATATTGGATACAAGCTACTCAATTCTGGCAAATGTCCTTGGATGAGGAAAACTTGAGGTTTACCAAATTTGTCATGCCACCTGCTACATATTTTTTGCTATGTTTTTTTTTTTTTAGTATCTTTGTTACCTCAGGATAGCTTAACAAAAAAGAAGCAGAAATGTTGGAAGGAAAATATAGTATTTTGGTTTTGTCCTGGTTTGGAGCAAAAACTGAGAGCAAGATAATATTAGACTGAGATATTCTGTCCATGGGAAACAAAAGAAGGCTAGGAATGTAATAAAGGAATATGACATACCTAAATTATTTGGGAAAGCCGGAGAGCCTTTAAAGGTATTGCACTAAAGTAGAGGTTGTCACAGAGGTGAAAGTAACACAGACGACTTACCGGTATGGGGCTCTGGCCACGGCAGTGCTTTAACGTGCAGCCACTTCTTACTGGTACGCCGTACCAGCTCGTACTGGCCTATTTTCACTCCTGGGTTATCACGAAAATCCTAGTGTCTCCAGATAAATAGAAATTATGGAGGTTACATTGTCTTCCAAATTTCTACTTCAAACGTCATTAGCTACTACCTGCTGCCTAGAAAATTACTACAGAATGACTAACTGTGAATGCCTACGTGTAGGGCTTGAATATGTAATTTTAAGTGCCAAGTGGGAATCTTTCGCTGCCATTAGGAGGCCTGAGCCATCAATTTTTGCAGACTATAAGCTGCCATTTATATATATAATATAGTCCAATCTGAATATGGACTAATGCTGTGCTGTCTTTATGGGCCTACAGATAGATTACTGCTGTTGTGCTGCCCAAAGTTTTCCTAATCAGCAAAGTGAAAATAAGAAAACCTTTTGAGGCATAGACTTTCTTTCTTTCTATTTATACAGCACCTAGCACAACAAGGCCCTTATCCTGACTGAGGCCTTTGTGCTTTCCTTTAATATATAAATAATAATAGTTTCACAGCTGTTATTCACAACTCCTGTGAGTAACCATGAAACTAACAAAAATCATGTAAATTTCATTCTGCTGTTGCAGCTTGGGAAATTACAAGCAGCAGCAGAAAGGCAGAGGCTGCGATTTTGGTGGAAAGAGGACCCAACAATGAGAAGGGCATCAGTGGAGGAATGAGTCCAACTAGAGGTGAAGTAGCAGAGGGAAGAAAACTGAGTGAAAGGTAGTTGTGAAATCACCTTCCAAGCTTCAAAACATTCTGTGTTTATAGGTGTGCCGGAAGAGACGAAACTCCTTATCTCTTACAGCAGTTAGAGGTGGAGGAGTGGGATGTTTGCATTTTGTCAAGCCAAATGCTGATACAAAAGACAGAACCTCAGCACAGAAGTCATGGTCCCTACTAGGAAACCCAGCACATTCTGAGCAGCATCTTGGAAGTGAGGTTGATGTGGGGGTCTCACCAGGTTGCAGTCTGTTCCCTTGCACGCTGTAGGTGTGGTTCTTTCTTTGTTTTTGTTTCTTAAATATCTGACTGGTAGATCTAGTCTGTTTGACTAGAAGGTATCTAATAAATTTTTCACACCCTGAATGCAAGATACTCAAACAGGAAACAAGCTAACAGGACTATTAACTAAACATACTATTTTACATTATTTTAATCAAAATAAAATGATGGATACTTTGCAAGGAAAGTGCAGTACTGCTTTTTCACAGGCTACTGTTTGCTTCTGGAAAGGGGACTGTACCTGAAAGAATCTTAGCTCAAATAAAATAGAAGTAACTTCCTATAGAATTTGTGTAATTTCTCTGCCTCCCCCACATTATATTTCTGACAAGTTGAAATTGAACCTCGCTAACCTTTTGAAACCGTTGTTAAAAAGTCTTGAGTAGATCAGAGAATGAAGATTGCTATTAAGACTACAATAGTAGCAGTTAAACACAAGCCATCTGTTGGGCATGTCTTTATTTGTTGCAGAGGCACTATCTGCCTAGCATTTGCAAAAAGATGAGTAACTAGGAATGTGATTATATAGAGGCATGAGTCCACATGTTTACTGAAAACATTCTGCTGATAAAATAAAACAGTTGATACAAGAACCTTCAAGCTCTGTGTCTGTATAAGTATTTGAAAGGATAATACTAAAGGGGTGGCCAGAGGCATAGGAATATCCTTATTTCATTGGTTTCAGAGTAGCAGCTGAGTTAGTCTGTATCCGCAAAAAGAAAAGGAGTACTTGTGGCACCTTAGGGACTAACCAATTTATTTGAGCATAAGCTTCGAAAGCTTATGCTCAAATAAATTTCTTAGTCTCTAAGGTGCCACAAGTACTCCTTTCCTGGGTTCATTGTTCGGGTTTTTGTTTTTTTTTTTCCACAGAGTTAACAGATGTTTGAACTCGTAACTCTTAAAGTGGGAGTGGGGGGACTTCCAAGCAGGATAACCAAAGCAGTGTTGTAACATTCATAAAGGACATCAGGGTATGAATTATCCATAAGGGAAGTCAGAGATATCATTTACAAAACTGAATGAACCCCCCACAACACAGTTTGCCGATATGGTTTTGAAATGTTAAACGTGTCAAATGTATTGATCGCAACAGTTTAAAGAACTATTGCGTCATCAGCAAATACCCAGAAGACCTTGACAAAATGAATTGAATGATCTCTCTTACTTGGAAGACAGATTCTAATGCTAGCTGACTTGCACTTAAGGTTACTTTTGAGTTGAATCGAGTTTTATTCAAGATACCCTTAGTGAAAGAGTCCTTCATCTTTTGAAATTCATGCTTGCAAAATATGGGATTTCCAGTCATGTATTTTCAGAAAATAGTCCAGAATATGCCAGTGTAAAATTAAATCATCTAAATTATTGGTACTTTCAAGATGTAGCCTTCCATTGAAAATATATATGATCAAACTGGGTAGCCAAATAAACTGTTTGGATTGTCCAAAAATAGCCTCCTTTGATTCCTTGAGAAAAATCAGGGACTTAATTTGGCTTTTTTCCAAGGTGTATGTCTGTGCAAATATAGCCAATATGTAATTGCCAGCCCTATTGCTAGTGGGTAGATGCCTGAAACAAGATTGCCAAGCAACAGTTACTCTATTACAAAGCTTATAGGCTGTTAAAACAGATGCAGAAAAGCTATTACAATAGAACAGCAGAGCCACTCTTTTCTTTAAATACTTGGGGGGAATGGAAACCTGCTCAGGTGTTCTAGGGAAATTATCTCTCACATGCCATGCAACTAACTAATGAACATGAATTTAAAAAAGTCAGAAAAATATATATCTTGAAGGTTCCAGCACATTTCAAAGGCCCAGCTCTGTAGGACTCTGAGCTATACCTACTGCTGAAATAGCACCATCTACAGTATGCAGTAGTCATCACTGCTTATGCGTGCATTTATATAGATGAAAAATGTCAAGTACAATTGTACTTTACATTTTGGCTAGCCAAGAGGCTTCCTTCTAAATGAAGACCTATCCACTACAATCTGTGATTTCATCACCTTTCAGACTGCTGTAACTCATTTTATCTGGGGATTAAAATGAAGGTTATAGGAAAACTACTTGTCTAGCATGCTGCATCTTAACTTTCATGGAGGAAAGACCACCGGAAACACATCACGCTTGATTTCACACACATACTATGATCCAGACATGCTTCAAGGTCCTAGTCCTACTTATGACAATGTACTGTCTTCTCAGGAATAAGGATGAGAAAACCTAGCAGGTATTAAGTGGTTGAAAGGAGCAATATAGCAAGTAGTTGCAAAATGACCAGTTTAGGACTGCAACAGCTAGAATCTGTCAACTTTCTGGGATCAGACCACAGAAGGGCATGCTACGGAAAAAGTTTATAAAAGAGAAACTCTGTGCTTAGAAAGAAAAGGAGTACTTATGGCACCTTAGACACTAACAAATTTATTTGAGCATAAGCTTTCGTGAGCTACAGCTCACTTCATCGGATGCATGCAGTGGAAAATACAATAGGGGAATTTTGTATACACAGAGAACATGAAACAATGAGTGTTACCATACACACTGTAACAAGAGTGATCAGGTAAGGTGAGCTATTACCAGCAGCAGAGTGTGGGGAGAGGAGGACCTTTTGTAGTGATAATCAAGGTGGGCCATTTCCAGCAGTTGACAAGAACATGTGAGGAACAGTAGCGGGGTGGGGGGGGGGAAGAAATCAACACGGGGAAATAGTTTTACTTGGTGTAATGACCCATCCACTCCCAGTCTCTATTCAAGCCTAAGTTAATTGTATCCAGTTTGCAAATTAATTCCAATTCAGCAGTCTCTCATTGGAGTCTGTTTTTGAAGTTTTTGTTGTTGAAGAATTGCCACTTTTAGGTCTGTAATCGAGTGACCAAAGAGATTGAACTGTTCTCCGACTGGTTTTTGAATGTTATAATTCTTGATGTGCAGGTGAACGAACCTCTGATAGTGTGGCTGATGTGATTAGGCCCTATGATGGTGTCCCCTGAATAGATATGTGGACACAGTTGGCAACAGGCTTTGTTGCAAGGATAGGTTCCTAGTTTAGTGTTTTTGTTGTGTGGGGTGTGGTTGCTGGTGAGTATTTGCTTCAGGCTTGGGGGCTGTCTGTAAGCAAGGACTGGCCTGTCTCCCAAGATCTGTGAGAGTGATGGGTCATCCTTCAGGATAGGTTGTAGATCCTTGATGATGCGTTAGAGAGGTTTTAGTTGGGGGCTGAAGGTGATGGCTACTGGCATTCTGTTATTTTCTTTGTTGGGCCTGTCCTGTAGTAGGTGACTTCTGGGGTCTCTTCTGGCTCTGTTAATCTGTTTCTTCACTTCAGCAGGTGGGTATTGTAGTTGTAAGAATGCTTGATAGAGATCTTGTAGGTGTTTGTCTCTGTCTGAGAGGTTGGAGCAAATGTGGTTGTATCGTAGAGCTTAGAGTTTCTTTGCAACTTCCTACTAAGGTGCTCTTGGCAGTGTCTATAAGCAATTAAAAAAAAATCCTGAAGCAATTACTAGTGAAAGGTAGGTCAGCCTAGTAAGCAGCTCATTGACAGCTTGTAGCAGATTGTTTTACTGTCTTGCTTCAAGTTATCTTTCTGTAGTTGAAAAGCAATATTTTGGGTGCTTCTGTTAGGAATCAGAGTTGTGGGGGGTTTTTTTGGGGGGAGGGGTCTGAAGGAAGAAACATAGGTGTACAAGAGGACTATACGAGAGCATTATTGTTAACATTAAAAGGGATACGTGTTAAAAGAACCACACAAATTATAGCTGTGAAAGGTCTACTAGGTCACACCATAGTTGATCTCCTATCCTAGCTGCATTGGTCCCTACAATATATTCTTCTGTGTTCTGTTAGATTCAATTTTTAAGTGACTCCAGCAACTGGTCTTTTACCACTTCCCTTAGGAGAGTTTTCAAGCGTCTGATGTGAGGAAATTTCAGTGCATTGTGTTATATATAAGAACATTAATGGGAGTGTATTGTAGATGGTATATTTCTGCTGTCCACTTAGGCATTGAACTAGGTAACTGTTCAGGATTGGTTTCTCTAAGATCATTGAAAGGGGAGGGCAAAAGGCCAAAGGTTTATTGAAACTTGCATTTTACTTAACTTTTAAATGTATTTATTCATGTTTTCCTCTTTAAAAATGTGACCCATACAAGATTAAAGATATAGGTACAACATGTACATAATACATATTATGTACTCTGTAGACTCAAATTTATCCCTCTACTTCTTGAATATAGAAGGGGGAAAAAGAAGGGTAGTGCAGTGGTAAGAGTGTTAGCCTGGGATATAGGAAACCTTGGTTGGATTTTCTGCTGCATCAGACTTACTGTGTTTACCTTGCATGAACCATAGTCTCACTGGGTATATCTACATGGCAAAGAAAAACCCGTGGCTGGCCCAGGCAAGCCTGGGTTGTAGGGCCCTGTGAGGTGAGAGGTTCCCAGAGCTCAGTCTCCTGCCTTAGCCCAGAAGTCTATACAGAGATGAAACCGCGCCACACCCTGACCCCTGAAAGCCCAAGTCTGCTAGCACGGGCTAGCCACAGGTGTTTCTTTGCTATGTAAACATACTCTCCGTGTCTCAGTTCTCCATCTGAGAAGTGCTTAGTTACTGTGGAAATGGGAGTACCTTAGGTAGCCTGGCTAAACAAGACGAGCTTCACAGGATTGCCTCACAGTCGTCAGAGACTCACTTGCATATTCCATCATCAGGAGCCCTTAGCACAGAACATGCTGCCTCCAGCAGCTAGCGCAAGTGCATCAAGTTAGCAGGTGCATATAAAAGTATAACTACTTCTGGGGAAAATGTACAGTTGTTAGATACTCGTATCTTTACCTGCCTCTGAAAGGTTTTGTGAAGCTAAATTCATTAATGTTTGTGAAGTGCTTTGAAATTCTCAGATGGAAGTTACTATTATATGTATGTATTACAGCATCTTCATAGTGAAATAGATTACATAAAATTTAGATGGGATTACATATTGGAGGAAAGATAGTTTTATGACTAAGGCACTGATGTGAAACTCAAAAGGCTTAAGTTCAATTCATGGCTGTTCCACAGGCTTCCTGCAGGATCTTGGGCAAATCATTTAATCTATGCCTCAGCTCCCCATCTGTAAAATGGGGGATGAAAGTACTACTTTTCTCCCACTCTGTTTGTCCTATTCACATTGTAACTTCTTCAGGATGCATATTGTCTATGTAGAAGTAGATCTCTGATCACAGTTGGGGCCTCTAGGCAGTAATGCAATTTAAAATAAATAAGGTGGTGATGATATTCAGGAGATTAGTGTGCCACATGCCGAGAGGTGTTGAGCACCTGAAACTCTCATTGGCTGCAGCCGAATTTGGAGGTGATTGGCAGTTGCTCAGCACCTCTCAGGATTTGGCTCCACACATTTCCTGTCATGTAAAATGTACTGATATCAGAATTGCTCTGTTTCATTTATTTATTTTTAACCGTGAAAAAAAGTGTGGAAGTTAAATACTCAGTCTTTTTCAATTAGTTATAGGGCTTGCTTTCTGGTTTTATTTGTGCTGGTTGGTTTAGAGTGCATATGAGGAGTGATTGTTTCCAGAGACCCAGATTCCTGCATAGCATTAGAGCTCCTTCGTCAGGTTGCCGTTACCTTCAGCACAAGGATTCATGTGCTGTCGTCTTAAATTAAATAATTTAGCCCACAGCTTCGTATCGATCCCAGCTGCCATACATTTGGCCAACAGCAAAGCTTTGACGCTGTGTTTATGGCGCTAACAGCTGCTTGCTTATTTATACATTTTTAAAAGGAAGCAAATATAGGCCGTGGATATTTCAAACTGTTCTGGAATGTATTATTACTACAGCTGCTGCTATCATCTGGAAACACTCAGGCCGCTTGGTGGAGGTCTAGATTTGTATTTCCATCTACTGTTTCACCTTCGTTGTTCTGAAACCATTTCCTTTCTTCTCATCATCAGGTCAGGGTTCCTACCTGGCTCTGAAGTTGTCAAGCAACGGCATTGACTTAGTAATGTAGGCAATTCCTTCCTAATATCAAGTCCACATATATGCTGTACAGAGTATTTCTGCTTTGTGACTAATTTCCAGTAGTCACAAAGGGGCACACATACTCTCCTTGCTCTTAAAAAAGCCCCGTTATGGTCCATGATTAGACTCGGGTGGAAATACTAACTCATCCTTTCAATCACAAAGCATCAACAAAGTAATGCTGGCACCATGTGTTTGTGTTAATTTAGCTGGAGTATAGGTCCAAAGATTCAGGGTCATGTAACACCTTGAAACTGTCCAACATTAAACACTTTTAAACAAAGTTCGGGGTTTGGTATGCAGAGACCTCAGCCTGCTTAATACCATGACAAACGCACTAATAAAAATCCTTTTAACCTTTTGTTAAAGATACAGAAAAAGAAGGTAAAACAGTTACAACATTTGGAATGCGAAGCATTAAGTCAGGCTTTCATTTTAACATCCCTTGTTCCATTTTCTTTAGCTGTAGAGAGTCCTTAAAAGAAGCGCCACCCCCTCTTGTTTGACAGTCTCTTAGCTATGGCTACACTAGAGAGCTTACCGTGGCGCAGCTGCAAGCTCTACAGTGCAGATGCTCTAAGCTGATGGGAGAGAGTTCTCCTGTTGACTTAATTAATCCACCCTCAAGGAGTGGTGGTATCTAAGCAGGAGAAACTCTCCCACCAACATAGCGTTGTCCATGTTAGCGCTTAAGTTGGTGTAACTGTCGCTTAGGGATGTGCCATATTCATGCTCCTTGGCGACATGAGTTACCCCAACGTAAGTGGTATATAAGTGTAGTAATAAGTACCTGTTTGGGGGGGGAAAGAGAAAAAAATTGTTGAGATGGGCATGTGCTGTTGCTTCTGCTGCTGTTAGTCTGATCCTGCTTCCTTTAAGACAAAACAAGAAGACACGCAAATGGGTGAGAAGAACAACATTATATAGAAAATGCAGCTTCTGTCTTTGGTGTTGACTCTTACTGTCATTGGTGTTGACTTCTCCAACAGTCTCGCAGTTGGAGAAGCACAGGCCCAGCACATGGTCTTATCAGACACTTTGATACCTGGCAAACTGGTACCAGCATTGGGGTCTTTAGGGTATTGCTTTTAGCTGTCTTTGTGATCAATATATGCAATTTTGGCTGGGTAATCCAGAATCTTATTAGACAGAAGTATTCCTCCCCACATTTCAAATGGCTAAAAATGGATGCAATAAATAAATATTGCAGTTTTGTTTATGGGTATTGACATAATACCTAGCTAAAGAGGAAAAAAATCTTCCTTTCCTTTCCGTCCCTATTAAAAATAAAAACTAAATTTTACAGCAAATGTGTTGTACAATGTTTCAGTGGTATCCAACAATAACATTGGCTGCAATAAATGCAGAAATATTGACTGCCTTTGAAGGACTGTCAAACATTTGAATAATTTTATCAAGTGTGCAAAAGTACTCCAGAAAAAGTGAAGGAGAAAGAAGCAGCTTTGAACATAATGCATATTTCCAGCATAAAGAATAAGGCAAAGAAAGAGAACAATCTGTTTACAAGTGAAAATGTTAAATGACCCCTTAACTGGCAAAGGCTATAAAATACATTGAGCCACGTTCTGTGACGCTGAAATAAAGCCATTCCATTCATTTAAGTGAATTTACCCTGTTTTTATGTTGATGAAATTGAGCTCAGGATCTGGCTAATTATCTAGTAAGCTGCTCAGTGTCCAAGAAAACACTTCCAATGACCCTCCTTGGTAGCTGCTGGCTATTGAGTGAAACATGTTGTTAGAGGGTCCATTATACTTGTTTGCATGTATTTATAGCATAACAAAAACATTTAATGTATAATCAAATCTCACTAAAGGACAAACGCAAAGTACTCCACTAAGGAAGGATCAGTTGAACATATACAAAATGGGAAATGACTGCCTAGGAAGGAGTATTGTGGAAAGGGATCTGGAGGGCTCATAGTGGACCACAA
The DNA here is from genome assembly GCF_965140295.1 of Lepidochelys olivacea. NCBI lineage: Eukaryota > Metazoa > Chordata > Testudines > Cheloniidae > Lepidochelys > Lepidochelys olivacea. Next base: position 173,637,247 of record NC_140412.1, on the reverse strand, counting down.
ACTAAATGAGTCAACACTGTAGCACGGTTGCAAAAAAAGCAAACATCATTCTGGGATGTATTAGCAAGAGTGTTGTAAGCAAGACATGAGAAGTAATTCTTCTGCTTTGCTCCATGATGATTATACATCAACTGGAGTATCGTCCAGTTCTGACTGCCACATTTCAGGAAAGATGTGGACAAATTGGGGAAAGTCAAGAGAAGAACCACAAAAATAATTAAAGGTCTAGAAAACATAACCTATGAGGGAAGATTGAAAACCTGAGTTTGTTTAGTCTGGAAAAGAGAAGACTGAGGGGGGACATAAGTCTTCAAGTATATAAAAGGTTGTTACAAGGAGGAGAAAAAATGTTGTTAACCTCTGAGGAGAGGACAAGAAGCAATGGGCTTAAATTGCAGCAAAGGAGATTTAGGTTGGACATTAAGAAAAACTTCCTAACTGTCAGGGTGGTTAAGCACTGGAATAAATTGACTAGGGAAGTTGTGGAATCTCAATCATCATTGTCAGACCTGCTCCTGAAAATCTCCAAACACCTGTCAGGGATGGTCTAGATAACACTTACTCCTGCCATAAGTGCAGAGGACTGGAGTAGATGACCTCTCAAGGTCCCTTCCAGACCTATGATTCTAAAGGCTGGAAGAAGCAATGCAAAGGAATAATTGCTACAAATTACCAAGCAAGCCACATTTTTTTTAAAAAAAAGATGATGCATCACAAAATGTCCATTCATTTATTGTGACAATTTATCATTAACTTTTTTCTTCATGATAAAACTTCATACTATAGTAGAAAATGCTGTGCATTTTTATAAAAATAATATCCTCGTCATGTGAGACCTCACTAAAAACACTGTTTCTGCTATTCTATCTCAGCCCAGGAGTCTCAGAAAAGGGCTATGTATAAATTATGGTCTGCAAATGAGGAAAGCATGAAGGAAAAAAGTTCCTATTGTACTGAATTGAAGTTAAAAAAAAAAATCTAGGCAACTCCGATGCTTGGGATCATCAGGAACTTTATGGGTGCTAGTATGCCTAGAAATGTAGGAATGTGTTACAGTATGTTCCAATCTCTTTATAACCCGTAAGAGAAGCAGATATATTCATTAATTCCTCCCGCTACCTAAGAAGGCTCCAGAAGCAAAAAAAAAACACAATCCATCACACTGACTATAGAGAACAGACAGTGTGGCCAAATTTCAGTACCAGAGCTGCAAGCACACAGCAGGATGAGTGTGAGTGCCATGCCTAGAAGGGGGGCATGGGAAGCCAGTCAGCACTCAAGGAGGAGAGAGGGGATTGGTTACTGGGGAGACAGAGCTCTGATTTCCCCTCCCTGGACTTACCTCTGGGCCCCCCGTCTCTCCCCTTCCCCTCCATTTTCCTCCTCATCCCTGCCCCGGCCGTCCTGCAGCCCAGTCAGCCTGTCTCTCCCCACAGCCAGGCCATGATACTTACCAAGCTTTACCTGCAGACTCCACTCATTGGCTCCAGCCGCTTGACTTCCTCCACTCCTGCAGAGCTGCTGCCCAGACCCCGCTCCCATGCTGCTGCCATTGGCCCATTGTTTGGAGGGTGTGTGGGGGTAGGGGCAGGAAGTCCAATCTCAGACGCTCCAACTCTTGTGGCTTCCCCTTGTGTGCCAACTGCACCCTGCTTCTTCTGCCTGAGAAGTATTGCCTCAGCCGGCTCCTGCTCTTCAACCCTGGACAGGAAGTATTGAGAGTCAAAGTGGGACAGTCCCACCAACTCCAGAACTGTTGGGAAGTAGGCAGAAGGACAATCTCGCATCTCAGGCGGTGGCTGGGATTTAGTTGAAACCAGTGGAAATGGTGATGTCGTCTGGGTCCCTCTCTCTGACCTGGTCTGTCAATATATTTTCTTAGGATCAGGACAATACCCAGTGGTATTAAAGTAGACCACCAGGAGCTGGTGGGGGTGGCCACCGTGATGGTGAAGCTAGCTCCTTCCCCTTTCAGTATCATGGTAGCCTCTTCTAATTTTTGCCCCCCAAAAGCTCTGAGGATCCCAGAAAGGGAGTGAAGGGCAGAGTAGCCCATACCCTCCTTATTTTGTCCACCAAATTCGGCCTGATTTCTAATACACCGATTTTGGTTCATTGATTTCTGGTCTCACACTTCTCTTGTTTACCAGGCAAGATCTTAACACAGTCCTTAAATTATATCAATAGGTGTCTTTGTTTAAAACAAATTCAGTCTCCCTCCCCTCTTGCTCTTTTTCCCATCAGCACCCTCACCGGTTGCCAGTAGTCTCTGCTCTATTATTTGAATCTCTGAATTATCCAGACCCCTTCCTTGTCCCCTTCTAGGGGGACAGGGAAGGGATTCAAACCTCTGCATTATCCAGATAATAGATATTTGGAAAATCAGGAGTATACTATGTATGATATGTAAGAAATCTTAACTTTAGGAAAAGCTATTTTAGTTGTATTATGTTTGAAATAGAATCATAGAATATCAGGGTTGGAAGGGACCTCAGGATGTCATCTAGTTCAAACCCCTGCTCAAAGCAGGACCAATCCCCAATTAAATCATCCCAGCCAGGGCTTTGTCAAGCCTGACCTTAAAAACTTCTAAGGAAGGAGATTCTACCACCTCCCTAGGTAACACATTCCAGTGTTTCACCACCCTCCGAGTGAAAAAGTTTTTCCTAATATCCAACCTAAACCTCCCCCACTGCAACTTGAGACCATTACTCCTTGTCCCATCATCTTCTACCACTGAAAATAGTCTAGAACCATCCTCTTTGGAACCACCTGTCAGGTAGTTGAAAGCAGCTATCAAATCCTCCCTCATTCTTCTCTTCTGCAGACTAAACAATCCCAGTTCCCTCAGCCTCTCCTCATAAGTCATGTGTTCCAGACCCCTAATCATTTTTGTTGCCCTTCGCTGGACTCTCTCCAATTTATCCACATCCTTCTTGTAGTGTGGGGCCCAAAACTGGACACAGTACTCCAGATGAGGCCTCACCAATGTCAAATAGAGGGGAACGATCACGTCCCTCGATCTGCTGGCAATGCCCCTACTTATACATCCCAAAATGCCATTGGCCTTCTTGGCAACAAGGGCACGCTGTTGACTCATATCCAGCTTCTCGTCCACTATCACCCCTAGGTCCTTTTGTGCAGAACTGCTGCCTAGCCATTCGGTCCCTAGTCTGTAGCGGTGCATTGGATTCTTCCGTCCTAAGTGCAGGACCCTGCACTTATCCTTGTTGAACCTTATCAGATTTCTTTTGGCCCAATCCTCCAATTTGTGTAGGTCCCTCTGTATCCTATCCCTACCTGCCACCGTATCTACCACTCCTCCTAGTTTAGTATCATCCGCAAATTTGCTGAGAGTGCAATCCACACCATCCTCCAGATCATTTATGAAGATATTGAACAAAACCGGCCCCAGGACCGACCCTTGGGGCACTCCACTTGATACTGGCTGCCAACTAGACATGGAGCCATTGATCACTACCCATTGAGCCCGACAATCTAGCCAACTTTCTACCCACCTTATAGTGCATTCATCCAGCCCATACTTCTTTAACTTGCTGACAAGAATACTGTGGGAGACCGTGTCAAAAGCTTTGCTAAAGTCAAGAAACAATACATCCACTGCTTTCCCTTCATCCACAGAACCAGTAATCTCATCATAGAAGGCGATTAGATTAGTCAGGCATGACCTTCCCTTGGTGAATCCATGCTGACTGTTCCTGATCACTTTCCTCTCATGTAAGTGCTTCAGGATAGATTCCTTGAGGACCTGCTCCATGATTTTTCCGGGGACTGAGGTGAGGCTGACTGGCCTGTAGTTCCCAGGATCCTCCTTTTTCCCTTTTTTAAAGATTGGCACTACATTAGCCTTTTTCCAGTCGTCCGGGACTTCCCCCGATTGCCATGAGTTTTCAAAGATAATGGCCAATGGCTCTGCAGTCACAGCCACCAATTCCTTTAGCACTCTCGGATGCAACGCATCTGGCCCCATGGACTTGTGCACGTCCAGCTTTTCTAAATAGTCCCTAACCACCTCTTTCTCCACAGAGGGCTGGCCACCTACTCCCCATGCTGTGTTGCCCAGCGCAGCAGTCTGGGAGCTGACCTTGTTTGTGAAGACAGAGGCAAAGAAAGCATTGAGTACATTAGCTCTTTCCACATCCTCTGTCACTAGGTTGCCTCCCTCATTCAGTAAGAGGCCCACACTTTCCTTGGCTTTCTTCTTGTTGCCAACATACCTGAAGAAACCCTTCTTGTTACTCTTGACATCTCTTGCTCAGCTCCAGGTGCGATTTGGCCCTGATTTGGCCTGATTTCATTCCTACATGCCCGAGCAATATTTTTATACTCTTCCCTGGTCATCTGTCCAATCTTCCACTTCTTGTAAGTTTCTTTTTTATGTTTAAGATCCGCAAGGATTTCACTGTTAAGCCAAGCCAAATAAAAGTGCTTGTTCTTGTTTGTTCATTTTCTACATGAAATGCTGTCCTTGAAACTTGAAAATATTTTTCTGCTTCTAATATTGTCTATTTGCAAATGTTATTTTCTTTCACTGAGTTTTGAGCAAAGATGAAATTAGCAAGGGCTGCTTCTGTTTAAAAAGAGCAATTTCATTAATACAGCATCTAATGCCCAAACATCTGTGTTTACTCACCAGAATTTATCAAAGATGTTGGCACAATTCTGGAAATGTTTATTACTAATAATTTCTAGAGTCAAGGTGACATGGGGGCAGAGGGGATGCAGCAATATGTTCTTTGGGACCTGTGAAAATGATGTGCAGTTTTTATTTTGATTTCTCAGTGATATTGATGGGGTTTTGTTTGTTTCTCCAGATACTTAGAATGTGGATGAGTTTCTAAAACCAGTAGATATTGTTAGAATAAAAGCCAAAACATATTGATAGTATAATGTTAATGCCCTGATTGAAATGTAAAATAGATTAGAGTGATGGCAGGCAAAAATGAGAAGGATGAGCATAATTTGCAAGGATTGCTATGCCATTCTATTCATGTTAAATTTTAACTATACTGCAGCTTGCTTGCTTTCTTGTTAAATTACTTGCCCAACTTTTCAAAGTTTATGACTAAGTGTCATGGTAGGTAGGTAGGTAGATGAACTTTGTAACATGTTGCAATGTTAATAAATCTATCTTTTCTGTCAGAGGAGAACCACATTCCAGTGCCAAGGTCCTTCATGAAGAACAACCTGCCTGTACAGCTTCTCATTTAAATGGAGGGAGCTCCATCCACTGATCACAATTGTAGCAATATAATATGGGAGGGGAGGTCATCTCTCAGGTATTCAGGTCTTATTTACCATATGTCTATTATAAATACTTGGAATTGTAATTTTGAAATACGGTATGTTTATTCTGATTTGCAGTAAACACTTTAAAAAAAGAAAATAACATGCTAGATTAAAAGCCTCATAACCCTCCCTTGAGCTAACTTACATTTTTTTTCTCTCTGAGCTGTGCACTAATTCTTGTAAAGCCAGGGAGGGAGCCTCTAAAAATGTAAAAGTTGTGGCAATTGACATTCTGGAGCAATCCCATTTTCTTGATCAGAGCAGTAGAAAAAGCAAAATTGCCATTAATTTAAAAATGATTGTTTCTGTCATAACTTGACATTGGCTGTGAAGAAAAGAGACATGGACTAGATTAAGACAGAGAAAAATTGAGAGCACAGAAGTTAGTGTATACAGAGAGCAAGTAATATCACTCTAAAGCAACATGATTCTTCCTAGCTTCTCTGAACTCTAGGCTGTTAAATGACTATGAGCCAGATCGGGTGTCAGGCAAAACGCCCATTGACTTGATTGCACAAGGAATGCAGGATTGGGCCATAGGAAATAAAGTTGTCGTCCTCATAACCAAAACAATGGTCTTATTGCTACCTGTGAGTCAGTTCTTCATACAACCAGACACACACTTCTAATTTAATTCTAATAGTAGCTTGTAATGGGGTACGTTCATTGCTGGGCCTGAAGCCCTTTTCTGCTGGTTGCCTGCATCATGGTCTCCTCTCTCTCTTGCTCTCTGGGACTGAGTGCTCCCTCTTCATGACTTGGCCTTCTAGCCAGGTCACATTTTAGTCCTCTACTTCCAGGGTGTCAAAGTCCCACTGGACAATCAGTCTGTATGCTGTTGTCAGGCAGTCTTCTGGTTCTAGTCTAGGTCCAGTGCCAGTTTCTAAATGGCTGGTAGGGAAACCCTGGGACCCTGTACGTTGCAACCATAGTCTACTCAATCTCCGACCCTGTTGCTGTTTCCCTATGCTCTTTTCTACCTTACTTCTCTATCTTCTGACCCATCTCTGGGCTTACCAGCCTGAGCTTCCTCCACTTCCAGTGGCTATTCCACCCCTCTCGTCGTCTTGCCAGAGTCTCTATTCTGGGGCAGGATTCCAGGGCTTACTCTCCCCTTGGAGTCTGCTAGGGACAAGGAGGAATTCTCTTTCTCTCTGGGGAGTGACTGCAGAGCTCTCTGCAGTCCCTTCTTTTTCTTTTTCTCTCTTTCTCTTTGTTTTGTGATGCAGCAGTCTCAGCATATAAGGTGATGACTGCCACTCATGATGGTTTTTGCAGAAGCAAAAACCTATATCCTCTCAGCTACTCCCTTATCCTTTTTTTACTTTGCTTTTTTTTAATGCTACCCCACTTTCCTGGCTTTCACATCAGTCCATTCAGACTTTCTTTCACTTTGAGGTGACTCAGTTCTTCATAAAGACTTTCTTTGTATGTATTTCTGCCTGCATTGCCACAGCAGATGTTCAACTGTTTCTTGGGCTTCACATGAGTCGTGCAACCCGTCTTTGCGTTTGTTTAGAAAAATTGCCATTCAGATCACGGTGACCCATTAGCACTCTAAATATAGTTATTTCATTTGTCTGTTATAAACTATTACATATACCATAATCTTCAAGTTAAGGACATATTTCATAACACCTTCATAGTCCCCTCCTCTTCTCAACTTCCTGGTTTTAGAAACGCCCCAGCCTGCCCCTGCCTAGGTGGGCTTTCTCTTCAGTTAGACTTTATCACGCCTTGGCTCTCTTCCAGGTGCAGCCTATAAGGTTAATTAGCCCTCTTTAACATGTTCAGGCCTTTGGGGGAGTGGACGCCCTGTCACATAGCTACACATGTGCCTTGATGGAAGAAGATAGTGACCTAATTAAGAATGATGCTTTGGGCAGAGCTACAGGATGTGAAGCTGGAAACTACTCATTTCAGAGCACTGAACACCTTGCATAAGATTCTCAGTACAACATGGGGTAAGGTCCATGTTATTGTAGATGATAGCTGAAAGCCACCTTCTAATAATGTATAAGCTGTATATCTTCACATTGCAGAGCTTGGTTCTTGGAAAAATGTATGCTTTAATAACGAAGATTTTAAAATCCCATCCCTTATCCGAGCCAAAAAAAAAAATTGACCTATTGTTGAATTTAATCATATTTCATTGCAAAGGGGAAGAGACTGGTTATAGCTACAGCTTGTTTTTTTTGTCTTTTATTAAAGCGTTTGTCTTAAGAGAGCTATTGCTTCAAACCTCACATTCTTGTTTAAATTTTGAATGTATATGTTTCTTTACATGCAGCAAATTTTCATTTTAAGGTTCTCCTTACAGAAAGTTCATTATTAACCAGAACTCCAGGATAGCATGTGAATTAAATTGAAAGAGGAAGTGGGAGAGAGAGTACATGTCACAAGTTCAGAGGATTTGGATTTTGCAGAACATTAGTTTCTGTTAGCACACAGGATGCATACATACCAGCAAACAGAGAACAAACAAAACTGGCCTTGTTTTTTTGGATTCTTTTCCAGAATAATCCAAATTTCAATCCTGTTTTTCTATACATTTTATAAAAAAGCCCAGATATTATAACATTTTAGTTAGATGACCATATGCTACTCTGCTGATGTTAGCAGTATTTCTTCCTCTTAAGAAGTCTTAAGAGTTGTTTGTCCTGTGGGCTGCTGATCTACTCTTTCAATGGGCTGATTTGGAGGTGTCATTGACTTAGGCTCCTGAGTGCTAATTTAGGGCTGGGGTTACAAAAGGTCTTAGATGAGTTGCATAACTGCTACTTTAGGTGCCTAAATCCCAGAATCAGACCCCATGAGTATTCACAAAATCCCCACTCAGCTATCACTGAGTCCTGTACACCCCTAAACTCAGCACCTATGTTTTTACAGTAAAAGTTCCCTTTGCACCTATGTTTCTCCTTCTGTGTATGTGCAATGCTGCTCCACTCTAGGCACCCAGAAGCCTAAGCCCCAGTATGATAGGCATTTCTCCATCTAACTTAGCTGCAGGGCCTGATCCGGTAGGTGTGTCAAGGGGTCACATATCAGATCAGGCCCTACATGAGAGCTTATACAAAGTACCCCAGATGGTGGGGGGAGGCGAGGAAAAGAAGGATCTTCCTCTTAACTCTTAGCCAGGCGGATAGAGTTCTCTCCTTGGGTGTGGGAGACAAACCGTTCAAGATCCCCTCTGTTTGAGGGGGAGAAGAGATTTGAACAGGGATCTGCTACCTCTGAGGTAAGTGCTCTAACAACTAAACTATAGAATATTCTAATTTTGGGGGGGTCCCGCAATCTCTCGTGTTGATGCTGTTCTACTTTGGCCCCATTACTCTTTACTTATTTATCCAAAGAGAGAGAAAGAGTGTAAGTCTGAGAATGACTGACTGGCCTGGTGGTTAGAGCACTCATCCAAGATATGGGAGACTCCGGATCCAGTTCCCCCCTTAGATGGGGGTGGGGGGCAACTTGAACTGGGATCTCCTACACCCCTGCTAAGCACCATAACCACTGGGCTATAAGTTATGAGTGAGCTCTTTTTTCCCATTCCTTTAAAAAACCGTGTACATGCCAGCACCAAGAGAGGTCTTCCACCTATGAATCCCAAGAAGAGGGAGGTACCTCCCTTCTTTCCAGACTTAAGTGCCTATCTCCATGAGAGGGGAAGGGCTTAGGATATACCCCTCTCATCAGCTTCTCCCATTGGGTAATTTAGGTAGGGAGCAGCCTAGCATGCTGGCTTTTGTGAATAGAATTCTGAGTCCCCTAACTCCTTCTACTCCACTGAATAGGGAGCTTGAGAACCTTTAGGCATGGTGATGCTGAGTGTTGCCACATCTAAGTTCCTTAGTTAGTCTGGCCTTGGGTCACTGAGGCACCTTTAAAAACTTTACCCTGAGGTACTTTAGAAAATATTACATAGTGCTTCACAGGATCAGTCTTATGCACCCAGTTCAACAAAATATTTGAGGACATGCTAAAGTCCATCCCTATTCAGCAAACCACTCAAGGGTGTGCTCAAATTCAGTTGAAGTCAGTAGAGCTTGAGCATGTGCTTAAGTGCTCAGCTGAATGCATATGTACTGCTGGATCAGGGTCTATATAATTTGCATGGATGATTTCAAATTAAAGTCACAGATTCTCAGTGGTAATTTTGGGGTGTGTAAGGATCACAGAATTGAGTACTAAATAAGTGTTCTGTTAATAACAACTGTCTGCTTTGCATCAGTAGTTGTTGTATCTTGGTTATCCCTGGACTGTTCTAATAATGCAGCTGTGTTTATCTTATACAACCTATGTGTGTCATTTAACTTTTTACTGTTTAATTTCCATTTATGGTAAGAACGGGCATACCTCATTTTGGTAAACTTTATGCTTTGGAATTATCATTTGGTATTTTGATTAGTATTAATTACTCGTTTTAATGTGATTGTAAGCACTGTTCCTTAGTGTCCCTTGAAAAATCTCATAATTTTCCAAAGGGAGAGATCTAGAACACCTTGAATAGGAATGCTGAGGGCGTATAATTGGGAATGTTTGCTTTGGCATGCTGCAATTGGATAGCCCTAAAGGGGCACTATTGTAGATGTTTGTGGCATGTCACAGATCCATGTCCTGACAGAGAATTGTAGGTTTCTGTCTAGGTAATGCTTTCCCAGAAAATTTTTCATGTCTCTTTAATGACAATTTAACGTTACGATGGGTAGTGGATTTGTAATATGGCTAAAAGTCCACTAAGAAATAGATTGAGACCATAAACTGCCTATGATTTGTATTCTGAGTATTCGCTGGAAGGAAAACTAGGGCCAGATCCAATGCCAATTAAATTAAATTGAAAGACTCCCATTGACTGCTGAGTGTGTTGGATCATGCCCCTTCTGTGCAAACCAATCTCCCATAGTCATATCACTCTCTTCCCATTTACTCTTGATATATTCATTTGTAAAAATAAGGAATTCAAAGAGAATGTCAGTCTGTCAGTGTGGTTTTTTTACCCAGTATTTAATGTCAGTGATCTTGTCATTTTACTACTGAAGAAATATTTCCAAATGACTGCCCTTCTTGCCCAATCCTTTCGGGGGAGGGATAGCTTAGTGGTTTGAGCATGGGCCTGCTAAACCCAGGGTTGGGAGATCAATCCTTGAGGGGGCCATTTAGGGATCTGGGGCAAAAACTGGTGATTGGTCCTGCTTCGAGCAGGGGGTTGGACTAGGTGACCTCCTGAGGTCCCTTCCAACCCTGATATTCTATGATGATTCATGCCATAGTCATTTTAGCTAAATATGTGATCTTTCTGAATGATTTTAACACACTTCCTACCTGTTCTTAGGTATGTAGAATAGCAACATATTGTATGCATATTACATTCTCCTTCATCTCTCTGTAAATATACATGCATTTTGTTTTTATTTATATTTCCCCCTGCAATGATCCCCAATGTTCAGACTGTTTTCAAAAATCTTAACACTTGGACATATTACAGCTGATTGGCCCAGCTTCTCTCATTACCTTTTCATATAGTTCCTTTTTGGACTCTAGATATACAGCTAACTGTATATCTTTATATATCTGTATATAGCTTTGTAACGTCTCAGATTTGGAACATCTCTCACCTTTGCTGTGTGATACAATAGTGGTATAATGGAGGAATTACAGTACCGTCGCACTGTGAAGCAACTTGTCACACATGCTGTTTATCGTGGTGATACATTCTCGCGTGCAGTCCAGACCAGTGAAGAGTTGAGCTCTTACTCTATAACCCTTAAGCAACTTAAAGCTTTGGTATTGTAACTGTCTGCCTGGGGTGCCCACAGTCAGCAACAAGCATGCATTTTGTGTCTGTATTGTGCAGGCCTGGCCCAACATTTTGGATTCAGGAGCCTACCTGCAATACCACAGACTTCCACTGGTCTCCTCCAGCCTGATTTAACAACTGGCCAGGTGACTCCATGCTCTCCCTAACCCTGATATTCCCCCCCCCCCCCCCCCAAAAAAAAAAAGTGTTCTGAAACGTCAAGCCGTGTGCTGGAAAAATCACAGATATATTTAGGTTTGTTGCTCCTTTAAAGAGTCAACATCCAACAGTTTGTTCCTTTGAACTGTTTGGTAACTCCAGTTAATTTAGACACAGCATTGGATTGGTTTAGATTAAAAAATAAACAAGTTTATTTAATTCCAAAGAGATTTATGCTTGTACTTGCTTAAAGGACTAAAGTCAGAAATGGTTACGAGAGAAATTTAAGATAAAATGTTTTCCAGTACCTAAAATTTAACAAGCTAGATGTGGTTCAAGGTAAAATCCTCACCACATATTTCCATCAAGAGGGGTGACCAAGCTTCTGCATCAGGATCTGTTCCCCCAAAGTCAAAGGACTGGTACCTTTTGTCATCTTAGGAGAAAGACATAGATAACTTGGGGTTTCTTTGCCCTTCTTCTTTATAGTGCAATGAACCTTTGAAATGGATTCAAAGGGTTTCCCCTAGATAAGTTCACTGAAACTGTGGAAAAAGGTGACATGGAGTCTCCTGGTGACAAAAGTTCCTTGCTGAGGTTGTCTGCTAAAATGCAAATTACTTAGTTCTGGCCTGCTTCAGTACACCTGAATAAACAATACATATGTGATTGTCAGTCTCTTCCCAGGCCATGATAATGTAAGGTTTGCCTCCTCTTGTTAGTGTGATGTTTACCTGATATGTAAATACATTCTCATTGTCTTTCAAAGTACTTTGGAAGTGACTCTGAGTTGGGGAAACTACATTCCTTTGTCAAGGGTGGGGTAAACTCCTGGTTTGCTGACAAACTAAAATTATTATTCTTAAAATGTTTGTCCATTACTTTTCATCAGTTGTACCTATGCCTACATTATGTGGTGATATTATTAATAACCAGTGAGTCATGAGCTTTTCATTGACACCTTGCATGACACCTACCAAACACCCTGAATGACATTAAAGAACTGGGGTACACTTGAACTGGTTAAGCCAGCTGCAATTCATTATCCGATATCTGGGTGCCCCTTGTCCTCTGTCCTTGTTCTGTTCTTAAAACTAGTGACCATGTGTGACGTTATTTGTTATCCTAGCCTTTCATTTTATATTTGAAAACTGACACAGGAAGGTGTTGAGTTTGAACCCTAATCTGTAATTTGCCTGTTAGGAATATTCACATCAAGGATTTCCAGATTCTCTTGATTTAGCAGCATAATGGTTCAGGGTGTTTAATTTGCTTTCAGCAGGACCAACAGTGATTTGTGGTCATTTCAAACTGCTGCAAATGGAAAAAGAAATGCCTCAGAATTCAAACTGTCTTCCAGATTAAATTCTTCTGTTTATTTTTTATCTCTTTTGATTCAATTTCCAGATTTTCTATCAAAATGCAAGATTCACTGGCATTTCTTAATGTAAGATTCGAACAGCTTTATCATAACCAACCTCATTAATGCAGCAGGAGTAGCTTTCTTCAAAGCATGAAATTTCTATGGAAACCCTGAGAAAGTTTCTGCTTTTGGCTTAGAGATATTTTTTATTGGAACAAACTGTGGAGATTCTTGGGACACAGAAACAACAAGAGCCAATGTATGATTACAAAGGACCCAAGGTAGCCTAGGAGGCTGAGAACTTGGACCAAGTTCAGATACTATCACAAGCCTGTGAAGCAAAAATGCTTTTCCTATTGTGTGTGGGGTTTTTTTGTTGTTTTTGTTTTTAACAGAATGAAAGTTAAAACATACAAGGACTCTGACTACTCAAAGTTTTGTGTGATGCTGAGAGAATTGTTGACCTTCAACAAATAAATAACAATAATTACTAACATTCTATAATGCATCAACATTTAATTACTGGTGTAACAAAGACTGTTGAAGCTTAAAGGTAATTTGGCTCTTCTAAAGCCAGGAAGTTTAGTAAATTGGATTCATTTTTCTAAGCTCTCGACCCATTTATAAACAAAGTGGCATGGAACACTAAATTATAATTACAAAATAATATATCTGGTTATTTAATAGTATGAAAAGAACATATAGAGAAATACTTATATTGACTTCTTTGTATTACAAAAAGAAAAGGAGGACTTGTGGCACCTTAGAGACTAACCAATTTATTTGAGCATAAACTTTTGTGAGCTACAGCTCACTTCATCGGATGTGAACTGTAGCTCACGAAAGCTTATGCTCAGATAAATTGGTTAGTCTCTAAGATGCCACAAGTACTCCTTTTTTCTTTTTGCGAATACAGACTAACACGGCTGCTACTCTGAAACTTTTGTATTACAGTTTCCAGCCTGAAAGGTTTGGCCTGGACAGTAAATATTCCTGTCAGTAAGAGTCAATTTTTCACCACAGTAAAGTGTAACTGTGCTTAAACATATTTCTGAAGCCTGGATCGAGCTCTAAGTTTTTATCAAACAAAGGGCAAACTCAATGGTTAAGCCATTGAAACTTCAACTGGGCTTTGGTTAAAAATTCATCTGAGGCCACAAGGAAGAAATGTCCCCCATGATATGATGGCAAGTCCTGCGTGAAATGGTATAGGTTATCATGTCTAGACTTACAGGGGATTTTTAGTTCATTTGGGATACTATACAGCATCATTCATTGATAAGCCTGTATACTTTCTAGGAGGAAAAAGCAGAATGGACTGATTATTTTACATAAAAGCAAGCATGTGTGTTTGTGTGCATCTAGATATGTTCCATAAACACCAATTTAAGCTGCAAAATTCACATTCAGACTCTGAACACCAAAAGTTTGTGGAGTATTCAGATCAGAGATTTTGTACTACTCATAAAGGTTTGGATCTTGAACACTCCCAAAAGGTACAAAGGTTTCCAGAACCAGTTGTGACAGACTGACAATATCCTGTTTATGTCCTGAACAAACCTTGTGGGATTAAGGTAAACTTTATTGAATTAAGTTAAACTTTATTGAGTTAGGGATAATACCTTTGGGATACATTGTATTAAAATGCAATTGTGCACATGTTGTTTTGGCATTGTATATACCTTCTCAAGTAGGGAGGGGGATGTTAATTTACTTCCTCTATTATCAGCGCTTTGAAGCCACCCCTGGAGAGGTCTTCCTATACTAGTGCAAACTGGATTTTCCAGGGCCCAACAGACAAAGAAAGGTTTTTTTGGATAAATAGCCTGGTTTTAAAGTCTTAAGGTCTTCTTCCTATTCCAGCACACAGACAAAACCCCTAGTTCATGGAGGGCTCCAATCCTTACAGTAGGGTTGAAAGGACTGGGCCCATTAAAGTCCCATAAGACTGGGTGCTGTTGTATCCTTGGGGGCAGCAGTTTTAGGAGGAAATCACTTGAGACACAGCTGTGAGCCATGAAAGCAGCCATTTATTTTCACACACTGAACTAACCAAACCAGCCAAAACTGGCTGGGCTATCCCCTAATAATCTAACTCAGTTGCCATAGCAACAACAAGGTGCTATTACCGCGATAACCAAATACACAACATATTCCTCCACCCTTAATAAGAACATCCCCTAAATAAAACAAACACTAAACTAGAGAAGGAGGGTAGACTGCCTCCATTCCCAGCTAAACCCTGGGGATTATTTTACCCCACAATCGTGGGTTCGCCCTAGCTAAAAATCCAGCCATTGAGGAGGTCTTCTGTCTCTAGGTGGATTACGGTGAACTTCTGGTGGTGGTGCACCCGAAAGTAGTGCGAATGGGTGAGGAGGTGTGGTATCAGCTTGTTCTGGGCAAGGGGGTATCTCAGCTGCCGGCAGCAATGGAGGAGAACAGTCAGGAACAGGTGATTCTTGATTCGGTGTCTCACCAGAAGAGGTGAAGTCAGAAAACTCAACTGAGGACTGGCATGACCTCGCAACAGCTGATCTACATGTCGCTGCCAGGTGAGATTCTCTGCAGTCTGGACTGTGTAGGAAACAGGTCCTGTTTGAGCGATGATCGTGGCAGGGACCCATTTAGCTCCAGAAGTATAATTTTGAGCCAAAACTGGCTGTCCCGAGCTAAAGGTTTGGTCTTTTGCTCTGGGTGCATGTCTGATGACTTGATATTGCTGCTGATGTTGCACAATTTGTCTAGGTTCAGAAGGTTTCAGCAGATCAAAGCAAGCACACAGCTGTCATCCCATCATTAGAAAGGCTGGGGATGCCTTGGTCATAGCATGAGGTGTGTTTCTGTAGGAAAGTAAGAAGGTGTCCGGACCCTTTTGAATGGAGTGTTGTCCCCTTGCTGATTTCAAAGCTTGTTTCATTGTCTGCACAAATCTTTCAGCTAAGCCATTGGTGGATGGATGATATGGTGCTGAAGTGATGGGGTGTATCCCATTTGCCTTCATAAAATTTTGAAACTCTTGAGAGACAAACTGTGGTCCATTGTTGCTCACAAGTTGTTCTGGCAGACCGAAATGACTAAAGTGTCCCTGTAGTTTTTGGATAGCACTCTCTGCAGTAGTGGACTGCATTATAGAGACTTCTGGCCATTTAGAATGGGCATCTACCACCCCCAAGAACATGCTTCCTTCAAAGGGGCCAGCGAAGTCCACATGAATACACTGCCACGGGTTTTAAGGCCAGTCCCATGGGTGTAGGGGCGCCCACTGGGGTGCATTCCTGACATGACATACAAGCTCTTGCCTTCTCTTCAACAGCACTGTCCAATCCAGGCCACCAAAAATAGCTTTGTGCAATTTCTTTCATTGCACTATTCCACAGTGACCAGAATGTAGTTGTTCTAACATCTGTGATCTTGGTGGTGGTGGGATAATGACACGTCTCCCCCACAACAAACAACCAGATTGGATCAATAACTCTGTCCTCCTGGACATGTGGGTAACAAGGTCGGGTGAGACTGGAGAGGTTAGTCAAGATTTTCCGTGCATCACCAAGTCCATAACTTGGGACAATACTGGGTCAATGTGAGTTGTCTTCTTTATCTGAGTAGCAGTGATGGGTGTATTCTCTAAGTGTTCAAAGTAGAAGATATCCTTTTGGGCAGTATCTTGATGTTTGACTGGCAAAGGCAACCTTGAGAGACCATCTGCATTGCTGGATTTCCAATATTTGATTTCATACGTGTGTGCTGAAACTAATAATGCCCAACATTGCATACAACTAGCAGCTAATGGGGGAATGCCTGTTTACGGTCCAAAAACTGACGTCTGAGTTCGATGGTCTGTAAGAAGAGTAAACTTCTGCCCAAACAGGTACTGATGAAACTTCCAAATTCCAAAAATGATTCCCAATGCCTCACGTTCGATTTGGGCATAGTTAGTTTCTGTTTTGCTTAGAGTGCGTGAAACAAAAGCAATAGGTGTCTCTTCTCCCGAAGGCATAATGTGTGACATGACTGCTCCCACTCCATAAAGGGAGGCATCGCAGTCCACTTGTAGGGGTAAGGATGGATCAAAGTGCATTAGAACTTCAGAATTTTGCAATGCATCCTTAGATTTATTAAATGCAACATTACAGGCTTCAGTCCAGTCCCAGGTCTTGTTGTGCCCAAGGAGTTCGTGAAGTGGTTTTAGCAGCGTGGCTAACTGTGAGATGAACTTTCCATAATAGTCCAATAGTCCAAGAAACGAGTGCAGCTGGCTAACATTTCGAGGAGGGGGAATCCTCCACAATAGCCTTAACTTTTGCAGGGGCCTTATGAAGACCTGCAGCATCAATGATGTGTCCCAAATATTCAACAGAGGCCTGGAAGAATTCACACTTTGTCTTTGCAGACTCGTAGGCCGTACTCTTCCAGTCTTTGTAGGGTAGCCTCTAAATTCTTTAAGTGATCCTCTTCATTCTTTCCAGTGACCAGGATGTTGTCCAGATAGTACTGAACTCCTGGCAAGCCACACAAGATCTGGTCCATAGCTCTCTGGAACAGGCGTTACTCCGAAGGGTAGGCGACAGTATCGATAAAGCCCCTTATAAGTCACAATAGTCAACAGCTCTTGGGACTTTTCATCGACGTGCATCTGTAAATATGCTTGACTTAGATCAATCTTACTGAATTTTGTCTCCCAGCCAGGCCCATGAAGAAGTCATTGATGCGGGGGAGCGGGTATTACTCTGCACACAACACCGGGTTGACAGTGACTATAAAATCACCACAAATCCGAAGGGAGCCATCTTTCTTCACTATTGGAATGATGGGAGTGTCCCATGGGCTACTCCTAACTGGTATTAGGACTCTATTGGTGACTAGGTGCTCCAGGTCTGCTTCAACTTTCGGCCTGATGGCATATGGCACAGTTAGGGCTTTCAGATATTTTGGTTGACTGTCAGGTTTAATGTTCAATGTCACAGTGATTCCCTTCATACTTCCCAGATCCTCTCCAAAAACAGCAGCATGTTTCCTTAGTATAGTGGTCAGACCAGTTTCTTCTTTAGTCATTCGGTGCACTTCTCCCAGTTCAGCTGAATTTTCACCAGCCAAGACCTACCCATTAAGGCTGGGTAATTACCTCTCACCACAAACAGTGGCAATTTAGCAGCCTGTCCATTGAGCTCCACCTTAACATCAATAGTGCCCAACATGGGCACAGCATCTCCCATATCCATCTTCAGAACAATTTTAGTTGCCTTAAGCGGAAGATGCTGTAGCTTTTGTTTACACACAGTCTTGGAGGCCAGCAAGATGGCTGCACTGGTGTCCAGTTCCATGTGTATAGGTTTGCCATCCAACAATGGGGTTATCCAGTATTCATGTGAGCCCCCTGTTAAAGACAAAACGTACAGTGGCACTTCTTGCGATGAGGTGTCACCTTGGTCGTCCTGGGTCTGCTCTAGGGTATGCAGGCTCCCCTTTTTGGTCGGCCAGACAACAGGCCTCTTTTTCTTTTGTTTACAGGCACACTCAGTGTGTCCCCCTTTGCCACAGTGTCGACACACCAGCATTCTAGTGCCTGGTGACCCGGCTTACCTCAGTGGTAACATTCCTGACTCTGCACAGTTTTGTGGGTAGATTCTTGTGACACTTTATGCACCCTGGGGGATGCACCGATGTATTGCGCCTCCTTTGTAGCCAGTTTCATGGAGACTGCAATATCAACAGTGTTCTGTAAGGTAAGATGAGCCTCTGTCAATAGGCGCTTCCGTATAGCTTCATTGTACAGGCCACACACTAACCTGTCACTCAGGGCATCATTTAACATCTCCTTAAATTCCGTGTTCTGCTAGCCTTTTTAAAAGTTGCTACAAATTGTATAACTGTTTCTTCTTCTTTTGGGTCTTTTTTGTGGAACCTATATCTTTCAGCTATTACCAGTGGTTTGGGGGGAAAAATGGGACCCCAGGATTTCCACAATGTCGCTGTAAGATTTGGTCTCAGGCTTAACAGGGTGTAGTAAGATGCGTAGCAGGGAGTAGGTTTTAGCCCCCACAACACTTAAGAATATTGCCACCTTCTTCTCTTCTGTAATGTCACTTGCAATAACAAAAAGCTCAAAATGCTTAGTATACACATGCCGTTGCACTATATTCTCCTCAAAAGTGGCCCTGTAAGTGTAGCCATGGTTTAAGTTTCAGGTTTCACAGTCAGTGCCAACAAGCCAGCACAGTCAGGGCAAACAAGCCAGATCTCACCCCCTTCCACCAGCTAAAAGATTTTGGTAGTGGGTTGTTTGGTTTTTTTTGTTTTTTTTGTTTTACCTTGACTTCTACTTCCTTCTGTTGCTGGGGCAGCACAGGGGTCCCATCCTCGTCGCCACTTTGTTCTATCCCTGGGGGCAGCAGTTTTAGGAAGAAATCACTTGAGAGACAGAGAGCTGTGAGCCATGAAAGCAGCCATTTATTTTCACACACTGAACTAACCAAACCAGCCAAAACTGGCTGGGCTATCCCCTAATAATCTAACTCAGTTGCCCTAGCAACAACAAGATGCTATCACCACGACAACCAAATACACAACAGGTGCTTGTTAAGAACCGAAGCTGTAATGAACTTATAGCCACAAAGAAACCCCTTGCGTAGGGATTCAAAGGACTATTCCTGCCAGAATCCACATTAGGGTTGGGGTGAAAGGTTCTGATAAGCTTATCAGCATGCGTGTGGGTTCTTTTTGTTTTCATTTTGAATGTTTTCTCTGTAATGCTCGTTACCTCAAAGAATAAAGTAGGTTTGCACAGAAAGAACTGTGTGGTCCCTTGTTCCTGTTGACAATCACTCTGCTTTCAGTCTCCACAGAGAAAGCAAGCACCAGATGTCCTGAGATGACCTGTCTGGGCTGGGAATAACACAGTGAAGGTAGGGAACTTGAAATGCCCCAGTCAGAATGGGGAGAGGCAACTGTCTCTATCAACTAAGGCAATGGCTGGGGAGCTGGAAGTCTTAGAGTTGATACCCTTCCTGAACCACTGAGGAGAAATACAGTTGCCCTAAACTGTGACACCAGGGACTTGTTGTAAGCCATTGTTTAATTTCTGGCACCTTTTTTCAGACAGAATTTGGAAAGAGGCCTTAAGTCTACAAAAGTATTCATTGCATATCCAGGCTATTTTGCTTGGTGAATGTATCATCATCGCAGCTTGTTGCTCCAAAACCGCAGCCGAGACCTGGTCCTTTCACTTGTCTGGAATAGTTCTTTGGGAGTACAGGATGTTGACAAGGGGGCTCTGAATCAGGCAGTGTTCATGTATTTGCCTCTGCTCTTCATGTTCACATTTGGGGTTATTCTTCAGCTTCCACTTGGGCATATTGACCCCAGTCTTTGCCACCCTAGCTCTTTCTCAATTTCTCAACCAGTGTTTTCATTTGAGGTCAGTGTCTTCAGAGTGTTGCTCTGAAGGAACCAAGTTCTCTTAAGATCCCATCGTTTTGTTACTTTGTGGCCTTTCTCAGTGGTATTGAAACAAGAGATTTTCAGAAGCAAAGCTCTTTCTAGATTTATGCATCTTGGGTGAAGGAATGTGTCCCTTCAGTGGATGTCTTGGATTATGCACCCGATTTTGTCTCTTCTTTCCATTGAAGACACTCCTTCTCGCTGATGGTGATGCAGTCCCCCCAGGGCAGTATAGCAACAGTGTGACAGTCAGTTTCAAAATACCTGTAGTGATCCTACAGCACTGATGCCTACAGTATCTGTTATGTGTGCATGGCTTGAGCATGGCCATAGTGGAGCACAGTACTCTGTAGCTGAGTAACACAGGGTGAGACTGGTCGGTCAGTGTGTTCTGGGGTTAGCACCCTATTTTGTGTTTTGCCAGTTTCTGCATTACACAATTCTTGACTTTCAGCTTCTTGGGGTGCTCCTTGAATGTCAGCGTTCAGTCTAATGTGACCCCAAAGTACACCGGATGTTCATATTGCTCGAAAATTCTACCATCCCACAATATCTGAAGTTGTTAGTTTATTGTCTGGTGCTTCAGATGGAAGGCATAAACTTCTGTCTTGCTAGGTTTGGCATTAAGGAACCCTATGCAATAGTAGTTTTCAAGTATGCTCAGGGAATAAACTTGAAAGGAGGTTTTTTCTTTTCTTTTTTCTTTTATAGAAAGGTTAGCAATGTCTGTTAAAGAAGAAACCCCATGGTAGGTCATAATTTAGCTGTTTGTTTTTTCCGACATGTTACTAGAACACCAGTTGACAATGCAACAGCATGATATTTGATCAAAAGTTCTGCTGTTTCAATAAACACAGACATTTCTTGCTGTGTTGGCCTTTCAGGAGTGACAGCAAAGCTAATAGCTGTATTAACTTTTCTGTAAGTTGATGCATTTTTACATAAGCACTCAGGCTTAAAAGAAATAGTTTCTTTTTATTTTCCCCCAAGAGTGGTGGACAGATGACAAACAGCTACATGATGCACTGACGCTGTGCATGAGAATAGAATTTCTAATACCGTTTTGCCTCCTGGATCCTCTGCAGATTTCCAGGCCACCAATGTGGGTGGTGTTGTCATTGGCAACAGTATCCCTGTTGGAATGAAAACTAAGTTGTGCTCACCCATGTTGAACTGACAGTGTCATGAGGTCTTCAGGGACAGCAAACTGAGTGATTTATTGCAATTCATCTCATGATTTGTGTGTTTCAATGATTTATCTTCATAAAGTACTACTGACAGTCACTATTATGCATCAGAATGTTGTTACAGTGAGTAAATTATGATTCAAGGATAATTTTTTTTGATTTATTGACTATGGTCTGGTAATTAGTAATGTATATGACAGACTACCTAATTTATATAAAATTCAACACACAATCATCTATCAAAAATGATGGTAAAGTTAAAGTTCCCATCTGAAAGAAATTTTAGAGTTAAGAGTAGGAAGTCTGACCCTGAAAACCTGTATTCACGGGAGTAAATCTTTAATAAAAGCTGAAAATGGACAAAAACAAGGGTTTCCAGAAATGATCCCTGGGATTGTATTGTCATTAGTAAGTGATTTTATCTTGTGATCTGTAATCTAGTAGAAACCATTAAAAGTTTGATACTTCACATTCTAAGTATAAGAATGATTATCTTGGGAACCATCATGTGTTAACTTGACAAATGCAAATTTGTTTAAAATGACAATCATTGTACCTAGCTACAAAATAGTGGTTACAGATGAGCTTTGAGACTTAACCCTGAACTTCCTAGGCTTTGAAGGTTGTCACAAGGCTGCTGTTATTGCCTTTCTTCTGTTTTGTGTAATTTTGTGGAAGACTTACTTTTTCCTTTGTTTAATGGGATGTTTAAAAAGATCAACTAAATAAAATGTAAAGAAATTTGGGATGTGATAAACTAAGCTATAATGGTTCTTACAACTGTGTGACTGTTTCAGTATTTAATAGTTTTGAAAAGTGTGGTTTTTATCCATTCTACTGTAATAGATTTTTAGAGTTGTTAGATTCTAATATTACTCCCTCCACTCAAAATACCAAAAATAATAAGAGCAGAAAATGAACTTAATAGCCATGAACAATTTTCAGTTCTTCAACTGAATCCCTAGGA
This sequence comes from Lepidochelys olivacea, assembly GCF_965140295.1. Classification (NCBI taxonomy): domain Eukaryota; kingdom Metazoa; phylum Chordata; order Testudines; family Cheloniidae; genus Lepidochelys; species Lepidochelys olivacea. The sequence continues at coordinate 173,615,027 of NC_140412.1, read as the reverse complement.
GTATCTTAAACAAAAAAGTACACACCCAGAACTTTAAAAGACAGTGGTTTTTAATTACAAAAAGCAAAGTGACTTCCAGCTGAGAAGTCTTATACACTGACTTTTACCCTGGGATGAAAGACAATAACCTAATGCCCTGATCCAGCAAATGTCCCCCTGTGTTCAGATCCCTATACTCATACTCAATCCTAGTGAAGTCACTGGGGCACTGCGAGGTGCAGGGGTACACGCACAAAGAGTCCAGTGCGTATTTGGTGACTCACTGGGGTGGTGATTTCAGCATCTCAGCAAAGCAAGTTTAATACCTTACCACAGCTGGCACTGTACATTTGTAAACATCTGTGTCAAATTCAGCTCTAAGATGAGTGTATGCATCTCCCATTGATTTCAGTGGTAGAGATGTTTGTTACTCTTTTGGGCAAGGGACCTTTTTTGATTATGTGTATTTAGGGCCCCATTGTGCCAGGCATCCTAATCAGTTCCTGTAGGCCCTGATCAATATCATAATAGAAATAATTTAGGGGCAGAAATATCCTCTTTAACTTTGGTACACAACATTTATCAAATAATGTGTTCTTATTTTATTAGGATGTAAATATTTTATATTTTCTTAAATATATTGCATATGAGAACCCAGTACCAATTGAGGTTTGATCCTGTAAGTTGACGCTCCCTTGTGCCGCATGGACCCTATTGACTCTGTACAGATTTAATGGTCTCCATTGGTGCATCTCTTTGCAAGGTCATGCCAAAGAATGCTTATAGTAGGATATGAAGTGACCTAGATGCCTGTCAGTGTGGCATCTGGGCAATAAACATGCATAAAGAGAGATTTGGTCAGAAGGACTATACACTTTCCCCTTCCAGTTTTTACACCATTAGTATACTGAGGGTATTTGTAAATATAGGTGATTATTTTTGCATGTTGGTTATTTGCTATTTATTGCAGGGACTGTTATGGGGAGGCTATAGCAGAGAGAGACAGAAAGCTTGTATTTTGTTCAGATGGTGGTAAGACAGAATGTCAATCCTGTTTGGACATCATCTGGTAGTTAGTGTTCTATGACAATAAATACCTTTTGAATGTTGTCTTCTTTATTATTTTTATTTTTTGTGTATTAGTTTCTGTTACTGTCCTATGCAAATAGTGTTGCTTTTTAACAAAAGCAATAAAAAGTTAATTTTTGTTAAATACAAACTATAGTGGCAACCCACTATGAGGAAAAATAACACAGAAATATACAATAACACATCACTTATTTGCTCATATAATGCATTCTTTCCAATCTGATTTATGACAAAGACTGTGCTTCCTCAGGAGCTCAAACAGCCTAGATCAGAGCTCATTGCACAAATGGAAAAAGCAATGATGTGTCTTAGCATGTTCCAGGAAATTTAGCACTATATTAACTTTAAAAGGTGGGATACTAAAGGATTATTTGTTAATTGGAGATATTTTCTGGGCATAACTCTACTAAACTTTGAACAGCTTGGAATTAAAATTAATCTAACTACGTCCAGGTTTGGCTGTAATGAAATATTTCGCCCAGGTTTGAGAAAGTGGAATGAACCCTTTTTTCCCCCAAAGAGTGTTTATATGAAATTTTTACTCAAATTTTAATCATGTGATAATTCTGATTTTGAACATAATTTAACTTTTGACCAAAAGGTTAAAACATATGTAGTTTTAATGTTTGTCAGTCAACTCTCACTCGTTTATCTAATCTGGATATTATGGATGGATGTTCTCATTCTTTCCTGAATTTATTTCCATAAGAAACTCCGTCCATTTTTGATTTCCTGGCACCAAGGAAAGCCTGTTAGACCTTCACTGATAACACTGGATACTTTATCTGTAAGCATCTTCATAACAGATGTGGATCATTGGGGCTTGTCTGGTGGTAGAAGGCCCATCAGAATTTGACACAAGTTTTGGGAATAACTGGACCAGATTCTCCCCTGCACAAAAATATTCTCAGTGCAGAAGTGATGAGAGGGGGCTCAGGGAAGAGATTACAGTTCCCTGATTCTCCAGCTGCCTTAGTCCTGGCATACGTTGGTACAACTGGCTGTGGTCCATCGGGCACTGTGTGTGGGTGTGTGTAAAATTCCAGTGAAAGCAGTTTTTCTCAAACACTGCTGCACTGTGTGGTGCATAAGGACCTGAACACTTGACTAGAAACACATGTGAAAATGCAGTCTTTTTTTCGTTGTTCAATCTGGAATGGATGCAAGAAGTAAACATCACAAATAGTGAAAAGTATGACATCAGTTTTAAAAATCTGAAGTCTTGCTTACAACATTGGGCAAACCAATTTTGCTTTGTTTTTTCATACTGTGTTTAGGACAAATTGATCCTACATTACACTGGTGGAAATCCTTGGGTATGATTCTCCTCACAAGGGTACAAATAGAGACTCTACTAATATCAATTATGCCATTGTAACCAGTGTGAATGCAGAATAAACTATAGAGGAGTTATTTTAGAGGTCCAGCTGAGTAACTGAGAGCAGAATTTAGCCCATAATTTTAACCCGAGTGTCCCTTTAAGAGAAATTTTAAAAGGTGTATAAGAAGCCTGCTTCTGAGGATTCTATCTCAGGATAAAGTCCCATTTTTGTTAGGAACTTTTATATCTCAAAAGACTCAATGCTGCACAGATTTTCCTCCTTGTTGACTTTCACCAAAGCAGCAAAAGCAGCTGGAAGATATTGCCAAACAGTGAGGGTAAGGGGCTTTTGTTCTGTGGTACTCAGAGAGAATAAAGGTTTCCTAAATCTAGTGACGGGATTAAAGAATTGCATCCAATGGATTTCAATCTATTAAGTAATGTTAAGCGTGTTGTTGTATGGCTTTGGTCTCTTTTTATAAGCCAACGGGCAGTCTGTTTTCTCTATACATAATGGTGAAGTCTTCTGCTAAGCACATAGGAAAAAGTTACAGGGACCAATTTTCTCCAGATAAAACTTAATTTATCTTACAGTATAACCTTTACTGCTGCTTTACATGTGTATTTTTTTCTTCCATTTACTAGGAAGAATTAATTGTATCCTTTTATAAATCTGCTATTTCAGGTTTTATTTTTTGTTATCTTAAGATGAATAGGTTGGCTGATATATAATAGCAATGTTTTTAGAATTTTTCCTTAATTTTTTAAAATTTTAACATTTTGAAGTTTACAGGTGTTTTTTGAAAGTTGGAAAATGATGTGCCTGATTCGAAGCCTGCTGAAGTCAACAGGAGTCTTTCAATTGATTTGAATGGGCTTTAGAGCAAACCTTACTGGTTGATAATTTGTCCAAAGAGCTCAAAAATTAAATGAAAGGCGATTAAATGCATTTCTATCTCCATTTTCTGAAAAATATGGTTCAGCAAAGAAAGTCAGTATTTAAAGACTTTGATGCTAGGAAGGACATTTTGATTGAAATAAATAATTTCTGCAATATTGTCATTCTATTTTAAACTTACATTTTTATATTAAACTTGATTTTTATATTTTGCAAGGCTAATTTTTTAATAATCAAAGTACATAAATTGAATATTGCCTAAACAGATCAATATTTGTTATCTCAAGTTATCTTTCCAAGTTTGTATATTTTCAAAACCAGACAAATTTGGAATGACAATTTTAAGGTAACAAGCACAAAATTAGGCCCCATTTCTGCAAGCAGTTATGCACGAGAGTAACCTTACACACACACATACTTTTGAATGCTTATTGGAACTACTCACGTGTGTACGTTTTTTACACTGTTGGGTTTATAGCATATTTTGGGTTTTCTTTTCTCAGATGGATTGTGTTGTGGCTCTCATTTGAGATTACTAATCAGAGAATAGGATTTTAGGTCAGAGTTAAGCTAGTTACATGACGATGAAATAGTCATTTCATTGCACTTGATAAGAATAATATAGTTTTTCCTTATTATGTGCCAAATACAATATTTATGGTGTCCTCAGCTATTTTTTCCCTTGCTTTGAAGTGCTTGACTTCTGTAAATTATGTGAGTTTAAGATTTAAACTGTGTGGAAAATTGGAAGAGTTTGTAACAAGCCATTTCCTAGTCAGAAATAATGATATGTGAGACAAAGAGATGCTAAACAGAAGTCAAAGTTACAGGAAACACTTTCAATGAGCCAGTCAACTATTTTATTTTAAACTTTCCAGAGACATTCTAGAAGGACACCAGAGCCACTGTAGTTAAGCTTGATTCTCTTTTATTGTCAGACTACATCTCATAATGTTGAAAGTACCCTTGAGTAAATTATGACTTTATAATGGAAGCTAGTTTCAACTTTAATTATGGAGAAGCAACTACCTCTCCCTGACTGTGATTCAATTTATCATAGAGTGATGGATGTAAAAGGCATTTAGGATTATCTAATCCAACCTCCTACATTTTCCAGATTGTTCCATATGGTGGGGTAGAACCTCCACTCGCATAACTAGATGTAGCTCTAGTGATTTCAGTGAAGCTATGCTGCTTTACATTAGTTGAGAATCTGGCCTGGTATATTTTTTTTTAGCCTGAAAAAATTACTAAAAGAAAACAAAGTACTACATGGAAACAGCCATGCAATGGCAAGGTTATGGGTTAGACAATCAACTGTAATAGGAAATTTCCACTCAGTGATTCCAGGATTTATTTATTAAAAAAAAACAAAACCTTCCAGAATCATTGACAACAAAAGCATCACTGAAATATGTCCTTCCTACATACATTTTAATTATTGAAGCAGATAACTTTAAAAACAAAAACAATATTGGGGTGTGATGGAGTGTATAATAAACCCCTCAGTGTAGCTGTCACAAAGGAGGTAATGGATGAAACAGTTACTTCCTCAGCTATGACTAAGTGGTTGACCTGTAACAACTGGGATAAAAGGCTGCACCTCACATGGTGTGGGGTTGCTACCAGAGAGGATGGGGGACTATCTCAAGGAGGTTGCTCAGCAGTAGCTTGGCAAGGAATGGATCCAGTGGCCCAATACAGGGGGTGGGGATAAGGCTTCTGGCCAATAACAAAAGGGACTTTTTTCCCTGCTCACCACCTTGTAGGGTAGAGAAGGAGAAGGCAAGACTTCTGGAGGCCCCTGCTGGAGACGCTACTATATAGGGTCAAGGAGTAGCTGGCAGAGAGCCACTGGCTCTTAAAGGCCCAGAGTATCACAATAGACTCTCAGAGAAAAGGTGAAAGAATGATCCCCTTTACATGGTGAAGACTTAATTTGAGATTAAAAATCTTTGGACCTTCTCATATAAAAGAGGGGAACCAGTATCAACATACTACACATTGCTATTTTGTTTTCTTTTCATTCCCTCTCCCCCCCCCAACTTTCACAAGATGCTTGTGATTTTTGGTAATATTGCTTTGTTGTTTTTCCCTAGTCTATATTAGCTGGTGTCTGTTTGGAATGGAAAAGCTAGTTTCCAGAGTTTTGTACTGCACTTGAGCTTAGCTATGATCGTTCTAATCCCAAGTCTTGTGTTGGAAGGTCCATTGATGTTGTGATAGATTTCATGGGAGTGATTCTGCTTTATTACATAAATTGTGCACTGGTGTCACTCCTCATTTACTCAAGAGTAGAGAACCTTTATTGAAATAAATGGATTGATGAGAGTAAAATCATTCTGAAGAGGGAGTACAGTAAGGCCCTATATATTTAAAGGACAGGTTGTGCGACACATAGCTAAATTTTCTAATTTATTACAGAGAAATATGCAAGAACAGAAGGCTCTATGATCTATGCCATGTACCCATCTGTATTGTAGAACCCCTATAGGTGGAATGGTTGAGGAGCAGTGTTGCTACATTGGAAGTGGTGGAAGAATATGGGTACTAGAGGCTGTTTTCAAATGATCAGGTGCCGATGGATCCCTGGAGGATCCATGTGTTGTGGGGCAAAATCTCTGAGGCCTGATTGACCACTGTCATTCCAGTTTGACACTGGTATAACTCCATTGATTTAAGGGAGTTATGCTAGTGTAAAACTGGAGAAAACTTGGAACTTTGACTTCTAATATAGGCAGGTGAACAAGCCTCTTTCCCCCCAAAATGTAAAGGAAATGTGCCAAGGCAAAGCTTACAACATTTCCTATATCGGTTTCCCATACTGGATATGATTTGGGTTTACATGATTAATTGTACATTATCTTTCACTACTTCTGTCACATCGTCTGTCTTATTTCAGTGATTGTGCTAAAGTTGAAAGGTGTTTCTACTGAGAACCTGTTGTGGGAGAGAGAAGCCCAGGGCTCAGCTTTGAGCTACTATTCCCTTTAGGCTTTTCTCCTAAATAAATAAAGTTTGGAAAACCATAACAAAATACCTTTTAGTTTACAGACAAAAGCAGAGGTCATACATCCTCCAGCAATTCTGCTTAATATTCAGGCACTATTCCTTGCATAGTCCACGGACAGTCTGGTACAGGCAGTACTCAGTAAAATGCAAACCAGTGTTTTGAAATGCCAACATTTTCATTTTGTTTTGATGGCTTTCTCAAAAAATACCAACCTAAGCTCTGAAGTCTTTTATTTGTAGTTCCCACTGAGAGAGAACGTTTGTCTTTTATAAACTGTATAAAGCTTTGTTGGGATGTACACCAGCCATTGTACCTGTTTATCCTAAAAATGGCAGCCTAATTGACAATAATCAAAGTTCTTCATTGCTTAATAAAATGGGACTAATGACTATTATATCAATGTTGATCTTTCCCTCCAGCATTGTAACACGAGCTGTATTCAAATATTCTGCTAAAATGGAATGATTTTGTGATATGCACAATTGAGGAGGAGAACAAGATTATCAAACTCTTTGTCATTTGAGGCCAAAGCCAGAATTTGAAAATTGGTGCACTGGTCTTTCATCTCCAAAACCTATCTACTGAATTACTCATTCACTAGATGGGGCAGAAAAATTAGAATATCAGCAAACATACACAAATACAAATGGTGACACTTTCCTTGATACCATGACTTGATATCCTAAAATAACAAAATGAAGAAAGGATTTACATGAGGGACAATTTCCTGGACTATTCAGCCTGTTTTTCCAAAGTAATCACATAGTATCCGGCAGAACTTGTTCGGTGTTTACTCCGTACTTGTTTAGGCAGATTCTCACTGCAGTCCACAGAAGTTTGCCTGAGAGAGGTGTCAGTGAAATGTCTGCAAGGACCTCAGATATAGAACTCTTGTGGGGAAAGGGAAGAGTTAAATCTTTCATTTTTTCCAGTGCTACTTCATCCATCTCTGAAGACAACAGCCATGCACTGGAACCATACATCTTGAATATAACTATTAAATGTCACACATACCAAGCTTCAGAAGGGGTTGGACAGCTCTGTTGGACAGTCTCTGTAGACTGCATGGTAGTTGTGTTCACTATCATTGCTGTGAGCTATCCATGAACTCTCACCGCCATTTCAGTTGAATCTGCTTAACATCATAACACAGTGCCTGCTCATTATGATTGTGAAAAGTGTGTGGGGTGGGGTTTTTTTTCCCAAAAAGTCTGCAAACAGAATAAGACAGCTTCATGATATGTTCCAGCTTAGGTCCTATCCACACTATAGCTAAAACCAGACAACACACATGTTTGAACATTCTAGTGGATCTTGAGGAAGTGGGGGGGCTGCCGTGGGGAAGTAGCCCAGGAAATTGTATGCATCCTGTTTCTAAGAAGTCAGCTACCATAGCTGATACTATTAAGGTCCCTGGCTGGAGCCTGGAGTAGAGGGCAGGCCCGGGCTCCCCCCTTTGCTCCCTGATTAATCACTGAGACTGGGTGATAACAGAGCTTCTCCTCACCTCCCTCGCTGGCTTATGATGAAAATGGCTCAGTAGGCTGTGACCCTTGCCTCTAGAGAGAGAATGGCTACATGAAGGGTCACAGTGAGCCTCTGAGACTAGCAAAATCTGCCCAGAAACACAGGACCCATGGAGACAAGGACAGAGCTTTGTCACAGTAAGTGAACACCAAATTCCAGAGAAAGTCCAGCCAATGCAGCCGTTGTTTGTTGCCTGTCATCATGTTCGCTTTTAGCTTTTCACAGTGCACCTTTCCTTCCATTAAATTCCTGTGACAAAGGAAGGAAGAGAGACAGCTATACCCTGAAAAAAAGTTAGGTGGCATTGGAAGAAAAGTGGGATATTTTTATCATTTATTGTCCGAGACGTATGCACAATGAAGATAAAGGGATATAAGGGCCTTTTTTTTAATAATAGGATTAAGACATTAAAAACTAGCTGCTCTGTGAATGTAGCAGTGACCAAAAAGTTTCCACTAATGAAATCTTGTGCCTAGAGCTTTGTATATCTCTCAAACAGAAGCACAACAATAATGTTATAGGTGCAGGTTAGAAAGCATTGTCAAATGAAGAAGACTAAACTATTTTAATAAAACTGAAAGGTAGTGTTAAAAAAAAAACCCAGCAGATGTACAAAATTGCACTATTTGAATACGGATGCTAACTACTAGAAAATGTTCAGAGGGGCTTGCCGGAACCCTAGTTTAACATAAGTGAGATTTAGGCTTGGCAAGATGCTTAAGAGTGTGCCTGACTTTAACCACTTGAAATAATCCCATTGTTTAGTAAACTGAAATTTAAGTGCTTTGGTAGATTGGGGCCTTAATCTGTTCACAAAGGTCAAGCCAGTTGATATCCCTACAGCTGAGATCTACAAAATTCTGTGTTTCAATTCTCCCTCTACACCCTCTGTCCAGGTCAATAGGATTTGTTTGTGTCAAGAATCAGCCCATTAGAGTGTATGAGACACAAATATTATTCTAATTCTTCTACTTCAGGAAACAGCAAACTTCTACTGGGAGTGGGACTTACTATTATATTGTGTGTGGTGAATTAGAACACAGAATTTGGGTTTCTCAAAAGGTAATTTTATTATTTATTTCTATTTTGTGTGCTTATCAGTCTCTGTGTGTGTCTTCCTGTCTGTCATCATTCCTTGTTGCTGAGACGTTATGGAGAAAGGAAAGCTAGGAACATATGGCTTATTACTAGTTCAGTAAAATAGAACCTTTAAACCCAATTTTACCACAGTATATCTGGTTATATTTTAGTTTTTTGCCCAATGTTTATCCAGTGCACGTGGGACTGAAACAGGAGATATTTTCACTCTTTCTATAGAGATCAGGCCCACGGGTGGGGGGGCGGTAGGGGGCAATTGCCAGGGTCCTGGGCTATTTAAAAGGGCGGCTGGGAGCCCCAGGCCCCACCCCCATGTTAAAGAAGGCAAGAAGAAAGGAAATAAGAGGAGGGCATCTGTCCTTTGGGCAACAATATTCATTCCAACATTAGCATAAGGGTCTGCAAATGCCTAGTCTTAGAGTTTGGAACACATTATTTTGAGTGTGATTCAAGTGCAATACTCTTTCATTTATTTTTATAAGTTTCCAGTAAAAACAAAAATTCATTACAAGTTTGATGAATATTTGCAAACTGTATGGTCTTATGTAGTAGAAATCACCAGTTGTCAAGCCTTTTGTAAGAAGGTTGATTACTGTAAAGTCTGCAGTATTGTAGTTGCATATATTTACAAAATTTGCCATTTTTATTGCACTACATTATAAATTATGAAAATAGGAAAATGGCTTACCATGGTGTCTTTTTATGTGCTCCATTACATTTAAATAAAATCTCTAGCCCCAAATTAAATACTAACCTTTCAGTTCCATGTGTTTTGACACTAAATTATAGGGTACATCTCACTGTAGCTAAAATATCACTAGTGGGCAAAATTTTGCCATGTTAGTCACCCAATGACCTGAAGAGAGAACTGAGTTTGAATGTGAAGACCAAATTGATCATAATTTATTGGTTGGCAAGTGGTTATTGCCACTACACCATGTTTTGAATCCACTCTTGGGATTTATTTGTCACTCCTCTAGTTTTCTGATCCTAAATATCTGTTAAAGTAAGTGCATAGAATTTTTTGGATATTAGAAAAAGAACACACTGAAAAAATGAAGTGGACTCTTCTGAGTCATAAATCCTAAAATGTATTTCTTTTGATTATTCCCTAAACTACCTAAAATATGACAATAGCAAGAGTAAAATTTTTGTTAGTTTATTTTCAGAAAGAGAATATGAGTATGAGACCACAGAAATATCTCAAGGTGTAATTTTTCATAAATTAGTCACATAGAGGTTGGGGGGGGGGTTGAGTATTCGTAATGGTTTCTTGATTTAATTGCAGAGGAATATATGTATCTTTCCTCTGTATGCAAGTGTTGCAATCTTATTTGTATTACTGTGTTGCCCAGGAGCCCTAATCATAGACCAGCATCCTGTTGTGGTAGACACAGCACAAAAACAGAACAAAAAGACAGTCCTGTCCCAAAGAGTTTACCATGTCATATAAGATGACATACAACAAATGGATACAGGTGGATGGAGAGTCGTCTTAGCGTTTGTGCAATGTGCCTTAGGTGGCATGTGATCATCAATTTGGTTTGCTGGTTGAATCATTAGCTTCCCTGACCCATGCTGGGTACTGATGGGGAGTGCGACGTGAATTCTGATCCATGCCCCCCGGATGGGGAGTAAAAGGAAATTGACAATATCAGTCAGCATTATAGACAGCAGTCTCAGCGCACCAGCAGCCTAAATATTGTCAGTGTTTTTTGTGGGCCTCATGGCAAAGGAGGGTTTGGAAGGAGGACAACAAATTAGCTTTGCAGCTGTTTACTGGGAGTGTCTCCCAAGGATGTGGGGCAGCATGGGAGCCACCATGAAGGTGTTTGTTTGAAAATGAACAAGCGGGCGATGGAGGCTAATGACAGACTAATCACAGGCGGAAAATTAACATTTTTATACTGAATAAGAGATGATAGGTTATGAAGGGCATTGAAAGTGAAGACAAGTAGCTTATGCTTGATACAACGGGGAAGAAGGAACTACTAAAGAGATGCTAAGAGAAGGGTGTCATGGCCAAAGTGACAGGCTAGGAAAAAGATGTTTTCAGCAGCCTTCTGAATGGATATCAGTGGGGCAAGATGGCCTTTGTCAAGGCCAGAAAATAGTCTGGGTGTGAGGATGTAGAGAGAGGTCAGAGTCAAAGATGACTGTGGGCTCAGAGCCAGAAAAAGTGGTGCAAAGGAGTAGTGCTCTCATGGGGAGCTGGCCCAGAGTGGTGACTACTACAGCTTTTATAACAAGTAGCATGTCGTCGGAGGGAGCTGTGACCATTATTCAGCTTCCTCAGCTACTCCCCTTTAGAGGAGTGCAGAACCTCTGAAGCCTTTGCTTACAAATAACCAACTTTTCTGTTCTGGCTGTCTCCTCATTAGTGTCCAAGCAGGAGAAAGGACTGCCTTTGTTCGTGCTTTGTGCTCCTGCACAAGACCAGCCACAAGTTGCAGGAGCAACCACACAGTGCTGAGTCTTATGTGCTTTCTTCCAAAGGTGATCCTTAGCTGGTGTAAATCAGTATAACTCCACTGAAGCCAATGAAACTAGAACAATTTATCCTAGCTGACGTTCTGGCCTGGAGAGTAAATAGCCTATGATTTGGCTACACTTGGTTTACTATTCTAAAGAATAATATGAGTGATTACATAAGCATTTGTTCATATTATTTTTAAAGATGTAATTGATGTTCTTAGCTGTATGATGTGTCAGTAATGCATTAAGACTATGGACCAAGTTGTCTTATCTTGTAAATGGGTGCCTCTCCACTGACTTGAAACGAATTTTGCCCATGCACAGCAAAATTTTGGCCAGCAGAAGATTTGGCCTGAGAAGTCGTCTTAATTTACTCCACACAGATGTATACATCCTGCAATCAGATTTGATCTCTCAAGACTAACTGTGAAGAAATGTAAGATTAACTACTATAATTTTGTTTGAAGAATAACTACAACAGATATTATCGTTCTTAGTTTCCTAATACATATTAAGTTCTTGCATTAGGGTTGTTTTTTCTTTGTATTCATTAATCCCGTCCTTCCTCATATTTTTAATAACAGAAACATCTGTTTCTTCTTGTTCAATCAAAGTGATTACCTCAAGAGTTTTACTTTTAAAATAATACCATTTAAAAGAAATTCTGAATAGACTGTTTCATTAGCATATTTAATTTGCATATGAAACTAGCTTTCTGAGCATTCCGAAAGGGAATTGTAGAGGTGGCATACTTAAAGCTCTTTTTTTTATTAAGTTATTTAAGAATTTTCTAAAGTTGGGTACAGAAAAAATAAGACCAGGAATATATATACATACACACACTGATCTCAGAGAAAATAAATTAAATCACAGGAAGGGTTCTAAATACATATTTGTGGCTCAGGAATGTGCTGCAGTCTAACCTTGTTGAATCAAAACTCTGGTTTGGGAAAGCCATTTTCCACCTTTGATTTCAATACCTTAGTGTATCAGGTATTCTCAGTTAAACTGGATTTTTTGTTCAGTCAGAATACTTTTTATGAAGTACTAATCATCTCTCTCTATGCACAAAATACACAAGAGACTAGTGCAGGTGTAGGCAACCTATGGCACGTGTGCCAAAGGCGGCACGTGAGCGGATTTTCAGTGGCAATCACGCTGCCCGGCTCCTAGCCACCAGTCCGGGGGGTGCTGCATTTTAATTTAATTTCAAATGAAGCTTCTTAAACATTTTAAAAATCTTATTTACTTTACATACAACAATAGTTTAGTTATATATTATAGACTTAGAGAAAGAGACCTTCTAAAAATGTTAAAATGTATTACTGGCACGCGAAACCCTTAAATTAGAGTGAAGAAATGAAGACTCGGCACACCACTTCTGACAGGTTGCTGACCCCTGAACCAGTGCATTCAAAAATGTGCCATTGCAACTTGCACAGAACTTGTTCTCCTGTGGAACCATTTACTGTGCAACTCAGTAATGGTTTTCGGAGTAGCAGCCGTGTTAGTCTGTATCAGCAAAAAAAAAATGAGGAGCACTTCTGGCACCTTAGAAACTAACACATTTATTTGGGCATAAGCTTTTGTGGGCTAAAACCACGCATGCATGCATCTGATGAAATGGGTTTTAGCCCACGAAAGCTTATGCCCAAATAAATTTGTTAGTCTCTAAGGTGCCACAAGTACTCATCGGTTTGTTTGTTTGTTTGTTTTCCAATAATAGTTTCTCTTGGAACACCACATGGCCATGTAAGGAAAAGGATGGTGATACAGCTGCCCCCAAAACATACAGCAGTGGACAGAAACTCTACTGGGTAGAAAGTGTGCTTTTTGTTACAAGATTGGTGGAGGGGGGTGAAATTGCTTTGCTTCAAAAATGGGTTTGTGGTGCCAAAGAGCTCTCCCAGTAAGCATCTATATCTGGGAGCATTAAGGAATTTCACAGAAAAATCATGGTCAACAGAGGAACCAGGTAAAAGGTGAAAAGTAGTAATTAGACATGTGGCAATAGGAGCCAGAACAAATATGAGTGCCGCTATCATACCATACAACAGTGGTTCTCAACCTATTTACCATTGTGGGCTCCATAGGCGACCCACAATGTGTTATTTGGGCCACAGGTTGAGAACCACTGTGACACAAACACACTGGCCCATTCAGCCCTGCACTGCCAGCCTTCTCCTTCTCCTCAGGGGCAGACATGCACCACACTGACCTCCTGCCCAGAGACACCCTTCCCACAGACCCATATGCCCAGCACCACCCACCCAGAGACCCCTCCACATTGCGGAGGCAGGTGCAGAGCCCCAGTTAAAACCTGGGGGTGCTGCAGCACCCATCTCCCCACACTGCTAGTTCCCAGGACTATACTGCCCAGCACCCTCCAACCCCATCACTGCCCAGAGTCCCCCCAAAAAACCTCCCCAGAGACCCACTCTCCCGCACCAGCTCAGCTGCTGGCAGGAGCTCCCCAGCAGGATTGCCTGATGCCATCTCCCTGCTCAGGTGGCCCTGGCCCCTGCTGGACTGGAGCATCAAATTTTGAATTTTTTTTAGCACATAGCTGAGTCGCAGCTGTGTGTTAACTGGGCAGCATGTGGCCCACAGGCCGTGGGTTGAGAACCACTGCAATACAGGCTTAGCAGGTGGTTGGTTTGCAGTCAGTTGCAAACTGCATCAAATTAGAGACTGATATATGAAACAGACTGGGTGATAGAACAGACGATTAAGAGAGAATACTTCTATTATTGAGGCAAATCACCAATGCAAAAGCCCTATCTCCAAACACCATCAGTAGGATACGTCCTTAGCCTCTACATATATACAAAGGCAGAGTGAGTGAAACCAGAAACTATGTTGCCCAAGGCATAGGTGCCAACTTTTCCTGGTGCCGATGGGTGCTCGCGCCCCCTTCCCCAAAGTCTCTGCCCCCTCCCAGCTCCACTGGACTCCTTCCGCAAATCCCCGCCCTGGCCCCGCCTCTTCCCCAAGCGTGCCGCGTTCCCCCTCCTCCCCCTTCCCTCCCAGCGCTTGCCACTGCGAAACAGATGTTTCACGGTGGGAAGCGCCTGGAGCTAGGGCGAGAAGCGGTGCAGAGCACCCACCGATTTTTTTCCCCATGAGTGCTCCAGCCCCAGAGCGCCATGGAGTCGGTGCCTATGGCCCAAGTGGCTTGTAGTTCTGTAATTTGCAGATTCTGGTCCTCCCTGGACCACTACTTGCATATACACAGCACTGGCCATGCCACACTATCTCTGTGCTTCTACAGAGTATGCATTGGCAAGAGCGTACAGTACACAGTGCTTTTTTCCTCTGGCCATACTTGCTTTGCTATTGACCTCACCAACTTCTTCAGTGAACTGCTTGTGAGGTGCATTGTCCTTGTTTAACTGCACATTGGGACAGCATAACGGTGCTATTATCCTGGAGTAATTCCACCCTCTTTAAGTGGTATAGCACAAACCTTTTTTATTTGCTTGTGCAACATAGACAGGTGGGATCACTAGGCTCTAAAGTTACAAGAAAGAACTGAAATTTAGAAATAAGCAAATATGGGTTTTATTCCTCACTTAAATGTGACATAGGGCTTGTCTACACTGGCACTTTACAGCGCTGCAACTTTCTTACTCAGGGGTGTGAAAAAACTACATGGTTAAAAGTAAAACAGCCAAACACCACTACCACCATTTCACTAGTTAGTCTTAAAATTAACATTGCCCCCTTTTGACCCAAGCAGCTAGGCAAAGTTTGGGGCCATGGGAGATGTTCTAGTTCAAAGTAGAATTGATGTAGTTTGGGGCCATGGGAGATGTTCTAGTTCAAAGTAGAATTGATGTAGCTTGGTACCTTTTTGATGCAATCTTGTTGATTTACAAGGCATGTACAAAGTCATGTGTTTCTGAAGCAAGAGGAACCAAGAATAAAAGGAGCAATTTCTTAGCTTACAGTTCCAAGCCTCTTTAATCAACAGACCCAAAAGCTGTCTCCCTAACTTTTTTTTCCAGGTCACACTGTTTTAACAGACTACTTCTTGGCTTTCTTGCTTTTTTCCATCTGTTTCTCTCTCTGTTCTTGTCTTTTTTTTCAGTCTTTTGACTCTTCTTCTTTCCCTCCCCCACATCCCTTCCTCACACCTATGCAATACTCAGCCTAAAGCTCCTGGGTGCATTCACACACTCCTTTTTTTTTTTCCCCTTAGGCTTACATTTATGTTAATTGAAGAATGTATTCAGACCTATCAATCTCAATGGGGTTTTAACTCTATCAATAACAAGGTTTCATCCAGTTCATAACAATATACTACCTTCTCAGTTTGAAAAGAAAGCAATTTATCATACAAGTACAGTAGAAAACATTACAAATTCAATATCTCCCAACCATAAACACATAATTACCACAGCTATCTCCAATTCTAAGAAGAGAGAAAATCTGTGGTATTTCCAATACCTCTGGGTGGTAACTGTTGGCAAATACTGACATTTTAGAGGTGTCCACTACAGGCAGAATGTAATTACCCAGCTTGTAGTTTGTCAAAAAGATCAAGGGTTAAATTCTGAGGTCTGGTAAATGGTGGCACAAGCTAGACTTATATCTTAATCTCTTAACCTCTCTGCTGTGAGGGACGCTGCTGCTCCTCACCCTGATCCTGACTCACTGCTGTTCGCTGAGCCGCGCCGCCCCCGCCCAGGAATAAGTCAGTCAGGAGGACTCTGTGCAGCCACAGCATTTAAAGATAGTGGCAAAGCACCTGTGGAACAGGAAGTAGCAATTCACCGAATTAGAATTACCTTGACGAGTCGCAGTGTAAAGTCCCTTGGGAAGGTCTGTGCTGACTTGCTCAGAGGTGCCAAAGAAAAGAATCTAAAAGTGAAGGGACCTGTTTGCAAGCCCACTAAGACTCTGCAAATCACTACTAGGAAAACACCTTGTGGTGAAGGTTCTAAGACCTGGGATCATTTCCAGATGCGTATCCACAAGCATCTTAATCTCTTGTAGTTACTTTCTAAATTCTTCCTTCTTTGAGAAAATGATACTGACTTACTTCAACAAATATTCACAGTCATGCTAATGTGCAACTGTAACCCTCACATCTTCTGGGTGTGGTGTTCTGTCCCATCTAATGGCACTGAGATCACTTAGAGAGAGATTAATGAGTCTGCTCTACAGCCTTAGCTAAGAGGCATATGGCTTTTAGCTCATGCACTAGGCTCCAGAGGCCTCAGGTTTGATCCCACCCGCTGATGACCAGGGTCTGTCAGTGTTACACAACTCACCTCACCATTTCATCCCCTTTGAATTTGGCAAGAGGATTTTAAAATGTTTAATTATGCAAAAAATTCAGTGACCCTGTAATGTGCACAAGTTCAGTTCAAGGGAACAATGAATGATCTGGTACAAGTCCAAATAGGTTTTTAAATGATTGGCCATATGAATCTACAAAATCATTATACCACATTTTAACTATGCCCTGATATTTATGAACAGCTTTGCTTACTGTAGATTTTTTTTTTAATGACAATTTTAGGTCGGAGCCTTGTGAAACAACCAGGTTTTCTTCCCCCTGCAGTTTTTCTTTGTGGAACCTGAGATTATTTTTTTTTAATGAGCAGAAATTAATTGTGAAACTTCAACACTTGGTAGCAAAACATTTTTTGTGTTTTAAAGAAATTGCTTTCCCGTCCCCCACAAACATATCAGTCATTTTGCATTTTCATGAAAACCTGAAAAAAAAAAAAAAGAAACAAAACTACAAAAATGTTTTGCAAACCATGTTCTGCTGTTCATGCATCTGGCAGCCCCATCCATTCATGAAGTAGATTCCTTTTTTTAAAGTTAGATAATACCGTTAGTGAGATTCTGCCCCCTACTCGCATGGAGTGGTACTCCAAAAGTAATCCCATTGAAATCAACATGTTAAAGACTTGCAGAAACTGGCCCTATTATTTTAAACAGTCTGTTTGGAAAATGCTGCTCCATTCCAGAGGAACTCCTGAACTATTCAGCAACCCTCTATTTCTCCCTTTACTTACACTGCAGTCTCGTAATTTACAGATTTTGGGGTGTGGAGTGTAATGGTTGTTAATTAAGTATGAAGCAAAGTAGATGTATATCTATTACATCCAAAGGTTACAACCTCTATTCTTATCAAGTTCTGGTGCATCTTTATCTGCTAAACTGAATGCGTAGAAGCAATAGAAAAAGAACACCTTTAAAGATAACAGGGTGTCATTAGAGTTTAGTGTTTGCCATGAACACCATCTATTATATGAAAGGCTATGGTTGTTAAAATCTTTGGTGCATGGATAATAATCCTTTTAGTGTTTTGACTTATCCATTTTATTAGATCCAATGTTATGATGTATCATATTTAGTTTTAGAGACAATTCGCTTGTACTGTATGGTATTATATTGTGTTCTATCTATTGTGTACTGTTAATGTGATTCAGTAATTGAGTCTGAAGAATATGTTTGTGATACGTGATACAGTGCATTCAAAATGTCAAAAAGAAAATATTTGGAATTGTTTCATTAGATAGCATGCTGATTAACAGACATGATATGGCTTATGTGTATAGAAATGATCATAATGAAAAGTACTGATTAATTCAATGAACAATCTCACTAGCCTAAAGTACCAGTCCAGACAGTCGAGTAACATGACCTCATACCAGCAGATGGGTACCAAGCACAAAACTTTTATATCAGCTCCCTATAGAGGAAGCTGAAGACTAAGTAGATAAGTCCTCTTCATTTGTACCACCAGAGACTACTGCTTAGCTAAGCTTAAGGGTTTGGGTGGTTGGTTGTTTTGCAATGGCTCTATGATCATTGTCTTTCTTTTCTATTTCTAACACCATTTTATAATGACAGGATTTGTTTTTGAATAAGGCTTCCCTTTAAGACTTTCTTCTTCTTTTCTCATTTTCCTTCCCCTTGTGTTGGTACCAAGCACTCATTAGGGGCAAGAATCAGACATATGTCCTCTGTTTTGTTACCTATTATAATTAAATGGACATATAAATATTTTTCTTTTGAGTTTGTTTGTAGATACAGTAAAGGATATTCCTTTTACAGTTAAACATTGAATATGGCCTTTTGATGAGTGAAATGATGTTTGCTTTAAAACAATTATATACTTTTGCATGATGAATGAGCAGTCCGAAAGTTGCATTCATGATGATGATTATGATTTCATATTTACTTCTACAAGAATGTCTAGATGTCTCAATCCACACTAGGTCCTTGTACAAAACTTGTGTCACGTGCCTGGCGCTTAGAATTGATGCAATAAACAAATTTAAATAAGTAAATAATGAACTCAAGAAGGTTCCACCCTTTCTTTTCTTTCCAGGCTCAGGACTCAACGATGGGCAATGGCATGAAATCCGGTTTCTAGCTAAGGAAAACTTTGCTGTCCTCACTATTGATGGAGATGAAGCCTCAGCAGTTCGAACAAACAGTCCTCTGCAAGTTAAAACTGGGGAGAAATATTTCTTTGGAGGTAAAAACTGCAGTACTAGCATATCTGCTTAGTGCTGTCCTTTTGTTTTCTATACAATAGATAAATGTGGATATTAGGGTGGAACTCAGTCCTCATAGAGTGTTAGTATTTTGGATCTTATACAAGTGGCTTAGGTGATGACTGCCCCCCAAAAAATCTACTCTTTGTTTTATTAGCCTTTCTTTCCCCCATCCATGGCAGTTCCCGAAACTACATGAGATGCTTTATCCTACTTTCTGAGGAGTGCATTCCCAAATCCACTTTTTTGCAACTTAAAATCTGTTGGTGAAAGTTTGGCACAGAGGCAGAACCCTGTAGTAAGGGTGGCACAGAGCTGGTTGCCTCTTACTGGGAGCTCCCTGATGCCGCTTTCTGAAAAGGTACATCATACTGTCTCCACGATGTGGAGCCGGTTACACTAGCTAGTATGGAGTTGGAGTATGGACCTGCCTCTTCCTCTTTTGAGCCGTGATTTGGGAACACATTTCTATTTAGGACAGGACTTAACCATGTGTTTAACTTTAAGCATGTGCTTAATACTGTTGGAGTCGATGGAATGTAAGTGCATGCTTAGAGTGGAGACTGTGTTGAGTATGGATGGACTTAAGCACATATTTGACTGTTTTTTAAAATTGGGGCTTTAGGTTGACTAACACTATGAGGCAGGAGTAGTCCATGTACTCCAGTAAGGTTAAGAGTACAACTGTTAAAAGCCCTGAGCGAAGGCAACTTCTTTTGCTCTCCCACACCATCTTGTGTTAGCTACAAGGGTATAGAATTTTGTTTTCAATTTCAAAAAGCCTATTTCATTGCAGATACATGATTATAATATACTGTTTTAGATAAAGGTTGTGCGTACGTCAGCTATCTTATTTTATCACATTCAGTAATGGCCTGCCCACGCAGTCTTTACTCAGGCAAATCTCCCATTTGGGATCGAACACTGAGATCAATGGAATTTTTGCACTGATTGATCCAAAGATAATGTGAGTTTGTACATCAGGACGCTGGGCATAAAATAACTTTGTAGGGTTTTTAAATAGAAATGTGCCATGTTTTTAAACTAGCTATTTTAATCTTGCAAGCTGAACAGCTAATGGGGAAATAATACAGTACTATATATGCTCCTGTTACTCCAGGGATAGAAAAGTTACTGAGATTATGATTTTTAGTGCCCAAAGCAGAAAGAACAAAAAATCCTTTCAAGCTTATTCTCATTTCATTATCTCTCTTCTGTGAAATCATTAAAAATATATATGGAAATTAGTGTTTAAATAGTCTTACAAAAACGTATATACACTTTATTAAGAATAGCTCTAATCCTTTTGATAATCTATGCCACAGATTTCTGGGAAACCTCATGGTAGTGATGATAATGAAAAGCACTTCTTGACAGCTAACGCCTGTCGTAGTTTAATCTGGCAATATTTATAATAAAAGTTCACCTGTCACATAAGTTAACCAGTGTTCATTCACCCTGTCTCTGCAACTCCTTGTGGTCATCCATCTTTCCCTGTGTCCCTACTACTTCAGTCAATGTCTAGGTCATGCATCTTACAGTGTTGTCTCAACCAAGAGCCCCAAGATAGCCAACTGCCTCACAAAATATTTTGAAAGGTTGTTTTCCATTCAAGAACATACTGCTCTGACTTTACCTCAAAATAATTAGGGACTTAAATGGTCTCACTGAAACAAGTTATGAAGGAAGAGAAAAATGAGATGAAATAAAAAACTAATATGCCTAACACATTTTGTGTTAAACCCTGAAAAAGCTAATCTAGAAGGTACAAACCATGCCATTATAAAGAATAAGCAATATTTTATATTTCTGGAGACTGCATCCTTTCTCCCTAGCATGTCTTTTATCCTTTGACCCTTTGACTTTAATCTTCTGATAGACAGACAGCATGTAGTCTCACGGTAGATATCATTTCCCTTTCCACTCACTGTCACGTATCTGATGTCATCCCATTTCTTCTGTGATCATTTTGATATTAAAGGTTAATTTATAATTCCAGAACCCCTCTCCCCATGCAAGTATTTACACAGATGCGGTCCTCCGTAGGATAAGGGAGTCTCACATCAACTGTCTTTTGTATTTTTCCCAGATCTGTTCAGCATTGTACTTGTTGCTTTGGATCAACAGTATGTGTCCTCTTTTACAACTTGAAGTTATTTTGAAGATGTATCCAAAGAACAGATATTTTGCATACCTTGTGTCCAAACTGGTTTCCAAATAAGCACCCTTCCCTCAATACCACACTTTTGCATTTTAATTGTCCTGGAAGGTATCTTGAACACAAAGCAAGCTTGCTTTCTGAGGGACATGTCTGTTTAAACTTCTCTCAACACTAATTCTGCATTATATCAACTATAAATTACTGACAGTTTAAAGTCAATCTCTTGCATAAATATGTTAAAAAATCTAGACAATATGTTCACAAACTGCTGCAAACGGCAAGGGGTATTATTCCCTTTCTATGGAGGTATTCCCCTCTACTTTTTTTCTCCATTAGTTTTCTGATCTTTTGCTGTGTGTGTTTTGTGGGCAGTAAGACTGAGAAGAGTTGGGGACAGTGAAGCTTGTATTGTCTTTTTGCACTGTTCAATAATTGTTCCATTTCCACTGAAATCAGGAGAAGTTTTGCCATTCACTTTAGCAGGGGCAAGATCTGACCACACTGTGTGAATTATGTATCTCTTTTTTTTTCCTCTGCAGAATATTCATGGCCAGTCAGTCAGCAAAGGGATCATTTGATTCTCCCCCAAATTCAAGGGCATAGAAAATGTTTTTTGTTCACTAATGGATGACTAGTCAAAATCATTATCTGGGTGATAGCTAAAGATGTTTCAGGTGTTTAAAGGAAGGCTAGATAGATACGTGCCTGGCTGGAGAACTGAGTACAACAGGTATAGGTATTCTACTGAGACTTTGGAAATGATTTTCCAGGGGGGACTATCCCAAAGCTGAAAATCAGATGGCCAGCTCTGGTTATATTAATACCAACACCACCTCTCCCCACCTGGGTTAAAATGAGCCTGGGAGGTGTAGCGAGCCCCCTTGGCAACTTTTCACCTCCAAATGAGCTTCCTTTCTGGACACTTTGACTTCGACAGCATCAGTTCTCCAACAGCTTTATCTCCCTAAGGCGAGTTAATATTTACTCATTTCTTTTTGTCATTGACAACACTGTTTTGTCAGGTTGATCCTGCTCCCAGAATTGCCAGTTGGCCAGATGCTATGTGACATGCACATCATATTCATGTGCTATTGTCATTTGAACTGATATGTCCTTTATGATCTCAGGGGGAAGAAAAAAGGGAAGGAGGAGGAAAGATGTATGGAGTTAATAGATGGATATTTAAACATCCCAAAGATAGTTTGGCACATTGAGACTGTTCTTACAAGGACTGTAAAACTTTTCTAGGCGTCTCTGATAACAAATGCTGTCCTAATTATATTTTTCCTACGTTATCCTTGAAACCTCTACATAAATGTCACATCTCATATATTCAAACTTTCCCCAGTGGGATTTCAAAACAAGTCTTTGTTATACTAATGCCTTAAAAAAAAAAACCCACGTACGTTGGGATGGTTGTTCTTTGTTTACCAAGATTTTAAAGATCGCTTTTTTCAGCACAGCAATGAAGCATTTTTTAAAATAGAAATTGTAGAATGAATAGCAAAGTAATTAAATACAGTAATTTACCCACCAGATTGACTCTATTTTTGTGAGTATTACTATCGAGTTATACTGTCATCAGCACTATTGCACTATATTTTCCCATGGAAATTTTTCCTTGAAAATGCACGTTCATATTTAGTGAAAATAGCTTTTGCATTGAAAACATGCTAAGGGTGCATTGTTGATAGGAAAATAGATACTTGAGTTTATATTGGTAATTAATTAAAATTCAGGTGAGAGGAAGGAAACAATCATATGAAATGGCAACAGTTTTCAGGCAAAATAAAATAAAACTGAATTTCACAAGGTTCTCGTTCTCAGTTGTATCTATGAAAGTCTACAGTTTTACTTCTTTAAATTCTTATTTCAGGCTTCTTGATGATTCACTCTGAGACAATGGAGGAGGGTAAGGGTCCCAGCATGGCTGTGCAGGACTTAGCTGAGTCACAAGTCAGGTGCCAAGGATGGGGGGAGAGCAGGCTCTGTGAGGATGCTACTTACTTGTGTTCTCCGGGCAAAGAGCTATAATGAGGGCAAGAAGAAGCAAGGTATAGGCAATGCTGCGATAGGTTGGTCTCTTGGCTGGACATGAAAAGAGTAGCATGCTGCCCCTGGTAATGGCCTGCCCCACCTGGTAGTGGTTCCTCACTAGACTCTTGAGTGAAATAGCAATTCTGAAAAAATCATGACTTGGGCACTCCTTTGAATCAAAATTCCTTTTGGAGCTAGTCCTTCCATAAAGCTGAGAATAAATTTGCAATCTAGCCCTTCGTTTGGATGGAATTGTTTGTCCTTGGTAGACTACACAGCCACCAAAATGTTTTACACAATATATCATGATTAGTATTTAGGCAAAGCTCTGAATATAGGCAGCTAACAGGAGAGTTTCAGAAGGCGTAGCTGTGGACTCTGTGTTTGGAGGTAGCAGGACTTAGTGAATGTTGTGTTTGCTTGTTTTCTCTCTCCCTCTGTACAGGCTCCATAGCCATGCTTTGGCTTCCTGAGTAAGCAGCTGAGATAGGTTTGTTTGTTGGTGCATTGGCAGAGGTGAAAGTAAGCCGGTACACCCCGGTACAGCGTACTGGTAAGAGCTGATGTGCCATACCAGGACCAGCTTTCCGAGAGGGCAATTTAAAGCCCTGGGGTAGCTGTGGTGGGGATTTAAAGGGCCCCGGAGCTCCAGCCCCTGCTACGCCCCCCCACCCCCGGGGCCCTTTAAATCCCCGCCTGAGCCCTGCCGCCGCTACCCCAGGGTTCGGGCAGCAGGGCTCAGGCGGGGATTTAAAGGGCCCCAGGTGGAGGTAGCAGCATCTGGAGCTCTGGGGCCCTTTAAATCCCTGTTGCAGCCCTGCCGCCGCTACCCTGGGGCTTGGGCAGCAGGGCTCAGGTGGGGATTTAAAGGGCCCTGAAGCTCCAGCCACTGCTACTGCCCGGGACCCTTTAAATCCCAGCCTGAGCCCTGCTGCCCAAGCCCCGGGGTAGCAGCAGTTGTGGGTCTCTGGCGGGGATTTAAAGGGCCCCGGAGCTCCAGCCACTACTACTGCCCCAGCCCTTTAAATCCCCACCAGAGCCCTGCTGCCGAAGCCCTGGGGTAGTGGTTGTGAGGCTCTGGCGGGCATTTAAAGGGTCGGGGCAGTAGCGGTGGCTGAAGCCCTGGGGCCCTTTAAATCCCCGATAGAGCCCAGTCACCGCTATCCCAGGGCTCGGGGAGCAGGGCTCAGGCTGGGATTTAAAGGGATCAGGGCTCCGGCAGCTGCTACCATAGTGGAGCCCCAGGCCCTTTAAAGCTCTGCCAAAGCTCAGAGCCCCAGGGTAGTGGTGGCAGCCAGGAGCCCCCAGGGCTCCTCAGTGATTTAAAGGGCCCGGGGCTCTGCTGCGGTAGTGGCAGCTGGAGCCCTGGCCCTTTAAATTGCCCCCAAGCTACCAGCTGCAGAGGCTCCCAGCCGCCACTACTGCAGCTGGAGCCCTGGCCCTTTAAATCAAGTTTTAAAGTGTCCGGGGATTTAAGGCCCTGCCTCTTCCGGTTGGGGCCACGCCCCTGCTCAGGACTCCGGCGTACCGGTAAGTCCTCTAACTTACTTTCACCCTTGTGCATTAGTAAAGTCCATGAGGCTGTGACCCTGGGAGCTTTGATCAGTCCCACTGTTTGCAATCTGAGTGTTTGGTTGCTCCCTGGTGGTGAGGGGCAGAAGTGAGCTATGCTGAGTATGGAGACTTGGTATGAAAAGTCACTTGGTAGGCAAACACAAGAGCTGAGAACAGAGGCAGGTAACAGGAGAGGAAGGGAGCCTGGAGAAGGCATGTGAGAAGTTGATGAAGTTATGGACTGACTTAAAAACATTGTGTTTGGTACCAAAATGAAAATTTATCATGTACTAACTAACTGCTGCTACTCTGAAACCTGTACTAACTACCGTATACTAACAATATTATTCTATGGTCTAGAAGCTTAGTTTGTGATTTCTGTACCATGTTGCTAACTTTTCTAGTTTTGATATATTGCACTGAGTCATAAGAGGGTTGTGGGTTTTTTTTGTGCCTAAGAGTAAATCATTTTCAGTGCACATACTGTATGTCTCTTTCTCTCTCTCTCTCCCTCTGTACTTCTCTGATGTCTCTCAGTAGATACTGAGATATTCTCCAGGGAAAGACAGAAATTATTGTTTTATTCAAATCTATAAATTAAGGAAAGCTGTGTTAAAGGTTGTGTGTTTCGGGTGTGTGTGTATTTAGTGGGGTGCTAATTGGTTGAGTCAGTCTCCCTTTAATAGTCTATAATTCTCTCACTTAATTCCCTTTCCTTTCTTTTCATGGGGTTAGGGGATTGAAAGGAGTAAGCTTCCCTTTCCTGCAAAGTCTCTAGAGAATGATGTTGCTTTGTTGTTTTCCAATTATGTGCATAAAATGAAAGGGAAGAATAGAGGAAGTGAATTGCCAAGTGAAAATGAGTCCATTAACCCTGACAGAAATTGTTTACGCCTTTAGAGATAAGGGGCTTTCATAAAGCTTTTTAAGCTTGCACCAAAGCACCTGATAGTTGCCCAATGCCCAGAGGAAAGATTGATTTGGGACATTATTTTTAATTCCAGTTATAAAACATTCTTTTTACATTTTCTCACTGGTTTATCTATGGGAGAGTTTTAGTGCTAGTAGTAATCCTACAGTGATAGCAAAGATATGCAGTGAGCATCTGTCAGTCCACTGCTTCCCTTTTCTTTTCTGACAAGCTAAGCTTTAGATGAATGGACTACATGGCAAGTTTCCTGTGGGACATTGGTCTGTGGCTTATAGTAATTCCTTGGCTTCTGTATGAGTGTAGAAAATGCACTGTGGATGGAATCTTATCTATGTAGTCGGACTCGTTTGTTTCTGAAAGCCGGGTTGATATAATTTCCCCTCGGGTTTGGTCGGAGGGATAAAAAGAGAGGCAATGAAAGAAAACACCTTTGTCTGTGTTCAGCACACTGAATTTTTCTATGTGTGAGTCCTTCCTTCTTGAAAACCTGTCATTCACATCTAAAGTGTGTGTGTGAGGCACATAGAATTTTGTCATGTTATCTATTGTCAGCAGACTCTGAATCATGTTATAGACCTGACCAGTCCAAAGTATTGCCATTGGGTTTGAAAACTTTCATACTGGCAAGAGGAAATGTATATCAGGTAGCAAGGATTCATGGGATTTTTGCGAGCTCATGATATACCACAAAGATGGCAGTTTTAATTAATATATATCAGACGTCATATAGCAAAGGAAGATATTCAGCCAGTCAAAACCTAAATCACCTATTTGATCAATGGTACTGAAAGCCTTATTGTTCTAATAGACAAATTGTCAAAACCTGCAGCTTCTCGTACCCACAAATAATAATTGTGTCTGGATGTATGTTAATCGTCATTTGCATATGCACATATTGGTGAAGAGTGCAAGTGCATTTCTTGCAGATACAAGAACAGCATGATTTTAAAATTTTATGGACGTTTATAGACAACTTTAAAGCTGTATGGACATAATTCTTCTGTGAGTTCTCGCAATGCAAATTCAAAAGAACTCAATGCAGAATCTGACCAGAGTGTCTTGGTCTCATCAGTCCTCCAGCTCACTCTCACAAACAGGTGCACACAGGAGTGACAGAAATAAAGGAACTGGCTATGGAACTTTTTTTTTAATCTATTCTCATGCTGTTCAATAGAAGAATAAAGAATGCAGAAGTATAGAACTTTCAAACTCTCACAAAGCAAGAAAAACTGTAATTAACTTTTGTTTCTTCTCTCTTCTTTGGATCTTCATTTGTCCTGTATGGTAGAACATAGATTCCTGTGATTACAAACACTTGAGCCTCACTTTGTTATTTAATGAATGAAACAATGTGTCCTCCACCATGAACATTGACACT
Organism: Lepidochelys olivacea; assembly: GCF_965140295.1. Classification (NCBI taxonomy): domain Eukaryota; kingdom Metazoa; phylum Chordata; order Testudines; family Cheloniidae; genus Lepidochelys; species Lepidochelys olivacea. Next base: position 173,588,043 of record NC_140412.1, on the reverse strand, counting down.
AAATTCATCCACACTTTGGTTATGGAACCTGCAGAACTGGTGGGCATTGGGGTTCAAAGTGGCAGTAGCTGTTAACTCTTGTGATTTTTATACCATTTCATCACATTTAGGTTTTGTTCCATACATGCAGATGATGTCAGAATTCTGGGGAAATTAGACTGACATGAGGTAAAGTAACATAGACACCATGTGATTAAACTTCAGTAACGCAGACTATATTGTTTGTGATGCAGCGATATGCCAGTCCATGCTGTACCCTGGCCCACTATATACTACAATGCACACATAAGTGCTATAAACTGGGAACCTAGTTGAGCTTATAAAGAAAGACAGTCTCAGTCAGAAATCCATCTTTATCATATGTTTGATCTCTTATCTGGGTGGGTAAAGTGAGTATAGGAATGGATCTAAGTGCGGGACTTGTTGGAATAGATTGAGTTGTTGTCTGAAGACCCATTAAAAATTAGAAATCTCTGCCAACTGCAAAATGAATGAATGAAGTTTTGAGATGTGTTCTGCTGGTTCCTCTGCCACGTGATATAAATCCGCAAACTGAGTCTGATGTTAGATGAAGCCAACATACCTAGAAGTTTCTTAAGGAAAAAAAAAATCAATCAATTGTGTTGGCTTTACTCTGCCTTTCCCCTCCTCATTAACACTGAAGCCATTCTCTATAGGTAGAGGATGAAAAAGAAATACAGATTTTTTTTTTTAATGCATACTCCCCTCTCTTCTGTGACTTTGAAAACTAAAGCTGGAAAAGGACTAGGAAAAACCTATTATAGGTAACAATTCTGCACTGGCAGGGGATGGAGTAGATTCACTCAGTAAGGCCTTAACATCTTTAAGTTGTGTTGGCTATATGACTTGTTTGTTTTTTCCATTTAGCACAATAAACGTATTGTTGCCTATTCCCTGGTCAGGAACAAATTATATCAACTGCTAGAATATTACAGTGAATCAAGTTAGAAATATATAAGAATTGCTGTACAAATGTGATTTAGTCTATTTAGAGAGGGAATGGTTTATGAAAGAAGGAAACTGCTGTGCTAACTTAGAAAATATCCCAGTTTGTGGTTGACCCACTAGGGTCAACAAGTAGTTTGAATAATCATCTTCTAACAATAAAAACAAAATGGTTTATGTGCATGTTTGTTATCTAAGATGATAATCCTGAAAAAATTACACATGTGAGTAGTCTCATTGACTCCAGTGTGGCTATATGTGTAAAAATCTTTCCAGGATCAGATCTAACATACTAATAGCCCCTGAAATTCATTTTGTGGTTACTTGTGTATTTTCCAAATATTTAGAGATACCTCTCTGTCTCTCTGTTTCAAATGATGCAGCATATCTTGGAACAAAATGAGCCAGATTGTCGAAAGTATTTAGGTACACTTGTCTTCAGAAAAAGAATAGAAAAAGGCAAACTTTTCAAGATGGCATGTTCCAGTGCTTACAGAAATGATCTTTGTGCTCAATAAAATAAGAACTAAATATAGTTACTTCAATAGCAATTACTCGCCCTTCCTCCTACCTGGCATGTGCGTGCATACTGGCTGAATGTTTCTTAGTGCTGATTATAAATAATGGCTCATGTACGAAATCTGACTGGTGCCCCAGTTAAATCTGTAATTACTCTCTGCTGCTTCTACAGTATAAACTGTAGGCAGCCTCTTGATTTATAGGACTGGCGATCAATTAAATCCAAGCATGCCTAAAATTCCGGTTTGCCTTTAGCCCCTTGCACTGAACACAATAAATCCCATTATATGTAAGTGGTAATCTAGGTCTGCTACAAAAATATTTGTTAAAACTTCTGTAAATCATGTGTAGCTTTATAGGGTTTATATTTTTTCCAAAATATGGACATTAGCTCATCGCAGTCAGTGGATTAAAGCTGATCTGCCTGCTTAAATTGGCAAAACTGGACCATGAAGCGGAAATTGAATATTTAAAGCCTTCTATTTCTATTATCAATAAAGCATTGAGCTTACCTTAATAATGCATTCCTGTATGAAATAATAAATTGTTGCTGAATGAGTCCCCAAAATGGGCTGTTGATAGCAACTGGTTTATTGCCCTAGATTATATATTGTCATTTTACAAGCATAAAATACTGTTTGAATTACCAAAATGCGTCTGCTTGAGTTTAGCTTGAGGTGGAAAATGTTTTGGTAATGCGGTGCTGAATGTTTAATGTTAAGAGTCCATAAAGGGGAATTAAATTGTTCACCAGCAAATGATGAGACTATTGGAACATTTTGAGTTATTAATTCTAGTCCTATGAAAGGTGCAGTCATTCTCTTTATTAACGGAGTTACCAGAATCCATAAGTTTATTTTTCTCCCTCTATGTCAGAGCAACTTATCTGTAACTAGACAATTGTCCTAGTTTTAAATGTATATATGTGAATGAAAAGGAAGAGGTACAGGCAGTGTTTTCCCTGACATTTTTCTCCGGGGTGATTTTCAGAGCAAATGATTACAAAGCTAGCTGCACCTCTTTATCCTTTCTGGTCTCTGAGTGCATCCCCTTGGGCGTTAGGCCGTCTACCTATCACAGGATGGAATTTTGCAGTTTTCTCACTCCTAGGCTGGGTCTTGGCCTGCAAAATCCTGAGTACCGACTATTGTTACTCTGACTGAGTTTGGACACCTGTGATTCTTCCCCATGGAAATCTTTAACCAAACAATTTCCTTAAAATCAAAGTATTGTTTAAGTAAGAAAGAACAATGTAGTGTATTAGAGAAAAATAGGATTTTTGAAACAACAGTCTACACATGTCTTTTACCAATGCCCTACCATCCTTGGATAGTGATCACAGCACGCCTAGCTTCTTCAGAAACCCCAGTGTGTTCCTGTGTCTCAGGACTTGTCTACACTGGCAAGTTTTGTCAATGAAACTAATGGCGACAAGGAAAAATCGACAAAAGCAAAGTCACCAAAGCATGTCTACATTTGTTCCCTCTGTTGACAGATCATGTCCACATTTGAGGCACCTTTGTCAACAGTGAGAACAATGGAGTGTGGGTATGTATCCCACAGTACCTGGTGACACCATCTGTTGCTAGGCATTATGGGAATGTGGAAACAGAGCGCGGCGCATCCTGGGATGTGCAAAATGTACCGTCATGCACCGTTTTTTGTCCCACCCCTCCAATGGTTTCTGGCTTCCTTTCATGCTACTTTTCCAACTGTCATTCTTTTGTAGTGCTCGCCAGCATCTGCAGTGAGAGAGGATGAATCTCACACTTCTCTCCTATTCTCTGCTAATTGTTGTGAGGACATCGTGCATGGCAGCACAGTTACTTGCAGAGTTACTCACAAAGTTAGCAGGGGATGACTCTCAGGCACCCAATATGGACAGCAGCAACTTGTCAGTGCTTTGTGCTTTCACAGAGCAGCTGCATACAGTAGACCGTCACTTCCGGGCTAGGGAAACAAGCACTGACTGGTGGGATTGCATTGTCATGCAGGTGTGGGATGATGACCAGTGGGTACAGAACTTTAGGATGCGTAAAGCAACCTTCATGGAGCTATGTGCTGAGCTGTGCCCCGACCTAAGGTGTAAGGAAGCCAGATTGAGAGCTGCCCTTTCGGTAGAGAAGCGTGTTGCAGTCGCTGTGTGGAAGCTGGTGAATCTACACTGCTACTGGTCAGTTGCAAATCAGTTTGAAGTAGGAAAGTCCGCTGTAGGGGCTATATTACTCCAAGAGTGCAGGGCAATAAATTGCATCCTGCTGCAGAGGACCCTGACTCTGGGAAGTGTGCATGAAATAATGGGTGGCTTTGCAGAGATGGGTTTCCCTAACTGTGGCAGGGCGATTGATGGCACACACATTCCAATTTTAGCGCCAGACCACCTTGCCTCTGAATACATCAATAGGAAGGGATACTTCTCCATGCGTTGCAGGTGCTTGTGGATCATCGGGGGCGTTTCACGGACGTCAGTGCAGGCTGGTCTCGAAAGGTGCATGACGCACGCATCTTCAGGAACAGTGGCCTGTACAGAAAGCTGCAGGCTGGGACTTTCTTTCCAGACCACAAGTTCACAGTTAGGGATGTGGAAATGCCCACAGTAATCCTGGGAGACCTGGCTTACCCCTTACAGGCCTGGCTCATGAAGCCTTTACACAGGGCACCTGGACAGCAGCAATGAGCGTTTTAACAACAGGTTGAGCAGGTGCCGCATGGTCGTCGAATGTGCCTTTGGCCGTTTGAAAGCTCGCTGGAGGTGTCTCAATGGCAGGCTAGACCTTACCGAGGATAATATTCCTGTGGTCATAGCCATGTGCTGCACTTTGCATAATCTGTGTGAATCTAAGGGTGAAATGTTTGCTCAGGGAGCACTGAGGCAGAGCGCTTGGCTGCACAGTTTGAACAGCCCAGATGCTAGGGCTGTCAGAGGAGTCCAGAGGGTTGCTATTAACATCAGAGAGGCTTTGAGGAACCACTTTGACGATGAGGGGCAGTAACACATGTCTGTTTTAGAGGTGCTTCCGTGGTGCATCCGTGTACAATTTTAGGGCCCAAGATCCATGCAACACAATGCTTTACAAGCCTGTTCCCGAGACTGAATTGACTGCTATTCGCTTTTGTAGAACACAGAATAAAAACGCTTTACCATTAAATATCTTAGTCTTTATTTATCGTTAAAAAGGGTAAAACCTTACAACTGTGTGTAGCTCCATCTATCATTGTGCAAGCTGTGAGCGGGAGTGGAGTGATGGGGAAATTCAGGAGTGCTGTGAAGTGAAAAGGAAAGTCTGGGCATAGGGGGGTGGGGTTGGCAAACACTTGCGCATCTGCATGTGCTGCAGTGGAGGTCGACCACGAATCTGTTAGTCTGCAGCTGTATCAAAGACTTGAGCATCCCTGTCTGATCCTCCATCACTTTTATCATCTGCTCTGTCACTTGCCTAGCAAAAGCAGCACTCTCTCTTTTCTGTCCTGCCTTTTGGCTTCCCAGCACTCTTTGTGTTCCCTGATCTGTCTCTCATCACGCTGCAGCACCTCCTGGAACATGTCTTCTTTGCTGCACCTAGGGTTTTCTCTTATCTGCCAAAGCCGGTCCGTGGGGGGTGGGGGGTGGTGTGTTCCTCAAGGTCTGTGCTGAACAGCAGAAGGATTGTTACATTCCAGCAAATGATTGAAACATTTTAGTAAAAAGGGCATTTTGCTAGTAGAAATCACTTTCTCTCTCTGAGACTCTAGGCAGGCACACAGCTCCGTGAGCACCCCAATCATGGTGACTGTCGGGAGTGGGGGGGAGGCGGTTGTGTGTACTTAAAGGTCACGGCTGGTAGGGAAGCTTTGCAGGGAACACATTCAAAAATTATCCCACACTTTTTCATAGGCAGCCAATCTGCTGGCTGACGTCTCGCTGCTGCAGGTAACCAACTGCTGAATGCTTGCAGCTTTCACCCTAGTCTATATGCAGCTCAGCTATGTGCCGCTTTGGTCCCAGCTCCAGTGATTGCTGAATGGCATGATACAGTTGCCTACAATGGGGGAACTAACAAGGCTGAAGTCCCTTGGAATCTGCAGGAGAGGATTAACAAGTACCTCTTGGAAACTTTCCAGAGCCTCTCTCTGGAGGATTCTCTGCAGGCCTTGATGTCCATCGACACCCTGCTTGGCCATGCAGATTAGCCTCACAGGGCAATGTCCAGCTCACAGAAAACACTAACTGCCTCCCACTTTTCAATTCACTACACAAGCCATAGCAACTTACCCAGCGTCTCATCTGCTTCCTGCTCCCCGTTGAGCACTTCTAAAGCGGAGTAAAGTTCCTGGCTGCCTGCCCCACCAGGTGACCTTGCTGGGAGTACCACATCCTCTTCTAGTTCGACTTCTTCATCCAGAATTTCAGCCTCCAAGTTACCACCTCTTTCTGCTGCCTGCAAAGCATCCACGGGGCTATCAGCGATGGAGGTGGGGGTCACATTCAGCTCCCTATAGAAGCAGCAGGTCTTAGGTGCACCATCGGAGCGATGGTTCGCCTTATGGTACGCCTGCCTCAGCTCCTTTATCTTTGCTCTGCACTGCTGAATGTCCCAATCATAGCCCTTTTCACACAAGCCTCGAGAAACTTGCCCATATGTGTCCCAATTCCTACGGGTCAGTCACAGCTGCGTATGAACAGACTCCTCTTCCCATATACTGATTGGATCCAACAACTCAGCGGTGGTCCAAGCGGGCGCACGTTTGGTGTGATAGCCAGTCATGCTTACCTGGGAAGCCAGCAAGCAGGAAATGAGATTTAAAATTCCCAGGGCTTGCGAGGGGGAGGGGCGGGTTGGGTTGAGGGCAGTGGAGTTCAAACCGCTGATCAGAGCAGCAGCATGGGAATTGTGGGACACTTTCTGGAGACCAATAAAATCGGGGGGGGGGAGGGGAACGATGGTATCTACACTGGCTGTTTGTCGACAATGAAAGGAGGGGAAAAGACAAAACTGGGCTCTGTTTTTTTCGAAAAAAGTCACATTGGGGAGTGTGTTGCAGTTTTGTGGCCAAAAGGCATTTTGCCAGCGTAGACAGTCTGGATCCCTCTGAACTGCTCACTTGCAAAATTGTTCCTGTTAAAACCCTGTGGTTGTGACATTGTTACATAATGACACTCTAAGTGTCAGTTGATAGGTGGTTATCTGGAGCCATCTTCTTCCTGCCTCCCTGTATTCCGAACGAACCGTTAGGGCAGGTCCATATTTAAAATGCTGCATCGGCGTAGCTGCTCTGCTGTAGTACTTTAATGAAGATGCTCTATGCTGACGAGGAAAAGCTCTCCCACCTACTTAACTACTGCCTCTTGAGAAGGTGGATTAACTGTGTCTACCAGAGAAGCCCTTCCACAAGCATAGTGATGTCTACGCCAGAGGTTAGGCTGTTATAACTACATCACTCTGCGGGTGTGGATTTTTCACATCCCTGAGCACTGTAGTTATACTGATGTAAGTCTGTAGTGTAGACCAGACCTCACTGAGTTAAACCCAGATACTCAAACAGAAAACATCCATCCCAACAACCAGTCCAACGTACAGTATTCGTAAATAATTAGAGGGCAGCACCAAATCCATCACAAACACCTTTTGGCAGCAATATAGTTATACTGTTATAAACCCTAGTATGGAGAAATTTATACTGGTATAAAGGTGCCTTTTATATGGAAGTAGCTTATTTTGGTTCCCAAACCAGAATAAACTATATCAATGTAACTGCCTCCAGAGCAGAAGGGGAGGGGCATTGTTTTAACTGTACCAATGTAATTTAAGCAGCAGAACTTTCTGATTTAGACCAGCCCTTAGCTCCATTACCCTCATGAGTATTTCCAACAACTACCTAAAACTGTCTATGTTATTAATATTAGAAAATACTTAATCTGTATAATGTACCTGCTGGTTACTTCATTCCCCTTGTTCTTGCTGATCACAGTTCCACATCTCACTTTGTGTATTTGCAGCCAGTTTCCAGTCCTCCATTATTATTATTATTATTATTTATTTATTGTTACTTTACAAAAGTTTTATTTTTGAGGTATCTTTTTCAAAAGTTTGACTCTGCGAGTTTTCTGTCTTTTTTGGCAAGTTGATTTCTCTGGGAAATTTTTGTTTTAAACAAATTGCGGGGGGATAGGCATTTTCAAAAGGGGCAAAATGACTTAGAAGCACAAATTTCATTGAAAGTCCATGGGATTTCTGCTCCTAAATCACACAGGTGCTTTTGAAAATGAGACCCTTCATGCTTATTATGTTTGGGACGATGATCTTGGAAAAACTTCATAAGAGGTCAGGAGTTTTTTCCCCTCTTAAGTTTACAGTCATGTTGTATTTCACTGAGATCCCATTCAAAGAGGAATGGAGCAGATGTGTGTCATATTTGCTGCTACTGTTCTTAAGAATATGCTCCCCACCCTATTTTTCCTCCTTCCCTATTGAAGTAGAAAGCTGAATGTGTCTCCTTCCAGGACCCATCACTGCCAGAACGGTGGCATCACAGCATTGTGAGGCTCAGTCCAGCCAGAGATTGAGCACTGTTCCGTGCTGAACCCAATCCCCTGCATGACATCATGTTGCCCAATAGGATGTAGCTGTGAAAAAGGCTAATACAGTCCTAGGATGCATCAGGCGAGGTATTTCCAGTAGAGACAGTGAAGTGTTAGAACCATTATACCAGGCACTGGTGAGACCTTATCTGGAATATTGTATGCAATTCTGGTCTCCCATGTTTAAGAAAGATTAATTCAAACTGGAACAGGTGTAGAGAAGGGCATCTAGGATGATCTGAGGAATCGAAAATCTACCTTATGAGAGGAGACTCAACGAGCTTGGCTTGTTTAGCCTAACCAAAAGAAGGCTGCTCTCTATAAATGATGGCTCTCTATAAATACATCAGAGGGATAAATAACTTAACTCCTCTCCCTACCTGGTAAGTGCCAATATGGACACAAGAACAAATGTCAGTTTGTGGAAAAACACTGACATCCCAAGATGGAGTCCAGAGTCATGTGGCCTAGTCGTAGGCTTTTGCATTCCTTGCTGGGTCAGAGCAGCCATTACTTACAGGCTGTCTGGAACGTTTTCAGGAAGGCTTACCAGGTGATGGATAAGCTTCTCCTAAGACCTATCGTTTTCGCTAACGGCTCATTCCCCACCCACTATGTAGACTGGAAGCATTTTGCCTAGTGGGTGTCACTCAGGTGTAACTACATTTGAAATACAGATACATAGTCACTATTCATAACTTCAAATACAAAAAGGATACATGCATACAAATAGGACAATCGTATTCAGCAAATCATAACTTTTCCAATGAAATCTTACATAACCCATCTTGCATGAAATTCATCATATTTATGCTATAATCATATCATAATATCACTATGAAGAATATGGGGTGCAGCCCATTTTAATTTAGTGACCCCCAATTATTCAAAGATAAATGCTGGAGGAACTTGAGGTGATATAAAAGGAAAGGATGTTTAAAACCTGCATACACACTGGAAGACAGTCCTCATCATTTTAAGGTCACTGGTGAATTATATTACTAAAGTAATTAATGAGTCTTAAGTCTTATGGAGGATGACAGAGCTGTTTCTGTTCTTATGGTCAGTCATATATTCATATTTGATTTTTAAACACACTTCATTACATCATTCAACAAAAGTCAAATAGGACAGGTCTTTCTGGTCTTCAGAGTATTAGCAACAAGACTGCAATTATGTTTCAGGCTAGCGCATAGTAATATAAATACATTACTGCATATCCTGCCATCATTTAGCAAGGGGAATTCTCATTAATGTCAGTGCCTATATTGTATAACAGTGTTCTTCAATTAGCAGCCTGCATAAGAACATAAGAATGGCCATACTGGGTCATACCAATGGCCCATCTAGCTCAGATTCCTGTCTTCTGACAGAAATCAGTACCAGATGCTTCAGAGAGAATGAACAGAACAGGACAATTTATCAAGTGATCCATCCCCTGTTGACCCGTCCCAGCTTCTGGCAGTCAGTTGTTTAGGGACACCCAGCACATGGGGTTGTGCCTCTGACCATCTTGGCTAATAGCCAATAAGGGACCTATTTTCCATGAATTTACCTAATTGTTTTTTGAACCCAGTTATACTTGTGGCCTTTACAACATCCCCTGGGAATAAATTCCACAGATTGACTCTGCATTGTGTGAAGAACTTCCTTTTTTTTGGTTAAACCTGCTGCCTACTAATTCCATTGGGTGATCCCTGGTATTTATGCTATGTGAAGGAGAAATAACACGTTTTCCTAAACTATTCATGATTTTATAGACCTCTATCGTATCTTCCCCCCTGCCTTTGTTGTCTTTTTTCTAAGATGAACAGTCCCAGTCTCCTCATATGGAAGCTGTTCCATACCCCTTATCATTTTTGTTGCCCTGCTCTGTACTTTCTCCAATACTAATTTTATTCTTTTTTGAGGTAGGATGATAACTGCACATAGTATTCAAGGTGTGGGCATACCATGGACTTAGGTAGTGGCGTTATATTTTCTCTTATTATCTATCCGTTCCTTAATGGTTACTAGCATTCTGTTAGCTTATTTGACTGCCGCTGCACAGTGAACAGATGTTTTCAGAGAACTATCCACAATGACTCCAAGATCTTTCTTGAGTAGTAACAGCTAATTTAGACCCCATCATTTTGTATGTATAGTTGAGGTTTTCTGGTATCCATTAGTTTGCATTTATCAGCATTGTATTTCATCTGCCATTTTGTTGCCCTGTTTTGTGAGATCCCTTCACAGTCAGCTTTGGACTTAACTATTTGAGTAATTTTGTCTCATCTGCAAACTTTGGTACCTCACTGTTCACTCCCCCACCACGAGAATTATGAATGTTTAATAGCACTGGTTCCTAGTACAGATGCTTGGGGGATCTATTTACTTCTCTTCACTGTGAAAACTGACCATTTATTCCTGACCTTTGTTTCCTATCTTTTAACTAGTTACTGTTCCATGAGAGGACCTTCCCACTGTATCTCATGAGGGCCTTCTATTTAACTCACTGGGCATCAACTATCCCATCCTGCGCCCCGCTGTAAGGACTGTGCTGCTACCCAGCTCCAGCTTTGCCCCAGGATCAAAGCAGTTCCAAGCCCTGGGATTCCCCTGGCTGGTCCTGACCTCAGTCCCTCCCCCGCCCTAGGAGAAATCAGGGAGAGAAAGGGGCTGCCTGGAAGAGAAGTGCAGGGGCCGGAGCTGTCAGAAGCCTGAGACAGATAGTTGGGCCATCTCTACAGTTATGCCCCCAGTGGGAAGCAGAACAGAAAGCTGATGCTCAGCAAGCCAAAAGGAAGGTCCTTGCTGTCAACTCTGGCCCTTGTGCTCCCCTGCCAAGCAACTTCTTTCCTTCCCCGCATGCAGAGTGTCTTCTGAGCTGGCAGGCACCAGCCCAGGTGTGTGTGGGGGGGGCACCCAGAAGCAGGTCAGCACAGGGATGCTGCAGAAGTGGCCGGAGCTGCTGGGAGCTGGGGTGGACCCAGAGGCAGAGCCAGAGCTGAGTAGCAGGCCATCCTTACAGCAAATCCCCCCAGCTAGGAGAAAAATCTGGGCACAGGTAGGGGGAGGCAGGGACCGGAGACGCTCTGTGGGTGGTCACCCCCTTTTGCCTTGATCATCTCCCAGGTATCCTACAGCCCCCATTGTCCTCCCAGCTCTTCCAAATCAAGCAGTACTAAAGAGGCTCCTGTCACCTGCAGCTACTCCCCCTCTCTTTTTCCACCCCCAGGGACTGAAAATCCTGTTACCCTAGTGAGCATGGAGGACCTACTGGTCATTCAATCCTTCAGGTTTTTTGGTTAAATGAAATGCAGGTAAATGAACTTAATCTGAAATGGTAAACAGAGGGAAACTAAACTGAAGTGCTTTCCAGAATGTGCCCCTGCAGTTCCATGATGAACCTGCACCTAAAAATACAATTTCCCTTTATTCAAATGCCTAGTTAAATGTAGAACTTTTTCATTTTACATTTAAACACACTGGAGCTACACTGTGTTGATACATTACAATGTACAATGGTTTATTTTTAATCAGGCACTTAATCAGATGCTTCTGCAACATAAAATGATCAGTAATGCACATGCTTTCACCAGCAACCAAACACCTGGAGAGCCCTTTCACTCTAGAGAGCGACCTTTGGCCTGACAAGATTTGGACCTGGCCTTATCCAGTGCGGAAGAAAATGTGATTGAACACCCACTGTTGCATAATCACATATGCTAGGTCAGTCTTCTGCTTGAGAGATGTATACATACTTGCACTTCCATACAGCAAGAACCCCAAGATATATAAAAATGCAAGACGGTAAGCAGAACTGCCCTTTTAAACAGATGGGCCCAAATCCTGTATCCAAACACTTCCAAATACTGACGTTCAAATCCATATCCAAAGTTCATAGCTAGCCACTCTTTTTCTGTGATGGACTGAAACTCATGGTTCTGAATGCCACACAACTTTATGAAAGTTCATTTTTGGATTTAAACTTTGTGGTTCTAGCCCAACTCTGTTTTGGGATAGATGGGAAAAAGACTTATTTGTATAAGAGCTAAATTTTGCCTTATGCTATGTATGTTCAGCTCACCATTGGGAGCCACATGCATGTTGTATCAACCAGGCAAGGTATTGTTTTGGAAAACGAGTCCCACCATCTGTTTGGTTCAAACAGTCTGAGGTCCTTTATTGAATGCAAGCATGCAGGGAGAGGGAGACAGAGATGGTCACACGCAGGTGCCACCCTGGTATCTCTCTGTCCTGCCCCTATAATACCAGTCTTATATAGGTTACAAACCGAAGCCAAATGATACATTTCCTTATCACTCAAGCATTGTTGGTAAAGCCTTATAAGGAAATAAAAAATGGTTTCATACTTACTACTGTGCTGATGCACTTTGTTATTATCAAGATCTGCGGTTGTGGCAGTGTTTTGTCTAGGGGCTTTTGCAGGCTGGGGGGAAAGAGGGGAGGTTGCATATAATGGACAGCTAGGGACTTTTTCCGGAGGCCCTTTCATTCTTTTCTAGTTAGAGATTGGCCTAGTCCATTATGTGGGTCAAGTGCCACAGTCTAGCATACGTAAATGCTTTAGCCTAAGCCAAGTCTTACAGGATACAGGCCTGTAGGCCTCTTGTGTTACAGCTTTTGCATATGTTGCATATAGTGCATAGATTTTTGTCACAGAATGGGATGGGGTTGGTTTCAACAGCAAGGTTAACAGCAATTTCCGCCACTGTACTAACAAGCTTCAACAGGACTTTGTTTTCAAAGCGGAAACCTGTTTACCAAGCTGCTGCTGCACCCTCTCTAGCTTTCTCTCAGCCTCTCAACTCCTCCCCGCTCCTTCCTGTTTCCTGTCCTTTCAGACTCGCAACAGCCAGTGCTCCCAATTCTGATAATTACAAGCAACATCTAAACACCACATTCCCTCCTCTCTTAAGAAACTATCCCAATTAAAATAAACATTATTGTTCTAATCACAGGAACAAATATGAAACAAGACACTATACTGTTGGCAGAAATATTACACTGAAAACACTGTAGATACTACATAACATAGTCTCTAGTCCAGACAGGTGGTCGTCTGGGTCTGACAGGCCGTCTCTCAAGCCCCAGTTCCAGTGCAATGTCTTGCTGCATTGGTACTACAGTGAAGTCATCCAATGCAGACTGGGTGCTGGCATAATCTCCTCTTGGTGCATAGGCAGGTGCAAGATAAGAAGCATTCCTTACCTGCCCATCAGAAAGTCGATAGGTGTAAGGTCCCTTCTTCTCTATGATTTTAAGAGGAGCTATGAATTTATGGTCCCCTTAGCACAAAATTCCAGGTTTTCGTATTCTAACAAAGGAACCACACTCAAACTTTTGTTCCTTAGTACCCCACCACTTGTCTGTGAAAGCCTTAGACTTTGCTTGGTTCTGTTGAACTGTTTTTCTCACATCATTCTCGTTTGGGGCATCAGGTCGTGCCTTTAACAATCCAGCAATGTTCAGTTTAGTATTCATCTGTTTCCCAAGCAGTAACTCTCCAGGTAATCTTTGCGTTGTGGCATGTCGTGTAGCCCGGTATGCTTGCAAGAAATCAGTAGTGAAGGGTATCCACAATCGCCCTTCCAGTTTAGCCATTTGCAAACTCTCTTTCAAATTTCTGTTAAACCGTTCCATTTCCCCATTGGCTTGAGGGATGACCTTCTGTGTAAAATGTTCCTCTGTGCTAGAAAAGTTTCAAACTACAGAGAAGTAAATTAACTACGATTGTCTGAAACCAGTTCTTACCTGCTAAAAACTGAAGAGAGGAACTTAATTACTGTAGCAGAAGAGATTTATGACGTTAACGCTACCTCAGGCCATTTACTGAAATAACCTATTAAAGTGATGGCATAACGGCAGTCACTTGGAGCAGTATCAAAGGGTCCTACAATGTCAATCGCCACTTTTTCCCATGCAGATTCAGGAAGAGGAACAGGCTATAATGGAGGGGTACATGTCACTGCTGTCTTATTATGCATTTGGCAAGTGACACAGGCTTTTGTGAGTGCTTCAGTGAGAGAGTCCATTCCTGGCCACCAATACAGATCCCGTAGTCATTGTTTGGTTCTGACCATTCCTTGATGAGTATCGTGTGCCAGGTGTATGAGTTTTGACTGTAATTCTGCTGGCACAAGTAGCCAGTGTGTACCTCGTAGCACACAGCCATCGAGCAAAGAAAGTTCATCCCAAACTCTAAAATAAGTCAGCAAAACTGGGTCAAGGTTTTTAGGGTTACTGGGCCATCTCTTTGTCAGAAATTTCCGTAGTTTTTGTTGAATTGGATATACTGCAGTTACAAGAGAACAATTTCAAGCTGCTTGTTCAGCAAGAGTCCCTGTAATAAGCACAACTACTACATCCTCATCCTCCAGTGGACCATCTGGTGAAGGCAAAGGCAGGCGAGAAAGGCAATCAGCGACCACATTTTGGTTTCCAGGCTTATATTCCAGTTCACAATTGAAAGAGAGTAGTCTTGCAGACCACCTAACAATACGATATGCTGCTCTTCCCAGTCCTTTCGTGGTGAGCAATGTCGTCAGGGGGTTGTGCTGTATGTGCAACTTGAACGTGCGGCCCCACAGGTAAGTTCTCAATTTTTCAGTAGCCCAGACACAAGCAAGTGCTTCTTTTTCAGCTGTAGAATATTTTCTCTCAGCATTACTTAGTGTCCTTGAAGCAAATGCAACAGTTCTCTCTGTGTTGTCCTCATGAAGTTGTTGTGTGAGGACAGCCCCAAGTCCATAATCAGAAGCATCAGTAGTTACAGTTGTGGGCAATGCAGGACTGAATAGTGCAAGTACTGGATTACGTACAATCAAGTCTTTCACCGTTTCGAAACTAGCTTGTGCATCCGTTGTCCACACTAATGTTGAACTTCCCCATAGTAATTCTCATAACGGTTCAATGACAGAAGCATAATTGGGAATGAATTTTGCATACCAGGAGGTAAGACCCAAGAAGGAACATAAGGTTTGCAAATCTGTTGGAGGAGGAGCATTTGAAATTGCCAGGATATGATCTGGATCAGGTTTTAGTCCAGCCTGTGAAAATGTATGCCACAGAAAGGAGAGTTCAGTTTGTCTAAATTTGCATTTGGACCTATTGAGCTTGAGGCCTGCTTTGCTGATGCAGTTTAGTACAGACTGCAGGTTATTGTCATGCTCCTCAGAAGTATTTGCAAACACGATAATATCATCCAGATAGCACTGAACTCCACGTTGATTCTTCAAAATCAATGATATCATCTTTTGGAAAGCATGTGGGGCTGATGCGAGACTGTATGGAACACATTTAAAACGGAATAGTCCCTTGTGTAATAAATGCTGTGAGGTCTCTGCTATCTTCATGCAACATAACCTGGTAGTATGCGCTCTGCAAATTAAGAGTAGAAAACATCTTTGCTCCACAGAGTTCTGCAAATACTTCTTCTATGTGAGGAAGAGGATGGCTCTCAATCACAATAGCTTTATTTGGTTCCTTTAAGACCACACAAAGGCGAATGCCTCCCCCCTTCTTCTGTGTTACTACTATAGGTGAAACCCATTCTGAGGAGTCGATTTTGTCAATAATGTCCTTTTGAACAAGTTTTCTAAGTTCCTCTGAAACAGCTTTCCTGATGGAAAATGGTAAGCACCGTAATTTCTGTCATACAGGCATCACATTATTCCGCATTTTAACTTTATGCAGAAACCCATAAACAAAACCAAGTTTCTCCCCAACCTGGTGTTGGGTCCCACCTGAAACTGGTGTGTGTACTGCAAGAGTGCTTTGCTGAGGAAGATCAATTTGTCCATTAAGTACCCTGAGATTTAAAGCAGCCAATAAATCTCTGCCAATGATAGTAGTGCCTATGTGGACAATGTAGAACTCTGCAGTTACACAGCAATCTCCAAAAGTAACTATTGCTGGCAGGCAGCCACGTACTGGAATATGGTTTTTCAAATAGCACACCAAGTGAAGCTTGGGTTCAGTAAGAGGCACATCTTTAAAGTAATGCAGATAGATGGAATCAGATAGTATAGAGCCGGTGTCCAACATTAGCTGAATAGAGTATGATTTGCCTGAGGGTGTGGCGGAAACATTTACAATACACTTTATCTGTTCTGGAATATGTGCTGTAGTGATTTTGTCCACGCTCAGCACAGTAACGTCTGGTATTGTAACTGCATGCACCTGTTGATTGAACTGGCTACTGCGACATACTTTAGCAAAATGCCCAATCTTTTTGCAATGATTCCACTGAGCTACTTTTGCCGGACATCCTGTGTAGCTTGCAAGGTGTTGTGGGGATCCACAGTGAAAGCATGCTTTTACTGTATTTTGGATTTGCTGATTCGGTGGTTTTTCATTAGTTTTCCTCTTGCAATTGTGTGTCTGCAGTGGTAGTAAACTTTTCTGCAAAGGAGTCACAGCCTGGACTGTGCCTCCTCTATCCATGCTCATTATTTTGGCTTCAGCTGTAGCTGACTCAATCTGGGTAGCAATGGTTATTGCCTTTTTCTAGTGTAAGTTGTGGTTCTAGAAGTAAGCGTTCTCTTCCATGAAGCATGGCTGTTTTCTCAATGAGGTGGTCTCTAATCATCTTATCTGCCATATTCCCAAAGTCACAAGTTACAATCAGACTCCTCAGGGAAGCAATATACTGCATTATAGTTTCCCCTGGTTACTGTTCACGCTAGCGAAATCTGTAGCGATTAGCTACTACATTCACTTTTGGCACAAAAAAGTTCTTTAATGCAGTGAGTGCAGTCTCATATTTTTCATCTGCAAGGGGAAAAGTGTAAAATATACTCTGCCCTTCTGCTCCAAGGCAGTGGTTTAGCAGAGCATGCTTTCTTTCTTCAGAAATCTCTGTAGCACTGATTGCAAGCAGATAAGTCTCAAACATATGGATCCAGGTAGTAAAAGCAATTGGAGGCTCACTTGAGCTTTGCAGAAAGGGTGCAGGTGGGTTCAGAGGCAGAAGATCCATCCTCATCACCAAAACGTTGTATCAATCAGGCAAGGTACTAACAAGCTTCAACAGGACTTTATTTTCAAAGTGGAAACTTCTTTACCAAGCTGCTGCTGCACCCTCTGTAGCTTTCTCCCAGCCTCTCAACTCCTCCCCGCTCCTTCCTGTTTCCTGTCCTTTCAGGCTCCCTACAGCCAGTGCTCCCAATTCTAATAATTACAAGCAACATCTAAACACCACAGTGCATGCATCCATTATCAACATTTGGCTGTGAGTCTGAACTGAAATGCAACTTTTATACGCATCCTGTACAATTGTATATTTTGACATTATGGTGCTGGTGTTTAAATAGAAGAATTTAAAAAAAAAAAACACACCTTGATGGTTGGGGAGAGTGAGGAAGAGCTCTCCCCATCAAAGATTTCAACATACATTTCCCACTAAAATTCTCATTTGTATCCCCATGGAGGTTTTCACATGATTTTTTTTTTCTAAAGTACTGTAAGGTGGCAAATTTCTGCCTTCAAAGGTTCATATGCATTTCCCACTGACTTCAAAAAAGAAACTAGATACATTCATGGAGGATAGGTCCATCAATGGCTATTAGCCAGGATGGGCAGGGATGGTGTCCCTGGCTTCTGTTTGCCAGAAGCTGGGAATGGGCGACAGGAGGGATCATTTGATGATTTCCTGTTCTGTTCGTTCCCTCAGGGGCACCTGGCATTGGCCACTGTTGGAAGACAGGGTACTGGGCTAGATGGACCTTTGGTCTGACCAAGTATGGCTGTTATCATGTTCTTATGACTTCAGTGGGCACATTATGCACATGTGTTTTGAGGGCAGAAGTTGGCTAATGAATGGATCCTTCCGTACACTGTTACCGTTGTGTTTGTCTTTCCTGTACATATAGACCTCTTGTTTCTTATCCAAAACAATTTTTCAAGGGCTCTACCTGGTTTTATGTGTGAGATATGATTTTTCTTTGTTGAAAAATTATGTTCCTTTTTGACTGGCGGTGGGTGGGTGTTTGTGTGTATGTGTTTTAAAGGTTTGGGGGAGGAGAAGGAACAAGGAATGGTATCCTGTGAGAAATTCAGAACAAGTTTCTTTTCATCATTTTGGTGAGGAACCAGTCACAAGCTATCCCTACTATCCAACCGTACCCTCCTCCCTGGTTTGCTAGTCTGAGAAGTACAAGCGTATGTAGCATCTGATTATTAACAATATCAGAGAGAGCCCAAGACTTTGACTGTGCTAAAGAAAGCTATCGCTACTTTTTAAGTCTATTGATCTGCAGTTACAGTAACTTCCAGTGTCTCAAGATATCTGCAAATTACACATAAAACTTTTGGAGAGATGAGTTTACAAAAAGCAGTATAGAATGTAAACCCAAGGCTATTTCGAAAGCACTTCAGTTGCAGAAGAAATGAGGATAAGAGGGAATTAAAAGAAATTCTAGAAACTACATAAACTTTATTCTTAAATTAAAAAATGAGATATACATAGATAGATAATATATACAAATTGGATTAATTCATGTGTATATTCATATAACATTTCCAAAATTAAAATACATATTAAATAGTAAAATTTACTTGTAAAAATAAACTGTAGAAAGAATTCTTTTGTAGAATACTAAGTGCATCCCATTCTCCTAGGTTTTTATTTCTACATGGAGTTGGCATGCTCACAGTTCAATATGCTTAAATGAAAGGCTTTATTCAGTATCAAAGATAAAATGTTATTTTTGTCATTTTTGCATTAGCTGAGTTTTGTGCTTTGTTTAATGTGTTCTGTTACCCCATGTGTGCTGTGTTCAGATCATACACTATTTTTATAATCCAGCTCTGAATTTCCAAGTATAGGAAGGAATGGTCCTAGTATCCAGCGGGTGCTTGTTTATAGATTTCAGGACCTAATTAAATAATTATGGTTTGTCACTGAATAATAACTCTTATTTACTATATGTAGAATTATTTTGCAGTAGTGATCTTCAGAGAGAGATTGTGGTACCTCTCTTAGATGACATGAATTGTGTATTTTACCTTTAAGTAACTTGCTTTCTAACCCAAAGAAGTTAAAAATTGTAAGAAAAAAAGGGTTCCTTTTTATTCCCATAAATCCATGCCCTGAAATGGGAGAAAATGTGTCCAGGAATCAAATCTATTACTGAGTGTCTGTGTGTGACTTTGAGCAAATCCCTTAGCTAAACTGAGAAGCAGAGAGATGATCTGCAGAATGGGATGAAAAGTATTAGAGAAGGGTGGCTATTGAGAAAATAAATGCATATTTGCATTTTGTAAATCAAAACATTTTGATCTGACTGTATTTGCAACCCTTTTGTATGCACTTTTATGAACATGCAAATACTAAATTTGTATTAACATGGATAATTATAAAAAGATAACTTAAAGTTCCAGTGCATACATATTACTGAAGGTGCATTATAAATTGTATATTCATGCCTAAATTTTTAAATTTGGGCTGTTGATGTAACCAACACTGCATAAATCATAAATTGCTAAAGGAAGATTTTATCTGGGAATTATTTTAGGTAAGTCCTATGGCCTATGTTACATAGTAGGTCAGACTAGATTATCACAATTTTCTCTTTTGGCCTTAGAATTTGCTTCTATCAGCAAATATGCAATTTGAAATCCGAGTTGTATGTGTTAGTTGTATAAAACATTTGTAATTGTTTCTGTCTCCTTTTTGGATGCCTGTGTAATACCATAACATCATGAATTACAAATTGTCTGCACAGTATAAAATATTATTTTGCAGTTTTCAGTTTGTGGTATATTAGGTAGTTTGCATAAACTATCCAATCAGAGAATAGAAACAATATCATGTGTGTTTTTTTTTTTAAAGTTTGTAAGTTGCAAATAAGTTACAGAAGAACAATAACTCACTGGAGAAATTTGGGAATCACAAATTGAATTCAAGAATTTTGTGATCTTATCTATGGACAATTAATAGACGGGGGAAAAGACAAATTGTTGAATAAATGTTTTCTGGCAAAGTATTTTCCCCACTTTAAGTGACAACCTCACAGAGTTGAGATGTAGTTAGGTAATTAATACTTCCACATAATGCTGGATTCACCGGATGAATGGTGCTGTAGAAGTGTAATTTATTTTAAATAAGTGTTATTTATTTTATCATCTTATGGATTTGACAGAAAGATGGTGCTTATAAAGGTGGGATTCTCAAGGATACAATGATGAAATCTTATGAAAGACAAATATAACCAACTTTCTCTTCATTAATGTATTTTTGGATTAGCTGTTAATTTAAAAAAAAACCTAGAAAGATTTGTATTAATAAAAATGTCTATTAATGGAAAAATGGTGTTACATCCAGGGAAGAAATAATATTATGTAAATATGTCATACAATTATTTTTTTGTTTTGTTCATTGACAGTAAGAAAACAACAAAAATTTCTCACGGGGGAAGTTCATTTTTTCAACTCTAAAGACAGAGGGAATAAGATTTAAACTTAAAATACTTACAAGAGTCTCTTCAGGTTGGAAAGCAATCATATGAGGGGGAAAAAGAAGGAATAGGCCTCAATATTTCATGCTTACAAAGTTGCAAAGGTCAGAGTTTTAAAGCAGTATTAGGATATTCCTCCTTTATTTTAAATGTCTTCAAGCCTAAAAAAAGATCATATTTTCTTCCTTTCTTCTAGTCTGTTTTTGGATTTGGAATCATTTATTTGCATAACTGAGAGCCTTATTTGCAGATTGATAGATGGTTCTGTCTGGCATAAATCCTTTCAAATATACTGTACCATATGTGTCGGTTAGCACCCAAATAGTTTAAGTATTTGGGAGGTCAGGGGGACGGGGGAGGTGGGGACCTCAACTCTGCTAAAGCTAGACTTTCTGATATATTAAGTCTGCCACATTTTGTGGTGTCCCAGCTGAAGTTTTGGTGATATTGCTGTGGTTTGAGAGATGTTTGAGGGTGTTCAGGGGTTTGTGTGTGAAGAAAATAGGCACATAACATTTACAATATTGTTTTTAAATATATGAAAAGTGTAAACCTTCAAATATGTACTGTTGTACAACACCAATAATAGGGTAAATCTATTAACACAAGTGTTACGTTAATTACATTTCTTAATGCACTACTAGAAAGTGCTGAAGTGTTGTGATGAGGATGGTATAAGAACCTGTATAGAATAGAATAAGTATCTGAAAACTTACTGATTACTAATTATTTGTTATGAACTATATGCCTGAATCAGTTAGCTAACAAGAGAGAAGAGTTTTGTGTTTACAGTAGCAGCTATTGAGTTGAGGGACTGTCAGGGTTCCCTCCCCACTCTGAACTCTGGGGTGCAGGTGTGGGGACCCGCATGAAAGACCCCTTAAGCTTATAAATACCATCTTAGGTTAAAAACTTTCCCAAGGCACACATCCCTTCCTTGTCTTTGGACGGTATTACTGCCACCACCAAGTGATTTAGACAAAGATTCAGGAAAAGGACCACTTGGAGTTCCTATTTCCCCAAAATATCCCCTCAAGCCCCTTCACCCACTTTCTTGGGGCGGCTTGAGAATAATATACAAACCAATAGGTTAACAAAGTGAGTACAAACCAACCCCTTTGGTTTTTAGGACACTAAAAATCAATCAGGTTCTTAAAGGAATCACACCTGCAAAATCAGGATGAAAAGTAACTTTACAGGGTAATAAAAGATTTAAAACACAGAGGACTCCCCTCTGGACACAACTTCACAGTTACAAAAACCAGGAATAAAACTACCTCTTGGCAACGGGAAAATTTACAAGCTAAAACAAAAGATACTCTAACGCATTTCCTTGCCTTTACTTACAATTTCTGTAATTTTAGATATATTATTCTAGGTGTCTTTTTAGGAGCTGGTTTACCTGCTTGGTCTCTCTCTCTGTCCCGAGAGGGAACAAACAAAGAGAGCACAAACAAAACCTTCCCCTCCCTCCCCCTCCCTCCCCCAGATTTGAAAGTATCTTCTTTCCCCATTGGTCCTTTTGGTCAGGTACCAACTAAGTTAATTGAACTGATTAACCCCTTACAGGTAAGTGGTTCTGTACCTCTGGCCAGGAGGGATTTTATGTTACTGCATACATAAAGGTTCTTACCCTTCCCTTTATATTTATGACAGACTATGTACCATTTATTGTAAATTAGCTTCTTCTTAGTAACCAGACAACATGGCTAGTAATTTAGTAGTTTAGGCTGCCGGAACATCGTGCTTATTGTGCCAGTGCATGCTATTAAAAAGTAACTCACCTGTTTGCACAGAGTGAAAAATAAATTGTAAGAGAAGTTCCAGCTGACGGATAGTCTAAATTACAGTTTGTCTTTGAAATAAAAAGAAAAGTGGGGCAAGATCACTTCTGAGAGTTGCAGCACGTTGAGCTCAGCAGCAATTAGTGACCTTGCTCTTGGGGCAAATGGAACTTCAGGTGGCACTAAGGATACACTAGGTGGTGTAGGCTTCAGAAGGAGAGACTGATGGTTTTTAACCAAAGCAGATTAGAGTAATTCTTGTGTGTACACAATGAGGGTGAATCTTAAAAAACTGCAGTACTTAATTAACTTGTTCAGCATAGCTCTAAAGCTGTGCCTTTAGACCTCTATAGTTGCGTTTCTTCAGAGCTACACTTGGGCATAGAACTGAATGCCTGAGAGCATTTTAGAAAGCATGGAAATGGTAGTCATTTACAGTGTTCCAAGTACAGTATATGACTACCTTTAATATATCCCCATTATTCGTTTCTTGGTCCTCTGTATTCTCTTGACTTAAAAAAACCCTTTTTGTAGATATTTTTATAGGGACCATAATCAAGTTGCTGTTCTCTTGGAGATCGTTCGTTCATTCTTTCTTTCTTTCTTTCTTTCTTTCTTTCTTTCTTTCTTTCTTTCTTTCTTTCTTTCTTTCTTTCTTTCTTTCTTTCTTTCTTTCTTTCTTTCTTTCTTTCTTTCTTTCTTTCTTTCTTTCTTTCTTTCTTTCTTTAATTGATTCTGTACTCTCTGGAGGGACTTAAGGTTTCACCTAATCATTTGACAGTGAAAGAATTCCATTCTCAGTGTGTACAGTACATCTAGTTAATCGGATCTTGTTTAATATTATGTGCTACAGTGCTATTTTTTTGTTACTTCTTCCATTGTTGTCTCTGATTGATCAGGTTAAAATACTAACTTTTAATATATCTCTCTAAATCATTGAGATTTTTTTCAGAGTAGCAGCCCTTTTATTCTGTATTCGCGAAAAGAAAAGGAGTACTTGTGGCACCTTAGAGACTAACAAATTTATTCTAAGGTGCCACAAGTCCTCCTTTTCTTTTTGAGATTTTTTTAAAGCTGTGTTTTTACATAACATTCCATGTCCACACCTTAGCATGCTATTGATTGTTTTTCTACCCTAATTTCCTGCACACCATTCCTCCTAGTGTTCTTGTCTTTCTCCCTCTCCCTGATCTCTGCCTCAGTGCTCCCCTTCTGCTTACCAGGGCGCTTCCTAGTTATCTCTCAGTCAAGGGAAGAAGATGGATGGATTCTATTGCAAGAAGAGAACAAGAAGCCTGAGCACACAGAAGTCTAATTTGTCTTCTGTCTGAATGTAAAGCAGGCTCTATCACCCAAGCTGCCAAACGAGGTTGAGGGATGGTGGCTTTGATAGGTTTATCATGCATTCTCATCTCTATGAGAGCTAAATGAAAACATAAAGTTCCAGGGCACTCGATGGGTACATACTGATAGCATGTTACTCCTTGCAATAGGAAATTTAGATTTGCACAAAACTGTCAGCATCTTTTTTCTTGAAGGGGATGGGATGTTTGTACCTATAATCACTGGGACAGGTATTTGGGATAAGATGTCATGTTTTGATGAGCTTAGTTTGTAGTAAGAGATTATTAGCTGAATAATTTATTTTTTTGGATAAAGGCAAAAAGGATTTTCACCTCTGTTATAATCAAATGTGCGTGTGCACACACACACACATCCATACATGAATTTTTGAGTGAAAACTGTTTTTGTCCATGACTTCTGTAGGTAGACATTTAATGATGGCCCAGGATTAAAGTCCCCACTATTTTGTGTTACCCAAACCACTCGCAATTTTTTATGAAAATCAGAAAGGTGGAAGGCAGTACGAACTACATAGCTCGGATCTTTTATGGTTTCAGTCTGTGAGACAAAGGAGGGGGAGCCAAGAACAGGTGAGCAAGCACACAGGGGGAGTGAACAGTCTTATCAGAACTTCTAAATTCACTTTCCTCTCTCCTTCCCTCATCTCACTTTGTTTCATATTCCTTTACTCTGTCATTCTTTCAGTTTGTCTCTTTTCCTCCGCCCCCACCCCTTCTTTATTAAGCCCTAGTACAGAGGTGACCAACCTGAGCCTGAGAAGGAGACAGAATTTACCAATGTACATTGCCAAAGAGTCACAGTAATACGTCAGCAGCCCCCACCCCGCATCAGCTCCCCTCCCCACCCCGCTCCCAGCGCCTTCCACCCACCAACAGCCCCGCCAATCAGCACTTCCTCCCGCCCCCGCACCAACTGATCAGTTGTTTTGTGGCATGCAGGAGGCTCTGGGAGGGAGGGGAGGAGTGGGAGCAGGCTCAGGGAGGGGGCAGGAAGGGGTGGAGTGGGGGCAGGGCCTGTGGCAGAGCCGGGGGTTGAGCAGTGAGCACCCTCCGGCCCATTGGAAAGTCAGTGCCTGTAGCTCCAGCCCCGGAGTCGGTGCCTACACAAGGAGCCGCATGTTAACTTCTGAAGAGCCGCATGTGGCTCTGGAATAAGACATACGTTTCAGTTTAAGCTGGTGCTTCATTCCTGCTGAGAAGGTGCCATGGCTCAGCTTGTGGGAGCCCCCCCCCCCCCGAAAGCTCAGTTAGGGTTCAATCATGGAAGATGCTGAGTCCTCTGGTACCAATCTAATAATGTACATAACTACTCCTCATAGGTGCTGGAACTAAGGGTGCTGCCACACCTCATGGCTTGAATTGGTTTCCATCACACACAGGGTTTACACTTCGTTCAATGGCTCTCAGCATCCCAACTATACAAATTGTTCCAGCACCCCTGCTACTCCCACTGCAGGATCGAACCTTGTGAGACCTGGCACTGGAAAACCTTGGAGCTGTCCCTCCAGGGATCCAGTTTTTTTTTAATGTTTGTTCTTCTGAGACCAGAATTCTGTGTGCCTTCGGGGGCTGTCTAGCTCAGAAAGAATTCCTCCTGCTGCTCCAGGAGCACCAATGACCTTTAAAGAGGTGGAGTGTTCTTTCTGCTCTGAGCCTGGCTACGTTCCATGGAGCAGTAGTGAACCAGCCACTCTCTTCAAACCACCAGATTTCATTTCTCAGACCTATATTAATGATCACTAGCTATATTAACTTGGCCTATATTAACAGCCAGACAACAATTCCGTCCTTGCGGCATAGAATCAAAAGTTTGGGCCCAGAGGTGGGAATTGGCATTCCCTTCTCCGCAAGTATTTCCTTCGAAACACATTTAACTTTGTTTATCCTGAAAGTACCTTCATGTCAGGCACATTGTTTAAAATAGTCGTTTGGCATTAATAACATTCCCCAGGCTTACATAGGACACTTTTTCCACACTAGAGAAGTTATGTACAATAATATGTACAATAATAATGCATAAACTTTGCATTTATAATACTGTGGACTTCAAAGCTATTTAAGCTTAATTCAGTAACGTGTCCCAAAGATAGTGAAGGAAATTGCTATATTTGTCACAGCTGTCATCATGGTAAACTTCATGTGAACCATTTTCCCCTTAATGTCTGAGAGGAAATCGCTCTCAATAGCCAACAAGAATGTGCAAGTATTATGTAGTTTATCAATCTGTACTCTAGATGCCTGTAACAGTGATTGAGATACACTGCTCCTTTATAAATCTGCTCCATGCAGCACTGAATACTACATGTGTCAAGGGATTTATAAGGTCCTATCATGGTTACAGGGTTAGTTGCGCCTCTGACCCTTCCTGGTCTCTCTGAGTTCACCTCCTCAGGTATCAGGCCTTATGCCTTTACCTCTCCTGGGTGGATTTTCACATTTCTCCTTCTAAATTCAAGTCCTGGGCTACAGTACTCTGTGTATCGACTGTGCTTACTCATGAGGTCTGACTGAGTTTGGGCACTTGCAGTTTTCCCTTTGAGACACTATGACTAGTGTATATAGTGACAAGACAGCCTTCTTGAAACAAAAATATTGTTTATTTAGCAGTAGGAACAAAATCATGTAAAAGAATATATGGATTTTAAAAGTCTGTGTGCCTGTCTGTCTTTCTTAAGGTCCCACCGTCCTGTGAGAGTGACCTAGGCAGGCTTGAATTCTCTAAACTCCGCAGTGGGGACCTGTGTCTCAGTCTGGTTCCCCCAATAACTGCTGTCTCTCTCTTAAGGGGGTCCCTTCTTAATGCTTCTAGAGTTCTTTTGTTTGCAGGCTTTTTTCTGTTCTGGTCCAAACCCATTTTGTAGGTAGGCTGGATAATAGGCAAAAATTATCAAATCAAATAGTTCTGACATGGTCCCTTAACAACTCTTACGTGTTTGCTGAGAGGTAGCTAGCCTCAATCTTTCATTTCCTTCCTGCCTGTCTTCAGCTGTCTACTGATTTAACACAATGTACTCATATGATTCCTAGGGTATGTCTACACTACGGAATAAGGTCGAATTTATACATGTCGGTTTTTTAGAAATCGGTTTTATATATTCGAGTGTGTGTGTCCCCACAGAAAATGCTCTAAGTGCATTAACTGAATTAACTCGGCGGAGCGCTTCCACAGTACCGAGGCTAGAATCCACTTCCAGAGCGTTGCACTGTGGGTAGCTATCCCACAGTTCCCACAGTCTCCCCTGCCCATTGGAATTCTGGGTTGAGATTCCAATGCCTGATGGGGCTAAAACGTTGCCGCGGGTGGTTCTGGGTACATATCGTCAGGCCCCCGTTCCCTCCCTCCGTGAAAGCATGGGCAGACAATCGTTTCGCGCCTTTTTTCCTGAGTTACCTGTGCAGACGCCATACCACGGCAAGCATGGAGCCCACTCAGGTAACTGTCACCCTATGTCTCCTGGGTGCTGGCAGACGCGGTATGGCTTTGCTACACAGTAGCAGCAACCCCTTGCCTTGTGGCAGCAGACGGTGCAATACGACTGGTAGCCGTCATCGTCGTGTCCGAGGTGCTTCTGGCCACGTCGGCTGGGAGCGCCTGGGCAGACATGGGCGCAGGGACTAAATTTGGAGTGACTTGATCAGGTCATTCTCTTTAATCCTGCAGTCAGTCCTATTGAACCGTCTTATGGTGAGCAGGCAGGTGATATGGATTGCTAGCAGTCGTACTGTACCATCTTCTGCTGGGCAGGCAAGAGATGAGGATGGCTAGCAGTCGTACTGTACCATCTTCTGCCGAGCTGCCATGAGATGTGGATGGCATGCAGTCCTTCTGCACCGTCTGCTGCCAGCCAAAGATGTAAAAGATAGATGGAGTGGATCAAAACAAGAAATAGACCAGATTTGTTTTGTACTCATTTGCTTCTTCCCCCCCCCAACCCCCCCGTCTAGGGGACTCATTCCTCTAGGTCACACTGCAGTCACTCACAAAGAAGGTGCAGCGAGGTAAATCTAGCCATGTATCAATCAGAGGCCAGGCTAACCTCCTTGTTCCAATAAGAAAAATAACTTGGGTGCACCATTTCTTATTGGAACCCTCCGTGAGGTCCTGCCTGAAATACTCCTTGATGTAAAGCCACCCCCTTTGTTGATTTTAATTCCCTGAAGCCAACCCTGTAAGCCGTGTCGTCAGTCGCCCCTCCCTCCGTCAGAGCAACGGCAGACAATCGTTCCGCGCCTTTTTTCTGTGCGGACGCCATACCAAGGCAAGCATGGAGGCCGCTCAGCTCACTTTGGCAATTAGGAGCACATTAAACACCACATGCATTATCCAGCAGTATATGCAGCACCAGAACCTGGCAAAGCGATACCGGGCGAGGAGGTGACGTCAGCGCAGTTGTGTGAGTGATCAGGCCATGGACACAGATTTCTCTGAAAGCATGGGCCCTGCCAATGCATGCATCATGGTGCTAGTGGGGCAGGTTCATGCTGTGGAACGCCGATTCTGGGCTCGGGAAACAAGCACAGACTGGTGGGACCGCATAGTGTTGCAGGTCTGGGATGATTCCCAGTGACTGCGAAACTTTCGCATGCGTAAGGGCACTTTCATGGAACTTTGTGACTTGCTTTCCCCTGCCCTGAAGCGCATGAATACCAAGATGAGAGCAGCCCTCACAGTTGAGAAGCGAGTGGCGATAGCCCTGTGGAAGCTTGCAACGCCAGACAGCTACCGGTTAGTTGGGAATCAATTTGGAGTGGGCAAATCTACTGTTGGGGCTGCTGTGATGCAAGTAGCCCACGCAATCAAAGATCTGCTGATATCAAGGGTAGTGACCCTGGGAAATGTGCAGGTCATAGTGGATGGCTTTGCTGCAATGGGATTCCCTAACTGTGGTGGGGCCATAGATGGAACCCATAACCCTATCTTGGCACCGGAGCACCAAGCCGGCGAGTACATAAACGGCAAGAGGTACTTTTCAATAGTGCTGCAAGCTCTGGTGGATCACAAGGGATGTTTCACCAACATCAACGTGGGATGGCCGGGAAAGGTACATGACGCTCGCATCTTCAGGAACTCTGGTCTGTTTCAAAAGCTGCAGGAAAGGACTTTATTCCCAGACCAGAAAATAATTGTTGGGGATGTTGAAATGCCTATATGTGTCCTTGGGGACCCAGCCTACCCCTTAATGCCATGGCTCATGAAGCCGTACACAGGCAGCCTGGACAGTAGTCAGGAGCTGTTCAACTACAGGCTAAGCAAGTGCAGAATGGTGGTAGAATGTGCATTTGGACGTTTAAAGGCGCGCTGGCGCAGTTTACTGACTTGCTTAGACCTCAGTGAAACCAATATTCCCATTGTTATTACTGCTTGCTGTGTGCTCCACAATATCTGTGAGAGTAAGGGGGAGATGTTTATGGCAGGGTGGGAGGTTGAGGCAAATCGCCTGGCTGCTGGTTACACGCAGCCAGACACCAGGGCGGTTAGAAGAGCACAGGAGGGCGCGATACGCATCAGAGAAGCTTTGAAAACCAGTTTCATGACTGGCCAGGCTACGGTGTGAAAGTTCTGTTTGTTTCTCCTTGATGGAAACCCCCCGCCCCTTGGTTCACTCTACTTCCCTGTAAGCTAACCACCCTCGCCTCCTCCCTTCAATCACCGCTTGCAGAGGCAATAAAGTAATTGTTGCTTCACATTCATGCATTCTTTATTCATTCATCACACAAATAGGGGGATGACTACCAAGGTAGCCCAGGAGGGGTGGTGGAGGAGGGAAGGAAAATGCCACACAGCACTTTAAAAGTTTAAAACTTTAAAATGTATTGAATGCCAGCCTTCTTTTTTTTGGGCAATCCTCTGTGGTGGAGTGGCTGGTTGGCCGGTGGCCCCCCCACCGCGTTCTTGGGCGTCTGGGTGTGGAGGCTATGGAACTTGAGGAGGAGGGCGGTTGGTTACACAGGGGCTGTAGTGGCAGTCTGTGCTCCAGCTGCCTTTGCTGTAGCTCAACCATACACTGGAGCATACTGGTTTGGTTCTCCAGCAGCCTCAGCATTGAATCCTGCCTCCTCTCATCACGCTGCCGCCACATTTGAGCTTCAGCCCTGTCTTCAGCCCGCCACCTCTCCTCCCAGTCATTTTGTGCTTTCCTGCACTCTGACATTATTTGCCTCCATGCATTCGTCTGTGCTCTGTCAGCGTGGGAGGACAGCATGAGCTCGGAGAACATTTCATCTCGAGTGCGTTTTTTTTTTCTTTCTAATCTTCACTAGCCTTTGGGAAGGAGAAGATCCTGTGATCATTGAAACACATGCAGCTGGTGGAGAAAAAAAAGGGACAGCGGTATTTAAAAAGACACATTTTATAAAACAGTGGCTACACTCTTTCAGGGTAAACCTTGCTGTTAACATTACATACATAGCACATGTGCTTTCGTTACAAGGTCACATTTTGCCTGCCCCCACCGCGTGGCTACCCCCTCAACTCTCCCCCCTCCCAGTGGCTAACAGCGGGGAACATTTCTGTTTAGCTACAGGCAAACAGCCCAGCAGGAATGGGCTCCTCTGAGTGTCCCCTGAAGAAAAGCACCCTATTTCAACCAGGTGACCATGAATGATCTCATTCTCCTGAGGATAACACAGAGAGATAAAGAACGGATGTTGTTTGAACGCCAGCAAACATACACTGCAATGCTTTGTTGTACAATGATTCCCGAGTACGTGTTACTGGCTTGGAGTGGTAAAGTGTCCTACCATGAAGGACGCAATAAGGCTGCCCTCCCAAGAAACCTTTTGCAAAGGCTTTGGGAGTACTTCCAGGAGAGCCGCGAATGCCAGGGCAAAGTAATCCTTTCACATGCTTGCTTTTAAACCATGTATAGTATTTTAAAAGGTACACTCACCGGAGGTCCCTTCTCCGCCTGCTGGGTCCAGGAAGCAGCCTTGTATGGGTTCAGGGGGTACTGGCTCCAGGTCCAGGGTGAGAAACAGTTCCTGGCTGTCGGGAAAACCGGTTTCTCCACTTGCTTGCTGTGAGCTATCTACAACCTCATCATCATCATCATCATCATCATCATCATCTTCGTCCCCAAAACCTGCTTCCATGTTGCCTCCATCTCCATTGAAGGAGTCAAACAACACGGCTGGGGTAATGGTGGCTGAACCCCCTAAAATGGCATGCAGCTCATCATAGAAGTGGCATGTTTGGGGCTCTGACCTGGAGCGGCCGTTCGCCCCTCTGGTTTTCTGGTAGGCTTGCCTCAGCTCCTTAAGTTTCACGCGGCACTGCTTCAGGTCCCTGTTATGGCCTCTGTCCTTCATGCCCTGGGAGATTTTGACAAAGGTTTTGGCGTTTCAAAAACTGGAACGGAGTTCTGATAGCACGGATTCCTCTCCCCATACAGCGATCAGATCCCGTACCTCCCGTTCAGTCCATGCTGGAGCTCTTTTGCGATTCTGGGACTCCATCATGGTCACCTCTACTGATGAGCTCTGCATGGTCACCTGCAGTTTGCCATGCTGGCCAAACAGGAAATGAGATTCAAAAGTTCGCAGTTCTTTTCCTGTCTACCTGGCCAGTGTATCTGAGTTGCGAGTGCTGTCCAGAGCGGTCACAATGGAGCACTCTGGGATAGCTCCCGGAGGCCAATACCATTGAATTGTGTCCACAGTACCCCAAATTCGAGCCGGCAAGGCCAATTTAAGTGCTAATCCACTTGTCAGGGGTGGAGTAAGGAAATCGATTTTAAGAGCCCTTTAAGTCGAAATAAAGGGCTTCATCGTGTGGACAGGTGCAGGTTTACATTGATTTAACGCTGCTAAATTCGACCTAAAGTCCTAGTGTAGACCAGGCCCTAATAACCAGACTAACATACGGTGTACATAAGTTATTACAGTGGAGCTCCAAATCAGTCACCTTTAGCCCTTGTTATGCAGTCATCAGTCACCTTTAGCCCTTGTTATGCAGGTATAACTCCATTAACTTCATGAAAGCAGTTTCTGCTTAAGCTGTTAGACCACATTCTTGAATGGATCAAATATACTTGCATGGTCTGTTATTTAATGTCTCCAACAGATAAGCAGTAACTGCATGATTTAGGAATACGTGTGAAATGGAGAGTTATTTGTGGTGAAAAGAGAGAAGTGCCTTACAAAAGTGAATTGGCTCATGTTCATCTTTAAGAAAGAGTTAAACATAATTACCTCATTTCATTTTTAAGAGGTTAATAATAAGGTGATTCACAGAGACTGCAAATGCATAAATCTGTTGGATTCCTGCTAAATCAGCATGGGAGGGAAAAGACAAAGTCCATGGTCAGGTGTAAACGAAGTCATGGGGAGTTTCTCTGGCCCTGAAGGAAAATGGATGAATTAAGAAATGATGTTGTGATGAAAAGCTTTAATCTCAGAGTATTAAATAGCACAACAAAGATGGATGAGAGCCAGATTCCATCCAATAAATATGGGGATGGGGGAACCTCTAGAATCCCTTCTAAACAAAGTAAAAATGAGAATCTCATACCAGTGCATGAAGGTCCTGCAGCAATTAAATTAGTCTTCATCTTCTGATACACTTTCCAAGCTTGTGACTTTCTCTCAGTATTTTCTTTTGAGAATTTAATTCTTTTGCCTTTCCTGTGTATCCTGCTGGGGACATCAGCCCCCAGTGTTCCTCATTTTACTGTTACTTTTCTTGAAAAAAAGATTGTTTCAGCATCCAAATCATGAAATGCCCAACATTTCCGCGTTCACCAAACTGCTGCCGTTATATTCCTGTTAATTAGAACTTGTGGATCTGTGGCTCCTAAGTTCTTACTTAGCAGTTGCTCTTTGAGTGGCTGCTGCATGTTAACCCTCAGAAAATGCGCTGGTGATGCAGGTTCAACTGACAGACCTTCTTGCAGCAATGCCTTTTAGAGCCCTCTTGCACCTCCTGCACCGCTGTGCATGGCTCCAACCCTTCAGCCAGCAGGGATATACAAGGGAGTATGGCAATCCAATGAAGTGAGCTGTAGCTCACGAAAGCTTATGCTCAAATAAATTGGTTAGTCTCTAAGGTGCCACAAGTCCTCATTTTCTTTCTACTGCCTCTGTTCCTTCCAGTCAAAGTACCAGAAGGACCAGGAATGTCACTGGGTCTTAGACCCAGATTCGTAGGGATGGATTGTTCCCAGCATTGTTGCCGCCTTTTTCATTTCATTAGATTTTGGTTAATTCTTGTTTTATTTCTTAAGATCTCAGTGGTGTGGCACAGGTGTTTTCTTCCTATTGGTCAGAATTGTTCTCTTTGGACAAGATACAGGAGATTCTGTTGTACTCCAAGAAGCAATCCAATGTCCTGTGTTATGATTACGCATGGGAAAAGTTTCTCTTCATGGACAGCTAACAATATATAACCAACTTCAGTCCATACTGGAGTACTTACTTCATTTGAAATCCTTAAGACTCCCTGCCTCATTGGTGAAAATGCATTTCGTAGCTGTCTGGGCTCATCACAGCTTTGTCAAGCAAAAGACTATTTTCAGCCATAATTTATATAAGAGGTTTCTGAAGGGGTTTTTGTGAGAGAGAGAACAAACACCTACATGGGACCTCAGTCTAGTGTTTAGCTCATGGAATCTCCCTTTGAACCTGCAGAAGCACATTTCTTGTTTCATCTCTCTCAAATAAAATAATAGCCAGAGCTGGTCAAAACTAAGGATTTCCATTCCACATGAAATTGACATTTCAGAATTTCCTTTATCCCAAATCAGAAGAGAAAATTCCACATTTACCATGAAACAAAATTCATAAAAATTTCATTTTAGAAATATTAAAACTTTACTGAAACACTTAATTCAGTAAGTTAAGAACAAAATGTTTGTTAGACTTTAGCTTTTCAGCATATTATATATTGTATTATCAATTGTAGTATAAAATTCAAAATGACAGTTTAAGTGAAGTGCTTTGTCCTTAATGAAACAACGTGCACTGATGTTCTTTGTAAAATATTTCAAAGAAATCAATATTTTGATTTCACAGAAACTTAATTTTCTGATGGGGAAAAACTGTTGTCTAGGGATTTTTTTGACCACTTCTAATTTGTAATTATTACATCTGCTAAAAGAGTGAGTGCACTGCAGGCTATCATGGCTGATCCCTTTCCTACAGTTTTTAACAAAGATAAAGTGGATTTTCCTCCCATTTTAATTCCCCTCCCCCAGATTAGTATAGAATTCCATTTCAATCAGTCCATAAAGTTTGCCAGTATTGTTCCCTAAAGCTTGCTCTCACTCAGGGGAAGCTAACTGCATAACTTGGATGCTAAGAGAACATTGACCTTTTCCTTGAATAGGTCTAAGGAATACAGGAAAAAACCTAGACTGCTTGGTCCTTATAGGGAAAATGATAAAGGTAAGTCTATAACACCCTAATGCCTTTGTAAATGGGTTAAACTCTGTATTGAAGAGTGTTATGTTCCTCTTCCAAAAGGCTTAAAGAGTACTCTACTAAAATGATGCCAACCTCAATGACCTTTCATAGACATATTCCTATCTTAGAAACCTGTAAAATTGCCCCTTGGAGCAGTATTCATACTTTCACAAATTATTCCTTAGATCTGGCAGCTAGGTTAGATGCAAAGTTGATAGAGCACTATTACAAACTCTATTTAAGTAGGCTGCCTTTCTCCACTGTCAGGAGGGAGTAGCGGCACTTGCCAAATTCTGAATAGTGTGAATGTATAGAAGCCCCACAGAGAGAAAAGTAAGATTACTCACGTGTAACAGAGTTCTTCAAGATGAACTCTGCAGATTCATGCTCTCCTCCTACCTTCTCCTCTTCTTTGAACTTCTAATTTCAACGTTGGAACTGAGAAGGCAGGGGGAAGAACTGAAGCAGGGTGGGGAGAAAGCAAGTTATTCATTGTCCCACCCTTTACTCTGCCTCCATAAAAAAACAGAGCTGGCCAGCTGTGCAGGAGGGGGCATACTGCAATCCTTTAACAGCTGTGTGTGAAGGTGGCGTACTGCAACCTTTTAATAAGAGCTGTCCTGTGCAGTAGAGAGCTCCAGAAGGTATCCCCAGGGAAGGTGTGACTCTACATTTATCTTTTGTCAGGGCTGAGTCCTCATGACACAAATGTGTCTTGAATGACAACTTGTAAGAGGAAAAAATAATTAAAACACATGTTCCTCTTACATGGAATAAAATACTGATTTAAGTGGTATGATTTGACTCCCACGTGATACTGAGTACAAGAATACTTACTCAGAATGGAATAAAACTTATTACCATGTACAACATTTAATGCAGGTACATTTAGCAAACCTGTCTTAGGGCTTGGCTACACTTGCGAGTTACAGTGCATTAAAGCAGCCCCGAGCGCCCTAGCTCACTACCCATCCACACTGGCAAGGCACGTAGAGTGCTCTGACTCCACGGCTAGAGCACTCCTGGTATTCCACCTTGGCGAGAAGATTAACGCTTGTTGCGCCTTGGCTGAAATACCCGGGCGTCAGTGTGAACGAGGTGTTGCATTACTGCGCTCTGATCGGCTTCCGGAAACGTCCCATAATCCCCTTAAGTCAAGTGGCCAGTCTTCTCATTGTTTTGAACTTGCTGTAGGAATGCAGATACGCCCTTTGAAAGCTCCATTTCTGACA
This sequence comes from Lepidochelys olivacea, assembly GCF_965140295.1. NCBI lineage: Eukaryota > Metazoa > Chordata > Testudines > Cheloniidae > Lepidochelys > Lepidochelys olivacea. The sequence goes on along the minus strand of NC_140412.1, from coordinate 173,552,760 downwards.
GCCGGCATGCTTATCTGCTGTGAGAAAAAGCAACCGTTCATGTGGAATGCTGTGTGTGTGTGTGTGTGTGTGTGTGTGTGTGTGTGAGAGAGAGAGGGGGAGGTGGGGGGGGGGTCTGTTGCTGTCTGAACTTACGAGACAGCATGCTGACATGCTCTCAGCCCCCCCACCCCACTCTCTCTCTCCCCACATACACACAACACACTCCCTGTCACAATTCACCCCCCCCATTTGAAAAGCACGTTGCAGCCACTTGCATACTGGGATAGCTACCACAATGTACTGCTCTCTGTGGCTGTTGCCAGTGCACTTGTAGCTGTCAGTGGTGGACAGACTGCAGCTCTTTCCCTACTGCGCTCTACAAAGGCTGGTTTAACTCAAAGCGCTCTACATCTGCAAGTATAGCCATGCCCTTAGTCACCAACTGAACAAAAGTGGTGAGTAGTAAAGATGAATCTATTGAAAAGTAATTTAAAAAAAAAACAGACTGAGACAAAATTACCCCCAAAAGACCAACAATTCTCTTGAAAGGACATGCAGCCCTGTGGTGGCTGGAGGCTTAGTCACCCCATTTTATTGGAAAATCACACACATTGGAAACACTTTCAAATGTTGCATGGATCCCCCACCATGTACAGCTGGGATCCTACAGAAGAACAGGCTAGTGGTGATTTGAAGACCCTCTTTTCTCTCTCATTATTATCTCCTCCCCCTATCTTTTAAAATATGTCCATTAGAGGCCAGCCCAAAAAATCTTGCTGCCTATTCCATGACTCTCAAGACTGATGCTGATAACAGCCCACCATACCTTTCATGTAGCCAAAGTCCAAATATGGGAGATGAGGGAGACACTAAAATTATTCTTGCAGGAAACATAAAATCCTATGGGATTCCTTCCTTTCCTGACAATTGTTATATTCTCATTTTTCTGACATTTTAATTCTGCTGTCAAGAATTTTCAACAATCAGTGTGAGATGGCATGAAATTTACATGCACTATAAGTAGCATAAGTAACTTTGGGATATTTGAGAGGTATATAGCCCACTTTTTGTTTCTAGGTTTACTTTGCATTATTAATCGTAGCATCTTCATTGTTGCTCTCGTCCGGTCTTTTTGGATAAGGTGGCTCTTGGGAAGTCCTGTCAGAGTAGCCCATGTTAACAATATGAATGTGTGCGTCCAGACACATTTCAGCTGTGTATGCTGGCCTGTCTTTTGCATCTGTAATACAAACTTTCTTTTCTATTTTTACAAAGATTTGACCTTAAGAACTATATAACATTTTCCCTTCTACAACAACATACACAGTTTTTAACTATGAAAACTGCCAGAAAACCTGGTAATTTCTCATGCCAATTCTTCACACCAATTTTTTACACCCACATTTGATTGAAAATCTTGAATAAGTTCAATAACCTGACTGAGGACTACTTAAGCATAAGGGATCGTATTGATGGTTGCTGTGTCTTCATCAAGTCTGTGGACTTACACCAGGGATAGCTTTATTTTCTGGAAGAGTGTGGCTATTCTGCATCAAGTTTTAATCACAGTACAATGTGAGATAAATTCATTAGGAAAGGTGATCAGGAATTTTTCAATCTAATGGTATTTTTTTAATATGTCAAAACAAACTTCTAATGGGAAAAATCTGTTTTTGACTAAACTGTCTCAGCTCCTGTGGGGGTGGTGGGAGGAAGGAGGGATGGAGTCGAAGGACCAGGATAGCCAACAGGCCAGTGTTCACCTGGAATGTGGGAGATCCAGGTTTCAAGTTCCTAGTCTGCCTGACTTGGGAGGGAATGTGTGTATGTGTACTTGACCGACTGACTCTATAGCCCAGTGCTTAGGGCATTCATATGGGCTGTGTGGGGAGAGGTTAACTTTCATAAATTTTGGTGGGACTAGAAAACCATTTCCCACCCAGTCTGGTTCATTAGGAGGAGAGAGCTTTCTGCTGCCCCTTTAGCTCAGGTTGAGCACACCATTGTAACAGTAAATGAACAGTTTATGAACTCATGCTCTCTGAACTCCATGCACCTGATCCTTTATTACAAGCTATGTACAGGATTTGCAGAAGTAGTGTCAGCTTCCCTACTTTGCCCTGTCAGTGCATCTTGACCTTCTTTGGGAGGTAATAATCAGTCTTTGGCCTCTCTGAGAAGGCTGTCTATTTTGTCCAGCTCTTGATTATTGTACATAAGAGCCAAGATGTGCAGTGCAATCAATGGAAAAATGACACATCTGCCAGCCTCCAAATGTGCCTGTTCTCAGACCTTACAAATTATCAATGAATAAGCTAAAAGAAAAAGAATAAGCTAAAAGCTGTAGCTCACGAAAGCTTATGCTCAAATAAATTGGTTAGTCTCTAAGGTGCCACAAGTACTCCTTTTCTTTTTGCGAATACAGACTAACACGGCTGAAACCAATGAATAAGCTGATTTCTAAGAAGATAGAAGTGTACTGTTGCTGTGTCCATAGCTATTAGTCACATTTGTTTGGCTAAAGTAACACAACCATGTTTAACTGGCTTGATTTGTGGTTTCATCAAAAAACAAAACTCAGTCCTGAGTTCATCAAAAGGCTTGTGAACCTCTTGACAATTCTAAACTGTCTTATGGCCGCAGAAATTAGAAGTTCTGAATGATTTCCACATGAAACTGATCAGCTTCTCATGAGTTTCATTTTAAGCTATTTCAAAGCACAGGTCATGGATTTGAACCTGTGCAATATGAAACCAACAAGAGTTCATATAAACCCCTGTGAGCTAGACTTACTGCATTTTCTGCACCTCTGCCACTGCATGCTTTACTCCATAAGAAATCCAGAGAAAAATATGCTGGCATATTTTTGTTTGTAATTTATATAGAAAAATATTTAAAATTGATTTCCATATGTTGCTGTAGTAAATCTTATACAAATACCCAGAAGCACTACAGTGATGGAGCTGTAGCTATGCTGCTGTAGTGTGAATACTTACTACAGTGACACACAAGGTTTTTCCATCACTGTAGTAAATCAGCCCTCTCAACAAGGCGTGAAATTTTTTACAGTTCTGAGTGATGTAGCTAGGTCGACCTAAGTTTTAGGTGTACACCAGGCCCAAGATTCAATGTGGGAGGAAGAGGATGCAGTCCATGTGTTTGTAATTGTGTACCTGGTGTTACAATCCAGGAAGGTTAGCATGATATTGTCGGGCAGAAGGGAGAGAAAAAATTACTTACTTCAGACTGGTGAGATCTGACAGAATGGGATCAACACTTCCACTCCGTAAAACTTTGAATAGAAATCTATATATTAATATTTATTCAGTGTTATAATGACACCAGCCAAAGTGCTGCCAGGACCCTCCAAGATTGCATTTATCTGTGTGTCTTTTCACTCTTCTAACCTTTATTGACATAGTCATCTTGAAAAGCATATTGTTCTACTTAATAATGCTCGGTTCTAAATATTGGTTCACGTGGCTGGGAACTAGGGTATATACATCTTGGGATAAGAAAGTCCACAATATTTAGCACAGCATATGCTGCTTGTGCAAATTTCATAAGTGAAATTACCACTCGTAACTCTAACGGAGGAAGCGAAGGAAAAATCCACAGCTGGCAATTTTCATCTGCGCCTATTACAAATAGCATATTAATGAAGAAAACAAATTCTCTGATCTCTTTATTCTACTTTGCAATTTCAAGTCCTACCAAGTTGTATTTCATGTGTTTTTAACTGAGCATCATGTTAATTTTCATTTTACAAAATGGTAGGAAAGAATGCAGATTTTTAGTGTTCAGAATATACACTAAAAATGGTTGGATAATTAGAATGCACATTATTACCCAGGTCTGAGTGACATGGTGTCATCTCTACCACTCTTGGCAGCAGTAGGTTATCTTGCATTATAGTGGCCACTATGCACATGAATACATTTGGCAGCATACTGTATTAGGTATTAGGAATACTAATAATGGGAAGGTGGTCTGATCCAGAGGACAAGGCAGTTGATTGGGAATCAGCAGACATTTTTCTATTGGCACGGGTGCCAAGAGACCTTGGGCAAGTCTCTTCATGTCTCTGTGCCTGAGTTTCTCAGTTTCCCCATGAGGTTAATGATACTTAATTTCCCTTATTAGGTGCTTTGAGATCAATAGATGAGAAGCGCTCTTGAAGAGCAAAGTATTAATATTATTTATTCATAATATTACTTTAACAAATCTATCTTGGTTATTATGAGCTGTACTCTGCAATCTTTATACTTGCATAAACCCATTGCTTTCTATGTGTGATTAGATCTTCATGCCAATATTTGAGAACGTAATGATGTGGTTTCTGTAAGAGAAATATCACACTCCGTGTTCAACATTTATAAGTTTCTATTGACTTCATACAGTTTCCATGAAAATTCAGTGAGACTTCAATAGGCTGTAGATTCCTAAGAGACTAAATGCTTTTGAAATGGGACTTGGACTCCTAAATCACCTGGGTGCCTTTCAAAAATGTTTGTCCAACCTAGCGTTATGAGGCCTGGGGGAATAGAATTGGTTTCCCTGAGTCAGTGATCTGCATATCATCTTGGTGCCAGTTTCAAATATTTTGTACCTCTTTTCTTTGTGATATTCATCTCCTGACTCTGTTCATGAAACACAAAGTGAATTTCAGAAATGGTCTCCTTTTTATTTCTCTATTAAGTCAACATTTGACAAAATAACTTGATTCCTTTTTGAGAGGTACACAGTACCCACTATGCTGTAGTCAGCAGGACAGTGTTAGAGGAATAAAAACAATTTTTAAGATGAGAAAAATTGGTTGCACTATAGTTCACCATGGGCTTTACCCATAGCCATTGAAGTCAATAGTCAATAATAGTCATTGGATTGGATCCCATATGAGTTATGTATTGTATAGCATAACAACATGGATATCAGCAGGAACATGTTTGGTGATTGATAAAATGTTCACGTTCGTCTCACTCTTTTTGCGCCATTTCAAGGATTCCATGATACCGTCTAAATCATTTGCGTATTCAGCTTTCATGTGAATAAACTTCTCTTTTTGTAAAAAAGCATATTCTTGGAGAAAGTCAACATCAATTTGTATTAAAGGATAAAAAGACTGATACCAGCCTTATTTCTTCAAAAACTACAGGACTGCTACTCTGCACTCCTTTTTCAACACCTTGAAGAATTAGTAAGTAGTACAGAAACTGAGGAGACTCTTAGATAGATAGATCTAACATAGATCTAACAGACCTACTCCCCCAGCTGGTCTGTGTTTGTACAGCACCTAGGACAATGGAGTCCTGGTCCATGACTGGGGCTCCTAGGTCCTACTACAATACAAGCAGTACATAATAAAATGACACACGTATGATTAACTTTGATTAGGTATTAGAGACTAACCAATTTATTTGAGCATAAGCTTTCGTGAGCTACAGCTCACTTCATCCGATGCATGCATCTGATGAAGTGAACTGTAGCTCACGAAAGCTTTTGATTAGGTATTGTTTCTGTATTTGGTAATTGTAACAGGGAAGCCTTCCCCTTAAGATTCGAATGTCTGGAACAAGTCTACCCTGATTATGAAAGGAACTGGCCCAGCCCACCAGTGCCTCATTAGCAGCCTGTTGGGGCCTGTTGGAGGACTGCTGATTTCCCCTATAAAAGGTCAGCAGGAAGCTGCAGTGAAGAAGGGAAGCTCAAGAACCTGCAGGGAGTGAGAGAGGCTCTTGTGGGCGAGACACTGATACTAGGGGAGTTGACTAGGCAGAGCCAGGAGGCTTTACTCCAGTCAGGTAAAGCCTAGGAATGACTCTAATAGAACTCAGCTCTTACATGAGGGGAGAGACATTGAAGGGGGTTGGGGCCTGGAGGGGAAATTGAGAGAGAGAGAGAGACTGTGAATTGGGACCCAGCCCTGGGAAGAGGGGTTGGGGTCTGCAGGGCCAGTGTGCAGCCAGAGGACTAAATAAGTTGGACCCCCAAGGGGAGTGATTTAATTACCTTTTGCCTGAATGAGTTAATAAGGGGTCCTGAAGAGGGGGAAACAGAGGTTGGGTGCTGCAGAGTGACCTCTCCTCATGAGAGGAAGCTCAGGAGGCAGCCAGGTCCGTTACAATACTGTATCTGTTTAAATATCTAGAGGTCAGTTATTTATCCCTGCCATGGGATAATCCCAGTATATTGTAGTTCTGTCATGGCTCATTATAAAGACTGGTACAAAGAAAAAACATTTTGAAAAATGTTGGTGTTTTTGCTGATGAAAATAAAAGCCTATAAAATAAGTATATTTTCATGCGGTTTACAGAGTATACCTGTAACTAAGACCAACATTAGATTCTTTTGGTAGATTAAAAGTTATCAAGCATTTAATAACCTAGACTGCACATAACAGACATTACTTGAAACATATGAATTAAATTGAAAGGGCCTGATGTTCCCATCTGGTGCATGGCACACATCTGAACTAAATAGCTCCAACTAACTGGGACATGGAGCCAAACAGCACAAAGTGCAGGGGGGAAAAAAAAGACTCCAGCACTATGTCAAATATTGTGAAGCACATGGGAAATACACTGCTAGGAGGCAATGGGTTCTGCAAAAGCACACATAGTGAGGAAGAAACGAGTGTGTGCATTTTCTCCAGACCTTTGTGAACAACAAAATAACAAACTAGCAGAGAGTGCTGCGGAAGCCTGATCCAGGCTGCTCTAAACTGTGGATTTTGTTTTGTGCCTTGTCGCCCATTGTGTCAATGGGACATTGAGCTCATTGCACCAGTGGGCATGAAATGTGCAGAGAAGGTATTCCACCCGTGCTATTATGTTCTGTCACCTAAACATGCTATTATGTTAATCTGTTATGGCTCTGGGCACAGCCAACGTAGCAGCCATAAGTTGGTCTCTGGCTACGTATGGGCTGTCCTGTCCTGGCAGAAGTTCTATAGTAGCTCATGCTACCAGTCTGTCTGCTGTAGCAAACTGCCTGCATGCTGTTGCCAAATGATCTGCTTCCTACCATCACAGATAACTCCTGATTCTCACTGCCAATGGCCACAATATTAGCTAGTAATAGAAGTTCCCTCACTGTTGCTGTGTCCTGACTAATGTCATCTCTGCTCATGAACTGCCATAAGAGAGCCAACTTCAGGTCAATTCTCACACAAGCTTTGCTCTATACATGGACAGTAGTGCCTTTGTCAGTGAGCCAGTGTGCATACCTATGGGGAAACCCTATGATGTACAGAGCACTTCTCTGTTTTAGGAGTTTTGTGAGCACATTCTCTTCCAGGTGTGTTTGAGTGCGAAAAGTAGGATAATCTGGTCCAAAATGATAAAGAATCCTGAGTAGAGTGTGTGTATATTTGAGAGGGAAATTGATCCCTTTTGGTAATGAACGAACAAATTAAAGGTAGTAATACATTTTAAATACAGATGATCTCATTACGATGTCATACACAACATGCATTTTATTCTGGTAAAACTGTGTATCAGAAAATTTTACATTTTAAATGTCAAAGAAAAAGGGAACATTAATTCATGTGAGCTAGTTTCTTGGTGGAAATCAAATAGATTTTGGATGTGCAAGTATTTGTAACTATCTTCAAAATAATTGGGATCACAGTTAATGCAGTTCCTGAGATCACCCCTGTGCAGCCTGCTGTCCACAAGAATGCAGAATAACAACCTGTGCTCCTCTAATACATATAAGAGATGTGATATGTATTACCAGACTCTGGAAGACAGATTTCTCTCCTGGGAAAACAGCTTTGATGCAGAAAATTAAGACTTTGTTTCCAGACAGAGAGCCAACAATATCTTAGCATGTGTTAGATACGATCCTTTGCTATGAGTAAAAGCTGTGAGATAAAGGATTCAGACCCTCTGTACAAATTATGACGCATAAATAACATGTTTATTATACGAGTGATATGACAGTGAAAAAATGCTTGGTAAGTAGCTTAAACAAAGCAGAACATTTTTGGTTAGTAGTATTGAGAGCAGTCAATCCGAAGTTTGGTATGTGGCTGCATGGATATCCATGCCTTTGTAGTGTTTGCCAATGCCTGGCCACTCTAGTTTTGATCTTGCTTTGTTTTCAAATCCACACTCCTGCCTGTTAAGACCCATGCATATGCTAACCTATCACATCCAGACAGTTTATAGACATAAAAAGACGCCCAGTCCAGAGAATCAGCACATGGCTATATTCTGAAATTGCCCCCTTAAATCAGTTTCCACGCCAAAGCTTAGTCAACTGTATGCTGCTGGACCAGCTGTAAGACCATGTGCATGGATAACATTGCCCATTTAGTTAAGTCTGTCTGAAGAAGCTTGGTTTGTTGACAATGCCATATAAGCAAAGGTTGTCAAATTGGATTCAGACTGTAGGTTATGAATGAATGGCTGGAAACTTGTCTAGCCACTTTTTATGTTAACAATATGATACTTCAAATTAATGCTACAGCAGTGGCTCTGTAGAATTCTTTGTGGTTTGACATCCTTTTCAACAATAAAACACAAAAGTCCATGCCTCTTGATTTAACTATTCTCAGCAAAGTCAGGGATGCGATTTTTTAAAAATCAATTTTTGCTGGAAATTGCATGCTGTATGTCCATAGTTATAATTACTGTGATTTGTAATAGATGTAAATGCTGGAGTCCCAGATTAAGAGCAAGATTTTGCCACCAGCCTGCAATCTGTGTCATGGAATAAGCACTTGGTATCCAGTGCAGCATTGGTGATATTTATATTAGTTGTGGAGAATGCTGCTATCCTTGGCTGCCAGATTTCATACAGCAGTGCACAGTTTGGTTTGTAAAGCTTAGTGGTTTCTTTTGGAAGCACAGAGGTTTTGCTCTTTCTCTCGTGTATTACCGAGGGTAGCTCTTATGTTATAAAGTGAGTATGATGCCATTAATATTCAAGGTCAGTCATCATAAGGACAGGCTAATGTCTATAGCTGATTAAGGTATATATGTTTATATACAATATTTTATAGTATATATTTAAATATAAGTGAATATCACTGTTCCTTCAAACCTTACTGGATAAATTCATTAAGCTGGCACCTTTATAGAGGTCTTAATAGGAGAAGATGCCACTCAACTATAGTGCATGTAGAAACTGAAATCTGGATTTTTCTTTTTTTTTCATACTAGCTCTGGAACACTATATCACTGCAATGGGGAAAAAGGGGAACACCTATGCCAGGACACCAGGAGTAACTTAAATACACCATTTGAATCTTGCCAATTTCTATGCTCCTGCCTCCATATCTCCCCCTTCCTCCCCCCCCCCCCCAATAAACAGATAAAAGAAAGATGGACTGAACTAACCTGTTGGGCCTGAAACAGGTGTGACATATGTTATATGTTATTGATGGTGAGCCATAAGTTTACACATTCCAGAAAGTACATACATAAATATGTACTATGAGAGACTGTTTTTGTGAAGAGAACTATATTGTAAACTATTTACCTGTCCTTTAATTTAATAAGCTTCCTAGCTGCAAGTGAGAGATGCCTCATACTTTTATGCATGCATTTATTTATTTTATATATAATAATTTACCAGCCACAGCTCCAAAGAACTAATTTACATGAAGTTCTTGGGAGAAGTGGGAGGAATTATCTGTATATTGTGCCTCTGCTCACGGGTTGTGGGCATATGTTACAATATTTAAATAACAAGTTTTGACACAATCAAACACACCCCTCTCTTTATCACCTTACCCACTGATGGAGTAACTACCTTTCATGTACAAAACAAAATTAAGCTAAAGCCAGAATGATGAACTAATTTGTCTTGCATGACATCCTAAAAATCCCCAGACTCTGGTTCTAGTGAACCAGAAGAGGAAGCACATTACAGAACAGAGGGCCTACCACAGAGAGTGCTTTCCTGTTTGCTTCCAAAGGATCCTGATCCAGTGCAAAGAATAATCATTTTTATGGATATTGAAGTTAGCCAAAGCACTAGCCTGAGCCCCTCCGACACAAGTTCCAACAGTTGTTAAGTTAGAAATCCTGGACCAGGAATCTGCAGAGATGTCTGTATACCATTACTACTCCTACAACTACTGGGGGACTCTCAATTTTAGTGGAGACCCCCACTGTCCATATTACTAAAGGTCATTACAATTTAAATTATTAATGAATGGATCTGTGATGGGGTACCCACCCCACACAAGGCCTGGAAGGGTTAAAGTGGCTAAGCAGGCCAATTAACTGTGCAGCCTGCACCTGAGGAAGGAGACAGGGAGCAGGCCACTAATTGGAAATGGGTGCAGCTGGGCAGGAACAGGAGGGGCTTGTATAAAGCTCAGGAGCTGCGAGCAGCAAGGGGGCTGCAAGGAAGTAGTCTATAGCCACTCCCTGTGGGGAAGGAGTTTGGGCTGACAAACCCAGAAAGAGGGGGAAGCCACATAAGTAGGAAGAAGCCTAGGAAAACAGCAGCAAGAGGTAGGGTACAGACCTTGGCTGCTTGTTATAGGGTCCCTGGACTGGAACTCAGTGTAGGGGGGACCCTGGGTTCTCCTACCACCCACTGGGAAGTGGTGCAGGGCGTTGGAGATGCCAGCTGGTCCAGAAGGACTTTCCTTTTCCTGGAAAGGGAAGACCTTAGTGACCTGGTTGGAGGACCAAGCCATGAACAGGAAGCTGCAGCTTCAGGAGTGAGACAGGTAGAGAAACCACCAGAGGAGGGCAGTGCCTAGCAAGGGCTAATCCCCAGAACCACCAGAAGAAGACACCAAGTGCAGTGAGTGGACCCCAGGATGGGATCCTTTAAAAATGTGGATAAATGTACAAAAAATCCCAAAATAATCTGGATGTATTCAAAACTGTTTGGTTTGCAAATCAAGATGAAATCTCACCCTCAAAAATAAAAGGGCTTCATGCAGAATTTCTCTGATCTCCTGTAATGACCTCTGTAATTTACAGCTTTCCAAGTGAACCCTGTCAAGTAGAAGGCCTGTATCCCCACTTTTCTTTGGGAAGGGATCCTGTGATCCACCCATTCTCCAAAGGGGTCTCTGGGTTACACCCTCCCTGCTGCCAGCACTGTTACTTATCAAGCCCAGTGGACCTGGCATCTGCAAGTATTCTCCTTTGGGAGCCACTGGACAGTGGTAGAATGCAGTGACAACTGAAGCAGCTTCTTCAAAACAAAGTTTGGTTTATTTTGCCAAAAGTTACACAGCACTTAGAGAAGTGAATTTAAAATAAGAGGTATATATGCATATTGTCTTACCTATACTTGACATTCCCCTCAAGCCTCTATACTGCAATGTAAACCCAGGTTACTAGAACTTGTCAGCAGACCCTGGATTTGGTAATGTAGGGCTTGAGCATTTACACTCATTTGTAATCCCAGTTTAGGAATTGTTGAATCCTGGCCCCAACCTGGGGCTCCGGCATTACACTGCATTATGCGAGCCTGAGTCCGATCACCCGTATCATAAACTTCCTAGCATCCTCACAAAATGTGGCCACTCTAGCCCTTTGTTCATGGTGTACTGTGGGGAAAATTTGACTGTCCACCAACTTGATGGTTCAAGGGACAAAGGAAGTCCTCACAGGATTGTGTGATACTTCTGGTGGACTCCCAGAAACAAGTCTATGCTGCATGCAAAATGGCTTGGACCCTGGGTCGTGGCTTGACTCAGGCTCAGATCCTCTAACACTGGGGAGGGGTCCTGAGACCTTGAGTCAAAGCCCTGGGTTAGCATGATTTGTGTGTAGGCAAAAGAGGGGTTAGGCTTGAGTGTGAGATTGAACCCTGGGCTTACACTGCAGTGTAGACATAACTTAGGTGGACATGATTTAACCTTGGTGTTCCCCACTCTCTCTGGGAACCAATCACCCTGCTTGTTGCAGATGTGGCTTTCAGTCAGCCTACAGTAGCTGACAACTTACCCTCCCCCATCCTTGTAGGTCAGATTCACACAAAAGTATTTTGATCTCCAGAGACTCTGCCTTGGCAAACAGCCCTGCCACCAGGGAGGGGGTTGAAAAGTCCCTATTTATGCCTGCAAACCTGGCTATTGTGCTTGAGGAGAGGCTCCTTATCTAGACCTATGTTATCTCTCCTGCCTAGTTTCTTTAAAAATCTCATCTGATCATGGACAAGTCAGGCAGGGCGATATCATATAATGCAATATTTTCCAGTTCTCCACAACCTCTATTCTGCTTCTAATCATAACCATATGGTTTTAGGTGATTTTTTTTAATCAAAAGCAAAACATATGTTTGTGTTTGCTCAATATGATCTAGGGGGTCCCTTGAAAGGGTTGAGATTTTTAGCAAATCTTTCATTGAACACAGACTGAAGTTTTTATAATGAAACCTGAAACACAGGTTCTTGTGGTTTTAAGTTTTGTTGCCAACATTTAACACATCTCTAGTTGAAATCCTTGTGCACAAATCACACTGATGTAGACACCACAGCAAAATGAGGACCGATGCATAATTCCTACATGGAATTAAGCTGCAGGCCACAACTTTTTCTTATTAAACTTTAATACAGGGGAGGAGCTCTACCTGTCCATCACCCACATGCTCCTGTAACAGGCATTTAATTGGTTCCAGTGCCAGGGTTACAGGGCTCCTTACCATATAACTCATAACGCAGGGCTGGTTCTCCTCAGCCTGTCCTCCGGCACTTAGCTCTCCGAGTCCTAGCACCCTCCTCCTGTCCCCGTAATATGGGTTACCTTAGCTACTTTGCAAGTTGCTACTTAACCCACCGTGGCTTGAAGTGCTGGGAGCAAGACAAACTCCCTGGTCCTCCACTAACTGGCCCATGTGAGAAAAAAATATCCTTCTTGACCGCCTTAACAGCATCTGTCAGGCAGGGTTCCCATTCCGAATTTGGGTGGGTAAAGTGGGCTGCTGGAACAGAGTCAAAAGGCTCTACATGACCCCATGTGCTGGGTTAAATCCTGGAAGCTGGGGATTGCTCCTCTCCCCTATTTGGCTGATAGATGTCAGAGACTTATGGTGAAGGAGCTTCCTATTGTCCGTTGGCAAGTGTCTCCCTCCTGGGACTGTCTCCCTTGCATGGCCAGCCCTATCAATTTCCCCCACCTATTGATGGCAGTGGGTGGCATTTGTTACCTCTTCTGTGTCTCTTTCCCCATGAGTGAATGTAAATTACAGTTCTAACATAAAGGATATTAAAAATATGCAGCATTAACTGTGGAAACCTATTTTGAAATACTTTAGCTGGCAGTGTCATTTAGCCTGTAAAACTGTTTATGGTAGAAAACATTTCCTAGTTCAATAACAGTGCTAGAGTCTATTAAGTAGTGTGGTTTTTGTAACCTTTGTCACTGTTTTCTACTGGCTATTAGTATCTAACTCTGCAACTGCTTCCGTTTGATCAAAAGATTAGAAATATCAGATTAATCTATCAGAAACCTTGCTCCAAACGCCTTCCTATTTGCAGTGGCTTAAAAAATAAAAGGTGGCTGCACAGAACACTTGGTTCACCCAGCTAATTGGAAGAGTAATACCTTCAATTAGGGCTTCTTGCTCATAATAATAAATCTTCCTTAGGGGCAGGTAGAAAATATCTGAGCATTGGGATCTGAAAAGCTACCATACTGTATGAGTGCATTTGGATTAAAAACCATGGGGTTTGGTTTTCTGTGAATTTTATGGAAAAGAAAACAAAAAACACACATGTAGCAGCAGCTAGAAAAATGCTTGTTTACAATAAAGGAGATCAGCTGCAACTCTCAAGCAGGATCCCCCTAGGAAATTACCAGCAACATACTGTAGCTGCTAGTACACTGGTCTGAAGTATTCAGTCACCCAAACAGCTGCTGATTGAGCAATACATGTTTTTTGTAGATGCCTTAACCAAAGGAGTTTTACTTCAGTAAAACAAAGAACTGGATTCTACTGCTAAAAACAAAGTCTGCAAAATAGTACTGATTTATTGTATAAGGTGATCCAAAATACCTGTATACTAATACAGTAATCATGGCGCAGACAGGGGATCTTTTAGTGAAAGCAAAAATGCAAGTCTGTGATCAGACCTGATGCAATGAAGAAAATAATATGGGGATAAATATTAACTCTTGGATAGTTTTTAGTCTTTTTGCAGACAAAACTCCAGTATCACTTCGAAAGCATTTAGTTCAATGGGACTTTGTGCACAGACTAAATGCAACGCAAAAGCTAAATGTCTGTCATTCCATGAGCAAAGCTCCCACTTCAGAAAATTGGAGTTTTGCTCAATAAGGACTGAAGGTTGTGGTTTTGGGGTTTTGTTTTTTTGTTGGTCAGTTGGTCCTATCAGAACAGCAAGAGGATAAATTGGGAGGGGTGGCTAGTGGAGCAGGTTATGTCAGAACCAGTGTGTGTCAGAAATGGAAAGCTTAGACACACCCTGGAAACTGAAAACAATTAGGAACATTTTCTGTACTCATGGTAAGTAGTATCTAACTCCATGAGTTGTGCTATGGAAATCAAAGATGTTAGCTGAAGAGTAAGGCACTACTCAATGTGAATAAGGGTTTTCAAATCAAGTTCTTTGTTGACTGCAGGTCTCTAAAGAAGAACATGGTTAAAAATATTTAAATGAAAGTCAGTAAATTAGGGTAATACAAAGAAATAGGCTTTAATAATAGGGAACTGCAATTTCCCAAAAGCTTGGTGTCCAGTTCTGTGTGTACTGTTCTTCACAGAAGCCTTATATAGAGAAACGATCTCCCTTGCTTTGACTCAGTGGTTCCCAAATTGGGGTTTGTGAAATGTTAGAGGGGATTCTCAGGGGAAAACTCCCCAATGGTGGACAGAGCTGTCCCTAGGAACCCTGGGCAGCATGGGGCCAGCAGCCCGGAGCCCCTGGACTTCCAAGAGGTAAGTAGATCAAAGCAAGCATATCTATCACACCGAGGAGATTTAAACTTCAAGACTCCTTATAAGAAATGGAAAGGGAGATGGAGATTTTTGGCTATTTTTAAAATTAAATAGGCAGCTAGTATTGTTTTTAAAATTATTAAAAACAAGAAGTTTAAGCTTTGTTGTAACGTGCGTTGTTTGCCTGGACTGCTCAAGACCTGAATGCTTGTGTAGGAGGAACTCTTTGAGTTGGCTTCTTAAATACCTTCATGCTGTTTCACATCTGATACTCCTTGATGAAATATAGGAGCCTTCTCTTATAACAGGCTTATTCAAAGTGATACAAACTACGAAAGTGAGATCTTGGAAGAGTGTTGCTGTTTTCATAATGTAATAAAAATACTGTAATGATAATTAATAATAAATAGTGTATAATAAGCATGTCATTAAACAAATTTTATATTTCCAAGATCACTGCTTTTATAATTTATATTCAGGTAAAGGAGAAAATTCCTGGAAATATTCATTTTTAGGAGGGGGTTTGCAAGACTTGACAATTTAGTGAAAGGAACCACTGCTTTGACTGAGTATTACCCTAATAATAGGCTCCAGTACTCGTTTTTTCTTGCAGCAAACACATACTGGAATCCAATTTTTGTCCTACTAGGTATAAACACTTGCTTGTCCTTTTCATCATTAGATTTTTTTCCAGCTTTAGTCTGTTAAGTGTGTACCTTCTATTCTTTTTGAGTGTCCGCCAATTCCCAACCTGGCATTATAGAGTTTACTCAAAGTTGCATCATTCTTAATTTATTCATAATCTGATACTCTGTTGTCTAAAGTTGATTGAAAACCAGTGCTGCCACCACATTTCCTATGTTATCGCCTTGTCTTGGATTGACACTGTAACCCTAAATATTGTATCAAGAGCAAATCTTAGTTAATTAATGTAATCCCTGTGATGACCTGAGAGTTTTTAATATCCATGCACACTGTCTTAAAATGTTATAAGATCCACACAGTAGTACTGTTTCATAAATTACTTTTGTTGATGTCAGAGTAGCAGCCGTGTTAGTCTGTATTCGCAAAAATAAAAGGTGCCACAAGTACTCCTTTTCTTTTTGTTGATGTGAAATTGACTGCAGCCTGTGCACCAAATGCTCGGGTGCTTCCACAGGCAAAACTCCCATGGAAATTAATAAGACTTCTGCTTAAGTGTGAACTGCAGGATTTGGCCTCCTATTTAAATCTCTATTAGACAGTTTTAAGACTTCATTTAAAACTGCATATTGAAAGTCACAAGAGTAGATTTTGCAGCTAATTTGCTTGAAAATGAAATCATCCTCACAAATGAGTGGTCAAGAATTGTCATTTCAGCCGCAATTTCCCCCCTGTGTTTCTGAAGCAAAGAATATTCTTTCTTTCCCTCCCCAAGCCCTGTAGATTTTCCAGTTTTCAAAGACATGGAACTTGTGAAGAAAACATTATAGATTCAGTTAAATGGTATTCAAAAAGCCCTCCAAACTCCTGGTCCTTTATTATATTCAGTAATAATGGTAAGGAAGCATATGTTTGCTGGAGATAAGATGCTAGCTCAAGGACTGCTGTGTAAGAAGTTAGTCAGAGAGATGGTCCCCCTGTCTCATTAAGAACAATGCCTACTGGACACTTTGTAAATTTCTTTCCCTGCTACCACCTCCTCTTGCCATTGAGGTCACACATGCCAGTAAAACTGATTCAAACGATTTGTCTTTCCTCATCTAAATGCATTCAAAGAATTTGCGTACGTTTCAAGGTCAAGGAGAGCGCAGTGAGTATTAAGCCTAGGAATTTTCAGTGACATGGAGCAACTAAACCATACCAATCCCTCTGAAAGATATGTACGTTTTCAGATTGAACCTGCAGACCGTTGTATTAATGAGCTGCCCTTCACACTCAAGGGCTTGGATAAAAATACACTTATAATAACCACTAAACCTGCATTGCTTCTCACAATTGGGAATTAGGCATGACACTGTGAATGATGCACCCAATTTATCTTTTACCTGTTGCTCATACATTGGAGCTTTCTAATAATAACAAGCAAAGAGTAGAGGAATTTCCTGTAAAGTGTGAGCATAGCGAATGTGCAGGAGGTCAGATTAGATGATCATGATGGTCCTTTCTGGCCTCAAAGTACCAAAGTATTTTTAAAAAATTACAAATTGTAAATAATTAATTGAACTTCTGTGTAGAAATATAGACGTACCAATGTATTCATTGTACAAGAAGATCTAGAGCCTGATTCTCACCTGCTCTGCATCTTGTCCTCCTTTGCACCTCTCCACAGTGGGTATAAAATACAACCAAATCAGAAGTGCTCACTTTCTAGAAATGTAAATGACTGCATAATTTGTAGGACAGTGGACACTGAGTCTCTCAGTATTAGAAAATCCCCTTTTTCTTCATGTATCTGCGAAGATTTGAGTTCAGGAATCCACGTCTCCAGTAAGCTCTCACCAACAGAAGTTGATCCAAAAAAAGATATGACCTCACCCACCTTGACTCTCTAATATCTTGGGACCAACAATGCTACAACAACTCTGAATAAACCCAAAATTATTAGGTTGGATATGAAAATGCATATTGGCCCAATCAAAACCAAAGTATCTTCACTGGAAGTAAGATTGGACACAATATCAATAACTATAAGAAATTAATATTAATTTCTTAAAAGTGGGGATTACATTGAGTAAAGTTATGCAAATTGAAAATATCACTGAGCCCCTTAACTAACCCAAAGAACACACACACAAGTTGTCTGTTTGTGTTATGACAGTTTTTCAGTGTCCATTCTTAGCTATCTGTGAGATGGATCTGTGGTGAATTCAGTATGTCACTTTAGTATTAAAGGAAGTAGCACTATGTTATTAAAGATTTATAGATTCCGAGGCTAGACAGGACCATTGTGACTTTCTAGTCTGACCTCCTGTATAACACAGGCCAAGAACTTCCCCACAATCATTCCTTTTGAACCAGACATCTTTTTGAATTTCCTTTCAAGGTACCTAGACCCCTGGATAGGTTCTTTTCTCTGTATTATTGTAAATCTAAATAGTCTATTTAATATACCTATAAATGTGGTATGATGGTTTACATTCACATAGAACAGAGAGTCTGTAATTGGATATTTTCCTTCCTATTCTTGTGTAACTCCATGAGTGTGCCCTTTGTAGAGGTGGCTTAGAAGCAAAAACTCACACATCTATGAAGTAGTTATTGGAGGAAGCTAAGAGATGGATTACACATTTTGTCTGAAGATGGTCGGTCTGTATGTGGCAGAGGGGAGTCCTGTGTCAGTGAGCCAGCTGCTGAGAAAAACCCACAACCTTCTCCTAGGCAGTCAGTTCTAGTGAATACAGATATTGTGGTAGGTCCTGAAAAGTTCAGTCCTGTGGAAAGCAGGTATCTTTCCTGCCTTTCAATGGCGGCAGAGATTACTGTGAGGAGAGAAAACTCAATCAGAAAGAAATATGGGGAAATACAATAAACTGGATAAGAGCAAAATGTCATATTTTTGGCATTTAATTTCAGGGCTTTTTAAAGAAATCAATTCATTTTAAACTTAACTAGACCAGCCTTTAAAGATTCTGAATCATTAACCATACAATAGCCAGTTCCAACCCTGCAACCAAATTAACTTCAGGGCCAAAGGTTGTTGAGGCTCCACTCTATCAGCTCCATTTAGAAATGCTAGTTGGATATTTACTACTACTGCACTGTGATGCTGCATGGTTACAATGACAACATGATCCTCTTTGGAAAATCACAACTATACTTCCATTTCATTGTGTATCTGTCTGGAGCACATCATAGGGTCTTCTCCTGTTTAACAGAAATATTGTATTCATTGTACTCCCTAACTCCCTCCACAAGTATGCACACAAATCAGTTCTGGAGACATTCCCTGTTCTTCCCCTTGTCCTTCATCAAACTTATTCTCATCCCCTCTCAAAGCTGGCCTGTAATAGCACAAGTGAGGAGACTAATATAACTATTGTGCTACTTAATAAAATTAATATAACGAAAATCAATACTCAGAGCTCCATATTTTTAAAATGTAGAATTGATGTTCCCGAGGGCAGAGAAATCTAATATACAAGATACACTGGAACTTTGACATCCAGTATTTTGCTTCTTATTAGGTTTTCATTTATCTTTCTTTTTCAAATAGCCTTATTTCCTGTTGTGTGTCTCATGCTACATTCCTGACCTTGCTTCAGGTGAAAAATATTGCTGAAATATGACATTACAATCTGCTCTGCTGCATTTTGTCTATCATACACTCTGCCTTACTAACAGGTTGTCTGATCTCTGACATAAAATACTTATCCAGTTAAGTCAAAAACTCATATTTCAAACATAAGGCTCTAACCAACAGCATTTTTTAACAATTTCTTGAAGGTATGGATTGAAAATACATAAATATCTTTGAGTTATGTCTATGGTAAAAAGAATGAGGATATTTTCTGATATAATCGAAGAGAAGAAATTAATGTATAAAGCATAAGGAACTTTCTTACATTCTGAGGCCTCTCTGACCTTGGGATACTTGAGGACTTGTGAGATTTTAAAACAGCAGCTGGGCCAACGGAGCTTCGGGTTGGCTGAGATCCACAATGAAGCCTGTAGGATAACATGCAAAGATAGGGGAAGTGAGGAGGTGGTAATTGGATAAAGATGACAAATAGGCTGAGGATCAACCAGAATGCAAATTGTCCTGGCTATGCAGGAAAAATGACAAAACACAATTGATGTGGTTTAATTTGGCTGCCAGCTTTATTAATATAACCAATTGGGAGTTATCCAGCAGTAACTTTACATCACAATCATCATTCCTTCCTCACTTGCTTCCACCTTGAGAAAGGCTTACTGATAACCCCCCTAACCTCCCCTTGTATGAGGGTAAGGGGAAAGGGAGCTATCTCCTCGCTGTAACAGAAGTAAGGAGCCCGTATCCCTTTCCTCAGGTTCTTTAGAGGATGCCATCCCTAAGTCCACTTCCAACTCTGGTTTATTAGGGTACTGGACTCCCTTTGGAGTAGCTGCACTGAACACCTTCTACAAGGAAGAGCCAGCAAATAGCTTGGCTGCTCCCTCCAATCCCAGCCAGCTTTCCAGATAGTTAACAACTTGCTCCCTAAAATTAGCCAAAATTATATTCACTCCTTTTGTTTGAGAGGTCCACCATGTGGTCCGTCAACAATTAGGGTACCCAAAATGATAGTCTTGGTGGATATTTACCAATTTTACCCATCCCCCAAAATTCACACATCATCTGGCCCTGTCAACAGATGGAGGCCTGGCTGTCCCTGCTGTATCATCTACTGCAGCATTTCAGACCAGTTTATGCTCACCCCTGGGGAAAAGGGTCTGGTTATGCCCTAAACATCTCTTTGGTTGATGATTAAGTCCAACGTCTTACAAAATACCAAGTAGTTTTCACCCAGGTTTGAAATAATCATGTCCAGTGGCTGCTGCCTGGCTGTCAGAGTGCAAGAGAGGCATCCTCTGATCCTGTAGCATACCCCTCCATCTATGCCAACTCAGAGCTGCCTTACCAGTGAGGCCCAGCAGTGATATTTCCAGGGGAACTGGCCACCTGCCTGTGGGCCAAATGCACAATATTTTGTCTCTGTTTCCAGTCTCCAGATCCTGTAACCCATTCACATTGAAGGAAGGGATTAACAGGGAGAATTTAGCCTAATAAAGAACTTATTTATCCTCCCCAAAACCTCCACACCCGTTGTATGAATTCAGATGCCACCAATGACGGGTATAACCCTGTGGGCTCTTGTCAAGGTTCCTCCCTACTCTGAACTCTAGGGTACAGATGTGGGGACCTGCATGAAAACCTCCTAAGCTTACTTTTACCAGCTTAGGTTAAAACTTCCCCAAGGTACAAATTAATTTTATCCTTTGTCCTTGGAATATCCACTGCCACCACCAAACTCTAACTGGGTTTACTGGGAAACATAGTTTGGACATGTCTTTCCCCCAAAATCCTCCCAACCCTTGCACCCCACTTCCTGGGAAAGTTTTGGTAAAAATCCTCACCAATTTGCATAGATGACCACAGACCCAAACCCTTGGATCTGAGAACAAGGAAAAAGCATTCAGTTTTCTTACAAGAAGACTTTTAATAGAAATAGAAGTAAAGAAATCACCTCTGTAAAATCAGGATGGTGAATACCTTACAGGGTAATTAGATTCAAAACATAGAGAATCCCTCTAGGCAAAACCTTAAGTTACAAAAAAGACACACAGACAGAAATAGTCATTCTATTCAGCACAATTCTTTTCTCAGCCATTTAAAGAAATCATAATCTAACACATACCTAGCTAGATTACTTACTAAGAGTTCTAAGACTCCATTCCTGTTCTATCCCCGGCAAAAGCAGCATACAGACAGACCCAGACCCTTTGTTTCTCTTCCTCCTCCCAGTTTTTGAAAGTATCTTGTCTCCTCATTGGTCATTTTGGTCAGGTGCCAGCGAGGTTACCTTTAGCTTCTTAACCCTTTACAGCTGAGAGGATTTTTCCTCTGGCCAGGAGGGATTTTAAAGAGGTTTACCCTTCCCTTTATATTTATGACAGCTCTTATTCCAACCTGTGCTGTGGATGTAACCAAAGCAATCCCAAATCCAGTAGGACTGGGAGAAGAGGCGGAAAGAATGGATATATAGACAGAAAGGAGAGCCTCTGCTGGCTCTTGTTAGAGGCCTTTCCCTTCACCTCCTCCCCTGTTTTTGTCACGCAGACCGAAAGCAGAAGACCAGAAGTCTGAAGTGCAGGCAATGCGATGTTTGTTGGCGTTCGTTCCAAGCAAGCATATCCATAGTTCTACATGCCGGCAGAGTCTGTTTCCCAGTGTTACATTCCCAGCTTTGACATCACAGAGCATTTACCCCATGTACCCCTTCCCAGGTTTGACACCGCAGAGCCTTGCCTGTGTCCCCATTCCCTATCCCCTCCTTCTTAGCAAGTCCAAATATACCTGCAATGCACACCCTTGGTCCCACCTCTTACAGCTTATGGTCATGTTCCATTTTAGGAGATCGTGGGTCTGTGGTCTTCATCCCACCAATTTTCTACGCCATGGGAGGGGTAAGGAGTGAGGTTGTGCTACTGTCAGGGACAGGCATTTCTTTGGTCTTTTAGTGTTTTATACCTTCCCCCCAAAACTCCCTTTGCCCCTCCCGACTAGTTGCTTGACCTCGCCTTGAGATAGGGGTTGAGGCAATCTTAAAGTGCCCTGCAACACTTTAATTGCTTTTATTTGTTCCCATTGTACCAACAAACCCATCTGGCTATGGAGAATCAACACACACGGTGTCTTTGTTGTTTGTTCATACATCAATAAGGATATAACAATATCAAAAGTCAAACCCAAAATTCAAATGGAAACATGCCCAATTTAACATGACTATCAAATTCAAGTTTAGGACTGCCATTTGTATCTACTTTTATCCTTGTTGTGCCCAAGCCTAGAATGAGTCTTAGAACAGAACAAGTCAAGTAAAAGTAAAAATAACAATTCCCAATTTATATATTTTAAATCCCTACAAAACTGTCTGTATTAAAGGATTGCATATAAAATCTGGGAAATAACCTTGTTCTTAAAACCCTTATTAACTTTAATTCTCACATTACTATTCACATTGCCTGTAAACATAAGGGAGTATCATTTATTTCCATATAAAATTCTTCTCTCCTCAATCAATGCAAAATACCAGCAAAAATCATAGTAGTCAGAAGTTTCAAAACTAATGGAATGGAGGAGTAAAATTCTCAGCTGGCATAAATGTACATTAATCCATGGAAGTCAATGGAGCTATGATGGTTTACACCAGCTGAGGATGTAGACTGGCATGCTTTTGCTTCTTTTTTTTTTAATAGATCAATCCGTCACATATCTTGATATAGTACCCTTTATGCAGGTACCTCAGCTTGATTAATCACAATGAATTATTAAAAACAAAGCTTAAAAGGAAAATCTTCAGTGGAATTTCTAAACAGATAAAGACTCTGCAAATTTGGTCCAAGAAGACAAGGAGTTCCATAAATTGAGGCCGTAGTGCCCAAGGAATTAAGCATGAAATGATTTAAGGATTTATTCCCCTCTGAATACGCACATGTAAATAACTTCAACTGCAGATGCACATGCACTCCGACAGTAACATTTGCCAGTTGTTGTGCAGCAAATTACAGACTATTGTTTTGTCTTTCAAATCTGACTGCTGAAATAATAAATATGGTTCATAACATATAAGAGATCATCTTTGCTGCTGGAAGTCTCATCTTAACAATATCGGTGAGGTCCCCAGATATCACAAATGTCAGAAGTATCAAGACTAGCTAAACAAACAGGCATGGTTCCAACATTTATATAGCACTGGATGCAGATAATGTTGGTTTTCTGCAACGGCAATCCAGCAGATAAACCATGATGGTGTCTGCTAACACTATACCGTAAAATAAATTGAAATACTTTATAATACTGTTCAGTGTGTCAAGTATACTTAAATACATCCAAGATACAACAGGATATACTACTTCCCTTGACAGTAATATTGAAAGTTTTGTATGAGTAATAATTTTAATTAACTATTCTTGTTGAGACAGTTTTTCCTCCTCTGGACCTAATCACAGTTGGTATTTTAAATCACATATTAGTAGGTAGTGTTCAAATTTAATACCAGTGTCAAGTTGGAAGTCTCCGGGCTTTATGGAATTTTCTGAATGCTCATTTTATTAGGTGCATTTCTTTAAGAACCTACATTGTAAAATCAATCTAGATTGGCTGTACATGTTATCCTGTTGAGGTGTTCTGCTAATTCAGGCTAACGGGCAGAAATGCAAAATTGTCTTCTGTAAAAGATAACGGACCCAGTGCCACAGTGACATCCCCAGTGCTAATTAGAGAAACATCTGTAGCTAGCTGGTGATCAAATCAATTGAGTTCAAGTGGTGAAAAGTACACTTTTTAACAACGAGGCTGTAGGGTTTATACTCTTTCAATTTGTATTTTACTAAAATGAAGTAATAGAATGAAGAGGAGGGAAGAGGAAATGTCTGTTTTCGAGCTATAACTATATAAAAAGTTCACTACTAGCAGCAATACTTAAGGTTGCCTATGTGTTTCCACTGCCAGCCTTCTGGGCTAAAATTTTCAAGGTGTAGCATCTCTATGCCTAAAGTTGACTTATTTTTAAGCATAACCCTAAGTGGCTCAGGCATTTGGGATTCTGCTTGGGGAAAAAACAATTCCTTTTTTAGTAATAAATTCTTAATGTACTTTGAGGAACACTAGCTCAGACATGGTAGCTAGCTTACATAAGTAGTACATAGTAAATGTGCATGTGATGATAGCGCAATCTCCTGCAATATGCTGGGTAAGCTGTACCAAATTACATTTAATACCTTTGGGTCCATGGTATTTAAAATGCAATTGTTTGTGGTTTTGTGGAATTGGGTGTAACTTCTTAAGGAGATGTGATTAATGCAGTCTCTGTGAAGTACAGTATACCACCGATTATCCAAATAGTATGGGGGATATGGATTTTATTCAGAAAATTAGGAGTTTGGATAATCAAGAGGGCAGGAGCCATTCAGTAGCAGGGTGGTCTTCCCAATGGCGCAGGTCTTGCCTCCTCGTCTTTCGCCTCGCAGTCCCGATTGGGGTCTCTACTCGGCCTCTCCAGGACCACAGTCTTCACTTCACACCTTGCCCCTGCAGAGTTTGGGTGTCTCTGGCCCTGTGGCAGTACAGGAAGCTCTCTGAAGTTCCACAGTCATGGCCCTGCTCACTCACTCCTGTGTGGGAGGCCACCCCACTGCTGAATGGCTCCTGCTCTCTTGATTATCCAAATTCAGAATTACTCAAATCCCTTCCTTGTCCCCCAGCATGAGATATTTGCCCTTTGCAGCATGTATCTCATGATGGGGAACAAGGAAGGGATTTGGATAATATGGAGGTTCAGGTAATAGGTCTTCAGATAAGTAGGAGTGTATTGTATTAGGAACTTCAAAGGACTTTTGGAGACAATACATGTGAAGAGGATTTCTGAAAAAATACTTGGGGTAAGGAGAATTCAAATAACCCACCTCTCCTTTTAAAGCTTTGCTTTGAGCAGAAACCACTGTCTTACAGATTACCTATCGGCACTCCTTCAAAGGCCCAAGGCAAAGCTTTAAAAGGAGAGGTGGGTTATTTGAATTCCCCTTACCCCAGGGACTCAGACTGAGTCATAATTCTCTGGGCAAAAGTGTGTTCTGAACTTGAAACCACAGGAATACCCTGTGTTGGGATTTTGAAGGACTGTTCACCTGCAAGAACCCATGTTGGGGAGAGGCGGAAGATATCTCTAGTAAACTCATTAGCACGTGTAGGTTTTCTTACTGTTTTTAGCATTTTCTGTATAATGCTTTTACTTTAAGAATAAAATGGGCTTCCTTAGAAAGTGTTGTGAGGCAATTACACTGTACCGTCTGTGACACTGGCAGACCAGGGTGCAGCTCATACCAAGGACCCCATGCCTTAGTGCAACGCTGACAAGCACATATCTGGAACCAGCCTGGCTCACCTGTGTGTTGTTAAATTAGGTATTAGAACTATAAAAATGTGCTTAGTGTTAGACGTGATTGAAAATTTGTAAATTGCTGGACACATTAATCTCACTTATAACTAAGGCTAAGATTTTGTCATGGTTATTTTTAGTAAAAGTCACAGACAGGGCATGGCTCCCATGAATTTTTGTTTATTGCCCGTGTCCTGTCTGTGACTTTTACTAAAAATAACCATAACAAAATCTTAGCAAAAGTCACAGACAGGACACGGGCAACAAACAAAAATTCATGGGAGCCATGCCCTGTCTGTGACTTTTATTAAAAATAACCAGGGGGCAGGCTAGGTTGCGGGGAGGAATGACAGCGGGACTCCTATGTAGGGGAGGGAGCTGACAGGCCAAGCCCCACTGCTATGGTGGGGTCACAGCCCTGTCTCAGCAGCAGCAGCAGCAATGGGGGTGGGTACACAGTCCGGCTCCAACCACAGCCACAGGTGCGCAGCCTCAGCCGCAGCGACTGCGTGGGGCATGGCCCTGGAAAGACACTGGGCAGGGCCCACTGCTCTGGACACAGCTTCTGGCGAAAGCCATAGGACAGGGGGTGCATGGCCCCAGCTGCAGCCCCTGCTGCAAGTGATGGGACAGCGGGTGCATGGCCCTGGTTGCAGCCCCAGTCTCAAGCCACGGGACAGGGGTGCACGGCCCCAGCTACAGCCCTCGCTGCCAGCCATCGGGCAGCTGAAACCAAAGAAGTCACAGAGGTCCAGTAAAGTCACAGAATCCGTGACTGCTGTGATCTCTGTGACTAAATTGTAGCCTTACTTTTAACATCTGTATCCCATGTTGTAAAGTAATGTTTAAGCATTTGTATTATAATCCTCTGTGACTGTGTAAATCACCAGACCAGAGAGAGAAATTAATTAGTGTAAAGTGCTGATGTCCAATAGAAGTTATGTCCTGTCCCACAAGGAAGGCCCATGGGCACCACCATACTACTGTGGAACATCAAAAGGACAAAAGACTTTGATTGCTTTCCCCCTTCCCCATTAAGGGGAGTCTGCAAGTGAAGTCATTCCCTCGTTTGTTTTTGCAGCTCAAAGTGCCAGGGGAAAAGGGAATAAACAAACAAACAAACAAAAAACCCTAACATAGAGGAACTGTATCTTTACACTGCTTGGACTCTGAGGGGGAAAGGATTACTAAGCAAAAGAAAAAGATCCCCAGTGCTTACCCTGGGTTAGCCCTAAAGGAAATATGGAGGTTGCTTATTCTAGAAACTTCTATTACCTTATGAAACTTAAAATAGGAACTCATTTATGCGTGTGTATCTCTCGAAAGCTATCTATATCTATATTACATCTTCTTTAACCTTGTAAACAACTCCTTTTTCTGGAAATAGTTTATTATATGATTGGCTATAAGCATTGTCTTTGGTGTGAGATCTAAAATGCAATTGACCTGGAATAAGTGACTGGTCCTTTAGGACTGGGAGTAATCTGAATATTGCTGTCTGTGACTCTATGTTAATGCTGTTATGGTGCCTGAGGAGTTTACATTTGATAACTGGAGAAATGTAAATATAGAACTCACAATCAATTTGGGGTTTGTGCCCTGTTTCCTAACAGTTTCCCCCAAGATTGGTACCCATGCTCTTGAGTCACTGAAGGACATCTTGACACCGTTTCTGAAGTGAAGGCAAAAGAAGTCTGCTTAGGCAGTCTGTGTTTCACTAGGTATTTCCTGGTATAAACAGGGAACTGTACAGCCTGGAAATACCCCAGTCAGAAGAAAGAGAGATTAATGTTTCCACCCAAGAGAGATAAGGACTGGAGAGCCGGAAGCCTAAAGTGGGTCCTTCATTGGGACTGCAGAGGGGGAATAAAAGTGTAATTGCCCTGCACTGTGCTAGTGCACATTGGTATGCACCTAACTTGGAAAATTTGGCCCTTCCTGTGTTTGGAGAGTGGTTAAGCTAGACAGACACACACACAGCAGATTGGGACACTGTGTGTGCTTGGGAAACGAACAGAGAAACAATCTGGCTGCAGATGTGAAAGACAGAGCTGTGTGTAGCTTTGTTGTTTCTACTGCTTTCAGGAGTATACACGTCTGTGAATAGAACACAACTAGGAATACACTATTTTGTGTGTGTATTCTGTCAATTTTCTCCCTCTAAGGAACCCTCAAGCTCCATAAATCCAAATCTTCTTAGTCCATTAAAGACTAGACTATATTGTACTACGATAAATTGCACTGTTACTTAACTGTTTATTGCTAAAGTTATTTAAATATACTTGTCTGGGACATAGGGTTAAAATCCCATACATAAATCAAGGGGGCTAAGAGTTGGTCTCCATTCTTCAAATAATTTCACTCTTTTTCAGGGAATGTACAATGTATTTTGCTCTTCAAGGTGAGCAGTAACCGTTGCTGTGTGTTTTATGCTCTGTTTGAGAGATCCACCTCTGAATGGCCAACATTAATGAGAGTCCCCCAAGGATTTGTGTGATTTCATGAATTCTAGAATACCTGTTTAGCTTTCTCTTGCTATTTGAATCAGTAATACTCAGACCTCAGTGGTTCAGGAGCCAAATCAGCGATCTACATTACACAAAAGAGCCACAGTAGTGTTAATTCAATGTTTCATTGTACTATTCATATTTAAACAGTATGACCGGGGAGATATTTAGTGTGTGTGTGTGTGTATGTATTCTCATACCAAATAAGTTAATAACTTAATGTAAATTGATAACTTAACTGGTTAATAGCACGTTAACCAATGAGGATGCTTTTACGAACTTAGATTGATTAATAATTAAATCACAGTGTTTTAATACCTTGTGCTGCAAAGAGCTGCAGGAGACACATTAAAGAGCCACTTGTGGCTCATAAGCTGCAGTCTGAGTATCACTGATTTAAATAATGGGATTGAATGAGATGATCCTATGTGAAAATATAAGCTATGAGTAGCATACAGATGAAAAGCAGACTGTCTTTAAATCATGGTATAATCTCTCAAAAATGAAAAACTGTACTGTTTCCCACAATTACTTTCTGTATATTGCAGTGATAACTGATATTGATTTTCATCTAGGATAGTTGTGATTTTTGTCCCATATTTCCCCTCAAATTTATCATGTTTGATAGAATTCTTTAGAATTTTCGATACTTCAAGCAACTTCTTTCAAGAATATAAGAATATACTCTTTATTCTTGCCAATCATTTATATTTGATACATTCATACCTGGGTTTAAATTTATAAATGTTCAGCTCATACCTCTTTGTGTTTACTCTCTAAATTGTGTACATTAATTTGTCAACACTCTGCATGTGTAAGAATTTGTACCTGCAAAATCCATTGGGAGAAATGAGTTTTCTGAGTACAAATTCAGCTGTTTTTGCACATGTAGATATATTTTTTAAAGAATGCACTGTGGTATTTGCACCTTCAAAACATGGGCTCATGCCTTTGTGCACATATATAGGCTCTGGCAAGCCTAAACGAAAATTTTGCACATAGAATATATATATATATCCCAATATGTAAACAGTATATGCTATATATAACCATATGGAAACAGGGTCTGATTTTTCAGATATATTGGATTACCCATCTCCCATTCACTTTAATTGGATATGTGGATGCTCTGCACTATTGTTAATGAAGCCATTAATGCATATACTTATATATTATACTATGGGGCTGTGTATATGACTACAATAAATACATCTGATCTTTGAAGCTGATGGAAGAATGCCTATTCAGTGTTGTTTCTACCAGAATATTGGAAACTGTATTTTTACAATGTAATTTTGCAAAGTAATGCACATTGTGCATGCAAAGTAATGCACACTGGAAAATATAATCCAATTATACGTATAAAATGATGGGAGTCTAGATTAATTGTTACCACTCAAAAAAGAGATCTTGACGTCATAGTGGATAGTTCTCTGAAAACATCCACTCAATGTGCAGTGGCAGTCAAAAAAGCAAACAGAATGTTGGGAATCATGAACAAAGGGATAGATAATAAGACAGAAAATCATATTGCCTCTATATAAATCCATGGTATGCCAACATCTTGAATACTGCGTGCAGATGTGGTCATGCGATCTCAAAAAAGATATATTGGAATTGGAAAAGTTCCAGAAAAGGGGCAACAATAATGATTGGGGCATGGAATGGTTGCCATATGAGGAGAGATTAATAAAACTGGGACTTTTCAGCTTGGAAAGAGGTGACTAAAGGGGGATATGATAGATGTCTATAAAATCATGACTCGTGTGGAGAAAGTAAATAAGGAAATGTTATTTACTCCCTCTCATAACACACAAACTAGGGGTCACCAATGAAATTAATAGGCAGCAGGTTTAAAATGAACAAAAGGAAATATTTCTTCACACAATGCACAGTCAACCTGTGAAGGCCAACTCTATAACAGGGTTCAAAAAAGAACTGGATAAATTCATGGAGGATAGGTCCACTGATGGCTATTATCCAGGATGGGCAGGGATGGTGTCTCTAGCCTTGTTTGCCAGAAGCTGGGAATGGGAGACAGGGACTAGATCATTTGATGATTACCTGTTCTGTTCATTCCCTGTGGAGCACCTGGCATTGGCCACTGTTGGAAGACAGGATACTGGGCTAGATGGACCTTTGGTCTGACCCACTATGGCCTTTATATTCTTATGTTCTTACTGGTTTTTTCATGCGGACTTCAAATTTTCCCTTAGTGTATGTCCAGGGAAAAGTTTAAAGAAAACAAACAGACAGAGTGAAATAGCATGTGTCATAAAAAGAAAGGGAAGGGTAACCACCTTTCTGTATGCAGTGCTATAAAATCCCTCCCCGCCAGAGGCAAAATCCTTCCACCTGTAAGGGGTTAAGAAGCTTAGGTAACCTCGCTGGCACCTGACCCAAAATGACCAATAAGGGGACAAGATTCTTTCAAATCTGGAGTGGGGAAAAAGGCTTTTATTTGTCTGTGTGTTCTTTGCTGGGAACAGATCAAGGATGCAAGCCTTCCAGCTCCTATAAAGTTAGTAAGTAATCTAGCTAGAAAATGCATTAGATTTTCTTTTGTTTAATGGCTTGTAAAATTTGCTGTGCTGGAGGGAATGTGTATTCCTGGTTTTGTGTCTTAAGGTTTTGCCTAGAGGGATTCTCTATGTTTTGAATCTGATTACCCTGTAAAGTATTTACCATCCTGATTTTACAGAGGTGATTCTTTTACCTTTTCTTTAAATAAGATTCTTCTTTTAAGAACCTGATTGATTTTTTATTGTTCTTAAGATCCAAGGGTTTGGGTCTGTGTTCACCTGTACCAATTGATGAGGATATTAGAATCAAGTCTTCCCCAGGAAAGGGGGTGTAGGGCTTGGGGGGGGGGATATTTTGGGGGAAGACGTCTCCAAATGGGCTCTTTCCCTGTTCTTTGTTTAAATCGCTTGGTGGTGGCAGTATACTGTTCAAGGACAAGGTAAAGATTGTACGTTGGGGAAGTTTTTAACCTAAGCTGGTAAGAATAAGCTTAGGGGATCTTTCATGCAGGTCCCCACATCTGTACCCTAGAGTTCAGAGTGGGGAGGGAACCTTGATAGCATGAAATGGATGTGACTGTGATAAATTCAAGCAATTGTGTATATGTTG
Source organism: Lepidochelys olivacea (assembly GCF_965140295.1). NCBI lineage: Eukaryota > Metazoa > Chordata > Testudines > Cheloniidae > Lepidochelys > Lepidochelys olivacea. The sequence goes on along the minus strand of NC_140412.1, from coordinate 173,521,662 downwards.
CCACTTTTAAGGCTAGACTTCAATCTCAGATGCAATGTGAACATAATTGTTTTTTCCTAAAAATATATATAGACACAATTTCCTGACAGTATAGTCAACTAGATTATGGACTAGTCTCCTGAGCACTCTTGCAGGTATTATTTAAAGTTAGACTTTTGGCTACACTTGCAAGAAAAATTTTTCCACCTAGCAGGAAGATGGACTGCATAGCCCAGTATGACTTTTTAGTTATAATTAATTTATCTGATTTTTTTGTACCAATAGAAATGGTAAATGTTCAATGGTAGTTTGTAGTAAAGATGGTACTTCTAAACAAAAACAGTTGAAGGGAAATGGATAAAATGGCCACTAGTGTGAGGGGGGAAAGTAGTCACTAGTCAGTGGTACTTAGTACCTTGCTGTATTGGAACCTTAGTACTTAAATCTTGAGTATAAAAATGTGTTTGATGAAATTTAATGATTTCACCTGTACTTTTTCAAAGTGATGCACAGGATTTTAGCCACATGACTCCTAGTGAAGTCACTGATAGTTCCTTAGACTGTGGATAATTCTTTTTTAAAAATATCTAGAGATGTATGAAATGTCATGTTTTCCTTTCTTAATATTCATAGCATTTTCATTTCGTAGCGTATATTTGCGGTTTTGGTCTGTGTGGACTCAGGACCCAGAGGGTTCTTTTTGAATTTGAATAAGCTGAAAAACTCAATGAAAACCACCAAGTTTATTTTTGTCCCTTGCAAAAATCAGGCAAACCTGTAAATGGCATGCGACTGTGAAGAAAAGCCCTAAATCAGCCCATATTACCTTAAAAGTATGCCCAAGAGTCAGTCAATGGCTTTGACCTTAGCAAACCTTTACATTAACCTGCTTTGAGTTTCAATTTTGTAATTAAAACCCAAAATAATAATCTCATAATTTTCATACAGTTGCAAACATTTTGAAAGCCTGAATACCTTGAAGGCCTCATTCGAGGAGCCTTTTCCCCCTGTCATGTCTGGCTAGAAGGGAGCCTAAAATGAACAAAATGGATTTTAGGAGACTAAAAATTGTAATTGATTTCCATGTCCTCCATACATCCAAAGTTAATGCAAATGTTTCTGGACCTTCTAGCAAGTCAGTTTTCATCTACATTACATTACTATAAGTAATAGTAATATTTTTCTTGGAGAAATACTGTGGATAAAGAAACTTTCTTTTTCATTATAACACAGCATGTAATATTTCCCTTTATTTTTACACTTTGAGGCATCACTACAAAGAGGACTATGTGTATAACAGTGGCAGAAGAAACCCTTTTGAAAGGCCCAAGTTAAGCTCCTGTCAACATATGTAGCTTTTAAAATGCATTCAACCATAATTTCTATAATCAGTTAGAATAATTAAGAATGTAAATGTTGCAGTGTATAGCAAAGGAGATTTAAAAAAAACCTAAGGTTTTAGAAATAATTCGTAGTCCAGTTTCTTCATGTAAACAAAGTTAAATATTTTGCAAAACTCTGAATGACCACGTATCATTGGGTAATCTAGTAAGAAGAGATGGATTTTGGCTGTAGTATATTAACAGAATTATTTTGACTGAATTTCTGTATATGCCTTTTTAAAAAAAAAAAAAAGCGGGGGGGGGGGACAGGCTATCATAACTGAATCTTCTTTCAGAAAAAGATTCTAGGTTCTGCTGGGGAAAAAACAAGCTATAATAGCAAATTTCTATATACTGAATTGCTGTCATCCCTGATGTAAAGCAAATGATACTTACTGCAATGTATCTCAAAATAATTTTACCAATGAGTTTGTAAAGACCACAATGAAATTCTGTGTAGGCTCAATCCTGCACTTCTGTATTGAAGCAAAATTCCCATTGACTTCAACATGGCTAACTGAAAACTAAAGTGCAAAGTATTACTATTTCTTATTATTACCCCCTCTTCCCTCCCCCCCCCCCCCCCCCCGATTTCATAGACTTTGCCTTCTTTTCAAGTGACTGTGCTTTTCTATAAAACAGCTGAAAACTCTTTGGTGTGTGCACAGGGGTGTCCCTGTTCAAAAAAACTCGATGGACTGCTGAAGTGAGAATGTGCACCTCTGAGTTGCCATTCCAGTCCTTTGCAGTCCCAGTCACTGTACTTTTTGAAAAGGCAGCCTTCTAGGCATGAGAAATCTGCCTGGGTGTATTCTTCGCAGAGCTAAAATAAGCTTCACTTCCACAATCAAAGCTGGTGACAGGTTTTTGTTTTTGTTTTGTTTTTTTGTTTGTTTTTTACCACTTTACTAACAGGAAAAATAAACAAACTCTTGGCTCCTTCTCCAGGATAATTTTATTAATTTCACCTATTAAGGAGAAGGGGAGGGAGAAGGTCATGGAGGATAGGTCCATCAATGGCTATTAGCCAGGATGGGCAGGGATGGTGTCCCTAGCCTCTGTTTGCCAGAAGCTGGGAATGAGCGACAGGGGATGGATCACTTGATGATTACCTGTTCTGTTCATTCCCTCTGGGGCACCTGGCACTGGCCACTGTCAGAAGACAGGATTCTGGGCTAGATGGACCAGTATGGCCGTTCTTATGTTGTTGTGTGATTTAATTGACCAAAAAAAAAAAAAAAGAAAACCCAAACCTTTAAATTTTCCTGTACCTAGGAAAGAAGATTGAAATTTCCGATTTCTTTCTCTGCATTACTATACTTGCTGTGTATTCTCTTCTGTCCACTTACACTACCTGCAGTGAGAGGACTTACAACCTTGTGGAGGTTGCATGAGTGTCAGAAAAACAAAATATCTGCTAGAAGTTGGTGTTCATCTGTTGCAATTGTTTGTTTCATTTAATCCTGTATGATTAGTGTGATTACAGGAAATTAAAGCTGCCCACATGATCCTATTTCCCCCATTTGTTGTGAGAGAGAAGCAAGCTAAAAAGATAAGTGTCTGATCTGAGCAAGGGGGAAGTGTTTTCTAACATGAAAATGTTGAGTGAAGATGGGGTGTGTGTGTGTGTGGGGGGGGGGGTGATGATATCCTTTACAGAAAGAAATGGGAGTAGGAATTATTTTGAAAAATTTCACCTTCTTAAAATTCCTCTCCTGTGCAGTGCAACATTCACTCTCTTAATGGTTCTAAATTATTTTAGAAATTATGGCAAATGCATTCTAAAATGTGTTTACAAGAACTCAGCATATGTATTCAGATAGGTGTCTTCTCTTACTGCTATATTTACAGCACTCTGTCCATGTTAATACAGGTTTCACCTGTGATAATACTGTCCCACATACAACATTTTGGGTTACTGGCTTTGATTGTGATTTTCTGGTGCAGATACATGTATTATAGATAAAGTTAGATTCAGGAAGCATGATACTCTGTTTAATTACAGGTTTTAAATTATTGTTCTTTGTCACAGTTTGAAAAAAAAAAGTACCTACAAGCAACAATAAACACAGAAATATGGGGTTAACGGTGCCCATCTGAAATTCAGGTATACAGTTTATTTCCACAGATCGATCTGGATGAGGATAACTATACTGTAGACTGGGCAGCACTTTAATTAATTTGTACTAATCTGGTCACATGAATGGGTCTGCAGACAATTGGAATTATATTTTATCTTTAGTATTACAGTATGAAAAAAGCAAATAAGTAACTACCCACTGAGAATTTTGAGATTACTGCTCATATTCTGTGCTGTGCAGTTCAAGAATATCAGAGAGAAAGGGATACCGTGAATCATTGTTCTCATTTGTTTCTGCCTTGGACTTCATCTGCCTTTTTTAAAAATTAGAAACAAGTACATATATTAGTGATGTATGTGTTGAAAAAGTTCTAGGTATGTTTTGTTGGTCAGAGTTAAGGCTGACTGTAAAATATGTGAAGTGAATTCTTACATGACAATTTTGTCATTGACCAAAATGTATAAACTGTAAAAGTAAGAGAATAGTCAAATTACTTTAGCTAATGATTCCTATACTTTGTAATGCTTAGGGATTTTTTAAAAATTAATCATTGTGTTCTTGTTATATAGGTTATGTAAGGTTAAATAATGACAAGCACAACCTTAGGTATAAATTTAATGATCGCGTATCTAGGAATTGTATTAGCCACTGTGCAAACTTCATTAATTTCTCATTGAGGTTGATTGTGTAATTATTATAATCTTAAATAAACTACTTAAAATATGATTAATCAAGAAAAACCTAAGCATTGCAAAGTATGGAAATTACTAGTTAGGACAAGTCGTATAAATCTTCCATTCTTACAGTTCGTACATTCAGCGGATAATACTGACATTAAAATTCACCTTCCATATTTAACAAACAACCTTAACTCTGCCTCACAATATACATATATCCAGCATATCATTAATGATTAATTTGTTGAGTTTTTCAGCTTAAGTGGGAAAAGAGATCTAAGATGTTTAAAGTTTACAAGGATAGAAGGGTGGGAAACCCACTGTGAACCTGAGCCCTTCTAAGGATCAGAGAGACCTTATGGTTTTAAATGAATAAAAGACATTTCTTCATTGCTGCCCAGAAATTTGAGATTCTGCTGCAGAGACGAGGAACTCCACCCTATGGAAGTAGCAGAGACTCTTGAAGCATGTATCAACAGATAAGCTCCACAAACTCCTTGAGATCCTGCCTAAATTTCTCAGCCTTGACTACTCTGCAGAATTCCTAACTGGGGAGATTGGGTCCTGTCGAGTTAGGATTGATGGAGGGCAATGGGAGCTGACTGCGAAAGTCAGCACTTTGGAGAAACTAACAGAGCACTAGGAATTAGAGAGCGCTCCATTTTAGCGCCTTAAAGTAAAATCACAGTTTCAACTGCTGTAATTGACCCCAGTTTTGAGCAGAGATAAGATGCACCCATGCAAATCATGGTTCATAGTGGTTTTGCTTGGCTATGCTAGGAATTTGCGCTCTATGCCTTTATCTGTGGTAACTGAACCAAAAAAAAAAAATGTTGATGAAAATGGTGTAGGCACACTGAAGTCACTGGAGTTTACACTAAGGATGAATTGGTCCAATAGATTCTTTAGTAAGCCACCCTACTCAAGCTTGCATTATTTTACCTTTAAACAAACTTGCCTTAGTGATATCAAAGCCAGAACTTCGGAGTGGTTGCAGCACTTACTAATACTAAATAAGGTCATACAAAAACAGCAATTTAGGAAGCAAACTTACTGCCAACAGTAGACAATCTTTTCTTTCCCCACACACTACAGGTCTTAAAGATAGTGAGTTATGTTAGTATGGTCTCTGCTGTTGCTGCCACTCTGAACAAAATTGTCTTTTATAGGACCCATATTCACCTTTGGGAAAGGGGCGAGAAACAAACATTTTGAAAATATGATCACTACTTATCCTGGGCTCTTATACAATAGAAAGCCTGAGGGTTGAATGAATGTGTTAGGCAGAATCTGTAATGTACAAAAATTCCGCAATTTAATAATTATTTGGCTTTCTACTGTTGCATCTTCCCTTATATCTAATGCAAGAAGAATTGCAGTGGAGTATTAGATTAACTTAAACTAGTCAAGACTTGTGATGATTCTCATTCTTATATCTCCTCTCCAGATCAGAGAACTCTGATGGACGAAAACTGTGCTGCTTACTCAGGCAAGACTCCCTCTCACTTTCATGAGAATTGTGCTTGAGCGAGGAGTGCAGGATCGGGCTTAGAGTTTGTGTCAAAACAAAACGAAAAACAGCTAGACTTCATGCTGAAGTAAAATGTTAGGGTTTTAGCCATGTGGTGCCAGAAGCATGCCAAGCGTAGCACGACTTGCAGGCAAGCACTGTAGGTGCTTCACCAGCAAGGCCTTGTAGGCGCTAGCCCTGGTGGGTGCCAGTGACCACTCAGACACATGGCTAAGTAGAAGGGTATTTTACTCAGACTGTCAGGAAAGGGAAAGATTGCAAAAACCCTCGGGATAGAAGTTTAAATAGCGACAGTTCAAGAGAGCAAGAGCGGTGAATGTTTGGGCCCTTGGGCAGTCCAATCAAGAGTCAAGGCTCTTCAGGCCTAATGCCTGGGGTGCCCTTTCCAGTCCACTCTCTATTCAAGCAACTAGGAGATTGTAGGTTTCCAATTCCGGCTCCGTGAGTATCTCTCACCACGGGCCTCTCTGTACTGGCGTGTTGCCCGGCCATTGCTGCTCTCCCATAAGTCCCACACAGACCTGCACACAGCTGTCATGTCCAGCTAGGGCGACCAGGTGTCTGGTTTTCAACTGGAACACCCAGTTGAAAAGGGACGCTGGCGGCTCTGGTCAGCACTGCCGACCAGGCCGTTAAAAGTCCAATTGGCGGTGCTGCGGAACTCAGGCAGGCTAGTCCCTATCTGTCCTGGCACCACGGACCATGCTGCACCCCAGAAGCGGCCATCAGGTCTGGCTCCTAGGTGGAGGGGCACGAGGCTCTGCATGCTGCCCCGCCCTGAATACCGGGAACCACGGCCAAGGGGAGCTGTGGGGGTGGTGCCTGTGGGCGAGAGCAGAGCACACAGAGCTGCCTGTTGCACATCTTCCTAGGAGCAGGACCTAGGAGCCCGCCTTAGCACCCCCTTCTGTGCCGCTGACTGGGAGCCGCCAGAGGTAAGCCAGAGTCCCAACTCCCTGCCTCAGCCCCCGCAAAACCTAGAGCCCCCTTCTGCAGCCCAAAACCCTCATCGCTGGCCCCACCCCAGAGCCTGCACCCCCAGATGGAGCCCTTACCCCCCCGCACCCAACCCCAGCCCGGAGCCCTTACCCCCCCGCACCCAACCCCAGCCCGGAGCCCTTACCCCCCCGCACCCAACCCCAGCCCAGAGCCCTCTCCCATACCCTGAACCCCCCATCCTGAGTCCCACCCCAGCGCCCGCACCCCTCAGCAGGAGCCCTCACCCCCTCCTGCACCCTAACCCCTTGCCGCAGCCCAGAGCCCCCTTCTTCAGCCTGAACCCCTCATTTCTGGCCCCATCCAGAGCCGCCGGCCCCCTCCTCAAACCCCCCCCCCGCATCCCAGATCCCTGCCCCAGCCCAGTGAAAGTGAATGAGGGTGGGGGAGAGCGAGCCACCGAGGGAGGGGAAATGTAGTGAGTGGGGGGAAGGGACTGGACAAGGGGAAGGAGCAGAGCTAGGGTGTTCAGTTTTTTGGGATTAGAAAGTTGGCAACCCTATGTTCAGCAGTCACAATCTGATCCACATACGGTTCCTGAGGAACCTTGTCTGCGTCCAGCTTTCCTGCAAAATCCTTGCTAAAAGAAGGCCTGACGGGACACACTTATTTAACAAGGAAGTAAATTAAATCTTAAGTCATGCAAAGTACCACTAATAGTTCATTTATATTACTGAATTTCCAAACAGATTTAAAATGCACCAATTCATTTGTGAGCATCTTGGAATCTAGACCATGTCAAAATATGAAATGAAGTGTATGTTTAGATTATTACTTTTTGATTTACATAAAGCCCCTCACAAATATTGGCGCTACAGAAATATGTACAGGATTTTTATCATCCACCACTGAATGGAGGTGGCTCTTTTGAGTCAAAGGAGATGTGACGAATGACCTTTGCAGTTGAAGTTGGATAGGTCAGAATCTAATTGCTCTGGCTGAAATTTGTCAAGTACACATAGGTTAAAATGCCTGTAGTTTTGAGACTATTGTATTCCAGCTATAGTCCTTACTTTCCTTTACAGTCCATCTTCAAAGATGTGACAGTACATTTGACAGAAATATTTCACCACTTTTCCTCTGGCAGAAATGAATAAATGAGGCTTTGTCATATTTTTGAACACTGGAGCAGAAATTGATCCAATCTGCAGAAAAAACAATTTGCAGCTCCAGAGAGATCCTTACAGGAGCAGAAGAAGAAACTTCATTATTATATTTGTCCTGCTCCCTCTGGTACATTTTTCCTGATTATTAGAATAATAATAGTAATATTTAGCCTTTTCATCTTTGAAGAACTTTACAAACTTTAACTAATCTCTGCTAGCGAGTCTTGTGATTTACTTTCTCGTGGGCTGTATTTATTATTGTGGCTCTTTTCCCCACAAATTTTATTGGGTGAAAATGCACTGAGAAGACTGATGGAATGCTATTTCAGCATCAAAAATGGCTCCAAGCTCTCCCCACTGCAGCCAGCCCTACAATCTCCCCATCACACGCTGAGCCCTGAGCTTTTACCCAGAAAGGCAGTTGGTCTGAAAAGCTCCATTCCCATCAGGGTCCAGGCAGTTCTGGGAGCCCCAGACCCCATGCTTCTCTTGCCTCTCCACATCTCAAGGAAGCATCAAAAGTCTGGATCCAGTCCGCCTACTTTTCTGGGCATTGGGGGTACCCAATACCGTCTCCTCTGCCTCTCTCTGGAGGGGCTGGGGTGACCAGTGCTCATCGGAACCAGAAGGACTGCAAAGGTGTGGGGAAAGTACAAGCAGGCACACGGGCAGTGGCAGATTTAGTTAGTGGGGCCCTGTGCTCAGATTCATTCCCCCGCCCCGGGACCCAGCCAAGAAAAAGAATGTTCTCTCTTATCTCCTCCTTGCCCCATTTTTCATTCTTTTTTTCTTCATCCTCCTCCTATATTATAAGTAATAGGAAGTAAATTAAAATAAAGTGAGGTACCTTGATTGTTTTTGTAGTCTAACTTTTTTTTCACAGACCACTTGAAAAGTGCTAAAAGTCTCAGCAGACCACTTAATGATCTTCCCAGATGTTGTTTGTACCATTAGCTAACTATTGTAAAGTGCTTTATAAAAAAAAAAATCATAACCTTTCTTTGGTCCCCCTGAATGGAGTTCTCGGACCACAGTTTGAGAACTTCTGGTCTAGATGAAAGCTTGTATTTGCATTACATTAATGTGAAAAATGTGTAAAAAATAAAAAGTATAGATGATGCATGAATGGAAAAATAAAAGTTAACTTCCTCTGAAGAAACTTATTCAATTTGAAAAAAGATATTTATTCAGATAGCTTTTTTTCTACACTTTTTCTTCACAAAATCATCAATTAAGTCGTCATAAGTAATATTTTGTAAAGAGGCACTTTTGATTGTATCTAGCGACACCACAGCTTGTGTAGTCGCGGCAGAATGCTGGGAGAGAGCTCTCCCAGCACTCTAAAAAACCCACCTCCACGAGGGGTGTAGCTACCAGTGCTGGGAGTGCGGCTTCCAGTGCTGGTGCACTGTCTACATTGATGCCTTACAGTGCTGAAACTTGCTGTGCTCGGCGGGGGGGGGTGTTTTTTCACACCCCTGAGCGAGAAAGTTGCAGCCCTGTAAAGTGCCAGTGTAGACAAGCCCTAAGACAATCAGTTTAGTTGTAGGAAGGATTCACTCTGTTCACTGGTCTGGAGAAACTCCAAGTAGGTCAGGCTGTGGGGCCAGCAGCCTTTCTTCGGTACTGCCAAGTATGGAATCAATGACTTTTGTTGTGTCCTTCCTATATTAAGTATTTTCTTATGTTCAAACATTTGTCTGCATGAAGAGCTGCATTATGCTCTCTTAGGCTGCACCAGCAGGGGTGAATGAGAACAGTACTGAACACCCACCTGAATGTGGGGCGGTGGCCACCTGAGTACCCTGCTGCCTCTGTGCACTCATTCTTCTTGCCTCCCCTGGCTGGCCCCCCCGCCTGTGGGCTCTGCGCTGGCTCCTATGGCCAGTCCCAGTCCCAGCCCCGGCCACCCCCCATGGACTGCTCACAGCTGATGCTCCCCAGGCAGCGGTGAGTGGTGTGAACGCGGGCCAGAGGACTCAGGAGGAATAGGGGGCAGCCACGCGGCCAGAGAGAAGCAGCAGTTTCCCCTTCAAAGCGTCTCTTCTCTCCGGCCAGCTGCACGGCTGCCCTGTGCTCCTCCTGAGTCCTCCAGCCCGCGTTCGCTGCCACCCGTACCTCCCACCTGCTCCTCTGAGGCTGCAAGTGAGCCTCCTTCCCTGCTCTCCTGCCCCCCACAGCTTCTGCCCCTACAGTTGCGTGCCCCCCCGCATGGAGTAGGCTGCCTGAATGCCTGGCCCTGGGGCCCCCTGTCATTGGGGGGCCCTGGGCAAGGGCATGGTCTGTTTCGCAGTAAATCCGCCCCTGCACACAGGGTCCAACACCGCTCAAATTAGGCCTGTCCATCGCTCTCTCCTGACAGAGGGATGGCCAGGCCAAATTTCTCATTCCAGCCAAGAGCCAGGGGGGCGACCTGGATCTCCTCTTTCCCCCTCCTCTTCATTGCACGACTGACATTACCTCAAGGATTTGTTTCAGTATACCCCAGGATTCCTGGTTAGTCATGTGGTAGATCCAATCTGATATATCTCATGAAAAATCTAGAATAATCTGTCTATGCTCCTCACGTTGTTACATCATGTTTCACTCCTCCCACTAAGAAGACATTGAGAAATACAGAACAAAATTACTTGGCATCTTATGAAAATGCAGTTTGCTGAGAAGCCAAATGGGGATTGTGACTGCTTATAATGTCAGTCGCCCCATCCGTGTGGGAGTCTCAGATAATACTTGCCCCTCCCAGACATTACACATCCTTTCAAATTCTAGCACACGTGATTATATACTTAAATCTGTGACACCCAGTGAAACTGTGAGTAGGTCTAGCAGCTTAAAGTAATAGACCTTCAGACTAGTGTTGTTGAACCAAGTTTCATATTTCAGCAATCTTACCATGTAGGTCTCTTCTGGATAGAGGCTTGACTGATGATACTGGAATGCAGACTGACCTGACTACTGTCTTAAACATTATGTTGTGTTGTCCAGAGTTCTTTTTCTTAAGCCAATGTTGAGATGTAGGCCAGATCTCCTCTTGATACACATTATCTTTTGGATAAGATTGACTGAGATTCTCTTTATGGTTTTGTAACCTGTCTGAGACACATACTTGTATTTTGTTTGTGTGGGTAACTGGCTTTGGTTCTCAGTGGAGCTGCAGTACATGAATGTCTGAAGAATTGATTGCAGGTGATATATCATTGTGGAAGCTGAGATGTGTCATGAGCTGAGTGAATTTCCTGGAAGATATTAGGATACAATCAGCCAGGTGGGATTTATGGTGCCAGGATCTCCTTGGGATCCTTGGGAGGATATAGGTGGCTAGGGAATTTCCAGCAAGCTGCCCTCTTACCTCGTCAGCACGATTTCTTTAAGAAGAGGAGGAGTCATCTTTGAATCAGTACACATCAACAAAACTTATAATAAATAAACTTTCTGCAGCTGTAAGTAGTTATCAGTTCCTAGGCTTGTCTCTGTTAGCCAATCCCTCTGGCCTGTACCAGATGTTCTTCCTCCTAGACAAGAAGACAAATTCCTCAACAGGTTTACAAAGCCAGTTAGTTGTCCTGGTCAATTTTTTTCTTCCTTAGTCTGTAGTAGAATATTTATTCCTATCTAATTTATTCTCTTAGGAGGTTCAAGCCTTTTACAAGAGTGTAAGAGGATCCAGCTGCAGTCTTTCTTGCTTCCTAGTGTCCACACTAATTCCTTCTTACTGCTTGGGTTTCTGTGAGGCGTATAAATTGAATCACCTTTGTTCCTATTCTGTTGTGCATTAGATTGGTCAATATGTAGCCAGGAAGTGAGGTGGTCTGTTGGGGGTTGGGCAATTATGACTCTCTCCTGCTGTCTGAAAATTACATGCCCACCCACTCATATATAGAACAGTTGGAGAACAGTTGGTTTTGATACAAGTTTATGTAGCTATGGTGGTAGTGATACTGTTTTTGCATTGCACTAAGTTCTGCACTTCTCTGTTGGAAGGGCAATATGGGGTACAGGTTATTTATTTTCTGAGAATGTTTTAAAATGATACATTTCCTTCCTGAGAACACCCCTGAATGATTCTGGAATAATACATTATCTGCTGTAGTAGATTGCTGGGTCTAATTATGCAGTCATCATTCAGTCTTTACTGAGGTGAAACTCCTAATGATGTCAATGGGGCATTGCCTGAATAAAGATTGACAATGGGCTGCAGAATTTGACCTGCTATTTTTATCAGTACTTGAATATCCATCCTGTGATCATTCTTCTTTTGGCTAAATTCTTTCCTTTGTACCACAAAACATCACTGTCTTCACTGGGCTTGTATTAATTCAGCTAAGGGCAGAGTTTGTCTTTTTTGTTATTAACCTTAGGTTAATTTAGTATTCAAAGCAAAAAAAGTAATATCACTGGCTTGAGCCAGAGGTAGGCAGGGCATAAAGTGCGCCTGGAGAAAGGGGTTGAAGACCCAGAAAATTCTACAACTCCACCAGGGTTGCTGAGGGGCCACATTTTAGTGTTGCCTGGGGGAAAGGTCCCTGTAATTGGCTCCCCCTCCCCACTTCCCTGCCTCTTAGGGCAGAGAAGCCATTGGGAGCTGCTGAGTTCTGCCCCCTCCCCCCCCCACACTTGCCCTCCCTTTCACATAAGGGGAGGAGAGATAAGGGAGCAGAAAGAGCCCAGCAGCTCAAGGCAACTTTTCCTCCTCCTCTGCTCCTATGAGCATTGGCTCCTCTACTTCTCTCCTGCTTTGCAACACCCAGCCTGGAAAGGGGGATGAAAAACAACTGGAGCTGAAGAAAGACCAGAGGTGAGGCTGGGGCAGGAACACTGGACGAGGAAGAAGTCATAGAGGGGCAAAATTGATTACGGGATAGGCAGATGTGGTGATACTTTCATTTCTGTCAAAAATAGATCCTCCACTTTTAGCACTGGATGCTGTGCACACAAGGTTCCCCACACAGCCCTCCAGTGCACCTCAAATCTAAACAGCCACATGCTCTGCCATGGCAGGTTTTGGGTCCTTGCTGAGGAGAAGTGATACCAATCTTCTGATAGTTTAATGGTATTAACAAATAGGGAATTAGACTGAAACAGCCCAAAGGTTTTCCTTAACCTCAACCACCATTTCAAACCGATCTGGAGAAAGCATCAGGTATCAATCCTGAATGGCCAAAAGGATAGACAGGATGCCTTACCTTTTTCCATCTCTAGATTCTATGATGCATCATAGGAATTAGTCCAATCATTTTAGTTGTTTGAAATTGTATCATTGGTTCCTGTTGGAGCAGTATCTGAACATTGTAAGCAGACCTTTGTAAGCACATTGTAAGCAAACAGGGTTGTACACATTTCTCTCTCTTATTCAGCACAACTATTTTTATCTTCATTTTGACCATGAACAAAATAAAAAACAAAATGGACAACACATCCTCAATTACACAGATATAGTAAAGAGAAGAAACGAGGTGGAGCTATGGGAGTTTGAGACTAGAAATGAATAATTCAAGGTTCTATTTCCACCTCTGCCACTGTTTTGCAATGCAATGTTGGAACAGTCTCTTATTTTATCTGTCTTGTGTTATTGCCATCTGTAAAATAAGGTTAATTATAGTAATGACATTTGGATGTTTGAGGCTTGATGAGTTATCTATCGTGCTTTGAGATCCCTGATAGAAAGTGCTACAAAGTATAAAGCAATCATCATTATTCTATAGCTCCTTCTGCAGAGAAAAAAAAACTTCGTGGTTGTTTTTTTTTTCCCTTTAAGAACAGAACTAGGTGAAGGGGTAAAATGATCAAATATTTAGAGTGTTGATCTCTGGGTATCTTTCAAGGCTTCATCATATTACTGTATATCTCTGATACACATAATACTTTTTAGAGAGGAACAGATATGAACTTGTACTATGAACAAGGAAATCTGACAAGAATTCAATCCATGATAGCCACCACCCTCACACCTCCAAGAGATTATATATACAATGTTCTTTGATCAATAGGAGAACATGACTAGAGCTGTGTAATTTTCACAGCTATTGTGGGTTTAATGAAAAAGTTGAAAATTGACCATTTGGCATGTAAAATATTTTAAAAAGTGGAAAACACAGAATTGAAACTTTCTAACAGTGTTTCATTTCTGTACATGGATAGGGAGGAAGGGGGGGAACAGAGAGGTGAGGATGGCAACTTGATTGGACTAATCTGGACTGTGTTTGGGCTTTCTGAGGCTGTCATAAGTAGTATTGGGTGAAAAGGAGAAGAAAACCACAGGGGGCCAAATCCTCAGCTGGTGTAATAAGCATAGCTCCTCTGAAGTAAATGGAATGACATTGATTTACATCAGCTGAATATCTGGGTCTTTATTTCTTCAAGAATGTATAGAATATTTTCTAATGCCTTCATTAGGTATTGTTCAGTTGATCCTGTCTGTTAAAATGTATGTTTAGGAAATATGAAGTTGCCCTGTAATAATTACCTTTTTCCCTCATGAAATAAAATACAACTGCAGTCATGAGCAGTTGCTTCCTCCACATTCTATTGTCATACCCAAAGGAACAATTTTCCCTGTAAAAATATATTTTTGCTGTATCACAGGCTGTCAAGTAGGCTCAACTTTGATGAAAAAAGGAACTACTTTCACAATGCAACCATTGCAACCTCAAAGGCTTTGTGTGGATTGTTGCAGGGTGGGGAGTGGCCCTTTTAGTGTCCTTGCCCTGTGGGGTTCAGAGAAGGGAGATGGTCAGGAACAGGCAAGGTGTGTGAGTCAGTAAGGCTCAGGTAAGCTATTGGCCCAATGCACCTGGAGGAGTGTATATAAACCTTGACCCTCCAACTTGAACCCCCTCTCACACCTGCATTCTCACTGTGATTAGCATAAGATTTAGGGTTTGGGGCTGCTGTTGGCATTGCACTAGGCAACTTTTGGGAATTAGGAAGACCTTTATTTGCTTTACTGCCAGATTCACCAGATTGGGGTGGGTTTCAGAGCTGCTCAGGGACCTGGTTAGGTCAGACAGGTGGTACCATGGTTCAAGATATGACACTTTTGCAGGTGACGTGTCTAGTGGAGGTACTCATTCCATAGGGGGTCAGGTTCCCTAAGAAATCATAGTTGGAAGTGGACTTAGGAGGAAGGCATCCCCTTAAGAAACTGGGGAATAGGGTTAGGGTTCCTATATTTGGTACAGAGAAGATAAAACTCTCTTTCCCCAGCCCTTTAACCCTCAGAGCAGGAGAGGGTGGTTGGGTCCCAGCAACAGGCTGGGGACCAGCTGTCTAAGGCTAAAGGCAGCCCTCCAAATGGAAACAATTAGGGAAGGAATCATGACCTGCACTGTACAAGTTATTACTGGACAATTCCCAGATGAGTTAATAGAGTTGCAACTTAATTAAACTACATCCCTTGCATTTTGTCTTTCTTCCCACATGGCCAGGACACTGTCTTTGGTAACAGGAAAAGTGCAGCTTTGAGTTTTAGTAGGGAGTGACCTCCACTGAAATTAACAATGCTTTTGCTTTCTCTGCTCCACAGGGTTCCTTACACAAACAAATGACTCAGATCATTCCCTGCTCCAGCTCTCATTTCAAGGATGCATGCAGTTTATTCACGTGGATGATCAACTGGTGGATTTGCATGCAGTGGAGCAAGGCAAACTGGGAAGCTTTGCCAATGTCAGCATTGATATGTGTGCCATTATTGACAGGTAAGTAAGGGAGTAACCATTGACAGCAACCAGGAGAGTTTAGAACTGCAGATTCTGAAAGCACACAATGATTGGGGGGTGGGGGGCTCCCTTTTCCTAAAGGCCATGTGGTTCATAGGGCCTCCATGTGGCCCTTATGTCTGCTTGGATAGGTTATTACTATTAGAGATGTAGCTGGAGAAGGTAATGTCATATAGTTGATTCTGGTTTATTCGAACACTTAACTGTTTCAGAGAAAAATCTGCAAAAGTTATCTTGGTTTTGAGTCAAACTTTTAAAATCCTATTCTAACTACTGTGAGGTATCTGAGAAATACAGAAGTCCCCAGGAGATTGCACTCAGAATCCTGCTGGCAGCAGAGTTATTTGTGAAGCTGTGAGGAGACTCCATTTTGTAGGACTTCACAAATAACTCCACTCCACTACAGTATGAAGTTTTTGGGGAAGTCTGAGGAGTGGAGGTTATCTCTTTTATAATATAGTTTTTGTTGTTCTGGCTTGCCACTGGGTGACTATAATATAAATCCAAATTTTACTAAATTAAAAAGAGAAATAAAGATCCCTGTTAGTTCAACAGAGCCAAAATGTGTTAACCTTCGGGCTCCTGCACACCTTACTTATTTCTCCAATCTTTTCCTGAGGGATGGTTTGAGTTGGGAACTGTAGAATTTTTAGCAGGGTTTTGATGTGGTCATTGGTCATAATAGATTTTAATGTGATGTGGTAAATAATTTGTACAAGTGTGTAGAGTTTTAGGTAGGACCATTTTGTCGAAAATGAAAAATAAATAATGGATACCTGTGGAATTCTACTTCCTGAGTAAACAAACTATTGGGTACATTGCAGTTCATTGCACTGGAAAAGTGTAAATTTGAACAGTCCATAAAGATTTACTTCTGTTTCCTAAACGGAATAAAAGAACCAGTTAGTGTCAGGCCACAAGAGGAAAAATACAGATGATTTAAAGGGACTAAATCAATGTGCAGGCACCTTAGAGAAACAAGCAATTTTATGCCCAAGGTGAATGAATTGAATCTTGAGATCCAGTATGCTGTGGATGAGCAGTCTCTTGGAACTTGGCTGTAATATGAAGCTTTCCTGAGAGCACTTAGTTCCTCAGAGGAAGATAATGGTGCACATCCCCACACACATGTGCATGTAATAAATACAAAAGCTAGAATAACGTGGGTTTTGCTAGAATAACGTGGGTTTTGGCACAAAGTAAGTTTATAATTAAGGCAGATGCTTACTCTGAACCCAGGTCTTTTAAGCACTTACGTATGTTCATTTTTATTGCTACCTGCTTAAAAACATTTCCCTTCTTCCTGTTTCCTAGTGAAATAAGGAAAGGGAGCAATGCCCAGCATAACACAGCTATCTTGGCCCCTAATGGAAATGGCTGTGACTTTCTGCATGCATTTAGCTCAGTTGCCAGGGTAGATAAAAACCGATACTTTTCTCTACAAAAAGAAAAAAATAAAAACAGATTTTTTTTCATTTAAATTAAATAAAGGTTTATCTCTTAAAAATTATTTGAAATTGAAGATATATGTTAAGCCCTAAACCAATTATAATCTATTAAAATCATTTAAATAAAATACAAAAATAATTAGTAAATGTTTGTTGCCAAGTTTTAAAGAAAGCCAAACCACTGATGTTGTGGCAGTCTCTGGTTAAGCATCTAGAACCAGAGTTTGTGGAAGTGCTAAGCCAGGTTTTAACAACAGTAGTCTCTACTGCAGGTGAAGAGAGAATATCTTAATTTCATTTTATTCAACTAGTTCAGTTCAATGACTAGTTTATTCAAAGTTAAGAAACAGATTGGGAGCTGAAGAAGCAGAAAAGCTTGTTTTCCTCCTCCAATGAATATGAATAAAAACAAGGGGTGAGAGGGTGAGATCTTCTAGATTGAAAATCTTAAAGGACATGGTAACCAGAAATAATCAGCTCAATTAATTTACTTCAGATAATGTTTCATTTGTTTAATAAATCAGTGAATTTTAAATGCAAAAATGAATAAACTGGTTTTATGTATCCAGCACATTTGAGATAAAAATAAAATGCTGTTCTATGCATTTTCAACTGAATTTGAATCCCCATCCAAGCAGAGCTTAGCACAAATCACAGGTAAAAAAAAAAAATCTAGTAAATAAGTATGTTACAAAATGGTGAATGATACACATTAAGAATTTGAATAAATGTAAGCTTATCTGTAGAATTGCTTAGATACAGTGTATCCTCCAGCTTAGCAAAAAAAAAAACCTCATCAAATATAGTGTGCAGCCTATATTTGGTTGCAAACCAACATGATTCAATGGTTACCAATCAATGAAAACCAACCTTTTTTTAAAGAAAATAACTAAAAAGTACAGGTGCAAAACATTAATAAGATCAATTATTTAAATCAAGGTTTCCCACTGATTTAAATCATGATTAAAATCAGCAACTTAAATTGCTCTGATTTAAATCAATTCACCCTGCTAATTGTTAGTTGCTGTGAAACTGAGGGTGCTTATATAATTTGTCTTTTACAATTTTACACAGCTTCCAGGAAATAAATGCTTTGTCCATTTCTTTTTCAGTAGTATTCTAACAGAATTTTAAAGTGACAGCAGATATTCTGAAAAAGAAAAGGAAATAAGATGTATGCTTTTTGGACTTTCAAACAGCCTCATTTTCCTTGTTAGCACACAAGAAATATGTATGTTCTAGAGATGGAAAACCATTTTAATTCTATTTTTAATAGATTTGAATATACCCCTTCATAGTCTGAGTTGATTTGTTCTGGTTTTAAAGTGTGTGATTTTTGGAAATAAATCTAACCCCTGAAGAAAAGGATGTGAAGATAGCTGAGACTTTTGGGCGGGGCGGGGGGGGGGGTTACTTGTATTTTTGTTTTTTGTCCCAAACTGGTGCTTCTACACACTGGTTTATAGATGGATGGTGATCTCATTTACCTGTGTAAATAAATAACTCCTCTGAAATCAGTGGAATTACACTGGGATGAAATGATTGTGAAATCAGGCCTTTACACTGTAAACTGGAGGAAAGAAAAATAATTTAGTAATAGAAAAACATTGGGGGAAAGGGAGTCAAATGAATTTTTGCAGAATATGATGTAAGGCTTCATGTGTACAGGGATATATTACCAACCACCTGACCAGGATGGTGATAGAGACTGTGAAATACTCAGGGAGACTAGAGGGGCTATAAAAATAAACAACTCAATAATAATGGGGGATTTCAACTATCCCCCTATTGACTGGGTACATGTCACCTCAGGAAGGGGTGCAGAGACCCTTTAAGTGACTGCTTCTTGAAGCAGCTAGTCCTGGAACCCACAAGAGGAAGGCAATTATTGATTTAGTCCTAATTGGAGCACAGGATCTGGTCCAAGAAGTGATTATAGCTTGACCACTTGGTAATAATGACGATAATATAATTAAATTTAACATCCCTGTAGCGGGGAAAGCACCACAACAGTCCAACACTATAGCATTTAATTTAAAAAAGGGGGACTACACAAAAATGAGGAAGTTAGTTACACAGAAATTGAAAGGTATAGGGCCAAAAGTAAAATCCCTGCAAGCTGCATGGAAACTTTTTAAAGACACCGTAATAGAGGCTCAACTTAAATGTATACCCAAATTAAAAAACATAGTAAGAGAACCAAAACAATGCTACCCTGGCTAAGCAACAAAGTAAGAGAAGCCGTGAGAGACAAAAAGGCATCCTTTGAAAAGTAGAAGTTAAATCCTAGTGAGGAAAATAGAAAGGAGTGTAAAACTGTAATTAGGAAGGCCAAAAAAGAATTGAAGAACAACTAGTCAAACACTCAAAAAGTAATAGGAACAATTTTTTAAAGTACATCAGAATCAGGAAGCCTGCTAAACAACCAGTAGAGCCACTGGACAATTGAGATGCTGAAGGAGAACTCAAGGATGATAAGGCCATTGCACAGAACTAAATTAATTCTTTGCAGCAATCTTCACGTCTGAGGATGAGAGGGAGATTCCCAAACTTCAGCAATTCTTTTTAGGTGACAAATTTGAGGAACTGTCCCAGATTGAGGTGTCATTAGAGGATGTTTTGGAACAAATTGATAAACTAAACAGTAATAAGTCACCAGGACCAGATGGTATTCACCGAAGAGTTCTGAAGGAACTCAAATATGAAATTGCAGGACTACTGACTGTAGCTTGCAACCCATCATTTAAATCAGCTTCTGCACCAAATGACTGGAGGATAGTTAATGTGATGCCAGTTTTTAAAAAGGGGTTCCAGAGGTGATCCTGGCAATTACAGGCTAGTAAACCTGACTTCAGTATCGGGCAAACTGGTTGAAATTATAGTAAAGAACAAAATTGTCACACACATAGATAAACATACTTTGTTGGGGAAAAGTCAACATGGTGTTTGTAAAGGGAAATCATGCCTCACCAATCTAGTAAAATTCTTTGAGGAGGTCAACAAGAATGTGCACAAGGGGGATCCAGTGGAAATAGTGTACTTAGATTTTCAGAAAGCCTTTGACAAGGTCCCTCACAAAAGCCTCCTAAACAAAGTACTCTGTCATGGGATAAAAAGGAATGGCCCTCTCATGGATTGGTAACTGGTGAAAGATAGGAAACATAAGGTAGGAAAAAATGGTCAGTTTTCAGAATGGGGAGAGGTAAATAGTGATGTCCCCCAAGGGTTAGTACTGGGCCCAGTCCTATTGAACATATTCATAAATGATCTGAAAAAAGGGGTAAACAGTGAGGTAGAAAAATCTGAAGATGATACAAAACTACTCAAGATAGCGAAGTCCCAAGCAGACTGTGAAGAGCTACAAAAGGATCTCAAAAAAATTTAGTGACTGGGCAACAAAATGGCAGATGAAATTCAGTGTTGATGATAAATGCAAAGTAATGCAAATTGGAAAACACAATCCCAACTATACATATAAAACGATGGTGTCTAAATTAGCTGTTACCACTCAAGAGAGCAATCTTGGAGTCATTGTGGATAGTTCTCTGAAAACATCCACTCAATGTGTAGGAGCAGTCAAAAAAGCAAACAGAATGTTGGGAATCATTAAGAGAGAGAGAGATAATAAGACAACAAATATCATATTCCCTCTCTATATATCCCTCTAAATAAAAAGATGTATCAGAATTGGAAAAGGTTCAGGAAAGGGCAACTAAAATTATTAGGGATATGGAACAATTGCAATATGAGGAGAGATTAATAAGACTGGGACTTTCCAGCTTGGAAAGAGATGACTAAGGGGGAATATGATAGAGGTCTATAAAATCATGACTGGTGTGGGGAAAGTAAATAGGGAAGTATTATTTACTCCTTCTCATAACACACAAACTACGGGTCACCAATGTAATTAATAGGCAGCAGGTTTAAAACAAACAAAAGGAAGTATTTTTTCACACAATGCACAGTCAACTTGTGGAACTCCTTGTTAGAGGATGTTGTGAAGGCCAAGACTATAACAGGGTTCAAAAAGGAACTAGATACGTTCATGGAGGATAGGTCTATCAATGACTATTAGCCAGGATGGGCAGGGATGGTGTCCCTAGCCTCTGTTCGCCAGAAGCTGGGAATGGGTGACAAGGGATGGGTAATTTGATGATTACCTGTTCTGTTCATTCCCTCTGGGCACCAGGCATTGGCCACTGTTGGAAGACAGGATAATGGGATAGACAGACCTTCGGTCTGACCCTGTATGGCTGGTCTTATATATCACTGTTTTTAAAAGACCCACCTATTCCAAATAGTACTACGACTACAAAATACTTCAAAATCCATCTGCAAACAAAGAAAACTGTGTTTACACTCTGCTAATCTTTTTGCAGCAATAGACACTGCCAATCCAAACATGATGTAGGTTACAGACATACCTCACCAGTTTGTGCTTTCCAGCTTCTATTGAATGGGGCAGCCCGCAGTTGTGAAAGAACAGGTTCAGGACTATTTAGAAAAGCTGGATGTTCACAAGTCCATGGGGCCGATCTAATGCATCTGAGGGTGCTGAGGGAGTTGGCTGATGTGATTGCAGAGCCATTGGCCATTATCTTTGAAAATTCATGGTGATCGGCGGGGGTCCCGGATGATTGGAAAAAGACAAATATAGTGGCCATCTTTAAAAGAGGGAATAAGGAGAATCCGGGTAACTACATACTTCACCTCAGTGCCTGGAAAAATCATTGAGCAGGTCCTCAAGGAATCTGTTTTGAAGCACTTGGAGGAGAGGCAGGGGTGAAAGTAAGTTAGAGGACTTACCGGTATGCCAGAGTCCTGAGCAGGGGCGTGGCCTCAACTGGAAGAGGCAGGGCCTCAACCAGAAGAGGCAGGGCCTTAAATCCCCGGGCCCTTTAAATCTTGATTTAAAGGGCTAGGGCTCCAGCTGTGGTAGTGGCAGCTGGGAGCCCAGGGCCCTTTAAATCACCCCCGAGCTACCAGCTGCAGAGGCGGCTGGGAGGCTCGGGGGCGATTTAAAGGGCCCCGGGCTCCAGGTGCCGCTACCTCAGCAGAGCCCAGGGCCCTTTAAATCACCCCCGAGCTACCAGCTGCAGAGGCGGCTGGGAGGCTCGGGGGCGATTTAAAGGGCCCCGGGCTCCAGCTGCCGCTACCTCAGCAGAGCCCCGGGCCCTTTAAATCACTGAGGAGCCCTGGAGGCTCCTGGCTGCCACCGCCAGGGCCCTCGGGCAGTAGCGGTGGCTGGAGCTCTGGGGCCCTTTAAATCCCCGATGGAGCCCCGCCGCTGCTATCCCAGGGCTCAGGCAGCAGGGCTCAGGCAGAGATTTAAAGGGCCCCGGGGCAGTAGCGGTGGCTGTAGCTCTGGGGCCCTTTAAATCCCCACTGCAGCCCCACCTCCACTACCCCAGGGCTTTAAATTGCCTTCTCTGAAAGCCAGTCCTGGTACGGTGCACCGGCTCTTAACGGTATGCCGTACCGGGGCGTACTGGCTTACTTTCACCTCTGAGGAGAGGAAGGTGATCAGGAACAGTCAACATGGATTCACCAAGGGCAAGTCATGCCTGACCAACCTGATTGCCTTCTGTGATGAGATAACTGGCTTTGTGGATATGGGGAAAGCGGTGGATGTGATATATCTTGACTATAGCAAAGCTTTTGGTACAGTCTCCCACAGTATTCTTGCCAGCAAGTTAAAAAAGTATGGCTTGAATGAATGGACTATAAGGTGGATAGAAGGCTGGCTAAATCTTTGTGCTCAACGGGTAATGATTAAAGGCTCAATGTCTAGTTGGCAGCCAGTATCAAGCAGGGTGCCCCCGGGGTCTGTCCTGGGGCCGGTTTTGTTCAACATCTTCATTAATGATCTGGATGATGAGATGGATTGCACCCTCAGCAAGTTCACGGATGACACTAAGCTGGGGAGAGAGGTAGATACACTGGAGGGTAGGAATAGGATCCAGAGTGACCTAGACAAATTGGAGGATTGGGCCAAAAGAAATCTGATGAGGTTCAACAAGGACAAGGGCAGAGTCCTGCACTTAGGACGGAAGAATCCCATGCACCGCCACAGGCTGGGGGACCGCTGGCTAAGTGGCAGTTCTGCAGAAAAGGACCTGGGGATTACAGTGGACGAGAAGCTGGATATGAGTCAACAGTGTGCCCTGGTTGCCAAGAAGGCTAGCTGCATATTGGGCTGCATTAGTCGGAGCATTGCCAGCAGATTGAGGGAAGTGATTATTCCCCTCTATTCGGCACTGGTGAGGCCTCATCTGGAGTACTGCGTCCAGTTTTGGTCCCCCCACTACAGAAAGGATGTGGACAAATTGGAGAGAGTCCAGAGGAGGCAATGAAAATTATTAGGGGGCTGCGGCACATGATTTATGAGGAGAGGCGGTGGGAACTGGTCTCATTTAGTCTACAGAAGAGAAGAGTGAGGGGGGGATTTGATATCAGCCTTCAGCTACCGGTAGGAGGGTTCCAAAGACAATGGAGCTTGGCTGTTCTCAGTGGTGGCAAATGACAAAACAAGGAGCAATGGTCTCAAGTTTACCTGGGTCTGCTTTTACTTTGCATCAGCAGTGAAGCAGAGTGGCAGTGGGGGTGGTCTGTGTTGGATATTAGGAAAAAACTATGTCACTAGTAGGGTGGTGAAGCTCTGGAATGGGTTATTTAGGGAGGTGGTGGAATCTCCATCCTTAGAGGTTTTTAAGGCCCAGCTTGATAAAGCCCTGGCTGAGATGATTTAGTTGAGGTTGGCCCTGCTTTGAGCAGGGGGTTGGACTAAATGACCTCCTGAGGTCCCTTCCAACCCTAATCTTCTATGATGCTATGAATTGTGCCACAAACAGGACAAAAAAAATTAATCACTGGAATACAGAAAATCTTTTTTTATTTTTGTTTTATGTGGTGAGGGAGGAGGAGGAGGTGAAGCTATTGCTCTGCCTACTCTCTGTAATTTAAAAATGACCAAAGCCATTATTTTATAGCTTATACTTTAACATAAATCTACTTCAGGGCTGACTGAGAAGCGTTATGCCAAGCTTCAGATCTAATGGATTTTTATGGCTGTGTTATAAACATCTGAAAATAGTGGGTTACAAGTAGTTCTATTTAAACATTCTGTCCTATAGAACACTGCTAAGTGTGGATTGTGTTTTTAAAAAATCCATATACTATGATTACTATATGTAGGCTTACTTTTGTTTTCCTTTAAAGGGTAGATACTTGTGTGGCGGTGATATTGGTATCCTCCTGTCTTTTCTGACTTGTTTGGCATTGACTGATAAAGGCTTCAATCTTCATCAACTTGGCAATTGCTTTCATGGCCACACTTGAGTGAAGGCCCCCACTGGGTAAAAAGATAAACTGTCAAAATGAATTATTCTTCCTGTAGATTTCAGTCATTTGGTTGAAAATATCTTGAAGTGGCATTTTTTATTGTTAGTCAGATTGTGTAGTAAGGAAGAGGCCATTTTTAAATAAGGACTATAAGACAAAAGATGAGTAATGTTCTGAATTCTTGCATCTCACTCAACCTGAAAGCAATTTTTTGTTGAAGTCCCAAGTTCTATCAGCTGCATACCTTTTATGAAAAGGGCCTCTGAATTTAAATTCCATATTTTTTTCTAGAACACTAAAAGAATAGTAGAAATACTAACACCCGCACATTAGAATATTACAATTATAATTGACAAAAAGGCTTCTGGCTTTTTAGTAGTCATTCTTCCTATTTCCCCTAACTAGGTAATTTGCTATTTTTCATAGACCTACAAATCAAGTTCCCCTTTACAGTGAGATTCCAACACTAGGAAACCTTACCTTTCTTACTAGTGATACACTGGCATAAGTATATGTATAATAGAATACACACACAGAGACATATAACAAGCGTAGGAATATGGAGAAGGGTTGAATGTTGAAGATGGAGTAGAAGAGATGTGTTTATAAATAACAGTAACAGTAATAATCAGTTAATTAAAATATTATCAAGAGAAATCTTTCTTCCCTGCTACAGTAGCTTCATCTGTAAACACACTTCCAATGTAAGTCACATTGTTGTCACAATGATCAACATACTGTACTAGTCACAGCTCAGATCCCTGTATACCTCCTTTACTTTTCGTTAACAAACTGAGTTTGTTGTTATAATCCAGATGGTACAGTTGTTCATTAGGATTTTAGCACAGGACATTGAACAGGAATTATTACTCAGAGCTAATTTATCCTGGCAGCCTGGGAGTGTTGCTAAGTGTTCCTGGCCTTGCAGTGGCTGATAATATAGATTTTTATCATTGGCTAGAAATGATGAGATGCTAAAAATGTTTTTAAAATCTAGTCTCCAATATGTTGTTATAGGTATGTATAACATATGTTGATATTAATGACAATTTGGCAGTGTACCATAAAGAAATACAAAATAACAAAGATAGAAAGTGAAATATAGCTTCACAGCACCAGAACTTTCTATAGGTGTATGCCAGTGTTGTCTGGATGTATGGAAATGGTGATTCCCAAAGGTGAGCTGGTTGTCTAGTTTCATGCTGAAAACGATAAAACATGCCAGGCAAACTTTTCTGGGTGAATATTGCTCCTCTGAAGTGGTAATAAGAGGCCAGCATCTGATTAACTTGAACCCTCTAGAACTACCTTTTCTACATTATGTGGTTGCTATTCAGACACGAATTAATGCATTTACATAAGGTAATCCAGTAAGTCTCACCAGTGCATGAACATGGCTACAACCTCTCTGACAGATAGAAAGTTCCTTTTTAATCAATTTTTAGTTCCATTTAAAATTTTTAAAATTGATTATTACATAGTCTTAAAAAAATTCTCAGTCTCTGGCTTTTTGAATAAGATTGAGACCCCAAATCACACCCTCCACCCCTTCCCTACCCCCTCCCCATTTATGTAGTCATTCAGTAGGTGGAGACTAAGAAGAATGCCCTCCTGTGGGCATAAGGGCTAACTGAAACTGCAGTTTCCATACTCAAGAAAGAGCAAAGCCCTGCTATAGGATTTCTCTCCTCCTGGGAGCAGATCACCCAAAAGGAGGAAGACAGGAAGAGGGAGTTGATAGAGCCTCTGGTTGCGTGGATGGGAGTATGCTGAATCCATTTCAGGGATGTTATAAACTGCACTCCCCCCTCACAACTGAGGAGGCATTGAATGTACTGCTCCTAAATGGTTCCAGAATGATAACCCTGGAGATTAAAAGCCCTCTATCATCCACCTCTAGCAGGGACAGAATTATTCAAGTTCTTAATTAGTTCATTTCTGATCCTAAGCAAAAGTGCCTTGTAGTATTAGTTGTGATAATGATTTCAATATGATGAACGTGTCCACTAAGAACTAGACTGACCACAATCAAGTTATTTTCACATAGACCAGTTAACTGCCTTCTGATCATGTTGTAGAAAGCTGGTGAAAAAATAGGAAATGTTTTTGCTGCAGTATTTTGAATGGGAAAATTACATTTATCCTGATGGGAAACTTCAGTTTTCCTGAAAGAAATGTCGAAAAATTCTTAAAGTGTGGGGAAAACCAACATTATCACACATTCTTACTACTTTCCAATTGGAAAAAGTTAGTACACAGGGCAAAAAGTGAGGAAAACTTGCTGTTCTCCAAGTAGAAAGTGGGAAGTGTGAAAAGTGGAGTCTCATAATTTTTCACTTCCTTCCAACTAGAAAAATTTGGAAAACTGTAAGTAGGTTCCCCCGAACACATGCTTTATTACTGTTTTTCAACTGCCATAAATTCTGAAACAGCGATAAGCATGTGTGTGTGGAGTATGAGGAGGAACCCACCAGTCAGAAACTCTTTATGCTGGAATTTCTCATTTTGAAAAAAATTAAGAAAGTCAAAAGTTTGTTGACATTGACTTTTGTGTGCACACACATACACTTTGACAAAACCCTATTTTCAGTTCTTTGGAGAAAGGATGTTGTTGCTGTTGTTAATTAATTTACTATTATAGCAGTGTTGCCTAGGAGCCTCAGCCGTGGCCCAGGAGCCTGTTGTGCAATGTGCTGTACAAACACACAAAGAAAAGACAAGTTGCTGCCTCAAAGAGCTAGCAATCTGTTCTGCAGGATTGTAGATTTGGCATATTTCTCAAGCACTAAATACATTTACAAAAGATAGTTGGCCAATAGCTTGGTTGATAGTCCGAGTTCTGTGAGAGAGGGCTGCTCCGGAAGTGCCCAAGGTACAAATCCCCCCTTCTCCTGGGCGACTAGAAGGAGGGTGCCACATCCCCATCCATCTGTCCTCTCCTCTTCATCCAGGAGAAACTTCCCCATTTCTCCCACCTCTCCCATCCAATTGCAGAGGGAGCATCATAAAAAGGGAAACAACCCCCCTTTCTTCTGGCCAGCGGGACAAAGACACCCCATATTCAGCTACAGTGAATAGATTTGGCCAATAACTCTTGGGGGGAGGGGGATGGCTGGGGAAAGAGGAAGGTGAGAATGGAACTCTAGTTATCTGAACTACTTTTGCTTTTGTTTTGGGGGGGCAGTTAGGATTGTTCTCAATAATGGACCTTCAATAATGACATATTGATGTAAATTAAGACATAGCACCACTCCTGATATTGTTGGATTTTCTTATTACAGCTGTATACGTATGTGATGGGTTGGATCACAGAAACCCCTTTGGGAACTGCCACCCGATGTGCTGGGACTACCTCTAAGCCCATTTTCCCTGACAGCTTGAGACTTCAGTGTCCTGCCTGGTTTGAGCCAGACATCCTTGCCTGCTGCAAACACAGACCCACATCAGGATAACGTCCCCTAGAAGCTGCAGGCTTAACTGAAAACAGCTTAAAAAGTGTTCCTGTCTCCAACCCTCAGATGCCCAGCTCCCAATGGGGTCCAAACCCCAAATAAATCCGTTTTACCCTGTATAAAGCTTATACAGGGTAAACTCATAAATTGTTCACCCTCTATAACACTGATAGAGAGAGATGCACAGCTGTCCCCCCCCCAGGTATTAATACATACTCTGGGTTAATTAATAAGTAAAAAGTGATTTTATTAAACACAAAAAGTAGGATTTAAGTGGTTCCAAGTGATAACAGACAGAACAAAGTAAATTACCAAACAAAACAAAATAAAATATGCAAGTCTAAACCTAATACAGTAAGAAAGTGATGACAGATGAAATCTCACTCTCAGAGATGCTCCAATAAGTTTCTTTTACAGACTAGTCTCCCTCTAGTCTGGGTCCAGCAATCACTCACACCCCTGTGGTTATTGTCCTTTGTTCCAGTTTCTTTCAGGTATCCTGTGGGGTGTGGAGAGGCTATTTCTTGAGCCAGCTGAAGACAAAATGGAGGGGTTTCCCAGGGGCTTAAATAGACTTTCTCTTGTGGGTGGAGACCTCCTCCTCTCTCCTATCCAAAATTCAGCTCCAAGATGGAGTTACATGGGCAAGTCACATGTCCATGCATGACTGAGTTCCTTACCAGCCAGGCCACATTCCTGAGAAGGCTCAGATGTGGATTGGCGTCTCCAAGTTCATTGTTAGCTTATGTGTTTCTTGACTGGGCACTTACTGAGAATAGTCTTTTCTCAGGAAGCTGACCAGCTGCTTCACTGAGGCTACTAAAATTAAACAAGTACATGGCCAATATTCATAACTTGGAATACAAAAATGATACATGCATACAAATAGGATAAATATATCCAGTAGATCATAACCTTTGTAGACATATGTTACATGGCATATATAGCATAAAACATATTCCAGTTATGTCATATTTATAAGCATATTTCCATAAAGCATTATGGGGTGCAATGTCACAACATATTACAAAGTTTTAGTTAGTTAGTTTTGTTAGTTTTACCAAAGTAGCTATTTATTCCAACAGCGATTAATATCAACATTGTTGTCCAAATAAAAATGCTGCAACACCAAACCAATTCCGTAGGAATTTAGGAAATGTTGCAATACTGTCATGTCCTAATGAATCTGGTTGCCCGCCTTAGAATTGCCATTAACTAGGAATATGTAGGCAACTGCCCCAAAGGGTTATCTCAGTACATGTACAGAGTCTTTGAATAACAATTGTATTGTATGACCAGCATATATACTAGTCACGTGAATCATTACAGAGTTGTATTTTTAGCATTTTAAATGAAGTACACTTGGTAATTTCCAGTGTATTTGTGGGTCTTTAATAGCATAGGATTTTTAATAAACTCTCTTTGAAAAAGTGTTTTGAGCCTGATTCTCATTTACATAAAGGTCTATTTACACCAGTCTGGCAGTGTAAAGACACTTCTAAGTGAGTGTAAATCTAATTTTGCCATAGCAATGTAATTGAGCCTTAGAAGGAGAATTATGACAATTATGCCCTTAAAATTTATTCACTTTTTAAACTATGTGGTATAGAGGTACCCTGTTCCAATCGTATCTAAAGTTATCTAATGTAGGTCTGATCTGGAAATAGTACTTGGTGTTCATTATGTTTTTACATTTTCATAACTCCTTGCAAGCATCAACAGATTCATCAAATAAAATCTGCGGTGAATAAGCAAGAAACAACTTCCACTATGCAAATGTCATCACCTGGTGGTGACTGAGTTATTCTACTCACTAACCATGGCATCTCAAATTCTTTCTTGGCCTGCCTTATTATACTTTTACACTTAACCTGCCAGAGTTTGTGAACCTTCCTATTATCCTCGCTAGAATTTCACTTACAAATTTTAAAGGATGCCT
Organism: Lepidochelys olivacea; assembly: GCF_965140295.1. Lineage (NCBI taxonomy): Eukaryota > Metazoa > Chordata > Testudines > Cheloniidae > Lepidochelys > Lepidochelys olivacea. The sequence continues at coordinate 173,492,015 of NC_140412.1, read as the reverse complement.
TCTTACCTCAAATGGCCTCCTTTACTCTGCTGTTTAGCCGTGGTGGCTTTCTTTTGGTCCTCTCATTGTCTTTTCTGATATGGGGTATACATTTTGTCTGAGAATCTATTATGGTGTTTTTTAATAGCCCCCACGCTGCTTCCAGGCATTTAGTTCTTGTCACAGCTCCTCATCTAACAAGCATCCTTGTTTTCATGTAGATCCTCTTTTTAAAGTGAAGTATTACTGTGGTGTTTTGTTCTACTTTTGTATTTTCCCCCTTACAAGGACGTTAAATATAATTTCATTATGATCACTATTACCAAGTGACTCAACTTTAGTTACCTCTCGGCATTACCCCATCTGCTCCATTTAGGACTACATCAAGAATTACCTTTTCCCTAGAACTAGCTGATTCAAGAAGCAGTCATTTATGGTGCTAGAAATTTTATTTCTGTATCACATCTTGAGATGACATTTACTCAATCAATATGAGGATAGTTGAAATCACCTGTTGCGATTTCCGCTTTTGTGGCCTCTCAAACTTCCCTTATAATTTCACAATCACTGTCCTCACCCTGGTCATGTGGTTGGTAGTATATTCTTACTGCTATACTCCTTTTATTCAAGCATGGAATTTCTATCCTTAGAGATTTTATGGTACAGTTTGTTTCGTTTAAGATTGTCCTCTTCTTTGACTCTGTGCTTTCTTTTATATATAATGCCACTCCCCCATCAGGGCAATCTACTCTACCATTCCCATATATTTTATAATCTGGTATTACTGTGTCCCATTGACTATCCACATTCCACCAAGTTTCCATTATATCAGTATCATTTATTGCCAGGCATTCTAGTTCATCCATGTTAGTATTTAGACTTCTAGTATTTGTATATAAGCCCTTGTACATTTTGAAAATATTCAATTGCTTGCCTTCATGTGTTATTTTTTAAATGGGACTCCATTTCATTTGGCTGTTCCTAACTAGCTCCTACCAGTACTTTTACCAGCTTCCTTCCTATCCTCTTTATTAGGATATAGAGGTGTGTATATATATTAAGGTATGTTATAGAGGAGGAGGCATGTCTAGGACAGAAATCTTCTGAACAACCTGGGATTTTAGTCACCTTTACAGTGTAATACAAAGGGCATCTCTTTTCACAGGCCTCTCTCAATAAAAGAGGGGACCACAACACTCCCATGGGGAAATTATCATTGTACTTGGTCTTACATGGGCAACGGCTTAAAATGAAAGAAAATGAAAGAAAAGTGTTGTCTCCTTTGTGTGTGTACACATAGATGAATGCACACACATGCTAAATATTTATTTGAAAAAAAAAACCCACAGAAACAAACTTTTAAAATCTCATTTTAAATAATGCTAAACATTGCTTTGCCAGGACACCTACTCTTCTATTATTTGCTTAATCATTACCAGTGCGGTAAAAGCTTAATAAAATGGAGTAATATATAATTTATAAAGGTCAACACCACAAGCTTTGTATAGGGATTCATGTATCATTTTCTCTTATGTGCATTACTGTGCTCAGGGGAGTGGCTAGTTTGTGCAGCTTGAATTACATTTGTGCTGAATTATTATTTATTCTGATACTCCTTAAAGGAAGAGATGATCACTGAGCAAACATTCATGAAGATCAGTTTTTGACAAGTTACACTCTTAGAAGACTGGGTTGTAAATATTGGTGTCATCCCACAATAATTCCTTTGAAAGAGAAGTTTACTAGTTTACTAGTTACCTGACTGAATTTTTTGAGGCCGAACTGCTGTGGTGACCTCCTGAAGTGTTCATCGCATTAGCTGTTGTCATAAAACATAACTGAAGATTATATGCCTTGCAGACTACTTATTTTTATATGAGTACTATAGTCCATTTGCTGGGCGTACGGTATCATTTTTCTTAATGATTACCGTTCATCATGTGACCTTTCTCAAAAATAAATAAAAATGAGTTGTTGGAGCTTTGAAATATATAAATCTTAACAAATGCAAACAGTGCAAATGTATTTCCAGTAGTGTTACATAAAAGCTAAGAGTTATATTAAGACTAGAATTGCATCATTCCCTTGTCTGCAGTTATGTAGTTGTTCGAATATAGGTTTCTCATACAGAAGTAATATTAGTTCTTCATTTTTCTTTGTTATTAGTAAATAGATAATTGTATAGCAAATAAATAGAATCTCTCTATATAAACAATCCCAATATATTTATTGCTAAATTATCTAGCTGTCCCATACAATAAATTATGCACGCAAATGCTAGATACTAATGCTAGTATGACACATATTGACATACCTGCACCTTTCTTTTATTAAAACTTTTCAGTGACCAAATAAAAGAAAAAGTATATGTAGATTTTGTTTCTGCAGTACAATATTGATCACTTCTAAGATTATGGGTCTGATTTTTGAGATCCCATACAGCCATGTAAATTGGGAGTAAATCCAAGAAGGTCACTGGAGCTATAAATGTGTAAAGCCAATATGAGATCAGAATCAGCCCTCATATATTTAGCGGGTTATGCTGATTTACATTGGGGCTGTTGCTGAAGGCACTATTAAAATCATGTAATAAACATTTCATAATCTGGTTATAAATTTCATTATTAATGCCTCAGCCCAAATGCCACTATTAGAATCACCTATTAGGTCATCAGTTTGTTGAAGACGCAAAGATACATGTTTGTTTTTTTTGTTTTTAAAGCTTATCTTTAATAAAAGATTTTTTTAGTCACTTGCGAATTGGCATTTTAATTTTCTGTTACTAGCAGGTATCAGCTTCTTGTGGCAAGCCTACAAAACTGATGCTTCCTTTGCTTGGATACCATTATAGATCTAAGTCTAGCTTATTGAAATATCTCTTCCATGTAGCATACTTTTATTAATAAGAACCTAATAACAATATAATTAAAATATAATACAATATAGTTGTTTTTAAAAATAATTTCGATGGCGGCATGGAAAAGCTCCTGGGGCAAGTAATAACTGTGCTTAAATTGAATTAAAAATATCCTTATAAGTGTGCATTAGGCTAGATTCTGTTTGTTTTGAAAGAGGAAATACTTATGTCACTGGTATTCTACTCTTACAATTCCTTGGCACCAAATAACTTCTTTCAAAGCATTTCTCAGTGCTAAATTTTAAAACTGCTCATAGACCCAGAAGTCGTAATGTTTGTCCCACTACAGTTCTTGAAGGATAGCAGAATACCAACGAATCAAAAAAAAAAAAAAAAAGGTGATTCAATTCCATCCCAGGTATTAACTCACTGAAGTTAAAAGTTGCACTGTCTATCTTAGGTAGTTTCATATGGTCCCCATTCGTATCTGCGTGCCTCACAAACATTCTCATTTTACATATAGGGAACTGAGGCATAACGAGACTAAGTGACTGACTGGCCAAGATGCCTGAAAGTACGTGGTAGAGCAAGGACTGAAACCTTGACATCCCAGGTCATAGGATAATGCTCTAACAACTGATCAATATTGCCTCTCTACACCATCAATTAAATGGGATGATTGCCTCTGTAAACCCCTCCAAACCAGTCTTATTTTAGAGATCTGAACAAAAAGTTCATTGTTGTAATTAAGCTCTTTGTCTAGTATGCGTCTACCTACCTATATAATTAAAAAAGAGAGGCAGGTGATCATTCCAGGTGGGAAATTATATTAAAAAACAAACTCTTTTCTTCTGGGAAATTAAAAAAGAGTAAAATTCCTCGAAGAAATATATGTTGGCTGTTTCTGACTTAATCATGTATGCCTTCCTTGAAGGGTAGTTTAAATGAATTAGCTAATATAATCCTGTAGGTCAGAATAAATAGCTTTTAGCACATTCCCCATAAATTACAGCAATAAATTATAACTTTTGTATTTTAAAGATGGGAGGGTGAAAAAATAATGCTGAATATGTTGGATTTGGAGATGTATGAATGAAATTTTTATTCTGATTTTAATACACTCTTATTTAATACACACATTAACTGCATGCTCATCTTTTCCCTGATATGATGTGGCAGTGATTCATTGAGCACAAAGAAATATTCTTAGAGGGTGTTCTGGAGGAAAATATTCTGAAAGTTAATAAAAAAGAGCTCCTTGTGTTAGTGGAACTGAATCCTAGCACAAATATGGTCAGTCTCAGAAAACTCAAAGAATAGCTTTTAGACTGTAAAATGTATGTGGCACAAAAAGGCTTGCTCATAATCATGTTTTCTGTCTAGAAAATGTGTGCATCTGTGTATGAACACATGTCGGTGTATCAACACCTAATATTTTTCAATTAATGTGTCTTTTCTTTTAGCATTTTAGTGTCTTATATTTATTGTAAAATTCCTCAATATTTTTTTTATTTTTAAAAGTATTTTGGTCTATTGAAGTTTCTTTCGTAGGGCCCAATCATGAAAAACTAGCAGAACCGGTCCAGGACAATATTAAAAATTAGATACCTAAAATTAAGCAGCTAAGGGTAAAACTTTCATAAGTGCCTAAGTCCCATAAAATGTTACTGATCAGTTAGGCACCTAAGTCACTTAGGTACTTTTGGAAAAAAATTGCTGGGGTTCTCAGGTCGCCTAGCTCTGAGTTCCACAGCAGGGAATCTGGAAGCCCTTGGTCCCTGACACCGAAGTAGGGCAGGGTTGCCCTTGAATAGTGGACCCTGGAAGTCCGAGCTCCCTCAGCAGCCTATCAGGTCAGCTGGCAGGAAACAAGGCACGCTTCTGACAGAACTCTGCCTGTGTACCATCAAAAGTTTGTTGAAACCAGTATGTTTCCACAAAACACGTTGGTTTTGACAAATTGGCGTTTTCTGATAAATACCTTTTCATTGGGAAAATTCCTGACCAGCTCTGCTTGAGCATCCACATTTCCCAGTGAAGGCAGTGAGAGTCTAGTTGTTCAGCACCTCTAAAGCACTGTACTCTGTAGAGATATGAGGACACTACTTATGTTTTGGAAAGAACTCCTTGGTCTGATTTCCTTAAAGGATATCTGCTGCTGTTATATGCATTGTATTTATTTGTTGCTGTGCATTCACTCTGATGTGCTTCATCAGTTAACTTGACTGCTTTTTTCTTTTTGCCATCTGACACTGAGCCTGATCCAAAGCCCATTAAATCAATGGGAAGACTCCCACTGATTTCGTTGGGCCAATTTAGCACTTCTCTCACCTCACAACACTGTACTTGGGGTCACTAAGCTGTCATTATTTAATTATATGTTTGAAGCTCATGTAGATCACTGTCCAAAGATAGAGGCTCATCAATTAGCGTGATGGTCAATGTGTTTGATCTACATCAATCTGCCCTTATTATATGAAGGGTTTATGTATCATTCATTTGTAAAGGAATGCTGTGAAATGCTATTTAGAATTATTGATTTGACACTGAGAGGTAAGTACTACTTACTGCCCAATGTGTCATCATGGAAAATGTTTCTTTGAGGAGCATTACTATATTATATGAAATATTTACTTTAGATTTTGAAGACTATTATTTTGAGCAACTTCCATTGTGCTTGAGTTGAATATTGTTCACAAAGCAAAGATCTTATATTTCCACAACCTTTTTCCTTTTCTTGGTTATTTTAAATGTTTACTCATTTTCAAATGATATAATACAACAGGTGAACAAGGTAAACCTACCCTAATAAACAAGTAAATACAGTAATAAGCTTTCAATAACCTGGAACAATAATCAGCTTTTCAAGAAACTACCACCATTACTGCCTGGCTCCTATCTTTATTTGTCTGTCTATCTGACTAAACATTCTCATTGTCCCTGTGAACTCTTGTTTCATGCAGCATTACAGATTTTAAGAATTTTTCATTTTCCATTTAAAATGTCTTGCCTTCTATGTAGAAATGCTCCTGACTCGATTTCCTAGATTGTTATTAAATACCGAATGTATTTCATATCTAATTGGCAGCACTTGTGAGAATGAAATAAACTTTGAAGAGTTGTACAGATATTTTCCTGATGACCATGTCAGGCGATGTGTACTTATGCATAGTGAAAACCTTAGACAGACTCCATCTAAGCTTCCCCTTCTGTAAATCAGTCTTAGAAACTGACTGTCAGCTTTAGTGAATGCAGCTGGTATTTTTATCACATTCCTTACTTTCCTTTTACAAATAAGTACACCCAAAACCTGCCATTTTGCGGGGATTGCTGGAGAAAAGAAAGAACTTCAATGCCTACCATTTGTCTTCCAAAGTTAACAGAAGAGGCAATATCTGCTACTCTCCTTTTTTTTGCCGAGAGCCATTGGTCAGTCATTTAACACCAAGCTTTCTACAGTTAAAGCTACCATAAGCCTCAGCCCTGCCTGATTAGTCTTTAACAGTTGCTTCACTAAAATGCCAGCTGCTGATTAACTCAATGCCATTGTACAGGCTGACCTTCTCAAAATCATTAAATTGGTAAATAAAATTACTTCCTCCTCAGAGTCAGCACCAACACAGTTCATTTTAGAATTTATTGATCTTTCCTTTCTCCCTCTCTTCAGTTTAGATACTTTAAAAAAAATTATGGTTTGTACTAATGCTATGATGAGATCTGTCCTACATAGTATTGTGCCTCCTATATTAAACTTGCTCATCTGAAGCATTGCTCAGGGGAATTTCAGTCGTCCAGTCTGATCTTTTATTACTCTCTGTTTGTTTGATTCAGAACCTCCAGAGAATAGTTACAAGCTTCACGCATATCCCCTTTTCTTCTGTGGGTTCTTGTTTTTATTCAAGATCAGTCATAATTTCAAAAGCACACTGCTTTATTGTTTGGTCGAGTAACCCCTTTGACACAGTGTTTTATTTGTTCTGTGTTTAGCATTGAGAGCATTTTTTCCTCGATGCCCTCATTTTTCATGCTTAGTGTTACAATGGCATTAGTCACCATGCTCTCTAGCAACTGACACTTCTTTTGGCCATACGAACTGTGTCCCAAATGCACCACAGAGATAAGGACAGAAAATAAAGTATGACCACTCTTCTTTACCTGTATCTTGCTCTCATTCGTTGGCTCACCTAGCATTGGCCTCGTCTGCCTCTTCACTTATGCACTTGTTCTGAACTTTCCCTCTACCACCTAGAAAAGCCTTTCTCTTAGCCTCATTGACTCACCATCCCTTTTCAAATCTCATCATAAAACATATTTTTCTCTGCTTCCGATGGCTCTTAATTAATTTCTCTCCCTGTCATTGTTTGTTATTTAATGATGTAACTACTACTTATCTCCTTGGTGCATTTGGGACACAGTTCATATGAAAGGAATTCTACAAAGTATACTTATGTTGTACTGTCAAACAAAAATGCACCATGGTTGTCTATGAACAGTATAATCATGTCTGAAAGAAACGAAGTTCCTGGTTTGACATAACTGTACAGTCTTAGACGTTAGAAGCTCTTTAGATCACACAGAATTTTTCCACTTAGAAAAAAAGAGAATGAGAATAATTTCTATCAATGCTATGGTCCTCCTCATATATTATTTAAAGCTAATGGGTGTATATCTACTAGTCCATTTATTTTATTACACCAGAGTACCAGGTGAAAAAGGAAAATATGGTTACTAATCATAATAATGTGAAATTCTGATAAAAAGAAAACTGCCTTGATGTTCCTTTTGCTATTTAGCATGTTACTTAAAAATATGCAAGAAAGAAATTTAATAGTGAATGGGTAGATAGTTGTCTAGAACTCTTTAAAGAGAATGGTTTACAAGAGCAGAAAGAGACTGCATAGTTCAGAGAATTGATGAAGGGTACTAGCTGGGCAGTGTGAGGGAAGCCTGAACTGTTCTTTGCCTTGTCTATACAGAACAGCTTCTTATGCTACAGAGAGAGAGTAGATTTTACTCTATAGAACTTTGAATCCAGGTTCACTCGTGAGCAGTAAATTCACTTAAAAACATAAAAAGAATTGTCTTAAACCGGGTTTTTCCTTTTATGGATAACCCATAAATAAATACAAAACAGTTCAAAACATCTTAGACTACTCTGTGACTAAACCTTGAGCAGATGGTGTGGGGAGGGGCAGGGGACAAGAAGCTTTCCCTCCATGGCCTTTGCACAAGGGTCAATCAGTGAGTTACTGTGTTCTCCTAGGATCCCCTGGTCACAAGCCACTTCAAGGTGGAGGCAAAACCTAGGCCCTGGCTCCCACTCAATACCAGCCATGGAAGTCAGAGCAATCTGCACTATACAATATAAGCACTATGCCTGGACACCCTAAAGCTCTGGACACTCCTGAGGCAACCTGGCTCAATGCTAACCCTTGATCAGTTCTGTACTTGTTAGAAACAATCCAACGCTCTAAGTCACTGCTGATTCAGTTAATAGTGCCATCAGTGAGGTAGCAGTCACCGCTCCATCAAAGTACCATGCTGATCTGTGATGATGATATTGAGAAAGACTATCTTTAGGAGTCACTGTGTTTTTGCTTAACGACAAGGGATCATTACAGTTTCACAAAACACTCTCATATTTTCATAGACCCATAGGGCCCATTATTAGATCATCTAGTCTGACCTCATTCAGTAGAGTGGTTTGTCAGCAAGATAGGATATTTTTCCTCAAAGCAGCTCTGAAATGTATCAAGTTCCATTAACTTTTGAGAAGAATGGTCCTTTAAAACAGGACTTGACTGGAGAGAAGGACCCCGCCCCACAACAGAGAAGGTGATGTTCATTGGCAGGTTGTTCTCTTTGTAGTTTTAAGTGTCCTTTCCAATTGCTACGTTTGATAATATGACCTTTAATCATACAGTATTCTTATCCGTTTAAGTTACTATATAGGAATGAAGTCGGGATACTTTTTCCTTTGTTCTGTGGTAAATAGAAGATGGAGAGAATTGGAACGTTTAGGTCAGGTTTTAGAAGGAAAGGCCCTTAAAAAAAATTTGATAGGCCAAAACTAGTGGGGTATGAATGAGCTTTTTAAAAGGTTATTGTGTTTCTGCCTGCGAAATGATTGGTGATATTTCAAAGCCTTTATTTGATACACATTTGTGATGATTCTTGGAGAAATATTGGAGAAAGAAACATGTTAATAGAAATACAGACAGCTGTATACCAAGGCTATGCATTTATTTTTCACAAGGTCCCTGCTGTAGTGTCATCTTATAAAATAGGAGCTCAAATATGTGCCAAATAGAAGTGGCTTATATTCTTTTCTCAGTTTGTTGCTCGGAAGAAAAAAATAATTTTGACACACAGATCATGCAATTCGCTCATTCTCTGGGGCCTTATCCCTCACTTTTTGACTGGGCAGGTCTTCCACTTATTCTCTCCTTCTCTTGTACTATATTTCTTTAATTTCATGGTGTCACCCACTCTCTTACCATGTTCTAATACAGTGCAAGATGTCCAATATCACCATGGCAAGTTTTCACCAAATAGCCTCCCTTTTATAGTTAGGAGAACTCATTCATCATCTCCCCTTTTATTGATCCTGCAGATTGTGATAACATAGGATTGCTGCTTTTTGAGATCCCATAATTTGATGCTCCATAATCTTAAGAAACGCATTCTGCTGTATAGGCCCTTTGTTTGTTGGATTTTAAACCTGGGATGCACAAAGCCTTAGCTGGGATCCTATTAAGTAGGAACTTCTAAAAAGTTCTGAATTATCCAACACAAACTCTCTTAGCTTTGCAAGCAAGTTAAGTCAATCTCTGTGGTCCTACCAGTACAGGTTTTTTATGGATTTTAAGGCCAGAAGGGATCATTATGGTTGTTTAATTTGACCTATTGCAAAACACAGGCCACCAAAGAACCTAATTTCTGCATCAAGCCCATAAATTCTGTTTTGAGTTATAACATATCTTCTAAAAAAGATTCACATGTTGGAGAATCCACCACATCTCTAGGTAAGTTGTTCCAATGGTTAATTATTCTCATGGTTAGAAATGTGAACCTTATTTCTATCCTGCATTTCTCTAGCTTCAGTTTCTCTAACCATTCAATCTCACGTTGCCTTTTCTGCTAGATTAAAGAGTCATCTACTATTAGTATCCCTTCCCCATACTTGTAGACCATGATCAAGTCACCTCTTTTCTTGAATAAATTGAATAGATTGAGGTTCTTCAGAATCTCACTCTACGGCTTGTTTCCAGACCTCAAATTATTCTTGGAACTTTTGTTTTCTGAACCCTTTCCAATTTATCAACATCATTTTTGAATGGTGTGGATAGCAGAACGGGACATAGTATTGCAGAAATGGTCTCACAAATGCTGTTTACAGAAGTAATCCCTACTCATGCTTGATATCATCTTTCTTTATACTTATAAGCTCTTTTAACTACAGCATTGCTTTGGCAGCTCATGCTCCTTTCATTGTCTACCATGATCTGTAGGTTCCTTTCAGAGTCTCTGCTTTCCAGGATAATGTCCCCCATCTTTTTAAGTATGACCTACATTTTTTGTTCCTAGATGTGACCTTGCATTTTGTTGCGTTTAAACTCATTTGTAAATGAACCCATGATACCAAGTGATATAAGTTGATTTCTATAACTGACCTCTCCCCCCGTCATTGTTTACCATGCCACCAGTTTTTGTATTAGCTTCAAATTTTACCAGCAATGATTTGATATTTTCTTCCAGATAATTAATAAAGTAATTGACTAGCATTGTATAGTGCTATTTTTTATCAGAAAGTCTTGAGATACTAAGTGTGATGAGATCCCCGGGGCACAACCTGAAACCGTGGGGCCGCTGTGCCCCCTTAACTTTCTGGCTTGGGCTGTCTGCCACAGTGCTTTGATAGTGGCAAGCAGCAAACTCCTCCAGATGCTGTTATTGCAGCCTCCAGCATGCACAGACACACCCAGCTAAGTTGCATGCATGCTCTGAACTATACAGCGGGAGATGCCAGCAAATCTCTGCAGCCTTCCACATTGTTTCCCCCAGAAATGTACTATCTTACACTGCACAAGACCTTCTCTTGAACAATGCAAGATCACTAATTAGTTTGCAACTTCGTCAAAGGACATACACTATCCTTTGTAATCTGAGCAGATTCCCCAAATGCTTTAGACAAACTCACTGGTAAGGATAATACATTAAAGTAAGATTATTAACTACAGAAAGATAGATTTTAAGTGATTATAAGTGGTAGGCATAAAGGTCAGACATAGTTACCTAAGAAAATAAAAAGTAAACACCCATTCTAAATTCTAAACTTTCAGACTAAGCAAGATTTGAATCAAACAGCTTTTCTGACCCCACTGAATGTTCAGGTAGGTTACAGTTCTCAGTACACAAGCTGAATTTCCTTCTCAGCCTGGGACCAGTCTCCTCAGTTCAAAGTCTTTGTCTTCCCAGTGTTCTTGTTGCCTTCAGCATAAGTGGTGGAAGAGAAAGATGATCTCATGATGCCACTGTCCCTTATTTTATATATTGGCCCAGGCATGTCCTGGTGGGCCTTGTTGACTCACACAGTTGAGCAATCCCCAGTGTGTGGTGCTTGTGCAACTGTCTCCTACAGAATTGTAAATCTCTTGTTTACAATTCCCCTTATGGTCAATGGCTTGTGATGGTCGCTTAATGCCTGTTTGGATGTGGGCCACGACCTTCGTAGTCACTGGAGAGCTAGCAGTAGACATCTCCCAAACTCACAACATATTTAAATAACAATCCTATCGCAAAATCTCATAACTTCATACACACTAACATACATATTTTAACAGAACAGTGAGTTTCAGCAGATTGTGACCTTTCTTATGGTATCTTACATGGCATGCTTTGTATGCAATATCACAACAATATACAAATGATGAATATGGGGGGTACCGGGTGCTACTTTACGATCCAGTACATCACACTAAGTTAAATGTCTTACTATGTATTCTGTCAACACAATTTACCTTTTTCAAGACTTATGATTTCATTAAAAAAAATCAAATTTGTTTGAAAAGACTTATCTTCCATAAAACCATGCTGATGGGCATTAATTATGTTACCATATTTCAATTCTTCATTAATTGTGTCCCATATCAACCTTTCCATGATCTTGCTTGGAATGGATGTCAAACTAACAGGCACTTAGTTTCCTGGGCTATCCAGTTTAACTTTTTAAAATATTTGTACAATGTTGTTTTTTCAAGTCCTCTAAATCTTCCCCAGTGTTTCCAGTTTAGTTAAAAATTTACAATGATGGTTCAGAAAATTTTTCAGCCAGTTCTTCAAATAAGCTAGGATGCAAGTTATTTGCTTATGCAGATTTTAAAAAACAGTTCCCTTTAATAGTTGCTGTTTAACATCCTCCCTAGTTACTGATGGAATAGAAAGTATTTCATTATCACTAACATGAGTACTTCATCTTGCTTTTTCTTGAATAGAAAACAGAAATATTTGCTGAATACGTCTGCCTTTTCTGCATCATGGTTGATAATTTTATCATCTTGGCCTACTCTTAGAGCTATACCATTGCAAGTGTTTTGTTTATCCTGAAATAAACTTTTTATTGTCCTGAACCCTACTATTGATAGATTTTTTTAAATTAACACTTTTAGTGTCACTTATCCGTGTTCTGTATTTCTTACCTGCTAATTTTTACCTTCTGCTAGCAACTTCCTCAATTCTTCATTTGTTATATTTTTATTTTATTACTGATTTTATTACCTCTCCTCTTAGCTAGCACAAAGAAGCTTTATTTTATTACTGATCAATTGTGAGGTTTCGGGCATCTAATAAAGCATTCTTAAACAGGTTTCAGAGTTTTAGCCGTGTTACTCTGTATCAGCAAAAACAACGAGGAGTACTTATGGCACCTTCGAGACTAACAAATTTATTTGGGCATAAGCTTTCGTGGGCTGAGACCCACTTCATCAGATGCATGGAGTGGAAAATACAGTAGGAAGATATATATACATAGTACAAGAAAAGATGGGAATTGCCTTACCAATTCTAACAAGACAATTCAATTAAAGTGGGCTATTATCAGCAGGAGGAAAATCACTTTTGTAGTGGTAATCAGGGTGCCCATTTCAAACAGTTGACAAGAAGGTGTGAGTAACAGTAGGGGGAAAATTAGCGTGGGGAAATTAGTTTTTAGTTCTTGTAGTGACCCATCCACTCCAGTCTTTATTCAGGCCTAATTTGACGGTGTCCAGTTTGCAAATTAATTTCAGTTCTGTAGTATCTTGTTGGAGTCTATTTTTGAAGTTTTTTGTTGAAGAATTGCCACTTTTAAGACTGTTATTGAGCGTCCAGGGAGTTTGGAGTGTTCTCTGACTGGTTTTTGAATGTTATAATTCTTGACATCTGATTTGTGTTCATTTATTCTTTTTCATAGAATGGTTTGGCCAATGTACATGGCAGAGGGGCATTGCTGGCACATGATGGCATATATCACATTGGTAGATGTGCAGGTGAACGAGCCCCTGATGGTGTGGCTCATGTGGTTATTTCCTATGATGGTATCCCTTGAATAGATATGTGGACAGAGTTGGCAACGGGGTTTGTTGCAAGGATAGGTTCCTGGGTTAGTGTTTTTGTTGTGTGGTGTGTAGTTGCTGGTGAGTATTTGTCTGTAAGTGAGGACTGGCCTGTCTCCCAAGGTCTGAGAGAGTGAGGGATCGTCCTTCAGAATAGGTTCTAGATCCTTGATGATGCGCTGGAGAGGTTCTAATTGGGGGCTGAAGGTGACGGCTAGTGGCGTTCTGTTACTTTCTTTGTTGGGCCTGTCCTGTAGTAGGTGACTTCTGGGTATCCTTCTGGCTCTGTCATTCTGTTTCTTCACTTCATTCTTAAGCAATTATCCCAATTATCATTCATAATTTTAGTTTTAACTATTTCTTCCCACTCAATTTTCCTCATAATTATTTTCAGATCTGAGAAATTGGCCTTTTCAAAGCACCCATCATAGGGACCATATTGTGTGCACATGTAACAAATAAAATAAGGTCATAACTTGCACCTAGACAACCATTAATTTTTAGTTCAGTCAACAGTTCATCTTTATCCATGAGACTGATGTTTAATATGGAATTGTCCCAATCAGTATTTTTGTTTTAGAAAATTATAACTTTTAGACATTCCAGTAATGTTTTATAAGGGGCAGCATGAGACCTCCAACTTATACACCCCAGACTGAAGCCCCCGTAACACAATTTTTCTTTCTATGCCTTATAGATTTTGCTGTTTTGCATGGGACTACAAGCACTATGCCAGTGGTTATTTTGAAACAGACTATAAGACATTATGATCATTTTGATATCTTCCCAACTCTGTTAAAACAAATGGCGTTTGTCAATGTGAGTTGTATCTTTCTACATGATCCGTTCTCACTTGACAGAATCTAAATGCAATGGAAAATATTGAGCAATTGGGAAGTAACAGAATTAACTTTATAAAATAAAACCATGAGTCTCTTTATGATATTTCTTCCTTTATAATATTCCATTAGGAAAAAAAATATCAGTCTAATATTTCCTCCCTTTTAAATATGTTTTGGTATTTTTCAAAGATATTCACTTGTGTACAGTGTCTTATTTTATAGATAACATTTCTTTATTCTTCTTAACTTTATAAAACAAAACACCATGACAAATGGCCAACTGCAAATACAGGAAGGTTTTTATGCAATAAACCAAATGCTTGGAAATGTAGTTAAGACTGTTAATGGAGAATATATTTTTGTCCAGGCTAGTCAAGAGAAGGCAGAGAGAGTTAACACATGCTGACTGAAATTGTGACCCCATTTAAATCAATGGCAAAACTCTCGTTGACTTCAGTGAGGCCAGGATTTTACCCTCTGTGACAGGTTGCCCCCTTTTAAGGTGCTACCTGATGTACTGAGATATCACTGAGCCTGCCTGTTCTGACAGCCTGGGACCACTTACCCCTTTAACCTGTCTTGCTGACTCAGGCTCTTAAGCCTCCTCTAGCAAACACACAGGCAGGGCCCCACCCAGCTGCAGAAAGAGAGACACACTGAGATGAGCTTTGGGAAGACTCAGCTTAAGGGACCTGCCCCAACACTCAGGTGCCCACCTCCCTTGAAATGCAGACCCAAAGGTATAATGTCTTGCACTGTACAGAAAAAACTGCACAGTGCAAACTCATAAAAATTCACCCTCTCCCTCAATGTAAAGAGAGATGTGCACAACTTCTTGTCCCCCCACCCCCAACACAATTAGAAATTGCACAGACTGGGTTTAATAATAAACAAAACAAATTTATTAACTATAAAAGGCAGAGTTTAAGTGATTATAAGAGATAGCAAACAGAACAAAGGAGATTACTGAGCAATAAAACAAAATACGGAAACTAAGCAGGATTCACTAAAGAAATTGGCTACAAAGAGTAATTTCTCACCCTAAATGTTTCATGCAGATTTCAAAGATTCTTGAAAGCCAGCTGCACTGGCCTGCAGCTTGAAACTTCAGATATTATAACTCACAGGCTAGATACCTTCCAGCCTGGGCTCAACTCTTCTCCCCACAGTTCATTTCTTGTTTCCAGGTGTTTCCCAGTGTCTCTTTGGGTGGGGAGGAAGCAGAGAACCATGATGATGTCACTCCCCTGCCTTATATAGCTTTTGTGTATGGCAGGAACTCTTTGTCTTCCAGTGGAAAAACAGTGGCATTCCAAGGGGGGGAGACAGGACCAGATGACTCAGTCACAGGTCTCTGCAGGGTCATATCAGCCATTACTCACAGGCTGTGTGGAGCGATCACAGGAAGACTAAGCTGTTTCAGTCCATTGTCTTTGCTGATGGGCCATCAGCTCTGTCTGGCTTTTTCATTGTTGTACCTGAAGGGCTTGTTGTGGGTGTCATCCAAAATATGGATACATGGTCAATATTTCTAACTTCAGGTACAGAAATGATACATGCATACAAATTGGATAATCACATTCAGTAAATCATAACCTTTCCAATGATATTTTACATGAGCCATCTTGCATGAAGTATATCAGTTATGCTGTATCCATATCATAAGCATATTTCCATAAAGAATATGGACTGTAACGTCACACCCTCTATGCCCAATTCCTTCCTCAGATACATGAGTGTAATTCTTCTTCAGTTCAATGGGAACTGAACCCTGGTATATAAGAGCAGAATTGGACCTAAAGTGCATAGCATTTTTGACCAAAGAACTGGGGGAATTCTCTCTAAAGGAAAAAGTACATTCTAAAGTTTTTTGATGATTCAAGGTCTTAATCTTTGTCACACTTTTTTGTGATATTTTTATTATATAATAATGAGTTTCTGTCCATCTATTTTCACTGATCCTTGAGAGCATTGGTGCAAACATGGAAATGTTAACAGATAATTGTTGATTGCACAGCTACTGTATATTATTTCTATATTATACAATTGGAGGAGTCATTCACTGACACAGTACGTACATAAGCAAAAACTTTTTAATATGGATTACTGCATTTTGAACCACATAAAAACATGAAATACAGCCATGGTAGTAATGTTTAGTTAGAGGTCATTAATTTAATAAACTATTCCATATAAATACATTGACTTGACCGAAGAAAGTCAAAGTGTTGTCTCATTAATTCACCTTGGTAAATATTGTCCTTGAGTTATAAAATTTCACACTTAACCACATTCTTCTTTGTGAGCTTGAGGTTACCAATTGCTCATATTTTTTCTGTGGTCTCCTTTGCTTATATAGTCTTATGTTCTATTGATTAGTATAAATCATAGCTCACTGTTATTGTTCGCCTCTAAATTATATTAAATATTATTAATAACTTGGTGCGCGTCATCCAGTCAATGTGTAATTATTGACTTATTAATTTAAGCTAAATACACAATTTATTAAAAAATACAGTACTTAATTGTTACAGGTTTTGAGATTTTTCTTTTAGCTTTGTCTCATGTATATTCCCCTATTAAGGCCTAAGGAATTTGCATAGTAATTTACTTTACAACTAATGAAAATGATGAATGTAAAATACTTGAAAATCTGTTGAACAATAGTCCCTACACATTGCTGGGAGGGTAGTTGATTCACTCTAATTTTATTTTATTTTATTATGGAATAGTATGTAATGGCTCCAAAAGATCAGAGCTCCAATGTGGACAGACACTATTCAAACATAATAGAGACAATCCACTCCAAAGAATGCAAAATCTAAGTTTAAGATAGACAACAAATGCAAAGAGTGAGGGAGGGTGGGCTAGGTAACAGTAATAAAAATACATTATAACATAAACAAATTCTGTGTTTACTACAAATTGTGCAAAGTGTTTTTGTTTTGAATAGTTCTCCCAGGTAATTCTGCCTGCCTAACCATTATCAGATGGTAATGTTCTGTCAGCATCATGATCTAAATGCACCTTGAGGTAGGATTTGTAGGAGAACAGGACAGCAACCTCTCTTTTATTTATCCCATTACTACCATCAAATGTTGTCACAATGATCTTTCTTTCAGTGGAGAACAGAACTCAGTGCTTTCAGAAGGGCGATGAGCATTGACTGGAAAAAGACAGTAGCGTGGTAAAGTCATTCAAAAGTGACAGAATGTGCTGATCTTCTCCTGGGAAATATTGTGTGACTTTGGAATGTAGATGTGTTCCAGTCAGAACTGTAGCCAATATTCAGTCAAAATAAGACAAAAACATATTCAATGGACCTCACACTTGAACTTATTTGATCAAATCCCTATATAAAGTATCATGGTATTATGCACAAATGGTCCAAAATATTATAAGACAGATTCTTGGCTGGTATAAATAGGCATATTTCCAGTGGCTGCAGTACGACTATGCCAATAGACAATCTGAAGATCTGTCCTTCTATCTTTCAGTAATATTATTACACTGTTAGGCTCTTATTGTTGAGCTTTGTGTTACTTTTTTGTAGCTCTTCTTCCCCTACTGAAAGCCTCTTTTTCGACCGTCTTGCTCATAATCACAATGGATTCATGAGGTGTCTTTTATCTGTGTGTGTGTGGCAAATATTACACTAAGGGTCTGATTGTCAAAGGTATTGAGTACCTACAACACCATTTGAAATAAATAGGAACTCAGTACTTCTGAAAATCAAGGCCTAATTCTTTTCATCCTTTCTTTTTTCAGCAATAAGATCTTATCAGCTAATATAGGGTAAAGATTAAATGTCCTTTCTTCTGTTTTAAAAAGGGTAATATGAGCAAATCAAAATTTTTGCAGGTATGAAATAAGTAGGTTCTGGGGCACTAGTAAGATAGATTTATTTGATTTGTTGGTCCAACTGAAATTGTTTTGTTATAACCTTTCCAGCAGCTTCATTTCAGTTTCTTTGAAGGATAAACAAAAAACTCTTTGCCATTTTTCCACTTAAAATTCATGTTGCACTCAGAAGTAAAATCTGATTATACGAATATCGAAAGCCTGGTTCTCCACCTCAGTCACTGTGGCATAAGGCAGGAACACTCCATTGAAGTCAATAAAATACCAGTGTAAGTGAAGAGAGAATCCTGCCCCTGTAACCGGAAGGCCATGAGAAGTTCTGGTTGACTATAGACTAAGGATCTCTATTGTAAAGGATTGAAATTGAATTAATGAGACCTTTATTTTTGTGGTGAAAGGAATGGAGGACCAAAGGGTTATCATTATTTTAAAGTTGTTAAAAACTAGATGCTCGTCTGTCCTATGTATATATCCATTCTGCCTGTCCAGGTGTATAAAGTTATCGGTAACCTAATAGTGGATATTGCATTTAAATGCAATACATTTGAATCAGTCACATTCATGAAGAATGGGTAACTAGATGAGCTATATGCAAATGATGCACTCATTCGTCTTTAATTTGGTGAAGCTCTGTATTAATACTTCACTGAAATACCAAAATCTGGGACTGTCTGGTGGTCCGTACAGAAGGAATTTCTAGGAACTGTAATTCAATTCACTCCCCCCTAGTCCAAGCATCAGGTATTTTGCACCAGTCCTCTGCTGTCTAAGGTATTGTGGCCCCATTCTAATTTTTACTTTGTTTTATAATCTGAGATTTTTGTAGTGGATCTCCCAAACTAGATAACTGAGCTGAATATAGGTTCCTTTGTTCCATGCCCATCCCAAAGTAGGAACAGAGTCCAACACTTCTGTGCTTCTTCCTTTATACCTCTTTTCTTCCTTTCAGAACTTCCCTTTGTATGCCTGTTGAATCACTTCTTGCTAATAGAGGCCCACTCTCAGCACACTGCACTCTGACGTGACTTTTAATACATAAAATAGCCATCCAGGTTAATGCAACTTACTTCTGCTCACCTATATGTCTGTGCTGCGAATAGAGATGGATGGATGTGGAAAGCTTTGGTGGTTTAGTTCTGACCCTGCATCTGTCATCACGTAACAATAAAATCAAAAGATTTAGAAGCATCCTTTTCTCTAAGATACTAAGCCAGGTGTCCCAAACCATAAAGAGCACCAAGTGAAGCTTTTAAAGTTCAGGAATGGAATGAAGATTCATGGCCGATCATGATATGTGTTAATCCTATGCAACCTGCCGTAGGCTTAGAACAAGATTAAATAACAACAATTACTCTGGTATTTACTACCAGTTATTGAAATATCAAGTAAAAGATTGAAATAAGCAAACCTGACTGACTCATACAAAACACTCGGCCCATTTTTTTTCTGGGAAGATCAGTTCCTGCAAAAGTATAAATAATGCTGGCTGCATTTGTTTGTAGTGAATCCACTTGCATTCTTCATCGTCCTTTGTCACATATCCACCAGACCTATTTGCATTTGTAGAGAAAAGGGTTTTGCTCCTGACATATGGTACAAAACAATTTTTTTTTGTTCCCTTCTGACACTTTGCAGAAAGTACACCCAAAGGCAAAAGCATCAGCTACTGTTTTGAAGGTCTCTGGTAAACTATTATTGATGTGACTTTTGTGGGTCTGCTCCATATTTTAAAGGGCAGTATTGCCAGACTGAGAAACATACTTAGGAAAATATATCATCCCAACCTTATCTGCCTTCCTGATGAAGGGAGAGAAAAAAAAACTACTGCAACAAATGGAACGTTGACAGCACTGTTGAAAACCAGTGTTCCGTAACACAAAAGGCAGCAAAGTCTTATTCCTAGGTCTGTGTTTTATTTCTTTTATTTTAGAATTTTTCTGCTTAAATAAAAATACATCAAGCTTTATTATATATTAAAAAATACTCTGTCATTCTACTATAATTACCCAACAATGTAAATTACAACAGTGTTTGAATTCCAAGACCAACATTCCATAAGTTATTAATGATTTCCCTCAGTTTGGGGATACCTAATTTGAGTTTTCCTCAAATGTACAATAATAGTTACCACACAAGTAACTAAGTTCACTAATGCTAGCAAGGTACTTAGAGTTCTTCGGGTGGAAGTTAGTATTTAAGTGCAAAGTCTGTAATTCTTGGCAGATTATGGTGACTGAAGTAAGGTTGCATTAACTAAACATATATAACTGTGGGTGGGGATTTCTGTAAAGCTATGAATAGAGCTGTGCAATTCATTAGTATTTATTTTATTTATTTTTTTACATAAAAATTGTGTATTCCGGGCTCAAGAGATTTACAGATGTATAGATTAACTTTTTTCCCCTCCCTAACTATTTGAATTTCACTTGAGCTTTGGGTTACAGGATACCCATACCTCAAAGCAAACCACTGAGTTTCACCTGATTTACAGTTATATCCACTGAGTTTTGCATGGCCTCTTTTCTGAAGCCATAAATAAGCCTAGGCTGAGGTTTGCACAAAATATACCCAATATTCATTGAGTCTAAGCAAACATAAATTTGGAGATTTTTAATGAAAGCAGCCACAAAGTGAATGGAAAGTTCTGCACACCTTTGTTAGAAATTCTCCATCATATCTCAGGGAGCTAATTGCTAGAATGTTCTCTGTGCAAACATTTATCTTGAATAAAGCATTCCTCTCCTAATTTCCGCCCTAAACAAATTCCAGTCTGACTTTACCTGAAGCATCTTCAATCCTATTTAAAACCTATTGCCTTAAAAATGAGAAGATCTGGGTATTGGTGGATTACAAATAAATGCAGTCCCTTCCAAAATCAGCATGCAAAGAAATGGGTACTTAACAACACTCTGAAGCCAATTTTTAGTCAGAGCAAGGAGAAAAACTATCTAACTCTGAAATGTAGCTACCTAATCAAATTAAATATGCTCTCAGCCCAACATCTGTCTTTGTAATGAACTGCATCATTGCTCTATGTTCAAATTAATGCTGATAACCCATGGATGATATTTGTAATGCTACTGATAAAATATCCAGATTTCATCATCTTCAGAACTGCTACAATAAAAGTAAATAATCTCCTACACATTTTACTTGCTATTATTTAAAAATCAAGTCTGTATTCTGATGTCAAGTCTGTGTTGTGCAATCTCCCCAGTCACATCTAGCCTATTCTTTGATAACAAACAGGAAATATGATACAAATACTGGTACATGTTGTTTGCTTTAGAAATTGAGAATATTAAAAGTGATGATAAGTGGACAATATTTGTAGGTCTGTCAAGCGATTAAAAATTAATTGTGATTAATCGCATAGTTAAACAATACTAGAATATCATTTATTGAAATATTTGTGGGGTCCCAGGGTTTCCCCCACCCTGTCCTCCCCGCCACCGCTACCACTGTCACCCAGGGAGCTGCGAGCAGGGGCTGCTCGAGTCCCTCATGGTCGATGCCTCCCACTCAGCCCACAGGTATGAGATTAATGTGTTACCAAGTTAATGCATTAATTTTCCTTTCAGTTAATTGCAGGCATTAACTGTGGTTGATAGTCCTAATTATTTGTCCATACAATACAAATGCAGTGTGACAGGATTTGAAATTTTCATATAAATATTAACAAAATTTTATTCATAACCTGTATTTGTTACCTTCTAGAAGACCCATTTATGTTTGGTCACATTATCGCAATTGGTCAATTATCAAATTGTCTGTATATTTATTTTATTCAAATTCCAAAAAAGGTAACCACACATAAAATCTACTTGATCTTGTAATAGGGCTGGCTGTCTTTACCCGCCCCACACCCCATCCCTAAAGGATTTTCCATACTTTATTTTTCAATGTCACTAATGTTGTCACAATATTCTGTGTTTTGCTTCTGGGGCTGCAGAACTATGTGCTGCCCCCTCTCAAGATAAAACCACAGTTTACTCATTTATTTACTATCATATTTGAAAATGCTGCTGCTCTCCCTCCTCCCCCTCCCCCCCCCATCCCCCACCTGTGTTCACCCAGGTCTATCAGTACTGAGTATGCTGGAAATCAATCGCTAGTAATAAATTATTTTCTGTGACTAAAATTCTTGGAACACTTCTTTAAGTGGGAGGAGAATAAGTTGGATTCTTATATGCCATTGACTCTTGTTTTGACATTTGGCAGCATATGTATAATAATGGCTGGCACATAATATCTTCTAAGTGGTGAACAAACATTAATCCTCAAAACCACCAGTGTGATGGATAACTAAACATTTCCCATTCTGAAGATAGGGAAACAGAGAGGCAGTGAGTAATTTGTTCAAAGCCACACAGTGAGAATTGTGCCAGAGCCATAGAAGTCCTGACTTCTAGTCCCGCGCTGAGTCTTCTAGACCATACTACTTGGATAGAGAAAGTTTGCATGGGAATTATCAAAACCAATTTAAGGCAGCTGAAGCTTGAATATAAATCATATGGAAACATTTTTGCCATATTTTAAATGTGTTAAACTCTCTCTAAAACATTGGTGTCAAAGAAATGTTGTCTACTGCCAGCTGAATTATTATGGCATGGGACAAACAAACAAAAGCAATGTTAAAGCTCCGTGAACATTTCTATTAGGAAAGAGAGAGTCTAAAAGCTTTTTGGCTTGAGTATATCTGTGTGCTGAGCCATAAGAAACTCAAGGAAATTTCTAAGAGGTATAAATAGCTAATGAACCATAAACTTCTTAAAACTCTGATTTCATCTGTGGCCTCTGAGCAGAGCAGCTACTAGTAGACAAGTAGGCTAAATAATCAAATCCAAGTGTGAGAATGCTGATGTGTCTATTGGAAATGAAGGCTTATGTATTTAAACATTTACAGAGGCACCCATCATCACAGCAACTCGGTGCCTTACACTAATGTGAATAAGGAATAAAAAAAGTCTTTTTTTCAAAATGAAAAACCTAATAGCAAAATCCATGTTTGCTGCTATGAGAATGATCTAATTAAATTAAAAGCATAACCAAAGAAATAAAGCATACATTATGACCTGAAGTTCACTGGGCTTGGACTCTAGCAGATTACTGAATGGAGTGCGTGCCAAAGGCATAACGGAGTACACCGAAACCAACCTAGCAGGTCTCAACTATGGATTATATGTCATCAATTATTTAGATAATGGCATCGAGAGTACACTTATAAACTTTGTGGATGATACCAAGCTGGGAGGGGTTGCAAGTGCTTTGGAGGATAGGATTAAAATTCAAAATGATCTGGACAAACTAGAGAAATGGTCTGAAGTAAATAGGATGAAATTCAATAAGGATAAATGCAAAGTACTCCATTTAGGAAGGAACAATCAGTTGTACACATACAAACTGGGAAATGACTGCCTAGGAGGGAGTACTGCGGACAGGGATCTGAGGGTCATAGTGGACCACAAGCAAAATATGAGTCAACAGTGTAATGCTGTTGCAAAAAAAGCGAACATCATTCTGGGCGGTATAAGCAGGGAGTGTTGTCAGTAAGACATGAGAAGTAATTCTTCCATTCTACTATGCGCTGATTAGGCTTCAGCTGGAATATTGTGTCCAGTTTTGGGTGCCACTTTTCAGGAAGGATCTGGACAAAGTGGAGAAAATCCAGAGAAGAAAAATGATTAAAGGTCCAGAAAACATGACCTATCAAGGAAGATTGAAAAAAATGGGTTTCTTTAGTCTGGAAAAGAGAAGACTGAAAGGGGATATGATAACAGTTTTGAAGTATGTAAAAGGCTGTTACAAGGAGGAGAGAGAGAAATTGTTTTTCTTAACCTCTGAGGAAAGGACAAGAAGCAATGGGCCTAACTTGCAATAAGGGAGGTTTAGGTTGGACATTAAGAAACACTTCCTAACTGTCAGGGTGGTTAAGTACTGGATTAAATTACCTAGGGAGGTTGTGGAATCTCCATTGTTGGAGATTTTTAAGGTTAGACAAACATCTGTCAGGAATGGTCTAGATAATACTTAGTCCTTCCATGAGTGCAGGGGACTGGACTAGATGACCTTTAGAGGTCCCTTCCAGTCCTATGATTTTATAGAGAAAAGAAATCAGCCATTACTGTTATCTTCCTTCCTGAAGAGAGAGGGGGAGAATAACTATTGAAACTAATGGAAAATTGACAATGCAATAGAAGAATGCAACTTGGAACACAAAGCAGTGAAGTCCAAGTCTCAGATTGTTTGTGGGTCCCAAACAATTCAGGCCTTTAAAAAAAATCATGAACTTGATGTGGAATTGAACAGGTTGTCAGCAGGGAGCATAGAGGACTGGTATTATGTGATCATAAATGGCTTGCCTGACTCACAAGATAAACTGCCATATTCCCAACAGCTTCCAGATGCTTTTGCAGGATGGCCTGTCTAGGGCTCATTACGATAATCTAGTCTTGTAGTTGCAAAGACACAAATCACTGTGGTGAGGTTCGTATTAAAGAAGAAGAGTTGCAAGCTCTGGTCCTAGCACAGATGAAAGAAGGGATTGATTGCCATTGCCTTTGTCATGGGCAGCAATGTTTCCAATATGATGATAAAATTATGAACTGTATTGCAAAGCTCTTGCCTAATCTTCCAATAGAAGGCCCCAAATCTCTCCCTCTAAATGCTTCCCAGGCTCATGCTCAGCATGTCCATTTTATCCTGGCTGTTACTAAGCCATTGTGCTCCCAACACTTCCATAACTCTGTCAAAACTCAGAGACTGTTTTATGAAAAGATGATATAGAGCTAAGCATGATCAGTATATGGATGGGACTGCAGGCCAAACGATAACCAGCTGCTCTCTAGTTATGGTATCCCATCATCTTCACTACATGTCTGAACTAATCCTGCAGAAAAGGAGTTACCTGAGGTTGCTCCTGAATTTAGGTCTTGTGTGTAGTGAAATTCAGAGCTGTCGTTGAACTAGCCTCGCCAAATTATTTTTATTGTGAAAAACGAAATTTTTCAGGAATCACTTTCACTTTCTTAGCAAGTTCAGCATTTCGTACAAGGGAAAAAAATGGTCTGAAGTTTTTGCTTGAAGGCACAGTGCATATTTGACTTCTGATTCCCTTTGAAAAGCTGGAGATTAATGCAAATGTAGAGTGGGATGTAGTTAGGTGATGGTGAATTTATGCAGAAAATTCTAATATGTCTGTCTCTTTCAGTATCTGTCTCTCTCACAAACACTACATCCCCCTACTGTCTTGCCCTTAAATCTATAAAATGTTGCAAAGAGTATGATAAATGGCAGTATTCATAGTAAAGCAAATTGATACGGTGTTAAAGATGTTCATTTATTTCTGTTTGCAACAGATATTATGACATTCTAGTTGATGTGCTAAAATGTAATAAGCTCAATATTTTTTATAAAAGACATCAGCCAAGTGAACTTTTCCTCAATGAAGTGTTGAAGAGACATTCTCCTTGTGAGGTTCTCCTTCTCCTTGTGATTATCAGTGACCTCTGTTTTTTTTCTAAGAGTAGAACTATTAACCCTGTTTCCTTGATACTAACTTCATTACTTACATTGTGCCTGCCTTAAGTCTCTATATGGTTTTCAAATGTATATAGTATTCCTCTTGTTTTGCGGTACTGATGTGTTCTGTGTAACAGTGGCTGCTGTTATATATATGACTGAGTTTCAGCTGTAGGTGAAATTAGTCCTGCCTCCAATTGTTAGCATTAAAAAGACAGCATGTGCAAATAGATACTGCATAGTTTTCATACAGTTATTTCCGATTCTAAGTGCGGATGGAGTCTAGGATTTCACACACCATCGTTCGGTAACCCTGGTAAATATTTACTTTTTAAAGGCAATCATTGTAGGGGCAGATTGTGATTTTTGGATATGTTATTTTGTATTCTAGTGGGAGCCCTGAGTTTATAGCCAAAGCCACATAGGGCCAATACATTGCAAAAAGGTTCACAGATTCTTAACTATCTAATCTATATGTTTATAAAGGCCTCATAATTGAAGCCCTTAAGAACTTAAAGAGAAATAACAATCTCTCTTTCCAACCTGGGAGAGAGGGAACTTCATTTGTTTACAGAGTGGTTTTAGTGCCTGGGTGCATGTGTGTGTGTGTAAATTTATTGAAGGGAAAGTCAGGTGTGAATTTTGCACATACTTCTGAATATACGGAAGTCTGTGATCATTCCCGCCTCTGGTACAAGTGAGTTACATAGTCGAGGTCCAGCTCCTGTAAATTCTGTGTTCCACATTCACGAACCTCTCCTGTAGAAGTCGACTGTCTCATTGTTGCTGTGGAATGTGGTGGTCGTGGGAAATTGTGGTTTGGAAGGGACAGTTGATCTCTGTGATCAAGGACCCAAGGCCAGTCCTATGAAAAGCTTTAAATAGCATCATAGAAACCGTTCAAATGGCCACTATTCAGTGGGGAGCCAGTGCAGAGACTGGAGGAAATGGGGTGCTGTTTTCATAGCAACATGGTGTTGATAAGAAGAGAGGCTACTGCATTTGTGGAACCCTTCTGCATCAAAGGTGCAATATAGGTGTACATTAATATTGTGAACAAGTCCTTTTGTGAAAATGATCTGGGAAGGAAGTCCTCCCCCTTCTAGCTTGTCCGCTGGGCATAGTGGAGAGGTCAACCATCCCATGTAAAGAGGTAGAAGGGGAAAGGCACATATACCTGTACTAACATCACAACATGTACAATGATTGCATTCTTTTTTTTTTAAACCTGCTCAGCACACACAAAAATTGGCTCCAAGAAATGAATTTGAATTATTTTAAATTGGGTCCAGTAACTTAATATAATCTATACTCAGTACAAGAGCATTATTTCATAGAGAAATTCTCTTTTTATCTCTCCTGTTATCAGTCTCCTT
This sequence comes from Lepidochelys olivacea, assembly GCF_965140295.1. NCBI lineage: Eukaryota > Metazoa > Chordata > Testudines > Cheloniidae > Lepidochelys > Lepidochelys olivacea. The sequence goes on along the minus strand of NC_140412.1, from coordinate 173,464,987 downwards.
CTATGTCATGCATTCACTAGTATTTTCCTTCCATCTCACGCATGATAAACCTACGTTTCATATGTTATTGATTTCCAATTCAAAGCTGGTAATAGCTAATATTTTTCTTTCATGATTTTTATGGATTTTTCTTTACCTCAGAATTTTAGTAATCAGTTCTGTCAGCGGAGCTCCTGTAGCTTAAATTGTAGCTTGTATTCAACTGGGAGCCATGTATTCTTCTGTCCGTAAGAATTGTCATTATCTTGTAAACAGCCCTTACTTTTTCATTTAAATTTGTAGCATTTTGCCCTTGTCCCCTATCATTCAGGGATAGCTTATTTGTGTAGTTTTACTATTTATGATATATATTGCTACAAATCATTTATCTTTTCACTTGAACTAATTGCAGTATACTTTCACTGCTCTTGCTTAGACTTTCCTTCTATTTGTAGCTATGATTTCTGATTTACAGTCTCTCCAATATAGGTAATACATTTGTTCATAATTAAACTGTGACCCCGCTTTACAAGACTGGTGGCTCAGCATAAGGATCTCTTTGAATAGTTTATAAAACTTCAAGAAGGTTTTGGTAGAAGATACTTTTTGTTTGAACTATTAGTTCACAAAGCTTTGATCATAACCTGTTCTGACAGTGATGTGAGGGTCCAGGACTGACGAGTCTTTTGACATAACACAAAGAGACAGTACCACCAAGAAATCAGAGCGAGTGTGGGGCCTCTGAACAATCATGTAATAAAAACAAGAGCCTAATTCTCCACTGCCCTGGTGGCATTTACACCTCTTTCTAAGAAGTGCACGAAAGTACACAAAGGGTGAGGTAGTAGAGAAGGAGGCTCATAGGGTCCCACTGTTAAAGAAATGTGGTAGCACTGGATTAGTCAGCATTTCTCTACTCCTCTTCCTCGCAATCCATGTAGTTTCTTCTTTCTTGTTCTGAGAATAAGAAGTGTAGAAGGGTGAAATTCACAGAAGGATGGAAGGAAGACCTCTGAAGATTCAGGTAAATTTAGGGATAAGTACCTTAATTTCTGGAGCTTATCTGAACCCTTATTTTAGGATCAATATCAAATGTATATAGAGAGATTAACTGAGTGCTACTGTGGCAGGTTTAAAACCCTTTACAGACTAAGGCTAGAAACCAGTACCCATATCTTCTGAAACAATCAAACAGTCTGGGGGGAAAAACACAAACCAGCATTCTAATGCTTAAATATTACATTCATTCTTCCCATACTGTCAGTCCCTGAATTATTAGTTCATGTATTTGCCAGTGCACATTAGAAGGGGAAAGAGAAACGGAGAGAGAGACAGAGCTACTTTGAGATAGTGGTGACATATGGTTTCTATTTTTATGTTCTCTTTTTATCAGGGTGTTTGGTTGTTTCCGAGACACAGTTCATGAACTTTGAGTCAGTACAATAAGTATATAGCAAAAGGTTGCTGCCAAAGCCTAAATAATGTAATATCATTTTATTTATAACAGCAAAGGTACTTCTTTCAGAGCGTCATCCTAAAAAAGTACCTCTCAAAAGGACTGGGAGCCCAGTGCATAGGGTAATCCACAGTTGGAGGTACATATAGTAACTTCCAGAATTAGGAGAACATATAGCACGTAAGACTGAATAGAAATTCTTACAAAATGGAGAACATTGTCAGTTCTTTTATATATCAGCATATGTTACAATATCAACCTTCATGATTTTTCAGGGACAGCAGAAACAACCATTCAAATTTTTCAATCCTTATTACCAATGGTGGGAGCCTGAAACTGTTGCTATTGAAGTCTACTGCAAAACTTTCATTTACTTCAATGGGAGCAGAATCGGGGCTCTTTTTGTGTCATCCATTACCACCAGGGACACTGAATTACCACTGAAATAATTTGGCACCCCTTAGGGCAACCTGTATTCCCCCTCCTTGGTCCCTTGAGGGCACCCACTCTTTGCTCCCAGCTCCTCAGTTGTCATCTCTCTTGGGTGGAGACCTTCATCTCTCTTCCTCCTGACCAAGCCTTAGTCCATGCTGCACAGTTCCCTGCTGCATCGTGAAATCCCCAGCAAGACAGACTACCTAACAGACTGGACGTACATTTTGCTTTCTCTCTGAAGGCTTATGAACAGCATAATTACCAGCAGATATAATTTATCATTTCTTTATAAGCAAGCAGATTTATTCTTTAGGTGAGAACATTGCAGAGAAAACATATTGAAAACAATAAAGAACCTACATGCATGTTGATAAGTTTACCAGAGATCACCCCTCACTCCCCACCCCAACTCCAATAAGGGCTCTGGTAGGAGTCAGTCCTTCAAACCCCAACAAGGGGATTTTCTGTGGTTACAAATTGATAAGACACTCAGCTCAGAACTGGCACCCAGACTGGGTAGATCAGTCTGTTTCTTTATACTGCTTGGGCCTTTAATCTCTAAACTTCGGGAACAGGTAATCAGTAGGTAATCACCTGCTTCTTGGGGCATAGCTTCAAAGTTTTTGCATACCTGGAGGTGGAAATTTGGATTCACCTCCCTCTAGATATTTGCCAGAAACTCTGCTTAACACACATTATTCCAAAAGGCCATTATTGTTCAGTATAGTTCTTTAATTGTCTAAGCCCACAATAATGCATAACCTTTGCATTTAATACAATGGACTGCAAAGATACTCAAACTTAATTCAGTAAGGTCTTCCAAGAATATTGTAGGAAATTGCTATCTCTGTCACATGTTTCTCATGGATTTATTATCCAGCTAAGCCCAGCCACCCTAAGCAATGCTTCTCAGCTCTTTCCTCGTCTGCCATAATCAAGGACATGTTGGGGGAAGTTATTCCTTTATAGATATAGAGAACCAAATTCTGCCCTTTGATGCAAATGTGCAACTTCCAGTGAAGTCATGCAGAGCTGTGTGCGTGCTTTTGGGGGCAGAAATTAGCCCATTGTAAAATATATAAAGAACTTTAGAATCCTTTATGATGATATTGCATACATATGAGATTATTATGTTCACTAGTGTATCATATATGTGCACACACTCTATTTTAAAGTATTAAGATGATGCCAGAGAAGTTCACAATTAAAGGTTTAACAACTGGTAGGGTCCCCCAACATTAAAGCAGAAAGGGGAACAACTTGGATTAATTTATGAGCAAACCTCATTCTGCATGTTGTCACTCACAATTATTTAATTATGAATATCATTGGTATGGTTTGTAGCAAAGGTGGCAAACATGATTTTTCTGGTTGTTTTATGGGATATGAATTTCCCTAGTTATTTTAAAAACTCCATGCGGGTGCAGGGTAGCATTTCTTCCAAATGTGAAGTCATTTGATTGAGGGCTTACCCAGTTACAGAATCCACCAAAATGGGTGTCTTCTGCTGCCTTGTACAGTTAAACTGAGATGTACTAATGACTGGATGACTCCTCATTGAGTTTGACTGTGAACTCACCCTTGATAGTTTTGAACTCACCCTCCAATTAACATAACTAAGGATAAGTTAGTCACAAGCTCCTACCTAAGGCAAAAGTTTTGGACTGAGCAGGACTGGAGGTTGGCTACAATAAGTGACTCATGGGTGGCAGCTTTTTTATGGGGAGAATTTAATCAAAGTATTTGAAGAAAAATGGATATGAATGTTTCCTGGGTGGGGTATCATTGGGCAGAGGAGTGGGGGGAGAGGGCTGGGGCTGCAGTGAGGGGAAGGGGTAAATGGGGCTGGATGATATCGGGAAATCAGAGTTGGAGGCTCAAGTGAAGGAGGCATGATACCCATCCAGGTCTGCCAGTGCACCCCAGCCCTCCTTGCACCTCACAGCTCTTCCAGTGTGCCTAAATCTTGCCAGTGTACTCCACCCCCTACACTCCCAGCTGTGCTAGTGTATCCCAATCCATCTGTACCCACCCTAAAGCTTTGGGGGAGGGGGGTAGACATGTGAATGCTTCCTGGGAGGGGAGGGATAATTGGGGATGGAGGAATAGGGGTTTGGAGCTGCAGTAAGAGGCAGGAAGTAATGGGGAGGTGGTTAAATGGGGATAGATAGCAAGGGAGGGGAGAGAGGTTGAGGGTTTTGGAGAGGCAGGCTTGGGGAACAGGATGGGTGGAATAGTGAGAAGGGGGTTGTTGGAGTGAGTGGCAAGGAGAATAGGGTCAAGGGCACCTGTCAGTCCCACATTTTCCCCTCCTATGCGTGTCTCAGCCCCGCCTCCCCAAACGAGAGGCAAGAGCCCGCTTCCCTGCCCCCTTCATATAATGTGGATACAGAGGGCCTTGCCTCTGAGGGAATGTCTGAACCCCTCTCTCTGCCGCCTGGGGGACCACCTGCCATGTGAGCTGCGTTCGGGGTGGAGGGAGGTTGCCTTTTGGGAGGATCTGAGGCCCCTGCCTATGTAAGTCAGGATGTGGGGAAGTCCTGCCCCTTTGGTTAGGGAACTGAGAATGGGTATACTTCATGCATATCATCACTGCTGTTTCTAGTCCAAACCTTTGTACACCTATGCAATAAAGATTCAATAACTCATGCTGTTTGCTACAGGTTGTTTCTATTATAATATAACATATTTTTAATGTCATGAGGAGGTTTACTGTAAACACAGCAGAATAGTCAGCAGCTGGTCTAACCAAAATGTTGTTATATTGGATGGGGAGGAGCTGGAGACAGAGGACTTATTTTTATGTATGTTTTGGGGGTGGAGGGGTAGGCGGTAAGGAAGGAGGAACAGGGAAAGGGGTGGCAATGAGGAAGGTTAATGGGCAAGCTTTAGATGGATTGTTTGTGGAAAATCTGTGTTTTACTAGCCCTTAGGGGGATTGGTGACAGGTAGTGGCTACTTCCTGATTTTGGAGCAGATTAATGTGGTGTTTCCAAAAACACACAGTGTGGGGGTTTGGAACCCGCAGCACAGGAATTGATGAGGGAAAAGAAATGCATGCTGCTAGGGCTGTCAACATGTGGATTCTGGGCAATTCCTGGATCACAAAGTTTCAGAAGTTTTCAGGAGAGCAAGGAGTAACCATGGAATGGGGATTGCTGACTGCAGGCTGATTTGGCTCAGTGTGCAAACTGTAAAACATTATGTGTAAATTGTCTGACTACTAACGCCTACCATCAGCATATCTTTTCCTGTTAAAAAACCCTAGGAAATCCAATCTCAAAAAGCTATATTAATGCAAAGTTAAGGTTGATAAGTGGTAGGTTGTCCCCTTTCATAAAACTGAGTTGAGCAAATCTGAAACTTTTGAAAACCAGGAAATGCAGAGTTGAGGTTTCCCAGCAGCCTTAACTCTGTCCTTGTTCAGCTATGCCCCATTAACACACACTCCTTCACTCTGCCAACCCCATAGCTCACCTCCTTTTACAACTCATTCACTCTCACCGACAGAATTCCAATTACCACTGTTAAAGGACAAAAATGGAAATAAAGAGATTGATTGTGCCACCTTCCCTTTGTTCTCCTGGAGGTGGCAATAGCTGATGGTAATTTGTATACACATTCTGGATCAAGTCACTGTATTCGGCGTACCTACAGTAAATGGCATAGGTGGTAGTTGGGCCCTACGTGGTAAAAGTGTTTGTGATATGAGAACATGTGTGGATTACTTTGAGATGTGTGACAGAGTTGTGGTATGTTTTGCACCCTCTGTGTGAGAGCAAAGGGGACACTTGCGCGTGTGTCTGTATGATCTACGATGCATCATTTCATTTCAGTGTAGAATTGTGCACATTATATAATTAGTACGGCGCAGGTATTTTGTTAGGAGGGGTATTGTCAGTAACAAGTTAGGATATGAGAGTAGTCTTTACATTTATCATCTGCATGTGCTCCAGGTAAAGTGAGTCAGGTCGGTGTCAGAGATGTAGATGAACTGAATGGCCATAGTTAATTCTACTTGGTAGAGGTGTGTTTTGGGAGAACTGTGGATTAGTTTGAAGTGTGTGGTAGAGCTGTGATTGTGACATGAGATAAATGTTTTCCACATTCTAATGTGTGTGAGGAAAGGGAAGAGATGCATGTGCACTTTCAGAAAGCAGTATGCATCATTTCTATGGAGAATTGGGTACGTTATGTCAGTAGCAGGGCATAGGGGTTGTATTAGAATGGATACTGGAGTGGTAAGAGGTAGTGAAGTGGCCCTTAAATTATACTCGCCCGTTCTTTCTGAGGACGTGGCTAAGTATGAATGAATGCCTTTTTGTCCTTTAATAGTGTTACATGGAACCCTGTGAGCAAGATAGCCTGGGCAACCTTAACTTTGAATTGCCTGGTTGTCAGAAGTTTGAGTTTTGCTCAGCTCATTTGCAGATGATACAAAACTATTCAAGATAGTGAAGTCCCAGGCAGACTGTGAAGGTCTACAAAAGAATCTCGCAAAACTGGGTGACTGGGCAACAAAATGGCAGATGAAATTCAATGTTGATAAATGCAAAGTAATGCACATTGGAAAACATAATCCGAATTATACATATGAAATGTTTGGGGTCTAAATTAGCTGTTACTACTCAAGAGAGAGATCTTGGAGTCATTGTGGATAGTTCTCTGAAAACATCCACTCAATGTGCAGCAGCAGTCAAAAAAAGTGAACAGAATGTTGGGAATCATTAAGAAAGGGATAACTAATAAGACAGAAAATGTCATATTGCCTCTATGTAAATCCATGGTATGCCCACATCTTGAATACTGCAGATGTTGTCGCCCCATCTGAAAAACGATATATTGGAATTGGAAAAGGTTCAAAAAAGGGCAACAAAAATTATTCGGGGCATGGAACAGTTGCCATATGAGGAGAGATTAATAAAACTGGGACTTTTCAGCTTGGAAAGAGATGACAAAGGGGGGATGTGATAGAGGTCTATAAAATCATGACTGGTGTGGAAAAAGTAAATAAAGAAGTGTTGTTTATTCCTTCTCATAACACACGAACTAGGGTCACCAAATGAAAGTAATAGGCAGCAGATTTAAAACAAACAAAAGGAAGCATTTTTTCACAGAACGCACAGTCAACCTGTGGAACTCCTTGCCAGAGGAGGCTATGAAGGCCAAGACTATAACAAGGCTCAAAAAAGAGCTAGATAAGTTCATGGAGGATAGGTCCATCAATGACTATTAGCCAGGATGGACAGGGATGTGCCCCTAGCCTCTGTTTGCCAGAAGCACAATGGGATGGATTACTTGATGATGACCTGTTCTGTTCATTCCCTCTGGGCACCTAGCATTGGCCACCGTCAGAAGACAGGATACTGGGCTAGATGGACCTTTGGTCTGAGCCAGTATGGCCGTTCTGATGTTCATCATTCTTCAAAAATTGAATACAAAATCCACACCGCTGAGCAATGCAACTAAAAAATCAACCTAACTCCTGGGGTAGACAGTGCAAGGTTGATGAGAAAATTGTCCTGCTGATGTAACTATCACCTCTTCGGGAGATGGAGTCCCTACGCTGATGGGAGAAACCCTCCCATCATACTATAGTGGCACAACTGCAGAGGAGCAGCTGCTCTGTTGCAATGTTTTAAGTGCAGACAAGCCTATGGTCAGTTTTGCAAAAACGTACTCTGGTTTGCTTGATCCTGAAATGCCTTCTCTTGTACTCAGCAGGGTGCACAAGGTTGTTATACTTCGGCACAAGCACCAGCAGAGGCTACAATGGGCTCAAGTAAGGTTACATGCCAATAATTGCCCTCCACACTAAGCACTCTTAAGCCCCTTGGACACTTGCTCCCATAACTTGCAGGGCATGGGTAAACAATGTGCATAAGAGGAGATGTGGGTTTAAGAGCAAATCCTCTTCATGCTATCAAGATGATTAGCGACAAGCTTCCATCTTAGATGTGATTCAGGCAGGTGCACAGCCGCACGGTAATTAATACAAGATTGAATGTATTTGCACTTGCTGTCCTTCTCATCACTTTGTACTTTCTGCTTTAATGTGCTATATTCTTGTCACCAGTTTGGCTGGTGCAGTGTTGTGTCAAACCCAGTTGTCTGACCTGGGGCTGCTTGTGTTGGCAGGAGGGAGAAATAGGAGAGGTATAGCTCGGAGGAAGATGCCTGGCTGAGCAGGCATAGTGGAAGGAGTGCTAATGCTGGGAAGATTAAGACTCTGAGAGGGGGAAGGTATTAGGGGTGGGGTGGGGGGGACTGTGTGAAGTGGACAAGCCAGTAATGAAGTGGTCAGTTCACATCCCATCAAATTGCCTGACAACACCCTTAGAGCAGTTTATAGTGCACATATCACACTGGACAGATGACAGAGGACATATCTTCTAATATGAAGCAAATAGGCAGCCAGCATACCAAGGATTTAGTAAGCCTTTCCTTGCCACAAGCTCTACATTGGACATACAATTCCCTTATTTACTTATCATTAATCTTACATCTTGGTATAGTATGTCCATGTTGTACTGAAGTGAGAATTGTGATAGTTTGTCATTTAATTTAACTCGTGATGTGTAGTACATTGCAAGGGACTCAAAAAAGAATTAAGAGCAACATTTTACAGTGGTTCCTCACCAGTCTTGCTATTGGATGACTGATAAATCATTGTTTTAATTTGTCAGCATAGGGAACAACCCTTTTCTGGCTAGTGGATGAAATAAAGGACTTACTACATTTTTATTTTTCATGTCTAATTTCTATTATTTCATTAAGAAAACTGTTAGATTAACAGAAAACCTTTTTTGCAAGTCCTAAGTCCAGGTCTGTGCTCTTGTCATCATTCAGCTGGCATAATAAACAGATAAAACAGTGCAGGGAATTTGTCATTTTTGCAGCTGTAACTAGCCTTCCTCCACCATACACCTCATATTACATCAAACCACCTTGGATAGCTGGTAGAAAGCCAAGTGTCTCACAGGTTTGAAGGCAAGCAGTGGTCCCTAGCAGATTCCTACTGAAACACTTAGAGAACACCAAATAGAAAAATAGATCTTTATGAAGGATGGCAAGAAAGTTGCAAGGAAGCATGGGAAATTAATTGATTTTAGTGAAATATATACAGTGTCATTCTCACCACATATAAGAGATCAAGACAGTAGATGTGTCAGTAACCAATGTCTGCCTGCTTTGGAGTGCGATGAAGTTTTGACTGAAGTTTTGAGCGTCTAGCTGTAGTAGAGTGTTCTGTACCCCTTTCCGTTTTCTTGCAGAGATATCTCTTTTCCAGCTGCTAGCTTCATCATTCCCATAGATCCATTTTTAGGGTTCTTTTTCCCTATGGAGGTGAAGTGGAAGCACTTCCCAATTCCCAGTTCAGTCTGCTAAGCCCAAGGTTCCTGTCCATGGTCCTTCCCAACTTGCAGAATTATTCCTCTTGCTCCCATTTGCTCTAAAAACTGCCCCCCTACTTGCAGTTTTTCCAAAAGCAAAATCCCAATTTCATTTAAGACTAAATAGTCTCTTTCGCTGCACCGTCTGAAGGAGTAGCTGAGGCCCTGTCCCATTTGAACTCCCTCATCGACCATCTATACACAGCTTCCTCTCTGAAGCAGGTTGTCTGTGTGTATGACATCTGAGGTAATGATAGTTTCTCTTTCTAGAGTCTTTCATGTTGTTCCCTGGTCAGGCCCCTTTGAACAGATCTTTGGGAGTACTCGAGCTGCTCTCCTAACAGTTCTGTTCCCACCACTTGTGATAGAATATGGTATGTTATCAACTTTCTTTCACAATCTTGGGCCCTGACTCCAATCCTTCAGGGACTCCACATCAGTTTTCTGCTTACTCTCCTTCAGTGTTGATCCACTCAAGACCTATGACCTCTCTAGGTTGCCTCCATATCCCGAGTTTGGACTTTCAAGCCACTCCCCTATTCCCAAATCAGTTCTCTGACTGCACAATCCACCTCCACAGCCCACAGTTTCTTACATATGCCTGTACTGAGTCACTCCTTCCCAGTGCTCCCTCAGGATTTTAAATCTTCATATTTGCACTCTAATTTGGGATGAGAAGTTGAAAGAAGTTATCAGTCCTGATCCGATTCTAAAGCAGAGTGGAAATTTCCACCTAGGAAATAACCGTTTATAGGCATTTCAGGAACTATCCCTTTCATCAAGTCTGCAGTGATTAGGTAAATGTTGGGCTCTGTCAATCCAAGTTTAGCTATGACTTACAGAGTTGTTATGGGGTGGAGGGGACAGTGTTTATTCCATACTTCCAGGAAGTTCATGAGAGTGGTGACATGAAGCTTTGGGAGCAGGGTGGGAATGAGAAGAGATGTAAGAGAGAGGCAAGATCAGGATGTGAGAATACCCTCCATATCCCAAGGGCTCTCATCTAACACTTCAGCTGATCAGCAAATTTCTTGTATGTCCAAATATCATAGGCTCTGTTTATGTTAAAATTGTGTTATGCATAACTCTGTGTGTGCGTGCGTGTGTAATTTAGATACAAACACACATTAATTTTCTATGGTCATTGGGCCATACAAGCTATAGGACTAAGAAAAAGCAAAGACATTTTATGATGCAGTTGGTATATATTTGCGGTTTTCAAATTCATACACCTTCAGGATTTTACAGTTGAAATTGTCTGAGGAATAAAGTGGAAGAAGAATGTGTCTTACCACAAATAAAATAGCAAAGTGTATTTATTACCATCTGTACAAAGACACTATGCAAGCAGTAGTTTCATGTCTGCAACAGAAAAGTGTTATATATTTAAGGGCACTGCCTTAAATTGTTATAAAAATATAGGACATGGATATTATGTGAACTCTGGAGTCTGTTCTATTCTAATGTTGTTATGTACCTTTTAGTTTGGCAACAGTACTAGCTCTTGAGTGAGGATAGGCAAGAATGGCTTTCTGTGAGAATTTTTTAGATTTTGAAATATTTTCCTATCTTAGATCAAGACAAAAAGTCAAAATCTTAAGAAAAAAAATTATGCATCAACAAACTAAAAAAAAACCACCACCAGTTTGGGGGCAATTATTGAAATATTTTCTTTTGATTATGACCTTTTTCAAAAACATTAAAATTAAATTTTGAAACAAAGTCTTTTGAAGCCAAAAAACAAAATTTGGAAATGTCAAAATAGGACATTTTGTCAATTTTGAAACTTCTTTCAATATTTTCTCAAGTTGGGGAAATTCATTGAAACTGACCCTTTCCTGCAAACAGTTTTGACTTTAACGAATGGGAAATTTTTAGCAAAAAATGTTTTGTCAAAATATTTTCGACTATCTGTAGTCTTGAGAGCTATAGCAAAATATTGTGTGGAGAATTATTTCCTCTTCATTCTCTTTTGTTGAAAATAAAATCTATAAAGTTAACTACTATTCTGTCCTCATTTTAGTGGAATGTTAAATGGTAAAACAATTGTATGAAGTGTCTCAGACGTGGATGCCAGCAGCAGATTATTATTTATTTCCTTTCTGGTTTATACTTTACATGTTGAATTTCTGGAGTAAATTTTTATAGTGTGGATATAAGCCCTTGAGAAATGAAAGCTTATAATAAACTAAAATATGGACTGACTCTGAATCATATCAGCACAAATAGCAGTGCTTGAAAAGCAGAAAAGTAGAATCCAGGGCCTTTAAACCAAAAGCAAATTATAACCCATCAGTTTTTCTATAGGGCAATCTCAAGACCTTTGAATTGGATAATAAATTCCCAGAAATGGACTGTTTGTAATTAAAATTAAGCACCTCAGGATAATTTCATTATATTTTTAAAGTCAAGTATGTGTGAATAAGAGTTCTGTGCTCATTGTTATTAGTTTCTTTAAAATAATTTTCACTTAAAATGAATTATTTTCTTGAAAATGCTCCACATTTTCAGGGTCCAGGGATTAATTGCCCTATACTTGGAAATCAGAAATGCTATATATATTTTTTTCTGCTTCAATAGAGTGAGCCTGCTGGCTTCAAAGCAATTAGTTGAAAAAGTGCTAGGTAATAAATGAGTTGTTTATGACTTACTGTACATATCTTTTTCCAGTGAATTGAAAATGAGTTGAATAATGTGTTCTGAGTAGAGCTTTTTATGTGTATATTTATCACCGATCTGACTGCAATGCAGCACAGTTGCTAATTCATTGGAGCATCCTTGATTTTAATGCCTTAAAAGTGGAATACAGCACTCATTGTATTGCAATTGATAAAGGGGTAGACGGCAAGTACGTAAGTAAAAATGCTGGCATGCTACTAAACACACAGACTAAGAAAAGAAGGATCATGTCAGTCAAAATGTACTGTATATGTATATTATTTTTATATATACAACTTCCACTGAATATATTCATGTTCATGGAAATTGCAAGACAGTTGTCACTGAAAAGTGAAGTACGAGGAGCAACACTGTAAATGTTACCAAGCTCCTGAAAAACATGTCTCCACTATGATGCGGGGTGTGAGGGGAAAGAGGGAGAGAGAGGGCAATTCAGTTTCTGTTATTCATTACCATTACTATTATTATTATATTACAATAACACTCAGGGGCTCCCAGGAAGAAGAACCCTTTCTATTAGCCACTGTACAAATATATAGAAAAACATGGTCCCGGTCCCAAAGAGCTTACAGTCTAAAACAGGCATGGCCAAACCGTGGCTCGTGAGCCACATGCGGCTCTTAAATGGGTCAACTGCAGCTTGCGGAGCTCGGGGCTTCACCCTGCAGTGGGGCAAGCCAGTGCTCGTGCCTTCAGCTCCATACTGGGACATCAAAGCTTGGACCTTCATCCCTGGTGGAGCGCTAAGGCTTGGGGCTTCACCCCCACTGGAAGGCAAATCGAAGCTCGGGGCTTCAGCCCCTCAGGGGTGAGGTGGTGCTCTTGGCTTTAGCCCCGCAGGAGGAGGGGTGCTGCTGCTGAGGGCTTCAGCAGCATATGCTCATTATAACAGGCAATTGCATCACTGTAGTGCTGTGCAGACCTCATGTACTGTGATCTCCTTGCATGCTGCATGGTACAGGCTATGTTTACTGTTAAGTTGCAGTCGAATAGCTTAAGATTTAAGTGTTAACCCTACATTAATTTCATGGATGACAATGACCTCTTCAAACTGTAAGAAATGCAAGTATGAAGATGAAAACTGAAATTTTCAGCCAGAATGGGAGGAAGATTTTGCATTCACTAGTAAAAGTGGCAAACCCCTGTGCCTTATCTGCAATGGATAGCTCTCTCACTACAAAGTGAGCAACCTGAAACGTCACTATGAAACAAATCATAATAACTTTTCCTCCAAATACTTTCCTGGATCAGAATTAAGGAAAAACAAGCTAACCACATTAAAATTACACCTCAACAGACACGACTTTCTGCATTCAGTAAGGAAACATCACAATGACGGAAGCTAGTTTTGTTATGACATGGAATATCACTCGTGCAAAACATCCATATTGTGATGTAAAATTTAAGAAGAATATTGCAGAAGTGATTGCAATTTTAGATCCAAGTAACACAAGACTTCAACGACTAATACAGCACATTCCAATTTGGCACCACACTATGGAGAAGTGGATTTCCCAGATCAGTGCTGACATTGCAAGCAAGATGCAAAACAATATAAAGAATTCTCTAGCATTCAGCTTAGCTGTCAGTGAATCTACAGATATTCAAGATAAATGACAACTAGCGGTAGTTGTTTGCTATGTTTCCGTGGATGTAATTGTGAAAGAAGAAATGTTGTACTTAGTGGTGCTAAAAGAAACAACTTGCGGTGTTGACATAAAGAATGCACTTGACAAAGCATTGACAAATGCCAATGTACTGCTGGATAAACTTGTCAACATTGTAACAGATGGAGCACCTGCAAGGGTCGGGGGGAAAATAGGCCTTATTGGAATTTTGAAAAGCGATCCTAAATTTCCATAGTATCTCCCTGTTCATTGCATCATCCATCATGTACAACTCACAGGTAGATGCTTCAAGTATGAAAATGTTATGGAAACAGTCCTGGAAATTGTCAATTTCATCCGCTTGAATGGGAAGACTCATTGACAGTTCAAAAATTTAATTTAAGAGCTGGATCTTGAAGCAAACCTAATGACGTCTCTTTCTCCTATATGTGAGGTGGTTATCACCAGCAATGTCTTAAATAGGTATGTGGAACTGTTGGAGCCTATCAATGCTTTCCATGAAGAAAAGGAAAAGTCCTATCCACAACTGAAAGGCAAGCAATGGATGCAGGATCTGATGTTTTTCACTGATATTATGCAGCACCTGCAAACTCTCAGCTTGGCACTCCAAGAGAAGGATAAGATTATTTTTGATCTTACTCAGACAGCCTTCATCTTACAGAACAAGTTAAAGCTTTTGCAAAGAGACATAGTGTCAAGAGACTTCAACCACTTTCACGATCTCAAGAGTAGGGTAAATACATTCCCTGAAACCAAAGTATAAGATCACAGACTTGAGGCACTGCATACAGAGGTAAATTACAAGGACTGCTTGATGACTTTCAGACCAGGTTTGAAGACCTGAAGAAGCTGAGATCCTGCTTCACCTTTCTTGTAAACTCATTCATGGCTGATGTGATCAATGGCTCTCAAAATAGTAGTTACAGAAACATCTACTATAGAAATGGAACTATTGGAACTCCAGGAAAACCAGGCTCGAAAGAGGATGCATAACTCACAGTCTACAATCGAGTTCTGGAAGCCAGTGCCAGGGAATGAAGTATCCTCAACTCAAAAAAAACTAGTGTACAATGCCTTTCAATTTTTCGCACGACATACTGCTGCGAATCGCTGCACTCCATGATGTAGTTTGTAAAATCGAAACACCGTGCAGTCCTTGCAAATCAATACCTGACTGAGCTTCTCCATACTGCCTTGACAACACATCAACCAGATTTCCAAAGACTTACAACCAGGACGGAGACCCACAAGGCCTCTAGCTCTAGGAGTAATTAGCGGTGATCCAGTAAGTAGGATGTTAATAGTTTAAAAAAATGCATGCTTAAGGTTGCTCGTGTCTTGCGGCTCTCGAATTTCTAAAGATTACTGTATGCATCTCAGAGGATCAGTAAGTTTGGCCACCCTTGGTCTGAAAGTGATGCACACAAAGGATAAAGGGAGAGAGATACAAACAAATATATACATTACATTATGTAGCTCTATGGATTGTATGTAGAATATCTACCTTGCAAAGGGTTGTGGCTGTATGGGGCCCTGCACCTGGCCCCCTGCTCCCAGAGCTCCACTCCTGGGGCCCCCCTCCCAGCCCCATGGCCGGGTCTCTGCCATGGCTGCCAGCCCCTGCCCAGGGCTCCACTCCTGGCCCTGTGCCTGCCCACAGCTGTGCTCCAGCCTTAGCTCCCTTACCTCTGTCTGGGTCTCCGTGCCCCCCACCCCCACCCAGAGATACGGCCCTACTCCTGGCCCCAACCCTGGAGGACAGGGGCAGCAGACAAGGGGGTCGATGAGGTAAAAAGTAAAAACTGCTTTCAGCACCCCAACTATTAAGTGTCCAGCACCACTGGGCTCCAGGGGTTCAAGATGTTTAATTGCAGTGTAGACATTTGGGCTAACCTCACAGGGTCCTAGAGCTTGGGCTCCAGCCCAAGCCCAAATGCCTACAACACAATTAAACCCAATTAAACCTTAGCCCAAGCATCTTAGCCCGAATCAGCTGGCAAGGACCAGCCAGAGGTTTTCAATGGCAGTGTAGACATACCCATTGAAACCAGTGACACAGTGGTGCAAGTTTATATATCTTTGTAAAAATGTGGCAGACTCTAGGCCCTTACTTAGAGACCCAGAGCTTTGTTGTTGTGACATCATGTTATTAGAGAATTGACCCTTTTTATAGCTTATGGTGGTGCAGTGGAGTTACTGCTGACTCTTGCTAGCAGTAGAATCCGTTAGCTCCACCAAAGATATAAAAGGATATGTAGAACTTCTCTCACAGGCCCAGGAAATTAGTGTCTGGGGCTGAGATGTTCTGGAAGGAAAGCTCCAAGGAATAATGATGTATCTAGTTTAAACTCTGTGAGGGAATTGGTTAAGAAACTAGCATTTCCCCAACTCTTCATAAAAAGTGCTATGAAATTGTTAACTTCCATCTGTCAAAGACAGATGTTGCACTATCTGTCAATGCAGGAAGAAAGACAGGAGGCCATACATGTGGTTTAATTAGGCTGAAGTTTTATTCACTTATAATATCTGGAAGTACCCAGCAACAAATTGTACAGTGCAGGGAAGAGGGAGTCAGCTCCTCGCTGATCGAGACATAGCTGTCCCAACCCCCTTCCTCAGCTCACTGAAAGGGGGCCAGGAAAGGGAGGGGGATGGGGTTGGCTCCCTGCTGACAAGGAGTAGGAGCTCTAACCTCCCCTTACTTAGATCAAGTCAGCAAGAGCAAACAGGATGTATCCCTCCTTTTGAAAACGAAGTTGGGAGGGCCAGGTCAGGGTTTAAAATAGGACATATGGTCACCCTAGGTAATACCCACATTGTGTCAAAAGGGAACCCAGTTCTATTCCAAGTACATGGGAGGGTGGTTGGGTATTTTCATCCCAATCCTGGTAAAGCAGGCCTCTCAGTGGCTGCATGGGGTATAAATACCCCTCCCACTCTTCCAGTCAGCTGGAAGGGCAATGCAGTGATCTTGAGTTGCCCCAACTGTATCTTGCCCTTCACGTCCATTCCTGTAAGCTTCCCATCTCCTCTGTCTTGCAAGGGAGCTCCTAAAGGGGCAATGCCCCTTTTCTTCTAGCCAGTCAGACAAAGACCCACTTGCATAAAGATTGCAGTGGGCACATAATAAGATTCTTAGTTTGACAACAACCTTCATCTGCAGCAGTTTGAGTTTAAATGCACCCATCGTGTCACTGCCATAAGGAGTGAAATTATATGTTCTGGGGGTTTGTTGTTTTTTCCAACCTGCTGGCTAGTGGGGAAGATTACTGGAGATAATTAGCATGATTATTTGTTAATATTTATCTTTTGGTATAAGAAGACTCCTACTAACTTCAAGGAGACCATGTTTTGGCCTGAAGGGGATAAAATGTTGAGATACTTAGGTATTAGGAGTTTGTTATAATAATTACTAACTAAAACGTTAGAGCCATATTGTGCCATCAATATTGAAACAGAACTCTCCACTGAAAACTAATAGAGTTCTGACTAAAAATTCATGGCACAGCATGGCCTTGAGTAAGGACTTCAGAACTTGACCCTAACTTTACCACTATATCATTGGTTGGTTTGGTGAATCTCCACTGGAAACTTCAACTTCAGATCTACCATGTAATGCATTGGGTCATGCTCCTGACAAAAGTAAAATAAAACAAAATGAGTTGTGTAGATTCAAGTGAATAGGTCAGAATCACAAGTTACTTATGATTTACTGGGCAAGAATAGAGCCACTAACAATAAGAGCTTGTATGTCAGTCTGTTCAACATAATTTTCTAATCATTTGTATGGCGGAAGAAAGCTGTTTAGGCTGTTTACATATTTTCTATTAAAGTAGCCGTAAAGGAATAGCCTCAGAAACAACATTACATTTTAATTTCTTTTCCTCCTTTTGGTCTCAGACTTGTGACTAGCCAGTCATCCATTTAGTCATATTCTTCACTATAGTTCAGCATCACTTTAGTAGTGTTTAAATCACGTATGTACTCTAAGTTCCCTTTTTAAATATCTTGATGTGACGGCAGTCCATATGTACAGTTCAAAAAACATTGATTATGGAATAGTTATACATTTTATGAAGTCAGATCCTCAGCAGACTAATAAATTAGGATTCTGAGTCAAGGACATACTTTAATCAATAATAGTAGATGACATATTACATTTATGTGACCCTCAGCATGATTACTGTTTATATATAAACTAGCAAAGGAAGCCATAATACTTTGTAATGATTAACATGCTGAAGTATTTTTCTTAAGCAATGCATCATTTGTTTTAAATGATATATTTGGGATTGATGTTTGAGTGGCTTAAAGTTATTGTTTTATATTGTATACTTTATTACTCTGTGTGTGTGGGGGGGTGTATTTTAAGATGCCTAATCATCAGCCTCCTTATTCCCCACTAGATAAATCTAATTGCAAACTGAACTGTTCCTCACACGTTCTTGTCAACTGCTGGAAATGGCCCACCTTGATTATCACTACAAAAGGGTTTTTTTTCTCTTCTGCTGGTAATAGCTCACCTTACCTGATCACTCTCGTTACAGTGTGTATGGTAACACCCATTGTTTCATGTTCTCTGTGTATATAAAATCTCCCCACTGTATCTTCCACTGCATGCATCCGATGAAGTGAGCTGTAGCTCATGAAAGCTTATGCTCAAATAAATGTGTTAGTCTCTAAGGTGCCACAAGTACTCCTGTTCTTTTTGCGGATACAGGCTAACACGGTTGCTAGTCTGAAACCTGTAATTTAGAAATAAATTCTGCATTTGCCTATTGAGTATGTGTGTGATTGCTCATCTTCATTATAGGCAAATGCATTAGTTATTGTATTCTGCAGTGTATTTTGTGGTCTGTTCATTGGAGTATGAACGACCTGATAAGAATTGTCATCTTCCAAAGCATAATTTAAGACGAAGAGAACCTTCCCCAAATGCACAACGTGGGCTGTAAGATGAAGTTGTCATAAAATCACAGGAGCCATATTTAACTCAAGTTGTGAAATGTAGATGTACTAAATAATTAGCAAGACATCAATTAATGATGTTATGGCTTGTTCTCAAGTTAAGTGAGCTCCTTTGCCTTTTCAAACCCTCAGAAAGAGAGGTGATTACATGACCACAAGTTAATGTGAAGTTAGTTTTCCATCAGTGCAGTGGAAATGGAAGATTCTTCAATGTGGCCCATAGAAGGATCAGGGAGCAAAAAATGAGAAAATTCTTGGGAGGCTCAGATCTTCAGAGCCCTGCAAATCCACTGATATCCACAGATCATTTTTGCAGCTCACGGATCGGATGCAGATACAATTTTTGTATCTAGAGCCCTGCAAATCTGTGGATATCCATGGACCATTTTGCAGATCGGATGCAGATACAAATTTTGTATTCATCCGGGGCTCGTCTGATCTGAACATATTCATCACCCATTCCAAGAAGGGTTTTATTGCAGAGGTTCTGGCTTAACCTAAATTGGCACCAATTAGGCAACAGACTCTAACTGCATCTCTTTCTATTCAGTTGTATAAATAGCAAACTCAAATATATAAAAACAAAAAGAGGAAGCCATTCAGAGTAGCTCTCATATTTCCCTGGAAATTCCCTAACCTGGCTATTAGTCTGTACAACCTGTCTCTATCCATTCTGAGAGTAACACAAGCCTCTTTTAAGGTTTTGAGCCTCCAAAAACCTCCATAGGCTCAAATGCACCTACATAACTCCTAGTCGATAGTGACTCCATGATTTACTTCTGAATCCTGGCTGACAATCGTCTACACTGCAATTAGACCTGAGAGGTGGGAGTGTCCCAGAGCTCAGGCTGCAGCCTGAGCCCAAAGGTCTACACTGCAATTAAAGAGTGTCCTAGTCCAAGCCCCAGGAGCCTGAGATGGTATGGGCCAGCCATGGATGTGTGACTGTGGTGTAGACATAACTTCAAGATGCTTAGACATTTGTGTGGCTTCACCTGGGAACACCCCCAGGGAAGAGTATGGAACAGCTACAAGAGATACCAATAGACCCTGTTGCCATGCCCTGTAATATTACAGGGTATTGTCCAATACTGTACAGCAGTGTAAATGAGCAATGAACAGATACCATGGCAACATAAACAGGAAAAGAGAAAAATATACAAAGATACATCTATATAAAAAAAACCCAAACCCTGTACCTAAACTATGGGTAGGCATCTGGTCAAAGTACAATAGGCCATTATGTTACAACATGTGTCATTAACTAATTACACCAATTTTCCTACAGTTTCACTAAATTTCAGATTGCTTAAATTCAAGTCCAGATGAGAGATGTCTTAGAAATACATAAATTGTGTAAATCAAAATAGAAATATTGAACTTAAAGTTCTCAGTTTCGTAGTTTCCAATGGCTCATCTCTCGAGATAAGTAGGAAACTTCAGTTTTAGGCCCTGCTTCAGAACCTATGCCTTGTTTTGGCAATATGACATCTCACCAGTTACTGCTCGGTCTTTCAATTTTACTTTCAGGGGAAGATTATTGAAAATACTGTGTAGGTGCAACTTTAGTATCAGCTGGAATCCTGACCTTGGAAGTGTAGTGAGTTTGGTCCTTTCCCCTTTTTAAAAGGGTTTTAGACACCTGGCTGCTCTTAGGTGTTTTTGTCCACATATGACAAATTCTTTGTTTTCACCTGGATCTGCTACAGTTACCTATGATTTTTGTGATCCCCCACAACATGTTGTAGATGGGGCTGCCCTTGAAGACCAATTGGAAGTTATTGGACTTGTAGAAAACAGCAGTCCACCTGCTTTAAGGTGTTATACTTAAGTAATTGGGCCCAGGTTTGTAAATGTATTTAGGCATTGTTCTGCTCAGTGTTGTGAGACCTAAGTGACTTAGGAACCTAAATCTCATTTTTCAAAAGTGACTTAGAAGCCTAAGTCCCACTGACTTTCAGGTTACTCAAGCGCTCCAACCATTTCACTGGCTTCCTATTTGTTCATTTCTGGGTGCAGTTTAGATATCAACACTGATGTACAAAAATGTGTGTGGCTTGGGTCTTGACTATTTTAGGAGAACTTCTGTCTGACAGACCAGTATTTACCGCCATTGCAGTTGACATCAGCAGGGGCACTCAAGTTAATAGTCTCTATCTTTAAATGCATAGTGGCAGGCACCAGATGATTTTTGGTAGAGACCCTTGATTCACATTCATTTCCCCTTTTGTTCTGATAAAGCCTGGGGCCAGACCCTCTCCTGGTATAAATCAGTGAATCTCCATTGACTTCAGTGGATCTACACTGATTTACATCAGCTGAAGCTCTAGCCCGGAGCTTGTTCACCAAAGGGTCGTGGTGCAGAGACTTTGTCTTTACTCAGGCATAATTAACTGCTTTTATTGTTTCACTTGTTAGTACAGGGGCGGGCAAACTTTTTGGCCTGAGGGCCACATCGGGTTTCAGAAATTGTATGGAGAG
Source organism: Lepidochelys olivacea (assembly GCF_965140295.1). NCBI lineage: Eukaryota > Metazoa > Chordata > Testudines > Cheloniidae > Lepidochelys > Lepidochelys olivacea. Next base: position 173,443,967 of record NC_140412.1, on the reverse strand, counting down.
CTGGTTAGGGGAGGCTGTGCCAGGCTGTGTCACTGCCCCCTATCCACCCCCCCCTTCCTTCTCACCCCCAACGGGCCCCCCCCAGGGCTCCTGCCCCATCCAACCCGCCCCCGTCCCTGACAGTCCCCCCAGGACCCCTGCCCCATTCACACACCCACCCCCCACTCCCTATCCCCTGACTGCCCCCGGAATCCTTGCCCCGACTGCCCCCCACCGCCCCATCCAACCCCCACTCCTTCCTGACTGCCCCCCCCGGGACCCCTGTCCCCATTCAACCCCCCCGTTCCCGCCCTCTGACCGTCCCGACCCCATCCACACCCCCATCCACACCTCCTGACCACCACCCAGAACTCCCCTGCCTTCTATCCAACCCCCATGCTCCCTGCCCCCGTACCACACAGCACAGGTGGCTGACGGCACTACAGCCGCGCCGCCCAGAGCGTTGCGTCGGTGTAGTGTAGTAAATTGCTCTCCATAACTGCTACCAGTAGCACATTCCTACACAGAGCAGTTTCATACGCTACACTGGGAGCATGGTGCACTGAGGCTGCGGGGGAGGAGAAACAGCAGGGGAGGGACTGGGGGCTAGCTTCTTGGGCCAAGAGCTCAGGGGCCGGGCAGGAGGGTCCCGCGGGCCGGATGTGGCCCGCAGGCTGTAGTTTGCCCACCTCTGGTATATAGTCTACCTTTATAGAGTTATGTATACACAGTATATTTTATTGTTAAGCAGATAGTTTTTAAATGCCTTGAAAGTTACATAGACTAGTATGTATTATTGCATACTAGCAAGAAATTACTGGGTTTCCTGAATTTGAACAAAGCCAAAAGGACAACTTAGTTCAAATGAGTTTACTGCTTTTTTTTTCTTTGCCTTTTTTTTTAATTGCATCAGTTTTTCATTAATCCTTCCCTTGCAAACAGTCTGTAACAGCACCTTATTGTTCTGGAGATAACACTCATAAACAGTTTGGCAGCCTTTTCTCTGAATGTGCCCTAAAGGAACTTTGCTTAACGAAATGTCACTGCATATTTTAATACTGATTTCTCTCTGTGAATCACACTGGTTAAAACTGCTAGGCAGTTTGTGGTTTTTAACCTGTACAATAAAACAAGCTTGGTAACATGCTCCAAAGAAATGGGAAGTCCACACTCTGGTAATAAATAAGAAACTGTGTTCTCTTTGATTCACTAAGGATCTGTTAATGGCACCATCATTTAAATATATGCATCTGTGCAAGATCAGGTTAGAAGTCAGCAGCAAATGGAACTAGTCTGGGCATTATTGTGAACCTGAATTAATTTTACAATCTGCCCCATCTGCCTTTTGAATGTGTTGCCTTGGGTACAGGATGCTAGTCTTATTGTTGAGAAGTTCAAAGTCACATTAAACACTTGTTAAATTGTAGGAACCGAGAGTTTGTCTAGATTGTCAGATCAGCTGTTTTTCCTCTATTTCGTCTGACAGGAGCAGGTAATTGTATTCTGTCAGCTATGATGAGGTCCCTTAGTATCATCTGATCAGCCTGTGGTTCAGTACTACTTGTTTCTATTACTGCTTATACATATTCTACTTGCTTTTTGAAGAGCTGTTCACTACAGACAGGGGTGCTGTCTAGAATCATAGAATCATAGAATCATAGAATATCAGGGTTGGAAGGGACCCCAGAAGGTCATCTAGTCCAACCCCCTGCTCAAAGCAGGACCAATTCCCAGTTAAATCATCCCAGCCAGGGCTTTGTCAAGCCTGACCTTAAAAACCTCTAAGGAAGGAGATTCTACCACCTCCCTAGGTAACGCATTCCAGTGTTTCACCACCCTCTTAGTGAAAAAGTTTTTCCTAATATCCAATCTAAACCTCCCCCACTGCAACTTGAGACCATTACTCCTCGTTCTGTCATCTGCTACCATTGAGAACAGTCTAGAGCCATCCTCTTTGGAACCCCCTTTCAGGTAGTTGAAAGCAGCTATCAAATCCCCCCTCATTCTTCTCTTCTGCAGGCTAAACAATCCCAGCTCCCTCAGCCTCTCCTCATAACTCATGTGTTCCAGTCCCCTAATCATTTTTGTTGCCCTTCGCTGGACTCTCTCCAATTTATCCACATCCTTCTTGAAGTGTGGGGCCCAAAACTGGACACAGTACTCCAGATGAGGCCTCACCAATGTCGAATAGAGGGGAACGATCACATCCCTCGATCTGCTCGCTATGCCCCTACTTATACATCCCAAAATGCCATTGGCCTTCTTGGCAACAAGGGCACACTGCTGACTCATATCCAGCTTCTCGTCCACTGTCACCCCTAGGTCCTTTTCTGCAGAACTGCTGCCTAGCCATTCGGTCCCTAGTCTGTAGCTGTGCATTGGGTTCTTCCGTCCTAAGTGCAGGACCCTGCACTTATCCTTATTGAACCTCATCAGATTCCTTTTGGCCCAATCCTCCAATTTGTCTAGGTCCTTCTGTATCCTATCCCTCCCCTCCAGCGTATCTACCACTCCTCCCAGTTTGGTATCATCCGCAAATTTGCTGAGAGTGCAATCCACACCATCCTCCAGATCATTTATGAAGATATTGAATAAAACCGGCCCCAGGACCGACCCCTGGGGCACTCCACTTGATACCGGCTGCCAACTAGACATGGAGCCATTGATCACTACCCGTTGAGCCCGACAATTTAGCCAGCTTTCTACCCACCTTATAGTGCATTCATCCAGCCCATACTTCCTTAACTTGCTGACAAGAATACTATGGGAGACCGTGTCAAAAGCTTTGCTAAAGTCAAGAAACAATACATCCACTGCTTTCCCTTCATCCACAGAACCAGTAATCTCATCATAAAAGGCGGTTAGATTAGTCAGGCATGACCTTCCCTTGGTGAATCCATGCTGGCTGTTCCTGATCACTTTCCTCTCATGCAAGTGCTTCAGGATTGATTCTTTGAGGACCTGCTCCATGATTTTTCCAGGGACTGAGGTGAGGCTGACTGGCCTGTAGTTCCCAGGATCTTCCTTCTTCCCTTTTTTAAAGATTGGCACTACATTAGCCTTTTTCCAGTCATCCGGGACTTCCCCGGTTCGCCACGAGTTTTCAAAGATAATGGCCAGTGGCTCTGCAATCACAGCCGCCAATTCCTTCAGCACTCTCGGATGCAACTCGTCCGGCCCCATGGACTTGTGCACGTCCAGCTTTTCTAAATAGTCCCTAACCGCCTCTATCTCCACAGAGGGCTGGCCATCTCTTCCGCATTTTGTGATGCCCAGCGCAGCAGTCTGGGAGCTGACCTTGTTAGTGAAAACAGAGGCAAAAAAAGCATTGAGTACATTAGCTTTTTCCACATCCTCTGTCACTAGGTTGCCTCCCTCATTCAGTAAGGGGCCCACACATTCCTTGGCTTTCTTCTTGTTGCCAACATACCTGAAGAAACCCTTCTTGTTACTCTTGACATCTCTGGCTAGCTGCAGCTCCAGGTGCGATTTGGCCCTCCTGATAACATTCCTACATGCCCGAGCAATATTTTTATACTCTTCCCTGGTCATATGTCCAACCTTCCACTTCTTGTAAGCTTCTTTTTTATGTTTAAGATCCGCTAGGATTTCACCATTAAGCCAAGTTGGTCGCCTGCCATATTTACTATTCTTTCGACTCATCGGGATGGTTTGTCCCTGTAACCTCAACAGGGATTCCTTGAAATACAGCCAGCTCTCCTGGACTCCTTTCCCCTTCAAGTTAGTCCCCCAGGGGATCCTGGCCATCCGTTCCCTGAGGGAATCGAAGTCTGCTTTCCTGAAGTCCAGGGTCCGTATCCTGCTGCTTACCTTTGTTCCCTGCGTCAGGATCCTGAACTCAACCAACTCATGGTCACTGCCTCCCAGATTCCCATCCACTTTTGCTTCCCCCACTAATTCTACCCGGTTTGTGAGCAGCAGGTCAAGAAAAGCACCCCCCCTAGTTGGCTTCTCTAGCACTTGCCCCAGGAAATTGTCCCCTACGCTTTCCAAAAACTTCCTGGATTGTCTATGCACCGCTGTATTGCTCTCCCAGCAGATATCAGGAAAATTAAAGTCACCCATGAGAATCAGGGCATGCGATCTAGTAGCTTCCGTGAGCTGCCGGAAGAAAGCCTCATCCACCTCATCCCCCTGGTCCGGTGGTCTATAGCAGACTCCCACCACTACATCACTCTTGTTGCACACACTTCTAAACTTAATCCAGAGACACTCAGGTTTTTCTGCAGTTTCGTACCGGAGCTCTGAGCAGTCATACTGCTCCCTTACATACAGTGCTACTCCCCCACCTTTTCTGCCCTGCCTGTCCTTCCTGAACAGTTTATAACCATCCATGACAGTACTCCAGTCATATGAGTTATCCCACCAAGTCTCTGTTATTCCGATCACGTCATAGTTCCTTGACATCACCAGGACCTCCAGTTCTCCCTGCTTGTTTCCAAGGCTTTGTGCATTTGTATATAAGCACTTGAGATAACCTGTTGATCGCCCCTCATTGCCAGTATGAGGCAGGAGCCCTCCCCTCACAGACATTCCTGCCTGTGCTTCCTCCCGGTATCCCGCTTTCCCACTTACCTCAGGGCTTTGGTCTCCTTCCCCCGGTGAACCTAGTTTAAAGCCCTCCTCACTAGGTTAGCCAGCCTGCTGGCAAAGATGCTCTTCCCTCTCTTCGTAAGATGGAGCCCGTCTCTACCCAGCACTCCTCCTTCATGGAACACCATCCCATGGTCAAAGAAACCAAAGCCTTCTCTCCGACACCATCTGCGTAGCCATTCGTTGACTTCCACGATTCGACGCTCCCTACCTAGGCCTTTTCCTTCCACGGGGAGGATGGACGAGAACACCACTTGCGCCTCCAACTCCTTTATTCTTCTTCCTAGAGCCACATAGTCCACAGTGATCCGCTCAAGGTCATTCTTGGCAGTATCATTGGTGCCCACGTGGAGAAGCAGGAAGGGGTAGCGATCCGAGGGCTTGATGAGTCTCGGCAGTCTCTCCGTCACATCACGAATCTTAGCCCCTGGCAAGCAGCAGACTTCTCGGTTTTCCCGGTCAGGGCGGCAGATAGATGACTCAGTCCCCCGGAGGAGAGAGTCCCCGACCACCACCACCCGCCTTCTCCTCTTGGGGGTGTTGGTCGTGGAACCCCCAACCTCAGGACAGCGCATCTCATGCCTTCCAACCAGCGGAGTCTCCTTCTGCTTTCTCGCCCCAGACATATCATCTGGTCCACTCTCCGCAACGATACCTGTGGAGAGAACATGAAAGCGGTTAGTTACCTGTGTCTGTGTTACTGGAACCCGGACATTCCGCTTACCTCTTCTGGAGGTCACATGTTGCCAAGCTTCTTCACTGGTCTCTTGGCTCCTCTGTGCAACCTGCTCTATATCTGTAGAGCTTTGTGCCCCTAGAAGCCTATCCTGAGTTTCGTCCAGGAAATCCTCAGTTTCCCGTATGCAACGCAGGGTTGCTATCTGTTGCTCCAGACCTTCAATCTTCTCTTCCAATATGGAGACCAGCTTGCACTTTGTACAGACAAAGTCGCTTCTGTCCTGTGGAAGAAAGACAAACATGGCACATCCAGTGCAGGTCACAACAGCTGAACCGCCCCCTTCCATATCACCTTCCTACTATGAGCTTCCTCAGAACAGTTTGCAAGACGTAAGCCTCACTGGGCTCCCTCCAGGCGAACTCCCAGGCAAACTCCTGCTGTGTGCTGCTCTGCTGTCCCCGCTGCTCAGCTGGTTCTCCGCCGCTCAGCTGGTTCGCGAAGCTCTGGCTATTTTTAAACAGCCAGGCTTCCCTGTCGCAAACAAACAGACACCCTACTGCCCGCCCCCTGCAGGCTAGCAGCCAATCAGACACTCACTCAGGCTCTCACACTGCCCCCCCAGCAAACACACGCTCGGATACTTCCTCAATAATAAGTGACTATTGTGGACTATTTTCCTGGATCTGCCACTAGTGAACTGTTTCACTTGTAACAAGCTATGAAACTCTGTGACCATCAGTGTACCAATCTGTAAAATTGATCTAATAGTGCTTACTTTATAATGGTAGTCCTAATTCATGTTTGCAAGGTGTTTTCAAATCCTTAGATGAAAGGCGATTTAGAAGTTAAAACCATTATCTTTTATTATCCTTTTAAATTTGTTCTCATATATATTGTATTATAGACTTAAAGGGGCTAACCTACCACTGCCTGGCTTCTTCTACAGTCAGTTACACATGTGCAACGAGGATGTGAAATGTTACCACAAAATGATAGAATTTTACACCCGTTTGCACTTGATTTGCACAGGTGTAAACTATTACGCAATGTACAATGCATTGGAGAATTGGGCCCAAAATGTTGCTTTAACCACTTTCATACCCCAGATCACCCTTTTAGATTTATTGGAAACTTGAGTCCAGAGATGAATGGTGGGTTGCAAACATAGTGTAGGAAGCAGTATCAGGTATGGACATAAGAAGAAAGAATGCATTGAAAAGTGTGGGACCTACCACTGATAATATTCTGGAGTTCACAGATTTGTAGTGTTTAGGCAGAAAGGACCATTATATAACCTAGTCTGACTTCCTGTATATTGCAGACCCTTAAGTTTCACCCTGTATTATGCTCAATATCTTGTGTTTGGCTAAAGTATATCTTCCAGAAAGGAATCCAGTCTTGATTGGAAGACATCAAAAGATGGGGAATCCAGCATTCCCCTCGATAGTTCCTATGGTTGATGACCCTCACTGAAGAAAAAAAAAAGGGTCTTTTTTCAGTTTAAATGTGTCTAGATTCAGCTTCCAGCCATTGGCTCTTGTTATACCTTTCTCAGCTAGATTCAAGAGCTCTTGAGTATCCAGTATTTTCTCCCTGTGAAAGTACTTACACGCTGTGATCAAGTCAGCTCTCGATCTTCTTTTTGATAAGCTAAACAGAGAGTGCTTTAAGTCTTTCACTTTAAGGCATTTTCTCCAACCCTTGAATCAAGTTTATGGCTCATTTTTGCCCCCAAGATAATTTTTAAAGCATCCTTTTTAAAATGTGGACACCAGAACTGTACACAGTATTCCAGTATCTATCTCACCAATGCCACATACAGAGGTAAAATCAACTCTGTCCTCACAACACACCTGCTTATCCATCCAAAGATTGCATGAGCTCTTTTTGCCACTGTATCACTCTAGGAGCTCAAATTGAGTTGCTTGTTTTGATCCCTAAATCCTTCCAGGATTTCTTTCCAGGATACAGTCCCCTGTAGGTATGGCCTACATTCTTTGTTCCTAGATGTATAACTTTGCATTTGACTGCATTAAGGTGCATTTTGTTTGAATGGGCCTTATCATGCCCCTTACTATCACAAGACCATGGGTTTCACTTCAGGGTAGACTGTTCACTAATAGGGAAGTTAACCCAATGCCAGCTGTGACTCTAAGGCCATGTCTACACGACAAAAGTACTCTGATTTTACAGAAGTCGATTTTTTGGGAACAGATTATATAAAGTCGAGTACATGCGTCCACACTAAGCACATTAATTCAGCGGTGTGCGTCCACAGTACCGTGGCAAGCGCTGGCATTCCAAGCCGTGCACTGTGGGTAGCTATCCCACAGTTACCGCAGTCCCCGCTGCCCATTGGAATTCTGGGCTGAGCTGCCAATGCCTGATGGGACCAAAAATTTGTCGCGGGTGGTTATGGGTAAATGTCGTCAGTCAACCCTCCCTCTCTCTGTGAAAGCAATGACAGGCAATCATTTCACGCCCTTTTCCCTGGATTGCCCAAGCAGGTGCCGTCGCACGGCAAGCATGGAGCACATTCAGCTCACTGCAGCAGTTATGACCATTGTAAACACCTCATGCATTATCGTGCAGTTTATGCAGAACCATCACCTGAAAAACCAGGCAAGGAGGTGTCGGCAGCGCGGTGATGAGGACATGAACACAGATTTCTCTAAAACCGCGATCCCCGGCAATTTGGAGATCATGGTGTTACTGGGTCAGGCTCATGCCGTGGAATGCTGATTCTGGGCTCGGGAAACAAGCACAGACTGGTGGGACCACATAGTGTTGCAGGTTTGGGATGATTCACAGTGGCTCCGAAACTTTCGCATGCGTAAGGACACTTTCATGGAACTTTGTCACTTGCTTTCCCCTGCCCTGGAGCACAAGAATACCAAGATGAGAGCAGCCCTCATGGTTCACAAGCGAGTGGCAGTAGCCCTGTGGAAGCTTGCAATGCCAGACAGCTACTGGTCAGTCGGGAATCAATTTGGAGTGGGCAAATCTACTGTGGGGGTTGCTGTGATGCAAGTAGTCAATGCAATCATTGAACTGCTGCTATCAAAGGTAGTGACTCTGGGAAATGTGCAGTTCACAGTGGATGGCTTTACTCCAATGGGATTCCCTAACTGTGGTGGGGCTATAGATGGAATGCATATCCCTATCTTGGGACCGGACCACCAGGGCCGCCAGTACATAAACTGCAAGAGGTTTTCAATGGTGCTGCAAGCACCGGTGGATCACAAGGGACCTTTCACTGACATCCAACATGGGATGACGGGAAAGGCACATGACGCTCGCGTCTTCAGGAACTCTGGTCTGTTTAAATGGCTGCAGGAAGGGATTACTTCCCAGACCAGAAAATAACTCTTGGAGATGTTGAAATGCCTACAGTTATCCTTGGGGACCCAGCCTACCCCTTCATGCCCTGGCTCATGAAGCCGTACACAGGCACCCTGGACAGTAGTAAGGAGCTGTTCAACTACAGGCGGAGCAAGTGCAGAATGGTGGTAGAGTGTGCATTTGGGCGGTTAAAGGGTTGCTGGTGCAGTTTACTGACTTGCTCAGACCTCAGTGAAACCAGTATTCCCATTGTTATTGCTGCTTGCTGTGTGCTCCACAGTCTTTGTGAGAGTAAGGGGGAGACATTTATGGCGGGGTGGGAGGTTGAGGCAAATTGCCTGGCCGCTGAATACACGCAGCCAGACACCAGGGCAGTTAGAAGAGCACAGCAGGAAGTGCTGCGCATCAGAGAAGCTTTGAAAACCAGTTTCATGACTGGCCAGGGTACTTGACTGGCCAGGGTGTGACACTTCTGTTTGTTTCTCCTTGATGGAAACCCACCCCCTTGGTTGCCTCTAAATTCCCTGTAAGCCACCCACCTTCCCCTCTTCAATCACAGCTTGCTTGCAAAGGAAATAAAGTCACTATCATTTAAAAAATATGTATTCTTTATTAATTGATTATAAAAATAGGGAGATAACTCACAAGGTAGCCTGGGTGGGGTGTCAGAGGAGGGTAGGAGGGAAGGAAAAGGCCACTTCAAAACTTGTTGAATGCCAGCCTTCTGTTGCTTGGGCTGTCCACTGGGGTGGAGTGGTTGGGTGCCCGGAGCCTCCCCCCTGCCCACCCCCACGTTCTTGGGCATCTGGTTGAGGAGGCTATGGAACTTGGGGAGGAGGGAGGGCTGTTAAGCAGGGGCTGCAGCGGCAGTCTGTGATCCTGCTGCCGTTCATGAACCTCTACCAGACGCTGGAGCATGTCCGCTTGATCCCACAGTAGCCCCAGCGTTTTCTCATGCCTCCTCTGATCTTCCTGCCGCCACCTCTTCTCACGTTTACCGGCCACTTTCCTGTACTCTGCTATTGTGCCCCTCCACAGATTCTGCTGAGCTCTGTCAGTGCCGGATGACTGCATGAGCTCAGAGAACATTTCATCGCGCGTGCGTTTTTTTCGCCGCCTTATCTGAGATAGCCTTTGGGATGGAGGAGGGAGGCTTGAAACATTTGCAGCTGCTGGAGGAAAAAAAGGGAGTGAAGTATTTAAAAAGATACATTTTACAGAACAATGGCTATTCTCTTTCACGGTGAACAACACTATTCACATTACATAGCACATGTGATTTTGGTACAAGGTCGCATTTTGCATCTTATATTGAGTGCCTGCGGCTTTGGCGTTAGAGATCACATACGCAGGGCCGGGCAACAGAATTCGGCTTGCAGGCAGCCATGGTAAGCCATAGTCTTTCGGCTTCCACAACCTTCATAACAGCAGAGCTCTCCTCTCCCATACCAAGCAAAGCACGTTGAGTTGACCATTTAGTGCTGCGGTTTTCCTGTTAACGTGCAGCAGCAGAAACCAAACTAAACAGTCCCCTTGGAAACTCCAGTCCCTCTTCACACCAAAGCAGCGGCCCCCTGTGCTTTTAGGCCCCTTTCATTGTAATATCACAGAAAAGCCAAGTTCCTCTGTTCCAAAAGGACTATACACATACCACAGGTCAGTTCCACCTTGGATCTCCCTCCATCATCCAATAAGGTAACGTTCAGTCCAATCCTGTAATAACTTATTTAGGCTTTATTAAATAAATGAAGATGAAGGAAGATACAATCACATGATGCTAAGAATACTAAAGACAAGGACAGACAACGAAAAAATTAGCTTATATTATTATATAAAACTTCTGTTCAAAGTTACAAAGTCCTATGGCATTTATTCCAAACTCCTGCGGTATTTCTTCCATAATTTATGTAACTTTTTCCTAAGCAAGTAACATTAATTCTAAGGAGGATTTACTGTACATACATGCATGGGTAATCTAGCTATGTAATCTGTAGTGAAATATGTGCAGAAGCTCACTCAGCTCTTTTGCATGTATGCAACAAAAGGACAGTGGGAACATTCATATCCATTTTGTTTCTGTGTCATAATGCAGATTCATAAGGGACAGAGTTAAGATTGTGAATATAACCCTAATCTTTTCATTTAATGAGTTTTAACTGCTTAGCTGTAACTTTAACATTCTATGAAATATTTCTCTGTGGGGATAAACATCAAATATCATCAGTATGTTTGTAATGCAAATAATAAGACAGTTCTTTATACAAAGACAAACAAGGCAAAACATTGACATTAGGAAAGGTGTGAAGATCCATGCAAGAAGGATTAATGGAAGGAATGGATTTAAAGAAATTTGAAGGAGGCACGAGAGGACAACTGTTGAAAAAGATCTGGAAGTCCACTGAAACCATAATGGGCAGCTTAATAGATATGAAACAGAGAAAGGGATGAAGGAGCCTGTAAGGAAAGGATTAGAAGGAGCTAAAGGAAGAGTAAGAGAAAATCAGTGTGAGCCATAAGCCATAAGAAAGAAAAGATTGAATTCCATGTTGAGAATAAGTCAACACAGTGTTATTTTGTATAGTATTTTTCATATCCAACTATCCCTTAATGTTCTGCTCTATATTATATGGTAGTATCTGGATGCTTTTCAGCAGTGCAATAAGCAACAAGACTAATGTCTGTCATATGTGATTTCTTCTTTGTCTCATTCTGTCTCCCATGTAGAATTGTATGTTCTGTGAAATGTTTTGGTTTTGGTAGAGGTTTTTGTTGGGGGATAATTTTTTTTTAAATATGCACATCCTGCAGTGTTTATGTGGGTGAAGGCAAGACCCAAAAAAGTGAACCTGGTATTGAAGCAGAAGTGGGTGAAATTTTTGATGGTCCTTTCTCCCTGTGGGAATTCCTTTTACCATCTGGGACTAGCCCCCTGAGAATGCCCTATCTTGGACAAGGATTAACTTTACCCTTACATAGAAAGTTCCATTTTGCCTGAGGAAAAGAGTAGTTGATCACAACCCTTGTCCTGGAGCCTTAGGAAGTCTATTAGATATCTGGGACCCAGGTTATTCAGCTCCTTGAGGGTAATACTGAGGCCTTGAACTAGACTTGATGATGCTTGAATGGTCCCTTGAAATATGTGTTAACTACTTATGCTAAACAATCTTTTCCATCTTGTATCTAGCTGTGACACTGAGTAAGTTTCCCAGGCCTGAAGAAGAGTTCTGTGTAAGCTTGAAAGCTTGTCTCGTATTAAATGAGGATATCAATATAATAGGCATCACAGACACATGGTGGAATGAGGATAATCAAGGGAACACAGTAGTACCAGGTTACAAAATATATCAGAAGGACAGAAGAGGTTGTGCTGATGGGGGAGTGGCATTATATGTGAAAGAAAGCGTAGAGTCAAGTGAAGTAATAATTTTAAAAGAAACAAACTGTAACATTGAATCTCTATGAATAGTAATTCCATGCTTGAATAATAAGAATATAGCAGTAGGAATATACTACCGACCAGCTGACCAGGGTGGGGATAGTGACTGTGAAATGCTCAGGGATATTAGAGAGGCTATAAAAATAGAAAACTTAATAATAATGGGAGATTTCAACTACCCCCATATTGACTGGATATATGTCACCGCAGGACGGGATGCAGAGATAAAGTTTTGTAATGCTTTAAATGACTGCTTCTTGGAGCAGTTAGTCCTGAAATGCACAAGAGGAGAGGCAGTTCTTGATTTAGTCCTAAGTGGATCTTAGTCCAAGAGGTGAATATAGCTGAATTGCTTGGTAATAGTGACCATAATATAATTAAATTTAACATCCTTGTCTGGAGTGGCGGGGGGGGAACACCACAGTAGCATTTAATTTTAGAAAGGGCAACTACACAAAAGTGAGGAAGCTAGTTAAACAGAAATTAAAAGGTACAGTGCCAAAAATGAAATCTCTGCAAGCTGCATGGAAACTTTTTAGAGACACCATAATAGAGGCTCAAATTAAATGTATACCCCCAATTAAAAAACACAGTAAGAGGACAAAAAAGTGTCATCGTCGTCCCCCCCCGGGGCTAAACAACAAAGTAAAAGAAGCAGTGTTAGACAAAAAGGCATCCTTTAAGAAGCAGAAGTTAAATCCTATTGAGGAAAATATAAAGGAACATAAAATCTGACAAGTGAAGTGTAAAGATATAATTAGGAAGGCCAAAAAAGAATCTGAAGAAAGATTCAAAAAATAATAGCAAAAAAAATGTTAATTACATCAGAATCAGGGAGCTTGCTAAACAACCTGTGGACCATTCAAGGACAATAAGGCCATTGCAGAGAAATTAAGTGAATTCTTTTCATTGGTCTAAATGGCTGAGGATGTGAGGGAGATTCTGAACCCTGAGCCATTCTTTTTAGGTGGCCAATCTGAGGAACTGTCCTAGATTGAGGTGTCAATAGAGGAGGGGTTTTGGAACAAACTGATAAACTAAACAGTAATAAGTCACAGGACCAGATGGTATTCACCCAAAAGTTCTGAAGGAACTCAAATGTGAAATTGAAGAACTACTAACTGTGCTATGTAATCATCATTTAAATCAGCTTCTGTACCAGATGACTGGAGGATAGCTAATGTGACACCAACTTTTAAAAATGTCTCCAGAGGCATCTTGACAATTACATGCCAGGAAGCCTAACTTCAGTACCGAACAAAGTGGTTGAAACTTTACTAAAGAACAGAATTATCAGACACATAGATAAACATGATAGGTTAGGGAAGAGTCAGCATGGTTTTTGTAAAGGGAAATCATGCCTCACCAATTTACTCGAATTCTTTGTGGGGTTCAACAAGCATATGGACAAGGGGGATCTAGTGGATACAGTGTACTTAGTTTTTCAGAAAGCCTTTAACAAGGCCACTCACCAAAAGCTCTTAAGGAAAGTAAGCTGTAATGGGATAAGAGGGAAGGTCCTCTCATGGATTGGTAACTGGTTAAAAGATAGGAAACAAAGGGTAGGAATAAATGGTCAGTTTTCAGTATGGAGAGAAGTAAATAGTGGTGACTTCCAGGGTCTGTACTGGGAACAGTACTGTTCATGATATTCATAAATGATCTGGAAAAATGGGTAAACAATGAGGTTGCAAAATTTGCAGATGAAACAAAATAACTCAAGATAGTTAAGACCAAAGCAAACTGTGAAAAGGGATCTCAGAAAACTGAGTGACTGGGCAACAAAATGGTACACTCACCAAAATGGCAGATGATGATCAATGTTGATAAATGCAAAGTAATGCACATTGGAAAACAAACTTAATCCCAACTATACATATAAAATGATGTCTAGATTAGCTGTTGCCACTCAAGAAAAAGATCTTGGAGTAATTGTGGATAATTCTCTGAAAACGTCCAGTCAATGTGCAGCAGTAGTCAAAACAGATAATGTTGGGAATCATAAGGAAAGGGATAGATAATGAGGCACAAAATATCATATTACCTCTATATAAATCCATGGTATGCCCACATCTTGAATACTGCGTGCTGATGTGGTTGCCCCAGCTCAAAAAAGATATTTTGGAATTGGAAAAGGTACAGAAAAGGACAACAAAAATGATTAGGGGTATGGAACAGTTTCCGTATGAGGAGAGATTAATAAGACTGGGACTTTTCAGCTTAGAAAAGAGACAATTAAGGGGGGATATGATAGAGGTCTACAAAATCATGACTGGTGTGGACAAAGTAAATAAAGAAATGTTGTTTACTCCTTCTCATAACACAAGGAATAGGGGTCACCAAATGAAATTAATAGGCAGCAGGTTTAAAACAAACAAACGGAAGTATTTTGTCACACAATGCACAGTCAACCTATGGAACTCTTTGCCAGAGGATGTTGTGAAGGCCAAAACTATCACAGGGTTAAAAAAAGAACTAGATAAATTCATGGAGGATAGGTCCATGAATGGCTATTAGCCAGGATGGGCAGGGATGGTGTCCCTAGCCGCTGTTCGCCAGAAGCTGGGAATGGGCGATGAGATGGATCACTTGATGATTACCTGTTCCGTTCATTCCCTCTGAAGTACTTGGCATGAGCCACTGTTGGAACACAGGATACTGGGCTAGATGTACCCTTGGTTTGACCCAGTATGGCTGTTCTTATGTTCTCTTTCACCAACAGAAGTTGGTACAATAAAAGTAATTATATCATCAACCTTGATCTTAAATAACAAAATCACATAGGTCAAATAAAAATATAGTATTCAGAGAAATTAAACATACCATATAAGGAAAGGCAAAAAGTATTTGCTTTCATGTGGGGTGTGAAAATACATGGAGAAACTAGTTAAGTGTCACAAATAGCAAGAACTTTACTTACACAAAATTGACAAGTGTGTGTGAAGAAGTGGCCCAATGCTAAACAAGGGTAGGCAAAGTAGAAAAAAAGA
This sequence comes from Lepidochelys olivacea, assembly GCF_965140295.1. Lineage (NCBI taxonomy): Eukaryota > Metazoa > Chordata > Testudines > Cheloniidae > Lepidochelys > Lepidochelys olivacea. Next base: position 173,428,927 of record NC_140412.1, on the reverse strand, counting down.
TATAAATGTCCATGTGGTAGTTTGCAGAAACGTCCAGGATGGTTTCAGTAAGGAGGTAATATTGAACTTTGTCCTGAAAGGAATGGAGAGTCAATGATTTTATTTAAAAATGGAGAGGATATGCTCATATTTCTTTGACCTGGAATCAGGAGAGCTGGGAAATGAGAGGCCAAAGAGCATGGGAGTTGCAATAGTCAAGACAAGAGTAGAAGAAGATATGGATGCAGATTTTAGCACAGTGGAACCCAGGTAGTGGTGTACATGGGGAGTGTTGTGGAGGTGCTTGTAGCAGATTAGCAGATATAGGAGATATGAAGGAACCGTAAGGTCCAGGGTGATAGAAATCTGTATCACAAAAAGAAATTGAATCATGGAGTTGTGTGAGGATGCTCCTCTGGCCAACAGAAGAAAGCCAATTTTAAAATCTGGCAAGTTTGTATACAACCAGATAATAGAACAGAGACATCCAAAATCCATTTGTGCATGCAATTCAAGTGCAAATAGAGCATAAATGGGCTTGCATATATATACTCTATTGTGTGTGCAAAATTACACAAGGTGATTTCCATGCACAGATATACGTATGATCAAATACTTATGAAAATTTTACCCTATATACTGTATAGTACTTTTTCCAACAGCATAAGTGTCTGGCTCTGGGTTCTAAGCAGTCAGGCCTGGGGGTTGGACTGGTCGTATAGTCAGGACAAAGGTCAGGGCAGCACTGAAACTGGGATCTGGGGACAGGCCATGGGACAGAACTAAGGTTAAAGTCAACAGACCAGCCAAAAATCAAGATCGTAGCTGGAGTCTGGCTGCAGACCAAAGGTCAAAGCTGAGGTGTAGTCAGGAGGGGGATGCAGGGCTGGAGAAAGGTTGCAGGAGGGCACAGACAAGGCTGATGTTGGCTGGAGGGTAATGAAATACCTGTGCCTGGGAGTCATCTGACCTGGGCCCTGCCCTGGGATAGGCTGCCGCAGCATACCTGAGGGTGACGTCACCGCAGGCTCTGCTTACAGGCTGAGTCAGTGCAGCTGAGTTGCTGCTGCATGCCTGAGTGAAGAGTCACGGCAGGCTCTGTTGGAGCAGCGAGTGATGGCACCTATTGAGAATCTCACCTCCTCACATCTAAAGGTCCCTCTCTGCAGCCTAAGGGGAGAGCTACTGGACCCAGGTCTCAAATAAATATGGAGGACAACTAATGAAAAAACAGGGACAGACGTGAGGGTCACAGGGTCAAAAGCAGGGTTCCAGTGGGGGACACTGAGCAGAGAACCCCAGACAGTTCCCACTGCTCCTCGAAGGGAGCCAGTGGGCACAGTCCTGGTCTGGCTGTGGATTTGCCTCACAGTATTTATTTATCTTGGTGTCCTCACCAAATGATATTGAAGATATTACATTCTGCTGACTTAAAATTCCCTATAGTTTGAATCACTTTTCACCCTGAACTATGTCAAATTAGTATTTAGTAAAGTAAAAAGGTTGATTTTAAAAAAAATGTTCCAGAGGAAGTTGGGTTAAGCTAGCTTTCTTACAAGACACACAAAACTAACAATAGGGGTTGTGGTTTGTTGGATAGATCTGACTTAAAACTTTTAACCAACTAGATAAATAAATTAAATAAAAAAGTTTGCTCAGGTAGATGGTGTCAATAAATATCTATATTGATTTTCATATTTACGTGAATTAAGATAGTATATGTTAAGCTACCAATACAACTTTAGCTTTGCTACTTATACTGGTATAAAAGTAAGTTATATAGTAGTAAAATGCAAAATTGGATATTGGCATTATTATTGAGATTTCATGTAAATATCTGTCCAACTTAATGTAGAAATGGTTGGGTTTTTTTTGTCAGTGGGAAATTGTTTTAAAGCAAATCTATTTTCAAATAGAAATAAGGAAGGAAATACATCCAAAGTGACACATGAAATGATTTTGGAGAAGAAAGTAATTTACCAAATATATTGGAAGATATGAATTTAGGGTTTCAGTGTTTATGAAACCACAAAGTGGTTATGAAAATAAAAGCTGAATATAGCTGACAAGGTTTAAAAACACAGAAAATTACATTCAGAATTCAGGCTTTGTCTAGCTGTACAGAAGTGTGAGTCAGTCTTATGTCAATGGAACTACTTTAAAGTGTCACCAAAACACCAGCCATTCATAGAAAATGGAAATTTTCCAAATAATTGGAAATTTCCTGTTCTATATCACAGATCCCTACAGGATATTGTACCCTAATATTAAAATGGAAAAATGTTTGTTTTTCATTCAGAAAATGATTTCTTTAAGCATGTTTCTTATTAGTCTCTTGAAATTCTCTAACAGATTTCAGTGACACACCTGTAGTATAATAAAGAATGTAGGCAGATCGTATAGTACATTTTCTTAAAAAGCTTTTACTCTGTGTGTATAAACAATAACAGTTTTGAAGGAGGTGAACTGCACTATGGCCAAGTGTCCAATATGTTTCTGTCAAAAATATTTTTCTCTTTGATACATTCCTGTAAAATGGAAGTGATGCATGCACATATAGTGTGGGAGAGAAGGAAAATTCCAAAATTAATCATTCCAAAATGATTTGTCAGGTAGACTATTATGCATTAAGGTGTACTATGGGTATTAACAAAGAGTCTAGTGTTAGCTATTACAGGGATGCTGTGAATTTCAAAATTATCCTGGTGATAACTATAGTTTAATTTGTATTATGTTTCCAGAAAATATTTCCATTTGTTGGTTGGTTGGAGGTCCCTTAATGTAAAAATGTAGTAGTTCATAAATAATATTTGGACAAATTCAACATGAAAGGAAAATTCCTTTAACCCTTGATCAGAAAGCACAGAGTCTGTCCTGAGACTGGCTGAAAAGAAATTTAATAAAGGGAAAAAATGGTTCTTTGAAATGAGATTTCAAAGCATACTCCAAGAAGAGAAAAGTAATAGTTTCAAAAAGCGAAAGTATTATGATAATTCCTATTTAGATGAATCTTTGATAGAAAAGAAACTGGTCAAACTCAAATCTTTGAAATTACATTTTGTGGCTGTTTCAAATAATAAATGTATGTTCTAATATAATTTCCCCTATTTTTCATTCATTTCCATTCCACCTTTTCTTTTTCATTTCCTCAGCTCTCTGACAATAATTTAGCTGGAGTGGGAGAGCAGGTTGGGTAAAGGTGAATTACGTTTGTCACAAGTGAATTAAAGCCTGTTAAATCTTTTATTCTGAACTTCACAGCACCTGGTTGGTTTTAATAATGCAGAGTTAGTAACTTCCATCTCAAGCCAGCAGGCAAGCTGCCTCCATCTTATCCCATGGTGGGCAAGACCAAGATTAAGTGAATCTCACTGCTGTTCTTTTCTAACTTTCCGTGTTTTGTGGGACTTGAATCCATGGGGCATGGCATCACCTGCACAAGAGAAAAATCCAAGGCTTGTGATGTTATTCTGATCCTGGTACTAGTCATTCATGGCTTTTAAAAACTTAATTTATGATAAGTGAATGTTTCTCATGATTGTCTTCTTTTTCTACTTTTATTTGAAAAGAGGCCACAGCAGGGCTGTGATACATCATCTTTTGTGTGGTTGGCACAGTTTGTCATGAATTCTGTTAATCTACCTAAAACAACAAGGATTAATTATGAGTGTAGGGCAAACTGGCATTGATATGATGTATTACTTGAGCAGCTCAAAATTTGGCCATTCATAAATCTTGTTGTTTATTTCGTTTTTGTTTTTCTCTTTGTCTCTTGTCCTGCCAGGTGTGTTCCCAATCACTGTGAACATGGTGGCAAATGCTCCCAAACGTGGGACAGCTTCAAATGTACTTGTGAAGGAACTGGATACAGTGGCGCCACCTGTCACAACTGTAAGTGACACTGTGATTTGCTTCAACACTGTAATATAATATAGAAGGCATGCACAATACTGATGCCTTTTGGTTGAGATGTAAAAGTCCAAGTCAGAGCCATCTGTGGTTATTAAAGAGCCCATAGAACTTTTTTTGTGAGAGAAGGGATGCTGACACTTGCATCTGGCCCACATTCCATTTTGACTACTTAAAATTCCATACTGGGTGGTTAAATGGATACATGAGTTCTTCAATCAATGTACTAAATGCTTGCCTAGTGTTGCTGAGAACTCTTAAATGATGGCAGTATTTGGTCACTAAAGGCTAGTCTACACTGAAAACTTACATTGGCATAGCTATGTCCACGTTTCTGAGAGATGTAGCTAGGCCACCCTATTCCCCAGTGTAGGCAGCACTAGGGTGACAGAAGAATTCCTTCATCTACTTAGCTATTGCCTCTTGGGGAGGTGGATTACCTGCAGGGACAGGCAAACTCCTCCTGTCACTAGAGTGAGTGTCTACACTGAAGTGCGACAGTGGCCCTGCTGCTATACCATTTTAAGTGTAGATCAATCCTGATACTGAAACAGACGCATGTGCAAACTGACTCTTTGGCCATTCTGAAAGTCACACTATTACCGCGATTGTGGTAAGTACTGCAGGCAGCACTATTAGTGCCCACTGCTTACAAGCCATATTGATTGTAGCCATATTACAGCAGCTTCCTCTACTGATATACTGGGAGTGAGGAGAGAGAGGAAAAGGGATGTCCTTGTACTTTCTACAGCATCTGACTTACGTGTGCAGGGCAAGCCATTGTGTGTGTGTGTGTGTTTGTCTTTCTAGCATACATTTAAAAGGGCCTTTTCATTTTGAAAAGTGTTTTCTAAAATATGGTAGATGAGATGACTTTGTTAAAGGTTTCGGACGAACGTGGAGAAGAAAGGCAAGAGTGCGAGAAGAATGGCAGATGTGTTGTGATCGGCACAGTCTTAACGACAGCTGAAGACCGATCGATCTGGGTGGTGGTGGTAGATAAGATAAAGAAGACTTGTCCATTTACTGTCTTTCTCCATTGACATGCCTACAATAACACCCTCTTAATATTAAAGAGAGAACAGTTACTTTAGATTCACTATCAAAGCTACAACCAAGATGCTTACAAAGAGGTGAAAAATCCAATTACCAGTTTAATTCAGAGTTTCAATTTTTTGTTTACACTTTAATGTCACATTCTAGAATTATGCAAAATATTTAATGAGAAATATGACAATCTATGGTTTTGCCTTTTGTTGGATTTTACAATATTCAAGTAATCTCATGAAAAACTGACAGTTCACAGATTTTCCATTTCCGCTTAAACTATGCTATTTTTGAGCAAAATCTCAACGTCATAATGAACATATTTATAACGCACACCATTTTAAAGTATTTAAAAATGCATTATTGTTTAATTATAGAGAGATTTGGAATTATTCAAAAAGCTGTTTGAGAGATGAGCATTTCCATTGCTCATTTGCTGTGGCTTGTGTTAATACTTGGGATCTATAAAGGCCTTCTTTTGACTCACCAATGGTATTCCTGAAAACAAATGTTTGTGATAGTTTCCAACCTCATTTAGTTGCATTTTTCCATTTCTGATGGTGGTAAATAGTGTACCCAGTTAGATTTTAAAAGTCTTTAATTTGTTGGACAAATTGGTTTTCTTAAAACCTGCTGTCTCTCCTTAGCTTGCGGAGCTTATGATATATACAGAGGGTTAGTCACCTCTTCTTCATTTTGTACTTTAAAGCTGTGGCTTTCAGTTCAATGTGTGGGTACTGGGTAGTGTTGATGGCCTGTGATATATAGGAGGGCAAACTAGGTGATCTAGTGGTCCCCTCTGGCCTTAAACTCTGACTCTATGTATCTACAGCAGATCCCCCCCCACCACAAAAAATGTATTTATATTATAATGAGATCAGTTATTGAGTAGTAATTTGCTCCAGAAGCCTGGTCATTTAATGCCTGTGACTTGAAATAAAACATAAATCAAGTGTAGATGGATCTGAACCAAAATCCCTATTCTGAAAACCCACTGTTTAGGTTTGCTGTCTTCTGTGGATCCAAATGTTTACAGATCAGATTCCCTTTCCATGGTTTGCACAATGAGAGGGCAATCTTTTCCTCTCATGTCCACATCAAACATCTCAGCTCCAATATTTTGCTCTCCCTGCATGTGTGAGCTCCCACTTACGTCAATGGGAACAGAATATTTGATGTGCTGACCTGAGATGAGCACTTATTCTTATAACATTCCCTCCCACCCCTGAGGTAGAAATGCCATATTCTTTATGGAAAATCTCTACTAGGTTTTACTCTCTGGACAGCGTTATTACTGACTTATAAAAAGTATCTTACCTGGATGCTTCTCCCCATGCCTTATAAACTCCAGAAACTTTAACAGGATGAACTGAAAGCTTTTCATTAAGGTGATATTCTCCCAATCAAGTACAGGTTGTGGAATGGGGTGCAGAGAGTTGTCACCCATATTGAAGACCAGGGAATAAAGTGGCTTCTGCAAAAGTGGTGAGGAGCCAACGTGCACAACACCCATGTGGTGAGTGATGGATTTGGTCTTACCAAGCACCAGTACAGTGTAGGCCTGGCTTGACATGAGTAATTAGACATGGATGAGGCCTCATTTCTTGAGAGGCTGGTTTAGGGTGGTAATGGAACTGCAGGCTGGAAACAGAATGTCTGTACTAGCTAAGGTAAGAGGGAAGACCCACGGAACCATTTCCAATTGGCAAAATAACAATAGATAAGGTATATGTTGGGAACATAAAGATGAAGTAAAGAGTAAATCATACTTGGACAGTGTGTGGATACAGCATTCTGTACAGGGATTGGTTTCTACACAGTAACCAGGCCAATCCCAAAATGTGTAATGTAATGTGGAAATGTATATAAAGGAAGATCTTTGCTGTATAACTTTGGATGGTACACTTGTGTCTGATCAACTCAAGTGTAGTTTGATTGTATGCAAATAAAGAAATCTCAGTGACTAGTTCGGCATCGAACTGGGTGGATAATGGCTTGGAGGCTAGTGAATGGATAAGGTCTCAGAAGCCACCCCAACATACTCCTGAGTGAATCAAGTCTCAGAGGCTATCCCAACACACAGTTATTTCACAAAAAAACCTGTCAGCCAAGAAAAGTTTATCTGTTGGCTAGAAGGGGGCCAGAATTTCTCCTCGTGCATTTCAGGCCATATAAGCAATAAGCAAAAGAGAAAAAGATTTCAATTAAAAAACAGTTATAATTTCATTTTATGAAAATAATAATACTTCATTATTAGACATGCCTTTTAAATTCCTTCCTTCTTTTTGAACATGTAGCTATTAGGTTTAAAATTATTCTCTGAGACCATTTAAATATAAGAAGATACTCATCTTCAGAATGAATTGTGCCACTGTTGGATTGTAATATATCCAAAGAAATCAGATGGGTAAAAACTGATTATTAAAGAAAAACATAACCATGTGTAAGGAAGCACTTTTATGGTTCGTTCACAGGCCAAATTCCTGTTTGATGTGACTGAACCTTTCTGTGCATAAAGACTGCAGGAAAGACTGGGAAGGAAATATAGAATTTTGTAGTTAAATAGTATTTGGTGAAACAAAGGAAAAATAATTCGGCATATGTATTTTTGACATCATTAAGTCTGAATATTCATAGGTTTCTTTTCTGGTTTAACACCATCACTTTGAAGATCATTTCTTTTTGTGTATGTGAATGGGTGGTTAAGATATTCAGTTCATCTGGATAAATGCAAGGAGGGAGGCTTAGTTAATTAAGCATGTTCTCACCTATCAGTGAGTCTTTGAAAATAAGAATAAACTACTTTTCCTCCTTGAGTGCCAACGAGAGAGAATAAGGAACAGAGGTAGGGAGTCACTTCCCTGAAATCACATTCATTAAAAAAGAAAGAAAAAATCCCAGTAGCTGTGTACATTTCTCTTAATAGCATTTTCATCTGACTTCTGCAAAAAGGAAAGGAAAAGATGCAACTGGACTGCTATGTCAAAAGGGGGATTTAAAGTACAGTGTCTGTCTTTCAGGTACAAGCAGGATAAAAGCACATGGGATTATAGCAGGACAGGTCATCTGGAGGCACACAGCACAGGAACCTTTGCCTTTGCAACACAACCAAAGTTTCAGGCTAATCCCTTTCTTCATATATTGCTTTAGAAAGACAGCAAAGGGTTTTTTTAAGGATCTAATTTCAGTTTTACAGCGAGTGTTGCAATACTTTTAAAATTACTCTTTTTTCTTTAGAAAAAAAGTTTATTTGAAAGGTGAGCTTCAATTTATGTAATGAAAGTATCACCTTTTAGAGGTGATCACGGAATGGTCTCCATGTTGTGGACCCAGGTGTATAGCGAATTTTGGCAACCTTCTGTTAATGAAACTCAAAATCAGGGGAAACTCATGCTTTATTACAAGCCTGCAATTTGCCAGATTTGCCAAATGGTCATTGGTATTCATGACCCTCCTAGTAATCTTAGATCTATGCTGTTGAGCAAAACTAGAATGTTTTTGGTTTGAGGTGGGAAGTCAGCACTTTTCTGTAGTTTTGACCTGAAATCAGGTAATGCTCTGGAGCTTTGGCTGAATTTCATTTTGGATTTTTAAGTTCATTTGAATCAGAAACTCGAAGCAGAAACTTAAAGCCAAACTCAAGGGATAAACTCTTTAAACTCGGAGTAAACATTTTCATGAAACCCCTGTGAATCAAATGGCTTTGTTTCACACCGCTCTAGTCATAATGCATTTATTAAATGACAATGCAAACCACAATAAGTATATAGAAGAGGAGAAAATACACATTCCTTAGGATGAAGAAGAAGTATTTTTTAAACCAGAAAAAAAGATACTTTGCAGGAAGAAATTTCACCTGGAAACAAATCTGATGTTACGATAATGGCTGATTGACTCTGATTAGGAGTAGCAGTTCAGCACATTTACTTTTTCAAAAATCAGACTATGTTTAAATGACTAAATAGATTTGGATAAATTTGCTTTTCAGTATAGGACAGACACTGTAAAAGTAGTATTCTGGTGTTCAGTATTTGTCTCCACGCAGTAATTTCCATAGCAAATGAGTTCAGTTTACAAATGAAATGTTTATTCTGATTGCCTTCCAATCCAACCAAAGACCTGAGACTCAACCCTTTTCTTGCATTTCAGCATCTGCCAAATTTTGCCCTCAGTTACAGATGTGCAACCCTGTTTTCTGAGGTTTTATGCAGGAGTGATGGGTTATAAATGTTGCTAATGATCCATAAAAAGGAATATAATCCAGCTCACTCTCTCTTAACTGTGTTGGCTCTACAGAACCAACAGAAGAAGTAAAAACATAAATACTTTTGACAGTATAAAAATAGTGAAAGTGAATGCACACAAAGTTCAGGTTGATTGAGTAAAGCATACATTTTTACTTTATCAGAGTAGAACAGCACTTGAAGTTTTAATTTTTTCCAAATCCAATACTGTAACATTTCATGGTTTCATTAGCTGTGATACAATGGATTAATAGAGGCTGGACTGTAACCCTGACTGCTGAATTCCTTGGTTTTGTCTCCTTAAGGCATGCTATCAATGAGTATTTTCCCCTACACTCTGGAATGTGAATAAAAGTCAATGGGGGGAAAAAGCACTCTTAAAATGTTGAGTCCATTTAGTACCACTAGGAGTCTAATGTGGTTTGATGGGTTTTTTGTTTCTCCCCTTGCTCCACCCCTTCTCCCTAAACTGAAAAATTCTGATTACTTTAATAAAGGATTTAACAGCATCTAGAAGCAAATTTAAGAAAACAAAATTTGAATCAGACCTTGTGTGTCACTTCATGTTGTTGTTTGTATGGGCAATGGCATAATTTTGATACTTGATTAAGTTGATTGCCAAATTCAGTCATCAGGAAGACAAATTTAATCTTCACAGACTATAATTTTCATGCTGGGACTATTTAAACTCCAGCGGGCTCTCTACTGATTAGTTCACAACAACTGTGTTTTCCTGTTTTTTGTAATGAGAATTCATTGAGACTATTGAAATCCTGAGCTTTTTGCTTCTTCTAATTAAAACAAGAGAGACATGATATTACCTGTTCACATCATGAAATGGTTATGTTTTCTCTTACACAGATAGCAACTGTGTTCTTTTGGTCTAAATGAGTTTTATTTTAGATAGGAATCACAGTGTGATTTGCAGCTTTTGTAAAGGCTGTAGCATCACTCAGAACAAAATGGCTACTCTCTTTGAACACAGGCGGGCTTGTTAAAAATTTTAAAGTGTGGTACAGAGAAAGTAAAGGCCTCACAGTTTCATAAACATAAGGATGGTTTGTTTGGTCAGATATAGCAAGCTACTTTACCAATTCATAGAATCACAGAATATTAGGGTTGGAAGAGATCTCAGGAGGTCATCTAGTCCAATCCCCTGCTCAAAGCAGGACCAACACCAACTAAATCATCCCAGCCAAGGCTTTGTCAAGCCGGGCCTTAAAACCTCTAAGGATGGAGATTCCACCACCTCTTTAGGTAACGCATTCCAGTGCTTCACCACCCTCCTAGTGAAACAGTGTTTCCTAATATCCAACCTAGACCTTCCCCACTGCAACTTGAGACCATTGCTCCTTGTTCTGTCATCTGCCACCACTGAGACCAGCCGAGCCCCATCCTCTTTGGAATCCCCCTTCACTTAGTTGAAGGCTGCTATCAAATCCCCCCTCACTCTTCTCTTCTGCAGACTAAATAACCCCAGTTCCCTCAGCCTCTCCTCGTAAGTCATGTGCCCCAGCACCCTAATCATTTTCATTGCCCTCCGCTGGACTCTCTCCAATTTGTCCACTTCCCTTCTATAGTGGGGGGCCAAAACTAGACGCAATACTCCAGGTGTGGCCTCACCAGTGCCAAATAGAGGGGAACAATCACTTCCCTCGGTCTGCTGGCAAAGCTCCTACTAATACAGCCCAATATACCATTAGCCTTCTTGGCAAAGCACACTGCTGACTCATATCCAACATCTCGTCCACTGTAATCCCCATGTCCTTTTCTGCAGAACTGCTGCCTAGCCACTCGGTCCCCAGCCTGTAGCATGGGGTGCATGGGATTCTTCCTTCCTAAGTTAAGGACTCTGCACTTATCCTTGTTGAACCTCATCAGATTTCTTTTGGCCCAATCTTCCAATTGTCTACGTCACCCTGGACCCTATCCCTACCCTCCAGCGTATCTACATCTCACCTTAGTGTCATCTGCAAATTTACTGAGGGTGCAATTAATCCCATCATCCAGATCACTGATAAAGATGTTGAACAAAACCAGTCCCAGGACCAACTCCTGGGGCACTCCGCTTGATATCGGCTGCCAACTAGACATTGAGCCATTGATCATGAGCCATTGAGCCCGACAATCTAGCCAGCTTTCTATCTACCTTATAGTCCATTCATCCAATGCATACTTTTTTTAACTTTCTGGCAAGAATACTGTGGGAGACCATATCAAAAGCTTTGCTAAAGTCAAGAATATCACATCCAGTGTTTTCCCCATATCCACAGAGCCAGTTATCTCATCATAAAAGGCAATCAGGTTGGTCAGGCATGACTTGCCCTTGGTGAATCCATGTTGACTGTTCCTGATCACCTTCCTCTCCTCCAAGTGCTTCAAAACAGATTCCTTGAGGATGTGCTCCATAATGTTGCCGGGGACTGAAGTGAGGCTGACCAGTCTGTAGTTCCCTGGGTTCTCTTTCTTCCCTTTTTTAAAGATGGGCACTATATGTGCCTTTTTCCAATAATCCGGGACCTCCCCCGATCGCCACGAATTTTCAAAGATAATGGCCAATGGCTCTGCAATCACATCAGCCAACTCCCTCAGCACCCTTGGATGCATTAGATCTGGACCCATGGACTTGTGCACATCCAGCTTTTCTAAATAGTCCTTAACCTGTTCTTTCACCATTGAGGGCTGCTCATCTCCTCCCCATACTGTGTTGCCCAGTGCAGCAGTCTGGGAGCTGACCTTGTCTGTGAAGACCGAGGCAAAAAAAGCATTGAGTACTTCAGCTTTTTCCACATCCTCTGTCACTATGTTGCCTCCCACATTCAGTAAGGGGCCCACACTTTCCCTGACCACCTTCTTGTTGCTAACATACCTGTAGAAATCCTTCTTGTTGCTCTTAACATCCCTTGCTAGCTGCAACTCCAGTTGTACCTTGGCCTTCCTGATTACAGCCCTGCATGCTCTAGCAATATTTTTATACTCCTCGCTATTTCAACGTAATCTGAGTTGAAATAGACATAGCCAGACAGTCCAGCAATAATAAGGATATTTCATGTGAATCAGGGTGCAGGAATATGGAGACATAAGTGCTCTAATCATACTTATAGCAATTGGGATACATGCAAACAGGGGCAACAGCATTTAAGATAATTGCCATCAGGTAGTCAGACTGCTGACTACCATATACTAAGAAAACAAGGAAAACAATCTCTTTCAGAGTTACAGTCTCCATGCAAGAGGGAAGCGTTGCACATTACTAGGAAAATAAAGTAAAAAAGCCTCCCCCACAAACTTCATTTCAGCAACATTCTCCTGGCTAGACTTAGTAAAACCTTTTTAAAAAAAAAAATCTGAGTATTAAAGTGCTTTAATCGGTTTCTTGGAAATCAACTCTCAACTCACTGTGGAGTAGGCAGAATAGTTTGGTGATTAGTATTTGCATGAGCTTTAAATTAGAGCGGTCTCATCTGTGCTCAGAAGGGGATTAATGTTTGATGTCAGTAGGGGTTTTACATCAGTTGGAACTGTTTATATGAATCAAGGGCACTACAGGGCCCTAAACATTAAAATCTGGATGGATCTCTCAATGTCTTGATATTAAAATAAATAAATAAATAAATAATAGATCTGCCTTATGAAAACAGAAAAAAAATTAGTCTCCAAGAAGACTCACTGAGAACTAGGAAGGCCTGATTCCCCCCTCCCTCTTCACTATTAGGAAAAGAGGTTGCCTGAATATCCTGCCCCATGGGAAGCTCTTTTATAAAGAGGTGGGGAAGGAAATAACCTTGGTGTTTTACTTCCCAAAAGAAGCTGCTGAGGTGGGAGGTGAACAATCACTTAGCACCATCTGAAGTGCCTGGAAGAAGGCCGAATGGGACACTTGACTGCAGGAAGAAGGTTCAGTAAAAGGCCAAGCCCCCAGAAGCCAACTGAGATATTTAAGGCATAGACTGTCTCCTATTTTACTGGGAGGAAGGAGTGACTGAGAGATTAGAAATGACCCATGCTGCGGCAGAGGGGCCCTGGGGCAAGGTTGGTGACTGTGCAGCCTTCCTGTTGGAGTTTAATGTTGGTTTGAGCTCAGACTGTCAAGTGAAATTGCTAGGGTTGGTTCTCTTCCAGTCCCAACATATCAACCTACAGGGGCTTCAGTATATGCTCCCTTTGTTCGAGACTCCTTTGAGCCTTTGCCGAGGAGGACACAAGCATGGCTTTTGTTGTATTTTTACTACAAAGATGGCTTGGATTTCTGATGCCTCATTTAATGTTTTGAGTCCATGTACTGCCTTTGCTCCACATATGACGCACAAACTTTTCTTAAAGTCTGGGTGACCTAATTTAGAATATCTTTGCAAGACTCCTGTGTAGAAGCCTTTTGTTGTGAAAATTCCCCCCATTCACAAATCTTTCCATTTTCCCCAACCAACTAGAAATTAGAAAGGAAGAAAGCAAAGTTACCAAAGTTTTACGTACATAACATTAAGTAACCAGAAACAGATGTGTTCCCGTTTAAAGCCAGTCTCCAAATGTCAGAGTGGACCAGTCTAGCAAACTTTCCCATTTTCCTCATGACATGGAGCTCAGCTGTTGGTTTCAGTTCGGCTTTTTTCAGACAATTCTGCAGGTGATCTTTCTGTGAATGAGTCCCTTGACATCTTTAGAAACAAAAAAAAAAAGTTCAAAGATTGTACCAGTCCCTTACTCCATATTTTAAATGGCTGTGTGCATGAGTGATCTAATACACGGACATTCCAAATGCCCCAAAATTACAAGGATGCTTGGGAAGGAGGAAAAGAGTGAGTTTTCCTATGAAAGTCAGAAGCTAATACATTTTATTATGTCCTTGCCTTATTTTTAAAACATTTCTTATCAAAGTAATATTCCCGATAGATGTCAGAATGAGAGTCCTAGAGAACAAAACCTACGGGTGTTGTTAAAAATTCAGGCATGGCACACCAGTATTGACTTGAAAGCACTGTTTCCTATATTTAGAATATACCACATACTGTGGCAAGGTGTAGTAGTTTACTTTTTAAGGACTCCGTGAATGGGCTGATTTCCCACCTCCCTCTCAGCACAGAATACATATGCTGGGTATCCAGAACTAAATTTCCTACCTGACTTTTTTCTTTATTGTTAAGAGCAACAAATGTAAATCTTGGCTGAGATTCCTCTGCTGTTTATAAGCTTTCCCTGCAAAACCACCTGCCTCACCCATTAACTATCTCTTGCCTGAGGCTTTCCACTTTTTGTCCTTCTTTGTTGGAGCTAATGAGATCTTGTCTCATTCTTCCCCAGGATAGCCTGGGCACTGGCAGAGCAAACAATCCCACTGGTATATCTCCGTTCTGACATGGACGGACCACTTGTAGAAGGGTAGATCAATCTCTGTCATTGAAATCCTTGTCTATTCCCCTGACATTGCAACCTGGGAATTTATTAAAGGTAGCCTAGCCACACTGGTGATGGCTTGTGTGTGTGTGTGTGTGTGTGTTATGGATGCCTTCCATTTATAAAAAGGAGTAAGACTCCTAACTCATTTTTATAGGTCATTAAGCAGGGAAGGAAAGGACTTTCATTTACTACCAACAAAGGCTCCATTTGAACCTTCAACCTATTGGAGAAAGATGCAATAGTCGGTTATCAAAACTTGTGTTCAATCCTGCTCTCATTATTCATGCAAAACTCCTTTTAACTTCAATGGTAGTTTAGTGAGAGTCAGGTTGTCAGGATTTAATTTGATCACCATGACCACCAAGCCATGTTGTCTGTCTTCTTTTATAAAGAATAGCAGATCTTTGTTGAAAACACCAATTAAAAGGTATTTGAAATCAGTACATTCAAAACTTACTTCACATATTTCTTTGAGTTCTTGTTTCCCGATACTTGGCTATTAGTAAGATAATGAGTGAAACTGAGAGCACATAAGAATGGCCAGACTGGGGCAGACCAAGGGTCCATCTAGCCCAGTATCCTGTCTTCTGACAGTGGCCAGTGCCCGATGATTCAGAGGGAATGAACTGAACAGGCAATCATTGAGTGATCCAGCTTCTGGCAATCAGAGGCAAGGGACACCCAGCGGTTGGGGTTGTATCCCTGACCATCTTGGCTAATAGCCATTGATGGACCTGTCCTCCATGAACTTATCTAGTTCTTTTTTGAACCCAGTTATAGTTTTGGCCTTCACAACATCCCCTGGCAATGAGTTCCAGAGATTGACTGTGTCTTGTTTTATACCTGCTGCCTATTAATTTCATTTGTTGACCCATGGTTCTTACATTATGTGAAGGAGTAAATAACACTTCCTTATTCACATTCTCCACACCATTGATGATTTTATAGACTGCTCTCATATTCCCTCTTAGTCGTCTCTTTTCCAAGCTGAAAAGTCCAAGTCTTATTAATTTCTCCTCATATGGAAGCTGTTCCATACCCTTAATCACTTTTGTTGCTCGTCTTTGTCCCTTTTCCAATTCTAATATCTGTTCTATGAGATGGGATAACCAGAACTGCACACAGTATTCAAGCTGTGGGCATACCGTGGTTTTATATAGTGCAGGGCTGGCTCTAGGCACTAGCAAATCAAGCACGTGCCTGGGGTGGCACATTTCCAGGGGCAGCATTCCAGCCATCCTTTTTTTTTCGGGGCAGTTGTGCTATCGGAGCCGCACCACTTATGCAGGGTGAGGGCGCCGTGCTCCTGGCCACAGCGGGAAGGGGGAGCCCAGGCCCCGGGATGCTGAGCTGCCATGGCCCAGCCACCACCTGGGGAGGAGAGGGCAAGTCCTGCCTGGGAGCTGGGGCTGCACCGCCTCATCTGCACACTGGCTGCTGCGCTGCCTTGTGCCACCCCTTATATCAGGGCTTCCCTGCGCGGCTGGGTGGGGGAGGGGGAAAAGCCCCTGCAGACCCTGGGAGAAGGTGACATCACTTCCCCCCGCTTCCAGCACCACCTGAGAGATCTAGCCCCACTGAGCTTGGGGTGGCAAATTTTTTGCTTGGGGCAGCAAAAAACCTAGAGCCAGCCCTGATATAGTGGCATTATGTTATTTTCTATCATCTTATCTATCCCTTTCCCAATGGTTCCTAACATTCTAGGGTGGGTTTTGTTTTTTGTTTTTTTTTTTTGACTGCTGCTGCACATTGAACAGATGTTTTCAGAGAACTATCCACAATGACTCCAAGATCTCTCTTTTGAGTGGTAACAGCTAATTTAGACACCATCATTTTATGTGTTTTCCATTGTGCATTACTTTGCATTTATCAGCTTTGAATTTCATCTGCCATTTTGTTGTCCAGTCACCCCGTTTTGTGAGATGCCTTTGTAACACTTTGCAGTCTGCTTTGGACTTAAGAACGTGCCTTTCATGACCTCTGTAGGTGGACTGTAGAAATTTTTGGGTCTCTCTGCAAGGAAACTGTCTGAGCATGCCATGTGGGGTCACAGATGTCTTTAAATTATTTCCAAGTAAATATATGCCTGTCTGTGCTTTGTACATATTCTGTTCATGCTTGTACTCATTACTATTGATGTTTACCATCCAGCCTTTTACCTGTTTGAAAAGTTCCTTAGATGTTTGAAATCTTTTAAACATTGTTTACTAAATCTCTTTATTGTTTCCATTTTGCCCGTAAAATATTTCATTTATTTTTAAACTATGTTTTAAATACCAGCATTTTCTGTGTTGTGTAATACAGGCAATATTTGGGTATAACATGTCATCCCACTAATACCTGAGAAGTTGAACTAGGAAAACATACAAAAATCAGGGGTGTTTATAATTGATTAAATTGCAACCCTTCTGCCAAGTGTTGTCAGCAACAACAAAAGGATTCAATATTTAAGAGTTCATCTTAAAATTACAAAAAAAACTGGCTTTTGAGCCCCCATCCAGAAACCTGGAAAAACCTGGAAGGTGCAGACTAACCTGAAATGTCTTATATTTTGAGAGAACTTGTCACAAAACTGCCTCCCCCTTGTTTTTCCAATGGGAATTTGTGTCACCTTTATATTTTAAATGTTTACCTGTGAAACTTAATGCTTCTGTGAGTGTTGCCTTGAATGAGCAAATCTTCCCAATGGCAAAATTGGGCATTCTGCAGACAAAGCCATCTTTGCACTGTAAACATAAACCCTGTTCATTCAAATACATACACTCATGTGAGTTCTATTACATCAGTGAGACTCAGGATGGGTGCAGGGGTTCATACTAGTGAATCATTTTTGCATGATTCCTATAAATTGTAATAATTAACTTGATCTGAGATTTCATTAGAAATCAGTACAGTTTCCCAGGCATATGGCAAAATTTTGTCCTTGAATTGGGTGAAAATGTAAAGAATAATAATTCCAGGGCACAAAGCCCTCTTGGAGGGCACTTGGCATTTCTGTTGTTCAGATCCTTTTATTCTCAGCCTTTCAAAATAGTGTCCATCTATTCCCCCGCTGTTGTACCAATAAAATAAAAACCAGCAGGATCTTATTAAAGGGAAAAAGGCAAAATACCACATTTATTGTGAATACAGAAAGAATCATAGTAAGCAGTTAGTTATAGCTATAACATTCCATTCAATCTCATATTTATTCTCACATTCATTCATTCATACAAACACACACACACACACACACACACACACAGGTTCTGCAAGGTTGTTATCATAGTTACCAGCCTTAGAGTTGCTCATGCCAAGTCACTGGCCAGGTGGCCTGGACATGAGGAGGGAGCAGGGCCTTGTCAGATGCTCATCTGATGCTCCTGGAAGTTGGTTTGCAGAATCAGACCCCAAAGTTCTCACTTTTTAGAGTCTATTTTTATAGGA
The DNA here is from genome assembly GCF_965140295.1 of Lepidochelys olivacea. NCBI lineage: Eukaryota > Metazoa > Chordata > Testudines > Cheloniidae > Lepidochelys > Lepidochelys olivacea. The sequence goes on along the minus strand of NC_140412.1, from coordinate 173,410,928 downwards.
ATTTCTTCCTATGCCAGTCTATGGGAATTGCTTCATCATGCTGTTGCTGAATCAATCAGCAGATAGCACATTCCTGACGGCTCCAAGATGTTATCTTGTTCTTTGGTTCTCCCATTCTTGAGGCTGTTGGGTGGATTCCAGTCTGCCCTCCGGGTGGGGTCCTCTGGTTATTTCCACTTGACGCCTTCTTCAGCCGATGGACACTGGATTCTTAGGCTGGCACCTCCCTGATCATTCAGTTATTATCCACACCAAGCATCCATCCACATACATCCTCTATCTCTATTTTAATCACAATTGTTAATACAACAAAAGGGTGGGGAGTCTCTGGGTGCTGTTTCTGTTGTTCGAGTATTGCTTTGAGTCTCTCTCTCTGTGAATTGCTTTGAGAACAGACTCGGTCTTAGAATGTACTAACACAATTAGCAGCTTGCAAGTTTCACACATAGAGGGAGAGAAACAGTACCAAAAACCAAGAGACCTCTTAATTAGTAATACCCTGGAATTTAAACTCTGGGGAATCAAACTCATTTGTGATTTTAATACAGAACTTCTTTAATATGATCCAACACCGCCCCCACAAATACCAAAAGGCTAGTGAGATACTATGCCCAGATACTATCGTGATGGGGACTCTATAAACACTTTGATACGGATGCTGCAAAGTTTCATTTTTTGAAAGTAAATCTTATTTTCCCCAGAGCCTTTACAAAAAAAAATAGTTTTGGAGTATTTGAAGTTGAAGCCCTAAAAACAAATGGCATAATTTATGTTTGCAACATTCTATTTAAAAGAATTATGTAACCATTACAGCTGCTCTTTTAAAGTGCTAACCTCTTCCCCAATATGGTTTTTTGAAAGAAAATTCTAAACATCCTTATTGATAGCAGTTTTTCTACATCTCTAGAACACAAAAATGATCTGGGAGTAATTTTCTAGCTTTCTGACAGTAACTCTAAATTAATTAGTTTGTCATGATCTGGTCTAAGGTGCTGCTGTTGCTGCTTTCCCCTTCCCCCTCACCTAAGGATGCAAACCAATATTAAATTGTCCCTTGTTTGTTAACATGCCGTATCTAGGGGAGGAAAAGACATTTTTGGCAGTGAACTGATAAATTAAACATAGATACAACGCCACCAAGCGTCAATATTAACACTTAACACCATTACCGACCAACACATGTAAAGCTAGCCAATATAGACGTTTTACTTGTATGTCTGTTTTTTATCTCCAAAAATAAATATCCTAGGCCAGACCTGCTCTCAGTTCTCCATTGCTGCCACAAATTTCCTGCAGATTTATAATAGCGAACTAACAGCTTTTGGCCCCTGATGTTTCCAAAATTCAGCCTGTGTAATACATTTGAAATGATTTCCATGATTATCATAAGAAAATTAAAACTGTATTCAGGAAAGAAAGGATTGCAGCTTCAAGCATCAGGTATAACATTGCTACTACTTGCTGAAGATTATATAATTGAGAAAACCAGAGAGAAAGAGCCAAATGAAATGTAAATGCACAGCCTGTGGTAAATATATTGAAATTAAAATTTCTATTGGAATGAGGAAACCTCCGTATTGATGTTGTTAAGGCAAAGCCAGGAAGGCTCAGACTACCCTCAGTTTCAGCTGTGCCACTCTTTCGTACTTCAAAGGGGTTGCACGTGTAGCTCTGAGGGCAGAATCTAACCCTAAATTTAGAGCCACACCATCAATTTTTAAGCAGAACTCCCATTAAAACCAGCCTGTAGAAATTGTTTGGGGGCCCAAGCTCAGCATGATACTTACACGTGTTTTAAGCATTAAGATTTAGGCATGTACCTTGGTAATTTGATTAATTGGGCCCTGTGCCTTGGAACAATGAGGTATTGCTGGATGAATTGCAAGCAAAATATTTACTATCACCTATATAGTTGTGAAAAATGCACAGTCAAATATTATTTCCAGGGGACAATTAACAAAACCCATCTAATTAGTAATAGACATTTTTAAAAACTATTCATATATGGAATAAAATCCTAGTCAGAATTAATCATAACCTGAAAATGACTTGCAGGTAAAGCCTATAAATTAATTAATTTTCTTTTAATCTTTTCCATTAAGAAAAAAATAGTTTATTCCTTCATTCACTATTAAAACACTGTAATTGCAAAATGTTAAGGTGCTGATATTAAATTCCATTGACAGCAATTAAAAAAGAGAAACACATTTTGAAGTTGATTAGTAATTCTGACTTTCTCAAAAATGTGCGAGAGCTAAGTTTCTGCACAGATCTACTGTAAATATACAAAACAGCCTAAATATGACGATCTGTGCTTGACATATCTGCAGGAGGTTTTTAACAGCCTGTATATAATTCCCTTACACAATGCTTGGGACAGGAAGTATTAGCAGATGAAACTTGTATCCAATGATTTTTAATTAATTAATTAATTACTTGATTAATTTGGTGTCTGCCTTATATGGAAGGCAGTATCTTCAAATGAATAAGGCATTGCAGTGGGAATTGACAAACCTGGGTTCTGTTCCTGGTTCTGGCACTCACCTGCTGTGTAACTTTTGGCATCTCATTTTACTTCCCATTGTCATCTTTTCCTCATCAATAAAATACTTAACTTACTTTATAAAGCACTTTTAGATCTATGGATGAAAAGCACTCTAAGAATAGAGCTGGTTGAAAAATGAAAAGAAATTTTGCAAAAAAAAAAATTAAATTTTTGTGTTCAAACATATTTTCGTTAATCAACCATTTTCAATTATCATTTACAACACAAGTTTTCAAAAAAATGATACTTTTATCAATTTAGTCTGGTAGATTTTTTTATTATTCTTTTAAAAGAATTTTTATTGGAAAAATTCTTATTTCGAAAATGGAAAACGAAAGTATTCAATAAAAGTGTATTATAATGTGAAATTTTTTTCAAAAGAATTTCAATATAAAAAAATTGGGGTCCCCCCAATAAATTTCATTCTAAAATTTTCAACTGGCTCTGATAATTATCAAGTATTAATATTGTTATGACCCTAACAGTGGCCCAGTTCAGAGTGCCACATTCAGGTACAAGGACATGTAAGTTACTCATACTGTGGGTAAAAGTACTGGAGAAGAGGTAGACTTCACACAGTCGCTACATTCTTTCGGGTGCATGTTGGGGGAAGTGAATGGGACAGGATGATGGAATGGGCAAAGCCCCTGCTCCCTCCAATGCACTGGCCAGTGTAGTTGTGCTGGCAATCCAGGGGATTCACACTGCATCCTGGCGCAGTGTGCATCCTCTGATCACGGCACAGCTACATCGTGACACACTCAGTGAGACAAGCTGCCTACGGACAATATGCTCTAGGGCCAGCATGACAATGCATTACCCATGTTCAAGGCTCATGGCAAAACTATAATCTGGCCTTCTGTTATTTCATTTTAATATCAGATAAATATAAATACACTAAGGACTACATCTTCCTGTTCTACCATGGGTAAAACGTCCATCAGTGTCAGTGGAAGCTGAGTTATTTTGGCCTCTTGCACAGTCATCAGTCAAAAAGTATTGGTGCACTCAGAAGACAGCAAGATGCACGGAATCAGCATAATTTCTGAGGCCTTGATCAAAGTTGTGGAAGCCCTGTTGTAGGTTTGGTGCTCAGTGATTTTGGTTGGAAGAAGACGTACCTGGGGGAATGGTTGCTCTGCATAGCAGCATTGTGGGGTTGGTTTGTTTTTTTCTGGTTGGCTGACAATGGGAGTCTCCTAGTTGATCTATGCTGTTATGGGACCCAGGAACAGCCATCCTTTTTCTCTTTTTCCCCTCCTATCCCAAATGCATAGGTTAGTTCGAACAGGAGTGCAGAGATCTATCATGTTTGAAGCAACATCTGATGAATGCCAGTCCACTATGAGATTATGTGCCCCCGCATCACTAATGGGGTTGTGAGTTGGTAACCGCAAACTGAAGCTTTAATTCTTGGCTTCTTTTTGGTCTCTTTAGCCTTCTCCTTTTCTATTCCATTCTAAAGCTCGATTAAATTTCTGGTTGTTACCATGTGATAGTTACATGTTGCAATCAATATTCTTTGAGATTTGTTACTTTTTTTTTTTTGAGTAAGTGTATACGTTTTTCAGTGCATCTTGTCTTAGACTTGCTAAAATAGGCTCCAAAGATGCAGAGCTAGGCTGTGGTCCAACACATCTCAGGAGCTTCTAACAAAGTGGCTGATGCACTCTCCCATGAAAGTTTCCCAGAATCAACTGGGTAAAATTGTCCTTGAGATGTGGAAAATATTGTTAGTCTTTATGTACTTGGTAGTATATTTAGTCTTATTAACTCTGTTTTTTCCTAGAGCTCCAGGAAGAAATCCCAGCCAGCGTTTCATGAAAAATTTTGACTTTTTGATGATTTGGGCCAGGAAGATTTTTTTTTTTTTTTTAAATCGCAGTCTTTTCCCTCAAGCAAGGGAAATTGATTCCTGGACTTAACACCACCTGAGTACTGCTAAGAATTCTTGTGTTACTGACTTCAGTGGGTTTTGTTATCCTAGTACCTTCTTGGCTGGGGTGATGAGGAAAGAAAATGGAACATGAGGGATAAAAGGGAAGGACAAAATGTGGAAATATGTTTATCAAGGGGAAGAAAGAAAGAAAAAAAATACCTGTCTAACAGAATTTAAAACTATAAAATTGTAGAAAGTGAGGGGGAGAGTCATGTTGCAAGAAATAATAGGGGAAAATAAGCTGAAGTAAAAGCAGAATTGGAAAAAGATTGGAAGAATTAGGTTTCAGAGTAACAGCCGTGTTAGTCTGTATTCGCAAAAAGAAAAGGAGGACTTGTGGCACCTTAGAGACTAACCAATTCATTTGAGCATAAGCTTTCGTGAGCTACAGCCACAAGTACTCCTTTTCTTTTTGGAAGAATTAGGAAATATAAAAGTGTGGTCTTACAGAGAAAAGTAAGTTCAAAAATATTTTTCGCTATAGAAAATTAAGATGAAGGAAAACAGATGCCAACTAAGGGGGAAAGAGTAAGGAAAAAGGAGGAATAAAAATCAAACATGGGAGACATAGTAGGTTAACTTAAGAAATATTTTATTAGAAATGCTGCTACTAAAATTATTGGTCAAATATATACAAATTAAATGGATAATTATAATGTAAACGTGTGTGCAAATTCTCCTTGGGTTATTTTGACATTATCTCAAACAATATACGCTGCCTGTACTCTGGTCCTAAAGGTGGTGTTTATATTTAGAGAGCAGATACTGAGTAACATTGTGAATTAAGTGCTTAAACTGGTAGTGAGCTCAAGCCATTATGTTCCTAATATTTCCCCTTCAATTAGCCCTTCTGTTCCTCCACTACATACAGCTCACCACATCCAGACAATTATTTGGTTTTAGATGGGGAGATGAGGTAAGGGGCTGATATTAATATCCATGAATTCAGTTAATTTGGGATAAGCAAAATGATTCAATATAATAAGAACCCCCTTGAGCCTTCATCCAAAAATTGATATGTAATTTTTTTAAGGGTGTGTGTGTGTTTTAATATCCAGAGCATCGCTTCAGTGGCTGCTTCTCAGTAGAAGCAGGAGAAGTGAATGAGAGGCTGCAGAAATGTTTGTGGTGTTTCTAATATCACTAGAAGAAGGAAGTTGTGGATGTTCTTTCATTTGCAAGGAGTGAAGCGGAATGCAGGTTAAACTGAAGAAGTGGAACTTTATTAAACCCTGTGCGCTGCTCTGACCATGTGGCTGAATTGCTTCCAGCCTAACTCCCTGTGTTTTCCCAGTGTTCCTTCAGTAACAGTCGCTTCAGGGAACATGGTCCCTCTGACTCCAGTTCCAAGGCAGATTCCATATGGGAAGAGCCTCAGATGCAATTCTTCCAGTCTGGTTAGGAAGCCCCAGATCTCTGAGTAATTCAGAAAATTATACAATACCAGCATGTTCATTTGAATTGAATCACCCAACTTTCTGAGGTTTACCTGTTATTTACTCATTTTCTCCTTGGCTTAGGATATGAAAATCAGCAGATCCACCATAATATCACTAGCCTTTAGCACCATGAAATGTGGGATCACAAGCCTGCTTGGAGTCTTCATTTGGGCCTGAAGAGTCAAAATGTGCAGGACTGCCGTCATAGGGAATTTCCAGGATTGCTATCTCAGACTTTGCTCAGAGAACTGGGACAGGACAGAGTAAGCAGCAGCTTCTATGAGCTTGAATACATAAAGTCAGTAGGACAGAGTTGTGCCAGAGAGGCTCCTGTAGCAGCATCAGTTGGCAGCTCTGTTATTTGTCTTCCCTAGGTTCTTATATAGGCAGAACCTGCTGTTCTGCCCTCCCCTGCCAGTGAGCCATTGGAGTGGCTGGCAGGAGGCAGCCTGAGCCTCTAGGGCCTGTTTCTTTCTTCCTGTCTAGAGAGGAGATGAAATGGTCTCCTTCCCATGAGTCCTTCTCTGACATCGAAGGTCAACTATTGGCTCCAACTTTGAAACCTCCTTTTATCTTATAGAAGAGATGAAAGGAGGGAGTGTGAAATCAGGGAAGGGGCAGGGAAGGAGGGAATAAGTTTATTAAAGGGGGAAGAGACAATGGAGTGTATGCAAAGGTTGGAGAGAAAGAAGGCTGGTGGGGGAGGGGGGAAAGAGAATGTGTTAGGAGGAGAATGTAAAAGGGGAAGCTGATGTCTTGAAGATGCTAAGTGTCCTTAGTTGCCGTTGCTAGTTGAGAGTACTTTGCAGGAGACAATTTGCACTTTCCAGGCTCAGGACCATAGTGCTGAGTCGAATCATGTGTTACTATGATTTACATCTTTCTATATTCATCTTTTTCTTTCCATCTGCTATTTTGTCTATTTTTTTCTTTGTCTCTCTTACACCTTTCCCTTTCATTTCAATTTTTATTCACCCAATTTCCATGTTTCTGAATTTTCTTGTGGCTCTTCTTTCCCTTTCTACATCATCAGTAGATTTTGTTTTTCCTCCTTTTATAAGTTTTGTCTTTAATCATCTGCTCACATTTCTCTCTTTACCCATTATCTTTCTTTCTTTCCCTCCAGCAATCTGGAAGATAATCATCAAGCACATTCTACAGATTAAAAAGCTCCATAGGAAAGAAGCTGAGAGCTTCATCCAGTTCCTGATCAGTTGCACTACTTGGCAGACAGTGGGTACTGATTATGGAGAAGGGAGATGTGTTTTGAATATAATATAGCTGAGCATAATTTCAGATCCAGAGCTCTGAAACGGATGTAATCACAATAGTAAATGAAAGGAGAAATGATCATAGGTGATGTGTTCTTTATTCTGACTTACCATACAGCACCCAAAATGACAATACTTTATCTATATACTCTTTTCCTGAACAGAGAAATGAAAATACTCTAAATAAATGAATAATCTGCAGTGCTGTTATTTAAACACTGAGATTCCTGTGGCGGAAACAGCATGCCAATCCATGCAACCTCCAAGGTACCCATCTGACATGGAACTAATTTCACAGCCCCTCCACTACATGAATGCAATGTGAAAATAACTTCCAGTAAGTTGCCAGGACAAAGTCATTCCCACTTGAATGTACTGGAGGTAGAATATGAAAAAAGAAATGAGGCAGATGTTTCTGCTAATATGTGTAAGGCTTTTTTTTTTAAAATGCAAAAATAACAAGTTGTTTGAGTGCTTTTGGCATTATATGCTGATTAGTGTCTGTAGTTGTGATGGCAAAGAGCTGATATGTTGTCAGTAAATGGGTATCATATTGTCAGAGAACATAGTTTGAATGAGAAAATATAAAGAGATATGAAAAAATCGTATATAATATTTTTGTTTCAATTAGTCTCATAAACGGCCTTTATGCTGTACTTATTTGTCAACAAATATTCCTCAAAATCTTTAGATCTAATACAGCTGGCTCAATGAGTTCTACTACTTTAAACAGTAGTGGATTTTGCTGATTGCATTTCAACATCAAGCCACCTGATATGAATGATGAAATGACACTTATGATACATTATGTGAGAACAAAAATTTCATGGTGTGCAGTTTTTCTGTATAGTTAACAGTAGCAGACCTGCAAGTAAGTACTCTAAAATATGGGAATTTGTCTCAATTCTCATTGTTTACTAGACCTAGTGTTCATTTATTACATATTACTATAAAACTCACCATAGCATTGAACTAAATTAAATTAAATTTCTGGAATGCTAATAAGTTTGCAGGATATTTGCACATTATTCTCTGATAGATTTATTAGTAAAAATGTATTACTCATATTCAAAATATAGAAAAACTTTTTAGCCAGTTAGCCACTTGTAAGTCTTCTGTACTATTGTGAATCTGGTTCGTCCTCCTTGGGTGCAGTATTTTGAAAGAGAGAGAACTTACCCCACCACTGTCTTTGAGAGAAGGAGATCCATGCAGCCATCTGAAAGACTTAAAAGGCAGATATTCTCTGAAAAACCACAATGTAAAAATGGCACCTTCTCACTCGTGCTTCCGTGTGCACCATGAAAAGGATAATTTTACCAAGTTCCAGTAAAAGGGCTAATCATGTGCACGTATACTGCCCCATTGAAGGCAGTTAATGTACCCACGTGCCACAGAGGAAATAATTTATTACTGTGACAATGCCAAAGACCTATTTTTTCCCTCATCTCAGGCTGAAGTTGCTGAGTTGGCAACTTGAAAAATACATATTTTTGATCGAAATCACAGAGACAAATAAACATAGAACTCCACAATGTAGTTTTTACAGAGTTAACTCTTCAGAGTAAAAGCACACTTTAAAAGTGTCCTTTTGCCTTCAGAAAGGATTCTTAAACTCACAAACTTCTCACTTTAGATGACTTTAGGTAGAGCAGCAGTTTCTTAGAACCTTTTAGAAAACCAGGCTATTTATGATAGATTCCTTGGCGGGAGAGGGAGTGGTAAAAAAATAAATGTATGGACTTTTTCCTACATTGCACATGTTCTCATTGCATTTGACCAGTTCTCTTCTAGTATCCTGAATTAGTGCCTGGATTGTGGTAATAGGCTAAATTTGCACATTCATTGCTCATTAGAACAAGCACCAGATTTCCTTTCATGGGATTCCAGGTTCAGATGCAGTTCTAGAGAAGCGACAACAGTTAGCAAGACTAATAATACTCTCCAAGCTTGTAAAAGTAAGCTTTTATTATAAGCCCTCCAACTTTACATGCGGATACTTGTGCTGAGATGAATTCATACTAAATTCAACTCTTGTCTGTTCAGGAGGAGCCATTTTTGAGCTCTGTAGTGAAAAGCATCAGTTTGTGTAACAGGACTTTTTTATACACTGATAAAGAAGTCCAGGACTTATTAATGAAAGATCAAACATCCTACAATCAAAGTCAAGAAAAATATTGAAATGAACTCAGAAAAAAAATCCTTCTTTTAGCTATACTTTGGTGATTTGAAGCACTTACATCTGCTCTTAAAAATAAATTCCAGCTGTTTTCTTAACATTGATCTTAATTTTTGTAGATGTCTTCCCAAACTTTATCTATATGTAGCATTATAGAGATTTTCATTTGTAAATATCCAAGCACTTTACAAAGATAGTTAAGTATTATATTATTTGCATTTTACATATGGGAAGGCTACAGTGGAGCAAGAGGTCCTGGTTCCCACTGTCTTCCACTCTCACCACCTTGACAGCATAAAGAGAGTGGAAAAACTTCTCTCTCTTCAAGAGACAGGGAAATAACATAGTCAGCTTCTCCACCACCCCTGCAGCATCTGGCACAGAAGGTGAGGAGGGAAGGGAAGTAGGGGGCACAGTTACTTGATTGCTCTCTTGCTGTTCCCAGCTGGTGAACCTGGGAGCATTTACCATCTGGAGTTGTTTAGAGCAAGCCCCGGGCAGCTCTAAAGTCTGCTGAGGCTGGGACCCATACAAAACCAGCATGAATCTACAAACAGTTCCCTGGAGCTTCCCTCCAGCCCACTTCACTCAATGATGTTCCACTGTGATACAAATGGTATCATGTCATGCTATCAAGCCAGACAGACTCAAACATATTGTATTTTATGAGACCATTTAACTCAAGTTTGGAACAACTTAACACTTCATTTTCTTTGGTAGCTAATTCAGCCACAGAGAATCACAATAAATAATCCAACAAAGGGCATTTGTGTTTCTTACTGGGTGTCTTAATTTGTGAAATTATCATGTTAAAAATTGGTGTCTGATTAGAATCTTCTAATGTCTGTAGGCTAACACTGTAACATCCGATACTAACTGCCTAAACTATGGCTTCTAATTTAAGATCTTTGTTCTAGTTACAGATGTTAATTTTGTTTTTTTATACACTCACTTTTGATCAGATTTACTCTTGGTTTTCATCTTTGTTTCTCCTTGTTTTGTCTCCTAGCAAAATGGCAGGGGAGAGTTGAAGTGGATGCAACTTAGGTTTCTCATTGGACAGGATGTTTTGCTTCTGCATTCACAGCCAGCTCCTGGTTTGCAATAGTGTATGGTGACTCAAATTACAATATTCACCCCCATAGCATTCATCTTCTTTAGCATCTCCAGTGACAAAGAAACACACTCTCTTTAACATCCCAACAACAACCCCCTACTTCATTTCTTTTATCACCACAATGGTAATTGTCTTGTTTATCACCAACATGAATGAGTCCAAAGTCAACTCAACAGAGACCTGGCAACTTGCCACCTATTTTATTATTTTCCCCCTGTATTTTAATTTCATGTCTGCCTCTACAGGGCATATTTGAATACTGTGCTAATAATAAGAATCCTTAATAAGTTCATTAGTTCACAGCAGGAAGGAGGTAGAGACAGTGAAATCTTTACAGCAGCTGTGGAGGTGGAGTTCCATAACTCAGAGCTTTCAGAACCCACATGCTCAGTTTACTGATTCCTTTAAAAGTACTTCTGTGCTACAGCTTGGAAGAATATTCACGTTCAGTTCTTTTCTTCAGAATCTCCATTCATAGATGGAAGGCTTTGGCTTGCATGACAGCCAGAGCTAGGGAAGTGACCAAATGCCTGCAGTGTGAAACTCCAGCTGATAGTCAAATCAGATGATGATTATAATTCCTTTTTCTTCTCCCTTTACCAATCCACTGTAACAAATTGATCTCTGACTGTTTTTAATCATAACAACCTTTTTGTCAAAGGCTAAATGCAAAGCACTCAGGGGTAGGACAAATGAATGCAAGAAGAACATTACATTGCTTATTGTACCACTATCCTGTAGAATAGAATCACAGGACTGGAAAGGACCTGGAGAGGTCTTCTATTCCAGTCCCCTGCACTCAAGGCAGGACTAAGTATTATCTAGACCATCTCTGGCAGGTGATTATCAAACCTGCTCTTAAAAATCTCCAATGATGGATATTCTTTTCAATCTTTCCACATAGGTGATGTTTTCTAGACCTTTAATCATGTTTGTTGCTCTCCTCTGGACTGTCTCCACTTTGTCCGCATCCTTCCTGAAAAGTGGCACGCAGAGCTAGACACAATATTCCAGCTGAGGGCATATCACTGTGGAGTACAGCAGAAGAATTGCTTCTCGTCTTGTGCGTAGTTTTGGGAGGGCATTGCCCCTTCAAACTGCAAGCCTTTGGAAGGCACAGAATTTTTCCCCCATGCATGGCTCCACTGGCCTGATGAATGGCTCCATGCTCCCCCCCAAATATAGAAGTCAAACTACGCCTATGCTTCTCGTGTCTTGTAGACAACAGACATCTGATGATTTTGTAATTTGTTGCTTTTAAAATAATTCTGGGCCTGATTGGGCAACCCATATCTGGAACAAAAGGTGGAGTGAGGCACTACTCAACATGAGTAAATGTGGGAAAATTAGGCCCTCAGTGATTTTTATATTTTAATAAACTTGCTCATGGCTATGAGTTTGACTACTCTCTGCTCCCTGGAATCAGAACTGCTGAAATGTATGTCAGAGGCCCTTGATAATCCTAGATGGCAACCAAACTAATGTCAGAATGGAGATTTGAACTCCAGTGACTGCCAGGTGTTTGAGGATGAGCTTTGGCTAACTGAGGGCCCATGTAATTAACTGGCTAATGTGTATTTGTGTTGCTCTCCCCTAATGGATAAAATCAGAACATCAGGCCATAAGCTTTAACAAGTGGTAGAAACATATGCTTTTGAAATAAAATATTTCTGTTTCTATTGTTTCCACGAAGATTTAAGTGGCTGTGGGGTGTAGTATAGTGACAGTTGTAAAGTGCTAGGTGGTTACAGATTTGTTACAATATTAGAAAATTATTGGGGAATATATATATCATTCAAAATTAAGGTAATAAATTCTTACGCATCATAAAATGGAGGAACTTGCAGTGAAATCTGCTATAATAAAGTTGTGAAATAGAATTAAAATTTCAAATAGTTTAATTATATTCCTATGTGAAAATTGCATTTCAGGTTATTCATTTATAGCAAACTTTCTTTTTTTTTAAAAAAAAAAAAGAGGGAGAGAGAAATAGTATCCTTGAAGGATGCTGAATTACCAACCATACAGATTCTTCCTTTATCCAGATAAGAGGGTTTCACAGGGTTTGGTCTTGTCAACCCTTATGTTTAATGGTTTCAGAGAGGTTGCCGTGTTAGTCTGTATCAGTAAAAATAACGAGGAGTCCTTGTGGCACCTTAGAGACTAACAAATTTATTTGGGCATAAGCTTTTGTGGGTTAGAACCCACTTCATTTTTACCAGTTTAGGTTAAAAACTTCCCCACGGCACAAATTCCTTTCCTTGTCCTTGGACGGTATTGCTGCCACGACCAAGTGATTTAAACAAACATTCAGGGAGGGGCCACTTGGAGCCCTATCCCCCCAAAATATCCCCCCAAGTCCCTTCACTCCCTTTCTTGGGGAGGCTTGAGAATAATATACCAACCGACAGGTTAACAAAGTGAGCACAGACCAAATTCCTGGGTTTTAGGACACTGAAAATCAATCAGGTTCTTAAAAGAAGAATTTTATTAAAAATAAAGCAATTGCACACCACACCACAGAAACACTAACCCAAGAACCAATCTCTGTAGCCTAGTCTGTCCCCATTTCTACTCTAGCGACACCATCAGAGGACCCAACCACATCAGCCACACCGTCAAAGGCTCATGCACCTGCACGTCTACTAATGTTGTATATGCCATCATGTGCCAGCAATGCCCCTCTGCCATGTACATTGGCCAAACCGGACAGTCCCTACATAAAAGAATAAATGGACACAAATCGGACATCAGAAATGGTAACATACAAAAGCCAGTAGGAGAACACTTCAATCTTCCTGGACATTCTATAACAGATTTAAAAGTAGCTATACTTGAACAGAAAAAGTCAGTAACAGACTTCAAAGAGAAATAGCAGAATTAAAATTCATTTGCAAATTAACACCATTAATTTGGGGTTGAATAGGGACTGGGAGTGGCTAGCTCATTACAAAAGCAGCTTTACCTCTCCTGGAATTGACACCGCCTCACATATTATTGGGAGCGGACTACATCCACCCAGATCAAATTGTCCCTGTCAACACTGGTTCTCCACTTGTGAGGTAACTTCTCTCTCTTCATGTGTCTTCATATAATGCCTGCCTCTGTAATTTTCACTCCATGCATCTGAAGAAGTGTTTTTTTACCCACAAAAGCTTATGCTCAAATAAATCTGTTTGTCTTTATGGTGCCACTGGACTCCTTGTTGTTAAAAGAATCACACCTGCAAAATCAGGATGGAAGATAACTTTACAGGGTAAATAAAAAGATTTAAAACCCAGAAGATTCCCCTCTGATTCTGCTTCCCAGTTACAAAACAGGAATAAAATTACCTCTTAGCATAGGGAAAATTCACAAGCTAAAACAAAAGATAATCTAACACATTTTTTTGCTATTACTTACAATTTCTGTAATTTTCGATGTATCATTTCAGGATCTTGTTAGGAGATGTGTATGTAAGGCCACTGAAGAGAGCATAAGGTATTGTGATCTCCTTTAATATGCTGGTGATACTCAACTTCACATTGCTTTTACATGAAACCCATATTTGGCTATTTTGTTTTATTCTTTATATTTTGGACCTGGATGGAGGTATGTGGGCTGCAGATTAATCAAGGGGCATTTCAAGGACTATGCTTGGACCTTCAAAAGTGGATGCAATGCTACTCTTTTCCACTGCAGCGCTTGGTACTCTATTGGATCTTTCATTGGCTTGTAGGTATGCATATAGCCTGGGTGGTTTGGAGTGCCTTTTTCTATCTGCAGCTCTCCAGGAGAATATGAACTTTCCTCACACATGCTTACCTCACCACAGTATATTATTGACACTTCCAGGCTAGATTTCTGTGGTGCACTCAGACCAGGCTTTGAACCTCCAGAAACTTCAGCTGGTGCAAAACGCAGCAGGCTACCTTCTGTGTGTCTTGAGTCATAAGGAAGAACACAGCAGATTTGCTCTCCACTGACTACTCGTTTGATTCCTAGAGCTGTGTGGGAATCTTTAAAGACCTATGTAGTCTGGGACCTGATTATTTAAGAAACTGCTTCCTACCCTCAGTTCCACCATCACAATTGAGGTCCACTGGGGTATCTCAGCTGTCAGTGCCTGGAACTTGGCTTTCTGTAGTTCATAGCAGGGCATTCTCAGTTGAAGATCCCCTTTGGAATTAACTGTCTCACAGTCTTTCAGAGCCTGAGTTGAATGAGCTACACCTCCTGCTGCAAGGCTGTTTTGTTTAGGCTTTTGGCTTAACATTACTTTGTTTTCTCAGGTTCGAGTGTGTGTCTAGCTTTATTTCTTTGGTTGGAAGGATGTTTTATACCACACAAGTTTTTATAAAGGGTAGGATATTTTTCTTTAGCTTTCTATTTTTGCAGGATGAGTTTTGCCGTAAGAGTTAAATAAAACAGGTAAATATTACACTTCTTCCCCTCCTTCCCCCAAAAAGAGAGAGGATGAAAACCACAGTGAACAGATGTCCTGCTTACCTTCTTAGCATCTTTTCTGTACTGCATCAGGTTTTATATTCTTGTAATTAAGAACAAATAAAGTGAGATATCAAATTAATTTCAAACAGACAGATCTGAACATGGATCTAAGATCCGAGTGGCGATGCTTTCCTCATCCCTTTTGATGCCCTTCAGCCAGAAAGGTGCGTCTGTATGATGCTGGTGGGAATGCGCTCTTTAATTTTGTTTTTTTATTTGTTTTAGATTTGAACTCTCAAAGTGAGGGGTGATACAAACTTATTTATACAGACAACCTACTGTGCATTTGAAAGGGAGTGTGTGTGTGTGTGTGTTGAGAGGGACGGGGGACGACCTGGCAATGCTCAGCAGTAATTTCCAACCACATCTGCTTAGCCACCAGCCACTGCTAAAGAAGGGCATCATTATCATTTGTAAGTTTGGCAAAACCTTCTTCTGAAACCATTTCAGGCTCAAGATAATCAAGACGATATTAAGTTACTGATCTGCTAATGAGGAAAGGTTTGGTGTATTTAAAGCATCAGCTCCATTCTTGGTAGGTTTCAGAGTAGCAGCCGTGTTAGTCTGTATCCGCAAAAAGAAAAGGAGTACTTGTGGCACCTTAGAGACTAACAAATTTATCTGAGCATAAGCTTTCGTGAGCTACAGCTCACTTCATTGGATGCATGTAAAATTACGAAATCACGAAAGCTTATGCTCAAATAAATTTGTTCATCTCTAAGGTGCCACAAGTACTCTTATTCTTGGTAGGGAGGAATAATTAGGTTTAGAGGCAAAAAATGTTCCAAATAACTAGTGAAATTAGTGACTTTTTACAAGTACAAAGTATATCCACCTAAGAAATTAACACAGAAAAGTATAACTTTCTGTAAAACAATAGTCATATTCTGGTTTGTAATGTTGCCTGTTTTTAAAAGCAATATTGGTGACATTAAAACTTAATGTGTCAAACATTCAGTTAAAAGTAAGACATACATTAAAATTGTTATCAGTTGGTCAGTGCTCAGCAAATCGTAAACACCGTATACAAGCCATTCTAATTTTAATTTTCAGGGGCTAAGTGGATTATTTTTATGGGTAACTTACTGTAACCCCCAATACTGTACCAAAGGGTTTTTTGCACTTTTTACATCGTACAACATTCTCACTTTTTATATGTGGCAAAATCAGTCAGAAGCAAATATAAACTTGTGAAGTAATTCTGAATTTAACTCAGAACTGGAAACTGAGTTTTGAAATTTATTTTACTATTTCAGTGTTATGGAGGGTAGA
Organism: Lepidochelys olivacea; assembly: GCF_965140295.1. NCBI lineage: Eukaryota > Metazoa > Chordata > Testudines > Cheloniidae > Lepidochelys > Lepidochelys olivacea. Next base: position 173,394,678 of record NC_140412.1, on the reverse strand, counting down.
GATGGTTCCAAACCATAGAGTTTGGGTACTAATCCAACTTTAACCAAAGTTTGCTGACATTTGTATCTGGAATTTGGGATCAGACCACTGTAGAGATAGCCACAAAGTTCAGCTCCAAATCTGACTATACCCAGAATTCATGGGAATTTGCTAGTTTGGGATGACTTTTTAACTTTGTTTATGTAGTTGCTGTTACAATATAACATTAATGAAACATTGCCACTTTTAATTTTGTCAGCTTGTATTCTAATCATTTTATAAATGTCTGTCTGTCTGTCTGTCTGTCTATCTATCTATCTATCTATCTATCTATCTATCTATCTATCTATCTATCTATCTATCTATCTATCTATCTATCTATCTATCTATCTATCTATCTATCTATCTATCTATCTATCTATCTAAATGAAGTCATTCAGTAGGTTGGCATATACAGCCTTATATGTAGGTTGAAGATAATCTTTCATGAGATATATACATCAGTGTGAGCCAGTAAATAAACCACAGATATGGGTGTCAGGAGACCTTTAAATCTAGAACTTCTCTTGTGACTTTTGGCACCATTACCCTAGTTTAAACTCTGTGCCTCAGTTTCTTTGATAATAAAAAACTGGGATATATGACTGAAGATGCATTTGCTGTAGTAGTTGTGTAGAAGGTGTATATAGAGAGAGATCTCTGCCGACTTTGGCCGAACAAGACACGACAAACAATATCAGCACAGGTTTCAGAGTGGTAGACGTGTTAGTCTGTATCAGCAAAAAACAACAACCGAGGAGTACTTGTGGCACCTTAGAGACTAACAAATTTATTTGGGCATAAGCTTTCGTGGGCTAAAACCCACTTCATTGGATGCACAGTTTAACGTTGTTGTTTTCTGGTTTGCACTTGGCTCTATGTATATTTATTACAAGAATAAAGCAATAGGCAAAGCCAATCAAACACACAAAAGTAAATCTAAAAGGGTGGGAATATGTGGGGACACCAATATTTGGGTTTCATTGGGGACTTTAAAAGCATGAGGCTGCTGTTTGAATATAACAGGAACTGGGACAAACTGACTTCTAGGTGGAAAAACAGATTTTTTGTTGGTGGTGGTTTCTTTTCAACAGAAGGGCTGCTCCTGGGAAAGTAGATGTAATAACCCTGCTCTAGTGCCATAATTAAGAATATTTTACTTTGGTTTTGATATTTCAGAGAGATTATAATATAGGATAATGTTGCTACACACCCACAAAATACTATACTCTAAAAATCTCTGTTTTGAGCCGGTAATGAGACAGCAGCTTTTAGGTGTAAGTGGGGGAATAGTCCTGCTATTGTGGGGAACTTTCCTGGGCTTCTGCACAACCCTGGTGAAGTGGGCTAACGAAAGGATCTGAGTCCTCGCTCTCACTTCCTTTACCCAGCGGCCTCCCTGCTCTTGAGGACTCCCCTTCTACTCTCCTGTCTGGCAGAGTCCTCATAACCCCAACAAGGCTGGACCCAGGATTCCTGGGGGGCTTGACCCCCAACCCTGCTGTGGTCACCTAGGACAGGGGCTAGGGTATCCCCACTCTGGGATTCTCTCTCTGCACTGGGCACTTCTCTGACCCACTGACCATTACATACAATTTAAAGCAAATGCAAGTTATTTAATCAACAATTAATTTTAAAAAGAATAAGGAAAAATGGGAAAGGTTAAAGGAAACACTGCTCTGTGACAGGGAACATCACAAATAATATCTCTGGAATGTCAGGGCAGTTCACAGTCTGTTCTTTGTAAGTCCCAGGCTGCCTTCTCAGGCCCTGGCTGTGCTGCAGGGATGCTGTGGGTTGGACACTTGCTCTAGTGGTGGCCATAAGGATCTGCCTATGGTCCTCTCCCTTTTGCACTCTACTTTCACCTCCCTGTGTGATTTAATCTACTCACATGTTCTCTTTGCTGATGGTGAGTCTTCAATCTACTTCTCCCCCTATATCCATTCTTGCAGTTCTACTGATCTTTCCAACATCCTCTTTTGGATGTCCCACCTTTCCAAAATTAAATGTAGTTAAATAGAACTTCTAACCTGTCTTCTCTTCTTCTTCTCCTCAAACATCCATGCTGTTGGCAGTTCCTTCCAGTTCCTGCTCTCCAACATTTCAAAACTTCAGCATTTCCTTGCTCTCCCGTCAGATAAAATGCTGAGCTTATCTCCTTCCTTGACTACAGGAACCTTCACTTCTCTGACTTCCCTATTTCCTACCTTACTTCCCTCCTATTAAGAATGGCTAAAATGATCTTCCAAACTTGATGCTCACCCTTGTTATTCTCTTATTATAATCCCATGGCTAGCTTCCCTTTGCCAAGAGAATTCAATTTAAACATTTTTGCCACTCCCTTCAAAGCTTCTACATAAATTTGACCCTGATTATATCTCTGCTGTTTCTCACAGGATCTTATTAACACCTTTGTTCTGTTAATGATGCCAGCGTCACTGAGCCCTTCATTTCCTTCTTCCCTCTCAATTTTGTTCCTGGTTTGTCACTATTCCCTGTCTCAGTATACTAGTTTCTCCCTTTTCTTCTGTATCTTCCTCATGTCTCTTCTTTGACTAAATAAAGGAGTTTTTTGTCTTCTGGGCTGTCAGCATTTCAGAAACATATCAAATATGGGCCCTTTAATTATCTATAAAATAGCTAGTACACTTTTGGCACTCTAGGAAGGACAGAGTACCTGATGAAATAAGTTAATCAAGGAGAATTTGTTGCTGTATCACAATCTCTTCATATTAAAAAATGCAATGCAAAAAATGTAAAGGCAGATTCTATAGTGCGTACCGTACACTTTTATAATTTTTAATTAATTTTTGTAGCAATACACTGCTGATACAATTAATGGTAATAATTATCAAGCTTGTGTTTAAGTAAAACAGTTGAATGAGCCCGTTTCTCCATAAATAACAAGGCTCAAGAAATTGAGGGAAAGATATGCCATATGTATCACGTAAAGTGTTGTATACCTCCAAACTCTAGGTAACAGAAGTTATATATAAAAAACTTTAAGTTTATGAGCTCTTAATCAACTACTTCTGATCTTCCACTGTGCCAGTTAAGACTTTTGTGGTCTAGTATCATAGAAATGAAATTAATAATGTTCTGTGCCATGCCAGAATACACTCAGTAGTATAGGAGATATGTTCTGGATATACCTTGTTCATTCATAAGCAGTCAAAGGATAAAGCCATTTTACAGTGAATAGTCCTTTCTGTAGTACTGTTAATTTGTAAAAGATACTGTGGCTTCGTTATGGTGTGACATTCTCCATTGTAACTCTTCACCAAGAGTCTTCTGTTGACTGAAATATCATTCTATCTAGGCTATGTATGTTGATCTTCAAAAATCTTATAAATTCTTTCAGAATCATGTCCGAAACCAGGTGCAGTCACTGTGAAAAGAGAAAATCTGTTCTCATTGGTGTGGAAGTGGGGAGAAGGGAAATGACTAAGTGGAACATCTTACAATTCAATTATGATAAATTTCTGCTTTTTATATAAGCTTAATTCATTAAATTAAAGCATCTCTAACAATAAATTTATCCTGCAATATAGTCTTCTCTGTCCCTCTCCAATATTGGAAGGTCAGAGAGATTTTCTTTCTCTCACACACGCATGAACACAGACACTAAAACTTTCACTTTATCTGTTTTCACATTATGTGGGGGTGTAGATGTTTCCAGCCTCCATTTACCTTCCTGTCTCATAGTAGCTGGCTGGAGGCCTTTAAAAAAGGGGGATTCATCATTCACTAATCATCTAGAGCCCAGCAGAATGAACTGTCCTTATGGACATTTGAAATAAAGCCATTCATACCAAGGAGATAATTTGTAGGAATTGCCAGCATATTAGGTGGGTTTTAGAGTAGATACGAAATCTGGGTAAACAAACATTTCATTCATTTAGGGGCTGATTGATTGATTCCAACCCACAAAGCTATGCCATCTGGTCCTTTGGACAACAGAGAAGTTAGATATTAGTTAGATATTATTTGTTTTCGTTTCCAGATTTGTGTAAGAAATTATTTTTATGCATATAATTATTTAATTAATAGAAAAGTCTATCTGGAGTATTGCAAATACCACAGTCTGACCAAAGTGGTGGCAACTCTCCATTTTTAATGGTAAGCACGCTACAGTGGTCAACTCTAAAAACCTGCCAATTAGGACTTCGATAAATAATTAACTTTGCCTAAGAATTTATAGTGTTTCCCATAGCGGGTACTGAGAACACTTAGGAAATACTGGGATAATATTTAAGTTATCTACAGTAAGTGGCAAAAGGAGCAAGCAGAACTGTATAGAGGTTGAAAATTCTGTTTCAGAAAGGATTTTGAGATTTCAAAATTGGACTTTGTTCCAACTGAGAATGAAACCTGAACATTTCAAAATTATCTGTGAAACAAAATAAAAAAAAATAGGTTAATCAAAACATTTTGTTCCAATTCTGACTTTCATTTTTACATATTATGATGTATAATGCACATTTTTTAAAAAATGAAATGAAAAGTAGTTTTAAAATGAAAAATAAAATGTTCTGTCTGAAAATATGAAAAAGAGGCATTTGACATTGTTGGAACTTTGTCTCCATTTTTCTTCCAAAACAAAATATGATTCCATCAAATTTTCTCTGACCAGCTCTAGAAGCCACTGTACATTGGAAAAAATATTGTGCCTTCTATTAATTTTCAAGTATTAAATCAATGACTAATTCATGGTTCTTGCACTAGTGTGAAATATAAAATGAAGCTATGAAGAAAGTAATTGTGATTGGGAATCGTTTGCTCCTGGACTTCAATTTCCTTATTAGTATATTTTATTTTATTCCATTCCAGCTATTTATGACCTCTCCTGTGAAGCATACAAACACCTGGGCAAAACTTCAAATTATTACTGGATAGATCCAGATGGCAGTGGGGCACTGGGACCTTTGAAAGTTTACTGCAACATGACAGGTAACTGTACTGTAATTACCACTTTCATGTTATATTTGTAATGTATATGTGGCAGAGGGTTTGGAAACCTGTCCATAATTTATATTTCTGGGGAAAAGAAAGAAATGATTCAGTTTTAGTAAGAGGCCTGATCATATTAAACCAGCCAAGCTTGTTTGGGTGGTATCTGACCTAATCATTGTTAAGAGGCCTTTGGCCTGGTCTACATTTAACAATTAGCTTGACCTAGGTACATCACTCAGGTGTGAAAAATTGACCCCCGGGATAGGCAATGGTAGATCAACAGAAGAATTCTTCCATCGACCTAGGTGCTGCCTCTTGGAGAAGTGGATTTACTATAGTGAAAGGAAAATCCTTTTAGTCAGTGTAGGAAGCATCCTCACTGTGGCCCTTCAGTGGCATAGCTGCACCTGGGCCACTGTAGTACTCATAGTGTAGACATAGCATATGTTTCCTGAGTGGACCATATCCTAGAGCCAGTCCCCAAAATCCTACTGTGTGTATAGGCAACTTGCAAAAACTGGTTAGCAGTCCTAGATCAGGGAGAATTTGATAAGAAGGCTCTCTGTACAGAGCAAGATGTTTTTTCTGTCTGGACAACATGATGTTCACAATTAGACCGAAATGGTTAGAGAGAGAGGATTTCTTTCAGAGGTATAAGCTGTTCATTTTTCTTCTTTTTCTCTATAGCTAAGATGGGAATGTTTTATCTTGTTTAGCTTATGAAAAGGTATATCTAGGTATGTTAAGCAAACAGCTTCTTTTGTTCTCTCTGTTAAAAAATACTTTCATATGAATGATTTCATGCAGACATTCTTAAAGAAAAGAGAATCCAATAAGCTCTAAAGAGAGGTACTGAAGGGTAAAGTGTTTCTGGAATTTGTGTCTCCAACCCCCTCATCCTCAGTCAAGGGAAATGAACAAAGGGGCCCTATCCCATTGTATTGACATGGGTGTGACAGGTGTGCATAAAGATAAGATATTGAAAACAAAGGAGGAGATGAGTTGGTTTTGGTCACAGTACTGTTCATTCATTTCCAGTGTTCATACATAATGCAATTTGTCTCAGCACTTAGCTGATACTAGTTAATAACCAATACAAAGCTTACTAAATATTCAGCTAAGAGAAGTATTTTATTTATTCCCTGAATTTCCCAAATACAGGATCTTTTGCGATATCTGCACAATAAAGAGGTTCCAGAATCTATTTGCTTTCAAATACCCTGACATAGGTCTTCAGAATTCAACTGCAGAAACCAGCAGCAAGAGCGTAGATGCATGTTGTAGTGATAAGACATAGTGGGAAAGGCAATCTCTCATTTAACTGGATCCTCACTCTTTAAGGCTTTCAGGATCATAGCCAGCACCTTAACTGTATCAGTAAGTAAACAGGCATCCACTGCCAGGGAACAGTGCTGGGAGCTGATGATATATCCTAGCGATTCCTAATCAAGAGATGAACCACTGTCTTCAGCTCCAGCTGTAGCTTTGGGGTACTATTCAAAGTAAAAGTTGATTGAAATAATTTGTTGAGCATGAAAAAGTGGATCTATTCTGGGTGTAAGCACTTTTGAAATATGCTAAAAATAAATTTACTTGTACACAAGAATAAAGCTAATAGTGTCCCCAAACCAGAAAGTAACCGGACAAGAGAATGAAAACCAACCATTTTCCCTTCGTAATAGCATTTTTTCCCCACAAAACAACTGTAGTTGCCATAGAGATATTGTTTTTAAATTGCCAGTGAGTGGGGAGGGGGTCTATATGATCATGAATGAGAAGGCAGAGGGTCCACAATCCGTTCTCTGCACTAAGGTGTGATCCAAGCCATGAAAAAGTTTCAGAACCCTGCTCTAGCTAAATCGCTCCCATCAGGCAATTTCTGTTCAATACATTTGCTGTAATGTAGATATAATTCCCTACATAAATGAGATCATGATAGAACTGATTCACTGTTAAAATGTGAGTAATACTGTGAAAATGGAAATACAAGTAACTTTAACCACTCTGTTTTTAAAACTGGACGGTCACCCTAAAAACTATTGTCCATCTGACAGCTTAGCAAAGCATTATTTTTCAATTATTTCTATATTTACGTACTATATAGAACTATCCTGGGTGTATTTCCAGTCCTTCAAGCTTCCTTTGTTGCTTTATAATGAAGGCAGTATAGTGTCGTGGATAGAGCACCAAACCGGAGACATGGATTCAATTCCATATATGTCTTTCTGGATCAAATTCAGTAACCTCTACCCTATATTTTGTGCTAAAACAATATGAAATGTTATCTGTAATATAGTAATTAAGGTGAAGAGATCAAGCTTAATTCTTTAATTCTTCTACAGAATTATCTAACTGATGGTATAAATGATGTAGTGGTGACATATATAATCTTAAATTACCTTATGTAATATATTGAAAGATATTATAACATTTTAGTATTGATTGACATTAAATAGTTAATACAAGAAAATACTTTAAAATGCAGTTATGTATGGCATGTCAGGTATTTACTGGATGACAGATTTATATGTGCAAAAGCATTAGTGCAGATTAGTGACATTATTAATAAAATGTTTAAGGAAAAACTTCCATTTGCTGAATTATAACTTTTTCTTAAAATGACAAGGTGAAACAAAGCCCTCAATGTATTGCCTACAGACATGGCTAGAATTAACTTAAGGATGCTTTGTAAATTCTTATGCTTGTCAGATCGAAAGAGAATTTAATTGCTGTTCCTTCATCACTTACATTAAAGCAGCAATATATTTAATTTCGTGGCGTCACTGATGCACGAGTAAACTTGTGAGGGTGAGAGAGACAGTTAAATTTAAAAAGCTCTACAGACAGCTCTACAGACAGTACTTTATTTAATAAGCCTATCTAAATATCCTTTGTCTGAAACAGACAGATCAGCCAGTTGAAAGCCAGAATGCCTCTAACTCTTATCTCTTGATAATGCTATTTAAATTCTCTGACCTATGCATATTATGAAGTCAAGCAACAAGTTTTGAAAAATAGTCGTGTTTCAATAGGGTCACTTTCTTAGAAAAGTTGAAGAGAAAATCAGAGTGCATCAGACACTTGTCCATGTTTCTAGACATAATTTGTGCCAATATCTCTAGACTGTCTTGATATGGTAGTCTGGATGTGTCATGATGATGTTTTCTGCCCTTCCTGGATTTCTGTGGTAACTGAAAAATATTCTGGGTTCTAAAATCTTTTGGCTAGTCAACAGTGTAAGCAAAATATAAAGAATACAATGTTTGCAGAAACTACAAAACCACTAGAAACCATGTGAGATGTTCTCTAAGAAATGCTATTTATATTCAAAGCAAAGATTCCAAACCAAAGCAAAAAAACAAACCCCCTTTCTCCAAAACTCTCAGGTTAACACTGTTATATTTGGAAATTAAATTATACAAAAGTCAAGAATCTCTAAAGTTAAGGTTCTGCCATTTCATATTTCAATGACCATTCAGGATAAATTAGTAAAACTTTTAGAAATTGTGAACGTTTTTAGATACCCAGCAGTTGTCCAAATGGTTGTGAACAATACCAACAATGTGAATCACAGCTTTGCAAAAATATGTACAAATCAGTATTTATACCATTTGCCCCCAACTGTAGCTGGATCCTTTCAGAAGAGCCCATTTACACAATGTTTTATTTTTTTAAAAAAAGGCGTAACATGATATATTGTATAGTACTTCTGAATCCAGAATGAAATCTTCCCAAGTTCGGTGGTGTTTGGATTTAATGCTCTGCTTCAGCCCTTAATAGAAAGAGACCCAACCTGTGAAGTTATGGTGTTTCTCTGAAATTGGATTCAAATAGATCTCTCAAAAGTTACAGGGAACAGTTTGAAGCTGTCATAAATATAAAGGGAAGGGTAAACCCCTTTAAAATCCCTCCTGGCCAGAGGAAAAATCTTCTCACCTGTAAAGGGTTAAGAAGCTAAAGGTAACCATGCTGGCACCTGACCAAAATGACCAATGAGGAGACAAGATACTTTCAAAAGCTGGGAGGAGGGAGAAAAACAAAAGGTCTGTGTCTGTCTGTATGCTGCTTTTGCCAGGGACAGAACAGGAATGGAGTCTTAGAACTTAGTAAGTAATCTAGCCAGGTATGTCTTAGATTATGATTTCTTTAAATGGCTGAGAAAATAGCTGTGCTGAATAGAATGAATATTCCTGTCTGTGTGTCTTTTTTGTAACTTAAGGTTTTGCCTAGAGGGATTCTCTATGTTTTGAATCTAATTACCCTGTAAGGTATTCACCATCCTGATTTTACAGAGGTGATTCTTTTCTTTTTACTTCTATTAAAAGTCTTTTTGTAAGGAAACTGAATGCTTTTTCATTGTTCTAAGATCCAAAGGTTTGGGTCTATGGTCACCTATGCAAATTGGTGAGGATTTTTACCAAACCTTCCCCAGGAAGTGGGGTGCAAGGGTTGGGAGGATTTTGGGGGGAAAGACGTGTCCAAACTCCATTTTTTCAGGACCCCAGATAAAGTTTGGTGGTGGCAGTGGAAATCCAAGGGCAAAGGATAAAATAATTTGTGCCTTGGGGAAGTTTTAACCTAAGCTGGTAAAAGTAAGCTTAGGAGGTTTTCGTGCAGGTCCCCACATCTGTACCCTAGAGTTCAGAATGGGGAAGGAACCTTGACAGAAGCCCTCTATGTTTTCCACTGAAATAATTAATACAAGAATTGCACTGAAACAAGCTATGTTGTTTGCAATGTTTGATGTAGATCTAAACTTCATCTGACTTTATTAGATCTCCAGCCAATTCTCAAATGATTTTTGGCATTTCTGAATCCCTGCTCCTCTTTGGGCTTGTTCATATTCCTTTGGCAACTCCACTTATGGAATATGAAGTGGAGAAATAATAGTGAGCAATGATACCATAAATGTTTTATTTCAGAGTAGCAGCCATGTTAGTCTGTATTTGCAAAAAGAAAAGAAGTACTTGTGCACCTTAGAGACTAACAAATTTATTTGAGCAAAAGCTTTCGTGAGCTACAGCTCACTTCATCGGATGCATTCAGTGGAAAATACTGTGGGGAGATTTATATACATAGAGAACATGAAACAATGGGTGTTACCATACACTCTGTAACAAGAGAGTGATCACTTAAGCAGGAGAGTGGTGGGGGGGACCTTTTGTAGTGATAATCAAGGTGGGTCATTTCCAGCAGTTGACAAGAACGTCTGAGGAACAGTGGGGGGTCAAGGGGGGGAATAAACATGGGGAAATAGTTGTACTTTGTGTAATGACCCATCCACTCCCAGTCTCTATTCAAGCCTAAGTTAATTGTATCCAGTTTGCAAATTAATTCCAATTCAGCAGTCTCTCCTTGGAGTCTGTTTTTGAAGTTTTTTTGTTGAAGAATTGCAACTTTTAGGTCTGTAATCGAGTGACCACAGAGATGGAAGTGTTCTCCAACTGATTTTTGAATGTTATAATTCTTGACGTCTGATTTATGTCCATTTATTCTTTTACGTAGAGACTGTCCAGTTTGACCAATGTACACGGCAGAGGGGCATTACTGACACATGATGGCATATATCACATTGGTAGATGTGCAGGTGAACGAGCCTCTGATAGTGTGGCTGATGTTATTAGGCCCTGTGATGGTGTCCCCTGAATAGATATGTGGACACAGTTGGCAATGGGCTTTGTTGCAAGGATAGGTTCCTGGGTTAGTGGTTCTGTTGTGTGGTGTGTGGTTGCTGGTGAGTATTTGCTTCAGGTTGGGGGGCTGTCTGTAAGCAAGGACTGGCCTGTCTCCGAAGACCTGTGAGAGTGATGGGTCATCCTTCAGGATAGGTTGTAGATCCTTGATGATGCATTGGAGAGGTTTTAGTTGGGGGCTGAAGGTGATGGCTAGTGGCATTCTGTTGTTTTCTTTGTTGGGCCTGTCCTGTAGTAGGTGACTTCTGGGTACTCTTCTGGCTCTGTCAATCTGTTTCTTCACTTCAGCAGGTGGGTATTGTAGTTGTAAGAATAATTGATAGAGATCTTGTAGGTGTTTGTCTCTGTCTGAGGGGTTGGAGCAAATGCGGTTGTATCATAGAGCTTGGCTGTAGACAATAGATTGTGTGGTGTGGTCAGGGTGAAAGCTGGAGGCATGTAGGTAGGAATAGCGGTCAGTAGGTTTCTGGTATAGAGTGGTGTTTGTGACCATCGCTTATTAGCACTGTAGTGTCCAGGAAGTGGATCTCTTGTGTGGACTGGTCCAGGCTGAGGTTGATGGTGGGATGAAAATTATTGAAATCATGGTGGAATTCCTCAAGGGCTTCTTTTCCATGGGTCCAGATGATGAAGATGTCATCAATATAGCACAAGTAGAGTAGGGGCATTAGGGGACGAGAGCCGAGGAAGTGTTGTTCTAAGTCAGCCATAAAAATGTTGGCATACTGTGGGGCCATGTGGGCACCCATAGCAGTGCCACTGATTTGAAGGTATACATTGTCCCCAAATGTGAAATTGTTATGCGTGAGGACAAAGTCACAAAGTTCAGCCACCAGGTTTGCCGTGAAATTATCGGGGATACTGACGGCTTGTAGTCCATCTTTGTGTGGAATGTTGGTGTAGAGGGCTTCTACATCCATAGTGGCCAGGATGGTGTTTTCAGGAAGATCACCGATGGATAGTAGTTTTCTCAGGAAGTCAGTGGTGTCTCGAAGATAGCTGGGAGTGCTGGTAGCATAGGGCCTGAGGAGGGAGTCTACATAGCCAGACAATCCTGCTGTCAGGGTGCCAATGCTTGAGATGAGGGGGCATCCAGGATTTCCAGGTTTATGGATCTTGGGTAGCAGATAGAGTACCCCAGCTCGGGGTTCTGGGGATGTGTCTGTGCGGATTTGTTCTTGTGCTTTTTCAGGGAGTTTCTTGAGCAAATGCTGTAGTTTCTTTTGGTAACCCTCAGTGGGATCAGAGGGTAATGGCTTGTAGAAAGCTACTCCTTTTCTTTTTTCCTAAATATTTTGAATCTCAAAATAGCATTCAGTTCATGACAGTTCTTATTTTATCAAAGCCCATTTGGTTATCTCTGGTATTTATACTCTCTTGGTCAAAATGTGGCTGCCCTGCAAGGATCTTAAAGGGGGAGAGGGCTCAGAGAGACCTCAGTTGCTAGTCAATCCATCTAGGAAGCAACCATGTTTTTGGTTGCAATGTGTCAATGAGTGCATGGGTAGAGCCTGACCAGCCCTAACTATAGTTTTCCAGATCCCTATGAGCTTATATAAGGGAGTGTGGTCATGGTCTAGCCATTCCCATCTCGTGCTCTGTGCTACAGCGCTACTCTAAATCTACCGGCCAGTCTGCATTAAGAGCAAATGTAGAGAGTTGTAAACACATTCCAAGTTGTTCCTACTGAAGGCATTAAACTACTGTGTCTTGTACACTGTGGTCATCATTGTGGTATCTGGGTACCTGCTGTTGGCTTCTGCAAGCAGTTATGATCATCACTTATCCTTTTCCTTTTCCACTGGAGCTCAGGACTGTAAAGCCCTCTGTCTCCACATACTTTGAGAATTCACTAACTGTACCTTTAACCTCTCTCAATCATGCCAGTTACACAAAAAGATGGACCCCCATCCCAGCATTTCATGAAAATTGTACATGTGGTAGTTATTGCAATGAGACTGTGAACAGACTTTAAGCAGCCACAACTGTTGTGCCCCATGATTTTGCATCTCCTTGCCATAAATAGCGGGTAACTGGAGTGCTTTTTTATGATGACATATGTCGAAACATATGGCATGGCTATAAATGTGTCATTCATCACCACATACTTGATGAAAAGTGGCCTGATAGTGGTAAATGTTTAATTCTATTGTACATATCTTGTGCAATTGGCTTCTCTAATGGGACATTTTGCTTGAGGGCTAATTGGACAATCTGCCTAATTACAGCACCTTCAGCATACATATATGTAGGAATTACACAGAGTTTTCAGTGCTTCTGTGCCTTTCATCTATCAAGGAATTTCCTTATGTAGTCTGTTGGATAGTGGGGGAAAAACTAAAAAAAATCAGTGCAGAAGCTTTATTTTATTTTGGAAATCTTTTCTTTTGCCATTCTAGTTGCTTCCATCAATTCTTCCTTTCTCTTTCTTTCCTCTCCCCTGCTCTCTTTTTACTATTTTTTCTTTCCCTCCCACCTTCTCTTTCTTTCTCAGCTCTGCAGGGCATGTGACATACTCTAGCACATTCTAAGTGATGCCAGCTGAGGCACCAGATATGCAGATCATGGGCATAATCACATTAAATGTTAATCTGCTTCATAAGTGCAGAGGGAGTTGCTGTAGAGGGAGAAGACAACAACAAAGTGGCATTGAAGAGGAATATGGCAGTGCTGATTGTTCATTTTTCAGGATCCTCACACTTTGGCAGGGAAATAAAAAAAAAAAAAACAACCCAGCATGCCTAGGCAAATGCAGCAATTCCCATAATCACCTATTTCTGGAAAAACACTGAAATTATGGAGAATGAAGGAGTAGGTTCTTGTCTGAGACCAAACACTGATGTATGTTATCACAGAACTCTTTATATCACTACAAAAGTTTTTTTCTCCTGCTGATAATAGCTCATCTTAATTAATTAGCCTCTTACAGTTTGTATGGCAACTTCCACCTTCTCTGTGTGTGTGTGTGTGTATATATATATATATCTTCTTACTATATGTTCCATTCCATGCATCCGATGAAGTGGGCTGTAGCCTACAAAAGCTTATGCTCTAATAAATTTGTTAATCTCTAAGGTGCCACGGGTACTCCTGTTCTTTTTGTGGGTACAGACTAACAGGGCCGCTACTCTGAAACCTACCATTTATAACTCATGTTTCAAGAAACATGTGAAAGGATGGGGGAGGAGTATTAGCTGACTGCTGACTGCTGCAAACTAGCCAAATGAGAACTGGATAGCTGTAATTTAGAGCTCTATTTGAACTTCTCATCTATTAAAGATAGGTGTTGCTATTTGCACTTTTGTATCTGTCTGGATCCTGTAACCTAGCAGAGGTCACACTGAGAATCCACATTAAGGCTGTGCTATCTATAATGCTCTCAGTTGCACTTTATGGTCACTTTACTAAAATGAAATGGCTTTTATAGGCTAAACAGTTATTTTGCCCTGAATGGGTTTCACTGAATAATGAAGACGTGTGGAAAGAATTAGCTATTTTCTTTATATTTTGATGACATTTTCCTTTTTCCCCCTCCACATTTGCCTCCTCATAAAAGGTTTCTCTACTTCAGTGTCTGTCTGTGGACTTTGGGGAAGCAAGTTTGACTAAGATGTATCATGTCACAGTTCAGAAGCTGTTGGCTTCAGATTGGGTTTCCTGGTTTGCAAACTACAAAATCTCTTATACACTCTTTGCAAAGGTTTCCTTGCCTGTAAGGGTCAGACATTTCAAACAATGGCTCCTGGGTATGTCGTATTAAGCCCTGGTTGTTTCTCTCTACTGATGCTGTTTGTCAAGTTGACAGGCAGCAGGACTAAGAATCAAACTACTTATCTGGAGAAGACAAACTTAGAAAAAATAATATATTATCTGTACAGGGATTGTTTTCATTATCATTTTTCTAAAACCAGCATCAGTGTAACTAAAAGAATTCAGAGTGGATTAATTTAAAGGAAATGAAACATTTAAAAATCCTGTGCAAATGGCATATTAAGTTAATTTATTTCCAACATACATAATCAAGCATTTGAAAAGAGTGCAGTCAGTTTAAAAAGAGACAAAGAGTGCAGGCAAGAGAGATTCATTCCACTTTGAATCCCTAATCAGTGTTCAGGATACAGTGCTGCACTCTTATGTTTAATATTCTAAATTAATTTACCTAGAAGAGCAGGTTAGCAGTTCTGTCACTGTTCACATGAAAAATTCAGGGCTTCTTACCTCCTCCTGTTTGCTCTGGCAGATGCTTTTTTAAAAGGAATGACTCAGCAATGAATGAGCTGCAGCACACATCAATCCTTGTCTGTACACACACGCAGACAGTGAGCTGCCGATGCAAGTCCCATGCCACAGCCGGGTCATCTGTGCAGAGAGACTCACTGATAGCTCCTTTCTAAAGAGTCCTGTTCTCTTTTCGCAGCACAGTTTCTTAGATCTTCAGGGAAGGGACTCTGTGCTTTCCTATATGTTTATACAGCACCTAACATAATGGGGCACTAAACCTGACTGGGGCGACTGGATGCTACTGTTAAATTACCATTACACTAAGTGTAATACAGGAGCAGTAGCCGTGCTCCAAGAAATGTGTACCTGAGTCCTATAACAGTGAGAAATGTATCATGATCAGTGAAAGTGGAGTCAGAGAGCCAATGTTCCGTGGAGAGATTGTTATTGAGAGGACAACAGGAAAACAGGCAATGCAAGTAGTTAGGCCAGAAGCAACTCAGCCTCATGGACAGAACAGTCCACAGGGTTTAATAAAGTTCTACTTGTTCAGCTTAACCTGCATTCAGCATCACGCTTTGCAAATGAAAAATGGTGGCAGCAGCTGAGCTATCAGTGCTCTCCAGTGCAGCAGCTGGCAGCGTAAGCCATGGAACTCTGTCTGAAGGCCCTGAAGCCCTGGATTTTGTAGCCACAAACCTCACCCAAGGCTGTCTTGTGGTTCAGACCCCTTGTTAGCAATTATGGCACACAGGAATTACCCCTTTACAGGGGTGTCAAAACAGTCTAGCACAGGCACTGATGAAATGTGTTACCTCTATTTCACTAGAAACCAATCCAGGGTTACACTTATATTGGTTTTATTAAATGCTGCTATTGGATCAAACAGAAAAAGGATGGAGCTTATTCATGCATGCACACATTCAACGCATTCATACCCTCATGTATCTACACACTCACACAGGCAGAGAGTTAACAAAGATAACATAGGAAGCCGAGAAGCCAAAGCATAGTAGATCTGGTGTGTCAGCCTGCAGTCTCGGATCCGGGCCAGTGAGCAGCTCAAGAAGAAGAAGAAGAGCTTGTGAGCGTGCTTTCTTCCTTTTATTGGAACTGGGCGTTGCTCGTCACGTACACTGAGTTTTCCTTCTGTGTCTGTCACCGAGAAGCATTCCCTCGTTCTTTTCATGCACACCAGTTTCTTGTTTTCTTTACAGTACCCCATGATTGCCTTCTCAGGGCAGATGATATCAGACACTCCTGGCTCCGGGCTCTTTTCTTCTTGCAGTTCCTCTCTGCCCAGTCCCATGTATACTCCCTTGTTCACACTCCCTTATCTCCCACACACACTTCCTGGTTCACATGCTCCCTGATTATGTGTTGGAATATTGCAAAGCTTGGAGGTTATACAAGTGGTAACTGAAGAGGTTACAAAGCTTCCAAAAGTTACACAATTTAAAAGGTTATGCTAACAATGACTAAAAGTTACAAAGTTTGCAAATGGTTACAGAACTTAATGAATGAAGTTACAAATGAATGAATGAAAAGTTACAAATCGTACAATTGCATTCCGCTGGATTGAGCAGAGGCTTTACACAACAGAATGAAGGATCAAAACCCTGTTACCAATGAGGGACCTGTTGCAGCCTGAAGGATGGAGACATCACTGAAGGAGATGGCCAACAATCAGAGATAGCAGGTGTAAAGTATGACAGGTCAGCAAGGACCTCATGGACCTGGTGACAGGCATGGCATTAAAGAGAAACCAGAAGTGGACTAAATGAGTTGTAACGAGTGTAGCGGCACTCATGTTATACAAGGTGACTATGCAAGAGGGACAAGAGGTCTGAAGGAACAGGGAACACTTACACACCGGTAGACACAACACCTGGAGAGTCTACAGATATCATCAGAGAATGGACAGACAGAGAACCATCCAAAGACCAATCCCACATGCAGAGGAGATTCCACGTAGAAATAGTTTGCTTCACTTGGAGAAAGGTGACAGAGAGAGGTCACTCTTGTTGAGGAGACCAAACTATCTCAAAGACTTTATAGCAGATGCCTCTGTGGTAAACTTGAGACTTCAACTTGACTATGTGCTAGCAATCTCTGGCTAAAGGAACACTGAGAGTTTGGGCATCTATTATTTGCTGTAATGTTTATACTAAAATGTTTGTAAAATAGGAAAGATATATCCCAGTCAGTGGAACTGGGGTAAGATGACCGACATTCCCTGGAAGGACTATTATTGAGGGAACACCTGGAAAACAGGATAGTCCACCAGATTTAATAAAGTTCCACTTGTTCAACTTAACCTGCACTCAGCCACACTCTTTAATAACAAAATAAGTAGGGATACTTATTCTTAGGGAGCCATTGTATAATGAATGACATTTACTACAGTGGTAACAACTGTTTCCAGGACCTATGCAGGTTTACGAGACAAAATATGGCTGTATCATTGCAGTGGTGACTACTTCCAAATCATATGTATACACTTTAAGTTATAACAGAATTCCTGACCCTGGACATCACTGGAGTTAGGGGAGTCTAGGCATAGTGTTCTTGTTTAGAACACACTCTATGCCCAGACTCTGTCCCTGTACACCCACTTAGAACACCCACAACTGAAAGACAGGGATGAGTAGTGTGCCAATGCCCAACATGGAGACTCTTCACTAAAAGCAGAGAAGGTGGAGTCCAACTAGAGTAGCCATCACAAAAGCCTGAGATATAGGTCCTAGTACATGTACTAGAGAGGAACCAGTGTCCTACTTAAATAAATTTAGAATGCTACTGAAGTACTATACTGTCTTAGAGAAGTTTCTTTTTAGTATAAAATGTTGGTACTTTCTGATTCAACAGTACTTCCTGGAGGCACGAGTCAGGATTACCCAGCATTAATCAATGTCTGCATTCTTCACTCCCTGACTTTAGAATAAAGACAGATGCTTCTGGCAAACATTCAGATTCATTGGGTGGTTTTTTTCAGATTTCGTTGCAAATGTTTCACACAGCACCCAGGCACAAATCTCATATCAACAGAGCACATAGGAAAAACCAATGTGTGGCCAATAGTATATTTTCTTATATACATTAACTCTATATTTTCCACAATTGGCAAACGTGTAAATATGTGAAAGTGAAAACCTGAACAAAGTCTGAAATTGTTGTAGCCAAATTATGCTCTCTGTTACATCAGGGTAAATTCAGGCTTACTCTTTGGAAGTCAATGCAGTAAATCAGGATTTTTTTTCCTGGTGCGAGAGAGAGCAGTATTTGGCCTATAGAATCATATCTTGATGTGTGTTGTCTGTGCAGTGGCCTGAACTCTGTTGCAGAGCCCTCAATTTTCAAATGAACAGATTTGCATTAGCCATTTGCCTTTCATAAGAACAAACAAAACAAAAGAAGAACCTGACATTTATATATAGTAATAGCACAAAATACCATTGTAACACTACTGTACAATATTGCATTAAGGACCTTCCTGCAACCAGTGGGCATTTTTGTGTTCAATTTTTCTTACCAATAAAACTTTAGCAAGGGAGTAATGCACCCCTCACACAGCCTCATAGATAAGCTCCTTGAAATTCTGATAGACAGCAAATTTGGTGGTTGTAGAAAACTGGAGTTGAAATTGTCCCCTCTGACCTGATGTAGCACTCTCTGTCCCGTACACACTTATAAACTCAGTTCAGATTCATGACTGTCGGAGGCAATGATCGCTGCCTGAAAGGTACTTTATTCCCAATATTGATATAGTAATTAGCACAGAACTAATCATACATGACTATTACTTTTTTCACTCACACATTAGAGTAAGAATATAATGAAGAGACAGCTGCTCCAGTTTGGTGCTGGAGGGGAGCCATTCAAAGCCTCTTCAAGTGACTGACATTTGTGCTGGCAATCATGAGGCTTCCATAAATCAAGCAGACCTGTAACTTAGTGCTAGCAAGCAGCTGTTAAACTGACAAGGGCCTCATTCCTTAATCCTACTTCAGTCCCTTGTATATACTTGTGAGTGTGCTTTAATGCCTCTTTTGTTGCAGAAAGTATGATAAGGCAACTTAGAAATAATAGACCTATGAGAGCTATGGAAACAACTGCCTAGTGGGTCAGCAGTCAGCAAACTCACAAAGCTCGAGAGTACTTTCAAGAATTGTCTTTTTGCAGCAAGTTTCTCTAATCCCATGGCATATTGGCATTCTGAGTGACAGCTTCTCTCCTGGATGGCATTTTTATCATGCTGGTTATCTTCTTAGCATATGTGCAATGTGCCTCAAGTGACACGTGACCAGGATTAATCACCAAATTTGGTCTGCTGGTTGGATCGTTAGCTTCCCCGGCCCTGGCTGCATACTGATGGGGGATGCAACCTGAACGTTGATCCATGCCCACCAGGATGTTTCTGATTCTGTACTACAACTCTCACACTAGTGTTACTAGACAGTAACTGCTGATCTACTTAATACATTTAGCATGCTACTGGAGCAGCCAGCCTAAAGAATTTCCTGTAACATAAGAGATTAATATTTTCAGATCCAATAATACTTTTTGAAGGCACAAAAATGTTGATTAATGTTTCTAGAATTGTTACTTTGATCGTTCTGGACAAAGATTCGCACACGCATACCCGATAACCATGTTAGAACAGTTTAATGCAATAGACTGCTCAGAAGGGGCATATCTTTATCTAGCATACATTATATAAGGCAATCTCCTGTTAATAAAAAACATGTTAATACTCTGCTAGCCACAACATGGTTTAACAGAGTTGTAGCTAACATAGTTTCAACCCTAGTGTTAACGATAGCTTTAGCTTGCTTCAAATTCCACTCTGTCCTATGCCACTGCATCTTTTCCCTTCCTTTACTGGGGCTATAACTTATTTCTTCTGCAGTTATCCCCTGAGAGAGGTTGAAATATGGCCCAAGCCTCAGCATTCTGTACGGTTCTCTGTGCAAATTAAAGGAAACCATACCAATTTTAATTATGAGCTTCTACTCTTTGTTTTCATTTATCCACAGACACACTCTTGTTATCTTGCAGAGTCCTGTTTTTTCAAATATGTTGAACTTTCCTTGATCTGTTTCTGGTGGCAACTTCATCTTTTATTCTTTCTCTCCCTCATCCCCTTGCGATTGCTTCCGACTGGAAGACCTAAGGAAAAGAAAAATGAAGTCATTTCTTTTCTATTTTGAGCACATATGAAACCTACCAAATGCCTGTAATAAGATGGATTTTTCAGGTAATTTTTCAGGGCACTGGAGCATCCCTCTGGACAGTTCTCTGTTCTGGCTGCCGCCAGTGAATACATTCTTTGCAAAGTTTTAGCATCATGTTATATATTTGACCATTTATTTTCAGTAAATTTAGGGTCATTAAGTTTATGGATTAATAATGTGGATGCCAACTGTGATGTCTGTCTCTTCATAGGTATTTGCCCAATAGGAACTGGACTGAGACCACCAGATCTTTTCAGATAGGCCAAAAAATTGCCATCAGATGATAATTATAGTCAGTCACTGGCATTTTGAGCTGGCTGTGAACTAATGACCTAGCAGCAAAAGCTTTCTAATTTTATTAGCAATTCATTGAACCATCCAATTCCCATAGTTTAGAGATTCTGAAATCTAGGTTATTTAAAAATATCTAGATCTTCTGAGAATCAGTGTAGGGTGAACTCTTGGTATCATTGAAATCTGTGGGAGTTGGCTTAGTGACACATACAATTTTGTTAATATTGCAACATTGATATTGTCTGTGTGCATTGATCACACTTCCCTCCTCCCACTTTCCATAAGAAAAGGAAATAATTTACTGTTATGTGATACGCTAGTTTACAAACAAAAAAAAAATTAGCACACCAGAAAAAAAAAGAAAAGAGCAAAGCTATATGGACTTCTCTGGAGAGTTTCATTTTTGGTAAATACATTTTAAAAAGGGAACCATACGTCATGTTCTGCTATGTTACACTCATACAATCTCACCGAGATCTGGGGGCTGAATGAGTGTAAATTAGAGTATAATTAGGCCTTAAATAATGAGAAAAATATAGTACTAAAAAAAAAATAGGTAAGTCATTAGTAATTTCAGCGATTATCTGAAGGCCCCCTCAATTGTTAAGATACCAAAGTAATTTACATTCTAATCCCATTTTCACACTCTATTTTCCTTCATAAATTCATCTTTTTATATGGATAGTATAAAAAATTATGTAAAATCCATTTAGACATTTAGGAGTTCAGCAAGGTTGAAAAAATGCACTTTTTCCTTTTTTTTAAGACAATGTTTTGTATAATTGGCTAGGTACCTTTTGATTTTTAACACCTTTCAGCAGTAAAAGGCAAAGGCCGACCAAACTACAAGCCTAATGAAAAGTCTGTTGGTGTCAATGACAAAACTACCATTGACTTCAGTATACTTTGAATAAGACCAGAGCTGGTACCTTGTATGAACCAGCAAAGCATCACCCATGCACCCCAAGTTTCAAATCATTAGATAGAAATGTAAATTTCTTCTAATTAAAAATTCTTGCTGGTTTTGCAAAGAAAATATGTGTGGTCATGACTTCTATATACATATAGAGCCTCAATATGATTAGAGACAAAAAGCTCATTCATCTTCTCCCTGGTAGGTATATAATTAAAGCACTTGTCACTGGATTCTAACCAAGTTAAAGTATACCAAACACAAGCAACAAAGACGTGTTATGCACAGTTGAGAATTTTTTTCCGCTAGCTCACAAAAATTAGCTCTGAAGTCAATACTACAGAAACTGGGGAGGGAGAAGAAAAAAGGTAAAATCAGCTGTACAAATTACTTTTATTTTAAAAAAAGTGGAGGGAGAAAATGTTATTACAAAAGTATTTGTCTCTTTTTGCAGACTGAGCAAATGTGTTCTATCAGATAGCCTTATACAATGACCTTAACCTTGACAAAAATGTAATAATGAACATTGCAACCAACAAAACTGTAAAGTGCAGAATCATTGTTCTGTACACAGCATATAAAAGTATGTTTTCGCCCCCATCCATCTCTATCCTTCGATTATTTATTAACCTTGACCTAGAAGTTCCGGGTCCAGGTTTTTGGACTGCATTTGAAGAAAATCAGTGTTCTATTTATTTCTCATCCTATTTTGGTCTTCATATGAGTTTTGTCAAAGTATTTTTGAACCATTAAATTGCCTTCTCTTTTATTTATTTATTCTTTGCAGTCACAAAGATTTGCTACAGTTGGTTTATCAGTATTCTCCATTATTTTAGCAAGGATTTGATCCTGCATCCATTGACTTAACTGACATAGTATTAGGCTCAAAATGACCAGGTAATATAATGTGTTATACTAAACTGTGGCTTGTAGTTACCATACATATATGAAAGGTATTTCCTGTTTTGTGCTGGACCATGTTCATTTATAAATTTAGCTTTTTTCTATAGAATTTCACATACAAGTACTTTCATACTGAAAAAACTGAACATTTAATATTTTGATGTAACAAATGAATAAAACATTGTAATTTCTGCAGTGCCAAGGTTTACACTATAAAGGAATTATATTTAAGCCAAACCATGTAAAATTTCAGGTTTTTGAGTAAATATGTGCCATTTTCATGAATTTGCAACAACATATGAAAATGTTAGTATTCAATTTTTTTCAAATTTTATTGCAAATGTTCCTTACAGAACCCATGCGAAATAGCATTTTCATATTATGCATGTTTTATGTATTTTAATTCTATGTCTGTGTTCTCAGTTGCCACACTTACTGTGCTAGTGCTCCATTTCTGGCAGTTATCATTTTTATTAATTTCCTTTTGTAAATCTTAATAGATTGTTGCCTGTCACAGCTGCGAAGGTAACAGTAGAAAACGTTTTACTCAGATCCACAAGAGCTACCAAGTTAAAATGAGAGCTGTGTGGGAGTCCATTGTTCCATCGTCATACTGGAGTAGGGAAGTCATGGGTGCCTGGATTTCTCAGTTTTTGAGAAAGTCTGTAAGCTTATGTTCGCGTGCATCTGCACACATCACCACTCCCGCTGCATAAATGGTTTTAAACAATGTTTATTGCAAAATAAAGGCTATTTTAATTAAAATAACATGGCTTATGATTTTTAGCAAGTTTTAGTATGAATTTATGATATTTGCCTTTTTTCCCTGACTAGGGTGTGCTTTTTTTGTATAATTTGCCACAGCAAATCACTAGCCCTCTCTGTTACCTTTGATTTAGATGGAAACTGAACAAATGAAACACCATCATATGAACCCTTCCTTGAATGTCATAGTCTAAATTGCAGACTTGTAATTACAGTCTGCTAAATGTTCCACTTTTCTTTTAATGTCCTTGCATGCCTTGCTTGAAACCACAGGTGTCCCACAAAGTTTTGTACCATATGATAGGATATTTTAAACTGTGTATTGTTGGTCAACTCTGAGTGAATTTATGACTACTGTGAAGTTTTTTAATTCACAGACTTCATCTGAAAGATTAGGGAATAAAAATCTGCATCAAGTCCCACACTAAATACATCAAGGTTCTTAACCCCTGGACATCACCATGGTACCTAAGCATGTCTTCATTGCCTAGTGTACTCTGACAGAATTGGTTCTGAATTCTGTGATAATGTCTTCTGGTTTTGATGGTGCACCAGTGCTGAATTATCAGCAAACTGAAAAATTATTCAGGCAATAAGATTTTATACTAAACTGTTTATAAAAATATGGGTGTGTTATTCATATAGGTGCTGATTCAGCAAACAACTTTAAGCACGAGTTGTCCAGTTGACCCCAAATGGGACTACTCTTGTCCTTACAGTTAAATAAATGCTTGCGTGCTTTACTGAATTGCTTTAACATTTAGGGAGCCTTCCCATCTGCAGATTTTTTTTCCTTCACAAAATTTAATGGATTTTTCATACAAAATATTACTTGGAGGCACAAATCAGCGTATATGCACCACTAGTTATCATGTCCATCCAAAACCAGGTAGTTAGGGATGCAAATACTCAGAGTCCTGCCCGACATGCAATTTTGCATACAGACTTTGTGGACGCATGTTGTTCCTGCAAATGAGAGGCTGCTCTCTTGAAACTGTAGTCTTTATTTCCTAAAAACCTCTGTTTCTGTAGGTCCCGCCCCCCCACAACCATTTCAAGATGCTGCCTAACTTCCAGATTGCTAAAGGATTAGCTTGCTACAAAAATCAAAGAGACTTGTTTTAGAATATAGAATGAATGTACAATACCCACTCCTCCAGCAGCGCAGAGAGGGTGAGAAGAATTAACTGGGTATGAAGGAAAGGGGTGGGGAACCCTGCTCTGGGAAGAGTGACTGAAAGTATGTACAATATGGCATGGCAGGATCTTTTAAACTGTGGCAGAAAGTATTATGTGGAGAATCCATGCATTCAGAGGGTGATAACGGGAGAGAGAAGGCGACCCAGACACTTGGAGGTAGCAACGCTGAGCCTGCAGGAGTTGACCTAGTTTTTTCATTTCAGTGGGCATGGCAGGTAATCCCTGTTTTCAATGTGCTGGTCAGGGAAGTCACCCTGAACCTTTCATTTAAGGGTCAGGCTAATGCACTTAAAACACCTGTTTGTGGTGGAGCCCTTCTAAATACATTCTTAAAATTTACTGTATTATTTTACAGTAATACTCCATAATCCAGCATTAGCATTATTATAGGATGCACTGGTTTTGGACTATTACCAAACAATGTTGTAACGCTGTTTATAAGGGAAGAAGAGACAGGAAGAAAACCGGATAGTTTAATTTCTTTTGAATGTGTATGGCATATGTTAGGTGCTAAGACAAGATGGAAATCAAATTTCAAGGAAAAATGCATACTATTTTATGCAGTCAGAAGGTAGAGGATTTCTCAGGATGCTGTCCCAAAAGATAAATTCATTTGCCAGGTTCAAAGCTATCAAACTGTAGAAATCCAATGGCCTTGCTATATGCCAGTCACTGTGCTGAAACAACTGCACAGTTAAATTTTTATGCTCGTTGTTCTTGACTTTAGTGTTCTGTAATCTACACTGAACAGCTGTTGTCATCTGTCAGACTAGGCACTTAAATGATCCAAGTCCTCCTCCATGTGACTGTACTGTGCTTCATAATTTATTGATAGTTTCAGTATAGCATCATGTTGGAAATTTTGCTTTCTTTTAACACCCTGGTATAGGCACATTTTCTTCTTTGGGTCCCAAAGCTGATCTAAGCCATTCGCCTCTAGGCACCATTTTTCAGCATGGCATTGTTGCACTGTTTTCAGAGGCACGAGTGATCTTTATTCTGTTTCTCAAGACACTCTTGACATTAGCCTTTGATGTGTAGCTGTGTCAAATATTTTGAAATAGTCTCCAGTGATCCAGATAAGATCCTCTTTGTCTACCATTTCAATAATATCTCTGAAGGATTCCAACAAGTTAGCAAGGAATAACCTTTTCATTTCAGTATTTTTTTCTCTAAGCTATATTGGTAATATCTTCCCCGCAAGCTTTTCCAGTACCTTTATCAAACTATATCTTTTTTGAAAGATTTTACATACTATGTATTTATCATTTTAATACATTACAAAAAGATAAAGGTCATAGGCCTTCATATTGCACACAGTTACAATAGGTTCATCAAATAGTTAACACCTATAATGTTACTTCAAGAAGGCGGAAAACACAGTTACATCCATGAAGAAAGTGTACATTATTACAGTATCAAATCTAAGAAACTTTAAAAGAAAATACCCATTGATATTTAAATGAGCAAAATTATCATCCTCTTGGTAAAGAAACCGTGAAAACACA
The DNA here is from genome assembly GCF_965140295.1 of Lepidochelys olivacea. NCBI lineage: Eukaryota > Metazoa > Chordata > Testudines > Cheloniidae > Lepidochelys > Lepidochelys olivacea. The sequence continues at coordinate 173,368,973 of NC_140412.1, read as the reverse complement.
GGAAAGGGGGAGTAAGAAGAAAAATGCCCCCACTTACGATGAAAATGCATCTATAAACCCAATCCTCCTTTCATTTAAATGGCTGGAGAAATTCCCATGATTTTGATTCCAGTAGGATTGGGCCATAAGAAGGCCCTTTCCTGACTGCTTCCTTTCCTGAACATCAAGCATTCGAGCATCTAAAAGCTATTTGGTTTCATAAAAGTCACCAAAATATAATAAAGTTATAAGAAAATATAAGAAAATGAAATAGTTGGAGAAACTGATCTGGAGGATTTCTTCCATGATGACGTTATCTTTGTCATCACAAATTCACCCATTAGGCATGCAGTGGGACAAATCCCTTGAAAGTCACGTTAATAGTGAATGAGATAGTTTGAATGATTGTTGATTAGAGAAAGTTGAAAATCAACTGCACTTCTATTTTCTGAGTGCAGCATACCTGTGAGTAGGGAGGGTCATCAATGTGAACTGAGGTCAGCCTTTTAACATACATTTAATTGAACAGTAGTGGGAAGGAACTTCCAGTGTGTAAGACTCTTTATTGCCCCTTTTCTATAGAGTGTTTTGCTGTCACATTATCATTTCCTGTAATGGAAATAGAGGGTCAGTTCCATAAAGTGATGGTGTTTTTTGGTCAGTCTACTTGACTTACACCCACTTCCAGTAGCCTTCAGTGGAAAAAGGAAAGGGCATCAACAAGGATTAATATATTGACTAAATTAGTGGAAACCTACTTAGTCCAAACTGCCCTTAGTGTCTGAGGAATTATTTATTTATTATTCATAGAATTCATAGCCATTTCCGGTCCCCTAATCCACATAACAAATTAGATCATCAACAGATTATGAATGTTATAATTCTTGACATCTGATTTGTGTCCATTTATGCTTTTACGTAGAGACTGTCCAGTTTGACCAATGTACATGGCAGAGGGGCATTGCTGGCACATGATGGCATATATCACATTGGTGGATTTGCAGGTGAACGAGCCTCTGACAGTGTGGCTGATGTTATTAGGCCCTGTGATGGTGTCCACTGAAAAGATATGTGGGCACAGTTGGCAACAGGCTTTGTTGCAAGGATAGGTTCCTGGGTTAGTGGTTCTGTTATGTGGTATGTGGTTGCTGGTGAGTATTTGCTTCAGGTTGGGGGGCTGTCTGTAGGCAAGGACTGGCCTGTCTCCCAAGATTTGTGAGAATGTTGGGTCATCCTTCAGGATAGGTTGTAGATCCTTAATAATGCGTTGGAGGGGTTTTAGTTGGGGGCTGAAGGTGACAGCTAGTGGCGTTCTGTTATTTTCTTTGTTAGGCCTGTCCTGTAGTAGGTGACTTCTGGGAACTCTTCTGGCTCTATCAGTCTGTTTCTTCACTTCAGCAGGTGGGTATTGTAGTTGTAAGAATGCTTGATAGAGATTTTGTAGGTGTTTGTCTTTGTCTGAGCGGTTGGAGCAAATGCGGTTGTATCGCAGAGCTTGTCTGTAGACGATGGATCGTGTGGTGTGGTCAGGGTGAAAGCTGGAGGCATGTAGGTAGGAATAGTGGTCAGTAGGTTTCCGGTATAGGGTGGTGTTTATGTGACCATCGTTTATTAGCACTGTAGTGTCCAGGAAATGGATCTCTTGTGTGGACTGGACCAGGCTGAGGTTGATGGTGGGATGGAAATTGTTGAAATCATGGTGGAATTCCTCAAGGGCTTCTTTTCTATGGGTCCAGATGATGAAGATGTCATCAATATAGCACAAGTAGAGTAGGGGCATTAGGGGACGAGAGCTGAGGAAGCGTTGTTCTTAGTCAGCCATAAAAATGTTGGCATACTGTGGGGCCATGCGGGTACCCATAGCAGTGCCGTTGATTTGAAGGTATACATTGTCCCCAAATGTAAAACAGTTATGGGTAAGGACAAAGTCACAAAGTTCAGCCACCAGGTTAGCCGTGACATTATCGGGATAGTGTTCTTGATGGCTTGTAGTCCATCTTTGTGTGGAATGTTGGTGTAGAGGGCTCTACATCCATAGTGGCCAGGATGGTGTTATCAGGAAGATCACCAATGGATTGTAGTTTCCTCAGGAAGTCAGTGGTGTCTCGAAGGTAGCTGGGAATGCTGGTAGCGTAGGTCTATTGTATCTTTAAGAAGTTTCCTCTCACTGGTACAGAGGCAGCTGTCAATTTGTGTTCAGACAGAACCTGCTACTGAGGAGAGAGAACACTGAACTTTCCCATGGAGATTTTACTTTGATTGTTTAATTTAGTATGGAAGCAATTGGTTGTGACTCCATAGTTAAGGTTGAGTTCTGGTTTGCACTTAATAGAAGTATTAGGCCTCTTTGTAATGTATGAAAACTACAGTGACTCCTCCACAAACTTTATATCCTTTAATCTTTGAGTACTAAATCAATTTTATGATGATTTACAAGTAAATCTGTTACTTAGTTTGAGTTAAACTCTATTTAAAAATGGATCCTTAAAGAAGATTAACATATTATACATCTCAGTCTTTTGTTTGTCCTGAATGATCAGAATAATGTAAAAATTCAGGCTCTTCAAACTTTCCACATAATTAAAATTAATTGAAGTCTTGTGCATAACCTACATCCAAAGAAATTAGGATGCAATTTAAGCTAAGTTATTAATGACTCTTGTATCTAATTATGAGTATATAGGCTACAACAGGGTCAGGTCAAGAGCTCAGGTAACTCTTTAATGCCATTATCAGAGATAATTCAGACAATCACCAGTCTTCCTCTACAGCTAATTTGCATGTAACTAATCTATTGGTTGTAATGAGTCAATGGTATGAGCAGGATTGTACACATCTGTCAAGAGTTCTCCTTAGTAGATTACTTGGCCCCGACTGTCATGGCTCTTTAAAGGTTCTATGGCTGAGTTCAAGTCACTTATAAATTAAGGGCCAGATTCAGTGTGTTAGGTGCTTTGCATTGCTTTGGTGATGCAATGCCACCAACATGTTGGCAAGTTATAATCATCCAGAACCAGCCATTACAAAACCCAAGAAATTCAGAGAGGAGTTTACACTTAAGAAATTTAGACATGGTAAGATATAGAAATGCACAGTTAAGACCCCCAACCAACCATTGCTCTGCCCTGTAGCAAAAAAAAAAGAGGATAAAAAACCCCAAACCCTAATGTGTCTTTAAAAAATCAGTTTAACCTAAGATGAGACCCCAAATGCTAAAATCCCTTCATTATCATTATGTTGTTATTGCATTTCCATATCTTAATATGTTTGAATTTCTTTTAAGTGTAACCTTAACTCTGAATTTCCTGGGTTTGTAATGCTTGGGTTTGGGATAATTATAACATGCCTGTAATAAGTTTTTTACTCTTCAGTTTGATAGGGACTCTCAACAATAACTATTTTTTTAAACGTATTTGTTTTGGAATAATAAAATAATGGTCATTCTAGCTGAGAACATTTATAAATGAAGAAACATGAGAGTTTCTGCTAAAAAGGGTAAGGGCCCACATTAATTTCTGGCTGTTATAGCAATCACATGTAAGTACTTATATGGCTATGTAGGTTCTTGTTATTTTACTAAATGAAATAATGTTTACTGTAATATATGGCTATTTCTTAAAATAATTGTCAGTGTGTTACAGAAACACCCAATATTAATGTAATAACTGTAATTGCTAGGAATACATAATCCAGTTACAGTTAATGGGAATGGGATTTTATTTTGACCCATTTCATATTTGGCTCCCATGTACTTCTTTGCAGCAAATGTGGAATAGTCTTTGTTTCAGCCTCTGCTATGTTTACATATGCTAACTGTGGGGCCAAAGTCTGGTCCTTGCTATACTTCAGTAACTCTACCTATGTTTATGTCTATGTGGTTTGTAACGTATCCTTTAAATCAGCTACTGTACCAAATAACTGGAGGATAGCTAATGTAACACCAATTTTTAAAAAAGGCTCCAGAGGTGATCCTGGCAATTACAGGCTAGTAAGCCTCACTTCAGTTTTGGGCAAACTGGCTGAAACTATAATAAAGAACAGAATTGTCAGACACCTAGATGAACATAATTTGTTGGGGAAGAGTCAACATAGTTTTTGTTAAGGGAAATCATGCCTCACCAATCTACTAGAATTCTTTGAGGGGGTCAACAAGCACGTGGACAAGGGGGATCCACTGGATATAGTGTACTTAGATTTTAAGAAAGCCTTTGGCAAGATCCCTTACCAAAGGCTCTTAAGCAAAGTAAGCTCTAATGGGATAAGAGGGAAGGTCATCTCATGGATTGGTAACTGGTTAAAAGATGAGAAACAAAGGGTCAGTTTTCAGAATGGAGAGAGGTAAATAATGGTGTCCTCCTCAGGTCTGTACTGGGACCAGTACTATTCAACATATGCATAAATGATCTGGAAAAAGGGGTAAACAGTGACAGGGAAAAATTTGCAGATGATATAAAACTACTCAAGATAGGTAAGTTCAAAGCAGACTGCGGAGAGCTACAAAGGGATCTCACAAAACTGGGTGACTGGGCAACAAAATGGCAGATGAAATTCAATGTTGATAAATGCAAAGTAATACAGACTGGAAAACATAATCCCAGGTATACATATAAAATGACGGGGGCTAAATTAGCTGTATCTACTCAAGAGAGAGATCTTGGAGTCATTGTGGATAGTTATCTGAAAACATCCACTCAATGTGCAGCGGCAGTCAAAAAAGCAAACAGAATGTTGGAAGTTATTAAGAAAGGGATAGATAAGAAGACAGAAAATATCATATTGCTTCTATGTAAATCCATGGTACGCCCACATCTTGAATACTCCATACAGATGTGGTTGCCCCATCTCAAAAAAAGATATATTGAAATTGAAAAAGTTTCCGAAAAGGGCAACAAAAATTATTAGGGGCATTGAATGACTTCCGTATGAGGAGCGATTAAATAGAATGGGACTTTTCAGCTTGGAAAAGAGACAACTAAGGGGAGATATGATAGACGTCTATAAAATCGTGACTGCTGTGGAGAAAATAAATAAGGAAGGGTTATTTACTCCTTCTAACACAAGAACTAGGGGGCACCGAATGAAATTGATAGGTAGCAGGTTCAAAACCAACAAAGGGAAGTATTTTTTTCACACAATGCACCGTCAACCTGTGGAACTCCTTGCCAGAGGGTGTTGTGAAGGCCAAGACTATACCAGGATTCAAAAAAGTACTAGATAAATTCATGGAGGATAGGTCCATCAATAGCTATTAGCCAGGATGGGCAGGGATGGTGTCCCTAGCCTCTGTTTGCCAGAAGCTGGGAATGAACGAGGGGGAATGGATCACTTGATGATGACCTGTTCCATTCATTCCCTCTGGGGCACCTGGTTTTGGCCACTGTTGGAAGACAGGATACTGGGCTAGATGGATCTTTGTTCTAACCCAGTATGGCTGTTCTTATGGAAATGTTATAAGAAGCTACACTGAGTCGAATATACTAAGTTACCCTGCATTAATACACAAATACTTGAGAGCAGAATTTGGCTTTCTGCAAATGAATTAGAAATCATTGCTGGGGCGGGGGAATAAGCAAAATTTGAGATGGCAGATAACATTGTTGGTTAAAGGGGGATTTAACGTTTTACACTACAACTCCCCAGCAGAGCGTTGGTGGGAATCTTCTTAGTGTATGCACAGCATGCCTCAGGTGGCACTTGACCAGGATTTGTCACTGAATTTGGTCCACTAGTTGGATCATTAGCTTCCCTAGCCTGGGCTATAGGTACTGACGGGGAGTGGAACATGAATGCTGATCCATCGTGTGGTAGAAAAGAGTCAGCCTGGTATAAACATCTATTTAGGACTAAAACAGAAACATGATTGGGCTTAACCAACAACACTTACATGTGAGTACACACGCAGTCTCTCTCACACACTTTATATGTAAGATAAGTCAAATAATTATGAGGTATATCCCAAGGAACTTCCTTGTTTATCCTTGTCAAATCTCTTAGGCGAGCCCTCATGATGTGATCACGTGGAACAAGAATCTGGTATAATGACGGAGGGAAAATGACAATTTTTTTGTACGCACACTGTAAACGGTTGGGCCGTCTCACCAGCCCAGGAAGGAGTGATGCCATGCCCTAGTCTGTTTCAGGCCCTTGCCTCAGGGCACAATTCATTGCTTTATACTAGAAATCATGAAGTAACACACACACGTGCGATTCACCTGCCCAAAGCAGGCTGTAGCCCCAGAGTTCTTTCCCCTCTGGATGAGGGACTCCTGCAATTCTCCAATTCAACTGACCTCTTGCTGTCCTTATAAGGACTAGGTACTCTTTGGGCTATCATCTGACTCCAAGCCCTGTCACCTGAGCTGGGAGGCTCAGTCACAGGTGCAGTTGGGTCTGTCACCCTTTTAAAGAGTCCAGTCACCATGTGACACCCACCCAGCAATGACTATGCTCTAGAATACCTCATATAGATCACTAGGAACCTCTAAAAGGAAAAAGAAGGACTGAGACTGGTGAAATAGCATCCTGGTAGGTAGAACATCTCTTCCACCAGAATAGGGATATATATTTTTCCAGTCTCTGCCTGAGGTGTAGAAGACTTGTATTTTACTAAGAATTGCATGTTTATCCAGTTTCAGAAGTGTTGTAATTTATTTTCATATAATGCTAAACAATCCATTCTATTGAGCCTTGGGAGCCAGCATAGTTTGCCAAATCACTCAACCAGGTACACTCTAATCAGCCTTCTGCAGTCTTCCAGGGTGCAGAAAGAGGCAGAACTTTTCTTCTAAAGAACATTGCAGATATGCATATGAGAATGCGGTCTGTTTATAATATATTAATAGTAGTTATACCTCTGACAAAGATCCCAAAGTGGTTTACAGGCTGCATGAGTAGGATTGCGTCCACCCTCAAATGACGAGCAGTGGCCACCACTTTATGCTAGGAACAAACCCTTATGTACCAGTTTTTGGAAAGGAGAATTGAAGCATACACTAACCCAAATAAAACTCCACAGGGAATTTAGGTAGGCAGAATTCAATTATCCAAAATAGAATTCTGCCAGAAATTTTAACAGTCCTGTTTATTTTATTTTATTTTTTTTTTCCAAAAGGATCTGAGCCTTTTGTCTCATCCTAAAGACCAATATCTTTATCAACACAGTGCCCAACATTTCCAAGATGTTTTTCTCATTCATGAGATGCTGTTCTGCCCCTTGTAGATGAAGTATCAGTCCATTTGTGGGAGCGGGTAAAGTTTCATCTTTTGCTGCACAATGGATTGGATTTTCAGATGCTTTTAACAAAGAATTGGACATCTATTTTATCACATAAAGCAGTATTTTTAAACTATACAAACAATCAAGACCTTGATATGTATCACATCAGCATTTCTCTATCTCACTCTTATCGCTGGTTTCTTCACAGTCAGCAGCCCACATGGAAAGTTACACTGCACAGGTGGGTTGTTTGGGGCCTGCAAGCCTAGTCCTTTCTCTAAGTCCCTTTAGGGGGATGATTCAATTTTGCACTGACTGGAACCCAGTGTGGGAGCAGAACTCACTTAAGGGACCCATTGCCCCGTCCACCTTCCTTTAAAGTCATTTGAGAGACTTTCCATTGATTTAACTGCAGGGGCGCTGGAACAATTTGTATAGTGGGGGTGCTGAGAGCCCTTGAACCAAATTGGAAACCCAGTATATAATAGAAACCATTTCAAGCCAGGGGGTGCAGCAGCACCCCCAGCACCCTTAATTCCAACACCTATGCTTAACTGGAGTTGGACCAGGCCCCTCACGAGAGGCCCTCAGAGCCAGTGCAGCTGGTGCACTGGTAGGGCATATACCATCTCAGATAGAACTCTACCAAGGCACTGAATATGTAGCCCAGGGGTGGCCAACCTGAGCCTGAGAAGGAGCCAGAATTTACCAATGTATATTGCCAAAGAGCCACAGTAATACGTCAGCAGCCCCCTATCAGCTCCCCGCAACCCCTCACTCCCAGCACCTCCTGCCCACTGGCAGTCCTGCCGATCAGCACCTGCGCCTCCCCCTCCCTCCCCGCACCTCCTGATCAGCTGTTTCATGGTGTTCAGGAGGCTTTGGGGAGGGGTGGGGGGAGGAGTGAGGGCAGTGCAGGCTCAGGGGAGGGGGCGGGAAGGTGTGGAGTGGGGGCAGGGCCTGTGGCAGAGCTAGGGGTTGAGCAGCGAGCCCTGCCCCCTGCCCTCCCAGCACATTGGAAAGTTGGCGCCTCTAGCTCCAGCCCCAGAGTCGGTGCCTACACAAGGAGACACCTATTAACTTCTGAAGAGCCGCATGTGGCTCCGGTTGGCCACCCCGATGTAGCCCTTTGTGCCAGAGACCAGACATTCCAGTCAGTGAGAATACAGAATAGCACATTCCCTTGCGTGGTCTAGCACAAAGGGAAAATAGGAACGTGAAATACTCCTAATTTTAATATTGATATAAATACAGTATATTTTAATTTATGTAAATAATTTTCCACCCTATCTTCCAATAAAACGTTGTGGAATGTCTATAGTGCTGGATAGGAAATAGCTAAAAGTCTCCTTAGTATAAGAAAAATGTCTGCCTGACTATTCTGGAGGTAAATTTAGTGCAATATTCAGACATTGGTACCATAGTTTCTGGGGCAAGAGTGGTATTGTGTTTGATATACACTATAGATATGAATAAGGTAAGCACCATCTCACACCACCTGCAGATCTTCATCTCATTTGGCTAGCTATTTGTGCTCCCTGTACAGGATCCATCCGCTTTACCTAACCTTATTCTTGATCATTTGATTAGAGCGTGTTACACCACATCAGTTCTACACATATATAGCTTCATATGATGCCACATAATCCAAAACAGCGTGACACAACATAGTGATTGCATATGTGACTGATAACTATGTTACTATTGAGCTGACCCAATGCCCGTTGATATCAATAAGAGCCTTTCTGTGGACTTTGGGAGGTTCTAAAACAGGCCCTAACGGCTCAAAATATTTTCATGGAGTTAGGTTAATCTTTAAATAACATGGTGTTAAATCAAGGGTGGGCAAAGTTCTTGGCCTGAGGGCCACATCTTGGAATAGAAATTGTATGGCAGGCAATGAATGCTCACAAAATTTGGGATGGCGTGCGGGAGGGGGTGAGGGCTCTGGCTGGGGGTGCGGGCTCCGGGGTGGAGCCAGAAATGAGGAGTTCAGAGTGCAGGATGGGGGCTCCGGACTGGGATGGGTGAGGTGGGGAGCGGGGGTGGGGAGTGAGGGCTCTGGCATGGGTGCAGGCTCTGGGGTGGGGATGGGGATGAGGGGTTTGGGGCTCAGGAGAGGCTCTGGGCTGGGATCAAACAGTTTGGAGGGCGGGAGGGGGATCAGGGCTGGCACAGGGGGTTGGAGCATGGGGAGAGGCTCAGGGGTGCAAGCTCCGGGTGGCGCTTACCTCAAGTGGCTCCCGGAAGCAGGGGCATGTCCCTTCTCCAGATCCTACACAGAGGCACGGGCCAGCAGCTCTGCACGCTGCCCTGTCCTCAGGCACCGCCCCTGCAGCTCCCATTGGCTGCAGTTCCTGGCCAATGGGAGCTGCAGGGGCAGTGTGCAGAGTGGAAACCCTTGGCTGCCCCTACATGTAAGGGGTGGCGGGGGGAAACACTGCTGCTTCCGGGAGCTACATGGCGCAGCCCCCCCAACATTGCTCCCCAGCTGGAGCACTAGAAGGGGCCATGCCGTTGCTTCTGGGAGCCATGTGGAGTGGCCCCGACCCTGCTCCCTGACTGGAGTGCTGGAGCGGGGCAAGCCCCAGATTCTGCTCCCCAGTGGAAGCTCGAGGGCCAGATTAAAATGGCTGGTGGGCTGAATCCAGCCTGCGGGCCCTAGTTTGCCCACCCCTGTGTTAAATGTTCAGCTTCACATGTTGGATTTAGCTATGTGAATTCCATTAACAGGGATGGGAATTTGCACAGATGAATCACAAGCATATTTGTGTAGACTCCTATATTTAATATATTCTGTTTACTGGACACATCTGTTAAGTGAATATAGTACTCATGGAAAATGGCAGATGACTTCCCCAAAGACTGAAGTCCTATATTTATGCAGAGAACAGGTTCAGCATAGGCAGCAGCAGTGCAAATTTTTACTTGAATCTTTGAAACAAGGACCATCTATGGTCAACAATTCTGCTTCTCTGGCATAATAGAACAGTCCACTGCATTTGTCTACCTGGTCTGCCCAGGGCACAGAGCTTTCTTGGGGACCAGTCAAAGAGTCAGGAGTGAACTCTCACAGGATCTAACAACTGCCTCAAACCACAGCACTCTCCATTCCAAATGCAAGATACATTTCTTTGACTTGACCTTCAATAATAATAGCGCATAGCACAGCAGAGAGAAAATAAATAGAAAAAAATAACACGAGGTCAATTTTCTCCTTGAGGAAAAAAACAGAACGATGCATGACAAGTTACATCTCTTAATGCGCTTCTGGAAAGCACTCATGCTGCAGCAATGAATACTATATAAATACCCAAATAGAATAGAATATTTTTGCCTTTAGTTTCTCCTCAACACTGACCTAGAGGAACAATAGTTTAATCTCCTTGCCTATTTTAGTCCTTGGCCGCTGTGCTTAGATTGACAAGTCTACTAATAAATGTCAACTGTAATAGTGTTTTCTGATGTTGGTACCTGTCCAGTTGGGACTTGACTGAAACAACCAATTCATCTTACTCGAGTCACAGCATAGCAGTTGAATAGTAAAACAATCACAAATGGAGATGTTTGAACCTCAGTGATTTTTATTCAGAGAGCTTTGTGCAAACTTATTTTTGTTGAGGACTTTTAGATTTGTTACCTTTCAGCTGCATTGAATGTCCTACTGAGAGATGGTAAATAGGAGCACATTATACCTGTCCTATGCCACTCAGTATTTTATGTAAATATAGCATTTCTTCTTTTCTTAATCTCCTTTCTAAACTAAACTCCTGCGATAAGGAGCCCTTTGCTGCTGTAAACCTGCTGACACAGGAAGCATGTTGTTTCACTATTAAGGTTATTTCCTCACTATGATTTCTTATAGCACTTACCAAGGCAGATGTTGCAGAAATACTATGTCTAGTGGCTTGATATGCACTGAACTAGTTGTGGTTAAATGTATAGACAGTTGGTAGGCTATAGTACTTATGTTCCTTATGTAAGTGCACGAATAACCTTGTTGAGATGCAACCTATATTGCTGTGTTTCTCCTGATGAAAGATTCGAGGGTTTTTTTTCCCTTGGCCATTTCTCATATCCCTGCTGAAGCTGTGAAGATAAAATGTATCCTACTTTTATACTTCCTTACCCTTGAAATCTGTCATAGCCACCAGTCGCTCTGAAAACTTCATCAAGTCCATATTAGAGACAATCTTGGGTCATTGGGACTATAGCCCAGGACCAACAAACTATATGAAGCCCTTGACTCCTGTAGTATCTAATATATTTTACTGTTGTGCATCTCTGATGTCACAGTGTCACAAAATAATACTGCTTTTGTGCATGCAGGCAGCCTGGAATGCAGTAATACTGTGTAAACTTGATGTTTTCCTTGCAGTAAGAATCCCTAGGTCTCTGTAGCCCCAGGCCTCATGTTCTTTTGATCCAGTTCTGATCAAAGCAAATCTTCATTTGTCAGAGGGGCCGCTATGACTGTCATCACTCAAGGCAGTCTGCACCCATAAGTAAAGTGTGCTGCTCTTACAGAGCATCTAGCACAGCGACAAACAGGAACAAGGAACCTAACCAAGGTTTCCTGCATTCAGTGCAGTCAAGTTGTCCCATATTGTTGATCTATTTCAAGTAAAATAATATCTTGTGAATACCATGCACAAGCCCCACTTGTTCTCACCTGCCTTTGTGCATGGGCACACACTCACACACCTGTTGCAGAGACCCGGTCTACAGTTTCAATATTATTTGTCAAAAGCTATAATTGTTTTAACTCACTTCCAATTTCTTTCATTCATTAGTTCTTTCTTTACTTTACTTTTTTTCTTCCAGAGGATAAAGTGTGGTCAACTGTGTATCATGATCTGCAGATGCAAACTTCAGTGGTAGGCAATGGCCCGGAAAAGTACTCTGTATTACAGCTCAATTACAGTGCCACCATGGATCAGATCTCTGCCATCACCAGTAGTGCTGAATACTGTGAGCAGTACATCTCCTATTCCTGCAAGATGTCGAGGCTGCTGAACACCCCAGGTAGGCTGAGAGTGAAATGTCACTTAATTACCATCTCTGCTGGAGTTCCACATTAGCTGAACAATTCAACAGGTGCAATTTTGAGGTAACCTGTTCAGCAGTTAACTCATTTAATTCTTCTTGTGGCTGCTCATGAAAGGTCACAGAAAGGTAGATAAATATATCAGTGTAATTCTTGTCCTGGGAGATTTAGCCAATGGGTTGCTTGTTACTTAAATCCGTTTTTGTCATGAGAGAAATTTCTGTCGATTCTGTGTTTCTGAAAAGGGAAGCGAGTCGTTGAGCAAGCTGGCTTTGATTGGAGGATTGCTCAATAAGTAATGAGTAAATTACTTGAGGCCTTATCCTGCAGCCATGACTGAGGCATAACCTCCTACTGAAATCAGTGAGACCTTTACACAAATAAGGGCTGCAAGATCTGGCCCATTGATTTCTTCAATTAACCTCGGTTTTAGATCAAGTTGGAATATCATGTGCCACCTGCCACTTTGCAAATAGTGGGGAAAGGAGCTGTACAATAAGATGGCTGTGCCAAGAAAGCCATATGTCTTTATTATTATGAATGCCTGTCAGTAGGTTATGTCTGCGCTCTATAACTTTCCACCACACTGGTGTATAACATTAGATTTTAACAAGCGCTATCTAACTTATCCCTGATGCAAGCAAAAATATTAGTTGTTCCAGCAAGTTTTTTACTGTATCAGTAAAATGGCATAGAAAGAAAGTACATTTTAGAAAGCCCCCAACTTGTCATTTCAAAGACATAATGGGTACTGTAATTGTTTTTGATAACATTTGATTTTAAGTATCCATTTACTGGCACTTAACTAAGACTGGATTATAAATGGAAGCACATAATGTATCTGCATGATGGTGACATTAATTCATTACGATAGGTGCAATTAAAACGGGTATCAAACAAAACTAATGGCTGGACATTTAAAATGTTATCCTTTATTTTAAGTGCCTCAGACTCATGAATTCATTTTGGTATATTTTCTTATGGTGCTGCTGATAAGTAATTCATTTGGCAGGCGTGTGGATTTCCATAAGTATTATGTTGTAATTTAGTGTTAGTGAATTGATTCTGCACTGCTCATTTTTCTCTTCCCTCTTCCCGGCCATTTTTGAACTATTTCTAATGTATGATTTGTCTCTGTTATTATTCTGTTTAATTTAGCATAGCGAGGAGAATTTGCAAAGAAGTAAATATGCTGGGTCATCTTGTGCTTTTAATGTAAAGGGCCCTGCATCATTTCTGCAGGATTGTCGCAAGTGGCCAGATTGTGGCCACATTCTGCCCTGAGACTCATGCACAGTGCTCACACGTGTGTCAGAAGAGGGTTGTATGCATGCACCCCTGGGCCGGTTTTAGCACTTGGATGTAAGACTTGCTTGTGGGCATGAATTAATGATAAAAGTTCGTAAAAACCTTCTGATGTTCATGGTTTACGACGAGTGAATCATTGACTTTGCCTTTTTTGTGAGCCTATAAGGCCAACACCACAAGATTAAATTTTGCCTTCCAATATGCATGCATAAATCCAACTGAAATCAGTGCATTTTCTTACACAGCATTTTGCCCTTGGTTTCAGATAAAGAAAAACTATGGCATGCTTTATAGGAACTGAAAAAACCCAGTTAGGAATATTAAATTGCAGGTCAGTTTACTGTATTTAGTCTCATTACAGCATTGTACTCGCAAACCATACAGTTTGAATCTTTCAGAAAGACCTGTTGGTGTGTTGTGCAGCACTGGGCCAGCTCCACGTACCAGCGAACCAAGCAGGTGCCTGGGGCAGCAAATGTAAAGGGGCAGCAATACGCCCTTGGCGGCAGTGGGAGTTTGTGCTCGGCGGCCGCTCGGCGGCAATTTGGCGGTGGGGACATGACTCTTCTTCGGTCGCCGGCAGCACCATCACTCTGCCTCTGTGTTCGGTGGCAAGGAGCCGGCCCTGGTGCATGTTTTCAAGTCTGGCATATAACACAGTAGATCCCCAAATAGCATGGGGAATATGGATTTTATTTGGTTAATCAGGAGTTCTGTTGATGGAGACAGCAGGAGCCATTAGGTAGCATGGTGGCCTCTGCCAGAGCCAGGGGTTCGTCATCATCATCTTCCTCCTTGCAGTCTTGGCTAGGAGTCACTGGTCTACCCTGCTGACCTGACACTGGGGCGGCAGAGGGATCCCTGCACTGCCTCAGGATCGCTGCCACGCTGTCTCTGAAGGTGTAAGGTGCAGTGAGGAGGCTGCAGCTCTGGAGGGGTAGAGCAAAGACCCCTGGGCAAGGCTCTGCTCTGCCCCCCCCAGGGTCCCCACCAGGGCCACAGCCTTCCCTGCACCTTGCGCTTGAAGATCATGTGTCACTGGCCTTGCAGCTTGGCAGGAAGCCATCCTCAGCTCCCTTGTCATGGCCCTGCTCGCTCGCTGCAGTGACAGCAAGGATGCAGAGGCTCCCTGTGCTGCCACAGGAGCTATTCAGCGCCACAGTGGTCTTCCCCGCGGCCAGGGACTTGTCTTCCTCCACTTCTCAGTCCTGGCAGGGGGTTTCCACTCCACTGTGTCTCATGCTGGGAGAAAGGAAGGGTTTTGTATAGTGTGGAGCTTTGGATAAATGGGAGTATGCTATATAGTATTTCATTTCATATGTCCGAGAGCTCTGTGTGTGTGTGGAGAGAGAGAGAGAAGACAAAAGCAGATAAGCTTAACACAGGCATTAACAAAGAATTCTATTGCACTGTTTGTATAATACCAGTAATAGTTTGTACACACGGTATAGCAGTGATTTATCTGTAAACAGGGGAGATGCCAATATTTTTTCTTCTCCTCTAAACTATTTGTTCTTTGGCTGTGCTCAAAGACTTGCCAAGGAACTCATGTTTTCCTTCTTCCTTTTCTTTATTTTTTGGAGCATTACCTTATCATTTGCTAAATGTAACATGACATTACATTCATCTCTGACCACAGCTCAGAAAACGTGTGTGGCTTCCTCCATCAAGGGATTTTACATATAATCACTGCAATATGGTTCCCAGAAAAGGAAAAAAAAACAAAAACCTCCAGTTGTGTATTTCTTGCATGTAACCTGTCCCTGCTAATGTAAATGTCAAAGTTCCCATTGACTTGACTGGAGCCAGAAATTTTCCCATGGTCTTGATCAGACACTTGTCCAAGACAGTGAATTTTTCCCTTAATGCACTTCACAAATATTAGTGTCCAATGAAATCAAATTAAGTCTCCCAGTCCTATTGTAAAGCATCATTAGGTAAGGTAGAAAACCCAGTGCAGCATCTCAGGTTTAACTAAACCTGCCTTTCACCTTCAGGATGATGCAAAGTGAGTGAAAAGTGGGTATAAAATGCCGTCACCAGTACATGTGAATGGAGAGTTCTGACTGGGTAGTGTTTTGCACATTTTTTGCTCATACTCTGCACAGGCGTAAAAGGATACGCAAGCTGCATGGCAGTCGAGAATCAGGCCTTTATTTGCCATTCAGGATTACAAAAACACTAGGCGACGTTATATATAACAGAAGAAAACACCCATAAATATGGATCAGGTACTATACAAGATAGCATTAGTTATAAATATTGTGCATGAAGCTGCTTATGTGCTTGCAGTGTTGGAGTCGTGTTGGTCTGAGGATATTGCAGACAGGTGGGTGAGAACATCTTTTATTGAATCAACTTCTGTTGGTGAAAGCTCGAAAGCTTGTTTCTTTCACCAACAGAAGTTGGTCAATAACAGATGTTACCTCACCCACTTTTGTGTCTCTACTAGGCTTCTTATACATAGTTCTAATCTGTCTGAAATGTGAGGTGCAAACCACTGCGATATCTAGGTACCAGTTTTTAAAGAGCTAGGCAAAATACATTAATATATTGTATTGAATGTATAGCTGTCCTAATGTATTATTGCAATTAATACAAAAAAGTGAATTCTTGCAGTGGCATCTGCAGCAAAATGCAGTTTTGGCAAGATCCTTCTCTGCAGGAAATGTTATTTCCCTCTCAGGATTTCATTAGTTCCTCTCAGTCTGAGGGGACAAGTGACAGCAGTTTGAAAACACATTATCTACACATGCTCTGCATTATTAATTCCCTTCTCATGCCTCTGATATTGAATCTGAACACTCGTGCTGCCTATTGTGCTCTCAAAGCACTCTCTTTGTAAAGTACTTTGAGATCTGTGGACAGAAAGTGGTATATAAGCATTAGGTATTATTATTATTATTATTATTATTCTACTGTGGACCAATACACAAGTCAGCTGAGTGAGGCCAGCTCAGTTTTCTTTTCAGATCAGAACTGCTCTTTGTTTTCTTTATTCTATTTTTATGTGCTCTACTCTCTTTCTAATGCCATTTCATCTCAGCAAACAGACTAAATTATATCCCCATAAGAGATTCATTTCAACAGGCAGTCCTAGCTATGGGGATTGTGCATGATCCCACAGGGCACAACCCTGTAGCCTTCCGCTTGGTGTGAGAGAGATGCTGTGACAACAGGACTGTGGATGTTCCAGTGACTGGCAATGGTACATTAATCATAAAAGATTTCTCAAAATCCTCCAGCAGGAGCCCAGCAGAACAGGGCTCCAGCGGATAAAACTAGTAAAATAGAAAATAAAGACTGTGTCTGGAAGTGTGATACTTTTTGTTGCCTGTTTTTCTCATAATTATTTTGGCACCTGTGCCTAAAGGCCTATTTCAGTGCCTCAATGAAAAATAATCAAAAACATTTGATCAAAATAACTGGGCAACTTGCCTGAATGAGTCGAAAAATAGACAAGATGCTACTATCTGACCCCAATATGTAATAAATAAATGTATAGATGTACTACACATTTAGAGAGGGCCAGATACCACGAGGGTGTAAATGCTGGTTCTCCGAGCTAGTGTCCAACAGTCTGTGTGATGTGAAGAAGGATAATCTTGTGGTTAAGGCACTGAACGGGACTCAAGAGATTTAGGTTCAATTCCTGACTGCTACAGATTCCCTCAGTGACTTTAAGGCAAGTCACTTCAGTGTGTGTTTCAGTTAAAATGGGGATAATAATACTTCCTTATTTCTGTCTTGCCTATTGAAATGGTGAACTCTTTGGAGAAAGGACTGTCTTTTAGTATGTGTATATAAAATGTCTAGCACAAAGGGGCATTGACCTTGCTAATGCTGTAATACAAGTACTTATTACTGTCAACATCTAAATAAAGTGATAAATCCGTACAATCTTAATTCCATCTTAATAATGTTTGTTTAGAACAAAACCAACAAAAGAGATGGTTTTTATTGCATAGATCAGCAGTTCTCAAAGTTTAGCAACCCAAGGATCCCCATTTTGATTTAAAATTTTTCGCAGACCCCCAAACCCGCTACTCAGCTCCAGACCCCGCCCTACCTCTTCCTGCCCCTGCTCCACCTCTGCCCCTCCTCTTCCCTACCTCTTTATGCCCACTCCCCAAAGCACACACTGTTCCCACTCCTCCCCCTCCCTCCCAGTGCCTCCTGCATGCCGCTAAACAGCTGTTCTCCAGCGAGCAGGAGGTGCTGGGAGGGAGGGAGGCGGAGAAGTTGATCAACAGCATCCGGGGACCCCAGTTTGAGAGAGGCTGGCATAGATCTTTGAAATGTACATTTCTGGTATGTCCCTTTCTCTCCCCCCCCCGGGTTCCTGCTGCCTACACAGTTTCTTTCAGTTGGTGGGGTCGTGAGTGAAAGAGGGAGAGGGAAGTTTTCCCATTTCCAGGTAGTCAGCTGAAGAAGGTTGAAGTGGCATGCTCTTTCCAGTCCCATCAGTCAAGGATGGGGAGAGCAAGAGCTGGATTCCTTGTCTGCGAATGAAAATTCCAGCAATTTCAGTTTCTTGCAAAGAAAGCGATTTACAGTACAATAATATACAGCTATCCTAGTAGACTATAGTACAATGATACAGCTATATCACTTCATCCATCATTGTCACCAGACTATAACACACACTGTAAATTGATCAGGTACTATGGAGAACATTTTAGGAGTCATGTATGTCTATATATGAAGCAGAGAGGGGAGTGTACACTGGTTCTGTTATTCTTTAATCCGCAGAGGAGAATTGGCTGAAAGGAGGAAGGCTGCAGCGTTCTGAATGAATGTGTGTCTTTTATTTTACGGAGCTGTAGAAACCAGAAGCACACAAGCAAAGCACGAGAGCTGAAAGCACAGAAGCCGTAAACAGAATCAGATCAGGTGCCAGTTTCATTCACGTTGCCTGCGCAGGCAGAATGTGGTGATTGCAGGCATAAGAAAAGCGTAAAGCAGAGTTACTGCTGTACTAGAATAGTGATTTTCGTGCCTCGGTGAAAACAGGCATTATACGGTGGCTCCAAGAATTCAACAAAACCTATTTTTACATAATTTTAACAGCTGAAGAGGATGATTTTGTAATTATAAGCATAAAATTATTGTAATACAGATATTGAACAGGACTTATGCGTAGATTAGTTCAATAAAAATTGAACACAACTTATTATCTGGTATAATTATTAGATATGGGTCCAAACTCAGACTCTAGATCTAAACACCCCTAATCTGTGGGTGTTTGCAGATCTGGAATGCTAGATGCACACCCATCTTCTTCCTAGGGTGAACCAAAAGAGGAGAATTTCCATTGCCATGGATTTAGAAAAGAGAATTGATCCCAGTCTTGCCCGGGCCTCAGCTTCAATTCACTGTTGCTGTTTTCTGGGAAGGGTGCCCACAGGTCTCCACCCTTACTTGATTCAGGGGGCTGCTGGATGATCCCTTCTTTCTCACTATCACCTTTTTGGCAAAATGGCCAGCCCGGTTTTCATCCACTCCATTGCAACAGGTTTTCCAGTGGGTGGTAGCTAGGCTAATACTTTCTCTCACATATTCACACCCACTGTAAATGGAAGCCAATGTTTACATTTTCAAGAAAAACTTTTTGGCATTAAAAAAATTACCTCCTCTTAGCCATTGGGCTGTAGTTTTGAAGTGTCTAGGATAGTAACCTATAAACCCCCAAGTAAAAGGTTTCTAATGGAAAAACAAAAAGGTGGTTTGGCTCTTCTACTTAGGTTCAGCTTTGATCTAGAAGTCATTCTGGATGTTAAATTATAATATTTCCCATCCATCCAGAGCTCCTTTTACTATGCTTTTTCCTAATCCTCTCAAACAACTCTGAGTTTCCCGGTAGCTCCCATGATCGTCATGTTAGTTGTCCTGGATTTATCTGAATCCCACTTTGCTCTTCTATGCCTTGCATAATGACAGTTTTCAGAGTAGCAGCCGTGTTAGTCTGTAGTCACAAAAAGAAAGGAGGACTTGTGGCACCTTAGAGATTAACAAATTTATTTGAGCATAAGCTTTCGTGAGCTACAGCATCCGATGAAGTGAAAGCTTATGCTCAGATAAATTTGTTAGTCTCTAAGGTGCCAAAAGTCCTCCTTTTCTTTTTGCTCTTCTAGTTGCTTCTCTCATGAAATTTCTTTAACCCTACTGGTCTTTGCTAAATTCCCCAGTTCGCTGTCTCTTCCTCTTGCTTCCTGAGTTCAATCAGATATCTCCAAATGGATAATGCCAGATTTTACCTTGATGTTTCTCAGAAACAATAATAATGTTAGCTATAACATTGTGCATGTCACAACTCTTAAATGGAAAGCAGAACAACAGTCTTAAGACTAAGTGACTCTTATCATTCCTCCTTAAGAAAGAATAATGAATTAGACTTTTAATATTATAATTGTAACAGCACATTCCCAAATGTATGTGGGACTACAGTTACTTCTCATTATTCATTCCCTCCAGAAGTACTCTCTTCCTATTACGTGCAAGAGCCATTATCCACCTTTCTAGGGGGGAAAAGTGAGGCAGTCATTATCCTGTTACTTCTAAAGGCTGATTTTTAAAACCATACATAGAATCATAGAATAACAGCGTTGGAAGGGACCTCTGGAGGCCATCTAGTCCAACCCCCTGCCCAGAGCAGGACCAATCCCAACTAAATCATCCCAGCCAGGGCTTTGTCAAGCCTGACCTTAAAAACTTCTAAGGAAGGGGATTCCACCACCTCCCTAGGTAACGCATTCCAGTGTTTCACCGCCCTCCTAGTGAAAAAGTTTTTCCTAATATCCAACCTAAACTTCCCCCACTTCAACTTGAGACCATTACTCCTTGTCCTGTCATCTGCTATCACTGAGAATAGTCTAGATCCATCCTCTTTGGATCCACCTTTCAGGTAGTTAAAAGCAGCTATCAAATCCCCCCTCATTCTTCTCTTCCGTAGACTAAACAATCCCAGTTCCCTCAGCCTCTCCTCATAACTCATGTGTTCCAGTCTCCTAATCATTTTTGTTGCCCTTCGCTGAACTCTCTCCAATTTTTCCACATCCTTCTTGTAGTGTGGAGCCTAAACTGGACACAGTACTCCAGATGAGGCCTCACCAATGTCGAATAGAGGGGAACGATCACATCCCTTGATCTGCTGGCATGACTTTCCCTTGGTGAATCCATGCTGACTGTTCCTGATCACTTTCCTCTCGTGTAAGTGCTTCAGAATTGATTCCTTGAGGACATGCTCCATGATTTTTCCGGAGACTGAGGTGAGGCTGACCGGCCTGTAGTTCCTAGGATCATCCTTCTTCCCTTTTTTAAAGATGGGCACTACATTAGCCTTTTTCCCGTCTTCTGGGACTTCCCCCGATCACCATGAGCTTTCAAAGATAATGGCCAATGGCTCTGCAATCACATCCTCCAATTCCTTTAGCTCTCTCGGATGCAACGCATCCGGCCCCATGGACTTGTGTACGTCCAGTTTTTCTAAATAGTCCCGAACCACTACTTCCTTCACAGAGGGCTGGCCACCTCCTCCCCATGCTGTGCTGCCCAGTGCAGTAGTCTGGGAGCTGACCTTGTTCATGAAGACAGAGGCAAAAAAAGCATTGAGTATGTAAGCAGTGTCAGCTCCACCCTGACATCTGGTGGTGAGGTGTGGCAAGTTGTGGAAAAGAACTTCAGGGGCCGATCTCATTTGCATAGGCACACCCACCATGCCTAGAATGAGACCATAGCTGCCCAAATGGTCACTTTGGCTGCTGTGGGATCCCCAGTGTCTCTGTTATTGGGGCAGGAAGAATAAATTGTTATTACCCTGATTATGGGAACTGTGCTTGGAACTGTACGTGGCCTTTTGTTATGATGGAGGGATTCACCATCAACTAAGTAGCACTCGCTAGGCAAGGGTCATGGGTTCCAAAACTGTGTGAGTGGAGAGAGGCTGGGGACAAGTAGTAATACTTGGTGGCATGGGCCCCTTGGTGAGGGCCTTACATGCTAATTGCACTTCCTCTTCTCTCCACTGTGGAATATCAGAGCTAATTTTGATTTCATTAGAAGCCTAGTTATAGGCTGCTGAGCTCACTTTGGGCTGACAGTGCACCAGCACTGGGGCTCCCCTACTACAAGCTGAATTCACCTAAGAGCTGAAATCACTGAGTGTGGTGTTAAGTAGTGGGGGAGCTTGAAGATATATTGTGGAGCAGTTTGCGGGATGGCTGGTGAAGCAGTTCGACGCGGAGCAGTGTGTGGATGGCAGGAGCTGCTTGTGGGCCGTGGAGCTGAGCGAAGGAGTTCGTGGGGCGGCTGGCGGAGCGGAGTGCAGCTGAGCGAAGGAGTTCGTGGGGCGGCTGGCGGAGCGGAATGCAGCTGAGCAAAGGAGTTTGTGGGGCGGCTGGCGGAGCGGAGCGCCGCTATGGAGCTATGGGGCGGTCAGCTTCAGATCATGTAAGGTGCCTCTTACCCCTGTCCCATTTCCACCCAGGTTGGGAGGTAAAGCTCTGCAGATAAACTTTCGAACTCTGGGGCTGCCCTGACCAGGGACAGAGACTTTTGGGGCATTGGACTTTTGGGACTTTGGGTGATTTGGGGTTGCTGGACTCAAGAACCAAAGGGAAAAGGGCATGCCCCAATTTGCCTGGGGTGGGTTTTTTTTGCTCATGGGTTGTGTTATGAATCCTGTTGGTGGTGTTTCCCCAACATAATGCCACATTGTTTCTCTCTGTTATTAAAAGGCTTTTGCTACACTCAGACTATGTGCTTGCGAGAGGGGAAGTATTGCCTCTTGGAGGCGCCCAGCGGGGGTGGTATATATTTGTCCCAGGTCACTGGGTGGGGGCTCGAGCCGGTATTCATTGTGTTATTGGAATGGAACCCCTAGATATTGAACCCGGCCCTTGTTGCTGCCAACTCTGACGGGCAGAAGGGTTACAAGTACATTAGCTTTTTCCACATCCTCTGTCACTAGGTTGCCTCCCTCATTTAGTAAGGGGCCCACACTTTCCTTGGCTTTCTTCTTATTGCCAACATACCTGAAGAAACCCTTCTTGTTACTTTTAACATCCCTCGCTAGCTGCAACTCCAGGTGTGATTTAGCCTTCCTGATTCCATTCCTACATGCCCGAGCAATATTTTTATACTCATCCCTGGTCATTTGTTCAATCTTCCACTTCTTGTAAGCCTCTTTTTTGTGTTTAAGATCAGAAAGGATTTCAGTGTTAAGCCAAGCTGGCCGCCTGCCATATTTACTATTCTTTCTACACATCGGTATGGTTTGTCCCTGTAACCTCAGTAAGGATTCTTTAAAATACAGCCAGCCCTCCTGGACTCCTTTCCCCCTCATGTTATTCTCCCAGGGGATCTTGCCCATCAGTTCCCTGAGGGAGTCAAAGTCTGCTTTTCTGAAGTCCAGGGTCCATATTCTGCTGCTCTCCTTTCTTCCTTTTGTCAGGATCCTGAACTCGACCATCTCATGGTCACTGCCTCTCAGGTTCCCATCCACTTTTGCTTCCCCTACTAATTCTTCCCAGTTTGTGAGCAGCAGGTCAAGAAGAGCTCCGCCCCAATTGGCTCCTCCAGCACTTGCACCAGGAAATTGTCCCCTACAGTTTCCAGAAACTTCCTGGATAGTCTGTGCACCACTGTATTGCTCTCCCAGCAGATATCAGGATGATTGTAGTCGCCCATGAGAACCAGGGCATGCGATCTAGTAGCTTCTGTGACTTGCTGGGAGAAAGCCTCGTCTGCCTCATGCCCCTAGTCCGGTGGTCTATAGCGGACTCCCACCACAACATCACCCTTGTTGCTCAGGCTTCTAAACTTAATCCAGAGACTCTCAGGTTTTTCTGCAGTTTCATACTTGAGCTCTGAGCAGTCATACTGCTCCCTTACATACAGTGCAACTCCCCCACCTTTTCTGGCCTCCCTGTCCTTCCTGAACAGTTTATACCCATCCATGACAGTACTCCAGTCATGCGAGTTATCCCACCAAGTCTCTGTTATTCCAATCACATCATAATTCCCTGACTTTGCCAGGACCTCCAGTTCTCCCTGCTTGTTTCCCAGGCTTTGTGCATTTGTATATAGGCGCTTGAGATAACCCGCTGATCGCCCCTTGTTCTCACTATGAGGCAGGAGCCCTCCCCTCTCACACGCTCCTGCTCGTGCTTCCTCCCGGTATCCCGCTTCCCCACTTACCTCAGGGCTTTGGTCTCCTTCCCCCGGTGAACCTAGTTTAAAGCCCTTCTCACTAGGTTAGCCAGCCTGCTCACGAAGATGCTCTTCCCTCTCTTCGTTACATGTTTTATTGCATTCCTAAAGAAGTGCCCACTTTCATTACTTCTAGTAGAATCCTGAGCTTTCTGGTGAACAGGTCAGATTCTGCTTAGTTTATGAAATCTCAGAGGTGTACAGCTCCAGAAAGTATGGCTGCATGTATATTAAAAACAATTTCTTTCATTTACAGTAAATTTCCTTTTCCTTTTCATGAACATAATGAAAAGTCCAAATATGTTCATTTCTTTTCTAATATACATATTTGCACAGGTCTACTTAGGATTAGCTTAATCACGTTATTAAAAGAAGGTAGTGTGGTTCAGTGAATAGAGCATCAATCAGGAGACCAGGGTTCTAGTCACATCTACTACTGACTGTCTTTGACCTTAACTTTATTGTGCCCAAGTTTTCTGATCTATAAAAATGAGAAAAATGCTTACCTGCCATTGCATAACATTTTGAGATATATGGATGAACAGGGCTGTATCATACAGCTGGTTGAAATTTTTTGTACAAAAAAAAATTAGTTGAAAATGAGTCTTAAACAACACATTTGCAAAAAAAAGTAATTATTGATATTTTTCATTACACTTTTATTAATATCTTCGTCAAAGTGTATTAAAATATGTAAGAAAACAGTTTTCAGTAAACTAAACATTTTAGAGATAGAGAAGGTAAGTGAGGAAATATCTTTTATTGGGCCATCTTTTGTTGGTGAGAGAGACAGTTGGTCCAATAAAAGATATTACCTCACCGGACTTGTCTCTAATATTTGGGACTGACATGGCTACAACTATGCTTCATAAACATTTTATAGTAATTTTTGATATTTTATTATATTTTTCAAATGTTATGAAATATTGGAAAATTGGTCCATGTAAACTCTGAAATGGAAAACAAACTTCACTTTTTTTCTTCAAATTGTTTTTTCTTTCTTTTTAGACCAGCTCTGTTATATGAGTGGTCAGTTTTAGTCATCTATATTAATATGGCCTTTTTAAAATTTAATAGAATTCTTTTCAGAGGTAAGCTCTCTGCAAAAGGAACTATGAGGTTGTGTAATTACAAAATTCCCCTTCTGCTCTTCTTTCTGTCCTGTGCCATGTATGTCCTTACCATGACTGAGATTATGCTGTTTCATTTTCTTGAGGGTCAGTATCCTCTCCTGGTTCACCACAGGGCACAGAGTTAGGTTATCCTAAATGCTACTCCTGGCTCTGCCTGCTGACTTCCTGTTGGGAAAATCAGTTAATCCTGGTCTCATCTTGCCCTCTGTAACAACATTAATATTTTATTTTCTGCACATTAATGTTGTGAGACTGTTTTAGTTAATGGTTATGCACCACTTTTCAAATATATAAAGCATTTTGTAAGTGAACATAAGAACTGCCATACTGGGAAAGACCAGTGGTCCATCTAGCCCAGTATCCTGTCTTCCAACGGTGGATCATGCCAGATGCTTCAGAGGGAATGAACAGAACAGAGCAATTTTTCAAGTAGGCCATCCCCTGTTGACCTGTCCCAGCATCTGTCAGAGATATAAGGATACTTGGAGCATGGCATTGCATCCCTGACCACCTTGCTTAATAGCCATTGTTAGACCTAGCCTCCATTAACTTGTCTAATTCCTTTTTAAACTCAGTTATATTTTTGGCCTTCACAACAGCCCCTGCAATGAATTCCACAGGTTGATTGTGCATTATATGAAGAAGCCCTTCCTTTTTCTTTGTTTTAAACCTGCTGATTATTAATTTCATTGGATGACCCCTGGTTCTTGTGTTACGTGAAGGGATAAATAGTACTACTTATTCATTTTCTTCACACCATTCATGATTTTATAGACCTCCATCATACCCCTCTTATCTTTATCTTTTCTAAGATAAACAGTTCCTTTCTTTTTAATCTCTCCTCATGTGGAAGTTGATCCATACCCCTAATCATTTGTCCCTTCTCTGTACTTTTTCCATTTCTAATATATATATTTTTGAGATGGGATGACCAGAACTGAACACAATATTCACTGCGTGGGCACACCATGGATTTATATAGCGGCATTATGATATTTTCTGACTTCTTATCTATCCCTTTCCTAATGGTTCCTATCGTTCTGTTAGTTTTTTTACTGCCACTGCACGTTTAGCAGATGTTTTCAGAGAACTATCCACGAAGACTCCAAGAATTCTTTCGTCAGTGGTAACAGCTAATTTAGACCCCCATCATTTTGTATATATAGTTGGGATTACGTTTTCCAATGTGCATTACTTTCATTTATCAACATTGAATTTAATCTGCCATTTTGTTGCCAAATCACCCAGTTTTGTGAGATCCCTTTGTGACTCTTCACAGTCTGCTTTGGACATAACTATCTTGAGTAATTTTGTGTAGAGTGCAAACTTTGCCAACTCTCTATTTACTCCTCTTTTCAGATCATTTATTAATATGTTGAACAGCACTGGTCCCATTACAGATCCTTAGGGGACCCTCTCCTCCCATTTCCCTCTTTCCATGGTAAAAACTGACCATTTACTCCTAAACTTTGTTTCCTATCTTTCAACCAGTTACTGATCCATGAAAGGACCTTCCCTGTTATCCCATGACAGCTTACTTTGCATAAGAGCCTTTGGTGAGGGACTTCGTCAAAGGCTTTCTGAAAGTCCAAGTACAGTATGTTCATCGGATCACCCTTGTCCACATGTTTGTTGACACTCTCAAAGAGTTCTAATAGATTGGTGAGGCAAAAGCTGTGTAGACTCTTCTCCAACATTTTGTGTTCATCTATATGTCTGATAATTCTCCTCTTTACTGTAATTTCAACCAATTTGCCTGGTATTGAGGTTCGGCTCATTGGCCTGTAATTTCCAGGATTGCCTCTAGAGCCTTTTTTTAAAAATTGGCGTCACATTAACTATCTTCCAGTCATCTCGAACAGAAGCTGATTTAAGTGATAGTTTACATACCACTGTCAATAGTTCTGCAGTTTCATATTTGAGTTACTTGGTGACTTACTACTGTTTAATTTATAATTTTTTCCCCAAAACCTCCTCTCCTGACACATCAGTCTGGAACAGTTCCTCAGACTGCAGTGTCCTCAGATGCTATGTTTTATTATTCTTACTTCATCAGAGTTCCTCCTTCTACTGTGTTGTAGAAATTTATAGCCTGTTGTTCCATCAAAATACTTTCTGAGGCATTGATTGTTCTGCAAAATGTATTTAAAGATGAAGGTGAATGCAGTTTGATTGCCAAGATGAGTACAAAGACATTTCACCTTAGGAACATCTTTTTCTATGTGCTTCTGCTGGCATGTCTTGTCATATTTACTTCTCTTCCAGTAGACAATTACTCTATTTAAATGTTTTTTCATTGTCTCTCAAAGTGAGTGCCTGGGGTAAGACGTTCTTCTTTTCCTATCTCTATTAGTAATTGCATATGTTTTTTTTCCTTTTTCCTTTTAGTATCTAATTATTTTCTTACAGCTCCCTTCAAATGTCAAAGTCATGTCATATCATGCCCTGTGGTTCTTGCAAACAGAAGGAGAGGCAGTGTGTGTGTGTGTGTGTGTGTGTGTGTGCGTGCGTAGCCTGATCTATAGATTATGAATAAAAATTCCCAATTATCACTTCGAGGGTTGACAGGTTCTTGTCCAAGATCAGGCCCAGTATTATTAAAATTATTATATAGTTGGGAACCCCGATGTGCACAGGTGCAACACTCACACTATAGGAACTCTTCTATGTTTACAAATAAATAATTTATTAATACATTTAGCAAAGTCACACACTCTCTAACTCAGTAAGGTAGATAGAGAGAATACAGAAAGTACATCTGAATATCCATCCCTTGCAGAACAACCTGAAATGTTAGCCATTATCTTCCTCATCACCTTCACCTTCCTCATCCTCATCAGTGGCCATCATTCTGGCCCCTCCCAAAGGCTACATCTCTCTCTCCTACTGCCCTGGGATGCCACTTTTATAATATGTTACGCTGACATTACCATGTCTACCATATGTATTTCCCTCCCCTTACCAATGTTAAGGTGTCCTCCTTCTATAGGTTAGTGTATTTACGATTTCACTCCATTATCATATACGTCAATTCATTGCCATGGGATTTTTTGCGGTCGGATGTTCCATCCAAAACCTTCCAGAAGCTGGTGTCAGTTTGTGTTCTGTGGTTGGTTGATGTCATTACGGACAAAATTCCCCCCTACACTCTACTTCCAGTTCCCCAAAACTTATGAGTTACCTAAGGATATCTATTCCAAAGCTCGTAGGCCTCATGCTAACTGCTGAAGCCAATGTCTTACAGGTTACAAGCCTGTAGGTTCCTTGCATTACTGCTGAATATAATAAAGCAGAATATAATGTGAAGCAGTGAATATAACAGAGGTAAGTTGGCCCACTGAGCTACAGGCCCCCTCTTTATAGGGTGAGTGTTAATGAACCCTATCATATTTTGCCATGTGGTTCTTGCAAACAGAAGAAGAGGCAAAGTATTTATGTGTGTGTTGTGTGTGTAAAAACAGAAACCGGCTCTGAAGGCTATCAAAGTATAACATTGCCGATGGGAAAAAGTAATTTGTGTTGAAGACAAAGGGCAGTATATGCAAAACCATTTTTAATTGAGGACAGTCAGTTACTGCCATTGCCAATGGAAACAATCACTATTTGTTTTATTATTTCCTTGTAGTTTTTTATGCACTAACGTCTTTATAGGCATAATATCTTCTGTACCTCTAGATTTCTAGACCGAGAACCATATGCTGGGCTTCTTACACATATAAGGAGTTCAACATTTATTTGAGGGGAGCCGCCCATCCAGCATGATTTCTCTTTCAGTTTTTAGGATCAGGCATTTTGGTTGGCTCCTTCTCTGGTATGGAAAATTCTTTCACCACATTGGTTCACAGGCAGAAAAATGTTTCTATAATCCCCATAGCCAAAAATTCTTTTATTGGCTTTTTGAAAATAACGTTGGATTTTTTGAGACGTGCCATGTACAAGGTCACACTAGCCACTTGACTATGACAAAACAGACAAACGGGACTACTTCCTGCTGTACACATTCAGTTTCCTTTGTAACCCCGGCACAGTTCAGCTTCAGGGCATACCTGTGGGATACCTTAATTGTTTCAGAGGGTCCCTGTAGCAAGCAGAAAGCTTGTGATCACTATCCATTGCTAATGGATTAAAAAGTGGTAAAAGAAATCATATTGCTTAGACCTAGGAGAATAGAAAGTTCAATGATTGTGCTTTCTGGAAGAATCTGCAGATGAGCAAACATAACATTTTAAAGTGTACAGGGACATGGGTCCAAACCCAGCCATTTATTTTACAGGTTTACTAGTGAGGCTAGAGAGCATAGAAAGCCATCATCATAACTCAGTAACAAAGCAGGATGGCAAAATTGCATTCCAATTTTCAAGAGAGTTAGAGGGTGGGGACCAGCTACCATCTCAGCCACTGAACTATGACTCCATAGTAGCATAATCATTAGGTTAAGGGATATGACCCAACCCACAGCCAATGAACACACATACTGCTATTTGCAACCCTCCGGAGCAGCATGGTCCTATAGGGCTAGCCTAGGTCATGGTGTTTTATAGAAGGAGTAGGATTGTTCTGGTAATCAAACTGAAGCCAACACTATCATGCCACCACCCAGAGTCCAGCGAGTAAAGACAAGATAGTACTTATAATTTATGTGGCCACTGTTCATTGCAGCAACAACTCCTCCTAAGTTCTTGTTCATAGAATCAGAAATGTAGAGTTAGAAGGGACCTTGAGACATTATCAAGGACAGCTCCCTGCACTAAGGCAGGACCAAGTAAAATGTAGACCATCCCTGACTGGTGTTTGTCCAACCTGTTCTTAAAAAACTCTGATGATGAGGTTTCCACAACCTCCATTGGAAGCTTATTCCAGAGCTTAAGTACCCGTATAATTAGAAAGATTTTCCTGAAGATTTTCTCCCTTGATTGAGATTAAGCCCATTACTATTTGCCTTCCCTCAGTAGACATGGAGAACAACTGATTACAGTCCCCTTTATAACAGCCCTTAACATATTTGAAGATTGGTGTCAGGTACCCTTTCAGTCTTCTTTTCTCAAAACTAAATATGCTTTTTTTCATAGGTCAGGTTTTCTAAAGCTTTTATCCTTTTTGTTGCTCTTCTTCAGACTCTCTCCAATTTGTCCATATCTTTCCTAAAGTGTGGTGCCCATAATTGGACACAGTACTCCAGCTGAGGCTTCATCAGTGCCAAGTAGAGCAGGACAATTACCTCCCATGTCTTGTATATGACACTCGTATTACTACATCCCAGAATGATATTAGCCTTGTTTTGCAACGGCAAACTCATATTCCATTTGTGATCTACTATAACCGCCAGATCCTTTCCACCTAGTCAGTTATTCCCCATTTTGTAGTTGTGTATTTGAGTTTTCCTTCCTAAGCAAGTGTACTACTTGCCACTTAAATTTACTGAATTTCATCTTGTTGATTTCACACCAATTCTCTAATTTGTCAAGGTTGTTTTGTACTCTAATCCTGTCCTCCAAAGTGCTGGCAATCCCTCCCAGCCTGGTCTCATTTGCAATTTTTATAAGCATACTTTCCACTCCATTATCTAAGTCATTAATGGAAATATTGAATAGTACCAGACATAGGGCTAAGCTCTGTGGCATCCCACTAGAAATCCTACTAGTTTCACAGCAAATGATTGATAACTACTCTTTGAGGTCCTAAATGACATTGGTGTCATAGATCAGAATCAACTCCTTTGACCCTTAGGGTGTGTCTACACACCCATCAGGAGATGCAGACATACCCAATCTATCACTTTTCTAGATCAAAGCTAGCTTGTGTAGTTGTGGAAGTGGAAGTGAAAGACGTTTGACTGTGTACCTAGTTTTAGGTACCCAGGGTCCTGGACAGGTGAAGTTAGCCTCCGAAGCTGCCCATGCTGCCGAGACTTCCCTGCTATTGTTACTTGAGCTAGCAGTGCACATGCTGCCATCACACCTCTTGATTGCAGTGTAGACCTTTATGGCACAGACCCTATTTTCATACATGTCTGAAAAGCATCATGCACAGTGATTGCACTGTCTGGAAAAGATACTAAATGAATAACGGTTGGGAAAAAATCTGAAATGGCAGCCAACAAGAAGGGTTTAACTACAGAAAATGACAATACATCTATAATAATACTTCGCATCTCTATAGAAACTCTCGTCCAAATTTCTCAAAATGTTTTATTTAAATTAATGGGTTAGTCCTTAAACATCGCTGTGAGGTAGGGATGAATGATTATTTCACTATAAGGGCTTGCCTACATCTGTTATAGTTTTTGAATATAGTTTTGAACAGTTGAGACAATTGCTGATCACAACCTAGCAGTCAGTTCAAATCAACTCTAATTGTGTTCAGCATTGTGCCACCTAACTGTGATTAAATCCTGTTCCCAGCAGGGATATATCCCATTTAGCAGACAGTGTTGAGACATTTTTTTCTGGTCTGTGTTGACCCTTCATTTGGAGTCAGTATCATATTATTTATTGTTAAAAATCATGTTCAAGCATGACAGGATGACGTGTGATGTAGGCAAGTCTTTATAAATGGAGAAACTAAAGCACAAAGAAATTAAATAACTTGTTCAGATTTACAAAAGAAAGTCAATGCAGGAGGCAAAAATGGGTCCTGGTTTTATCACCTCTGTTCTTTAGCCCCAAGACCTCCTTCCAGCATAACATACACTTAATTTATTAATGAGATTGGTTAACTGAATTCATTGAAAAGAACAATAGATAACAATTGCACATGGGCAGCTAGCAGCCCACACTCAGAGTCTTGTATTATTTGAAATCATATGGGATCTTTTAGTCACATGGAGCAAAAAGAGTCAATTGAGCTTCCCAACACTCTGGAGCACTCAGCATATATAGCACGTTTGATGGATCTGGGAAAATACTGCAAAAAGTTGACTTTTTTCAAATAAGTTAATAATAATAATGAGCAAACATTGGTAAAAGGTATCAAACCTGCCTGCTTTGTTAGGCCCCTAAATCCATATGTAGGTACTTAAATAATATGGCCTGATTTTCAGTGGTGCTGAATTCAATGGGTTATACAGATACTTAGGAGATTACATATGTATTTAAAACTCAGGCACCAGGGCAGAAAGTTTTGGTCATTAATATTAATTACTATAATTATAAAATGGCCTGGGGCATTGTCATTATTGCAGTGAGAAGTCAAAGGTATCCCCAAACCAGAAACCATCTCCCACTCTCAGCTAATTGATTGGAAATCCTGTGTTACAAGGTTCTATACCTGCATTCCATGAAGTACTACCAACTACTCAACTTTGTATTTTATAGTTAGTACTAAGGTTTCTAATAATAGTGCTGTCAGTCTGAGTCTTTGCTGAAAGTTTATACCCCATCAAAGAAAAATAATAATGTTCTTCTGTCTCTCTCATATTCAGTAATCATCCTGCTAAATGATTTTTCATCAACAGTTCACTGCCCAATCATGCTTTAAAAATAATTTGTCAGTCAAGTCCACTTTTTCTTTCTTCTTTCCTTCCATGCAACCAACCTCCTTATCCTTATTCTGTTAATGGGAGTTGTGACTGAGTAAGAATGGCAGGATTTTACCCACACTCTTTCTCATGGCTAAGAAATAACAAAGTAGTCTTTCTTTCTGAATTTTGAATAGAGAAGTTGAGAATAATCAGAAAAAAAACCCTAAAAATAACTGTTCTGTTCCGCTGAAGGAGCTGAGCTGAAATTTCTTAGATTTCCTAATAATGCAGCACAGGTGGTGGTAACCTGGGGCTTGCTGAGGGCACAGCAAGCTTGGGCTGCTGCCTATTGTAATCAGGCTGATTGTCAATGACATTTCACTGAAGTACAGTACTTTTTTGTTGTTGTTATTCATAATGCCTTTTCTTTCTTGGGGAAGATAATGACATCTTCAAGTTGTCATTTTCCAGCCTCATGAGGCTTTGTCCTGCTCACCCCTCCCAAATCTCCATCCTTCTAAGACACATTTTGCTTTGTAAAATAAAATGGCTTCTTTTGTATTGAGGTGGAGAATTTTTGTAAGTTACAGTCACATTGCACTAGACCGTTTTCATCGTTTGGGGTAATTCTGGGAAGAAAGGGGAGAGTAAAGGCCCTGCAGTTCCCCTACATGGGTGCAGAAGATGACTTTGCATTGTGGCTGGAGAGGGAGAGGGGACTAGGTAGGTGGGGGAATAAGTGGAACCATACCTGGGAATGGGGTGAAGGTACCTCTCTTTGCAAAGAGATAAAGTGAAATCCTCCCTCCAGTCCACAGCACAGTAGAGGACTATGGGCAGCATTGTAACTCACAGGGGTAGGTCTGAGGCACAGTGCCTCCAGTAGTGGAGCCTCAATGCTGTGCCTGAGGGCACAATCCAGATCACATGAATTAGGGTAGAAGTACTTAGTGAAAAACAAGAGACAGATGAGTTATAGTCTCTCTGGGCTAAACTGCTTAGAGGGGCAAAAGGGGACTCCAAAGTAACCTGATAAGTGTTGTTCACACACAAACAAAATCCCTCACCAGTTTTGGGAGTCTTTACCATAGTTGTACAATACTAATTACCTAGGACAACTGAATGACCATGACTCTTCAGGACATGGGACTGACTTGCAGTGGTGCCTGGTGATAACAAGAGGGTGCCATATTCTGGCTTCAGATACATAAGTCTTATGACATTTAATAGCTGTTGTATGCAAATACATACCCCATTACTTGCATTTTGCATATCTCTATATATATGAATCAGGATAAATTTTGTCGTTATATAAATATATATGACAAAATATATCCTGATTCATACTACAAGGGATTGCAGAAGGTACAGGAAGGAACAGACCTCCATATGTATGGTCCCATTCAAAAGGCAGATCCCTCAAGATCTACAGGGCTTGGGGAAGCAGTGCATGACATCCCACAGTCCTCAGTAAGGAATTCAGGACAATCTCTTCAGTTTTCCACCCCCTCCCAGGATGATCTGGACCTCTATTAATTTGCTGTAGTCTGTTTTTATAGTGTTATAATATTGTTATACCATTTAACATATTTAAAAAAGGAAATTATCAATTTAAGCAAATACATTGGTCGATATCTCCACTTAATTGACTCTAAGTGATCTGTGAATTAATAAGTATTATATTCTAATGGGATATGCTTAATCTGTTCTGAGATTGAAGAGACATCTTTTGTCCATTGTCTCATTACACATGTTCTTGCTACTGATAATGTTACTCCCATAAAATTCTGTGGCTGTCGTTGTTTTTTCTTTGTCTCCCCACCCTCCCACCATGCATCTTAGTATGTCTTCTAATCTAAAGTTTGTAGGGGGAGTTTCAAAAAGACTGGGAATTGGTCCTGCTTTGAGCAGGGGGTTGGACTAGATGACCTTCTGGGGTCCCTTCCAGCCCTGATATTCTATGATTCTATGACTAGACCATTTCTTTTGTTACTCTTTCTTTTGACAAAGGTTCTTTAGAGGTATAACATGTTCAAGTACTTTCAAAAAGTTTAATCCTCCCCAAAATATGTGTTTACATAAATGTTATTGCATGTTAGCAGACAGAAGTGCTTATTAGATTCTTTATCAGAATTATTTTAACAGGATTGCTTTAACTCGGACTTGTGTTCATTAGTCTTGTGAACCATAAAATTTCCACTCACGAGGGTACAGAGTAAAACGTGTTTGTTTTAGTATATGTGGGTTTGTTCCCTATGAGTTTTGCTTTAAGTGAAATCCAAAACTCAACCCAGTCCTCTGAAAACCTAGGTTTAAAGTTTTCTAGCAGTAGTAGTGGTCAGCGGTGTATGCCAGACCCTTCCCTCCCCTTCTGAGAGACATACCTTTATAAGGCATGGCATGCAAAGGGCAAAAGTGTATACATAGTAACAGGACAGTAGGGGGTTAGTTATGGGCCAGATTGTGGCTGGCCCTTATGTGGTTGCACATGGGTGCAAGAGAGCACAGGTATCCTATCTCTCTGAAGGATCTCAGCTGCTGTGGTGATGAGGGCTATATAAGTACCTGCATCGATGGGCAGATGGATAGCACAATGCCTTATGGAATTCCTGCTGGTGATGTGCAGCTCTGTATCACCTGTGCAATCTGGCCCTATGCTTCCAATTCTAGGAAGGATTCTTGAATTGATGAAGAATTTGGAATATAGCCCCAATCTTCACCTTAGCGTGAAGGACACACAGAAAAGGCAAGAATTCCACTTGGGCAAGTAACTGAGACGGCAGCGGCTCAAAGCCAAAACACACTACTAAACAACAGCTGAAATTCTTAGTCATGAGAACAGGATCATAAAATTCAAGCTGTGTTGAGCAGAAGAATGAATTAGTTCAAATTGTGCAGTAAAGTGAACAGAATGAATAGACTGTACTTATTACGGGGAACAAGGTGTGTTTGGAACAGCTCCTCCCACAAGCACAAGAGCTTTAAAAATAATCTCAACAAATGGCAAAGGGCTAAAATCTGCCCTCCGATGTGTCTGTACCTCTGCTAGTAACTTCAGTGGGAGTTGCGTGAATGCATTTGAGGGCAAAATTTGACCCAAAACCATGATTTATATCTTTTAAATTCCCAGACAGTGGGGTAAGTTATATAAAAGTCTAGCAGCTGTCGAGAGAATAACAGTAAATCACCTGAAAATATATTTAGCAAATTATAATACTTTCCACGGGGGCAGGGAGTGGACACCATAAAGATTAAAGGAAAAATCTATTTCTTAGCTGGAGCATTATTAAATATTTAGAGACAAGGAAGAAATAGTTTGATGAGGGAGATTTCCTGGCTTTGCCTTCATTTTCTCTTACAAATAAATCACTGGATAAGATGAATCCTTATTTAGAGTGCCAGCCTCAATAAGAAAATACAGTTTCATTTATTTTCCCAATATCTACTATTGGAATGTTTTTTCATTATTGAATTTCATTGATATTACCATTAGTGTGGAGAGCTATCTATGACAAGCTATTACATTGAAAGTTCTATCAATAAGGCTATAGATTTGTGTTCATGGCTCATTTTTTAAGCTTGAAGAAGGAACTTTTTCCATCTTCTTGTGTGTGAAGTAGCAGTGATAAGAGGAAAGCTATTATTTTCATTGCTTTAAAGGTCTGCATTCTTCTGAAAACATTTCTCCTGTTATCAGGTCATATATTTTCTTTTGTTGCTCAGAACACATATACAAAAGTCTTCATTAACTCTGAAGAACAATCAGTCAGAAAAGGTCTTCAGGCAGTGGTGCTGTCATTCCAAGTAGTCCATTGATGGATCCAGACAATGTATTGAGATAAAGTAGAATTCTTCAAGTGGATTTTGCATAGTCCTCCTTGTAGGAAGGTGTCTACATCACTAGCTCCACTTCTGTGGGTCAATCTCCAAACTCAACAATGGACTTGCACAGTGCCAGACTTAAGGTATGTCCGCACTTATGGTGACACGTAGAGTACAGACCCTCATGCCAACTAGCATAAGTGTAAATAGCAGTGTAGGAGCCTTACATGCCTGAAACCTAGGGTATACCCTACATGGCTCTCTACACACCCAAGCAGTTTCTCCCATGTCTACACTGCCATTGTTAGCAGTCTAGTGTCTGGCTGCCTCCTCGCTGCTGGATCCTTTCCCACTGCCCTCTCCTTGCGAGAGCTATCCTTGCTGCAGTAAAAGGCTCCTGGAGGGATAGCTGCTGGAGCCTTTCCCTGCAGCCTCCCCGTGCCAGAGCCTTGCACCGCTGTATGTAGCCAGCACACTGCAGTGACAAGTGTGGACGCAGCCTGTTTTCACTGTGGCATGTAGCTATATGCGTAGTGCCTGTACTCTACATGCCAGCATGAGTGTAGACAAGGCATCTGCCTACTGCTTCTGAAGAGCCTCTTCCCTCAGTAGGGTCTGAGGAGGCCCTCCCACTTTTATGACCCAGATAGTGCCCACGCCATATAGATATTTTCCCCTTCTTTTTTTCTTGTCTTTCTTCAAAAAAGCTGACTGACATCTAACTAATTACAAACAAATGTAGTTCCCAAAGGATAGAAAGAAAGACTAATGAGGAAAGCATTGAGGTTGTTGCACATGATCCAAACTTGAACCTTCCTTGCTTAGAGGGAACTGAAGAGTGGTTGAAACCACTTCCCCTTTTATACCCTCAGAAACCACCATGTAGGCAGGTGAATGGCCCAGTTCTTGACAGAAGATTTTGGAAGTTCAAAGAGAAGATGCCTTAATTCCCTTAGGGTGACTATGTAGAGGCTCATTTTTAACTCCAGCCTTGTATCCCAAACAATATGACGCATCCCCCCTCACCTGACAATTCCTGTTGTTATTAAAAACAAATCAGTAAGAACTTAAGAAAATGTGTTTTTAGTAATTTTTTAAGAGAAGTTAAAAAAAGAATCTGTTTGACAGGTATGTAAGAATATAGTGAGTGTAATTAAAACTGGGAAATATTCACAGTTCAAAATGAAATAAGTTAACAAGAAAAAATAATGGACCAAATTCTGAGATAAATCTGATGGAGTTTAGAAGGTCTCTGAGTTGTTGTAAATTGGCCAATAATGTTTTTAGACTCGGATCCACTGTCCAGTCTCAGCTCCTGTCTTTCACTCCAGGGGCATCTGAAGATGGCAACCATGGAAAATTGCTCCGTGTTTTGCAGGGATCTCTCCTTCACAGCCTATCCATGATCAATTCCTCTTGAACACCAAAATAACTGGTTTTATTTTGTTTAGCACCTCCCTTGCCTAAGAAAAGCACAGACAAGACAAGATTTGGCCTAAAGTATGTGATCACTTATTTAAACATTACACTGTAAAGCACACTTTCAAGGGAGTAGACTTAAAGTTATTCATTCAACCGTAACTTTTGTGTTTCCTGACTTAAAATCTGTGAAACCTCAATGTTGCACTATATTGGTTTTTGCAATAACAGTGCCCTTGATAATCCTTTTTTCACTAGTCTGTCCACTTAATAATTCACATTTTTCTACCTCATAAGTACAATATTTACTGTATGACACCTAAGACAGCTCTTTCATACATACTGGCATTTTCATATTTGCAGACCTTTCTTTCTTTCTTTCTTTCTTTCTTTCTTTCTTTCTTTCTTTCTTTCTTTCTTTCTTTCTTTCTGCAGGAAAATTCTAATTTGCTCTGTGGGTTTGACATTGAGACAATGCTCCAGGGGTCAGCATATCTTGGATGGAAAATGATATGTGGAGAGCATTAATTATGGAGATTTACACCAGAAATGACTTTACACATGACTAATTCCTCTATTCTGTTAGCTGTAAATAGAAACTGATGTTGAACACATTGCAATTTATGATAATCCTAATGACAAAAAACATTGGTATGATGCTGTTACATTACATGGATTCATGCAAATGGTTGATTGCTGCCTAAATGTGTATTAATATGCAATGCACATCCACAGGTAATTTATGAGAAGGGGTCAACATATGAAATACTAAATGAGGCAATGACCAGTGAATAATATAATTGCCCCAGAAACCAGTGTATATTTCCAGATCAAAACTAGATATTTCCTTTGAGTGGGCAAAAAATGTATTGTGACAGGGTCAGGCCAGATGGCTACAGGAGAGTAATAGAAGGCAGATATATTAGCCCCAGGCTAAGTAGGTCCCTTTTCCCTGGGTAAGATAACAGAGAAGGTTCCAGAACAATCAGGAACCTTCTGGAGACAATTAAGACAGGCTGATTAGAACACCTGCAGCCAATCAAGAAGCTGCTAGAATCAATTAAGGCAGGCTAATCAGGGCACCTGGGTTTTAAAAAGGAGCTCACTTCAGTTTGTGGTGTGCGTGTGAGGAGCTGGGAGCAAGAGGCACTAGGAGCTGAGAGTGAGAATGTGGACTGTTGGAGGACTGAGGTGTACAAGCATTATGAGACACCAGGAGGAATGTCCTAGGTGAGCATAAAGAAGGTGTTGGGAGGAGGCCATGGGGAAGTAGCCCAGGGAGTTGTAGCTGTCGCACAGCTGTTCCAGGAGGCACTCTAGACAGCTGCATTCTACAGGGCCCTGGGCTGGAACCCGGAGTAGAGGGCGGGCCCGGGTTCCCCCCAAATCCTCCCAATTCCTGGTCAGACACAGGAGTCATCGACCTGGACTGTGGGTTCAAAAAAACGGCCATGCTGAGGGCTGCCGTGGAGCTCCAAGGTGAGGAAATCCACCAATAAGCCGAAGACCCACCAAGGTAGAGCAAGAACTTTGTCACAGTATCCTTTTCAAAAAATCATGATACACAACAGGATAGCATTTGATGTGTTGTAATACAAAGCCTTGCAATATGATACATTTACATAATACATGTTTTTTTCCCAAGACAGTGCTTGATAGGATCCATCCAAGAACTAATATGAAGTGGGCAAAAAACAGTGGGGTATAGAAATCAGTGGATCATTTTTACTTGCAAAGAACACGTTTGCCAAGAGCCAGCCATGGTATAGGCAGTCCACAACTACATCTGGTCTTTAAATGCAGATCCTTTGTGTCTTCTCTCTATAGGTAGGTTTGGCAGATATTATACATGTTTTCAATTAACACTTTTCTATCAGTTATTTATCAGCACCTAATGAAAATTACTGTGCTAGTTATTATTCCATTGTGTGGGAAATGATGCACTACATTAGCAGACTAGCCAGAAAAATCTGAAGAATGTTTGTTTGTTTGTTTACAAATGCAGAATATGGGAGTGTAATTACTCAGTGTGTGGCAAATGTCTAACTGTAGTATTCATCCAGATTCTGAATAACTCAAGATGGCATTTAGTCATAGTCAAACACAAAGCTGAATAATGGACTGGACAATAGTCACATATATTACCTTTGATGTTTTATTGCCGCAGGATGTGAATCTGAAAATCATTAACAGTGGTTAGGCAACCCTATAACCCCATAAAACCGATATTAATATTCTCAATTAGTTTTCATAATTTTAATGACTTGCTAATGTCATCGTTACAAATTATGAAAAAACAAACCCTTCAGATACACCAGGGATCTCAAACTCAAATCACCAGGAGCGCCACATGAGGACTTGTACATTGGCATCATACACCCCCCCGCTACCCCCGCCTCCCACTCCACCCCCGCTCCTGCCTGCGGGTGCAGCAGGGGGCTCAGGGTAGGGGGTTGGGGTGCAGGAGGGAGTGTGGGGTGCAGCAGGGGGCTCAGGACAGGGAGTTGGGGTGCAGGAGGGAGTGTGGAGTGTGGCAGGGTGTTGGGGGTGCGGCAGGGGGCTCAGAGCACAGAGTTGGGGTGCAGGAAGGGTGCAAGGTGTAGCAGGGAGCTCAGGGCAGGGGGTTGGGTGCAGGAGGGAGTGTGGGGTGTGGCAGGGGTTTGGTGTGCAGGCAGGGGGCTCAGGGCAGGGAGTTGGGTGCAGGGTGCAGGAGAGGTTCGGGTTCCAGCCCGGTGCCGCTTACCTTGAACAGCTCCGGGCTGGCAGGGGCGCACACCAGGGCCAGGGTAGGCTCCCTGCCTGCCCCGGCCCCGGCCCCGTGCCGCTCCGCTTCCCCGTTCCCGGCCAATGGGAGCTTCAGGGGAGGTAACCACAGGCAAGAACAGCTCATGGAGTTCTCTGCTCCCCCTCCCCCCAGGGCTGCAGGGAAGCAGTGCCCGCCGCTTTCCGGAGTGGCGTGGGGCCCTCAGCACCACGGGGTTGGCAAATCCGTGGGCTGGATCCAAAGCCCTGAGGGGCCGGATCCAGCCCAGGGCCGTAGTTTGCCCACCCCTGGCCTGGAGGTAGGCTGGGGACGCAGTGTGCTGCGGGGGGGACACGGGAAGCTTGGCGGGCTGCAGGGAAGAACCCCGCGGTCTGCGTGTTTGAGACCCCTGAGATACACCATCTACTTTTAATTAAACATAACTTATAAACTAGAATTTCAGTCTATCCCTAGTCATAATTAGAGGCCATGTTTTCTATTTGCCATAAGGACATTTTAAGTAAAACTAATTTTAAATTATTACATTTTTAATTTATAAAAATATTTGTTTAAAAATACAGAATAGTAATGCACTCTAGAAAGTTCAGGATTTTGCTCCAAAGGCTTTCTTGCTTATGTTAGATTTATTTTTATTGACCTAGAGGAGTAAGGTAATTTGTCTGTATGATTATATTCAAATTTACTTTTTTCAATAAAGTTTGCTAATTATGAGTATGAAAGGACTCACTCATGGTGAAACCCAGTGTTGCAGTGACTCTGCCCTGTGCCAACATCTGTCCCCTGGGGTCTGGAATGGGGACTTGGTACCCTTCTGGAGTACCCAGTGTCCCAAATGTCCAACAAATGAAATGTAACAAACAGATCTTCCACCCCACCTCGGCTCCTCTTCAGTCTCACTCTCCCAAAGTTCAAAACACAACTAAACATACACGTTACATTCTTTGTGTACTCAATTCTCTACAGACTCTTCACCTATCCCCCTGAGGCTCTGCGGAATTCTTCTATACTTTCTACAGAGTACCACCTCCCAGGGCTTTCTACCTGGAGGCCTAGCTCTTCCCAGGCTGCTAATCCTCAGGGCTTCTTCTCTGGCCCCAGGAAGGGCTTTTCTCAGGCTGGTTCCTTATTCCTAGCCTCCTACCTGGAGTCTGGATCTCTTTCAGGGCCTGCCTCTGGAACCTCTTTCTCTCTAGATGACCTCTAAAATAAATAAAGTCATGAATATTAGAATAATATTTCATGAATAATAAAGTCATGAAAATTAGAGCTAGGAAAGACCTCTTACCTTATCTACTCCATTCCCAGGCTGCAACCCCGCCTGAGAAGTATAATTCACTAAAGTATAGTCTCAATTATTTTGTTCCATTCTTCTTTAAAAGATCCATTCCTACTGGAAATTATTTTAGAATCTACTTGTTGTTATCATTATCTTTAGCCTTAATTTTCCTTGGCTTAATTTATCCCATTCCTTATTTTTATACCTTTTGTTACCACTGTAACCAGTTCCTCTTATCCTTGGTATTTACACCCCTTAAATACTCATAGATGGTTATATCTGCATAGATATGCTCATATACACAGAAAAGATGCCAAAGGTATTGAGAGTGATCCTGGCCCAAAAGAAAGTACAGAAGTGAGCAGTGGGCTGCATTGGAACATGTTGAGCAGCTTTTTTTTTTTTTT
Organism: Lepidochelys olivacea; assembly: GCF_965140295.1. Lineage (NCBI taxonomy): Eukaryota > Metazoa > Chordata > Testudines > Cheloniidae > Lepidochelys > Lepidochelys olivacea. The sequence goes on along the minus strand of NC_140412.1, from coordinate 173,326,934 downwards.
TTTTTGTGCATATCTGTGGAACATAGGAAGTCTTCCACCAAAATTTGTGGAGGAAAGGGGTCAAATTCTCTGTGTGTAAATCAATTTGAAAGCAGAGAGGTCAAAGATGAGACTTGTTCGCTATCAGGTGAGACACACAGGAATCTTCAGCAAACAAAAAACTCAACATCAAGGATAATTTTCAACTCAGTATAATTTGTTAGATAACACTTTTAAAGTGTGTCTTCTGGGGATCACCTTCTGGGGATCCAAACCTACTCAGTTTCTGCTGATGGCATTAAAAATGTAACCACTACCAAAACAAGTCAGTGTAGAGGATGAGACTGATTGAAGATGAGCAATAATGCAATTCCTAAGTAAGCAGAAGGTACCCGCAACACATGACCTTAGTGGATGAGATGTGTATTTCTTGCAGCAGAACTCTGTAAGGATTTCTACTCTCAGGTGAGCAAACTGGCTGTGCTGATGATTTTGGTGGTGAAGTACTAATAGGAACCCTTTGATTTAGAAGACAGGAGGATAAATTGTTTCTTTAGAAAACTCAGTGAGAGGAGGAGGAGGAGATATGATACTTCCCTTTTATTGCTGCTGATCCTGCCACATGCTTCAATGACTACTGCTGCTCCCTGCTTCTGCTGTTTCTGTTAGTATTATAATTGTGCCATGTTTCCTTTATTTCTTCTGCTTCCACCACAATTTGCAACATGTGCCCACGTGTTCGAATGTAATTACATAATTTTTGTCTTAAGAAGAAAAGGAGTACTTGTGGCACCTTAGAGACTAACCAATTTATTTGAGCATAAGCTTTCGTGAGCTACAGAAGTGAGCTGTAGCTCACGAAAGCTTATGCTCAAATAAATTGGTTAGTCTCTAAGGTGCCACAAGTACTCCTTTTCTTTTTGCAAATACAGACTAACACGGCTGATACTCTGAAACCTGTCATAATTTTTGTTTTATGTTGCTCTTTTTTTTTTTAGCTACTTCTAAATCACAGGAAACAAAAGCTGAGAGGGCTGTAATAATACAAGATCAAAGAAACATAAGAAAGACATCAATTTCACCAGATTTAGCATATCCTATATAGTACTCCAGTATTTCCAGCACACTCACATAAACTCCCTTCCCTTCTCCAATATGTGTGTAAACATTGCTGATGATCACACTGGGACTTTGGAAGAGTGTTATGACAAAGCTGACAATAAGATGCCCTAGAAGTACCAAACTCTCCATAGACGGTGTGAAATATATGGACTATTGTCCAAAGGACCCTATGAGGTCTGGCCACAGCAACCTCACCTGGATGGGAACAGAGAACCTGCAGAGAATCTGGCTCCTGTGGACATTAAATATAGTCAAACCAGTCCAAGGAGTTCTGGTGTGTCTTACGGCAGTGGGACAAAATGTGGATTAATCCCAACTCTGCATGAAGTAGGCCAAACTCACAACAAGGCATGTGTCTTTGAGCAGAGGGTGCTTAGGAAGTAGGTTGGACAGGAGCTGAGCATGCTGAAAGAGAGCAAACTGAAGAGTCAGAGTGTGAGCTTCTTTCTGGATGTGTGGCTGGACCCTGGTGTCTTAGCTGGGGTTTCTTTGTGCACTTTTCCTGTTTTGGCATTTGTTTGTTTGTTGCCACCTACGTGAAAGGCAAACTGGCAAACTCGTCTACACTGTAAATAAATAGAAAAGACCCTAAGCTGGGTAATCACCAGAACATAACCCCAAATCTGCTACTGCTTCAGAGGGAAGTGTTAAGAAACCCCATAATAGACTAACAGGCCTTGGGGAAAGTTTATTTCTAATATTCATTAGTTACAAGTTGGCTTATAGATCATGGGTCTGAATATCCCTTCCCAATTTTTATCCTATCTAAATTAACTGAGAATGTTCTCATTAACCATGTAACTATTTAATCCTTTTATGAATCCTATTAAGCTCTTTGGCTCAGTGATATCTTCTGGTTGTGAGTTCCATTAGTTAATTAGGTGTATACTTGGACAAGTTAGATGTCTTCAAGTCACCAGGGCCTGATGAAATACATCCAAGAATACTCAAGGAGCTGACTGAAGAGATACCTGAGCCATTAGCAATTATCTTCAAAAAGTCATGGAAGACGGGAGTGATTCCAGAGGACTGGAAAAGGGAAACAGTGCCAATCTGTAAAAAAGGAAATAAGGACAACCCGGGAAATTACAGCCCAGTCAGCTTAACTTCAGTACCCGGAAAGATAATGGAGCAAATAATTAAGCAATCAAATTGCAAATACCTAGAAGATAATAAGTTGATAAGTAACCATCAGCATGGATTTGTCAAGAACGAATCGTGTCAAACAAACCTAATAGCTTTCTTTGAAAGGGTAACAAGCCTTGTGAATAGGGGGGAAGTGGTAGATGTGGTATATCTTGACTTCAGTAAGGTTTTTTTATACTGTCTCACATGACCTTCTTATAAACAAACTATGGAAATACAATCTAGATGGAGCTACTATAAGGTGGGTGCATAACTGGTTGGAAAACCATTCCCAGAGAGTAATCGTCAGTGGTTCACAGTCAAGGTGGAAGGGCATATCAAGTAGGGTCCTGCGGGGATCAGTTCTGGGTCTGGTTCTGTTCAATATCTTCATCAATGATTTAGATAATGGCATAGAGAGTACACTTATAAAGTTTGTGGATGATACCAAGCTTGGATGGTTGCAACTGCTTTGGAGGATGTGATGATCTGGACAAACTGGAGAAATAGCCTAAAGTAAATAGGATGAAATTCAGTAAGGACAAATGCAAAGTACTCCACTTAGGAAGGAACAATCAGTTGCATACATAGAAAATGGGAAATAACTGCCTAGGAAAGAGTACTGCAGAAAGAGATCTGGGGGTCATAGTGATGCTATAGTGAAGCTAAATATGAGTCAACAATGTAACACTGTTGCAAAAAAAGCAAACATCATTCTGGGATGTATTAGGAGTATTGTGAGCAAGACATGAGACATAATTCTTCTGCTCTACACCGTGCTGATTAGGCCTCAACTGGAGTATTGTGTCCAGTTCTGGGCACCACATTTCAGGAAAGATGTGAACAAATTGGAGAAAATCCAGAGAAGAGCAACAAAAATGATTAAAGATCTAGAAAACATGATCTATGAGGGAAGATTGAAAAAAGAAGAGAAGACTGAGGGGGGACATAACCGTTTTCAAGTCAATAAAAGGTTGTTACAATGAGGAGGGAGAAAAAGGAGGGAGAAAAATTGTTCTCCTTAATCTCTGAGGATAGGAGAAGAAGCAATGGGCTTAAATTGCAGCAAGGGCAATTTAGATTGGACATTAGGAAAAACTTCCTAACTGTCAGGGTGCTTAAGCACTGGAATAAATTGCCTAGAGAGGTTGTGAAATCTCGATTATTGGAGATTTTTAGGAGCAGGTTAGACCAATACCTGTCAGGAATGGTCTAGATAAGACTAGGTCCTGCCATAAGTGCAGGGCACTGGACTAGAAGACCTCTGGAGGTCCCTTCCAGTCCTACGATCCTATATGTGCGGGTGTTTGTTTGTAAAAACATCTTTTATCAGTTTTAAGTGTATTGCTTTTCCATGTTGTTGAATATTTCCTTTTTCATGCCCATGATTTTAGGTACCTCAATTTTGTGGTGCAGTTGAGTTAACTCGGGCCTGATTTTCAGACATTCTGAGCAGTTAGGATGGTCAATCAGTGAGAGCCACAAATACTCAACACCTCTGAAAATCAGGCATGAAATGTTTTAAGGTGGGTACCTAAAATTACAGGCCACTTTTGAAAATGCTGTCCTTCATCTCTAGACACTTCTATTTCCCCATCTATAAAATGAGGGTAGTTTTAGTAGTACTTATTTACCACAGAAAATGTTGTAAGGCTTTTATTGATGTATGTAGAGCACACCGAAAATATAAGCTCTGTATTAGTGCTGCTATTATTTTATCTGGGGTTAAAATTCTTAGTGACATTTCAAAGATGATTACTGTGTCGTTGCTGTAATGGGTGAAAAGTCATGTGGAATGACGTGGCCCCTTCCTCCCTTTTGGAGGAAAAAATACTATAAATGTTATACCAATAAAATAAAAACCGGCAGGATCTTATTAAAGGGGAAAAGGCAAAATACCACATTTATTGTGAATACAGAAAGAATCATAGTAAGCAGTTAGTTATAGCTATAACATTCCATTCAATCTCATATTTATTCACACATTCATTCATACACACACACACACACAGGTTCTGCAAGGTTGTTATCATAGTTATCAGCCTTAGAGTTGCCCATGCCAAGCCACTGGCCAGGTGGCCTGGACATGAGGAGGCAGCAGGGCCTCATCAAATGCACATCTGATGCTCCTGGAAATTGGTTTGCAGAATCAGACCCCAAAGTTCACACTTTCCAGAGTCCGTTTTTATAGGAATTTCTTCCTATGTCAGTCTATGGGAATTGCTTCATCATGCTGTTGCTGAATCAATCAGCAGATGTCACATTCCTGACGGCTCCGTGCTGCCAGATGTTATCTTGTTCTTTGGTACTCTCATTCTTGAGGCTGTTGGGTGGATTCCAGTCTGCTCTCCGGGGGTCCTCTGGTTATTTCCACTTGACGCCTTCTTCAGCCGATGGACACTGGATTCTTAGGCTGGCACCTCCCTGATCATTCAGTTATTATCCACACCAAGCATCCATCCACATACATCCTCTATCTCTATTTTAATCACAATTGTTAACAAAGCGAGATGAATACAACAAAGGGGTGGGGCGTCTCTGGGTGTTGTTTCTGTTGTTACAGAGTATTGCTTTGAGTCTCTCTCTGTGTGAGTGGTTGTTGTTACAAAGAATTGCTCTGAGAACAGACTCTGTCTTAGAATGTACTAACACAATTAGCAGCTTGCAAGTTTCACACCTAGAGGGAGAGAAACAGTACTAAAAACCAAGAGACCTCTTAGTTAGTAATACCTTGGAATTTAAACTATGGGGAAATCAAACTCATTTGTGATTTTAATACAGAACTTCTTTAATATGATCCAACATAAACAATGTGGTGGGGGAGGGAGTTTTCATGATATTGAGGCATTTTTATGGACTGGGTTAAACCTTGCTGTTATGGGTTGGGTGTAATCACTGCCTTTTATTCAGAAGACATGTAACTAGACCATTGTAAACAGGTGGCTGAAACAGTTAGGTGGCTTCCATCCCAAGCACAGGGCCATATCACCAGCCAAAGCAAAGGGATATCCAAGTCCACTCAGAAATTTGAACTATATGGGCAAGAGTTCAACTGGAAAATGTTTGGGGAGGTGTATGTATAAGTGAGAAGCAGGACAGAGAGACAGAATCAGGAAGAAAGCCAGGCTGATGCAGCCTGGAAACAAACTGTGTGGTCCTGGGAGAAGCTGAGGGAGAGGCTTTGGGTTGGGGTGCTGTCTGACAAACCTGTGAACAAGGACATTGTCTCCCGTTGTTAGATTTCTTTTGTTTTCAGGGCAATGGGCATTGTACATTATTTGTAAATGAAAAAAATTGCATCAAAGAAAAGCTGACTCTCACCAAATTCTCCTCATAGCTGGAAAAACCTATAAAACTCCACATTTGGGTCAAGAGAAGTAACAGTATTTTCACAAAGTGCTTCTGAAAAATAAAGGATGATTTCTTTGCATATATTTGCCCCTCTTATCTCCCCAGAAAGCACTTTTTGTTGTGCAAAATAACTGTTTAATCATGTACTTCTGTACTTTCCAGAACCTAGGGTGGGGCATGGGAGTGAGTTATATTATTTGGATTATATGTCAACACACACATAATTTCATGTCAAAAAGGGAGCTAATTGCCTGGAATGTAACATTTTGATTATTATAGATTTTGGATATGAAAGTGATTTATAATATTTGGATGTTTATTGTAAAAGTCTGCAACAATAATAAAGAGCAATGTAGGTGCTGCAGATGAATGTGCTCAAAAAACACTGAAAACTTAGATTTTTTTTTAACCAGTGTTTTTCTGAAGTGTGTGTTTAATATTTCATTGATAGATGGTCTGTCTCTTTGTTATTTTAATATGTTTCATTGTGTGTATTAGAGAGACAAGGTATGGTTATTGACCAGGACTATGCTTCATTGAAGAGAAGTACATGGAAACATCATTATTAAACACCTAACACAAATAAAAATAGGTTTCAGAGTAACAGCCGTGTTAGTCTGTATTCGCAAAAAGAAAAGGAGTACTTGTGGCACCTTAGAGACTAACCAATTTATTAGAGCATAAGCTTTCGTGAGCTACAGCTGATGAAGTGAGCTGTAGCTCACGAAAGCTTATGCTCTAATAAATTGGTTAGTCTCTAAGGTGCCACAAGTACTCCTTTTCTTTTTACAAATAAAAATGTATTCCATATGTAAAAGAACTGCATAACTGTTCGAAAGACCAGTTTCAAAGAGTAGTTATCAGTGGTTTAGTTTGAACTGGGAGGGCTTATGAAGTGCAATTCTGTAGGGGCCAGTCCTGGGACTGCTACTATTCAGTATTTTTATTAACAACTTGGCTGAAGGAGTGGAAACCATGCTTATAAAATTTGCTGATTACACCAAGCTGGGAGGGGTTGCCAACACTTTGGAGAACAATATTAGAATTAATAGTGACCTTGACAAATTTAAGAATTAGTCTGAAATCAATAAGATGAAATTCAATAAAGACAAGTACAAAGTATTAACTACAATTTGGAAGGAAAAAGCAAACCCATAAATACAAAATGGCAAATAAATGACTAGGCAGCAATATTACAGAAAAGCATCGGAGGGTTATATGAGTCAATAGTGTGATGCTGCCGTGAAAGAGACAAATGTCATTCGGGAATGTATTAACAGGAGAGTCATATGTAAGACCTGGGGGATAATTGTTCTGCTCTCCTCAGCACTGATTAGGCCTCAGGTGAAGTACTGTGTCCATTTAGCAGCACCAGCACACTTTAAGAAAGATGTGAAAAAAATGCAGAGAGGAGCAAGAAAATAAGGTTTGGACAACATGATTTGTGAGGAAAGGATGAAAGAATTGGGCATGTTTAGTTTAAAGAAGAGAAGCCAGAGGAGGGACCTGACAAGTCTTCAAATATATTAAGGGCTGTTATAAAGAGGACAGTGATCAATTGTTATCCGTGTCCACTGAGGGTAGAAGAACAAGTACTCAGCTTAGCTTGCAGCAAGGGACATTTAGGTTGGTTATGAAGAAAAACTTTCTAACTAGAAGGATAGTTAAGCATTGGAACAGGTTACTTCGGGAGGCTGTGAAATCCCAGTCCTTTTTTTAAGAACAGTTTAGACAAACACCTGCCAAGGATGGTGTAGGTATACTTAATCGTGCCTCAGCATGGGAGGTTGAGCTAGATGACTTCTTGAGGTCCCTTCCAGCCTTTTCATTTCTGTGATTCTCATGATAAAATGTAGACTACTTCAAGGAATCCAGTAGGTGTCTGTGCACTGCTAGCAGACTTAACGCCTCTAGGGGTAGACGGTCCATTTACAGATAAGCCTGACTACATGTCAGCATCTCAGGAGCAGCCATCACTCTTTCCATACTCCCCGCACTTGCTTTTCTGGGAGTAAGTAATCTGCTCTTTTCTGGAAGAGATTAGAATAGCATATTATCACAAACACCCAGAGCTAGGTCGATGTATTAGCTGGTATTTTAAGAGGGTGGAGCCAAGGCTCCACTGACTCCCTGGCCAGCTACAAAAACACACTGGACTTTGTTTCACCCCCTTCTCTCGCTCCACCTGCCACAGAGACGTGTGTGTGCATGTTTGTCTTTCACCCTGTATGTCCGTTCTGTAGGCCAGGCCACAATCTGTCCCCTAATGATTTACAGAATAAATACAGTTAAAGATAGTGGGCCGAATTCATCTCTGATGTAACTTCATTGACCTAACCCACTGTTTTCAGTGAAATATAAAGTGAATATTTTTTTCTTCTGTTTTATTTTATTTTCCATTTGTCCCCTTAAAAACAGAGTCCTTAATAGCACTTAAAAGGGTCTAACTGACAAGCAAGAACAGCTGAATAATTCCTTCTGAAGTGCCATAGTGTGTTACTAGCAGTACCGTTATCTAGTTTGAAGAGGTTTATACTACTAATAAACAAATAAAGCATTATTGGCAGCTATGTGTATTTAAGATTTTGTGGTTTTCCATGGCTAATTAAAAATAATGAGCCCCGGTGTACCTTAGCCTCAGGAAAAACAAGTAATGCAATTAGATAAATCCACTGTTGGTAGTTAGAATACAGAGAAGAGGGGAAGCAGAATTTTGAGCAATGTTATTTACTTACGTTTGTTGCTTAAGTGGAGGCTCTTCTTTAAAGGAACTTTTTTTTTATTAGCCACTTAAGTCAGCAGCCTTTGTATACCAATCAGAAATCTTTATTCTATTTTGTCTCTCCTTTGGTTAGTTAAAGGAAATTAAAGTTAAAATAAGAATCTCACATGGCATTGTTTGCAAAGTATTGTTGTAATTTTTCAGCAAAAATGTTTAAACCTTCCAGCAATTAGAAGATACGGCATTAGAGTTTCTCTTGTAAAGAGACCTCCACTTTTTGTTGTTTGGTTGTAGAACAGATCTGGGACCTAAGAGATCAGAACTCCGTCCCTGATTCTGCACTGACTCGTACGATATGGGTCATCTTACTTTGCTTTTCTTTGCCTTTTGTTCTGCATTTGTAAAATAAGGATAACAATACCTACTCAGCGTTGTAAAGTATTTTGAGATCTGTGGATGAAAAACTCTATACAGATGCTAATTTTTATTATTTATTTTAATTTTATTCAGATAATCCTGATGGGTTTTGCATTATTTTATTTGCAGAGCTTTGTTTCAGATCAAACCAGAAACTGCAACGCCAGTTGAGCTGGGATGTCTGTTTACATTTAGTTGTCTTCTGAGGGGAGTGCCTTCCTTCCCTCAGCTACCTTAACAGAAAGGCCAGCTTCCTCTCAGAGGGTCAGGCCAGGTCTACACTAGAAATTAAATTGGCTTAACTACATTGCTCAGGGGTATGAAAAATCCACACCCATGAGCAGCCTAGTTAGGAAGACTTAATCCCCTGTGTAGACAGTGGTATGCTTATGGAAGAATTTTTCCGTCGACCTAGCTTGCGCCTCTTGGGGAGGTGGATTACCAACCCTAACAGGAGAACCCCTTCCTGTCAGCGAAGGTAGCACCTACAGGGAAGCGCTGCAGCAATGCAGCTCTGCTGCAGTAGCATTTCATGTGTAGACAAGCCATCAGTGACACAGGTAGTATCATAGACTCCCCTTAGTGATTTCAGAGCCTCCAGTTGGGGGGAAAATGTCTTGCCATGACTCAGATTCCAAGGATCAGTTGAGACTGTCTCAAATATTCTCTGTCTTTTCTGTGAAGAAGAACCTCACAGCAGGAGGTATCTTTCATAGGCACAGCATGGGGAGGGGGGTCAGGAAATTTTGTGTTATAGTAGATAAATTTCAGAGTAAATCTTGGACATTGGCACGCTGATCTCCTGTTTCATTGTTGGTGAACATTGGTGATCTGAAAAGATGACGTGAAAGAGTTATTTTAGACCCCAATCAAGCAAAGTACTTTAGCACATGGATAACTTTAAGCCAAGGGACAACTCATGTGCTAAAATGCTTTGGTGGATTTTGGGGGCCATGCATCAAAGGTTGTAGAAAGCAAAGAGTGTTAGTTTCTTTCCAGTTTGTGAAACAGCAGTACAATGTTTTCTATCAAAGGATCCTGGAAACTCATTGAATCCACAAATCAAAAGTAATTAGTCACTTCACCTTCCTGATAAAAGAGTGAGAAAGCCCTAACTTCTGTTTGGAAGAGAATTATTTAATTATTTAATTATTAAATCTGTGGTGTATGCACTTAGGCCAATGTTTGACTGGCTGCGGGAGTGAGACCTTGAAGAATCCTTTGGTTGCAATGATGGACAATGAGCTAAGCTAATATGTCAGAGGTGCTGTCTCCAAACAATGAATCTTGGATACTTCATTACCAAGCTTTGACAGGAGCTCTTTCTTTTCAGTCAGAAAGCCAGTGGCCTTGCTGCAGTTTTTTACACCATAGAATTCTCTCTTTTGTTTGTCTGTTTTTACACATGAGATTAATGCACTGAATATGTTTGTCTTCAAAGCAGAGTCTTTTCAGCATATCCATTCCCTCACATCAGCATCTAAGGGTTCTTATTGTCCCAGATAGCCTGTAAAAACAAATGGTTCTAGCAGTGGAATGGGTGAGTCATCCTGCCACATCTCTGTGATATTATTAATTTGTATATGTGCATTTTATCTATTTCTATCTATAAAACAGCGAGAGAGCTAGAGTATGTCATGATCATTTAAATATGTTGCTCTCCAGCAAGGATATTAATACCCTGCAATGGGAAGAGGAGGAAATATACCTTCACTTCTTGCAACAACAAAAAACCAACAACAAAAAACCAGCACAACATACACCACCACTTTCTCTATGGGACAATGAAACATTCATGTGAATATTTAGATAGTATGACTAGAAGTATGATCTACAGTTACATTAGCTAGAATAAAGATTACAGCATAGCATATATACTACTGCATAACATAATGCAGCCATCAGTTGGGGTTATGAAGGAAAGGCTCCCAATGAGATAGTATTGCATAATCACTTTTTATAACTTTATTTGAAACATCTAGTTTCGGTCACTCTCAGAGAGCAGTTACCAGCTTGTATAGACCATTGTTTGTTCTGATATAGCATTTCCTATATTCTATTTTAAAAAACAACAACACTGCATGAAATGCACATATGAGAGATGTGGATGCTAAAAACCTGTAAATTTTTGTGGTGGAGGAGGGGGATCCTTTGTAGACCTTACTTTAATACATTGTTGGGTTATACATATTAGGAGTTATTCCCACACACACACATTTCCATTGTTAAAAATGTTAGTTAGCTAGTGTTTTGATGATGACATATGAACTCAGACAAGGCTTAGAAGCAAACAAGGTGTTTGACAGTAATGTCATCATTATTCAATGTAATTTTTCAGCTAAGCCAAAGGAGAGGGTGAGAGATAGTCAGGAGGAGGATTCAACTGTCTGCAAGCAGTTAGGTAGAAATTATTTCCCCTTAATTCTCATATGCACATTACAAATTTGCATTTTAATTTTAATATCTGAAAGTGAGAAAGCATATTCAGGTAAATGTGCTAATTAGCTCTTTGTAAACAGCTATATGCTGTCATTTTTTCTTAAATTTAAAAGGTGATTAAAATAACAGATTTTTTTGCTGGCAAGGAAAAGGAATAAGTAACCATCTGCAAAAGTAATGTGATCTTAAAAAAAAAATCCAAAAAAACCAAACCAAAACAAAAACCCATCCACATTAGAGTTGTTCCTCAATGTCTGTACCAGTACTAGAGAGGAAATGAAAAATTGCCACAAGACAATCTGGTACTCCAGCTCTCAAATACCAAGGTGATGAATACTGGATAACTATTTACAGAGAGTCAGATTTCCCCCTTTCCCCTCCCCGTGTGCGCACGTGCACACACACACACACCTACTTATGTTGGGGAGCATCTTACGCATTGATGAACTCCATTCATTTCTGGTACAAGAATATGCTCACTGTGGGCATCAGAAAGAAGCCCAGTGAGAGAGTACTCAATATGTGTCTGGATCCACACCATTAATGTCAATTTGAACTTTACTGTTGAGAACGATGAGTTCAGCATGCCCTTTAAAATAAGTTAAAAAAAATTTCACAAATAGTTCAGCTATTAAAGTTTTAAAGTGGCATTTTTTAAATGCTGCAGTTCTCTATAAACAATTATTTTGGGGGGAAAATATACATTTGCCTTGACAGTCATTACTTTGTGACACCAATTTTGAGTGGACACAATATGAAGATGAACATATGGCTGTGATAACTTGTTGTGACATCTTAAAATGTGATCTCTTATGTGGGAAACTTGAATGAAAAAGATTTGCTGAAAAACACAATTAAGGAAACATTTTTTTCTATAAGAAGTTAGGTTTATCATTTGAAGAGATTCAGAGAAATAAAAGATTATATAAACTTGCAGAGTCACCAAGGAACTAGATCTTTGTTTTTCTACATAGAAAAGAAAATCAAGATGGCTGCTGCCCTCTCATAATTTTTAAGGTGACCTATTAAAATGGATTACTTATTCTATGGAAAACTACACAGAACAACAAACCATGCTGATAGATAGATATAGATACAGACAAATATAGAAAGAAGGAAAAAATTATAGTAGCAGTGATAGGTTGTGGTAACCCTGTATAATACTACTCTCTGGTCACCTGTGTAATATGGCTATTTTTATACTTCTTGTCTGGTCCCCTAATTAATACAACAGACTTACAAGTAATCATTTAATCCTAATGGAACTGTTCGCAGAGTAAGGTATTTCTCAAGATAAATAGTGGTGGAAAAATAGTGCCCTTAGAATGTAAGAGTTCAGTAGCTAGCACTACATATCAGTGTTTAGCAAACTGACATGCCAGGAGATCTGTAATGGAAGCTTTTGACTAATTAAGTGAAAGTTACTGTCTCATTTTGAAAATACTTCCATTTTATTTTTAAAGCCTGAAGTCTACTTTACCCTTAGACCTTAATTCAGCGGTGAGCAACCTGTGGCCCACCAGGGTAATCTGATTGCGGGCCGTGAGACATTTTGCTGATGTCAATTGTCCATAGGTACAGCCCCCCACAACTCCCGGTGGCCGTGGTTCGCGGTCCTCCTGCACATCTAAGCACATCAGATAGTCTAGTTCCTCCACTGATTACGTTTGCTTGCTAGTTGTGGTACTTCTCAAATGATCCCAGTGCATTCTGTCACTGTCTTCTGCCAGTTCTTCCTTGGCCGTCCTCACTTTCTCTTTTCTCTATCAGGTACCCAAGTCACTGTTTGCTTAGCTGGATTCCATCTTTCATATGGTGAACTTATAATTCTTTTATGATATTTTCTAACGTCTTGCTCTGTCAGCTCTCTTACTTCCCTTGTTTTGTCTCTCTATGCAATATATAATATCTCTATGCAATGTATAATACCTTCCCAGCCATCTGTGATTGGCAGCTTCCAGTCTCTCTTTTTGTTAGCCACTGTCATAGGCCAAGTCTCTGCTCCATATAGTGGCGTGCTCAGTACAATCTGACCTTTAGTTTGGTGTGGAGACCTCTGGTTTTGACCAGATGTTATTCATCCTTCCAAAAGTGGTGTTTGCTTTTCCTGATCTCATATGAATATCTTTATTGCAGCCACCTTCAAATGTCATAGAATCATAGGGCTAGAAGGGACTGCAAGGGTCACCCCCTGCCAATATGCAGGATTTGTTGTGTCTAAACCATCCAAGACAGATGGCTATCCAGCCTCCTTTTGAAAATCTCCAGCGAAAGAGTTTTCACATCACACTCCCAAGACAGCAGAACTCTTCTACCTGTTCCATTTCTTTTCCTTTCATATACACCTAAAGATACAGACAGAACTCTTAGAGGCAGATGCAACATACAGCAAAAAAGGACAAAAAATAAAGATGAGATTCAGGCAAGATAGAAGTGCCTGGGTTCCAGAGAAGGCTGCAGAGGCAGAAGCAACACAGGGGAGTCTTCAGCAGCTCTACAAAATAGTGAAAGACCTCTAAGGAGTACCCAGACTGTCACAGGTGCTGTCCATGAGGGATTCTCACGGACTGATGTAGAAAATGCATGAACAAGCCAGATGATGGAAAGCACATTTCCATTCCATAACAGCCAATAAAATTAAAGCAGCCATCAAAGGCCTCAAACAGGAGAAAACTCTTGTGGTTTACGTAATTCAAGCAGAGATACTAAAGGAGCAAGGGTAAATTCTGATTGAGTAGCTAATAAAATTATGTTACAAAATATGGCAAAAGAACAAGTGCCACAAGACTGGAAAGATGGTATCATCGTGACATTGCCAAAAAAAAAGGGGTGATCTTAGTGCTTAAACTGGAGAGGCATTGTACAGTATCAATCCCAGGCAAAGTATTGATTACCATGATGCTGAATAGAATGAAGATGGTGGTTGATGAAATATTACAAGAAAAAGAGTCTGGATTCTCTGTAGGTAGGTCATGTTGTGAGCAGATATTCCCTCTTTAACAGATCATTGGGAAAGCTACTGCTTGGCAAAAACCCATCTTAATCAACTTTATTGATTTTAAGAATGCGTTTGATAGTGTCTGCATAGAGACCCTGTTGGAATGTTTCTAGAAGCTATGGAATACCAGGAAAGCAAATCAACGTAATAAGGAGTTTATGTGGTTGAACTAAATGCACAGTAAGATCGGACACTGGCTTGGGTAAGTGGTTTGATCTTGTCACTGGAATTAGACAAGAATGTATATTGTCTCCAATCCTCTTTGTGTTAGCAATAGAATGAGTGATGGATCAGACAACAAAAGGCATCATGGACAGTATAAAATGCACCTTGCATGCTATTTCTGTTCTAGGATCGCTCTTTTATATTCCTAAATCTCAGATTTACAGTCTGGGAGATGGGTTTGGGCTGTTGTCGCTTCTGGAACTGCTGCTACAGCAATAGTATTATTATTAATCATACATAAAACATATGTCAAGTTATCAGTGCAGCAGCTCTTCATCTTTTTAAGTGGCTGAGGGGAAAGGACAGCTGTTGCTGCTCAATATAATATTTGATTTACTCTAATCAGTTCTGTGCTGTTCATTTTGTATGGTGGATCCCAAAGGCCAGGGGAGTAAGAGCAGCCACATGACCAGGTATTCAGTTGGTAAAATGCTCCTTTGATCAAAGTAATTACTGAACAAGGAGAAAGTAGCAAGTCTGTGAGGAAAGGACTGGTTGTAGTCATTCTGGCCACTAGATTTCTCTTTCATAATTTTTCCTTTTCCATTTATTTTGTGAGACAAACTGTGCCTTATAGATAAGTGTGTGTCTGTGTGATTGTACCGTATGTTAGCTTTACTGTGCTTTAAGGATAAGGCCCCAGGAAGTGGCTTGAATTTGTTGCAACCTGAAGTGCTATAGAGGATTGTGATTTGTATCTAGCTGATGCTGTACTGAAGTTTTTAAAGAAGCAGAAAATACATTTTTTCCTTTTCCTTATTGACAACAAGCAAGTGACTCTGACTCTCTGTGCAACTGGCAATGTAATTATAAATGAAATCTGTGCCCTTTTGAAAGCATTCAAAACCAACAAAAAATATTTCCTCAATCATCCTTTGTTTGTTTTTAAGGGTTATGCATCAGCTTTGGGGAATCATTTTGGTAAGAGGTGAATGATGTATGTGTAACCCAGCCCTGAGGTGAGGGTAGAGACTTTTCCCTTTTCTGCCCAGGGTTATGGGTCCTGGCTTCACTTATAAAGACCTTAGCATCTCCACCCAAGGAAATCCTTCTAAGTGCAGATGTAACCCACACACCTCCTGGGTGTGGTGTTCTGTTCCATCTGGTGGCACTGAGACCACTTAGAGAGATTAATGAGTCTGCTCTACAGCCTTAGCTAAGAGCCATATGACTTTAGCTCATGCAGTAGAGGCTCATGCACTGAGCTCCCAAGGTCCCTAGTTCAATCTCGCCCGCCGACAACTGGGTTCTGTTGGAGTTGCACAGAGAACACAGAAGTATGTCAGCGCACGAATAATGAAATAGCTATCACAGTTCTCAGAGTAACAGACAAACACACAGCAAATACCTTAAGGTCAGTGCTGTGCTCTTTGCTAGGAGCCATTGTTTGTACGTAGACATGCAATATGTACATCAGAGGTAGTCATCAAATCCCACCAAGCCCGGAGGTCTCCGACAATGTTCCAACTCTCCCTGCCCTCCTCCCCTAAATAGCGTTTTTATTTGATTATTTAAATAAATATTTTCCTTTTTTTAAAACCCCTTCTCATGCTCTAAACAAGAGACCTTTAACCAAATAACAGGTGCCTTGCAGAGAGTGGCTAGAACTAAAACCCAGGTTTCAGAAGCCCCTAACTTAGAAGGGATTGAAATCCAGATCCAAGTTTTTGTGACCAAAGCCCACTCCTACTTTGGATATATTCAGACAAACTTCAGTTTAGATTCTTATGAAACTTTCTGAAGTTCAGCCAACAACGGTTAATAATAACCAGAGGTTTTCATTACAAATCCTGAAACAATTCAGACTTTCTTGGTTTCATGTTTCTTCACATATTCAAAATTCTGGCAAGTTTAATCAAACAGTCTGTTCAGATTCCACACAAAGCCATGTGGAATGTAGCAATGTGACTCTCAATCAAGTTTTGCTCCAAATTTGAGTTTGCTCAGGCCCAAAACTCAGAATAAAACTCATGGATTGCAAACCCATGCAAAATGAAGAAATAAATAACACAAATATGTATAAGCCAATTGAGATATGTTTTGTACAACTCTCTAGTTAATTACCCAAAGGAGTGAAATGGAAAAAACACAGATCAGCTTATTATTGTACTTCTCTTTATTCAAATTATACGGAATCCCCCAATGTATAATTTAATAAACTGTTAATATCTCTCCATGGTTATTATATTATATGAAATTTAATAAGATTACAGTCAAACTACTTTTGCTAAAGTTATGTTGTATGTTTCTCATTTACGGATGATTAACAAATTATTTACAAATAGCTACGCACTGGCCAGTATGCACTGGAAATTATTTATTTCAGATAGATGGCCCTAAATAGATCAGGATCTATCTGATAGGTGCAATTTTTCAAAACTTCTGACTCATTGAATTATATTTAGGTTGTATTATTAAATAACATTATTTAAACATTAGGCCTAGGAAACACCTAGTCAAAGTAAAACAGCATAAGATTTAATTCCACTCTGTCCAGATAGCAGAGGACAAATGAGGAGTACCTAATGCACTGGGAGTTAGTCTGCACATATACTAGACCAATACAGTTAATCAGATCCAGTTAAGCAAGAATCATGGTCAAATAGTCAACATGGTGTATTATGTGTAGATTAATGTTTGTACGTCACATTACTTTGTCAGTGCAGTCAGATTTAATAAATATGAATGGGTTCACAAACTCAGTTTGCTATTCAAATTATGAAAAACAAGCCTTCACACTGAGAGTCAGTACTATATTCACTGCTTTCATCCCTTCCAATTATCTGTTACTTATCTTTGAATAACCAGATGTACAATAAACCAGATTGCATTGTATATGGTAAATCTAATGTGTATTATAAGTAGGTTTCCTATATATGTCAATTTTTAGTCACTTCCTATGTTAGTCCATTTTAGGCATTTACAAAGTAAACAGAAGATGTGTACCTACTCATGAAAATTAATATTTCTTACACTTACCCAGTATATTTTAAAGGAGGGGGGGAAAGAACTTCATGTACTCATATTGTAATAACTCACAAATCCTAGAGACTTCCCTCTCTCTAACTCTGCTGATATGAAACAGCTCTCTTTAGAGCACACTCCTCAATACAACAGAAAAAGAAGTATTCCAGATTTGATGACAATACACCTTTCTATGTTCATTTTGTATTATACTATATTGTGCTTTACCAGCATAATAGATAAGGCACTGGACTGGGAGTCAAGAGACCTGAGCTCTATTTTTGGCAGTCCCATTGACTTCCAAATCATTTAAAATCTCTGTCCAGTATTTCAAAAGTGACTTAACATTTTGAATGCCTCAATTTTGGGATGTCTGTCTAGAGAAACTTTAAAGGGGCCTGATTTTTAGGGTGGGAACTCAGCAATTTCTGAAAATCTGTCTGCTTTAAGTTGTCTCAGGTTGGACACCCAAATATCAAAACATCCCTAATCACTAGTCAGTTTCACAAATCTTGAGCTTGATGTTGGTTTCCCTATCTGTACCATGAAGCTAATGATCCTTATCCATCTTCATAAAGTACTTGACAGTTCTGGATGAAGACTGCATATTTCTAATTTAGACTGCATTTTGGGAGGAAGGGACATTTCTTTGGCATAGTTTTCCTATTGTACAGCATTGTATCTATCCTCATCCTTGGATCCCAAAAGAGCATTATGGAAAAGGAATACTGTACACAGTGGTTCTTCTTTTATCCTTACAGCAACTGATGGTCTGGGAGTAATACTGTGGAATGCTCACCTCACTAACCAGTTGTGTGACTCGTGGATCTGGGAGCACTGGGAACATCTATGCCACCTTCTCCCTTTCCATCCTCCTTAGTTGGGGAAGGGAAGGAGTGGGGGAACTTGAGCTCCAACTAATTCCTTCTCCCTTCCAATGGCTTGCAGTGGGTAATGTGGGCGGGGAGTGAGATGTTTCCAAAAGCATCTGGTTTCTGAGCTTGTCTTACTCACTTCTACTACCATTGGATTACTGGGAAACGTCAGACTGACTGACTATCTCAGTTAGTCATCCTCCCTAACCCCAATATGTGATCATAGAATAGGTAATTGCCCATTATGGGGAATGAATGAGACCAGAGTCTTCTCAAAGGGCATATATAGTAAAGTGTGTGTGTGTGAGAGAGAGAGAGAGTACAATATGTAAGTAAATCAAGTAGTTTCACAGTCTGTGCTTGAATTTAAATAGAAATGGAAAGGAGGGATAGCAATATGGACATTAAGTCCTGTTAATACAAAATATTGTTATGCCTAGCAGACATATAATTACACATGCAAATTGCAGCCTGCTGAATTTCAAATCAATGAGCCAGTGATGCCCAAAGAGCAGCAATGATATGTTAGCAGAGATAAATAAAATTAAAAAGAACACCTGCCTGATATCTTGCTGAGCCAGAGCTGTCATCCTCTGTACTGAATTGGGAGATCTGAGACCCAGTGTCTGAATGCTTCTCTCCTCTGCGGGCCGCACTGGGGAGGTTATCGGGCCGCAGATGGGCCTGTGGGCCGGGACTTTGAGACCCCCGAGTTAGAAAAATTTATCTTATAGGGATGTGGGTGGGCAGATTATTAGGGCTTGTCCACGTAGACTTAGTGCATGACAAGCCAGGGAGAGAATGCGGAGTGTTCTAGTCTGCTGCACACTAAATCACTGTGTGGATCCTGTTACCATGCACTAAAATTCTGTAGTACACATTCACATATTGCTGCTTCAAGTAGCCATACATGAGTGTGCACTACAGAGCTTTTAGTGTTTGGTTGCAGGGTCCACATGGACTGTCCATGCACAACAGATTAGAGTACTTTAGAGGTAGACCTTGGCTTGCCACGCACTGACGACCAGGAAGATAAACTAGGATATGGATTATATTTGCATTCAAAAGTTCTATTACCTGGGTAATATTGAGGGATATTGCTATTTGATAAATCTTACATTGGAAATAATATGAGTGAATATCATACACACGAGGGGAAAGATGTTTTTTACCATGTGTTAGCCAAGTCCTAGTGTGGACATAGCAATTGACCTGCTAACGTGTGTGAAAGCTATAATTGTAATGTCCACATTAGAATTTTACCATGTGTTAGTTACCACATTTCAGCTTGGGGCTTGTCTGCAAACACGTTCACAGCAAGCTGCGATGTGAATCTATCCCCTAGTAGCCTGCCACACACTGTCATGTGGACCCTATTGACACTCATTAATAATTTGTCAGTGTGCTTTGATTTACTCCTGTTTCACACCTCAGCTTGCAGCAAACTAAATATTCCTGTATAGAAGCCTTAAGTGTGGACCCGTTAAAAGGGACAAAAGCCAAGGTGCAACTGCTTCTTGGTGAAAGAGTGGTGCATTAGATAAGGTTTCTATGAACAGGTTACCTGTGTGCAGTTTGTGATCAGCTCTGTTTCAAGCAAACATACCTTGTGTACATCTTGTAAATAAACAACAATAAGGAAATACCTGATTTCATATTACTGATTTCTGCTCCAAACAGAAGATTGATATTGCAAAGGTCTAACATCTGCTACTGCTTGGCAAAGGGGCGATACATTTATAATCAGGGTGGAAGCTTACTCCTGACTTATCATTTAATTTTACTCTCTCCTTGCACAGCAAAGCTACATTGTCCTCAGTGGGAATTTCCCAAAGTAAAAAGTGAGTAAAAATTTGTGGGGTGTGTGTTTATGTATGTATATATTGTGACAAAGTTCCTCCTCTCCCTTGGTGGGTCTTGCGCTTATTGGTGGATTTGCTTGCCTTGGAGCTTCACAGCAGCCCTCAGTTTGGCCGTCTTCATGAACCCATAGTCCAAGTCAACTCCTCCTGTGTCTGACCAGGAGTTGGGAGGTTTGGGGGGAACCCGGGCCCACCCTCTGCTCCGGGTTCCAGCCCAGGGCCCTGTGGAATGCAGCTGCTTAGAGTCCCTCCTGGAACAGCTGTGCGGCAGCTACAACTCCCTGGGCTACTTCCCCATGGCCTCCTCCCAACACCTTCTTTATCCTCACTGTAGGACCGTTCTCCTGGTGTCTGATAATGCTTGTACACCTCAGTCCTCCAACAGTCCGCGTTCTCACTCTCAGCTCCTAGCGCCTCTTGCTCCCAGCTCCTTACACGTGCCCCACAAACTGAAGTGAGCTCCTTTTTAAACCCAGATGCTCTGATTAGCCTGCCTTAATTGGTTCTAGCAGCTTCTTGATTGGCTGCAGATGTTCTAATCAGCCTGTCTGTCTTAATTGTCTCCAGAAGGTTCCTGATTGTTCTGGAACCTTCTCTGTTACCTTACCCAGGGAAAAGGGACCTACTTAGCCTGGGGCTAATATATCTGCCTTTTATTTACTCTCCTGTAGCCATCTGGCCCGACCCTGTCACATATCCCCACCTCTGCTGAATGCTACAGGGTTAGGCAACTTGGGACGTCAGGCAGTGTACTCGTGACAAGCCATCTCCATTGCCATGGTGGCTACCAGCCTGGTGTTGTATGGTGAATTGGAAAGGTTGTAGGGACAGGAACCATCTGGTCACCCTTGCATTCTTCTCTTTATTTCGCTGCATCCACTGGAGGGGTGAATGGTCGGTCACAAGGGTAAACCGTTGTCCCAGAAGGTAATAACATAGTGTTTCCATGGCCCATTTCACAGCTAGGCACTCCCTTTCAACCAGGGCATACTTCTCTCTCGGGACGAGTTTCTGCTGAGGTAGAGGATTGGGTGTTCTTCATCTCCGACCATCTGCGATAGAAGAGCTCCCAATCCTATTTCAGATGCATCTGTTTGTAAAATGAATTCTTTGTTGAAGTCTGGGGCTATAAGCACGGGGTTACTGCAGAGGGCTGTCCGTAGATCCATGAATGCTTTCTCTGCGGCATCTGTCCACTTCACCATGTCTGGACCCTGGGCTTTTATCAGGTCTCTCAGGGAACTTGCTCTAGTAGCAAAATGGGGAGTAAATCATCAGTAGTACCTCACCACACCCAGGAATGCCTGGACTTGCTTTTTCCGATTCGGCCGCGGCCAATTTTGGATAGCCTCTAGTTTGTTTAGTTGGGGCTTGACCATGCCCCTTCCTACAATGTAGCCAAGGTATTTAGCCTCGGCTAGCCCTATAGCACACTTGGCTGGGTTGGCTGTGAGGCCAGCCTGTCTTAGCATGTCCAGAACCGCTTCCACCTTTCCTAAGTGGGTTTCCCAGTTGGGGGTGTGAATAATCACATCATCCAGGTATACAGCTGCATAACTGGTATGGGGCCGTAGGAGCTTGCCATAAGACGCTGGAATGTGGCAGGTGCCCCATGCAGTCCAAAAGGAAGAACAGTATATTGAAACAGATCCTCTGGTGTAGAGAATGCCGTCTTTTCTTTCACATCTTTGGCAAGGGGAATCTGCCAGTATCCCTTTGTTAAATCAAGGGTGGTCAAAAATCAGGCATTGCCCAGACGGTCAACTAACTCATCGATACGAGGTATGGGGTATGCATCAAATTTGGATATCTCATTCAGCCGGAGAAAGTCATTACAAAACCTAGTGGTGCCACTGGGTTTGGACACCAACACAATCGGGCTTGACCACTGACTGTGGGACTCTTCGATGACTCCCAGCTGCAACATCCTTTTTACCTCTGCCTTGATCTCCTCCCTTTTTGCAGCTGGGACCCGATAGGGCCTTAAAGTTACCTTTGCCCCAGGGTCTGTGATAATATGGTGATATGCTTTGGTGGTCCAACCTGGTTTGGTTGAAAACACATCCTAGTATCGGTTGATCATCTCAGTTACCTTCTTCTTCTGGTTTGGTGTCAGATCAGTGGATATCCTGATCTGCTCCTGCATATTATTTCCCTGGATCTTGGGCCACTACACACACCTCTCGTTGGTGCCAAGGCTTTTAGAGGTTAATGTGATAAATTTGTTCTTGTTTCCAGCATCCTGGCTGCCACACCTTGTAGGTTACTTCCCCCACGGGTTTAACCACCTCACAGGGCCCCTGCCATTGGGCCAAAAGCTTGCTTTCTGCTGTGGGTACCAACACCATCACCCAATCCCCTGGTTGGAACTGTCGGACTTTTGCCTGGCGATTGTAATGGGTTCGCTGGGCGTCCTGCGCCTTTTCCAAATGTCAGTCCTTTGTCTTTACTGGATTTTCGCTTGATTTACACTGGTGTAAAATCAGAATCAGTTCCACAGCCTTCATGCTGGGAAGACTTTGTGACATTGAGCCAGGGAAGAATATAATTTTGGGGAGCTACAGAATGTTTGATTCAGTATCACATGGTCATTCCTGAGGATGTTCTTACCCTTTCTGATAGGAAGCCACATGAAGATGGTGAGTTTGAGCATGTTATGGTCCTATGGTTTTTAAGCTATTAGTTAAAGAAATTCTCTTTTATCTTTTGTTTAATATTCCGTATTAAGATTATAATTTCAACCAGTATGGTGGTGATGGCAGCTTTACAAATTTTGGATAGTACTCATTTCCATCCAATTCCTCTCTGATGATTTAATGCTAATTCCAAATCATGACTTCCAGTGATCAAACATTATTTATATGCAAATGCAAGGAGTATGGGAAATAAACAGAAAGACCTGGAAATATTAGTATATAAGCTAAATTATGGCTTAATTGACATCACAAAGATTGGGTGGGACAAGTC
The DNA here is from genome assembly GCF_965140295.1 of Lepidochelys olivacea. Lineage (NCBI taxonomy): Eukaryota > Metazoa > Chordata > Testudines > Cheloniidae > Lepidochelys > Lepidochelys olivacea. The sequence goes on along the minus strand of NC_140412.1, from coordinate 173,303,888 downwards.
TGATGACTGCTAGTTTAACCCGGGGTGCTTCTTCCTTAACTGGTCGGGTCAGCTCCCTTGCCGTCCTTTGCATTTCTACCAGCACGACAACCTCGTCATAGGTGTAGGGTTCGTTCTGGCTTACCCAGGTGCGAAGGTCTGGCGGTAGTCCTCTCATGTACCGGTCGATGACAAGAACCTCTAGTATCTCCTCCGGACTCTGGGACTCAGTTCGTAACCACTTTCGTGCGAGATGGATGAGGTCATATAATTGGGACCGCGGGGTTTTATTTTCCTAGTACCTCCACTCATGATATCGCTGGGCACACACTGTGGTCATTACCCCAGATCTGGCCAGGATCCCTGCTTTCAGCTGGGGGTAGTCTGCTGCAGCCTCTTCAGGCAAATCATGGTAGGCCTTCTGGGCCTCCCCACACAGGAATGGAGCGAAGATGCCAGACCACTGTTCTTGGGTCCAAGCCTCCCGCAGGGCTGTCCTCTCAGAGACCAGGAGGTATGCCTCTACATCATCCTCCCACGTCATTTCCCGCAGCCAATTGCTGGCCCGCATGATCTGCGTCCCATCATGGCCACGGTTCAGCTCAGTAAGGGCCTTTACCTGTTTTACCAGTTCCTACAACATAGCCCGGTCTTGAGCAGCCTGGTCCATCAGCAGGCAATTTGTCTCTTGTTGCAGCCACACTGCCTCCTGCTGGGTGGCTGCCTGGACACGGGTAGCCTCCTGCTGGGCAGCTGTGGCTTGTATCAGTGCTTGCACTACCTCCTCCATTGTGGTGAATAAATAAATAAACCCTCTCCCTTTTTTTCTCCCAAACACCCTCCTTCTTCCTCTGCGCTGTGCACCCCAAATCCCACTCCTGACACCAGTTGTGACAAAGTTCCTCCTCTACCTTGGTAGGTTTTGCGCTTATTGGTGGATTTGCTCACCTTGGAGCTTCACAGCAGCCCTCAGTTTGGCTGTTTTCATGAATCCACAGTCCAAGTCAACTCCTCCTGTGTTTGACCAGGAGTTGGGAGGTTTGGGGGGAAACCGGGCCCGCCCTCTACTCCAGGTTCCAGCCCAGGGCCCTGTGGAATGCAGCTGTTTAGAGTGCCTCCTGGAACAGCTGTGTGACAGCTACAACTCCCTGGGCTACTTCCCCATGACCTCCTCCCAACACCTTCTTTATCCTCATCATACGATCTTTCTCCTGGTGTCTGATAATGCTTGTACTCCTCAGTCCTCCAACAGTATGTGTTCTCATTCTCAGCTCCTTGCACCTCTTGCTCCCAGCTCCTTACACGTGCCCCACAAACTGAAGTGAGCTCCTTTTTAAACCCAGGCCCTGATTAGCCTGCCTTAATTGGTTCTAGCAGCTTCTTGATTGGCTGCAGATGTTCTAATCAGCCTGTCTGTCTAAATTGTCTCCAGAAGGTTCCTGATTGTTCTGGAACTTTCTCTGTTATCTTACGCAGGAAAAAGGGACCTACTTAACCTGGGGCTAATATATCTGCTTTCTTTTACTCTCCTGTAGCCATCTGGCCGACCCTGTCACAATATACACACAGTGTATCTTCCATAAATCATTAAAAATTCTCTCAAACCAATACTGAAGGATGTTAATGAAACAATAAGAAAGCTTTATTTTAGGAGATTAAAATGCTCTTAATTTCTGTATGCATTTAAGATTAATAAACTGCTAATTAGGATATGCAAATGAGTACTTTCTGAATTCATCATAAACATTCACCAGTACCTGATCCATAAATCATATTCTGTTAACGTATTTTTGTTATGTAACTGGAGAGTAACAGATTTATGAGCCAGTCCAATTAGGTCTAATTTACATGTGTATGGAATTTTGTAATAAAGTATTATGAACCTAATATGCAAGTCAGAAGAAACTAATTATAACATGCATTTGCTTTAGTAGGATGAAAGAAAATTGAACTTTGTCTTAAAAAATTACTGCTACGTGCTTGAGGCAGAAGTACTAACAAAAAGAGTTTAGAAACCCCAACTTTTTTCTCTTAATATAGTATATGTAGATATTATTTGTTCAAACTCTTGTAATTTGCACTACACAGATTTGCAATTTGCTTTGTCTTAAGGGCCAAATTCAGTGAAGAAGATACTCCATACATCCTGGGGCATCCATGCTCACTCTGCTGCAAAGCAGCCTTGCTGCGAGGAAGGCTGGGTTGCTATGGAGGACAAAAAACAATTTCCAGCTTTGTGGCATGGCCAGGAGTTACTTAGTCATTTGACAAAAAACAACCGGGGAGAAGGTGTTCTCATGCAAATGAGCTCCATACCTTGCATCGACTTTGAGAATCTGGAGATTTTAGCATCTCTTCAACCTGGGTGTTCTGTTTGCAAGAGTTCCTGTGGTCTTCAGGCTGAATCTCTCTACTGCCTGGGTCTAGTGGGGAAATTGATGGGCTAAATGTTTTTAATGTTAACTGAAGGAAGTATGACTGGGAGGCAGGAGTGAGAACCTTTTCTTCCATCTGTGGTGCATAGAGTTTTGCTGTGGATGGCAGCAATTAGCAGTCATATGAGGAGTCTTCCTCTGTTTTCAATATCATCCCCCCATTCCCTGCAAAGAGGAAAATTTAGGTCCCAGGAGCATTTTTCTTTACTAGCAGAGTTCTGAAACATTCTGGCTTTACTTTGGTGTCAGTCCTTTGTCTTTACTGGATTTTCGCTTGATTTACACTGGTGTAAAATCAGAATCAGTTCCACAGCCTTCATGCTGGGAAGACTTTGTGACATTGAGCCAGGGAAGAATATAATTTTGGGGAGCTACAGAATGTTTGATTCAGTATCACATGGTCATTCCTGAGGATGTTCTTACCCTTTCTGATAGGAAGCCACATGAAGATGGTGAGTTTGAGCATGTTATGGTCCTATGGTTTTTAAGCTATTAGTTAAAGAAATTCTCTTTTATCTTTTGTTTAATATTCCGTATTAAGATTATAATTTCAACCAGTATGGTGGTGATGGCAGCTTTACAAATTTTGTGTAGTACTCATTTCCATCCAGTTCCTCTCTGATGATTTAATGCTAATACCAAATCATGACCTCCAGTGATCAAACAATATTTATATGCAAATGCAAGGAGTATGGGAAATAAACAGAAAGACCTGGAAATATTAGTATATAAGCTAAATTATGACTTAATTGACATCACAAAGATTGGGTGGGATAAGTCTGATGACTGGAATATTGATATCGTTCTGGAGTATATTAACAGAAGTGTTGTATGTAAGATGCTGGAGGTAATTGTCCCATTCAGCACTGGTGAGGCCTCAGCTGCAGTAATGTGTCCAAATGTGGGTGCCACATTTTAGGACAGATATGGAGAAATTGCAGTGAGTCCAGAGGAGAGCAACAAAACTGATAAAAGTATTAGAAAACCTGATCTCGGAGGAAACGTTTTTTTAAAAAACTGGGCATGTTTAGTTCTGAGAAATGAAGGCTGGGGGGCAGGGAGGCTGATAAGTCTTCAAATATGTTAAGGGCTGTTATAAAGAGGACAGTGATCAATTGTTCTCCATGTCCGCTGAAGGTAGGACAAGAAGCAATGAAGACTTAGTCCTCAGCAAAGGAGATTTAGGTTAGATAAGAGGGAAAACTTTCTAACTTTAAGGGTAGTTAAACTCTGGGATAGACTTCCAAGGGAAGTTTTGGAATTACCATCACTAGAGGTTTTTAAGAACAGATTGGATAAACACCTGTCAGGAATGGCCTAGATTTACTTGGTCCTGCCTCAGCACAAGGAGCTGGACCTGATAACTTCTCAAGGTCCCTTTCAGCCCTAAATGTCTATGATTCTACTCATGAGCTGATTAGGTAAAGGAAAGTTGGAATAATCCCACACAGTCTCCTCCAAAATTTTCTAACTGGTGTGCAGAATTTTCCCCTTTGTGGCACAAGGAGTAGGTTCCTTACCAAGTCCACAAATTCTTAGAGTCATCCCTGTGTCAGTTCTGAGGCCTTATGGAAGCACAGTTCCTTTGGCGCTACACTGCAGGGTTATTTCCACCAGAACCGTTTATGAAAAGGGATCCTACTGCTCACTTTGGTTTCTGATGTGTGCCAGGAGAAGCAATGCACGTGCTACCACTCCTACTGAGACCGCCTACTCCTCCCCCACTCATATATGGGATTTAGGGTAATGGAGGATCATGCCATGAGGTGACTGACACTCTACGGTACAAAATGATACCTCTCTAGGGGAAGTGATCCCGGATTTATCCTTTTTGGAGAGAAAAGTTTGGAGAAGGATGGGGTAAGCTGTTATAGAAATTAAACTGGATTTTTTTTAAAGCAGCTTATAGCAGGTTTTTACATGAGATATTGGAAGGCTGGAGTAGAACATTGGATGTTTTTCAGATATGTTTTAGCCCAATTTAAATCTCATCAGATTAAGTTAAAGCTTATTGAAAGATTAATCGTGAGTTAAAACCATTTCAAGTATTTTTAAATTACCGGGCAACATATTTATCAGTAAGTATGTTAATTAAATCAAAACATTTTGATAATTGATATAAGAGAATAAAAAGGAATTGTTTGGACAAGTTTTCAGATCGTCCTTTTATACATCTGATATGTGTTATTCTTTGGTCCTTAAATGTTAAATCACTGGAAGAATAAGATGATCATCCTATTATTTCAAACCACCACCATCTTTAAAGAATGTGACGGAGACGATTTATCATGGCTCATGGATCCATGGTGCTGGGATCCCGCATCCTGTGTTCTAGCGAGGGTCCAGTGTATTTTATGAAAGACTAACCAAGGTGGCCATCTTCTACTTAAAATGGGATGGGAGCTGCTGCTGTTCCTTGATTACGCTCACATCAATGAGCACTGTGTATAGAGACATTTTTATCTTGCTGTCTTTTAGCACCCTATAGTTTTTTCCATTAAGAAGTTTACTGTAGGACCTTGCAATATGCTCATTTAAATCTTTCTACTAGTTAGTTTTTACTGTTTTGAGAGAGATTTTCTAGGTTAACAACACAGAATACCTGCAGAACCAACCATCTCTATGAATGCTAAAAGCTTTATAAGGGCAACCGTGGCATCTATGGAAGTTAAAAAATTAGAATTAGAGGTGGCCTAAAACTTGAATCATTTATATGAACCCTCTTTATCCTCTTCCATTAGAAAACAACAAGTGCAAAATTCTGGCTCCATTAAAGTCAATGGCAAACCTCCAACTCACTTCACCGAGGTTAGGATTTCACCCCAAGTGTCTGTCTAAAGTGGTATCTGGATCCAACCTATTCCTGACCAATCTACTTGCGAAACAAAAACCAACACAAAAAGGTTTTTCAAAACCAGATCAATGTTTTATCTTCACTAGAAAAAACAGTCTGGTTTTCAGTGACCACCATAGATATCAGTTCAGAAATGCAAATACCCAAGTGCAGATGCTCATCTGTCTTTCAAACTTGTGACTCTGATGGATGTTTAAATTTACACCATGTTATCTTAGCTTTTTTAAGGAACTCTGTTTGGTGAAAAGGATTGGCATAAAGTGGGAAAGGGCATAAGCATTTTAGTGTCTTCATTACATAGTACTTGTCAGTATCTAAGGTGTAAAGGATTTTTTTATTTCACCCTCTGTGATGCTTTGTGGCATCTATTTTCAGCTGTACAAAACTGTTCTGTGTAAAGACTCTATTAAAGCAAATAAAGCAGTGAAGAAGTTCCCACTTGGGTTTGTTGACCATACGCTTTAGCAGAGACTTCTTTGAGTACCACAAATTAAACTCCTCAAGCCTTAGCTTGGCCCCCTGAATAAAGAAAGCAGATTTGAGCAAGGTGGCTGCCAAGACTTGTATTTTTGCTAGATCTAAAATGGCAGAGCTCCTGTTCCTGCAGGCTGTTTTAGAGTGTCTTCTTGTAGCTTTTCAGGGTTGTAAGAGCCTCAAAGTGAAGCTGAGCAGTTTTGAAGCTCTTAAAAGATCTGAGATGACTTTTTCAAACAGGTGAGAGACATAGAAATACTGCTTCACTTTCTGTATATTGCACTCTAAGTGGTTTCAAATCGTACAATATAATTGAATCAATTATACTTTGTTTCTCTCTGGGGAAGTGTTGGTTTATAGGCTGATCTGTGGGGCAGTCTGGTTAAAGTTAGATGTCTTCATGCACATAAGAACTTGTGTATCAGTGGGAAAACTTCTTTACAGGATTTGTAACACAGATAAGGAAATGGTGTCCTACCATCTTCTTGCCACTTTGACACAGCAGCATATCAGAAGAGATATGCTTGTTTGTCATGCAATAAATCCTTGCCATAAATTGGAAGTGAAATTTGGAACTCATGACATTGGTAGGTGATGGCTAGTATCCCAAGCACCCTGAGCCAGCTAGTTCAGCCCCTGGGAAAGGAGACAACGTATTACATTTTGATTCAAAAGTTGAAGACTGTATGAAGGATTAAAATTTGAAAATATATTGCTGAACTGAGAGGATATGTTCACACAGTATTGTGTACACATACAGAACAATATATCACCATACTGATTTCTAAACAAAAAGGAAGGGAAGGAAGACCATTATATGTAGGTATACCTAATCTTGCTTCAGAATGGAAGGCTGGACTAGATTACCTTTTGAGGTCCCTTCTAGCCCTACATTTTTTGTGATTTTTGTGTAAGATCATCTCCGCTTTTTTCTTTCACGCAAAGTTGTTGTACGGGATTCCTCCCAAAACTCACAATAATAGTAAATATGTATGTTCATACATGTTACTTATCATCTGCTGTATTATGGGCATGTGATACTTTCTCAGGACATCCAGAGCTATAGGTCACCCCAGCTTCAGCACAAGAGAGATTTGCAGGTGCTAAACTTGATGACAGGTCCTTTTCACCTCAGTCTGTTAGCCGTACCAGACAAACTTCTCAGGACTCTGCCAGCCCTTACTTTGCCTTGCAGGTTAACTTTTGGTGTATCTCAGTTCCCAGACTTCCCAGAAGCATCACCCTGTAGTGTTCAGCCCCTGTTACTGGACACTGACAGTAATTACCAAGTCCACAGCCTCCAACGAGGCAGCATACACACCAACTTATTTGATTCAGCTGAGAAGCAACACATTACTTAATATCATAGCACTGTGATGACTTTATAGTAAAAAGAGAATAAGTTTATTAACAAAGAACAGAGATTCACAAATGAGTATTGTAAGAATAATGGAAACAGTGATGGTTGCAAATAAAATGAAAGTATAACTTCTAATAAACTAATGATAACCTTTAACAGGCTAAAATCTTTATCTAAAACAGTTTCTCATCTCAACAATCTCTCAACAATCCCCCAGAGCCAGGATCCAACTTTCATGGATGCAAAAAGCACTGTCCTTTTCGATCTCTCAGTGATGGATGACCAAGAGGTTCTTTTTCATTCTCCTTATAGTCCAGCAAACTTTTCTCATCCTCCTGTCAACTTGTTCTTCCTGTTTACCTCAGATGCAGATGAACTCCTATTGTATTTGGCTTATCCTGCTTAATTTACATCAGAGATCTAGACAGACAGGTAAATCAATATTCCTTTGTCTGGGAGAGCCATGTTTTATCAACCCTGCCTGGTTATATAGTTTAAACATAGTTTTAGTACGTACATACATACAACTTCTTCACTAACATCCATCCATACATCTTGCATTGCATATGATGACCGCAATGATATTAGTTTTCCTATGATACCTCACACAACATTCTTTATAGCTAAATACTATGGCTACAATATGTAGGGAGTTTGTTACATGACAGTTACATGACAGTGAACCCTTTGCCAGTTGGCATTGAGGGTCTGTTGGGGTGACAGTGCTATTTGTACATCAGCTCTGTTATGGAGTGGCTCTCTCTAACATATTGATTCTGGACTGATGGGTATTACTTACTGACACACAAGGCTGCTGTGTTAGTATTATGTGCAGAAGAAAGATTAAATTTTGTCCAGTGTATTCCTAGGAGGAGCCTCAGTGAAGGAAAACACAATTTTATTTTATTTTTTTACATCTATGAGCTGCCAAGAAGGCCCTTTAATAGAGCTTCTATGGTATTTCTTCTATTACACATATAATACCTTGGAGATGTGTTTTAACAATGGTGAGGGGTGTTTTTTTTTTTTTGTTGTTGGTTTTTTTAGGTAAACCCAGCATTTTTCACTTACGTTTAGATATTTTAAAATAGGGTCTGCTGAAGCTTAATATTTTTCTCTTGCCTTTGCCCTCACATTATTAGCCCCTTGAGGAAAATGTGTAATCCAGGTGTGAGGAAAAGTAGACTTATTTGGTAGATATGTACTGAAGCAGAGACCTGCCAAACTATAATAATTTGTTCGGAATGGGTTTTACCACTTTTAGTATCACACCAATCAATTCTGTGACATAACGAATTATGTTGTAACACAGCACATAAAAAGCTGGAGTTTAATTGTAAATTTGCTAGCAAACTTTATAGTATTTGTTGGTTTTGCTCATTCATCTTCGTGGTGGTTTGATGCCTGACATATGAAATGCCTATGTTCCGGAATAACCTTGGGATTCCCAAAACCCTGGGCTTTAGAGCTTGTGCATCATAAAGATGGCACATGTATATGTCAATGGGAATTGGGGTATATAGGCTAAGCCCCAATTTTGGAGGTAGGGGATGGTTTTAAAAAAAAAAGTAAGGTCTACCAACAAGTGTAATGTTGTCACATTCATGTGGGTGCAAAAAGGAGCGGGTATTTAGGAATGCAAAATATGCAAGATCAGTCTTAAATCTGAGTCAATGTGGGTGGGCAGGGTAGAAAATGTGAGTGAGAGGGCAGGTGTGTTAGCCAGTACACTCAGCAAAAGCCTGTTACAAAATAGTTCACAAACACAGCATTGGTATAGCAGCAATGCAGCTAAACCAAAAGACTCCAAGACAGAAAGAGAAAAAGCAGCTCTGTTAGCTGTTCATGTCACCATACAAAGAAGTCTTTTAGAAGATCACACCGATTTAAAATGATCATAGAAATAATTTTACTGATGGCTGATAATATGGGATGATTATCAGGATGTGGAGCATCCCCAGGAAGCATTCTGTGAGCTCCAAGGCGCATAGATATTTCATGTAAGTTCTTTGGTGCGCGGACTGTCGTTTTGTTCAGTGCCTAGCACAGTGGAGGTCCAGAACTATGTTTATAGACACTACTGCAATAATAATAATAAATTAGTAAATGCCCTCTGCTATATTGTGGGGTGCAAGTCAATCCATCTGTGCAAGCATCCAACAACACTGACTGGTACATAGTAAGTTGGAGTCATGGCCCTGTCTTCACCTTGATATGTACCCCTCCTCCCTCCCAGGGTAGTAGGAATTCAGAGCCCCTGTACTTCTCTGAGCATAGGAGTTGCAATTTCACCTGATCTTTCTGCTGACTGCACAAGGGCAGTGAAAGGCTTCTTATGCCATCACCATACATTCATGTAATGGCAAGGAAGACTATGGCCCATTGTAATGACTTAATAATATATTAAAATATTTTGAATTTAAATAGACTACAAGGAGTGCCTTCGAGTCCCTACCAGATAAATGTTCTACTCTATATATCATGATGAATATATGCAACATATATTGTCAATATTGAAAATATATTTTCAACACTATATTATGCAAAAATGTGTCTAGACTATGTAAATTATGCAGAATATACAGAAAAAATACACACAATATCTTCATGGCCATACGTTTTATAAAATATAGAGGTACATGTTTATAAACCTGAAGGAAAAATATTTCGGACATAACTAATTCTGGTATAATATATTGCCAACGCAGTATATTGTTAATATATTCATTTAATTACAGGCACACATACAGCTATGGTAAAAGAAAATTATTAACGTTGCCAAATCAATCACTCAAAAGTTAGGAATAGCCAGAATTATGGCTGCTTGTGCGACCTTAATTCAGTCCCTTTGTACATGTGCATTATGATAGTCTTTAATTACATGATCAAATAGGCAAAACCTGAGGAAATAATCTTCACTTGCATTTAATCTGAGTCAAGTGCAATAAGATTAAATCTACACTCCAGTGCCTAGGGTTCTTTTCGATTAGATAGAACTTTATTATAGATTCATCGATTCCAAGGCCTGAAGGGACCAGTGTGATCATTGTGTAAATTATTTATTAAGCACCAAACAAGTTCTGTGAAAAAACAGAGTCCTAGTCCTGGGCCTTGCCCTCAAGATACTGGCACTATAAGAAAGACAATAACATTGAGACACATGGGAGCATATCCTGAGCTGGTGTAAATAGTCATAGCTCCATGATGGTCAGGAAATTGATTTAGCACAAAGCAGTGCAGTGGTTTGGAGAGTTTTTTGAACACAAGTACACCAGCACCTTCTTCCTTGATAGGTGAAAGTTGAAAGACTGACGGACGTGTTTTAAGGAAGAATTTCAATAAGGGCAGGGAAGCATCTTGGTTCATTAGGCAAGGAAGGGATTTTTCAGACCTGGGGGGTAATAAATGGGTATGTACTTTGAGGTGACTGTCAGCTTGTTCATCTACTAAAAAGCCAGGTTTTTTTTGTAAGCGGAGCCTCAGTGAGAGAGAATAAAGGGCTCAGAACATGTATTTATACCTCATAGTGAGACAAATGATTATGAACCCAGCTCATGGTCCACTGTCTGCTGCTGCCTGGAGACTTTTTTTAAAAGTCCTCTGTGCTTTAATGTTGTGTTGAATCAGTATGTAAGATTACAAGCCAGCAAGCCTTCATAAATGATTAAATGTACACTTCGGATATTTTTGTATCAAAAGAATGGAAATATTTTCCTTGTTGAATCGGCTTTAGTTAGTTCATCTTTTCTGTGTGTTTCAATGGAGGGTATAGTTGAGGCCCCCTTCATGCAGTGCCAGTATGCCATCTGGTCTACTATGAGATCACTGAAGTCAATCTACAAAGCAGAAAACCTCTAACTTCATTAAGCTTCAAAATCAAATTTAAACAGTGACTTTTGACTGAAGTTGCCATAGTTCTTAATCACACATCTCTAAGACCTGAACTCCTTTTTTAGGCCCAGCTCCATGCTAAAAATAATAGTTTCTTTTGTATTTTATCATGCAATGTCAGTATTATATTCATTGCCTAGCACATTGTTGCTCTGATCCTTTCTTTAGTGTCTAGGCACAGTGTAATACAAATAATGAATAATAGTAACAGCAGCCTGGGAGACCTCCCATAGAATACATACATGGTCCCTTTGCCTGAAGTGCATGTGCAACTCTGAGCATACAATAAGGCTGTCTTTAGCTTTACTAATGAAGAACACACTGTGACTGAAACAAACACACAACTTTTCAGCTAAATACGAGGATTAATTTCTACTTTCATGGTAATTTTCACCATTGGAGTTCATAACGCATGCACAATCATATTTTGAACATTTTCACAACCATCTCTGAGCAGGCATCTCATTATGGCAACTCACATGGGTGAGCTTATTTTGTGGGCGGAGCTTGGGAAAGTACCATCACCTTTCTCCCCCCCCCCCTGCCCCCAATTTCACTGTTGTTAAAGACAATATAAGTGAAATAGTTGTTCAGTCCGTTAAATGCATTAGAAAACCAGGGGGATCCTGATGTTCTTGGGAGATCTTAAGTCTTCCCTCTGTTATGTTCACAATGGAGATGCATTTCCAATTTCAGAGGTCTCAAGTCATTTGTATTTTCTTCTTTGAAACTTAGCAGTGTCAAGACTGAAAATCAAAGGCCAAAAAATGGTTATTTTGCATCACTGAAGTAGATTTCATAGAATCATAGAATATCGGGGTTGGAAGTGACCTCAGGAGGTCATCTAGTCCAACCCCCTGCTCAAAGCAGGACCAATCCCCAATTAAATCATCCCAGCAGGGCTTTGTCAAGCCTGACCTTAAAAACTTCTAAGGAAGGAGATTCTACCGCCTCCCTAGGTAACACATTCCAGTGTTTCACCACCCTCCTAGTGAAAAAGTTTTTCCTAATATCCAACCTAAACCTCCCCCACTGCAACTTGAGACCATTACTCCTTGTCCTGTCATCTTCTACCACTTCTACCATCCTCTTTGGAACCACCTCTCAGGTAGTTGAAAGCAGCTATCAAATCCCCCCTCATTCTTCTCTTCTGCAGACTAAACAATCCCAGTTCCCTCAGCCTCTCCTCATAACTCATGTGTTCCAGACCCCTAATCATTTTTGTTGCCCTTCGCTGGACTCTCTCCAATTTTTCCACATCCTTCTTGTAGTGTGGGGCCCAAAACTGGACACAGTACTCCAGATGAGGCCTCACCAATGTCGAATAGAGGGGAACGATCACGTCCCTCAATCTGCTGGCTATGCCCCTACTTATACATCCCAAAATGCCATTGGTCTTCTTGGCAACAAGGGTACACTGTTGACTCATATCCAGCTTCTCGTCCACTGTAACCCCTAGGTCCTTTTCCGCAGAACTGCTACCTAGCCATTCGGTCCCTGGTCTGTAGCAGTGCATTGGGTTCTTCCGTCCTAAGTGCAGGACCCTACACTTATACTTGTTGAACCTCATCAGATTTCTTCTGGCTCAATCCTCCAATTTACTTAGGTCCCTCTGTATCCTATCCCTACCTGCCACCGTATGTACCACTCCTCCTAGTTTAGTATCATCCGCAAATTTGCTGAGAGTGCAATCCACACCATCCTCCAGATCATTTATGAAGATATTGAACCAAACCAGCCCCAGGACCGACCCTTGGGGCACTCCACTGGATACCAGCTGCCATCTAGACATGGAGCCATTGATCACTACCTGTTGAGCCTGACAATCTAGCCAACTTTCTACCCACCTTATAGTGCATTCATCCAGCCCATACTTCTTTAACTTGCTGACAAGAATACTGTGGGAGACTATGTCAAAAGCTTTGCTAAAGTCAAGAAACAATACATCCACTGCTTTCCCTTCATCCACAGAACCAGTAATCTCATCATAGAAGGCGATTAGATTAGTCAGGCATGACCTTCCCTTGGTGAATCCACGATGACTGCTCCTGATCACTTTCCTCTCGTGTAAGTGCTTCAGGATTGATTCCTTGAGGACCTGCTCCATGATTTTTCCGGGGACTGAGGTGAGGCTGACTGGCCTGTAGTTCCCAGGATCCTCCTCCTTCCCTTTTTTAAAGATGGGCACTACATTAGCCTTTTTCCAGTTGTCTGGGACTTCCCCCGATCACCATGAGTTTTCAAAGATAACGGCCAATGGCTCTGCAATCACAGCCGCCAGTTCCTTTAGCACTCTCGGATGCAACGCATCCGGCCCCATGGACTTGTGCACGTCCAGCTTTTCTAAATAGTTCCTAACCACTTCTTCCTTCACAGAGGGCTGGCCACCTACTCCCCATGCTGTGTTGCCCAGCGCAGCAGTCTGGGAGCTGACCTTGTTTGTGAAAACAGAGGCAAAAAAAGCATTGAGTACATTAGCTTTTTCCAATCCTCTGTCACTAGGTTGCCTCCCTCATTCAGTAAGGGGCCCACACTTTCCTTGGCTTTCTTCTTGTTGCCAACATACCTGAAGAAACTCTTCTTGTTACTCTTAACATTTCTTACTATAGCTGCAGCTCCAGGTGCGATTTGGCCCTCCTAATTTCATTCCTACATGCCCGAGCAATATTTTTATACTCTGCCCTGGTCATATGTCCAACCTTCCACTTCTTGTAAGCTTCTTTTTTATGTTTAAGATCCTCAAGGATTTCACTGTTAAGCCAAGCTGATCGCCTGCCATATTTACTATTCTTTCGACACATCAGGATGGTTTGTCCCTGTAACCTCAGTAGGGATTCTTTGAAATACAGCCAGCTCTCCTGGACTCCTTTCCCCCTCATGTTATTCCCCCAGGCGATCCTACCCATCAGTTCCCTGAGGGAGTCGAAGTCTGCTTTCCTGAAGTCCAGGGTCCGTATTCTGCTGCTTACCTTTCTTCCCTGTGTCAGGATCCTGAACTCGACCAACTCATGGTCACTGCCTCCCAGATTCCCATCCACTTTTGCTTCCCCTACTAATTCTTCCCGGTTTGTGAGCAGCAGGTCAAGAAAAGCTCTCCCCCTAGTTGGCTCCTCCAGCACTTGCACCAGGAAATTGTCCCCTACATTTTCCAAAAACTTCCTGGATTGTCTGTGCACCGCTGTTGTGCTCTCCCAGCAGATATCAGGATGCATTTCTATGCATTAATTATTGAGGAACCACTTGAGCATATGACATTAAAGATAGCTGCTGTGGAAAGCAGGCTCTGGGGTGACAATTTCTATTTATGATGTCATGTCATGAGGTTCTATGAATAAACCACCAGTGGCAATCAATTTTATTCCTCAACAACAGATCATCTGAGAACACTGGCTTAAGAAAGGAGGCTTTACTTAAATAGAAAAAAATCCCATTAAAATAAATTGCCTTTTGTTTTCTCTGTATGGAAGTAAACATTGCAGAGCTTATTAATTGATTTTGGAAGAAAAGGGAAACTAGATATAGTACATGATTAACATATGCTGACTTTGCCTCACTGAAGTGCTGGCTCATAAGTCCAGTGCTGCTGTCACAGACCAAATGAGCTTATTTGTCTTACTTTAGTCTCTGGAGGACACTTGCCAACATCACAGAGCTGCGGTGTGCCATCACGTTAGCATAGATATGTACACGCACCATCAAAGAAGTCTAGATAGTTTAGCTTTGGAAAGTTTTTAAGGGAAAGTAGATTAATAAATAGATTACTATCTGAGTGATGAATTGCTGTGTCAGGTTGTACTGCAGGATTCTAATATTATATACATGAAATGTGTTTTGCTTGATACCAAGCAACAGAATTCCCCTATTCTACCGTACTTTGAGCTCAATTCTGCCTTCAGTAATATGGGTGTTAATCCTACTGAATTCATGCTACTGAGGGAAAAGTCAGACCCTATGTTAGCAAACTAGAAGGTATATCTTAACGAGATGCAAGATGTTTAAAGAGAGATACAAATAAAACAGCACTTATAGTTATGCATGCTGGGAGTGTCTCCCTGAACTTGTACAGCAAATAGCAACCCTCTTCACTCCAATCCTTCACTAAGGAATAGATTGTTCATGGATATGCAAGGGTGGTACAGGGTGTGAGGTGCCTCTCATCTCCTTGTGACTCCAGTACCTTTGAAGTCCAAGAACTTGGAGGGTGTCAAGGACTCTGCAGTGCAAGCAGTGCTAGCCTGTGCAAAGGAGGCAGGAAAAATATAGAACCAATGCCCAGACCTCCTCTGCACCAAAGAGAGGTGCTGACAAGTCTTAGATCAGACCACAGACAGACACCACTCACTGTCTGTTTCCTAGGGGGCGTGCCACTGCTCCACGCAGCCTTCAATGCTTTCTAGGTTGCAGAGTCTTAGCCCTCCAGCAAGGTCGCTTACAGTTCTACCCTTTCCAGGGCACTCAGAAGTCCAAAACAAGTATGAAATAACCTAAACTCTTCTCATTCCTCCAGGAGATCTGTTGGGCACCAATCTTCCTCAGTCTCTAGCTCTAGCCAGCTTTCTCTCCTGAAGTGAGAGCTCCACTTTTTTCTCTCTGCCTGAGCAGGGCTTGTGGTTTGTTTTTTTTCAGTCCTTCTCCTGCTCCAGGTGTCTCAGTTTGGGCTAACTGGGCCTTCAGTAATCCATTAACCCTTCCTGCCTTGTGTGGAGTCTTGGGTGCCCTGTTGAAGAATGAGGCAGCAAATGCACTCCATGGGAGCTCCAGGAGCCAAAGTACCAACTTTAGGCAAATTTAATCCTGAACTGCAGTATCCCCACAGAACAATCGAGACAGAGAAAAGAAACTTTTATGCAATCGTCAGCAAAATTGGCCACTTCCAGTCCTGGAAGTTGGACACCTGGCTTTGATGGATTAATAGTCTCTTCTTGTAGGTAAATCCTATGATCCTACCACAAGACTGCTCTTAACTCTGTTTTACTTTGACACTCTTATTTTATTGTTCTTTCTGTTCTGTTCCCAACAGTGACCCTCTCACCAAAAAAAAATACTATGATCTAATAATAAACTTGGTAGGTTTTATTCATGTTTTCATCATATGTTTCTCTTCTTTAGGTAGCTGTAGCCTCCTTATTTATTCTGATGAGAAACTAGCGGAAAGAGCTGCCAGTAAACTAAGAGTGTAAAATAGAGAACAGTGGAACAACTGAGGGAGAGGTTAGGGATTGAAGCACAGGAAAACTGCAGGACATAATATAGGAGCAACTAAGTATATTTGTTGCCCACATTTTTCCATAGTTTTGTTATAGCTTTTAACCAACCCACAGTTTTGTAAAATATAATTCATGCCGTCAGAAAACAAATGCAACTTGTGACTGAAACAGTTAGGTTGAAATCTTTTATTATCTAAACATATGAGAGAGGAAGATTGGCCTTGTGCTTAAGACAACGGACTGGGTCTGAAAGGAATTGGGTTCAGTTCCCGATCTTCCACAAACTTCTTGTGTGACTTCGGGAAGGTCATTTAATTTCTCTGTGCATTAGTTCCTTGTCTGTAGAAACTGAGGATAACAACAGTGCCTCCCTCCAAAACTTTGTCTGCCTTGTCTATTTAGATTGTGAGCTCTTACTGTCTCTCACTTTGTGTTCGTACAATGTCTACCGCCATAGGGCCCTGATCTTGGGTGGACCCTCTAGGTGCTATAGTCACATGAATAAAACATAACAACATTATCCATATGGTGTTTTGAACTGCAATTGTGTTATTTGCTCCTTTGTTATCCACCCTTTAGTTCAGATGACTGGCTGTCTAACTTGTGCAGTTTTGTAATCCTATATGATAGTTTAGTTTATACCAAATGGGCAAAATTATTCCTTCATCTAAGTGGGCACAACTCCACTGAAATGAACGGCATCATGCCCCTTTATGTAACCTTTGAATTTTTAAAGATATAACAAACCAAATAGGAAAGAACTTTGATTTGCAAATGTTACCACAAATAAATGGGACATTCATTTCTCTCTCTGATTGATGGGTAAGGTTCATGGAGCTGTACTGTTCACAAGTATTCTTGCAACAGCTTGGTATTTGTGAAAATGTTCATGAATGCCCAAAGTATCACAGATTTTAGCATGAATAAATATTTCTCCCAAAACCATAGTATTAATTTTTTTTATGTTTAAAAAGTTTGTCACCTAATCGGTCTCACGTACCGTTAGTGAACGGTTACACAACACAATATGGCATTGTGGGATAGGAAGGGGAGGGAGGCTGGAAATGTTGTGAGGGGGGACACCTGTTGTGGGGAATGGTGGGACAAGGGGTGGAAAAGGAGAGAGAGACACACCAGTCTTCTTTCATGTGTTTAAAATTACAGTACCAACCATTTAATGAAGTTATCAGAGTTTTGGGACATGCACCATTGATAAGATTTCTCTCACCAGCCCTGTTAGCTACTACCTGTTGCAAACATTTTAAAGCATGACTGTAATCTCCATTTCACTATAACAAAATGTACAGGGCAGGGGGAGGAGGAGCTCTGAGGAATACATAGCAATTGTGTAGCTTAGTGGAAAGACCACTGGACTGGGACTAACTCTGCCACTAGTCTTCTGGGGGACCTTGGGCAAGTCACTTCACTGCTCAGTACCACAGTTTCCTACTATAAAATGGGGATAAAGATGTAAAGTTCTTTGAGAACTACTGATGGAAAGCACTTTAGAAAAGCCAGATCTTTTGATTATTACCTAGCCACTATAGCATATCAACTGCAACTGTCTAAATGACCACTAACTCCTACCAACAGACACTTCTTTTTCTGTTTAAAAAGCTAGGAAATTAAATGGCAAAAGCCTTTGTTAACTCAGAGTTAAAGTTGCCCAGTGGTAGCTCATGCTCTTCCAGAGAGTCGAATTCAACAAAACTCAACTTCTGAAAATCAGCAAGGAAAGAGTAGGGTAAATGCCCATGCAACTGTAATTCTGCCCTCTTTGAGTGATGCCTCATTATACTCAGAACACACACTCGCACTCTGCCTTTTCACTGTAATGGTCAGGGGCTACTTGCACTTGTCCTATGCTCAAACATTGAACCTACGCCCCTGACAGAATACCACACTTAAAAAATTTAACAACTTCATACCCTTTTACAGTCCCTTCACAGGATACCACCTAAACCTATTCTTTCCTCTACCTATTATTAAACCCATAGATTGCTCTCATGTCCCACCTCCTGGGTGACAATACCCATGGCAAGGAGACCCAAGTGTCTTGCTGCTGACATAACCTACACAATTCTGCATTGAAATGATAGAGACTGCAACCCAAATTACACCTGTATCTCTTTCCTTTGATAACACAGATAGGGGGGCTTAGACCCAGATCTAGTCATAGCAAAGTCACAAATCTATGACACTTCAAAATAATCGCTGGATCTCCCTATATCAACCGTAACTCTTCCAAACTGCATTAGCTTATTCCTTCTCCAGTACAGCTACACCTTACAAAGTGAATGCAGATGCAGTGCATGAAGATAATTCCCAGTGGCTATTGCCGACTCCGGGGAGGTGGGGGCAGATGTTGGGTGTTTACCGTAACGCTGTATTTCGTAGTTTTCAGAAGTCTGCCCAAATGAAATGGCAAAAATGTTAATGAAAAATTTTAACAGAAAAAAAATCACTGATTTTACATAGCTGTTATATACATGCATGGAGTATACACATTTATGCGGGTATAGTATTTAGGTTTTATCAGCAAGAGTTCGGGATTAGGTTGGTTATCCTGAATGAATATCAATCAAACCTTTATATCCTATCATTATGGATTTTGTCTTTTTACAGAAAAGCTCTGAATTGTTTGGATTTTCAAAGGGTTGATTGGTTTGTTTTTAACCTTGTTACTTTCTGGAATTATTTTTTACTGCTTTTCATAAAGAAACAGACAATAAAAAGTACAAAAAGATAAACTGCTCTACAGCATGTATATGATTCTGAATACAGCATGTTTCACTGGATCTCCAATAGAATTATGCAGTTTGACAACTTAGCAAAGCTGCAAGCTCAAACAATACAATCTTGCCACTTTTAAAGTGGTATTATTTTAATATATGACTCCAGCTCTGCAGGACTCGGATGAAAGGAAAATTATAACTCACATTTCAGAAACCTCTGAAAAATTATCCACAATGTTTTTTTCTCAATATCAGAGAGTTGTGCTTTTAAAGTCTGATATCTTGGGACTTTCCAGAGCTAGAAACAAAAGCTTTATAATTGCTTGGAAAGGAAAATGCTTGTTTCCTCTCTAGCAGTATTAGGCATTAATGCTGATGGTGGTCAAGATATCAGATGCTGAACTGGCCACTTCTCTGTAACTGAATATTTCCCATTCTGCAACCTATATCCATGCAATTCTGTGGGGAAGTTTTACAAGTTTGGGTAAAGAGAGGCATTAGTTGGGATAGATTTATTTTTTATTTTTAAGAAGACATGCTATTTGAAAATTGCTGAGACTTCTGGAATGTTAAGTAGTCAGACTAACAGAGGAGGATTACCGAGCAGAGGTCCGATGAGGTAATCAAATGTGATGATAAATGAAGTTAATTACAGGGAAATCATAACCACATATCTATTTTCAGAATCCCACATATTGTGATGTGTGCATTTCTATAATTTTGACCACACCTGATTCTCCAATCCGTTATAATGGCTTTATGTCAAGCTAACTCCATTGGCTACAATGGAGGTAATCCAATATATAAAACAGCCAGAGACTGAGAGAGGCCAAAATTTTCAACCCTGGGTGCCAAAAAATTAAGCATATTAGCCCATGTTTTGTGCAGCTGAATAAAGAGGCCTACATTTCAAAAGTTCTGAGCACCTACCTCTCTAATTTATGCCTGTGGGAGTTGCAGATGCTCAGGACCTTTGAAGACAAGGCTCCTGTTATTTAGGTGCCTAAATATGAATTATTTTATGACCCTATTTTTATGTAGCCAGGTTTGAAAATGTTGACCTCTCTAGAGAACCCAAAACACACATGCATGAGTATAATAAGCAGAATGAAGAAAGCAGAGGAATAGAATAGAAAGACTTGGGGGGAACAATGAGAATATCTTGGACATCATGAAAATGGATGGAAGATCAGATATAAACGATTATGTTGGCTATTTTTAACAACCAGGAGTGAAAAAGAAAGGAAGTAGAAGTAGCCTTGTTTGTCAAAGAAAGAAAAAGAAACAAAGGTGTGTAACGCTTGAGGAACAAAAGCTAGAATATAATATTTTGGGGGTAGAAATTGGAACTGCATTAAGAACAGCTTCTCTTTAGGGATGTGCTATAGACTGTCAGATCAGGAGGATCAGGAGAATTTATGGGTAAAGGCCTAGTCCTACTGAAGTCAATGAGAATTTTGTCATTGAGTTGAGTGAGACCAGATTTCACCTTATTTGAGAATCTCATTCCTTAGATATAAGTATTCATATATTCATCATAAAGAAATGTCTGTTAGTATGTCTGTTAGCATGTTTGGTGGTATGGTAAACTACTGCTTCCTTACAAACCATGCAGAGGAGGCAATCGTCAAGGTATGGATGTTTACACAGTGAGTTACTAATGTACTTCCCCTTTTAACAGACTAGTGGGATTGTAGAAGCTTTGAGAAGCTAGAGCTGAAGGTAGCAGTTTATGACCAGATTTCATGCCACAAAAATTCTCCTGAATTTAGCATTAGAAGCATCATCTTTGCTCAGTTGTGTTTTTTTCCACGGGAATGTCTGATGGGGATTAATGCTGTTCCTTGTAAATTTTCAGTGTTACGTGAATTTCTGTTACAAGGTGAATTACATAAACAAGAGCTGATCCTTTAGACTGGTTTTGATTGAGTAAGGACTACAGGCTTGGTCCCAAGTTCATAGCAGGAATAAACTCAATAAGTTGATTGAGTCTGCCACTCAAGGCTGAAAGAGAATGACATGCAAAAATATTTTATATAATATTAAAATTACTTCTGTTAAGTAATTAAATGAACTGAACAACAACAACTGGTTCCTATTAGCCTTTTGCATGTGGTATGTTAATGACACACTTTGGTATTTCTCTGTGAATGTGCTTCTTCTAAGTACCATAATGGAGTTAAGATCACAAATGAGCCCTCCTTTATCTTGGGTAAAGGGCAGAGCAACATTTCAGCATGGCTCATAAAGCTGTGACACATGCTTGATTTCTGGGTTTCATATTACTTTGTAAACCATGAGTCAAGTCCTGAATCTTTACTCATAACATGTTTTGGTTCACCCTTTGTACAGCGGAGGGGTCTTTGATCTGGAATTTCCAGTAGCCAGTATTTAGCAGACAATTAGCTTCTCTCTGCAAAGCATAGATTCTGAAGGTTGGATTCAGAGTGGGTCATTTGCACTGTCCTCACCATCAGGTATTTCCTAGGAAATCTCCTTTACACACAATTGTTCCAAAAAGTCCTCATATCTCCCAGAGATCACATTAATCCTGTCTTCCTGCTAAAGAAGTTCCATACAATTCCACAATAGTACATAAATCTTTGCATTTTAATGCAATGGATCCCAAAGGTGTAAAACATAATTCAATAAGGTTTATCTTAATTCAGTAAAGCAAATCTTACTTCCATAAGGTTTGTCCATCTCATCACCAATTGGTGCTGACTTTTGGGGTAGAATCCTGGCACCATGGAAGTCAAAGGAAGTTTTCAGAGTAGCAGCCGTGTTAGTCTGTATTCGCAAAAAGAAAAGGAGTACTTATGACACCTTAGAGACTAACAAAAGGAAGTTTTGTCATTGACTTCACTGGGGCCAGAATTTCACCCTTGGTCTCTAATTGGGCCTTATGAGAAATATTGATCCATAAGTCAAAGACTACAGATAGCAGGAAGCGGTTGAATGTGTCTTGAAATGTCCACACAATTTATCGAGTCAAAATAATGTGTCTGTCATGGCTCATTCTTGGTCATTGCTAACCAAGCAGAGTCAATATTATGCCAGGTAATGACATTATAGTGAAGACTATTGTACACTAGAGACTGAGCTGACATTGTCAAAGTCATTTCATTCCAAACTATGTGGCCACCCTTGTTACTCAGCTAAGAAATGTTCCATATACTTCATAAATCATAAGCAGAAAAGAGAAAATAATTTATTTTACCAGAGCTGCACAGAATGCTGCAGACAGGAGACAGCTTGATTATCATACATTGAGGTTGTCATTCTGGGTTTTTGCAGTTGTAAACCAAATGTTGTGACAAGAACACTGAGCAACCTTACAAAGAAACTGATGTGCAGAAACTATGCACAGCAAGTGTTTTTTTTGTTTTGTTACACAAAACAATAACTTTACAGCTGTCACAGTTACAGTGCAAACTGTGATCTGGACTGCTTTAATCTCTCTTGAATGTACTCCTTTGGGGACAGCTTTTGCTACCTTTCCACCTCGCCCTGGGTGGAACCACTCTTAAACTGGATCTCTGTACTGCAGCCCCCATTTGCCAAACATTTTAACCTGACAGGCCCAACTCTGTTTGGCACCGGTAAGCCCTTTTCTCTGGGGACCTAAAGCTACCGGGAAGGTCTCCACGGCACCGAGCGCCTCAGCACTAACAATAGCCGCGGTGCTGACTGTGCACTCTGCCCCGGTGCTGGGAAGAATGTCGACACCGAGCCTGCCTCCTGCCCCAGCGCCAGCAGCGGACCCCCTGCAGGGCACCTCCAGCAGACCCACAGCACCAGTGACACTTTCTCTCTCAATTGCGAATGCGCCAGAGCACAGTCCAGGCTCAGCGCAGCCCAGGGAGCAGGAGCAAAAGTTCCTCACTGAATGTGACCTCTCAGAGTCACCTGATATCAGCTGTTGTCGTCCTTTCATTTGCTCAACGCCTTCATGGGGTTGATCTTAAGAGTATCTTTAGCTCATGAATATGCAATCTGTTAATACATATGCAGCAGAATTCTAATTATCTTTGTTCTTGCAGTGGGAATTTCTCAGCATCTTTAGAGTTTAGAGTTTTAACCCTTTCCTTTATGCATTCAGTTTTCTCAGATATCCCCTTAGTTCCATCCAAGTTTAACAGAAGTTTAAATTCTGCTTCAAATGAGTCGAAACATGCTTATGTCATATATAATGGCTTTTCAGTTCTTCAAATAGTCTTCCTACAATTGAATAATTCTTAAAGGGAGTCTTTAAACTTGAATAGTAATTAAAGAAGTTATTGTCCTTTCTTCTTCACCATCTTTGGAGAGGTGACTCTTGTCTTTGTAAGTTTGGTAAAGAGGCTACTTAAGCTTTGTCAGATGACTAATTAATTTCTTATTTAATATTAATTTTATACTTAAATGGCTTCTTAGGTTAGTAACCAATTTTAGCAACAGATGACATAGCTATATTGTACATATGATGATGGGGGGGGTCTCTTATCAAGTTCGATGGATAAGCTACAGTCACTGAGATGTGCAAGTGCCACAGGTGAAGACAATTGCAGGTGAATATGTGCTGCTTTTAGCTTTATGCCTTACACGTCTCTCCTTAATTGCAGCAATCTGCGAGCTCTCTGAGTCTTTCAGTCCAAGGTGGCAGAGCTTCCACCATTAGATTTTTTCACAGGCCAAGAGCTCCCAGGTGTTGAGGTCAACATTGCAAGACTGGAGGTTGGCCTTGAGAGTGTCTTCATAATGTACACTTTGTCTGTCCCCAAAACAAGTTCAAGCCTGCAATTCTCTTTAGAAGATAGCCTTTGGTACTCTGTTCTGAAACATACAGACCACATGTCTGCACCTAACTGTTTCAGTGCTTCTGATGTTGCAGCACTCAAGGACCTCGGTATTTAGAATCAAACCTTTCCATTGAATTCCCATTATTAGCCATAGACATTGTAGGTGGAATTTGTCCAAGCACTTTATGTGGCGTCAGTAAGTAATCCACATACTCCACAGTTGTAGAGGAATGTGCTGCTGATGACTGCACGGTAAACATAATTATTTTTTGTTGTTGCTGTCTGACAGCTTCTTTGTTCCAGAGAGAATGCTGAGATTTTGCAAAAGCATCGCTGGCTGCACCAATCTACTTTATAATGTCATAGTCAATCGTTATATCTTCATCTTGTGAAATGAGACAGCCTATGTAGCAAAATTTGTCAACAACCTTGAGTGGTACATCATCACTAGACACAACTGGAGTAGTTGCAGTACTTCCCAGTTGAGGTTAGACCATGTCTTGTGGCTTCCTTAGGCTGATGTTAGGCCAAAAAATGTTGCTGTATACACAAAGCAGTAAGTGAGCAACTGCATGTCCGTGAAATTATGGGCCAATAAAGCACAGTTTTCAGCAAACAGTAATTCACAAATAATTGTCTTCATAACATTTGTCTTGGCATGCACATGATGAAGATTCAGGACACCTCAATCAATACAAATGCCACAATTAATGTCTCTGAATGCTTCTATTAGAACAGCTGCAAACATGATTCTAAGTATTGTTGGAGCAAGAACACAGCTTTGTTTTACTCCACTGATGATGACAAAGGAAGCTAAGAAGCAACCATGGTCAAGGACATGAACCTGCATTGCTGCATGAAAAGATTTAATAATGTTGACAAACCTATTGGGGCAACTGAACTTGTGCAGGACTGTTCACAGGCCGTCTTGATTTACAGAGTCAAAAGTCTGACAAAAAGTACATATAGGGCTTGATTCTTCTCGCAACATTTCTTCTGAATTTGCTGGAGTGCAAAGATTATGTCTAGAAGTACCATGCCCTGGATGGAAGCCATATTGGCTTTCAGGCACTATCTTCTTTTCAAACTGATAAATCAGCTAATTGATCATGACTCAGGCCTGTATCTTTCCTGCAGTGTCAAGAAATGAGATACCATGCTGATTATCGCAAGAAGCGTAATCCCCTTTCCTCTTGTGAAGGGGAATAATGTTGGCATCTTTAAGTTCTTGGGGCACAGCCTCCTGTTCCCAAGTAAATCAAGTTAAGGTCTTAAATAAAGACCAGTGAGTTTCCTGAGCGACTCACAGCCCCCACATTTAAAGAAAATCACAGGAATACCATCTGAACCAACTGTGTTGCTGTTTTATATTTGCTTGACATCTTTACATACTTCAGATATGTTCGGTGGAATTGAGAGTTGGTCTTGAATTGGAAGTTGTACAAGATCATCCAGCACTGATGCTGACATGGTGGAAGGGCTGTTCAGACTCTTATTAAAATATTCTGCCATATCTGCATTCCAGGTCAATTGCAAGCTGTACAGAGTCTTCAGCTTATCAAAAAAACATTTGGAGTCTTTTTGGTCTGCCACTGATTGAAGCTGCTTTGCTTTCATTTTCCACCAGATATATTTCATGTGGCAAAACTTAGGTACATGAATAAGCCTTCTTTTTAATAGATTAGTTTTAATCCTTTACCCATAACATATGAAGAGCATGCATGGATATCAGGAGTTGCTTTATCTCATCATCATGTCCTGGTGCTTCCTCTTTACAAAGCCAAGGACTTTTTAAGAAGCATTGAACACTGTTTCTCTAAAAGATGACAAGGCAGAGTCAGTGTTTATTGTAGTCGACTAAAAAAGTGTATTGAGAACTTCATCAAGTTTTTTAACAAGCCTTACACATGTGAGCTCAGATTTCAATGCATGCACATTGAGCTTCAGTATTCAAGATCGACAACTTCTGTGCTCTTTTAATTGGAGGATCAGTGTCATTTTCCATCTCATGAGCTGATGATCAGACCATAGATTCATAGATTCATAGATATTTAGGTCAGAAGGGACCATTATGATCATCTAGTCTGACCTCCTGCACAATGCAGGCCACAGAATTTCACCCACCACTCCTAAAAAAGACCTCACACCTATATCTGTGCTATTGAAGTCCTCAAATTGTAGTTTGAAGACCTCAAGGAGCAGAGAATCCTCCAGCAAGTGACCCGTGCCCCATGCTACAGAGGAAGGCGAAAAACCTCCAGGGCCTTCCAATCTGCCCTGGAGGAAAATTCCTTCCCGACCCCAAATATGGCGATCAGCTAAACCCTGAGCATATGGGCAAGATTCATCAGCCAGATACTACAGAAAATTCTTTCCCGGGTAACTTGGATCTTACCCCATCTAAAAACCCATCACAGGCCATTGGGCCTATTTACCATGAATATTTAATTACCAAAACCATGTTATCCCATCATACCATCTCCTCCATAAACTTATCGAGTTTAATCTTAAAGCAAGATAGATCTTTTGCCCCCACTACTTCCCTCGGAAGGCTATTCCAAAACTTCACTCCTCTGATGGTTAGAAACCTTCGTCTAATTTCTAATCTAAATTTCCTAGTGGCCAGTTTATATCCATTTGTTCTTGTGTCCACATTGGTATTGAGTTTAAATAATTCCTCTCCCTCTCTGGTATTTATCCCTCTGATATATTTATAGAGAGCAATCATATCTCCCCTCAACCTTCTTTTAGTTAGGCTAAACAAGCCAAGCTCCCTGAGTCTCCTTTCATAAGACAAATTTTCCATTCCTCGGATCATCCTAGTAGCCCTTCTCTGTACCTGTTCCAGTTTGAATTCATCCTTCTTAAACATGGGAGACCAGAACTGCACACAGTATTCCAGGTGAGGTCTCACCAGTGCCTTATATAACGGTACTAAAACCTCCTTATCCCTACTGGAAATACCTCTCCTGATGCATCCCAAGACGACATTAGCTTTTTTCACAGCCATATCACATTGGCAGCTCATAGTCAACCTATGATCAACCAATACTCCAAGGTCCTTTTCCTCCTCCGTTACTTCTAGTTGATGCGTCCCTAGCTTATAACTAAAATTCTTGTTATTAATCCCTAAATGCATGACCTTACACTTCTCACTATTAAATTTCATCCTATTCCTATTACTCCAGTTTACAAGGTCATCCAGATCCTCCTGTAGGGTATCCCTGTCCTTCTCTAAATTAGCAATACCTCCCAGCTTTGTATCATCTGCAAACTTTATTAGCACACTCCCACTTTTTGTGCCCAGGTCAGTAATAAAAAGATTAAATAAGATTGGTCCCAAAACTGATCCTTGAGGAACTCCACTGGTAACCTCCCTCCAACTTGACAGTTCACCTTTCAGTAGAACCCGTTGTAGTCTCCCCTTTAACCAATTCCCTATCCACCTTTCAATTTTCCTATTGATGCCCATCTTATCCAATTTAACTAATAATTCCCCATGTGGCACAGTATCAAACGCCTTACTAAAATCTAAATAAATTAGATCCACTGCGTTTCCTTTATCTAAAAAATCTGTTACTCTCTCAAAGAAGGAAATCAGGTTGGTTTGGCACGATCTACCTTTTGTAAAACCATGTTGTATTTTGTCCCATTTACCATTGACTTCAATGTCCTTAACTACCTTCTCCTTCAAAATTTTTTCCAAGACCTTGCATACTACAGATGTCAAACTAACAGGCCTATAATTACTTGGATCACTTTTTTTCCCTTTCTTAAAAATAGGAACTATGTTAGCAATTCTCCAATCATATGGTACAACCCCTGAATTTACAGATTCATTAAAAATTCTTGCTAATGGGCTTGCAATTTCTTGTGCCAATTCTTTTAATATTCTTGGATGAAGATTATCTGGGCCCCCCGATTTAGCCCCATTAAGCTGTTTGAGTTTCGCTTCTACCTCAGATATGGTGATGTCTACCTCCATATCCTCATTCCCATTTATCATGCTACCATTATCCCTAAGATCCTCTTTAGTCTTATTAAAGACTGAGGCAAAGTATTTGTTTAGATATTGGGCCATGCCTAGATTATCCTTGACCTCCACTCCATCCTCAGTTTTTAGCGGTCCCACTTCTTCTTTCTTTGTTTTCTTCCTATTTATATGACTATAGAACCTTTTACTATTGGTTTTAATTCCCTTTGCAAGGTCCAACTCTACTTGACTTTTAGCCTGTCTCACTTTATCCCTACATATTCTGACCTCAATAAGGTAGCTTTCCTTACTGATCCCTCCCTTCTTCCACTCCCTATATGCTTTCTGCTTTTTCTTAATTACCTCTCTAAGATGCTTGCTCATCCAGCTTGGTCTACAACTCCTGCCTATGAATTTTTTCCCCTTTCTTGGGATGCAGGCTTCCGATAGCTTCTGCAGCTTTAATTTAAAATAATCCCAGGCCTCCTCTACCTTTAAACCCATAAATTCTTCAGTCCAATCCACTTCCCTAACTAATTTCCTTAATTTTTGAAAGTCAGCCCTTTTGAAATCAAAAACCCTAGTTGCAGATTTATTTTTGTTAATCCTTCCATTCAGTTTGAACTGAATTAGCTCATGATCACTTGAGCCAAGATTATCCCCTACAACCATTTCCTCTATGAGATCCTCATTACTCGCCAAGACCAAATCTAAAATGGCATCCCCTCTAGTCGGTTCAGCAACTACTTGTTGAAGGAATCCATCAGCTATCGCATCTAGGAAAATCTGAGCCCTATTATTATTACTAGCACTCATCCTCCAGTCTATATCTGGGAAGTTAAAGTCTCCCATGATCACACAGTTTCCATTAGTATTTACTTTATTAAAAACATTAAAAAGGGCTCTATCCATATCCAAATTAGATCCCGGCGGTCTATAGCACACCCCAAGCACTATCCCAGGGGAGGCTCTAATAGTTTTCTTCCCCAATTTAATTATTGCCCAGACAGACTCAGTCATATCCATTTCATCGCTTCTTATTTCTTTACATTCTATCTCATCATTGATATACAGTGCTACTCCACCACCTTTACCTTTTTTTCGGTCTTTCCTAAACAGCACATACCCTTCAATACCTGTAGCCCAGTCATGACTACTATTCCACCAGGTCTCTGTTATACCTATAATATCTGGTTTCACTTCCTGCACCAGTAACTCTAGTTCCTCCATTTTGTTACCTAGGCTCCTTGCATTAGTGTACAAACATCTTAATTTTTGCTGTTTGGCCTCACTCACATTCTGTACCCTATTAGGCACGGTTATTTTACTACCAGTATAACCTA
This sequence comes from Lepidochelys olivacea, assembly GCF_965140295.1. Lineage (NCBI taxonomy): Eukaryota > Metazoa > Chordata > Testudines > Cheloniidae > Lepidochelys > Lepidochelys olivacea. The sequence continues at coordinate 173,274,856 of NC_140412.1, read as the reverse complement.
TTAGACTTGTATCTACACTGCCCTTCCTCCTACCTACAGCTGTATCCACTCTTACTTCATTTTCTTTCCACTCTATGCTAAATTCTGGCGTGGAGATTACCTGGACATCTCCCAACCATCTCCCCCAAATTCCTAGTTTAAAGCTCTCTTAATCAGTTGTGCCAGCCTCCATCCTAGAAGTCTATTTCCTTCCCTACTCAGATGAAGTCCATCCCGAGAGAACTGTCCTCTATCCATGAATGCCTCCCAATGGCCATACATCCCAAAGCCCTCCTTATAGCACCACTGCCTAAGCCATCTATTGATAGTCATAATCTTGTCACACCTTTGTTGCCCTTCTCTAGGAACAGGCAGAATCCCACTAAAGATCACCTGAGCCTCAATTTCCTTAAGCGTCCTCCCCAGCCTAACATAGTCTCCCTTAATACTTTCCAGTGAGAATCTAGCCGTATCATTTGTTCCCACATGAAGGATAATTAGGGGATTCTTTCCCGCTCCCTTTAGAATCCTTTTTAACCTCAGGTCTACATCCCGTATCTTAGCACCTGGAAGACAGCACACCCTCCTATTTTCTGGATCAGCTCTGGTTACAGGCCTATCTATTCTTCTCAATAAAGAGTCCCCAATCACATAGACCTGCCTTTTCCTAGTGACGGTGCTATTCTCCAGTCTATCCCCTGTTCCCTCTGGCTGCAAGTTTTTTCCATTCCCATTCTCCCTTGTAATCCTTTTTAACCCATCCTGTATCCTCCTGGGGCTCATATTTGGTGTAATCTCCATTAACTCTTCCCCTTTTCCTATAGGACTAACCGCTCTTCTCTTCTTCCTTGCCCTGTCACCTTCAGTGACTACCTGCTGAGCCCCTTCTTCATTTTCCAACTCTGCAAACCTATTCTGAAGCTCTATTTCTCCTTCACTAGCCCGTCTTTTCCTCTGCCTAGTTCTTTTAGTCACATGCTTCCACTGACCACTTTCCTCACCCAGTCTCCCCTCAGAATTCCCTAGTCCTGCTTCCATCTGCAAGTCTGAGCTTTTCCCTTCAGATACCTCATGTCTTTGCTCCATAATCTGCTCAAACCCCTTCCTAAACTCTACCAGACTTTCCACCTGCATCTCCAAACCTCTGATCTTTTCCTCCATCAGCTCTATCAGACGGCATTTCATGCAGACAAAACTCTTACCAGGTGCCCCCTCCAGGATCATGTACATACCACAGCTTCCACATCCAGTCATCTTCATTGTGTCATCTGCTACATGGGTCACTCCCACTGCCACCTCTGAATCTGTCATAGCCTTCCCACCTAAATCCTGTTAATCTGGGAAACACAAACCACACCAAAACACCACCACCCACAGCAAAACCAAACCCCACACAAGCACCACAAGACAAACTCCGCTTTCAAACTCCCACTCAAACTCCCCTGTTTACAGCTCTGTTTGCTAGCTCCTGTGCTGCTGCAGCTGTCTGTGCTGCTGCCTGACTGGCTGCTACCTTTATAGGACCCCTAGTCAGTGAAGCCCCGCCCCCTAATCAGGGCTCAGCTTCTCTCCCAGCACAAAGCCCCTACAAGCCTCTACACATACAAATACTACCAATACAAAGCCAAACAAACACAAATACCTTCTCCTCCAACAGAACTCCCACTCAAACTCCCCTGTTTACAGCTCTGTTTGCTAGCTCCTGTGCTGCTGCAGCTGTCTGTGCTGCTGCCTGACTGGCTGCTACCTTTATAGGACCCCTAGTCAGTGAAGCCCCGCCCCCTAATCAGGGCTCAGCTTCTCTCCCAGCACAAAGCCCCTACAAGCCTCTACACATACAAATACTACCAATACAAAGCCAAACAAACACAAATACCTTCTCCTCCAACAGAACTCCCACTCAAACTCCCCTGTTTACAGCTCTGTTTGCTAGCTCCTGTGCTGCTGCAGCTGTCTGTGCTGCTGCCTGACTGGCTGCTACCTTTATAGGACCCCTAGTCAGTGAAGCCCCGCCCCCTAATCAGGGCTCAGCTTCTCTCCCAGCACAAAGCCCCTACAAGCCTCTACACATACAAATACTACCAATACAAAGCCAAACAAACACAAATACCTTCTCCTCCAACAGAACTCCCACTCAAACTCCCCTGTTTACAGCTCTGTTTGCTAGCTCCTGTGCTGCTGCAGCTGTCTGTGCTGCTGCCTGACTGGCTGCTACCTTTATAGGACCCCTAGTCAGTGAAGCCCCGCCCCCTAATCAGGGCTCAGCTTCTCTCCCAGCACAAAGCCCCTACAAGCCTCTACACATACAAATACTACCAATACAAAGCCAAACAAACACAAATACCTTCTCCTCCAACAGAACTCCCACTCAAACTCCCCTGTTTACAGCTCTGTTTGCTAGCTCCTGTGCTGCTGCAGCTGTCTGTGACCACATGCATGCACCCCACGTTGTATGGGTGATTTTGACTTCTTGATGGTTACATTGGTGTACAATTACATAGTTAATTAAAAGCCAAAGGCCAGAGGTGGGAGGCATTCACATTGTTTTGTGCTTTGTTGCTTGTTGAAATATTGTGTTTGTGATAAGTAACTGGTTCTCCATGTGCTCTGTGAGGAGTAGTGTGCCATTTCAATTCTCTTTCCCCACACCATGCTTACCAATTACTTTAGGCCAACCTTCATGATTGTGACCAGCTCTGGTGTGAAAGTTGCCTTGGAAAATTAATGTGACATGCAGATGAGCTGACTTTATGGCATGATCGAAGTTGTAGAATTTCTCTTTGACTTTGTCACAATATGTCATCACGGGTACATATGCACTAATGACTGTTACATAACATGCAGTTGTCAAATTGAGGCGAAGGACCATCAGGCAGTCCTTCATTTCTTTGGGTACACAATCAAGTGTGCATGCAATAGGTGTCCAAATAGCAAAGCCCACCTATAATAATTGCTTCTCTTCTGTGGACTTGCCTGTTCAGTAGAACATGTATCCAGCACTGACCTGTTCAAGATGGAACTTACTTGGGAGACAAATTTCATTCAATGTTGGTTTTGGCAGCTTCTCTTTGGATGAGCCTTTCAAACCCACCAGCATCATCAGAAAAGAGTGTGGACGTTCCATAATACAACATTCAGTGTTCTTTGTGTGTGATGTTCCTTTTTGCACAATTTGATGACTAGCTAGGCACAAAATACGTGTACGTTGATAATGGAGTGAGCAACATTTAGGGATCCTTTTCTTCCCCCTTCCCTGGATGGGGGAGAGCAGCACTATCCCCTAAAGAGGGCTGTTTTATCACACAAGAAGCATATAGATTCTGATGTTACTTTGAGTCAACAAAGAATGACCACCACTCTTGCACCAGCTGCATGTAGCTTTGTGAGTAGGGTCTCTAGCAGCATCCTCTTCCTGTCCCATTGCCACTTGGGTATCACTGTAGGACTTTCAAAGACGAGAACAAGTGAAGGTATAGCAAGGAATAAGGACTATGGACATGCACAAAGAGTTGTTTAAAGTGGTTCTAGGTTGTGCATGAGTACTCACACTCTCTCTTTTCTTTGTTGGCCATTTAGACTGGTGGTACAAAAGGTTGCAACAAGTGGCTGACAAAAGTTGCAGGAGAGACAACTGGGACAATTGTGTGCAGAGCCCATTGAAGACCAAGGTGTCAGCCCTATGCCTGGGCTTTGCTGCAGAGCTAAAGCTTGTTTGCTAACACCACTGCAGACTGGAGTGGACAGCAGCTGCTCCACCAAAGTCCATAGGCCATTACTGGTTAGCAGGCCAGAGAGCCCTTGTTTGAATACAGAGTATGCCTTCTCCTAGGCCAGCTGCCTACCAGGGCTAAGGAGTTTGGTCTACCCCAGCAATGGACAGCTTTTTGTCTGATCCCTATCCTTTGACCTTTCTGGCTACGGGGGCCATGCCAGGAGTTAAATTCCTGCCGGTGTAACTCCCAGGGTCACTGGAACTCACAACCTTCCCACCTCATCCAGGTGCAGCCTCCAGGGAAGGACTGTACATATACCATCTCACTATTCACATGACAAGGTTCTCAGGAAGTTGTTATATGAAGATTTGCATGCAAATATTAAATATTTGACATACACATATCAAGAGACTTATACCATCTTATAGCATTTAAGGAATTGCCAGGTTTTCACTGTTAAGAAGAAACATGAGTTAGACATAACCAAAACATTTCCCAACTGTACATGTTTTCCTTAAAGTTAAATGAATGACGGTTTTAGCGTGTTTATAAAAAAACACTCAACAGGGATATTGTGAATGTTTAAACTGAGGCTTTTCTTTACAAAAAAGAAGCAATTAAAAGAAGCCCATTTTTACAGCTTAGTTTTACAGCTTCTATTAACATCCCTTATTCATTACTCCTTGTCAACTCTGAGCAGGACATCCTAAGTCTGTGTAAACACACTTGGTGTAATGAACAGTGTTTTATGGCCAAAGGTGTGCTATCCTCGGTTGACATTTGAGGTATCTTGCATTGAGAGAAAACAGATTTCCTAGGAATTTCTTTAATTAGCCTGACCATTGCATTTAATAACAAAAAATAAGGCTGTGTTATTTCTTTAAGCATCTTGAGCATGAAAATAAGTGTAAGTATTTAAGATTCAGTGAAGGAACAGGCAGACACACCTCTGGGTCGGAAGGGTTGTAGTGCCTATGTCTCTCTGTCCCTGTGGGTGTGTCTACACAGCCCCCCAAAAAGGCTCAGAGCCGCAAGTCTCAGAACCCAGGTCTCAGGTACGGCAGGGCGAAAAATAGCAGCGTAGGCATGCAGCGTTGGGGTAGAACCAGCAAGGGGAGAGGGTCTTGGAGTCCTACACTGCTGTTTTTAGAAGTACCGTGCCTGTTCTTTGGTTAAAGGTGTCCTCCCTTCATATATGTGCATTAAACAGGGAGTAAAAGTTTGGAATGTGGTTTTTTTTTTTAAAAAAACACACAGCTGGCACTTCTCATGTTACTTGGGAGGGGGGTAGATTTTGGAGTTGGATATGGAGAGTAGGAGGAGGGGTGAGATATCATTAATAAAGATAACACTGGGAATTACAAAGACAGACATTGTACAATCATCTGTTTAAAGACATTTGAAAATCTGCTTGTGCTTTAAAAGAAGCTTAGAAGTGTTTTCCTTGAGCTGTTGGCTCTCCGCACACCACAGAGTCTCCAGAATGATTGAGATGAAGTGCTCCTGCTAGAGGTTATTATGACAGAGGTGTTAGTTTAACTGTGACAGTCCATGTACAGTTCCAGTCCCATTTCCTCTACAGAAATGAAACAGACAATCAATCATCTGGGAGCCAGGTTCAATCTGGGCCCCCTCCTCTGTGCAGTATGTTCAGGAAGGGCCTTTAGATAGTTGTAGCAGGCAGCCAATTCATCTGGAAACACTGGGAATGAGGGGAAAAAACAGGTTCTAAATGTTCGTCTGAGTTTTAGAAAGTAGACATTTCAAGATGTGGCAGGTTGTTTTGTAATTATTTGGGTCACCACTGTCAGGCTTCACAGCAGTTCAATTCCAGATGTGATCACCACAGTATAATGAATCAGCTCTTGACAAATGTCACGAATTTCCAGCAGCTGAGAGGTTGTTGGTCTTTCTCAAATAGTGTATAGGTGTTTGCTTTCTGTTTTAAGCAATTTTTAGTTGTTATTTTTGCTGCAAGCAGCAGAAGGCCAGAGGAATGATAGCAGTCAAATGAGAAATCCTCTGTTTAATAAACCAGCCTTAGTGTGTGGACCTACTCCATTTTGGGCTTTATCTCTGATCTTGTGTCCCTTTCCTGATTCAGATACACATGTTGCTTTACGGAAGAGGAATACATTGTTTTTATGGGGGGGAAGGATGGTATCTTTCCAGTTTAAGTTCAACGCAGGAGATTTTGGACAAGTACAAAGTGAAAATTTCTAAACATGGAATCATTTCACTCTCTAGTAACTCATGCCAGAAACTAGATTTATTTATTTTTAATTCTTTATCCTTTTGAATTAATTTGGTGATTTTTATTTGCAAAAGCAAAAAACCAAAAGAAGTGACTCCACATCGTGAAAGTTGGATGTAAGCTTCTTCAAATGGCACTGCTAATATTCCATAATCCAATAAACTATTCCAGATTTATACCTTCCTGTTAGTTTTACCTATAGATGGCGCCACATTGTGTAGCAGATTAAATTACAGATAATTGTCTTCAATTTAGTTTAAACCAGATGATTGTAAGAGAAGAATAAATTCTGTGTTTTATACAGAGGAGCCCTAGCAATTTTGTACCCAGTTCTATTTAAATTATTTACACCCAGTTTTCCAAAGTAATCAGGGAAATTTACCATCCCAATAGCAAAACTGATTTGACAGCCCTTTACCTTGGTGACTGATAGTTAAGAAAAAACACAACTACTGATATTTTGCATGCCTGTCCAAAAGAAAAAAAGTAACACTTAACAAGTAGAATTTGTAAGGCAACTTACAATATACCATAATGTATTAATAATTAAATCAAATTATTAAATATCCATTACAGAATAAATGTTTCCCAGCCATATCTGTGATACACTGTTTGCAGGTGCAGTTTTAGTAACTAATGAATGCTATTATAATCTGGACATTTAGGTAATTTAATTGGCAAGGTAATTGCATAATTACTTATTCCTGTAGAGGAATAAAATGTAACTCTATAAATGTTGATGTTCTTGCTAATGAATGCCCTTCAGCCAAAAAATGGTGGCATTAATTTTGCGGTTTGGTTATGCAGTGATGCTTCGACACTGATATATTCAGTTTGCTATATAAAGAAAGATGTGTGGTATGATGATCCAAGCAAGGAACTTGAAGTCATGAGTTTGAGTTCTAATCTTAGGTCTGGAACTGACTCTGTCAGTAGCTTGGGCAAGTCACTTAATCTCTCTGCCTCGTTTTTCACGTGGGAATATTGAGACCTGCCTTGTTGGGTTTTTCTGAAGTATGTTTATGGTAAACATGTTTATTTTAATGTTCATTTATATTAATGTAAGAGAGGCTGGACACATGAATTACATTTTCACAGTCTCAATTGTTCTGTGCTGGGGAGCTTTGCTGCTTGCTGTTGTCAGGTATATTCGCTATAATGTTAGGAGTTTTTGGCGGGAGGGGGTGCTTCTTCAAACCAGTGAATATTTCCAATTCCAAAATAATATTTTTAAAGCACTTTAAAGGTGAAAACTGCTATTACACGCAAATACTATTTTACAGAAGCATTTTTGTAAAGAGGTAAGACTAGTGTTCTTGCAGTCTCATCATCCTTAAAATAGTTTCCATTGGCAGTGAATGCTGTAAATTCAAACCGTTTCCCCTTTTCATCCTCCATGTTTTACTTGCTTATAACTTTGTTAGAAAAAGAAATTTGGGTTGAAAATGACCACGCTAGGAAATAATCAGCCCAAAGATTATTTAAAAACAAAAGTGAGCCATAGGTTAAAAAAAATATTTCCCTGCACTTGGAATATCCCTTTCCTTTTCTAGTGTTCAAAGCATCATCCTTCTTGGCCTTCAAATCTCTCTTTGTAGGGATAGCATGAACATAAAATGTAATAATAATGTATCACTTTTCATCAATAGACCTCAAAGTGCTTTACAAAAGAGTTCAGTATTAGATACATGAAGAAAATAGAGACAATTTTTTTTCTGTAATCTTTCAGTTATAGTAATCCTAGATGCTAATTGCAATGTTGGTAGGTACTGCATTTTTAGACAGAAGGGTGATTTTTAAAGTTCTGTATGGACCTGTGCTGACAGGACTTTCCCCAGCCAACACATTCCCCATCTGTGGATCTTGAACTCCCACTAACAGCTTCTCTAGTGGTCAGAAGGTAAGAGGTGGCCAAAGGCTCTGCTGTTCTACATCACTGGGCCAGGATATGATGAATCCCATACCTTACATTTACAGAAAGACTTAGGTCCTGATACTGCAACTGAGAGCACTGAAGTTGGTGGGCCTTTGAGCCCATGCTATCCAGTGCGGATCTGGGCTTTAGTTATGCCCCAGTCACATACAGCAGTTTGATCTCAATATTGGATTGATCTCACACTATTCTTTTAGGTGGGAATAATAATCTTCAAATGTTTGGTACGTGTGTCATATAAAATGTCCTGAAAACTGTACATTTTCATCTTGTAGGCTTTTTGACACACTCTGCATCCTAACTAAACTTTTGTATATCGGTTTGAACCATTTCCACAGACATTAATTTTTTGCTTAGCTTCTCAATGTTGACAGGTTAAAGCTATAGTTTCTAGGTAAAATACTGTTGTTTTCACTAAAAGTTATGTCCAAGCTAATGTGAGTATATTACCCATATTTCTTAATTATACTGCAAATGTTTCTACCACGCTTTTTTTTTTCCAGAAAACTGAGCAGGTTGATAGTAATTCAGGACATAATTAGAAAAAATGCCAAGAAATCAGAGAATTAATCTCCGTTAAAACATATTAATAAAAAGAAACAAACTTGGAGGACACACCTTCTTAAAAAGGTAGATGTGCTGAATAATCTCTAACTCCTCAACTATTTAACAGGAGCCGTTTTAAGTAGTGCCTTATTTGCAGGGTGTGAGTGATCTCTGAAAAAGCTGCAGGTTATTTGTTTTTTCTGTAAGTTTCTGCGCTGGAAACATTTAGTCAAGGGATTTCAGTCATATTCACCTATTTTGCAGTAGTAAGAATATGACATAAGTTGTCTGCAGCTGCCCTGGAGCTAAAGAAGGTATATTACAGATGCAAGTGGAGTATATTTGCAGTCTACACCTATAAGAAGCAGCTCATTTGAGTCAGGGTTACCAAACAAGTTGAAGGGCTCATTTGAATTGTATTTCTCTACCAATCGCTCTTCCACTCCTTATTGGGTTCACATTCTGCCAAGTGACAAGAAAGACTATAGCCATTGAAAGTCTGTGAAATGGAAAAGGAGACAAAGCAAGCAGCAGTTACTCTATAGGACTCCCTTCCCCTCTAAAGTCCTGGCATGAGAGATAAGTGAATAGAATACATAGTTTCCCCAGATTTAACATAGGCAGAAACATTAAGCATTGATACCAACACCCACCCCCCAAGTTAAATTCTCTGCATATGTAAATTAGCACAGCTCCTTTGAAATCAGTGGAGTTGCTCCAATTTATACAAGTTGTTAATTTGGCCTATAGTGTTGATTGAAAAATTGGCATATTCTTAAAATATTCTGGTTCCATTTGCACCCAATTCCATGGAAGATGATCTAGGGCCATATTCTCCTCTCGTTTACCCTGGTGTACATCAAAAGTAAGTCCATAGAAGTCAGTGGAATTACATTATAAAAGCCGTGTAGATGAAGAGAGGTCTGACCCTTAAAGCCTTCTCATCCCAAAAAATGAGGAACAGACCTCTTTCCTTTCCACTGTCGGGGGGGGAGTCAGTTCTAGTATATGGAATAGATAATAATTAAAGTAATGTATCTCAGCAGATTACTATAGTTCATAAAGGATATTAGAGCTATAATTCATATACTCGGATGCCTCTATTGAGAACCAATAATGTATTACCTGAATTCATCCTTCTAGGGAGAAAGAGTAGAAAAGAAAGTGAAAGGGATAATTTAATTTAATGTTTGAAACCACTTCAAAACTCTATTCCCCCAATCCCCAAATGCTGAGAGTCAATCTAGTACTACATCACAACATATTATTTTCAGTGTACTTGAATTTCAAAGGAACTTCTTTCTAGATGCTTAAAATCCATAGTACCCTTCAAGGATATGAATAAATCACTTTTCTTCAGTTTGCCTTACATACAATGCTAAATAAGTGCACAACGTACATACAAATGTAAAAGCAATGCTACTGTGTGTAATATTTATCTTCAGCCTGAATTATGATTCTCAATATCCTTTATAGCAGGAATTCTAAATAGGAAAAACTCTCCAAAAGTGTATCTTTCATGTTTTTTTATTTACTTCCATTAGTATCAGTCTATTGTGATCCATCATGGAGACAAATCCTTGATCAAAACTATCTTTGAGTAAACTATTACCATTTGAGTAAATGTTATGTTCTGATTACTTAAATTCCTCCTTCAATTTCAGTTACATATGGTATGGTATGCTTCTTCTCTTCCTTGCATTAGAGAAGCAGCATGTTCTAGAGGATTAAGCATGACTTCGGTAAGTAAGGCCTGGGTTTTGATCTTGGCTCTGCCAACCAATACGCTGTTTGACCTTGGTCAAGTCTCTAACAGATCTGTGCCTCATCCATAAATTAGGAGTAATTATACTTCCCTAACTCACAGTATTGTTGAGAAGGGTAATAAAATAAATAAATTAAAGGAAGATCATATATTTACAATTATAGATCAGTCTATGAGTGTTAAATAGAAACTGGATAAGTGCTAAGTGTTATTATTAAGATGTGTAGTTCTACTGCTGCCATATTCCACCCCAGAAATGTCTGCATAATAAAACATATATATAGTCAGAGTCTAACCTAGTGCCCTGGTGGCTGAAAAGAGATAGGGGTGATTAGCCATATGACTGGCACTTGAGACATTCTTCCATTGCACACAAAAAGCAACAAGGAAGAATGTTACTGCTCCGCTCAGCAGGTCAACCTGTGCTTTCTTACTGCTGCTGGTTACTTTTTGATACTGATGGTAGCTTATGTGCTAGCTTGCTAAGAGCAAGGAATGTGTCCTCTATATCATAGACCATGCCACCCACTGGTACATGAGTTGGCATGTTAGCCATCCTAACCTCCTAGTGGTTTCTTAAGTGCTCTGAAAGGATCCTTCCCTTGTGCTTTTATGGGGAAATTGCTTCTTGCACCTTCCACTTGTTATATATGAGTGATAAGAAGCCAGGATTTAGGTCATGATTCTTGTAATATGCCTTATTATTTCTAGCAAGGTTTTGTTGAAAATGAAGATAAACTAATTAGGAATTAAGTAGTTGAGATGGCTATTAAAGGCTCTGTGTTTGGGGAAAAAATTGGCTTTTCCTAAAGAACAAACTGCATAGTCTCATTCGAAGCCTACTGAAAAAGAGAGGATGAACTTTACTTTCTTTCCTCTGATATTGGTGGTAATACATCCAGCATGGTTGAAGCCTGACCTTTCCTATCAGTTGCTGGTCTTCCCACTTGAGATTACTCAGTGTTCTCTGACATTTGCTAAGCTACAAAAAAGTCCTAGGAATTTTGTGTCAGTCTCTTGGGTGGAGTCACAAAGTCATATCTCCATTGTGATAGGCTGTACCAGCCAGTTCAACAACAGATAAATGTCAAGAGGCCAGAAAATAGTCAACAGCCAGTAGAAAGTGCCATGTTATGATGTAAGGGTCATAAACGTATCTCATATCAGAGTGGAGCTCCCGTTATTTCTATAAAATGATCAGCTATGGATCAAAGATAACATATAGCTGTAGTTTTGTGAACTATTATAGGGAGATGTGGAATGAAATATGCCAAAATATCACAGTGTGCACTAAAATAAAAGTGGCTAGGAATGTAATTAACTTAGGAGACCTGGGCCCAGGGTTTCAAACCATAGGTACCTAAAAGTTAGGCTTCGAAGTATATATTTAAGAAAATAATCATAAGTGGCCTAATATTCAAAATTATTTAGCACCTCTAGCTCTCTTTAAATCAAATGGGATTTGTAGGTGATCAGCAACTCTGAAAATCAGGCCACTTTTACTTACATATTTAGGAACCTAACTTAAGGCCACTTAGGTTGGAACATTGTGGCGCCCTGGGTTCTTTTCTTATCTCTGCTACAAACTTCTTACATCACTTTAGGTTGGCCTGAATTTTCAGAAGTGTTCACTATTTTTGGGTGTCACAGGTTTTAGTTGGCCAACATGAGACAAAGCAGAGGGGCTGAGAATTTACAACTCCAGCTGAAGTCAGCACCTCTGAAAATTAGGTCCTTTGTGTCCCAAATGAAGCATCCAAAATTAATGGACACCTTTATAAAAATAGGTTTTAATCTTTATGCACCAGTTTCACTTTAACACTTCATTACTTCTCTACTTCACAGCAGTCTTGCAAAGTTAAATTCATTGATTGTAAAGTACTTTGTGAACCTAAGGTAGAAGGAGCTAATGGAGTGCAAATGATGTAAATAATAAATAAAACATTTCTCTCTCAGTATTACATTTATTACTTGTGTTTATGCCCCAAATTAATACTATGTCATAAATTGTTATTTTTACTGTAATTCATAGACAATAAGAGATTCTTGCTTAGCAATTCAAAATAAGATGATTGTATTCCCTTAAGAACCACTGACAGTTCTTAGGACACTTTGAGATAATTACTGTGGAATTACCATAATATGTGTAATTTCTTGAGGTCCTGCTTCTGAAGTGATAATAATGAAATAATAGAGGTTGTGGATGTAATAAGACCATCACCTCTTTCTATCTCTTTTTAAACACATTTTTCATTTTCTGTCCCTAATCCTCTGGGGTATGTCACATGGAAACTACAGTCCTCCAGAGTTACATTTATGCCTTCATGAAAGCCCCCATGTTAGCAGGGCTGAAGGAGAGTCTGTAATGAGAGTGCTAGCAGTGACTGCAACAGGAATGTGCACTTTCAGTCTTCACCAGAGAAGTAACGAGTGAATGCAAATGACAGGTGATCAGCACTGTCCATCTCAGGAGAAAGTTTGGCTGTGCTGAACACATCACAGAGATGATATTTCACATCAAGAAAAATTTCTAGCCAATAAAATCTCTTTGGCTATGGAATAGTCTCACTCAGGGAAACTATGGTTTGGGACATCTAAAGAAAAATTGTGATGAGTTTTACAACTGTTTTAGATGACTGCAGAAAAATGCTGTTAAAAATAAAATGCTCACTCTGCCCTCAAAGACTTCATAACATGTTCCTGTCTGCCTATATCCAAGAAAGTGTAGCTAAGGAGTGTCCCAGTGGGAGTCTGGTACCAGCTGTATTTTACATGGAAATTGCAAACAGCAATGAAAAATACCAAAATGTACTTCAAATTCTGGTGAATTGGACAACTGTAATCCCGGAGGGTCTCTATTTTAATGATAATTCCAACACGAAACACAAAAACATCAGAACTGTGGCTAGTCACACAGAGAACAGCATATTTCCACAGCTCATTTTGGGTATGTTCTGCATCTTTTCTGGGGTTTTATGCAGTTTTGGGATGTACACACTTAAAAAAATAATTTGTAGCATAAAAGAGTTGTACCAACATCCAATTGTTCCCTATATGTCTGACTGTGATATCCTGTGTCTCTGGAAGTTCTGATGCTCCAGGTCTAGAACTATTCATATATGTCATCAGTCTAGTAATCTGGGTGCTCCTGTCTCTTTATTTTGCATTTTAAAAAATATAGGGCATTAAAAATAATCAGTAGTAAATTAGCCATGTTTGTCACTGGACTAAATATTCCATTCCAATTTTCCTTTCTGCCCAAAACACCAGCAAATATACCATAGCATTATGTGAACCAAATGTTCTTGTCCTACACACACACACACACATTTCTAATTTCTGGTATTCGTCAGAAGAAGGGAAGCTTTTGTTTGCTGTTTACTACTGAGCACACACTAGACTCTGGTTGAGAAATTATTAATTTAAAGAAGGTTGTTTTTCCTCATGTCAAGGTTAATTATAGTAGGGTACAGACCTAGCCTGTATTTCCGCAGGAAGCAGATTCACACAAGGTTTGTCAGAGTCAGAGTTGGATCATAATTCAGATGACTGTACGGATCTGTTTAAATTCCGTGTGAAACAAGAGAGCTAGAGGAGCACATACCATCACCTTCAATGAGATGTTTGGTGTAGGAGAGTCTATGTCCTGATACCTCCCTTCTCTTCATGTGCCAGTATATTTATGCCTGTATCTATAATTTACATTCCATGCATTTGAAGAAGTGGGGTTTTTTACTCACAAAAGCTTATGCCCAAATAAATCTGTTACTCGGTAAGGTGCCACTGGACTCCTCGTTGTTTTTCTGGTACCTATTGGTTTACCACAAAAAGAGAAGAAAACAAAGGTGTGAGATTTACCTTCAGTTGATGAATCTCCTTCTTTCTTCATCAACCAGTTCAACAACTTCTTCAGTCTCACTGAGGCTTGCAGAATGGTCATGAACATTTACATTAGTAGACACCAAAACACACGTACCCTTTTCATTTGTACTTAGGGATAATTTTAAAAAACTGATAGTTTACTCCTTAGTGAAAAAGCATTATTACCCACCTGCGTGAGTGAGCGTGTAGAATTTTGCAGTAATGCTGTCAATACCCATCAGCATCTTTTGTTCTATTCTCTGTCAGATTGTTTGATATATGGAAGGAAGTGACACAAGTGAGCTGTAGCTCACAAAAGCTCATGCTCAAATAAATTGGTTAGTCTCTAAGGTGCCACAAGTACTCCTTTTCTTTTTGCGAATACAGACTAACACGGCTGTTACTCTGAAACCTGTCAATAGTAACACTGCCATTTGTACAATCTTTAATCTTAAATGTGTACACTCAATTTGTTGTTAAGATATACGTTTCTTTACAATGATGACCTCTTCAATGAAAGGGTTAACCAGGGATCATTACAGGATGGTCCCCTGCCAACAGCTGATGACTGATTTGACAGCTAATGGACTGATGTGATGTTGAAAGCCTTTAATGCTCCAGCAAAGCAGTCATTAAGTGCAGCAATGATAGATTTTTGAAGGGATTATTACTATTATAAACTGTATTCAGTGATTTGAAGTAGAATTTTTTTCTAGTCCGTGGAAGCTGTGAGGCAACTGAATTGGAAAGTCAGTCACTCCTATGTGATTAACAAGCAATTTTCCACTAGTCACGATGCTGGAAGTGCTCTGGTACAGTAGATATATAATTCTTATTAACAGAGTAATTGAAAGAATTGTCCCTACTTTTTCTTCTGACTTCAACAATTTCTGTTGCTTATACTTTCTGTATTTTGAGGGCCATGCTGTTTTTAGGAGGCAATTTCTGCATTCTGTTTAATTTTGATTTTTTTTTAGTAAGTGTGAATGATTTTTGAGAACATGAAATGAGGGTCTAATAATAGTAGAGATTCCGTAGACGTAGTGGAACTAAATACTTTGCAAGATTTCCGCATATTATCACCTCCATGCTGACTTCCAACATCACTTTTAGTCTAGGCTGTAGGGCCTCGAATGAGACACAAGCAACTCATTGTGGAATAGTGATGGTAGACTCTCCAGACCCAAGTCTGGTGATCCACATTGCAAAATGCCTGGGCTCTGACCCGTGTCACAACAGGACTCTGGCCTATCTCAGACTAATTTTGATGTGGATGGAAAAGGGGCTTAGGCTTGAACCTGATTCTGAGCCTGGGCTTAGTGTGCTGTGTAGACATACCCATAGTGACTTCTGAGCAATAATTCTAATTCAGTTCTCTATCTGATAGGCTATTATTTTAACTCACTCTCTGACTTAGGCTCTTCTTGCATTAAGTTTTGAATTGAGGTACAGGGAATGAATCTCTTGTGACTGAAACAAGTCTAGTAAGGAAATTTAACCTTTATTCCAGAATCTCGGGTCATATTTTCACTACAAAATGTTATCTTAGAACATGACTGTGAAGAGCTGAGTTGACTAATACGATATTGACCACAACTTTGTGATCAGTGCAGACAAGTACACATCGTACTGGAACTAGAGTTTAATAATGATGACTAGCTGATACAGTGTGGACACAACTTGTCCCTATCTATACTAAATGCAAAGTCATAGTCAGCATCATGTTAACTGATTCAATAAGTCAAATAAGTATGAGATTGAGAGGGTCAGTGTGGAGCAAATGCATAGACAGAGTTTGGAATCAGGACGGAACTTTTCAAATGCATATGGAAGAGATATTTTATTATCTGGCAGAAGAGCTCATAACAGGCACCATTAGTTAATTTTGCGGTGCTGTTTTTCTGTGTGTGTCTTCTGCATTATCATTTTCATTGTTTTCAAGCCAGGCACGGGAGAACAGTTTTTAATCATATCGCCTTGGGACAACCTTTGTTGTTTTGTTTTGTTTTTTTGGTTTGGTTTGGTTTTTTAACAAGGCTGCTTAATGACTTCATTCATCAAAACTGAGTCTGACTCTGATGGGGTATTCACCCCACACTGGCTATGAGAGGGTTAATGTATAGTGAGAAGGGAGCTAATTAGCCTGGGAGGCCACAGCTGAGAGGAAGCAGGTGGCTAAGCAATCCCCTGACTCAGGGAGGGAACTGGGGAGGAAGGAGCTGGACAGGAAATTAGAAGTAGAGGGGGCTGCTGGGAAAGTGTGCAGTCACTCCCTCAGAGAAAGTAGGAGTATCTGGAGGCTGCAGAGACAGGTATGCTACAAGCTTCAGAGGGGTAGCCGTGTTAGTCTGGATTTGTAAAAGCGGCACTGTTAGTCTATAAGGTGCCACAGAACTCTTTGCCGCTTTTACAGGTATGCTACAGTTACTCTCTGGGAGGAAGGAGTGCCAAAGGGCACAGAGAAAGGCAGTAAATTCTGGAATAGACCCCGGTTGCTGACTAGAGGGTCCCTGAGCTGAAACACAGAGAAGAGGGCAGGTCTGGGTTCCCCGACCAGCCACTGAGAATATGGCACCCGGGGGTGGTGAGTGGGAAGACTGCCTAAGACTGAGGAAGTGGCAATGAGGCAGTGAATGGGAAGACTGCCTAAGATTGCTGAGGAAAGACTTTGATACCCCAGAAGGGGGAAATGCATATAATGACCTGGCCGGAGGGCCAAGTCATGAAGAGGCAGCAGGAGCTCAAGCAGTGAGACAGGGGCTGCAGATAGAGGCAGAGAGACGGCATGAAATCATGGGAAGTGCATTGACCTTGCAAAGATAATCCCCAAACAGACCAGGAGGAGATGCCATCCTAGTGGTGGGTAGAGTACCCCTGTCACATTGACTGACTTTATTTGAGATTCACAGAACTGATGCAATGGACTCACAGGAAATAAACTTCTAGGTTCAGGGACCACTAAAGAATTTATTTTACAAAGTATCCCAAGCAGCAATGCCAATGGGAGTTAAAACTCTCTTATGTCCCCCAGCCTTTCAGCTAATAAATATTATCACCCATCGCTTCACAATGAAGATAGTGATGCAGACGAGGTGCCCTTCTTCAGTGAATTGGCATTACTGTTCAATTGCAGAATGGAGGAACAGGAAGTGTGTGTTTGCACCCTTCTCCTTTAAAAAGGAGGTCTAGTTTATATCTGCTGTGCCCACTGGATGGAGTATATGGCCCTCATATAATGCCTGTACCATAACCTTTTGCCTGGGATTCTTGTATTTTTACTGCCCTCCTGATATTATTATTATTATTATTTATTTGTGTTTTCATAGCACCTAGGAGCCCAATCAGAAACCAGAATGCCGCTGTGCTCAGCGCTGTACAAACACACAACAAAAAGTTATTCTTCGGGATTCTGAAATGCTCTGTGTTCCTACTACACATCATTTTCCATTTAGATCCTCACTTGCTGGAGGGTCTAGAGTTTTCTGAAAACCAAGATTAACAATGTCTTAAACTTTTGAAAAGTTTTATCAAATTGTCTGACAATAAAGTCTATATTAATTAGTGGTCCCGTATAATAGTACTAGGGAGAGGACTCCCAACTCCAATATAGTAAACTGTATATTACTTTTAATACTGCCCATTAGATGGCAAGATATTAGAAGGGTAACATATAAAGGCAGTGTCAAAGTTCCTTCCCCACTCTGAACTCTAGGGTACAGATGTGGGGACCTGCATGAAAGACCCCCTAAGCCTATTCTTACCAGCTTAGATTAAAAACTTCCCCAAGGTACAAATTTTGCCTTGTCTTTGAACAGTGTGCTGCGACCACCAAGCGTTTTAAACAAAGAACAGGGAAAGAGCCCACTTGGAGGTGTCTTCCCCCAAAATATCCCTCCCAAACCTTACACCCCCTTTCCTGGGGAAGGCTTGATAAGAATCCTCACCAATTTGCATAGGTGAACACAGACCCAAACCCTTGAATCTTAAGAACAATGAAAAATCAATCAGGTTCTTAAAAGAAGAATTTTATTTAAGGAAAAGGTAAAAGAATCACCTCTGTAAAATCAGGATTACCTTACAGGGTAATCAGATTCAAAACATAGAGAATCCCTCTAGGCAAAACCTTAAGTTCCAAAAAGACACAAAAACAGGAATATACATTCCATCCAGCACAGCTTATTTTACCAGCCATTAAACAAAAAGAAAATCTAATGCATTTTCTAGCTAGATTACTTACTAACTTTACAGGAGTTGTAAGGCTGCATTCCTGATCTGTTCCCGGCAAAAGCATCACACAGACTGACCAAACCCTTTGTTCCTCTCCCTCCAGATTTGAGAGTCTTGTCCCCTCATTGGCCATTTTGGGTAAGGTGCCAGCAGGGTTACCTTAGCTTCTTAACCCTTTACAGGTGAAAGGGTTTTGCCTCTGGCCAGGAGGGATTTTATAGCACTGTGTACAGAAAGGTGGTTACCCTTCCCTTTATATTTATGACAGACAGTTTATACACTACATTGCAAAATTAGCCAGGACGTAGGTTATGGAATTAATAACATTTTTTGTTCACGCATGTCAGATACAGTTAAGAATTAACTAAACAAAAGTTTTGTGTTACCCAAGTAACATGCTAAAATGTAAGGATGACTTTAACCCCACATGTATTCCAGCAATCTTTTTTTTTTTTAGTAGAAGGGTTGATTGATTTATTCCTGATATATCTTATACCAGTGTTTCTCAAACTGGGCTTCTGTGAGGGTACTCCCGGGGATCCACAGGCCTTGCTGATCAACTCCTCCCCCTCCCTCCCTCAACTCCTCCCCCTCCCCTCTCAGTGCCTCCTGAATGCTGGGGATGCTGGGAGGGTCGGGGAGGAGCAGAGACAGGTCATGCTTGTTGGAGGAAAGAGGTGGGGAAGAGAAGAGGCAGGGGTGGAGTGGTGGTGGGAAGAGGTGGGGAGGGGGTGGGGCCTTGGGGGAAATTGGTGGAGTGGGAGCAGGGCCTGCAGCTGAGCAGGGTGGCTTGTGGGTCTGTGAAAAAAATCAATCAAAATGGAGGTCCTCAGGTTGCTAAAGTTTGAGAATCGCTGTCCTACACTGACTAGGAAAAGTTTACAACATGAGAGGTTTAAATAAAAAAATATCTAGACAATCAGGAGACTCCTCCATTTATCCTGAGTGTCTAAAGATACCTGTGGCAAGTACAGGGAAAGGCCATCATGTACTCTCTTGCATACTCCCCAAACTCTGTGGATAGCTCCAGCTTCCAACCAGGAGAATTGAGTTTAGGAGCTGAACTCCTGTTCAAATTAGTGGCCCCATACTTCTGCAGAGAAGAACCTCTTTATTTTGTTTAGTTACTTTTCTTTAGTTTCAACACAACTGTGTTTGGATGGGGTTTTCCCCTGCTTTTTTCTTTAGGACCCTTCTTTTTGACCATTAGCACTCTGGGTTATGCCAAAGACTCCAAGATTTAAGCCCTGCCAGATCTGCCACAGGTCTTTTCCTCATAGTTATGGACATTCAAGCTACCTCAGAGGAATCTATGCCCTGTCAAAGTATAAGTCCGTATGGCGTTTAAAGGCAGGTCTCAAAAAGACACAGAGGCTAGACTGAAGCTCCTTCTAATGTAATGCTCACTAGCCCTAGTTTTGTCTGCTCCCCTGCCCCAATACATTGGCATCAACATCCCAGGCCACTCCAGTGGCTCTTGCAGCTCCAGCAGCACCTTCAGAGGATAGGACATCTAAATAGAAGAACCCTCTTTGCTCAAGTAGGGAAACAAGGGAGAAAATGCCATAAATCCCTCTCGAAAGAGATCTCACATCCCTCAAGGAATACAGCTGAGGCGCCATCTGATTCCAGTACCAAGCTTCCAGTACTACACAAGAAGCAGCATGTGGAGGAATCTTCTAATAGACATTCTCAGGGAGCAGTCTATCTTTTAGCACTGAGATGCACTCAGGCCTCCTACTCATGCTCCGGTACCATCATATTCTTTGCACCAGAGCTCTGAGATCAGAGAAGTTCCTCTACAAGCCTATGCAATTCCACACTCACCATCTTGGCACTCATCCCACTCCAAACCCCAGTTCCAAATCAGACTTCTAGATACCATAGCTCTCGAGTACACTCCAGGTTTCTTTCATTAGAGGTCCTTTTCATGCCAAAGGAACTGGAGTCAACCTTGCTATGGACCTCTGTCAAAGCCCCTTGTCCAGTACTGTTCAAATATCTGCAGCAGACATCCTGCCAGACTGAATTCCCATCTGAATTCTCCAGACTTTGATACTGACACCTATGTTTGATGCTCTGCCTTTCAGCCCTGGGGACTCTGAGTCTCAGTACAGGTCTCTCTTTCAGCACCACACCACCACATCCCTCTAAGCCAGTATTCTGAAGAGGATTTCCCATATCCCATCAAATGTCCTAGATCCAGGGATTATGAGCATCTGTGGGGACTCCTTTTCCACCTCCACGTTGGGCTTACTGGAATTCCTGGTGTCACCTTGGTGAAAATTTTATAGGGTACCAGCCAGAAAGAGACCCCAATATCTGCTGGTACTGCATCACTCACTAACACCAAATGATCAAACTTCAGTACTGCATGATCTCCCTCTGGTACCTTATGCCCCTTAAGCATCAGGAGGCACTCAAAAACAGCAGGATTCATAGATTGAGGGAAGCTTGCCCCCTTCAGTGAAATCTTCATCCCCCAGTAATGCTGTAATGTTTTCTCCATATTCTTAAACTGACAATTTTCAGACCTTCCAAAACCTCATGAAATAGCTGTCAGAATCTTTCTAGATACCATTAGAAGAGTTCTGTGAGTTTCAACACACTTTGGTGGACTTTTTAAATATCACCCCTCATGGGAAAAATGCCCTCCCAATCAATGAGGCTCTGTTTTCCCTTTCAGGGACCCTTCTCATGAAGAGCTCTTAAAACAAGAGATCCAGTTTCTCATACTCTTGGGGGTGATTGAACTGGTTTCCCCAGAGTTTGTCAGAAGAGGGTTTTATTCCAACTATTTCCTAGTTCCCAAGAGGAGAAGAAGATGGAGACCAATCCTCAGCCTCAGAAACCTGAATGCCTATATTCTTTCCAAGCACTTCAGGAGGAGGACGAGGATAGCCATTATAATTCCATGCTTAGATCCAGGAGATTGGCTTATGGCCCTCAACCTCCAGGATGCCTAAATTCATGTAGCTATTCACTCATCCCACAAACATTTCCTGTGTTTCAAAATTGGCTCATAATGCTACCAGTACTGGGTCCCTTCCTTCAAGCTCTCCACAGCTCCAAGGGTCCTTACAAAGCTTCTCTCAGCAGTGGTGGCCCATAGACATCAATGGGGCATAGCAATATTCTGATAACTGGATAGTTGGCTGCTTGAGAGTCAATCAACTCTAAAGGTCCAGACTGCAACCCCGAGCCCTATTTCATGCTCTGGACCTTCACATCAATTGGAAAATGTCTACATTGAGCCCAGTCCAAAGAATAGACTTAATAGGAGCCACTTTAGACTCCCTAACAGCGAGAGCCTCTCCCCCAAAAGAGAGATTCTCTAGTCTATCTAGTCAAATCTTGACAATAAAAAGCAGCCCATAAACAACTGCAAGGACCTGCCTGCAACTCATTGGCCCCATGTCGGCTTCCATGTTCATCATACCTCATGCAAAACTGCACCTCAGGTGTCTTCAGGCATGGCTAAGGACAATGTAAAACCCAAACAGACAGTCTCTCCAAATGCACTGCAGTATCTCAGAAGGTTCTGGACTCTCTCACGTGGTGAAAGGACCCACTGAAGGTCTACATGGGAACCTCATTCTCATATCCCCCAGCCTCAAAAATCCTTACAACAGATACTTCTCTTTTGGGGTGAGGGGCTCACCTCCAAGGGGCCACAGCCCATAGCAAATGGAGAGGTCACACTCAATATCCTGGAGCAGTTTGATTTGCTTGTCAACACTTCCTTCACACTATATAGGGCCGCTCCACCAGGGTGATGCTGAACAACAAGAGCAGCAGTGAATTATATTAACCCCAAACAACATGAAATGCCACCTTTTCTGCTCCACAGTATAACTCATTGGGAGATGCTCTCAAAACACTGTGTCCCCATACCCGGTGGTATGCTTACTTTTACTGCTAATCCTCAAACTGTGTCAGGAAAGAGCGATGATTATCCTAATAGCACAGTCCTGGCCAAGACCAGTGTGATACTCAAACCTTCTTCACCCCTTTGTGTGCCTCTCAACCTTCTTTTCAGGAAGAATCTCCTGTTGCAGTACCTGGTGACTGTGATCCATTCCAGGTCGTCGTCCTTGAACTTGAGAGCATGGTTCCTAAATCATTCTTGAACATGGAGGTAACACATTTGGATAAGGTCCTGTCAGTTCTCCTATCTATCAGGAAACCTAGTACTCACAGAACTTACCTTTAGAAGTGGAAATGCTTGCATGCCTTGTGTTCTCTTCACTCTTCTCAAGCATCAGAAGTTCTGCTTTCCAAAATCATAGACTATGATTGGATTTAAAGACACAAAGTCTATCAATGAGGTTAGTCAGACTACATTTGGCGGCTATCACAGCCTTCCATTCACCCACTGAGGGCTTCTCAGTTTTTGCCCATCCCACAATGAACAGATTCTTCGAGGGCTTACATAATTTGTTTCCACCTGTACGGAACTCAGATCTCAAGTGGGACCTTAATTTGGTTCTCAGTGCCCTAAGAAAACTCCCCTTTGACCTGATGGCTACATGTTCTCTCCTCCACCTCTCCTGGAAGACTTTATTGCAATCACTACAGTTAAATGAATGGAAGACCTCTGTGCTTTCATGGCAGACCCACCATGTACTGCCTTCTATAGAGATAAGGTTACACTGTATCCCCATCATCACTTCCTCCCTAAGGTCTCTTTGGAATACCATATTAATCAAGAGATCTGTCTGTCATTGTTCTATCCAAAGCCTCATGCCTCCAGAGTAGAAACCAGCCTACATACACTAGATGTCAGAAGACCTCTCACCTTCTACCTGGACATGACTAATATCTTCTGGGTGTCTCCCAGATTATTTGTGTCTTTTTCAAAGAGGATGAAAAGACAACCGATTTCCACTCAAAGATTATGTAAGTTTTGGGTGACATTTTATCCTGTTATGAATCCACTGGGATGCATTCCCATCACAGAGTGACGGTACATTCCGTAGAGCTCAGTCCACATCTGAAGTGCTACTGAAAGATATTCCTATGACAGAAATCTGTAGGACTAAAACTTGATCTTCCATTCATACCTTTTCCAAGGATCATGCCATCTTACCTGCTTCCAGGGATATTACTACCTTTTGGTGAGGCAGCCCTCCAAACCATCTTAGACTTGCCTCCTAAGCACACACCTTGACACTGAATTCCTGCATGGTAATTTTCTATGGTAGAGCACCCATAGGGATGTAAACTCGAAGAAGATGAAGAAGTTTCTTACTTTACAGTACTCAGAGTTACTTATCTTACAGTAACTTGAGTTGGTCAAGATGTTTTATCCCATTTGGGTGCTCCACCTCCCACGCCCCCTTCTCCTCAGCTGTGAAGGCTTTGCATCACGGTCATGAAGGAACAGAGTGGCGGTGAGTCCACACCACCTTATATGCCCTTGTTTAGACGCACAAGGTACTGCTCTCACAGGCATGTGCCCACGGACTCTGCTTTGCATTTTCTGATGGAGAGCACATGGTCGCACATGTATCCTATGGTGGAGCACCCATAAGGACAAAAACATCTTGAGGAATTCAAGTTATTTTCTTTCCTTTTGATCAAATAGGACACTGTTAAATAGGACATGTTTTTCTACATCTCCAGTTAAGACTTTTTTCCTACCAGGAATTTGATTTAGTCACTTGTTTTATGAACCTGTTTGCTCTTTGCACAAACTTCAGTTAATTAATAATCAGTTGAAATCACATCATTTCTTTGATGGACATTTTCATTTATATTTTAATATGAGATGGCAAGTAACACATACATGGTCAGTTAAATAGATTGACATAGAACAGTATCAAGGAGATAACTAGGCAGTTTGAGGATTCACAGGCCCTTTCCTCTCTTGGTTTACTTCAATGGAGTAAAGCCTGATTTACACCAGTGTAACTGTGAGCAGAATCAGGCTCAATGTTTCTCCGACTAATTCTTCTAACCTGTGACAATGCATTATCAGTTAATTTAGATGCAGCTGACAGTTGGTCTAATGCAACCTCACATTGAAACACTTCCTGTGAATCACCTTGATGTTCAGAGTGAATTTTCTTTTGAATTAAAAAATTTAAATATTATTGCCAACTTTACCAAAAAATTGCAAGAGCAGACTACAGCTCTTCAACATTCAGATGGCAGTAACAGAGATGGACAGGTGTTAATGTGCCTCTGGCTGCAATCAACAGATTTTCGTAAGTCACAGGTGTGACAGGATCCCCTGAATTTCAAAGATCAAGTGACATCACACCGGTAAATTACAAGTTATTTTGCATTAACCTGAAATCCATTTATTATGCTGCTGTAGAATCACTATTTATATAAAGTTAAGAGACATATTTAATAATAAAAAGAAATCACTGTTTCTTAGGGCCCAAATCATTAAAAAAATATATTAATGAGGACATTTAATTAGATTCCTAAATATGGATTTAGGAGTTTAACTTTGAGATCTTAGGTTTTTAAAATCATGGCTAAGGACTTTAGTATGTCTAATATAGAAAATAGAGATGTGGGACTGGGAAGGAACCTTGAGAGGTTACCTAGTTCACCCCCTCGTCCCATGCTGAGGCAGGACCAAGTATACTTAGATTGTTCCTGACAGATGTTTGTCCAGTGGTGGGCATTCCACAACCTCCCTTGGTAACCTATACTTGGCAATACTTAACTATCCTTATAGTTAGCAAGTTTTTTCCTAGTATCTAAACAGAATCTGTATTGCTACAAATTAAGCCAATTACTTCATGTCCTACCTTCAGTGGACATGGAGAACAATTGTTCACCATCCTCCTTATAAAAGCCCTTAAAATATCTGAAGACTGTTATCAAGTCCCGCCTTAGTCGTCTTTTCTCAAGAATATACATGTTTAGGTTTTTAACCTTTCCTCATAGGTCAGGTTTTCCAAAACATTTATCATTTTTATTGTTCCTGTCTGGAGTGTCTTCAGTTTGTCCACGTCTTTCTTAAAGTGTAGCCTCCAGTACTGCACCTGAAGCCTCATGGATGGACAATTACCTCCTCTGTCTTTCACTCCTGTTAATATCCCCCAGAATGGCATTAGCCTTTTTCACAACTGCATCACATTGTTGTCTCATATTCAATTTGTGATCTCCCAGATCCTTTTCAGCAGTACCGCTGCCTAGCTAGTTATTCCATGTTGTATTTGTGCATTTGATTTTCCCCCTCCTAAGTGTAGTATTTTGCACTTGTCTTTACTGAATTTCATCTTGAAACCATGTATGTTTATGGTAGTGTGGATGAACCTTTAGTACATATGCCCAAAATGCCCAACAGCAGAAATCTTTTGGTACTGAATGTGAGTCATTCTCTCCTTGTGAGCTACCTGCGGAGTAAATAATGTGGTAGAGTGTATTACACAATTCTTCCCCTCCTAAAGGTCTGAAATCTGAGAAGGAAGTATTGGGGGGCGGCGGGTGATCAGTATTTAATGTGGCTCAGCACCATTCCAACATGGTTTGACAGAAATGTGAGAGTATGTGTGTTTACTGAGTGAACAGAGAACAGTGGAGGAGAAAAAGAATATCGTGCAGATGAGTGTTGAAAAAGGAGAAGTGAAGCAGCAGGTTGAGAAGACACTGGCAGACAAAGTGAGGAAAGAATATGGGAAAACAGAATTGATACTAGCATGGAAAAGAGGTAGTGAAAGAGACAGAGGGTGATGCGATGGAGTGAATCTATACACTGCTCTCAGCGACTGCTATGGTTGAGGTACGAGTAGCATCCTGTCTGCCACTTTCTAACTCAGAAAGGTCATATCAATTTAAAATCTATGTTTTAAAGTGGAGTGTATAAAGCTTGGCAGGCAAAGTCTATCACTGAAGGCAGCAAAATAAGATGGGCACTTGCTGCCATTCACAATATAAAATGTGAAATGGTTGTGGCCTTCATTTTATGATGCAAAGAAATAAAAATATTAAAAGATTAGAGCCGGTCAAAAAAGGGGGACATTTTTCACAAATTTTCATACACACAAAAAAAATTTTTTGTTTTGCATGTGTTAAATTTCTAAACTCACATGTTTTTAGCTGGTCAAAAAGTGGGAAAGTTTTACAGAACTTTTTTTGTCAGAACACTTAAACTCAGGTTTTTTTGAGCCGCCCAATAAAAGATTCCATCATTGCTGCTCTTCCATCTGCTGTGTTGAAAATACTCTTAACACTCCACTGTGAAACCAACAGACAGGTAGGACATACCTGATACATATAACTCCAAGACATACCTGTCACGTAAGAGACAGATTCATTGAAGGTGACACAGGCAGGTATAAATTAACCCTCCCAGTTCTAGCCGCTCACCCAAAGATGAGGAAATGTGATATTCATCTAGGGCACCCCTGGGCAAAGACTGTTGAATTTTTTATTGGTCTCTTTACCTATAACCTCTTCCCAGGCAGTCCTGCTCACTTTTTAAGGTTATTCTGCCCCCACTCTTACTCCTCCTAAAATAGAAGAAGTGGCAGTGTTGTCCTCACCTCAGTAGTCCTGCACATGGATTTAGGCTGGCAGAAGTTGGCATGAACCTGGCATAGGCCCTAGCACTGTAAAAAATTACTTGATTGTGTTCTTGTAGCGCTTGCAAATATGATCTAGCGTGACCTTCATTTCTTGGTGTTGTCACCTCTGAGAACTGAACACACAGAATAGTGCCATCTAATGCCTCACCAACACCACTTCCAGCAGCACCTAATTATTTTCCAAGAACTGGCCTGACCAAAACTTACTTTGCTTACACAGACAAAATTTCCAGGCTGACTCTGAGCTATATAACAAAAGTACAGTGTTTACTCATGAAAAAATACTTAATGAGAAAGGGGGCATAAGTTGTAATTTGTGAAGGGCACTCAGAAGACAGATATATCCACATGCAGTATAAACACACATTCTTCACAAAGCGCATAGCTGCGAGTGCTGGTTATTAACAGCACATTAGTAGTAAGGTTTTTCCAGTCTATATAATAAGTAATTAGCCAGCCACATTAGACAATAATGAGAGCTAGTAATCACATTTTTATCAGTGAAATTAGACTGGACTCATTTTAAAACAACATTTAATGCAAGAGACTTAATGAATATGCAGAAGGTGACAAGTTCCTTATGCACAAAAATAAATGTACTCTGCAAAACCAAGATAATTACTATATCTTGGTTGTTATGTATGAACTTTTATAATGCAACTCTTTCCCCTGCCCCTCCAAGTTGTGACAATACTCTTTGTATTCCTGAAGGACACAGTTCGCTAGGCAGGATGAAGTAAAGCACTGATCTGTTTTGCTAATGCACAGTATCTTTGATCTACCCTTTTTCTGTTATCTCTGAGAAGCCTGACTAAAGAATAAATAATGCATTTTAATAAGAGCATAAAGGGCAAAGTGTTCCTCTCCTTTGGTGTGTGGAATTGGATGTGGTTGTGCAAAGGGACAGATTTCTGTAAGTATACAGGGACTGGCCACTGAAAGTAATGTTATAAACATTGAAAGTAATGTTATAATGCTATTGGGATAATCCTCTTGCCTTGAAACTGCTCCTGAAGTGCCCCTGCAGCTAATTATTACTGCGCTGTACTGTTCAGTCCTTTTCATTTGAAACAAGTGATCCACAGGACTGACTGGAATTGAAATGAATGGAATCACTTCTTAAAATATTGCCATTCTCCAGACTGCCAGATGAATGATTAGAATATATGAGAAAGTGTATGTAGCAGAAATCTCCAAAGGGTTAAAGTAAATCCAATACGCCTGGTAATAATGGTATGTTTATCCTAGAACCTTTCCTCTCAAAGAATGCAAAAGTTCTTTACAAGTTGAAATGCAGATAAACAAAAAACCCACTTCATCCACCACTGAAATGCAGCCTCCACTGGTGAGAAATGTACCTAGAAATTTACAGCAGGAAATGAAGTACCTTTTTTTAGTTGTATTAAAGAGGAATTCAGCCACACGTAACATAATTCCCTAAGATTAAATTTAGTGAGGACACTAGGATTAACATCATGTCTTTTCAGTAAAGAGCTGTGTGCACAGTACTAGCATATTAGGATGCTGATCCTGATGAGGCCTCTGTGTGCTATCGTTATATAAATATTTAAAATAACAAGATAAGGACAATGTCCTTAATGATTGGAAGTTGTCACTCAGTTCTCCATCTTGTCTGAAAAGCAGCATCTCCAGTAACAAAGTGTCCTCTTAAACTGTGCTGTACATGTGCCATGCACTAGTTTTTTATTGACTCAGATGGAATAGTGCCACCAATTGCTGCACCAATACCACATCCTGCAGCAGCTATTTTCCAAGGACTGGCCTGACCAAACATTACAGTATTTGCTTATGAGACCATTAGCACCAAAGAGGTGCTATAGCTAGAGATAAAATTATGCTATATGCTTGTTCTCACACCATCATTGGTATCACTGTTACAGAGCTAGCTGCACCTTCATCCCCCTTCTGGTATCTCTGAGTGGTATCCCCTGATGGTAACCTAGGCAGGCCTAACTTCTTCAGACTCCCCCAGCAGATGCCTGTGCATCAATCTGCTTTTCCCTGAACAACTACTCCCTTCTTTTAAGAGAGGAGGGACCTTTTTTTAAACTGTCAGAGTTCTTTTGTGTTTCCAGGCTTTTGTCCTTCTGATGAAAACCAGTTTTGTGGGGTGGCTGGGGAAGAGTCAAAGATATCAGAGCTAATAGTTCTGGCATTGTCCTTTGACAACACTCAGGTGTTTGCTGAGAAGCGACTTATCTTGACCTGCGCTTTTCCTTTTTGCCTGTTTTTCCTGACGGCTCCCGTCAAACTAAACCAATATAGTCATACAGCAAACATCCCAATAATGAGATCAACATAAAGTATTTATCAATTATTACAAAGCACCTCCACCACAAATTATTCAAAAATAAGAATGTACTGCACCTGTATGGTGTCAAAAAGTATTGCCTCTGAATGGTGGTATCCAGATTACATAGCATTGCAGTGACATTCTTTGAAGCATTGCCTGCTGCAGGCCAAAACAATAAAGTCAAATCAAGGTCAGTTGTTAGATGTAAAGATAGGCAAAGGCTGGTGTTTTTAATATTCTGCAATATAGCTTGGGCTGTAACCGTAGTAGATCTAAGCATCAAGCTAATTTCCCTTGATTCCTTTGCCATGATGTCTCAGGACTAATTTAAGCCAAGTTTTTACAAGTTTCAAGGACAGCATTAATTCACTTGCCTCTGTAATGCCACTAAGACTTTTTTTTCCCAAGAATGTCCTAATGCTTTTAATAAATACAGAATTCAAAGTTACTAAAACTTACTGCCTAATCCAGTCTTAAATTAACTCTGACCCAATCACCTCCTTCTTTTTGGTAACTATGTATCACTGACAGCACATAAATCTTTGACATGCAACTATTTTTCTGAAGAAATGTCTTGCTTTAAAATGTCGTGGAACTGAATTTCTTCCCACTTCCTCTGATTTCACTCTTGTTTAAACTGCATTGGCCTAGGTCTGCCTGGACAGCTGAGGTGTGGTCTGTGAGAGACGAGGGAGAATTTGTCCACTTAACTTTCTCCCAATTCTGGCTTAAGTACCTGGCTTAAATTAAATATCACTGTGTTCACTTACTTCTAGCTGTTCATCGCCCCAAAGTGCCTTCCTGACAGATGGGAGTCACTGAGAATAAGAATGCATCATTTCAGCCACTCTATACTGGTGGCTTGGGGGAGAGCACTATGATGCCCAAATGCTCCCCTAGACAAGATGAATCCTCTGGTTTCCATCTATCCGCTACACAGCTGCAGTGGGAGCCAG
The DNA here is from genome assembly GCF_965140295.1 of Lepidochelys olivacea. Lineage (NCBI taxonomy): Eukaryota > Metazoa > Chordata > Testudines > Cheloniidae > Lepidochelys > Lepidochelys olivacea. The sequence continues at coordinate 173,244,759 of NC_140412.1, read as the reverse complement.
GATTAGGCCTTTTAACTTCAGCGTAGTTACTAGAGCTGGTTGGAACATTTTCTCCAAAATGAAATTTTGGCAAAATAATCTGTCATTGAAATGTATAGGTTTCCACTGCAGAACAAAAACAGATTTTGAAACTTCAAAATTTGCCATGGAACAAAATTGTCATGCTCCCATCAGCTCTGATAGTCACTCCTAATTTACTCCAATGAGATAAGAAGTGATTCCTTTATCTGTACTCTAAGTATCATACACAACTGTTTCATCTATGCATATGAACAAATTACACTCTTCTCTTTTGTTCTGTTTCCATATAAGAGACTCATTAGCTCTTTATTAGACAGTAGTAACATCTCCCTAATTAGGGGCCTCTTGCAGGCCCTGCATGTCCTATGCTCTGGTTGTCCTCATTGAGGTCAGTGGGAGTTGAAGACACTCAGTGCCTGACTTGGTTGGGCTCTATATTTGCAAATATCAGCTTGATTTTGAAACATACATCACGCCAGCTTCCTCAGAACCAATCCTTTCTGCTTGAAATTTTTCCTCCTTGAGGAGCTATTTGTTTTCACTTCTTTGTAGAAGTTTAAGTTTTTGCATTTCATATGGACAAGTATCTGAGTAATAGGTGGTGTGTAATTTTCTGGAATTATGCATAATTTGGAGCATTATATCTCCCAGAACAGCCTCGTCAACACACTCCAGATTTTACTTCCCCAGGACTACTTCCTTTGCATGATTGTCAGGTTTGGTGGTTCATTTTGGGGACACTCCCTACAAAAGAATATTTGACATTTGAAAATTATTCCCGATCCCTGGCTGGGCTGCCTGTGGGGTTTGGAGAGTTGCTGCAGCCAGGACTCCACAGGAGTTGAGCTGCAGTTAAAATGTCTGTCTGAAATAGATTCTAAGCGCTGCAGGATTGGAGCTGTTCATAATGCACCTGCGATGTAAAGGCCTGCCTGGGAGTTGGGCTTCCTGAGTGGCACTTCTTGGTACTTACTACGATAGATAGACAGATTATAAACGTGCACTGTTTATATATTGGTTAATTAATTGTTATTGATTTGTAGGTCTGAATCAGGAGAGTTACATGCAGTGATGAGCTACCAAAATCTTAACCGGTTCCCTCCTCACCCCACAAGTGGGTCATGGCCTGCCCCCGTCCCCTGACTACCTCCAGAACCGGGCAGGAGGGTCTCGTGGGCCACTGTAGTGGGTGCCCACCACTCCCCGCCCCTAAGAGCCAGAGGGACCTGCCAGGGGGTGAGGTGGGGAGTCCCGGCAGTGCTTTCCTGGGGCAGCTCCCAGGAAGCATGTGGCAGGTCCCTCTGGCTCCTAGAGGCAGGGTAGCATAGCTGGGGGGGAGCAGGGGGAGCGGCTGCTCCCCCACTGATCACATCAAAAGTGGCGCCTTAGGCACTGACTCCCTGGATGTTCCAGGGCTGGAGCACCCACGGGGAAAATTTGGTGGGTGCAGAGCACCCACCAGCAGCTTCCTGCCCCGCCCCAGCTCACCTCCGCTCCGCCTCCGCCTCCTCCCCTGAAGGTGCCGCCCCGTTCTGCTTCTCCACCACCACCCCTCCCCCGGCTTCCCGCAAATCAGCTGTTTGCGTGGGAAGCCTGGGAGGGCTGAGAAGCAAGCAGCAGCTTCGCGCTCAGGCCCAGGGAGGCAGAGGTGAGCTGGGGCTGGGAGCGGTTCCCCTGCGCGCCCCCCGGGTTACCTGCTGTGACGCAGGTGGCCCTCTTTGCCCCCTCCCCCCCGCCGCCCCAGCTCACCTCCGCTTTGCCTCCGCTTCCCTGGGCCTGAGTGTGAAGCCGCCGCTTGCTTCTCAGCCCTCTCCCGCGTGAACAGCTGATTTGCAAGAAAACGGGGTGGGGGCGGAGAAGCAGAGCAGGACGGTGCGTTCACGGGAAGAGGCGGAGTGGAGGTGAGGTGAGCTGGGGCCGGGCGGGGAGCTGCTGGTGGGTGCTCTGCACCCACCAAATTTTCCCCATGGGTGCTCCAGCCCCAGAGCACCCACAGAGTCGGCGCCTAAGGCGCCACTTTTGGCCAGTTGTTAAATTTAGAAGCCCTTTTAAAACTGGTTGTCCCACGAGGGACATTAAATTTAACAACCAGTTCCGGTGAACCAGTGCGAACCGGCTCCAGCTCACCACTGATTACATGTGAACCTATAGGTTTTGAAGTGAGAATATTGGCCCAGGTCAGGCTTCTGAGGCCTGATTACCTTAAATAGATAGGGCACGATACAACTCCAGTTAGTTAATAATGATACATTTTAGGGCCGTCAATCGCAGTTAACTCAAATGAATAACTCAAAACAAATTAATTCAATTAAAAAAATAAATCACGATTGATTGCAGTGTTAATCGGACTGTTAAACAATAATATAATACCAATTAAATTTTATTGTAAATGTTTTTGGATGTTTCTCTACATTTTCAAATGTATTTATTTCAATTACAACACAGAATACAAAGTGTACAGTGCTCACATTATTATTTTTGATTACAAATATTTGCACTGTAAAAATTATAAAGAAATTGTATTTTTTTTCTGTTTATCGTGAAAGTACAACCTACACATGTATTTTTTTTTACATAACTGCACTCAAAAACAAAACCATATAAAACTTTGGAGCCTACAAGTCTATTCGGTCTTCTTGTTCAGCCAATCGCTAAGATAAAAAAGCGTGTTTACATTTACGGGAGATAATACTGCCTGCTGCTTATTTACAATCGTGAGCACAGGCGTTTGCATGGCACTGTTGTAGCTGGTGTTGCAAGGTATTTACATGCTGGATATGCCAAATATTTGTATGTCCCTTAATGCTTCGACTTGTAGATTGTACGGTCTTTTGTTTATCTTTTTTTACAATGCAAACGTTTGTAATAAAAAATAATATAAAGTGAGCACTGTACACTTTGTATTCTGTGTTGTAATTGAAATCAATATATTTGAAAATGTAGGAAAAACATTCAAAAATATTTATAATAAATGTAATTGGTATTCTACTATTGTTTAACGGTGTGGTTAAAACTGATTAATCATGATTAATGCTTTTAATCTCATGATTAATTGTGATTAATTTTTTTAATTGTTTGACATCCCTAATACATTTTAAACTACTAAATCTTGTCTATAACAAATGCCATAACCTTGGTACCAAAACAAGTTCTATGTATTCTTTCATTCAGGGACTTCTCGTAGCGATGGGAGTTGGGGGGTGGGAAATGCATGCTGTACATGTACTTTGTAATGTCTGTCAGCTCAGTAAATATTCTTTAATAAAAATATGGAAACCCACAAAAGTCATCTTTTAAATTCCAAATTGCAAATCCGTGAACTGACCTGTCTAGATAATTAAATTAAAATATTTCTATTCTACCCGTGCTTGCATGAAAGAAACTCTCACTTCAATTATAGCTGAAAGAAGTATTAAGAAATATGCGAGCATTGGTCATTCCACTAAGATCAAAGACATTCAGTAAAATAATGGGGTCTATTAATTTCTTCCCCTAGTATTCCAGACGCCTGAGTATGCAGTCGCTGGATGCGCAGAACTCCCACCTGGATAAAGGGGTTATTCTGTGTGAGAAGCAGCTACGAATTCAGCTCTAAGGAATTTAATACAGTAGCTCCACTTCAATTTGCACTAATGGTGGTTAAACCTATTGCAGATTACTAATTTTTGTGACTTTAGTGGCTCTCCGAAAACATGATTAAAAAACATGGACAAAAACAAATGTAGTTCGCACAATTGAAAATATATTCAAAATAGTAACCTGGAAAGTAATCCAGCAGATTTTGACTATAAGGCACAGCCCTACTCACTGTAACCAACAAGAGCATCAGGAGGAATTTAAGTTTATTCAAGGTGTACGGTCTTAGGGGGTGGTGCCACTCTGCCCACTTTGGAGAGGCTCATGAGGAATACTTCACTGTGTCTCTATGGTAGGGGAGAAATGTTGATTGCAGATATCGGGTGTCTAATGGGCGTGCAGTGCTTTGGATCGTTGGTGCACTGAGGTTTGGTGGAATTCTTTTGTGGTGTGGACTTTTTGGGAATCATGGAGAGGGGTGATACTTTGCACCAAACGTTGCAGCTCTAATATGAAAAGCTGTTCTAAAAACAGCATTGTGAGGTTCCATATGCATTGTCTCTTGATGATTCTATATCAAGTGTGCTCAGTTTACAAGTAAAGAGATGTTTGGAGTTGGTTTGTTTTTTGTTTTTAACTGCCAGCCTTGCAAATTCAAACAGGGATAAAAGAGTCAAGGTAGGGTCTTACCTTTTCACGCATCATCACCTATAGTAAAAGTTCCGCATGCCAAATTATGCCCTCAGTGACACCTGTGTAGCTCCATCCTTCTTCGGATTATGCCATCTGTGATACCTGTGCACCCCAGGTGCCTTCAGTGGATTTGCACAGGTGTAAATTATTGGAATTTAGTAAACAGCATGATGCACAAAAAAGAAGCAGAATGCAGCTCGCTTGCATTAGCTAACAGAACTAAAAAGAAACTTTTTTGTCACTCAAGTCACCACTTTGAAAACACTAAGGGATTAGCTCTGTTGAGTAAGAACATGGCATTCTTATGTAAGCACTTTGCATAAGAAAAACACATTTTAAAAGCAGACAGACGAGGGAAAAAATGTTTCAAGGAACATCTCTTATGGTGCCTCTGTGTGTCCTGAAATACACTTTATAATATAAATTTAATTCTGTTTTATTGTTTTTGGCTTTTCCTACCCTTCCCACTGGGAGGGATTTACTATCTGTTTCATCTGACGAGACTTCTGTTTTTCAGTACCCAAAGATTTGCCAGTAAGTGTGCTGGGAATTTTATGTTGTCTTTGTATTCTGCTGGCAATTTTGGTGTTAAATATAGGTGTCAGATTGGAAAAAATCCACCAGAATTAACGAAGACATAAAATCTGTATTAGTAACAGTCTGTTAATCTATCACCCAGAAACTTTTTGTTTATGTGATTTTCATCTCTTATTAATTTATTTGATGTGTCTACTGACCATATTTTTTACCTTTATGAAAGAACTCTAGTAATTGTGGAAGAGCTATTGCTTTGTTGAACATTATATTTCAAACATATCAGTATTTCTGCAACAGTGTGAAATTAGTCTGGTTTAATAACTACAGGAGGTCACATTTTAAAAATGATTCGTAATTATTAAGAATAAAAGTACTTTTTTTTATTTGACTATTCAGTCATCCACTGGCTATTTGCAAAAATGTTACAAATCCCAAACATTGCAAGAATTTTAGTATGAGAAATATTTGTCGGAAAATTCCTACCAGTTATGCTTTGTTTGAGGTTCACTATTTATCATTCATCATTCGCTGTTTGCTATTTATCATTCTTTATTCTGTAGCTTAAAAGGTTCCTGTCATTCAGGGATTGAAAATAGTGCCACTTAGTTCCCCACCATGAGTAATGAAAAGTGAAAATATTCGGAAAACAGTTTATGAATAGCCCTTAAACTGAAAATTGTTTGTCCAAACTATTTGTTTCAAATAACAGATACATTAGTAGAGTTCAGGATTGGCTTGTGAACGATTTGTGAACAGAGAAAAGAGCTAAATTCATGACCGTTGTTTATAGTGAACAATTCAACAATTTTAAGCCCAACTTTGAATATGATTATGTGTAGAGAACCCATTGTGTATCTTTTAGAAATACATAACTTTTGAAAATGTAATTTTGAATTTGTATTTGTAATGTAATGTGCTGTGTCACTGTGAATTAATGTAATAATAAATGTTGCACCACACCTTTTAATATCCATTTCCGGCAGCTAAATTATTCTCCTGGTTCACAGTTTCTTCTATGGTTGATCCTTGCTTTGGGGAATTAAGCAATCTTACTCCTGCAATCTTTACCTGGAAAATAATAACATCACTGGCTTTAGGGGTGAGTTTTGTCTGATAGGGACTACAGAAGAAGTCTACTAATGTAGTTCATCACTTCAATCAGATTTGCTTTATTGTTCTGTGGAAAGTATAGTATATATTCTAAGACATAACTTTCTCCACCTACTCTCTATTTGCTTCCGTATATGATGGTCTTAATTCTTCTCTTAGCTATGCCAGTGTAAATCAGGAGTAAAACTATCAAAGTCAATGGGGTTACACCAGTGAAAGACCAGAATACATGGAATCAGAATCAAGCTCAAGGCATCCACTTACTGAATTCAGCTTTCTCCAGATCCGTTATTGATTAGTCTAGACATGTGGCTGCTTTTGAAGCTGTAGGACATTTATGTTGCAAGCAACCCTGCAGTCCTACCCACATGTAATAGTGCCTAAAACTTGTCTACTTTTTTTGCCTCCTTCAATCCTGTTACTCTAGAGATTAATTATTCTGAGCTCTGATTGCTTTCAAGATTCAAAAGCATGCTTCCTGGCACGTCAGGTGCAATACCTGAGTGGACCTCTGTTTGCTGAAATTTGAAATGGCACAGTCTACATTAAACCACTCAGTCAGTGTTGCAAGCTAACTATGTTTCTGATAGCTTCAGGCATATTTATTGTGATGGAGGTGAGGTTTTCTTTTGACTAGCGGATAAGTAATAGAAATTCACAGCTCAGTACTAAAATGCAGTGCATGGTGCAATTGTTTCCATCTTTTCATTGGCACCCATATAGACATGTGCAGGATATGGAGGGAGGCGAGAGAGTGAGCGTGTATACGTACAGACACTTAACTATAGTATGTATTTAAATACATCAGTGAATACCATTCCTGTTTTGATTCTAAAATATTTTTATAGTAGTACTTTCTTATATTTCTTATTAGGTTTCTCTCCAAAAGAATGTAGTTTGGTTTACTAATATCCATATCTCTCTATTACATCTTAGATGTTCTTTTACTTTTTAATCCTTCTAATACAATTAGAGCATAGTGAACAATTTTGTAGTATATTTTGAGCATCACAAAATACAAGAAACTGTTCTGTAGTATTATCTAGATTTCTCGTCTAATTGATGTAACCTGGTTTCTTAAAGGCATCAGTGATAGTCAACGTGAGTTGAGCACCTAACTTCCATAGGCCCCTTTACAAAACCTCAGCTTTACATTATAAAATAAAATTGTGGACAAAGTATCCCTAATGTGGTACTCTGTGTGTGACTGCTGCAGTTTCAGAGGAACACCATTCTTATTTTGATTTTTAAATTCTTTCAAGTCCAAGGTGTTTTATATATTTAGATGGAATCATGGAAGAATTATTGCCCTGGGCATTCTAACTGGGGCAGAAGGGCTGTGTACCCTCCTTTCAGTGGTATGTGTCCAGATACTTTAGTTTTCTAATTACATTTTTCACATAGGCTGTGCTGGTTCTCAAATATTTTCATACTATGTATCACCTATGTCTGATATCTGAATAATATTTTGCCACAAACATCTAACTAGGAAAACTAGGAAAAGATATTTCAAGTCTATTTTAGAGATTAAAAGATTTTTCCTTTTTTTTTTTAAGTGGGCCCTTTTCTCTGAAGATATTTTCTTCTCTCTTGTTAAACTTCACTTTATCCCAATCAATACTAATTTCAGCTACGAATGTACAAATTGTTTGCATAAGCACCTGCAAATATGGCTTTGACGTGACATCTTCAGTGTCTGAACAAGTCCTGCAATGCCTCAATTGCTCTGTTTTATCCATTTCACTTCAAATCAGGACAGTAAAATTAGCAAACTTTCCCGTAAAAGTACTAACAAGCAAATTATCATGGCATACTGAGCAAATGCTTAGGAGAAGAAATTTCCCTTGTGTTCTCTTTCTCCTTTAGTGCCATCAGGATAACCATAATTTAGCCCTGAGCACATAGACTTCCAGCATTACCTCAGACGTAACAAATTTGGATTCTGTTGGTCCTGTGAAGTAAATTCAGTCTATTTGGAGAGACAGATGGTATGGCTTTCTGGAAAATTGTTTTGTGTGTATATGAGTGAGAGGAAGAGTCTGGGAAAACTGAATCTCTTGTCAATGTTGGGTCTTCCCTCTATTCCAAGTATGGGTTTGAATGTTAGTGTCACCTCCAAATTTCAGTGCTCTCAGAGGCATGGAAATGCTAATTCCAAACCTGTATTCATTTTTAGATGCTTAATTATAATCCTTTCTTTTTATTAACTTTCATTTTCCAGAGACAGCATTATGAGGAAGGGCAATTAACAAAATGACTAAATGAAAAGAAATCTTATTTTCCTGTGAGAGTCCTCTTTAGCTTCTTACTCATAATGACAGTTTCTATTTTCAGAAAGAAGCAGGGAGGGGAATTCAACCTGATTTTAAATAATATCACTCAATGTTCTTCATTTTGTAATATGTCATCCACTATAAGGCTTTGCATCCATTTTTGTGATGGTTTTTGGCACATTGATTCTGGTTTCTTTTGGTTGGTATTTTTTGGTTTCTTCTACAAATCAATTCCATTTACAGGTAATTTAATATCTACTGAAGTCCTCATTCATTCAGTTTCCAGATAAATTTAGATTTAAATTAAAGGACTGTACATTATTTTAATTATTAATAATCTTGAAGGTGAAGAATGCGGGGAAGGATCCATGCCTGTTATGTGCAGGATCTGAAAGGCCAGACACAAGTAGTATACCCATAAGAAGTAAGAATGACTTGAGATGATTGCACATATATCTCTGAAATGAGCCTCAAAGTGTTTTTCTAAAGGTGCTTGTCTTTTCAATGAAGATATAAGAGCCTGCTTGTATCAAGGTCATGCTTACAGTACATCTTGCAGAACCCTAGTAGAGTGACTTAAGATGTGTTCATGACTCTGAATATGAAGGATATATCCTATATATACACTTTGAATGAAATACATCAAATATTTGACCATAGTTCTAAAAGGGTTGCAGTGGCTACCTTGATCCATCACTTCCAATGGTCCCTTCAGAAAATTTGTAACATCAGTACCTAGAGATTTTTAATATGGTGCAAGGTCATCCTTTCACAAAATATGTCTGTTCTGCAGAACTGAGTGAAAGATCTCATGACTCTTGCTTTTCTTGTTTCAGTGTATTAGAAATACAGGGTGAGAAGAGATAATGAAAAGGTGGGCCATGGTGCAATCCCTTGCGAAGCTATTGCTAGTTTGGTGCTAGCCCTGGTGGAGGGCTATTTTTATCAAGACACCTTTGCGCCAGAATTAATTAATTGTCCCAACAACCCTATGTAAAAAAGGGGTAAGGTAATCATTAACATTGTTTCAAAGATGGGGAAACTGAGGCACAGATTAATCATAGAATATCAGGGTTGGAAGGGACCTCAGGAGATCATCTAGTCCAACCCCCTGCTCAAAGCAGGACCAATGCCCAATTTTTGCCCCAGATCCCTAAATGGCCCACTCAAGGATTGAATTCACAACCCTGGGTTTAGCAGACTAATGCTCAAACCACTGAGCTATCCCTCCCCCCCGACCCCAACTCATCCAAAATGATACAGTGAGTCAGTGTTAGAGCTGGAAATAGAACTTGGACTTTTGACTGTTAGCCCGCACCTCTAATCACTTCCCTGAATAGCTGGTAAATTGTACCTAAACTAACACATGCAGTGTTGAGGGAAACATGATTTGTTTTTTCATCTGGGTAAGCTCTTCTCTAGTTTTGTGGTAAGAATCTTAATTCTTAATTGCATGCTTTTGAGGTGAAAGTGTCCACTACCACATGAAAGCTGTTTCAGCTATGTTTGTGTGGAGATGTTGTGTAAAGTCCCTGGACTGGTGAAGGACACTAGAGGATTGGATTGAATTTTTTATTCAGCTCCAGGACAGCCAGTCACCAACTATACAATATCTAGAGCTTTCCCTGGAAGAGAAATAGGGATTCTGTATCTCCCAAGGCTCCCAAAGCCACAACTTCCTCCCACATTATACATATTCATTTTTTCCTTATCAGCTGCCAGAAGGATTATTTCACTTGATACAGGAAACAGTAATTCGGGTTAATTGCAAAAGACCATTCCGAATAGCTTTAAAGCTATGATATGTGGGTACTAGCCGCTTTTTAGATTTAAAGATGTTGTTCTTAAGCAGTCAGTTCCTTCTGCTTTAAAACGATCATTTATTTCCAAACTGCTGCATTAAGCAGCATTTTTCTTTTCTTTTTTTTTTTTTTAAATAATGGCATGCTTGAGAGAGAATACATTTGGTGATGAAGATTTAAACTTCAGCTACTTCAGTTGTTCAAAATCGGTCACTTTTTCTAGCTCATAAAGTTTATTTTTTCCTCTCTCCAAAACACTTATTTTTCCCCATTACCTCCATCTGTGCAAATTCTAGTACTTCCTTCTCCTTTCTGCAGTAATGACTGCAGCAATCCCAACTGGTATCAGCAGGCTGCCATGCTGCTGAAGGTTATTAGTGCCAATATTGTTAATTACTGATCTGGTTAGATATGCTGATTTAGTGGAGGAGGGTGCTCTCAGCTTCTCCTGAGGGCCATTTCCTAAAAACGCTGCCTCCCCCCACCCCTTTTTTTCCCCCTGCAGCACAAGGAGATTAAGAAACTAACTGCTTCAGCTCCTAGCTAATTTCGTCCATTGTGTTTCAATAATGTAATAGGGTTCATATTACAGTACAGTCTGTCAAGTGCAAAATGATACAGATCTTCATGCCCTCCCACCCATGAGACTCATCTCCAGAGCCAGATCATCAAATGCTGTAAATTGGCACAGGTCCCTTTGCTTCCATGGGGCTACTCCAATTTCTACTGCCTGAGGATCTGGCTGGTAGTTTCTGTATATTTCAAGTAGATTATTCCTAAACACCAAGAACCTGAATCTGGTCCAGTTTACGCTGTGAGGACTTCAATAGCTCAGACATAGGTTAGGGGTTTATTACAGGAGAGGGTGGGTGAGATTCTGTGGCCTGCATTGTACAGAGGGTCAGACTAGACAATCATAATGGTCCCTTCTGACCTTAAAGTCTATGACTCTGTAAATCAGGAGCAATTCCATCAAAATCAGTGAGTTACACTATTGAGATCCAAATCCAATCCAAAGAATGTAGGGGAGACAGAAAGGTAGAGTACTTAATAAAGAAATATATTGGTAATAATCTGCAAAGCCATTACAAATAAAAACTAAGCAGAGGTTATGAATGCAAGAATACTTAATGATTAAAAAGTATCGAAAAGCTTCCAAAAATAACCTCAGTGTTTTATACGAAAACTATCCTTTTCCCCTCTGATTTTACAATGTTGATGTTAATTTACAAAACCCTGCAATAATAGATGCACTTAAAATTTAAAATAAAAAAGCAGCAGTAAATGATTGAATAATGTGCACATCTTTCAAGGCTCCAACTCCCCTGTGTGACTAAGTTTTTTCTTTGTCTTTACACTAAATAAGAAGGAATTTGGTTGCTTTAACATGCAGTCTTATCTAAATAAAACATCAGTATCCTCTGTCTATTGCCTACTTATTCTTCCTGGCAATATTTTCCTTTTAGCACCTCGAGCCTCTAATTAATAGAAGAAATTCACTTTCCACTCCTGCGTTAGCTATGGAGGCTTAGTGGGGCTTTCATGGAGATCACCGCAGAGCCAAATCCTGATTTAGGTAGTAAAAGTCTGTCATCTTCAAACTTCCTGATACCTATTCTCAGGCTCTGCATGCTGGACTTTCATGTATAATAAAGACAACCCTCTGTCAAGGTTCCTTCCCCACTCTGAACTCTAGGGTACAGATGTGGGGACCTGCATGAAAGTCCCCCTAAGCTTATTCTTACCAGCTTAGGTTAAAAACTTCCCCAAGGTACAAACTTTGCCTTGTCCTTGAACCGTATGCTGCCACCACCAAGCGTTTTAAACAAAGAACAGGGAAAGAGCCCACTTGGAGACGTCTTCCCCCAAAATATCCCCCAAGCCCTACACCCCCTTTCCTGGGGAAGACTTGAGAAGAATCCTCACCAATTTGTACAGGTGAACACAGACCCAAACCCTTGGATCTTAAGAACAATGAAAAATCAATCAGGTTCTTAAAAGAAGAATTTTAATTAAAGAAGAGGTAAAAGAATCACCTCTGTAAAATCAGGATGGTAAATACCTTACAGGGTAATCAGATTCAAAACATAAAGAATTCCTCTAGGCAAAACCGTATGTTACAAAAAGACACAAAAACAGGAATATACATTCCATCAAGCACAGCTTATTTTACCAGCCATTAAACAAAAGAAAATCTATTTTTTTCTAGCTAGATTACTTACTAACTTCACAGGAGTTGTAAGGCTGATCAGGCATTCCTGATCTGTTCCCAGCAAAAGCATCACACAGACAGACCAACCCTTTGTTTCCCGCCCCCCTTTCTAGATTTGAAAGAGTCTTGTCCCCTCATTGGTCATTTTGGGTCAGGTGCCAGCAAGGTTACTTTAGCTTCTTAACCCTTTACAGGTGAAAGGGTTTTGCCTCTGGCCAGAAGGGATTTTATAGCACTGTATACAGAAAGGTGGTTACTCTTTCCTTTTATATTTATGAAACCCTCTTACTATTATCTCTAGACATACACTCCACTATACCAAGATTTTGAACCAAATTCACCAATGGTATAAACAGGCTGGTGACTCAATTGAATTCAATGCATCTGGTACAGACATGGCTGACCTGTATCAGCATCTGATGAAGAGACAGTGACGGATTCCGTCATTCAATAGACAGTGATCACATTTTCTGCATTGGGTGTTGAATACAGTTCAACCCTGTCCACGCCAATGGGCAAACTATGTTCAAATACTGTTGAAGAGGAGGACCTATGGTGGGAGGAAGTGTGTTTTCAAAGGCATCAAGCAGAGCTCAAGTTCTAGCATAGATATGGACTTTCACTACCTGCCAACTCAAGCCTAACAGGTGCTCTTTATGCTCATGATGAAGAGGTTTGACCAAGTAGACAGCACAACAATAAGTCCAGAAAGCTCACTTGTCTGTGTAAGTCTCCGGTATTGTGAAAGAATGTCCGGTGGGTTGCATGCTTTAGTGTTCTGTGTTTCCTTATACATTGAACACCTTGCACACTTCAGCAAGAGAGAGAGAAGCAACCCCACCTGTAGACCCCTTCAGTATCCTCACACCTGAAGTACAAGAGCTTAAAGATGTTCTCAGTGACAGATTATTCATATGGTATTCTGCAATGTAGCTCTCATGAGCTGGGTTAGTAAGGTGAATGAATGTTGTCAAGAGAGAGGTCTCCTATCGATATCTCTTATTTCCTGTGAGTCAATGTTGGTTGAGCTTAAAGTCAGAAACCTTTCAGTCATCTGTTTGGCTGCCCGTTTTCATACCTAGTAACCATTATGAACATTTCTGGCTGGTTTCTCACAAATATTCTCTGCTAGTTCTTTTTCATTGCAGTAGATAGAACTTTAGATACTGACAATCACACACATAATACTGTGGTCACAGGTCTTCCTGTGATATTGTCAACTGTTCCTGTATGTCCTTATGGTTTTGTTTCTTTGCTTGTTTTCCTTCTGGTAGTGATTACCATGTCTCCTTCAGCTACAGGAAATGGCAATTGGAGAAAGTCAGTGATGACTAAATTCCATTTTGACATCTTCCATTTTGTGTGACGTATTGGGCATGAGAATGTACTTGGAATGTTCCTATAACATAAGAGGGACGTCTACCTAGTGTCTCTTCTTCTCTAATGTAAGATTCTGAGGATAGAGCTAGACAATATCTCCTTCACAGGGACTAAGATAGCAGCAAATGCCTTCCCCTTTGGTATGAGTTCCACTGCAAGTTTGAGTTTAAGAATAGTGGGACAGTTACATCATTACACTCTATCCTTTGTGCTGCTCTGGTGAAACACAGCAACCATAAACTCAGCTTAAATAGCCCGTTTACCTGGGTCTGCTTTTACTTTGCATCAACAGCATAGCAGAGTTGCAGTGCAAGAGGTCTGGGTTTGATATTAGGAAAAACTATTTCACTAGGAGGGTGGTGAAGCACTGGAATGGGTTACCTAGGGAGGTGGTGGAACCTCTATCCTTAGAGGTTTTTAAGGCCCAGCTTGACAAAGCCCTGGCTGGGATGATTTAGTTGGGATTGGTCCTGCTTTGAGCCGGGGGTTGGACTAGATGACCTCCTGAGGTCTCTTCCAGCCCTAATCTTCTATGATTCTTTGATAAAGCAACAAGAGCATGCCAGTGAATTTGACCCATTGTTTCAGAACTTTTAAGTTTTAAGCAGTTAGTCCCTGCAAAATGTGAAGTTACTTTTGGCCAATAAATGTAAAACTGAAAAGTATAATTTTCTCTCTATTTCAAGCTATTTTTGTGCCATTAGCAATATGCATGCTCCCAGCTTTCAGCCCCTCTTAATTTGTGATTGTGAAACTTCTGTCTCAGAACACAGAGAACAGGTGATGCATTAGTACTTAAAAATATATGTCCCTGCAGGTATGCTTTTCAGAGAATTTTCTGGGCTGTAAATATGGGCCAGATCCTCAGCTGATATAAATTGGCGTAGCATCAATGAAATCAGTGTAGCTATGCTAATTTATACAAGCTGAAAATCTGTCCCTAAAAGTTTAACTCCGTGAGAATCCCGGTTGATCATATGTCTATCCGGCATATGATATTGGCAGGGGAGACTTTCCAAGGTGTAAAAGCATCCTGCAGGGCCCTCCTGGCTCCTGCCCCTGCTGGCTGAGAAAGTTGCACAGAGACCTTTTGGTACAGTGCCCACCTGGTGCTTTTTACAGACTCTGCTCCCACCACCTTTCCATCATACAAGTAGTCCCCTTCTTGCAGTTCACCGACAGGAGAGAGGGGGCAAGCTATCTCTCGCTGCTTCCCCTCACTGTCTTTCCTCTACTGCAGCTTTCCTCTTTCCAATTCCTCCCCTGACTTCCTTCCCCTGGGGGCTCTTATCCAGCCCCAGCCTGATGAGGCAGCAGCTGTTCAAGCTTCCCCAGTCAGGGCCAGGTGGTCTGCCCAGTTTCAATTCAGCTCCTTTATTTGGAGCTGGAGTGACAGAGGGTTGGCTATGCAGTTTTCTGCTTAGCACCCTTTCACACAAGGGTATGGTGGCAAAGTGAATCCAACTCCAACTGGCGTCAGATTGCCATTGGAATCTTTTCTAAAAATATACCATGTGCTCTGATAGAGCGAGATTCTGATCTTTCTGATCTCCTTATTCACAATGAATAGCACCTTCCTCCATGAATAGTCCCATTGACTTCAGTGAGTACACTCATGGAGTAAGGTGCCACTCACTGTAATTAAGGGGATCAGAATCTGGGACATAGTATTATAGGTTACTTTGACTAAAGGTGCTGGTAATGGATGAAGACACGTAACCTCTCTGTGTTTAATTTAGGCATTCCACTCTTACCTCCCTCCCAGCTCACCTTATACCTACAATATAGCCTTAACCGTGCATGTAAAGAAACTGTAAACCAGCTTTCAGAGCTCAGTAAGTTTGGGCATGAGACAAACTGTAAATCAAATCCCTTTTTGTGAAGAAGAAATAAAATCCAGCTTTCAGATTTAAATTGTGAGGCTAGAAGAAACAATTACATTTGTCTGTGGGGATTAGCAAGAGCTCCCTTCCTGTATTTATAATCACTTTATCTATGGATAAATAAAGAAGTAAGCTTGATAAAACATTCAGACACATTTGAAAATGTACAGTAGGTATAATTTTTAAATTGTGACTTTTCTGAAAAATGTTCAGATTTAATTGAAGCAAATCGCTGTGGGTTTTTTGTTTCTAAGTTGATAAATGTTAGCTGTTGAGTGCTGGTTGTGAATCAATAATGAGAACTAATTAGTTTTTAAACTGTAACATGTTGTATTGCTTTAGTTTCAAGACATAGGAGCCAAACTGAACAAACTTTCCTTCCCTTCTTAAAAATACCTTTTACTAGTGAACTTTTACTTTTTTCTCCCAAAAAATTTTCCCTTCCCTTTCTTCTTTTTATATTCTGGTGCCTATTGTTCAGTGCACTGTGACAACCATCAAAAGCAAAAACTTCTTCTAACAATAGCAAATCAACGTAATCTATAAAACAAGTCACGCTAACTTTTATACTTACTTCAAGTACCTCCTCATTGCTTCTCTTCAAACTTGGAACAATACTCCTGCTCACTCAAATTTCAAAATAAAAATAAAGAATTGCTAGCGTAGACATGGTGAAGCAGGCTTAAATTGCAAGTTGCTATAGTTCAAGAACAAAACTAAAATCGTTCATAACTGTTTAAAAAATGATTTCATGTTGAGGAAAAGTTCTCACCACTGGCAAACTATCTTTTTTCCTCTGCTGTCCATATGATGGTTTCTAAACCAAGAGTTTTTTCTATGTTGCATTTTTGTAATGCTCTGGATGAAGGGATCTATATAATTATAATTAATAATACATTGTAAGATTGTAAAAAAATAGCTTTTCCACTTTAACACAGTTCTCTGTCCTTGTCCCCTGGGTTAGTCTTCTTGCTTCAGGTGAACTTCTGTTCCTCACCTGTACTTTCAACTTCTTGGATACCATTGGTCATTACGGCTTTGGGGTAATGAGAAAAAAAGCGGTAAAAAACTGCCCCAGTCCTGGAAATCTGTGTCAAACCCAAGTATCTATTCCTCACTGCATGGCTTTTAGACCTAGTTTTGCTGGAAAGAGGTCCTTTCAAAAGACTGTGACAAATGAGATATTTTTTAGGGGGATACCATATCCCCTATGACGATTCTTATGAATGAAGAGATATTGGTAACTAGACAATGATTATGCTATTGTTCAGCAGGCTGGGACTTCCATGTACATCAGTGATACTTAATTAAACCAAATTGAAACCAATTCCAAGATATTACAGTGTTTTTAATTAAACCAAAGTCTATGCGTTTGATAAAAACTAACCCTACCTTTACGATCTTTGAAAATATATCAACAAGCAGACAAAGTTTACAGAAATACAGGAAAGCTAGTGCATACTGTACAAGACATTTTGTTTTCAGATCTACACAAAAAGTATTTTGTTGGAATCAGATATAGATGTGGTTAAGAAGAACTATAGAGTCAATCATATTGCAAAGACAGTAGAGTAATATTATTCAATATGTTCCTCATACCGCTAACTAATGGAACTAATGTTCCACATTGTATGAAGCCCCACAGAGATTCTTATGACAGGTTTCAGAGTAGCAGCCATGTTAGTCTGTATTCGCAAAAAGAAAAGGAGTACTTGTGGCACCTTAGAGACTAACCTATTTATTTGAGCATAAGCTTTCATGAGCTACAGCTCACTTCATCGGATGCATAAAGTGGAAAGTACAGTGAGGAGATTTTATATACACACAGACCATGAAAAAATATACATTGTAAGGAGAGTGATCACTTAAGATGAGCTATTACCAGCAGGAACGCTATCCCCGATAATGTCACGGCAAACCTGGTGGCTGAATTTTGTGACTTACCCATAACTATTTCACATTTGGGGACAATGTATACCTTCAAATCAGCGGCACTGCTATGGGTACCCGCATGGCACCACAGTATGCCAACATTTTTATGGCCGACTTAGAGCAATGCATCCTCAGCTCTCGTCCCCTAATGCCCCTACTCTTCTTGTGCTATGTTGATGACATCTTCATCATCTGGACCCATGGAAAAGAAGACCTTGAGGAATTCCACCATGATTTCAACAATTTCCATCCCACCATCAACCTCAGCCTGGACCAGTCCACACAAGAGATCCACTTCCTGGACACTATGATGCTAATAAGCGATGGTCACATAAACACCACCCTATACCGGAAACCTACTGACCGCTATTCCTACCTACATGCCTCCAGCTGTCACCCAGACCACACCACACGATCCATTGTCTACAGCCAAGCTCTACGATACAACCGCATTTGCTCCAACCCCTCAGACAGAGACAAACACCTACAAGATCTCTATCAAGCATTCTTACAACTACAATACCCACCTGTGGAAGTGAAGAAACAGATTGACAGAGCCAGAAGAGTTCCCAGAAGTCACCTACTACAGGACAGGCCCAACAAAGAAAATAACAGAACGCCACTAGCCGTCACCTTCAGCCCCCAACTAAAACCTCTCCAACGCATTATCAAGGATCTACAACCTATCCTGAAGGACAACCTATCACTCTCACAAATCTTGGGAGACAGGCCAGTCCTTGCCTACAGACAGCCCCCCAACCTGAGGCAAATACTCACCAGCAACCACACAAAAGAACCACTAACCCAGGAACCTATCCTTGCAACAAAGCCCGTTGCCAACTGTGCCCGCATATCTATTCAGGGGACACCATCATAGGGCCTAACCACATCAGCCACACTATCAGAGGCTCGTTCACCTGCACATCTACCAATGTGGTATATGCCATCATGTGCCAGCAATGCCCCTCTGCCATGTACATTGGTCAAACTGGACAGTCTCTACGTAAAAGAATAAATGGACACAAATCAGATGTCAAGAATTATAACATTCATAAACCAGTCAGAGAACACTTCAATCTCTCTGGTCTCTCGATTTCTGATTTCAAAGTGACTACCTTCAACAAAAAAACTTTGAAAACAGACTCCAATGAGAGACTGCTGAATTGGAATTAATTTGCAAATTGGGTACAATTAATTTAGGCTTGAATAGAGACTGGGAGTGGTTGAGTCATTATACTAAGTGAAACTATTTCCCCTTGTTTGTTCCCCCGCCACTGTTCCTCAGACGTTCTTATTAACTCTTGGAAATGTGCTGGAAATGGCCCACTTTGATTATCACTTCAAAAGGTTTTCTCTCCTCCCACCCCACTCTCCTGCTGGTAACAGCTCATCTTAAGTGATCACTCTCCTTACAGTGTATATTTTTTCATGGTCTGTGTGTATATAAAATCTCCTCACTGTACTTTCCACTTTATGCATCCGATGAAGTGAGCTGTAGATCACGAAAGCTTATGCTCAAATAAATTGGTTAGTTTCTAAAGTGCCACAAGTACTCCTTTTCTTTTTAGAGATTCTTAGTATTCACTGATTATATTAAAACATCAATATTGCCAAAAACCAAGTTCACACTGTGTTTCTGTCTTGCCGTCTTTCTGTGTCTTTCTGTCACAAAAGCCTCCTTTTCACTCTAGCCAATATCCAACAGCTAAAGTAATCATCCTTTCCTGCTTCTTGGATCATGGCAACTTCCTTTTCAACTTCTTCAGTAAAGCTAGGTGAATAACTGATTTTTTTAATTCTTTGGACATTTCAAAGAGCATAATAGTTTTAGGTTGGACCAAACACAATTTTTTTTAAAAAATGGTGAATTAAAGAAAAAAAAAGATGTTGGATTGAGTTAAACATTTCATTTAAATATCTACTATTTTAATGTTTTTTAATTTAGTAAATGAAATTAAAGGAAATTTTGAAACAAAATTGTTTCAGAATGAAAAACTGAAGCAATTTGTGTCAAAATGAAATGTTTTTACTTTCTTTGGATTCTTTTAATTTTTTGTTTGTTTTGTTAATGAAGAGTTTGGGAAAACCTACATGCATTTGTGAAATATGTCAGTGTTGCTGAATTGTTGCAGTGTTGCTGCATTTTTCACTGAAAAAGTTTTGGTCTATTGTCAGGATGCCTATTCTCAGGTATGCACTCTACCCTTCAATTTATCCACAGCCTTGAGAGTGCTGTTTTCATAGCTGAGAATGTCGAGAGTATTCAAAGCAATGGGCACGGTATCAAAACCTGGGCTGAATAGACTTTGCCTAGCCCTATTTAGACAACATGTGAATCAAGGCTCCTTTTTTGAAGAGTCTGTG
Source organism: Lepidochelys olivacea (assembly GCF_965140295.1). Classification (NCBI taxonomy): domain Eukaryota; kingdom Metazoa; phylum Chordata; order Testudines; family Cheloniidae; genus Lepidochelys; species Lepidochelys olivacea. The sequence goes on along the minus strand of NC_140412.1, from coordinate 173,224,976 downwards.
AGCGTCATACCTAGAGTGCATTTTCTAGAAACTATTGTTTTATCGTAAGTCTGGAGGAAAGCTCACTTTACTTGACACAGATAATGGAACACTTAAAAGTGACAATAGACTGCTTTTCTGGGAAAGTCTTTTTATACCTGGAAAGATTAACAGAACTTCAAGAGCAGATCTTTTATGTTCACCATTCCAGAAAGATTCCGATCAAATTGCTAATGAATACTCTGAGATCCATGATCTTGAGAATTGACGTGCTCCCATAGGCCAGATTCCATATGTGGCAGCTAGAAGAGTGTATCCTATAGGAATGGAAACAAAGATGCAGTGAAGACACAAAGAACAGGAGTGTATGTGGAAGAAATACAAAGGGCTGCAACTTGAACAATTAACCATACCTTTTCTAAACACTATAAGTTGGTTCTTTGGTGACCCTCTGATTCAATAGAATGGCTTTCCAGTCATAACTAAACACTAAGCCTTGTGTTTTCTTCTTTTTTAATCTATTTCTACATATATTGTGGAATGATTTTTTCTAGTTGTCATAAATATAAAGGGAAGGCTAAACCACTTTTAAATCTCTCCTGGCCAGAGGAAAAAACCCTTTCACCTGTAAAGGGTTAAGAAGCTAAAGATAACCTCGCTGGCACCTGACCAAAATGACCAATGAGGAGACAAGATACTTTCAAAGCTGGGGGGGGGGAGGGAGAACAAAGGGTTCTCTGTCTGTATTGCCTTTGCCGGGACCAGAGCAGGAATGTAGGTCAGAACTCCTGTAAAGGGTTAATAAGCAATCTAGTTAGATATGCATTAGATTCTGTTTTGCTTAAATGGCTGAGAAAATAAGCTGTGCTGAATGGAATGTAGATTCCTGTTTTTGTGTCTTTTTGTAACTTAAGGTTTTGCCTAGAGGGATTCTCTATGTTTTGAATCTGATTACGCTGTAAGGTATTTACCATCCTGATTTTACAGAGGTGATTCTTTTACTTTTTCTTCTATTAAAATCCTCTTTTAAGAACCTGATTGCTTTTTCCTTGTTCTTAAGATCCAAGGGTTTGGGTCTGTGTTCACCTATGCAAATTGGTGAGGATTTTTATCAAGCCTTCCCCAGGAAAGGGGGTGTAGGGCTTGGAAGGATTTTGAGGGGAAAGACGTTTCCAAATGGGCTCTTTCCCGGTCATATTTTGTTAGACGCTTGGTGGTGGCAGCAATGAAGTCCAGGGACAAAAGGTAAAATAGTTTGTACCTTGGGGAAGTTTGAACATAAGCTGGTAAAAATAAGCTTAGGGGGTTTTTCATGGAGGTCCCCACATCTGTACCCTACAGTTCAGAGTGGGGAAGGAACCTTGACACTTGTGTATATATTTTAGTTTAAGTCCATTTATTGTTGACCTGGCATATTTATTTTCCCTTCGTTGGGACAGGCTAGCTAAGTCCTTTCTCTTAAGATTGGCATTCAGATCTTTCCAAAGATAGAAACATTTTTAATTATTCCTCATTTCTGTTCCTTTATCCCTTCCCTAGCTAGAAATAAAGGTTTATTTCGTTCATGTTAGCTAAACTGCTTTTTGTTTAAAAAAACAAAGTCTAGACAAGCCCTTCCTTATAGGCTATGTCTGCCAATCTAGCCCTCCTCCTAATTGAGATTTTTATTTATTTATTTATTTTCTACTTCTGATTTTACATATTTGTATTTCGGTGCTTTTGCTGTTTTTTTTTTCATCATGAAGCACTCCTCCCATCCCCCATGGTTAAGGTATCTTGCCATGTTTTTAACCTTATTATAAAATATCAAGCCTTTAGTCTTCCTGGCTTTGGACTTAATTTTCTTCTAGAATTTTCCTCAGGGTTACCTTTCTCTGATTCCACCTGCTATGTTATTTGCAGCTCCCCTTATCCTGCTGCATAGCGCCAGAGGGACCAACCTGTTAGGATTGGGAGATATGTCCTTTAAAAACATAATTAAGAGTTGAGTAAAAATTTCTTTCTTTATCATTGACTTAGTAGTACATTGCACACAACCTGATGAAAGACTATTGACTTGATGGGGGTGACTCAGCCACCCAAACTCTGAAATGACTTCATATATGGACTTTAAGTTACAGCTATAGATTTGTCTATGACAGGGTGCTGAGCAGGAACTGCTGTCATGCCAGCTCCAATTAAATTGGAGGTAAATTGGAGCTCGCTAGAGAAACCTCTCTCTGATTGGCAAAGGGGGGGGGAGCCAGAGAGGGGAGGAAGGGGGATACCTCTTCCCTTCTGGGTGCAGAGGCTAAGGAGTCGTCAAGGATGAAACCCCCAGGCTGTACAGGGTGAGGAGGTGGTGGGATTGCATTCTGTAAATAAACTGCACTGGTGATTGCTGAACCGGAGGGTCTCTGAGTGGGTTTTTGGAGCAGAGCAAAGGTGGGAGCAAAGGGGGCCCTGTTATATCCCCCATAGCTTTTCCCCTCAGTTTGAGTCATCTCCTCCTCCAGAGAATTCAGGTTTCCTCTAAACATAGCAGCAAGATATCTATATTGATACAAGTTCTTTAAATGTTTATATTCTTACTGGAACCTACTAACGATACTGTGGTTTTACCCGCACTGTAACTGTAGTGCATCTGGTTTTGAATACTTCTTGTTTTTGCTTGTGTGTGTTTTGTATACCATGAGCCGATGTGTGTTTGGTCACATGCCTCTAATTCCATTTTTCTATATATGTTTTGTTTACTGATTGCACTTTTTAAAAACAGAATCTCAATTGAAAAAAGTTGTGTTTAAAAAGTTAAACAGCATTCTCAAGTTCTTTTTCTCACCTTAGAGATGTATGTATTTTTATACCAGTGATCAGTCAAGGGGCACAGAGAAAAATGTGAGCACGACACAGAAAATATCTAAACAACACCTGTAAGTGCTTTTTTTCCCCCTTGGAGAATTGTTTTGTTTTATTATATCAATCTGGCACAAGGCAAGAGGGAGAGTGCCAGATGACTTTTGGGAGCCTAAAACCAAAACAGGCTATAAGCTTTTTCGGAGATTTATTTTGCTTTATTAGGTCTAACACTAGTTGGAAAGAACAAGTAAGTCTGAATTCTGAAGATGCAGAATAATTGACCTTCTTAAAGGTAAATGTGACTGCTTTTTATCCAGAGGAGGCTGCAGTATATACTGATATGCTGTAGCATCTGACAAAGACAACGGTGATGAGTGGTGAATGATGTCAACTCAAGATGAGAGGATATAATACTGTGAAAAGCAAACCACTAAACAAAACTCCCAAAGCAGCACTGAACAGCCCTGACTAAAAGGCCAGGCATGACATCAAATAAATTACCAAACTGGGGAAACAACTTTAAAACTTCTCCAAATCATAGTTTTTAAGCTATTTTTTCTATTAGGTTAAGTGTATTTTTGCCAGGGGGGAAATATAATCTGCAGAGCTACTTTTTGTGTTTTATTTAAATGCCATAATTTCAGTGTCACTTATATTCACCACCAGCTTTTAATTAAGCTCTTACTAAGCTTGCAAAGCCATCTTTAGTTATAAACCAAAATATGCTTGTGCTGAGTTAGATTTCCTGCATCCGTACTAATGGCTATTCATTTTAAAATTACAGCACCAGGTGACATCTCAGAAATGAGAGTGGAGGGTTGTAAGGGTGAATCAAAGCCTCTTCACTATTACTGAGGTAACTTAACAGTGAGTTAACAAATATGCATTGCTACTGCTATGAGGAATTAAACTGCCATGTAGCAAAAACAAGCTCAGAGTTACAGGGAAATCATACATTATCATAGTATGAGTTGGAAATTAGTAATGGAAAATTAATTATAAATGTTCATCCAACAATGGTCTGCATCTGTTGGATTTACCCAATCACTGTATCCATTAACAACATTTAATTAGTAATAACCTCAGTGCTCCATTTTTGGAGATGTACCATCAAAAATGTTGCGGGTCTTACAAATGAAGATGTGTCTATCATCAGCAGCCTGGCTGAAAAAGGGAAACTTTTACTATCTTGACCCCATATCATCTGCTTTAGGAAGTTGCATGAATATGCTGTGTGATCTGAAGGCTAGGATTGATTGCTGGGGACGGCAGGGAGGCTTCTGAATGTAGAAACAAGATGTTCCCAGTGGTGGCTCAGTTCTCTCAGAGTAGAAGACAGAATAGTCCTAATAAGAGAGAGAATGCCAGCTTTTAAATACTCGGTCTTATTTTAAATGCTGTCTTTTAAATATTAATAAGCGCCTCAGTACAGGCTGTAGAACAGTAAAGGCCTCATTCATTCATCAAGAACCTTGTTTTTTTATTTTATCATGCTTTGGAGAGTTCAACATGAAAAGCACACTGAGCTCAGAGCAGCCCACAACATTTTGAGAGTTTAACTTGGCTGTTCCTTGTCCTTATATTCTTATAAATGCCTTAAGGTTGTTTTTTTTTAAAAGCCATATGTTTTAACCAAGTCGAATGCAAGTTTCAGAATTAGTAGTATGCAGGTTTGGAAAAATTAACCATCTGTTTATAATGCTGTTAGGGACTGATAGGATCCCCATGGAATTCAGGAAACCGTCGCAAATATTGTATCTGCCAAGTCTTAGTCAGTTATCTTACATCGTAATTTGTAGTCTCACAAGATCACTAAGGAGCAAAAAACACACAGAGTTGCAAACTAAACTCCATCTAGACACGTATCTTATCATCCTATTAAAAGTGAATTGAAAGACCGAAGGATGAGATGGAAAGATCAGATTTAGATGGAAAAGATGGTGGAGCAATAAGAAATTTACAGTGGGATTGGGGAACAAAGAGAGGTCAATTGTACAGTACTTAATTAAAATGGGGAAGAAGACAGTTTAGACGTTTTCATTTTCACTGAATTGTCTTAGCAACATAGAAGGTTACCCTAGATTTTACTAGGCCTTGTTGTTGCAGACTGATGTGCTTAAAAGGGGATGGGCCCTAGTGCTATGGTCCTGCCTGATTCCCTCCCTCTTTGGGTTCCTTTGTACCCCTGGTGACACACTGAACCAGGAACTGTACTTGTGACAAACCCTTCTGCAGACTCCTCAAAGTGGAAAAGGGGCTGCTCCTTACATTTTTCCCAGACTGTGCATAGGCCTGTCACAGTCTGGCCCGAAGGACTTTAGGCCTGTTAAAGCTTAGGTTATGAGGGGGGAAAGCTAATCATTTTCATATAACTTCATTAAATACAAATATTTGATTCTAAATACATTTTTAAAAAGGTCTATCTGGGTAAACCCCCTTGGAAGAAGCTTGTTGAACTTATTTATGAGGCATGACCTTAACACACTCCCTGAATTATATCAGTAGGCCTTTTTGTTTAGACTAATTCAATCTTTCTGTCTCCTTTTTGCAATCTTTTCCCATCAGCATTTATTGTTATAGGTTAATGTGATGCTTTATAAATTTCCCCACAGTTGAGCTCACAATTAGAGTAAATGTGTAGGCTCTGTTATCACAGCAGTCTCTGGTAGGTTTAACTTCCCCAGACTCTCAAACTCTGGACTCTGGGTTCACCTTTGCTATCCCTCTCTCTGAGGCTACATCTACACTGAACACCAGTGGTGACAGCGTGTAGGGCATGTGTAGCTACACGCCACAGTGAAAAGAAAGATGCGTCCACACTGTGGTGTGTAGCCACATGTGTTCGTGAAAGGCTCTGGCAACATGGAAGCAATGGGAGAGGCTACAGCAGCAGGGAACTGGGGGAGCCTTTCGCTGCTGCCAGGGTCTTTTCCTGTGGCAATGGAAAGCTCGAGTAGTGGGGAGCCAGTGGAGCCTTTAGAACGGCCATACTGGGCCAGACAATGGTCCAGCTAGCCCAGTATTCTGTTTCTGTCTCCAACAGTGGCCAATACCAGAGATTCATAGATATTTAGGTCAGAGGGGACCATTATGATCATCTAGTCTGACCTCCTGCACAACGCAGGCCACAGAATTTCACCCACCACTCCTGTGAAAAACCTCTCACCTATGTCTGAGCTATTGAAGTCCTCAAATCGTGGTTTAAAGACTTCAAGGAGCAGAGAATCCTCCAGCAAGTGACCCGTGCCCCATGCTACAGAGGAAGGCGAAAAACCTCCAGGGCCTCTTCCAATCGGCCCTGGAGGAAAATTCCTTCCCGACCCCAAATATGGCAATCAGCTAAACCCTGAGCATATGGGCAAGATTCACCAGCCAGGTACTACAGAAAATTCTTTCCTGGGTAACTCGGATCTTAGTCCATCTAATAGCCCATCACAGGCCATTGGGCCTATTTATCATGAATATTTAATTACCAAAACCATCTCCTCCATAAACTTAACGAGTTTAATCTTAAAGCCAGATAGATCTTTTGCCCCCACTGCTTCCCTTGGAAGGCTATTCCAAAACTTCACTCCTTTGATGGTTAGAAACCTTCGTCTAATTTCTAGTCTAAATTTCCTAGTGGCCAGTTTATATCCATTTGTTCTTGTGTCCACATTGGTACTGAGCTTAAATAATTCCTCTCCCTCTCCGGTATTTATACCTCTGATATATTTATAGAGAGCAATCATATCTCCCCTCAACCTTCTTTTAGTTAGGCTAAACAAGCCAAGCTCCCTGAGTCTCCTTTCATAAGACAAGTTTTCCATTCCTCGGATCATCCTAGTAGCCCTTCTCTGTACCTGTTCCAGTTTGAATTCATCCTTCTTAAAGATGGGAGACCAGAACTGCACACAGTATTCCAGGTGAGGTCTCACCAGTGCCTTGTATAACGGTAGTTCAGAAGGAGTGTACAGAACAGGACAGTTGTCTTCCCTTCTTGGGTTCTGGCTGTCAGAGCTTTAGGATTGCCCTGAACATGGGGTAGCATCCCCGATCATCTTAACTAATAGCAATTAATCGACCTATCCTCGCTGAACTTACCTATGTCTATTTTGGTTGCAGTTATAGTTTTGGCCATCGCAACATCCCATGGTAATGAGTTCCATAGTTCCACAGTAAGAAAAGGAGTACTTGTGGCACCTTAGAGACTAACCAATTTATTTGCGCATAAGCTTTCATGAGCTACAGCTCACTTCATCGGATGCATACTGTGGAAACTGCAGAAGACATTATATTATATGTATTATATTACATTATATATAGACATTATATACACAGAGACCATGAAACAATACCTCCTTTGTTTCATGGTTTCATTGTTTCATAGTCTCTGTGTATATAATGTCTTCTGCAGTTTCCACAGTATGCATCCGATGAAGTGAGCTGTAGCTCACGAAAGCTCATGCTCAAATAAATTGGTTAGTCTCTAAGGTGCCACAAGTAATCCTTTTCTTTTTGCGAATACAGACTAACACAGCTGCTACTTTGAAACCTGTCATAGTTCCACAATGAGTGCATTATGTGAAAAAATATTGTTGTTTACATTAAACCTTGTTGTCTATTAATTTCTTCAGCTCATCCCTGATTTCTGTATTGTGGGAAAGAATAAATAACACTTCTGTATTCACTTTTTCCACATCATTCATGATTTTATAGACCTCTATGCTATTCCCCCTTAGTTGTCTCTTTTCTAAGCTGAACAGCCCTAAACTTTTTAATCTTTCCTTGTATGGAAGTCATTCCACTGCCTGGATCATTTTTATTGCCCTTCTCTGGACCAGTTTTACTATATACTTTTTGATATGGGGTGACCAGGACTGGACACAGTATTCAAAATGTGGGCTCACCTTGGATTTATATAGTGGCATTATGATATTTTCTGTCTTATTTTCTATCCCTTTCTTAAAAGTTTCTAACATTCTGTTAGCCTTTTTGACCACCGCTGTGCTTTGAGCTGAAGTTGTTACTGAACTATCCATGGCAATTTAAATATCTCTTCCTTGAGTGGTAACAACAAATTTTTGTATTTGTACAGCTGAGATTAATTTTTCCAGTGTGCATTTGCACTTATCAATGTTGAATGTTATCTGCCATTTTGTTGCTCAGTCACACAGTTTTGTGAGATCCCTTTGTTACTCTTTACAGCCTGATTTGGACTTTACTACCTTGAATAATTTTCTATCATTTGCAAATTTTGCCAAACTGTTCACTCCCTTTTACAGATCCTTAATGTATATGTTGAACAACACAGGTCTCAGTACAGATCCTTGGGGGACCATGCTGTAGGGTGACCAGCTGTCCCGATTTTATAGGGACAGTCCTGATTTTTTTCTTATATAGGCTCCTATTACCCTCCCACCCCCACCCCCTGTCCCGATTTTTCACACTTGCTGTCTGGTCACCCTACCCTGCTGTTCACCTTTCTCAATTGTGGAAACTGACCCTTTGCTTCCTATCTTTCAAACAGTTGCTGATAACGAGAGGACATTCAGTATTATCCCATGACTACTTAGTTTCGCTAAGAGCTTTTGGTGAGGGACCATGCCAAAGGCATCCGATGAAGTGAGCTGTAGCTCATGAAAGCTTATGCTCAAATAAATTTGTTAGTCTCTAAGGTGCCACAAGTACTCCTTTTCTTTTTGAAAATCTATGTTCACTATATCGACTGGATCACCCTTACCCACATACTTGTTGACACCCTAAAGAATTGGTGACTTATAACTTCCCTTACAAAAGCCATGTTGGCTACTCCCCAACAAATTGTATTCATCTATGTGTCTGATAATTCTGTTCTTTACTGTAGTTTCTACCAATTTGCCTGGTATTGAAATTAGGCTCACTGGTCTGTAATTGTCAGGATCGCCTCTGGAGCTCTGTTTCAAAATTAGTTTTACATTAGCTACCTTCCGGTCATCTGGTACAGAGACTTGTTTCAGCAATAGGTTACATAAGTTAATAGTTCTTCAATTTCATATTTGAGTTCCTTCAGAACTTTTGGGTGAATACCCTCTAATCCTGGTGACTTCTTACTGTTCAATTTTATCAGTTTGCTCTAAAACCTCTTCTATTGACACATCAGTGTGCTACAGTACTTCAGATTTGTCACCAAAAAATGATTGCTCTGATGTGGCTATCTCCCCCACATCTTCTTCCATGAAGATCAATGCAAAGAATTCATTTAGCTTCTCTACAATGGCTTGTCTGCCTTGAGTGCTCCTTTAACATCTTGGTCATCTTGTGGCCCCACTGCCTGTTTGGCAGACTTCCTGCTTCTGATGTACTTCAAAAAAAAAATTACTGGTATTTTTTGTGTCTTTAGCAAGTTGCTTCTCAAATTCTTTCTTGGCCTGCCTTATTATACTTTTGCATTTAACCAGCAAGAGTTTGTGAATCTTCCAAATTTCCAAGATGCCTTTTTGCCTCTAATGACCTCTGTTACTCTGCTGTTCAGCCATGGTGGCTTTCTTCTAGTCTTCTCATTGTCTTCTCTGATTTGGGGTATATGTTTAGTCTGAGCTTTTATTGTGGTGTTTCTAAATAGTCCCCATGCTGCTTGCCCCATTTAACCCTGGTGACGGCTCGCTGCCTCCTTGCTGCTAGAGTCTTTCCCCACTGCCAGAATCTTTTTGGTTGGCAGCAAAAGTCTGCAGTAGTGTGACACTACACTGCTAAAAATAGCAGTGTAGATGGTGAGGCATTGCTTGTGTGAGTAGAGAGTCATGTAGAATACGTACACGGGTACATACACACATGCTTCAGGTGTGTCTTTACTCACCTAAGGAGCACCTCACCATCTACATTGTTATTTATGCCTTTGCTAGGCAGGCTACCCACATATATATCATGCATGCCTCCAAAAGATGTGTGCAGTGTAGAGTGTGCCTTTAAATCCAGTCTTAAGTCATGCTGTTCTCCTGTGTTTTCTGAGCCTCGTTAAACTGGTTTGGGCAACCCAGCTGGAGTCAGGGATATTTGCTGAGAGGTTGTTATGTATGTATGGCCCTGCATCCTGCCTGCATTTCCTGACAATCATGCTTTTAATTAACTCAATATATACATACAGCAAACATTTCAATAACCATGTCACATACAGTATTCACAAACTATTACAGAGCAGCAAACAAGTCCACCACTATGTGTAGCTGGACTATTAATAACTACTACTACATTATTAGTAACTGACTTACATATAGGGAGACAAATAGTCTATTTTTTAAGAACTCCTAGATAATGTTTAAATAGTGTTAATATTTGAGATTGTAGTTTAAAGGGTTTATCGGCTCTTTTGTGATGACCTGCATAAGTCAACTCTTGGTTGATTCACTCTAATGCAGCCATCCCAAACTCCAAATGCCAGAAGTGTTATCCTATCACATTACATCATCATACATTCTAGCCTCTCTATGTCTCTGTTTCCCATCTGTAAAATGGAGATAATAATACTTCCCTACTTCACTGGACCATTGTGAAGATAAATTTATTAAAGATTGTGAGGTACGCAGATACTTTGGTAATGGGAGCCATACAATAGCTAAGATAAAGACATATCGGGTGGGGAGGGCAAAAAAACCCCATACACTTCTTTATAAATTATTTGTTTAAATTAAAGAAGGGCTTTTATTTTGAGAGAATTTTCTGCCACTCACTAATCTCAGTGCTCTAGTGGGTCCCATCGTGTCCAGAAAAAGAGCTATATAGCTCTGAAGATAAGAAAAGCATTTAATAACTCTTCCTACAAAAGTCATCTCATGGAAATTGAATGTGTATACAGTACATTGCAAGGTAAGTTCTGCATCAGCACATAGGAAAGGAAAAGATTTTGAGGGTGATCTGTAGTATCAGAAGAAGAGTAGCCCTCTAAAACCAATCCCAACTATACATATAAAATGACAGGGTCTAAAATAGCCGTTACCACTCAAGAAAGAGATCTTGGAGTCATTGTGGATACTTCTCTGAAAACATTCCCTCAATGTGCAGCAGCAATCAAAAAAGCAAAGAGAATGTTGGGAATCATTAAGAAAGGGATACATAATAAGACAGAAAATATAATTTTGCCTCTATATAAATCCATGGTAAACCCACGTCTTGAATACTGCATGCAGATGTGGTCGCCTCATCTCAAAAAAGATATATTGGAATTGGAAAAGGTTCAGAAAAAGGCAAAAAAATTATTAGGGGTATGGAACGGCAGCCATATGAGGAGAGATTAAGAAGACTGGAAAAGAGATTGGAAAAGAGATGACTATGGCAGGGATATGATAAAGGTCTATAAAATCATGACTGGTATGGAGAAAGTAAATAAGGAAGTGTTATTTAGAGTCATAGACTTTAAGGTCAGAAGGGACCATGATGATTGTCTAGTCTGACCTCCTGCACAACTCAGGCCACAGAATCTCACCCACCCACTCCTGTAATAAACCCCTAACCTATGTCTGAGCGATTGAAGTCCTCAAATCATGGTTTAAAGACTTCAAGATGCAGAGAATCCTACAGCAAGTGACCCATGCCCCACGCTGCAGAGAAAGGCGAAAACCCACCAGGGCCTCTGCCATTCTGCCCTGGAGGAAAATTCCTTCCCGACCCCAAATATGGCAATCAGCTAAACCCTGAGAATGTGGGCAAGACTCACCAGCCAGACACCGAGGAAATAATTCTCTGTAGTAACTCAAATCCCCACCCCCCATCTAACATCCCATCACAGGCCATTGGACATATTTCCCGCTAATAGTCAAAGATCAATTAATTGCCAAAATTAGGCAATTTACTCCTTCTCATAACACAAGAACTAGGGATCACCAAATGAAATTAATAGGCAGTAGTTTTAAAACAAACAAAAGGAAGTATTTTTTCACACAAAACACAGTCAACTTATAGCACTTCTTGCCAGAGGATGTTGTGAAGGCCAAGACTATAACAGGGTTCAAAAAAGAACTAGATGAGTTCTTGAAGGATAGATCCATCAATGGCTATTAGCCAGGATGGGCAGGGATGGTGTCCCTAGCCTCTGTTTTCCAGAAGCTGGGAATGGGCAACAGGGGATGGATCACTTGATGATTACCTGTTCTGTTCATTCCCTCTGGGGCACCTGGCATTGGCCACTGTCGGAAGACAGGATACTGGGCTAGATGGACCTTTGGTCTAACCCAGTATGGCTGTTCTTATGTAAAAGAAAAATTAGTTCATCAGGGATTCAACTCTGCTTATGAGATGGAAAAATTACAATAATATTTTGGATCCAACAGTAGCTGCAATGATATTCCAAAAATATTTTGGAACTAAATTTAATAAATGCAAAGCAAAAAGCTAATGACATGTCATAATTAGAAGTTTTATTATTCATTCTTCAAAATTCTTAGGTTTATTGTTCTTGCAGGAGTACTCCCTCCACAGTATACTCCTGTAATGCAGATACTGTGCCAGATTCTACATTCAGTTACACCTGTGTCTTCAAAAGGATTATTCCAGATTTCCACTGCAGTAAACTGAAAGAGAATCTGGCCCATATCACCAAAAGTTAGGCAAGTGTCTGAATTGAGTATCTGTGCAGTAAAGTCTTTCTCATCACAACAATTTAAAATACCAGAAAGCAGTACTGATGTATGTAAAACATGTTGACATATGCAAGGATCCAGGTCTCAGAACACTGTGCAAGTGCATTAGTTGATTGTACACTGTTATTGTTCACTGTTATGAAATGCCAGATGGAGTTACTGAAGTAAAAGAAAAAAGGGGAGAGAGGTAGGTGCATTGTATATGCACTGAACTGAGAAGTGAGACAATAAAAGTGCCTAGAGAAGTTAGAAGAGTTTCATGGAGAAAGATGGTAACCGTTCAGTTATAAGCCATATTTGTAAATGTAACAGAGATCAAAATCATTTCTACTCTTCCAGTGCACCAAGGAGAAAAGATTGTGATTTATCTGAATGCTAATAGCAATTTTGTGGAGATTCAGGATAACGTTTTCCATTTTTTGTCACAGCTAAGGTACACTAAACTTTACATCAGACAGTATGGTAAATGTTGCTAACAATATTATACGCTTACTGTGTATATTCTCTTTCATTCAAGGAATTTAAACCTCCTTAAATGTTAACTCATCCAATACCTCTGAAGTAGGTTCTTTCATTCCCACTTTACAGATTAGGGACCTGGAAGCACAAATAAGTGACTTGCCCAAGACTACAGGAATTGCTAAGCAGATTAGACTAGTGGTTCATTTAGTGTTTTGTCCTGACCCTGACACCAGATCAGAGGGAGATGCGAGAAACTGCATAATGGGCAGTTATGGAATAGTGTTGTAGCCATGTTTGTCACAGGATATTAGAAAGACAAAGTAATGTCTTTTATTGGACCAGCTTCTGTTAGTGAAAGAGACAAGCTTCTGAGCTTATGCAGAGCTCTTTTTCAAATTTGTTATGGAATAGTCACTCGGAGTGAAATTCACCCCTCTGCAGAGAGTCAGCACAATACCTGTGTACTACTAAAGCCTAATTTAAGCCCCTGACATAAGGCTAAGCCCTGGTCTACACTACGAGTTTAGGTCAAATTTAGCAGCATTACCTCAGTTAAACCCTGCACCAGTCCACGTGACCAAGCCTGTTTTGTCGACTTAAAGGGCTCTTAAAATCTATTTCTGTACTCCTCCCCGGCGAGGGGTTTAGCACTAAAATCGACCTTGCTGGGTCGAATTTGGGGTAGTGTGGATGCAATTTGACAGTATTGGCTTCCGGGAGCTATCCCAGAGTGCTCCATTGTGACCACTCTGGACAGCACTCTCAACTCAGATGCACTGGCCAGGTAGACAGGAAAAGCCGCGGGAACTTTTGAATTTCCTTTCCTGTTTGGCCAGCCTGGCAAGCTGATCATCAGAGGTGACCATGCAGAGATCATCAGCACAGGTGACCATGGAGTCCCAGAATCGCAAAAGAGCTCCAGCATGGACCGAACAGGAGGCACTGGATCTGGGGATAAAAATCCGTGCAGGCAGAACCCCGTTCCAAAAGATGAAATGCCAATATATTTGGCAAAATCTCAAAGGGCATGATGGACAGAGGCTACAACAGAGACACACAGCAGTGCCGTGTGAAAGTTAAGAAGCTGAGGCAAGCCTACCAAAAAACAAAGGATGCAATCAGTCGCTCCGGGTCAGAGCCCCATACATGCTGCTTCTATGATGAACTGCATGCAATTCTAGGGGGGGCCCTACCACTACCCCACCCCTGTCCGTGGACACCTGCAAGCAGGGAGTCTCACGCAACAGGGATGAGGATTTTGTGGATGAGGAAGATGAGGAGGAGGACATTGAGGATAGGGCATAGCAGGCAAGCGGAGAATCCCTTCTCCCTGGCAGCCAGGACTGTTCATCACCCTGGAGCCAGTACCCTCCGAACCCTTCCAAGGCGGGCTCCTGGACCATGAAACCGGAGAAGGCACCTTTGGTGAGTGTACCTTTGTAACTAAAATACAGGGTTTAAAAGCAAGTGTGTTTAATGATTAATTTGCCCTGAAGACTTGGGGTGCATTTGCGGCCAGTATAGCTACGGGAAAAGTCTGTTAATGTGTCTGGGGATGGAGCGGAAATCCTCCAGGGACATCTCCATGAAGTTCTCCTGGAGGTACTCTAAAAGCCTTTGCCACGCAGTGTGGGGAGGCCCATTCATGCTGAGCTGTTTGCGTTTGGCTGAAAGGGATCTTCCCTGATACTAGCCATGCGTTGTTTGGCGGGGGGGGTGTGAAGCACATGTGCTGTGTAACGTGAATCGTTTGATTCAGTGTAAAATAGTCTTCCCTTTGTTCTCTAAAATGTATCTTTTTAAATACTACTCTCCCTTTTTTTCCTCCTGCAGCTGCAAATGTTTCTACGCTCCCCCATCATCTTCGTCCCAGAGGCTAGCACAGATTAGAAGGCAAAAAAACGCACTCACGATGACATGTTCTCAGAGCTCATGCAGTCCTCCCGCACTGAAAGAGCTCAGCAGAATGTATTGAGGCAAACAGTGGCAGAGTCCCGGAAAGCATTAAATGAACACAATGGGAGGAGCACGCTGAGAGGAGGCAGGATGCAATGCTGAGCTTAATGGGGGAACAAACTGACATGCTCAGGCGTCTGATGGAGCTGCAGGAAAGGCCGCAGGAGCACAGATCGCCGCTGCAGCCCCTGTATAACTGCCAGCCCTCCTCCCCAAGTTCCATAGCCTCCTCACCCAGATGCCCAAGAACGCAGGGTGGGAGGCTCTCGGCACCCAGCCATTCCACCCCAGAGGATTGCCCAACAACAGAAGGCTGGCATTCAATAAGTTTTGAACTGTAGTGTGGTCTTGTCCTTTCCTCCTCCCTTCATAGATACTAAGGTCAGAAGGGACCATTATGATCATCTAGTCTGACCTCCTGCACAATGCAGGCCACAGAATCTCACCCACCCACTTCTGCGAAAAACCTTACCTATGTCTGAGCTATTGAAGTCCTCAGATCGTGGTTTAAAGACTTCAAGGCGCAGAGAATCCTCCAGCAAGTGACCCGTGCCCCATGCTTGAGGAAGGCGAAAAACCTCCAGGGCCTCTTCCAATCTGCCCTGGAGGAAAATTCCTTCTCGACCCCAAATATGGCAATCAGCTAAACCCTGAGCATATGGGCAAGATTCACCAGCCAGATACTACAGAAAATTCTTTCATCCACTACCCAACCCGGTGCTTCCCTCCTCACCCACCCTTCTCGGGCTACCTTGTGAGTTTTCCCCCTATTTGTGTGATGAATTAATAAAGAATGCATGATTTTGAAACAATAATTACTTTATTGCCTCTGAAAGCAGTGATCGAAGGGGGGAAGTCGGTTGGCTTACAGGGAAGTAGAGTGAACCAAGGAGGTGGGTTTTCATCAAGGAGAAACAAACAGAACTGTTACACCTTAGCCTGGCCAGCCATGAAACTGGTTTTCAAAGCTTCTCTGATGCACAGGGCACCCAGCTGTGCTCTTCTAATCACCCTGGTGTCTGGCTGCACGTAATCAGCTGCCAGGCGATTTTCCTCAACCTCCCACCCCACCATAAACGTCTCCCCCTTACTCTCACAGAGATTGTGGAGCACAAAGCAAGCAGCAATAACAATGGGAATATTGGTTTCGCTGAGGCCTAACCTAGTCAGTAAACTGCGCCAGCGAGCTTTTAAACATCCAACTGCACATTCTACCACCATTCTGCACTTGCTCAGCCTGTAGTTGAACAGCTCCTGACTACTGTCCAGGCTGCCTCTGTATGGCTTCATGAGCCAGGGCATTAAGGGATAGGCTGGGTCCCCAAGGATAAGCTATAGGCATTTCAACATCCCCAACGGTTATTTTCTGGTCTGGGAAGTTCCTTCCTGCAGTTGTTCATACAGACCAGAGTTCCTGAAGATGCGAGTGTCATACACCTTTCCCAGCCATCCCACGCTGATGTCAGTGAAATGTCCCTTGTGATCCACCAGTGCTTGCAGCACCATTGAAAAGTACCCCTTGCGGTTTATGTACTGGCTGTCAAGGTGGTCTGGTCCCAAGATAGGGACATGTGTTCCGTCTATCGCCCCACCACAGTTAGGGAACCCCACTGCAGCAAAGCCATCCACTGTGACTTGCACATTTCCCAGAGTCACTACCCTTGATAGCAGCAGCTCAGTGATTGCATTGGCTACTTGGATCACAGCAGCCCCCACAGTAGATTTACCAACTCCAAATTGATTCCCGACTGACCGGTAGCTGTCTGACGTTGCAAGCTTCCAGAGGGCTATCGCCACTCGCTTCTCAACTGTGAGGGCTGCTCTCATCTTGGTATTCTTGTGCTTCAGGGTAGGAGAAAGCAAGTCACAAAGTTCCATAAAAGTGCCCTTACGCATGTGAAAGTTTCACAGCCACTGGAATCGTCCCAGACCTGCAACACTATGCCGTCCCACCACTCTGTGCTTGTTTCCCAGGCCCAGAATTGGCGTTCCATGGCAGGAACCTGCCCCATTACCACCATGGTGTCCAAATTGCCAGGGCCCGTGCTTTGAGAGAAGTCTGTGTCCATGTCCTCATCACTATCGTGATCGCACTGTCATTGCCTCCTCGCCTGCTTTTGCAGGTTCTGCACATACTGCAGGATAATCCGTGAGGTGTTTACAATGCTCACAACGGCAGCGGTGAGCTGAGCAGGCTCCATGCTTGCTGTGGTATGTCGTCTGCAGGAGAGCAGAGTTGCAGCGGAAGCGGTGAATGACGATGGATGCCACGAGAATAGATATTTATACAGTATGACGAGAGGACCTGCAAGGTGGATTCATGGCACCAGGAGTGCAAAGTTGCAGTGGAAGTGGTGGATGACGATGACGGTTAGAAGTCCTACTGCATCGTCTTCTGACAGCAGCATGGCGTCTGCACAGAAAAAAGGCACAAAATGATTATCTGCCATTACTTTCACGGAGAGAGGGGAGACTGACGACATGTACCCAAAACCACCTGCGACAATGTTTTTGCCTCATCAGGCATTGGGAGATCAACCCAGAATTCCAATGAGCAGCAGAGACTGCGGGAACTGTGGGATAGCTACCCATAGTACAATGCTCCGAAAGTTGACGCTAGCCACGGTACTGTGGACGCACTCTGCCGACTTAATGCGCTTAGTGGGGACACACACAATTGACTGTATAAAATGGCTTCCTAAAAATTGACTTCTATAAATTGGACCTAATTTTATAGTGTGGACATAGATAGAACCTAAGAGAAATTTAAGCCTTGTACTGTCCCTCTATAGAAGGATGAACTTCACCCACAGTGATGAGTGACAAAGGCAGGAGCAAAACCCAGCCATTCAGATTACTAGGTCACCTGTTCTAGACATTAAACGCAAAGCCTTTCTTATTTTAGGGCTTAAAGGGACAAAATTGTGTGCCTGCTCCTCCTGAGCGCTAATTAATTTAGATATGCACTCTGCATTCCTGCAGCCCAGTGGTTCCCTTTGCTTTACCTGGGGTGGTGCATGTCTGCACCATTCATAACTCTGGGTCATGCCTAAAGGGTGTCATCCAGCCCTTTGTGAATATGTGATACAGAATCAGAACATATATTTTTTTTCAAGTTCAAACAAAAACGGCCTTGTTTTTAGTATCGCTTAGTCTGTTTTTTCCCTGTTCTGCTTTATATTTGTAGTCTGTAGCTATTTCAGTAAGTCCGTGTTTCATTCCCCAGCAATTGATCTTTATCTTTTTTTTTCCAGCCCTTTACACAATTACATTAATTTTAATTACATTTTGTTTCAGACAGGACATCATGTATCTCATTCTTTTGTCCAGCACCTGAATTATTTCTTGATTACATGCTTACCAATTCACTTGAGAGTTCTGTTTTATGCTGGAATGCATGGCTAACCACATAATTCTATCATTGATACTTCTGCCCCACATAGTTTATTTTTTAATATATATTATAAAATTAGAAATGTTGTAAATTCTGTCCTTTTAACATTTGTAAATGCCGCGATGGCCTTTCTGAAACATGCATTTTAAAAATATAGAGTGCTGAGGCTTTTCTTCATTGGAGACAGCACCTTTAACTGTGCAACACTTAGAAATGGAAGAATTAAATTTGGTAAGTAAGTGTTAAGAAGAAAATGAGTCACAGATTCTACAGAAGTAGATCCCTTATGTTGCATCTTTTGTGAAGTGCAGTGTTTCAGACATGGCTTAAACAGAAAAAAAATGGAAACAAGTTAGGTACTAAATTATATTGGTAGATGTCTGTGCTAATTGTATTACTCAGTGATAAGTTACTAATAATAAACAGTGAGCAATGTGCTAGAAAAAACATGCAGCAAGACTGGAAAATACCCTTATAACATTCCAAGAAAATATATAGGGTCAATTCCTACTTGTTTTGAATCAGGTCTTCTAAAAAGATGCTTTGCTGAATTAGGGCCTTGAAGCCGATCCTGCAACGTGCTTATAATCCTCAACTCTCAGTGACTTCAGCGGAAGCTGAGGCCACTCCGCACCAAAGGATTAGGCCCTAAAGAGATCTTAACTATTAATATCACATTGTCTCTTTGTGTCTACTATGCATTTTTTTAAAAAAATTAAGATATATTTTTCAAAATTGTAATTATTTAACCAAGGTACTAAGAATATAAATCAGGGGTCTCAAACTCAATTTAGTTTAGGGCCAGTGCCAGTCCTCAAATCCTCTCGGCAGGCCAATAACGTCACTCATGCTGCCCAGAACCCACCCCCCAAAACTCTGCCTCCCAAAAAACTCTGCCCCCCACCTGCCTAAGGCTCTGAGAGGGAGTTTGGGTGGGGAGGAGGTCTGGGGTAGGGGACTGGGGTGCAGGCTCTGGGAGGGAGTTTGGGTGCAGAAGGGGTGAGAGGTTGGGTTCTGGGAGGGAGTTTGGGTGGGGGAGGGAGTCTGGGGTGGGGCAGGGTTGGGTGGCGTTGCAGGCTCTGGGAGGGAGTTTGGGGGCAGGAGGAGGTGTGTGGGAAGGGGGTGCAGGCTCCAGAAGGGAGTTTGGGGGCTGGGTGGTGTGGGGAGGGGGTGCAGGCTCTGGGAAGGAGTTTGGGGGCGGGAGGGGGTGTGTGGGAAGGAGAAGGGGGTAGAGACTCTGGGAGGGAGTTTGGGGGCTGGGTTGTGTGGGAAAGGAGTGCAGACTCTGGGAGGGAGTTTGGGGATGGGGGGCATAGGAAGGGGGTGCAGGCTCCAAAAGGAGTTTGGGGGGTGTGGGGAGGCGGTGCAGGCTCGAGGAGGAAGTTTGGGCGTTGGGTTGTGTGGGAAAGGAGTGCAGACTCTGTGAGGCAGTTTGGGGGTGGGGGCATAGGAAGGGGGTGCAGGCTCCGGGAGGGAGTTTGGAGGGTGTGGGGCAGGGATGCAGGCTCCGGGAGGGAGTTTGGGGGCTCGGTTGTGTGGGAAAGGGGTGCAGGCTCCGGGAGGGAGTTTGGGGGCTGGGGGCATAGGAAGGGGGTGCAGGGTCCAGGAAGGAGTTTGGAGGGGGTGCAGGCTCCGGGAGGGAGTTTGGGGGCTGGGTTGTGTGGGAAAGGGGTGCAGGCTCCGGGAGGGAGTTTGGGGGCTGGGGGCATAGGAAGGGGGTGCAGGGTCCAGGAAGGAGTTTGGAGGGGGTGCAGGCTCCGGGAGGGAGTTTGGGGGCTGGGTTGTGTGGGAAAGGGGTGCAGGCTCCAGGAGGGAGTTTGGGGGCTGGGGGCATAGGAAGGGGGTGCAGGGTCCAGGAAGGAGTTTGGAGGGGGTGCAGGCTCCGGGAGGGAGTTTGGGGGCTGGGTTGTGTGGGAAAGGGGTGCAGGCTCCAGGAGGGAGTTTGGGGGCTGGGGGCATAGGAAGGGGGTGCAGGGTCCAGGAAGGAGTTTGGAGGGGGTGCAGGCTCCGGGAGGGAGTTCGGGGGCTGGGTTGTGTGGGAAAGGGGTGCAGGCTCCGGGAGGGAGTTTGGGGGTGGGGAGCAGGGTACAGGAAGGAGTTTGGAGGGGGTGGGGAGGGGGTGCAGGCTCTGGGAGGGAGTTTGGGGGTAGGGGGCGTAGGGAAGGGGGGCAGGCTCGGGGGAGGGGGGCCGGCTCTAGGAGGGAGTTTGGGGGCAGAAGGGGGTGGATGTGCAGGTTCTGGGAGGGAGTCGGAGAGCGCGGCGCTTATCTGGAGCTCCGAGGCGGGGAGGGCTGGGGGGCCTCAGCGCGCTGCTGCCCCCAGGCACCGCCCCCGCAGCTTCCCATTGGCCGCAGGGGCGCTTGGGGCGGGGGCAGCACCCGGAGGCCCCGCCCCGGGGAGGGGCCGGCAGCCACGTGGAGCGAGCAGGCAGAAGCTGCCGGGGCCCTGGGCTGCTTTCAATCGCCTGGGGGCGGGGGAGCGCCCGGGGCGGCAGGTGGGGCTAAGGGAGAGACCCGGCCCCAAAACTGCTGGCCACGGTGGGGAGGTCCGCGGGCCGCAGATGGCCCGCGGGCCGCGAGTTTGAGACCCCTGGTATAAATGAACACCCATATATACCATTAACTCATACACTGCCCTCCTACAACCGGAGAGACTTCATTTTACATTTTGCCTGAATAAGCAATGCTGAAAAGGGATCTTATGGCTGATTTATAACAGAACCTATTAATTCATACTAATGACTGAAAGCCCTGTTACAAATTATTGAATTTTGTGATTCAGCAATTTTGTGAACAAACAAACAAACAAACAAACAGGTATAATATATCACAAAATGTATTTCCTTCATTTCAGCAGTTGTATCTTAGTTTGTTATTCAGTATACCTCAGTATGTGTTCGTAAATGTACTAATATACTGTGTATATGTTTTACAACTTTATAAAGCTTATATTTTAGAGATTTTATTTCCGTTTAGACAGGAGAATGTGTGCTTGGAGGTTGTCAGCATTGCATTTGTTAAAGAAACACTTCAGAGCACAGGAGAGCTGTGAATCAGAAATATGCATTCTGCTAAAAATAAGGAATTATTTTTCTAGCTAGGAAAATCAGTCCTCAACTTAGAAGACCCAGAAATGATTAAGGATGGATAAATGTTCCTTTTTGCTCTATTATTTAAATTATTAAAATTCATTGGATACTAAGTTTATCATAGCAAAGCTATCAAGTATTGATTTTTAGTCCTTGCTGGATAAATGCGCTCAGGGAATAAAAGCATTTCTCCAGTCTATCATGCTCCAGACAACCTTTATTGGGGTGCGGAAGAGGGCAGAGTGGAGAGAAGTAGGGAGCAGAACGGGACACATTTTCAACAATAAATCTTTTAAAGTTTCTGTAATTTACCAAGAGCAATGTAATTAAAGTATTATTCACCAAATTATCAGTTGTATTGGTCACTGTGGGGCACACACATCAGAAGGACAGAAATATAGTGCCCTTGGAGGACACAAAATTACCAGAAGTAGAAACACTGTCTTACACAAAATAAATTATTAGCAAAAAAATCAAAGCAAAACAAAGATAACTAGAAATATGCATAATTGGCTAAAGGATATACGCGCACATACATCAAAATATAAGTATCTAATGAGATAGCAACAGTCTGTGCAGGATCTTGGCTCTATCTGCTAAGTAATCTCAGACTGAGTAACTGTTCTCTACCTAACCTTTTAAGCCCTGGAAATTTTCAATAGCTCCCTCAACCCAGAAATTCTCTTTGTCCTAGGGATAAATTTAATGAAATACAGACACTTTCTTCTTCATAGGTTTCTGTCTCTCGTTTTGAGTTCACTCCCTATTCTGCAAGGTTTTCTAAGCAAACAAGCAAAAAATCAGGAAAATCTTAGGGGTTTCCATCTCTGTCTTTGGGGACACCTTCTTTGTCTTTGGTCCACATGAAAAGCTGAAATTTGTCTCCTAAATTAGCACCAATACATCTGTGACCAGAGAAGCCCCCATCTTGCAGAAAAAAAGGTTAACGGGTGACAGGAGAGAACCAGAGAGAGAGAGGTCAGCTGGCCAGTTGCAGAACATATAGAGAAGAAAGGAAACATTTGAATCAGAGCCAGGATTTTCCAAACTGTGTGTAAATATTGATCGAACAGAGAGAACTTTGAAAGACACATTGTGGAGGTCCTGCCCGAACTACTTCCTTCATCTGAGGAGGAAGGAGCTCCCTCAGCAAACACTGCAGGTGGTTTCCTTGCCTGTATACAAAAGCTGGAAGGGATATTCAGCTCTATCAGATACATTGTTCCTGTGATGACTGTGACACAGAGGCAATGGCATTATTGCTCTTCACACGGGGAGACTTTCAGGTCAGGACATGAGGCTCATTTATTTTGTTCAGAATTTGGGTGTCAGTTTGCTGTTGTTGGTTTCTTTTTTTCTGATTTATTCTGGGTCCATTATAGCTTTTCAAAATTGAACTGCTGGTGTTTAGTAGCAACAACTGCAGTAGCAGAATTTTCCATTTTATTCAGGGCTCCTGTTGTGCATGGCACATGTTCTAGTCTTTGTAATTAAAGCACCCTGCTGCCATGGCAATAAATATTCTATGCACAATTGTAGGTTAAAAATAGCTAAATTTAGTGTTTTGCTAATTACTTGTAATAATTTAGTATTTTAATTGTAATATTATAGTAATTTACTTGAGTTAAAATGGGCTGATACATTTAAATCATGCTCATTCTCAATATCCAGTTCTCACTCTGAAGTGTTGTAATCCACGGAGGGGGCAGAATTTGCCTGGGCCACAGATATGATCTTGCTGCTATCCATGCTTTTTAATGCTTCACTGATGCAGAGACTTGCTCAGTCCACTGGAACTCATCAGATGTCAGAAACACCCCCTAATTTATTGTACTGTTATGTCATCTCCTTTGAAGCACTGAGGGACCCAGTGCCTTTTAAAGTGTCTTGGAATTCAGTGCAAAGAGGACCGGTTGTGAATGGTTGGATTTGGGGTCACAAGATGA
This sequence comes from Lepidochelys olivacea, assembly GCF_965140295.1. Classification (NCBI taxonomy): domain Eukaryota; kingdom Metazoa; phylum Chordata; order Testudines; family Cheloniidae; genus Lepidochelys; species Lepidochelys olivacea. The sequence goes on along the minus strand of NC_140412.1, from coordinate 173,201,723 downwards.
AAACAATGCAGAACCTCTGTTTTGAAGGATAACCAAATCTTGTATGTGAATGTGCTGCCTCTCCTGGTTTTCCTCCCCATAGTGACAAGCATTGTCCGGCTATTCCGGAAGGAAGGACAGGAGACATTTGACATGGGTTTAACCAGGCTGCAACTTTATTGTTAGATGTTTGGGACTACCCAGCAGATAAAAGTGTACAGTGCAGGTAACCCCATGTTCATTTCATAATTACTCAGGGGGCTTCCGCCAACTCCCCCTCTTTTTTCCATCCAGGTCCCCCCAGCCCATCCATTGCTGGGACCTTACCATCCACCACCCCTCGTAGGAGGGTTAAGATGGGCTATGAGAAAGGGGGATTGGCTCCCAGCCATACCAATCATAGGAGTCCGCAATACCCCTCCCCCCGCTTCTGTTCCTTTAATGAACACCTCCTTCTTAAGTCCTTTTCTAAGCCATTTATATGGTCACTGTATACCTTCCCTATAGAGTACCTGCACTGGACATCTGCTGCACACTTATATAATGAGTTGTGGCATACGGCTTACTGCCCTTCATGCCATGCATGAACAGAGCTCTTCCTGAACCCGCTGTGGGGAAGGCGAAAAAATCCGTACTGCAGCTAGGCCAATCTGGTGGTAAGGGAAAAAAGGGGTGGCTAGCGCAATGCAGGTCTTGACCAAACTGGTATTTCACCACCTCAAGGAGAGGGAGGTGGGTGCTGCCCCATCCTGCTCCATGTAAAAGGGGGCTTCATGCACAGGGCTGCCCCTTTTAAACTCTTCTGCCCATCCAGTTCCCAAGGGATGAATCAGCGTCACCACACTGGCCTCTTGTCCCCTTTTGCAGCAGTTTTCCTCTCTCCTTCCCCACCCCCAAAGCCATAAAGCACTGCTCCCTCCATTCAACCAGCCAGACAAATTCCTCATTGCTTAAAGGGGTAGGGTGGTTATTTTCTCCATTTCTCACTAATTAAGGTATTGACATTGATTTTGTTGATCAGGGCAGAAATGATCAACTGCAGTGCAACCCCCCTGCTGAGCAGTAGCAGATGTCCAGTGCCTTTCAGGTCAGCTTCCCATGGGAGGAGAAATCAGTGACATGGAGGCTGGGTATTATTCTTAGCGCCTCATGTTAAGTTTACACTATATACACCAGTCCTTGAACAGAGGTGGTCACAAACAGCTCGCAAGCAATTCCGCTTTTCGGGAAATCTCAGCCAAAGCACCAATGTCTGGTTCCCAGGACGGAACTCTGCCCCAAGAATTGACACTCTCGAGATCACCTCAAATGAAGCTCTTGCCTGTTCAAAGGAATGTAGTGGTGGAACCTGGCAGGTGAGGTATCTGACTGAGCTGTTTGTGCTGGAGTATATATGAAGTGGCAGGTTGTGTTCCCCTAAACCACTACAGTAATGGTTGCTTCTCAGACATAACTGAAAATTGTTTCATTCTGATGCTAACTATTTTTACTCGCTTACTGATTCTTACCACTTTTCTCCCTCTTTCTCTTTAAAATGAATATACCCATTATTGAACCAGATTCTCAGCTGCCCCTAGTTTGCACTGGCACTGTGCCATCTGCCCTGTTCTACCCTTTCCCACTTCTGGCATGCCCACTCTGAAAAGTGGTGGAGCAGTGGGTGGTGTAAATCTAGGTATGCTAATCAAAAGGAATCCTGGTTGTCTCTGATGAAAAAAAGAAATCTGCTGCATTGGAATGAATTTTCTGTATACTTTGAAGGCAAAATAAGTAGGATTCAGCCCAGATGGTAGCCTAGGGTTATACCTGTGTGTGGATGACACAAAAGCAACAAAAGCTTATATGATTTAGAGCAATTTTTCCCAATAAGTTACTGGATGTTCTTAAGGAACTTAATCTTCCAACAGGCAGGGTGGATGCTCTTCTCACATGGCTAGTAAGAGCAAATGGAGAGGCTGAGGTTGTTAATACATCCCTGTGGCAGGAGAGGATGTCATTGTGCCTTAAGCAAGTTGTTGTTCGGTCATAAAAACAATTCTCAAGCAGCTTCTAATCTTACCTTTTGGGGAAAACCTTTTGAGAAATGTGATGACATGACAACTTTGGAGCCCTCCAGAATCCTCCTATTTTCTCAGTACTTGTTAGTGGGGTTTTCAGTGTGGTTTGGCAGAGACGGCAGTAGTTACGTTGGTTTGTGACCTAACAAGAGCAAAAGACAAATACACATGCTACTAGATCTATCAGCAGGCTTTTCATAACTGTCTCTCTTTCAGACACTTATACGGACCCCATCACCAGAGTATCTGAGCACCTCACACTTTGTAATGTATATGTCAGAACATCACCCCCGTGAGGCAGATGAGAACTAATAGCCCCATTTTACACACAGGGAACTGAGGCAGTTTGTGACACAGCAGGAAACTAAACCTGGATGTCCTAAGATCTAATCACTTGGACCAGCCTTCTGTGCCATCCACACTTTTATTGAACTGCCACAATGCCTATTTGGGATAGGCTGCATTGCTCATTAGTTATTCTATTCTTTCCTTTCTGAGAGGTGCTAGGGACTGTTCTTTGGACAGCGTGTGCCTAACAATCTCTTTTCTGTGGTGCAGCTCCCTGAACATTTTTTTGTTCAACAAATATGTGAGCCAAGTGAGGAATAGTATGAGGCAGTTTGGCCTGTAGGGCCATCAATAAGCAGGATTCATGACTGTCATTACTATCAGACCAGATGGTTCATTGTCTTTGCTTTCCCAATGCCTGACTAAGTTTGGAATAGGGAGGAGAGAAAGCAGTTACAAGTCATTCTGGGTAAGGTCAAGGTGATGGTTGTGGGTAAGAGGTATGATTGCTCTGAGATGGGAAGGCAGCTGTCACTGTTGGTGCACTTTATTTATAACACATCTAATAGGTTCACAGTGTAGTGTTGCTTTTGGATTTCATCTGCTCTGGAATCTCAGGTGGTGTCAGTGACCAACATCTCTTTTCTCAGTCTTTTGCCTGGAGGGGGGTTGTAGTTTGTTCCAGGGAATGGTTCTCTCTCTTTATATATCTTTTTAAAACTATCTGCATGTGCTCTGAGATATTAAATTGGGGGCATCTTAGATTAAACAACAATAAGGAAAGTCTCGGTAAGGAAATATTGAGCCTTCCACTTCTAGCTTCAAATTCAGTCCAGGCTGGTAGTCCAGACTCTCCCTGTTGATGTCTGTTGTGTGGCCTTTGTAAAATGAATTGTTAGTTGTAGTTCCTCTTGTGTCCATATTGCCAAATCCGTTACAATCATTGTCACCCTTGTTGGCAGTTTTAACAGACAGACTGAATTGGAGTCAATTAGAGTAGAGGTTTTTCTTCCAGGATATTGTTGTCACATCAGGCAACCAGTGTGAGAAAATAAAAGTTTATTAAGCATATTATGTGACGGATATCAAAGCTGCCATTTTATAAATGTGTGAGAGGATTAAGGCAGACTAATATGGCTATAGTCCTGCTAAGCCAACAGGTTTCTAAGTGGCCTGTAACTGCGAGTTTGGAAACTCGCACTATTGCTATGCATATTGTGTCTGTTTTGAGAATGAACAAAAGAATTAAATCTTACATAGCTCTCACTCTGATAACCTTCCAGAGAACTAAAATCATTTAGCAGATCTGCCTCGGTCAAGATCATATCTTTCACATGAAAAGTCATCTTCCTGCAGAAGCCACGCAGTCCACATGATTTTGAGATGGAATACCCAATCACACATTAATTTTGGGTAGCCAATCCAAAATATTAAAAAATTGACCCTCATCTTGTATCATTTTATGATATTATGTGACATAATGTAACTTATTTTGATGGCAAGAATAATTCTGGGGATACAATAGCAAGTGCGTCTGATTCAAAGATTGTTTTAGATGACCCAGGCAAAGGGAATTTGTCTCTGATATTCACCCTAAATTCAGCATATTTCTAAAAAAATATGTACATGGAAACATCTGTGCAGAATAGATTACAAGTTAAATGTCTGATATTAGTGGGCATTAAGTTGCTGTATTTTTTTATAGCACAACTATCCAAGAAAGAGAAAATAACTATTTCCTCAAAAGGATTTTAAAAATACTTTAGTACCCATTTCTTAGACGTTGAGCAGAGTCAAGAAAGTTACATTATAGAAAACTAGAGTCCAGGAAAGCTATATGAATTTACAGCAATGAAAAGTCCCTGAGGACACAACAATTACATGGAGTTAAACACACAGAGTCACAGAAAGATCTGCCAGCTAACGGCATCCACTTAGCATGGCCATGAGGGCTATATGCACACTCTAGACAGACTTGCAAGATTAATTCCACCCAACAGAGTGAGCTGAAAGTGAGGGAAAAAATGAAACGGTGGGGGAAGGATGGGATGACACCTATGTGAGAGCTAAGAGCTCTGTAACAAAAGCTCTGGGGAGCTACTTTTCTGACAGATCAGTTGCAGATGTCAGTAGATTTATTAATTTAAAAGTATTCTGGTATTGTGCAGCTCTGCGCAATTCATATTGCTCAATGTCACCAAAATCTGATTTCCTATTACCCCATTCCACCATAAAGACCTAAGAGATGAGATTAGCTTTATAGCATGCTGTGACGGTCATCAGACCTGAGCTTTGTTGGACTAATAGGGGAAGGACAAAACTTCCTGAAGTGAAAAGGTTTGGATTTCAGCAAGTGAAGGGTAAAATGCATACTGACAAAAGAACATGCCTGTGAGTGTTATTCATTCACGTTTCCTTTGTGAATAGCCACTGCTTAACAGCTGGTTTTGGACCTCTGACTTTAATCTTTATTGATCCCACTATTGTGCAGTCAATGGCAGACATGATGCCCAGTGAGCTTCCCTAGCTAAATTTGCCATTGGCGAATCTGAGAGAACCTCTGAAGGGACCAGCAAAGTGTCAGGCAAGTACAATGGAGAATAACACATAAGTACCTGGAAGCAGCTCATGAGACGATGGAGATTTCAGTGAAATCCTGCATCCGACGAAGTTGGTATTCACCCATGAAAGCTTATGCTCCAATACGTCTGTTAGTGTATAAGGTGCCACAGGACTCTCTGCCACTTTTAGTGAAATTCATGATGCTGTTAAACTAGCCGATGATGTGGGTGCATTTGTGGTCATTTAACAAGATTATGCATAGTCCTGTCCTCACAAATTAAAAATATAAATTTGCAGGTCTATGAAACAAGAGCACCTAGATTATCGGTCTGTTTTAAATGAAAGTAAAGACAAGTTGCACCTTTTTCATAATCTTTTAATAGCTAAGGAATTTGTCCGAAGATGTGATTCATAGCATCTGTCATAAATATAAAGGGAAGGGTAAACCCCTTGGAAATCCCTCCTGGCCAGGGGAAAGCTCCTCTCACCAGTAAAGGGTTAAGAAGCTAAAGGTAACCTCGCTGGCACCTGACCAAAATGACCAATGAGGAGACAAGATACTTTCAAAAGCTGGGAGGAGGGAGAGAAACAAAGGGTCTGTGTCTGTCTGTAGTCGTCTTGGCCAGGGACAGAACAGGAATGGAGTCTTAGAACTTTTAGTAAGTAATCTAGCTAGGCATGTGTTAGATTATGATTTCTTTAAATGGCTGAGAAAAGAATTGTGCTGAATAGAATAACTATTTCTGTCTGTGTATCCTTTTTGTAACTTAAGGTTTTGCCTAGAGGGGTTCTCTATGTTTTTGAATCTAATTACCCTGTAAGATATCTACCATCCTGATTTTACAGGGGGGATTTCTTTATTTCTATTTACTTCTATTTTTATTAAAAGTCTTCTTGTAAGAAAACTGAATGCTTTTTCATTGTTCTCAGATCCAAGGGTTTGCGTCTGTGGTCACCTATGCAAATTGGTGAGGCTTTTTATCCAACATTTCCCAGGAAAGGGGGGGTGCAAGTGTTGGGAGGATTGTTCATTGTTCTTAAGATCCAAGGGTCTGGGTCTGTAGTCACCTAGGCAAATTGGTGAGGCTTTTTACCAAACCTTGTCCAGGAAGTGGGGTGCAAGGTTTTGGGAAGTATTTTGGGGGGAAGGACGTGTCCAAACAGCTCTTCCCCAGTAACCAGTATTAGTTTGGTGGTGGTAGCGGCCAGTCCAAGGACAACGGGTGGAATATTTTGTACCTTGGGGAAATTTTGACCTAAGCTGGTAAAGATAAGCTTAGGAGGTTTTTCATGCAGGTCCCCATATCTGTACCCTAGAGTTCAGAGTGGGGGAGGAACCTTGACAGCATCCCACTTTTGGAAGTGTCTAACTAGAATTTCAGAGTATTTGTGTAACGCTACTTACCATTTACGGAACTCTTTTGCACAGCTTTTGCTTTGGATTAGTACTGTATAAATATAATATATTGAAATGCCAGCCTGAATATTTATTGCACTGAATTTGGTATTGTAATTTACATTTATTATACAGTCAATGCTTTATACACTATCCAAGCTTGTAGGCCTTTATGATGCAAGATTGATCATTGTTGTTCTGAACAATCACACCTTCAGAAAGCCTCCCTATGGATCCCCGTAGCAGTGAAACAGTTTATCACTACAGAAAACATCCCACCACACTCCCTTGCTATTAAAAAGAAGGTGGTGCAGTTTTTTTTTTTTTTTTACATTCATTTAAAATAGCCAGGTAATCTTGGTCTTGTTTCATAGACCTGCAAAGTTATATTTTTAACTTGTGCAGGCACAAATATAGATGACCATAAAATGTGCCAACATCATTCACCACACTAACAGCAGCAAGAAGTCCTGTATGATGCAAGGTAGATCTCATATATTCTTTGCAGGCACAACTCCACAAATCCTTCCAGTGGGTCTATAGAATGCCTTGAATGTATTTATCTGAGATGTATACATTGGGGATATTTTAACAAGTTGCTCTTTCTATTTGGTGTTCTTTCTGAAAGTTAAAATTCCAGGACTATTTTGTATACTTTGAGGCATATTAAAGAGTTTTTAGAATACAGGATTCTTTATTTTTCTTCATGCAAGCTTTTAAACCTGATCTAGAAAACTGGTGGATGTTTTGCTTTTCTGTCGACTTATTTGTGGTTGTACTAGTATTTCCATCCACTTTTAAGGGCTCTGACAGATCCGCATCTCTCCTTCACCCACATACTAACTCTATACGTCCTGCTTGGGCAAGCTCCTCACTCTCCTTTTATTATTCCCAGGTCTATTGCAAGATTTCCCATTTTTTTTTTCCTTTTCTAGTTTGTTTAGGGGTGTAGATTAAAAAAATTGTTAGAAACGAGGTCAGTTTGTGAATATGTGATTGGTTCTTCCTCTCTCCTCATCCAAAGTGGAGGTGATAATTCTCCAAAAGAAAAATCCTTACCACATTTCTGACATCTGTTTCAATTTTTATTTTAATATTGTTTCCACCAGCTTTATTGGTTCAACATCACTCACAACTTTAAGTTTTCTTGAAAATTACTTTTTCTATCTCCTCCATACCCCGGGTTTTGTTTACCCATTTGAAACATCTTGAATACCACTTATTTATTGCAAGCACTGTGGGGTTTTTTGTTTTTTTTTCCTGAGAATTTACTTGAGCGGAGACGGTCCTTTGTCCTCAGATCCAGAGATTTTACAGTAAGCAGTAATTTACAGCACCTAAAATTTGCTACATTGCTAGGTATAGTTGTGACTGTGGTGATTGTGCAATGTGTTCACTTTAGAAACCAGCAAACTGCACCGTACAAGAACATCTGATAGCTGCTTTTTCCAGCTAAATATCACCACTGGGACTGTGATCTCTGAGAAAAATAACAAGGCAGGTTTGGTTAGTATTGCTGCAGTTTAGAATGTGAGTCTTGATGAGGGAGAAATCATTTGCGCTGTACTGGCTTTTCAGACTCTGGGCCAAAGAGTGAATCTTTCTGACAGCAAAATGAAGCTGTCAAGAACGCTTTTCCTGAGCTGCAGCTAGTCACCATTCCAATGTGACAATTCTCCCTCCTGCTTTTATTTTTTTTAATAGCTTGCTAATTCTGAAAGAAGAATAGATGTTTGTTTGAATGGAGCCAAGGGAATTTTAAACAAGAGCAGATGTGGTCCTGTAAAGAAAATAAAGCAATCCATCTTTGTTCACAAGTTTGTTCAGGGAACTGAGAGAAGTGGTGTTTAGCTTAGTGAAAAGCGCACTTAAATCAAATGTCTGATGGCTAGTATGAAATTTTGCATTTGCTGCTTTTCTTCTTCAGGATCAGCATGAAATAGCATTTTTGAAATCATATATTATGGAGATTTAAAAATATTTGCCTCAAAAACAGCCTCTGAAAAATAAGCGGGCAAATGTAATGGGGTAATGGAACACTTTGCACATGTTTGTTGTTCTGCAGTGGTCATCAAATTGAGGGCTGACTGTCAACACTGAGTAGAGATTTGTATTCCTCAAGCACATGAACAGATTTCTCTCTTCCCTGTCTTTACCAGATGGTATCAGATATAGACAATAGGATTTAGGTCTAAATCAGTTCTCCCACTCTTTTGTGCACCAAGCCATACTTGCCAGGTTTCCTGCCAGGGGGTTCAGTGAAGGATGATTGGAGGAATCCTTTCCGCAAGTCATGGAGTGGAAGTTGATACACTGTCATTGACCAGAACCCCAGATCTTGGTTCAAAGCGAAATGCCAGAAGTCCCTTTGGAGCTGGCCTTCAGGAATCCTGAGACCCACCTATACTGCATAGTGAACTACACTGATTCCTCTACTCCTCTTCACACACGTATACAGCATTTATAAATAAATACAATTGTCACAAAAAACAAGTGCCTGGGTCAGCTTATAAAAAAAGGATGCTCCAGCTCAGTGACGGTAAAGGAAAATAGAATTGATTAGACCTTTCCACCATGGGGAAAGAAACCAAAAATAAACAATACCCTGACAACAAAGGTTACCATAAATAACAGCATAAGGATATTAACCCATAATACTGTTAGTCTCATTAGCTAGCTCGAAACCAAATGTCCCTAGTTATCTTCATTTGCCTGTGGTTTCTATGGGGGTGTGGGGGCGGGTTATCCTGTGCCTCAGGTTCTCATTTGCCAGCTTGCTTCATTTGCGTCTCCAGCTGGGCTTGGCTAAATCTGGCTCTTCTAGCCATTAGTGATCTGGCTACCATCAGTATTAGTTTTTGCATAGGCTTATGCATTTGCTATTTGTCCTTTTCCTAGTTGGCCTTAAGGAAAGAATTCTGTAGTGATTAACAAACTAAGACAGAAACAAAAGAATGTATTCTCTTTAATACTTCACATCATATTCACTCATGCAGTACCAAAAAAAAGAAGAAAAAAAAAGAAAGACAGAACAAGAAGGAGAACTGAATCTCAAAAGGGAAAAACCCATCACAGCCTGCTAACAAGAAAAACCTGTCCCAAGGTTCCTTACAAATCATATATAGATCATTATATACCAAAGAACTGAAAATACTCTCTCACTCTCTGTGTAATATATATATCTTTTTTTTTGCACTCCATGAACTGGTATTTTTATGGAAAACTGCAAAACCAATCATTTAGCACCAGATTCTTCTTTCAGTTATATCAGTGTAAATCCAAATAACTCCACTGATTATTGTCAATCATTTGAAATCACTGACGCTACCTAGGATGAGGTAGAATGTATAGAAATAAGAAGCGATGGAATGGATAAGACAGAGTCCGTCTGGGCAAAAATCACATTGGGGAAGAAAACTATTAGAGCCTCCCCTGGGATAGTGCTTGGGGTGTGCTATAGACCGCCGGGATCTAATTTGGATATGGATAGAGCCCTTTTTAATGTTTTTAAGAAAGTAAATACTAATGGAAACTGCGTGATCATGGGAGACTTTAACTTCCCAAACATAGATTGGAGGACAAGTGCTAGTAATAATAATAATAGGGCTCAGATTTTCCTAGATGCGATAGCTGATGGATTCCTTCATTAAGTAGTTGCTGAACAGACTAGAGGGGATGCTATTTTAGATTTGGTTTTGGTGAGTAGTGAGGACCTCATAGAAGAAATGGTTGTAGGGGATAATCTTGGTTCAAGTGATCATGAGCTAATTCAGTTCAAACTGAATGGAAGGATTAACAAAAATAAATCTGCAACTACGGTTTTTGATTTCAAAAGGGCTGACTTTCAAAAATTAAGGAAATTAGTTAGGGAAGTGGATTGGACTGAAGAACTTAGGGATCTAAAGGTAGAGGAGGCCTGGGATTACTTTAAATCAAAGCTGCAGAAGCTATCGGAAGCCTGCATCCCAAGAAAGGGGAACAAATTCATAGGCAAGAGTTGTAGACGGGCAAGTTGGACGAGCAAGTATCTCAGAGAGGTGATTAAGAAAAAGCAGAAAGCATACAGGGAGTGGAAGATGGGAGGGATCAGCAAGGAAAGCTACCTTACTGAGGTCAGAACATGTAGGGATAAAGTGAGACAGGCTAAAAGTCAAGTAGAGTTGGACCTTGCAAAGGGAATTAAAACCAATAGTAAAAGGTTCTATAGCCATATAAATAAGAAGAAAACAAAGAAAGAAGAGGTGGGACCGCTAAACACTGAGGATGGAGTGGAGGTTAAGGATAATCTAGGCATGGCCCAATATCTAAACAAATACTTTGCCTCAGTCTTTAATAAGGCCAAAGAGGATCTTAGGGATAATGGTAGCATGACAAATGGGAATGAGGATATGGAGGTAGATATTACCATATCTGACGTAGAAGCGAAACTCGAACTGCTTAATGGGACTAAATCGGGGGGCCCAGATAATCTTCATCCAAGAATATTAAAGGAATTGGCACCCGAAATTGCAAGCCCATTAGCAAGAATTTTTAATGAATCTGTAAACTCAGGAGTTGTACCGTATGATTGGAGAATTGCTAACATAGTTCCTATTTTTAAGAAAGGGGGAAAAAGTGATCCGGGTAACTACAGGCCTGTTAGTTTGACATCTGTAGTATGCAAGGTCTTGGGAAAAAAATTGAAGGAGAAAGTAGTTAAGAATATTGAAGTCAATGGTAAATGGGACAAAATACAACATGGTTTTACAAAAGGTAGATCGTGCCAAACCAATCTGATCTCGTTCTTTGAGAAAGTAACAGATTTTTTAGACAAAGGAAACACAGCGGATCTAATTTACCTAGATTTCAGTAAGGCGTTTGATACCGTGCCACATGGGGAATTATTATTTAAATTGGAAAAGATGGGGATCAATATGAACACTGAAAGGTGGATAAAGAACTGGTTAAAGGGGAGACTATAACAGGTCCTACTGAAAGGTGAACAGTCAGGCTGGAGGGAGTATACCAGTGGATTCCTCAAAGATCAGTTTTGGGACCAATCTTATTTAATCTTCTTATTACTGACCTCGGCACAAAAAGTGGGAGTGTGCTAATAAAGTTTGCGGATGATACAAAGTTGGGAGGTATTGCCAATTTACAGAAGGACTGGGATATCATACAGGAGGATCTGGATGACCTTGTAAACTGGAGTAATAGTAATAGGATGAAATTGAATAGTGAGAAGTGTAAGGTCATGCATTTAGGGATTAATAACAAGAATTTTAGTTATAAGCTAGGGACACATCAATTAGAAGTAACAGAGGAGGAGGAGGACCTTGGAGTATTGGTTGATCATAGGATGACTATGAGCCGCCACTGTGATATGGCTGTGAAAAAAGCTAATGCGGTCTTGAGAAGCATCAGGAGAGGTATTTCCAGTAGGAATAAGGAGGTTTTAGTACCATTATACAAGGCACTGGTGAGACCTCACCTGGAATACTGTGTGCAGTTCTGGTCTCCCATCTTTAAGAAGGATGAATTCAAACTGGAACAGGTACAGAGAAGGGCTACTAAGATGATCTGTGGAATGGAAAACTTGTCTTATGAAAGGAGACTCAAGGAGCTTGGCTTGTTTAGCCTAACTAAAAGAAGGTTGAGGGGAGATATGATTGCTCTCTATAAATATATCAGAGGGATAAATACCGGAGAGGGAGAGGAATTATTTAAGCTCAGTACCAATGTGGACACAAGAACAAATGGATATAAACTGGCCACCAGGAAGTTTTAGACTAGAAATTAGACCAAGGTTTCTAACCATCAGAGGAGTGAAGTTTTGGAATAGCCTTCCAAGGGAAGTAGTGGGGGCAAAAGATCTATCTGGCTTTAAGATTAAACTCGATAAGTTTATGGAGGAGATGGTATGATGGGATAACATGATTTTGGTAATTAATTGATCTTTAAATATTCATGGTAAATAGGCCTAATGGCCTGTAATGGGATGTTAGATGGGGTGGGATCTGAGTTACCCAGGAAAGAATTTTCTGTAGTACCTGGCTGGTGAATCTTGCCCATATGCTCAGGGTTTAGCTGATCGCCATATTTGGGGTCGAGAAGGAATTTTCCTCCAGGGCAGATTGGAAGAGGCCCTGGAGGTTTTACGCCTTCCTCTAGCATGGGGCACGGGTCACTTGCTGGAGGATTTTCTGTTCCTTGAAGTCTTTAAACCACGATTTGAGGACTTCAATAGCTCAGACATAGGTAAGGTTTTTTGCAGGAGTGGGTGGGTGAGATTCTGTGGCCTGCGTTGTGCAGGAGGTCAGACTAGATGATCATAATGGTCCCTTCTGACCTTAGTATCTATGAATCTATGATTCGCACCTGTGCAAATAAGAGCAGAATCTGCCTACAGAGAAGTATTTTCAGTTTTTGATCTTTTCCCATTGTGAGGCCAGTCAGCAGCTGCATTCTCTTGTGCTACCACTCTCATGACATTAGGCAGGGGCAGTAATCCTACTAAGTGTCCCATCAGCATGGCATTGTTGCTTCCATGTATCACAGGGGCTGGCCATCAGAATGTCAATAAACTGAAGTAAAATAAAATAAGCATAAAATTAACTACATCTGCAGTGTGTACATAATGCAAATTTCATTGGTCATGCACTGAAACTTTGAGAGGTAATTTGCCTATTCAGAAAAGACTTAATTGAAATGTGTGTGTTTATTTAACCTGCGAGATTCTCATCATCCTCAAACCAATGTGTTTGACAACTGGTAAATTCTCAGATAGCAGTAACAGCTGAGGGACAAACAGTGTGCACATTATAGTCCAGATTGATTGGACCTACATGGATTAGGGTCGCAGACACACCAAAAGGGCAGTAAAGAGGGGGTAGGTGAGAGTGGGGCCATGGCCCAAGCACCCTCTATGTTTGGAAGCACGGAATCAAACTGGCACGTTGTACCCTTTCAAACAGTGACAATTATTCCACCAGCATTCTGCTCCCCAACAAGAATTCTGGCTGAGTCAGCCAGAATTTCTCCTGGAACTACAGCTATACCATGGTCATCCTCTCATGTGCATGCACGCACATGTGCACATGTACACACACACACACACACACACACACACAGTTCAGGCCATGGCTGAAAACCAAAAAGGTAGAGGATAAAATTAGTGTATGTCATACTATAGTTTCACACAAAGCCAATAACATAATATGGAAGGTACTCTAAGAATGTTACACACACACATTGGCAGAATTCTACCTGCCCTTACATACACGTTTCCACTAAAACGAATGGAATTCCCACTGCCCCCCCCCACCCAACCACGCACAGTTCCTGTTTAATCCCCATGTTGTCCTATGTAATGTAAGATGTACAATAAACTATTTGCATCAATGAAGACAATGTGCTGTAAAAGTTACACCTATGTGGTACTGCGAATATTTTAGGAGGACATCTTTGGTCTTACCTTGCCCATAACAAAGATTAGGCAGGCAGTGTATCTCCTGTTGTTTTATGCTTTTCGGTTTACACAGAATTGAACAGAAGAGACCTTTCTAACAAGGAGTTAAAGGTGTATGGATTATGTGTTGGTTAGTGTAACAGTTGTTTGTTCCCTGGTATTTATTACTGAGTTTTTTAACATGCAAGCTGATAGTTGGAGCTGTTCTGTAATGAACTCACAGCAAGCAGCTGTTCCTGTTGTGTTTAGAACAAAGGGATCCAGCTTAGTAAATTAATTCTTAATTGTTTGTGGAGACTCAAGGAAGTGTAGTAATTAGAGATGGGCTCTAGCTGCAAAGTTTTCAATAGTCCTCTTTTTTCAGAGGTGCTGTGCCATTGACTTTAATTGGACTTGCAGGTGCTCAGCAGGTCTGAAAGTCGGGTGCTGTGATTTTAAGGTCCTTCTAGAGGGAGTCTACAAGGGATCTGAGAAGGTTTCTGGAATCTACAGGCAGAAAGACTTGGGAATTCTTGCTCTGAGCAAGTTTCAGCTTGTCTCACCTCAGCAAGGACACAGGTTATCTCACTGTGACCATATAGCCATTTGTTTTGGGAACAGAACTGGCAAGGGGCCAAAGTAGATGGTAGTCAGGAGATGCACCAATGGCAGAGGGGAGAGGAGGTGGTAGGCAGTGTTTTGTTGAGGCTCTTTGCAGGGTTAGAAGAAAGCTTAATTAATTATTGGTGTTGTGGAACACAGGTCATTTAGGATCAGTATAGCCATCAGTACTCTTAGGGTTACGTTCTCAGAGCTGGGTGCTGAGATCTTTTGAATATCTGGTTGCATGAGATAGCTCACATTTAGGAACCTGAGATCTCTCAAAAATGCAGCCCCAAACATGGATGCTAATCACTTTTGAAACAATGGCCCTAAAATGTTAAAGTTAATCACATTTTTATTAATCAATGGTATTTAGAAATAATGAGTTCTATTAAATGTTCAATAGAATACAAAGTGTTCATGTGAAAGTCATACGTTATAAGACTATTCTTCTGTCAGAAATAAATATATTATTGACCGTTATGAGTTCTGTTCATACTATATTAGCTTTGGTGAGAATGTTTTCATATTAAATGAAATGGTTCACAAGAAGATATATTTATCAGATGAGCAAGGAATGGCTTTTTTTTATGATACTCAAGATCTGTGGGAATATTAAGAGGCTCCCAAAGTCTATTCTCCTTGCCTGAATCTCTTGTTTGAGAAGGTACACTGTCTCTAAAAGAAAACCCTCGTAGCCAGCTGCTTTAAAAACCTAGGATTATTAAGGCGGAAAACCTCAAAAAATTAGGTTAGAGTTAAAGTTTGATTTAACTAAGCATTAAAATGTTCAATTCATTTTCACCAAAGTCCATCCTGGGGGCCATTAGAGGTGCTGGGCCTAGCAGCATAACCAGCAAATGTGCGGAAATTAAATGAGAGATCTGAATCTTTAAAAAATGTGGTTCAAGCCTGGTGCTCCGGCCAAACATTTATAGCCATCCTTATGTAGAACCAGCTTTTTCCTTTCACTGTTGAAGTCAGTACTGTTGCTACAAGATGCAACTACCCGCACTTCCGTACATCTGAGGCTGTTGCGCTGCCTCAAAGACATGATACTTTTGCCCATTCTTCCAACACCAGTAGCCCATCCTGACACCAGTATTGCTCTTCTGCAGCCGATGTCTGGGGACTTGCAAGATGACTTTCCAGTGTAGTGGAAATCAGCGAGGTGGAGTCAGGGTGTAATCTAAGTGTACCTTGCTTTATTTGCATGTATATATACACACCAATCCTGAAATGAAATGGTCAAGCGGCACAGAGGGCCATTCTAGGAATCTCAGCCCAGCACCGAAGCCCCGTTCCCAGGAAGCAACTCTGCTTCTGAAGAATTGACACTAATCAGAGCTCAAGGCAGAGAGTAAACTCTCCTGCTCCTTACCCAGCTCTTTCTCTCCTGAAGCTGCTTCCTCACAAACCTGGCACAACCCAAAACTGACAACAAATACAGCATGTCTTCCTAAGAGTCAAAGCTTGCTTGCACACTAAGAAAAATAACTTTGAAGACTGTGTAACTGTGCCACCTGGTGATGCCTAGTATAATAATATATTTGACATAAAGAATGTATTATTATACATGGCTTCTTCCCCTGAGGTTGGGTTTTGTTTTGTTTTTTTGTTTTTTGGTGGGAGGGGGAGGGTTAACAAAAGTGCATGGCTTTTAAAACTCATCCCAACTACATTAATATCTTTAGCATAATAAGAGATTATGAAATATTCTGATATTTAGAACAATTTCCCCTGATGACTTGATCATCCTTCTTTTTGGAGTTCACTACATCAGTTGTTTAGCTGGTTCCTTTCCCATTCGCACATAAACCTCTCTCCCTAAATAGAAATAAATGCACTGTAAAATGAGAGTGTACACACATCCTGAATGGATGATTATACCAATACAAAATCGGATGGGGCTGGTTGAGGAGAAGAGTGGTCCTACTTCTAAAGGTAGAGTTGCTGCCATCTGGCAATAAAAATAATGATTTGTCCCATGATTAATCTTCCCTTGTTCTTTCCCCCTTCCCTTCTATTTTTCCCTTTTACCCTGTTTAGCCTCTTGGTACATACAGTACGTGATACATTTGTTATACTCTGTGTATTAATATCCTACATGAGTATGGCATCTTTCATCCTGAAGGATCTCATCAAAACTATGGGCAAAAGCTTAACCTCACTTCTTTTGCAGTAGTGGGGTGGAATGGGACAAGATTCATTTGGCTGGCACAGGCCAGAATGGTTTAGGCGATGACAAGGGAAATGCAAGGGGAGGTACATCTTACTAGTACTCTAAAAAGCAGTGTTTGTCTTCAGGAATCCGTGATGCTGACTGCAAAATATGCACATGGGGGTGGGGAATTGGAATGCCCTCTAAATAACAGACCAGAGCCTATTGACTTCAGTGGGACTTAAGCATGTGTATAAGTGCTTTCCTGAATACAGATGTGTTTCTGCATAAGGCAAAAGTCCTTTAATTTTTTATCAATTTATTTAAGAAGTTTTAAAAGGTAAATGTCAGAGACAAAATGATAATCATTACAACAGACAGCTGCATACAGACTGGGCCAAATTATCTGTAAATCAGCATAGCTGCTTGGAAGTCAATAACTCTGAAAAACTACTCTGTCCAAGTTTCCAAACATGTTCTAGATTTAAAACTTAATACCAGCTATCATTAAAAGAATTGTAGCACACGTCATTCCTCCATTCTATCTTCTGGTTTTCTATTGCACCCATCATTATCGTTTTTAAGTGCTACTTTTGCTTTCATCTATTCGGCCATTTCCTTTTTTCCTATTTTAAATAAGTCTGCTTGTTTCTGAATTTTTGAATCCTCACTCTCTTTTGAAAAAATTAGGTAATTTTCTTTCCTTTTAGTACTCTAATTGGCAAGCTAGTTTCCTACTGAAGTGCTGATAATGAGGAGCATGTGGTTTTGCTGTATCTGAAAGGTGTGAACAAGCGGAGCTCTGTTTCATTCACAGAACAGCTAATACTAAAGCATTCATAATATGGTACTTAAATTACAAGCTGTCCTCAAATATGGCAAAATTATGATATAATTTCCAAATGGCCAAATTGCTGTATCTAGATGCTGCATTAATTAAAATAATTAAAACATAAACTGGTGGAAAACACATTTACCTGTAAAATCTCTCTGGTTAAATAAACTTTTTGCAAGCCAAAGCAATGTAACCTCATATCCTAGACATTTTTATAGCAGCTTTGAAATGATGCTAAAATAGTCACACAACATATCCCTCTATAACCCTCAGCATTTTTAATATCTTTCAATGATAATCAAGTCACAGAAGCTAAAATGACCAATTTAGATCCTAGAATGGAGTCAGTCTATTACCATATCCATTACTGTTGCTGTGAAGTTCGGAGTGACTATGCTGTGCAGCATAACAATCATAAAGCCCTAGGTGATTACTGCTTTTTCACATTACTGTATATTCAATAATGGGACTCTTGTATTATGTTTAACAATTCAAAAGCATTAAATAGAGTGATTTTATTTTGAGGAGGGATTTTATTTGGTTGCTCTCCTGTCACAGAATTTAGTCCTCTCTGGGGCTCAGTGTGGTTTACTTTTAACGCGTCTGGAGGATAGAAGATGATTTACAGTGTGGAGGATGGAATTACATTGTCCGGTGAATGTTTTTAGGGTTATGGATGCAGTTTCAGCTTGTTCATGAACGTGTGCAAAGCACAACAATTAAATGATTAAAACCTTTCAGTTTTATTTCTAAGAAGAAAAACTGCATGGAACATTAAGGAGGATTTTACTTTTGAAAAGCTTAATAAGTAAAATATTTAGAAGTGGCCTCATTTCATTTAAGTGGAATATATTATTTATGGTACATTACTGGGAGGAATATTTTTCTTAAGTAGTAGTTATGTAAACCAAGTTCTATGATACTGTTGTAGCTTGGATGAAATCAGTGGCTGGAACTCTCTGAACTCTATAGAATTATTCACATGCTTTAAAGTACATACTTAAGTATTTTGCCAAACTGGGGCTTTAAACAGGGTCATCTCTGCTAAGAATACTTTTCAGTATAGAAAATAGGGTTCTCTTCATCTAAGAGTAATGGGTTCGGTTGTCCAGCAATATTATGTGGAAATGTACAGTAATATGGGAAAATTTAAGGTTACAGACTTTGTGCCAAGTAGTATAAATATATCACAGGACAGGGTCTATGCAATGGAAAAGCTGTGGAAAGTTGAGATCTCCTTGCAAAGACTAACTTTTTAACTGATTTGTGTCTTAACAGGAGTCCAGGAACACCTATTTAAAATTTGTTTTTGGCTAAGTAGTCACTGGATGGTGTAAAAAGAAAAGGAGTACTCGTGGCACCTTAGAGACTAACAAATTTATTTGAGCGTAAGCTTTTATGAGCTACAGCTCACTTCATCGGAAAGCTTATGCTCAAATAAATTTGTTAGTCTCTAAGGTGCCACAAGTCCTCCTTTTCTTTTTGCAAATACAGACTAACACGGCTGCTACTCTGAAACCTGTCATTATGGATGGTGTAGGTGTTTTTTTTCCAGTGAAAACAAATTAGTTTCCAGTGAGGTGTTATTTTTAAAACAAAACAAAAACAAATACATATTCCCCTACAGTAGCTGTAGCCCAGACATTGCATCATCTGTCTAATGCATAAGAACTGGAATTTGAGATTGACGTGAACCCTTCCAGCCTGTTAAACTGTTCTTAGTTTATACAATAAAAACAGAGCATAAACAGCAAAAAGCAAAATAGATTTTAAAAGTTTCCTGTTGTATAATAGAAGGTGGTATGGGTACAGATAAAAATGTGGTTTTAATCTGACAGTGTCCTTTAAATTGCAGTGGAATGTCTGTTCATTTATGATGGATATGTTGCTTTTCCAGCTGTGTGAAATGACTTTCCAGCTATGTGTTATTAACACCACTTACATATTAGACAATGTATTCAGCTGTGAGGCATTGTGGACCCCATCACCTTTGATGCATCTAACCCTCCATTCTTTTTGTTTGCAGATGGGAATCCATACACCTGGTGGGTTGGAAAAGCCAATGAGAAGCACTATTATTGGGGTGGCTCTGGACCTGGCATTCAGAAATGTGCCTGTGGCATTGAACGCAATTGTACTGATGCCAAATACTACTGCAACTGTGATGCTGATGCTAAACAATGGTAAGCGTGTTGTTAAAAATATTACCAAAATTCTGGCTAGCCATGGTTCTATGGTCTTGCCCCTCACTTCTTAAATGTTTTTTGTGAAATCTGATACTCTTAAATTGCTACAGTTTGTTAATTCGTTCTTTACTATGCTGAACACAAATAGCTTCAAGCCATTGGTTCCCTGCTTCCCTACTATTTTTTTTCCTGAATCAATTTGCCCCTATCAGTAAGAAGTAGACCTAGGGTGGCTTCTTCTATGGCTAGAGTCCTTATTTTCTGCATCATAAAGTTCAGTAATTTAGGAAACTTTTATGATGCACATTTGGCTGTATTTGTTATCCAACAGCCATGTGGTTAATGACACAATAAGATTCCACATGATATGGTAATACTATGCAATTCAGGAGGAGAATGGCCAGCCTCTCTCAATAACTTTTAAATTTATTGGCATGGCTGTGAGGGGTTTTTTTTAAGTGTTTGTTTGTAAAATACAAATACAGATCTTTTTGTGACCATCAGTATTACAAAATACCTGTCTGTCTGTCTGTCTGTTCTATTTCTATAATGTCAGACTCCATGGTACCTAAGCAACATACGTATCTATTGTATAAAAATAAACTCCCTTGAAAAAGGCTAAAATTACGAAGTCAAACACTCATAAGTAAGGCTGTGATTATGTCATGGAGGTAGTCACGGAAGTCACAGAATCTGTGACTTCTAGAGACCTCCGTGATATTTTGTGCCCCAGGGCTGGAGCTGTCAGCAGGCATCCGTGCAGCTCTCAGCCCCTGCTGGTGGCGGGCCACCAGCAGCTCCTAGCCACCAGCAGCAGGGAGACCCCCAGAGCTCCCAGTCCCCGCGGGCATGGGGGGACACCAGAGCTCTTAGCTGCCAAGGGTGGCAGGGTGACCCTGGAGCTCTCACTTGCTGCAGGTGGCAGAAGCCCCCCACAGCTGCCAATCTGGGACAGGCGGCGAGGGGCACATCCACAGCGGCTCAAGCACTGTGAGTGCTCGACCCTCCTCCCTCCCCATTGTGTCATGGATATTTTTAGTAAAAATCACGGACAGGTCAAGGGCAATCATGAATTTTTGTTTATTGCCCTTGACCTGTCTGTGATTTTTACTAAAAATATCCATGGCAAAATCTGAGCCTTACTCATAAATTAGGAACAGCCATAATTAAGGCTTCATGTAACCTTCATTCATCCTCCTTGTGCAGATCTATTAAGATAATTTTTAATTACTTCATAATGTACTTTTTTCCTATAGAATGCATGGTGCTAATATCAGATCAGAGTTCTGTAGTGAATAATTGTTCCTCTGTAGGAAGAACAATTGTAGGGAAAGTCCCACTTAGTCCCAGTATACATTATCATTCGGAAAACAACATGTGTTTCCCTAAACTTGTTCTTGGAAGCAGCTAAACTGTTTTTACTGAATCTTTTTAAAACCATAGGAAGAGTTGGCGGTAACATTTGGCATAGCATATTTTAATTTAATCTCTGTTTACAAATTTAATCTCTCTGTTTACAGATTTTGTTTTTCATACTTCTTTTTTTTATAGTAATGCTTTACAATAAACACCAAGCAAACTTCTTTTCTTTATAGGAAGGATGAATCTTGGTCTAACCTAAAGAACTTTTCTTCCCTCTTTTTTTATAGTTAAGAAGTTCGTTAAGTATAATTGTTTATCTCTTTTGTCATGTCTTGGAATATACAGTAATCAATAAGATTCTTACTTTTATGAGCATATTTTACATTGGTAGCCACATGTTGGTATTTGAATCAGTCGTTCATTTAATTTAGTAATTCATCAGACTATTCATGAATGGTGATGTGATATGGCTGGGATAAATATAGGGAATGAAGTATGAAAAATACACAATGGGAACATTAGAGGAATATTTGTAGGATCTGCAAGAATGATATTCTAGGATGGGGTGGAAAATCAAACAAAGAAATACTGGTTTCAGAGTAAGCTTAGGAAATGCTGGGGTAATATGGTGTGAGGCATGTTACAGGATGAGCAATAGAACACTAAAGAGATAAAGAAAGAGAAGTCAATACTAGACAGAGATAGTAGTCAGGATATGATGCAGAGCTGGGGAGCTAGGATTACACAGAGGGAAGAGAAATAGCAAGCCATGCAGGAGACACTGACTGGAACACCAGCTAGATGTTCTAGTGTAGGAGCAGAGACCTATGGTAATGACACAAGAAAGATATTGTCATAATAAGGAAAATGATGCAATTTCAGACATCTGTGCTTTTTCTTTGCTCGAGGCAATGATAGTGTGTCCATGTATAGCAGTTTCCATGTACTGTACAGTATATTAACTAATGCATCATTTGCTCTGAAGGGAAATAACTGACAGGGAAATAACTGACTATTGGCCTTCACTTGTGGCCTCCATTCCTCAGATCCCGTGATATTTGGAGTTTTTGGCATATTTCAGAAAGAGGCTCCCACAAAATCTCACCCTCCTCCCCGTTAGCATGTGTGCCAAGGGTACAGAGTGGTGGATTTTATTCATTTTGTTTCCAATATGAAACAAATTATTTACTTAAATAACCATAACCAAGAAAAGAGACAACACCATTTGATAAGCAAGCTGCAGTTTGCATTACATTTTACATTACATTACAAACCATTACAATTATTTTTTATGGGAACTGTTCCAAGTATCTATTACTACAGTGTAATGTTCAATGTGTGTAATCAGAAGCAGGGATGAAGTTCTTGTAGGCGAGACTGGAGGCAATGTCCTCTAGATTTTTTTTTTTGAATGCACGTCTTTTGGTGCCATCTAATCCATGCCAAAGTCAAAACATTTGCTTTTCAGAAGTATTTTGTTGAGCCTCTGGGATGAGACATCTTTGACCAGGATGATTTAGCAGTATCTGGAGATCAGCCCAACTTTCCATTCAATTTAGTGGTGACAGAATGTTAACAGGGGCCCCCAATGCATCATTGTTCAACTTTCAGTTTCAGGCAGCAAAGCAGCTTCCTGAGTTGGGTCTTTCCTGAATTTTGAAACTAATGGCTGTAATTAGGGAGTGATTGGAACAAGGAGCCAGGAAAAGGGGAAACTGAGGCTTGGGGGGGCATGACTGGAAGCTGAAGGAGAAGAGGAGAGACAGACTGGACAAGGAGCCAGGACGGGGAAGCTGGTTGTAGCTGGACAAGGAGACTAGGAGGATGGCGAGACATGCAGTTACTGTGGGAGACTGGGCCTTGGAAGGAGAGCCCAGAGTGGAAGACTAAGTATGATGGGGCAAGGGGAATGGGGCTGGGATGCAAAGCCTGCAGAGTAAAGATTGGGATTAATTAGGCAAAAAGAGTGGGACTTGTATGATGATCCAGGGGTGGGAAAGAGACAGGACTGGGGTAGGGATAGGTTGGACAAAATGGGACACAAGGTGGAATAGGTAGAAGAGTCATAGCACATGCTTCTGTCCAAAGTCTGCAATGGAACCCAAGATTCCAGAATCTCACCATTCCTTTGCAGTCAATAAAATACATGTGAAATCCACTGACAAAGTGAGTATTGCATCCCCTTCTGGTCCACACAGGGGATGATAACATAGTACTCCTACCAGTTCCTCCATTAATGCAACTGGCAGAGGTCTGTGTGGTGGATTTAAAGATTCTTGTCCTTCTGATGAACAATGTGGGTATCAATATGATGTCACATCATGGAATTTCTGGGAATTTTTTCATTTTCCTTTAAAAAAAACAAAACAAAAAAACGCTGAGACGTTCCATACACAAACGTAATTAAAAGAATATTAAGATTACAAAGTTAACTACTCAAAATTTAGGAAAAGCCAGAATTAAGAGAGCCTGTGAAACCTGAGTTTGTCCCTCTTGTGCATATGCATCGTGAAGTGTTTAATTACGTGATTATATACTATTTTTTCTATAGGATTCCTGCTCATTCAGTGCTCATGATGGACCTGTTCTGGGATGTGTAGTAAAGGAGGATGTTGCCTTTAGGACCCCTGCCTTGTTTGTTGCAGAAGTTGGTGTGTAGTGAATGAAGCAGGGGATTGCAGAAAGAGGAAGGACCATCTCATGGTCAATGCCATTGAATGCTGCCCTGGAGAACTGGATTCTATCCCTGCCTCTGCCATAGAGCTTCCTATGTGATGCTGGGCAAGTTACTTCAACCAAACTTTTAACAGGTTGTCAATACTTGTGTGTTCCTCCTTTTCTGGGTGCCCAGTTTAAGACATGGGGGTCTGATTTGCAGACTAAGCTACGTATGAAGTCAATGGGAGTTGTACTTTAAACATACAAAGTGCTATATAATGCTAAGCACTCTGAAAAGTCAGATCCTAGGTGTCTCAAACTGGGCACCCAAAATTAGTGAACACTTTACCTTAATTCCTCTTTTCCCCAACTGTAAGAAGGGCATATTATCACAGGGATGTTGTGAAGATAAATTAATTAATGTTTGTGAAGCACTCAGACACTATAGTGATGAGCACCATAGAAAAGCCCCTGAGGAAAGTAAGTATTCTGTATTCAGAGCTAGGTTTGAGTAGTGTGCAGTAAATAAGGCCACTGAACAATGAAGATAAAACAAAATATTTAATAGCTGCTCACTGAAGGAGCACGGTCCATCCTGTGCACTGAATGGGGCAAAGGTCCTGGGAGAAAAAAGTATGTAACGATGCAATTAAAGACTGTATCATAATACATATGTAAAAGGGGGCTGAACTAAGGTTGCTCGGGCAACTGTAATTCTTACTTTTCCTAAGTTTTGAGTGCTTAACTTTGAAACTTTAATATTCTTTTAATGTAGTTATTTTGTGTGTAATATTAAATAGTGTGGAGTCTTTAATGTACTGTACTTGCTATACAGTGATGTTCAAAGTGTAATGTGTGCAGTGCCCTCTATATGCACTAGACAAGGTACCTGTGGATTTTAAGAGCTAACTTTGATTTTCTCTGCTTTCATTTTGTATCATAGCCCTGATGCCACCTAAACCTGGACGCTTTCTGTATTAATGTTTTTAGAAGCTTGCTGATAAAGCAAGAGTAGGAGAAATAAACAGTGTAAACCACATAAATGAACTGAAGACTTCAGAAGATGTAAAATAGGACATAAAGTTACAATAAACTTATCTACAGTGGCTATATGTATGTAATGGGGCCTGCCTAACCTAAATAAATAAATGCATAGTTAGGATTAGTCATAAAGCTGTAATGATGTATAGACTCCTAGACTTTAAGGTCTGAAGGGAGCCTCATGATCATCTGGATAACTGTTCACAAGATAGCTTAACATTTGTGGTTTACATGCGAAGCTCATTGATAGTTTAAAAATTCTAGACCTTAAAGGGTATTAATTTAGACCCACCAGTGAATTTAGATACCGCTTTGTATTTGTTTTAATGTTGCTTGCACTTCAGACAGCAGGTGACACTCCTAAGTGCATGAAATGAAAGAGTGATTCTCTGTGGATTGTAAACTTGGGTGAATTGTAGACTCCCAACTGGGGTTTTAAAAAGCACTCAGACTGAATGTTGTGGATTTATATTTTATTTATATTTTATTCCCTATTTTGCAGCCTCTGTTTGCACCTCCTGGTTTAAGACATGCTGCTGTGATGATATCACAAACAGTGCCATCAGAGCAACACAAAGGAGAAAGTTACAGATTACACACACACACACACACACACACACACGCACACAGTCTGAGCCTTTGAGACAGTATTAGAAGCCTGTTCACAGGAGCAGAAAAAAGCATTATGCAGCCACCTGAAGGAAAGCAAATGAACAAGTGCTGCCTGGCAGTTTACCCCAGCTTTGCTACTTAGCAGAAGCTGAAGTGGATGTGCAGGCCACTTACAGCTCCTCTCCTGCTTTGGCCAGCCCTTACACCATCACTTCCGCCTTGCAGATAGGTTCTTCCCATCAGCCAGGCAGCGCTTGACAGATTTGTCCCCATCTCTCTCCCATCCGAGTGGAGTGGAAGAGAGGGCAAAGAAGACAGTGGATAGTTTGGCTGTGGATTCAGCAGACATAATTGTGCTCAGTAGCAGCCCCTAGTGGTCAGTGGCTATAACAATGGATCATAGCTAGGCTTGGTAGAATTTGATTTTTATTTTATGATTTTGACAGATAGTAGTTTATTTTTAAGCATTTTTTTCTGATTTTTATCAATTTAAATTTTCATAGTTGTGGGAAATTAGAGGAGGGAAGGGTCAGACAAAAACTACTTAATGATAGTAGACAATCAGATTCAACAAGTTAAAGCTTCTAACACAAATTCTCAACCTCACACATTAAAATATATTAAGTAAATATCCCTAGATCAAACTCTAATAAGTTCTTAAGCAGCATTTTTCTTACTTTTCCTATCTGTAAATTTCAGTTATTATTGATAGAAATATTTTTTTCAATCGGTGTTTGTGCGTTTGGTGAAATCAACATTGACTGACATGGACTACTAAAAATCTAATGCTTCCAAGACTAATCATAGCACAAAAGCTGTCTGGCACAGGGACTGTATCTTCATATGTGTTTGTGCGGTGCCTAGTACAATGGGGTCTCAATAGTGATTGAGATCTCTGAATGCTACTGCAGTATGAATATTAAGTAATAATAAAAGTTGCAGTGCTGCACAAGGAGAGAAAACCAGAGACAGAAAGGCTAGGGTTGCAAGTGCGTCACCTTCTGCTTTAATTAAGTTATCACTGATCTCAGTGAAGTACCTGTTATTTGTGCCTGCTATGAAATTACGCTTTATATAAGTGAACCAGATTGCATAAAAAGGGTTCAGCTTGCTTGGTCTAACAAAGGTCACTCATTCAAGAGCTTATAGTCAATGCTTAATGACAAGATTGAGCCTTGGTCTCAGGAGGATAAACAGTCTACCTACCCTGTAAAGTCATTTGCTACTGTTGTCTGCATCAAGTGCTTCCTTAAGCAACTGCTAGACGGAGCTTTCCTAGATTGAATATTGTTATATTAAATGCATTACGTTTCTTACACTAAACACTATTATTATTTATATGGTATCATGTCACTGAAGAGATAGGCAAGCTGTACTAAACAAGTAACTAAGTACCTATCCCAGAAGCTATGAGGTAAGTCAGTTTGTTGGTTTTGAATAGCAAGAATCATCATATTTTATAAGACGACGGTATGAGTTAGTGCAGTACAATACAAATAGAATAAGGACTGTGTGTAGCACGGTCATTACAGACGGGTATAGAATGGCTAGGGTTGATGAATATTGATTGGGATGCTGATCTTTTGAGAAGTGTTTGGTGGTCTTGGAGAAGATGAGAGTAGCAACCACATAGAATTAGAGCCAGGTTGGAGCGGTGTGGGTAATATCTATGAGAAAAGTGGTGGTTTCCAAACTGACAATGAATCAGACAAATGTCAGTATTGGGGAACAAATGAAGGGATATCACACTGGGATGTCACTAAAGCAAAAGTAAATTGTTGATGAAGTAATTCGGGACCACTTTATCATCCATGCTCTTGACTCTGGGAATAAATCAAGTGGCTGCAGCAAGCCTAATTTTCTTGTTTATCCTCAGTCACACTTTGGAAATCAAAGCTTCTTCCTCCAGTGTCTTTGCAAAATTCTCTTTTATTTGTGTAAAGTATTTGACAAAGCACTCTACAGCATACAACATTCCTTTACTTAATAACTTCATTCACTAAGGTTTACATGTGATGTGCATTAGTGGTTGGAATAGGAACCAGGTGCTGGTATTCAGGTTCTGTTCATGGCTGTGTCAATGACTCACTGTCTGACCTTGGGCAAATAACTTAAATACCTTTGAAAATCTGGCCTTAGGTACCTAAAGATGCAGATAGGTGCCTAATGGGATTTTCAAAAGTTCCTAAGCATTGAAATCAATGGCTCTTAGGAGCCAAACTCACTTACGGTTTGTCTACCTGAGGATACTCAGAAAAAACTAATCTGAGTTCACTTTTAAAGTGAATTAGTAAACAACATTAAACCTCTGTGTGGACATTCTTGTTCAGAATTAAAGTGGCTTTAATTCACTTTGAGAATGAAGTAAACTGAATAAAATTAAGGCCACTTTAATTCTGAATAAAAGTGTTCACATAGGGATTTGATGTGGTTTAACTAATCCACTTTAAATTGACACCTTTGCTTAATTCTG
Organism: Lepidochelys olivacea; assembly: GCF_965140295.1. Classification (NCBI taxonomy): domain Eukaryota; kingdom Metazoa; phylum Chordata; order Testudines; family Cheloniidae; genus Lepidochelys; species Lepidochelys olivacea. The sequence goes on along the minus strand of NC_140412.1, from coordinate 173,174,084 downwards.
ATTAATTTTCCTGAGTGTCCCTGTGTAGACAAACCCATAGTTGCTTTTGAAAATCCCATTAAGTCCCTATTTGCATTGTTAGCCACCCAAATATCTTTGTAAATCTGACCCTTAGCTCAGGGGTGGGCAAACTACGGCCTGTGGGCCGGATCCGGCCTGCGGGATTGCCCCCAGTGCTGCCACAGGCCCTGCACTGCTCTCAGAAGTGGCCGGCACCACGTCCCTGGGGCCTCGGTGGGGGGGTCGGAGGGCTCCGTGTGTTGCCCTTGCCTCCAGGCACTGCCCCCGCAGCTCCCTTTGGCTGGGAATGGGGAGCCACGGCCAATGTGAGCTTCGGGGGAGGTACCTGGAGGCGTGGCAAGGGCAGCGCGCAGAGCCCTGTGCCCAGGGGTGAAAGTAAGTCTAGGGACTTACCGGTAAGGGGCTGGGCTGGGGCCAGCTCTGGTCCCCAGAAGGAGTGGGGCCCCGGGCAGAAGGGCGGGGCTGGGGAGGTCAGAGCCAGCCCTGGCCCACCCTGTACCGGCAAGTGCCTCCTTCCCTGTCCCCAGGGTAACAGTGGCAGCCGGGGGCTCTGGCAGTGGTTTAAAGGGCCCTGGGCGGTAGCAGCAGCCAGAGCCCTGGGCCCTTTAAATTGTCCCCAGAGCCCTGCCGCTGCTTCCCCAGGGCTCCGGCAGCAGGGCTCTGGGGATGGGGCTCCAGCTGCCACTACCACCCCGGGCCCTTTAAATCATTCCCGGAGCCTGCCAGAGCCGTGGGGAAGCGGGGCCGGGGCTCCGGGGACAATTTAAAGGGCCCAGGGCTTGGCCGCCGCTACCGCCCCGGGCACTTTAAATCGCCGCCCCAGCCCCGCTGCTACCCCAGGGCTCCGGCAGCAGGGCTCTGGCAGCAATTTAAAGGGCCGGGGGCTCCAGCCGCTGCTGGGAGCTGCAGGCCCTTTAAATTGAGCCTGGGGAAGCTGATCCATGCCGGTACGGTGCACCGGCTCTTGCCGGTACGCTATACTGTGGTGTACCGGTTTACTTTCATCTCTGCCTGTGCCCCCCTCCCCTCTCCGGGGCCACGCAGGGATGTGGTTCCAGCCACTTCCCGGAGTGGTGCAGTGTGGGGCCAGGGCAGGCAGGCAGGCAGGGAACCTGCCTTGGCCCCAGTGAGCGCTGCTACCACCCCGGAGCTGCTTCAGGTAAGTGGCGCCGGGCCGGAGCCCGAACACCCCCTGCCCCCCCCCAACTCCCTGCCCTAAGACCCCTGCCTGCACCCTGCACCCCTTCTGCATCCCAACCCCCTGCCCTGAGCCTCTCATACACCCCGCACCCCTTCTCTGCCCCAATCCCTGCCCTGAGCCCATTCCTACATGCTGCACCCCCTCCCACATCCTGCACTCCCTCCTGCACCCCAACCCCCTGCCCCAGCCCTGCATACAATTTCCCCACCCAGATGTGGTCCTTGGCCCAAAAAGTTTGCCCACCCTTGCCTTAGCTTCTCAGGGGTATGTCTACACAAAGAAAAACCCCTGGCTGGCCGGGGTCTAGCATCTAGACGTCTACACAGCAATCACACAGCCCTGCAGCTTGAGCCCTCCAAGCCAAGTCAGCTGGCACAGGCCAGCTACAGATTTTTCTTTGCTGTGTAGACATACCCTGAGCTTTTAATTCAGAGGTTCCCAAATGGTGATCTGTGGAGCACCTGCTGGTGGTTCACAGAGAACTGTTGGTCATTGTGCTGGCTCCTCCTATTCATTTCCATTGGCTAAACATACATTGGATACTTTGTTAGCATTACTTTTCCATCTCTGTAATTACAGTAGTTTCCACCGAAGCTATGTGAATGAGAACGGGGTCGTGATTGATCCACATAACCTCCCATAATAGTAGGTTAAGGGTGAGAACCCCGGCCTTAGTTGACTGTTCTGTAATATGTATCTGCAGTTTCTCACTTTTGTGCTGAAATGTCATTAATCACTGTTTATAAAATCATTCTGAGATCCTTGGGAGAAGCAGAGTTGAAGAAAACAAATATAAATGTATTCAAAAGAACTAGATAGACTAATTTCAATGATTGACATGCACAACTGCATATGGCTAATTTTTAAATGAAAGTATCCAGATTGTACACACAGATGTTATGCACCTAATTTGGCCAGTTGTACCTCAAAAATCAGGTACGTTTATACATAGATTAGCCACATACAATTGTGTAAGCCATCCATTTCACTTTGTACAACACTGGAAAAATGAAACAATCAACTTCTAACATCTATGATATCCTGATGTTTTGCATGGCATCCTATGGGCATGATGGATCTCAGTTTCCCAGAAACTGATGAAATTTTGTAGAGTTAGTCCACTTCTTTGAAAACCATGATTCGACATTTTCACAAAGTCCTGAAGTCATCTTTCAAAATGACAGGCCAGAAAACAGAGAGGACAGTAATAACACCTGTTCAGTTTACAAAAGCCTGAAACAGCGATACCTGTGCTGGTTTTCATTTTCTTTGCTATGCTTACAGCATAAGCCAGAACTTTTAAAGCTGAGCCGTTGATTGACTTGATTGCTGTTCCTTCCCTGTCACAAAACTGAATAGCTTTATTCTAGTTTCTCAGGTGTGACTTTGCAAGTTTCTCCCTAGACCATTATTTTGATTTTGGTGCTAAAAGATAAGGTGCTAATTCCATGTCTTGTTCTGCAGTCAGCATTTAGCACTCTTCCTGTATATAATTACCCAGAAAAAAAAAGTTAAATGAACGCTTGGTTGCAAAATCAAGCGCTTAAAAGTTAGGAAATGCTAGAATTAAGGTTGTTTGTGCGCCGTTCTCAGAAACAGCGGAGCCAGTTTGGCTATATCATCCAACTAAAATCAGCCTGAGGCACACACCCGGCATGGGAAATTTCAACACAAAAGGTAAAAATTTGGCAAAGTTCTAAGCAACTGCAAACAGGGTCTTTATAATGGGAAGTGTTGGGCAAACATAATAAGTGGTGCCACCGCTCCACCTGGAATGATCAATTTTTATACCGCACTTTTCATCATTTGGATCTGATATCCAGCTGTTCAGTGGGTTGGGTGTACACCAAGGGTAAATGCAGGGCCTATTGAAGTTGGGTGGATTCTATGGGGAGCCATTACATTTACCCCTGTCGATAGCCGCTACAGAAACAGAAAGAGCCACAGAGATCTCAATTTGCTGGAAGTTCTCCTGCTGTCTGTCACTGCTGAGCATTTCCAGCCTCTTTTCTGCTTCCCCAGAAAGTGGGGGTTGAATGCTATCATTATTGATAATCAGGGATAAGAAATGGCAGTCAGAAAGGAGTGGAAAGAATTTGCCCCAGTGCCAAAATCGTGCTACAAATCCACTTGCTAAGGGAAGTAACATCCTTCAAATTATTATTATTTGTAATGCAGGAGCACCTAATAGCCCCAGTTTTGGGCCGGGACCCCATTGTGCCAGGACCCCTTCCCTAAGAATTTGTAAGGTAAGTTGTGAGAGTGATGTCCCCTCTCCCATTATGGTGATTAAAGGTTCTTTTGTTGCTCTTAGGAAGTGAGAGGGTCAGGGATACAGTAACCCTTACACTACAAGCAGTGGTTGAGGCCTCAGTTTTACATATTATTTGAAGGACATCATCCCAGAAATAGATGTATTGGTTTTGTTCGTATTTGGGAGGAGGGTATTGAGTCAGTACTAATTCAGAGGGAAGAACAGCACTTATCACCCACACCATTCTCTTCTGCTCCTCCTTTTTCTTCTCAGATGTCCCATCCAAGTGCTGACAATGCTCAATCACACGTCATGTGAAATCTGACAGGGTCAACAGCTCACGGTGATGGAGCTTCAGGTCATTAGGAGTTTAGGGATTAAGTTCACTATGAAACATAGCAAAACATCCTTGCTGTTGTCTGTTTTCCCCTCTATTGATATTATTCAATTTTGGGATTATAGCTATGGACGCCAGCCTTTTAATCACATGTTGACACTGGTTGATATTCAGCTCTGATCCCATATATTTGAGGCAGAGCTTCATTGTACGCTCCTGGCCTATGGCAGCAAAGACCAAAGGAACTGAGCCTTCTCCAAGACTGAAAACACAACAAACTGTGAAAATTGAAAGCAACTGAAGTGTCATGGGTTTAGTAAGCAGCCTGATTACTCTGTTAAATAACACCTTCTTGCTCGTTATTGTATATCCAGAGCCATATCTCCTTTTTTTTCACGCTCAAGCCAGTGAACATTACAGAGTCTAACTAGCTATGGGTAAGGGAGCTGCATGCTATTCTGGGTCCTGCATCATCATCAGAATTGTCTACTATGCTCCAAATACAGAAACGGTTAAAGTTGATGATTGTTGATCATAGCTGAGCAGAAAAGGAGTCGAGCATGACTTTTGAGTTCATTGAGTTTTCAGTGCTGCCAGTTAAAGAAAAAAAAAAAAACAGTTGTCCTTGTAAACTGAACTAATTCGCTCCGGAAATATTTGAGACAACAAGCATGGGCCCCACAATACCATTTTTCAGAGTTACTTTTCAAAACACTTTAGGAACATAGGGATTGCAAAACTGGATTTGAATTGATGGTCCTTTTAGTTCAGTATCCTGTCTCAGACAGACCAGCACCAGATGCTTCAGTAGGAGGTAAAACTGGGAGAATGTGATTATTTATTTATTTTTGCGCTTTGGCTAACATATTGAAACATTGGGGGAAAAAATTGCTTTGTTTCCACAAATCTTTTGAATTAGTAAATGAGAAGAATCCGTTTTGGACTAGGAAACTCTTGAGTGTATGTGTGTTTTTTATAAACTTTTAGCTCAGTGGTTAAGGCACTTCCTTGAGGTGTGAAAGACCCAGGTTTGAATTCCTCTGCTTCAGCAGGGGCTTTAACTCAGATCTCCCTTTTCTGAGGTGAGCAGCCTAACCGCCAGAGTGCAGGCTATTCTGGGGTGGTTTGCTCTCAGTCTCCTCTGTTGATGCTGTTCCTCATTGTATAAATACATAAATATTCATTGGGCTGTAGAGAAAGAGAGAATAACTCTAGCTTTGTGATTAAACGCTCACCTCAGGAGGTAGGAGATATGAATTCAAATCCCTCCTCTGAATCAAGAAAAGAAGATTCACTAAAAATGTATTTTTCAGGAAATAAAATATTCATCTGAAAAATGTTGCCCAGGAGAAATGCAAGAACCCTGCAGTAGGGGGATAATCTGCCTTCGTCCACGTTAGGTCTCATCCTGGTCTCTAACAGTTAGAGATCGTGTTAAACCCTGAAACATGGGATTTAAATCCCTTACAGAATTAGCTAGCATTAGCTATTATAACGCTGCATATTCGAGTTATCCATGTAAATGCACAATGCATTTTTGAATATTGCTAAGATTGGATAGGCTTCTCAATTAATATAACAGGGTTTAATTATATGAAATGGTGCTACTATATGTATAGACAATGTAAAATGTTACCTTCAAAGTATTTGTGTTATTTTCTTTCTTAATTTATTAAATTTAATGAATGAAGTGCATAAAAATCAATTGGCAAACACTAACAATACCCATTATACATCACCTAAGACAATACCAAATTTTTAAACAATAAAATGTGTATAGTCTTAACTTAAGAATAAATTACATTACTGTCACCCCCAGTCAAGGAAGGACATAGTATGCCAAGTAGTGTGCACTGCAGAACTTTCAGCCACCAATTATTTTCTCCTGGTCCTTCCACTTTTATTTGTAGTAACTTAAAGACTAATGACTTCGCTGTGAGTACGCTGTGATGAAGATGAAATAAGTGGCAGTGCCCAACAGCTCAATATATTTTACCTAGTGCTTAACACAACTTAGCTTTCAAAGAAAACAGGTGGGTTTTTTGTTCCCCTTAACTTTTAAAAGTCCATTGACTTTGTGGAATCACTCTTACAGTTGATAGATGACATATGAAAGACGTGACATCCTGCTTGCACAGGGCAGAGGCCGAATACAAGCAGGGCTTTGCAGTTACTCTTGGTTTCTGAGTAGAGCGGGTTGGAAATTTTCCAACAGAACAGAGTTTCATTGGAAAATGCCAATTTGGCAAACCTGAAATTTCTCCCAAAAGAGAGTCGGGTTTGATGAACTTTCACCGAATCACAGTCAGGGGTCTAACCGCTTACCTTGCAGGCTCTGGGGAAGCTCCAGTGTGGACTGCTCTAGGGATGGGGACCCCAAGCTTCGAGGATCTGGAGCTCCCAGGCAGCTCTGTCACATATTCAGTTTGGAATTAAATCATATTTTGAAATGCTGAAACTGCTCACAAACTAGAAATCCCAGTTTTCAGCCAGCTCTCATTGTCAGTGTTGTTTGCAGTCATATCTAACTGAGATGCAGCTGGAAAAGTCCATCAAGCCCAAGGTTTAAAGCCTACAGGGGAAACAAACTATATCTTTGTTTTCACCATTTGTTGCTGGGGTTTTTTTTCCTGGGTGCATGCGAGTGATGGGGAGAATGGAAACAAAATAGCCTTCCCTTCTGCAAAGAAACAAATCCAAAAAGACATATATTTTATATAGCCGACTCCCCTGGATTTGATGAGCTTTTCTGACAGCCCACATCTCAGCAGTCATTAGACTGAAGGTCCTCCTGTCCACTGTCCCTTTGTACAACTCATTCCTAGCTCCCCAAAAAGCCATCATGAAAATAAAGGACAGCCGAGCTCTGTAGTGACACTGCTGGCTTGGGGGAGGCTATTAAAATGGCATGCTGTAGTATTTTATTTTAAAGAGGAAGGCCACTTGCAAAACCTAGTGTAAACCCTGACAACTAATGGGCACCCAAAAAACCCTGCAAATTTAACATCAAAAGCAGGGAGCCTAGTAAAGGGGGACTGGAGTTGAGGGTTATTTCACACAATCCAAATCTCTAAAAATAGTTCAAATGCTAGCAGTGCTGTTCAGCTCAGGGACTAGGTTAAAGTTTTAGGTGGAGTATTTTGCCTGAACTGATTCATGCCTCCCTACTGGATGTTCATGTTGTATTCGCAATAGATACCGGAAGCTTTCCAAACTGCTCCTCTTCAGTCTCTAATGACTGATGGACAATTTGTTTTTCTCAGCACAAGCTTTTCATTAAAGACATGTCTCTCCCTTTGAATCCCATTCACTCTCTGCATACAATAGCAGAGAAAAATTAATAACTCAGGTGTCTACATGTACCCACAAGCTCCATTCAGATCCACAAGAGTGGCTGACTCTGTGTGATAGATACAGACTTTGTAAACCAGGTCCAAGGTAATTTGCTGTTAGTTTAACGCATACTATTTTCTACACTGTCTTGAAAATTACATTATAATGATATATGCGTATTTCATATTTTTAGTTTTTAAAGTAGCTATTTTATATAATCAACTTTAAAGTTATTGTGTCATGCAGCTTTTAGACATATCGTTACCACAACACAGACCACTTTTGAATGAAGAAGCCTTGTAATGGGATTCAGATTTCATTCTTTTCAGATTTTATTTAAAAAGTAAAACTATAACTATGCAGAAACCACTCTACCTAAACCAGTCTCCTTATATCTATCTAATCATCCATACTCATTGTAATCATCACAAATATTAAATTTTGCTTTTGGTCAATTGCAACATGGAATTATGTAGCTGAAACTGTTTACAAGATTATTTTAAATGTAGACTGAGAAAGACAGAGAGAAGCTATTTCTCAGGTAGGAGTTCAAGCTTACTGAATTTATTATAATATTGCACAGTATCTGGGGGGGGGGTTAGTGCTATCACGTAGCTTTTCAAGCTCGGTAATACTGGATGGAAGAGATTAGACTGCTTATATATTTCCTTGATCATAATATAAAAAGAAAATGAGTCAATACAAAGATTCCTTATCTTTTATTCTTACACTGAGTTGCCGAAAGTAATCTATTATATTGTCCATCCCATTAGTTATGATTATCCTGTCTTAGAAATTGTAAAGGAACTATGCAAGTGTTGCACTGTTGTTGCTTATAAGTCGGTCCATTTGCACACAGGAGCAACATTTTTAAAAGCACCTAAATCCTATTTTCAGAAGAGACTTAGGCACTTAAGGCCAGATTTGCAAATGTAGGTAGGCATCTCGTGGGATTTTCAAAAGCACTTAAGCAGGTTAGTTATCTAACTCCCTTAGACACTAGACTTAGGCACTTTATCTTAGGCATCAGTTTTGGGAATCTTGGCCGTATTGCTAGTGTGTGCGCATATACTGTATATGTTTGGTTCCGTTAGCCCTGGTCTACACTACGAGTTTAGGTCAAATTTAGCAGCGTTAGGTTGTTTTAACCCTGCACCCGTCCACACGAAGAAACCATTTTGGTCGACTTAAAGGGCTCTTAAAATCGATTTTTGTACTCCTCCCCAACGAGGGGATTAGTGCTAAAATAGACATCGCTGGGTCGAATTTGGGGTAGTGTGGATGCAATTCGGGAGCTATCCCAGAGTGCTCCATTGTGACCGCTCTGGACAGCACTTTCAACTCAGATGCACTAGTCAGGTACACAGGAAAAGCCCCAGGAGCTTTTGAATTTCATTTCCTGTTTGGCTAGCGTGGCGAGCTCATCAGCACAGGTGACCATGCAGTCCCAGAATCACAAAAGAGCTCCAGCATGGACCGAATGGGAGGAACTGGATCTGATTGCTGTATGGGGAGATGAATCCATGCTATCAGAACTCTGTTCCAAAAGATGTAATGCCAATATATATGCCAAAATCTCCAAGGGCAAATGCGAGGTGTTTACAATGCTCACAACTGCAGCGGTGATCTGAGCGGGCTCCCACTTGCAGTGTATGCGCGGGCAATCCTGGAAAAAGGGCGAGAAATGATCGTCTGCCATTACTTTCACAGAGGGAGGGAGGGGTCACTGATGACATATACCCAAAACCACCCACGGCTACCTTGTCCGTTATCTCAGTTTTTTTAAAATTAATAAAGAAAGAATGCATGGTTTCAAAACAATAGTTACTTTATTTCAAAGGGGAGAGGGTGGTTGGCTTACAGGGAATTAAAATCAACAAAGGGAGTGGGTTCGCATCAAGGAGAAACACACACAACTGTCACACCGAAACCTGGCCGGTCGTGAAACTGATTTTTAAAGTCTCTGTGATGCACAGCGTGCCTTGCTTTGCTCTTCTAATCTGTGTCTGGCTGCTCAAAATCGGACGCCAGGCAATTTGCCTCAACCTCCCACCCCGTCATAAATGTCTCCCCTTACAGATATTGTGGAGCACACAGCAAGCAGCAATAACGATGGGAACGTTGGTTGCGCGGAGGTCTGACCAACAGTGCCAGTGAGCTTTTAAACCTCCAAAGGCACATTCTACCACCATTCTGCACTTGCTCAGCCTGTAGTTGAACTGCTCCTTACTACTGTCCAGGCTTCATGAGCCATGGGAGCCAGGGGTAGGTTGGGGTAGGTGCGACCGTGCGGTGCTGCCGGCTGGGAGAGCAGCCTGAGGCAGAAGCCTCCAGCTCGCATGATATTCCAGGCAGGATTGAATCTCCATGAGCTGAAACTTAAAGAAGAGAATGACCTGGAGTCACTCCCATTCAGTGCTCTAAGGGGAGGATAGCCATGTCTGTCCAGGTGCCCAGATCGATCTCACCGAGGTCTGCCAGGAGCACCTAGGAGACATACGACAGCTATCAGTCCTCCTTCAGCGTCTGCCACAAAGGCAAGGAGCTGCTGCTGTGTAGCAATGCAGTACCGCGTCTGCCAGAGGCACCCAGGAGACGTACGGTGATGTTGAGCTGAGCGGGCTCCATGCTTGCTGTGGTATGGCATCTGCACGGGTAACCCAGGAAAAAAGGCGCAAAACAATTGTCTGCTGTTGCTTTCACAGAGGGAGGCGGGTCTGACGACATGTACCCAAAACCATCCACAACAAAGTTTTTGCCCCATCTGGCATTGGGAGCTTAACCCAAAGCCTGCGGGAACTGTGGGATAGCTACCCACAGTGCACCTCTCTGTAAGTCTATGCTAGCCACGGTAGTCAGGACGCACACTGCTGACTTAGTGCGCTTAGTGTGAACATACACAATCAACTGTATAAAATCAAATTCTAAAAATCGACTTCTATAAAATGGACTTAATTTTGTTGTATATACAAACAAAATTACTAGGCCCACCCAACTCCACCGGGGCCCAACTCAGTGTCGTAGTAGCAGTGGTACAACCAGCTACCAGCTCAGCAGGGAGTCCCACCGAAACACGCCAAGCTTACTTGGTGGGAGATACCACTCCAACACCACCCCGGGTCACTTCCTACCATAGTCTCGGGCATTGGGATCTCTTAGTTCCTCAGCACTGGAACTCCCTGGGGCTCCATGGACTGCTGGGGTCTGAGGCTGTGTTCTACATCTCCACTCCCCTCTGTCACAGACTGGAGGCCATCCTCAGCAGGAGCTCCTGACACATATCCTTCTCCACCAGCATCTCCTTCAGACTGGGCTGGGCTGCTGTCCTTTATACTGGTACATCTGGAGCATGCCCAGTACGGAGGTGGGGGCGTGGGTTCCTCAGCCCACAATGTGGGGTTAACCCCTTCCCGTCTGGTGCAGAGTGAGTGTGCCCCATCACAGAAAGGTATATTGGCCATCAGCACTGGGGAAAATATGACCATGAACATGCTGGAGCTAAATCTTATGGTATTTTATACAATATGGTAAACTAATGTCACTAGCTTTGATCAGAAAGACTTGTCCAATTAATATGATTCTGGAGGTAACAGAGTTAGGTCATCCTGCGTCCATCAGGAAGTGCAAAGTACATTTTATTATGTAATAACTAGTAATGTTCTTTTGCCATTATTTCAGATTTGTATTTGAAAAGGAGACTTTCATCCACAACCAAGCACTGAAAGTAATGGCAAATATTCAGGACTTCACAGCTGGATTAAAGAAAGTGATGAGTTTAAAGGTCAACCCTCTGCTTAATCCAGTTGTGAAGTACTGGGCATAGGATAATATTGTTTATTCTCATGGAAATGCCTGTGTTGACAAAAACTCATTGTTTCTTCAATGCCATGAAGTAGGGAGAAGATAGATTGTGTGAAGAGAGAAAGCCTTGTTTAAATAGCAACTAGAATAGATGAGCCTGAACCAAAACCCCAGATTTGAAACCTCTCAAATATTTGAAAAGTTCTGCTCACACCCAAATGTGGCTTTTAATGTTACTGTTTACTGCTATTTCTATAATGGACCAGACTAAAACACTGGATTGGAGCAACCCTTAATTTAGGTAAAAGTTCAAATCTGGATTCCAACTCTGCATCTTGGACCTATCTCTAGTCATTAGAAAAAAGTGTCATGGGCCATATACATATATGTATATAAGAGAATAAAGCTGTTTGACAAAGTATGATATAAAATACGATAATCAGGACTAGTGTTTCTGAGATAGTTTAGCAACCAGTGCTCTATATGATTGTTTGGGTAGGAGACAGGCACCAGCCAAAAGTGTATGAAGGATCAAAAGAGACATTTTTCATAAAATTTCCAGGATTTTAGGTGCCTGTATAGGGTCACCTAATGATCAACCTCATCCCTTTTCTTAATATCAGTTGTTATGCCATATGTTCATTTTCTACGTTAATCTGGACACGCAATGTCAATTTTAGTTGTTTGGGCACCTTCTATAAAGCACTGTAAGGATGCCTCTTTCATCGTTTATGCCCACAAGTTTCCCACTCTCAATCCCCCTCCCCGCCCCCCACACCGAGCCTCAAGCCCAGGAACTGCCCCAAAGAGCTTTAATTTGATATTAAGGTCCTGTCACCACACAATCACACCAGAAGTCCTGAAATAAAATCCTGTATTTAACCAGGGATTATTTTTCCATATGCATTCAGTTAGAGACCATACCTTATTCCATACTTATTGCATATTTGTAAAGATGATTCAATGAATGACAATTTGAAGCCTTGTCTTCTGTCACTCAGGATTTCCTGGGAGACAAGATAATTTACAATATCTCAAGAGTTTTTAATCCAAGAATAAAATTTTAAATAATGCACAATAGATCTATCAGGTCACATATTGACACTTATTTAAAGTGCAAGTGCATAGAGAAGATTTAAACTCAAGAAAATACAGATTTCAGTGAGCTGCTAAATTTTTGTTATCTATCCTTCCGCTCTGCTAAAACTGATTTTTTTCCACACCCAAGAGAATGGAGAAGAGAGAGAAATGGTGGTGTGGGGACAATTGTAAGGATATTATCACAGCATAAATTGAATGCTGCAAAGGAGAGGCTGTCTGTGGAAATGTTAAAGCCAAAAGGCATTTTGGAAGTTGCCCTGGACATATGTTTCTTCTTTGAGTGGTTTCAAACAGCTTTTTAAAAGAATGCCTGCTTCTAATGGTCCACGTAGGATGCTTGTTGCCCTGTAACTCAGGAAAGATGCAACAATTGCACTTTATATTAATGTTCAATTAAAAGTAATGTATAAAGAGTAGTAAGTGATTAATAAATATTTAAATAAATAGTTAATCAATTGCTATATCATCCAATAAATCAATAAGTTGCAGAGAACCCGGACTTATAACCATCCATAGCACTATCTACTGATGAGCTTAGAATTAGAGCTGGTCAGAAATTTTCCAATGAAACACTGTTTCATCTGAAAATGCCAATTCATTGCACTCGAAATGCAGAAACACTAATGTGGAAACAATCTCAGGTTCAACAAATTTTTGGCAAATCAAAGGCATGGTTCTGGTGGAACTGTGCCTGCCAGGTTTCCAGCTCACTCAGCTACCAAAGACTCTGGCCTTCCAGGGTCTGGCTCCAGGGCAACCAGCCCTACCATTCCAGGCTTTCCAGGCTCCTTGCTTTGGAGCTGGGTGCCTGGGAATCCCAGTACTAATTGAGGCTCAAACTCCAGCTTTGGAGTAGAGAGCCTGGAAAGCCTGAGAACCCCAGCTTGAGCCTGGACTATCAGGGCTTCCAAGCCAAGGAACTCAGGGCTTCCAGACTCCCACACCAGCTGGCTCCTGACAGAGGCTGAGTGAAATTGACATTCTTGTCAGTTAATCACAGCAGTAAAACTCACCTGCTGTCAGGGTCTCCAGGAGCAGATATTGTTTAGGAAATACCATGTGTTGGTGTTTCCAAAATTAATTTTTTTCAAGATTCCTGGGTTGCAGGAAATCTCTAGTTTGCAGACATTCAGAATGTAACCAAATTTCAAAAACATGAAATTTCCTGCAAACCAGAAATCCTGTGTTTTGGGCAGGTCTACTTAGAACATCTATGACACATACTGTTCATGTTTGTAACATGCTTATAATCTCTGTTTCTCATGTATTAAGCCTTTTACGACCATTAATGAATGGAACCTTAGTATCAAGTATGACCAAGACAGCTGTCAAGGTGTGTGCAAACTTCTGGCTTTTATAAATCTATTGTCAATGTCCAAATTTGCAATCTTAGAACAGATTATGGTATGTAAAATAGAATGATTTTTCTTGAAGATCTTAGAAAATGCTTAGTTTGTGGCCCTTGTTTTCCATGCCCCCCTTCCTTAATGTTCTCTGAACGATAGCTTCCATAGTGTATCTGTTTCTACTTACTTCATGTTTTGAAGAGCTCTGGTTCTAGCAACGTACTTCATAGGAATTTTCATACTTTAATGGGGGACCGTTTTTAGCAGTGTGCACATGGCACACAGCTCTAATAGATATTGTCAGCCTTTATCATTTGGGAGAGAAAAAAAGTTGGGTTATATGTGTGTACCAAAGTGTACAATGTAATCTGAATAATTCATTTCTTCACACCATATATGTACAGATTGTCAGCCTAACCACCCACTTGGCAACTTTTGCCTCACAACCTTTGTTTTTGGAGGCAAATAGCAGCCCAATTAACTCAGCCGGCAGAACTCTCACACATACAAGGCAGTGTTAATCCTTTATACAGTTGTTATGGCAAAGCACAAAAATGTTGTAGTGAGGAATTACTTATTTGAAGCTTCATTGGTGGCCTAATCCACTTCCCCTTGCAAACCATTAGAAGGCTCACTTCAGTGGGAGTTGAATCAGGATTTCAATGGTGGACTGTATCAACTCCAGCTGTGATCCAACCCTCTGTGGAATGAAGACTATTTGTATGAATGTTTTGTGTTCTCCTTCCTGGAGAGTGCATGCATATAATTGTCTGCTTTGTTTCACGTAAAAGAGAGACTTTTAAAGTGTGGTTTGTGAACTACTGCTGGTCTCCAGAGTACTTGCTGGTTGTCCAAAGAGAACTAGCTGGTCATAAAAAGTTAACTTCTCCTGCTTATTCCCAGCTGTTAAACTACAATAAAGTCATCTAAAAGTACACTAAATACCTTCCTAATATTACTCTTCCATGTAAGCAATTGCTGTTGTTGCCACAGGGATCTTATAAGATCATGAATGGGAGCGGGGGCTCTGTATGATCACAAATGGGAAGGATAGGTGGTACACAAGTATCTCTATTAAAATGTTGTCTGACTCTTGACATAAAACATTTGCCTGACTCATGCATAAATGTTGCCCAGCAGTGATATTGTTTTGTACCCTATACAAAGTATAAGCATAGAACCATCTGACAAAATTCCAGATAATTGACCGGAGATCATAGAATTACAATGACAAACACAGTTAACCCTCCAAGAAAGGAGGAGTGAAAACAGAGGTGTCTGATGGGGGAAAAGCTGCTGAAAGAATCTTGGTGGGAGCTAAGGAGCTTGTCTACACTGCATGGCAAAGCACATTAGAGGGGTGTGATTTGTAAAGTACTCTAATGTACTGCCCTACATAGACCCTATCAGCGCAAACTAAAAGTTACATAGTTCACTTTAATTTAGTCTTGTTTGAAACAGGACAACTCGCACCTTTCCGAATACGCTTCGCTGATGCTGTGTAGACAAGCCCAAAGAGAAGGCTGTGTGGGCCTAGAGCGACACTGTGCACTGCAAAAGTCAGCAAGCCAAATGTATGTAAAAGTGAGATTCGGAGGCTGACAAGAAGCAGAGCTGAGCAAATGGCTATTTTGCTTCGGTAGCAGACCTGAAAAAAATGTGGAGGGTGGGGATTGGTTCATTCTGAAAATTTGTTTGGGTTAAACAAAAGATTTCAAACAACAATTTGAAACATTTCAAAACACAAATGTCAGTTCAAAATGACGTTTGAAACTAAATGTTGATTCCAAAATATTGTTTTGAAACCAAATGTTGATGTTCTCCCCAGGTTATTTTAGCTGAAGCTGTTCACCAAATTTGACCTGAATTCGTGAATAGTTTCAGTGTCCCCAAAATGTATTTTTCTGCTAATTTACTATTTCTACACACATAACCAAAATTGTCCAGCTCTAAAAAGAAGGCCATTGGGAACCCGCCAAATTTGTTAGGTGAGTGTTGATTTAGAGCTAGATGAGCTAGTTTATAAAATGGTTACTCATTTTTGTTAGTTTCAGTAAGGTAAATGCTTAGACAAAACTCCCAAGCTAATGAGACTGACACAAGGCAATAGGAGATTTTCCTGAATAAGGTCTGCTGCCATGTTTGGCCCAATGTAGTTAAATTGGGGACTGGCTTATAAACAAGCATATACAGAAAGTCACATTTAGATAAAGTTCTTGTTTTCAGCACTTAACCTGTCTTGACATTTTGTGAGTCTTTTAATGTCTTGTTGTTTGGATCCTTTATGAGAGAATCTTGTACCATAAGCAAAGCAGAATCCACCTGCGTTTGAATGTTTGAGACACACTCACATGTTAAGTTAATGCACCTTTTTTAAACCTCAGTGAATCTGCTGATCAGTGTACTGTGGTTTCTGATTTACCGAGATGTTAGTGATATCGTACATAAAATACAGGGGGGAAGTGTCATGAAAACATAAAAAGACCATAAAACTTTAATACATGAATGAGGCAGCATTTCATTTTTTTCTAACAAGGCCGTCTGCCTGCTGGAAGAGACAGTAAAAAAAAAGAGCCTAATTGAAATGAAAATAATTCTAAGAGCCATATGTCCATGTTTACAAGCAGAGGGAATGTGACAAGTATCTGTGTTTTGCCTGTGCGTTACAGCAGACTGTTTTACATAATGAAAAAACACATCTGTTAATTACCTTTCTGCTATGCCATTGCTTTAAATGTGCTTACAAGTCTTGGAGCATTCCATTCCAAATAATTATTTGTCATGAATGAGGGAACATTTAAAATGTTGTAAAGATGGATATTTGATTCTTTTTCTAACTAAAACACTTTCTTGATAACAGAAGCCTCTTTCCTCCCTCAGTAGATGCAGCAACATTATGTTTATAGCTCAATTTGTAGATAATCCTTCAAACTACGCTTTTTTCCCCCCAGTCATTGCCATTATAAATATCTTCTTCCATTTGGCCTTGGCATAGCCTGGGAGTTGAAATAGCTTTTTGCTTCCTGCCAATTACAGAATAATTTAGGGGTTGAGTCTACCATGCATAGTTCTTGAAAAAAACAAAGGCTAGTAGAATGTGTTAAGATTATTTTCTCTGCATTATCTGACGATAATATGTTGTGCAGAGATGTTTCCAAGTGGCTAGACAAATTCAATCAATACTGATTTCTGTAACACAGATTTGAAGCTGCATTTATTAATCATTTTACATTAAAAAAAACTTTACTACTAATCACAGATAATAAAAAAATGTCTGGAATGACATAATTTAAGGGAGGATGTTTGAATATAGGGCATCTTGTAGATTCCAGAAATAGGATATTGTTGCTGTTGTAGTTAAAGAGAGGTTTAGGTGAAGCAGAATAGAAGGGTATTGAAGAGAAATGGGCTCAAGTAGCAAAGTTCACATCCAGACTTTTTTAAAGTTGAATCCAGAGTTTGGTTTGGACCATGACAGGAAGGGACCAAATAATTGGCCAATCTCTGCTTTTGGGACTTCACTTATAACTGTATATCCCTTCCACCTAGCCTTTGTTTGTTAGTCTGTTTAGATTGTGAGCTCTTCGAGTGGGGAACCTGCCTTTGTGGATGTTTATTTCTAACCCTGCCACATACTTTCTGTGTAATCTCAGACAGGTCACTTAATCGCTCTGTGCCTCAGTTTCCCATTTGTGAAATGGGTAGGATGGCAGTACTTGTGCTACTTCAAAGTGTGGTCCCCCCTGCCAGCATGAGCCTCGGTTCTGGCTGACTCTGGCCCATAGTATCCAGTAAGGGTCCATGCTTAGAGTTATGAGGCAAGGCCTACAATGGACCCAGGTGAGAAGGGAAAAATATTCCTCAAATAGTGCTGAAGGAAGATGAGCTATGACCTCAGAACTATCTGCTACACAGAAGGGTTTCTGGGAAGGGGGTTGGTGTCCCCAGACAAAATCACCACACTACATCTTTCCTATCTCAAAGAGGAGAGCGAATCAAGGAGCATCCAATGTAACATGCTCCACACTTTAGGCCAAACTCCATAATGTCTATGTCATCCACAGCTGACTTGAGAAAATCCACCGGATTTGCCACCTAGAATGTATTGACCCTAAACTAGGTCAGGTACCAGATTTCACTAGTATAAGAGTTGGAACGATAAACATTGCAGTTGCCAGAATAACTGAGGCAAGACTCTTGAATAATGGTCAAAATTTTGTGGCGGACCCAAGTCTATTTTACTCTGGAGGAACCATGTAAATGGGTTGGCTGTCATCCTCTGACCACCTTTTAATTTACCACTCACAACATGGCATCCAATATCTGATCAACTACGATAAGTCAGGTTCAGGCATAGCGAAGGGAAGCTGACAATCATTGTAGCCTACACTCCCGCTAAGGAAGCTACAGATGCTAATAAAAATGAATTCTCTCAGCACCTAACAGCAATGGCACAATCTGTTCTGCCTTACAAACAATGTATTATGTGATATTCCAAGATATGAACCCCTGCAGCAAGATATGGCTTCAAAACTATTCTCAGTCCATTTTGCTCTGGAACAATAAATGACAACTCTGTGAGATTACTCTCCTTTTGCATATCTCACATTTACCATCACTGGCAGCTGGCTCAGGCACTTAGATATCTATCAGCAATCCTGCATATCCAACAATGGCTGGACAAGGAAGGAGCTGGAACATATATTGGTTGAGACTCATAGTAAGGGAAAGGTCATATCAGGTCTACAGAGGTGCAGAAGCTCTGGCAAATACCAACCTATGTCTCCTTGTTACTAAAATGGTAATTACTCTCCGGTTTCAACATGAGAATGTGCTTGTTCTGATACATAAGGTACAAGGAATCTGAGAAAATCCAGCGCTGGCTAACAAAGTACACTGTCACAGTCGAAAACAAATTCAACACATGTGGCATTCTCCGGGATAACACAGAATTAGGCTGGACAGCCATAAGCAGAGGCATCTGAGAAGCCAGAGATGCCATCCCAGAACTAAAATGCTACAACAATGCTCCTGGCTATCCTATGAAACATTTTAAATTTTGCAAAAGAAATCTGAAGCCAGACAGTGCCACGATGCTGCTGAACGTAAACGTTTACAAGGTGTTTTTTGAGTGAGAGCAGAAGTGGATTGTGACGTTTATTCTGAGAACTTGCAAAAGAGGCAGAAGTGGGAGTGAGATCTAATAAACTACGACCTCCATTCAAAGTGGTTCAATCACTTGGATCCTAAACTGGTCTTTGTGTGGGGCTTATGCTGATGACAAACAAGGCTGATGGTAAAACATGCTTAACCCAGGAGTCTGCATTTAATCATCTTGAAGTGACTCCATGTCCAGATCTGGATGTATCAGCGGTAGATGCAATCCCTGACCCTGAAAATTGTGTAGGTGCAAGTATGTTTGCTCTGCCGTAAAGAAAGTGTTGAAGTAGGTGTGTTGCCAGACCCAGTGGCATAATGCCTGAACTGCTCTGGAGTACCATAAGTGTAGCGTTACACAAACATTTTCTCCAGGTCTGGACTACTTGGAAGGTACCAGTGGAGTGGAAGAAAGGGATCATTATCCTGCCCTGTAAGAGGAAAGGCCCACATGCTGCATGCGATAGCTATAGGCCAATAACTCTGCTCTCTGTTCCTGGAAAAGTTTTTCACATGTGTTCTGTTCGCCTGGCTCCAGCCTCTCTTTGTGACCTGCCATTGCCCAGAGCAATTGGGCTTCACTTCTAGATGATCTACAATAAACACTATACTTACTCTCCATCTTTTATCTGAGATCCATTGTGAATTTAACTAGCCTTTGACAGCAGAATATGTAGACCTAAAGACAGCCTTCAATTCTGTTGACTGAGCTGCCTTGTGGAAGGCCCTACAAAGCATCAGTGTTCCCAACATCCTCTTGGGGTTAATTCAAGATCTACATAATGACTTGGGCATGGGTGCATTGGTATCCCATAGGTCTGCCATGTTTCACACTAGATCCAAGGGGAAGCATGTATGTGTCTTGGCCCCTGCTCTGTTCAGCTGTGTAATTCATTGGCTCCTTGAACATATCTCAGCAAGTATCAGTATAACTGCCAGTTCAACTTCTTTTACCAATCTGGATTATGTGTGTGATGTTGTCCTCTGGTCAAGATGTAAATAATTTCAAAGATCCACTAGAGAGAATCTTGGGCAAAGGGTTTCTTGAGCAAAAACAAAAATTCAGAGTCTCGGTGAGAAGTTGTGATTCAAGACCTCTATGCTTCCAGATAAATTATGGAAGTAGTGGATGACTTCATCTATCTAGGCAGTAAACTGTCATCAAATGGATGCAATCAGACAGACGTCCGAAAAAGAATTGGTTTAGCACCCTCAGCAATGAAGGACCTGCATAAGGTCTAGAGCCAAAAAAAAAAAGGTGAAACAGGATATAAAGATATGGATTTATCAAAGCTGCCTAATTCTGATTCTCTTATATGGATCTTATTCAAGACATCAAAAGGCGGAAGGCATTTCATATGCGTTGCCAGCGGGCAACTACTGGGCATAAAATGGTTTGACTTTATCAGTAGTAGGGATGTATAGATTCATAGATATTAAGGTCAGAAGGGACCATTATGATCATCTAGTCTGACCTCCTGCACAATGCAGGCCACAGAATCTCACCCACCTAGTCCTGCAATAAACCTCCCACCTATGTCTGAGCCATTGAAGTCCTCAAATCATGGTTTAAAGACTTCAAGGTGAAGAGAATCCTCAAGAGGACTGCAGTCATGGTTGGCCACCGCCAGCCGGCCTGTTTTGGTCCTGGTGCATGCCTCAGAGACAAAGTCCCCACACACTGATTTCTGAAAATTAGACTTGAAGTGAGCGGGGGTCACTGCCCGGTCATAGACTGGCAGCAGTCATGTGGTTACCCGCAATCGACCTGGCTGCACCAGATCAGTAATAACCCTGTGGAGCTCTTAGTCTCCTAGAACAAAGCCCGTATAGTGTGGCCAGAGGCATTCAACATGACAGTTCTCAACTCTCTAAGTATACTGTTGTGCGAGTGGTGTTGTTGGAGAGGAAAGATGTGATTTACTACAACAGTAGCACTGGAAACACCACAGCATAAAATTATTTCCACACGAGACAATATTTTGTTTATTAGCAACTACTATCATTCCATAAGCTCAACAACATTATTACAGGGGCTCAAATGTCCACTAAAATCATGAGAAGTTCTTTACCCTAACGAGGAACTCACAAACCCTGCTGAAACAACAGGATGTACTGTGGAGCACGGCTGGCTGGAGGAAGGAGATATTTTGGCTGTCTCTCTTCTTCATGAGGCACATGGGAGCGGTAGTGCTTTAGGTTGAGTGTCTAGTAGTCCAATGAAGAGGATGGGAGAAATGATGGATGCTAAAACTGCTAAGCCTTTACAAAATTCTCAAGGTAGAGAAAGTTAGCATTCGTTATTAAACTTTCTATGCTAAATTCTGCACTGACTTTGGAGCCTTTTTTAAGTTCTTGCGTGTGTTTTTTTTGACATCATCAATTATTTTTATTTAGCTCCTTCAATCACTTGAAATGAAACTGTTGAAGTTAACAACAACTACCAGGAGTGAAACCTTCCAGCCACTGTTCTCAAGTTTTCAATATTTCTTCCAACACACATCATCCTTTCATATAAAATCCTGTCTAAAGCACATTTGGGCTGATATTTTGGTAGCAGATGATCCAAATGTTTGCATATCGTTAGAAAGTCGATAACTTCAAGGAACTTATTTATCATATCTGCATATATCTTACTGCAGTACAGCTCAAGTAATAAAACATTGTTGTCTCATATACTAATTGTATAACCGAATCATGCTTATTGCACATGTAAAAATGACTTTTTATTACTAAAGTTATTGTCTGATCCATATAAATATACGAAACAAATGCAAATATTACAGTTGAGTGTATGGTATTTTTAAAAGCAGAGAGAGGCCAAGTAGGTGATGGCACCCAACAGAATCCTTCAGATTGGCACCCTGCTCTCTCTCTCTCCTTCTAACAGTGGGACAAGAGATCATGCTATAGCAATTGTGTAATTATGGTGCCGTAGCAGGATTGGAGCAATGAGTGGGAAGCTAACATGGTCCAGTCTGTAACAAGCCCTTTCTGCCCTCCTTTCCCTATGGGACCTTCATTTGCCCGATTTCTGCTCACAGAGAAGGGCTGTGTCTTGAAGAGTCTTCCTTTCACCCTCACCCAAATGGGAGGGGAGACCACCCCACAAGAGGCACCACTTCTCCCCAAGCAGTGCCCCAAACAGACACCAAGCACGTGGTCTGTCCCACATGCAAAGCACCAGAACTGAGGCAGAGACCGAGAGCAGAAAGTAGACAAATGGTGGGGATCAACAGGTAGGAGGATCAATCCCACTGTGGTGGACCTTCTCAGCTCCACCTTTGTCTAATCTAGATGTGCAGTTGCGAAAGAATGAGGATGAGGGTTGCGTAATCCCTGAGGAAAGTGGCACCAAGTTCTTCTGGATTTTGCCTTGGGAGAACTCGAAAGAACAGAGAGCCCTACAAAAAGGCAATGCAGTCTAGTCCTCCATCTTTTGCCATGTGGAAGAGGACACTGAGGAGATAGTCAGGGAATCCTGAGCAAGCCGTATTTTTGTCCTACCCTACGGTGAGCATTGTTGTTGGAAGGAGTGCCATGCCAGAGCATGGCATTCCTCCAGTTGCCAGGGTTACTCAGCTTCCTACAGATCCCTTTTTAACTCTTCCTCCAAGGTGAGATCCTACCAGGCAAGAGGCCTGAAGAACAGGCCCAGGCTAACAGAGACTACTGAGCCAGCTATGGAAATTTTTTATATTGGGGAAGCAAGTTTCTCAGACATGTAGGCTCCATTTCTCTCACCAGCACTGAGATCACAATAATTTGTGGACATGAAGTCTCTTCTGAATTCCCACAGATGTGTCCCATCACTCTTCTCTTGTCAGGCAGAGAATTGGGAAGCAGTGGAGTAGGCTGTATGTGATTTTCTTAATATCAAAACTGTCCCAAAAGTTAATGTATTGACCTGACTCTAAATGGAGTTCTAGACTGCCCAGTGATAAAGAGTCTGTTTACCCTGAAAATGAAACAGTCCAGTTTAATTGCATATTCCCCCAAGGTGCTGGAATGTGTTATATAGACTCATGATTCCCAATAGACTAATATTATCTGTGATTTTTGTAATAAAATCAAAAAGTTATTAGTTTAATTCAGTAGTAGTATGAATTTTATTCCTGAGTTTATGAATAATATACTGTGTAGTTCATCAGGTATTCATTTTCTAATCACAATTAAAGTGACTAATCCTTCAAAGGATGTTTATAATAATTTAAATTAACCTGGATTTAATTAAGGGAATTAGTGTTATCATGAGATTGGAGAGATGTCCAAGGAGGAAAATTTATTTTCTAATGTAATTTTAAAGCTTTTGTAGCTTTAAGGCCAGGGAGAGAGAGACCGACAGTGGGAGAAGGGGAAGAAGCATAGCTAAATCTCAATCCCAGAGGTAAAACGTGAACTATGCCTGCTTTGGTATAGTTAATTTATACTGGTTCGTTTGGAAGGAGTTACATTACAGTTCAGACGTTAAAGTTAACAGACTCGCTCCAATTTTCTGTGCAACTAGACTCCATAATGGGTGATATTGAGACCCCTCACAGTGTCTGCCTGGATCATATAACTGGTACATCATTTTCTGTGTGCATCATGCTTTTCATGTTGAGACCATGTAACCTGTTCACTCACTCAACTTTATAACAGAGTTTATATTTACACACAGTGTAGCCAATGGCAGAATTTAATCTTTGATTTAATTGATTTTTAATGAAAATATCATACAGTGAATGGACTTGTATATATCCCATATGAGTGCTGGGTCCTATTCATGTATGATTCTTTCTGAGGTGTGAGAGGAGAAAGGGAAAGACAGGAAATTAGTGAGAAACCCTCACTCCAGAACAGCCAAATCACGAGGAAATGTAAGGTTTTGGCCAATAAGTATAGTGGGGTACTTGAATTCAGAGTAAAGGCAAGCCCTAGGACATGAGTGAGTTTGGAAAATTTTTATATATTGTGTATATAATATGTGTTAAACCAAAAAGTTGACTATCTCAAAACCTCCAAAAAGTTTCCTTTAAATTTAGAATACAGGTTTGGACCAATTCTTCTTTTATCCAAGCCTGTTTGCTTAGCCCTCTTTTTAATCCTGTTCATTACAGCATACCTATCAGCAATGAAATAGCTCCCAGATTATCAAGACTGCTACCAGAATTCTATAATTTGTTAGATTCTCTGTAATGTTAGCTCTGCCATTAGCATCTCAAATTTAAATAGAGTACTTGCACACTATTTTTTGGAAGAAAACAAATAATATTTCGCACGTCTGTACTTCCTTAAAGCTTTTTTTTTTAATTTTATTTATTTATTTACAGACATTCATTTACAAACATCTGTTTAATTAAACCTCAGTACACCCCTATAAAGTAGATTATGGAAATACAGAGATCACTAGAGAGGTAGTAGCCCATTAAAAAGTTGGGTCTAGTAGCAGATGGACAACAAGGAAATTTTGCACTTTGCGTGTTTGTATTTTTTAGATCACTAGTAACCCTAATTATGCTTAAGTCTATTCCTATTTAGTAAATCACTTAAGCACACTCTCAACATTAAGCACATGCCTAAAGTTAAATTGTGCTCATGTGCTTTGTTGTGTAGGAATGAACTATTGAATCAGAGCCTAAGTGGGATGCAATGCCTTTATTGGGATCTAACAAAAATGAAGATAAGAAATGAATCCTGTTTATTTCAAATAAATAAGGTGTGTTTATTTCAAATAAATAGATAAGCAAATTAATAGCAATACAGAATCTTAACATTAATTTGAATGTCATTTGTTCATGTATACATAATGCATGTTCTTTTTACATACAATATTACAAGTAAAGAACTGATCATAATCAAAACAATCATAATAAATCTTACAGTAATATAGACCTTTTTCATTTAGAAGTACCCTGCAGCTCTTTACAAACAGTATATATAGGAATGGAAATTAGAAATATGAACATTTTACTGAGATTTCATCAATATCTCATGATAATTACAGGATTTGATGAGATTCATTTAGTCTTACTTGACTTTTAACAGGAATATGACACACTCTGTATTCAATCCTTATTCTTAGGTGGATTTTCTTTAGTGAGGGAAACCTTTTGCACCATCTCAATGTGCAAGATCTTTAAAGAGCTGTGGGAACATTATCCCATCTAGGAGCAGAGTGTTCCTGATATAGTGTAAATTCAACTATTACATTTTGCTTGATAAACTTAAAGTTTCTAAACCAAAGACTAACTGTATGTCACTACTAATCACACACATGCACCACATAAAAGAGAAGCTGAGTGCACATACTAAACTCCAGTTACTAAGTATATTGAAATACCAGTCAGTTCTCTGTCTGTCTGTCTTAGGCCATGTCTGCACTACCAGCTTTGGTTGACACAAGTTATGTTGACATATATTGTTCATATGCATAGTTGGATGATTGTATCAGCACTGCAAGCAATCACAAGGAGTGCTTGTGTCAATGCACAGTATGGTCACCAAGGGTAGGTATCCCAGTGTGCCATGCACCGCCCTTTGGCACAACACCTTTTGGGGGAATTTTTTGCGATGTGTTGTGAGGCATACACAAGTTGTACAGGGAGGCTGGAACAAGGATGGTCCCAATGGTTATAGCTGCCTGCTGTGTCCTGCATAATATGTGAGGCAAAGGGAAAAGTTGCCACTGGGGTGGAGGACGGAGTTGGAGCAGCTCTCTGCTGACTTTGAACAGCCAGACACAGAGGTCATTAGAAGAGCTCAATGCAGAGCTGAGGGAAGCCTTGAAAGAGCATTTTAACAGTCAGCCATAGTAATGTGATGGAGTAGACTGTGCTCTACCTGGCCCTGAAGTTTTGGGTGGTGTTGGGATTGTGTAGTGCTTGGTGAAATAGCACTGAGCACTGGCACTATTTTCCAGCACTGGTGATTTTAGCTGATATCTCACTTCTGAGAGTACAAAGGCATGGAGGACACACCTGCTGCTGGCATCCTGAAGCCACCCAGGCCTGTATGCCGCTAGCCTCTTTCCTGCAATGGTGTCTGCCAAAGTAATCAGAGTGGCATGGGAAAGTGTCCTACTGTGGAGGAAGAAATAAGGCTGTCATCCTAGAAATCTTTGGGGGAGGATTGCAGATTACTTCCATGGAAGTTTCATTGAGATCTCCCAGGAGGATACAAGGGAAATCCCGGTGTACATAAACAAAAGTAGTATATAAGGGACATCCCTGTGTACATAAACAAACAGCTTCACAAGCCTCTGACCACTCTCACCTAGCCCTACAGGGAATGAAAAACAGATAACTCTACTTCTGTTTGTTGTATCTCTACCTCTTCTCATACAAATAAACCAGTGGAAAGCAGATACCTGTGTTCTGCTAACTTGGGGTTGGGCCAGGACACCATCTTCACATTTAAACATGTTAAGGTAGAATGCATGCACACAGTTACCTGAGATTCCTTCCCCTGGATCAGGATCAGTCGTGGTGGAGTCATGAAAAGATCCTGGCTCACAGCATAGCTGGACCTCTCCCACTGGATGTTTCTCCTCCTAGCTGTTCATGGCAGGGGTCTCTGTCTCAGGTTCCCCTAGGCTATCGACGGTGGTCTGCAGGATGCTGGTGGAGTCTCCACCAAGTAGGGCATGCTGCTCATTGTAAAAGTGGCAGGTCTGTGACTTAGCATCAGATCAAATGTTGGTCTTCCTGTCCTTGTGGTATTCCTGCTGAAGTACCTTCGCTTTCATGAGGCACTGCTGCCGATACCTGTTGTACCCCTTCATCTGCGTCCCCTCGGCAAACTGTGTGCATGCATTCTACCTTAACATGTTTAAATGTGAAGATGGTGTCCTGGCCCAACCCCAAGTTAGCAGGACACAGGCAGGAGCACATCTGGAATATGTAGCCAGCATAATGGTTTGGGCAGCTGCACACAAAGAAGAGCCGCTAGGTGAGGTCATCAAGCTGGGCAATCATGAAAAGGTATTTCAAAAATATGCAGGGGCTTTATAGTGGGGGACGGCTTCCAGTCTCTGTGACTCATGGCCAGTGGAGTTCATAATTGTGACCAGAGGAGTCACTGTTGAGCATTGTAGGACAGTGGCTGGAGGACTGTTAGGGTTGACATAGGTCACGCAGTGTCTACACTCTTATTGTGTCAACCACAGTATATCAGCCATGGCTCAATGCTGTTCAGGGTGGTGGTGTTACCATGTCACCATAATGGGGTGCCTTCATCAGCAGTAGACCAACGTGAGTGTACACTCATGCACAAATAAGTCACTGCAAGGTGACTTAAGTCAAAGTAACTTTGTAGTGTAGTCCAGTGTTGCGGTTCAGTGATGAGACAGAACACAGCTTTATGCAAGCAAGCAGGCTGGTCAGTGGAGATGGGCTGTTCTGCCCCCCCTGCCTTCCACCTTCTCCTTTTATTATATTTCTCCCCCTAAGCATTACACACTGCTACACAAAGGAATGTATGACGTTGATTCATATGCTTAGTTACCATCCTCTATCTACTACAATCCTGGTTCTCAGGCCTTGAGCCCAGGCTAAAAAAACCTCCCACAGTTGCTGTCCAAACAATCAAGTTCTCAGGGTTCATATCTAGCCCTTGTCCTTGGATAGAGCAATGTGTGCATTGCTCCTAGGAGACAGTCAGGGTGTGCCCCGCCTGCTTCCAGGTGGAATAGCTAGACATTAACCCTTCATCTCCCCTTTTTTGTTTATTGATAATTGGCCATCTCATGGTAGCCGCCAATTTGTTTTATCATGCTATTTAACTCCCAGACAGACAAGGACATAACCTGGGGAGCTTTCCAGGGCAAAAATTTTACAAAGTCTTAACAAGGAAGGAATACATTGTACACAGCAACAACAAAAAATAAGCCCAATAATTACAAACACAAAATAACCAAAAGCTTAACATCTGCAATATAATCATCTAAAAGGGATACACTTCTTTTACTACAATTGTAACCAGCAAAAGGCAATATAAGTATCATTCTACTAAGACAGCAAAGGGTGCCATCACTTAAATTTGCAGGAATATAATTAAAGGTGCATGAACCACAAGTAAAAACCCATCCTGATGGTAGGATGATATGGCCATAATTATATGAAACATTAACAGCATGGGAACAATTTAAAAGGGATTAAGAAATTTTTTGACAGCCCAATGGCACCTTTGTACTAGTGCAGTTAACTACACGTGCACAGGTGACATTGTGAGCCCCGGCCGGGTACGGTGTGTGGAGGGATATAGCCGTGCGAGGCAGAGTATAGTTGGCCGGGCCCCAATTAGCCATGCTAAAATACTGGGAGAAAAGATTAGCATAAGCAAAGAGCAGTATCTTATTCTCCTTCGGGCTTGTAACGGGGGAGGCGCTTCCGAGCCAACCCCTACAAAAAATAGCAGGCACAAAAGGCACACAATCATCACAGAATTAGCAGTGATTTGGGCGAGAATCGCCACAAACAAAGTCTTAGGAGTTTCTGGCTGCTGATCTGCTGCCAGTTTTCGTTGAGCCGTGGCGACCAATGCTTTTACTGCTCCCCCTGTCACGGGCTGGCTTGGGACGTTACGCCTCCTCCGTTTCCGTCCCGCCGTTGTCGACTCGGGGGGCAACGCGGTCTCCTCCAAGATCAGCTGAAACTCTGGTATGGGATTCGACAGCCCCTGGTGCCATGCCATGTTGTTTAAGTGCTGGTCGCACGCACCGGGCTGGAACCCACAACGGTCCTGCAGGGAGAGACACAGCAGCATATCCCCGACCCCAAGTGATTAGAGGTGCTGGGCCCAGCCACTGTGGATCGGGCAGCTGACGGTAAAAGACACGCGGTCTTTCCAGTACCTCAGATTTGTGAAAATGCCGATCCGCAGGGGTCTGCTGATCTGCATTCAGTGTTAAATTATTTAAAGTAAACAAGAGAATATACATCTGTTGTTGAATGTCTCCTAAGGTTCGGAGATGCAGCTCCCCTTGTTTTAATTGTTTATCTAGCAAGGTTTTGAGTGTGCGATTGGCACGTTCAACAATGGCTTGGCCCGTGGAATTATAAGGGATTCCGTGTTTAAGACGGATGTCCCAGCGGGCACAAAAGGTGGAGAGGGCTGCAGAGCAGTAGGCTGGGGCATTATCTGTTTTAATTTGGCAAGGGCGACCCATAACAGAAAAGCAGGCCAGCAAATGGTGAATAACTTTGTTAGTGGCTTCCCCACGTTGTGGGGTTGCCCAAAGGAAACCTGAATAAGTATCAACGGAAACATGTAAAAATGAATAGGGGCGGAATTGTGGTACATGAGTAACATCCATTTGCCACAGCTGATTTGCTGCGGTACCTCGGGGGTTAACGGCATAAGAAAAAGTAGGAGCAGCAGCAGCACAGTGGGGGCAGGAACGAACAATAGAACGTGCATGATCAGCAGGAATGTGGAACTGCCGGGCCAAAACAGAGGCAGACTGATGAAAAAAAGGCATGGCTTTCAATGGGGTCAGAAAAAAGGGAATTCACCTGACCACGCAACGCGCGATCGGCGCGTGCATTGCCCTCAGTGAGTGGCCCAGGCAGAGGGGTATGACTGCGAATATGAGCAACAAAGTAAGGGAAATGACGAGTGGCAAGAAGACGCTGTAAAGACAAAAACAGGCGAAGGAGATCTGCATCAACCTGAGGGGTAATGAGGGCAAGGGGTAAATGATCAATTACCTGATAAACATAATGGGTATCCACAATTAAATTAAAGGGACAATCAGCAAAAAGTTGAAAGGCCAAAATAACAGCAGCCAATTCTGAACGCTGTGAGACGGCGAGTGAGACAACGTAGATCCAAAGCCTCCTCCGCCCCGAGTTCGATCCTCGGCAGCTGGCACCTGATAGGGGACTAAAATCAATTGTGCAATTGACCGTCCACGCAGGAGTGACTGTGGAAGATGAGTCCACACCTGAACCTTAATAATGCCAGTGTAATCAGCATCAATGACCCCTGGAATGACAAAAAAGCCCTGTTTCCCAGCATGTGAGCGAGGGAGAACAAGACCTACAAAGCCGGCAGGGAGAGGTCCCATCACCTGTGTAGGTATGGCACAGACCTCCCCTGGCAGCTGAAAGTCAGTGTCCTCCTGCAATCTGTTGGTAAAATCCAAAAAGGACTCTAAGGCACCCTGACGGATACTGACAAAGCTTTTGGTAGGCTTGTCCGAATCCGGGACCTTCTTGAAGGCATGCTGGGCACAGGTGGAAATAATGGGGAAGACGGCCTGAGGGAGTTGAGACTGCATCCCAATAGTAGCAAACTGGCCCTCCCCTGCCAAATGCTCATAAATGATACCTTGCTCTCTATATACCTGGGCTTGGCGTTCTGCCATCTGCCGATACTCACTAAGCCAAATAACATACTGACTGGGTGACAACATCATGCGCAGCAGCGTTTTCCAATCCTCAGGGATTAGGGAGTACCCAGCACCCATCCCTTCAATGAGACCACGCACAAAGGTGCTAGTCAGGCCAAATTCACGAATTGCTTTCTTTACCTCTCTAACCACCGAGTATGGCAGAGTGGTCCAGGTGCCCACGGGGTTGCCCTGGTCATCATTCTGCCAGGTCACCGGGCAAACGGAGACCAGATCAGCCAGCTCCTCTGCTGTAAGATCTGATCGAGCTTTCGCTGCGTGAACCATTTGTTGCACCAGCGAAAGCTTCTGAGCAGATGCAGATGACTCTCTGGGGGGCCCCATGGGGGGAGGGTGATCACACACCGGCTCCGGTGGGGAAGGCCAGGGAGGCGGTGGTAATAGAGGCACTGGGGGCGAAGCAGGGGGAGGGATGGCTGCAGGAGCGGACGGGGGTGGCAGGATCGGCAGCTCCTCTGTTGGTGCTGAAGAGGGCCTTTCCAAGGCGACACGCTGTGTCGCATCGCCAGGAGGGGGGATGACTGCAGGGGCGGACGGGGGCGGCGAGAGCACCAGCCTCGCGAGGGAGGGTCTGTCTGAGGCGACACGCTGTACCACGTCGCGGCAGAGGTGCCAGGCATGTAAAGCCTGCACGGGTGCCCGAGGCTCTTTGTGCAATGTCTGGCCCAATCGCTCCCAGTCCGCTAACTTAAGGCTTCCAGCTTCAGGATACCACGGGCACTTGGCACGCACCTCCTGTAGCAGGAGAGTGAGTTCTCGAGCCGGGCAGTCATGCTGAGCCTTACGCAGCAAATACTGCAGCTCATTACGGTGTTGCACTTGCAAAGCAGAGAGGGAGCTTCCCATACTTACCACAATGAAAAATACTCACCGGGATCCACGAAGTGGATGAGTGACGCGTCTGAAACCCTTGCCGGGCGAGGTGAGTGCTGAGGGCCCCACGTTTGGGCGCCAGTTGTTGCGGTTCAGTGATGAGACAGAACACAGCTTTATGCAAGCAAGCAGGCTGGTCAGCGGAGATGGGCTGTTCTGCCCCCCCTGCCTTCCACCTTCTCCTTTTATTATATTTCTCCCCCTAAGCATTACACACTGCTACACAAAGGAATGTATGACGTTGATTCATATGCTTAGTTACCATCCTCTATCTACTACAATCCTGGTTCTCAGGCCTTGAGCCCAGGCTAAAAAAACCTCCCACAGTTGCTGTCCAAACAATCAAGTTCTCAGGGTTCATATCTAGCCCTTGTCCTTGGATAGAGCAATGTGTGCATTGCTCCTAGGAGACAGTCAGGGTGTGCCCCGCCTGCTTCCAGGTGGAATAGCTAGACATTAACCCTTCAGTCCAGGTCTTAGGTACTTTCATGGCCCCCATTGTTGTGTGCCCCATCTGAGCACCTCACAATCTCTAATGAGTTTATCCTTACAACACACCATGTGAGGCAGGGAAGTACTATTATCCCCATTTTACAGATGGTGAACTGAGGCATAAAATGACTAAGGGAATTGGCCAAAGTCACAAAGGCAGGCTGTGGAAAAGAAGCAACTGGAACTCATTTCTTCCTAATCCTAGGCTAAAAGTCTAACCACTGAACTATTCTTCCTCTCACAGGAGAGGAAGTTTCCTACCATGGTGACTCTCAAGGTTCCTTCCCCACTCTGAATTCTAGGGTACAGAAGTGGGGACCTGCATGAAAGACCCCCTAAGAATATTCTTACCAGCTTAGGTTAAAAGCTTCCTCCAGGTACAAACTTTGCCTTGTCTTTGAACCATACGCTGCCACCACCAAGCATTTTAAACAAAGAACAGGGAAAGAGCCCTCTTGGAGATGTCTTCCCCCAAAATATCCCCTCAAGTCCTACAGCCCCTTTCGTGGAGAAGGCTTGATAAGAATCCTCACCAATTTGTACAGGTGAAAACAGACCCAAACCCTTGGATCTTAAGAATAATAAAAAATCAATCAAGTTCTTAAAAGAAGAATTTTAATTAAAGAAGAGGTAAAAGAATCACCTCTGTAAAATCAGGATAGTAAATACCTTACAGGGTAATCAGATTCAAAACAGAGAATCCCTGTAGGCAAAACCTTAAGTTACAAAAGACACAAAAACAGGAATATACATTCCATCCAGCACAGCTTATTTTACCAGCCATTAAACAAAATAAAATCTAATGCATTTTCTAGCTAGATTACTTATAGATTACTTACTAACTTTACAGGAGTTGTAAGGCTGCATTCCTGATCTGTTCCCAGCAAAAGCAACACACAGAGAGACCAAACCCTTTGCCCCCTCCCTCCAGATTTGAAAGAGTCTTGTCCCCTTATTGGCCATTTTGGGTCAGGTGCCAGCAGGGTTACCTTAGCTTCTTAACCCTTTACAGGTGAAAGGGTTTTGTTTCTGGCCAGGAGGGATTTTATAGCACTGTATACAGAAAGGTGGCTACCCTTCTCTTTATATTTATGACAGTGACAAACAGCCAGTTATCAGAAAACAAAGCAAGAGCACTACTGGAAGAAATTATGTAACACTTTTTTATTTTAATGGCAATGGCTCTAAAGTTACTAAAGAGTATCACAGTATTTTGTGTTAATTCCATAAATAAATCATTAATAATGAGTATGAACACTGATCAATAACATTAGTAAAGGAGAGGCAGGGAAACCATCACTAGACATTTTCATTCCCTGGAAAGGAGGTGGCATTTATGGCTGATAGAGGCTTGAAAGATCATTCGCCCCATTATTTGGGGCTGAAAATATCCACTAATGTTGGAGGTGAGGGATGGAGTGCCATTGGTGTAGTTTTCTTTTCATCACCGTCTAAAAATTTTTTATATTTTTAATAGTTACCTCTGATTTGAAGGTCTTTTTGAAATAGTGGCATTCAACAGAGAAAAATAATTTCAGAGGAAAATTTTAGTAAGAGTAAAGTGGTAACCTACCTTTAATTTATGTTACAGAGGCTAGGGTCCCATAGATGTGGCATCAGGCTGGGGATCAGGGAACCTGGAATTATAATCTTATTCACCCATTCTGTTACCATGAGCAAATCACTTAACCTTCCTGCACTTCTGTTTCCTATCTGTAAACAGAAGATGATGATACTTTCCCACCTTCCTAAAGGACTTTGAAATCTATAGATGAAGAGCACTGTATAAGTGCTTTTTATTATTTAGCAGAATCTGCAGAAGCAGCTCACTTAGACACAAAGGATATGAGAGGTCGTTCTCTCCATTCTTTGTCTACTGGCAGTCTCCTCCGGCAGAATCTAGAAAAGGCTATGGCCAACCATACTCAGTTAATGGTCTCAGCCTCTTGGAACTGCTGAAGAACGGAGAAATAAAGGGTTCTGAGATAAAGGTGGGAACTCTGAAACGGAAAGAACAAAGATTTAAGAAAATAGTCATCCAGTGTCTTCAGAAAACATTTAACTTTCTCAAATATGTAATAAATAAATCTCTAATTACTCTCTTCATCACAGAGAGCAGACACAAGTTCCAACGAGCTGTCTTTCTAACATGATAGTTATTTTCTTAATTACTTTAATTGCTTTTCTTTTTAAATGAGTTTTTATCTTCCATTGCTTCAGAAGGACTCAATAGCTGATGTGACCGGAGACAGTATATTAGTGTTACTGAGAAACTCTCAGCTTTACTGGATCACACAAATCCCTCTGCTCTGCTTCCTGGATAATAGGAATCTAATGTTACAGGGTCATAAAGTCATTGAAAATAGCAGTGGAAAAGGCTTTCAGAGCATGTAGTGTTATCCCAAAATGCAATTGCTCCCTACAATATATTACTCAGTATATTTTCTAGGGCTTTAAAATCATCCTTAGTATCGTGTTCTTGTTGAGCAAAGAAATTGATTTGTAAAGAAGAAGGTGGGAAAGTCTGTGGTTACTATTAGTTGCTGATTTACTGGAGCACTTAGAAAGGTGCTGTAAAAAAAGAGGAAGATACATATCTTCACTTTTTGGGTTATGCAGCTTGGACAACTGTTAAGTTGTTTTGTTTTGCTTCCTCTTAATTTTTTCATGTCTTTAACAATAGGGTCTCACTAATATTTGTAAAAAGCTGTATTAAATTCAAGGCTGCATTATCCTTCACATCCTAGGAGCTGCATGACTGCTCTTGGCTTCCCTGTCTGTTTGCTTCTGACAAAAAATGGTTCATGGAAAGAGAGGATGTGGCTAGTTAAGTTATTGCTTTCTGTTTTAAAGGAACAGCACAATTGCTGTTCTAATGCTTTCATTTTAGGCACCTGACCTAAAACATGAATCAGTTCTCACTTCACATAAGTGTTGAGGTATCCTGGTGAAGTGACTAAAATGTAGGTCTCTGTCCATCTGTATTATATACTGGGGTAGTCAGAAGACTTTAGCTCTTAATTCTTTATCTTTTGTCATCAGTGCAGTGCTAAAACTATTAAAAGCAATGGAAATGTTATTCATCCTGTGAGCAGGTGTTATATCATTAGAGTGCCAACTGGTCACAGCTGGGACAAAAAGATATGTCTTTAGGAGGTATTGAAAATCTCCTCTCCATTCAAAGCAAACAAGCTAAACAATCAACAAAGTACCATTGCTCAAGTACGTACGGGCTGTGGTCAGTTCCAAACAAAAAATCCAATGAAACTATTTTGGAGAGATTTTCTTGGATGAAATGAATATATCTGTTTTACAAAAATACATATGATAATATTAATAGGAGGTATTTAATCAAATAGATGGGATTAACAAAAGGGTAACATTTTTGTATTGATTTAATTATTGCTTTTCAGGGGTATTTATTCTTGTGGTGATTCGTTCATTGTCAGGGAATAAAATCTTTGTAAATATTTCACTAATTGTATTGTTTCTTTTTTTCTCTGTCTCAGGAGAAAAGATGCTGGGCTCTTGTCTTACAAAGAACATCTACCAGTGAGTCAAGTGGTGGTTGGAGATATTGACCGATCGGGATCAGAATCCAAGTTAACTGTGGGTCCTGTGCGCTGTCAAGGAGACCGTAAGTTTGCTGTTGCTCCTGATTAGCTTATAGCCCTTTTGGAACATAGGAAAACTTTGATTGTCTCCCCATCTAAGCTCATGCAAGTTACATTTTGCTCACAGCCGCTTCCTAGCAGAGTTTAAGATGTGCAGAGAAAGGGAAAGAAATGACCATAAAACCACCAATATAAGGGGCTCCGCTTTGGATCTAAAAGGTGGGCGTTCATCTTTCTTGTATGGTAAATGAGGCATCTTTGACTACCCAGCTAAGTTTATGATTATATAAACAGTAATACAAATAGCATAGGAGCAGCACTCGACAGCTGTGATGCTGCTGAGTCCTGCTGTTAATGCCATTAGCATTACTATTTATATCACCATAAACTAAGTTTATAGAGATATAAATAGTAGCATTATGGCTAAATGCATCCTTGTAAACTCAGGTTATAGCTGTGTAAAGTTTGACATTACTGCTATCAGTACCATCCTCATCAGAGCTCAATGTTGACTTGTAAACCAGGGATGGGTCTCTGTAGCAGTTTCTAGTTTTAAACTTGTGCACTGGAGAGGGGATACATACCTTCCAGTTTGGTCTGTAGGAGGTGCAATACCAGAGTTATAAAGATTGAAGTGTATGTTTTATGTAGTAAATGATGGTAAGTGACTTCAAAATGAAAGAAAAGGAGTGAATTTGGCCTAGCCTTTATTGTCATTCATAAATATGGCTGGAAGGATGGGTCTTTGTGTCACTATCAGATGCATTTAGTCTGCTTTTCTGTTGGAGAATTTTTCTAATTTCTTCTCATTTTCTGTTTTCTGTTAATGTATTTGATGAATATTGTGTACAAACATATTTCATGGGATGCTTGCAAATTGTTCACAGAAACTAATTACTGTTTATTATTTGTGGTGTGTGACTGATCACCTGACTCAGAAGTTACTCTTTCTGTTCCCTGATTTAGATGAGTGACATTTTTATACAAGATTTTACAAATGATGAATAGGAAATAAGGAATGCAAATACTTTTTTCATGCACACATACCCTTTTTCATATGTTGCCCGAGTATCAGTATGAATAGAAATCTATATGAATTTGACTGTTCTCAAACATGAGTGTGAACAAAACTGCATTTGCTCAAATGTTCGTGAATAGCAAATAATAGGGGCTACTGGAACACAGTTGAATCCAACAGCTATTTGGGAAATGAATGAATTCCTAACAGTCCATTTGCATTGTACTCAGTCTGCTGTTTGAGTTATGCTGCCAAGTTTTGTGAAGCCATAAATCCTATCCTGTGAATAATTTTGTATTTATTTCCATGGCCCTGAATTCACCTGGAATTCCTGGCCAACCCCCAAACCCTGTGTATTCTCCCTTGGATTCTGGAGCCTTCTTCATTCCCTACCCTGTCAAACTTGCTGCTGTATTGCAGGTCAGGGCTGGGTGAAGAGATCTCTTTCTATTCCACAAGCACCTCGCTGAGGATCATGAACTTTGTGTGGGCTGCATTGAAATCCTTTGGGGGAAAGAGAGCTAGGCTGGGAAATTCAGCGGGCTTTGAACCATTTTCATTTTCAACAACCCATCTAGGATTGGACTCGCTCAGCTGGGCAAAGGCTAGAGTGTCATTTAAATGGATTTTGGAAAAGAAAATTTCCCAGACCCTTCAGGGCAAAGCTATGTCCTGTCCATCTGGCCGGTCCAGCCTTGTTGGTGGGCAAAGACAACCCATACCTGCCAATAGCGGAGAGGCAGAGTGAGTGCAGTGGTTTCAGCAGATGGTATTGAGCATGCTCACTCCAAGCCATGCAGCAAATCTGGGGGAGGGATGCGTGACCCCCCACCTCCACCCCAGACGTCGCCTCTGTTGGTGGGAACCATTTTGAATGTGAATTGCTGAAAATGATTTCAAAACATGGTCAGGGTGCCCATGTAGATGGGC
This sequence comes from Lepidochelys olivacea, assembly GCF_965140295.1. NCBI lineage: Eukaryota > Metazoa > Chordata > Testudines > Cheloniidae > Lepidochelys > Lepidochelys olivacea. The sequence continues at coordinate 173,137,214 of NC_140412.1, read as the reverse complement.
TCATAAATACACAACATTGTGTATTCCTCGTGAGAACATCATTCTCCGTACTGGCCCTTTTATGACTCAGCCATACCCCTGATATAGCACTGAGTGATGGCCATTCTCCCTTTTGCTACCATGCAGTGCTAATGCTGCATTATTGCAGGCTAAAGTCTGTCCCTGCTGCCCAGAGCCTCCTAGCACCCCTCCCTTCCATGATGCTGCTAGGGGAACAACTGGAGCCGCATAGGATGGCTGATACAGAAGAGGCCATTCATGGCCTTTACAGAATGTCAGTTACACAAGCACCAGGCCAGGGATCTTTTGTTTTCCCCTCCTCCCTTTTTATTTATTTGTGTATTTAGCTGTGCAGGGAGGTTGGAGGCGTGGAGGCATGGAATGATCTGTCAGGAATGGTAACACAGATTGCCTTGGGGCTCCTGTGCACAGGGCCGGCTCTAGGTTTTTTGCTGCCCCAAGCTCCGAGAGCGCAACTGCCCAAGAAAAAAAAAAAAAAAAAAAAGGTGGCCGGAATGCCATGGAATTGTGCCGCCCCGACTACGTGCTTGCTTTGCTGGTGCCGAGAGCCGGTCCTGCCTGTGCATGGGACAGTGTTGTTAAGGGGCAGTTTGTTTATTTTCTAATAGAACTAACAACACTTGCCCCCTTTACATTGATGGTCCTGTGTGCAAGACACTGGGCTAGGATTCAGGATGTCTGTATTCCATTCCAAGCTCTTCCACAAAGTTACTTTGTGACCTTAGTCAAGTAATTTAATCTCTCTGTGCCTCACTTCCTCATCTGTAAAAGGATACTTCCTTTCTCTGTCCATTTTGAATGTAAACTCTTTGTAGCAAAGCCCGTTTCTTAGTAATTGTTTGTACAATGCCCGTGTGACAGGGGACACTCACCTCTTGTGAGCACCTCCTGTCGGTCAAGTGCAAACTTCTGGGGTGAAAAAAAGGACCAACAGGGCCTATGCAGTGCCCTTGTCAGTATCTGTGTCTGTAGCCCTGTCTCTGGGCTCAGCTCTCAGCCCCTTCTGGGCTAGCTTAAAGTCCGTATCTTCCCTGGCATAGAGCAGTGCCCCCAGGACTTTCTCACTGGAGCCTCTTCAAGTCCTGCCCTTCACTTAGGCCTCTAAACAAGTCTTATCCCCTTCTCAGAGCTTAGGCCACCTTGCCTAAGCTCTGGCCCTCCGACTACTCCAGGTCCAAACCCAGGGACCCTACAAATAGAAACCATGTGCTGCTTCCTTTAATAATTGCTACTGCTATTCCCTGGGTCATTTCCCATGTAGCCCCTTCCTCTTCACCCTTACCTCAGGGCTGAAGTTCTTCCTCACCAAATGCCAATGTCACCAGAACCTGTCTTCTGGCTCTCCCTTGAGCTTCAGCAAGGAGCACCTTCATAGCTCCTCTAGTCCCCACCAGGAACTGTTCTGCATGCAGCTCCTTTTAACTCGATCTGCTTTGCTTTGATTGGCTGCTTCCCTGCAGCCCCTCTAGGTGGGCCTGGAGGACCCACCTTCACTGCTCATTTTCTGGGGTGGAGTGTAGTAGGACCACAAGGCCTCCAGCAGGGGTCCTAAAAGGGCCTGGTACACCCAGTCACAGTTCATCAAAATGGGGTTTCAGCCTTAATTGGGCTCTCTACGCAGTGCCGCTTTCAAATAATAGAGTAGTAATAATAAGAATAAACATTTAGAGGGAATAAATGGGAGGGTGACTGGTTTTTGTTTTTTTTATAATTTGTAGCTGGATCAGAACTTTAGAGAAACTAGAGGGAATGTGAGCCCTGCCTATAAAACTAATGCTGTATCCCAGGCCAGTGGTAGGTGAAGAGATCCCTTCAAATACCATACCCATCTGACTGGCTATTAGAAATGGTCAGAAAATGGAATTTCCATCCCCCAACATTTCCCAACCGGTTTTCATTTCACATTGGAACGAAAAATCAAAAATTTAAAAAATTTTCATGGGATGGAATTTAAATAGATAGATTAGATTCTAAAACATTGAAATAACTTTATCAACATCTAACATTTTGACCTTTTAGGATCAGAATATGAAGTGCAATAGTGGCCATTTTGAATTAAATTCTCAGCGTGTCATTTAGTCAGTGTGATGAGAGGAAGGAGGGTGAGAGGTAGAAGGACTGACACACAAAATAAATAAATATGTATTACACCAATAGACAAGGATATGAGATGGAGGTGGGGAAAGTAGATGGATGAATGAGGGATCCCTCACTGGTGAATATGGTGCTCAGACATTTAGGAGCATTTCTCAGAGGTTGCACGGCAACCAAATGTGGCTGTCAGCCACTGCTGCAAAAGGAGCTCCCATGTCTCCATGGGAAGGGATTCCAGCACCAGTGCCCTGTGGTGCCACCTTCATAGGAGGCACCCAGAGGGCCTCATCCTAAAAATCAGCATCCCCGTATCATCTGCCACCTGCCCCAACCTCAGGATGGCTTTCCAGCACCTGCTCCCCCATGTCCCCAGATTGCAGCTCCTAACCCCTCACCCAGGTCCTGTCCAGGGACTGGGCATAGATGCACCTGGAAGCTGTGAAGGAGCAGGCTACAGAGCTGCTCTTCTGGGGTTGGGGGGGGGAGGTTCAAGGGATGAGCTGCCGTCTCAAGCCAGGGTGTTGCAGGAAGATTGCAGCCCACAAAAGGCCACTGGAGGCCCAAAAGCATCTCCATGACGGATACCTTCAAGAGCAGGCAGGGTACCTAAAGTGGAAACCGTCTGTCCCTGGCCCCGTATGTGGAGGAAGACGGTTCTAGCCCCACAGAGCTGATGTAATAGATTCAGGGTAGGTGGTCCCCTCCTTAGTATTTGTTTGTGTTGATTTTTTTAAAAAGGCCTGATGTTACTTGAGACCTAGAATACCATGTCTAACACCTGCATGCGTTCTGTACTGTTTAGGGCCTGCCACACACAGCATTGATGCCATGTGGCTTCTTTATCTTCCTGCCTCCCTCCTTCTACCTGGGTCTCCTTCCTGCTCCCTGGAGTTGCATGATAATGATGCTGGCTCCCAACCATGCACGCAGTATACGCATGAGTGTGTTATATTATTGACACCCACAACTCAAGAATTGTGCTCTGTTTGGCATCATCTCCTACTTTGGTGTGTCCCTGATCAGCACTCGTTGGTTGGGTTCCTAAAAACAATTTGAAGGAAATGTTCTGGAGTTGTTTTCTCATTTTAAACAAACCATTATTTTATTTAGGAAACAACAAATGGGAAATTTTATCCATAATTTTTACTTTTGGTTTGTGGGCTAGGTCACCGTGAGAGTGCAGGTGATCCAAAACTTTCCCTGTACTCCCCCTTCTCCAATCAACACTCCATGCCTACATCCACTCAACTGCTTTGTGGCTCCAGCACTGAACTCAGTAACAGACTAGATCTGAGAGCGATTCTGAAAAAATCTGTGTACCATTGCACTGTGACAGGTACACACCCAAATATCAAGAAACTTAATCTAGTGGAGCCACACCCACAGGCTGTTTTCACATTATTAGCCAAGCAATGTGAGGTCTAGCACACAAGTCAATGACCTTTCTAAATATGGATTTAGGAGCCTAACTGTAGGCACCTGTAGTTGAACATGTTGGTCAGGGTTTCTCTAATGAGAGACATGCTGTATCAGCAGTATGTGTATTGCCAAAATACCTAACTACTGTAGTCTTGGCTCTCTAATGGAAAGTAAGGAACACTGGGAATGCCAAATGTTTCATCGCACAGTTTAATTGCTCTTTTGTTGCAAATGTAGATAGTTTTGAGACTCTTCCTTCAGAAAGGGAGGCTTATCCTTGGTCATATTAGTGATTATTTCCTGTTCTCCTGATTCATGACCCATTAGAGACTGCTTTGGGCAAGCTTGGACTGTGGATGTCACATCTCAGAAACCTGTGACTAAGAAAAACACTATACTTCCTTGCACTTCTGGTCTGTGAAAACATGCCCCCAAAAAACTTGCTACTCTGTGAAGATATGCTCATTATTTCTAAATAATTATGCAGAATATTTTTTGTTGGAGGGATCTTTTGCAGGGATTGTTATAGAATCTTGTAAATTAGCTTAATAAGTTATGCTGAAAAACATTCTGAAACTTGGTTGGGCATGATTCTTCAACTTTGTATTGCAAGATAACGTCTTCATCTTTGACTCTGAGTCACAAAACTAAGTCTGCTATATACAAGTAGCCAACAGAAGGCCCTCCTCTTCTCTAAGGATTTCCTTGTTGTCCTACAAGCCAGCAGTGCTCCACTCAGCTAATGCTTAAGGCTTTATAGATTCATCTGGTCTGTGTGGCAAAAATCCCATGGATCTTTCCCGGCGTGTATCCTGTACATTGGATAAGATATTCAGTCTCTGTCTATTTCCATTGTGTCATTTTAGTGTTGCAGAATATTTTAAAAATATTGAATTGGGCCCTCTGAGTGGCAGACTTAGAGCAGACTTAACCAGTTTTTAGCAAAACAGGTGGACTCTGCTCAATGTGAGTCCGGCACGATACCAGATTCAAACTTTAAGCAAGCACTTTAAGGTGTGACCAAAAGTATTGTTCTCGATTTGTTCCATTAGATGTATTGTACTAATGTTGTAGCAATGAAAAGTAATTGATACAGATTCTTTGGTCCATCTAAGCTACACTCAACACAGCCATGGGAGAGAGGAAAGCAAAGTGGTTCTATGTAATCTTTGCATTCCCCCAATCCTGATGGCATAAGGGGACTGTTCTAAATTGTGCCCAGTTGCCTATGGCACTAAGGATTATTGTAGGGAAACAACATTATATTCACACTTCTTTCTCCAAAGGAATGTCCTCTACACCAGGAGCAGAAAGAGGGGTGGTGACTCTGCATCATCTGTGAATTCCCACTATCCTTGGGGTATCCTCAGGAGGCCAGTTAAACTGTTTATACAGACTCTTCATTAGCAGAATTGCAGTAATACAGTGGGGACACCTATTGTGGTATGCACTGTACAAACACATAACAAAAAGATAGTCCCTGCCCAGTCTCTCTCTGCTGCTGGAGTGGAGCAAAGGGACTGCAGCAAGTGTGAGAAGGCACACTGCCAGAGCCTTTCACTGTGGTGGAGAAAGGCTCTAGCAGCCACTGCCGGAGCCTTTTACTGCTGCCTCTCCTCTGTAGAACCTTCACTACAGGAGGAAAAGGCTCTGGTGGCAGAGAGGCAGCAGGACTCTGCACTGCTAAAAATAGCAGTGTAGATATGGGAGGCATTGTTTCGGCATTGAGAGAGCCATGTAGTGTAAATACCCTAAGGTTCAGATGTGTTGGGCACTCTGCTCTATCTACTCTCCTAAGCTGTGCCTCATTGTCTACACTGCTCTTTATACCTTGGTAGCTGGGCATGCAATGTCTGTACACTATAAGCTGCCATAAATGTTACTCCTGGAGGGAATTTTGCACCACTGCATGGGCACAGAATTCATGGCCCCTGCAGATTTCTTTGCTTTCCCACAGTAAAATGACTTCTCATGGGGAAGCAAAGGGAAGTGGCAAGAGCGGTCATGCGCCCCCTCTTTGGCAGTGCAGACAGGTTGGTTTGGGCACCTAGAGCAGCCAGTTGAGATGTAAATCACCACGGGAGGGCTGGGTAGTGTGTGTGTGTGTGTGTGTGTGTGTGAGAGAGAGAGAGTCTGTCCGTCTCACTCACTCTTGCTGCATGCTCGGCATTGAGGGGCAGGGCTTTGGGGTGTTTCTGAAGAGGTGGGTGTGGGGCAGGCTCTGTTCCCTTAGGCAGAGCAGAATGTAGCAGCCTGCCTGCTTAGTCAATTGTTCACATTGTTCTTAGTGAATTCCCGCAGGACTATAAAACAGGTGCAAAAATTTTAAGGCTCCTTTATATTGCCAGAGTGGTGTAAACGAGCCTTATTGTAAATGACAGTATGGCCTTATAAATGCTTACGGTGCTTTAGTGATTAGAACTGGTCTAAATTTTTGGACTGAAAAAATTTCCTATCAAAATGTGCTCCATGAACTGTTTGCTACTGACCTTTATGGAGATAGTCAGTAGCCAGTATAAATTGTGAGTTTAAGTTCCCAGCCCTCACTTGCTTTTCAGTTGCCTATGATGTAACACTGAGCATATGGCTGCATATATTTGTTGATTAATAACTAGAAGTAAAGGGGCAATACTAGCTACATTATTATTAGACAGAGGGGGTTTGGTGATTTCCTCCAATGCTCCCCACTTCCATTATCCATCCATTGTATTGTAGTTTAAATAAATTACCAAAATAATTGAAACCAGCTTGATTATATTGCGTTATTTTGACAAAAATGTGCAGAATTTTAAAATATTGTGCACAGAATTTTTAATTTTTGGTGCAGAATTTTTAATGTTTTGCTGCAGAATTCCCCCAGGAGTAAAATGTAGACAGACCTTTAGATGGTGTTGTGCATTTTGAGGAAGTTTCTGCGCATTGTACTAAGATACCTGCTCACAACTCAGAAAGACAAAACAGTACTGGTTGCACTCAGTTCATATTTTCAGTGTTTTCTTCACACACATATTCCAGATCATAATTTTATGGTTCAGGGTGAATTGCACAGCAAATTCCACTGCCACAGAATTTATGAGGCCTTGACTTCAAATAAATTTTGGAATATGGCAGGGTCTTTCTTTGTGAGCTCTTTCTGCACTGTGGGTCCCCTTTCCTTTGTGCTGTTGCTGCTAGAAGGTGAGGAGAAAAATTCAAGGGTTTTTAGATTTTTGCTTCTTGAATTTATATATTTTTTCACTTCTACTTGTGTGGTTTTTATTCTCTCAGTGAGTCTTTCTGATCAAAGAGCCATGACTCACTACTTATGTTTGACTCCCATTATCTTTTATTTCTGAGATGGGGGGAAGGAGCTTCTGCACTTACTGCAGCTGTCTCCACTTAGGGTTTCAGGAAGTCCAACAGCAGCCCTATTTATGTGGAATCATGTGACAGAGGAAAAAAATCTCCTTGACAGATGATAGAAATTCAGGAACTAATCAAAACTCTGTTTCTACACTAGTCCATTGATCTCTTGTGTTCTCCAGGGAAATATACCATGAGCTCTTTATTCATTGATCCTTTTCCTGTGCTTCGTGATTACTCCTTGAATGATTTGATACTTTGTTCCTTTCGTTTCTGAGTATTGGTCTTGTTGTTTTAATCTTGCATTTCCTTTTGAAAGCTATTAATAAAGTTGGCTTAATAAAGAATGTAATGTTTTGGATTGGTTCTTGATTTTTGTACAGATGTATTTTACTGAGACTGGCAGTTGCACTGAAATCACTCTTTCTAGACTTTAAAAAAGATGATTGATGCTCACAAGAACATTTCCTTTGCCAGGTGTGTTTGTATTCCTTAGATACAGTACTTGACATGTATCACATGTACAGGTCAATAACCTCGCATTCTAATAAAGTTTCATTAGCTATCATAAGAAATAAGCTTACTGATTCATATGTTCACTTTAAGACTGTTTTCATCATTTCCCAAAAGGGGAAGGCATTTACTAGAGCTCCATAAATCCATTAAACTGAAATCCTCCCAGGGACAATAAATCCATTCCTGTTAGTTTCAGCTGATCTGTACATGGAAAAAAAACTTATATAAAGTTCACTAATCTTGTTTAAGCAACATGATGTGATGTCTGTTAAACATTGTCTCCTTAACATGATATCCTACGTAATAGTTCTGTGTCACAGGAAAACCCCAAAGCAAATGATATGCTCAGCAAAATAAAGACATAAATTAAAAGCCATGTTTATTGTAACAAGGCTGGCCTAGTGATTTGTTAAAATATATGCTCACATCTCCCTGACCCTTACATCCTCTGGTTTTGTTTGAACCTGCTTTTCAGTGATATCACCCAAGGTTCAGAAAAAAAAAATCACAGCCTCAGTGTGAGCTTGTAATTCTCAGTTGGACCTTAAACTCATAAACAAGGTCAGTTTTTTAATAGGATGCACAGTGTGTTGACTAATCAGGCCAGCTGTGGTGTCAGTATTAAATACATCAGTGTGTTATGTTAGTAGGTGTCACAGCTGAGCAACAATTTATATAGGTAATGATAAATAAAACAGCTGTTTCAGAATTTGAGCAGGAGAAGGTCTACTACCATGTCTTAGGCAATATTGCAATAATAGAAGTCTTTACCTTTTTGTTCACTGGACATGGAAACAGTGTGACAAATGCAAATTATCTGGGTAATGATAAAGGAAGACCAATATTTTCAAACTTAGCTGCCTACAGTTAGGTACCTAAATCAGTAAGTAGTCATGTACATAGATGTGGCTTCATTTTCAAAGCCTATAGCTCCTGTTGACTTCAATGTAAGTTGGTTCGGTTTGATAGCTGGAGGTAGTTTGAAATTCAGGCCATTTCTATTAAGGTTCCTAATTATTCAGTTTTTAAAATGTTAACCTCAAGCTTTGCTTTGTCTAGGTGCCTGTTGCTATATATTTCTTTAAAGATGGTCAAAACTCAGAATTTCTATTCTATGGGAAATTCCAACATTTCAAATTGGAACAAAACCAAAAAACGTTTGAAATTTCCTACAAAACTAAATATTTTGGGGGAAAAAACATTGTTTCAGGTCAGTCAAAACGTTCTGCTTTCATAAAAATCTAAATGTTTCATTCCAATTTTGACTTTATTTTATAATTTATAATATAAAATTTACAATATAAGATAAATTTAAATAAATTTCTAAATGAAAAGTCATTTTGAGATGAAACATCAAAATATGTTGTTCTGATATAAAGTCAAAATGTTCCACTCCAGCTTTATGAACCTTTCCCCTTTTTTTCATTTTTTTCCAAAATGAAGTTTTGTCAATATTGACTTCTTTCACTGGAAAGTTTCAACCTGCTCTAGCTTTTTACTTGTTTTGCCTGCCCTTATACATGTATGAGAAACCTCCAAAGAAATGTTAGCAACCACAAGATGTTGATTTTTATGTCACCCTATGTGGTACTCTTCCCTGAGTCAGTATTCAGTAATGCCTCAGTGTGGTATTGTCAGGGTTCCCTCCCCACTCTGAACTCTGGGGTGCAGATATGGGGACCTGCATGAAAGACCCCCTAAGCATATTTCTACCAGCTTAGGTTAAAAACTTCCCCAAGGCACAAATTCTTCCTTGTCCTTGGACGGTATTGCTGCCACCACCAAGTGAGTTAGACAAAGATACAGGAAAAGGCCACTTGGAGTTCCTGTTTCCCCAAAATACCCCACCAAGCCCCTTCACCCCCTTCCCTGGGGAGGCTTGAGAATAATATACAAACCAAATAGGTAAACGACGTGAGCACAGACCAGACCCTTGGGTTTTTAGGACACTAAAAACCAATCAGGTTCTTAAAAGCAGAACTTTATTATAAAGAAAAAAGTAAAAGAAGCACCTCTATAAAATCAGGATGGAAGGTAATTTTACAGAGTAATAAGATTTAAAACACAGAAGATTCCCCTCTAGGCAAAACTTTAAGGTTACAGAAAACAGGAATATACCTCTCTCTTAGCATAGGAAAAATTCACAAGCTAAAACAAAAGATAATCTAATGCATTTCCTTGCTTTACTTACAATTTTTGTAACCTTAGATGCTTATTTCAAGTAGGGTTTTAGGAGAGGTTTTTTTTTTCCTGTCTGGTCCCTCTCTCTGTCCCAAGAGAGCACAAACAAAGAGAGCACAAACAAAACCTCCCCCAACAGATTTGAAAGGATCTTCTTCCCTCATTGGTCCTTTTGGTCAGGTGCCAACCAGGTTATTTGAGCTTCTTAACCCCTTACAGGTAAAGGAGGGACTTTATGCTACCCTTAGCTGTACGTTTATGACAGGTGCTCTGAGGTATTGTGATGTTAAAAGTGCTATTTTAGGGGTGACATTTGAAAGCTAGATTCTGACTACTCTGGTGGATTGATTCAACATGTTTGGAATGCTGAAAGCATCTGCCCTGCCTGGTAAATAACCCTGTGTTTGTAGGTGATCCAAGAGACTAATAATTTCAATATATGCTATTTCATAAACCACCAGGAACAAAACTAATGCTATATAGTATTAGAATGCTTGAGAATGCCATTTCTAGCTTGCTTAGATATTCCAAAGCAAATTCGTCAAAACAGTGGGATTTTTTAAAAAGTATGTTTACATATGAATGGACCTGATTCTCCACTAGCTTGCACCTTTTTTTAGTCATTTTCTCTTGTTTAAAGAGGCAATAAATCTGTACATGGTCAAGATGCATTTTCCACACATTTTGCACAGGTATAATTGACTACAAGCAGTGGCGAATCAGGTCTATAAGAGAGAATATGACAGTGACCAACTGTTACAATTCAGGTTTAGCTATACCTTTGACCCCTCACTCCGTTTCTCCATAGGTACCCTTTCAAGTGATAGGCCCTATGCCTTCACTTCTGTCATAGTGGAATCCTGTGAGTCACCCCACTTTTAGACTTGTTCTCTGGGCTCTACAGCATGCCATTTACCAGCCACATTTCCTCAGCAGGTCCATCTGGGTTTGGCAGTTACTCCAGACTTCCATTTTTGGGAGCTGTATGCAATATGAAAATTCAGTGACCTTCAAAATAAAGTATTATTTATTTATCCAGAGAAACATAGCAAGCAGAGAGAAATGGGTTAAAACAAAAAAAAAGACCTACATGTATATTAGTCTTAACTAAAGCTCAGCATTTCCTTGAAGACTTAGTTAGGCCAGACTTATCCCTGGTGACCTGCTTTTCTGGAGACTGAGTTAAAGTCTGCTTCTCTGCAAAACCTGCCTCTCCCCCTCCATGAATTAGTTTCCAAGTTCTTTATTTATGGTTTCCCACCTGAAGGCCTTGACCCTGTCCTAAGTTAGAGTGTGCTTGTGTCCCTCTTGGACAGAGACAAAACAACAAAAGACCTTCACACCTGTATTGTTAGTTAAACATTGGTGATTAGGTTTATCTAAAACCATTGACTTTGGTTCCTGCAGACTCAAACCACCTAAAACTGTGTAATCCATACTTATCTTTTAGCAAGCAATCCAATGTCTATCAAACCAACAGAGGTACGCATAATATTCCTAAAACTAATACATATGTTTTCCATGTTCTTCACACCAATGTAATGAACTTTTCATTATGCAACTAGACCTACTGTATAGTTTACACTATAGGTTGGATTTTCAGAAGCAATGAGGTTAATAGGAGCACATTTAGGTCAACACTGAGTGATCATGAAAATCTCACCCTATGTTTCCAATGGTTGCAACTGTCTCTAATAATAAGAAAATTAAAACTTGCAAAATGAAAGTTTTACTTGTTTTAATTAATCCATTGTTCAGGAACTATCTGCCATATAACTGCTGTCACGTTATAAATGTAAATTCATCCACAAACCATCAGAAAGTATGTAAGACAAAATACCTTAGCAATTATAATTAAGGCTACAAATCTGTCTTAGAGGTCATGGATTCAGTGATTTTATGAGATGTCCATGACTTCTTGAAAATTCCAATAATTTAGCCTGAGGCAATGGGGCTTTGGCTTCAGACTCGGGCAGCAGGGCTCCAGCTTCGACTTCAGCCCTGGCCGGCAAGGCTCCAGCTTCATCTTAGATAAATCCGTGATTTATTGTTTATTACTCACATTTAGTGTGTGACTTTTAATAAAAATACCCAGGCCAAAATGCTTAATTATAATGCTAACAACAAAATGTAATTGACCAGTAATAAGAAATATTTTATTTGACAAAGGTCAGCCTTGATGACCACCTGCCTAATATTTAAGTTCATTTTGACCAGTGTTGTACTAAGTTTTCAGTGGATTTGATTGCAGCTGATGAAATATGAATAACAGTGCTTGCTTGCCTCTTTGATACGAATCATCCACTTCATTTAATCAAATAGTTCCGATTCTTCTTCTTTGAGTTCTTGTGCACGTCAGTTCCATTGTACGTGTGTACGCGCGCCCACGTGCATGGTCATCGGAGACTTTTGCCTTAGCGGTATCCATAGGGTCTACTGTGGTACCCTCTGGAGTGCCGCACTTATGCTGCAGTATATCAGGCGCCTCCAGCCTATGCCCTTTCAGTTCCTTCTTACCGCGCATGGTGGTCAGTCAGAGTGCCTCTGTCCCTTGCTTCACAAGAGGTCAGCAGTTTTCTCTACTATCTCAGCCTTGTGCTTCTAGCTGTAAATAGTTTAATCATTTCTTAGTTGTTAAGTAGCTGTTAAGTGTTTAGTTAGATAGTGTCCTGGCTGGGACTTTGCCCCAGATCAAGCATGCCGTGGTCTCTGTGTTTTAAGCCTTGCTCCACTGTAACAGGCCTAGGCCTGCTAGTGACCTGCACGATAGTTGTCTAATCTGCTCGGGGAATCCCACATAAAGGAGCGCTGTCACATCTGTACGAACTTTCATCCTTGGACACAGAGAGATCACAATATATGTCTCAGGGCTCTCCTGATGCAGGCTGCCCTACGCCCAGCTTCAGAGTTGGCATGGCCTGACACAGCACTCAGCGTTTTGGCTTTGGTGCATAGCACACCCCCAGCACCGGGCTCTTCCCAGCACCAATCCCTGTCACTGGTGCCAAAGAAGAAAACAAAGAAGTTGGCACCAAACAAGCATGACCATGGGGCTCTGGACAAAGAATGCTGTTCAGGCCATATGCCCACTCCAGACCCGCAAAAGGGCTCAGCCCTGGGAAGTTCCTCCCCCTAGAAGGACCTGTCACCGACTCCAGGGAGCAGTAAAGGGCCCAAGCCGATGGCGCAGTCAATCCCCTTTCAGCTCCCAGTACCTGGAGAGCTAAGAGCAGACAGACACATTGTTTTATGTGCTGTCAGCATCCACCCCAGCCCACATCACACTCCTGGTGCACGAGGACTGAACATTGCCAAGACCATCTGGCAAACCCTATCCTCCATCCCACCTACTTCCAAGAGGGTGGAAAAGAAGTACTTTGTTCCTGCAAAAGGGTTTGAGTACTTGTACCATGTTGACAGCCAATGAGAGAGATAAACAGGGGCTCACCAGTATCACCCCTAAGAATAAGGAGGCCAAGAGTCTGGATTTGTTTGGTCGCAAGGTTTAGTCTATGGCCAGCCTCCAGTTTCAGGTGGCGAACTACCAGGCCCTCTTGGGTCACTATAACTTTAACTTGTGGGACTCTCTCCTCAGGTTCATCTCTCAGGAGTTCACAACTCTGGTGGAGGAAAGTACCGCTGTGGCTCGGTGCTCCCTCCAAGTGGCTTGGGATGTGGCTGATGTAGCTGCCCAAATGGTAGCCTTGGCAGTGGTCATGCGGCACAGTTCCTGGCTCCAGACCACTGAACTGTCCCAGGAGATGCAGGCCTCTATTCAGGACCTCCCATTTGACGGTGTCAGCCTTTTTTCCGACCAAAGGGATGCGTGACTGTACGGCCTAAAAGACAGGTGGGCGACCCTCCATTCTCTAAAAAGAAAAGGAGTACTTGTGGCACCTTGGAGACTAACAAATTTATGTGAGCATAAGCTGTCGCTCACGAAAGCTTATGCTCACATAAATTTGTTAGTCTCCAAGGTGCCACAAGTACTCCTTTTCTTTTTGCGAATACAGACTAACATGGCTGCTACTCTGAAACCTCCATTCTCTGGAAATACACACTCCTCAGGCATCGAGACAGCCATTCTGGCCGCCTCCACCACCTCAATACTGGCAGCCTTGACAAGGGTCTGCAAGGAAAACAGACATTGGGTTTAGCCGCTGCCACCCTTTGTCATCCCGATCTCCTGTGCAGCCTCCCCCAGCAAAACACCACACGGGCCAGAAGCGCTCGTTTTGAGAGTGCACTCGGGAGTGACACACCAGCCAACTGCCTGGTTGCTTCCAGCCTTTACCTCAACTGCCTTTCCCCTAACGCTTGGCCTGGTCATGGGTTACATAGGTCCTGGACATAGTGGCTCGGGGCTATACCCTGCAATTTTTGGCCACCCCTCCTTACCACCACCAACCCACCTCCCATCCCTCAGAGCGGTTCACCTGGCCTGCCAAGCTTTCTTGCCCCACCTGAAAGGCAAGGTGGTGCAAGTCCTGATGGACAATACTGCCACGATGTATTACAGCAACAGGCAGGGCAGCGCCAGGCCTTCGGCCCTTTGTCGGGAAGCGCTCAGCCTCTGGGGTTTTTGTGTGTGGCATGCCATTCATCTGGTGGCCACCCATCTACCCGGTACCAAGAACATCCTGGCAGATTGCCTCAGCAGGACCTTCTCGTTTCACCACGAATGGTCGCTCCTAATTAGGTGGTCAGCCTAATCTTCCACAGGTGCGGGGCTCCCCATGTGGACCTGTTTGTGTCCAGGCAGAACAGAAACTGCCACGTGTTCTGTTCTCTGGAGAGCAGGGACAAGGGCTCCCTGTCGGATGCCCTCCTGATCCCGTGGTTGGGAGTGCTGATGTACGCCTTCCCATCGGTGCCATTAACCCACAGGGTCCCGCTAAAGGTGAAGCAAGACAAAGCAACGGTCATTCTCATAGCCCCAGCATGGCCTTGTCAACACTAGTTCGGCGTGCTGCTGAGTCTTTCGGCAACCACCCCACTTCAGTTGCCTCTTTGGCTATCCCAAAACCACGGTAATCTGCTGCACCCGAACCTGGTGGCGCTACACTTGACAGCTGGGCTACTGCCTGGCTAAGTGGGGATAAGCGGCAGTGTTCCACTGGTGTCCAGCAGGTCCTGCCGGGCAGCAGGAAAACCTCCACTAGGGCTACCTAAGTGGCAAAGTGGAAGCGGTTCATGTGTTAGGGCTCAGATCATCCCATTCCTGCAGAAGAGGCCCCACTGCAAGACATCCTGGACTATTTGCTGCACCTTAAGCTCCAGGGCCTGTCGCTATCTTTGGTTAAGGTATACCTGGTGGCCATTTCGGTGTTCCACCCTCCATTTCGAGGTAGGTCGGTCTTCGTCTATCCCATGACGGCGCGGTTCCTGAAAGGTCTGGAGCACCTTTACCCACATATCTGGAACCTGGCTCCCCCTGGGGACCTGAATCTTGTGCTGTCAAGGATCATGGGACCTCCCTTCGAGCCCTTGCCTTCCTGCTCCCTCCTGTTTCTATCATGGCAGGTCTCCTTCTTAGTCGCTATAACTTCAGCCCATAGGGTATCCGAGATCAGGGCATTCACGTCGGAACCACCTTATACGATCTTCTATAAGGACATGGTCCAGCTGCATCCACATCCAGCCTTTCTGCTCAAGGTTGTCTCCCAGTTCCATACAGATGAAGACGTATTCTTATCGATCCTTTATCCAAAGCCTTATGCTGCATACCCTGGTAGTCAAACGAGCACTGGCCTTCTACGTAGATAGAACGAAGCCATTCCATAAGTCTACACGGTTGTTTGCTGCTGTCGCAGACAGGATGAAGGGTTGCCCAGTGTCTACCCAGAGAATCTCATTCTGGATTCCAGCTACTGTTATGAGCTGGCAAAGGTGTCCTCGCTGGTGATTGTGACGGCTCACTCGACTAGGGCACAGGTGTCATCGGCAGCCTTCCTCGCTCAAGTGCCAATCCGAGAAATTTGTCAGGTTGCGACCTGGCTGTCTGTCCACACATTCGCTTCACACTATGCGCTGACCCAGCAAGATCAGGATGATGCTGGTTTTGGCACAGCAGTGCTCCAATCTGCAAGACTGTGAATTCCAAGCACACCTCCAAGGATTCTGCTTGTGAGTCACCTACAATAAAATCAACATGAGCAAGCACTCCAAGAAGAAAAAGGGTTACCCACCTTTTTGTAACTATTCTTCAAGATATGTTGCTCATGTCCATTCCATTACCTGCCCTCCTGCCAGAATTACTGGTGAGAAGGAACTGAGAGGGCATAGGGCCAGTGGCGCCTGATGTACCGCGGCATGAGCACGGCACTCCAGAGGGCACAAGAAGCCGGCCCTACAGATACCACTAAGGCAAAAATCTCGGAACACCATTCACATGGGCGCACCCATACCTACAATGGAATGGACGTGAGCAACACAACTTGAAGAACAACAGTTACGAAAAGGTGGGTAACCGTTTTTTCTTCAATATCAAGCTGCTGCCTTCAGAGGCTCATAAGAAAAAGTATAACCTGGCAAGTCACCCTGCTCAAACTTTCTTAGTAAATAAATCCACTCTATTACAGTTCTTTAATATCTAATTAAAATGGTTTCATCTCCCATGACTAAGTCTGTCTCTGTCTGCTCACCTGTTACCCTATTTTATGCAGCATAATTTTCTGGGACTATTAAATATAAATGGAATTTCTTTTAGGATATGTGAGGGGAAATGTTTGAAACAGTGAGCAATGGTGGAATTCCCTGCTGGGGTGCCTGCATATTTCCAGATGAACCTAACCCCTTCCTATGTCTCAGTAATAGGATGGCATGATTTATTGGCATATTGGCTTCTGTGTACCAGTATTGGTTCCCTAGTATCCGAAGTAGAGAAAAAGCCATACCCACCTTGAGGATGGGAGATTGCAGACCAGTAACTACATAAAAATGGGTAATTTCACTTTCACACTCTTCCAAACTGCACACATGGGACTGAAAGAAGGAGCAGGAAGGCATCTGCCCCTTAATTGCTTCACTTACACACGTTATTGTATCCCTTATAAACCGCAAAGCAAGCGCTATAGGTATTGGTTTGCATTTGGGGTGCTAGATTTTATGGGTCGGGGCACCTTGTCCTTCTGAAACTGCCATTCAAGTTCACTGCTGTCAGCAAATACTGAAAAAGAGGAGGAAATACTGTAGAGTATTTACAGACTTGTAATTTCATCAAAGGGAATTCTCAGATGTTGTAAACTGGAAAATTAGAGTTCAGAATGAAACTGCCCCAGGCCTTAATATAAGTTTTCAATAAGCTATGTCTTCTTTTGATAATATATGATCCGTGGTGGATGCTACCATAAACAGAACTGAAAGATTTAATGCCCCTGTATTTCCAAATGAGATTGGGGTTCTGCTGCATGAACAACATTGCAGCATGTACTACTGTAATTGTTTTAGTCCCAACAGATGATTTCTTTCTCTTTTGATATAGTTCCACCCCGCTTGAGCTAAGTATTCTTGACATTTTGCCCCTATTATTTTCTTCCACTGGAGGAAGTAGTTTCACAGAATCACAGAATATCAGGGTTGGAAGGGACCTCAGGAGGTCATCTAGTCCAACCCCCTGCTCAAAGCAGGACCAATCTCCAATTTTTGCCCCAGATCCCTAAATGGCCCCCTCAAGGATTGAGCTCACAACCCTGGGTTTAGCAGGCCAACGCTCAAACTACCTCCCCACTTATCTTCGCATATGCAGGAAAATAGTCCAGTGAAGCGGTGTAAGTTTAATTGGGAAACCTTTTCCACACACACCTCTGAATCGACATCCATTTTAATGTCGTCTCAGAAAAAAATATGGAATTGCTAAGATTAATGATTTCCGTGCTCATGACATTCTGATTGTAGGTCTGTCAGCATTTACAACTTGGCCATAAAAATTCACTTTGAGTTGGAATTTTGTATACAAGTCCCCAGTGGACTCACAGAGCAGACTTGCAACATGACCCAGTTTTAACATGAATCACAGGGACTCACAAGAGAGACTTGAATACTTTCTTACAGCATGCTATTCGCTGTCAGATGTTTTATTGGGTGTTGGATTTGCAGAGTGGATATGGTGGATAAAGATTTTTTTTATTGGGGAAAAAAATAAACCATCTTGCAGTTGAATGCAAGTGTCTACTGTCCATTGCACATATCAGAAAAGATCCAGACCAAATAGAGTGAAATGACATTACCATGAAGCCACCACCCTTGAAAAGCTAGCCTTTTCTGTTCTGACCTAAGCAGCAGGACAAGCACACTTGAATGGCTAACAGTGAAGAAAGAAAGAAATGTAGAATGAAAATTATGAATTGGGCATATTGAAAAACCATACACCCATGCAGTCAGTAGTAAAAGCAGCTCAAATATCCAGAAAAACATTCTTTACATAGGTCTGGTCTTGCTAAGGAATGTGGGATGCTGCCCTTTTAATAGCAAACACTGAATCTTTATATTGTTTAACCCTGATTCTTCACTACATCTGAGCTGAACCTGGATGTAGTGGACAGTGGCAGTTGCAAATTCCTGATTCAGAACAGCCTAATTTATGCTACTAGCATGTGGTCACATACCTTGTGCCTGGGGAGTATCAGGGATAGCAGAGCTCCATTCTATTCTGCCATGTCCCACTCCCTTCCCTATCTCACCCTTGTCTCTCCCTTGGAATACCCTTGAGTTAACACACTCTTCTCCTCTACTTACACTGGCAGTGGGAGGCAGCTGGCACAGGAGAAAGCAGAGCCACCTGCACCAGATGTATGCCAGTGGAGAGTTTCCCTCCACTAGAGGAATGGCTGTCTCCAGCAGATTGAAGGTCACTTCATTGGACTTCTGTGATGCACAGTGGCCTTAACAAAAAAAGAGAGTCTGGCCCTTTGAGTTTTGCCTAGACTTAGTTGCCAAAAGAGTTATAGGAAAAATGCAGGGAGAAATTTGGTGAGATTATTTTTTTCTGTCCATGCGTTTGTGGAGAGTAAACAGCCAAAGCCAATTCAGTTGTGATTTATATGGTGATAGAATTTTTTTTGTCAGATATAAATTGATGAGAAAACAAGTATAAGAAGTAAAGTGGTATAATTTGGCATTCAGTGGGTGTTCAAAATGAATGTAATTTACATTTCAATGGGGCAAATTGTCTTCTTTTTGAACTGAGAGGAGAATTTGGCCCTAAGGAGCATGAAGGAGCATAGCACAAAAAGCTAAGCAAGCAGGAAGAAAAAAACAAAATAGTTATGTCAGCTTTATCATACATCTTCCTGCTAGTTATTTTTCTAAAACACTCCCTTTTTGCTCCTCAGTATGTAAATCACCCCTGTTTAGCACATCCACTGAATGCCAGGTTGCTGTAAAGTAACATTATTTCAACATTTACAACACTTTTCTTTCCAACTCACACCACCATTTACATCAGCATGGGAATTGACCAAAAGACTTTTCAGGGTGTTGCACCTGTTTTAAACCAGGTCCTTAGTATATTAAATCTGACACACATGAAATTTTACATACACATGCACATCTTGGTATAAACCAGATAATGCAAGTTGTTTGGACTTTATAGCCCCTAATAATATTTTAGTCATACTCGCTCTATATTTTTGTACTGCAGTAATGGGAACATATGTGAGCCCGCTAACGGCCATAATAATTCTTCCCACTGATATTAAGAAACAGATTGTGTAGCCTAATGGATAAAATATAAGCTTCATATTTCAGAAGTGTAGAACTCAAATGCAATTGAAGATCTAATTTTATTAAAATTTTCCTTAACCTTTTTCCCCATCATCATGATTATATTACAGGTTAATTTTTACATTTTCTAAAGTTAAAAAGAAACATCCAAAGCATTTCACATGAAATATTATATCTAAATTCCTAGGGCATGTAAGCAAAGACTTTTTAGCCTAGTAGATGACATACAGTAGCTGTTCATATTAAACAGCTGTTTAATTAAAATCCTGTTAGGATACACTTTCATTACGTTTTAAAACATTTTTCCATCAATTTGATTATATTGTATATTAATTTTCTACCACTTTTCTACAGCAAAGTAAAAAAAATTAATAATGTGGATAAACAATGAAAGAATCATTGGACCAGAGAGAGACAGACAGACAGAAAACAAGTTTGAGAATAATTCTGTAGCCTGGTGGTTGGAGCACTCAGCTGGGAGACCCAGGAGCCAATCCACATTGAAATAGCTTCAACTGGAGAGACTGAGCCCAATGGGTAGGGCACTCACCTGAGTTGTGGCAGATCCCCATTCAAATCCCTGATCCTGGTCAGGTAGAGAGAGGATTTGAAAGAGTTTTCCACATCCCAGGTGAGACGCTAACCACTAGACTAAATGTTTTGAGGGAGCTCCTTCTGCATTAATATCAAAGGAGCGTTTGCAGCTGTGAATCCCAAGCAGAGGGTGTCACCTATCTCTGAGAGAGAGGCAGGGCTTGACACACATCCCTCATCTTGGAATTTCTCCTTGACTAGTTTAGACAAAGAGCTGGCTAGTATGCTGGCTTTTGCAAATCCCATTTTGAGGCAAACCATCTCTCCCCATTCATTGTATCGGTTACCTAGGTGCCAAACTCAGGCTTTGTGAATCCCAATGATTTTGTAGGCGCCTAAAAGTTAGGCGCTCAGCATCATCACGCCTCTTTCTTTGTGAATCTACTCCTACGTTTCTAATCCTTTTCTTCTGTGGGAAAACCTGGTGTGGGGGGGGAAACAACTTAGGACTCTGCAAGAGGTGACTTCTGTGGAGTTTCACATTTACCACTTGTCATTTGCGCAGTATGATGCCATGAAGATTCTCTGTCCTCAGATTCCCCACCCTGACTATGCTGACCTCCAAACTCCAGTTCCAACCTGCAAAGCTCCACATATGAAATGTTTATGCAGTAGGTCTTACACAGGCTCAGGGGGAGAGGTATGATATCCCTTTGCCTGTGTTAATAAAGGTAATAACTTGTAAATTATTTCAGCAACTAGATACATTGGTAATTCAGAAGGGAAACAAAAAAATAAAACTAAAAGTGCTGATCCTTCTATTCAAGTTTGTAACTTTGCGTCAGCTCAGACAGAACTAAAAACAGATGAGTGGAAAATCCTTTGAATCCCATAATCATTTTTTTCCTCAATAGGGCAATTCATGCCAGTTCCATCCGTTTACTGTTAGGAGGTTACAGTAATCTGTACATGCAAAGTCTTGGCTAAGCTTGCAGAACCATGAAACGCTCAGTCTTACAAAATTAAGCAGTAAATTCTTGCATTTGTATACACTTATCTTTCAACTCACACATTTGCGAAGAATCATCTGAACGTCTGATTTGGTCTAATTCAAAAAAGAGCAAATTATTCTTTTTTTTTTTCCTTTCTTTCTTTTTTTTGGTAAGCCCTTTGTAAAGAACCAGCTGTAATAAGAGGCAGGTATCAATGACGGATGTTTTTAAAACAACCTTTTTAGCATTTTATTTTATTAATCAATTTCTAGCATTCATACTTTAATACATTTTATTTTATTATTTAATCTTGGCCGCTGAAGGAAAACTTTTGCCTGGTCTTTGTAAATATTTTTGCTTTTGAAAAATAGGGGACTAAAAGCAATATAAATATAAATTGATTATTTAGTCAGACGTCACAATACATGTTTATATGTCTAGCATGCTGCTCTATCATTTATTTAAACTTGCTATAATATGTTTAATGTGAAGATGATTTATTAGTTTGAGTCGTCAGGTCTTCCTATCCCAAAGGCAAGTAGGATCAGGCCTGATCAGTAGTTGAATAGGAGACATCTAAGGAAAACTCAGGTACTCCAAAAAGTGAGTGTGACTAGAGCTGGGTGGGAAAAGGTGTTCCCTACAAGAGTTTTGAGATTTAAAAAAAATAATAAAATTCTGCCCCAAAACGGGACAAAACGTTGAAATTGTAAAAATTTTCATGAACCGATAATCCCCCAAAAAATCAGATCTGGTCATTCAAAACATTTAGTTTTGATCATTTTGAAACATTTGGTTTAAATTGATCATTTTGAAACATTTGGTTTAAAGCATAAACATTATAAAATGTTTTGTTGGAAAATTCCCAACCAACTGTAATGTTGACTCAGTAGGTGGCACTCTTCCTTTGAATTATGTCCTAGGTTGAGACTGATGATCCTTACCACTTGTGAATTCTAAATAATCCAAAGGATTTTTGTAATAGCTTCACTATCCTATCTAAATTACAGTGTGGTCAAAGGTTTCAGAGTAACAGCCATATTAGTCTGTATTCGCAAAAAGAAAAGGAGTACTTGTGGCACCTTAGAGACTAACCAATTTATTTGAGCATGAGCTTTCGTGAGCTACAGCTCACTTCATCAGGAAAGCTCATGCTCAAATAAATTGGTTAATCTCTAAGGTGCCACAAGTACTCCTTTTCTTTTTAGTGTGCTCAAATGCATTCTGCCTACCTATACTCGGGCTCAACGGGTAGTGATCAATGGCTCCATGTCTAGTTGGCAGCTGGTATCAAGTGGAGTGCCCCAAGGGTCAGTCCTGGGGCCGGTTTTGTTCAATATCTTCATAAATGATCTGGAGGATGGTGTGGATTGCACTCTCAGCAAATTTGCGGATGACACTAAACTGGGAGGAGTGGTAGATACGCTGGAGGGGAGGGATAGGATACAGAAGGACCTAGACAAATTGGAGGATTGGACCAAAAGAAATCTGATGAGGTTCAATAAGGATAAGTGCAGGGTCCTGCACTTAGGACGGAAGAACCCAATGCACAGCTACAGACTAGGGACCGAATGGCTAGGCAGCAGTTCTGCGGAAAAGGACCTAGGGGTGACAGTGGACGAGAAGCTGGATATGAGTCAGCAGTGTGCCCTTGTTGCCAAGAAGGCCAATGGCATTTTGGGATGTATAAGTAGGGGCATAGCGAGCAGATCGAGGGACGTGATCGTTCCCCTCTATTCGACATTGGTGAGGCCTCATCTGGAGTACTGTGTCCAGTTTTGGGCCCCACACTACAAGAAGGATGTGGATAAATTGGAGAGAGTCCAGCGAAGGGCAACAAAAATGATTAGGGGACTGGAACACATGAGTTATGAGGAGAGGCTGAGGGAGCTGGGATTGTTTAGCCTGCAGAAGAGAAGAATGAGGGGGGATTTGATAGCTGCTTTCAACTACCTGAAAGCGGGTTCCAAAGAGGATGGCTCTAGACTGTTCTCAATGGTAGCAGATGACAGAACGAGGAGTAATGGTCTCAAGTTGCAGTGCGGGAGGTTTAGATTGGATATTAGGAAAAACTTTTTCACTAAGAGGGTGGTGAAACACTGGAATGCGTTACCTTGGGAGGTGGTAGAATCTCCTTCCTTAGAGGTTTTTAAGGTCAGGCTTGACAAAGCCCTGGCTGGGATGATTTAACTGGGAATTGGTCCTGCTTCGAGCAGGGGGTTGGATTAGATGACCTTCTGGGGTCCCTTCCAACCCTGATATTCTATGATTCTATGATTCTTAAGACATCTCTCTATGTATTACCTAACTGAGACCTATCTTCACACTGCTTGCTAAAAATCAGTTGTGGTGGTGTTGTCATAGAACCACATTACCACACAGGGGTGGGTGTATTTCCCAAGTGGCTAAAGTGATTCCTCTGTGTAAGATTGTAAGGCACTTTGGGATTCTGTGGGATGGTAGTTACTATATAAAAGCAAGGCATTACAATATTTGGCATCAATTCTGTATTTCATGGAGTCTACAATAGTAAAGATGCCAACAAAATAAAACCAGAATGATTATGGCAACAAAGAGTACTGAGAGTGAGGCAGGAGAAATCAACATTTAAAAGTGCCATTTCAGCAATTGTATAAAATGGGCATCATCATTATTAGCAGCAGCAGCTCTGACATGGCAACCGGATTGAAACTGCTTTATTTTTTTTTTAAATCCGTGAGCTACTGGAAATTTTCAAATAACCAAGATTTATGGACCTTCATTATTTTAGTCCTTTCTATTTCTGCTTCTTATGCTTTCCTAGATTATGAGAATCTTATCCAAAATCATTATGCATTTTACTGGGTTTACTTTAAAAAGAAAACAAACCCTAAAAGTTGGTCAGAGAAGTTATACCAATGGGATGATTGGAGCTACAAGCTGCAAATGACAATGACAACAATAAAACAATATTTCAAGAAGCAGAGAATTTATCATTATCTACTAGGAATGTCTACAGGATAGTCACAACAGAAAATTTTACTCTGTATTTGATGATTACTTCATATCTATCTCATCAGGCCTGGAACAGGACAAAAATAACAGGACACTAAAAGTATGTCTACACAGCAAAGAAAACCCACAGCTGGCCCAAGCCAGCTGACTCAGGCTCGCAGGGCTTAGGCTGCAGTGCTATTTCATTGTTGTGTAGATGTCTGGGCTCAGGCTGGAGCCTGAGCTCTGAGAACCTCCCACCTCGCAAGGTTCTAGAACCCAAGCTTCAGCCCAAGCCCTGAAGTCTACAGAGCAATGAAACAGCCCCGCAGCCCAAGCCCTGCAAGCCCAAGTCGGCTGACATGGGCCAACCATGGGTTTTTCTTTGCTGTGTAGACGTAACCTAGATTTCTTCCTTTGCACTTCCTGGACATTCTTTGACTGCAAAACTCTTAAAGATCAGAAAATACAATGTACTTTGAAAGTACTTCTGAGCTCACCTGGAGAAAATACAGCTTGTGAAATATATAACATCCTCTGAATGAAGGGGAGGGAGTAGGACGACATGCCATGTTCTTTCATCCCACTAAATTAATAATATGTAATCAGAGAAACAGTGAACTTTCTGGAGAAAGATGCAGGTTTTTGTGTTTAAGAAATGGTTATTCCTAACCAGCTAGAACATTTGCATTATTTTTCAATGTCCAACTGTCCCTTATTTTTCCAGCAAGAGCTCATTTTCTTTTTCAAACAACACAGTTACCTCTTTTAGATACATTTCCTTTGAAACAAAAACCCACTCTAAATTAACTTTGTATTCAAAAGTTAATGCCCTCTTGAAAACCTGGTGAACATGGGTTGTCAGCTGAACATGGGCTGTCAACTCAAAAAGCCCAGAAAATCATCTACACTAAGGTAAGAGGGCTAAGGGTTGAAGAGTCAGCTCAAGTAGGATTCTTCTTGGATGTTCTCACACAATTTCACTTTACTAATATGCCCCAATCCTATTCTGGAAAGATAACCTTTAGAGGTATGAGGTTAATTCATTCTCCATGTCTGTTCAGTACTTGGTCTCTTCTGAACCAACATCCATGCCAATTTTAATATAGACACCTGCTTACTCATTCCACATAGGCCATTCAAATACTAGGCAATAATGACCAGCCCAGCAGTCCCCACTGACTAGTATTAAACTAGTATTGAACCAGTGACTTCTAAATGAAAGTCTATATCTTTACTAGACCTATGATCATTTCAGTTCCTTAGCAGCCATTAATTGAGTTATTGCTTGGGGATCAAGTGGTTGGAGTAGCTATCTTAGTAAGCCCCAATTCCTCCAAAGACTGACAGCATCACCTCTGAACAATTGATCCTGCATCAAATTGTCCAGGAGACAAAGAGTTCATCCTCAACTCTTGTGTGCAAGTCAGCAATGTCTCCATCCAAAATAAAGAAAAGAAAAAAGAGGAAAAAAAGGAGGAAGAGAGAAAAACAGAGGGCTCCAATAAACACAGAAAATTACATAATTATTAATGGTCTATTAAGTGATAACAAATCAGTATCCTGCTTTCAACAGTTATTGCCTGATGTTTAAGAGAAAAATGTGATATACACATACACCCCAGGCCCATCCACACACACCCAAATTTACCTGGCAAACTGTGAAATACTATGCATGAAGGGGGAAAAATTCTTTCCCGATTCTTGCTGTGAAAAACTAATTCCCTTACATTTGATTAGGATATTGTAACATGCAAAAAATAAAATTGTCCATAAAATCATCCAGTCCTCTTCAAAATCCACCTGCATGATATAATGCTGTGGCCCCAGGACTACTGAATTCAATAGGCTGGACTACACACTAAAAGAAGAATCATTACAGTGGAACTTTCCCTTAAAATCCTTGGAGAAATGCCAGCTTATGCTGTAGATTTCGCTGTGTTCTCTTTCTTTGCCTCCTTCCTCATTTCTCCCTCTCCTAGTTTTACTCACTCTCTTGAAAAGTGTTAGGCAAGTAAACATCACTTATCACTGAAAGCAAGCCTGGGGCCTACCACATCCTGTCCCTTTTATTTACACATGAAATGGCAGTAGCTCATAGTGACTGAGCTAAGATCAAGGAGTTTCCTGAAATTAAATTCATTAGTAAAACAAGAAACATTCCAGATGTGCACAGCACAGCTTGATGTGCTCAGCTGAGGAACTAATTAAAGACAGAGAGCCAAGTGGGTATAGAATAAATACACTTTGTGAGTAGAAATAGGCCCAATCCTCAAACTCCCTATGCTATTGGAAAATTAAATTGTCACAGACGCTAAAATAAAGCAAACAGTAAGGGCTGTATTTTAGCTTTTGGGCACAGTCCTTCCTTAGGGGTGATATACTACCCAATGGGATCAGCAGGCAGGATTCTGAGATAATGTCTTCCGGGGCTCCACAGCACTTAGGAGCATTCTCCCATTTTCAGACACCTTGAGAGGGCTCTCAACATGCACTCCTCCCATGGCCATCAAGCTCCACTTGCCTGCTGAGCACTCGCCTCATGGTGTGAACCTTATCAGGGACCAGACCCAATCAGCTGAGAGGCTTTGAATGAAGGAATTTCACTTCCCCTCACCCCCTCCCAGTGATATTTCTATAGCTAGAACCACAAACACTAAACTGCTGACATAATGTACAGCAGCAATTGGCCTGCCAGTAAGTGCTCTATTTAAAATGGTATTTTACATTGCTGTCCGAACATATGATAGGAAATACCTGTCCATTAGCATGGAGTAGCATCAATTTATTTTTAGCTTCTCAGTTTGAAGAACAGCAGGTTGTATTTTCAGGAAATGGATGCAAATAGCTGTGTGGCTTGTGGCTCTTAAAAGGTTTAATGGAATCTTATTCTATCAGATTTGTGAACTGCTATATGCTGCATACCAGGCCAGCTGCCCTTATTTTCCTGAGGCTGCTTTTGCACAGCATTCTCTGAATGAATGGAGAAAACACCATTTCTGCAGTGAAGACAGAATAACCAGAGATGAGCTTTGAAAGCATAGATACGGAAGAGCTTCCAGGGCAATTCAAGTGGCAATTACTGGACAAAAAACACCATTAAGCTGGAGTTAAGACTACAAATACTTATCGTTAAGTTAAACTTCTCACTTCACAATTTAAGAAACCCAAATGTTAGGATGCCAAGAAAGTGAAAACCTTTTAAAGAAACCCCACGTGTTTGCAAGCATGACAATGAAGATTTGGCCCATAACAGTTGGAGTTCTGCCTCCGAATTATTACCTTTTCAGCACCCAAACTCATAGGACAATCTTGCACCTGCAGAGTTAAGGTAGCCCAAGCCCAAATATATCTCAAGCCTCTTATCAGTGTGATCCATAGTCATGAGCCAGACCGTGGGAGTGGGTTAGACAGTAACCAACAATCTGCCCTGAGCAAAGGGCAATGTGTAGCTGCTGTGTTCCGAGAGCAGGCCATAGAAGAATGAATTGTGACTCAAAGGGTATGTCATCATTGCAATAAAAGACCTGCAGCTTGGCCGTGGCTGTCCTGGGTCAGCTGACTTGGGCTCATGGGGCTCGGGTTGTGGAGCCAGAAAATTGCAGTGTAGACTTGCAGGTTTGGGCTGGAGCTCTGCTCTGCTTCCAACTTGTTCTGAGGGCAGAGTAAGTGATTTCCCCTCTTTTCAAGGAGCAGCTCACTCCCCTGTACATACATGGCCAGCAAGGGGGAAAATGGAGCCAGGGGTAGGGTTTGCCAACTTTCTACTCACACAAAACTGAACACCCTTGCCCCACCTCTTCTCCAGAGCCCTGCCCCCACTCACTCCATCCCCCCGCCCCATCACTCACTCTCCCCACCCTCACTCACTCACTCATTTTCACCCGGCTGGCTCAGACGGTTGGGGTGTGTGAGAGGGTGAGGGCTCCAGCTGTGGGTGTGGGCTCTGGGGTGGGGCCAGGCATGAGGGGTTTGGGGTGCAGGAGGGGGCTCTGGGCTAGGGGGTGGACCTGAGAGGTTCGGAGTATGGGAGCGGGCTCCGGGCTGAGGCAGGGGTTCGGAGTGTGGGAGGGATGTAGAATGGTTTAGTGGATAAGGAGTCAGAAGAACTGGGTTTTATTCCCGGTTCTGCCATTAATCAGCTATGTAACCCTGGGCAAATCACTTCACCTATATGTGCCTGTTTCCCTTCCTAACCCTTGTCTGTCCTGTCTATGTAGCTTGTACGGTTTTCCAGGTAGGGATTATCTTATACTATGTATTTGTACAGTTTCTAGCACAATGGAGCCCCAATCTTGCTTGGGACCCCTAGTCACCCCAGCAATACAAATAATTAACAAAAATTGACTATCATTTCTGTTGTCTGCCTCAACCCATTGACATATTTACAACCTTCCCTCATTTATTTTCCTATGAACTTACTAAGGTGTTCTTTTTAAATGTGACAGTGTTCCACACATTTCAGTAGATAGAATACATTTATCTATACTTTTCTGGAGTGCTAATTTGGTATATAGTCCTTGCTAGAGTTCATCCCTGGTTTATAAGCACCACTGATATCCCTGATGCTGTTCTTGAGGTTTACTGGAGCCCTCTAACTCTGTGAGACTTGAAGAAGTCTACATAAGACTGTGAACATTGAAGCCTTAGAAAACTTCTCATAGATTCAAATCATGTATCTCCAAAAGAAACTCACCTGATGTTCTCAGGATAGGGAATTCCCTAACTCCTCAGAGAGGGCAACACAATAAGTTAAACGTGGAATTTTTAGTAAAGTTTTTTTTTAATTGAGATGGCAAAGGTAGTTAGAAAACACCCCCCCTCTCCAAAAAAAAGCACATCTCCCATATCTGCCTGAGTCTGTGATCTCTGCTTAGCAAGCAGGAAGTGTGAATACATTCTCATGATATTTTCATCTGGAGCAAAATGCAGACTGTCTAGAACTCCCCAGAGATGAAAAATTTCCCTTTGAGGACACAGAAGTTGCAAATAGTGTGCACACACTTTTGGATGCTTATCCAAAACCAAATGCCAAAACTTTTGAGGTTCACCCATCCTTTGGCACAAAATATAGCTGAAGTTAATCCAGCATTTGAAAACATTTTGGGTCTTGAATGTTACCATAAAACTGAGGAGGAAGCTTGTGTAAAGGACAGCATAAAATTGGAATACTGAGCATGCATAGTCGTGTTTTTGTTTGGTTGGTTGGTTGGTTTGGGTTTTTTATTTGATATTTTCACAGAGCAGCTGAAAACAAAAACCCTGTTGTTTCTGCACCATCTGTGAATAAACACTCTTACTCCTTGCACCTGTCAATGAATGTATTAAATACAGGAGTATATATCCCTGGTGTTTAGCGCTGTACTAATTCAGACTAGTTGTGAGTGAAATCTGTTTTACAATCCCCGGGAAATGTAGACAGCGACACATGCCAGGCGTAGGACTGGAGTTGATGTAACTAGCTTTCAAATAGCACTATTCTTTGATTTGTGTTGGTTGAGCTGCTCTGGTGGCTTTGACTTGACCCTCTTGAATATACTGCGTCCTACAGTGGTATCTGTTGAGATCTCTGATGTCTGGTATTGCTCAGTGGGATAAAACATACTCTAGTGAAGCCAAGTCCTGCAAAGAATAGTTATGTTTTATGCTGTATTCAGCTGACACTGCACACTGAGTTATTTTGCTTTTGCTTTATTTTCTATTATGCGTTGAGTTTTCAAGTGCTGAGTTATAGCGCGGTAGTTTAATGTCCTCTGATCTCCAAGAGTCTCATCACCTTCTAGGAATCTTTCAGGATAGATAGATTGGCTCAAATCAAAAGGACACAGCTCAGGGCTCTAACATCCTATAGATTAACAATGTCTGCACCAGTTTTATTGCAAGTTTTTAAGTATTATGCAAATAAAATAAACAATTATCAGATACAGAGGTCACCACTGAATGGTCGCCATTTACCAACAGTTGCTGCACAGTGATGTCTAATTATTTTGCATTTGAAGTAGTAGGGCAATAGTACAGTATCTCAGATTTTGCTGGGTAGCTTTTGGCAGTAAATAATATTTTTTTATCAGAGACCACTGTGATAATTCCCATTTCTATCTTTGGAATAGAGAAAGGAGAAGAAAAATACAGAGTATGGTTCAGAGAGAGAACTGGAAGTGGAAATGAACAATGCCTCAGGTTCAGTCCTAGCTTTGCCACTAACATTCTCTGTTCCAGGGTCCCAGAGACATATTTATAGAAAAGGCCCACTGGGCAAATTAACTGAAGAGGTCAAATAGTGGACCAAGTGTGGGATATTGGATATAAGGAAGGGTTCCGTTAGCTTAAAAAATTAACCTTAAATTTGCACATCTTTTCTTTATCCTTTTTTCTTCTCTTCAGTCTTTTACTTCTTCAATCGTCAGATTTTTAAAATTCTATTATGCACCATCTCTTTTACTTCTATACCTATCCAGCCCTCCCATACTGAACGCAAACATGTACACACATGGTGTGGAGGGGGTCTCAGAGATTTTTTTTTAACTTTTTTTGCCTTCTGTGAGGATGAAGTTGGCAAAGAAAATGCCTACAGACCACCTCATTGATGGTGGAGGATAAGAATATCAAAAGCTGAAATTGAATGGTTTCTTGGGGGGAACAACATTTTCCCTCAGAGTCCTCTGAAAAGCCTCTGGTTCCATTAACCTCCAGGGTGGAGCATCAAAAACAAGTCCTTCATCCAGGAGAGTTGTGCCTCAGCCTCAAAGATCAGAAGAAAATGGCTGATCCATGAAATGTTTAATCTCCAAATGCCTAACCTCCAGTCCCAACCCAATCACAAAAGTGTGGCCAGCTGTATGATTTAATCCTACCATTACCTGGGATAGTCTCATGGTGGTTTAGATCCTGAGGCTAACTCAGAAACATTATTTTCTATGTGAAAATTAAAATAAATGAGCACAATCAACCTCAGCAATTCTAATGCCATAGCAATGAGGAACTCAGTCAGCTTGCACAAGGATTTTGCAGCCCACCATGGCAATCAGTACACTAAACTAGTCCCATTTTAAACCCATCTTGGGGCTCACATATAACATGGACATGCTCTATCAGGAGCACTCTGGGGAGCACTCTGCCCTGGCAACAGCCCCAGGGCCCGAGGAGCACTCTGCCTCCACCATGGCCCCTGTGCTGGGGGAGCACTCTGCCTCCCGCCATGACCCTGGGGCCGGGGGAGCACTCTGCCTCCCGCCATGACCCCGGGGGAGCACTCTGCCTCCCGCCATGACCCCGGGGGAGCACTCTGCCCCCCCACCCCCTGTCCACCGTAGCTCCGGGCTGGAGGAACTGTCAGACCCCCTTCCCCCTTGCAGTCCTGGGGCCAAAGAAGCTCTCAGCCCCCTGCTACAGCCCTGGGGCTGGAGTAGCTTTCAGCCCCCCACCACAGCAGGCAGGGTAGAGATGGCATCCAGGGACCACATTCACTATAGCCCATGGTTCGCTATTGTGAAGGGTGTTGTAGCCAGGGTTTACTGTATATGGTTAAGAGATCAATATATGTACAAATTGTGTAAAGCCCTAATGTCAAGGTTCCTTCCCCACTCTGAACTCTAAGGTACATATGTGGGGACCTGCATGAAAACCCCCTAAGCTTATTTTTACCAGCTTAAGTTAAAACTTCCCCAAGGTACAAACTATTTTACCTTTTGCCCTTGGACTTTATTGCTGCCGCCACCAAGCGTCTAACAGATATATAACCGGGAAAGAGCCCGCTTGGAAACGTCTTTCCCACCAAAATCCTCCCCAAACCCTACACCCCCTTTCCTGGGGAAGGCTTGATAAAAATCCTCACCAATTTGCATAGGTGAACACAGACCCAAACCCTTGGATCTTAAGAACAATGAAAAAGCAATCAGGTTCTTAAAAGAAGAATTTTAATTGAAGAAAAAAAGTAAAAGAATCACCTCTGTAAAATCAGGGTGGTAAATACCTTACAGGGTAATCAGATTCAAAACATAGAGAATCCCTCTAGGCAAAACCTTAAGTTACAAAAAGACACAAAAAGCAGGAATCTACATTCCATTCAGCACAGCTATTTTATCAGCCATTTAAACAAAACAGAATCTAATGCATATCTAGCTTGATTACTTACTAAGTTCTAAGACTCCATTCCTGTTCTGTTCCCGGCAAAAGCATCACACAGACAGAGAGAACCTTTGTTTCTCCCCCCACCTCCAGCTTTGAAAGTATTTTGTCTCCTCATTAGTCATTTTGGTCAGGTGCCAGCGAGGTTACCCTAGCTTCTTAACCCTTTACAGGTGAAAAGGTTTTTCCTCTGGCCAGGAGGGATTTTAAAGGTGTTCACCCTTCCCTTTATATTTATGACACCTTACATTATTTTTGTAGCAGAGATGGTGAGGTTGCTGATTTGTAAAAGTCTTTCTAGAAGTTATAGTCCAGTAGGCAGTGCGTGTACAGAGATTGTTCAGATTCTTCCAGGAGAATTGCAGGAGGCATCCAGAGTGAATCTGGAGACATCAGTCTTGTAGCTTATACCTCCTCTGTCAAAATTTAAGCAGATCCAGATAAAAAAGGATTAGGCCTGGGGCTTCCTTTATAGCTGAAGTTAGCCATTGTCTCAGCAGGCCTTCCTTGGCTGAAGAATAGGTAATCTATATTGTTGCTTTGAAGCTAATCTCTGCTTCCTAGGCATACACTGGCAACTAGTTGTATTCATTAGCATAAGGCAATTAACCATTCAAACAGTCAGTGACAGGTTACTCTGTGGTGTTACAAGATCAAAGAGAAATTAGGCCAATAATAGGATTATACCACAAGTCCCATCTAAATGATAATGTTCCCTTTTGATCTCTAAATCAATAGAATACAGTAATGAAGCATTGTGAGACAGGAACAGGATTTTAGCATCTGAAAGCTAATTAGATCACATTATTCAACTTCCAACAAGTTGGAGGTAAACACAGACAAATACAGTTAGCATCTGCCCTTTGATTCTCTAATGATACAGGCCTACATATTAAAGATTCTGGTCTACTTAACATGGCTTTGACAACTATCTACAAGGAATGGCCATGTTTACCAGTTTAATACTCTTCTAATATGCATTAAGGGTGGTTTCCAGGTCACCCAGTGTGCTGGTTGCCTACTCCTTGCTGGCTCAGCGTTACACATGGTTTAGGACTGGCAAATACCTCATGAGAATTACTTGGCTGGTAACCCTTTTCAACAACTTGAACAGGCTGTTTTTCTGCTGTGGAATTAGTATACTTCCCAGTTATTGGGAAGAAATAGGTGATAGCAGTGTGGGATTCAATCATTAGAAATATAGATAGCTGGGTTTGTGGTGACCATATGGTGAATTGCCTGCTGAGTGTGAAGGCTGTGTATCTCTCGAGACATCTAGACATGGTTTATGTATAGTGCTGGGGAGGAGCCAGTGGTCACGGTACATGGAGGTAGCAATGACATAGGGAAAGGTAGAGAGATCCTGGAGGCCAAATTTAGTCTGCTAGGTAAGAGATTGAAGTCCAGGACCTCCATCGGCGCATTCTCTGAAATGCTTCCAGTTCCACATGCTGTTAGACAGTTCCACAGAACTGCAGGGTCTCAATGCATGGGTGAGGCGATAGTGTAGGGAGAAAGGGTTAAGATTTATTCAGAACTGGGGAACCTTTTGGGAAAGGTAGAGCCTATGCAGGAAGGATGGGCTTCACCTAAACCAAAACAGAACCTGATTTCTGGCATGCAAAATTAGAAAGGTTGTAGTGGAGCTCTTCAACAAATTTTATAAGTGCTTCTATACACTTATATAGAAGTCTAAATACTAAGATGGATGAACTTAAATGCCTCGTATTAAATGAGGATATTGATGTAATAGGCATCACAGAAACTTGATGGAATGATGATAATCAGTGGGACATGGTAAAAAATACATAGGAATGACAGAGTAGGTCATGCTGGTGCGGGAGTGGCACTATATGTGAAAGAAAGCATAGAGTCACATATAGTAAAAATCTTAAACGAATCAAACTGTACCACAGAATCTCTCTGGATAGAAATTCCATGCTTGTATAATAAAAATAGAGCAGTAAGGATATACTACCGACCACCTGACCAAGATGGTGATGGTGACTGTGACTGTGAAATGCTTTCGGAGATTAGAGAGGCTATAAAAATAAAAAACTCACTAATAATAGGGGATTTCAACTATCCCCATATTGACTGGGTGCCTGTCACCTCAGGACGGGATGCAGAAATAAAGTATCTAGTCACCACTAATAACTGACTCTTGGCACAGGTGGTCCTGGGTTAGAGGCAAGTCTTGATTTAGTCCTAAACGGAGCACAAGATCTTGACCAAGAGATGCATATATAGCCTCTATATAAATCCATAGTTTGCCCACACTTTGAGTACTGCATTCAGTTCTGGTTACCACATCTCAAAAACTATATACTAGAATTCAAAAAGGTACAGAGAAAGGCAACAAAAAATTGTTATGGGTATGGA
Organism: Lepidochelys olivacea; assembly: GCF_965140295.1. Classification (NCBI taxonomy): domain Eukaryota; kingdom Metazoa; phylum Chordata; order Testudines; family Cheloniidae; genus Lepidochelys; species Lepidochelys olivacea. The sequence goes on along the minus strand of NC_140412.1, from coordinate 173,102,910 downwards.
ACAGCTTCATATGAGGAGAGATTAAAAAAAGCTGGGCCTATTCATATTGGAAAAGAGACAATTAAGAAGGGATATGATAGAGGTCTATAAAATCTTGATTGGTGTGGAGAAAGAGAATAAGGACGTGTTATTTACTCCTTCAAGTAATATAAGAACCAGGGGTAACCCAATGAAATTAATAGCAGGTTTAAAACAAACTAAAGGAAATACTTCTTCACAGATCACACAGGCAACCTGTGAAACTCATTGTGATAGGATGTTGTGAAAGCCAAAACCAGTGGTGGGCAACCTGCAGGCCGCACGTGACCCATCAGAATAATCTGTTGGTGGGCCGCAAGACAGTTTGTTTACATTTACCGTCCGCAGGGACAGTCACCTGCAGCTCCCAGTGGCCACGGTTAGCCATTCCTGGCCAATGGGAGCTGCGGGAAGCAGCGCAGGCTGCAGGGACGTGCTGGCCACCAATTTCCGCAGCTCCCATTGGCCAGGAATGGCAAACTGCGGCCACTGGGAGCTGTGGGCAACCGTGCCTGCAGACAGTCAAAGTAAACAAATTGTCTCACAGCCCGCCCGGGGTCCACAGGTTGCCCACCACTGGCCAAAACTATAGCAAGGTTCAAAATGAGCTACATAAATTAATGAAGGATAGTTCCATCAATGGCTCTTAGCCAAGATGGTTGGGGATGCAACCGCATGCTCTGAGTGTTGTTAGCCTCTGTTTGCCAGAAGCTGGGAGTGGATGACAGGAGATGGATCACTCGGTGATTGCCTGTTCTGTTAATTCCCTCTGAAGCATCTGGCATTTGCCACTGTCAGGATACTGGGCTAGATGGACAATTGTTGTGACCCAGTATGTCCGTTCTTATGCTCACTGCTGGGATTGCTTTCACAATGGAAATAACAGTATTTTATTTATTTTACTCTGTGTGTGTGTGTGTATACGGAACTGTATATACTGTATATATATTTTCTCATTCTTTCACAAAGAAATTCTCCCTGAAACTTAATGGAAGCCATGAAAATGAACAAATCCAGTGTGAATTACCAAGTGGCAAGCCAGACCACATTTACCATAATACAAAGCATTAGAATTTTAATATTGTAATAGTAGCAGTAATCTTACATTTTATGATTTTATGTAGTACCTTTCCTGGAAACAATTCCAAAGCTTTAATCACCCCTGAAATGTAGTCTCATCTGTTGTGGAACACAGTAGTCATTTAAGCGCAAAGAGTAAGACTGTCTCATTGAAACTTCTTGTCGGGAATCAGAGCCTGCTGCAGAGTTACTCTCCAGGCAGCCTCATCAGCAGGGATCCTAAAAATCTCTTTGTCCTGGAAAAACACTGAATTTGCATTTTTACAGAGAATCTTTAGTTTTTACATTTTGTGAACAAAAATAAAAACATATACAGTAGAACCCCGTTTATTTGAGCCTCCATTATCTGGCTCTCTATGTAACCGAACTTGGGCTGACAGCCTGAGCCCTGGGTGATGGGGCTCCTGCTGTCAGCCTCGGGCGGTGGGTCTCAGGCTTCAGCTGAAGCCAAAGCTACTAAAGTTCAGTGTTTCATTTTAATTGTGGAAAAATGCAGATTTTTATGTTTTTTATTGGATAATTGATTTTTATTATGAAAAATTAGGATCCCTGCTCATCAGTACAGTTGGGCTGTGGCAGGCTGGCTGATTGGTCACACCATCTGATCAGCTGGAAGGCCAGCAGGCCAGCTCTTAAGCCAGCAGCAGCTCCCCAGCTGCTCAGTGCTCATGCCCACCACTGTGCCTTTCCCCGCCTTGAACCCCTTCTTGCCTGTTACCCTGCTCGCTCCCATTCCTGCTCTCCTGCTTGACCCAGGACTCTGTCTTATGACTACTGACCCCGGCTTGAATCTCAGCTCTGGTATCTAATTTCTGCCATTCGGTTTGACCCTTGGCTTTGGCTTCTGACTACTGGCTCTGGCTCTGATCCTCGTCCTTGGTTTCTGATGCTTGCTGTGACCTTTCGGCCTAACACCTGTTCTGACCAGTAGGCTAGACCACCCTCATCCTGGTTAGCTGACACCACTGGTGAAATTTAGGTAGGAAGAATGTAATTGCATAAACTGGAATTTGACCAGGACACTGATTCTTTCTAAAAGTATTTTGGGATCTTTAATGACCATAAGCAGTGACGACTTTTCTTTTGTATCTAAATTCTAACAAACTGACCAGGCATCACAAACTGTGCACTTTGGAAATACTGGTATGGGCCCCAATTCAATACTTAAGCACATTCTGTGACTTTAAGCAATTGCTTAAATCCAATTGTCTTAAATAGAAATGAAGCATGTGCTGAATTGCTTGTGCTGAATTGGCACCATTAATATCACAATCATTTATTTGTAAAGGGGCATCACTGTATAAGGCACAAAAATATAGTTCCTGCCCCACGGTGCTTGTATCTGACTTGTCTTTATGTACTTTAGTCACTTTATTAATACACTGAAATGTAGTATTGTTAAGGCTACGATTTTGTCACAGAGGTTGGGGAAGTCACTGGCAGCAGGGGGACCCTCGTAGCTCCTAGCTGCTGCAGGTGGTCGAGGTACCCCGGAGCTCCACGCCACTGTGGGCAGCAGGGGGGACCCCAGAGCTCCCAGCCATGGTGGAGAGGGGGACCCTGCAGCTCCTGGCCCAGCCCACCGCAGCTCCCAGCAGCTGCGGGTGGCAGGGGACCCCACAGCTCCAAGCCACGGGTGGTGAGGGCCTCTGGAGCTCCCAGCTGGCCCCAGCAACTGCCTATTTTGTCATGGATATTTTTAGTAAAAGTCAGGAACACGTCACAGGCTTCCATGAATTTTTCTTTATTGCCCGTGTGTGTGTGACCTGTCCATGACTTTTACTGAAAATATCTGTGACAAAATCTTAGCCTTAAGTATCGTCACCAAATTGGCTCATCTCCATTTGTGGAGTTCCAAAGGAATTTACAAATTCAGATTATATTTCTTCTGCAATATGAAATGAATCTTCATGCTCATTCTCAACCTTATTTTAGTCTGGAAAAGAAAACAAATAAGCACGCTGCAATTCTAACTTCCCTTTTTTTCAAATGCAGTGTCAGAAATGTATCTCCTTCCCCTGGTCATAACTCCAAATGAAACATTTCAATTGGTAATCTCACAGGGAATACTCGATCCAAATAAAGCACCAGACTGCCATTCTAGGGTGTTCCTGCTGACAGTTATTTTTCTTTGTTTAATTTGAATGTGATGACAGATAGTTTTATTGCTCCTAACCAGGGGAAAGCACCATTTTTCTTAATTGAGTTTAAAAGATTTATTGCATTAAACACCAATAAGAAGATATACCATATTTGCAAAAATAATCTGATAATTCCTAACAGCATATAATTACTCTCTGAGTGGAAATCAATAGCATTTCTGAAAACAAATTTGCTTACAACATATGTTCCTGATACTTTCCTTTCTCTGTCAGAAAGTGTTCTTTGAAACACTGGGGTGGGAGAAAGGGAACTTTGTTCTAAGATATTCTGCACTTTGTGTGAAGCTCTTTGCACCGCACAATTGACAAGGTGAATTATGGGGGTTTTGTATTCCTCGGAGAATCAGGCAAAGGCCATTATTGGAGGCAGGTTACCAAATCCAACAGACTACTCTATTAGTCTGATCTGGTCTGGTATGGTAAATCCTATGATCCTAGAACAGTCTTCCTGATAATAAGGTAATTGTATTTAATGTCTCATTTGTATTCATATTCACTAATGAGTCTTGTTTATAACAGCACTTTTGAGGAGGCTCCAAAATTATTGTCTTCCCAAGAAAAATGTGGTGGGTGTTGCACAGTTAAAGTCTATACTAAGCAAAATTAATAGCATCAAATTATACTAAAGCATCTTTCCTAGAATGAGTTGATTGTGACACATCAACCAATGGGTTTAACATTTTGTAGATTTTTTTGTGCTCTCAATCTCCACATTGTCTTTGCATTACAACTGGAGTAAGATATAAGTGCCTATTTACAAGACTAGGGTTGTTTGTATTCCTGAGCTTCCCCCTTTTACCCTCTTCGGTGGGCTTGACCGAATATGACTGGCATCTTTTGAAAACTATCCCGCTATGGTCATTTGAAAGGCGGATGCAAACTGTCAGTTATGATCTCTAAGGCCAGCTGATCAGTTTCAACTTTTTCTTTAGCTCTGCTCACCTTGGAACAAACCTAATGTACCGTATGTGGGTGGATAAGGGTCAAAAGAAATTTAAATGCTGCATATGTGATGCAGAAGCAGAAGTTAGAGAGTTTGCCCAACAAGGCACAGTGCACCCTCAAGCAGGCCATGGGAAAGATCTCCGCAGTGGGCCTCGAGTTTAGTGTGCACGGAGGAATGTGGGCATGCCAGGAGCGTGCTATAACCTGGATTCATATAGCCACAAATTTAGAGATGCAGTGGGCCATGTCTGTTATTCCTCCTGTCGCTAGCACTAGCCCAACAGTCTGCTAACGAACCTAAAGAGGGAGATTCGGACTCCCTGTCTCCCTTGTTGTTTCTGGGAGCAAAAACCCTTTTGAGTCACGATTTAGTCATGTGTGCAGGGCTGAGCTGCTTGAAAGAGGATTATGATGTGCACTACATATGTGTGCATGTGTCTGTAAAATCTCTATTATATACAGCTACTCTGTGGAGTATGATGTGGAATAAAGGTTTTATAACCATCCATCTAGGATGGGCACATTACTCATGAGTGGCGAAGCAAGACACACTTTATAGAAATTCATTTGCCTACTTCATAACCGATATATTATGGTCTGGTCACATTAGTTCATCCTGATTAATGGGTACAGTTTATGCAGCTCATTGGCTATGCTTAGTTGAGTTTAAATATTCATCTGTTTGGGGTTTTTTGTTATGATGAAGTTTGGGTTTCTTCTTCGAGGGCTTGTTCACGTCCATTCCACATTAGGTGTGTGCGCGCCGCGTGCACGAGCATTGGAAACTTTTTCCCTTAGCGGCTCCCGTTGGGCCGGCAGGCCCCCCGAGTGGCACCACTGTGCCGTGCATATACACCCCTGCCGGCCCGACCCCCTTCAGTTCCTGCTTACCGTCTGTGGCTGCGTTGGAACAACCTCTCTCTGTCCCTTAGCCTTTAGAGTAGCTGTTATCAGTTAGTTTACGTACAGATTGTGGACACTTCAGTCATTAGGTGCTTGGAGGCCTCCAGCACCTGCCCCGGGCCGCGGGCCCACGGCTTCAAGGCTTGAGCCACGTGCCGCAAACCTATGCCAGTTAGTGACCCCCACGACTCGTGTCTACGTTGCCTGGGGGATGGACATCAAACTGAAAGGTGTAGGATTTGCAAGGCGTTTAAGCCAAGGACAAGTAAAGAAAGAGACTTTGGCCTAAAGCAGCTGTTGATGGAGGCCGCATTGCAGCCGCCGGGCCCGGAGCGCCCGACGCCGGCTCAGGCTTCCTCGGTGCGTAGTGCCCTGGAGCCGTCAGGAGACCCGGCACCGGCTAAGCACTGCAAACTGTCGGCCCCGGAGCACCAGGCTAGGCCCCGGCACCGATCGTTCTCCCCGGTGCGGCCCCCGGCGCAGCCGAAAGGAAGATGCGGTCGTTCCCCGCACAGGAGCCTGGCGCCTCCCAAGGCCCCGAGCGCCGACAAGAGCGGGAAGGCCGCGGTACTGGTGCTGACACAGGCAGTCCCGGCAGCACAAGCCCCACCGAGCCCAGAGCTAAGGGAGCTCAGTGCGGACGATGGGCTCGAGGGCATAACGGATCAGCCCTCCACACCCGGCACCTTTGAGGCTGCAAAGGACCTCGTCGAGCTGTCGGTGGCGAGCCCCCTCCTGTATGGGGAGAACCCTCTGGCGCCCACGCCTCAGGTGCCGTTGAGGGGTAAGCCGGCAATGGTGTGCCGCTCGAAGACACCATCCTGGCACTGCTCCCGGAGTTGGTCCCGGTCGAGGTCTGACTCTGCAGACTCGCTCTTGCCAGTGGCCCAGAAGGAGGTTGTGGCACTGGCAGCAGGTCAACGTGAAGAAGCACCAGAAAGGGCACGCCGCTCTCTGGCACCGCCCAGAGACCGGCACCGGGAGGAGTTGAGACGGCCCTCGCCAGAGGTCTCCTGCAGGTCCCGGTCCTGGGGATACCGGTACCACGCCCAGTCCCGCTCAGCTAGGAGCCACTTGTTCTCCTGCTGGCGCAGATCACTGGCACCGCCCACATCCTTCGCGATCGGCATCGCTGCAGTCCGGCGCTAGCTCCGGCCGCTATAGCTACCCGCACTGAGGCCCGGAAAGCAGGGGACCCTCAAGGGAGCTGGCAACCTCAATGAGGGCCGCCAGGCCATTGGCCCTTCTGGCCCCCCGGGCCTATCAGGAGCACCAAGGGGCCCCGTTCAGGGCAAGTTGCTCGGTGCAGCAGTTCCGGTCCCCACACCTATGCCAGATGGTGCCGGAGGCAACAGTATCCAGGCCTCCAGCATCCCCCCAGCATAGACCGGAGAGTCCGGCACCAAGCCCGGTGCCATCCCATGGACTCGCTCCCCGGCCTGAGCTGGAGGCCCCTACCATGGGAGATGGGGAGCAGGAGGACCCACCAGAGGGGGTCGAGCAGCAGCTAACCGCCTCGTCTTCCCCCGATGAGGCAGTGGCGGGTACAGAGGTGTCCGGCTCTCTGCCGATAGACCGTAGAGCCCACCAGGAACTGCTGTGCAGAGTCGCCCAAAATTTGGGGTTGCAGGCCGAGGAGATGGTTGAGCAGGAGGACCCCATGGTGGACATTTTGAGCTCTGAAGGTCCATCCAGAATAGCGCTCCCACTCATTAAGACCATCCAGTCTAACTGTAAGACTATATGGCAGACCCTGGCCTGCAGTGCTCCAACGGCCAAAGGAGTGGAGCGTAAATACTTTGCCCCATCTAAGGGCTATGAGTTCCTGTTCTGCCACCCGAGTCCATGCTCCATAGTGGTTTCGGCGGTAAATGAAAGGGAACACCATGGTCAGCAGGCCCCAGCCCCTAAAGCCAAGGAGGCGAAACGCCTGGACCTTTTTGGCAGAAAGGTGTACTCATCTGGAGGCCTTCAGCTGAGGATTGCTAACCAGCAGGCCACCCTCAACAGGCACAATTTCAGCTCTTGGGCAGAGGTGGGGAAGTTTAAGGACAGCCTCCCGCAAGGCTCCCAACAGGAGTTCACGGCCCTGGTGGATGAGGGCAAGGCAGTAGCCAAGACCTCTCTCCAGGCCTCCCTGGATTCGGCAGACACAGTGGCTAGAACAATCGCGTTGGGGTGGTCATGAGGCACTCGGCGTGGCTCCAGGAGTCAGGCCTCCCCCCTGAGGTCCAGAATACACTCCAGGACCTCCCCTTCGAAGGGTCCGGGCTCTTCTCAGACCAGACAGACGCGAGGCTGCATAGCCTCAAGGACTCGTGAGCTATGCTCAAGTCACTGGGTATGCACACCCTGGCGACGCAGAGGAAGCCCTTTAAGCTGCAGCCTCCCCCTCAACGCCAGTACCAGCCCCACCATAGGCATGAGCCTTACTGTAGGTGAGGCAGGCATAACAGGTGACGGCGCAGTAACAATAATAACAATAATGCGCCGGGCCAGAACCAAGGCCAGCACAAACCCCAGCTGGGCACTAAGCCAGGCTTTTGAAGGTGCGCTCGAGGACAGCATACCAGACCAGTCACCAGATCCATCCCTTTGTTTCCTGAACTGCCTGTCCCGTTTCTCCCGTGCGTGGTCCACCATTACGTCAGACTGTTGGGTCTTACACACGGTGTGGAATGGGTACTCGCTGCAGTTTGCCTCCCTACCCCCCCTTCCCCGTCCCTCTTCAGGGACCCCCTCACCAGCATCTCCTAGAGGAGGAAGTCCGCTCGCTTCTAGAGGTGGGGGCGGTAGAGGCGGTGCCTCACGGCCTAAGGGGAAAAGGGTTCTACTCCCGGTACTTCCTCATCCCCAAGGCCAAAGGGGGCCTTCACCCCATCCTAGACCTGCGCGGGCTCAACAAGTTCCTGGTCAAGGCCCAGTTCCGCATGGTCTCTCTGGGCACCATCATCCCTTCCCTGGATCCAGGGGACTGGTACGCTGCCCTCGACATGAAGGACACATACTTTCATATCGCCCTCTTCCCAGCACATCAGTGGTTCCTACGCTTCACCGTGGGCCGAGAACATTACCAGTTTGCGGTTCTCCCATTCGGTCTAGCTGCGGCCCCAAGGGTGTTCACTAAGTGCATGGCAGTGGTGGCGGCCTTCTCATGGAGGCAGAGAATCCGAGTGTACCCGTACCTTGACGACTGGCTCCTGGCAGGCCAATCCAAAGCAGAGATGCGGGGCCATGTGGAGGTGGCCCTGAGATTGTTCCATGAACTGGGGCTCCTGGTCAAGTCCACGCTCGTACCCACGCAGAGAGTAGAATTCATAGGGGTGGTCCTGGATGCGGTGCAGGCCAGGGCAAGCCTTCTGGTATCCCAATTCTGGGCTATCCAACAAGCAGTGGCCTCCCTGCGCCAGTTTCCAACGACAACAGCCAGGTGCTGCCTGCGGCCATTGGGCCACATGGCAGCATGCACGCACGTGGTCAGGCATGCCAGACTGAGACTCAGGACTCCGCAGGCGTGGCTCGGTTGGGTGTACCGCCCGGGGTGTACTTGGTAGTGACAGCCCCAAGGGATGTGCTGGACTCCCTGCTGTGGTGGCACTCCCAGCCTGTGATTTGCGAAGGCATCCCCTTTGCCGCCCCACTTCCGGACCTGACACCGGTAACGGATGCGTCAGACCACGGGTGGGGGGCTCACCTGGGGGACCTCATGACACAGGGGCTGTGGTCCGAGGCAGAGCAGTCGCTCCATATCAACGTGAAGGAGCTCAGGGCAGTTCGTCTCACCTGCCAGACCTTTCACGCCACTCTGAGAGGTCACAGCATGACAGTTCTGACGGATAACACTACTGCCATGTTCTATATAAACAACCAGGGTGGGGCTCGTTCCTCGCCACTCTGTCGCAAGTCTCTCCTCCTCTGGGACCTTTGCATAGCCCATGCAATTCACCTTGAGGTGTTCTATCTCCCGGGGGTGCGGAACAAGCTGTCGGACTCCCTCAGCAGGTTGTACCGCATGCACCAGTGGATGCTCAGGGCGGACGTCGTGCTTTCGCTCTTCCGCAGGTGAGGGTTTCCCCGGGTAGATCTGTTTGCCACCAGGGCCGATGCCCAGTGCCTGCGGTTCTGCTCGTTCCAGGGCCGCAGCCCAGGCTCACTCGCAGACACGTTTGCGATCCCGTGGAGAGGGGGCTTGATGTATGCCTTCCCCCTCCCCTTGGTTCACAAGGTCCTGTTCAAGGTGCGCAGGGACAGGGCGGCGGTGATCCTCATCACCCCAGCCTGGGCCCGCCAACACTGGTACATATCGCTCCTAGAGCTGTAGGTGGAGGCCCCAATAGTCCTGCCCCTACACCGGGACCTCATTACACAGGATGGCGGGCGGCTTCTCCACACCGACCTGCAGTCGCTGCAGCGACAGCATGCAGGCTCTGTGGCTAAGCGCCCTGGAGAGCCAGTGCTCCCTTCCTGTGCAGCAGATTCTGCTTGGCAGTAGAAAGCCCTCTACTAGGGCGGCCTATATGGCCAAGTCGAAAAGGTTCTCGTGTTGGTGTGAACCCCGACAGGTGCGGCCGGGCCAGACCCCGGTGCAGACCATTCTGGAGTACCTCTTGCACCTCAAGCAGCAAGGGCTAGCCCTGTCCTCACTCAGAGTGCACCTGGCGGCCATCTCTGCCTTCCATCCGGGGTTCTCGGGGGGCTCGGTGTTTTCCCACCCAATGGTGGGACGGTTCCTTAAGGGGTTGGAGAGGGTGTTCCCGTACTCCTGCCCCCCCAGTCCCTCCATGGAACCTTAAACCTGGTCCTTTCTAAACTCATGGAACCCCCTTTCGAGCCCCTCGCTACCTGTTCTCTCCTCCACCTTTCCTGGAAGGTGGCATTTCTGGTTGCCGTTACCTCGGCCAGAAGGGTGTCCGAACTGAGGGCCCTCACCTCTGAGCCACTGTACACAGTATTTCACAAGGACAAGGTGCAGCTCCGGCTGCACCTCAAGTTCCTCCCTAAGGTGGTCTCCCAATTCCATCTGGGCCAGGACATTTATCTGCCGTTGTTCTTCCCGAAACCCCATATGGATCCGAGTCACCGCAGCTTGCACACCCTGGATGTGCGTCGAGTGCTGGCGTTCTATTTGGAGCACACCAAGCCCTTTCGCAAATCCACACAGCTGTTTGTGGCCGTAGCTGAGAGGATGAAAGGTCTCCTGGTGTTGGTACAATGGATCTCGTCTTGGATTACAAGCTGCATCTGGGTGTGCTATGAGCGTGCAGGTGTTCCGCCCCCGGCGCTCACGGCCCACTCACCAGGGCGCAAGCGGCTTCCACGTCTTTCCTGGCACAGGTCCTGATCCAGGAGATCTGTAGAGCAGCCACCTGGTCCTCGGTGCACACCTTCACAACCCACTACGTGGTCAACCAGCAGGCCAGAGAGGATGCGGCAGTTGGCAGAGCGGTCCTCTGAGCAGTTGTTCCGTGACTCCTACCCTCCTCCAGAGGTAGGCTTGTGATTCACCTAATGTGGAATGGACGTGAACAAGCACTCGAAGAAAAAACGGTTACTTACTTTCTCGTAACTGTTGTTCTTCAAGATGTGTTGTTCACGTCCATTCCACCACCCACCTCCTACCCCTCTCTGGAGTCGCTGGCAAGAAGGAACTGGAGGGGGTCGGGCCGGCAGGGGTATATATGCACGGCAGAGTGGCGCCACTCGGGGGGCCCACCGGCCCTACTGGAGCTGCTAAGGGAAAAAGTTTCCAATGCTTGTGCACGCGCACACCTAATGTGGAATGGACGTGAACAATACATCTCGAAGAACTACAGTTATGAGAAAGTAAGTAACCGTTTTTTCTTTCCACTTTGCTTCCCTCCTTGAGATCCTTCCATTTAAGCGATTGGAAAGACTTGATAGAGGGTGAAGTAATCAGTGACACCTGAGTGGACATGTCCAGATTGCAGAAGAATCAAGGGCAGATAGTGAGAGCCATTTGGTGAAAATAAGAATGATTGAATTTATATTTTGTGAAAACATAAACGCATTGTTCTGTTTTCAGTTTTTTCCCTTTTAGTATTGAAGCCCTTCGGCTTGACAACTGGTGCCTGGAATTTGCTGAATATGTCACAGTTCTGCCCAGTAGTAAATGAAACAAGGTTCCTCGGACCTCACAAGCCTTTCTCTCACATATGGTGTTGTCTCTCTGTAGCAGAACTCTAATGGGTTTCAAAGCTGCCCTCTCACCTGCCCACCAAGGCCATAAGAAAAGATGAGTAGCATTAATACTTGGAAGGGTTGAATCAATTCCTCTGAAGGACCTGGCAAAGTAACTTTCACTGTCTCTCTTTCTCATGTTAATAACAAACTTGGCGTAATCACATAATGAAATTTAAAAGTGGTCTGTGGAATGCAATTTTAAACTTAATTGATCAAAAGACAGGTTGATGAAGCTCCTGATTTTAAAGCTGTTAACATATTTAAACAGTATTGCTTTTGTGCACATGCTTAATTGCCATGCTCAGCAATAAACAATGCAATAGTTTCCATCATAATAAAATGCTTTTAGCCCAAAGAATAACCACACTCTCTAATGTTAATTCTAATGTGTGATTGTTTGATTTCCCATTATGAGAGAAAACAATAGCACCATCTTCATCACCATCTTTTGGGGAGCAAACCTTTTTGAGAATTATAGTGAGATGCTTGTGTGAGTTTATGAAAATCTGATGTGTTTGGCAGCCAACCTAATACTTAATTATGTGACAAGCAATTCCATAGTAAAGGTATAATGCACCCCCTGCAGCCTGAGAGATGGGGGAGGGTTTTTTTCGGGCAAGGGGGAAAAGAGGGCTCTGACGTATCTTTAAGGGTCTCCTCTATCCTTGTAGGAGCTCAACTTCCTTGTGGGCTTGGGATGGAGGAAGGTAGCTGAGACAGTGAGGGCATCCTAGCAGATTGGCTGGTCTGAGGAGCACAGCAGAAGCCCACTGGCTTTTGCACACTCAAGGGGAGGGCACATAAACCTTTTCCCTCTGGCCACGGAGCCATTACATACCCAGAAGAGCTCCCAGACTTGGGGTTAGAGTAGAACTGGATGTTTGTGCCATGCTATGGGTATCATGCTAGCCATCTTTTGGGGACTGGGAAGGTTAGGACGTAAAATTCAACCTGTCATAATTTGGCAGGTATCTAGTATAGGTATTGCGGAGGAAGGGGTCTGGTTCCCCAATAACCTGGAATTGAAAGTGAAGTTAGGGGAAGGCATCCGTAAAGAAGCTGGGAAGTGGGGTTGGGGTTTCTAACGTCTGGTACAGCGAGGAGATAACCCTCTTTCCCCCAACCTCTTAACCGTTCTACGAGGGGAGAGTGATGAGGCTGGAACTGGATGTTGAAGCTCACAGTAGTGCTTCACCAGGCGGAACAGATTATGAAAGGAAGTGTGACCTGCACTGGATGGCTTAGTGTTGGTTAGTTCCCAGAGTAATTAAATTAATAAAGTTATGGCCTCGTGAAACTACATCTCTTGTGTCTTGTCTTGTGTGCCAGGGACAATATATTGCACAATGCTGCTTAATACAGTTCAGAATTGTTTGAATGAGGGAAAGAAAGGAAAGGGGAAATCAACAGATTTACCAGAAGAAATGAGGAAATTTCTTTACTTTGTTGCTCTACTAACATACAGAATATTCAGTTAGTCTCATTTTGTGCAGTTCATATTTTAAAGTATTTTCAGACATGCACTCTTTTGTTGTTTCTTTAGTAACCTTATGCGAGTATACAACTTATCATGAAGCACTTTAACAACATCAGTGAAAATTATTTCCTCGGCTCTAACTTATTTCAATACTTAATAATATATTTCATTGCGTCTATCTTTTTTTCTATTTATAAATTGCAAGCAATTTATTGCAAATCTGAAGTTCTTTGTGGAATAATTTTGTTAATAATTAGTTTTCTTTATCTAATTTATGAGTCGTTTGTTGTGAATCTTCTAAATTTATCCCTGACTAGATGACTGAACTCTTGGAATCAGGCTTTTGCTATAAATAATCAAATTTCAAGATCAAAATTCACTTTCCATAATATTCACTGATTCTGCAAATTCTTACACTGCTGATAACTAATAGCATTGAAAGAATGTGAATATTCAGAAAGACAGTCCAAGGACAAAGGATACGTACATCTGACATTTTTCAGAGTAACAGCCGTGTTAGTCTGTATTCGCAAAAAGAAAAGGAGTACTTGTGGCACCTTAGAGACTAACCAATTTATTTGAGCATAAGCTTTTGTGAGCTACAGCTCACTTCATCGGATGCATACTGTGGAAAGTGTAGAAGATCTTATTATATACACACAAAAAGCATGAAAAAATACCTCCTCCCACCCCACTATCCTGCTGGTAATAGCTTATCTAAAGTGATCACTCTCCTTACAATGTGTATGATAATCAAGGTGGGCCATTTCCAGCACAAATCCAGGTTTTCTCACTCCCCCACACACACATAAACTCACTCTCCTGCTGACATTATTTGCGTAAATACTTGTACAAATTTTCTGAGGTACAGTAGGGCCGACCACAAGTGTTGAAAAATCAGGACATCAAAAATTGTGAGATTTTTTAAAAAAAGAAAATTTGGGGTTCTATTTATTTGTCTTCCAGTTTTTGAGCCTCAAGATTTCACATTTTCATGCTTTGCTCTGCAGCCATAAGGGTTAGAAACATACTTTATTTTTTAATGAAAGCTGACATTCTTATATAATTACTTCACACCAGAAGCCGGGTCTTCATATGTTGTGAGACTTGACAACTCTGGATGTATTTGCTTAGCTCTACTTAAACTGATACACAGGAAAACAGCGAGATATAATGTTTTTATTTATCTAATCCAAAGGTTCCCAAACTGTGGCCCATGAATACTGCTTCACAGAAAGCTGCCTGGTCACATGGTACTGGCTTTCCTGCTTGTTTCTACCTACTGCATTGCATTTAAAAAGCTAAAAGCTCATGAATACTTTCCTAATTGTATTTTTTCATGCAGACAATTGCTTTTGTTGCCACAGTGATTTTACATGATCACGAATGGTAGGAAAGCTGGCTGGCACAGTCACAAATGGTATAGTCCATGCAATTGTGAACAGGAAGGTGCCTATGAGTCCTGGTCTCTATTAAGAGGGGCTCTATGCTGTGGAAAAACATGAGAAGCCCTGATCTAATTCTTCTAAAACAAGAGGAGAAGGAGGGAGGACGTTTTGCTCATCTCTAGGAAGAATTTCTGCAGGTACTTAACCCGGCAGCACTGCCCAGCCATTTAGATAGGAAACAAAGAAAAATACTGTATCCAGTGGAAACTATCGGAAGAAATAAGGGAGGTAGAATGTAGTGTCCTAACATGGGGCATTTTACTAGTACGTATGATTTATTACGCCCATTCTTAAAAAATATAGTGGGAGCTTTTCGGCTCCAAGTCAGGAGAGCACATAAGCACGTGCTTTAGCCCATCTTTTTTCAGGATGTCATGTAAGCATGGGCTTAACAGCAGCATGTATTAAGTCCCACTGACTTCAGCGGGCCAAAGCCTTGTTTTTACATACCGTCCAACAGTCAGCAACCCCAGCAGCGCAGTAACCCTGTGGCATCATACTGAAGCATTAGTTCTTCACTGATTTCAAGGGCCCTACTTCCAACAGCACCAGGCATTTCTGGGAGGGACACGGCTCAAGTCCTGAGCCAAGCTACCTTTTCTTATGAGCTTCCGGGCACTGATAAGATCACAGCACCAGGTGATGTAGCTGCAGAACTGTTTCATTCTGTTACTGCAGCACTGCTTCAGGGACATGACAGTGCCAGTTAGTGACGCATGCAATTGTAAGTCCTTTCCTTGAGGCACTGTGGGAATGATCTATTTTAATTGCTTTAGCTTAATTCTAGAACATATTGAAAATAGCATGGCTTTTATACTGTAGTACATTTAATGTTCAGCTGAGTTTTACAGTCCGCTGAGTTGGAATAAATCTATATTATTTACTCTTACAAAGCAATGGCCACTCAGCACATTCAGTAATCCAGTACATTTCATTTTATGGGCAAATCCTTTACCTTGCACCAAACCTGAGGAGAAGGGTTTTGTTCAGGGAAAGGAGTGAGGAACCTGTGCTGGACAGAACCTTCCTTACCTTCTTGTGTTGATCAGTAAATTTGCATACTCATGAATCTCCCAGCCCTGCTGTTCCTAGCACTACCTACAAAACCCCTCTCAGCAGTGATGTGAAAAGAGCTTTGGAAGAGCAGGGTGGCAAGACGCACAGGTGATGTGCCTCCTTCATTCGCTCTAGGTAACATGCCCATCTTGAAAGCTCTCCAGTTTCAATGCATCCAGGGTCCTCTGCTCTCATGCAATGGGGGAACAGGATTTGCCCCAGCTGTCAAATTCCTGTGTCCTTGGCATATCCTAATAACAATAACCCAAATCAAACATTTAATAGAGTTAATGCTTTTGCCAGGGTCATGGCTTCTTTTTTCCCTTTTGGGAATATGGCATGTGTCTCTCATTTTTTCCTCCATTGCTGATAGCAGTGTGAATAACAAATTGTGCTGAGGAGTCAAAAGAGACAAAGCCACCCCATTAAAGGTTTTAGGGCGACTCTGCAAGTGACACTGAGAATGGAGGTGGAAGATACTGGGGTCACAAAGGTGTAAGAAAGGGAAGAATTTCTGCTGTCTCTATTCCTGGTGTTCAGGAAAGAAGGTTGTTTCATTCTCAGAACCCAGTTATAGGGCTGGCAGTTGGGGCGGGGGATGTGTCTTTTTGCTCTTAAGCACTTAAACTGAGCATGTTTGGCATCGAAATCATTGAGAAAATAAACTCCACGCTGCCATTTTGCAAAGTCACTTTTCAGAGCAGAACAGCCCTTTAAATCTTTTCTCGGACACTAATCCAAATTGGACAAGACAAAATCATGTTCTAATGTGCCTTGTAGGACACATCCCCTGCAGCACTGCAATGAGATGTGTCTGACACAAGGCAATATGTATTGTGTGAGGTAAAAAATAGCAGAAATACGTATTTTTAATGGCAGTAAGAGCCAGTGGAACTTGCATATGAGCTTTATGTAAAGTCACATGGAAGCAAATTATTCATTCGACATGCAGGGTTCTGAGTAGTTCAGAAAACGTTTGGGGAACACTAAACTGGACATGCTTATTTCTTCATGAACAGCTGAAGTAAATAATTTTACTCAGACAAGTTTCTTTATTTAAATTTCTGGTATAGTAGTGGGGTATACTCATCCAAAAACATGGGGCTCAGTTGTGATCTGGGGACACAGAAGTAAATCCCCTTGTCAAGTGTTCCCCTGGGGCAGGGACATGGGAAGGCAAATCTTGGCAGGCCTACACCACCTCTCCCACCCCTGTGCAGCCTATAGCAAATGAGATTGGGGGAAGGAGGGAGTTTGGGTGGAGTCCTCTATTATCTGGTTATTCTGCACTTTGGAACAGCGCCATATGGAGCTATCTGAAGTAGTCCCTGGGACTGCTTTAATTTAGCCCCTGACTGCACCAGCCTCTATATTAGCCCAGAATTCAGGAGGCATAAAGCGGGTATACAGAGAGCTTTACCTTCACAAATCCTGGGCTGTGCAGCTCAGAATCTGATCAGAAGGTGCAGCTCAGAATCTGGCCCATGGTTTACCAATGTTTTACATAGCCTTGTTGGAGGAAAGTAAGGATTTTTTCACCTTGTATTTTGTAACATGATTGCAGCTCTAAATAAAAAAATCAAATACCCCAGTACATTCTGCTCACAAATTTAATCTATTACTGTCATGACTCATCATATTTCATCACTTGATGCACATTGTTACTCATTTAAAAAGTTGCATCACTTTTTCAGATATTCATTTGGAAGGATTTGTGCTGTACAAAGAGGATTTAAGCGTCCTTTTGGGCAGCAGATTTATTCTTCTAGGAGATGCTAATTTAGTGGATTCTCTGGCCTTTGTACATTTTCCCCCTCGATTGTTTCTTGGCTGGTAATGGTGAGCTCTGAACAAAATAGACACATGGGCAGTTTCCAAATTCTAGCCAGGGTACAAATTTACCAGTGTACAAATGCCAGTTATAAATTTCTCCTAAGTAGCTGTAGGAACACCTTTAAAAAGGGATTTCTAATTAATCTTGGAAGCATTACAGTGTGTTTAATGGTGGGAGGGATTGTTTTTTCAGGACTGGCTAATTGCCCCAGCAACGGGTACAAATCTGTGTGGTTACAGTGCACAAAAAACAGACACATTTAGATTTCATTTGGGATACCTGTGAGCTTTAGTAAAAGCTGCATGAAGTGCTAGCACGGCAAATAACTGGGGATTATAGTTACAGTATGTGACACGCTGCATCACGAACACATACTCTGCCTAGTTGTGTGTATGTATCCATCTATCACAAAAATTCTCCCCGTTCTCACCCATTCCCTCCTCTTTTGTATAATGAAAAAAGCAACTCTGTTGATGCTGTTCCCAGCATCGGTGCTTTGGCCGCTGCGGGGGAGGGAGAGTAGACCAGATGAGGGCAGCACATGTAGCTGCAATGTTTGCATATCACTAGGGCTAGGGCTGTTGCTTAGTTTACAATCTCTGGACTGAAATCTGAGCTCCTTACTGAGGAGCACACCCACTGATTTCAATGGGTTTCGGATTGGGTTTCTCCTCCTTCCTCCTCCTCCTTTTCTAATCATGACTACATTGTACTGAGCTGTATACATCTGTGGGTTCAGATCCAAGCCTTTCCTTGGTGTTGACAATGGAAATTGACATTTCACACAGCACCAGGGATAGCCTGGCATTCATCATAGCATCAGAACTCATTAGAAACCTGTCTCATAAGTCATTTCATGGATATATGGGGCCTGATCGTTTTCTAATTAAAGTCAGTGGGAGTTTTTGTACTATTGGCAATAGTAGGAGCATGATCAGGACCTTTTATGCTATTTTTAAAATCATGTTATTTATGAATATGAGTAAACTGAACACTGCACTCCTGTCTCTGCCTGTCACCATTCATTATGTCTAGCATCCACAAACTCTGCCAGGGCAGAGAGATGAGAACCTAGTACAATAAGCGTTGCCAACTGTACTTAGGTTTGTTGTATCTATCTGTGTCTCTGGGAGATTGTTTCTATATAAAAGGCAATTCTACTCCAAAAAGTCATTATGTAAGAAATTAAGACTGGCACCTTATATTCAGTAGTTGTTGCTCCATGTGTGTATTCAAAGGCACCAGTTAACCTTTGAGACAGAAGAGAGTTGTTGTTTTTTTATTACATTGTTGGCCCCATTGCAACAACACAGCTATGAGAGAGTGAACCGGTTCTTTTGTAGCTCATTCATCAACAGTTGCTGACTAAATGTCAGTGTCCCAGCCTTCTCTGATGGATGTAGGGCTGCTCTTTAATAATTTATGCATATTGTATGTTGACCCAGTTATTGGGATGTTTACTACATGGCTATACTGGATAAAATCAACAGGGCTGTAGGGAAACAATCAGGGGGAAACAACAACCAGAGGGACACCCCTCAGCGCTCTCTTTAGAGCCATTGACCCTTTGGAGACTGGCCTAACTCCCATTAAGCCTACCAAACTGGTTTTGGACAGCAAGGCAAAAACCCCAGGAACTGAGAGGACAAAAGAAATCAGTCTGGAAAATAATTACTCTAGTGGGAGGAAGCTGTTGCTGAGAAGCTGTTCAGACTGGCACTCTCAGGCTTATGCTGGGGATGCCTGAAGAAGCTTGGCCTACCCGGATCACCATCAGAGGATGGAAGGGTTTTAGGTAAGATTGACATGTACACACTGTTTTGTTGTTTAAAAATCCTTTTTCTCTTCTGTTGTGCTTTGTTTTTGCTGCTAAGGTTAAACAATACTTACAGTTACTAGACAGCCTTCTTAAATGTCTTTACCACTGGTCACAGACTCCCAAAATGAAGAATCGCAAGTGCTGAACCCAGTCATAGCTGCTGGGTAAGCACAGCTGATACACAGGGAGGTGTAGCCTTGGGCCCACTCTGAGAGTGGGAGAATTATGTGATTTCACCCCAGGAGAGGTGGGCACAAGGCCTGACACCTGTCATGGCCGCAGAGATACCGGAAAGGGGACAGAGCTGCACCTAAACCTGTAACAATCTTCATCTATGCCCTTTATTACACCTGCTCACCTCCAAAAGTTGACAAAAGTTGCGTAGCATGGGTGTAACTGACATCAGCATTTATCCCACAGAATCTTTATTGCTGGTGATGAAGTTTTGGCCAGAAAGAACACAGCTTGATGATCTTTTCCCCTGTGTTTGCAGGGGTGGCAGGTAACAGAAATAACCATCTTTAATAAGTAAACCATTCCATTTGATCTGGAAATCACTGCGATGCAATAAATGTGGAGCCCAGCAATGCCATTTTTTGAAAGTTGCTTTTCAGAATAGAATTGCACTTTTAAGGAAAACTCTGGAGTAATATAAAAACTGTTGCATTTAATTAGAAGATAGAATAAATCACTAAAACATATAATTTTTAAAAGATTAGTTAATAATTAATCATTAAACTTATTGCAAGCCTGAGGACATGGGCCCTGAACTGCTCCTTCTTTTTGATTTGAAATCAAGAGAAGTTGAAGTCTCAGCATATTCCCTTTGTGTAGGACTGACTGGTTCAGGTACATGTTAATTAGCTCTAGATTGAGTTGTGACCCATTTCTGCTGGCTATTCAGTGATCTATGTGTAAGAGTTTGGTGGGCTCAGTCCAGTTCCTAGCAGACAGGTATCTGCATCACAAAAACTGACTCTTTGGCTGGCAGCCTCAGTAGAGATGTCAAGGCATGGAAGGACCATGGAGGTTGAACTACCCTCCTGCCACTAGAAACAGTCCCTCCAAGTCAGGGTTTGAGTCACAATGACGGAACAGTGTAGGGAAGCTTACACTTTAATTGCTTATGCTATATCTGTTTAGTAGGATAAATAGACAACTTCATATTGTCCAGGACTTCAGTGCTACTGTCTCTCGCTGCTCTTTTAAAAAAAATTCTCTGCAGGGTTGAAGGTCTCAATTCCCAAAATGTTCATGTAATTCAGAGTATTTATTTTCTCTTAAGTGAAAACATACTCAGGCTACATACTGTTTGACCTCCCAGAAAAACTGTAAATGTGTTTCCACTTGGGATTAAAATCATTGTGGATTGCTGAAGGGCACACTGCAGCTACCTGAACCATACCTAATCTGGACAAATTGCAAAGGAGCCACATATTACAACAGTGTCAATCAAATAACCTTTACAGTCTCTCGCAAAAGGTTAAAATGAGACCCTCATGGAATTAAAGGGTCTAAAGCTCTAAAAATTGTCCTTTTGGGAGAAGAACAGCCCTTATTTCATTTTAAAAGATCTAGCTGTATTGCTTTTTATGGATATTTTATGTTTATTAACTCAGTGGTGTTGGGTTTCTTTTTGTTTCATTTTTTTTTCTGTTTTGCATAGCAGGGAGCTAACGCTATTGCAAAGACAGGATAGTCTATTTTTTCAGTTTGAGAACCACTGGTGTTTTGTACAGGTTAGTTTACTTATGAAGGCAGCAGTAATCACAGCCACAATACAAACATAATTTAAAGTTAGTATCAGTAATAATAATTATATTATGGTAGCACCCAATGGGGCCCCATTGTGCTGCTTGCTGTACAGACACAGAATATAGACAATCTCAATGGTTTACAAACTAAAGACAGAAACAGACAAAGGTTATGGGATGTGGATATAGCAAACAAATCAATATGATGAAGAACAGGCACAGTTTAAACTATGACAGGTTTCAGAGTAACAGCCGTGTTAGTCTGTATTCGCAAAAAGAAAAGGAGTACTTGTGGCACCTTAGAGACTAACCAATTTATTTGAGCATAAGCTTTCGTGAACTACATCCGATGAAGTGAGCTGTAGCTCACGAAAGCTTATGCTCAGATAAATTGGTTAGTCTCTAAGGTGCCACAAGTACTCCTTTTCTTTTTAGTTTAAACTATGCCGTTTTGAAACTCAGATCCCAGTCCTGCAATCAGATTTGCATAGCCAGGCCCATAACCCCGAAATAGCACTCCACAGACTTCACTGGGACTTCACATGGGCATAAGTGTCTGCCTGTCCTGAATGGGTTGCAGGATTGGGACCATATATTATATCATTTTTGAACTGTTCCATGATCAGTGTGATCAGATAGTTTATGTGATTAAATAGATACTGTCAGCACAGAAATCACACTTAGGACTTGTCTGCGTGAACACTTAGTTCATGGTGAGCTGGGGTGTAAATCTGCCCTGCAGTAGATGAAATGGCAGTAGACTAAAGTGCACTTGGGGACTTTTAGTGAGCAGCAGCAGCATCATCCATAGAGACACTTAGTATGCAGCAAGCTAGTGTGGGGTAGATTCATAGCCCACTTGCCACGAACTAGGTGTTTGGACAGCAAAGCCCTTCGAAATGTCTATGCCTCTGTTATCAATAGCACCTGGATTATTAAAGTGACATAATTTAAAAAATACAATTTATTTTTCCCCACTTACAATCTACTTACTTTTTGATTTCACTCTGTGTTGACAATGAAAATAGACTGCAGAGTATCACTTTTGTGTATAGCCAGTTTCAGTTTCTGATTATTTCATAAACTACCACAGTGCACTTTCTTTGGGTTCACAATGCTTTATGAGGCAGTTTTAAATTGAATTACTGAAATTTTAAAAATGTAATGTAAACATTCTATTCATATGCAGTTCTGTAAAAGAATAAATAAATCAGTAACTCTTTTCTTATTTACTATAACCTACATTTTGTACTTAAATCTAGTTCAGTGTCCCTTTAACTCCTTCCACTGTCTCCATTCATAAGATTGTTACAGATTTCTATTGCTATTATTTTATTTACAAATTTTTATATTCATATTTTGTTTGTTTTTTAATCATAGAAATGTAAGGATAAAAGTTCATGCCATGTGGTTACTGGTCGGCCACCATAATC
Organism: Lepidochelys olivacea; assembly: GCF_965140295.1. Taxonomy (NCBI): domain Eukaryota; kingdom Metazoa; phylum Chordata; order Testudines; family Cheloniidae; genus Lepidochelys; species Lepidochelys olivacea. The sequence goes on along the minus strand of NC_140412.1, from coordinate 173,080,780 downwards.
TCTTTAAATTGAGAGTGTAACAAAAAGTACCATATTTCATACAGTAAGATTCCATTTTTACTCCAACTGTGACGTGACTTCATTACTGTTTGGCGAGAGAATCCACAGCCGCAATACCACACAAAGAGGAGGCCTGGTCAAGAGCATGGATATGATTTTGTCGCAGTATAATTATGCACAATTCATGGCACAGTCACAGTAAAAGTAGATAATTTCATGCTGTGGTCATGGCAACCTTGGGGACCCTGCTGCCACGCATTAATGCTTTGTTAGTTCACTTTGATCTAGTCCCTTTTTGCAGGACTGGAGCAAAGGGAACTATCAAACTGTTAATGCGCAGCAGCTGATCAAAGCGAACTAATGAACTGTTCATGCACGGCAGCACAATCTATATAAATGGCAAAATTCATGGTTCCATGACAGTGGTGACCTTTCCCAGGCACGCTGAAGTAAATGGCAAAATTCTTAGGTTCTGAGACCGTGGTGACATAATCATATCCTTAGTCATGAGGCTTGAGAGTGAGACAGCCTAGCTCTGCTATACGCTTCCTATGTAAACAAGCATAAATCTCTCACCTTATTTGTGTCATATTTTTCCAATATGTCTAATGGGGATAATAACACTTAGCTATCTTGCGGAGGAGAGGGGATGGTCGGATAAATTTAAGATCCTCATTAATGGCTGGATTCTATGCTATGCTCTCAGGAGGTATGGTAAAGATGGTTCATTATGATTAAAATTTGTTTATTTGTTTATTTTATTTTTGTATTTCTGTAGCACCTAGGACCTCAGTTAAGAACCTGGGCCCCCATTGTGCTAGGCTCTGTACACACACAACAAAAAGATGAATGAAGTGGGTATTCACGCACAAAAGCTTATGCTCCAATACGTCTGTTAGTCTATAAGGTGCCACAGGACTCTTTGCCACTACAACAAAAAGACAGTCCCTGCCCCAAAGAGTTTACATTTTAACTATAAAAGATGGATCCAGACAGACATGAGAGTACAAGGAAACAACTGTCTAAATAGAAAAGCCAGACACAGGGTAGGGAGAAATATTGGCTTTAAGCAAACTTTTTACCTCCCAGTTGCTGAGCGGCAACACTCTCCAGTGCAGGGAGCAGCCCAGAGTAGCTGGAGATCCAACAGCTCTCTGGCCATTCTCATCCTATCTCATGGCATGTCCGCTCACCAGAGGGCTATCAATGGGGAGCAGTATAGGGCTGTGTACACCAGCCATAGTCTACTCCTGCACTGGGAGAATTTTTCCAGCAGCTGTTGAAACTCCTCCACACTGCCAGCACAGTGTGCAGAGGATACAACAGGGCCCAGAATGTGGCTATAAGTTTCTATCAAAATGCAAAATACTATTACTTATTATTTAGCGATGTTTTCTGTTGCTGCAGTCGCTAGTTATTCTTTGACTTGCGGTACCCCCAACCTGTAGCTAGATATCATGCTGGGATAATAACTGAAGTCAGGCACCGCTGTAGTGTAATTATAAATATGACCCAGAGGAAAGAACTTCTGTTATCTTTGAAAGGACTCAACCCTGGAAGTACTAAAAGCAGGCCATGTACCATACATAATCTGATAGCATGAAGATACCTTATTTTGGGTTACAGGCAAATTAAATAAACAGGCTTGAAAGAGATCAATCCCATATTGCATAAATTTCCTTCTCCCATGTGAAACCGGTCATATTAATGATTTCCAGCACAATGCTTTTCAGATACAGTAGCAAATTTAATCTCTGGATAGTGAGGATGAAGTATCATCTTCAAATTTGACTAATATGTCTCCAGACAATTCGGAATATCATCTTCTAAGCAGCATCTGATATACTAAAAAAAAATCTATTTATGTTTGACACTTTACATTTTTGGCAGTTTGACAGGCTGCACAGTCCATCATTCTGACATATTGCACCACAACTTTGTGACACACTGGAGCACTGAGAATAATTAGATCTTGGAGTGAAGTTTTTGCAACAGCATCACCCATCCATCTAGCTGAAGCAGAGTGGATAAAGCCAGTTTGCTAATTAGCCAAATTACATGGATATTCAGCACATCTGTAATTCTTTATTAGCCAATAGAAATGTATGTGCTTCAACTAATGTGCACGATTCTGGTGAGAGATAAACCTTGGGCCCTGTTCTCTCACCCCATCCACATGTAGGGTAGTCCCATCAAACTCAGTGAGACTGCTCGTGAGGATAGGCACTACTCGAAGTGCACGAGAGTTATAGACTCAGACCCATTGCCTTCAAGTTATTTACACATTTTTGTAAATGCATTTCTTAAAAGGAGAAGGAATATCAGTAAAAGATCAGTGTTCACAACAAAGAAGTGGAGTCACTGTGTGTTTTTGCATATTTTCTCATGGTTAACGTCAAGGGAAATTGCATCCATGTCATTGAATCTCCTTGTGCTTCAGCTACGCACAGTGAGGCTTAATCAGGCAAAAATCCAGTGTGCTCTCTGAGCAGCCAGTCTGTATGTTAAAGAGTTCAATAGCCCTAGCCTTATCCTGTTCAGAAACATCCTCTCTTAGGACCCAGCTGGTTATTGGTGCTAGCTGGCCACTTCTTGAACTGCCCATCTTTATTATATCTTGGAGGGAGAAGTGTGCCTTTGTGTAGTTGCTTTTGTAGAGGGGAAAAAAGCCCTCTTTCTTCTTTAGGCTACATAGTCAGAGGAGCCATAATTTCACCCTAATTGTATTCTTGACTTACTTGACCTATATTTTTCCTTCCCTCCCTTCCCCCCCACCCCACCTGCCCTACTCCCAAAGATTTATTACTCCATGCAAATAGATACCTTAAGAAAAAAGCAAATTATCAAATGTAAACTGGTCTTATTAAGGATAGAAAGATAAAGCAGTCAGATTTCATTATGCACATGTTATATGAGTAATTGCCTTTTTTTATGGCAAGTCATTCAAATTACATCCTGCAGATATTCATAGAGACACAGCTCATAACAAACTATCTTTCAACTCAAAATAAAAAAGGAGGCTGAAGCTATTGGCACCATATTAATTCAGACAATAAAGAAGTAATTACATGTCTTTAACTGCCGCCCTTTTAACTGTCTCTCACTCAAATTAGTTTTCCCCTCTTTGTCATTTTTTTTGCTTTCTTGTAAATCTGTCAGTTTTTTCAGTGTTCATTTTCAGAGCTCTGTTTTCAAATGACAGGCTTACAAATAAAAAATTAGAGTCCATCCACCCCCAAACTTTGTGAAAGGGGAGATTTGAACTCTGAATCTAGATTCAAACTTTACATACGTTTATAGTTCATTGACCCAAACTCTGAACCCAAACATCCCCCTACTTTGGAGTGTTCAAAATCTGGATCTAGGTCTAAATTTTGCAAATTAGAATCACTCTAATTACAATAAGTAAATACATTTTCAGCTATATAGAGTCCTTGATCCAATGGGCATCTCTTAAAAGTATCCTAATCTGACTGATATTGTTTATATCCCTTATATGGCTATTTGTTTTTCATATGAATCTTCTCAGCAACAGATTAAAGTCAGCGTTCAGGGCACATCTACACTACGGCAGGGATTGATGCTCTGAGATTGATCCACCAGCGTTCGATTTAGCGGGTCTAGTAAAGATGCTGATTTTGCGCCTAGTAAAGAACCGCCAACTCAGCTGTAGATCACTCTCCAGTCAACCCCTGTACTCTACACCCAATGAGACAAGGAGGTAAGTCAACAGGAGATTTTCTCCCATCGACCCCCCCGCAGTATAGACCCCGCGGTAACTCGACCTAAGGTGCATCGTCTCCAGCTACGTTATTCACATAGCCGGAGTTGCGTAGTGTAGGTCGACTTACCACGGTAGTGTAGACATAGCCTACGCCACAGAGCATTTGAGAAGTAGAGCAGTATGCAGATGTTCAGACACAGCATACATTCCTGTAGATAATAGCACTGTGTTCAGAAACAACTGAACTGAAGCACTAATAGCTAACATATACATAAGTTCTAATATTTACAAAGGTAAATATTTAACAAAGGTAAATTTATCAAACAACATAAGGATAAGGACCTGCTGTTTCACTACAAAATCTTCCAGTAAAAGTAATTTCTCCAGGTTCCTAAAAGATATTGGAAAACTGTTATTTTTCCAGATACTGACTGACATGCCTTCCCTCCCACCTGTTGGTATAATTTGCAAAATGTATAGAGTCCTTAAATCCATTTACTCTAAAAATATATGGAACATGGCAGTTTGACTTGCAGGCTAATGACTCCTCATCGAGTTGTGCAGTGTGCAATTACATGGATAGCTATTCTGTGTCCTATATGTGCAAGGAAACCCAAATGAAAATAGCTATATATTATACATTCCAAGGGTTATAGAGAAAAAAGTAATATTCTTCAGTTATGTTATTCTTTCCCATACGTCTCACAGCTGTGGGACTATATCAACATTAAGATAAATATCAGTTAATAATTTATTCCTTAACAGCTTCCTGGGACACTGGCTCAGTATATAGAGAGAAGCGATTACCAAGCCATTCCTTGGGTTTTCACTGATGCTCTCCCATTCAAGTGTTAACTAGGTTTAAGCCTGCTTAGTTTATGAAAGCTGATGAGACCAGAGCTGAAGTTGATATGGGTCTGGGCGGGATGCACACCAGTTAAGGGTCTACCCCTTTCCCTTTTTTATCTTTAGCCAAAACAAAACAGGAAGAGAGAGAGAGAGAGAGAGAACAGTCAAGCAGCATCTGACAGCGATTAGGACAGAATTGTGCAACAAGGTAGTTTCATAGCACAGTGTGGGAGATCTGCATCAAGAAGAGCCGATTTATATTGCTGGTCTTTACACTGCCATTTGTTTCTCTTTAGCATCTCATTGGTGGTAGCATGTGATAGAGAAATGGATATAATTTGGATCTGCTCACTATTAGAGCAAGGTTTTTCCCCCCCACTTCCCTGCTTCCTAAATAAAAAGAGAACATACAGTTCTGATGCAAAACATGCTTAAACACGACCATTTCTGTTGGTGTCTTGAATGGTGATTCACTAAATATCCTCTGAGAATAACGATAGGTGAAATAGGAAAACAGTGTTGATTGTGTTTGTGCTCAGTATGTTTTAGCTATTGTTCAAGGACCATTAATTCTAACAAAAATACTGCCCCTGAAATGTTGTCATAGACTTAGTGAACATTGTTTACCATGTATATATACTTGTGGCTGACTGTCACCTAGTGTGGGCCTCAGGGACTGGTCTACCGAGGGGCTAGTGTAACTTAGACCATCCAGTGTTTAGGACAAAGTTATGAGAATTTCCATTTTGGGCTAGTTCTACGCTTTCCCTTCATTCTCTGTTCATGTTAGGATTTTGTGCCATAACTAAACTACCAGTTGCTCTACAATTTTTACAAGGAAACTTACATTAATGAATACCAATTTTTAGTATGTTACACTTGTGGGGTTTCTATTATAATTTTTATTTTAGCACGCAGTATATTTATGTAAAGGAAATCTTAGGTCTTTTAGGATTACAAATGTTAGACATTGAAGTCTTCTCAAGTCATCGAGTGCATTCTTAGCAACTGCAGGATACAGACAACATATCAGATATTTGCACTGACGCTATGCCTGATCTTAGTCAAATGTTAGCGGGCGTAGGGAAAAATCCAGACACAGTTAACCATAACTGAATGTGTTGCCTGTTCTGGTTTTTCATTCCATCCCCTTTTTTCATGTAACAACACTTACCTGTATTTGTGACTAGTGGCTCAGGTACTCCAATGACCTGAGCCCTTTCATTGTCACCTTGTGAATCATAGAAAATCAGGGTTGGAAGGGACCTCAGGAGGTCATCTAGTCCAACCCCCTGCTCAAAGCAGGACCAATCCCCAACTAAATCATCCCAGCCAGGGCTGATGATACCATGATAAATCTCCTAGGGCTATGGCTTTCCAAAAATTTGTGCGCGACTCGCTGTTGTGTACTTTAAGTATTCCCACTGGCAGTGCCTAAACTTAACTGACTGCGTACATGTCTTTAAGGATTGGGGCCTACATGTACATTTTTACTAAGCCTGATGTTTAGGCCTAATTTAACCACAGAAGCTCCCTCCCATTGTCCCTGAAATATCCACATTTGGCTTCTCACAATGGTTTTAGATTATCTGCTATTTCCAGCCAAACTTTATCCTCTGCAATAAAAACGTACAAGAAAATATATGTGTAACTGTGTAAGAAAGAATGGCCTTGTGATTAGAAGTGGAGACTGAGAATCAGAACCCATGGGTTATCTCCCTAATTCTGCTATTAATGTGCTGGGTGTACTTGGGCAAATCACTTGCTCTCTCTGTTTTTTGGTTTATCTTCGAACAGGGAATAATAATACATATTGTAGTTCACAGCATTATTTTGAGCCTTAATTAAAGGCCAATATCAGCTGAGAAATCCTATTTCCATCTGAAAAGGCACCTGCAATGGTTGCAAGTCATACTTAAGGTTAATATAACTGAAAAAAAGTTAGTGGAGAAAATTATTCTCAGTTTTTTTAGTTTGTTTCATTGAACAGGTGACGGCACTTGAGGTGAAATACAGCCCTTTGAAGAAGGCAAGCACAAGGGGTATACACCAGTCATGCAATCATTGCATGTGAATAGTTGTATTAATTTATGGGTGAACACTTGTGCTCACTTTTGTGCAGGATCAAAACCTTACACCCCAATCCAACAAACATATATGTGCTTAGCTTTATTTTTAGGAAAGGAGGAACTTATACAGGAAGTTCCTTGGTTTAGGCTCCATCTAAACCGAAACAAAACCAGATTGCTGGCATATAAAATTGAAAAGGTCATAGAGGAGTTTTTAAACTAAGGGCTAGGGGAAAACCAACAGGTACAGAGGAGCACATGGTTCAGACAGAGACATCCCAGAGGGGAGGATCTATAAATGGGGTTTATCTATATTAGCGGTTCTCAAACTGTGGGTCGGGACCCCAAAGTGGGTCGCGAACCCGTTTTAATGGGTTTGCCAGGGCTTCACTGCCCAGGGATAAAGCCAAAGCCTGATGGCTTCAGCCCTGGGTGGCAGGGCTCAGGTTACAGGCCTGGGGCTTCGGCTTTGCTCCCCCGCCCAGGGCGGTGGGGCTTGCGGCTTTGGCCTTCCAGCCCGGGGTGGCGGGGCTCAGTTGAACTCAGACTTCAGTCCCCCCCTCCTGGGTCGTGGAGTAATTTTCATAGTCAGAAGGGGGTCATGGTGCAATGAAGTTTGAGAACCCCTGCTCTATATCCTCGTAAAGAGGAGAGGATAGAAATTGATAAAGTACAGGTAGGAACTGAGGAGAAACAATCAATGAAAAAAGAGTCCCATTCAATTACATCACTTGAAGTCAGACAAATAAAAAGTGACCGATTTTATAAGTGCTAGTACAAAAATGCTAGAAGTCTAAATGCTAAGATGGGTGGATTTGAGTGCCTGGTATTAAATGAGGGTATTGATATAATAGGCATCACAGAAACTTGGTGGAATGAGATCAATCAATGGGACACTTCAATACCAGGGTACAAAATTGTCATAAATATAAAGGAAGGGTAAACCCCTTTAAAATCCCTCCTGGCCAGAGGAAAAATCCTCTTACCTGTAAAGGGTTAAGAAGCTAAAGGTAACCTCGCTGGTACCTGACCAAAATGACCAATGAGGAGACCAGATACTTTCAAAAGCTGGGAGGAGGGAGAGAAACAATGGCTAGGTCCATCAGTGGCTATTAGCCAAGATGGTCAGGGATGCAACCCCATGCTCTGGATGTCCCTAGGCCTCTGACTGCCAGATGCTGGGACTGGATGAGAGGGGACGGATCACTTGATGATTGCATTGTTCTGTTCATTGCCTCAGAAGCACCTGGCATTGGCCAATATCAGAAGACAGGATACTGAGCTAGACGGACCACTGGAGTGACCAGCTAGAAAGTGTGAAAAATCAGGACACTTTTTTGGGGTGGTGGGGGTATAATTGCCTATGTAAGACAAAATCCCTAATACCAGAACAGTCCCGATAATATCAGGACGTCTGGTCACCCTAGGTCTGACCTAGTATGGCCATTTTTACGTTCTTAATGCCATTGAATTCAGCTGGATTGCTCATGAGAGTAAAATTACACATATGTGTGTTTGCAACTTTGGAGCTTTCAGCCCTGAGTTAGCAAAACACTTATACTTACATTCCATTGCTTCAAGTTAAGTATGTGCTTAAGCTATTTGCTGAATCAAGGTGATATTCAGTTTCTCCCTTGCTGGAAAGTCCCCTCTATATACCCACAGGGCAGCAGAAAACCCTGTGTAAGCAATAATTTTAGAGGAATTTTTCAAAATTATATTTCAGGACCTACTGTTTAAAAATGGTCCCCCAGAAACTGTAATTTTGAAATTACTCCGTTTTTCAAAAATTAAGTTTATGGTCCTTTTATTAAATGTTTGTAAAGCACGTTGTGATCCTTGAGAGAAAGATACCACTATAAATCCAAATTGTTGTTGTTATTATTTTATTATTATTGGTCTTTGGGTTTACAGGATAAAACATGTTTCTTTGTAGCTCCTCAGTCAAAGATAAACAAAAGGTTAAAAATCCTCACTTTTTCCTTTATAATCTCACCTTCACTCAAATAATAAAAAGGGACTTTTGTGGGCCTCCAGAATGCCAAAAAACAAAAGCAGAAGTAAAGTTGTCTCAGACGATTTCTTTAAATCTAGATTCCCTTTATTGTTTTGTGAGTGTCTATCTGTAGTTGCCCAGAACTCTCTCTCCATGTCAACAGGAAAAAAAATTGGATAAAGGCAAGAAAAACAAAATTTTAGTTTGTTTCAGAAGATTTATACAGATATAAATGCCTTGGAAACTATGTTTGATTATCAATAATAGTAATAATTAATAAATAACAGACATGAGTCCAATGGGCAAAATTTTGGAAAATTAACACATAGGTTGACTTCGAGGAAGCAGAGAGAATTTTAGTGGCCCTGGGAATCTGGAGATTTTTTTAGATAAAGAGCAGACAATCTTTATCTTCTGTGCTTTGTGGCTGTTAGTGAAAGCCAAAAGAAAGGAGTTCCTGACTGGTGAAAAAGCATTCAAAAGATCATCAGAGTCATTTCTATCTCCAGAAAGTTTTTCATAAGATACAATTCTCCTAAAATATTAAATCATCAGAAATGTTACTGAGTGAAGTTGTAGCAGAGAAGACTGAAAGAGAGAACTCATGATTATGTAATAAACAATAAGTTTTTCCCCATTATTCTGTATTTAGTGAGCTTATAGGTATGCTCAGACAGTGAGAAATCACCTTTTTACCCCTCCCAAAAAAGCAAGGGACACTTCCCAAAGTGTGTCCTTAATTTAATAGTAGCACTACTTTGGTGATGGTTCAGCCCCTCATGATAAATATCTGTTCCTAACATTGCCATAAAAATTCATTCCTGGCTGAAACTTGGAATACAAGACTACTTCCAGCTTAATGTATTATCATTGTCATGCCCCAAAACATCACCTCATTTCTTGAATAAATAATTAATTTAACATTATAATTCTTAAATATTTCTCATCATCATGTAATAATTGTAATTCATTTGTACAATGCTAGGTATAGACATGGTAGATCACAAAATGAAGAGTTTGATACTTTCCCTTCTCTGAAATGTTTGTCTCCCAAGAAAGATAAATAAGACAAGATACAAGAACTGAGCATAGGTAAGGAAGGGTGGGTTAGGTTTGTTGATGAGATAAATGGGGTAGGAATCCCTTCAGAAAGGAATTGGTTTGAAGCAGACATTTGAAGGAGAGAAAAGGTGGACTAGTGGGGAGGGACACAAAGGGGGCACGTGGCCTCACCATGTGACACCTGCACATGACTCCTCCTTGCCCCATCCCCAGCCCAGGGCCCTCGCACTCTCACTATCCCCTGGGGCGGGTGTGTGTCTCTGTCCCACTGCACGGCACTGCACCAGGCGGCGTCCCCACCCAGGTCGTGTGGCGAGAGGCTGCCTGGGACTCGGGAGAGTGCTCCTGCCCCACCCCAGCACATGACCTGGCGGGGTGGGGCCTCTGTCCTGCTGCGCTGCACCATGCTGGGCAGCATCCCCTCCCAGGCAGCATGGCCAGAAGAGGTGAGGCTCTGGCCCCGGCTCTGACCCCACCGGCTGCTGGCCTCTTGCCCCCCCTCCATGGCATTTGGGGAGGGTCATGTGACCCTTCACGCCCTCCCATGGGTTGCCATTGATTCAGAGTGTAGGAGTAACATCAGTGTTGTAAGCCAGTTAGGAGAGAGGACTCAAGGAGTGTGGGAAGGGAAAATTACAGCAGAAATGGGGATGGAGTCAGGATTATATATGCCCTGAAACATGAAGACAAGGAGCTAGAACTGGAGGCTGGGGTAGGTATTCCAGGGGAGGGGACTGGGGAGGATGTGTACTGTTCCCCTTCCACCCCACAGAGATTTTCAAGAAAAGATAAAAACAATGAGGAGTCCAGTGGCACCTTAAAGACTAACAGATTTATTTGGGCATAAGCTTTCATGGGTAAAAAACCCACTTCTTCAGATGCATGGAGAAAAGATAGTACAGCTTGGAATTGGTAGCACACTTCAAGTCCAGGATCATACCAGTTGCAGAGGCACAGGACCTGGTTCCCTAGGATCCACATGATTTCTTGGGGATCCACAATTTGTAAAAGAACTTGCTCAGGGGCGGAGCCATGTCCATTCCCACCCAACAGAACTGTGTGAGGGGTTCTCCTCAAGGAGAATTCGCAAGGAAATTTCATTCTTCCCAGAGATTTTAGGGAAGGCAGTTCAGTCCCTAGTGACCAGTACATTAAAAGACATTCTTGTCATACATTTCTGGTTACTTTTTTAAAAATAAACATTGTAAAACAAAGAAAACATGTCTTGGGCACATGATCTAAACATCAGCACTCTGCCATCTGTATAACAACTCATCAGCCCTATTCATCCGAAGGATACAGACTTTTTAATGTGAGAAAAATTAATGAAGTGAGAGATTTTGTCCTTCTTAAATTAAGAGAGCGGGAATGTAGCGAAGGTGTGAAAATAGGTGTAAGGATTCCTACAAGTCAGGTGTCACAATTTGACATTTCACTCTGACATTAATGAAGTATGGTGCAGCAGCAAGAAATAAGATGTCATCAGAAACCCCTCAGGGTACACCTTTGCCTAACCTGTTTTGAGTCAGATACAGTACAATATTTGTCTGCTGTGTAAATTGGCTGCGAGCATGCCTTTTTATGTCGTGTTTGTCTCCCTACCTTCAAATGTCAACAGTACACACTGGATAACATTACGGTCATTTGGGATGAAGAGCGAAATGTGAATGAAAAATGTTAAGTGAACCTAAAGTGTAACGTGGAAAATATGGGATTGCGTGTGGGAGGAGTGGAGTGGATTTCTCCTGTCCCGTTTGCACTGTGACTAATTATGCCCTAGGTCTGTAAACCCACGTGGATATTTATTCCCTCAAAATGTGGCTTCCTTTCAATTCACTTGCGAAAGCTGTAAACCACCTATCTAGTTTTCTTCTTCTGCCATTTCATTATAATATAATGAGTTTGCTTGCTAATTAACTGAATCAGGCATCATTTAATCATATGATTGATTTTCTTTATGCTCACAAGACAGTAAATGCTTGTTGCTTTTTCTGCTCATAATAAGTAATGCTCAAAGGGACTGCTCTTCTCATATTTCAAATGGCTAGAAAATGCAGGATACGGGTTGCAGATACCAGTGACGGCTTTAGTGTACTAATACAAAGTGCGGTCTGTCCTAATTGTGATCACTTTGGATATTTGGGTATTATTACTGTTAATATGTTTCTGTTGGGCACACCTGTCTGTGTGCTGTATTGGTATAGAAAGTTGTTCCAAGTAGCCAAGACATTTCTTTGGCTTTTGATGGATTAAGAAGGTTGCACATGAGAAATGTTAATCATAAAAACAAACTCTCTTTTCAGTTACAAACCCATCTTGCACCGTTTTGAATGTATAGCTATTAGGAAGACTATTACAGTATCTGGACAAACTCTAAGGCCAAGATTTTCCAAAAAAATATGGGCCTAAAGCAGTACTGTCAACCTCAACTGTTGGAACACCATGAGTCTGCCCCCCCACCCCCACCCCTCCAATCATGAAATTAGTTTAAAATGATGTGATTATTTAAAAACAGTAAATTTGGGTTCTTATTATTTGCCTTCTGGTTTGTGAAGTTTTATGGTACACTTGGGTTATGTTTTCAAGCAGTTTACCACAACCACAAGGGCCAGAATTTTTTCTTTTTTTAATACAAAAGCAGAGATTCTGTAATAATAACAAGACTCGTTAACTTTAAAATAACCAGCAACTATCATGAGACTTGCAATAAAATCAGAGGCATTGGCAAAAAGCCAGACTTCCAAACCATATTTCAAAAGTGTTGAGTCCTCCACAACTTCTATTGATCAAACTGGCCATTTATTTAGGTAACTAAATATGGATTATGGATTATAAATATGGAGTCTAACTTCAGGCTTATATATTTGAGAACTGTAGTCTTTGTCCCCATATTCACAAGTAACTGAACCATAGCAACATGAAGCTTTGGATGAGCTTAATTCTTTGTTTCAATCATTCAAAATCTGTGTGTGAGGAAGGATTAAACTGATCAAAATGAAATTTTACTCCTTTAAAATTAGCCACAAATTCCCTAGGATAAAGCCCAAACCCTCATGCCGATACTAAAAATAGTGAAAACAAACACCAGGGGTGAGATTCCATGCTATGTCTCTTAGAGAGATGGCATGAAACTCACAGCCCAGGAGAGGGAAGGAAATGGTGGTTTTACACCACCTTTGCACTGCTCTGATCTTTGCCTGTCCCAGAGATTGAAGAGGTAATTTAAGTAGTAGCCTTCCTGGAATCCTCCCCTGGTGGGAAATGTGGCTTTTAGGACATCATTATAATGCTCCACTCTTTTACCCAGTGTAAAGGAACCAGAGCAGGGATGAAGATCTCTCTCCAGAATCTTAATGATATCCATGCTAAGTAATGTTTCTTCCCTTCTTTGTTGAACGTGTATTATATATACCTATAGGCAAAGCTGAGGAAGGAAGTGTTTTTGAGACTTAGAAACAACAGTAAGAAAGGCAGATTTTTCCATCTCTCAGCCTTTCATACACCCAAGGCAAAACGGATAAATCTCCTAGCTAATCACCTGCAGAATTAGAACTGCAGCTGAATGCCTTCAAAAGGAACCAGATCTCCTGATAATAATGCATTATTGTGTTGTGATGTTTTGTTTTATAGAGAAAAAATGTATATAACAAACACAGAAATGCAGTATGAAAGAGACATCTGAATAACAGAATCCAATTTTAAGATATAGGTTTATTTTGTTTTCTATAGGTACCAAGTATTAAAATAAAATGCTCCTGAACTCCCACAGTGTACAAATTATAAGTCTGTTGTTTTATCTTTGGAGTCTCCTGGTGACCTGTACAAACCCCTTGAGCTTCAATCTTGTAGTGTGTATTGTCAGAAGAAATTCTCTGACAGATAAAGCTTTATATAATTTATTTGAGCACAGTACTCTCTCACTAGCTCACTTTCTCTCTCACCCACACACACAGTGACATTCTCCCATGTCTTGAGATGATCTGCTCTGAACAAGGGTCAGTGAATTGTTGCTCTGCCCCAGACGATGCCCAGGAAGCAGATAGTTACTGAGAGAGTCACAGTCTGGTTTTTAGGTCTCCCTTCTGCTCCATGGGGAAAGCAAACTGTTGGCAAACATCATCAGATGTGTCAGCTAAAGCTCCACCCAGGCCCCACTCCCTCCAGTCTCCTCCCTCGCCATTTGTCTTATGCCCTCTTATTCCCCTGAACAGCCATGTAGGGCTAGATCATCTCTAGCCCTTATTTATTAAATAAATGACTTGACCTTAAGAAGGGGTACATCATCTCTCTTGTTCCCCTATTATTAGTAATTGATTCCACTGAAATAGCACCCAGAGACCCCGATCAGGATACCCCATTGTGCAAAGCACTGCTCAAACATATAGTCCTCTCTCAGAGATTTGACAGACTAAATTAACAGAAGATATGACAAGTGAGTGTGACTGGAAACAAAACAAGTGAAGGGAGAAGGCAGAGGATGACAGGGGTAAGAATAGAAATTTCCATGGTGTCATAGGACAATTGTGACAGAAGTGAACAAACAAATGGTCGAGGTTGGTATTACTGGCAGAGGAGAGGGCACAGAAGGCAACAAAAGAGATCAAAGCAGATAAGTAAGGAAGAGTGGGAAGGACCACAGATTAGTTCCTATGTTTGTACTTACTCTATGTAATATTTACAGTATAAAATTGTAGAAATGTAGAGCTGGAAGGGACCTCAAGAGGTCATCTAGTCCAGCCCCATGTGCGGAGGCAGGATCAAGTCAACCTAGACCATCCTGACAGGTGTTTGCCTAATTTGTTCTTAAAAGCCTCCAACGTTGGGGATTCCACAGCCTCCTTTGGAAGCCTATTCCAGAGCTTAACTACCCTGATAGTTTGAAAGTTTTTCCTAATATCTAACCTCAATCTCCCTTGCTGCAGATTAACCCCATTACTTCACATCCACTGAAGTCAGGACAAGGAGAACAATTGATCACCATCCTCTTTCTGCAAGACATTAACATATTGGAAGACTGTCACCAGGTCTCCCCTCAGTCTTCTTAACTCAAGACTAAACATGCTCTGTTTTTTAACCTTTCCTCACAGGTCAGGTTTTCTAAATCTTTTATCATTTTTGCTGCTCTTCTCTGGACTCTCTCCAAATTGATCAGATCTTTCCTAAAGTGTGGTACCCGGAACTGGATGCAGTATTCCAGCTGAGTTATCTTCTGTGTCTTACATACAACACTCCTGTTAGTACAGTCCAGAATGATATTAGTCTTTTTCTCAACTGCGTCACACTGTTGACTCATATTCAATTTGTGATCCACTATAAGTCCCTGATCCTTTTTAGCAGTACTACTACTTAGCCAGTTGTTCCCCATTTTGTAGTTGTGCATTTGCTTTTTCATTCCTGGGTGCAGTATGTTGCACTTGTCTTTATTGAATTCCATCATGTTCATTTTAGACAAATTCTCCAGTTTGTCAAGGTCATTTTGAGTTCAATTCTGTCCTCCAAAGTGCTTGCAACCCCTCTTAGCTTGGTGTCATCTGCAAATTTTACACTCATACTCTCCATTCCATTATCCAAGTCATCAATGAAATTATTGACTAGTATGGGACCCAGGACAGTATAGGATCCCACTAGATACATCTCCCCAGTCTGACAGCAAACCACTGATAACTATTCTTTGAGTACAACCATTTAACCAGTTTTGCACCCACTTTATCGTCATTTCATCTGGCCCACATTACTCTTGTTTAATGTCATGTGGGATTGTATAGTGTAACCCTGATTAGCCACAGTTCTCCCAAGGGATAACTGCAATCTTTAGATAATCAAAGTTTGGACAATCATGGGAGACAGCTGAGCAGGCTTTGAACTCTATGCTCCAAGTCCTCCAACCCCAGAACTCAGATTTGAAAGCCTATTGGAAAGCTCTCTGTTTTTAAAAGATTGCCATAAGCTCAGCAGTGCTAGGGAGTTCAAACTTTGGTTTCTCAAGCATAGTGAAGAGAAGCTGATCAGCTTCTTCACAAATAGCATGGAGTGGGATGAGACCATGCTTAGGGCCCTGTGTAAATCATGGTTTTGTTGTGTTGGTGTTTTTTTTTAAGAAAATTCACATCAGTGTAAATGGCAAAGTATTGAATTTCACTGAGCTTGCACAGAATGAATCTAACCAGCAAACTTAGTCAATTTCAAAGATGGAATGACACCTTTTTAGCTTTTTTTGGACACAGTCCCTTCTGTAGTTGTTTCCCACCTAGGTGTTTACCGCACAGCAGTCTATTCTTCCACGCACAAATGCACGCAGCACTGTTTTCTTCCACATAAGGCGTACATAGCAGTTTGTTCCTTGATATGTGAAGGAATAGACTGCTGAGCACATCTGTGTGGAAGAACACCTCATGCACACAGCCGGCTGTTCTTCCATAAAGAACAGTCTATTCCTCCGCAGCTTAGCCGTCTATTCCTCTGCATGCACACAGAGCAGTAAGCCAAATCAATATTTAATAGAGCATGTCGCTAACGTAATATTTAAAAGATCATGGGTTGGGGGGATTTTCACAATTTTCCTCCCCTCCATGAAACTGTAATTTATACAGGGCTCTAGCTACGCTGCAAAGGAGCAAACAGAAGAGTGCACAAAGGTTGGCAAACAGTACAGGGGAGGTTGTGCTCTGGGTTCAGAGACCCCAGACAGTAAATAAAAATTCAGGACTATGCTTTTTTTTTTTTCCAGTCAGACATCTGGTGGTCCTCTCTGCCCTCCAACTTCAGAGAAACAGGAACATTGCACAGCCCCATGGGATATAACCAAACTTTGAATCTCTAAGACTTTCCTGGAACCAGTGTTGCACTGTATATAAAATGTTTGAAACAAGTCCACCAAAAATTATATACACAATCTGAAAATCTGTCTAATCAATGCAATCAGTGTCAGCCATTCTTACGCTATTCAATCAAAACTAGAAATAATTGATCTGAGAATCGAAACAATTTGTCAGCTCTTCCTTAGATACAAGGGGGAAACTCCTTTCTTGTTATTCAGTCTCTTTGTGTTAAATCTTGAGCCCTGCTGCCATCTGGTGGATTTTTTTTTTCAGAAATTAGAACAGATCATCTTATCGATGGTTTGAGAGCAGAGAAATGGGAAGATTGCAAAGCCAGGGCTTTTGAGTCCTGGGATCATACACGAAGGTAGAAGTTCTAGGTCAATAAATTAAAATACTTTGCCATCATTGCAGATAAGCCAGAATGCACTTCCAGAGTGCATTATAAAAGTCCTTTGAAAATCTCTCTTGATCTGTTTTTCTCATCATTGACTTTCAGCACTTGGAGAGAAAAATAAAAAAAACATGTCAGTATCTCCTTTTTCACTTCCATATATCGAGTTGAGAGAACCCAAAATGACTGAGATCATTTCTGGATCCCATCAAAACAGTAAATTATTCTTTGGGATGGGGGAATGTTGCAGGAAGATAACACAATATTGTAGAGTCTGTTTCTGCTCTAATTGAAGTCAATGAGAGTGTTCAACTGACTTTAGTAAGAGCAGGATCAAGCTTAAGTCTGACCAGGAAAAATGGGGCATGGCACCGATGACAGAGGCAGTTGCTCAACATTACTACTAAATAAGTAGTTCCCCAAAGTGGGGCACCTGCCAGTGATTTATAGAGAGCTGGCTGGTCACATAGAGTTGACTTCTCTTAGGTTCCACCTAAATCACATTAAATGAAGCTTGAAATTCATTGAATGCTTTCCTAATATTTATTTGTCCTGTAAATAATTGCATTGCCTGCTACAGAGTCATCTATGAGATGTATTGGTCCGTGGAGTCTTTGCTCTCTATTAACATGTGATCCATATTATGAAAAAGTTTAGGAAGCCCTGCTATAAAAAGCACACAGCCTTTTCCAGCATTTGTCTTACTGTGTTTAGAAACAAGGTTGTTTATTTGGCTGGGGTCCATTTAAGGTACACCAGTTGGGACTGCTGTTAAAAATGGTTTGCAAAACAAGCCAGCCCCGGTGTTTAATGCCTTGATGATCTCTGATGCCTTTTATTAAGTTATAAATCGATGATTTGTTTTATGGCATCATGTGTTACTCCAGACTGTCATTTAGCTACTCAGTTTCAGTCCTGTGATCAAACTCTGAGGCATCGGGGGGTGGAGTTGGTGCTTCTGGCTGTTTGTCTTTGGTAATGCTATACATTCAAACTGGCTAACCTGCATTCAATTTGGATAATTTAGATTTAATAAGAGTTATTATAGTCAGTGCTAAACAAGAATGGATTATGTATCGCAAAAATGCCTGGCGGCCTAACAACCAAGCTTTGCCTGCAGTCTGCCTCGTTTAGCTTCCAAAGTATTCGCATGTGGCAAACTAATTTTTTTTTTGTAATCTTTTGCAAATTAGAACGAGGCTGAAATTTTACCCTCTGTCATGCTTTCTCACAGTGAATATAGGCAGTAAAACCATGGGTGTGACTTTGACACAGTTGGAAATATCCCATTTTTGTGGTGAATTTGCTATGGATATTATGTGGCGTGAAAATGAGGTGCTTTCTGAAGACACAATCCTGAAAGGTGCTCATCAGCTCGTGCAACGTGTTCATCACCAATTCCCACTCAAATCAACTGGAGCCAGCAATGCTTACTAGCTTGCAGGGTCAGGGCCTAAATTAGCCCTTCACAATTCCATAACCTTCTCCAAGGTTGAGGGCAGCTGAACTTTGCTCTGCTAACATAATGGCTGTAAGTTCTCCCAAGCCATTTTCCCTTTATTTCTTACAGCCTTATTAGTTTGTTTCACATTTCAATCCAAAGGAGTGTCTCCATCCCTTTCAGACAGGGAATGTCTGTGTCTCTGCCTGATTAGTATCGTACACGACACACACACCTGACACATCTCTATTAGTGCCAACAACCATCCCCAACTCCTTAGTAATGACTGCTCATTCCAGGCTGAGATCCAGCAAAAGGAACCAGGTCACTGAGAGCAGTGTCCTAGTTGCCTATAACATGGCACTGCAGCAGCTTTGGTGTCTAGAAGGATGAACTGCAGGTTAAACTCTGTTCGGTCCCTGCATCCTTCCTGGGTGCAGAGAATCCATTGGGGATACAGACAGGCATGGTAGAGCTATGAAGTGGGTATACATGAAACCCCATTTGCACAGTCTCTCAGATCTTCATTCTGTGTCTGTGCCCAGGGGATGCTGTCATAAATATAAAGGGAAGGGTAAACCCCTTTAAAATCCCTCCTGGCCAGAGGAAAAATCTTCTCACCTGTAAAGGGTTAAGAAGCTAAAGGTAACCACGCTGGCACCTGACCAAAATGACCAATGAGGAGACAAGATACTTTCAAAAGCTGGGAGGAGGGAGAAAAACAAAAGGTCTGTGTCTGTCTGTATGCTGCTTTTGCTGGGGACAGAACAGGAATGGAGTCTTAGAACTTTTAGTAAGTAATCTAGCTAGGTATGTGTTAGATTATGATTTCTTTAAATGGCTGAGAAAAGATCTGTGCTGAATAGAATGACTATTTTGTCTGTGTGTCTTTTTTGTAACTTAAGGTTTTGCCTAGAGGGATTCTCTGTGTTTTTAATCTAATTACCCTGTAAGGTATCTACCATCCTGATTTTACAGAGGTGATTCCTTTACTTCTATTAAAAGTCTTCTCGTAAGAAAACTGAATGCTTTTTCATTGTTCTAAGATCCAAGGGTTTGGGTCTGTGGTCACCTATGCAAATTGGTGAGGATTTTTACCAAACCTTCCCCAGGAAGTGGGGTGCAAGGGTTGGGAGGATTTTGGGGGGAAAGACGTGTCCAAACTACGTTTCCCAGTAAACCCAGATAAAGTTTCGTGGTGGCAGTGGAAATCCAAGGGCAAAGGGTAAAATTAATTTGTACCTTGGGGAAGTTTTAACCTAAGCTGGTAAAAGTAAGCTTAGGAGGTTTTCATGCAGGTCCCCACATCTGTACCCTAGAGTTCAGAATGGGGAAGGAACCTTGACAGATGCAATGCAACAGTAAGCAACTTGGCAAGGTATGTAAATAGTGCGGTTGGTGGAGTGAAGTAAAAAAGAGAGTGAGCCTTGCTATACCTTACCGCAAAGATTTTTTAAAAAACCAGCATGAGGAGGAGGAGGGAAGCAGAAGCAGTAGGAGAGAGTGGTGCGTAAAAGCTTTTCCCAGTTTTTAGAGCAGACACATAATGACATGAACCACAATACTCTCCCTGCAAAACCTGGAGTTCACAAGTCTTTTTTTTCTCATTGACCCAGACCAGCTGCTGCTGAGCTTATTTCTCTTTCTCTCCCATTCTCTTGCTGCCTGTCTCTATGGTAACTGACATGTACTACTCAAGAGTGTCAAGTTCAGTAGCGTCCAGTGGTGAGGAAGACAGCACAGGCACTGGACCTTATAATAAAGAGAGACCCCAACTCAGTAAGGTACTTAAGTATGCGAATAGCACTGTTGACTTCAGTGTGACTAGCCATGTGCCTAAGAACCTTGCCTATTCAGGACCACTATGCTTACATACATTCAGCAAAGCAAAGATTTTGGAAGGGTACGCAATCTCTCTCTCTCAAAGAGAGAGAGAGAACAGGTAAAACCAGCTTTCTCCTTGTGTACCTGTTCTAACTGTGCTGATGGCCAAGTAGCAGCAGTCAGTGTGCTGTGTACTGGCACTGAGGCCAGAAAATTCGGCGAACCCTTGTACTCACAGGGCCTGGACTGGATTTTTTCATGCATAGGTTCCATGGTTAAGCCACCTTCTAGCAAAAGTAACATGAGATTTGTGTTAATTGTTAAAGCTTTCCTTACTCTCAGGGACAAGATCTGACTTTTCCCGTTGCAATTTCAATCATTTTGATTTTTATTTCCCGTGAGATTAAAACTTGTGTAAAACCAGGAAAAGGGGGTAAATCTTTTTTGTTGAGAGGGAGGTCTGCTACCTCTAGTCAATCGGACTACACGCAGTAGTACAGTTAGGTGTATGTATAAGTGTTTTCAGGTTTGAAGTCTTAGTTCTTTAGCTCCAGTGATAGAGGCTCACGTTTTAACATAAGAGGTTCAGTGTTCAGTCCTTCCTTTCAGCCTGGTTCCTCAAAAGGAAAAACTAATTTTACAGCTTTGTCTGCCCAAAGATTTTTCAGACCTTTAATTCCCAATGGGTTGCATCTTCACTGGTGGTAACTTCAGAGGAAGTTCTAATGTAGAGAAGGCTTAGATGGGCTCTGGTTGGTTACTGTTTTACAGCACTGACACTTCAAGGACATATGAGAACTAAAAGCAAAGGAAAACCGTAGACTTCAGTAGAGTAACTTATGACCTACACCTGTCTACTTAGTAGCAGAATCTGGTTCTACACATTTTAAATCAAAAGTAACATCTGTTATGCAATGAGATACTAGTTCATCTAATTAAAGAAAGGCACTGGCTCTGTTCTAAACTATAGTTGCCAAGCCCCTCCCTCTATTGTTTATTTTTGAAAAAGCATCTTGTTTGTGTGATAACAGAGTCTGATAACCAGTTTTCAGTGGTCCCAGGGATAAATAATAAGCTGATTAGAAAATATGCTTGATTCTTTTATAAGTTTGTGTATGTGTGTATGCTTGTGCAAGGAAGGGGAAGAGCAAGCCTCTTTTTTAAAGTTCATAATTTCACATCTAAAAAGATAGGGATGAGAGCAAAATGCAAAGCTGAGGAACTTACAAGGAGAGAGGCTAGTTGTCGGCTGATCAACGGCCTGCTTCTGTCAGGAGAAAAACAAATGACCTTGCTGAATCATCATTCTTAACCCATACACTAGTCTGTTGACTCCATGTACTGGAAGCTAACAGCGTTTGCTCCTTCAGTTTATTTGAAAAGCAGATTTTGACGTCAGAGGCAATAAATAAAAATAAACTGAACAAGCTGCTGATTTTGTGCCAAGAAACTGTCCTTTCCCTGAAAGGGGAGTAACTAATGCCACTCTATAGTAAGAGGATGTTTAAATAGTACTGAACCAGGGCCCCATACTTCGAGGTACTGCATGGCTCTCAGGGACATGCTAAGCAGCTTGAACTAATATGACATTTGGTTTTGCATGTGCAGGCCCTTACAGTGCTGTTCCTTTTGAGTTAATTAATGTATGCATGTAATTACCAAAGAGGATTCATTTTGATTAGTATTTTATTATTAATCATAATAAATAAAATGCCACAGGAATCAAGTGATTATTAGCCACTTAAGTGCTGACAGGAAATAATTCATCTGAAAATAAGCTTTCTCTCTTTAAACTTAGATACTTCTCTTGGTAAATTATTATTGCTTGTAGCAATAAACAGGAGAATTCTGGAAGTGTGTCTTGTGAGTGAGTGGTCTGTGCTCTTTATCAAGTTGCTTCCCTTTCCTTCTCCTCCCTTAGAAAACTAAAATCAGCCCTGATCTCAAGCAGGAGTCTGTTGCCTGTTATCTGCAGAATGCACTTACTTTGATTCAGCTGGTTTAATCCTCCTGCCCCTTGAGGCATTTGGTTTATTTTGCTTAACAAAGGTGGGGGGGAAGGCTATTGTGCTCCTTCATCTGTTCTGCTGAAAGCCCAGTAATTAAATCAGACATGACAAGATTAGATCAGCAGGATGGAAACTCTGAGTCAATTTTCCATCTCCCCCAGCCCTCCACCTTCCAGTTTCTCAGAAAAAGCAAATTCAAGTCTACCATTATTTGGTGCTTTAGTTGGCATGACTCTGCCCTCCCCTGTTTTTTTCATTGTCATTGTGTGATATTACTTTACTAGCCTTTGACAGAGTGCTGTCATTGAGGAGGTACAACAGTGAGTGACTGCAGTATCGGGAGAAAAAATGAAATGATCCTGGCTTGCTGACAAACAATACTTTTTTTAGAAATTTTGTTGCACTAGGACTATATAATATGACTCCAGTGGGGTAATTTTCCTCCTCTTTTTATTGCTAGTCACAAAGAGCTCTGCTTGATTCTTCATCTGCAAGTTCTCTTTTGTATTTTATGTTTGTTTCTATTTTTAAACTACACATTTAAAAATTAAGAAAATACATTTAAATCAGAAAAGACATCTCCTCTACACATTGCAACAGCATGCCAGGTAAAATGATGTCAAAATTTTTAGTTAGCGATGGTTAAAACTCAAAGGTTCAGCATTTGACTTCTGTTTGATAAATTCCCAGAGGAATTAACTAGAGAAACAGAAAGCTATAGGCTTACCCAAAGTCACATAGCAATTCAAAGGCCAAGATTGTAATCCAGGAGCCCAGATTCCTCATCTTAGGCTTTAATACAGTGATTTTCAACCTGTGTTCTGTGGACCTCTGGGGGTCTGCAGACTATGCCTAAGATTTCCCAAGGGGTTTGCACCTCCATTTGAATTTTTTAGGGATCTTCAAATGAAAAAAGGTTGAAAACTGCTGCTCTAATGGTAGGCCTGAAACAAACTGTACGTGGGAGTGCAGATATTGACTACAGGCAGCTGAGAGGCAGTCTGCTCACCATCATCATAGACTGGTGCCATCATAGAATATCAGGGTTGGAAGGGACCTCAGGAGATCATCTTGTCCAACCCCCTGCTCAAAGCAGGACTAATCCTCAATTTTTGCTCCAGATCCCTAAATGGCCCCCTAAAGGATTGAACTCACAACCCTGCGTTTAGCAGGCCAATGCTCAAACCACTGAGCTATCCCTCCCCCCGACTGAGGTGGGAAGACAAGATTGTATAGTTCTTTGACTGGCTCTGCATATTCCCACTCATGGGTAATGCACTGGTTGGCTCGTTAAGTGTGACTATGTGGAGCCATCTCAGAGAACTCCAGTGACAAGGTAAGTAACCTTCGTTTTCCTTTACCTTTAGAGTAACCAGTCTGAAGGCTGAATCTGAGCGAAAAACTCAGCCTTAAGGTGCCAAAGTGCATTTTAGACAATGAATACACTCTTAGAGCCTTAAATTTCCTCCTGGCCTGCAGGGGATTTCCTGCCCAAAAGACTTCCATAGGGTAACAGTGAGCTCCTATAAAAAAGATATTCCCTCCCAACAAGTCCAGAGTCATATTAGTGAAATCAGTGGAAAACCTCTCATTAACTTCCCTGGGACCAAGATTTCATCCAGGACTTTGTATATGGTAGATTTGAGGCCTTTATGATACCAGCTCAGTCAAATACAGTGGTGGGCAACCTGCAGCCCGTGGGCTGCACGTAGCCCATCAGGGTAATCCGCTGGCAGACCGCGAGACCGTGTTTACATTGACCGTCTGCAGGCATGGCCCCCCACAGCTCCCATTGGCTGGGAACGGTGAACCACGACCACTGGGAGCTATGGGCGGCTGTACCTGTGGATGGTCAATGTAAACAAACTGTCTCGCGGACCGCCAGCGGATTACCCTGACAGGCCACGGGCAGCCCGCGAGTTGCAGGTTGCCCCATCACTGGTCAAATATGATTAGGATAGGATTGCTGTCTATAAATACATCAGGGGGATAATCACCAGGAAGAAAGAAGAGCTATTTAAGCTAAAGTACAATATTGGCACAAGAATAAATGGACATATACTGGCCGTGAATACATTCAGGCTGGAAATTAAAGTTTCTGACCATCAGAGCAGTTGAGGTTCTGGAACAGCCTCCCCGTGGTGGTAGTTTGGACAAACAACCTAACTAGTTTTAAGATGAAGCTTGTTATGAAAGGGTTGCCTATGATAGCTGGGGACAGGACTCAATGAGCGCAGGAGGTTCCTTCTAGTCCTTTGTTCCTAAAGACAAAGTAAGTAAGTGTCTATTTGTCTCACTGCCATAACAATAACTTCCATTGACAAAGTCCTGCTCTTCCTGGGGAATGAAACTGCAAACTCCAGTGTCAGTCAGAAATCTTCCTTCTGGCAGTGGAAGAAAGATTCCACAGATCAAAGCCTCCTTCCATTGACAAGCAGCCCATGTTCTTTGCAGCTTTGCTAAGCTGTTTCTGTTGTTTAGACCAAATGTAACATGAAACAAGCCACTATTCTTTTGCATAGTCTGAATTCTGAAATCTTTATATATAAAATTGGTTAGCCAGTAACAATAAAATAGTGAGATGGGAATAGTCCAGTTTGATTGGCTTTATTGAAACAGCACACAAAGATAGATAAAGATATTTGCATATGACACCTGGTCTTTGTGGAAACCAGAGCTTGCCGCTGATGACACGAGCAGTTCCAAGATCAATTCCCCAAAACAAGACTACCTAGATTAGCTCTTTATCACTTATAACTTCCCCCTTTTTATGTGTGACTCATAGCCCCTTTGTTTGATACATGCTACAAATGTATAGGTACATATTGCAAAATCCAAACTTTCCATACTAATACGGTTATTACATTTTACAGTTAAAACACTGGGTCAGACAAATAGGATATTATGCTAAATGTTAAGCAACTAATCTTCCCACTCTCAATAAACTACATTTGCTACTCTTGGTTACACATCTTAACATTATTATTACAAATTATTCTTAAAGCTTGCTCCAGTTTTGGTTCACGTGACAGTAGGCCCTTTGGTCTAATGGTCAACAAGAATGTCTGACATAGCATCACTGAGTATAAGAATGTTTGATAAACTTTGTGATGTTCCCCTTTAAAAAGTTTAAGACTGTCATGATAAAGTTTTCTGTTCTTATGATAAACAGAGCCTGACAGAATCTTCTGCTTTGGGTTGTGTAAGATCAAAAACGTTAGAATGAACTCAGTGTCACAGCAGTTGCAAAGTGTAATTCACTAGCAGTCTCCAGTGATCAAAGTGGTTTATTATTAAATTTATTTATATCTAAAGTGGAAATAGGTGTCATAATGAAGCAATGTGACAACAGGCATCTTGGTCATCATCAGATAATTACATTCCTGCAGGGTTACAAAGCACTCAGAAGAAACATTTGGTTCTTAGCAGGTAGCTAGATGTTTTTCATCTTAGCTTTTTAAGTGTTGTTAGATCTTGGTACATCTGCTCTTCAAACAACTAGCTGTGTGTTAACACCAATAAGCCCACTTCTTGGAATGGCCCAAAATTTTTTTAACACATTCACACAACAAAAAGTACATTTGGATAATGCATTAGGAGATAGAGTTATGGAAAATAATTATCATTTTTATTATGGTAGCACATACAGGCCTCACTATTTTAAACAAAGGATTTTTATTTTAGCATTTATCACAGGTGCCAGCTTCCTCCTTTCCCCGGGGGTTCTCAGCCCCAGGCCCCGCCCCCACTCCACCCCTTCCCCCAAAGCCCCAGCTCCACCCCACCTCTTCCCACCCAGTTCCACCCTCTCCCCCGAGAGAGCCCTGTCCCCGCTCCTCCCCCTCCACCCAGTGCCTCCTGCACGCTGCAGAACAGCTGATCACAGTGGGCAGGAGACACTGGGAGGGAGGGGGAGAAGTTATTCAGCAGGAGGCACTGCGGGAGCTGGCTGCTGGTAGGTGCTAAGCACCCACTAATTTTTTTCCGTGGGTGCTCCAGGGCTGGAGTGCTCATGGAATTGGTGCCTCTGGCATTTATGACATAGTTACTAGTGGTAGGTGTGCTGCTGATTGCTACATTGTACGCTGTCAGTGCCTTGCTCTCAGTCTGCAAGATGTCTGACCACTATTTCCTGGGACGGTGACCCTCCTATGCATATGTATTAGTTTATTAATATACTCAGCACACCAACTGAGGTCAGGGCCCTATCTTGCTAGGCGTAGTACAAACACAAGAAGAAAGTCCCTGCCCCAATTAGCTGCAGTCTAAGGTCACAATTTTGTAATTCACTGCTTGTGGTTACAGTTAATTGTGGGATAAGGATCCAAATAGATAGCCCTGACAAAGGTTGGGAGAAACAATGTATTTTCCCTATTTTACAGCTATGGGAAACTGAGGCACTGAGTGATAAGTAACTTGCCCACGTGGGGTGATGCATTAAGACAGTGGCAGTACCAGCGACTGACTTGAGATTTCTTGAATCCCTGCCCAGTGCCTTAATCATAGACCATCCTTCCTTTTAAAGTAAAGATCTTCACAAGTTATTCTGGACGTTTGATCTTCTTAGCTGTGAATTTCCCATGTTTTTGCAGATCTGTGTCACACAATATAAGCTGTCTGAAATGCTGTTTTTTCTCTCCTCTCTTTGTCTTTATATTTCATTTGAAACATTTCTTTACTGTACTGAATTTAAGGATGACTCTTTGGTGCAATAATTTCTAAACTTTTGGAAAGTAAGATAAGAGGAAACCAATTCTGTGTCTTGTTTGTTTTGAGACACCCCCCCCCCCCCCAGTTCACAATTGCTTCCATTTTTTTATTGCTTTTATCACAGGTTATTTTTGAGAACTTCCATAGATCCTTATTAAATTTCTGTAAACCCCAATCAGTTTAATCTTTTGGGAATTTTAAAGGACTTTTCAGAAAATGTGCACCCAAGATTGGCAGGCCTTTGCAGTGTTGCCATGTCTTGTGATTTTATCATAAGTGTATGAAATTAGGCATGCTTCTTACAGCCCCAGTTCTCACAATCATAAGACTAGATGAGACTCTGAGGTTAGATTTTTTTTTTTTTAAGGAAGTTTCTAGCCACTGTGTTTGGAGAGAAAAACGTGTAGATGTGTGTTGCCCAAGTGCCCAAAAAACAGAAGACAAAGAAAAAGAACTTTATATTTTTTAAATCACATCCATTTTTAAACCCGACTAATGATTTTTAGATTCTTTAGATTGCCAACACTGCCTTTGTTAACATTTTTTGAACCTTAAAAAGTTTTGGTTGATTCCTATTTTTTTCCAAAGCCATTTGCCCATCCCTACACAAGAAGTCTTTGTCCCTATGATAACAATAATGTGAAAGACATCAGGACAAATTTAGAGTTGGAGTAACTGGGTGCAACTCCATTAAAGTCAATGCAGTTAAGGGGCCAATGACATTACTTCTTTGTCACAAGAATACCTTAAAAATAGATGAGTGTAATTTCTTGTTCACTGTTGAAGCTCATCATGAGAATGGAAGGGAGATTTACTTACACTGTCTTGTGATTTAGTTTTTAGTTTATTTTTGTCGATAGCTTCATGTTCACATTCAGTGAATTAAGCACGTTCCAGACTTTAAGCACATACATAAATACCTAGCTGAAGAGGTATCTAAGTGCTGAGAAAAGTGAGGATACAGGTTCTGGTACACATTGCACAGTGGTCCCTCGGTGGAGAGCTCATGGCAGAATTGGGACTGTAGTGCTCAGAATGACCTGTGTCTGAAAACGAAAATGTTTCTGTTGATACAACATGATAATACAGACCCCAAAACATAACCCAGAGTCTAGACTTTAGTCTAAGTCTACTTTAGTCTAAAGTAGACCCACTGTATCAGACTCCCAGCCAAACTCCCATTGACTTCAATGGGAGCAGGAGCGAGCCTTGTAAGAAGTCATTTTAAACCTAAAAAAAGGCACTGTCCTTCCCCTGCAAAATAAACCAAAACAACAAAAACAAAGCCCTGAAACAAAGCAAATCGTTTGTGGAATTCAACGCTCTACCATAGTTCTTGAGCTTTACAGACAGCATGCCTTGTCTCAGTGTTGCATTTTCTTTTTCTTCTGTCTACTGTCCTGAATATAAGAGTGAAATGGGGACTTTCTTATATGTAATGGGCAGTTGCAGAGAGCCAGAATTTTTGGATTCTAGTGAACAGAGGCATTAGTGCTGGAGATCTGGGATTAGATCCAGTATGCTGGGTAAAAGGGCCAGAGTGACACAAAGAGCACCTAAGACCTCTATATGCAGCCTGGCAGGCACTGCCTGACACAGGCAGTGCAGAAGTCAGCCATAAAGCTCGTTCCTAAGGACCTCTTTGCAAGCTGGGGTGTAGGGGACTTGCTAAAGCAGGGATGGTGATGGGAGGGGCATGTAAAGGGCCACAGCATGCAACTCTGCAGAGATCCCAGGCACAGCGCACCTATAGGGCAAGAGGTTGCCATAACTTAGACAGACGCTCAGGGTGTCAACATGTCGATGGCTAAGAAGTGTACCATGGAATAGTGGAAGTACAATACATTTGCAACATTGTAAAATTGGAATGAAAACCACAGCTTTACCCTTTGTGTGTGTTGTGTGTGTGTGTGTGTATGTGTAACGTGGACGTTATCTGTTTTACATCTCTTTGTGGATTTGGGGTTGGGGACATGAGCAAAAGAAGCATTAAAAGTTAAGTATTGTAAACACGCAAAGGAGCAATATAAATTTGTATTAGTGTATGTGCCTCTGAGAAATAATATCAAATAATACCTAAAGGCCATGGTCCCACTAAGCCAATAAGATCCTACATCTTTGGAAAACAAATCTGCAAATAGTGCAGAAGAAGATGACTCTATCGTGTCCTGTGACCTAAATTCTCTCAGGTGCCAGCATCAATTTAATTCATAATGAAGTGAATCAATGAGCCAGGCTTCAGAGGGAAATATCTATTGAAAGATCTGCAATGAAGATCTTTGTTATGCAATAGGTAAACCTGGCATCCGTGACCTGAAGAATAAATTATGTGGCACCTCAAGACTAAAACACATGTCAGTTGCAGCAGAATATCAATAACTAGTT
The DNA here is from genome assembly GCF_965140295.1 of Lepidochelys olivacea. NCBI lineage: Eukaryota > Metazoa > Chordata > Testudines > Cheloniidae > Lepidochelys > Lepidochelys olivacea. The sequence goes on along the minus strand of NC_140412.1, from coordinate 173,051,499 downwards.
ATTTTAAACCCGATCGCCAAGTTCTTTGGGAAAATTCAGAAACTCTGAGATATTAGCCAATCAGTGTATGTGAGATAGTTTGGCCAGATCTTTGGCCCTGTCTCCAGCTACTTTGAGGCATCACCCTCTCCTGCCCTCTCTCTCCCCGCTTGCATGCTTTTTTTGTGGCGGGAGTGTGGACCAGTGGTATTCAGCTCTATGTCACAAAAGAATTTTCCTCTGTTAGGACCATTCTCAGTTGCCTTTTTAGGGCCGCTTTCCAGCTGGAAAGCGGCCCTAAAAAGGCAACTGAGAATGGTCCTAACAGAGGAAAATTCTTTTGTGACATAGAGCTGAATACCACTGGTCCACACTCCCGCCACAAAAAAAGCATGCAAGCGGGGAGAGAGAGGGCAGGAGAGGGTGATGTCTCATGGTGTTTTGGATCTTATGGCTGTTCTTAGCTATGTTGAGAGCTGTTTAGACTAACAGCTAATGAGATTAGAAACAGAACAGTGACTGGTTTCAGAGTAGCAGCCGTGTAGGTCTGTTTTCGCAAAAAGAAAAGGAGTACTAGTGGCACCTTAGAGACTAGCAAATTTAGCTGTAGCTCACGAAAGCTTATGCTGAAATAAATTTGTTAGTCTCTAAGGTGCCACAAGTACTCCTTTTCTTTTTGAGAAAAGTGACTGAGAGCTATTTTTCCCTACAGTTCATTTCAGCTATGTTGAGTGTAATCCAGTACCACTGAAGATCTGGCCCATTATGACTATTTGTTTTCTTTTGATGTGATTGTCCTGATTCCCCCTGGCCTTTCACCTCACAGGGTCACTTCAATCTGTGCAGAGTGGGAGTGCAACACTTCCAAATCAGAATGGTAGCACCTTACAGTCACTTTGCACAGCTATAAAAGGACTACACAGGTGCAAGTCAGTGGAGAATCTGAACCTTTTTATTCTGCAATAAGATTTCGGAAAGCAGCTGTGTCTTGTGCTTAAAGTTCACCACGACTGCATCACAATGGGGAATCTTACTCACAATGCTGATGATAGCACAGAGATGATCAGGCTGATGTTTGCAGGTTCAGTTAGTTGCAAAAGAATTTTCCTGTGAAAGATCACCACCTCACATGCATCATTAAAGGTCCATCAGCACATTACACCCAGTCATTTTTTAATGATGCCAGATCAGGACCTTCCACCGTTCTGATGGATGAAAGTGATGATACCAGCCATGACAAGGGGTGCATCATGATCATATGCTTTGACCAGGAGGCATGACTTGTGAAAAATGATTTTCTAAATGGGTTTGTGAGTAACACTGCAAGTGCTGGAAGCCTTTGTGCATCACTGAGTTCACTTGTCATTGACTCAAACATTTCATTGACAAATGTGATTGCACTTTCCTTTGACTCAGCAAATGTGATGATTGACAGAGTAATACAAACGCTGGCCTCTGTGACTATAGCCATTGATCAACGTCACATGTCTTATGCCACTTGATAACTTGTCTACTTCCAAAACGTCTCCCTAAATTGAGGGAGACACGTTGGTTCACTCTAAAGTTAGTGTAAAAATGTTAGTGAAGTTGACTTATCCTTCATCTGTGATGGTAGAATCTGGGGTACCAGGTGGCACAGGGTAATGGGATATAGAGCCTTTCATCTCTGGGTTACTGGGTTAAGTCTAGCTTTATTTGTAGTGACCAAAAGTTAGTTACTACCTAAGGCCTGTATGGTGCTCTTTGTAATAAGGAGTCTGCTGCTTTCAGCCTCATTTCTAGTCCCAAGGGGCAAATATCCAGTTCACAGAAACCGCGACCAAAATTGGCAATAATGGCATGCTTGTCGGCATTCTCAGCAATGAGAGAGAGAGAGAGAGAGAGGACTGAATGTGCCTTGAGATGGAATCATCCTCTCACTTGTAGAGGTTGTCCTACCAGATCAAAGTTGAGAAACATTGGCATCACATTGAAGGACAGCTTGTTATTGAAGTTAGTGGGAATTGAAGGCACTCAGGTGGTTGGCACCTCTCAGGATCGGGCCTTTAGTGAGGAAGCGCTCACTGAACTTTCAGAAAACAAACCTACAAAGATTACATTGGATGGGGAAAACAGTGTGGAAAGCAGAGGCTTATAATTACTAATAAAATTACAGCTCTCCTGTACCAGATGTAGTTGATGTTTATTCATCTACATCTGGATATACTGATGACCTTCTGTTCCTGCAATGATAAATCCTTATGAACTTCCAATAAAGTCTGATGAAAGTGGAATGTCAGGTTGGTTCCATTCATCTCTCTGAATTTTAACAGCTCCTGTCCTTTAGAAGGAGCCCATTTTAGCAAAAAGAGGTCAAAATGCATTATGTTACACTGCTATCGGACTCTGGAATTGCACCGGACTATTCCAGAGAACTGTTTTCAAAACTAAATTATGCCCGTCATTCATTCTCTCTAAAATCTGAATTGCTTGCAATGTCACACGCACCGCTACTGTGCTAACTTTTCCATTTCTAAAATCTAAACTCATCTTTAGAGGTATAGATATTCTCAGCAGGTTTTATTTTAGACTTGCAACCATTCATTACTTGACCTAAAGAAGTAGGGCTGTTTTTATCTTGAAAATGGAAATCTAATATAGACACTTCTGGGGGGAGAGGGTGACAGTGGGGAGTAATATAAGCTTGAATGGCTGCCTTTGCTGTAATCCAACAATAATTCATTCATCTTCTGACTTTGGGAATTAAGTTCTCTGGTGCATTGACAAGGTGGTTGTTGGTCTTGTTTTATAAAATTTAATTTGAATTTTTTGCTGTTTCATACCCGGACAGTTAATCAGACCACTGCCACCTCACTTTAAATCAGCTAGCATGTCACATGCCTCATTTCAGGCTGCATTCTCCTACCCTTTCTCTCACTGACTAGTGCCTCTCTCTGAGGTGGGTTCCAGTGAAATTCCTGCAGAATAAGTTACTACTTCATGTGAGTAATGGAAGCAGTGTTTTATAGTACATGTGTATATTCCTGTTTTCCCAGTATGAAAGAAAAGAAGGAAAAAACTTGATGAGTTGAGCATAATTGTATGGATACTCTCAATCCATTACTTTGTGGAACAGAGCAGTTTCCCATTCACACATCCATCTTCACTGAAACAGGAGGCTATTCTTACATTTTATTCACATAATCATTTTGATATAAAATCTGTTTTGCTGCAGATGAGGGCCCTGGAGGTTTTTGGTCTGTTGTAATACATAAAGGCGGCCTGACATTGCCGCATTAGTTCTCCAGTGCTGTTGCCTAGCAGAGCTAAAAGCACTGAGGTCTTTTACGTTCTGCTATTGCCATTCTCCATTTCAATGGGAGCTGAATGTAAAAGGGAAATTGCTGGTGCTGGAGAATGAATTTCAATCATGCTAAGAAAGAAGAGACAGAAGGGAGCTGGCTAAGAAAGTGTTGGTAAATGTCACTGCAAGGGAGAAGCTAACAGGCTGACTGCTCTAAGCCCCTAACTGCATGTTATCAACATATGGATCTACCATTCTTAAAAGGGCACCAATCTGTATACTCTGAATGCAAGAGCTGTGTTACATTTATACATACTGGTACTTTGGCACCCTCACATGATCATAAGAACATAAGAACTTCCATAGTGGGTCAAACCAAGGGTCCATCTAGCCCTGTGCCCTGTCTCCAACAGAGGCCAATACCAGAGCTTCAGGGGGAATGTACAGAAGAGGGCATCTGGAGTGATCCATTCCTGTCTTCCCCCCCCCCCCCCGGCTGCTGGCAGTCAAAGGTTTAGGATGCTCCGAGCATGGGGTTGCACCCTGACTACCTTGACTAATAGCCACAGAGAGAGCTACCTTCCATGAACTTATCTAGTACTTTTTTGAACCTAGTTCAACATCACAACATCCCATGACAAGGAGTTCCACATTGTGTGAAAAAAGTACTTTCTCTTGTTTGTATTAAATGTGCGGCCTGTTAATTTCTTTTGGTGACCCTCGGTTTGGGAAAGGGTAAATAACACTTCTCTGATCACTGTTTCCACACCATTCATGATTTTTTAGACCACTATCACATCCCACCTTAGCTGTCTCTTTTCTAAGCTAAACAGCCCTAATCTTTTTAGTCTTTCCTCATATGGAATCCATTCTATACCCTTGATCATCTTTGTTGCCCTTCTCTGAAACCTTTTCCAATTCCACTATATCGTTTTAGAGATTTGGGAGACCAGAACTGGACAAGGTGTGGGCACACCATAGATTTATATAATGGCATTATGATATTTTCTGTCTTATTTTCTGTCCCTTTCCTATTTCTGTCCCCTTCTGTCCCCTTCCTATTAGTTCCTAACACCCTGTTAGCCTTTTTGACAACTGCTGCTCCACACTGAACTGAAGTTTTCAGAGAACTATCTATGGTGGTCTCTTTCAGCTAATTTAGAACCCATCATTGTATATATGTAGTTAGGATTATTTTTTCCAAGCTGCTTTACTTTGCACTCTTCAATGTTGAATTTTATTTGTCATATTCATGTTTTACTTGGGATTTTCAGTGTTTTGTTCTTGATTCTTACTCAGGTAAAAACTCCCATGAAAATGTAAATCAATCAGTATTTCATATGAAGTTCATGGGAGTTTTGCCTGAGTAAGGGCAGAATAAAAACTGAGCAGAAAGCCATGTAGTGAGTAATTATGGAACAACCCACCAGGACAACTTTGTTCAAATCACCTGACAGTGATTGGCTTATGTCCTGCAGCATAAAAGTTTATTTCCCTATTAATAATAATAATAATTAATTAATAATAATTAATAAACACACACGCCACACACACAACTCACAAAACAATTTCTTTTCTCTAATCCTTGTTTCAATCCTACTAAACTCTCAGTCTCTGACATCTTGAGGAAACGTGGTATAACATATTTTGTAAAAATAGTAAAATTATTTACTATGAGACTGCACTGCAACACTCGGTCTAAGGGTCATCTTTACTGAGAAGTGGGAGAGAGACTCTCCCCTGTGCAAATTAGGAAGTGCACAGATCAATTCAGGGTGAGCAAGACTAAGGGAGAAAGGGGAGGCTGTTTTATTTCATTTAGTTAAATTTAAAACTCTGCATCGGAGAATCTTCATCCAGAGCTCTGAATATCCTGGCAATAAAATGAAAAATACAATAAAAAAAGTTCTAGGGTCAATCAAAGTGCCAGTAGCATTTAGGCATGCAGTTGTTTTCATGTGAGTGTTGATGTGGGTTGCTTGTGGGTTAATATAGAGCTGTACCCCAAAATATGTTTTATGTATACATTTTCTGGGGCGGTGTTTTGGAGTGTCGGTGGGAGCAGACAGTTCCAGCACACTGCCCAACAGACACAAGACATTAAAGTTGAAAGAATCAATGGTCAAACAATGGAGCAAGCATCATATGAGCATCATCTTAGTTGGTCTAGCTGGCTGAGTGGGAGAAACCAGTCTGAGGCAAAAGACCTTCCTAGGGCCTATAGCAAGGGCCTTTCAGCAACATGGAAATTAGGGTAAGGCTCACACAGGGAGGGTGGAACTTTGAGAAACAGGAGTTTCTGGGGAAAGGAAAAGGGAGAGGGCAGAGGGAGACTGACACTCTGGAAGGCAAACTAAGACAAGGCTTGGTCCCAAGAGCTCCCAGACTTGTTAGCAGAATGTAGGTCGGATCTATTCTGTTCCTGGAACTCAAGAAGGAAGCCCACCTAACTTAGCTTGTAATTAAGATTAGATGAGTCTAGATAGATATGAAGGTTGCTTTTTACGCTAAAATTATCTTCTCTAGTGCTCTGTTCCAGTTGTTCAATAAACCTACATGTATTTCGACAGCTGTTCATCACCGTATGGGGATTCCACAAGGGTTCAGTCACCTACACAGTAATAAGTGGCGGGCATAGATGGGGTGTGGTACCCAGGTCCCAGTCTGTGAATGAGAGAACGGTATTCCTAACAGGCCTAGCACCTGAGGGCGTACACTCAGAGAGACCAAAAGGGAAACAGGTGCAAGCAGCTCCACAACCATTACAGTTTTACGGAAGGAAAATGGAGTTGCATGCATAATTATCCATTTGGTTCACATAACTCAGGCACTTTTAAAAATGTAGACCTAAGACTAATGAGCATCCATTTCTTGTACAGCCCCTTCCACAATAATAAAATAACTCAAATGTCTGTTGAAATCATAGAAAGTACCCAAACAGGAACTAATCAATCTGCCTAAACGTGGTACACAGTAATGCCAGACAGGAGTTACTTTCACTGAAGACCAGCTGATACAACCAATCTAGTTGTCCCACACAGGTGCTGCTTCTGTTATAAAGGTATTGGCCACCATGCCCAGCCCTCTCACCTCCCCCCACTACTGATTTCCCCAAATCATTACAATGTTTTAAACCTGTCTTCTTTTTAAAATACACTCATTCTCCATCCTCCATAGGGACAGAAAAACATGGAAAAAGAAGAGGGACAAGGACTGGAAGAGGGAAAAAATGATCTCATAAAATATCCCCAAGTGTATTTAACCAAAATCCTGTTCCAGTTATAGTCAATTTAAATTCTCAAGGAGTCTCATAAGCACCTCAAATGGCAAGAAGTCAGACTATGCTGCATTACCAGTAACTTTAGCTATTAAACATACAGAGCACCAACTACACTAATACTCAGCCCGTGCTAACAAGTGGAATGGCAATGTTAGATATGTAACGACCATCCCTCTTCGAATGCTGGTCCCTATGTATATTACACTGCGGGTACACATATGCTTCATGAGCCTAAAGCTGGAGAATTTTGAAAGCAGCGTCCATTGGTCCACACATGCGCCCTTGCTCACCCCCTGACTCCAACCAAGGAGATAAAGGGAAGGGCGGACCGACCTCTTCTCCAGTTCCTTCTCACCACTGCATCATCTGGGTCGGAAACTGGCTTTATTCCTTTATCTGTGGCTAGAGAGAGAGAGAGAGAGAGAGAGTTTTAGAAGTTTTTGGGAATTTAAAGTTTTATCTAATAGTTTTTATCTTTTAGTTGGTTAGTTGGAAGCCCCCCCACACACACACCCCATTTTGAGTACTGGACTACACCCAGGACTCTGGGCTTCACAATTTGCCCTTCCTATCCATGCCCCTTCTCAGTCAGTGACAACCACCAATATTGCTTCAGGGAAGCCCACATCACGGCAAGGCGCAGTATCTGCATTCCCTTCCCCAGTCATACCTAGGAAGGGTGGGAACTTCACCTTAGGAAGCACCATGAGGCCACAATTGGACCTAGACTGGGGGACCTCCTGTACATTGGCCCGACTTTTGATAAATGCAAAGTAATACACATTGGAAAACATAATCCCAACTATACATATAAAATGATGAGGTCTAAATTAGCTGTTATCATTCAAGAAAGAGATCTTGGAATCATTGTGGATAGTTCTCTGAAAACATCCACTTATTGTGCAGCGGCAGTCAAAAAGGCCAACAGAAGGCCAACCTCAAGTTGCAGTGGGGGAGGTTTAGATTGTATATTAGGAAAAACTTTTTCACTAAGAGGGTGGTGAAACACTGGAATGCGTTACCTAGGGAGGTGGTAGAATCTCCTTCCTTAGAGGTTTTTAAGGTCAGGCTTGACAAAGCCCTGGCTGGGATGATTTAACTGGGAATTGGTCCTGCTTTGAGCAGGGGGTTGGACTAGATGACCTTCTGGGGTCCCTTCCAACCCTGATATTCTATGATTCTATGATTCTAAGGTTGGGCATCATTAAGAAAGGGATAGATAATAAGACAGAAAATAACACTGCCTCTATATAAATCCATGGTATGCCCACATCTTGAATATTGCGTGCAGATGTGCTCATCCCATCTCAAAAAAGATATATTGGAATTGGAAAAAGTTCAGAAAGGGGCAACAAAAATGAGGAGAGATTAATAAGACTGGGATTTTTCAGCTTGGAAAAGAGACGACTAAGGGGGGATATGATAGAGGTCTATAAAATCATGACTGGTGTGGAGAAACTAAATAAGGAAGTGTTATTTACTCTGTCTCATAACACAACAACTAGGGGTCACCAAATGAAATTAATAGACAGTAGGTTTAAAACAAACAAAAGGAAGTATTTCTTCACACTATGTCCAGTCAACCTGTGGAATTCTTTGCCTGAGGATGTTGTGAAAGCCATAACTATAACAGGTTCAAAAAAGAACTAGATAATTTCATTGCGGATAGGTCCATCAATTGCTATTAGCCAGGATGGGCAGGGATGGTGTCCCTAGCCTCTGTTCGCCAGAAGCTGGGAATGGGCAACAGGGGATGGGTCACTTGATGATTACCTGTTCTATTCATTCTCCCTAGGGTACCTGGCATTGGCCACTGTTGGAAGACAGGACACTGGGCTAGATGGACCTTTCGTCTGACCCAGAAAGGCCATTCTTATGACTTAACAAAGAGTGCACCTTCTGCCACAAGGTTCATCTCAGGCGTGAGGGAGTCTATCCCCACAGATCCCTTGGCAGCATCTTATTGGGAAAGCAGGGAATGGTAGTGGAAGGACCACATAGTTCAAGTGGTCTATCCATGGAAGAAGTAGAGTGTTGTCCTGCAAGTGATGATTCAGGGCTCCTCTGGAGCAGTGCATACTGCACTTTCTGTTTGTTAGGGATGACCGGGGGAGGGGTACTCCATAGAGTGAAAATATTGTCCAACCATATCAAATAAATGAATCCCAGCTGTAATCTTCAGTTTCAATTACTTGTATTTTTCTGTTATAAAAACAAAAAGGAAAAGATAGACATAGCTAGATGGATGCAATTATGTACATAAGTTTGAAAGCAGCCAAGTTATACATGCAGTAATGTATGCATGCACATGAGCAAGGCCGGGCAGGTATATGACTGGCCATTTGCAATTGCATATACACCATGGCCCTGATGTCCCATAACATAAATTGGATTACTGACATGCTTAACGTTAAGCATGTACTTAGTTTCTCTGTTGGATTGGGGCCATGTACACGAACACATACATATGGAAACAAGCAGGGAGAACTGGAGGTCCTGGTGATGTCAAGGAATTATGACGTGATTGGAATAACATAGACTTGGTGGGATAACTCACATGACTGGAGTACTGTCATGGATGGTTATAAACTGTTCAGGAAGGACAGGCAGGGCAGAAAAGGTGGGGGAGTAGCACTGTATGTAAGGGAGCAGTATGACTGCTCAGAGCTCCGGTACGAAACTGCAGAAAAACCTGAGTGTCTCTGAATTAAGTTTAGAAGTGTGAGCAACAAGAGTGATGTAGTGGTGGGAGTCTGCTATAGACCACCGGACCAGGGGGATGAGGTGGATGAGGCTTTCTTTCGGCAGCTCGCGGAAGCTACTAGATCGCATGCCCTGGTTCTCATGGGTGACTTTAATTTTCCTGATATCTGCTGGGAGAGCAATACAGCGGTGCATAGACAATCCAGGAAGTTTTTGGAAAGCGTAGGGGGACAATTTCCTGGTGCAAGTGCTAGAGGAGCCAACTAGGGGGGGCGCTTTTCTTGACCTGCTGCTCACAAACCGGGAAGAATTAGTGGAGGAAGCAAAAGTGGATGGGAATCTGGGAAGCAGTGACCATGAGTTGGTTGAGTTCAGGATCCTGACACAGGGAAGAAAGGTAAACAGCAGGATACGGACCCTGGACTTCAGGAAAGCAGACTTCGACTCCCTCAGGGAACGGATGGGTAGGATCCCCTGGGGGACTAACATGAAGGGGAGAGGAGTCCAGGAGAGCTGGCTGTATTTCAAGGAATCCCTGTTGAGGTTACAGGGACAAACCATCCCGATGTGTTGAAAGAATAGTAAATATGGCAGGCGACCAGCTTGGCTTAACGGTGAAATCCTAGTGGATCTTAAGCATAAAAAAGAAGCTTACAAGAAGTGGAAGGTTGGACATATTACCAGGGCAGAGTATAAAAATATTGCTCGGGCATGTAGGAATGAAATTAGGAGGGCCAAATCGCACCTGGAGCTGCAGCTAGCGAGAGATGTTAAGAGTAACAAGAAGAGTTTCTTCAGGTATGTTGGCAACAAGAAGAAAGCCAAGGAAAGTGTGGGCCCCTTAATGAATGAGGGAGGCAACCTAGTGACAGAGGATGTGGAAAAAGCTAACGTACTCAATGCTTTTTTTGCCTCTGTCTTCACGAACAAGGTCAGCTCCCAGACTGCTGCGCTGGGCATCACAACATGGGGAATAGATGGCCAGCCCTCTGTGGAGAAAGAGGTGGTTAGGGACTATTTAGAAAAGCTGGACGTGCACAAGTCCATCGGGCTGGACGAGTTGCATCCGAGAGTGCTAAAGGAACTGGCGGCTGTGATTGCAGAGCCATTGGCCATTATCTTTGAAAACTCGTGGCGAACAGGGGAAGTCCCAGATGACTGGAAAAAGGCTAATGTAGTGCCCATCTTTAAAAAAGGGAAGAAGGAGGATCCTGGGAACTACAGGCCAGTCAGCCTCACTTCAGTCCCCGGAAAACTCATGGAGCAGGTCCTCAAAGAATCAATCCTGAAGCACTTACATGAGAGGAAAGTGATCAGGAACTGTCAGCATGGATTCACCAAGGGAAGGTCATGCCTGACTAATCTAATCGCCTTCTATGATGAGATTACTGGTTCTGTGGATGAAGGGAAAGCAGTGGATGTATTGTATCTTGACTTTAGCAAAGCTTTTGACACGGTCTCCCACAGTATTCTTGTCAGCAAGTTAAAGAAGTATGGGCTGGATGAATGCACTATAAGGTGGGTAGAAAGTTGGCTAGATTGTCGGGCTCAACGGGTAGTGATCAATGGCTCCATGTCTAGTTGGCAGCCGGTATCAAGTGGAGTGCCCCAGGGGTCAGTCCTGGGGCCGGTTTTGTTCAAAATCTTCATAAATGATCTGGAGGATGGTGTGGATTGCACTCTCAGCAAATTTGCGGATGATACTAAACTGGGAGGAGTGGTAGATATGCTGGAGGGCAGGGATAGGATACAGAGGGACCTAGACAAATTGGAGGATTGGGCCAAAAGAAATCTGATGAGGTTCAATAAGGATAAGTGCAGGGTCCTGCACTTAGGACGGAAGAACCCAATGCACAGCTACAGACTAGGGACCGAATGGCTAGGCAGCAGTTCTGCGGAAAAGGACCTAGGGGTGACAGTGGACGAGAAGCTGGGTATGAGTCAGCAGTGTGCCCTTGTTGCCAAGAAGGCCAATGGCATTTTGGGATGTATAAGTAAGGGCATAGCGAGCAGATCGAGGGACTTGATCGTCCCCCTCTATTCGACATTGGTGAGGCCTCATCTGGAGTACTGTGTCCAGTTTTGGGCCCCACACTACAAGAAGGATATGGATAAATTGGAGAGAGTCCAGCGAAGGGCAACAAAAATGATTAGGGGTCTGGAACACATGACTTATGAGGAGAGGCTGAGGAAACTGGGATTGTATAGTCTGCAGCAGAGAAGAATGAGGGGGGATTTGATAGCTGCTTTCAACTACCTGAGAGGTAGTTCTAGAGAGGATTGTTCTAGACTATTCTCAGTGGTGGAAGAGGACAGGACAAGGAGTAATGGTCTCAAGTTGCAGTGGGGGACGTTTAGGTTGGATATTAGGAAAAACTTTTTCACTAGGAGGGTGGTGAAACACTGGAATGCGTTGCCTAGGGAGGTGGTGGAATCTCCTTCCTTAGAAGTTTTTAAGGTCAGGCTTGACAAAGCCTTGGCTGGGATGATTTAATTGGGGATGGGTCCTGCTTTTGAGCAGGGGGTTGGACTAGATGACCTCCTGAGGTCCCTTCCAACCCTGATATTCTATGATATATTTTGATAAGTATCTCATGGGGTAGGAGCTTGAAAATGTCCTCACAATGTCCTCAAAATGTCATCTAACTTTTGAAATCTAGCAACCTATCTATAAAAAAAGTGTAACAAGGTAGAATTGGAATGATTTCTCTTTTTGCATACAGAAAGCACTGTAACATGCTTTGACATTAGAAACTTTAGCTTCTGTTCTTGCTTTGGTTACACAAGTAAATAACAGCTTGGAAGGAGCACTGAAAGACATAATTTTGTCGCTCACATCTCCACAGGAAATTACTGGAACGCTGCGTCTTTCATTACTCCATCGTCCTACCTTCACTTCTCCACATTCCAAGGGGAAACCAGCGCAGACATCTCTTTCTATTTCAAAACATCCGCCCCTGATGGAGTATTTCTTGAGAATTTGGGGAATACAGATTTCATCAAACTTGAGCTGAAATGTGAGTATATTCTCTCCACCACTTTTACTGAGAACGAAAAACGAAAGGTAATGAGATTTAAGAAACCTCTGTCATTCAACACATGGCCAAGTAAAAGCTGTTTGTGATGTAGGACAAAGTCCAAATCTACCTTTTCACTATATTTGTAAATTACCTTAGTGGGGAAAAACCCTGGAAATAACGATCATCTTGTTTATCATGGAGACATGGAGTCATAGCAGGAGAAACAAAAACACTGACATATATTACCTAACTCTTAAGCCTTTTTAAATTACATGCCTAATTTAGTTATTTTATTTGAAGAGTATATGTGTGTTGTATACCATAGTTATTCTATAAGTGAGAAAAGTATGATATGACTATTTGACGATTTCAAATAACCAAAGATATCAAGGCATATATGCAATGTTAAACTCTGAAAAATCCTGGAGTAACCAAATCTTTATGCCCACATGGGTTATGACTAATCACCAATGAAATCTCTGATCTGAAAAAGAGGCCGTGACAGGTTGACATGCTGCAAGATAAAGTTAACAGAGAGAGTGATTTTTTTTTTAATCTTAAGAAACATGGGACAGATTTCCAAAAGTAGGGCTGGTGAGTCTAAGGAGGTTAGTAGGTGGGAACAAAGATGGCATTAAGCCTCCTTTGCTCTCCCTCAATGCAGTTGAGCCCTAAGTAATTTGTCAGCGGTCAGACAGTAAATCAATGGCAGAGCCAGAGACCTGATTCCCAAGTCTGTCTGCTTCTGCCTAGACAACACTCCTTCCTACAGCCTAAATCCTCGAGCACATGACTGATTAGGATGTTATCTTTTTAACAATTATTAATTTCATAGCTTCTTCCTCCAAAGACATCTTAACATGGAACCGCACCATATCAATGAATTTTGCCCACTACACTTTAGAGTCCTGTATGTTGATGCAAACAGGACTTGCTTTTTCCAGCCCTTTATCCTTTTGAGCTGGATGGGGAAACTTGTGCAACCTTCACTGTATTTTTTTTTCATTGTATTTTTGGTTTTCCTACCAGAAGGTCAGTGTGTTGAAAAATCAACCCCTTCAGAGAAAATGCTGCATTAGCCACATGTCAAATGATGCATAGGACACTGAAGGAGCTCTTAATCCCCGGGACCTCTAGAAAACTATCAAAAGTAACTGAAAAAAATCTAAGCTCCTCAGGGAAATTTCTGACACAGAGGCTTTCCAGCATCATGAACAAATGGATCAAGAAATGTCTGAGGGAAGTGTACACACCATTCCTTTAAAGATAAGACTGCATCTCAGATATGCGTAATGCAGGAAAGACTTAACTTTCAAATGAGGAAACTTAGCTCCACTCCAACTAGCTTGCGTTAGTGGTAAGATAGAGGCTGCTCTATATGGCTCTACCAAGATGTCAATGGCAGTCATTGATCAGCTAGACATAGGGACAAGCTGGCCTCACAACATTATACCAACCTAAGACATTGGGGTGATCTTCCCTTGGCTCAATATACCAACTTCAGGGCCATTTTTTGCCAGCAGAAAGCAGAAAAGGCACATCTCAGGATGCACAACTTGGCAAAACATTAGCATAGCTCTTCCTAACTCTGATTCAGTCTGTGATGGGCCAACACAGCATATGGCAAACAGTTTCTAGCCATACCACTAGCTAACTCACCACAGGTTATTTTCATTTCAATCTAATTCGTGTAGACTGCTGGAAATCCAGCTGCTTTATTGTATACTGATATTTTTACAAAAATAAACATTTACAGTACTGAATAGCACAGTCAAGTCCTGGTCTATGATTAGGACCTGTAGGAGTTATGGTAATACAAATAATAGTGTACCAGCTATGCTTTACACACTGAATCTTTTCTCCTGTATTTCCTTTCGTAGTTTGCAGTTTCCTGCTATTTGAGATTTTTTTTAGGTTACAGTCAACAAATTTGAACGTAAAACCTCCTGTTTCAGTCGGGAGTTAGCATCAAGGTTAATCACAAGGTTCCTGTCCGAGAGTGTTTGCTTCATTCCTCAAAGCACCTGTGGAGATGTGCACCCAACCATGTATTTTGTTTTCTGTCTTAATAAAGGAAAGAATAATTGGGCCCAGGGCAAATTAAGAAAAGACAAGCTTCTGTTGTCTAGTCATGATGTTAAGATGAGTGAACTTGGTTTCCTGCATGTCTGGATTTGATTACATGTGAACAGATGTGAATTGAAAGTGTCTCTTGATAAAGATAGGGTGTGAGAATCTTGGCTAGGGGCTTAGTCTAAGCACCGGTTTTAGAATATATCATTTTCCTAGAATCATGCATTCAAATACTCTCAGTGCTGACTAAGCCCTTCATCCTTCTTAGGTAGATAAAATGAGTGCATCTACCACTACATTTGGCACTAAAAGGACCTTTTGCTGTCAGTCTCATCTGATGGGCCAAGGACTTTATTTACATAGAGACCAAATTAGCTCTTACATGACTACAAAACACAGCTGAGATTCATTATGGGAAAAGTTTGCTTTGTAGCTGTCTGTGCTGCAGGGTGGATAAAATTTTTTAAAAATTAAAGAGGAAAAAATGTGTAGTGTAACGCAATATTTTTATTTACAAATTTGCTAGCTCTTTACTTTCTTCCCATTTTACACCCTTTTAATAGAATTTCAGATATTACACAGAGATTTTTCTATGAAGAAGTTTCACACTTAGAATGTTCATCTATGCTTAAAATAGCAATGCCAAGGCTTCATTAACATTTTTACTGTAAAAATAGCACTATTCAAATCCTACATCGATAGAAAATACCCTGCACTCTATTTGCAACCAATATCACCTTCCAATGTATTAAACTTTGACAAATCAAAAAAGTTGAAATGCTCCAGCCAAGCTACACTCCTCCATCAGGATTTGCAGCCTGAAATCAATGGGACCATGCTCCTAAGTCACTTAGGTACTTCAGAAAATCCCACCATTCAGAACCTAACGTTAGGCCTGTGTGCAGAAATAGGCCATAGTCACATTGTTAATTACAGTATAAATAACTTTTCATTGTTTACATTGAAGCAATTTTGTTTTGAAGTAACAAAGATTTTTGTCACTAAGAAAAAAGCTTTCAATAAAAATAGGGACTTTTAAATAAAAATAAAATGTTAGCTCCAAACACTGCAAACATTTACACACATAGTTAACTTACTTGAGGTCAGTGGAACTACTCATGTGAGTAAAATTAGTTATCTGCTTAACTGTTTGTTGGATCAGGGACTTAATTTTATTTGTTTGTTTGTTTTTGCTGTTTAGTAATTTCTGTAAAATTCAAATAACATCCTATTAGTAGTGATTATTTTAAAAAATATTTAATTATAAGTTAACAACATCACAAATTTTCAGATTCATTTTACAAAGCCTCAACCTCATTTAAATGTTTTTAAATTGGGTCATTTAAAAAATGATGAAAATTAATTATTTAAATCATCTTTACTTAAATCTCTCCATCCTGCCTTCCTGGACATGTTTTGAGGACAAACAGAATGAATGTTTATTCTCCAGAGCACTCACCTTTTACAAGTTTATCCGAACAGAGACCATTACATTAGCTAGGGTTCCCTTTCTGCAATCCAAAATTGCCCATAACCACACTCCATACCTGGGCACTCATGATACAGGGGTGATCGGGTGCCCACATGAAAAGCAACCCTCCACTGCTGGCCAAGTTGGTGCCAACCCTGAGCCTTTGTCCAGTCTGGGAACTAAGAAGCTGGGGTTTCCCAACAGGTGCCAGTCCAGGGTTTGGTGGCCTGGTGGGCCTCTTGTAGGCTGACACTTCCAAGACAATAATGTCTGATCGCTGATTCACCTGGTTGGGTTTTCCCTTGAGTCAAGGACCCTCCCTTACCCTCAGGCAGTTGTTAGTGTGACATCACCAAAGCCGTTTCAGTGGCTAGATAATTGTTAGCATGGTAGCACAAGCCCCATAAGTCAGAACCTCTCATCCCGGGCTCAGAAACAAATTGTGTAGATGTACCCTGTGTGACCTCAGACAAGTCACTTCACCCCTCTGTGTTTCTGTTTCCCTACCCATAAAATAGGGATCCCTCTATTTACCTTCCTTTGGAAAGTGCTTTGATGAAAATTGCTATGTGAGCTAAATATTGTGTTAAAAATATATTATAAAAATATATAAACCTTTCTTTGAAAAGCCTCTTTTCTACAAAAGCACCTAGCGTAACATACATAATTAATAAATAACAATTTAATTCCTTTGGGGGTATTGTATAGCCTTTGCCAAGCGAGCTAACACAAACATTTAATACTTTCATTTAAATTTAATATTTTCATTTCCTGAAGCAACATTAAATTCCAACTAGACTGAGCCACTATAAAGGACTTTTAAAAATATATTATTTCTTTCTTTATTTAAGCAAAGGGCTTTTATTAAACAATAACAACAACAAACCCTCCCTATATTGATTCCCCACACATATGCTCTCCAGTTATGAGTAGGCCGCTGTATTAAAACTCTGCTTCTTCTCCACATTGAACTGTTGTGTAATTATTGCCTTCTCAGAACATTTCAATTTGCTTAAAGTACTTGTCTGCCAATGGAGACATCGTGGAGAATTAGAATGTACCCACGCACAGTCAGATGGGTGAGGAGCCTGCCCTTCCCAGGCCATCATACATACTCTATTTGTGGCCACTTAAAATTGCAGGCAGTCCCTGTGTTTTGGGGAGTGCTGGAACTTCTTTCCTGACAGCTGCAAATTTCCCCAAAGAGACAGGAAGAAGACAGGGCCATGCTACAGCCTGCTCATACACACAAGAAAGCTCGGGGAGGGAGCGTGACTCTGCACCACCCCTACTTAGGACTGTGCATTAAGGGCACAATCAAAGCCATAATGCGTACCGTAGGGTGCATGACTAGACGTGGGACACAGGAAATATAATGGCTCTCTGACCAATCAAAAAAGCTATATCTGGAAAGAAAAATGGTGCCATCTAATAGTTATTTGTTATTTCTTGATGCAGATTCCTAGCCCTTGCAGAGTGGCAGGCCTTGAGTGGCCCACGCTGAAATGGTATTGTTCAAATAAGGCAGCTGTAACTGCACACTTCATGAAATGACTCCACACAGCAACTCCATTCCATTAGTTCCCTATACACTAAGAAACAACAAGAAAAGGGGCTTTTATCTGAGCTCTATACAAAGCAGGCAGCCTGGAAGCACTAACAGATATACCAGGAACGGCGGGGAAGAGTATATTGGTGCTTAAAGAAAGCTTTTATGTGAAAGAAAGCGTAAAATCAAATGAAGTAAAAATCATAAATGAATCAAACTGTACCATAGAATCTCTAATAATAAGAATATTGCGGTAGGCATATATTACTGACCACCTGACCAGGATGGTGATAGTGACTGTGAAATGCTCAGGGAGATTAGAGAGGCTATTAAAATAAAAAACTCAATAATAATAATAATGGGGGATTTTAATTATCCCCATATTGACTGGGTACATGTCACCTCAGGACAGGATACAGAGATAAAGTTTCTTGACTCCTTAAATGACTGCTTCTTGGAGCAGCTGGTCCTGGAACCCACCAGAGCAGAGGCAATTCTTGATTTAGTCCTAAATGGAGCACAGGATCTGGTCCAAGAGTGAATATAGCTGGACCACTTGGTAATAGTGACCATAATATAACTAAATTTAATATCCCTGTGGCAGGAAAAACACCACAGCAGCCCAACACGATAGCATTTAATTTCAGAAAGGGGAATTACACAAAAATGATGAGGTTAGTTAAACAGAAATTAAAAGGTACCATGCCAAAAGTGAAATCTCTGCAAGCTGCCTGGAAACTTTTTTAAGACACCACAATAGAGGCTCAACTTAAATACCCCAAATTAAAAATCATAGTAAGAGAACTAAAAAAGAGCCACCGTGGCTAAACAACAAAGTAAAAGAAGCAGTGAGAGGTAAAAAGGCATCCTTTAAAAACTGGATGTTAAATACTAGTGAGAAAAATAGAAAGGAGCATAAACACTGGCAAATGAAGTGTAAAAATACAATTAGGAAGGCCAAAAAAGAATATGAGGAACAGTTAGCCAAAGACTCAAAAAAAAATTTTGCTATTACTTTTTAAGTACATCAGAAGCAGGAAGCCTGCTAAACAACCAGTGGGCCACTGGACGATCGAGGTGCTAAAGGAACACTCAAGGACAATAAGGCCATTGCGGAGAAACTAAATGAATTCTTTGCATCGGTCTTCACGGCTGAGGATCTGAGGGAGATTCCCAAACCTGAGCCATTCTTATTAGGTGACAGATCTGAGGAACTGTCCCAGATTGAGGTATCATTAGAGGTGTTTTGGGAACAAATTGATAAATTAAACAACAATAAGTCACCAGAACCAGATGGTATTAACCCAAGAGTTCTGAAGGAACTCAAATGTGAAATTGCAGAACTACTAACTGTAGTTTGTAACCTAATATTTAAATCAGCTTCTGTACCAGATGACTGGAGGGTAGCTAATGTGACTCCAATTTTTAAAAAGGGCTCCAGAGGTGATCCCGGCAATTACAGGCCTGTAAGCCTGACTTCAGTACCAGGCAAACTGGTTGAAACTATAATAAAGAACAATATTGTCAGACATATAGATGTACATAATTTGTTGAGGAAGAGTCAACATGGTTTTAGTAAAGGGAAATCATGCCTCACCAATCTACAAGAATTCTCTGAGGGGGTCAACAAGCATGTGGAACAAGGGGATCCAGTGGACATAGCGTACTTAGGGTATGTCTGCACGACGAAATTAGGTCGAATTTATAGAAGTCTGTTTTTTAGAAATCCTTTTTAAATAGTCGATTGTGTGTGTCCGCACACAAAATGGTCTAAATGCATGAAGTGCATTAACTCGGCGGAGTGCTTCCACAGTACCGAGCGTCAACTTCCAGAGTGTTGCACTGTGGGTAGCTATCCCACAGTTCCCTCAGTCTCCGCCGCCCATTGGAATTCTGGGTTGAGATCCCAATGCCTGATGGGGCAAAAAACATTGTTGTGGGTGGTTCTGGGTACATGTCGTCGGGCCCTCCCTCCCTCCCTCCGTGAAAGCAATGGCAGACAATCGTTTCGCCCCTTTTTTCCTGAGTTATCTGTGCAGACGCCATACCACGGCAAGCATGGAGCCTGCTCAGCTCACTGTCACCATATGTCTCCTGGGTGCTGGCAGACATGGTACTGCATTGCTACACAGCAGCAGCAACCCATTGCCTTGTGGCAGCAGACGGTGCAATAGGCCTGAAAACCATCGTCATCGTGTCCAAGGTGCTCCTGGCTGCCTCGGTAAGGTCGGTCAGGAGCGCCTGGGCAGACATGGGCACAGGGACTAAATTAGGAGTGACTAGACCAGGTCATTCTCTTTAGTCCTGCAGGCAGTCCTATTGTACCATCTTATGGTGAGCAGGCAGGAGATGAGGATGGCTAGCAGTCCTATAGCACTGTCTGCTGACAGCCAAAGATGTAAAGGATAAATGGAGTGAATCAAAACAAGAAATAGACCAGATTTGTATTCATTTGCTCCCCCCTCCCTCCCTCCGTGAAATCAACGGCCGACAATCATTTTGGGGAGGTCTGTCAGGGGCACCTTCAAAACTTTAATGGAGATTCAGTCCTGCCTGAAATACCAGAGGGAGGGATAGCTTAGTGGGTTGAGCATTGGCCTGCTAAACCCATGGTTTTGAGTTCAATCCTTGAGGGGGTCATTCTGTGTGACAGTTGTTTTTGTTTCTCCTTGATGTAAAGCTACCCCCATGTTGATTTTAATTCCCTGAAAGCCAACCCTGTAAGCCATGTTGTCAGTCGCCCCTCCCTCCATCAGAGCAATGGCAGACAACCGTTCCGCACCTTTTTTCTGTGCAGATGCCATACTACAGCAAGCATGGAGCCTGCTCAGATCACTTTGGCAGTTAGGAGCACATTAAACACCTTGTGCATTATCCAGCAGTATATGCAGCACCAGAACCTGGCAAAGCAAAACCGGGCGAGTAGGTGACGTCAGTGCGGTGACGAGCGTGATGAGGACATGGACACAGACTTCTCTCAAAGCATGGGCCCTGGCAATGTGGGCATCCTGGTGCTAATGGGGCAGGTTCATGCAGTGGAATGCCGATTCTGGGCCCGGGAAACAAGCACCAACTGGGGGGACTGCATAGTGTTGCAGGTCTGGGACGATTCCCAGTGGCTGCGAAACTTTCTCATGCTAAAGGGCATTTTCATGGAACTCTGTGACTTGCTTTCCCCTGCCCTGAAGCGCACGAATACCAAGATGAGAGCAGCTGTCACAGTTCACAAGCGAGTGGCAATAGCCTTGTGAAAGCTTGCAACACCAGACAGCTACCGGTCAGTTGGGAATCAATTTGGAGTGGGCAAATCTACTGTGGGGGTTGCTGTGATGCAAGTAGCCAACTCAATCAAAGATCTGCTGATATCAAGGGTACTGACCCTGGGAAATGTGCAGGTCATAGTGGATGGCTTTGCTGCAATGGGATTCCCTAACTGTGGTAGGGCCATAGACAGAACCCATATCCCTATATTGGCACCGGAGCACCAAGCCGCCGAGTACATAAACCGCAAGGGGTACTTTTCAATAGTGCTGCAAGCTCTGGTGGACCACAAGGGACGTTTCACCAACATCAACGTGGGATGGCCGGGAAAGGTACATGATGCTTGTGTCTTCAGGAACTCTGGTCTGTTTCAAAAGCTGCAGAAAGGGACTTTATTCCCAGACCAGATAATAACCACTGGGGATGTTGAAATGCATATCGTTATCCTTGGGGACCCAGCCTACCCCTTAATGCCATGGCTCATGAAGCCATACACAGGCACCCTGGACAGTAGTAAGGAGCTGTTCAACTACAGGCTGAGCAAGTGGAGAATGGTGGTAGAATGTGCATTTGGACGTTTAAAAGCACACTGGTGCAGTTTACTGACTCGCTTAGACCTCAGCGAAACCAATATTCCCACTGTTATTACTGCTTGCTGTGCGCTCCACAATATCTGTGAGAGTAAGGGGGAGATGTTTATGGCAGGGAGGGAGGTTGAGGCAAATCGCCTGGCCGCTGGTTACGCGCAGCCAGACACTAGGGTGGTTAGAAGAGCACAGGAGGCTGCAGTACGCATTAGAGAAACTTTGAAAACCAGTTTCATGACTGGCCAGGCTACGGTGTGAAAGTTCTTTGTTTCTCCTTGATGAAACCCCCCGCCCCTTGGTTCACTCTACTTCCCTGTAAGCTAACCACCCTCCTCTCCTCCCTTCAATCACCACTTGCAGAGGCAATAAAGTCATTGTTGCTTCACATTCACGCATTCTTTATTAATTCATCACACAAATAGGGGGATAACTACCAAGGTAGCCAGGGAGGGGTGGTGGAGGAGGGAAAGACAAGGCCACACAGCACTTTAAAACTTTAAAACTTATTGAATGCTAGCCTTCTGTTGCTTGGGCAATCCTCTGGGGTGGAGTGGCTGGGTGGCCGGAGGCCCCCCCCACCGCGTTCTTGGGCGCCTGGGTGAGGAGGCTATGGAACTTGGGGAGGAGGATGGTTGGTTACACAGGGGCTGTAGCAGCGGTCTGTGCTCCAGCTGCCTCTCCTGCAGCTCAGCCATATGCTGGAGCATATTAGTTTGATCCTCCAGCAGCTTCAGCATTGAATCCTGCCTCCTCTAATCACGCTGCCACCACCTTTCAGCTTCAGCCCTCTCTTCAGTCCTCCACCTCTCCTTGCATTCATGTTGTGCTTTCCTGCACTCTGACATTGTCTGCCTCCACGCATTCGTCTGTGCTCTGTCAGTGTGGGAGGACAGCATGAGGTCAGAGAACATTTAATCACGAGTGCATTTTTTCACCTTCTAATCTTTGCTAGCCTCTGGGAAGACGATCCTATGATCCTTGAAACACCTGCAGCTGGTGGAGGGAAAAAAAGGGACAGTGGTATTTAAAAAGACACATTTTATAGAACAATGGGTACACTCTTTCACGGTCAACCTTGCTGTTAACATTACATACATAGCACATGTGCTTTCATTCCAAGGTTGCATTTTACCTCCCCCCACCACGTGGCTAGCCCCTCACCCCTCCCCGTGGCTAACAGCAGGGTACATTTCTGTTCAGCAACAGGCAAACAGCCCAGCAGGAACGGGCTCCTCTGAATGTCCCCTTAAGAAAAGCACTCTATTTCAACCAGGTGACCATGAATGATATCACTCTCCTGAGGATAACACAGAGAGATAAAGAACGGATGTTGTTTGAATGCTAGCAAACATATACTGCAATGCTTTGTTCTACAATGATTCCTGACTACGTGCTACTGGCCTGGAGTGGTAAAGTGTACTGCTGTGGTGGACGGAATAAGGCCGCTCTCCCCAGAAACCTTTTGCAAAGGCTTTCGGAGTACATCCAGGAGAGCTGCGAATGCCAGGGCAAATTAATCGTTAAACATGCTTACTTTTAAACCGTGTATACTATTTTAAAAGGTACACTCACCAGAGGTCCCTTCTCCGCCTGGCGGGTCCGGGAGGCAGCCTTGGGTGGGTTTTGGGGGTACTGGCTCCAGGTCCAGAGTGAGAAACAGTTCCTGGCTGTCGGGAAAACCGGTTTCTCCGCTTGCTTGCTGTGAGCTATCTTCCTCGTCCCCAAAACCTGCTTCCGTGTTGCCTCCATCTCCATTGAAGGACTCAAACAACACAACTGGGGTAGTGGTGGCTGAACCCCCTAAAATGGCATGCAGCTCATCATAGAAGCGGCATATTTGGGGCTCTGACCCGGAGCGGCCGTTCGCCTCTCTGGTTTTCTGGTAGTCTTGCCTCAGCTCCTTAAGTTTCACGCGGTACTGCTTTGGGTCCCTGTTATGGCCTCTGTCCTTCATACCCTGGGAAATTTTGACAAATGTTTTGGCATTTTGAAAACTAGAACGTAGTTCTGATAGCACGGATTCCTCTCCCCAAACAGCGATCAGATCCCGTACCTCCCATTCGGTCCATGCTGGAGCTCTTTTGCGATTCTGGGACTCCATCATGGTCACCTCTGCTGATGAGCTCTGCATGGTCACCTCTGCTGATGAGCTCTGCATGGTCACCTGCAGCTTGCCATGCTGGCCAAACAGGAAATTGAAATTCAAAAGTTCGTGGGCCTTTTCCTGTCTACCTGGCCAGTGCATCTGAGTTGAGAGTGCTATCCAGAGCAGTCACAATGGAGCACTCTGGGATAGCTCCTGGAGGCCAATACCATCTAATTGCATCCACAGTACCCCAAATTCGATCCGGCAAGGCCGATTTCAGCGCTAATCCCCTTGTCTGGGGTGGAGTAAGGAAATCAATTTTAAAAGCCCTTTAAATCGAAAAAAAGGGCTTCGTTGTGTGGATGAGTGCAGGGTTAAATCCATTTAACGCTGCTAAATTCGACCTCAACTCCTAGTGTAGACCAGGGCTCAGATTTTCAGAAAGCCTTTGATAAGGCCCCTCACCAAAGGTTCTTCACAAAGTAAGCTGTCACAGGATAAAACGGAAGGTTCTCTCATGGATTGGTAACTGGTTAAAGGATAGGAAACAAAGGGTAGGTATAAATGGTCAGTTTTCAGAATGGAGAGAGGTAAATAGTGGTGTCCCCCAGGGGTCTGTTCTGGGACCAGTCCTATTCAACATATTCAAAAATGATCTGGGAAAAGGGGTAAAACAGTGAGGTGGCAAAATTTGCAGATGATACAAAATTACTAAAGATAGTTAAGACCCAGGCAGACTGTGAAGAGCTACAAAAGGATCTCTCTAAACTGGGTGACTGGGCAACAAAATGGCAGATGAAATTTAAAGTTGTTAAATGCAAAGTAATGCACATTGGAAAGCATAATCCCAACTATACATATAAAATGATGGATTCTAAGTTAGCTGTTTCTACTCAGGAAAGAGATCTTGGAGTCGTTGTGGATAGTTCTCTGAAAACATCTACTCATTGTGCAGCGGCAGTCAAAAAAGCCAACAGAATGCTGGGAATAATTAAGAAAGGGATAGATAATAGGACAGAAAATATCATGTTGCCTCTATATAAATCTATGGTATGTCCACATCTTGAATACTGTGTGCAGATGTGGTCACCCCATCTCAAAAAAATATTTTGGAGTTGGAAAAGGTTCAGAAAAGGGCAACAAAAATGATTAGGGGTATGGAACGGCTTCTGTATGAGGAGAGATTAATAAGACTGGGAATTTTCAGCTTGGAAAAGAGATGGCTAAGGGGAGATAAACTTGAAGTCTATAAAATCATGACTGGTATAGAGAAAGTATATAAGGAAGTGTTATTTACTCCTTCTCATAACACAAGAACTAGGGGTCACCAAATGAAATTAATAGGCAGCAGGTTTAAAACAAATGAAAGGAAGTATTTCTTCACACAACGCACAGTCAACCTGTGGAACTCCTTGCCAGACGATTTGTGAAGGCCAAGACACTAACAGGATTCAAAAAAGAACTAGATAAATTCATAGAGGATAGGTCCATCAATGGCTATTAGCCAGGATGGGCAGGAATGGTGTCCCTAGCCTCTGTTTGCCAGAAGCTGGGAATGAGCGACAAGGGATGGATCACTTGATGATTACCTGTTCTGTTCATTCCCTCTGGGATACCTGGCACTGGCCACTGTTGGAAGACAGGATACTGAGCTAGACCCAGTAGGGACGTTCTTATGTGCTAATGCAGTGCATCTCGGTGGATTCAATTTCACACTGCAGATTAATCAGTGGTGGTGGATGAATAGTACAATATAATTTAACTGTATGCTGCATCCTTCTTAAAGACACAGAATTCCTTAATGGGACATGGAGAGGGATAGTCAAATGATGGCGAGAGATGGAAAATCTGTTATCTTATGATTTCTTTGCTGGAACTGACTCTTCCCCCAGGTTTTTAAGTCTGTCCGCAGCCTAGAGGTCCTTTTGACTCCTCAGTGCTAATGAAGGTTCATATATCTGTAGTGACATAAGTCCCCCACCTCAATCTATGAGTGATGAGATTAAGCCCAATACTATTGGATAGTAGCAGAATACAGCGATCCATGCACAGACTAAAAATACAGTTCACCAAAATGGAAACCAGCTCTTCAATTACCACCATAAAACTGAGTCCTCAGTAAAACTGCCTTCCCCACAAACATCTGCATGAAGAAGCTGTAGCTCAGCAACTCCTGGTTAAGTCATACCAACAAGGGAGAATAGGTCAAAGCTGAGGGCCCTCAGCCCCCTCTCTTAACTCAAGAGGTCTCCAGCTGGAGTGCCTGTGCTGATCATATCTGCCATAGCATGGGACAGGGAGAGAAGTGATCTCACACCTCTACATGTACCTGGTCATGTATGGCTTTTATATCAAAACCAACACCTTAGACTCCAGCCAGAAATCAAGAGGCAGGCAGTACAAACATCCTAAGGTGCAGATGTCTTGTTTACACGCTGTGATACACTGCTTACATGGGCAGCTGCATTCTGCACTCGCTTAAGTTTCTGGCTTGTCTTAAGGTAACCTTATGCAGGGCACAATGCAATAATTCATTTTTGAGCTGGGAAAAAGCCTGGGTGGTAATTGAAAGGTTTGTGTTTGAAAGAAACAGTCATAATCTCCTCGCCAAATGAAAATGGGGGGAAAGGGCAGCCCTGAATGCTGTTGCTTGGATCCAATAGCATCCCCTTGCGAACTCTGGTAACAAATGGCATCAGTAAAAAGGACAGAGATAATACTTTCCATATCTTGCAGTCCCTTCCCCCAACCTATAAGCATCACTTCAATTTTATCTGCATTGAACTTCAACCAACTAGCCCTCATCTATGTTCCAGTCTCATCCAAACACTGAGCCATGCATTCAGCAGACTGGATGAATCGGGTGAGATAGAGATATGGATCCCGGTGTTCTCCGCAAATGGCCAGCACTGCGTCCCAGGCACCTTCACAGATCCATCTCTCATTGAACTCATTCAAAAAGCTCCCATTGGCTTCAATGGCAGTTGACCTAACTCCCCTAGGACTTCCATATAGAAATGAAGTGCCAACCTTTGAATCCCGGAGCAGTAAGTGACCTATTTTCACTAAAAGACATCTGGCCCCAGCCCTTTCCACCTTTATACTAAATGCATGGCCCTGCCTTTACTTAGACTCTTCCCCAAATTTTCTCTGCCATCTGCTTCAGGCTACCACCACCACCTTTGCCTTGAGCCTCCCAGCACTATGCTCAAATGCTGTACATGGCTTCAGATGCACACCACAATTTGTCACACATCTAAGAACAGAGCTAAAGACTAGGAGAACACACTTCAGGGGCTCAAGGTAGAGACAGTAAGGTGGGCAAAGACCATTAAGAAAGAAGGGTCCTGTCAAATATAGGGGGTAATGAAGGAACAAAAAAATCAGCTGTCCATTTAATCAGGCTCTTTGATACGTGAGATACATGTGTTGTAGCCTTAGAAAAACAACGGGCGAGGGAAGAGATTGTAACATATTTAATTTATCATTCAGATTGATCCAAATATTCAGGTTTCGTTCAGATAGACAGGGGGGTTGGAGCTGATGCCAATTTGTCCACTTGAAGGAATCAGCATTATAAGTGAATGCCTTTCTAGAAATAACCAGCTAAAATGGCACAGAAGAAGGACAATATGTTAATTGCATCTTTTAAAGATTAAATTGAAATGATTTTAATAGAATCCAGACTTGTATTTCAAGCAATTAATGTGACAACCTACACATGTCCTCATAAAATACATAGCAGCTCCTCATTGCAGTGGGGCAACATTTCTTAACAGATCAAATACCCTGTCCATTCTCACATGTAATTTAACTGCAATTTTACATTAATCAGATGTAGGTACTGTACACACCACAAATTAAATAAGGTGCCCTGAGGGTTTAACTCAAACAGAGGAAAGCATAATCATCAAAAAATATTATAGAGAGACTGCAATTGTATAAGATCCCTTATGCTTTTTGAACAGCTCTTTGATATAAAACGTTCAGTGTTTTTTGTTCTTGTTTTTCTCTGTGTCAAGGTTCCTTCCCCACTCTGAACTCTAGGGTACAGATGTGGGAATCTGCATGAAAACCTCCTAAGCTTACTTTTACTAGCTTAGGTTAAAACTTCCCCAGGGTACAAACTATTTTACCTTTTGCCCTTGTACTTTATCGCTGCCACCACCAAACGTCTAACCAGTATATTACTGGGAAAGAGCCCATCTGGAAACATCTTCCCCCCCCTTACACCCCCTTTCCTGGCAAAGGCTTGATAAAAATCCTCACCACTTTGCATAGGTGAACACTGACCCAAACCCTTAGATCTTAAGAACAATGAAAAAGCAATCAGATTCTTAAAAGAAGAATTTTAATAGAAGAACAAGTAAAAAGAATCACCTCTGTAAAATCAGGATGGTAAATACCTTACAGGGTAATTAGATTCAAAACATAGAGAATCCCTCTAGGCAAAACCTTAAGTTACAAAAAGACACAAAAAACAGGAATCTACATTCCATTCAGCACAGCTTATTTTCTCAGCCATTTAAAGAAATCAGAATCTAACACATATCTAGCTAGATTACTTACTAAATTCTAAGACTCCATTCCTGTTCTGTCCCCGGCAAAAGCATCACACAGACAGAGAGAGAGAGGCTTTGTTTCTCCCTCCCTCCAGCTTTTGAAAGTATCTTGTCTCCTCATTGGTCATTTTGGTCAGGTGCCAGCGAGGTTATCCTAGCTTCTTAACCCCTTACAGGTGAAAGGGTTTTTCCTCTGGCCAGGAGGGATTTTAAAGTGTTTACCCTTCCCTTTATATTTATGACACTCTGAGATTTGTTTTGTTGTATTGTAAAACACTTTCACAATTCATAACTAAAAAAGGTGAAAAATGCACACTGAAGATGCTATCAGAATAAATGAATAAAAAGAATAGCTCAGAAGCCTTAGGCATTTGGTTGAAGAATTTCCAAAGGGGTTTAAATAAACCTTCTTTAACATAGATGGGGTGTTAAGGGGTAAATCTCCTAAACAAACAATGTAATTGTGTGTTTTTCTTGTAAATAATATAGTATCACCTTTTCCAAACTCTGAGGCTAAAACTATATTAAAATTGTATCTCTATTTAAATTTTTACCTTTCAAAGAAAGACTAAAGACAGTTTTTCAATTCAGTAAACTTTTTTATAACACCTACTAGTTCAGGAAGAGACTTTTTTCTGTCTTTCTCCAGGCAACAAGAATTTCAGTGTGACAAGGAATCAATAGTATATTGTCAATGAACTCACTGGTATTTATAAAAATAAGTTTATCGTGGCATCACTTAGAAATGATAAACCTAGCAGAATTCATTTCATTTCTGATTGCAGAGGTGCAATATTTTATCATCAGAATGTGTCCATGCTGGATGTAAATTTTGTAAAATGTTAGCCAGCTCTGAATGCTTAGGAAGGTACTGGGTCTGATATTCCACTGCCATTTACCTTACATAATTGTTTACACCATGCAAGGTGTGTGCTAGATGCTACTAACTCTGAACAGTAGCATTTTATACCCACTTTGCTCTGCCTTTATACAGGTGCAAATGACTACACAAGATGCAAGGTACTAGAAGATCAAACCAGTTTCTGTTTTGATTTTTGTACAGCCATACTGGCAAACTTAGTCATTTGGTCAAACGACACAAGCTTTCACTAATTTGTTCAAATGACCATTTCATTTGGAAATTTAATTCCCATTGATTTAGTCAATCTAATACATCAATGAGCACCGTCAAAAATTCTAGGGCTGTCAAGCGATCAAAAAAAATTTATTGCGTTTAATTGCATGATTAAAAAAATTAATCACACTGTTAATAATAGAATACCATTTATTTAAATATTTTTGGATGTTTTCTACATTTTCAAATATGTTGATATCAATTACAACACAGAATACAAAGTGTACAGTGCTCACTTTATATTTATTTTTATTACAAGTATTTGCACGTAAAAAAACAAAAGAAATAGTATTTTTCAATTCAACTAATGCAAGTACAGTAGTAGAATCTCTTTATCATGAAAGTTGAACTTACAGATGTAGAATTATGTACAAAAAATACTGCATTCAAAAATAAAACAATGTAAAATTTCAGAGACTGCAAGGCCACTCAGTCTTACTTCTTGTTCAGCCAATCGCTCAGACAAATAAGTTTGTTTGTATTTGCAGGAGATAATGCTGCCCACTTCTTGTTTACAATGTCACCTGAAAGTGAGAACAGGTATTCTCATGGCACTGTTGTTGCTGGCGTTGCAAGATATTTACGTGCCAGATGCACTAAAGATTCATATGTCCCTTCATGCTTCAGCCACCATTCCAGGGGACGTGTGTCAATGCTGATGGGTTCTCCTCAATAACAATCCAAAGCAGTGCGGACCGACACATGTTCATTTTCATTATCATTATCTGAGCCAGAGGCCACCAGCAAAAAGTTGATTTTCTTTTCTGTAGTTTCTGCATTGGAGTGTTGCTCTTTTAAGACTTCTGAAAGCATGTGCCACACCTCATCCCTCTCAGATTTTGGAAGGCACTTCAGATTCTTAAAACTTGGGTCAAGTGCTGTAGCTATCTTTAGAAATCTCACATTGATACCTTCTTTGCATTTTGTGAAATCTGCAGTGAAAGTGTTCTTAAAAAGAATATGTGCTGGATTATCATTTGAGACATGAAATATATGGCAGAAGGCGGGTAAAACAGAGTAGGGTACATACAATTCTCCCCCAAGGAGTTCAGTCACAAATTTAATTACTCTTTTCTTTTTAATGAGCATCATGAGCATGAAAGCATATCCTCTGGAATGGTGGCCGAAGCATGAAGGCACATATGAATGTTTAGCATATCTGGCACATAAATACCTTACAGTGGAAATGCCTGTTCTCACTTTATGGTGACATTGTAATTAAGAAGCCAGCAGCATTATCTCCTGTAAATGTAAACAAACTTGTTTGTCTTAGTGACTGGCTGAACAAGAAGTAGGACTGAGAAGACTTGTAGGCTCTGAAGTTTTACATTGTTTTGTTTTTGAGTGCAATTATGTAAAAAAAAAATTGTAAGTTGCACTTTCATGACAAAGATTGCACTACAGTACTTTTATGAGGTGAATAGAAAAATACTATTTCTTTTGTTTATCATTTTATGGTGCAAATATTGGTAATAAAAATAATACACGCTTTGATTTAAATTACAACACAGAATACAATATATATGAAAATGTAGAAAAACATCCAAAATAGTTAATTAATTTCAATTGGTATTCTGTTGTTTACTAGTGCGATTAAAACTGTGATTAATCATGATTAATTTTTTTAATCACA
Organism: Lepidochelys olivacea; assembly: GCF_965140295.1. Taxonomy (NCBI): domain Eukaryota; kingdom Metazoa; phylum Chordata; order Testudines; family Cheloniidae; genus Lepidochelys; species Lepidochelys olivacea. The sequence continues at coordinate 173,020,877 of NC_140412.1, read as the reverse complement.
ATTAATTTTTGAGTTAATCCCCTGAGTTAACGGCGATTAATCAACAGCCCTACTATAAATGTAGCAGAAGCTAGGAGAAACAGACTGCAAAAGAAGAACTGTAAGTAGCAGGTGTGAGGATGAGCAGTGAAAAGCGGGACAGATGAGCATACAGAAAATCTGTGTGACCAAAGGATTGCAGTGCCTTTTTCCCCCCTATATGACATACATTTGAAAACCACTTTCTCTGAGCTGCCAGTCCTGTGAACACCAGCCATCTGTAAGCATCTCTTCCTCTAGTGGTAGTCTCATCATAGCAAATATAATCAAGCAGAGAACTCTAGAATGGAATTTTTCAGCAGGTACACGCTAGAAGGATGGTGAAATAAGAGCTGAACCAGAAAGTGTTCTGGTGAAGAGAGAGACTGATCGATTCATAGATTTTAAGGCCAAAAGGGACCACTAAATCATCTAGTCTAACCTGCTTTATAACACAAGCTATGGATTTGGGGCAGGGGGGAGTAATATGACGGAGGTCTATAAAATCATGACTGGAGTGAAGAAAAATGATTAGGGAAGTGTTGTTTATCCTTTCACATAACACAAGAACTAGGGGTTACCTGATGAAATTAAGGAACAGCAGGTGTAAAACAAACAGAAGGAAGTATTTCTTCACACAATGTACAGTCAGCATATGGAACTCATTGCCATGAGATGTTGTGAAGGCCAAAAGTATACCTGTGTTCAAAAAAGAATTATATAAGTTCATGGATGATTGGTCCATCAGTGGCAATTAGCCAAGATCATCATGGATGCAACCCCATGCTTAGAGTGTCCCTAATCTTCCAACTGCCAGAAGCTGGGGATGAACAACCGGGGATGGATCACTAGAAATTGCCCTGTTCTGTTCTGTTCTTTCCCTCTGAAACATCTGGCAATGGCCACAGAAGACAGGATACTGGGCTAGATGGACTATTGGTCTTACCTAGTATGGCTATTCTAATAACTGTCACCCCAATGAATTTGGCCCCAAACCATTGTGGGTTTTTGGGGAGGGAGAGTCAACTCTAGCATGTAACTTTTCAGCAGGGACAAGCTAGAGGAATGGTGGGAGGGAGACTTGCTTTAAAAAAATCAGTTAATTGCTAGTCTTTTAGATGTCTAGGATAAACATGTGGCACCTTAGAGACTAACCAACTTATTTGAGCATAAGCTTTCGTGATGAAGTGAGCTGTAGCTCACGAAAGCTTATGCTCAAATAAATTGGTTAGTCTCTAAGGTGCCACAATTACTCCTTTTCTTTTTGCGAATACAGACTAACACGGCTGTTACTCTGAAACCTAGGATAAACATGTTCACCCATCCCTGTTAAAGTCCCAATACTATTTGTTTTTTAGTCAGAGATTCCTCTGACTGCTATATACACTAGGATGTGGAGTCAGAAATTTATTAAAACAGATAAATAATGTTGCTTACCTGTGAGAACCAATAGTAGAAGTTGCTTGTAGGAGTTACTAACATGCAGCCTGTGAGCAATTTTATCCATTCTTTAGGAAGTACATATTGATATACTTCATATTTTCTTAGGCCAGCAAACTGGCATACAGATTTACTCTCCAATATTTTATGTGAGGCCTGTGTTAAATTTGTTTTCGGGATATGTCAATGTAATCTATGGATGCTATACGTCTTTGGTGCTTCTTCCCCTTTCACACTCAACAAAAATCTTTTATGAGAAGTACAATGTTTTGAGATGTTTATTCTTTTCCCTCTCGAGTTACAAGGTAAAATATTAAAAATTTAAGACTAACCAGTATGAATTTTATTCCTGTATATTTATGCTTTAAAGTCACAGTTTAATATTTTCCTCCAATTAGTATGAATTTCCTTGTGTTTAAATACTATTATCACAGAGAAGAAACCTTTCAGGCTGCTACGCAGACCTTGATCTTCAACCATGATTAAAGCTGAGCTGTGCAAGTCTGGTTGTTATGGTTGAAATGTCTTCATCTCTTCCTACCCCACCTCTCTCTCTCTTTCTCCCTTTCTAGTTGCAATTATCTCTTTTAAAAAAGGCAGCTGCCTTCAACCAGAAGACTGAGAGCAAATGAGTCTCTTTAGAGACTTTTAAAGTAGAATCAGTGACTGAATACTAGATGGGGTTTCACAAAGGCACCCACTGGCAATGTCAAAAATGCCGTCGAGTGGCTGAGAATGAGATGAACACTCTGCGTAGCAGTTCTCAGTCTTATAGCCTTGCAGACAGCCCGCTTTCGGAAACAATTAAAGGAGTTGGAGACAGACAGTGTGCAGAGATATGAAGTGGTTTTTTCAGAGCAGCACAGTGGAGACAAAGCCACCCACTCTTCAAGGCAGGCTGCAATGCTTCCTGTATGCTAATGACTATATAGATTTGGTTCTAGTTTCTAATTTGCCCTAACCTTATATCCCAAACCCCCAGAAACTTGAAGACTTCACATCAGAGTAAAACATTTTTATTAATCTCTGTAGCCAAGTCCTGAGCAAACAAAGGCAAACTGATTGATCTGAGGGGCCAGGAGAGGTGGTCACTTCAAAAGAGGAAATAGTATTGCAGGTAGCTGAGAATGATGGATATTTCACTACCTAAACACCTGTATAATTCTCCTTCAGAACTTATCTCTTTCCATAAAAGGGGGTGGGGGGGGACAAAAATAAGTAAGATTTTTGCAGCAAATTTTGTTTAAAAAAGCATTCATGATTATGAAAAATGCTTATTCATGCAATATCTTTTTTGGGATGTGGTACAAACCACAAAAATGACTGCAGTTTGATTCAGCCTTGCAAAAAGCACCATGAAAATGTACTAGCCTGGGCACAAAAAGTATTTGTTCTCCTTTTAGTCGGCTGATAGGTAATAATGATATTTTACGAGCCCATCAAAAGCAATTTCCCTGTCTGGGTGAGTAAAGTTTTGCAAGACTGGCTGGAAGTGAATTATGCACAACGTGAGAAGCACAACTATACTAGATCCCTTTATAGCCCTATGGTGCATAAGAATTCTCTTAAAAGGATGACACAGCTGCCAGAAGTTGCTTTCCATGGATTCTTTTATACCTAAAAAAAATGAAATAGACTGAAAACCCAGTTGTCTTTACATCTAGGTTAAATCCTCCTTTGTGAATACTATCAGTAGCAATCTATTTTCTGATAATTCTTTGAACTGGTTTTCTGCCACTATATAATAATTTTACTGTAAAAAAGGAGCCTAGATGAATCATAGCAGACAATTTGAGATCATGTTTCTCGTCAGAAGTGATCTATTCCTCATTAATCATTTTGCCCTCCTTAGTAATAAGTGTCAATCGTGTGCTTTGCTGAGCAACACCAGATGGAAAAGTCCTACCAAGTATAATAGAAATTTATAAAGTCTATACATTTTTGGACCATCCAATATAATTTAATCCACCTAAGAATTCTGTAGGGTAATTTAAAAAACTCCTGGCCATCATTCATTACTACCATCTATAAATATGTATTAGGTCTAGTTGAAAATTTGCCATCAAAACTTTTTTCCGTGGAAAATTAGGCTTTCAGCTAAACAATTTTTTGTGGAAACTCTCTTTCTTCTAAAAAAAATAATTTTTACTTGGAAAACTGAAACCCAGAAACAGCTATTTTTCTTTAATGAAAAGTTTGAATTCCCTGCTGAAAATGTCAACACAAACACTATTTTTTCCTTTATGTACAAATTTTCTATCAAAAAAAGAACTATTATTCAACCGGCTCTAATATTTATACAGTAATTTTGATGGAACCCGGTTAATTTTCTGTAGAACCAGATTTGTTTAATTTGTTTAAATTCCATAGGAATTTTCCATAATGGCCTCCTGAGAAGTGCTAAGCACTATCAGCTTCTATTGAAGTCAGGGGATTTGAATGCACTCAGGATTTTACAGGACGGGTCCCAAGGTGGCTTCCTGTGTAATAGGTATAAACAATCGTACTTTGAACCTCTGATGGATTTTCTCCCCTCTGGTATTTCAGCTGCTATTGAAGTGTCCTTTTCATTTGATGTTGGAAATGGCCCAGTGGAGATCATTGTCAGATCCCCCAACCCACTCAATGATGACCAATGGCATCGAGTCATCGCTGAGAGAAATGTCAAGCAGGCCAGTCTGCGGGTGGACCAACTGCCACAGGAGATCCGGAAGGCGCCAACGGAAGGCCACACACGATTGGAACTGTATAGCCAGTTATATGTTGGTAAGTAGCAGAAGAAATAACAGGCCTCAATGGTTAGTTACTCCATTCCAGCCACATCACGTTGGTGGCAGTTATAGTAATATATCAGGTTTCTTTCCAGAAGCACTTAGTGATGGTAGGGTACAGATTGAAAAGCAATGTAGGTTACAGAAGGAAGGTGACCCAGTTCAGAGAAACAAGTACTGCTGTGGTACCCTAGTATCATTGCTCCTTCCTTATTTGTAGCTCAAGCCTCAGGCAGGCAAGCAGCCTTTTTCCAGATATTTTTTCCCAAAGGATCTCCCACCCAGCTATTCAGCCAGGAACTGAAAGAGGCCTGGGAACGCCATGCAGGGAAGGAAGCTTATGGTAGTACTGTTTAGCTGGTGTCTCTCTGATATGAATAGCAACTCCACCCTACAGAGATTTGGTCTCCCGTCCCCCATTTACCGTATTCACCCTCCAGTCTGACACCCCATCACCCACCTTTTGCTTGTGAATTTTAATAGCCAGTTACATTGTACCATATAACAAATACACATTTCACTGTTTGCCTAGCCACTTTCAAATGTTGCTAGCCTTCACTGCATTTTGGGTACCAAAAGGCTGCCATTCCAGCAACGTTCATGCTTCTTTAGCTCTTGGGGCTCCACAATGCAGACATGGTGAGTTTCATGAGGTAGGACCAGGTTTGCATGAAATGATGAGCAAAGAAGCACTTCCCTACCTCTCTAAAAAAATTCTTTACCTCATTTCCTTACATCTTAGTGAAAGCTCAACAACAGAAGTAAATTAAAATGATGTACAGAACCTTCAATACCTTGGTAAATATGATCTTGTCAGTGGAGTGGAAATAGCCATGTGTGTCCCCGTTGTACAGTCATTATTCACAAGCTCGGTCTCTTCTTTAACATTTTTGGTATTGCTAAAGTTGATCTGAAATAAAAAGTCTGTTGCTGCATAAACGGAACTATAAATAGGCTTGGCAGAATTCAATTTTTATTTTCTTATCATTTCAACTGATCAGGTTTGTTTTAATCATTTTTTCAGATTTTTATCTATTTAAATTTTCACAGTTGTGGGCAGTTATGACGAGGGTCAGAATAAGCAGGAATTCAGACAATAATTAGGCAATAGACACTGAGATTCAAAAATGTCTGTCCTACGTGGTACATTACAAATCTTTAGAAGTGTTCATTGTTTGACTGTATTACCAAAATTGAATGTCTGTGATTGCACTAGATTTTCTCTCTGAATCATAACCATGGTCAAGTCTACTCGTGCCATAAATCTGAATTTCCCAATAGCATATTGAACGTGGGCCTGAACTACTGAGTTCTAACACTGGCTCTCTGTTAGCAACTTGCCATGTATGCTTGGGAAAGGCACTTAGGCCCACATTTTCAGATTTGATCGCTCTACTTCGGGCATGTAAAATCTATATCTAGACAACTAAATAAGTAGCCTGATTTTCAGAGATGATTGAGCATCTGTGCCTCCTATTGCAGTTTGAAAGTGTCGGCCTAAACCTCTCTCCCAACTTCCCAAACTTTGCTTTAAAAAATGTAAAATTATGTAAGAGATTATCATTATTATTACTATGTATTATCATCAACCTATAGGAAAATGTTGCAATCCAAAATGTATTCAAGCATAAAACCTATTATTACCCCAAACACGATCTTTAAAAATATATAAGAAAAAGAAGAAATTAAGTCTCCCAGTCAAGAGACTGAGGGCCAGATCCTCCGCTGATGAAACTACACCCCTTATGCCATCTGAGAATGGGGCTGAAAGCTTAGACTTACTGCAATTTGATTGCATAATGAAAAATGAATGAATATTTTAGGCTTTTAAAAGACATCCCAACCTACAATATGACCAGCTGTAGCTGGCAGCTCAGCGGGTTATTTGGTATACAGCAGCAATAATGCAGTTTAACTCTCGATTCATTATTTTTGCATTATCTCTCAGGTGCTGCAGGTGGACAGAGAGGATTTCTGGGTTGCATTCGCTCTTTAAGAATGAATGGGGTGACTCTGGACTTGGAGGAGAGAGCAAAGGTCACCCTGGGGGTGAAACCTGGTTGCTCTGGCCACTGCACCAGCTATGGAATGTACTGTGAGAACGGAGGTAAATGTGTCGAGAAATACAATGGCTACTCCTGTGACTGTTCCAAAACTGCATATGATGGACCATTTTGCATAAAAGGTAAATGTCTAAATGTGGAAGCCAAACCAACTAAGCAAAACAGAATCACAAATTAATTGTTCAAATGACAAGTGCATCCCTTAATATTCCTTACAAACCTATCACATTCACAGGGATCTGTTCTACCAGTTATATATGGTGGATTTACTGCACATCTCACATTAGTGGTAATGTGCATTTCCTATTTAAATCCAATAACACATGGAAGAAAAGAACTTCAGGATTGTCTGTACTCTTCTCAGCAGCGTCAGGTGTTATCCTGAGCTGCTGAGTAATAAATTCCTATTAACACATATAATGTTTTATTAGTTCAAACAAAAACTGAACTTTTCTAATACTCAGAGGGATTTAGGTACAGGGTATTGGTTGTAACTGTTACAGATCAAGGGGCCAGTGTTTGAATACAATCTTCCTCAAATTTTTGGTTGTCTGGATCCAGGAGTTTGGTTGAAGTTCCTCTGGGTTAGAGATTGAGTGTCCCAGGTTAAGGGGAGGTTTATAGTTACAGTAAAGCTGTAGGGCATTTTGATTGGGCACAATGACTAATAAAGCACTGATGATATATCCATTTCATTCATTTGAAATGGCTAAGATACTAATTAAATCCTGAAAACCGAGGTTTATAATGAATCACTTTCATATCAGAGGAATTTCCATTATGTTGAAATACCGACCAACCATTTAAAAAACAAACAACAAAAAAACCAAAAAAGTCCAAGACGCTGCAGGAAAATTGGGGATGAAGCTCCAAGTTTGTTTTTATTTTTGTTTGTGTATTCTGATTGGAAATGATAATGGCAAAACTAAATTCTTTTGCAACCCCCTGCTGAAGATTTGATCACATTTCCATGAGGTGCTAATCTCTCTGAATAGCCCTCTTTCACTATGTGTGTCTTATAAATATCTAAAATCATCCAATCTATTGCGTCTCCTAATTCTTTCTAGAAGCTGCATCGTGTGGCGCTAAGTCTGTGATTTCAGCTGAGATCATTTATTCGTTACTCTTCTCAATGGTTTTCATGATTCTAAGGAACCTTTGGTGTCATAAATTGCCTATCACAGTGTTCTGCCTTTAAATTACCCACCTTATCAGCAATCCTGCAGGCAAGTCTATTCACCAGTCATCACACTGCCCTTGAACAGTTCATCATGTCCATAGGGGATAACTACTATCCTTTGACATTCAGTTTCCCAACTCCTTCACAACTACTCTTTTTTTTTTTTTAAGGCAGGCCTCAGGCAGTAGAGTTTGTGCTTTCTATTCCCCTTCTCTTCAAGCCATGAATGAATGGAGATTACAGCAGAAAAGGCCAGCCCCAGGATCTCTTTATGCACTCCCTGGTTATGGGTTGAATTCCCTCCTCCCCAGTGCTTTACCCTATATCTATCCTCACTTTATTCTATCCTACACAACAAATCATGCATCTCGGCAGGAGTCAGACTAGATGGCCCTTGCAGTCCCCTTCTAACCCAATGATTCTATCAGTCTATCATATTGTTACCCACTTTTTTAATCTGGCGGGTAGCCAAAATTCGGGATCTTGTGTGTTGTTTCCAATAAGAGGAGAAATTGATGATGGAGTCAAGTGTTTCTTTCAAGTGCAATCCTGTTTATTTACAAAGAATATATAGGTTTCAGAGTAACAGCCGTGTTAGACTGTATTCGCAAAAAGAAAAGGAGTACTTGTGGCACCTTAGAAACTAACCAATTTATTTGAGCATAAGCTTTTGTGAGCTACCACTCACTTCATCGGATGCAAACTGTGGAAAATACAGAATACAAAATACAAAATAATCAAGGTGGGGGGGGGGAGAAAACCTGGATTTGTGCTGGAAATGGCCCACCTTGATTATCATACACATTGTAAGGAGAGTGATCACTTTAGATAAGCTATTACCAGCAGGAGAGTGGGGTGGGGGGAGAGAAAACCTTTTGTAGTGATAAACACCCATTTTTCATGGTCTGTGTGTATAAAAACATCTTCTGTATTTTCCACAGTATGCATCCGATGAAGTGAGCTGTAGCTCACGAAAGCTTATGCTCAAATAAATTGGTTAGTCTCTAAGGTGCCACAAGTACTCCTTTTCTTTTTTTAAAGAATATATAGAGTACTGTTTCCCTGAACAAAGCAGGAATCAAACAGCAGGAGACTGTTTCTTTGCTGACAGCTTCAACCCCCTTTCAGCCAACACTCGGCGCAAAATCTCTCTTCAAAGCTATGTCTGCACTGTGCAATGAGCTCAGGTGCCTGGTATCTGGATCTGAGCACATGGGTTAACATTCCCACAACAAAGTGCTACCCCCATTACTGTGTCCTCAGTTTCTTCACTTGTCCATGTGTGGCTGGGGGCATATCCCATCGCTCTGTATGCTGGGATGCTCCAGGATTCTATCCCAATCAATTCTGAGTGGTAGTGTGTATTTAGAACTAATCTAATAGAAAGACAGAGTTATCCCTAGAGTGTGTCCTTTTGAGACAAAACTGAAGTAATTTTAACAATGTCAGTGTTTCAAAGTTCATATGTATTGACTCAGAAAATAGTCACTGTCACATTCCAGTGAACTTACTTTTGAGGAAAAAGAAAAGGAGTACTTGTGGCACCTTAGAGACTAACGAATTTATTTGAGCATAAGCTTTCATGAGCTACAGCTCACTTCATCGGATGGATTTGTTAGTCTCTAAGATGCCAAAAGTGCTCCTTTTATTTTTGCGGATATAGACTAACATGGCTGCTACTCTGAAACCTTACTTTTTAGAGGTATTCTTTTTCCAACACTTGTCACATTTTTTCTGTTTCTTTTAAGGATGGGCCAACTGCAGAGTGACTGAAAACCAGCCCAAAGCTTCAGTCAAAACTAGAGCTAAACAAAATATTTTCTTCCTGACTTTAGACACAACATAAAATAGAAATGCCATAAGAGAAGTTATATGGTGCCTGTTACAATGGAGCTCCCTCCTTCTTGGTTTGTCCATAGGCACTACCATAACAAAAGCAAGAACAACAGAGTTATTGTTATTTTTCTTACCTTGGTATTTCTGACCTGACCAAAACCATGAAGTATTTGAAATAATATTTTATGTTTATACAGCTCTTTGGATCTTTGGATGTCAAATTATGTAAAAAAGTTAGAAGATATTTTTTCCATTTTATAGATGAGGGAATTGGGGAATACAGAGTTTAACGCAGAGGTCAATTTAAGGGCCTCTGATTTTGGGTGCCTCAACTTTTGGATGTTCAGTTTTAAATATCTAAGGCCTAATTTTCAGAGCTACTGCAGTTCCCATTTAATTCAGTTGGAGTTATGCATGCTCAGAACCTCAGAAAGTCAAGCTTTGTGTATCCAAAGGTGGGCACCCAAAATCAAAAGCAATTTTTTGAAAATGTAGACCTAAATGATTTGCTCAAGGTACACAGTGAGTGTGAGTGAGTCACTGACAAAGTTGGGAATAAAACCCAGAACTCCAGACTCTCTGTTCCCTGCTCTGGACACAGGATCTGGTTTAGGGAAATTTCCAGCAACTTTTATAGATCAACCTAGTTCCAATTGGCTGTGGATTTTGTAACTTGATCATCACCAATTTCCTTTTCTGTTAGTGCTGAAATCTGACTTATCTGTGTGGAAAATCCGGCATCTCTTCCCTCCAAACATAATTCAATATTTGTGACCTCACAATGGTTCTTCATAAAAGCAACCAGGTGGCATCAAAAGCAAACAGTTAAAGGATAATGTAGGCACAAAACAGATAGATTTGGAAATGTCTGATGAACAAGAGAACAGTAAAAATCCTGAAGCAATGCTGAAAATAAGGTCTCTAAAACACTTCAGTTTCAGCCCATTGAGTTTTACGTTGTAAATTTAACTTGCAGTATGCCTTGTAAATCCAGGGAAACACTGGAACATCTTGTAAATTTTGCTAAATTCCCCAGGTTTCAAATAAACTGGCTTCTACTTTTGTTTCTAATGACACCTCATGGAGTCTTCTACCATACGCTCCTTTTCCATGAAATAGGGCTTGGTTGTCACTGGATGCTAGGAGAAAATACAGAAATAGTACATGACAATGAAATAAGCTTTTGGCAGAATTATTTAATGTATTGCATAATCTTTGCTGGAGTGTAGTAGTGGCTCTTTTATACCTCGCAGCTATTCAGCCACATCTCACTACTGTCAAAATATTATACCTTAGTAACATTTTAAATATAGCTGGTTGAAAATACCAACATATGGAATTTTCACTACATTTTTCATAAACATTTTGAATTATGACCTCCCCCCTAAAAAAAAAAAAAAAGGATGAAATATTCATGAAAATTTTCATGAAAAGTATATCCCTTTGATCAAGCAGCTCTAATTTTTAATGCTAGGGCTCTTTTGAATATCACTGTATCATTTTTGCTTTTAAGTACATGTGTAGCTGAATCTTGTGATCTTTTGCTTAATTATTTTTTGCATGGATAAGCAAGTGACAATTGTACAAGTATTTTATAAATGATTTGACAGTCACATCAGGGCCTGACGTACCTTGTTGTTGTTAAAAAGCACCAGTTACACATTGTCATATGTTTTCTTTTTATGATATGTGAGTGGCTTTTATTGTACTGGCTATACAGACTGTAGAGACTGACAACACTGGCTAAAGCCAGATATATGGTTGTGCAAGGAAATTTGCTACTATCTGTTGCTATATCAATCCTTGCTCTCGCTTGGTCAGAAACCAACAGTCATGTGGCCTTATCACATGATTTTGTTATATGTGCAAATGGGATTTAGGATGAGACAACCAAGCTCATTTTCCCTTGTAACCTAAGCCAGGATTTGAGTTCAGTTCGCCAGAGATAACATGGTTAATAGTGCACCACTTAGTTATTTAAGGCTAGATTCTGCTACCCTTACACTGAGAATAACATCCTGTTCAAGTAGCCCCCCTGATTTAACACTGCATAGTACCTTTCTCCTCAAGTCATCCCACTGAAATACTGAGGACTCAGGATAAAGCAACTATACAGCATAAGTAAAGATTGGCAGAACCTTGCTGTCAAGGTTCCTTCCCCACTCTGAACTCTAGGATACAGACGTGGGGACCTGCATGAAAACCCCCTAAGCTTATTTTTACCAGCTTAGGTTAAAACTTCCCCAAGATACAAACTATTTTACCTTTTGCCCTTGGACTTTATCGCTGCCACCACCAAGTGTCTAACAAATATATAAGAGGGAAAGAGCCCGCTTGGAAACATCTTTCCCACCAAAATCCTCCCCAAACCCTACACCCCCTTTCCTGGGGAAGGCTTGAGAAAAATCATCACCAATTTGCATAGGTGAACACTGACCCAAACCCTTGGATCTTAAGAACAATGAAAAAGCAATCAGGTTCTTAAAAGAAGAATTTTAATTGAAGAAAAAAAGTAAAAGAATCACCTCTGTAAAATCAGGATTGTAAATACCTTACAGGGTAATCAGATTCAAAACATAGAGAATCCCTCTAGGCAAAACCTTAAGTTACAAAAAGACACAAAAACAGAAATCTACATTCCATTCAGCACAGCTTATTTTATCAGCCATTTAAACAAAACAGAATCTAACGCATATCTAGCTAGATTACTTACTAAGGTCTAAGACTCCGTTCCTTTTCTGTTCCCGGCAAAAGCATCACATAGACAGAGAGAGACTTTGTTTCTCCCCCCTCCAGCTTTGAAAGTATTTTGTCTCCTCATTGGTCATTTTGGACAGGTGCCAGCGAGGTTATCCTAGCTTCTTAACCCTTTACAGGTGAAAGGGTTTTTCCTCTGGCCAGGAGGGATTTAAAGGTGTTTACCCTTCCCTTTATATTTATGACACTTGCCCCCATAGCTTTTAAACTATGATAACAAACTTCTTTATGGTATGTATGATAGATCTGGTCAGGCTCCCCCAGTCAACAGCTCACCAGATTGTTGTGAGGGGATCCAGACACTAGATCCTGGGTGTTTTAAGCCTCCAGAGTCTGAACAGAGCCCAGGTTCTGTCACTGTTTTGGGGTCCCTAAACACACTCTCGGAGCAGATCTTCTATCTGTCACCCCTTCCCAAGAGCATGCAGCACAGCATCCTGGACATAATTCTGACGCCTCTGGCTTCCCTTGTAACTTAAATACATGTCTCCCAGAATACCACCCAAAGGTGTAAGTCCTCTGGTTTACCTCTTCAAAGGGCCACATGGCAAGTGCAGCATATAACACAGACACAATATATAGAAATCTAACACATTATTGCTCTTTATTTAATCACAGGAGAAATACACAGATCTATACAGAAACAGATAAACCTAAACTCATTTCCCTGACTTAGTCTCCTCATCACTCCAGAGCATTCTTTGGGCTGGGGTTAGGGTCCTCTGTAGGATCCAGGATCCTTCCCCTGCAGCTGCATGACTTTTCTTCCTAAACTTGAAGCTTCTCTCCCTAGATGAGCTTGCTTCCTCTGTCCTCTTCCCTTTTTTTGACCAAATTTCCTCTGTGTGTCTCTGTCTTTTCTCTGTAAGTCCAAACCCCTATCTCTTCCCCTTGTTTGGGAATTTTCCATTCTGCCAGTGCCAGCCCCCTGCAGAGAGAAAGAACTGTTTTCCCTTAGGATGCAATTACTCTTTTGTGCTCCCCAGGTAAGACCTATTCAGGTGCTGACAGTTCTTTCACGATTGTGCTTGGTCTAGTAGAGACATGCTTTCCAGCTTGTAAGTCATGGTGATTACACAGATCCAGAGGCATTCCACGATACAACAATTTTATTATAATATCAATCAGAATTCACAAGACAGATCCCCCAAACCATCACAGTATGTTTTTCAACATGTGCTGTGGGTCCTACCCACTCTCGCATGCCAGGTTTTTCAGTTTGGCTGTACTTGGGGAATGGTAACAGAAGGAGTGATACGAAAAGTCTAAGCAAATAAAATGGCATTGACATAGAAGGTCAGCATATAACTAGCAAATGCTTCTCAGGGTAAATACAGGCCATGCACTGTGGGGGAGATATTTATTGAGGAGATTCATGCTTAGAATTATTGATTGATGACTGGTAAGAAATTGCATTGTCTCCAGTCTGATCAGTGGCAGTTCACACATCTGATTGACATTTCAGGTGCCTGAATATTACCGTCCCCTTACAAGGACAAATCTGTCAGAATGCTGTTTGCCATCTATTTTTATATTGTTGTTGGTTTTTGTGGGTCTGTAATCAGCTCCATTTGTTCTTTCGCTGACCTGAGAAAGATTGTTACAAGGAGCAGCCAAAATGCGTCTGCAATCCTACAGATTGCTTTCTGACCTTATTCTGTCCTTTGTTTCAGAACCTTTTTCTTCACAGTGGTCCTCCCATCACCATAACAGCATTTCTGAGAGTTGGATTTGAGTTAAATTTTTGCATTTATAACTGGTGTATCGTTAAAACAACTGAGGGCAAAATTGTGGAATCAGTATCTAGCACAAGTGTTGTGTCATGCTCTGGAGATCTCCCAACAGGCTAACTGGAGGAAGAAATTCCCCCACCCCTCTCTTCCCCCAGCATTGAAATGGGAGGGACCCAGGGTGAGAAATGGAAATTGCCCAACACTGCAATCATTTCCCATTCCAGGCAGTGCTATGCCCTGTGTTACACAGAAAGTCAGATTAGAACAGAACAATGGTCCCTTCTAACTTTATAACCTATTTAAGTGACAGTGGAACCATTCCACAGCTGATGACTTAGCTCACACGCCTCCGTGTATGTTGGAAGTGTAAATGCAATCCTGTCCTTTTCTGTGCACAGTTGCCTAATATGCACACATAAATATGGGATTTAAGGACACAATGGGTGCACACAGATGCTTTTATGGTGAAACTTAAATGACTAGTATGAACAATCATAATCCTTATGCCACTCCCTATACCCACCCATAATAGACTATAGCACAAAACTCCTTTCCTTCCTGTGGATTAGCCTTTATATTTAAGTAGAGTCCAAAAGCAGGACTGCACTTACAACATTAAAAGGCTTTTCTGAGTCAGATTTGCTGGCTCTCCCTGTAGCTCTTTCTGATGCCAAGAGGAACTCAGCCTTTTGTAACACTGGGTTGGTGTTAACACTATTGTCTGGCTGTTAGGCTGAGTCAGAAAAACAGCTCTTCAGCTTCTGACAGAATCCTACAGTCTGACACTTGGTCAGATCCAAATTCTGCCCCATTTACACACATGCAACTCCATTTACTTAAAAATGCCTGAATGTTTTTGCTGTAAATATATTTTTTTAAAGTAAGTGACATTTTAATTCTTATTACTCATTGAATTGAAGACCTTGTGAGCTAAAATAAATACTGCATCTATTATATTCAGTATGGCCTTGGTCTTTCAAACATAACTGTATAAGGACTTTTCTCTGGATTATGAATCCTTGGCCTTGATCATGCAAATCTGGGCTCTGCATAGGGGCAGATGTCTGCCCGCATAAATCAGATTGCAGGGTCCAGTTGGTTTGTACAGAAAGGTAACTAATAATGCATTCATATTAACTGAACAGATATATTTGTGAAAAATATTATACATTCCGTGAAGAGGTTCTAACCAAGTATATCTCTGTGTCTTGCATGTACTCTCTTACTGAGAATGCAGTATCTGCTGCTTTGAAAATTACATTTCTCATAAAGTCATAGAATTTCTTTATTGGAAAAATATTTTCTTTGATTTTTAATCCAAAAAAATCGTCTCCCCTTCCTCACTCACGTTACTCAAAGAGATATTTCAATCAGAATACAAAGCAAAGTAGTGGGATAAAGCTTTCCAGTCTACCATTGGTCATAATATATTTCTAATAAAGAGCAGAGTTTTATTTATCTGTATACAGGAAACAAATAAATAAGGGATAACTTCAAAAATCCTGACAGTTGTGGGTCAGAAAGCATGATAAATTTCAACTTCTCTGTCAGCCAATTACAATAGGACTGCCCTGGTGCTATTATCCACTGAATTCAATTTTTTTACTGGAGATGAATGGAGCCCCTACAGCAAGCTTTTTAGCTGCTGTGAATGAGGATCCATATGAAGGCAGAGCAGATTCAAATTTCTCACGCTGGGTTCATAGAATCATAGAATCCCACAGTTGGAAGGGACCTCAGGAGGTCATCTAGTCCAACCCCCTGCTCAAAGCAGGACCAATCCCCAATTTTTGCCCCAGATCCCAAATGGCCCCCTCAAGGATTGAACTCACAACCCTGGGTTTAGCTGGCCAACGCTCAAACCACTGAGCTATCCCTCCCCCCTGTATGCTGTATCCATATGTTATACTTTTATGGCCCCCATTACCTCGTATCCAAGCACCTCACAATCTTTTAGTCTGTATTTTGTCCTCTGACCACCCCTGTGAGGTAAGGAAGTATTATTAACCCCAGTTTACAGATGGGGAAATGAGGCAGAGACTAAGGGCTTGTCTTCACTGTAACAGTAAACTCAAGTTAATACACTGGAATTTCTGCACTCAAGCAAGCCTAGTTCAAGGGAGAGCAGCCACACTGCAAAACAACACTGTAATTACACAGAGCAATATGATTAGCAGCACAGAGTGATTCAATTAGCTACTGCTGAGTAGTTGTAACTAGAGCTGTTGCATCCTCACTGCACCTCTCGCTCAAACATCAGCATCACTCGCACCTTGACCCACCCCCTCTGATAAGCCAGCTAGCTTGAGTTTAATGCCCAGCTTAACTTAAACTAGGTGTTTTTTGTGAGTGGACAGGAGTCGAGTTAAGGGTAACACTAGAGTTTATAACGGGAACTAACTGTGCTGTAAAAACACACTCTTCGTGACTTGGCCATAGGCACACTAGAAGCCTATGGCAAAGCAGAGAATTAAACCCATATCTTCCAAGCCTCATTCTAGTACCCTAACCACTGGGCCATCATCCCATGGAATGATGGAGATTGCAGAAAGCCACTGCAAATATTTTTGGAATTGCTCTTGCAACACTGGAAAACATCCTCTGATGTTACTTCTGGGAGCATCTCCACATAGACCCACTGCTACCTCACAGGAACATGCAAAAAACATTTTCTTCAGGAACAGGTCTTCTGATGTATATTTTATGCAGCTTTCTTCTTCGCCTGTCTTTTTTTCCCCCCTACTTGGGATATTTTCATATAAATAAACAGCGGGAATCTCCACTCCAGTTGGATGCAGTGAAGGGGAGCAAGCTCCATGATCCTGGGTCAACCAGACTCAGCATAAGTGAGAGCTTCTAAGGAGCAGTTCTAATTTATTCCCCAATGTAATGTCCCTCTGTGGCTGCTGCACAACACCCTCCAGCCTTCCTCTGGCCTACCCCCTTCCCTCTATGCATAGCGAAGTAGAACAAAAGTTCTGAATTGTTTTGGTGCATTTGTGCAAAATGGAATTCTAATTATAGACACCCTTCTCTTACAGTGTGGAATAAAATGACTTCATCGGGAGCCTGATCCAAAGCCCATTGAATCAATGAGAATCTTACCGTAGATTTCAATGGGCTTTGGTCAGGCTGCATAAAAGGTATCACCGCATGTTATTTTTCCAGCTTTGCCTTCTCTGCCTTGAGCACCAATCTATTTAATCGGGAAGAGACATTTAATGAGTTTGTATTGTTAATTGGAATAAATAATTGCTGTATTTCTCCATTTGACTCCACCACCAGAATGCTCAAAAATGTACAGTGATGACAGCCAAAGAACACATGTTGGGAATTGTTCTAGAAAAAGCTTTAAATCCCCACTTCTTGTCTGCACAAACTAAACTCACAGCAGGACTGAGAGCAGAATAAACCCTAAGTACACCGAGCAGTTAACTGAAAATCGTTACTGTCTTCAAAAGTCTCAGTGAAATGGCTCTCCCAGATCAAGAAAAACAGTGAGACTCTTACCTTTACTATCCTTTGGCCAGCAGGTATCTCAACAGTCTAGGGCAAGTCTACTCGACCACACTACGCCAGCACACATGCATCAATGCCACTGCGCCACTGTAGCGTGTCTGGTGAAGACGCGCTATGCCAACAGAAGAGCATTCTTCCATCGCCATAATTACTCCATCCCCACAAGAGGTGGAAGCTATGTCAGCGGGAGAGCGTCTCCCACTGACTTAGCGCCGTTGTGGACACTGCTTTAAGTCGATGTAACTTACGTTGCTCAGGGGAGTGTCATTTTCACACCCTAAAGCGACATAAGTTATATCAACTTAAGCGGTAGTGTAGACCAGTCCTACAGTCTTTGTGACCACGGTCTGGCAGTAGTTGCAATTTCTGGTGCTGTCTAGCACTTCTGGTAGTACAAGCCCTTCCTGACATACTTCCTGTAGGTAGTTCATACTCTGTACTGATGGAGAGGGGACAGAGTTGAGAAACATAAAAAAGGACGATCGACAAGGAAAGAGGCTTTGTTAGGTCACTTAAAAATCTGTGCACGAGCCATAAGGCAAAGCCCTTAAAGGATGGATATTTAGTGGTGTATGCCCTTGGTTGGAAACATCGTCATGAGATGTCTTGCTCTAATAATCCAGTCAAGTAAAAAAAGGGGGTTGAATATCTGATAATTGGCAGGCAGTGTAAAAGAATAATTATACTTATGTACCTGTGGGCAGGAAAAAGCTTGCAGCCTCAGCACTGGACATGGCTTCCAGCTATAAGCCTGTATTTCAGCTGAGGTTTCTGAAGTAAAGAGACAAACATCCATTGTTGCTGCAATTTTTCATGTGTCCTTCTGTGGTGCAGATAGCATAATGTTCATTGTCATGATGTAGTCCCACAACCATTGTAAAGATCTGTCCCAGTTGAAGTTAATGGAGTTTTAGCATTGGCTTACATAGGGCTAGGATTTCATCCTTAATGCACAATTATACCACATCACCAGAAACAAGCCCCTTAACAACATAGCTGTCATGCTAATCAGCAGAAAACATATGAGGCTTTATTAAGACACACTAAGCCCACAGAAGTAACCAGAATTCTTTTGGATAGGGGAAGGAGATCACAACCCAGTTTGGAACTCATTTGGAAGTCCATCAGATGACAGTGATGCCTGTCCTAGTGCCAGTGCCATAGAGAGATCCTGTCTTTAAGTGCACTACATCTCAGTAACTATATGAAAATGGCATTTTTTACTCAACAGATCTGCTTCTTGTATTCATGCAGAGTCCTATCTGCTTATCTGAGTGGTTACAGTAAGTTTACCCAATTTTTTTACTGCTGTTAACAGCACAGAGGCAACTCAGCTCTTGCAGAAGGATCTGGGTTCTGTAGCGTTTTTGTGCATCACCGACAGAATTGTGTATGAAGTTCTGTTCTCTACACCTGACCTGTGAAAACCCATTGATGGCAATGGCCTTTTACAGTTGTCATTAAGATCACACTTTGAAGACAGTCAGGTTGCGGGTATAACTGAGGGTAGCATTTGACCTGCGGAATCTTAATTACTTGTGATGATGCATGAGAAGGAAAGAGAAGTCAGTGGAGTTTCACTGATGTAAAACCAGTAGGAGAGAAGAATCAGTCTGCAACATTAGACTGGAAATCTCATGACAACTTGCTTTCTTTTGAGATTTATGGTAATTCCTGCCTGTGGTCCAGGTGGAAATAGCACAAGAACAGCTTTTATCAAAATTTTCAACACCTCTGGGTCTGATTGGAACTGGATTGTGCCAAAATGAAAATAATCGGTTGAGAGTGAGGGTAGGGAGTTGGTGGAACTATTTTGAACCTCAGAATAAGTTTGTCAGTTCTAAATCTATCTGTGTTTTGCATGGAGGTTTTGTTTCATCCCTTTTTTAAATGGGAGAGTAGATTTGCAAAAGGTATATGGTTCATATTGAGAGTATACTTCTGGCTTGGTAAAATTGCTTCTGTTGTTTCACAAATCCTATCTAGTGCTTTTCCAGACAGCTAATCCAAACTTCTTTTATTTATGTTTTTGCTATGACTGTCAACAGAGCGTGACTGCACTGCATATTGGTTTGGAAATATGTGCCACTAGCCAAAGAAAACTGATCTACTACTGCCATGATCTCTTCCTTGAAGCTTTTGTTTCGAAAGGACAGTGTACACAGTAACCCTTTACCATATTTTGTCTCCTGGATCTCTTCTTTTCAGATATCTCATCTAACATGTTCCAAAAGAGGGCAACAGTGGGTATATGGAATCTCCTCTACACCTCATCAACAAGGAGTTGTCTTTTACTTTAATCACTATTTTTCCTAAACAAAAAATGTCATTCCCTATTTAGGTGCAGATTCAGGAAAATATCCATTCAGACAATAGTGCGTTACACTCATTCTTAAATGTTTTCCATGGATCAGAGACTTAGATACCTCCTATTTAAAAAAACCCTCAATGTGATCAGTGTTTGGTGTTCTCCCGGTAGATAATTTCCTCGTTGATCAGCAATCAGTATTTCAAAGTCATAACTGAGTACAATTTAGAAAAAATGATCTGCCTTTGGATTTTGATATTTTAACAGAAAAATAATGGGCCCACTTCTGAGCACCCTCACCTACCTTTGTAGTCAATCAGTACATCCCTATTCAGCAAAGCCCTTAAAGGATGGCTATTTAGTTGTGTGCTTAAATCCCGTTGACTTTAGCATGTGTTTAAATGCTTTGCTGAACTGGAACCTGAGCTCAGGGCACTCAGCACCTTGCAGGATCAAGCCCAAAATGTATAAATTGCTACAAAAGTCCTGATCTATCCAGAGTAAACTGTATCCCGAAGATTCTTAAAGGCAAATGTGAGGCAGATTTTAGGGTATGCTGCAATATATGGTACATTTATAATTATTCAGCTATTCTGGTAATTATTTATGTGTCCTTACCTGAAGTTACTTTCAAGAACATTCCATTTATTTTGCAGGTTTTAGACTGTAATATAGGCAAGGTTAGTCTCAGAAATGTCACATGAACCATGAAAGATTTTTTTGTTTGTTTTTTGCATGCTGGTTCAGCCCACATTGGTGAGAAGGTGGGCAGGGGAGAGCTGGTATTCCCAGCCAGGGAGCCCCATTGTGCTAGGCACTGGCAGAGATGTAGTAAAAGTCTATCCCTGCCCCAGAGACCTTGCTGTCTAAAAGATAAGACATAAGAAGCAGGTAAAGCAAACAGACTGGGAGGGAAAAGGAAAAAACAATTTTACAGATGAGCTGTGTGCACAATTAATAGATGTAAAAAGCCAAACAATAGCAGTAATATTGGCTCACCACCTGCCAACCAATATGTTTTTTTCTAAGCAAGATGAGTTATAAGGATGGATTTCAAGGATAATAAGGTAGCAGCCATGTGGGTTTTTGCAGGGAGCCTTAAATTGACACCAGGGTAACTGAGAGCAGATTTTCGCCCTGTACATACATGTATAATTTCACCCACGACTGAAAAAACAACCACACATGCAAGTAGCCTTTCTGCATCAGCATCATCTAGACAATGATGTAACACAGAACTATCATTCAGTTATTTGTTAACATTTACATAAGACACTATTTTGGGGCAAATCCTGCAGACATTTACTACTGTACATAGTACTTAATACTATAAGCAGTCCCACTATTTTCAATACTACTAACTCACAGGAGTAAGCACTAAACTTGATGGTAGGTGTTTGCACAATAGTCCTCTTAATTATTAATCCAAACGAGCATAAAAATTGGGTCTAGTGAAAAACAAAGATGTTAAACTAAATTGCCTTTCCCATAACTATCTGGAGGTGATTTAAAATTTCTCCTAAGAAATGACAGCTCTAAATCTATCACAGTGGCTCTACATCATTTCTAGGACTGTGAGATCACAGCTTGGACAATTGTTTTATGTGGCTGCAGTGTCACTTCTCAATATAATATATCAATTCTTGGAAAATCGTTATAAAGTAACAGGAAGACAAATCTTTTCTAGTGCTTAGCAAGACACTGGAAAGGGGCATCAATGAAATCTCTGGTAATGTAACCCCTTTCTTACATCTTAGCTACCTTGCCTTTCGCTAAGGGCACATTCCTACCCTCCAATACCAGGCAAATATTACTGCATATTTTGTAAAATCAGTATTTGGTTACACTTCTGTTTTGCTACTAGTATTTGCTTATAATTGTGTAAAGGACATTGAGATACTTCAAATATGGAAGGAGCTATATAAAATGAAATTCTATTTAAATAGTATAGTATATTGACATTTTAGCAGTTTCGATGGTAATCTGATGTCTCTTTATATAAAGCATACATGTATAAATAGTATATAAAGGGTTAATAAATGATAGTTGTTTTAATAAATGGCTTTCAACTCATATTTTATAGAGTTCAATAGTCAGTAATGTTGCTGATAAGCTTGGCTTATAGCCATATTTAACACATATTACAAATGTCTATAACATACTTATAATATCTATTACCCTTTATAAACTATTTATACATGGCTCTGTGATAGGTTGTGATAGACTCACCATGCTATCATCAAAACCCCACCAATATAGGTTAATTGAGACCTAATTGGAAGGTCAATCAACTGAGTAGAACTACAGCTGAGGGACTAATTAGAAGGAGAAGAAACCCCAGTAGCTGGATGCATATAAATTGGGAAGATGGCAGCCTTGGAGTGGAGTGCCAGAAGCAGGCAGGATGTCTGTGTGCTCTCTTCCGTTCCTCGGAAGCGAGTGGGGACACTGGCTAGGGCTTGTAAATAGCACTATAGGCAGAGGCCTGCTGGAACAACAAAATAAAACAGGCTAGTAGTAAAGGAGACCTGAAGTAGTGTGGTCTGTAATTAAGGCCTGAAAGGACTCTCAGACCACCCTGTGACAGTGTCCTTAACATAAAGTATGGCCCATGTTTTTGTTAATAAAACTCTGGAAAGAAATTGCTTTTTTTCAATGTTACCTTGAATACTGAAGCCTGTACAACAGCTCAGTATTATTAGGCAAGCTACAGTTTTAAGTAACTATCCCGGGTATCACTCTATATACTGCATATGGCTATGTTTCTCTACAAGCCGTAGGCAATTGTTTTTTCATTCCCTTGAGTATTTTCTGAAGTCAGCCTTCACTGTATTCTGTAACAATGTTAGTCTTGGATTATGTGTTTTAAGTATGAAATAGGTGGGAGTGTACTATTAAATATATCAGACGTGGTTGAGAATTTTCCATTTCTTTCGATGGAAAATATGGGGAAAATGTCTATTTTCCCACCAAAAAAAATGGTCTTTAGGGAAAATTAAAATGAAAAGGTTCCGTTTCGGGTCAGTTAAACAATGTTTGTCTGCCTGAGCCATCTTGATGCCTCAGTCTGAATGCCTCATGCCCACATTCTCTTCTATGGACCAGGCTCCCTAGCCACTCTATCTCCCATGATACACTGTGGTACTGGGGCCCCCACAATGTATGGCAGCAGCTCTGCCAGAGAGAAAGAGTGCAGTGGGAGATACAGCCCAACCAACCGATAGGGGGAAATGCGGGTGTGACAGCGTTCAATTGGTCCACCGAGCCGCTGTGGGGCCGTGGGGAGCTACTGGCTCACTGGCAGGCCTTGGTCACACCTTTCTGTCACTAGGGAATTAGCGGAGAGAGGTGCGCCAGCCAGCGTCAGTGGCGTGCCCTTCAGGCAGGTGGGGCGCCGGCTCGAGTCAGTGGCGTTGTCGGGATTCTGCTACCCAAGGCGGGTTGGCCAGGGTAGGGGAACGCAGGCCCACCCAATTCCACTGCGTTCCAGCCCAGGGCCCTTACAGTGGCGGGAGGAGAGGGTCCCGCCGCTTGGTCAGCGGGGAGCCATCCGCAAGCAACACGCTGACCAAATAGACCCACCGCACTGTGCTGTTCTGCCCCTGGGCTACTTCCTACCCGGTCTCTCGAGTGGGTCCCTCTGGTCCCTCCAGCTCATCAGGGTATTCAGCTGCTGGCAGCTTCAGCTCCCCCTCTGCGTCAGGCTCACACTGGCCCGGCTTACTGCCTGGCTCCTCCAGTTCCTCCACGTACTTGGCGGCTGGTAGCCCCAGTCCTTCCTCCAGGTCAGGTTTCTCCTGGCCCAGGGCCTCCCCTGGCTTGGCAGCAGGGTCTGAAGGGAACAGCCAGCAGTCTGTGTCTGTCTCCCTCCCTGGTGCTGCCCTGACTGGGCTAAGGGTCCCACCCTTTGTACTTCCTGTTCCACTCCTCCCCTTCTGGGGGTTGGAGTAAGCTTGGTCTGGCCCTGCACACTCAGGCTGAGAGAGTGGCTCTTTACCCTCTGGTTTGAAGGGAAGCCACCCTGGCTCCCTACAGGGGGTATGCAGCATCCAAATGACAACTCTCATGAGGCATCATGACTTTTCAAGTGCATGCAAATTAATGTCAAACTGCCTCAATATGAAACGTTTTGACATTTTACCAATCAAATTTTGGGATTTTTATTCCATGAAACGTTTTGATATTTCAACTTTTCATTTTGTTTCAAGACAAAAACAAATGTTGAAATATCCTCTGAATTTCCTGAGTAGCAACTACACAACGAGACTACTCATGGAGTAAGGTACTATTCTGCAGAATATGGCTAGCAACAGAACCTGGCCAATAGTAATTACTTGTGCATTCAACAGCAATTTTCTGGGATACTCCCTTCCACCAGTGACAAAGACTCTGGCAATGTGTATCAGAAATATAATAGATGTGAGAAAAGTCACAATGTTATCATTAGCTTAATAAGTTATTTTATAATTGTTAACATCAAATCAGTTATTTACATATTTCATTTGAATGCTTAGTAGGACGAAAAGGTTTTAAATGTTCTTTGCTCCTGTTCTTTCTTTACTGTGTTTTCTCTCCACTAGGACCCTCTGATCTGTTTAGTGTTTCTTATGCTTGATCTATCTTTATCTATTCTCTTGATGTGAGGTAGTAAATAATATTAGGGTAGTGGCAGGGTGGAAGGGCCTTAATGCTGAATTATTGTCTTGTAAGACATTTTTAAGATTGTGCAGCGTTATTGGTAGAAATGAGCAGAGGCAGCTTCTCTTTTGAATATGAAAGTTCACAAAGGCCTGGCTTTAATTACTTGGTCTAAATGCTGATTTGATTTTAATGTTTTAATTATTTTGTTTCTCTAAATGTTATTGATATGATTGCTGTCCTCTTTTGGCTAAATTCTGACTTTGGGAACCATAGCTACATTGAGAAGGGTATAGAAGTGTAGTGCCTAACGGGAGGCATTCTGCTCACAGGATGTCTCCAAGGCATTGAGGGAAGAATGCTCATATGTGCACCCCCCCGCCCCCCCTCCCACACACAAAAGAGTACAATGTGCTCTTCACCCACCATTAGCCTCTAAATGCTAGCAGATTGCTCAAGGGAAAGGAGCCCTAGCTATATGCCCTACTGACCAGTTCACATCATCTTTGGCATGTTGAACTTCTCTGATGATTCTTCAGGACCACAAATAGCCCCATTGTGCCTGCCTCCTGCTAGGGACATTAGAGGGAAAAGAGCTCCCTTCTTTCCCTCAGCCACCTCAGTGCAAAAACACAAGTTCTTAGAAGTTAAAGTTGGTAAATACCCCTCAGCCTTTTCAATGTAGACTTGCCCCATCAGTAGATGGTTTTTCAGTTCTTTGTCCAATCCCATTTTAAATCTCTCAAGTGCTGGAGCGTTCAACAATCCCTATAAGATTATTCCACAATCCAGTAGAACTCACCTTTCAGAATTTATTCTTGGTTCAGCCTACACTTTCCTTTTTCTTTTTAACTGTTTTCTTGTCACTCTTAATCCTTCTATCTGCTCTTTCTAAACATTATAAACATGGTAGTCTGATGGGTATGAGAGCAAGAGTGGTCTGGTGGGCAAGGGACTGAACCCAGGACTCAGGCAATTGGGTTTAATTCCCAGATGTCCTACAGGCTTTCTGTGTAACCTTGGGCAAGTTAGGTTACCTCTCTATGTATTCATTTCTCCATCTATAAAATGGGGATAGTACTTTCCTTCCTCTTAGGGAAGTTATGAGGATCGATTTGTTAATGGTTGCAAGGTGCTTCATTTCTTCATCCTAGATAGACATCTAAAGGTGCACCAATTAAATTCAATAATAATAACTTACTTATTGCTATTTATTCCTGTTATTTTTCAAATAATGTCTCAGCACATTCACTTTCTCCTTTACCACTCTTCCTGTTATTGTTTTCAAGATGTTGGAGCATTTTTTGAAGAGGGGATGTGGCTCCGATATAATTTCCAGTCCCCAGGGATCAGTGTGAAAGACTTAGTCAGCCGAACTATGTTGAGCTCTACAGACCATGATAACACTGTTTCAGACCTCAGCTTGAATAAGGAGGTGCTCAGTTTCAGCTTCAGTACCACCAAGTCCCCTTGTGTCCTCCTGTACATCAGCTCTTACACCCAGGACTACATGGCGGTGCTTGTCAAGCCATCTGGTAAGTGATCATTCTGAGCTTTCTCCACTGAAGTTACTACTGATAAAAAAAAAATTGGCACACAATAGCCAAAGCAAAAGCCATGAGCTAATGAGAAGATCTCTACAGCCATGTAAATTCAAAGCAGGAGACACAAGGCCTGATTCTGTATTTTATTGCACTAGCTTTACGCTGGTATAACTCTTTTCAAGTCAATGGAGTCACATGCAACTGGTGTAACAGAGTGGAAAGTCAGGCCCATAGGGTTGGATTTAGATCATACTGCCAAGAGATGGTTTGCAGCTGAGAATCCCAAGCAGAGGGAGGCGCCTATCTCCAAGAGAGGAGGTAGGGCTTAGAACATTCCCCTTGGCTTGGCACCTCCCATTGGTTAGCTTAGGTGAGGAGCCTCCTAGCATGCTGGCTTTTTTAGTCCTGTTCTGAGGCTTCTGTCTCTCCTCATTCATTGTATAGGGAGCGTAGGCGCCTAACCCAGGCTTTGTGAATCCCAGTGGTTTTCTAGGCTACTAAAAGTTAGGTGTGGTGATTATGAGTGTCATCACGCCTAAATTTCTTTATGAATTTAGCTCTTTTTTTATAGCACTGTGATATCCTCTGTTGCTGTTGCCCCTCCCACCCCAACCCCAAAATTAGTTTGTTACATAATCAAAAAGAATACAGTGAAAGTCCATGGCTTGATCCTGCACACTCTTAGGTTTGTGAGTTACTTTATTCACATGCCAGAGTGTTTCCAGGATCAAGCTCTAAGCAATGTTTGTCAGTGCCACTTAATTGTAAGCAGCCACAATATCAACTCATTCTCAGATGTTTAGTGCAGCTTATCATTGTTGGGAAGGGAAGATCAGGGAGGCAGTGAGTGGTATTTCTGAGAAGAGGAGCGGTGCATATGGACAAGATGGAACTTTTTTTTTCCAGTTTGCATTTGGACTGCTGCATTATATAGAATTTTAAAATAGTCCTGGCTTTTGTGGTTTATAAAGAGCCCATCAAAGCTCACAAATGCACTTGTATCTTTTTAATATAAGCCCCAGTCCTCACATTTACAATACATAGGCAGACAGCTGCACCTTTGCAGAACCCTTTGGCTTCAGTGGGACTATGTGCAGATGTATGCCTCTGCCCACACATTGTAAATTGCAGGATTGGAGCCATATTTATCATTTAATTCTAATGCTATAAATATTACATCAATAAATACAGATGGAACCTTTCCAGCAGAATTATAACTCAAATATAAGATTAGAACCATATAGTCAATGTTTTCAGTAAAGGTTGCTTTAAATCCACACCTAAATCCACTTTTAGGCCTCTAAATAAGTGGCCTAATTTTCAGAAGTGTTGACCTCACGCGGTAATGTCTTTGGAAGTCAGTGGAAACTGTTGGGTGCGTAGCACTTCTGAAAATCAGGCTACCTATTTAGATGTCTAAATAGGTACTTAGAAGTAGAGCTTGCTAGACATAGAGAGAGGTGGTAGGGAAGTATAAAATTCTGACTTTTTGTTGAAATATCAAAAAAGAAAATATTTTGATTCAAAATGGGGCTTCCATGTTTTATGGGAATTGTAATTCAAATGCCTCATGCTCCTATTCTCTTCTGTGTGCTGGGCCCTTTGGCCAAACTATATCTTTAAACATGCACAAACTTTTCCTCTCTTGGTGAGGGGAGAGAATGCATCATAGGAATCCCTGGCCACAGTGCATCATGAGAGAAGTAAGCTCTAGCCAGAGAGAATGAAAGCATAACATATTTGAACTACAGCTCCCATGGCGTATAACCACATCATTTTGAATCAGAATATTTTGGGGTTTGGCTAAAAACTGAAAACTTTTTGGTGTGAGGGCATTCAGTTTTCTGATGAAATATTGAAATTTTCTGCAAAAAAATGTTGTTTCAGAAAAACAATTCTCCTTTGAAAAAGAGCTGCGATGAAAAAATGTTGACCACCTCTGCTTAGCAACCTAACTTGAAGCACCCATTTGTCAAAACCCTTTTGCGTCAAATACTAAAAGTTTTCCTTCAGAGTCCTTCAAAACACCCCAAGGACACCTGACCCATAAACAAGAACTAAATGGGATTGAAAGAAAGCCTTTTGTGTTCACATATAATTTCAATATTAATCTGCCATAAATCAGATGATATAATTATTACATAAGTATCCTTAATTTATTGATGGAAATCCTTATTCCCTCTACCAAATAAAACTCTTATTCTTTTGTTTCTGTATTTAGCTTTAAAAATTTTATTCGGGCAAGGATAACAATCTCAACAGAACAGTCTTGCTTTATATGTTAACATTTATAAGTCACTTTCATACCATTCCATGTATAATTCTGACTTGTTTATTTTTTAGTTAGTACTGTTTGCAGCTGCTTTGGTTTGAGATGCTGGTCACTATCTGGTTTATGGTTGTAAACTGGAAACAATTACCACCCCACTAGGTTTAAATGATCAGGCACTGACTCTTCCTATTTAAATTCTTCTGCAGCAGAGCTCAACTCCAAGAGCGATTTAAATATGAAATGATGGAGGTCACAAGTAAAAAGTGAAATGAAGAGGGGGGAAAAAAGCTCTGGGAAATAAAGGTATAAATAGCTAAAAATGTTGTACATTTCTTTCTATAGGAAGCTTACAGATTCGATACAACCTTGGAGGCACAAGAGAGCCATATAACATTGATGTAGACCACAGAAACATGGCAAATGGACAGCCACACAGTGTTAATGTCACACGGAATGAAAGGGACATAGTTCTCCAGGTAAATATACATCTGAGCCTTTGGATACTATATAGCTTTATTACTAACAGTGATAGTCATAGGTATACCAAATATTACTATTATTGCCTTCCATACAAAGATATGAATACACGTTACAACATAGCATAACTGGTCCCAAATCTATTGAATCCAAGTCTTGTGAGCTAGTCATAAGAGCATCCTTTCTTTCTTACCAATGCCCTAAAATTTCCAATATGCCTATCCTTAAATGTATGCACATGAATAGATCCACTGAGCTCAATGGAGCTATGGCCAATGGAGCTATTCAAGAGCATAAAATTAAGGATGTGCATAAGTGTTGGCAGGATTTGGGACATAAGTGAAGGAGTATGACTGAGGGCCTAGGACTCTAGATTCCTGAGTTCCAGTCCTAATTCATTTTCTGTGTGACACTGGCAAATACTTCACCTATCTGTGCCTCAGTTTATTTCTCTGTAAATGAGCACAATACTATTTATGTACCTCACAGAGGCCCTGTGAGAAGCAGTTAATGTTTTCCAAACATCCTTTTCTTTGTTTAAATATATGTTAATCAGATAGTTCTGCTTTCAGTTCCTGTCACATATGTGAAAATATATGGAGAATATCAAATGGTGTGGTATAAAAGCTTTACTGCCATTTGTTTCAGTTAGACTGAGAACTTACAAATGGCAAACCAAAAATAAAATAGGCATATCATCCCAGACAAGTGCCAATAAAACCTTATACCACACCGCAGCTTCATTTATTGTACAAATGCCTCAAATTTTATAGAAAAACTGTCTGAGAAATATTTAGGAAGTATTGAAAAATGGTTTTGGCACAGTTTTACATGTTCTTTTGCCTTTATAGCCAAGCTCCCTTAGTACCATGACTCCAGCTATCCAAGCCTTAGAAACAGAAAATACATTTTAAAAACTTCAGAAGAGTACACAAAGTAGATTTATTGTATATAATAATGTCATAGTATTTGTGAGCTACTAAGGCTAGAAACAAAAGCTGTATGTCCACCAGAAAGGGGAAATTTCTGGGTTTTCTACTGGTATAAATCCTGTTGCTAGCATTAATGTGTTGTAAGATACGGGACCTTAATTCTGTCATTAGTGTAGAATTGAATATTGCCCTTCCTCTACCTTAGTACATTGTAATTTTGGAGAGAAACTCCACATTTGAGAAAATGAGGGAAAGGGAAACATTTCTCTGGCAGGGTTTGTTGGTTGTTTTTTTAGTTATTTAAATGATGGATGTTTGAAGATTGACCAGCAGGTCCCTCAAGGAATCTCAGATAGCTGGTCCATACTTAAGGCATCCAAAGAGTTGACTTCCTTATTTTATGTTGTCTTCTTTAATCCCCTCCCCTAGTTTATAATGTGAGGGAACCAGCACAGCAGGCACCATGAATAAAATATAACAAGAGGAGGGCTCCTTGGGAACCAAGCCAAAAGATCAAGGATGGGAGCTGTCACTGTATTCACCAGGAGGTGATCAAAATGGATACCTGCCAGTAAAAAAACGGCAGGGGGAAAACTTTGTCAGTGGATTATGGCATCATATGCCTGAAGCTCACAGTCAAGTATGCACTCATCTCTGATTCAGAATCACTTTGGTTGCACTGAGGCAGAATTTCTTCAGAAAGTTACTTTTATGTTTGTAAAGAGTCACAGCCTTAGCAACTGTGTAACATGTACAGACTATTCACCAAACTGTTTTGGTAGGGTGTTTCTTATTTATCAAACTATAAACTGATATCAGGTAAGATTTGCAGTCAGTTTTTCCTCTGGACTTTAATGCTTCTATTTTGTGGTGCCTGGAATGTTTCCTGAACATATATGGCTGGTTGTTACAATTTGTTCTAGAACTTGGTGATGGGATATAAAACCCTCTCCCATACTCTATTTGGAAAATGCCAACACAGTTAAGGGTGCCAGCCTTGCATTAATTAGCCTAACTCTAGCTTCTCATGGGGTTAATCCAACATTACATTGAGTGAGAGAGAGTAAACTACCCATTTGGGTCCTTGGAGGCTTCCACACACCTTTAGGGTTGCACTGATAGGGTAAACTAGGTTGAGGGCTTTTTACCCTGTCAGGTCAGCAGACGTATGGAACAAACTGGGTTAAATAGTTTGGGAGCAGATGCAGGTGGGGCTTATTAAACTACAGGGCCCAGATGATAAGCATGAAAAAGAGAATAAGGAAAGGAGTGGATCATGATAGGAAAAATCCTATACTACCTATATCATACCCTGGAAAAGGGAAGATTTTAATTTGGTTCTGGTTTATACCCCAGAAAAGGGAAGGCTTTGAGGTTTACCTGTTTTTTCCCTGTAAATGAGGCAACTTTAACATGGGTATATACATACTTTAGAGAAGAAGGCATTGTTTTGTTCTGGTGAGCTGCACTAACCTCTGATACGGAGCCCATTCCGAGACACAGGATTAATATCACCTGCCATTTCTCAGAATCTGGGAAGATATGCACTCCTCTGTGCTTGAAAATGTGGGTGTTAGAGATCAAAGTGACTTATTTTCTCAGGGTATGTCTACACTGGCAGAGTTACAGCACCAGCAGTTACAGAGCCTCTCAGAGAGCGCTGAAGGGAAACCGCTGTTGTGTGTTCACACTGTCAGCTGCCTGCACAATAACGTGTTCACACTTGCATCACTTGCAGCAGTATTCGGAGCTGTCGTAAATATAAAGGGAAGGCTAACCACCTTTAAATCCCTCCTGGCCAGAGGAAAAACCCTTTCACCTGTAAAGGGTTAAGAAGCTAAAGATAGCCTCACTGGCACCTGACCAAAATGACTAATGAGGAGACAAGATACTTTCAAAGGCGGGGGGGAAACAAAGGGTTCATTCGGTCTGTGTGATGCTTTTGCCGGGACCAGAGCAGGAATGCAGGTCAGAACTCCTGTAAAGGGTTAATAAGCAATCTAGCTAGATATGCGTTAGATTCTGTTTTGTTTAAATGGCTGATAAAATAAGTTGTGCTGAATGGAATGTATATTCCTGTTTTTGTGTCTTTTTGTAACTTAAGATTTTGCCTAGAGGGATTCTCTATGTTTTGAATCTGATTACCCTGTAAGGTATTTACCATCCTGATTTTACAGAGGTGATTCTTTTACTTTTTCTTTAATTAAAATCCTCTTTTAAGAACCTGATTGCTTTTTCATTGTTCTTAAGATCACAGAGTTTGGGTTTGTGTTCACCTATGCAAATTGGTGAGGATTTTTATCAAGCCTTCCCCAGAAAAGGGGGTGTAGTGCTTGGCGGGATATTTTGGCTGGGAGACATTTCCGAGTGGGCACTTCCCCTGTTCTTTGTGTAACACTTTGGTGGTGGCAGCATTTAACCTAAGCTGGTAAGAATAAGCTTAGGGGGTCTTTCATGCAGGTCCCCACATCTGTACCCTAGAGTTCACAGATGAAAGGGTTTTTCCTCTGGTCAGGAGGGATTTAAAGGTGGTTAGCCTTCCCTCTATATTTATGACAGAAACGGTGCACTCTGGGCAGCTATCCCACAGAGCAAATCTTCCTCTTCTGCCACTAAGAGTTGTGGGAAGGCAAAGGGGGTTGTGGGGCATCCTGGATCCTGTCCCAATGCCACATGATGCATTGCTTCACATCCCAGCAATCCCTGTGCTTCCATCTGAATTTGGCACCATCTGTCAACAGTTTGTGTACTGTGAGCTCTCCATCTTCGGTCCATCTTCGGTCTGCAGGAATGGATCCCTCACTCGCTGCAGCCCTGCAGCACAAGGACACGAGAATGAGAGCTGCCCTGCTGTTAGAGAAGAATGCCGATTGCACCACGGAAGCTGGCTACTCCAGACTGCTACCAATTAGTTGCTAACCAGTTCGGAGTAGGAAAGTCAACCGTTGGACTCATGTTGATGGAAGTGTGCAGGGCCACTAATCGCATCCTGCTCTGAAAGACTGTGACTCTGGGCAACGTGCGTGACATTGTGGATGGCTTTGCACAAATGGGCTTCCCTAATTGCGGAGGGGCAATAGATGGCATGCATATTCCAATTCTGGCACCAGACCACCTAGCCACCGAGTACATTAATCGGAGGGGGTATTTCTCAATGGTTCTCCAGGTGCTTGTAGATTACTGTGGGCATTTCACGGACATTAACGCAGTCTGGTCTGGAAAGGTGCATGATGCCCACATCTTTCAGAACACTGGCCTGTTCAGGAAGCTGAAAGCTGGGACTTTCTTTCCAGAGCAGAAGATCACTGTAGGGGAAGTCAAAATGCCCATTGTGATCCTAGGAGACCCTGCCTACCCCTTAATGCTGTAGCTTATGAAGCCATACATGGAGCACCTTGACAGCAGAAAGGAGCGGTTCAACAACAGGCTGAGCAAGTGCAGAATGACTGCTGAGCATGCTTTTGGCTGTTTTAAGGCCTGCTGGTGCTGCCTATATGGGAGGCTGGACTTGGCCAATGACAATATTCCTATGCTTATAGCTGTGTGCTGTACGCTCCATAATATTTGTGAAGGAAAGGGTGAAAGCTTCACTCAGGGCTGGACTGCTGAGGCTCATCTCCTGGAGGCTGAATTTGAACAGCCAGAGACCAGGGCTAGTAGAGGGGTGCAATGGGGGCCATAAGGATCAGGGATGCTTTGAGACAGCAATTTGAAGCTGAAAGCCACTAATATTTGTTGCTGTGCTCGGGAGTGCTGTGCTTGTAATGCTAGGAGGTGATTGTGATTGGTGCAGATGATGCACTATGAAGGTTTAAGAAAATTGCCTGATGCTTTGCAGGGCTCTGTTTGCTTTCAGTTAAAACAAAACAACTCTTTTATTAAAAAACAACAACTGAGGGGAGAGAGAACCAAAAAACCACATCAGCACTGAGGGGGATGCAGGAAGGGAGGGTCCCAGGGGGAGGTGAGGCCCCAGGATAGTTAAAGATTTGTGTATGTTCAGGTATCCAATCCAACCTTCTCCTTTTGAGTACAGTGCAGTGGGTACTGTACTTCAGCTACTATTCACATATCTGTCACTAACTGGCTGACCCCCAGCAAGCACACATGAGCCACAAGACCCCCAAAATGGTGAGTAGCTGCAGGGGCAGGGAAAAACAATGTTCCAGGACCATACTGGACATGTGGCTCTTGGGGAGAGCCATGACTGTAGGGGGAGGAGGGGCAGGGCTGGATTACCCAATAGGCAGACGAAGCACGTGCTTAGGGCACCAGCAAAGTAGGGGGCACCAAAAAAAATGAGATTTTTTTTTAAAAAATTTGATATTTCAAAAAAAGCATCAAAGCAGTCATCATGGGAAAAATCAGAACTTTGTTAGACTTCCTTACACTCCACTACACACTCTTCCCCCATTTTTCTGTTCTCTTTTTATTACTTATCCCCACCTAAACCAGGGGGGTGTCCTACTAACATAGATCGAAATAATGCGAGGAAATCAGGTCCTGTCATGTATTGCAATGTGTGGATGTGTCAGAGAATGAACCTGCTCATGCTGTAAATAATAGGAGAAAAGATCCTGCTATGTGGGTTGATTTCAGTACCGATGATGTAGCTTACTGGATAGATCATGGACCAAATGACTGTCAACACCACACTAGGCCATTTGAAAAATCATGTCGGACTTTTACCAATGGCAAACAAACAAGATATTGTCCACAAAAAATATTTTTCGGCATGAAAGCTGTCATAAATATAAAGGGAAGGGTAAACCCCTTTGAAATCCCTCCTGGCCAGGGGAAAGCTCCTCTCACCTGTAAAGGGTTAAGAAGCTAAAGGTAACCTCGCTGGCACCTGACCAAAATGACCAATGAGGAGACAAGATACTTTCAAAAGCTGGGAGGAGGGAGAGAAACAAAGGGTCTGTGTCTGTCTGTAGTCGTCTTGGCCGGGGACAGAACAGGAATGGAGTCTTAGAACTTTTAGTAAGTAATCTAGCTAGGTATGTGTTAGATTATGATTTCTTTAAATGTCTGAGAAAAGAATTGTGCTGAATAGAATAACTATTTCTGTCTGTGCATCTTTTTTGTAACTTAAGGTTTTGCCTAGAGGGGTTCTCTATGTTTTTGAATCTAATTACCCTGTAAGATATCTACCATCCTGATTTTACAGGGGGGATTTCTTTATTTCTATTT
Organism: Lepidochelys olivacea; assembly: GCF_965140295.1. Taxonomy (NCBI): domain Eukaryota; kingdom Metazoa; phylum Chordata; order Testudines; family Cheloniidae; genus Lepidochelys; species Lepidochelys olivacea. The sequence goes on along the minus strand of NC_140412.1, from coordinate 172,986,196 downwards.
ACTTCTATTTTTTATTAAAAGTCTTCTTGTAAAACACTGAATGCTTTTTCATTGTTCTCAGATCCAAGGGTTTGGGTCTGTGGTCACCTATGCAAATTGGTGAGGCTTTTTATCCAACATTTCCCAGGAAAGGGGGGGTGCAAGTGTTGGGAGGATTGTTCATTGTTCTTAAGATCCAAGGGTCTGGGTCTGTAGTCACCTAGGCAAATTGGTGAGGCTTTTTACCAAACCTTGTCCAGGAAGTGGGGTGCAAGGTTTTGGGAAGTATTTTGGGGGGAAGGACGCGTCCAAACAGCTCTTCCCCAGTAACCAGTATTAGTTTGGTGGTGGTAGCGGCCAGTCCAAGGATAACGGGGGTAATATTTTGTACCTTGGGGAAGTTTTGACCTAAGCTGGTAAAGATAAGCTTAGGAGGTTTTTCATGCAGGTCCCCACATCTGTACCCTAGAGTTCAGAGTGGGGGAGGAACCGTGACAAAAGCGAACGGTGAGAACTACACTCGAGAATGGCTACTGTATTCACCATCAACAAGGTCTGTTTACTGTTTTGTTTGCAAACTTTTTGCATATAAACCTTCAACATCCCAGTTTGCTGCAGATGGATTTAGTGACTGGCGGAATACTGTTTTAATTGAACAACATGAAAATAGCACTACTCACAGAGATTCAATGTTGACATATTTAAACCGAAGACAGGGCTTTGGATTGACACAAAAATTGTGAGAAAATATTAAAGGGGAGCGTGAATACTGGCAACCTGTCTTGCAGCGTGTTATAGCTGTTGTTCAAACATTAGCTGAATGTGGTCTGCCTTTCCAGGGATCAAATGATATATTTGGATCATTGCAGAATGGAAATTTCGTGGGATTGTTGGAGCTTGTGGCTCAGTTTGACCTATTTTTAGCAAGCCATATCTCAAAATATGGGAATGCTGATGAAGGTAATCCATCATACTTATCCAAGACAATATGTGATGAACTCATTGGTCTAATGAGTAACAAAGTTTGTTCAGCTATTGTGGATGAAATAAGTACTGCTGGGTACTTCAGTTTATCTGTTGACTCTACACCTGATCTTTCACATGCTGATCAATTGAGTATTGTACTAAGATATGTCTCCCACAGGTGGAAAACCAGTTGAATGATTTATAACATTCCTCAATTTGAAAAGCCACACTGGTGAAGAAATGGCAAATCAAGTACTGCATTATCTGTGTCACTTTTGCAAAACAGATTTCTCAAAGTACAGAGGTCAATCTTATGACAATGCTGCCAACATGTCAGGGCATTATCAAGGAATGCAGAAGAAGCTTTTAGAACAGAACAAATATGCCATATTCATACCATGTGCTTCACACTCTCTCAATCTTGTTGGCCGCAGTGCTGTTGATTGTTGTCCAGTGGCAGTAAGTTTTTTCTCAACAGTCCAGTTACTTTATACATTTTTCTCTGCCTCAACACACCAATGGGCAGTTCTTAAAACATATTTGGGCAATGATTGTGTGTTGAAATCTCTTTCTAATACTTGCTGGGAGACACATACAGTGGCAACAAGTGCAATTCTGGAGTCCTACTCAAAGATTGTGGATGCATTAGAAAGTATAGCTGAAGACCAGTCACAAAAGGGAGAAACTATACAAGAAGCAGAAAACATTGCAAACAAGATGCAAGAACTAGAGTTTGAATTCATGTTGACCATGTGGAATGAAATTTTACACCACTTTTACCACACAAGTCAAGCTCTCCAAGAAAAAGAATTGGATTTGAAAACATGTGCAGATCTCTGTCAATCATTAGCAGACCACTTACACACTTTGAGGAATGATTTTGAAAGATTTGAAGACATATCAAAAGATATCTTGCCTGACACTAACTACAAAGAAGCCCAGTCCCGCAAGCAAATCAGAAAAAAACAAGCAAATGATAGCAGTGCAACAAAAACAGCATTGAATCCTAGAGACAAATTTCGCATATCTACTTACTACTCTATAATTGATACACTTGAAGCTCATATGAAGAGGAGAGGTGAAGTGTACAAAGAAGTATCAAGTAGATTTTCTTTTCTAAACGATATGGACTTATCTGATGAACAATATGCACAAGGTTCCCAAAAGCTAGTTGACTCATACCCTGTTGACTTGAACATGAATCTCTGTGGAGAAGTATGGCAGTTCCACTGTTATATGCACGCAAAATTTAATGAAACAGGAAAAATGAAATTCAGTCTCATTGATCTTCATGGCACAATATTGAAAGACGGAACACGATGTATATTTCCAAATGTAAAGATCGCACTACATATTTTTCTAACATTGATGATTACTAACTGTTCCACAGAACGCTCTTTTTCTCAGCTGAAAAGAATAAAAAACCCTCAGAGAACAACAATGTGTCAGGACAGACTTGATTCACTTTCCCTATTGTGTATGGAAGCAGACATGCTTCGTCGAGTCAGCTTCGATGAATTTATCCAGAATTTTGCAATCAGAAAATCTAGAAAGAAGCTATTTTAATTTCAGCATACATGTAAGTTTTGTGTCATTTCAAAAAATAAAATTTTATTTTATGGTATGGTATTGTTTTTATTTTGGATTACATAAGGGGGGGCACCATAATCTTTTCAGTGCTTAGGGCCTCTAAAGGTCTTAGTCCGGCCCCTGTGGGGGCTTTATAATCATTACTATCCCCACATTTTCCACAGGCTGTGTTCATTATGGAAGATATCTCACTGCTGAGGGTGAGCGGGGAATAAAGGGCTCCAAGACTGTGGCTTCCGCCCTGGCCCTTATGCAGCTCACCTGTGTGCAGCAATGCCACCCCCCAACTCCCCGTGACAGCAGAGTGGTGCAGGAAAGTCACCCTTAATGAGCCCAGGAACAAAAGAGCTCAATCAAAGAACCTGGGCAGCGGATTGCCCAGTATCTCCATGAGAGTTTTGTGGAGATCTCTGAAGCAGATTCCCATGAAGTGAGAGAGTCAATCAACACCCTGTTCCGCCACTCAGACTAGGCATGTGGTGGTATGTGCATCATACAGACACAAGCCTGCTTTCTGCAACCTTCCTGCCCCCAACAAATCACTTCAGTGATTCCCAAAATCAAAGCCACTTACCGGGAGCCTCCTCTCCTGTTTGCGCTTCGCCAAGCTCCGACAGCTGTGACTGGCTAGACTCCTCCAGGGTAGAGACGAGCTCCTGACTGCATGCATCTCTGACCTCAGAGTCATCCTCTGCCTCTAGGTCCCCCTCCACATTCTCGTCCAAGATTTCCTCCTCCTGGCTCAATTAACTTCAACTGGCATGCGAGCCACCAAAGTATTCACAGTGGCCTTCACAGTGGAGGTGGGGTCGCCACCAAGTATCACGTCCAGCTCTTTGTAGAACCAGCAGCTCGTGGGCGCAGTGCTGGAACGGCAGTTTGCATCCCGCGCCTTGTGGTGGGCATTCCACAGCTCCTTCACTTTGACCCTGCACTGCCTCTTTCTGTCATGCATCATGAAATCTGTCTGTAGGTATCATAATTCCTACAGCTGGAGCGCAGCTGGGACTGGACAGCCTCCTCTCCCCAAATGCTGATGAGGTCCAGCAGCTCGGCAATGCTCCATGGAGCAGGCCTTGTCACCTGGAAAGATGCACTGAGACCACTGCTTGCGTCACCGAGCAAACAGGAAGGGGACTTTCAAAATTCCCAAGAAATTTAAGGAGTGGTCCCCTGAGGGCAGGGCCGTAGAGTTCAAACCGATGACCAGAGAGGCGGGAACAGGCATTGTGGGACAGCTCCCAGAAGCCAATCGCAGCGCTGTAATCGACCAGGGTGTCCACACTGGCACCGCAGTGCTGTACCCCCGGCACAGTAAGCTGTACGCCTTTAGTCAGAAACTGCGCCGTTTCTGGGCACCAAGTGCCTTGGCAGTGTGTACACCTCGGGAGTTACACCGCGGAAAGCTGCGTTACTGCGCTGAAACTTGCCAGTGTAGACAAGGCCTCAGTGTCCTAAGGTAGGTCACAATGTTTGGGTTCTCTTTGGCACAATACTGCCACGCCAAGTGGACTTGTATTTCCTTTTATAAACCATTTTCCAGCCTGACTAGCAGATTGTTTACCTCTTTTTAAATGAGGCAGATTGCTTGCCAGGTACACTTTCTCAAACTCTCACAGCACTAGAAAATGTCACTCTCATCAGTGCCCCAACTCCAGTGCATGGAGTTTGTTTTTCTTGTGTTAACAGCAAGTTCATATTCAGAATACCTGTCTCTCTAACTTACAGTAATAACCCTGTAGGGTACATTCAGTGTCAGAAATATTTAAATAATCTTCACTCTGACAATAAATCACTACTACATATTTTCTGCAGAGTTGTTTTATCACAACTCTCAGGGGTATCACTTATGAATAAATAGAATAAGAGGTTCACTTTTGAGCCCATTGGTACTCCAGCTAATGCTATAAACATACGTCTGTTGAATACTTGGATACTAACTTATGTCTTTGTGCCAGTCAATCAGAACTTGATTAAAGTCTTTGACATAAATACATATAGGCTTAAAAACAAATGTTTAGTGTAAATGATTTTAGTCATTGCAATTATGGCCCTCATCACTAATATAGGCATATTTAAACAAAGTAACAGGGACTCTGTCAAACAGGCTGTACATTACAATTGTCTCATTCAGTGACTGTGAATAAATCAACAGTTATTGCCTCATTAAACTACTGTGTCCTGTTTGTAATGCCACCAACTTCTCAAGAATTGCGTCCAGTGTTAACTGTTGGTCTAGGCTTCAAGAAAACTATTTTAAAAAAATTCATATAGGAAAACATTTGATCTTTTTTTCTTCTGCTTTTTTGATGATGTGGACAAAGTTTAAATCTGCTTATAAAAATTCTTGTCTCTCACCTCTATTAAAATATCAACTACCAGTAGCCATGGCACATTTCCAAGGCTGCATAAGTTCATCTGCAGACAAGAAGAAGCTAAGTAAGACAAATGGGGAATATGTTATCCTAGTAAATGAAAAGTCAGGAGCTGGGCTTTAGGCCATGTAGGGCAAGTTTTATTTGTTTTGACTTCATTAAAGGTTATAATACTTCAGTCGGGTATTTTCCAGATCATAAACAACAGAATAGTTTCTATCTAATATAAAGTTTTTGGTGATGAAATGGTGCAGAGATTTATTCACACATCAATAAAGCCTCTTTTTAAAAAAATTTAAAAAAATCCAAGAAAAAATCTTCCTATGCTTAGGGCCTGATCCACAGTCCATTGAAGTCAATGAGAGTTTTTCTGTTGATTTCATTGGACTTTGGATTATGCCCTTATAGAGCAGTGAAATGGAAAGAATTTCTGTCTTAGGGCTAGACTCATACTTTCTCCCTCTGTCTTCCCGTGCAGTGCCCCAAAAATCAAGATTCCAAATGAGGATAGAATCTGGACACTACACTATTCTATCTTCCTATTATACTTGTTTTTCCTGTTGTGCTATATAAGAGCTATTAAGTTTGTTACACAAGAAATAAAAACGGGATGTATTTAATATTAAATAGAATAATACCCAAAGGAACACAGCAAAATGTAATGTTAACAATCAGTTTCCTTATTGGGATATATTTGTAGATTCTCAGCAGGTCTCCAAACCTCCATGCCTTCTTTTAAAGCCATTTCCATGTATGTATTATGTACCCCAGGGCTATGTACCACCCAGCCCAACAAATTTCTACCGGAACACGTTCGCCATCCTATATAAGCTTCATGAAATATATGAATGTCGTTCAAAAATAATATCAGTGTCTGGCATTAAATCTAACATACTCCCATCTACAGTTTGCAAAATGAGACTGTTTTCTAAACGTTCTTATATTAAAACATTTTTCTTCTCTTGGGCCTATATTTTGCAGCTTAAATTTTCCAGACGCATTAAATAACCATTTGCAAGTGGTGCATACTCTTGTATATCTGAAACCCACCTCACAATGAACTGTTCTTTTACACCCATCCACATATACTCAAATCTCATTCATTCTTCTTTCAGGCCAACAGCCAAAACAGGCCAGGTGTTTGGAACACTGGAAACCCTGGTTCTGGTCTCACCAAAGTTTTATCTTTTTCTATGAAGCTATTATTTTACCTCTGGGGGAAAAGCTCCAGCAGCTCCCCCCACCAGAGCCTTTCCTTGCCACAGCCAAAGGCTCCAGCAGTGGGGAGCTGCCGAGCCTTTCTCTGTCTTTCACTGTGGCACGTAGCTACCTGTACCCTACACACCACTGCAAATGTAGATAAGGTCTAAGAGTTAGGCCAAGATTTTCAAATGATGTTGGATGACTCAGTGTTTGAAACAGCTCAGAGGAGTTGCACTTCTAGAATGTGCTGAGTGTTCACCCTCTAGAAATCAGGCTCCATTAAAAGGGCTTAAGCCTGTATGCAAAAAATGAGCCACCCAAAATCAATGGTCACTTTTGAAAAACTTGGCATTCATTTATATATGTTTTCAAAATTCTTCCTTAATACCACGTCACAAAACACTGGCTCTCACCTAATACACTGTATGCAGAAAGATAATTTATATCATATATTTCATATAATAAAAACTTATGTGTTTCTCTGTCTGTGAGCTCATTATATTGACATAATGCTATTGTGACTAAATGCCCAGAAAAAGTCAAAAATATTCTCAGAAATAAGGTTAAAAGCCTAAAAATCAATGTATAAAATAAACATAACCAGAAATAGATCCACATTTTACATTATATGACAATACATACTGGACAAATTAATGTCCCACTAGCATTGTCTTTGAGCACAAAGGGTCACACGCTTTAATTTTAATAGCCTGGCATTAAATAGTCTATTATTGCTTCTGTTAACATTTGACATAAAGTTCATCAATTAAACATAGGGAAAAAGAGCCTACAATGATCTGAAATTACTATAATGTTATTTCAGTTGATGGTGGCCAAGGTAAAGAGTTAATTTAAGATAAAACAGGGACCTGTTCTCACATTAGTGCTCCTGTTACATTATGAGACCAACATTTAGAAACATACCTAATTATTAAGCCTTCATCTGAGTTTGCATATTTTCCACATATTGGGCCAGCTGCTATAAACCATTGACTTCAGTGGTGCTGCAGCAGTTTACATGAGCTAAGGATCTAGTCAATTTTTTTTAAGGGGAGGGGTGGGACCTTGTGTGTTTAATTTTTAACTGCAATGCATCCTATGCTGATTGCATTTCCAATTTAAATCAATGTGAAAAGCTTTTATTATAAGTGAATGCAGTTAATCCCTTTGGAAGAAGACTGTAATAGCCTAAGCAGTAGTTCTTAAATCAGTGTATAGCCCAGGAAAAGAAAATCTGGAGCCTTACTTAAAACAAATAATAATTACATCTATATAGCAAATTTCGTCTGAATATCTAATACAAATGTTAATTAAGCTTCACTACATCCCTGTTTGTTCCATATCCATTTTGCACGTTGTCAAACTGAGCCACACAGAGGTTCAAGGATTTACTCAGAGTCACAGAACAAGTTCCTAGGTTCAGTCACATACAGTCACGGATCCAGTACTTGAACCTGCTCTCACTGAAGCCAATGGCAAAACCCCATTACCTTCAGAAGTGCAAGATCAGGCCTCAAATTGGTGGTAGAGTCATTATTGAACGGTAGTCTACTCACTACGCCATAATGAGAAAATGTGGCTGTGAAACTCTGTTGGTGGGCCAAATCTTGTTGTGCTCACTCAGTTTTTGCTCAGGCCTCATGCAGGCAATGTTTTCATACCAGTCAATGGGAATTCTACTGGAATAAGGACTGATTAAAAAACGAGTAAGGACTTCTGGGTTTGGACTGTTTGTTGTGACATGCTCCAACACCACCTTGAATACTCACAGGTATTTGGAAGGAAACAGTCATGTATCTGGATATATTCAAGATAATTTTGAGATTAAAGCAGGATACCTGGGTTCTACTCTTGGCTCTGCTGTGAAAGATAGCAATAACACATTGTCCAAGAAAAGGTGACATTATTACATCAGAAGAAGGTCTAGAGAGCCTCTTCTCCTCTACCCTGAATAAGTAGGAGGGAAGGACCTCTACGTAGGGCTCAGGAGAGCATTAGGTAGTGACCCTGGCCTCTGCCAGCCCCAAGGGGATCTGGTCTACCCAAACGATTAGTTTACACTGCATTCTACTTCATGTGCGAGCCAGGTATGCTCATTGCTTTTTTGCAGAAGACCAGTAAAGTGCACCAGCAGCGAGCACAGAGCATGAGTTACATTATGAAAGTGAGTAATTATCTAAAAGAAATGGAATTTTATTGAACTTCTCCCTAACCAACAGCAACTTCCAATAAAGGCAGCCTTGTTGGCTTGATTCGACTTGAGAACTGAAGCTGAACATTTTCTCCCAGTTTGGTTTGTACTGTGTGCACAATCTTGCTGTGTATTTATATTCAGCTCAAATGCAATTAATTATTTTTAAAAGAAAAGAAGCTGTAATGAAAACTCATAAAGATAATCAAGAAACTATAATTTAACACATATTCATGATGCCATCCTATGTATATGGAAATGATGTATTTTGTATTCATTAAATAATGCAATATTCTTTTCAAATAGCATGTGATAAGTAATATTTCCTTTTCTGTTATGAGTCTTGATCCACATTAGACTGAGATAATGGCTATATTTCTTCTGATGATTGCAAGCAGTTTAGTTCTAGCAGCTGATACCTGAACAGCCACTGGATGGCAATAGAGAATCAGTTTTAGAAAGAATCCAGTCCTTCCAAGCACCTGTGTTTTTCCACTGAATGCATCCGATGAAGTGAGCTGTAGCTCACAAAAGCTTATGCTCAAATAAATTTGTTAGGTGCCTAAGGTGTCACAAGGTCTCTAAAGTGCCACAAGTACTCCTTTTCTTTTTACGAATACAGACTAACACGGCTGCTACTCTGAAACCTGTGTTCCTTTAGTCACTGACCTATAAATGTCCTGGATTAGATTCTTCTAAAATTGTGTTTTCTTTTCTAAGATTGTTCAAATAGAACACAGACAATAAAAATAAGAGAAAAGAAATCTCACCACTGACCTACCTTTGATTCCTTAAGCACCATATATACTATTTGCCCACTAGCTGAACAACATTCCCCTTAATTCATAGTGTCAAACAGGGGAAGGGCACAATTCACAAATTTTGGGTCTGGATGCAGCTCAGAACTTCCCCCAGGGGTTCAGGAGCTAGTGTAGTGGGCTGATTTCATGTATAATCAGAAACCTTTTCTTTATTTCTGCACCCACGAAAGAATCATAAAATCTAATTTCTCTGGATTTAAAGTAAAGGCTAATTCTAACCATCTATTTCAGTCATTTTCCCATATTCCTTTTTCTCTAGGGGAAGTAAAGGGGGGATTTAAATAAGCTGAGCTGAGCTTTGGTGAGGAGATCCATGAAGATATCTGAAACTTGCACTTTTGGATTTCTTCACCTACTTTTTCAGTTTTTACTTAAATTTGAACATTTCCATGCAGATACCAACAGCAAAATTTCACCAGCTCAGCCTCAAAGTACATGGCATGGGCTCATATGTAGGTCTGCCACTAACTCCATGCATTGAGCAGACTGAGAAACAGATTACACAATCTGCCTCTTGGTTCCCCCGATCCCTGGCACAGCTGTACTGGCCAGCACTCTGGATGGAAGAGGCAGAGCCAAGGTTTGGGTTTCTCCTAATCCCTACCTCCCTGCATGAGAGAGAGAATAGAATCTCCCTCCCACACTGTTCTCCATGAAACAAGTAGCTGGTGCAGGGATGTAAGGGGAATTCCTCACTCCCCTGCATTCTATCCTAGGCAGCACAGCCACACCACGTATAATTGAGGTTGTCTGACACATCCCATTACAAAACCTGTTTTCAGTTACTTGTAACTTTGCCAAACTTAAACTGTTCTGGGAGAAATTTCCCATGCCAGGTGTCAGCCTCGAGTAATTTTTGTGGTAGTTTCAGTTAAAATGGTTAGGGAGAAATATGTTATTTTGCCTATGTTAAAAATATTCTCACAGCCATTTCATTGAGACGGTATAATGATCCCATGCTTCATCATGTTTTGCTTTGGTAGGGTTTTGGGTGAGGAGGATGTTGTTTTGTTTTAAATGTACACACTACAATCTGTTTATATTAGAGAAGACCAGGTCAAAGAAGTATGCCTGGCACTTGGAGTGGAAGGTGATGAGATTTGTGATGGTCCATAGTTCCTGTGGGACTTCATTACACAGTTTGAGATTCTCCCCCAAGAGAGTTCCATTGTGCCTGAGGAGCAGAGTTGGTGAACACAGTCTTCACCCCAGATCATGAGGCAGCCTTTTAGATATGCTGGGCCCAGCTCATAGAGCACCTTGAAGATAAGGACCAAGATGTTGAACTGGACTTGATATTCTATGGGAAGGCAGCATAGATAGCAGAGGACCAGTCTGATGTGCTGGCAGTAGTCCATGTTGCTGAGGAGATGCACTGCAGCATGCATATGCAGAACAGGCCGTACTCTGTCCCTATATAACAAAATAGAGATTTCCCTTGGATTCATCAAGGGGTTGATTCTTCCACATATGGAACTCGCGCTAAAGTCAAAAGGAGTTTCACCATGCAACAGGCTGGCAGGATTGGTGCCTAACATTTTTTGATAAAGATGCTCACACTGAATCGTAAATTAATTTCACTTTTCTTTCCCGGTACATTATCCAGCCATAATTAGCTCTGTGGAGCAGGGATTATGTTTTTGTTATATGTTTGTACAGTTACTAGCACAACGGGGTCCATGCCTGGTGCTCTTAGGCGCTCCCACAGTACAAATAAATATAATAGGTGTCCTAGTGATCTCAGACGTATAGATCCCACAGCTAGAATTCTGTGCTACAGTAAAAAGAAATATTTAGACAGTGCTTTTCCTTGATGGGTGATGGAGATGGGAGAGTTCAAAGGAAATGTTAGCCAATTTCAAAATAAAGTACAGTGCTTCTGGGCCAGATTATCTTCCCACTGATAGTGCTTTTGCTTCAGTGGAGTTATCCCCGATTTACAGAAGCACAAGTCAGAGGAAAACCAGGAAAATTAGTTCTATTCTGGTTTCACACACACAGGTGAGTGTGATTCTCCTTCCACAGGAGAATGAATCAGAAACAATTCTCTTGAAGTCAGTGGTGTTAGACTAATGTAAAACCAGTTGTGAGAGACTGAAAAATCAGACCTTGGGTAATTATTTCAACAAGCTGTTCCTGGCATACCTCTCTCAAATCTTTGTTAGTTCAGTAACCAGGTGACTGTGATGATGACAACACTGAGTGCAGCACTGTTTTGGATTTCTAACTCAGATTTAAGCCATTACCATTAGTCTCCTGAAAGAAGAGGGGTGTATTTTCCTCACCTGAAACTCACATTAATGTTTATGAAAATTATGCATGTGATGCTAGATGCCAGATTCCCTTTTACCATGGAAACTAATATCAAGTACATAATTTACTGTGTGCTTGTTGGCACCTGCTGTGGTTTATGTCGCAATCCAGTTTTATTTTTAACTCTTTGTCTTCATCTGCTTATAACTCTGGAAAAAAAAACCTTCTCTTAGACTGAAATTGTACATGCCCCATCTCAGCTGAAAGGTGAACTTTTTCTTCTTGCAAGTCTGAGAAAATCTGTTCAGCCATTTTTGCATTATGTGAGACTATAAACAAATTATAATTTGCCTAAGGTAAGAAAATACTGCTACAATCTTTTCCATGCAGATAACTCAAAAATGGCTGAACGTTCAGACTTTAACCTGGTGTGACAAGCTTAGACATCCATGACTAAGCTTTAAACAGCTGGTGAATAGTAAAGTTATGTGCAATTGAAAAGCATTTCTGAACGTGCTCACAGAGGTTTTTCTACAGGTCTTATAACATCACCAATGCATTTTTTTTCCTTCCCAGTTTAATAAGCACAAGAGCTTCTGCTCTGAGGCTCTTGCTTGGATAGTTTGCGTAAGGAAGCTAGAAAAGTTAGTTCCCAGTAATTGTAGTTCTTTGAGAGTATTGCCTGTGTATAGTCACATTTGTGGAAATAATTGTGCTTGCATTCACACACCTCCCATTTTAATTCTTGTGTGGGCTTCTGAGAGTATAAAAGGAGTATCCCGAACTACCCTTCATTTACCTCTGACCACTGACAGTGCAATGAATTCCTTGCAAAACAGTGGCTTGACCTTGGCTCTCAAGGGTACTGTCACTGTTATCACAGATAAAACAAGAGCATCCAGAAACAGAGATCTAAATGGAGCTATAATCTCCACAAGAAAGACCTGATTCACTAGCAGGGTAACAAGGTACGGTTCTAAAAGTCTACTCTTGTTTTTTACTTTCCCCAGCTTGATCATTATCCTCCAGCAAGTTACAGCCTGCCGACAGCATCTGACACTCAGTTCAATTCCCCAAAGGCACTCTTCCTGGGAAAAGTTATAGGTGAGATTACTTTTTAATAATTTATTTTTATTAGACATTTTCAGAGAGAAAAAATATATATAAGCACATGAGATTGTGATGTTCGTAGTGTCTGCAGTAAGACACCCTTGGACATCTCATTTTTTACTAGAGAGACAGTGATGTTTTGGTTAAGTGGGATATCCATCAGATGGGGGTACTACGCTGTTATTGCAAAGGACAAGGGGACACATAGATAAACCAGGGATAGAGTAGGCTGTGGCTAATATATACAGAATGTAGATCATATATAAAGTTCTAGGGAACGTCATTTGGGACAGTACAATTGCACAGTTTCTGTCACCATTCAGATTTGCTGAGGGGGAAGGGGTCAATAGGACTTATGCTGCTTTGCAGTGAAGTATGGGAAATATTTAGGAAATTTGGAGCAGTATCTTTTATTGTGAATTCATTGGCCACACTTTTATGACTCATTTTCAGAGGTAGTAGCTACTCACAAATGTCACAGAACTCAATGGGATTTTCAGGTGCTCAGCACCATTTGAAATTCAAGCGATTACTTTCTGTAAACCTTTTACTTAGCCACAATAGTTTGGATTATAGTGAAGAGTCAGACTCAAAACATCATGAACTTATGTTTTCTTTCTGCAACACCATAATTTAAATGGTAACTTAAATGGTAAACCACATGGAATGTAGGTTGCCCCACAAACAGAATCTGTATGTAAGCTTCTTACATGTACCATACCTGAAATGATTGTATCTCTACTGTATTTCCAGCCTGTTCTTCTGTCAAGGTGATATAAGGAAGGCCCTATAAAAGTTAAATTTTATATTGTTTGGGGACCAAATGAGATGTGAGGGGAAAAGGACTTTTGAAGAGGAAAGGAAATCAACTACAGAATTTTATAATGACATATTTTTTCCATTTGCTTCATTTTTAGTCTAGTTTATCTTATTTTGTGACTTTCTGGGAAGCTGGATGTCAGTGTAAGGTTCTCTTTGGTTTAAATCAAGCAAATCTAGGCTAACATTGGAGCTGAATCCAAAACTCAGGTTTTATTAATTCTTCTGCTTTTAGGCTCAGTAAAACAGAATAAAAATGAACAGTCAGAATAACTGTAAGTTGTGAAATGGGACATGAACAATGATTTTGGTGCTCAGCCACATGAATGCAATATGTTACAGTAGAATATCTAGTTTCATCTTGCTGACAATATAAAACTTGAGTGACTGTACTGCTCTCTGAATATTTCCATCTTACAGAGCTAAATTACAGCACACAGGACAGTCTGAAATTTAGAGCTCCTAGCGCCCATTCTACTGGACAAATCCTAGGTCCATTTAATCATCAATAGAATAGGCACAGGATGCAAGGGATGAGGTGTAGTCACTCAGCAGCTGTAATCTTGGAGTGGCTCAGGGCTTGTCTACACTGGTAAGTTTCTGCGCAGTAAAGCAGCTTTTTGCACTCAAACTGCAGACATGTACATACTGCCAAGCCCCTCTGTGGGCAGAAACTCCTCAGTTGCAGCACTGCAGAAAAACCACCTCGACGAGAGTCGTAAGGCTGTTTGTGCGGAGGCTCCAGTGCTCTATTGCCAGTGTAGACACTTGATTGCTTTCTGCACTGTAATTGGCCTCTGGAGCTGTCTCATAATGCCTCACGTGCCCGCTCTGCTCATCGTTTTCAACTTGGCTGCCCTGGAGACATATGCTCCTCCCCTTTCAAAGCACCATTTTTGACAGATGTTGCGTGCTGTGCTGATCTGCTCCGGGACACAAAGCAAATGATTAATGTGGAATGCTCGTGCTGTTGGACACAGAGGCAGGTGTGCGTGTGTGAGAGAGAGAGATTGCTGTGCAGAGAGCCCAAGGAGGGAGGTGGGGGCTGATGTCGGGGTTTCCCCCTCCCCCTACCTCAGGGCTGGCTGCTTTCTGCCACTGTCTGAACTTACAAGACAGCATGCTGACACACTCTCTGTCCCCCAAAACACATTCTCTCTCCCCCCCTCCATACACACACACACACTCTCTGTCACACACACTCCCCTTCACACACACACACACACACACACACTTCAGTTGAAAAGCAGTTGGCAATGTAGTAGGATGCCCATGGAACAATGGGATTGGGAAACCTGCATCATGTGATGCTGTGCCTGGCCCATGAGGCATTGTAAACCCTTCCCAAAGCACCCTGCGGCCAGTTGCGCAGTGGGATAGCTACCATAATGCATTGCTGCTTTGCCATTGCAAGAGCTCCTAATGTGGATACGCTCCACCATCACAAGGAGCACAGTGTGGACACGAAACAGCGGTAATTCCAGCAGTTTAATAAAAGTGGTATCATTTGTGATGCAGAAACTTGCCAGTGTAGACGTACCCTTACATAGGGTGGCTGGGAGCTAATCTCTTCTCCCCAAACATGCCCTGTGGAGGTTCTGCTAACAGCAACAGACAAAACCAGTGCCTGATAATATATATATATATTGGTGGAAGATAAGGTGTGGATCACCCGAGGGGAATTCCTGGCCTCATCACTCCACCCTGATTGCTTCATGTGAGTGGTTTGTTGCCACAACGGCTCCTTCGTCTCTCTGGGCTGACAGCTATTTCCAGACATGTCAGCTGTCTAGGCTGCTCAGATTTAGAAAACCATCAGACTATGGTGGTACTGCCTCCACGATGCAATCTTCTAAAGCCTGACTCTAGTCCTGAGAAGTTGGATGGATGAGGAAGCCTTATGTGGCCCCAGGAGTGTACATCCTCATTACATATGGGAAAAGCTTGGGGAGAACGTGAAAAAAGATATGAGAGAGAAAATACAGGGACGGAAGTATCATAGAGAAAACATTGTAGGGGGAAAGGAAGATAAGGAGGCAGAGGAAAAGAAAAGTTAGGACGCTAAACATTACAGGCAGAGATGTACCATACTCTATGGGGGAAGAGTGAAGAGGAAAAATTGGATTGAAGCCAAGAAGAGAGAGAGAGCTTATATGAAAGTTACAATTTTAAGAGTATTAAATGGAAAGGTGATTGGCAGTACCCAATAAACAGGACATACTCTTATATCTTTAAATTGCAGGGTCTTGGGAGGCGGGCAGTCTTAGATAGCATTACAACATTTTTCACCCTTAGTGGTGTTAGTCCTGGGGCTGATGAATGATGGGTAGATTTTCCAAGCCCTGCAACTAGCTTGGAGACCAGCCAGCTCTATCCCACAGATGCCACAGGGTCAGTATTATTTCCTTTGTCAAGTTTTAGTGCTGTCCTCCTTAGGTTTTCTCTTAGCATTCCTCAAGAACAAACTGCAAGAATTGAACAGGTAATGAAGCTTTTTGCATCTAGGTCACTTGCCTGAATCCAGCTTATGTTGGCAGTGACTGAAAATCATTACTACCACCTCACAAGTGTTTGATCTATATGAAAAGAGATATTGACTTAGCCTGGTTTCTGGGTACCTACATTACAAAAATCACCTCCACATTTGACTCCTTGCAAGTAATAATAGAGGCTTCAAGGACTGGATGGGCATACGTTATTACCCTCTGACTTCTGTGTGTATTCCATCCAAGTCAGAGTTGCGGCACATTGCCGGGATAGTGTGGGGAAGCCTACATTCCACCTGTCCATGATGTTCCTGCTATGTAGCGACATAGAAAAGATCAGTCTGCAGTAATGTCATTACATTCACTGATATTTTTCAGAGTAACCCAACTTGACCCCATCTTTTTTTGCTCTTCTTAGCAGAGTTCATCAAGTCTAGTTTTCCTAATTTCGTTCGTGTGTCAGGGAAATGCATAATACTTGTGAGTGGTTCTAGTCTGGATTCCTTCTTCTTTTCAAATTTGACAGGCTAAAAACATGGAATTAAATTGAGTTCCAAAATGATGAGTTGGCTCTCTGTAAGATGTACAGACTAATAAACATAATACTGATAACATCCACCGTATAGATATATGTGGTGAAGTCGCAGATTTTCCTTCTCATTAGATGCATTCAGGGCATAATGAAGTCACCACAAACGTTGGTTAAATCAGTAAAGTGAGAGAAAATGTTAAAAGATAGGAACAGGCAGGGTGCCTGGAAGACCTTGGAAAGGTATTGGGGTCAGCTGGAATATATATGGTCTATGTTTTCATGTGCTATTATGAGAATCAAAAACAGTTTCCATGTTTTTTGAAATGTTATGTATCATCTGTCATTATAAATTATATTGTGTATGTTGCTCTGCATCCTTTGATTGATGGTATTGCTTTGCCTTTTTAGTGTTTTAAGTTTATTTTTATCTGTTAGGAAAGTGCTTCTTTGCTTATTCTGTTTAGATTGACTGTCTCTTCAAAGTGGGACATTTTATTAAATAAAAGAATATCAGAGCCAGAGAAACAAAAAGAATACACTGTGCATGCCAAAACAAAACAAAAATCTCTGGAGAACCCCTGACTCACTGGTATAATTGTTGCACCACAGCCAATTGCCATTGATCAGATTGACAAACAACTGCCAGGGGGAATGCTGAGTGAGGGGAGTGGAAATCAAGGTTAATATTGTTACATGTGTTCAGCACAGTTTGAAGGGCACACTACCGGCAGAATCTAGTGTTTTTAAAGCTCCTAATTGCTACATTATCCTCGCTAGAAGCAGTTCCAGTGAACCTGGAGGGAGTCTCACCTAGCAGAGGTGTGTATACAAAGGTGATTATCTATACATCATCATATGTACCGTTTGTAATGTCCTACATTCCATCTAGAAACAGGGTTATAGTTGAGAGGCAGAGTGTTTTATTTTTGTTTTGGTTTTGTTTTTCATCGAGGATACTCAGTCTTAATTATCTCTGTTCTGTTGGATTTGATGCTTTCTTGTCTTGAAAGGTGAAGATGAAGCTATATTTACAAAGCCAGCTTGTGATTTTGTGGAGCATTTTGGAACCATCCTACTGAGAAACAGTCCTACCTGTCTTTTCTTCTTCTTCTTTCTTCTTCTTCTTCTTCTTCATCTCGTTTTTTTACTACGTTTATTTGCAGAGAAACAGCATATCCTGCCAGCTTTTCTTCCTATGACCGTGTCACAGTTCAGGGCAACTGCACCTGTAGTGGTTTCCCTGTAGTGGTTCAGCAAGAACACCCACACTCAGGCTTCTGGCTTCTAGACTTTGCCTTTCTTGGATGGAGACATGCATCTCTCTCCCTCCTGACTGGGGTATTTCTAGGCTGAATGATTCTCTACTTTCACTATGTTATTCCCAGAAAAAGGCAGTCTGCTTAAGCTTCCGGCTTCACTTCCCTCCTCAGAAATGGTACACAGTGTAATTACTACGCTTATAAGTATACGCTTATGCTCAAATAAATCTGTTAGTCTTTAAGGTGCCAAAGGACTCCTTGTTGTCTTTGTGGATACAGACTAATACAGCAACCCCCTGATACTTGACACCATGCAAGGCACTAAATGTAGCCGTATGGAGTGGAAATCCATCAACCTCAACAAAAAACTCGCACAGATACAGACAGACATCATCTTCCTCTCCAAGTGCAAACAGATGGACATCATACCAAATGGACTGAAGGTAAAAAATCCATTGCAATCAACATACTACACTGACTATGGTGAGAGACTGCGCCACACACTCTCAAAGAAACTGAGGAACCACCTGATCAGCATCCTGTACAGCAGACAGGAGAAGATCAAGAATGAGCTCTCAAAACTGGACACTCTCATACAAAACCAACCTTCCACACAAACTTCCACGTGGCTGGACTTTACAAAAACGAGACAAGCCATTTACAACACACACTTCACTTCTCTACAGAGGAAAAAGGACAGTAAACTATCTAAACTCCTACATGCCACAGGGGGCTACAACAGTGGTACCCTCAACTCACCTAACAAAATTGTTAATCTATCCAACCACAGACTTAGCCCAGCAGAAGAGTCTGTCCTATCTCGGGGACTCTCTTTCTGCCCCACCACCCCCACGAACATGATACTGTTCTGCAGTGATCTGGGAGCCTACTTTCATCGTCTCCGACTTAGGGAATATTTTCAACACACCACTGAACAGTGCACTGACCCACAGGAACCCTCCTACCGACACTACAAGAAGAAGAATTCTGTGTGGACTCCTGACGGTCGAAATGGCAGGCTGGACTTCTACACAGAGTGCTTCCGCAGACGTGCACAGGCTGAAATTCTGAACAAACAGCATCACTTGCCCCATAACCTCAGCCGTACAGAACGCAACGCCATCCACAGCCTCAGAAACAACTCTGACATTATAATCAAAGGGGCTGACAAAGGAGGTGCTGTAGTCATAATGAACAGGTCGGATTATGAATAGGAGGCTGCCAGGCAACTCTCCAACACCACATTCTACAGGCCACTATCCTCTGACCCCACTGAGGAGTACCAAAAGAAACTACACCATCTGCTCAAGAAACTCCCTGCTACAGCACGGGAACAAATCTACACGGACACACCCCCAGAGCCCCGACCAGGGGTATTCTATCTGCTGCCCAAGATCCATAAACCTGGAAACTCTGGACGCCCCATCATCTCAGGCATCGGCACTCTTACAGCAGGATTATCTGGCTATTTCGACTCTCTGCTCAGACCCTACGCTACCAGCACTCCTAGCTATCTTCAAGGCACCTCCAACTTTCTGAGGAGACTACAATGATCTTCCTGAAAACTCCATCCTGGCCACCATGGATGTAGAAGCTCTATGCCAATATTCCACATGAGGATGGACTACCAGCTGTCAAAAACAGTATCCCTGATGAGGCCACGGCACACCTGGTGGCTGAGCTTTGTGACTTTGTCCTCACCCACAACCATTTCAGATTTGGGGACAACTTCAAGTCAGTGGCACTTCTATGGGTACCCGCATGGCCCCACAGTATGCCAACATCTTTATGGCTGACTTAGAGCAATGCTTCCTCAGCTCTCGTCCCCTAGCACCCCTCCTCTACTTGCACTACATTGGTGAAATCTTCATCATATGGACCCACGGGAAGGAGGCCCTTGAAGAATTCCACCTGGATTTCAACAATTTCCACCCCACCATCAACCTCAGCCTGGACCAGTCCACACAAGAGATCCACTTCCTCGACACTACAGTGCAAATAAGTGATGGTCACATAAACACCACCCTATACCAGAAACCTATTGACCGCTATACTTACCTACATGCCTCCAGCTTCCATCCAGGACACATCAGACAATCCATTGTCTACAGCCAAGCCCTAAGGTACAACCAAATTTGCTCCAACCCCTCAGACAGAGACAAACACCTACAAGATCTTTATCAAGCATTCTTAAAACTACAATACCCACCTGGGGAAGTGAGGAAACAGATTGACAGAGCGAGACGGGTACCCAGAAATCACCTACTACAGGATAGGCCCCACAAGAAAAATAACAGAACACCACTGGCCATCACATACAGCCCCCAGCTAAAACCTCTCCAGCACATTATCAACAATCTACAACCTATCCTGGAAAACAATCCCTCACTCTCACAGACCTTGGGAGACAGGCCAGTCTTCGCTTACAGACAGGCCCCCAACCTCAAGCAAATACTCACCAGCAACTACACACCATACCACAGAAACACTAACCCAGGAACCAATCCTTGTAGCAAACCTCGTTGCCTACTCTGTCCCCATATCTACTCTAATGTCACCATCAGAGGACCCAACCACATCAGCCACACCATCAGAGGCTCATTGACCTGCATGTCTACTAATGTTATATATGCCATCATGTGCCAGCAATGCCCCCCTGCCATGTACATTGGCCAAACTGGACAGTCCCTGCATAAAAGAATAAATGGACACAAATCGGACATCAGGAATGGTAACACACAAAAGCCAGTGGGAGAACACTTCAATCTTCCTGGACATTGCATAACAGATTTGAAAGTAGCTATACTTGAACAAAAAAACTTCAGAAACAGACTTCAAAGAAAACAGCAGAACTAAAATTCATTTGCAAATTTAACACCATTAATTTGGGCTTGAATAGGGACTGAGAGTGGCAATCACCCAAACTCCAGCATGAGCTCTGGCAGGTGATTAGGGCTTCAGAACCCACACAGGGGTCTATTCTATGATGACAAGTTCATAACAGCCTCAGATCTGAACTAGCACCCCATCTTATGGGGCCTCAGTAGGTCAACACCTTCCAACCTTTCCTGAAGGATTGGAGCCCTCCATGGGAGGTCCTGTCAGTTTGCTGGATTAGAAAGAAGGCCCTGAGCCTGTATAAAACCAAACTGTTTATCCAAAAATCTTTCCTTTGTCCATTGGCCCTGGAGAATCCAGATTGAATCTTTGAACTGTCTTCCTGTGACAGGTGATCAGCAGACAAAAGGTCTCCCCTCAAGACAAAACTTTCTCCCCTGTACTTCTGAGGAATTCCACTTCACACATATTGTCTCAAAACATCAAGCCTGTCTGCTATATTGTTCAACATAATATTTTGCAATTCACATTATCTCCCAGCAATTACATTAATCCTTCTTCCTCCTCAAGAAGTTCCATACAATCCCATAATAGCACACAAACATTTTCATTCTCAATACAATGAACCCCAAAGGTGGTGTATGTAATGCAGTGGTTTAACTTAATTCCATAAGACCTGCCCAGGATATTGAAGCATACTGTCATATCTGTCACAGATCATTTATATCCAGTTAGAGACTGGTACTTGGACAGCACCTACCACAATGTGAACCCAGTCTCAATTGAAGGTGCTATCACAATACAAATGATTAATAAAATAGTCAGCAAATGCCTCCTTTTTCTCATAATTGGCCTTAATATTGTGTGCTGTCAAGTCAGGAGAATTACATTAGAAGCATAGAAACAAGCAAAAATTATTGAATTGCAAATGTAATTAGAGAGCATATTTTTCCATTTAAATTGAAGATTTCTCTGTGTTCCAGAAATAATTACTGAGTCCTTGAAATAATAAATCCTAGAAAATGTAGGCAAGTACTTTTGCTAAAAGCAAATGTACAGAGATTTGAAATACAATAATAGAAGATAGTGTTTATTCTTTGCAGAAGCCTGAAAATAAGGGGTTTGAACTTGTATCCTTACTCCTTAGGTGAAACTGGTTAAATTGAACTGATCATTTTTTACTGTCTCTACAACCCTCTGAATATCCCAAGAAGGATTATGACTTCAGGTGGCCAACAAAGGAGAAGGAGGCAACGAATAGTTGGAAACAAGATCCTATTTTTATGTAAATGTGTCTAATAATAAAAAAAGGGCAATGGAAAATTAGATGATATTTATAACCAGAATAGTCCTTAATCAGCCAGTTTTCAAAAAAAAATGTTCCAGTAGACATCAGCACAGCTTTCATATCTTATTTAGTAACAGTGAGACTTTGAAGATTAACACGATGAGATAAAAGCAATGAGGTTACTATCAAGATTCTTGACTCTATGAAAGATAAAAAGAACAAAAAATAGAACAGTGAAAGGTTGTTCTCAGAGTAGATATGGGTCTGATCCACGGAATTGCAGGGGTGTTTGGATTCAGGGTGAAAGTTTGGGCCCATTAGTGAGATAGAACCGAGCAGTGAGGTTCAGTTCCAGATCTCAAAGTCTTCAAAGTGTGACAGGTTTTGGATGTGGTGTTCTGGTCCATGCCCATCTCTAGTTATGAGGCCTATATAACCTTCAGTGGTTTGAATCTTTAGAAAACTAAAACCATGGCTTGTACCATGTTATTTGAAGAAACTAATATCTTTCTCTTTCACAGGTAGCGAGAGAGAACTAGCTACAGAAAATTACCCCTGTTTTTGTAAAATAGACATTCTAGATTGAAAGAAAAAAAGCCATAGTTTGAGGGTTCTCTCAATAGGGATCACACAAAAAAATGTAGACCAGATAGTGGTGGTTGAGTAGGATGCCGGGGGGAACAGGAATTTGTCCTTGGACTGCTTTTCTTTATTAATGAAGTACAGAATGCTTTTAAACTGGTTTCTTGTCAAAAGTTAAAGGAAGAGGTTAAACCCTAGCTGGTTGACCAACAGCATCTCAACTCAGAGCTTCCCCTGACAGAGCTCTCTACAGTCGAGTCCCAAGAGACTCCTTTTATTGCCACATCTCCTAGCTTTTTTTAATGCCTAGTGATGAAGGACTTGGGTGAACAGCAGCCGGCTAAAGCTGAACTCATGCAAGACTGAGGTCTTGCTGGTAGGAAGATGGAAGTACTTTGAAGAACTTGCCTCCTCTATTACATCCCCTGCATACCTGGGACTGACTACCTCTCTGGGTGGAATTTTTGCTCCCTTGTGTATGGACACACCTGAAGGTAACTAGGGTCTGATGGAGATGTGGCAATAAAAGGAGTCTCTTGGGACTCGACTGTAGAGAGCTCTGTCAGGGGAAGCTCTGAGTTGAGATGCTGTTGGTCAACCAGCTAGGGCTTGTGTCTCTGTTTTTTGACTTCTTAGATTGTTTAGTGTTTCTATGTGGATTGCTTTTTAACTTCTTCCTTTCACTTTTGACACTTTTCCCTGTCAAGTGGACCATGAGCTATTATGGCAAAAGCTGGCAAAACCCAGGATGAATCATATCCTGTGTTTGTAAACTGATTTGAGGAAGATAAACCACAAATATGATTCTTATGCACCATTCATGTTTTAAACAGAATTGCATAGTCCTTCCATCTTCCAGAATAGGATAGGATCATTGCATCAGGCTATTTACTCCATATTCGAGTAGGGGGCTTCAAAGAGGCAGAAATATGACTTCTGCATGGGCTGCTTAATCTAGGGGTATGTCTACACTATGAAATTAGGTCGAATTTATAGAAGTCATTTTTTTTAGAAATCGGTTTTATATATTCGAGTGTGTGTGTCCCCACAGAAAATGCTCTAAGTGCATTAAGTGAATTAACTCGGTGGAGCGCTTCCACAGTACCGAGGCTAGAGTCGACTTCCGGAGTGTTGCACTGTGGGTAGCTATCCCACAGTTCCCGCAGTCTCCGCTGCCCATTGGAATTCTGAATTGAGATCCCAATGCCTGATGGGGCTAAAACATTGTCGCGGGTGGTTCTGGGTACATATCGTCAGGCCCCCGTTCCCTCCCTCCCTCCGTGAAAGCAAGGGCAGACAATCGTTTCGCGCCTTTTTTCCTGAGTTACCTGTGCAGATGCCATACCACGGCAAGCATGGAGCCCGCTCAGGTAACCATCACCATATGTCTCCTGGGTGCTGGCAGACACGGTACTGCATTGCTACACAGTAGCAGCAACCCATTGCCTTGTGGCAGCAGATGGTGCAATAGGACTGGTAGCCATCATCGTCATGTCCTGGCCACGTCGGCCGGGAGTGCCTGGACAGACATGGGCGCAGGGACTAAATTTGGAGTGACTTGATCAAGTCATTCTCTTTAGTCCTGCAGTCAGTCCTATTGAACCATCTTATGGTGAGCAGGCAGGTGATATGGATTGCTAGCAGTCGTATTGTACCATCTTCTGCTAGGCAGGCAAGAGATGAGGATGGCTAGCAGTCGTATTGTACCATCTTCTGCCAAGCAGCCCTGACATGTGGATGGCATGCAGTCCTTCTGCACCGTCTGCTGCCAGCCAAAGATGTAAAAGATAGATGGAGTGGATCAAAACAAGAAATAGACCAGATTTGTTTTGTACTCATTTGCTTCTTCCCCACCCACGTCTAGGGAACTCATTCCTCTAGGTCACACTGCAGTCACTCACAGGGAAGGTGCAGAGAGGTAAATGTAGCCATGTATCAATCAGAGACCAGACTAACCTCCTTGTTCCAATAAGAACAATAACTTAGGTGCACCATTTCTTGTTGGAACCCTCTGTGAAGTCCTGCCTGAAATACTCCTTGATGTAAAGCCACCCCCTTTGTTGATTTTAGCTCCCTGAAGCCAACCCTGTAAGCCGTGTCGTCAGTCACCCCTCCCTCCGTCAGAGCAACGGCAGACAATCGTTCCGCGCCTTTTTTCTGAGCGGACGCCATACCAAGGCAAGCATGGAGGCCGCTCAGCTCACTTTGGAAATTAGGAGCACATTAAACACCATACGCATTATCCAGCAGTATATGCAGTGCCGGAACCTGGCAGAGCGATACCGGGCGAGTAGGCGACGTCAGTGCGGTCGTGTGAGTGATCAGGACATGGACACAGATTTCTCTGAAAGCATGGGCCCTGCCAATGCATGCATCATGGTGCTAGTGGGGCAGGTTCATGCTGTGGATCGCCGATTCTGGGCTCGGGAAACAAGCACAGACTGGTGGGACCGCATAGTGTTGCAGGTCTGGGACGATTCCCAGTGGCTGCGAAACTTTCGCATGCGTAA
The DNA here is from genome assembly GCF_965140295.1 of Lepidochelys olivacea. Classification (NCBI taxonomy): domain Eukaryota; kingdom Metazoa; phylum Chordata; order Testudines; family Cheloniidae; genus Lepidochelys; species Lepidochelys olivacea. The sequence goes on along the minus strand of NC_140412.1, from coordinate 172,961,394 downwards.
GGGCACTTTCATGGAACTTTGTGACTTGCTTTCCCCTGCCCTGAAGCACATGAATACCAAGATTAGAGTAGCCCTCACAGTTCACAAGTGAGTGGTGATAGCCCTGTGGAAGCTTGCAACGCCAGACAGCTACCGGTCAGTTGGGAATCAATTTGGAGTGGGCAAATCTACTGTGGGGGCTGCTGTGATGCAAGTAGCCAATGAATCAAAGATCTGCTGATATCAAGGGTACTGACCCTGGGAAATGTGCAGGTCATAGTGGATGGCTTTGCTGCAATGGGATTCCCTAACTGTGGTGGGGCCATAGACGGAACCCATATCCCTATATTGGCACCGGAGCACCAAACCGGTGAGTACATAAACCGCAAGGGGTACTTTTCAATAGTGCTGCAAGCTCTGGTGGATCACAAGGGACGTTTCACCAACATCAACGTGGGATGGCCGGGAAAGGTACATGACGCTTGCATCTTCAGGAACTCTGGTCTGTTTCAAAAGCTGCAGGAAGGGACTTTATTCCCAGACCAGAAAATAACTGTTGGGGATGTTGAAATGCCTATAGTTATCCTGGGGGACCCAGCCTACCCCTTAATGCCATGGCTCATGAAGCCATACACAGGCATCCTGGACAGTAGTCAGGAGCTGTTCAACTACAGGCTGAGCAAGTGCAGAATGGTGGTAGAATGTGCATCTGGACGCTTAAATGTGCGCTGGCGCAGTTTACTGACTCGCTTAGACCTCAGCGAAACCAATATTCCCACTGTTATTACTGCTTGCTGCGTGCTCCACAATATCTGTGAGAGTAAGGGGGAGATGTTTATGGCGGGGTGGGAGGTTGAGGCAAATCGCCTGGCTGCTGGTTACGCACAGCCAGATACCAGGGCGGTTAGAAGAGCACAGGAGGGCGCAGTACACATCAGAGAAGCTTTGAAAACCAGTTTCATGACTGCCCAGGCTACAGTGTGAAAGTTCTATTTGTTTCTCCTTGATGAAACCTCCCGCCCCTTGGTTCACTCTACTTCCCTGTAAGCTAACCACCCTTCCCTCCTCCCTTCGATCACCACTTGCAGAGGCAATAAAGTCATTGTTGCTTCACATTCGTGCATTCTTTATTCATTCATCACACAAATAGGGGGATGACTACCAAGCTAGCCCAGGAGGGGTGGTGGAGGAGGGAAGGAAAATGCCACACAGCACTTTAAGCACAGCACTTTAAAAGTTTACAACTTTAAAATTTATTGAATGCCAGCCTTCTTTTTTGGGGGCAATTCTCTGTGGTGGAGTGGCTGACTGGCCGGTGGCCCCCCCACCGCGTTCTTGGGCATCTGGGTGTGGAGGCTATGGAACTTGGGGAGGAGGGCGGTTGGTTACACAGGGGCTGTAGTGGCAGTCTGTGCTCCAGCTGCCTTTGCTGCAGCTCAGTCATACACTGGAGCATACTGGTTTGTTTTATCCTCCATCAGCCTCAGCATTGAACCCTGCCTCCTCTCATCACGCTGCCGCCACATTTGAACTTCAGTCCTCTCTTCAGCCCACCACCTCTCCTCCCGGTCATTTTGTGCTTTCCTGCACTCTGACATTATTTGCCTCCACACATTCGTCTGTGCTCTGTCAGTGTAGGAGGACAGCATGAGCTCAGAGAACATTTCATCACGAGTGCGTTTTTTTATCTTTCTAATCTTCACTAGCCTCTGGGAAGGAGAAGATCCTGTGATCATTGAAACACATGCAGCTGGTGGAGAAAAAAAAGGGACAGCGGTATTTAAAAAGACACATTTTATAAAACAGTGGCTACAGTCTTTCAGGGTAAACCTTGCTGTTAACGTTACATACATAGCACATGTGTTTTCGTTACAAGGTCACATTTTGCCTCCCCCCACCGTGTGGCTACCCCCTCAATCCTCCCCCCTCCCCATGGCTAACAGCGGGGAACATTTCTGTTCAGCCGCAGGCCAACAGCCCAGCAGGAACGGGTTCCTCTGAGTGTCCCCTGAAGAAAAGCACCCTATTTCAACCGGGTGACCATGAATGATATCTCACTCTCCTGAGGATAACACAGAGAGATAAAGAATGGATGTTGTTTGAACGCCAGCAAACATACACTGCAATGCTTTGTTGTACAATGATTTCTGAGTACGTGTTACTGGCCTGGAGTGGTAAAGTGTCCTACCATGAAGGACGCAATAAGGCTGCCCTCCCCAGAAACCTTTTGCAAAGGCTTTGGGAGTACATCCAGGAGAGCCGCGAATGCCAGGGCAAATTAATCCTTTCACATGCTTGCTTTTAAACCATGTATAGTATTTTAAAAGGTACACTCACCGGAGGTCCCTTCTCCGCCTGCCGGGTCCAGGAGGCAGCCTTCGGTGGGTTCGGGGAGTACTGGCTCCAGGTCCAGGGTGAGAAACAGTTCCTGGCTGTTGGGAAAACTGGTTTCTCCACCTGCTTGCTGTGAGCTATCTACAACCTTATCATCACCATCATCATCTTCTTCGTCCCCAAAACCTGCTTCCGTGTTGCCTCCATCTCCATTGAAGGAGTCAAACAATGCGGCTGGGGTAGTGGTGGCTGAACCCCCTAAAATGGCATGCAGCTCATCATAGAAGCTGCATGTTTGGGGCTCTGACCCGGAGAGGCCGTTCGCCCCTCTGGTTTTCTGGTAGGCTTGCCTCAGCTCCTTAAGTTTCACGCGGCACTGCTTCGGGTCCCTGTTATGTCCTCTGTCCTTCATGCCCTGGGAGATTTTGACAAAGGTTCTGACATTTCGAAAACTGGAACAGAGTTCTGATAGCACGGATTCCTCTCTCCATACAGCGATCAGATCCCGTACCTCCCGTTCAGTCCATGCTGGAGCTCTTTTGTGATTCTGGGACTCCATCGTGGTCACCTGTGCTGGTGAGCTCTGCATGGTTACCTGTAGCTTGCCACGCTGGCCAAACAGGAAATGAGATTCAAAAGTTTGCAGTTCTTTTCCTGTCTACCTGGCCAGTGCATCTGAGTTGAGAGTGCTGTCCAGAGCAGTCACAATGGAGCACTCTGGGATAGCTCCCAGAGGCCAATACCATCGAATTGTGTCCACAGTACTGCAAATTCGACCCGGCAAGGACGATTTAAGCGCTAATCCACTTTTCAGGGGTGGAGTATGGAAATCGATTTTAAGAGCCCTTTAAGTCGAAATAAAGGGCTTCATAGTGTGGACGGGTGCAGGTTTACATCGATTTAACGCTGCTAAATTCGACCTAAAGTCCTAGCCTAGACCAGGGCTAGGACACATTTCAGTGCTCTTAACTAACAAGTCCATTTGCAGCTAAGGTTAGTGCCCCGTCTACAGCTACCACTGCACACCAGCTTCTCACTCTTCAGATCTTTCTTCATCTTTCTCCCAGTTTCCTATACTTCATATGTGTTGGCTGCTCTTCACTTGTGTGGCACACTGTTCTGTCTGGCCCTCTCGCTAAGGATCTGAGACGTTCCCTGTCTTTAATCTTACTGTGTACTAGGGATCTCATCCAGCATGGGACTGAGCAGCCTCAGCCCTCATTGACTTCAGTAGGATCTCAAGGTACTCAACATCACTTTGCAGGATTAGGCCTTAGGTATTTTTCACTTTTGCCTGAAACTGACAGTAACCCCCACCAACCTTTCCCCCCTCCTCCCACCACGGTCTGCCATCCTCATCCTTCCCTCATTGCCAGGAATATTCCCATAGCTTCTAAATTACAGCTTTCTATCCTTTTTACTCTAGACCATCTCTGAGGATTATTTTGTATGAGTAACCTAGGCAATCTTGTAGAATGAGAAATCTCATTATTTTATTGCTTGTTGTACAGTATCTGAGATGTCTGAAAGATACTATATACTATGTGTGGAAAAAAAACTGATGAGAATGTAGAGACATATAAACATCTCCAGTTTCTGTCATTTTGAATAAAAGAACACAAGTCTTATCTGACATTCAGAAAGATTTTGATAACACCACTTAAGTGTAGCTGCGCAAAAGGCAAAGTTACATTCCACTAGTTTTCCTATCTACTGCATCTTTACAAAGTTATAATCTTATACAACTTGAGTTTTTTTCTTAGCATAAAAGAAAAGGAACTCTTTCACCTGTAACCATGTCACGTCTAGTACCAATTTATTACTTATGCTGTTGCTTCAAAGGGGCAAAGAATGGGAATGAACATGACAAGTTCACAAAGGGCACCAATAAACCCTAGTACCAGCCCTGTAAAACCACAATAGCACAGAAAGCTAATTCGGAGAATTGTGTTAAGTAATGAATAAATTTGAAGAGTTAGCAATCTATTGATGGATATTCCACAAGCAGCAAAAATATAAATTAATGGAATAAATTAGTCACTGTGAATTATTTGCTCAGCTCCCGTTATTACAAACAAAAGGGGAAAACAAATTATAGAGAAATACTTTTACATTTTCTTTTTAAGCCAGATCTTTGAAGTTATGTCATTTTGTGTTTCTGTTAATGGAAATTCCTCTGTTATTTAAATTACAGATTAAAACATGACTGATGCCTTGTTTTGAAGCTTTCTGATTAAAGTTTTTAAAAGGTATCAATACTGTTTAAATCTGCTCTCTCCAGTGTGTACGGTAATGCAGTGATGTCTTGCAAATAATTCACCACATACTTACAGCAGAGAAGAGTTATAATACAATTAGTAACCGCTGCAAATACATTCACTTTATTTTTAGGATTGCCCTTTCCATTCTAGGCTCCTTAGCTTGAAATGGATGCCCCTTAAAATAAAGTAAATGCATTTTCAGTGGTTGCTATTAAAACTGTTTAATAAATCATTGGAAATCAATTTAATTCAATTCAGTGTTTTTGAGAATGAATTAATAAACCAGTTAGAATGACGTTTCCATTCCTTAAAACAAATGTGTTTGTTTATGGCCATGGCTGGGTAACAGCAGCTTAGTATATCCAATCTCAAAACCGGAAGGCAGTATGATCTAGAGGAAAGGGCACTGGACTTGGGGTCAGGATATCTGAGTTCTATTGCTGGCATAGTTCTACTGTTGTCTGACCTTGGGCAAGTCGATTCAACTCTCTGTGCTACTGTTTTGCCTCCCACCATTTGTCTGTCTTTTCTGTTTACACTGTGAGCTCCCTTGGGAGGGTACTGTCTTTCACTCACTGTTTTTACAGTGCCTAGCACAATGGATCCTCAGTCTTATCTCAATGCTACTATGATCAGGGCTTTGGAGCTGGGCTCCGGCTCCGCTCTAGCTCCAGGCAAAAACCTGCAGCTCCACTGTGCTGGAGCTGCGCCACACTCTAGCTCCAGGCTTCACTCCAAAGCCCTGACTGTGATAAAAATAAACAACTATAATTTTCTTTTCAAAAGGGAAAGGGGGGAAGTCCCTACTTCACAGACCTCAGACTCAGTCTGCATATGCTCAACGTCAAGTGTAGGGGCAGTGGATCAATCCCCATATATAGAACAGATGTCATCAGAATTCTCCTCTTCCTCCAAAAGGTGAACTGAGCGCTTCACTATTGCCAAACCTGATACATTAGTAGATTTATTTTTATTGTCTGATCACTGGACTACCCACTTGGCAATGCTTACCACTGTCTACGGGGCAGCTAAGGGTATTTCTACACTGCAATAGCAATGGGAGTATACACCCAGGGTTCCAGGTGGACTTATGCAGCCTGTGTTGCTGTATCTTCACTCCTATTTTTAGCCATACTCGCTAGGTGAAAGCTAGCACAGGTATGCCTATGCAACCTGCAATAACACTTTCAACTGCTGTGTAGACATTCCCTAAAATTACCTGTTGCTGCAGTGGTAGAAAATGAAAACCATCATCTGGAAAAACAAAGCAATATGTAACAGACACAACATCATTTATTTTAAGTTAATTATAACTGTGGTTCTTGTTGGGTACAAACAACTACATGTTTATCTAAATATCTGCTTTGCATTTTGCCTCTTCTAGTACACCCCACTTCTCTGGTTTTTTATTGGTTTGCTTGTCTGAAAGTCTTACTTTTTTACTGTTTTAAAAAAGATTTTTTTAGAAGAATGCATACACGCTGTACATCTAGCAGTGCATATTGAGTTTATGAAGAAAATAGATATAGTCAAATATTTAATCAGGTATACCACTTATCAGACACACTAACAAAAATAGCTGGGGGTTGGCAACTCTAAGGCCTAGTCTACACTACGAGTTTATGTCGGATTTAGCAGCATTAAATCGAATTAACCCTGCACCCGTCCCCACAACAAAGCCATTTTTTTTCAACATAAAGGGCTCTTAAAACCAATTTGTGTACTCCTCCCCAATGAGGGGATTAGCGCTGATATCAACATCGCCATTTCGAATTAGGGTCAATGTGGACACAATTCGAAGGTATTGGCCTCCAGGAGCTATCCCACAGTGCACCACTGTGACCGCTCTGGACAGCACTCTGAACTCGGATGCACTGGCCAGGTGTACAGGAAAAGCCCCAGGAACTTTTGAATCTCATTTCCTGTTTGGCCAGGCAAGCTCATCAGCACAGGTGGCCATGCAGTCCCAGAATCAAAAAAGAGCTCCAGCATTGACCAAACAGGAGGTACCGGATCTGATCACTGTATAGGGAGAGGAATCTGTGCTATCAGAGCTACATTCCAAAAGACGAAATGCCAAAACGTTTCAAAAAACCTCCGAGGCCATGAGGGACAGAAGCTACAGCAGGGACGCAACACAGTGCTGCGTGAAACTTAAGGAACTCAGACAAGTGTACCAGAAAACCAAAGAATCAAACAGACGCTCCGGGACAGAGCCCCAGACATGCCGCTTCGACACTGAGCTGCATGCAATTCTAGGGTGGGCTGCCACCACTACCCCATCCCTGTCCGTGGACTCCGATGATGGGGTACTCTCTGCCATTCCTGAGGATTTTGCGGACGGGGAAGATGAGGAGGAGGAGGAGGAGGACAAGCTTGAGGAGAGCACACAGCACACTGTTCTCCCCGATAGCCAGGATCTTTTTATCACCCTGACTGAAATACCCTCCCAACCCAACAAAGCCGGAGAAGGGACCTCTGGTGAGTGTACCTTTTTAAATATAATACATGTTATAAAAGCAAGCGCTTTTTAATGATTAAGTAGCCCTGAGGACTTGGGATGCATTCGTGGCCAGTACAGCTACTGGAAAAGTCTGTTAACGTGTCTGGGGATGGAGTGGAAATCCTCCAGGGACATCTCCATGAAGCTCTCTTAGAGGTACTCTAAAAGCCTTTGCAGAAGGTTTCTGGGGAGAGCAGCCTTATTCCGTCCTCCATGGTAGGACGCTTTACCGTGCCATGCTAGTAGCAAGTAATCTGGTATCATTGCATGACAAAGCTTGGCAGTGTATGGTCCCAGTGTTTGCTGGCATTCAAGCAACATCCATTCTTTATCTCTCTGTTATCGTCAGGAGAGTGATATCGTTCATGGTAATCTGGTTGAAATAGGGGAATTTAATTAAGGGGACATTTAGAGGTGGCCGTTCCTACTGGGCTGTTTGCCTGTGGCTGAAAAGAAATCCTCCCTGCAGTTAGCCATGCAGTGGGGGAGTCATAGGCACTGGGCTGTTTGCATTTGGCTAGCAGGGATCTTCCCTGATACCAGCCATGTGGTGGGGTGAGGAGTAAAGTGATCATCCCAGAGAATTGGATGCGGGAGGGTGGGGGGTTAGTTTGGTTTTTGCTGCTGCATGTTAACAGGAAAACCACAGCACTAAATGGCCAACTCAAGGTGCTTTGCTTAGTATGGGAGAGGAGGGCACTGCTGTTATGAAGGTTACAGAAGCCAAAAGACTATGGCTTACCATGGCTGCCTGCAAGCCGAATTCTGTTGCCTGGCCCTGTGTGTGTGATCTCTAACACCAAAGCTGCAGGCACTCAGTATAAGATGCAAAATGCGACCTTGTACCAAAATCACATGTGCTATGTAATGTGAATAGTGTTGTTCACCGTGAAAGAGTATAGCCATTGTTCTGTAAAATGTATCTTTTTAAATACTTCACTCCCTTTTTTTCCTCCAGCAGCTGCAAATGTTTCCAGCCTCCCTCCTCCGTCCCAAAGGCTATCTCAGATAAGGTGGCGAAAAAAACGCACGTGCAATGAAATGTTCTCTGGGCTCATGCAGTCGTCCGGCACTGACAGAACTCAGCAGAATGTCTGGAGGGGTACAACAGCAGAGTACAGGAAAGTGGCCAATGAACGTGAGGAGAGGTGGCGGCAGGAAGATCAGAGGACGCATGAGGCAATGCTGGGGCTACTGTGGGATCAAGTGGACATGCTCCAGCATCTGGTGGAGGTTCATGAACGGCAGCAGGATCACAGACTGCCGCTGCAGCCCCTATTTAACCACCCTCCCTCTTCCCCAAGTTCCATAGCCTCCTCACCCAGATGCCCAAGAATGCGGGCGGGGAGGCTCCGGGCACCCAGCCACTCCACCCCAAGTAACTGTCATTCAAGAAGTTTTAAAGTGGCCTTTTCCTTCCCTCCTATCCTCCTCCCACACCCCACCCGGGCTACCTTGTGAGTTATCTCCATATTTTTATAATCAATTAATTTTTATAATCAATTAATAAAGAATACATGTTTTTGAACGATAGTGACTTTATTTCCTTTGCAAGCAAGCTGTGATCAAAGGGGGGAGGGAGGGTGGCTTACAGGGAATTTAGAGGCAACCAGGGGGGTGGGTTTTCATCAAGGAGAAACAAACAGAACTGTCACACAGTACCCTGGCCAGTCATGAAACTGGTTTTCAAAGCTTCTTTGATGTGCAGCACTTCCTGCTGTGCTCTTCTAACCACTCTGGTGTCTGGCTGCGCGTATTCAGCGGCCAGGCGATTTGCCTCAACCTCCCACCCTGCCATAAACGTCTCCCCCTTACTCTCACAGAGACTGTGGAGCACACAGCAAGCAGCAATAACAATGGGAATACTGGTTTCACTGAGGTCTGAACGAGTTAGTAAACTGTGCCAGCGACCCTTTAAACGTCCAGATACACACTCTCCCACCATTCTGCACTTGCTCAGCCTATAGTTGAACAGCTCCTGACTACTGTCCAGGATGCCTGTGTATGTCTTCATGAGCCAGGGCATTAAGGGGTAGGCTGGGTCCCCAAGGATAACTATAGACATTTCAACATCCCCAACAGTTATTTTCTGGTCTGGGAAGTAAATTCCTTCCTGCAGCCGTTTAAACAGATCAGAGTTCCTGAAGACGCGAATGTCATGAACCTTTCCCAGCCATCCCATGTTGATGTTGGTGAAACATCCCTTGTGATCCACCAGTGCTTGCAGCACCATTGAAAAGTACCCCTTGCGGTTTATGTACTGGCGGCCCTGGTGGTCCGGTCCCAAGATAGGGATATGCATTCCATCTATAGCCCCACCACAGTTAGGGAATCCCATTGCAGCAAAGCCATCTAGTATGACCTGCACATTTCCCAGAGTCACTACCCTTGATAGCAGCAGCTCAGTGATTGCATTGGCTACTTGCATCACAGCAACCCCCACAGTAGATTTGCCCACTCCAAATTGATTCCCAACTGACCGGTAGCTGTCTGGCATTGCAAGCTTCCACAGGCTTATTGCCACTCGCTTGTGAACTGTGAGGGCTGCTCTCATCTTGGTATTCTTGCACTTCAGGGCAGGGGAAAGCAAGTCAAAGTGCCCTTATGCATGCGAAAGTTTCGGAGCCACTGGGAATCATCCCAAACCTGCAACACTATGTGGTCCCACCAGTCTGTGTTTGTTTCCCGGGCCCAGAATCGGCGTTCCACAGCATGAGCCTGCTCCAGTAACACCATGATCTCCAAATTGCCATGGACTGTGGTTTTAGAGAAATCTGTGTTCATGTCCTTATCACCGCGCTGCCGTCACCTCCTCACCTGGTTTTTCAGGTGCTGGTTCTGCATAAACTGCACGATAATGTGCGAGGTGTTTACAATGGTCATAACTGTGGCGGTGAGCTAAACGGGCTCCATGCTTGCCGTGCTATGGTGTCTGCTCAGGCAACCCAGGGAAAAGGGCGTGAAATGATTGTCTGCTGTTGCTTTCACGGAGGGAGGGAGGGAGGGAGGGAGGGTTGACTGATGACATTTACCCATAACCACCCACGACAAATTTTTGGCCCCATCAGGCATTAGGAGCTCAGCCCAGAATTCCAATGGGCAGTGGGGACTGCGGGAACTGTAGGATAGCTACCCACAGTGCACCGCTCGGAATGTCGACACTTGCCACGGTACTATGGATGCACACTGCCGAATGAACGTGCTTCGTGTGGACGCATGCACTCGACTTTATACAATCTGTTCCCAAAAATCAACTTCTGTAAAATCGGAACACTTTTGTAGAGTAGACACGGCCTAAGTATGCTACTCTGGGAACTCTGAATGATTCACTAGGTCCATATGTGGCCTGTGGCTGTTGCTTCAGGGAATTATATGACAGGATGAGGCAAAACTTACTGAGCTGCTGGTGGATGTGTCTCTGTGCAAGGAGATTTCCTAGAGGAAAGGAGTGGGAGGGTCCCTAAAACAGGAAGCTCAAACAAAAAAAATCTTAAAAAAGAAGAGAGGAATCAGTCTGAGTAATCACATTACAGCATTGACCTTATTCATAGCTGGTGTTTCTTACTGTGTTCTGGAGTCTGGAGTGGGAGAGCTTTGGCCCAACGAGGCGGGCAGGTCTCAAGCATGAGTGGATCACTTTTGGTTTCTATCTCGTTTAGGTACTCTTATAGTCTTCCTCAACATAGAATCCTAGCACATTACAGTCTATAACATACCTCCTCACAACATCCCGGTGAGGTAGAAAAGTGTTATTATCCCTAATTTACGCATGGGGAAGTGAGGCACAGAGAGTGCCTTGCTGAAGATCAGAGAGGAAGTCTGTGGTAGAGCAAAGAATCCAACGTAGGTCTCCTGAGACCCAGGTTAGAGCCCAAACCACTGGGTTACCCTTCTTATATCTAGGGAAAGGTCTGTTAACTCCTTTATGACAAACACCAACACAGAGTCCAGCTCAAAGACAAAACAGTGCAAGTTCTTCTTCTGTGCATTCAAAGAAGTCAGGCACATGGCAGCTGAGACTCTGGGAGGGAGGAGCAAATCTGTGTCTGAGAGACTCAGGTGAAAATACCTACAGAGAGAATAGCTAAAACTTGTTTATTGTGGGGGGACAGGTGTGGGACGAACTGCTCCTCTTTGCTGCACCTTATCTTGTTTGGGAACAAAGGGAAGGCTCCTAAATAAAAATAGGATTTTCTTCCCCTATGTGTATGCTACATTCAATATTGCACAGAGCAGAATTACTTGAAATATATTCCCCTCAAGCCATGGACTGCCTCCTCATCTGATTTTCTTGTGTAAGATGGAAATGCAAAACACTTTCAATGACGAACCTATGGAGGCAATATGACATTTTGAGATAGGCCTTTTAGAAAAACCATTGCAGGAGACAGTATCAATTTAAAAAACTCTAGATTATTTAAAAAAAAAAACATGTATTTGATCCAAAAAACGTGACTGCATAGAACTTTTTATCTAAGAAGATGACACTGCAAGCAAAACACAGCATCAAAAATTATTTTAATTTGCCTCGTCAAAACCAAACTGACTTTCTTCCTTCTTGATAAGGCTTGAATAAAAGATGACTCAAAAACTTAATACACCACCAAGGACGCTGTTCTGCAAAACCTTCCCTTGAAAGTTACATATATTTTGGACACACCTTTCTCTTTATGAGCAAACTGTCCCTGTATTGCAGTGTGGGTTAGCGAGTTCTTTTGAATAGGTAAATCTCTTAAGAGTGTGTGGTGTTTTCTTTTATGACGATATGGCATACAGTTCTTAAACTGACAATTTTTATCACCTTTTTTTCTCTCCCTTTTCAAGTCTGGAGAAGGTTAATTTGGGGGATCCATCTGACAAGAATGAAGAGGGAAATGGTGGATGACTAGTTAGATAGCCTCAGGAAAAAATGCTTAAAAGACTGTAGGTCCACGTACCCTTTTTGTGATACAGGCCTTCTTAACCCACACTAGATTAATCCAAAAGATGGTGTTCAATCACCATGACATTTCTGCTCTCAGGAGCTAATATTTGAGGTTTTCCAAGCTCATTTTATAGCCAGCCACTCATACAAGTTACTACAGTATTCTTCAGTAATGGTCTTTAACACTAAAACTTCCAGTAATATTGATTTGGTTAGTTACTGAGGCATATCACGCTATTTTTTTTTTAATAAAGGGACACATTTCTTCCCAGGAGAATATTTTTGTTTCAAGGGCAACAATTTTTCTACTGGTGTGTATAGCATTTAGATGTTGTTCTCTTTCCACTCCGTGATGCAATTTAGCCTGAGGGCCATGAGTTTGGATTAAAATGTATCTGTTTGGATTAGAAAATAAAAGGCCAGTTGAAGTCAAGGCTTCTTAACACAGCGTCACTACATAATTTTGCTTTAAATTTTTGTAATGGTACCAAAATCAAGTACAAAGTGGTGTTAATAACCTGTCAGGCCTAGAAATTACCTAACCTACTTTCAGGTTCTGGGAACTGATTTATTCTGAGCGGCTTCTGTATTGGACATGTTTAGTTTCACAAATTCATTTCACAACATGTACCTGAGAAAATGTTCTGTCGTTTGCCCAGTGTACATTTAATAGGATTTATCAATTCAGCAGTTTTTAATGCCGTAAATGGTTTGGCTCCCAGCACCTGAGAGACTGTCTATCTCCTTTGTCAAATACTGTTGCAACAGTTGAGGTCATCTGAGGTTTCTGAGTTGAGAGCTCCTTGCTGATGTGAAAGAGAGGGAGGAGGACTGGCAGCAGGGTGATCTCTGGCAGGGAGGAGATCCTTAGCTTTGGAGTTTCCTTCTTGTCTCCTAAACTTGGGACCAAAGAAAAGTCCACTAGTTTTTTTAGGCTTTTCCTGAAAGGTTTGGCGTGTGATAGAATGTGGGGATGAATGAAGAGGGCTGGTTGATAAAAGGGCCAGAGGAGGATGGGATTGAGTAATGTTTGGGGATAAGAAGAGGTTGTGGGAGAGGTATTCTCCTTTACAAGATTTATGCATGTAACTCCTCTTTGAGTGCCCTATTTGGTCTTCTGTAAATCCTGTAATTCAATATTGGGTCAGTTAATTAATTTAAATTGACATCCAGAAGATCTCAGATAAGCACTAGAAGTGATTACACCATAAGAGTGGGTGTTGAGGCTGGGATCTATTTCTAGTGCTGCCACTGACTTCCTGTGAAACTGTAAGCAAATTACTTAGTCGCTCTCTGCCTCAGTTTCCCCATCTGTAAAATGGAGATATTAATAACTGTCTCACAGGAGTGTTTGTAGGGTTTAATTTCTTAGCATTTATCTACAACATGTTTTCACCAAGTGAAGTGGTGGTGTTTTATTTATTAAAATGTAGCCAAAAGAAAAACTTTCTTACTCCTGCTTTAAAAAGTGAATTCAAAGAAGGAATTCAGCAGAGGATATCAGTATACCTTGAACAGTTATAACATGAAATGTTTATTAAAATATCACTGTGACATATCATGGTATAATCCAGACTAATCTGCAGCTGCGTCACCCGGGCCCTGCAACCTTGGGTGCCTTACCAGCTGCACTTGAGTTACACTCTGGCTCTCACCAGCCTTGTTTATGCTTCAGGGTGTCCTGAACAAACCCCCATTTCCATATTCCCCCTCACAGAAATATTTGTCCTGTACTGCTCAACCCTCTCCTGGACAGTACAAAATATTTTAAGTCCATTATTCCTTAAAAGGAATAATATGACAACTTATTATTTCAAATAGTTATTCAGAAACTTCAATTTAAAAACACTGGATTAGAGAAAACAATAATTTAATCTTATTAACTACAAAGAGAGAGATTTTAAGTGAGTATAAGTAATAAGGAATAAAAGTCAGAATGGTTACAAGGGAAATAAAGACTTTACAAATGTCTAACTTAACAAACTACAGTAGAACCTCAGAGTTACGAACACCTCAGGAATGGAGGTTATGCGTAACTCTGAAATGTTCGTAACTCTGAACAAAATGTTAAGTTGTTCTTTCAAAAGTTTACAACTGAATATTGACTTAATAGAGTTTGAAACTACTACGCAGAAGAAAAATGCTGCTTTCCTTTATTTTTATTTATTTATTTATTTTGGTAGCTTACATTTAACACAGTACTGTACTGTATTTGCTTTTTTTTTTTTCTTTTTTGTCTCTGCTGCTGTCTGACTGTGTACTTCAGGTTCCAAATGAGGTGTGTGGTTGACTGGTCACTTTGTAACTCAGGTGTTCATAACTCTGAGGCTCTACTGTATATCAGATTCAAGCAAAATTTCTTACCACATGCTTTCAACAGTTTTACTGACCAAACCCAGTAGGTCAGGATCCCTCCCCCAGAGTGCAACGCTTGCTTCCTTTTTCTCTTCAGGTGTAGTGAATGCAATGGGCAGGAGGAGAAAGGGGATGAATAGGGGTGTTTTCCCCTCCTTTGTATAATTTCAGTCCCTCTTTTGAAAAACATTTCCAGCTTGGCACTAAAAGAGAAAGAGTCTGTGTGGAAGGATTTCCCCTACTGGCTTTTCCTCACCTGTTTGAGATTTCTTTGTGTCCCTTCCTGCTCGATGACTCCATTTACTGCTTAAATACAAATTAAGCAGAGCACACATTCCTTTGTTTAGTACAGTCCTGTTTGCCAACCTCAGTATGGGCAGGACTGTGGAGTTTGGAACATATGTTAATAACACCATACAGGGAAATCTTATAGCTTGATATACAATGTTGCCACACACATTTTATCAGGATGATGCTGACCAGCAAATTATTAGTTTTCAAATGATACCTTACAAGACATATCTTGTTCATAAATTATTGCAATCGTGTGTAGGGTTTGAAGAAACAATAATGTGTAGGGTGTATTCTGTCACAATCACAGCAAATAACCACAGCCCAATTCTAAGTTTGCAAAAGGTTTGCAGACCTCTTCAGGCCTTCAGATTTTGATAAGCCAGGTTCTAATGCATAGTGCCCACTATTATCAGGGGGCATTACTAACTCTCTTTTAACTGCATTCTGAGAAAACCAGAGTTCAGATAGTAGATGATGTCTTCTGTAAAATGGGGGGAAAAAGTAAGGCTGTTTTATTTTATTTTATTTTTTCGACAACAAAGAAAAAGAGGGCTTAGATTCTGAATTTCCACACATCTGACATTGCATTTGAAAAGCATCAGCTCTTATAATGTGAAATATCAAATGACTAAGATGATAAATTGGCAAGGAAAGTAGTATTTTTTTCACCAGACCCTTTATCTTTGTTTCCACTTGAATATTCACCTGCATGAAGCCGATTGTCTTTTAAAGCCATTTTAAAATGAAGATAGTTACTATGGCTCGTGAGATCTTAGTAACTGGTTGGCCTAGCAATTGTCTTACCCTTTTGTGGAGTAAAGCTCTAGGAGCCAGCTCCTCAGCTGATGTAAACTGTCATCGCTCCCTTGATGTTAATGCCAATCTCACAGTTTGCACCAGCTAAGGATCTGCTTTATGTGAAGGCAATTGAAACTCCTCATGTGAATTATGGAAAAGTTGGTTACATAATAGTGGAAAGTTAAGGATCTTACTAAATTTAAATGAGCTTTTTTTTCTATTGTAGTTATACAATCCTGTATAATGTATGCAGCACAGCTCCAACTATCCGCCAGTCTCTGGAGACACCCAAAACTTGAATAAGCAGAGGGCCGGTTAATGACAACTCCCCAAATTTTAAAGAATGCCAGATGGCTCTACCAACTGGCTGGCTACTGCAGACCTTCATAGCAGGCTAGCAGGCTGTTTTCTGACTCATGAGATCAGGGACCTAGTGTGTTGCCTATCCCCAGTACAGGCTGGTTTTTAGAAAGTCATGTTTAATACCAAGATTCCTAGGGGAAGTTTACTCCATGTTTTCCAGCATAGCATGGAAAAAGGAGGACAGGCTGCATTCCAGCAGTCAAAGGGCAAGGACTCTGGTTTTTCAGTGTCATTCTTTAACTTGCTGCAGACAATTCCCAGTAATTTCAAACTATGCAAATACATTATTCTGTTCTTTGAGTTAATGGGCTCCATCCTCAGCCAGTGTAAATTGGTGTGGCCCATTGGCTTCAGTGAGCTGTGCCAATTTATACCTGGATCTGACACTCTATTATAATATATGGGACTTTACGAAACAAAGGATCGATAATTTATGTTAAAAATAGGAACAGGAAGTGAGTGAGGAAGGGGAAGGTGATGGCAACAACAAAAAGATCATGTGGTTGCTTACAGGGGTGATGCTGAAGTGCTAACGTTACATAGGTTTTTGTGGGGAAGAGGAGGAAGAGGGTTGTTTTAAAAGGCAAATGATTTACAAGCTTCCTTGCCGTGTATTTTGACAAATCACTTGAAGGAAGGAAGAAAGGGTGACGATATAGCAGATGGTATGGGGAAGAGGTTCCAGGTATAGAGATTGCATGGAAGAAGACACTGCTGCTGAAGGAATAGTCAGATGATTAGCTTCAGCTAAGCAAACAGGCTATGTGGGGGTCCCTATATAATGGCACCTTTCTGTCATGGTTCCTGGGCTAGCTGCACTTGGACCCCTCTCTGGTCTCTTCCACTACACCTCACCAGGTGACAGGCCTCCTGCCTTCACCTACTTCTCTCAATTCTCCTCTCTCACATGGAGACCCCAGGCTACAGCCTCCTGCATACCTCTGTGGTTACTCCGCAGGTTTCAACTATGACCAGCGATTAATCCACAATGACCAGACTGCCTTCTCCAAAACAAGATAGTGCTTTTCTTTAACAGTAGAAACTGCTCCACATTAGCAAGAGAGATGATTTGTGCCACCAGTCTATCAGACCTTCCATACGCCTGTCTAGCTTACCACCTCCACCGCCATGATAGTCAAATAGCCTTACTTAGTCAAACCCTGCCACAAGGCCTATCTTCCTGTGCAACCTTAATTCAGCCCCATTGTGTCTATGCGTTATGAAACATGATGACATACTATTTTATCCCTGCCTTATTCATTGCACAGGTTTGACTGTGTTCATTAAATGAGCAGCTAGTCAATATTTTGTTTTGTCCTCTGGCGTTATTTTCTGCACACTATTCAAACTCTGCTCTGAATATAGAATTATTAATTTCTTCATAGGCTTTTCTATGCACTGTAGCATCGAGTGCTTTACAAACATTAAAGACTTTATTTCCAGGGAGATGAGAAGCTGTTATTTTAAACATGGAGAACTAAAATACAGAGAGATTGAGGTCAAAAGAGTCCACTAATTTGACTGCCCAATTTGTGATGCCTGGGACCTGATTTTTTCAGAGTACTTAGTATAATATAGCACTTTATGTTCAAAACACAGTTCCCATTGACTTCAGTTGCATGTGGGCATGGACGGCACTTCTGCAAATGAGACCCAGAGTCTAATGTTGGGCACCCAGAAAATGAGTAACACACAATTAGTCACCACCTGTGAAAAGTTTGGGTTGCATAACTTGCCCAGCAGCACATAGGAATTCTGTGGCAGAGATGCTGAGAGAATCCCATTCTCCAGAGTGGTGTTCAACTGCCTAAAGTATAAGATCATCTTTTCTCTTCCTGCAATCCCCTGCCTCATTAACTAGATACCTTCCAACTGAGTGGCACGCCATTGATGCATGCAAGTCATGCATCGCATGCCCTGAATGCCCAACTGGCTTTGTGTTGTGGTGGCTATCTAGCCCCCCATGGTTGATGTCATTTTTGTCTAAAATGTCATCCTCCGCACAACATGACCTTCCATATGTGTGAGGTCACATTGCATGAAGGATGCCATCTAAGACATTCAAGGGAGTTGTTGCAAGCTTTACTATAACTGTCATGGCTTGCTACTGTTCCAGTTTCTGCAACAAATGAGGCAGGACCCTATGCTTTTCCATAGTTTTTGTGTAAAATCTTCTAAGTTTTAAAGAAGAAACTGAAAAACAAAAAATCAGTCATCCCCAAATAGTTCATCATCAGGGTTGGGACCTTTATATCCACCACCAAGATCTCTGCCACTTGAGCTAATGGAGTAACTGATAGCAATAATAGGCAGTCATCCTCTATATGGACCAGAATTAACAGGGATGAGACACACACTTTATCCATGGGTTTCACAGATATTTGACTGACAGGCAGCAAAATGGAAAACATGGAAGCAGTAGAAATTCGCACAGACAGAATTGTAAGAACTTTTTTTAACGTTGGGAAAACAACATATTTTTTTGCTTATCTCATTCGCAGAAAAGACTGAACCACCTGAAACTTTGCTGAAACTTTCCCCCAAAACTTAGCCTGAGTCAAACACTCAGCATGAAAAAAATTCATCCGAAACAGTGAAAGTTTGGAAAAATTATAAGCAACTGAAAACAGTGATAATGTGAAGTGTCAGCAACCTTAAGTATCAGTGGTGCTTCCAGCTCTGCCTATAGTAGCAATAGAGGAGTGGAGTAGACAGAGTGGAGTAAAAACACAACCTGCAGGACTTTGATGAAAAAGTATCCTATCTCCAGTAAGGAAATACATGTCAGCTGAATCAGGCTTAAGCTCAAAATAGGTGCTGAGTAACGGAGCACCATTAAACCGCTGTCTGCCACCCAGACAACTATAATTGCAACTGAACACAGGCATAAATATTGATCTGCATGTTTACCAGCAAGAGCCACTTCTTATTGCTCCAAGAAATCAGAGGACAAATGTTTTTTTTGTGTGCCAGGATGCTATAATAAATCTATAGCTTTCGGTATTCTCAGCCTCCAAGTATCTGTTTTCCAGGAATCATGACAAGGTGGGAGGTTGCATAGAGAGATCAAATATGACACACAAAACACTAGTGACAAAGCACAGCACTGCTTAATTGGAAACTTGCTTAATGCCTGCTGGATCTTAACTTCAGATCAATTATGGATGCCCTACTCTTTCAGAGTTACTTTAGGAATCATGTTGCCAATTTGGGTCAGCGTACAGTTTATGAAACTGCTGTAGACTTCACCTTAATTATTAGAGAATTTTAAGAAGATTCAAGTCTAGTTTGGCAAGTTAAATGAGTGTGCGTCTTTGTTTAAATGTGCAAATTGTTTTGGAGCATTCCTATCTGTTGGTAAATTATACTGTGCTAATACAGACTGGGCAAATAGTCACTAAATTCTCTTGCTTGCATTCCATGGAAGGTGCCAGATTTTCTGGTTCCTCCAGCCCCAGAATCAGATGAACACACACACACACATATTAACAGATTTCAGAGTAGCAGCCATGTTAGTCTGTATTTGCAAAAAGAAAAGGAGTACTTGTGGCAACTTAGAGACTAACAAATTTATTTGAGCATAAGCTTTCGTGAGCTACAGCTCGCTTCATCGGATGCATTCAGTGGAAAATACAGTGGGGAGATTTATATACATAGAGAACATGAAAAAATGGGTGTTACCATACACACTGTAATGAGAGTGATCACTTAAGGTGAGCTATTACCAGCAGTGACCAAAGAGATTGAAGTGTTCTCCGACTGGTTTTTGAATGTTATAATTCTTGACGTCTGATTTGTGTCCACTTCAGTCTGTTTGGTCACTCGATTACAGAGCTGAAAGTGGCAATTCTTCAACAAAAAAACTTCAAAAACAGGCTCCAACGAGAGACTGCCAAATTGGAATTAATTTGCAAACTGGATACAATTAACTTAGGCTTGAATAGAGACTGGGAGTGGATGGGTCATTACACAAAGTAAAACTATTTCCCCTTGTTTATTCTCCCCCCCCGCCCCCCCCCGTTCCTCAGACATTCTTG
Organism: Lepidochelys olivacea; assembly: GCF_965140295.1. Lineage (NCBI taxonomy): Eukaryota > Metazoa > Chordata > Testudines > Cheloniidae > Lepidochelys > Lepidochelys olivacea. The sequence continues at coordinate 172,941,546 of NC_140412.1, read as the reverse complement.
TCAACTGCTAGAAATGGCCCACCTTGATTATCACTACAAACGGTTTCCCTCCCCCCCCCCACCCCTGCTCTCCTGCTGGTAATAGCTCACCTTAAGTGATCACTCTCGTTACAGTGTGTATGGTAACACCCATTCTTTCATGTTCTCTGTGTATATAAATCTCCCCACTGTATTTTCCACTGAATGCATCCGATGAAGTGAGCTGTAGCTCACGAAAGCTTATGCTCAAATAAATTTGTTAGTCTCTAAGTTGCCACAAGTCCTCCTTTTCTTTTTACACATTAACAGAGCGCGTCTGAGCAGATTGGGTCAATCAGCACTCCCACGCTAACCCTTCATATGTCCCTGGACTCAGCAGGCTGGGTCGAGCAGCACTTTCAGGCTGCCACCCTCATACACCACGGGCACCGCACCGGAATAGAGTATGCCTGAGCAAGCTGAGTCAAGCAGATCTTCCAAGCTGCCACCCTCATATGCCACAGGTTCAGCACATCCCTATCCCCACTTTCATGTTACAATTGTTCTGGTAGTAACCCACTTGATGAGGATTTTTGGGCACTACAGGGATCTTTTGCTTAGGTAAGAGGAGCATTCCTGCAGAGCAAATGGGAAAGCCAAAAACAAAAAAGAGAGAGAGGGAGAGGGAGGGAAGCAACCAACTTAACCATAAATGTTATTTATTGCCAGGTAATACCCATACAAGGAGAGCCAAACAAACAAAAGTGCTACAATATTAAATCTAGCTTAAATTTGTTTACAAAAATCAGGTTTAGAAAACTATACCTAATCACCCAAGTCAGAGTTAGAAAGCTATACCTAGAGTAGAAAAAAAAAACAGAGGGAGAAGTTGGGTTCTCACCACTCCGTGAAGCTTGAACCGGTCAGTGTTCCCAGGTGGTGGTGGTAGCTGAGGGTCTGGAGTGCTGGAGACAGACAGAGCCCCCAGTACCATCAGTCAGGAGAAGATGAAGTCCCAATGGAATGGATGCAGATTTTGGATCCAGGCATCAGAGCACTTACTTGAGCATGGGTAGGGATTTTTGTAAAGAAACAACAATGGTTCAAGGGAGAACACTAGATTTGTTTATGGGTAAACTGATGGCTCAAGGGAGTATACCAAAGTTGATTTGTTCAGGCTAGACAATAGGAACTGATCATTCCTGGCTATGGGCGGTGTTCCTTTGAGGGACTTCACAATGCAGTTAGGCAGCTTTAGTATTTTGGATACTAATAAAGGATTTATTACTAGAATTGGTCTGATTCTGGTGCTAGAATTGGTTCATTAACATTTGGAGCAGAGATCTCTCATCATGTAGTTCTTCCCTGCTTTTCTGGTCCCAGAGTTCAGTGTGGTTCTTGCCTTGGAATCTCTGTTCTCCATTCTGTATGCTAATGAAGATGCCTCCCTGTCCCATCTTTGATGCAAATGAGGCTAGGAGAGTTGCCTTAATCCTGTCACCCTTGTCCAGAGGGGTTTAGGTGTGTCTCTCACTGCCTTTTCATTGCTTTTTGTAAGTCTTTCTTCTGGTCGGTTTTGGTGCAAGCAGAGGCTGTGGCAGAGTCAGACAGGCTGGATACTGCGCCCTAGTTCCCCAAGAACACAGAGCTGACAGGTAACAGGTAAAGATAGCTTTAAGCTGACGATAGCCTCAATGGCAGCCAGTGATCATTAGATGCAGCAGTGTCCCAGACCTATACCTTTCCCTTGTGAATGCGAGCTGTGCTGGGGAGCAGAATGAGTCAGGTGTAGCGCTAATACACCAACTATCCCTCTCCTCACATAAGGGTAATACTCAGAAAGCTGGATCCACAATTTCATGATGGCTTTGTTTTCCCTTTAAAGTCATTAGAATGATCAACCCCCATGCGTGTGAACTATGGGAGCTAGAGCTATGCAAAAGCCAGTTGTCTTGGTTTACATGGCATCCTCCATTTGTCTTTTGCATTTGGATTCTGTGAGTGCACATCCTCTTAGGTTCAGGCTTGATCAAGGTATGTTTTGGGCCAATGCTGCTATTCTATAGTGCCCTTCATCTCAGGACCTCAAAGTGGTTTGCAAAGCTGGAATGCATTAGGATCCTCAGCTTATAAATGGTGAAACTGAAGCACAGGAGCAAATGGTTTGCTCAGAGTTATACATTAACAGAGTCTGGCCTCCTGATTGAAGGTCCTCTGTTCTAACCACTAATCACACTGCTTCATCACATAATTATTGTATTTTTAATTGTTCATATACTCACTAATTGACCATTTTTTAAAATTTAATTTTAATTTTTTAATTTTTTTAATTAGTCTCCAAGTTATTAGCACAAATGAACAAGGCTCTTCTAGAAGCTGATTTTCAATAGCATGTGACCACCATTCTATGCGGGCATTCATACATGTGCCATAAGTACTTTACATCAGCATTCAATAGCCTATTGAGAGTTATGTGCTAGGCATACTTAAATCTGTGCATTTGCAACTTTATTAATGAGAAAACAATAACTCTCTTTTTTTTTTCAAATGTAGCAAGAATCATATTCCACTGAGAAATATAAACACACAATGCTTGACATTTTTGTGTGCAGCAGTTTTGGGAAGAGTGCAATTATTCGGGGACAAAAGGATCATTAAGTGAATATTTTCCTGCTTCTCCCAACTCGAAATTGATTGAATGGGTTTGATCCAAGGGATAGTCTCTATCAAGGAGATGGATGAAGCGTATGTTTCTTTCCAGGCCTTGATACTTTAGTAAACTCTTTGTCAGATTCTATGATAAACAGCTTTGTAAGATTGACTCACACTGAAAGCTCCATCTCTCCATATAGTGTCATAACCACAGTACTTGAGCCCAGATAGGTCACGTTGGTTAGAGCAGTGGTGGGCAACCAGACTGTTTGTTTACATTTGCACGGCTGCCCACAGCTCCATGGCGAACTGTGGCCACTGGGAGCTGCAGGCAGCAGTGCAAATGTAAACAAACAGCCTGGCAGCCCGCCAGCAGCTTACCCTGATGGGCCGTATGTGGCCACAGGCCGCACGTTTCCCACCACTGGTTTAGAGATTCCTGTCTAGATGCCTGCTAGGTGCCAAACAGGTATTGCCTAGCTCAGCATTAGCTTGCTCCTTTCCTCAACCCAATTTCCCTTTAGAAACAAACAAAAAAACACCTTACCTTTGGGCTTGGACCACATCGAGTTTGGTTCTTCAGCCCCAAAGGAAAGCTTTTGTTTATAAATGACTGAAAAGAGGGTTCTGGAATAGAAATGGCTTCTCAGCATGAGCTATAGTGTTTCTTTTCTTGTCTGCACTGTAAATGACTCACACACACACATACACACACGCTAAATAAACCGTCATAGGATACCAAGCAATCTGTGGAAGAAAACTGATTTCCTTCTAGGATATGTGTGCATGCTATAGACATACATAAAGACTGTAGCTTCTTTATCCATTCATATAACAATTTTTAGCTTCCAGGGAAAGCTTAGCCGCATCTTTCTCCATCCTAGACCTTTTGTCGTAATGTCTGTCTGTCTTTCTCGTCCTATTAAACAGTCTCATTTTCCAGTTAGATCCAGTTAGATCTCTCATTTAGATTAAATTTTACTTTTTGTCATCTTATTTTAATATTATCCTTTGGGTAAAAAAAGTAGTCCTCAAAGTAGCTATTCAAGTCTTACTTCTAACTAAGAATTCAGTTATAAATATTGATTCCTTTGATTACTTACATATTCCCCTCTCTCTCTCTCTCTCTCTCTCTCTCTCTCTCTCTTTTTAAGGCATCTTGCCTTAATTAATCCTTTCTCCTGATCTATCTTGGATGCATTGTTTCAGAAATTGGAGGGAATTCACCCAAGGAAAAATAAAATCTCTTCATCATACAGAGAAGCAGCATTTCTGTTCTTGTCAAGAGACTCCTGGTGCTCCAAATGAACTGAAGTAGCCTATTATTATTAAATTAATTCAGGCTTCATTTTCACAGTATGCCAACAAGAGAGATTTCTGTTTCATGGATTTCATCTGGGAGTTCTGTAACCAAGGGGGGAAACAGTTCCATTTCCACTTTTTCTTTTTCATTGTTTCTGCTATTGGAAATGTCCGATTTCTTTTTTCTACCTGCCACATGCCAATTTTGTGTGAAACAGCCATCGTGAAAAGTTTCTTGGGAGATACACAAATGCAAACAGTGTTTTACACCAGCCACAGACCTGAATTTGAGGCTGGGTAAAATGCAGCTCCTGTGGTAGTTTCACTGCATGGTATAACTGTCCCAGTTCCTCCCCACAGTGACCATTGTTGGACATAAAACTGGAATCTGCTCTCCAACCCCATGAGCTACACAAGAACAACATTCCATCCAACCTTTCACTGGCTGACTTGTAACAGTACAAGGTGTTGGTGTGCACAACATTCTAAACCTAATGCACATGGATGTAAAGCCTTGTTCACACTAGGAAAAAGCTAAAATGACTTCTGAGAGCTGTTTTCCAGACCATTTAAACTTCCACATCGTCATGATCTCTCTTTGTAACCCATCACTATTTAGCCAAAGTCTGGTAAACAGTGTGAAGGCAGAACTGTGTTTGAGGTTACCCCGGGGAGGATTTGGACACAGTTCTGCAACATGTTAGTAGTATGATTTGGAATGGAATAGCATGAATGCAAGCCAGACTATTCATTTTGGAATCATGTTATGTTCCATAAATAGAGTTTAAAATAGTAGCATGATATTTATCCTTCCACAGGTGCAAAAACTACATAAGTAGCAAAACAGTGGAAGGTGATAGTCCACTGAATGATCAAAGTAAGTTCAGGACTCCTTATAAGCCTTGTCCTAGGTATGTGGAGGCCCACTACAGGGCTTGCAGGTGAGTTATAGGTCTGGGTTGAGTTACATGTTGTCAGATTTGAGGGGAGAAACTTTACTTGTCTCTAGCCACTTTCCATGAGTCTTTAAATCTTATTCAGATTCACATAAAATTATTTTAAAATATATGCCTAGTTATACTGAGCAGGTTCCTTTATCAGGTCTTCTCAAGCTAGGACAGAGTGCTCTTTTGAATAAGTTATTTTGCTGTTCATGACATCAGAGACCTGAGGCAAACTCTCCTGCTACTGCCAAGAGACTGACTCACTGTGGACAGGCACCTTATAGATAGTCTCTCTTGTTGGCTTCTTTTCTTTCTCTATATTGAGAGAGCCTGGTTTACATAGTACTACAGGTTATCAGGCTTGCAATATTTCTTGGCTTACAGGAACAGATTAGACACATTGGCAAGATTGCAGTGACCAAGACTGATGCGTTTTGCAGTAAAGACTTGGATTTTTGAAAATCTATTGAACAGAACTGTGCCATGTTCTTTGATTTCATTGTGCAGGGCTTTATACTCATCTTTTCTTACCTTTCAATTACTACTATGAATCATTTATATTGAAGTAGTTGCTGCGTGGTTTCCGCCCGACTCCAGACTGCATTACGCTAGCCACTGTTCAAGCATATAGTAAGTGACAGTCCCTGCGCCAAAGATCCATGTGAGTTTTCTCCCTTGCGTTTTGCATTGTTTCAGTTCTGGACAATCCCTAAATCTCAAAGTGATATTCCATCAAAATTAGTGTTTCACCTGATTTTGCATCAAAACCTTGAGAGTTCAAATTTCACTTTTTTTAATGTATAATGCATAAATCAATTCAGATTGGCTCAAAACTGGGCCCAGGTGAGTTATAACTTGGTCTGAGTCTTGAGCCCTTTATAAAGTTTAAGACCTGGCAAGTATTGGGAATATTTAGCACAACTCTGATGTTTTAGATGAAAGGACTCTGTTTGTCCTGCTTATTCTGCTTGCTGTAGTACAGGGTCTGAAATCCTGACTGGCTAAAAGAAAATTGCATATTGCTTCAGAGAAATGTGAATGTTTATTCCAACATGAGTGTAATGCATTTTAATGATTAAAGCCCTTCTGTGGAGCTCATTTGAATAGATTTATAATAAAACTTGGTTGTAGGCAGTAAATAAATGGTGCTGGGTAGTGGGGGAAGAACAAATATTCAGGGGATATTATGGGTAAAAATAAATATTGAATATATGCAGGATCAACCAAAGTGCTCAGTAAAGTGACAACAAGATTTAGAAATGAATCAAACTATTGATGTATAGGTTTGGGCCATGGTGATTTTTGCAGGTTGTGACCTGAAGGTGCCTCCTCCCTCCGACAGGCAGTTTTAAAATTAAACTCATTTTTAAACAGAGCAGAATGCCTGTCATGGTAGTTACATGAGCAGTATTAACCTTTGCAAATGGACTCCGTGGCTTGAATTGGTAATTATGCATTTCTCTCTGTTAGGAGTTACAAACTCATCAAGATTCAGCATTGAGCATCTGTTTTGAAGCTCCAGGTGACAAGAGCTGATGGGCTGCAACAACATGGCGGCTAGGAATGGAGAAAAATGCTGCCTATCTCAGCGTTAGACAGAATTGCTATTTATATTAGCTCCCAAATGTTATCAAAGCAAAGAAAATTAAACAGTAGACCTCTTTAAAGAATAAGAGCAAGTTTACTAGACTTTAGAGGGATAATAAGGTACGCTTTTTTTTATAGGTTTTATTATCTCTTGGAAAATCTATTCTCTGACTTTGTAACAAATTTGTTAGGAAATTAAGTGAATGTGAGACAAATGAATTGGTCATTAGAGTTGGTAAATAAGGATATTGATTGATGTCCTACATTCAATGATTTGCAGAACACCAGCTATTGTAGGTACTGCAGTGTGTGTGTGAAAGAACCGGTTATTTTATATTCTTATAGTAAAACTGTGCTGAATTTCATTTGTTGGGATGAATTACTGCTGTTTGGGTGATCATATTGCATTAACTCACCTGTGAATGACTATCGTGAAATTGGATCCACATCTTTGATAATCTCTCTCACACACAATCACTCAGTGCTAATAATATTCTACCTGATCATACATCTCAAAAAAGTCATATCACGTTCATTATATTTGTCTAAGTTAATAATTCTTATTTTCATTATTATGATAGCTGATGAACTTTGTTTATAAATGAAAGCAAATAAGCTTACATCCAAGACAGTAATTCAATCTTAGAATTTTGATGATGTGTATAAACAGCTCGAATTTAACTCTCATACTTTTATGATATCAAAATTCAATTGAATTAGTGTTGTGATGGCTGTCAGCCCATACGTTACCCTGTAAGTAAGTCCCAGTGCAAGCAATGAGCTATAGTATTTAAGAGGCATAAAGTAATGTCAGTTACATATTATGATTTTATTTTGCCTATGAAAGAGACAGTTACTTTTGACCTTTAAATGTTCCCTGTAATTTCTACTATCCAGGAAAATCAATTTCATTTGTGATCTAAACTGGAATTTGAACTCTGGTCTCCACGGAAGAGATATGAGATCATTAACCGATACCTGAATAGCCACCAGAGACACATAGAAAGAGCATTAGTTTAAAGTCTCATTTAAGTAGAAACACATAACCCAAGTCATTGTTTGGAACTTGAAGTCATACCCTTTGAGCCCAGAGTTGTGAATCAAATCCTGCAGGCAGCAGTTTTTGCTGACTATGAATAGCTTTACCTCCAAAGTAGCTGAGAGCTAAAGGAAAACTCCTTTAGAGCAGCATTAACTTCAGCTTGGTGGGACCCGCCAGAGGCAACATGCAGCAAGGCTTCAGCGACAGCATGGCCACCAACCTGGCAGCTCTTCCATAAGAAGAGGAGACATTTAATTGGAAGGCTTCCATTTGAAATGAATGCCCCCAGATCTGTGGGGCTCACAGGAGAGTAGCTTCCTGACCTGTTTTGCTGGCACTAAGCCCCGCACCAGTAAGGGACAAAAGGGTCCAACTCTGAGTTTAAACTCTTGGACTTATTGTCTTGCCTTTGCTCAGAAGGGGACAGTTTGGCCCACTAACCTTTATGCTCTTGTTGCTGGCTAACATTATTCTTGCTTTCTAAAACCTGATTTTATGGGAGGGAGAGAAAAAAGGTCAGCCCAAGGTTTTCCTACTCTTCCAGAACACATTCAGTGACTCTGACAATTTAGTGCTCTGGAGGATTTTTGTTTTTGTTTTGTCTTGAAGCAGTGGATGCAAGACATGCTCCCCCTTGCAATTCTAGCAATATGTTCCCTCCCTGATTTACCATGCTCCCTGGCCCCTCAGTCCAGGGTCTTGGAAGCTGCTAGCTGTCTTCTGTCTATCTTAAGAACTTATCTGGCCCCTGTTACCATAGAACCTGACCACCTCACAATCTTTAATGTACATATCCTCTAAACACCTCTGTGAGGGAGGGAAGCGCTATCACCCCCATTTTACAGATGGGGAACTAAGGCACAACTGACTTGTCCAAGATTACAGAGGAAGTCTGTGACAGAACAGGGACAATCCCCAAACCAAAAATATTTAATTTTTTGCATCTGAAGATTGAAAATTTGCAGCCAAAAACTGAAAAGGGTTGGCTTTAGGACATCCATTTCTTTGACAAAATCCCCAAAACTTTTGAAGAAAAATGTTGACAAAAGCAAAATCTTTTCACTTTCATTTTTTTTTCACAGAAACAAAAAACACTTCCCAAATCAGCTCTGAAAAGAAACTATATGAGTGAAAACTGCAGTACTATTATTTAATGCTTGTTCTATTTAGCATCAATCCTCTCTTCAAACCAAACTTGCATTTGCTGAAGTGACTGACTGCAGCACCATAAGAGTCAGTTCTTAAAATAACGGGTGACTTCTGTTTGTTAAAATATGTCATCTAGCAGAAGCATATGCCACAAGTAATGAAAGAACAGCTCTTCCTTAAAGAAATGTACTTCCAGCATCTTTTGTATCATCTTTTTCCTGAGGTGTTGCTCCTCTCCTTATAGTCTCTTGGCAGTAATAAATAGGACTGTTTCTTTAGAAGCAAGTTGCAAATCTCTGTTCTCCTTCTCTTCCCTTTCTTTTGTCACAAATACTTTAAACAAGAACAGCTATAGAAAGAGGATGCAGCAGTTTTGCTACTCAGAAATACAGTAATGGATCCCTTTGCTGTGCAGCTGTGGCAACATGTCAGGCATGGAGACAGGAGACTAATTCATAAATATCTCAGCATTAAGTTCCATCAGGCAGCTTTGTGGTGGTCAGACTGAGCAGGGATTAAAGGATACCTGGGAAAACCTGGCAGTGTTGACAAAAAGTCATACCTGATAGCCATCCCCAGCATTGCTTCCTTCTCTTTCTTCTCTCTCCCTGTGCTTATATTTTCTCCTCTCAGTGTAGATTTTGTGCTGTCCTTCATGTGGCTGATTTGTCCTTCAAACTCAAAGAGATATTCTCGGTCAAGGCCTTGAAAAATGCCTGCTAGAAAGGTGCTACTCAGACACCCGCTCAATCAGATAGCACAGCAATGGGTGATACAGAAATCTGTCCCTAATAAACCCCCTGAGATTCATCCCAGGTCTTCTTACTTTACATCCCTGCCTTATGTCGCCTTCCTGCCAAGCAACTGGGTGAGACTCTCAAATGAATATATCATGCTGACCTTTAAACGGATGGAGAGAGTCATTGTTGGCTATTGCCATTCATGGGCGTGAGGTCCTTCCAAACCTGAGTTTTTGCCAGCACCCTCCCCCTAGGAGGTGAGACACTGGGAACAAGCATCAAACCTGGCACCAAATGCCTGCATTCTGTTGGGAGTCAACAGGTTTGTCCCCTTTTAATATTTGCTTTGCTTGTTTTGTTCATTTCAGTAGCTGACCTTTAACAATTAATATTTCTACCCTTCTGCAGCCATAACAGCAGAGATGGTGGTAAAGCTTTGCATTTTCATTCAGCAATAGTGCTTGATATGTTTCAGAGTAACAGCCATGTTAGTCTGTATTCGCAAAAAGAAAAGGAGTACTTGTAGCACCTTAGAGACTAACCAATTTATTTGAGCATAAGCTTTCATGAGTTACAGCTCACTTCATCGGATGCATACTGTGGAAAGTGTAGAAGATCTTTTTATACACACAAAGCATGAAAAAATATCTCCCCCCACAGTACTGTCCTGCTGGTAATAGCTTATCTAAAGTGACCACTCTCCTTACAATGTGTATGATAATCAAGGTGGGCCATTTCCAGCACAAATCCAGGGTTTAACAAGAACGTCTTTGGGGGGGTGGGTAGTAGGAAAAAATAAGTGCTTGATATATATTTCAGTTTACTGCTCTCCCAAGAGGCAGGTAAGCATTGTCATAGTTCAGGGCAATTGCACCTGTGTTTCTCCCTTAGTGGTTCAGTAAGGACACCCATTCTTAGGCTTCTGGCCTCACCAGCTGTTGCCTCTCTGGGATGGAGACACGTTTCTCTCTCCCTTTTGACCAGAGTATTTCCAGGCTGCACAGTTCCCTCACTGTAGAGTCATTTTCTCAGCAAAAGACAGGCTGCCTAGAAGGCTTGCTTCACTTCTCTCCTTAAAGATGGTAAACAGTGTGATTGCCACAGACATAAGTTACCACACAGCTGTTTCTAAGCAAGCAGATTTATTCTTAAAGTAGAAAGCATTACAGAGAAAACATATTACAAACAATAAAAGAACCTACACACATGCTAATAAGCTTACCAGAGATCACCCCATTCACTCTGACAAGGAATGTGGATGGTGATTAGTCCTTCCAACCCTTCCATAAGGATTGGGGCCCACCTTACACCAGAAGTGCTGTCCTTTTGCTGCAACAGAAAGGAGGAGACTGACTGTGGTTTAAAACCAGACTATTTATCCAAAAATTCTTTTTTGTCTGTTGGTTCCAGGAGCATCTAGTTTGAACTAGTATATGCAGACCTCTCTTGAGAGTGGCTTCAAAGGGCTGATAACCAAAGAAATTACATTGGCATACCCAAAGTTACATAAATCTCACAATAACACATAAACAATAGCATTTTTAATACAATGGGGCCCAGAGCCATAACGAAGGTGGGGTTCAATTACCTTGTTTCAAGAGGTGGGATGACCTCATGTTGTTGTTCTCTCTTGTGGGCTTCCCATCCCTGTAACCAAGGTGCAAAGCCTCAGGGGAGGAAAAATGGGGTGGAGAAAAGCCAAAAAAACCCAGCAGTGGCACAAATATGCTTGCTCACCCCTGGCCTACTTACAGCTCTGACAGACCCCAAACACATTAAACCCAATTCAATAAGGTTTGTCTAGGATATGCAAGATTTTGTTATATCTGTCACAAGTATTACCGTCCCCATTTTACAAGTGAGTTTAAATGGCTTCACACAACATATCAGTTGCTCAGCTGAAAACAGAACCAGGGGAATCCAGATTCCCATTCTCCATCCCAAGTCAATAGACAATGCTAATTATGGTCAGTGCTGGTGATAATATGCTGTCCCCCCCCCCCCGCCCTGTCACCCCCCCAACCTGGTTTAAACACACTTTAGTCATAACTGCATCATATATCCATAATTCTTAGTACACACCGCATGCATACATCACTCAAGAATATTAATGGGCAGTGAGTTATTAGTTTTCAAATGATTACCTCACAAAGCATACTTTGTACAAAAATTATTACAATAGAGTGTAGGATGTGAATACAGGGATGCTCAGGTTCACAGCATGCACACTGTCTTCCTTGTGTGTGTGTACCCTAATTTTGTTAAATCAAAACCAGTTGTTTTCTGAGCAATCCAAAGCACTAGTTCTTAATGAGAACTATGACACTAACTGGTTATACTTCTGAAACACAGCCCATTCAAAAATGAGTAGATGCAGTTTTTAAAGCAGAAAGCAAGTAGGTTTGGGTTTTTGTTCCATTGAATTTTCCATGTTGCCCCTCATTGGTTGTTGCGTTTAGTGTGCAGGAGGGCTAGTGGTCTGTGATATACAGGAGGTCAGACTAGATCATCTGGTGGTCCCTTCTGGCCTTAAACTCTATCACTGTGACTCTCAGAACTCATAAATGGACAAAATCTCTCCAGCCAAACCTTAAAAAAAATGTTTTGGCAAAGACCAGCCATGGAAAGTTTTCAAGCTGAAAGGCAAATGTTTCACACATTTGAATTTGTGAAAATGGGGACACTTTAATATGGAAAATGTCTTGTTACCTGACCGATAGTGGTCTCTACCAATGCAACCCCAAGTGACTGGTTTCTCTTGTTTCTCTGGTGGTGCATTTCTTATTTCAATGTCAATATGTTTGTCATATTGTGTTAGGGGAAAAAAATTTTAAAATAGGAGACTGGTTGTAAAATTACAAATGTTGGTTGGGTGATTCAAGCACAAGTGCGGTACCAGAAACTACACATTTTAAATTTGTTAGATTCAAGTCGATTGTATCCCTTTAGCACCCGAATATCTGAATTCTAAAGAACAGCAGGAATGTGGAGCAGCAACACAAAGTTAGTGTTTTAAGAGGACAGGGGAAGGAACTACTGCTTTATCCTGGAAAACACTGAAAAATGTTCTCATCATAATAGTGTGACAATAATTACAATTATAATTTTTAGAACGGGTCAAAAGTCAGAATTTCCCTCCTATGAAAAATTCTAAAATTAACAAAATGTTCCATATTGGAAAGAAAAGTAGGAAAATTTGTAATTTCATGCGTCATGGAGTTTGGAAGCCCTGGAGCCCCTGACTGTGGTGCAGTCCATGTGGCAGGCTGCCATGGAAGTATGGATCCTGGAAGTCCTGGGGCCCTGACTTCAAGGCACCCCACCAGATAAGCTGCCAAGGAGCCGGATGGGTTGAGGTGGCAAGGAATCCAGGCAGAAATGTGCCAGGCAGGCAGGGTCCAACCCTACTTGTGCTCTGCTGGAAGATTTCTGAAAACCAGAAACTGAAAATCAGCATTTTATGACAGAAATACATTCAGTCAGAATCTTTCTGACCAGTTCTAATTATTTGTACTACAGTAACACCTAGAGGCCCCAACAGAGTTGAGAGCCCCATTGTACTGGGTGCTCTATAAATGTATTAGGGATACGGCATCTGCTCCAAAAATGTCTTCAGTCTAAACAGGTCAGACAGACAAAGGGTAGGATAGGACACTGAGGCACAGAGAGGTGAAGTGACTTGCCTAAAATCACAAGTGTGTTAGTTACTGAACTAAGAATAGAAATCAGTGATTAGATTCTGATATATATCAGCATCACTCCTTTGATTTCAGTGGAGCTATACCAATTGATGCCAGCTAAGAAACTAGCCCCATTTTTCGTGACTACTAGTCCAGAGCCAACCCCATTGCCTTTTTGGTATGGTATGTATATTTTCATCATTCATTTTTATTAGAAACATTTGCACAAACCAGAATTTTTCTTTCTGAACAGCTCATAGGCTCCTGCTACTTATTCTTCACTTGGAATAATAATCAGTTTGTGATATCACTATTATCTTTTAAATAAAAAATTGTCATGTCACATCATTTAAGGAATGAGGAATAAGTAGTAGGAGTAGAAGAATTAAGGATCAAAGCTCCTGTTGTGAATGTCTCTATAGAATCTTAGCTATGGTCTTGCGCGGATATCCTTGGATTATTAAAGGCAAGTGTCTACACAAACCAAGAGTATTTTCAAGTAAGCATCCTTTTGAAATAGTTAAAAAATTTCTAGGTGATTCCAGATGCAGAAACTAAAGGTAAACCATACAGAAGGCAGTTATCTGAGTTCCAGATCAAAACAGCTGCAATCTTTTTACCTGATAATACTGCATAATTTACTCAGGCATAATACCCCCCCCACCGTCCCTCCCGCCCAAGGTAGACCATCATAATGGCAAACCTTCCTTTTGACATCCATACACTTCTACAATTGCAGCATCAAATTTTTTTAAAAGGGATCCAACTTTGGCACTCTGAGGACAAACCAGTATGTGTCAGTTTACATGGTTCAAATTCTCATCTTTTTTCTTAGCCCCCTTTACAGCTCCAACATTTTCTTATTCTCTAAGATTTTTGGACCCCCAAACCAAGGATTCATTATCACATCTTAATGGAAATAAGTGGAAATTATACTGGTAATTGGTAAACATTCCTTTAATCCCTGTCCATTCCCCAATCACCTTTAAACAATCTTGCTGAGTTGCCACTATTTCTTCCTCCTTCAAATTGCACAGATAGTGGTTTCCAAGTCACTTAAATGTTACTAACTTTTTAAACTATTCTATTCAAGTTATTATATGGTGCTAATCCTCATAGTATCTGAGCAAGTTTAAAAAACAAAAGCAATCAGACATAACCCATTAAATAAAATAAAATGTTATGAAGCTTATCAAAAAGTAAAATGATCTTAAGCTATAAACAAAGGTTACCCTTTTCACTAAGCATGGCTGCCGTACACCACCAGCAACTGATGTTGAGAAGTGTGTTTTACAAGATGCCTCCAAAGTCTGAACACTGGATGTTAAAATAATAAGTAGTCATGAGGAAAGAAATACAAAGAAAAAACACTATTATATCTTGGACTGCTACAGAACCTTATGTCTGGGGATCTCAAAGTGCCTTACAAACATTAATGAACCACAGTGTGTGATATATGCACAATTGTCACCTATTCACATCTAGGGGCAGGTCCTCAGCTAGTTTACATTGTCATTTCAGTGGCGCTGTGACACCTTGCACTCAGCTGAGGCTCTGCTGCACAGTGATTTTCATTAAGTATCAATAAGTTTTAACTTTCTGATCCAGTTTTAATAATGATGGCCATGAATCCTCAAGTTGTAGTCATATCGTGTGTTGGTGAAAAAAAGAAATCCAGTCCATATATTTCACTTTCCCTCTATGTGTTCACTGCATTTCTGTAGAAAGAACTAGTACTGAAACCAGCCAGGACTCCACTCCGTGTTTTCCATCTGTTCTTTACCTGCATGTCTGTATAGTCTAGTGTTTTGTGCCGCACACTATTGGCTGAAAGCAGAGAGATGGAATTCCAGCTGACAAAAGGAGGTTCCTAGAGGCTCCCTAAATCTAGTCAGCCAGTTGACAATCCACCTTCTTCACAAAGAAGAAGGAATTACCTGAGCAAGGGTTGAAAGGAAAGAAAAAAAGGTAACCTGAAGGGGGATGGGGAGGTTCTTTGAGATGCTTTTGATGCATGAGCCTGTTATGCTACAGAGGCAGAAACAAACACCAAAAAGGTTACATTAGTGATGTCAATCTGATAGCCTAGGTTTAGTTTTCTGTTTGAGTCACTGTATTCTGAGGTAATATCCCACTGTAAACATAGGTGGGAGGGGAGGGAGGGGAGGATTCACAATTGCCGTTAGCACTTTTTGTTCTTCATACAGATGGGTCAGTAGGAGCCCACTCGCCAAAACTGGAGTGTGAATGTGTGTTGGTGGGGAGGGAGGGAAACAATGCTACTGACGGTGTGGAAATGAGACACCGTTTTTAAAAATGTTGTGAATTCATCTCAGGCTGATGCTGAGACTTGTCTATTTTGTTAGACACCCACCATGTCAGTAGGATTTTCAAAGCTCGTTTTAGCTACATTATCTTTCTGTTGAGGTTTACTTCTCCATTTCTAATTAGATTTGACCAGTTTGATTGGTAGGTAGGACAGGCATCTCAAAGGAAAACAAAAGGGTAGTAGTCTGTGATTCAGTTCATCCTCTCTGACGCCAAGGTTTCAACACACCTGTAAGGTTTCTTTACATTTTTGTTTTTAAAATGGTGGGGGGGAAGCAAAATAATAGAGGAAATGGTGATATATGTGACTTTTCCCTTGTTCGATAAATATGAAACAGAATATTTTTAACCTAGCCTAATACAGTATTTGAAAATTGCAATATATCTTGTCTGATTCTAGCCACTTCAGCTAACTTAGTGCATTGTTTTTATGCATGCCAGTACTGGGGGGGACACAATAAAAGGCTTTTATTCTAACCATCAGCCTTTTGCAGGCTATTCTCTTTTGGGTTTAGAGGCCCTCCCTCTCCCAATGCAAACCCAATTGATTTCAGATTAGAAACTAACAAACCAAATCCCAGCCTCAGCATTTGCAGGGAAGAAAAGAAAATAATTTGCTATAGCTAGTCACCAAAGCTACTGTATTGCAAATGGCATTATATGTGCTCAAATATTACTCCTAATTTATTTTGCTGATTGGAGTTATTTCACACACACACACACACACTCCTTTCAGTTTAGTAGAAAATCTTGGCAGTTTTTGGTTTGGATTTGGCTGACAATATGGGCTGGATTGGCACCATCTAATTGGACCCAAATGCAGTCACTCAGTTAGTGTCTGCATGTTTTTATCCCCCCAGCTCTGTTTTTTATCGAGTCAGCTAGAGTGTGTAATGTAATATATTACCTCCCGAATAAGGCTGTAAAAGAACACATCACAGTAATCATAATAATAACCATTACAGGATGATTGATGTGCAGTATTGTGCATTTGAGCTCCAATTACAAAAGAAATAAAAAGAAAAGGAAGAAATAAAGGTCCACTACTAGTGTTTCTCCATTAATTCAGAGAATTAAAGTCTGTGATAGGAAAGACTCTTAGACCTCAAACCCATATGCTTCTTTAGCTGTTGGTTTCCATTGTATCAAGCTACATGTACATTTCTTTTAATAAATCACAAATGTTATCAGTCAAAATAAGGGGGGTTTGGTTTTTAAATCTTGGTGTAATCCTCCACTTCTCAGTATGAGCCCTGGTCTACACTATGGGGGGGATCGATCTAAGTTATGCAACTTCAGCTACGTGAATAACATAGCTGAAGTCGACGTACTTAGATCGACTTACCGTGGTGTCTTCACCACGGTGAGTCGACTGTTGCCGCTCCCACGTCGACTCCGCCTGTGCCTCTTGCCGTGGTGGAGTACAGGAGTTGACAGGAGAACGCTCAGGGATTGATTTATCACATCTAAACTACACACGATAAATCGATCCCTGCTGGATCGATCGTTGCCCTCCAATTCGGCTGATAGTGAAGACATACCCTTAGTAAAATTTAGTGCCTAGTAGCTTGTGCTGGACACACTTTTTTGCACGGTTTTGCCCCTTACTAACTACTGATGCACTCTAAGACTTCACCTGAGTGAAAGAATGCCAGTCACATTGAACTATGCCAGACTGTGTGATGGCTCTGACAAGTGGGTCTCAGGGCAGCAGCTTGGAAGGGCCGAATGTCTGCAGATTTGAAAAATGTCACAATCTCTTCCACAAGATGTGCTCAGTACAGAAAATGCAATAGGAAATTCCACACTGTGCACAAATTCAAAAAACCTGGAACCAAAACTATCAGACAGTAGAGGCTTGTTTGCTCTATTTCCAGGTTTTCAGATCAACCTCACCACTGGTGTTTAGACATGCAAGAAACTGTTCAAAATACAAATCACATAGATTCACATTGTGAAACATGCAATACTGGATAAAAAGACATAAAAGAAACTGCTGCTAGAAAGTTACATTGATTTTTCCGCATCCTATAGTATCTTTTCAGTTGATGAAATAAATTACATCTCATTTCTGCAGCAGACATAGATTCATATCATCATATAAATCAAGTGGCTTTTTTTACACAAATAGAAGATTCAAAACCGGGAAGTAGAATGAACAAAAACAATCATAACCTTTGAAAGGAAGAAAATCTATTAGGTCACTCATCCCTTCCTGTCAAAGATTAATCTATATAGATACTGTCTTGCCCATTCAAGCTTTAAATGACCCAAGCAAGCTTCCACCTTGGAAGACCCTTCAAGAATCTAATTAATCTCATCACTGAATATTTTCTGATATTTGATCTTAATTTTAATTTTCATAATTTCATCAGCTACTCCAAGTTACATCACCTACATTACTTCTCCTTCATAATCTTGTTTCAAGAGATTTTTACTTTTTACATATTTTGGGGTACTATCATGCTCCCATATAAAAGGGAATTTGACTTTTGTTTTTTCAAAAGGTACATATCTTATAAGTAGGGGCCAGCAAGTCTTGGGGCAAATATCCACTAGAAAATATGTTGCGACTTCCAAAATCACTTTCAATTATCATCTAAGCCATATTGGAATTCAAAACTGGACAGGGCTTTCTAATTTAAAACCAAGTGAAAATTGCTGTGGGAATGGTGTAACATACTTCAGTAGGGTAAAGTTGATCTACAGTACCACCAAAGGTGGTATAAAAATAATCAAATTCCAGATGTCTTTATTCAGGATGGTGTACTCTGGATGCAAGTGGTGTGTGTAAAACCAAGAAACATCTTGGTGCCAGCTGGCAGAGGGCACAGGGGGTGGATAAAGTTTTTAGGGATTCTCTGGGTTGGATATTTGCATAATAATTCACTAAAGGGTAGCATGTGAGGTCCTTACCAATCAGAGATGTCGCGTAACTGTTGAGAGTGGAGGGGGCACAATTTCAAGGTTCTGATGGTATGCAGAGGGGTTCAGGGCAGGGCATATATACCCTGGCAGAAGTCGGGGGCAGGGGGACACATATGACCCTGCGTGTCTCCCCACATATTGCCTTTGCTACCAGTAGTCAGTAGCCCTCTGGTCATCATAATCAGTGCAAAATGTATCTATGGATAATATTTAAGGAGTTGTGTCTGTACTGAAAATTATTTTCCTAAGGCAGGTAACATGTCTCGAACAGGTTTCTTTCATGCAGGAGGTAACGGATGCTTTTCTCTCTGTCTGATCATATGTGTATTGGGCATTGTATGTCTCACAATGGATGCCTGTTTGCACATTGAGCCAAATGCTAATCAGGAGATTCTGAAATCTTCAAAAGAGGAAAATTACTGAAAGAAAGAAATAGCAGGAGGGGATCCTGTTTACGAGTAATGGCAATAGATGGTTGGGGTTTCTATGGGGTTGCAGAAGTACACCCTGGATCCTTCACCAAGAAGGCAAGGTAACACCCCATTTGTCTTATGAACAGAGGGCCATGGCTGCAAAACTTTGGACTTTGGGTCAGCATTGTTCTATAAGGCATGAAAATATCTAGTGAAGTTAGTAGGCTCTAGAACGTGTGCTATGATTTTATTGTATAGGTTACCATTTGTTTCCAATACTTCTACTTTTTACACTTCTTCTTGTTAACACTATACTTTCTAAGTAAACTTTTACTTGTTTTCATTACAAAAATACCTAAGTGCTGTGTGTTCAGCAGAGAAGCGATCTGAGGTAGAATTGGTAAGCTGGGGTGTACTGCTTTTTGGAAGCAGCAAATCTGTGGATACTGTGAGTGTCCAGAGGACCAGGAGCTGGGCACTTCCAAGAGACATCGAAGGGTTTGGATGAGCCTGTTGCTAACTTGGAGAGAGAGTTTGGGGTCTGCATAGGCCTAGAGGCAAGTGTTTATGTTGCCCATGGCCAGCGGAGTCAGGGAACTGACCTACAGCAGGCACAGACAAGGCTTCCTCACTCTAAGGGTAGGTGGTAGCGAGGTGCATCACAGTCCTGGGTACCCCACAGGAAGCATCACAGTATGTAAATACAAATAAAATCTTAATAGAAAAGTAGCTCTCAAAGTTTTAGATTGATACAAAGTATCAGACCCAGATAGTTACTGCAATTTTATTTCCCTTTCAAAGTGAGACAATGGAGAGAGAATATATCCTATCCATTCATATGATTTGACTGCAATTTCATTAAGGGTATGTAGAGCTGGTGATGATATAGACCACAGAGCAAAGCAAGAGAGATTGTACAAACAGGCCACATAAGTGAAACCAGTGAAAGTACACAATTATTATCTAAACAAAATTAAAGACTACTTTATACAATTGAAACCACAAGCGGGCATGGTTTTTAAGAATGCACAATATAATTTCATGGATTGGAATTTGGCCAGGTTAGCTTACTTTTGACAACAGGTAATCAGGACATTGAGTTTTCATCTTATCTAAACAGCATTTCTGTAAATGAGTTGCATTACAGCCAAACCCAGAAAGCATAATATCATGTACACACAAACTATGTCTATCAGATATTTTTTGAATAGTAAAGTTATTCCTGCTTTGAAATTCACAAAAGACATTGTTTAAATCAATAGTTATTATAAGTTTTAAATTAGAATCAACTCACAGATTCTGCTGTAGTTTAACCTTGAATTCTGTGGGAAAAAGTCCTGGGATTTCCCCCCCTATTTCAGTCAAAACTCCTATGAGAACAGTTAATCACAAGTAATAAAGAAAATGAATCTTTTTAAATCAGTCGTTTGGATTTGCATTTCATGTCACCCTTTCTTGTGTGTTTTGTTTTGTTTTTTTTGTCCATTTGATTATTTTAAATCCACTCATTTGAAAGTTCTCTATTCTTACCCATCTTTCATTTCCCCTCTCTCGTCTCTGAGATCTTCCTGCAGAGAAAGGAGAAAAGTATTTGCTGGCTGACTTCTCAGATTTAAAGTGGTGTGTTTGAATAATAGAATCATAGAAGATTAGGGTTGGAAGAGACCTCAGGAGGTCATCTAGTCCAACCCCCTGCTCAAAGCAGGACCAACACCAACTAAATCATCCCAGCCAGGGCTTTGTCAAGCCGGGCCTTAAAAACCTCTAAGGATGGAGATTCCACCATTTCTCTAGGTAACAACCTAGCTCAGTGGTGGGCAACCTACGGCCCACAGGCCGCATGCAGCTCATTAGGGTAAACTGATTGTGGGCCGTGAGATATTTTGCTGACCATTTTGTTGACCATCCGCAGGCACCGCCCCCTGCAGCTCCCAGTGGCTGCGGTTCTCTGTTCCCAGCTAATGGGAGCTGTGGGAAGTAGCGGCCACCACTGCGGGCCGCAGCTTGCCCACCACTGGTCTAGCTCCATCCTCTTTGGTACCCCCTCTTCAGGTAGTTGAAGGCTACTATCAAAACCTCCCTCACTTTTCTCTTCTGCAGACTAAATAATCCCAGTTCCCTCAGCCTCTCCTCATAAGTCATGTGCCCCAGACCCTAATCATTTTCATTGCCCTCCGTTGGACTCTCTCCAATTTGGCCATATGCTTTCTGTAGTGGTGTTATACCAATAAAATAAAACCCAGCAGGATCTTATTAAAGGGGAAAAGGCAAAATACCACATTTATTGTGAATACAGAAAGAATCATAGTAAGCAGTTAGTTATAGCTATAACATTCCATTCAATCTCATATTTATTTATACATTCATTCATAGACACAGACACACACACACACACACACACACAGGTTCTGCAAGGTTGTTATCATAGTTACCAGCCTTAGAGTTGCTCATGCCAAGCCACTGGCAAGGTGACCTGGACATGAGGAGGGAGCAGGGCCTTTTCAGATGCACATCTGATGCTCCTGGAAGTTGGTTTGCAGAATCAGACCCCAAAGTTCTCACTTTCCAGAGTCCATTTTTATAGGAATTTCTTCCTACGTCAGTCTATGGGAATTGCTTCATCATGCTGTTGCTGAATCAGTCAGCAGATGTCACATTCCTGACGGCTCCGTGCTGCCAGATGTTACCTTGTTCTTTGGTTCTCCCATTCTTGAGGCTGTTGGGTGGATTCCAGTCTGACCTCCGGGGGTCCTCTGGTTATTTCCACTTGACGCCTTCTTCAGCCGATGGGCATTCTTAGGCTGGCACCTCCCTGATCATTCAGTTATTATCCACACCAAGTATCCATCCACATACATCCTCTATCTCTATTTTAATCACAATTGTTAACAAAGCAAGATGAATACAACAAAAGGGCGGGAGTCTCTGGGTGCTGTTTCTGTTGTTACAGAGTATTGCTTTGAGTCTCTCTCTCTGTGAGTAGTTGTTGTTACAAAGAATTGCTTTGAGAACAAACTCTGTCTTAGAATGTACTAACACAGTTAGCAGCTTGCAAGTTTCACACATAGAGGGAGAGAAACAGTACCAAAAACCAAGAGACCTCTTAATTGGTAATACCCTGGAATTCAAACTATGGGGAATCAAACTCATTTGTGATTTTAATACAGAACTTCTTTAATATGATCCAACAGTGGGGGGCCCAAAACTGGACACACTACTCCAGATGTGGCCTCACCAGTGCCAAATAGAGGGAAATAATCACTTCCCTTGATCTGCTGGCAATGCTCCTACTAATGCAGCCCAATATGCCGTTAGCCTTTTTGGTAACAAGGGCACATTGACTCATATCCAGCTTCTCAACCACTGTAATCCCCAGGTCCTTTTCTGCAGAACTGCTGCTTAGCCAGTCTGTCTCCAGCCTGTAGCAGTGCATGGGATTCTTCTGTCCTAAGTGCAGGATTCTGCACTTGTCCTTGTTAAACCTCATCAGATTTATTTTGGCCCAATCCTCCAATTTGTCAAGGTCACTCTGGATCCTATTCCTACCCTCCAGTTTATCTACCTCTCTCCCCAGCTTAGTGTCATCCGTGAACTTGCTGAGGATGCAATCCATCCCATCATCCAGATCATTAATGAAGTTGCTGAACAAAACCAGCCCCGAGACAGACTCCTGAGGCACTCCGCTTAATACCGGCTGCCAACTAGACATTGAGCCATTGATCACTACCCGTTGAGCCGACTATCTAGCCAGCTTTCTATCCACCTTATAGTCCATTCATCCAATCCATACTTTTTTAACTTGCTGGCAAGAATACTGTGGGAGACCGTATCAGATCTTTGCTAAAGTCAAGATATATCATGTCCACCACTTTCCCCATATCCACAGAGCCAGTTATCTCATCATAGAAGGCAATCAGGTTGGTCAGGCATGACTTGCCCTTGATGAATCCATGTTGACTCTTCCTGATCACCTTCCTTGCCTTCAAGTGCTTCAAAATGGATTCCTTGAGGACCTGTTCCATGATTTTTCCAAGGACTGAGATGAGGCTGACCCATCTGTATTTCCTTGGATTCTCCTTCTTCTGTTTTTTAAAGATGGGCACTATATTTGCCTTTTTCTAATCATCCTGGACCACCCCTGTTCACCATGAGTTTTCAAAGATAATGGCCAATGGCTTTGCAATCACATCAGCCAACTCCCTCAGCACCCTAAGATGCATTAGATCCGGCCCCATGGAGTTGTGCACATCCAGCTTTTCTAAATAGTCCTTAACCTGTTCTTTCACCACTGAGGGCTGCTCACCTCATCCCCATACTGTGCTGCCCAGTGCAGCAGTCTGGAAGCTGATGAGGCAAAAAAAGCATTGTGTGCTTCAGCTTTTTCCACATCATCTGTCACTAGGTTGCCTTCCCCATTCAGTAAGGGTCTCACATGTTCCCTGACCTTCTTCTTGTTGCTAACGTACCTGTAGAAACCCTTCTTGTTACCCTTCACATCCCTTGCTAGCTGTAGCTCCAGTTGTGCTTTGGCCTTCCTGATTACACCCCTGCATGCTCGAGCAATATTTTTATACTCCTCCCTAGTCATCTGTCCAAGTTTCCACTTCTAGTGAGCTTCCTTTTTATGTTTAAGCTCACCAAAGATTTCTCTGTTAAGCCAAGCTAGTAGCCTCCCATATTTGCTATTCTTTCTGCACATTGGGATGGTTCGTTCCTGCGCCCTCAATAAGGCTTCTTTAAAATATAGCCAGCTCTTCTGGACTCCTTTCCCCCTCATTTTAGCCTCCCAGGGGATCCTGGGGGAGTCAAAGTCTGCTTTTCTGAAGTCCAGGGTCCATATTCTGCTGCTCTCCTTTCTTCCTTTTGTCAGGATCCTGAACTTGACCATCTCATGGTCACTGCTGCCCAGGTTGCCACCCACTTCTACTTCCCCTACCAATTCTTCCCTGTTTGTGAGCAGCAGGTCAAGAGGAACACGGCCCCTAGTTGGTTCCTCCAGTACTTGCATCAGGAAGTTGTCCCCAACCTTCTCCAAAAACTTCCTGGATTGTCTGTGAACTGCTGCATTGCTCTCCCAGCAGATGTCAGGGTGATTGAAGTCCCCCATGAGAACCCAGGGCTTGTAATTTGGAAACTTCTGTTAGTTGTTCAAAGAAAGCCTTGTCTACCTCATCCTCCTGGTCTGGTGGTCTATAGCACACACAAACCCCACTACATCACCCTTGTTTCTCTCGCCTCTAAACTTAACCCAAAGACTCTCAACAGGGTTTTTTCCAACCTCATATTGGAACTCTGAGCAATCATACTGCTCCCTTACATACAGTGCAACTCTTCCACCTTTTCTCCCCTGCCTGTCCTTCCTGAACACTTTATACCCATCTATGACAGTTCTCCAGTCATGTGAGTTATCCCACCAGGTCTCTGTTATTGCAATCACATCACAGTTCCTTGACTATGCCAGGACTTCCAATTCTTTCTGCTTGTTTCCCAGGCTTCTTGCATTCGTGTACGGGCTCCTAAGATAACTAGCCGATTGACCTACTTTCTCAGTATGAATCAGGAGGCCTCTCCTGTTGCACCCTCCTCTTTGTGTTTCCTCCCAGTATCCCACTTCCCCATTTACCTCTGGGCTAAGGTCACCATACCCCGGCGAACCTAGTTTAAAGCCCTCCTCCTTAGGTTAGGAAGCCTGCCTGCGAAGATGGTCTTCCCTCTTTTTGTTAGGTGGATCCCATCTCTTCCTCGCAATCTTTCTTCCTGGAACATCATCCCATGGTCAAAGAATCCAAAGTCCTCTCTCCAACACCACCTGTGTAACCATACATTTACCTCCACAATTTGATGGTCCGTACCTGGGCCTTTTCCTTCAACAGGGAGGATGGATGAGAACACAACTTGCACCTCAAACTCCTTTATCCTTCTTCCCAGAGCCACATAGTCTGCAATGACCTACTCAAGGTCATTCTTGGCAGTATCATTCGTGCCCACATGGAGAAGTAGGAAGGGGCAGCGGTCCAAGGGCTTGATCAGTCTCGGCAGACACACCGTCACACCCTGAATTCTAGCTCCAGGCAAGCCACACACTTGTTGAGTTTCCCGGTCTGGACGGCAGATGGATGACTCTGGCGCCCTTAGGAGGGAGTCCCCGACCACCACCACCCGTCTCCTCCTCTTGGGAGTGGTAGCTGTGGAACCCCCATCCCTAGGGACAATGCATCCCATGCCTTCTGGTCGATGGGGTCTCCTTCTGATCCCTTACCTCAGATGACTCTTCCAAACCATTCTCTGCAACAGTACCTGTGCAGAGAGCCTGAAAACAGTTTCTTACCTCTATCTGTATTGGGGGTACATGGGTTCTCCTCTGGAGGTCACATGCTGCCAATTTTCTTCCCCGTTCTGCACTACCCTCAGATTCTTCAGCATGTTGTGCCTGCGGTACCAAACGCTAACTTCTAGCCAAAAAATCTTCATTTTCTTTGATGCAACGCAGGGTTGATACTTGGATCTCTAGTCCTTTAATCTTCTCTTCCAATATGGAGACCAGCTTGCACTGCAGACTACAGACGAGTCGCTTCTATTCTCTGGGAGAAAGACAAACATGGCACATCCTGTGCAGGTCACAACAGCTGATCGCTCACTATCCATAATTCTTCTTTCTAAGAGCCTCTTCAGGTGTTGTATTTGCCCTACTCCTCTTCCAGGTTGGGGCAGGGGGGCTGAAGAATATGTCAAGGAAGTTCTTCAGTCTGTGTCCATTAGTTATTTCTTGCACATTTTTGCCTGAAAACTACTGAAATTTTGGGTTAAATGACTATATGTTGTGCATTTTACTTGTCAATCAAAAGATTTCCATTAGTCATAAAGATGTCTTACTGTAGAGAGAGAAGTGATAAGGAGAGTCTAAATGGATGGCATAAGTACAACACTCTGTGCATTCATGCAGGAGACACAAGTTCAGGATAGCACTTGAGTTTAGAAACTTTCTTTTCATCCAGGGCCCAATACATCTGGAGTCCGATAATGTTCATATTTTAATTAATGGTTTTTTTGTCATTGTCTTCAGTGAATTGTGCTTCTAGGGAAAAAGACCAAGATCATTACACAAGTTATAAAAATATTGCAATATTATATATTTATACAGTGCTATAAAGTTGTCTGTAAAGGAGCCATGTGCAAAGAAATATCTCTGCTCCAAAGAAGCAGATCCTCATCTGGTGTAAATTGTCATAGCTCCATTGAACTCAGTGTAAGGATGACAATTTACTTGAGCTGAGGTTCTGCCCCCAGGAAAGCAAATGTTAAGGAATTGACTTCAATCTGGCATTTTGCCAAAATTAAAGGCTTCCACTTCATCCTTCACCATTTATTTTGTACCCAGTAAAGCCTGGGCCTCACATGAATACCATGTATGTTTGTTGTATGGTCCTTTGGTGTTAAAAAGAAATGTGATCTCTGTGAGGGCTTGAGTTGTCTTGCTTTTTCTGGATTTAGGTTGTCTTTGGGGAAGTTTTCTGTTGATTTGATGCATATGGAACACATCCACTGACACAACTACTTTAGACCATTTCCAACATCACAGGAAGTATGTGAGATAAAGACAATTTAAAACCAAGGGAATATGTTCACTTCCTTTTGAAATTAAAACAGAACATTCACACTTGTAAAAGCATTTTTTTCATCTGTAGACTTCAAAGCATTTTGAAAAGAGGAGCAAATGTTGTCATCTCTAAAAAAATTAGGCAGAGATCTGAAGTGACTTGCCCAGGATTACATAGCAAGTTGATAGCAGAGTGGAAAACGAGGCTAGGTCTCCTTCAGTCTCCCAGCTCTGCATCTAATCCACGGGATCACACTACTTCTTCATGCATATGGAACTTCAATTTTTCCTAGGAAGATGGTTTTACTTAATAAATAAACATTTTTTAAAAATGCAACCACCATAAATCTGTTGGAGGAAGATTTGGTTGTTGCTGGTGGAAATCAGAGCATTAAATGGAAAGCCTTGACACACTGTGAACTAAAACATCATTCACAATGCTATATCTCTTACAATAAGGAGAAGTGAAAAGAATGTGTGTTTTGTCATTCTCATGAACTCTTTACTACCAGGAATTTGAAAACAAATTTAGGCCCCAAACTTCTTCATTTTGTCACATTTTTCTTGGTGTCTTTGACTGACTGACAAGAAATAGTTCCACGCTAGTCTTAATTATCTCTGTAATAAGGTTCCATATTATCTGTTGGTACCCATATGTTTCAGATCAATGATTTGCCATCTCAGTTGTGAACTTTAAGCCATTTCTTCCACCAATTGCTCATTCTTCCTTTTGGGATCCCAAAAGTGTTGGACACAGCCTCCAGTGGTGTATGTGATTCTTTAATGTTCTGGATCTTTCCACTGTTCTGTGAGTACCAGTTTGTACTCGATGCAACAGAAGAATTTCATCAGATAATGGTCTTTGAATTGCAGACATTCATACAGCCATTACTACTGCTACTGAGACCTTCGCTTACCTCGCATACATAGTCTTCATCAAGTATCAGGGGGTAGCCGCGTTAGTCCATATCCACAAAAACAACAAGGAGTCCGGTGGCACCTTAAAGACTAACAGATTTATTTGAGCATAAGCTTTCGTGGGTAAAAACCTCACTTCTTCAGATGCATGGAGTGAAAGTTACAGATGCAGAGATAAATATACTGACACATGAAGATGGACACAAATGGACACAAATCGGACATCAGGAATGGTAACACACAAAAGCCAGTGGGAGAACACTTCAATCTTCCTGGACATTCCATAACAGATTTGAAAATAGCTATACTTGAACAAAAAAAAGTTCAGAAACATACTTCAAAGAGAAACAGCAGAACTAAAATTCATTTGCAAATTTAACAAATTTAGCTCCATCCTCTTTGGAAGCCCCCTTCAGGTAGTTGAAAGCAGCTATCAAATCCTCCCTCATTCTTCTCTTCTGAAGACTAAATAACCCCAGTTCCCTCAGTCTCTCCTCAGAAATCATGTGCCCTATCCCCCTAATAATTTTTGTTGCCCTGTGCTGGACACTCTCCAATTTGTCCACATCCCTTCTGTAGTGGGGGACCACCATGTAGACGAGCCCTGAATGTACAATTTAGCCAAATGATGGGAGGGTAGTGCAAGGATTTGAAGGGTGCCAACACCAAGTAGAGTACAACAAGGATGGGGGGAAGATCTACATAGACTAACAGGATTAAATTAATCAAGGGAATCTTTAGGCTACATATCAGGGGCCTACACATGATGGGGTGAGATTATCAAAAGAACTTAAGTCACTTAGAAGCACAAGTTCCATTAAGTCAGGTAGGCTCTTGTATCTTCTGAATATTAAAGTAAGCTCCCAAGGAAAGTAGTAGGTGAAATAGCCAGGCTTTTTGTGCTATCCAAGGGCTGCTCTCTGTTGCAAACAAGTGCTGCTGGAGAGAAAATAACAGCTTTTTCTTTCCATTCCCACCTCTGGCCACCAGAGGTCAGAGCTCAAGCTGCTGCTAAGCTGCATCTCTTCTTTTCTTGTGTCCTCTTCCTCCCCCTTGCCAGTTTCCAGAGGCCCTGAGACTGCCACCGGCAGAGTTCAGAGAGGAACACGTGGAAGAAGAGGAAGTGGAGAGCAGGTACTAGGCTAGAAGAGAAAGTAAAGATTTCATGGTTGGGAAGGAGGAAGCACCAGCTGGGAGAAGAGAAAGGGGGCTTCCAGTGAGGGTGGGAGAAGGCACCCGTTGAAGAAAATGAGGAAGGGCGCACACACTCAAGACAGGAGAGTGGAGGGGGCACCATTGGAAGGGTTGGAAGTGTGAAGGGAGGAAAAAGAGAAGGGGTCTATTCTCCATGACTATGCCCGAGGAAAGAGCAGGCCTGCTGGATGCCACCAGTCAGATCAGGTGTTAGTTAGCAAGGTGTCAGCCCTTTCCAATTTTATCCCACCACAAGGACGCCCCAGATGTAGGTAATCGTGCCCTACTGAGGGGAGGCACTGCTGTGAGGGGAAGGGGCTTCCACAGCTTTGGAGACGCTTCCAGATGGTAGGATGCTGCTCCATTGCTGCTTTTATATTAATTGTTTCTGTAATGATGAAGGAGGTGGATGCTGCTAGTTTTCATTCATTCTTGTAACATCTGGCTTTGATGAGCCATCACATATTGACACAGTGCCTCCAATGGGGCACTGCATGTAGAATTTAGTGGATTTTGCTCTGGTAGGAGAGCTGATATTGAAGAACAGCTTGAAAATCATCATTTTTGAGGACCTGATAATTTAGATATTGATATGATTTGTTAAGATCTCAAAGTCACCAGACTGTACATGCAACCCTCTGAATTGCTTGGGACCTATTAAGGGGTCCTAGACTCCTAGGTTATTTAAAAACTTGTTCTTAAATATAAAAAAATGTTCATATACAGGTAACAGAGTGAGGAGAACTAATGAAGAGTGTCCAGCTCTGAGGTCTGTGATTACATAAATTGGAAAGAATCCAGCGGAGGGCAACAAAAATGATTAGGGGGCTGGAGCACATGACTTATGAGGAGAGGCTGAGGGAACTGGGATTATTTACTCTGCAGAAGAGAAGAATGAGGGGGGATTTGATAGCTGCTTTCCACTACCTGAGAGGTGGTTCCAGAGAGGATGGCTCTAGACTGTTCTCAGTGGTAGCAAATGACAAAGGAGTAATGGTCTCAAGTTGCAGTGGGGAAGGTTTAGGTTGGATATTAGGAAAAGCTTTTTCCCTAGGAGGGTGGTGAAGCACTGAAATGTGTTACCTAGGGAGGTGGTGGAATCTCCTTCCTTTGAGGTTTTTAAGGTAAGGCTTGACAAAGCCCTGGCTGGGATGATTTAGTTGGGGATTGGTCCTGCTTTGAACAGGGGGTTGGACTAGCTGACCTCCTGAGGTCCCTTCCAACCCTGATATTCTATGATTCCGTACATGTGAAATATATATATAGGACTGTGATATTTCTATTCATAGCTCATGTTAATAAGATTTACATAGTGTTTTCTTGCTGCACTGTGAGAGTTGCAGTAGCTCTAGTTAGTTCCATGCTGTGCATAATTTGTGAAGATTTAAAAGGCAGCTGCTACTCATCAGCTTTCTCAGCCCACCACATATCTACCAACTTAATGTTGTTAAGAGCTGATGTAAAGAGGAGCCAGAGTAAGCCATTTGCAGTGCACAACATGTTTTATTGGTCCTACAAAACCCGAGAACTATGCTATATATTTGTGAGTGCCATCTACTGGTACTTTATCTATTAACTAAAATATTTTTACAGATATACAGCTGTAGAGCATTCCCACAACAGATATCACTGGCAAAATGGCTCTTTCATTTTTCTAGCTAATGACTTGCAACAAGTCGTTATAATGCAACCTAGCATAAACTTACATACTTTTCTAGTCCCGTCGTGGCACATGGATGACAAAATTGTAAAGAATTTTAATGCAAACAATCTGTGACCCATTCTTCCTGTGTTCTGTGCAGGAATAGAAAGCATCTGGCATAACTGCGCTGGTGAATCAGTCACCTCTAACAGCACTAAGTGCTATGCATTTTACTGAAACCCCATTTTTCTGAAGGTTTATATATCTGTTAGGCATTCTGAAAAATTACGGTTATACTGTACATTTGACGTCCTCAAATTCCACTGAACTTTGCAGCAGTGCCTTAAATTATGTTGACTATGAGCAGTATGCCAGCCTTCAAAGGGTTAATTCCTTCCGTTCAAAGCTACCTTAAATATCAGAGAATCAGTCAGAATTCTTCTTTGCTGGATTAAATTTTCAGGATTCCACAGACCTCTGTATTCCTACAACAAACATAGATTGGCTTGTATTTATAATAATGACAAAAAAGCTTCTCATCATTTCAAGCTAAGTTGGTACTGCTTACTGAATTTTAATTCAGAAACAAAATCATCCACTCTGTGGTAGTGGAATTGTTACTTTCTGAGAGGAGAGGTCTTCCAGACGTACCTGGCCAGAACCTTAACTGCTGTAATTCACTATAGCTCCATTGTCTTCAACAGAATTTTGCTGATTTAGGTGGTATAAATGGCCACTTTGTAGCCTGGCCTGTTGGTGTTCGGGACTCATTGCTTTGTCCCATCTTTAATGATACTTGCTATTTTCAAAAAAAAAACAAAAAAACCTCAGCTCTCATGCTCTAGGTGCTGGTGCCAGGAAGAAAGGTTTTCTTTAATTAGTTAATGCAAGTTAATGCAATTGGCTAGGTGCATTATAAATTGGTAGAATTTGTCTGAAATCAACAAGATGAAATTAAATAAAGACAAGAGCATAGTGCTATACATAGGAAGGAAAAGTCAAATGCACAATTACAAAATGGGGAATAACTAGCTAGGAAGTGGTACTGCTGAAAAAGGATCTGGGGATTACAGTGGAGCATAAATTGAATATGAGCCAACAATGTCATGCAATAGCAAAAAAGGCTAATACTGTATCATTCTGGGGTATGTTAATAGGAGTGTCAAATGTCAGACATGGGAGGTAGTTGTCCCGTTCTGCTCTGTATTGTGAGGCCTGGGGTACTGTATCCAGTTCTGTGTTCCACATTTGAAAAAAGATGTGGACAAACTGGAAAGAGTCCACAGGAGAGCAACAAAAATGAGAAAAGGCTTAGAAAATCTGACCAATGAGGAAAGGTTAAAAAAAATTGGAATGTTTAGTCGTGAAAGACTGAGGGGGGACCTGACAACAGTCTTCAAATATGTTAAGGGATGTTATAAACAGGGCAGTGGTCAGTTGTTCTCCATGTCCACTGAAGGTAAGAATAGAAGTAATCTGCTTAATCTGTAGCAACTGTAAAAACTTTCCAACTCTAAGGATAGTTGAGTACTGGAATGGGGTTACCAAGACATGTTGTAGAATCCCAGTGATTGAAGTTTTTAAGAACTAGTTATGATCTAGATATACTTGGTCCTCTCTCACGCTGGGGGGTTGGTCTAAATAGGGTGACCAGACAGCAAATGTGAAAAATCGGGACAGGGGGTGGGGGATAATAGGAGCCTATATAAGAAAAAGACCCAAAAATCAGGACTGTCCCTATAAAATCGGGACATCTGGTCACCCTAGGTCTAAATGACTTCTTGAAGTCCCTTCCTGCCCTACATTTCTATGATTATGGATTCTTGCCTTCCTCCAAAGCATTCGTTTTGGCTGTATGGTACTTGATGCTCCGGTGAAAGGATTTGCCATACTAGGTCAGATCTTCGTCTAACTGTCCACTGTATGTGATCACATCCTACTTGTCTAATCTCTCTATCTTGGTTTTATACCGTACCCATCTTCAGGGTATCTAAGCACCTCAGTGTGGTAGGGGCCTGTACCATTCTGAGCCATTCCATCTAGAGTAGATGTCAAATCCTGGAAACCAGAAAGTGCTCCAACACCCTCAGCAGACTGTGAGTTCTTTAAATCGATAGCTTCCTTTCAATGGAGTTTAAACTGCCTTTTGTTGTTATGTTGTCCATGACACAGTAACATGTACATGGTACAGTAATGCTTACAGAACGCTTACAGGGCTGATCTGTGAGAATTCAGTAACGTAATTGGTTATCCTTCTGAGTTGAAGAGATAAGAGAATGCTTGATACTCTCTTTCATGGAGAAAATTTATTGTTAAGGTTGACCTGAAAGCAATTAAGGGTTCATTTAATTGAATCAGTGAATTCACCTATATAGTCTGTTATAATATTATATAGAGCTAATTTAGGTTCAATTTAATATACCTTTTATCTATCCAATAAGTGGATGGTTAATTTTAAATGAAATAAAATAGTAATCCAGCACTTCAGAGCTGGAAATATCATTCTGTGGCAAACCAAACTTTCCTCGCTATTTGTATGGCTGTCATATTTCCAGAATAACTAAACTACTACTTTTCTACATCCGAGTTTTTGCCTATTTAAATATAAACCATCATGCTCTAATCAAGCAGCTGGATTATTCTTTAGCAGGGTTAAGACAAAGCTTGAATGCCCTCTTGTTTTCTTTTTGTAGGAGATAGCATTTGTGAAGTTAAATGAATACATGTTATAAGACATTTCAGTAAACTTCTGGTTATGCTGCAAGACCTACTTTCCATGATAAAAATGTTTCCACCATAACCAGAATTATTATTTACAACAATCGCTTCTTCCTCTCCTCTCTAAGGCTTGGTCTACACTGTGGGGGAGATCGATCTAAGTTACACAACTTGAAGTCGACGTACTTAGATCTACTTACTGCGGTAAGTCAACAGCTGACGCTCTCCCGTCGACTCCACCTGCGCCTCTTGCCCTCGTGGAGTTCCGGAGTCGACGCGAGAGCACTCGGCGGTTGATTTATCGCATCTAGACTAGATGCGATAAATCGACCCCCACTGGATCGATTGCTGCCTGTTGATCCAGCGGGTAATGTAGACAAGCCCTTACTCCTAAAAAACTACCCCAAGCAGAGTTTCCTATTCCCAAAGAAAGAAGTACGAAAGACTCCATCAAGTCCACTAAGGATCTTGGTTTGCCAATATATTTGACCTTAGAACTACTCAGATAATATAATATTGGGCACCAATACAAAACCCTAAAATAGGTAAGTGGTATGCATCCTATTGTGCACTCATTTGTTATACATCTCTATGTCCTAGGTACTTCAAGAGTTCTATTGTATTTCATTATTACTGGAACATAATTGGTGGATACCACCCTGACCCTCTTTAGCAGATTGTACTCAGGGGGAATGCATCTTGATTTGCTATGCAGAAAATCAGAGCAGGTATTGCGTTTCATGGTAATATTCCTATGCTTTTTGTGTATAGAAAATAGTCATAGTGGCTAATAAGCCAAAAGGATAGTCTTGTGACTAAGGCACAAGTCTTGGAACTGGGTTCTATTCCTGGCTGCGCTACAGAGCCCTATCTGATGTTGGGCAAGTCAGAAGTAGCCAAACCTTCAAGAGGGACAACAGATTTTGGGTTCCAACTTGAGACACCTTACATCTGATTTTTTTCAAAGGTATTTGAGCACCTGCCATATATTTTTTTCAGTGGGAGCTGTATGATGTTTATAGTGGCTCAGGTTGGGCACTCAAAAACTGAGGCACTCAAATGAGTGGCCATTTATGAAAATGTTAGCCTTAATTTCTGTGCCTCAGTTTCCCCATCTGTAGAATGGGATAAATACATATTGCTCTGTGGCATTGAGGCTTAGTTCATAAATATTTATAAAGCGTTTGAGGATTCTTGAATGGAGAGTTCCATACATGTGGGAAGTATTACTATCAAAAGGATATGACTTAGCCTCACAGAGACCTGTACAAGTCTGCAGAAGCCAAATGTGTGTTGTTTTTCTGTGGTTTCTTCCATTGACATTACAAACACACATGAAGTTTAAATACTGCAAATAAATGTAAAAATTAAGGGAGTTAAAGTGTGGTAAGTTATTTAGTTACTGCAGGCAGGTGACATATACTAATGTCAGTGCATCTGCTTTCACCTGGTATTCTAACAAATGTGCACTGACAGTAACCTGAATCCAACAATTGTTGCTATTATGTCACTTATATTGCTGTAGGTCTAGGAGTCTCAGTCATGGACCAGGATCCCATTGTGTTAGGCACTGTACAAACACAGCACAAAATAAACAGTCCCTGCCCCAGAGAGCTTACCATCTAAATAGCTTGGCTGCAGCCACTGTTTCAGTGGTACTGTCTGTTTGTGCCTTTGTGATCCCCAGACACAATTTCTTTATCCTATACTGTGTGTTGTTCTTAGTCTTATGGTGGACAGTTAGGACAGTGAATTCCAACTCAGGGCTTGTCTATATGGTGCCTGAGTCTGCCCCAGCTGGGTTGTGAATTCTAATGCACATCAGCGTGTGGCACAGTAACTGTTTCCTGTGGACCCTGCTGGCGCGCTTTAAAAATTCCCTAGCGTGCGTCATGTAGTACTGTTTGAAAAGGAGCTACATTAATGCTCACTGGGGGGGAACTTTTAATGCACTCCAGCAAGGTCCACACAGGCCAGTTGGTGCAGACTAAGGTCTAGACTGGTCTAGACAAGCCTTTGCTCTCACAAGTTAGGGTTGCCAGTGTCCAGTTTTCAATCGAAAAGGGATCCTGGCAGCTCCAGTCAGCACCACTGACCGAGCTGTTAAAAGTCCAGTCGGCAGCACACTGGGGCTAAGGCAGGCTCTCTGTCTGCCCTGGCTCCGCGCTGCTCCCGGAAGCAGCTGGCATATCCAGCCCCTAGGCACAGGGGCGATCAGGGAAGCTCCGCGTGCTGCCCCGGCACCATTGGCCAGGAACCGGGAGCTACGGGGGTGGCATCTGCAGGCGCAGGCAGTGCACACCCCGCAGTGCCACCTAGGCATGCCTCTGCCTGGGAGCCTGCCTTAAAGCCCCACTGTGCTGCTGACCAGGAGCCACCTGAGGTAAGTGCTGCCCAGCCAGAGCCCACACCCTGAACCCCCTGCCCCAGGTCGGAACCCCCTCCCGCACCCAAACTCCCTCCCGTAGCCTGCACACCCACACACACTCCAACCCCCTTCCATGCCCTGAGCCCCTTCCTGCACCCCTGCTGCATCTCAGACCCCTGCCCCAGCCCTGAGCCCACTCCCACACTTCAAACCGCTTGGAAGCCCGGAGCACCCTCCTGCACCCCAAACTGTTCATCCCCAGCCCCATCCCATAGCCCGCACCCCCAGCCAGAGCCTCACCCCCTGCTCCACCCCAACTTCCTGCCTCAGCCCAGACGCCCTCCCACACCCTGAACCCTTCATTTCTGGCCCCACCCCGGAGCCTTCCCCCCGCTCCCCTACCCCAACCCACTTTTCACTGGCAGGGAGTGAATGAGGGTTGGGAAGAGCGATTGACGGAGGGAGGGGGGCTGGAGTGAGTGGGGGGGTGGGGCCTCCTGTCAGGGGGCAGGGCAAGGATGTTCAGTTTTGTGCAATTACAAAGTTGGCTACCCTAAGTTTATGGCCTAATTTCCTTTTAGAAAAGCATGTTCGTTGCTCATTGCAGTGGAATGTATAGAAACAGTTAACCTCACACTGAGAGGGTATATCTTATCATTTTATTTTAATGAGTTGAATCATTCTGAAATCTTTCCAAATGACTGCATTACAGTGGCTTTTCTATCTGAATTGTTAATCCTCCAAAAGGAATTCTGACGTTTGAATTGCAGCAGATGATCTGCTAACATGGCAAAACCAAGATGGACTCAGGGCTTTTTTATTTTTATTTTTTACCCATTCTGGTTGCTTAGAGGCTTCCTCGTCTCTCATTGAAAGGTCTCTATAATAAAGAGTGCAAAACTTATTTCAAAAATATTTGGGCTAAAGGTGTTTTCTCTCATTGTAATGCCCAGACAAATTAAGCACACCCATCCCTCATTCACCTAGATGGGAAGAGCCTCTGAATTTATAGCAGAACCCTAGGTCACTATAGAAACAGTGCCATTTTCACTCTTGTCATGTTTCTATGACAGCTGCACACAAGTATTATTGTAAAAACCAAAGCAATTACTGAGGGTTATTTTGCTGATATTTTTTATTTTTTTAAAAAAACCTCACTAATTTTTGCTCATTTTAATTACAGGAGAGACACTCTATGCAAAAATTACTAAGTGTAATGAAGTCCACAAGGCTCTCCATTTATGGGATTTTAGATTGTTTTTCATTTTGATTCCTTAATCTAGGGAGCTAGCAGTGTAGATTTCTGGTGAATGGGTCAGTGTGATTGGTTTGTGTACTGTAGTGGATTCATGCATTTTGCTACAGTCTGGGCCACCTGCTGTGCAATTGTGGTCTCAATCCCAGATCTGCAGATTTCCAGGTGAAAAAGTTCTTGCTTCAGGGATATGAAGGGAAACATGACAGGAAAATAAATAAATAGCCTTAGCCAGATGAAGCAAAAAATGCCTTTAGGATGTGATTTTTCAGCAGCTCCCTAAGTGACTTAGGCACAAAAGTCCCACTGAATTCCCATGGACTTTTGTACCTAAATCACATAGGGGCTTCTGAAAATTCCACCCTTAATACATAAAATAGGCCCAAACTCCCATTGGTTTCACAGGGTATAGACTGGAGGGTCGGGCACACAGGGATATGTAGGTCCTGACTGTCAAACTTAACTCACACTGATTAGTACTTGTACCTCTTTCCATAAGCAGTCCCCTTGAAATAACTGTGATTTCTTGTGTAGTAAGGTGCTTCCCAATGTAAGGGCTGCAGAATCAGGCCCTAAAGTGATAAAATTAGCAACATTAATTGGTATGACTTTGTACTAGTTTAACAGCTGAAGGTTTTTTTTTAAAGGAATACAGTTGCATTGTGCATTTCTTTTCTTTTTTAAAAATAATGCAAATCTCTTTTGTTCTGGGGGAGAAATGGATTTAGTCATGGCAGTGATAACGTAGTTCATTTTATAATGGTTACACTCTTAAAGGAATGTATTTATATAACAGACTCTAATAGAGATGGGAGACAAAGTACAATAGCCTAACATCAGAGAACATCAGGACAGAGAGCCCCATGGGACATGCAAAGGAAAAACTTGTGCATAGTTATAGTACAAAAAGGCTCATTTGATCCCTCTTCTTATAATGTGGATGTGATGTGAGATGATTACAAATTTATGAGATATCTTGCACCATTGTGTTATTTGTAGATTTTTTTTAACAAAAATGCAGGTCTTTGGCAAAGTGTTTTATTATTTTTAAGTGCTCACTGGAGCCAATATCTGTCACTGAGTCTGCTAATGCAGCACAAATGTATTTGCTTCATCATCTTAGTAGCTTTTTATCAGCATCATTTCATTTAAGATTTTAAGTGAGATTATGTTTTTGGTGTTACTGGATTAAGTTCTCCAGGAGCCATATAAATATGAACAGGATGCATTTCTTAAACTGTTCATCACATAATGGTTACAGAATTTAAGTAGAGGAGTGGTTGCAATATAACTTGATTCCTTTTTCTAAAGAAACAAGGACTTCCAGTAATAAATTACATGTATTCTGTAAACTGTTCTATTTCAAGAAATATTGTATTATAGTGAGGGACACTTTAATATTCAGGGAAGGTATGCATCTTGTTTATTTGAAAGAGTGATAGGGCTTACAGGTAATAAATTTAAATTCACTAACATTGTCTTCAGGATAACTTCAAAGTGCTACATACAAAATACATATTTTTTATTTAAAACAAAATTACTGGAAAACATAATGCTGGTACTGCAAATGGTTTGTAGGGTCTTGCATTTGCATTTTTCTTATGGGAGGGCTGGCTGGAAGAGCCAGGTCACTAATACAATTGTTGTAATTGGCTCAATCTAGTCCTTAACCTGCTTCTAAGCATATGTCCATTTTGTCACAGATGACAGTAACTGTACAGTGACAGCTCATTAAAAGTAACTGTATTGCCAATAAAAGCTAGATTTGAATTGGCAGAGAAAGAAGGGACCTTTCAGATGGGTTGGAAAAGATAAAATGGGAAGGATAAGGCCAATCAGTTCATGTACCAATGGATATAAGACTCTAATGTGAATGTGCTATCATATCTCTGTGCTCACCCCTCTTGGCTTATAAATTCTTCAGGACAAGTATTCTGTCTGCCTTTGCGTTTGCATCCCAATACTGTTGGGCCTTTAAGGGCTACACCAATATAAATATATAATGCTTGTTGTTGTTATTTATCATTCCAAATCAAAGAGACACAAGTATAAACTGGATCTGTGCAAAATGCAGTTGGTTCACGAGGCTGTTCAGTTTTGATCCATAGTCTCCCTTCAGTCATTCCAACCCCGTTCCATCTGCACTCAGAATCTCAAAGTGAAACTGCCACATTCTCCCTAGGTATAACACTGAAACGAAGAGAAACTGTAAATCACACTCATTTTGATGCAACATCATTATGAATATTAGAGGTAGCATTAATATTTATTATTTTTATTACAGTAGCACCTACAGGGTCCAGTCAGGGATCAGAACCTTGTTGTGCTGTTCTAAAATTGAAGTGAGTAGCAAAGCTCAGACCCAGATGTTTCATGTGGTTTGGGTTTTGTTGCAAATGTTTCACACAGCTGGGAGAACTGAATATGAGCCCTATTTGGGGGGTCGGGGGGGGAGTTGTTTTATTTTCTTTTTCTTGCCTGCTTTATATATATACTGTCTTATGCTATCTCTAACTGGCTCCTTTATAGGACATGTTAACACTGTTCTTTAATTGTCTAAAATGGTTGCTGTTGAGCAACCTGAGGTGTTTCCTTTTCTCCATCCCTACAAATAAAATCCTACACCACTGAAGTCAATGAGAGTTTTGCCACTGACCTCACTGAGGCCAGAATTTCAATCCTAGTCACTGGTGACCCAGGCAATGAGACCCCAGAAAAAATAAATTGAATCTGAAAGGCGCATATGACCACTCTCGCAATGGCTCCAGATTAAACTATTTTAATGCAGCACAAACATCATTCTGTCATGTGTCATTTTTATTTCTCTGCATGATCAAGAAGAAAATTAAGTTGAATTCTTCCCTGCAATGAAAATGGAGTGTTTGGAGTTGTAGTAATGGCTTATAATGTTAATCTACTCTCCAATGCAGACAACTGATACAGAATACCAATATTGTTACTACAGCCCTTATGTACTGTGAAGAGTCGCTCTTACCTAAAAAGCAGGGTCTGGCAGAAATGAAGGGCATGTGCTAAATGTTTTGTAGGTATTGTTTCAGGGTTTTTTACCAAATCTTTTGGAAGTAGGACGGTCAAGAGGACCTAATGGAGTTTTACAGTCTGTGCACAAATTCATCTTAACATCTTGTATATCAATCCACAGCAGCAGGATGTAATATGTCTGACTTCCAAAATGCCTTTAGTGGATGTAAACTCTGGGGCAAGGGTGAGTGTGTGAGAACATATAGCTTTCTTTGAGTCTAAGAATTTGCTGTCTCCTGGCAGATGCATTCATGCAGCTTTTTCAAAATTCCTAATGACAGGGAGGAAGTAGAGAGGATATTTCTCACCTTAGACCAAAGGAGCTCTTGATCTTTCTAAAAAGCAAATGGGGAGAGAAGCACAGAAAGCACTGACAATTAATGGTAAATATAAATGTGTAACAATGCTGTCTGTGGGGGGCTGTCAAAGGAGGAGCTGAAGAGAGACAGGCCAGAATGAATGAAAGGAAACAGTCACAGCAGCAGTTTCACATGAGTGAAAAGAGAAACTGACTGGAAGAGTCCTCAGAGCTACTCCTTTGTTTTCATTTTTTATTTGGAGAAGAGTTTTTTGCACCTTGTGTTGATCCCTCCCACTCGTCTTTCTCATTTCAACGTTAGAGCAGTTGTGTCGCCAAGTGACGTCAAAGCCTGAAGATTCCCACTTTAATCAGTACTGCAGGGTAGAGAAACCTAGCAAGGTCTGAATTGTGGGGGCTTTCCTGAGAATGGGTGTTTAAAACCACACCTGTTGAGCTGCATTGTTTCCAACCTGGTCAGTTGCGTTGACGAGTCTATTCTCTCTCTTTCTTAGAAACTGGGAAGATCGACCAAGATATCTATCAATACAACACACCAGGATTCACTGGCTGCCTGTCTAGAGTGCAGTTCAACCAGATTGCCCCACTCAAGGCAGCCCTGAGACCTACCAACACCTCCTCTCACGTCCACGTTCAAGGGGAGCTAGTGGAATCCAACTGCGGAGCATCTCCACTGACCATCCCACCAATGTCTGCTGCCACTGACCCCTGGCATTTAGATTCAGGTAAGGGGTGGACTGACTGCAAGGAAAAGCAGTTGAGCATTTAAAACTAAATGGAAAAATCTATACTGGATGAATTTTACAAAGGTAGAACAATGACTATAATGAGGGGTGCAAAATCAGAACAAAAAAGGAAGGGATTTATCATTGGCTTTAAATTCATGAGTAAGGTGTGGAGAAATATTAATGGATGTGCCCTGTGGTAGGCAGGAGTACATATTTGCATGTCTGTCTTTCTCTCTAGCATCCTTACATTATCAGTTCAGGTGAGAAAGAACGCATCCTTCATTGCATCCAGCATATACATTCTCTACAATACACATTTCATATGTATATTTGTGCTGTTTGTTTGGTTTTTCGCATTTTAATCATGTTAGACAATGAAGCTTCACTGGTCTGTTTCATGCTCGTTTTGCTTTCTGATTCTTATATACCAGCAAAGTGAGCCTTTAGCCTCATAACACTGCAGATGGATGTTAAATTTGAATGGCATTATATCAGTCCTTAAAACATTTCTATTCATGTTCTGTTCTGCATAAATCTTGTAGTGTTTAAATCATGAGCCTAAAACTAGCTGTTGTGGTCCCACTTTCCATGGAGTACTGGTTATATTACGTGCAAGTATTGACAAATATGTTGTTCACAGCACTGGTTTTGTGCTGATAAATGAATACATTCTATTGTGCAGCCCCATCCAAAAAGTATCTAATTTTAAGAGCAAATATGTTTCTAAACTGCAAATTTGTTTTCTACCCTTGCAGTGTCTGCTTTCCCTAGGCCATTTTTAATGAGAAACCCCATTAGCCAGCACCACATTCATCTCAGACTGAAAATGCTGGGAAACCAAAACAATTTGCTGATCCTAGCAGGTCCATCCTGCTCTCTGACTGGCTGTTACCAGCAGCCTTGGAAAGTACACAGTGTGCCTGATTTTAGCATAAGTGGTTTATCTTTCAGCTTCCCAGGCTTCAGATAAAATATTTGTAACCCTTCTGCCCGTCAGAGTTGGCAGCAACAAGGGCCGGGTTCAATATCTAGGGGTTCCATTCCAATAACACAATGCAAACCGGCTCGAGCCCCCACCCAGTGACCTGGGACAAATATATACCACCCCCGCTGGGCGCCTCCAAGAGGCAATACTTCCCCTCTCGCAAGCACATAGTCTGAGTGTAGCAAAAGTCTTTTAATAACAGAGAGAAACAATGTGGCATTATGTTGGGGAAACACCACCAACAGGATTCATAACACAACCCATGAGCAAAAACAACCCCACCCCAGGCAAATTGGGGCATGCCCTTTTCCCTTTGGTTCTTGAGTCCAGCAACCCCAAATCACCCAAAGTCCCAAAAGTCCAATGCCCCAATAGTCTCTGTCCCTGGTCAGGGCAGCCCCAGAGTTCGAAAGTTTATCGGCGGAGCTTTACCTCCCAACCTGGGTGGAAATGGGACGGGGGTAAGAGGCACCTTACGTGATCTGAAGCTGACCGCCCCATAGCTCCACAGCGGCGCTCCGCTCCGCCAGCCGCCCCACGAACTCCTTCGCTCAGCTGCGCTCCGCTCCGCTCCGCCAGCCGCCCCACGAACTCCTTCGCTCAGCTGCGCTCCGCTCCGCCAGCCGCCCCACGAACTCCTTCGCTCAGCTCCACGGCCCACAAGCAGCTCCTGCCATCCACACACTGCTCCGCGTCGAACTGCTTCACCAGCCGTCCCGCAAACTGCTCCACAATATATCTTCAGGCTCCCCCACTACTTAACACAACACTCAGTGATTTCAGCTCTTAGGTGAATTCAGCTTATAGTAGGGGAGCCCCAGTGCTGGTGCACTGTCAGCCTAAAGTGAGCTCAGCAGCCTATAACTAGACTTCTAATGAAATCAAAATTAGCTCTGATATTCCACAGTGGAGAGAGGAGGAAGTGCAATCAGCATGTAAGGCCCTCACCAAGGGGCCCATGCCACCAAGTATTAATACTTGTCCCCAGCCTCTCTCCATTCACACAGTTTTGGAACCCATGACCCTTGCCTAGCGAGTGCTACTTAGTTGACGGTGAATCCCTCCATCATAACAAAAGGCCACGTACAGTTCCAAGCACAGTTCCCATAATCAGGGTAATAACAATTTATTCTTCCTGCCCCAATAACAGAGACACTGGGGATCCCACAGCAGCCAAAGTGACCATTTGGGCAGCTATGGTCTCATTCTAGGCGTGGTGGGTGTGCCTATGCAAATGAGATCGGCCCCTGAAGTTCTTTTCCACAACTTGCCACACCTCACCACCAGATGTCAGGGTGGACCTCATCCTGACACTGCTTACATATTAAACAAATTTGTTTATTCCATTCCCTTCAGAGTTATGCAAACCAAACCTATATTGACGTCTGCCCAGTGCTGCAAACTTAATTCTGATTTCACTTACACCAGTGTAAATCACGAGTTATGCTGTTCAAGTTATTGGAGTTACATTGAGGTCAAGCCAGTGTAGGTGAGATCAGAATCAGGTCCCGAGTGTTTTTATACCTAATTATCTCTCTTGATCGATTGGTTTGTGGCTTTATCCATCTGTTAGTCTGAGTGTCAGGCCATGGTAAGTATACCAACTTCAAAGAACCATAGGCTCACATCATGGCTCCTTGCAGGAAAAGTCTGTGGGGACTGGGAAATTCTATGGATCTCTTTGCTGAGTTTACTTTGAATTTTTCTTCTGTCAAGGAAGGGGGGTTGTATGAGGCTATATTAACTTCTGAACAGATTTCCCCAGGGATGAGAAAGGAGGGAGGATGTCCCACCCTTCACCCTCTGTGACCGGGGTCCCAATGGGGGCCAGCTGA
This sequence comes from Lepidochelys olivacea, assembly GCF_965140295.1. Taxonomy (NCBI): domain Eukaryota; kingdom Metazoa; phylum Chordata; order Testudines; family Cheloniidae; genus Lepidochelys; species Lepidochelys olivacea. Next base: position 172,898,222 of record NC_140412.1, on the reverse strand, counting down.
GGTTATCCAGTTAGGGTGAACTGCAAAGAATGGGGCAGACACTCCCCAAAGCTGGTGGATAATTCAATATTTAGATTTACCAAGCTAGTAATAAACAGCTTCTCTATTATACCTTACTGGTTATTCAGAAGGCCAAACAACACTGGAGCGGGATGGACACCCGCTTGGACCCAGAGGGGTTTAAGATAGCCCTGGGAGAGGGCTGGGGCAGGGGAAGAGCTGGGCTGATTGGCAGAGCAGCCGCAGCTGGGGGCCATGCCCCAAACAGACCCAGCGGGCCTTATAAAAGCCAGGGAAGCCAGGAGCAGAAGAACACTCTCTCTCTAGCTCTGAGAGGGAGGAACCTGGCTGTAGAGACCAGAATGGAGGACCTAGTTTGGAGCAGGGCTAGGGAAAGGCCAAGGGCGCTAGGGAGCTCTGGCCTAGGAAAGCCCCAGCCTGCAGGCCTGGGAAGGCCTATTAGGAATGGGGGTTGCAGGAGCAGCCATGGGTAGGCAGAGGCAGCAGGTCCAAACCCAACCTTGCCTGTGATGAATGGCTCATACTGCAGTCTGCCCCAGGGCACAGGGGCTAGCTGGTGACTGGTAGGAGCCTACCACTGAGGCAAGGTAGGCATAGTGGGTGGGGGGTTCCCCTGGGAGGGGGAGACCCAGAACTGTGGGGTACTGCCAGGGGCAGCACCCAGTGAAAGGGGCACTGCGGTCCTGGGAGGGACACAGGAGCCAGCAGCAAGGCAAGATACTGGCCTGAAGAGGGCGTTCCAGAGGCTGAAACGCTAATTCCCTGACACGACCAGCAGGAGGCGCCGCCAGTGAGTCATTGCCCGGTTACAAACACCATTCCCTTGAAGTAACCCAGCCTCAGACCTCCATCCAGGTATCCAAGTCAAATATGATGAAGATTTCTGAGAATCTTATTTCATCATATAAAAGAAAAGGTTCTACCAATCCCAAAGGATCAGACACATTACCCCCCAAGTTATTGAATATTCCAGATCTTACCCAAATGCACGCATACAGCCAATTCTTATTAACTAAACTAAACTTTTTTAAAAAAGAAAAGGGAGAGAGTATGGTTAAAAGTTCAATATACATACAGACATGAGATCAATTCTTGAGGTTCAGATTCATAGCAGAGATGATGAGTTTTGTAGTTGCAAAGAGTTCTTTTAGAATTTAGTTCATAGGTTATAGTCCAATAGCATATCCAGGGTGTAGCAGCTTAATTGGGATCTCATCTTGCGACTGAAACTTCCCCTGATGAAGCTTAAGCAGATCTGAGATAAAAAAGGATCAGGTTCCAAGGATCTTTTATACAATTTCAGGTCTCCTTTGACAAGTCTGAGCCCCTGGGGGAATATTAGGGCCTTATTTCCTAAGCATCATTGTTAATTATTCAGACAGATTAACATAAGGCAGTCTATCACCAGTACTTAGCTATACAAATTAACTTACGACAATCGCCTGTTCCTCCACCATTCACCAATGATTTGCTATACATTTCTAAGAGAGATAAATACAGAGATATCCCGTGTTCACACTTCATTTAAATGCTAGGATGTTCTTTTGATCTTTGAATTATCAGAATACAGCATGGACAGGGACCGTTGATTACATTGTTGACTACTACCCATACATATGTAAATACACAAAAACACAAACATTATCTCCCCACCTGTCTTTAAGAGTTGAATTTGAGACACTTATTTTGCAGGGTGTTTTAACCCTTTCTGGCCATGTGTCACACCCTCCAACATTGTGGATCCCCAATCCAGCCAGTGGGGTGTTGGCAGCTTCATGGTACAGATATAACCATATAGAGAGACACTACCATATGGCACATGCCCTCCATACAGCCAACTTTTTGTAACATTTCAGCCCATCTCCTTCCCCTTGTACCATGTAAGAGGGGAGCATAACGCTATTAGTTTTATTAATTGTTCCTCAGAAGATCTCTTAGCCTGTTGCTCATCTTCTCTGAAATCATCCAATACATTGGTGCCTGAAGATTATGCCTCATGCCCCCATTTCAGTCTAGTGTACTTATAAAATCACCTTCCTATGCTTTTTAAATAAAAGGGCCCTGCCCCACTTTAACTTACTGAAAATAAACTAGTGCAGTTGGACTACTATAACTAAAGGAATTTTTTCCTACAAAGAAGTTCACTACACATGGAGTTTTGTCATAGCTGAAGAAGGACAACCTGGCAAGAGTCCCTCATTGTCCACTCAGAAGTAATGGCAGGGCTTTTCTTAACACATTCAGTTGGAAGCTGGCATGAAAGGGGGCCCAGCCTCATTCTCAGTGGGGAGCAGCAACATCAAGATTGGGAGCCAGGGATTTCTTCTCATTTCTCTTCCACTACTCAGTGAGAGTAGAGGGGGTGGTTAAAATCACTCTACACCTCTCTGGTAAATAACTGCTACATACAAAGGGGAGAAACAAAGTGAAGCCCTAACAATTCCACAGTGAGTAGAATGTAGTGTCCCAGTGACAGGAGTGAAAGGTCGTTGAGTGATGCCTGACATATACTTCACTCCACCGTGGTGCAGAACAGGTACCCTCTCTCTTGGATCCCCTTCATACAGGGGAACTAGTGTAGTTTCACTGTCAAAGACATGAAGTGAGGTGAGGGAGGTGAGTGCAGTGATACCCCCATCCCTCCATCAATGTTAATTAAGAACAACTTCGTCCTTGTACAGGATCTCTGCTGGTCTAAAGAAGTTGACTGTTTCACTCCAAGAAAAGATAGTCATAGCGTTTAAGGCCAGAAGGGAACATCAGATCATCTAGTCTGAATTCCTGTATATCACAAGCCACAAACACCACCACCACAAACACCATCCAGCACCCACACACTAAGCTCAGAGGTGGATTAGGGGTTTGTGGGGGCCCTGGGCCAGAGCAAGTGGGGGCCCCTTCCCACCCCTTCCACCTGCAGTCCTCCCTGACCCCCCACCCAGCACTCCTGACTGAGGTGCACCAATGCCCGAGGCTCCGGCAGTAGCATGGAAATGATTAAGTGAGAAATACCCAGATAGTCCTCGTAAGTGACCCGCACCCACAGACTGTAGAGAAAGGTGAAAAACCACCAAGGTCACTGCCAATCTGACCGTATTGTAGACAATATGACTTTGGACTCACACACATGATATTAATGAATGGTAATGAACAACACATTTGTTTCTAATGTCACTTACTTTAGCAAGTTGGTAGTTTGCACACTGGAGATTTTTAGTGTGAGAGAATTCCCAAACCATCCAAAATTTGCATACCAAAAGCTTTTCTAGTGTGAAGTGTGTGGGGAAAGTACATGAAAAATTAAAGGTATGAAATAAGACCACCCTTTGGTTCCAGAACTGGAAGATGTACTTCAATTCTTAGTGTAAATTTCCTTAGGCACTAAATTGGATAGGAGGAGAATGACAATGGTCCTTTGAAAGTCGCAGATTTAACTCCTGCTGTGCTAAAGGGAAAGGCAGCTGGAATATAGTCAGCTCCCACCCTCTCACACTGAAATGGCTGCAAAGAACATGTCTTGTGAAGTAACTGAACAGTAACCGCCTCTGTGGTTGCTAGGTAGCCTTCAGATACATCTATTCAGATGTATTATGATTTCCACCCACACAGTTTAGTTGCACTTTAGATCCAGCAATGTCAAAAGCTTGGTGCAGGATGACTGAAGCCAAAACCTTCTAACCTGGGTCCCCAAACTTAGACTCATAAATCCATACATAGGTTCCTAAATCAGTGGCATAAAATTACCTGAGGTGCTGAGCACAGATCCCATTGAAATTAAGCTACTGTACATCTGTATTGTTGCTAGACCTTGGGTAAGGTCTCATGTAAAAGAATAGATCACACTGGTTAGTTAACTGTGCTAAAACAGATGTTGCTCCAAAAATAATTCAAGATGGATGGATATTGCAGGAAGTAGCTCCCTTTCTGACTCTGTGTCCTGCCAGTGCTACATTACCTACCAGCAGAGATCCCCTGGAGGGACAAGAAGAACACTATGATGGGTGCTATCACTGGTGTCATTGCAGGGATATGTGTGTGCATGTTGTATTCCTGGGGGAATTCTTCGCCACTGCATGCACACAGAATTCATGTCCACTGCAGATTTCTTTGCTTCCCTGCAGAAAAATGACTTTGTAACAGGAAAGCAAAGAGAAGCCGCATGAGCGGTCACATGCCCCACCCCAGCAACACAGGCATATCATTTCGGGCACCCAGAGCAGCTGGCGGAGAGTAAATCACTGTGGAGGGACGGGGCTGAGGATACTCCAGAAGGTGCCAGGTCAGACCCATCTCCCATTTGCCCAACCCCTGTGCATCCAGACCCCTCGCCCCATACCCAGATGCCCACCACTAAGCCTCTCCACACTTGGATCCTGCTGGGCTGAGTCTGCCTGTCCACATCTAGTGTGCCTGGCACGGAGGAGCAGAACCCCACGGTGTTTCTGGGACAGGCCCAGCCCTTGTGCTGTGTCAGGGTTGGGTGAAGCCTCACCACCAATGTCCCCAGGGATTGCTGCAGGGTGATCTCCCACCTCCCTGCAGCCAGTGGCCTCTGCTCCCCGCTGCAATACTGGAGCCTCCACGTTTATTTATCGACAAATAAAACTTGCAGAATTTTTAATTGTCTGGCACGGAATTCCCTGAGGAGTAATGTTCAGGAGGGGAGTGAGCAGCAGGGGTTCACCAGTCAAATAACATGAGACCACCTGATAGTGCTAGCAATATAATCCCAGAGCTACCGTGAAAAACAAGCGCTGCTTATTAGCTTAAGACAACATTTCAAACTTGGATGCCCACAGTTAGGTCTCAATCCATTTCTAAGCAGGCAGGTGTCCATACCACAACTATTACTGATTATCTCTCATTTTTGCAGCCATAGTGACAAAACTAGAATGTGCCCTGGAGACTAAATCACCCTCTTGCGCCTAGAAGTGATTCCTGTGAGTCAGGTTTGCAACATATTGGTGGGGAGGCATGCACTGCCATTGCCTGTGCTAAACACAGGACTTCAATCTCTTGCACTTGTACTTGGCACTGAATTCACATACATTTAGAATTAATACAATTTCCATTTCCTTCTGGATTCATTCCCAGAGTTAAAATGCTGCTTCACCCCCCTTTCTGGCACTTTGCTATACTATTGAACAACTTTATCTTAAAGCATTATCTTGTTTAGCTTGCTGAGTATTTTTATAATGCATACTCTTTCGCTGTTGCCATGGTGACTCTTTCTGGCGATGGTGTAGTGGTGAAATTCAACAAGTCATTCTCCACTATAGTCTGACTTTTGAGTGCTGACTTATGAATGAATCCTAGAATATCAGGGTTGGAAGGGACCTCAGGAGGTCATCTAGTCCAACCCCCTGCTCAAAGCACGGCCAATCCCCAATTTTTGCCCCAGATCTCTAAATGGCCCCCTCAAGGATCGAACTCACAACCCTGGGTTTATCAGGCCAATGCTCAAACCACTGAGCTATTACCCACCCCACTTTAAAACAAAAGATTAAGGAAAGAATAATTAAAGACATAAAGATAAATGGAACATGGGTTTACCAAAGGTAGATCGTGCCAGACTAGCTGATACCTTTCTTTGGTAAGAGAGTTGATTTCTTAGACAAGGGAAATGTAATAGATCTAATCTATGTGGACGTCAGTAAAGCATTTGACACAATACCATGTGGAAAATTACGTGTGGTTTGTGACAGGTTGCCACCACCCCTTTGGGGTGCCACCTGATATACTGGGGTCCCACTGAGCCTGCCCGTTCCACCAGTCTGGGCTCCCTCACCCTGTCCTGCTATGCCAGGCCCTCAAGCCTTCTCCAGCACACACACACAGGTAGGGACACGCCCAGCTGGAAAAAAATACACAGACACTGAGATCAGCTCTGTGTGGGAGGACTCAGCTCGGGGATTGCCCCGCACGCAAATATACACGTCCTTTGGGATGCAATCCCAAAATTATATTGTCTTGCACTGCATAGAGATCTATACAGCGTAAGATCATGAAATCCGCTCCCTCCCTCAATGTGTGGATGTTATACACAGCTCCCCCGCCCCCACCCCCCAGTCCCAGTTATGAATTACACAAACTGGTTTTAGAATAAACAAAAAAACACGTTTCTTAACTACAAAAGGTAGATTTTAAGTGATTATAAGGGATAGCAAAGAGATCAAACCAGATTACTGAGCAACTAAAACAAAATACGCAACCTAAACTTAATACACTAAGTTAACTGGTTAATAGTAGCAAATTCTCACCTTAAATGTTGTTTTATGCAGGTTACAGAGTTTCTTGAAGGTAAACTGCACCACTTGCAGCTTAAATCTCCAGGTATGCCTTTCACAGGCTAGACCTTTCTCACTTAGGCTCAGACCCTTCCCCGCCCCCAGCTTAGCTCCGTTGTTCCTTCAGGTGTTTTCATCAGTCTTCCTTCTTGGGCAGGGAGGCATTGGAGAAGAATCAAGATTAACTCATTCCCCAGCCTTAAAATGAGATTTGCATATGGCAGGAATCCTTTGTTTTCCAGTTTGACCCCCACCCCATCTTAATGGAAAAACACGAGAAGTCGAAGATGGTGTCCAGTACCAGGTGACATGATCAGCTTATGCTGCAGCAACCCAGCTGTGTCAAAGCAGCATCCCAGGAAACTTCTCAGGAAGGAGGGAGATTAGCATCTTCAAAGGCTTCCCCTAATGGCCCATCCAGGCTGTTTGCATACTGTCTGGTGGGCATTCCCCAGGTGAAAACACAGTTGTAATTGTTACATAGTTAATATACCTAATTTCAGATATAGAAATGATACATGCATACACATTGGATAATCATATTCAGTAAATCATAACCTTTCCATTGATCTCACATGACCCACCCATCTTGCATAAAATACATCTTACTTATGCCATATTCATATCATAAGCATATTTCTATGAAGAATATGGGACTGTAGTGTGCCAGCTGCCCCACTCCTGGAAAACAAGAGTTAAAAGCAGCCCTGGAGAGGGCTTCAGCTGTGAAAGGCTAGGCTGATTGGGGAAGCAGCCACAGTTGTGGCCAGCTCAATCAGTAGCCACTGAGGCAGGGTGGGTTTAAAGGGTTAGGGGTTCCTCTGGGAGGGGAGACCCAGAGTATGGGGGTACTGCTGTGGCAGAACCCTGAGGTAAAGGGGACCGGGGTCCAGGAGGGACACGGGGCCCGAGGCAGACAAAACACTGGCCTGCAGAGGGTGCTCTGGGCTGGAAAGAGTTAATTCCTGAGACGACCAGCAGGAGGTGCCGCTCCGGTGAGTCATCGCTTCACTACAGGGACATAATGTCACATGGTTAACTCATCGTGTTACATTAATCCTTTCACTAGGGATGATGTGACTAATATATCAGCATTGTGGCTGTTTTGAACAAAGACTTCTATCTCCTTCCTGAGCAGCATTAGAGGTTGTCAGTGAGTAAGGCTAATTGGGCTTCTAAGGTTCTTTTCTGTGACCATTAGCCCTTCCACATGTTAGCAGACAGAGCAATTATCTTGTGACAGGAACTCTAGAAATGCTGTTCAAGGATGCACCAGTTCAAAAAGCAGCTGAAGTACTGAATAGCTGCTGCTTTTGGTATATTATATTCTCTTTGTCCCTGTACATTTGGATTATGAAAGCAGAGGACCCCAATCATTATTAGCTGCAAATAGTATTTCTGATTTCAAACTGTCTTGGCCTGTGGGTGCAGTATATGGAGCATCTCCCAATTGCAGCTCTCCTATGATGATGGCATGCATGCTAAAGGCGGCACGCAAGCTGATTTTCAGTGGCACTCACACTGCCCGAGTTCTGGCCACTGGTCCGGGGGGGGGCGCTGCATTTTAATTTAATTTTAAATGAAGCTTCTTACACATTTTAAAAACCTTATTTACTTTACATACAACAATAGTTCAGTTATATATTATAGACTTAGAGAAAGAGACCTTCTAAAAACGTTAAAATGTATTACTGGCACATGAAACCTTAAATTAGAGTGAATAAACGAAGACTTAACCCACCACTTCTGAAAGGTTGCTGACCCCTGAGCTAGACTCACCATTGCCCACTCATGCAAAGATTTGAAAAAGCCCCTACATCATGTCCTTAAGGCCAACAGAGTCAGCCTCTGGCAAGTCACTTGAGAAATGAGTTGCAGAGCCAAGGAATCTGAGGAGAATGACCCACCTTCAGCCCCCAGATTTCCATACCAACAGAGTATCTCCAAAAAAGTCCAAGCTTGATTTCTGGTGCATTTGCTAACAGGGAAGAGGTGATTTTTCTTGGGTAGCCAGGACACAACAAAGCAAAACTTCATAGCTCAGCAGCTCATCATCAACGCTGCAAATTAATATTAGTAGGTAATAGGTCGTAAGATGTAACAGTTTATATTTTTCTCATCCCTAAGGAGCAGGAAGACAAACGAAGGAAAGTGTCTGTCTGAGATTTGGCAACATCAGTGCTTGCTCCTTAAATGCTTAATTACGGTGTTAGAATTTGCTGTAATCTCTACTGATGGAGAGTTAAATATGGACCCTTCACTCTTGCCTGGTTCTCTTTCACAATTGTGCATGTTTTTCTTCTCCTAAAAGATATACTCACAGTCTGTAGTTTCTGACAGTTCATCAGATGTACCAGCCAGTTGATGTTTAGCTACCATCCAAACCTATACATTGTTTTGGTACTTGCTAAGAGACCCACACGTTTGTAGCTATTTCGTACAGCACTGAGTAGAATGTAAATCATACAGTCTAGGAATAAGAAAATTAGTAGATCAGTTTACAAAGAGAGCCACTGTCACCTCTGCTAAGACTGTATTTATTTTACAAGTATATCAATAACTAGGAATCCTGTTAAGGGAAATTATTAAATAGTGGAGAGGGAGGCATTTTGATATCCAAATTCTTGGCTCCACTGCCTTGCTTTTCCTTTGGCTCTCTCTCCAGAGGTTGAAGACAATTTAGTGAACTAGCATAAACACTCTGAAGCTGAAGGCCAAGGTTGGTGCCTTTACAGTTTCAAGTTTAAATTTATATTTTGACTCTGAATATTGAAGCTCTCTTCTTTGTCCCTACATCATACCACATCCTCCATACAAAAGTTTGGGTTTTTGTTTTGTCTCTTTTTTTTTTTTTTTTTTTAGAAAATTAATGCACACATCACATGTATGGGGCCAGGGGCTGATCCTATTCCCATTAAAATCAGCCACAAAATCCTCATTGACCTCAGCAGGGGCAGGATTTGTCCCATTTTTGATAATTACAAATATAGGAGCTACAAATTATAGGCACATTAATGTACAAATTGGGAATATAGCAGTTGCTATTTTTCAGGCTTCTCAGTTTACAAATACATTAGTTTAAAAGCCATTCCCCTCAAGACTCATCACCACAGGCTTCATCTTTCACCGAGAGAGGTGTAAATGGCATTACACGTCTCAGTATCCAAAACTTTTAATGTGACAGCATAGAGTACCAAAGATCTCCAAAATTGGTATCAAAGGGACAATAATCAAACAGTCTTTATTGCTCAGGAGGGTGTGGGTGTGGAAAGAGATACAAATACCTATTTAGCTCACAAGATCCAGCCTCCTGAAGGCAAACAGAAAATGAGACTTTCCCCACTGCATGGGTCGGAGTAGACATGTTGCTTGCAGGGTAGGCAACCCATGTAAATTAGTTTCCCAACCCTGAACTGCACTATTCCCTATTCTTAGTTCTTTCCCGTCCTTGCAAGGCATATGTAGAGAGGCCTGGAACTATTTCCACCCTAGGGCTATTTTGTAACCTTCTTCCATGACTCCAACAGAGAGAGGAGAATGGAATCAAAATCCTTCCCACATGCCATTGTAAAATGAAACAAAAGAGAAACCCTGTCTTTGGAGATTTACACGCATACACACGCTTTCCATAAAGACAATTTTTCCTAGTCCCGAGGCAGTTTTTTATAGGTTTCCCTTTGGGTCCATTACCAATGCTTAGATATCTACAGCTAGGCTTTGATCAGCACTTAACTCTACAGTTCCTTTGAGAGCACCAGAGCGTTTCGTATTCTACATTAATTATAAAAGGAAGTATTTGTTTTCCTTCCTTAACAGGTGAAATGTAAGACCGGTTCATGAAATTTTCATGAAGCTAATAGATTAGGCCAGCATGACTAATATATCATCAGTTCTTGTCTGAAGTCCTATTGAGGCACCCAGTGACATTCAGATGTGTCTACTGAGAAGTAAAAAGACAGCTGGGTCCAGGCTTTTGAGTGATGTAATATACTGCAAATCAGTTTGGAACTTTGTTAACAGTAAATATTCAAAATACTACATCTACACCTAAACATATCTAAAATTGGAACTGTTATCAGACAAATCCAGCCCTGTATGATGTAATCCTGTCAACCATTCTTATACCTAAAATGTATTGACCTAAATAAGGAAGAAAATCATGCATCACGGAACCTTTATGTTGAAATGAAAATTATATTGGTCTTGATTCTCCACTGCCTTGCACTTGCACAATCAAAGCATGTAAAATGCTGTAATTGGGAAATGACAATGCAAAGTGCAAGACAGTGCAGAATCCAGTCCATTGGCACATCTAATCCATCCCCGCTCCCAGTACAGGATTATTCCCTCTGTTTTCTCATGTGTTGTCCAGTATAGTTTTTTAATTGTCTCCAAGGATGCGGCTTTCATTGGATCACTGTGTCCTTCCACCTTTCCCTAGGAAGATTTTTCCTTAGTCACCACAAAAAACTACACACACTTTTTACATGCCTGTCACACAATCACTTTTAAAAGCTTTTTCCTGTGGTTACGAGAAGAATGCTATAACAAATTTCAGGAACCCCTGCTATAAGAAGTAGAGGGGTTAGTAGCAACCCATTTAGGAGTTATTCCATGCATCTCAGTGGATTGTTGAGTCTGGAGCCTATTGGTGACAGGTTAAATGTCAATAGTGTTAACTATTACACTGCTGAGCATTCTAACAGAAACATCCAGCAAATGTGTCTCCATAATCCTAGACTGTCTCCCCCACTACCCTACGTACCAGAGGAGTCCAGAGAACAATTTCGCAATCCCAACAACTTTTAAGGTTTTAAAATTTGTTTTTGGAACAGAAGCAAAACCTTTTGAACATTTTTGTTCAATGGCATTGTCAAAACAGCTGGTTTTGGATCAAAAATTTCATGCTTTTGATGTGTCTCTTTCTTTTGTCAAAAGTGACCAGAAAGCCCTGGGCCTCAAAAACTTTCCCAACAAAAACTTGGTAAAACCCGATATGCCTCTGCAAAACATTTTGACTTCAAGTAATTCATATTTTGACAGTCAGGCATGGTGGGTGCCTTTCGTGTGGTTTGCCCACAGTAAATTGATGCACTTGATCTAAATGCAAAACACAGTACACGAAGGCTCCTGCAAACTTTGCATGCCAAGTGTATTGTCTCCCTCATTGTCACTTATGACTGAATTGTTATAAATCTGTGCAAGGAAACCACGACATTTTTACCAAGAAAATTCTACTCACTAATGCCAGATGGGGCATCTTTTTATTTATTTATTGATTTATTTTTAAATTCAAGTCCCTTGGTTCACTTATTACCAGGGTCTGTTTCATTTAAGCCGTGGTGGGATATTGATGAAGACTTGCTGCGCACTTTGGTTGAGTGCTAACTACCCTCAGCTTTCACTCATTTTAATCACCTTGGCCTTATTGTCGTAAGCCCCACGCCAGCCGTTCATTAACCACCTGCTAAACTTTAAGCATGTGAGTATTCTCATGGACTTCGCTTGCTTCACCAAGATTACTTGCATGCTTGATGTTAAGTACCATACTTAACTGCTACGCTATATGAGGGCCTTAGTTATTGCAACTCATTATTTTACAATCTAAAATCCATGGAAAGGTATTACACTCTAGTGTGTAAACATGTTACCCTTAGTTATAATGATAGAAGAAGACAAAATATTAATGTTATATATTTTCCACTCGGTTGGGTTCATCGTAGAACGAGTAAGAAAGGGAAATTTCAGAGTAACTGCAGATGTGTGGTGCTACCATAGAGAGCCAAGCAATTAGTCAAACAGTTGCTGTAATTAGGGTGTCTGTTGAGAAAGGGTATGGAATTGGCAGCCTGAGTACAATAACCTTGTCTGAAAGGCAGCGTTGTACTTGCACGGAGTACAGCAAGAATACTAGGTATTTTTTTTCTCTGCTACAATCCATAGAAGAACAATGGGCTGGTCTAGTCTCACACGCTTTCTCAGAAGCCTAAAATATCAGTGATTTTTGTACATGCAGCAACACAGGATTGGTCTGTCAGGGCTGTATTTCTTTTTTGGGTGATGGTACTAACAGTTAAGGGCCAGGGAAACCATCCAACAGCCAAAAGAAAGAAAAGCTCTATTTTGATTTGATCCAGTTGTCTGTTGGTTTCTCAGAAATTGGTTTGCTATTGGTTTCTCAGAAATTTTCTTTTTCCTTGGACACTAACTCTGATTATCTTCACTGAGACTGATTTTGCATCACCATAATTCCACTGACTCCAGTGAAGTTGATTATCATTTATACCACTGTGAAAACAGAATCAGGCTTTGAATGTTTGCAGAATTTGGAGCCTGTAGGCTAAACAGCTAAAAAGGGGTGATAAAGAGGGTTTTTAAATGAATATCACTACTGTTAGGTGGAGTGGATGTGGGGTTATGATAGCAACAGCTTTATTCTTGGCCCAAAGCAACAGAAATTGTTGAGCACAGTCACTGATTAACAACAAACTTCTTAAAATCCAACTTGGATGCAAAGGGAGCGGAGCAGATCTTCACAGAAGACTGGACCAAAACTTACATTTTAATCACAGAATTCACAAACCAGAGGAGTGGCTTTTTTCCAGGATGGCTGCTTCCACAGAAGAGCTCTTTGCCATGTTTGCTACTTTTTGATTCCCAGTGGATTGATAAAGATGGACACTTGGCTGCTGTAAAACAGAGAGATGGGGTGGAGATTAAGGGATTCCTGAATATCGAAGGAGACTATACCAGTATAGTTCCAGCCCAGCTTTTACAACCCAAATAACTAAATGGCCCTATTTATGGTCCTGAGTAACGACTAGGGTAGTGCATGGTATTTAGAACCAAAAATCATTCAGCTTCTTTGTGGACCTGGGATAGTTTTGCCTAACTAGCATGGCAGTGACTGGTTGAAATTTCTGAATGAGGAAGGCAGCTTTCTTTTTTCTTCCTCAACCTAATAATTCAGCAGCAGTACAGCTGTAATCCCTATGGACAAAATAATTGCTTTTGGTATGTGAAGGTTAGCTACATGTAATAACTACAGCTTCATGACGCTTATTTGCTCTGGGCAAGTCATCATTTGCAGCTATTGTGGTACAAGTGTCAGGCAATGAACCCGGTCCTGCTGGGATATGTTCTTACCATTAATGTCCTGGAGATAATGGAAGGATTTGAAGAGTCACCAAACGGTGATGGAGAAAATGAACACTCTTGCCCATTAACAGCTCCCCAGTGGTGCACCTATGTATCATTGCCGCACAGACTATTCATTATTCCACTCTGATGCAGATCCTAGTGGAGCACATACGCGAGTTTCTAGATATTAATGTTAGCTCACCAGTCAGTTAACAAGAATTTTGAAGAACTCCTGTTTGTATCCAAGGAAGAAGAATGGCACACTGTATATTCAAGATGGATGTTGATAAATTGGAGAGGATTCAGAGAAGAGCCACAGGATAATTAAAGGGTTGGAAAACATGCCTTATAGTGATAGACTCTAGGAGGTCAAACTATTTTGCTTAACAAAGAGAAGGTTAAGAGGTGACTTGATTACAGTCTATAACTGTCTACATTGGGAACAAATATTTAATAATGGGCTCTTCAGTCTAGTACAGAAAGGTGTAATATGATCCAATGGCTGGCAGTTGAAGCTAGGCAAACTCAGACAGGAAGTAAGATATACATTTTTAACAGTGAGAGTAATTAAACATTGGAAAAATTTCCAAGGGCCGTGGTGGATTCTCCATCACTGACAATTTTTAAATCATGATTGGAGGTTTTTCTAAAAAATCTGCTCTAGGAATTATTTTGGGGGCATTCTATGGCCTGTGTTACACAGGAGGTCAGACTAGTAGCTATTTAACACACCATGGCTCTGCCTCAGTCCCAGAGTATACACATGAGAAACCACTTGAGGCCATGTGGTCTGAAGAGAGTTTTGGAGCTAGAGAAGTGATTCTGATCTATCAAGACTTTGGTGCAGATGCTTTGCAACACAAAAGGAACCTAGATGCCTAAGAAGAGAAAGTTAAACTCCATAATGAGCAAGCCTCTGGATGCAGTGATTGTATCAGTGGTCTTTAATGGCAACCTATTACAATATACACTAAAGAAAAAAGAACAGCTATGCTTTAAATACTGACCTGAGTCATAAATAATTTCTCCGATTTCTGCATCTCCTCCAATAACGGTTTTCCTATCGAAATTTTCTTGTTTATTCATTGAAAACACTACCGTGTTTCTGTGACAAAGTATCAAGTGCTGTAAGTGTGCAGCCATATGCACAACTACCAGGGTTGGCAATATAGAGCTAGCAAGTAGACACTGCAGTGATGGGCAATACAGAAAAATTATGATCACAGATTAAATAGATGAGATTCCCTTTGAAAATACTCCTCAATATTCTGTGGATGGCCAAACCTGGAACTTCCCATCCAAACTTTAGCCTAAAGCTGAACTGATTCTTTGGCCCATCTCTACCACAATCACTCATTTGTTTACTTTAGGCTGTGCAATAAAAAAGAGAATTCCTTTTTTGTCACACGGTTTGCTGGTACTGTATAGCAGTCCCTAAAGGCTGGAGAAATTGGAATCCCTTCTGGTTAGCAATGTCTAGTATCACTAAGGCAGAAATCTCACACTCCCACTGTTAGGGAGAAATAAATTTAAAAATCCTGTAAAAGTCTGGATTGCCTCTTGTATTTCGTTTAGATTCTTGAATGGTTTGGGGTTGAGCAGAATGGGTTTGAGGTATCAGGCAGAGGGGAAAGTTTCTTATCTAAAAATAAAAATACAAATCACAGCTGACTTTCTTTTTTTAACTTTATTTATTTTAGGATCTTGGGCTTGCGACAAGTGTATGTTTAAGACAGTCTTGTGAGTTTTCGGGAACTGATGTGTTATAACATGAATCTTTGATTCCCGTTTTACAGCCAGTGCTGATTTCCCATACAATGGTCAAGCTATAGGAGATGGAGTTAACAGGAACTCTGCCATTATTGGAGGTAAGAAAAATATATGCATTGGTAAGATGTTTTGTAGCTTGTGCATAGACGTCTGAAACTGCAGAAAATAGTGTGTTCAAACTGTTTGGCTGAGTTAAGGGTTTCCCTACATGGGACAGTTATACCAGTGTAAGGTAAGGTATGAATATAAACCACTGCAGTTATACTGGGCTAAGGAGGTCTACATGGGGAATTACATCAGTATAAGAGTGCCTTTTTTCAGTTTAGCTTATGGCACTTTGGAAGCTATTTAAGTTATAGTAAAAAAAAGCTACTTTTATTCAGCGTCATTGTATTGGCATAACTGGTAACATTTCCTGCAGTTTAGTGTAATGAATTAGTACACACCAATCAGCATGAACCTGGGGCCTGCTCCTGCTCCCACTGGAGTAGGTTCAAGCCTGTAGATTCAAAGGCTGTAGGTCAAGCACACTCTGTTATGCTCTTGGCATAATTCAGCTTTCATGCTGACCTCACCTCTACTTAGAGGCCAGATTGTGTCCTAACACCTGACAGAACCTCATTATAATTACAAATGCACAAGTTATTCATTGCAGAATTTGGCCTCAGCATCTAAGGGCTTGGTCTACACTTAAAACGCTGCAACAATACAGCAGCAACACTTCAGTGAAAACACTACCTATGCCGATGGGAGGGGTTCTCCTGTCAACATAGGTACTCCACCTTCCCAAGAGGCGGTAGCTAGGTCAACGGGAAAATTCTGGCTACACCGGGGACTACGTTTGTTTAACTGCCTCTCTCATGGGATGTTCATTTTTCACTGCTTAGTGAAACTGGCTTGTGAGCAGGATTTTTTTCTTAATCATAATTCAGAGATTATCTGCAAAATGTGGATCCTGATTCAGATTTATACATACACATATGTATCCTTAGGTCTCCTGGCCTGCACCATACAAAGGGGTATTCAGATAAGAGGGTGGGGTCTGAGCCCCTCTTTAATTAGCACCATAGTATGCGAGAGAGAGATAGTATTGCCACGTTAATCTCCAAATGCATTCAAGTATTTTTCTAAAAGATAAACCTTTCATCTTAAAATCTGTTTTAGGGAGAAATTACCACAGCTTCCTTTCATTTAGCCACAACGAAACAGCTTCAATACGGGGGATAGGGAGGCAGAAAGAGAGAGTCTGTAGCCTGGTGATTAGAGCACTCACCTTGGGGGTGGGAGACTGAGGATCCAGTCCCCCTGATCCAAAGGGGTTTTTTAATTATTTATGCACAGGAACAGCTTCAACAGGAGAGATTTAGGGGTTTCCACAGAATATCCCATAGCCCAGTGGTTAGAGCACTCACCTGAGACATGGCAGGTCTCTGTTCAAATCCCTTCTCCTCATCAGGTAGAGGCAGGATTTGAACTAGGGATTGCCCACACCTCAGGTGAGTATCCTAACTTCTGGGCTAAAAGCTACAAGGGAGTCCTTCCTCTTAAAATGACATAGGTGCCTAATCCCAAGAGAGGTTTTATATCTGAGAATTCAAAGCAGAGGGAGGTGCCTCCCTGCATCCAGACTTAGGTGCCTATTTCTGAGAGGAGTCGGGGCTGGGGGGGAAGGTCTTGTACACCCCTCCCTCAGCTTGCCATCTCCCATTGGTTATTTTAGTCGTCTACTGTGCTTGCTTTTGTGAATCCCATTCTGAGGTGCCTATCTTTCCCCATTCATTTTACAGGGAGCCTGAGAGCTCTGTGAATCTCATTAATTTTTCTGGTCACCTAAAAGTTACGTGTGGTGATGGTGACTTAAGTATCTTTGTGAATCTAGCCCTTATTATCAAACCTGCCCCTTTTTATGGTTGAAAAACTAAGTGTCTATAGCTGGTTGGAAAATAGAAAAATGTTTACAAATTTTTTTGTGAAAAAATAAAAAAAAATTGAAATTGAAAATATTTTGACGAGCACCAGCGTTTATCCCCCATACGAACTGGGCTCCCTCCGAGCACAGAATTGCATCTCTGAATATATGGAACCGTAACTAAACAACAACCTGAATGCCCAGCTCATCAATTACGAAGCCTCCTATAAAACGACTGACTACGGAAGAGAAAAGGCTTTCTAGGATTGTTAGCATGAGAAGCTTGCAGTTTTCCACCCTGGATGAAATTCACACACCCACAGAGGGCCCATCCGGCCATCTACACCATAGATGTGCCACTTTAACACCACTGCCGCCCATTGGGAACAAGAGGAAGGTCATTAAGGGGGCTTGCTATGTCAAGGCACTCAGTACTTGCCTCAACTAGGCTATTGCAGAGGTAACTCTAAATAGGATAGTGCAGTTGAGAATAGATCAGGTGAGAGGCAACCTCACCTGACCTCTTGGTGGTTCAGAAGGCCAGCACCCACTATCCCAGACAAATGCAATAGGCATCATAGAAGGCCTGTGCTGCATCTCCATGGCTTACCTACAGATGACATGTGGATTCTGTCCCACAAGGAGTTGCCCTGACAAAGTCCAGGTAACTCATCTTCATTTATACTGGTATTCAGTGGGAATAATTGGGCCCTCTGTCTGTATGACTATCCGTGAAGCACCAAACACACCTGTGGACTGTATAAATAGTAACAATGATGAGGTTCAACCATTGCAGTAAGGATTAGGGGATTCTGTTTGATTAAGTTTTGGAGTAAACCACAAAGAAATTCCATGGACATTAGTAGAGCCAAACAAAAAAAGTGCCAGATTAGGGTAAACATATGAAGTTGACAGTAAAATCAAGCCCGCATGGAATTCCTGAATTTTATTTTATTTTTTCTGCTTCTGTCATTCTTCCTATCCATTAGGTGTCATCGCTGTTGTGATCTTCACCATACTTTGCACGCTGGTATTCCTGATACGCTACATGTTCCGTCACAAGGGAACCTACCACACCAATGAGGCCAAGGGGGCGGAGTCTGCTGAGAGTGCCGATGCAGCCATCATGAACAATGACCCCAACTTTACGGAGACCATTGATGAGAGCAAAAAAGAGTGGCTTATCTGAGAGTGTGTGGAGGGGGTGGGAAGCAGGGCTGGGTGGGGGTGGGGATGACTCTTTTAGCGAGGAGAGAACTCTCTACTTCAGACTCTTGAGCACATCTAGTAAAAAGATCAGCACAAATGGAAGAGCAAGCAACAGGCAAAACCGATGAGACTGGAAACAAGGATAACACACACATTTAAGAAAAGTACTTTTTAATATTCATTTGCAATGAATTGCCCCTTCTGTATCCCAACAACAACAAACAACAGCTTTTAGAGCTTCAGCATTGGTTAAAATTTGTCAGTAATACCTGTCTTTTCTGTGTGTGTTTAGAGATGTTCTAAATACCCGTGATGATAACAGGGCCAGTTTTCTACATTTTTTAAAAGCCCTTTAGAATGTGGATATTTCTGTCTTGAAAACAGCTTACATATCGATACATCCTCAAAGTGTTCTTTTCAGTCATGCATAGTCGGTTCCAGACAGGTTGCCATAATACCCATAATACTGGTTCACATATTGTTTCATTTGGTGGTGTTTGAATTGAGGTTTAAAAGTTCTAGGGGAGGAAGTGGGGTAGAGAAAAGAGTATCAAATCATATTTGCCAATTTTCAATCATCTCGTGCCAACACTTTAAGATTCTCCCACTTTGGCACAGGCATTTCAAAATGTTGATTGTGTATAGTACTTATCAGCAATGTAAAAATATTATAATTATTCTGACTATAGGAGAGCAGTAAAAGCACAGGAAAATTTTTGTTTTGGTTTGTTTATTTAAATCAGAAGGGGTCTGTAGACCTAATCTGTTTCTGTAACTTTGGCTATGATGCTGCTGACCTGAGGCCACATGGCGGTTTCAGTTTAAACTCAGCTCTGCCTGTGATATATTGGCGTACACCGTATGTAGGCATAAGCATTGTAGTTGGGAATTAGAGTCAGACTTCACCGTTTGTTTGCTTCATAGGCTGTCACAGAACTATTGGTGCAATTCTAAGGAATGCGTTTGATCCAACAGTTTTCACATAATACTTTTCTGTCATTGGCATAGCAATTTAGTTTGTTCTTTAAATCTTTGGTTTAAATCCCTTTGTGAAGAAAGCCTCTGTCACAGTGTTCTCTCGGGCAGTAAGGTAAAACCAGAGGCTTAAAGAGTCCTGCTCATAGAGAGGGCAGCAGAAACACACAGCATGAGAGCAGAGGTCCTTTTTTTAACAGGTTGCCTGATTGCCTGATCAGTTTCACTGTCTTTCTGGAGTACTGACTAAGGCCTGCAAAGGCAATATCTAGTGCTTCAGGGATCACAATCTCTCAGACCAGCTGAATGTCAGGCATGTCACTGAGAAAGAGGCAGTCAGTTTGCAGAGAGGGTAAGTGGTAGCCCGAATAGTTAATTTCATCCTTTGATGGCAATAACGTGGTTTTTGCTTCTCCACTGCAAAGGAGCAGGAGTCTCCAATAATCTTGTTTAATGGAGACACAGGGCCTTATGGGTAGTTATGCGTGGAACAGAATGAAGATATGAATGTATAGCAGGACATTTACTGTGCATCAAAAACCAGAATCAATACTAAGAATTTCTTATGAAAGGATTTATGCCTGTGGCATTTTTGGTGTCATATAACCTTATAATATTTACAATTTTGGTATGCACAGCTTTAATCCATTCCTTCAGTACCTATTTGCAAGACTTATTTGAAATTCAGATGAACATCGCTCTGAACTAAGCAATGCTGTTTTCTTTTAGTTCCTTCTTCCCCTTTCTTTATTTTTGCTTTATAGCATTATTTTGTTGGATGTTGTAAAGTGAAAGGACATTTTTTTTTAATTAGAGATGGAATATTAGAGCATTTTCAGGATTCCTTTGTATTCATAGGTCTTAAAACTGCTTCCTTGTGTATAAATGCACAGTTAGCAGACATGGCAACAATTTAAGACATTGGGTATGTGTCAAGGCCTTTTGTTAAAACTCTCCACAGTCTGTCTCTCAAACGGGACTTGCTGAATCACTATAGCTAATGTAGATCTCAAACCCATTACTTTCTTCAGGGTATGGATTTGGACTCAATATGTAAATTTGGCCAGTTTTAAGAAAGTTATTGTCTGTTTCTCAGGTATCTTGATGGCGGTGGGGTCCAAACAGGAAAGAAACCCATCTTTGCCCCACCCCATGCTTAGCACTGGTTTGCCTCAAAAACTATCATCTCTCTCTTTGAGTGAGAAGTCGTTATTCTTGTTTAAGATCAGTGGGTATAAGAAGAATATCCTCCCCCTGAGGAGTGTCAAAACAACACTATAGCACTTTGAAACTAATCTGCCATACATCACTAGCTCTTCAGGCCAGCCACCTCTTCTGTTGGGTGGGTAGGTCACAAAAATCTTCTCTTCTAGTGAAGAAAATCCCACTTTTCCTTATTGATTTTAGTTTATTAATTTAATTTCAAATGGTATTTTAGGCATTCCCATCAAAGACTATGCATGTTACTTCAGAAGGCCCAGGTACAGCAAATGAGAGCAGAGCGCCCATTTCCTTAGGCTGTGATTTTTGTTGCAGTAAAAAGGCTGACTTTCTAACTGAATTTAGCGTGAGAAGTGTCAGTTCTGCCGCCTGAGACTGGAGCCCTGTGGTTCTTCACACAACCAAGACCGCAGAAGTCACCGCAGAGACACACTTCCCAACTAACATGCCTCATCCCTGCGCTGGAAGGGCAAGCGGATAGTTGTCTCTCCATGTCCAGTCAAGTCTTCGGGTACTTGGTTGACCTAGCAACAAGCATATCAGTTATGACAGTGGTCTTTGTGATGGTGATGTCTGTTCATTAATAACTAAACTCAGACCACCAACTCAATTCACATGAGGCACTGAGCAGCCATCTGATGGAAATGATGGACTCGGTCTCGATTCAAACCCGTGCAATAAAGAAGAAAGGCAAAGTCAATGCCAATACCCTTAATCATCTGGTCTCCCAACCTTCTCTCTCTCTCAGCTCACAGACTCAGAGCTCTTCATGTGAAGCTCATGAGAGCTGTGTAAATTTGTGTAGATCTCTTTGCAGGGAAGCCTCATGCGGTGAGGAGAAGAAGCTGGTAGTAAACTTCAGTGTTATGATTATTTTCCTGATTCAGTAGGAATAAGGAGTTGCCAGGAGCTATTTCTATTAATGATTGAAAATCTTATTGAGAGCTGCATTAGCAATAGTGTATTTCCTTAAACTGGAAGGGAGAGAGCTCAGCAGGCTAAGACAATGGATTTGACATTGCAGACTGACACACCAGTATTTGATGGTGGAGATGGTGTCTTGGCTGCCGGTTCTTGTAGCCTTTTCGTAGAATGCCTTGTAGATAGAATGCCATGGTGACTAGTCTTACGTAGGACAAATACTAGCCCTGCAGGGCCCCAGGAACTGAGAAGCAGCAGACTAAGATGGGTAGCTTGCAAAAGAAATGGTGATATTTTATATGATTCATGAGGGGAGTTTACGGGTACTTCTGGTTGCTAAGAGAGTTTGTACTGACCAACTGAGCAGTTAAAAGGGCAGGTAATATCGTGAGTTTTTGGCAAGTGCTATATATCTTCCTGTGGTGGCTAAACCTGAATCATAACAGAGTGAATCCTGATGCGTACACAACATTGCACTTGCCCTGAAATGTACTCAGATATCATAGAAGCATAGTGCACATTCAGCTGAGTCAGTTTTCTCACTCATTTTAGTCCCTTTCCCTGTTTGAACGTGTGGGGAATGTGACTCTAAAAGGCCTGCTCCTGCTCCCATTGAAATCAATGGCAAAATTCCTGTTGATTTCTGTGGGGGGCAGATTGGGTCCAGAATCAGGAGTGTCGGTCTAGTGGGGTAATGCTAAGGGGCATTTGGATCTACAGTCAAAATAAAGGCACCCAGGAGATGAGCTGTGAAGTGCCAAAGAAATTTTGTCCTATCCAAAATGGTAAAAATTAAAATGTTGATAACAAAACAGCCTTTAATAGAAACCAGCACTCTAATCTGTTGTTTCTTATGTGTTCATTCAAATGCCCCTTATTCCATATTAGAGTCAGTAGACATTAGAAATGACCTTTAAAATCAGAAATAAATATTAAACAAAAATGTGACATTTCAGTTAGGACTATAGGATTTGTGCCTACCATACGCACTGCACCTTTGGTCTCTTACACATAGTTATGTTCTTCACAGCAGTTACCGCTTGAAAGGTATGGAATTTGCAACATGTTTTTAATCATGCTCAAGACAGCATGATGCATAGAAAAGGGTGGTTTTCAATATTTCACAAAGATTGCCAAAGAGGAAGTGTATAATTACAAGTTTACGGTAGAGCTATGAATTCTTTTTTAGAAGAGAGTCTATTCCGTGATTACATTTTCATCAAAACAGAGTCTCTTTTAATGGCAGATGCATCTAACTTCCAGGGTACCAATTGAAATGTGAAGCTGTTTCTCAGACTGATAAGCAGTAGCTTTTTAATATGGTTTCTCACTCAGATTATCTTCCATTGTGTCATAAGCATGGTGACTCTTGAAGGGTTACATTGTTGAAAAGCAGAATCTAAATTCTGTCTTTGTTAATCAAAATTGGTATTCCATCCTAGAGATATGAAACAGGAATCTCACCCTCCAAAAGCAACAGCATGTAAATTAGAACGAAAGAAGGAAAATATGTATGTATGCCTAATATCCTTTGTGAATGTCTTTCCTTTAGTTAAAAGTTCTATTAGAAACCAGATTAATAAATAAAAAAAATAGAAATTCTACATAGTTTTAATTATCCTAACAGCTGCTTCCTTGTGCTTTGTATGTTCTGATCATTGTCTATATTTTTTTCTTCCTCTAACAATAGGAAGTCAATTTGGAAAGGACAGAAGTCTCTGCCTCGTGAGAAAAGACTCAGAATATGCAGGGACTCATATCCTCTCCAAAAGGACTTGTTCCGCATTGCAACAAAGAAGGCAGTCATACACACAAACAGTGATTGCTTAAAAATAAGAAACTGTTGCTTGACTGTGTTTAGTTTTCATTTCAACCAGCCTTGATTACATGCTGAAGGCCAGCTCCTAGGCTAGCGTAAGTCGGCATAGCTCCATTGACTTAATGAGAGCTGTACCAATTTAGGGCAACTGAGGATCTCGCCTCAAAAGTTTGGTCTGCACAAAATGACTGCTTTTGCTGTGATTGTCGCCATTCAGGTGCCTTTGCAGGCAGTGTTAAGGAAGTTTTGCTGTTGCTAGCATTCATCGTGCATCGTATCTTCTACATGGTAGTATTAAATACCTATCAAAGTTCCATCTCTTAAAATAACATAGTATAGTCCATTTGTGTTCCTTCAGCACCATACTTCTGTCTTTGAATGTGGATGTGAGCCTACTATTGAATGCAGTGAGTTGTGTATGCATATCTGAGGGCAGAATTGTGCCCTCTGTCTGTTAATGGGTTAAATTATCAGGTTCCAGAAAGCTTTTATATTAAATCCTTTCATAAAAGTATATGAATTGTACTTGAATAAAAGTATGTGAAACCAAGCAGGGAAACATGAATGCTACAAATACCAGTGAGTCAGGGGACATAGTTATATCATTGTCCCCAACCTGTTGTGCTGTCTACTACAAATTGCCTTGATCATGTTCCAAAACCAACTACAACCCTGGTTCTGTCTAGGACTTTAGCTCAGTTTCTAGAACATGATTACATATACATGACAAATTGTGACCCTGTTGTACCCTGGCAGTCCTGACTCTGCTATATTTATACTGTGGGAGCTCAAGAGGGGGAGAATAGTTGTATGTTCTAGTGGAAGTAGGGTTACCAGATGGCAACTGTGAAAAACGGGACAGGGGGTGGAGGCTAATAGGTGCCTATATAAGAAAAAAACAGGACTGTCCCTTTAAAAATGGGACATCTGGTCACCCTAAGTGGAAGGATGTTCATCTTGATGGGAGTACTGTCATGTGGCTAGAGCAATGTACTGGGATTGAAGACCTGTCCATTTTATTATCATCTCTGCTACTGACACACTGCACCTTTGGGCAAAGCTTTAACCTCTGTCTGCTTCAGTTTATCCACTGTGTGTTTCATGGAGGTTAGTGTGTGTGTGTGTGTGTGTAAAATACAAGATTATTTTGAGTGTGATGTGTATAGTTATTGAATAAGCATTCACAATTGCATTTCATTCTGAAGACTTTAAAGTGTGTGAGTGTGGCAAAGTGAAAATGAGGATTATATCAGAACCATTGCAGGGTTGAAAAGTATCAGGTGATAGAGATAACTGTCTATCTTTAAATTCAGCAGGATGAGGGAGAAGAAGGCACTCAATTTGGCCCACACGGCAGTTTTGTTGTTGACCTGAATGGGAACACGGCTGGACCTAGTACCCTGAACTGCATTTCTTTGGCCATCCAAAATACAGTTGCAGGCTAAGTTTAGCATGACATAGCTTTTGTGCTTGGGGTGTGAAAAATTCACAACCCTGAGCACCATAGTTGTGCCGACCTAACCCCTGGTGTAGACGCAACTAGGATGATGAAGGAAAGCTTCTGTTGCCTTAGCTACCCCTGCTCCAGGAGGAGGATTCCCTGCAGTGATGGGGGAAGACACTTCCCTTTCTGTAGGATGCATCTACACCAGAGTGCCAGCAGCCGAGCTGCAGCGCTGCAATTCTACATCTCCTGTGACGTATGACTCCGCTTTTCACGTACAAACAATTCTCCTGCCAAAAAGCGTTAAAACGAAACTTTCAGGGACTTCAGTGAGTCAAAGAGAGAGAAGGAAAATTGTTGAGGCAACAAAAACAAAACCAGGTTAGGCACTCTCAAAAGAGAGCAGGGTGCGAAGAGGTTTCAGCACAGAGAACGTTTACTTTGATTGTAATGAGGTTTTCTGTTTCTCAGACATCAACTGAGAAAAGCAAAGCATGGCAGCTTTGAAATAAAAAAAAAGAAAAACCTGAAGCTGTGAGTAGAATCAGGTGCCCAATTTGCTTCATCTGGTTCCCTTCTGAAACATGCCAGGCTGTGATATTGACTGCTTAGGCCCCTGTTGGGCATCTACATTTATCGACCAGGACTTGAGAAAAGTGTGTATCTCTTGCTTTACCGAGCAATTTACAGTTGCTGTAAATTACCTTTTGCAGAGTTAATTCTGCCCTTTGCACAAGCTGGAGCAGTGACATTATCATTTAATTCATTAGAAACATAGCAGAGATATTGATTGGTGTTAATATATGGTTGCCCCTGCCATTCCTGAGCCCAGTAAATGACTGTGGTAATGAGCATTGATATGGAATGAAGGCTGGTGTCCGGCACATTGAATCAGGTGGCTGAGATTTCTAGGAAACAAGAAATAGGAATTTGATCTGAATGAAACTCAAAAACAAAAACATAACTTGATGTTTGCGGGATTGTTTTGCTAGGTAATGGATGAGCTATGGATTTGTAAAGTCTTTAGTCAGCATTCTCCTCTCCAGTATGTAGTGTGAACTGTTAGCTACAGCGAGACAGTTCTCCTCAGAGTATGTGTGTTGCATGGTGTGCAGACATAATCAGTCCAGAATATACAAAACAGTGCTCTGGATAGTGGCGCCGTTACATGCAGGTCAGATTGAGAGCAGAGAGGAAAGACGGCCATGTGGTTGAAGGGCTGGCATGCTGGGTTCAAATTCTGGTTCTTTCCCAAATTTTTTGTGTGATCTTGAGTAAGTCACTTCTTCACTCTATGCCTCAGTTCCCCATCTAGGAATGGGGACTCATATCTTTCTACCCCCAGGGATGATGTGAGGAGAAGTTCACCGCTGTTTGTGAAGTGCTCAAATGCCACGCTGACAGATCCATCTAAGTACCTAGGTAGATGGAATTTTGTTGTTTGACAGATTGTGTGCGGGGGGTTAAATCCACCCTTTCACTTCAAACTAGATAGATCTAGCTAATTTATACAGCCCCCATTACCAGAGTATGTGAGCACCTGACAAACATTTATTCTCACAACCACCCTGTATGGTCTTATCCCCTCTTTCCAGCCAGAGAGCTGACACTGGCTCAAGCTCGTACATGCAGTCTGGGGTGGAGCTGGGAATCCTAAGTCACTGGCCAGGGGCCTAACCACTAGACAACCCTTCTTCTCTGCCTTTGAGGCAGTTCTCAGAAGGGTTGGTGTCCTTCCCAATTTTCCACTCTATCCCCACATTGTTGCAATTGCTCTTGTGCCCAAGGTGAGCTGGTGGCGGCTCTTTCTGGATCTAGTCAATACTGCTCTGGAACGATCACCACATTGATGAGTCACTCCCTTCCCTCAGGGGCTGCATGTGCTTCCTCTGCAGCATTCCCAGCCTGAGCATGCACACTGATAGCTCTCTTACACACAGGCGTGTCTTTGGTTGTCAAGAGTGCACTGTGACAAAGTTCCTGCTCTACCTTGGTGGGTCTTGCACTTATTGGCGGATTTGCTCGCCTTGGACCTTCACGGCAGCCCTCAGCTTGGCCGTTTTTCTGAATTCACAGTCCAGGTCGACGACTCCTGTGTCTGACCAGGAGTTGGGAGGATTTAGGGGGAACCCGGGCCCATCCTCTGCTCCGGGTTCCAGCCCAGGGCCCTGTGGAATGGAGCTGTCTAGAGTGCCTCCTGGAACAGCTGTGTGACAGCTACAACTCCCTGGGCTCCTTCCACATGGCCTCCTCCCAACACCTTCTTTATCCTCACCATAGGACCGTCCTCCTGGTGTCTGATAATGCTTGTACACCTCAGTCCTCCAACAGTCCGCGTTCTCACTCTCAGCTCCTAGTGCCTCTTGCTCCAGCTCCTCACACAGACACCACAAACTGAAGTGAACTCCTTTTTAAAACCAAGGTGCCCTGATTAGGCTTCCTTAATTGATGCTAGCAGCTTCTTGATTGGCTGCAGGTGTTCTAATCAGCCTGTCTGTCTTAATTGTCTCCAGAAGGTTCCTGATTGTTCTGGAACCTTCCCTGTTACCTTACCTGGGGAAAAGGGACCTATTTAGCCTGGGGCTAGTATATCTGCCTTCTATTACTCTCCTATAGTCATCTGGCCCGACCCTGTCACATATCCCCCCACCTCTGCTCAACACTACGGGGTTGGGCAACTTGGGACGTCAGGCAGTGTACTCGTGACAAGCTATCTGCATTGCCATGGTGGCTTCCAGCCCGGTGTTGTACGGTGAATTGGAAAGGTTGTAGGGACAGGAACCATCTGGTCACCCTCGCGTTCTTCTCTTTATTTCGCTGCATCCACTGGAGGGGTGCATGGTCGGTCACAAGGGTGAACCATCGTCCCAGAAGGTATAACGTAGTGTTTCCATGGCCCATTTCACAGCGAGGCACTCTCTTTCAACCACGGCATACTTCTGCTCTCTCGGGAGGAGTTTCCTGCTGAGGTAGAGGATTGGGTGTTCTTCATCTCCGACCATCTGCGATAGGACAGCTCCCAATCCTATTTCAGATGCATCTGTTTGTAAAATGAATTCTTTGTTGAAGTCTGGGGCTATAAGCACGGGGTTAATGCAGAGGGCTGTCTGTAGATCCATGAATGCTTTCTCTGTGGCATCTGTCCACTTCACCATGTCTGGACCCCGGGCTTTTATCAGGTCTGTCAGGGGACTCGCTCTGATAGCAAAATGGGGAATAAATTGTCGGTAGTACCCCACCACACCCAGGAATGCCCGGACTTGCTTTTTCCGATTCGGCCGGGGCCAATTTTGGATAGCTTCTAGTTTCTTTAGTTGGGGCTTGACAATGCCCCTTCCTACAATGTAGCCAAGGTATTTAGCCTCGGCTAGCCCTATAGCACACTTGGCTGGGTTGGCTGTGAGGCCAGCCTGTCTTAGCGTGTCCAGAACCACTTCCACCTTTCCTAAGTGGTTTTCCCAGTCGGGGGTGTGAATAATCACATCATCCAGGTATGCCGCTGCATAACTGGTATGGGGCAGTAGGAGCTTGTCCATAAGACGCTGGAATGTGGCAGGTGCCCCATGCAGTCCAAAAGGAAGAACAGTATATTGAAACAGACCCTCTGATGTAGAGAATGCCGTCTTTTCTTTCACATCTTTGGCAAGGGGAATCTGCCAGTATCCCTTTGTTAAATCAAGGGTGGTCAAAAATCGGGCATTGCCCAGGCGGTCAACTAACTCATCGATACGGGGTATGGGCATGCATCAAATTTGGATATCTCATTCAGCCGGCGAAAGTCATTACAAAACCTAGTGGTGCCATCAGGTTTGGACACCAACACAATCGGGCTTGACCACTGACTGTGGGACTCTTCGATGACTCCCAGCTCCAACATCCTTTTTAGCTCTGCCTTGATCTCCTCCCTTTTTGCCGCTGGGACCCGATAGGGCCTTAAAGTTACCTTTGCCCCAGGGTCTGTGATAATGTGGTGATATGCTTCGATGGTCCGGCCTGGTTTGGTTGAAAATACGTCCTGGTATCGGTTGATCATCTCAGTTACCTCCTTCTTCTGGTTTGGTGTCAGATCAGTGGATATCCTGATCTGCTCCTGCATATTATTTCCCTGGATTGGGGTCTCTTGGGCCACTACACACGCCTCTTGTTGGTGCCAAGGCTTTAAGAGGTTAATGTGATACATTTGTTCTTGTTTCCGGCGTCCTGGCTGCCGCACCTGGTAGATTTTCTCCCACGGGTTCAACCACTTCATAGGGCCCCTGCCATTGGGCCAAAAGCTTTCTTTCTGCCATGGGTACCAACACCATCACCCGATCCCCTGGTTGCAACTGTTGGGCTTTTGCCTGGTGATTGTAATGGGTTCGCTGGGCCTCCTGCACCTTTTCCAAATGTTCCCGTACAATAGGAGTGACCTGGGCTATCCATTCTTGCATCTGCAATGCATGGTCAATTATATTTCTGCCCTCTTTGGGTTCCTCTTCCCAGATTTCTTTTGCAATATCTAGTATGCCACAGGGGTGGCGTCCATGTAGTAATTCAAAGGGGGAAAACCCAGTTGAGACCTGCGGTACCTCCCAGATTGCAAACACAAGGTAGGGTAGTAGAGTGTCCCAATCCTTCCTGTTTCAACTTACCACTTTCCTTATCATTGCCTTGAGGGTTCGGTTAAACCTTTCTACCAGCCCATCAGTCTGCGGATGATAGACTGAAGTTCTCAGGGTATGTATATGGAGCAGCGTACAGAGGTCCTTCATTAGCTTCGACATAAATGGGGTACCTTGGTCTGTTAATATATCCTTTGGTAGCCCCACTCAGGAAAAGATCCCCACCAACTCTTTAGCTATCATTTTAGAGGCCGCGTTCCGCAGGGGGATGGCTTCTGGGTAGCGAGTAGCATAATCCAGAAAGACAAGTATATATTGGTGTCCCTGGGCTGTCTTCTCCAGGGGTCCCACTAGATCCATGGCTGTTCGCTCGAAGGGGACCTCTATGATGGGAAGGGGTATTAAAGGTGCCCTCAAGTGGGGACGGGGACTGTGCAGCTGACACTCTGGGCAGGATGCACAGTACCTCCGCACTTCTTCAAACTCCGGGTCAGAAGAATTGTTACAGGACCTGTGCCAGGGTCTTCTCTACTCCCAAATGCCCCCCAAATAGATGACTATGGGCCAGACTTAATACAGCATTCTGGTGCTTTTGAGGTACTAGGATCTGCTGTACCTTCTGCCCCTGTACTGATGCAACCCAGTATAAGAGATTCTTCTTCATTATGAAGTAGGGTCCTGGTCCCTGGGTTTTCCCTTCCATGGGGACCCCATCTATTTCGGTCACCTCCTTCCTAATGTTGTCGTATCTTGGGTCTTCAGCCTGGTCCCGTCCAAAATTTCCTCTCTCGGGGCTAATCTGTCTGAGATCTAGGGAGCCAGTCTCTGTCGCCTCTACTGGTTCAGAGGCATTAGGGTGTGGGTCAGACTTGGGTGCTTCTCCTTCCTGGGTGGCCTCCTTTTCAGCTGCTCGGGTCCGCCTACCTAAGAGAGCGACCCTCTGGCTTTGGGCCAGTATTCGGGTTCCCAAGGCCTTAGCTGCCCTTCTTTCCCTTTTCGTCTTTCTACGCTGTCTGAGAGTGGAGAACAAATCTGGGGATATTTCAGAGAAGGTTGGGGGTTGACAGTCTACTGTGGATGCCTCACTACTTTCAGGGCTTCCCCCTTTCTCCAATTCCCCTACTGGGAGTAAGTCTCCAAACCCTCGGAAGTCCCTCCCTATGAGCACTGGGTATGGGAGTTTAGGGGCTACACCTGCTGTTACCTCAGTAGTGTTCCCCTGAATCTCAATTTTTACTGGGATGGTGGGGTAATAACCAACTATCCCATGGACGCATGTTATCCCCGTATGCTTAGCCCACAGCAGCTGACTACACTTCACAAGCTTCCCCGAGACAAGCGTGATAGCACTCCCCGAATCAACCAGTGCTGTGGTCTCTACCCCATTTAGCTTCACTGGTCTAATGTACATATGTAGGGTTAGTGAGACCCTCACAAGGTGGATTAGGGAGCATGGGTCTGCCCAGTTCCCCAGGTTACACTGCATAGGCTCCTTGGCATTGGGACACTGTGCAGCTATGTGTCCCCACTCCCCGCAGGCGTAACATCAGTATGGAGCCCTTGGCATTCCCCGGTCTCTTGGTTTGGGAGTCTAACATCACAATCCTCTTCCCCCTCAGTGCTCTGACTCTTTGTGGCTTCTGGTGGGCCTTCAGCTCCTCTCTTTTTCCACCTAGGTTCTTCTGGTGGCCCAGTCACCCGAGCTCTAGGGCTTGGTGCTGCTAGTTTAACCTGGGTGCTTCTTCCTTAACTGGTCGGGTCAGCTCCCTTGCCGTCCTTTGCCTTTCTACCAACGCGACAACCTCATTGTAGGTGGATGGTTCATTCTGGCTTACCCAGACATGAAGGCCTGTGGTAGTCCTCTCCTGTACCGATCGATGACCAGAACCTCTAGTATCTCCTCCAGACTCCAGGACTCAGTTCGTAGCCACTTTCGTGTGAGATGGATGAGGTCATATAATTGGGATCGCGAGGTTTTGTTTTCCTGGTACCTCCACTCATGATATCACTGGGCCCGCACTGCGGTCGTTACCCCAGGTCTGGCCAGGATCTCTGCTTTCAGCTGGGGGTAATCTGCCGCAGCCTCTTCAGGCAAATCATAGTCGGCCTTCTGGGCCTCCCCACACAGGAATGGAGCGAGGATGCCAGACCACTGTTCTCGGGGCCAAATCTCCCGCAGGGCTGTCCTCTCAAAGGCCAGGAGGTATGCCTCTACATCATCCTCCCACGTCATTTTCTGCAGCCAATTGCTGGCCCGCATGATCTGCGTTCCATCATGGCCGTGGTTCAGCTCTGTAAGTGCCTTTACCTGGTTTACCAGTTCCCGCAACATAGCCCGGTCTTGAGCAGCCTGGTCCATCAGCAGGCGATTAGTCTCTTGCTGCAGCCTGCCTCCTGTTGGGCGGCTGCCTGGACACGAGTAGCCTCCTGCTGGGCAGCCATGGCTTGTATCAGTGCCCGCACTACCTCCTCCATTGTGGTGAAAAAAAATAAAAATAGACCCTCTTCCCTTTTTATTTTCCTTCCTTCCAAACACCCTCCTTCTTCTGCCGCACTGTGGACACCAGATCCCACTGCTGACACCAGTTGTGACAAAGTTCCTGCTCTACTTTGAGGGGTCTTGCGCTTATTGGCGGATTTGCTCGCCTTGGAGCTTCACAGCAGCCCTCAGCTTGGCTGTTTTTCTGAATTCACAGTCCAAGTCGACGACTCCTGTGTCTGACCAGGAGTTGGGAAGATTTAGGGGGAACCCGGGCCTGCCCTCTACTCCAGGTTCCAGCCCAGGGCCCTGTGGAATGCAGCTGTCTAGAGTGCCTCCTGGAACAGCTGTGCGACAGCTACAACTCCCTGGGCTACTTCCCCATGGCCTCCTCCCAACACCTTCTTTATCCTCACCACAGGACCTTCCTCCTGGTGTCTGATAATGCTTGTACACCTCAGTCCTCCAACAGTCCACGTTCTCACTCTCAGCTCCCAGTGCCTCTTGCTCCCAGCTCCTCACACACACACCACAAACTAAAGTGAGCTCCCTTTTTAAAACCAAGGTGCCCTGATTAGGCTTCCTTAATTGATGCTAGCAGCTTCTTGATTGGCTGCAGGTGTTCTAATCAGCCTGTCTTAATTGTCTCCAGAAGGTTCCTGATTGTTCTGGAACCTTCCCTGTTACCTTACCCAGGGAAAAGGGACCTATTTAGCCTGGGGCTAGTATATCTGCCTTCTATTACTCTCCTATAGCCATCTGGCCTGACCCTGTCACAGCACCTAGACAAATGTTTTAAAAGTGAATATTTCTTTCAAAGATGACATTCTGTGTTTGTATCAGACTAGCTAAGGATGGGCGAATAATAAATCTGTGGCATCATTTATGCAAAAAAATCATAATTCTTCAACCATTGCTCTGAAAAAGTTGACTGACTTCACAAGTGGAACTGAACTGGCGTTGTAAACTCCTTAAGTTGCCCGAACATCAAACATCAGCATGGCCTCCAATGAACGCGTCTCCATGTGTGTTCAATCAGCAGCCATACTTTATCCAGTAATGTCTGCCCCCTCTAATGTCACACTTACTATTTGCCTGTCACTGAAGCAGTATGTTCTTTGGGGGAGCAGTCCAGAAAATGTTTCAGAGTGCAAGCTGGTCCAACCATTCAATAGTACTAGGTGTACTTAAAATATGCATATTAGATGAATATTTTAAAATAGATATACTGCATGTCATCATAAATGTCCTGAGATGAGTGGCTGATCATACTAATGTGTTCTGCTATAAAAGGAAAAACTCCCAGGCTTGTTTCCAACCATACCATGCACAGAAGCACAATGTTTCTTACTGCCACACAATCCACTGCAACAGGATTGTGGCAGCATTGAAAAATTCCCAATGGGTCATTTTGCTGAATCCCAATTTTCAGCCCTTTTCCTTTTAAAGTTATTGCTATAGGAGCTAAATTCTGCACAGATTGACACGCCCACTGCTTTCAAAGGGGTTGTGTAGAAAATTAATCAGCAAATAGTTTGCTCTTTTATCCCCAGCTCTGACTCCTAATCAAGAATCCCCTCCTCTCTTACATACAAATACATCCAACGCTATTCTGACATGCTCGCCGCTCTACCATTGTCAACAGTGCTGCTTAGTTCTGGTATCATGGGCTCTATCTGGTGCCAATGACCACGTGAAAAAGTTATTTGCCACTTCCCAAAATCATGGCTTGGTTCATAATGGCAGAGCTTTTTCTCATGCATAGCACGTGATGCCTGAAAGTAAAATTCTACATCACCAAGTTCTATAAAGCAGCTCTATCATAAAGTGTTCCTATTTGTGTTGAAAGCATATCTCTGTGTCAAAGAGAGAGAGCTGATCTTAGATCCATTCTTTGTAAGACTAACTAGATCTTAGCTTAGTTTTCATTTTCCTCAAGCTCTTTTACTTTTAAAAGCAATGCCTGGAGAAATAGACTTCTTATTGCCCTTAAGTGGAGAATTACCACAATATCCCCCAAAAGTCAGGATTCTCAGCTGCACCTCAGTGTGATCCTCTCCCCAGCCCTTCTGCTCCCTCCCCCAGCAACAAAAAAGGATGGTTATTTTTTCCAAGTGAATATAATAAAATCATAAGAGCATTGCCTTATGGTTTAGGTACTTTACTTTGATACATTTGTAGAGGACCATCTCATTAGGGATTATTCCCAACTGCTTTTAAGACATTACTGGTAGGTCCAAGAAATATAAAGGGAGTTTTATGTATGAATTTATTTTCTGTGGGCCAGATTCTTTCCTCAATTATGCATGTGAGAGCAAAATCTGGTTCTGTATCAGGAGTCTTTGAGAGATTTCTCTGTGCCAATCACCCTGCTCATGTTGTGTCTGATCCATTGAGAACCAGAACTATGCATAAGACCTGTTACATCACATAGGGCCCAAAATGCCTTCCTGTGCAGACAGCCTGCGCAAGACTAAAGCATCACCTGAGTCCCTTTTAACCCTTATTTTAGAAGACTGAAATGGTTCACTGGCCCTGTACAGGCAACCTGCCTGCACAGAGGTGACTTTCACTCAATATGCGACTTTGCAAGGTCTTATATCCAAGTCTCATGTTCACTGGCTCAGACACGTGGATCAACCTGTGTAGTTATGACATAAAATACCTTCACTCTGGGAGAGCCCTTTATTGCATGGAAGGAGTCCAGGGGGATTCATTGAGTGCAAGGGCATAATTTGGTCAACTGTATATCTGCAATTAAAATCCGTTAATTAAAAACTCTGTCACCCCCACCACCCCTATTTGAATGGTGATAACTAGGGG
Source organism: Lepidochelys olivacea (assembly GCF_965140295.1). Lineage (NCBI taxonomy): Eukaryota > Metazoa > Chordata > Testudines > Cheloniidae > Lepidochelys > Lepidochelys olivacea. The sequence goes on along the minus strand of NC_140412.1, from coordinate 172,863,603 downwards.
ATGCTAAGCCTCTTGGAAATGAGCTGTACAAAGTTAATCCCCAATGTAAATGTGAAACTAAATGACTCTTGCTTCATTTCATTGGGAACTGGATGGACTGCCTGAGTGCTTTTGCAGCAAAACACTTGGGTTGCACTCAGTCTGAATCTACTTCCTGACTTCACTTTTAGTGACAGATGTATAGATATTTTTATGGAGATGTTTTATAAGTGGTTTTTACTTTGTCCTGTCTTAGTCTTTGATTGTGCATGGTAACTATTGCCAGGCTGGTGGTGTTTAGAAGCAGCAGAAGGGCTGGGGCTGTAGGCTGCAGCCTTTAGAAGATGGCGTCTTATCATTAGTGCACTTTGGGTTTGGGGAGAAGGAATTTTTGCTTGTATTTTGTTTGATTTTTTTCAGTTATCATTTGCACAGTTTGGACTTGCTTCACTTTCCCAGTGTCTTTTTTTCTCCTCTTTTAACTCTGGCTGCTCTGGCAGGAGTACTTTGGGCTAGAGCAGGGACCTATTTCTCAGTCTCCAAGAGATGGAGTGCAGCCTTTTGTATTGTGCATTCCGACTGCAGCAGCTGCCTGGCACTCTTGGTGATTTCCATTGGCATGGGCCTCCCTGTAAATCAGTTGCTCTGTTAGAGTCTCTGGGACCTCAGAACTCACTTCTGTTCGCAGGGTGACACATTCAGGTGTCTCCGTTCTTGCCCAGCAAGATCGTGACACGAGGATTTTCTTTGGACAGGACCGGAGTGAGGAGTAGGGGAGATGAAGGTGTGGCAGAGATTAGGTTTGATTGAGGATTGAAACTTCAACTGGTTGCATAGACACAAGAGATCTTGCAGCTGTAGAAAACTGTTGATTCATTATTGACACAGAATATTTCACTTCCTGTTTTCCTTTTTTGCACTCTGTTTGGTTCTGTGCCATGTGTAAGCATTCTGCACTCCCTGGCGGCCAAAGCTCAACTAACTCGGCTTCTTCTTGTTCAGACATAGACCTGTGCCTCATGTTTACTAGTCTCACACCTGTCATGACATAACTGACAAGCAGTGTGTACCTGGAAGAGGAACAGAGCCATCAGCTAGCGGGAAAACTGAACCAACCTCTCAACCTCTTCCCTCAGAATCAGGAAGAAAGTCGTGCCAAGGAGGATGTGCCTGCAAAGCTGACCTAACCACTGATATGTACACCCTACCTGGTCGGTGAAACATGATTGCATCAATTTCCAATCATTCTAATCTGCTGGCCTTTTCAGTGAGTACAATTTCCCCAAAGTGTAATCAGGACATTATGGTTACCACCTTTACATAAATACATAAACCCCGATCCAAGAGTATAGTGTATCTGAGATTCCTCCGTTACAGGCATTTAGTCTACAGAGTTATAGCTATGTTTGCTATGTTATGCTTGAATAAACATATAATTCATTGAAGTACACAAGACACATAAAAGAATACTGTCTCTTTAAGGAGAAGAAATTGTTTGTAAATTTATAAAGAGCATAATCTGTTAGGCCTTATTTGAAGTATGTACTGTGGTTTGGTAAAAGTACAGCATTAAAAGAGCCTTGCCAGATCAGGCTTGTATTGTGTGCTTGTGTTTCTGTTTCTTTTCGTGTTCTTGGCATAACAAACACCAAAAACAGAGGTGAATAAAAATGTTAAACCTAGATTAAGTGGGCAGCACTTCTCGGAGCAGAAGGTAGCACTTTCCAGAAGCCAGTTGTTACAGCAGTAAAATGTGAACACCTTCCTCAAGCCAAAAGCCTCATTCAGTATATGTTGCCATTGTGTCATGGAATGATGACACTGACAGCTAGATTTTTAAAGGTCTTTAAGTGCCTAAAGCTGTGGATAGGCACCCAGTGCAATTTTCAAAAGCACCTGAAGGCCACTGAAATCAATGGAAGTGAGGCACCTAGGTACTTTTGAAAGTCCCACTAGGATCCTATCTGCACCTTTTGACACCTAAACACCTTTGAATGTGAAACTGAGTCACTGTGGGCCCAATCTTGAAAACGCTCTTGTTCTGTATCGGGCCATTCATTTCAATGGGCCTACTTTCCTAAGTTAATGTACCCAGGTACACAAGTGGCTGCAGGATTGGTTGCATGCCATGTTGCTGCAGGAATCAACCCATCAAGAGAGCAAATCAACAGCGTCTCTGACCCTTGTCTCCGCCAATGATCAGGCAGTCAGTAGGTATTTGTCCCAAAGTGATTAAGCTTTACCCTTATGGCTACCTGGATGTCATCAAAACCCTCATTAACTTACTCGGTGTGAACTTGTTTCAAGTGATGATCCCGAGGCATCAGCAGTAATTATCATTAATATTCATTAAAGCACTCAGTAGCCAAAGGCATCTGGAACCTAACTCAGATACTATCATGAAGGAGGCTCTATAAATACCTCCATGAAAGGATAGGATATTATATGTGACCATAAACTAATAAAACAACTAAAAATGCAATCTTACCCACAGAGAATCAGTGGGAGGGTGCAGGGAACATGAGAGAACAAAACTCAGTAACATACCCACAGGCAAATAGTCACTTAGCAGAGGTGGTCAAATAGCAGGATAACAAAATTGTGCTAGGAAATGTATGGGATTATTCTAAAGGTACCGCCAACCTAGTAAGGAGGGCTTTAAAAACTAGTTTCAAAAGGAGCAGTGACCAAAGACCACAGATAGGTATAAAAAAAAAAAATGGTGACCTTACAGAAGGCTAGAAGTTGTGGGTGGTTGGGGAGAGGACTGGAAAATTACAAGAGGGCCAGAAGAGGGAAAACAGTGGGGGAAACAGGACACTTCTTAGACGGCTATACACAAATGCAAAGAGTATGGGTAATAAACAGGAAGAGCTTGAAATATTAATACACAAGTTAAATCATGACTTCACTGCCAACATCAAAACCTGGTGGGATAAAGTTCATGACAGGAAGAGCGGCGTAGCTTGTTCAGGAAGAACAGGCAGAGAAAAATATAAACACTTGTTTGGCCCAGAAGGTCTGAGGCAGGCCAGCTGCAAGTCTCTGGGTGAAGATAAAAGGTGGGGGCATGTAGAAAGAGGTGATGCCATGGTAGGGGTCTACTATAGACCACCAAATCAAGAAGAGGATGTGGCTGAATCATTAATGGAACAAATAATAGAAATACCCAAAGCACAAGACCTGGGCATAATGGCAGGGTTTTTAATGCCCAGGTATCTGTTGGAAAATGAACATGGCAAAGCACAAAATGTCCAGTAAGTTCTTACAATGTACTGGGGACAACTTCTTGATTCAGAAGGTGGAGGAAGTAACAAGGGAGACTTGAGTCTGGAAGGAAGAATGGTTGTGAAGCTGATGGTTGAAGGCAATTTGGGTGTAAATGTTCATGCAATGACAGATTTTATCATTCTAAGTAAAGGAAGGAGTGAAAATGGCAGAATAAGGACAACGGACTTCAAAAGACCAAACTTCAACAAATTCAGAAGACTGATCCATTTTCTTCTTGTGTGACCTTACCTGAGGGAAAAGGATGCTGGCAGGTTCTCAAAAAGACAACACAAATGCACAACAGCAAAAGATCCTCATGTGAAGGGGAAGAATAGGAAGAGGCTATCATGGGGCCATTAGGCACTGTTTAATGACCTGAAAGTCAAAAAGGAATCCTACACATTGCTGAGGAGGAGTACAAAAGAATAGCACAAGCATGTAGGAACAAAATGAGTAACTCTAGCAGGGGGTATAAAAGGCTATATGAAGACGTTATATAAATACTTTGGGAACATGAGCGGGGCAGGATACCCAATAACGGACATCAAGATGGCCAAGGTGTTCATTTTGCTTCAGTCTTCAATAAAAAGGTTAATTGTGACCAGATAATTAATACAATTAATATTATCAACACGGTGGAAGGAACACAACCCAGAACAGGTTACAGAATAGTTAGATGATTTCAAGTCAGCAGTGCCTGATGAAATTCATCCTAAGGGACTTAAGGAACTAGCTGAAGCAATCTTGGAGCCATTAGCAGTTATCTGGGTGAGGTCCCAGAGACTGAAGAAGAGCAAACATAGCACCTATCTTTCAAAAGGGGAACAAACAAGACCCGAGGAATTATGGCCCAGTCAGCCTCACTTCAATACCTGAAAAGATTCTGGAACAAATTACTAAACACTCAGTTTCTAAGTATCTGGAGGATAATAGGATTATAAGGAATAGCCAGCATCGATTTGTCCTACATGCTTGTGCTATTCTTTTGTACTCCTCAGCAATTTGTAGGATTCCTTTTTGACTTTCAGGTCATTAAACAGTGCCTAATGACCCCATATTAGCCTCTTCTTATTCTTCCTATTTTCCCCTTCACATGAGATTTGTCAAGAACCAATAATGCCAAATCAAACTAATTTCCTTCTTTGACAGGATTACTGACCTAGTGGATGGAAGGGAACAGTAGATGTGATATGTCTTGCTTTTAGTAAGGTTTTTTGACACAGTCGCACATGACATTATCATAAACAAACTAGGGAAATCTGGTTTCAATTAAATTACTCTATAAAGTGGGCGTGCAAGTGGTTGAAAGACTGCACTCAAAGAGTAGTTATCTATGGTTCACTGTCAAACTGAGCATGTGCGGGAGTCAGGCCTGGAACTAGTCAATATTTTCATTAATGATTTGGATAATGGAGTGGAGCATAAACTCATAACATTTGCAGATGACCCCCCCTTACCAAGCACTTTGGCAGACAGGATTAGAATTCAAAATGGTCTTGACAAATTGGAGACTTGGCGTATGTCTACACTATGAAATTAGGTCCAATTTATAGAAGTCGGTTTTTTAGAAATCAGTTTTATATATTCGAGTGTGTGTGTCCCCACAGAAAATGCTCTAAGTGCATTAAGTGAATTAACTCGGCGGAGCGCTTCCACAGTACCGAGGCTAGAGTCGACTTCTGGAGCGTTGCACTGAGGGTACCTATCCCACAGTTCCCGCAGTCTCCGCTGCCCATTGGAATTCTGGGTTGAGATCCCAATGCCTGATGGGGCTAAAACATTGTCGCGGTTGGTTCTGGGTACATATCGTCAGGCCCCCGTTCCCTCCCTCCCTCCGTGAAAGCAAGGGCAGACAATCGGTTCACACCTTTTTTCCTGAGTTACCTGTGCAAACGCCATACCACGGCAAGCATGGAGCCCACTCAGCTCACTGTCACTGTATGTCTCCTGGGTGCTGGCAGACGCGGTACTGCATTGCTACACAGTAGCAGCAACCCATTGCCTTCTGGCAGCAGACGGTGCAATAGGACTGGTAGCCGTCATCGTCATGTCCGAGGTGCTCCTGGCCACGTCGGCCAGGAGCACCTGGGCAGACATGGGTGCAGGGACTAAATTTGGAGTGACTTTATCAAGTCATTCTCTTTAGTCCTCCAGTCAGTCCTTTTGAACCATCTTATGGTTAGCAGGCAGGCGATATGGATTGCTAGCAGTCCTATTGCATCATCTTCTGCCAGGCAGCCATGAGATGTGGATAGCATGCAGTCCTTCTGCACCGTCTGCTGCCAGCCAAAGATGTAAAAGATAGATGGAGTGGATCAAAACAAGAAATAGACCAGATTTGTTTTGTACTCATTTGTTTCCCTCCCCTCCCCCGTCTAGGGGACTCATTCCTCTAGGTCACACTGCAGTCACTCACAGAGAAGGTGCCGCGAGGTAAATCTAGCCATGTATCAATCAAAGGCCAGACTAACCTCCTTGTTCCAATAAGAACAATAACTTAGGTGCACCATTTCTTATAGGAACCCTCCGTGAAGTCCTGCCTGAAATACTCCTTGATGTAAAGCCACCCCCTTTGTTGATTTTAGCTCCCTGAAGCCAACCCTGTAAGCCGTGTCGTCAGTCGACCCTCGCTCAGTCAGAGCAATGGCAGAGAATCGTTCCGCCTCTTTTTTCTGTGCGGCTGCCATACCAAGGCAAGCATGGAGGCCGCTCAGCTCACTTTGGCAATTAGGAGCACATTAAACACCACACGCATTATCCAGCAGTATATGCAGTACCAGAACCTGGCAGAGAGATAGCGGGTGAGTAGGCGACATCAGCGCGGTCGTGTGAGTGATCAGGACATGGACACAGATTTCTCTGAAAGCATGGGCCCTGCCAATGCATGCATCATGGTGCTAATGGGGCAGGTTCATGCTGTGGAACGCCGATTCTGGGCTCGGGAAACAAGCACAGACTGGTGGGACCGCATAGTGTTGCAGGTCTGGGATGATTCCCAGTGGCTGCGAAACTTTTGCATGCATAAGGGCACTTTCATGGAACTTTGTGACTTGCTTTCCCCTGCCCTGAAGCACATGAATACCGAGATGAGAGCAGCCCTCACAGTTCACAAGTGAGTGGTGATAGCCCTGTGGAAGCTTGCAATGCCAGACAGCTACCGGTCAGTTGGGAATCAATTTGGAGTGGGCAAATCTACTGTGGGGGCTGCTGTGATGCAAGTAGCCCACACAATCAAAGATCTGCTGATATTAAGGGTAGTGACCCTGGGAAATGTGCAGGTCATAGTGGATGGCTTTGCTGCAATGGGATTCCCTAACTGTCACGGGGCCATAGACGGAACCCATATCCCTATCTTGGCACCGGAGCAACAAGCCTTCGAGTACATAAACTGCAAGGGGTACTTTTCAATAGTGCTGCAAGCTCTGGTGGATCACAAGGGACGTTTCACCAACATCAACGTGGCATGGCCGGGAAAGGTACATGACGCTTGCATCTTCAGGAACTCTGGTCTGTCTCAAAAGCTTCAGGAAGGGACTTTATTCCCAGACCAGAAAATAACTGTTGGGGATGTTGAAATGCCTATAGTTATCATTGGGGACCCAGCCTACCCCTTAATACCATGACTCATGAAGCCGTACACAGGCATCCTGAACAGTAGTCAGGAGCTGTTCAACTACAGGCTGAGCAAGTGCAGAATGGTGGTAGAATGTGCATCTGGACGCTTAAATGTGCGCTGGCGCAGTTTACTGACTCGCTTAGACCTCAGCAAAACCAATATTCCCACTGTTATTACTGCTTGCTGTGTGCTCCACGATATCTATGAGAGTAAGGGGGAGACATTTATGGCGGGGTGGGAGGTTGAGGCAAATCGCCTGGCTGCTGGTTATGCGCAGCCAGACACCAGGGCGATTAGAAGAGCACAGGAGGGCACTGTACACATCAGAGAAGCTTTGAAAACCAGTTTCATGACTGGCCAGGCTACGGTGTGAAAGTTCTCTTTGTTTCTCCTTGATGAAACCCCCCGCCCCTTGGTTCACTCTACTTCCCTGTAAGCTAACCACCCTCTCCTCCTCCCTTCGATCACCGCTTGCAGAGGCAATAAAGTCATTGCTGCTTCACAGTCATGCATTCGTTATTCATTCATCACACAAATAGGGGGATGACTACCAAGGTAGCCCAGGAGGGGTGGTGGAGGAGGGAAGGAAAATGCCACACAGCATTTTAAGCACAGCACTTTAAAAGTTTACAACTTTAAAATTTATTGAATGCCAGCCTTCTTTTTTGGGGGCAATCCTCTGTGGCGGAGTGGCTGGTTGGCCGGTGGCCCCCTCACCGCGTTCTTGGGCGTCTGGGTGTGGAGGCTATGGAACTTGAAGAGGAGGGCGGTTGGTTACACAAGGGCTGAAGTGGCAGTCTGTGCTCCAGCTGCCTTTGCTGCAGCTCAACCATAGACTGGAGCATACTGGTTTGATCCTCCAGCAGCCTCAGCATTGAATCCTGCCTCCTCTCATCATGCTGCCGCCACATTTGAGCTTCAGCCCTGTCTTCAGCCCGCCACTTACTCTCTTCAGCCCGCCACCTCTCCTCCCGGTCATTTTGTGCTTTCCTGCACTCTGACATTATTTGCCTCCACGCATTCGTCTGTGTGGGAGGATAGCATAAGCTCAGAGATCATTTCATCACGAGTGCGATTTTTTTCTTTCTAATCTTCACTAGCCTCTGGGAAGGAGAAGATCCTGTGATCATTGAAACACATGCAGCTGGTGGAGAAAAAAAAAGGGACAGCGTTATTTAAAAAGACACATTTTATAAAACAGTGGCTACACTCTTTCAGGGTAAACCTTGCTGTTAACATTACATACATAGCACATTTTACCTTGCTGTTAACATTACATACATAGCACATGTGCTTTCGTTACAAGGTCGCATTTTGCCTCCCCCCACCGCGTGGCTACCCCCTCAATCCTCCCCCCTCCCCGTGGCTAACAGCGGGGAACATTTCTGTTTAGCTACAGGCAAACAGCCCAACAGGAACGGGCTCCTCTGAGTGTCCCCTGAAGAAAAGCACCCTATTTCAACCAGGTGACCAGGAATGATATCTCACTCTCCTGAGGATAACACAGAGAGATAAAGAATGGATGTTGTTTGAACACCAGCAAACATACACTGCAATGCTTTGTTGTACAATGATTCCTGAGTACGTGTTACTGGCCTGGAGTGGTAAAGTGTCCTACCATGAAGGACGCAATAAGGCTGTCCTCCCCAGAAACCTTTTGTAAAGGCTTTGGGAGTACATCCAGGAAAGCCATGAATGCCAGGGCAAATTAATCCTTTCACTCACGGCTGGGGTAGTGGTGGCTGAACCCCCTAAAATGGCATGCAGCTCATCATAGAAGCGGCATGTTTGGGGCTCTGACCCGGAGCGGCCGTTCGCCTCTCTGGTTTTCTGGTAGGCTTGCCTCAGCTCCTTAAGTTTCACGTGGCACTGCTTCGGGTCCCTGTTATGGCCTCTGTCCTTCATGCCCTGGGAGATGTTGACAAAGGTTTTGGCATTTCGAAAACTGGAACGGAGTTCTGATAGCACGGATTCCTGTCCCTATACAGTGATCAGATCCCATACCTCCCGTTCAGTCCATGCTGGAGCTCTTTTGTGATTCTGGGACTCCATCATGGTCACCTCTGCTGATGAGCTCTGCATGGTCACCTGCAGCTTGCCACGCTGGCCAAACAGGAAATGAGATTCAAAAGTTCGCAGTTCTTTTCCTGTCTAGCTGGCCAGTGCATCTGAGTTGAGAGTGCTGTCCAGAGCGGTCACTATGGAGCACTCTGGGATAGCTCCCGGAGGCCAATACCATCGAATTGTGTCCACAGTACCCCAAATTCGACCCGGCAAGGCCGATTTAAGTGCTAATCCACTTTTCAGGGGTGGAGTAAGGAAATCAATTTTAAGAGCCCTTTAAGTCGAAATAAAGGGCTTCATCATGTGGACGGGTGCAGGTTTACATCGATTTAACGCTGCTAAATTCGACCTAAAGTCCTAGTGTAGACCAGGGCTTGGTCTGAAATCAATAAAATGAAATTCAATAAAGACAAGTGCAAAGTACTTTACCTAGAAAGGAAAAATCAAATTCACAGCTATAACTGGCTAGGCAATAGTACTGTTGAAAAGGATTTGGTGGCTACAGTGGAGCATAAACTGAATATGAATCAATACTATCAGAGAGTTGCGAAAAAGGCTATTTTGGAGTGTAGTAACAGTATGTACGCCACGAGAGGTAACTGTCCCACTTTACTCAGCACTGATGAGACATACTGTGTCCAGTTCTTGGTACCACACTTTAGAAAAGAGGTGAAGAAATTGGACAGAGTCCAGAGGGGAGCAACAAATATGATAAAAGTGTTAGGAAAAAAAACTTGACCCATGAGGAAAGATTAAAAAATGTGGCATGTTTAGTCTTGAGAAAAGAAGACTGGGGGGGGGGGACCTGATGACAGTCTTCAAATATGTTAAGGGCTGTTATAAAGAAGATGGTGATCAGTTGTTCATGTCCACTAAAGGTAAAACAAGAAGTAACAGGCTTAATCTGCAGCAATGGAGATTTAGGTTAGCAATTAAGAAAACATTCTAATATTAAGGAACGTTACCCTGTGGAATAGGTTTACAAGGGAGGTTGGGGATTCCATATCACTGGTGGTTTTTTAAGAACAGATTTGCCAAACAGCTGTCAAGTATGGGCTACATATATTTGGTCCTGCCTCAGCACAGGAGTTGGTCTAGATGACCTCTCGAGGTCCCTTCTAGCCCTACATTTCTAGGATTCTAGTGGAAGTGGGGGTTTTTTTGTGCATGTTTCATTGGTTATGGTAATCTATGCTGTATTTCTCTCTTGTGCACTTGGTTGTTTGTTCATTTAAGCATAGCTATTGGAAAATACAATATGCCAAAAGGTATTGGAGTAAAAATTAGATGCGGGGGTCACATTAAATGCACTTTGCATTAGTCAACTCACACTGGTGCCTATATGGGGGAGCTGTTGCATCAGGGATTAGCTAGGCATTAAGGCTGAACTATCCACAGCTAGTCCCTTCGGGTCAGGGTGGACACACAATGGCAGGGGAGATAAAGAGTGGAGGGAGTTACTGCTGCCACTGCTCGTGCTGTACTTATTCTGTGGATTATGGAGTCAGGGCATTGCTGGCATAGGTAAGGCTATAGCATGACCATACTTCTATAATTATGACTCCACCAACCTCACACCCATCCTAATTTTTTAAGTTCTTTTGCCCTGGTATTTTATATAACTGGTCTCCTGCCAGAGAAGAATGTTTTTTGCCCTGGCCTGTGGTTAATGACCTTTCTGGGGTTATTTGGAGGGGGTGGGTTTTGGTTTTTGAAGGGTTAAAGACTAGTCTGGGAGTTATTTACTATGTATATATATTAACCTTTGGGGAAAGGTGGGAGTGCATCAGCGGTCAGCATTGAGCTTCTTCTTCTTTATCATCATCCTGGATACCCTCACAAGGAATATACAGAAGATGCCACCGTGTTGCACGTTGTTTGCAGATGATAGTCTGTGCAGTGAGGCGAAAGTCTAAAAGAAGATCGTGTGAATGGAGAGATGTGTTGGAAAGACAAGGGCTCAAAATAAGCAGATGAAAAACAGAGTATATGGTATGCAGGGGTGAAAGTAAACCGGGACGGGCCGGTATGGCATACCGGTCAAAAGTGGCCGCCAGTACCAGCCCGTAGCAGCCGACATTAAAGCAGCCTTTGCTTAAAGCGCTGCCGTGGCAGCACTTTAACTTTGTTTCCCCTTCTGCCCCCACCCCCGTGGCCGCCGACGGGGCAGGGACAAAAAGAGCAGCTGCCTGGGGCCAGCGATTTAAAAGGGCCTGGGGCTCTGGCCGCCACTGCCGCTACCGCAGCAGTGGCAGCCGGAGCCCTGGGCCTTTTAAATCGCTGCTGGAGCCCCAGGCAGCACGGGCCAGGCAGTGCGGATGGGCTGGCTGGGGGACGCTGACCCCCCCCAACCCTGCCCCTTCTGCCCGAGGACCCGCCCCTTCCAGGGGCCGGAGCTGGCCCCCGTACCGGTCAGTGTTGAGTGTTACTTTTACCTATGATGGTATGTAACTTCAATACTGTGAACACTGAAGAATTATCCTTGAAACTAGATGGGCAGACAATACCGAATGCAAAATTTCAAGTATCTTGTCTTCAGAATCCAGGGAAATGGAGGAGGATGAAATTAGAGCTAAGATAAGAAATGTTTGGCTCAAATGGAGAGAGGTAAGTGGTGTAGTATGTGACAGGAGGATACCAGTAAGATTAAAAGGGAAAGTCTGTAGAATGGTGGGCTGTCTAGTTTCCGTGTACGGTGCTGAGTGGTGGGCAGCAAAGAAGAAACCTGAGCAAATTATCTGTTCCACAGAAATGGGAATGTTGAGGTGGATGAATACCGTAAGCAAGAAAGACCACGTGAGGTATATGTATGTTAGGGATGTGGTCAAAGTAACACCCATAAATGAAAAAAATGAGGGAGTGCAGGGTCAGAGGGTTTGGCCCTTAGACTAAAATGGAATCAAACAATATGTATACCTGTGCCCCCAAAAAACACCTCTGTTGCTTAATAGTTAAGGTTGCCACATAGCTAACATGCCTCACTGACCTCTTAACTAACGACACATTTCCTGTGTAAAGAAATTGCGGCCAATGGAAAATTGTGGTATTAGACCATTTCTGCATCAAGTGCTTTATACAGGGAGTTGACGGCAAAGCACAGTTAACCAGAAACAAACAATGAAGAGTTGGGATGTATAGAAAGTGATGAATCCTGAACAGTTTTCTTCTGCTGTCAGAACAACAAGGCTTTACACTTGAAAGGTGCTGCAAGGGGAAATGGGCTGAAATGCTAATCAGCTTCTTTTTGCAGTCTGTCTGTCATATGTAGATAGTTACTGTCCCTGCAGAGACCATAAAGGGGATAGAAAAAGGTTCAACTGGGGTACAAGATATATAGGAAAGGGCACAAATAGAAAAGAAGGGATTTGCCAGGATAAAAAGAGAGAACTAAGAGAAGAATGGAGAGAGAGAATAGAACAGAATAGAAAAATCAAAAGTGACACAAGTTGGCTTTGAGTGTGCTCTGGAGTCAGTTCAGTGGAGGCTAGAGAATATTTAGGAGCTACTGGAGGTGCTTAGCAGTACCAAATCCCCTTCACACCTAACATACCAAGAGACAGATCTGATCACCAGAGACTTATCTTCAGTGTGTCCAGCTCTCTGTCAGTCCAAGTACTTCCACTGCCACCTCCAACTGCAGCACAGAGTGCTCCTAAGATCTGCAGTGGCATTGCAGTACCATTTCTGAGAGGAATTATATTTGAGTAACTTGAATTCTAAGGCAAGTTTTGGTGCAAGACTAAGTAGCACTACGAAGCTTTAATGAAAAACTTCCTATCAAACACTGCAAAAAAGTGACTGTCTCTATTACCTACTGCAGGGGTTCTCAACCTTTTTCTTTCTCAACCGCCCCTCACCCCAGCAGGCCATAAAAACTCCACGGCCCACCTGTGTCACAACAACAGTTTTTGTGCATATAAAAGATGGGGCCTGTGATAGAGGGTAGCAAGCAATTGCCGGGGGCCCCACGCCACAGGGGGCCCTGCAAAGCTAAGTTACTCAGGTTTCGGCTTCAACCCCCAGTGGCAGGGCTTGGAGTCCTGGGCCTCAGCCCCATGTGGTGGGGCTTTGGCTTTCTGACCTGGGCCCTAGTAAATCTAACGCAAGCCCTGTTGGAGGACCCCCTGAAACCTGCTCGCGGACCCTCCAGGGGGCCCTAGACCCCTGGTTGAGAACCACTGATCGACTGTATGCTAAGGATCTTGGGTGAAATCCTAGCCCCACAGAAGCTACTGTTAGTTTTTCCATTGACTTCACCCCTTGTGTGTAAAATGCATTGGTCAAATACTGTCTCAGTTTGTCACATGTCAGTAATTTCAGAGTGGATTTAAACTCATGTCAGTGAGAGCAGAATCTGGGCCCTAATCTTTGCTTTAAAGCAGCTACTGTAATTCATATTTCAGATCTTTTCTTGTCTTTGAACAAAGTAAGAGACAAAGGGACTAATTCTGTTTTCATTTACCTCTGTGGCCACGTCTACAGTACCTGCTGGATCGGCGGGTAGTGATCGATCTATCAGGGATCGATTTATCACATCTAGTGTAGATGATTATTTTAAATCATGGGGCAGTCTTTGCATTTTGCAATAAGGTTCGGCTGGAGTAAACTCATAATATCTAATGTCATTGACAAGCTCTGATCGGCATGCAGCATTTTCTGTCGTAACAGATACGTCAGGTTACTTGCTCAACAAGCCATTGGTTTCCCTAATTATATTAAGCAAACATTCAATATCATCTGCCTCACTGTGTGACAGTGCATAGACAAAATTAACAGCTTCAAATAAGAAAAAATAATTTAGGTGGGCCATCTGCTCTTTTTATTTAATAGCGGTACCCACAGCAAACCAACGAGGAATCACAGCACTGCAGGGTCTTTTGCATCCAAGGCAGAATGACAAGCTTGTCACATGACAAATGGATGCGACAAGCTGTCTGTCTTGTTGGAGAGCCAGAAAGTCACCAAAGAGATCTGTGAAAGAAACTGTCAGAAAATAACATTAAGAGAAATTAGCCTGTTGTTTTTCAAACTTCAGTCTGACACCATGTCCCCAGGTGGGTCGCTGCCCACAGGAATTGAACCTAGGACCCTCAGATCTGGGTGCATAAATCTATGCTGTCCATACTAAAAGACCTCTCTTAATGAAGACGGTTGCAGGTTCAGCAATCTCCATATGTGTCCCAGCTGCCACTAGCAGGGGCACAAAGTGCCACACCGACTGGGTGTGTGTTACAAATGGGTGTGTGTTACAGCAGTACTTTAGCTTGCTTTGAGAGCCACATCTCCCAGAACAACTACCACACAACATAAGCAGAACTGAAGGAACACTTATAGGCCATGTCACAGGATGTGCTATCCCTTTAAGAGCAGGTCTGGGCCAACATATGCTTGCTTCAATGTCTAGCCCTTTAAGTACTGGTATCCTGGGAATTATCATCCCCAGAGGGTCATGTGATTGTAAGCTGCTGCAGGGCATTCTGGGAAGGAGTACCAGGGACTATAAGGAGCAGCCTTCCCTCTATGCAAGAAGGACAGAATAGAGCTCTTTATCAAGAATGTAGGGAACATGCTCACCCACAGAGCTGCTGTTGGAAAATACCTGTGAAGAGATGGGCTATAGAAGGCCCTAGGAAAGGTGTGCAAAAAAGGGCCTGGGACATCACAATACTGATGTGGGCTTTAGGCCTCGTGCTGGCATCTGTTCTTGTTTAGAAGCCCCGGTCTGCATCTTTCAAAGAGGCTAGGAGGAAGCTGACAAGATTATCCTACCAGCCTAGGAAGCCCATCTCTGAGGAGAAACTGAGATAGTAGATGAAGCTCCATGCCAGAAAGGTAAGATTGGGTGTGGGGGAAATGAGAAAGAGGGATGGGGGCAAAATGACAAAAATCCAAAAATTCTTTTGCCTTTGTGTCATTTTTAAAAAATAGTAAAAATGCTTGTGGACAAATGTCAAAGTTAATCTTGTTTTATCATTTTTTTCTCCCTGAAACACAGCATGTCTTTGTCCGTTCTATTGTGTCTGTAATGAGGTAGCTAATCTAAAGAGTCCATCTACTGGCACAGGAGAACTAGTAGCATGTATAGGTTCAGTGAGAGTGTTATGCACTGGAAATGGCTCCCTGGTTGCAGCCAGGGCTGGCCTTAGGGGTGGGCAACATGGGTGAGCACCCAGTGTGCTGTGGTCAGGAGGGGCACCATGGCCTGGGCAGTGTCCCAGCTTGGTGAAGGGGGTGGATGGGGTGGGCCAGCTCCTAGCCTGGGGAGGGGCTAAAGTTGCAGGGGGCGCCATGGCCTGGTCGGTGTCCGAACTTGCTTGTGGTGGCAGGCAGGGCAGGCCGGTTCCCAGCTGGGGAGGGGCTGAAATTGCAGAGGGTTCACCCATGGTGCCATTTTCCATAAGGCTGGCCCTGAATGCAGCTCTCACCAGTCAGAAAGAGAAACGCTTTGTCCTGCTCTTATTCCTCCTTGTGGCTGACCAGAGTTGCTTCTACAATGGCTGGGGAAAACATTTTAGTCCCTTCTGTGATACAAATGAAAGGGAATATATATATGAAAAGTGGAGCTTTTTCAGGTGTGTACTAACTGTGACCCTAAATACCCTTGTACTCTCACCCCACATATTGTTTCAATGCTGCTTATCCAAAAGGTGCCTTGTAAGGTATCACTTGAAAACTGATGGTACACTGGTCATTAATATCGTTGTAAAATGCATGTGTTAACATTATATATAAAGTTATGAATTCCCTTTTTATAATGTCACTAGAACATTTGCAAGAACACAGCCTCATCTAGGTAAAGGTGATAAGTAGGTCTGTACTAGACAAAGGAGTGTGGGTGTACCTCAATTTACATATTAAAGTTATAAAGCAAACCACTGAGGGTTGTCTTGAGCCTGAATTTGAGACAGAGAATTAACATGGCTCCTGAACACCAGAGAGATACAGGAGACTGAATCCCCAGGGGGCTTTCCTAACTTTGAGAACAGAAACAATTATTTGGGAATATAAGGAACAGAGAGGGAGTCCATCTTTATCATTCACATAAGAAGACAAGGGAAACTAGCACCTCATGCTTCTGTGGAAGGTCCTGACTGAGAGACATTCAACCATGCTGGACCAAGAGTTACTGGTAAGCAAAACCATCTTAAATAAACATGGTGCCTTGCTAGATTAAGCTTTGGACTTTTAGATGGGTGTTTTCACTTTTATCTGGAGGTAACCATCTCTACAGTCATTTCTTTTACTTGCCCTCTCTTAACCTACGTCCTGTTGTTAATAAACTTCTTTATTATAATCTAAACCAACCTAGTGCTGTGTTTGAATTGAAGTAATTGTTAACTCCAGTTTATGTGGCATGCTGCTGGGTATTGTCCCTTTAAAGGAGCAAACAAAATGTCTCATGTCTGAGTGTTCCAGGAGAGGGCTGGACACTTCAGAGCAGATGGCTTGGGGGAAATTCAGGACTGGAAATGTGGTGGGGTCATCTTACCAGCTGTATCCAAAGCTGGTGGAAACCAGGGTTGGGCTGTTGTGTTGTGATCTGCTGCTGAGGTCAGAGCACTGAACCAGGACTGCACAGCACACAGACACTCAGGATACTACATGCTTGTCTACTGACTACTGGTGGCTGGGCTGCAAGCCACAGCAGCAGAGCATTTAAGGCATCCAAGGTTACAGGGCAGGCAGTGGCAGAACCCCTTACTGGTCTGGATTGCAACCTTAAATGTGACACTAACTAAGAAGAATAAAGAAAGCATGGAAATCAAAATGGGTTCCCTCAATGAAAGAGCTAGCAAAGACTGTCTTCTGACTTGCCCAGATGTGGCTCCTTTTTGTGTGACTGTCCTTTGCATCGAATAAAATCGGCTCAGCTGTGTGCCCTAAGCGCTACACTGTTAACATCTAGTAGAGAGTCGTCTTTAACTCAAATGTAAGGTTAGAATGCACTGATGGGAATCTGGTAGAGTATACAGTGGAGCAGGAGCTCTGACATCCTCTAAGAAGATACAGTGTACACTCCCCCTCTTGCCTCAAGATGGCTATATGTGCTGGTGAAAAGTGTTAGATGGATCCAGACCCTCACATTTGGTCTGGAGAATCAGGTACTAAGAACATCAGAATGCCCATGCTGGGTCAGAGCAATGGTCCCTCTAGCCTGCATCCTGTCTTCTGACAGTGGCCAGTGCCAGATGCTTCACAAAGAATGAACAGTAGAGGGCAATTATTGAGTGATCCATCCGCTGTCATCCAGTCCCAGACTCTGACCGTCAGAGGTTTAGGGACACCCAGAGCATGCAGTTGCATCCCTGACCATCTTGGCTAACAGCCATTGATGGACCTATCCTCCATGAACTGATCGAATTCTTTTTTGAAGCCAGTTACACTTTTGGTTTTCACAACGTCCCCTGGCAATGAGTTCCACAGGTTGACTGTGCACTGTGTGAAGAAGTAATTCCTTACGTTTGTTTTAAACCTACTGCCCATTAATTTCATTGGGAGCCCCCTAGGCCTGGTGTTATGTGAAGAGGTAAGTAACACTTCCTTATTCATTTCCTTCACACCAGTCGTCATTTCATACACCTCTGTCATAGCCCCCCTTAGTCATCTCTTTTCTAAGGTGAACGATCCCAGTCTTTTTTCTTTGTTTTGTTTAAATCTCTCCTCACACAGCAGCTATTCCGTATTCCTAGTCCATTTTCTGCCCTTTTCCAATTCGAATATATCTATTTGTGAGACAGGGTGGCCAGATCTGCATGCAGCATTCAAGATGTGGATTTATGTATATACTGCCATTGATAGATTCGGTCTTATCTGTCCTGTTCCTAAAGGTTCCTAACAGTGTTAGCTTTTCTGATGACCGCTACACACTGAGTGGATATTATCACTGTTGGCGATCTTAGCCTAATGTAGTGTCTGTGATTTCCCCAGCTAAAAGAAGTCTCTGGGGGATTTTTTTCAAGTTGCTTCTTAAGTTAGCATGTCAAGAAGTAAAGCATAGCCAGTGACACAAGCTGTTTCAATGACTGCATATTTGTACTGTCCGACAGCTTAACAGTCTGAAAACACGGACCTGGGAGGAAAGGACTCCTATGCATTGCTGCTTGAAAATGATAGACCATCAATTGTCTCTGTGCCCCTGTCTTTCTTAACTAGTCACTAAAATCTATGAGGCGTGTCACAAAACAGTATGTTCCACATCCGCTTCTGCTTCCTAGAACGGTGGCCTGGTCAGTGCCTTTTAATATATGGTTTTCCTCTGGGATTCTCCAGGACAGCTGGAGCTACATTATCTGCATTTACAAAGGAGACATATGAGATGTGCAGACATATGCATTACAAATATCTTATTTGTTAAACCATGCTATCATCATACGGGTAGGGTTGCCAAGCCTCCAGGAGTGGCCTGGAGTCTCCAGGAATTAAAGATTAATCTTTAATTAAAGATTATGTTGTGATGAAATCTCCAGGAATACAGCCAACCAAAATTGGCAACCTTACATACACATAGTGTATTAGATGAAATTCACTCCTATGTAGGGGGCCAGTACAATGTAATTGTGACAGGATGTACCCATGTCCACACCGTACACACTATTGTAATAATCTTTGTACAAAGTATGCCTTGTGACCTAAATTCCCTGTACATTGGACGGCTGCACAGAAGCCTATTTAGCACTGCGCAGGTGCTCAGGGAACCCGCCCGGCCAAGGCCTGCCATGGCCGGGGGAGGGGCATACAGTGGCCTCAGCCTGGACCGGGTCTGCCGCAGCTGGGGTAGGGGTGCCTATCCCGATGCCCCAGCCCCGGAGCTGCCATGCTGGGGGGCGGCGCCTCTCCTCCCTAGCCAAGGTGCTGATGTGGGGAGAGAGAGAGCTGGGGGGAGTCCTCTCTCCCCACCAGAGCACCTTTCTGCACCTCAAACCCCTCGTTCCCGGCCCCATCCCAGAGCCCTCACACACCCCAACCCTGTGCCCCAGGCCTGAGCCCCTCATCCCTGACCTCACCCCAGAGCCTGCACCCCTAGCCGGAGCCCTCACACCCCTGCATCCCAATCCTCTGCCCCAGCCCTGAGCCCCCTTTCACACTCTGAATGCCTCAGCACCACCCCATTTCCCCACATAACATTCATTCCGCACACGTGGGAAAAAATAGAGGGAACACTGCTTGTAGGTTATCATTTGAAAACTCAATAGGCTGCTCGTTATTGTCTTGGTTAAAGTATGTGTGGCAATGTTGTATGTGAAGTTATAAGATTCCACTGTATGTTGTTGTAAACACATGTTCCAAACTGAGGTTGGCAAACAAGTCTATTTTAACAAGGAAATGTGTGCTTTGCTTAATTTGCATTTAAACAGAGTCATGTAGTAGGGAGGGAAACAAAGGAAGCTCAAGCAGTTGAGAAAAAAGCAGCAAGGAACATCCTTCCTGTTAGGGGGCTTATTCCTTCACCCACTTACTTCCCTGGTCCTTCTCGCATGAACAGAGAGCAACAATACCCGAAGTCCAAAGGTGCAAACAATTCGGTGTTTATTGGGGTGAACTTGCAGCAAGCATGATTCCAGTTTCCTTCCTTAGTGTCCCCCTTCCTAGCTCTGACACCACAGAGCCTTACCTGTGTCTCTGTTCCCATTCCCCCACTTAGCAAAACATGATTCCAACTTCCCCACCTCCATTCCCTGTTCCCATTCCCCCCCTTACTTCCTGATTGACTGCAGACTATGTAGTAAAACTTGAGTTCTGCTTAGCTATACCTTAACCTATCATTTTACTGAAATTTAACTAACCAATCCTAACATATTGTAACATGATTATTTAACCAATTATATCCCACCACCTTAATTAGTTCACACCCAGCAAAATTAATTATACAGCAGACAGAAACAATCACAGAACCAGACAGAGACCATGCAAATAAACAATAGCAAAGTGGGAACTATAATGACAAAACAATACAGAAATGAGGATTTCACAACTACATAGAATATCAGGGTTGGAAGGGACCTCAGGAGGTCATCTAGTCCAACCCCCTGCTCAAAGCAGGACCAATCCCCAATTTTTGCCCCAGATCCCTAAATGGCCCCCTCAAGGATTGAACTCACAACCCTGGGTTTAGCAGGCCAATGCTCAAACCACTGAGCTATCCCTCCCCAGGACTGGGCCCCAGATGAAGTAAAGTCATCCTCACACCCCTTGCATGGCCAGGTGCATTCTCCTTGCTTGTGAGGCAGACACGCCATGGGGACCTGCTTGGTTCCCCTGGGATTAGCTGTAAATTGGGGGTCTTCAAAAGAGCGCAGAAGAGTCTGATGCCCAGCTGTCTTTCAATTTCACTGGCATGCAGGCTCCTAATTCCCTTGTTAAATTCCTGGCACTGTCTCTACTGGTGTCGAGTTTTTTATTTGAAACAAAACCAAAAAAAAAAACAACTTTTTTTTTTTACTGATCTATAACTTCGGCCCCTTCCAAGGTGTGTGTGTGTGTGTGTTTGTCTCTTTAGCACCATCGTTTGCCCACGCTCGTACATTCACAGCCCTCCTGCAAACTGCACATCAGCTGGCTGAGCTCTGTAGGAAGCCCAAAACAACCCTGAACTTGGCAGCTGCAAAGCCAAGGAGTAAAACACCTCATAAATGTAGCAGCCAGGGCCGGGCTCCGGCTCGGAGCTGCTCCAGAGACAAGTTTTGAATCTGTTCCCTTGTTGCACCCACTTTAAAAGCATCGTTCCGGGGTCAGGCACTCCCCGAGGGACGCCGGTGTTATCAGAGCGGTATTGACTATGCCCTGGCCTTCCATTTGCATGGTACACTCACCGTCTGTCAGGAGCAGCCTGGTACAGAGGGGCCAGAGCAGGGTCCCCCTCAGGGAATGTACAGCAGTTAACTTTCCTCATTGTGTGCTGTGTGGGGCTGGGTGTTTCTCTTCCCATGGTCGGGTGGTGCCTGTAACCTGGAAAGGCGTCTGTCTGAGACTCAGTCTGGCTCCTGGGCCCTGAGGGTGCTGATTAACTCCATGCTGCTACATCTATAAAGACATAAGGGTTTCCCAGCTGTGTCTATTGATAAGTGAGTTCTTGCCAGACAGGATGCTATCAAACTAAGTTTCCTTTTACATCTTCTAGGCACTTCCCTTTCTCTGGAGGTGATAGGCATTATCAGGACAAAATTGTATTCCTAACATCCCAATAGCACCTTCTTTCAATGTGACTAGTTTGGAATGTAAAGATGTGACCATACACTTCCCAGCTTATGACTGCCTCTGCTGCTTAGCCAGAGGCCTTAACCTAAGAACAGGGCCTCAGACTGTCACAGTGAGAAAAGGCCTTATACAGTCAGACAGTGATTTTGATTCTCTCTTTTATACCTCTATAACTAGCTAAGTGATAAGAACACACCTAAATTCTTAGAGTCTAAGCCTTTACAGACAGGCCTGAATATCTATATCCTAACACTTCCCCCATAGACTTTTTGTCTCCTGGTGCCCAGCTGGAAATTTTTTTTTTAAGAGGGGGACTGAAACTATAAAAAGGAGGGTCAAATACCCCAATCACCTC
Source organism: Lepidochelys olivacea (assembly GCF_965140295.1). Lineage (NCBI taxonomy): Eukaryota > Metazoa > Chordata > Testudines > Cheloniidae > Lepidochelys > Lepidochelys olivacea. Next base: position 172,842,124 of record NC_140412.1, on the reverse strand, counting down.
TCTCGCGCTCCGTACCCATTACATTCATGGCCCCTGAAGTGACAAAGGAAGCATTTGTTGAATTCTGGAAGAAAGGGCCCTAACCTAAGAAGTCTGATCAGTAAGACTGCTGAAAGCATATGGTGAGAGAACTTTACTTTGCATTTAACATAGTTTGCTAAGTTAGGCACCAGATGCATTTTAATCTTTATTTTTCTTGTAAACATTTCTGACTTTTTATGCCTCATTACTTGTACTTATTTAAAATATATCTCTTTGTAGTGTATAAACATGTTTTGTTTTATTTAATCAATTTAAACACACTGGAAGTGTTTGGAAACTCCATTTGTGTTGGCAAGTTGTGCATATTTCTATTAATGAAATAACTGATTTAATAGAACTTGTATTGTCCAGGAGAGGGCTTGGTGGTACAGGACATAAATTTCTGGAGGAAAATCTAAGACTGGGGGTGTGTTAGGGTCACCCTGCAGTAAAACCAAGGCTGGTGAGAGCCAGATTGTAACCCGAGAGTGGTTGGCAGGCTGCAGTTACACACAGACACCCAGCAAGTGGCTTTCATGCTGGAAATCTGTTTGTGAGTGGCCCAGGTGGGAGGTACGTCAGCAAGGCATTGTAAGGCACCCAAGGTTGCAGGGCAAGGGTGGCACGGCTGCTCATTAGATTGTATCCTGCTGTGTCACAGTCATGCATCACTTATCCCTTCTACCAAAAACTTTGTGTTTTCTAGCTTGTAAAAGGCCACATTAAAAGCCAAATCACTCTGAAACCCAGGTTTTCTGTTCCTGAGATCCTTTTTAGGACAAGAAATGGCATGTAACACTGAAGACTCTAGCATTATTGATCTGAGGACATGAAAACACTCTGAAATCTAGTTGATTAGTAACTAAAGTTACTCAAACATCACCACGTGTTATTTTATCTATACATCCTACATAATTACCATATTGCAGCCTCCATGCTATCAGCCAATTAATGTGATGCGTGTCATAATTCAGAGCAACTGCACCTGTATTTGCCCTCTATGGTCCACCAAGGGCACCCACTCTAGGCTCCCAGCTCCTCAGCTGTCATTTGGACCTTCATGTCGCTCTCTCCCCTTACTGGGTTTTTTCTAGTCTGCACAGTTCCTTGCCTAACTTCCCAGCAAGTCTGGCTGCCTAAGCAGGCCTGCTTTGCTTTCTCCTCAGATGTTATAAACAGCATAATTGCCGACAATTACGTTATCGCACAGCTCTTTCTAAGCAAGCATGTTTATTCTTAAGGTGAGAGCATTACAGAGAAAACATTAAAACGATGAAGGAACCTATATGCATGCTAATAAGCTTTCCTGAGACCACCCCAGCTCCAACAAGGGCTCTTGCAGATGTCAATCCTTTAACCCCCATCAAGAGCTTTTTCTGTGGTACCTAGTTAACACCTTTTACTCAGAACAAGCACAGCCATGTATCTGAGAATCACTCTTTTATGCAGTTTGGGCCACTGATCAGTAGACAAAAGTCATCTCCTCAAAGTGAAGTTTCAAAAGGCTGAGTTTTGCATAACCAGAGGGAGCGTGTTTGCATACACATCCCCCTAGAGATTTCCTGGGAAACACAACTTTAAACGTTCATACTTGTCTGGCCCTTTTTTTCAAATAGCTCTTTGAAGCTCAGAACACTTTCCATGGTTTACATCAGTCATATCCTCCCGCCCCCACCCCACCTCCAAGAAGTTACCTACAATAATACATAAACTTTCCATTTTAGTGCAATAAACTCTTAAGCTACTTAAACTTAATTCAGTAGGACTTCTCCAGGAAAGTGCCGTATATTGCTGTAGCTGTCACACTGCCTATAGGACCAATCATGCAAAGACTTATGCATAGGAATAATTTTACTCATATACACATGTCTTCAAGATCAGGCTATGGTGTATATTTGATATATTGATATTGCTAATTATATACCAGAGCTATCATATATAATATATGCAACAATTCTCAGAAAATATATTGTTTGTCTCAATGTTAATTCAATCAGATGCTTTCGCGGCTCTAATTGGGACATTACACTGCAGTATGGCATCCTGGCTCCTCTCCCATGCTGCTGCCTTGTTCTCAATAATCTTGGTTCACATATAGACAGTGGGGGGGGGGTGACTCTCTCTCTGTTTTCATTGCCAAAAAAATATTGACAACATGACTTTGAGGGTCATTTAACACAGAGACATCTGCCTGAGTTTTGCAGAGAATCTGAATCGATAGCTATTAGTCTAGGTCAGGGGTGGGCAAACTATGGCCCGCAGGCCGGATCCAGCCCATCAGGGCTTTGGATCCGGCCTGTGGGATTGCCCCCGTGGTACCGCAGGCCCCACGCTGCTCTCAGAAGTGGCCAGCACCATGTCCCTGAGACCCCGAGGGCGGGGGAGGCAGAGGGCTCGTGCATTGCCCTTGCCTCCAGGCACCACCCCCTGAAGCTCCCATTGGCCGGGAACGAAGAACCGCGGCCACTGGGAGCTTCAGGGGAGGTACCTGGAGGAGTGGCAAGGGCAGCGCATGGAGCCCTGTGCCCCCCCCACACACCCCCAGGGGCCACGCAGGGACGTGGTGCCGGCTGCTTCCCGGTGCCTGCTACTGCCACCCCAGAGCCCCTTTAGGTAAGCGATGCCAGACCGGAGTCCGAACCCCTCCTGCACCCCATCCCCCAACTCCCTGCCCTAACCCCCCCTGCACATCGCACCCCTCCTGCACCCCAACTCCCTGCCCTGAGCCCGCTGTCACACCTTGCACCCCAACTCTGTCCTGAGCCCCTTGTTGCACCCCCATGCATCCCAACCCCCTGCCCTGAGTCCCCTGCTGCACCCCGCATTCCTCCTGCACCCCAACCCCCTGCCCTGAGCTGCCTCATACATCCCTCAGCCCTCCTCTGCCCCAATCCCTTGCCCTGATCCCATTCCTGCACACTGCACCCCCTCCCACACCCTGCCCCGGCCCTGCATACAATTTCCCCACCCAGATGTGACTCTCGGCCCAAAAAGTTTGCCCACCCCTGGTCTCGGTCTACACTTACAGAAGCATGGAGAGTACGTACACATCACACACCCCTAGTGCGGTATACATAGCAGTGTAGATGGTGAGGCACACAGAGTAAAGACAAGCTGGAACCTTAGGATATGTGCCCTACATGACTCTCCACACACCCAAGCAGTGCCCGTCTGTGCTGCTGGTTTCAACAGTATAGCGTCTTGCGGCCAGAGCCTTTCCCTGCCACAGGGAAAGGCTCTCTGGCAGCTAGGGAGGCAGTCAGCAGGGAAAGTCTCGAGCAGCTCCCTGTTGCTGGAACCTTTCACTGCCATATGTAACTACATACTGAAGTGTTTTCTATTAAATGGTACATCATCTCTGAATGGATAGTGTTGGCCAAATGCAGCCCAGAAAGTGAATGAGGCCAGAGGTTCGGAACAGCTCTGGACAGACTGTGTTTGCAGAGCTCCTGCGGAGCCCCATCCATGAGCTACAGCTGTTTCCCCTCCTGGAACTTTCCAGGTGGCAGTACAGATGCTGCCTGTCTGCCTGGTTTGACACTCTCCTTGCAATCTTCCAAGAATGCAGTTGCCCTTCTTATTGGCAATTTACAACCTCCTATGCCTGTGGTGGTAAGCCTACCCTGGTTGTATAAATTTCACCTCTCACTAAGAGTGTGATAACTAGAGCTGAGTAAATAACTGGGGGTTTTGAGAGCATGGTTCAGTGGCTGAACAAAAAAAATAGTTTGTTTCAAACTAAAACCGATATTATCTGGGGTTTGTTTTTTTTTCTTCAGTCTCGCACCAAAATGCAAAAACAAGATAATTTTCTTCTGGTTGAAGAGAACATTTCAAACATCAATTTCAGGTTACATTTTATTTTGAAACAATTTGGTTTCACACTGTCAAAATGGAAAGTTTTGACGTTTCCGCGGGGGAGGGGGAATTGGACGAAACTACTTGCTGAATTAGACCGAAATTTGCAAATGGTTTCCATGCCCTGAAAAATGCATTTTTTCAGCAAATTTACTATTTGCAGAAAAAATTCACCCAGCTTATTGGTAATATAAGGGGCATAGCTTGGTGTAATTTTCTACCCTGAATGGACTAGAAGACATTATTAAATACACCAACTTAGAATTACCTCTGAATGTGGCCCTAAGGCTTGAAGTAGAAGGAAGGGGCTGCTTAGGAGACTTTGATAACAGAGAACAGAAAGAAGAGGAGTTTGTCTGGGTAAATGCTGACTAGTTAGTTCCCTACAATGCCTGAGATACCACCTGAAGTGATGGAGTTGAAGTCAAGATTGTCAGCCTGAGCCACAGAAGCTTATTGGGAAGTTGATGGTTTTCAAAATTTCAGCAGTCACTTAAACAGAAGGACAGATGTGGAAGCCTATGAATTGTGTTTTATCTATTGTTTTTGCCCACAATTAAAATTATTACTATTACCAGGAATCTAGTTAAAATACACCCCAGATAGGACTGTGCCATACCAAATAATTCAGTCATCCACTCATTCTGACTATCTCATATGGCACAAAGCCCTGCTTTATTGCTCATGCCAACATGTTAACACAAACTGTGAAAAATATAGAAACTCTCCAGGTACAAGCATAACTGTGAATACTGTACGGACTTGATCCTGCATTACTGAAGTCAGTGGGCACTTTGCATCTGATTTCAGTGGGAGCAGGAGTAGGCCTTATATGGGGGAGAACTTCTCGACCTTTCAGGTTCCATCCATGTTTCTTTAAAAAAGCTAAGAAAAAAAACCCTCTTCCAATTTTTCTTCTTCCCAGCTGCACAGTAGGTGCCTGAGGCCTTCAGTATGTAGGGGTAAGGGGAGCCTGCCAAATTTATCCTCTGATCCTAGCAACACCCAAGGAATGTCCATGTCAGTGAAAGGAGTTGTTAAAAAATGCTAATGAGGAAACATCCCCTCCTTATGATAAATCAGATTTTGTCTACTCTGTGTGTGTGTGTGTGTGTGTGAGCACGCGCTGTTTCTCTGTGCTACTTGCTGCTTATTGCAGCTTGAATATTTTGATTGCTCTACTACACTATATTGAGGGCACTAGAGGAGTTAAGCCTTAACTGCCAAGTTTGGTTTGGAACAGTATCATTCCTGTCCCACTCATAGGCCTTGTCTACATTGGCAAGTTTCTGTGCAATGAAGCAGCTTTCGGCGTTGTAAATCCCGAGGTGTACACACTGCCAAGGCCACTTAGTGCACAGAAACAGCGCAGCAAAAAAACCACCCCAAGAAGAGGCGTACAGCTTTCTGTGTCAGGGATACAGCACCTCGGTGCCAGTGTAGTCACCCTGATCGATTACAGTGCTGCAATTGGACGCTGGGAGGTGTCCCACAATGCCTGTTCTTGCCTCTCTGGTCATTGGTTTGAACTCTTCTGCCCTGCCCTTAGGTGACCAACCATCATCCCCGCCCCGTAAATTCCTTTGGAATTTTGAAAGTCCCCTTCCTGTTTGCTCGGTGACATGTGCACCTTTCCAGGTGGCCGTGCCCGCTCCACGCACCAGGCGATCCCCTGCTTGGAGCATTGCCGAGCTGCTGGACCTCATCAGCATTTGGGGAGAGGAGACTATCCAGTCTCAGCTGTGCTCCAGCCATAGGAATTATGATACCTACGGACAGATTTCACGATGCACGACAGAAAGGGGCCACGACCGGGACACCCTGCAGTGCAGGGTCAAAGTGAAGGACCTGCAGAACGCCTACCACAAGGCGCAGGAGGCAAACTCCAGCTCCGGTGCTGTGCCCACGAGCTGCTGGTTCTACAAAGAGCTGGAAGCGATACTCAGCAGCGACCCCACCTCCACTGCAAAGTCCCCTGTGGATTCTTCGGTGGCTCACGTGCCAGTCAAGAGTGGACTGAGCCAGGAGGAGGAAATCTTGGACAAGAATGTGGAGGGGGAGGGGGACCCAGAGGCAGAGGATGATTCAGAGGTCAGAGATACATGCAGGCAGGAGATCTTCTCTACCCCGGAGGAGGCTAGCCAGTCACAGCTGTCAGATCTTGGTGAAGCGCAGACAGAAGAGGAGGCCCCTAGTAAGTGACAGAACAGGGTGTTGATTGACTCTCTCACTTCACAGGAATCTGCCTCAGATCTCCAGGAAACTCTCATGGTTCTTTAGCAGAGCTGTTTCTTTTTTTCCTTGCCCCATTAAGGGTAACTTTCCCACGCCATGGATTACCCTGATGGGCAGTGTGCAGAAGGTTGCCAACCCCTGATATAAAAGAAGACTTATTTATTTATTCCCCAGAAATTATCCCTGGAACTAAATAAGACGCAGTCTGACTTATCTGTATAATTACTAGATTTCCTCTGACTAGTCTAATTTTTAAAGCAATTTAGTGTACAAAAGTGAATTGCAATTTTGAACTTAAGCTACTTTCATTTAATATGAATTTAAATCTATTTTGACTGTACTTTGCTTTTTCATAAAGCTAAAGAAAGACCATCTTTTGAGATGCTGTATTATGACAGTAATTGTATGGTACATCACCACCACAAACTTTAATTGATTTGAGTCACTTCATTGTCCTGGCAAATCCCAAAGGGACATGGTTCTTCTGCCAATCAGGTGTCATCCAGATAAATGTCTGGCTATGTCTTTAAAATGGCCTACCTGGATATTCAGTTTATGTCCATCACTGGCAATCTTGCCTCACCACTGAAGCTTCTAGTGCCTTCGTGACTGCCAGCCATGTAGTGGCTTTCCTTGGTACACATACTTGGGAATTTGTTTCTCTCGCTGCTTCTTTTACTTTGTTGTTTAGCCACAGTGGCACTTTTTTGGTTCTCTTACTATGTTTTTTTTAATTTGGAGAATTCATTTAAGTTGAGCCTCTATTATGGTGTCTTTAAAACGTTTCCATGCAGCTTGTAGGGATTTCACTTTTGGCACTATACCCTTTAATTTCTGTTTAACTAACCTCCTCGTTTTTGTGTAGTCCCCCTTTCTGAAATTAAATGCTACAGTGTTGGGCTGCTGTGGTGGTTTCCCCGCCACAGGGATGTCAAATTTAATTATATTATGGTCATTATTACCAACCGGTCCAGCTCTAATCACTTCTTGGACCAGATCCTGTGCTCCACTTAGGACTAAATCAAGAAATTCCTCTCCTCATGTGGGTTCCACTAGCTGATCCAAGAAGCAGTCATTTAAAGTGTCAAGAAACTTTATCTCTGCATCCCATCCTGAGGTGACATGTACCCAGTCAATATGGGGATAGCTGCAATCCCTTGTTATTATTGAGTTTTTTATTTTTATAGCCTCTCTCATCTCCCTGAGCATTTCAGTCACTATCACCATCCTGGACAGGTGGTGGGTAGTACATCCGTACTGCTTTATTCTCATTATTAGAGCATGGAATTACTATCCATAGAGATTCTATGGTATAGTTTGGTTCATTTAAAGTGTCACAGCACACTATTACTGAAATATTGCTTTATTGAAATGAAATAAAAATATTATTACCAAATAAATCAATTGGAATATAAATATTGTATTTACATTTCAATGTATAGAGCAGTATAAACAAGTCATTGTCTGTATGAAATGTTAGTTTGTACTGACTTCTCTACTGCTTCTTATGTAGCCTGTTGTAAAACTAGGCAAATATCTAGATGAATTGATGTACCCCATGGAAGACTCCCAGTGGTACACATACTCCTGGTTGAGAACCACTGTCCTGGAGTGAAAGCTAAAGTGAGCGGGCACGGAAGTAGGAAGAACTAGTTAAACTGAGGGTCAGATCCTGTGCAGAAAACTTTGTGTAGGTGTAGAAATCATTTTTAAAATCTGTCAAGTATTTCTTCCACAAGGTCAAATTTCTAGCTCCTGAACCCACAAGTTATACTGATTTAAACAAATACATCATGCTTCATTTGTAGTAACAAGAAATGCATGCAATCTGGTTTTTGACAACATTGCTATCACGCATGGATTAAAGGCATTGCTGTGATATGTGATTTTTGTGTGTGTTTACTTAATGAGTTAAAACTTTAGCATTTATAATGGGTAAATGTCTGAACTATTTTGATTGCATTTTTTTTTTAACTCAGCCTGAGGCAGACAACCTGGCATTGAAAATTTCAGCCCAAATGGCTTAAGTTTGGCAAACTTAAGCAATTGAAAACAGGGTCTTACAATGGAAAGTGTCTTAATTACCTTCATGATGGGCGATGCTACCAGCCCGGCATTACAGTAAGAATTGTTTGCAGATTTCTTTTTAAATGAGGCAACTCACAGGGTAATGTGCTCTAGATTACAATACTACTGCCACAGATCAACAAAAAGGCTTTTACCCTGGCAGCAGTTATAATTCATGCCCATCTCACACTCCAATGCTTTTTTGTTTTTTTTAACCACAATGGGACTTTCCTTGAAAGTTGTTACAAGGATTTTCAAGAACATATAATTGTGTCAAATTCGATTCTTCATCTAAAACAAACTGGACTTAGACTGGAGTGGATCCAACTGGTCTCTCTCTAATCAGGAAACCAGCCATGTTTAATAGGAATGTTTGTATAGGAACATCACTTTCTGTGATTTTTTTTTTTAAAGCACTATTAAATGTACCTCAAGGGATGAAACTGTATTAGCTGGGGAATAGAATAGATGTTCCAGTACCGATTCTGTCTGTAATTTCTGTGGTTTTTCTAAAATCCATTAGACCATTACATGCTGAGTGTCACTTCTACCAAGCCTAACAGGAGGAATAAAGTAATTTTTCATATCTACTCTGATAGTAGAAACACATGTTGGAAAATGTCCTAGTATGTAAGAACAGAATCTGCATTAATATACATCTGACATCAATTACAGTTGAAAAGTATTGATATGCTTGTAATAAGAAATTGGATGCATAGAATCCCAAAACCTGCTAAACCCAGTAAGGAAACAAGCATACTCGCCCTCTCCCCTGTAAAGCCAAACATACTGAGCTATCTCTCTTCCTTTACTCAATCAGTATAAAATGCAGAACATTGGCTACTGCACTCATTGAAGAACATGAGTTTTAAACATTAAACCACTAGATGGTGTCTCTCCACCATTTATGATCAGTCACCTTTAGAGTCTGGAGTTATTACCGAGTGGAGCCATCGTATCCAGCATATTTACAAAGGAAAACACCAGTGGAAAGCTGAAGTAACCAAACTGATGTTCAGATACTAAATATGAGTTCATTCAGTGTCACCACAATTGCTTTTGAAAAACAGTTCTGTGCTCCAGTGAAAGATTAAACTAAATTTACTAGTAGAAGTTTTCCTGAGAGGAATGAATTCATCATTGTGCCTGAACTCTGACAGATACCATCTATGGGATGAGAAGGTAATTCAGTCCTCAAATCCATTTAATCCTTGTTCAGCTTCGGCTAGTTAGAAGGGTGATAATGTAGACTTCAGTCCACTATAAAACTGGCCTTCAACTTCTTTAACATAGCCCATCATGGCCATAGGCTCACATGGCAATGATTTTCAATCCAGTGAAGAGCTACCAACATTTTTAACAAGAGACTTCCACAAAAATTCCCACCTCTTAATTTGATATCTCCCCAACCCTAGTTTGATCATAGAGGAGGGGTGAGGGCCTGGAGAATCTAATTGTTTGCTTTTCCATTTAAAAAAATCATAACCAGGAGGAGGGCAATTGTACCACTTTGCAAACAAACATGTGTAATGGGAAGTCAGAAAGGGAGAGCCAAGCAGTATTCTCCTCTACTATTTCCTGAAAATGGTTTTGAAAATACCTGACACTGATGTTTCATTCTAAAGTTCTTTAGAAGTATTTTTAGGAGCACCAGGGATCAGAGGTCTGGTTGGTCCCTGTCATAAATATAAAGGGAAGGGTAAATCCCTTTAAAATCCCTCCTGGCCAGAGGAAAAATCCTCTCATCTGTAAAGGGTTAAGAAGCTAAAGGTAACCTCGCTGGCACCTGACCAAAATGACCAATGAGGAGACAAGATACTTTCAAAAGCTGGGAGGAGGGAGAGAAACAAAGGGTCTGAGTCTGTCTGTGTGCTGCTTGTGCTGGGAATAGAACAGGAATGGAGTCTTAGAACTTTAGTAAGTAATCTAGCTAGGTATGTGTTAGATTATGATTTCTTTAAATGGCTGAGAAAAGAACTGTGCTGACTAGAATGTCTATTCCTGTTGCGTGTCTTTTTTGTAACTTAAGGTTTTGCCTAGAGGGATTCTCTATGTTTTGAATCTAATTACCCTGTCAGGTATCTACCATCCGGATTTTACAGAGGTGATTCCTTTACTTCTATTAAAAGTCTTCTTGTAAGAAAACTGAATGCTTTTTCATTGTTCTAAGATCCAAGGGTTTGGGTCTGTGGTCACCTATGCAAATTGGTGAGGATTTTTACCAAACCTTCCCCAGGAAGTGGGGTGCAAGGGTTGGGAGGATTTTGGGAGGAAAGACGTGTCCAAACTACATTTTCCAGTAAACCCAGATAAAGTTTGGTGGTGGCAGTGGATCCAGAGGCAAACGATAGAATTAATTTGTACCTTGGGGAAGTTTTAACCTAAGCTGGTGAAAGTAAGCTTAGGAGGTTTTCATGCAGGTCCCCACATCTGTACCCTAGAGTTCAGACTGAGGAAGGAACCTTGACATGGTGGCAAAGTGGTGGGATTAACCTGAAATCATTTTGAGATCAATTTGAGATTTTTTGAAGCCGAAATACAGATCTTAAAAAGGAATTTTTTTTTTCCTTTGGGGCTGCTGGAAAGGAGGTCCAACTGAAAGCAGCTAGTTTTTTCTCTGCTTTGGGGCCAGAGCAGAGACAAAAGGGGATTATCTTTGTTAATTGCAGGTTTTCTTTACCTGGAGGCAGGGTACTTAACCTCCTGCCGGGAAATTCAGTCTTCGCAAACCAGAAGTTTTTTTTTTCCCCGAAAAGTAAATGGGGGGGGGGGTGTTCTACGCATTTGCCTGGAGACAAAAGTGGCAGGGGTGGGTTTTTTTGGATTTTGATTTTTTTTTTTTTTTTTACAAGGAGTACAGGTTTGAAAAGGAATTTTTTTTCCTTTGGGCTGCTGGCAAGCAGGTTTCCAAGTAGTTGGAGATTTTTTGCTTTGATTTGGGGCCAGAGCAGAGACGAAGGGAATTGTTTTTTTCTGTAGGCTGACAATCACTATCAGAGAATAGGTATCCTATTCCAGCACAGCAAAATTTTACAAGCCAAGTTTTGTTTGTTTTATTTCTAACCCTGGGGTGTAAAGTTAGTTAAAAACAGAGAGGTAAAGATGTCAGACACCAAGGCACTACACAAATTGGAGTTAGCCAAACTGGAGACAGAAGCCGAAAAAGCTCAAGAAGCTGCTCACAGGAGAGAAATGGAGACAAAGGACAAAGAAAGGGAGGCAGCAAAAGAGGCAGAACAACACCAAGCGGCTGCTCACAGGAGAGCTATGGAGGAGAGGAAGCATGTGGAGGAGGAGAAGAAAAAAGAGAGGAAGCATGAACTGGAGATGAAGAAGGTAAAGGCTCAGCAGAATATCCCAACAAACCCTAGTAATCCTTCTCCAGGTACCACTTCCCATCCCAGAAAGTTCCCCACCTACAAGGCAGGCGATGATACTGAGGCCTTCTTAGAAAACTTCGAAAGGGCCTGCCTTGGGTACAGCATCTCTACCGACCAATACATGGTAGAGCTGAGGCTGCAGCTCAGTGGACCCTTAGCTGAGGTGGTGGCTGAAATGCCTAAAGAACACATGAACAAGTATGAACTGTTTAAATCCAAGGCGAGAGTCAGAATGGGGATAACACCCGAGCATTATCGTCGTAGGTTCAGAGCCCTAAGGTGGAAACCAGACGTGTCATTTACCCGACATGCCTACCACATTGTAAAACATTGGGATGCCTGGATATCAGGAGCAAGTGTTGAATCTCCAGTAAATTTGCCCTTCCTAATGCAAATGGAACAATTCTTAGAGGGTGTTCCTGAGGAAATAGAAAGATACATCCTAGATGGGAAGGCCAAAACTGTAATCGAGGCAGGAGAGATTGGAGCCAGATGGGTGGAGGTGGCAGAGAAGAAGAAAACTGGTCGCAGTTGGAGCGGAGACCAAAAGGGACAACCCCAGACCACACCGTATTACCGGGGGCCACCCAAGGCCCCATCTACCCCTCAAAAAACCCTCCAGACACCTTATCGTCCCGCCACACCATTCTCCAGCAACCCACCTCGCCCCAGTGACCCGTCAGCTGGACGATGTTTTAAATGTAATGAGCAGGGGCATGTAAAGGCCAACTGCCCCAAGAACCCCAACAGATTACAGTTCATTGCACTGGAATCACACCAAAGGTCCTCAGGCCCAGATACCTCCCAGATACCCTTGGAGTGGAGGGAAACTGAGTGTGGGTGGGAAGAAGGTCACCACGTGGAGGGACACCGGAGCACAAGTGTCAGCTATCCATGCTTCCTTAGTGGACTCCAATTTAATCAACCCAGAGATCCAAGTGATGATTCAACTCTTCAAGTCCAACTCTTTCAATTTGCCTACAGCCAAGTTGCCTGTCCAGTATCAGGGCTGGTCAGGAACGTGGACTTTTGCAGTCTATGATGATTATCCCATCCCCACGCTGTTGGGGGAAGACTTGGCCAATCATGTGAAGGGGGCCAAGAGAGTGGGAACGGTCACCCGCAACCAGGCTAAACAAGCCGTGAGGCCTAGCTCTGTTCCGGAAACTTCTATCAGGACCTGGTCAGAGGTGATGGACCTGGACCCCAGGCCAATGTCTGCAACAGCAGTAGTGGATCCGGTCCCAGAGACCCAGACGGAACCAGTCCCAGAACCGGAACCAGCGGAACAACCAACACCAGACCCATTGCCAGCACTGAATCCAGTACTTGCAACCCCAACCCCAGAGGACCCCACCGAACCTGAACCGGCAGCATCCCATAACCCTACACAAGAGGCTCAGCCAGAGCTTGAACCCCAACAGATGGAAGCCTCCAGAGAGCTTGGGCGGCGGCACGGAGCAACCCACCGCCTCTCAGCTCTTCTAATCGATCCAGGTTTGTTGTAGAAAGAGGACTTTTATACAAGGAAACTCTTTCTGGTGGACACCAGGAAGACTGGCATCCTCAGAGACAGTTGGTAGTTCCAACTAAATACCAGGCCAAGCTCTTGAGCTTAGCCCACGATCACCCTAGTGGTCGTGCTGGGGTGAACAGGACCAAAGACCGTTTCGGGGGGTCATTCCACTGGGAGGGAATGGGCAAGGATGTTTCTACCTATGTCCAGTCTTGTGAGGTGTGCCAAAGAGTGGGAAAACCCCAAGACCAGGTCAAAGCCCCTCTCCAGCCACTCCCCATCATTGAAGTTCCATTTCAGTGAGTAGCTGTGGATATTCTGGGTCCTTTTCTGAAAAAGACACCCAGAGGAAAGCAGTACATACTGACTTTCATGGATTTTGCCACCCGATGGCCGGAAGGAGTAGCTCTAAGCAACACCAGGGCTAAAAGTGTGTACCAGGCACTAGCAGACATTTTTGCCAGGGTAGGTTGGCCCTCCGACATCCTCACAGATGCGGGGACTAATTTCCTGGCAGGAACTATGGAAAACCTTTGGGAAGCTCATGGGGTAAATCACTTTGTTGCCACTCCTTACCACCATTAAACAAATGGCATGGTGGAGAAGTTTAATGGAACTTTGGGATCCATGATACGTAAATTCGTAAATGAGCACTCCAATGATTGGGACCTAGTGTTGCAGCAGTTGCTCTTTGCCTACAGAGCTGTACCACATCCCAGTTTAGGGTTTTCCCCATTTGAACTTGTATATGGCCGTGAGGTTAAGGGGCCATTACAGTTGGTGAAGCAGCAATGGGAGGGATTTACACCTTCTCCAGGAACTAACATTCTGGACTTTGTAACCAACCTACAAAACATCCTCTGAACCTCTTTAGCCCTTGCTAAAGAAAACTTACAGGATGCTCAAAAAGAGCAAAAAGCCTGGTATGATAAACATGCCAGAGAGCGTTCCTTCGAAGTAGGAGACCAGGTCATGGTCTTAAAGGCGCTCCAGTCCCATAAAATGGAAGCCTCGTGGGAAGGGCCATTCACGGTCCAGGAGCGCCTGGGAGCTGTTAATTATCTCATAGCACTCCCCACCTCCAACCGAAAGCCTAAGATGTACCATATTAATTCTCTAAAGCCCTTTTACTCCAGAGAATTAAAGGTTTGTCAGTTTACAGCCCAGGGAGGAGACGACGCTGAGTGGCCTGAAGGTGTCTACTACAAAGGGAAAAGTGCTGGTGGTGTGGAAGAGGTGAACCTCTCCATGACCCTTGGGCATATGCAGCGACAGCAGCTCAAGAAGCTGTGCACTAGCTACGCGCCAACGTTCTCAGCCACCCCAGGACTGACTGAATGGGCATACCACTCCATTGACACAGGTAATGCTCACCCAATTAAAGTCCGACCTTACCGGGTGTCTCCTCAAGCTAAAACTGCTATAGAATGGGAGATCCAGGATATGTTAGATGGGTGTAATCCGCCCCTCTGGAAGTGCATGGGCATCTCCAGTGGTTCTAGTTCCCAAACTAGATGGGGAGATATGTTTTTGCGTGGACTACCATAAGCTAAATGCTGTAACTCGCCCAGACAACTATCCAATGCCACGCACAGATGAACTATTAGAGAAACTGGGACGGGCCCAGTTCATCTCTACCTTGGACTTAACCAAGGGGTACTGGCAGGTACCGCTAGATGAATCTGCCAAGGAAAGGTCAGCCTTCATCACACATCTCGGGCTGTATGAATTTAATGTCCTCCCTTTCGGGCTGCGAAATGCACCCGCCACCTTCCAAAGACTTGTAGATGGTCTCCTAGCGGGATTAGGAGAATATGCAGTCGCCTACCTTGACGTTGTGGCCATATTTTCGGATTCCTGGGCAGAACACCTGGAACATCTACAAAAAGTCCTTGAGCGCGTAAGGGAGGCAGGACTAACTGTTAAGGCTAAGAAGTGTCAAATAGGCCTAAACAGCGTGACTTACCTTGGACACCAGGTGGGTCAAGGAACTATCAGCCCCCTACAGGCCAAAGTGGATGCTATCCAAAATTGGCCTGTCCCAAAGTCAAAGAAACAGGTTCAGTCCTTCTTAGGCTTGGCTGGTTATTAGACAGTTTGTACCGCAATACAGCCAAATTGCCGCCCTACTGACAGACCTAACCAAAAAGAAACAGCCAAATGCCGTTCAGTGGACCAAAAAGTGTCAGAAGGCCTTTAACCAGCTTAAAGCGACACTCATGTCTGACCCTGTACTAAGGGCCCCAGACTTTGACAAACCGTTCCTAGTAACCACAGATGTGCCGAGCGTGGTGTGGGAGCAGTTTTAATGCAGAAAGGACATGATCAAGAATTCCACCCTGTAGTGTTTCTCAGCAAGAAGCTGTTTGAGAGGGAAAGCAACTGGTCAATCAGTGAAAAAGAATGTTACGCCATTGTCTACGCCCTGGAAAAGCTATGCCCATATGTTTGGGGACGGCGTTTCCACCTGCAAACTGACCATGCTGCGCTACAGTGGCTTCATACCGCCATGGGAAATAACAAAAAACTTCTTCGGTGGAGTTTAGCTCTCCAAGATTTTGATTTCGACATCCAACACATCTCAGGAGCTTCTAACAAAGTGGCTGATGCACTCTCCTGTGAAAATTTCCCAGAATCAACTGGTTAAAATCGTCCTTGAGATGTGGAAAATATTGTTCGTTTTTATGTACTTGGTAGTATATTTACCAAGAGGTGCATGTGTCTTATTAACTCTGTTTTTCCTAGAGCTCCAGGAAGAAATCCCAGCCAGCGTTTCACCCTAGCTGAGATTTGGGGGGCGTGTCATAAATATAAAGGGAAGGGTAAACCCCTTTAAAATCCCTCCTGGCCAGAGGAAAAATCCTCTCACCTGTAAAGGGTTAAGAAGCTAAAGGTAACCTCGCTGGCACCTGACCAAAATGACCAATGAGGAGACAAGATACTTTCAAAAGCTGGGAGGAGGGAGAGAAACAAAGGGTCTGAGTCTGTCTGTGTGCTGCTTGTGCTGGGGATAGAACAGGAATGGAGTCTTAGAACTTTAGTAAGTAATCTAGCTAGGTATGTGTTAGATTATGATTTCTTTAAATGGCTGAGAAAAGAACTGTGCTGACTAGAATGACTATTCCTGTTGTGTGTAATTTTTGTAACTTAAGGTTTTGCCTAGAGGGATTCTCTGTTTTGAATCTAATTACCCTGTCAGGTATCTACCATCCGGATTTTACAGAGGTGATTCCTTTACTTCTATTAAAAGTCTTCTTGTAAGAAAACTGAATGCTTTTTCATTGTTCTAAGATCCAAGGGTTTGGGTCTGTGGTCACCTATGCAAATTGGTGAGGATTTTTACCAAACCTTCCCCAGGAAGTGGGGTGCAAGGGTTGGGAGGATTTGGGGGGGAAAGACGTGTCCAAACTGCGTTTTCCAGTAAACCCAGTTAGAGTTTGGTGGTGGCAGTGGATCCGGGGCAAACGATAAAATTAATTTGTACCTTGGGGAAGTTTTAACCTAAGCTGGTGAAAGTAAGCTTAGGAGGTTTTCATGCAGGTCCCCACATCTGTACCCTAGAGTTCAGAGTGGGGTAGGAACCTTGACAGTCCCAATGTAAAGCCCAGCCTGACAAGAGCACAGCTAACCCAAACCCGATCCGAGAGTGTCCAGTCATTTTAAAAACTGATCTGACCCCAACGCTTCCCCCACAACCTATGTCAGTGCTGCTGCCACCTTATCTGTGGGACTTGTCCTGGTGAGGGCTTCCTGCTCCCAGGCCCTGTGCCTGTGATTCATCTCTAGTCGCCTCAACCTGGCCGGTTCCCCCAGGCACCACTACCTCACTGAGCTCTGCACGCTGCAGAGTAAGAGGCACTGTGACTTGTTGGCACACAGAGTTTAGCCATGTGGTGGCAGCTGGCAGGAGCAGGGCATGCAGCTGCTGCTGCACCAACCCCAAGGTCAGGAGGAGGTGATCAGAGATGACCCACCCCAAGTCCATGAGCGTTGGGTTGTTTTCAGACGTGACCTGAACAGATACAGGTTGTTGGGTCCCATCAGATCAGGTTGCAAGGCTCTATCAGGGAGAAGTCCTGCTGACAGGTATCAAGCAGTAACCAGGGTGATGAATTCTCACTTATTACACCACATACTGCACAGGATGCAGTCTGAGGTGTATTATGTTTCAGAAATAAGAAATGTGGTAGGGTACCCTATGCAAAACAATTTTTTACACTAGTCTAAGAATTGTGGGGAGGGGTCTCCAGCCAAAAGTAATGTGATGAGTCACCTCAGAAGGAAGCAATGCAGATAATTAGGGGGAGGAGGGGGCAGAGCCTGCTCAAAGCTAGGAATGTTCAAAAGAAAAAAAATCCCCAAGGAAGCAGCAGGTATCTTTCACCAAAAAAAGAACAGTTGGTAGTAAATCTGCTCTGTGTTAACAAGAGCAGCATTCATGATGGACCCTTTAGGTTTGTAGTGAGCATGATGAGTTATAAAATTACTCAAATTACTAGTCAGAGATTAGTTGTGCTTTAGATTACCACTAAAACAAAAATGATAGAAGTAAAAGTAAAGTACACAAACCAGAAATGATGTCCCTGAAAGCTGGGATGCTTTGATGGAAGACAACAGATTACAATTTTTAACAAGGCTGCCCACCAAAGTGTGCTGAAAATACATTTTTTTGCCAAATTTTCCATTGCAATGCATTCATTTTATTCCTGTCTCCATGCCAACAGGCAGACTTTAGTCTATTATTTTCACCAGAACATTTCTAAGTACTTCCCCTCCCTGGTTAGGCTCTGGAAAGTGAGAGAAACTAAAAAGAATGTCAGCAGAAGTACTCTATATACAGAATCTCTCCACAAGCTTCAAAGTAGCTGTCAGCAACAAATGAACTTCAGGTTTCATTAACTTCTGTATTTTTAAGTGGTTATTTTTAAAATGGTGAATTAATCAGGCTTATTTTAAAAGTTGTCTAAATTGCATGTTTTAACAGCCCTTCACTAACTTTTAGTTAAGGAAACTTAAAATTTTTGAAGTTTGATTTATTTTTCCACTAACAAATATAAAACTTGTGATGTTGCATTGAGCTAATCTTCCTATATTCTGATTCTTTGGCATTTAAAGAATATTTCACAAATTAAAATGAATTATTTTGCCTTGTGTTTTTTCCTGCATAAAAAAGTATTGTGAATGCAGAGAGATTTTTAGGGTAGCTGGAAATCTAAGTGCTTAGATATTATGGTGATGGGGACACAGTAACTAATTAGGGCCTTGATCCTGCAAGGGAATTGGGTGTTTGGATCCAGGGTTTTGGTTCTATATAAATCTGTTTTGATTGGGAAATTGTGCAGTCTCGCATGCTCTTGCCCCACCAGTGACTGGCCCTATTTAAGTTTAGTGGAAAAGACATATATGCCGCACAGTTGGTTTTACTCTGTTTATATATCTCTCAGAGCTTTCAGGATAGTAAACATGGTAACCAGACACTATATTTTTGATAAAAGCCACAGAGCAACTGTCAGGTCCTGAAGATTTCCCACAGGGGGGAAATTGCATAGCACTGTTTACTTCTGCTAATGTAATAGGAGTGAGCTTATGTATGTTTTATAGGGCTGTTGACTAATCTCAGTTAACTCACACCATTAACTTACAAAAATTAATTGTGATTAATTTAATCGCACTTTTAATCACACTGTTAAACAGAATACCAACTGAAATTTATTAAATATTTTGGATGTTTTTCTACATTTTTCAAATATATTGATTTCAATTACAACACAGAATACCACGTGTACATTGTTCACTTTATATTTTATTACAAATATTTGCACTGTAAAAATGATAAACAAGAAATAATATTTTTCAATTCACCTCATACAAGTTAGAGCAAACTCTTTATCATGAAAGTGCAACTTACAAATGTAGATTGTTTTGTTTCTGAGTGCAGTTATGTAACAAAACCAAAAAAATCTAAAACTTTAGAGCCTACAAATCCACTCACTCCTAATTCTTGTTCAGCCAATTGCTCAGACAAACAAGTTTGTTTACATTTATGGGAGAAAATGCTGCCCCCTTGTTCTCCCTTTCAGGTGAAATTGTAAATAATAGGCATTCTCACGGCACTGTTGTAGCCAGTATTGCAAGGTATTCACGTGCCAGATATGCTAAACATTCGTATGCTCCTTCATGCTTCGGCCACCATTCCAGAGGACATGCTGATGATGCTCATTTAATTAAAAAAAAAAAGTGTTAATTAAATTTGTGACTGAACTTTTTGGGGGAGAATTACATGGCTCCTGCTCTGTTTTACCCACATTCTGCCATGTATTTCATGTTATGGCAGTCTCGGCATGATGATCCAGCACATGTTGTTCATTTTAAGAACACTTTCACTGCAGATTTGACAAAATGCAAAGAAGGTACCATTGTGAAATTTCTAAAGATAGCTACAGCACTCGACCCAAGGTTTAAGAATCTGAAGTGCCTTCCAAAATCTGAGGGGGAGGAGATGTCAAACATGCTTTCAGAAGAGTTAAAAGAGCAACACTCCGATGCGGAAACTACAGAACCCAAACTACCAAAAAAGAAAATCAACCTTCTGCTGGTGGCATCTGACTCAGATAATGAAAATGAACATGTATCAGTCCACACCACTTGGATTGTTATCAAACAGAACCAGTCATCAGCATGGATACATGTCCTCTGGAACGGCAGTTAAAGCCTGAAGGGACATATGAATTGTTAGTGCATCTGACGAGTAAATATCTTGCAACGCTGGCTACAACGGTGTCATGCGAATGTCTGTTCTTACTTTCAGGTGACATTGTAAACAAGAAGTGGGCAGCGTTATCTCCTCCAAATGTAAACAAACTAGTTTGTCTGAGTGATTGGCTGAACAAGAAGTAGGACTGTGTGGACTTGTAGGCTCTAAAGTTTTACATTGTTTTATGTTTGAGTGCAGTTATTTTTTGTACATAATTCTACATGTGTAAGTTCAACTTTCATGATGAAGAGATTGCACTAAAGTACTTGTATTAGGTGAATTGAAAAATACTATTTATTTTGGTATTTTTACAGTCCAAATATTTGTAATGAAACATAATATAAAGTGAGCACTGTACATATTGTAGTCTGTGTTGTAACTGAAATCAATATATTTGAAAAATGTAGAAAATATCCAAAAATATTTAAATTGTATTCTATTATTGATTAACAGTGTGATTAATCATGATTAATTTATTTAATCACGCAATTAATCACAATTATGTTTTTTATATCACTTGATAGCCCTAATGTTTTGGTTAACTTGTTTTTAAATTGTTTCAGTGAAAACATTAGTTGAAATTAGTTACTTTAACTGATCAGTGATTTAAAAAAAAATGTTTAAGCAACAGTTTTGTTTCAGGATCACTCGCTTGCCTAGTTATAGCAAAAGGCACCAAAATCTTGAAATTCAAGAGTAAAGGTAGCTCCAATAGCACCCTAACCAGGAGGACAGTTTTTGCATAGGCCTGGTATATGACCCAAAATAGATGGCACAGAAACAGCCTGACTCTAATAAATATCAACATCCACACCTTACATTTTCCTTCACTTATCAACCAAGCACCTCACTACAATTCTTTTTCCATACCCAGATTTGAAATAAGATTCATGTGGAGCCAAGAAATCTGTGGATTTGAAGTGTAACTGGCATTGATCCATTACCATCCACTCAAATACTTTCTCTGGAAATAGAAACTACAGACAGGCTAGCAATTGGTAAGGTTAACATCAGTCTCACCACTGCTTGTTCACCATAACTGACATTTTGCCCCTTTGATGAATGCAGCCACTCATCCTCATCATTATATGTTGATCAAGGTAGGTATCAAAGAGAGATTATTCAGTTAATCAAGCATTCCTATTAGCTGAAAAACCACTAAAATTCCAAGTGCTTTATAATTATCAGTTACAAGGAGACTCTATTTTACAATCTATCAATTGATTATTCCTTGAATAAATATTTTATTGCTTCAAAAGCTTTAGCTCGTCAGTATGGTAGGAACTGGGGCTAGTCAATTTATTCATATGCAAATGAATTTATCTTGGCATGCTGTCTTTTCATACTATTGAGTCCTATATTAAATACCACCATATTGGTTTTATTTTCTAACAACTGAAAGCCTATTGGATAGGATTGCCAGTTGCAATTATCTCTCAAAGTTTTCACCTGATGACAGACCAGTCAAGATACGTTATGTTAAAAACAATCTGTCACAATAACGGTTCTTCTGGTTTCTTTTTTTCTTATTGCTTACTGATGTATGATATATGGAACTGATTATTTTCTATATAGAGAATTTTTTTCCTTAAACTCCAAGAAAACTTCAGCATTAGACTCTTATAGAAATCACAAACCATTTTTTTTGAGAATTTTTTTGTAGCTTATATAATTATACATGACTTGTCTCATACTTTTATTGTTTGCAGAATCTTAGAAATTAACAGACTGCAAGATATTGATACTCTAGCCTTGCCCTAACCTAGCAATTCTCATCCCCTTTCACGTGTTTTATGTAGGGATTTCCTCAGAATTGGGCCCTTCAGCGTGAAGGCACTGCACACAGCCTGCTCCCCATCTTTCATGCACAGTGAAACTACACCAGTTACTCCGGGGGAGAATTCTGAATCAAAACATT
The DNA here is from genome assembly GCF_965140295.1 of Lepidochelys olivacea. NCBI lineage: Eukaryota > Metazoa > Chordata > Testudines > Cheloniidae > Lepidochelys > Lepidochelys olivacea. The sequence continues at coordinate 172,820,375 of NC_140412.1, read as the reverse complement.
AAAAATTCTGTGCCAAACGTTTAAAAATTCTGCATATTTTATTTGTCAAAATAACACAATATAATCCGGCCAGTTTCACTTAATTTGGTAATTTATTTCAAAATACCTGTCAGTAACTATGTCTGTAACAATAGAGACCAAAAAAAAAAAAGAGTCAGGAAATGATTTTTTGACAAATAGATTCCTTACTAGGCATACGAATACAGAACTTTGAGTAATTAATTTAAACTGCAATACAGAACCATATTTCTTGCCCCACTCAGAAGCTGTGCAAAGACTTGGAGGAGTCAGGGGTAATGGAGGCGCTGAGGGAGAGGGAAGGAGCCTGGGAGTGGACCTGGAAGGTTGTTGTTGGGTGTGGGTGGGAGAAGTATGGAATGGCTTGCGGGGGGGGGGGTGTTAGGGAGCCTCCCCTGTACAGACCCCTAGTCTCTCCCATTCAGTTAGACACATCTGCCCTTGAACCCACCGTCCCCATGTGGCCCTGCACCCTCCTCCACCCTGTCCATGTGTGGCCCTGCACCCTAGCCCCTCTCTCCATGTGGCCCTGAAGCCTCCCTCCCATTCAGTTCTTGGGTCAATGCTGTCACCCCACTAGTTCCTAACCCCATGCCCCAGTCTGTCCCCCCAGCTAGCCTTTCTGAACCTCAGTCTGTGACCCCCCCCCCCCAGCATCCCCATGTACCCCACTCCGTCTGTCCCATTCCTCCTCACCCGGCCCTGCTGTGAGGAATGCAGCCTCTCCCCCTCCCTCTCTGCCGGCTGGGTGCCCTCTCTTCTGGTGCCACAGCAGCCCCTGGTGGGTGAAAGGTTTACTTACAGCCCCTCTCCAGCAGAATCTATATTCTGTGGAGGAGGAAAAAATCTGTGGGAGACATGAATTTTGTGCATGCACAGTGGTGCAGAATTCCCCCCAGGAGTATGCAGTTCTGCTTCAGGAGAGGGTAGAACTTGCCACTAAATGCACAGTTGTTATTTCTGTTTCTATCTGACTGCAATATTTTTGGAAGGTGGATGAGGTAATATCTTTTATTGGACCAACTCAACACAAGTTTTTGCGCTACACAGAAGCTCTTCAGGTATCAGCATTTTCAGGCACTTACGATGGGCCAAATCCTGATGTCCTTAATCAGGCAAAACGCCAGTTGACCTCAATGGTATGACATCAGTGGACTTCTGGGTTTGGCTTCATATTCATATTGACTAGATTAAAAACTCTGAAAGTGAAATATTTTGAAGACTAGAGATTATGTATTGAGGCAAATAATACCAAAATCTCCTAAAAAGGACAAGCCAAAGACTGAAGAGGAGGCAAAATCTTCAAACTGCATTTGCTTCCTGTTCACTACTACATCCATTTCAAGCTCTGGAACCAATTTACAAAGCTCTTAAAGTGATAAGGCAAGACTTCTCAAAATTTGTGAAATGGAACTCTCCTACAGGAATATAAAAAACACTAGTGTGATGTTTTTAAAGGCCTACCCAAAATGAGCTGTCACTCAATAGATTGTGTAGATTTTCCTGGTACACCTCTACCCCACTATAACGCTGTCCTCGGGAGCCAAAAAATCTTACCGTGTTGTAGGTGAAACCGTGTTATTTCGAACTTGCTTTGATCCACTGAAGCGTGCAGCCCTGCACCCCCGGAGCGCTGCTTTACCGCATTATATCTGAATTCGTGTTATATCAGGTCGCATTATATCAGGGTAGAGGTGTACCTTCTCTTCTGTCTTATATGTTTTGATGAGCACTGAAATACTTTAAATGTCAACACTTAACTATCACTACTGGCAACTGAAGCACCAATTGAAAAGAACTAGGCTGTTCACAGCCCTCAGCTACTGTTTCAGGCTCTCTGCAAATTCAGACACTGTTGCATCCAATATACTCAGTTCATATTTTCAAGGGGTTCTTTACAATCAAATGTATGTCATTACTGCACAGCTAACCCACGTGAGCAACACCTGGGTTAGCCTAGCTTGGGTGCAAACAGACGTGTTGCAAAGCCATACCTGAGTTACTGGCTCTGCACTTACTGGTGTATGTCGTTAGGACTTGTGGGGTCATATTCCATGGTTCTTGCCACTGCAGTAAACTGAGCTGCTGTATGATTCTCTTCCAGAGAACTGTGAGAGAACTTGTCTGTCCTTCTGGGCACACAGGAGGAATTGTGGGAAGGCATTGAGTGGTTTAACCTGTGTCCTCACTGCAAAGTGGGCAGGTTACCAGCTCACATATTAGCAGCACTTGAAGTTTATCCTATAGGGCAGGCCACCTAGCCTTGATGTAAAGTACCACCACATCAGACCAGACAGTTTAGGGGCAATATCTGTGTTAGACCCCACATTAACTCTGCAGTGAAAACAAGCCCTATGTATAACAGAGTCCAAGCACATATTAGAAGGAGTCTGTGATACAGCATTCTTAACAGCAGGCCCAAGGCTCTGGATCGCCTTGTCTAAAGGAGAGTTCAGGAAGAGTTGTTTAATATTCTGAGGTAATACTGTAAAAATCACCTCTTCACCAAGGTGTTCCCGAAGAACTATAGCATTAGATAAACTGGACCACACTCAAAACAAGCAGCTCACAATTAAACAAGAGTAGGGTGCAGGACTGACTATTCTTTGGACAGTTTCTTTTAAAAATAATCCATGTACAGGGCCCAGCCAGTAGTACTGCGGTAGACACTTTAGAATTGCAAATAAATTAAATTGGATAGATCTGAGACCAATAAGCCAATATGTCGTGGGCTTTACCTGAGTCATCAATACAAACTAATTTCATAGCTCATGCATCAGACCAGGAGAGACGTCATAAGCTGTACTGAAGTCAATATTTTATTAAGGAATGCAAATTTGAAAGCATCCCCTTATTTGATGATCCCACATGCTGTGGCCCTTTCCTTCTTTCACGTTAAAAAAAAATCTATTACTCCAATGGTGTTTATTACATTGCAATCATAATTAGATTGTTGGAAACTGACTAGAAAAGTTTCAGGTGGTAAAAATGGTAAGATATAAAGAAAAACTATACCTCATAAAACCTTAAAATATATGCTCATTCAAATGCAACTATAGATCTATAGGAAAACAACAAAGAATAGGTCTACAAAGGCTTGACTTTTAGATCAATGGCAACTTTGAGATTCCCTCTATATCAGGCAGGACAAAGTTGAAATTGGTTATTTTCTTTTTTTCCTTTTTTGTTATAATGCCAAAGGTGAATACACTTAAATAAAAATCATTTAAAAACTCTATATGAAAAATAGATGCATAGAACCCTAATTTATTATACATAGTCTGTGATAGACCCTTATGATTCTGTTTTAATTTTAATTTTAACTCTTGCTGTGAAAGGATATATAACTTTCCTGATACACTCATTCTCCAAGGAATACTAAATGAGGATTTATTGTTGCAGGACTAATGGGTTTCACATGAATTTTTTGAAACTTTTTGGTTCTGAATGATCAATGTTCCAAATAGAGGAAACATAAATAAAAATACAGCAACTGAAAAAGTAACCACAAGTGAAGCCTGGCAAAGTTTAAAGGCATAATCCAACCATTCATCAAACAAGCTGGTCTTACTGTCCCATATTTTCCTGAAGCTGGAAAGTGGCCTGAGTACAGTTTTGATTTATCCATTGCCAGTAAGATATTTCTTGCTGCCTCTGAGACGTTTGTAATAGTATCCTGCTCTGCTCTGCGTTGCCTTGGAATTCTAACATTCCAAACAGTCTGGCTACTCTTGAATGCTTAAATCTTTACAAAATATTCCTGCCAGGAAAAAACAAGCACTCCAGCTTGGTTATCAATCCAGGTTTATCTATATAGCTGACAATTCACTTAGAGCTTTTTCTAATTGTTATTTTTAATTATTCACAGTATCAAATAAAACCCTCATTGCAACAGACTAAATAGACTAGTTATCTTAAAGGTTAATAAGTCAACATCTTGCACTATTTTTTTAGATATTCAATATGAAAGTATTTTCCACAAGGTTTTTTTTTTTTAATATATTTTTACAGCAAGATGTATTTTGCTTATATGAAGGCTACCGTTGGTCTATATAGAAAGTAAATTTTTAGTAAAAAGGGCAAGCTTCTGACAGCTTTTTCCACATCAATATCTGTAAATAGGGGGACCAGGCAAAGAATTGCAAGGCTTAACTGCTTTACGCTGATCCTCACTCCCCTGAAGCCTACTGTATTTATACTGCATGAGTCCTCTCCTCCCTTTGTTGTTTTGCAAGGGCATTCCAAGGTGGAGTTTAAACACAGACTCCTTGATTCCTAGGTATGTATCCTGCTGATGCACTACACGCCTGTCCCCATTCAGATTACTCCTGCTTCTGCTTTCTTCCTTCCCTCTGTTATAACCCTATGAAAAGCTCATTGTTGGGTAGTAGGATTATGACCTCAGAGGCAGATCTCCCTCCTGTCCCCTCTCCATTCCTCCTCCTCCTTAGCTGTGCTTTGCACAGCTCTTTGTTCAGTGATGGGATTCTGACATCCTTCCTCCTGAGATTATGACATCAAAGGTAAATCAACCAATCACTGCTCTTTCCCTCTTCTCTGTCTCGTCTCTATTACCTCCCCTCAATCTTTATTCATATGCATACAGCTCTCTTGTTTAGAGCCAGTATGATCCAGTGGACCAAGCATCGGAGTGAATCAGTCCTGGATTCTATTTTTGATACTACCAATGACTCATCCTATGTTGTATGCAGTGTAGTTGTAGTTTGTTTGGTCCCAGGCTATTAGAGAGACAAGGTGGGTGAGATAGTATCTTTTTTTAGACCAACTTCTGTCGGTGAGAGAGACAAGCTTTTGAGCCACATGGAGCTCTTCTTCAAGTCTGGGAGAGGTATTTGACTGTCACAGGTAAATGCAAGGTGGAACAGATTGTTTAGCATAAGTAGTTAGCACATATTGTAAGGGACCATTCAAGATGGATTTATAGTTTATTACAACAATCTGTAACCCACTAATGCCTTCTTTTTGTCCTTTTCTAGAGGTATTAACGGGCCACTCTACCTTAAATGGTCCCTTAGAACAGTGGTTCACAAACTTATTTGATCCCACCTCCCTTCTTTGTGTCTGTCGTAGTTTGTCCCCCCCACCAACAACCACCGCCACAAGTACGTATACGGATATATGTGGTGGCCGTGCTTCACTTGAATCAGTTTTGGCTTCTTTGTTTTTCACTTGAGTTTTTTTTTTCCCTGTTGAATGAATGAACCAACAATCCATTGTAAGAAGAGCAAAAGCAAAACACTGCTTGTGGTCCATGCTTACAATTAAATGTGCACACCATGCTGTAGCAAATAGATTAACGTACAGATGGCAACAACTTTGTATAATACTATGCAAGCTTAATATAAATCTGTCAAAATGCACAGTATCATCTTCCACAGGTGACACGTAGGTGCAGCATACAGCGTCACATGCACCTGCAAGAATTGCTGCTTGACTTGTATTAAGCACGCTCACGGAGTCAAATGGACTGAGCGTGCTCAGTAACATCTGCTGAAGCCGCTGCCCTCCCCATCCTTCCCCCCTTTCCCCCCAGTGCTATCAGCAACTATGGGTCATCTCTGCTATCTAGAGTCAAATGCACAGCACCATCTGAGGACCTGATATGGCTGGAGAAATTAGTTTTGCTAATTATTCATTGCTGTGGGTAAAATGTGCAGAGTACATTTTTCCCCACTAAAGTTTCTCACACACCCCAAGAATACATTCCGTGCCCCTTTCCCCCTGTTTGAAAATGTCTGCCTTAAAATATGTACTAACTACTTAAACATTCTGTTTCACCTTACATTTAGCTATAACCCTTAGAGTACCTTTCCCAAATCTGCAGAAGAGCTCTGTGTGGCTCAAAAGCTTGTCTCTCTCACCAACAGAAGTTGGCTTGATAAAAGATACTTTATCTTCACCCACCTTGTCTGTCTAATGACTCATCATGTCAGCTTGGGCAAATCACTTCACTCTTCTGTGCCTCAGTTACTCCATCTGTAAAATGGAGATATTCCTTTGAGTCACATTTTTGAGACTATGAACATCTATCAAAAAATATAGTTGGAATGACACACTGGTCCAAATCAGCACCATAGAAGGAGTTGGCTGTACACACGCACATGCAACTGAGCATTTATGTGATATCGGCAGGCAGGATATATGTACAGATACGTAAATTTCCAATGTGGCCTCAGTTATCTTACTTCAAAGAACTAATTATTATAATTATACCTCTGTAATACTACTACTTGAAATGCAGTATATAACAGGCCCATTTTATGAAACCCCTACAACATGTTGCTTGCTGTAATCAGCTATTCTTGTTCAAGTGATGTCCCTATGGGTGCTCCCCTGTAGGTGGGTGCAGCAGCGCCTCCTGTGCCTGGGATTAGAGATCTTCATTAGCAGTGTCCATTGGATCGCACATATGCACCTCCCCATCTCGCACCATGAGCAGCATGTGTATATATATAGCACTCTGCGGTCCAACAGTCCTCTGGTTCCTCCTTAACCAACCTTGGTCTGGGACAGAATCTGCAGCAGAGCCTGCCTATCCTTTGAGCTGTTAGATAATGCCTTACCTATTCTTTTTAGTTTAGTTTAGTTTAGTAGTTACTTAAAAAATAAATTGTTTTCCTTCCTCTTGCCCTCCCCATGAGTTTAGGATTTCATTTTCCCGCTTCCTGCCTTCCTGACTGGGAAGCTTTCTCCCTCACCCTTATGCCTGGGTCTCCTGGGTTTAAGGGGTGCATTTCCTGCCGGGAGGTCTTTCCAGTAAGCGATGGCCACCGACAGCGCATCCGCTGCCTGGGAGAGGGACATGGCCTGCAGCAGTGTACTCATTGCCATAACCTAACTGCCCAGGCCAGAAAGGAGTGGGACATTCAGCTGCAACTTCTCCTCATGGACAGAGATCATTGCATCCGGCATCGGACCCTGGCCGGGACACTTCCCCCACGCGGCTCTCACACTTCACTAGGTCGTCCACTGACCCCCATTCACTGCATTCTTCTAAGAGGAAATCTTCTCTTTCCCACGCTGATGGGAAGAAACAGGCTCCCTCATCGCCCTCTGAGGCACCGCCCACCAGAACACTGTACTCTGTGAGTTCAGGAGCCTCGACATCTTCAGGGATGAGACATCCCTCCAAAGACTATCCGAGTACCTCCAGTATCCAGTACCTAAACATAGGTCTAAACACCCTAAACGGGTGGACCTGCAGGTGTTGGCACCATCTCTCAGCACCAGATACTGTGGTGCAAGACCTTCAAAATTTATTCCAACTGCCCCAACCAGATCAACTTTGAACGCCACGGCACCGACGAAACCACCAGCACTGGCAGCTCTCTCAGCGCTGACAAAACATGCAGCACCAACCAAGCTTTCAGCGCCGGCGTGCCCTCTGGCACCAACTACATCCTCAGCACCGAGCAAGTCCTTAATTCCATCTGCTGGCTTCTCAAGAGAATGCACCTCTCCCTCGGCACCAATGCATCCACCTCCCCAGGACTTCAGATACCCCAAGGACCTACTTGTATTTGACCTGCCTGAGTCACCACTACTCAGGCACGAGCTCCCTCCACCTCCGTCCTCTTCTCCGGAGTCATAGCACTGTTCCCTTTCCCCTCTGAGGACAGCACCATACTTCCCCAGCATAGAAGAAGAGGAGGAGGACTACCCTGCCTTCCCCCTTACATTCGAGACAGGCACAAATCACATCATCTTACATGTCCTCAATATCCACAAGCCCCAACAGACCCAGGGCCCTGGTATGGACTACCATGGATGCAACCCCACATGCCATTCCCTCCCTATTGGCCACACTGGGATCCATGGGCCATGTACAGATCGCAGTTCGGGAAGTCTCCCAGAGAGCAAAGCTGGAGGCCTACACGTTTGCCATCCCCATCCGTTTCTCTGCCACCAGAAACCGAGCCACTCCTGATAGTGGATGAGGAAGAAGAACCGGAAGGGGTGGTTACACCGCCACTCCATTTCTCCTTGTCTTCCTCCAATGAGGTTATTATGCCGCTGCCCCCTATGTTAGCCAATGACTTTAAACACTTCCAGGAACTGTTTTACAGGATAGCAGTCTCCCTTATGATTCTATTGGAGGAAGTGGAAGAACAACAACATAAACTGCTCAACATCTAGCACTCATTCTCCAAAATACCCCTCCCTGTCAACAAGGCCCTTCTCAACATGGACAGGGTGCTCTGGCAGACCCCAGTGTCCATCCCACCAAGCCGGCAGATAAATAATATTATGTCCCCACTAAGGACATGGAATTTCTTTTTTCTCACCCCACTCCAAATTCCTTAGCTGTCAATGCTATGCACAAAAAGAGACATCAATACCAACCTAGATCTACCCCTTATAACAGGGATTGGAAGTGATTGTATCTATTTGGCCACAAGATTTATTCATCTGCTATGCTTCAGTTCTGCATCTCCAAATGAGGAGAGGCTCTGATGACCAAATAGAATTATGTCAATTATTCCAAAATTCAGGAATTCTGCCAAGACCTTCCTGATGACAAGAAGGAGCAGTTCCAGGCACTTGTATCCAAAGGACATCTCTTGGTCCATACAGCTTTACAAGCCTCCTTAGATTCCACAGATACTGCTGCCTGTTCCATAGTGATTGCCGTAGTCATGAGAAGGACGTCATGGCTGCACCTCTCTGGCCTCCCTAAGGAGATACAAAGCACCAGTGGTAGCTAGCGGGGCAGCGGCTGCTCCCCCACCAAGCAGAAGCAATGCCTTTTTAATTACTTGGCGCCTTTTAAATTTCTACTCAACTGGCAGCGCTTCGGGTCTTCAGCAGCAATTCAGCATCGGGTCCTTCACTCGCTCCGGTCTTTGGCGGCATTGTGGTGGCAGGGCAGGGGCGGTCCTTCAGTGCCAAAGACTGGAGCGAGTGAAGGACCCAACGCCGAAGTGCTGCTGAAGACCCGGAGTGCCGCTGGGTGAGTACCAGGGGGTGGCGCCTTTTTTTATCTGCACTCCCCCTGTTTTTTCCACCTGGCTATGCCACTGCGCACCATTGAGAACCTACCCTTTTGAGGGCTCCAAATTATTCACACAGTGCATGGATGAGTGCCTGCACTCCCCAAAGGATGCTCAAACAACTCTCAGCTCTCTGGGCATTCATACGCCCGCGCCGAAGAGATGACTGGGGAAATACCAACCTTCCCCACGATCCTGACCACCGCTGTTCACTCCTCAGTGACAGTACAATACACACACCATGGACAGAAGCCCCCTACCAAGCGCAGACATACAATTCCTGAAGGGGCTACCTCTCACATACCTTTGGCCAAACAACAATTCTGAAGGTCTGATCGAGGCCCCGAGAAGCCTTCCCCTGTTCCAGTCACAACAACCATCTCCAACATCCCACCAGTTTCATGACAGTTTAGCCCCTTTCTTTCCATCGTGGTGGCTAATTGCCTCAGACAAGTGAGTTCTAGAGATCATCAAGAAAGGATATTCCATCCCATTCCCATCTATCATCCCCCCACTGTCCTCCCCCACTCCTGTCCCTCTTCAGGGATCCTTCTCATGAACACATTCTATGAGAAAAAATAAACCACCTTCTGCAACTGGGAGCCATAGAATTGGTCCAATCCCAGCACAGCAGGAAGGGTTTTTACTCCCATTATTTTCTGATCCAAAAGAAATCTGGTGGGTGAAGGCCAGTCCTAGACCTTTGAAACCTCAACAAGTTCATCAAACTACAATGTTTCAAGATAGTTATCCTGTCCACCATTATCCCAGCACTGGAACAGGGGTACTGGTTCTCAGCCCTCGACTTCCAAGACACGTATTTTCACATCACGATACACCCTACCCAGAGACGGTTCCTCCAATTCATCATGAGGACTGATCACTATCAATATAAAGTACTGCCCTTCAGACTCAATACAGCCCCTCAAGTGTTCTCCAAAGTCCTCATGGTAGTGGCTGCCTACCTACGCAAAGAGGGCATCGTCATATTTCCATACTTAGATTGTCTCTTCAAGGCCCACTCTGAACCAGATGTCCTTCATGCTGTACGAATGACAATGGACCACTTCTTGAACCCAGAAAAATCTACCCTGACACCAGTGCAACACCTGGAATTTATCAGGGCACAGCTGGACACCATACAAGCCAGAGCCTTCCTCCCAGCTCACAGATTTTCAGCAACAGTCAATCTCGTATCCATGGTGAGAACCTGTCCCCAGGTCTCAGCCAGGATGTGTCTCAGCTGCTCGGCCACATGGCAGCGGCCACGTTCATGGTAAAGTACGCATAGTTGCACATGCAGTGTCTCCAGGAGTAGCTACGTACATGCACCTCACAGACACAACCTTCACAAACTCCTCATGCCTATCAAGGTCAAGGAGTCATTACTCTGATGGACACAATCCAAAAACATTTCTGTCAGGGTCCCTTTCCTTCGATCAGCATCATCAACTAACCGCCATCAGCCGACACCTTCTTAATCAGTTGGTGAATGCACTTTCAGACCCATACAGTGCAGGGTAGGTCCTTAAGTGAATCCACCCTACACATCAATCTCCTAGCGTTATGAGCGGTCTGAAATGCCTGCCAACATTTTCTATCATTGATCACACATTGGAGTCATGATGGACAATATTGCCTGCATGTTCTATATCAACAGGCAAGGTGGTGTGAGGTCCCGCTATGCTCATGGAACTCTTCACCACATCTTCAGCCCTGGGCATTCCCCACCATAGATCTCTTTGCCACAGCAGAGAATGCCCGATGTCCTCAATTTTGCTCGAGAGCAAGCCTCGGACTCAGATTCCTGAGAGATGCATTCCTCCTCACATGGGATGCACCACTGCTCTATGCCTTTTCTCCCTTTTTCCCTTCTGTTCAGAGTACTCCACACGATCCAAGAGGACAGAGCCTGAGTCATCTTTTTAGCTCTGATATGGCCATGACAGATCTGGCATACTTACCTTATTTGCATGGGGGTATGCCCTCCAATCACTCTGCAACCAACTCCATGACTCCTTTCACAGGATGTGGGTCGAATCCTCCATCCCAGTCCACAGCTACTCCAGCTGAAGGCATGGTTCCTCCATGGTTCTGGAATTCAGAGATGACTTGTTCGGAGGCAGTTAAACAAGTACTTTTGAATAGCAGATGTGATACAACTAGATGCACTTACCTCCACAAATAGATTAGACTCCAATCCTGGGGCACCTGCAATCATGTCAATGCAATGCGTGCTCCATTACTGCTCATCCTGAACTATATTTTACACCTTAAAACATCGTGGTTATCCACCAACTTCATTCATGTGCACTTGGTAGCCATCACAGCCTTTCACCCCAAGATTGACAGCCACTCCGCATTCACCCATCTTCTCATGAAAAGCTTCCTGAAAGGCCTCCAAAATCTTTCCCTTCACATACGGGATCCCATCCCAGCTTGGGACCCCGGCCTTGTCCTACGTTTTTTACTAGACTGCTGTTGGAACCAATAGTAATGTGCTCTTACGTTCACTTATCGATGAAAAAAGCATTTGTTGTCACTATCACCTTCGCCCAGCGGGTTGGTGAAATTGGATCACTCACGGCATACCTCCCGAACAAGATTTTTCATAAAGGCAAGCTTGTGTTACATTCACATTCTAAATTTTTACCCAAGGTACCATCCTCTTTCCATTGCAAACAACCTATCCACCTTCCCTACTTCTTTTCAAAGTCATACTGCAACCAGCAGGAGGCAGCATTATACACCTGGACGTCAGACAAGCATTAGCGTTCTACATGGACAGAACTAAACCTTTCAGGTGATCGCCACGCTTATTCCTATCAATGGCCAAAAGATCGAAAGACGCAGCCATTTCTAAGCAACACCTTTCCAAGTGGATCTCGCAGTGTATACACCTGTCCTACCAACAGTATAATCAACAATCACCTACTGGAACTCAAGCACATTCCACCCACTCTCTCTTCACCTTGATTGCCTCTTTCTCTACAATGTCCTGATTGCTGACATTTGCAAAGCAGCCACATGGGCATCCATGGACACTTTTAGCGATCACTACGCCATAGTTCATGATCCAGCATCAGGTACTCTGCTAGGACACACTGTCCTATCACCTGCTTTAAATGCCATTGCAAAGCCCCAGCCTTCCAACTAGGGGCACCACTTTATAGTCCCCTACAGTGGAGCACCCACAGGGACATCACTCGAAGAAGAAGAAGGTTACTGACCCTGTGGAGTAACTGAGGTTTTTTGAGATCTGTGTCCCTATGGGTGCTCCCCTACCTGCCCTCTTCCCCTCTGCTTTGGAGCTGAAAAAATAAGCTCCGCGATAGAGAAGGAACTGGGAGGTTTGAGATGAGGGGGTGCGTATGTGCGGTCCAATGGGCACTGCTAATGAAGATCTCTGATCCCAGGCTCAGGGGGCGGGGCCAGACCCATTTAAGGTGGAGCACAAATAGGGGGACATATCTCAAAGAACCTGAGTTACTGCACAGGGTGAGTAACCTTTTTTCTCTGGGACATTGAGCTACCGGGTGCAATAATTTGCAAACACTGTACAAAATAAGACATCATGAGATAAAGTTGGGACGGAGGCACAGTGAGGGATTAATGGAAGAAAGATTTTCTTGTGACTAATGCTCAGGATTAAGAGTCAGGAGCCCTGGATAGCATTATATGCTCTTCCAGACTTTCCATGTGACTTTGCGTGAACCACCAATGAAAAAATTTTCCAATCTGGATGTTTAACTTTAGCCACATAAATAAAATTTGCCTGATATTCACAGATGTTGAGTACCAGCAGCTCCTGTTAAAGTCTACAGGAACTGTGGGTGCTCAAGACCTCTGAAAATCAGGCCAATTTTATGTAGGCTACTAAATATGAATTTACCCATCTTCCTTTAGGAACCCAAGTTTGGAAATGTTGGCCTTACAAGAACTGGATGAAATTCACCCTTGTACAAAAGCCCTAAGATTCTACTTAAGCAAAGGGCAATTTGCGGTAGTGCTGTACTTAAAGTTTTAGTCTCAGCTTTGACTGTAATGCAGATAACAGTACTCACCTGCCTCATCCAGAATCTTGTGAGGCTTTATTTATTTTTTGTATAGCAGTTTGAGATCATCATATGGAAAATGATATATAAGAGAAAGCATCATTGTTATATTGAAAGTATGCTTCATATCAATGCTGTTTTATTCTGTATATATTCAAAAAGGGTCCTCTTCCAACTTACATCCTCCTGTGAAGTTAACTCAAACCTCTTCTGTCATGTTTTCTGCAGTCTCATTCAGGATTCTGAAAGGTAAAACTCAAAAGGTACTGAGGCACAAAGGCGAGAGAGGGAGGATGAGGAGATAAGAGATGAAAAAAAGGGGGGGGGATGTGGAACACCAAAGGAGGTAGATGTTTTCCAAAGGAAAGTGATGAATGTGAACGAACAGAAATATGTAAGAGGAACAATAACGAATCACAGAAGTCTCTTGAAGTGAAAGAGATTAAACAAAATGATCTGGCGGTTTTTAGTTGGCGTGGTATAAGTCTGTAAGTTTTAATAAACAGTATGGGTGGGGGAAATACTGTAGGAAAACAGAGAGAAAGGTGGAAGAAAAGAAACAGAGAGATACTTTAGAAAGCCAAAGGAGAAAAGAAATGGAAAGAGAGGACACACAGAAGGGAAATCTTATTATATTAGATACTGTGTGGTTTTTTAAAAAAATATACCAATATTACAATGAAATACACACAAACCTTTGTTTTCATGTGGCCTAATATATTTTAAGATATAGAAAATTAAATCTTGTATTTCAAAATTTCTTGAGTCTCCCCTCCCAACACAAACCTATCTGCCTCAGACAAAATTCTCTTGCCTGGTGTTTAAATGTTGCCATATATGATACTGTTTCCATGCCATGTTGTGGTTTCTAGGACTATGGAGAACATCCATGTAAAATATCCTGAAAAAACTAACTTGTAATGAAATGTAAGTTAGAGCTGGCTTGATGGCCTAATGTTAATATTGCTGCCACTGAAGACAGGAAGATTGCAAGATCAAGCACCCGGTGGGATTTAAGGGCGCCATTTGTTTTTTTTCCAAGGCTGAACTGGGCTGAGACTGCTGCAGAGGGCTTGCTGGGCAGAAAAGGAACAGTACTGGCACAGACCAAATATGGTCTTGCCCAGTCCTTCTTGGCCTCAGATATTCAGTGAAGGAAAGCATTAAAGTTAGAAATATGTGGATAGTCTCAGAATTCTGATAGGAATGCATTGGGACCCCTATGGGAAAAGGAGCTGTCATAAAAGAATCTGTCAGGAATTGATGGTTATAAATGTGAAATGAAAAATACCTAGAAATGATTAACAGCTGCACAAGAGGAGCAACTTCAATAAATAATAAAATTGTGCCCCCACTGAAGGCAATATATATTCAGCGATCTCTGTATAGTATATGGGGGTTTAATTTATAAGTATGGCCGTGCTGTCTTCTCATTAGCATTTGTAGGGTAAGGTAGAGAACTCACTCTAGCCATATTTGGAATTAAAAACACAATGATTGTAAATTGTCAGCTAACAAAATGAACTCTGCTAGTTTCTCTCCAACAGGATGCAGATTAAGATTCAGATAAGGAATGTCTCTTTCTTTAATCAGTACTGTGCTATATGAAAGCAAAGCTCCCATCTACTATTACATGGGTTGCTAATTAACCTAATACATTTCCCCAATGACTCACTGTATTTGTCCAAATGTTTTCAGTGATGCCTTTTTTTTTTCCCTCTGCACAAAATAAATCCTACGGAGCTAGGGAGGATTAAGATCAAGTCCTGCGTCAATTAAGCAAGCACTTTTCCTGTTGAACCTTCCCGTTTTGTGTTTAAAAACACACAAAGAACAAGTTCTGAAAGGATGCATAAGAGGCGATAAATGAACAAATCCTGATATTTGTGGATTACGGCTGAGCAGAGCTGGCAGGGACTGCACAACATGCACCCACTCTGTAGTTTGCTAGCTACTGGTATGTTGATATACAGTGTTTTATGCAGGCTAGACAGGTCAAACTGGCACTTACAATTCCTACCATCTCAGTCACAGCAGGAGTCTTCATAGTTAAGAGACAATCCAACCATGTTTTGGCTTCTCACTTTAAGAATTGCCTTGTAGCAGAATTTGAGAGACAATGGCAAAGAAGGGGTCCCAAATTACCTATCTTGACACTTGTATTAATGAGCATTATGAGACAAAATACCTAAGAGCCAGCTTGTGGTAGTTAAATTGTACACCACTTTGGGAAAGCACATTACCAATAGATGCTCAAGCTTCTCAGTGTTAGGGTAGTCCACCTTTATGAAGGGTAATGCTGGGCAGAGCCAGGACTTTGCTGCCACTTTTGGGCTTGCACACCCAAGGGAAATAAAGGGACAATGTGTGAGTCCCTTTGGAAAATACATGGAAGAGAGGAAGGTCCTTGTGCTCCCTTGCCATGAACCCATCAAGATCCTGCCACAATCCAAATATAAATAAGAAAATGAACATGACTCTGAGGCAAATGCTTCTTCATGCTCATAGTCCGAGTTGCTTCTGGGCTCTAGGAATCTCCACAGGGTTGAGGGAATTAATCTTCCCTCCCAAGTCATAGGCTAAAACTGTTCCCATAGTTCAGTCCTTACACTGCAGTATTGCCCATTCTCCTCCCACTGCTCCTTCAGAGAACAGCGACCACTCAGTATCAGTTAGTGGAAGATCTCCCATCCTCATTTCTTTTCCTCCCCATGTTCCATCCACCTGTGCAACCGCACATGCGGAGCCACCTGTTGTTTCCTGCGATATGCATGCAGTTCACCTGTTCTGTGAGCCCCTCAAATCCTACCTCTCTCCACCCATGCAGTGGAATGGCATTTGTTCCACTGTCTCTGTCCGTGGGAAATAATTTGAACTAAGTGTATATTAAAAATGTTAGAATAAAAGAAATAAACAACGTAAGTCCCTAACAAGTCCTACACAAAAAGTTAAGTTCAAGGTATTACTGATATTATATAAAGTGTTTAATAATCTAGGTTAAGCACTTGAGGACTGGTTGTTCTCTTTTGCCCTTTGTGATTGTTTAGACCTGACTAGCTGATTACCTAACTTTAGGGCCAATTTTGTTTAAATATTATTTACATTTTACACCATTCCATGTGCATGCAAGGGCCACTTATTAGGTTGATTCTTATGAAACACATACCCCTAAGTTTTCAGTGCAGTTTTAATTAGTCATGTACTCATTTAAAAATGTATCTCATAAGAGTTTGAATTCTTCATTAGCCACGCTTACTTACTTTTCTCTGCAGTATTATAAGAAGCACATCATATATAAGAAGTATATTTGTGCAAAGTGAGTGCCTATGAATTTTTTAAAAAGACTATTTTCAAACTTGGGCGCCTAAAATATTTGGTGCCTAAATAATTGGCCTCGCCTTCAAAAGTGCCGAACACTTGCAGCCCATACTGAAACTTACATGTGCTCCAGTGTTTCTGAAATTCAGGCGACTTTTAACTAGGTTCCTAAATATATACCTCACATTAACCATCCAGGTTTGAAAATGTTGGCCATGGTATGTAATAGCTTCCTGCTTAAGACTGGGCCCTTTCAGAAAGCTCTACCTGTACCAAAATGACAGTTGTCTTTGCAGCCCTGCAAAATTCTTCCTAGGCTCCTTGTGACAATCAACATCTCTGGGACACAGAACTAACTACTTCTGTGCATATCTGAAGTTTGATGGAGTGGCATGGGTGCGTACAACCCTGTTAATACTAAATTTGCTTCCGTGACTCAGGAGAGAATCTCCTAGTTGGCACAAAGTTGAACAGGCTTCTTAGCATAAATGTACAGTGATAGGAACCCTGAAGCGGTACCTGGACATATGGAGGATGGAATTGTCATAAATAGCAACATATAGTAACAAATAACTGAAAAAAATCTTTACCACCTTGAAGGCGGCAGCGGGGTGGGGAGGACAAGAGAGAAAGAGTGTGTAACGTTTCTCTCCTGAAGAAGGGTGTGAAATATCTTTTCCAGTTTTGTTCACTTCAGTCGTTTCTAAAAAAATGGTTTCCCTGATTTAATAAGAAAAATAATTTGTTTTTTCAATTTAGCCTTTATCTTAAAAGACTCGATGTCTATAACAAGAGAGTGGTTAAGGAGGGGAAATTAGATTAGTAATAATTAGTTTTAGATAGTTCCTTTTATCAAAGAACTTCAAAGTTCTGAACCCAAAATGAAAGAATTAGACCTTGCACAGCCCCTGCAAAGTAGATAAGTATTGTTACCAAAAAATAAAATCAGATGCATTAATCACTGAAAAGTAGTGTATAGTCAGGATGGTTTTATGGTTTACCTGATCTGAGCTTTGGAGCAGTGTTAACCAAGCAGTTCATACATATGAATTAGTGCATCTTTAATTGCTGTAGTTGAGTTCTGTGTACTAATAAGATAACATAGGAAAAATTTTGGCTGAGAGATTAGTTTAATGAATGTTTACTTTATTTCTTCCTTACAATGTTAGTTTATAATGGAAAAACTGCTCCTTTGAAATTTGTAACCATAAATGTGGGTAAAATATAGGTAAGATCAAATGGGTTTACGTAAGGACCTAGAAAGATATTTCAGCTAGAATTTCAATACTTGTGCACAATGAGTCTGCTGATAACTGCACATTTTATTTTAAAGCTTCTGTGCTTACCTACCAGCTTTAGTATGTGAGATATTTCATCTGGTACAGCTTGGCTATAGGGGAAAATTGCAATGTGTTAGTCATGATAATCTACAGTGTTAAACACTAGATGTAGGTGAGTGTTTACATCTGCTAGTTCTTGAGTGGTTTCTCTCATTGTATGATCAGTAAGAGTTTTGAGCAAAGTCCAGCATGCATTTTCATCATCGTGTTTGTAATAATTTGTTTCAATTATTGCATTGCCAGCTCTCATAGCACCGAAGCAGGGGGCATAATCAGGATCACAATTAGCAGTTAGAGCCAGATAAAAAATAAGGTTTAGACCCCGTTTAGTATCTGGTCCATTTTCAGCCTGTGTTGTATATGTTGTAGTTCAATCATTCAAGCTGTGTGCTGTGATCTTGTACAATACATGACCTAAGCTTTAAAGACCTTTGTCTTTAGAAATATTTTCAGGAAGTGTTTTAGTGTGATGTTCCTGAGTATTCTTAGGGATGTATTCCCTTGGGAATCACTTGTATGACTTATCATTTTCTCCACTGGAGGTAGTGTGATATTGAAAGGGTACGTGTGGTGGAGAGAGTTACTTTTCAACTGTAACATTTATTTCCTTAATCAAGGGAGTTGCCCATTATGATAAATATCAGTCATCACTCTCAAGCATATGACAAAGGGTGTGTCAAAGGCTCAAATTTAGGCTCCATTTTGCCTCTTCACCTGAAAATGTAGCTAACCCAGAGACTGACAAGTGATCTGAAAGATGTTCAATGGCCACAAATACGGTCTGGTACTTAATAGGGAAATGACAGTCAGGATTTAATACTAGTCCTGACTCCTTATGTTACCCTGGGCAAATCATTTAACTGGTTGCCTCTCCATATTGGGAGGATTAAATTTTATAATCTAATTTGAGATTTTCAGGTAACTACACAAAGTGAAGTGTTAGTAATTATTATTACCTGATTAGATGGGGTTGCCTTCTATCCGCTATTTCAGGTATATTTATTTGGATTTAAAACATGAAAGCCAGATGAAACTAAACACAAACTCAGGAGGGGAGAGGGAGGAAGAGGGGTTATCTTGATAATGTCTTAAATAAAAGTATACAGCCTACATGTATGGAACTCGCTAGATATTTTTTAAAGCCTCAAAAAATAGTCCCAAGTCTTAGTCAAAGTTGATGTCACTAGAGTTTCCATGACACACTTCAGTACAGAGAAGCATTGTTCGCAATAGCTACCATACAATATGGCTATCATTGTTCTTTGAATCTAGAGCTCTAGGTTTTTATACACTAATAAGGTCATTATTTGGTGTACAGTTTTTTATTTAGAGTTCAGATTATGGTATTTGTTACTCAGCAGAACCTGGGAGACCCACTGTAAATTACTGACTAAATGAACAAGCCTAAGAATAATGCATCACAAAATGTTCTTTGTTCATTCATTTTGACAAAAGTTAATTTTAACTGTTTTATAATTTATTAGTAAAGGTACTTTATATTTTTGTAAGTAGAAAAAAAGAATTCTCTTATTACTAAGACTCACTACAACACTTTGCTGCTAAATATCTCCTGAAAAGTGTGCAAAGACTGGTCATTTACTCTATAGAGTACAGGTCTGCCGATCCTTTCTCATGAGTGTGTGAAGGCAGCAAGTGTTCTCAATCAATAGAACAGGTCCTTTGAGATTGGGATCCCATTTTCTGTCTGAATGGGGAAAGTTGACCAAGACAAGTCTTAAAAATTATAAAAGACATTTATGCTACAATAATTCATGAAACTTCCCCAAGTTCCCAGAGTTTCCTTCAAATAACCTTAAAGAAGCCTGGCAATTCCCTTGTGATTCAAATGACTAAAAACCACCTGCTTTGCATAGAAACCTTAGAGGCTGTATTTCATAATGAGAAATTATGTTTATTCAATACTATTTGCAGTACTTTAACAAAGTAAATTAACTCAAAATGTCAGAAGAGATACCACCAGTACTGGATATAAAGGATCTGAAGGCCAATATTATAATTTTAGAATGGAAAAACCTGCTCATAATACTCTTCAACATCCTGCTGCAGCATCCTGACCTCTTCAAACAAGAAAGTGTACCTGGATATAGCTATGGTCTGTGTATAACTCAAAGCAGTACCAGTACAAAGTACTCCCCCTTCAGGATGTCAGCTACAGTCAGGGGATTAACCAAAGCATGCATATACAGTATATGCACCCATTTTTAGATTGCATCCCTTATCCTTTGCTATTGATCTCGCATTGTCCCTCCTTCAAAAGCAGAGGTTCATCATAAACTTTTGAGAAGAGTAATGTAATCTCTTCATAATCCATTACTTACCTGGGAATAGTGAGAGCACACTGAAAGGCAGAGCATCATTTATCACTGACAGATTTCATAGGCACCAGTGATAGATCTGTGTGTCAGCAACTAGGAGAGCCATAATTAAAAATTCTTCCATGACTCCAAGGCCGGAAGGGACCATTGTGATCATCTCATCTGACCTCCTGTATGATACAGGCCATAGATCTTCCCCAACATAATTCCTAGAGCATATCTTTTAGAAAAACATCAAATCTTGATTTAAAAATGGTCAGTGATGGAGAATCCAACATTAAACATTGGAACAATTTACCAAGGATCATTACTCTCACTGTTAAAAATGTATGCCTTATTTCCAGATTGTATTTATACCTTTCTCTGCTAGATTGAAGAGCCCATCATTAAATATTTGTTCCCATGTAGGTACTTATAGACTGTAACCAAATTACCCCTTAAACATCTCTTTGTTAAGCTAAATAGATTGATCTCTATCAGTCTATCACTATAGGAACAACAAGGAGAACGGTGGCACCTTAAAGACTAACAGATTTTTTTGGGCATAAGCTCTAGGTTTTTATACACTAATAAGGTCATTATTTAGTGTACAGTTTTTTATTTAGAGTTCAGATTATGGTATTTGTTACTCAGCTAGAAGCTAGAACCCACTTCATCGGATGCATTAATCCTTCAATTGTTTTCGGGGCTCTCCTGTCTGAATCTGCTCCAATTTGTCAACATCCTTCTTGAATTGTGGGCACCAGAACTGCACACAGTATTCCAGCAGTGGTCACACCAGTGCCAAATGCAAAGGTAAAAAATCCTCTCTACTCCTACTTGAAATTCCTGTTTATACATCGCAAGATTGCATCTACGCTTTTGGCCACAGCATCACATGGGAGCTCATGTTCAGATGATTACCCACCATGACCCCCAAAACTTTCTGTGGATGCTGTAAATAAGAAGAGGGCAGCATTATTTCCTGTAAATGTAAACAAACTTGTTTGTCTTAGTGATTGGCTGAACAAGAAGTAGGACTGAGTGGACTTGTAGGCGCTGAAGTTTTACATTGTTTTATTTTTGAGTGCAGTTATATAACAAAAAATCTACATTTGTAACACAAAGAGATTGCACTACAGTATTTGTATTAGGTGAATTGAAAAATAGTATTTCTTTTATTTATCATTTTTACAGTGCAAATATTTGCAATAAAAATGATATATACTCTGATTTCAGTTACAACACAAAATACTATATGAAAATGTAGAAAAATATTTAATAAATTTAAATTGGTATTCTATTGTGTAACTGTGTGATTAAAACTGTGATTAATCATGACCAATTTTTTAATCACAATTAATTTTTTTCAGTTAATAGCGTGAGTTAACTGCGATTAATCAACAGCCCAAATAAAAAATATTAAACAGTGTAGGGCTAAGAACAAATCTTTGCAACACTCCAGTAAATGGAGGGATTCCCTGTTTATAGTTACATTTTGAGACCTATCTGTTAGCCAGTTTTAATCCGTTCAATATGTACCATGTTCTAGTTTTTTAATCAAAATTTCATGCAGTAATAAGTCAAGCACCTTAGGGAAGTTTAAGTATATTATATCAACAATGTATCAACCAAACTTGTAATCTTTGTTTTTTTTAAATTACTTTCCATAAACTCTCCTTTAATTCTTTATTAATCAAGTCCCATATCAGCCACTCCATTATCTTGCTTGGGATTGATGTCAGACTGACAGGCCTATAATTACTCAGGTAATCCCATTTACCCTTTTAAAAGTATTGGCACATAACTGGCTTTCTTCCAGTCTCTTGGAATTTCCCCAGTGTTCCAAGACTTGATAATCAATATTAACAGTCCAGCAAACTCCACAGCCAGCTCTTTTAAAACTCTTCGATGTAAGTTATCTGGACCCGCTGATTTTAAAACTGTCTAAGTTTAGTAGCTGCCATTTAATATCCTCCTGAGATACTCGTGGCGTGGAAAGAGTCTATTTCTTTGGGATCATGGTCTCTTGTATCACAGAGTGGCTCTGAGAATGATAGCCCATGAGATACATCAGAGACTCCTACTTACTACATGACCAAGGTAGGATCTATCACCAAATTCAGATGTCACAATTCTAGGCAAGGTAATACACTTTGTTGTGGTGGATGGAAGAGTAGAGATTGATCAAGGGAACATCTCTGCCAAACAAAGAGGAAAATTCTCACCAAACTTGAGTATTGAGGGGCTAGAGTCTAGAGAATCCAGTCGGGGAAGAAGTAAAAGAGTGTGGATCAGGGTGGAAAGAAAGAAAAATCAACCAACCTATTAGAACTTAGAGAAATGAGCAGATTCTGTGAAAGTCACAGCTAGTCCTAAAAAACAAGCATATCCTGGTCAAGACACAAATATAAACATGATCTCCTATGTGAACTGACAAGGGGGAACTGCTGGACCTGCTTCATTACAGAGCCAAAAAGTTGTCTCAGTGGGCAGGAGAACACACTCTTCGTAAAAGCTATGCACATAAATGGAGCCACCAGACACAGGGCAGACTGACTGAGAAGAAAAATAATTCAGGAGGGGGTATGATCCCTTAATTATTTGTCTGTATAAAACTGAATGATAGGCTCATTGGAAAAAAGAAAAGGAGTACTTGTGGCACCTTAGAGACTAACCAATTTATTTGAGCATGAGCTTTCATGAGCTACAGCTCACTTCATCGGATGTGGGGAGTGTGATTCATTGTAGGGAGAGTGGTCGCTTTGGATGAGCTATTACCAGCAGGAGAGTGAGTTTGTGTGTGTGGTTTTTGGAGGGGGGTGAAGGGGTGAGAAAACCTGGATTTGTGCTGGAAATGGCCCACCTTGATTATCATACACATTTTAAAGAGAGTGGTCACTTTGGATGGGCTATTACCAGCAGGAGAGTGAGTTTGTGGGGGGGGAGGGTGAGAAAACCTGGATTTGTGCTGGAAATGGCCCAACTTGATGATCACTTTAGATAAGCTATTTCCAGCAGGACAGTGGGGTGGGAGGGGGTATTGTTTCATGGTCTCTGTGTGTATATAATGTCTACTGCAGTTTCCACGGTATGCATCCGATGAAGTGAACTGTAGCTCACGAAAGCTCATGCTCAAATAAATTGGTTAGTCTCTAAGGTGCCACAAGTACTCCTTTTCTTTTTGCAAAGACAGACTAACATGGCTGTTACTCTGAAACCAGTTGAATAATGGTGTCATATCTATAAATAAATATACATAGTTTCTAATACTGTACTTAATATGTAATATACTGTGTAAACTTTAATCCATATTAATGGTTGGGACAGCCTCTGTGAGTGACAAAGTTTGGGGATTTTTTTTTTAAGAAATCAATTATACTGCATCAAACCAACATTACTTTATTGTTTAATGAAAAAATATACTAGATTAGTATATTAAGATGTAATCTAACAGCACAAGTAGTACTTTAGGTTCTTGTTATCTAGAATTGTCTGGAATGGATTTTTGAAAAAGACCTTTAGAAATCTTATGTCTCTCTTTGTCACACGTTGAACGCAGCTGCAGGATATCAGAATACCCCCATATCATCTTGTTGCTCAAAGAACATAAACACATTCTGAAGATTCTGCACTGTGTCCTCTGCACTAATTTTTGTGCTTGACACAAGCTCAGTTGTATCTTGTTAACTGTTTGCCTTCTCCACCTGATATTCCCCTTCAACAGCAACATTAATCTAAGAATCATCTAAAATTTGATACCGGGGTTGGTTGCTGTCACGCAGGAGCCATTGCTGGATATTCTCTTCATCCACTTCTTCAAAACCATGATGGTGATTTATAATTTCAAGAATATCATTGTTTTCCTCGGGGTCTGTTTCAAAATCAAGGAAATGTTGTTGTCTTCAAGATCTGACCACAGTTAATATCAGGCAAATTTGTAATGTGATGTCTTTGACATCATTCCATGCCTTTTCAGAACCATAAATAGCATCTTTCAGAATCAGTGACTTTCAAAAAATAAACATGTCATGTTGTTCAGTTAATAATTTTTTTCCATAACTTTTTTCTGTCATTTTTTTGAAAGTCTGAATTATAGATTGGTCCATTGGCTGCAAACAGAAGTCACATTTGGCAAGGGCATGGCTAAAATCTGGTGATCTGTCATCAGTTGCTCTTTCTGAGGACGTGAGGGAGCACTGTCCAACAATATAATTGCTTTTTCAGGCAACTGTAGTTTCTGTGGCTAGTTGCAAACAGGGGACACAAATTTTGTATGAAATCAGTCTTAGAAAATATGGCTGTCCATCCATGCTGCCTTCTGGTGATAGTAATGAACTGCCACATGCTGAACATCTATGCCCTTGAATGACTGTGACTTTTTGGCTTTGCCCATACAAGCCAGTTGCAAACAGTGCCTCCCACTTGCATTGGCACAGCACAAGAAAGTGATCATTTTCTTGCTTGACATATATCCAGGCACAACTGTGTGTGCAACTTGGAAAACATTTCCAAAAAACACCTGTCTCATCAGCATTGTAAACTTGAGCTGGTAAAAAATTGTGCACTTCAATGCACAGATGGAATCTATCCTTGAAATTTTTGGATGCTGCACTCTCTGTGGAAAGCTTTTCTCCTCAGATGCAAAGCACACAAATTCCATGGAGTGATTTAAAATGCATCAGCCACCCTTGACTTGCCATGAAAGGCTCGGTAATTGTGAGGCAAACTAGCAGCCAAACCAGGGCTGCTCACTCAGCTGTCCCCCTAACAGGGTGGACTGGCGCCTGGGGCTCTCCATCCCTTGTGTCCCCTGTCATATACTCCAGGAGGTGAGGCCAGCCTTACAGTCAACTTCTTGCGCTTTCCTCGAGCAGGCCCTGCAGGGGGGTGCTTCCCGCCCATCCCTCCGGACCTCACCATCAGGCCTCTGCCCCACAAACCTCCCCAGCTGCCCCCTACGCACCACCTGAGCTGGCAGCCTGACATGCAGCTTATCTGCCTCCGAACCGCACCTAGGAAACAGCTATACACACTTGTGCTCCTCACCCTTCACATCCTCAGCCTCGTGTCTTGCCCCGATCACCACGGGACCTCCTACCACCTGTCATAAATATAAAGGGAAGGGTAAACACCTTTAAATCCCTCCTGGTCAGAGGAAAAACCCTTTCACCTGTAAAGGGTTAAGAAGCTAGGATAATCTTGCTGGCACCTGACCAAAATGACCAATGAGGAGACAAGATACTTTCAAAAGCTGGAGGGAGAGAGAAACAAAGAGTCTGTCTGTGTGATGCTTTTGCCGGGGACAGAATAGGAATGGAGTCTTAGAGAACTTAGTAAGTAATCTAGCTAGATATGCGTTAGATTATGATTTCTTTAAATGGCTGAGAAAATAAGCTGTGCCGAATAGAATGGATATTCCTGTCTTTGTGTCTTTTGTAACTTAAGGTTTTTCCTAGAGGGATTCTCTATGTTTTGAATCTATTACCCTGTAAGGTATTTACCATCCTGATTTTACAGAGGTGATTCTTTTTTACTGTTTCTTCTATTAAAATTCTTCTTGTAAGAACTGAATGCTTTTTTCATTGTTTATAAGATCCAAGGGTTTGGGTCTGTGGTCACCTATGCAAACTGGTGAGGATTTTTACCAAACCTTCCCCAGGAAGTGGGGTGCAAGGGTTGGGAGGATTTTGGGGGGAAAGACCTTTCCAAACAACGCTTTCTCAAAAATAAACCCAGTCAGATGTTTGGTGGTGGCAGTGGAAGTCCAAGGCAAAAGGTAAAATAGTTTGTACCTTGGGAAAGTTTTAACCTAAGCTGGTAAAAGTAAGCTTAGCAGGTTTTCATGCAGGTCCCCACATCTGTACCCTAGAGTTCAGAGTGGGGAAGGAACCTTGACACCACCCATGGAGGGTGAGGACATCTGATGGGCCATTCCATATTCCACCCTGGTCCCATGGCCTGATGGGGATATTAGTTGGCAGCTCCTTCATGGAGCCATAAACATGGGCGTGTACCTGGCGCAGTTCACTACCTCCCCCGAGACCTGCCCCTTCCACGGTGAGAGCGAGATCCCAGGCACATCTACATCGAATGCGCTGGGTTGCAGCCCCTTTTCTGGCTTCTCCAAAACCTTCTCCTTAAATTCTGGCGGACTTTTCCCTGCACCTCTTGATCTATGCACACCACATCCATGGCCCCACAATTGGCCACGAAGTCATGAGACCTCCTCGTCAACCTCCTCCTGGCTCTGGCCACTATGGCCGTCCTCCATGCCAGGAGCAGGAAGTTGGATGGAGAGGTGCTCTGCAACATTGGGGCCTACTTCTGATCCTCCCTTAAGTCATGTCTCTGGGCAGAGTTCCTTTGGACTGTGTACACTGGCTCCCTAGACACCTTTGAAGAGCAGTGGGTGCTGTCCGGGGTTCTCTGCTTGGTGTCTCCCTCTGGATCCCTGCTTTTGAACCTGTGACCCTCACTCTTGTACCTGTTTTTTCATTTGTTGCCCCTGTGATGGATTCCCCCTCAGGTGCCACCTGCAACTCAGGTACCTGTAAGCCCCCCTCACCCACCAGTCTGGGCTCCCTCTTACGCTGTGGTTCTGTGATAAATTGCCAAGCTCTCCAAGCTTGATCTTTCACCAGCATACACAGAGGTAGGCACACACCCAGCTGCAGAACTTACAGGCTGCTGTGATCAGCTCTGCATGGGGAGGCTACTGCTAAGGAACTGCCCAGCTGCTCAAGAGCACACACCCCTCTGGAGTGTAAATCCAAAATAATACCGTCTTGCGCTGCACGGAAATCTCTACAGCATAAGCTCATGAAATTCAATGTGGAGAGAGAATATATAACAGGTTTTTGTCCCAAGTTATAAATCCCACACACTGGTTTGTGATTCAAGCAAAAGCAAATTTATTAACTACAAAAGATAGATTTTAAGTGATTATAAGGGATAGCAAACAGATCGAAGCAGGTTACCTAGCAAATAAACAAAAACGCAATCTAAGCTTAATATATTAAAGAGATTGGATATGAGGAGCAAATTCTCACCCTAAATGATGATATAAGCTGGCTTCAGGCTCTTAAGGGGCAAGCTGCACTTGCTTACAGCTTGGAATCCCTAGGTGTTCCTTTCACAGTCTAAAAATCCCTCTAGCCTGGGTCCAGCACTTCCCCCCCAGTTCAGTCCTTGTTCCTCGCGTGTTGCCAGGAGTCTCTTTGGGCAGGGAGTTAATGAAGAATCTCGATGTCACTTCCCTGCCTTAAATAGCTTTTGCATATGGTTGGAACCCTTTGTCTCCAAGCTTTGTTCCCATGCCTTTCAGTGGAAAAACACTGGTCTTCCAAGATGGAGTCCAGTACCAGGTGATCTGGTCCCATGTCCCTGTAGTGTCATAACAATCATGACTGGGAGGCTATTTGTAGGGTGCTCAGGAAGGTTCCTAGGTGGGAGATTATCTTCTTGTAAGACCTATTGTTCTTCCTAATGGTCCATTGACTTGACCATTTCCAGCCAGCCATCTAGACTGACAGTTTTTTGCCTAGTTTCAGAGTAGCAGCCATGTTAGTCTGTATCTGCAAAAAGAAAAGGAGTACTTGTGGCACTTTAGAGACTAACAAATAGTCTTTTGCCTAGTGGGCATTCCCCAGGTAATTTTGTATTTGTAATAGATACATAGATAATATTCTTAACTTCAGATACCAAAATGATACATGCATACAAATAGGATAATCATATTCAGTTTATAATAACCTTTACCATGATATTTCACATGACCTATCTTGTATAAAATACATCATTGTCATGCCATAATTGTATCATAATAATATCTCTATGAAGAATATGGAATGCAGTGTCACAGTTCCCTGTAATCTTTTTGATGCCTGTGTCCTGTGGCTCCTCCCCTTAGGCTGGGTGGGGTGGCTTTTGATGTGGGCAGGCTTGTGACCACCTATCCCCAGAGGCTCAATAGGTGCCCCTCCAACAGAGCTGTGATGAGGCAGCACTCAGGCAGGCACCAACAATTCAGCTGCACTTAATCTTTCCACAGAGCCTGCCGTGACTCAGTCTTCAGGCATGCAGCAGCAGCCTATCCAGTAGAGCCTGGGTCAGATAATCCTCAGGTTCAGGTACTTTCCCCAACCCTGGCAGAGCTGCAGATTAGTCTGTGCAAGAGAACTACCCAGCCAGGAACCCTCCTGCAGCTTTGCAGTGTACCAGATTCCCTTCATGTCCAGCCTGCTCTTGATCCAGTTCCTACTCCAGCCTTGACTGCGTTATGTTCCAGTCTTGTCCTTGCCCAACCCTGACCTTGCTCCAGCTCTGTTACTGGCCCGCTTCAGCCTTGCCTCTGCCTCCTGACCTTCTTGGACTCTGACCACTGGGCTTCAACCTTTGTTCTGTATCTGGACTCTGACTATAGTACTCAGTTTGGCTTATCTGCGGACACTGATCTCAGTTCTGATACTGGCCTGTTCCCAGATCTCGGTTCCAGCACCACCCTCAGCACGGTCCCAACCCTACATCTGGTTTCTAACTCCACTCCAACCACTAGGCATGACTATTGGGAGGCAGGGCCTGACAATAATGTTCATTTTTGCATGAAATTCCCTACCTTTTTCTGATATCATTGGTCCTGAAACCGGAATTCCTTCAGCACGTTTCTGTTTGAACCATGTGTATGAAGCAACATCTACATCCTCCAACGAAGATTTTTTTCAGGCTTCCTCTTCAGCACACTGAGCAGGCTATCACCATCATGAATAAACTTACAAATCCATGACCCTGCCCATGTTCAAATCATACCCGGTTTGCAAACCACTATTATACTCTACTGAACTTTTTCTTTTTCTTGCTGGGATGCCATGCTCAAATTTCTCTATGAACTCACGTTTCTGTCATAGGATTAAGAAAACTCTTTTTCTTTGTCATGCTATGGGACTCAGAACCAGATGGTAATGGTTGTTTGTGCATGATAATTCAGGCTTTTTCCTTTCTTCTTTTTCACTCCTTGACAGATTCCTTCCCCCGCTCCCTCTCTTATGTGCGGCCCCATCCTCTCCTTGGTTTAGCATTTGACTTTAACAGTGTATGAATTTAATTAAATGTTATAATAATGCAAAATAAAGTTAAAACAAACCTTCAGAGATTTTATCATCATCCTCATGTATTAATAATTGTTCCTCCACCCCATATTTCGTTTCCTCCTTCCTCTGATCGTCTTTGTCCTGACTCCACCAAGGAGACAGCATGTTATTCATCAGGTGCATTAACTTCACCACCCCTAATACATAACACCTGCTCTGGCAAGTGAGAAGAGCTGTGTCATGCCCAGGGGATAGTGCTTGTAAAGCAATTTCACATGATGCAATGCTCCACAGTTGGCAAATAGGGTCCATCACATTTACTGACCCTACTTCCAAAGTGATGCTTCTTGACTGCTATGCCAGCACTGTTTTCTTAGAGCATCTGTTTCAATGAATTTGATTATGTTCACTTCAGTGGATGGTTCTGGAGAAGATTTTACTGTATAAGGAAATAATTATTTCAAGAGATTGTGTGGACAACAGCTATTCGTGGGGTATCTTTAACGGCCAAATTTTGAAAATGGTGCACAGCCTGTGGTGCCAAAATGTAAGCTGATAATTTCAGGGTGCAAAGGAATATTCTTCCCAGCCTGGTTCTCTACTGCTTGTGCAACTTGTACCAATGTATGCTCTGAGTGTTTCACTCCCTGGGCCAGATTCTGATATAATTTACACTGGTGTAAAAGCAGAGTAACTACATTGACTTCAATGGAGTTACTCCAAATTTCGTTTGGTATAACTAAGATCAGAATCTGGCCCTCTGTCTGCAGCGAAGAATGGCCAATGGATCTGTATCTGCACTATTTGTAATGATAGGGTGCAGAGAGAATCCTCACACAGTAAAATTCTCAGGTGCACAGAAGTGTGCAGACACCCTGTGTAAGGGTCCCTAAATGCCATCCCTTCTCCTTTTTCAGTGGAACCTCTTTAATTCCATTGAATTATGGTTCTCAGCAATCAAGAATAACAGGACCCAAGTTATTTGTTCATATCTATATTATTCTTCAGAAGAATGTCTTTAATGCAAAATTATACAAAAATAATTTCATATAGCTGAGAATGATTGAACTTAAAATTGTATCATCTTGATGTACATAAAGCTATTTCATGTTTTTTGAAAGGATTTAAATGTATTAACACTAATTTTTAAGGCAATTTGGCCCACTTGATGGAACACAGGATTGGGAGCCAGGAGACTTGGTTTCCGTTATCAGCTCTACACTGATCTGTTATGTGTTCTTGGGGAAATCATTTTACTTACCTATGCTTCTGTCACCCACCCATCCTTTACCTGTCTTGTCTATTTAGATTGTAAACTCTTCACAAAAGGATTGTATCTCACTACATTTGTGTATAGCGCTTAGGATAAGGAGACTGAGCTCAGTTACAGTAGCCCCTAGATATTGTAATGGAAATACTAATAATGTTTTTCTCTCTCCCTTCATAACTACACTAGCTATGTTGTACAGTATTGCATAAACCAAATGCATGAGTTTGACGGTATAAATGTTTTATTGACACTTATTTTGGAGGAGCTATATTGCAGGATCATGTGGCCCTTTCAAACTCATGCTAGTGAGCATAGGTCATAGTGAGTAACAGACAACAGTTTAGGACAGACAGTGAAGAATTAGCCAACTGAAATGGCAGGGGCACATCAGCTAGTTAGTATATTATCTAAACTGCTACTTTGTCAGGATGCTCTCAGTTTTGCAAGATATGCCCTACAGTCTTTAGTAACTGCAGAAGGGTTAATGTCTTGTGAAAGGCAGCACTTCCACCAGCACAATACCATCATCGCCACACAGGGGTATCGCTTATAGGGAGCAAATGCCAACTTAAGAATTGTCTCCCCTTCAAACACTGCTCAGGTTCAACCCAGCTTAACTTGCAATAACTGAAAATGTTACAGGCAGCCTGATGTCATAAAGCAGCACCATGCATTCAATGTCTCCTTCAATAATTCCTGTCTGCTGTAAGATGACTTCTACGTACCCAGTGAGGCAATACATTACCCCAACGTCATCACATCCTCTAGATCTCACTTAAATATCTGTAAATAAAAAATAAATGGGCCTGAAGCTTCAGGACTTGCCCCAGCCAACAGGACAGGACTGAGGTTCTCTCAAACCAGACCTCTTTCAGTCAAACTACAGCCACTACTGGAGTTGTGCCACTTCAGCACAAGTTATCCGAGTTAACAAAAAACAAGTCTGAGTTATAGCCATCCCTCCAATGTCTGTGACTTTATGGGCACTTGATCGTCCCCACGAGTCATACCACTACCTTGTGATATGTTGGTATCAAATGAAATATTACATCCATCCTCCAAGGGAGGACAACAGGGAGCTCTATGACCAATACGACTAGCATAAATAAAAGTATATTAACTTGGGGAGGGGTTCAGCTAGCCGTCCCTCCCCACTTCTCTCCAATGCTGGCTGTGGGAAGGGGGTCCGTCTTCCATTTTCTCCGGGGCTGAGTGCAGGAGGGGTGTGCAGCTGCTGAAGGATTAGTTAGCTTCCCCTCTTTCTCCATCCTAGTGTGACGGGTAGGAGAGCTCCCCCAAGTGTCGCTGGGTCACTCAACCTCATTTCTCTCCCTGTGGATGAGCAGGTGGGGGGCTGGGGAGCAGGTGGGGAGCCCCCCACCGACGTTAGCAGGTGGGTGCTAGGCGGACTCCCCCCGCCCCCAGTGGGGTGCTGGGGAATCACCCTGGTCTGGCGCTGGGCAGCCCCCCCCCTCTCTCTACTCCTGGGGGGGCAGCCCCCCCACCCCACCCCACCCCGGTGCTGGCGGGAGCGCCGCTTCCCCCTCGTGCCGGGTAGGGAGCGCACTCTGCTGCGGCCGGTGCGGAGCGGGGCCCTTCCCGCGCCCTGGCGACAGGGGCCCGGGCGCAGGGGCAGCGCGGAGCCGCTCTCCCCCCGCGGGCGGGAGCCGAGGCGGGGCGGGGCGCGCTGTGCGGCGGGGGCGGTGCTCGCTCCTCCTCTGGGGCCGCGCGGCGAGGGAGGCGGCGGATCCGGGGCCTGGCGGAGGCGGAAGGGGCGGGGGGACGCGGCGCGGCGCGGCCGGGCCTGACTCTGCGGGACGCGCGATGCTGGTGAGTGCCGAGGCCTCGGCGGCGCCGCGGTGTCGCAGTGAGGCCGGCGGCGGGACGGGACGGGCGCGGGGAGGCGGCCGGAGCGGGGCGGGCTGCGGGGCTCGGCTCGGAGTCACTCCGCAGCCGCCGCGCAGGGGAGGCCCGGGCGCCGCCGCCGGTTCTTCCCTTCGGGCTCGTTTTATGCCCCTGGCCCGCCAGCCCTGGGGTGGGGCCGAGCTCGGCCGGGGATCTGGCCCCTCTGCCCCCGGCTCGGCCTCTGGTGAGAGGCCTCGAACTACGCACTGGAAATGCCTTTCCCGGTACCGCCCCGGAGCCTTCCCCCATCCCGTAACCCCCCCAACCCCCCGTCCTTGTGTCGCCCCAGGAGCCTCCTGCGCAAGGGGACAGCCCCCACGTTGCCTCAGTATTGCTCCTGGAGCCTCCCCTCCCCTCCTCAAGGGGCAGCATCAGTGGCTGGCTCTCTCACCCCCAATATTATCCCAGTCACTCCAGAATATTCTCTTCCACAACCCCTCACCCCAACCCCCCAGTGACTGCCTGCCAGACTTCTGTATCATCTCAGTTAGCCCTGACCCCGATATGATCCCAGTTCCCTCCCACTCTTAAAGACTGTGCAACTAACTACTCCCCAAAAGCCCCTGCTGTCCCTTCATCCCCGGTGACTGTCCCTGTAACTGCCCCTACCCAATGACTGTATCTCCATAGTCCTCAGTGTTCCTCAAGTATATCCTTCTAATTTTCTCGTTAACACTCTGCCACCCACTAACAGCTCTGTAACAAAGCCTTACAATGATCCATTTTCCTTTAACTGGGATCCTTTCCCCATCCCTTTAATCATTCTTTGCCTCTCAGTGTGGAGGATCCATCCACCATAATTATTCCTCTGCTGTAATTTGTCCTCCAAAAAACTATTTCCTGCACTGATTCTTACCCCTGCTGATCTCATTTACTTGTCCTCAGATCTTTCCCTAAGATCCCTCATCATCTTCCCATTACACTTCTTCCTTCCTTCCTTTCTGTGAACCCACATACTGTCTCCCCTACTTTGTACTTGTATCCTCTTGCTGTGCCATTTCTTTTGATGGGGTAGTGCCAGTTGGCTTACTTTTTGAACACCTTTTTCTATCCAGGCTGTGCACACAGATTATTTCCGTATCTTTATTAATTTGCCCCAATTATGTTTCAGTTCTCTGCTAATAACAGCAAACCAGTTTAACACCCCCACCCCAAATCAATGTTGGTTTATTTACTGCACATATAGCTTTTCTCTTTTGTCTCACTTTTTATCTGGGGATAATTATGTGGTCCATCAGGTGCTTTAGTAAAAACCTGCTATTTGGGAGAAGCTGGGGGAGAGAATAGTGAGGGAATGGGGAGTTAGCTTAAAGTAGCAACTCAGAAATTGTTTCCACTACAGTATTGTGAATTGGTGGTTTGGGGGGTAACGCTGTTTGGAATCTTTTCTTCAAAAGCAAAAGTGTAGTAAATTGGCCCACTATCACCAGCTGCAGCCCTGGGCACTTATTGTAAAGAGGCTTGCATTGGCAGATGAATTGACCTTATATGACCCTCTGACAAATTGGTTGCTTCCCTCTCTGATTTTGTGGTTCTGAAGATTCATAGATTATGTGGCCAGAAGGGACCACGGTGGTCATGTAGTCTGACCTTCATTATCTAGAACTTCCCTGAAATAATTCCTGTTTGGACTAGAGCATATCTTCTAGAAAAACATCCAAACTTGATTTTAAAATTGCCAGTTGTTCCTCCTTGTAGTTGAACTATCCTTGCTCCTCTTGTTACTGTTAGTTGCTTAATCTGTTAAAATTTGATTGCTTTATCCTCGTAACTTGAATATTGCAGTCAGAATTAAGCGCCATGCATAATTAGAATACTGTGTGTGTGCGTCACATTGGTTTAAATCTGTTTTATAGTTTGTGCCTATAAGTTAGCTCTTGTCTGCAAGAGAAAGTTGCACCAGTTTCAATTAAATCTTCATAAAAAATTAGCCAACTTGATGCAAACCCCTGTGTGGACACTTATTTTGGTTTGTGTGTGTCTTACTTGGGTCTATCTTAAGTTGAATTTTGCTCTTTGCCTATAGAATTCTGCTGTTTTTTATAATTTAATATTCAAGAAGTTATTTAATACTCTGTTCTATTAAATTAATTTAATTACATTTCTCTGGTGCTGGATTGTAGTTTGAGTACATGAAACATGGAAAGGCCCACTCTACTAATCAGGCCTTGTCTACACTACCAGGGTAGGTCAACTTAAGTTATGCTACTCCAGCTATGTGTATAATGTAGCTGGAGTCGACATAGTTTAGGTCGACTTAGTGCGGTGTCTGCACTGTGCAGTGTTGACAGGAGATGCTGTCCCGTCAACTTACTTTACTCTCTCATTCTGGTGGAGTGCTGGAGTCAACCAGACAGTGTTCCGCAGTTGATTTAGCGGGTCTTCATAGAATCATAGAATAACAGAGTTGGAAGGGACCTCTGGAGGCCATCTAGTCCAATCTCCTGCCCAGAGCAGGACCAATCCCAACTAAATCATCCCAGCCAGGGCTTTGTCAAGCCTGACCTTAAAAACCTCTAAGGAAGGAGATTCTACCACCTCCCTAGGTAATGCATTCCAGTGTTTCACCACCCTCCTAGTGAAAAAGTTTTTCCTAATATCCAACCTAAATCTCCCTTACTGCAACTTGAGACCATTACTCCTTGTCCTGTCATCTGCTATCACTGAGAATAGTCTAGATCCATCCTCTTTGGATCCACCTTTCAGGTAGTTAAAAGCAGCTATCAAATCCCCCCACATTCTTCTCTTCCGTAGTTCCCTCAGCCTCTCCTCATAACTCATGTGTTCCAGCCCCCTAATAATTTTTGTTGCCCTTTCCTGGACTCTCTCCAATTTCTCCACATCCTTCTTGTAGTGTGGGGCCCAAAACTGGACACAGTACTCCAGATGAGGCCTCACCAATGTCGAATAGAGGGGAACGATCACGTCCCTCGATCTGCTGGCAATGCCCCTACTTATACACCCCAAAATGCCATTGGCCTTCTTGGCAACAAGGGCACACTGTTGACTCATATCCAGCTTCTCGTCCACTGTCACCCCTAGGTCCTTCTCTGCAGAACTGCTGCCTAGCCATTCGGTCCCTAGTCTGTAGCTGTGCATTGGATTCTTCCGTCCTAAATGCAAGACTCTTCACTTGTCCTTGTTGAACCTCATTAGATTTCTTTTGGCCCAAGGTCTTCACTAGACCTGCTAAACTAACCCCCGCTGCATTGATTGCAGCAGCATCTATCCTCAGTAAATGTAGACATCGCCTCAGGAATGCTTCATTGATGACAGTGATTACCAGCATAGGGTCCACCTGTACTTATCTCTGCTGGCACTGAAAGTAGTTTAACTGCTAGTGGACAAAATGATTTTTAACATGGCTCCTTTATACCTTCTGTAATGCTACTGAAAACAGTTTTGTTCCATGTGCACTAGTAATTAAATCGCTTTCAACACGGGTTTAGAGAATACATGGTAGGGGAAGGGGAGATATACTCATTGCTGAAAACAATTGCTAAGGGCAGGTCTACACTGCAGCCGGGATCGACGCTCTTGAGATCAATCCACTAGTAGTCGATTTAGCGGGTCTAGTAAAGACCCACCAGATCGACTGCAGACTGCTCTCCAGTCGACCCCTGTACTCTACCCGTGACGAGAAGAGTAAGGTAAGTTGACGGGAGATTTTCTCCCGTAGACCCCGCGGTAATTCGACCTCAGGTACGTGGACTCCAGCCACATTATTCATGTAACTGGAGTTGTGTAGTGTAGGTCGACTTACTGCCGTAGTGTATACCTAACAAAGGGTCATTTTCCTATTGCAGATAGATATAAAGGCCATGTTGTGCAACAACTTTCCCAGGGTTTTATAGCCAATTGGTGGCACAGTCACATTAATGGTGTTACAGATAAAAGTTCGGTTTGTCTGCCCAGCTTTGCTCTATTGCAGCCATGACTGGGCGTCTATATTTACCACAATGTATAATCTTATTTTTATCCATGCATTCTAGGAAAAATCTGGGGAAGCGTGGTGCCCTGTCAGGGGACACAGGGTTTGGAGGACATGCACGCAGAACAATAGCAGCAGCATATAGGGTAGTGTATCTTTGTGGTTTTCTGCTGCATGTAGCAGGGAGGAAGGATACCCAGTGAAACCAGTAATAAACTTAGTTACGGGGGTCGTGGCTGCACTGTAAAAAAGTGTAAACCAGTTTCAGAAAGACAACCATGTGCCAGCCTAGGTCTCTGGCAGGGGCAAAACACTGTTACTTGCCACAGTTACTGAATATTAAAGATGAGGTAAATGGAAGCAAATGGTAATTTGAGCCAACTGTGCCAATAACTAGTTGCAAACTTTGTTAAAAGTTATAGTCTCGTGTTATATAGGGATTGTATAGGATTTCTTTTTAATCAGCCACAGTGACTGCTCTGTTTTTTGCATTTATTACAAGAAAACTTCTGATGAAGGCAAGAAAGAAAAGGAAATAGTTTAATAAATGAGAGAGAGCGCTATTGAGCTTTTCTACACTAGCATTTTTTGTAAAATGTTTCACTATGATTGTTGCATCTCCATTGGAAGAACTAATGTAGACTGGCTAGTGGTGTGTTTACTGCTGTGCAGCCTAGATTTGCTGTGAGCAGGGTTAAATTACATGGAGGCGAAACTGCCAAGGTCAGTCTGCACCAGGGCTCCCACTGGTGGAGCTACACTGGCACTAGTAGAGAAGTGAGATGACATATCTGCATCAGGCTTTTTGTAATACCATCTAATGTAGCATTATAATATGTCTGGACTATCTCCAGTGCTGTTGGGGGCAGGGAGGGTCAGTACTGTTTCATAAGATCAAATTCTTTGCCATATTTTTCTTTCTTTTAAAAAAAAATTAGCAGAATGGTCAGTTTCTTTTTTAGAAGCACAGTTTTATTTGTCTCCTATAAAAGTTTTTAAAAAAACCAAAGAAGCTGCATTATAAATTTTGTTTAGATTCTACACTGTATTTTTAGTATAATACATTCTGCATCTATAGTGCATTCTATTTGAGAATCTTGAAGGGTTTACAAACCTGAATTACTATACCTTTGAGGTTGGGAAAATATTAACCTATTTTACAGATTAGGAAACTGGCACAGGAAGTTTGTGGCAGAGCCACAGATCTCTTGGATCTCTCAGTACCTAGTATTATACCTCAAACTCAGAGCCATCCTTCTTTTCTCAAGTTAGCAACATAATTCTTATTTGCTATTTTCAGAATCTGGGACAGAATTACATTACTTTCCCCATCTCCCTCATCTTCCCCTTTGATTATTCTGTTTTTGGAAGAATTGTCAGAGTCAGAAGATTCACTGTTAGATGGTCATGTGGGATCTGTGTAGCCTGATGACACTTTTAAATCTCATACTAAAAGTTGTACATTTTATTCCACAATTAATTGAAAATATCACTCTTGGATCTGCTTTTAATAAAACATATGTACACCTGCAATAGTAATGGTTTATAAAATGCTACTTGTCCTTGTGTCAAAGTTG
The DNA here is from genome assembly GCF_965140295.1 of Lepidochelys olivacea. NCBI lineage: Eukaryota > Metazoa > Chordata > Testudines > Cheloniidae > Lepidochelys > Lepidochelys olivacea. The sequence continues at coordinate 172,782,546 of NC_140412.1, read as the reverse complement.
CTGTCATTAACACTACTAAGATTATTAGTGTTACTGTAAGTGTGAGAGAAATTCAAGTTGAAATAACTGACTTCACTTTTTTACAAAAAAAAAATAGCAATAGACTGCTCTTGGATTTAGGGGATTATGGGAGGCTTCTTCCTCTGGCCCGCTGCTACCATTTTTCTAGAGAGGGTGGGCATAGGTACTCATTCTCTCTTTCCTTCTGTAGTTATTAGGGCTGTTGATACTGTTGCATCAACTAGGGAGGAACAGCAGCCACAAAAGTATATTTGCATGTGGCATGTCTAGATTTTTAGTAAGGCGTTTGACAAAGTTCCACGTGACAGTCTCATAAGCAAACTAGGAATATGTGGTGTAGATGAAACTACTATAAAGTAGGTGCACAACTGGTTGAAAGGCCATACTCAAGAGTAGTTATCAATGGTTTTCTGCCGGGGTTGGTCCTGGGTCGTCTTCTGTTAAATATTGTCATTAATGTCTTGGATAATGGAGTGGAGAGTGTGCTTAAAAATTTGCAGATGTCCCCAAGCTGGACAGGATTGCAACTGCTATGGAATCGATTCAGAATGACCTTGATGAATTGGAGAATTGGTGTGAATTCAACAAGATGAAATTCAAAGTAAAGAAAAGTGTGAAGTACTTCATTTAGCACATGCCTACACTTAAAGCACTACAGCGGCATAGTTCCAGTGTAGCAGCTATGGTGCTGTAGTAGTTTAAGTGTAGATGCTGCCCACACTGAAGGGAGGAGTTCTCCTGCTGGCATAGATTACCTATGTCCCTGAGCAGAGATAGCAAGGTTGATGGAAGAATTCTTCTGTCACCCCCACACTGGGGGTTAGGTCAGCGTAGATACAGATGTTTGGATTTTTCACACCCCTTGGAGATGTAGGTATGCTGATCTAAGTTCCCAGTGCTCTTAGGAAGAAAAAATTAAATGCACAATACAAAATTGGGAATAACTGGCTAGGTGGTAATATCGCTGAAAAGAAACCGAGAGTTATAGTGGATCACAAAATGAATGAGTCAGCAGTGTGATGCAGATGCAAAAAATACACCCCAGAATGATATAAGCCTTAACCCAAGCGATGTAATTGTCCTGCTCTACTCAGCACTAGTGAGGCCTCAGCTGGAGTCTGTGTTCAGTTCTGGGCACCACACTTCAGGAAAGATGTGGACAAATTGGAGAGAGTCCAGAGGAGAGTAACAAAAATGATAAAATATTTTAAAAACCTGACCTATGAGGAAAGATTTAAAAACCTAGGCATGTTTAATCTTGAGAAAAGAAGACTGAGGGGTGTCCTGATAAGTCTTCAAATATGTTAAGTGCTTGTTTGAAGAAGATGATAAATTGTTCTTTGTTCACGGAAGATAGGACAGGAAGTGATGGGCTTTAGTGTGCAGCAAGGGAGATTTAGGTTATACATTAGGAAAAACTTTCTCACTATAAGGGTAGTTAATCTTTGGAATAGGCTTCCAAGGGAGATTGTGAAATCCCCATCATTGGAAGTATTTAAAAACATGGTTGGACAAACACCTGTCAGTGGTGGTCTAGGTTTACTTGGTCCTGCCACAGTGCAGGATGCTGGACTTGGTAACATCTCAGGGTCCTTCCAGCCCTACATTTCTATGATTCTGTGTGCTGCTGCTTCTGGTTCCAGTCTCTGTTGCTGACATAGAAACTCCCAGCAATGGTCAGGGTGACTTCTTAGAAACCAGGAGAAGCAGGGGAATAATAAATAACTCATACTCAGAGGAATTCTTATCTGTAAAATGTACAAGATGAAACTATATTGAAATTAGACTAAATAACGTTAAAGTTGAATTTCAGCTATAAATCAGGAAAATATAGGGAAACAGGTTGAACTAAGGACAGAATTTCAGCCTTAACTGAACTCAGATTGTCTTATTTGTGGGTTTAAGTTGCATCTAGTGTACTTTGGTGTAAAATGGATTATTTCATCTTTTGTATTTTTTATGATGAAATAAAGTCTTAAGTCAGGTTAATAGAATTTAATATTAAGGCTACACTTCTGTGCTTAATTCACTGTGTTTTGCTTGGCTATTTAAATTTAGTATATAAGTTCATGAACAGTTCTGTGGTCTCATGACAATGGAGAATATCTACCAAAGAGAAGGGCAGAGGTTTGAGCTAAGAAAAATATTGTGCCTTAACTCAGAGAAATTGACCTGAGGCCGGGGGTATAGTTCATTTGGGAATTGTATGGTTTGCCTCCCTGCCTTTTAAAAGTTCCTGTGTTGCTGCTCTTGAAATTAGTGCTTGCTGACTGGCGCCAGCAGGAGCAGCAAATTGAAATTGTAATTCTGCACAGTTTTGCACGGCTGGGGAAGTGCTGTGTGATGGAGCTGCAGCACAGATGCCCTTCCCTCTGAAAGGAGAAGAGGTAGCAAACACACAATGGGGGAGATTGAGTGAGATTAGACATGCAAACCAAGGGATAGATGTACAAACCAAATGTGTTGGTAGCAGCCCAGCTCATTTGTAGCTCATCAAAGTACAAAACAAAGCTTAGTCCCTTACTGCCTCTGTTAGCACAAGTTCCACGTGTTAAAGAAGCCTACTCAACTTCCAAAGGATGCCTGTTCCTCATTTTCTGTCAAGTAACTACCTCAGACCAATTGACGGAGCTTTGGAGGAAGTCATGGTCCATCTTTACCAAGAAGGAGGTGGTTGTGATGCATGAATTTTGGAGAAAAGGCTGTGGGATGGGAAGAGAGGGAGACTGAGAAGTGGGAAGGATTTTTGGAAGATCTTTTCAAAACCTTTGTGTTTCAGGGAAGCAAAAATGAAGGAGAGAAGGGATTGAAGAGGAGAGATCGGTTGCATGTAATTAAGAAAAAGGAAAAAGATGACCAGTTTCTGCAAAAACTAAATTATAGTTTGTCTGGCTTTCTAAAGAGAAATTCAGAAATAATCCCTTCATCCTCCAAAAAGCAATTCCTCTCCTCTGTAATCTGAAACCATTGGGGGTTAGGGGTAGGGGGGGAAGATCTTGAAACACATACAAACAAAATTCAACACCTGAAACTTCTTTGAGAATGAAAAGTTCATAGTTCAGGATTCTTCATGGCCCTGCCAGAGTTGCTAGTAATGATAAGAATGATGACACTAACACCTGAAGTGAAGCACGGAGCTACTTTTCTGAGCCTGCTTTATGTGCTAGTGATGTCACATACCCAACAATATGTGAGCTGAAGGTAAAAAACAGGGTCACTGTTCAACTTCTTCATTCAAAATATTCACAATTTTAAGTATCTTCTCCACACAAATTGCTCTTCATTACAAGCATTTTTCCAAATTTCTTTGTTTTCCTTGGAAGTATGCCCTTGCTAAAATCCCTTTACTAATATAACTAGTGTAATGCAAAAATGAACCCATTTAACTAAATCAATTGAGGAATCAGTTTAGTTTAACTCTGGTGCAAGCTTAGCTTTGTAACTTAGTGACACAAGCGAGGTTTAAGGGTGTCTACATTGAGGGTTTGCTTTGGTTTTACTAGATTAATTTATAAACTGTTTTAGTTAAACTGGTACACTGTTTTGTATAGACAAAGTGTAGCAGCAGTTAGCTGTTGTAATTGTGCGTTCGAAAACAAAGATGAATTTAAAAAAATAACGAGTTGTTGGAATTAGTCATCTGATCTCTTTTATAGAACAGAACAAATGATATTTTTGTGAGATATAAGTTCTGAGCAATGCAGAAGGTTAAATTTTGGTTTATTACAATTAAGATATCTGGCTTAAACTGGAGGGGAAAAAATCTCATGCATCAGTAACTTTCTTAAGGGGGGGGTTCTGTTTATTCAAAGAGTAGGGTTATGCCTGGTCTGTATTTGTGCACCCCTTCGCTGTTGTCTTTTAGTCATCAAGAGTTGAGGTAGTTAGTGGTACTGTCAGGTTTCAGAGTAGCAGCCGTGTTAGTCTGTATCCGCAAAAAAACCCCAAAAAAACAGGAGTACTTGTGGCACCTTAGAGACTAACAAATTTATTAGAGCATAAGCTTTTGTGGGCTACAGCACAATTCATCAGATGCATTGAATGGAACATATAGTAAGAAGATATATATACACACATACAGAGAAGGTGGAATTTGTCATACAAGCTGTAAGAGGCTAATTAATTAAGACGAGTTGCTATTAGCAGGAAAAAAAAAACTTTTGTGGTGATCATCAGGATGGCCCATTTAGACAGTTGACAAAGTGTGAGGATACATAACATGTGGAAATAGATTCAATATGTGTAATGACCCAGCCACTCCCAGTCTCTATTCAAGCCCAAGTTAATGGTATCTAGTTTGCATATTAATTGAAGCTCAGCAGTTTCTCATTGGAGTTTGCTTTTGAAGCCTTTCTGTTGCAGAATTGCCACCCTTAAGTCTTTTACTGAGTGGCCAGAGAGGTTGAAGTGTTCTCCTACTGGTTTTTGAATGTTATGATTCCTAATGACAGATTTGTGTCCATTTATTCTTTTGCGTAGAGACTGTCCGGTTTGGCCAATGTACATGGCAGAGGGGTATTGCTGGCACATGAAGGCATATATCACATTCGTAGATGTGCAAGTGAACAAGCCCCTGAGGGCTCATAACATTCAAAAACCAGTAGGAGAACACTTCAGCCTCTCTGGCCTCTCTTGGCATCTGTTGCACATAAAGCAGACTTTGTCTTCTCAGTAATAGACTTAGTATGAAGCAGACAGTTTGAAGCATATAAAACCAATATCCTTCACCTCCCCTTGCCAAAGAGGGGCAGAATGATGCCCCTAGATTTCAGTATGTGCAACATGACTGTACATATGCACTCCATAAAACTGTCTTATGAAGCTATATAAATGACAATGGGGGTGCAATAGTTGACCTTTGTCAACATATGCATGACTGTAAAGTGTTCAGAAATAATACTATGCCCCTGCTGCACACCCCCTTCCATAAAATAGTGTAAGACACACCTCTGCAAGTTTGTTCAATTGTAAACATTAAACTTGAAAGAAATGTGATCTAAGAATATTATCTAAAAACAATCAAAGTATAATTTTTCAAAGGAAAGTTTTCCATGTTACAAAGTTCTGCTCAGATTTTTTTTTTCAAGATAAGAATATCATGGGACAGATACTGAAAGCCTAGAAAAATTGTAGAGGCTAGGCTTTCAATATCTGTCCCATGATAGTCTTATATTGGGAAAAAAAAATCTGGGCAGAACTTTGTAACATGGAAAACTTTCCTTTGAAAAATTCTTTGATTGTTTTTAGATAATTTTTGTATCCCAGATTTGATGGCATAAAATTCTTGGCACTATTTTTCTCTGTGAGGGAGTATATCAGGCCTTCTCTCCGCTCGCTGCTGGTGGTGGCGACACCCTACAGCTCCCCGCTCAGGGAAAACCCACTCAGATTGGACCACCAACAAGAGGACTCCTCCACACGCCTACAGGGGTGAGGACGATTTATAGATTTTAATGCCAGAAAGCATCATTATGATCTAGTGTGACCTCCTATATAGTACAGGCGACAGAACTTCTCCAAAATAATTCCTAGAACATATCTTTTTAAAAAAATCCAATCTTGATTTAAAAATTCAGTGTTGAAGAATTCAATATGACCCTTGATAAATTGTTCCAATGGGCAATTACTGTCAACACTAGGAATTTATATCTTATTTCCAGCCTGAATTTGTCTAGCTTCAGCTTCCAACCATTGGATCATGTTACACCTTTACCTGATAGATTGAAGAGCCCATTATTAAATATTCAAGTCACCTCTTAGCCTTCTCTTTGTTAGACCCAAAACTCAAACTGTTTAGCTTATCACTATAAGACATGTTTTCTAATAATTTAATCATTCTTCTTCTGTGAACCGTCTCCAATTTATCAACATTCTTCTTGAATTGTGGGAACCAGAACTGGACACAGTATTCCAGCAGTAGTCATACCAGTGCCAAATAAAATAAAATAATTAAGTGGTTCACAAGCAGGGGTACATGTACCCCTGTGGGTATGCAGAGGTCTTCCAAGGGGCACATCAACTCATTAAGTAAGATATTTACGTAGTTTTACAACAGGCTACATAAAAAGCACTAGCAAAGTCAGTACAAACTAAAATTTCGTACACCACAACTATTTGTTTATACTGGTCTATACACTGAAATGTAAATGCAATATTTATATTCCAAATTGATTTATTCTATAATATGTTGTAAAAATGAGAAAGTAAGCAATTTTTTAGTAATAGTGTGCTGTGACACTTTTGTGTTTTTTTTTGTTTATGTAAACAAGTCGTTCTTAAGTGAGGTGAAATTTGGGGGTAAGCAAGACAAATCAGGGGTTTGTCTGAAATGGGTACAGTAGTCTGAAAAAGTTGAGCGCCACTGAAATAACCTCTACTCCTACTTGAAAGTCCCCTGCTTACATATCCAATATTCGCATTAGCTCTTTTGGCCATAGCTTCACACTGGGAGCTCATATTCAGATGATTATCCACCATGACCCCCAAATCTTTTTCAAAGTCACTGCTTCCCAGAATAGAGTTCACCCCCAGCCTGTAAGAATGGCCTACATTCTTTTTTCCTAGATGTATACACGTACATATAGCTGTATTACAAACAGTTAGCTTGTGCCCAGTTTGATTACCAAACAATCTAGATCAGTGACCTATCCTCTACATTATTTATCTATTTTTGTGTTGTCTTCAAACTATCAGTGATGATTTTAAGTTTTCTGCAGGTCACTGATAAAAATGTTAAATAGTGTAGGGCCAAGGACCGATCCCTGTGGGACTTCACTGGAGAAACAGCCACTGGATGACAATTTCCTGCTTTCAATTACATTTTGAGTTCTATCAGTTAGCCAGTTTTTAGTCCACTTAATGCATGCCATGTTAATTTTATACCTATCATTCTAGTTTTTTAGTCAAAATGCCATGTGGTACCAAGTTAAACACCTTGTAGAAGTCTAAATATATTACATCAACGCTATTGCCTTTATCAACCAAACCTGTCATCTCTTCAAAAAGAAGATATCAAGTTAGTTTGACTCAATCGATCTTCCATAAACCCATGTTGATCTGTATTAATTACATTACCTTCCTTTAATTCTTTAATAGAGTCTGTATCAGCTCCTCCATCATCTTGCCTGAGATCAATAGTAAGCTGACAGGCCTACAATTACCTGCATCATTGTGCTTAGCCTTAATAAGTGGCACAACATTTCTTCCAGTCTTCTGGATCTTCCTCACTTCTCCAAGATTTATAGAAAATCAACATTAGCTGTCCAGAGAACTCAACCAGCTCTTATAAAACACTAGGTTGAAAGTTAGCCAGAGTAGTGAAGTGCTTTTGCTGGCATAGCTTAGTTATATTGGTTCCCTGCAGAAATTAAACTATGCTAACAAAAAGACTCTTATGCCAGAATACCTGCATCTACGCTAGGGCTTTTACCAGTACAGAAATGTTGTGGGGGGGAAAAAATCGCATGCCTAACCTTACTGTAGGGCAAAAGTTTTTAGTGTAGAATTGACCAAAGCAAAATTTAAAAAGAAAAAAAAAAGTGTCATCTCTTTAATTTTTTGTAATTTTAGGTTGCGTTTTTAGCAACAGAAGGCAGAAAACTGTCAGACAAATCTGATGTTCAAGTTAATGTGTTCCTTTAACTCAAGGCCTTGGATCTTTCTGTGTCTGACATATGTTACAAATCACAGGATTCTTTTAACTGAGCCTGTAGGGGGTTAGCTTTGCACTTTTTTGCCTACCATGTCTAGCTTTTACATTTAAAGAAGAGTGAGGTGCTTTGGGAGAAGAGACCATACGTGCATTGAAGGTCAAGCCAAGAGCATGAGAGAAAGAAGAAAAGCTAAGGTGGTCAGAAGGACTCGCATACCTGTTTCATTTAAACCTAGCATAAAGCTTAAATCCAAAAATGAATAAGCTGAACAAAGATAGCAAATACACTATCCAGAAGGTTTGCTGTTGAACAGGCTACGGAGATGGAGCAAAGAAAGGTGAGGGAGGACACAGCCAAGAGAGGACAAAGATATAGAAATAAGATAGAAGAGCAGGAACAAGGAAGGCAAACAATTTTTTTATAAGTTTCAGAGTAGCAGCCGTGTTCCGCAAAAAAGAAAAGGAGGACTTGTGGCACCTTAGAGACTAACAAATTTATTTGAGCATAAGCTTTCGTGAGCTACAGCTCACTTCATAAGCGAGTCAAGAAAATGCAATTTAGCAAGAAGGGCAGCAGCATCATAGAAACCCAGAAATATCAATTTGGGCAATTCAGAAACTGCTGAGCTTGAATTAATATGCAAATTAGATACCATTAACTTGGGTTTGAATCGAGACTGGGAGTGGCTGGGTCATTACACATTGAATCTATTTCCACATGGTTGATCAAAATTACAGTAGGCTAGTGTCATAGAACAAATCATAATGTTTTTGTTGGGGCATGCACCTATCCTGTTAGCATTATACAGCATGTTTGCAGTATATATGTCTAGTGTGCCTGTTGCTTTTGTGAGCATATGTGCTTGTATTTATGTAGTATACTTACTTACTGATCTCTATTATAGGGTGTTTAGACAGTTGTCTTTGTTTAGTGGTGATATGGTTAAAATGCTGTGGCTCATCAGGGCAGGTAATTTTAAATTTAACAGGTGCCTTCATTCACTAGGGATTTCTCTTCACTCAGTAGAGAAATCTCTGGTCTGGGGGAGCAGTGTTTGACTGAGGTGTTAAAAACTGTTTCTGGGGCGGGAGGGACTTATTCGAAAAAGGTGCCTCTTGTCTAACTATTGGAATCAAACTGCCAGAAAAGTTCATTTAAAGATTTTTTGGCTGCAAGAATCTCATTTTGCATTTTTGGACTCTGGCTGTATTAATCCTTACTCCTTTTTTGGTTTGGCTTTGGCTTCGCTTTTTTCGATGACCACCAAAGGCCTGATATGATTGCAGCAGCTGTCCAGTGAGTAGGGTGAGTGAACCAGATTCTGCCAAGGACTGACAACTGCTTGCATACCCTTACAAGCATGTACTGTGTTTGTGATACTGAGAACCATATTCATTTTTAGAAAAATTAAACAAGTTCAGTATTTTGTGATATGTTGGCAGAATATAAAGAATGGAGTTCTGATCTTAATCTGTAAAATAATATATAATGAGGCTGCCAAAATTTAAACTTCATTACTAGTATTCAAAGCATATGAGGTTTTTGAATATATTTTTGTGTAATATAGTGAAATCTGATATTTCATAATATTTTACTGCTTTTTTAGCACAGTGAAATCTGATACTTCGCTGCACCTTGTTCTAGGAGTGATAGAAGACTGTTCTCTTTCTATGGGTTGAAATTAGGCAAGGGTTAAATTTTTCAGAAGTGCCTGATTACGTTACTTTTTTGAAAAAGTGACTTAGAGTCCTAAGTCAATTAAGTGTGTGTGAAAATTTTACGTAAGATCTACAAGTGATTGGGGTCAGGAAACTTAGCACCCATTTGTTAGTATATAAGATTTGAGAATTTAAAATAATAGAATTGTAATTCACTCAACTTTAGAACCTGATTTTGGAAATGAATGGGAGTGTGTACGTTGGTGCCATGCTGGTAAAAGATATTTTTAATAAGGAAATAACTAATGGAAATGTTTTATAAAGCACCATTGTTTTGAATGATAGTAGCACATTTTATATTTGATTATTGATGGATAAATATTGGTGTTTTTTATAAGCTTCATACAATATGCACATCCATTTTTTCTCAACCTGAATTTCTAAAAGAAATGTAGCGTTCTCTACTGGCTTTCAATTGAAAGCAAACTTTTATTGACTGGATTTCAAATAATATAGTCTTTTGCAATTGTTTCTGTGTTATAATGCAAGGCATGATTATAATATTATTGTAGTATAAAGGAAGGGAATCTTCTCTATTTTTCTGCCCTTTCCCCTTCAGCTATCGAGTTTCCAGAGTTTTATCAGGAATGTTATAATATAGAGTAATTCTGTTATCACTTTGATTCAAGCAGTAGATTTCTCAATGGTATTGGCACCAGCATGAGTGACAAGAATTTTAGTAGGTCTCAGTTTGCCACTCTTTTGATGCGGTGGGAAAAATAAGGTGGCATTGGAAAAACATGATGTAGGACATCGTTATGCTGCTGCATAGTTATTTATGTACAGCATAACACTAGCTAGTGAGGTAATGGGAAATAAAGACTTTTGGTATGACTCATCACTGCTTAGGAGTAGCAAAGGGGTCTTTGCAGCCTTTAAAAGTGGAATAATTATTCTGGAGTAAAGTCACTTTAGATACATTAACACTGCAATAAAAAACCTGTGGCATCGGAGCCCAGGCTCGCGGAGCTAAACATTGGGGTGTAGACTTTTGGACTTGGGCTGGAGCCAAGGCGCTGACACGCTTCCCCCTTGTGGGGTCTCAGAACCCAGGCTCCAGCCTGAGCACCAACACCTACACAATTTTTAGCCCCTCAGCCCAAGTCCGGCAAGCCAGAGTCAGCTGACCAAGGCCAGTTGCAGCATCGCCACAGGTCTTTTATTGCGGTGAAGACATACCCTTTGATTTCGCAGTTGTGTCCAGCTGGGTGAGTTATGTCAGCATAGCTGTAGCAGAATAATTTTTAACTTTGTTTAATTAAATTGGTTTTGTGTTATTGATACTGCTCCACCACGTGTGCTGAGATTATAGTTTTGAGTTTGAGGATTTTCACTGGCTCCTTGGTGAATAAATGCTGGTACATATTAAGCACTGTGCTTGCTCACTTGCTTCATGTTCCTTTTCTTTCATATGTAAATACAACATTTACAAGTTAATAGAAAACTTGGAGGTCCATTTGTGGAGTTTAGGAGATGCAGAGTGCACCTTTGCTAAACCCCCTGAAAATGAAAAGATGTGGTGTGATGGGGGGCCCTGTTTGTTGAGGGTGGCTGCCCCCCATCACACAGTCATCTGGACTCCTTGGGGGATGGTCCTCAGTGAGGTCACAGGACGCCTGGTGAGGCAGAGTGAACAAAACAGGCTATGGCCCCTGAGCCTCCTAGCTGGGGCAGGCAACAGCAATTGGGGTTCTCACCCTCTGGGCAGGGCAGAGCAAACAGTTTGTAGCTCTTGGCGAGGCAAACAAAATAGTCTATGGCCTCTGAGCCTCCTGGCTGGAGCAGGCAAACAGCCACTGAGGGTTCTGACTCTCTGGGCAGGACAGAGCAAACATACAGTAGCCACCCCCCCTCCAAGCAAGGAGCAGGGGGTGGGGGAACCAGGGTCCACTCCACTCCACTGGGTTCTGACCCAGAGCACTATGAAGCTGGGAAATTCCCCATGATGGGATTAAGCATCAGTTTATACTACATTCACTGGGTCACTTCCTACCACAAGCTGCATCTCATCATCTCCCTGGCTGGCAGCGGCTCAGCATCCCTGTCAATCTCTGTGGTCATTTGGTTGCTCGCAGTTTATTCCGAGTCTGTCGTTCCCACTGCTTAGGGAGTCTCTGGTTTCTCTGCTGGAGCTTGTGATGTGTGTCCTTCCTCCTCAACCAGCCCAGACTGAGCTGGGCTGTCTCCTTTTATCTGTCCTTTCCACCTGGAGCATGCACAGCAGGGGTGAGAAGGCATGTGATCGGCCCACAGTGATTGGTCTGTCCCCATTGGCCCAGTGTGGGGTTGGGGCACTTGTTCAAAATTTGTTCAGTGGTTTGAAGTCTGTATATTTGCACTGTGGGGAACCCTTGATGCTCCATTTGTGCATCAGGTGTGATCATTTTCCATGTAACGTTCTGATTTTTATGGTTTGTCCACAGTCTCCAGTGGAGCAAGAAACCAGGCAGTTCTACTTCGGGATAATCTGTGAGGTGCTTGTTGTTTACTTCAGAGCCTGCCCATTGCATCCACCAGGTATTTTCTGGGTTCAAGCTGGTGATAGAAGAGCTTCTCCAGCTGCCCAGAATGGTTGGTAAGGCTTAAGGAGAATGCGAGGTGAATGAATGAGGTTGTCATTCAATGGGAGATTTTGGTTAGTGAGAGCTTTCTTGTACTCCCATCTCTCTCCGGATGGTTGGAGGAAGGATGTTTGTGAGGATTGGAAGCCAGAGCAGTGGAGTGGACATGACAGTGCAAGTTACAAGTCCTAGAGCCACAATTACCTGGATATCGACAAGTTTGTGAGCGAACTTCTTACCCAAACAGGTGCACAGTACTCAGCCATGGAATAAACTAAAGGTAACGTTGCTGTTCATAGTATTAGGTCATCACAACCCCAGCTACAACTGACTAGCTTTTGGGTGATATTGATGCAACTCTTTATTTTATGGCTCAGATGTTGACAGTTAAGACTGTGATTGGGAGTGACTCCTAGGTAGTGGGAGTTAGGATCGTGGGCTATCTCCTTGCTGCAGAAGTTTACGTTAAGCATCCTCTTAGCTTCAGAATTGCTGAGATGGAAAGCTGATGACATCAGTTTTGGTGGATTGGGTTTGAGCTGCCAGTACCGAATGTAATTTTCCATCCTCTTCAGATCAGTATTAAGGGTGTCTTCTGCTTCTTTGAGTACTGCAGCTGTGTCATTAGTGCCAGGTCGTCAACATAAATTAACTTGCAACATTTCATTTTGGGCACATCATAAGAAGATAAGAATGGCCATACTGGGTCAGACCAAAGGTCCATCCAGCTCAGTATCCTGTCTGCTGACAGTGGGCAATGCCAGGTGCCCCAGAGGGAGTGACCCTAACAGGTAATGATCATGTGATCTCTCCCCTGCCATCCATCTCCACCCTCTGACAAACAGAGGCTAGGTACATCATTCCTTACCCATTCTGGCTAATAGCCATTAATGGACTTAACCTCCATTAATTTATCTAGTTCATAGAATCATAGAATATCAGGGTTGGAAGGGATCTCAGGAGGTCATCTAGTTCAACCCCCTGCTCAAAGCAGGACCAATTCCAAACTAAATCATCCCAGCCAGGGCTTTGTCAAGCCTGATTTTAAAAACCTTTAGTTCTCTTTTAAACCCTGTTATAGTCTTAGCCTTCACAACCTCCTCAGGCAAGGAGTTCCACAGGTTGACTGTGCGCTGTGTGAAGAAGAACTTCCTTTTATTTGTTTTAAATCTGCTGCCTATCACACTTGTGTGTGTTTTTAAAAAGGGAAGTTGGTAGTACCGATCCTTATTTGGGAGGCCATTGTGCACACTGTGTGTTTTGCTAACCTGACTTTTGAGATGACATGTAAGGTTCATTCCAAAAGCATTGACCTAATGAGTCAAAATTTCTGGTCACACAGAGGCAGGTTGGATAGTTTCAGCAGTAGACCCCTGTGCCAGACAATGTTATAGGCTGAAGACAAGTCGACAAAAGCTGCGGCCTTTTCAAGCTTCCACTGAAAGCTGGCCTTGATATGCAGTCAGTACAAGCACTTGGTCACAGCATTCGCCCTGCCCTAAGACCTGTTCAAGGGGTGGGGGGGGAGTTGTGGTCTCCATGATGGTGGTCAGCCTCACCGGGCTTGCCTGCTCCAGTACTTTCTATGTTATACAGAGGAGAGAAATAGGGTGGTAGCTTGTGGATCAGCGGGCACCTTTTCTGGTTTGAAAAGGGTGATGACCTTTGATCATCTCTAAAATGTTAAAAATTGGCTGGTGTTGATGAGTTCTGTGGATAGTGCTGCTTTCTAGTTGTGCCCTTTTGGCCTGAGATATTCAAGGAAGTCTGGAAGAATGCCATCAGTGCCAGCTGCTTTTCCTGCTTTGGTGGTAGAGATGGCAGCATCAATCTTGGCTTGATTGACAGAGACTTGTAGAAGGGGCGCTTTATGCACAGGATTCCTTGAGAGCTATTTCTCCTCTCAGTTTATTTGTTGGCTTACAGTCATCTTAGAATTTCTTAGTTGGAGGCTGGCAGTACTGTTCCCAGAGACTTGAAATATATATGTGGGTTTGATGGTGCCGCTCCACCTCCACAGAATGGCCCATGCTATATGGCTTGAGTTTATGAAGTCTGTGGTCTCCATCATCTTTGTCCATCATTGTCATGTAGAATCCAGTGATTGCAAGAGAACAGTGGCTATGTTTGGGTCACCAGAAGCTTCATACTCCCTTTAGCGAGCATGGGATAAAGAAGCTCCTGTAACCATGGAGCATGGTCATCCTTGTGGCTTTAATAATAAGCTTTGTGAAGAGGTTGAAGTTTTCAGGCTTTGGAGGTATACTACTAATGGTGGGTTTTGTTTTGTTTTTATGGTGGAGGAGAAATCCAGGCAATCCACCCATCTTGGGTTCCAGCATGGAACTGGTACACTGGTAATGATGATGAGTTCAAGGCCAATTATACCGCCACTGGCTAGTGCTGATGGTGTGGGAAGGGGTCCAGGACAGTTCAAAATGCAATGAGTGGTGATTCACTATGATGAACACAAAACATAAAAACAGGTGTGGCTGGGTCATTAAACATATTGAAACTATTTCCCCATGTCAAGTATCCTCACACCTCTTTGTCAACTGTCTAAATGGGCCATCATGATCATCACTACAAAAGATTTTTTCTCCTGCTGATAATAGCTCATCTTAATTAATTAGCCTCTTACTCCACTTTTTCATGTTCTGTGTGTGTGTGTGTGTATATATCTTCTTACTATATGTTCCATTCTATGCATCCGATGAAGTGGGCTGTAGCCCACGAAAGCTTATGCTCAAATAAATTTCTTAGTCTTTAAAGTGCCACAAGTACTCCTGTTCTTTTTATAAATCAGGTGTGTGTTCTTTCTTCCATCGAGCTGAGCAGAAGGTACACTTTTTTGTTTTGCATCAGAAGGTACTGAGCCAGTGCGTACTCAGTGAGCCATTTGCTGACTATGTTGTTCATTGTCGTTCATGTTGCATGGTGGCATTTAAAATTGCCAAACAATGCAGATGGGTGTTGTGATTTTGATAAATTTGTTAGTCTCTCCACAAGTACTCCTTTTCTTTTTGTGGATACATGCTAACACGGCTGCCACTCTGAAACCTGACGTTATATATTGTCAGCTCACTGATTTGGATATCAATTGTGAAACTGTCATCTGTTGTCAGTAGTGCTTTGGCTATGGTTTTTTAATTTTGGCCTGATATAGGTGGCCATTCCGTGTTCTGGATGGCTTTGGTGGGAGAGAAGGATGTATCCTGGTATTTTGAGATGTACTGAGCCGCCTTGTGCAATGTGTGCTTCTTGCAGCATCAGGATGTTGATGTTGTTCTCCATCAGCAGCCTTGTGATGACATCAACCTTTGAACAAGATAGGCCTTGAACATTAAGTTCACAAAGACAAATGAACTAGCCCTTTAGTCAAGTAGTGTAGCTCTTGAAAAAGTTGCTATTTTGACTGAGAAGTCAATGAATAATCATCAGTCTACAAAGTGGTGGCATTAGTTCGTATACATAAATTAAAATGTACTTACCAGGGAAGACCACATGAAGGTTTCCACCGTTGCTCCCTTGCTTCATGTAAAGTCATGGCAAGAAACTGACAGAGAAACTTCACTAGATATTTATTTTGTTTCTTCCACCATTTGAAACAGATTCTTGTCAGGTGGTGCGTTTTGAGACAGGCTGAAGTTGTTGTGATAGAGGTCCATGGAAATGAATAAATAATACTTCTAATGAAAAGTGCCATGTTGGCTTAAGGCTATACCATAAATGCTAAAGTCAAAACTTACATTAATGTCAGTAATGCAAGGACATGCCCCTAAAGTGCAAATTCATTATCTTCAGTTACCCATTTTGAGCCATCAGGATCATACTTGCAGATAGTGTCTGATCAACTTTTTTTGCTCTTTGTTTTTTTTCTCTTTCTCATGTTAATGTAGATTGGGAGTTTACGTTGGCAGAATATTATGGAACTTTATCTCAGAGGACTCTTCTGGAGTTCTGTGTGTTAAGTTTTGGGTAGTGCAGCAGACAGTATACGTTGTATTCTGAAAAACTGTTCAGGATATATGCCACACAGAATGAGATGGTTTCATTGCATCCTTGACATGTACCAAGAGTGCTTTGGGAGTTGCTTTAGGAGTTCATTAACATGAACAGGAGCTGTAGTCAGTGCTGGAGGAAAGTATGGCTGGAATCTAAATTCTGTGTGCCAAAGCCACACAGCAAGTGAGTGGCCAAGCTAGGGTTATAACTCAGAAGTTCCTGGTTCAAACTTGGTCCACCAGAGCATCCAGTCTTTCCAAGAAAGGACACTGACAGTTCAAGACTGATCTTGTATGTATTGCTGATAACAGTGCTTACCAGTGTGAGAAGTCCCATAGACTTTTAAGTTTAGAAGATTGAGCCTTTAGTTTTGAACTGGCAATGTGTGTTTTCTTGGAAAGGCAGTGTGTTCTGGTGGACTAAACACGGAACTGGAATCCAAGAATGTTAGATTTCTAATTCCAGCTCTTTCAGTGCGCTGCTGAATTTTTGGCTTGGGCAAGTCACTATAAATCCCATGCCTCAGTTTCCCTATCTGTAACATGGGGCTGAGACGGTATACAGCACTGTGAAAATAAGTTCAAAAGTATTCTAAGATATTGCTCTTTCTGCTACACTGCATAATGGTTTTTCCTTGCCAGGACTGATTCCAAGGACCTTAAATCGAAGTGTAGCTAGATATCCGGAAAAGTCATGAATGTACAACTGTAGTTTTTGTTCTCTTTGGAATCTTAATAATCCTTATAACCTTATGTAAGAAAGGAACGAAGTATAAGTAATTGGTGTGGACCAGTTCAAATCCTTCAGTGTCACACAGGGGACCCTCTGAGCATGAATTTTAAAATAGACTTGAACAGTGCATTCAGTAACTTTACCAATGGAATAAAGCTTTCAGATTTTCATAGAAAAAAGTTGTCTATAACAGCAACCTTGCTACATAGCAAAACTTGATTTTGCTGTACATGTAGCAGCATAGTGTATTTTCTTAACAGATAAGTAGGAGAGGCTACTTTCACAGGAAACTTGTTGACCTGTGTGTTGATACCAGCTATTCTTTATTATTGTTAAGTCAAATAACCTCTCATTCCCCTTCTGGTTTTTCTATGAATGAGTGATAGGTGGAAATATCTCTGTAAGCAATGTGTAGCTTTATCCATCTGTTTTTCTTTCCAAATTTGTGCCAAATAACTAGAAGAAGCAAATCTCTTTAGTCTATAAAGCTAGTAAACTCAGTCGATTATAAGAATAGATTGTAAGACTATATTATAAGCATTTAATTGCAAAATTCAAGATGGAAACTAGCCAAGTCACACTGAAATATTGTAATCAAATGCAGATGTTGCAGTGCAATTTAAAGCATGTAAAAAACACACTTCCAAGTTGATAGGTGTCTTAAAAATAAATTACATAAATATTCAAAAAACAATTGAAATGTTCCTTTGTTCTCCTAAGTGGTAAGATCCCAAATTGATTATCAGAAACAGCTTTAGGATTGCACCTCAAAACATTTGGAGTAAACGAAGTTTCTCAATAAACATCTCAAAACATTAAAATTTATTTTATTGCTTTTTTAGCTACCAGACATATTTTATAAAATATATTTTTTGAAAATAGTCTTACTGATGCTTATTGATATCAATAAAATAACCAGGAATGCTTTTAGATTTAAATTTTTATATGTCATCAATATCTGTTGACCTCCTTACACCAACGGTTTTACTTTCTGACATCCAGGAACCAAAATAAAACAAGCTAGCTTTATTTATTTTACTTGTACACTTCAGAATAGTAGTCAATTGTCAGTTGCCACGCAGCTAAGAAGCTCTTTAGAGAAGTGGATAATTCCTAGGAAATTGTGTATGCTATTTTCAGAAAATATTTATGTCCTATATGGATATTTCTTTGTATGGGTGGTTTTTTAAATGTCCTTCTAATTTCAGGTATTAACTATATTACTATACTGTACAGTATTATTCTGGATCATATGCAAATAATATGTTCAGCAGCAGTTTATTTTTAAGATCTCCATTCTGGATCAGTTAAATTCAGAATTAAAAATTCATATCCAATTGTCCTACATCATATGTAAGAAATAAAGCCTTCTATACTGTACCTATCCTGGAAGTAATGAATGGCTGGGAGATATTACTAGCCAGAGGCCTGTGATCATTTCTCCTGGATTAACCTCCAGAAATGGTATTTTTGTTACTGTCTGAAAAAATAAAATGGGCTTGTGGATTTTTCATGATTTGGTATGTACCTTGCATTCATTACAGAGAACTAATAATGAATGTTCTAAAGATCTTTAATATCCATCTGCAGCAACCATGTATACTGATGACTCCTAAAATATTCAGTATTTTGGCAGTTTAACAGTATGGTTATCTTCCAAATTCTTATTTTAATGAATAAAGTTGAAGTGATATGGAAGGCAACAGTAAAATCATCGCTTTTCTACTTACATATTTAAGTATGCTTTGGTGATATTATTAGCAGACAGCACTCTAAATATGTAATGTTCACTTTTGGATGACTTAATGGTATATCTTTTGTTCTAGCAGCTGATGAAATCGAATCTGGTGTCAGTGAATGTTATTAACTAATTCCTTTTTTTTGGTAGGTTATCTTGCAAGGGGATATCATTCTTCGTATGTAAAGAACATCTTTCTGAGTCACTGAATTTGGAATGTTACTTTACTTGTGAAACTGATGGAGGAATAGCCAGATCTCAGACTTCTACTCTGGAAGACTTTACAGGAAATACAAAATGTCGTCGAATAGGAGTCAGAACCCACATGGACTTAAACAGATTGGTCTTGACCAGATATGGGATGACCTTAGAGCTGGAATTCAACAGGTTTATACCAGACAAAGTATGGCAAAATCCAGATATATGGAACTCTACACGTATCCTTATACTAAAAAAAAAAAAAAAAAAAGTTGGTAAATATTTTACTGTCAATTAAGAACTAAAATCACCTTATAACTTAGAGTAAGTTTTTTTTAAACTTTTGGTGATGTTTTATACTTTTTGTTTTTAAACTTCATTTTTGAAAAAGATTAGCCTTTCCCATTTCATTGTGACAAAAACAAGTAGAAAGACCAGTCACTGGTATAATAAAAATCATGAGTGAATGTGTTTAGCTTGATAAACGCTTGTCTTGAAAATATTTTTTTAATAATTGTACTTATTTGTAAAATGTCAAGTGGAATGCTTTTAATTTTTATAAGACAGCAGACACTTAAAGGTGATTTTTTTTTTTAGTAGATAATGTTTACAAGGTGCACCAAATATTATCATTCCTCATTAATGATCAGTACAATGAAAACATTTTTTCTTTCCACCCTTTTCACTTTGACATGTTCGCTTCAAGGCTTTTTTGTAATGTTCAATTATCTACTTCAAAGTAGTGGAACAATTTTCTCTTGCAGTAGGCCTTGTCCAACCATAGGGTTAGCATCTTTCTCTGCAGAATACTGGAGTCAGTTTCAGAGCTTTCAGTCTGGAAGAAGAAATAGCTCTGTGAATTTCTCTCTAGAATTACTGGCTTCCACTGAGATACCAATTGAAATTTTTGAGCAGCTCCTGGTCTAGTGATTGCTTTAATGTTTAGAAGGATTCTAAAACAGTGTGGTGTTCTTGTTTTCATGTTCATGTTGGCCTAATACTTGGAAGTTACATTCAAGGAAAATGTTCCTGCTCAGAGACTCTTCTGTCAGCTGTTGTTTTATGGTGGAGAAAGGCAAAAAACATCAGGAAGGTGTATGTCTCTGAAATCTTCAGGTCTTTAAGAGAAGGAAATGAGTCTTGTGAACACTTGAGGCACACAGATAATTTTCACAAAGGTCTGGAAAATGCCCTTTCTGCTTTGCAACGACCAGTTCCCTCTTTTTACCCTCATAAGAATCTTGTATTTCTGCGGTAGGGCAGGTGCTTCATAACAAGAAAAGACTATCATGAAGTTTAGAGATAGCATAAAGAAAAATGTCATTTGGAAGTGAATGTGTTCTCTCCTAGTTTTTATTCTAATACTGTTACACTCCTTGATGAATTAAAATGGCAGTTTTAAACGGTTGGTAAGCAGATGGGCAAGATATCTCTAAATTCAGCTTTTTAAAATATTCTTGAAACTGTACTGGAGTTTCATAAATTGTGCATCTGTCAAATTGCAGTCCTGTTTGTAGGACTGTGTTGTGAACAGATGGGGACTTAGCTTCAAAACTTGAAGAGAGTGTGTGTGTTTTAGGGGATAAAGGATGGATGGACTGAAGGCTGTGTAATTAAGCAGTTCTCTAGATTTCATAAGAGGGGAGGATGATAAATTACATACATCAAATGTTCTTCAGATATACCTTCATAGAGTTCACTCATAATAATCTTCTGAATTGTGACTTCAGATTCCAAATCAGTGGAAATAACCAATGTATTCTTTGTTGGAGTTTTACAGAGTGCTCTTTCAGTAATAGTTGGGAATGTGTTGAATTCTGGACTTGATGCATCAGGATCTGGTCTTAGAATTTTGAGAGCAGAGCAAGTAGGTTAACTTTTTTTAGCCCCAGATCTAGATGGAGCAGGCTGTATGTTGGGTGAATGAGGAAAAATCTACAACATTTAAATGAGTGCTAGAAATATTAAGAAAGTGATGTGCAGTAGAACATTTGCGAACCCTGAGATTCAACTGTATTCAGTTTCTAGTGTCTAAAAATCTCTTGAAATATATAGACTTCAGATCCTTCTTTTATAAACCTTTTACTTGAGTGGAAGGGAGAGAACCAATATGCTGGAGAGACCTATGTGTGATTTTACTCGTAGGTTTTTTATTTTTCCAAAGCAAATAGAGTACAAGTAGTACAAAGTAAGTCATACTAGATCAGATATATTTAAAAATACAGTTTGAGGGTACTCTTTTCTCTGTTCCATATCTAGGTGTCTGGAAATGCTAGGCGCCCACTGTGTGTTAGTGTTACTGCAGGTTAATGAAACAGAATCAGATAAGATATCTGAGATTCTCATAAATGCAAGATCTGAATTTACCCTTCAGAGGGTATCTGAGGTGTAAGATCCACTAAATTCAGATCTTAGTGCAATTCACTTTTTAACCTCTTTTGTATTACCTTACCTTTTTGCCATTTTAAGGCAACATCACACTGTAGAATAGAGATAAAGTTGTTTATTACTACAGTAGCACTGGTTTGGTATAAAATTGGTTTGAGAACAGCTTCAATCTGTCCCACAGTTTTAAATTTCATTGAGCAAATAAGCATTGTGGGAAAGCTGTATGTTTCAAAGGAAAGATTTTTTTTTTTTTAATTTTTACAAGATATCAGAAGTGGTTTTAAATTAAAAGGTGCTTGGTAGAATATCAGTCAGATTACTCTTAAATACACTAAAGAAAACCTCCTCTTCTATGAAAGACTTTATGTAGGAAAGGATTACACTTGAGGATATTACAGATGTTCATATTGTTCATTTGGTCAATCATGCCCTAACACAGTGATCATTACTTGGTATTAGGATCCATGTGGTATTAGGATACCAAGTGAATAACTTGGTATTAGGATCCATTAGTCTTGGAACCACTAAGAAGATCTGAAGAAGAGCTCTGTGTAAGCCCAAAAGCTTCTCTTTCACTAGCAGTAGATCCAATAAAAGATATTCCTTCACCCACCTTGTCTCTCTAATATCCTAGGAGCTATGTGGCTACAACAGCACTGCCAGCAAAAATGAAAAGTAATTCAGCATTGTTCATCAGAACAAAGTAGTCAAAGGAACATCAGAATTTACACTTGAAACAGCCTCGTTTTTCCATTAATCAAGGAAATCCAATGTGTGCTCCCTTTTTGTCCAGCTCCCCAACCATGATATAAGTAATGGCACAAGCTCGATCTGCAGAGATGTGGGGTTTTTTGTTTCATTTCAAAAAGAACTAAAGTTTTTTAGAATATCTGCCTTTTACCATTGGTCTAAATTTAGATGGCCGTTTCAAAATGATAGCAGAATTGTATCACCAAAACCTACATAGTGAAGAGTGTTTGGGTGCCATATAGAGTAATAGTACCCTTAACTCTCTAGTGTATCAGCTTCTAGGCAGAGGACATGTAGACAGCAACAGTGTGATCTAGTATTCACGTACTTAAAAAACACAAGAGATTTATGTTGGGTTTATAATGTGTTCAGCTGATTAAGGGGAAAATAAAATTGCTCTTTGAGTAGTGTCCCTGAGGGTGCTCCACTGCATGTGCACATGTGCCTCTTTGAGCTCTTGATCACGGATTTTTTTCTACTAACAGTGCCCTGTGCCTCTTTGTGTTGGACACAGAGAAGGAAGATAGCAACCATCATCAAAAGTGGAACCACCCCTGCATGCATCCTCCCTCCCATATGCCAAACCTTTCCCCTCTCAGTGACCATACTGGGATCCCTGGACTGCTTACTGACAGCAGTTCTCCAGACCACCACCATCTCAAGGGGACACTAGGGTTGTTCAGTCCTCTTCTTCCCACAGCAGGAGATGTTTGAGGAACAGGAGGCCAGGCTACCCCTCAAACACTCATTCGTCCTCATCTCCAGATGATGCAGTTATGCGTCCTCCACTTTCTGTGACAGACAGTTTTTTGGCAATTTCAAGATCTCATGTAGAGGGTAGCTGACACTCTTCAAGTTCCACTCAGAAAGGTCAGGGATTCAAAATGCAAGCCGTTGGATATTCTACAGTCAGCAAAATCCTCTAGGGTGGCATTACGCATCAAATGCCTACAGTAGTAGGCAAATACCTACTACTGTTCCACCAATGTGTAAAAGGGCAGATAAAAAGTATGATGATCCCCCCCTAAGGAATCTGATTTCTTGTTCTCCGACGCTCCACCTAACTCCCTAGTAGTGGATGTGGTAAATGAGCAGGGTAGGCAACACTTCTCAGGTCTGTTCCTCATGACGAGGACAAAAGAGACTGGATCTGTTTGGACAGAAGTCCTGTTCATCCTGAACTGCAGGTTGCTGATTGTGAACTAACAGGCTGTCATGGTCAAATACAATTGCACAAACTGCAGCATTGCTTAAACGTATTGGAGTCTGAGATAAGTAGGGCTGCTATGTGGGCTTCAGTATGTACACTTTCCAAACACTATGCTTTAATCTATGTCGTCAGAGCCAGTGCGGGTCTGGGTACTGCTCTACTATCTTCAGTTCTGGACTCAGTTCCAAAGCTCCCTCCCTCTGGGAAAACTGCTCAGAACTGATGTTACTGCACAATGTGAGTAACCTCTTTTTGCGTTCATTCTCTCCACCCTGTTTATCTGACTTGATCTATCTAAGTCACTTTCAGTGTCAGATCAGTAGTGTCTTTTCCAACAAAAAGGAAGTATTCTTACCGGCTAATTTATAGTCTCTGAGGAAACATGTCTGCTAATCCAGACCCTGACTAAAGTGGTGACCAAACAAAAAACAGATGGGTAAAACTTTCAAAAGCATCCAAGCCCTATTTTCAAGTTTACTTCCATAATAGAGAACTAATACACTGCCATAATTAATACAACATATACAGTAGTATTAATAAGTATTATTTTGCTAACCTCTCTATTTTGTCTTTTCCAAACACAGGATGAAAGTATGAATGATTGTCAGTAAATTGACTGATGAATAGAAATATCAGACGTTTTAAAATATTGCATTTCTTTTTGGAGTTCTGCCATAAATGTGCATTTTACTTTGGGTAAAAACATTTCTAGGTTTTCTTTTCTTCAAAATAGTGATTCTTCAATTTTCTGCATACTCTGCCATAAATCTTGTGGAATAACCTCACAATCTTCCACTTCCCTGCAGCACATTTCCATCTTCGTTTGTAAAACGTAGTCTGATGAGCATTCTCAAGGAACTGTGTAATCCACTTATTCTTACACCAGTCAGAGCAATCATATTGTATGGTTCTAATTTTTAAAATAAAATCTGGCTATTTTATATCTTTAAAATCTGTACTGTTTAAGCACTTACAAAAGCTATGCATTTGTAATAAATAACAATTCTGCTCATGGATGTAGAACACTTAGCCTGCTTTAACCTTTTTCATTTGTTATGAGGAGAGATGGGAAGTGCACAATCTATAAAATATTCAATCAGGTAAATGCCATTTGTGTTGATACTGGCATTTAAAAAATTCTAATGTGGTTTAGTTTTAAAAAACACACAAACAAAAAAACAAGTTACCCATCTCATAAGAACATCCAAAACATTTGGTTAGTCAGTATTCCATGAAATGAATTTCTGTGTGAAATATACGTTAAAGGGAGCTGTCCAAATTTAGGATGATCTGAAATTTGCATAAACATTGTTCCAATAAGCCCAATACTCCAAAAGCTGTTTGTTACACTAAAGTGTTCTGATTAACAGTTCACAAATTACTTTTAACAAGGATTCCCCTGGTATTCTATTTTAATATTTAAATTTAGGAGGTTTACTAAAGATCGCGTTTTGTTACACCTCATTATCTACTGCGTAATCCTTTCCTTATTTGTAAATTTGTTTTACTGTGATTAAAATTTTCGTTCAATCATTTTCAGCTTTACTCCTTGAAATCATTTTTCTTTTATCACTTCCTTTGACCTCTGTTAGAGCTAAATATTAGCATATCTGTGGGCAGAATTAGACTCATCTAGTGTTCTTCTGTTGAATGTAATTGCTTTACCTACTATACCAGCTGTAAATAAACACATCTACCTACCATTGTTAAGTAAAATAACAGTTAAATGCAGTGTATTTACAGTTTATAAACTTAAAATAACTTTTTTGTAAATTAAAATATAAAAACATGGTAAGTTTTTTGGGGGTTTTTTTGTTTGTTTTTGTTTTTTGTGTTTTTTGCAGGGGGGAAGGGAGGACAGGAGCAGGGATTGGCTTTGCTACAGTATCGGTAGGAGGACTGCCCAAACAAATGGTCAAGTGCAATACAAATTCAGGCTAGCTTTAGCTATTTAGGCTGCAGGCATTTCTATCTTAACCAAAGACAGCTGCACAGAAGCCTCCACTGGGATACTTCTGACCACTATGTAATGCAAACTTTAAAAGTCTTGAAAAGCAGTTGGCTAAGTAGACAATGATTGTTTCTGCATGCACCCTCTGTTTCTGCTCTGTGATGTGCTGTGTTGGTGAGGGTTTTTTTGTTTTGTTTTTTGTCTCTTAATATTTCAAGTTTAGGGTCACTTGCTGCTTTAGTTGTCTGTATTCTCCAGTCATTCCAGAAATGAGGCGTATTTTTTATTTGGCTATTGATACTAAACTGTTTACATAATATAGATTTATGTCTGCAAACAACCTGAAGTACGATACTAGTGAAGAAGTTAACAAGACAGTTCTATAATGGATCCACTGTTCTTGGCAAAAGTCAAACTTTCCATACAATCTAGTAGAATGTAAGTGGAGCACATTTTAAACTTAAAGTATCTCTTCTCCTCATATCTGGCACATTAACTGAACTGACTGTGCCCTACCCACACTGGTAGTATACTAAGGGGTTCAGTAAGGCAGTTTTTAACGCCCAGCATTTGTCTGCCTCTCCTTCAGCTCCATTGCAAGGCAGCGTTCCACTTTCCTGTCAAGTAGTTTAGGATCGCACTGGGGACATCAGTGCAGTATCGATTAGTCATCATCATCCATGCTGTTTGTGTGCAGTATATGATGTTTCACAACATCTCTGAATGTGTGTCAGCATATGCATTTAAGGAGCCCTTCAAGTTGAAATAAAACCTATACATTTATGTGTGGGGGAAAATGTTGCATCTGATAATGAAATACATATATGTATATATGTACGTGTATATATGTATAGATGTATATATATTTATATATAATGCACATTTCCCCTTGTACAGTAACTTCAATAAACAGGCTTCGACATATAGATATGACTATACAAAGTGTGTAACTCTGCCATTTGGATCTCTTCAGTGTGAAATAACTGCGCGTTGTGCATGATCAATCTCTTTTTTTTTCTCATTTGACTATCATGTTGATCACTTTTTTTTTTAAAGGAACAGGATATTCAGTACAAAAACAGCTATTGAGTGTTGATGCTAAAACTTTTAAATGCATGGATTAAAGAAATCTGAGTTACAGTTCTTATCGTAACTTGCTCCCTTACAGATACAGTAAGAAATATTCTCTACTATATCTCCTGTGTGTGTTTGTAAATGGACGTGGCAACTAAATATTATACTTCCACAAGCTCACAAGTTAAAATTGCTTTGGGAACCATAACTAAGGTATCCTAACTTCTGCATGTTTACACTTCCAGATATAACATTTTATTACCATAGAATTTGTATAGTGTGTGGATATACCCACCTAAAAGTTAGTATGTTTTTATGTATATGTATGTGTAGTTTATAATTTATTTGTTGTAGTCTATTACCTTGAATGCAAAGGGCAGTTTGGGATTGCAAGGAAATCTGAGATTTATACTGTGAGTAGAGCCACTGGAATTTATTTGGTAGATTTAGGGTAGCTGCTTTTGCTTTTCTTCTTACGGAATTCAGACTTGCATTTAAACAGTTGAAGTTCACGTTGTAGATAAATGTGTTCTTTCTCCAATATACATATGTATAGTTACTCCTGCACAAGGTTTGCTGTCAGGGATGGCTGAATTCTGCCACTGACTCTCTAAACAAGTCCCTTCACGAACTGATTCATCTCTTCCCATGTAAACTGGGAATATACCTTGAACACTTTTATATACTCTACATGATTAAAGGTAAATATTTCTTCAGTCTTGTGGAAAACTATCCAGATATAGTGTAGATGGGAACTATTTTAAAAAAGAAAATTGTGGAGAGCGGTTGTATACCAGTCTGAAATAATAATTTTTTTCTAGCAGCTCATGTTACTGTTTTGAAATTGTGCTGCAGCCTTGTAAACACTTTGCCTGAAGGTGAATTAATTTGGCAAGTTCTCAAATTCCTTCAACTATTGATTTATGAGAGGGTTAGAAAAATCATGTAAGTGTTTCCATCGGTCTTAGTTTTTGAAAAAGCTTTATTTGGTTGTTTTGTACCAAGATTTGTTTAATCTTTGTGTCCTATTTGATCTGAAACTATTACTCAACAGTTTTTCTCTAATATTCTGTGTTGTATTAAATGCAATAAGCTACATTTTTTTTTTGGAAAGTCATTTAACTAGAGCTGTGTTTGATTTGCTGGCAGTTCTGAAAAATCATGGAAGAAAACTTGTTTTGGGTTAAGCTGAAAATATTTTTTAAAACTTTCTAGCAAATTGAAAAGTATAAAAACATTGTTTGGATTTTGAGCTTTTATGTTAATTTTTTAAAAATAAAATAACATTCAAAATAATTGAAAAAACATTTTAGAAATGAAAAAGTGAAAAATTTAAAGTCAAACTTTTATTTTGAAAAGTGTCAAAACTTTTTCTTTTAATTTAAGGCTTTTTTCCAATTAAATCAATTCTGTGAATTCAACACAAATTTACAAAATGTTAAAATTTACCCACATCTGCATTTTTTGTCAGAAAAATTATGGTAAAAATATTCCATGCAGCCCTTCACTTAACACAATGCAAATTACTCTATTTCTGTAACTCCCCAAGTCGTTTCTTTTAAAGTGAAGTGGTTTGTGTACTTTTCCTCAGTTATTTTATGCTTATCATTTCCCTGAGTGAAATATTGACAGTAAACACATAAGTGAAAACTAACTTGAGTTATTCCTATGGGCCAGTTCAGCATGGTAAAGAGATTAACCCAGCTTGCTGGATCATAGGAAGTAGCAAAGTTGATGCCCAGAATCCGCATATATAAGGGAGATTATAAGTAATGAACAGAAAAACCATATTTAGAAAGTTGTTGTTGTTGTTATCCTTGTAGCATACTATAGTAAATCCTCAGAGTTGCGAACACCAGAGTTACAAACTGACCAGTCAACCACATACCTCATTTGGAACCGGAAGCACGCAATTAGGCAGCAGCGGAGACACCCCCTCCCACCCGCCCAAAAAAGCAAGTACGGTGTTGTGTTGAATGTAAACTACTAAAAAAATAAAGGGAAAACAGTGTTTTTCTTCTACACTGTAAAGTTTCAAAGCTATTAAGTGTTCAGGTGTAAACTTTTGAAAGAACAGCCATGACGTTTTGTTCAGAGTTACGAACAACTTCCATTCTCATAGCATTCATAACTCTGAGGTTCTTCTCTACTTAATTTTGAAGAACCTTCCCATATAATCTGGTTATGCCTCTCAAGGCAACTTCTTAAATAGTCAGTATCATTATAAGAACATGCAATTAATTTTTGATTTTATGTAAGTTTTTATGCTGCCGTCATTTGTGTAGTATCTGAGTGCCTTCCAGTAGTACGTTAAGTGACATGACTAACATCACATGTGGCTTGTTCTTACTCTCTCCAGGAGGAGAATAGTATGTGTGGGGGGGTTGGGGTAGGTTTTTTAATATGCACATGCTGCTATGTGTTTATATTGGAGAAGGCAGGGTTGAAGAAGTGTGCTTGCACTTGAGCAGTAGGTGGTGAGATTCCTGTGAGCGTTTGTTCCACATACTATGGCTGGCCCCTGAGACACCTCTGTGTTCTGCACAGTTGAGCTTTAGATGAGTAGTCAAGATTTTTTTTTGTAAACACTGCAAAGAGACCAGCAACTTTTAAGATGCAAATGTTGAAGTTGAATTATAACCTAATTATTGGCCAGTTCTGGTGATTGTGTATCACAATTTACAAGAAAGGGAAGGAAAGCTGTGAGAGAGATTTGTCTCTTGAATCTTACACCCATGAATAGCAGCAGGAGGCTTCATTGTGGCTTCACTTTCCCCCATACTTTTTTTTTTTTTTTTTTTTTTTGCCTCAGGTTTAAAGTTAGTATCTCTCTCTGAATAGCAGGATCAGTTTAGAAATAATTTACATTAGGTCCTAATTCTGCAAAGTGCTGTATCTGCTTTGAAAGTAATAGAAATTGAGGGCAGCGCCTCTTAGAAGATACTCATCACATTATTGGATCAGGTCTTGATGTTTACTAGCTGGACAATTCACTTGGGAAAGAAGTAAGACTACACTCCTATGCATATTGGGACAGAATACCCTCTGAGTAATTATATGTCCCCTCAACTTGATTTGTAAATGACTATACAAAGTTGCAAAAACATTCCAGTGAGAGATTTTGATATTTCCTAATAGCCATTTGGATACACACATGACTTCTGAAGTATGCTGCTGTTATGAAACTAGGTTTTACTTTCTCTAGGGCAAGAATTCTTTTTATAGAACTCTCCTTGTGATTTTTGGACTGTGTGTGATGTACTTTGTTTCAGGATTACAGATTGATTACACATGCAGCATTTCAGGTTTTGTTTTGAATACATCAGTCTTCCTGTCAGTGGCTGGCTATAGCATTTGGGGACACAGAGTGTAAACATCAACAGCATGAGAGCAGTATTATTTTTACATGTAGAACATACGGAAGGTCATTTTATGTTCAGAAATACTTTCTGATGGACCACACAACAGGAATAAATGCTGTAATTCATGGTTTGATTTATATAAATCAAGCTGGAAGAATATCAAAATTTGACTATGTAGAATACTTTCATTATGTGCATGCTTGAGATTTGTTGTATGACTGTCCTTATTTTTGGCTAGAATGTCTTTGTCATTTGCACACTTTCATGCAAGTAAATAAATGACGCTAGTTGGTTTGTGTGTGTGAGCAACTGCAGTAACAGGCATATGGTCCCCATAGCTGGAGTCTTGCTTCCATTCTGTTTGCAAAAATAACAAAATTTAGTGGTAATTTGCCAAGAATACTCGTCAATGCTATAATAGTGCTTGAGGTCCTTTGAGACCTCAAGAAAGGACTATGAATGCACCCCTACTTAGATGATTGGTGGCCATCAACAGGTTATGCTCCTTCTTGGAGAACAGGGAGTTGGATCATTAGCAAAGAAAAGATCTTCCTATCTCTCTCAACACTTGGTCTGCCTGGAAGCTTAGCTGGATAGTGAACACAGCAGAGTCAACACAGGGCAGGCTTACAGTGTTGGGATTAGTCCTTCTGTGACCTGAGAATAGGACTGCTGAAAGGTGTTTATCCATAGCAGTGAGCTTGGAGGTGGTCCTTGGGGGCCTAGTTTACCAATAAGAGCAGAAAAAATTGCTGTTTCAATGTGGAATTGGTATCAAAGGACTGTAATGATGATTCTCCAGCTGCTGGCCCTATGGTGGAGGCTGGATCACAGGAACTGATGGGGAGAACCTCCAGTGGTCAGTTCTGAATACAAAAATGAACCTATTGGGATGACTTAGAGCAGAGGGACCACAGAGAAATGATGGTTAATTGGCCACCTCAAAATGAAGGCAAAACTCAATCGGCTCTCCATTGGCGAAATCACAGGAAGTAAATGGACAAACTCCCACATGTGGCTGTTTGTCCTGGGTTGAACACCACTTCGTCCAGGGTCGGGGGAGCTCAATCACAAGATGTCTGCAGTATGCTAGAGTTGGGGAACTGCAGATTATCATCAAGATCGATAGGAAGACAGAGGGTTATTTCAGCCCATTCAAGGATCAAGTCTCTTGGGAAATAGATGTTCTGTTACTTGAGTGGAACTTTAAACTGCTATATGTGTTCTCGTTCTGGCCCATAGTGGGCAACAAGAGCATCATTTTTCACACAACGTACAGTCAGCCTGTGGAACTCCTTGCCAGAGGATGTTGTGAAGGCCAAGACTATAACAGGATTCAAAAAAGAACTAGATAAGTCCATGGAGGATAGGTGCATCAGTGGCTATTAGCCAGGATGGACACAGATGGTATCCCTAGCCTCTGTCTGCCAGAAGCTGGGGATGGGCAATGGGATGGATCACTTGATGATTACCCGTTCTGTTCATTCCCTCTGGGGCATTGACCACTGTTGGAAGACAGGATATTGGGCTAGATGGACCTTTGGTCTGACCCAGTATGGCCGTTCTTAAGTTCTTATCAGTTGCTATGGGGCAGGGAGGGCAGTTCCCCCGCTTCCCCTGACTTTTCATAGGTCTGTATGCTCTATTGTGTCTTCCACTCTTTGCCACCTTGTACTTCCCACTTTTCAGGAAATAAAATAATCACATATAATAATCTACATGCTGGTACAACTTGCTGACAAACCTGTACCACTCCTCTCCAGCCACCACCTCCCCATTTTTCTAAATTGACGCCCCTGGTGAGGAAGTTCTCCAAAAGAAAGCCATGCCCACAGGAAACTTCGTTCTGAACTCACCAGACTGGCTGTGAGTACCCTGGCTTCCTGGACCTAGTGAAGCCTCCATTCCATCTCCAGTGACAGAAGTACTGTCCATTCACTTCAGGCTTACAGCGTGGCTCTTGATAGGGCAAGTTGAGTCGAGAGAGGCCTTTTTTGATAAGGTCATTTCAACCTTGATTAATTCAGAGAATACATTTATTTGGATTTAGTATGCAAGAGTTTGGAAGGTATTCACTAAGTAATGTGAAAATAGAGGTTTGATGCTATGCTGTATTGAATTCTGAATATCGTGGAATTTTTGCTGAATGGTTGGGGCATAGGAATGAGTGCCAGTTCATTGAAAGTTAACTGCTGCAGTTGCAGCCTTTTAGAACGATGTAGACCAGTGGTCTCCAACCTTTTTACGCAAAAGATCACTTTTTGAACTTAAGATCAATTCAGGATCTATCTTGCCCCTTCCCTGAGGACCACCTGCTCACTCCACTCCCCCCTCCTCCCTGTCCCTCGTTCTCCACCCTCACTCACTTTTACCAGGCTGGGGCAGGAGGTTGGGGTGCAGGAGTGTGGGGTGCAAGCTCTGGGAGGGAGTTTGGGTGCAAGAGGGGGCCCCAGGCTGGTGCAGAGTGTTGGGGTGCAGGAGAGGGTGAGAGGTGTGGGCTCTGGGAGGGAGTTTGGTGCAGGAGGGGGCTCCGGGCTGGTGCAGGGGATTGGGGTACAGGAGGGGGTAACGGGTGTGGGCTCTGGGGCAGGCGGGTGGGGTGTGTGCAGGGTCTGGGAGGGAGCTCTGGGGTGGGGATTCAGGAGGGGGTGTGAAGTGCAGGCTCCGAACGGGAGGTGGCTTCCGGTCGGCGGCGCAGAGGAGCTCAGGCTGCCTGCCTGCTGTGGCCGCACGCCGCTCCTGGAAGCGGCTGGCTGCTGGCACATCTCTGTGGTCCCTGGGGAGGAAGTGGGTGCAGCAGGTCTCCATGTACTGCCTGCACCTGCAAGCACTGTCCCCGCAGCTCCCTTTGTCCGGGAAGCGGCCAATGGGAGCTGTGGGGATGGTGCTGGGGGGGGCGGGAGGGGAGCACGTGGAGCCACCTCATTCCCCTCTTCCCCCAGAGGCCACAGAGACGTGCCAGCAGGCAGCCGCTTCTGGGAGCAGCATGGGGGCCATGGCAGGCAGGCAGCCTGCCTGAGCCCCTGTGCCGCCAGACTTTTAGTGGCCCGGAGATCGCGATCAACTTGCCGAGGCTCCAGGATCAACCAGTCGATCGTGATGTAGACCATACAACTTTGGGGAAATCTCCAGTCATATTGAGATGTTTGCTAAATTGGACAAAAAGGCCTGTGCTCAAACCACCCATTTTATCATTAAAGTAAATTTGAATCAGAATGCCCTTACCAAATCACTGTTCAAGCTATCTGGAGGGACATCACCATTACATTTATCCCTCAGAGTCTTTTTGCTTGCCATAAGTTTGGCTATGCCAATTGGAGAACATCATGCCCTATCTTGGAGTACCTCCTATCTCGTTTTATCCAGGCAACGCTGTGGTCAAAACAGTGCCACACTTCTTACTAATGGTTGCCTGCCTTTTCACGAGAATCACAGCATAACCCTGTCTTTTTTTTTTTAGTCCTAACCCAAATACAAATAGTGAAGGAAGTTCAGCATCTTAGAAGAACTTAATGTTTGGCAGGGGAGAGGGCATAAGAAATGGATAACAGCAGCCTAGTTAGCCTTGTCTAATCGAATAAAACAACTCCATTAGAGAAGCTTATTTCATAGTGGGAAAGAAGTTTTAGGAAGCATTCAGGGTCTACTGAATGAGAGAGCTGGCCTTTCTGAGGACAGCAGAAGCAGATGTATTTGCTGGTGATCTATGAAGTTGCTACTTGCACATAACCTACACCTTTCCCAGCATCACAGGGTTGACGTCCAAGTTTCAGTGAATGCAGTGTTCAAAAGGAGCCTCTGCAGGCTGTTATGAGGTGCTCATTCTATGGCAAATGGAATGCTGTTTTGCGAGGACCTAAGAATCTTGACTAGCATGTAGGGGGTTAAAAATAAGTGTGCCATACCTGATCCCTTTTTTCTCTTCCGTTGAGATTCTCTATGCCAGTCCAGACTCCTCCCTCTTCAAATTAGCATCACTTTTTATATATTTCAAATTACAGAAATCTCTAGTTAATATCTTACCATAGAACGTCTTTTGATTAGTCAGCAGAACATATACTGCTATTTTTATATCCAGAAGTGAATAAGATGTGTGTGCTCTCTCTGTTTGTTGACCAAAGGAATTGTAGCCAGGTAGAGATTGGGATCTCTACAAGAAAATTATCTGGTAGGGAAATACTCGATTGACGATGCACACATTTTAAATGTTGTAGTACAGCACTTCTCCCAACTACATTGCATCTCTCAGACTCCAGCTATGGGGACCGTATGCCAGTTACTGCAGTTGCTGGAGGAAATGTTAAATAGACATGGTTCAACCAAAACAGGATGGCTAGTGTGAACACAATCTACCATTAAAAGTTACAATTCCATTGGACCTATTGTAAATTACAGTGATACCATGCTCTATACAAAGGTGAAAAGGAAAAGCCAACTGTGATCTTTCTCTGTTCTCCTGAATGCCATAAACTAATAAAATACATTTTATTCGTGTCCCATGAACTCAAAGTACTTTATTATGGAAAATGAAACTTATTTACAGCTAATTGCAACATAATAATGAGTGATTGGTAGCATACTAAATAATGAGAATTTAAGTAAGAATGTGATTTCTTAGAGAAGGAAAGAGATTAACTGTACTAATCTGCATTAACTCTCTCATACAATGATCTCTATAGAAGCCAAGTTTAAGAATATAATCTAAGTGGATTCTAGAGTTTAAGATCAGAAGGGACCACTAGATCATCCAGTCTGACCTCTTGTAAATCACAGACCATTAAAGTTTACCCATTTATCCCTGTTATGAGCCCAATAACTTGTATGACTAAAGCATCACTGGGGGAGGATTCTATACCAGGCTTACGTGGAAAGATGACTATATAGCATTCAGCTGACAGTTAACGTTACTAAAGAATGAACGTTGAATACAATATACAAGTGTTCTGTGTAACTGGAAGACAATGGCATTGTTATATTGCCGATAGTACTATTCATCACATCTTACATAGAGATCCTTGAATTGAGTTTCAGATCAGTACAAGTAATGACAGATTCCAGAACTTTTGGATAAACTAGGTTGAAGAGCAGCTTAATCTTTTCTACAAAAGACAATAGTTCTGATCTTATACCTTCATGAACTGATAGTGTCCTGAAGCTGCCATCACTTTAGCACTAATCCAATATTTTATGTTTTTTAATGATTTTTTAGGATTTTTATAGGAAATCCTAATATTTGGCACTGAGGTGGGGATAACACATGGGAATAAACACATGGAATACATTTCCAAAAAGGGTAAAATTTAAGTGAAGAGGATTGTATTCTTGGGGTATAAGTAGATGACTTTTTAAAATAAACATGCAAGTGGGGATGCAGAAGAAATGAGAAAATAAACTGGAGGGAAACAGAAAGGGTGATCATAAAGACCTTGAGCCTTTGTGTTTGCTGAAGTGTCAAATACTTTCTTGATTCAAGCTGAGAATTAGTTTTAAGAATTAGAATTTCTCCTGGGAACGTGTCATTCAGAACTGAATGCAGTTTTCTATGTCTGGTCAAACTAAAGCTATAAAAGAATTATTACCACACTGCTCCTTGACTTGATGATTGTTTGTAGCCCAAAATTGCTTTGGCCTTTTATTTAATCACATCACATTACAAACAAATATGTACTTTGCTGTCCATTAGCGATACCGGGTCTCTTTCTGCATAACTGCCTCCCATGTTTCATCTTCCCCCTGTGTGCGCGCAGACACACTTGTTTGTTTTTCCTCAGCTTGTATTAGCTTACATTCTTCAAGAATTAATCTAATTTTATTTTCAGCCCATGTTTCTGGTCTCTTTCTTCATCTGTTCAGACTAGTGCTTAAATTCCTTCCAGTTCAGGAACAAGTGAAATTCACCTCTGTGCAGCAGGCCAGCACAATGCCTATGCATCCATTTAAAGTTTAAATGGAGTTTAACTGGCACAGAGGCCTTGTGCATCATTTTCACCTTTATCAGCAAATTACTGTGGTTTACTTCATCTTCCAGCTTATTAATAAAGATGTTAACGAAGATTGCTCCTAATATCAGTCCCTGCTGTACTCTCCTAGATCTGTCTCTGCATTTAGATAAATTTGATTATTACCTTTTGTTCAATCTTTTAGACAGTTTTCTTTCAAAATGGCAACATTCTAATTCTAGCAAAAAGTGAAGGCAGTGAGATTAGCCTTGCAAGATTTCATTATGTAAGCGTGTGGTCACTTTTCCTGATAGATCACCCTCTAAATGTATTTCATGATGTTTCTTCTCTTGATATTGTTTTCTTAGATTATTTTGCTGGGAACAGAAACTAAATTAACAAGAAAACAATTGCCAGGATAACTTTTGACCTTTTGAGAATTGTTACTACATTAATTCAGTCAGAAATACGTTGTTCTGTTTTTAGTTCCACTACAGACCGAGATGCTTTGGACAAATAACTTAATCTGTCTTTCCTTCACCTTTCCCGTTTGTAACATGGGGATACTACTTACTGACACCACAGATAATCCTCTCAGGAGGGCTAAATCATTGTTTATAAACTCTTTGAGATGGGTTCAGATGGAACTCCTAGAATTTGCATAGAATATGTGTCATACACAGATATATGTATATTCCTTAACTTTTCTATCAGTCATGTTTATAACTACTGTACTAGTGTACACCAGTCTAATCAAGCACGAGGAGCTGGAGTACCTCCTTCTAAATCTAAAAAAGGCCAGACACCTGGAGGAGCTCAGTTCGTTGGCTTAGAACTGTACAAACGACTTAAAGAATTTCTGAAGAACTACTTGACAAATCTCCTTAAGGTAAGGCGGCATCATGTCAACTCAATGAATAATTACATGAAACTCATGTGAACTGGAGTCAAAATAGTACAGTAAAACTAAAAATATCTGAAGCCATTGCAAGTAAAATTGTCGAGTGATCAAATTTGTAGAAAATCATGAAATTTAACATCTTAATTGTTTCATTAAGCTTTGACTTTTTACCTTGTACACAAGTCAATCACTGTGAAATAAACACAAAACTTCTCGCACCATTGGGTGATGCTCACAAGCTATCCTATGTAACTCTTTAATTTGCTGTGAGTGGAGCTCAATTTTGTTTAGCTAATAGCTAACCTCAATATTAACCCTTCTGCAAAAAGAAAAAGGACAGCTTGTTGGTCTAGTTGGGAAAGATATTTTAGTATCTCCTGTATCCTGTAACATTTTTCTTGCTTCAGCACTGAAGTCTGGGATGTAAGAGCCAGGTGTGATGCCTTATCTCTACCAAGATAGCAGCTTTAACTGCTGCTATGTGCAGGGGTACCAAGGAGAGAGAGACAGTATTCACTCTTGACGCTTGGGTAGCAGTTATACTTAGAAATTTAGCACATGACCTTTACCACTGTTGCAGGTCTGCAGGTAGTAATTGTGGAGGCTGTAGAATAGAGTGGGATCAAGCATTTTTTCTAGGTATCTAACCCATAACGCTAACAGTTTACCAGGCCACTATCAAGGTAAGAATGGATTTAGTAATACTTTTTCCTACGTGCAGCCATACCTGTTTCTGTAGTAGAGTTCTTACTGGAAGCAGCAGCATATGTTGTATGTCATGGATTTCGGTTTACAGTAGACGATTACTTTTATCTCTACATAGCATTATATTGTATATTAAAAAAATAAGCAGTCTACAGTATTGGTGGACTTTCTCTGTTTCAGGATGGTGAAGACTTGATGGATGAGAGTGTGCTGAAATTTTACACTCAACAATGGGAAGATTATAGGTTTTCAAGCAAAGTGCTGAATGGAATTTGTGCCTACCTCAATCGACATTGGGTTCGTCGTGAGTGTGATGAAGGTCGTAAGGGAATATACGAAATCTACTCAGTAAGCATTTTAAAGAGCTTTCTCTTCAAGTATTTTATTGGTTTTAACTTTTAATTAAAACATTCTGATGGAAATATAAATATATCCCTACTGTGTTCCTAGCCTACTGCACCAGGCATCTGCTTTCTCTTCCCACAAATCCCTCTTTAAAACTCACTATTTGTATGAGGCTCACCAGTATTTGACAGTTTTGCAAGCTTATATACCTTTTTCCTTCTCCATGTTTAGACAAGCTAAATCATAGTATTTTATATAACCTCCAAAGTTTCCTTCCTTGCTCTTCCTGCCTCCAGAATGTTGTTCTGTGTTCTGTTGGGGACAGTCATCAGTTTTGTTGGTAATTTTGTTTTTTCTGGACATACCTCTTTCATACAAAATTTTTGCAGCAGCATATTAACATCATCTAAAGCTATTTTAGTCATATTTTCCTCTTCTCCCCTTTCACTGGCTTTTCATCTTCCACAAAAATTGAAGATTTTTTCACTTTGAAAACTATTCATGACAGCCTCCTGATCAGCTCTTCTTTTATTTCCCTGTCTAATGGGCTGTATTCCATCTAAACCTTTTTCCTGACTGTGTTTTCTTCTGACTTCTGGCTATGCCATGTTCTGGGGAGCAATCCAGGCTATTGAGGGGTTGTCACTTCTTGCTCTGTAACCCTGAGTGCCTCAAAATGCTGTGCTGCTGTAGCTCCATTTTCTGGATGCTTCCAGCCAAAATACAAGCATGCATTGAGTGTCTGTGTTAAGGAACTCTGAGTCAGCAACTCTGATTCCAGTAGCTTTCTTGTTATA
Organism: Lepidochelys olivacea; assembly: GCF_965140295.1. Taxonomy (NCBI): domain Eukaryota; kingdom Metazoa; phylum Chordata; order Testudines; family Cheloniidae; genus Lepidochelys; species Lepidochelys olivacea. Next base: position 172,744,499 of record NC_140412.1, on the reverse strand, counting down.
CCACTGCCACGTTCTGGCCTCCACCAGCCTTGGTTACACCTGGCAAGATGACCCTAAAACCCCAGTCCCAAATTTCCCAAAATTATGTGCTCTGCACTATCCAGCCCTCTCCTAGATCATTCAGAGAGATATTAAGGTTCTTTTGTTCCTTTAAAGATACAGTACCCAGCAGCTTGCCACATTAACTAGAGTTAACATTCAATTTAAATGAAACACAGCACTGGGTTGATTTAGATTAAAGTAAAACAAGTTTATTAACAAAAGGAGATCGAATTCTAAGTAAGTCAAGTAAAAAGGATAGAGCTAGAAATGGTTACAAGAAAATGACAGTGGAAAAACACTTTCCAGGGCTAAGATTTAACAAAACCAAGCTACAGCCTTTGTTCATGATAGTTTCCTTAACAAGCCATCTTCCTGTAAGATGGCTGATCACCCCTCTGGTCAGTATTTCCCCAGAGTGCTTGGTTCCTTTGTTGTCTTAGGTGAAACATAACTTGGGGTTCTTTGCCCCTCTCTTTTATAGCCTAGTGCATCTTTGAAATGGACTATTCTGAAGGCTCCCCCTCCCCGCCCCAAGTAATTATTTTTTTTTTTTTTATTCAAGCTGTGAGGAAGGGGACGTGGAATCTCGTGTTAAAGGAAGGTTTCATGCTTGTTTCTTCCCCCATTGGTGTTTGCTAAAATGAAAATTGATCTGTTCCTGAAATTTCCTACCCCTGCTGTGATGCTGAGTGGATATATCCTCCCCTTGTTGGCTTGATGTTCCTGTTTACTTTCTGTGTAAATTGCATTCACATTTTCTCTAAAACCTTCAAGGTGGTAGAACTGAATTCCTTTGTCTAGGTTGGGGTAACTTCAGCCCTGCCTCACTCTTTGATAACATAAGCTCCAGTATGTTTGTAACTTTGAATTTGTCCTCCATACATACGCCATGCAATAATATTAGTGATCACCGTGTTATTAGCTTTCTATTGATATCTTACATAACACCTTCTATATACAGATTATGTCATTAGTGAGTTGGGGTACGATAAACTGATCAGGTCAGCTGAAACTCATTACCAGATGCTAATTAGCCCTATGCTCTCTTTCATTGGGATGCTGTTAGGGCACAGGCTACAAATCCTCTTCCATTTTACTCCTTGTATTTGAAACAACGTCTCAATAAATATGCCCTAGGCACCCTATCTTTCCTCTGTATTACTTCTGAAAACCAGTCTAAACTGTCATGTCTAACAGTGATGATATTCTCCCCCTCATTTGAACTCTGTTGTACTCATTTGTGAGTGTAGATTGTTATATGTTGAAGGAATCTTTTAGTTTCTGCTTAGTACATATTTTATTGCATTATGAAAATAACTCTGCATTGGGTGGGACGATAAAAACAATTTAGGAGGGCGTCTTTACTGAGTGTTCATCTTCCAGCTGGTCCTTCTCTGACCATTCAAATTCAAAGTCCCTACATCAGAAAAATCCCATTTTAAAATATTTTTTTATTAAAAGTAGAGTAGGATTCAGGTACGTGCTGGACAGCCCTATTCCTGTCTGGGGGATGAGGAAGACGGGGGTTCAGAAATACTGTTATCTGATCATTTAGAGTGTGGGGATAGTTATAAAACATGTAAGTTTTCCCTGAGATAGCTTAGCTAACTGAGACTTGACTGCCATAACAAAAAGCTTCTTAAAAATAAATTATAACTATTTAGCATAATACAATATTTCAGTTTTCCATAAAGGATTATCCTGTGTATATATAAGCCTTTCCTCTTTTCTTCTCCCTTCCCCAATCTTAGCTTGCCTTGGTGACCTGGAGGGACTGTTTGTTCAGGCCGTTAAATAAGCAGGTACATATTTTATGAATACTGCATTATTTCACAAGGTTAGTATTGAAATGTCACAAGTAACTATTCCAAGGTGAACTGCAAAAGGGAAGAAAAAAGCCTTCTGCTTCTCCTTTAATGAATTTTTAGTAATAGGGGACATCAGGTGCAACATCTGTTACATATGAGGGATGGAGAGAGGCTGCTAATTTTGTGTGACTGTTACAGACGTATGGTTTAGCGAAGCATGGATTGGCAAGGTTCTAGTGTATATTTCAAATGTAAACAAGCAGAATTTATTAAACCGAAGTTTAGAGGTTGCTTATATATTATAGAGAAATAGTTAAAGGCACAAACAGATGCTTTTATATTTCTTTGCAGTTCGTTAGCTAGAATATTGAATTGTAAGTTACTGACGTGCACAACTTTCAGTGATGTTTGTGGGAATTCTGTTTGGTGTTAAGATTAGCACATTGCTTTATTTCTTTTTCAGGTGTTTGGATTGTCTTGAGCGTGGAAGTACATGCCTGATTGATTACTGTATTTATTGACCAAGTAGTTGGTTTTAATGTATGTTGACTCATTTTTAATTTGTATTTCAAAGGTAACAAATGCTGTGTTGAAACTGATAGAAAAGGAAAGAAATGGTGAAACCATCAACACCAGGCTGATCAGTGGAGTCGTACAATCCTATGGTAAATGAATTTTCTGTAAGATTTACTTGTAGCCACTTGGAAAATCTCCCACCAGAGCCCTGAAGCAACATTTTTACCATAGCTGATTAAGAAAGATTTTTGCAGTAGAATAAACTTTTAGTAGTGTAATTTGCCATGTAAAATTTTTAACTTTATTCTGTCTGAGAATGGGGGGGGAAGTGACAGATCATGTATGCCTCTAAATAACTCCATCCCAATTAATAATGCAACCTTTTCTGTTTTGAGAGGCAAAAATTCATAGCTAGAAATAATCAAACTCTAAGCCTGTAGTAGATGTTCTTCTTCGAGGGATGGTCCCTATGTATTCCGCTCTTGGGATATGCATGTGAAACGTGTTTCAGTCTGGAATTTTTTGTAAGCAGTGTCCCTTGACCTGCCCATGTGCTGTAGCTCTTGTTGTAGTCCGAACCGAGGGCATAAAAGGTAGTGCGTGGTGACACCTCTTCAGTTCCTTCTTACCGCTTCATGGTCTGAGTCAGAATCTTCCTTATCCTCACTCCTTTTTTTACTGTCATTACTGTAACATATTGTATATACTTAGTTTGAGTAGTCTTCAAGGCATAGTCTACATAGCAGAGTTAGTGTTGTTTTTCCCCCATTTTCTTCCACACGTGGGGATATTTTTCCTCCTGAGAAGTTTGGGATTATGCCCAGAATCCCAGAGTTCAGAAATTGTGTTTCTTGCCCTTGCTCCTCTTCAGAGAAGTGATCATCAATACTGCCTGTACTGCGTGGGTGAGGCTCATGTTTCTGCCAAGTGCAGCAACTGCTGCTCTTTTTGCCGCAGAACTTGTGAAGGTTGGGAACTAAGACTACAGAAAACATCTCACGTAGAAGTCAATGAAGCTCTAATCAGATCCAGACTTGGGACCACCATCAACCCCCATACATCAGTCTCACCAGGTGGGCAGTGCCCTCTGAGCACAAGGTTGGCAACATAGGCTAAGACTTAAGCCTAAGCAGAAGGCTTCACATGAGAACCAAGGGCACTCTCATAGACTTAAGGACAAGCCATCTTTGTTTAAAACCACCCCATCAAAGATGGGAGAGCTAGCAAGTACAGGCACTTAGGCTTTAGTCCCAAATAAATCATCTCCGCAGGAGAAGGCGGTACGCAAGGGTACAGATCCAACGGCTCTAACATTGGCTCTGATTGTGAAGGCTCAGGATAAACGGCTCCTGGTGATGCCATCCATTTCTAGAGCTGATGCAGTATCAGGAGTGACATGGCCCCAAAGGACACCCGACCACCATGGTGATGAAGGAAGTTCCAGTTCAGACAGCTCTGCCAATGGAGACTCCTTGTACTGAAGGGTTATCAGAGACCTGGGTCTCCCTGGAAGACCTGTTTGCTTTTTCCTATCTGCATTCACCCCTCCTATTGAGGACCATCTCTAATCCGGGATGCTGTTACACCAGAGGAAGACATTATCCGAACAAGGCAAAGTTGTTCTTCCATCCCACCTGCCAGCCTTGGGGCATAACCATTGGTAACATAAGTACCCTTGGAGATAAGGGATCCAGCTTTCCAAGCGAAGAGTTTCTCTTGATGGGGCTGTCAGGACCTGTGTCCCTTTATTGATGCCACTCATTCCCCTCCACTGATCTTCAGAGGTTGCCTTACTCAATTTGCCAAAAAAATTGTAGTTATCCCCTGACTACAGACAAATGGTATTAGAGATTGTTCATGGTTGCTATTTGATGGAGTTTCTGGTACCTCTAACCCGCAACCCCCTCTTCCCGATTCCTTTTCAGGGACCACTGTCATGGGGAGATTGTGCATCAAGAGGAGAACTCCATTCTCTCCAGGGGAGCCATAGAAAGGGTTCCACCTGAACATCAAGGGAAGGGATTCTTTTCACCTTACTATTTGATTCCCAAGAAAAATGGGAGATGGAGGCTAGTTCTCAGTCTGGGACAGCTGAACAGATTAATTCAAAAACTAAAGTTCTACGTGATATCCTTGGCATCAGTAATTCCCTTGTTAGAGGAAACATGGTTCGCAGCTCTCAACATGAAAGATGCATATTTTCATTTAGTCCTCTACCCAACCCACAGGAGTTTCCACAGGTTCCTCTCTGATCACAAGCATTACCAATTCAGAGTCCTCCCACTTTGGTCTAGCTTCAACACTCAGAGCTTCACAAGGTTCTTTTCAGTAGTGGCAGCTTGGATGAGAAGAGAGGGATTTACAGTCTTCCCTTACCTCAACGATTGGCTTCTGATGGGCAGTTCCTACAAGGAAAGTCCAGCGGGCAACCGTTGTTGTACTCAACCTTCTGACTTCCCTGGGTGTCCGCATCAATCACAAAAAAATTCGCATTAACACCCATGAGGTTCATAAATTGTATAAGTGATATGTTGGACTCGACTACAGCAAAAATGTATCTATCTCTCAAGAGGTTTCAGACCATGAGTGCTTTGATTCATCAGGTCACTGTCAGACCCAGAACGTCAATCAAAACTTGCCTTTCCCTCCTCGGCCACATGGCCATATGCACATACTTGATGCCGTTCTCCAGGCTTCATCTTTGCTGCCTACAAGCCTGGCTTCTCTCCATGTACGCACCAGAGAAGGGCAATATAAATGATAGATGATTGTTCCACCCAAAGTTTTAGACTCTTGTCTGGTGAACAAAATCAGAGAAGGTTCGTGGGGGAGTCCCTTTCCTCACAGCAGCTCCCAAGGAACCCAAATACCTCCCTCTTTCGTTGGGTTGCTCATGTGAGTTATCATATGGAGCAAGGCATCTGGATCCTATGGGAGTCCCATATGCTTATCAATTTACTAGAACTCTGAGCAGTCCATTGAGCTTGCAAACCCTTCCTCCCACTCACCCAATCCAGACACGTCCAAATAATTTCAAACAACATGACAATCGTATTTTATATAAGTGTGTGTGTGTGTGGGGGGGGGGTTCCCTCCTTGTGCATTGAGGCAGTCACCCTGGAATTGGTGAACCAGCCATCACATAACCCTGTTAGCAACATATTTATCAGGGGTGTAAAACTCCCTAATGGACTGCTTGAGCAGACACTTTTCCTCAATCACAAATGGGAGATTCACAATTCAGTTCTTGACGACATCTTAGCCCAATGGGGAATTCCAACCTGGGAACTTCTTGCCTACCGAGAGAACAAGAAACTTACTTGGTACTGCTCCAGAGCAGCCCTAGGCAAGGGTTTGATGGAAGATGCTGTCCTGGTATCATGGAAGGGTCTCCTGGGGTATGCCTTCCCTCTCATCCCATTGATATCACAGGGTCTACAGAAAATCTATGAAGACAGAGCTTACGTCATCCTGACTGGGGCCAACTGTCTGAGATAGTTCTGATTTATGGATCTGTTGAAGTTCTCAGTTCACTTATCTATGAACATCCTCACATTGCCAAACCTTCTAACCCAGCACAAGGGCAGGTTCAAGCACCCCAATCCAGGACCGCTGCAACTCAGGGCCTGGCATTTGAATGGGTGTCAGAAATAGAGCACTTGTGTTCTAAAGGGTTGCAGTCCATCCTTAACCAAAGCAGAAAAGCTGTTACTCAGGAAAATGGAAGAATTTTTTCTCTTGGGCTCACAAAGAATCTTGTCTCCAGAATCTGCTGGATCATTTCTTCTTAGAGTATCTGCTTATACTTAAGTCTTCAGGCCTTGTGCTCAATTCTCTGTGAGTGTATTTAGCAGTGATCATCACTTTCCATCCTCCAGTGGACAACAGTACAATCTTCACTCATCCTGTCACAACTAGATTTCTGAAGGGGATTCTGAAATCCTTTCCACCATTAGTGAAGTTTGCACATTGGTGGGACCTCAATTTTGTTTTATCGTCACTCACTTTACCCCCCCCCCCCCCCGAGCCTCTAGACACATGCTCTGTGGCCTATCTGTCCATGAAGGTGGCCTTCCTAATAGCCATGATGTCAGCCAGAAGAGTCACTGAGCTCGGCACACTCCTGGTGCACCCACCATTATAATTCTTTCTATAGAGAAAAGATCTTGTTATAACCTCACCCTAGATTCTTTCCTAAAGTAGTATCCAAGTTTCATGAGTCAGGTAATCCACTTGTCTCAGATGAAGAGAGATAGTATTCTGTAGACATCTGAAGGACTTCCTCTTTTTATTTGCAAAGAATGAAGGATGTTAGAAAGATACCTTAACAATTTGTTTCCATAGCAGAGAAATCAAGGGGTCAAACTATATCAAGGCAGAGACTTTCAAAATGAATCCCAGGTTGTATTACCCTTTCTTACCAACTAGTTTATATTCCCTCTCCGAAGGGGGGTAAAGATACTTCGGCTGCATTGCTGAGAGATATAACCTTCCTAGAGATATGAAGGGCAGCGTCTTGGAGGTCTTTGTATGCCTTCACGAGACATTATGTTCTGGTCCAGACATCAACTGTGGATGCAGCTGTGAGGGCAGCAGTACTACAGTCAACTACACTTCAGCGTCCTTTTACCCACTCCATCTCAGTACTGCTTGTTAATCTCTCACGTGTGGAATACATATAGGGGACCATCACTTGAAAGAAGAAATGGAGGTTACTTACCTGTAACTGGAGGTTCTTCAAGATGTGTGCTCTACTATCCACCCTCTGTGCTGCAGAATGTTTGAATTACAGTAAGAATTGGAAACTGGAGTGATGTCGGCCCACGCAACCGTTTCTGCCTTCTGTTTGGAGCACGAGAAGAGCAATGGCTTGTGTGCGGGACAACAGACACTGCTTGCAAAAAAATTCTGGATTTTTGAAATTGCAAAAAAAAAAAAAAGATCATAACAAGATCTTTTCTCAGGCACCTGGTGCACATGTATATCCCACATGTGGAATACTTATATGGACCACACACCTCAAAGAACCGCCAGTTAAAAGTAATAACCTCCATTTCATTGTTGTTAAGAAATTATTTAAGAAGACTATGCTGTAGTTGGAACAAAAATGTTGTTTTGGAACAAAAATATGAGCTGCAACACAAACATGGATTTTTTTTTTCATTTACATTAAATTCTGATATTGTGTCCTTCAGGGGAGTAAATGAATGTTAGTTTATGTGTGCGTCTAATTTATTTATGCAAACAATTTGAAAGTTTAAAAGAAAATTCCTTTTTGACACGAATAATGTGAAAGTTGACATTTGAGCTAGTTTCTGTGATACTGACTATGGAAACCATAATGTTATACAGTTTCTGTAATCAATTATTATTTATACTAATTTATGCTTAAAAATCTAAATTTCAGTGTTCCCCATGGAACTGACTTATATTTCAGATGCACAATAAAAATACTATACATGGTTTTTAAAGCGGTGGCTCTCAACTTTTCTAGACTACTGTGCTCCTTTCAGGAGTCTGATTTGTCTTGCATACCCCCAGGTTTCACCTCACCTAAAAACTACTTGCTTACAAAATCAGACCTAAAAATACAAAAGTGTCACTGCACATTGTTACTAAAAAAAAGTATACTTTCTCATTTTTACCACATAATTATAAAATAAATCAATTGGAATTTAAATATTGTACTTGCATTTCAGGGTATACTATGTATAGCGATATATATATAAAGTCATTGTCTGTATGAAATTTTAGTTTGTACTGACTTTGCTAGTGCTTTTTATATAGCCTGTTGTAAAACTAGGCAAATATCTAGATGAGCTGATTTACTCCCTGGAAGACCTCTGCGTACCCGCAGGGGTATATGTGCCCCTGGTTGAAAACCACTGTTTTAAAGTATTAAACTTTATTTACATGTTAAACATTACAAATTTCTCTTTGTAAACCCATATTAAATTACTGTAATGGCTGCCAAGAATATGCAAAAAATTCCACAAAGAGCTTATTCTTTTCAAACCCCTTCTTTTAGTATATACTCCAAATACTGGTTTCTTAACACTTCTAAAGAATTGAGCTTAAGTAATTTTATAGCACAGTTTTCCTTAACAAACAATGCAAATAGTAAAACTGTCTCACTGGATTCACTATTATGAGAAAAATGATTGCGCTTCTTGTCTGTTTTAGTTTTCTCTATCAGTGCTTTAAATATTCTGGTTATAAGTACTATAACCATAGATCTTTTATGAAGGTCTAAATTGTGGTTTGGTTAGAAATACTAATTCTGATAAAAGTCCCTGGGTCTTTTGCCTGCCTTGTTTCAGTCCATCCTGGGCTTTCTGCTCTGGAACTTGGTTTTGAAGATAAAACTGTGTTGTCTAGGCTGGTTTTAGTACTAATCTTGGATGTTTGGGGATTTTTTTCCCCCTCAATATTTCCAAAGATTTTTCAGAAATTCTTCCATGAAGCATCTGGTGCTTTGTATGTCTTTATATAATACAAATTTCACGATCCTCCTTGCAGTGTATATATATTAAATGTATTTCATAATTGTCAAACATTGCTCATCCTCACTCTTGCTAAATTGCCAGAAAAGAGTAGTCTCTGTGTCTCAGCAAATTTAATAGTAGTACACTGGAGTGAGTTCTTATGTATTATGACTTCATTATTTTTATTAAACGAACTTGCAATTACTAATAAATTCTGAACCATGTATGTGTATGTAAAAATACATATATAAAATAAAAAAAGCATACAACTACAAGTTCATCTATCCTTAATGAAGTTGTTCGAATTAAATTTTTTTTATACAGAATAGATTCCTGATTAATTGAGGCGTCTCTTGGTGCACGTTATTAGTTTAGAATTAAGGATGCACTTCTGGGATTTATAATTAATTGCATAGAGAACTAAACACTCAAAATGTACAGTAGATCATTTAACGTAGAATAAATTAATCATTGTGTACTTTGTTTTTTAGTGGAACTGGGGCTGAATGAAGATGATGCATTTGCGAAGGGACCTACACTAACTGTCTATAAGGAGTCTTTTGAATCTCAGTTTCTCGCTGACACAGAGAGGTTTTATACAAGAGAAAGTACTGAATTCTTGCAACAGAACCCAGTCACAGAATATATGAAAAAGGTGAGCTATTATTAAGTAGCTGGAGTTCAGTGCTTATTTCCTGGATCCAGCTGTCTATTAGAGGTAAGCACTAGTATAGATATTTGAGTTCTTAAGATGCTAATTACTGTTGTAAAGTAAAAACTACTTACTGTCTTTCCACTGCCATTTGGACAGAGTTGTTCTTATTCCTATCTTTGTTGCTTTTAGCTGGTTTGAAATTCCTCCCTCTTCAATGTATTTACAGTTATTTGAATCTCTCCTTAATGGGCAAACCAAAAGAGGAGATGGAATAAATTTTCCTGTCAAATTTTCCAATGAAAAAGCTATTAATTATGTCTCGGGGCTACAGGCTCATGGGTTCAGTTCCAGTACTGGGAGCTGGCCTCATAAACGGTACTGAAAAGCCTACACTGTTAGGCCTTGCCTTCATTAGCCAGGCAAAATCCCCTTTTCATCAAGAAGCAGGTTTTAGGGAAAGTTCAGCAGAATTCCCTTTGAAAGCATTTGTTATTCCAGCATGGCAGGGAGAGATTTTTTTGTTTGGTTTGCAGTGTGAAGATATTTCAAATGCTTCTTCCCCAATGGTCCAGGTACATTGGTGAAGACAATATATCGTCTCCTCTTTTGATATAAAAACAAGTCTTTGTGGCTTTTCCATTTTTGCTTTAATTGATGCCTATCATCTGCACTCTTTCAAGCACTTTTTATTCTGCCAAGCTTCAAAAAGCGATTGTGCAACCTATGAGCTGATATACGCATCAAAATGGCAGATGTTAATGTGCCCTGTATCTGGTGACCACTTCGTTGTGACTTGGTTCACTCAAATCCTTTGTCCTGCCTGCAGCTGAAATCCATATGGATTCCCAAAATGATTGAGGCTCATGAGAGAATATGGAGGATGAAATGTGAGTCTAAACAGGAAAAGGGCTGAATATTGCATTCTAAAATCATTGCTTGGTTTGAGAATTGAAGCAATCTCCACCAAAACTTGCCTTTCTTTTTAAGAGACACAGGTCCAGATCCTCAAAGGTACTTAGGTCTTGATCTGCTCATTGTTGCTATACCTAACTTCCTGTTGTTTAGGGGGATCATCGGTCTTAAGGTAGGTGCCTAGGTTCTCTCTACAATGCAAATGGAGATTTACACACCTAAGAAAGGGATCCACAGAAGCCAGCAAGCTTAGCCAGAGTGAAGCTGAGGAGAGAGGCTTAGCTGCTTAGCAGCTAGCCAGGTGCACCTGGCTAATGGACCACAGATAGGCGCCTCCCTCTGCTCAGGATCCTCAGCTGCAAAGTCTCTCCTGGACTTAGGCATCTAAGCCAGGTTAGCCACTTAGGTAGCCTATGCCTTGCAGCCAAAACTGTCTCTTGGTCTCCTGCTCGATACTTATATCATGGTTGCTCCACATTCTGTGTGCCTCTGGTTGTCTTGTGTATAGGTGCTAGTCTGCCCAGCTGTCTAGTCAGTGGCCTGCATCTGGACCTTCTGCTTCAAGGACTGACTGGTATCGGGTTGTAGGTCTGCTCAGAGCCTGCCTGCGGGACTGAGCCCCACTGGTGAGATAAGTGTTCCCCTGCCTAGTTTGAGAATGCCCTATGCTGTTACCGGAAGATTTGATTCAATTATCCTATACCAATGATGTTGCCTAAAAACACTGCTTTTGATTTAAAACCTCAATTCTTACTTTATCTAACCTGGTAACCAAGGTTGTGACCCGCCCTAAAGGAATTGCCAGGAAAAGCCACAGCTAGATTGCTTTCCCTTGAAAGGGCATGGATACAGCCCTCCAATCAAGAATAGAGAATCAAGCACTAAATCTTCAAAAACAAGGAATCATATTTTATTTTAGAAGTGAGTGGTTACAGTAAAATAATAGAGATCAATATAAGGATTATAGTTAAAAGAATGAATGGCACTTACAGTACAAACGACACTCTCACTGACTATGGCATATGACAATATAATCATTCACTTAATGCTCTGTAACGTAACTGTGATGGGTTCAGTCAGAGAGAGCCCCTTGGGACTGTCACCTGATGTGCTGAAACTACCTCTGATCCTGTTTCTTTGATGGCTGGGACTCCAGAACCCTTTCTTGTTGAGCCAGACACACTAGCCTGCTGCAACACAGACCCAGGGTCTGAACCACGCCCCCAAAGCTGCAGACGTAACTGAAAACAGCTCAGCAAGAACTCCTGTTTCCAACACCCAGACACCCAGCTCCTAATGGGATCCAAACCCCAAATAAATCAGTTTTACTCTGTATAAAGCTTATGCAGGGTAAACTCATAAATTGTCTGCTGTCTGTAACACTGATAGAGAGAGATGCACAGCTGTTTCCTCCCCCAGGTATTAATCACTTTGGGTTTGTTAATAAACAAAAGTGATTTTCTTAAGTATATAAAGTAGGATTTAAGTGGTTTCAAGTAATAACAGACAGAACAAAGTAAGTTATCAAGCAAAACAAAACAAAACACGCAAGTCTAAGCCTAATACATTTAAGAAACTGAATACAGGTAAATCTCACCCTCAGAAATGTTCCAGTAAGCTTCTTTCACAGACTAGACTCCTTCTTAGTCTGGGCCCAGTCCTTTCCCCGGTACAGTTCTTGTTAGTTCGAGCCCAGGTGGTAACCTCATGACTGGCCACCCCCTTTGTTTTGTTCCACCCCCGTGTATCTTTGACACAAGGCGGGAATCCTTTGTGCCTTTCTGGGTTCCCACTCTTCTTTCTAACTGGAAAAGCACCAGGTTTAACATGAATTCCAGTATCATGTGACATGTCCACATGTCCTGTGAGACTTCATTACCCACTGGCTGGCACACATATATATATATAGGAAGGCTTACAAGTAAACGGAGCCATTTACAACCAGTTGTCCTACTTAATGGGAGCCACCAAGATTTCAAGCCACCATTAATGGCCACACTTTGCATAGTTACAGTAGGACTTCAGAGTACTACTTCATATTTCTAGTTTCAGATACAAGAATGATACGTTCATACAAATAGGATGAACACACTTAGTAGATTATAAGCTTTGTAATGATACCTTACAAGAGACCTTTTGCATAAAGCATATTCTATGGAGTGCAACGTCACAGTAACAATATAATAATCATAATAATATATCAGACTTTCAATACCAAATACTTAATACTAAACTAAACATCCAGTAAGCACTGGCCGGGCAGTTACTGGATGGGTAGGGGAAGATCTCATTCAGACCACAGCCAGCCAGCTTATTTACTATCCAAAAGTGTATGGGTTTTGTTTGCAAATAAAAAGAATGATTAAACTTACAAAAGCTTTTTAAAAATCTCTGAGACCATCTTTGGTCCTTCTACTCTGTCACAATTAGAGTGCGATGGCTGCCAGTGGCTATTCCTTTGCAAGCTGTTGACTGCTGTCACCAGTGGTCTCTAGCTGCTGGCTCCTGTGTTGAGCGGCTGCCTGTTCCTCAGATAAAACAGCTCCTCAGGTAGAAGAGACAGAAGCCCGCTTGGTAGCTGCTGGGTTAGCTGCTGCAGTGGCACCCGGCTGGCTGGATAACGGAAGCAGTCGTTGTCTGGAGCAACTTTGGAATTCTGCGGTTGCTGCTGCTGCAATAGCTGCTTTTCAGGCAGCGCTCTCTCTGCAGGGTTCCGCTGAGGCTTCTGCCGCTGTTCCTTAAGCGTCGTCGTCTTTTCAAGTCTTGAAGCCTTTTCTCTCCTCCAGGTTCCTGACGCCACTACAGGGTTTAGCCTGCTGTCTGTCGCCCTTATGTACGACTTGGTCACCCAGACTCAGCCAATCAACTTCCAGCTTTTTGCTGGCTCTGTGCCCAGCTACACCCAGTCACATGTACCAACATGTGACTAGTAGCTCCTCCTCCTCACTGGAAGTCCCATGTATTCCTGTGGGCTACAATATATTCCTAGGGGAGGTTTTCAGCTGACCAGTGGGTGCCCCCTACCCACTTCCTCTTTGGAAGCCCCATGTATTCCTGAGTCAATCCCCCATAGGAAGTGGAATTTACCATTGCATCACAGGAAGTGAAATTATTACATCATAGGTAATGGACCCCTATGTGCCTTAGAAATGGAATCTTCGACTACATCACCATCCATTACTGGATTTTCTAATTTATACTACAGTTAATTTCTATTCAAAGATTTATTCTTAAAACTAATTACTAGTCTAAGCATCCCAAAGGGTCCTGATACTACCACTACGCTTTTATGTCCAATTAAGCAACTTATAATTTTTTCGATTTTAAACCTCCTCCTGAGGTTTTTCTGCAAACCGTCCTTTTTAAGCTAATTCAAACAACTGAGGCAAAAGCTTTCATCACAAGGAGCCCTGAGTAACTTCATTTTATGTAGGGTCCAAGTTGCTCATTAGCTGTGGGGAAGCATCAGGGCTTTGGTGGCTTTGCAAATGCCAACTGGTAGAAATTTAGGTGGCATGGGGATTTAGGTGCCAACAGAGTGGTGTTTTTGGAAGTCAGTGGCACCTAAATGGTGTACTTAGGCCCTGGAGACAACACTGAAAAAACACAAGGAAAACAACCATCAAACCACTTCCTTACCAAACTGGTTCCCATAGAAGTGGATTATTAAATAATCTAGCTTTTCTGGATCTTATAGGGTAACGGACCCTACAAATCACTCTAGTCAAGAACTGAAATTCTTGGATAGTTTCATTGGCAAGTCTCTCTGACAATTAGGAACAAGTTGGATAAAGATTCTTTGACAGTTTCCAGCCTGGTTCCTTGCGTCAGTCTTACTGTATGCAGAATAAATAGATCTTGTTTTTTCTCGGATAATGGCTGTTATATAGATTTCCAGTAGATTCCCCCACTCTTCAAAGTGATCCTGTCTTCCTTCCCATTTGATTAAAATAGAGCTTTTTGTGCACTCTAATGAAACCATGTTCCTAGTTATAGTTGTACCAAGAGCACTTTCTATGCCATTTCATTATACCTCATAGACTGGAAGGAGGTAGCTTGGTCCTTGATTTTAAAATGGATGATCTACAAAAATTTCAAAATGGATACATTGAAAGCCATCCTAGCATCATTGGATTTGGGGTAGTTACTGAGTATCAGTCAACCTCATAAACATCTATCTTCATGTTCCCAATAACTGTTGGATCAGTGATTCCTGTTTCCCTTTTTATTTATTACCCTGGCTTTGTCTGGCCTCCCTAAATAATTAAAAAAAAAAAAAAAGAGTGAGAGAACCACACCACACACAAATAAAAATAGAGGCAGTATTAGCTACAGCACTGAAGAGTGAAGGAATCCCAGTACAGTGATTCCCAGTCTAAACAATGGGTTCATCCAGGCTTCCTCACTGCAGGACATCAAAAAAGCTGATGGTCACTGCAGCTATTTCAAGAACCAGGGATTAGTGTCAAATTTACAGAATTTAACAGGATCCCAGACAACCTTGGAGACCTGAAAATTACACAAAGGGATACTTGTTCCCCTCCAAGATGATGGTTTTAGGCCTGGAGAGAGAGATGAAAGTTATCCAAGGGCAGACGAAATCTTCAGAAAGAAAATGCACAGCCTTACTGGGAATCATAGTTTAAGGGCAAAGTCTAACACTCTGGGTCCATGACCACCTTCACCATCTGAATTCCTCCTCATAGAGGACACTCCAACATGGAAATCAACCTCCCAATCCCATCTGAACAGAAGGAACACCCTCATAAGAATTCAGCTGACAAAACCAAAAACACTTCACATTAGACATCAGTCTAAAGGGGGATGGAACACACACAACACATACAGACCAAAGGATGTGGCCCAATATGCACTGGGGCTAGATACTAGATCACTGAAATAAATTTCTTCTTGGCTAATTCTTTTCTATGCTCTGGCTACACTGATAGAAATACCCACATAAGTTACCAGAACTGTTTAGGTGTGAGTAGGTATTAGATTATTTCTCCTGCTTTTTGCTCTTTAGTGTGTGTATATATAGTGTCCTTGGAGTATTCTGACTCCAACATCACAGGAGGATTAATTTTTCTTCAGTTTCTTAGTCAGACGGTCCTTGTGCTCATATACTGTGGTGATTTGTGCAATATAAATGCCTGGAACAGAATCATTCTCCCCATAATTACTTACTCAGATGGTAAATTAGAATATAGTTAAGCAGTTTCCTGCTGTGTAAGGCATCAATTGAGACAGACTTGAAGAGGTGCAAGGAAGGCTGTTGCAAGCCACCCAGCTAAATGTCAGCAAAGGGGCTTGAAACAATTATCTGTATTGGTAAAGTGAGACCACAAAAAGCTATTTGCACTTCATTGGCTCAAATGGCTTTCATGCTTAACTGCCATGTGCTAAATTCTCAGTGAGGATAAATGGTATTGTACAATAATTTCTAAACCCACATTACTTTAGTACATTGGTGTCCACAAACTTTTCAGCATGTGGAGGTTCGGATGTGATTAATGATGTAAGAGGGTTCCAGTCAGTTTCTTAATTGGAGTTGACAAATGGACATTTAGGCCATGCAGATAGATTTGCTGAGTTGAGAGGAAATGTGCTCTCACTCCATGGGAAATGGGGATGAGTAAAGCTGTGATGGCTTGTGTAGCCATAGGAAAAGGATGGATTCATAGAGACCCCCATCAAATTTAAAAATCACAAATTCAGTTTGTGGTTTTTTGTCTACTGTTGTAATAATTTTAGGTGTTTCAACTAACAACAGTTTAAAAAAATATTTACTTTTTCCTGTTTTTATAACTTTGTGTATTTTTTCTGTATGATCAGTTTATTTCCATTATTGTTTTTGTGGATGTCTCTCCCTCCTCTTGCTTTGTGAAATGCTTCTTAAAATAGAATTATGAAAGCACAGAAATTGGCAGGGGGACTTGAGCAAGTGCAGTATCAGAAATTATTTTGAGCTCGTTTTTTGGAAATGAATAGATTTCAAGTTGACTGTATCAGTCAAAAGGGATACATTTCTTGATACAGTGCTACCTGTAAAAAGAAAGGGATAAGCAATGGAGTCTCTTGACTCATAAAATTGTAGGAATTGCTGTGGATCAAACCAGCTGTCCTAGTCCAATATTCTGGACACTGGCCAGTACCAGATGCTTCAGAAGAAGGTGCAGTAAACGTTGCAATTGGGCAATTAAAGAATTATTTGCTTGTAGGGAAGGTTGATTCCTTATCCCCACTGGCTAGAAGTTGGCTTTTCCCCTCAAGCCATGGGGCTTTATATCCTTTTCAAAACTCTGTTGATTTTGTTTTTAATATTTTCAGTCCTTACTGTTGTAACTGTGGAAGCTTGTTATTCACATGCCTGTCATCAGAAGAGATGATGCACATGTAATACCTTTTTATAGCAATGGTTTCGCTAAAGACTGGTGTCTGCATAATTGGAAAATTTTATTTTATACAAGAACTTTCTGTTTAATGTGTAGGTTTAAAACTCTGTGTGATCTTATCCCTAATGTTGTCTTTCATGCTTAGTCCATACATTTAAGTATTAGGAAAATGAATAAACTTGTCTTCTAATTTCTCTTCTATTGTGATGGGTTTTTTAATAAAAATATCAGTAATCAGCAGGGGGGGGGTCACATGTGCCCCATCATCTAACATACTGTTCTTACAGATTGATCATAAAGAGAACCTTTAGCACATTCTACAAACAAAACAGAGATTAAAATGGTGGCTGTACAAATAAATTCAGTTTTACATTTTGGAATAAACACTATTTCCCTAGTGACAGTTGGATTTTGGATGAGCAGAAACATATATATGGAGGGCTCCACGGATCAAAATAAATGCTGGTGCAGTTTATGAATTTTGGAGCGTTTTAATATGTAATCCTGTATACTTACGAACACTCAAATTAATCCATGTTGTGCACATACTGTAAAATTGTCTATTTTTGTCTGTCAATTTTTGTGTAAGTGTGGAGGTCCTTCTGTTCATGGTTATTTTTAACAGTGTGCTGGAAAGTCTGATGTCTTAAACTGTACAGGTGCTCTGCCTTGGTTGCTTTCTCATTTCTTTTGAAAACTTTTGCTGTTCAGAGGCATAGGACGAAAATAATTTCTCAGTGACTTTTTTCTGTTTCAACAGATTAAGATATAAAATTAATGACATGGACACTAACACAAAATATTACATATAAATAAAAAGGAATCACTATTTCTTCTGTGAGAACTATATTCTCTGTATTTAAATAGACAGGTATAATGTTACATCAACATACTTTTTTTTTAAACTCTGTTTACACTGTCGTCATTGGTTTTACTGCTGTTCTATCTTGCTGTTATACATTAGTACATGTATCTTTGTTCTGTAGGCAGAAGCTCGTCTTTTGGAGGAACAGCGTAGAGTTCAGGTTTATCTCCATGAAAGCACGCAGGATGAATTAGCACGAAAATGCGAGCAAGTACTTATTGAAAAACACTTGGAGATTTTTCATACAGAGTTTCAGAACTTACTGGATGCTGACAAAAATGAAGGTGAGTTGGTTCAAATTTCAGTTTGGGAGTTTCTCAGAGATGATGCCCCTTAATGGTACTAGTGATCATAATATTGCTAACTTTGATGTCTTTGCTGGGGTTACATCAACAGATAGGGTTAACACTCAATAAAGAAATTTTAAAATCTGAGAAATTGGAAATGTTAATAAAATTAAATCCATATGATCAACTTGATGGCTTCTCAAAATACTGGTTAGAGTCACAGATGGAATGCATAAGAAAACGGGGGAAGTGGTTGAATGGTAAGGTAAAAGTAGTTTTAATTCAGGCAAAAAGAGATCCTTTTTATTAGAGGAAATGGGTCTTAAGTGATGCTACTAGAAATGAAAGTAAACTTCAGTGGATAATATTGAAAATGGAGACTATAAGAGCTGAGAGAGAGAATTTGAGAAATAAATTGCCAAAGGAATATTCTGGAGAAATTATTTGGAGTGTAATAGGTATAAGACTTCTGTGGGAGAGACAGTGGCCCTCCTAAATGCCATGATTTAGTGTCTTGCAGAAGGCACAGTGAAAGACCGGGACAGCTAAGTGATTTGTTTTTGTAGAACTCTTCACCATAGATGTTGATGAAGGAGGTTACATCAGTCTAGAGTTAAGCTTTACAGGAAATGAAGGTGGGCTCTGTCTGAAATAAAGATTTCAAGAAGAAAGCGATAGAACTGAATAAATGATATGATAAATCACCAGAGCTGGAAGGTATTAATCTGAAAGTTCTGAAGAAATTTGAGTGAAGTAGCTGAGATAACACAAATAATTACTAAAAACAACAACTGTAATGGAAGACTAGAGTGGCCAACACTACTTATTTTGTCAAAGGAAAACTGATGAAGTTAGGCCAGTGATCCCCTTCCTTCACTAGCGGAAGAAGAGCTAAGAAACCATTTATTTGTACTAAAAATATCCATACCTAAGATTTCCAAAAAAAAAAAAAAAAATCGGACAAATCAGTGGGGTTAATTGATCAAAAAAATAAACTATTGCTAGCTGAAAGTGTAGCTAAATTGGTATACACTAGTTACCTCTCATAATAGCTGTTAAGTGACTAGCACTGTAAATCAGAAATTTGTTTCTCACCTAATTGAAGCAATTTTGCAATATATGGATACTGAGCAATAAGAAACTAATGCCTTTTTAAAATATAAATCCCTTCTGAAAATATAAATTTCTTCCCCAATCATGAAAAATTCTGTCTAATCAATCTTTAACTTAATTAAAAAAAAAATTACTAAGCTTATAGTGATTCATGTGAGCTCTTGTGTGTACCATATGGTGATAAATACCCTTTCTTAAAACATTTTCTTAAAACATGCATCTTTATCCACCCCACCAGTATCTGTGCATTAATTTTATCGACTTCTATGATTCCAAATCTCTGAGCAGCTTTTACACAGCTACCACTTTTTAAAAAGTTTCCTTTCTTCTTAAACTGGTTCCACTTGCACAACAGACAATAATTGTTCCTTGATCATTTTAAGCTCTATTGTCTTGTAACTCAACATGGCTAGAAACAGCTGCATTAACCTATTGCCCAGAAATTCAATCTTAATATAAATCATCTGTATCTAGCCTAGTCAAGTCTCAAGTCATTGGATCTAACCTCATGAAACACTGAAGTAAACTATTTTAGATTATCTTAAACTCAGCAATGAAAAGTTTATATAGCTACACACCATAATATATTCTCTATAGCTCATCCCCTGGAAACAGCCATATACAGTGGACCCTTGCTAGAGCGCGGATTCGCATATAGCGCGGTCGCGGCAATGGATCCCAAATTTAAACATTTAAATTGGGATCCATGATAACGCGGCCCCCGCTAGAATGTGGTTAACGCGGTACCGCGCATGGATCCCGAACCCCACGTTCTAGTGAGGGTCCGGTGTATAAGGTATGTTAGGCACACTGTATTACAGACCACTCACTCTTTAAGTGTTGTGTAATTGCTTAAACGTATTATGCAAGTAATAATACAGGACATGGTGTGGATTAGTCAGCCGGTATCTAGGCACATCAGAACATTTAATGCAGGAAATAATAATCTTTATTGGACACTGGATATAAGATGATTTAGGAAAAATTACCTTATAATCCAGGAAAGCTTCAGCAAGCTTGTTGCATTTGTCTTCCGTTTACTTCCAAGTGTAGGGCAACAATCGTTGTCCCCTTACTTTTGAGATATGGCTAGCAACAGCATGAGTTACATTCTCACATAGCATTACTGTTCAGGTCCTCCAAAGATTTTACCAGGCTCCTGAAACACGAAGAGGGAACTGAGGATCGGATATTCCTGACGTGTATATATAAAACTATACGGAGAAACTTTTTCAGAATAAGTTTGAGACAGTCATATATATATATATATATCTCATCCTGAAAGTTCACCAAGTTATAAGTAACTGAAAACAGAGTTATAATGGAAAGGGTTAGCCATCGTTAATATAAAAATCACTACTGCTCCACATGGTAATAAAGGAGCAGTAAAGGGCGCCATTTTTTGTATTTTGCTATTAGCAAGCAACTTTACTGTCTTATCACTTCTTTTTATTGAACATCCAGTAATTTGAGGTTTCTAATAAATTGTTCAGAGGATGTACAGAAAAGTTCCACACCACTGAATGGTAGGATATGGCCGAAAAGCCTAACGTTGCCCTATTTGATTATCACATCTCGTAGTACCTAGTCCATAATGGCTAATATGGTCCTTTACCTTTGAGTATCTATTTATTAAGGCCAAGATTTTCTATAGTAACTAGTGATTTTGTTTTTTGGGCACCCAACTTGAGATCTTGAAAGGGGCCTTATCTTCAGAATGAGCTGAGTACCTGCCCTCTGAAATCACACCCCTTTGAGTTGGACACTGCAAAATCACTGGAAAATCTGGGCTGCAAGCTGTTGGGTTTTTAACTGATAAGTCTTTAACATATTGCAAAATGATGTTCAATGAGGAGCAAATTGTTTTTTATCCTGTGACCCTGAGTTTTTTGTAGTGGGGCTCTTGACAATCATCCCTTTTTTTTTCTTTTTTTTTTTTTAGTTGGGCTTATAAAACAAAATACAGAATTTATTGACACTTAGCAGTCATTGAATGTTTCCCCCCTGAAACAAGGGGGAAACAGTAGCACTGGGGAGGCAGTAGCACTCCTCTGTAACAAAATTTGCAGATAACTCACTTTTTCAGGTTTCGCTCCAAGGCCGTGTCTACACTTGGTTTCTTTGCCTCATATTTTCCACGGTTGCTAAGTCTGTTTTGTTCCCACCAATGGGAGCGTTAGCGTGCTTTAAAAGAAAGGAGAGCTGCCGGTGGTTCCTGAGGTTTTAAGTACCATACTTGCTCTGAGCAGGATTACGTATACAGTGCTTATGTTGGTGGCCAGCTGGAGCCCACGCTACATTAGCACTCCCACCACTGTTACTACTGGTGGTGCTGAAGCAGTGGGATCTATTGTATAAGACTTGGATGCAAAAAAGCCTAATTTACATACAACCTACTTTAAACTTTAAGTATGACATATGACACCTCCTCTCAAATGTAGAAACTTTATGAAAACTAGACATAAATTAACATTTACTATATTTTATATCTTGGTCTTTGTTCTTTGTTTGTGTATAAGTGTACTGGAAATAAGAAGTAGTTTATTCAGAATATTGTTTATTTTAGCAAGTTTTTGTCCTTCAATGCTATCTAGTTCTTTGCACTACTCTGGAATTGTTTAATGTAAATTCTTTGGCTTGTTATGTGATAATACTTACAAGTATGCATATGTTGATGAATGTGTGGCTCAGTTCTTTGGCCACTTTAAAAATGCAGAATTGGGATGTTGGGAGAAAGGAAATCATCATTAATACAGATGAGAGAGATTGGCTTCCTTTTTTTCCAGACTTGGGGCGCATGTATAACCTTGTATCTCGAATCCAGGATGGCCTCGGAGAGCTGAAAAAACTCTTGGAAACGCATATTCATAATCAGGGTCTAGCTGCTATTGAGAAATGTGGAGAAGCTGCTCTAAATGCAAGTATCTTTTCAGATATAGTTTTGTATCTGACTGCTAACAGCTCATTTTGTGAGAGGTGGATGCTTTTGATAGTCCTGTGTGTGTATATTCCTTCAGAATAAAACAGCTGAGGACTAAACCGTTCAGATGGTTATAGTAGGTTGAAAATAAAATAACTGTAATAGAACTGTATTATTGCTATTTTTTGCCAGACTTCTTTCTTTCTCCTCCACCCACTGCTCAATTTGGGCTGCCTTTTCCGTTGACCCATTTGCTTGAACTAACTCTTTCAATAGATTCCTCCCTTTCAAAAACCATGAAACCTACCATTTCAAGAAGCATTCTAGACCACATATTCTTTACTCTGTACTGCATCACATGTACTTGTGCTCTCCACTTGTAAGCTTTTTCATGAACTGGTTTGCCCTTTTTTACCTGATGTGTACAGTATTATGTATGCTGAAAGTGATTATATAAAATTGAGACAAGGTGGTTGAGGTAATATCTTTTATTGACCAACTTCTGTTGATGAAAAGGAGCTCTGTGAAGCTCAAAAGCTTGTCCCTTCCAAGTCTGTAGCGCTCAAAAGCTTATCCTTTCCACTAATAGAATTTGTTCTTTAAACATGTAGCCTCCCCCACCTGTCTCTCTCATATACTCTCATCTACAACAATTTACTAGTACAGTATTCTTAGTAAAGAAAGTAATGCTGATTAATCATAATTGGAATTGTAAAGAGATCATTTAATGAGGCACCTGACTTTAATCCACAGAGGTTGAGATTGCCTCACCGAGCAGTATTTAAATAACTTTAAACTAGGGCTGTCAAGTGATGTAAAAAAATTAATCTTGATTAGTCGCACGATTATTTGCACTGTTATCAATATAATACCATTTATTTAAATATTTTGGATGTTTTCTACATTTTTAAATATATTGATTTCAATTACAACATAGAATACAAAGTGTACAGTGCTCACTAAATATTTATTTTTTATTAAAGGGGTTGCACTGTAAAAAACAGTATTTTTCAATTCACCTAATACAAGCACTGTACTGCAATCTCTTTATCATGAAAGTTGAACTTACAAATGTAGAATTATGTACAAAAAAAACCTGCATTCAAAAATAAAACAATGTAAAATTTTAGAGCCTGCAAGTCCATTCAGTCCTACTTCTTGTTCAGCCAGTCACTCAGACAAGTTTGTTTACATTTGTAGGAGATAATGCTGTTCACTTTTTGTTTACAGTGTCACATGAAAGTGAGAACATGTGTTCACATGACACTGTTTTTCCTGGCGTCACAAGATGTTTATGTGCCAGATGCACTAAAGATTCATATGTCCCTTCAGGCTTCAACCACCATTCCAGGGGACATGCGTCCATGCTGATGAAGGGTTCTGCTCAATAACAATCCAAAGCAGTGCTCACCGACGCCATATTAGTTTTCATGCTCTGAGTTAAATGCCACCAGCAGAAGGTTGACTTCCTTTTTTGGTGGTTCCGCATCGGAGTGTTGCTCTTTTAAGACATCTGAAAGCATTCTCCACACCGTGTCCCTCTCAGATTTTGGATGGCACTTCAGGTTCTTAAACCTGGGTCAAGTGCTGTAGCTGTCTTTAGAAATCTCACATTGGTACCTTCTTGGTGTGTTGTCAAATCCGCAGCGAAATTGTTCTTAAAAATTCCATGTACTGGGTCATCATCCGAGATTGCTACTACATGAAATATATGGCAGAATGTGGGTAAAACAGCAGGGGACATACAATTCTTCCCCTAAGGAGTTCAGTCACAAATTTAATTAATGCTTTATTTTTTTTTAACGAGTGTCATCAGCATAGAAACATGTCCTCTGGAAAGGTGGCCGAAGCATGAAGGGGCATACGAATGTTTAGCATATCTGGCACTTAAATACCTTGCAATGCCAGCTACAAAAGTGCCATGCGAACACTGTTCTTGCTTTCTGGTGATGCTGTAAATAAGAAGTGGGCAGCATTATCTCCTGTAAATGTAAACAAACTTGTTTGTCTTAGCGATACAAGAAGTAGGACTGAGTGGACTTGTAGGCTCTGAAGTTTTACATTCTTTTGTTTTGTTTTAGAGTGCAGTTATGTAACAAAAAAAAATCTACATTTGTAAGTTGCACTTTCATGACAAAGAGATTGCATTATAGTACTTGTATGAGATGAATTGAAAAATACAATTTCTTTTTATCATTTTTACAGTGCAAATATTTGTAATAAAAATATACAGTTTAATTTCAATCACAACACAGAATACA
Organism: Lepidochelys olivacea; assembly: GCF_965140295.1. Taxonomy (NCBI): domain Eukaryota; kingdom Metazoa; phylum Chordata; order Testudines; family Cheloniidae; genus Lepidochelys; species Lepidochelys olivacea. Next base: position 172,720,240 of record NC_140412.1, on the reverse strand, counting down.
ATGTAGAAATGAAAAAGTAAAAAAAAAATCCAAAATATTTAATAAATTTTAATTGATATTCTATTGTTTAACGGTGCGATTAAAACTGCGATTAATCATGATTAATTTTTTTAGTTAATCGTGTGAGTTAACTGTGATTAATCGATGGCCTTACTTTAAACACACACATTTCAGGTCATCAGATGTATAATTTTTCACATAACTGAAGGCATTTCAGTTTTATGGAGGGGAAAGGGAGGTTAGGCAGAGCAGAGTATATTCTCTTAATGAGGGGGAAAAAACTGAGCTCTGACTTCAGAAGCAAAATCATCTGGTTTTCAAAATGACCTCTTACAAAAATAAACTGGTGGCTTCATGAGGACTCTGGAAGCTACAACTAAAGAGTTGTGTGTTTTAAGCAAAGTGGTTGACTTTCTGGCAGGTCATAAAGTGAAAAAAACATTGCATTTCTTCCTCCTCTGCTGCTTTCCCTCCACAAATTCCTTGCACCTGTCTCCCTATTCCTCCTAAGAGCCACCACCTCCATTGCATTCCCTTGGGAACCATCATGCCTACTTCTCTGAACATACTTCTCCCTACACCTATATACAGCTACTTTTCTTTCCTTACCTCATCAGTACTCTTTTGACATTTAGCATCTTCAGATACTTCCTGTTGTGATCAAGAGACTCAATTTTTGTCTTGCATGTGCTCCTGAGATGCTTGCCTTAAATGTTTCTTGATCCTGAACCTTCTTGCAGTATTTGTAATTGATCAAGCGGGAACCTTTTTGTTAGCTTCTGGTTCTATTTTGGCTTACTTTGTTGGGAGTATGAATCATAATTTGCATTCTAGTAAAGTATTCAAAAGTAAGATCTTCTTATTGGAAAAATTAATTGCATGGTTTCTTCTAGAAATTGCCACATTGTGGTTGATTGAACAACAAACTTATATCTGGTTTTAATTAAACTTATGTCTTCAAAACGTGTCCTTGTTGGACACTTGCATAGTGCCGGGTTGAATAGATCGTTGATTTTCCTTTTATACTTTATGCAGTAGCAGTGATTATTGTACATTCAGCATGTCCAAGTATGTAAAAATCAACTCTGAGCAAATTACATATCTGTTACTGTAGTAATGACTAAAATAAGTTTCCCTTGTCACTTGAATGCTCTTAATAGTCTAGAACCTACTTCTATTTTTAAAATAATACTTCTAATCCTTACCCCTCACCCCACCCCCTTTTTTTTTTTTTTTTTTTAAACTTTCACTCTATAAACCTGCTTAAGAGGACATTGGTCACCTGCATTGTTTGGAGACACTTGCAGAAAGTTGAACAAGTTTCATTGCAAGCAACAGACTGTTTTTTCTTTCAGGATCCAAAAATGTATGTACAGACAGTGTTGGATGTCCATAAGAAATATAATGCTCTCGTGATGTCTGCCTTCAACAATGATGCTGGCTTTGTGGCTGCACTAGATAAGGTACCGTATGTTTAATGTCTGTGGTAACCATTATATCTCTCTGAGTTAGGGGATTTCAAAACTTTGACTTTCTTGTGTAATTTGCAGGCTTGTGGTCGATTTATAAATAATAATGCAGTGACAAAAATGGCTCAGTCATCCAGTAAATCTCCAGAGTTGCTGGCACGATATTGTGACTCCTTGCTAAAGAAAAGGTAGGTCTTACACGAAAAGTTAAAAATTAGTTTTCTAGTGTTTCTTGTTTAAAAAATTGTAATCATCATAGTTGTGAATTGAAATTACACATTGCATCTGCAGAAATATATTTACATTGTTAAACACTTAATTCAAGCAAAAAAAGATAATGCTGTAATTGTTTGAAAAGCCTTTATAAAAAGTTGAATAAGGAACATGTTAGAAAAACTTCGTTTTCCAAAGTAAATTGCATATTGGACTTAAGTTTCAGTTCACAAGTCATGAATCTAGAATATAACGGTATTCATAAGTTATGAATAATAAATTTGTTCAGTAATGCACTTCTTTGACTGCAGCTCTAAGAATCCAGAAGAAGCAGAGCTAGAAGATACACTCAATCAAGTGGTAAGATTCTTAAATACAGTTTTCTTCTACATAAACTTTTAAATTTCATAATAATTTTAAGGTTATCACAGGAGGTTGCAGGTCATGTGCAGTCAGAACTTTTATTCTGTGTATTTCATTGCTTAAAGTTTTTGGTAACATTATTTTTAAAAAATGCCAAAAGTGTGTTTGTGTGTGTGTGTGTGTCTCTCTCTCTCTCTCTTTTTTTAAAGACTTCTTCATTCAGTCAATAGTATACCTCAGAAAGCTGAACAGAATCAACATTCTTTTTAATATGTATTATGGTGTAAAACCATTTTATCTCTTCTGAACTATTTCAAAGGTTAACATGTAAAAAAAACCCTGCATTTACATTTCAAAAATAATTATGACACTAAAATGTATGACACTTTTAATGAAGTAAAAATTGGATTTGATACAAATTTTCAGGTGTGTTCCTTTTGTAAAAAGTTTTTTTTTTGGTTTTTCCAGATGGTTGTATTCAAGTACATTGAAGACAAAGATGTGTTTCAAAAATTCTATGCTAAAATGCTGGCAAAGAGACTGGTGCACCAGAACAGTGCTAGTGATGATGCTGAAGCAAGCATGATCTCTAAACTTAAGGTAAGTCTTCCCTTTCTTAGCACTGGCTAGGGAGGCAATGTTCCTTTCAACACGTGATGCATGTATGCACTTTTTAATATTTGATCAGAAAAATACAAAACTTAAAGTTCACACGTCTTTTAACCGACTGGCCATCAGTCTGTCTTTGGAATGAGATCTTGAAGTGGTCCTGCTGTTGTCCACGCAAACAACTGCTGAAACAGCTCCCCAGACTGCCACTTTTCTCTATAACCCTGAATGCTGCCTTAAGAACAATTGATTGCTTTTTGTGTTGCAATTTGGCATGGGCAATAAATAAAATAATCATTAATCAATACAGTTGAGTTCATAATTTTTTTGCGTAATTGTGCTGCTGTTTACAACAATCTTGCCAGATCTTATTTGTGTGCAGTTTTTTGAAGGGGGAGTAAAATGTCAGTAACTTTTTCATTCTCATAGTTGTTATAAAGGGCTAGCAAGTAGACCATACGTTGAGACTAGTAAATTTTCATGACAGTGTTCCCTGGCTGGTTTATTTTAATTTTTAAAATGTTGATCTCACATTTTTGGTGGCAGAACAGCTACAGAAGAAGCAATTAAAATAACACAACTTGTCTAAATGGGTTCAGAACTTTCAGAGTGATTTTTGGACATGCAGGGAATGGGTTGCCATATATTCCTCTAGCAAAATTGATTCCGATCAGAGAAACCCTACTTTTCTTGTTCTGTTTGTTCTCCCTGTGTCAAAATACATGATCTTTCAGACAAAGCTGTGCTCTTTAATTTTACAGCAAGCTTGTGGTTTTGAGTACACCTCTAAACTTCAGAGGATGTTCCAAGACATTGGTGTAAGCAAGGACTTGAACGAGCAATTCAAAAAGCACCTGACAAATTCAGAACCATTAGATTGTAAGTATTCAATTTAATATAACCTTTCTCTTAAAAGCTAAGTTATTGGTGAATTAGCCATACACTCCCTTAATTGTAGAGATACAAGGGGAAATGACCAAGTGTTAAATGAGCGAAGTATTTGATTCATGTAGCATGCCACTGAAAGCTAGAGTTATTAAAACTTCAGCTTGGATAGACTTTTTTTGGGTCTGTTCACTGTCTTCAAACAGCACCTCATGCCTCCTGATATGAACAGGTTCCTCTTTGTTTTACAGATCACTGGGGTTAGCTGTTACAGAGAGAGGATTCAACATAGTGTATCCCCCTCTGCTAAAAGTGAAGCCTGGTGTTTTTGTTAAATGTTTTTTTCCTTTGACCAAAATCATCGCTTAAACAGGGAGACTTTTAGGAATAGTACTGAAAAACGACAGGTCCTCCTTTAGCTCGGTAATTAGGCCTGTCGCTTTCAGATTCAGAGGTCTCTGATTTCAGTTTCTTCTTGAAATGGAGTGCTTCAAGATAGAGTTATCACTTGGTTTTCAGTTAATTACATTCCGTGTTGTGCAAGGTCCACTTCAGGTTTTATATAATTTTATTTTGTAATACATAATGTATTCACTTCTGCCTTGTATCTCAGAGTCTTTCTGTGCTGCAAAAAAAGTCTCAGACCCCAGGTCAACAGGGCTAAAAATAACAATGTAAACGTTCTCACTAGTTCTGGAGTCCGGGCTCTGAGACCCACACCTCCTTGCTGGGTCTCAGCGCCCAGGCTCCAACCTGAGTGAGAACGTCTACACAGGAGCACTGGAAGTTCCCTAAAACCTCCCAGTCTGTGGCCCCATCCCCTGCTCCGCTTCTTCCCTCTGAGGCCCCGCCTCAGACTCACTCATCTCTGCCCCTGTCGCCCGTCCTTAAGGCAGGTAAAAAGTGATGGGGCCATTGCCCTCTCAAACCCCCACTTCCGGTGCCCCTGCATCTGCGTTTCTGTTTTTATCTCTGTAGCATTAGTCCCAAAAGTCTGAGTCAGTTGACCTGAACTCTTAAGACTTTTTTTTGCGTTTTGTTTTTTCTCTCCATTATAGATGCACTTTGAGTCTCAAAAGCAATTGACAAACATAAATTTGCCACTTGTGTTCTTGCCAGTAGCAGATTTTTAATTAAATGGTTATGCATGAATTTTGAAAAACCTTATATTTTTCTCTTTTTTTGAAAAGTAAAAACAGGGTAATGAATGAGATTAAATGCATGCAAATGTCAGGGAATATTGACTTTAGATTCTGAGTAAATACACATCTGACCCCTCAACCCTATCTTTGCCTCACACAGTGACTTTAATTTTAACAATATGTTTTATAAATAGTAATAGTTACCCATTATCTTTTGATATTAGTGTCATCACCAGGTCAGGCAACACAGAAACCTCTCCTGTTCGAGTTGGCCTCTCCCAAACTGCACACTGACAGGTCCATAATACCAAAGGGGAGATAGCTGTTAGCCTATTAATCTATGTATGTTTCTTTTCCAGTGGATTTCAGTATACAGGTTCTCAGTTCTGGATCATGGCCCTTTCAGCAGTCCTGCACATTTGCTCTACCTTCTGAGGTGAGGTGATAAGCTTTTTAATCTTCTATTAAATAAACTAAAGTTTCAGTTTAAGTTTTTTTCAGAGATGACCTAAAATGAACTCCCAAGTATTTTCTGACATAAAATGTCATGACTTGAACATTTTTGCCTCTGTTAAAGGTGACCTGCAAAGAATTTATTCAAATAAAAAACCTAGATTTTAAATCTCTTGTTTTATGGTGTATAAAGAAAACCTGATTTTTTTTTTCCTGATTTTTTTTATTTTCAAAGTATCAGAAATGTCAAGTTTCGTCTTTCCTGATTGTGCTGGAGGACCTCCCAGGGGGAGGTCTGAGATGTGTAATCCTTCTTTGTTACTGATGGGGCACTCATAATCTTTAAACAAGATGGCCTTCCTCCAAAACGTTCAGTAGTCATTAAAATAAAATGAGTGTATGCTTTTAAAGCTCTTATTTTTATTAAGATACGTTGACCCTCTCAATTACTCAGCTTTCAGTCTGTTGATTCTTGAGATGACATGATGGCTGGTTTTCCAGTCTCTGTGGTCCTCATGCTAGCTAAGACCTGAATTTCTGACTTAACAAATGAGTAAGGGAGTAGAAGAGGGGGGAAAGGAAATGACCTTTAAGGCCCTTCTTAATACTTGGAAAGAAACAAAAGAACAATAAGCCTGTTTTCTTTTCCTTTCCATATGACATTTAAAGTGAAGTTGCTCACAAAAGGAAACTCGTATGCAAGTCTGAAAAACCTTTTTTACATTTTCTATCTAGCCCCCCCTCCCTCCTAGGGAAAGGGCATGTTAACAAAGGGTGGTCTGGATTGATTTACACGCTGTAGATTCAAATATACTTCCAAGTGTGAAAATGCAGTGATGTTGTTTTCATTTTTATTTTTTTTATACAGTTGGAACGAAGTTATCAGAGATTTACAGCTTTTTATGCCAGTCGTCATAGTGGAAGAAAATTGACCTGGTTGTATCAGCTATCCAAAGGGGAACTGGTTACCAACTGTTTCAAAAATAGATACACATTACAGGTAAGAATAACCTTGTATTAGTGAAAAGGTTTAGTGAATAATTGAGTAGTCTAAACATTTTTGTGATGAGTTCTTCCAAGCTGTTCTGTAGAGGGACCTTAGTGTTGGAAGTCCCTAACTTGGTCTATTTTTTGGTATATGTCAGGTAAATTACAAAATTATACATGTAATTCTGTGTATTGGGGAGCAAAGTTTCAGAATAAATGTTTCATGTATCTTAAAAATAAGAGGCAAGCCTTCACAAGCATCCCTACAAAAGCAAAACACAAGTGCACGATGGTGGAGAAAAAATTAGGAAATATATTTTAGTTCTAAACTTTGGAGGTGGTTAAAGAGTGAGAAGGAAAATCATTTAAAAATTATGCATATCACTGAGTTTCCTTTTAAAGTGTTTAAGGGCCAGATTTTCTGAAGAATTCAGAACCCACTTAGACATAAAAAATAATGTGGGTAGATTTTTCAAGTGCTCAAAACCGTAAAAGGCTCCCTTTGGAAATCCTTCCCACTTCATTTTAGTGCCTAAATAGGAGCTGAGCTCTTTTGAAAATGTGGCCTTAAAAGTTTTTCCATTGCTTTTTTCCAAAAGATTTCTAGCTTGTCTTAATCCTTGTATGCCAGCAGTCCCTGAGATATCCATTGTAAGAAGATGAACTGTTTTTTAAAAAAAAAAAGTGAGATCAGTGGGTTGATAGTTTTATAACCCCAGCACCTATTTTATACTCCTTTTTAAAATGGCTGAGTACATTCTCCCAAAGTTATTCAGTATGGTATAAGCTTCTGGTTTTCGGGGAGGGGCTAAATCTGACTTAGATTCTGCCCTGAATTAAAACAGTGACTACCTATGTCAACACACAAACAGCCTAATATAAATATAGGGTATGTTGAGCTCTATTTTGTACTTGTCTGAACACTGAAACCAAGTGAGTAAACGCTATATAATGGGATTTGACGTTAGCATTTTAAATTCATGTAATAATTTCGGTAATCCTCCAAGGCTATGTCTACATTACGAGTTTGGGAGGTGATTCCCGTGCTTGTGTATAACATTCATGCTAGCTCTCATCCAGTAGCAGTCTAGCTGCAGCAGCATAGGTAGTGGCAGTGGAGGCAGGGCCAAGCCCATTGGTTTCAGGCATGTGTGTACTTGGCACGGATCAGCTGCTGCTACTCGTGCTGTCATGGCTACGCTGCTATTGACACTTACGCCAGCTCGATGAGAGCTAGCGCGAGTACCGGTACACTCAAATCAGATTCCTAGCTCGTAGTGTTTGACCCTAAAGCGTGTGTATATTGTGCCTGGCCACTCTGAAAACCACGTATGCACATCGCTTAACTCACAGGAGTAACCCAGTTGACTTAAAAGCTAAACGTGTGCATAATTGTGTGCAGGATCAGGTCTTTTATCTGACCAGCTAAAATAAACTGAGACTTTTGCCTTCTCAAATACCTTACTCAGACGAACTTATGCATTTAATGTACATTTATATTGTCAATACTACTGGCGATAAACATGAACAAACCATAAGTGTGTGACTGTAGTTCATCGGCCTTGATGAAATTAGTCTCTTATCTACAGTTGTATGTTAAATGTTTCCAATGTCATGTTGTGAAATCCAATAGTCTGTGTCTAGGTTCTGTATTAAGGATAAAGTGGAAAATACTCATAATTGGGTAACAAATATTTTGAAATCAGAAAACGTATGGGTAAAGAGAGAGCTATAGCTTTGGCACCACGATACATGGAAGGAACCGTCTTCAAGTAGTTCAACTGGTCACAATCGTAGGATTTAAATTTAAAGAATACTGGAACAATGGTGGGCACATGCAAAATACACAGAGAGACTTGCTGCATTGCATAATGATTCCATTCAGGGTTCCTGGTCTGAAGATTTATCTCCCATTTTAAATAGCAAATCTTGTGTTTTATTGGCAGTTCCATGAAGCTCTTTAAAGAGCACAGTCTGAAAGCATGTGAGCCTAATTTCTCAGTTCTCAATTATCGTTCACACGTACACCTGTCATTCAAGTTTGTGTTTGTGTCAGAAGGCATGAATATGTCTCACTGTTAGTTGTGCTGCAAACATTATGCCTATTTGCTTTCTCATTATATTTTGGCATACAGGAAAATTTACTCAAAATCTTTCAAAAAATAACTATAGTACAGTCCCTAGCTCCCATTTTTTAAAAATAGTACATCTTTGAAAACTAGATTTTTGCTTAAACATCCATTTGAATGCTGTTTAATAGCTGAGAAGAAATGGTAAACTTGGATACGAAGGATCATTTAAAAGTACATTGAATATTCACTTTTTTAAAGTGATGAATCCTTCCAATAGAGTATTATGAACTTTTGTTTGCCTAGCCATAATTGTTTAATTATCAGGTTTCATCAAGGTTTCAATTCAGTCGGGGGGTGGGGTGGGGGGAGGCGCTGTTTGTGGGTGTGCGTGTTCGTGATTGGTGAATTTTCCAAGGCATTCAAGTTCAAATACACATTCAAGTTGTGCGTATTTTCACTTAGATTTTATATTTGGCCTTTCTTTTCTTTCTTTGGGGTCTGGAAGGCATCGACGTTCCAGATGGCAATCCTACTACAGTACAACACAGAAGATGCCTATACTGTTCAACAGCTGACAGACAGTACTCAGATAAAAATGGTAGTGTCTTAATTATGTATTGTATTACACTAGTTTTATGTTACCACTGCAATGTAAAGTCTCTGGTCATAGGGTTCAGCCCACTTACTGCTATCATGAAAAGGGGAGCAGAAGGTGAGATCTGTTTGACTTAAACGTTAGTTTTTGTTCTTCTGGTAGCAGTTGTGTTGCTTTGTTGGTCAACTTACCTTCCTGTTCAGTTTCCAGTAATCATAACCTCTTCTAGGTTTTATTTCTGAGGTTTCTAGCAAATCCTGAAGTGTGTAGACACTCTTACTAATCACTATGCTGAATTCTTTAGAATTATATTACTCTCTGCCTCTCTCCTCTGCTCCTGTAATTCGTCATTGGTTTTCTAGTGCGTGTGTTTTTGTTTTAAAACTTCTGTTTTTGGGAAACCTGGTAGTCTCCCTTTATTATCAAGTTCCTAGACTTTCCCATATGTTTTATATCCTGAAAGATTAAGAACGTGAACACGTTGAGAATATAGGCACATTGGCTAAGCGTTTGTTTTACTTGGAGAGGCAATGCCCTACTGTTTCTTCAAAAGCAGACGCTGTACCTCAACTGTTAAGAACCAGGTAAATAGGCTCACATGAGGTCTGCTAGGGCATGTCAGGGAAAAGCAAATTATCCATGGTCTGCAAACTTAAGTGACCTGCCAAAGAGAGAATAAATCTGTGAACACAAATTAGAGTTTTGGATGCTTCATAGAAAATTCATAGGTGTTTGTCCACAGGGGGGAATTGCCTCTCTTTTATGGACATTGTCAGCCACCGAAGTAGCTGCACCCAGTGCAAACCAATAGCTGTAAACAGATAGAGCTGCTATTTTCACGGATGGAGCTTCCACCTGCTTCAAACTGGGTTCAGTTTCAGCAGGGAAAATAGCAGCTTCACATGTCTATACTGGAGATATACACTGGTGCAGCTTCCTCAGGGACTGGCCTCCAGTGTTTTGTATTGGGAAAAAAATATTCAGACATCTGCCATCGTGCATTTTCTGAGTTCTTACTCAGCATAAATGAAATAGTCTTTGGATAGATGCTTTCCTGCATGTCAGCACTATTTCGTGGGGAAAGGGTCATTAATGGGGTAATTGGAAATTTGTCTGGTTGAGGAACCTCAGAGTAGTCTGGCACAAAAAAGGGGAAAATCTACGATTGGGTTCATGCTAAAGTGGAATGCTTTGTCTTTAGTCCTCTAAAATGAAAAGTTTTTAATATTTCCCTGAAGCTTTTGTGGTATTTTTCAATCATTTATTCTCACTGTCTGAATGCTCGACATGTTGTATTTTTCAATTTTTCTGTACCTATTGGTGATTTTTTTCAATTCTGCCTGCAGGACATATTTTTGTAGCTATGAAAAATGAAATTTGAATAGTTCCAGTACATTGCAGGACCTTTCAATTATTTTGTTATAACTCAATGTCAAAATTCATTGGACATTTGAAAGAAAAATGTATTTTAAGTTTGCATTGATAATTTCTCCTCTAACTTGTAGGATATCTTGGCACAAGTTCTACAGATCTTACTGAAGTCAAAGTTATTGGTAAGCTCTTTTGCTTTCTTGCATATTTAATTTATAGAAAAACATTTTAGCAAATATACAATAATTTTTTGTTTGTTGTAGGTTTTGGAAGATGAAAATGCAAATGTGGATGAGGTGGAATTGAAGCCAGATACCTTAATAAAACTATATCTTGGTTACAAAAAGTAAGAAGAATCTAATAGTATAAACCAGTTGTGTATAAATGGTAACAATCTGTTTCTCTGAAGCTCCTGCTATTTATAGTGTCACTTTAGCAATGCTATAGCTATGGTTGAGCAAGCAGTCTAATGGGTCTATAAAGCAAACAGGATGGCACTCACCAGCAGTGTCAGTAAACATACTCTCACCTCTTCAGCTCTTGATTCTTGCTAGTCACTGGGGCACAGTAAAATCTGGTTTAATTTAGTTAGACTTTGATCACGTAGACACATTTGGCTAGTGTGCCATCACCCGTTTTTTGCCATTGGTCCTGACTTACGCAAGCCAAGTAAATAAATTACATTTAAAGGGGTCTTAATTTAAAAAAAAAAAAACCCACCAAATCCAAAGATTTAAGCGCATGGCCATTAAAAACAGCCCCTGAAAAAGATCAGTGTGCTTATTTAGAGATTTTGAGCGCTGAAGTGCCTTAAAAACTAGGATTCTCTTTGCAGTTTCTTTTTTTTCGCTCCTGTTGTTCCAATGCCATTTTTATAGCTATACATCTCAAACTATACAGTAGTGGTTTTTGTGTAATCTCAGTTATGAATTCCATACTGATGATGGTTTATTTAAGAAACCTTTTAGTCTAGCGCATGTAACTTAATCCACATTCTAAAAAATAAACCACATTTTGTGTGAAATGAAATGAAATTTGTATTTAGAAATCCTCCCTTGTATTTAATCTTTTTTTCCTTTCCTCCATATCTGAGCTAGAGGGATGTTCCAAACAAACTAGAGGGCTGAGTATTCTCTCTTATGAGAATTCATAAACAGTTATATTATTTGGTGTTAGCAACACTGATGTTGTTATGCTTTGTCTAGAAGTAACCTCTTATTTACATGTAATTATAGCCATATCAGATTTACAAATTCTATAGTCGAGTGTTCTAAAATAATGTCACTTATTTTAAATGTGGAATGGTAATAATTAGCCATGTGATCAGCAGGTACCATGATCATCCTTGTGCAGTGTTCTTTAACACTGGATGTATTTCTACCTGTTTTGTTTTAATGTTCACTATCTTTTTTTTATACTCTCCTTTTTACGAAGCAATCACTTCTTTTGTTTGAATTTCAAAATCAGTTAAATAGAGGAAATTCTGTTTTCACCAGTGCAGTGAATTCATAGGGATGTTTATAACTATGGCTTATTTGAAAAATATCAAACTGCAATAGTGGGTTTTGGGTCAGGATTTCTACCAATCTTCATAAAATATACAAATGTGTAATGCAACAATATCTATACTTGAAACAAATTAATTAACATTATTATGAAGGAAAAATTCCAGATTTAATCAATCCTCTCCTTGCTAGGATCAGAATGTAGTAAGTTAACCAACATATTGACTTTTCTCCTAAATGTTGTAATTCCCTGTTGTCCATGTGTATGCTCATAGAATTGGAGTGCAGCATCAGTTCCATTTCTCTCTCATAGAGGCAGCACTCCAAGTGAGGCCAAAAGTCTGTGGGATAACTAATTGCAGTTGATCTGGTAAATAAACAATAATCCAAATTGTTCACAGCTTGTTCTTGAGGAAGATTAAGTGGTAAATTTTCAAAGTTCTGTTTTCAAAAGTAACTTACAAGCCTAACGGTCAACGAGACTTAGGTTTCCTAAGTACCCGAGTGACTCTTGAAAATAGGGCTTTGGCTCTTTTGAAAATGTTATCCTTGGTTCCCAGAACAAATCTTAAGCTTTGTTTTATTTTTAGGTAAATTTAATACAAATGGAAGTTTTGCTTTGAGTTTTTATTGTTAAAGTTCCTGCAGTATCAAACTCTCTCATATGCATTGTGCTAGTAGTTGTTGAGGACCAGAAAGTGAAACTGGCATATAGGGTTGTACTGTCTTAAAGCCCTGATCCTGTGACAGTGACCGTGTCTGTGTGGATGGACCCATATTGACTTCAGTGGGGTTTCACATGGGTGCCAGGATCGACACATGAGGATGCAGTTCCAGTTTTGGGTTCCATGTGAAGTACAATGTAAATAGTGAACAAATATGAATGGTAAAAATAAATGAACCTTAGAACTGAGTAATGCAGGTAAATCTCCCCCCCTCCCCCCCAGATATAAGTTCCTTTTAAGTTTCAAAGTCTGTACTCCTTTGACAGTCAAATGCACAAGTAGTTTTTATTTGACTTTTGTGATCAAAATTCCTAGGTTTCAAACATTATATTTTGTTATCTTAGTTATTTTTAAAACAAAGCCATAGTTTGAGATCTATTTGGTTTTCTCCTTAAAAGAAGACTCAAAACTTAATTGAAATGTGCAGTTCTCCCAATTTAAGTCTATGCTTTTGCACCAGAATTTTGTCCAAATGTGTTCTGATTCTGCAAACTCAGGGGGGGCTATTCACATAAGAAAGAGTTTGATGGATAAATCTCATTATCACTTTGAAAAATCACAAACCTTTCTTGTATTCACCATTTTGTTGGGATTATGGTATATAGGGTCCAGTTGTGCTTCTGTACCCTAGAGTACAATGAAATGTATTCCATCTGGCCTAGGTAGCCTTTACAATAAAGAATATCACAGTGTTAAGATCATTTGAAGATCACTGCCCAATGTCACATTTGGGAGAAAGGAGGCAACTATGCAATTTCTCTCCTATCCTATCCTCCTTGTCCCTAAGTAAGAAAAGCTGTGTTGGGAGCAAATGGGGGAAATTCGTTCTTTTTGTAGAACTGGAAATGGAAGGAGTAATCAGATATTCCCAACTTTCCATTCAGATTTTCTTTCTGAAATTAGGCTAATTATTTACTTCCCTTTCCTGGCAGCAAAAAATTGAGGGTCAACATCAATGTGCCAATGAAGACTGAACAGAAGCAGGAGCAGGAAACTACACACAAAAATATAGAGGAAGACCGGAAACTACTGATTCAGGTGCGTTGGATAGTAGTTTGATGAGATCAACCACATGCCATTGTAGGCGATCTACGACTGCTAGTACCAAATATCTCCAGCTGCCGGAGAGTACACTAAATAGCTCTTGAGTTACTGCAGTGAATTCTTTGCCAGGTGTCTGGCTGGTGCGTCTTGCTGACATGCTCAGGATCTAGTTGATGCCATATTTGGGGGTCAGGAAGGAGTTTTCCCCCAGGTCTTTGCCTTCCTCTGCAGCGTGGAGCATGGGTCAGTTCCTGGTTTAACTAGACAAAATGAGAGATTCTTTATAACATGAAGTCTTTAAATCATGATTTGAGGACTTCAGTGACTCAGCCAGAGGTTAAGGTCTATTATAGGAGTGGGAGGCCTGAGGTATGCAGGAGGTCAGACTAGATGATCACAATGGTACCATCTGGCCTTAGTCTGAGTATGCTTCAGCCCATGAACTAAAGCTCATAACTTTTCAATACTTTTCATGAAAATATTGCAAAATCTTGCTTTTTTATATTTATTCCTAAAAGGACACGATTCCTGGGTAAAACAAACTTGAAACAAAAGACATATAACAGGATTTTCAAATATTTATCTTCTATAAATAGAAAATGTAGGGGGATGGCTTTTTGTTGTTGCTGACATTGAACAACATAGTAAGGAGCGTTTAGGTTCTGAGGATTCATACATTGATTTTGCTGGGCATCTAGACGAGATGTAAACTCCAGAACGTTGTTCAGATTTAGATGAGCATCGTGGAGTCGGCTTGCATTGTACCAGCTGCAACTCCAAATCCACCTACCGAGGAAAAAGTTGTATTGGCTCTAAGTGTGAGCCTCATTTTCGAAGTGAAGTACATTCATTCAGTAGGCTGCTTGTCTGACACGGTTCTGGCTAATGTTGCCATCGCTGTCCATTACTAATCCTGGCCTTATGCAAAGCAATTTGTAATCATGTAGATTCTTATGTGCCTAAGAACAGGCTTATGGCGAGTGTTGACTGTTTTAATCACTCTGAAACTTCTCAGTAAGAACTCTGTGTATGCGCATTGCCTCTCGTTGCACCACTGGTCAATGTTTTCATCCCCCTCTTCGTTAGCAGATACAAGCCACTGGTAGAGGCATGATAAAGCTCTGAAGGCAGTGTTTCCCAAACAGCGGGTCACAGGAAGGCTCTAGATGAGCTGTGGGCCTGATGCGGAGGAGAGGCCCCCAAGGGGGAGAGAGTGTTGGAGAGTGAGTCCACTGCTCAGTGGTGACTCCTGTCTGGGGTGACCAGACAGCAAGTGTGAAAAATCGGGACGGGGTGGGGGGTTAATAGGCTTCTATATACGAAAAAGCCTCAAATATCGGGACTGTCCCTATTAAATCGGGACATCTGGTCACCCTACTCCTGTCCTGTAGGACTGGGCCCAGCTCCAGGTGTTGCCATCTGGTGAAACGCTACACTCCCTGATTTGACTCGGCCACCCCTCTGTTATGACAGAGGAGGCTGGGCCAAACCTGAGTTGCCCTGTGACCCCATATGCTACGTTGCAGTCCTAGGGTTGCCAACTGTCTAATTGCACAAACCCAAACACCATTGCCCTGCCCTTCTCCGAGGCCCCACCCCTAGCTCACTCCAGCCCCCTTCCCTCCCTCGCTTTCCCCCACCCTCACTCACTTTCACCGGGCTGGGGTAGGGGGTGCAGGGGTGGGGCTGAGAGGTTTGGAGTCTGGGATTCGGACCCTGTATGGGTCTCAGAAAGACAAATGGAGTTGGTGGGTTGTCTTAGTAAAAAGTTTGGGAACCACTGGCTTGATCCACAATGGCAAATTGTATCTTCCTAAGAAAGTCTGTTTCTACTTGCTATTTAGGCTGCTATTGTGAGAATTATGAAAATGAGAAAGGTTCTAAAACACCAGCAGTTGCTTGGAGAAGTTCTAACCCAGCTGTCCTCAAGATTCAAACCACGAGTTCCAGTAATTAAGGTATGTCAGATCAGCAATAATGGATCTTAATTTTTTTAACAAGTGTCTGAGTTAATGGAATGATTTTAGAAAGATTAAAGAAATAACTTATTCAACTATTATACTTTTAAGTAGGAAACGTTTAAATATTCTCTTATAGCTTCTCCAAACATATTGGTATGGGGAAGCTAAATAATAAGACTTCGTCATGTGCCAATAAGCATACTGTAGCGTGAATTGTAAAATAATAATTTATCATACAGTTGTCAAAATAAAGGAACCAGATACATCTTGGTTTAATTGTTTTATTGCTCACTTACAGAATAATAATGTTCAGTGAGTCTCCCAGGGAATTAGTGACATTTGACAGTATCAAATCACCTTTATTTCATTGAATGGTGTTTGTGAGTGGCGTCTTCGAGGCATGGCCAAAAAATTCCCATAGTTTAAATGGTCCATTATTTATGCCATTTCCCTGCTAAATAGTTTTAATGCTAGTCTTCAGGAGAAATATGTATTCAGCATGGCACTTAACAGTGAAAACTGTTAAAAGCTTATAGCAAGCAAAAAGTTTTCTTGCTCTTAAAATACCTGCTGCAAAGTGCCTGTCTGGGGTTTGTTTTATGAAATGCACTCCTGGCCTTTCCCCATCTCTCCTACAGAAATGCATTGACATTCTGATTGAGAAGGAGTACTTGGAGCGTGTGGATGGTGAGAAGGACACCTACAGTTACTTGGCTTAGCATTTTTATTAGCAGTTGTCTGACTGTGTGAGACGCTCAGCAAATAGTTATGTGATTGAAAGAATGAAAACAACTGAACTTCATAGCAGCCAGTCTGCTGCCATTTGGACCTCCCTTTTTAATAACTGAGACCAGGACTCCCATCAGCCAGTCTCAGATTTACATCGGAACTGCTCAGGATTGACACATTTCAAGTATGTAAATATGGACACCGATGCCATTTAACCTAATTTAAGAACAGAAAGGAATCAAACCCTTCTCCACTGAGGGTTGCATGCTACTGCATTTAAATCAATACATGGGCTATATGCTAAATAGCTGCCCCCACAGGCAGTGCTTAGAAATGTCGGCAGCACTTTGAGAGCGAGTCTGAAGGGACCTATGTGTAATCTGCTATGAAAACCCATTTGTATAGTGTGTTTCATTTTTTAATGTGATAAATAAAAAAAAAATTAAAAGATTTCTGTACAAGTTGCATTTGGTTTTATTGTTCTAAGTTTCACTACTTTCTAAATGTAAATAAAAGGTCTAATGATTATGAAAGCTACAGTAATTCATTAGTTTTGCTTTCTTTCATTTCCCTGTGATTCAAGCAAAACACAGCACTGGATTGAAAAATCATTCTGTATCTGTGGCTTGGTGGGGGAGGAGTGTGCACTGAATTGTGTGCACGGATTTTTTCAAGATAAATAGCAGAAACTTGGAAGATGGGCAACAACGTTTTGGCATTTGTTTCAGAATTTTTCTCAAAATGGATACACCAGAAACTAAACTCATCTACTTATGCTGTTAGGTGATATTTTTGGCCAAGATTAATCATGTCACTTTTCTGAATAGTGTGGTAATATATTTTGGATGCACATTCCCACAGACAAAACTATTAAAATTAGGTACTTAAAATGGGAATAAATGCTTTAGTTTTGAATCTTAGAGCATGTGTGCTGATGCTCAATCTTTTTTCATATAGTGAGTGAACTCTAGCTCTAACATCTACAGCATTGTTTCTTTAAACTTACATAATCTCCTGGCTGTGGAAGCCTGATTAAAATACAATAAAGCCAAACCCTTGTTTCCTAATGGTGGGAGTTCTGTACTCACTATCTCTACAAATGGAAAATAAATTCTTGCTCTGAGCGTTTCCAAGTCCTCATTGTGAGCAGAGGCTCCAACTTGATTTTCCAGGTGCACCTTCTGCACTCAGACACACCATAGCATTAAACCTTTTTCTTAGAAATCCCCATTCCCTCACAGTGTGCGTTATGGGAAGTGAAGAGAGGTGGCTAACAAAGATGTGTGAGGAGATTGTCTTGGCAACTCTGCACCTCCTGGACTTGAAGCATTTAGAGGGGATAAAACGGTTCTGGTTTTGCTTTGTTGAAAACACTGCTGCTTTGCCCTAGTGAAGACGTAACAAAAAATGGCCAGAAAAAGTGGCAAAAATGACTATACCCTATTGAATTAATTGTGGGGAGCTGTTACAAGTGAGCTAAAGGCTTTAAAAACAGTCTTGTGTCACACCCATCTCTAAGATCCCCTTTAACTAATCTAAAATCCCCTTTAACTGGGATTTGGTCCTGCTTTGAGCAGGGGGTTGGACTAGATGACCTTCTGGGGTCCCTTCCAACCCTGATATTCTATGATTCTAAGAGGTGTGCATGCTGCTACTAGGCCTGTGTCAACACACTGCAGTCTGCCCTTACAGTAATACAAACTGTTGGGAAGGTGGTAAATGCCATTTGTAGTTTAGAGGAATGTTTTTGCCAGTTTTAAAGTGCTGCATTTTTGACACACTGACTTGTATGCAAGCCATGGAGTTGGTGGTTGTTTTGGGTTAGGCTCATTCAAAAATGTTTCTGCAGAACACTCAGCACTTTTCCCTGTAAGAAGGACTAAGCTAGAAATGGAGGGGGGAGAACGGTTACAATGCCAGAAATGGTTATTGCTCTGCTATGGCTTACCAAGCTCCTTGTTTAAACTGCAGCCTGTGTAGCTCAACTGCGGTCCGATAGTTTCTACACAAGGATAGGAGTGCTCTGGACCAACAAACGGAAGCAGAAGAAAAAATCTGGTTAAAGTGAGCTAGCAGATGGATTTATAGCCACTTTCTGAGATGGCCTGTGGAGAACCCAAGTTAATAGAGCAGCAATTATCCATTTCTGCTAGTGCTCCCAAAATACTGAGAAGGGTACAGGGTGGCAACAGGTCTGTGGAGTCTTCAATATAAGCTGGCTGCAGGCCTGCAGGGCTGCTGTTTTTCCTGTAATGAGGTATGGATTCTGCTGGAGCCTTTGAAAAATAGCTACAAGATAGTGACAGGTTTCAGAGTAACAGCCGTGTTAGTCTGTATTCGCAAAAAGAAAAGGAGGACTTGTGGCACCTTAGAGACTAACCAATTTATTTGAGCTTTCGTGAGCTACAGCTGATGCATCCGATGAAGTGAGCTGTAGCTCACGCTCAAATAAATTGGTTAGTCTCTGAGGTGCCACAAGTCCTCCTTTTCTTTCTACAAGATAGTGGAAGTTGTTCCAGCAGAGACCGATGGAAGTTAGTCTAGCCTTAGGATAATGCGTTGCTGCATTATTTCAGCATGAGGGAATACCACTGGTGAGTACTGAGGGGACTGCTGACATTGCAGCACTTGCCTTGTGGAAGCTAATGGCACCAGTTTGGGACCACTACAGTGGTGGCTGTCTGTCAGGGAGGTTTGTATGGCAGATGTTGCAGGGGTGAGTGATCAAGGTAACTAAGATCCCTGGGGGATCGAAACTGGGGTTTGAGAACTGTGCTCCCATCTGGCATGTGACTATAATTTAATACCCAGTGTGTAACTTCTTGCAGTAAAATTCATATATTGAGCCCATCTACTTTGTGAAAGTTTAGCCTTGCCCTTGTCTGCAGTTTTGAGTGATAGGGCTCTGGCAGCTGTTGTGCACCAAAAGCAAAGAACGAATGCTGACTTTCACACTAAACCAAAAATCAAGCTAATCCCATTTCAAAACAAGCCAATCCCTAAGTACCCAACACTGACTAGATCCCCTCCAGTGTGCAGTCTGGGACTGTAGTAGGGCCACTGTGCACCCCTGACTCCCCCCCTTGCTTGCCAGGAGTTAAATCCAAAAAAAAAAAAAAAAAAAAACCTACAACCCAAAAACAAGCCCATTTGCCCCACAGGTTTGGCATGTCAGGTTGGCAATAGCAGCTCTTGCAAATGAAGGAGGATGACTCTGGGAAGTAGAGGACAGAACAAAACATAATATACTGACAATAGCTGGTTTTGACCTTTCTTAAAGGTTTCATTTTGAACCTTACTGAAATGTCTTTGTACAGCAACTTGTTCCTTTGCAAATTTTCAACCAGCTCTCTCTGTACAGCTGAGTTCCATGGTGGGTGCTCCCCTGTTTTGGCAAACTTGAGGGCTGTGCAGTAGTAAATCAGCCAGGATCAGGTACCACTATTACAAAAAAAGCCAATTCAAATCCATCCACTTCAGACTTGCAGCTGTTAGTATGCTGAGGCCAATGGGCTCTAGTGTACAATATACCCTAAAACAGTGGTCGCATGCCCCGAGGGATACATCTAGATATTTGCCTAGTTTCACAACACACTACATTAAAAAGTACTAGAAACAGTGACTTGTTTATATACTATACACTGAAATGTAATTAGTAATTAAAAAAATCAAGTAGAATATAAATGTTGTATTGTGATTTTGTGAACAAGTAGTTTTAAAGTGAGGTGAAACTTGGGGGTATGCAAGACAGACTCCTGAAAGGGGTACAGTATTCTGGAAAAGTTGAGAGCTTTAGGGCAGTGGAAGGACACTGTTCCATACTTACTTTTTCCCTTTGGAAGAGAATTAAGATAAGTGTAGTTTAAGAACTAAAGTAGCTTTAAATCAGGCTTGTGTGTAGAGGCTGTTAACTAAAGGCATGCATTTGAAGTGTATTAATGAACATGGACTCACCTAGAACGCAATTAAGATGCCCCCACATACAGTTTGGAGAAAGGGTCTATGCCTGCCCCAATTTAAAGACTACCACTCAGTTCAAGTGAATACACAGGTTTAGGTACTAACTTGTCCTTAAAAACAAAGCAGCAGGGGGACTGAATTTATTTTCCTCTGCTTCCCAGTCAGCTAATTGTGTTTTAGTCCCCCACAGACAACAGGCTAAATAAATACTCATTTTAAAAAAAATAAAACCACACTTGTTGCTGCTTTTACCTTTTCTTTAAGTGCACTATGTACCCTCAAAAGACTTTCTCTACCGAAATTATTTTAACTGCCTAGAACACCCACTATCGCTCAAATACACTCAAAATGAAGAAGTTCAAGTATCCTTTATTCAAGGTTGAAAAATGTACCACACCGCATTATTGCAAAAGTTCATTGGTACAAAACACTTTGCAGCTAGTGAGAAGGCAATAAAAAGTTGATTTTGAAATTTGTTACTATAAATTACTGGTACAGTACTTTGCAAATTCAGGATTTCAAATTGCATCATTTTTCTAAAATTGCCCACAGTACTAGAAAATTCCTGGAGATAAGGCAGCTGTTCAAAAGTAGAGGTAGCTGGTATCAAGGGATTTCCATTTCTCTTTCAATGCCTACATATTTCAGTGCATCAGCCTGGCTATATCTGGGGAGGAAAAAAGACGTACACATCAAAGACAAGATTAATAAAGTTGTAGCATACTCGGTCCCATCAGTAACATCAAGAGGAGTTTAAGGTGCTGAGCCTCTCAAAAATATTGGGATCCAGTCACATAAAAGGTTGAACACACTTCTGTTGCCTTTGTGCCCTTGCATTTAAGTTATTGCGCTAGAAGAAGACAAAGGAACAACCATGGTGGTAGAGTGCTCTAGTGCTGTGAGAGCCCAATTCATGTTAAAACAGAGACTTTGGGGTAGAAATCAGTGTGCATAGACTTGTGGGAATTTCATTCAACTGATAGATGATAATGCTTAGTTGGGAGCTTTTTTTTAAACTTTAAATTTCCAGTTGTAGGAGAAGAAGGGGAGGAAGAATAATACCAGACATTGTATAGCTTGTGTTAGCTACAATAAGAGTGTCTTGAATATCAACATAATTATCTTGAAATCAAATAAGTTCTCAAGCAGCATTTTTCTCACTTTGACTGATGGAAATATTTTTTCACCAGTGTGTGTATGTACAGTGAAACAATGTTTACTGAAATTTGCCAATAAAAATCTGATCCATCCAAGGCTAAGTATAAACTGATAGTCAATAAATTTAGGCTGGAAATTAGATGGTTTCTAACCATCAGAGGAGTGAAACAGCCTTGCATTAGTTTGATAAATATATAAACAGGACAGATGGTGGGTTGCCTGTCATAGCAGGGGCCTGAACGCAATGACCCAGGAAGTTTGTTCCAGAGTTGTGTTTCCATAAACGGCAATCAGTGGACCAGATTTCTAAAGCTACTCAAGCTACTTTAAATCACCTTTGGATATGGGACTTAGCTGTCAAAATCATTCTGGCTTTGCAACACTAAGCAGAGCAATGCCTGTCTTTAAAAATCTGGTCCAGTGTGCCGTCGGCACTAGATAATGAATGGCGCAACTGTTTGCTCCACCTGTGTGTTTAAATAGCACATAAGGCAGGAGGCTTAAGCCTAATCTATACTGGAAAAGCACCAGTAGCACAAATGTTTTATTTTGCTTGGGAATTTAAAAGAAACAACTCACAAGCACTTTAAAAATGTCTCAATCACCCATGACAGATTTTACTGGCAAAAGTTCTAAGTGTAGATCTGGTCTTTTATAATTGGCAAACTTGGGTGTTATTGGGGGGGGGGGGGAGAGATACGTAAAGTTTAGATACTTGTCCCATCCTTGTCTCTTCCGTATAGAACAGTGATATTCCTCCCTATAAGGTCTGGGCTTTAAGTGTTCAAGGTTCTGACTAGCTGCTTTAATTAGACTGTGCCCTTGAGTTCCAGAGACAGAAGTGCCCCAAGTTCATGGCTGTCTCTTTCGCCAGCAAAATCCCAGCATTTGAGGGAGGAAGACAACTGCTGGCATAAGCCATCTGCTGAGACCCAAAGCTGGATTTGAGGTAAAGGGTGAGGCATCTAAATGACATGATCCAATCTCAGATATTAAAGGTTCAATGTGATGAAAAATCAGGCTTGGCCACAGTGGCCCTAGAATAAAGATCTTGTTCTAGTGTACCAACCTGTAGTCAAAAAACAGCTCTTCACCAGTCTGAATGGCTCTCTTAGCAAATATACCTATTCTGTGATCTCCATTAACCATCATAACTGTTTAAAAAGAGAGAGAGAGTATAAGGTCAGGGTCTTAGCTCACATTTGCATGACTTATTTGTATTTACACATTCTGCCACCATTTAAACGTGTATTCTTTATTCAACGTTCTACAGTAATGATGTTTCATGTATTGTTAGACTAACCATAGTTTAACTTTGTCTGGTATTACCTTTTGCATAGCAGTTGGGATTTACTGAATGGTTTGCAAAGCGGATTTTGTTACCCTTGCGTGTTGCATCAACCACAAAATCTAGAAGAGAGTGTGAGTAGTTAGAACAGGTTTCTTCTAAAGAGCTTTCTAAGCACATCTGAGAATATGCTGTACAGCTCATAGCCTATTTTATGCACCTGTCAGGTTATAACTTTAGAGTGTTCAGCTTCACACATGAAAGTCATTTTGAAAAACCTTCTCCGATGTTAACTTTTCCTCAGGGAAGGCTAACAAGTTGCTATATTAAAATATCATGGCATTTGTAGTTAAACATTCTAAACTTCCTAAAATTGAGGTTTCCACCTGCTAATCTTTTTCACATTCCACCTCCATCCATCTCCTGCCCAAATGATGTACACTGATGTTTCTAAATTAGATGGATTCTTTCCTTCCAAGTCTACAAGCTGTTTAAAATGTACTGACCTTTTTATATAAAGAGCTTCCTTCATGAACTTTTTGCAGCACTTAGGGCTAGATCCACAAAGGGACTTCAGTAGTACAACAGTGAGCATTGTGACACCTAACTTTTAAGCACCATGCTGTCCCGTAGCATCCCCAGCCATGAGGGAGGCTCCCGAGAGTTAGGTTCCTAATAGGATTTCTCAGAAGCCAGCATGCTGAGCTGGGAATGGCCTAAAATAGGCCCCATCTCTTTCCTTAGCATTTCCTACTGCCTAAGCCCCATCTCTAAAAGGTGTTTAGGCACCTGATTCGTGGACAAACCCTTTCACAAAAGACAGTTACAGAGGACTCTACATGTACATGAGGCCCAATATGGTAGGTATGCTCTGAGAGTGCCCACTGGATCAGGCCCCGCAGGTGAGATAGTCAGGAATCACCTACTCTGAGAATCCCACCTGGACATAGAAGTGAACACTGGCAGAATTTAGGTGCCTCCAGGGTTAGGTGGCAGCTAAATGGAGGTTTTGAAAAATCTTAGTTGTGTCAATTAAAATCAATAGCTAAACATACGTACCGTTATTCAAATTGAATAGAAAGCTGCACATGTACTTGTCATATACCTTCCCTCTTCTGTCTGCCTCATCCTGAGAAATAATCTGAAAGAAATATTGCTTATAAAAAAGGCCATTTATTTTTCAGCTGGTAATGGAAATAGCCTACAGCCTCAAGCATGTCCGTCTCTCATGCCTACTCAGACTATATGTCAAAGTTGCTCCACATCTAAAGCCCATCATAACTGGAATCCTAACTTTTCAAAGACTTATTCCATTCTGGAATGAAGTTTATACTGCAAGTGGAATTAAGACAGAGAAAACTTTAATGCTACAGCTCAGGCTGACAAGTGGTCTTAGATTATGCTGTTCTGTGGGTGGATGCAAAGACAATGACTGCAAGACTAAAAAGTCTATAGCTGTCATCTTGGAGACATTTCCAATTCAGCATACGAAGTTACACTAACTAGGGCTCTCTCTTATTTAGTAACCCAAAACAGCACTATCAGCTCAGCCTAGAAGGGAGACATATTTTGTTTTTCTGTTTCTCTAAAGATGTATAAACTTTAAATATTTTTTTTAATTTAACAGTTTTCAATTCAACCCATTTAAAATTAATTTTAAAATAGATAAATCATTTAAATTAAATACATAAAATAATATTAAGTAGTACATGTTTGCAGCCACATTTTAAGAAAGGTCAAATCACTGATCTGGTAGAAGTCACTCGCTAAGCATCTGGAACCAATTTGTTGAAATGCTAAACCAGCTTTTAACATCAGTAGCCTCTTCTGCAGGTTCAGAGAGAATATTTTCTTTGTTTCAGTTTATTCAACTAGTTCAGTTCAATTACTAGTTCATTCACAGTTGAAAAAGCAGGAAAGCTTGTTTTCCTTTTCCAATCTATAAATAAAAACTAGGTGTGAGAGGATGAGATCTACTAGTTCTGAAATCTTGAAGGTCATGGTGATCAGAAACAATCAGTACAATTTACTAACAGATAATTACTTCCTTTAATAAATCAGTTTTAACTACAAAACATGTTTTGATAAACCTTTTTTCCCTCTTATATATCCAGCCCACTTAAGGTAGTTTTATTTAATTTTAAAAAAATTTAAAGCTGTTGTTGTGCATTTTCAATCAAATCTGAAAATAGAGCTTGATACAAAAGTTAATTATCTAGTAAAGAAGAAAGCATCTTCACCATTTTCTAAAAAGAAACATTAAAAATCTAAATGTAAGTTAAGCTATATATCTGCTTAAATAAATGTGTACAGCTATATGTATTCTCCTGGTTAGCAAAAGGAAGCACCAAATTTAGTGTAAAGACTACTTAGTTGCAAATCAACATGTTTAACAGTTACTAACCAATAAGGATCAACCTTTCAATTGCAAAAAAAAATGTACAAATGCACAACATGATTTAATCATACTGTGATTGAAAATGACAATTTAAATCAAAGCAACTTAAATCAACTCACTCTGTGCAGGACACTCTCTTCTGGGCCTTAGCTCTCCCTTTCACACAGCCTGATATCGGCATTTGGGGCGGTTAGAGGGCAGTGTTGCCTACTGAATCTTGGCAGTGTCTTATGCTGGCAGTCAAATAATTTTGCCGGAAGCTCCAGATTTATTTTAACTGGGACTGCTCTTTAGAGCAGTGTTTCTCAAACTGTGGGTTGGGATCCCAAAGTGGGTCATGACTGTTCTACCAGGGTCATCAGGGCTGGCATTAGACCTTGTGGGGTCTGGGGCTGAAGCCCAAGCCCAAGGGCTCCAGCCCTAGGTGGCAGGGCTCAAGTTACAGGCCCCCTGCCAGGGGCTGAAGCCCTTGGGCTTTGGTCCCCCCACCCAGGGTGGCAGGGCTCTGGTGGGCTCAGGCTTCAGGTCCCCCCTCCTTGGGTCATGTAGTAATTTTTGTTGTCAGAAGCAGGTCCCCGTGCAATGAAGTTGAGAAGCCCTGCTTTAGATCCATCCTCTCTTCCAGCCTCATCCTCACAGGCACCCAAAAGACATGAAAAATCTTGCCAGTGGAAAAATGTCAGTATCAACCATGGATTCAGCTATGTATACTAGATGCTAGGGAAGCTTTTATTCTTTTGGCAATGCCAAGACCTTGAAACCTGCTGTGAATTATTGTATAACATTCCTTTATTCTGCAAAAGGGTACTAAATCTACAAACAAGCTAGTTCCCAAGCCTGGAGACATTTAACTAGTTTTGCTTTATAATTAGTCAAGGTCACAAACTGATACATCACTGAAGAAAGTGACCTTGATTATTTTAGTGAGACATCTATTTTTAAAAAACAAATGTCTTATGCATACAGCTGTAACGATTAAAACATACATTTGAAGCAGTGGTTTTCAACCTGTGATCCTTGGACTATTTCTAAGATTTCCTAAGATGTCCGCACCTCCAGTCAAAATTTTTTAGGGGTCTGCAAATGGAAAAAGGTTGAAAACCACTGACTTGAAAGGTACTATCTTTCCTTACCTCACCACAGTACTCAGAGATGAATTCATTCTTCTGTACGGGGTCTTTGATGAAAATTCCCCAGCCCGCCACATCTGAAGGTGCCAACAGCAAATGCTAGAGAAGGGGAGAAACAAGAAACATATCATCTGACTTGAGTTTTCTGGAATGTTTAAATGATAAACATACACAGTTGCTAACATTTGGGAAGGGGGGTCGGGGGGAGGAGAGAGAAGGTGCACATAAAGGAGACCAGATACAGTGCTAATGAAAAAACATTCCAGGGTAGAAGTGGCCATGGGGTAGAAATTGTTTGGTTATAAATCCAAGTAACAAGACACATGCTTAACTGTATCTGTCTATACTAAAGGCCTCCAGATCAGAATATTAAAAAAAACTTGGTAAATTAAGAGATTTTTAAAACTGCAAAAGTCTGCTTGTAAAAGTGCAATATTTACCACTTTAATATTAATCTGATTATGGAAACAATGAACTAGTGCTTTAAAATACTATTTTTTTCAACCTACAAGAAGTGATGCTCAGCTTCAGTTTACATATGTTGCACACAAGTTAGTACTGAAGAAAACAGTAGATGTTCCATTCCATAGTGGCACAAGTTGCATAAGCTGTACAAAGATGAGTAAAGTAGCACATAACTCAGAATGGCAAAGTAGGTGGAAACCATTTTCCCTTTCAGACTAGTCTCTCTCTTTTTGTTGGCCAGAAAAACCACAGCAGAGTCCAAACTCCAGTGCACTTGGGATTTTTTGGCATGAAAACAATATTAGGCACCCTCCTCATTGTACACATGAAGTAAAAAGGCAAAAACAGTGGAGCTGGGAGGACGTGTATGTGGAGAAAGGTAAGCATATACACCTTTTTGGATCCCCTCTGAATGCTGCAGTTCTTGCAAGACACATTTTTGCTGTCCCAGTGATCGGCTGCTCCACATGTTAGACAGAGGTCTGGATCACATTCACGTACAGCCAGATAGCATGGACACTGCTTAGTGTTGCACTGTGCTTTGCAGCGGCATCCAGGAAACCTGTTTTGGCCTTTAATGAGGAAGGAAAGATAAATAAGTAAACATGAAAAAAAGGATCACAGTTCATGTCCTAGAGTTTAGCAAAAATACATTGATTCCTTGCTCCAGATGTCTCATTTCTCCAATACTTAAGGTTAATACAAAGTGAACAGGGTCAGGCAGGGTATGTCTTCGCAGCCTGCAGCTGTGAGCCTCCCAGCCAGGATGACAGACTCAGACTGGTACTCTAAAAATAGCTATGTAGGCAGCACTTTGACATTGCAGCTTGGGCTCTGAAGCCTAGGGAGAGGGTGGGCTTCACAGCCTGAGCTCCAGCCCAAGCTGCAACCTCCAAGCACTGTCTATATAGCTATTTTTGGAGCACCAACCTTGAGCCAGTTGACCTAGGCCAGGAGGCTTATTACCATGGGCTGAGGAGACATACCCTAAGGATGTTTTCTCTGCAATGTTCTACTGAATGAAGCAGTGTTCACCATATGCACCAGTTTTGAAACTCTTCCTTTAAACAGAGGCATGGTAAGTTTCTTTATACAGGCCTTATATGCAAGAATAATCAACTCACTGCTCCTTAATGCCCCAGTCCTGCATTCATTTAAAGATGTTTCACTATGAGCATGTAGTCTCATTAAAAATTGCACCTTAAGTATGTATTTCAAAGATATTTAGATGTTGATCTACTTGGCGGTGTTAATGCTTAACTTATTTAGAGATTTCTGTATCTTTAGAAATTCTGAAAAGAACCAGGAAGCCAGCATACGGGTGCGTGTACGCCCTTGTTTCTTACCCTAGAAATATCAGTAAGGCAAAGTGTGTTTTTTTCTGGTTTTGTTGGAGGACCACTTGGAGGCAGAGTATTTATTGTGAGCGTTTAACTCCCTACTTGAATGGGTGAGGGTGCTGAATTTATAATAAAGACTCTATTCAAAGTGTAATTTGCCATTAAAATTAAACAGGTGTTAACAAAACCAAAGAGATGTAAACAGACTAACTAAAAAGCACTTTCACGCCTTACTTGTAATGTCATCATTTATGCTTCTGGTCACCTAGACATAACCTGAAATAATCATTTTTAAAAAGCGGGGGGGTGGCCCCTCTCTGAAAACTTTCCAGGACTTCTTTCAATGTCAAAAAACAGGAAAAAATAGCACCAGCCCATCTTTTTGCCCTTTGTGGGCCTTTTATTTAATACCAGCAGTAAATTTGTGTCTACAAATGAAACCAGTCTATGAAAAAAGACACTCAATTGTAGACACCTTCCAAAATTACTTACATTCTGAGCTGCACTGACAAAACTTCTCACAAAAGTTCTGAGCAATTACACAAGGACATGAGCTGTCACAAGGCTGACGAGGATGATCACATGGCTGGTAGTTGTAAACATGATTAGAGGACCCATCTGAATAAAAATAGTAATAATTTGAAAAGATTAAGCATGAGAGAACGGTAAATTTGGTAACCAAAAATCTCAAATAGGAAGTCCCCTCTTAAAATTCACTTCAACAAAAGAGGCCTATCAAACCTACTCTTCTCAAAGTATTAATAATAACTAAACAAAAAGCTGAGGCATTAACAAGATGCATGTTAACTTAATTACCGAGTTGCTTGCTTGCTGTTGCACCTCACTCCTCATATTACTAATCTGTAGTGTATTTAGAACCTAAGAGCTCGTTTACAGTGGGAAGTGACTAGCAGAACTATAGCGGTATAATATTACTAGCATCGGCATCGACTGCATGGGTGCTCCAGGGCTGGAGCAACCACAGAAAAAAATTAGCAGCTGTTTAGCACCCACCAGCAGCCAAGCTTCTCTTCCTCCCCCCGACTCCTGCCTACCTGCAGCCCACCACTGATCAACTCTTCCCCCTCTCTCCCAGTGCCTCCTGCATGCCTTCATGGAACAGCTGTTGAGCAGCATGCCTGAGGCATTGGGAGGGACGGGGAGGAGCCAGGACAGGGCACGCTCAGGGGTGGAGCCTTGGTGAAGAAGTGGAGTGCAGGCAGGGCCAGGGGTGGAGCAGGGGTTGAGCACCCCCAAGGAAAATTAGAAGCCAGCACCTGTGAATACTATAGCTCTGTATGTGGACAATCTAGACCAGTAGACATGCTGGCTGCTGCTTCCCGCAGCTCCCATTGGCCACTGGGAGCAAACCGCAGCCACTGGGAGCTGCAAGCAGCTGTGCAAATGTAAGCAAACTGTTTGGCAGCCCACCAGCAGATTACCCTGACGGGCCATGTGCAGCCCACAGGCTGACCCCACTGTTCTAGACTACAGTCACTTTTATTCCACAAGAGAAATTATACTGCTTAGCAATACCCATACAATTATACCGCTATATTTCTGCTAGTCAATTTCCCTGTGATGATAAACCTTAAGCTCTGAAGGCAGGAATCTTGTCTTTCGCTTTATCTGTAGAGCAGCTAGTAGACTTTGGGTGCTATATAAATTAGTATCTGCCTTCAATCCACTAGCACTTATGCTGGTTTAGGTGAATTTGTATAATGTTGCATCTGTTTCAGTTAACAACCAAGCAGCAATTAATTAATTAATGAAAATAAAAACTAAAAATCCACCTCTGAACAGAAGATTATTCTTTAATCAAAGTCTCTCCCATCCCCACAAATTTCCAGAGCATCTTTTAAAATAAAGAACAAAACAAAACCCCCACACAAATGCAGCTCATCACAATAAGAGTTGTGCTGTGTTATTTGCACTATAACAAGGCCTACCTAAAGTGTTATGAATTTATTGCCTCCTTCCTGTTTAGTTTTATTTTCTTTTAAAATATGCAAAGCTTTTTCTGAACAGCTGCATAAACAATGTGGAATATCCTCTGTCCCTGCTATATCAGTAATGTATGGTTACTATTCTTCAGTCTCCTTATGACGCCTGACTCCCCATAAAAAGTATAAAAGGCCTAACGTCATTCAGAAAACATTAGTAGGATCTTAAAAATTCAGGACATAAAGTTGAATGGAAAGATGCTAACCCTTTTTCAGCTGTATCTTTCTGCAATGAGCAGCCCACAACCTGCAAAAACACAAAACAAACACAAGAAGGTTGACAGGAACTCCTCCTGTACTGGGCTGGAGAATGTAGCTGCAGTTCTAGCACCTACAAAATCACTTTTAACTGGGAAAGTCTTCTGTAACAAGAATTCCTAAATCTTCTACAGGAGATCCTCCACACTAGTCCAGTTTACTGCTAACATCTGGCGACATCAACGTGCTGAGGCGATTTACAATCTACTAAAAATGATGTAGAAACTAGTGTTTTTAATTTAGCTTTAAAGCTGTAATTCCAATATATAGTTTCTTTAGCAGTTAAAACTAATTGAATTACCAAGTTTCACCAAAACAAAGTTAAAACAATTGCAGCCAGGATTCCCTAAATTTATATTCCCAAGGAGTTAATTCATATGTTTAAATACCAACATTAAATTTCTATTGTTTGTGAATATGGGACAGACTGTCAATTTGCTTCTGTACAGAGCTCCATTTCTAGAGAGAGTTCATTATTGTAACTGGTACAGTAATTGTAACAGTAATGCAGAGTGTTGTGTGTAGTGAGAAATTCTCATGGTAGATTCAAATGTTTAGGGAACAGAACCATGAATCTGCATTTCTTTCCAATGACTACGAACACCCAGAAGTTCTTCTTTCAAACATTAGGTACATTTAATACCTGTTAACTTCTTTTCTACACAGCATTACGTCAATCTGGATTCTGATGGATTACTGTTATTTCCTCCTGTGCACCCAACATCTTTAACCAAACATAACACGATTCTCCACACAGCTAGCTTACATTAAATATATGTTAACCTGTTCTGCATCCAAATAAGTAGACTCTTGTCAAGGTAACTATGAGACTCAGAGTTCATGCTCTTAATTTCTTCGGATTTATAAGTTTTCTTCAAAAAAAACGCTATACAAAACAGATTTAATTCCTTTTCAAGGTGGGTCACTCCAAGTGGGTATAATATTAAAGTAAAAGGATATAAACAGGTAAAAATTCCTATTTCTGCACTGTATTACTTCAATTAAGAGATACAGAACCTCTCTAGAAATCTGCTTCCCAACTACTTGAAGGGAGAAATAAGATTTCAAGTCAGAAAATTTAATATACCTCACATGATTAAGTTACATTCGCCAAACACTCCAGACTAGTTAAAAGTAGAAAAGACTACATAGCTGAACAATACTTCCTCCACAGAAGCTTTCCTTCCTTTGCCCCAAGATAATAATATGGATTCATAGTATGCCAAATTCCCTACGGTGATAGAAGCTTTTCATAGATAAGACTCTTGAATGAACAACTTAAATCAGACCTTTGATAATTATGAAGTGTCTATGAATTAAGTACCTCTCCAATTCTAACAAAGTAATATACTAATGTCCTGCAAAGGTTTATGGTGTGCCATCTCCTTTCTAAGGGTGGATTCATACAAAATTTGGCAAGGAGACTGGATTAAAATGAAAGACTAATACTGTGGCCAAGATCAGAACCAAAATAACTTTACATGGTAAAAAATCAGATATGGAAGTTGTGATGAATTATGCCAGCTCACTGACTCTTCTGGAGGAGACTAGGGCCACTTAAACAGTACTTTGAGAGTAAAGGATTAAAGGTATATTGTGAATTAAAGATGACATTAGGGACCAAGTGAATGCTTCAACATGGGCCAACTGGGATAACTAGAGGTCTGACTAGTGCTCTTCGATACTGGTGATGGGTGGCAACATAAATGCTAAGATTAGCATGGTGGCTTTCAGAAACTGAATGACTAAGAGGTGGAAGGTTGCCTGGAAGCACTATACCTTTCCTTTAATGGCCTCAACAAGTGACATACTGGGGATAGGAGAAGTGGTGGGGTTGAGAGATTTCTCACAAGTAATTCTATTTGTTATCTCTTCTCCCATCCTACTCAGCAAAACAAGACAATGTTGTAATTTCAACTACTAGGAAGCGAAGAGGCAAAAGTGCCAACTGGGAGATTTCCACAGCAAAGTAGTAGTAGGATAGTATAAAATAGAGGAACTTCAAGTGATCTTTCCCAAGGGATGTGGGGTGGGATGGAATAAATACTGGACCATGACAAACAATTACTAGTGAGTAATTTCCCCTTACTGTACATGCCACTTCTCCCATTCTCCCCAGTAATAGTCAGGAGGTATTGCAAACATCAAGCCAGATGAGGTAGGTTTACCAAGAAGTGGTACTTGGAGAATCTTCCAGGCAAGAGCAATTTCACTATATAAATACATGTTGGAAGGTGAGAAAGCATTCACAAGTGTTGTTCCTAAATCCAGGTATCAGGAACAATAGGCTGATCAACAAAGTGGGAGTCAACTGATCTCTGCACCTGGTTCCTGCCTGCCTGTGCATTTAATAACTGAATGCTTCTGGCTTATGTTCACTTCTGATTACTGAAATTGTCCATCAAATATGTTGACTGTTCTGGCTAAAAATCCAGAAGATGCGGACGTCAACCGGATAGCAGCTATAGACATTTCTGGAGAAACTTCTAAAAATCTGTTCCTAGTAAAGGCATGAGGACAACACTGAATCTGTCTCTTGAGTTTAGAAATGAAAATTCAACTGATATATGTGGTTAGATCTGTTAGAAAAGCAGGTTTTTGCTTTTCTGCTTTTGTTCTCATTAGATTCCTTTAAAGATGCCATGTCGAGGCTCGCTGTAAAAATGCAGCCTTTTGGAAGGGAATGGAAGTCATTTGGGTCAAGACATCAGCCACACTGCTTGCCAGGCCATAATGATATTTAAGATGCCTTTGGCCAAGATCCTCAGTATCCTGGGCAGAATAATATAGAAAAACTATAGCTAGATGCTGTGAAGAATCAATCCCTGAAGAATGAGGACAGAAAGAAGAATTCAAATGAAATCTGACTAGAAATCATCAAGGATATTTCTTCACTTAAGTGTAGTCAAAGAAATCAAGTCAAGTCCTGTTTAATGAGGGAAAACAACGGATTACAGCTGATCATTATTGATCCAGTGAGATCAGAGGGAGACTGATGATGATTTCATTCATATCAGCTACATATGGATGAAAGCACATCAGAATGAATGACTAAAGTACAAATTTCTTCTCCTCTCAGTATATGGTTAAATTCTTCTGAGTTGGTGGAACTGTTGCTCTTTATTCAAGTTGTTAAACTGGTTGTCTCTTAAACAGAGCTGTCTTCTCAGTTTAATTTGGAAGAATAGCAGAGATGGTACATAAAAAGACACCTCAAGACCACTGAAGTTATTAGGCTCCTACAACACAGGTGTAAAAAAGAAAGTTGTCCTTTCTTTTTTAGCACAGCATTATCAGGCATCTAAAAGACTTTGGCATAGTAAGGAGAGAGGGAAACTGCTCTAAGCAATGAGCAGGCTGTATTTCTTACTAGGCTTTCCATTCTTTGAGCAGACTGGCATGCTAAGATGGTATGGGAACCCGATGCTGCAGGAGGTTAAGTTTGGTAGTACTGATGTGGAGTAAACAGTAGCAGTTTGGCTTGCAAGACAGCTTCAGCATGTTGGTAGAGAGGCAACCCAGACTGAACAGAAACCTTAATGAAAAAGTGCTACCAAGTCAGGTAGGAAAGATG
This sequence comes from Lepidochelys olivacea, assembly GCF_965140295.1. NCBI lineage: Eukaryota > Metazoa > Chordata > Testudines > Cheloniidae > Lepidochelys > Lepidochelys olivacea. The sequence goes on along the minus strand of NC_140412.1, from coordinate 172,686,543 downwards.
TTACAAAAGCCCTTAACTGAGCCTGCTGCTGCTTTTTCTCCTCTACGAATGGAGTTCTTCAGAAGGATGATGCCTGTGAATGTAGGAAGCCACTATGAATTGTTTTTCAGGCGCTCTCCTGTCTTCTGGCAGAAAGAAACTGGAACGTGCAGCAGGCTCTGGAGAGCCTGCAATGGAAGCCATGTCCCAAAATTAGGTGAGTTAGAGATAGGTTGTTCAACACAATTTAAGCAGTCTGGCTCCAGTACAGTAGATTCAGACTGGAAACAACATAAAGAACACTTTCTACCTCTTCATTATGAGTGTTTCAGCCACTTGTAAACCTCTAGCCGCATCTCTCCCAAGAAGGTAGAGAAACAAGAAAATCGTCATGAACAAGTGTTGACAATATTGTTTTGTTTTACTCAAGAGGTTTCTTACGTAGGAGGAAAAGTAACCCATTAGTCTTTGAGCTGACAGTAAAATGCAAAATCCTTTTCCCACAGTACAGTGAAGAATCCAGTGAGATGTTGTAAAAGCATTACAGACACCCTGAAATCACCTATCACTGACACATTGGCAACCAGTCAGAAAGAACACATTGGTGTATAGCACTTCCCCACCCAATGAACCAGAACAACAGAGAAAACCAGAATTCAAAGCTAACAACATACCAAGACAGAGCTGCCAACAGTCCAAGTTTGGCTGGACAATTTCAGATTTTGAAAATCTTCCCACCAAATGCCTCAGGACAGTTGATAGCGATGAAGCACAGGGAGCAACAGTACTATTATGATCTGAACAAAGCAGGACCTCTTCGAGCTGCTCACTGACCCCCTTTTCTACCCTGGTTTGATTGTCTCTCTACACTAGAAGCAGTCAGCTCATTTTATTGCTGTCAAAGCTTCTGTACTAAGATCAATGGAAGGCTCTCTTTGAGCAAGAAGACTATGAAACAGGTAGACAGGAATCAGGAAAGTAATAGGGATTAATTGCTAGAAAAAGTAGGGGGAGGGGAGAAACAGGCAGCCAGTTGGGAAAAATAGAAAGAAAAAGTTTTTCAAAGATCTCTTGGCTGCTGGGGGTTTGCGCTTCCTTTTTTCCTCTCACCCTTCCAGGAATACAAACATTCACCAGAATGCACACAGAATTGTCCCACGCGTGGGTTTCTGTTGGACCCCAGATTTTTAGTTAAGAAATTGTTCCTATCAAAAGTGTTCATACGTTACAAAGTAGATAGACAAGAAACAGTGATTTTCCAGCATATTACAAGTTATTGCTTGTTTGAAGCATTACATTTTACCCTATGGACAAAATCTGCATACTAATTTGCAGAATATCTTCTATTCACTACTACTGATTCAGACTATTATTGGGAAATGATATATTATAGTCACATAACTTCATTACTGATGTGTTATTTCTAAAAAAAGCCCTCAAGGAATCAATAACTTTTTTTTGTAATGTTGCCAAAAAAATCTACTAAGTGGTAATATCTCCTTTTGCTTCTTTTTTTTTTTAATTCAACAAAACCTAACCTATCCTACATTAATGTGAATTTTTGAATAGTATAACATTGTTTGGAATAACATGAATCTAACCCTAACTTGAATTTACTTGTTGCAATAAGCCTATAAGCACCTGTGAAGAACCTGACTATTTATAAAGGAGGAACAGTTTTGGGTTTGTTTGTTTTTTTAAAAGAAGTGCTGTTTAAGACCAAAATATTTGAGAAATTGGACGATTTTGTTTCATTGATGTTCTTTGAATGCAAAGAAATAAGGAGAAGAAACAAGCAGCCTTTTCTTTCAAAGACCTTACTTGTGTACTGCTGGTTCAATAAGTCTCCTTTGGCAGTGGTTCTCAACCAGGGGCCCAGGGCCCGCTGGGGAGCAGGTTTCAGGGGGTTCGCCAAGCAGGGCTGGCATTAGACTTGCTGGGTCCCAGGGCAGAAAGCCGAGCCCCACAGCTGAAGCTGAAGCCTGAGCAACTTAGCTTCATGGGGGCCCAGGCAGTTGTCCTGCTTGCTACCCCTTAACACTGGCCCTGGCTTTTATATGCAGAAAAACAGATGTGGCACAAGTGGCCCGTGGAGTTCTTATAGCGTATTGGTGGGTTGGGGGGACCTCAGAAAGAAAAACGGTTGAGAACCCCGTCCTATGGGTTATCATGTTTAGCTTCTAAGGTTATTTAGTAACAGATTTACCTGTGCTTCCTCTTCTTCTTTCTTGGAGGAGTATCAACATCTTCAGCAGGAACTGGAGCAATAATACTAGATTCTTTTACTCTAAACTCATACACCTAGCAAGAGATACCATAACATATATCTCACTTATAGAAAATGAAGCTTTCTATTATTTTAGAATGATTTCCTCCAACACCTTACAAATTATAACAAGCCACAAAATGTATTCCCTTTATAGATATATCTCTTATTTGATCTTAAATGATCAAATAAAAATAGCTGTGTATTTTAAACTGTATGATACATTGAAATCACTAAAATTCATGGTACACATTATAAAAATCAGAGAGGACAGCATTCTCAGGAAAACCACGTTAGTTAATAAATGCTTTTATAAGAATGAGTAATAACATATATTTTCTATCCAGTTTTGAAAATAGCATGCTGCCGCCTAAATAAGCAATTTCCACTTCTTACCTGCCTGCATGTTTTGGTCCCAATTAATCTAGCAATTGCACAGAAGTTGTCATAGTAGGTGCCAATGAGAACTCTGAACATCGAGGCTTCTGCACCACTCCATTCCACGTTCTCAGGAGGCTCAATATTTGGCTTCATCTTTATTGGTGTCTGACACCTGGAATTTGCCTCTGCAACATCAAGAGCATCAATCAGGTTGAGGCTTCTCTCACAATTTAACTAAGTTTCCGTGACCCTTAAAAACATCAAGTTACGTGTGAACTGTAACAGAACAAAGTCCTGTTTTTTTTTAAGTGGGAAGACACCACATACAGAAGTTTTTATACATCTACAGACAGAAGCTATAATCAGACAGTGGGAAGAATTCAGGTAGCACAGTCTAGCTTCTGAAAGTATTCCAGAGACAGTGATGAACAAATGAAGTTATTCTCAACTTTCATTGTAAGGCTCTCTGTGATAAAGATACTATCCCATATCTTCTAATTAAATTAAAAGTCCAAATACACTCAAAAATATGTGATTTCTAAGGTTGTGTAATTATGCTTTGAGCCCTCTCCTCACAATCACAATTCATTTCTTATTAAATCATTGATTGGCCTCACCAGAGGAACTGGATGTTTCATCTTTCTTCTCCTCCTCCTCTTTATCATTATTTTCACCTCCAGTTTCTGCTCCTGCTTCCCTGTCACTATCTGTGTCCTTTGATTCCAACACATTTATTGTTGGTGTGCTGGGCCTGCTGGTGTTATTTGGAAGTCTTCCTCTTCGGCGGCCACCTGGGCGCTTTGGCGGTGTCTTTATTCGCTCAGCAGTCAGAGCAGCTGCAAACTCCTTTGCGCCTTCCTAAATAAAGGATAATAGAGTCTTCAGTACATGGGTTTGAAATATTTTAATTTGGGGAGGAGGGAGGTGAGACTGGATCACTAGTCACTTAAAGCATAAATCATGAAAAAATGCATAATTTACACAGCAGGTTTCAGATAAAGTAACTATTTACATATTTTAATATTAAATCTAAAAATGTTTATCCACGATGCTTTTGAGTGTTCTCATGCTCATGATCTTTACTGTGTACATCAGTAAAGTACACACAGTTTGAGATCTCAATTTACTTAGTTTTGATATTAGTACCCAATTCTATTTTCACTTTGACTTAAAGAAATCAAAGATGAAAGTATTTTTTCATGATGGCACAAGTAAAAATTTTCCAGAATAAAGTCCATTGCCAAAAAACAGAAATGTTGGGAACTGTTAAGGTGTTATAACTAAAAGAGGTCTGGTATTACAAGGAAAGATGAATACAGCATAGTATTTTCTCTCATTTTCTTTGAGATGGAGATGATTGAGAGAATGTATAGCAAACAATTTTTGGATTAGAAAATTATTTCTACTACAAAAATAACTCTTGGAACTGAGAGAAGTGGGGTGGGGTTTGAAACTATATCAACTAAGGTCTCTATACCGCAATCATATCAGCTTCTTAAGGGACACAAACATTGGCGGAGACTCTCCCTGACAATGAAACAAACCCCTGCAGTTTAAAATGAAATTTAAGACAGTTCATAACTCTCTTACACCTGCTGTAGAAGATCAGTAGACAAGTCCCTGATCAGGATTGGGCCTGTTAACAGTGCATTACTGAGAGAGGAAGATACTTGCAAAGGGTCACCATACATCTGTGTTTTCCCCAAACATTTTCTTGTTTTTGATCCTTCACCCTCTGTCCAGGCACTTTTTCAAATAAGAGGCTATTTCCAGATTTTTGCAAACAGAGGTTGCAGTTCAGAAAGAGCTGTCTCCATGCCCGGCTTGGTCTCTCACTGCACCCACAGCTGCTGGATCCTACCCACCCAGGCCCCAGCTCTGGAGATGGGGAGAGGCAGGGAGGTGCTGACAGACAGCAGGCGCTGTATTCTGGGCCTGCGCCAGTTGCCCTGCCACAGCTACAGCCCCGCACCTGGCCAGTGAGGCAGCAGGTACCCTATCCAAGTGCTCCTCCCAGTACACACACACGAACCCCTCCCACACACCCCAGATACTCCCTCCCAGTACACACACACACAAACCCCTCCAGTTGCCCCCTCTCCTTCAGCTCCCCCTTTGGCAATGTCCTGAAATATGGTAACCCTATACCCACACTGTTAGAGGTATGTACTTTCATATGAAATAATTCAACTTCCCACTTTGAACTTTGGCCTGCTCACTGGAGTCACTATCCTTACTTTTGTGAAAAGTACTATGAAAGCTTTGACTGCAAGTTGCTAGCACCTAAATTTTACACCTCCATTAGCACAGTATCTCCTAACACCACATGGGACATCAGTCACTAACAGAGATTCCTATAGCACTACGTAGTATGGCTTGACTGGATTCATTTGACTACGGACTTAACCTTTTTCAACACTTGATTTTTATTTTTTGCTAAATAGAAAGTACAAAAAAAACTCCCAACTCTCTATCTACCCAATGAAATAAGTTATCTTACCAGATGCTGATAACAATGCTGTCCACAAGGTTTATTATCTATTGCTGTTTCTGTATTCTTCCGTTTGTAAGTGTTAGGAGTTGCGTGGAATGCTGTAGAATAAAAATAGTTCCCAAATAAGCATTTTTAAATATGTGTTTCACAAACAAATACTTGCAAAACTGAAAATTTATCTGAACTTTCACCAAAAGTGGCCTGATGGCAATCATAGTAATAGTGAAAGAAAAACCTAAATGAGATATTTATTTATTTAATGGTAAATAAGAGTGGGCAAGTAAAATTGTGCAAAGCTGATAATTTATAGTATGTTTCCACCTATTCAGATCACTATCTTAAGTAAAAATGATTACCCTTTTCACCTTCCCACTCTTTTCCCCCCCCCCCCCCGTCCCGGCCAACCAGGGGCAATGTCCTGGGTTAGTTTTGTTTCCCCCACCCTCTTTCAGACAGAGCACCAGTACCAGTGGGAGTCAAATTTCTTATTCAGGGACTTTCCATCAAGAACATGCTCCTTCCTGCTTCAAGACCAGGACAAATAGTGGCAATCAATCCTCATTTTTTCAATTATCATCAAAGATCTCATTTACATTAAACCTTTGGAACTTTAAAAAGTGGGAGCAAATTCTTACTATACCCACTTCCAGGCCACTTTACACTGCTCTGAAAGTGTAAAGAGGCCTTAGTGTAAATGAGACTTCAGTGTTCGCACAGATGCAAAATCAGCTTTAATAATCCCCTAACTGTTCCTTTGACGATCGAAGACCACCTCAAAAGAACGCTTCAACACACAAAAATACAATAATAAAAAAAGCCCTTTCGAATACTTTGACTTTCCTCTTTCTGCTGGAAGATCCTAAGTAGTGTGATTAAACATCTCTCCCTCTCTCAACTAAGGGCTGGGAAACTCGCAGCTACACTGTCCACAGAACATTTGTTCTAACTTATATGGGTGCTTTTGAAAATTCCACATGCAGCCTAATGGTTATATAATTAGTTCTCCAGTAATTTGAGGGAAAAATTGAGATGACCTAATGTTTCCAATTTCTTTTTTAGATGAAGGTTAAATACCACCTCTGAGGTCATCTTTATACATCATAAAAAAGCAATGAAGAACACACTTTAGTTCTGTGGTTCACCGTCAATATTTCAAGAGACATATTCATATGATCGTTTGTTCAAAAGATACTTAGCCCTCGTAACCACACATCAGGGTCACCATGGAAGCATAATCTAGATAAGCTACCTCACTGATATCTTTCTGTATTAGCTACGCCTGAACTGAACAAATATAGCCAGGAAGGAAGATAAAAATCAACTCCTTTTCGGAGGAATCCAATGACAGAGGGGAAAAAATTGGTAAGAAACTGAATGTCACTTTTATATTTCCAGTGGGCTATTATACACAATGAGGAAAACAAATATTTTTACAAGTGCTATTAAATACAACATGGTATTGTTCTTTAATTAAAAGAAAATGCGATCATTGTGATGCCTGCCTTGAATTCACAGCGCTACGCTACCCAAGTCAGAAAATTAACCATTATTTTAGGGGTGAAGTTTAGGGTTGTTGTTTTTTTAAGCTACTATACAAAATAAGTAAAACTAACCCCAGTGTGGAGGGCTAATACAGCCCTCCATGACTCTACTTAATTCCTAGAGTGAGAATCAGGCTCTGAAAGGATAACTAGTCTCCATTTAACCTCTAGTATACATTGACTAATATTTATTTTTAAGGCTAGTGGAAGTAGTTGCCCCAAAGATCTTTTACAATTTTGCCATATTAACATAACAGCAGTGTTTACATTTCTCCCTCAATTTAGTATAGGGAAAACCTGAACAACATGCATTATTTTCAAGCACCAACAAGTTAAAATGTAAAAGCAATTACTGTGCATTCATAAGATTGTATGTCAAGTCTCAATGGCAAGCAATTTAATTCCATAATGAAAATCTGATATTCAGATTGCACAATTCTGAAGCACAAAAGATAACAAATTTTAGACTATGGTAGTACATAGCAAAAAGAAAAGGAGTACTTGTGGCACCTTAGAGACTAACCAATTTATTTGAGCATGAGCTTTCGTGAGCTACAGCTCACTTCATCGGATGCATACCGTGGATACTGCAGCAGACTTTATATACACACAGAGACCATGAAACAATACCTCCTCCCACCCCACTGTCCTGCTGGTAATAGCTTATCTAAAGTGATCATCAAGTTGGGCCATTTCCAGCACAAATCCAGGTTTTCTCACCCTCCACCCCCCCACACACAAACTCACTCTCCTGCTGGTAATAGCCCATCCAAAGTGACAACTCTCTACACAATGTGCATGATAATCAAGGTGGGCCATTTCCTGCTCAAATCCATGTTCTCTGAGCCCCTCACCCCCCTCCAAAAACCACACACACAAACTCACTATCCTGCTGGTAATAGCTCATCCAAAGTGACCACTCTCCCTACAATGTGCATGATAATCAAGGTGGGCCATTTCCAGCACAAATCCAGGTTTTCTCCCCCCCCCACCCCCATACACACACAAACTCACTCTCCTGGCAATAGCTCATCCAAACTGACCACTCTCCAAGTTTAAATCCAAGTTTAACCAGAATGTCGTTGGGGGGGGGGGGGGGAAACAAGGGGAAATAGGCTACCTTGCATAATGACTTAGCCACTCCCAGTCTCTATTTAAGCCTAAATTAATAGTATCCAATTTGCAAATGAATTCTAATTCAGCAGTTTCTCGTTGGAGTCTGGATTTGAAGTTTTTTTATTTTAAGATAGCGACCTTCATGTCTGTGATTGCGTGACCAGAGAGATTGAAGTGTTCTCCGACTGGTTTATGAATGTTATAATTCTTGACATCTGATTTGTGTCCATTTATTCTTTTACGTAGAGACTGTCCAGTTTGACCAATGTAAATGGCAGAGGGGCATTGCTGGCACATGATGGCATATATCACATTGGTGGATAGTACATAGCAAAATACAGAGAAGAGTTTGAACTCAATATCATGAAGACTGAAACACTGAACATGCTGAGCCAGATCCTCAGCTGATGTAAGTCGATGTAGCTCCAAAGACTGACATAGAACTGCACCAATTTACACCAGGATCTGCTACCCTCTTAGTGTAGTTCTAGGGTACTTTTTAATCCCACAACCTAAAAGGAATTGGTATATTTGGTTCCAATTTAAACCCAATAGTTACCAATAAAGCCCAGCTGAGGCTTAAGTAAGTACAAATTTAAAATAAATAATAATAATAATAATGGGGGGCAGGGGAGAGAAAACATTCATGGGACTTCAGACTGTTTTCAAATATTGTATCAGCTTTGTATTGCTCCACATAGGCTTTGTAATCTGATGTCTGAAATTGAGATTCTTAAGCACCATAAGTCTTTACATTGCTTTATAATATCAAATAAAATATTAACAATACTATTTGAGTTAAAAAGTTCTTACCACCAGGTGCTGCAAATTTGTTAAATAACTCCTTATCAAACACTATATTTAAAAGTAATAGCTGCATTGTTGAACTCTCAGTTACTAGGAAGTGCCAAAGTTCGGGATAAATGCACAACTTCAGCTCTGCCCCCTTTGAAGTATGCATTATACTTAACTTTAACATTTCTTCTTCCCCTACATTGATGTTTATAGCTTTAATATTGTATGTAGTTTCTGGCATGTATGCACATATTTTATACCTATACATCCTTGATGTGTTCAGATGTTTTGTACATTAAATATATGAAATATACCTCAAAACAATTAATGCCAGAAGTTTTTACATTATTTTTCAGTTTGTAAAAATAATGAAGGGAAGCAGGAAAACAGAAAGCAGTAACACAGAGGAAAAGCAAGTCTTTCAGTATTTAAAATTTTTAGTGTTGAAAATATGGACTTTTTATTGTTCTGAAAGACTTTTACTTTCTTCTGCATTAACAGTTTCTCCTCTCCTCACTCCACAAGGAAAATGGCTCTGGATTAATTTGAGAACACAGTTGGGAATATTGATTGCAAATGGTTTACAAGACTGTAGCAATCTGCAGAAATCAAAACTATTTTAGTTATATGTATCAGTTTCACATGTGAACATTTCCATTATGACCTCTTAGGGGTGCGGCTAAATTTGTCCTAAAAACGTGTGCCAAAAATTCTCTCTGGTCTGCACAAAAGCAAATTTAAAAAAAAAAAAAGATCTCTGCTGCTGTGTTTCTGTTCTATTACAAACTAGACATTTCAGCATTTTAACACATCATCATGGACATCTCAAAAAGGTAGTGCATCAGGAGTTAACATACAAATACTTTAAAAAAATACACCACAAAAATTTTGTCTATATCAGTCAAAACTGTGTTGGGTATTTTTTGTTGCTGTTGGTCAGTTTCTGGGTGGGGGGCCGGGAAGAGGATCCATTCACAAAGACGGGATGTCAATATTGTGACTAGAAAAGGAGTACTTGTGGCACCTTAGAGACTAACCAATTTATCTGAGCATAAGCTTTCGTGAGCTACAGCTCACTTCATCGGATGCATGCAGTGGAAAATACAGTGGGTAGATTTATATACATAGAGAACATGAAACAATGGGTGTTAGCATACACACTGTAAAGAGAGTGATCACTTAAGATGAGCTATTACCAGCAGGAGAGTGGGGGGGAGGAGGGGGGAGAAAGAGGAGAAAACCTTTTGTAGTGATAATCAAGATGGGCCATTTCCAGCAGTTGACAAGAACTTGGGGGGGGGGGGGGGGGGGGGGGAGATAAAACTGGAGAAATAGTTTTACTTTGTGTAATGACTCATCCACTCCCAGTCTCCATTCAAGCCTAAGTTAATTGTATCCAGCTTGCAAATTAATTCCAATTCAGCAGTCTCTCATTGGAATCTGTTCTTGAAGTTTTTTTGTTGAAGAATTACCACTTTTAGGTCTGTAATCGAGTGACCAGAGAGACTGAACTGTTCTCCGACTGGTTTTTGAATGATATAATTCTTGACGAGTGTATGGTAACACCCATTGTTTCATGTTCTCTATGTATATAAATCTCCCCACTGTATTTTCCACTGAATGCATCCGATGAAGTGAGCTATAGCTCACGAAAGCTTATACTCAGATAAATTTTTTAGTCTCTAAGGTGCCACAAGTACTCCTTTTTGCGAATACAGACTAACACAGCTGCTACTCTGAATATTGTGAATGTCATTCTTGCTATAGCGGAAAGGGTTTTCTGTTTTGTTTTGTTTTTTTTTTTTTGCGGGGGGGTTCCTCCCCCAACAGTGGAAGTTTCAGTTTCCTAGGGATGCTAGAGTCTGGAAGTTCATTCCACAGCCAGATCTCTTCAGTCAAGAATGGAATCATTCTCCTGGAATTTGTGATCTACATTGTCTCCAATGGGCTCACAATCCTCAAGACCTTACTCAATCCTAATGTTTATGAAGGTGCAAACGTTTAGACAGTATTTTAGGCTGAAATGTACATTTGCTCCATAAACAAGCTATTTGGGAAGTTCTCTATACCCAATGATTATCCTTCTTCTAAATTCTGTTATTCCAGACACTCAGGTATAATTACGAGCAAATGAAGACAGTAATACACACTGTTCCAGTAATGTCATCACCTGTACATAAAGCGGTTCCCAGCTCATCAAGTGTACTTTGACATTTCAAAAGTTAATGACTACTTCTTTCCAACATTTAACTAGAAAGTCAAAATATTTGGATAAAAAACTTGAAACTATATAAAGTGATGCTAATATCAATAAGAAGGGGGTCTGGACTGATTAACAGGAGGATTAAAAAGAAAAACAGATCAAATGGGTAATTTCCATTCTCTCGTTGATTCTCTATGCCATTCCAGACACTTGGACCTCCCAAAGTAGCATTCTGATTGCAAAGGTGGAATTAGCACCCCACAATGGGCTCCTCCATTTCCTCCAAAAACTCCATCTGCTGAGGTCTTGACTTCATCCTGCAATGCTCAACAAAGGTGTGAAGGTAGCACATAGGAACATTTTAACAGATTGCTATCAGAGATGCATCTGCTTTGTCCAAGAGGCAGCTCATTCATATTGAGTGGACCCTGAACACTGCCAACACTATCTTCTCACTACTGAAGTAAACCTTGCTGATTAGTTGTTTAGGCCCAATTCAACAAGGTGGATTTGGCTATATGTCCTTTTTTAACACCTTCATATAAAACAAACAGTGTCTCAATCTGAATTTCTGGGTTTTTTTCATATAAATTTTTCAAGTTCTAGTTCCATCCAAACAATGCCATCTTGCTTCTTTGTTGTTACTGGGGGATAGGACAAGAAAAGTAGCCAATACATCTTGCTTCTGAAGGAAAGAGGAGGGGAACTTCATTAAAAAACATGTGGTGCTATCTTAAGTGCTACCTTGTCCTGATGAAAAACTATGTATGAAGGAAGCTTGAAGGTAGTAGGTAAGACCAAATTACCTTTTCATTATGGCTTGATTACCAGGCTCAATTACTTCAGTCTTAAAAAAATCTTTGTGATGCAATGAGCCCCCAATGGCACATTATCTGCATGAACTGGAAAGGTTACAGTTCCTGCTGAATTAACTTTCAGTGAGCCAGCATTCATTCCCATGTTCCAACCGTCCTGAAAAAATTCCAGGATATATGAACTTCCTACACAGCACAGAAATACCACCTATATTGCCACACCACCTTCCAAATTCTCATGCTGCAGTGGGATAGATTTATCAAGATTAAAATGGTACTGTAGGATATTCTGAGGTTTATTTATAGCCATGCCATATTCTTGAAGCAAGTTTGATCACTGTGGATGACAGAGTCCAGTGTCAGGAGATTTATTGCTGGAAGCCAAAAAGAAAAATTGCAGATTCACCCATTCTGTGAACTAGTGCCATTTTGGCCAGTCCTCAATTATGAGAAAAATGCGTTCTGTGGGCCTGGCTATCTTTTATAGTACCTTCCTCACTATGGGCCAGAGTGGGAATATCTATGCCAAGGTAAATTCAGCTTTTAGATAGCTATTCCCTCAAAACAGAATATGGAATAGCATATTTATTCTCTGAACTTCTGAAATACTCAAGTATCAGGGGGTGGCCGTGTTAGTCTGTATCCACAAAAACAACAAGGAGTCCAGTGCCCAAATAAATCTGTTAGTCTTTAAGGTGCCACCGGACTCCTTGTTGTTTTTGTGAAACATTCAAGACATCCTGTTACTTTGGTATTAATCAGATCGATATGTTGTTCTCCATACTGCCCTGAACAGCTTGTGACTGATTTTTCATTCCACTAGACATATGTTGTCTGCTTAGCTATTCTTTCATGTTGTTTCAATTCTCTGCTAGGAGAGTAGCTGACAGTTTTAGTGGGTGTTTTTCCCATGTCAACAGCATGTGCTATTCTTTGGCCATCTTTTTGCGTCTCCCTGCCTATTTATGTAGACAACCGTGATTATGCCATCAGACTGTGCTTGAAATGGCTAGTTGCGAAGGTTGTATCAGAAGTCTCACCTACCTCATATTGAGGTAATTGATCAACCATTTTCCCCCCGCCCCCTTTGCAACCCACTTGCTTTGAGCAATTATTTGGAAACATGGGCACAATACTACATTCCAACAGATCAGATATATTTAATGTTCTCCCATGGGAATGACCCAGGTTACATCCTTTTTCCCAAGTTAATGTTATCAACCACCATCTAAGAGAACCACAGCCAACATTTGAAAAAAAAAGTTACATTCTGGTTCCCAGGGGGAGAGCAGAAAGGGCTGCAGCACGGTCCTACAGAAGCGGGCTCAGGCATCACTTCCATTTTCACTGTCATGGATCCCAGTACATGCAATTCTACAGCCAATGACTGAGGTCATACAGGAAGGCATTTATCTGTCACTGAAGTATGTCATGCCTGTACCATGCTAAGAAAACTCTGCCAGCTTCTGAGCTGAAGCAGACTAACTGCTAAGATAGGAATAGAGGGCTCTTTGTTCAATTAACAATCCAACCATGGCACTCTAGGAAGGTGCACAGGTGGCAATGGCATCCTATTCCTTTTCTATCCCAATCTTGCCAGCCAATCATCTCAATATATGCTTTTCTTTCAAGGCTGCTACAAGTACCATCCCCACGTTGGTGAATGTCCTTGTGACTGTTTACAATTTAAAACCAGAAGAGACTGATGAAAGTTTTAAAAGCACAGAAATCACTGATAATGTAACAGAAGTTATTCTGAGTTGACTGAATGGATCAGTGACTTCAGGGAAACTTGCAACATACATTAGGCATAAATTGCATTTTTCTGAAACTGTGAAATGTATGGATCCATACTGGGTGCTACACTGGCCCCTTTGGTCTGGAAAACTAGAATGATGCCCTAGATTTTCAATAGGTGAGCCAAAGTGTTTTAGATGCTCTGCCTTTTTGTGAGGCAGCAGCAAGTGAACTGGATAAGATAAACCTGATTTAAACCTGGTTTAGAACTACTACTTCTTCTTAGCGTATGCAAAATGTGCCTGGGGTACCATGCGTCCAGGATTCATCACTGAATTTGGTCTGCCAGCTGGATCATTAGCTTCTCTGGCCCGGGCCGGACACTGATGGGGAGTGTGATGTGAACATTGATCCATGGCCCCCCAGTTAAGAACGGATGTATACTGAATAGCCTCACTTAAAGACAATGGAGATCCAAAGTCACGTTGGCCGATCCACTGAGGAAGTGGCAAAGGCTACCAGCTACGGTATCTGACACTGCATGGGTCAGCGCTTGTGTGCATGTGCGTGTTTTACATTGAGCTCTCCTCCTCTGGAGTGCCAGCCTCTAATGAAGTTTAGACTGAAAGGAATACTGCTATTTCTGAGGCTTGATTTGTGAGGAACCCAGATTTCATGTATGTAGAGTTCTTTGCCAAACAGAAGTGGCCCTTTGAAGGGTAGGGCACACAGGCAGATCACAGCTTCAGCAACAGGGACTCCTTACTACAATAGATGTGCCTTTGTGATAGATATAAGTAGCATCAAACACAAATTGCATTGCTGCATCTAAAAGAACATAGAGCACAATAGCTCTGAATGTTCATCTTCAGCCTTAGGGGCTTTGCAAGGTTCTGCAGCCATCTGAGCACTGTGCTAGATTATTCTACCTCAGAGGCAGGCAAACTACGGCCCACGGGACCCTCCTGCCCGGCCCCTGAGCTGCTGGGCCTGGGAAGCTAGCCCCCGAGCCCTTCCCAGATGTTCCCCCACCCCCGCAGCCTCAGCTCACTGCACCGCCAGCACAATGCTCTGGGCAGCAGTGCAGCTGCAGAGCTACAGCCTGACCCGGTGCCGTGCTGCACGGTGGCATGGCTGGCTCCAGCCGGGCGGCGCAGCTGCCTGTCCTGGTGCTCTGGGCAACACGACTGTAGTGCCACCAGCCACCGGTGCTCCAGGCAGTGCAGTAAGGGGGCAGGGAGGGTTGGATAGAGGGCAGGGAAGTTCAAGGTGGTGGTCAGCAGGCGGGGCAGTCAGAGGGCAGGAAAGAGCAGGGTTGAATAGGGGCAGGGGTCCCGGGGGCGCAGTCACGAAGGAGGGGTGGTTGGATGGGGCAGGAAGTCTGGGGGGTGGGGGGGAGGTTGGATGGGGCAGCAGGGGTTCCGGGGGAGGTCAGGGAGAAGGTGTTGTTGGGTGGGGCAGGGGTCCTGGGGGAGCAGTCAGGAATGAGAGGAGGGGTTGGATGGGGCGGCGGGGGGCAGTCAGGGGCAGGAGGTCTGGAAGCGGTCAGGGGACAGGGAATTGGGGAGGTTGGAATTGGGGCAGGAGTCCGGGGGTGGGGTGGAGGTGGTCAAGGGATGAGAAGTAGCGGGGGTCAGATAGGGGCCGGGCCATGCCTGTCTGTTTGGGGAGACACAGCCCAACCAGCCCGCCATACAATTTTGGAAACCTGATGGGGCCCTCAGGCCCAAAACTCCTCGCCCCTACCCGTTCTACCTTGAAGATGGGTATCCAGAGTACCTTGACATCTCAAACGTCTATCATCCCATCAAGAAAGTAGCCATCCTTGAATGGCAACATGTACTTGGGGGCTTCTTAGTGAAGACCTCTGTGTCTTCTCTGCATAATGAATACAGTATTTTCATGAACCTGTCCAGCACAGACTTCCTGTTTGGGAATTCTTATTTCTGGTCTGTCAGTTCTTCGACATGCAGGTACAGAGCTAATGTTTTCAGTGCCTATAATGAGCTCAGAAAGACACTGGATCTGCTGAATTTCCTGCTTCAGTGTATTATGTCCTTGGTGATCAGGTCAGGAAAATCATTTTTTATAGAAATGGAATTTTCTCTCTAACCCCCCAGCTCAGGAAAAAATTCTTGAGACCAGAAGTTATTGGCCTAATCCTTCATGATTTCACCACCCTAAAGTGGGTCATCGCCTCAAGACAATTTCTCATTTGGAAACTACTGGTTAATGAGTCTCTTTACTTGAGTTCACCAACAAGTAATTGTATATTGTACTCCCCTCAATGTCAAATTCAGACAGTTCAAAATCCTTTGCACTCATTTTCTAGTTGCTTCACACATTCTGGGCCCTTGGCTTCAGGATGAAGAAATAAAAGAACCATTTTTCTGATGATACTCAGGGAAGTACTTTATTGTTCCCACTTGAAAATGGGAATTGACTGTCTCTCAACACTTTGTTAAAAGGTTTCTTCAGAAGGTATGGGCAATATGAATTATAACTGAATAGGGCATCCTTTCTGAAGGATTTCTAGGACACTACTGTCTAAAAATAATTCCACTCCATAAGACTAAGAGGGCTAGGAGTAAACTGTGGGGTATTCTCAGAAGAGAATAAAAGACTAAAGCAGTTCACGGATATTCGTTTCCCCTGCTGAGGACCGAAAAAATCTGAACAGGAAAAGAACAAAGCCCTCCAACACAAATCTGGTCAGTTTTCAATCTCCCTATGATAAAGAGAGATAAATATGATAATGTATGGAATAGTATTGAGAAACAAAACTTTTACTTTAAAAAAAAAAGAAAAAAGAGAGAGAGAGCGCGAGAAACACTACTACAGGCCAGGCACTCTATCAACTTCAAAAACACAAATGTGAAATCAAACTACACCAAACAATATATCCAATATTTCAAAGATCAGAAACTACAATTTTCACACCACAATGAAGTTAACATGTTTATTGTTAGCAGATGTTAGCTCATCTATTGTTCTCTTTTCTTATTCTGTATTGTACTCTGTGGCTACTTTAAAGTTTCTTGAGGTCTCATAAAATGAAATGCAGATTTACAAAAAGGCTATTGCACTTACGATGTAAGAAGCAGTCATATTTAAAACAGCGCCTACAGAAGAGAGTATGAAAGGAGTGCAGACTCTGCTCCCTCTGAACAGATTTTGCATTTGGTCCATCTATGTTTGGTGTGCACTCAGGAGGAAGAGCTCCTGGCAGCTGCTGCTCTGTGAGTTCTTTGTATCTTCAAAAAGAAAAGTAAATAAAAAGTATTGTTTATTCTATTCAGAAAGGGTCAAGTTTTGCTGTAACACCACTGTAAATCTAAAGTAACTCCTGATTTTAATGTATTTATTCTGGACTTACTGGTGTAACTAAGAAAAATCTGGCACTAGACACTTACAATAAACTGCCTGCTGAAAAAGTTGTTCTACAATATTTATCTTGGCAAAAATGTGAAGTTAAGTTATCTTTGGTCTGTGATTCTATAGCTTAAGTCAAAAGCCAAATTACTTAAATCAAAAATTATGTAAAGTATATCAATAAAGGCTACATTCAAAGGCATGACTAAGTAGCTCTGTACTTATTAATCCTGGGGGGGAGGGAAGGGTTCACGGGAGGGATGTATTTACTTTTCAAAAATGTATTTTCCCAAAATGCTTCCCTCCACCAGCCCCTGCGCCCTCCCCCACACACCCCCTCCCAAAAAAAGATTACTGCAACAAAGCATTTCCTCTTTCCTTCACCACAGCAAGAGGACAATATGTACCCATACAAAAGTGACTTTTGGCTGCTTATAGGGAAGGCTAACAATAATAAATAATACCACCATCTCTTCTATATAGCACTTTTCATTTGTAAATCACAAAATGCTTTACAAACAAGATCAGTAACCATATCCTCATTTGACAGCTCTCACCCAAGGTCACCCAGTAGCCCATGGCAAAACCAGGAAAAGAGCCCAGGTCTCCTGAGTCCCAATCCAGTGCTCTATCCACTAGGACACACTGCCTCCCTTATGTCTGAAACAGCCACCCTTCAAGTATCACGTACATAAACAGTACAGCTGTAGTCAATTTATTCAGAACTTCCCAATCTTGGGGCCTAAAGTGGTCAGATCCTATTCAAAACATCAACAAACTTTAATACAGTAGAACCCAATTTATCTGAGCCTCCATTATCCACCTCTCCGTATTAACTGAGCCAAGCTCCACCCATTCTCTGGATTATCCAAATTTTTGTTTATCCAATCTGGCTCTGGTCCCAATAAGATTGGATAAACAGAGTTCTACTGTAACTCTTTTCTAGACAGTATAGAAACTCAAGTACCATATTATGCAGTGTACCAACACCTCTTAAGAAATCAAATCTTACTTTTCCTTCAATTCCTCTGCTGTACCCTTGTCCGGAAACATCGAGGAAATGGCTTCAAATATCTTGTCAGAAGGAAACTTCCGAGGTGGATGGCTCTCTTTGTCTGCACAGAGAAGCAGAAAAAGAAATATGAAGACGAATAGGAAATATTTTCTGAATAATATTGTGCTCCTTTGGTATTTCACACAGTAGCTTTATAAATGTTAATCTACTTGTAAATTTACTGTTTATACCAATATTTAAGGATGAAAAAAGCTGACCAAGAACCTAAATTACAAAGTAAAGAAAGAATTAGCTCTTCAAAAATCTGAAGCTTTCGGTTTATAATTACAGAGAAGTTATATTAAGGAGTTTTAAATGATTTTTCCTATCAACAGGTTCTTCTGGACAAATAAGTTATGTTATTTTGCCAGCACCGATCATTCACGTATCTGCTTGATGAATGGTGCTGTCTTCCTCAGTAAAATATTGCACAACTGTATCCTTCAACAACAGTGCAGGAGTTGACCATCTCCCTGTGTTGGCAGTGGTCTATGATTAGCAGCACCACATTTTGCAACACTCTCTTTGCTAATCTGGGACTGACCGGTATAGAGAAATGCTGAGGAAAGAAACTATTTCTAACCTGTTCCATAACTCTTGTTCTTCAAGATGTGCTGCACATGTCCATTCCACTTCAGGCATGTGTGCGCCCAGTACGCTGTTGGAGATTGTTCCGTCAGCGATGCCCATTGAGATGGTGCATGTGCCCGCTGCTGCGCGATGGTATAAAGGGCAGAACCACTGCTGACTTCCCTCATTTCATTCTTACTGGACAGAATCCAATATAGAGGGGAAGGAGGACGGGTCATGGAATGAGATGTACATCATGTCTCAAACAACAGTTACGGAACAGATTAGTAACCATTTCTGCAAGTGACTGCACATGCCCATTCCGCTTCAGGTGACACTCAAGCAGGTCAAGCCAGAGAAGGATCGGAGTCTACTTGAACAACACTTAAAGGACCACACGTGCAAATCTGGCATCATCTCTACATTGCTGAGAGATATCCTAGTGTGAGGCAGAAGTATGGACTGAAGACCACAATGAGGTTTTACAAATTTCTAGGATAGTCACTGGAGCTGAAACGGTTGCAAAGGCTGTATGTGATTTTGTTGAATGTATTAATACTCTGCTTGGTGGAGCTACACTGGCCAATTCATAGCGTAAGCATATATAGGGGGATATCCAGGATGAGACTCTTTGAGAACAGAGTGGAAGTCGCTTCATCCTGTCTGCAATTGCTGCAAATAATTGTGAGGACAATCTGAACTGCTTAGTCCTGTCCAAGAACACCACAAATGATCTAACACCTGTGGAGTCTCTCCTCATCCTTGAGCATGAGGCTTTGGGAAGAAAGAGGGTAGATATACTGCCTAATTGATGTGGTAGTCAAACACTACTTCGGTGAGAAATTTTGAACGAAGGCATAGGTAAACTTTATCCTTGTAGGAGATGATATACAGAGGTTCATACACTAGAGCATGTAATCTGCCTGCTTTTCTGGCTGAAGTGATTACCAACAAAAAGGCTACCTTGATCAAGAGATGTAGCAACAATCAGGTAGCTAAAGGTTTAAATGCAGGACCATTAGCTTTGTCAACACTAAACTACTGGAAAAACCCACAGAGGAACAGGATCTTCTACCTGGGGATATAAATAGTAGAGAGACCCCTTTCAAAAATCTGATTAACATGAGACTGGGCAAGAGGGGCGGGGGGGAGAGAGAAGAGGAGGAGGGAGAATGACTGTCCATCAGTGAATGGAAAACCAAGATAGCTGCTAGGTTGACTTTGATGGAATTAGTTGCCAGCCCATGTTGTTTCAGGTGTAACTGACTGTCCAGAACATGATGTATGGGAGCTCAGACTGGAGAAACCCCTTTTTCTTGGGATGAGATGGAAAATGTCTTCCAATTTTCCAATGAAGTATATCTAGTGTATAGTTTTTCTACTATTTAAAAGTACATCTTGAATTCCCTTTGAGCAAGCCTCCTCTTGAGGCATTAGCCATGGAGCATCCAGGCTGGGAGATGAGGGCCTGTAGGTTGGGGTGGAGGAGATGACCATGGTCCTGAGGGTAGCATCAACAGAGCTGAATGAGAGGCTCAGCAGAGTAGGAAGGCCATACGGAGTTAGAAATATGACTCAAGCACGGTCTGGAGTGATTTCAACAACATCTCTGGGCAGGAGCGGAACTAGAGGAAATGTGTTCAGGAGCGTGGCCATCCAGGGCAACAGGACAGCATCTTTTGAGAGACTCTGGGCTGTGACCTGTGTGATGGCCCTTCCTGTTGATGTTTGTTTCAAGCAGGTCTATTTGGGGAGTCCCACATCGTTGGAAAATGAATCTGGCAATGTCTGGCAGACAGACCACTTGTGGTGACTAGTGAAAGATCTGCTTAATCAGTCTACCAGTTTACCCTGGACACCAGGAAAGTGAGAGGATTTGAAGTGGACTGAGATGGTGCTACAGAAATCCCACATCCTCACTGCCTCATGGCATAGCAGACAACTGGGCTTGTCCTTGCCTGTTCACACAGAACACGGCCGCTATGTTGTCCGTAAGTACACCTCTACCCCGATACAACGTGACCCGATATAAAGCGGGTTCGCATACAACGTGGTAGCTCTGACACGCTGCTCTGAGCAGTGTGTTAAGGGTACCAGGCCGGGGCCAAGGGTTTGGATAAAGGGCTTAGAGTCTTGGGGGCGGTCAGGGGCTCCCCACACATAGGGTCTGGGAGGCAGGAGCTGTGCGGGGGGGGGACTTTTGGGGGCCCCACAATCCCAGAGTAGCCCGGGGGACTAGCAGGAGACCGGGAGCAGCCCGTTCCGCTTCCCTCACCCCGGCCCAGCCATGTCGCTTGTGGGAGGGGGCTTGAGGGAAGGGACCTCTCCTTGCACTCACCGGCAGTGGTGGAAGCAGAGCAGCCCAGCCCATTCCACTCTGCCAGCTCCCAGCCGCGGCGCTCTATTTCCCACCACCGGTGAGTGCAACACGGCTGGGGCTGGGGCAAGGAAAGCAGAGAAGGCTGGGGCCGCGTCACTCCGCTTCCCGCCGCCGGTGAGTGCGGAGGGCGTCCTTTCCCCAACCTCCCCGCACCCACCGGTGGCGGGAAGCAGAGCAGCCCGGCCCCAGTCCACTCTGCTCTGCCAGCTCCCAGCCACGGCACTCCGCTTCCTGCTGCAGGTGAGTACGGGGGGCATCCTTTCCCCAACCTCCCTACACTCACCGTCGGTGGGAACCGGATTGCCGCAGTAGGGAGGTGGCAGAGTGGAGCGGGCTGGGGCCACGTTGCTCCGCTTCCCGCCGCTGCCGGTGAGTGCCTGTCAGGGGGCGGGGTCCTGGGGGTGATTAGGGATGGGGGTCTCTGGAGGGGGTGTCAGGAAACTAGGAATGGGGAGGGGGGCAAAGCAAGTTCAATATAACGTGGTGAGATTTTGTGTCTCCCAAGGACAGCGTTATATCAGGGTAGAAGTGTATGGCAAGGATTTCTTTCCTTGATATGGGGAAGAAAGGCTTTGTGAGTTAGCTGAATGGCCCTTAATTCTCGGACACTGCATGTCCAGAGACCTGAGGTGAGACCCCAAGCAAGGGCAGAAGCGTATATAACTACGGTCAAAGCCAGCTATGGAGGAGCAAATGGCACTCCATACACACATGAATGGTTTTTCCACGAGTTTAGAGGTCAAGACTTGTGCGTGTACTCAAACTACTATGTCTAGAGGATGACAAACTGGAGAGTGCATTGATGCTAACCACCCTTGCAGCTTTCAAGATGAACCACATAAGTGCATAAAGCCATATGCCTCAGAAGCCTGAGGCAATTTTGTTGTCATAGGATGGGCCCTCAGATTTAAAGCAACGGGACAGCAGAGTCTGGAATCTCACCTGTGGAAGAAAGGCCTTGGCTTCCAGAGAGTCCAAGACAGCTCCTATAAACTTCCATCTTTCGTACAGGTGACAGGATTGACTTCTCCATGTTGCTAAGCAACCCAGAGTGTTGAAGGTGAATTGGAGGAGAGATAGTGGACAGCACCACAACTTTAGATCAGCCTCTCACCAACCAGTCATCCAGGTAGGAAAAACACCTGAACTCCTGATTTCCTCAGGAACGCTGCCACGACTGCCATGCACTTTCTGAAAACATATGGAGCTGCAGACAGGCCAAATGATAGTACTGCAAACTGGTAGTGAGATTGGTTGACCATGAATCTGAGGAACGTCCTGTGGCTTTGACGTATTGCTACTTGGAAATTTGCATCTTTTAAGTCGAAGACAGCATACAAGTCTCCAGGGAGAGATAATGGAAGCCAGCATGACAATGCAAAAAACTATTTTCTTCAGATATCTGTTTAGCTGTCGCAAGTCTAATATGGTCTGAGACCTCCTTCTGAGATCAGGAAACAGCGGGAATAAAACCCTGTTCCTCTGAATTGCTGAGAAACTTCCTCTATGGCTTCCAACTAGAGCAGTGGTCTCCAAAGTGGGGTGCGCGGCAGGAGGAGTGTCGCTGACACGGCAGCAGCTTGGCTCTCCCGGACCTTTGATTCTTCGATGGCACACCAGCGGCAGCTCGGCTCTCCCCGCTCCGTCTTCAGCAGCAGCTTTTTTTTTTTTGCTTTCCTAGAGCTAGCCCTGGGGGGTGCGCGATTCAAAAAGTTTGGAGACCACTGAACTAGAGGAGAGACTGCATCTTCTGAAGGAGAAGTTCTTTGTAAGACTGGTCCCTGAAAAAGGATTGGGAAGGTGGTGCGATGGGGAGACCGAAATAAACTGAAGCTTGTATCCCAATTCCACCATGCTTAAGACACGCTGATCCGTAGTGATGCAAGACCAAGCACTTAGATAGTGGGACAGGAGGAGGAGAAACAGTCCTGGACAAACCCACCAAAATGCTTGCTTAGAACCCCCAGGCTGCGTGCACAAACTGGGTAGTAGTGCAGAAGAGTATGTGTCTGGTGGGGGGGGGAGGTGGGGGGGGGAAAGAGAGAGGGTGTCTCCCCTCCTAAAACTTCTGCCCTTTTTCTTAACTAGGTTCTGGTGGCAAGCTGTAAATGATGGAAAGTGGTATGCCTGCTGAGGGCAAAACTGATGCTTTTTTAGTACAGGTCTATAAATGCCCTAACATGTGAGTGTAGCCCTGGAGTCCTTGAGACTATTCAGCTTGTCATCAGTCTGCCTAGAGAACAGCAACGGCCCCTCAAAGGGAAGATACAGAATGGTTGGTTGAACCTCTTGAGGAAGACATGATGACTGGAGCCACTAACATCTGTGAATTGAAACAGCCACTGCCGTGGCTCTGG
Source organism: Lepidochelys olivacea (assembly GCF_965140295.1). Taxonomy (NCBI): domain Eukaryota; kingdom Metazoa; phylum Chordata; order Testudines; family Cheloniidae; genus Lepidochelys; species Lepidochelys olivacea. The sequence goes on along the minus strand of NC_140412.1, from coordinate 172,663,483 downwards.
CTGCAGAATCAGCAGCATCCAAAACCTCCTGAAGTGAGGTCCTGGGCACCAACTTACTCTCGTCCAACATAGAAAGGAACTCTTGCCTCTTGTCCTCTGGCAATCTGTCCTTAAACTTTCAGATATTGTCTCAGAGGTAGAAATCATAGCAATGCCTACTGATTAGCAATCCTGAGCTGCAAGCTAGCTGTTCAATAAAATTTTCTGCCAATGAAATCAAGTTTTTTTGCGTCATTTGTTTTGGGGTAGATGTCTGGCAGCCTCCAAATGGCAGCTGAAACCGCCACTGATGCCAGAGGGGAGGGGGTAAATCAATGTTCAACACCTGTGAGAGGACATAATACCTGCACCTCAGCCTTTTGCTGTGTGGGAAAGGAAGATGGAGTCTATCAGAGCACTTTGGCGGTCTCCAGAATAGCTTAATTAAATGGAAGCACCATCTGAGCAGGTCCTACGGCAGCTAAAATGTCAATCAGCCTGAGACCTCTCTCTAACAACTTCCATCTGGATATCCAAAGCATAAGTCACTCTCTTTAAAGGGTCCTGATGGACTCTAATCATCGGGGGAGGCAAGGAGGCACTTGCCCCACAGGCGATGAAGAGGATGAAGCCAAGGATGGATGTGCCCAGAGGGTGCGCAGCAGGAGGAGCGTCGCCAGCAAGGCTGCGGCAGCTCTTCTACCTTTGATTCTGCGGTGGCAGAAGGAGCGCGCCTGCGGCAGCTCTTCCACTTTTTTTCCTTTCCTTTGGCAGCATGCCTGTGTCAAATTTGTTTTTTCCTGGGGGCGTGCAATCAAAAAGTTTGGAGACCACTGTTCTGGATGAAGTAGAATAGGGAGGGTAAGGAGATGAGCTGGAGGCAAGCAGAAACCCCCAAGTGTGCCAGAACTGCCACTGGTAAAGGCCAGGAGCCCAGTTTCTTCCAGCCTCAAGTGGCTGGCCAAGATGGAGCCTCTGGTGGGTGCCAGAGGTGGTAACCACTCAGAAGGGAATGGTGAGGCACATGATCCACTGCAACATGTGTAAGCCAATCTCCAAAGATAAATCAGCTTACTCTGACCAAATCGGGGTGGGCGAGTAGTCACTTCTGTTTGGCCAGGGATCAGTGTCTGGAGCCCAAAGACGACTGTATCGGAGAGATCATCAACAGCTTCCCTCTGGATGGCACAGTATAATGAGGTACATGGGTAAAGGGAGGTGCCTGGCCCCCTGCTGGTGCTTGGGAATGGGTATGAGGGAAAGAGAGCGAGGTTGGCGGGACTAGCAGGCTCCCTACCAGGCTCTGCGCAACTCCCCCCAAAGCAGCCTGCCTGTCCCTGCAGAGTTGAGGGACTGCCCGGGGGGGCGGGGGGGCGGCAGCAGGGAGGAACAGGACAGGAGGAGACAGAAGCCCGGAGACCATCTCCTGGGCTGCTTCAGCACAGAAGTGAGGGTGTTCCACCCTCATTTCTGTGCTGCCTCTAGAGCTGGATCTGATCTAACTACCAAGAGCAGCCATGCAGGGGAAGGACAAATCCTGACCCTCCCCAGTGTGGCTGGACTAGCAGCTCGGAGCCCCAGGCTCCCAGAAGCAGGGGAGATCATATTTCACAAGGGAGGGCTGATTTCATGGTCTGTGACATGTTTTTCACAGCCGTGAAATTGGTAAAGCCCTACTTATGACTAGAAGAACCTAACACTAGAACTATGGTTAAAACCAAAACCAACTATATACAAAATAGACAATTTAAGAAAAACCTGCAATAGCAAGATAACATGCTCCGACAACCATCATGAGCAGTGAAGGAACTGAGCAGAATCAGGGGCAGCACAGTGGCACGAGGCAGCAGAATGCACATATGTGCTGCCTCAGTGCGTACCACTGGGGGAAAAGTTTTCAACAGTGCACTAAACATGCACACACCTGAAGTGGAACAGACATGTGCAATCACTAGAAGAAATAAAGTTGTTAACTTCACTGAGCACAAACACAAATGCAAATCTGAACATCTTCCATTTATTGAGCAAATAAAGGCAGGAAAAACTGCTACAATAATAAAGGTTTTTCAAATCTACTGGATTGACATACCCATTCTGTTGCCGTCTCGGTTTTTCTGTTTTTCATCTTGCTCATCAGAATTGTCATCTCCATCATCATCATCTTCATCATCACTATATTGACCAAGTGCATTTACCAGCTCTACAAATATCTCATCATTGATAAATCCACATTCTGAAATTCATCAAGATCGGAAGTAAAGCAAAAAACACAAAGGAAGTGCAAACGAAGTATTTATTTCTACCCCATATATCAGTTGTTTTTTTTAAAACTATGGCTACACATTTAGTTATCAGATCCAGTGCTCAGAGCACATTACAATCCGTAAATTCAGTACAAGACAGGAGGGGCTGAGCAGGAGGATGAATGAGAATCAACAATTTCTTATCTGTTAATTTTGAGGGACTTTTCCCAAATCCCTCTATGGCGGCCAAGAGAGGGAATATAAATCCTTCTACCAGCAAATAGGAACAGAAAAATAAAGCTCTAGTAATATCACACTTCCTACAAGATAAAGGGGACTGGGCTGGCTGGGGTACTGGTCACTTTGTGCCATACTGGCAATGAGGAGAGAAGTGGTTTGCTGCTATCCTCTCCCTAATCATCCACACCACCCACCTAGGAAGCATGCCAGAGGAATTCATTCATACACAGTAAAGGCAAATGAAATGCCAAAGAGTTTAACTCTCCATCTCCTGGCTCAATCTGGTTATGCCACTGTGCCCTACAATTCAGAAGTCTAGTCAAAAGGGACAGGATGATGATTGGATTGTCCTTGAAATGTTTCACGACTTATCTAATATCAAACCCAGCTATTACAATGATTAACTGTATGCTCTGGGCAACAAAGTTAACCTCGCTATTTCACCCTCAGGACTGGTGTGAGGATTTAGTTTATATTTTCAAAGAAATGCATAAATATTAATCCATGTACAAAAGCTAAGTATGATTGTTATACTCACTATTTGACATGGCTTAGGCGGATGACGGAGAATACCAAACAGTAATTAGTATTAGTAAATAGTAAGTCCTCAGGAATCATACTTCAGTTTTGATATTTAACTTATAAATAAAAATATATAATAAAGCTGACTGCTACATAAGCAGCTGTTAATCATGTTTAGGTAGGAAGAAATGACAGATATACATGGTGTGTTGGACTCACCTCTGTCTCCATGTACTTTTCCATCATAGTTCTTGATCAGTTCTTCAATAAAGGTTCCATCCTGGTCAAGCACTTCATCTCCCATGTAAGGAATGTTATGTAAAACTGTTTCATCCTCTACCTAAAAGTAATGTGGAAAGATTTATGATTACAATAAAAGCAAAGATATTTTCTCAGGGAGAACAAGAAAAAATTTTGATGAGTCCCCCATTTCAGAAGTGCCACTGCCCCAAACCTGCAATGAGATGTGACGTTCCGTATAGTCACATAATCATTCTGAAATAAAGTCACTTTCTTCTGTAATAGAAGACTCACACGAGCAGTTATTGATGCATTTCTATAGTGGAATTACTATTCCACTATAACTATTCTGGTCAATTTCCCTCCACGTAGACAAGCCCTTATCCTCAACAGGATACTCATTATGTTAACAGATAACCTGTTGTCTAAAATGGATTAAATATTTGTTGATAATAATGCCTTTACAATTATTTAATTTAAATACGATAGGTGTAACTTAATTCTGGCTTTCAGGGATAGAGGGTTGATGTTTCGTTTTTTGTAGAGAAAAACATTTAGTTGTGGGTTGAGTTTTCTTGTAGATTAGCTGCTGATTTTATCTGGATTAAAATTACTTCTAATAATAAGATCAGTCAGCTTGATGCACACACAGTAATTAGTATATTTTGTATTTTTTTATTCTAAATAAAAATGGTTGCCTTCAGTGCACTAAACTAACATGAAAAAGGATGACTGATTATATGTAAATAGCTGTGTACAGTGTCAAAAGTGCAGTTTCCTAAGTAATTTAAATGTCTGTTCATAATATAAGTAGTCCGATCATACAATAAATCCTAGATCTCAGAGAATTAACATGACTTAATGGAGACTGACAATAGATTATGCAAGAATAATCAATAACTCATTACGACTTCCTTCTGGACACATCAGGCATTAGTCCTAATTTCTAAAAACTTAGTTCAAATTTGATTTAGGTCAAAATCTAGACCTTAACTGACATCTGTCCTAAATACAAAGCCATTGTACATAATCAGGATTTCTATTCTGGTGAAGCCAAGGACTGGAATATCCTTAACTTTACAATACTTATGTTATGGAACTCTAGAAGATTTAGGTGCGAAAGGTTGAGTCTATGGCCAGTGTTATTACTGTCTCTTTTGACTTAAGCATTAACACTCACCAAGTGTAAATCACAAATATCTTTAAAATGTCCTCTTTCTAAAAATGAATCAGTACTAAAACTTTTGTCTGCTCACAAAAACCTGCCATCCAGTCACCTTTGTAATATTCAACCTTTTCTTTGTAAGTTTTTCAAGTTTATGAAATAACTGGTAAAAAATGAAAGAGGCAATTGGGTAGAGCAAGAAAAGAAAACTGATGTGAAGCAGTGTAGAAAGAAATATTTCAGGTATTTTATACAGATCTGAATATTAAAACAAATGGAATAGATTTCTATTCTTTTGGATATACTAGTTTATTGGTTTCCACTTAAACTGTAATTTATCTCCCCAAATGCACACAGCTTCTACTTTTTAACTTACTTTAACAGATATTGCAACTCCAGGCAGCATCTTTGGAGACAACTGTATTAAATGTATGAATGGTTTATGTATAATTGTTACTCCATGTACAATGTGTTAACACAGCTCCTCCAGGAATGAAAATACGGTGAGTCACTGAGACTAACCAACTCCAGAGAAGTTCCAACCCTTCAGGTAGTTTGCATATTCAGGATCAGGCTGGGTTTGCCAGCGACTGGGAGAGAGAGAGAAAAGGCTTCTGATATAAAAAGGATGAGCTTGGACTGGCTCATGCCTTCATTTTGATTCAGCAGATGGACATCACTCTCTGTCCAAAGGGAGGCCCCAACCCTTGCTAACGAGTTAGAAGGAATGTTGGCCTATCAGACTCCCCATATGGAAGATGGGTGGTTTCTGGTATGTTTAATGTGGATTTAAATTTCTTTTTTCTCTGTAATGCTTTTGCGCTATGAATAAACGTGCTTGCTTAGAAGAGCTGTGTGGTCACTGGGAAAAACACTATCAATCGTCCTCTGAAAGAAAGCAGTGCAGGAGCTGGCCTGTAACCAGACTGGCTTGCTGGAGATATCACAGTGGATGGCAGGTCTGTGTAATCATAAAAACCCTGTCAGAAGGAAGTGGGAGAAAGGTTCCTGCCAAGAGATGGAGACAGGGCAGATCTGAGTGGCATTCGTGGAGTGGACCACAGATGCAGGAATACAGGAGCAGTTAACCTGAAACTGTGACACTTACCATAAAATTTTGCTGAAGGGGAGACCAAGAATACATTATAGGCACTGAAGCAACAGCATTCAGAGTCTTGAGCGGGATGACTTGTTTTGGAAAATCTAAATCACTGGTAACAGAGCACTGAAATGAGAGGTAGAAATTACACTTCTCTCCTGGTAGCAATTTTGGTAACAAAATACAAAATGTATCAAATTTAAACCATATCAGAATTAGATAAGTCTGCCTTTGGAAAAATACATCAATTTTTAGGTGGTAGCATTAGGAATAGGTTTAACAAGAAAGAGACAAATTATTTTGTTAGCAGAATATTTGTTAATAGTTTCCATAGCATGCTGTTCTTTTTTTTACTATCACATACAATGATATCCAGGCTCTCATGTACCATTACACTCAGCCTACTTAACCAAATGCAATGATGTTTTTCTGTTATCTAAAACAGATTTAGTACTTGATGATAAATTGTCTTATCTGGTGTTTATAGTGTATTAACTAGTTGTCTGGGAGACAAAGAAGATTCCTCCAAGCTTCACATTAATGCACTGCTGAGATCAAGAAAGAATTTCTTTTTAGAAAGTTGATATGGTGATCCTTTAATATCAGAAAGTCTACTTCAACAAGTTATCACTTCAACTTGTCTGTAAGTCTTGACCTCCACTATATTCCTATGCTATCCCAAAACCTTTGACCATGTATACTGTGTGCAGGACAACAGTAAAGTGAAATTTACTCTAATACTGAACTCTGAGCTGTCAAACAGTGCTTTCAATATGACATTATTTTACGATTCACTTTTTTGCAGACCTAGAATAGGAAGGAAGAGAAATCACAAAAAGGTGAGAGAGAACAGAACATTCAAAATGTGAAATGAGAAATGGTTTTAAAAACTGAAACATTTGGACAATTCATAAATGTGGTTAGTCCTAGAGTAATCCATAAACATTCTAACCCAGCGCCTGAAAAATTCACTAGCTCTTATAACTGGGGGTACCTACAAAACCAATTTCTGTAGGTTCTATTTTTAAAGTTTCTAAGTCCTTATATTTGCAAAGATAACCTTCCCAATTATAGGCAGAGGTGGTAACAGTGCCTACACTTAAGGCTGCTCAACACTTTCCCTTTGGGAATCTTGTTTAGAGTTGCTTATAACTTTACCAAACTTTAACCATTCAGGCTGAATTTTTTCATGCCAGGTATCTGCTTGGCTGAAGAGTAGTTATTGTTTTCTTTTGGGGTTTTTTTTAGTTTCAGCTCAAACAATTCAGCCATTTCTCAGAACACATTTAGGGAAAAAAAACACATTGATGTGCCTATGTTCAATACTTTTTTTTTTTTTTTTTTTAAACTTTCATTGAGAAGCTCTAACACCTCCCTGGTTTGGAGCCACAAGTTGACGTTGAGCAAGGATGGGAGGGAAGAGATTCCATTGGGTCACTGTATGACATGTACAATACATAGAAGACCTCACATTATATAAAATCACACACTAAATAACTATGTTTAAAAATAATATTAAGGTTACAAAGTCAAGCTATCACGAGTTAGGAAATGCCAGAATTAAGTTTGTCCATAAAATCTTAATTCAGTGCTCTTGTACATATGTATTCTGATTCTATCTTTTCTTACACAATCATATTTTTTTCCACAGGATACCTGCCTTATTCGTTGCATAGGACAGACCATTCTCCTTAAATAGATAACTATTCAATATTTTATTTTATCTTCATTGTTTAATGTGAGGCCCTATGCGTTATCTACTGCACACTATTCAAACACTTCTCTGAAAACAGAATTATTAATTTCCTCTTAGGCTTTTCTACGGCACTCATCACTATATTGTCTATATATATAATGTTAAAAAGACCAGCTGACTTCAGTTGCAGCTGCAAGTGCTCAGCACTTCTGCAAATCAAACCCCAGGATCTCAAGCTGGGTTTCCAGAAAATGTGGCACCACATAGGAACTTTGCAACACAGGCAGGGACAGAATTCAGAGCAGCATTCAACTGCTTGAACCATGAAACCATCCTCTCTCCTCCTGCACTTCCCTGTCTCTGTCTTGCAACTTCTGCAATAAGTGAGACAGATCCTACAGACAACAGCCTTCCCCTTCACTACACAACCTCGATTCATCCTCAGAGCAAGTCTGTACACTGAATGAGGCAGGGGTTCTGGAAAAAATAGTATGGGATCATGCAAGTAAAGACTGCATCATAATGCATATGCAAAAAAGGAATCAAATGAAGCTTGTATGGAAAAATTTACTTCTGGCATTTCCCCAACTCTTGAGTATTTGACTTCACAACTTTATTCATACTAAACACATTAAGAGAATGTTACAGTGGGCAAACTACTCCACCTGGGTATGCAGACAGATAGCTACAGTACCTTTGTTCCTGTACTGCTTTGACAGGAGCAATGTGAAATTAACAAGACACTGATCAGTTTCACCAAATGTTTTTCAGAAGTCCTTATACTGCTGCAGGGGACAGTAGCGGACCTCTATTCCCATCAGAGTACCGAGGAAGATGAGAGGAAGGGGAGACAGAAAGCTTTCTTCCTTCCAAAAGCCAGCAAGGTAGGCTTCAAATTTCCAAAGACACCATAACTTGGAAGACTATCTGTTGTATTAGTCTCTGGCCAGTTGGTGTCTTTAGAAATTTGATTTAGATTTAGTTCTTTGACTAGTAGCTCTCTAGCAATTTATCATGACATAATTTAAGTCTAGAAAGTGTGCAAAGTTATAAAAACGATTTTGTCCTTTAAAAAAAATGAATACAACTAAAAATCTCAAGGCAACATTACGTTTATGCAAAGTTAAGAACAAAGTCAGTATTTTAAATTCCCTTTATGATCCTGTGTGATACTCTGCCTGCTTTTGAACTCAGTTCAATAATCATTAAAAAAGGGAATTACATTTGTAGGAGTGGCTCTGGTCAATGCCACTCAATAGTCTAGTCACTGGAGGCAACTGAAAACCAAGGTCTGTGGCTCTACAGAAACAGAGGAGTGTCACCTATGATACTTGCAACCCACACTGAGTGTGTTACCGTCATGAAAACTGCACACAAGATATCAAGTCTCCAACCAATATGTTTGAGACTAAAATAAATATTTAAATTTATTTTAAAAGGATTCAGATACTATTTTCCTGTCTTAATCCTCCTATTATAAATTATGGCAATTTTTAAATCAAGCACTGAAAGTAGAGTTCTTTTGAGAGTCCTTTATGAGACAAACTGGATTAGAATGCAATAATCAATTCACTGATTCAGACAGGAAATTAACATAAAATTCCCCTTTCATCAAGAAGGCAATTCAAGCTAGCAAGTCAAAATCTGATATATTCAAATCATAATTCTGAAGGTGAAATTTGGCCCTTTTCCTCCAAAGAACTGAAAAATTGATGCATGACCCTTACCTAACAATTTTTGTTTTCAGCATTTGTTAAAACTACTGTCAAAAGCTCTGATCCTGTATGTATGTGAGTGTAGCCCATGCAAGTATGGAGCCCCACTGACTCCAGTGTGGCTTTGCCTGTGTGCATTGTTTTGTAGGACTGGAGCCAGTCATCTGTTTTCCATTTTTGCTTGCAGGACTACTTTCATAAGAGAGGAGTAGAAGGAACACTAAGACACATGGGATGGAAATAGTTTCAAAAAGAAGACAAATGGAAGATACATATATTTATGGCTAAAAGTACAAATTGTATAAAAGTTCCCTTTTAAAAATTTCAGATTTTCTGTTATTTTTTGCCCCTTAATAAAAAGTCATCCCCCTCCCAAAACACAGAAAATTTGTCAATTAAATTCATTTTGTTTATGGCAAGCCCTTCTCAATTTGATGAGTAGGAAAACACTTTCCTTGTCATCAGATCATTTCACACCAAAAAGTCAGTCTACCACCAGAAGCTAAACTAGTTTAAGTATGCTGACATTAGGGTTTTGCACCAGTTTAAGAACAGATTTAAAAATTTTATTAAAGCGAACGTTAAAATTATATACTACACAGGTTGAGAAAAGAGTGTCTGTATATCTGGGTATAGCGTTTAAATTATCCACAAATACCAAGTTTGTTTTTAAAGTCATAAGATACATATAGTGTATAATCAGCAGTATCCCAAATTTGGTGAGTAAATTTAAGAATACAGTTTAGATATTAGCATCCAAGTATTCGGGTACATCACTCACAAAAAGTTATAGAGAGAGTTGGTTATGGAAAGCACATATATTAATCAATGAGTGAAGACTGTCCCTCAGTAATTGAGAATTTAGGGTAGGCTGCCCATTTAGAAAATACAATCCACGAGGAAAGTATTTCAGTTACTTTTTGCAGTTTAAACTACATCCATTTTCAACCTACTTAGTTAAGCCAGTGCAACTTTTCTAGTATAAGCGAGGCCTATGCAAACTAATCTGTTCACTATTTTCATGCATGTTCTTTTATGAAGTGAGGGCCTGCTCCAGCTGCCATTTAAGGCAACAGAAGTTTTTCCATTGACATTAGTGGCAGCTAGATCAGACCCCAAGTGCCCATGAGACAAGGCCTGATTAAAGGATGGTAACATGTGACCTAAGCATTTTCTGCAGCAAAAAGTCTTAATTTTGTGCACATTTGGATCTTAACTAAGTAGCATTTTATTGATTTCTTCTTAGTAAGCATCTGATAGGAGTAATAATCAATCATTCCTAGAAAGGTGCTAGGGCCTCATATGAAAAGAGAACATTAGTGGCTAACACATGACCTGCTAGCCAATTTTTCACCAGTAAAACCAAAATGTGCTGACAACTTTGTAACTAGAATTACCACAACACGTTAACCAACCTCCCTGGTCCCACGCAATGAGCTCACAGAAGTCATGATGTGTACAGGCTGTATCCTACGTTGTTTCCATTCTTGATTTAAGATTTCTGTTCTTTCCAGTATCTTCTGACGATTAGAATTAAACATACTCTAAGAGTGAAAGAGAATTGTGACTGTTGCAAGCAAATTAAGAAACGAGTCAAAATTAATTTAATAACCTCTTCAAGTACTATCAGGTCTATTTTATTAACAAAGCATACATCTTTGAAAACACTAACTGCACTTAAGCAGCACCATAATACACAAAATGAACACAAATTTTACTAGAAAATAATTTTCAGCATTTCTGCCTATTTTGAAAAGTATTTTTCCTCTTAAATATTTAAATACAGAATTATGGAACAGTTATTTTTCTTTAAAGTAGCCATGTTCACCGGCAAAAAGAGGGGTCCTGTATTTCCATGATTAAACAATACAAATCACAGAAAAACATCATTTCATCATTTCCAGGTGGATTGATTTATATATAAAATCACAAAAATCCTTGACATTAATGCATATGATATAAAAGGCAAACAGACTTAAGGATCCTAGTGCCATGTTTTATTGTAAAGATTACAATTTTTACACATAGCCTATATTACCAACACTATGCTTCATGATCTAATGCTTCCGTTCCCAATAACTCAATTTTAAGTTACTCAGGCTTGATCTCAGCCATGATATGATTTTATTTTTTTAAAGGTGAGAAAGTATAGTCAGTCATTTCTGAATTATGGGAACGTGGAAATAAAAAGGCCAGCCCATCTCTACTGTTTTCCCCCCTACATTAAAGGAATTAAACAAAAATGCAGTGGAAGGGTTGTGATGGAAAAGCTCTGAACTGACTCAATATTGTCTGTGGAGAGGTACGGAGACTAACTGTACTATCCCTCCTTCCTCCTCCTACATGCACGCCATTTCTGAATGTTTGGAGATCTAGTGTTTCATGATGGTGCGGCAGGACAGGGAGAATATGGCCATCCTCCACAGAACCAACTCCCCTAAAAACTGCAAGGATTTTTCAAGCATAAATGAACACTGATCTTTGACATATCCTGACTGAATTAAATCTGTAACTGAATGTATTGCGTAAATGCCTGCCTACAAATTCATAATTCTAAATAGACATTAATACAATTTTTGGCACTTAATAGTTCATGTTAATTGGGATGTGCAACACCTTTTATTTAAAAAAAAATGACTATATCTTCTCCTTCAGAAAAAAAAATCATATTTTCCATCAAATATATACATAAAATATATTTTGTTAAGTGCAAGATTTCAATTCTAACTTATATTTCAGAAGAAAATACATTCCAATGCCTACCATATAAGATCTTCATGAAGGAGGTACAGGTGACATACCTTAACTTCATCTGCCCGGCGGAACCTCTTGAGCTGCCTCAGTCGCATATATTCTGATTTTACACGCTTCCGCCAACAAACTGGTCCCTTTTCAGATTTCTTTCCGGTCTGACCCATGATTATCCTGTAATCAACAATATCACGTTAAGATTCACTGACCTAGCCACTATAGATAGGATAGTGTCTTAGAGATCATTTTACAGTGACTGAGCAGATAGATGGACAATAGGGTAAAGAAAAATCAGACATTTACAGAAAACAGTTAACCTTCCAGGACTTGATCCTGTAAGGTGCTGAACAGTCTGGCCTTAATCCAGCAAAGCAGTTAAGCGTATTTTTAATTTTAAGCATGGGAGCAATTGCACTGGAATTCAATGGGGTTACTCTCGGGCTTACAGTTAAGCACATGCTTAACTGCCACAATGCTCAGCACGTTGCAGGATCAAGCCCTTATGTAGGAAGCCAATGGAAAAGTTCAGATTCTGAGAAACACTTCACACTGTGAAGTATTGGGAAGTTAAACTTTCTAGTTATAGTTCGTATTTGAGTCTCAAACTGGAATCCACATTACTGTGAATGTCACCAGAAATATGGGAAACCAGAAGAAGATATTTAAACTAGTTACTATTCAGTACTACCATTGCAAAATGTTTTAACTATAAAAGCACTATTGTGTAAACAAGTATTATGGAGGTAAGAGTTTAAAACCGAATAAATTCACAAGATAGACAAAAAAATTCTCCAAGCTTCCTTTACTATGGTATTTAGATAAACTTGGTCCCAAATCCAGGAAAGGAAATGTATATCATTTATTTACAAACTTTTTCACACAAATATTAACAACCGGACAATGAAAAAAAATCTGAGATTCATGTGTGCTTTGTATTAAAAAAACTGCACATTTTGCCAATATACCTACGAAATGGTCTCATAACAATGCCGAATACTTTAAATAGCTGTCACCATTTAAAGTACATTGCACTTCCTGGCTGCCAACAATGCTAGAACTCCTAAAACAAAGCCATTCTCTCAAGACTTGCCTATACGAAAGAAATGAACCACTACAGCCTGCTGTATTTTATCTGAAGTACTTTAACTTTCAGCAGTGCTTTATATTCACAATAACCACTCTGGCTAGCAGAGCTGAAAAAAATCCAGTGGATCAGCGACTGTAGGAAGCTCTTGGGCAAGTGTCAGCAACTTCTGCAGAATCATTTCTAGTTTTTGTGGTTGTGAAGATAACCTTCTACACGTAAACTAAAGACCAGCGCTACACTAAAAAGTTACAGAGCGCAAAAAGAAAAGGAGTACTTGTGGCACCTTAGACACTAACCAACTTATTTGAGCATAAGCTTTCGTGAGCTACAGCTCACTTCATCAGATGCTGTAGCTCACGAAAGCTTATGCTCAAATAAATTGGTTAGTCGCTAAGGTGCCACAAGTCCTCCTTTTCTTTTTACTAAAAAGTTAGGCTGACCCAGCGACGTCACTCAGAGATGTGAAAAATCAACCAGCATTGACATCATCAGATCAACAGAATAATTTGTTTGGCGACCTAGGTAGCACCTCTCGGGGAAGTAGACTAACTACAGTGACGGGAGATCCCGTTGCTTTAATTAGCATCTACACCGAAGCGCTACAGCATTTCTAGTGGAGACGTGGCCTGAGTAACCGATGCAGTACTGTCTTCCTTAATCTAGAGACAGATGGTTTTAGTGCCTGTACTGTTTGTCAGAACTTTGCTACACTTCCTGAAACAGTACTCAAAACAGTTTTGTCCAGGTTACACTAATAAAAAAGTTTTCAGGAGTCAAAGAACTGTTTTTGGCAACTGTTCAGTTTCCCAGTATGGAAAGAACATGAAGAGTTCAGAGGGACTTTAGGACAATCTCATAAGTAACAACTAGAAAGCTAAAGTCTAATAAATCTCAGAATGACTTCTTCATTTATATTTAAAGACGAGTCATATATAAAAGTCTCAAGAAACCTGAAATACCTATTTACACAAAAATCTGTTCTGTTCATTATGACATCTATTACTGTGCAGGGTATGGAGAAGGAAATATATTAATCTGAAATGTTGTAGATGTGTTAAGCAAAAATGTATGCCTGGGTACATTGTTGGAGAAAGACCAAAAAACACACACAGATAACTTTTTTTTTCATGGGAGTCCAATGATCCCAGAGCGCCAAACTCTCTAAATGAGCTCTCCAGTCTAGATGGGATGCATCTACAGTGACTATAATTGGCTGTCAGAAGACTGAAGAACACTACTTTCATAACACTGACAGTGAGTCCACCACACCTGGGATTTCCTTTTCAAATATACTGTTTAAGTTGCGTTTACAATTCTTTGCCAACCAGTATTGTAAAGACCTCATTCTTGAACAGGAATAAGACTTTATGCACATGGCAGAAATCACAACCCCCTATCAGCATGAGAAAAATTATCGTCTGCTATGGAGAATGATGCAGAATGGTGATGGCTGACCATATGTTTACAAATCTTTTTGATGAAAGGAACGCTCTGCCTAAGTTTTGAGTCCAATGTGGCTGCTATAAACAAAGTATTGCATGGATGTTACAATGACTTTTCTCAGTTTATTCTGTGTCGTAGTCTCTCAAAGAGGGAGCATATCTGGGTTCCAGCTATCTTTTCTGGATGGAGTTTTGATCAGAAAATTGTCTAAATTAGGCAAGACAAAAATCCCTTCCCTCTTTAATTTGCCACAACTACCAGAAAGCATTTCATAAAAACTCTTGGGGTGGTAGAAAGACCAAAAAGGAGGATTTTATATTAGAAGTGATCTCTTTACAATACGAAATGTGGTGCGATGATCTTACAGAGATATAGAAATAATATCTTATGGACACCATATGGAATCAAAAAAATATTTATAAATGAATGCAGCTTCCTGATGTCCAATAGGGACCTTCATCTTTCTTTTTAAAATTAGAAAATACCTTGAATAAAACCATTTCCCCCGAAACTGCTCAGCATTTCCTTTGTAGCATATCTGCTTGTAAAAGAGGGGGAACCCTAATTTCAACATGTTCTCATGAAAAGGGGGAGGAGGGATTCAGAACAGTCACAAACTGAAATGCATTATCCATTGTGTACTCTCTCTAAAAATCACCTGTCCAAAGTTATTGATTGCTGGTTGCCATAAAAATGGCACATGCAATCTCCAGTTACGGTAGGAAAAGCTAAGGTGGGAACTGTTAAACACCTCTCCGTCCTCATGTCAAATCTGAGGTTATGTTTGTGGTTTATTGGCTTCCACCAATAAAGAGTTTGGGGCTGGATGTGTACAGAACATTGAAAAGCCTTTTTGAAGGACAAGTTTTTCTTTCTTCCTTCCTTCCTTCCTTTCTCTCTCTCTATAGATAGACTGTGCTGAGGCAGGTGAAGACCAGATAGACTTTCTCATTCAGCAAAATCAGAGAGGAAGTATAATTCCGTTTCTAGAGAATGAACCCAGGTGGTCATATATGGGGTGAGAAGT
Source organism: Lepidochelys olivacea (assembly GCF_965140295.1). Lineage (NCBI taxonomy): Eukaryota > Metazoa > Chordata > Testudines > Cheloniidae > Lepidochelys > Lepidochelys olivacea. The sequence continues at coordinate 172,648,276 of NC_140412.1, read as the reverse complement.
CTCCTCAATAGACAAGGGAAATCCCTAGAGTCACTGCCATCCTGTCAATTAGCCTGTGAAGAGAACTGCATCCTCTGAGGGGAAAAAAGTTGTAATCCCCCAGCAGTAACATCTGAGGGTGCCTAATTCTCTAATTCATTATCCGTTACATAACTTTGTTCAGCTATCATCAGTTCCTCTTTCTTTAAAAGAGTGTCCAGTAAGATAGTAGGCACTGTTTTTTACCTATAGACTAATCCGGAACCTGGATCGGATGCTTGCACTCTCTCTCAAATCCTAGGTAGGAAAGTTTCTTTATATCAAAAGGATGCTCAAGCGCTCTATGGTGTACAGGGAAGGGCCAGCATGACCATCTCACCCATCGACGAACTTGCCAGTCCAGCCAGAAGTCCATATTTGGATCCATGCAATAGAATTTAGGATAAAGACCCTCCATACACTTCTTTGGAAGTATATTTCTCCTTATGACATGGGATTAGTTCAGATTCAAAGTCCGGTTGCAAATTCAAACTTGTTTACGATCCCAACTGTAAAGGCGTATCAGTGATTTCAGCTGCAGGACAGAAAACGGTGAAGCACTTATTCAGAAATCCTGAAAGAATCTTGGGTGGAGGAAAAGGGAGAGAAATTCATGTCTTCTACCTCTTCTTTTTGTCAGTGGTGGACTATCAATCAAACATGCATGACCGGAGTCATCGTTGTTACTCTGAATAAGTGTTTATCCGATGCTGCCCATGAAGATGCAGATCCATGTGGTAGATGTGTGCAATCCCTGTAACAGACTGTTGGCAAGCCCATTTGGAACCAGTACTCAGCTCCTTCTTTCTGTATCTGAGAATCTGTCTCCTTATGCTTAGTCTTCAGTTCCGGAGTTCTAGGATCCAAATGGTCAGAACTGAAAGTACAGCGTGACGAGTTGGATCACAGAAACCCCTTTGGGACTGCCACCTAATGTGCCTAGACTACCTCTGAGCCCGTTTTCCCTGCGAGCTTGGGATTTCAGTACCTTGCCTTGCTTGAGCCAGACACATTTGCCTGCTTCAAACACAAATCCAAGTTTGAACCACGTCCCCCACAAGCTGCAGGCTTAACTGAAAACACCTTAAGAAGTGCTCCTGTCTCCAGCACTCAGATACCCAGCTCCCAGTAGGGTCCAAACCCCAAATAAATCCATTATAAAGCTTATACAGAGTAAACTCATAAAGTGTTTGCCCTCTGTAACACTGGTAGAGAGATATGCGCAGCTGTTTGTCCCCCTCTCCCAGGTATTAATACTTACTCTAGGTTAATTAATAAGTAAAGTGATTTTATTAAATATAAAAAGTAGGATTTAAGTGGTTCCAAGTGGTTAATAATAGACAGAACAAAGTAAATTACCAAGCAAAATAAAACACACAAGACTAAGCCCAATACTGTAGAAAACTGAATACAGATAAAAATCTCAACCTCAGAGATGTTTCAATAAGCTTCTTTCGCAGATTGGATGCCTTCCTAGTCTGGGCCCAATCCTTTCCCCTGGTACAGCCCTTGTTCTAGCTCAGGTGGTAGCTAGGGCATTTCTCATGACTGCAGCACCCTTTGTTCTGTTCCACCCCCTTATATATCTTTTGCACAAGGTGGGAATCCTTTGTCCCTCTCTGGGTTCCCACCCCTCCTTCTAAATGGAAAAGCACCAGGTTAAAGATGGATTCCAGTTCAGGTGACATGATCACATGTCACTGTAAGACTTCATTACCCACTTGCCAGCACACAAGTATACAGGAAGACTTACAAGTAAACAGAGCCATTTACAACCAATTGGCCTGGTTAATGGAGCCATCAAGATTCCAAGCCACCACTAATGGCCCACACTTCACATAATTACAATAGGACCTCAGAGTTATATTTCATATTTCAAGTTTCAGATACAAGAATGATACATTTATACAAATAGGATGCATACACTCAGTAGATTATTAACTTTGTAATGATACCTTACAAGAGACCTTTTTGAAGCATATTCCAGTTACATTATATTCACACTCATTAGCATACTTTCGTATCATCATCTGGAGTGCACACAGAACATCTCTTGGTGCTGGTAACAGAGTCCTTTCTCCTCACTGGTTTCTTAGTTGCACTGGCACACACAGTTCAGAAGAACGTCTCTCTCATGGACTGGCTCTGGATACAGAGACCGACAGCAGTAAGGGGTCTTCTGCTTTGAGGCTTTGGATCTCGTAAATGTTGGATCCTGTCTCATAACTTTTGTAGAGCATGGAACTGAAGCTGGTAAGTTCTCCAGAATTTTTTGCTGCTTCTTGAGGTATTAGAGACTGAAGCCAGTTTGTGGAATCGCTTGGAGCCTAGTGAAGTATCAGTTCTGGCGGCTGCCAATGCCCCCTACACTACTGTAGCCTGCAGTTTCTTCTGTCACAGCATCCTTGCTTAGAATAAAAGCGGAGTATCTTGAACACCCTAACAGAGACTATCATGCTTCTAGACGCACCAGGCAGCTAGTATGCACACTGGATGTCAAGAACACTAATGGAGACTACATCTGTTAAATCCCAACCTCTTAATATTCGGATCTGTTATCTCAAAACTGAAGGGTCGAATCTAACACTTCATTAAATATCTATGTAAATGTAAACAAATTAACACTACCTAAAAATAACTATATATTTTTATATCCTAAAAGCTTATGCTAAAACTATTCAGAAGGCACTGAAGAAAAGGCTCCAGGAGGAAGGCCTGAAGTTTGTTCCTGAACTTACAGCCGGTTGCAGCAGGAAGGAACTGAGGCAGCCGGAGTACCCTGCCCCTTTTATAACCTCGCCCGAACAATGTTCAGGAATGGTCAGAGAAGTGGGGGAGGGTAAACACTCCAACGGGCACTGCTAGTTAGAATTCCACTGCGTAAGCTGCATCTGGTCAGTGCATCCTATTAATGGAAATATACAGAGGACATGCAAAGAACAACTGGATTTGCATCCACGACTACAAAATTGAAAAGCTAGTGCATTGAAGCGACAAGTTGTCACAACTACTCAATTTTAAATATAAATTAGAAATCACTTCAAGGCCTGACTACAGAAATTGCAGTGGTTTAATTAAAGGCAGGAGATTAAACAGACTTAATTAAACTTCTACAACTTTGCGTGTGTACATTTACTTTGGTTTAAACCTGGCTTACAGGAGAATACACACGCAAAGTTGTAGAAGTTTACTTAAGGTGTGGCATTAAAAATGTTTTAGTTATTGATGCAACCCTTGCAACCACTGGCCAATTCCTGTGGTTTTACAATCATTTTTCTTTTCCTATCTTTAAAACCTACACAGAGAGGGGAAACTAATTAAGGGCCCAATCCTGGAAACACACAAGTAGCTTTATTCAGACAGTAAAGTTACATATGTAAAATGTGCACAGGACTGGGCCTCAACTGACTATACAGGGAGACAATGAAAGTGATTTGTAGACTGCTATCAAATACACAGGTAAAAACAATGAACAAAAAAATTTCTCATTCACTTATAGTAATTTTATTTTTCATTACAATAAGTAAAAACATTCAAATAGAAGTAATTTTTAAGTTGAATGTATCTTTTTAACATTGTCTGTCACCCATCTATTAATTTTAAAATGGCAAGTGTTGAACATGTGAACTGTGCACTTTTGTTTCAAACCTTGCCCTAATTTGTTACAAGTTTTGCTCAATGTTTCCTAATGAAGTTAATATAACCTCCCTACACTCTAAAATGAGTGAGAGACCAATTACTATTAATTTTAAGCAGGGCTCTATTTACTTACAGCAGCCAAGGAGGTAAATTAGAACTAATTTTCTTAACCAATTAATACATCTGATACGAGTGGCATGCTGGCACGTGATACATGTTCCATTCACAATGGGAGGCAAGTGAATGCAGAAAAGCAGTTCAATTTCATACCATTTTGCTGCTGAAAGCAAAAAAAGAGACAGCCTTGTTTAAAAATCCTCTCCTATTTTTCTCAGCCACTGTGGAACCATCCATCAAGGATGCACAAGCATATGGGAAACTATCACAGCTAAACTGCTTGATTTAAAGATAACTGAGTGTCTCTTGGATACCAATCCAATTAAAGGTGATACATAAAACTCCCCTGAAGTGGCAAAAAGGGGGGCTAGGAATTTCCCCATCAGAATAACTAATAAAGAGAAATTAAACCCTGGCCTAAGAGTACAAGATGGGGCATAGTTGCAATATGTTTTAAGACGTAAATATTAGAAACTTATATGAACATTACTACATTTTCAGTTATGTAAATATGCATGCAAAACAGACTAATGCACAATACATTACTCTTAATCCACACTTCTAATTCATTGTACAGAAAAGGTTGTCTATAGCATGTCACAAAATTTCTTAAACAGCACTGTGTAGTAATACCTTTATTATCCTAACCAATACTTTTAATCCTTTAACTCTCAGTTTTCCAAAGAGAAGTTGTAAATGAAAACTGCTGTAGCCCAAAACATCTACAGAACATTTGTCTTTTCAGTAGATGTTATCTTCTCTTCCCTGCATTTTGCCCATAAAAAAAAAAAATCCTTCTTTTGGGCCAAGTTCAGTCTTTAAAATATTTGTACATAGTTCTTATTCATATATATACACACAATTTTCACTGAAATATGGAGGGCAGAATTTGGTCCTTTGGATTTTCACTTGAAAAACTATAACTTAAATTTTTGACAAGTATGAAGAAAAGTTGATACTATGCTTCCTGAAACTCCTGTGTTACAAAATAGGCTCAGTAAGAGTACCAAAATTTATTCCTTAGCTAAAAAAAGAGAAACTTTCAAAAACGTCAGTCTTTCCAATAAAAATAACCTAAAGTATCTTCCCTTTCTTTTACATTTTATATTTTGCAACAATATTTATACTTTACAAAGACTGTACTTTACAATTTCTAAAATAGACTATTTTGTTGCTGTGTACTACTTAAAATCTAATTATCACCAAGTACAGTTGGCCAACGATGGCTAACTAGTATTTGTATAAGTCAAACTCTATTTAAAAATATCTTCCACAAACAGTTGCTGAGTTTTCTGAACAACAACTATTTTTACTTTGCACACTGAATTTAAAAGGGGACACACACACACTCTCTCTCTCTCTCAGGTCCAATGACTACTCCTCTGTGGATACATATATAGTCATTGGGCCAGAGAGAGAGAGCGCATGACTGCAGTACAGTGGTTAGGGTACCACCCCCGCCCCCACCACACACGGTCCAGCCCAACTGCTTCAATGACTAATTATTTATCCACAGTGGAATAGCTTCAATAAGAGAGAATGAGGAAGCCATACATCAGCGTCTCTCATAGATCAGTGGTTAGAGCACTCTATTGAGAGGTGGGAGAGCCCTGTTCAAATTCTCTCCCCGCACTGGCAGAGAGGAGGGATATGAACCTGGGTCTCCCACATACCAGGTTAGTGCTTTAACCACTGGGCTAAAAGTTATAAGATGGACACCACCACCCCACTTCCTGCACTCCTCCCCCACAAATTCTGAATGGGGCCTGATCTAGTCAGCAGCCTCTGATTACACCTACACCTACACCTACAGATCACACCCATACGACAACCAAATGCCTATCTTCTTCTCGTTTGTGTATCACTGTGGGGCTTAGGAAGGAGACAGGCTGTTGACTCTGGGCCTCAACAGCTACAGGTCTATTGGTATAGCAAAACCTTATTTGTATTATTTAAAAACTTGATATTTTATTTTAAAGAAAAATAAAATGTCAGCTTACTTTCATCCTTAACTGTAGGTTATAGCGCACCCCATTTCCATAGGGAAAAAAGCCCCTCCAAGGTCAGCCAACCTGTGTATTTCAAACACCAAACCCAACTGCCTCCTAAAATCCCTAGCTCTGATATATAAAACACAGAAGATTTATATATATATATATATATACACACACACACACACTTCATCATTAACACAGTCACATCACAGAAAATTCAATCCTTGTTGACTTAGACACATTAAAAAAAGGTGGGAACAAATACGTAATACTGTTTCACTAGTCCATACTATGTAAGATAACAAGAACAACAATTTTCTATAAAGGACCTCAGTTTACAATAAAATTTCTAAAAATCTCCTTTCACCATCAAATTAAAATCTACCCACAAACCTGATGATTTAAAAAATACTATAATACTGTAGGTACTAAAAATCTGGAACATTTAGAAAGTTCAGATTTACAGTTAAAAGCTCTTGCCTCCAACTCTGCCTGTAAAGTAATAATTTTTTCTCATTATCATAGCTTGACAACTCCACTTGATAACTACAAGTAGGAAACATTCTCAATAGCCCCATCCCTCCCAGTCACATTCTCCCTACCTCTAAAGTCCCCTACTCCAAGTGGACCACTCACTCTTCACTGAAGCCGGGAACAACCACTGACAGTTAAAAGTTTAACAGTTGATAATAATGCTCTGATGAGACATCTGCAATAATGTAGGTGGAAGCTTGACAGGGACTCTGAGCCAGGGAGCTAAAGAGGCTCAACAGTCATATCATATGAGCTGGCACCTTTGACAGTTTGCACCTTAAATCAGTCATGTCAGCCAAACTATGGACATAAGGACATATTTTAAACAGACCAATGGCAAGTAGCTTGGATGCAGCTGGTGCTATGTAAGTAAGTGAAGGACACTAAGTGGGTGTGCTAGTGCACAACACACAAGCCCTCACTGTTTGGAAACTGCTCAATGTCAAATTTCTGAGGCCTCAATTCTCTCCCTGCCTGCCCACCCCAAACTCTAAACGCACACAGAGTTTTAGCAGTGAGTACGATAAATCTTCTTGGCTGCAGACCTCTTGGATAAAAATGTGTCAAAGATTGGCTACAAACTGAAAAATACAGTTCAAATGAAGTTTACACTGAAGTTACACTGAACCCCAAATAATAGCCCCTGATTCTGTGCAAGATCATGGAATCACAAAGCCTGAGAGTTAGGATTTCTATAGGGTAAAAGTCTGACGAATTACTATTAGATTATTTATAAAGAACCAATTACAAGACTATGTACACTAAAATTGAGTAACTGGAAAAAATTCTGATAAAATGGCTTGGACTCACTCGGAATAAATATATTCATATTATAATAGAAGATTAACCACTGGAGTATTTATAGATAAGGCTCACAGAAGTCACGAATTCCGTGACTTTCTGTGACCTCTCCATGACTTCTACAGTGGCCGGCGTGCCTGGCCCGGGGCTGCTGAGCTCCCCAGAAGGGTGAAAGGAACTCCCCTCCCTCCGGTCCTAGCTCCACGTGCTACCTTTGCCTGCAGGCACTGCCCCCGCAGCTCCAATTGGCCGCGGTTCCCAGCCAATGGGAGCTGCAGAACCGGGGCTTGGGGTGGAATGGAGGCAGCATGTGGATCTAGGGTTGCTGCTTCCCAGGAACCAGGTAGGGAGCCTGTCCCAGCCCTACTCCCCCGCAGACCTCCCCCCGCACCACGACTCCCCCCCAGCAGCACAAACCCCCAGGCCACACACCCCTCCCCAGCACCTGCGCCCCCTCCCAGGCTGCCACCCAAGTTTTAGTCAGGAGTATATAGTAAAAGTCATAGAAAGGTCATGGGCAGTAAATTTTTCTTTACTGCCCGTGACCCGTCCATTACTTTTACTAAAAATATCCATGATTAAAATGTAGCCTGACTTATAGATGCTTACTGAATTTGGCATCACAAAATGCACTCAAATGAAAGTAACATCGATTTAGCCTTACTATTTAAAGCTTAAATTAATTTTAAGCACAATCCACATAGATACTTTTAGATGGGCACTGATGGACTCTTGAAAACTTCCTTTTGGAGTAAGCACATGGGTCTAGACCAGGGGTTCTCACGAAATTTTTTGGTGGCCTCAGACTGCCACTCACAATTTTTCCTAAAACACTCAATTAGCTTTAGGAAAAACAAATAAATATGCATATATACATGTCCAAATCACTGTAATTTATGCAGGGTTTCTTCACAGACTCAGTAATAAAAATAATTAGTTTTCTCTGTTCTTTACCTTGGACCTAAACAGAACAGAAACAAATAATGTGCTTTGCATGTTCCTGTCCCTTCTTGTTATTGTTTCTTTTGTCTTTATTTTTTTTTTTGGTTGCTTATTTTTTTAAGACTTGCTAGTAGTAAGTCTGTTTCTGTGAAAAGTGATATTTGTATTTTGTTAATATCACTTTTCACAGCAGCAGACTTCCTAGCTAGCAGGGAGGAAATGAAAAGTGATATAAACAAACATACAAATATCACTTTTCACAACAGACTTACTCAGCTCTCGCAAGCTGGGGGACAAATTAAGTCATGGATGGGGAGGTGGGTAGGGAGGCAGCTCGGGCCAGAGGTGATGGGGGGGAGGAGTGTTTGAGTCCAGGGACTGGAGTCACGCTGCTGGGGACTGGGGTCGGAGGATGCAGTGAGGGCCGGGGCGATGGGGAGGCAGCTCAGGGCCAGAGGTGATGGGTGCAGGAGAGAGCTTGGTGTCGGCAGTCACTGCCACAGGGCCCCACGGGTGGAGTCTGAAACCCTGCAGCTGGGGGTCAGGGCCCACTGCTGCACGGCTGGAGCCCAGGGCCCGAGGAGGCAGCAGGTGAGGGTGGAGGGAGGAGCCTGTAGCCAGGGAATGGAGCCCGCCACCACACAGCTGGAGCCTGCCTGCTCCTCCAGCATTTGTGGCTCCAGAGGGGGACAGGGCCCAACCCCTACTGGCAGTCCTGGGGGGAGGGCCACTGCTTTGACCCCACCCCTCACTCACCACCCAGGGGGCTGCGGCCGCACAAGAAGCCCCTAGTGGCCGCATTCGAGGAACGCTGGTCTAGACTCCCAGTCTTTGCAAGGGACTTTTTGAAGCGTATGCCAACCAGACTTAAAAACTTTCCATTTTTAATAAATGTAAAGGTGTCAGCTATCTGAGTACGGATATTTGTTTCAATTGCCAGGAGCCAAAATTACCACAGTGTAGACAGGTGTAATTCTAATTGAAATCTATGAAATGTATTCATTGGTGGTTTACACTACCACCTAAGTGGGTTTGGTAATTGAAGTAAGTAACAACTTTCACCTATCTGGCATCCTGTGGTTGTGCAAAATTAATGTAACTAGGATATGGAAAAGACGACAAATACAACAGGGAAAGGGAACCAACAGTAGGGCACACAACGAAACAGCCACCCCACCACACCCTCTTACAACCTCCAGTTAGTTACTTTTCCTTCTATACTCTCCTCCCATAATGCAGAACTACAAGTTACTACTGCCTACATTTAGATCTATATTGTAGTTACCTTGCATCAGTTCGCTTGGACAAAGGGATCTTCAACCTGGCACACCTGGGCAGCAGAGGATACTTTTAAAAACAAAACAAAACAAACCCAGACTATGCTAAATGGATATAAGCCACTAAAACAGATTTAAGAGTGCCAACAGAGGGGAGATACACAGATTCAGCTAAATACATTTCAAAACAGATTTAGTTAAATTGGTAAAATGTGTGTGCACAGATCAGAAGGCATAGAGAGAATGTACTTCTGCAAGGCCCAAGCTGTGAAGCCACCTTCTTGTCAAAACAAAGCTGGTTTTATTTAATTTATTTACTTATTTAAAGAAAATCACAAAAGATATGCAAGTTGCAGCTGACAAAATGCATGTACATACAGTCTCATCTTTACGTACCCTAGACTATAGTCTCAGGACAGCTATTTACATAGTGTGAGTAACCCAAGGGCTGTCTTCTGAGCTAGTTACACTTTTACCCTTTTCTAAAAAAAAGTAATCAGTTAAAAATATACCATGATTTGACTACATTCAGTCTTGAATAGTCTTAGAAAGACATCCTAGAACAAAAGAAATTATTTTAAATATTTTTCTATTTCATACTAATGATTTTTGACAAATTAACTTCAAGTTCATTTCAGAACAAGAGTCATAGATTCATAAGGAAGCCATGTCTGTCTTGTAAACAGAGGCTGCAAGAGCTAGTTTAGAGGCACTCCTCAGAAGAACCTAGATCCCTTGGTTTGCAGCAAGGAAAAGATACAGTGGAGGAAATTCATCCCTGTGTTCGCACTGAGCCAGGTGCAGAGATGGAAGGGGAGTTTGTCTGCTCCTCCCAAATGCTGAGTTTACCATTGGGTAGTTCAACCCACAGTTTAGGTGAAAGCAGCTCTGAAGGCTGCCTTTACTGAAATGGGCCCTTTGGCCCATTGTGCTATCTGGGAATAAATGGAGTGTAGGAACACACCAACCACATCCTTTAACCCCTTGAACCATAATCCCTGGAGGGCAGGGACATAAAAATGGTAAAGTCAGATCTGTTCCTGCAAAGGAAACAGACAACTGTTTTGTGGCCAGTTTATGCCAACTATGCCAGTGTCTCCCTCTGCCAAAACACAATCTCTTTTATTGGAGGGTGATGGAGGAAAAGAGAAAGATTAAGTACACAGGATGACAAACAGATATGCTGTACGCAAGCCTGTATGTTATCAGGAAGGAGAGAACTGACATTCCCAGGTGCTATCCAAGTTTGATTTTACAAGCTGTAATTGTCTTATCTAAAACTCTCCCCCTTAATGAGAAAGGACAAAAACCAAGTTAACTATGTCTTGTTAGTTTGAGCATTTAAAGGATGTTTATCCAACGCCATAAATTATAGCTTTTACAACATCATTTGGAGTAGCACCATCTCCCTGAGGTGTTTGCCTCTGCCTCCACTTCCAAGTGCAGCCAAGCAACAGCTGTGGCTAGCATTTTTTTCTATTTGGTCATCTAGTCCTGCTCTGAGTAAACAACATGGTGGTAAAAACAGTGACTTCTCTACACTAGTGCCCCCCAGTAAAAGTGCAATGATAGAAGATTTCGCAAAAAAAGAGGCTAGTGTAGAAAATGTCAAGTTCAACTTTGTCTCACACTACTTCGTTACTTTAGTAATTTCCCATACATCTCTTTTGTGAGACCACCACTTCACCCTCATTAAAATTTCAGATGGAAGTAAACTGAAAATCGATTAAAGTGTGGTTACACCCATCCTCCTTCATAAACACACTGCAAAAATAATAGGGTCCATGAAATAGGGTCCATACTAGAAATTAGTTTCTAGTATGTTTTTTTTCTTTGTTCATGGCCCTTGCCTCTACTTCAAGTATTTGGCAAGTTGCTCTAACAATATACGCAGCAGAGCATTGCACAAGATGCTGAGATATCATAAATGTTATGCTGAGACATTCCCACAAGTAACGAAAAACTTCTCCCAGCTGCATCCTCCATGGATTCAGATTCTGGCAGAAAGGGTGGGAAGACTGGGAGCACAATCCCAACTACTACTTGGATAGGAGAGATAATTCATTGGACTCTAGTTTATGCCAAGGCATGCCATTTCCTTGGTATGTCTTGCTGGTCCCAAAACCCTTTCAAGTCTTATTTCACTTTATCTTTTAATAGCTGTTGTCATTGTTCAAAGCCATTACACCTCTGACAGTCTTAATATCAGATGTAGGTTTCTTTCCCTTGGAACATGCAAATAATATGTAAATAACTTGTCACACTCTAAATTTATTTTCTTAATTTAAAGGCAGATTTAAGACTCATACAATACAATATTAAATGCCTCTAAACAGGATAAGAAGTTGTAAGTATAGAACAGCACTTACACTGTCACTGCACAGTCCTCTCTCTGTTCCCCAAGCTTGGAAAATGTGTCATCTCCTCACTGGTTTCTTGAAGTCTTTTCTGTTACCACAAGCAAATTAGAGAAAAAGCCACTTTTGTTAAGCCAAACCCACACCTCTCTGGATTGTCACCTGCATCTCTTTAAATGCACCTCCTTTCTGATCCTTGAGGTTATTTTCATGGTGAACCCCTACTTGTGACACTTTCTGGGATAAGAACTCTTTCACCAAAACCTCAAACTATAAATACGGCTCCAAACACCCTTCTCTTCTCTATCACTCACAAGAGATTTTTTCCCCCACTGTCATACATTTGGGGCAGCTTGCAAGATATTTCCTGTGCATCACTCTACTCTGACCCTTTTGTCAGAGACTACCTGTCAGGAATTATTTTCCCTCCCTTGACTTCAAGGGTCTCTCCAATTCCTCCTTGCTCCAGTCCTTGGTCAGATATACCTGACACTGTTCAAAGATGTTTACCCATTTCTAGTTCATTGTTTAAAAGATTATCTTTCCTCTATTGTCACTTGTGGGAAAGTCACCACTTTCTCATATGTGATATCCATCTCAATTTTTTAAGATACTACTCTTATGCCCATTTTCCTGATTAAATTGGTTTAAGAGACTTCTTGGTTCCCCCATTCCTTTTCAAATGCTTATTAGGAGGGTCTAATCACTACAGTAGACTCAGTCCACTTTTGCCTCTTACCCCTTTCTCTGGGTGATTTTCTTCACCCAGTGTTTCAGCTGTTAGACAAATTCATTGTTTTACAGAGGTTGCATTTTTTGCAACAGTAACCCCTCTTACTAAGATTTCTACCTTCTAATGAAATTTAAGTTATTGATAGGTATCACATTTTCTGTTACAGCTATATTTACACTAGCCTCAGATCTTCCATCACTACAAATAGTAACACTGGTAGTAACCAGAAGAGCAAGTTTAGATGACCAGAGGTAAAAATGCTGACAGATGCCTCAATCCAACCTACACTAGTGTCTTCCCACCACTGCTACCAGGAGTAGTGCAATGAGGAGATATTTCTACACCACTACAAAAAGGCACTAGTCTGGACAAGGCTTTAGTAAATCTATGTAGTTTCCAAGTTCAGTTTCCAGTTAGTATCAGGAAGTGGCAAACACTGGAAAAACATTTTGAGTGTGCTAAAGTAGACAAGTCAAAAAAATAAGTGATGTCAGACTCGTTTAATTAAACTTACTTTCAGAGGCTTAACTAAACAGGCTATAAACATGGCTCTGTTCACTGAATCTTTATCTATGCTACTAATCCAACTACTTTCCATTTTGCCAGAAATTACCACCATATAGACAAGGCCATGGGGCTTGCATCAAACTACTAAATGACAGAACCAGTTACAATCACATTTGGATTACTTTGCTTTCCCCTCTTCCCCAACCCCCTCTTTGGTTCTAAGGAATGTAACACTCCTTTCACAATGCTTTGGCCTCTTGTTTTCCCCTAACAGCCCCTTATCTATCTATCTAAGTAAATACCAGTCTCATTATTAAATAGGCAAAACTTTATAAGCATTTTGCATCCACTCCTCACATTACAAATTTATTCCTAGAGACTGTACTTAAGTATAACAATTATAAATTGGACATACAGGCAGATTAAATCCTCAGTAACAAAGACCTTAAATTTCTCCCTTCTTTATCTAAGGAGATAGGTAGGGCCCTACCAAATTCACGATCCACTTTGGTCATTTTTATGGTCAGGATTTTTAAAATAGTAAATTTTGTTATTTCAGCTATTTAAATCTGAAATTTCACTGTGTTATAATTGTAGCGGTCCTGACTCAAAAAGGAGTCGTGTGTACAGGTCTCAAGGTTATTGTAGGGGGGTTGCAGCACTGCTACCCTTACTTTGGCACTGCCTTCAGAGCTGGGCAGCTAGAGAGTGGCAGCTGCTGGTTGGGAGCCCAGCTCTGAAGGCAGAGCTGCCATCAGCAGCAGCACAGAAGTAACGATGACATGGTATGGTATTGCCACCCTTACTTCTGTGCTGCTGCCTGCAGAGCTGTGGCCTCAATCAGCTGCCCCACTCTCCGGCTGCCCAGCTTTGAACAGAGCAGCACAGAAGTAAGGGTGGCGTGGTATGGTATCGCCACCCTTACTTCTGCGCTGCTACTGGCTGGGCGCTGCCTTCAGAGCTGGGCGCCCGGCCAGCAGTCGCTGCTCCAAATTAAAGATTACTTTATTTCTTTAAAGGTTTCTCTTAAAATTCTTCCCACACCACCATCACTACTCCTGGGGGAATTCTGCGGATGCACAGAATTAATCTGTCTCGAATAATTTTGTATTTTCCCACAAACATTTTACCTAAGTGATACAGTTCTGCCTTTTGCCCACCAGAGGCCGTTGTGGCACCAGAACGGCCAGCCAAGAAGTGCTACAGGTCCTTCTCTCTCCCTCAGCTCCTCTGTTACCCCGTCTCCCCCAAGCCTTTGCACTTTGCTTCTGACACGTGAGAAGAAACACCGTTTCCGGTGTCTTCTAAACACCGTTCTGAATCGTAATTTAAATGAATTACACAAAGTTCTGTATTCATAGATATTTAGGTCAGAAGGGACCATTATGGTCATCTAGTCTGACCTCCTGCACAATGCAGGCCACAGAATTTCACCCACCACTCCTGTGAAAAACCTCTCACCTATGACTGAGCTATTGAAGTTCTCAAATTGTGGTTTGAAGACTTCAAGGAGCAGAGAATCCTCCAGCAAGTGACACGTGCCCCATGCTACAGAGAAAGGCGAAAAACCTCCAGGGCCTCTTCCAATCTGCCCTGGAGAAAAATTCCTTCCCCACCCCAAATATGGCGATCAGCTAAACCCTGAGCATATAGGCAAGATTCACCAGCCAGATACCACAGAAAATTCTTTCCTGGGTAACTCAGATCCCACCCCATCTAATATCCCATCACAGGCCATTGGGCCTATTTACCATGAATATTTAATCACCAAAACCATGTTATCCCATCATAGGTATTAATATGCCTAGTAAGGAAACTGTGTGTCTAAATAAATAAATAATTACCAGAATCTTTTTTCTGAGGGGGTCTGTATTGTTACAGACATACTTGCTGACAGATATTTTGAAATAAATTACCAAAATAATTGTAATTGGCATGATTATGTTATTTTGACAAATAAAATATACAGAATTTTCAAATATTGTGTGCAGAATTTTGAGGCGCAGAATTCCCTCAAGAGCATGTGTGTATATACAATATATATTCATGCATTCATGGGTGACCAGGGGATACGTTCTCTAGAACTTCAAATAATTAATTCAATAATTCTGTAGCATTTCAAATAAATACACATTCTAAATAATGCCTATTGCTCACGTCCATTTTCTCAAAACAGAAAGCTTTTTGACAAACAGTGTAATAACTTGGAAGACAAGTAATAATTGCTTGAAGCACTTTGGCCTGGTCTACACTTACAAATGAGATCAACCTAGGTGTATCACTCAAGGCTGTGAAAAATTTTGTGCCCTGTGTGATATAGATAGGTTGACCTTACTCCTGGTATAGAATTCTTCCATGTATCTAGCTACTGCCTCTCAGAGAGTTGGATTAAAAATATTGATGGAAAAAACCCTTGTAGGAAGTATCTATACTACGGTACTACAGTGGCACCGCTGCAGCTGTACCACTGTGGCGGCTGTAGTGTAGACATACCCTAAGTCGGGAAATACTTCACCACTACCACCACCACACTGGAAGAAAGCTTAATTAATACTGTGTTCTGACTCCACATAAGTTATTTACTGGAGAACAGTCTTAATTGAACCTTTGAAATGAAGGAGCATCTTGACTCTCAAATGGTCTGAAATATTTAGGAATATGCCTTAAGTGGAAGTAGACAAAAATGGTTATTTTGCCAAATCTCAGTCTGAAGTCTTGACACAACACAGACTAATACATGGTCTTTGTTGGGGCTATATATGACGACATCGTCGAGGTAGGCTGCCTCGTACTTGCCATGTGGTCGCAATAGTTTGTCCATGAGCCTTTGGAAAGTAGCGGGAGCCCCATGCAACCCAAAGGGGAGGACGGTGTACTGATATAGTCCCTCTGGAGTTGCAAAGGCCGTCTTCTCTTTGTCGGCCTTGGCCAGGGGGATCTGCCAATAGGGGGACCTTGGTCAGGTCAAGGGTAGACATAAACCATGCTTTTCCCAATCTGTCAATTAACTCATCTATCCGAGGTATAGGGTACGCATCAAACTGGGACATCTCATTTAGCTTTCGAAAGTCGTTGCAGAACCTCACGCTGCCATCCGGCTTAGGCACTAAAACCACTGGACTTGACCATTGGCAATGAGATTCTTCAATGACTCCTAAGGCCAGCATTTTCCTGACCTCTGTCCTGATCTCCTCTCTTTTGGCCTCCGGGATCCGGTATGGCTTGACGTTCACCTTCACTTCAGCCTCTGTGAGGATGTGATGGTGAACCTCAGTAGTCCTGCCTGGCTTTTCTGAGAACACATCCTCGTTGCGTTTAATCAGGCTGATCACTTCAGATAATTGCTCCGGAGTCAACTCCAGGGATATTCCCATTTGGACGGGCTGGTTGCTTTTAGGGGATGGTGCTCCTAGCACAACCACATGCGCTTCTCTAACCTGCCATGGTTTCAGCAGATTTATATGGTAGATCTGCTCCAGCTTCCGGCGACCTGGCTGTCGGACCTTATAATCAACTTCTCCTATGGCTTCTATTATCTCATATGGCCCCTGCCACCTGGCCAGGAGCTTGCTCTCTGCTGTGGGTATGAGCACCATTAGCCAGTCTCCCACCTGGAACTTCCAGGTTGTCGCTTGGCGATTGTAGTATGCCCACTGGGCCCCTTGGGCCTTCTCCAGGTGTTCGCGCACAAAGGGGCAATGTGGGCTATCTGGTCTTTCTTTGCAACACATGTTCAACGATACTTCTCCCTGGGTTCGGCTGTTCCTCCAAGCCCTCTTTGGCCATGTAAAATATGCCCCTGGGGTGGCGACCATATAACAGCTTGAATGGGGAGAATCCAGTGGAAGCTTGGGGAACCTCCCGTACAGCAAACAGCAAGTAAGGCAGCAGGGCGTCCCAGTCTTTCCCGTCGCGACTAACCACTTTCCGCAGCATATTCTTCAATGTTCTATTGAAGCGTTTGACAAGACCATGAGTCTGGGGATGATAGACTGAAGTCCTGAGGGTCCATATATGGAGCACTGTACATAGGTCCTTCATTAACTTAGACACAAAGGGGGTCCCTTGGACCGTCAGGATCTCTTTAGGTATCCCTACTCTGGAAAAAATACGGACTAATTCTTTGGCTATGGTCTTGGACATGGTGTTCCGTAGGGGTACGGCCTCGGGATATTGGGTGGCATAATCTAGTACTATCAGAATGTACTAATGACCCCGGGCTGACTTCTCCAATGACCCTACTAGGTCCATAGCTATTTGCTCAAATGGGATTTCAGTAATTGGTAGAGGTACCAAAGGGGCCCTCAGGTGTGGTCAAGGTCCATGTATCTGACATTCCGGACAGGAGATACAATATTGCCAGACCACCGCATAAATGCCGGGCCAAAAAAACCTCTGCAGAATCTGATCAAGGGTCTTATCTACCCCTAGATGGCCCCCAAACAGATGGCTGTGGGCCAGATCCAACACGCCCCTCTGATGCTTCTGTGGGACCAAGAGTTGTTCTATGACTTGCTCTTGGATCCAGACTACTCTGTATAGCAGATCACCCTTAATCACATAATATGACCCTGGGCCCTTAACTCTCCCCTCCATGGGGACCACATTTACCTCGACTCCTTATTTACGACTATTGCTGTACATTGGATCATTGGCCTGATTCTGACCAAAATTCCCGAGTAAGGTCCCCATTTGTCAAAACTCAGGGGGATCTACGTCTGTCTCCCCCTCGGGGAAAACCCCTGGGGAACTAGGTCCGGTAATTGGGTCGTTAATCGCCTGCCCCGCCTCGCCGTCCATTGAGCCACCTCTTTCCCCTACAAGCATAGATTTCTGTTACTGGGTCAAGATCCTAGTTCCCCTCTTTTTATCCACCCTCTGTTCCCTCCGAGTCTTCCGGGGTTTTCCTGGCAGGAAGAACAAATCCTGGCCAAATTCACGGAAGGCTATTGGGGGGCGGAGGGGGTGTTTATCTATCTGGGCCACCCCCTGGGGCCCAGGTTCATTATTTTCTTCCACCTTCTCCCCAGGGAGTAGGCTCTGATTGTTCTTCCGCATCCTTCCTCCCCTCCATAGTCCAGCCTGGCGCTAAAGCAAACCAGGGCCTCGGAGCAGAGACTTGTCTCCGATTCTGGCGCCTTCCTTCCCTGGTGGTCCGAGAAAGTTCTTGGGCTGCTAGGTGTCTCTCTACAAGGGCAACTAGTTCATCATGAGAGGAGAGATCATTTTGGCGAACCCACCCTCGTATGCCCGGCGGCAATCCCCTCATGTACCTGTCCAACACGAGGATTTCCACTATCTTTTCCAGCCCATGGGTCTCGGGGTGGAGCCACTTCCGGGCGAGGTGGATTAAATCAAATAGCTGGGACCTCAGCAGTTTGCTGTCCCAGTATTTCCACTTGCGGAAGTGCTGGGCCCCTATGGCTGGCATCACACCTGACCTTGCCAGGATTTCCGCCTTCAGCTGGGGGTAATCCATAGCTGTCTCTGTGGTCATGTCGAAATAGGCCTTCTGGGGCTCCCCACACAGAAATTGAGCCAGGATATCTGCCCACTGGTCTTGGGGCCAGGCCACCCGCAGTGCCGCCCTCTCGAAGGCAAGGAGATATGTCTCTATATCGTCGTCCGTAGTCATCTTCTGTAAATAGTTGCTTGCCTGCAGCGGCCGGGCCCTCTGGGGCCCGTGCGTCAGCGTGGTCAGGGCTTTTAACTGCTTCACTACTTCATTCAGGGTGGCTCAATCTTGGGCCTCCTGGTTCATCAATAATTAGTTTGTCTCCTGTTGAATGCATACTGACTCTTGCTGGGCAGCCATCTGTACCCTGGTAGCTTCTTGTTGGGACGCGGTGGCCCGTATCAATGCCTTCACTATGTCTTTTTTTTTTTTCCGGGGGAGGGGGGTGATTTACCTTGCCCTGAGATGGCTTGCCACAGAGCCTTACTCACTCACCGCATCCCACTACTGACACCACGTGTGGCAAAATACCTCATTCGCTTTAGCAGGCTCAGTCCTTTTTAGCCTTAGAGACTCAGGTTTGGGGCAAGGCAAATCCTTATAGGTGGCACAGGGTCCTGCTACTCCTCTCCTCAGTCAGTCCCTTGTGCTTGTTTTCCCTCCCTGCTGGGAAGGTTTGGTGTCTTGCTGCAAACAGCCTACTGGCAGCTTCCCTGTTTCTCTCACTCCCTCACTGCCCCCCTCCTTTCATGCAGGGGAGGGTTTAAAAAGGTCTCAAGTAGTTGGAGTCAGCTGAACCTAATTGGTTCCCTAGCAACCCCTTTTCCAGCTGAACCTTATTGCCCCCTGGTTCTCTCTCCTCAGTAGATAGGGAGGGACATTTTAACCCCCTGGGACTAATTACTACCCCCCCTTCTGTAGCTGTTTGTCCTGGGTTTACCACAGTATGCAGAAGTTTTCATGTAGAAACAAGTAAATTCAGTTCTCATCAGTCTCCCCTTCCAATGGTTTCTGTTAATCACAATGTTCGAGAAATGTAAATTTTGTCCTACTCTAACACTACTAGTAATGTGCACCAGCTAAATATATCAAAAGTACAACTGGTTGACATTTAACTGGAGGAAATTACCACACAGAACAAACTAGAAAAAAATAATTTTAAATTGGACCATAGAACCTAGGGGATATAACAACTTTAAGCATTCAATCTCTTGAAAAGCAATTTTGAAATTCAGGCTTACAATCAAATGTAAGATTTGTGTATTGTACCAAAAAGCATGCACAGAGCTTTAAACAAATAACAGACAAGGTTCCAATCCCAAGGATAATGCAATCTTTCATAGAAATAGTCCCCCATGAAGTCAAGACTACTCATGTGACTAAGAATTTCTCATGTAAAGTTTCCTAGATCATGCCCTCCCCCCTCTTAGAGAAGACATATGGAATGGAATGCTTATACAAATTAAGATTGAGATTGCTTGTCTCTGAAAGTACAATTTTGTTTCTTTAAATTATATCGAATATTTTTGACAGAGGAATTGAAGATTATGAAAAGATGTACATTTTGAAGAGGGAGACTGCATGGTATATAGAAATTGTTCCAAGCATAGGAGAGACATAATGGGAGAAGGAAATAAAGGAAATAGAAGTGGAATTGATAGAGCAAGGGGCCTAGGTTGTAAATGAAGATGTAAACATATAAAGGAGAATAATCAACTCATCTGCTTCTGGTTTTACAAAAGCTTTAATGACTTATTACTGCGCAGATTTTAAAAAGTCACAATACCCTTTAAAGGGTCTGACTGCAGACAGTACCTTGTGACACCTCAGTCACATATTTACAAAAAATAATGCATCAGATAATTTCTCATGTTAAATAAGCATGATGTCTCTTTAAAAAGCCAAATAAAAAAAATGGTTAGTAACCTTCAGTAACTGTTGTTCTTAGAGAATTGTTGCTTGTGTCCATTCCAATGTAGGTGTGTGCTCACCCCAAGCACTGCTGCCAGAAAGTTTTTCCGTCAGTAGTATCCCTCAGGTCAGCTCTGGTGCCCCCTAGAGTCGTGCCCTCATAGCACCAGTATACAGGGCCCTGCCAACCCACCATCCCTTCAGTTCCTTCTTGCAAGCTAAATCTGACAGAGGAGTAGGAGGGAGGGTTATGGAATAGATATGAGCAACACACCTTGAACAACAGCAGTTAGGGAAGGTTAGTAACTCTTTTTTCTTTTTCAAGTGTTTGCTCACGTCCATTCCAATGTAGGTGACCCCCAAATAGGAGGGGGATTTGAAGTTCAACGACAAGCAGACTGCAGTACTGCTCTGCCAAATCCAGCATTGTCTCTGGCCTGCTGAGTGATAGCAAAGCGAGTTGCAAAAGTGTGGGCTGAAGATGATGCTGCCTCTTTACAGATATCCTAGATGGGAACCTGGGTCATTAATGCAGCTGAAGACGCTTGTGCCCTTGTGTAATACACAAGAAGTGATCCACAAAGAAATTCTCTGGGTTGAGAGTGGGAGACCTTTCATCCTGTCTGCCACCGCCACGAAAAGCTGAATAGTTTTCCTAAACGATTTAGTCCTTTCTATGTAGAACGCCAGCACTTGCCTAACATCTTGTGAATGAAGCCTCTGTTCTTGCCTATTGGCATGCGGCTCTGGGTAGAAGCATGGTTATTGTGGAATTCCTCTACGTTTGGGAGGAATGCTGGGCGAGGGCGCATTTGGACCCTCCCCTTGAAGAAAATAGTGTATGGAGGTTCTGAAGTAAGGGCCCTAATCTCCGAGACCCTTCTGGCCAAGGTGATGGCCACCAGGAAGGCTACCTTCCAGGACAAGTAGAGTAGAGAGCATATTGCTAAGGGCTTGAATGGGAGACTATATCTGTTTGGTAGGAAGGTCTACTCCACAAGGGGTCTCCAACTCCAGATCATCAACCAACAGCCACTATTATTTTAATTCTGTGACCAAGTTCAAGGAATTGCTGTCACAGGAATCCAGGGCCAAGTTTTCAGCTCTGGTCAAGAAAGGAAAACCAGTTGTGAAAGCATCCCTCCAAGCGGCGTTGGACAGGGCGGATTCTGCTGCACGGACAATGGGTTCGGCTGTCGTCACGAGAAGCTCACAGTTGCAGACCTCGGGCCTCCCATACGAAGTACAGCAGACCATCCAGGACCTCCCTTTTGAGGGCACGTCTCTCTTTTCAGAGCGGACAGACTCTAAGCTCCACAGCTTAAAGGGTTCAAGGGCTACCCTAAAGTCCATTTTCCTTTGCTTTTTCTTCAGCACCACTGACTGGAAGCAGTGTTGTGCGTCCCATTGAGGTATAAACCTCCTCCAGAGAACCCTGGCAGTGCCAAGAGTCCTGGGACATGGACAGAGAGTCTTTCCTTGATGCCAGAGAGGCCGAGCTGCACTGCCTCTCTGAGAAGCCGGTACACTTCTCACTGAGGTAGAAATGCTCAGTCGGTGAGGCTCAACTCTGAAGGGGGACAGAGAGCCACCTCTATAAGGAGATATTTAAATCTCTGGTCTCTGTGTTTTATGGTACAGGAAAGTCCTCTAAGGAGAGTACTTTCGCAAACGCAAAGACAAAACAGAAGTTCCAACAACCATCACTGGCAGTAAGACGAAACTGAAGAGACAGCAGGGCCCTCTATACCGACGCTACAAGGGTGCAACTCCAAGGGGCACCAGAGCCAACCTGATGGATACCACTGAGGGAAAAAACTTTCCGGCATCAGTACTCAGGGCAAGCATCCACGTTCACTGGAATGTACATGAACAAGCACTTGAAGAAAAACTGAAATTGCAAAGTATTTCTACATTTCAATGACTTTGTTAAGTCCATATCTGACACGTCCTTATTTGGCTGCAATAAAATGGCAGTATATTCTCCCACAGTCAGATTAATTTATATACCTAAATAAACTGCTCTAAGTATTGGTATCTCACTTTCCTAAGCAATTAATACTTCATTAGACAGATTACATAAATTTAATAAAATAAATTGAAAAATTCTTATCTACAGAATTTACAGCATGAACTGTATTAGAATAGGTTTCAGTACGGACTCCAGGCAAACTTGTAACCTTAGACGCACCACTGATGTTACCATTTAGAGAGAAAGATATATAATGTTGTATGGTATACAAGACTAGTCAGTTTACATGTGTGGGATGAACAAGAAACTTTTGTCTCATGAATGCAGATCTATAAGTATTATAAGTAAAAGACCAGTAATATAGGGAGATGAGTTCCTCCTATACAAGTCTGTTATTTCCCACTTTTGCAGTTTTCCCTTGCACAGGGAGAACTACTTAATCTGACATAAGTGCATCCATAATACTGTATGGAAGAAGCTCACTATAAAAAGTTCATATTACTTAATCACTCAGCAATTTCATGGACAGCTTGCTCTCTAAAGTAAAGATTTGTTTTTTTACAACTAGCACTTGACACACCTACCATTAGATGTCCCCAATATGCTTTCCCCAACATGCATTTTCCTAATGCTTACCAGTTAACCTTTTACATCCCTAGTACCTAGGTCTGTGACTGGCACCAGCCACTCCTTCAATACTTTACAGAAACACTTAGGGCAGTGGTTCCCAAACTGTGGGGCATGCCCCCCTATGGGGGCATGGAGAAATGTCCAAGGGGGTGCAGTGGGGCCCAGGCCAATCCCGCGAGGGGGTGGAGAGGGAGCACGACCCAGTCCTGCCTGCTCCGGCCCCACCCCCGGCTCCGCTCCCAGCCTAGGGAGGCACCGACACATTCTATTACAGCTGGGGAGGGGGAGAATGGGATGAGGGGAAAAGTTTGGCAGCCCACTGACTTAGGGTATGTCTACACAACAATATAAACCCAGATTTAATAGGACTCGAGTCAATTGACCTGTGTCAGGGAATCATGGGCTTGAGCGTCTATACTGCATTTTAAATGTTGGTTAAGGATTTTCTGACCCATGCTCGAATCTTGGGCTCTGGCATCCAGACTGCAGTGTACAGACCCAAGCCAAAGTAACACTACCCCAAAGTGCCCAGCAACCTCCTCCCCTAAAGTGTCAACACTCTAGGCCTATTAATGTGTTGCACTGTGCGAAAATTCTACTGCCCACCCTGTTTCCTAACTGTGATGGTGCTATTGATGGGACTCAGGAGCCCATAAGGAATACAAGTATATAAACTGCATAATTAGCTCCTTTGGTGGTTGTCTCAGTAGAATGACTGCAGTTTCAGAAGGTTTTATATTGAACTACCATCTAACCTGAGAATTGGGCTCTCTACCTCCAGGTGGAGTTATACTGGTAAGAAAATATCCATGTGCACCTGTTCTGAGGATAATTAGAACATGTGTCTCCAGGTCTGTCAAACTATTAAAATGAAACATTGAAATTCTTAAAATGGATGTTCAACTGAGGTGTTTTTGTTTAGTTGGTTATTTATTTGTCTGTTATGAAGTTGACATAAAATGTAGGTTTTAGAAGAAAAACGCACACACCCCTCAGTCAGGCTGCTGCCTGCTGTGGAGTGGTGAAGTGCAACACCAGAGTTTGGAGTTCAGTGTGCACCAGACCCTCCCCCAATCCATTATCCCTGCCTCCGCCGCACTCCAGGAGGCATGGATAAGGGATTCTTGGAAGGCGGTGGGGAAGGTTTGGGTCTGGCTCCAGCTCCAATTCACCACCCTCACACTGCATGCTGCCACGCACCGCTGCACACACAGCCCTGGGGAGGGGAGGGGCTTGGGAGCAAGGGACAGACAGCAGCGCAGGATGAAGTGACTGCCCGGCAGGGAGGGGAGGGGAAGTGGCAGAGCTTCCAGCTCAGGGATGACCCCCAACATTCTGGCAGCTGGAAGCCACATCCTCCCTGTCAGCTTTGCTTCCTGCTCTGACCAAGCTCTGCACGGCAGCAAGGAGCCAGAGTTGCCACCGCTGCAAGAGGCTGCAGGGAGTTGGGACTGGCTTCTACATGCCGCCCAGGCACCCCTGCACAAGCAGACCCAGGGAGAGTAGGGGGGCCCCAAAGAGCAGAGCAGGGACCAAGTGGCTTCCCTGAAGGGAGGAGGAGTGGCTGAGGTGTTGTGGGCCATCCTCCTCCAGCTGTGCTGAACCAGGAGCTCTGCCACTCCACTTCCCTGTAGGCCAGCCGCTTAGTCCCCACTCTGCTCCTTGCACCAAAATCTTGTGACCAAGAGGCAGCTCTCTTTGCAAAAAGCTTCTTCTGATCCATCTTCTTTGAGACCCTGCAGGCTCTCTGACAGTGTGCCTGCAGACTGGTGTTCAGCAGACAATGCATTAACACTAACCTGAGCTGCTGCCATTTGCAAAGGGAGGTGTGACTTCTGTTTGCAATAGACTGCACCACAGATTGTCCGCATAGAGAAGACTAAGGAAATTGCCCCAAGCAAGGTGTATAAAAATCAATGATATTTAAAAAAAAATAAATAAATAAACGGATTTTTTTATTTAAATCTGATTTTGATAAAATGCTTTTGAGGAAAAAACCTATCAAAAGATAGTTTTAATTAAGACACATTATAGCTCAAAGATATATCATGGAATAGGGATTATAAATTCTTATTTTAGAGTAGGAGACAATACATTCATGTAATGTTTAAGAAAAGAGACCCAGTTTTGGAATATTTTAATGAAGTTCCTCTACCTGGGGGTAAGACAGGCATGCGTGCAAAATGCAACAGTGCAACAAAGAAATGCAAGGCCTGGTTGCCCCAGTGAAACAACATCATGAGAAGTGTTGCTTCTCAGGAGGAAGCTGCGTTGAAGACGATGAAAGGAACATGTCTGAACATGCAGGATCTTCAGGTTGGTAAACTTTTTTATTTTATACTTCTTTCTTAAGGATTACCTGTCTTCCTTCTGGACTATTCTTGAATTCTCAGGTTTGAGCAAAAAATATAGTTGTTACTTTATGGTACTATAATTTTAGATGCAGTTGTGATAAAAAATAAATAGCCGAAATAGGCAGATCTTCCTTTTACAATTTCACCTTTAAAGTAGTACTGAGTGTCAGTGAATGCAATGAGTAATACTAAATGAGCAGTATGGAAATAATATTTAAATAACTGCATTGACTTATTTTGTTTAGGAGAAACCATCCTCAACATGCAAGATTCTGAAGATATCCACCTTTAAGATCACCATCATTTTCTATAGTTTCCGAGTTATCTGCCAATGATAGTGTTTCAGTGAGATCATGTAGGTCACATAGCCACAGTATATCACCTGAAGCAAAAAGAAAAAAAATCTCCATCATCCAGAAACAACCATAGATAAGTTTGTGATAAGAACCAGCAAGATTACAAAAAGAGGAAATTGATGAAAAAGTTGCCCAGTTTGTTTATGCAACAAACTCTCCTTTCCGTATGACTGAGAACCCACACTTCATTAACATGGTTCAGTCATTAAGACCAGGATACAGTCCACCCAACAGAGCAGATGTCGCAGGCAAATTGCTGGATAAAGTGTATGGAAGAGAAACTGAGCAGTGTGCAAGGTCTACAGGGTAAAATTGTTAACCTGAGTCTTGATGGGTGGAGTAATGTCCACAATGATCCTGTTGTATGTGCTTGTGTGACAACAGAAGAAGGGAATGTCTTCCTTACAGAAAGAACTGATATATCAGAAAATGGACACACCGCAGAATACTTATAAGAAGTAGCAGTAAAAGCTATAACAAACTGAAAAAAAATTCAAATGTCTAGTACGCAGCTTGGTCACAGACAATGCTGCAAATGTATCCAAGATGAGAAGAAATTATTTAGAAGAGAGTTCCAAGCTAATAACATACGGTTGCAGTGCTCATTTGATACACCTCCTAGCCAAAGACTTCAGTGTTCCAGAAAGAAAGGCTAATGTTGTTGCTGAGATTGCAAAATACTTTTGTAACAACCACTTTGCAGCAGCTGCTCTCAAAAAAGTGGGAGGAACCAAGCTAACTCTCCCACAAAACGTGAGATGGAACTCAGTAGTGGACTGTTTTAAGTACTATATCAAGAACTGGCCTAATCTGATGACAGTTTGTGAACAAAATCGTGAAAAAATAGATGGCTCTGTCAAAGCCAAAGTTCCCAACACTGGGCTTAAGAGAAATGCTGAACACATGCTGAGTACCCTCAAGCCTATTCTGTAGCCTTGAACAAAATGCAGGGAAATAGCTGTTTTATTGCTGACGTTGTTGAAATTTGGAAGTAAGTGAGATCTTAAAAAGAGAAATATGCAATGACAGAGTTAAATTACAAGCTTTAAAAAAACAATTGGGACTAGCACTATCTCCAGTTCATTTTCTTGCAAATATTCTCAATACTCGGTACCAGGATCAAACCTTAACTGCTGAAGAAGAGGAGCTGGCTATGACACGGACATCCAGCAATCATCCTTCCATAATACCAACTATAATAAACTTCAGAGCTAAGGGTGAACCATTCATGAAATATATGTTTGCTGATGATGTTTTAAAGAAAGTCACACCAGTGAACTAGAAGAAGTCACTTAAACACTTGGATTCAGAGTCTGCTGAAGTGAAAATCTCACTTAACAGCAGTAACTTCTTCTGTTGTTGTAGAAAGAATACTTTCTTCCTTTGGACTAATTTATTCCAAATTGAGAAATAGTTCAGGACATGAAAAAGCAGGAAAGCTTGTTTTTCTTTTTCCAAATTATGAACAAACAGGAAAATGAAGGTGAAGATGACGGAGTCCACTGCAGAAGCCAATATTTTAAGTTTCTCACATTGACCTGGCTGACATAGTCTATTTAATTTTTGTTTAACAAAAACAAACCTGATTTTAAAAAACTGGAATGTTCAACTAAGTTCAGAACTTCAATGCTTGTTTTGTTAAAATATTATACGTTTTCTGTTGAAGAAAAAAATCCAGAATACATAATGTTGTTGTTTTAGTTAAATAATACAATTTAAATGTCTGTCTGATGATGTTCTCCTCCTAAAACAGGATGGCAAGAAAATCCTCCAAATTAAGATTAACCTCTTGAATTGGCGATAGTTCACCTCCCAATGGCTTCATAAATATCTGCTTCAATTACCTTTGGTAAATAAAATAACCAATCATTCATGTTCTGATATAGCCGTAAATCTGATCTGAAAAGTTTTCAAAATAAATCACTGTTTAAAAATGTATAGTGTGTACCTTCTAAAAATGAAACCTACATCTGAGTTGTGAAGAATATGTATTAAGGTTATAACAACCAACAAGAATGCACTTTCATGTAGAAATCCATGATTAAATCGAGTCTTCCTGATTAGTGATTTAAATCAAATCCACCCTGGCCTCAAGGAACTCTAGGACCCATCTGGAAGACTTCTGGGATCTGAGTCAAGCTGGTGTTGTGTGCACACAGGAAAGCAATAGGGCTCAAACCCTAGGTCCAAGCTTAACACGGGCTTGAACCCTAGGTTCAATCCCTAGGTTAACAAATTGGTGTGTGGACCCAAGAGGGGTTTGGCTTGAGCCCAGGCTCAAGTCAAAGCTTAGGGCATGGCTACACTTACAGATGTAGAGCGCTTTGAGTTAAACCAGCCTTCGGAGAGCGCAGTGGGGAAAGCACTGCAATCTGTCTGCACTGACAGCTTCAAGCGCACTGGCGTGGCCACATTAGCAGCTCTTGCAACGGAAAGCAGTGCACTGTGGTAGCTATCCCAGCATGCAAGTGCCTGCAACGTGCTTTTCAAATGCGGGGAGGGGGGTGACAGGGAGTGTGCTGTATGTATGTGGGGGGTGGAGAGAGTGGGTTTTTGGGGGGCTGAGAGCATGTCAGCATGCGGTCTTGTAAATTCAGACAGCAGACCCCTCCTCCTCTCCCCCCCGCACACAGCATTCCACAGTAATGGTTGCTTTGTCTCAGAACAGATAAGCATGCCGGCTGTCAGAAACAGAGCTTTCAAGGGGCATATCCGCATTCCTACAGCGAGTTCAAAACAATGAGAAGAGTGGCCACTTGACTTAAGGGGATTATGGGACAGTTCTGGAGGCTGATCAGAGCATAGTAATGCAACACCTCGTTCACACTGATGCCCGAGTGTTTCAGCCAAGGAGCACCAAGCGTTAATCTTCTCACCAAGATGGAGTACTATGGAGTCACACCACTCTATGTGCCTTGCCAGTGTGAATGGGTAGTGGGCTAGGGCACCCAGGGCTGCTTTAATGAGCTCTAACTCATAAGTGTAGCCAAGCCCTTAGGCTACATCTACACAGCAATGTAAATCACAGCTTCAGCTCCTCTTGCCTAGATCCCAACAGTTCTCTCTTTTCTAGTCTTAACTGTCCAAATTAAAGTATGCCTCAAGTGTAGCAGTTCATCTTAAACCATTCACAGGAATACATTGCCCTCATCTCATATCTTCAGTAGCTGTCCACGAAAGCAGACATATCATCTATTTCAGAATCTAGTATAAAGTTTCCCCTCTTAAAACCTGAGTCAGCAAAACACTTACACATCTACTTAAAATGAATGCATGCTTAACAGATGCTAAATTGTGACCAGTGTCTTCAAATTCTTCCATGAATTTGCCTTCCCCTCCATCTTTCTATTCTTGCATCCATTCAACACTTACCACATCAAGTTTTTTTTCCCTCCTTGCATCTCTCTCCAAAGTTGGTAGTAAATCCTACGTCTACTGTCATGTCCCCTGCTCCTTTTCCTCTCCCCTCCCCCACCTCACTATTTGGAATTCTCTCTTGGACCCTGACAACATTAGAATAACTCACGATTTTATCCTCCTAGAACACTGGTGTGTGTGGATGCAAAGTGTTTTATAACTGTTTAAAACTCATGTACAAGGATCCCAAATACCATCTGGATTAGGCTTGCTGTCAACAAGTCTAACCACCATTAGTTTAATGGGACGGGGAATAGAGGTTCTGGCAAATGCACAAATTGCTTAAACAATCCCTCCATGACTCTACCACAGCAAACTGATGGGACTTTCAAAATCTCCCAGAATTCACTACTTCTGGAAGCTATCCCAGGACTTCTGGGACAGTCACACTGCATATGAAACTGTTTAGAACACTGGTAGTGTGGATACAGGGCAAAACTAACTCAGAATCTGAATCAGAGTGGCTACTATGGACACACTGAAACACGTGTTTAAATAGGTTCTGTCCTACTGTTTTAATTAACAATGGTTCCGTTTTCTAGTGCAGACGCTGCCCTGGTGCCTAATGAGGCCCTTCAAAAATGAGCTTACCTAAACACTCACTCTGCCTGTTCCATCCTTATAAGAGCTGGTAAACAAATTTTTGCCTGGGCAGGTAAAAGTTTTGTAAAGAAAGCCTAGCAGACTCCATCTTTTCAAATCCTTCTTGCCTATTTATTGCCTCATGTTCAATCATTTTATCTATAAGTCTCATAACATCTATAAATGCTACCTGTAACCTACTATTTCCTTTTATTTGCATAGATTATAATTGGCTGTGAAGTGTCCCATGATGCTATTTATGTATCATGCAAGCAAACCTCTATTAAAATTATCCTCTTTACTACTACTGCAACAATTCTTATTAAAAAATCCACAATAATGCTTTAATTGCACCATGGGAATGCAGCAGTATCTAATAATAAAAAAAATTCTTTCCCTAGTTTTTAAATTTACCAACTGAAATATCAAATATTTTATATACTGTAAGCTCTCTGGAACAGGGTTTGTACAGTGCCTAGTACAATAAAGTCCTGGTCTATCACTAGGGCTCCTAGCTGCTACCATAATACAAACAATAACGTTCAAGACTCATAACTTAGCTCAGCGATCGGCAACCTTTGGCATGCAGCCCACCAGGGTAAGCCCCCTTGCGGACCGGGCCAGTTTGTCCGCATGTTCAGCCGATCGCAGCTCCCACTGGCAGCAGTTCGCCACTCCAGGCCAATGGGGGCTGCGGGAAGCGGCACAGGCGCTTTTTACATGTTGGAAAGTCAATATATGCCCAACCACACTAGACAAGTACAATCAGCTTGGAAATTGTTAACTTTGAAGCCTAATTTTGTTCACTTTAACACCTGTGTTTGTCTGGCTAGATGATGACTTAAGAACATTGTTTTTTACACTGAAGGTTATCTTCACAACCAGAAAGACTAAATGCTTCAGATGTTTGCAAAATAAATCTTAGGATCTGACACCACACACTAAATATGGCAACACCTTCAAAATCAAGAGATCTACTTCCTGAGTATTTACAGTAATTTGTCTAGACTAGGATTTAAAGGTTTAACACGTTTTCAAACTCTACTGTTGCTGAAGTCTACATTGCCTTGTCTATGACAAAGAATTAGAACACAATAGTCAGAACCTTTAAATCCTAGTATATACACTGCCTAAGTGTAATGATGTAATGGGCACTATATTTCAGTCCTCTACGCTCTGTAATGTTATCAGAGAGAACTAGTTTCTATTCTCAACATTGCTAACTAAATTCCAGCTGAAGTCTTTAGTAGTTCTAGAGAGAGGCAGAAAAGAAAACAGCTTTACCTTCAAGTTCCAGCCTCAGTTTACAGTGCTGAGTTTAGATAGATTAAATAGATTAGATAAACTGAGCAAATTTGATTTGCAAGTCAGTGATAAAGTGGAATTCCATAAAGTCACTTTTTGGAGTATAGTTATATTTTAACATCCCTTTGACAAACCCAAATCCTGCAGATATCTATTAACCAAAACTAGGATCTTGAATATGGAGTCATTCTAAGAGGACAATTGTTGACACCTCATGGAAAGCTTTAAAAAAACAAGTTTAAGTAGAAACTTCCATCACTGCCCTTTAATTACTAGGGACATTTTTGTAAAAATAGGATTTGTTTCTTAAGAATTTGTCTTATTCTTTAAAGATACAACCCTTATTTGATGCGACAATCATCTTCACAACAACTTAGCAGTAGAGGATCGTCTCTTTAGGTGAAAGATTTAAAAAGCACACAGAGAACAGCTGAATTTTTATTAAAATAGCCCATTTACATGCAAGATTCCACACTAAAATACTACAAGAAAAAAACAAGTGTGCTATATTGCAGGGTTGCTCATGAGGTATCAGCAGGTCTTGAGTATTCAAATTGTAACAGACCAAATTGAAAGTACTTACAGTACAATGCATACAAGTACTCACCCTTCACAACATGCTTTCTGGTTACCACAAATAAACATTCCAGAGGCTCCCAATTTGATATGGACACTTGGGATAAACAGAAAGAGTGGCCTTTTAATTAACTCTTACAAATTACATTCAGATTCTAGAAAGTGTTACACCCTAGAAATCGATATGGAAATCTCAGTTTAGAAATTCACTAGAATTCCCACTACATATTTTTGATCCTTGTACATTTGTATAGTTCTACATCTGTATACAACTCCATTCAGTGGAGTGACACAAAAGATGTATTATCAAAATCCAAATATAAAATGAAGTCTTCCAACGTTTTCATTTCTGAGATAGAAGGGGAGAGAGATCTCAACTCCCAACTCTAGTCATTACAAAACCTAAACTTAATTTCCCCAATACTAATTTCTCCCTCCTGGTACTCACACCTTCTTGACAACTGTCTGTAATGGGCCACTCTCTTACCACTTCAAAAATTATTTTTCCTCCCTTGCTATCCTGCTGTTAATTGATTTACCTCCTTAGACTGATCTCACACTTGGTAAAGCAACCCCCATCCTTTCATGTATTTATACCTGCTCCTGTATCATCACTTCATGCATCTGATGAAGTGGGTTCTAACGCATGAAAGCTTATGCCCAAATAAATTTGTTAGTCTCTAAGGTGCCACATGGACTCCTCCTTATTTTTGCTGATACAGACTAACAGGGCTACCACTCTGACACCTAGCTCCATATTGTATTGTTCCCACCCCAGAACAATGTGGATGGTATTCCAGAACTAGGAGAGAAAAGTCACAGGAACAAAACCCAAATTAACTTACATAAACACACCTACAAGCTTCTTTTCTCTTTCTCACTCCCAATAATTTCTGAATCACTGCAGGCAACTGCTAATATCAAACACTTCAAAATAATACCAGATCACGCATCAATCTTACTTTGTCATATTTACCAGTCACTCTTTTGCTCTTACAATTTTAATAAAAAGGCAGCTCTCTCCAACACCACCCCCTTACACCTACCAAAATGACTCAATACAAACCATGCTTTTAGTAAGAGCATGCCTCGTGCTCAACACACTTTGTTCTAGAACCACCGTCCCCAGCCTATGTGAACTTGCGAAATGCCATGCAATGCTGTGGAGGACAGGGACCCACTGCTGTCCTTAGAAATTCGGAAGTTCTCTCGAGCTGCCTTCGGGCAGGTTTGCCAGTAATACCACCCCACTGCCTTTGCATTTAACATCCTCCCTGCATTCGGGATTTTCATTTACAAAGAGAAGGGGGGAGGAAAGGGGAGAATCAAAAGCAGCAACTCGTGTGAAACAGCAAAAGAAGGAACAACCCAGAAGACAGCTCAACGGCCCCCGCGTTGAACATCAGCTTCCGGGAGACTATCTAAGAGCACACGAGACTGAAGCAGACCTGCTCAAGTGCCCAAACCTCTCCCCGTAGCAGGGAGGCCCCCTCGTTTGGGGAGCTTAATTTTATTTTCTCCCCGTCGCCTCCTCTGGGAACGAAGGATTTTGCGGCGTGTTTCAATCAGGCGAATTAAAACCTCGTTCCCCGTTTGAGGGGGACTGAAGGGGGTGGGGGGAAGAGTCCCCTCAGTCAAACTGCCCCTGCACCCGCAACTAGCCTGAAATCAATGGGGAGGTTTAAGGAGGAGAACAACAGACGTGCCCCCCCATGCGCCCGCCCTGGTTAGGGATTCAAAGCGGTCCCAAGCCCGCGGCTCCAGTCCCGCCTTTGTCTCAGCCGGGTCGGTCCGGGGTGGGGGGGACCCCTCCGCCAGGGTGGGCAGAGCCAACTTAGACAAAGGGCGCTTCAGGCTCCGTGTCTCTCTCCAGCTGTCACCGGCCGGCAGAGCGTGTCCCGCCGCCGGACGCTCCCCCCGCGGCGCCCGCCGCCGCCGCCACCACCACCCCCTCCTCCGGGGCGGGGTGAGTTCCCTCGCGGCTGGGCCCCCCACGCCTCCCGCCGCGGTATCAAGGGCGCCGGTTATAATAGCCACTCCCGGGTCCCGCCCGCGCGGTGCCGGTCACTCGCTGGCTCGCGCTCTCTCTCACTCACTCACCCCCCCAACCCCCGCCGGTGCTGCTGCCGCCTCCGGGTCCCCTCTCCGCTCCTCTCTGCCTCTGGCCGCCGGATTCACCCTCCCGGACCGAGCGCCAAACCCGGCGGCCCAATCGGCATCGCGCTCATTGGAGAGAACCAAGCACCGCCCCGATTGGACGGACGTGAAGGGCCCGCCTGAGCCAATCAGCAGCGGCTAGAGGCGGTGCCGGGGGCGGGGAGTTCGCTCCCCACGTGCAGGGGGGAGGGGGGTGGAGGAGCTCTCTTTGTTCTCGCGCTGGCTGGGGGGGATGGCGAGTTTTGTGCCCCTCTCTCAAGCCTTGCGCGCCCCTCGTTCCCCCTGGGGAGAAGGAATTGGGGCGCGCCGGGAGGGAGAGCCTGGAAGCCCGCATTGGCTGCGGGTGGGGAGACTGGGGGTTGCTGAGAGAGGAAGCGCTCGCGGAGCCCGGGAAGGGAGGGGCAGCCCCGTTCCGGCGCTGCTGAGAGTTTGAATCAGTTCGAAAGTGGGAGCTGTAACGGTTTTAACTGTCATGCTTCTGCGCGCGCGGGAGGGAGGCGCGGGGAGCTCAGCAGCCCCACGTCCCTCCCCGCTGCCTGTTGCTTCCCACTCCCAGGCGGGCAGTCCGGACCTTGACCCGCTCCGCCCTGCATCGGTCCCAGCCCCGCCTCTGACCTTGGCTTCGCTGAACCAGTTCCCAGACCAGCTCAGCTAAACCAATTGTGGAGCCGCCCTGTAGTTCACTGGAAAGCAGCCGGACCTGCCGTGACTGAGCCAGCGTCCAGAAGCAGCTGGCTTCCGTAAAAATGGGCCAGGCCACCCAAAACTGCACCTGTGCCATGCCTCTAGTGGGTGTGGAAATAGCCAGGCTGATCAAAAATCTGCCTAGTGTAGACGGGCCCCTTACCCCCAGTCATCTCTGCTCTGTCCTGGTTCACCTAAGCCATATAAATAACCACCCCTTTCTGTCTTCTGCAGGTTCTGCCCGCACCTTCTTCCATGTGGTGCTCTGTGTCTGTGAACCACAGCCCACCAAGTCCTCTCCTCACATGTTAGCAAAACATCACAAAAATCATAGCAGCAGCAAGATGTATAGTCCACCTCACTCCTTGATCATGTGTTTTTAATTCTATCCTCTCTCACCCTATTGCCAACCCCTAGCAACTTCCAACCCCTAGCAATGCCGCTATCTTCCCCATCACTCAACTCCTAATCTGGTCCTCAGCCTTAACTTGCCCTCTCTAGATCCTCACATCCAAGCTGTGTTTAAATCTAGCTGATTCTTTCTCCATCATGTCTCTAAGATACAACCTTTCCAATCCATCCACATAAGAACTTTGGGGAAGGGACTGTCTTTTTGTTCTGTGTGCATACAGTGCCTAGCACAATAGGGTCTGGCCCATGACTGGGGACCCTAGGTATTATGATAATCAAATAATAAAGAACTATAATTAAAATTCTTGTCCAGGCTCTCATGGACTCTCATCTCAATTACTGCAATATTTCTTCTCTTGACAAATACAAACTTGCCTCATTCATATCAATTCAAAATGCTGCTGTGAAGATCATGTTCCTAGCTTGGCACTTTGACCATGTCACCCCTTTCTTTGTTTCAGAGTAACAGCCGTGTTAGTCTGTATTCGCAAAAAGAAAAGGAGGACTTGTGGCACCTTAGAGACTAACCAATGTATTTGAGCATAAGCTTTCGTGAGCTACAGCTCACTTCATCGGATGCATACTGTGGAAAGTATAGAAGATCTTTTTATACATACAAAGCATGAAAAAATGGGTGTTTACCACTACAAAAGGTTTTCTTTCCCCCCACCCCACTCTCCTGTTGGTAATAGCTTATCTAAAGTGATCACTCTCCTTACAATGTGTATGATAATCAAGTTGGATTTGTGCTGGAAATGGCCCAACTTGATTATCATACACATTGTAAGGAGAGTGATCACTTTAGATAAGCTATTACCAGCAGGAGAGTGTGTTTGTGGGGGTGGGGGGTGGGAAGAGAAAACCTGGATTTGTAGTGGTAAACACCCATTTTTTCATGCTTTGTGTGTATAAAAAGATCTTCTATACTTTCCACAGTATGCATCCGATGAAGTGAGCTGTAGCTCACGAAAGCTTATGCTCAAATACATTGGTTAGTCTCTAAGGTGCCACAAGTACTCCCTTTCTTTGTGTCCCTCTACTGGCTCCCCTTTTGCCATTGCAACAAACAAGCTTCTTGTCTTCACTTTCCAAGCCCTTCATAGCCTATCCCCACTAGTAATCTCTCATTCGCTTTAGGATATTTCTTATTCAACGGTGATGACAGCAGGGGCCACATTAAGTTTTGTACCACATTGGGGTGAAGTTTGCTGCCCAGAAGATATTACCTGTGGCACTGACATCTGCAACTGCCACGCTGCCTCTGCCTCCCCCCTAACCCCATGCAATGGAACCGCAACTGGCAACGCTGTTTGGCACTGGAAGCCTGCCTCCTGTTCTGCTGTGCAGAGCCAGGCAGAATCTGATTTTGGGTTGTCCCCCTCCCTCTGCCCATCATGTTCCCAGGCGTGCAGAGCATGCCTCTCACCCAGCCCCTGCCCCGTGGAACTGCCCCCACTATGTCAACTGGGGACTGAGCAGCACACAGCCAGCCCCACAGCAGCACCCTCTTGGACATAGCCCCTACCTGCACCCTGAGCTACACACAGTCCCTAGCTACCCCCTGCCTGCGCCCTGAGCGGTTTTCAAACTTTTTGAGCTGAGCCCTCCTTTGGGTTATAAATTTGGGCACCCCCTGCCCCATTATCTGCAAAAAAAAAAACCCCTAGAATTTTCAGGTACCTCAATATTCTCCTTTAAAGAAAAAAATTGATAAACTGCAGAGGGTTGAAAGAAGAGCCACAAAAATGATTAAAGGATCAGAAAACATGACTTACAGTGATTGATCTCCTTAAGTCTATCTGTTTAGTTTAACAAAGAGACGAGTAAGGGGTGACTTGATTACAGTCTATAACTATCTACATGGGGAACAACAAATATTTAATAATGGGCTCTTCAGCTGAGTAGAGAATGGTACTATAACATGATCCAATGGCTGGAAGTTGAAGCTAGACAAATTCATACTGGAAATTTTTAACAGTGAGGGTAATTAACCATTAGAACAAGTTAGTAAGGGTCTTGGTGGATTCTGTATCACTGGCAATTTTAAAACCAAGATTGGATGTTTCTCTAAAAGGTATGCTCTAGGAATTATTTTGGGAAAGTTCTATGGCCTTCTGGCCTTCCAATCTATGAAGCTATAAATCCCTTCTTAAAACTCCTTTAAGAGTTAAGAATTAAGCAGTTGATGTGCTGAGATCACAGCCTATCACATTGACCAGCACTGTCTCATTGTTTTCTTGTGCTCCATTGTTTGTCTGTCTATATCTGCCAGTTGTGTCTTGTCTTATACTTACATTGTAACAGGTTTCAGAGTAGCAGCCGTGTTAGTCTGTATTCACAAAAAGAAAAGGAGGACTTGTGGCACCTTAGAGACTAACCAATTTATTTGAGCATAAGCTTTCGTGAGCTACAGCTCACTTCATCGGATGCATTCAGTGGAAAATACAGTGGGGAGATTTATATACATAGAGAACATGAAACAATGGTGTTACCATACACACTGTAACCAGAGTGATCACTTAAGGTGAGCTATTACCAGCAGGAGAGTCGGGGGGGAGGGGAGGGGGGGACCTTTTGTACTGATAATCAAAGTGGGCCATTTCCAGCAGTTGACAAGAAAGTCTGAGGAACAGTGGGGGGTGGGGGTGGGGATAAACATGGGGAAATAGTTTTATTTTGTGTAATGACCCATCCACTCCCAGTCTTTATTCAAGCCCAAGTTAATTGTATCCAGTTTGCAAATTAATTCCAATTCAGCAGTCTCTCCTTGGAGCCTGTTTCTGAAGTTTTTTTGGTTGAAGTATTGCCACTTTTAGGTCTGTAATCGAGAGACCAGAGAGATTGACGTGTTCTCCAACTGGTTTTTTAATGTTATAATTCTTGACGTCTGATTTGTGTCCATTTATTCTTTTACGTAGAGACTGTCCAGTTTGACCAATGTACGTGGCAGAGGGGCATTGCTGGCACATGATGGCATATATCACATTGGTAGATGTACAGGTGAACGAGCCTCTGATAGTGTGGCTGACGTGATTAGGCCCTATGATGGTGTCCCCTGAATAGATATGTGGACACAGTTGGCAACGGGCTTTGTTGCAAGGATAGGTTCCTGGGTTAGTGGTTCTGTTGTGTGGTGTGTGGTTGCTGGTGAGTATTTGCTTCAAGTTGGGGGGCTGTCTGTAAGCAAGGACTGGCCTGTCTCCCAAGATCTGTGAGAGTGATGGGTCATCCTTCAGGATAGGTTGTAGATCCTTGATGATGCGTTGGAGAGGTTTTAGTTGGGGGCTAAAGGTGATAGCTAGTGGCGTTCTGTTATTTTCTTTGTTGGGCCTGTCCTGTAGTAGGTGACTTCTGGGTACTCTTCTGGCTCTGTCAATCTGTTTCTTCACTTCCGCAGGTGGGTATTGTAGTTGTAAGAATGCTTGATAGAGATCTTGTAGGTGTTTGTCTCTGTCTGAGGGGTTGGACCAAATGCTGTTGTATCGTAGAGCTTGGCTGTAGACAGTGGATTGTATGGTGTGGTCTGGATGAAAGCTGGAGGCATGTAGGTAGGAATAGCGGTCAGTAGGTTTCTGGTATAGGGTGGTGTATATGTGACCATGGCTTATTAGCACCGTAGTGTCCAGGAAGTGGATCTCTTGTATGGACTTAGGCTTGAATAAAGACTGGGAGTGGATGGGTCATTACACAAAGTAAAACTATTTCCCCATGTTTATTCCCCCACACACACACACACTGTTCCTCAGACTTTCTTGTCAACTGCTGGAAATGGCCCACCTTGATAATCACTACAAAAGGTTCCGCCCCCCCCCCCCCCCCGCTCTCCTGCTGGTAATAGCTCACCTTAAGTGATCAC
This sequence comes from Lepidochelys olivacea, assembly GCF_965140295.1. NCBI lineage: Eukaryota > Metazoa > Chordata > Testudines > Cheloniidae > Lepidochelys > Lepidochelys olivacea. The sequence goes on along the minus strand of NC_140412.1, from coordinate 172,609,691 downwards.
TTTCATTACAGTGTGTATGGTAACACCAATTGTTTCATGTTCTCTATGTATATAAATCTCTCCACTGTATTTTCCACTGCATGCATCCGATGAAGTGAGCTGTAGCTCACGAAAGCTTATGCTAAATAAATTTGTTCATCTCTAAGGTGCCACAAGTACTCCTTTTCTACTTACATTGTAGACTCTTTGGGGCAGAGACTGTCTTTTTGTTCTGTTTGTTCGGTGGCTAGCATAATGGGGTCTTGGTCCATGTCTGGGGCTCCTAGGTGCTACTACACTAAATAATAAAAATATAATATAATATAAAAAATTTAGGAGTCAAGCCCTCAAAAGCACAAGAGTGGTTTAAAATCATGCTTTTCTTTTAAATACTACATTTTGAGTGCTTTTTATTCGCTTTATGGCTACTGAGCCTTTAGGGTCCTTCAAATTTTCAAGTTTTGCTTTCTACAACCATGAGGGCTAGAAACGTACTTTAAAAAAAAGTCGAGTTTATCCTGCAATCACATGATTCCAGCCAGCAGTTGGGCCTTTAAGAAAAATACCAAACAGCATGAGACAGTCAATAAAATCACAAGAGCTGGCAACACTGATTTTATATTCTGTCTTTAGCTCGTTATCTTGTAGGCAGGTTTATATTAGTAGTTTACTTTAATTGTAACAACTTTTTTTTGTAAGCATAGAGTTCAACAATATTTGAACTAATTTCTTCTCATAGTAACTCATCAGTAATAGATTGCCCTATCCTTCTTTGAATTCCTGAAATAACTGACAATTTCAAAAGTCGCTGTTCAGGTTTAAAAGTATCAAAACTTTCACATTTGTAAAATGTGATCTATTTATTATTCCTGGATATTAAGTTATTTAAACTACCCCAAGATGGCTGCCAAATTCAAGATGGCTACCACATTCCTTTACTGTTTAGAATGTATACTTTATTTTGATTGTCGGAATTTTATTTCATGATCACTTTAGTTTTGTTTTCAGTTAGGAGGTATAAATAGTCATTACCAAATAAGCTTTAAAATAAAGGATTGGAATTGGAGTAGTCATGTGACTGAGTAAATTAATATTACAGTATATACACTATGAATTGGATCTCATCTCAGCACAGATTTCATTCCACCTTTCTATCTGCACTTGAATGGAATGTTTTGTGTGTCCATTACTTTTTGAAATCAGCTGATTGGGAAATTAAATATTACCAAACACTCTGAAAGATGTGGCTTTTTTGGGGCGGGTTGGGGGCAGTTGTTAGTTTGTTTCTGTTTTTGAAGAAAAGAATCTTTCCATTTTAATTCAGTTTTAAAGTCTTAAAATGTTTAATTGTATTGGAAAATAATTCTTTTGAAGCAGACTTTCTGATCACCCTCCCCGTCAGTTTCAAACAGCCAGCAGAATGTTGGCAGCTGTTTGTTTTGCACTCAGCAGAGCCACCCAAGTGACTTTTTTGTTTCTAACTTATTTTCATGGTGCATGAATATCTGTTTAGCTAAGAACCTACTTCAAAAAAGAAAACATCTGCAAGACGCTCACGATGTAACAATCACTAAGGAAATGTCTGACAAGAATTTGAACTTTGATATTTTGAGGAGTTATTCTACTGAATTTTAGTTTTTAAAAACTCTAATATCACGATAAAATTCTGTAAAAGTAGTAAAACATGTTTAAGTTCAAAGACATTTATAAATTAAATGAAAAACATGTTTAAGTTCAAAGACATTTGTAAATTAAATGACAATGTCAATAAAATCAGAATCTGGAGAAAATCAGAATGGGATATGGCAGCCTTCTGGAATTGTTTAAAACATTTTTTTCTTGTTTCTATCAATCACATAATCAATTTTATATAAAATATTGAGCATTAAAGGGCCTGTTCCTGTTTCCCTTGACATCAATGACAAAATTCAAAATGGCTTCAATACTATCAGGATTGGATCCAATGAAGCATCTCTGTTTATGTTTGTATATGTGAATAAAATATTACTGATGAACGTTGATGATTAGATATGAGGAATAAGAGAGATTTCTCAACAATGCACATAGCCATAAAATCAACTGTTTTGAAACCAACGAAAAAACCATATTTATGATAATTTTACACAGGAGCATACAGATATCATGTCTTCACTTCTTTTTTTGTTAAGTAGCACACACCTGAGTGTAGAGGAGTACAATTCTGTAAAGCGATATTAACATCTGGAGGTACTTTCACGAAGAAATACTGTAATGTCAAAGTAAATAAAAAAAATTTAAAACGTGTAGATTGTTCTCTACAGCAGTATGTTTATAATTATTCACTACTGATCTCTGCACAGAGAGGCTTAGGTAATATCTCTGTCTGAGGGAACCAGTGAGGGGACAGCCTTAGCTTGAGAGAGCCATGGTTTGTTGGGGCAGGGCTAGAACACTGTTTGAATGGACTTCATGTAGTGCTTCCTGCCTGGCTAACAGGGAGCAATGTAGGCTAACTCCACCCCTGATGTGATGACTGACAGCAGGAGTATTCATACCTCATGCTATTGCTTTTATGAGGAAGCACACATTGTTTAAGTCACTGCCTTGTGGATTATGTCACCGCCCTGCTGACTGCTTTGAGACTTGGCTGTGACTTGTTACAAACCTGAGTTTATTTATTTTCTTTTTCTGGTGGGTATATAACAAGGTGCAACCTAGTGGACTTGAAACACACTAGGTCCAGTGCTCCTATTGAAGCTGATTGCAATCATATCTCCCCTCAGCCTTCTTTTAGTTAGGCTAAACAAGCCAAGCTCCTTGAGTCTCCTTTCATAAGAGGAGTGGAAAACTTGTCTTATGAAAGGAGACTCAAGGAGCTTGGCTTGTTGAGCCTAACTAAAAGAAGGTTGAGGGGAGATATGATTGCTCTCTATAAATATATCAGAGGGATAAATACCAGAGAGGGAGAAGAATTATTTAAGCTCAGTACCAATGTGGACACAAGAACAAATGGATATAAACTGGCCACCAGGAAGTTTAGACTTGAAATTAGACGAAGGTTTCTAACCATCAGAGGAGTGAAGTTTTGGAATAGCCTTCCAAGGGAAGCAGTGGGGGCAAAAGATCTTTCTGGCTTTAAGATTAAACTCGATAAGTTTATGGAGCAGATGGTATGATGGGATAACATAGTTTTGGTAATTAAATATTCATGGTAAATAAGCCCAGTGGCCTGTGATGGGATATTAGATGGGGTGGGATCTGAGTTACCCAGGAAAGAATTTTCTGTAGTATCTGGCTGGTGAATCTTGACCATATGCTCAGGGTTTAGCTGATTGCCATATTTGGAGTGGGGAAGGAATTTTCCTCCAGGGCCGATTGGAAGAGGCCCTGGAGGTTTTTCGCCTTCCTCTGTAGCATGGGGCATGGGTCACTTGCTGGAGGATTCTCTGCTCCTTGAAGTCTTTAAACCATGATTTGAGGACTTCAATAGCTCAGACATAGGTCAGAGGTTTTTCACAGGAGTGGTGGGTGAAATTCTGTGGCCTGCATTGTGCAGGAGGTCAGACTAGATGATCATAATGGTCCCTTCTGGCCTAAATATCTATGAATCTATGAAAGTTCCCATTAATTCAATTGGAGTAGGATCAGGTCCACTTTGTATTTATCAACATTAACACCAACTGCTCCCGCTTTTTATATGCATCCAAACTCTCTCTCAGGCATTCATAATAATGACATTATTTTGTACAGTAGGCAGCCTATGGGTGTAGCTATCTAAATAAGCTGCTCTGTGTATCTGTACTGCCCGGTGTTTCCCAGATACACCAATCATTCAGTTCATAGTACTGCTCTACACATTTTCTGATATGCTGGACTTTAAACATGTCAATTTACATCTCAGGCTGCAAAAGTGAATCTTCCCTGTGAAGTTATTGGTCACTTTTTCAGAAACTGGTGTTTTGTAATTCTATTAAATCAATAAACTATCAATGACAACTTGAGCAATAAGATTTCGTGGCCCAAATCTGGCAATCAAATCCATATGAATTCACTGAGACTCTGCACTCATGGATGTGCTTGTCTGTGTAGAACCGATGGCAGGATTGGGACCTAAACCAATAACAGCATTATCTTAATCCAATCCACCACTATCATGTTTACAAGGTGAAAGGCAGTATACATTCTTTCCCCTCCCACACAACCCCAACCTCTACTTGTTTTTATAATCTTCAAATCATTTAAAAAAAGTCTTTATTTCATTAAGTGTACTAAATTTGGTAATCAATTTAGTAATATACTTTTTATAAGTGAAAGTTTAAAAAAATTATCAATTTCAAAATCAATTTTCTTTTACAAAATAATGTTTCTGTTTCAAATGTTTTTCCATTCAAATGTTACTTGGTATTATTTTCCCTAAAGGAAATGCAACCTTATATATAGTTTCAAAAGTTAATTCTGTATCTTCTATATTTTCACAGACCGCATGTTTTTTCTTTAGAAGTTAATTTAATAATCATAATTGTACAGTTATGTTTTTCCAGACACAATGTACAAACATATTTTTAGTCACATTAACATTTAGTTTAGATTAAAAAAATTTAAAACCAAGACAACTAAAGACTCCATGGGATGGCACAGTGTGTGTTCACTGAACTGATCATCATACTGGGAAAGTAAAACACAACTAAAAAATCAAGCACAGACATACCCTGTGTCTGTGTGGGCCAACTCCAGAATACTCAGAGATTTAAGGGTGCAGTACACAGAGGAAGAAAATAAAAGGTACAATGATTACATAACTAATGCACTACAGGGTTTTAATGTGGTGTTACAACAGAATTCCCACCTGTCCATGCAATTTGAGGGCCTGAGTCTCATGCTGTAGCTCACATCACAAGCAGCTAGTTCTGAGTTTTCCAATGGGATTAGTTTAATCCCCTAGTGATATACAAGCTATCGGGCCTCTAACTGATTACTTGTCTCATATAACATATTTTATACAGAAAATTTAGCAGACAGGCCAAGATGCTTTCAGTATCCTGGACCATTTCACCTCTAGGCTCTTGTACAGAGAGTTCAGAGAAATTTTAACTACAAAACCTACTGTTGGAGGAAAAGGGTTGCACAACAAAGGTGAAACTGAGAGCAATACACAGAAATTCACTCTAAAATTAAGGTGCTGCAGCAAACAGAGGATAATAGATTTTTGGTTTAAAATGATGGGATTTAAAAGAAAACTCCAGTATTTTTGCTTCTGATTTAAGAATCACTTCAACTTGTAACAAAAACAATGGAACTGAATTCACTTTCAAATTAATATTGTTAATATATAAGAGATAAAGCTTACTGGGTAGGGTCATGCATTTCAAGGTGTGAAAGGAAAAAATTGACTCCCACCCATTTTAATTAGGAAATGATTTTGACTTTAAAAGCTGTATGCAGGTAATTTTCTAAAGTGTTTTAAGTAAGCTTTTTAAAGTATGTGTAGTTTTGTTTTGAAAGGATCTCTTGCTGTTTATTTTGCAGTCTCATGGATTCTTGAATTTGTAGAACAAAAATAACTCATTCTTTTGAAAACTAGCCTTCATCTCATCTCCTTGTCCCACATACCTGCAGTTTGCAGACACAGACTGAACCAGTGTATTTTGTGAATTGCCGCCAATGGTTTATTAACATGAAAGTTTAAGGATAAGGATTTAAATGTCAGCAATTGTTCCATACTAGCAGAAATATTAAGCAAATGTGCCTATCTAGTAAAGTTGGATGTTCCATTCCTTGAAAAGGATGTGCAACCTTCAAAGATGCAAATAGTTGTTCCATCAGATCTTTGATTGTTGGCCTCCCTTCAGCCTGGGGGAACCAAATCTAGATAAAGAGGGCTGGACTGTGGTGACAAGGGTCAAATTACTCTTTCAGTTAGGAGCCAGGGGGCCAGGATTAAAAAATTCAAAAACAGACTCCAAAGAGAGACTGCTGAATTGGAATTAATTTGCAAACCGATACAATTAATTTAGGCTTGAATAAAGACTGGGAGTGGATGGGTCATTACACAAAGTAAAACTATTTTCCATTGTTTATTCCCCCCTCCACCCCCCACTGTTCCTCAGCCGTTCTTGTCAACTGCTGGAAATGGCCCACCTTGATTATCACTACAAAAGGTTCCCGCCCCCCCTCGACTCTCCTTTTCTTTTTGCGAATACAGACTAACAGGGCTGCTACTCTGAAACCTGTACCTCTCTGGGTTTCCTCACTATGGGACATACTTCACTTTTATCCCACACAGCCCCATTGGCCTGGTCTGCACTTATCCTTTTTCTGAAAAAAATTCCCACTGTTGTTGCCAGTGGCAGCAATATTGAGAACACTAGTGTTAACTAGGCATTGGTGCCCACCAGCTTTTTAACTACCATGATGTCTAGACCTGCTCGAGAGCTTTTTATTATTGTAAACTATTCTAGATTGATGTTATGGAAAACATATGTATGTTAAATATTTTACCTCTGCTTCATTTCATTTTTTCTTCTTAAGCTAAATACTCCAGTGCAACATTTTTCTGATCCTAAGCCAAAATCTTTCCTCTGATCTATCTTCGAATTTTTCAGTAAATTGAGCAGCTGGCAGTGTTTTTTCCCCCTGCATCTTATGATCTGACAACATTTTGCCATTCTCAGAAAAGCAGGGATCTTCAACTTCGCACATCCTCCAGGTTTGGAATGGCAGATCTCCAGAAAAGGGACAGGACTTGGTAAACAAAAGGTGATTTAGCAAAATGCTGATGTTCTTGATATGCTACCATTTTTCCAATTGGATTTGGTCTTGATTTTGGATGCTTTAATCTATGCTGCTAACTTTGGAGAGAGGAACTCTTTTGAATCTTCTTAGGTATATGCCAGGTTTCAGAGTAACAGTCGTGTCAGTCTGTATTCGCAAAAAGAAAAGGAGTACTTGTAGCACCTTAGAGACTAACCAATTTATTTGAGCATGAGCTTTCGTGAGCTACAGCTCACTTCATCGGATGCTTATGCTTATAAGCTTATGCTCAAATAAATTGGTTAGTCTCTAAGGTGCCACAAGTACTCCTTTTCTTTTTAGGTATATGTATAGATGAAAGGGCTATCTGACTGCATAGGCAAAATTCATCCTTAGGGTATGTGTAAGATTAGTTCCAAATTAAAACTTCATGGTTTGTGCTCTCATCTCTTCTGATGAGTATCTTTTCATTTCCTACCTACTGGTAAACACAGGATGAGATTTTACTAATGTATAAAGGGGAAAAAAGGCCAGGTACCAGAGATAAACAAAGTACAATTTGAGAATTTTCCACTTAAAAATGTTTTTTCACTGATTTTAGAGAAGTAGGGATTATTGGTCTCTGTGTTATATTGATTGGTAAACAACAGGGAATGTTCTCACATTTATCTCCTAAGTAAAGAGGTATGTATTTGCTATTATCTCTTCAATAAAACTATGTGTGTTACTATTAGATAGGATGCATATTTACCTGTCATAGCATTGGCCATCTTATTAACTCTTAATGGTTGAAGAATCATCAACATTCTTCTGAGAGGCGAGACTCCCAACAACAATTCTAAAACCCCGTTACCTGATAGCGAAGACAGGACAGCATTTACATGATATTAAACCTATTGTTTTTTAAAAGTAATTCACTCCTTCATTCTAACTATTCTCTAGTCTACTTGAATCTAGTTCTGTGGTTTACCATCAGTTGTTGAGATCCTGGAATGATTAGAAAACAGGACTGGGAGTCCAGATCTGCTCTTGGTTCTTCTTTTGACTTGCTATGTGACATCTGGCAATTACACTTCTCTGCGCCTCAATTTCCCCATTTTTAAAATGAGGATCATACTTACAGATATGAAGTTAGGCTTAATGAATGTTTGTAAAGTGCTTTGAGATCCTTAGAAATGCAAGATATTATTTGAGAGATAACTGCTGTCACAATAAATTCTAATTGTTATTACATGTAAAATAATGACATGACTAGCAAGACCATTCTGTATCTGAATGCTTGAATGACATGTTGGAGTAGAGTGACATCTGATGAAGTGAGCTGTAGCTCATGAAAGCTTATGCTCAAATAACTTGGTTAGTCTCTAAGGTGCCACAAGTACTCCTTTTCTTTTTGCAGAGAACATAGTAGGGGTTAAAGCATGCCATATTTGTCCTGGGTGGTCAAATATGTGGACAGAGTAACCCTACCCACAGCTGGATCTACTAAAATAGCTCTTCAGATAACAAAGGGCACTCTGCCAGGTCAGTAAAATGACATAGCAAGCAAATGTTTGTATTTGTGTAATTCTTGCAGATCTGGCTGTAAGTGACGCTAGAAATATATCACAGTGTAACTTGCTTACATGCACCCAGTGTGTGCCCCGACCACACTGCAGTCAATTTGAAATAGACTCGCTTCTAATAAACAAAAATAAGTACAAATCTGAACAATTCTTAAATGTCAATATGAATTCATTTTCTGTCTGAGTTTTCCCGCACAGCTGAATTTATACGATAAGAGAAGGACTGGATTGTTTAGGGGGTTGGTAGTGGGTTATTCACTTGCAGTTCATTGGTGTGAATGCAGAAAGGATTGATAATAAGGAAGAGGTGCTAGCATTTGACAGCTGTCCATTGTCCTATATGATATCAGGCCAATACTACCTCAGTTGCAATAAGCTATCACTCTTGTTGACATTCCTAGAGGAGAGGCCCAAAAGGCCCAGAGACTTAGGCTATGTCTAAACTACATAGCTTTTAGAGACATAACTATGTCGCTACAGCCATGCCGCTAAAAGTTGCGCAGTGTAGCCGCTGTTTGTCGGCTCTCCTGGTGACAAAAAATTTCTACCCCAAGGAGCAGCATTCGTATTGTCAGCAGGAGAACACTCCTGCCGACAACACGGTGTTCACACTGACACTTGTCGTGGCAAAACTTTTGTCTTTCAGGGGAGGAAGGGAGGTGTTTAACACCTCTGAAAGACAAAAGTTTTGTCGTTCAATTGCAGTGTAGACATAGCCTTACTTTCTCACCATAAAGGTGACTTCTCTAAAACTCAGTTGAAACATTGGTGTGGCAATATTCAGTATAAAGGAGTCTTGTATTGATGCTGTTTATGCTATGGATGAATAGAACACATTTTTGGCACTGTGGATCGATTATCTTTCCTGTGTGCTGTGCTATGTTTTGCTGAGAAACCATGTGGAGGCATATCTGAAAGTAAATAAAGACTTTATTAAACCTGAAACTCATGTTACACATCAAGGACTGTTGCAGCTCACAGATACCTCATAAGTCACAAAGAAAGAACATACAATTATCCCTATGTACCCAAACCAGCATGTGGAGGATACCACATAAAAAGCACAAAATTAACTTAATTATACTTGGTAAACTGAGGCCTTTGTTCTTCTCTTTTTTTAAAACACACTGGGAAATTATATCCAAAAATAAACAAGCAAAATCCTACATTAATGCAGAGCTACAGTCAGGAAATGCAAAAGTTAATGTTCCTGTGTGAACTCTACCACATTGAACAGAGGCAGTCTTTTCCATTCCTGTTTTTCTTGTTAGGTGCCAATCTTTCACATTTGTTTAAAATTCCAGGTGCTCCTCAATTTTTAAAACAATATTTTAAGAGTTCTCACAAGCTTATTGAGCTGCTCTTATTTGCAGGCTCTTATTATGAGAACTAGAATGAGAACTCTGCATAATAGTAAGCTAAAACTCAATAAATCATTTGCTATATTTGTGTGGCCCAATGTGTACCATAAAACATACCAGATGTACAATGTGGCCAAGTTAATGTTACTGTAGAGACTTAATATTTGCATTTCCTGGCTGTTGACATCCTGGCATTAGTGAATTCCAGACCTACTAGAAGCTGCGGGATTTGTTCCAAATGTATCTGACATTGGTTAATAGTCCCAAATTAACAACTCCCAGGAAGTTATTAATCTAAAGAGAATTCCCTGTGCTTCTGTCATTAAGTAGTTGCTCTATTGATATATTTCTAAAAGTTACGAAAATATCTGACTTAATTAACATTCAGTTCTTCATTACATATTTACTGGCATTTCATATGCTATAGTCTGAACAAGTTTGCATATAAAGGAAGATACAAATAAAAGTTTTAGGCCATATTTATCTTTGATTTAAGTGGTGCCAATTCTTTTGAAGCCAGTGCTGTTACACCAAGGTAGAATTTGGTCCCTGAGATCTTATACTCTGCCTGGTATATAAGTTAGGACTGAATACATTTGATCCAGTAAGTAATAATCAAAGGACCTTCACCTAAATTAAATGTTTTTTATCATGGGGAAATATTCTTCTGCATTCAAGACAGGATAGTACATTAGACTACATGAAAATATCGTATTATGATAAATGTGTAAGAGTAAGAAGTGCTGGTAAATTACTCAATTGTATTTCCTGGTCCCGCTCACCTGACTCAAGTCAGGGTCACAAAGGATCACATCCACTGAGTTTGGTGGTTACTATTATACCTAAGATCAAAAATTGATTCTGACCATTTCAGTTGCGACAGCAGTCCTTAAGCTGAGTGACAGCTTTTAACTGATACTGCTATAATAAATGTGTCCATAGAATCATTATACTTCAAATTAATTAACTTTGTAGATGTATCTTTAGGGCTGGTTGAATAATGAAAAAAGTGATTTGTGAATATAATGGTGAATTTGGTTAGCTGTTATTTGTGGTCTTATAATTCATTGTTCATAGCCAATGGATGTTTGTGAAAATGTTTGCAAATCTTAAAAGTTTCCCTGATTACTCAGCTGGAAATTTGTGCCAGAAGCACATTAATCACTATTTATGTGTCATCTTCTTGTTTAAAATGATTCAGTCATCCAATCAGGGAGCATAAACTCTGCCATGATCACCCTCTGGGACCACAAGTCTCACTGATTCTGCTCTCAGAAATCTACTAAAAGGCAAAGTTTGTTTGATAAGGCTTTCTTAGGGGATGGCTCAGGAATAGACTGGAATCATCTCCCACAGCAACTACCACAACCAATTCAAAAGCAGGGTGCATTTTTTCAATCTCATTTTCCCTAAGGGGAAAAAAATACATAAGACATGAATTTATTTTAAAAATACAAACAAAACCTCCACCCACACTATCAATACAATTTTCCCTGGAGAAGAGGGGATCAGAGGGGAATGGAGATCAACCTTTAGTCCCTTTATTGAATTTCCTGATTCTAGAAGGTGCTCAGATAACATGCTGATGAGCACAATATAAGAAGCTGCCTGTGGTAAATTGAGAAAACACCCACACATGGATAATTGTTACCAGGATGATAAGAATAAAAAATAGAATTACAACAGTTATAGTTTATTAAAGTGATCAAAAATAATTAGGTATGATTGAGAAAATACAGACGCATGTTCAACTAATATACTGTATTAGGCCCAATCATGTAAACCCTATTAGGCATAGTGTGTCATAGTAAGGGTTTGCAGGATCACAGACCCTTAGGAGTTTAAAATATTAGGTTTCTAGGCTTCTTTTCCTGTTGCCTAGTAATTTAAAATTCTGTTTGTGAACATGAAAGAAGATGAGGACAGGTGGAGATCTGTTCTGTAAGCTGTCATCTGAAATTAATTGATTTTGTTTTGTTCAGAGTTGTTCTTTTTTTTGCCTGTGTAAAGCAAGCATAATTTAAATATCTATTTTTTCTTTAAAACTTTAAACAGGAACTACATAGCAGGCTGTGAAAACAACTGAGGAAGCTGAACCCACTAAAAATGGCCCTGTTGTAGTTGTGATGGGTTCCCCCTGGGGTGCCACTTGGAACTGGGATACCACTGAGCCCGCCTGACCTACCAGCCTGGGTTCCCTTTCACACTGTGGTGCTGTGATAAATTGCCAGGCTCTCCAAGCTTGCTCTTTCACCAGCATACACACAGATAGGGACACACCCAACTGCAGCTTTACACACAGATGCTGAGATCAGTTCTGCATGGGAAGGGCTCAGCTAAGGCACCTCCCAGTTGCTAAGGCACGCACCCACCTCTGGAGTGTAAACCCAAAATTGTACTGTCTTGCGCTTCACAGACAACTCTATAGCGTAAACTCATGAAATTCACCTCAGTGTGGAGAGAGATATGCAACAGCTTTCTGCCCCAAGTTATAATTTCCACACACACTGGTTTTAGACAAAACAAAACAAGTTTATTAACTACAAAAGATAGATTTGAAGTGATTAGAAGTGATAGCAAACAGATCAAAGCAGATTACTTTAGTAAATAAACAAAATTGCAAACTGAGTTTAACACACTAAATATGTAGGATATGAATTAGCAAATTCTCACCCTGAGTGATAAACAGGCTGGCAGATTCTTAAGACACAAGCTGGCTTTTCCAGGTTTTCATACACAGGCTAAAAATCCCTCTAGCCTGGGACCTTCACTTCCCACAGTTCAGTCCTTGCACCTCAGGTGTTTCCAGGTGTGCTCTTGTAGGGAGAGTGAGGTACCATCATGTTGTCATTGTCCCCCTTTTATGTCTTCTTCCCACTTGCTGGAAAGCTCTTTTGCTCTGACCCAGGTCAAATAGTTCCCATTGTGTACTGCTATCTCTGGGAGGTTTCTATTGTACACAGTTCCTGGGGTAATCCTTGTGCTTGTGTGCATTTCCTCAATCAGCTATTAACATTGTTTGGCCTTTTTACTGTTGTACCTGAAAAGCTGCTTGTGGGTGTTTTCAACCACACAACATGTTTCAGCAACACAGACATAGTCAAACTTTATAACTTCGCATATGATGATAGCACATACAGTCCAACGAGATATTACTGTCTAGCAGATCAAGACTTTTAGAATGATACCTCACAAGGCATACTTTGTACAAAACATATCCTAATTACATGACAGTGGTGAATATTGGGGTGCCAGGGTGTCACAGTAGTCTCTTGAACTAAATCTGTATTTTTGTGAGTTTGAGTTCATTTAATGTCAGGGCATGCCTGCAGCTATGTCACTGTAACACTATAGTGTAGATGGAAAGGGTTTTTCTATCGATGAAGGTAATCCACCTCTTCAAGAGGCAGTTGCTAGGTTCTTCCATTGACCTAGCCGCATCTACACCAAGAGTTAGGTCAGCTTAACTACAGCTCTCAAGGGTGTGAATTTTTCACACTCCTGAGCAACATAACTAGGTCAATCTAAATTTTAAGTGTAAACCAGGACTCAGACATAGCACTGAGTTGTGATCCTACCTCTCAACCTGCCAATGCCCAAGTGCGAGATGCAACATATGGCAAAGATCCAGAATGGGGAAAATGCAAAACTTTAGTCAATGCAGGGAAAATAGCATGATTCCTTCCCTAAGTGTAAGTGACTCTTTCTGTAACCTTAGTTACACGATTTTTCCTTCTGACATAAATAATTTTCAGGAATAAAAGTGAAGGAACACCAAATATGTGATAAGGAGCCGGTTTTGTGACCAATGAGTGATGTCCCTTGAAATGAAAGACAGTTGAGAGGTATGGTGTGATGACATGTAGGTTGTGACAGTCACCTAGAAGAGCTGTACATTCTGGGTTTCTTCCTACTCATCAGTTCAGAGGGAGGAATCTGGGTTCGTGAAACAGATGTTGCATTTGTTTTTCTAGGTGCATTGAATTCAATGGGAGTTTCCCATGCATAGTGATTACAAAATTGGACATTTTGGTCCATATCTTCAAAGCTGTGTAGGCACCCAACTCCTATTAAATCAATGGGAATGCCTCAATACCTCTGAGAATTTTGTTATAAATTAGAGCCAACACCTCTATAGTTTCATCTGCCTGTACTCTGTAACACATTAAAAAGGCACCGATTTCATGAGACTAAAGTCTGCATTTCTATCATCAGTCCTCTTTATGAAGTGTAACCCATCCATAAAATTTGCTCAGGGCTGAAACTTGACATACAAGGTCTCTACTCTGAAACTCATCTTAGAAGAGCAATTTAATTTGAATTATAGGGGTCCAAAAAGTACATTGATAAGTTAAAGACACTGAGACAAATCTTGAGAGGCACTGTGCCTCTGCATCTGTATTTGAAGTCATCATCTCTCAGGATTTTGCACATCATTTATATATTCCTTAATTCAATAACTCTTTACATTTTTCAATAATTTTTTCCAAACAATATTATGGATTAGTTGCTTTCAAAATGTTTTTTGGATGAAAGAAATCAACTGAGGTGTAAGGTTTAAAAAACAGCAAACACACCAGAGACACTATAAAAACACATTTCTTGATACTTTGTAGGGATTTTTATACTATATGACCATTACATTTCATTTTATCCAAGCACTCTTATGGTTTATTGGCTAAATAAAGTGTCTCTATAAAGGTTTATCTAGCTGTATTCACATTAGATGTTTGAACTGCTCCCAAGAAGATCTTCCAATTAAACAAAGAAAATAAGTGTTACATAACATTATAAATAGATACAGAAGGTTTATTTAAAAATAATTTGTGGTTTAGCAACTGCACTTGTTTTCCTTAGTCACTTCTTACCAGAGTCACCATTCCCACGCACATTCATACACACATGTTTTGTCACCAAGGGAGGAGGGGGAATATAATTCTCATTAAAAATAAATAAAAATTAAGGTACCAATCCGAGCTTAAACTGTTCGCTACTGATTTTGAAATGCATGTTTTTACCAGACAATATGGAATTATAGGTGCTGACTTTTATTTTTCCCTGGGGGGTACTCTACCCCCACTCCACCCTCAGGCCTTGCCCCCACTCCACCTCTTTCCCAAGGTCCTGTCCTCGCACTGCCCTTTTTCTGCTCCTGCACCAGCCCCTCCCCAAGGCCCCCATCTGCCCATGGCTCGCGGCTCTCTGCCCTCCCACAAGGACTTTCCCGAACCGCCGAGCAGCTGATCGTCGACTGCCACAGAACAGCTGTGGCTGGCGGGTGCTGAGCACCCTCAATTTTTTTTCTGTTGGTGCTCCAGCCCTGGAGCACCCACAGAGTCACCACCTATGTATGGAATGGTATACTTACAAGAGGCCTGATTCAGCAATCCTTACTCAAATGAGAAATCCAGTTGATTTGAATCAGAATACTCAAGTGAGTAAGGGTTGCAAGTAAAGGCTCAGAATTACTAATATCGTTTATTGAGGTACTTATTTTATTTGACTCATTGTCCTTAGTTGTCAGCTGTTTCTCTCTGATTTTGTTTTATATGTAACAGATTTTTAAAAAAAAGTTCTACCCACAGATACATTAATCCATAGTCAGAGCTGTTCCAGTCATGCAAGAAAAAATATTACCCTTTCAAACTTGCCAAGGGATCTTCGTGAAGATACTTAGGAACTACTATTCTGGGCTAGTAAGTAAATAATGTACTTCAACAAGTTCACAATTATGTGCTTACACAGTGGTCTGTAACAGCCATCAAAGAATAAATACCAATTACTTTATTACCAAATATTCTAATACGCTTCTAAAAATGTAATTAAATACATAATAGATCATAATGGCTTGGAAGAGTTGGGGTTACAGCTGGTGTCAATTAATTTTTCTGATGATTTTAAAAATATATGTATATCCTATTGTAAAACAAAGTTGCATGAAAGTCTATCAATTTATGCTGAAATACTGCCTAGAACAAGTATAGGGTGGTAGATATAATTTTAGGATTAAACAAATTTATGGTGCTCTTCTGAATATATTTCCCCTAGTTCTTGTGGGCTTAAGTCAAACCCTTCCAGTTATCTTCACGTACTTTTATTGTGGCTATCACACAATCCAGGTATATGATAGTTATGTATTTAAGCTTTGAAGGCCAGATTCAGATGTTATTTAAACTGGTTGAAATCTTCTCTTCTCCGCTGACCCTAAATTGTTTAGTACTAAATACTACAGAACAAGTAGTTTTGTAATCTAGATTTGTGTGTGGATGCAAGTCCTATTTATTTTAAGCCCAATTATATAAAAAAATCCCACACTATCATATCTTAATGCTATAGACCATTGGTGGGCAACCTGTGGGCCATCAAGGTAATCCGCTGGCGGGCTGCGAGACAATTTGTTTACACTGACCAATGGTGGGCCGCAGGTTGCCCACAACTGCTATGGACTCTGATTCAGAAAACCACTTAAGTATAGCACTTAAGAATAGAACAAAATATATACGTGTGTGTGTGTTTGTGGACTCTGGAGTTTTATCACTCACTTCGGAGCACAGGGCCAGGATTGATTGATGCATTCAATCAGGCCTTAATCTTTCTTTGCTAAGAAAGCCTACTTCCCTATATAAAACTAATGAAAATGTAACCCCCCTCCACCCGACCCCAACCCACATATGTCCCCTGGAATGTGAAATCATCCACTCTGTAAGTATGTCTACACTACACAGCTTTTAGAGACAGGGCTGTGTCACTACAGCCGTGCTGCTAAAAGTCATACAGTGTAGCCGCTGTCTGTTGGCTCTCCTGCCAACAACGCACTGTTCACACCGGCACTTTCGCAGCAAAACTTTTGTCTTTCAGGGTTTTTTTGTTTTTTAACACCTCTGAAAGACAAAAGTTTTGTCATACAATTGCCAGTGTAAACACAGCCTGTATTGTGAAAGTGACTAGAACTGGGCAAAATCACAACACAGCAGAGCACAACATGTTGCATTCACAGCTGTATGGTACTGATTTTTTATTTTAAATATTGCAAGAATTAAAATGTTTTTATCCTTATACTCACAAGTCAGGCAGATGATAATGTATTTGTTTAATCACTGAAACAGGTCTCTTGTATGTAAAATTACTTAAACATAAGAATATTTAACTACATAATCAGCCTGACTTCTAATTTAGTATAAGGGCAAATATACTGTAATCCTTTTATTGACAGAAATGGATTTGTGTTGGCTTGCATGGCCAGTAAATATGGCCCATTGAAAATAGGAGAGGACTTGTGCATATTTTAAGTGTGAAATTCACCCTAGCTCAAAGAACCCACAAGCCCTAGGGACCATTAAAGCTCAAATTAAGGGCTTAAATGATGCACAGGATCTTGTGCAGCCATTTGAGGAGAATTTCACCTTGTGTGAATAGAGATTAAGAAATGAACTGCTGTAGTTTGCGGTTGAAAAGCTCAGATTTTTGTCTGTGTTTTTTTAAAGTGCATGTAGCGCACCTGGAAGATGCTGAAGGGTGAAGTTTTCCATCCACAGAACAAATACAGCGTAGATGCCTCTGTCCTGGCTTCACCATTGTGCCTCAGTCATGGAGGGGCTTCTCTACAGGCTTTGAAGCTAATGTAATCTTTACGCTTATTCAATCTTTGGCCTCACTTCATTTGCTGAGAGGGCCAAGGTAGGTGCACAGTGTGGTCTTTTTTATTTCTTTTGTGATGTGGATCTCTGCCTATTATGAGTTTAATGGAGACCATCGAGTCATTTTTCATACATCAGCGATCAACCATAAAATAGGTAACAACTTTCAGTCACTGCCAAGCTGCATTTAGACCAATTCATGGAAGTCAGAGGTCCACCATTCAATTCCAGCCCTTCCTTAATACTTTTAATGCTTGATGACACAATAGGGCAAGTGACTGTGACGCAGGAGACCTGGGTGTTGGTCTTCACTTTCCTGTGTGGTAGTGGAACCAACTCACCTCACCCCTCTTATGCCTCGGTTTCTCCATTTATTGAGGCTAATGATACTTATATACCTTTTTTAAGCACTTGGAGACCCTTGTATGATGCCACTCTATATAAGTGAGAAGTATTATTATTATCCTATTATGATTTTTTTATATTACTTTAAAGCAATACCATACGTCTGTCCTACAAAGACCAAAGTAAAAAACCAAATGTGCACAGGCTTCACTTCTCGATTGCTCAATTTTTCTTATTGCAGGCAGCAAATATCTAATTTCAGTTATTTCTTCTGATCAAAATCAGAATAATTAAACTTCAGAAAAATCACTCATTTCATATTAGTTGGTTGGGCCTCATCGGGTTTTCCTGCTATTGTTGTCTACAGGAAGGTAGAGTGGTGTTTTACAGGGTATTCCCTCTGGATTATGTAGTGTTTTAAATGAGTGCAGGAAGTCAATGAAAGTTATGAAATAGGAATAATACAACAAAGACAAATAAACATAAAACATTGCTGGGGTCAAAATATTGGGTTAAAATTATGTCAATGTTATTTTATATTCTGAATTCCCATAAAACAAGCAAAAATGTTAGGTAAATGCACTGATTTGAAGACAAGGGATTTTGTTTTGAAAAATCATAAAATCACAAAACACCTAAACTGAAAATACTTGTATTATTAATGACATTTTTATATTACAAACAGATACTATTTTACGTGTGCTTATAAAAATGTTACCGTCCTACACAACACATCTGCTCTATCTCTGATTCTCACCCACTTGCTTTGCTGACTAAAACAAATTCTTAGTCCTGTTGGCACTGCAGAACCAGCTCAGTTAATTTCTATTCAGGCTTGTGAATCATCAACAGAATTGTCAGCTAAATTCTAATTGCAGAATCTTTATTACTAGTGATGGTGTCTGAGGCAGAAAGACTCCAGCTTCATTGTCAGATCACAGATTGCATTGCTAGCTGGTGACGGGGTAGCTACAGAGGTGAACAGAGATGCTTTACTGAGTTTGAATGGAGAGAAATTTGGGGTGTAGCTTGCAGCATTTTCTTTCTCCTGGTGGTGGTGGGTGGAGTACCATTGTAATTTGTATAGGAGATTGTTTGCCCTCTTGGACACCACAATCTAGTACAAAAATATGCAGTTGCTATGGAGGAAGGAATTGTATAAAGGCCATCCAAAATCCCCAAGTAAGGGAAAGCCTTGCCAACCCTATTTTAGCCTGAGGAAAACCAGAGTCATTGTCTTAAGGGGGTTAAGAGAGTACACCTGGCATAAGTTCAGGGGAACAGAAGACTAAAAGAGCCCATGCTCACCCAAGTCTCTGGTGGCCTCTACATAGAAAATCCCAAATCCTGTGTACCCCTAGTTCCTGTTGATTTCATGGAAATTAATTACGGAGCTGCAATTAATATCTATATAGAAACTCAACTGTTAAAAGTAAAAGAGCCCAAGCTTTTAAATGAATGTGTTCTCCGTCCTGAGAAGTATTAAGGTTCCATCCTGATCTACTGAAGCTCAGTCTTGACTTTCAATGCTAATTAATGGACTTATATAGTGTACTATCATTTCAAGTAGGCGCTGTATATTACATTAGTATACTAGCATAGCGTAACTATAGTTAATGTATGATGTATCAATATTGTATCTATACTCTTTGACTCCACAAAGCAAACTAATGACTTTACTGCATTGTAATCCAGTGAACATCCCAAAGATACATTTTTGGTAACTTTTCCCCATTCCCTATCAAAAATGATTTTATAAATCTATTTGAAAGTTGTGTAATTAGAAATACACAGTACCAAAGCTAGGGTCACCATTAATAAAGCTGTTACCTTTTCTTCCTTTTCTGCATTTGTATCCCTCATGACTCTTCTACACTCTCCTCCCTTCATCTGTTATCTTACCCTTTTACTACTTTTCCTATGTGTCTCCTTTCCGAATTTTCTTCCATTACATGATTCACCATTTCTTTTTAATCACTCCTCCTGCAGTGTCTCACCTGCAATGATGGGGGAAATTGAGTTATGCCTTGTTCCCCACACAAAAGCTTGACCCAAAGAGCTGGCTTCAGCATGAAACTTACTAGGGTCAGACCATCTCTATTTTACCATATTTAGAGATGGGCTTAAGTTGCCAACTAGAGATCCAGATCTGAATTTCAAATATTAAAAAGTTGGGAATATTTGGAACCTAGGTTTTGGTTTAAACCTCTCTCTAATGTGTTTGGCTTTTTAGAAAACATTGTGTAATAAATTATTTGTAAAAAAGTAGACAATGGATCATAAAAAGACATTAAAATAATGTTACAGCTCTAACTTAAAAATAAAAAGCCATGATATACAATAATAAGGATGAAGATCTTTTCTTAACACATGCTGTTGCGTCTTATGCTTTATGCTTTTTAGAAGTCTGCATGCAGTAAGAGATCACCCTCTATGTTCTTCAAGGCTTAGGCAAAAATGTGGGGGAGTAACGTTTTTGTAGTTTCATATTCAAAATATAATATACTCACTTATATTTAAAGAAAATTAAGCTGGAGTATTTCATCTTTGTTATCATCTCTGAATTGGTATGGCTCATATAATAGTCTCTCTGGCATAACCTCACCCTTAGAACGACCGAACAGCTACCGTCCAAAGTCTTCATTGTTGTGAAACTTTTAGCTGGTTTTGCTTTCATTTTTAAATATTCATTGCCCATAATGCACTAGTAGATAAATAAAGCTCAAAATATGCTAGGTACTTTATATCATTTCAACTAATATAATTTTAGAGTCAGTAGTGTGCCCTTTTTTTCCATTACATTATGGCTGGAAACCACAGTTGAGTTTTCTCTCATGAGTGGGAGCAGCATTGCAAAGTATCCCCTAACCATAAAATATCAGCAAAATGAGTGTCATATATAGAGATTAAATCAGCCAGGAATATAGTTGGTCCGCTAGTAGTGGGTTACCATCATGTCTTGATCTCCCTCCCACTGCTGCCCTTGACTAACTATTTCATTTTAAGAGTTTCCTTTCTTTCTTTCTTTCTTTCTTTCTTTCTTTCTTTCTTTCTTTCTTTCTTTCTTTCTGTGTGAGTGAAATCAATATGTGAAACATGGGTGTCATTTAAAACAAACCAACCCTTTCCATTATTAAAAGGAAAAGGCTGACTCTGAGCTAATGCTCAACAGACAGAAGAAAATACTCAAGCGTTGTTTTCACTGGGATGTGTTGAAGCAGATATGTTAAGCTCTGGCTCATCTACAAGGTATTAATGGCAACTGCTGCACCCTGGGGCAAACATTACAACATTCTTGCTAAATTGGTATATATATTGCAAAATTATCTGACTTTAAGTTACTGATTCATACATACAGCTTCAGTTCCACTTTAACGAAGATCTTCCCCTTAACAGTTCACCTAATCATCTTGTTAGTCTGCTAGTTGCGGCCTCTCCATTGAGAAATCTTAGCTATGGTACAGACTAGTGTCTGTCCATTTGCACATTCCAACCACCACTGATGTTGGCTAGTCTTTTGTATTATTTATACCACAAGGACAAGTGATTTGTTCGTTTGGAATGGGACTGATTTGCACAGTGATTCTATGAAAAATGTAAATGTAATTTAAAAAATAAATTTTACCCTTTCCCATTTATAAGTGAATATTAGCCTATTTAGATAGTTCTGGAGTGGGTGATGGGTAGATGGAAAATGCTACCATCTCTTTTAATATAGCTCAAAGATGCTTGAAGAAATTACTGTTAGAGATAGAAATGATCTAGTATTGTCTTCAGTCCTGTGTAGTTAATTAACTTTATCAAATACTGGCTCATTGATGGTATTCTTGACAAATACAGCAGCCCAAAGAAATTCTTACAACTGGAGTCTCAGGTAAAACTGAAGAGAGGCCCAACTTTTCTAGTTCTCCATTCCTTAGCCAGAATAATACAAGAAAGTACTTTGAGATGTGATCACAGGAGAATCTCAGTTTCTAGCCCTCTTTATTGCAAAGAAAAATAATTAAAACATGGACCCAAAAGGCTTAAAAACCAGAAGGCACTAAAAAAGAACCCACATTGTTTTATTTTTTGAAATCCCATGATTTTGGGGGGCCTGACTCATGATGTTTGCACCCTTGCATTTGACAATTCTGGCTTTGTCTCCAGTGGGATTCCAGCCACCGATACAACTGAACCTGTAGTTCAGTATGATCTGCAGAGCTAGAGATCATGTGTACACTAGAGGTTTGCATTGGAGGAGCTACAATGGCTCAAATTCTGGTGTAGATAAGGCCTTAGTTATATGTTTGCTATGAAAAGGTATAATGACAGAAAGTGGGCCAGGCATTTTTTTTTTAACTGTTTCTAATAACTGTTGCTATAGTATCTATGAATCCATCATACAACTGAACTATCAAAAAACTGAAATTGGGAATGTTTCACTGAATCCCTTATCTCTGCAGCATGTATTGTAGGAAGTGCCTAAAATTAAATCAAAATGACATTCTTATTCTGAATAGGTGTGTCTTAACAATAAGTAGCTATTTCTTTAAAAATAAGAAATTGTGATAGCATCTAAAATATGTTCTTTTGGGCCAGGTAGAGGCATGTGGCTTCAAATCTCTCTGTTTCTCAGCTTAAGACACTTGCTGACAATACTCTGAAACAGATCAAAATCTAGACAATAAAATGGAGACTTCACCAGCTCTGTGTGAGGAGTGATAAAGTCTATATGCTTGCAGTAATCCTGAGATAAGCAACAGATCGCGTTTTCTTTATACATTACTGCCATCTGCTGCATTGTCTCAAACAAGAATTTTTCAAAATTATAGCCAGGAGCAATGTGGGGGAAAAAAAGCCACTCCAAAAAAAAAATTTTTGTTTCTGCAACATCGGATACCCAGTAATTTTGTTATTAAGTCACTTAAAAAACAGCTCTCTCAGTTGTCTATCAACTGAAACAATATTTTAATACAAGGGAATAGAGAGCGACTACTGCTTAGTAATTTGCTTATATTTCCCATCATGCACATTTGTTGCAATCTAAGATCTCATTCTGTCTTCTAAATTTTCAAAGAAATGGAGGCGGATGATGTCATGAATGTTGGTTGCTGTTTGTGACACAAAATGCATGATATGTGATGATAATTTGCTTTCCTATTGCTAGTAAAAGAAATCATGCTAAGTGTGTTAATATACTGTTTTCAGAGATTTATATACAAGCTGAGAAAATTTTTCTTTTGGCTGGTCTGATGGTAGTGGGTTATCAGAAATTATTACTGTTAGTTTAACTAACCTTTCTATATTCCACCCCACTGCTAACTTTGACTGGTCTTTTTTCAGTCCTAAGGGGAAAAAAAGAAGAAGATTCAATACACTAGAGCAGGGGTTGGCAACCTTTCAGAAGTGGTGTGACGAGTCTTCATTTCTTCACTCTAATTTAAGGTTTCGCGTGCCAGTAATACATTTTAACATTTTTAGAAGGTCTCTTTCTATAAGTCTATAATAGATAACTCAACTATTGTTGTATGTAAAGTAAATAAGGTTTTTTAAATGTTTAAGGAACTTCATTTAAAATTAAATTAAAATGCAGAGCTCCCCCCCCACGAGTGGTGGCCAGGCCCCGGGCAGAGTGAATATCAGCTCGCGTGCTGCCTTTGGCACGCGTGCCATAGGTTGCCTGTCCCTGCACTATAGGCTACAGCTAATAGTCTGTAGTCATACTCTGTGCTGGGAGCCTGTCAGAGCTCACTTTGGGCTGGATCATGAATTGGGAAAACAACATAACTAAGGCTGTTAAGAAAGTCGTAATTTTTTGTTTCAAAAGTTGTGGCCATAGTTTGTCAAAGTTGCTGTTTTGGTGAGGGGCCAAATTTGAGTGGCATTGTGACCCTGTGAGTGAGTGGCACTGAGACCTGGCCCCCAGGGTCACAATGCCATTCTGTTTTGCATTTTCCACAAAAACGCACGGCCCACACTTTTCTTACAGCCTTAAACATAATAAAATGCAAAGACTTGATTGTGCCTGCCTCCACCCCACCATATCATAGACAGTTATGTTTTTAATCATTTAAGTGGAAGATTGGCTGATAGAAGCCCTTGTACGAAACTGTAAATTCACAAGTATTCTATCATTTTCTGTCAAATACAGTAACTCCTCACTTAACATTGTAGTTATGTTCCTGAAAAATGTGACTTTAAGCAAAACTATGTTAAGCGAATCCAATTTCCCCATAAGAATTAATGTAAATGAGGGGGAGGGGTTAGGTTCCAGGAATTTTTTTTTTTTGCCAGATAAAAGATTATACACACACACACACACACACACACACACACAGAGTATAAGTTTTAAACAATTTAATACTGTACACAGCAATAATGATTGTGAAGCTTGGTTGAGGTGATGGAGTTAGAGGGTGGGATATTTCCCAGGGAATGCCTTACTGCTAAATGATGAACTAGCAATTGGCTGAGCCCTCAAGGGTGAACTCATTTTGTAGCCTCACACGCTACAAGGCAGCAGGAACGGAGGGAGGGGAGACAGCATGGCAGACAGAGACACACACCCTGCGTGTGAGAGAGAGAGATGCGCATTTCCCCTTTAAGTACACTGACTCCACTCTGAAATACACTACCTTGTTAAATTAATCAGCAAGCTGAGACCCCAGCAGCTGCTGCCAGGAAGCTCCCTCCATCCTGAGCCCTGTCGTGTGTCCCCCCTGCTCTATGGAGACGGGGTAAGCAGGGTGCAGGAGCAGGGTGGGAGGGGGACACCCTGACATTAGCCCCTCTCTCTTCCCCTCCCCCCGCAACAAGCAGGAGGCTCTGGAGAGCAGCTCCAAGGCAGAGGGCAGGAGCAGCACATGGCAGTGGGAGGAGGGACAGCTGAACTGCCCAGCAATTGATAGCCTGCTGGGTGGCTACTGCACAGGGAACTTAGGGGAGCGGGGAGCTGACGGCAGGCTGCTGGTCCACCCTGATTCCAAGCCCCCACCAGCTAGCTGCAATGGGCTGCTCTTCCTGCAAGCAGTGGACAAAGCAGACAGCTGCCAAACAACATTATAAGGGAGCATTGTGGAACTTTAAATGAGCATGTTCCCTAATTGATCAGCAATGTAACAACAAAACAATGTTAACCAGGACGACTTGAAGTGAGGAGTTACTGTACAACTTTCCTGATCTTATTCTTTTTTTCAGGAAGGGTTATGATTAATTGTTTTTGCTAAAAAGCAAGTAAGAGGGAATAGTAGGAAAAAAATGCATTTATATGTATTATAAGGCTTGGATGATATGCATTACATGATCTTAAGAGACATAGGTTGACTTAGTGAACTAGTTGCATTTACTTTTAAGAAGCCACGGAGAACTAAGGAGGAATCAAAGCAGTACAAAAAAAGCAAATATGGCACCAGAGTCTGGGGGAGGGGAGGAAAGAGAGATGAAAGTGCAGCAGGCTAGACCAATCTTTGCAATCATCGAAACATCTGATAAGTCCATCAGTCTCTGGTAAAACATAACCAGCATTTAAAAAGGACATTTTTGTAAACATATGGGAGGCCATGAGTATATACGGGTTTGTAAAGATGAGTTACAATATGGGTTACTTTGTAAGCTCATTGAAGTAGGGACTGGCTCTCTGTTCTGTGTTTGTACAGTGCCTATCACAACAGGGTCCTAGTCCATAGCTCGGACTTCAGGGCACTGCAGTAATACAAATAAATAATATACATTAAAGAACAATTTGTGCCAGCCAAACCTGACTTTTTAAAAAAAAAACCGTAAGCCCTAGAACCCTAGACCTGCAACTAATAGCACCCACAAGGCCTGCTTCACCTATGCAATGCCCCATTGACTTCAGTGGGACTCATCATGTGCACAGCAGTCTGCTATTAGTAGCAGGCTCAGCACTGTAGCGTATTAAAAGGATTTAACAGATGTGATCTATCTGGACTCTAGTAAAGCATGTGATTCAATGCCTTACAAAATATTATATAAAAATTAATTAAAATTGGCAATGTCACAGATTGAAAATTAGTCGGAGGACTGTTTGAAAAAGGATAACAATAAATCATGTGTTCTACACATACTCTGTGCCGAATAATGTGTCTACACAACCAACCCCATTCTGTCGACCTAATAGGCTCTTAAAATCAACTTCTGCACTCCTCCCTGGCAAGGGGAGTAGCGCTAAAATCGACCTTGCTGGGTCGAATTTGAGGTAGATACAGATGCAGTTCGACGGTATTGGCCTCCGGGAGCTATCCCAGAGTGCTCCAATGTGACCACTCTGGACAGCACTTTTAACTCTGATGTACTAGTCAGGTACATAGGAAAAGCCCCAGGAAATTTTGAATTTCATTTCCTGTTTGGTCAGCGTAGCGAGCTCAGCAGCACAGGTGACCATGCAGTCCCCCCAGAATTGCAAATGAGCTCCAGCATGGACCGAAAGGGAGACACTGGATCTGATTTCTGTATGGGGAGAAGAATCTGTGCAGGCCGAACTCCGATCAAAAAGACGAAATGCTAATACATATGCCAAAATCGCACAGGGCACGGTGGAGAGAGGCTACTACAGGGACACACAGCAGTGCTATGTGAAAGTTAAGGAGCTCAGGCAAGCCTACCAAAAGACAAAGGAGACAAACAGTCACTTAGGATCAGAGCCCCATACGTGCCACTTCTATGATCAGCTGCATGGCATTCTAGAGGGACCCTACCATTACCCGACCACTGTCCATGGACACCTCCAAGGGGAGAGTCTCATGCAACAGGGAGGAGGATTTTGTGGATGAGGAAGAGGAAGAGGAGGAGGAGCAGCAGGCAGGCAGTGAATCCAATGAATCCATTCTCCCCAGCAGCCAGGACCTTTTCATCACCCTGAGCCAATACCTTCCCAAGGTGGGATCCCCGACCCTGAAGCCAGAGAAGGCACCTCTGGTGAGTGCACATTCGTAACTACAGTACAGGGTTTAAAAGCATTAGTGATTAATGTCTGATTTGCCCTGAAGAGTTGGGATGCATCCACGGCCAATATAGCTACTGGAAAAGTCTGTTAACGTGTCTGGGGATGGAGTGGGAATCCTCCAGGAAGCTTTCCTGGAGGTTCTCTGAAAGTCTTTGCAGAAGGTTTCTGGGGAGGGCTGCCTTATTTCGTACTCCACGGTATGACACTTTACGCCAAGCCAGTAGCAAGTAGTGTGGAAACATTGCAGCACAAAGCATGGCCGTGAATGGTCCTGGGTTTTGGTCGCATTCAAGCAACATTTGGTCTATATCTTTCTGTGTTAGCCTCAGGAGAAAGATATCCTTCACGGTCACCTGGTTGAAATAGGGGAATTTTTGTCAGGGAACAGTAAAAGGACCCCGTTCATGCTGGGCTGTTTGCGCTTGGCTAAAAGGGATCATCCCGAAGAATAGCCACACGGCATGGGGAGGGGTGAAGGGATCATCCCAGAGAATAGCCAGGCGGTGGGGTTGGAGGAGGTATGTGCTGCACATCCACCGGAAAACTGCAGCCCATCCTTTTAATGTGAAATCCAGACGGCATTGCTTGCTACGGGAAAGGAGTTTGAAACCATTCCTACATGTTATGAAGGCATAAGAAGCCAACCCCACGTACCCTTTGGCTTACCATGGCTGCCTGGAAACATAATTCTGTTGCCCAGCCAGGTGTGATGTGTCACCATACCGGCAGGCGCTCAATATAAAAGGAAAATGTGACCTTGTACCTAAAGCACATGTGCCATCTGCTGTGAATTGCTTGATTCACTGTGAAAGAGTCTCCCTTTTGTTCTCAGAAATGTATCATCTTAAATTTTACTCTCCCTTTTTATCCCCCCGCAGGTGCAAATGTTGCTATGCTCCCCTTATCATCTCCGTCCCTGAGGTTATCGCAGATTAGAAGGTGAAAAAAATGCACTCGTAATGACATGTTTTCCGAGCTCATGCAGTCCTTCCTAACTGATAGGGCACAGCTTAATGCATGGAGGCATTCCATGGCAGAGGCCAGGAAAGCATTAGGTGAGCGTGATGAGCAGAGGCAGGAGGCGATGCTGAGGCTAATGGGGGAGCAAACGGACATGATGAGGTGTCTGGTGAAGGTTCAGGAAAACCAACAAGAGCACAGAGCCCTGCTGCATCCATTGTAAAACCACCTGCCCTCCTTCCCAAGGTCCATATCCTCCTCACCCAGACACCCAAGAACGCGGGTGTGGAGGCTCTGGGCACCCAGCCACTCCACTCCAGAGGATGGCCCAAGCAACAGAAGGATGTCATTCAAACAGTTTTAATTTGTAGTACGACTATAATAAGCAATGTGGCCTTGTCCTTCCCTCCTCCCCCACCCCACCCCACCCCACCCGGGCTACCTTGTCAGTTATCTCACTTTTTTTTAATTTATAAAGAAAGAATGCATGGTTTCAAAACAATAGTGACTTTATTTCCTTTGCCAGCTGTGATCGAAGTGGGGAGGGTGGTTGGCTTACAGGGAATTAAAGTCAAGAAAGGGGGTGGGTTTGCAGCAAGCGGAAACACACACAACTGTCACACCATAGCCTGGCCAGTCATGAAACTGGTTTTCAAAGCCTTTCTGGTGTGCAGCGTGCCTACCTGTGCTCTTCTAATCACCCTGGTGTCTGGCTGCTCAAAATCGGCCACCAGGCGATTTGCCTCAACCTCCCACCCCGCCATAAATATCTCCCCCTTACTCTCTCAGATATTATTGAGCACACAGCA
The DNA here is from genome assembly GCF_965140295.1 of Lepidochelys olivacea. Classification (NCBI taxonomy): domain Eukaryota; kingdom Metazoa; phylum Chordata; order Testudines; family Cheloniidae; genus Lepidochelys; species Lepidochelys olivacea. Next base: position 172,581,359 of record NC_140412.1, on the reverse strand, counting down.
AGCAGCAATAACAGTGGGAATGTTGGTTGCGCTGAGGTCTAACCTACTCAGCAAACAGCGACAGCGAGCTTTTAAACGTCCAAATGCACATTCTACCACCATTCTGCACTTGCTCAGCCTATAGTTGAACTGATCCTTACTACTGTCCAGGCTGCCTGTGTACAGCTTCATGAGCCATGGGAGCAAGGGGTAGGCTGGGTCCCCAAGGATAACTATTGGCATTTCAACATCCCCAGTGGTAATTTTCTGGTCTGGGAAGTAAATCCCTTCTTCCAGATGCTCGAACAGCCCGGAGTTCTAAAGATATGAGCGTCATGCACCTTTCCCAGCCATCCCACACTGATGTCAGTGAAACGTCCCTTGTGGTCCACCAGGGCTTGCAGCACCATTGAGAAGTGCCCCTTGCAGTTTATGTACTGGTTGGAAAGGTGATCTGGTGCCAATATACAGATATGCGTTCCATCTATCCAGTAGCATAGCCGGGGGGGAGTGGGGGAGCGGTCGCTCCCACTCTGAGCACAAGTGACACCTTTTTAATTTATAGGCGCCTTTTTTAATTTTTACTCACCCGGCGGCACCCCGGGTCTTCGGCGGCAGGGGCCTTCACGCGCTCCAGCTCCTCGGCAGCACTTCAGTGGCACAGGTTTTCACGCGCTCCGCCTCGGCGGGGGCCTTCACTCACTCCGGGTCCTCGGCGGCATTTCAGTGGCGGGGGCCTTCAGTGCCACCGAGAACCCGGAGTACCACCCAGTGAGGACAAGCGGGTGGCACCTTTTTTTATGTCCGCTGCCCCTGTTCGCTCCACCTAGCTACACCACTGCATCTATCGCCCCACCACAGTTAGGCAGAAGCAAAGCCATACATTGCAGCAAAGTCATCCAGTGTGACCTGCACATTTCCCGGAGTCACTACCCTGGATAACAGAACATCAGTGATTGCATTGGCTACTTGGATCACAGCAGTCCCCACAGTAGATTTGCCCACTCCAAATTGATTCCCAACTGACCGGTAGCAGTCAGACGGTGCAAGCTTCCACAGGGCTATTGCCACTTGCTTCTCAACTGTCAGGGCAGCTCTCATCTTAGTATTCCCGTGCTTTAGCGCGCGGGAAAGCAACTCACAAAGTTCAAGGAATGTGGCCTTATGCATGCGAAAGTTTCGCAGCCACTGTGAATCATAGAATCATAGAATATCAGGGTTGGAAGGGACCTCAGGAGGTCATCTAGTCCAACCCCCTGCTCAAAGCAGGACCAAGCCCCAATTAAATCATCCCAGCCAGGGCTTTGTCAAGCCTGACCTTAAAAACTTCTAAGGAAGGAGATTCTACCACCTCCCTAGGTAACGCATTCCAGTGTTTCACCACCCTCCTAGTGAAGAAATTTTTCCTAATATCCAACCTAAACCTCCCCCACTGCAACTTGATCACCCCATACCTGCAACACTATGCGGTCCCACCAGTCTGTGCTTGTTTGCCGGGCCCAGAATCGGTGTTCAATTGTATCAACCAGCCCCACTGCCACCATGATGTCCCAATGCCACAGCCCATGCTTTCAGGAAGGTCTGTGTCCATGTCCTCCTCACAATCGTCCTTGTGCTGGTGTCTCTTAGCCAGGTTCTGCACATACTGCATGATAATGCGTGAGGTGTTTACAATGCTCACAATAGCAGCACTGAGCTGAGTGGGCTCCATGCTTGCCATGCTATGGCATCTGCATGGGTAACCCAGGAAAAAAAGCGCGAAACGATTGTCAGCCGTTGCTTTCATGGAGGGAGGGAGGGGAGACGGATAGCATGTACCCAAAAGCACTGCAACAATGTTTTTGCCCCATCAGGCATTAGGAGCTTAACCCAGAATTCCAATGGGCAGCGAAGACTGCGGGAACTGTGGGATAGCTACCCACAGTGCACCGCTCTGTGAGTCGATGCCAGCCACGGTATTGAGAACGCACTCCGCCGACTTAATGAGCTTAGTGGGGACACACACAATTGACTGTATAAAATCGATTTCTAAAGATGGACTTCTATAAAATCGACCTAATTTCGTAATGTAGACGTACCCTCAATCAATGTAGCTACACCAATTTATATCAGCTGTGTTTATGGTTCTAGTAGCTGGTGGTCACCACCACTTCAGTATGGATTGAGTTCTAACTAACTTCTCTCTGTTAAGTGTTCATACTTTTATCAAACAAATGACTTTTAGTCTGACGTTGTCAGTGTTTGGTCTCACAATGAAGGTTAAAATTATTATGGAATAATTGAGCAAAACCAATTCAACTGCTTTTGAGTTAGATGAACATGAAAAAAATACTCTAGTCTCATATGTTCCAACCAGACAGTTTATGTGAACAAAAATAAAGAGATTGTTCATGTTAGAAACAAAAAAGCCTGGTTTGTTTCATAGACCTCATTGAAATTTGAGAAACCATCCAAGTTTGAGAAAAAATTAGCTCAGTATTTTAAAATTTAATGCATGAATGTTAGAACTGCCCTTTGATTTTTGTTGTTAACATACAACTCCCATTGACTTCAGTGGGATTTAAGTGGGACCAGTGCCCTCAAAGCTCTGCACAGGGGCCATGGCAAGTCTGTGGTAACTCTTATAGTTCATAGGCTGGAACAAAAGCTACAGAGAGGCTGTGCTGCAGCCACACAGCCAGAGCGGGGATCAGGAGGGGTGGATTATATTCCTCCAATCCGCAGGGGGTTAGTTCACTTGTGCAATACCCCTGATTACAAAGGCTTTGTGCAGGGCAGGTGAGTGCATGTGTATAGTTCCCATATGTTGTTCCTGGGTAATACAGATAATTGGAAATGTTAGTTTGCCATCTTGTTTGTGATCATAAATTACACAACATCATCTGCTTGTGTGTGTCCTCTGGCTCTCTCTCTGTGTACCTGCTAAGAAAGTGTCTGCTGTCATCATGCTTTCTGAATGCAAATTACAGAAAATGTCCAGTGCAAAAGGCATTTATACGTGTATTTATAATGTTCAACTTATTTCAATCCAAAGCGCAAAGTATGATTAAAATATATGGTCAACTAAATATAAAATCACTGGACCCTCTTGGTGCCATTTCTAGTAGATAAAGAAACATGTCACAAAAATGACGCCCATTAATTGGCCCCCTTATTGACAGTGTCAGGAAGACTGGCCATGTTGGCTAACATGTTCTTAGCATCTGGGGTGGAATGTCCTTCAGGTCAGGCCCATGCACATTGATGGGGCAGTCAGCAATATCAATCAGAGTCACAATTACCCCCTCCCCCCCTTTGCTGTGGGGAAGGAATAAGTTACATCACAACTTTTTGTGTGCTCAGATAGGTAAGCCTGACCAGTGAATGAGGAGGGCTGAACCACGGCCTGACCCTTGCTTGCAGATAGGTAGTGTCAGGTGAGTAGATGTTCCTCTACCTACCACAGCTAGAATCCAGGCTAAGCAGGTAAGATGGGGGAGGCCTTATTCCCCTTGTCCCCTGTGCAGCCAATGTAGCGCCATGATAATTTAACCCTGTGTAAACAAAAAATCCCCAAAACATTTTCACGTCTTTCTAAGAGTATTTTATTTCTGGTTTGTGTCTTTGTTGAGTTGCTGTGAAATGCTCACCTGCTGCAGCAGCAGGAGAATGTAATGTTGAGGTTATAGTACGGAGAGACATAAGTCTTAGAACATTTGACATAAAGATCTTTAGTTTCTTAAATTCAGCACATCATGCAGATGTAGAATTGATATATAGCCCATTGATGGATGATCTTGGCCTCCTAAAGGGTTATCAAGTCATTCTGCTACCATGCCATGATCCTCTAGAGCGCCAATTCTTCAGTTTGATCATTATGTTGACTACATGGTAAAGAAATGTTCTAATTGGTCAGAAGATTGGCAGATGAATAGATAGCTGACAAATGCAAGCTGATGCAAACTGGAAGGAATAATTTTAACATTGCTAGGTTCAAAATTAACTGTAACCACTTAGGGAAAAGACCAATGCAATTTTGTGGATAGCTTTATGAAAATATCTGCACAATGGGCCAAAAAAGCAGATAAAATGATAGGAGGTGTAAGGAATGGGACTGACATTATAAAACTTTCAGGGCACTTTTTAAGTACAAATCCTTGGTACTCCCTCACTTGGAAGATGGTGTTCAGTTCTGGCGTTTCAATTTCAAAACCAGCAAAAATTTAAAAAAGAGGGCTGAGGACAGGATGAAAATGTTTAAATGCATGGAAAGACATCCATCTGAACACAAATTGAAAAGATGGACTGTTTAGTGAAGAGAGAAGATCAGTAGACAGAGATGTCAGAAAGGTATGTAAAATAGTGAATGACATGGGGAAAGTAAAGCAGGAAGTCTGCTTACCCTTTATCATAATAAAAGAACAAGAGGAGTTCCAATTAAACTGAAATGCAACAAATTTAAAACTCACAAAGGAAATATTTCTCCCCCTCTCTCCCCCCCCCACACATTGCACAACTAACCTGTGGAAATCATTCCACAACATGTTATGGAGGCAGGATTCATAAAAAGGGATACAACATGTATATGACTGATCCATATAGGACACTTTTTTCAGGGTATAAACCAACCAGTAACTGAAGGGGTTTAGGAAAAAGCTTCCTTAGGGGCAGGTTATTCCATCTTTGCATACTACACAGATTTTTGCAGCTTCCTTTAGGAACTGTCTACTCTCAGGTGTTGGCCGGCCCTAGATGGACCACTGGTTGGGATTTACCATGGTTGATCAACATTTTTGTATTCTTAATGGACCATTTCCCTTCTCATCACCACAGCCACCAATGAATCATAGAATCATAGAATCATAGAATATCAGGGTTGGAAGGGACCCCAGAAGGTCATCTAGTCCAACCCCCTGCTCAAAGCAGGACCAATTCCCAGTTAAATCATCCCAGCCAGGGCTTTGTCAAGCCTGACCTTAAAAACCTCTAAGGAAGGAGATTCTACCACCTCCCTAGGTAACGCATTCCAGTGTTTCACCACCCTCTTAGTGAAAAAGTTTTTCCTAATATCCAATCTAAACCTCCCCCACTGCAACTTGAGACCATTACTCCTCGTTCTGTCATCTGCTACCATTGAGAACAGTCTAGAGCCATCCTCTTTGGAACCTCCTTTCAGGTAGTTGAAAGCAGCTATCAAATCCCCCCTCATTCTTCTCTTCTGCAGGCTAAACAATCCCAGCTCCCTCAGCCTCTCCTCATAACTCATGTGTTCCAGTCCCCTAATCATTTTTGTTGCCCTTCGCTGGACTCTCTCCAATTTATCCACATCCTTCTTGAAGTGTGGGGCCCAAAACTGGACACAGTACTCCAGATGAGGCCTCACCAATGTCGAATAGAGGGGAACGATCACGTCCCTCGATCTGCTCGCTATGCCCCTACTTATACATCCCAAAATGCCATTGGCCTTCTTGGCAACAAGGGCACACTGCTGACTCATATCCAGCTTCTCGTCCACTGTCACCCCTAGGTCCTTTTCTGCAGAACTGCTGCCTAGCCATTCGGTCCCTAGTCTGTAGCTGTGCATTGGGTTCTTCTGTCCTAAGTGCAGGACCCTGCACTTATCCTTATTGAACCTCATCAGATTCCTTTTGGCCCAATCTTCCAATTGGTCTAGGTCCTTCTGTATCCTATCCCTCCCCTCCAGCGTATCTACCACTCCTCCCAGTTTAGTATCATCCGCAAATTTGCTGAGAGTGCAATCCACACCATCCTCCAGATCATTTATGAAGATATTGAATAAAACCGGCCCCAGGACCGACCCTTGGGGCACTCCACTTGATACCGGCTGCCAACTAGACATGGAGCCATTGATCACTACCCGTTGAGCCCGACAATTTAGCCAGCTTTCTACCCACCTTATAGTGCATTCATCCAGCCCATACTTCCTTAACTTGCTGACAAGAATACTATGGGAGACCGTGTCAAAAGCTTTGCTAAAGTCAAGAAACAATACATCCACTGCTTTCCCTTCATCCACAGAACCAGTAATCTCATCATAAAAGGCGATTAGATTAGTCAGGCATGACCTTCCCTTGGTGAATCCATGCTGGCTGTTCCTGATCACTTTCCTCTCATGCAAGTGCTTCAGGATTGATTCTTTGAGGACCTGCTCCATGATTTTTCCAGGGACTGAGGTGAGGCTGACTGGCCTGTAGTTCCCAGGATCTTCCTTCTTCCCTTTTTTAAAGATTGGCACTACATTAGCCTTTTTCCAGTCATCCGGGACTTCCCCGGTTCGCCACGAGTTTTCAAAGATAATGGCCAGTGGCTCTGCAATCACAGCCGCCAATTCCTTCAGCACTCTCGGATGCAACTCGTCCGGCCCCATGGACTTGTGCACGTCCAGCTTTTCTAAATAGTCCCTAACCGCGTCTATCTCCACAGAGGGCTGGCCATCTCTTCCGCATTTTGTGATGCCCAGCGCAGCAGTCTGGGAGCTGACCTTGTTAGTGAAAACAGAGGCAAAAAAAGCATTGAGTACATTAGCTTTTTCCACATCCTCTGTCACTAGGTTGCCTCCCTCATTCAGTAAGGGGCCCACACATTCCTTGGCTTTCTTCTTGTTGCCAACATACCTGAAGAAACCCTTCTTGTTACTCTTGACATCTCTGGCTAGCTGCAGCTCCAGGTGCGATTTGGCCCTCCTGATAACATTCCTACATGCCCGAGCAATATTTTTATACTCTTCCCTGGTCATATGTCCAACCTTCCACTTCTTGTAAGCTTCTTTTTTATGTTTAAGATCCGCTAGGATTTCACCATTAAGCCAAGTTGGTCGCCTGCCATATTTACTATTCTTTCGACTCATCGGGATGGTTTGTCCCTGTAACCTCAACAGGGATTCCTTGAAATACAGCCAGCTCTCCTGGACTCCTTTCCCCTTCAAGTTAGTCCCCCAGGGGATCCTGGCCATCCGTTCCCTGAGGGAGTCAAAGTCTGCTTTCCTGAAGTCCAGGGTCCGTATCCTGCTGCTTACCTTTGTTCCCTGCGTCAGGATCCTGAACTCAACCAACTCATGGTCACTGCCTCCCAGATTCCCATCCACTTTTGCTTCCCCCACTAATTCTACCCGGTTTGTGAGCAGCAGGTCAAGAAAAGCACCCCCCCTAGTTGGCTCCTCTAGCACTTGCGCCAGGAAATTGTCCCCTACGCTTTCCAAAAACTTCCTGGATTGTCTATGCACCGCTGTATTGCTCTCCCAGCAGATATCAGGAAAATTAAAGTCACCCATGAGAATCAGGGCATGCGATCTAGTAGCTTCCGTGAGCTGCCGGAAGAAAGCCTCATCCACCTCATCCCCCTGGTCCGGTGGTCTATAGCAGACTCCCACCACTACATCACTCTTGTTGCACACACTTCTAAACTTAATCCAGAGACACTCAGGTTTTTCTGCAGTTTCGTACCGGAGCTCTGAGCAGTCATACTGCTCCCTTACATACAGTGCTACTCCCCCACCTTTTCTGCCCTGCCTGTCCTTCCTGAACAGTTTATAACCATCCATGACAGTACTCCAGTCATATGAGTTATCCCACCAAGTCTCTGTTATTCCGATCACGTCATAGTTCCTTGACATCACCAGGACCTCCAGTTCTCCCTGCTTGTTTCCAAGGCTTTGTGCATTTGTATATAAGCACTTGAGATAACCTGTTGATCGCCCCTCACTCCCAGTATGAGGCAGGAGCCCTCCCCTCACAGACATTCCTGCCTGTGCTTCCTCCCGGTATCCCGCTTTCCCACTTACCTCAGGGCTTTGGTCTCCTTCCCCCGGTGAACCTAGTTTAAAGCCCTCCTCACTAGGTTAGCCAGCCTGCTGGCAAAGATGCTCTTCCCTCTCTTCGTAAGATGGAGATGCTTGGTTTTCAAACAGTTTCATTCTTTAGATATGCTTAAAAAGGGCTCTGCTAACAATGAATTTTCTAAAGAGTTTCAGAGTAACAGCCGAGTTAGTCTGTATTCGCAAAAAGAAAAGGAGTACTTGTGGCACCTTAGAGACTAACCAATTTATTTCAGCATGAGCTTTCGTGAGCTACAGCTCACTTCATCGGATGCATACTGTGGAAACTGCAGAAGACATTATATACACAGAGACCATGAAACAATACCTCCTCCCACCCCACTCTCCTGCTGGTAATAGCTTATCTAAAGTGTTCATCAAGTTGGGCCATTTCCAGCACAAATCCAGATTTTCTCACCCTCCGCCCCGCCCCCCCACAAACTCACTCTCCTGCTGGTAATAGCCCATCCAAAGTGACCACTCTCTTTAAAATGTGTATGATAATCAAGGTGGGCCATTTCCAGCACAAATCCAGGTTTTCTCACCCCTTCACCCCCCTCCAAAAACCACACACACAAACTCACTCTCCTGCTGGTAATAGCTCATCCAAAGCGACCACTCTCCCTACAATTTCAGAGTAACAGCCGTGTTAGTCTGTCTTCGCAAAAAGAAAAGGAGTACTTGTGGCACCTTAGAGACTAACCAATTTATTTGAGCATGAGCTTTCGTGAGCTACAGCTCACTTCATCGGATGCATACCGTGGAAACTTTTAAAAAAACTGCTCATGAAAGCTCATGCTCAAATAAATTGGTTAGTCTCTAAGGTGCCACAAGTACTCCTTTTCTTTTTTCTAAAGAGTCAAGCCTGAGAATCACTGCTCGAGAACATTTTGTGGCTCTCCAGAACTCCAGTCTTTTGATAGGACATAAAGATATGTCTCTGAACATTAGAGAACACCAGCAGTTCAGCAGCATACACTGTTGAATATTTGGCTGTAAACATTTTCAGAAAAACAGTCTGTGCAGATTTAATTAATTAGTTAACTGGCATTTCTCTGGCACGAATCACAGTAGTAACTGAGTACCTACTGACAGCTGGCAACTGACTATTCCTCCTCATTAAAAAAAAAAAAAAGTAATGAAATACACCAAAGAAAATGCTCAGTAGTTAGTTGTGAATGGATATTTTACAATTGTTCTTGGAAAAGCAGTGAAACAGGCAAGAGTACAAGCAGTTAAAGACAGCAGAATCTCACAGTTGTGAAATACACCACAATTTGGGAGCAATTTTGTTGCCTATGGGCTTTCACAAAATAAACCTGACACATATCATTGTATTTAGTGGGATCCCAGTAAACGTTCAGGCTGCTCTCTATAACATGGCTTCGTCTATACTAGAAAGTTGCATTGTTTTAACTAAAATCAATTTAAAATTCATCTAGTTAAATAGGTGTAAATGCGTAATGTGCACACACTTAAGCCAGTTTATACCTTTTCCGAATTAAGTTAAATTGATATAAGCAAAGTTTAACCCAGTTTAAAATGGGACTACAGTAGAGGTTTTCACTAGTTTAAATTGATAGGTAGACTACATAGACAGAGGAATTTTATTATCATCTTAAAAAAAAACACCATAATTTTCCAGGAACTTCATCAGCTTGGGCTATGGAAATAAATATATACCTTACAACACAAACCGACATTCATTTTTTTAGAAAACTGAAACTGAACTCTTACTTTTTGGTGGAGGGGAGGGGAAGTGGGAGAGAGGAAATATGCAGACTGGAACCTGCCTCACTGTTTTGATTCTGGGTCTAACCAAAACTTTGAAGGAGCATCTTTTCTGTACCCAGTTTGGATGCATGAACAGCTCATCTTACAGCATAGTATATGAGGCCAAATTATTAGCCCTCTAGCTAAGAGGAGGTATGAGGGAGCACTGTTCCCACCTGGAAGTTTCTTTGCTATCATAGATTTATTTGGGCATAAGCTTTCGTGGGTAAAAAACCCACTTCTTCAGATGCAGACTCCATGCATCTGAAGAAGTGGGTTTTTTGCCCACGAAAGCTTATGCCCAAATAAATGTGTTAGTGTTTAAGGTGCCATTGGACTCCTTGTTTTTTGGTTACAGACTAACATGGCTACCCCTCTAATATTTGCTACCATAGAAATAAGATGTGTTCCAGTTTCCCCGTTTCCCCCCAGTTTCTTAGTCTGAGTTTCCTCAGATGAGTAATTGTAGTCCTAAGGCCACAGAGTAGTAGTCACAGTTTTAGTAGCCCTTGGGGGGGCATATTATTGACCGTGTTTCAGCTAAGTGAAGTACGGTGACTGTATTATGATGCTGCAATAATAAAAAACGTGTAACCCTGCTAAGAAAGTGTCTGCAGGGAGGCTTAGGCCAGGTCTACACTATAAACTTACATTGGTATAACTACGTCACCCAGATGAGTGAAAAATCCACACCCCTGAGCGATGTAGTTATACTGACCTAACCTCTGGTGTAGACAACGCTATGTCAACAGGAGGGCTTCTGCCATTGACATCGCTACTGTCTCTTGCAGATGTGGATTAACTACGCCGATGGAAGATAGCAGCAGCTTCACTGTAGCACTACAGCAGCACAGCTGCAGGGTTTTAAGTGTAGATCTGCCCTTGCAAAGTATACAAAGCAGCCAAGTGGAGTCACAGGAATCTATGCTGGAGTTTCTGTGACCAGACCCTGCTTACCTGTTTAGAGAGGAGAGGAGACAAATCCTTTCAAACTGGGAGCAAAGAGAAAGCTCCTGTTTGAGTGCATGATGGAGTGTGGATGGGCTGCCTAGAACTGGAATGTTCCTGCAGAGTCGGGAAGAAACCTTAAATGTATTTTCCAGGGGTGCTGTGTGTCACGGATGCACGGGTCCGGTGCTCTTGCACGACTCTAGAACAGTCCCTGGGCAGGCCCCTTCAGTTTGTCAGCCCTCTTAGGGTCACACGCTCTCACTGGGGTAAGCAAGCCCCTTGGCTTCACCAGCTCCTGGGACTGAACCTCGGAGCCTTCAGCACCCCTGCTTCATGCCGTGACCTTCCTGAAGTGACTCCACCTGGATTGGATACTAGAGGGAGACTCACACACCCAAAGGGAGCAATGCACCCCTGAGTTTCCTTAATCTGGAGTGACTCTGTCAGCGTTGTAAAAGTAGAAAGGTTTATTAGATGTCTGGAACACTGCATAGATTAGAAAGACCTTAGTTAACACGGAGAATAGAAAGTTACAACAAAATCCATTTGGGTTGGTCCAAAGCCAGAGCCTTCCTCCAACCCCTCTGTAGTCCCAGTCCAGAAGCATCTCCTGCTTCCAGCAGCCCGCACTTAACAACCCCACAAGCTCTTCTTCAGTCCTTTGTCCTTGTTCCTGGGCAAACATTGTCACTTGGCCCTCCTCCTAGCCCTTTGTTCTCCAGCTGGTCAAACCTGGCTCGTTTCCTGCAGAGGGGTGGGTCATCTATGGTCATTAGTTGCTAGGTACCAAATGTCCTATTGTTTTCTGGGATCCTTCATGGCAGTGGTTCTGAACCAGGGGTCCCCCAAGGGGTCCTCGAGCAGGTTTCGGGGAGAGCAGGGCCAAGCAGGGCCAGCATTAGACTTGCCGGGGCCCAGGGCAGAAAACTGAAGCCCCATCGCATGGGGCTGAAGCCCAGGTCCCTGAGCCCTGCCATCCGGGGCTGAAGCCTGAGCAATGTAGCTTGTGGGGGCCCCTGTGGCTTGGGGCCCCAGGCAATTGCTACCCCCTAATGCTGACTCTGGCTTTTAGATTCAGAAAACCAGTTGTTGTGGCACAGGTGGGCCATGGAGTTTTTATAGCATGTTGTGGGGGGCCTCAGAAAGAAAAAGGTTGAGAACCCCTGCTCCATGGGCATGGGCCCAGGCCCCAGACAGCCAGGCGCCTTCACACCCTGTATCTCTGGGTCTCTGAAAAAAGCAGACAACCTTCCCCCTCCCCACCTCATTAACCAGGAAGCTCACAGGGGAAACAGGCACACACAGTATTCATACAAACATTATGAAAAAAATCCCACTTTGTCACACTGTGACATTACTGCAAAGTAAAGGGGGACTCCTAGACTGACTCACTGGTAACAGGTCTGTGAATACCACCTTTGCTAAAGCTGATAAGGCCTTTTGTTTTCCTTGTCAGGTGTATGCAAGCTCAGGTAATGATGGTGGAATGGAAACTGATATATGTTTTTTAAATCAAATCTGGATTTTGCAATTAGAAAAACGGACTCTCTCAAGGCAAAGGTTAAATCAAACATGAAAACTGTTTAGTCTACTTGAATGCAATGGCTAATTTGACTGAAGCAAGGAAAGGAGAAGCTACAGGTAATTTTTGTTGCTATTTCTACATTTATGACAATCAGGGTGCAGACACCCCAAAGGGAAAACAGGGAATCTGAAGAGTATAGAATATGCAATTGAATCAACTGGTTGTACACAATATTATTGTGTATAAATATATGTCAAGTAAGGTCTCTTATAAAAGCTTGTAATGTTCTGAACCAGATGGTTATTATGAGACATGTATCCAAACTGTGGTTATGAATTTATGTATCTGTGTACATAAAACTCTGCTCATAATTTGTACTGCAACATTCAGCTCCATCTCACTACGAGGTGAAACAATCAGACAGGAAGGGGCCACTTCTCCAATTCAGACAAGACTAGCTCCAAGACCTAGCTTTGTACAAACAGGAAAAGACAATGGTGAATCCTTAAAGTTAATGGGAAAATACTGAAACAACTTGAAACTGAAAAGATAACCTTAGTAATAGAAAACTAAGGCCTAGTGTACACTGGAAATGTAGCTGCACTGGTTTACTGCTGCTAGTGCAGATGCTCTATGCAGATGGTTATGAGAATGATTTTGAAAGTTTTTGCTCCAGTGAACAATTACCTTCAAAATGAACTAAATGCACCTTGCTAAAAGAGTTCAATTGATTACTGTTGCCCATGAAGAACTTCAACAAAAGAGATGTAAGATTCCATAGTCACGGAGAACTTTACCAGGATTCCAAAGGGTAATGAGCATCAGTGGTCTCAGATGTATGAATGGGTTGATGAAACCAGTGGTGAATTGCAAAGGAGATTTTCTGAGAACTCCAAAGCTTCTCAGCAATCTATTCCGCCAGTTCTCCAGACTTCTTGAAATTGGAATCACTGTGTGCTTTGACTGATTTGCTTGGATTAGATACTGAGAAGGTGAAAGTTGAAATGGCTATATTTAAGCCACTGAAAGATAAGAAAAGGAGTACTTGTGGCACCTTAGAGACTAACAAATTTATTTGAGCATAAGCTTTTGTAAGCTACAGCTCACTTCATCGGATGCATTCAGTGGAAAATACAGTGGGGAGATTTATATACATAGAGAACATGAAACCATGGGTGTTACCATACACACTGTAACCAGAGTGATCACTTAAGATGAGCTATTACCAGCAGGAGAGCGGGTGGAGGGGGAGGAACAGTATCCCCGATAATGTCACGGCTAACCTGGTAGCTGAACTTTGTGACTTTGTCCTCACCCGTAACTATTTCACATTTGGGGACAATGTATACCTTCAAATCAGCGGCACTGCTATGGGTACCCGCATGGCCCCACAGTATACCAACATTTTTATGGCTGACTTAGAACAACGCTTCCTCAGCTCTCGTCCCCTAATGCCCCTACTCTACTTGCGCTACATTGATGATAACTTCATCATCTGGACCCATGGAAAAGAAGCCCTTGAGGAATTCCACCATGATTTCAACAATTTCCATCCCACATCAACCTCTGCCTGGACCAGTCCACACAAGAGATCCACTTCCTGGACACTACGGTGCTAATAACTGATGGTCACATAAACACCACCCTATACTGGAAACCTACTGACCGCTATTCCTACCTACATGCCTCCAGCTTTCATCACACGATCCATTGTCTACAGCCAAACTCTATGATACAACCGCATTTGCTCCAAACCCTCAGACAGAGACAAACACCTACAAGATCTCTATCAAGCATTCTTACAACCACAATACCCACCTGTTGAACTGAAGAAACAGATTGACAGAGCCAGAAAAGTACCCAGAAGTCACTTACTACAGGACAGGCCCAACAAAGAAAATAACAGAACACCACTAGCCGTCACCTTCAGCCCCCAACTAAAACCTCTCCAACGCATCATCAAGGATCTACAACCTATCCTGAAGGACGACCCATCACTCTCACAGATCTTGGGAGACAGGCCAGTCCTTGCTTACAGACATCCCCCCAACCTGAAGCAAATACTCACCAGCAACCACACACCACATAACAGAACCACTAACCCAGGAACCTATCCTTGCAACAAAGCCCGTTGCCAACTGTGTCCACATATCTATTCAGGGGACACCATCATAGGGCCTAATCACATCAGCCACACTATCAGAGGCTCGTTCATCTGCACATCTACCAATGTGATATATGCCATCATGTGCCAGCAATGCCCCTCTGCCATGTACATTGGTCAAACTGGACAGTCTCTACGTAAAAGAATAAATGGACACAAATCAGACGTCAAGAATTATAACATTCAAAAACCAGTTGGAGAACACGTCAATCTCTCTGGTCACTCGATTACAGACCTAAAAGTGGCAATACTTCAACAAAAAAACTTCAAAGACAGACTCCAAAGAGACTGTTGAATTGGAATTAATTTGCGAACTGGATACAATTAACTTAGGCTTGAATAAAGACTGGGAGTGGATGGGTCATTACACAAAGTACAACTATTTCCCCATGTTTATGCCCCCCTCCCGGCTCTCCTGCTGGTAATAGCTCACCTTAAGTGATCACTCTGGTTACAGTGTGTATGGTAACACCCATTGTTTCATGTTCTCTATGCATATAAATCTCCCCACTGTATTTTCCACTGAATGCATCCGATGAAGTGAGCTATAGCTCATGAAAGCTTATGCTCAAATAAATTTGTTAGTCTCTAAGGTGCCACAAGTCCTCCTTTTCTTTTTGTGAATACAGACTAACATGGCTGCTACTCTGAAACCTGAAAGATAAGAGGAATTGCAAAGAACTTGAAGAAGTTCCAGGTGCTGCCAAGGAATTAAAGGAGGCTTTCCCACATATTTTGGTGTTATTGTTTGGAGCATCAGCCGCAGCTTGTGAGAATTCCTTTTCGTGTTTGAAAAGAATTTTCTCTCACCAAAAGATAAGCATGACCCATGAAAGAAATTTTTTTTTTCCCTGTCTTATGAAAGTGTTTTCAAACTTAACCTGGATATCTTTGTGGAGGAATGCAGACGGCATTATCCAAGAAGACTTCAACTTTAGTTTCATGAACAGTCTTTCTGTTACACAGCACTTTCCTGTTAAGATCTATAGTTTTATATTTCTGGATCTTGGAATTTTTTTGAATGCTTGAATATTTGCTATACTAAAAATATTTTGAATGCTTGAATATTTGCTATACTAAAAAATGTATCTTACTTTTTCTTATTACATAAAAATAAAGAAAAAGCCTTCTGACTGAGACTACATTTTTCACTAAGTACATGAACTCCCACTGAAACCAATACATAAATACATTTCTAAATCTCAGCCATAGGTCCTATCCAATACTACAACTTTTGCAAAGAGCTGTGAAGGAGCAGAAGTGACCACAATGGCTCCAACCTGAAGCACACAGATATAGTGTGCCAAAAAAAAAAAAAGACAGGAAGATAGCCATAGGCGAGCCTAGTCCACTGGCATGGGTGAAACGTGAGAAGGCCCCGATACAGAAAACCATGGCATCTGCACAACTTAAAACGTGTGTTCAGTAATTTTAATTAATCATGTACTGATAGGTATCAATTGATATGATTTCATATTGTTCTGTGGACTTAAACCCACTATGCAGTAACTTACTTAAAAGTTGTAGGTTTCAGAGTAACAGCCGTGTTAGTCTGTATTCGCAAAAAGAAAAGGAGTACTTGTGGCACCTTAGAGACTAACCAATTTATTTGAGCATGAGCTTTCGTGAGCTACAGCTCACTTCTCACGAAAGCTCATGCTCAAATAAATTGGTTAGTCTCTAAGGTGCCACAAGTACTCCTTTTTTTAAAAAGTTGTAGTGTGTGGACGAAGCCTCAGTCACTTGCTCAGAGTATGTAATTTAAAAAAAAAAAAAAAAAGACAAACTAAAAGTCAAGTCCTGGTGTTACAAAGCACATGTAATACCCATTCGAATCAATAGGACATGTTCAGCACCTCTCAGGAGTGGCCCTAAATCATTATTAATCAGAAGAGATGTATTTTTAGGTTATGTTCCTGCTAACACTCATGGCCTTCATATATATTTTTATATTCAGAACCTTGGCCTCACCATGATGAAATTCTACTCCCTGATCAGAGACCTGTCATGAACAGATCAAAATAGATGTTCACGATGGCAAACTGAACTGATATACAAGCGCTGATACACGGCACAGCTGTATTAATGTGTAATCATCCATAGGTTCCAAAATGAGACAGCAAATTGGATTTCATTTAAAAAAGGAAATTAGTACATTCCTTGCTTTGCCTAGCTGTTGCAAATCCCCAGTGCCGTGGTGTATATAATGCACTTCATTCATTAGGCTCTGTCTATATATTTTGGAAGATGGGAAAAAATATTTCTAATGTATTATAGTTAGAGAAGCATTAGCTTTGTGTATTACGAGCAGTCTTAAAGATGTCCATTGTGTGAATGAAAAAGAAGGGATGAAAAAAAGGGAATGAAAAATGTCAAAGAAAAACATATAATGACAGCTCATAAATTAGGGAAAGTTAACACTAACTTAGTTCTGCAAGAACATGTCAAATTAGAAAGATGCAGTGGGGAGGGAGATAGTGGTAGATTTATTGTTAGGCTCTTTCATGCTATTTCTGCTGAAATCAAAGTTTTGTAAATGCAAGCAGTCACAGCTGTCAGGACAAGATATATAGACAGAGAGTTTTCTTGTTTTGTTGTTAGAATTTAATTTTTCAGAAAAATATATCCTAAGGTTGGCTGGATAGGAAGAAAAAATAAACTGACTTTAGTTTGTGATTATATGCTAATACTAAGAAAATGGAAACTCAAAAGTATTTAAATATTCACATCATGGTCTGTTGCTTTGGGCAGTGCAGCTGGCTAGATTCGCTAATCTCAGTAAATTGTACTATACAGATGCCTCAGCCTCTCAGATAAACTATGTGCATACTCTTCCTTTAAATCACAAAGGGAGGTGGTGGGGGTCCTTTTTTTAAAAAAAATTAGTTAGCCACACCTTTGTAAACCTTAAACTCATCATTTAAAGTCTTAAAGGTAATAATACAATATTTCTATTCAAATTTCCA
This sequence comes from Lepidochelys olivacea, assembly GCF_965140295.1. Taxonomy (NCBI): domain Eukaryota; kingdom Metazoa; phylum Chordata; order Testudines; family Cheloniidae; genus Lepidochelys; species Lepidochelys olivacea. Next base: position 172,564,188 of record NC_140412.1, on the reverse strand, counting down.
ATTACACAAATACCAATGTATAGACTTTCCCTCAAATGAAAAACCAAAGAGACTCTCCACCTCACCATGCCATGAGACCACACCTGATCAACCTTCAGTCTCTAGAAAATGCTGCTATTCATGACCTCATGTTCAGACATGCAGCAAAATCTGGGCTTAGGTCTGAGTCCATTTATTAATGCAGCTGTTCGGCTGCTTGTACTACCGTCTTCTGCACTTAACTGCATAATGGGCTAGACAAGTAAAAATTAATGGGATTAAAGTTCATAGGAAGAAAGCACAAGCAGCATAGAAAACACACTATGGGTAATATAAACTTAGACCCTTTATGTCTTCAGAGGGCAGCTCTTGAGTCAGTCTATGAATGAGAGGTTTTGCCAAGGAGCTGTGGTGGGAAAAAAAGCCCAGCCATTTTACAGAAAGCGAGTCCCATCCTGACATATGCTGGTATGTGATTTCTTAATTGGAAGCTTATCCATAAGGAAGAAATTTTAATTTTAAAAGCAGTTGCCACACATTGTGTTTTAATGCTGTCTTTTGGCAGTGATTGAGGCTCCTTGTAATACATATGCCCAGGACATTTTAGAAACAACCCTAACAAAAATAACCCGTGTGTTGATATTAGGAAATATAAGATAGGGGAGAAAATAGATACTGACCTCATGCCCTTCTCTCCACCCACTGGAATCTAACTGAGAGATGAGCTCATTTGGAATGGTCACTGATTGGCTCCAGGCCTGCTGTATTTTCTTTAACTAGATTAACAAATGTTCAGTAAATTTTACTTCTCAAATCTTTGAATGGGAGCCTTAGTGAACAAAAGTACCTTCCAAAATATGAATTACATTACTGTTTAGTAGGACTGACAACCACTGAGGAGATATTATTCCCAGGGAGACATTAATTCTCTCAAATAATGGTTTGGGTTTTTAATTTACCTTTTTTCTAGCCTAACGCTGTGGAAAGAGACTTGGCCCTTTAATCTTTACATTGGCAGAATTTTGATTTGACCACCAAAGGTGAGCTGTGCTACACACTCCACACTCCATTTTTGGAAGCGTAACATTGAAGTTAAGAAGTGAGTCCACTGTTGTCATTGGTTACTGCCATTGAATGCCTCTAGTACTGAAAAAACAGTTACTCACTTTCTTGTAACTTTGTTCTTCGAGATGTGTTGTTCATGTCCATTCCAAGCAGGTGTGTGCGTGCCACGTGCAGGCCAGGTGGAAGATTTTTCCCCCTAGCACCGTCCGTAGGGTCGGCCTGGGTGCCCCCTAGAGTGGCGCCTTCATGTCACCCAATATAGGGCCCCGCCCCCTCAGTTCCTTCTTGCAGACTATTCCGACAGAGGGGTAGGAGGGTGGATACTGGAATGGACATGAACAACACATCTTGAAGAACAACAGTTACGAGAAAGTGAGTAACCATTTTTTCTTCTTTGAGGGATTGTTCATGTCCATTCCAAGCAGGTGGTTCACAAGCTAGAGCTCAGGAGGTGGAGTCAGAGATATCCACAGAAAGGGGCACGGCTCGCCCAAAAGCCACATCGTCCCTGGACAGTTGTGTAATTACATAGTGCATAGTAACTGTATGTATCGAGGACCACGTGGCTGCCCTGCAAATTTCCTGAATAGGGACTTGCGCCAGGAATGCAGCAGAGGAGGCCTGGGCCCTGGTAGAGTGGGCAGTGATCTGCGGAGCGGGCTCCTTTGCCAGGGTGTAGCATTCCCTAATGCAGGACATGATCGAGGACGATATGCGTTGAGAGGATACCGGGAGGCCCTTCATTCTGTCTGCCACGGCTACAAAGAGTTGGATGGACTTCCGGAATGACTTAGTTCTATGTAGAAGGTTAAGGCCCTACGCACGTCCAGTGAGTGCAGCCTGCGCTCCCTATCGGAGGAGTGTGGCTTGGGATAAAACCCTGGAAGAAAGATGTCCTGGGTCATGTGAAAATGAGAGATGACCTTCGGAAGAAAGGCGGATGAGGCCTGAGTTGGACCTTATCCTTATGAAAAACTGTGTAAGGAGGCTCAGACTTGAGGGCTCTGAGCTCCAAAACTTGTCAAATCGAGGTAATTGCCACGAGGAACGTGACCTTGAACAAAAGATATAACAGGGAGCAGGTGGCCAGAGGTTCAAATGGCGGGCCTGTAAGCCTGGAGAGGACTAAATTGAGGTCCCAGGCAGGAACAGGCTGACGCGTGTGTGGGAAGAACCTGTCCAAATCCTTGAGAAAATGACTGACTATAGGGTTTGCAAAGACCGAGAGACCATCTGAGTCTGGGTGGAAGGTGGAGATAGCAGCCAAGTGGACCCTTATTGATGACCGGGACAAATCTTGTTTTAGGTGAAGGAGGTAGTCCAGTATATATGATATGGAGGTGAGGCGTAGCGACTGACTACGTTGCTCCACCCAGATGGAGAACCTTTTCCATTTGGCTTGGTAAATAGCCCTGGTGGAGGGCTTTCTACTACCCAGGAGGACTTGTCTGACCTGGTCCGAACAAGACAGCTCTGTGGCACTTAGCCATGGAGCATCCAGGCTGTAAGGTGGAGCGATTCCAGATTTGGGTGCCGGAGTCGGTCCTGGTCCTGCGTGATCAGGTCAGGGACCAGCGGCAAGGTGAATGGGGCCCACTATGGACATTTCCAGGAGTGAGGTGAACCAGTGCTGACGCGGCCACGCTGACGCTATTAGTATAACTCGGGCCTGGTCCCCGCGGATCTTGAGGAGCACCCTGTGGATTAGCGGGATGGGTGGGAAAGCATATAGCAGGCGGCCCTCCCAAGAGAGAAGGAAGGCATCCCCGATGGACCCCGAGCCGTGGCTCCCGAGAGAACAAAATGTTTGACATTTCCTGTTGCCCGGAGTGGCGAACAGGTCTATCTGGGGAGAGCCCCAGAACCGGAAGATTGAGTTCACCACGTCTGGCCGAAGGGATCGTGGCCATTGAAGGTCCATCTGAGGCTGTCCGCCAGAGTGTTTTGCACCCCTGGGAGGGTGAAGCCAGCAGTTGGATCAAGTGCTCTATGCAGAAGTCCCACAGCACAAGGGCTTTTTAGCACAGGGGAGAGGAGCGTGCACCCTTCTGTTTGTTGATATAAAACATCGCCGAGGTGTTGTCCGTGAGGATTGAAACACATCTGCCCATTATGTGCATTTTGAAAGCGTAGCATGCCAGACGCACTGCCCTCAGCTCTTTGACATTGATGTAAAGAGTGAGGTCCACCGGAGACCAGAGGCCTTGGGTCTTGAGGTCCCCTAGGTGAGACCCCCAACCCAGATCCGAGGCGTCTGACACCAAGGTGAGCGAAGGCTGAGAGCTGGCAAAGGCACCCCTGTGCAAACCATTCGAGTGTCGAGCCACCATAGGAGGGAATCCAGCACCAGGCGGGGCAGGGTTACGATCCTGTCCAACGAATCTCAGGCTGGTTGGTACACCGACACCAGCCAAGACTGGAGTGGGCGCAGCCTGAGCCTGACAAGCTGCACCACGTATGTGCAGAAGGCCATGTGTCCCAGAAGCTTTAGACAGTTTCTTGCCGACGTCGTGGGTATCCTGTATGATGTCCCGAAGTGAGAGAAATCTGGCCTCTGGGAGGTACGCCCTGGGTTGAGTAGAGTTCAGGACCACGCCTATGAACTCTATCCTCTGCAGTGGGGACAGAGTAGATTTTTTCTCGTTCAGGAGGAGACCTAAGTCAAGGAAGATCCTCCTTATAAACTCGACCTGAGCCTCCACCTGGGCTCTTGATAAACCTTTGATCAGCCAGTCGTCGAGGTATGGAAAAACCTGTATCTGGTGCTTGCACAGGAACGCTGCGATGACTGACATGCATTTTGTGAATACTTGGGGGGCAGTCGACAGTCCGAATGGGAGGATGGCAAACTGGTAGTGGCCTCTGTTCACCACGAAGCTGAGGTAGCGTCTGTGATGTGTGACTATTGCGATATGAAAATACGCATCTTTGAAGTCGAAGGTGGCATACCAGTCTCCTGGATCCAGTGAGGGGATAATGGAGGTTAGTGAGATCATGAGAAACTTGAGTTTCTTTCCATTCTTGTTGAGCTGTTGCAGGTCCAGTATGGGTCTGAGGCCCCCCTTGGCCTTCGGTATTAGGAAATACTGGGAGTAGAAACCCTTGCTTCTTAGGTCCTGAGGAACCTCCTCCACTGCCCCTACCAAGAGGAGGGACTGCACCTCTTGAATTAGAAGTTGCTTGTGAGAGGGGTCCCTGAAGAGGGATGGGGAAGGGGGTTGCAGGGTCAGGAGGGTACAGAATTGGATGGAATATCCCCTCTCTACTATGCAGAGCACCCATCAGTCTGAAGTAATTTGAGACCAGGCATGGTAGAAAGGGTATAGATGGGATGAGAAAGTAAGATGGGAAGGATCCAAGGGTCGTACTGGCAAGCAGTCCTCGACCGTATCCTCAAAAGGGTGGTCTAGTGCCCGGTGGGGCCCTGGGCTGGCCAGAGCTTTGTCCAGAGGGAGGGCGTTGCCTCCTCCGAATGCTCCTGTTCTGCCTACGCGAAGCGTCCTGGCGGTTTTGGGGTTGGTAAGGATGAGGGGCAGGTTGAGGCCTAAAATGTCTGCGCTGGGTAGCAGGCGTGTGAAGCCCCAGCGAACGAAGGGTAGTCCTCGAGTCCTTCAAGCCATGAAGTCTCTTATCCGTCTTCTTGGAGAAGAGAGCTACACCATCAAAGGGAAGGTCTTGAATGGTCTGCTGGACCTCGTGGGGAAGACCAGAGACCTGTAGCCAGGAGCCTCTCCTCATAACCACGCATGTGGCCGAAGTGCGGGAGGTTGCATCCGCAGCACCCAAGGCCACTTGCAAAGACACTCGGGAGACCAATTTCCCCTCCTCCATGAGTGCAGAGAACTCCCCTGGAGCTTCCTGGGGCAGAAGTTCTGTAAACTTAGCTTTCGACGAGCAGGTGTTATGCCCGTAGCGGCTTACTATGGCCTGCTGGTTGGCTATACGAAGTTGTAGGCCTCCTGTCGAGTAGACCTTTCGGCCAAACAGGTCCAGTTTCTTGGCATCCCTGTTTTTAGAGGTGGATCTTTGAAACCCTTGACGTTCTCTCTGATTGGCCGCGTCAACCACCAAAGGGTCCGGAGGAGGGTGGGTTAAAGATGTTCATACCCTCTAGAGGGAACAAAGTAGCAGCACTCAGATTTCTTGGCCGTAGGTGCCAGAGAAGCAGGGGTTTGCCACCAGTTCTTAGATGTTTCGGTTATCGACTTGATAAGTAGCAGTGCAACCCTGGATGGGTCAGAGGGAGCCAGAATGTCTATGACAGGGTCTATATCCTCTTCCACCTCCTCCGCCTGAATCCCCAGGCTTTGGGCGGCCCACCTCAAAAGCTGTTGAAGAACCCGGTTATCCTCCAAAGCTGGGGCCATCAAAGTCCCCGTGACCACTTCATCGGGTGAGGACGAGGAAGAGAGAACAGGAGGTGGGCCCAGTTCACTGCCCTCGGCCCCCCTGGGGTCCCTCGGCACACGGTACTTGGGCTTTGGAGCCGGTATCGATGAAGAACTCAGCACCGCAGCCAGTGCAGACAAATCCAGTGGGATCGAGACCGCCGGGGTCGGTAGGGACGGAGCTGAGGCTTCCACCGGTACCGTCACCTGGAGAGCTGGTGCCGAAGCTGGCTGAGGTATCGGTGCCGAAACCATGTGAATCAGCGGGGCCACTCCCCCCAAGGGCGGCGCCGTCATTAGAGGTGCCGGCGCTGACTGTGGCACGAACGACACCAAAGACACCGACACCATTCTGGAGCGTGGGCCGTGGACGCGACCCTGGTTCTGATGGTACGCCCAGGGTGTCCAGAAGGGCCACTGAGCAGGTGGTTGCCACTATTGCAGCCATGGTGCCGGGTATGGTTGGTGACTGCACCGGGACCTGGACCTTCTGCTCTGCGATCTGCTAGATTGAGCTGAGTCCACCTCCGACTCCGAGGTCTCCGAATAAGAAGACCACGGAGGAGCAGTCCCCTGGGTCGCCAACGAACGATGTATGTCCACCAGATGGTCTGGGGACCGAGGAGGGTTCGAACTCAACTGGTATCCCGGCCGGGGCAGGAGTCAACGAAACCCTGGGTGGAAGCAAGGCGGAGGCGGTGTGTCCCGAGCCACTCGCGGACGCCGCCGGCCCCTTAGGTTTCAAGGGGGGTGATTGGTCCCTCACCGGCCTCTTCTTCTTTATTGGCACCAGAGATGGAGAGCGGTGCCAAACTGAGGCCGACGCCCTATGGCCTGAGCTGTGGCGGTGCCGGTGGGCTTTAGAGTCTTTAGCCAGGCTTGTTTTGCACGCCGTTGGCACCGGAGCACTGCGCACCAAAAAGGACGTGATCGGTACCGGGTCGTTGGGTCCTGGGTCTTTGGGTCCCGGGTCGGATTGTGGTCTCAGTGCTGCCTGCATGAGCAGGAGTTTTAGTCTCTGCTCTCTGTCCTTAAGGGCAGAAACCCTTGCAAATGCGGCACTTGTCTTTTTGGTGAGTCTCACCGAGGCACCGCAAGCAAGACGAGTGAGGATCACTCTTGGGCATAAACTTTCCACAGGACTCACAGAGTTTAAACCCCGGAGACCCAGGCATACCTCCAAAGAGGAAAATGAACTATCTAACAAACCACTACTAACTATATGAAAAAAGTATAACTATGGAGAACAACTATTGAACTATGTGCTCTAGGAACAAAAGACTCTGCTAAGGCACTTGCTGTAAGAGCGAGCAAAGTTCCAGCTAGCCGTCACAGGAGGTAAGAAGGAACTGAGGGGGTGGGGGGTGAGCAGGGCCCTATATTGGGTGCCATGAAGGCGCCACTCCGGGGGGTGCCCAGGCCGACCCTACGGACGCTGCTAGGGGGAAAAATCTTCCGGCTGGCGTGCACGCGGCACGCACACATCTGCTTGGAATGGACATGAACAATTGCTCGAAGAAGAAATAAAAATTACTTGATGGGGTTTATGTAGAAAACAACTGGGGATAGATTATAGAATCTCTCCCACCTTTTTCCTGGTGCAGAGTCTGTAGTCATTAAATGCAAGTAACTGTGTGAAAGCAACAATAATTTTACTGATAAAATCCAGGAAATGAAAAGGTCTCCACAGCAACATTAGCTCACCCACAATGCCCATCAAATATTTTGATTACTACTAAGATCATTAAATGCAAACCTAAATATACAGTATGTGGGTAGTGTCAGAGAGAGTTAATATTGTTTGAAGTGAATGGGGCCACTCAGGTGAGTAATGGTTTGCAAGAATGGGGTTATAACAGAAGCCAATTTTAACCTTAAATTGGGCTTGCAGAAATCAAATACTTTTAGGATCTATTTCCATTATCTTCAAAGGGTATATCCACCTCAGATTAGGCTCTGTGGAACAGATAATAAAGCCTCAGGCTGCATTACATTTTCCTTGAAAATGCTGCTGGGCTAGATGATATACATCTTCCACTCTAACTCTGTGCTTTGAACAATGGACCAAGGACCCCAATATTTGGGATGAGCAGGGAGACTTATTGCAAGCTAGCAAATTTAACATCACTGCTGTCACCCTGATCTACAGACTCTGAAATCAACAGTAACGTATAGCAGCGGTTCTCAACCTTTCCAGACTACTGTACCCCTTTCAGGAGTCTGATTTGTCATGTACCCCCAAATTTCACCTCATTTTAAAACTACTTGCTTACAGAATCAGACATAAAAATACAAAAGTGTAACAGTACACTAGTACTGAAAAATTGCTTACTTTCTCATTTTTAACATATCAGTATAAAATAAATCAATTGAAATATAACTATTGTACTTACAGTTCAGTGTATAGTACTGTATATAAAGCAGTATAAACAAGTCATTGCCTGTATGAAAATTTAGTTTGTACTGACTTCACTAGTGCTTTTAGTGTTGTAAAACTAAGCAAATATCTAGATGAATTGATGTACCCCCTGGAAGACTTCTGCGTTCCTCTGGGGTATGTGTATCCCTGCTTGAGAACCACTGATGTACAGGATTCATTTTAATAACTCTCTTCTCTTTTTTATATTAATAAACCTTTAGTTTTCAGTTTACTAAAGGACTGGCTTTTGAGGTACAATCTGAAGTATACTCTGACCTGGGGTCAGTGGCTGGCTCTCTGGAGCTGGAAGAACCTAATATATGTGATTTCTGGTTTTAATAATCATTTATCACAGAAATCTGGTTTGTCTGAGTGGTGCATGAGGGGCTAGAGGGCCTGAAGGGGACTGTCAGTGGCTTCACAATAACTAGTATAGTATTTTGGAAGCACAATGTGTTCCTGGCTTGGTGACATCTTGTGGTAGAGTATACCACCAGTCTGGGGTATACATGCCCTGTATTCTGGCAGTCTGACCTGAGATTGGCACACGTAGCTTTGTCCCATACCAGGCAGTGTGACAAGTCCCTTCAGGTGAGTTCATACAAAACAGCCAGAGGGTGGTGTGGAGGAACCACTCTTATAACCTGACTAGTTAGGGGAGTCACCTGGGATGTGGGACACCCCCAGTTCAGGTTCCCCTCCTCCTCAGGCAGAGGAGGGATTTGAACCACGATTTGCCTTCTCACAGGTGCAGTGCCCTAAACACTGGGCTATAAGGTCATTCAGACTTTTGCTAGCCCAATTAATATTTAATTATTCATTTAATTAAAGTGGAACAACTTCACTAGGAGATCCCTCCACCCCATCAAAATATTCCATAGGCCAGTGGTTAAGGCACACCCCTGATTGTCTCCCACTGGCTAGCTTAGGCAGTTCCCCACCTAGCATGCTGCTTTTGGAAAGCACAATGTTGTTGCTGTGATTTTTCTAGGCACCTAAAAATTAAGTGCTGCAATGCTCAACCTAAATCCCTTTGAGAATCCAGGCTAAAACCACTCACCCCCAAAAAACTGCTGTCTCTGCTGTACACAGTTTACAGTTTAGTAACAAGACAACAGGTGGGTAAAACAAGCTAACTAGGGGAGGACAGGATAGTCGTGGAACACACATGACTAGCGTAATAGGCAGCAACCACAGAACAGCAACTGTTCAGCCATTGTCAAACCCCTACATCTGAACATCACTGAACTGGGACTGTTTGAATTCAAAATCTGATATTCATGGCTTGAGTCCATCACTATAGAAAACACTGGACAAGTGTCTGGTACTCAGAGATGCTTATTAATAGGCCCTGGGGAAGGAAAGAGAAGCCTACAGAATCAATGATGCAATGGTATTCGTGGGAGGCTCATTGACGAGCAATAGAACACACTGAGCAGAACCCAAAATAGAGGCCAAATAAAATACAATAAAATAACCATTCAAAATGGAATCCCTTGGTACAGTAGCTTATTTTCCCCTCTTTTCCAAACAGCTTCAGACACTGAAGAGTTGTGATCTTAAGTTATCAGTGCTGAATAGCTCTCTTGTTTTAGACCATGAAAATGCTGGCTCATAAAGCACAAATGATCATGTAAAAGCTAAGCAGTCTACAAAGTAATTTCTTACTTTTTGCTTCCACCTGTACACGAAATACTGAAAAAAATAAAATTACCATTTGTCCTTATGATCCAAATGAGCTTCTTAGATAAATGTTCAGCATTGCATTTTCTTTCTCCCTTAATGTCAGCATTTATTCATAAACAGAACAACGGTTGGGCTTTACAAATATTGGGCAATGGTTTAATTAAACACATACAGACATAAACTAATAATAATACTTGGACTGTTGGAAAAACTCTTAGTTTAAGTTGGCTACCAGCTAGAAGTGTTAACTTTTGATTGCTTTTGGCTGCATGGAACAGAATATGGACTATTTAAACAGGACTTGCTTTGTGTTTTGGATATGAGAACCTGGATTTACAACTGCAGGTGGGGGAGGAAGGAGAGGGAAAGAGCATTATCACTAAGGCTCAATTAATTTTGTCCTCTAAAAGTTTGCTTTTCATTGTGACTGCACAAACTTGGCTGAATTTAGTACCACTGTGTAGTTTCCAAATCCAATAAGATGCCCCTTGTGCCAGGCTGGGGGAGGATAATACTTCCAATGTCTCTGCCACCATTGTGCACAGTGAAAGTGCCCTAGGCATTCAGCTATAGGACTTCCCTCAACCCACCTTGCTGTAGCTATGGCAAGAGAGTTCATGACTCCCCATCGCCAGTGACTGGGAACTTTTAGCTGGTCCAAACAGAGGCTGTAGGACTTTCACACTATGGACATTTTTCTTTCCAAACTCCACTTCCCTCAGAAAATGCAATGGCTTCATCATCTCATCATCACGGTATCCGATCACCTTCTAAATCTGTGGCATTCTGGAGTATGCTGCATGCCCATTAATGATTCAGTGCTATGGGGATGAGTGCTTTGAGAAATGCATTTAATAGAATCATAGAATATTAGGGTTGGAAGAGACCTCAGGAGGTCATCTATCCAACCCCCTGCTCAAAGCAGGACCAATCCCCAACTAAATCATCATTTACAACTACTACTAATAATAATACTTGAACTGTTGGAAAAATATCTATAGTATCATCTAGTACAGTGTTTCTCAATGACCGCCTGTGAACTGGCGCCAGTCGCTGAGATTTCTCTGACACAATTTAAAAAGGCAGCAAACCGGTCCCTGGTATCAAAAAGGTTGAGAAACACTGATCTAGCATAAGTATCAGAACTAGATAAAGAGATCCTTTAGCTCTGATTTTGCATTTTGTGTATTTTTGGTTTGCTTTTCGTTCCTCATGGGGGGTGTCACATGAAGGCAGCAGACTTGCTCCCCTAGGGAAACAGCATAGTCACCTTCCACAAAGCCTAATAGTTTTCTAGATCAAGGCCACCCTGAATCTAATTTGCTTTTTGGGTTGCCTCTTCCTCCAAGCAAAAAAACATTGTGTTACCACTAACTGGAATGGCCTAGCTCAGCAGAAAGATGGTGGATAGAAGAACTGGCAGTTTCAGGACTGGATTGGATAGAAAGTTGAGGTTATAGGGTGGAAGAAAGAGAAGGAAGGCTCCTGTTACGAGCTCTTTAAAGGAATTTACAGGTACCAAGAGTGGAGGCAGGGAGCGAGACTATTTCTAAGTAGAGCTGTGCAGGAAATGGAAATTCTGCAATTTCGACATTTGTTTTGTTCTGATTTTGAAATTTTCCATTAAATGAAATTTTGGGGGAAAGATTGTTTTAGGTCCATTGAAACATTCAATTTAATCAAATACAAATGTTTTGTTCCATTTTTATTTTAAATAATATAATTGACCATATAACATAAAATAAAATAAACCTCACAATATGAATTAATTTCAAATAAAAAATCAAAATGTTTTATTCTGATACGGTTGAAAGATTTGAAACTGCATTTCAATGTTCTTTCTCAAAAGAAAAATTTGTTGAAATCAACACTGTCCCACAGACAGTTTGGATTTTAAGGCAATGGCATTTTCTGATGGAAGATTGTTCCACTGGAAATTTTTCAGCCAGTTTTAGTTCTGAGCCTATTTGGCTTGATAGTACAAGAACTTAATTTGTGAATGTACTTATTTGGGCTAGCACCATAGGTATAGCACCATAGGTTTTACACCCATCAGGCACACCACAGACCTTGGAAATATTAGATACAAATACAACCCATTGAGGTCAAATTTGCTTTCTTCAGGGCTGAAATTGGCTCCTGCCACATAAGAGGACAATGTCTCCTCCCTAAAATGTTTGCAATCTAAGGTAGGCAGATAGTATTAAGGATTAATGACAATGAACAAAGGTGGGTGGGGATGTAGTGAAGTAGGAGAGAAAACGGGGAACAATTTTGGGATGAATGGGTCAGGGACTTGATGAGTGAAAGAGGAAAATTGGACTGTGGGAGCATTTTGCTTTGAGGACGGGGTGTTGCTCTAAAGTCTACTGATTGAGGGTCCAACCTTGCAAGATGCTGAGAACTCTCAATCCCAGCTGACTTTGAGGAGAATTGGGGGCACTTGGCATCTTTCAAGGACTGAGTCCTGAAACAAGCATCTGAAAGGGAGAGGGATTTAGCTAGATGAGCCTATACACAAGCTGCACAGCTTTTTCCTCTCAAACATATTTTTGTTTGTTTTCTTTTCAAGTGAAAAAGGCAGGTTTATATGAGCCTATATGATATGAACCTATTCCAGCACAAAGAAGAGATGAGGAGTCCAAGGGGCAGAGTGTCTTGTAAGAAGCTTAAAGAAATATTTCAAATATTTTTGGGTTAAATTCTGATCTCAGTTACACTGTTGTAAATCCAAAATAACTCCACTGAATTCTGTGGAGATTCTCTGATGTAACTGAGATTAGAACCTGGCTCTTTTTAAAAAAAATAAATAGGTTTGCGTAAAACCAAACGGCTTTGTTTTGATTTGAGCTTGCAACTAAAATAAAGTTCCATATAAGAAAGAATGAAGATTGTTTGGGATTTAGGAGATCCTGTCAAAATTCACCTAACTGCCAGAGTGGTGTTTTCTGGAAGCACTGGGAGAATGACAAATAGAAGGATTTGCATCGCAGCAAGAGGGTTCAAACTGAGTAACGTCCAACGGCTGAGGGACTAAACATAGAATCGTAAGACTGGAAGGGACCTTGAGAGGTCATCTAGTCCAGTCCCCTGCAGTCAAGGCAGGACTAAGGCGATGGCTACACTATGAGGCTTTTAGTGACATGGCTGTGCTGCTACAGCCATGCCGCTCCCTCCTGCCGACAAAAAATTTCCACCCCCCCACGAGCGGCACCGGCTTTGTTGGCAGGAAAGCGCTCCAGCTGACAAAAAGCTGTTCAAACCAGTGCTTTTAATTGGTAAAACTTTTGTTGTTCAGGGAGTGTGTGATTTTTTAACACCCCGAATGACAAAAGTTTTGCTGGGAGTGTCAGTATAGACATACCCTAAATATTATCTAGACCATTCCTAGCAGGTGTTTGTCTCCTCTTAAAAATCTGCAATAACAGCGATTCTACAACCTCCCTAGGCAATTATAACCTGAGAGTTAGGAAGTTTTTCCTAATGTCCAACCTAAACCGCCCTTGCTGCAATTTAAGCCCATTGCTTCTTGCCCTATCCTCAGAGGTTAAAAAGAATAAATTTTCTCCCTCCTCCTCATACCAACCTTTTATGTACTTGAAAACTGTTATCATGTCCCTTAGGCAATAGACTTGGGGGTGTCCTCCCTTAAAAGAGCTCTCTAAATATTATTTTTGATGCAATTTGGCTTACTCCAGTAGCAAAATAAATAATTTTAAAAGTGCTACTTTGAAGCATCTTTATTAACCAAAAAGAAAAGGAGGACTTGTGGCACCTTAGAGACTAACCAATTTATTTGAGCATAAGCTTTCCTGAGCTACAGCTCACTTCATCGGCTGCTGTAGCTCACAAAAGCTTATGCTCAAATAAATTGGTTAGTCTCTAAGGTGCCACAAGTCCTCCTTTTCTTTTTGCGAATACAGACTAACACTTTATTAACCAGAGATTGAAATTATGCCTGGCAGGAATGGCTTTCCAATAGCCAGAGAGGGGATGAATTCTGTCGGAGCCAGAGACATTATTCAGGTTTCAGAGTAGCAGCCGTGTTAGTCTGTATTCGCAAAAAGAAAAGGAGGACTTGTGGCACCTTAGAGACTAACCAATTTATTAGAGCATAAGCTTTCGTGAGCTACAGCTCACTTCCTCAGATGCATATCGTGGAAACTGCAGCAGGCTTTATATATACACAGAGAATATGAAACAATACCTATTCCCACCCCACTGTCCTGCTGGTAATAGCTTATCTAAAGTGATTTCCAGCACAAATCCAGGTTTTCTCACCCTCCACCCCCCCACACAAATTCACTCTCCTGCCAGCAAGGAGAGTGAATTTGTGTGGGGGGGTGGAGGGTGAGAAAACCTGGATTTGTGCTGGAAATCACTTTAGATAAGCTATTACCAGCAGGACAGTGGGGTGGGAATAGGTATTGTTTCATATTCTCTGTGTATATATAAAGCCTGCTGCAGTTTCCACGATATGCATCTGAGGAAGTGAGCTGTAGCTCACGAAAGCTTATGCTCTAATAAATTGGTTAGTCTCTAAGGTGCCACAAGTCCTCCTTTTCTTTTTAGAGACATTATTATCCTTCTCCCCTCCTCCTCAGTTCACATGCTGATCAGTTGTACAGCAGTAAGCAATTCCTGGTGAAAAGCTTCCCCTACGCTTCTCCTGCTCTGTATAAACAAAGGAATTTGCTGTGTTATAAGATGCACAATATGTATATGTCCCTGGATGTCTCCTGAATGCAGAAGTGCAAACTTTCGGCTGTGTTAATCCACATATGATTGATTCTAAACTTTTCATTTGTTAGGTAAAAAACTATATTTTTCAGACAGTCTGGGAGCAACACCCTTTAGTGTCTCTATAATTGAAATTAGGTTGCTTCACTGAATTTAAAAGCCTAAAGGCATGAATTTGAGCCCCTCTTTTGCAATCTTACATTTGTACTTTGCTGTGCTAATTTACATATCACTTACCCATAATGCAGCACAGCCAGTTATCGCAAACCTAGGACTTCACATGAAAATAAATGCATTTACATTTTAAATATATTTATTATATTACATTTGAAATGAATGATATAAAGATATTATAATCTAAATTGGCTATCTGAAAAACTACCATAAGATAAAAATATAATAATTTCAGGACTATATATACTTAGTGTGACCACTGTACCTTCTGGCTGGTCCGATTGCAGTGGAAATTATAATTAATTGATCACAGTCAGTTACAGATTTCTTTGTTCTTTCTCCACTCCCACTGCTTCACTTGACTAGTCTTTTGCTTTTGATGCTTGGCATTTTCAATGATGTGATGTATATCAGTGGTTCTCAAACCCGAGGACCCCCATTTTTATTTTAAAATGTTGGGGACCCCCCAACTGCCCCCCCCATTCAGCCCCAAGTCCTGCCTCCACTCCACCCCTTGCCCCAAGGCCCCACCTCAATTCTTCCTGCCCCCTGCTCACTTCATCCCTCCATCACTCACTCTCCCCCACCCTCATTCACTTTCACAAGGCTGGGGTAGCGGTTTGGGGTACAGGAGGGGGTGCGACCTCTGGGAGGCAGTTTGGGTGTGGGTGCAGGAAGGGTGCAGGTCTGGGAGGGAGTTTGGGTGCAGGAAGAGCTGGGGCAGGGGGTTGGGGTGAGGGATGGGGTGCGGACTCCCGCCGAGTGGTGCTTACCTCAGGTGGCTCCCAAAAGTGACTAGCACATCTCTCTGGCCGTGGCTCCTAGGCAGGGGGGCCAGGAGGTCTCTGTGCGCTGCCCCTGCCCGTAGGAACTGCCCCCACAACTCCCACTGGCTGCAGTTCCCGGCCAATGGGAACTGTGGAGTCTGCGCTCGGGGCGGGGGCAGTGCGTGGAGAGCCCACTCCCCCCAGGGTCCGCAGGGACATGCCCGCCACTTCCAGGACTCACTCGGAGTCAGGGCAGGCAGGGAGCCTGCCTTAGTCCTGCTGTACCGCTGGACTTTTAGCACCTAAAATAGAGGTGGGCAAACTATGGCCCGCAGGACCGTCCTGCCTGGCCCTTGAGCTCTCGGCTGGGCAGGCTAGCCCCCGGCCCCTCCCCTGCTTCCCTCCCACCCCCACAGCTACAACGCCCGTGCAGGCAGTGGGGCTTGCGCCCGCCCACCTCCCAGGCTTTCTAAAAAGCCTGTCCTGCCGCTCTGAGAGGCATGGTAAGGGGGTGGGGAGCGGGGGGTTGGATAAGGGATAAGGGATCCTGGGGGGCAGTCAGGGGACAGGGAGCTGAGGGGTTGGATAGGGGATGGAGTCCCGGGGGGGGCGGTTGGGGCGGGGGGATCTCGGGAGTGGGCAGTCAGGGGACAAGGAGCAGGGGGGGTTGGATGCGTCGGGGGTTCTGACAGGGGCAGTTAGGGGTTGGGAAGTGGGAGGGGGTGGATAGGGGGCTGGGGCCAGGCTCTTTGCGGGGGCACAGCCTTCCCTACCTGGCCCTCCATACACTTTTGCAACCCCGATGTGGCCCTAGGGCCAAAAAGTTTGCCCACCCCGACCTAAAATCTCTCAGTTTGGCTTCAGTAGGCTCTGGGAGAAAGAGGGAGGTGGAGGAGTCGAGGGAGGGAGAAGGAGGAATTGATCAGTGGTGTCTGTAGACGCCCTGGAGTTCCCTTGGGGACCCCAGTTTGAGAAACACTCATGTATATTGAAAGCATAAGGTTGGATGATCACAGGAGAAAGTAATGAATAAAACACAAGTACAGCAATATCTCTGTGCAAAGTTAATTCTATTTTCTCCATTTTGATCATCTTAAATGTCTACTGCTTTTGTGTTCCCACATTTTCTGATGGCTCCTCTTCCTTTTAGATACTAAGTTGAATGATGTTGGGTTTTTGGTTTTTTTTGTTAACCCTTGATCCCCCAAAATGAACATGCATCCATGAAAGGTCACTTAAATGTGTTCAAGAAAAAAATAAAAATAATAATAAAAACAAAAAAACCAAAAACCTTACCTTACCTCAGTGTGGGCTATGTCTCCCTGTCCAGTATATCTGTGAACCCTGTACCTACTATTTACTTCAGCAGGACATTGGTGCACCAGTGTTTTTCATCCAACCATTATGACCATAAAATATGGTCACTGTCTTTCAGGGGTATGTATACAAAGGCAGCTGAAGGGATTAATTGTCGTTGGGGGCAGCGGAAGAAGGAGAGGTCATTCACCAGATGTAGTCAAAGAGTCTGTCCTGATAATATGCTTTCCCGAGGCCGAATAATAAAGTACAGATGACTAAGGCCTTGTCCACACTGACACTTTAAAGCTCTGCAACTTTCTCTCTCAGGGGAGTGAAAAAACACCCCCGCGTGCTGCAAGTTTCAGCACTGTAAAGTGGCAGTGTAGACGGTGCACCAGTGCTGGGAGCTGCTCCCCTCGTGGGGGCGGGTTTTTGCTGGTGCCGCGACTACGCAGCCATGGTAAAGTGCTGCCGCGGCAGCACTCGTTGCAAGTGAAGACATACCCTAAGTATGACATTCATCTCCCTTAAACCTGGTAAGGCCATTCAGGAGAGCTGAATTTAGGACTTTCCTTGGGATACATTATTCAGATATTCTAGTTTATTAACATATCAGACAACCACCAGGGCGGAGTCCCCAGTGGTATTCATTTTCTGTTTGCGTGTTCCACCCTTGCTTCTTATCACCCTCAACTATTTCTTTGATGGTAGGTCCCTACAGTGGGTCTCTTGAAGCCCATATTTTCAAACCCCTCCCCTCACTTCAAGCTTTTCCTATAGCCTTAACAACTATGCTTTCACAGGCGGATTGTCTTGAGAAGAAGGTCAACGTAACACCAGCTCAATCAAAGCAGAAGGTTTTATGCCCCCCACACACACACTTCCTCCTTCCAATAGTTTCCTATTGCCTATTTCCTATCTCCTCTCTACATTATTTTCAGAGTGGTATACCAGACAGAGCACTGAACTGACCTTGGACAAGTCACTTCAACACTACATGCCTCAGAATCCCCATTTGTAAAATGGAAATGATACTGACCTCCTTTGGCCTGGTCTACATGGAAAAATTAGATTGGCCTAACTAGGTCGCGCAGGGGTGTGAAAAATGTACACCCATGAGCACTCTAATTAGGTTGACCTAATGCCCAGTGTAGATGTGGCTAGGTCATTGGACGAATTCTTCCATCAACCCAGCTACTGCCTCTCAGGGGCACCATTTAGGGAGGACAGGTGGGGTGGGGGTGGGGGGACAGTTTCATACCACATTATAATTTTACAAAGAGGGGTAGCACAGGGGGGGCTATACCACCTCAACGTTTCCTTAGTCCCCTCTCCAACCCAGCCACTGAGGGATGGAGAGGCTTCCCTGTGCCAGCACTGTGCGGGGCTTTGGCAGATGCAGGACTTGGCTCCTCCTGGCCAGTGCCCTGGACTGGAGGATCTTGGGCTTTCCCGGGACACTGGCCCAGCCAGAGGCAGTGGGGGAAAGAAGGAACCTGTTAGTGAGCTGAGTGCTCCGACCAGGGGCTGGTTCTACGCACAGCACTGGGTGCGGGATGCGTCTCGCCGGGAGGTGATATGGAGCAGCCGGGGGGGATATGGAATTAGTGTTTCTGTGGTGTGGTGTGTAGTTGCTGGTGAGTATTTGCTTCAGGTTGGGGGGCTGTCTGTAAGCAAATACTCACCAGCAACTACACACCACACCACAGAAACACTAACCCAGAAACCAATCCCTGTAGCAAACCTCAATGCCTACTTTGTCCCCATATCTACTCTAGCGACACCATCAGAGGACCCAACCACGTCAGCCACACCATCAGAGGCTCATTCAACTGCACGTCTACTAATGTGATATATGCCATCATGTTCCAGCAATACCCCTCTGCCATGTACATTGGCCAAACTGGACAGTCCCTACGTAAAAGAATAAATGGACACAAATCGGACATCAGGAATGGTAACATACAAAAGCCAGTGGAAGAACACTTCAATCTTCCTGGACATTGCATAACAGATTTGAAAGTAGCTATACTTGAACAAAAAAACTTCAGAAACAGACTTCAAAGAGAAACAGCAGAACTAAAATTCATTTGCAAATTTAACACCATTAATTTGGGCTTGAATAGGGACGGGGAGTGGCTGGCTCATTACAAAAGCAACTTTGCCTCTCCTGGAATTGACACCTCCTCATCTGTTATTGGGAGTGGACTCATCCACCCTGATCATATTGGCCCTGTCAGCACTGGTTCTCCACTTGTGAGGTAACTCCCTTCTCTTCATGTGCCCGTATATTTATCTCTGCATCTGTAATTTTCACTCCATATATCTGAAGAAGTGAGGTTTTTACCCATGAAAGCTTATGCTCAAATAAAGCTGTTAGTCTTTAAGGTGCCACCGGACTCCTTGTTGTTTTTGTGGATACAGACTAACACGGCTACCCCCTGATACTTGAAATCAAATAATAGTATCCTTCTAGAGTGTAAATTTAGTGTGTACTCACCTTAGCAGTGCCAGTTTAAAAAACAAGTGACCTAAACACATAACTTTAGACACTGTGCAGATGAAGGTTGCTTATTTTCAAATTGTATTTTAATTATATCTTTAAAATAACAAAATTGGTATGAAAATAATTGCAGTTCCTTCCAAGTCCGATAGTAATAGTAATGATGGAGTCAAATGTTAGTGAGTTACGTACATGATTGTGATTGGTAACCATAAATGCCAAAATAATTAGAAAAATAAATCCCTGTTCTTAACAAAAGAGAGAAAAAACAATCACATATGTTAAAATTAAGTAAATACTTTTTAAGGGAGTGAAAAACAAGTGACTAAAATAGAGCAGATAATGGCAGTAAAGATAGTGTACAAATGATCAAACATTCACCCCTGTGCAGCACACCAGCACACTGTGTGTGGTTCCTTTGTAGAGCGCTGAATTTCACTCTCAATGCATGTGCTGTCTGCAAAACACTATTTTTTGTGAACCAGCCAGGGACTTCCACTGAGGATTCCTCCTCTCTCTTGCTCTCTCCGAGTTCTTTCTAGGCCTGGGGAATCAAACTCCTGTATGGAAGGAGAGCTGAATTCCATTTTCAATAATGGTCCAGTGTAGGAACACATACTGCACTGCTCTGAGTCCACAGCAAACTGCTGATTGGGGTCCCTGTGAGGTTTGCACAAAGATCGTGGGTAGTATGTGGCCTTTTTGTAGTAACTAAACTTTTAGTTATTAAAACAGTTTAAGTGCCTCTTTGAAACCTCCACTATCGTTCCTCTTTAGAGCCACCAGCCTTACATTTCTATGATTCTATATTTCTCTGATAATTTCTGCTATTTCCTCCCTTCTTCTTTCTCCCTGTTCCCATCTTTCTTTTTCTTTCTCTCTTTCTCTCTTTCTCTCTTTCTTTCTTTTAGCAGCTCCCAATTTGCACTCTGCATGGGCTTCACTGCCATCCTCCTGCCCCATTACAACCAATACAATCAGCAATCAAGTAGTTAACACTGCGGAATGCCTACAGCAAAGCCCTCAAGGCAAACAGCCGCTCTGGTGCTGCCCCTGCGACCTGCTGTTTCTACAAAGAGCTGGACGCGACACTTGGGGGTGACCCCACCTCCACTCTGAGTACCACCATGGACACTTTAAAGCCCAGTTCAACAAGGCAGGAGGAGGAGCAAAGCAGGAGCGAGGGTGCTGAGGCGGAGGAAGACACCCCGGAATCCCTAGAAGCATGCAGCCAGGAGCTGTTCTCAAGCCAGGAGAAAGGTAGCCACTCGCAACGGCCGGTGCTTGGGGAAGGACAAACACCACAGGAGGTTCCCGGTAAGCGGCTTTTATTTGGGGAAGCAAGTTATTTGGTGCGGGCTCTTGGGGCAAGGAGGGTTAGGGCTGCATGCGTGCCTAGATGTGGAATAGGGCGTTGATATGCTCTCTCACATCGTGGTAATCGGCCTCACTGATCTCTTCAGAGGTCTCATCCAGAACTTGGACAATGTGCTTGTGCAGGTTTCTCGGGAGAGCCACTGTGGTCCTTGTCCCAGTCAGGCTAACTTGTCCATGCCACTGTGCCGTGAGGGGTGGGAGGGACCATTGCTGCACACAGGAAAGCTGCATATGGGCCAGGGCGGAAGCTGCATTGTATTAGAAGACCCTCACTTGCTTCCCAGGTCACCCTCAGCAGCGAGATATCTGCTAGGATGAACTCTGGTGGAAAATGTGGGGACAGTGTTCAGTATAGGGGCCCCCTGCCACTGCTGGCTCTCCCCAAAGATAGTACAGCTGTGAAACAATCAGTCATGCTTGACCCTGTGCTTACTCACCATTGTGGGGCTCCCGTGGGTTATGTGCACTCGCTTTGAGACAGGAAAATTATGCTATTGTGTAGACTGTGCTTGCCCTTAACTACGGGGGAATCGTTGCTCTGTCTGGTGTGAACAATGCTGCCTCTGTTAAGTGTTGCATTTTGCCTTTACAGATGCAACCTTGAGATCTCAGCCGTCTGTTTTATCACCGGCCAAAAGACTCCAAAGAATCAGAAAGAGGCCACGTAGAAGCAAGGAAGACATGTTGCATGAAGTAATGCAGCATTCAAGTAATGAAAATCAAAAAGTGCAGGAGTGGCAGGACAGTGAAAGGAGGATACACCAGCAGAATGAGGAGTGCCCGCACAAAAGCGTGGTGCTCTGGCAGCAAAACACAGATTGGCTGATAAGCATAATGGAGCGCCAAGCGGACTCTATCCAGGCGCTTGTAGCCATGCAGGTGGAGCACTACCGTGCCCGCCCCGCCCCCTTGCAGCCCTTGCTCCAAAACTCTTTCCCTTGTGCCCCCATGTCACCTCGAACCCACTTTCCCCGGCATCCAGGTTCTTACCGCCATCAGCTGCCTCCAACACCTGTAGCTTCCACCACCCAGCCCTGAAAACTATGACTCTTACCCACGGCACTCAACCCCCATCACTGTTGGATCATATTAAAGAAGTTCTGTATTAAAATCACAAATGAGTTTGATTCCCCATAGTTTAAATTCCAGGGTATTACTAATTAAGAGGTCTCTTGGTTTTTAGTACTGTTTCTCTCCCTCTAGGTGTGAAAATTGAAAGCTGCTAATTGTATTAGTACATTCTAAGACAGAGTCTGTTCTCAAAGCAATTCTTTGTAACAACAACTACTCACACAGAGAGAGACTCAAAGCAATACTCTGTAACAACAGAAACAGCACCCAGAGACTCCCCGCCCTTTTGTTATATTCATCTCGCTTTGTTAACAATTGTGATTAAAATAGAGACAGAGGATGTATGTGGATGGATGCTTAGTGTGGATAATAACTGAATGATCAGGGAGGTGCCAGCCTAAGAATCCAATGTCATTGGCTGAAGAAGGCGACAAGTGGAAATAACCAGAGGACCCCCCCCCCCCAGAGGGCAGACTGGAATCCACCCAACAGCCTCAAGAATGGGAGAACCAAAGAACAAGATAACATCTGGCAGCACGGAGCCGTCAGGAATGTGCCATCTGCTGATTGATTCAGCAACAGCATGATGAAGCAATTCCCATAGACGGGCATAGGAAGAAATTCCTATAAAAATGGACTCTGGAAAGTGAGAACTTTGGGGTCTGATTCTGCAAACCAACTTCCAGGAGCATCAGATGAGCATCTGACAAGGCCCTGCTGCCTCCTCATGTCCAGGCCACCTGGCCAGTGGCTTGGCATGAGCAACTCTAAGGCTGGTAACTATGATAACAACCTTGCAGAACCTGTATGTGTGTGTGTGTATATGAATGAATGTGTGAATAAATATGAAATTGAATGGAATGTTATAGCTATAACTAACTGCTTACTATGATTCTTTCTGTATTCACAATAAATGTGGTATTTTGCCTTTTCCCCTTTAATAAGATCCTGCTGGTTTTTATTTTATTGGTATAACATCACTATGCAGTATAGCCATCCTGAAGTGCAGCACTCATTGCACACCATTGCAGACAGGAAGGCTGAGTATGATAACAGGACATATGCAAATCTGTGATTCTACCATTCCCCACCCCTCCCCCTTGCCCTGTTTCCCAAGCAGTTGTGTTTCTTTTCAAGAAATGGACTTTTTGGCTTTGAAAACATTCTTTATTATTGCATAAAGGAAAAGATACCTTAGCCCAGAAAAGAAACAGGCATTGGAAGTCAGCGTAGCAAACACAGATTCCTACTAACATTGGAACTACTGCACTTCACTCCCGTGCAGGGCACCAGACGTTACTGGTGGCTTTCAGCCTCAAATTGCTCCCTCAAGGCAACCCTAATCCTTGCAGCCCTGCGCTGGGCACCTCTAATAGCCCTGTTCTCTGGCTGTTCAAATTCAGCCTCCAGGTGTTGAACCTCCGAGTTCCATGCCTGAATGAATCATTCACCCTTCCCTTTACAAATGTTATGGAGGGTACAGCACGCGGATATAACCGCGGGGATGCTGTCATCAGCCAGGTCCAGCTTCCCATACAGAGAGCACCAGCGGCCCTTTAAATGGCCAAAAGCACACTCTACAGTCATTCTCCACTGGTTCAGCCTGTTGGTGAACCACTCCTTGCTGCTGTCAAGGCTCCCTGTGTAGGGTTTCATGAACCATGGCATTAAAGGGTAAGCGGGGTCTCAAAGGATCACAATGGGCATTTCGACTTCCCCCATGGTGATCTTCTGGTCTGGGAAAAAAGTCCTGGCTTGCAACTTCCTGAACAGGCCAGTGTTCCAGAAGATGCGTGCATCATGCGCCTTTCCGCGCCAGCCTGCGTTAATGTCAATGAAACGCCCACGGTGATGCACAAGCGCCTGGAGAATCATAGAGAAATACCCCTTCCGATTAACGTACTCGAAGGCTAGGTGGGCTGGTGCCAGAATTGGAATATGTGTGCCATCTATTGCCCTCCACAGTTAGGGAAACCCATTTGTGCAAAGCCATCCACAATGTCATGCACGTTACCCAGAGTCACGGTTCTTCTGAGCAGGATGCGATTAATGGCCCTGCAAACTTGCATCAACATGATTCCAACGGTCGACTTTCCCACTCCAAACTGGTTAGCGACCGATTGATAGCTGTCTGGAGTTGCCAGCTTCCAGACTGCAATAGCCACCCGCTTCTCCACCGTCAGGGCAGCTCTCAATCTCGTGTCCTTGCACCAAAGGGTGGGGGCGAGCTCCTCACACAGTCCCATGAAAGTGGCTTTTCTCATCCAAAAGTTCTGCAGCCATTGCTCATTATCCAGACTTGCACGACGATGTGATCCCACCATTTAGTGTTTGTTTCCTGAGCCCCAAAGCGCCATTCCACGGTGGTGAGCATGTCCGTGAATGCCACAAGCAAACTCGTGTCATATGCGTTACTCGAGTCGATATCATCGTTGGAGCCCTCACTGTCACTTTGGATCATAAGGAGTAACTCGACTGCCAAACATGATGTGCTGGCGAGACTCGTCAGTATACTCGTCAGCAGTTCGGGCTCCATTCCCGCAGACCGAAAGGGAAGACAGAGCGCGCAGTACAAAAAACGTTGAAAGATGGCGCCAAATGTGGATGGAAGCATAGGGATTGCTGGGATGCAAACCGATGCATCACAGAGCATTGGGACAGGACCCAGAATGCCCCGCACCCCCCGCACCCTTCCCACAAGCTACAGCACCAGAATGGGAAAAGGTGCTCTGTGGGATAGCTGCCCATAATGCACCACTCCCAATGCCACTGCAAGTGCCGCAAACGTGGCCATGCCAGTGCGCTTGCAGCTGTCAGTGTGGACAGACTGCAGCGCTTTCCCTACTGCAATCTCCGAAGGTGGGTTTAACTCAAAGCCCTCTACATCTGCAAGTGTAGCCATGCCCTAACTCAGGGTATGTCTACACTGAAACTAGGCACCTGCGGCTAGTCCATGCCAGTTGACTTGGACTCCCAGGGCCTGGGCTGCGGGGCTTCCACTGCAGTGTCGACTTCCAGGCTTGGGCTGGAGCCAAGGTTCTAGGACCCTGCCCCACAGCCCAAGCCCCATGAGCCCAAGTCAGCTGGCATGAGCTAGCCCCAGCTTTAGACATTCCCTCAAAGTGTCATTGCTAAATACAAGATTTGAACAGAGAGTTTAGCATAAACAGTTAACACATATTTCAAGGGACCATTCAAGGTGAAGTGGCCCATTAACACTGTTCAAGTCATAGAGGGGAAGAGGAGGGGGGCGTTGTTAGTGGGTTACAGAGTAACAGCCCTGTTAGTCTGTATCCCCAAAAAGAAAAGGAGTACTTGTGGCACCTTAGAGACTAACCAATTTATCTGAGCATGAGCTTTCGTGAGCTACAGCTCACTTCATCGGATGCATACATGGGTTACAGACTGTTGCAATAAGCTATAAATACAGTGTCTCCACTAACAATCCCACTAGCTGCTTCTCCCACCCTTCCTTTCCTCCCTATGACTGGTGGGGTGTTAACCAGTCATCATGAATGATCCCTTGAAATACGCGTTAACTACCTTATGCTAAACAGTCTGTTCAAATCTTGTATTCAGCAGTGACACTTTGGGTTAGTTTCCCCAGACCTGAAGAAGAGCTCTGTGTAAGCTCAAAAACTTCTCTCTCATCAATAGAAGTTGGTCCAATAAAAGATATTTTATCTTCACCCTCCTTGTCTTTCTAGTAGCCTGTCACCAACACGGCTACAACAACACTGCACACTACTGGTACAGTTTCATATTTTAAATGATACAAAACTGCTATCAGCAAGAACACAAAATATTGAAAATTAAGGCCCCAATCCTACAAACATTTAAGCAGATATATAACTTTACTTGTATGAATTGACTCCAATGGGCCTCCTGGTGCTTAAAGTTAAGCATGTTTTTGCAGCATAAGTGTTTATAGCATATGGGGCTAAAGTAGTTATTCACTAAAAACCATTCTCTTAGTCATATAAAATATTTGTTTATGTGGTAAAAGTCTAAATAACTTTTCATTGTTTACACTGAAACAGTTTTGTTTTGAAGTGACAAAGTTATTGTGAACATGTTTTAATACACACAGGTCAACATTTTCAAAAACAGGAACCTAAAGTAAGACTAAATTTAGGCATCTACATGACTTATGGGCACAAGTCCCACTGACTTCAAATCCTGATGGACCAGTATAGCCTGGTTGGAGCACTTCAACATTCTTGACTCAATGCCTGGGGAAGGCGGTGTAGGTTGCAAATATAGCCCGGGCTATTTGCTATCAATTTAGTGTTTGAGTTTGTGTTGTTCTCATGATACAGATTTTAATAAGGCCTTGGACTTTTCTATTTCAGCATAGATGTGCAATTCTAAGTGTGAAACTTCGTAGAGATGTTTTTTCTATTACATCAGCCCTACACCTTTGCCCTGGCCGAGGCACTCTCTGGCCAGTTGCTAGATGGTAAAAATTTTAATGCAGAAATGGCAGAAGTGTTCAATGAATAGTTTTGTTCTGTATTTGGAAAACAACAGGATAATAGACTTGTATCACATGAGGCTGATGAAATACTTTCCAGTCCATTAGTAACCAAAGAGGATGTTAAACAGCATCTATTAGGGATAAAACTTTTTTAAATCAGCAGGCCCAGATAACTTCAATCCAGAATCCTGGAAGAACTGGCTGAGGAAGTCTCTGGCTCGCTGATATTAATTTTTAATAAAACTTGGAATACTGGGGAAATTCCAGAAGACATCAGGATAATTAACCATGGGAACAACTGATTAAGGGTTCTGGTGGATTTTCCATCACCAGCAATTTTTAAACCAAGAGTGGATGTTTTTCTATAAAATATGCTCTAGGAATTATTTTGGGGAAGTGCTAGAGTGTGTGTTATACAGGAGGTCAGACTAGATCAGAATGGTTCCTTCTGGATTTATAATTGATGAATCTATGAAATCTGAAATTCTACTAACAATTAGGAAACGTATTAAAGAAACAAGCACAAAACATCCATTTAAAAAAATTAAGACTCTCAAACAGGAATAAAAAAAAATAGCAACATAGAACTAACATTTTTAAAGGTCAATTAACTTACTTTTTAATCTTGATTTTACTTATTTTTATTATTATTTTAAATACACCCTGGCCTGATGCCTCTGATGTAGGCCACAAGAAGCTGTTCCATACCCCTAATTATTTTTGTTGCCTCTTTCTGTACCTTTTTCTATTCCAGTATATCTTCTTTTGAGATGGGGTGACCAGATCCGTACACAGTATTCAAGATGTGGGTGTACCATGGATTTCTATAAAGGCAATATTACATTTTCTGTCTTATTATCTATCCCTTTCTTAATGATTCCCAACATTCTGTTAGATTTTTTGACTGTCGCTGCATATTGAGTAGATGTTTTCAGAGAACTATCCACAATGACTCCAGGATTTCTTTCTTGAGTGGTAACAGCTAATTTAGACCCCATCATTTTGTATGTATACTTGGGATTATGTTTTCCAATGTGCATTACTTTTCATTTATCAACATTGAATTACATTTGCCATTTTGTTGCCCAGTCACCCAGGTTAGTAAGATCTCTTAGTTCAGTCCAAACCAGACTGCGAAGAGTTACAATCTTGAGTAGTTTAGTATCATCTGCAAATTTTGTCACCTCACCGTTTATTCCTTTTTCCAGATCATTTATGAATATGTTGAATAATACTGGTCCCAATCCAGACCCTTGGTGGGCACCACTATTTACCTCTCACAATCTGAAAACGGACCTATTGCTACCCTTTGTTTCCTATTTTTTAAACCAGTTACTGATCCATGAGAGGACCTTCCCTCATATCCCATAACAGCTGTCAAGATTCCTCCCCCACTCTGAACTCTAGGGTACAGATGTGGGGACCTGCATGAAAAACCTCCTAAGCTTATCTTTACCAGCTTAGGTCAAAACTTCTCCAAGGTACAAAATATTCCACCCGTTGTCCTTGGATTGGCCGCTACCACCACCAAACTAATACTGGTTACTGGGGAAGAGCTGTTTGGACGCGTCTTTCCCCCCAAAATACTTCCCAAAACCTTGCACCCCATTTCCTGGACAAGGTTTGGTAAAAAGCCTCACCAATCTGCATAGGTGACTACAGACCCAGACCCTTGGATCTTAAGAACAATGAACAATCCTCCCAACACTTGCATCCCCCCTTTCCTGGGAAATGTTGGATAGAAAACCTCACCAATTTGCATAGGTGACCACAGACCCAAACCCTTGGATCTGAGAACAATGAAAAAGCATTCAGTTTTCTTACAAGAAGAGTTTTAATAAAAATAGAAGTAAATAGAAATAAAGAAATCCCCCCTGTAAAATCAGGATGGTAGATATCTTACAGGGTAATTAGATTCAAAAACATAGAGAACCCCTCTAGGCAAAACCTTAAGTTACAAAAAAGATACACAGACAGAATTAGTTATTCTATTCAGCACAATTCTTTTCTCAGCCATTTAAAGAAATCATAATCTAACACATGCCTAGCTAGATTACTTACTAAAAGTTCTAAGACTCCATTCCTGGTCTATCCCCTGCAGAAAACAGCATATAGACAGACACACAGACCCTTTGTTTGGTTTTGGGGGATGTGCAAGGCATCAATAAGGCAAAGCCGGGGGAATCTCCCCCTGCTCCATCCCTACTTGAGTAAGCAGCACTCCCCTGCCTCCTATGCAGGTGTGTGACAGCTTCTGCTCCTGTTTCAATCTACTTTAATCACCGGGACAGTGGGCTGTAATGTGTGCCCGCCTCTGCTGCTGGAGGAGTTTGGGAAATACTCTGTGAACGGATCTGCATGGAGTTTTCTTTCCTCTCTGCCCCCTTGCACCTTGTGTTTTATAATGGTGGGGTGATCCTACCCTTAGTTATCGTATTCTTCCCATTTTCTTGCATCAAGTGATTTCTGTACATGATTTCACTGATTAACTCCTCACTTTGACTTTGCATCATCGTCCTTATCCACTTCTAATCACCCTCTTCCAATCCTTATATGGCCCCTAACCCTCCCCTTCCCAACACCCAACTTCTCCTCCTTTGTTTCTTACTCTTCCCAGCTTGTTATAACAGTATGTCTAAGTGCTGCGTTTAATGTTATGTCTTGAATTAAGTCTTCAGGGAAATTTTGCGTCTAAGGTTAGACTGGAAACTCTTCAGGGCAGGGGCAGTGTATTTTATGTTTTGTACAGTGCCTTGCACAGTTTAGCTGGTGCAACATAATGGAAAAATTCTTTGGGGAAGGGACCATCTCTAATCTGTAACAAGACTTTTGTGCTGTCTAAATTTATAGTACTAGATATATATATGTTTAATAATAATCTATACAATTTCTAATGAGGGAATCTTATTGCATCATAGGCACCAACTCCGTGCGTGCTCCAGGGCTAGAGCGCCCGTGTTAAAAAAAAAAGGTGGGTGCAGCCCCTCTGTTCCGCTCCGTCCCCACCAGCGTCTCCCAGCGTGTAGGAGGCACTGAGGGAGAAGAGTGACGGCGGTGTGTGTTCAGGGGAGGGGGCAGAATGAGGCAGGGTGAAGGTGGGCCTTGGGGAAGGAGTGAA
This sequence comes from Lepidochelys olivacea, assembly GCF_965140295.1. Classification (NCBI taxonomy): domain Eukaryota; kingdom Metazoa; phylum Chordata; order Testudines; family Cheloniidae; genus Lepidochelys; species Lepidochelys olivacea. Next base: position 172,535,125 of record NC_140412.1, on the reverse strand, counting down.
GTGAGGGCGGGGCCTGGAGCGGAGTGGGGGTCGAGCACCCACCGGCACATTAGAAAGCCAGCACCTCTGTATTGCATTATTCATCATCCTATTCAGAGGAGTTAATTGTTTCAGTTATTTTACAGCGTATGTTGTATTTCATCCCTTTCATCTAGGGTGTCCCTTTAATTTTCTCCTCCTTTATTCCTTTAGAAGCTAATCTTTTATGTTCCTCTATTCCAGTCACTTTCCCTACTGTTTGCTGCATTCTCCAAGTAATCCTTTGAACACACATTTTTAAAGTAAGTCTCTTTAAAAAGACTTTAAGAGAATCCTTTTTAGGACTCTACCAGGATATATATTCAGCATCTATCTGTTCCATATTTGTTTGTGTGTGTTATATATCCTTGTCAAATTCACTCTTCTGTTGAGCAGAGTCATCTTTATATATCCATACTGGCTACCATTGTTGAATAGGGATCTCTAGGCATAAATAGTTTATCATTGATTTTCTTACTCTAATCTCCAGTAGTTTTTCTTCCAGCCCTTGAAGTTTGCTGATGCACAATTTTCAGGCTCGTGCTGGTAACATGACACTAAACTATTTTCATTGTTGTTGTTGATTATATGCATTTATTATCAGATTAATACAAGTTTTTAATTGATTTGCCTCCAAGGTTCAGGCAGCTTTAGAACTGTCTGGCCGGCTTGTATTTTCTAATTTCACTCTTTGCCTCCTTCACCATCATGGAGATCTTTATTTACCATTCATCCCTGGAGGTATCTCAGTTTAATATTCTGCTAATCCTGTGAAGAACTCACATTTCTGTGACTGAGTTTAGTAAATCACTAAAGACATCTGAAAATTTAAACATGGACTCAAACAAACAAACAAACCAACCCTTCTTTAAAACCGACACCTGGGGTGAAGTTCATCCCAAAGTAGATCTGCACCAAGGTCCTGTGCACTTAGGGTGACCAGATGTCCTGATTTTATAGGGACAATCACGATTTTGGGGTCTTTTTCTTATATAGGCTCCTATTACCCCCAACCCCCGTCCCGATTTTTCACACTTGCTGTCTGGTCACCCGATATGCCTTGCATATGCCCCACCTAAGTCTGTTATGTCGAGCTTACCTGATTGATTCCATACAGGGGTTGGGTACCAGCTTAGTTTGATGGGGTAGAGGAAATGATCACAGTAAGCTGAAAAGGCTGCACTATCCTGAATACTAGAATTGGTCAAAAAAAATAATTTTATGAAGGCTTTCTTCCATAGAAGAAACCATTGCATAGTTTGAAAACTGATTTTTTTATTTTTTTGTCATATTCAAAACATTTCAACCATCTCTACTATCACACAGTTGTGGTCAACATCATGGTTACTGGCTTGATAGTTAAAAATTGTGTTAAAATACGGTTGTTTGGGTATGACCTTGATTATTATACTTGAGGTAGGTTGAATTGCAAGGGTCATGGACAGTGTATTTGAGAGTCTGTATGAGAATTGAGCTGTAGCTCACAAAAGCTTATGCTCAAATAAATTTGTTAGTCTCTAAGATGCCACAAGTACTCCTTTCCTTTTTGCAGATACAGACTAACACAGCTGCTACTCTGAAACCTGTATGAGAAGGTGGTGTATATAGCTTTACACTTTTTGGGGGTGGAGTGGGGTGGGATACTTTTTTTCTTTCTTTCTCCCTGTGGTTTTGTGTTATGCATTGTTGTCAATCAGCAACCTTAGGTATTTTGCCCCTAGGCATCATCTACGTTTGAATGTAGACAAAACCATATCATTTGCATTCTGTGAACGTTTCAGCACTCCAAATGTTGTATCACAAATACTTGCATAAGCATATTTTACCACGGATATTCAAACATTCACTAAATTTTTTTTTAACTATTTGATTGTAAAATTCACAGTTACTTCTACATTGGTTAGATAAACCATATGGTATTATTTGTATTACCTTCTTAAATGTATTCACTTCTTATTGCTAACACCAATTGTTCAAAAATCACGAGACGGGATGCCAAAAAACAATGATATTGGCTTAAAAATAATACATTTGGTATTCTTTTGGTTTGTTTTGGCATCTGCACCTTTAGAGTGCACTTAAGTCATGTTTTAAGCTTTTTTCTATAATCATAAAAGCTGAAAACTTTCGTTATTTAAAAAAAATAAAAGTACCCGGAGATTCTCATAATTGCTTGCCTCCAGGATTTGGGTCTGTAAGAAAAACACAAAATTTCATCCAAGGGATCATAAAAATCATAAGAATCAGCAATACTGGATGACAAAGGTAACAACCAACACAACAGGAGTTTCAAGTGATGGTGATTTGTTGCAGCAGTTCTAGGATCTGTTTGGTTATTGGGCCTTGTGCTACTTTTCTGACATGATATTCAGTATGCTTTTGTTATTCATTACACTTGTTTGTTCATTAGTAATGGGCCTGACCTAAAACCCAGTCCTAAATATCACCAGATTTTAATATTTAGAGCCAGCTCCTGATCTGAATTTTGTAGCTCCCCTATTTCTGAAAGGTGCTAAAATAAACCCCAGGATTATAAACTACCCTAAATTTTGGGAGTTCAACTCTGGATCCAAATTTTTCAATTCAGGACTCTCTTTAATACTCAGAAGCCTTCATGTAAGAAAGTGTTATGAATAAAACTTTATTCTTTAATTAATGGAAGATCCTATTAAAAGCAATGTGTAGTTGAGATTCTGTTCTCTGGTATAACTGTATTAAGCCAGAGTAACCCCACTTACTTCAGTGAGTACAACTAAACTCAGGCTCTAGCCCTCACTCTTTCAGTTTTCAGTACTTCGATACTCAATTTCCATGAGCTGCTTTCACTTCCTTTCTAATTCTTTCCTTTTGGAGATGCCATTCCATATTTGTTTGACTAAAAACATGGCAGGTACACATGAATGTTCTAGCTGAGATGGTGAGGTAACTGGAGAAGCTCTGCAATAATTTATGAATACTGTATGTTGACCTGATCGCCGGGATGTGCCCGGTCTGAATATATTGGTTTAGTTTAATAGGGGGCTGTAAGGAAAAACAGGCAGGAAGTGAAAGAATGGCTCAAGATAAACCACCTTTCAGCAAACACGTGAGGGTTGTTAAGGGATAATGCCCGGACAGTTAATTTGAAGATTTTACCTCCTCCCCTAGAAAACCTGCAAAGCTAGTTTTGTCCGGACAGTTCCAAAGCCTGGGAACACAGAAGAACAAAGGAATGCTGGCAGTTTAGAAAGGGTCTCTCTCAAGGGGGGTAGAGAGGTTGTTTGGGGCATTTGTCACAATTCAGGGCAACTGCACCTATATTCCCTGTCCAGAGGTCACCAAGGGCACCCCCTTTTAGACTTCCAGCTCCCAGCCATTACCTCTTTTGGACAGAGACCCACAGCTCTCTCCCTCCTGACCAGGATATTTCCAAAGTTCCCTGTCTACACTGTGATATTCCCAGCAAGCCAGACTGTTTAAAAGGCCAGTATCTGTGCTTTGCTTTCTCTCCAGAGGCTGTGCTACACAGCTCTTTATAACCAAAAATATTTATTGTTAAGGTGAAAGTATTATCGAGAAGACATATTTAAAACAATGAAAGAACCTACACACATGCTAAAACTATTACTAGCGGTCACACCAGCTCCAACTTTGGGCTCTGGTAGGTGTTAGTCCTTCAAAACCCACAGCTAGGTTTTCCCTGTGGTTGCAAGTTTGTAACTGTCTCAGATTCAGAACCAAAGTTATCACAAATTGTTCATCTTTCTTTTATGCAGCTTGGACCTTTTATCTTGACCTCATGTTACAGGTGATAAGCAGACAGTAACTCATTCCTCAAGGCATAGTTTCAAAAGGCTGGGTATTTGCATTCACCTCTGAGATAGTCCCCAGGAAAACCATTTAGCACTTTTTGTTTCAAAAGTCCATTCTTGTCTGACACATTGTTCAAAATAGTCCTTTTACTAAGTTACATACAATCCAGGCCCACAGTTATACATAAACCATTAACTTAATACAATAGGCTGCAAAGATACTTAAACCTAATTCAATAAGATCTCCCAAGGGTATTGCAAGAAGTCGCTGTATCTGTTAGAGTTTGGGGGAACCAGACTAAAGCAATGGATGGATTGTCTGAAGAAGTTAGGCCTGCCTAGGTTACCATCAGGTAGGTTATGGTAAGCCTTTAGATAAGCTAGCTATGCATACAGTCTGCATGTTGTTCTAAAATCATCTCTCTAACTGCTGTGTTCCTACTGCAAAACAAACAATACTTGGGTTTAAGAAGGCTGTTTGGTCACTCTATTTGCTACTCGTCACAGATGCCTGAAGAAAAGAACTGCAGGTACCAAACACCATAGGCGCTGACTCTGTGGTTGCTCGGGGGCTGGAGCACCCACGGAAAAAAAACAGTGGGTCAGCACCCACCACCTGATCAGCTGTTTGGTGGCCCCTGCCATTCAGCTCCTCTCCCCCCATACAGCATCTCCTGCTCGCCGCTAATTAGCTTTTCTGCAGGAGGCACTGGGGGGGGAAGAGGAGGAGCGAGGGCAGGAAGAGGTGGAGTGAGGGTGGGGCCTTGGGGAGAGGGTGGGGCGGAAAGAGGCAGAGCAAGGCTGGGCCTTGGGAGAAGAGGTGGAGTGGGGGCGGAGCACTCCCGTGGAAAGCTGAAAAGTCAGCGCTTGTGCTGTGCTAAAAGACAATCACACCTGCTGAGTAAGCACAAAGTACTGTAGCCCCAGGCCCAGCCTAAGAGTGGGAGAATTGTGGAATTCCACCCCAGGAGGGGAAAAGGCACAAAAGGTGAAGGGGTGTGGGAGATGCCAGGAAGGGGACAGAGGTGCAGCTAGCCCTGTGACTGTGACAGAGTCTCTCTCAGTGAATTCCATGTGATGATATACGCTCATCCCGTTCTCCATCTGGATTGGGATACACAAATGCATGCATATGCCAATCAAAAATACTTACTTTTGACCTCATTCGTCCTCTCCATTTGTATTGTTACACACCTGTATTTATCTGCTCTTGTCAAAGCTAATCTGGAGGACCCTGAAAAATTAGTTATCTGCATTCCATGCAGACTCACACAAACATACATCTGGCCAGACGTGTACAAAAGGAGGGCTGGTAAAATCCATTGTCTAATATTTGCTTAAAGGGGAACTGAAATGCTCTATTGTAAAATAAAGAAGTAAAAATAACACGTTGTTTAAGATCCCTAATCACTAAGCCCGTATGTACAGTAAGTAATGGAGCTGGTATTAACTGATCTAAGTATTATGTAGTTGTCTTTGCTGTAGTGCCCAAATACCTCTCTAGTACTGAACTGTAATCGGTAAAATCCACCAGCAGCAAATATACCCAATTTGGTTCAAACCCAGGAGTCCTGATTCTGCCATTGTCCAGAAGCCCTGCTTCTGATACAGTTTCCCTACCCCCACAGCCAGATTGGGAGAGTATCAGCTTTGTTTTTTGTGGGTGGGGGAAAAAGTACAGTATGTAACCTTTTCTCTCCCCATATCCTCCAACCTCTGATGTCATGTTAGCTCTGGGGAGGACGTGTTCAATACCACTGTGATCTGTGTGAGGATACTAGATAGGTAACATATCCCAGAGCTGGTGTGTGTCTTTGTGCAGGGAATTAGAGAAAGAGTGGGTGGAGGTTTTCTGCTAAGTAGAGGAGAGGGGAATCTGCCTTGTCCCCAGCCAGGGCTCTAATACAGGGGAGCTGTCACCACCATGGAGCAAGGGGTCACCACCACGGAGCAATGGGTCACCACATGCGACTGGAGCATAAGAATAATCATCATGTTGGCACTGCTGGGCTCCCTAGGCTGCTGGTTTGTTTTGTTCTTCTGCTGAAGTATCCTGTTATCAAGAGTTGGAAACCTGCAGGGAGATACTGACTCCTTCTGTCTCACTAGGGAAGGTGCAGCTCTTCAACTCACCATGGACATAAAGGAGGAAGGCGTTTCCCTTCTGGTTACTGGAATCTAGTAGAAGGAGAAACCCTAGGAAAGAGACAACCCTGCGGAGATGGCTTTGGCTGAAATGTCACTACGTTTAAGTAAGATATGAGTGTTCAATGCAGTAGTGATGACAACCCTTTTCTATGGAGCAGACACATGGCCATTAAAAACAGCTGAGGATAGGAAACTAAACAGTTTTCAGTGTCAAAAGTAATAGCATATTCTCAAAATACAGGTTGGGTTTTTTTTTGCTTCACATAAGGAGATACATAGACAATCCTGGCAACTGTGAACAAGATGACTGCAAGGGTGGTGTGTTAGGGGGCTTATTCCTTCACCCACTTACTTTCCTGGTCCTTCTCGCATGAACAGAGAGCAACAATACCCGAAGTCCAAAGGTGCAAACAATTTGATGTTTATTGGGGTGAACTTCCAGCAAGCACGATTCCAGTTTCCTTCCTTAGTGTCCCCCTTCCTAGCTCTGACACCACAGAGCCTCACACCTGTGTCCCTGTTCCCATTCCTGCCCTTAGCAAAACATGATTCCAATTTCCCCACCCCCATTCCCTGTTCCCATCCCCCCCCCCCCCCACACACACACCCACTCACTCACTCACTCACTTCCTGATTGACGGCAGACTATATAGTAAAACTTGAGTTCTGCTTAGCTATACCTTAACCAATCATTTTCCTGAAATTTAACTAACCAATCCTAACATATTGTAACAGGATTATGTAACCAATTATATCCCACCACCTTAATTAGTTTACACCCAGCAAAATTAATTATACAGCAGACAGGAACAATCACAGAACCGGACAGAGATTATACAGACAAACAATAGCAAAGTGGGAACTATAACAACAAAACAATACGTAAGTGAGGATTTCACATCCCAGCTATTGATAAGTGAGTTCTTGCCAGACAGGATGCTATCAAACTAAGTTTCCTTTTACATTTTCTAGGCACTTCCCTTTCTCTGGAGGCGATAGGCACTATCAGGACAGGATTGTATTCCTAACAGCCGAATAGCACCTTATTTCAGTGTGACTAGTTTGGAATGTGAGGATGTGACCGTTTGCTTCCCAGCTTATGGCTGCCTCTGTTGCTTAGCCAAAGGCCTTAGCCTAAGAACAGGGCCTCAGACTGTCACAGTAAGAGAAGGACCTTACACTGGCAGACAGTGATTTTGATTCTTTCTTTTATACCTCTATAGCTAGCCAAGTGATAAGAATACACCTAAATTTTTAGAGTATAAGCCTTTAGAGACAGGCCTGAATATCTATATCCTAACATGGGGTCATGTCCAATGTTTAGAGCAGAAGGTACGCTTTTACTGAAGGTTTATAGAGCTGAGGTTGAAGGAAGTAGAGCACAAGGCAGATCACAAATGAGGTTGGAAGATGCAATTTTGAGAGATTTAAGAAGCCTAAATTCTTTCATACGGTCTCTGTCAAAGGAAGACCATCTAGGATAGACTGTTCAGGATAGAAGTCCCTTCTACACACCACCATGGCTACATCATAGCCACCCAAATCTGCTGCTGATGTTGCTTATTTTGTGTTAATAAAGCCAGTGTCTGGGAAGGGAATGAGTTACTGAACGTATGAAGTGTATGTTGACTGTTTTGGAACAACCAGGGGCATGCGCAGGAATTTAAATTTGACCGCTTTTGGAGGGGCATGTTCTGTGCCCGCACCGCAGCCCCAGGGCCGAAGAAGCCCACTCTCCTTTCTGTGGCCCTGGAGGAGTTCTGTGCCCTCACGGATTATTGCGGGGGCCCGTCCCCCTGCTTGCTGCACCTTGTGCATGCCCCTGGGAACAGTGTGAAAGTGCCCCCTACTAACAGGCAGCCAAGCTATTGTGAAGGTAATGTAAAGGACCAGCTACCCTTTCAGGATGGCTCTGCCTTGTTTTGTGAAATTATGTCCCCATCCAGAGTTTAACAATGCAGGAGCTGTTCTGCCAGGTATTCTTCTTTGGAGAGTCAACATATTTACATCACAGCAAAAGAAACTATGACAGCATCAATTCTATTCTTTTTCCCTATGAGGAAATGAATATTTAGCACTATGATTGGAGTGGAAATAATGCACTTAGTTTCTCCCCTGAGGTGACATCCATATTCATTTCTGTGTCATGGCAACTGACAGAGACTATTATATGCTACTTCAGTCTCAAATCATGAGACAGTGATTATATGCAGTAGCTCTCTGCAATTCTTTACCAGCAAGATCAAGTGTTCACAGCAGAATTCAAAGATGCTTGGGTGTCTGATGTTACTGTTTCTCAGCCAGATTAGTAGGAGATTGATGGCCAGCTCTTCTTTATAGTTCTTCTAAACAAGGTTTTTAGCATATCTCAAGAGGAAACTGAATAACTGGTGACACTGAGATCCTAGGGATTGCACAGGGTGAAATTCACTATATGTTCATAAAGCCATGATAACTGAGCTTTATCCAAGTAAAATATGTAAGGGATTGGTAGTAGCAAAATCCACATCCTGAGGTCAAGACAGGGGACTGCAAAAACCCAACCTTGCTGACACGGTTCCTACTTATGGGCTAGAATAACAGCCTGTACTGCTTGCATGGGGTGTTAGCGTCACTGGATGCACGAAGTAAGCACAGGACCCCTGGCCTGCTCTATTGCTGCCTTATGCTCTGACCTGCGTGGGGCTGACATAAGCACTCCCTGTGGAGTGCAAGAGGTACAGAGAACCACTACACAGCCACTTAGCCAGAGGCTATCCTCACATAATCCCACCCTGGGACTTGGGAGGTACAGCGGGTCTTGTTTGGGCCGTTGGCACCAGGGTGTATTTCACCCCAAGATAATATGGCAAAATCTCAATGGTCTGAACCCTCATTAGCCAAAACTTTTATTTACATCAGTGCCAGATATATCCCAACAAGTTTGAATGAAGCTCTGATCCTCAAGCTTAAACTGCAGATCGACTAAGTGTAGAAGGAATGACTATGACGACTATGAATAGGCTATGAGAATGTCAGTGAATGTAGTCATATACATTATGGAAGGTCATCAGGTACTACAGAGATGGAGGAGGTATTAAAAAAATGTAGAGAGGTAAGTAGGTAGATAGGGTTTTACTGGTCATAACCTATCAAAACTGTGAATCTTGCTTATATGTTTTAATGACTGTCCGGTTTGGCCAATGTACATGGCAGGGGGCAGTGAGTGCACGAATCATGTGGAGGTAGAAAAGGAGCCAATATTCTGTCTGAGCCTTATTATGGGCCCAATCCTGTCTCTTATTCCACCGATGTAAAAGACCTTCTGGCAGAGGAATGTCTGTGGTTCCATGGCACTAGGGTATACAGGTTGGGGAGGCCACAACCAGCATGCATACGTTTCAGCTTGGGTATCAGTGGGGCTCAGCTGTGTAATGGGGGCAGGGAAAAGCCAAGGGAAGGGGTTTGGGGCCTGGAGACTGAAGTTCTGTGATTATGCTGACGCTTTGCTTCTTTCCCCAGGTGGGGCAGCATTAGGGCTCCTAGATAGGAATAGCATTCACTGTGCTCTGATGGGTTTGAATAGAGATTGGGAGTGGTTGGGTCATTACACATATTGACTCTATTTCCCTGTGTTAAGTATCCTCACACCTTCTTGTCAACCGTCTAAATGGGCGATCTTGATTATCACTACAAAAGTTTTTTTCTCCTGCTGAGAATAGCTCAGCTTAATTAATTAGCCTCTTACAGTTTGTATGGCAACTTCCACCTTCTCTGTATGTGTGTCTATAATCTTCTTACTATATGTTCCATTCTATGCGTCCGATGAAGTGGGCTGTAGCCCACGAAAGTTTACGCTCTAATAAATTTGTTAGTCTCTAAGGTGCCACAAGTACTCCTTTTCCTCTTACTGCATCATTATTGGTGCATATTCCATGATGCACACAGTAGTTTGGAAAGAAATGTATACATACTTGAGCCAAAAAAATGAACAAATATTGAAACAAATGGGAAACCTTTTGCTAAGAGAAGAAGAAACATTTATATATAGTAAACTATCTGAAAGTTTTATCCTTTCACTAGTGTTTGTTTTAAAAATTAATTTAATAATAAATTATTTGCTTGACTGTTCATTGTTACAAATAATAATGGTAACTACAAAGTATCGTCAAGTCCACTTCAAAGACCTGAGGCATTTCTTCAGGATGAGCTGCCTAAAGAGAAAAGTTAGAATTGTTCAACTATAGAACTAATCCACAAAAAATAAAGTCATTTTAATTCATTCCCAAAAGGAAAAAAAATGAAACTAATCCTCTGGAAAGTGGTTTCAGCACAACAGGCAAAAGAAAAACAGAGTAGTAACAAAAAAAGGAGGACTTGTGGCACCATAGAGACTAACAAATTTATTTGAGCACAGCACAGCTCACTTCATCAGATGCATGTAGCTCACAAAAGCTTGTGCTCAAATAAATTTGTTAGTCTGTATCCGCAAAAAGAACAGGAGTACTTGTGGCACCTGAGGGACTAACACGGCTGCTGCTCTGAGATTAGTCACAGTAAATGGACTCACACTTCTTTCTCCTCCAGAAAATCAGATTGTAATAACAATATGAAAACAGGTACCAAAAGTTACCTCTCTTAAAACTGACACTCAAACCTTGTACAGGAAAAAGTTATGCCCTGATCATTATATCTCATATATTACTGATCACAGCCTTGGCTTCTGTATACATGAGACATAATCCTCTCAGTTGTCTAGAGAATAAAAATCCATATGAAAAATATTCTCTCCCCACATCTTTTTTTAAAAAGAAAGATATAAAGATCATTTTAAAAATGTATCTATTTTGGCAGGGGGGCTGAGAGAGGAGGGTATGCACTTTCTTTTTAAAAAAAGATGTGGGGAGAGAATATTTTTCATATGGATTTTTATTCTCTAGACAACTGAGAGGATTATGTCTCGTGTATACAGAAGCCAGGGCTGGGACCAGTAATATATCACTCCATGCAGAAAATCCACATTCCAACCTGGTGTATTACCTAAGGACATCCTCCGATGTAAATGAGCATAGCTTCATTGACTGTAAACTCTTCAGGCCCTGGGACTGTCACTTACCATAAGTTTGTTCTGTACCTAGCAGTGGGGTCCTGATCTTGACGGAGGCCTTCAGGTACTTTTTTAATGCAAATAATAGGTAATAATTGAAGTTAATGGAGCTATGCAGTTTACACTAGCTGAAGATCTAGACCCAGCTGTCCAAAACTATAAAAACCAAAATGGAGACCTACTGCACATGCTGACTGAAACTTAACTGCTACTGAAACAGTATAGTAAAACATACTCACAGAAATGCAAACCTCATCCTTATGAAAAAGTCAAATAGAATTTAAAAAGGATGAACTCAATTCACTTGCAAAACTTTCCACAGTCACCAGCAACAGAACACTAGACTCTAAGTAGTCAATAAATTCTACCATGGGGAAAGGGCTATTGTATAGCTAGAGGGCAAGCTACAAACTCTGACCATATTTGGTTTCCTTTAATTGATTCCAGGAAGAAAACAACCATGACCCTCTCATAAACAAGTTAAAAACTAACAAACAAACCCACAACTTAAAGCTTATTCAATATGTAGTGATGAAAAACAAAGATTAAAAAACAATGACTTTCCTGAAATACATCAATACCGTCCATGGGACAAAGGGAGAATAACTGATACCAAAACCAGTTTAGGAGATCAGCACCCTGATTCCTGGGATCAAGTCTTTTATTGCAGACTAATCTCTGGAAATCATGATAAAGATCTATCATGAATATTTAAATTTTGGAGGTATAAGGGCACTGCAGTTCCTTCTCCCAAATGAAGTCAAAACACCACTGGCGGTAACCTGCCCAAACAATTTAGCACTGATCTTTAAGCCTTACCAATTTATTATAGTTCCTAGCAATTAATTTACTTAAGGGTTTCTTCAACCTGAGAAAAACTTAAAAAAATAGATACATAAAACACCAAAGTAGAAGAGGCATTTTTCCAGGGAATATTCCCCCTCAACATTCCTAACCAGGACTTTGACACAAATATACTAGAGGTCGCTCTTGAAGAATTCATAGGTTTACCTTAATTTTCGCTCCAAGTTTTAAGCAAAGTTTTAGTGCTGTGGAAATGTGCTGCTTTATTTGATCCCCATGTTCTGGGCAGAGCCCTGTTGATATGTACTGAATTAACAGCCCTGGATACTGAAGTCTTATATTCATGGAACAGGTATAGCATGGATCGTGGCAGGACAAGCAGTGGGATGAATTCAGGTCTTCCTCCACTCTCCCTATCTTGGGTAAACAGTGCTTTTCCACAGTTCCCCCTCCCCTTTGGGCAGTGTGGTGAGTTCCCCTTCTTGTTACAATCAACTTTAATCACTGCCTGCAAGGTTCCTGGCTCCTCTCTACCTATGCATAATTGTGCCTTACTCCTCCTGACCTAGAGGGGCCACTTCTAGGTTTGAGAGAGAATAGTTCTGTGCTCTTTCACTTTCTGGTGTTTATTCTAAGTTTGCTCACAACTGGTCAGTTGATAATTGTGGTTTTTAACACTGGGACTCGACCTGTAGGAACTGGAATGGGCCCCTAAAACTGAGTTCACAAAAGCCATTACAGAGCCTTTTGCCATGTCATGTTTTCTCTAGGATCTATGCTGCAACAAGGCATTTTGAAAAGCTTCAAACAGCTTTATAGAGAAGCCCAACCAAACAGGAGGCATTCAATAAGGTTGATGTTCTTGACTTTAAAAAGCAACCTCTTATTTTGTAAAAACTAAATCCTCAGTAGAAATGAGCATATACAGGCCTGTAGAAAATCTGAGGAAAAACTCCCTAAGTCCAGAAAAAAACCTTCCTTTATTAATCACAGTCCCAATGGAAATAAAGGTAGCTACTAGCTGGGGTCAATTTAGCACAACTGCTTTCCTCTCATTACACTGATTATGGGAGCAGGGAAGGCAGTTGTGATCAGATCAGGACTGGGGTGGAAAACAGATGGGGCCTAGTCTTCTAATAAATGAGGCTCTCCTTAGCAGGGATCTTCTTATTGTTAACCATGCTTTTTATGGTATTGCCTAAGGACCAGCCAAAAAAGGGACCCCCATTGTTCTTGGCACTGTAGAAACAGAGGAGCAGATGGTCCCTGGCTGGAAGAGTTGACAGTCTGAGTAGAGAAGACAGACACCAGGTCAGGGAATGGGTAGAACACACAAGGAGAGGTTTCAGAGTAACAGCCGTGTTAGTCTGTATTCGCAAAAAGAAAAGCATGTGTGTATAAAAAGATCTTCTATACTTTCCACAGTATGCATCTGATGAAGTGAGCTGTAGCTCACGAAAGCTTATGCTCAAATAAATTGGTTAGTCTCTAAGGTGCCACAAGTACACAAGGAGAGTGAACAATCGGACAGTAGCAAACAGCATGTTAGTGCCCCAATTGTTTGTTGTTGGTTTTGGTGGGTTTACTCAGAAAGCGATCAGCTAAACAGAAAGAAAAGGGAAGAGCAGGGGAGAAGAGAGTAAGAGGGGTAGGTGAGGTGTTAAGATGACGTGACAGAGACTGTGAGCAAGGGGGAGGGTTGGAGCAATCAGCGTGGGGCAGAAAAAATCTAGATGAAACTGTGGCAAGGTCTCTGAATGTCCAGAAGTCCCTACTTTGTATGCTTCTGTGCCTACCAACTGGAGACTCTGGCTGGCTCTTCTCTGCACTTTCCCCTAAGGCTATGTGATGGAGGAACTGAAGGAAGTACCACCTGGGTCCTAATGGCCCGACAGCGTTTGATGTGTGGGGTCTTTCCTGCACTGTTCTGGGCCTAGGGAATGCTGCAGGAGGGGTGGCCCCAGCTGGGCCCTATTTTACCCTCCACACCTGAGCCTAGCTGTCCCTCTGTAGTAGGGTTATCAGATAGCAACTGAGAAAAAACGGGACCGGGGTGGGTGGTAATAGGTGCCAATATAAGAAAAAGTCCCCAAAAATGGGACAGTCCCTTTAAAAACAGGACAGATGGTCACCCTACTCTGTAGGGACATTCAGTTGGCTGAATGAATCTGAGGCTTGGGTGTGTATTCTGTTTTGTATGTTGATTCTGAGTTGAAGTGGCTGGAGACAGGACTCAGGAGATGTGCTCAGACTTTGTTTTTGCTAAAAGAAAAGGAGTACTTGGGCACCTTAGAGATTAACAAATGAGGCTGCTGGAAAGTAATTAAATAAAAAAAATCATTCCTGCAAAAGGATATTTTTGTTTGAAACCCAAAAGCCTGGTGTGACTCTCTCAATTTGAGATATTGAGCCTGAAATGGGACCTGCTTCATTTTCATTAGGTGGAAAGAAGACTTATTTGGAAGTTGGTTTCAGAATAGGTCTTCATTTGTGTACACAAGCAGCTGAATTGGCACAAAAGACTATGGTGCCTACAGGAGCTGTTACTATCCATCTGGAGGATAACTCTTGATTAAAAAAACACTATTGTGTATCTCTGGTTGTGTCAAAAATCCACTTTTAAAAATCTGTGACTGATATGGATAATTTGCATTCAGAGTTACTCAGACTAACTATGGGTTTTTTTAGAAAGCATAAAAATGGATGACTCTTACATATTTTGCAATCTTTCAGTGTTGGACAGACTATTGCAAATTTAATTTTCTGCTAGTGGACCACAGACCATGAGTACGCTATTAGATTTCCTGGCAATTAAAATACCTGCAAATAATGGTATTCTTGCCAATCATGTGAAGTGCACATATAGCAAAAATACTTACGAAGCAATATTATCTCATTATACAGCAGCTGCCTAAAACCCACTAAAGACTTGGACTGATTACATTACATCTCATATTTTTAGGGTAACTTTTTTCTTCTCCCTTTATTCCTAACTTCAAGCTCCTATCTTGTGTTGTCATCTTTAAGTTTAGAGTTGTATCTCTTATAATTGCTCACTAGAGTAATGTTACTGCTTGCGTCCTTTTTATATCACACTGAGATGTCTTTGATGCTTCTACTACTGATGTATTTTTAAGTTTACTCTTTACTAGTCCCTACCCCGATTATATACAGTATATGAAGCACCAGCTCATTGGTTTAAGTGGGCTTTTTTAATGTGTGTAATTTTTTTTTTAATGTCAGAATAAACAAACACCTCTCTCCAGCAAGGATGTCCTGTTGGTATTTGAAGGGGTTACTGGGGGGAGAGGGTGGAGGGGATGAGGTACATTGGCATGTTGGATTACGAGATGCAGTGTGGCCAACTCCAAATATTCATAAATCATCCCCTCCAAAAACAGTAAGATTGTCTTAAATATCATTAGTTTTTTATGTTTTAATTTTGAGTTCTTATTTACTTTCAATTTTTTTGACTCTTTAGCATTCACTCAAATCACATTTTCAAGTTTTTCTCTGCAACTATGACAGCTAGAGACTTTTTTTTGTTTTTAGGCAGCGATTCTTATGTATTTAGGCTTTGGAAGGATTAGATTTTTATTGGTAAATGTTGTAAACATCAATTTCACCATATGCACAAAAACAATGAAAAATATTCTGTTGATAAGAATGGAAATTTACAAATAGGCAAAGTAAGAAAAACGTGGCTTACAAACTTCGTTCGATTTAAGGATATTTACTTTGTATATTTTGACATGTAATGTTGATAATTTGAGTTTTAGTGGTTACAAAGCTTTAACTTTTCGAATCTCAAGTTCTATTGTCATTAAATACTTTATTGTCCAACACACACCCCCCCAGAAAAAATCCTGTAACTGTGAATATTTAAATAAATAAAAATTTTAAAAATGCTTAAAAAGAAATGTGGATGTTATCCATTGACATTTATATATTTATATATAAATCAGTTCTGCCAAGCCTGCATATATTCACATGACTCCGGGAGCTGAGGCTTTAGGGGAAAATGCCAAATGTCAGGAGACTCTTGATAAAATTGTGATAGCTGTCAATGACTGCAAGGAGGTAGTGGTTGGGGAACACAGGCTGAAAGGGGAAGCCTCCAACCTTCCACCACCCCCAAAGCAAGGACAAAGTGGAAAAGTCACAAGCTGCCTAATGGAGAGAGAGAGAAGCCAGGGGCCCCTGGCCATATGCCCTAGAAAAAGAAAGGGGGGAGATGTCCCCTGAGTTACCTGAAGTCCAGGAAGGGGTAGTAGGCAATGGGTCTCATGTTGTCCTTATCCAGTAAACCCTGCAGCTAGGCTGAGCCAAATGCTGAACTAGGGAGTTGAGCCATAGGCCCACCAATAGCTTTGGTCATGGGTCACTATCCAAATCCTAACCCTATTGAGCTCCCGATAATAGAGATTAAAATTAAATTCTCATTAATTCTCATTAATTCTCATTAAAATGCCCCCAAATTCACCCAGATGGACAAATGTCCCTCTGATGCCCCTCCAGCTTATTTGAAGAATTGGATCCCTCCCCCCCACCCCTTGTTGGCTGCTTTGTGAAAGGGGATATGGCAACAGCTTGAAGCTTTATGCAAAACCCGCTGTTTCCGAGCGGGGAGCCAGCCTGTGGCTCGGGGCAATCGCTCTCCTGGGAGAGCAGCGCCACCTGTTGGCTAAAGATAGTATGACATATAAACTCCGCGCTCGGCTTCCCACGCACAGCGGCAGTTCATTTATTCTTGTGCACGCCCTGGGCTAGAAATGCACGCAGTAAGAGATCTGATTGGGCAGCACGCACAAAGCCCAGGCAGGCTTGTCGGCAGAGCCGTTTGAACGGGTTACTTGTAGTTTGCATACCGGTTTCCCAGCATGCAGCTGTGAAGATCTGATTTCCCAACCGATGTTGTTTTCTTCCTGCAGTTTTCCTTTCCTTTGCTCTCATGTCCTTCTCACCTATGACAATAAGAAATATATGAGCGCTGTTGTAAGCATAGCATTACACTAATATAACTTTGAGTTAACTATAATAAGAAAGAAATTGGCATACACGAGCTTTAAATACCTGCTTAGGCAGCGTTTTGTCTTGGCTGGTCCGAAGGTAGTGGGTTATCTCAATTGATTGTTCACAGTCAGTTACAGATTGATCTCCTTGTTCTCTCTTTCCCCCCTTCCCACTACTGCACTTGACTAGTCTTTTGTATCTAGGGTTGTTAAATATTTGCTTTCTTAATGCTATTTACATTTCATTCAGTCAAAACAGAAACAGAAAATGTGATGTGATTTAAAAATTGAGCTTTCAGTTTTATTATCAAAACCTTAAAATAGTACCTATAATCTCAATTTGCCCTGTATTTTATTTTTATTAAGTAGATCAATAAATTACAATAAGACTTCCAGCCAAAGCAAAATAGTTCAGTTTACTCAACCCTGCCTGCTGGCTGTGAAAAAAGGAATATAATCTGCTAAATATTTCTGAATAGCCTGATGGCATATGGAAATGTTCTGTTGTATTTGGATCGGGGACAATTGCATCCTAACCATGACATGATTGTGTTTCTATTGTAGACAGGGCCCTATTCTCCAGGGCTGTTCATATCACATTGAATTTAAAAACTAAAAAGATAGTCTCAGAAGACAGCGATTGTTTTTAAATAGAAGGGAACAGAAGTGAGTAACTCCTCTTTTGTTTGTTTGTTAAACAACAAATGCGCCCACAGCACAATTATATTTTATATTTGTGAGTGCATCTGTCCCAAAGTGGCTAACTCTTTGAGGTAACCTGAGTACAGTTTGTGAAGCACCTCAGCTTAATGCGGCTGTGTTTGCCTGTTGTAGACGCACTTGTCTTGTGTTTAGCAATGCACTTTGGGAATTCTGCTCTGTCTTGCTGTGAGGCAAGGAAGATGTCCCAACTATGGGGCAGCTTTTGGTTAAGGGATGAACAGGAACAGGCTTATGGAAGCCATAGCTATTGTAATACACGTTTCTAATGTAAATGTCATGTACAATCATTTTATATGATTATGCTTCAAACCTGTTTTGTAAAGTGTGAAGAAATTATAAGTGTTGCACATGATAAACTTAATCTGTTTTATGAGCATGTGCATTGCAAAACATAAAAACCCACCTTGTTTCCATGTTTAATGGCACCTTTAAACTTACATAAAACTGCCTATTTTTTTGCAATCCTCAAAAAAAAAAGCACTTTTGTTTTGCCAACATCTATAACACTGTGTGATCACAAATGTACATATATATTTGGTCAGGGATAGTCTGAAAAGAGAAAAATCTTAACATTAGGAAGTGGGCTTTCAAATTTATTGGGACAACCACACAATTATGTCTGTAACCTCAAACTGAATGATTTTTCTCTCTTCAACATATCCCTTGATTAAAGTCTTGTACATTTTAGTGCTACCACACACTTTTATAGATCTAGCTACAACATCTGATAATAGTTATGTAGATGATGAGTTGTGATGTCTCTTAATGACTGGCTAAGACATTATTTTTGTTTCCCTGGCCCTCTCCACCTGATTCTTTGTCTCATCCACCAATTATATCTTGTCTTTGGGGCAGAGATGATCACTTACTTTGTAATTGTACAGTGCATAGCCCAATGGATTCTCCTCAGGCAGAGGCTTCTTGGCACTGTTGCAATATAAATGTTTAATAATACTTATTGATGCAGGTTTCAATAAGTTGCCCATACTTGTTATTTGAGAGACCTAAACATTGGCAAAATCAAGATGTATTGTTAGACATAAAAGAAATGTTGACATGACTGTGGGTTATGCACCACTGACATTTGTTGTCACATTATTGTGATCAAAGAAAACAAACCTTTTTGATCTTTACCACCGCTTTCTTTGTTTGGTTATCTTCTAGTAGTGCATGGATTATTTACTCTATGATATCATTACAAGAGTCCTGAAAACAGATAAGAGTCTAAGGTACCCATCACATTGCATTGCACTATGGTTTGGAATGGAAAGAACATGAGATGTGGGAGAAGACCAATTGGTATAGCATGGCAGTGTGATATGTGAGGCGAGGAAGGAGGGGAATGTGACATTTTGGGGACCACGCAGACCACCAAGGGGTTCTGTCCCTGCCCTGTAACCATGGGGGCCTTTGTGCTGTGCAGCTGTGGTTCAGATCCCTGCGACCAGTAGCCTGCCCACAAGCGTACAGTTTCACCCTGGTCTTACCAGCTCAATTACTCTTTCCAGGGTAATACCAACAGCCCTTCCAGTCTCAGGTCTCCCCAAATCCATCTTCATCAAGTTCTTAATGACCAGACGCTTGGACTGTTCCCCTCTGATTTCTCACCTCAGTTGGCGTGAAACCAGCCCCCCAGATACCAGCTTACTGGGGGATGCACATTCCACACAGTTTGCACACTAGAAATGTGCATGGGATGGAAATACACAAAATGTTTATTTAACAGAAAAACCACAGAATCAAAGACGAAATAGGAAGGGAAAGCAAAGCTATACAAGATGCACAGAAAATAATCAAGATGCAACCTCAGGCTTTACACGTCCATATTAGATAAAATCCTTTTACTAATAAAAGTTGCCTATTGCCTTAAAACAGTTTTCGAGCATACCCCCTACGTATGAGAGGGATCTAGTGTTCACAAACAGCTTCCTGCCTTGAGATTGTTCCCCAAGTTCTGAATATCCTCCCCCCCCCATCAGCTTCAGCTCTACTTTTAAAGGGCTTTTTATTTTTCCTCTCAGTCCATCGTGACTCATGTTTATTCAGATTGGGGAATTCCCTGTTGGCTTGACGTTGTGATGCTCTGTTCAATTTCGAGTTGTCTCAGTGTCTTTCCTTTCATTCCCATACCCCATCATTGTCTTTTTTCCTGGGCTGGACAATGGATAGTTACTTGAAGCTGGTTTCATGTAAACACCTGACGTGGGAGGTGTCCCTCCCTGCTAGACTGCTCATCCGTAATGCGTAAGGGGAGCAGTCAGGGTCAAGTGACCCCCAGATTTCTGCTTGGCCTGCCATAAAGGAGGCTCTGTCCCTGTCCTGCTGCAGCTGTCCCCCGACCTGCCACATGCTCGGCCCCTGTCCCTGGCAGCTGGGTCCGGGCAGGGAGTGGAAGAGGCATAGGGTTGCCAGGTGTCCGGTTTCTGACTGGAACGCCGAGTTGAAAAGGAACGCTGGCAGCTCTGCTCAGCGTGCAGAGCCATGTAGCTCCACTTCCATTTAGGAGCCTGAGAAAGATGCTGGCAGCTTCCCGGGACCCTCCTGAGGTAAGCACTGCCCGGAGCCCGCACCCCCAACCCCCTGCCCCAGCCCAGAACCCCCTCCTGCACCCTAAACCCTAGCCCCACCCCAGAGCCCACCCCCCCCAGATAGAACCCTTCCCCCCTCCCACACCCCAACTGTCTGCCCTAGCCTGGATCCCCCTCCCACACTCCAACCCCCCACCCCAGTCAGGAGCCCTCTCCTGCACCCCAAACCCCTCATCTCCAGCCCCACCCCAGAGCCCTCACCCTCACCCCAACCCTTTGCCCCATCCCAGACCCCCCTTCAGCACCCTGAACCCCCATTTCTGGCCCCACCCAGGAGCCCGCACCCCCCAGCCCAGAGCCCCCTCTCACACTCCAACCCCCTGCCTCAGCCCGGAGCCCCCTCCCACACCTCTATTTCTCTGCAAATAGAAATGTGGCCATCCTAAAGGGACAGGACCAGTCACTTCTCATGCCGGCCGCTCTGGGTCGCTGCAGCGTGGCAGCTGCCTGTGAGAGCTCGGCTGGGGAGGAGACAGCCCGCTCCCTGCCAGGGCCCAGCTGCTGGGGACAGGGGCTGAGCAAGCTGGAGGTTCCCCCCACCCAGCACATTTCCAGCTCACTCAGCCACTGTCCTCAGCAGCCAGGCCCAGGTGGGGAGCGGGCAGCTGCTGCCGCCACCTACCCAGCCAGGTTCTCTCTCAGGCAGCACAGAGCAATGACCCAGAGCGGCCAGCTTCTCCCTACTGCTCCCTGCCTAGGCGCTGACAGGGAGAGCGGCCGAACACGCCCCGGGGCAGGAGCAGCGGGAGAAGGACAGAGCCCCCACCCCGCTGACCCTGCAGGTAGCTCTGGTGGGGCAGGAAGAGCATGGCGGCCCTGGGCTGGGAGCAGGGTGGAAGGGGGTGTCACTGGGCAGAGGAGACCTATGGGGCAATCACATGTCCTCCCCTTTAGATTGTGCCGCCCCAGGTGCAAGGTGTAGCTCAAGTTTTTATATAAAATTTATATATTTGTGTATATAGAAGACTGAGCTCAAGTAGCACAGATTGAGCTCAGTCTTCTATATACACAAATATATAAATTTATATCCACAGTCTGTGTACATATCTCATAATGACCATCAGGTCAGAACATTACAGGCTTATAAAAGACCTTAGGCAATATACTTTTATAGTGCAACAATAAAGTCTGCAAACAGTTGGTTTTAACTGCTCATTTTTGGCTGTTTAAACCTGTTCTCCCCCTACGGTGTCTGGACTCTGATTGTCACAGTGACTAAAAGAAGAGATTGAGCGGAACCTATTGTCTCCTTGATTTAAACTGTTAGGCAAATAGCCTGTTATATAGCGTCTGAATCCAATCAGTTAACCGACCACAGTCACTGAATTTTAAAGGCAACCTGGCAGAAAAGTGGAAAAGGTGATTGGATTAAGCAAGTCTGCTTATATAGTGTAATGAACTGGCTAATGTACAAACCAATGCCTTCTATGGACTGGAATCTGAAGTACTCACTTGTGTGCAAACAGAGATTTTTCCTTCTGTTCATTTGGAAGGGGCTGGAAACAAATGGAAGCAAATCTATTACTAAGGTATCTATGGAGTTTCGCCTGGTGGTGGCGTGCTATGCTGTAACCTAGTTATTTTAGTGTAGTTCTAGGTGACCATTAGTTGTTATATCTTCTTGCCACAGCAAAAAATCAAACAATTAAAAAAACCCCAAAAACCTATATTGCAACACACTTCACCACTGTTCTTGGGAATAACCATAGGAAGTGTATGAGACATTTACTGTGACAGATGAGACAACTGAGTTCCCCAAACAGAAATTTGCTAAATACTGTTACTAATGCCACCGGGGATATCGTCAACTTTACTGAAATCAAGGAGACACAAGGACACGTCCATAAAGACTGTTGCAGTGTCAGCAGTGGTAGGGTCATGTAGCAAATATCGAGTGGGTGCCTTTTTAGATGATGTACTTTAGTCAAACACAAATTATTAGGCTTCAGAGAGGAGTAACTGGATGAAATTCTCAAAAAGAAAAGGAGTACTTGTGGCACCTTAGAGACTAACCAATTTATTTGAGCATGAGCTTTCGTGAGCTATAGCTCACTTCTGTAGCCTGTGATACATAGGTGATCAGACGAGATGATCTAATGGTCCCTTCTGGCCTTAAAACTTATAAATGTAAGACCATTTAGATCATAATTTGCCTTTACTATGCCCGGCTGCTCTGTTTTCCCTATGTGTATGTCATAAATATAAAGGGAAGGGTAAACCCCTTTAAAATCCCTCCTGGCCAGAGGAAAAATCCTCTCACCTGTAAAGGGTTAAGAAGCTAAAGGTAACCTGCTGGCACCTGACCAAAATGACCAATGAGGAGACAAGATACTTTCAAAAGCTGGGAGGAGGGAGAGAAACAAAGGGTCTGTGTCTGTTGGTACGCTGCTTTTGGCGGGGATAGACCAGGAATGGAGTCTTAGAACTTTTAGTAAGTAATCTAGCTAGGTATGTGTTAGATTGTGATTTCTTTAAATGGCTGAGAAAAGGAACTGTGCTGAATAGAATGACTATTTCTGTCTGTGTGTTGTTTTTGTAACTTAAGGTTTTGCCTAGAGGGATTCTCTATGTTTTGAATCTAATTACCCTGTAAAATATCTACCATCCTGATTTTACAGAGGTGATTTCTTTACTTCTATTTCTATTAAAAGTCTTCTTGTAAGAAAACAATGCTTTTTCATTGTTCTCAGATCCAAGGGTTTGGGTCTGTGGTCACTATGCAAATTGGTGAGAATTTTTACCAAACCTTTCCCAGGAAGTGGGGTGCAAGGGTTCGGAGGATTTTGGGGGGGAAAGACGTGTCCAAACTATGTTTCCCAGTAAACCCAGTTAGAGTTTGGTGGTGGTAGTGGATATTCCAAGGACAAAGGATAAAATTAATTAGTACCTTGGGGAAGTTTTAACCTAAGCTGGTAAAAGTAAGCTTAGGAGGTTTTCATGCAGGTCCCCACATCTGTACCCTAGAGTTCAGAGTGGGGGAGGAATCTTGACAGTGTAGCTATATCACCTTGGGCTTTGATCTTATGGGATCTCAGATAATTCTATAAGGACACAGAATTTCAGATTGATTTATATAGTTTTGACAAAGTGAGCATGTATCAGTCAAAATCAGGTTGAAATGCATAGTAAGCAGCAATGGTGAAGAGGCACGAGGCTCTTCAGAACTAAAGTACGTAAAAATTCAGTTGAAACTTTATTTCTAATGGACTGGATCACTAATAGCGAAAGTGTGATGAAGCTTCCTGCATCCTTGCCTTGCTGGGTAAAATGCAACTTTATCTCATACTTCCTTTCTGCAACCACGCTATATTGTAGCGACATTTCTGAAAGCTAATTTCTCCACCTTTCAATCCTAAGTATCCTCAATAATTCAAAGAATAAAGTCATTGCCCATATTTCATCTTGCAGAGTGCAAACTGGAGAATGGCCATGGACCTTCATCTCTCAAGAGGTTCAACTTAAGCAGTGTTATCCAGCATATGCAGTGAAAATGTAATTTAAATTTTATCATTAACCCAGAGGTTGCTCAGATGACCAAACACGTTGAAACAGTGCATACTGCAAAGGCCCATGTAACATGGTACTTTTGTATAAAGTAAGGTGCCCTAGCATGGAAGCTCCAGTGCTAATGAAGGAAGTATGCATGACAATAATTCAAGAAACTGACAACTGTGTAGTGTAGTCTTCAAAAGTCTACATGCTGGTTTCTACAGGTCTTAGGAACTCCATGGGATTCCTAAAACAGGTATAAAATGCATTTTAGAATTATGGGCAAGATGTGGCTGTGCAAGGGAGTGAGGAGTGTTCTCTTATTCATCCCTGCATTGGCACGTGGGATCATCTTTGTTCGTGGGAAAGAGCAGGGGTGCACATCTGACATCCACTGACGGTTGGGGGAAGATGTTCGTTCCATGGGCTGGGGGGAGGGGGGCTTTGAGGAGCCCAGGGATCCAAGTTAGGTGCATTCAAGTTATTTTTTGTAAGGAATTGACGTAAGCAAATTTCAGTATAAGCCATTTTACAACTGATTTAAGAGCATCCACATAGAGTTTTGCAGCAGTTTAGCTAAATTGGTTTTAAATAAATAAATAAATAAATCCCCCCAAACACCTTGAGGCTACAGCTACACGAGAAAGTTTACAGCAGCGCAGCTGCACCAACGCAGCTGTGGCACTCTAAGCTTAATTACTCCAGCCCCCCTGAGCAACGGTAGCTATGGCGGCGGAGAAGCTCTCCCACTGACCTGAGCACCGTCCACACTCACACAAACACCCACGTTCACAATTCCAGACTGATTAAAAATAATTGTAAAAAATGTTATGCTATTAACCCATTTGTTAAATATACATTTTTATGGCTGTAAGATATTTGTGGAAATTTATTTTTAATTTTACATTATTTTAAGTAGGCTTTTTTTAATCCCAGGGCCTTTTTTTTTTGGTTACCGGTAACCTGTAATCCATGGGCTTCATTACTATTTGACTAATGTTGAGGTTTAAGGCTACAATGGGAAGACCCATTATTTCTGCATCAGACATTAGTAAAACAAACATAGGATTTAAAGAAATCACTGTATTATGGTAAAGTTTACCATTTTTTCAAAACCAGGATTGCACAGCTTTTTTAATCTCTTGGTGGATTTTTTTTTTAAATAACGCTCCCAATTTTCAATGGGACTATTCTGCTTATACCCTTTCAAATAATTATTATTTAATAATTTACATTTGCATGCATGTCAGTGTCAAGAAACATTACTCTGGAGGGCACCAACAGCCTGCAAGAGGCAGAGGTGATCCTTTATTTAGGATTGCTTTTATTCCTTTAAAAGTTCTTCCTTTCCCTGGAAGGCATCCTGTCCCCCTGGGGACGGACCTCATTCTAATACCTGGTTAGTAAGGAGGGTGAGCTCCTCAGCTAGCCCCCACCCTTCCTGGTCCTCTTTTTTGATGTCTGCCACTAGGTTTCAAACCTTTGCTTTGTATTCTGTCCAACTATGTGTCTGGTTCTGTCAATTCAGTCTAAATAACCTGTATGCAGCTTAGCTGATTTAAGGATACCCTCAGAGGCATGGCTAAATTTTTTAGGTATCGCTCCATGGCATTTATTTTATTTATAACCATTTTTTAATTTATACTATTAAGAACTTTTACCCCAGTATCAATTGCTCCCAAAATATTCCCTCCCCCCCAGTTTTTGTGGGGTTTGGGAATATTATAAAGCTTTATTTAATTCCTTCAGTCCTTATATAATCGTTGGACAAACTTTCCACAATGGGGTTCTATTGCCGAGATGTCTGCTAAGGTCAGGTTCACAATACCTTTTTTAAATACATTTTATTGTTTTTATTGTATATTTACATACTGACCATAATTTGACTTTTTTTTTTAATATTCATTTGAACCACATATGCTTTGATTAAATTACAGGTGGTTTCAGAATTTACATTTTTTATTTTATGGGGTTTTTGAAGGAGCCATTTTTCTGTTATAGTGGGCTACATATTAGTAACTTTTACCTAAGCACTCTTTAACCACCCTATTATTCAAACATTTTTTAAATATTTTTTTCTGAGGACCCAGGGCCTTCCAAGCGCAAGGCAAAAGAACCTCCCATTCCCCTCCTGGTGTCACTATCTGTAGTCTTTCCTCCCCCAGACTTCCCTGCCCAATGTTCGGGTACAAAAGGGACATTTTTCAGCCTAAAATGAATTGTCTATTCCCCTGGTGCTGTCAACTCAAATTTAAACTAGAGTTTGTCACCAATTTGCAGTCTCGAAGTCCCATGTCGGTGTTGCTTTTTTCCTTCCAGCAGCAGATACAGCTGCAGATGCCACAATGAAGGGCTGTCTTGGGTGGGGTTACTTGTGTCTCATTGATATTTAACCAATTCCAGGAGGCCACCAAGTCACCAGGGTCAACATCAGTTTCCACTAAGTCATTCACTTTGCACACCACTGTCATCCTCAGGAAGTTTTCCCACACTGTGGGCACAACAGATTCTGGATTCACACCATCAGAGGAGTAGGCCTGCAATCCAAATGCCAGTCAAAACAGCCCACAGGAATGCATCATCTCTAAGGTCTTTCAGCATCCACACAATTAATAATCCTAAAACAATGAGCAAAACAAAACTTCTTTCCTCCCTGTATAGCGGGATGTATAGATTTAAGCGTAAATTTAAACATTTAACTAAACTTATTAACTTGTACTTGGACCCCATCTGGGCTTAAGTCCCCTTTTTCCCCCTCCCCCTTTTTCCCTGTGGGGGGGCTCTAACTTTTAACTGTGTTTTGATCGCCCATTTATGCTCAGCAAATTCACTAGCCCTGATTTGCTTAGGGCATATTTCACTAGGGAGTGGGCAGTTTTCAGCAACACAGGGGACAATCGCACCAGATATTTTCAATGCTGTAAATGCCCAAACCAGTGCCAAAACCTCCTCTTCACAGGGGGCAAATTCTCTCTCTAAAGTTTGGAGACATAAGAGCCAGCCAGTGGCGCTGGAACCAGGGGAGGCCAGGGCCCTCCCACTTTTTGAAAGCGGGTGGTGGTGGTGGTGGTGGGGGGGGGGTGGGGAAGGATGGACTGGCCTGTCAACTTTTCACCAGGGCAGACCCCGCCCCCTTTCTCCTGAGGCCCATCCCCTGGTCAGGCTAGTGTGGAGTCCAGCCAGCTGTGCGGAGCTGCAGCGGACCCTCCACCTACCCAGCCTCCAAGTCCTGCCATCAATTTTAAGGATGGGCCAGAGGGCAGCTTGATTGTTCTACTAAAAACCCTTTGGCTCAAAAGCCCATCAATTGTTTCTTTCAGGTTGGCTTCTGCCTCCTTTGGATACCTATACTGCTTCTGGGGTTGAGGATCAGGGCCGTAACTTAGATTTCTGCATCAATTTTATCATATCTTAGCTTTATACCATTCTTTGCTGCCATAGCTTTTAAAGTTTCACTGGCAACATGGTTTTGTAATCTTAAACCTTCCATTCTCTTAGAGTGCTGTGTTTTTATAGCATCACTGAGCTAATTCTTATGCTTTTTGCATTACATTTCTTAAGTGTTGCATTTTGCTGGTAAAGACTTAGCCACCAAGTACAATCCCTGCAACACGGCTACTTTTTCTGGATGAACACTAAACTTGAAAGATTACTGACAGCTTTCCCTAATGCTGCCTTTATCATATCTTTCTCTGCTTTCGGCTTCATGCCATTACAGTATTCTTTAAACCCCTTATAAGTGGACTAAAGTTCTTCCTTTCCCCGGAAGGCATCCTGTCCCCCTGGGGACGGACCTCATTCTAATACGTGGTTAGTAAGGAGGGTGAGCTCCTCAGCTAGCCCCCACCCTTCCTGGTCCTCTTTTTTGATGTCTGCCACTAGGTTTCAAACCTTTGCTTTGTATTCAGTCCAACTATGTGTCTGGTTCTGTCAATTCAGTCTAAATAACCTAGATTGCCTAAGCAATTTATGGTCGTAATTTGGGGCTCCGGGCTCCGCCCTCCATGGGCTCAGGACACATGCCTATTCCCGGTGGAAGAACCTTCACACAGTGAACAGAAAAACGTACATGTCAATATAGTAACAGAATACACACACCAAGCATCTAATGCTCACCACTCCCAATAAAACAGATAGACATCTCCCAGTAGCCAGTCAGGGTCACATTGCCTTGGACTCAAGCTTCTACACAGTCTGATTGTGCAGGGGTTAAATTGTTCTAGCAGGTTTGGTTTCAAGCTGTATCCCAGAATTAAGTTACAACAGCCTCTCTCCAAATTTCCACATACTAGGGATATGGACTCTGCCCCAGCTTTTGTAGGGCTTGTCTCCCTTCTTCTTTTCTCTTTAACCCTTGCCTTCCTTTAAAATCTTAAATGGGAGGGCTCTTGCTTTAAATGAGATTATTTCACAGCCATAAGGATCTGTGGCTCTGCATGAACCAAACAGCAATGGGCCCAATTCTTCTTTTAATTACTGCTTTTGTCAAAACTGCTTCCAAGCAGTCTTATTGCTTGGCAACCCTATCTTCAAGGACAGTAAAATACTTTCAGCTGTGGCATTAACCCTTTCAAAACAAAAACACACAAGAAGAAAAACAGCAGAGGTGGTGGGGGGGGGGTGGGCAGCTAAGTGGGGAGAGAGAAGCAGAAGGGGGAAAAAGAGGAGAGAGAGAAGAGAAGCAGCAGAAGGGGGAAGAAAGGGGGCAAGAGGAACAGGGGAAAATGGTGTGTGTGGGAATAATAATTTAGGAAGAAACAAAAACCTAAGTCAAACAAAAGACAGCAACAACAAATCTAGAAGTTGGGCTCCGTGGGCCAAAGCATCAGTGAACCCGTACCCCTCGACCCTATCCTGGCTCAGAGAATGGGAGTTGCTGCCACATCCACTGAAGTGAGACGGGGGTGCCAGCTATCCTTGCCATCCATTCCAAGGCCGTGCTCCATTTTAATGGACCAATCAATTTCCCTGTGGCTCTAATCCCTACCCATTCTTCCCCTCCCTGGTTACCCCCTTGATGGCCAATCTTTCTGACCGAGGGGGCTGCAGGTGTGGGTATCTGCAGCTCCTCCACTGTTTCAATCAAGGAACCATACAGGGACTGCCCAGAAGAGTCCAAAGGAAAAGGAAACTCACGGGGACCATCCCTCTCATACTCATAATGAGGGTACAAGTCAAGATCCTCTGACTTGCCTCCCCCTCCTAGGCTACAACTCCCTCTGATCCTAGCCACTATTCCCTTTAGCTCTCCCAACATGGCTCTGAGAGCACAGCTTTGTCTCTTACATTCGCTGTGACCTGCCTTGGTCTTATCCTGGGACTCCTTTGGCAACTCAGCCAAAACTGTTGCCGCCCCCCACATTCCCACACTAACCTAGGTTTCCCATTGCTTCTAGAGCTATATGGAACGTTCTGGGACTGATAAAGGCTCCAGACTGACAAAAACCATTACCATGCTTCTGTACAAAAAAAAAAAAAAAAAAAAAATCAATCAAGCTGTGTTCCAACACTATCTAACTTTCCAGATGATCTGTCCTTCTGACATATTTTCTCAATCAACCAGGCTTATTAGCCTGAGCCCTGAATCAGTAATGGAATGTACCTGTACATCAAGTCGGGACAACACCACAGAAAAATACAGGTTTGCAACCCTGCTCTGTGTCCTCCTCCCCTATGCCAAACACACAAACCATTTGTATCAATCGTCCCCTTCCTCTCCACCACTTCTAGCTTGCCAAATCTATTATCCGGGGTTTTCAGAACCCAAAGCAGTAGTAACTTACCTGATGCTCTGAAGGCAGTGCCAGGAATAAATCAGTGGGAACTCAGCAATTCCATCTGATTGATAAAAGCAAGTGTGCTCTCTCATTTAAAACTACTATTTATTAGATATTAAGCATGCACACATGCAATTAAGTTTAGGACATTTCAAATATAGTCACCCATAGTCCGAGATGATTTCAAGTGATCACCAGCTGGACTTCTAGGAGCCCTCTTTCTGTCCAGCTGATGGCGAGTTTAAACATCAGCTCCTTGTGCTATGAAAAACTCCCTCAGATTGCTCCGAGGTATTTACTTTTACCTCATTTTTTATAGCTAACTTAAGCATATAACCTATAGTGACTCCAAGTGGCTCAGCGTAACCACCTTTCCTGGGTCACCAATTTTTTAAATTTTAACAAACTACTTATTTACTTTTGAACAAAATTCAACCTATTTTGTCTGTTCAGAGGGACTGTAAAGGCACAAAAGGAAAGAAGCCTTAGGCCTGAATGACAAGTGTTGCAGTTTCACCCTTCCAGTTATAAACAGGGGATTAGTCCCTATTTTCCTTGCTGGCTCTTAACAGATAATTAAAATGGATTTGTTTTGGAATAAGAGCTGAAGGGGCTTTCAACTAGTAAATCTTGCTGGATGGCATAAAAAAAACCCAATAAGCTGACCAATACTATTTGTTCGGCAAGAATAAGAGAGTTTGTCAGTTCAGACAAGCTGAAATATTTAAGAACCGAGCAAAGAAAAAAAATCTGTGTCCATTTGCATGTAGAGACTGAACGACTCAAGAGGGTGGGGAAGAGATAGAGGGTTCCCTACTTAATTTTCTTCTATCACACATCCTGAAGCCCAGAAGGGCTTACTTGACCAAATATTATCAGCTTGTACAGTAAGTGTAAGATTGCAGTCCTGCTTCAAATACCTAGGTGCTCACATCACAACTGGCAGTAATCAGGAACACACAGTGGGAATAGAGAATGACCTACCTTTTCACACAGGAGAGAGCGTGTTCCTGCCAGAGTTGCAACAGTGGCAGGGTGGCATCAGGGGACATTAGGAGGGCCCACAACTAACACGATTTCTGGTGTGACACTAGACTTCAAAGGGTTGTATCTTTCACATTTTACAAGCACGGCCTTCTACAAAAGCCATCTCCACGCTTGTATTATGAATCTCTCAGGTCTCTTTTCCGCCTATGACAACCTCCTTCACTATACAGTATAAGAAAGGGAATAGTCACGGCGGCCTATTAGGAAGTGATCATAGTACCTAAAAGCTGTGACTCAGACCTGATTGTGTGTGGGGTGGCGAGCACCTTTAGTTCTGATAAATAGGAGTTGAAGGCCACTCAACAGCCCACAATATTTGAACAAGAATATTCTATATAGGTTCTTGTCCTGTGATCATCACTGCAGTATCTGAATACATCCCAGCAGCACAATCTGTGTTCACTAGCTTCAATTCAGTTCTTTAATAAAAGGAAGTCAGGTGGAATATAAAACTCCTGTTACACGAACAATGAGATATTCATTTTTGCCTAGGTATGCTGACAGCTCAGGAATAACAGGAGTATAATGAATAGCCCAAAACAGGCAGTGGAGTGTCATATTGCTCCAATAAGAGAGCACAGAGGGAATAAGATAGGAGCACGAATCTGCATGTTACAGCAGATCTTAGTTTTCTTTCAGACATTGTGGAGAATTAACAAACGAGTTATGAAGGAAAAGTTGGGGGGTATAAGGGTCATTATAGCCAATGGTAGAGAACAACATTGCTAGGATCGGAGATCTGCCTGTAAACAGTGTTATACTGAGAGTTTTCTGTGGGGAAATACCTTATATGGAGCAAGCTGCAATATTAAACCTCTGAGAAGAGAGGAGATACAGTGCTCCTAGAGATTTTATTTTTAAAACTTACTTCCTATAAAGGGCACTTGTTTCAAGCACATTACAATCCGGGGTTTTTACAATCCTCCCTCCAATATAACAAAGGGGGGGAAAAAATCAAAAATCAAGCACAGGGTCTGGCATTGGAAACAGGATACAAGAGAGAGTCAGAAATTGCATGACAGAAGCTTCTTTGTTCCAAATCACAATGGGCAATTGCCCCTTAATTGGCTTTCATCAGTATCATTTAGGAAAACTATTAAACCTGAGATTTGGGCAGCTTTCTTTAAAGTAAGCAAGCCAAAAGGTCCCTGTCAACATTGACGCTGATTTCTGCTGGCGCCAGTGGGTGCTTGACCCCCACTCTGCCCCTGCCCCGTCCCATTCCAACCCCTTCCCCAAAATCCCTGCCCCAACTCTGCCCCTTCCCTGTCCCATTCCAACCCCTTCCTCAAATCCCAGCCCCTCCTCCTCCCCGAGCACACCACATTCCCGCTCCTCCACCCTCCCTCCCGGAGCTTGCCACGAAACAGCTGTTTTGCGGCGGCAAGCACTGGGAGGTAGGCGGAGAAGCAGGGACATGGCACGCTCAGGGGAGGAGGTGGAGGTGAGGTGGGGCAGGGAGGGGAGCTTGGCTGCCGGTGGGTGCAGAGCACCCACCAATTTTTCCCTGTGGGTGCTCCAGCCCCTATGCCTCTCAAGACTCTGTATTGCCAGCCTCCTCTTCCCACCATTCTTTCCCTTTTTCAGCCCAACCTTTGAACAATCATTCACTAAACTCTGGTCTGTTTTCTGGGTGGATTATATGGATTTTTAAGAGTCTACATGGCACCCAAACATTTGAACCACAAATAAGGAGAAGGGTCACTAGTACAGATATACTTCTTGAGCTTCAACACACCTGCCCCCTTGCCCTCCCCCCCCTTTTTTTTGGGGGGGGGGGGGTTAATTAGCTCTGTGGTATTCCCAGAAGAGCCACCTTCTAAAAATTACTCAGGCCAGATTTTTAAGTTTTGTTTTTTAAAAATAATTTTGGATGTTTAACATTAGACACCTGCAGCCTGTTTTTTCCAAAGAATGCTGAGCACTTTAAAAAATAAATCAGGACACACATCTAAACCTGCACATGCAAAGTTGAGGAGCACTTTCAAGAATTTTAGGACTGAGAACCTGAAAAACTGTCCACAGCAGCTGCAGTTAGTTCTGTGGCAACCCACTGCAGATAGGCATATAAGAGTGCATTGTTACATAAAGGGAATCTGTCCATTTTCTTTAAAAGACCACTATGAACAAAAGCCCATAATGCTGAAACCCACCAGTATGTGTCTATTAATATGGTGATGAACACCAATATAAGAAAGGAGAAGATTCTATCAAGGAAATGGTTTCACTGGCCACATTCCACTAGCTTGTTGTATTAAAAATTAACTAGCTAGCTAGCCAAGGTTTCAAACAGAGGTAAGTTTTTTCAGCTGGTAAAGATCACATCTTCTCTTGTTTGAACTGGTGCAACTACACTTCTTGCTGGCCCCACCAAAGGTTGAAATCAGGGTTTAGTCTCAAAATATTAAAGCCTCTCTCTAGACTGCACTACAATAGTAAGCAACACACATCATCATATACTCCTACTTCAAGCATTACACTTCACTTTTTAAGAGTATATTCAATACAGGAGAAAAGGAGTGAAGGGTGGGGGAGGAAGCCACTGATAAACAGATACAGCCTCATGTTTTTGAAGTGTAATCCTAAAACAACACACAAAGCAAAAGCAGACAGGTGTAGAATCATATTGAGTTAGCACCTTTGTTGTTTGCATCTGATCTTGATAAGACAATGGTCTCCATTTTAAAATTCCCTTCTCATCCTCGAAGACAGAAAGTGATACAGCCACATGAAACACAGCTGTTCAAATTCAAATAGAGAAAGAACTTAAAAACCCCAACAAACACGAAGAGGCAGATACAAGCCTGTTTGGCAGATTTTTTTTTTTGGATAAATCTTAGAGATAAAAAAATACCCAAAACCAAACTGCACTGTAAATCAAAAAAATAATCAAGCTCAAAGGCAGTCACAAAAAATAAAGACTGTATTTTTCCTCCAAAGATCAAAATTATAACTAGCCTAAAGACATTCATGTCGGACAGAAGTTCAGTGTCCAGAATGATTTTTTTGTAATACAAAAATCAGATACTGCAATGTTTTTTCTGCCCAAGAATCCCCTTTGCTCAAACTGCAGAATTGTTCCCTCAACAAATTTTGTGAGTAACTTGCTTTACCTATAAAGTACAAACAATTCTTTCTCCACCCTCATCTCATCTAAAGCTCTTCTTTTGTCCTGGTTAGTTTGGTTGCATGTTCCTCTACAAATTTACTCAAATGCTCTAAGTCTCTATTCCCGCCTTCAAATTTAATAGGGTTCTTTTTGTTGTTGCTGGGAGCAAAATAGATGGTGGGGAATCCTTCCACTTTGTAGTGATCATCTGTCATATCATTGGCAGTAGCATCCATCTTGGCAATGACTAGGTTTTTCTGGTTCTTGTATTTTTTACCCAGCTCAGTGTACACAGGTTCCAGCTGCTTGCAGTGTCCACACCAGGGAGCATAGAACTCTATTAGGACATCAGTCTTTGGATCCATTACTATGGTGTCGAATGTTTTACCCACCACAATCTTCACAGGCCCTTTGTTATTTTTTGGTACTGGCTGGGATTTCACAATAGGTTTCAGTTTTCCTAGAAAAGAAACAAAAAGCGAAGTCAACAAAAGAGGCCACCATTAGACTGAATTAAATCTCCTCCAGAGAGAGGCTTTAATATTCTGAGGATAAATCCTGATTTCAACCATTGGTGGCCAGCAAGGAGTGTAGTTGCACCATTCAAACAAGGGAAGATGTGATTTTCACCATCTGAATAAAATTTATTCTCTGTTTGAAACCTGGGTTAGCTAGTTAATTTTTAATATAAGAAGCTGGTGGAATATGGACAGTGAAATCCATTTCCTTGATAAAATCTTCTCCTTTCTTATATTGGTGTTCATCACCATATTAATAGACACATACTGGTTCATTATACTAGCAATGAATATGAATAAAGGACTGCTGTCATTTGAACATACATATTTCATGAGCAAATATAAGAAAATTTGGGGCTTACCAACCCTTTCAAGTGACTGACCGTGTGTTAGTACATAGCTAGAATTGTCTAGATGCCATTGTGTCGTCTGAGCAACACAAAGTTAACCAAAAAAAGAAAAGGAATACTTGTGGCACCTTTTCTTTTTTTGCGGATACAGACTAACGCGGCTGCTACTCTGAAACCTGAAAGTTAACCAAGATACAAATGCAAGAAGGGGGCAAGAGACAGCTATCACCTGTCTAACACAGAGTTTTGTTTTGAGGCTGTGTATAACTTTATATTGTGGCCACAATCTCAGAAACAGATCCAGGAGGAGGGTTGTGGTGGGGAAGAACAGGACAAAAAAATACCCAAACACCACCAAAACAAAAACACAACCTGCCCCCATGTGTGCAGTCCCTTCACCATCCCCAGAGACCACCAAACCTGTGTTTTGAGGGTTTTACCTTTTTTGAATGCCAAAATGAATTCCTTGAGCACATCAGAGTCAAACTCCTCTGGTTCCATGGCATATTTCTTGCCACCCTCATCCAGGATTGCAGCGTTAATATCTTCCCCACTGTCAATCAGCCCCAGATCCTTTATTTCAGAAGAATAATCCTCCTCATCAGAAATGGCAAAAGTATATTCAGGGAAGTCTTTGGCCACCTCTAAGACTTTGCTTCTCCAGTACTGGGTAGCTGAAATCATCAGAACACAAAAGGATTAGCAATTTCTCTCTTCCCCAAAGGCAATTATTTTGGGGGACGCTCACAAGAGTTAAACTCACCAACACGATAATCAAAACTAAAGTCTACAGTATAGTAGATAACCACTAGAGGACGCTTAGCATATCTCTTAGCATCATTGGAGGTCTTGCGATGACCAACGAGTGGCAAAGCATGTTTTGCCACGTGATCCTTTATTTCAGACCCATCAGTAGAATCCTGTTTAAAATAAAAGAGTGCTGCACTTAGAAATGTAAAACGAACTTGTTTTTTGGGGTTTTTTTTTAACTATTATCATACAGATGTATTTTGTATATAAAACATGCACAATAAATCTCTGAGGTCCTTGAACAGGAGAAGTAGCTTATGCCTTTGGTGTGGCCTCATGAAGCCTTTGGAGGTGGAAAAGGCACAATTAGAGTGATTTCATGCCATTTTAGGAGGCAATAAAAGCTGGTTCCATTCTCACTCGCTTAAGTGAGAGAAGGAGTAACTCCACTGAACTCAGTGGAGTCACACCAGCATAAAACCAGAGCAAGGACAAATCAGGCCCACTGTAACTAAAATCAAAACCAAACCAAACAGTTAGGGTCTGATCCAAAGCCCACTTAAGTCCGTGGAAAGATTTCCATTGGCTTCAGTGGGGCTTGGATCAGGCCCTTATAATCTTAAGGAAATATCTACATTTACTGGACTATTAAACTCCAATTTGAGGATATGAACTGCTCATGTATATGAATGAGCAGAGTCTTCATACATACTTGTAATCAAGCAAGCAGACTTCATTTTTCCTAATAGCCTGGAAAACTACTCACTTTAAGATCCAAAATATTCATTTTGGGTTCGTGTTTTGACTGAAATTTTTCAGGTTGCATGACCACCAGTTTTCCAGGAGTCACTTTCAAGAATTTTGCGATCTCACTGCTGAAGGTGTGGTGAAACTTGTAATCTTCTCTTAAACCATTAGCTGAGAAATTAAAGGGGGGGGGGGAAGGGGAAGAGAAATAATTAGCAACTAAAAGACACTGCACCCAAGGGCTGGTTGACACAGCCTTTCAGTTTGGACTACGATGTGTACCAAAGTGCTGCACTGTAACTCCCTCGTGTGGATGCTACAGGCACTAATTTAGAGGTTCCTAGTTTGCATTCACTTAATCCTCTTCAAACAGGATTACATTAATGCAGACTAGGAATCTTTTATTTCATGCCCACAGCAGGTTTAAACTAAACTAGTGTTGTCAGGGTTCCTTCCCCACTCTGAACTCTAGGGTACAGATGTGGGGACCCGCATGAAAGACCCCCCTAAGCTTATTCTTACCAGCTTAGGTTAAAACTTCCCCAAGGTACAAACTTTGCCTTGTCCTTGAACAGTACGCTGCCACCACCAAGAGTTTTAAACAAAGAACAGGGAAAGAGACCACTTGGAGACGTCTTCCCCCAAAATATCCCCCCAAACCCTACACACCCCCTTTCCTGGGGAGGCTTGAGCATAATATCCTAACCAATTGGTTACAAAATCATCAAAGACCCAAACCCCTGGATCTTGGAACAATGGAAAAATCAGCCAGATTCTTAAAAGAAGGATTTTAATTAAAGAAAAGGTAAAAGAATCACCTCTGTAAAATCAGGATGGAAAATACTTTACAGGGTAATCAGATTCAAAACAGGATCCCGCTTTGGGCAAAACCTTAAAGTTACAGAGAACAGGAATAAACCTCCCTCTTAACACAGGGAAAATTCACATAAAACAAAAGAAACTAATCCGCCTTGCCTGGCTTACCTATACTGGTTGCAATATTGGAGACTTGGATTAGGATGGGTTGAAGAAGATGGATTTCTGTCTGTCTCTCTCAATCCCAAGAGAGAACAAACACGCAAACGAAGAGCACAAACAAAAGCCTTCCCCCCACAAGATTTGAAAGTATCTTGTCCCCTTATTGGTCCTTTGGGTCAGGTGCCAGCCAGGTTAGCTGAGCTTCTTAACCCTTTACAGGTAACAGGATGTTGCCTCTGGCCAGGAGGGATTTTATAGCACTGTATACAGAAAGGTGGTTACCCTTCCCTTTATATTTATGATACTTTTACTTCATGCCCAGAGCAGGTTTAAACTAAACTAGTGTAAATGGTGAATTCTCTGTAACTTGAAGTCTTTAAACCATGACAGGAGGACTTCAGTAGCTCAACCAGAGATTAGGGACCTATTACAGGAGTGGGTGGCCTGCAATGTGCCAGAGGTCAGACTAGATGATCATGATGGTCCCTTCTGACCTCAGAGTCTATGAGCATCCACACAGGAGTTACAACACAGCATTTTGGTACCCCGCCCTCCACCGCCCTCGGTAATCCAAGCTTCAGGGCAGTGTAGACATAGCCAAAGATTAAAATCCTTTAACTTTAGTTTAAAGAAATTCTTCCCTTACCCCATGATTTGGAAAGTAGTGGCACCTTAGAGACTAAACTTTTAGAATTTTATACCGCTTCAGGTATTACTGTATTTCCACCGACAGGTGAGAATCTGGAGACAAATTTAGCATGCACCTTGGACTGCGCCTCACTTGAACTCTGCCCGCCAATCTATCTCCCCTGAAATTTATTCTAGTATTCCAA
Source organism: Lepidochelys olivacea (assembly GCF_965140295.1). NCBI lineage: Eukaryota > Metazoa > Chordata > Testudines > Cheloniidae > Lepidochelys > Lepidochelys olivacea. The sequence goes on along the minus strand of NC_140412.1, from coordinate 172,497,357 downwards.
AACCCTGAGCAACTTCAAATAGCTGCTTTACAATATTTATTTTAATATATTTTGGAATATGCACCTTTCAAAGTAATGTTTCTGGCTCTCTCCTAAATGTGGGACTGTGCAACAGTTTGCTGTGTTGGAATGGCCAGATTAATTGTGAAACTGTACTGCCATGCAGGTGATCAGAGCAGTAAGAGCTAACAAGTATGCTTTGCCATTGGGAAAGGAAAGAGGGAATATCTTGCTGCTCTCTATTCCCCTTTGGTGGATGCCAAGAGGGGCACTGACTGGTTCAAATGATCTGTGTCCAGCCTTCCTCCCCCAAAGGGAGGGAGGCAGTAATGTTTGGCCTCTTGTATATTTAAACACTGCACTCTTCCCAGAGCAATGGGCAGGAGTAACTGGATTGTCAATGATCTGCACTGAGGGACTGGAAAGAGGCACACCCATCCTCAATACTTCCCCATTCCCAGACAACAAGATAGAGCCCCCTCTTCTCCAAGCTTATTTTCCTCAGTGGACGGAAAAGAAGATCCTTCCCACCACTCTGGCTTTGAGCTTCCTCTGCGCCCCACTGCCCCCACCCGGTGTTCATACACCCCAATTCATTAACTGCCTCTCAGCTACCAGCCTTGCCTCTCCACACACTTGTACTGCTGGTTCTGCGTCAGTTCTTCTCCCACACCTGGCCTGACCTCCTTTTGCAGCCATACAGCCGGCTTCTTCCTGTTGACTTCCTACTCAAGGAAGTGTGAGGCAAATGTCATCTGGAACAGTCAGGAGGGAGGCAGCAGATGTCAGGAGGGCAGGCAGGGGAGCAGAGAGGTCAGGATTGGTCTCTCTCAAGAGTCTTAGAGTACATCAGCTACCAGCAGACAGAAATCCTCCCTCCTTCCCAGCACAACACACGCCAGAGTTGTCCCAAAGTATTATGAAATAGCTAGTCCTCAGAAGACCTCTACCTGAGATGTTAGCTAGTTTCCTAAGGATTAAAGGTAAACTGAAAAGCTAAAATAAAAATTAAACTCAGCAGAAATAGGTGAACACTCCTGGCTAGGCAGTCCATGGGAGAACACAGAAATGCTTTTAGCTTAGTATTTGAAAAATATAGTTTACCAGCATCTTGATACAGCTGGTAGGCTTTGTCCATCTCTCCATTAAAGATGCCAATGATTATGACATCATCACCATCCTTCAGAAATTCTTGTACCTGTTTGGTAGCCTGAATCTGTTTGGATGGAGGACCAGCCTGATCAATCATGTAATCAACAATACCTGGGACAAAAACAAAAAAAAGTTATTCAGAAGATTTACTTGAAAGCAAGATTCAGGTATTGTGCGTCTGTGGCAATTTCAATCTTGTAAAAACCGCATTTCAGTTGGAGATCAAGCTTTCTGAACAGATGCACTACAGCAACAAAAACGCTAATTGATCAAGATTTAGGCCCTCTCGTTTCAGGTGTTCAATTTAGGACTGCTTCTCAGAAGAGCTGAGCAACTGCTACTTCCACCAAATTCAATTGGTGTTGCCATTATTTGGCTCTTCTGAAAATCCAAGCCCCGTTTATTTGAAACGGAGCATCCAAAACACAATGCTGAAAATGCTGACTTGAATTCCTCCTGGGTTTTAATCTGGTTAAGAACAGCACTTAACCCTGTCAGCACTTAAGTGACACACATATCAGTGCAGTGGAATGGTTGCCCGTACTGGCACTGCTGTGTCACCTATATATAACTTCTTGTTTTTGTAAACTGGTTTGACTGGTCTCCCACGTGAAAAGGGGCTATAAGCAGGGCCCTACCAAATTCATGCTCCATTTTGGTCAATTTCATAGTCAGAGGATTTAAAAAAAATCGTAAATTTCATGATTTCAGCTATTTCAATCTGAAATTTCAGGGTGTTGTAATTGGAGGGGTCCTGACCCAAAAAAGAGTTGTGGTGGGGAGGTCGCAAAGTTATCGTAGGTGTGTGTGTGTGTGTGTGTGTGTGGTACTGCTACTTTTACTTCTGCGCTGCTGGTGGTGGGGTGCTGCCTTCAGAGCTAGGTGCCCGGCCAACAGCCGCCGCTCTCAGGCCGCCCAGAAGCCAGGGTGGCAATACTGCGACCCTCTTAAAATAACCTTGAGACACCCACCCCCGCAACTCCCTTTTGGGTCAGGACTCCCCAATTTGAGAAACGCTGGTCTCCACCATGACATCTGTACAGCATGGGGTAAAAGCACAGAAAAGAACAGATGTCATGGGGGGAGACCAGATTTCATGGTCCGTGACGCGTTCTTCATGGCCGTGAATTTGGTAGGGCCCTAGAGAGAAGACCTAGGGCTCTAAGAGATTCAGTCAATCCTGTTAGCCTAGGCAAAGGAGAGAATGCAGTTTTCCATGCCTCTCTCTCTCCAGCTACGCCAACAGCTGAATGTACACAAGACTTTTTCGAAGTGTTTGTGGTTCATCCTTCCGCCCCACCCCCCCAATTCTAACTCAAAATAGTAAGACCTGTTACCATATTTTTCTCGTGGGCCATTGTAGTCAAAAGGCTTGCCCTTGCGGAAGATTTTCAGAGTTGGATAGCCAGAGACGTCAAACTTCTTTGCGAGATCTGTTTCAGCAATGGCATCCACTTTAGCTAGAGGAATTGGGGGTGTGCGTTTGCTGAGCTCCTGGGCAGCTCTCTCATACTCTGGAGCGAGCCTTTTGCAATGTCCACACCTAAAGAAAAAACAAGCGGGGGGTGTGTGTGTGTATTTTATAGGTAACAATATCTAGTATGTGGCTTCTTACTTTCCAAGCATATGAAGTGGGTAAATTCACATTTCCAGAATGGAAAATAAGTAGGGATGTAGACATTCTTAATTTTTTCCCCTGGTGAAAAAATTCTCCTTCAGAGAGGTGCTTTCTTAATTAAGGCTGTAACTGACCTGGCTTTAACCATATCACAACATGCCCTCAGCCTATTAAACATGGTATATCTCAGGGAGGATAAGTTGCACAGAGAGTTACTCCTCTAGCTTTTCACCTGCTGAGAACTAAATCTCAGCAATGGACTAAGTTTTGAGTTTAAAGTGACCGATGATTTTGTCAGAGCTTGTGGGGAGGGAAAAAAAAACCCCAAAACAAGCCACAAACCCCAACAAATAGCAGCTAACTTTATCCTCAACAGAAGCTCAGGACTGGAATAACGGGGTGATAAAGGTCAGAAATGAATCATGCTATAGTGGAGTCAAACACTATGCAATATACCCAGGTCTATGTGACTATCTCCAATGCTCCCCCCAACTTTCATGAGGAAGAGCTCTTTAAAATATCGAGTTCAGTATAAGGTTTTAACCATCAGAGGAGTGAAGTTTTGGAATAGCCTTCCAAGGGAAGCAGTGGGGGCAAAAGACCTATCTGGCTTTAAGATTAAATTTGATAAGTTTATGGAGGAGATGGTATGATGGGATAACATGATTTTGGTAATTAATTGATCTTTAAATATTCATAGTAAATAGGCCCAATGGCCTGTGATGGGATGCTAGATAGGGTGAGATCTGAGTTACTACAGAAAATTCTTTCCTGGGTATCTGGCTGGTGAATCTTGCCCATATGCTCAGGGTTTAGCCGATCGCCATATTTGGGGTGGGGAAGGAATTTTCCTCCAGGGCAGATTGGAAGAGGCCCTGGAGGTTTTTCGCCTTCCTCCGTAGCATGGGGCACAGGTCACTTGCTGGAGGATTCTCTGCTACTTGAAGTCTTTAAACCACGATTTGAGGACTTCAATAGCTCAGACATAGGTGAGAGGTTTTTCGCAGGAGTGGGTGGGTGAGATTCTGTGGCCTGCGTTGTGCAGGAGGTTGGACTAGATGATCATAATGGTCCCTTCTGACCTTAGTATCTATGAGTATTCCCATTTAAATACACAACTCATTCAAAACAGAATACCATTCTAAGAATGCAGTCAAGTAAGCAAGCAAGCCATTTTAAGAAGGGATAGGTTTATAGGAAAATGAAATTCGACAGGTGGGAGCCCCCAGCTGCCCCTCCCTTCCAGTTTTACAGCCATGCCACATCTGTGAAAGAAGAGAAATTCGCATTCTGTCTTACCATGGGGCATAGAACTCCACCAGCATTATGTCAGCATCATTCACTTCTTCATCAAAGTTATCTTTGGTCAACACCAGTGTAGCTTCTGGTGGAGGGGTCCAATTTGGATCTGAAACCTCTCTAACTTTAGTCACAATTGCTGAAAGACAATTGAATACAAAAGTTTGTAATTTTGCATATCCATGCCATCCGTATCTTTCCTAGTGCTATAGCGTCAGTCTAAGAGGAAGATTTGAGATCACCAAGAATTTGAGACATTAGTGACCGAGTATTATCTTGGATTGAGCAGATGGCTAGGACCAAGGAACTCCTGAATTCTAATCCTAGGTATACCCTTACTTGTTTGAGCTCCTTTTGTCCCCTACTTCTTTGTTAATGGACCCCACAGAAATTCAAACAATAAACAAAATGTCAGTATTTTAATCATGCTCCTCCAGGTTTACAGAGCGCAAATACAGTACATTGTAACAAGTTATTTCAGTGTCTCCTTTTCTTACTGAACATTTTGGAACGGCAGCTCTGGAAGAGCCAGCTTTTATCTCAGCCTGGAGAGAAGTACAGTATAATCTCCTTAAGCGTCAAATAAGTAGTGGCTTCACAGCCATTGCCAATATATCAATACTGATACTACTGTTAGCTGGCCTCTCTCAGAGCATGAAAGAGTATCACTTTAACAGCCAAACTGCTGTACATTAGTAAAGCGGGGGGAGGGGAGGAGAGGGGAGAGAGAATCCTTTGGGTATCAGTGACACCCAATACCTGGTGAAGTCATACTGTAACATGAAGCTGTTCAAAATACCCTTAAAAAAAAAACAAACACCACACACACACACCCCCACCCCCCTATCTTGGCCTTAACATTCCTCCATTTAAAATTCAGCTGAAAGGAAGGTTCTGTGCACTCAGGAACAGATCGTACAAATGGATCAGCGTGTTTAAAAAGCTCCACTTATAAGCAGTAAGGTGCTACTTCCCCCTTCCATTTGCTTCATTACACTGAACTCAGAGAGAACACGGCTTACCATCTTCTGTTCGGGATCCATCATAATCAACTGTCTGCCCCTTCTTCAGAATTTTGATGGTTGGATAGCCGCTAACTTCAAAACGACCTGCCACAGCAGTGGCTGCAGTAGCATCTATTTTGGCAACTGGAATGGGAGGGTCATTTTCCTTCAGCATTTTGGCTATCTTTTCATATTCTGGAGCAAACTGCTTGCAGTGCCCACACCTGTAAAATCAGAGACGTGAACTTGAAGGTATATTTTGCTACTCTGCATTTCCACAGAGCGTTCCACAAGAGGACCTCAGAATTAGTGTGTTATTTTTCCTGCTATGATTTCAAATCTAGGATAGGAGTGTCCAACTGTATTGTTTTAGGAATGTTTGCCCCTTCTATACATAATCTCTCCAGTTCTTACAGTCACAATGGTTACCATAAGATAGTTAAACTTAGAACACTGCCCCTCCTCACTATGGAAAAAGGAAAGCTCTACATATATATTTATAATAGTGCACAGTATAGAGGCAGGATTTCCATTAATACCAGCCAGAGGACTAAACCCCTAAAATTTCCCATCAGCATTTTACTCATGTCAAGTTCTTTATCCTGGTCACAATCTAGGAATCTTGAGCAGGCTTATCCTTATGATCTGCAAGGTCACTTATGAATGGGTTGAGATGAGGTAAGGAAGAGAAGTGAGAATTGCCTCTTGATAAGATGGGAAGGGATCAGGCCACTCCATGAGTTGCTAATCCAAGCCGTTGCTTGTGCAGAAAAGGTGACATTTTTTCAGGTGAAGCAGGATAAGGAGACAAAAAATGAACTATATTGCACACAAAGTGGTTTTAGAATGTTGCAGCAAAGACAGGGAAAAAACCCACACAACACACAAACAAACAGAAAAACCACAGTCAAAACAGCAAATAGTTCTTAAACTGCTGTGCATGTGTGGGCCCACCAGTAGAGAGACTGCAACAGTCAAGTTCGGTGATCAGGTTGTCCGTGGATGGCTCTTGTATGAAGCAAGAGCACAAAGGGTGGTGAGCACTAGTTGAATCAATGGTCTGATCCAGTATGACAGGTCTCATACTCCTATCTTGGAGTCCAAAATTATTGCTGTACTTGCCCACCCAGTAACTACATTAATATTATTTAACTGATATTGTTAAGCACTTTTGAATGGTAAGATTATTAAGAAGTGCTGGCTACATGGAAGTTCTTGAGACTCTGACTTTCAGCCATAGTCTTCATTATGCCCTCTGTTTTTAATATCAAGAAACACTCATGCTTTGATTTGAAGTTGTCCATGCCTGAAGAGGAGTTTCAGAAAGTTTAAGCAAGATCCATTCAGCTATTTTTGAGTTAAAGGGCAACCAACTCCCCCTATCGACCTCCAAACCACTCCATTATAAAGACTGTAACCACTATTTGAATAAGGCTACAGCAGAAACAACAGAACTGTGAATCCTGGCATAGATGTAACCATCATTAAAGACTTTGGTTGAAATCCTGACCCCACTGAAGTCTTTTGCTAAAGTCATTGGTAATGATTGGGGGGGGGGGGGGGGAATAAACACAACTGTGTGAGCACGCGTGTGTGGGGGACCACTACGGAGCATGTTCAGTCAGCAGCTAAGAAGAAATAAAAGGTGCCTAACAGAGTGCCATCCACCTATGACAACATTGCACACCCTCTCTGTCTGGACATCCTAGAAATCCATATAGGGGCTGGGGCTGCTGGGACAGCCTGCATGACAGAGAGAGAGCTAGTCTTATTTCCATAGGAAAATCTTAAATCAGTTTTGTTTAGCATCAAGGCCAGGTGAAAAAAGTTAAAAGAAAAAAGCGTTTCCATCTTTGTCCATTACAAAGATATGGCCATCAAAACATACATAACTATGCCCTACCAAAAAAAAAAAAAAAAATGCAGGCAGATTCCAGCTACAAAGGTGGGAATTCATATCTTCCTGATTCTATTCAGATATTACATGATGGAAGCCAATATAAAAAGCTAGATAGGTTCATCTAAATGATAACTGGGACCAAATTTTCAACTTTAACCCTAAGAAGAGATCATCTTTCTCACTCAAAAAAAGTGTTTTGCATTTAATTTTCTTGGCTGCTTTTATGTTAATACATTGTTAAATTACAGTTTAAAAAATAAAAACAGTCAGGCAATGCAAAAGGTTCCTGCAGCAGTGCTAACTCAGCATCGAGCTAACAAACAGTTTCTGCTTCCATGTTTTCCTTTAGCCTATTTCTGTCTGTGGTGTAAAATGCACTAGATTAAATATACGGGCCTAAATTCTGTTTTCAGTTGTATCAATATAAATCCAAGGTAACTCAGAGGAGTTACACCAATGTAAATTGAGTATCTGCAGAATTAGACTACTGAGATGTACAGCAAAACACTGTTAAAAATGCCAACCTTAAGGGGGGCCAATTTTTAGTTATACCATATCCCTGTTACATTGTTCCACCAATGTCAAGTCGCCTTAAAGTGGGCAGAAATAGCCTCATGATAATACCCTTGAACAGGGAGCTCCCCAACCAGAGAATCACTAGTGTCTTAGCCCTGCTCCCAGTCCCCAATGGAGGGAGATGATTAAAGGCTGGCCAGAGTGCACTGTATTAAGGCTTCTTTCTGCTTCTCAGGGCCATGGAGTACCAAGGGAAGCAAAGCCAGGCTGCACCTACTCACCGTGGGGAACCCCTGCATGTCTTTGGAATATAGGCAACTATATACTAAGGTAATCTGAAGCGCCCTTTGCCTCCCAATTCAGTCCCAACTTCAGATGCATTAAGGGGGTAACTGAGAATTCCTATCTATTTTCTGACGCTGCGCTGAATTCTGCCCAGACCTTACCTGTGTGTGCAGTGGGGAGGATGCAAGGGGCCTTCTCCTTCCTTATTCTCCCACATGATGTGCATAAGAGGCAGGCACAATTGCAACGGCTGTGGTCAGAGCAGCTCTGTCTCTACTCCCCCAGGGCTACACAGTCCCCCAAGCGGCTAGAGCCATGACTACTTACAGTGTGACCAGCAGTCAGAAGAAACAGGCTGCAGTTCATACATAGGTGCAGTTGCAGGCATATTCCTAGAGTATGCTGGGGAAGAGTTCTACCTCCCAGGGGTAGAATGCCTCCCAGTGCTCCCCCTGCAATCATGCTGCTCTACGTCACACCTCATTCTAGGTTCTGCCTAACTGGCACAATCCAGACCACTGTGATTTTAGCTATGTAGATCTGCATGCTATTAAGCTGCAAGTGACAAATCTGTCCACTGAAAGCCATACGTGGATCACACAAACCCAGCTGAAATCTGTATACTAAAATAAATGTGACTGACTCCTGAAGAAAGTATTTAATGGAGGGTTTGAACCCCATGGACATATCCATTTGGGATATAAAAATGCTGCAAGTTTCGAACCTACCATGGTGCATAGAACTCCAACAGCACGGTGTCTTTGTCTGCAATAAAGGTATCGAAGTTTGCATCGTTCAGAACTAAAACACCATTTTCTTCTTTAACTTCAGAATCATCATCATCCTCATCGTCATCATCTTCATCCTCCTCTTTTGTAACAGATTCTAGAAAAGTGTGAGGGGGGGCAGTTAATGTTAGGTTGTTTCAAGTTTAGTGATAAAGCAACACTGTCAGTTTAAAAATTATATTTTTTTAAAAGTAAAAAACAAAATGAAACACTTTGCAGACTATGATCAGAATGTAACCGATGCAGCTATGACTGCCAGCGTTTGCAGAGAGCCTGAAAAATAGCTCTGAAGTGTGGTGTCCTAGGCATTTTAATAGATGCTAATTCAGATGCCAATGAAGATGACACTTTAAATATCAACACAACTGATCTTCTGTTCAAAGCATATAACATGAGAAAAGAAAGGACATTATGAATATTTACATCAGTATTTCCCAAACTGTGGGGTATGCCTCCTTGGGGAGGGGCAGGAGGGCGGAGAGGGAGAGGACACAAAGAACTAGCCAGGTAGGGCGAGGCATGGAAGATGTATAAATTAGGATCTAAGTCTTTAATACCACATGGCGAGGTTGTGGTGGGTGAGTATGCAATTGTTTTCATTTAATTTTTTTCCCAAAGTATGGGAAACTGATTTTATTCTTGCATTTGCTCACTGAAATTATACTAATCAGTTTCACTTTCTGGTTCTCAGTTCAGGAGATTGTTCAATCCACAACAAGATTTTCATTACATTAAAAAAAAAAAACCAAACCAACAACCCCAAACCCACCACCTTGCAAATTTTATCTAGATACAATGGTTTCAAAGACTTTCTATGTGTTGCACCCATTATGGCCTTGCACCTGCATTGAGATCCTCTAGCACAGGGGTAGGCAACCTATGGCATGTGTGCCAAAGGCGGCACATGAGCGGATTTTCAGTGGCCCTCACACTGCCTGGGTTCTGGCCACCGGTCGGGGGGGGAGGCGCTGCATTTTAATTTAATTTTAAATGAAGTTTCTTAAACATTTTAAAAACCTTATTTACTTTACATACAACAATAGTTGAGTTATCTATTATAGACTTATAGAAAGAGACCTTCTAAAAACGTTAAAATGTATTACTGGCACGTGAAACCCTTAAATTAGAGTGAATAAATGAAGACTCGGCACACCACTTCTGACAGGTTGCCGACCTCTGCTCTAGTGCAAACCCCTGCATCCATGTGGAATCCCCTTAGACGTCCTAGATGCAGTAAAATTCCGTGTGATAATGTAGACAAATCTGAACAAACAAAGAGCTTGAATTACCTGACAGCGTTTAATGATGGAAGACAGCAAGAGATTAACTCAGATCACCACTCTGGATATATATTGAAATTAAAGTGTTTGCTTGGATTTATACCGAGGTAGAATTTGACCCGCTGATTATGCTGTTGCCAGCTTTAGGATAAATGGGCAATATACCAGCTACAACATTATAGCTTTTATCATTTTACTACTCAGTGTTTATTCAGAGTGCTATTTTAAGAGTGAATGTATGTGAAGCATTTCCCCCTTGTTTAAATGTTTTGTTTTAGGAGGCAACCGTGAGGCAGTAGAACTTACTAAATAGTCCTCAAATCTACAGATATTGAGGAGAGGGAGAGAGAGAAGAAAGCAGCCAGTCAATCCTGGGTGAAGGTTGTCCTAGCTTTCGTTTGTGTATGTTATTTCCACTGCCATGTTCATTCTTGGTTTGGAATTAGGATGCTCCCTCTCTTGTTAAGAAGCCACTTGAGGGATCAAACCACACCAGCAACAGATAACACTGATATCATTCAAAAAAAAGTAAGCCTTATTAAAGAACTTTCGGTGAGTTCATTTAATAGAACAAGCACTAACAAAGCCAAAGCTCTTATTAGCTGCAGGAGAAAGTATTGCCACTGCAGAGCCCCACTATTAAAACGATTATTAATTTCCTGACCCATGTCGTGGTGAACGTCCAGTCATCTTGTGAACAAACAGATTGGCACGTAGTAAGACAAGAAACCATGTAAGTGCCTAGCCAAACTTATCTGTTCCGGGCAGGATTCCCAGCTGGGAAAATGTTCTGGCTGTATCTAGAGTTTGTGCATCCAGGATTAAAGGAACACATGAGGGCTAACGGGCAAGGGAGTGGGAATAATAATGGACAACATTCTTTTCTCAGTTATGCTGGTGTAAGTCCACTGATGTCCATTGAAGTACTCTGGAGTTACTTGGATTTTCAACAGTGTAACTGAAAGCATGACTGGACCAGAGAGCAGTAGCTTCTAGGGCCACAGGAGGTAAGTTTTACTGCAGGGAGAGTGGCATCGCTCAGTAAGTTTCTCCTGTTTTTAACTCCCCTTCAGCCCCAAAGCCATTTGTATTTCAGGTAGGTGTGTGTTACCCTTTAAAGCTGAATGTTAATTAAAAGTATCTGATACCACAGCTTCTGATGAAATGAGTGCTTGAAGGAGCCAGAAGGCTTGCTGAGGTTATCTATCATAGAGTAGCAGACATCTGGATGCAGATTAAGTTTCTTTAACCAACACTGCTCCTGTTTTACCTGCTCTCAAGCGGCAACTGCAAACACGGATTTAAAAATTAGTCAATGCACTTGAAAAATGTATGTTATTGCTTCGTATTTCCAAAGCATTTCCCCACACGGATCCCAAAGCACTTAAACATGAAAAAAATCTCAAAGCATTCCTGGGAGTTCGAAAGTATTACTATATCCATTTTATAGATAGGGAAACAGAGAGAGAGGCGCAAAGGACTGGATTTTTAGAACGGCTTAGCACCCAGAGTTTCCAGTAAACGTGTAAACAGAGCTGCAAGTGAGCAACAAGTTTATGAAATCAGGTCTCCACAGGTATTGAGGGTGCTCATCATTTCTGAAGCAAGTCACTCAAGACTTGATTTTCAGGTCACAATGAAATTCTGCGGCAGAAATGGGAAGTCAGTTCAGGACTCCTAGCCTTGTCACTAGTCACTGGACCCCGCTGTGTACCATTACTTACACCCACCCATCACCCTTTAGGTTGCAAAGTCAAGCATTCAGAGTTAAATGTCAGAATTAATATTGCCTCCACAAAATGAACTCACAAGACCATGGAAGTTTTGCATAAGTAAGCACATAAGGAGTCCAGGCTTAGTTCTACTCGTTTATTAAATGGAGGTCTAATTTTACTGCAGCTTCTGTAATTACCTCAGTATCCTTAAAACGCTTCATAGCTTTCTACAGAAGAACTCCTTGATAGGCCACATAGATCATTCTACACTGCTGACAGTAATATTACACTACTTCATTCCCTTGCCCCTTTTACTTCACCGTCAGAAACAAAAAAAGCATCATATCCAGGGTGGATAAAAAATGACCCTCCCCCCAACAGATTTTCTTTTGATTTTGCTATTTAAATTATAATAAGTTTCTTTTTGAAAACAAACCTGTTTAAAATGAAATCTGAATTTAATACAAAATATGTTAAGGTCTAAACTTATTATCTCTCTTAAAATATTTAAATAAAAATAAATATGCTGAACCCATGAGCTTCTATAAAAAACGTTGAGTTCAAGGCTGCTTTTCTATATAAAGAAAGACTAAAGGGACAAACATCTAACTTTTGAGGTCAGGCTTTATAAATATGGCACAATAGGCCAGCCTATGAAACTTACGAGACTCATTTTTAAGAGACTTAGGCAAGTAGGAACTTATATTCCAGTTACTTTCACTTAGGCAAGGGCATATTTGAAAATTTTCCCAGACTGACCTGAAATAGTCAGTTTAATTCACTGACTACAGTTAATTTCTCAGTTTAATAAATCATTTAGTTGTAAAAGTGAAACATGTTTTGATAAGAGAAGTTTATGTATTCAAAATGTTTAATTTTTTAATAAAAATAAATTGTATATGCTGTTTTTTGTGTTTAATTAAATTCTAGTTACCATCTTACTGCAGCTGGACATAAATCAAGATAAAGTTAATTATCCAGTAAATAAGCAATATATCATTCACCCTCTTCTAACATACTAAAATGTACAATTAAGAATCTGAAAATATTAAGCTATATAGTTGCTTAAGTCAGTGTACCCTCCTAGGTAGCAAAAAGATGTACTAAATCTAATGTAAAGGCTCTATTTAGTTGTAACCAACATTTTTAATGGTTATATCAACCAATAAGAATGCACCTTTCTTTATAAAATAACTGAAGTACAAAAGGAAAAGCTGATTAAAAAGAAGTCACTGATTTAAATTAATCCACCTCTTGCACTTTCAAGCGCAGACTTATAATTTGCTGGTGGTAGAGTTTATCCACTTTTGCCTCTAGTTTCACTAGTGTCATTGCTCCTTAGACTGTCCACCTTCAAGTCTGTTGTCAGTTTCAGAAGGATATGACCTGCTAAAGATGTGATGCAAAAACAACCCCTGCACACACAACCCAGCAAATGAAACTTTTAAGTTAGAGATTTAAATTTTTTAGAGTCAGGTGCCCTGACAGTCACAGAATGAGGCTAGCCTGTTGAGAGACTACAGCTCAAATTGCAGAAGTAGCAAATAAATATTTGCATATAAAGACAGAGGTCTGTGCGGAAGGAAAAAGAGATATAGCTATAATCAAATTTAAGTCTATGTTTGTCTTTAAGCTTCCTGAAAAAGAAATTGATGAGGCAGTTAAACAACAAATTTTGTTTCAAAATAAAACCTCACATAAACAGTCACACCAAGTGACCAGCAAATTCAACAAGTCATTACTGAGGATTAAACTCTCTCTACCTTCTGATAAATAGGAGTAACTTCTGATCACTTAAGTGGGAACCGAGCACACAGAGGACGGAATTTCAAGCAAATAAACTTGTTGCTTCAACCCTGCCACAGGTCTTAAGAAACATACCAGAACATTCATCCCAAGCTCTGGGTGCATCTTGGATGATCTTCATGCATATTTCTGGCTGGAAGTTTGCATAACTGTGGTGGATCACATAGATAATGTTTGCATATTTATCATTATTAAGCAGTTATCAGAAGAAGGGCCTATTTAGGATTTAGTGTTTTGTTTTTTTTAAAGTTACATATGGTCCCACAACAAAACCCTGGATCCAAATACTAAAGATTTTTGGATCTAGATGCAAATTTCACAGCTGGCTCCATCCCTAAGAGCCTGAATCTGAACCAGACTTCATTGAACTCTGAGGCAGTTCAGTCTTGGATTCAAATCTGAACTTTGGAGCTTGGGCCCAGCCCCAAAATAAATATGCATAGGAAATGAAGGAAGGACACTCAATGTTAGATCAAAGACAAAATATCTCTCACAAACTTATTCACCTGTGCAGGATTCTTAGTTTTAATTAAGGCTGTGATTATGTCACAAAGATCTCGGAAGCTGACCTCTGTGACATTTTCTGCCACTGCAGCAGGCGGACCCTGTGCAGCTGCCCAGCCGCGGCGTGAGGCCAGCAGACCCCCATCTCTGCCCAGCCACTGGGGGGACTCTGCAGCTACCAGCTGCCTGGGGCGAGGGGACCCCGCAGCAGCCCAGCCCCAGGGGCAGTGCAACCCCGGAGCTCCTATGCACCACATCGGTGGGGGACCCAGAAGCCCCAGCAGCACTGTGTACTGAGCCCACCAACCGTTTTGTCAGGGATATTTTTAGTGAAAGTCAGGGACAGGTCACAGGCTGTTGTGATTTTTTTTGTTTATTTCCTGTGACCTGTCCCTGACTTTTACTAAAAATATCCGTGATAAAAATTTAGCCTTAGTTATAATGTAGTATGTTCTAGTTCTTCCAGTTTAGATGCTCATGCTAGAACAGGGGTGAGCAAACTCTTTGGCATGAGGGCCACATCTGGGTGGGGAAATTGCATGCAGGGCCATGACTGTAGGGCTGGGGCAGGGGTTGGTGTGTGGAGGGGGGGGCGGGGGAGTGCAGGGTGTGGGAGGGGTTGCGGTGTGCAGGAAGGAGCTTGGAGTTGGGGCGGAGGAGGAGTGCGGGGCGCACGACGGGGCTCAGGGCAGGGGGCTGGGGCGCAGCGGGCAGGAGGGTGCTCAGGGCAGGGGTGCAGGGTGCAGCAGGGGGCTCAGGGCGGGGGGGGGGTTCAGGGTGTGGGCTCTGGCCTGGTGCCGCTTACCTGGAGCGGCTCTGGGATGGCAGTGGCGCCATGCCAAAGGCAGGCTCCCTGCCTGCCCTGGCCCCGCACCACTCCCAGAAGCGGCCGGTACCAGGTGGCTGCAGCCCCTGGGGGAAGGGGCAGAGGGCTTCGCGCACTACCCTTGCCTGTGGGTTCCACACCCGAAACGCCCATTGGCCAGGAATGGGGATCTGCGACCAATGGGAGCTTCTGGTGTGGAACCCACAGGCGAGGGCAGTGCACAGAGCTCTCTGCCCCCCCACCCCTCCAGGGGCTGCAGGGACATGGTGCCGGGTGCTTCCAGGAGCGGTGCGGGGCCCGCAGCACCATGGGGGTGGCAATCCCGCAAGCCAGATGCAAAGCCCTGAGGGACCGGATCTGGCCCATAGTTTGCCTACCCCTGTGCTAGATGTTCTTCTAATGTGATGCAAAAATCAAGGACCTGCTAACTTATAATCATTACAGAGCCTATGGCACTTTTAATAAAACCAGTAAGTCATTCACAACCTTTTCTGTACCTGTGCTCCCTCTTCCATACTGGGATCCACCTGCTACCACCCTCCCATTTAACAGCTTAGGAAGGATAGGGTGGTTATGACTCCCAGATACTTGGTCACAACACCGAGCTTGATAAATCCACCTGTAAGAATATTAACCCATGTGTCCAAGCAGAAGCTCACGTCAGGAAAGGTCATAGCCAAACCACCCCTCTGGTCCCTTGCAACTTAAACTATATTTAGTATTCTTCTTCTTCACTGCCTATACAAACTTAGTTAATACAGAGTAACATTACTTAACTGCTGTATCCCTAGACAGATGTCTGCATTTCAGTGGTGAAAGTAGGGTTTGAAAATATATCCCTTACTTATCTCACAGGGGTTTTGAGAGAATTAAGAACTGTAAAATACTTTGTGGTCCACAGATGAAGGGTATTATGGGTGTGCAATGGATTACTATTAAACTAATGCATATCAGAGGAAAATAAACCTCCAGTTTACATATAAAAGTCTTTGATATTGGCAGTGTGGTACTGTACTCTGTGCACCAGTCATCTGCGAATGGAGGGCAAAATTCTGGCCCCATTGAAGATAATGGCAAAGCTCCCACTAACTTCAGTGGGACCAGGATATCATCCTGAGATGTTTGTGAGCAAATCCTCTGCAGGTAACAGGGAAATAAACTCTAAGACAGCTGTATTCTGAAAGCTGACCAAAGCAAGTGTTCAGGTGAGCAGCCAAGCAGCATGGACAATGTCATACTAAAGAAGCTTCCTAAGGAAGAGTAAAGGTATCTCCTGATTGCTGATTCAAAAGTAGTAGTAAAACAGAGAGAGTAGAATATACCCTCCCACATTAAAGTTCTCCTGATCCTCATATAGCAAAGCTTGAGAACCTTAATAATTGTGTTGCCCCCAAGGCCCTGATCCTGTAGATGTTTTTGCAGGTGAGTAATTTTTCACACAAGTACTTTCATTAAGTTCAATGGGACTATTCACCTGAGCAAGTATTTGCAAGATTGGGATCCAAGTGATTACCTCAGAATCTCTGCTCCAACAAAACTACATACAGTGCCTAGCATTTTGGAAGACAATCAAGAAGATTATTGTTTTAATTTGTGTCTGAATAAGGTTTCTAAAAAACAGAACCCCCACCATTTTATATCATGTCCTCAGTCCAATCTAGACTATAAATTATTTCTAATGCAAAGCAGCTTTGTCTCATCTAATTTTGGAAGTGAGGAAACATGCATGGATGATAGAGACACTTAAGATTCAGCAAAACAAAAATGCAACAGACTATTTTTTGAAATAAGAGCCACCTCAGAATATAGAGCTTGTAAATATCCTCAGTATTCCGTGTTCCTTTTAATTCTGAAAGGAGTGCTATGTTTAATGTGAAAGGAGACAGTGAATACTAAAGGATGCTAGCTCTTCATTTTATACGTTGCAGGAGGAGACAGGAAGAATGAGCTGCAAGTCAAAGTAATAATTTTCATAGCCTAGGACAAGTAGAAGTCCCATACGAATAGTAAAACACTGAAGAAAGCAACCACCAGAGTTAGCAAATTGTGATGGATTTTTATTAAATCAAACTAGGCTTTGAGGTCTGTCATTATATAGCCCAAGAGAAGGTTTAGGGAGAAAAAGACCCCTAGAGATTGTTCCACACAACTTCATGAAGTTAATTCTTTTCTACCTCCTATAAAAGCTCTCTCTTTTTAAGATGGTAGTTCCTTAACTTGGAAGGTAATAATTTTTAGATAAGTTGCATTAGGCTAATCACCATCACTACTTATTGATTAGAGGTTTAGATTCATTTCAAGTTCACCAGTGGAAAATAAATGTGTGTGTTTAGGAGAGTACAATTTAATCACCACCAACAGTAATTTAAGTAGTGGTTACGTATTAAGAAGCAAGAAATTCTTCACATTTAAAAACAGTTATTTCGCGGCATTATCCAGTTAATGTTAGGTTAACGTTTCAATTTGGAGCTGTTTTCCAGGCCATTTATTTGCTTCATAAGGTCAAGTGCAATAGTTAGTTCTAGTTACAGCAACATAAAAAGACTAAAAAATATATTTTTTCCTCTGGCAAAATAAGACTAAAGAAATAGAAGTTATTTTATAACTTCAGGCTTATTTTAAAACCATGTTTACTTTGCATCGCTCCCTCAAAAGGGCCCAATCCTGCAAACAGGTTTTACTCACAAACATGTTTGCTGGAACACGTCTTAGAAATGAAATTCACCCTGTCACAGAGTATTCACCTAAGGTGTTATCCCTCAAAGCTCTCAGGCCCTGAGCCTACAACTGACTGTGCACAGACACACCCCTTGTACTGCTATTAAAATCAATGTGCAGTGCATTCAATTGTGGGATTGGCTCTTTAGTAAATGCATAGGCCTCATGCTGACCCTCTGCATTGAGATTAATTTCTCCCTTGGAATTTCTAACCTTATAATAGAATTTTCACTGTCAATGTGAGACCCAAGGCAATGAGTTCCAGAATACCTATCTATAAAGAAAGCAAAACAAAGCATAAAATATTTGCACAAAAAGAGAACAGTCAGTCTTTGGGTTTCTACAATGCAAATAAGAACAGGACACAAGCTAGTCTGTCAAAAGCAATCAATGAGTTTCATAAATATTGTAAGGGATGTGGCAATTTTATCTAATTAGCAAATCAATAGTCTTTAGATACTCTAGCAAGCATTTTCCTTATTTAACTTCAGGGCTTTAGGATTACAACTTCCAGAGATTTTGGCTTTTTTACACTTTAACCCCTGTGATCCACTAACTGCCCTTATTTTCTCATATCTTTTCCTGCATTTTCAATCATTATTTAACATTTTACTTTTCACACATCCTCAAATTCTTTTAATTGCTTACCAACCAGCCCTTGCTTCCCTCCCCCTCCCCGAGTTTTAATCTATTCCTCCTAATTCAACAAGAGACCTCAAGCATCTGTGGAACAGTACCCTCCCAGGGTACAGCAGATTTAGTAGTTATCCCTTTACAAATCCCTCCTCCCTCAAATTTTACAGTCCACAACCTTCTAGCACAAGCCCATTTCAGTTTCAGACCGGAGTCAAACTCATCGACTACAGCAGAACTAATCACACACTCACCTCCACCTTCTTCTTCTTCGTCTTGGCATCTTGCTAATATAGCAAGCTGAGCCAGCCCCAGGAGAAGCACTAACAGGCAGACTTTACTGACATTCATCCTTGCATGTACTTGCAATACCCTAAAAATTACACCTTCCCCACCTGACTTGCTTTGCACCTCTCCTTTTCCTTTCCTCCCCTTCTTTCTCTTCCTCTTAGGGGGCTGGGCTCAGCCTCCACGCCTGGCCTGAGGTGCCTCTCTCCGATTGGCTGCCTCGGGGATCACCAATCACCAGCTGCCACTAGTTTCAGCTGCAACAGTCCTGGGGTGGGCCTGGCGAGGGGTGAGGACAAAGGAGAGGTGGGGGGGAGGAGGAAAGGGGCGTGGCCTGTCTGCGCAGAGCGGCCACGTCTCGCGTTGGGATTGGCGGGTAGGTCAGAGCGGGAGGCGATAAAGGGGGCAGGGCGAGGCGAGGCGAGGGCGGGCGCTAGCTGGGGGCGAGCGGCCCGTGCGGGCGCGCCACGTGGGGCTTGCGGGAGCGGGCGGGACGTTGCGGGCGAGCGCGTGGCTGCTGCGTCCTCAGGCTCGAGCCGCTGGGGGCAGGCCCAGGCTTGCAGGGAGCTGGGCTACTATACATGTGACTCTGAAACGCACCCAACACGCTCTTTGCTCCTCACGCGTAGGGGAGGGAGGAACCACAAGCCGCTGGAAAAACCAGGGCGCTTCCCTGGTGCCTGAAGCTAAAGCCGGGGGAGTGGGGCGGGGGGGGTCAGTCTGCACCGATTAGCTCTGATTTTCGGCTCTGGTCTGCAGCTTAATCTTGCTATTGTCAAGTGTCTGCTTTCAGTCTCTCCCCCTGCCCCAAAGGCTGTGGGGGAGGGAGTAAAGGTTAGAGCATTAAGATGGCAACCTTTTTCGTTGAGGGGATATCCTCTGTTATCTTTGCACTCATGCGGGCGCCAGTCTGAGCACACCTTTCTGTACAAAGTAAAATACGTAGCTGGTGTGACTTCATTTACTTCAGAAAATAAGTAGCTGAGAAGGGGGCATATGCTACAAAGGAGGGTTCTGGGTTTATGCTTCTCCACCTGCACATGACTCATCTGCGGCTGTTCAACCCAAACTTCAGTGTGACCTAAAACAGCTGTGGGAGCTTAGAGCTCTTAGGCCTCATCCTCTCTATCTGCAGATTGTTTTAACTTCCCCCTTACCAAACTTTTCAGAATTATGGAGCGCACCACATTCACGAGGTATTCTACAAAGGGCTAGAAAGCTGATATTCCCTCACCAAGTGTCTTGTAATCTGATTCCAAGATGTTAACAAGGGTAATGGTCCAAACACAACTCACATTTATTTCAAATATTTAATAGCATTAGTGTGTCTACAATCTCCTTTGTTGCTGCTCTGAACAATTTGAGTGAGGATGCATGACTGGAGGATTATGTGTGGACAGCAAATTACATGTGAGTTTGCAACATACTTAATTGGACAGGGAGGCACTATACTAGCTTCTCTATTGAGAGCAGATCTATAGAATACTGCATTCAGTTAGGGTACCTCCTTTCCAGAAAGGTGTAGACAAATTTGAATGAATTCAGAGAAAAGCAACAAAAGTTAATGGAGGATTTAGGGACTGACTAATGGCTAAGTAAAAAAACTTTTGGCAAGTTATACTTTTAGGGGTAGAGTACCTGAAGGGTATAAAACAAAAAGAATTATTTAGGATTGTACAAGCTTGTAATTAGGAGTAGCTGGATGCAATGAAGAAAGGGAATTTTGAAATCTAATATCAGAGAATTTTCTGAGAGGTTTACTTGTGCTGGGGAATTTTTTCCCACTGTAATAGGTTGGAAGCCTTATTTCCTAAGAGATTAAACATGAGATAAAATGGTTAGAAATATACAATGGTGAGAAATCTTACATTGGGTGAGGGTTGGACTATAACTGTTTTTCGGCTTTGATATAAATGTTTTATTAAAGTGGTGGATTAGAATAATGCTACTGCAATTTCTCTCTTCCATGTCCTTTTCTGATATTCCCCTTAAGGATCAAGATATCTTGCTCCCATTCTGTCCTTGATGGAAGTTCTTTTCTTAAAACAGCTGAACTTACCTTTTGAAAGCCGTGTTGTTAGAGTGGGTTCAAAATGAACTATAAGAGGCCTTGTTTTTTCCATTTGAGTGTATTAAATGGAAGTTTTCTTGACCTAAAGCAATGGTTACAACTTTCATCAGATAAATTTTCACATTTAAACATTTAGGACTGTGAACTTGGACAATATTAGAATTCACATTTTAAAAAAACTGGATTTTAAGAACAATTTACAAAATAAAAGGGAAGAGATTGTATTAGGTATTTTGCAGGCGTTCTTATAGATGAAATACATGGACCTGTTTAAAATTTGCCACTAATCTTCCACTTAAGTTATATATCTCCTCAGCTGCTACAATGTTTTGTTTATCCTGTTTTAAAATAGAGAGTGGATCAGTGTAGGGTTCTCTAAATTTGACCAGTTATAAATGGTAAATATTTCACTTAGCTGTGCAGTCTTTTGCACATGTTCACTATTTTTTCCACAAGTTGTATTAGGGTTTTTACCATTCAGCCTTAGTATGTGCGCACACAATCCACTGATTTATGTAGGACTAACATGGTTGATGTAGGATGATAAATTTAATTTTCTCTTTTATATGGCAGCACTGCTCTGGAATTCTATTCAAAACAGAAGCATGTATCTAGCTCTATCTATAGCGGTTGTGGGCATGCAATTTTTGTAACCTTGCCCCTGAGAAATATGGCAACATTCCGTGAAAACATAGTATAATTTTAGTCCATAGTTTAAGTACACTACCCCCAAACAAAGAACCCACCTGAATGCATAGCATGCTATAAAGTTGTGACCAAGAATACAACACAAGCTGTGTATCTATTTTTCCCCCTCTACAATTAAAAAACACTAACTTACAGTAACAACTGTCAAATTGGGATTATGAACATCAAGTACAGGAAGGGAGATACCTAGCAGTCAGGACTCCTGGGTTCTGTTACCAGCTGGGCCACTGACTTGCTCTTGTTGTTTTGGACAGATCACACAAACTGTGCCTCAGTTTCCCAATCTGTAAAATGAGGACAATAGCTACCTCATGAGGTTAAGTATTTAGTCTGTGATCCCTGGACAAAAAGGCTGCATAAGAGCCTCTTTATTTCATTCAGTTTACAATACTTGCACCCTGTTATAAAAAAAAATGTCATGATACCAAAAATTTTAATATCATGCAGTGATTAGCAAGAACTTCCAAGTATTAAGAAATATTTTAGTATTGAAAAAAAATTAGCATGGCTTCAGGAACTAGATGTTATATTGAAAGACCATTGATCCATCTAGTCTGGCATTCTGTGTTTATATCAGTGGCCTGTATCTTATGGTCTTGGGGGAAAAAAAAAAAACCACACAAACCTCTGAGCAGTTTTGCGGTTCTAGACCATAGCGTAAGGGAGAAATTCCTTCCCTATTTCATCTGCCAAGCAATACGCCTTAAAGAAAGGGTGGCTGATAGGGCAGAGCTTGCATCACAACTCTTTTTCTTGGTCTTATAACTTTTTAACTTAGTTGCTGAAAGTGCAAATATTAATCCTGCCTGCAGAATTCATTCAGTCCCTTTTAAAATGTTAATGTGTGACTGTTGGTCTGCTGTGTTCATGATGCTTTTGTCACTTTTCACCTTAGCCAACCTCTCTCTCTCTCTCTCTCGTAAAATGTGATCCTGATGAGAGATGCGAAGCTCTCTAATGAGGGCAAACCACTATCCTGTCCTGTGCCTTCTCCCTTTTTGGTTACTGGGCTGGGACCTTGTTCTGTTGATTAGTTAGCAGTCTGTCTCATTGAGGTAATTTTTTTCAATAACACATTGACTGTACTTGGAGCAGGATTGGATACAAAGTGTTCTGAATGGGGAAACCATTTGAAATATATGAAGGCCCTTTACATTTAAGAGGTCAATATGTGCTGTGCTGCCAATTTTTTTGGTAACAGGATAATGCCACTAGTCAATCACTGGTGACTAGAGGCAACAGACATACTTCTAAACGCTGTTAGATAAAATGCTGTTACTTTGTCACAGCCCTGTAATCTGATTATATACCTGATCACATTTAGCTTGAAGTGTTTGTAAGTAGCTGGTGTTGCCCACAGAGGCTTATTGTTCCCAGATATCAAAGTAGTGTATTAGTATGTGTCGGTGATGAAAGGAGTTCCTGGGTTCAGAACTGGGATAAGTTCTGAAACAGGAGCCATTTCTAAACTGGTGTACCCAACACTGCAGAAGAATCCAGATGATGGTTATTCTTGTATGCTATCCAAAACTAAGGCTACCTTTTTAACAGAACATGTTCTCACATCAACCGTATCATATTCTATTCCTATAAATTTCACCTTTGATAGCCCAACATGTTTGAGAGATGACACATTATGTGGTCAATAGAAAACTTTTCCAGTCCTTTTGTTAGTCATCTTTAGAGTCAAAATCATGCGTGATGCACCCCCCTCTCCTCACCAAAAAAAAACACATTTGCACAAGTGAAATATCCTAGTTTAATATATGTTGGGTCTGCATTACCAATAGTTACTAGTAATGTACAAATAATTACACAAATCAGCTTATGAATACAGCAATCATGGGGAAAACAATTGCTATTAAACTTCTGATAAATCACAATAAACAACTTGTGGCGCCACATCTTGTCTCTTGAGGGCATAGATGTTGGCAGAGAATCAGTATTGTTTTAGACTCAGGTCAAGGTCATGCCTCGTGTCACAACACCCTTGCTATATGCTGCACCCATTCTTGTATGCAATGCCTACAAGCTTTAAACAGTGTGGTGCTTGCCTCTCCCTGGGTTCCTGTGTTGTTACAGACACTTGACCAAGACTCTCATCACATGCATATTCTTTGTCTAGAGATTAGGTAGTCTCACTAAACTAAAGTGTTGAGGGCCCTATACATATTTTCCATTTCTCCCTGTAGATTCATGGATCCCTGAATGCATCTCTGGTGATAGTAGATCTAGTTATAACTGGGGGGAAAGGCTGGTTGATTGAGATTGCTCTGGAACTATGTCTGTCTGCTGGAATTGCACCAACATGGCAAGTGATCCAGGATATTATGAAGAAAAACATGCTGAGAGAGCAATTAGGACTGGGTCTTGCATATGAGCACATGGTCTTCATCTGCATGCAGTATACACACACAGAACAGAACCCTCAGCACTCTTGTGAACATGTGAGACGAAAGCAAATACAAGGTTACCTAGTTTATTCATCGGCTTGGATATTGGCCACCCACATTTTTGTCGTCAGCAGAGAAAAAAGGTCAGTATGTCA
Source organism: Lepidochelys olivacea (assembly GCF_965140295.1). Lineage (NCBI taxonomy): Eukaryota > Metazoa > Chordata > Testudines > Cheloniidae > Lepidochelys > Lepidochelys olivacea. The sequence continues at coordinate 172,473,698 of NC_140412.1, read as the reverse complement.
GACCCACGGTCTGGCAACACCTCTGGAGGTTAGTACATGCAGGAACTAATTTTCTGTGGAAATGAAAGCACGAATGGAGATGAGTACTCTAGCTATGCAGCATCTGAGTCTTTACAGTTGAGGCTACTTCCCTCCAGAAGTTCAAGAATGCTGCCCAGCAGCAGACTACTACCACCACCAGTGTAGTCCCTTAGGCAGGCTGTCAGTGTTGTCCTTCCTGTGGTTTCAGCCCAAGTCCCTCAGCTCAGCTTGCACCATCTGCTACCTTGAAGCCTTGTCTGTTTCCTGCTGTATACACATGTGTACCAAACTCTGTAAAATACCAAAGCAATAGTTACAAATGTGGGCATTTTGGTGGCATTGCTGATAGATACAGGCTCACGTTTTAAATCAGAAAAAGAAAGAGAAAAATGTGCTCACTCACCAATAAGGTCCCTGTAGGCACTATTCATAGAGTGCTCCAAGAAAAGATCCTCCAACTCATTCTCCTAGTCTTCTGTGCTTGAACTTTATCCAGTTCTGCTGCTGGTATGCAGTGTGTTGAATCTGTGTAGAATCTCTACCATTGGTAGGAAATCCTTGGAGCACATCTAATCTTCTCATTCCATAGAGCTCTGAAAACCAAGCACGTGCCAGTTACATGCCTCATTTTAGTCCACTGTAAGCACCAAAAAAGACATTCATATTCCACCTCCCTGCACACAAACGTAAGCACGACGTATCCCATTCTACTGCAACCCCTTGGAACAAAATCAATGAAGTAAAACTCCCAGACAGACTCCTGGATGGCAGGGTGCCTTAAGCATGTTAGTTGTAAGCGGCTTAGTCCTCCAGTTGTTTGGCTACGTGCCTTCAGAAGTCCAAGGGTAGTGGCTAGCATCAGCAATCTGTCAGTGTTGCCTTTTCTGTGGGTTCAGTGCTGTGGCCCTCAGGTCTGCACCATCTGCCATCTTCAAGCCTTGTTGTCTTTGGTTCTCCTATATTCCTCTTGTCTGTTGTGAACTAAACTCTGTTAAATACAGAAAACGAACAATACTTAGAAATGTGTTAATTTTGGTGCTGCTGCTCCTGAATTTTACTTTAGTTGCCTATGACAAAAGGTAAAGCTTACATTTTTAAACAAGAAAGAAAGAAAAATGTATTCACCTCACCAAGTATCATCTGTAGGCATTAATCCTGTTCTAAGAAAAAGTTGTACTCCCTGTCGTCCTGGTCTTCTGTGCTTGAACTTGGTCCTCCTGCTGCTGCTTCCACTGAGTCACTGTACACTGATGCATTGAATCACGATAGCATCTCCTGTTCTCCAGCATCTCCTGGAAATCCTTGCAGCAGATTTCTAGTCTTTTTTATCCATAGTAGATGTGCAACATGCTAGTCACTGTGTTTTGTCCAAGTTGATTTCTAAGCTTAAATATTAATGTTCATTTGAGAGAATATCCTCTCCATATTTGCATTGCTTAGTGGCATTGACAACCAAGAGTGAACTGTGCAAGTGCCATAAAGCAGTGGTTCTCAACCATTTTTTTTTAATTTATGGACCCCTAAAAAATTTCGAATGGAGGTGCAGATACCTTTGGAAATTTTCGAATGGAGGTGCAGACCCCTTTGGAAATCTGTGTGTATATATATAGTTGAATTCTGTTCAACCATTCAATCTTAGTCTTTTGTTGACCCCTTAGACATAGTCCACAGGTTGAGAAAAACTGCCATAAAGCACTTCTAACCACTTGTATTAGTGTGTTTGTGCACCTATACCCAGAACAGTAGAGTATTCTTGTCCTCTTTGTTTTGAGCAAAACTTGAGCAAGGTTTGAGAAAATGGCTTCAGCTGTCCCCTCCTCCAAGGTAATCAAACCAAAAAACCACTGAAATACCTTTTTATAAATGTTTTGCTGAAATATCAAATTATAACACATAGCTGGCATTGAGCTCCACATCACAATGTTATCAGGCCGCCGCCTTTGAATCTGGCGGTCTCCAGGAGAAATTTTGTACACCTGAATTGATTTTTAATTCAGAAATTGAAGTCAATTGTTTTGGTGCAATATACTTCTTTGCATTTTCGACATCTGCATCCAGATCGCCAAAATTGGTGAATGTTGATCCAAAACAATTGGCAATTATTTTCAGTTTCTCATAATCAAAACATTTTTCACTCTTTGGATCACAAGCAGTTAGTGCAGAAAACAAACTGGAGTTGAAGGTGAATCATCTGTCACGTGCAGCAAGAATTCTGTCCAGAATAGGATAGTAAAAATCAGATTTTTATAGATTCTTGAGTGCTCTTTGGAACATCATGTGTAGCTGACTGACCCAGCATACTAGGCACAAAAAACCAAGGTGAGCTTGGATGATATTTTTTGTTCGGTCTTTTTGTCATTTTTGTATCGTTGTCCTCAGCAGTTGTGACTGCTTGACCCGGAATAGCAACTGCAAGTTCCTTGGCAGTGGTTTCAACTTCCTGAAATAGCTCCTCCCATTTGCTTTAGATTTTCTCATTTCTTGAAGAGCAGCAATATTGCTACCTTAATTACTATTCATTTTATACCTATTTATACTATAGTTCTAACTTTAAACCATATCCCTATACCTTTTGTTAATGGGAATGTACTAAACTTGTTGTCTTTACTCTTGCTGATTATTCAAAATCTATTACTGAAGCACATAAACAGTTGCTGCATCCCTTGGTCTCAAGCTTAACACTTGCTTAACTACTCGCATCGGACCTGCACACGTCAGTCCGATGTGCATGCTGGTATATGTAAAGGAAAAGACAAAAATAAGTGCGAGTATTGTCATAAAAGAAAGGGGTAGAAAAGAGAGGAAAGAAGGAAAAAAGAAAGCAGAAAGAAAAAATTACTGCTCGGTGTCAATTGTCCTTTTATCCAATAGCGGGTGCTATTGTCCTGATTCCCCATCGACCCTTCCCCCTTTTTAGTACTGGGAGCTAGCAACTAAAACACCCCCACTGAATGTTAGTAACGGGGCAACAGTCCCCTTACATTCCCCCTTGCTAAAATTCTGCCACAGCCACAATATTCACACCAGTACATCCGGGCCCCATAGTAACAACGTATACCCACATCGTATCATATCAAAAACCCATTAGCAATTATTAAAAGAACATTTAACATATTTAACATTCCACATCTACTTCTTTATACTATACATAACAATATTAATTAAAACACTACAAAGAACCAATAACATAATTATCTCTAAGTCTAACAGGACTTATTAGCCCGTTGGGACCTTCTTAAAACTGGTGGTTCGTTACTCTTATTTTCTACTTCCCTGTTCGCAGGTAAAACTGGGTGAGTTTGAGGGATCTGGCTGTTCCCATTAGGGTTTGGGTTTATCACACTCTGTTCCTCTCTGTATTTGGTTTGTGGGACTAAAACCATCCCCCAGTTGGTTTCTGTCTCCTCAGGGTATGCTGCTCTATGCCTCCTGTGGTCCCTGACTGGACTAAGAGTGCATTGTTTTAGCTGCTCCCTATGTACTACTCTCTCAGGACCTCCTCGTTCAGGCCGGATGGTGTAAACTGGTAGCTCGGGATTGTTGTGAGCGACTACAATGTGGGGATTTGACTCCCACTTGTCCTGTATTTTATTACGCCCCCGGTGTCTATGGTTACGAACTAGCACATGGTCACCAGGCCTGATGAGAGCCCCACTGGACTTGCGATCATAAGTCCTTTTCCTACTTTGGGCTGTGTCTTTAGTTGTATTGAGAGCAACTTCACAGGCTATTTGCAGCCTGTCATGGTGACCTTTGACCCAGTCATCCATATTGGTCACCTCATCCTCCTCAGGGCCCTCGCTGTACAGAATATACAACAGCAACCTGGGATCCCTCCCAAACATGAGATAAAAAGGAGCATAACCTGTTGACGAATGGACATGGCTGTTACAAGCCAACACCAGCTCAGGGAGATGTTCCTGCCAGGCTCGCTTCTTTTCAGGTGGGAGTGTTCTTAGCATGTCATGCATTGTCTGGTTAAACTTCTCGCACTGAGCGTTTCCCTGCGGGTGATAGGGTGGTGTTCGGCTTTTGGCTATGCCATACAGCTCACACAATTCAGATATCACCTCCGATTCGAAATTCCTCCTCTGATCTGAGTGTAACTGTGCTGGACAACCATAGTACACAAACCAGTGTTTTTTGAGGGCTTCAGCCATTGTCTGGTTTCTAGTTGGAACTGCGACAGTGAATCGGGTGAACATGTCCGTGAGAACCAGTACATTCTCGTACCCCTCTGAAGATCTTTCTAACCGTGTGTAGTCCATCGCTAGGACCTCCATTGGGGCAGTTACGTTAGTACAGGTCAAAGGGGCACGGTTGGGAGGAAACACATCCTTGGCTAGGGTACACCGTTTGCACTGACGGACCCATGCTTGCATGTCACTACCCATCGTGGGCCAGTAATAGTTTCTCCTCATCACCTCAAGAGTGCTTCTGTCTCCAAAATGCCCCCTATGATCATGCCTGGCTTCATAAACTTGACGGCGTAGTGACACAGGCACCACTAACTGCCACACTTCTTCGCCATCTCGGGGATATGTTACCCGGAACAGCACTCCACGGTGTAATCTAAGTCGTTCCCACTCTCTGGCTAGCTTCTTAGACTGGAGGTATCTGGCCCCAAATCTCCAGTCTGGCCTCCTTCGTCTCGTGACTGCCACTAAGATAGGTCCAACGTCACCTTTTCGTTGCAGAGTCTGAATCTCCTCCCATGAGTATCCCGAGATCATTGCACTCTCCCCTTTTACGAGGTTTTGTACTGCATCCTTTACCATCGCTTTGTCCTCGGGTGTTGGATTCTCTAGCCACAAACACGTCCGCACAACATCTGCAGGAATAACTAGGAAGTCTTTCTCCAGATTCTCGCCCTCTTCTGATTCCTCCTCCAGAGGCAATCTAAACAGGGTGTCAGCATTGATGTTCTATCTTCCAGGTTTATACTGTACTTCAAAAGTGAACTCAGTGAGTTGGGCCACCCACCGGTGTTCAATTGCGCCTAAATTAGGTATCGGAGTGGATTGTGGTCTGAGATTACCATGAATTTAGAGTACACTAAGTAATCCTTAAATTTTTCAGTGATAGCCCACTTCAAGGCCAGCAGTTCTAGTTTAAAAACACTGTAGTTCTTATTTCTTTCTGACCTTCTCGGCTCACATATGCGATCACACGCTTGGCCCCCTCTTGCTTCTGGCTGAGCACTGCACCTAGGCTGTGCAGGCTTCCATCAGTTGTCACTATAAATGGCAGACTAAAGTCGGGATCTGCAAGGAAAGGTGGTGACATCAGCCGATGTCTTAATTCGTCAAAAGCTGTCTGACAGGCATCATCCCACACAAAGCATTGGTCCTTTCCCTTCTTTTGGTCCGGTTGTCCCACTAGTCCATAAAGGGATGCAGCAATGTGCGCAAAGTTTGGAACAAATCGTCTATAATAGCTCATGAAACCTAGAGCCTGCCGCACTTGCTTGGCATTCCTGGGGACTGGCCAGTTTTCCAGCGCCCTGGTCTTCTCCTCATCTACCTGGATTCCATCCTTTGAAATCACATGGCCCAAGAATTTGACTTTTTCACGTAGGAGGAAGCACTTGCTTGGCTTCAGTTTCAATCCGTGTTCCTTCAGTCATGTGAAAACCAAGTCCAATTTTTCCATATGACTCTCGAAATCCTTGGAAAACACAATAACATCGTCCAGGTATATCAGCAAAGTGTCTTGGATATAGTCTCCCAACACCCGCTCCATTAGTCTCTGGAATGTAGCAGGTGCATTACACAAGCCAAATGGCATATGTGTCCATTCAAACAGCCCAAATGGAGTCATCACTGCTGTCTTTTCCTGGTCTTGTTCTTCCACTGCAACCTGGAAATAACCAGAAGTTAAGTCAAGGGTTGAAAACACTCTTGCACTTCCTAATGCATCCAGTGACTCTTCCACCCGGGGTAGCGGGTAAGCATCCTTGTGCGTTACCTCATTCAGTTTCCTGTAGTCACAGCAAAATCGCATCCTGCCATCTTTTTTTATTACAGTCACCACGGGTGATGCCCAGGGGCTGTGGCTTTCTTTAAGGACACCTTGAGTCACTAGGTCCAGGATGTGTTGTTTTACCTCCTGGAACACTCGTGGTGAAATCCGTCTGTGTCTCTGTTTTATCGGAACAGCATCTCCAGTGGCTATTTGGTGAGTCACTGTGGAGGTGTAACCAAAGTCTTGCTCATCCCTGGAAAAGACCTCTTGATGATTTCTCCAGTAGCGCCCACAAATGGCTGGCTTGTGTAGGGGTTAACTGTTGGAGGTCCACTTGGACTGGAATGGGTAGTTCTCCATTGGGTGCCACTTGCGATGTGATAGCCTGTGTTCCTTTTTCCACTTTTGTCACCAGAAGCTCATCCCCATTTTCTTCCAGGGCCACCCTTACTGGCGGCACCACTCCTTCAGGTCAGTGTACCTCTGCCACCCTGGTTCAGAGGCACAACGTTATGACCTTCTCACTTGCATTTAACAGCCTGACTGGCACTTTTCCTTTACTGGCATGAGCAAGTACATTTGCAACCAGGAGCCCATTAGGGAGACTGGCCCCAGGTGTTGGCTCAACAAGTACTCTGTATCCATCAAGGTCACTTGGCACCTGGCAGTGCCCATCAATAATCTTCTCACTCCAGGGAGGTATAACAACTTTCTGTCTCCCTGCCACCTTAACATAGCCAATTTGTCCTGTGGGACCCAGGAAATGTCCATGTCTCTCCACGTGGGCCAGTACCCGCTTCAGCGTAGCGTCCTTCTTAGGCCGCCCATTACGGTTCATCTCCTGGGTTCCTTCTCCTACCAACAGTAATTCTTTCAGTTCTCCTAAAATATTCATCCCAAGAATTCCCGGTACTCTGTTCTCCATTAAAGTTTTTTCTGAAGCTGTCCTCTAGGATAAAGATGCATTTCCCGGGGATCGTTCGACCCATGTACCCTACATTGGCTTCAAGGCACCCCACAACAGGAATAGCAAGTCCATTAGCTGCCGTTAGCTGTACAAATCGGGTATTAGACATGGTCAGATCTCTCTCTTTTAAGTAGTTTCGGAAATATGATTCAGAAATAGTGGTGACTTCTGAGCCAGTGTCTATCAAACAGTGAGTTCTCACCCCTGCTATGGTTATTTCCACTGTCAAGCAGTCCCCAAAAGCTCGGCCACAGAAGTAGTCAAATACACTAATATCATCAGGGCCCTCTTCCTCACTGCTGACATGAGGCCCTTTTCTTAGGGACAGCCATAGAAACCTTTCTGTCCCCACTCAACCTTCCCCTGACGGTGGGCTACTCGCTCCTGGCGTCTCTTGGATTTCGGGCGCCTGGGACTCCAGTCTCCTCCTCAGTGTACAATTTCGGCTAGTGTGTCCTGGCCTTTTACAAGTGTAACAAATGTACCTTCCCAGCTCATCCTTTAGTGGGGCTCTTCGGGATCCTGGTGCCCTTGGATACTTTGACATACTAATAGGATTTTTTTCTTTCATTAACTCAGTCATCACTTTTATCATCTCCTCCTGTTGGACTGCCAGTTTTTGGACAGCCTCACTTAAACTTTCCAGTGTTAACTGTGTTTGGGGCAGGGCCTTTTCCCCAGCAGCTGCATTCACTAGGCCCCCACTTCGTGTACGGGGGTTAGGCTTGGCTCTCTGTCATAGGAACTTCTTCTGACCACATAATGGCAGCCTGTATGAGTTCATGAAACTTCTTACTGGGCTCTTCCTTAAACCTCCTTTTCATTTCACGGCGGAGGGAATCATTCTGGAGCCCCAGCACTAACTGCTCTTTCAGAACCGTATTTGGGTCTGGAACTTGTTGAGGCTCTCGCCGCTCCACTTTGCTCATTCTCTCCTGGAGGTCATATGCATATGCCCGGATAGTTTTACCAGGCTCCTGCTTTCACTCAAAGAACTCCTTTAGTCAGGTTCCAATAGGTACCTTATCTCCGTATACTTCCAGGAGGAGTTCAAACACCTATTCCACATCTTTCTTGTCTCCTATTGCCATGAACTTTACTGTGGCCTTGGCCTGGTCCTTGAGGTGCTCCTCTATGAAGTCCACATGATCTTCTTCAGGTACTCTTAGCACACACAGAGCTGCCTTCACTGACTTGACCCACTCCTCTACTGTAATGTCTCCTGGTCTAGTCGGGAAGCCACCAAACTCCGTGAACTTCCGCTCCTTTGGGACATAAATAGTAGGGGTTTCTTAGCTTCTGCTGCCTGTTGGTCTATTACTGCCTTAGCCAGTGATAAGGCTTCTCTCTGTTCTGTTCTAGCTTGTTGTAATGCCTCAGCTTAGTCTGACAGTCTGCACTGAAGTTCAGCAAACTGGGCCTGTAGTTCTTCAATTCCAGCCATGGTAGGGTTCTGGACCAGGCCTGGACAGTGCTACCAGAACTCAACCAGTAAACCAGTGGGGTGGACCCTGTGGATAGGATCCTGTTCGTGACACCAATTATGTAAGCGGGGGAATAGTCTCACTCTTGTGGGGAACTTTCCTGGCTTCTGCACTACCCCGGTGAAGTGGGCTAGTGAAAGGATCTGAGTCCTCACTCCCACTTCCTTTACCCAGTGGCCTCCCTGCCCTTGAGGACTCCCCTTCCACTCTCCTGTCTGGCAGACTCCTCGTAACCACAACAAGGGCAGGGCCCAGGATTCCTGGGGGGCTCGACCCCCAACCCTGCTGTGGTCACCTAGGACAGGGGCTAGGGTGTCCCCACTCCAGGGTACTCTCTCTGCACTGGGCACTTCTCTGACCCACTGACCATTACATACAATTTAAAGCAAATGCAAGTTATTTAATCAACAATTAATTTTAAAAAGAATAAGGAAAAATGGACAAGGTTAAAGGAAACACATCAGCCCGCTCTGTGGCAGGGAACATCACAGTGTTTCTGGAATGTCAGGGCAGTTCACAGTCTGTTCCTTGTAAGTCTCAGGGCTTCTTCACAGGCCCTGGCTGTGCTGTAGGGATGCTGAGGGTTGGACACTTGCTCTGGTGGTGGCCACACGCTCTCAGGCTCTAAGCGTTAGGACCCTTCTCAGTATCGCTCCCGCCCTGTTGGGGTTAAGGTCCAAGCCTGGCCTGCAGAGCCTCTTGGCTGAGGCGTCTCCCTGTGCTGGGCCCGCTGCCCAGGGTCCCCCTCGGTCTCTCCAGCTGCTCATCACACCCAGCTCCGGACTGCTCCAGCCCCAGCTCCACCACTGTCTCTGCGCTGCTGCTGCTGCTCTGCCTCCAGCTCCCTGGGCTGCTTCTTTGGCTCCTCTGGCTCTGGTTGCTGCAGCTCTGCTCCTAGGACAGGTCTGCTCTGCAGGCTGCTTCTGTGACTCTGCTCCCAGCACTGACCTGCATCTTGGGCTGCTTTTCTGGCCCCTCTGGCTCTGGCACAGCTCTGCTCCCTGGCTCAGCACAGGCCCCTGCTTTCTCCTTAGCTCGGCCCCACTCTGTCTGACCCAGGCAATTCCAGCTCACATGGAGGACGGGACCTCTCTGGCCTCCTAACTCTCTTATTAGCCGGCCCGCCCTGTCATTCAGGCTGACGTGGAGCATTGGCCTCTCCCCATTGTTCCTGGGGGCTGTCAGTCTCAGGGTCCTGATTCCCCATCCACCCTGCCCCCTTTTTAGTACTGGGAGCTAGCAACTAAAACACCCCCACTGAATGTTAGTAAGGGGGCAACAGTCCCCTTACATCAAGGCAATCAGAATTCTGCTGCTGCTTTTCCAGAATCTTCTTAAGATACTGCTCCCTGATGCTTCTGAGGGCATGGCTACAGTTGCAGATGTAGAGCGCTTTGAGTTAAACCAGCCTTCAGAGAGTGCACTAGGGAAAGCGCTGCAGTCTGTCCACCACTAACAGCTTCAGGTGCACTGGCGTGGCCACATTTGTGGCACTTGCAGTGGCATTGGGAGCAGTGCATTATGGGCAGCTATCCCAGTATGCAAGTGACTGCAACGGGCTTTTCAAATGGGGGGGTGGGGTGGAGTGTGACAGGGAGTGTGGCGTGTGTATGTGGGGGGAGAGAGAGTGGGTTTTTGCGGGGCTGAGAGCATGTCCGCATGCTGTCTTGTAAGTTCAGACAGCATTAGGCCCCCCCTGCCTCTCTCTTTCACACAGCATTCCACACTAATGGTTGGTTTGTCTCGGAGCAGATAAGCAGCTAGCTGTCAGAAATGGAGCTTTCAAAGGGCATATCCACATTCCTGCAGTGATTCAAAAACAATGAGAAGAGTGGCCACTTGACTTAAGGGGATTATGGGATGTTTCCGGAGGCTGATCAAAGCACAGTAATGCAACACCTCGTTTACACTGATGCCTGGGCGTTTCAGCCAAGACGCAGCAAGCGTTAATCTTCTTACCGAGGTGGAGTACCAGGAGCGCTCTAGCCGTGGAGTCAGAGCACTCTATGTGCCTTGCCAGTATGGACAGGTAATGAGCTAGGGCACCAAGGGCTGCTTTAATGCGCTCTAATTCGCAAGTGTAGCTAAGCCCTGATCTTCACAAACTGCAAAACCCGACTCTTAAGCCTGCTGGCTGTTGGCTTTATATACTGGTTGCTCTCTCACGGTCAGCTCTTCTTAGCCAATTAGCTTCTAGCTTTTCTAGCTCCTCCCCTGATGTCATGACTATTTTTAGAGAGGAAAGCTCCTCCCTGATGCCATCTTGCATTCTAGATCATTCTAAGATCCTAAATTTAGATCTTCACCATTTTGATCTGCCATGTTGGATTTTCTAAATTTAAACTATCATTAATTTCTACTTAATGAGAGCCTGAATCTTAAAATGATTGTTTTATACAAACCAAAGTGTCCTGATACTGTTACCACCTTAATTATGTCAATTGGGAAAAGTGAATTTTATGGTGTTTTTAAATCCCTCCGAGGTTTTTCTGCAAGCCTTTATTAAGGTGTTGCAAGGTATTTCAGAACAGTGAGAGCAAAAATCTCATTACACTCAGCACAGATGTGTTGTATCAACTAGGCAAAGTACTAACAAGCTTCAACAGGACTTTATTTTCAAAGTAGAAACCTCTGTACCAAGCTGCTGCTGCACCCTCTAGCTTTCTCCCAGTCTCTCAACTCCTCCCCCCTCCTTCCTGTTTCCTGTCCTTTCAGACTCCCAATAGCCAGTGCTCCCAATTCTAATAATTACAAGCAACATCTAAACACTACAAGAAGCTCCATCATAGCACTGTGCAACAATGTAATTCACACCAATCTTCAGATACTGTAATTTTTCAATAATCCATTTTTGAAATGGAAAATCTAAATGCTGAATCCATGTGGAAGCAGCCCAGAGTTCTTTCCCGAATGATTTCTTTTCAATGGTTGTGTAAAAGGAGATACAGCTGTTCTTTTTTTGATGCATCTTTAGTTTCATCAGCCAGGACAGAAAATATTTGGCTTATCTGATCTCTTCAACAATGTTTTCTCTCAAGACTTCTGCAGCAGAATGTATTAAATCATTTTGGTACTGGTGAGGAGTATAGGGTCCATACCTGGCTATGTTTAAGATAAGGTGACCATATTTTGTAAACCAAATCCAGGGGGAGACATGTGGGAGCACAGCAAAGTAACTAAGACCAAAAATGTAAGTTGCGGAGCATAGCGAGGCAAAAAAATTTTTTTGGCTTCATTTAACAGTTGCACATATACACTAAAAAATACAAAACAAACATGCATATAATCACTGCAGATGTGATGTCACACTAAAGAAGTGCATTCAGACACTGGTTACAATCAGTACAAAAACCCTGTTCAGGAATGGCTGTTTTCCATATCCACTGTCTATACAGCTTATTTAAAGAATCTTTCTTCACACTACTGCCAATGCCATGTATTTTTCACAGATTTATCAATCTGTTACCTCTGCTTTTCAAGAAAACCAGCATGATTATTGGTGACCAGATTTCTACTGCATCAGTAGCCCAAAGTCACTTAAAATATAGCCCAGAACTAGCCCAATCCATTTGCTGAAAGTTTTTTAAATTAACACCGTGATCTATACAGCGCCCAGCCCAGCCATGCCATTGTCCCCTATAGCCTCTGTTTCCAGTCCCCATCCATGCCCTGTGGACATCCAGAGAGTGGAGTCTCTGTTCCCTGCCGCTGGAATGAGGCTTAGGGTAGATCACTGGGAGAAAGATCTCCTGGTTGATGTGAAACTGTACCTTTGGGAGGAAAGCAGGGTGAGGTCTGAGCTGAATCTTGTCCTTATAGAACCTGGTGTAAGGGGGCTCTGATGTTAGGGCCTTAAGCTCAGACACCCTCCTGGCCAAGGTTATCGCTATCAGGAAGGTGACCTTGTAAGAGAGGTAGAGCAGGGAGCATGATGCCAAGGGCTCAAAGGGTGGTGCCATGAGTCAATAAAGGTTGAGGTCCCAAGCTGGGATAGGCTGCTGGACGTGAGGGTATAGCCTGTTGAGTCCTTTGAGAAATCGGCTGACCAATGGGTTAGCAAAGACAGAGCAGCCCTCCTCACCCAGGTGAAAGGCCAAAATGGTGGCCAAGTAAACCCTTATTGACGACCATGAAAGCCCCTGCTGCTTCAGATGGAGGAGGTAGTCCAGAATAAGTGGCACTGGGGGTAGCGTTGGGAGCAATTGGTGCTGCGCCAACGAGACTGAAACTCTCATCCAGTTGGCTAGGTAGGTAGCTGTCGTAGAGGGCTTCCTGCTGCCAAGGAGGACTTGTCTAACCAGGTCTGAACAGGAAAGCTCCACTGGAAGGTCTGGCACGCCAGGCGCACCACTGTCAGCTCTCGGATGTTGATGTGGAGGGTGAGATCCTGAAGAGGGACAGGGAAGGGGGTGGAAAGGTGGCAGGGCACAGAATTAGATGGAGTATCCCCTTTCTACCATGCCATCTGAGGTGATCTGGGACCATGCATGGTAGAAAGGGGATAATTGGGACAAGAAGGTAAGGCGGGGTGGATCCAGTCCTTGGTGTGGTACACCATCCTTGGGTTGCCCTGCTTTGGGTTGCCCTGAGCCCTGGTCAGAGGGTTGACACGGCCTTCTCCTGCCAGTCCTGTTCCTCCTTCTGGAACCATCCTGGCAGTTCTGGTGATTGAACCGCTGAGGAGGCTGCGGACAGAAGAGTCTCTGCTGCGTTGATGGTGTGTAGAGGCCTCGGGACCTGAGGGTGGCTCTGGAGTCCTTTAGGCTATTTAGCCTCTTATTCATTTTCTCCAAAAAGAGTCTCTCCCTCAAAAGACAGGTCTTGTATGGTTTGCTGCACCTCATGGGGAGACCAGAAACCTTCTCATGGCTACTCCTGTGCCCATGACCCTGGTGGCAGCATCTGCCCCATCAAGTGCAGCTTGCAGGGATGCCCTGGAGATCAGTCTCTCTTCCTCAACCAAAGCCAAAAATTTGCCCTGGGATTCTGAGGGGAGAAACTGTGAATTTAGCCATCACCGAGTAGGTATTGTAGGAGTACCTGCTGACGATGGCCTGCTGGTTTGATATTCAGAGTTGTCCCCCCTTTGAATACATCTTCCACCCGAATAGGTCAAGTTCCCCCGAGAGGCTTCATGATGGTACCGAGTCTCCTTGGCAGTGTCCTTCTTAGGTGCCATATCTCTCAAATACGGGGCTGGAGCATTCTGTGCTGAAGAAGAGATACTGGGAGCGGGATCCCCAACGCCAGGGTCTGACTGAGGTCAGAGAGCTGTCTCCATAAGGAGGATTTTAAGCCTCTGCTCCCTCTCTTTAAGAGTTCTTGGTCAGAATTCCTGACAAATCTTGCAGTGGTCTTTTTGGTGACCCTTGCCCAGACGCCGTAAACAGGAGGTGTGGGGGGTCACTTTTAGGCATGCACTTCATGCAGTCTCGGCAAGTCTTGAAGCCCGGGGATCATGGCATGCCCCGGTGACGATGAAAAGGGGGGGCAACCCCCCATAACTGAAACTTATAAGTGAACTAACTATGCTATACTAACCAACTAGAAATAACTATCTAGAGCAAAAAGACTGCTAAGTCGCTTGCCGAATTAAGAGGACGGGGAAGTTCCAACTACCGTCACTGGTGGTAAGAAGGAACTGAGGGGGTGGCAGGCCAGCAGGGCCCTTTATTGGGCGCCCTGAAGGCACCACTCCAGGGGGCACCCAGGCTGACCCCACAGATGCCGCTAGGGGAAAAATCTTCTGGCTACTGTGCACGTGTGTGCGCACACCCCCTGGTTGGAATTGACAAACACTGGAAGAAGAATGCAACTTTAACTCATCCCACTGATTCTCTGCTCCTTGAAGTCTTTAAACCACGATTTGAGGACTTCAATAGCTCAGACATAGGTGAGAGGTTTACCGCAGGAGTGGGTGGGTGAGATTCTGTGGCCTGCATTGTGCAGGAGTCAGACTAGATGATCATAATGGTCCCTTCTGACCTTAGTATCTATGAATCTATGTCGTCAGTCTCTCCTCCCTCCTTAAAAGCAATGGCAAACAATCATTTTGGGCCTTTTTTCCTGGATTATCCGTGCAGATGCCATTGCATGCACACTGCTTTTGTAAGCTTTGTAAACACCTCGCGCATTATCCTGAAGTATGTGCAGAGCCTAGCTAGGAGCTGCCAGTATGAGGAAGATTGTGAGGACGACATGGACACAGATGTTTTTGAAAGCACGGGATGTGGCAATTGGGATATCATGGCAGCACTGGGGCATGTTGATACAGTGGAACACTGATTCTGGGCCTGGCAAACAAGCACAGACTGGTGGGACCGCATAGTGTTGTTGCAGGTATGGGATGATTCCCAGTGGCTGCAAAATTTTTGCATGCGTAAGGCCACCTTCATGGAACTGTGTGAGTTGCTTTCCCCCACCCTGAAGTGCAGGAATACCAAGATGAGACCTGCCCTGACAGTTAAGAAGCGAATGGCGATAGCCCTGTGGAAGCTTGCAACGCCTGACTGCTACTGGTCAGTCGGGAATCAATTCAGAGTGGGCAAATCTACCGTGGCGGCTGCTGTGATTCAAGTAGCCAAGGCAATCAATAACCTTCTGCTAACAAGGGGAGTGACTCTGGGAAATGTGCAGGTCATAGTGGATGGCTTTGCTGCAATGGGGTTCCCTAACTGTGGTGGGGTGATAGACGGAACGCATATTCCTATCTTGGCACGGACCACATTGCCAAGCGGTACATAAACCGCAACGGGTACTTCTCAATGGTGTTGCAAGCACTGGTGGATCACAAGGGCCGTTTCACCAACATCAACGTGCAATGGTGCATGACGCTTGCATCTTTCGGAACTTTGGGTTGTTCGGAAAGCTGCAAGAAAGGACTTTCTTCCCAGACCAGAAAATTACTGTTGGGGATGTTGAAATGCCAATAGTTATCCTTGGAGACCTAGCCTACCTCTTGCTCCCATGGCTCATGAAGCCGTACACAGGCAGCCTGGACAGCAGTAAGGAGCAGTTCAGCTACAGGCTGAGCAAGTGCAGAATGGTGGTAGAATGTGCCTTTGGATGTTTAAAAGGGCGCTGGTGCCGTTTGCTGAGTAGGTTAGACCTCAGCAAAAGCAAATATCCCCATTGTTATTTCTGCAGTCAGGGTCCAGTTGAGCCTGACCAAGCATTCCACGTAAGCGTACAGCACCTGGAGAAAGCCCATGAAACCGGGCCTGAAGCCAAATGCCCACAGAGTGCCCAGGAGATACCCATGGTTCATGCGGTTGAACGCCTTCTTCTGATCCAGGGAAAGGAGGGTGAACGACAGACCATCTCTACACCCAACCTCAAGGAGATCCCGGACCAAATAAAGATTGTCGAAGATGGTACAACCCGGGACGGTGTAGATCTGGTCAGGATGGACCATGTCCGCCACAAAGAATGGCATGTTACTTTGCTTGTATAATTTGCATTATACACACGGACACAAATATAGAAAAGTATTTTTCAGATTTTAAAAACGTTTAATCTGGTATATAAACAGTTTGCTTTTTGTTCCAAGATATTTTGAACAACAAGCATTTACACAGTGTAATTTTTTGTAAAGAACTGAAGTATGCACATTTTTTTGCACTTGTATTCCCTCAGTGACATTTTCTTGATTGGTTCCTTCTGGAATGCAGGGCATATGTGCCCACCTCTTGCAAGACTCACACTGGGCCTTTGATAAGTAATTGAGAAAATGAAGTCACAGAAGTTATAATTACATGTAATTTCCATTCACTCATGCTATCCCTTCCACATGTAAGCATTACCTAAGATATGCCTATCAGCATGATGAAAATGTAAAAATTCCACAACAGTAAACAAGAATCCTGATCCTTAGGCAGGTTATGGATTTGTGCTTCTGGTACAATTCTATGTTTCTTACCATCATGCAATCCTCACTTTCCTTAATAACCCACAGTCCAGAGTATAAAACACAGGCATTGACCACAAGATTTCCCGTACAGGTGACATTATGGAGTTTTACTGAATTGTCCAATGTATAAAACTTAAATGATACATAATTGGTTAAATTGGCAGGATAGATTAATGATTAGATGTTCATTGTCATGAGGAGGATACATGTATAACTTAATTGAGGTAGATTGAAGATGATGCAGGTTAGAGTGATATTTACAAAACCTGGTGTCATGGAAGAAGGTGCACTTACTCTAAAATTAACACATTTGGATAGGTCCCAATCCTTTGTCTTGAGACCATTCTATGAAAGGAGAAGGGTCCAACATCCATGCACATCCAGTGGATAACTTCTTAATGTATTTCAACTGCCCAGTCAGATTTAACATTGGGTCATGTGTTCGATGTCATGTAATGTAAATGACACCAATGGATTACTTTTATTCTCCTATATGACCAGATAATATCCTACTACATAAGAATAAATGGTAGATAATCCAATCATAACATCTTTAGGAATGACCCAATACTTAGGAGTGAGAGCAATTTGAGTTGGTGGCAATTCTCCTTTTTCCCGACGCCCGAATCCCAAAATGCGAACTTTGAGTGGTCCCTTAGGTGATGGTTCTGTCCTAATATCCTCCAGGAAGGGTTTCATAGGGGCTTCAGGTGGTATCATTCCCATCATTTGGATTCTGGTTCCTTTGCTCTCATCATATTCTTCCTCCTCATTATTTCCTTCCTCATATTCTTCATCATTAAAGTCCTCCAATGTATATACTTTCTCTTGTTCTGAATCTTCCTCTTGGTCATACTCGAAAATAGGGATTTTCCATTTGTAGAGCAGACTTTTACTTTACAAAACCAATGTTCATTCTCTTGAACCACTAAACTTTGGAAGACCAAATTCATAACCATACCATAACTATATACATTAGATCTCCTCCAAAGGTGTTCACCTCTTTTCCAGTATCCTATATAAGAAAACATGAAAATATCAAATTACTTAAGAAGGTTTATGATAATTTTTCCTTGTTTTTTCCTTAAACTTATCAGGGCAGGTATTCCCTTTCCATGCTTTAAGTTGGGTACTACGAAACCGCGTACTGACTTGTTTTTTTCCAGATTTTAACTCTAGTTGGTAGGTGGTGGGACTCGCTTTGTTGACAGTGGTGACAGGACCAACCCACCTGGGGCCGAGTGGATGGTTCTTCTCTTAGCAGTATCCGAACAAGACTCAATCACCTACATTCCATTCGATAAACTTGAGGTTATTATTTAATTTTTGGTCCATCTTTTACAGTTTGGCTTCAGGGTGACAGCCACTGACCTCTGTACATCAGAGATTACCTTCAGTAAAGATTTTATATACTGGTCTGTTACTACTTTTGGTTGGTATTCATCAGGGGGTACCAACCATTGCTCCAGTGTCACCATAGGTCTTCCAAAAAATACCTCATGGGGAGTAAAACCATGGGATCCTATTGTGGATCGTATTGACACGAGGATCAATGGGAGATGTCAATCCCAGTTTTTGTCTGAGGAGTCTGACTTTTCAGAGTGCAGTTTTCAAAGATCGGTTTGACCTTTCCACCAGGCTTGAAGCTTGGGGGTGGCCCGCTACGTGATATCTTTGTCTCACCCCTAGGGCTATACAGAGTTGTTTCATCACTTCCCCAGTGACATTGGGGCCTTGGTTGGAATCAGTTACTCGTGGAAGACCAAATTGACTAAAGGCATTTTCCAGAAGTAGCTTAAGGGTGGTTTGGGCAGTGCAGTTGCGTGATGGATAGGCCTCAATCCATTCGGAAAAAGGGGTCAATGCATATTAGATAATACTGATTTCCCTTATTAGTTCGAGCTAAAGGGCTGATATAATCAATTTGCACCCTTAACGATGGGCCATTCACTGGTTGGTGGAGAAGTGGTCCCTTTACAATTTTAGGGTCCAGATTATTTTGAGCACATTTTAGACAGTTGTTAATACAATGCTCTGTGTCTTACAATTTCTGGCCACCAGGCCGCAGTAGCCAACTTATTTAGCGTCTTTTATATTCCAAAATGTCAGTGGTTATTTGCTAATTGTATTAATTCCTGATGAAGCACATTCAGAAGTACAAGCAGTGGAATGTTATTAAGACCAGGAATTGGAGAAAGATCTTTGTTCTTTGTTGCCGTGATTAAGCCAGATGGATGCTGCTGAATGTTATACCCCTTAGATTTTCCATCCTTTAAAAGTTGTTTAATTTCTGGATCTTGTAACCATAATCTTATTATATCCTGATGGTCAGTGGGATCTGTTGTCATCAAGACATCAATATTTGCTTTCACTTTGTTTCACCTGTGTTCTGGTCCCAAGCTTGCAGCTTGCTTTGCTAGTCAGTCTACCCTGCTGTTTAGGAGAGTGATTTCCACCTGATTTTTACAGTGAGCCTTGACTTTAAACAAAAAGGTATCACCCCTCTTAGATTCCACTCATTGCCAAGCATATTGTAGGTATCCTGTGTATGCTACTGGGTAGTTGTCTGTTGTTTTCATGTCTCTTGCCTTCCATACGACCATCCAGTCCAGTAGTGCCCTCATCGCCCATTCGGAATCTGTACAAATGGTGATGTTCGTTGAAGTTTCTGCATTCCCCAAGGTTACAATAATGGCTACTATTTCTGCAGCCTGGGCTGAGTTGTATATAATGGTTCCTTGGTACACCTTATCTATAGCAACATATAGAGCTGCAAATCCTTTGGCTGCCTTGCCATTAATGTACATGCTACTCCCATCTACAACCCATAAGTCTCTATTACATATTTTAGCTTCTTAGTACTCTGATTCCAATTTAAAGAGTGATATAATTCAGGATCTTTGATTTCAGGAAGAGGACATTCATGATTAGTCTGGGACTTCTCTGAGGTATCTCCTTGTTAATTAAGGCTAATGTCCAATTAGCCAAATGAGGGTGACTCACTCTTCCAGAATTAGCTCTTCCAGTTAGTACATATTTACAGGAGTCTGTACTATGGGAGCCATACCCACTATGTGCTCTCTATGCACCAGTGCCCATATGAGAGCTAGTATTTCTCGTTCACATTCTGTGAATTGTTGTTCTACTGTTGATAATACCTTAGATCCATAAGCTATAGGTTTCAAAGGAGTTCCATTGTGTTATAACAAGATAGCTACTACCAGCATGGCAATTAGTGCTAACTGGAGGTGGAAGGGCTTGTCTACCTGTGGGAATGCCAATGAAGGTGCTTCAGTGAGAGCTTTCTTTAGTTGTTGTACAGCCTTTTGTTGTTCTCCTCCCCGTTTCCACAATTGGCCTTTTCTGAGTAGTTGGTACAGTGGCCTTGCTTTTTCACTATATCCCTCAATGAAATCTCTGGAGAAACCCACCAGACTTAAGGACCTGAGTGTACCAACATCAGTTGGAGCGGGCAATT
Source organism: Lepidochelys olivacea (assembly GCF_965140295.1). NCBI lineage: Eukaryota > Metazoa > Chordata > Testudines > Cheloniidae > Lepidochelys > Lepidochelys olivacea. The sequence continues at coordinate 172,453,875 of NC_140412.1, read as the reverse complement.
TGGATGTTAGTTCTACTTGGCTGGCATCAGGCTTTCTTCCAGCAGGACCCAATTGTACTCGGTAAATGGCTTGTTTTACTAATTGCGCTTTAGTTGGGTTCACCAAAAGTCCAACTGTCTTTAGAATTCCCAGAACTTCGTCCAAAGCTATGATGTTGTCTAACTTAGTCTTGGTAGCTATCAGTATGTCATTCACATAGCTAACAATATTGTCATGGTAGGAGGAGGCTTTCCACAATGCTGCAACAATTTGATGGCATATACTTGGAGCATTGTGATACCCTTGGGGAACTCTTGTAAATGTGACTTGCTGTTCGTCGAAAGTGAAGGCAAATTTGTAGTAGTGGGTGGGATAAAGTGGTATGGAGAAGGCAGCATTGGAGATGTCTAGAACACTGTACCAGCACGCACCTTTGGTAATTAAGTCAGTTAGTTCTGGGAATTTGGCAACAGGGGCTAACCTTGGTGTCACTTTGTTCAAACCTCTGTAATCCAGTTAGTCTCCAGGAGCTTCGATCTGCCCTTTTAACTGGCCAGATAGGAGAATTGCAGATGCTCCGGCATGGTATTAACACTTCCTGGTTTAGTCGGGCCTCTGTTATAGATCGAATTCCTTCTTTTGCCTCTGGCGAATATCGATATTGGTGTAAAGATTTCAGATCAGGACCCTCTACCTTAATTGCTGCTTGTACTTTTCCACAACTCAGTTTATTGGGAGCAAACACTTCCCTGTGTTTGTTAGTGATTTGTTGGATTTCTTCTTCCCATACAGGGAGTTGCAGTTTTTCTGGAGCCTTGGCAGCACAGATGTGGTGGGCAGCATGGATTATGCTGCCTGCTTCTCCTTGGATTAGCACTCTGTTGGGTCAATCAATGGCTATATTTAATCATTGTAACACATTTATTCCTAGGATACCTGTGCCATCCAGTTTTTGTAGTCCAAATGAAGCCTGTGTAGATAAAGACCTGATATGGCAAATGATATAGGTAAAAGGAACAACATTTTCTTTCCCATTATAGGACACCAGAGATTTTAGGTCTTTTACTGGTAATTCTTTAGTAGTAGGACTTCCCTTAAAACATAATGAACTTGTAGAGGTCCCTGTATCCACTAGCATTGGTTGTTCTAATTTTCTGAAGCTTCCCATGATTTTGATTTTTACTGTAGGTCTGCCCCACTCATTGTTGGCTATAGGGGCTACCACTCCAGGGACTTGGGAAGCTCGGCCTCCTCAGCATGTGCTATTTGTGGAGACAGATTCTACTGGAGTGTTTGAGTTTTGCTCTCCAGCCTTTTGTCCAGATTCATACTTGGCCAACTTCAAAAACCATGTCCTCTGCTGACAGTTTTTGCTTGTTTAGTTTGTCCCATGGCTCATATTGAGACAGTCTCTTTTAAAAAGATTGTTAAAGTTCTCATTTCATCACCAGTCCCTCTGAACATAAAGTTCTTGTAGTCCATGGATTTATTGGTGGGGTTTTGTCCTGTGTTGTTACCTTTGCATCTGTTGTCTCTGTTACTATATGCAGCTACCTTCCTTTTTGTTGATGTTCCTATATGGGCTGATTGTTGAAGCTCAAAAATCTCCCTTGCTCTTGCCTCTAATAAAGGCAGTTGAGTATTGCATATGTCTATTGGACCTATTGCTAACCTTGTATATACCTATGACATACCAGAACTGAGAAAATTGTAATTACTCCATTTTGGTTTACCCCTAATCCTGCCAAAACAATTTTTTTCTCATAAAATACTTCTCTGGCCTTTCATCCATACTCTTTCTCTGAGCATGCTTTGCCCATTATATTATCATGAGGATAAAACAATCTAAATACACGTATATATACCACAAATTGTTCAATTGCATCAATTAACACATTGTAAGGAAGGGTTGCAAAGTCATCACTGGACATACATTCCCTTAATACACAGATCACATCCTCTTGCGTTAAATGCAGTGTTAGAGGTAACTTAGCTAACCAGTTCAGCACAGTATCCCAATTACATGGGCCCATATGCTTTCCCATGGCTTTAGCTTGCTCTGGTTTTAGAGCTTTACTCTTGTATTTCACTCGGGGAGGTTGCCCAGTGTTTTCTGATTGGGTAACTGTGGTCACCACAGGAGCCAGCGGGCATCCTCTTTGTGCAGCTTCCACTTCCTCCCAGCTTGGGGGTGCAGAGGGTGGCTGCTCTTTCCCACACCAATTCATAGTTAAGGCAGCTAGAGGATTAGTGTCTACTGCTTTCATTAACCCTTGTGTCAATTGCAGCTGGTCTTGCAATTGCTTAATGTGGCGTTGACATTCCACATGTGAGGCAGGCTTATCCCAGTTGTCAGCAGCCTCCTTGATTAACTGCCTAACTGCTGCCTGTGATACCAGCAGTTCTTGTGTTTTGATCTCTGCTGTTCTCTCAGTGTCTGGAGCCTTAACACGAAGGTCCCTCAGCTGCTGTTCTAACTGCCATCTGAAGTGTCAGCGTGGTCACAGTGGCTTTGGCTGCTTGCAGCTCAGCAGCTTGCTGTTCGGCCTTCTGAATTTTCTGCTTGCTTTTCTCAAGTTTCTGGTCAGCATGCTCTTTCAGCAGCACCACTTGGGAGTTGAGCTCACAGCTGACTGTGGCCAGACCGTAGATTAGAGCTCGTTTCTGCCCCCTCTTACTGGGCTTGGGCTTGCTGGTGTTATAGCGAGCTGATAAGATGGAGAATTTGCCCAAGGAATCATCTCCTGCTAATGATTCCTGCTGCCAAGGATTTCCTCCCTTCCCAAAAGAATCGATCGCATGGTCCAAAGAGTTTTTATTAGACCAGGGAGTCCATCCTTGCAGGCTGAAACTTTGGTCCATTGTGCTGTAAGGAGTTGCTTACCCAACTCTGGGATGAAAAGGGCCACTTAGCGAAGATAGAAGGGCTCCGGTAAAAAAACCGTGCCTTTATACGTGGCACCTCGGCCTGGGCTAGGCTAGCCTAACCTGCTGCCTTCTGTCAAAGAAAAAGTGGCCACCCTTTTGGGGCCCAGACCACTCTGTACCTTTCCGCTACAGGGAGAGGCACTAACAGCACTGGATGGGGCAACCAGTAACCACTACCTGCTACCGAAGAGGGGGCCCGGGCATCCCCGCAATCCCTTGTCCACAGTAGCAGGATTTCAGTGTGGGTTGGGATAAAAACCCACCCTTGCCAAAGGCGGGGGGAAGAAGCCAACTGGTTCACTTGCCCTTCGGCTATCACAATACTATCCCAGCATAGACACCTTCCCCGAATCTCAAGGACCGATACTGCTGCTGTTCACAAAACAAACAAAACTAACCTAACAGGGCCTTAAGGAGACAGCTAATCCAGTCCCCAGAGAGTCCTGCCAAGGTTGCCAGAAATGTTATCTCAAAGGGGAGCCAAGATAACTATGTATAATGGTGTAGGTATCAAGATATAAAACAAGCCCCTTTTACTCAGAGGAGCAAGCCCGCCCTCTGCCGTGTCTGTCACCGGTGCAGAATATTCCTTCCTCTTCCCTATGTGGGGTACAAATAAACTGACTATAGGTAAAGGTTAAATAACAGATAAGTGTATTGGGAAGGGTAAATTACAAATAAGGGGTAAATGAGAACAACAGTAACTATAGAAAACAACACAAACCAATGATACAGCAGTTTTATCAAGAAGCATAAAGCTCTGGCCCAAATACATAAATCCCCCTGGCAATTAAACTTCTAAAACCCCAAATAAGAGAATCCTGATTGTATCTCACTATGCTTCCAGCATGTCTGTGGTGGCAGAGAAGTCCAGGATCTACACTCTTTGGGTGTTGAAACCCATAGATGAGGAGCACTGGAGAGTCCCTCGATGTCGACCAGGATGGAAGAAGGGGAATGAGATCCCTCTGGTCTTAATGTTGCCAGCAGCAGGTAAGATGGGATACTTCTTCTCTTAATGTCAGGAATGGTTGTATCCTCTGACAATACACTGATGCTGCGGAGGCCTGAACCGTGCATGCCCAGTCACTAGGATGGACTGTGCTACTTGATTGTGGTCACAGTTCTTTTATGCAGTCTGTGGTGGGAAAACATGGTATAGTTCCGGGAGGGGCGGGAAACAGTCTGAGGTTAAATGTTCTTGAGATCGCCCAATGGTGGGAAAAACCAGTTTGATCCAGTCATAACTAGGCCAGGATGACAGGGCATAAAGGGGTCATAAGATGGAATTTACAAACTGACAGTTCAGACTGCATCTTGGATTGCTGCCATATCCTTACAAAATTAATTATAGGGTTTAACCTACACACATTTTTTAGTAAACCATCAACAAGATAACAATTTACACTCAACACATGGGAGAAAGGTATTACCTGACTCCTTCATTAGAAGGATTGCTATTTGTCTTCTAAACGCAGCATTAGCCTCTTGTGTTGTTTTTACTGCACTGATGTCTTTCTGCTGCAAATACGTTTCTGCAAACTACCACCACTTCTATTTAGAAAAACCATAATTACCAGAGGTGAAAGTGGGCTGGTCCAGCATACCGGTAAGAGCCGGCCACCGGTACCAGACTGTATGTGGCTGACATTACAGTGCTGCTGTGGCAGTGCTTTGTGCTTTAATGTCGCTGCCCCCTTTAGCTCCCTCCACATCAGCAAATGGAATGTTATTTGAGATAATGAGATCACCTACAAGACTGTAACCAAGTCTAGTCATAGTAACTCAGGACAGGAAATGTAACAGCACAAAAATGTGAACAAAACAAAACAAGCAGAGGCGCTTGAAGACGATGGCTTCAGAAAAAAAATGAATACCCATGGAAACACTTTACTTACCTGCCATAATGGTGTGTAGTACAGGTAATTTTTTTCTTGGTGCAACTTTTTGGGAGAAAATAGTTTTCTGCAATTCTGAAGAATCTGAAAGAAAGAAACCCCAATAACATATACATTTCAGTATCACCTGTTAGAGGACTTATTCCTTCATCCTCCCACTCCCCTGATCTTTCTCACGTGAACAGAGAGCAAGAATACACAAAGTCCAAAGATGCAAACAATTCAATATTTATTGGGGTGAGCTTCCAGCAAACAATGATTCCAATTTCCTTTTTTCCTTATTTTCCCCAACTGATGTCCTGTTTGCCCCCAATTTATATAGTAATATTCTTAGCTATGCCTTTAACTGATCATTTTACTGAAATTTAACAAACCAATTCTAACATATTGTAACTTGATTATCTAACCAATTATATCCCACCACCTTAATTGGTTTAAACCCAGAAAAATTAATTATATAGCAGACAAAATAAAAAAAAAAGAACCAGAGACCATACAGATAAACAATAGAGAAATGGGGACCATAAAGACAAAACAATAAAGAAATCACCATGATTACAGGCATGCAAACCATTTAAGAAATTACTATACAGTTTTTATAAAGATTCTTGATTATTCATGCACTTAGCCAGGAAGACCCTTAGTATTTGGATACTGTTCCCAGACTTGCGCATTACTTGGGGTATGCTCATTTATTGGGGTTACTTGTCTGGGGAGGGATTTTCCCCCCCGATAATTCTGTTAAATGCACTGCTTGTGTCACTTGTGTTCTTAGAGCTGTACTTTTCCCTTCTGTCAGTTCCCGCCCAATGGAGCTATCCTGCACCCAGGTTCCCCAGGGCTGGGTTCTTTCCACCCTCCGAATCAGATGAACACACACAGAGCATGTCTGAGAGGTCCAAATCACACTAGGAGTTGCAGCTAGCAAGGGATGTTAAGAGTAACAAGAAGGGTTTCTTCAGGTATGTTGGCAATAAGAAGGTGGTCAGGGAAAGTGTGGGCCCCTTACTGAATGGGGGAGGCAACCTAGTGACAGAGGATGTGGAAAAAGCTAATGTACTCTGTGCTTTTTTGCCTCTGTCTTCACGAACAAGGTCAGCTCCCAGACTACTGCACTGGGCAGCACAGTATGGGGAGGAGGTGACCAGCCCTCTGTGGAGAAAGAAGTGGTTCAGGACTATTTAGAAAAGCTGGACGAGCACAAGTCCATGGGGCCGGATGCGCTGCATCCAAGGGTACCAAAAGAGTTGGTGGATGTGATTGCAGAGCCATTGGCCATTATCTTTGAAAACTAATGGTGATTTGAGTGAGGTCCCGGATGACTGGAAAAAGGCTAATGTAGTGTCCATCATTAAAAAAGGGAAGAAGGAAGATCCGGGGAACTACAGGCTGGTGAGCCTCGCCTCAGTCCCTGGAAAAATCATGGAGCAGGTCCTCAAGAAATCCATTTTGAAGCACTTCAAGGAGAGGAAATGATCAGGAACAGTCAGCATGGATTCACCAAGGGCAAGTCATGCCTGACTAACCTAATTGCCTTCTATGATGAGATTACTGGCTCTGTGGATGAGGGGACAGCAGTGGACATGTTATTCCTTGACTTTAGCAAAGCTTTTGATACTGTCTCCCACAGTATCCTTGTCCGCAAGTTAAAGAAGTATGAGCTGGATGAATGGACTATAAGGTGGATAGAAAGCTGGCTAGATTATCAGGCTCAATGGGTAGTGATCAATGGCTTCATGTCTAGTCGGCAGACAGTATCAAGCAGAGTGCCCTAAAGTTTGGTCCTGGGGCTGGATTTTGTTCAGTATCTTCATTAATGATCTGGAGGATGGCGTGGATTGCACCCTCAGCAAGTTTTCAGATGACACTAAACTGGGAGGAGTGGTAGATACTCTGGAGGGTAGGGATAGGATACAGAGGGACCTAGACAAATGAGAGGATTGGGCCAAAAGATATCTGATGAGGTTCAGCAAGGACAAGTTCAGAGTTCTGCACTCAGGATGTAAGAATCTCATGCACTACTACAGACTAGGGACCAAGTGGCTAGGCAGCAGTTCTGCAGAGAAGGACCTAGGGGTTACAGTGGGCGAGAAGCTGGATACGAGTCAACAGTGTGCCCTTGTCAAGAAGGCTAACGGCATTTTGGGCTATATAAGTAGGAGCATTGCCAGGAGATAGAGGGACTTGATCATTCCCCTCTATTCGACATTGGTGAGGCGTCATCTGGAGTACTGTGTCCAGTTTTGGCTCCCATACTACAAGAAGGATGTGGAAAAATTGGAAAGAGCCTAGCGGAAGGCAACAAAAATTATTAGGGAGCTGGACCACCTGACTTATGAGAGGCTGAGGGAACTGGGATTATTTAGTCTGCAGAAGAGAAGAATGAGGGGGATTTGATAGCATCTTTCAACTACTTGAAAGGGGGTTCCAAAGAGGATGGATCTAGACTGTTCTCAGTGGTAGCAGATGACAGAACAAGGAGTAATGGTCTCAAGTTGCAGTGGGGGAGATTTAGGTTGGATATTAGGAAAAACTTTTTCACTAGGAGGATGGTGAAATGGGTTACCTAGGGAGGTGGAATCTCCACCTTTAGTGGTTTTTAAGGCCTGGCTTGACAAAGCCCTGGCTGGGATGATTTAGTTCGGATTTAGCTGGGATTGGTCCTGTTTCGAGCAGAGGGTTGGACTAGATGACCTCCCAAGGTCCCTTCTGTCATAAATATAAAGGGAAGGGTAAACCCCTTTGAAATCCCTCCTGGCCAGGGGAAAGCTCCTCTCACCTGTAAAGGGTTAAGAAGCTAAAGGTAACCTCGCTGGCACCTGACCAAAATGACCAATGAGGAGACAAGATACTTTCAAAAGCTGGGAGGAGGGAGAGAAACAAAGGGTTTGTGTGTCTGTCTGTAGTCGTCTTGGCCGGGGACAGAACAGGAATGGAGTCTTAGAACTTTTAGTAAGTAATCTAGCTAGGTATGTGTTAGATTATGATTTCTTTAAATGGCTGAGAAAAGAATTGTGCTGAATAGAATAACTATTTCTGTCTGTGTATCTTTTTTGTAACTTAAGGTTTTGCCTAGAGGGGTTCTCTATGTTTTTGAATCTAATTACCCTGTAAGATATATACCATCCTGATTTTACAGGGGGGATTTCTTTATTTCTATTTACTTCTATTTTTTATTAAAAGTCTTCTTGTAAAACACTGAATGCTTTTTCATTGTTCTCAGATCCAAGGGTTTGGGTTTGTGGTCACCTATGCAAATTGGTGAGGCTTTTTATCCAACATTTCCCAGGAAAGGGGGGGGTACAAGTGTTGGGAGGATTGTTCATTGTTCTTAAGATCCAAGGGTCTGGGTCTGTAGTCACCTAGGCAAATTGGTGAGGCTTTTTACCAAACCTTGTCCAGGAAGTGGGGTGCAGGGTTTTGGGAAGTATTTTGGGGGGAAGGACGCGTCCAAACAGCTCTTCCCCAGTAACCAGTATTAGTTTGGTGGTGGTAGCGGCCTGTCCAAGGGGTAATATTTTGTACCTTGGGGAAGTTTTGACCTAAGCTGGTAAAGATAAGCTTAGGAGGTTTTTCATGCAGGTCCCCACATCTGTACCCTAGAGTTCAGAGTGGGGGAGGAACCTTGACACCTTCTAACCCTAAACTTCTATGAAAACTTAGCCTTACTCAGAAATATTGCCATGGAAACTTAAAGTTGTAAGAGACAACAGCCTGCAACCCAGTAACACAACCTTGTTCTGTGACTGCAGAGGTATTATCATTTTATGTTAAATCCCCTGTTCTTTAACAAAATGTTCTGACTACTTGCATTAAAGAAATCCATTCCTCTTTGGTTTAGTAGGGAGACCTCTGATTGACCAGTAAGAATCTGGTGTTGCAGGTACCCATAGTGCAATCGATATTTGCTTCTCCATTGTCAGTGCAGCTTTTATTTTGGGGAGTTTTTCACACAGATGCAGGAATGTGGACTTGTGCAACAATGAAGGTTTGGGCTGATGAGCAGTGGCTGCGGAACTTTTGGATGCGCAAGATTTTTGCCCTTGGGAAGGATGTATAACAATACACTTACTGAATATTTGTGAATCAACTTATACACACACAAGCAGTGATGTGTGAACATGGGACACTAAAGGCTGGATTCACAGGCAAGATAAATGCAGCAAAAGGCAATCCTCATTGGTGGATCAAATGCAAAGGAATTGTTGAAAACAGGACAGGAAATCAGTCATACTGAATGTCATATGACCTAACAAAATAAACTTGTGCTATAAAAAGCAAAAAGGTAGAACTCCAAATTACAAATCAAAGTGCAAAAATCATAGCAAGTGCTGTAATAGAAACAGATGGAATTGCTAAAACCAACTACTTACTTAAAATTTTTTTGATGAGCATTATCTATTAAAAAACAAACAGCACAATCACATGCATTGCACAATGATAATACAGATAAATGATGAAGTGTTCAGAGTAATAGAAATAAGACTTTTAAAGGAGCAAAACTATAATTAAAATGGATTACAAGGAAGAGAGCACAATTCAGGGAATCACAGCAGCAGATAAGACAAATTTATGAACTGATAGACTCTTTTAAATACTCAAAATGTGTGATGCAGAGTTTGAGGGAGGAAGTGTATGTACAATATTTCACAGCATTAACTCTCCTGGCTGTAGCAGTATAGTAGCACCTCAGCACTTATATAAGATAGAGAGGAACTGTGGTGTCTAAACATTGATAGTCTAGGAATTGGGATGCCTGTGCTTTAAGAACACAGCCCCAGGACCCCACCCTCTGCTCTGGCGCTGACATGCAGCGTCCTGTGAGGAGAAATAAAAAAGCCTCTGCCTCACTGTAGCTGATTGCGGACTCACCACTCTGGCTCCTCCTGCTGGTTGTCCGGGAATTAGCTCGATGCCAGCACTCTGAGCGTATCCTGCTGGCCGGTGTCTCGTCTGCTGCAAGCCCCACGTCCCTCCCAGTGCCCCTTTCCCTTGGGGTTCTGCCTGCAACAGTCCCCACACTCTGGGTCTCCCCCCCCCAGGGGCACCCCCAACCCTCTATGCCCACCTTGCCTCAGTGGCTACTGCTAGTCGTCATCTAGCCCCCATTCCCCAGGGCAAACCGCAGTCTCTAATGGCCACTCATCACTGGCAAGGGGGTTGGACCTGCTGCCTTTCTTGGCCCAGCAGTCTCCCTGCAGCCCTAGTACCTCCTTTGGCCTTCAGCAAGGCCTCAGCCTGAGGACTCATCAGGCCAGAGCTCCCCAGCTCTGCCTGCCCTTCCCCAGCACTGCTCTGCATGAGGCACCCTGTGCTCCCAGGCAGCTAGGCTCTTCTCACTCATTCTCACTACCCTTTTATCAGGGCCAACTGTGCCCTGATTGAGCTAGCCACACCTGGGGCCAACTACCTTGCCAGCCTCCCTCAACTGTTCTTAATCCCTTTTCTAATTGGGTCCCAGCCACAGCCCTCTCCAAGGGCTGCTTTTAACCCCTGCTCTCCTGAAGTAGTTCATCCCCATGCGAGTGGTGGGCTGGGCCTCAGAAGGAAGAAGCTGAGTGGGGGCAGGGCGTTGGGGGAGACACCACAGTCCGGGCACCAGGGCCCGCAAAAGATTAATTGTGCCCTGTGGGTGTTGAGCACCCCCGATTGTTTGTTTTCAGTGGATGCTTGAGTCCCGGAGCACTCAGGGAGTCGGCACCTATGGTCATATCCTGGGTCTCAGCCTGAGCCCTCCTGGCCCTTCTCTTCTCTTTCGATTGCTTGTTTACATAGGAAAGAAACGTAGCTTGATGATTTGCTTCAGATGGTGTGTTTTTGCATCCCTAACTAGACTAAGTAACCCCAGGAGGCTCCCCTACAGCCCTACCCCAGAAGTAAGGCATGTCACTGTTTTGGTAATTCCTATTTTCCAACTCCACTAGCTATTTAGATTGGGGCATGGACTGGCTTGTGTTCTGTGTATGTACAATGCCTAGCATAATGGGGTCCTGGCTATGACTGGGATTCCTAGGCATTACCACAATACAAATAAATAATAATAATAATAGCTAAATCTGACAGGCTCCAAGGAACCTTTTGCTGGGCCCAGAGCAAATTCATAACATGGGCCACTATCTCATTCCACACAGGAACACTAATTAATGAAAGAAAAAATATATTTTATTTCTAAAATGGCATGGACAGGCCATATTACTGTACAATTTTACTCTTCTGGTCTTTTTCATTGTGAAATCATGAGTGACCCCACTAAAGAAAATTTGTATTGAGAGTTCACACACAATAGACAAAACAGCAAGATGACTTAAGTTTTCCGGTGCCATAGTAGTGGTGCGGTTTTCAATGAGTGCCAACTTCATGAAACTTCTTTCAGCTTCTGTTATAGTCACTGGCAATGTGCAAAAAATTCATAGAGCTATGCACACTTCACTAAAAGTTAGTTGTAGCTTTTTGTTTAAAATCTCATTAATATGGATACATTGTCATGGTGAAATGAGGCAAAATTCAGTGAACAGTCATACTAAAAATTTACAAAATTAGGGTATGGTGACGGCAACAAAAATGTGTAACAATGTAACAAAGTATCACAGTGTAATGTTTACATGAAACAAAAACATTAATGCAATGCTTATCATTTCCTTGTCAAAATAAACTATTTAGAACATACATATATACGATAATATATCATAGAATCATAGAATAACAGAATTGGAAGGGACCTCTGGAGGCCATCTAGTCCAACCCCCTGCCCAGAGCAGGACCAATCCCAACTAAATCATCCCAGCCAGGGCTTTGTCAAGCCTGACCTTAAAAACTTCTAAGGAAGGGGATTCCACCACCTCCCTAGGTAACGCATTCCAGTGTTTCACCACCCTCCTAGTGAAAAAGTTTTTCCTAATATCCAACCTAAACCTCCCCCACTGCAACTTGAGACCATTACTCCTTGTCCTGTCATCTGCTATCACTGAGAATAGTCTAGATCCATCCTCTTTGGATCCACCTTTCAGGTAGTTAAAAGCAGCTATCAAATCCCCCCCCATTCTTCTCTTCCGCAGACTAAATAATCCCAGTTCCCTCAGCCTCTCATAAGTCAGGTGGTCCAGCTCCCTAATAATTTTTGTTGCCTTCCGCTAGACTCTTTCCAATTTTTCCACATCCTTCTTGTAGTGTGGGGCCCAAAACTGGACACAGTACTCCAGATGAGGCCTCACCAATGTCGAATAGAGGGGAATGATCACATTTCTCGATCTGCTGGCAATGCCCCTACCTATACATCCCAAAATGCCATTGGCCTTCTTGGCAACAAGGGCACACTGTTGACTCATATCCAGCTTCTCGTCCACTGTCACCCCTAGGTCCTTCTCTGCAGAACTGCTGCCTAGCCATTCAGTCCCTAGTCTGTAGCGGTGCATTGGATTTTTCCATCCTAAGTGCAGGACTCTGCACTTGTCCTTGTTGAACCTCATCAGATTTCTTTTGGCCCAATCCTCTAATTTGTCTATGTCCCTCTGTATCCTATCCCTACCCTCCAGCGTATCTACCACTCCTCCCAGTTTAGTGTCATCTGCAAACTTGCTGAGGGTGCAATCCACACCATCCTCCAGATCATTAATGAAGATACTGAACAAAACTGGTCCCAGGACCGACCCTTGGGGCACTCCACTAGATACCGGCTGCCAATTAGACATGGAGCCATTGATCACTAACCGTTGAGCCCAAAAATCTAGCCAACTTTCTACCCACCTTCTAGTACATCCATCCAGCCTATACTTCTTTAACTTGCTGACAAGAATACTGTGGGAGACTGTGTCAAAAGCTTTGCTAAAGTTGAGGAATAATACGTCCACTGCTTTCCCTTCATTCACAGAACCAGTTATTTCTCATCATGGAAGGCAATTAGATTAGTCAGGCATGACTTTCCCTTGGTGAATCCATGCTGACTGTTCTGATCACTTTCCTCTCCTCTAAGTGCTTCAGAATTGATTCCTTGAGGACATGCTCCATGATTTTTCCAGGGACTGAGGTGAGGCTGACCGGCCAGTAGTTCCTAGGATCATCCTTCTTCCCTTTTTTAAACATGGGCACTACATTAGCCTTTTTCCAATCTTCCGGGACTTCCCCGATTGCCATGAGTTTTCAAAGATAATGGCCAATGGCTCTGCAATCACATCTGCCAATTCCTTTAGCACTCTCGGATGCAACGCATCCAGCCCCATGGACTTGTGCACATCCAGTTTTTCTAAATAGTCCTGAACCACTTCTACCTTCACAGAGGGCTGGCCACCTCCTCCCCATACTGTGCTGCCCAGTGCAGTAGTCTGGGAGCTGACCTTGTTCATGAAGACAGAGGCAAAAAAAACCGTTGAGTACATTAGCTTTTTCCACATCCTCTGTCACTAGGTTGCCTCCCTCATTTAGTAAGGGGCCCACACTTTCCTTGGCTTTCTTCTTATTGCCAACATACCTGAAGAAACCCTTCTTGTTACTCTTAACATCCCTCGCTAGTTGCAACTCCAGGTGTGATTTAGCCTTCCTGATTCCATTCCTACATGCCCAAGCAATATTTATATACTCATCCCTGGTCATTTGTCCAATCTTCCACTTCTTGTAAGCCTCTTTCTTGTGTTTAAGATCAGCAAGGATTTCACTGTTAAGCTAAGCTGGTCGCCTGCCATATTTATTATTCTTTCTACACATAGGGATGGTTTGTCCCTGTAACCTCAATAAGGATTCTTTAAAATACTGCCAGCTCTCCTGGACTCCTTTCCCCCTCATGTTATTGTCCCAGGGGATCTTGCCCATCAGTTCCCTGAGGGAGTCAAAGTCTGCTTTTCTAAAGTCCAGGGTCCGTATTCTGCTGCTTTCCTTTCTTCCTTGTGTCAGGATCCTGAACTCGACCATCTCATGGTCACTGCCTCCCAGGTTCCCATCCACTTTTGCTTCCCCTACTAGTTCTTCCTGGTTTGTGAGCAGCAGGTCAAGAAGAGCTCCACCCCTAGTTGGTTCCTCCAGCACTTGCACCAGGAAATTGTTCCCTACAGTTTCCAAAAACTTCCTGGATAGTCTGTGCACCGCCGTATTGCTCTCCCAGCAGATATCAGGATGATTGAAGTCGCCCATGAGAACCAGGGCATGCGATCTAGTAGCTTCTGCGACTTGCCGGAAGAAAGCCTCGTCCACCTCATCCCCCTGGTCCGGTGGTCTATAGCAGACTCCCACCACGACATCACCCTTGTTGCTCAGGCTTCTAAACTTAATCCAGAGACTCTCAGGTTTTTCTGCCGTTTCATACTTGAGCTCTGAGCAGTCGTACTGCTCCCTTACATACAGTGCAACTCTCCCACCTTTTCTGGCCTCCCTGTCCTTCCTGAACAGTTTATACCCATCCATGACAGTACTCCAGTCATGCGAGTTATCCCACCAAGTCTCCGTTATTCCAATCACATCATAATTCCCTGACTTTGCCAGGACCTCCAGTTTTCCCTGTTTGTTTCCCAGGCTTTGTGCATTTGTATATAGGCACTTGAGATAACCCGCTGATCGCCCCTTGTTCTCAGTATGAGGCAGGAGCCCTCCCCTCTCACATGCTCCTGCTTGTGCTTCCTCCTGGTATCCCGCTTCCCCACTTACTTCAGGGCTTTGGTCTCCTTCCCCCGGTGAACCTAGTTTAAAGCCCTCCTCACTAGGTTAGCCAGCCTGCTCGCGAAGATGCTCTTCCCTCTCTCGTTAAGTGGAGCCCGTCTCTGCCTAGCACTCCTCCTTCTTGGAACACCATCCCATGGTCGAAGAATCCAAAGCCTTCTCTCCGACACCACCTGCGTAGCCATTCATTGAATTCCACGATTCGACGATCCCTACCCCGGCCTTTTCCTTCCACGGGGAGGATGGACGAGAACACCACTTGTGCCTCATACTCCTTTATCCTCCTTCCCAGAGCCACGTAGTCTGCAGTGATCCGCTCAAAGTCATTCTTCGCAGTATCATTGGTGCCCACGTGGAGAAGCAGGAAGGGGTAGCGGTCCGAGGGCTTGATAAGTCTCGGCAAACTCTCCGTCACATTGCGAATCTTAGCCCCTGGCAAGCAGCAGACTTCTCTGTTTTCCCGGTCAGGGTGGCAGATAGATGACTCAGTCCACCTGAGGAGAGAGTCCCCGACCACCACCACCCGCCTCCTTCTCTTGGGAGTGGTGGTCGTGGAACCCCCAACCTTAGGACAGTGCATCTCATGCCTTTCAACTGGTGGAGGTTTCCTTCTGCTCCCTTCCCCCAGACGTATCATCTGGGCCACTCCCCGCAGTGGTACCTGTGGAGAGAACATGAAAATGGGTACTTACCTGTATCCACGTTGCTGGTACATGGATGTTCCCCCTTCTTCTTCTGGAGGTCACATGTTGCCAGATTTCTTCCCCGTCCTCCTGGCCGCGCTGCGCAGCCTGCTCTGAATCTTCAGAACCTTGTGCCTGTAGAAGCATAGCCTGACGTCTGTCCAGGAAATCTTCAGTTTCTCTTATGCAATGCAGGGTCGATACCTGTTGCTCCAGACCTTGAACCTTCTCTTCCAATATGGAGACCAGCTTGCACTTTGTACACACAAAGTCGCTTCTGTCCTCTGGAAGAAAGACAAATATGGCACATCCAGTGCAGGTCACAACAGTTGAACACTCCCCATCCATATTACCTTCCTACTATGAGCTTCCTCAGGAGATGCAGTAATTACTCAGAGAAGTTGTTAGGGTGTAAGCCTCAGTGGGCTCACTCCAGGCGAACTCCCAGGCAAACTCCTGCTGTTTGCTGCTCTGCTGTCCCCCGCTGCTCAGCTGGTTCCCCGCCGCATGCATATTGTGCAATTATTTTTAGACAAAAAATAACCAAAACAATGTAACAAAAATAACATTTTTAGTAAAGCCCCTTTAGCAAAATGTTGCAATTTTGGTATAACAAGTTTTACATAGTTATTTTTTATGTGGCTTCTGTTGTCTCCAAGCACATTTTTATAAGATGAGATGGAACATTCTGCTTCCACGCTATTGACTGGTACCGAAAAGCATTGCAGGGCAACTACTGACAGAGCTGGGAATCTAGCCATTATGCTTCTCCAGAACTGGAAAACGTCCTCATTCCTCAATTCTTGAACTGCTCCATAGTAAACCAAATAGTCTCTCTGTGCTGACAAGATGACTGGTGCCTCCTCATACTGGGGGGGGGGGCACCAGCTAAAGGTGACCTCCCCACATTACTGCTCCCCGGCTGATCTATAAGAAGCTGGGACAGTAATTTTCATTATTTAAGAGCACCGTGTACTACACATATATGAGTTATTCTTTTCATCTGTGCCACCCAGTGAAATTCTTTGTGCTCCAATAATGTAAAAAGGGAAAAGAAATCAGGGAAAAAATAAGAACCTATCTCCCCAAGAAGAAAAGGAGTACTTGTGGCACCTTAGAGACTAACAATTTTATTTGAGCATAAGCTTTCATGAGCTACAGCTCACTTCATCGGATGCGTGCAGTGGAAAATACAGTAGGGGGATTTTATATACACAGAGAACATGAAACAATGGGTGTTAGCATACACACTGTAATGAGAGTGATCAGGTAAGGTGAGCTATTAGCAGCAGGAGAGAAAAAAAAACTTTTGTAGTGATAATCAAGGTGGGCCATTTCCAGCAGTTGACAAGAACGTGTAAGGAACAGTAGGGGGGAAAAATAAACATGGGGAAATAGTTTTACTTTGTGTAATGGCACATCCACTCCCAGTCTTTATTCAAGCCTAATGTAATGGTGTCCAGTTTGCAAATTAATTCCAATTCAGCAGTCTCTCGCTGGAGTCTGTTTTTGAAGTTTTTTTGTTGTAATATTGCCACTTTTAGGTCTGTAATCGAGTGACCAGAGAGATTGAAGTGTTCTCCAACTGGTTCCTTGCTTATCACTACAAAAGATTTTTTTTCTCTCCTGCTGGTAATAGCTCACCTTACCTGATCGCTCTCGTTACAGTGTGTATGCTAACACCCATTGTTTCATGTTCTCTGTGTATATAAAATCCCCCTACTGTATTTTCCACTGCATGCATCCGATGAAGTGAACTGTAACTTATGAAAGCTTATGCTCAAATAAATTTGTTAGTCTCTAAAGTGCCACAAGTCCTCCTTTTCTTTTTGCAGATACAGACTCACACAGCTGCTACTCTGAAATCTCTCCATAATCCTTCCCTTACACGACCTGAAAAACTTCTCCTAGCTATCTAAAATAAACCCATTTGAATTATTCAGAAATGTATCGTTAAAGAGTTCCCCAAAGATTCTAACATCCCCCTGATGGCTCCTAGCCCCTGCTGCGTCTCCCCTCTCACAGCAGGTAACAGCAGCTGTGGGACAGGAAGGGACACACACAAAAGCTTCCCCACTCCCACTCTGGCAGAAAGCTAGGCTGACAGCCCAGTCTTCCTTCCCTGCTCTAGGCGCCATCTAGTGTGGATCAGCAGGATTGCTAATTACTGGTGGCTTTTCCATGCACACGTGTCTGCAGCTGTGCTCCGACTTCAAGTGGCAGAAATGTGCCCCCCCGCCACCCACGCATCTGGGGAGAGGCATGTGGCCCTTTGTGCACCTCTCACAAGTCACCTTGATATGTAGTCTTCAAACAGTGGTATATTTTCAAATACTGTGGTCTCACAAATGTCAAAGTATTTTGCTTGATTTGGCTCAAATACATGGCATGCACTGAAGAAAGTGGCAGCAGATTGGCAAAAGTGGGAGGTTGAGTCACTGTCCATGTATGACTTCTTTTTTTTTTTTTAAAGCTTTCTAAGAATGCTGGTTTTGCTGTTGGGTGTTGGCAAGTTTCAGAGCAGTTTTCTTCCCACAATGCAAGATCACATGTGCCATTTTAGATTTGATGAGCACAAACTGTGAGCTTTTCATAAGCATGTTCATGATTTGGGGTGCAAACTTTTAGAGCCTGGAGTTCTTCAGTAACGGCTGCGGATTGGCAAAGATCAACAGTCTCTTGAACACTTGAACTACTGCTAGGAACATTTGCCTTTGTAAAAATGAAATGTAATCCTTAGTGTGATAAAGAGCTGCATTGAACCAGCTGTTCCATTTGGTTATTATGGGGATTGGTGGGATGGAAGGACTTTTCTCTCTTTGTGTTAGAAACATATGGTGTTTTCCTAAGATCCATTTTTCGAGGTGCTTTGATGGTAACCTGCCTATCACCCCCTTAGTCTGTTCTTCCTGAGGTATAAGTTTCCAGGGTTGTCAGAGAAACTCTAAAGAACACTGATATAACCTTCTGATAAAATAATTGACACTGGCAGTATTATTTCCAAAACAAAGTGTCTTTTTATTAAAGTCACTAATAATCCCTTCTACAATATAATCTAAAAATCCTAAACAAGGCACAAAATCCCTGACACCAATCCCTTAAGTTTAAAAAGCATTCAAAGAGGGGCACCATTTCAGATATTTTTTGGGGGGAAAACTTTAACCATGATTTGAAAGGCTACTTGGGTACCTGAAAACACTCAGGTTTTTCTGGCAGATAATAAATTAGATACAGTGCTCCTGTCAGATAATTTCTAATTCCTATATAAAGCAATATTAAATAAATTAAAAAAATAAATAAATATTAGACCCACTCAGCTCTTATACTTGTTCTGACATCTTGTGTCAAGTCACTTAAGGGACACTGGTTAGGTTTAAAAAAATAATGTATATTTTACTTTGTTACTAACTCCTGAATACAACAGTTGAAACAATTGTAGAAAAACCTAGATTATTTTCTATCACTTTGTAGTTCATCAAGCTTGGAATATAGATCATTTAACTTTTGGAAACATCCTATTAGGGCAAGGCCCTGTGAATTTATACTGAACCTGCCTGGGGCTCTAGGGGTGTTACCCCACTACAAATAATAGACTAGAAAATGACTTGAAACAGTAGTGAAGCTGACACTTTCAAGTCACTTTCTTAGTATTGCCAACCCCAAATGTTCAAAAATTAAGAATAAGGCTCACCAAAAATCATGAGATTAGCTTTAAAATAATGAGATTATGTAAAAATAATAGATTTGATGGTTTTTTAAAATTTACATTCTGCTTTTTGAGCCTTTAAGGTGCACTGGGATCATATTTTGAAGCTTTCTCTACAACTACAAGGGCTAGAAATTTCATTTTTCTTTCAGAATAAAGGCTGAAATCATCACATATCACTTGACTCCAGGAGCTCGGGCTTTAAGGAAAACAAATATCATGAGACTCATGACAAAATCACAAGAGTTGGCAGCACTGCTCTCACTTCTATTTAAAGACTAGTTACTTTCCAGAAGTACAACGCTACAATGATTGAGTTGCAGTTTTCACAGAAGAATATTTTAAATCAAACACCAAGAAAATTCCACGTTTTGAAGTTGGGGAAAAAATTGAGACTTCTGAGGTATATCAGGGCCACTGCAGGCAGGAAAGGTAAATAAAGAGGCACAGGAGCTCTGGGCAGCTCTTCCTCTTGAAGGAAGGTTGTGTAAGGATTTTATCTCTCTTAGGCCAATCTGATCAGAAAATCTCCAGGAGCCTTACAGTTTACCTCCTACTGAGTCCCCCTGTTAAGCCCATCTATCAGAGACACCAAATATGTCAGGTATACAAGCTTTTAACAAAACCTCAAATCCATGGTGTGTTCCTGTCATGTTGTAACTGATCTGTTGTAACTGATATCTTTGGAAAAAATTGTAACTCGGGCTCTTTGAAAAAATCAGTCAATGCCTCAAAAAATACTGAGCCCTGTGCTCGGCCATGTATTCCCAAGAGATCTAAAAATTCTTCTGTCACATTCAGATCACTGTCAACACACCAAACCCATATGCAGAGCTGAGCAATGTCATTAATATCTTTGCATTCATCCAATGCTACACTGATAGCCACACTTGAACTTACAATTCTGAAAAGCTGTCTGACAGATCGGCAGCTATATCTTGCACTCTGCGGCTCACAGTATGCCTGCTGAGTTGCAGACGTTGAACACGTTTAATTTCCGCTTGGTTTTTAAACCCATCAAATAAAACATCTGAGGATTCGATGATGCATTGTTTCACTAATTCGCCATCTGAGAATGGCTTTCCATTTTTTGCAAGTAACCAAGCAATATGAAAGCTAGCCAAGGTCAGTGCATCACACTCATTTAATCAGAGGTGAAAGTAAGCCAGTACGGGCCGGTACGGCGTACCGGTAAAAAAGTGGAGCATTCAGTACCGGCTTACTTTCACCTCTTTTGGCTGTATAACAAACAGCTTAAACTCAGAGCTAATAAAAGCTTGGAAAGGGAAAACTCAT
Source organism: Lepidochelys olivacea (assembly GCF_965140295.1). Taxonomy (NCBI): domain Eukaryota; kingdom Metazoa; phylum Chordata; order Testudines; family Cheloniidae; genus Lepidochelys; species Lepidochelys olivacea. The sequence goes on along the minus strand of NC_140412.1, from coordinate 172,433,742 downwards.
GGTCACATTTGTTTGTTGTTTCTCTTCCTCTCTTCCTCCAGCCAGGCTGCGGATGTGGCTGAGGGAGAAACCTCCCCAGGACTCCTGCGCCTGCATAAAAACAGTTTAAACTCAGTTGTTCCCTCCACGGTTCAGCCCGTGGGATTAGGGGCCATTTCTGGCATCCTTGTTAATTTCCCTCACAGTTGTTGGGCTGTATATGTGAGACCAAGGCAGGGGCAGTTCTTTTCTTCCCCCTGGATGAGGGGATCTCCAATACTATAATACACAAAAAATACAATAGGCATTTGGCTGCACAGCTTAAATCCAGAGCTAATAAAAGCAGGTGGAAGGGGAAAACTCACTGTCACATTGGCGGGCGCGGTGCAGCGCAGCCCCTTGGCCCCCTGGTCCTCTCCCCCTGGCTGGCTGTGGTTTTTGCCTTGGTGTTTTGTTTTGTTTTTTTAAACCACAGCCAGCCAGCCACAGGGAGGGTTCCAGGGGAACAAGGGGCTGTGCTGCACCATGCCCGCCAGGGCGCTGCTTTCTTTAGACCCTCCCTATTTCCTAGCAAGTCAGATATCAAGGATTGTTTAATCTCTCTTCCAGGCACATAAAAGGGTGCAGGGGGCACACCCATGGGTGGCTAGTAATAGGGGAAGGCAGGGGTGAATGAAGGACAACTAGAATAGCCTTCATGAAATATACAAGATGCTTAGAGAAAGTTTTGTCAGTTTCAGCCTCCCCACTCTGCAGGACAGGACAAAACAAAAAGAGATCTGAGATTGCACCCCTATGTCCTAAGGACATTTCAGGTGTTTAATTCAATATATAAAGCAGATGGAATGAAAACTACTATTTCTTTCAAAGGAGACACAATAATTTCCCTGAATATCCAGTTTTCCGCTCCAGTCCTTTTGTGATTTTGTCTATCGGGCTATTTGCTTTCCCTGTGAATCTTTAGTTGCTTTAGCAAAATTGCTTTGCCAAAAATAAACCCCGATCATCATGACACATCTTCCCACCATGTTCTCCATATTTTTTTTTAAACAGTAACATTTCAAAGAGGATCTGCAAGCATCACAGACCATGATCATCTGCTGGGGAGGTAATGGGATAGATTTGAACTTGGAACTGGTTCCTGATTTTTATTGTATTTTTTGTGTAGTATACTATTGGAGATCGCCTCATCCAGGGGGCAGAAAAGAACTGCCCCGCCTTGGTCCCGCCCCCCAACTGTGACTGAAATTAACAAGGATGCCAGAAATGGCCCCTAATCCCGCAGGCTGAACCGCAGAGGGAACAGCTGAGTTTAAACTGCTCTTATGCAGGCAGCAGGCGCCCTGGGCAGGCTTCTCCTTCAGCCAGTCCCCCTGCTCCCTGCTGCAAGCTAGAGGGGAGCCACTGCAGCCCCTGCTGAGTGCGGGGGCGAAGCACGGAGTCTAGCCCCATCTGCAGCCTGGCTGGAGGAGGAGGGAGGAGAGAAACCAATGTGACAGTGAATTTTCCCCTTCCACCTGCTTTTATTAGCTGTGGATTTAGCTGTGCAGCCAAATGCCTATTGTATTTTTTGTGTATTATAGTATTGGAGATCCCCTCATATAGGGGGCAGAAAAGAACTGCCCCTGCCTTGGTCTCACATACAGCCCAACAACTGTGAGTGAATTTAACAAGGATGCCAGAAATGGCCCCTAATCCTGCGGTCTGAACCGCGGAGGGACCTGCTGAGTTTAAACTGTTCTTATGCAGGCACAGGAGTCCTGGGCAGGTTTCTCCCTCAGCCGCATCCACACCCTCGTTGGAGGAGGAGGGAGAACAAGGAGAAAAGTGTGACAGTGAGTTTTCACTTTTTCAGGCTTATTCCAATATTAAAGTTTTATTACAGACAGTATTGGTGGTAGTAGTAGTAGCTTTATTTTCTATATCTAAGTCATGCAATGGGAGGGATCCATAAAGTATGTAGGAGAGGTGGATTGCTTGCGATTGGACCGTACCAGTAAGAAATGTAAATTACTTTCACCTCTGCATTCGGTGCTCATCTAAGTACCTGCTTCTGCGTTTCCCTGGCTTCCTTCAGATTTGAAAGCTGTCGAGCACATTGGGTAGAACCTACCAGAAATTTTGTTACATGAGAGGAATGGTGTGTTTCGTTAAGTCTCCTAACGTATTTTTTTTTAACTGATATCACCTCATTGCAAATTAAGCAAAATGGCCCCCCTTTCTGTCCAATAACAAAATAATCCAGCTCCCAAATCTCTCTTATGACTCTGCCCTCATCACCGATTTTCCTCTTTTTGGCTTCTACTTCTTCCTCTGTACTTTTTGATTTTGCACTTGATTCTCCTTCTTTGTTGTGCCTTTTCATCACAAAGTGATCCATTGTATAATTAGGGGCAAATTAAATTACCAGCAAAAGTAACATAAAAAAGTGCAACCTCCCATGTCCACCAGTGTTGTAACCGAGACAGTCTCCTGGGATAGGGTAGTTTTGCTAACTGTGCTTGCATACGCAGAATTTGCAGAGTGTGCCGATTGCACCATAGCAGCGCTTTGATTGGATGTCACGTCTCGCGGGCCACACATAGAACCCTGATGGGCCGCATGTGGGCCGTAGGTTGCCCACCACTGCACTACAGTGATGGAGCCACATAAGTACCAGAGATAGAGTGGGAACTTCTCTATACCACTGCTATGCCTTCCCTGGTTTTTGGCCCCTTCTTTTCACTTATGCCCCTCATTCTTCCTCATTTCTGAATGTAACAGCTTGGCTGTATTTCTTCTGAGTCCTTGCGCTCTCTCTTCAAATCCCCCCCACTCTGCAGCGGGATTCCTGTTTTACAGGTTCATCTAACTACTTCCAGATACTTAATTTAATTACCAGCCTTTTCTTATCTTAATCATCCTGCCCCTGCAAACAAAACACTGACTCCCTGCCTCAGGGACACAAGCTCAGAGAAGCACCTCTCTCTTCAGAACTCTCATTCTACACTAATGCTGAGCAGTTAAGAGCTCTGCCTGGGAGCACGCCTCCTGTATGAAACTCGGGGCGGAGGGGGGACACAGCCCTCCCCCAGCCTGCCCAACCTAATTGGCACCCTTGCATTCAAACCCCAATAATATAGAGTTAAAATTATTCTAAGTGAAGCTTTTTGTTACAAGTGGCCAGTTTTTGTTACAAATCGCTGAGAGCCATTCTTCAACTGCTTTAAAGTTTACATAGGTATGTTGCAATCAATAACAGAATTTTGTGTATTCTTATAAACACATGCACACACATGTTAACCCTATATACTATTCTACACTATACTTATACCATGTTTGTAGTGGTGTGGCAGTCATCCAACCCCATCTGGGGTTGGAGGGAGGCCACACCCCCTGACTACATTGCTGGCATTGTCACATGATATCAGAGAGGAATTAGTAAACCAGGCGTTAGTGCCCTGACCAGTTTAATGGGGCTGATCCCCCAAATGGGCAACTGGCTCCGGCCCCTAGGCTGGGGCTAGGCAGCCCATAGTCTATCATCCCTGGGCCTTTTAAGCAGGGGCCAGGGCAAATCCAGGAGTCTATAAACTCTGGGCCCCTTCAAGCAGAGGCAGAGTCAGTACACTAGTCTGTTGCCTCTGAGTCCTCTCGGCAGGGGCAGGGCAACCTCAGCAATCAATTAAGCTCTGAGCCCTTCATGCAGGGGCAGAGCAAAATCCCCAGAGTCAATGAAGCTCTGAGCCCTTGAGGCAGGGACAGAGCAAAAACCCAGGAGTAGGGAGTCCTACCTGCAGTGGATGACTGACAAACGCAGGTCTCTTGACCTGGCAAGGAGAGGCTGACATGTTAGATTTCAATGCTCCGAGTGCATCTATGATGTGAAAGTGGTCTTATTGTTCTGCCTGGAACCACACAGGTAAGATCCTAGTTATATCTAACATCATGGTGGAAACGGTATCGAAGGCTGAATTCAATGGTTCTGACGTGGTTAATGCCATGGCCCACCTTCCCCATCTTTTGGGCCAACTGCTCCTGATCTATTGAGTTTGACACCTAGACCAGTTCCTGTACCTCCCAAAAGAGGTCTCTTTCTCTTTTGTGTAGAATAGGTGTCTTTACTCGGTGTAGCCACTTATGCCACCCATATATCATTGGCGTGATGTGATACGTATAAGCATTCCTAATCTTGGTGATCGAGATCTGTGGAGGATTTACAACTCTTCTGATCACGTATTGGGGCTCTATCATTAATATCCACATGACATCTTGCTTCATGACAATAGGGCCTACTTTATGTTTTGATGGAGGAGGGGCTACCTGGATTTCCTTATGTATGTATAACTCCAGAGGTCCTCTAAACCGCCATACTCCAGACTGACGGTATGACAAATTCACGGTTATGCTTCCTACACAGGAGACATTAAAGGTAGTTTTGGGATGGTTCAATCTGCAGAATTTAGACCCGATGTATCCAGAGAGGTTTCTACTGGTCACATTCTCGACTCTACTGTGGATGCATGCCAGGAACATGGTTTTTTTTATTGTCAGATAACCAAATATAAACAGGGGCTTTCTTTAGGGAAGAATCTTGGTGGAGCATTTTCCCCTTAATAATCACTTCCCCAGGGGTCACCAGGGAAGGCATCTCAATACTAAAATAGGCACATTTTGATATGTCCCCAACGTATGGTTTAGAGTGCAATTAGCCAACATATCTGCTACTACAGTCCACTTACATCCCTGAGATAATTTCCTTATGGGACCATTTCCCTTCTTCAGCATTTGTAATCCCATCATAGACACCGGGGAAAGGTTACTGGGGAAGAGCTGTTTGGACACATCTTTCCCCCCAAAATACTTCCCAAAACCTTGCACCCCACTTCCTGGACAAGGTTTGGTAAAAAGCCTCACCAATTTGCATAGGTGACCACAGACCCAAACCCTTGGATCTGAGAACAATGAAAAAGCATTCAATTTTCTTACAAGAAGACTTTTAATAAAAATAGAAGTAAATAGAAATAAAGAAATCCCCCCTGTAAAATCAGGATGGTAGATATCTTACAGGGTAATTAGATTCAAAAACATAGAGAATCCCTCCAGGCAAAACCTTAAGTTACAAAAAAGATACACAAACAGAAATAGTTATTCTATTCAGCACAATTCTTTTCTCAACCATTTAAAGAAATCATAATCTAACACATACCTAGCTAGATTACTTACTAAAAGTTCTAAGGCTCCATTTCTGGTCTATCCCCAGCAGAAACCAGCATATAGACAGACACACAGACCCTTTGTTTCTCTCCCTCCTCCCAGCTTTTGAAAGTATCTTGTCTCCTCATTGGTCATTTTGGTCAGGTGCCAGCGAGGTTACCTTTAGCTTCTTAACCCTTTACAGGTGAGAGGAGCTTTCCCCTGGCCAGGAGGGATTTCAAAGGGGTTTACCCTTCCCTTTATATTTATGACAACAGTAATATTTCTATTCATCAGGGTTAACATCCACTGAGCCAGTCGGGGATGGCTCACTCGACCATTGTTAGCTCAGCCAGATAGTACGAAGCCTGTTGGCATATGATTAGTTCTCACCATGATGGGAGCCATACCCAAAATATATTCCCAGTATGTCAGGGACCAAACTAGTGCTAAGACTTCTTTCTCACAATGGAAGTACTGCTGTTCTACTGGAGACAGATTCCTTGAACCGTAAGCTATAGGTTTTAAGGACTTACCCTGCTTCTGTAGTAAAACAGCCTTGATAGCAACTGGCGTGTGAGAGACCTGGAGATGGAATGGCCTGTGGGGATCAGGAAAGGCTAGAGCCGGGGCTGTCATCAAGGCATTCTTCAAGGCCAACATTGCGTCCCTTTGCTCCGTTCCCCATTTCCATTCTTGGTTTTTCTTCAGTAGAAGATACAAGGGTTTTGCCTTTTCACTGTATCCCTCTGTGAAGGCTCTTGAGACTCCCACTAGACCCAGAAATGACCTAAGAGTCCCTGCGTCCATAGGTTCAGGCAGCTTAACTATCTATTCTATGCGATTCTTATCTGGGCTTCTACCTGCTGGGCCTAACTGCACTCCCAGATAAGTGACCTGCTGTTTCACTAACTGGGCTTTTTCTGGATTTATAATAAAGCCCATTTCTTTAATTATTTTAAGAACTTTATCGAACACACCCAAATTCTCGTCCTCAGTTCTTGTGGCAATCAGCACATCGTCAACATAACTGACAACATGTTGAGTACAGTCCAGATGTTTCCACATTTCAGAGATATGCTTGTGGCATATGTGCGGGGCGTTGTGCAGCTCCTGGGGAACCCGGGTGAAGGTTAATTGGGTATCCCCATACGTGAAGGCAAATATATGGTGGCATTGGGGGTCCATTGAGATAGAGAAGAACACATTGGACAGATCAAGCACCGAATACCACTGTACTCCACTAGATATGACGGCCATGGTTTCTGGAAACTTTGCCACCACCAGAGCTAACCTTGGCGTGACTTTGTTTAGCTCCCTATAATCCACAGTTAGGTGCCAAGAGATCTTATCGGCTTTTCTAACTGGCCATATTGGTGAATTACATGGGCTATTCCTATGTCTTTCCCCTTCACTCTTCCCGATAACATTAACAGTGGGGTGGAACATAGTGTATACACCACAAAACACTTCCCATTGATCCTCGGCAGTGTTCCTTATTACATCACATGGTAAGTTAAGAAAGTCCTCAACAGACATGCATTCTTTTAATAAGGTATTAAAATCGTCATGGGTTAGCTGGGAAGTAACTGACGCTCGGGTGAGCCACTTGAGGACTGACTCCCTATTGCATCTCCCGAACTACTTACCCAAAGCTTTAACCTTCTCCGGAGTCAACACCTTGTCCTCCTCTTTTATTAATGGAGGTCAGTCACCCTGGCCATGGTACCTCATAACTGAGGTCACTGTTGGAGCCATTGGAGGAGCTTCCTCCCTCCATGAGGCAGTTGGTTTAACCTGGGGTGTTTGTTCCCTACTGACCGTTAGAAAAGGCGGGAAAGCATCCCAACTATCTTACTAACCACATGACTAAGTACTCCATCTTGAAATACAAAAATGGCTTCTAAGTAAATACAATAAATCATAATGAATCAACATTATAAACATAAATTTTAGGGTTTGCCCCTGGCAGCTGGCCTTTTATGATACACTGTTGATCTCTTCTAAAAGACCTTTCTATTCTTAGAAGCAGTTACCTCACTCGCACATACCCAGTATCAAGCATTACTTGAGAATTACGTTTGCCAGCTCTGACTTTTAGAACAAGTAGTGACCGGTATGCAGGACCGGCTCTCGGCACCAGCAAAGCAAGCATGTGCTTGGGGCCGCACAATTCCAGGGGAGGCGTTCTGGCCACCCTTTTTTTTTTTTGGCTTGGACAGTTGCACTCTCAGAACTTGGGGCTGCAAATTTTTTGCTTGGGGCAGCAAAAACCTAGAGCCGGCCCTGCTGGTATCAGTGGGCTATGAGTAGCTAGCTGCTCAGTTAACTGATCTCTCTGTCATCCCATACTGCACTTGCTCAGTAACCACCAAATTTGCACATGCTCACTGTTATTTTCCTCAGAGCTGTGATTCTGACAGTCCACACACACCCACCCACCCACCCACCTCTGCCTCTTTGCAAGGGCACCATTTTAAAAATTCTGAGCTTTCCACTGAGTATGCTCAGGGTTTGCAGCATTCATCTCAGTGACTTTTGCGTCTTCAGAATAAAGATCAGATAAACAAAGAGTGACTGAAGAATCTCTCCAGTGACAGCGGAACTGGGCTTTTCTGGCAGGGCAGATGGTCAGAACTAATGACTGTAATTTACTCTCAGAAGTATCTTCCTCCACAGATTACATGGAAGTTAAATGTGCCATGCATGTAAGGTGTACAGCATTTAAAAACCTAAGTTTCAACCCTTGATCCCAAGCTTTCCCCATGTACATGGTATTATTGGTCACAAACACAGTGATGCGATCAAATGGTATTGCAAATTTTTCAGTAGTTTCCCATATTGCTTTGTTGACTGCTTCACAGTGTAACAAGAAAAAAATCCAGCTTGTGTTCACCTGCATCTGAAGTGCCTGTATTGTCACTGCTTGTTGCGACAGGGATGGCAAGAATGTTAAGCACATGCCTGTCTTCAGCATCAGTAGTTTCATCTGCTACAATGCTAATTCCTTCACAGGACTGCAACTTTTCCTTTAATTCCTCAGTGTGACAGTCAAACACTTTAGGTAGGTAAAACTTTCTAAGTTGATCTGCACTTGGTAAACACCTACCTTGCTCTTTCAAAATCCTCTCATGTTTTGGACTATTGAGGATATGCAAGGGTATATTTGCATCAGAGAAGGTTTCTGTTAATTGGAACATTTTATTTTTCCTGTAAAGCTTCTTGTTGGTTTTGGTATTAACCAGCTTTGGAAATATTTTCTGCTTTTTAAAATGTCTATCGTTGTCCATTTTTAATGCCTCTCATTTGCATTTATGAGTTGCACTTTCAAGGTGCTTTTCACAGCTAGCCTTTCTCATCAAATCAACAGGTACAATTACCTCTTTGCTTTCCTTTTCTAATTGTTTTAGGTGTTTCTCAAGATTGGGATGATACATAATCTGCCTTAATACAGAGAGGTTTATTCCTAAATGAACTGGCTCAACATGGCTATATAAAAGGTAATGAGTGTAGATGGTCTGTGTTGTGACATTATGCATAGTGAAATTAACATTGCATCCAACAACTGAAATTATTCAAGAGAGGCACATATTTAGATATGGATCATATGATATCTTATAAAAATGATTAACTATAAACACAGCTCCCCTCGGATCAGATGGATGGCTGCCACACCCGCTGGTTTAGAGACATGTTTCCCAGCCCAGCCAGCTGTGCACATTCCAGCCCGTGTGGTCACTTGGAGCGGAGGTGCTTGGGCTGGCTGCCGAGGAAGTGAGTCACTTCCTCAGCATGCAGCCAGCCAGCCCACCCAAGCACCTGCACCCCACCCAACCCCACGGGGGGGGGTGGATGAGGATGGGGGACAGCTGCTCCACAGGTTGGGAGGGATGCGCTCAGCACTGGGAGGGGGAAGAGTGCGAGTTATGAGGGGCAGCAAAAGGATACCACCGGAGCCAGTGGTGCCCGGCCCTCCTCATCTCATGGCAGTGGGGGGAGAGTCACACAGGTGAGTTCCCTCGCCTCCTTCCAGAGATCCCAGCAGCCAGTACCCTCCATCAGAATGCACCACCATGCCGGCACATTTGGCTCTACAACCCGACCCAGCTCTTAGCTGCTTGCTGTTCTGTCCCAGCAGTGGTGCCCCAAATTTAGTGGTGCCCTATGCTGCTGCGTATGCCTAAGGACGGCCTTGCTGTAACCCAAATCACAAACCAACCAACCCCTCTGTACCTAGTAATGAGCCAGCCACATGGCGATGGAGTAGCTAGGCAGCCAGCAGCAGCCCAGGGAACCTGAAACAAAAGGAGAAAATGACGGAGCAAGCAGCCTTTTAAATGAAAAGCATTACAAGCTTATACATTGAACATATGTTACAATTTAACATTACCATTCTGTGAGCAGTGATCAAACGGTCACAGAATGGGGTGGAGTGGATAGCACTCAATACAGACATCCAGCTTTATTTACAGGCACACCCAGTCATTCCTTAAAAATAAGCAGAAAGTCAGACTTGTATTCTCTTCTTAATTCCCTCTGAACCATCTTAAAGGGGTCCTTCTGCTCTGTCAAAATTAAGCTGCTGCCATTTTATAGCCACTGCTCCTGAGGGCTGTCATGGCTCCTGCTACTACTTCAGTTGCTACTGCAGTTGCTTTCATCTAAAACATTCTGGTTCTACCTTCTCAGTTCACACCCACACATCAGCCTGCTGGCTGTCAGCCTTATATTCAGTAGCCTCCTCTTATTGGTTGCTTTTCCAAGGTCAGAAATTATCTTAGATCCTCCCTGCCTAATTATACTGGCTCAACCAGTCAATTTGAATTTATCAGCATGGAGCCTAATCCTGTCTAGATCCTCCTTCTAGTTTTTAGCATAAATCCTCCTCTTAGTGCCACCTTCAATAATTTTGGAGAGTGAGCTGAGTTCTCTCTGTTGAGTTTTACTTCACTCCTATCTCTTATCTGCTATTGGTCCATTCATCTGTGTCCTTCATTTTGATGTTTTCTAATAGAGAATCATTGCGGCCGCCATTTTGGATTTTTAGCTCTAAACTATCATTATTTCCTACTTATTTAAAGCCCTAATTGTAAAACTAACTATTGTTTTATGCAATCTAAAGTATTATGATACTGTCACCACCATTGTTATGCAAATTTGGAGAGGTGATTTTTACGATGTTTTAAATCCCTCTCTAGCTGCTTTTCTGCACGTCTCTGTCCTAGGTGCTGCAGGAATTTACACAGGAACAGAACAGCTAAAGAAACAAATCTCTTGTATCATTAGTCTTTGAGCATCTGGTCTATGCACAACTTTACCCAGTTCCATTCCAAGATAAGTTATCTTCTTTTGTAACAGCTGTGCTTTTACTGGATTGATAACGAATCTAGTCTTCTGAATTTTGCATAGTACAGACTCCAAAACTTCAAGATTTTCTTCTTTGGTCATGATTAGAACATCATTGATATAACTGATACATTTTTTTTGCCTTTTCTTCCATCCCACATTTTGGTGACACATTTAGGGCAGATTAATGGAGCATTATGGTATCTCCGAGGAACTCTACAACATCACTTGCCAATTAACACAAGTAAAAGCAAACTAATACCAGGAGCATAATGGAGTGGTATTGAAAAGAATGCATTAGTTAGGTCTAAATACAGTGAACCATTTAGCTCCTGTCATTGCTTCCTGGAATTTTGCCACCACCGAATACCATTCTGGGGGTTATTTGTTTAATTCCCTATAATTGACTGTAAGTCTTCATGTCTTTTTGTCTGCTTTTAGTATTGGCCATATCTGGGAGTTAAACGTTCTAGAGGTTTCTACTGATACTTTTTGATCAACAAGGGCATTGATCGTCTCTCTAATCTCCTCTTCTGCATCCCTTGAATATCTGTATTGTTGTTGGGGCTTTGGATCAGGACCCATTACAACTACTTCAGCACATATCTCCGCACACTGTAACTTATCCTAATACTTTTTGCCACAAATATTTCTTTGCCACCCCTGCAACTTCTTGTTCTCAGTCAGGAATCTTTAATTCCTCTGGCGCCTTCACAGCAGCAACTCTATGGGAGGCAGGAACAATAACTCTTCCCATTACAGTCTTATCTTGAATCAAAATTCTATGAGGCAAATCCACAATTAGATTCCGTTCTTTTAAAATGTCAGTGCCTATTATCCTTTATCCATCTAAGCACTGAATACCATAGTTAGCTTTAGTGGTTAGTCTTCCAATTTTGCATATTATGGGTTCCAAGAAAGGAACTACACTTTCTTTCCCATTATAGCCTTCTCGAATCTTTAGTTCTTGGACTGAAAGCCTTTGTACAACTTAGAGATAGTGTGGCACCTGTATCTACAAGCATTGTTTGCTTAAATTTACTGAACCCTCCCTTAAATGTGGCATCTACCACCAGTCTTCCCCATGAGTAGTCGTTTATTGGTGCCACTTCCGAGGAAGAAGAAAGGGTTTGGTCCTGTCATAAGTTCTCATGCTCTTGCAGTACCATAGGTTTAACTGCTGTAGCTGTTGATAGATTACCACCCTCATACTTCGCAAGTCTTCTGAACAGTTCATCAGTAAGTAGTTTATCTATCTGGTCCGTCTTTTCATACTTCAGTAGCATTTCCATAGTACAGTTCTGAATCTTCTTAAGTCAGGAGGCTTGTTGTAGGGTTCTTGTTCATTTTTATCTTTCCCTGAATCTGCATGATTTGGGGCACCCCTCATATCTGGTTTTGACACATTTCTACTATTAGAACTTGACTTTTTCCCTTTCTGTTGTTACCGGAAGATTTGAAATAAATTATATCAAGCCAATGAGTTTGCCTAAAAATACTATTTTCGATTTAAAACCTTTATTTTCAGTTTATCTATTCTGGTAGTTAAGGTTGTGGCCCACCTTAAAGGATTTTTCAGAGAAAGCCGCAGCTAGCTAACTCTCCCTTGAAGGACACGGATACAGCCCTCTGATTAAGAATAGGCAACAAGCAATAAATTCTCTTAGGGATAAGAGTTACATTTTATATATATATATATATATATATATATATATATATATATATATATATATATATATATATATATATATAATTTACTTTAAAGAATGTACACCAGCTTCTAATACAAACACATTTTCTTCCAACATATACAACAACTGATCCATTAAATAGAAAAGGATCTAATTGAGAGTGACATTCTCCCTTTTCTCTATTTAAACATACATTATAAGGTTGGATCGCATCATTATTACACATACATCCAATCCCCCGTTCTTCCATGCAAGCCTCAAGTTCCACCGTTTTCCATGTCTGATTTTGCTTCATTGCCCAAAGTTTATGTCCAATTGGTTGCATTATACTTCTGTTAATATTTATCTCCAGTGTCACAAAAGAAGATACTTACTCAATTTACGTATTAAATACCATAATTACATATATATTAACTTGATTTTCTTGAGGATTGTATGTGGAGTTTACTATAAACTTTCACTTGTTACATTTTACTAACTGTACCATAAACATGTAAGTAAGGCTTTTCCAAGAACATTGAAACATTCATAATAAAATCCTTATTTAGACTTTCATATTTTAAAAGAAACATTAACATTATGTAAAAGTAATTGGGATCAAAAATCTTCTATCTGGGGTTAAAACTAATCTGTCCTCCTTTGCCCTCGCTGACTCCGCTATCCTCACTCAATTCATTTAACAATTTTCTGCCATCCTTACTATATTTTCCTTCTTTCTTGCCAATTCCCTATATATATATTTAATAAAATATCTTCTTTATAAACATTAAAAATTACATAAGTGGCTTACTGCACTTATTTTAACAATTCTTACTCTCTTATTTCAAACTAAGCAATACTTTATCTTACATTACATTACTCTCTTACAAAAGCCCAAATCAATCTTTCATTGAGATCAGAAGTTCCTGGGAGTGCTTTCAGAATATCCTTACCAATTACTCCATTCCCTTCTTTTCCATAATTCATTAGCCCAAACCTACAGTTATACACAAAATTATGTCCAATGCGTATATCCATTTTCCTGCTAATCTGTACATCTTCATATATTGTCCCATCTCAACGGTATGTATATTTCCTAATCTCCATTCCCGCCAATCTAGTCCTTTAATAGTAGTATTTAGGATGGAATGTGAAAATTCCATGTCCAGTTAACAAACAATGTCCATTTGACAGTCAATCAACTTGATTGGTATACAGGGTTTTCCTTGATTAAAGTCTATTTTTGCAAGAATTGGGGAAACTGAAGGTATGTCATCTTGTGATTCCATTTTACCGTTGACTTCCTTCCATTCTTTTACCATACTTATTTCCTTTTCAAACTTCCTAGATAAAATCTCTAATTAATATTCTTAATCTTCTTTAATGTACCTATTTTAACTAATTTTCTTAACTTATTTAGTTTAACTAGTTTCTTACCAATTCTTAACCTATCTTATTCTAATGCCCAGAAAGCATTTCTTTCTAGATCTATTGAACAATATAACTATCGCAGAATATCCATTCCTACAATACCTAATCCATTATTCCCCAATTCTGTCACTCCAAATTGTACCCCTAATTTTTTTTATTTTCAATCCTTACTGCCAATGGAATTGTAAAGGGAATGTTTTGTTTCATTTTTGTTATTCCTGTTATCTCTGCTGTCTCTACAGAGATAAACAGGAGGAAATTCGCCGAATCATACATGCTGTTTAATACTGAATAGGTCGATCCAGTATTCAGGTAACACATTTGATGGAATTTGCCATGTCCTATACTTAAATCTACTATAGGTCGACCATGGTGATGTTTCCATAAGGATGCTATTGCATGCCATGACTGTTTTATTTCTAAATCATCCAGAACCGAAGTCTGAGATGATTGATTCTGAATAATTGTCCAAAACAACAACTTATTTTTATTTTAATTAAACACTTCATGCTTGATATGATAAAATGTGTTCACAGTAAAGTGCGTACAGAGACTACGAATGCACAGGCATTGCTTGTCAACAAATACCACAGCGGAGTGGTTCAGGTGTGCTGGAAACAGTTGGTAGTGACACCTTTCTTCTTGTGAATTGAAGCACACATGTGAGCCCTCAGTCACCCCACTACTGCAGATATATCCTATTTCTTGTTGTTCAGTGCAAGCTTGTAGATTGACAATGAAATATTGATTGTTCTTAAGGTGTACCCACTTATTATTTTCCATTGGGATCATAGCTGAAGTGTTAACACATAGTCCAAGGGGAATCAATGGAAAGATGGACTCTTTCTAAGAGTGAGCACATAGGCAATGATGGTTCTGTTGCTGTTCAGGTAAGTGAAATTAACCATTTGCCACCATTCCTGATAAGCCCTTTCAAATTCTGTGGCATTGGCCCAGATGATATGATGCATTTTAATTGGCACTATCCCATTTAGTCCACCTCTCACTATGGACTTAGCTATATCAAGTAGCCATGACTGGGCTTGCATGCATGCATCTGGGACAGGTCAGATTTCAAAATGTCCAATTCCCTGAAGATTCGTAAGTGGTCCATCTCCTGAACTTGGAGCCAATGGGGAAGAGTATTGGCCAGGTCAAACTCTAGGGTGCTGATCTTGGTGAGCGATCTTGGTGAGCGCGTGGACCTGATAGCAAAGCCACATCTTGCCCTAACTCACCAATCCAATTTGCTAACATTTGTGGGTCCATGGTATTCAGCATTCCTAGGCCTGCTCTTACTCCACCTAGCACCTTAGCCATCAAATTTCTTGCTTGCCTGTTGGGGGCATTCTGGGGAATAATGCCTCGAACCCAGGCTTCCCAATGCATAAACAATGGTATTAGGAAACTCATACATTGCCAGTGTATGGGGGCCACAGACAGTTGCACACTCATGATTACCATTTTCAGAGAGAATTGAGGATTTATCATGATGCTGCGGGAAATGTCCTTCTTGATCACGGATGGCCCCACTTTGCTCGTGGATGGTCTGGGGGCAATAAGAACCTTGAAAGTGCTACTGATATCAAAGGGTTCTTTTGCATACCATACCCCAGAATTGTTACTGTAAACAGGCACTATAATAAAACCAAAACATATAAAGTTAAAAACCTTAATGTCTGATTCTAGTCTACAAAAGTTTGATTTAATAGTAGCAGAAGGAGCAGAACAATGTTTTGTGCAAGGTTGGCAGTTTAAATTGGCGAGGTAGCATTGACTGGGAGTATGAACTCGTACATTGATTTTGGATAGATTGAAGTGCTGGGTACCAAAGGCTAACGTGACATTTATCTTGCCTGGAACCATGACAGAGGGTGCCTTTACGTGCAAAAAGATACATTTTGAGGAGTCCTAGTCCCAGATATCCTGGGAACATAAAAAAAAAACTGGTTATCGAACATCCAGGTGCACTGCCTCTGTAGCTTCCAGATGTATTTGATTTGCCCCCTTTGTTCTGTAATGGGGTAATATACTCTGTTATGGTCATTTTTCTGTAAAAGCAATTTACAACACATTCCCCCTTTCTTTCTTCCAGGTAATGTAGTAAAAGCCCTTGAGAACATGAGTGTAGGGTTTCATACTATCCCTTTAAGCACCGAGTCTGGAAATAACTCCCAATCGTCAGCTTTTACCTGGCCCTTCACTTCTGCCTGAGGAGTAAGTTCATCGTACCCGGAGGAATCCTTATTTTTCAAACCATAAACTCTGTCAGTATAATTATACTCCTTATATTCAAACACAGTCTGTTGCCATTTATATGTAAGCAGTGTCAGGATGAGCTCCACCCTGACATCTGGTGGTGAGGTGTGGCAAGTTGTGGAAAAGAACTTCAGGGGCCGATCTCATTTGCATAGGCACACCCACCACGCCTAGAATGAGACCATAGCTGCCCAAATGGTCACTTTGGCTGCTGTGGGATCCCCAGTGTCTCTGTTATTGGGGCAGGAAGAATAAATTGTTATTACCCTGATTATGGGAACTGTGCTTGGAACTGTACGTGGCCTTTTGTTACGATGGAGGGATTCACCATCATCTAAGTAGCACTCGCTAGGCAAGGGTCATGGGTTCCAAAACTGTGTGAAGGGAGAGAGGCTGGGGACAAGTATTAATACTTGGTGGCATGGGCCCCTTGGTGAGGGCCTTACATGCTAATTGCACTTCCTCCTCTCTCCACTGTGGAATATCAGAGCTAATTTTGATTTCATTAGAAGTCTAGTTATAGGCTGCTGAGCTCACTTTGGGCTGACAGTGCACCAGCACTGGGGCTCCCCTATTATAAGCTGAATTCACCTAAGCGCTGAAATCACTGAGTGTTGTGTTAAGTAGTGGGGGAGCCTGAAGATATATTGTGGAGCAGTTTGCGGGACGGCTGGCGAAGCAGTTCGACACGGAGCAGTGTGTGGATGGCAGGAGTTGCTTGTGGGCCGTGGAGCTGAGCGAAGGAGTTCGTGGGGCGGCTGGCGGAGCGGAGCGCAGCTGAGCGAAGGAGTTCGTGGGGCGGCTGGCGGAGCGGAGCGCAGCTGAGCGAAGGAGTTCGTGGGGCGGCTGGTGGAGCGGAGTGCAGCTGCGCGAAGGAGTTTTGTGGGGCGGCTGGCGGAGCGGAGCGCCGCTATGGAGCTATGGGGCGGTCAGCTTCAGATCACGTAAGGTGCCTCTTACCCCCGTCCCATTTCCACCCAGGTTGGGAGGTAAAGCTCCGCCGATAAACTTTCGAACTCTGGGGCTGCCCTGACCAGGGACAGAGACTTTTGGGGCATTGGACTTTTGGGGTTGCTGGACTCAAGAACCAAAGGGAAAAGGGCATGCCCCAATTTGCCTGGGGTGGGGTTGTTTTTGCTCATGGGTTGTGTTATGAATCCGGTTGGTGGTGTTTCTCCAACATAATGCCACATTGTTTCTCTCTGTTATTAAAAGACTTTTGCTACACTCAGACTATGTGCTTGCGAGAGGGGAAGTATTGCCTCTTGGAGGCGCCCAGCGGGGGTGGTATATATTTGTCCCAGGTCACTGGGTGGGGGCTCGAGCCGGTTTGCATTGTGTTATTGGAATGGAACCCCTAGATATTGAACCCGGCCCTTGTTGCTGCCAACTCTGACGGGCAGAAGGGTTACATATATAGAGCAGATTCATTAACTAAACAAAACCAATGTTCATTCTCCTTCACAATGACATTGCCAGTGCTGCTGCTAACAAACCACAGTTCCATAAAAACTGTGTACAGGTGAATGGACTTCCTGGACATCTTCCCTCCTGTGAAAGAGGAAGACAAAACAGAAGGCAGAAACAAAGTTCTCTTTATGGGGGTTGACCATCATCTTTCTGTAAATCTTGGTTTTTATTCCTGCCCCTCCAGCTCTTGGGCTGAGTGGAATGAAACCATTTTTGCAGTTTCTTCCATCCAGACTTGATCTTGACCAGGTAGATGGTCAGGCTTGCCTTGTTCATGCTGGTTACAGTTCATCAGGCCTATACACAGCCTCCCAAGTCCTTTTTGGGGACCCTGGCTGCAGCCTCGGTGGAGCGTGGCCATCCGGGCTGTTATAACCATACAGCTAAAGGTAGCCTTCCCCGAAGCCCCGTCCCAGTCCTGCCTCTTCCTGCCCCCACCCCGCCCCAGCCCGCCTCTTCCCACCCCTGCTCTGCCCCAGCCCCAGCCCCACTCCCACCCCCTCTCCCCTGAGGAGTGCAGCAGGGCTGGGCCTGCACTCACCGGCTGCGGGAAGTGCAGCGACCTGGCCCCAGCCATGCTGCAGGTGAGTGCTGGGGGGTGGTTCCTCCCTGGCCCCCAAGCAGTCCCCCCCCCGCCACGGAGACCTGAGGCCACCTGCCTATGGAGGCCTGCCCCCCCCATGGGGGGGCTGCGTAGGGCCCCAGAATAGCTAGGGACGGCTCTGCTGCCACAGTCGCCACTACTGTAAACGGAAGAATCTACTCCTGGCTTACAGGGCCCAGGTTCTTGTCTGGGACTCAGTCTATCACCTGTGGAGCCAATAATGTCAGTCCCACCTCCCACCAGTGTGGTGCAGTGAAATAGAGAAGCGAGAGAGAAAGATGATATTCAAAAACAAACTACAGGTTTATTAGGGAACAAACTATGGGATAACAGGGGAAAACCATAAACAATAATAAACACACAGATGTGGTTGCTTCCCCAATTGAGCCTGAAGCTCAGGTCCCCAAACGACCCCTCCCTAACAGCCTAACATAAACATAAACAGCCTAACATAAAACATAACCCCCCAAATACTGTACTGCAGTCTGATGACTTCTGGACAGATTGATGATGGTGAGTGCCTTGATTGCAGCTTGAGATCGTTGGACCCAGGACCTTCAAGGAAGGAGTTCGTCCCTGGCCAGGCTCAGTTCAAGGAAGCAGTTGGTGGATCGGTGGTGCTGGAACCCAGACCCACAGATGGAGGATGGATCAGAAACCAGGATACCACAAGTAAGGTGCAGGTAAGATGATGATGATGCCCTCTGGATCCAATGAATCTTGGTCCGTCACCCGCGCAAACAATATGGCACTTGGCTGCTGCCTGAATGGACAGCAAGAATATCCGTTTTGCACAGTTTATTTATAACTTTGGTGGCATGAAGATTCTGTGGTGGAGCCATTTAGAACTGGTCATCTCACAGTCAGTTATTTTTTGTGCAAAACTGTCCATGAAAGATGAGGTACCAATATGGAAGTCACTGCTGTCTTTCGTGGCAAACGCCAATTTGAATGTTCAGACTCCAGCTTTAATTTAAATCCCCATAACCTTACATCAACTAAAACATAGCAAAACATTCAATAAATCATATGAAACCTTACAGAACCTTACAGTAAGCATAACCAAACATGAAGTCAGGAAAAATTCCCCAACACCGCTGTCATTTGGAATAGTACCTGCCAATGAGATTCTGGTAGGGAAAGTAGAATTTCAGCACACCTTCTTACAGTTGCAGAGAGTTCTTTGTCAGCCACCTGTAGATGGATGGTAAGAGCACTGAAATCTTCTCCAGGCAAACACTCCCGCACTAGGGCAACAGCATCCTCTTTTCCAGGCCCAGGGAGGGGCTCACTTTGGCCATGTCTCGATTCAAGGGGCCAAGGGCCTTTCCTACTGGTCTCACCTGTTATGGAGTATACGGCTTGATCTTGTGCCTAGTTTCCACAGACATAGCTGATCACAGTCGCTACCAGTGCCATGGGAAGGTTGCTTCTTCTTCCAGTGCTTGTTCATGTCAATTCCAATCAGGTGTGCATGCACTGCATGCATGACAGCCCGAAGATTCCCCCCATAGCAGTATCCGTAGGGTCGGCCTGGGTGTCCCCTGGAGTCATGCCTTTATGGCGCCTAATATAGGGCCCGGCCGACCCGACCCCCCCGGCTCGGCTAGCTGGAACTTCCCTCGCTCTTGCTTCAGCAATCATCTCTAGCAGTGTCCCACTGTCATTTGTATATAGTTAGATTCTTAATTAGTAGTATTAGCAGTGTTGGTAATTTTTCTAAGTTTCCGTTGTGGGGGTCCCCCCCGTTTCGTCCCCCAACACTGGGGCATATCTCTGTTGCCGGGGTTTAAACCGTGTGAAGTTTGCGGTAAATTGATGCCAAAGAGCGACCCGCACACTTCTTGTTTGAAGTGCCTTGGCGAGAGTCACCAAAAGGACAAGTGCCGCATTTGCAAAGGGTTTCAGTCGAGGACCCTTAAAGATTGCAAGCAGAGACTCAGAATTCTCCTCATGGAGGCAGTTCTCCGCTTGCAGTCTGACCCTGGGTTAGTGGAGCCTGTGCCGAGTGGAAGCAATGCAACACTGGCCTGCCTATGAAATGCAGAGTGTGCTGGGTGTGCGGGAGCCGACCCGCTCTTACCTGCTGTCATGGGCAATGGATGAAGCTGCCGCTTGGGGAGGCTAGCTCCCCATCCCACCTCTTCTGCCTGTGGCCCCACCCATACTCCATTCCTGCTCCACCCTGGCCCCGCCACACTCTGCTGAGGCCCCATCCTATCCCCACTGTCTCCCTCCTGTCTTCCCTCCCACACCCTGCTCACCCTTTCCAGCCAAATCCCTGGACCCAAATGAAGCAAATGACATTTGAAAAAAACTCTTCTGCAGTTTCTTTCTAAAGAAAATGGAGCATGTTTTCCACTGCATGCCAGATGGTGAAAACTGGACATGCAGAAGGTACCTAATTAAAAGCACTAAACTTGTGAATAAAAAATGTCAGTCACAGGTTTTTTGATATGCCCTGAAGTTTGTCAGAGATTTATTTGCAAAAACTTTGTAGTAAGGACGAGTCAGCTGTCTTGTTGAGTTCAACATTAAATATTATGGAATACATGATGCAGGTCTTTTCTGTTTTACATTTTCTTAATCAGTATTTCTAAGCTGATTTTATATTTTAAATGTACTCTTAAGCCTTCATAAATTAATCATTCCAGATTACTACATATTTAACTCACTGAAACAAAGACATTATTTTAAATTAATCAGTGACAGAGGTTTAGTGTGTTCATAATAATGTTCATTGCTTTTAGAAAAGGGAACACTAATTTACTTTGTGTGATGTACATAACAATAGACATGTTAATGCAATTTCACCAACTTTAAAACATATGTTTCCAAAGATTTTAGGTATAACAAAGGATTTTATATCTTACTAAGGTACTGATTTTGTTGGAGGGGTCTCTTAAAACTAGTTCCTCAGATAGTCAGAAGTAAAGAAAGGGAAAATCTTTGTCTATCTATCTGGAAGGAAAGGGGTGTTGTCCCTTTAAGGGCTCTCTTCAATGTTGGGGGAGGTGAAGGGAGAAAGGGATGGACAGAAAGACTTTGGAAGCAAGTTTTTTTTATTATAGTAATTAAAATTAAAATGTGTATTTTAGATAAGGGTGGTCTTTTGAAGGATTTTTGCAGCTGCGTATGCTGTGTATGCCTAAGGACGGCCTTGCGAACCAGCCTTATATAACCTGCTGTCTCCAGGCAGATTATGTGGTCACCTGATCCTTGTTTTCCCGCTCTTCTAGGAAAAGGGCGCCAAAACCTTCATGAAGAAGGGTACCCAAAATTGAGGATTAACAACAACATTTAGAATAACAAGATGGCCATGTAAGGGTAAGGTGGTAAAACAAGGTAAAAACAAAACCTCTCTTACACCCTTAACTTTTCTTCAATTTCTCTTAGTTATTAACCTTGGATTTATAGGTCCCAGGGTTATCTTCAAAGTAGGCAAGAGTCCTTGAATAAACACTTCCTTAAATTCTGCAGTGTCACAGGTAGCTGTTCCATTCACAATGGGAGATGGAGATAGTCCTGATAACCAATAGACAAATCACTTTCTGCTTAGAAATCTTTCAGGCCTTTCTGTCACCTTTGATTGTCTGAGTAGTATTTCCCTATGAGATTTTCATGGAGATAATAGAGCTTGAAAACAGCTTCATAAATTTCTCCAGTGTCTTTAGTGTTTGCTAGTTGGACTTCTCCAGGCAAAGCATTGTATTCTTCTCTATTCATACACTCTCTCAATACAGCTGTTGTGTCTTCTCTGCTGATGGCTGTCATTCTGCTCAACTTGGACAGCCAGTTCAGTGCTGTTTCTTTGTTGAGTGGACCTAACGTTTTCCTGACAGCTCTTGCTTGATCAGGACCATATGGTTTTGTTTCACATGTTGTCTCTATTGATCTGTTAGGTCCATAGTTAACCACAGTGGTGGTGATAGGAGCCATGGGCGGATACCTTCTCCCCTCCTTGATTTCCTTCAGGCTTTCTACTTCTGCTGGGGCTTGAGGAGAAGGAGGACGGGATTCTAAGGCCTTCACTTCCCATGAGCTCTGCACATAATCAAGCTCCTTTTCCTCTTCTGAATCTGATTCCGAAGACATGTGTTCTCTTAAAGGATCTGTGTTCATTGCTGCAATAACCCCTTTGGCTTTTCTCAGCTCTTCTTTTAAACTATTAATTTTGCTGTTACATTGAGAATGATTTATGCTACCTTCCTGGTTTCTTTTAATTTGTTTAACTGTCTGGTAGCTGCCTAAGATTCCTCTATTTTTTTAGTGAACAAAAAGGTTTCCCTATTCTTTTAGTTAACCTCATAACTTAACTCTTGTACCTGCTGCTCTAGTTGATTAATCTCCTTTGACTGACTCAACGCCTGAGCTGACAAAGCATTATTTTAAGCAGTCAGCTTCTCGTTTTCAGATCTCTGTTGCCCCATTTGCTCTTCTAACTGAGATATAATCTTTCTTTTTTTTTATGTGCCCATCTAGTTCTAATGGCACCATTAACAAGTCATAAATCAAAGGCTGTTTCTTTAAGCCTGTTCCAAACAAGAAGTTGGTGGTAACAAAACTTTCCCACCTCTCTCAGAGCTTTTCCTAAGCCTTATTCCCCTTTAAGCACATCCTCCGCCCAAGGATTTTTACATTTTCCAAAAGAATTCACAGAGTACTCCAAAGACTTTTTATTTATCTCCTTCCTCCAGCCATCTGAGCTGAAAGTTCTGGTGCTCACCTGCAGTTTTATTGTCTGACCCACACAGACAAATGCCTCTGCAAATGTCAGCAGCGCTCACCAGACTTTCTCAGGTTGGAGCCTCTGCTTTCCCAGAGTTCACATAAGCTCAGTAGTCCCCAGCAGTCTGTGCTGATGCCTGCCACACAGAGCTGTTCAAAGCTCAAGCAGCGCATCCCCCGACTCCGGTGCCTGCTATACAGATCTCAGCAGCATTCACCAGCAGTCTGGTGCCTGCTATATAGATCTACGCAAAAGCTCAGCAGTACTCACTGGCCATATGTCAGTGCCTGCTGTATGAGCTATCAAAATTCAGCAGTGTTTGGTACAAAGGATCTGGAACTAATGACAAGTCTAGTCAGGATAACTCCACAGTCTTCTCCAGGTAAGTGATTTCACCAATGGTGATAGTCTCCGATGCCCATGCAAATAAACTGCTACTGGCTGCCTCTGAGGCAGACAGCCCCAACTGTCATGCACAGCACCCTTATATAGGCTGGTGGCGCAAAAGTTCTGAGGCAGCAGACCTTTCCAGATTGTTCCCTCCTTTTCCCGCCTTTTTAGAAAAGGACATGAAAGTACACGGAGTCTTTGCTGTCATTTGACCCAGACAAGGTGGTGTCTGTTATACAAAATGGAGTCTCACTGATAAACAGCAAATGTATTCAACAATACATATTTAAACTGTTAACTATAATGACAACATGAACATATTATAACCAAACACGAATAAAATCCCTTACATGCCCCCCGCCTGGTGCTTCTGCTGGGGACCGTGGTTGGGATGCTGGGGCCTCCCCTGCCTGCTCCGTGGCTTCTGTCGGGGACCGGGGTAGGAGCACTGTGGCTTGCCCCTCCCCCCACCCCCGGCGCTTCTGCCAGGGACCAGAGTAGAAGCGCTGGGGCTTCCCGTGTTACTGAAATTACAGGGGAGCAGAATAACCTTTAGATAGTCTCACTCTAGAGTTTGTCCCCTAAATTAGCATCTTTCAAAAACTCTTAATCAATTAAGCACTAGCACCCAAAAGGGCACAAGCTAGGGGCAAGAAGAAAGAAACCCAAGATGGAGGATAAATTGTGGGTAGCCTAAACAAAATGGTTAAATGACTAAATCAGGCTACACCCCCGCCCTGCCCACCAGCTTTTCTGCTGGGGACCGGGATCTGGGAACCTGGGGCTTCTTCCCCCACCCCACCTGCTGGCCCTGTGATTTTGCCAGGGTCCGGGTGCTGGGGCATCCCCTGCCTGCCTCACAGCTTCTGCATGGTGGATTTCTGTTGGGGTGCCCATTTTTCTGGGGCCCCTCAATTGGCTGGGGTCCTGGGCATGGGCCCATTGGATAATCCACCACTGAATGAGATACTATAAATAACATTTAGTCAAAGTCAAACTTCACAATTTAGCCTGATTTTTTTTCCTCATGGTGATTGGCTTGTGGCCCTCTGGCTGGGCCCCTTGGTGTTGGCCCTGCTAAAATGTACCTATTTCCCCCCCCTTTACTTGGAGTCTGTCCATTGGTTAGTCCTTGTAGCCCTTGTGCAGTTTAGAAAACTGGGATCCTCCTTTCATGAGACACTCCTGCTGGTAGTGTTTCTTCTCTGTAATGGATAACAACTTATGCCATATCTTCTGCTCTTATACAGTTTGTTTATTGTCTCTTAGTCCAGGGGGCTCGCTCTTCAGAGAGCTGTCTTGGGGTTCATTTGTTTTTGTAAATGCTCTAGTCTCCATCTGGTCCAGATAGTAAACAGTGCTGTCTCCATGGATGCCCATTGTTCTCAACACTGATTGAGTTAGCCCTGAGACGGCCTCTTTCCTCAGGGGACAAAGTCACACTTCAACAGTTTTGAAACCTAATATACTTTTTATATATCTCTTAAACTATTTCCTGTACAAAGATCTCACAATAACCTTGACAATAAGCTAGTTGTGAAACCATACACAACCCTCTTTGGTAATACATTGAGAAGATAGTCGGACACGGGTTGGAGAGGTCTGTGAGACCCTCCCTCCCTTGCCCCTGACATTGATAAATGATGTTAGCCACTGGCTATTCCAAATGCATCTGCTTGGGCTCTATTGCCTGTACAGAGCGTCTGCCACCATATTTTTTCTACCTTGATATGTTTAATCTACATCTATTCTTGGACGGTTATACTCCAACATAATAATTGAGAGTTGGTACCCTTTTTTCTGGGAAGGCATACTAATGGGGAATGGTCAGTCAGAACCTTGAACCTCCAGTTAAAGAGGTAGGGTCTCAGCTGCCTGACAGTCCACACAACTACATAACATTCATATTCTGTAATGGAATAATTCCATGTTTCACTTGATGTCCATTTTTTATTTAGAAAGGCAATGAGATACTTCTTGTTACATCCCAGTCACTTATCCTCCTGTTCACCTACATTTTTAACATAGACTGTAGAACCTCATTGAACCAGATCACTTCACCTTTTATTTTTGGGTGTTATGGGGCAGATTTCAATTGTTTTACCCAACATATTCTCCATAACTTATAAAATAGCTGTGACATGAAATTTGATAAGATCTCTTTTGGAAAACCCACCTACTAAATATAGAAAACAGTGCATCTGTGACTGTTCCAGTTTCCACATTTGACCGAGTGACCGCTTCTGGATACCAGGTGTCAAAATCCACCACCACCAAAAATCTTTCCCCCTTACAGATTGGCCTGGGTAATGGCCCTATGAAATCCCATGGCACTAAAACCTTCTTTGATCATTGGTAAAGGGTCCTTCAGCAGTACATGTTATAGGAATGTCTTTGAAATGAATCTACCATGCGGTGTAGGGCAGTAGATTTTTATGAACAGTTTACACATAACATATTTATGAATGAAGGCTAAAATGTCTTCTGTGGTGTGAGTTCCAAACTGTGGCACATCCTCTACCCATAGTAACATATGACTATGTGGAGCACCTCAACTCTGGTACTCCACATGTCAGAAGTAATCTCTCATCTTTCCCGAGGAGAATTCCCTTTTGAAAGAAGAAAACAAAGCATAACATCATTTCATAGAGTTTCCAAATTGATGTGTCTTCAGTATTCTGAGAATCTCACTTTGCCAAACACAGCAGCTTTACAAGTTCAGCTGAGGAAAGTACTCAGCATAACTCAGTGTGATAAATAAGATTGGTGGACTACAATTGTGTAGCAAGCATTGCAGCTCAGAATTTCTGTAGTACTAGTAATCCTTTGTCCTACATGTGCTAGCAATGCTATTTTCTAAATTAATTTCACGGTGCCTCACTGTCTGATAACTGTTGAGATTAAGATCTCCAAATTAATTATCAAGTTTCAGTGTATGTGCAACGCTAGCAGATACTGCACTCACTTTGTTCTCCCATAGCAAGTGGAATAAATCCTGAGTATGTTGGCAGAATTGTGGATCAACAGAATTAATACACATTTTGATATTTATACTTAACTGGTAACATGAAATCCTGCAGTACCATATGGGAAGAGGTCAGGAAAACATTTTCTTCCAGATTTTTCTCCCACACTCTGCGAGGAGAGTCTTTGATGGGTTTCATCTGGTACAGAGCAATATTATCTCCCACAGGATCTAAGGGCGCTAGAACCTTTGTAGAAGTGGAGGGGGAGGGGAGTGGAAGGAAGGAGGGGGAGAGGCCAAAGTGGCAGGGGAATTAAAATATTACTTAAATATCCAGCAGAGTACAACTGTAACATAAATAACCAGAATATAAAATGTAGCCACGTTATCATATTTAAGGTATAATTATAATATGAACAAACAAAAAATAAGACAACTTTAGTTCTAAACATTGAGACTGCATTTTATTTTTGCACTTCATGTATTGTTCTTCATTTGCATTTATCATTTTACTGCATATACTCCACTATTATTATTGAACTGTAACTGTCAATTCTGTAACATTACAGTTGAATTGTCCTTGTTTATATATAATGCATTACTGGATTCACTGGACAATCACTATGAACATGCTTCTCTGACACACAAAGTCAGGGCCCCCCCTGGACTCTCACCAGTGTTAGAGGTTAGTGGCACACAAGGCCACTCCAATGGGGTATATGCAAGGCCCCAGCCACAACACTGACTCGACCACCAACAGTCAGTGATCCCATCCTCGTGATCAATGGACCACCGTTAACAAAACTGAGTAACTAATAACGTATTAAATAAAATACAAAGCAGCAATAATCAACCACTAAATCATCAAAGAGGGTTCTGCAGCAGTCGCCAGAAATGTTAACCCTCGGACAGGGTAAATTTCACTAAGGGAGCTAAGGACTGTAGTGAAACCCAAAACCCCAAGGCTGCAAATCCATCCCCCTTCCGTATCTATCACCAGTTTAATGATTTAATACTAACAGATACCAGAGAAGCAGGGATAGGTAACGAACAAACTAGAATTTTTTCAGTAGGACCCCACAAAATATAACAGATGGATATAAAGTAAAACCACTCTGCTGTTAACTGCTCACAACTGGCTTAAAGCCAAGGACCCCAAAAACTATACAGGTGGGTAAATAAATCAAAAGATTAACACACCACCATCTCTCTCTCTGACAGGACATGGGTTGCATGAACACTGGGACATGACCAGGACCACAGGGTCACCGACTTCAGAAAAGAACACAGGACTTCTGGACACAGGAACACAGGTAAGCAGATCTTCTTTGGCTTGACTCATCATCTTGGCTAGGAATGAGGTTAGCATTTGGCTGCCACTGGGGCTGACAGCACTTGCCACAGGGCACAGCACCTTCTTATAATCTGTGGTTGCTATTTGGAAGCAAGCTCACCTGTGAAGGAACAGGCAGGGTTTACATAAAGCCAAGAGACTGGCAACATTGCAGGGTGGCAGTCACTCTTCTTGAGGGAAAGAGGGATAGGAATCCCTGAAACCCAGTAACCCCTAAGAGAGACTAGAATGGGAGGAAGCAAGGTAAGTAGTAGTCCTGGGGTGAGAGAAGTAACGTTAGGGAAGCTGCAGACCGTGACTGCTTGGTACAGGGTGGGCCTGGGTTCCCCTACCAACCACTGTAGAGCGGTACTGCTTGAGGCTAGAGGCAGATTAAGATTTATTGGGGCCCTAGGCAGAGAGAACATTTGGGCCCCCAGACCTATGCCCACCCACTTTTAAACATGGGCATAGTAACGTCAGGCAGGCATGGCAGCGTGGCGGCATGAGTATAGCTTGGGAGGCCAGGTGGGGTGTTGCCCCCCCACCCCACCAAACTGCAAGCCTTGGGCCAGAGGCGACAGGAGGAACAGTGCCACATGTGGTTGCTGCCTGGGGCACAAAGCCCGGGGGGGCAGTCTGGTAGCAGGAGGGACCTGGCGAGGGGCAGTCTGGCAACAGAAGCTGGGCGTAGGCACTGAGTGAGCCTGGGTGGAGTGTGGTGGCTGCTGAGGCTGGGCCAGTGTAGCAGCAGGAGCTGCGCTGGTGGAGCCTTCCCTGCCTGTCTCCTCATTGCCTTTGACCTTCCCACCGTTTCCCACTGCCTCCCAGCTGGGGCAGGGCCTCCTTTCCCCTCACAGCGTGTCTGCAAACCCCGTGGAGAGGGAAGGAGGCTGTACCAAAACCCCCACCCCTGGGTCCCACCAGCAGTGGCATGCCCAAGGGGGCGAGGACATGGGCCGGGGGCTGCTCTCGGACACCTTGGCTCCCACCCAGGGCAGGGACACCTTGGCTCTCCACAGTGGCCTGGGCTCCCTGGCTGGCTCTTACCTCAGTCTGGCTCCGAATTCCAGCCTGGCCAGGGGGTGGAACCTTGGAGGGAACAAGGGGCAGGGCCACAGTTTTGGCACTGGTGGCCCCCCCCCCACTCCTACCCAGGTTCCGATGCTCCTTCGGTGGCCCCCAAATTGGCTGGGACCCGGGACGTGGGCCCTGTGGGCCCATGTGTTAATTTGCCACTGCGTGGGGCAGTGAATTAGAAGACTGCCTGGGTCACTGTCAGAGTGACAGTCTGGGCGGCAGGGCTGAGAACTGCCTGACACCCTGACCCTGCCACTAAGTCTGATGTGATATCCTACTATTTGCTTGGCAAAAACAGTGACATGGTATAGGCAGAGGCACACTATTTACAGAACTTGAAGTGAGAGGAACATGAGCGCTGTGTGGTACCAAAACCAGTATTTGAGGAAAACCTGCTGTAATTTAAAGAGGAAACATGAGAAAATATATCAAAGCTGAGGGACAGCTCTTAGTTAGCTAGAGATGGGGAGGATTCTGATGTACAGGAAAATGAGGACAACAGAGTAGCAACAACTGAAGTAACCGTTGTTTTTGGTTTACAGTAAACCTTCCCCAAGTCAAATTGATGACTGGGAGATACTAAAATAGTACTGACCTTTTCCCACAAGCCTTCCAAGACTGCTTCAGCAGTTCATTTTTGGAGACCCCTACACTAGCTCTCTCCCAACTGAGCAAAAAGCTTATTTTATGTAGTCTGGCCTGGTCTTGCCTTGCTGACCCAACTCTCAATCTGGGCTGAAATCAGGAACAGGTTCTGCTAGGCCTGTGGCTTCTTTTAATGTCCAGCACCCTCTTACAGTGACCCACTAATTATTCATTAATAAGTGAATAAAGCCACAGAAAGCAAGGAAAATGCATCTGTTTTAGGGAGACAAACACCACTGTGTGAGAACAACAAAGTGTATGTTTTCATAGTGTCACCCCTATTTTGGTGTTTGTATGTCTGATATCCGCATGCTGGAGAAGAGGGTTTAATTAAGTGTATTTGTGTTATATAAAATCACCACTAGATGGTACTTCTAGAGCAAACTAGAGTTGGCTTGTGCCATTGATTAAAGATTCTTTACAGCTGTTTTCAGGGATGAGGAAAGACACTAGAAATACAAACTTTTTTGTAAAAAAAGTTCCCATTTTATCGTATATGCAGAAGTGAGGGGAGAATCAAAATATGTTAGAAAAGTTCTTCAAGCTGGAGAATTTATTTTGGATCCAATATTTGCAGAGGCTGTTCATGGCTGGGTGTATTTGAGCTCTAATGTATGAATGTTAATGTCCACATTTTCTTTATTTTTTTAATATTTGGGACCATAACATTATAGGGAAAGATTATGGGTAGAAATGCACAGGGGGAAAAGGAGTCTTCCTTCGCCCTTTGTATCCCTGCACAGGCCCAGTCATATTGCCTGGAGAGTGAGGCTGCTTCTCTCTGCTATTCTCAGCAGCGGCACTAGCCTGCTTAAGATGGATAGAGGTGGGACGGAGGATTTGCCTTCCCTTCTAGCCCCTTCCGGTGCACACCATCAAGGAAAGTGACCATGCTGAGTGTGGAAAGCACATGCCACATCCATTTAAAATGTGGCAAAGCTACTGCTGGAGATTATGCTCCCCACAGCTGCCTATTAGGCATTCCAGATGTAATTCTTCCTGAAAACCCCAGTTCAGAAGGGCCCTGTCTCTCTCCCCATGATGCTACAATTCTTTACAGCTTAATTCAGTGCTTTGGATACACCTACTATATATAGAGCCCTGCGTGGATACAAAAATGTGGATCTGCAGCCGATCTGCATCCAACAGAATCAACGTGCAACTGATCCATAATCCACTATCTAACAATTATGTGTATCCGCATCCACACCGCACCCACAGCAGCAAGCCGTCTCATAGTGCCTCTCAGGAGGAGCATCTGTGTGTGTGTCCTTTATAAGAAAGCTATATGGCTTAATAAATGTGCACACTATTATTGTTATTTTAAACATCAATCTTTATTGTACAACAGTCATCAGAACAAATATTCTTGCCCTTATCATCACTAGGGGTTTGCAGTCTTCTCTCAGCAGCTGGGATGTCAGGGGCTGAGGAGGGAGACTTCACCTCCTTGTTGTGTATATGTGTCAGCCTCCAGGCTTCCTGCTCAACACTTCTTGCTGTGGTCTGCAATATTCCATTTATTTAAAGC
This sequence comes from Lepidochelys olivacea, assembly GCF_965140295.1. NCBI lineage: Eukaryota > Metazoa > Chordata > Testudines > Cheloniidae > Lepidochelys > Lepidochelys olivacea. Next base: position 172,403,135 of record NC_140412.1, on the reverse strand, counting down.
CCCGCAGCACTGAGGTGTCAGTCATTCCAGAAAGCTGTTTTCTGCATGTGGTGCAATGTGTTACCAGTGATGTTGAGAAAAAAAAATTGCCACATGAGAACTAGTTCTTCTGGCAGGTTGCCTGAGTGTTTTAATTGATCACAGAGCCCCCCAGACTAGGTTAGGGGATTATCTCGATCTGCATCTTCCAGCATCAGTTGCTGATAAAGAGGTAACTGAAGCTGAGTGAATCATAGAATATCAGGGTTGGAAGGGACCTCAGGAGGTCATCTAGTCCAACCCCCTGCTCAAAGCAGGACCAATCCCCAATTTTTGCCCCAGTTCCCTAAATGGCCCCCTCAAGAATTGAACTCACAACACTGGGTTTAGCAGGCCAATGCTCAAACCACTGTGATGATATTCTAAATAGTTCAGATAATGCAAAGGACAGGGAGTCTGTTCTCCCTGTGGAAGCATGCAAGGGGAATCACAGGGCACCTCACCTCTGCGTTTGACAGGTCATCCTCCTAGGGGGCCTGTGTGGGGGAGCCAGGAGCAAGGACAGCAGGTGCTTCTCTCCATGGCTTCAGGTCAGTTTACCCACTGCAGGAGGGGAGTGCAGAGGTGAGGCGCGCAGGACCAGGGTGAGGGTTGAGGGTGGAGCATGGGTGGTGGTGGTGAAGGTGCTCTCTGGCTGCCCGCCAGTGTTTAATTTGTGCTGGGGCTTTGCTGGAGCCCCGGCAACTTTTTAAATACAAATTAAGCACTGCAGGGCTGTCTACCTCACCTGCTCTGAATTGCGGCACTTGGTCTTAGATGTCTTCCTCAGGATAGCTGATTTTTTTTTGACATATTGTTATGCAAAAACATTAAATCATCCACAGTTTCTGGTTTGAGTGAAGTACGAGTCTCGTTAATTGTGTAACCAGAGACTGAGAAGACTCTCACAGAGGGTGCACTGGATGTAGGGATGGAATGCACAAAGCGTGCAACTCGACTAAGAAGGGGAAAGTTGTACTTGTGTTGTCTCCACCACCACAGCAGTTGCATATCTTCATTCTTTACCAACTTCAGGGTGATATACTTTGACACTTCATCATCGTCACTTACACACTCACCATCCGAATCCTCAAACTCTCTATGTGACCGTTTTTGTCGTTTTTGGTGATGGTGTCTGTGTAGCTGACTAAAGAAGCATAAGATTCATTGCAGGAATAATTTTCTTCTGCAATGAGACAAGCTTCTTGGTCTCATGATAAACTTTCTGTCTCTCCTCTTCAGTGATAACTGTCATCCCCTACATTCATGGGTGCAGGAAAACATCTACTGTATGAATAGGTTTGATTTCAAAGTTTTCCATGAGATATTGCAAGGCTTTGGATTTGAGTAGACTATCTACATCAGTGGTAGAAGGATGGAGATGCTTTTTCAACCTTTCGTACCAAATGGGCACCAAGTGGAGAGTGGGTTGTGATGACTGCTTTAGCGCATTTGATGCTTCCTTGAAGGGCTGCAGGAACTCTATTAAGATGCTCAAGGTTTTGTGGTCAATGCTATCAATGAGCTGAGTGTCCCCCTTTTCTGTCAAAATTTCATATATTCTGTCCCACTGCTTCTCAATTGTCTTAAACACGAGTAGTTTGCTGTTCCATCATGTTTCTATGTACTTTCAGAGACTTTTGCAGTCTGCTTTGAAGGCCAGATCTCCTGAAGTAACCAGATTTTGGCATGCATGGATCAGTTCGGTTACTGCTTCCTCTTTCTGTTTTCCCGGTTTGGTAGTGTGCTCAAGTATAGTATTTGTAATGTGCGCTGAGCAGCTTATTTGCACATAGGACTTGAGGGTTGCAACCATGTTTGCTCCCCAGCCAGTAATGAAAACCATCTGGTTGGTAATACTGTGTATATCAAATTTTCTGAGTGCCTGAATAACAGCTGAATGAATGTTCTCTGCAGTTTTTGGTTTCCTGCTGTCAAACTGAGTCACACAAAGCACCCGCTTCACCATTCTGAACTCTTGTGGGTCTATGTAACGAATAGTTACTGCCAAATAGGCAACCTTTCTGTAATTATCTGTCCACAAAGATCAAGGGTAACCTTTCCACCTATTGTACAAGAACGTTTTTCAGCTCTGTGGAAATTTTCTTTTTTCTTCTGCCACAAGTGCAGCATGCCAGGCTAATGTTGTGAAATGTGGTATTAGCACATGTGCATCCATTTCACCATGTTTGGCACCCATGTTAATCAAACATTGAGAATATGCAAGGAATCCCTCACCACTGACTACCTCGAAAGGTCTTATGTCTGTTGTTACAAACTGAGTCACAGCTGTCTTCATGTCTCGTGTGATAGTGACATATTTCTTGATGAATATCTTCAGCAAACTGGACCCTGATTCAGATCTACATTTATGTTTAAGTAAGTTTGAAGTACTGGTTTTATGGCTACTATAAGTACAGACTTTTTTTGCATTTGACACATGCAGCATATCCAGCCACAGTATCTCCCTGTTCACCAATAAGAAATCTGAATGTATTCCAAATTGGTGATTTGCCTTTCTCATTTTCCTTGAAACTGTATGCACTAGCGCTTAATTTCTTTTCAGTTTCCTTCTCCATTGACCACTGGCTTTTCAAATACATACAGAGTTTGGAAACTCTTCTGGTGGCAACTGGCAAGTAAGTGCAGAGGGAGTGAGTGACTCAGTGACAACTTAAATTCGAGTTGATGAACTGACAATGTGATTAAACGAAAAAAGAACTTTCACCTCACAGTATTCCCTGAATCTGAATAAATGGGGTGCATGGTACATAGGGTGCAAATTACATGGTACAAGCCTTAGTGTGCATGATGCAGAGTGCAGCATGCCAGGTGAGTTGCATAAAGTGCATGATGCTGTGGGGTGAGGTAGTATATGGTACAAGGCTGCCTCATGCAGTCATATAATAAACCTATGCTTCTTGATACTTATCCTTCTGCTGTGCACCCAGTAAGCATCATTAAAAGAGCCTATCCTGTCACCCTAAGAGCCAAGGGTCAGCTCTTGCTCAAATTGTGCCTTCATGGACGTATAGGGCAAGTCACATAAGTGTGAGGCCTAAAGTTGGCTCTGAATTGCTCCTTTACTATGGAGATCTCATTTCCCTTAGGCAGATGAGATGTGGTGGTTTGGTTGCTGCATTACATGGGTTTTTAGGTTGTATGTTCCCCCTTGCAGAGCTATGTGGAGGTACAGCAAGCATCGCATAAGGCTAATGAGAGGTTTGTACTCAAATTCCACCTTCTCTGGAAGTAGGATCTCAAAGGTGGGGAAGCAGCAGCCTGCAGCTCATAGCCTATGTGACAAATAGGTTATGAGCTGCAGCCAGCCGCTTCCCCACCTTTGAGATCCATTGCCATTGGGATGCAAAAGGCAGACCGGGAGCCATGCGCCAGGTATATGGAACCCGCCAGAACCGGGGACAAGGGGGGAGAGGTGGTTTAGAGGGTTGTGGGGCCTGCACTCTGCACTGCCCCCTGCTCCTGCTGGGGAATGGGGTCGGGACGTGGGGGCTTGTCCTGCTCTGCCCTCCTGGCACTCCTGCTGGGGAGTGAGGTCAGGATGCTTGCCCATTTTTCCGAGGGCCCTGTGTACGGCTAGTCTGTCACTGCAGGGGCCCATGGCTGGCCCCATCACTTTTTAACAGCCCTAAGGGCTAGCGATGGGGGAGATGGAGGGGGCATGTGGGTGGAGATGAGCGAGTGGGGGGGCAGGGTTTTGGGGGGGAGAGGTGGTGCGGGGGCAGAGACTGGGGGGAAGGGGCGTCGCATCGCATGCTGCTCCAGAGGCTTGTGAGTGGCAGCAGCAGCAGGGCTCGTTGGTAGAGCCCCGCAGGGTTGTGTCTGCATCCGATCCACTGTCCGCAAAAATGGTCCACGGCTATCCGTGGATATGACGTGAGTATCCCCAGATTTACAGGGCTCAGCTATAGAGTTTGTCCAAGAATGAAACGCTTTCCACTTGTCTCTCCAGAGTTCACTGGGCAAGGAACTGTGCCACTGACAGTGCTTAAATAATTCTTAACTACCTCACAGATGAGATGAAGCACTGTAAATTTTTATCCATCAATTTGTCTTTTAAAACTATTTCAGTCTTTTCCATAACAATTTTCAAAGTTTTTGGGAAAAATGCTAGCTACTTTTCAAACAGCATTAGACTGTTTGTCACTTACTAGGTATTTCTTTCCATTAGTTTAATCTGTAAACCTTTTTTTTCTAACCACTTCTAGGAGGCACTCGATAGAATATTGAAATTCAGCCTTTTTCAAACTGCTTAGTGTAATTTCAGTCTTTTTTGTTCTTTACAAAAGCTTTCTGTTATTCTTGCACTTGAAGCAAAGTATATCCCTTGCAGATTTTCAAACGGGGTATATTAAGTTTGGAGGCGAAGTCTATGTAAATGGGTCTGTCCCCTTTAAAATTATTAGGGACTAAAGAGTTGGTCAACCCTTCTCTAAGGCATGACTCTTTATGATTCTGGAGTGGACAAAGACCCAGGGGAGAGCAGAGGTAGGACAAAATGACAGAGACAAAATGGTCCTGGGAATACCAAGTGTTTTGGGGGAAACCATGGCTATTGTCTCTTTTTAAGGGCCCAGGACTCCTGTAGTGTAGGGTTGGGACAAGGTTCCCTTCTCTCCTAGCCAACTAGGATAATCTCTGAGAAAGAAGCACCAGTGGAAGAACTGAGCTACAAAAGGGCCAGCTGGGAGCTGGTTTAAGGCTACAAATGTCCTGGAAATTAGCATACAGACAGAGGCAGATTAAGATTTATTGAGCCCCTGGGCACAAAGAACATTTGGGCCCTCCGTACCCTATTAAAACACAAATGCATCAAAATGCATTGACACAAAGACTCCACTCTGTTTGCACACTGCAAAGCAAATTGTATTCCAGTTCATTATGCCTAAATTAACTGCTCAATTTTTCCACCAAAAAAAATGATTTGGTTTTGGAAATTGGCTTAGATGCATGCAATATACGTAAAATAAAATGGAATAATGTTAACGTTTCAGTGATCTTGTGTAGACTCTTATTTAAGAACTATTAACAACTGTGGATGTTGTCTCCGTTATTATAGTAGCAGTGAAACATTAAAAAATTTTTTTACATTGCTCACTGTGGTAAAGTACAAGAAAAACATACAGGTCACAGCAATAGCCTGTAATACAGGTTCACCAATACCTTATCTTAATTAAATTAAGCAACACACTATACATGTCAATTGTTTATCAGGCTTGAAATGTCCAGGACCAACTGTGTGGCATTCTTATCTGACACTTGTCACCTTTTTAATTTTGTTTCCCTTAGCAGTTTATTTTAAAGTTTGTTATCATAATGTTACAAACTGCCCTTCCCCCTAGAGCAATTCAGTTAAGTTCCAGAGAGACCAGGTGAATTTTAGCCATTTATTGAAAACTACAATAGAATCCAAATATGTGATCCTAGGCTACAGTACAGTAAGTAAAGTAAACAGTCTCACTCCCTGCTGGGTGGTCCTGCAAGGCATACCAGTTGCGGTTAGACAAATCTTTCTCTCTGTTCAGTCTCACCTCTCCACACAGAGGAAACTCTTAACCCCACCCTTACAGCTCTCAAAGTTACTCATGCACTTTGTGATGGTCATATGCACATATACAGCATGTCCAGACATGCCCAACCATGGCTCCCCATACTGCCAGAAAATAATAAACACACTAAGAAGGAAAAAAAGAAGGGCAAAGGTGCTTCACCCTGGGGACACAGGAGAGTTTAAGGGTGCACCTGTATGGAGGTTCTTCAGTTGCCTAACAATAGTAGCTTTGTGTGCAAGCAGTCAAAGTCATTAGAATGTTTTCAAAGTTGTTCGAAACTTTACAGTTTCTTTATTTGCAGTACTAAACAGTTATTCAATATCGCTAGTCACTATAGAGTCCTCGTTAAACCACTGAGCCAATTTGTTATCCAGAAGATCTAGAAGTTCATAGTACTGCTTGTGGTAAAAACTTTCTGGCTCTGAAAGGTGTGACTTTTTTCACTGTTGTCTATTCTTGGGGATCTGTGGTGCCTGGAGAGTACTGGAACAGCTGTTAAATCGTTCTGTTGCAGGATCGTAGAATGTTTGGCAGGCCTCTTTGGAATGTTGTTGCACAAGAAAGCCCTTGTCAGCTGTACAGCGTTGTCCCCATCACAGAGTGATGTGATTACTGCTTGAGATGGTTGCAATAATTGTTCAGCAGCTTGAAGACTAGGTATGAGAGCTATAGTGGATAAAAAGTATTGAATTTGTCAAGCCAAAATTCCACTAGGTCTTCTCCCATATTCATCATATGAATCTTATTAATCTGTCATTGCAGCATACAATACACTGTAGTTGTCAATGAGTGTTTTTAGGGCACCTGTGGGACAGGCCATCATGTAGGACTTAGTTTGCAAGTTTTTGTTCTCATGTCTGTCTTGAATGTTTTAAACAAATGAATACCCTTTTGGTGATAACCTGATAAGCTGAATTACCTCCACCACAATATCCAAAGCATGGTAGTGAATGTGAATGGCTGTAGGGTTTTGTTGCTTGAATCTTGCCACAACATCATGTATGCAATGCCATCCCCTGCATAGTCTGAATGCCATGTTACACTGTATGAGAATATCATTAAGCACACTGTAGACAGGGGTGGTAGGTTTGTATAATTTTTGGTGGTGCCCAGAACTCCCTCCCACCCCCCAACCTGCCTAAGGCTCTGGAAGAGAGTTTGGGTGCGGTAGGGAGGAGTGGTCAGGCTCTGGGAGGGAGTTTGGGTTTGGGGTCTGGGCTAGGGCAGGGGGTTGAGTGCAGGGGGTAGGCTTTGGGAGGGAGTTGGGGTGTGGGCTCTAGGCTGGGGCAGGCAGTTGAGGTGCTGGAGGGGGACGGGCTCTGGGAAGGAGTTTGAGTTTGGGGTTTGGGCTGGGGCACAGGGTTGGGGTGCAGAAGGGGGGGCAGGCTCTGGGAGGGAGTTTGGGTGTGGGGTCTGGGCTGGGGCAGAGGATTGGGGTACAGGAGGGAGTGCGGGGGGCAGGCTTTGGCAGGGAGTTAGGGTGTGAGGGGCAGGCTGGGGCAGGGGGTTGGGGTGCAGGAGTGGGTGTAGGAGTCGGGCTCTGGGAGGGAGTTTGGGGGCAGGGTCTGGGCTGGGGCAAGGGGTTGGGGTGTGGGAGATGGTGAGGGGTGCAGCGCTTACCTCAGGCAGCTCCCAAAAGTGACCTGCAACCCCTTCTGGCAGCAGCTTCTAGGCGGGGGGGCCGGAGGGGTTTCCACATGCCACTGCCCTCAGGCACCGCCCCTGCAGCTCCCATTGGCCACAGCTCGGGGCGGAGGCAGCGCGCAGAGACATCCCCCGCCCCCCCAGGGGCTACAGGGATGTGCTGGCCAATTCCAGAAGTGGAGCGGGCGGGCAGGAAGCTGCCTTAGCCCCAGGGGGTCCCAGGCCCTTTTAAATTGCCTGGGCGTGTCAGGTGGGGCAAGGGGAAATGTGCCAAGGGAGGCGCGCGGGGGCAGCAGGTGGGGCTGGGAGAGAGACCCAGCCCTGAACTTTGGTGGAGCCGAGCCCCCGTTCTCTCATATTGCTGGAGCACAAGCACCATGGGCACATACAACTCACTGCCTCTGACTGTAGATAGTAGTTGAGTCAGTCTGAGGCAAGTCAGCTAACCAATAATATCCTCAAGAATGGTGTTCTCCTCATCTACCCAGTTAAATAATACAATCAGCTCTTATTTATTGGTTATATCATGGGTCTCATCAGCAGGTATTGAATAAAATACTTGCCTCACATAGGCACCAACTTCCCCACTTTCCACTGGGTGCTTGACCCCCCGTCTGCTCCCAGCCCCACCCCCCTCCACCCCTTCCATGAGGCCCTGCCCCACCCCCATTCCAACCCCTTCCCCAAAGTCCCAGCCCCAACTCTGCCCTCTCCCTGCCCCTATTCCAACCCCTTCCCCAAATCCCTGCCCTGGCCCCGTCTCTTCCCCGCCTCCTCCCTGAGCGTGCCACGTTCTAGCTCCTCCCCCGTCCCTCCCAGCATGCTGCCAAACAGCTGTTTGGTGGCAGCTGGGCAGAAGCGCTGGGAGGTAGGCGGAGAAGCAGGGAACTGGCGTGCTCGGGGGCGAGGGAAGGAGGAGGAGGAGGTGGGGCAGAGGGTGAGGGGAGCTTGGCTGCGAGTGGGTGCAGAGCACCCACTAATTTTTCCCCATGGGTGCTCTAGCTCTGGAGCACCCACGGAGACGGTGCCTATGCTGCTTCACATATTTTTCCAGGAATCTCATCAAGTAATATGAGTTGCATTCTTTTGTTGTTAAAGTGGTGTGACATTTAATTTTTGTCATTTAGCCACCAACAGCCACCCCCGGTGGGCCGTCTTCAGCACATAGTTGCAAAAGGCGAAATAAATTTCCACCATAGCGTTGTGCCCTTCAAATGCTTCTCCCTGAAACATGAGATAATGAAGGGAGTGATAGTTCTGTTGGGCCTATAGTTGAGAATCTAGATGTGTTGCAATGCGTTGGTGTTTTTAAATTGTGTTTGGAATTGTGTTATAGCCTCCCTGTAAGATTTACTTGAGATTTTTTTGTGTTGTCTAAAAGATTCAACAGGTTTTTTCCCATTCTGGAAACCATGAATTATGAATGCCCTCCTGTGTTTTCTGCAAACGTTTATACCCTTAGCTGTGTAGAATCTACAATATATACTAAAAGTTTTACTCTTACTGAGTATTAGTTGCACTCTTTGCACCAGTTGAATAGCACCATTCTTTTTCGCTGAGATATTCATGTTCCTTGTACCCTCTGTGACAAAGTTCCTGCTCTACCTTGGTGGGTCTTGCGCTTATTGGCAGATTTGCTCACCTTGGAGCTTCACGGCAGCCCTCAGCGTGGCCATTTTTCTGAACCCACAGTCCAGGTCGACGACTCCTGTGTCTGACCCGGAGTTGGGAGGATTTGGGGGGAACCCGGGCCCGTCCTCTGCTCCGGGTTCCAGCGCAGGGCCCTGTGGAATGCAGCTGTCTAGAGTGCCTCCTGGAACAGCTGTGCGACAGCTACAACCCCCTGCGCTACTTCTCCATGGCCTCCTCCCAACACCTTCTTTATCCTCACTATAGGACCTTCTTCCTGGTGTCTGATAATGCTTGTACACCTCAGTCCTCCAACAGTCCACGTTCTCACTCTCAGCTCCTAGTGCCTCTTGCTCCCAGCTCCTCACACGCACACCACAAACTGAAGTGAGCTCCTTTTTAAAACCCAGGTGCCCTGATTAGCCTGCCTTAATTGATTCTAGCAGCTTATTGATTGGCTGCTGGTGTTCTAATCCGCCTGTCTTAATTGTCTCCAGAAGGTTCCTGATTGTTCTGGAACCTTCCCCGTTACCTTTCTCAGGGAAAAGGGACCTACTTAGCCTGGGGCTAATATATCTGCCTTCTATTTTTCTCCTATAGCCATCTGGCCCGACCCTGTCGCACCTCTTTATTGTTTTCAATATAGCAGGGCTGATTATCTAGCTCTTAGCAGGCCTTGCCAACCAATGTTTGAACTAATACACTAACGCAATGCGGATTGTGGAAGTCAAGACTGATTCTGATTTGGTTTCAGTTGCTTCTGGTCATGCATAGTTGCTGCTTTGTTGTCATGCATTTATTCCATTTTAAGATACGTTTGAGGTAGCTTAGGTATTTAGGTATGTCCCTTTAGAAAGGTAAAGTAGCTTTATACTCAGGCAGACAATAAAAATAACTGCTCTAACTATATAATAGCTTCCTGGTATTAAAATGGATTTTACACTTAAAGTCACAGTGGGCTTTTTTTTTTAAGTCTCGGTTAAATAAATAAAAATAGAAATTAGAAACTGTCAGCATTGTGGTGGTATCCAGCATGTTTAATGATACTGTGTTTTATTTTTCTATGCTTATAGTTGTGCTGGGAATGGACCAGCTGTCACTGTGACAGGACCCTCTGGCTTCTGCCTCTCCTTCAGTCCACAAACCTCTCAGAGACCCTTTTGCTGGTCAAACGCCTTGTGTAGTTTATTTACAATGTGGGTTCCTACCACCTTCATAATACAACTCTGCTCCAACAGTCCTAGGGAGCCCTCAGCTCCTGAAACAAGCAAGGAAGAGCAATCTCTTTCCTCCCCTGCTGCCTGTTTCCTCCCCTTTCTACTTTCTTCCTGTACCTGTTTGTAGCCTCTGCCTAATGGCTTAATTAGCCTTTCAACTCTCCTCCACCCATAAATTAGGCATAGCTCTGTTTAACCAGCTTTGTTCTGCACTGTTTGATAAGAGATAACATGACCAGACTGCTGGCTCAGATGTTCTTGCCCAGCACTCTGTCACAGTCACAATAACCCAGTATGAACCCTAGCTGGGAGGCTAGTGTCCTGTGGCCCCCAACCACTAAGTGGTTGGCACCCTGTGTGCTGGTGCTCTGTCCCCACCCCACCCTGGGTGGCTAGCAGATGTGCTCCTGCCCCTCTCGGAGGTTGGCTCTCTCTGCTGGGACCCCCGGTGGCTGGAAGGTGAGATTGGGCTGAGCTGGGCTCAGGACAACCCGGTGACTGGGGGCGTGGCACTGTATCACACCTATGTGGTCCCTCCCTGCACACTAGACACAGCCACTACTGACAAGTGAAAGAATACAGGGAGAGGAGAGCTGTTCTTACCTGCTCCCTGGCCTGATCTTGGGCACTGCATTGGCTGCTGCAGCCCCTCCCTCACCTCTGCCCCCCTATACATGTGGAAACATAGCCAGTCTTGCCCTCCCTGCATTGGGTTAGTTTTCCATGTACCAGCTTAAAAGTGGTTGGGCCCTGCCCTCCCAGTCCCCAAGCTCTGTGACCTATGAATTATAGTTTGGTTACCCACTCATAAATTATTTCTGTATATCCCTGATTTCTCTCATAGAAAAAATTTCTTTTTGTGGAGGTGTTTTTCTTTGGAAAACAATAGGGCTCTCTGACAGTCCTTGCTTGGGGGTTGGTTGGTAGGGTAGCATTGCCTAATGGTCAGGGCTTAGACTCGTGACTTGCAGGCAAAGATGGATTACGGTCTCCTGGGGTTCTGGGCCAGAGCAAGTGGGTGGGGGGGACCCAGCACTGGAACGTGGCCCCATCCCACGCCTTCTGCCTGCAGTTCCGTCTCTTTCACCTGCGGCCCCACCCACAGTCTCACCCCATTCCACCCCTTTACCCTGAAGTCCTGCCTCGGCTTCACCCACAGTCCTGTCCCATTTCCCCCCCACTGCGGTCCTGCCCCTGTTTGCTCCTTTCTGCCCCACCCCCCCACGTGGCCCCAAGACTGGAGAATCTCTATTCCCCTGCCATGGCCCTGAGGCTGCAGCAGGGAGTGAGAGCTCCTCCAGTCCTGGGGCCACAGAGGGGGTTCTGGGCACTGGGGCTTCCCCAGCTGCCTTGCGCTTCTGCCAGGGACTGGGGTTGGGCGCTGGGGCTTCTCCTGCCCCTCCCGCCCCGTGGTTTCTGCCAGGGCTCTGGGCTTCCACCACACCATGGTGGATTTCTGCTGTGGTGCCCATTTTTCTGTGGCCCCACGATTGACCGGGGCCCCTGGACACAGGCCCCGTGGGCTCATTGGGCAATCCATCATTGCTTGCAGGGGGTTGTTGGTACGGGACCCTGGGCCCTCCCACTCCATTGGGCTCCAACCCAGGGCCTCTTGAGGGCTATCAGTGATCTGGCAGCCAGGGGCTGCTAAAGACTGCCCTCCCCGGGCAACTTCCTGTTTACCCTCCCCCCCATGATTGTCCCAAAGTCACTGTCTGTGTTTAGATGGCACGAAGGGTGTCTATTCACCACAAGGCACCTCTGGCAGCTGCATATAGCAGTGTTGCTCTTTTCCTCTCTTGGGCGGCAACTGCTCCTTCTGCAGTATGGCTCACCCTCCTGGGCCAGATCAGTGCTAGGACTTTCCCCTGCTGAGGCAGTCCAGACAAAGTGAAGGGGAAGTAACAAAACTTGGAGTCCATATGAGAGGGAGTGGGGACTGTTTCCCTCTCAGGTTGTCGGTATCAAGTCCTCTCTTCCCTCAGGGAGGGATCTTTGGGCAGTTGTCATGGGGAGAGAGTCTGCCTGTCTGTCAGCTCTCCTCTGCTGGAGCTGAATAAGGTTGCAGGCCTGCTCTCTTCCCTGGTCTTCCACCAAAGGAGCTGCCTTTTAACTCCTTCTCCACTTGGAGCTTTTCCTACAGATATGGTGGGGCAGGGCTGCCTGAGCCCACAGCAATTCCTGCCCAGTGTGGGGTGTGTATACCCCATCGCAGGCTGAAACAGCCTGTTTGGATTTTTCCTGTTTGCTTTAGTGAGCTTAGCATTAGAGATCTGACATTCCTGGCTTTTTGCCCAATACGTATTAGAAAGTCAGCAGCTTTCTGGGCTGCAGACCACCCATCAGCCTCAGGTCCTACAAAGCTGTACTCCATAACTACTTCCAGTTCGCTGCATTGCTTCCATTTACAAAGTCCATAGGCAGCATATTTCTTGCATTATTCTTTGTGAAAACCAAGGGCACTGGAATCTTTGTAGAAGTAGGGGAGAAGGGGGCCAAGGCCAAAGTGGTGGAGGAACTAAAATCTACTGAAATATTCCGCAGACTACAGCTGTAACATAAATAGCCAGAACACAAAATGTAGCCATATTATCATACTTAAGGTATAATTATAGTATAAAACAGCGGAAAAAATATAAGACAACTTCAGTTCTAAACGTCGGGACTGCATTTTGTTTTTGAACTTCATGTATTGTACTTCACTTGCATTTATCATTTTACTGTGTATACTCCACTATTAATACTGCACTATTATTATTATTATTATTGAATTGTAACTGTCAATTCTGTAACATTACAGTCGAATTGTCCTTGTTTATATATAATGCATATTTTAACAATTGTAACCCTAAATTGTAAATCTCCTTGGGAAAAGGTATCAGCAAAATAATAACAACAAACAACTTTGAAGGGAGGGAAATGCATCCCCATATAAGAGCTACCATATAAAATGATTTTTTCTAATGTTTTAAAAATAAAATCAAAAATATGTTTTTATACTTTTAGAAAACCTATCAACAGGCTGTAGCAGATAAAAGCAATATGATATCTATTAAGCAAAAAATGTAGACTTATACAATTTTATTTTTTAATTCATTGAATCATTTTCATTACCTTTTCACTTTTCCAAAATGTATCTGTCACTGGCGGGGAAAAAAAGTTGTGTGAAACATTTTTGTGATCCATAGAATCCATCAAATGTTTATGAATGTGGAGGAAGAACAGGTGGTTTACATGCTTTTCAGTTTTGGATGATTGTAGGTATGTTTTCATCCATCAGAGATATGAAACGCTGTGCTCAGCAGTAGCATTAGACATTGGGACCTGAAGATAGATCCTTAAAAGGATATTGACTTGTGAAAACAGAATGCATCTCTGGTCTTTCTGTCAAGATTTCTATTATATTGCCAATTTTTGTCACAGTTGTGATGCACTTCAATGATTTATTGTCAGTTTTCAAGAGATCTGGCAGCATTGCAAGCTGTATTCAAAGTCTGTTAAATGCAATGTCACCAGAGTATGCATCCACAATCTTTTCTGATATCTGACTACATGGCTGACCATTGGTAGTGGTTATGAGCATAATTTTGAAGCTCATAAGAAGTAACAAAGCGGGCTAGTCAAACCTCCGGTTCATTATAGTGGTGAGCAAGTCAATCGGCTCAAAGAACTGGCTTGTAAAGTAGTCCTTAGGAGTTGTCCACTGATAAGGCTCTATTCCTTCATCATAACAATGTTGAGATTATCTTCTCTGGAAAATGGCAGGAGCCTCTATTTATTTTCTGTGCATCTGCAAAGATTGTGTGAAATTCTTCTGACCCTCTCATTTTGGTCAGATGAGTGCACAGCATTTCAACAATAGAATTAAGTCTCTGAAATGATATCTTTTGACTGCAGCACCCTAGCCGCTTCCTCAGCTGCTAAGAAAATGTTGAAAAATACTTTAAGACCAAGAAACAGATTGAAGTGTGTAATCATATCTCGAATCCAGGTGCTTTCTTTGCAGCTTCTGTATTCCCCCAGTGGCAGTTAGCTCCTGCTAAAGTGTGATAAATAGCTTCATAATTGTATAATACTGATTCAATTGCTTGACTTCTTGCTGTCCAGCGAGTGGGATAAAGAGGCTTCAGTGAATGAGAAGCATCAGATTGGGAAGAGTAGGACGCTCAGATATTCTCAAAAAGGGCAAGTCTTTTTGGCGATGAATTAATAATTTCATGAAGATCATGAAGCAAGCTCAAAGCACTTTGAATCAGGACACCCTTACTACTAGCTTCCTGCAGAATAAGATTCAAACTGTGGTTCATACAATGAACTGAAACAGCTTTTGGCTTAACATACTTGATTCATTTAGCTACACCAGACATCTGGCCCTGGAAGACTGAAGCACCATCATAAGTTTGTCCTCTCATGCAACCTATATCCCTTCCACAGCATACTAATGTACCTTTCATTGTCAGGAAGATTGATTCTGCATCTGTTTTTGGGCAGTCATGCATTCGAATAAAGTCTTCATGCACAACAACATAATCCTGTGACACCCACCGTACTGAAAAAGATAACTGCTCCTATCCAACTACATGTCCTTTTTTGTCAGCTATAATTGAGTAGATTTCTGCAGCCTTAAATCTGTGATACAAGATTGTTGAGACACTCTCAATACATTTCCTTGATTAGTTCCTTGATAATATCATACGATGCATACTTCCCATTCTTCATAAAGGTTTGTAACTTGGGGTAAGTTTGTGACACTAGCTCTACTAACTTTTGGAAGTTACTTTCTTCATCAGTCTGACCTCTAACAGCGATACCATGTCTTACAAGAAATTGCAAACAGTGCAGTTGTTCTAAAAGGCATTGCTGGTTATTTTCCTCATCAGCAGTCTTTTGTTGAACAAGCTGGGCATGCACAGGTACTTGTTTCAAGAAAGCACTGTTTTCGCAAACATTCCCTGTGAAAATGCAGTTTTTCATGTGAATCCACATTTGCAGGACAAATTTTCCAGCTATATATGCTGACTTTCAAAAATCTTTCATCTCCAGTAACTTCTGAGATCACCCAGCATTGGTAAGTGCATGTGAAGCTTGGATTTATCAAATTATTGTGGAAGGTGAAGTTGAGAGTTTGCCTCAAAATCTGCAGAGCTTATCTTTCTCTGTGCTGCATCAATAAGAATTTTCTCCCTATGTGCTGCATTTTTCATTCCATCCTGGTTGAAATGTCGCTTTAGTTCGACCTTTACCATATCCGGGGCTTTGTAAAATTCCATAGCATTTCATTTGTTTCAGACATGTCTTCTGCTTCAATAGTTTGGGACAAGCGAGCTGGTGTTTCTCTTAGTAGGATAGAGGTTTCCTTGTTAATACCTACCACAGTACTGAGATGTATACAAAAATAAATGTTGTACTTGTATAATGCCTTAATACTCTCTTAGATCCCTTTTTAGTGGTATGTATTAAAGCCTTAATCTTACCTAGATATTAACTATAACTTGATGAGTTACAATAACTTGTTATTCTTAGATTGTACCGTCATAAGGGATGGTTACTTTTAAAAAATATTAGCTAATGAATATTGTGAATGTAGAGGGGTGTATGTATATGTATGCGTGTAGAGTTTGGATTGTGCTTACATTTCAGTATACCATGACTTTCGATACAGCAAATTTTTTCAGGGAAGATAAAAGGAGGTCAGAGTTTACTAAGTATGGTCTATAACATGTTTTTCGTCCCACATGCTTAACTTTCTCTGCCAAGCCGAAGATAAAAGTCGTGTGAGAGGTCACATATATACATCCCAGGCCTCAATAAATCTGCCTACAAGTACCAGCTGGAGAGTGTCAAGGCCAATATTTCTTAACCAGCAACAGTGCTGAAATTTGAATGCTTGACTCCTCTGACTTTCGTGACTTGTGTTTTGCAAGTTGGCACTCTAGCCCTAATCCTCACTGTATATAATTGGCTTCAGATACAACCTTTTAGGTGAGAATGTTAGTGAGTCATTTATATTATCTCTATTTGTATACTTTACTACTTTTTTTGTTGGTAATATTTACTGCTGACTGATTTAGCACTATTTGATAAATATTTAATATATCCTATCATCCAGACACTGTCAGGACACTGGGATACTGGCAGATGTTTAAAACATTATGACAACAAAAATTAAAAGTTTGCAAGTAAGATTGGTGAACATATGTTGATCCTCAGACACACTTGTTGCACCTGCCTTTGAAAAAGTGACCTTTTGCATCCAATGAAGTGGGCTGTAGCTCACGAAAGCTTATGCTCAAATAAATTTGTTAGTCTCTAAGGTGCCACAAGTATGCCTTTTCCTTTTGGTAGGGTGACCATCTTTCCCTAAACTGAAAACAGGATACAGGGTAAGAGATGGTCGGTGCTCAGGGGAGTTCACTTACAGTATGCAAAAAAGACATGGCAGTTTAATATATCTTATATTATGGTTTTATATGGTTTACTTACAATTCAGTTGTTACTGGCATTGTTCCTTGTGTTGCTGCTGTTCTTCAGAGTGTGAAGCTGCTTGATACCAGTTCTATTTCTCTGACAATGCTGTTTTTCTGAGGGTTTGTTTGTCTTTCAGCAGCTTGTCATAGAATGCAGTACAGTCCAGAGAACAATTAACTCAAAATGCACAAAACAGCCTGATAATCTGGCTTGTTATTGAGGAAGAGCAAAGTCATCCTGCACTGTACCAAGATACATGGATACTGTGCGTGCCAAACTGATCCCCATGGCTGGAATTTAGAGGGCATAGTAGAGAGCTTCTATACATATTCAAATGTGATTTTTTTAGGAGACCACACATAATTGAAAAGACACATTCAACAGGCTCTGTAGTACTAGGTAGACACAGCACAAATTCCACAGCCTTAGCTAGATCTGCATATTGGACTGCATTATGGTCCATCTCTCAAAATCATCTGCTGTCTTTTGGTGACAGGCATTCTCTGATGGGTCCAGTCTGAAAGACAACTGGAGACCATTGATTTTGCACTGGACTGTTTCTCAAAGAGATGATTCTCATCCAACATATTTAAGGTAGGTGTTCTGGTGCGGCATGCAGCGAGACTGTCGTGCATTTGATCCCACTGTGGCATATTTCTCAGCAGAGTCTGCTCAAACTTTTTGGTGCTCAAAGGCAGGTCACCAGTGCTCTAAGTAGGATAGGCATGTTGTGCAAAAATTGCTGACTCCATCATAAAACTCCTTTTCTTTCGTTTGCTCACATTCCACAAGAGTGTGCAGTAGCTTCTTCACTTCTGTTGTGATAAATCTTTCTCCAAGCCTCTCGAATAAGTTAACAGGCAGGGAACATATTTGCAGTGCAACTTCTGTCACTGACAAATTGTTTTTCTCTGTTGTCTCCATGGGCAATGGGTGAACTGCCCGTTCGGGGAAACCCTTCTGCTTGAGGCCCCTCCCTTTCCTCACCCCTTTTGCCCCTTCTGCCCACTCCAGCACCCTGGAGCACAGGGTTGCGTGGCCCCAGAGTGCCAGGCAGCGCGGCCCCAGCACCCCAAGCCCCAGAGGGGCCTGAGCACCAGCCCCAGCTGCCCAGAGTCCCGGGCCACAGGCTGGCCTGCCCTAGCCCCAGTCCAGTTCAGGGAAGAGAAGCAGCCTGGTCTTTTGGAACGTGGCAGTTTGCTGGCAAAGAGAAGCCACAGTTGAGTGGCAGGATCATCACAGAGCTTCTTTAGCAGCGTCAGGCATTTATCTTGAGAAAGAAAATATGCTTTAAGTCCATCAAAAATCAACAAAATCCTGTGTATTGCTTGTCCCAATGAGAGGAATCACATGCTGCCATGCTCTAATAATTTGATATACTTGATTATTGACAAATTGACAGAAGTCTTTCAGCTCTTCAACATTCACCATGTAGATATGAAAATATTTGTAAACCTTTACAGCGAAGCTCTCCTTGTCTAAAGGAAGACAATTGACTGAAGTTTGGAGGCAGTTATGCACAGTATGTGCACCATATCCAGTACCGAAGATCTCTTTTCCTAAGTTGGCCTGGAGCTTTTGCCACAAATTGTTTTTTCCACAATGTCTGGCACCACCAAAGTTAGTGTTGGTGTTGTCTGCACAAATTCCAAAAATCTTATTACTAAGAGAGCTTTTCTCAATCACTTGCTGGATGAATGCACACTGCAAATCAGATGTTTCTCTGGGTAGAGACAAACACTTGGTAATTTTTTTGCAAACTCCACTCAGTGGGAGAAAATTCTGTACAAGAACAGGACATAGTTTTTTCTTCTTTTTGGTTGACACTTCCAGCCTAAGCATAATAAAGGAACACTTGTCCAGCTCAAGCTTCACTTCTTCAGTGGATAAAGGGTCTAAGACGTTGCAAATGATTGCCTCAGATTTTGTGCAAACAGATGAAAACTTAGGTCGGTATAGTTTCTTAATTGTGATATACAGTCACTAGACCAGAAACTGTGTCTGTGCTGCGCTGAGTGGTAAGCAAACACTTCCTGACTGGCAAAAACTTTTTCAGTTTCTGTGTCTAGCCTCAGAAAAAATCCTGAAACACTTGGTGTTGAATACTTACTTTTATCAGCATTTCTGTGTTTCCTGTTTTGAAGGTGCAGGGTAATGTCATTTCTGTTGCCATAGGCAATGGAGAAATGTGCTCCATACGTCTTGCACAGGGGTCGGCACCACCATGTTGCATGACGGACACTTAACCACCCCCCCCCACTGAGTATGGTAATTTTGTTATGTCATTCAGTCATTCAACCAGTAAAATAGCACACAATTTTCCACACTGAAAAAAACCCAGTAACCTAGCTAGCCAATAATAATAATAATAAATAATAATAAAATCAACTCACTTTCATGTTTTTGAATGTACCTTGCTGCCGAAGCTACATCAAAGTCCTTTGTGCTCATTGTTGAAGTTGCTATACGTAGATCGGCATCAACCCAACAGTTCTCAAGGCAGTTCCTTGTGGATGTTTTTAATTGAGTTGATGTGGCTGAAGCCTCCTTTGCAGCAACATGTGTCAGGGCTCAGTGTCAGTAAAAGAAGTGAAAAGTCTTGCCAGATCATTGTATTCACTCACACTTGACTTAAACAAAAGATACCATCATCTGATAACGTTACTGCCACAGTGGTCTGAGTTGAAAAGTGTCTTGACCGCATCATCCTCGCAGTACAATGTATGCTGCATTTCAATCTTGCTGGAGTCAATGTGCTCTGTAAATTTTGCTCAAAGTTTTTGAATTTCTGAGAATGGTGGCTTTTGGTTGCAGAGGTCCAAGTAAAGCATGCATTTCACCAAGTCTTTTTCAGGAAATCTGGCCTTGAATGTCTGTTCAAGTTTCTTTGCATATTCAATTAATATTGCTTTTACCTGAGCAATCTCCATTTCTGGCAAGTAGTGCTTCTCCTTATACTCCCTGATCATTTCTGTGACCTTGGCACTAGGGATAGACAGGTTGCTTGGAGATATGAAAGATTCCAGAGTAGAATCCTCATTTGAAGGCTGCTTAAATGGCTTCAAAATGATCTTCATAGAATATCAGGGTTGGAAGGGACCTGAGGAGGTCAGCTAGTCCAGCTGCCTGCTCAAAGCAAGACCAATCCCCAACTAAATCATCCCAGCCAGGGCTTTGTCAAGCCAGGCCTTAAAAACCACTAAGGGTGGAGATTCCACCTCCCTAGGTAACCCATTTCAGTGCTTCACCACCCTCCTAGTGAAAAAGTTTTTCCTAATATCCAGCCTAAACCTCCCGCACTGCAACTTGAGACCACTACTCCTTGTTCTGTCATCTGTTACCAGTGAGAACAGTCTAGATCCATCCTCTTTGGAACCCCCTTTCAGGTAGTTGAAAGCAGCTATCAAATCCCCCCTCATTCTTCTCTTCCGCAGACTAAACAATCCCAGTTCCCTCAACCTCTCCTCATAAATCATGTGTTCCAGTCCCCTAATCATTTTTGTTGCCCTCCGCTGGACTCTTTCCAGTTTTCCCACATCCTTCTCGTAGTGTGGGGCCCACAACTAGACATGGTACTCCAGATGAGGTCTCACCAATGCCAAATAGAGGGGAATGATCATGTCCCTTAATCTGCTAACAGTGCTCCCAATTATACAGCCCAAAATGCCATTAGCTTTCTTGGTAACAAGGGCACACTGTTGACTCATATCCAGCTTTTCATCTACTGTAACCCCTAGGTCCTTTTCTGCAGAATTGTTGCCTAGCCACTCGGTCCCTAGTCTGTAGCAGTGCATGGGATTCTTCCGTCCTAAGTGCAGGACTCTGCACTTGTCCTTGTTGAACCTCATTAGATTTCTTTTGGACCAATCCTCTAATTTGTTTAGGTCCCTCTGTATCCTATCACTACCGTCCAGCATATCTACTACTCCTCCCAGTTTAGTGTCATCTGCAAATTTACTGAGCGTGCAATCCACGTCATCCTCCAGATCATTAATGAAGATATTGAACAAAACTGGCCCCAGAATCGACCCTTGGAGCACTCTGCTTGATACCAGCTGCCAACTAGACATGGAAACATTGATCACTACCCATTGAGCCCGATGATCTAGCCAGCTTTCTATCCACCTTATAGTCTATTCATTCAGCCCCTACTTCTTTAACTTGCTGGCAAGAATACTGTGGGAGACGGTATCAAAAGCTTTGCTAAAGTCAGGGAATAGCGTGTCCACTGCTTTCCCCTCATCCACAGAGCCACTTATCTCATCATAGAAGGCAGTTAGGTTAGTCAGGCATGACTTGCCCTTGGTGAATCCATGCTGACTGTTCCTGATCATTTCCTCTCATGTAAGTGCTTCAAAATGGATTCCTTGAGGACCTGCTCCATGATTTTTCCAGGGACTGAGGTGAGGCTGACCAGCCTGTAGTTCCCTGGATCTTCCTCCTTCCCTTTTTTAAAGATGGGCACTACATTAGCCCTTTTCCAGTCATCCGGTACCTCCCCCGATCACCATGAGTTTTCAAAGATAATGGCCAATGGCTCTGCAATCACATCTGCCAACACCTTTAGCACCCTCAGATGCAGTGCATCCGGCCCCATGGACTTGTGCTCGTCCAGCTTTTCTAAATAGTCCTGAACCACTTCTTTCTCCACAGAGGGCTGGTCATCTCCTCCCCATACTATGCTGCCCAGTGCAGTAGTCTGGGAGCTGACTTTGTTCATGAAGACAGAGGCAAAAAAAGCGTTGAGTACATTAGCTTTTTCCACATCCTCTGTCACTAGGTTGCTTCCCCCATTCAGTAAGGGGCCCACACTTTCCTTGACCACCTTCTTGTTGCTAACATACCTGTAGAAACCATGCTTGTTACTCTTAACATCCCTTGCTAGCTGCAACTCCAAGTGTGATTTGGCCTTCCTGATTTCACTCCTGCATGCCTGAGTAATATTTTTATACTCCTCCCTGGTCATTTATCCAAGGTTCTACTTCTTGTAAGCTTCTTTTTTTGTGTTTAAGATCAGCAAGAATTTCACTGTTAAGCCAAGCTGGTCGCCTGCCATATTTACTATTCTTTCTACATTTTGGGATGGTTTGTTCCTGTAACCTCAATAAGGATTTTTTAAAATTCAGCCAGCTCTCCTGGATGCTTTCCCCCGCTCATCTTATTCTCCCAGGGGATCCTGCCCATCAGTTCCCTGAGGGAGTCAAAGTCTGCTTTTCTGAAGTCCAGGGTCCATATTTTGCTGCTCTCCTTTCTTCCTTGTATCAGGATCCTGAACTCAGCCATCTCATGGTTACTGCCTCCCAGGTTCCCATCCACTTTTGCTTCCCCTACTAATTCTTCCCTGTTTCTGAACAGCAAGAAGAACTCTGCCCCCAGTTGGTTCCTCCAGCACTTGCACCAGGAAATTGTCCCCTACACTTTCCAAAAACTTCCTGGATTGTCTTTGAACTGCTGTATTGTTCTCCCAGCAGATATTGGTATTCCTCCAGAGAGTACTTCTCCAGAGAGCAGTATGTGTTGTAAAGATCAGTGTTCTATTTCTGCAGTGCCAAATTAATTACTGCAAGAAGTAGAAAAACCCAATTCAGGAAGCTGAGATACAGAATGAAATTAGGAGACTGTAGCATGTCATAGATATTCTGGCAACTTGTTCTATAATTTGGCGACCTATTCCCAAATGACTGTCTCTCAAAGTATTGCACTAGAGATTCCCGCAGTAGCTCGAACCTTTCACTGCAGGCAACCAAACTTGACCAATGAATTTTTTTGTAGCTAACCCAATTTGAATATTCCTCTTCAGTCAGCTCACAGATCTGTCTAAACTCCTTTTTTCTCGCAGCCCTACTGAAATGTCTAAGTGTTGCTTTGATCATATCTTCCACAAAGTCAGGTATGACTGATTCAGCAACTCTAGCCATGAAGGCTTGGTGATGGGTCATACAGTGCTGGATGAATAAATCACCATAACGATCTTTCTGTCATTTTGAAATGCTTTCACGTTTGGCTAGCATTACAGATGTCCCATCCGATGTAAATCCCACAATTTTCTCCACAGGGTACTTGTTTTGATCATTTTCCAAATAACCAACGATGGCTGCATTCAGATTTTCAGCATTACAGCATTCAGTTAAGCTCAAAAACTCAGAGCAAATTTCACTTGTGTCACCATTCACAAAGCGATGGAAAATGATAAGCTGACTCTTGTCACTGTGGTTGGTACTCTTGTCACACATTAAGTTAACAGACAGAACATTTACTGCTGCTTTAACAGTTTCACTCTGAAGGTAGCCACCTAAATCCTCTGTGTTTCTTGCCACAGTTCTGGCACTGCAGTGCAGTCTTTGAAAAGGAGCAGATTTGGGGTCAATTTTTTTGGCAATTTGTCTAGACCAGACACACACTGGACTCCCAGAATCTGAGAGGCAGCCACAAGCCAAGAGCGCTGCCTAGCATCTGTAGAGGGGGCAAATCAGAGTGGAGGGATGGGCAGAATATGTGTGTTTGGTGGCCTAAACTATGCCTGGAGATGGGTCAAACAGGTGGAAGCAGGGGAAGGAGAGGGGCAGATAAGCAAAATCAGGGACTTGGGGGGAGGGCTAGGAGTCAGGGTTAAGAACTGTGGCAATACAGTGCTAGACAGTGGCAGAAAGGAGAGAAAACTTTAGGATAGGAAGGGGCAGATGGTATAAAGTTTCCATAAATAGGAAAAAAGATGTTAATGATGTGCATAGTTGTGATGTTCAATTTTAATGTACATTTGAGTGAACAATAAAAAAGTTAATAATTGCATTTCTAGAAATATATTTAGATGCTTGTTTTTGAAGCAATGTTGAAATGTACCCAGAAATATTCCTTTTCTTACACCTTGTTACAATAACATTTTCTAAATTAGAAAAACTTGTTTTATTTATGTCCATTGTTTGTTTATGTCATCTCCATTGTTATCCCTGGACCAGGAGATGGAGAAGTGTAGGTGCAGCAAATTGTGATAGGTTAGCAAAAAACTACCTAGATGTCAGTAACTGATGCGGGTTTGAAATTGTGATGGGAAGCAGTTTGTAACCCTATGCCCTAACCCTGCCCCTTGCCTTGTCATCAAAATCTGCTTCTAGGTAATAAGTGGAGGAAGTGGGGACTTAGGGTGAAAATCAAAGGGGAGGTATGGGCAGAATTTGTGTAGGAGGCCAAAATGGCTCCACGAAGATAAAATAGGTAGAGGGAGGGGAAGGAAAGGGGTAGATATCTAATACGGGGCAGGGGATTCCAGAACAGCAGCAGAGGGAGAGAAAAAAAATCCCCAGACTTGATAGGAGCAGTGGGGCTAAAAATTATCAAACATACAGTGAGAAATCTGCAACAGCTGACACAATAGGGTGCGGGTGGCAGAGGGGCTTGTGTTCCTCATTGGATGACGTGTCTCAATGCCTTCTCTTAAGGGTTATGGAGCTGAAGCTCCTCTGTATCTGAAGTGATGTACTGAGCTGCCCATGAAGACTTGTGAGATCTTCAGGGTTTGCTATAAATTAGGGGATGAGACTCTTCAGGGATCTAACATGGACCCAAAGAATTGACTCTGAAACAGGTTTATTAGAATTTCCTTTCAGGTGTCAGGTTGGGAATAAACTTTAACACTTTTTACAAATCTTTGGCTCTTAGTCTTTATTTTTTGTTTGCATTTGTTCATTACTTTAATGTTTTCCATATTTGCTTGAGTCTGTGTTTGCCCAGATTAAATTTAGTTACTTTTAAAAAGGTTGGCCCACACTCTCCAACTTGAGAGTACAGTTGGGAATCATTTTTCTGTAGTTTACACTTAGGGTAAAACATTCATTATGTATTTGCTGTTATGTTTTCAGGCCTTTTAGAAATTAATAGTGATATATCCAAACCAAAGCCCTACATCCAAACACCCCTAATCTATGATGAAGTCTGCACCTAGGTCCAAATATCTCAGTTGAATCAGGACCATGGAACTGGTCTCCTGAACTTTTGCAAACTGTGGATCTGAACTCAGACTTTATCATGTGGCTCCATCTCTAAAAATAAATACTTGTAAGGTGTTTGTAGCAACATCTTCAGCCTTTCATTTAGTGGCCTTTCAGCTTTCTCCCATATGACGGTGTCATTATCTTATCACTCTGTTTTGAAAAATTGCTGATATTCCCTCTTGTAGTACTTCTGACACATATTATGTTCAATTTGTGCCATCCAAATAATGTATTAAAATTAGCTTTCAGAGCTGGATTCTACAAATGTGACATACTAGCATCTAGTTTTATATAATATGGTAATTTGGCTCTTCATAGGGTCTTTTTACTCACTGTTAGTAGTTGTATACATATATGGTCAGCTGTTGGTCACACTGTGTGAAATAGAATGTCTTCCTAGAAATAGTGCAGGAACAAGGAAATGCAATAGCAGTGTGTGTGCATATTTTATAGTTCTATCCACTAGTCTAGCATGTTGGTAGATTCTCTACAGCTACTGTTTTTCTGAAACTTGTGATGCTGTATGATTGTGCAATAGTAATGATAAAATGGTCATATTCAATTTCCATAAATCTTGTACAAAGTGTGTCATGTAAGGTGTCAATGGAAAAGTTATGATTTTCTAAGTATGATTATCATGTTTATATGCACGTATCATCTTTGTATCTGAAGATATGAATATTGACTATGTATTGGTATCTTATTCATGTGTGGTATTCCTGGGTAATGCTCCGCAGGTAGCTGTCTGGCCCTAAAGTAAATTCTATGTGTTGATATCCCTTTAAGAACACTCAGCTCACAATGAGCCACTGACAAAATTTATCCTGCCTAGTAAGCCTTTCCTTTGGATGCCTCAGAAAGAATATGGGCAATGGTTGCCTCTGTGAGTCATCAAAGCACATAAGGGCATGTGATATGCTCATGTGCCCATGGACTTCATCTTAGCCCAGTAATTTTCCAGGCACCTGAGCTGTGGACTTTGTTTGGGACAGTAAAATTCCATGCACATGGCAGAAGATATAAAAGGACCACTAGGATATCTCCATTTTGTCTTCATTTCCTGCTTCATTTCTCTGGACTGGATTTTTAAAAAGGAAGTTTTGAACAAGGACTGATGACCCTTAATACCATTTATAACTTTCTTCCTTTTTTTGTTATAAAACCTTTAGTTTGTACATACTAAAGGATTGGCATCAGCATGATTATTGGGTAAGATCTAAGTGGCTGATCTCTTGGGATTGGAAGGACCCTAGATCTGATTAATTTGGTTTTTAGTAACCACTCATCATAAAGTCTAGTGTCTGGGGGGGGGGGTGAGCCAAGGCCTAGAATGTCTAAAGGCACTGCATTTTTGACTTCTTCTTAATCAGTGTGGTGATATAGAAGTTCACTTTTGTTACTGGCTTGGTATAATAGAATAACCACCAGTTTGGGGTGTCTGCCCTGAATTTGGTATTCTTAGCTGTGACCCACTGAGGCACGGTGAAAGAACTACAGTCTCTTTTTATGTCTTTAGGTTATTTTGATCTGAACAGATTCTTTTTTTTTCCTAATAAAACTGAACTGAGGCCAATGGACAACAAACAGCCCACAGGTTTGGGGTTCAAAGGAGTTAATTAGAGAGGGCTTCCTGCAGCAAGAGTCCACTAAATTAAAGCATAAGAATTGCATAGCAGGTTTCTCCTCATCACAGGGTGGATCTATGTCTCAGAACTATGGTTCAAGGACCATAGATAGGTTGCTGGTACTCCCCTGGTACCAGCTGTCCTTGTTTCCAGCTGCTATATCACACTAAAGAGAGGTAAAAGCACATTACTTTTACTTTTCCACACAAGCAATTACAGTAGCTGCCACAGAGAGGTGAGGGAAAGTGATGAGGCAATATTTATTGAAATGTGATCAACATCATGAAAAAGTTTGAGAACCCAAGTCTAGCTTGTAACTCAGTCCAAGAACCCAGAGAAATGAACTGCAGTTCACTAATTTGTTGTGCCAACACTACAAACTGGGCCAGCTTTAAGAAATTATTTTCAAGAATCAATTTTGACAGTGGTTTCTGGTAAGATGGAGGTATCTGGTCAGTGTGGGCAGGACATTAAAATTGTGCTTGAAATTGAATTTAAGTCCTTAAAGTTTTCTGGGATACTATAATTCCTTCCAGCTGGTCTCAGCCACATTTTCCTCATGAATCCTCATGGGTTCCCTGGCCATCCCTGTAATGAAACAAAACTCTGGCAGCTTTTCTACTAAGGGGAAGAATGTTAACTTGTCGATCAGGGTAAGAGGTCTAGGATTCCTGTAAAAGTTTTGGCTTTTCTTTCAGTACTATAGGAACTAAATTGTCTACAATTTTTTTGGGGGGGATGATGATTCCATGTTCTTCCATACAATCTAGTTCAACCTTTACTTAAAAAATAAACAAAAAACACCCCAGTCTCTATTTTTAAGTGTAAGTATATTTGCCCTTCATGGGGGGATGAAGGGAGAGGAGGAAGACTGGAAGAGCAGATTCACACCTGAACACATGCCCTGAGAAACTATTCCAGATTCTGAGTCTGGGATGATAGAGGAGGTTCATTTTCCAACTGGGAGCCATGGAAAGACTCTCGGTATTTCCTTGTTACCAGTTTTATTCATCATACGTAAACAAGTCCTGTCCACCTTGGACAAGAGAGGTCAAGAACAATGGCAAATCTCCGCACAGGTAGTTCCACTAGCAGAACCCCAGATGAGATACCAGTGTGTTGACCTCCTTTTTATCAGGAGTCTTATGTCCCATTTTTCTTGTGCATTGTCCTTGTACTCTGGCCTGGAAGTTCCTCCACCCAATGACACCACCACCACATGGTCCCCTTGGTTCTAAGTAATGAACATGGTTAAGCCCTGTGTCCAGTTCCTTTCCAACACAAAGCAGCTCTTCAGTCAGGCCCAACCAATCCCTATCTCTAAGGCTATGTCTACACTACACAGCTTTTAGTGACACGGCTGTGCCGCTACAGTCGTGCTGCTAAAAGGTGCATAGTGTAGCTGCTGTTTGTCGGCAGGAGAGAGCTCTCCTGCCGACAAAAACGTTCCAACCCTAACGAGCAGCAGCTTAGTTGGCAGGCAAGCACTCCTGCCGACAAAGCACTGTTCACACTGGTGCTTTTTGTCAGTAAAACTTTTGTCGCTCGGGGTGTGTGTTTTAACACCCTTGAACGACACAAGTTTTGCCAATGAAGTTACAGTGTAGACAAAGCTTTAGAAATGGGATTCTCCAGCCAACTAAAAGAGAGTATCTTTTAAGGGTTGTGATTGGATGAACCTGCAGAAGCCAGCTCATATATGTTAAAATTTATTTTGCCTGGGTCCTCTGTTTTTATAGTGTTTCATGTAAAATACTCATTTCTGAGTTTAGCAACATGCATTTCGCTACCACCTTCACCACAGCAATAAAGTAAATTTGACACTTTTGGGTTGTGGCAGGGGGAAGAGGGAGGTGCACGTGTGGTGGAAAGGGATTTGATATAATGGTAAAATTTGAACAAACTTTGCAGAGAGTTCCAAAATTGACACTAGCAGCTAATGGGAAATAAGAGCTCACTCAACATTGTAGTATGCCAAAGACCAGTGGCCTTTGTAGTGGGATGGACACCCGCTTGGGCCCAGAGGCATTTAAGATAGCCCTGGGAGAGGGCTGGGGCAGGGGAAGAGCTGGGCTGATTGGCAGAGCAGTCGCAGCTGGGGGTCATGCCACAAACAGCCCCGGGGGGCTTATAAAAAGCCAGGGAAGCCAGGAGCAGAAGAGCACTCTCTCTCTCTCTCTCTCTCTCGCTCTGAGAAGGTGGGACCTGGCTGCAGGCTGAACAGAGGACCTAGTTTGGAGCAGGGCTGGGGAAAGGCTAAGAGAACCGGGGAGCTCTGAGCTAGGAAAGCCCCAGTCTGCAGGCCTGGGAAGACCTGTTAGGTACCGGGGTTGCAGGGGCAGCCATGGGTAGGCAGGGGCAGCAGGTCCAAACCCAACCTTACCTGTGATGAGTGGCTCATACTGCAGTTTGCCGCAGGGCATGGGGCTAGCTGGTGACTGGCAGGAGCGTAGTCTATGACAGAGATGACGTAGGGATAGTGGGTTGGGGTTCCCCTGGGAGGGGGAGACCCAGTACTGTGGGGTACTGCCAGGGGGCAGCACCCAGTGAAAGGGGCACTGAGGTCCTGGGAGGGACATGGGAGCCAGCAGCAAGGCGAGACACCGGCCTGAAGAGAGAGCTCTGGAGGCTGGAATGCTAATTCCCTGAGACGACCAGCAGGAGACGCTTCCAGTCAGTCATTGCCTGGTTACACCTTTCAATGAAAATGTGAATTCTCCAAAGGAACATAAAAACTTTTGGCTCCTAAGTGAAAAAAGACTCTCTGTGTGTAAATAAACTGGGGGAGATAGGAAGAGTTTATCAAGGAAGGCTCTTATCAAAATTTAGTGGATGAGCTCAAAGGTTCCTGGTCATTAATGAATATCCATATATTCATGGGTTTTACAGCTGTCGGGACTGCATGCTCACATTGCTGTTCTCCAGTGCATAATAGACTGATTACTTAATTGGCTCCAAACATTCTTTCAGAGTCTGAGACAGATCTGGTAAAAATTGGGTACTTTTTCCTATTATACCAGCCTCAGAATGGTACTGAATGGTTCTGGCATTCATCACTTTGACAGCTATTCCTTTGTTAGAGTAAGTAAGTATCAGTTGCACCTCCAGGCTCTTCACACAAAATAGTATTTGTATTCTGTGACATGCTTATTTCTTCCTCTGTTATTCAGTCTAAATAGATTTTCCATTTTTGAATCTCCTGGTAATTCA
The DNA here is from genome assembly GCF_965140295.1 of Lepidochelys olivacea. Taxonomy (NCBI): domain Eukaryota; kingdom Metazoa; phylum Chordata; order Testudines; family Cheloniidae; genus Lepidochelys; species Lepidochelys olivacea. The sequence continues at coordinate 172,373,763 of NC_140412.1, read as the reverse complement.
ATTTTTTCTGCTCCTACCAGTTAGATTTACTGTGGAGTTACTTCAACGTGCATGCATTGCTTGACTTTTCTTATGGTTTCTACCTTTTTGTTAATGTGTCAGTATGTTTTTCTTTTGATACTTCTCTGTTCCCTCTGGCCCTGCTCCAAATTCTTAGTTTCAATTTTTGTAATTATTTTTTGTTGATTTTCATGAAGTAGCAGACAATGAAAAGTATAAAAAGGTAAAGGATTGTATATGTTTCCAAATACTGCATGCTTCACAGGATTTCCACTAGAACTATGTAAATATCCAATATTACAACTTTTCAAATCTGGAAGATCAGAAAATTTTAAAAAAAGCCCACCCTATATAAATGTAGAACATTACTTGTCTTGTCTGGCAGTATCCTAGAGAACAGTTCCACTGAGTGTCAAGATACCTGTATGGAACATCATTTCCATGTGAGTTAAACCGAAGCTGCATGATTTTTCTGGATAACTGATGCAAAATTTAGGATATCTGTGGCATAAACAGTTCATGAATGTGACCATTTCTTGTTCTCTAATTTTAAGTAAAATGAGCCATTGCTCCTACTTCACTTCATGAATAGCTCATTATTGTTTATTTTAAGTTTCAAAAATATCCTCAGTGCCCACAGTTTATTGCAAGCCCAAAATTGTTCCCTCTGGATGGAAGATTCACTAATAAATACCAATAACCTTCAATTAAAAAAAAAAAACCCTTGAAAGTGAAGGGGCAAAATACAGTAGAACCCCATTTATCCGATCTAATTGGGACCAGGACCAGATCGGATAATCAAAAATTTGGATAATCAGGAGAATGGGCAAAGAGCTTTCTATCCGTTATCTTAAGACATGGAGTTGCTTTTAAACTAACTGAACCTCCCTGCCCTCCCCAAAAGCTTTTAAACTAACTGACCCCTCCCTCCCTTTCTTATCTAATAACAGAATATACAAACCATTAGTTCTTGCAAACAATGTTTTGTTCATTATTAACAGAAAAACAGATGTGAATTTTTAACAAGTATTATCATTTTTACACTCTTTACTGTTTAACCCTGAACATTATAGGGACCATCTACCAAGTCTGTTTAATGTTATACAAGGCACCATCTCTATTCAGCTTGTTTACACATACCATCACAAACAGTACATTTTTGCATTTAAAAAAATGCAAAAATGATAATCCTTACAAAGCATTAAAACAGCTCCCTTCTTTATTTACAGCACATACAAACCATTACTAGTAAACAGTACTAGTTTTTAAAAATGCAGAAATGGTCATTTTAAGTTGCAACAACAGCAATACTAATGGTAACAACAATAACAATACATAATATGCATAAAGTATCAAATTAAAATCAGTCCTGTATACAGAACAGCGGTAGGTACAGCAACACTCACGTTTATCATGGCTGGAAAAAAATCTGACAGTTTGTGTTGTTTTTAGATGAGAAGTTCTCTTCTTCACTGCGCGATCATAGAATGGCTTGAACAACTGTTTAGTGAGGTCGTTATCAGCCTGTTGCTCCAAGTACTGAAGGAAGATGTTTCTTGCTGTTGCAGCATCACAGTAAGAAATTTTTTCCATCCCTTCTTCTTTGGCAGAATCTTCACCTTCTTCATTGCTGTCAGCATGTAGTACCATCTATGTGATTTCAGCATCCTCCAGTAACTGATGGCCAGGGACAGTTTTCACTTTGTAGTCACAGTCATTTTACAAGGCTGAAAAGACACAGTGGTTACAGTAGTGCTGCCGTGGAGGTGATGTCAATTTCCCATATTTCTATGTGTGCGCTGGTTGTTCGGTTAATACGGAGAGCCGGATAATGGAGGCTCAGATAAACGAGGTTCTGCTCTATGAGAAAATGTCTAATTTTGCTGTTTCTTTTCAGTTTGCCAAATTAAAATTGAAATGTGTAATTTCTGTGCTTAAAATGTGAACTGTTGATGATTCAAGTTGGGAGAGTGATTTAAAACCATATCTCTTGAGATCTTACTGCGATTTATTCTGTAGTCTTGTTTTATCTTTAGTTTTTGTTTGTGACCTTTGGGCCAAACTTGGTTGTGTCAGTTTTGAAAAGCAGTCATTCTTACCATGACTTGCTACACTCTCCTGGCTCTGCTATATTGATTTAGAAACTACACAACAATTTTTCCCCTGTACTAAAGCGTTCCTCCTTAGTCTTCAGTAATTTGTGTGAAACCATTTTTAAAAAGATCAGGGCAGTGTCCTTGTATTCAGATACTGAGCCACTTGGCTTTTATCTCCAGTATCTTTTATGCTCTTCCTGTTGGGTTCTTTGTCCTGTTGTTCAGAGATTCATCATTAAACTGCATATCCTAAAATCATAGAAGTAAGAAATGGAAAAGACCCAGTCATTCATGTAGGTCTTCTTTCATATCAGTGCAGGATTGTTCCCTAAACTATGTTCTTCAGTATTTTGTTCAGTCTATTTTTAAATGTCTGAACAGATGAGGGTCTCACCCATTTCCCTTTAGAAGATTATTCAACAGCTTTATAGATCCCACTGTTATGATTTCTTCCTGATACTCAACCTTTAATGTTCTTAATTTTATCTCATTAATGCTATTTATATGCAATACTTCCAAAAATGTCCTTCTTTTCTAGTGAGCTTAAGTGTTGCCTCTTCAAACCTTAGCCTATATTCAAGATTTTAGTTTTCCTTTTAGTATTCATTTTCTTTTAATCTTGTATGTTTTCTCATCTAATATTTGTCTGTCTTTCAGCCTGTCTGTTTAGGGCACTGTCTCTGTTAATTATGATTGATTTGAACAATCGTTTTACCTCAGCAAACTTAATTGTTGTCTCTAATGCCTTTATCTTCATTGTACCAAAGACAAATGCAGCCTACTTAGCAATCCAGCTGGTCTCTTATCTGTATTAGTATTTGTAGTTGAAACTACTGTCTGTTCCTTCTATGTCAGCTAGGAAAATATTTGGAAAAAAATATTTCCCCCTTCCTAATCAGTATCATTTAAGCATGTTGTAATTTTACATTCTCTCATAGGATGGACACACCATTCAAAAAAACCAAACCCCAGCACAATATGGTGGTGAGGAGGGGGGAATTGGAATAATTCTTTCCTAGATCTTTTTGCTGCAGCCTCTGAATCCCCCTGTGGTGGTATCGCTCACAAGCTATGCTGTGTTGGACAGGGTCAGTACTTGGACAAAGGAATGTAGGTTCAGAAGGATGTGGTGTTGATGATTCACTAGTAGGTGGAACTCTTACTTTTCAATCAGTAGTTGAGCCATTGCCCAGAGTGGTGCTGAGGATCAGTGTGCTACTGGAAGGGGTCCTCTTTCAAAATGGGTTGCTGAATTTTTATTGAGATGTGAAACCGAGTTCCTGGTTACTTGTCATCAGTGGAAATCCTGCCCAAATTCCAACATAGGTAATTATGTTATGCCCATATAACTTCCCCTTGCAGTTTCAGTTGTATTTGGTATTCTTCTTTACTTCCTTCTCCAAATTAGTGGTATTGTTTAGTGAGATTAAACAATTGCTGTATTCCACTATAGCGGAGGCTGGATTTCAGTGGCACAGAAAACAGATCCCCAAATATTCTTAACCTATGTTGCAGGAATGTGGATGGAGCTTCATTAGTAAATATTCATATCATGCTTTGAGATCCTTGGATGAAAGGGGCTATGAAAGTGTAAAGTAGGTGGATTGCCTACCCCTGTGTGGGGAGAATAACCCTCCTCCCCAACCTAACAACAACACAGGAGGGAGAAAACTCTTTGATGTTCCCCTCTGTATGGCATTTCCTCTACATTCTTCTGTTATAGGGTCAGGAGTTCAGTCCTCAGATTCCATGGATCCTGCAAGATCTAGCTTCCTGCTGACAGAGCTTCGTCTGCCAGCAGCTGACTCTGGATTCCCCAGTGTAACAGGATTTTACTGTGTAAAGGTGGCTCCACACCATAATTCATACATCTTTGGGCTTTGTGAACCCTTGAGGAGATTCCTCATGGGATTAGTTATAGCTTTCTCCACAAGCTGAGCCTTTCCACTCCTGAATAGAGCTTGTTGAAAAACATTTTAATTTTTTTTTCATAAAAGCAAAACCCCAAATTTCGGAGAAGAGAGGCCTCTGTCATAGATTATGAACTCTACAGAGAATCCTCTGTAGGATCTGGAGAAGGGGAAAAGGCAGTGTTCTGGGGGCTGCTGACCCTCCCCTTCCACAGAGACCAGAAATACATCCATGTGCAATGGGTCCCCTTCCAGGTGCTGATCTGGAGGAACACCTGGGCCTATATTTTAGTACGATCTTTGCTGAAATTTGTATTTCTCTATAAGTCTGTCAAACTTTGCGGAACTGGCTAAAGCCTCTAAATTTCACATGAACTAGAGCTTCAAAGAGAAGGCAATGAATTCTAGGTTCTGTATATCCTGGGAGAGCACAACATTTAATGAGACTTAGATAGAACAGCTTGCTAGAGCCCAGAATATATTGCAAGATGTGAGAACATGCCCTCATCATGAAGGCAAGTCATTAAGATAGAGTTGAGTGCCAGGGGGCATGTTGTTGAAGGTGAAGGAGAAAGCTGAGTGTAGTATAAATACCTAGAGATATATTGATTAGATTGAGCTGGGGAATCTGGTGAGCCTTTTTGGAAATAGAAATAGAAACTCATCAACAGTTTGGCTGAGGGGCAAGGAGGTATAAGTTATTCATTGGCAAATGGGTGAGTCCAAGGGAACATATCCTTTGTTGGTAGCACACATGTTGATGGGACAGGAAATAGGCGTAAGCCATACCAACTTAGACTCCCTCTATATCTTAGAATCACAGAATACCAGGGTTGGAAGGGACCTCAGGAGGTCATCTAGTCCAACCCCCTGGTCAAAGCAGGACCAATCCCCAATTTTTGCCCCAGATCCCAAATGGCCCCCTCAAGGATTGAACTCACAACCCTGGGTTTAGCAGGCCAGTGCACTGAGAGTAGCTTCAGATACTTTCTGAGTCAGAATTTGTGGGTCAGTCTGAAAAGAATGTGTGATCAGATCTGGTTGAGCCAGAATGATAGAAGGTAGAGACAAGTAGAAAGGGAGACCTTTCAGTGTTCGGATTGGCATTTGGATGTGTTCAAAGATTTTTTCATCATTCGTAGTTTCCCTGTTTTTTTTTTTTAAACATTTCCTGCATTTTAAACAACAGCAGGAGCTGCCTGATTTTTCTCTGTTTCATGTTGTGTACAGCTGGTACATTTTAGTTTGATCACTTGTTTGATCTCCCTGACTCACCACCTTTCTCTCTGCATATGTCTACGCTGCAATAAAAAACCCTTAGCATTGACTCTCAAAGCTCAGGTCAGCTGACTAAGGTTCATTACGCTCTGGTTGCGGTGCTATAAAACTGCCATGGAGCCCAGCCTCTGAGACCTTCCCACCTTGCGGGAACTCAGAGCCCAGGCTCCACTGGAGTCTGAATGTCTACACTGCTGTTTTATAGCCCTGCAGCCTGAGCCTCATGAGCCAGAGTCTGCTAAACCAGGCCAGCCTTGGCCATGCTGCGGGTCTTTTATTGCAGTGTAGACACAGGCTCAATGACAATCATCGGTATGGCTTTTCCCCCACCCCCTTCAAATAACAGAGAATAGAAGATGGCTTTCAGCCAACTCTAACTTCACACTCTTCACTCATCAGCTTTTCCACCTAGTGCATGCTCTCTGCATAGTCCTTGTACTCCTGTGAAGCTGTAATTTGAACACAGATTCTCTGGCTTTTCACTTCAGAAGCAATGATGTGCTGTTAACTAGCAGACAGTCTGTCACCTCTGAAGTGCTCATTTCACCCTGAGACCAGGAGCGGTGGAAGTTTCTTAAAAGTGGGGGGGATCACTGATGCCCAAACCGTGGTCCTGCCCTTGCACTGCCCCTTCTCCCTGAGGCCCCACTCCTGGCTGCCTCTTCCCCCCCCCGACCCTGCCCCCACTTGCTCCTCTCTGCCCCTTCTCCCCCTTCGCTTGCCCTTAAGGCCAGTAAAAAGAGGGAGGGCATAGCCCTCCCACTTTTAAAAGTGGTGGGGCCATGGCCTCCTGGCCCCTGCATGAGACTATGCCCTTTCTGGAAACTGATTTCCTGCAAGAGAAAATAAATCCAGCTTCCCCATCCCCATGCTTAATTTATTTGCCCCCCAGTACAGTGTTTGTTACTTTTGAAAGAAAAGTACATGAGATGCTCCTTTGTGATCTGGGATACCACTGCAATACTACAAAAGCAACCTGCTGAATCACCTGAGGGTTAGTGCCCTTGCGAATTTGTATTGCGAATAAAATACAGATTATTCCACTCTGGAACCAATGTTATGAGACTGTGTGCAGTAATATCGCAAGCATGAAGAGGAGTGCCATTGCCCTACCAGGACAGGGATGGGTTAAAGATGTGGCTTGCATGAAACAGGAACCAGTCTCCATTTTTTTTTTACCCCAACTTAAACTTTTTTTTTTTTTTTTTGTAGAATTGAGATATTTTGGTTACTTCTAAAGTACAGTTTTGCTCCAAGAAATGATGGTGGAAATGGCCCTGTAGGATTCTGCTTCCATGGTTTTTAGATTAAATGTAATCAAATGACGACTGATTTTTTCTAATGGCTCTGCCAGTGACCTGCCGTGTGATCTTGTGCCAGTCACTTCACATCTCTGTTCCCTGTTCCTCTCCTTTGTTTTGACTGTTTAGGACTTTAAGCATTTCAGGGTAGGGATTGTTTCTTACTGTAGGAACTGAGATTCAAGCTGAGGTTTTATTTCTCATTGGTTATCCCCAATAAGATATTCTATAGGCCCAAGTATACCCTTGATTTTTATATTTTGCCCTTACCAGAGCCTCTTACCCCTTACTGATGGGAACCTAGTTAACAATTTTAATGCCCAAAGAGGGGCTGCTCTCATAGTATTTCAGACCTAAATGGAAGGCGCAAGCAACTGAAATCTCACAACAGCCTGTTTTTGTGAGAGTTCAGGCCCAGTTTTACAGGTTTGAATAGGCATCCTTACTTCTGAGTGTTCATTCTAGCTGAACCTCCAAACTATTCAAGGGTCACTCATTCTTGTTCAGTAATTGCATCTTGCTTTGGCCCACTTCATCTTTAATGGGTTGTATGACATTTTTCCACTATAGAGGAGATGAAGAACTAACTTCATTTGCCCTTGACATAACGAACCCTCCAAATAAAATGAGATGCATGCATCTGATGAAGTGGGTATTCACTCACGAAAGCTTATGCTCCAATACGTCTGTTAGTCTATAAGGTGCCACAGGACTCATTGCTGCTTTTACAGATCCAGACTAACACGGCTACCCCTTTGATACTTGACAAGATGATCATGTAGAGATTGTGTGTAATATCTGTTTAAATGCTGAAATACTTAGGATTTTGTTTCAATATTGTGACTACCTTTTGTATTCTTTTTCATGAACACATTTTAGTGAAGTTTAAACACATTCAATATCAGTGCCTGCCATTCACATTTTCGGTATAGATTTGACCTGAGGTAAGTAAAATGAATGGGGTGTAGGCAGGGCCAGCTCCAGGCACCAGCGTTCCAAGCAGGGGCTTGGGGCGGCAGTTAGAAAGGGGCGGCAGTGTTTCCGTGGCGCCGGCAATTCGGCGGCAGCTCCTTTGTTCCGCTGCCCGCAGCGGCAAATTGGCGGCAGCTTCTCCCTTTTGCCGTCCGCGGCAGCAGTTTTTTTTCACTGCTTGGGGTGGCAAAAACTGTAGAGCTGGCCCTGGGTGTAGGCTCTAGTATCAGTGATGGAGGTCATCACAGTCTGAGTCTGACCAATTCTGGTATAGTTTTTAAAGTCCTATGCCATTGCTCTTGTGCAGGTTTAAAAAAATAAATAACCTGAGAGCAGCTGAACTCTGCAGAGTGGGTAGACAGCCTGATGATTCTGGTCAGTGTTTGATCAAAACCCACTGATGATTACACACTTTGGGGAGTGTCCCCTTCATTGATGTTGAGATCTGCAGAAGTCAAAGATTCTGTTTACTACCCAGCTATTTTGACTTCCTGCTGCTGCGTATCCAACTCCCTTAGGCTGCTGAAAAGGAGGCAGTTTCTCCTATGTCTGGTCTTCCCTACAGCACATGTCCTAACCTGAACAGCCTCATACTTTAGGGAGTTTTAAATACAGAGCTGAATTTTGCAGTTTGGAGCCAGTAAAACCCTGGATCCAAACATGAACTTCAGCGAAAGTTTGTATCTGTATCTTTGTAATTGAGTTCCATCTCTGCTGTATAGGGCATGTGACATTGTTTCTGGTCCAAGATCATGGCCCCCAACTCTGTGCACACAGTGGAGAGAGTGACATTGAACCAAGAAAAGGGAGGCCTAGGAAGCAGCTTGTGAGACTGTGTATGTGGAGGTGGGTGATAGACAATTCTGTGATATATTGTGGCTGAGTCACAGATTTTAGTAATCTGATTTTTTTTTTGCAAAATTTCCCATCACTAACTTCGCTGAATTAAAAAAGCAACATGAATCAAAATCATTGCACACCAAAAGGACTCACTTTCCAAATTTTTACAACCATTTCTAATAAAATTTATTAAGCATCATTAGCTCATTTAAAAAAAAAAAGTAAAATGTTTAGATGTTCAAGAGTGGGTTTGAAAGACAAATGAGAAGGATACCTGAAAGAAACTGGAACAAAGGACAGTAACTATAGGGGGTATAAGTGATTGCTGGACCCAGACTAGAAGGAGACTAGTCTCTAAAAGAAGCTTACTGAAACATCTCTGAGTGTGATATTTTATCTTATTCAGTTTCTTCCTGTATTAGGCATAGACTTGCATGTTTTATTTTATTGTTTGGTAATTTACTTTGTTCTGTCTGTTACTACTTGGAACCACTTAAATCCTACTTTCTGTATTTAATAAAATAACTTTTTACTTATTATTTAATCCAGAATATGTATTAATACTTTGGGGGGGGGGGAACAGCTGTGCATCTCTCTCTGTTACAGAGGGCGAGCAATTTGAGTTTACCCTGTATAAGCTTTATACAGGGTAAAATGGATTTATTTGGGGTTTGGACTTCGTTGGGAGTTGGGCATCTGAGTGTTAAAGACAGGAACACTTCTTAAACTGCTTTCAGTTAAGCCTGCAGTTTGTGGGATGTGGTTCAGACCTGGGTCTGGGTTTGCAGCAGGCTACGGTGTCTGGCTCAAACCAGGAAGGGCACTGAAGTCCCAAGCTGCCAGGGCAAGAAAGCAGGGGCAGAAGTAGTCTCAACACATCAGTTGGCAGTTCCCAAGGGGTTTTCTGTGATATAACCCGTGACAACCATATCACATTAACAATGGGGAGAAAAATCAACCATCCCCCTACAGTTGAAGGAGTGAGTCAGCTTCCCAAGTTGATTTTTTTGGGGGGGGAAGGGGGTGTCAAATATTTATACCGCCACTGGCATTTAGCTACATCTTAAAGGTTATACCATGACCTTTGCATATATGGTATTTAACTCAGATTTTCAAGTATTTTATGATTGAGCCAGATACTTTTCTGTCTGTATTAAAGATAATTTGCAAAGGAAAAATGAGCTTTGACTCCTTTTGTTACTTTATGATGCATAAAAAAGTCATAAAAATGTTGACTTTTTAAAAAGTGTGCATAATGTTTACCTTAAATACTTGTCTTGTCTACTCTGAAGATTTTATGGATGGTGACGAACTGGTAGGATTTCCTTTCTGGCTTTGAAGGAAGTTAAACATAATTGAGAGGACCACAGATTAGTGCTCAGAGCTCTTTAAAACTTTTTTGTTGACACTTATTTGACTAAAACACTTTGGAGAAAAGCTCTGTCTTTTTTTAAAGATTAAAAGCTCTCCTACCCCTGTAATCAGGACTGAGAAAGCTGCTAATCTGTATTACTGAGGCCTCTGTCCTCTTGAAACATCAGAGATGGCCAGACTTTGACAATAAATTAATCATGAAGTAGGAACATCTTTTCCCCCCTTCTATCCTCTAGGAAAAGAAAAAGCCCTTCTGAGTCATCTGTCCATCATAAAGAAACAAGAGGGACACAAAGCTATTTTTTTCCTCCTTATTTGAAAATCTGGTGCCATCCACTCGGCCACACTGTGCATTATGGACACCCCATTATGGACTCATCCCAAGAAGGGGAAGGCATTGGATGAGGTGGCAGTAGGTGGGTGGCAATGATTCTCCATCTGGCAGGTGGGGGGAACATTCTCACCTTTTCATGAGCTCCAGGGGATGATGGGTGGTAACCACACCTAAGTAGGGCAACAGTGCCTTTCCACTGGCTGCCATACTACAACCTCCTAAGCTCTGCCCCCACACCTGTATAAGCCCCTGTAGACACTGGTATAGCAGTGGGAGGTCCCTACCAGGTGAAAACATGGATCCATTTGGCTGTGTGAGCCACCCCACCAATATGGGCCATTAACTGACAGGTAGTTGTGCATCCTGTGCAAAGCGAGGTGAAATGCAGCAGTTGATGCTTCCCCTTCTGTGCCATTCCCCGTCCTGTCTGGGCATAGGTCCGTCTTGGTGTCACACTGCATCCCATATTCTTCAGAGTTGTATGATTATAACACTTATGCATCTGGTACCAGATGCATCTTGCGAGGTGTCATTGGAAAAGTTATGATTAGCTGAATATGATTATCCTATTTGTGTGCATGTATTTTTGTATCTAAATTTATGAATATTGATTATGTATCTGTATTTCAAATGTGGTGACACCCACTAGGCAAAATGCTGGTTGAGAAGGGCCTATTCAAGTTAATGGGCCATTAGGGGAAACAAAAAGCCTTAACAGAAGCTTATTCCCCCACCTGGTGAGCCTTCCTGAGAATGCTCCAGACAGCCTATGGATAATGGTTGCTGTGACTTGGCAAGGCATGCAAGGGCATGTGACCAGACCACATGACAATGAACTTCATTTTGGTACCCGTATTTTTCCACAAGCTGGTCTGGGAACTGAGTTTGGAACAAAGGGATCCCACCATATGGAAAAGCTATATGAGGCGGGGAGTGACTTCTGGGCTCACTCCCCACACAACAGAACTCCTGGAAACACCTGAGGAACAAAGACTGAACCGGGGGAAGTGCTGGTCCCAGGCTAAGGGGATTTCTAACCTGTGCATGGAAACTTGGTGGACTGCCTGTATCATCAGTCAGTGTGAGAAACTGCTAATTCAAACCCTATCAATCTAGTATGAAAGACTTAGTTTGCATTTTTGCTTATTTGCTAGGTAATCCACTTTGATCTGTTTGCTGTCACTTATAATCACTTAAAATCTATCTTTTTGTTTTATGTTTTATCTAAACCAGTGTGCTCTTAAGTGAAGTGTCTAGGGAAAATCTCAGCTTGGTTAACACAAGCTTGTTGTGCATATCTTTCCCACATCAATGAGAAAGTGAACTATATTAATGAGCCCACTTTGTACAGATCCCTGTGTAGGGTAAGATGGTATAATTCTGGGTTTATACTCCAGCAGGACAGCTGGGAAATTGGCTGTATGTCCTTGAGTGGCTTAGGTAAAGCACTCAGGTAACTCAGTTGGGCATGTAGCGCCACCTGCTGTCATATTGGATGATAACAGGGCCTGATGAGGCTGGCTGAATCTCCAACAAAGCAGTGTGAGAGCGGCCTGCCCAGGTAGGGGGTTAGAGCCCACAGTGGTTCCCACGGCTCCCTGACTGTACCCTGGGGTGACAACCCATCACACTTGCTCATGCTTCTGTGGAGGACATTACGTTGGTGGCCTTCCCTAGTGGACAACTTCCTCAGTGGATGCCACTACAAACACACAGCTATGGCAACACTGATCATCCCCACCACCACCCAAAAGCTGTCACCCTATGACTGCACAATACCTCTGATTTTGGGTGTTATGGGGATAGATGAGGCAATATGGCATGCTTGCTGAAGTCTCTAAGAGCCCTGGAATGCTAATGATGGTCTTGATGCCACACACTTCTTCACTGCTGGCAGCTGCAAAGTGGTCAAGGCCCACAGCTAGTCTGCAAGGCATCTCATGAAACTTTGTCCCTGACCAGATCCTGCCACTTGTGCTTACACCTTGGTAGCATGGCTATCCACCCCAAAGATGACACATTGTTGGCACTACTTCTTCAGACCATTTGCCTTCTGGTGATCTCTTGTCTTCTGCCCCTGGATAACCTTGATGTTTATGATGACCATGCCAACCAACATATCTGCCTTTGCAGTGGACCAATTTATTGGCAGCCTGCTGTGGGCATTGCCCTTGCTATGTGGCTGCCCCTCACTGTCTTTGTCACTCCCCTGGGGAATGTGGCTACTATGGCATCTTTTCACTTGATGTCTCTCATTTGCAGCTACTTGTCTAGCATAACCTACTGCACCGGGTACAGTGTTTCAACTGATGTATGGGTGTGGCTTGTCCCAGCCCTCATGCTGTGTTTGGAGAGGGATGCCTGTCTTGTTGGTGTGATTCCGCATGCCTGTCATGCTGTCTGCAAACCCTCTCAATTGTTACCAGGGATTGCTGTGATTTGCTGGCTGGCCATATGGGCTTTGGTATGTCCTAGCTGTAGTGCTTTTCCATTAATGCTTGTGGTCAGTGCAGACTTGGCCTCTGCCCTACCTGCCACCGCTGGGGCATTGCTTGTGGGTACCTGTGTAGTGGGGACTGGCAACTGAGTAAGCCAACCTCGGGGAATAGCTATGGGTTCCTGCTGTGGTTCTCTCTATGATCCATAACTCTGTCAGCATCAGTGCGTGCATTTGTGGTCATTTTGGGTGTGTGCAGGTCAGTGGGAATGACTCCAGGATCAAGACTGGTTTGCCTCTGTGGTACAAGATGCTACTGTATTTCTTCTGGAGCAAGCCATGGCCACTGTGGTGGCCTTTCCACCAGCCACAATCTGAATGTGATCCCTGACAGCTGTGAGTGTACTCACCAAGTTACCAAGTTACAGCTGTGAGTGTACTCACCAAGTTACAGAGGTTTGCTTTGTTGCTCAATCTATACTGTATGTTGCATGTGCAGGTCCTTGATTTGACTCTCTGTGACAGCGTGTACAGTAGCTGTCGTGAGCAGTCTGATTTTTCTCCATCTCAGTGTGTTGACCTTGTGGCTGTGCAGAAGGGTTGGGATCCAGGAACGTTGGGATTTTCATGGAGAAAGGTTATGTGTGCAGTTTGCTGAGAGGGTGGTGGGGAGCTGCACTGTGGGATTGCACAGGTGATGACATGGGTCTTAGTGATCACACATCTGGTACTGTGCATCCACAGCTCTATTGAGGTGTACACCGTGCTCTGGGGTTGCTTGACCAACACCTGTGGTGAGCTAAATCTCATAAAGGGACCGAGGGGGCAAATCTGGAGCTTGAGGGAGAGAGCCCAGGCATTGAGGGCTCATAGATTCGTAGAGTCCAAGGTCAGAAGGGACCATTGTGATCATCTAGTCTTACCTCCTATAGAACACAGGCCACAGAACTTTCCTAACATAATTCCTAGAGAATTTCTGTTTTAGAAAAACATCCAATCTTGATTTTAAAATTGTCAGTGATGGAGAATCCACCAAGACCCTTGGTAAATTGTTCCAATGGTTATTTACCATCACTGGTAAAAATTTACACCTTATTTCCGGTCTGAATTTGTCTAGCTTCAACTTCCAGCCATTCGATCGTTTTATACCTTTCTCTTCTGTTAGATTTAATAGACAATTGTAACATATGGACTGTAATCAAGTCACTCCTTAACCTTCTCTTTGTTAAGCTAAATAGATTGATTTCTTTCAATCTATCGGTATAAGGCATGTTTTCTAATCCTTTAATCATTCTTGTGGCTCTTCTCTGAATCCTCTCCAATTTATCAACATCTTTCTTGAATTATGGACACCAAAAATGGACACAATTCCAGCAGCAGTCGCACCAGTGCCAAATACAAAGGTAATATAACCTCTCTACTCCTATTTGAGAGTCCCCTGTTTATGCATCCAAGGATCATATTAGCCCTTTGGGGCCACAACATTGCTCTGGGAGCTCACATTCAGCTGATTATCCACCAGGATCCTCAAATCTTTTTCAGAGTCACTGCTTCCCAGGATAGTGTCACCCATCCTGTAAGTGTGGCCTACATTCTTTGCTTCCAGATATATACATTCACATTTAGCCATATTAGAATGCATATTTTTTGCTTGGACCCAGCTTACCAAGTGATCCAGATCACTCTGTCTTAGTGACTTGTCCTCTTCATTATTTACTAATCTCCAATTTTCATATTTCTGTCAACTTTATCAGACTTTGTTTTTTTCCACATCATTGATAAAAATGTTAAATAGTGTAAGGTTCAGAACCAATCCCTGTGGGACCCCACTAGAAACACAAGATGATGATTCCCCATTAATAATTACATTTTGATACCTATTAGTGAGTCAGTTTTTAATCCATTTAATGTGTGCCATGTTAATTTTATATCATTCCAGGTTTTTAGTCAAATGTCACGCTGTATTGAATCAAACACCTTACAGAACTCTATTACATCTACATTATTACCTTTAGCTATCAAACTTGTAATCTTATCAAAAAAGATACCAAGTTAGTTTGACAGGATCTGTTTTCCATAAAACCATGTTGACTGGCATGAATTATGTTGCCCTCCCTTAATTCTTTATGAATTGTATCCTGAGTCAGCTGCTCCATTATCTTTCCTGGGATTGATGTCAGACTGACAGGCCTACAATTACCTTGGTCATTCCATTGATCCTTTTTAAATATTGGCACCACCTAAGCTTTCTTTGAGTCTTCTGGAACTTCCACAGTGTTCCAAGAGCTATTGAAAATTAGCATAAATGGTCTTGGGGCTGTGGCATTTTTTTCTCTTTTGCAATGTATGTACCAGTTCTCTATTTGGGGGACGAGACACTCTCCCCTGTCACATGGATGAATCATTATGCCTGGTTTCACACTGTCTGCAGGGCACTAGGGTAGCCCTGAGCCGTACTCTGTAGTACCGGTTGATGTGAACAGTATGAAGAGGAAAGTAGTAGGAGACATTTGGGCATTTCCTTATGCTGTCACGTGGACTTTGGTCTCCAAGTCTGTCAGGTCAATGAACTTCTGCATTCAGTTCACTCGTAAATTGTTTTAAAAATGAAACACAAAAACTCTATCTTTAAACTCTTTGCACAGCAGAGGGAGCTGAAAGTTAAAGAATGTATTCATTCTGTGCTAGTCTGAAAAAGTTCAGGACGGGGGTGGAATAATGCATGAGGCTTTTTCATTCCCGCTCTGGGAGATGATGGACATTTATTCCAAACTGTGAAGTGAGTCAGAGGATGTAAAGCCTCAGGTGCTAATGCAGTGTAAGTTATAATATGTAAGACAGCAGTGTTGAGTCAATATAGCGCTTGATTGTATTACTTTCAACTAATATTAAAATACCTCTCATCCTTGTGTAATCATATTCACAAATATAACTTAAAAGGACAATTTAAATCAGAGGTTTTTGTATGTATTGAGTGACTTTTTCAATTAAATGTAAAAGTGTTTATAAAGCATCTTGTGAATGTTTCAAAACTCCTTTTTTTGTGTTTTTTCCTGTGTTGGCTTTTTAAATCTTGGTCTAATACAGTCAACTGTTTGTGCATGTTTTACACATGCAGTTTAGAAGTGTTTTTGAAAATGGGGTAATTCTTGTCTTTTTCGCTAATCAAACAGAGTCTGAAATTCCAGAAACATAAGCAGTAGTTTAATTTGTAATTGCAATTAGACTTTCCCTGGATGAAGAGGAAGATGACATGATCTCTGTAGAAATTCAGGTTGTACCTTGTACCCATTTAGAATTAATTGATTTAGTGTAGACCTGTAATCATCTGTCTGGCTTTCCATTTGGGCCTGATCTTGCAGGCTTCAAGATCGGGCCTAGTAGTTACACAATTAAGTTCTATGAAACATCTTCTCCCTACTAGTATGGTGATCAACTTTCCAATTGTGACTTCATATTTTTAATTCATTTAATTTATTGGGCTTTATTTCATTTCAGACCATCCAGTTACTCTACCTAGTAGGCTGTAGTTTGCTACATTTGTAGCTATTGGACTACAACCAATTAATCAGCCAATATCTCTGAAGGAGACAGAGTCATCAGTACAACACCTGCTTGGCCTGTCTTACTCTTGTCTGTATTATTCATATCCTTGCTCTGTTTTAGAAATCTCAAGAGAATATGATAAAGATAGCTCTGGTGAGTTGGAATTTTTTTACATCTGAAGTTAAAATAGCTGCTTATCTCATCTAATTGAGCTATTCAGAGTTTCTGCTCATTTGTAGGTTATTCACTTCCTTTCCATGTAGAGTTGGATAGTTTTAATGGCTGTAAATTTAACTTGTCATGATCACCCTAGTGACTATAACACATCAAAAAAGATACTACTATATTATCTACTATTGTGGTGTGGATTCACACCCCTGATCAACAGAGTTATATCCATGTTCATTTATTATAGTGTAGACCTGGCCTCAGGAGTATGAAAAATCCACACTCCTGAACACCGTAACAGAAGTATAATCTAGGTAGCATTCATCACTATGTCTTTTTTACAGGTTCCCATGTCCCATTTAGGGCTTATGTCCTGCCCTCCGTTCCCATAGGTGTCAAGGCTTGGTGCTGTCAGCCATTTTGAATTTTTTTTTTGAATTATTTTTATGTTTGACTAGGGGGAATGTTGCGTGCTTGTGTTTTGATACATTTGGTTGATTGTTTAGAGAAAAAGCTTGAAAGAAAAAAGTGAGAGAGCTTAAAGATAAAAAAAAAAAGAAAGCTTTGGTAAGGTTTAGAGGGGAAAAAAGGAAAGAGGTTAATAAAGAGAAGAAAGATTGTTTGGTTAGGTTTAGTAAGGAGAGATGATTTTAAAGGCTTAGTTTAGCATGTTATTAAAGAATAAAAAATTGAAATAAATTTAAAACACTTTTAAAATATCAAGTTAGGTTAAAAAAGAACACATGGCAAAAAAAAGGGAATTTTATAAAGTGGAGACTGTTTAGTAAGCAGATGGTAAAAAGTATAAAGGAGGTTAATAGAAAAGCATTTAAAATATTAAATATAAGGGTAGGTTAAAAGAGCATTTAAAAAGAGTTAAATAAAAGAGAAACATATAAAGATAGGTTAAAAGAGAACACGGCAAGAAAAGGGAAAAGAAAGCCCCTTTGCAAAGGGCAAAGATAGACAGCACGTGGTTGACTCAGAGAGAGAGAGATTACTTACCCTTGCGGCCCCTCCTGGGGAAAGAGGGTGCTTCCAAGGGTCAGAACCCCCTCAGACTAATTATCGCCGCCTTTGGATCGGACCAATCAGATGATGTTCTACAGCTGCGTCATAGAATACATTTCCCTGAACCAATCCTACAGTCCCTCTTCTTCCCCTCCCTACCCCCTCCTTTAATTGCCTTTTTCTTATCTAAAAGAACAGACCCCAAGCATCTTTCCCGCCAGGTAGCACTTTTACATAGGTGCTTTAATAAAGATTAAAGATTAAAACCATCGCTTTGTGACTACATGAAGCTCAGAGATAGATTATGTGAGAGCACCCCCACTCCTAGACTTTCCCCCCATACTTTAGCACTTTCTAAACATGCCATGTTTCATTATATACAGGGTTTTTTTACATTTAACATGAAAATACAACATTGAGATGTAACATAACATGACCTTTTTTGAGGATATTCTTTATGCAGTAAGGCCTATTTGAAGCATGATGTTTGTTTTTTTTTAAAGTTTTTTAACATGAAAAAGCAGTATTGACTGAGCTGTAACAAAACAAGGCCCCTCTTACGGATATTTTGTAGAAGTTTAGTGAACTAAAAAGGCTTAAAATACTAGCCTATCCTTTAAAAAATAGTGTTTTTAAAGTACCAAAACAGCAGCTAGGTAAGAATATGAAAACTGACAATTGAGGGGAGTTTACATATGTGTTTTAATGACCTCCACCCCAAAATTAACAAAAAAATAAACAAGATTGCTTTTTAAAGTTGGGTTTTATACCAAAAAAAAACCAAGAAAAAATTAGCTTAACTGTTTTTCTCCAGAGATAAGGAGTCTGCTCCCCGCCGAGACTTTTCAACCCCCCCCCCCGTCTAATTTTTTAAAAATCTAAACCAAGGACAAACAAATTTTTAAAAAAGCCACAGCCACAGGAATCAGGCCATGGGGGTAAGAAAGTTGTCCTGAGTTTTAGGGGGAATGTTGATAACTCTTTTTAGTGAAACAGTTTTGTAGGCAGCCATTCTGTGTTCGTTGTTATGCTTTAGCAAGGGCAAGCATTTGTCATTCGGAAGCACTTTCCCACTTTATGAGGTATTATCTCCCCCATCCTATGGCCTATCAGAAATATTAACAAAAACAAACTTAAGGGTACTTTGTGGCAGTGCCTGCAAAGCAACAATTACAATTTTGTTGATCATTATCTTGCCTAGAGAATATATTTTTGTTTTTATAAAACACTTTTTTATGCAAACTGTAACCCTAGATGCCGTACAGCATTCAACAAAATGAAACAGTAGAGGAGAGACCTGAGACATTGTTGAAATCAGAGGGTTATGATTAAGTCCTAATGCAGAGGGCCTAGGGTGGAAAATGAAAAGGTACAGCTGAAGTGGAAGATGGTATGATTTTAAGAGGGGTTCTGGGGCTGCTTTGCAGTGGTCCAGATGCCCCAACAGCCTATATCCCTCATGCACAAGCACCAGGACTGGATGGGGTGGGTGGGCCTTTGTTAGAGGAACAGGCCGCTCATATACCTCTTCTTGTTGTTGACAAACTGTAACCCAACTGCACGCATACCATGGGGGCAACCTACTTCTTTTTTGACGAACCCCACACCCCTTGAACTCCATAAAAACATGCTTCACACAGTTATTTTCAACTATTTTATTTTATAACACGCCCTGTTTTGTTCCCAAAACATGTTCTAACTGTTAGTGTTTTTTCTTAGCGAGGTTTTATAATTTGCTGAACGAAGAAGACGTTCAACATTTCGCATTAAACATTTATCTGTCGGTTTGATTTCATTTAAAATGCTATTTGGGTCCTCGGCCTCTGTCACTTTGTCCACCAATTCTGCCCCTAGAGCTAACTGTTCCTGGGTTAAACAGAGGCACTGCAGCGCATCCCAATGTGGTGATGATGATATTTAACACACTCTTCATACACAAACTACTGCTAATTTCTTTAATTTTACAGTTCACATCATCTAAAGACCAGTACATACAGTCATCATGCCTCTGACTGAGGGCATCTATAGCACACCCAGGAAAATCCTCATTTTGTTTCTCTCTCAGGCAGCTCTTGATGATTTCATGCACAGCCTCTCGTACAATTGGATGTATCACGGTTTTACGGTTATGAACTTGCACAGGCTTAATACTGAATTTCTCCCTCAACTTTAGATAGTACAGGCCTATAGAATAAGCATCCTCCTCTGTTACAGCATTCCATTGAGCATCTGGTTTTGGGTCTGGGCAAAAACAGATCGGGCCCAATCCACTCGGCGTCGGTGTCCAGAACCTCCAAGCCCTCTGAAGAACCATCGCTCAGCTGCTGAAAAAATGTACAGTAAGACATACGTGTAAGGCTTCTTTGTACTTTTTCATAACATGATTTTAAAACCTTTTACACCATGTATCAAGAGACCCCTTCCATATGCAGCTTTTAAAAACAACAAACACAATATGTCTCTGGGCAGGCTTGATCCAAAAGGCTCTAGCTAACTGAGCACCAGTGACCGGGTCCCTGCCAAGCCATCCCTTGAACGTTCTTACATAGAACATTCCTGTGCCTCGTCTCCATACAACCCTTTGTTTGAATTGTTTAGGTTCTCCCACCCTGGGTCCGGAGTCTCAAATAAATCTTGGCCCAGTGGTCTGGCCTCTTGTTTCTCCACTGTGTCGTTCTTGTGGGTACAGACATCATTAGCTATCCCTGTTTCCCCACTCCCATGACCCATCTCAAACACTGTTTGCCACAACTGTATGTTTGTTTCTTCAGGTCCCATAGCAGCAACCGTATAACGTCTCTTCATGAGAGGCTTGACTGCCGATGTTGGTCAGAGCCTTCTAGGTGCAGCCATCTTTAATCATCAGACCCATTTAAATAGAAGCTCCTCCTTACTTAGGGAGGGAAAGCAACAGCAGTCCTAAACTATTGGCTAAGAGTACCATAAGAGTACTCAAAATTTCAAAATGGCCGACGGTGCCAAACCTCGACACTAATGGAAATGGGAATGGAGGGCAGGATATAAGCCCTAAATGGGGCGTGGAAACCTGTCAAAAATACATGGTGATAAATGCTATCGAGGTTATGCTACTCACAGGTATGCTGACCAAACTCCCAGCGTGAATGTAACTAGGTCAATACAAGAATGTTAATGTTTCTGTTACTGTTACCATTGCTCGGGGAGGTATACTTACACCAACAGAAACTCCTCCTCCTAGCACACACAAGTTTTTCAAACAGGAAAAAGAAAAAAGGAATTTTATGTGTGATTTGTGTAGCAGTAATGCATGGTGTTGAGAACAGTCTCTTTAGATTATTGTCTGCAAATAAGCTGAAATATTTAGAACTTTGCATAATGTACTGTAAAGGGATTTTATTTTTGTTTAAATATGTCAGGGTAATCTTGTGGCAAATGCTGTGGGAATTGCGACTGTTTTCATCAGTTTGAGTAAAGAGGCATAAATTGTGCACAAATTGTTGTTGCTTTGGGGCGGTAAAGATTTAGTGATTAAAAAAGAGGATTATTTGTTACAACAGAGTCACAACTGTGTGAATATAATAGCTAGTTGAAATCACTTTAATGCAGACATGCATCTTTTTTTCTATTTCTTATTTTAAAAGGAGAAATTTTTTATATAGATCTGAAAACATTTAAATACACTATGTTGCAGTCCACATTGTGTACCCGAATCACTTTATTTGCACTGGTAATGCCCTTATATTTGCATAGTACTACTTCTTTCTGACCTTTTTTTATGGAAGGTTCTCATGAAAGTACTGAACCAGCTTTATCCTGCTTAGTTCACAGCCTAAGACTGTGTCTTTCATGTGTCTAAGAAGGCTAATTTGTCCATTTTCATACAAGTAAATACAGGAACTGATACAAGATCACAGCACAAGGTGGTTTAGTAAAATCTTAGAAGTAGAATGATTCAGAAGCAAGAATGGTTTTATATCAGGCTGGAAGTCAGAACTCCTGAGTTCACATTAAATTTGGGTAGCCTTTATTTTCTATTCTAGGCTGCTGTGTAGTGTTTGTTTCACCGCAGAGCCAGCTGCATTACAGAAGTCAATAAAATGATCCTTTTATATCCCTTACTGATAGTGCCAAGATGGTGTAATTGAATTGTTAGTAGCTTTTATCCAAAAGTCCTTATATGTAATTACAGAGTATTTTTATTGTTAAAACATTTCCCATCCCACCTCTCCCATTTTCCTCATTGACTTACTTCCTTTTATTCTAACAGACTTCAATGACTTGTGGAACAGTCTGCAAATTTCTCACTGGCATTCTGAAAGGCACTCCAGCAGCCTATCATAACAGCTTTCAATGCATTTTCTGTGTAAAAAGCCCAATGGCTACAGCACATGTGACAGTGAATAAACTCTTTACTATCTTAAACAATTATGAATGAATTTTAGCTTTATTTGGTTGAAGATGAAATATAATTCTGTGTATTTCATTAGGCTATCACTTTGAAAATTAAAACAAGATTTATTTTCTGTGCCTGAGCCAAGTTGTTTTTTTTTTTTAAGTTAAAGCTTCTGCCTGATGTAGAAAGAGAAGAATAGTCATGTACAACGGAAGGAAAGGATCACGGTGCTTATGACACAAACGAGAACAATTTTAGGATGTTTCTTGCTATAGGATGTTTCTTGCTGCAGGAGGAAAAGCAGTGGGAAAGAACTGCAAATCTTAACTGATATGGTCTAGATCTCAGGTGCGTTGTAAATATCCTCTTTATAGCACATAAATAACTCAGATCAGTTGAGTTAAGACTTGTAATAATTAGTATTTCCAGTACACTGTTCATCTGCAAAGCTCTTCACAGTGTTGGTTGGTGTTCCCATTATAGAGTTGAGAAAAGCAAGGCACGGGGAAGATAAGTGATTTGTCCAAAGCCATACAGTGGTTCAGTAGCAGAGCTGGGGATAGAATCCTGTCTGACTCCCAGTCCCATTCTCTTCTAGATTGTGCTGCCACGCTCAAGCACTCAGTTAACTAGATGAGTACGTCTGGGGGAAATCAGAAGACATTTTCCATGGACGGCCCTTGACTCTGGAATTCACTCCCCCACCCAGTAAAACAAAGATTGCATGTGTTGACTTTCAGGAATGTTGTTTGACTTCTCTGTTTGCCTGGACTCTTCCTCTGAGGTGATTTGAAGAGGAGTAGATGAGGAAGGGGTCAGAGTGGCTGTTTTTAGAGTCTTTACTATCACTGGTGGTTGACCTTTTGTGTGAAAGGATTAATGCATTTGTTTGGTTTGAAAGATTCTTTTTTTCATGTGCCTAGAATGGGATCATTTTTATACACTGGAAAAATTAATATATGACAACTCCTTCCCCTCTTGTTATAGCAACCAAGCTAAGACCTGACCAGTCTCCCAAGTTATTTATTTGTTACAGGAACCTCCAATTGAGATATCCCCTCTCTTGCCCACACATCTGTTCTGTTTTCCTTTGCTGTCAGAACTAAGAAGTTACAGTTGTGAATCCATTTTTACTATCCACAGTTGCTGGCTTTATGATGCTGAGTATCTAAATGTCTCTAACGTTGTTTGCCTCAATCAGTGCTTAATTTGTAATGAAAGAGGTGCTGGGGCTCAAGCAATTTTTTTACATTCATAACTGATGCAGCAAGCCCTGGAGTGAAGGGGCTATGAACTGCCAAGCCTAGAGGTGATGGGGCTCAGCCCTGGCAAAAATTAAGCACTGGTCTCAATACACTTCAAAATATCAAAAATAATAAAAATATTTGAGGGGTCGGGTGTGGGTTTTTGTTTTTTTTGTTTTTGTTTTTTTTCCAATTTAAGGCCAACATTTTCTGCCTACAGTTAGGCAGCCAGATCATATTTTATCACCTTTGGTAAACTGGCCTATTTTTTCAGAGGTGCCAAGAGTTCACAATCTAACACCACTGAAAATCAGGTCACTTTTATATTTAGATACTTACATTTTGGATTTAGGTGTCAACTTTAGGCATCAAGAATCCACTGAAGTGAGTGAGGCTTTGCACAGGTGCAGGGATCTTCTCATATGTTTCTTCTTTCAAGAAAGGAGTCCAAGTTGATTTGAGTGTTTGTGGGTGTTTTCCCAGTCTGTGTCTGTTTCCGTCTGGGAATCAAGATATTTACATACAAATCTATCTTCATTTTCTCTCTGCTCAGACCAGATCATAGAGGAGAAAAGAATTTAAGACCATAGAATTTGTTTTGCTTAAAATTCACATAATCTTTAAATGCATACAAAGTCTTTGAAGAATATTTCTCTTTGGTCATAGTAGTAGTCCATTTATCATTGTGTTTGATATTTTCTCTGGTGAAAAAGACTTGGATAAAACATTTGTATGAAATTATGCAAACAGAGTTCAGAGGAAAACACAGTTTTAATTACCTGTTTATGTCTCGTTTTTTTTTTAAACTTGTAGAACAAAAAAGGCATGCTTTCAGAAGCATGAAATGGGAACCGAAAGTTTAAAAAGTTCTGTGCAAATTGACCTATTTTAGCTAAAAATAGAGATGAGCTGAACTTAGGCCCAGTCGTCCAGCCCTCACTCCAATGAGTGGTCCAATTAAAATCTATCTTGAAAATGTTAATGTACCTTTGGATACAAAGAAAATGATTTATTGGCCCTAGGGTATAGGGAAGTAAAATTTACCCTTCAGTACCAGATGAGACCATCAGTCCATCTAGACTAGAATACTGCTCTGTCAGAGGCAAATAGCAACCCAGCAGCTTCCACAACATGCTAGATATAATCAGTTTCTCCCTGACATCCACAGTGGATCAGCTTAACCCTGGGCCCTGAAGCATGATATTTCATTACCTTAGCTGGCATAAAAACGAGGAGTCCGGTGGCACCTTAAAGACTAACAGATTTATTTGGGTATAAGCTTTTGTGGGCAAAAAACTCACTTCTTCAGATGCTTATGCCCAAATAAATGTGTTAGTCTTTAAGGTGCCACCGGACTCCTCATTGTTTTTGTGGATTCAGACTAACACAGCTACCCCTCTGATACTTGTCATGAAGTAAATAAATAAATCCCGCTATTTATTTGACTCGATCTTGTGTTATGTCACAATAGGTCCTTGGAAGTTTTGTATTGGAACTACTACCAAGCTGCTATTACCATTATTTTATTGAGAAGTAGGACTAAAAGTCAGACTTCCAGAAATGGGATTGGAGCATTTGAAAATGCTGGATGGCTCACACTATGGTGATGTTCTGTCAAGGCAGTACTTCAGGGAACTATAACAAATTGTAGTTTTGGGAGTACTGCTATCACATATTGTAGGTGGAGGGGTATGGAGTTATACATGGATAATTGGTATTTGCAAGATCTCTCATATCCTAGTGTAATAGCTTTTTACTGTCATGTTGTTGTTACTGAACCGTAACTGCACAATATAAACTTCAGTTTTCCTGAAGAGGTAAATTTCATAGAGCTGTTGATGGGCGTGAAACATTATTAGTGAGTGTCAAGGTTCCCTCCCCACTCTGAACTCTGGGGTACAGATGTGGGGACCCGCATGAAAGCCCCCCTAAGCTTATTTCTACCAGCTTAGGTTAAAAACTTCCCCAAGGCACAAATCCTTTGTCCTTGGAGGGTACGCTGCCATCACCAAGTGATTTAGACAAAGAATCAGGGAAAGGACCTGATTTGGAGTTCCTATTCCCCCAAAATATCCCCCCAAACCCTTACATCTGCTTTCCTGGGGAGGCTTGAGAATAATATCCTAACCAATTGGTTACAAAGTGAGCACAGATCAACCCCCCTGGGTTTTAGGACGCTGAAAAAATCAATCTGGTTCTTAAAAGAAGAATTTTATTTTAAAAAAAGGTAAAAGAATCACCTCTGTAAAATCAGGATGGAAGATAATTTTACAGGGTAACAAAAGATTAAAAAACACAGCAGAACTCCCTCTAGGCTTAGTTTCAAAGTTACAAAATACAGAAATAAACCTCCCTCTAGCAAGATAATCTAATGAGCCTTGCCTTACTTTCTTTCTCTTTTTGCAATATTGAGACTCATTTTAGGATGGTTTGTAGGAGGAGTTGTCTGACCTGATGCGTCTCTGCTTCCCAAGAGAACACACAAACAAAGCCTTTCCTCTTGCGCCCCCGCCCCCCAGATTTGAAAGTATCTTCTTTCCCATTGGTCCTTTTGGTCAGGTGCTAACCAGGTTATTTGAGTTTCTTAACCCCTTACAGGTAAGGAGGAATTCTAGGCTACAGAGCTGTATGGTTATGACAGTAAGTGTCAGGATGGTAACTGAAAGCCCATCTATAACTAGTTACATCACATCGAAGGTGCTAATCCTAAAGCCTTTTTGCTCACAAGGTGTTCACAAATACATCTGCTTCTAAGAATTATTCATTTTTGTTCAGTTTGCTGAAAATGTCAGTTTAAGCAGTTAGCCGATGAATTTAAAATAGCTTCACTATCTCCAAGTTAGTGCACCTTCCTCTAAATTTCAGCTATTATTCTGCCATAGGGTTTTATTTGCATTATGGTATTTCAGAAGTAAGCTTAAAATGGGTGGGACCGGGGGAAAGATCCGCTGAATTTTACAAGTTGAAAACAATTACTTTCATAGAAGATATTTGCTATGTGTTTTGTGCAGTGACTTTTCCACTCTGAAGCAGATAAAGGGAATGAACATGTGACCAGAAACACTGGCCACATTATATAAAAACAAAACTTGATTCTTTATTTGAAATGTTTCTTATGTGTTGGCCACATCTTTGTATCCTGTGTCAAAAACTTTGATAACCAGTATAGTAAGCAGAACATATCTTAAATGCTAGTGTAGATCATGTCCCCTCTAAGTCCCTGGACTGTTAAATATTTATGATTTATAAGGGAAAATTGACATCTGCCAAAATCCTAATTTTTTAAAAAAGAAACAATCAATAAACATCATAGGGTAGCAAGCCTGTGCCTATATAGAATTTCATGGTTATCATTAAGCATACAGTGGTCACTCAAAACTTCATGTGGATAGTGGGAATAGAACTCAGCTCCTCCTTTAGAAGCAGAAGTGCTAATCACTGCAGCTAAAGCATGATCTCCAATAGCTATTAGTTGTCTAGGGCCTTTGATATTTCACCAGATATGCTTCCATCCAGGAGAAAATAGTGGCATGCACACACTAGCAAGTTCAATACAATATCTTTACAGACTTAATTCCCATAGCTATATTATAGTACTGAAGACTTAAAACCTTTAATGTGATTTGTTTACATTTTCCATTTCTCTCAGCTTGGACAATAAAAATTGGCGAGTCAATTTCACTTTGCCTTACATCTGCAATAAATAGCACCATGCTGCAATGTTTGGACTCTCCAAACCCTGCTTTGGCCTCTCCAAATTGCTTTGAAAGGCTGTTTCCCTGGCAGAGTTTCCAATCAATTGAAACATTACACACACATAGTATTCATAAAAATAAACGTATACACAGGCACACACATAAAATGCAATATATTATAACATTCGGTTTTATAAAAGTTTATTTTTTAAAAATTCTAAATGGTGTGCTTAATCTGACTTTATCAGTGACAGCGACTTCATGTACTATTGAAATGTAATTCCCTAGGTGCAATCTTTCTGCTTATCTAGAAATACTTTCCTGCTGTGTATGAAACTGAACAGCATACATGGTTTTTAGTTGTCTTGCTAGGTCTCCAGGAAGGTTCTCCTTGTTGCTTTGCCTCCTGGCATTTTTAAATCAGGAAGCTAACTTCAAATGCTTATGGATCGAGGAAAATAGGGTTTAAATATTGATGAAAATGAGCAATGTATGGTTCCCCCCCTGGACACGGTCATGCAGAGGTGAAATGGCAGCATTAAAACACATCCAGCACTTGCTTAAGGCTACTGGCTGTTCTGTCCTGGACTACATATTTTGTAAAAGTGTAGCGGCTGCCGATCTATAGGTATTAAATTTTAAATAACACACTGGCATTTGAGATAACTCATGTTGTCCATGAGAAAAGGTATCGAGGAACATATCTCAGCCGAAGTTTAGCTCACGCCAACTATGCGCCGAACAAGATGGTACCTGCCCTATGGGAGAGTCAGCCTATGGGTGAGAGTTGCCAAAGAGAAGAGAGAAAATGCCAAAACTTCCCACTTTAAAGGAGAGGTTTGCGACTACAATTTTACTGATCAATGGGCAACCGGGGCCCGCCCCTTTTCTGTGTGGAAGGAGGGACCGACGAGAATACGATTACTGCAGGCAGACAGATGGACACACAAGCCGACGGAGAGAGACCCACAGACACAAAGGCACGCTGCAGATGGTCACCCAAGGAGCCACACAAAGAGAGCGAGGGGCTCAAGAGGCTCAGATAACAGGCAGAGAGACAAGCGCGCACCCACCCCCGCCCCAGCTCCCTGCTGGTCAGTTTCACTCTCGCCCCAGACAGCTGTGCAGGCAAACGCCTCCGTTGTGGGCCTCCCCCTTTCTCCTCCTTCTCAGAAACCTCCAGCTGCGCGAAACTTCCCATCGGCTGCCCTGGAGGATCCCAGAATAGCCACAACGACATCCTCCTCCTCCTTCCTCCCAGTCCAAAGGCGAGCCGGAGAAAGGGGGAGGACGAAACAAGGCGGGGGAGCGGGGGTGGGCAAAAATGAGAAATGGAAGTTGGAGTTGATTGGTGCTGCTGAGAGGCTGATGATCGCATCTCAGGGTAGGGAGAGGGAGGAGGAGCGGAGCTGGGGGAAAGCTTGCGGGCGCCCACCCACCCCCAGTTGCTGCTGCTGCTTATGCTTTGATGCAAAGGAATGAAGAGGGGTTTCCTGACAGGAAAGCGTGTGGTTGATCCGAGGTGTGTGTGTGCTGGTGGCTGCAGACCTGCCGCCCTCTTTCCTCCCCATGCGGGCGCTTTCCCCCCTAGGCTCTGAGTCCTGGTCGCTCCTACTGCGGGATGGAGACGCATGCTTTCTGGCTAGTGCAACTTTTCCTTTTTGCGCTGTGCGGTAAGTAGCTGGCTTGCAAGCTGATGCTCAGACCATCTCGGGCAAATGATCAGTAAAAGCACCTGGAGAAGTTATTAGCACTCCTAACTTACTAGCATTTATGAGTCTTTGCTGTTCTAGGAAGGAGTTTTGTCTTAAATAACTTAAAGCATTTATTATATTACCCTAGCAACAAAAGTGTTTAACGTACTGGTTTGTGGGTTTCCCTTACAAGATAAAAGGAATCGATTTTTGCCAGGCATCTTTAGCTGAATGTAAATGTGGAAATGTAAACCCTTTCTACTAGTCCTGATTCTGCTGGAGAAGCAGAGCCCTTCCAGACAGGTGATTTCAATAAGGGTGTTTTCTCTCTGGCATGTAATAAAATCATACACAACCTCTCCCTCCCTAACTCCCACCTCACTTAAATTATTCAGTAACAGTTTGAGTAAGGGAGCCTGAAAAGAAGCCCTTCCCTAAGGCATTAATGAGTTTGTGGCTGTCCTCAAGGAAGATGTGCAGGGTTGTATTTTGTAAGGTTAGTGGCTTTTTAGTGTCATAGGCATTTTTGTGAGACTATATTAGCTGAAGTCTATTTTTAATATACAGCCCCAGCAAATGAGGTGAAAATAAAAAACTAGGGAAAGGCGACTGGGTTATAAAAGAACAGATCCTCTGTTTGGGGAGAGGGTTTTTCTAAGAGCAGAAGGAATCTCTTCCTGTGATATCAAGCACTGGGAACAGACCTCTAATAGTATCCCGGTGAGAAAGGAGAAGCTCTCTCCAGTCCTTTCCTTGTTTCCCCACACACGCCTTATCAATTAGTTACAGCGTGAGAGATGTGTACATTTCGCCCAGGGTGTTGGTGATGCCGTGACAGGCACGGAACCACCTCCTTCTCAGCCATGCCGCAGATGGCTGCTGTAAGAACTAGAGAACAAGAGTGAATAAATGTAAAAATAAGATACCAAAATCCTGAAAAGTGTTGAGAACTGAATTGGGGTTAGCTTGATTGTGCACCCTGGAACTGTATGGCTTTCTCCCCCTTTCTTCTCGCACTGATATTAACTAAGGGAGCACATTTTTCTGTAAAATAATCATCTTTGCCATGGTAGCTGGCTTCTTGTAGATTTGGCCAATTCCCAAAGTCCTCACTCAGGCACAGGGCTCATTTTCCTTGAATGAGAGCTGCAAGATTGGTAACTTAGGTGTTGACCACCAGCCCAACATCCCGTAAGCCAATTTTGCCAGGAGATGAGTCAAGAAATACATTACTATATATGCTCACTTTCCAGGAAGAATGAATTAATTAACTTCTGAATTATATTCATCCTTTTGACACTAGCTTCAGTGTGGGCTCCCTCTCCTCTCTTTGGGAAGCAGGGAATTTTCATGGTCCGGAGGCTGGATGATTCTATTTAGGATTTGCTCAAACAGCTACTTGTAATTGTGCAGATACCTTTCAGATTTTTCTCATTCTTTAACTTCAGTTTACACTATGTTGTTAATCACTGAGATTTCATTTTTTCCCCTTGTAGCTGTCTTTACGAATTCAAGATTTAAAACCTTACAGTCAAATCCAAAGTTACTGACCGAGTCTTATTCTGATCTTATTTACACCAGTATGACTCAGGTGATCACAGTGGAGTTACTCTTGATTTACACAGATGTAAGTGAGAGGAGAATCAGGCCCAGAGTATTTAAAAGGGTATTCCAAGTACTTTATAGGGGATAAAACCTTGCAAGACCAGAAGTTAGAGATCTTTACATGAAAAGGCCTCTAAATAAGAGGAACATCTGGTTCTGACAATTTTCAGAAATGACAGCCCTCTCATAACATTTTTTGCTTTTAAAAAAAGTAAAGTGTTCATTTTGGTGGCTTTTTCTCTCAACACTGTTTGAAACCTACCTTATGCAGTCAAATGTTTTGTACATTTCCATTTAAAATGCATTTCAGAATACAAACTTTCCTGACACCTAATGGTTGATTTCTTCCCGGCTGAACACAGAAAAAGAATCAGTTATTTCTGAGTATGAGAAACTTTCAGCATTAGACTTTGCGATGACTCTCACAAGTGAAACATGTTTCTTAAGGATTTATTCCCAGACTGAGGACTACTCTTCCTGTACCTCCAACAATTACACACAGTTCTCACCAGAGACACTAATAGGTATAGTCCCAGACTAGAGTTTCTTGCCTAGGCCAGTTGCTCACCTAACTGAATGTCACTGAAGAACTGATTTTCATGGTGGTCTACAATGGATTGCTTTTGGTCAGAAGCGAAGGGATGGATTTTGCATGAACAATAAAGATCTAAATGGAACCAAACTAATTCCCTGATTTAAAACAAACTTTTTATGATTACTAAAAAATTCACAATGTGGAATCTGACTATTTAAAATATTACTCAATAATTGTCGTAAGTGTAAGCCAACTACAGTTTGCACTGATTCTTCTGACGGCAAGTAATACAAACATGGTTCCTAGAATCAGTGATTCCCTAGGGATATTGACTTTAATTGAACACTTTGAATGATGGTTGTTCCTCCTTGTTTTTATTTCTATATGATCCAGTTTAAACACTGAAAGAAAAGGAGTACTTGTGGCACCTTAGAGACTAACCAATTTATTTGAGCATAAGCTTTCGTTGTAGCTCACGAAAGCTTATGCTCAAATAAATTGGTTAGTCTCTAAGGTGCCACAAGTACTCCTTTTCTTTTTGCGAATACAGACTAACACGGCTGTTACTCTGAAACCTTTAAACACTGACTGACCCTTATGCCCTTTCTCTTTCAGTCAAATGTTGTTATGGTTGATCAGTCAATGCTCCTGTTGAATTACTCAAAGTGTATATTTTGAGAGCCTGTTCTGCACATCTATTTATCTTATTTAATTTACATGGCACCCATTACCTTAGTATATGAGTGCCTCACAGTCTTTTAATGTATTTTCATCACAACATCCCTGTGAGGCAGGGAAATGCTATTATCTCCATTTTTTTTTACAGATGGGGAACAGAGAAGCTAAGTGACTTGCCCAATGTCACACATGGAGTCAGTGGTGGAGCAGGGATTTGAGTGAACAGTGATTTAACAGTCCAGTAGCATATTTTACAAGAGTAATTGTTCTGGCATCCTTTTCCAAACATTTCCCCCTCCATCCTGTAAAGATGGTTGCTTATTAGTAGTGCTGTGTCTATAGGTAAGGATGAAAGGTGCTATATAAGTGTAAGAAGTTATCATTTAAAGTGAAACTTCATATTTTTTTAATTGTACAGGCATCTGTCTCAGCAAAACATGTTAAAGTAGAAACGTGATAACTATCATGATTTTTAGCACTTTAATGCCCAGATCTCTAAACATTCTACAAAGTTGTAAAGTATCATTACCACTATATTTTACAGCTGGGGAACTGTAGCACAGAGAAGCTAAGTATTTTGCCAGAGTTGCCCAGCAAATCAGTGTCAGATCTGAAAACTGAATATGGCTCCCTGCTCCCACTCTTGTATCTCATGCTCTGGACTACAAATCCACACTGCTGATTTTCACTAGAGATTTATAAGAAGGACCCAATCCTGCAAGGTACTTGCGTGCCTTTTGTAAATACAGAGTCCCCTCAAGTTCAACTCCATGTAAGATTGGATCCTAGTGAGAAAGAGAAACAGATGAATGATTTTTAAAAAAATTGATTAAATTGGAAAAAAAGTTCCATATCATCTTACTGATGAATCTGGTCTACTGTTTTGTGGCTGAAAGGGTTGGGATGAAGGAAGTGTAAATCAGCGTGGGAATGACATTGAATACAATAGATCAGGTGTCAGTTAGTTAGACATAAGTATGAGTCTGTGTGTACTCTTAAAATGAGAACATCTCATTTTGAAACAGACCAGACCAGCTTAGCAATACACTACTCTGCCAAAGCGCTGCTTTTGTTTGTTAGGCATCCTGCATGTTTTCAAACAGCAATCAACAGGAAATATAATTAACGGACGCTATTGCCATCACTTTTGAAGCAAAGCAGACAAATGCTGATGCAGCCTTTGCTTCCAAGTTGCTGTTAGATCCTGGCACAGCTCCACCATACTTCACTGTTTCCATCGTCCTTTCTCCCCCTCTTCCCCTCCCCCTGTAACCTGAAGATTTCTGAGGTCTACCCAGACCCCAGTGTACCAACTCAGACTCGGTACAGTTAAGGTTTCTGGAAAAAATGTACTGTGTTCATGAGAGAATGTACATGGATGTGCTGTGGGTGGCAGCAGAGAGCATCAAATATTGGAGCAAAACCATGCTGGTCCCAGAAGTCAAGAAGAATGACACCTACAAGATTAGAGATACATTCTAGATTAAAGATAGGAAATAGAGGGACACACACAAATACTTGGCTCTTACTCTTTTTTTTTTTTACATGGGAATGAAACGGTCTCATAGTGTGTGATTTAAAAAAAATATATATACGTTGTGTATACACACACACACACACACAATTGTGGATGAGTTCCTGGTGTAGGATGGCATGTCCTCAGTAAAAAGTGCACTATCTGTGGTGGTTCTGCTTTTTAAGCCATATTTCTTTCTTGTACCGTCAAATTGTTATTTGTTTGAGATGCTGTTTCTTTCCACCACCTCAGTGCTGATTACACAGTTTATTCACTGGTTGCCCTAATTGCAAGTAAATCAAATTCCACCTACTTTCACCAAAAATAAGAAAGGAAAAAAAAAAAAGAAATTGTGCAAAGGGGTCAGTGAAAAACTTTGCTTGCTAAATACCATTTGTGATCATTCTGCGGCTTTGTTTACTTCTCACATCTCTCTCTCTCGTAGCAGACTACCTTCCCCCATAGTGCTTGTCCATGTGCACATTTCCACTGTAATAATGACACAAGTCTTAATTCACACTTTTGGTGGAAGTCTGTGTGTGGACACTTTCTGATTTAAAAATAAGAGTCCTATTTCAATAAAAAACAAAATTGAAATAGGATACTTATTCCAAAATACAATTTAATTTTGAAATAAGAGTGTCCATACAGACTGGCACTGAAATAAAAAGGTTGTTATTTTGGCGCAAATTTATATGTAGGTCAGCCCTAAGAAAGCTATATAACTAGCCCCAGAAAAGAGATGGGAATGAAGGAGAGAGGGAATGAGGGAGAGATCTTGATTTTAGCATGACTTTTGACATACTCCTCACATTCTCATAAACAAACTAGGAAAATGTGGTCTAGATGAAATTAATAAAAGGTGATTGCAAATCTGGTTGAAAAGCCATATTCAAAGTGTAGTTATCAATGGATCACTGTCAGACTGAGGGATGAGTCTAGTGGGGTCCTGTAGGGGTCTGTCCGGGGTCTGGTGATCTTCAATATTTTCATTAATGACTTGGATAATGGAATGGAGTGTATGCTTATAAAATTTGCAGATGACACCAAGCTGGGAGGAGTTGCAAGCACTTTGGAGGACAGGATTAGAATTCAAAATGACCTTGACAAGTTGGAGAATTGATCTGAAATCAACAAGATGCAATTCAATAAAGACAAGTGCAAAGTACCACACTTTGGAAGGAAAAATCAAATGCACAGCTACAAAATGGGGGATAACTGGGTAGTTGGTAGTACTGTTGGAAAGGCTCTGGGGTTACAGTGAACCACACACTGAGTATGAGTCAACAGTGTGATGCAGTTGTGAAAGGCTTATATCATTCTGGGGTGTATTAACAGGAATGTTGTTTGTAAGACACAGGAGGTAATTGTCCCTCTCCACTCAGCACTGGTGAAGCCTCAGCTGGAGTACTGTGTCCAGTTCGAGCACCACAATTTAGGAAGGATGTGGACAAATTGGAGAGAGTCCAGAGGAGAGCAACAAAAATGATAAAAGTTTCAGAAAACCCGATCTATGAGGAAAGGTTGAAAAACCTGGGCATGCTTAGTCTTGAGAAAAGAAGACTGAAGGTTTGTCTACACTGCAATTAGACACCCATGGCTGGCCTATGCCAGCTGGCTCAGGTTGTGGGACTGTTTCACTGCAGTGTAGATTTCCAGGCTTGGCCTGCAGCCTGAGATCTGGGATCCTCCCACCTCACAGTGTCCTAGAGCCTGACTGTAGCCCAAGCCTACAAATCTACACTGCAGTTAAAATGCCCCTCAGCCTGAGCCTCCTGAGCCCAAGTCAGCTGGCATGGGTCAACTGCGGGCTTTTAATTGCAGATATACCCTCAGGGAAACCTGATAACAGTTTTCAAATATGTTAAGTGCTGTTACAAAGAGAATGGTGATCAGTTGTTCTCTACGTCCACTGAATGTAGGACAAGAAGTAATTGGCTTAATGTGCAGCAAGGGAGATTGAGGTTAGATATTAGGAAAAACTTTCTAACTACAAGGGTAGTTAAGCTCTGGAATAGGCTTCTAAGGGAAGCTGTGGAATCCCCATCACTGGAGGTTGTTAAGAGCAAGTTGGACAAACGCCTCTCACGGATGGTCTAAATATACTTGGTCCTGCCTCAGCAGAGGGGGCTGGACTAGATGACCTCTTGAGGTCCCTTCCAGCTCTACATTTCTATGAGTCAATAGGAAAAGTTAATGTGAGCCAACAAAAGGTTTCCTAAAACTTTACAGGACTGCTCTAAGATAATATCTTGACTTAATGTCTTCTCTGAAACTAATCCAGAAAGTACCAGGGAGAAGTTTGTTCTTCCCTGAAGTGAATTTCAAATGTGTGAGAGCTGTTACAAATGGTTCAACGGCCAGAGAGGAAGACAGCCTCTGTCTTGAGAACAACTTGACCTGATCTCATTGGTGTCCCTTAGTAATGGCCTTCATTTCTGATGGGAATTCAGAGCTATGTTTGCCAAATTTTCTGTGACATTTTTTTTGCATCCTCTTGTCTGTTGAAGGCTACATGTTTAAGGATCTATCCTTTTATTTTCTGTATTTTCTCTACTTTATCTTAAAGTAAAGGGTATCATGTTCTCAGTGTGTTGCCCACCTGTTTTTAGTTCTGGAGAAGCGGTGACTGGGAAAAGGGGATTAATTGCCAAGTTGCTGGTCTGAGCATATTGAGAACTGCTGGATTAGTTGACGAGCAGTGATGCTGGAACAGTTTTTATAGGGGGAGTGCTGAAGGAGGAAACCATGGATTGTTGTTACTACTTCAAGCCACAGGGTGTGGCAGCAGCCCTAGTTCCAGCATCCATGCAGACAAGCCCTCCAGAAATTCTCCTGGCATGGTCTAAGGGCAAGCAAGGCACCAAAAGGACCATGGACAAAGTCCCTGATCCTTCAGCCTTTAAAGTCTTTGGCTAAGTCTTTATGGGACTGGGCACAAGAGAGCAAGAACAGAGAAGTTGTTGACATGCATGCACATACACAGCCCCAATTCTGTCTTTTGCTGAGTGGCAGAGTTGTGCACTAGGGAATTTTCTGAAGGCTGGGAGGAAGAAATTCCCCTGAGCGGGCAGTGCAGCAGCAGGAGTTTGCTGCTTCACGGCCAGTCCTACATTGTGAGGGCTGAAGTAGTATTTGCAGCATCTGCCTGCCCTGCGCTGGGGCAGGGGGATGGCCTTTTGTTCTGGTCGTCTCTCAGCCCTATCACCAAATCTCTGCTGCTTGGCAGTGCACAGGGAGCTTCTGTGGAGCAGGGGTCTGGTTAGCACACAGGGAGAGCAACCCCAGCGTGGGCCCCTGCCCCACTCCCTGAGCAGTAGAACCACTCCACTTTTGCTGCTAACAGAGCTCTTCATGTCACAGGAGAGATGTGGCCAGATGTTCCCTATATTGTATTATTAGATTACTGGATTTAATAGCATAAATGTGCACATTCATATAACTGCATCCTTAATATTAATACAGTATTAGGCTTGCACAGTTATAAAAAACAAACTGGGAAATAGAAGTTAAAATTCTTACAGCAACATTAACTCTGTCACATGGCACATGCGTAACCTCACCTATTCCTGTTTTACTGTTAAATGAGCAGCCTAATATAGTGTTGTTAAATATATACCATAAAACAGGAATGCTCAAACTCCCATTTATGCCATAGACTTTGTGTGACCTTGGGCAAGTCACTTAGGTCCAGATCCACAAAGGTATTTAGGCTCCTAACTTTGACTGATTGCAATGGGAGTTAGGAGTCTGAACATTTTTCAGGATCTGGGTCTTAGTCTCTCTGTGTCTCAGTTTCCCATCTGTAAAATGGGAACAGTAGTACTTTATCTACCTCACAGGGTGGTGCGAGGATAAAGACATTAAAGACTGTGAAGAGCTTTGAGATCTACTGATGGAAAGTGTGGGATAAGAGTTAGGTATTATTATTGTTAAACTTAAGAAGTAGTGTACCACACTGAATATTCAAACCCACCTGGCATTCCAACTTCATTTTGATCAGCAGACCTAGAAGGGTTTTTTATTCTGATAAATCAACTTGCATCCCATCTGACTGGCGTGCATCTCACCAATGCTACATGTTCCCACAGTGTGAAAACTGCTGCCACAGAATACACACTAATGAGCAATGGGGCAGAGTGAATATTGCTGGAGGAACCTTGGGCCTGATTCTCCTTCATCCATGTCAGAGTAAATCAGAAATAGTTCTATCAAAGCCAATGCAGTTATACCCACATGTAAGTGATGTGAGAGGAGAATCAGGCCCCTTAAAACATTTGAATTTCCTGGCTTTTTTTATTTTAGTTCAGTGATTTGAATGTCATATGAATGTAGTTTTTTGTTGTTTGCATTTGATTTTAAGAGTGGAAGAACATTCCTGTGCTTAATCAATAACATTACCTTTTCAAGGCTGGGATTTCCAAAGTGGTCTAAGGGCATCAGGTGCCCAATTCCCGTTGTGCGGTGCCCTTATGGCTCTGACGCAGGACTGGGATGTTGTAAAAGAGTTTGGGTCTTCTGCTTAAGATCTTAGCTGTTGCCTACTGAGCAAGCTTAGATGTGGGATTGTTTTTCCACCCAACCGCTTTGTACTTTATCACCAAACCAATTTGTTTTAAAAACTTGTTTGTAGACATAGGCCCAGATTTGTAGGTGTGGCTCCACTCAGTCTTTCAGTGCATAACTGACTTAGGAAACTAGTGCCCAGAGTTTCAAAGCTATTTAGGTGTCTAGGTCCTATTGAAATAAATGGGAGTTAGGTGCCTAAATACCTTTAAAGTTGGGCCCTAGGTTTCACTTTCAAAAGTGACTTAAGTACTGAGGAGTCCTTAAGTCTCATTGAAAGTCAATTAGATTTATGCTCCTAAGTGTTTAAGATGCCTTTGAAAAAAAGACTTAGGCTCCAAGTCAATTAGGCAATGCAATGCAGAGCAGAGCAACACCTAAATACCTTTAAAACTCGGGGGCATGCTCCAGAATGGACACTTCCCCGGGGATGGCGTGGTTATTCCACCACTTGCAGTTTTTAAGTCAAGACTGGATGTTTTCCTAAAAGTTCTGCTCTAGCTCAGACAGCTGTAATGGCCTTGATGCAGGAATTACTGGGTGAAGTTCTATGGCAGAGGTGGGCAAACTACAGCCCGCGGGCCGCGTCTGTCCTGTCCAGCCCCTGAGCTCCTGGCCCGGGAGGTTTGCCCCCAGACTCTCCCCTGCTGTTCCCCCTCCCCCCCACAGCCTCAGCTCACTGGTCCGCCGGCTCAATGCTCTGGGTGGCGGAGCAGCAAGCTTCAGGGGCAGCGCAGCTGCAGAGCCGCGGCCTGATCCGGTGCTCTGTGCTGAGCAGCGCGGCTGCCTGTCCTGGTGCAAACGCGCCGCCAGCCACCGGTGCTCCAGGCAGTGCGGTAAGGAGGCAGGGAGCGGGTGTGTGTGTGGGGGGGGGTTGGATAGAGGGCAGGGGAGTTTGGGGGGTGGTCAGGGGCCGGGGGTGTGCATAGGGGTTGTGGTGGTCAGAGGGTGGGGAACAGGGGGGTTGAATGGGAGCAGAGGTCCCTGAAGGAGGCAGTCAGGAAGGGGAGAGGGGGTTGGATGGGGCGGAGGGTCTGGGGGTGGTCAGGGGACAGAGAGCGGGGGGGAATAGATGGGGCTGGGGTCCCTGGGGGGCCGTCAGGGAATGGGGGGGTTGGATGGGGCAGGAGTCCCAGGGTAGCCATCGGGGGATAAGAAGCGCGGTGGGCGGGTCAGATAGGGGGCGGGGACTGGACCATGCCTGGCTGTTTGGGGAGGCACAGCCTCCCCTAACCGTCCCTCCATACAATTTCAGAAACCTGATGCGGCCGTTAGGTCAAAAAGTTTGCCTGCACCTGTTCTATGGCCTGTGTTATCTAGGAGGTCAGACTAAACCATCATAATGTTCCTTTCTGGCCTTAAAATCTGAGACTCCATATGCTTTCAAAGTTCAGCCATTTTCAGTTCTGTATAGGAAAAATGGTTGATTCATTTTTGGGGAAGGATGGAGACGTTCCCCTGCTTCTTATTCTCCAGCTTCATATAACTCAACAATGGCTAAAAGGGCTTCCTTCAAACTTTCACCAAAAAAATTGCCTTTTGTCTGAGATCAAGCATAGAAAATGTCAGTCCAAGAAGAACACTTTGGGGCAAGTGAAAGCACAGAGATTACAGATACTGATCTGCAGCCTTAATTATAGCATTTGTACCAAACATATCTTGCATTGTGAAGAGAGATGATAAACACCTGGCTCAGAGTGTGTCAACACTTCCGTTTTAAATCGTATTTGCCAAGCTGAAACTTCTTTGCATTCAACCAAGTGATCAGAGAGCTTACGGATTAATCCTTTTTCAAAGCAGTCAAGGCTAGAGTAAAGTGCATGCTATTTGTGCTGTCGATAAAGAATTATGAAAAGTCTCCTGCAAAAATGCAGGGAGTTTGGCTACCTTAAACTAAGCAATCAGTTCCAACCCTGTTATCTGTGGCCCAGCTGTAAAATAGAAGTTCTAAGCCTAGGTGGGAATAACCTAGGTATACAATTAGTTCTGATGCTTTTTTGAAAAACAAAACATACTTTTGCTTTTGATTTCTGACTTCTATACAAACGTATATTGTTCTAGTACAACCAGACACAAAGCTTCTTTTAAAATCTAAGATTTCGTAGACATTTTAACTATTTAATCTACACTAGTGCCCTATGAGATTTGAGGAAAAATGTTTGAAGATGGTTTGGATATTGTCTAAAATGAAGTTGCTGTGCAGTAATTATGGTGCTTGATGATACTGCTTTGGATCAAGGGATCACTACCTTTGAGCTCAAAGGAGAAGCCATCTCAAAGCCTGTCCTTGAGAGCAGACTCACTTCTGTTTTCCAGCCTGATCTTTAGGAGCTGGAATATAAGGCACTGGGGACTCTTGTACGCTTTCACTGAGTTTGGATTACTTCCAGGGATCCAGGGGAAGAACTGTGTTTCTTGTTTTCCCATATAGTGTTTTCTTTTTTTGTTTCCCATGCATGTTTATTGGCTTCCCCCCTAACACAGCCCTTGTTTCCCACAGTTTACAGTGTGGCTGCAGATCATCTTCAAATAGAACGTCTTTTTGCGCTTGGGCTGGGTGGTGTTGTACATGTTACCTTCCTTCTGATTTTTTTCTTAATAACATGTTGAGATAAAATATAGCAGAAAGGTAAATTGACAAAAGCAAAGAAAGCCACAGTTTAAAGGTGAAACACAGACTAAGTCATCTTGTTCCTGTCGGTATAACTTAAGGGCTAGAAGATGTTTATGGAACACTTAACTGTGAACGGCCTTGGTTTTATTATTTTCAGTCATATCTGTAATAAATCTGCAGTGTAGTTCTTATGCATGAAGATAAGGAGGGGGGTAGAGAAAAAAAGTGACAAGATTAACCCTCCATCTAATGTCTCTTTGTCCTGTAGTGTTGTCTTCACCATTGAAATTTTTAAAATGAACTGGTGGTATTTTGTGAAACAGTAAGATCAAAGAAAATATAGAGCTTTGAACCTTTGCCTCCTCTAAAAAGAACCATCACAACTTTCCCTTCGTGGGGAAACTCAATTCCATTAGCCCCAGTTCTGCCCTCAGTTGGACACGTGTAAATTCCACTGAAGTTAATGAGTGACACCAGTGTAACGGAATTGGGCTCTGTCATTTGGGCTCAAGTCATTTCATATACTTGGGTTCTCTTTTGTGCAAATGAGAATTGTTGCAAAAACACCTGCCCCCAATGCCACTTTAGTATGTTGGAGAGACAAGGTGAGTGAGATAATAGCTTTTATTGCACTAGCTTCTGTTGGTGAGAGAGACAAGCTTTTGAGCTTACACAGAGCTCTTCCCTTGGGGCAGGGACCTATTACTTTATTTATTTATGGAGTGCAATGCATACCTACCGTATGATGCTATATAAATAACAATATGTGCCAAGGCCTGGGATCTGGTTGCTACTTTGTAACTGCCATGGTGAAAGTACTGTTCTGTCATAAAAAGTCTTATGTGCTCATATGTGACCTGACAGCCTGGAATTCAGGACAGAACGCTTGGGCAGTTTCAAGAACCTCAGGCACAATTATTCTCTTATGGTACATATGGACTTTACTGGGAAATTGACTTCGATGAAATCACATCAACATTAGGACATTTAACCGGTTACTGGTTAGCTGCATGAACAGGCTGCAAGAAGAGCACAAATAAACTGTGGGTGGGCAAGGTAATCAGGGTGGTAATCTTGTTGCAAGGGAAAAACAACATTTCCCTGATCTCCTGTGATATCAGGATCTTGATTTAAAGGTTCTGCTTCTCAAGGGAAAAAGAAGTTTTAAACATCTTTAAGTATCCCCTGCTATAAACACTTCCTCAGGAGGGAGTGTGCTGTGACCCTCATGTGTGAAACTTACGTGGGTCACTTCCCCTTCCCAAGGCTTAAAAAAATATAAGCTCATTTGGCTCTCCCATGCAGTTCCTGTGATTAAAGTCCTTATTTGCCTTGAGGGACTCATACTGTACTTGCCATTTACAGGTGAATAGATGTAGAATTAAGCCAGTATTGGGCTGACCTTTATATTTCCGTATTATAAGTACACTTTATGCCACATCACCTTTGCTTTAGTTTTTTCATGCTTCTTTGGCTAAAGACTACATAGCATCACACGTGCTAAAAATATTTGCTTCCTGTGGTGCATTGTAGATTGGTAGGCTAAGAGTCATATATTATCCTAGAGTCCCATGGTCATCTTCCATTGCAATCTGTGGACTGAAGGCATAAGCTCCATAGGAATAATTTAGATAGCTGACATTCTTTGTACTCCACCTCAGCTGTTACCTTTTTTTTTTTTTTGCATGCACCTTAACCATAATGTTGCACAGCCACACCTAACATACACCTTTTGGATAGAGATGTTCGTCGCTATAACACACTTCATTTGGACAGAAACTGTTTCTTTGAGACAGAGGGAGCTGTGATCTAGTGGTCCTGGCGCAGAACTGGGTGTTAGAAATGCTTTATCCCAAACCTGATACTGACTTCCCTCTGTGGTCTTGTGTAAATCACTGAACATACTCTGCTTTCGTTTCCCTGCTTGTAAAATGGGAACAACAAAAAAAATACTTCACAAGGATGTGATGATGTATAAGTTCAAATGCTTGGAAAATAAAATATCCAAAACATTATGGTGTCTTTTCAGACCCTTGGCTTTTGCCCCTTTATTGGTATGGGCCGAGTATAACAATCATGCCCACTTAACCCTTTTGCTGCTGGCATCTACCATAGCAGGACATGGCAACCTGTAATGCACGTGCTGTTAACAGCTCACTGAGGACTTTAGCACCTGGATATTACACAGATTGGTGTTCTATAAAGGCCCGTGAAAAGATTTACTATGTAGATATGGGAGCACATATGGCAAAATGCATCTCCATCTTAGGCAGTACTGAAATGGTTAAAGGAGTAGCACTTAAAATAATCAACTTTTAGTGCTCCAGTCACAAAAACAAAACAGAAAATTTAACTGGTAAAGGAAGGTTGTTAAGATTGCCAGAAAATGTAACTATCCAGTGACTTTTTGATGTTTTTGTCAAACTATATTTTATAAAT
This sequence comes from Lepidochelys olivacea, assembly GCF_965140295.1. NCBI lineage: Eukaryota > Metazoa > Chordata > Testudines > Cheloniidae > Lepidochelys > Lepidochelys olivacea. The sequence goes on along the minus strand of NC_140412.1, from coordinate 172,331,538 downwards.
TAGCAGAGCCATCCTAAAAATAAAGGTCTTTTAAAGAAATGAATCTCTTAAAGAACAGTTTTGGTGTAAAACTGGATGGACAGGAATGGTGTCCCTAGCCTCTGTTGCCAGAAGCTGGGAATGAGCGACAGGGTGCATATGCACTCAAGAATTAGTGTTTGTAGTTCAGCGGCACTTAAAGATCACTTGATGATTGGTGATTACCTGTTTTGTTCATTCCCTCTGGGGCACCTGGCATTGGCCACTGTCGAAAGTCAAGATACTAGGCTAGATGGATCTTTGGTCTGACCCAGCAAGCCGTTCTTATGTTATGTTCTAAAAAGTAAACATCCAGGCATACTCTTGAAAAATTGTGCAGAATATACTAGGGATGAAACCATCAGAGTTCTATAGAAGCTACACACCCATATAATGTAATAGAAAATAATCTCTTTCTAGAGTTTTTTAAACTGTCCTTTAAAATTCTGTAGCTGAAATAGAATTTTGCATGGGATGGTCCAAAAAGCCTATAGGAATGTCTTCATTTTAATTAAATTCTATAGAACTTTTCCATAAGGTGCATATGCACTCAAGAATTAGTGTTTGTAGTTCAGTGGCACTTAAAGATCCCAATCAGGACCAGGACTCTGTTGTTCAAGGCAACACATGAACATAGAGAGAAACACCTATATGGCCTTAAAGTTGAATTGAACAGCTTATGATGAGCCAAGTTTAAGATTTAAGGTTTCTCCCACAACACAACCACTTGCAGATTACAGCGCTCTGCAGACAGCTGCAGGGTATGCCAAGGTAACATCAGCGGGCATAGGATCAGGCCCATTATGTTGTAGGAGAAACATGGATCATTGGTCTGTGGTCTTGTGTGGTAAGCAAAGGAGGAAATAACCCCCCCCCCCATTTTATTTGAAATTATAATTATCTGTATTTTTAAAGTGCATACACATATTTTCTGCTAAGGAAAAATTCATCCCAGTGCAAAGAGCTTGTTTAAGGCTCTCCATACTATTTTGTACCCTTAATGGGTGATTCTTGTGTATCACACAAGGGGCCTGCATGCAGATGTGAATTCAACAATTAGCAATTTAGGAGTGAATCATAGAATATCAGGGTTGGAAGGGACCTCAGAAGGTCATCTAGTCCAACCCCCTGCTCAAAGCAGGATCAATCCCCAATTTTTGCCCCAGATCCCTGAATGGCCCCCTCAAGGATTGAAATCACAACCCAGGCTTTAGCAGGCCAGTGCTCAAACCACTGAGCTATCCCTCCTCTCTGTGTTTGTAAGGCTTTTCTGTTTGCCTTTTAACAGGTTTACACTGGATCATCTTTTGACTAGCTTAATTCTCTGCAGTTCTGCACTGCTAGACTTGGATTGATGCAGACCTCTTGGAGAGAGCACCATAGACTCCCTGCATGTGGTGCTGGGAGTCAGCCAAAAGCAGTTCCTGATTCTACAAGCTCAGTTATACTTTTGAAACAAAGGGATTTTTTTTCTTTATGGAACAGTGCTCCTCTGGGAAGGATCTGAGCTATGGTTCCCAGGAGGGTAAAAATCTACTTGAGAACTAATCTGTATAATTGTTTGTGTCATCCATTTAAGAATGTGAAGTGAGTTTACTTCATGCAAATGATACTGATATTAAATAATTAGTTTCTCTGCCAGCTACAGATTAGTTGTTGTGAAGACTGTCACTTTATATTTCTTTTAGATGAATTAATTCTTACAGAATTTGAATAAGACAGAAAAGTTATGATGGAATCATAATTTAACATCTCTGGTTAAGTTTTTGTTGCTGAGTAGGGGATTTAGATGCACAGCTCCCATGATAAAATAGTAATGTTGTGCCTATAACTTACTAGTCACCTTTGAAAGTCTCTGCTTGGAACAGTAACAGTGGGTAGAGCCCTGCATGGATACCAAATTTATATTCGCAGATGCGGATATCCGCGGCTATAAAGCGGATAGCCGAGGAGCTGCAGGGCTTTACCAGGAATGGCAACAGCGAAAGCAGCTGCACATCTGGTCACTGCTCGCAGAAGCCAGCACCCCACACAAGCAACTCCTCCAGCATTGCTGTACTGCCCCCAGCCCTGCCCAATGGGGTGGGCACCAGGCTCAGTGGCTTGCACGCTCCTGGACTAGCACGACCAGGGACAGCTGTTGCTGAGCCCAGGGTTGGATTAATCTTTTGTGGGCCCGGCGCCAAACTTATTTGTGGGCCCCCATGGAGGGAATGGAGCATGGCACATGGAGGTCAGTCCCCAGAGCGAGGGGCCAGTCAGGGGCAATGTGGCATGGTATGGCATGGCAGGGGCAGCCCTGCTCTGCCCAGCCCAGTGCAAGGGCACTATTTACAAACTGGCAGTTGCCAGACACATAGTGGCCCACCCGTCCCTGTGCTGCCAGCATGCCCCTTCCCCTCAGGGGGCAGGCCCATGCCGCGCCACACAGCCCCCCAACCCCATATCCTCCCGACTCCCTATGGCCAGAACCCCCCCCGCCCCACTATGCCCAGCGCCCCCCCAGCCCCCTCCCACAAATGCATAGCTCTGTGCACAATACCCACCCCTGCCTAGCACCCCCCTGCCCACAGCCACACCACAACTTCCCAGCACCCCCCACACAACCCCCACTCCCTAATGCCCCAACATACACATCTTCCCTGCCCCCTCACAGCCCAGCACCCCCACTGCAAGAAACCCACTCCCCCATGCCCTCCCTCCCAGCTGCACTCACTTGCCCTGCTGGGAGGTAACTGTGTTTGCCAGGCTGAGCGGCAGTGCAACCTGGTCCCAGGGCGGGGAATCGCTCTGGTCCCTCGGGAGTGGTGTGATCAGCCAGGCAAGGGCCTGCCCTGGCCGGGCTCCCTCAAGACGCACTTCCCTTGGAGGGACCCAGCCAAGCTCCCTGCACTGTCCCCTTCCCCCCGCCACACTCTGACTGAGACTGGCCAGGCTTCTGCACCAGTCCCAGGCAGCTCAGCTCCGGGGAGACAGGTGGGGCCCTACAGGTGGTGGGAAGCAGAGACTGCCTGGAGCCAGAAATGCGCTGGGGTTCGGTAGGGGGCAGAGAGGAGCGGGGGAGGTGGGGCCGAGGAGGCAGCTGGCGGACAGGCCAAGAGGAGCAAGTGGTGGGCGGGAGGACCCAGAGGGGTCTCGGGGCACAGTGCAAGCAGAGCAGGCCAGGGCCCCTTCTGAGCATGGGCCCGGCTCCATGGAGCCACTGGAGCCATTGTAAACCTGGGACTGGCTGCTCCTGGCGCCCACCCCATTGGGCGGGGTTGGAGGCAGTACAGCCACACCAGAGGACCTGCCTGCGTGTGTGGGGTGCTGGCTCCTGCGAGTGGCAGCTGGACATGTGGCAGCTTTCACTGCTGCCATTCCTGGTGAAGTCCTGCAGCTCCTTGGATATCTGCTTTATATCTGTGGGTATCCGCATCCAAGGATATAAATTTGGTATCCATGCAGTGGTCTAACAGTGGGGATGTCTACACTGTAGTAAAAAACCTGCGGCACTGAATATCAGAGTCTGGGGCTTGGGCTGCAGGGCTAAAAATTGCAGTGTTGACATTCAGGCTCAGACTGGAGCCTGGGCTTTGAAACCCACTTCCCTTGTGAGGTTTCAGAACCTGGGATCCAGCCTGAGCCTGAACATTTGTACTGTAATTTTTAGCCCTGCAGACAAAGCCCTGCGACCCCGAGTCAGCTGATCTGGGCTGCTGTGTCTGTGTCAAAGGTCTTTTATTGCAGGGTAGATGAAACTGTTTTACTTACTGGGTACAAGTTAAAAAGCAGAAAATCTATCTCAGAGACTTTTGGGAATACATAGGTTTCAGAGTAACAGCCGTGTTAGTCTGTATTCGCAAAAAGAAAAGGAGTACTAGAGCTTATGCTCTAATAAATTGGTTAGTCTCTAAGGTGCCACAAGTACTCCTTTTCTTTTTGGGAATACATAGTGGTTATTCAGAAATTGTCAAGTATTTATATATTGCCAGAAGCAAGTTAAGTGCTTTACAAATAAGTGGGAGGACAGTGTTTCTGGCACAGTTGAAGTAAGATTTCAGAATAATTGGCATGCTTCTTGGGAGTCTCAGAAAGGATTGGGAAGTTCTGAACTGACAGGGAGACTTGAGCAACTAGTAACAGTAGTAGTATTCCTTGTTGAGATGCACTGATGGATGAATAAGAGAAGTTTGAATTACTGCATCTTCTGCTTTACCGGCTATGTGGAAGGAGAATGCCAGTGCCCAGGGTTGTTAACTTGCCTAAATTCCCTTACCAATTCAAAAACGAGACAATGATATTTCAGACTCTGACATAATATAGCACTGCATCGCACTGTTAGTTCCAAATATTAAAATACATCACTTAGTAATTGTTTTTCATACCACCTCTACAGGAACAAAAATTGATTGGGGGAAGTAAATAAAAGAGCCAGGTAGTAGGGCAAGGGTCAAAGCAAAATGTTTTTTCATTTAAACCTGGATCTCCACTAAATTCTTCGTAGGTTTGTCTTTTTCTTTCTTTCTTTCTTTCTTCCTTCCCAGATTTTGGCTTAGCCAAAATAGTAAACTGGTAACACCATCTCTGGCTGCATTCTTTGCATGTGGCCTACAAACAATTAACACTACCTCACTTCCCCTCTCTGTGCCTCAGTTTCCCTGTCTGTAAAATGGGGATAAGTGATGCTGACCTTCTTTGTAAAACATTTTGAATTCTACCAATGAAAGAGCTACACAGAAGATAGGTATTATTATTATTTATTACTACTATTATTAAAAAAATACAAAGCAGATTGGGGTTATAGCTGAGTTCCCTCCAAACTCCCACTTTTAGTGAGCACAAACCACTCACTGTGGGAAATATGTGATCCTTCTTTAAAGTGCTGACCCTAAGGAGAGTCTGCTTACATACAGCTGAGAGGTAATGAGAAGTGAGTGCTCCTCTGAGTAGCCTCTGAACTTGTGCTGGGAGTAACCCCCCAGAACCGAAGCTGCTGTCTAGCTTGGATGTGGCCTTGTAGTAGGAGCAGTATACAGCAGGGGTGAGGGGACCTCCTCTAGAGCACAAGTTCACTACACCTGCCCTTATAGATTTATTTAACCTTTTCCCTTTTGTCCCTGTTCACTCTCTGATGTAGGATTTCCCCTCCCCGCCACGAAACTATTTTAAATTGTGCCTGTGATATTTCTTTCATGTGCTATATTTATTACAGCTTCTGTTTGTTTCCGACTTCCTTCCTTTGTGTTGTGTTCCTTCCATTGCCCAGATTTCTGAGCTTCATTTGCCTCATTTCCTTTGCTGCTTTCACAGTACATTATGATTGTTCTCTCTCTCTCTTTTCTATTTCTCAGTAGTCTGCTCCTCTGTATAAAGGACAAACATATAATGGACAATTAGTACCAATGAGAACAAAAGCTGACTTTCTGAACCATGCACAGGCACTTATAATTTGGGTTATTAAAATTATTGGAGGTGGGAGGCAACCTTTTTGTTCTCATAATGTCATTTTTCCTCCCAGTACTGTAACCTTCATACATGTCAAAAATAAGGACGTTTTATATTAATTTTCTCTTTGAGGGTAGGCTGCCTTATAACCGCCTCTCCTACTCCACACCCATGCACCAGATATATTTTGTTATCTTATTTAGCACACAGGGACTTAGTACAGGCTCCGTTTTTCAAAGCTGAGGTGAATGCAGTGGCACACATTCATTTGTACCCACCTATTTTTCGGTGCAAATACCCAATGTATGCACAAATGTAAGGCATATAGACAGGTCAACGGCCCACTGGCTACCTTTGCCTCCCTCCCCCTTACCTCTGTTGCTTTCATCTTAATTTAGACTCAAATCCTTCAATGATATCCACACAGTAGACCCCCCGAGACTTCCAATGTTGCACCATGCATGCAATGGTTTCTGCCTCTTCAGAACAACTTCCCGGACTGAGGCCTCAGAGTTCTTCAGGGTGGGGACTTCGCACTCTTGTAAATAATTTGCAGGCTAGTGATGTATTGGGCCCAAAGTTGAAGCTACCATCAGACCCTGTGACCTCATAACTTTTTGTAAAGTGCCATACTCCTCTATGGTGCTCCTTTTAGGTGCTGCTAATCATAACGATCAACTGAACCATGAGTGTCATTTTTAGTTGCTTCTGTGATGGAAAATTCAATCTTCAGTCAAATCTTTGACTCTTTGATTCCCAGCTCTAATTCTAAGACACCGTTCACTCTTCCACAGAGTTGTCCACTCTCCAAAGGCCTGTGAGGAAGTTGGTGCTGGTGTCAGACCAGGGTGACATTTCAAACAGAAACATTTGACTGTAACTTTTGTAAGAATCCTGTAACATGGCTTGTGTGACCCACTGCTGACCTGTTTGCCTAACGCCCAAAACCCATGCTAGAACCTGCTCTGCTCACCAGTGCTATGTGCGGCCAACCTTTTAGCAGAGAAAGAGTGATGGAAATACAGCCCTGGCATTCCAACCAGTCATGTACAAAATGGACACTTAACACCATACTTAACTCCCCCCCCCCATACTCATGCTGAATATTACTTCTGATTGTTACACTGACTGTATGCCTGTACCAACTACAGTCATCAATGATTGTATTGGAATATAATGTAAGAACACATCCAAGGGAAGTAAGCTCAGGCATTAGTGAAATTCTAGCCCTGCTACTAGGAATTACTGTAGTGCAAAGTTTTTGTAACAGAAACTGAAGCCAGGTGAAACTAGCTGGGCTTTGGGTTTTATTATGAACCTTCCAATTTGGGCCAGATTCCCAAGTTTTTCAGGAAAACTGGTTCACATTTCATGCAAAACAATATAAAGTTTAGGCAGAAGTAAGAGCACTTAGTTAGACATTGTGAGCAATGCTCTTTGATATTGTTACACTGTAAACATGAATTCCCAGACCAAACGGTTTTAGTACAAACACTGGGGTTTTCCAGTAAACGAAATTCTGAATTCTTATGAAGACTTGAGAAGGTGGTGGTTTCTATTTAAGCTCCAGCAAGCTACCTGCATGTGGGCTTTCCCATGTTGCCTGGACTTTTAGGTGAGAGTTCTGATTGCAGGAAGGTTGAGTTTAATTCATTTTTAGTGAACTATGATTGGTTTCTCATTGCTTCAGCCCCTTCAGGTTGCATGTTGACTCTTGTGAGGTCATCCATTTTCTCTCCCTACTAAGCTAGAGTCACAATCTCCCTGATCAACATTTTCCAGAGTGACTAGTGATTTTTGCGTGCCTGGGTTTTTGGGTGACCCACTTCAGACAGTTTGGGACTGATTTTCAGAGGGTGTATGCTCAGCTTTTTCTGAAAATAAGGGCCCTTTAAAGAATTCTTAATTTGGACACCCTTAATCATGAGTGACTTTTGAACATCATGGCTGTTGTACTGAGCTGTCTCATGCTGAGCTTGATCGGTGTTACAAAAAAGTTATTTTAAAAAGCACTTTATCCTCTAAGGTGAGCAAGAACTGGATTTTCAAATTAATCTACTTAAAGTAAAAAATTAAATGAATTCTATGACAATGACAGCTGTGAAAGCTGAAGTTCTCGGTGTGGGCGCAGAACAGGTACAACGTAGGTGGCAGCAGGACCAGCTTGGCAATGCTGCTCCACTCCTAACCTGGAGAGATCTACAGATGGGAATTTAGCCTTCATGGTCTGTTCTCTACTGATGGTGCAGATGATGCCCGTTGCTAATGTTTCTGTGATGTGATTGCGAACACATGTGTAGTAGGAACAGCACTCATCCCACATAGGCTATCAAACAGCTGAGCAGTGATTGAATAGTGGTTACTACTGACCTGACTAGAACCAGGCACCTGGACATGAGCAAACTGTTGAAATTCTCAGCTGTGAGTGAGTACATGAGGACACAGTTGTTCGTAGCCTGGGAAAGATTTTTTTCCTCTAGCTGTTCCAAGCAAATCTTCTAGTACAGCTGAGATGCAAGCAGATGCTTTGAAGACCAGTCTAGCTGTTGCTGTGTAATGACATGTTTCGAAAAACTAGATCACAATGCACAACTTTTGAACTCCTCTGGGAAGGGGAAGAAGGGCTTTACTCTAGGATCAGCTGAGACACTCTGCTCAACACTAAGCCACAGTTTCCTTAAAATAAATGGGAAGCATTTTAGAGAGTGCCTGAAGCTAGATTGTTTTACTGTCGATTCCCCCACCCCCTATACCTCCCACTGCTTATTCCTCTTCCTCAGATGTTCTTTAATCTGAGGGCCAATTACTTTTCACTGGCTCCTCAGTGACACCCATTTGTAATGACAGTGCTCATGAGTAGCCCTAAAGGGCTGTCACTTTAGTGAGCTGTGTCTAGGCTGTCTGGATGGGAGCTCATGTTGGAAACATCAGGCATCATCAGTTTTCACTTCCATGAGCCTGTTCCAGTTTTCTCTCTAACATCTTGCAGGTTTATGGTTGTAGGTCTAATCCATTTCTCAGGCTTTTGCTAAATTACGATTCAGTCTTATCAGGTGCATCATCTCCGTTTACAGCTTAACATCTTAATTTTGTTGGTAAATGAAAATTAGGCTCAGAAAAGCATTGTAAAATCACTGGCTATGTTCAGCTGCTGGTGTAACCCAGGCCACAGCCTGGGGTGGTGTGAAATAGGTCTGAAAGGGCATTTGCAGTGGTGCAAAGTGCCTGAAACCCAGGTGTACTGGAGGGAGGGCTGGCCTTAAGACATCCAGTGCAGCTCAGAAAGTGGGCTGTGGTGCCTGGGGAGAAGATGTTCCCGGGGCTCCCAGGAAATGCATTCATTCAGGCATCCACTGGGTAGCCACTGCCTGTGGGGTGTCTGTGGAGTCCAGTTGCGATATAAAGCTTTGTTTTCCTTGGCAGAACTCTCACTGAGGGCAAAGGTATAAACACTGCTGTCTCTCCTCCTGGGATGATTCTCTCTGGACACAGCCCCTAGCACAGAGGGCTGCAGGGTGAATTTTGTTCAATATCTGGGTGTTTGTATTTTCCCATCATATTTGATTCATTTATAAATTAAGCCAAGATGCACCAGGGCAAATCTTCAGCTGGTGAAAATTATCATAACTCAATTGAAGCCAATTGGACCATGACAATTTACATCAGCTGAGGATCTGCTGTATTCAAAAATCCCTTCTGAAAATTTTTGTATTGTTCTAATTTTTTAATCAAAATGTTGACCAGTACTCAATTCAAACATCTTACAGAAGTCTAAGAATATTACATCAGCACTATTATCTTTACCAACCAAACTTGTAATCCAACATAAAAAGCTATCAAGTTAGTTTGACAGGATCTATTTTCCATGAACCCATGTTGCTTGCCATTAATTATATTACCGCCCTTCAATTCTTTATTAATTTAGTCCTGTGTCAGCTGCACCATTATCTTTCTCAGGATCAATGTCAGACTAACAGACTTATAATTACCTGGATCATCCCATTTATCCCTTTTACCTATTGGCTCAAAATTAGCTTTCTTCCAGTCTCCTGGAACTTTACCAGTGTTCCAACACTTATTAAAAATCAACATCAATGTTCCAGTGGGTCCTCAGCCAGGTCCTTTAAAACTCTTGGGTGCAAGTTATTCAGACCTGTTGATTTAAAAAATTCTAAGTTTAGTACTCAGTGTTTAATATCTTCTGGAGATACTAGTGGAATAAAAAGAGTGTTATATTATATGACTACATCATCTATATTTTCTCCAATACAGAACAAAAATATTTATTGAACACTTCTGCCTTTTCTGCATTCTTATAGATAGTCACATATGTGGAAAAAGCTGTAGAGCATGAATTAGACTCTTCAGCCATCTTAAGTCTCATCAGTGACTTTCCCCCTGTCAGACATCATCCTTGTATTGAGGGATAGCTGATGATGATTGATAATTCTACCATTTCCAATTGGTAATGGAGCAATACCATTACTAGGATTCTTTATCTGCTTAATATACTTTAAAAACTTGGTCTTATTATCCTTAACTCTGCTGGCCTTTGAGTTCTCCTTGTGTCCCTTTGCTTCCCTTATCAATTTTCTACAGCCTCTGGTTTATATTTTCTACTATTAACTTCTCCTTTCTTCCATTTGTTATTTATTGTTTTTAATTTTTTTGTGGGCAAACACTTTTCACAAAACCGTCACTTCACATCTGACCTCTCAGTCCTTGTCCTCAAAGGAAACCTGCACAACACCTTCAAAAGACAAGCCTAGGAACTTAAATTTATAACTTTACTAGACACTAAAAATCATGGTCTTAATAAAGACAGTGGATTGATGGCTTATTACAATAATCTGTAACCCACTAACTCTTCTTTTCATGTCCTATGATTGGAAATGTGTTAATAGGCCACTTCACCTTGAATGGTCTCTGAGAATATGCATTGACTACTTATGCTAAACAATCTGTTCCACCTTGTATTTAGTTGTGACACTGTGAGTACCTTTCCCAGACCTGAAGAAGAGTGCTGTGTAGCTCAAAAGCTTGTCTATTTCATCAACAGAAGTTGGTCCAATACAAGATATTACCTCGACCACTCGTCTCTATAAAATTAATATGGCACACATTAAATGGATTAAAAGCTGGCTAACTGATGGGTCTCATCATGTAACTGTAAATGCAGAATCATATCTAATGCGTGTGTTTCTAGAACTTTATATTATTTAATATATTTATCAATGACCTGGAAGAAAAGAAAATCATCACTGATAAAGTTTGCAGACACAAAAATTAGCGGAGTGGTAAATAATGAAGAGGACAGGTCACTGGATTGCTTGGTAAGCTGGACCCAAGCAAACAATATGCTTTTAAATATGACTAAATGTAAATGTATACATCTGGGAACAAAGAATGTAGGCCATATTTACAGGTTGGGTGGTGCTCTCCTGGGAAGCAGTGGCTCTGAAAAAGATTTGGGGGTCCTGTTGGATAATCAGCTGAACATGAGCTCCTAGTGTGATGCTGTGACCCCAAAGGACTAATGTGATCCCTGGATGCATAAACAGGGGATTCTCAAGCTGAGTAGAGAGGTTATTTTACCTCTGTATTTGGCAGTGGTGTGACTGCTGCTGGAATACTGTGTCTAGCTCTGGGATCCACAATTCAAGAAGGATGTTGATAAATTGGAGAGGGTTCACAGAAAAGCCATTAGATTGATTAAAAGATTAGAAAGCATGCCTTATAGCAGGGGTGGGCAAACTTTTTGGCCCGAGGGCCACATCTGGGAATATAAATTGTATGGCGGGCCATGAATGCTCACAAAATTGGGGTTGCAGTGCGGGAGGGGGTGAGGACTCTGATTGGGGGGTGTGGGCTCTGGGGTGGGGCCAGAAATGAGGCATTCAGGGTGTGGGAGGGGGCTCCGGGCTGGGGTGGGGGGTGGAATGTGGGATGGGGGTGAGGGCTCTGGCTGGGGATACGGGCTCTGGGGTGGGGTTGGGGATGAGAGGTTTGGGGTGCAGGAGGGTGCTCTGGGCTGGGATTGAGGGGTTTGGAGGGCAGGAGGGGAGGCTCAGGGGTGTAGGCTCCGGGCAGCGCTTACCTCAAGCAGCTCGTAGAAGTAGCAGCATGTCCCTTCTTCAGCTCCTACACCGAGGCATGGCCAAGTGGTTCTGCACGCTGCCCCGTCTGCAGGCAATGCCCCTGCAGCTTTCACTGGCTGCAGTTCCCGGCCAATGCGAGCTGAGGGGGTGACCCCCGACCCTGCTCCCCGGATGGAGCACCGGAAGGGGCTCATGCCACTGCTTCCAGGAGCCGGGTGGAGCAGCTTCCGACCCTGCTCCCCAGCTGGAGAGAGGCAAGCCCCAGACCTGGTTCCCTAGTGGGAGCTCGAGGACCAGATTAAAATGGCTGTCGGGTTGGCCCGTGGGCCATAGTTTGCCCACCCCTGCCTTATAGTGATGGACTCAAGGAGTTCAATCTATTTAGCTTAACAGAGAGAAGGTTAAGGGATGACTTGATTACAGTCTATAAGTAGCTATATGGGGAACAAATATTTAATATGGGCTCTTCAGTCTAACAGAGAAAGGTATAAGCTGGTCCAATGGCTGGAAATTGAAGCTAGAAAAATTCATGAAATGAGGTGTAAATTTTTAAAGGTCAGAGTAATTAATTAGTGGAACAATTTACCAGGAGTTGTGCTGAATTCTCCATCACTGACCATTTTAAAATCCTGATTGGATGTTTCTCTAAAGGATACTGTTAAGGCATATTCCCCACCCTGGCACTTTGAGTGCAGAAGGTGGGGGCCTGCAAGGATTCTAAAAATTAATACTGGCCACTCCAGGCTTATATTAAACTCCCAAGGTTACAGCTTTCTCTGACCTTGGATGGGTAGATGTTGCCACCACCCAAGTACAAAACCCCTTTGAGAACTCAGGAAGGCGCACTTGGGAATTCCTTCCTGTGGGGTACCCTCAAGCCCTTTCACCTGCCCTCCAGGGAAGAGCTGAGAAAGAAAAACAAAGGAAATCAGCTGTTGCCACCAGCTAATTAAACAACATGTGCACAAACCTCTTAGGACACAAAATCCAATCCTGTTCTTAAAAAAGGTAAATTTTATTAAAAACAAAAAGAAAGAAAATAGATTTGGAAACTCAGGCTATTGCTAGATTTAAAAAAAAAAAACACTTACAAGTATTAAGTATCAAGAATAACCTTCTTGAGGTCCAGCTTAAAGGTTACAAGCACAACAAAAGCATTTGGGGTTAGCACAGGGGAGTCCACAAGCCATAAAAAAAATACACCTAATAGTGTCTTCCTAATCATAGAATCTCAGGGTTGGAACGGACCTCAGGAGATCAACTAGTCCAACCCCCTGCTCAAAGCAGGACCAATCCCCAATTTTTGCCCCAGATCCCTAAATGGCCCCCTCAAGGATTGAACTCACAACCCTGTATTTAGCAGGCCAATGCTCAAACCACTGAGCATTGGCCCTTTTGGTCAGGTGCCAACTCCCTTCCTTTTACCTATGCATCTCAGGGAGACTTTTTAACCCTTTACAGGTAAAGCAAGTAGAGAACAGCTACTAAGAGGGATTTTATAGCTAACTGGCTGTCCATAAGAGGGAGCTACCTCCCCTTTTCATTTATCACAGGTACGTTCTAAGAATCATTTTGGGGTAGAGTCCCGTGGTCTGTGTTATACAGGAGGTCAGACTAGATGATCACAACGGTCCCTGCTGGCCTTGAAATCTAAGAACTGAATCTATGTACTTTTAAGTAAGAGGATAGATAACTAAATTTTATATATTGAACACTAAATGCTCAAGAGATAAATTTAATGTTTAATGACAAAAATTTAAATATTCAGCATGCTGCATACCTACTTGTTTCTGTAAGGCCAGTCTTCTTAGCATTTAGCATTAAGATAATATGTGGGTAATGGTATATTACATATTTTGTAGAGGGGTACAGAATTTTGTAACACTGTATCATAGCTTATGTCTTACAAATCAAAAATAGCTCTTGGCCTGTAACCATGTCACTTGAAACTGTAATCCTGCTTGTTTTTACAAACTACATGGTTCCAGGCCAGTACTTGGATAGGACAGCACCAGGGAAGCTATGGGTTCTTTGGGAATGGCCGATGGTGATTTAGTAGGTGTCATTTTCACCTCTAATGCAACATTGATCCAGCACCCCAGCATGCTGTTAAGGGGAAATCATTGGGGGTAGATTGCTGTCTTTAAAAAGAAAAAGAAAACAAAGGTCTTCATTAAACATCCATAGTCACTTTTTGTAAGAGTAGAGATATTAATCTCCCTATCCCATCCAAATACCAATTTGGGTAATTATATTCTGTCTACCTGACGTCCATCTTTAGTTTCAACTGAGTAAAATATTCACCTCTAGTCTTATACTAGTTTAGTTGTGCAATATTACACTGCTAGGTTTCAGTCCAGCTGTAGCTGCATTTCAGTAGTGAATAAAGGGATCTCACTGGTTTCTAAAGTTCACTTGTGTGTAAAATATGTTTGTATGAGTGCTTGTCAAATGCTTTGGAATTTTTTGGGAATTAAAGTGGAATAAACATAAGAAGTTATGGCAATATATTAAAACTTCTGTGATAACAGAAGAATAGGGAAATAAAATTGCTTCTGTCCTTCAGTTAATGAGAAATGGGATTGAAGAGAATGATTTTTTGGAGTGGCAAAGACAAATTTTGAAGACTAATGTAGATACACCACAGGACACACTATACAGGGTATTACAATGCTTCCATTATTGAGGAAAGAACTGCATACACAATCCAGATAAAACAAGAGGCACGTCACACATCCTTTGGGAAATATGTAATTCTCTAAAATCATTGAGTCTTGACAGAAATTGCAGCTTCCTGAAGAAATATTTAGGCAAGAGGGAAATATCAGAATAACATTCTCTCTTATGAACTTTCAAAAGGTATGAAGGTCATTATTGAAAAGTGTTTTGGGGCACCTTTAGTAGAGATTGACATTAGAGTGTCCAAATGCTATTTAAATTTATATGGCAATTGAGGTACTATACAAATAATACTGTGGGGGGAAAAAAGCCAGTACATAATAAAACCATACTCCCATGAAGGAGTTCTAGTAATAGCATAAATTGTAAGAATGAACCATGAGCAATTTGTCAATGTCACCAGGACCCAGCAATTATAGCCTCACTTTCATGATTATAGGGCAAAAATTCTCCTCTTGTGCATCCACCCTGTTAATTTCTATATTGCCCTAGATCCCAGGGTAAAACTCATGTCGACATCAGTAGGAATTCTGTGTACAAGATCAGAATGCAGTGTGTGCAATAAAAGTCCATGGTGCAGCTCTGAGAATAGGATCTCATTCTGGGGGTATGCCTTCCCTGCCAGAAAGATGTGTTTTTACCATGGGATAACCAATGTGCATTAGCTGCCCTGCTGTAAAATCCTAGTAAAGATAAGGCATTCTAGTAGTTTTACTTTGAGGTAAATAGGCAAGGTCATCCATGGGATGGGGAGGTGGGATCTAGTGTTGACCTCACCTACATCATTGTAAAAACTTCAGTGCTTTGTCTCCACTAGGATTTTACAGTAGGATGCACATCACTCATCCCACAGTAAAAACACACCTTTTTTTTTGGCAGTGAAAACAAAGCCTTGATGCATATGATTTTTAAATGTGTGGTAATAAAAGAACACTTGTTTTCTTATTGCTTATTACTTTCTCCTGTCTCCCCTGTCGTTTTTCTTTTACAACACCTCAGCATCTCCAAACCTGCCTGTGATCAGATTTCTCGCATCATTTGCTAGAGCAGGGGAAAAAATCCTCAATTAGATGTGTGCTATGCAACTGTGGGGTGATTGATGGATTGCCTCCTGGCCAGAGGAGGTGGAACTAGGTGATAATCCATTAGATACCTGGGCTTTATAAGGAATCTAAGGGAGCTCAGTAGAGGGGGAGATTATAGAGGAGTCAGGATTCTTCTTCAGGGAGCAAGAGAAGCTCTTGTAAGGAAAGTCCTGAGGGAGGACTGTGAAAGAAGTGAGGGGATCTTAACATAGCCCTAGCGAGGGGCAGAAGGCCCTTTCTGTTGATGGCTGATTTGAGCTTGTGATGTTGGACTTTTGATATCTCAGGAGGGAATGAGACTAGAGAATCGTCTTGGCTAGAGGACTGGGACACAGAGCACAGACAAAGGATGAGCCTATGCAGCACAGAGGAAGTCGCTAAAGGGGGCACTGGAGCTGCAGATCAGTGCCAATACTGATTCCTGATGCAAAGAGATGCTATGACCATCAGTAGAGATGGTTATGCTGCCACTTCCCACTCCCTCTGTCCTGTTGCTTTAGCTCCATCTCCAATTCCAAACTAATTGACCCCTTAGCCTCCAACTTCTGTCCTGCTTACTGGTAACCACTGTAGCTTCTGTCTGCATATGTAGAAAATAAAACTTAGTGGCATCTGTGATTAAACCAGCAGCCAGTTGGTGTGTTCAATCTTAACCTCTTTTTTTCAACGATTGGTTCAATTAAGAATGTTTATGAATGTATCTTCATGATCATTTACTAGTGAAATACTACAGGATCTTTCAACACTTTAACTACACTTTTCTTTAGTTATATGTATTATCTAAATTAATTTAATAGTCAATTAATTAGTAGGATTTTTTAAGGTGGAATACTGGACTCAGCCCTTCCTAAAAGAATGGCATGATGTTGAATCACAAGAAAATCATCAATCGTGTCTCCTATTTTGGTCTCCTGGTTAAATCTTTGTCATGAGGGCATACATGATGTTTCTAAGTCAATCAAGAGTGAACCTCAAGAGGTTTGGGGTTTTACATGAACGTTTCTAGACTCTTTTTTGGTTGAGAATAGGCACAAAAACAATCTATCTTGTGAGACTTCCCATATTACTTTGTTTTGGTGAGGTCAAAAATGCTATTAAAGTTCCTTTTCATTTGACTGATGGTCTTGTGTTTAAAACATGAGACTGAGAGCCAGGAGCTATGTTCCATTGCTGGCTTTGCCACAGTCCTCCTGTATGACACCGGGAAAGTCACTTAACCTCTCTATGCTCGGGTTATCCCACGTGTAAAATGTGGATAAATTCTTACCTCCTTTACCTATTCTTTCTTATGGTTAGCTAAGTTCTGACTTACCTTGCAATGGTAATGTGAGGAATACCTCACTCATGGCTGCTAAATACTTGGCGATCTTTGATAGAAATTTATAAAGAAGTGTAATGTAAGACTTCCAGAGGAAATCAGGAATTGTAGGGGTGAACTTGTGGTTGTACATCAAAACTTTGGTTGCTTGGGAGTGGGTAGTTTTATCCACCCCAGAAAATGTTTACTTAATCTCATAACACAGTTGCCTGCAATTGATAAAGCACATTTTAAAATGTAGATTTAAAAAAGTTGGTGGGGAATCCACTATGTTTACCATTACATTGCCAGACTTGAAAAATATGTACTGCTTTTACAAAATAGATACAACTCTTAGGATGTATACTGGAAGCTCACATCCTTATGCTATCAAAGCATCCTGATACTTGCATTCCTGTTCTGCAGAATTCTAGTAAATTCTTGTCCAGTAGAAGTTTGTACTTGATCATAAGAAAAGTTTATTCCATAGTAGGGCTGAATTCTTCTTAGATATAGGTGCACAACAATTCTTATTGAATGGACTGGAGGTTGGGCATGTATTAACAAAGGTAGAATTTATATCTATGCAATTTGAGCTATATTCAGACCTCCCACACTGTGCAATCCATCTGACTTCTGTGGTGTTGCACAGGGAGGAAATGAGAGCAGAAAATAGCCACTTGCATGAAGTTACTCACTTAGTTTCCTAAAAAGCCCGTGTGATTTGTGTAGATTAAAAGACAGGTAAAAGGGGATTCTTTTTAAATAAATGTTGAGCAAATGTTAATCTTCCCCTCCCACTTCTAATAAAAATAAACCCTTATGACAGTATTTAGGGCATGTAGTGACTTGGAATGTTCTGTTGAATCATTAACTGTGGTCAAGATTACTTATGTATTATATCTAATACTACACAAATTTTCATCATGCTGGAATAAAACCAAGAAATTCTAATCAATCTCTTCTTTTTTCCCCTTCTAGTTAATGGTCTAATGACACTTGGATTAACAGGTGAGCTTTTTAAAGTTCTAAAACTCAGACATCTATTACTTTTTTGTTAATGAAAGCCCTTTAAAAAATGCACACACAAAACCACAACGTAAGTAGGTTCAGCTAATCAACTCTAGACACTTTTGTCCATTAGCAGTTTGCTTTTAATTTGGAATATATCTGCGGGTTTGTCAACATGTTCTAGTTTTTAACCAGTCTAGATAGTGATGGGAAAACTTTAAAATGCAATTTGGGTCTGATTTATCTAAGAAACTTACGTATCAAAAACCTGTGGTCAAGGAATCAGACTGAAATGACTGTGTGATCAGATTCTTTCATGAGTTGTGTCCCTTTAGTTTTAGAAGATATGAGCTCATCAGGATCTATTCAATTTTTCTTCAAATCACACATGTAAAAAAAAAAAATCTCTGAACAAACCCAAACCCAAACAAAAAATCCAAGTCTACAAAAAAGAAAAATTGAACTTGCTCACACAGCCCACTTAGGCATCTGAGTAAATAGATAGATTTTGTATTGTGTCCTGAAAATCAACAAATTTAGGTTTTATCAGATCAAAAAATGAATTGCCTTTCAAGTTAGACTCCCCCCCAACTTAGAATACCTTGCCTGTAGCGCTCTCCCACCCCACAGATTTAGTGAACACATCACTGCTGATCTCCAGTTGTCAGACACATATTGTCACATCAGTTTTTGAATTTGCTCAGGGCTAGTGTTCATCAACATTAGCAAAATTCTGATGCACAATTTACCACCAGTGCTGCTCCACAGATGGCTGGAAAAGTGGAAATACTAGTATAGACAGGGCTCAGGCATTTGTTACCACCATTTTGTCTAACCCTGATCAGAGCAGAATTATATGACAGAGTAAAAATCCTAAAATCAGCTTCACAGTTTCTACAATAACTACTACCAGTGATAAATTATGGGTTTGAATTTTTCTAATGCAGAAAAAGCCTTAGGTCTGGTCTACACTAGGAGTTGAGGTTGAATTTAGCAGCGTTAAATTGATTTAACCCTGCACCCGTCCACACGATGAAGCCCTTTTTTCTCACTTAAAGGGCTTTTAAAATCGATTTCTTTACTTCCCCCCGACAAGGGGATTAGTGCTGAAATCAGCCTTGCCGGGTCGAATTTGGGGTAGTGTGTCGCAATTACACAGTATTGGCCCCCGGGAGCTATCCCAGAGTGCTCCATTGTGACCGCTCTGGACAGCACTCTCAACTCAGATGCACTGGTCAGGTAGACAGGAAAAGGCCTGCGAACTTTTGAATCTCATTTCCTGTTTGGCCAGCGTGGCGAGCTGCAGGTGAGTGCAGAGGTCATCAGCAGAGGTGACCATGATGGAGTCCCAGAATCACAAAAGAGCTCCAGCATGGACCGAACGGGAGGTACGGGATCTGATCGCTGTATGGGGAAAGGAATCCGTGCTCTCAGAACTCCATTCCAGTTTTTGAAATGCCAAAACCTTTGTCAAAATTTCCCAGGGCATGAAGGACAGAGGACATAACAGGGACCCAAAGCAGTGCCACATGAAACTTAAGGAGCTGAGGCAAGCCTACCAGAAAACCAGAGAGGCAAACGGCCACTCTGGGTCAAAGCCCCAAACATGCCGCTTCTATGATGAGCTGCATGCCATTTTAGGGGGTTCAGCCACCACCACCTCAACCGCGTGTTTTGACTCCTTCAATGGAGATGGAGGCAACACGGAAGCAGGTTTTGGGGATGAGGAAAATGATGATGAGGAGGTTGAAAATAGTTCACAGGAAGCAAGCGGAGAAACTGGTTTTCCCGACAGCCAGGAGCTGTTTCTCACCCTGAACCTGGAGCCAGTACTCCCCGAACCCACCCAAGGCTGCCACCCAGACCCGCCAGGTGGAGAAGGGACCTCTGGTGAGTGTACCTTTTTAAATAGTATACATGGTTTAAAATCAAGCGTGTTTAATGATTAATTTGCCCTAGCATTCATGGCCAGTACAGCTACTGGAAAAGTCTGTTAACTTGTCTGGGGATGGAGCGGAAATCCTCCAGGGACATCTCCATAAAGCTCTCCTGGATGTATTCCCAAAGCCTTTGCAAAAGGTTTCTGGGGAGGGCAGCCTTATTCCGTCCACCATGGTAGGACACTTTACCACGCCAGGCCAGTAGCATGTAGTGGGGAATCATTGCAGAACATAGCATTGCAGCATATGTTTGCTGGTGTTCAAACAACATTCGTTCTTTATCTTTCTGTGTTTTCCTCAGGAGAGTGATATCATTCATGGTCACCTGGTTGAAATAGGGTGCTTTTCTTAAGAGGACATTCAGAGGTGCCTGTTCCTGCTGGGCTGTTTGCCTGTGGCTGAACAGAAATGTTCCCTGCTGTTAGCCACGCGGTGGGGGAGGGGGAGGGGTTAGCCACGCAGTGGGGAGAGGCAAAATGTGACCTTGTAATGAAAGCACATGTGCTATGTATGTAATGTTAACAGCAAGGTTTACCGTGAAAGAGTGTACTCATTGTTCTATAAAATGTGTCTTTTTAAAATACCACTGTCCCCCTTTTTTTCTCCACCAGCTGCATGTGTTTCAAGGATCACAGGATCTTCTCCTTCCCAGAGGCTAGCGAAGATTAGAAGGCAAAAAAAAAAAACAGTCGCAATGAAATGTTCTCTGACCTCATGCTGTCCTCCCACACTGACAGAGCACAGACGAATGTGTGGAGGTAGACAATGTCAGAGTGCAGGAAAGCACAACATGAATGCAAGGAGAGGTGGCAGGCTGAAGAGAGTAAGTGGTGGGCTGAAGAGAGGGCTGAAGATGATAGGTGGTGGCACCGTGATGACAGGAGGCAGGATTCAATGCTGAGGCTGCTGGAGGATCAAACTAATATGCTCCAGCATATGTTTGAGCTGCAGGAAAGGCATCTGGAGCACAGACCACTGCTACAGCCCCTGTGTAACCAACTGCCCTCCTCCCCAAGTTCTGTAGCCTCCTCACCCAAATACACACGAATGCAACCCAGTGGCATCTGACCACCCAGCTACTCCACCCCAGAGTATTGCCCAAGCAACAGAAGGCTGGCTTTCAATAAGTTTTAAATTTTTTAAGTTTTAAAGTGCAGTGTGGCCTTGTCCTTCCCTCCTCCCCCACCCCTCCCAGGCTACCTTGGCAGTTATCCCTCTATTTGTGTGATGAATTAATAAAGAATGCATGAATATGAAGCAACAATGACTTTATTGCCTCTGCAAGCGGTGATCGAAGGGAGGAGGGGAGGGTGGTTAGCTTACAGGGAAGTAGAGTGAACGAAGGGGTGGGGGGTTTCATCAAGGAGAAACAAACAGAACTTTCACACCGTAGCCTGGCCAGTCATGAAACTGGTTTTCAAAGCTTCTCTGATGCGTACCGCGCCCTCCTGTGCTCTTCTAACTGCCCTGGTGTCTGGCTGCGCGTAACCAGCAGCCAGGCGATTTGCCTCAACCTCCCACCCCACCATAAACATCTCCCCCTTACTCTCACAGATATTGTGGAGCGCACAGCAAGCAGTAATAACAGTAGGAATATTGGTTTCGCTGCGGTCTAAGCGAGTCAGTAAACTGCGCCAGCGCACCTTTAAACGTCCAAATGCACATTCTACTACCATTCTGCACTTGCTCAGCCTGTAGTTGAACAGCTCTTGACTACTGTCCAGGCTGCCTGTGTACGGTTTCATGAGCCATGGCATTAAGGGGTAGGCTGGGTCCCCAAGGATAACTATAGGCACTTCAACATCCCCAACGGTTATTTTCTGGTCTGGGAAGAAAGTCCTTTCCTGCAGCTTTTGAAACAGACCAGAGTTCCTGAAGATGCGAGCGTCATGTACCTTTCCCAGCCATCCCACGTTGATGTTGGTGAAATTTTCCTTGTGGTTCACCAGTGCTTGCAGCACTATTGAAAAGTACCCCTTGCAGTTTATGTACTCGCTGGCTTGGTGCTCCGGTGCCAAGAGAGGGATATGGGTTCCATCTATGACCCCACCACAGTTAGGGAATCCCATTGCAGCAAAGCCTTCCACTATGACCTGCACATTTCCCAGGGTCACTACCCTTGATATCAGCAGATCTTTGATTGCTTTGGCTACTTGCATCACAGCAAGCCCCACAGTAGATTTTCCCACTCCAAATTGCTTCCCGACTGACTGGTAGCTGTCTGGCATTGCAAGCTTCCACAGGGCTATTGCCACTCTCTTCTCTACTGTGAGGGCTGCTCTCATCTTGGTATTCATGAGCTTCAGGGCAGGGGAAAGCAAGTCACAAAGTTCCATGAAAGTGCCCTTACGCATGCGAAAGTTTCGCAGCCACTGGGAATCGTCCCAGACCTGCAACGCTATGTGGTCCCACCAGTCTGTGCTTGTTTCCCAGACCCAGAATTGGCGTTCCATGGCATCAACCTGCCCCATTAGCACCATGATGCCCACATTGCCAGGGCCCGTGCTTTGAGAGAAGTCTGTGTCCATGTCCTCATCACTCTCATCACTGTGCTGACGTCGTCTACTCGCTCAGTTTCGCTTTGCCAGGTTCTGGTGCTGCATATACTGAATGATAATGCGCGTGGTGTTTAATGTGCTCATAATTGCCAAAGTGATCTGAGTGGGCTCCATGCTTGCAGTGGTATGGCGTCTGCATGGAAAAAAGGCGCGGAACGATTGTCTGCCATTACTCTGACAGAGGGAGGGGCAACTGATGACATGGCTTACAGGGTTGGTTTACAGGGAATTAAAATCAACAAAGGGGATGGCTTTACATCAAGGAGAAACAAAAACAACTGTTACACAGAATGGCCCCCTCAAGGATTGAACTCAAAACCATGGGTTTAGGAGGCCAATGCTCAAGCCACTGAGCTATCCCTCTCCCCGCTATTCCAGGCAGGACTGAATCTCCATTAAACTTTTCAAAGTGCTCCTGACAGACCTCATGGAAACGATTTTCGGTTGTTGATTTCATGGAGGGAGAGAGGGATGGGGGAGCAAATGAATACAAAACAAATCTGGTCTATTTCTTGTTTTGATCCACTCCATCTATCTTTTACATCTTCGGCTGGCAGCAGACAGTGCAGTAGGATTGCTGGCCATCCTCATCTTCTGGCTGCTCGGCAGAAGATGGTGCAATAGGACTACTAGCCATCCTCATCTCCTGGCTGCTCACCAGAAGACGGTGCAATAGGACTGTTGGCAGGACTAAAGAGAATGACATGGTCGAATCACTCCTATTTATGTCCCTGTGCCCATGTCTGCTCAGGCGCTCCTGACCGACCTCACCGAGGCGGCCAAGAGCACCTAGGAAATGATGACAATGGTTATCAGGCCTATTGCACCATCTGCTGCCAGAAGGCAATGAGCTGCTACTGTGTAGCAATGCAGTACCACGTCTGCCAGCACCCAGGAGACGTATGGTGACGGTGAGCAGAGCGGGCTCCATGCTTGCCATGGTATGGCGTCTGCACAGGTTACCCAGGAAAAAAAGGCGCGAAATGATTTTCTGCCATTGCTTTCAGAGAGGGAGAGAGGGATGGGGGGCCTGATGGCATGTACCCAGAACCACCCGCAACAATGTTTTTTGCCCCACTAGGCAATGGGATCTCAACCCAGAATTCCAATGGGCGGCGGAGACTGCGGGAACTGTGGGATAGCTACCCACAGTGCAACGCTCCGCAAGTCAACGCTAGCCTCGGTACTGTGAAAGCACTCCGCCGAGTTAATGCACTTAGAGTATTTTGTGTGGGGACACACACAATCGACTATATAAAAACAATTTCTAAAAAGACTTCTATAAATTCGACCTAATTTCGTAGTGTAGACATACCCTTAGCCTCAGCAATCTTTCTTTGATAACTGAAGGTGGTGAAAGAAGTAGGATAGGAACTACAGTGCTTTTGCTGTTTTAAAGTGCTTAGAAAGCAATGCAGTGCTGTGAGAAAATGTAACGCTACCATCTTGGCTGAGACACTTGGGACTGAACAAGGAACCTCCAGAGGTAAAAAGATGAGCTGTTATAACCTGAGCTAAAGAACCATATCTCCAGCTGTCACTGTAAGAAACACCTATCATCTATGCCGTGGTATGGTGTAACACACACCAGTGGTCACACAAATGTACTTTTCATTCTCAGTGAAGATATTCCTTTTTGTAATTAAGTTCAGCCCCATCTTAGCTGAAGTCAGTCTGTTTACCTGACTCTAAGCTATATGCATTCTGTTACAGATGGATCCATGATCAAAGTCCCAACAACTGCAGACTCCAATACCCATGCCATTCTCATTTAGTAATGTTCCTATCTGACAGAGCATCTAAGACTATAATACAGGGTTGTTTTTTTTAATTGAAAAAGCACCTGGACTTGGTGGTAAAACATCCTTAGTAACAGGCCCAGATTGTTAACATTTGCTGCTGTTATAGCAAATGTTAACTGAAATAATTTGTAGGTGAAAGAGAGATGAAAAATCCAAACTAGTGGCAACCTTAAAGAAGCTCCTGGTTAAGTAGCAGTAAAGAGTTTTTCCACAGAGGAAAGCAGGACTGCAGGTTCTCTGAAATCATAGACAATGCATCTCTCTGGAGCACGGTGGCAAGTTCTTCCTAGCACTGACAGGAGCCCATTCCTGAAATGTAACTCAATAATAAAGAGAAAGCAAAGGTTTTCTCCCCTTCCTGTGATGTAAACTGTGTCCAAATAATAGTTCTCCTTTTTCTGGCTGCAGAAGGAAAAAGGCACAAGTGTGAAAGTCTTCCACTTCCTGATCTACAGATCAGATCCAAATAGAAATCCTCTTTTCTGCGGTGTAAGTAGGACAACACAGTCTCTTCTCAGGACTGTGACTTCTGACTTTCCTCCAACAACTGGCCAGCCCTTTCCTTGGGCTTCTTTCATACAAATAAACTGGGTCCTGTTACACAAGTCCTACCTGCGTCCACTTGCCAGTCGCATAGGGCTCTCTCTGTCTGATTCCATGCCCCTGCAGAACTGTTGGCCTTGGCTCTTACTGGGTAGCCCCAGCCAAACTGCCTTCTAGGCTTCCTGGGACCTTGACAGCTAGTAAACCCCTCTCTTCAGTCAGAGACTTGTCTAATGCTCTGAAGGCCTTGGCATTTCAAACTCCTGAGATTCTGCAGGGTGGAAGTGCTCTCATACATAATAGCCTATTTACAGATCACAGTCCTAAACAGTACCAGCCCAAAGGTGTTTTAGAACTAGCCAAAAGTGTAAGCCCAGGTTAACTATTTCCTTTTCTGCATGGCTATGTGCTTATAACACCAGTGCCAACTAATGCTAGCCAATCCCTCTAAGCCAGTCCCAGGAAGAGAAGAGTCTTCTACCCCACCCTAGATCTGCTTCTACCCAGTCTTTTATTGGTGACAATTTATTTTAAAGTCCTTTGTAGATGAGATGTGCAAACATTCCTGGTATTAAAAATATTATTTTATAGCTACAGCAAAACAGTTAGTTTAATGTGTTAAAGCTTGCCAAATGCTTTTCTAATCTATACTCTGACCCAAAACAAATCTGTGTGGTCAATCACTCCATTTTGTCTTCACTAATAAGGCTTAGAAATACTATACGATTATAAATGCAACAGGATAGTTCCCTCGATGCTGGGCTCCTAAAAATGATGCAATATATGGTAATGTGGCTCAGCTGGCTACCTCTAGCCCAGAAAGACATACATGAGTTCAGATCCCACACCAGGATTTAGGCTCACATTCAGTGATGTTACTGCACTTAGTTATTATTTATTACTTTTTGTATTTAATTATTCCAACGATTCTACACAAGTGGGTGGGGAAGGGAGTGCATTGCACTATTTAGAGTTGTTGTATTTCCAGATGTGGCTTTACTGTCCATCTCTAGCAGCAGCTGGAAACTGCAGCTCTCATGGTACTTTTCCAAGACACGAATCCAAGTGTCATGGACAAAATTCTTCCTCTCAGTAAAAAAAAGTTTCTAATTCTTTGGGTTTTGTGAATTAATATGAGCATAGTCACTGCTGTCTTTGTCTGCCAGTCACTGTAGTTCTAATCTATTCCTTAATAAAATAGTTTGACATATCTAGAGTTTTAAAGGCTTGACATATAAAAACATTTTCTATTTTAACTGTAATATGTATTGCATTATAAATAAACTAAGAAGGATTTTTTTTTGGATACAGCATAGGACTTTTAGCCAGAACACCTGGATTCTATTCCTGGTTCTAGCACAGACTTTTTATGTGACCTGAGGCAATTCATAATGCTCTAAATTCAGTTGTAGTGTAAGTGGTTCCCAATTCCCATTGACTTCAATGGGAACTACAACATGTTACACCAGATCTGAATTTGGTCCTAAATTTCTTTGTGCCCATTTTCCTCATTTACAAAATGGAATAAATAACAACCTGAAGTGGTTGTATGCGATGTTAAATTCATCAATGTCTGTAAAGTCCTCTGAGGTGCTTGAGTAGAAGGGGTGATACCTTGTAAGTGCAAAGAGTTGTGCAGAAAATAATTCCCCATTCATGTTCCTACTATCTTCAATGTCTTGGGATTTAAAGTACTATCTGACTTGTTCTAGGTGCACGTCAAAAAGTGATCGTCTGCAATGAATCGCTCATGTTAGAAAAGTTGCCCAGATGTGGAAAATCCTTTGAAGAGATGATGAAGAAAGTGGACTCTAAAAAATGGTGCAACCTAACGGAATTTATCACGTAAGTTTCATGCTTTTGTCTTTATTATTTATCACTTAAGGGTGTCAACCTTTCAAAAAGTCAATTTCATCAAGTGTCAGGAACATCTCTATAACTACCAAGGATGTGGTGATTCCCCACTAGAATCAATTTGGACACCAGTTTGTTTATCTTGTTGGATTCAAACTCACAAATCTGGGGCCAAATCCTGCAAAATTTGATGGGAGTATGGAGGCAAAACTTGTACTGAAGTCAAAAGAAAATATTAATGACACTTTGAAGTTAATTGGAGTTCTGCCTGAGTAAAAACTGCTGGATTTGGCTCTTTTTTATTGCAGCAACAAAGAAGTATGAAGAGTGGCCACATAAACTGGCAGCTCCATTACCATTCTCATCTGCTTCAATCCACCTCACACCACTCCTTCTGGTTATCTGAGATTTATATTCAGCACTTAATGGATACATTATCTAGTACCTGCTGAAAGTAGATGTACCACATCTTTAATATTTATAAATGACTTATGTTCCAGATAAAGTTTCTAACACTGAAACCCATGTACTTGATTCTTTATTGCATAGGGCTAAACTGTGGCTACCCTGCCCCAGGAGCAGCCTAGGAAACTGACTGACTGGACACAGATATACAATCTACCTTATAGTTTCTCCCTGTTCATGGGGTGTGTGTGTGTATGGAAACGTAGCCCTCACCAGCTATGTGGTGAGGGTTGTGAGTGTGCGAAGATGGCTTAAAGCAACACAAAGGTAAAATGAGGCACAGTCTCTCACTTGAAGAGCACCTACTCTAAAATATATTAATAGAGGTTAATCAATAGGCTGCTTGTTGTTGATATTCATTTAACATACGTCAACTGTCTCACTGTATCTATAGTGAATCCAGAGTTCAACACATTTAAGGCAAATGTTCTCTAAATCCATAGTTTTCTCATTAAGTTACTAATGCAAGGTGTATTTTCAAATACAGCTACTCCATTCTCTTTATTGACAGCAATATTTCATGCTGTCATTTGTTTGTGTAGCCTCTGCCCCAAGGTGGGGCTCAAGCCTTCTTCCTGGTGCCTGCTGCTGGGTGTGGCTTCTCCCCTGTTGGGTCCTGGGTTTGTTTTCCTATGCCTGGTGTCTCCACCCAGTGTGACCTGTCACTGTGCCTGAGACACAGGGGGTGATGTCCTTTGGAAGGAGGTGTGTTTGTGTAATGTTGAACATGGTCCA
Source organism: Lepidochelys olivacea (assembly GCF_965140295.1). Classification (NCBI taxonomy): domain Eukaryota; kingdom Metazoa; phylum Chordata; order Testudines; family Cheloniidae; genus Lepidochelys; species Lepidochelys olivacea. The sequence continues at coordinate 172,304,026 of NC_140412.1, read as the reverse complement.
GTTTTGGGCCCCACACTACAAGAAGGATGTGGAAAAATTGGAAAGAGTCCAGCGGAGGGCAACAGAAATGATTAGGGGTCTGGAACACATGACTTATGAGGAGAGGCTGAGGGAACTGGGATTGTTTAGTCTGCGGAAGAGAAGAATGAGGGGGGATTTGATAGCTGCTTTCAACTACATGAAAGGGGGTTCCAAAGAGGATGGCTCTAGGCTGTTCTCAGTGGTAGCAGATGACAGAACAAGGAGTGATGATCTCAAGTTGCAGTTGGGGAGGTTTAGGCTGTATATTAGGAAAAACTTTTTCACTAGGAGGGTGGTGAAACACTGGAATGCATTACCTAGGGAGGTGGTTGAATCTCCTTCCTTAGAAGTTTTTAAGGTCAGTCTTGACAAAGCCCTGGCTGGGATGATTTAGTTGGGGATTGATCCTGCTTTGAGCAGGGGGTTGGACTAGATGACCTCCTGAGGTCCCTTCCAACCCTGATATTCTATGATTCTATGGTTTTCAGAAGGGCTGGCTATCCACAAAGCCAGTTGAAATGGATGGGAGCTGTCGGGGTTCAGCACCTCTGAAAATCAGATTCAGGTGAACTAGTTCCAGCAAAGTAAGAATTAAACAGGAATGAACATTTTCCCCCAGGTCTGAGACCAGTTTAAATTTCCCCATACTCTGGCTTTCTGGCCACTTATGGCAGCATATTCTTTTCTCAAATGGTCTCTGATTCACTCCCCCGCCCTATGACAAGTCATCTGTGGGGCTTGGAGAGACCAGCATGGTTCTTTCCCCTGACTCTCTGGTTACCAGTAGATAAGCTATCTGATGAAATGCAGCTTCTCTTCTGTGCCCTACTGCAGCAGCTTGCCAAGTGACACTTTGGGGCTTCCCGGGTATTTGTATCCTGACCCACACTGAAACCTCAAAGCGAGTTAAAATGTCACGTGATCTGGCAGCCAGGGGCGGCTCTACCAATTTTGCCACCCCAAGCACTTGCCGCTGAATCGCCGCCGCGGGACATGGATTGCCGCCCCATTCCCAGTGCCGCCCTAAGCACCTGCTTGGAAAGCTGGTGCCTGAAGCTGGCCCTGCTGGCAGCATATTAATCACCTAGATACCATCTTCTGTTAGTCCTTGCCTTTGCACGCACAGGGTCATTCTAAAGATCACTTTTTAAAATACATACATTCCTTCAACTCTTAGGGCATGGGTGAAATCACTGGGGGAGGGGGGCGGGAGGGGTAAGAGGGAACATGCCTCTCCCACTCAACTTCTTATGCTTTTGTTTATGTCCCAGAAGCGTGTAAAATTAATGCATTCCACTGCTGGCTCCAACCAGTTTTTTCTAATGTAGTTGCTCTCCTGTCCTAAGACCAAATCCATATAGTTGGACTGGGCACTGGGGACATGTGTGGGAAGTGGATGGAGCAGGAGGAGGAATCGACTTGCTCCAGCTGTGGAATGACTGCAAAAGGGCTCCATGGAGCCTACTCCCATCTAGTACCTGGAGTAGCCTGTACAGCCCTATGTGATCCCTTTTCAGCAGCAAGAGGAATCAACAAAGCAGCAGAGCTTCTGGCGCCCACTCCTCCCCTCTATGTATGTCCTACCCACACTTTCTCCTAGGGTGAAGTAGGGCATCACTCTAAACTGGGCTATATGGTATGCAAGGGGGATGCACACCCCCTGTACCATTCACTTAGTCCAGAACTGCCTCCTCCTTTCCCCTCAGTGCATCAGAATCTCTCACTGGTTTTGCTATTGTGGGACCTTGGTAGTGATGGAGGCGAGGGCTGGGTTTCTCATTTAATGAAGAAACTTGTTTCTCTAACCCCAGAGGCCCATACGTGTTGTATTTGGAGGGCTGCATTTGATACATGTTAGCAGTGTGACCAGCATTGCCAACTGGATGTCCAATTATCCCTAAACTATGTTGACACTTGAAAATGATGGATCTGTATAGCTTTCTTCTCTAGGACTAGGCAGTAGACATGCTTGCATGGAGGAGCTGAGAGCCTGGTGAGTTTTGATGACTTGTTGTTTGACTTCCCTACGCTCTCTCCACCCCCTTCCAACCCTCAGCTTTTTATACTATGAGTATAAAACTAAATGCTGTGTGCCCGGGCTAAAAATAAGCTTTCATTCTGTGACAACTGCACAGTTGGATGGCTGCGCTATATTTTCTGCTCATCTGAAAGATTTAAAAATAGGAAAAAGGAAAAGAAAAATAAAGGAATAAGCATTCCACTGAGTTGGCATTTATTCTGAAAAATGTTGAGGATGTGAAACTCTTTAAGTGCTCTTTTGCCTGAGGAAGCCAAACCTGTGGAAGCTGTGAAATAGCAAGTCTTTTCAGTGGAGAGGCAGAGGGCAATAAGTTGCTTGTAAGGCAATAGAAGAAACTGTGATTTTAATTTAGTTGTCCTTCCCCCATTAAATAGGCAGGAAGAAAAGTATCTTAAATACACAGAGGAATCCTTGTCTCCTTCCAAGGCAAGTTCGGGAGAATGTACCTTTATGGTGTAACCTTGGGTATGTCCTTGAGATTCAGATTCTGTCATATGGACAAGTGTTGAAAAGATATGATACTGGGCAGTCTGACACACTGGAGATCTTGGTCTTTTCTTGTTCCCATCACTATAATGGGAAGTTAGCTTAGTTTGCCGCTATCACAGTATGGGTATCATTGTTATGGATTAGTGTGTTTTGCAACTTTGAGCATAAAACTTCAAGTTCTGGAGGTTAAGCATTGCCATTAATATAGCTAATGCACTTTTGCAAGGAAGTATCTGTTTTGATTTATATCTTAATTGCACAATTTCTAATTAAGGTCTCTTCTGAACTGAGATATTGCAGAGATGTTTAGCACTTTGCAGTAATACCCATTTTATCATAAGGGTATACTGGCATACTACAAAAAGCAACAAATTAAGGGTGAATTCATGCACTTGACGGATCTATTTCCTTCTCTAACATTTTCCTCTCTGTACATGGGTAGCAATCTCATTGACACCCCCATGGGAGAAATGTACGTATGCAAAAAACATAGTGTTGGAATCAAGATTCTGACATATTTTTGTAAAAAGGAATTTAAAATAAGCTGTGGAACAATAATTTAACATTTTAACTCAGACAGGTCATTTTTTCATCTTTAAAGAGACACTGTCATTCTGCCCCTCCCCCCAAGGGTATGATCTGCATTATAACTATGTTATGATCCGCTGGGGAAAATAAACTACTTTGAATCAGATTCTGATAACCTCATGTTGACTAATATCTTAAATTAATGGGACTACTTGCAGAACTAAACACTATTCAACATGAGTAAAGGGATCAGAATCTGGCACTGTTTATGTAAGATCAACAGGCGTCCTTTGCTGACTTTGCTAGAGCTGTTAAAATATTTCTGAGAGAGATTTTAGAAGGCACCAGGGAGACTCAGGCTTCCAATTCTCATTAACTTTCAGTAGGCAGTGGGTGTTTAATTGCCATAGAAAACCTCTTCTCCTATCACATCATATATCTTTCCAATATCAGATCAATTATGTTTGTGTACAAAGATTAATTTTGTCTGACAAGCCACCCTTGCTGAACAGCTATATTCATTTTATGTGAATATACAACACAGTGGGAGAAAAGTATCAATCTTTTCCAATGTAAAATGATACAATATGCAGGGAGGAATTATACTGTAAAAAAACTTTCTAAGAAAGAATTTCAAATATGAGCAACAGAAAGACAAAGGGGAAAAACTCTTTAAAAACGTATTGGATGGATAAAATATTTATTGGCAATTTCTGGTGAAGACTGCATGCTCTCCTTAAAGCAAATTCAGTGTCAGCTTTAGCAATTTAACCTGTAGTCAGAGGAATTACACGATCCTTTGACCTCACTTCATAGGGTATGAAAAAAACACCATGAGCTATAAATTAAATGTTGTCCCCTCTCTAGCTCATCAGACAGAAAAGCCTTGGATAATGAGAAAGTTATGATAGTCAATTTTTTATTTGGAGTGAAGATACATAGGATAAACTTGTGAAGAAATGTCATTTTTGGTGATGGTCTCTTTTAGCTCAAATGTTTTGCTGCTAAGCCTGCAATATATAGTGAAGCCTGATTTCAGATCTCCTCTCTAATGGTAAAAATGAGTCATGGCACAGCAATCAATGGCATGAAACTAATGTAAATCGAATGTCAGAGGAGACTCTTTTTTTGTAGGCATGTTGAAAAGGGTAGAGCAATTGCTGTATTGCACATTCCATAACAACAAACCTTTGCTGGTAAGAATGGCCCTGAGCTTGCAAAATTTGGATCCCTATCAAAAGTTTGAGGGTGTTTGTATCTGGGGTTCTGATTGTGGCCCACCTTTGTTGGCTTGTGAAGTAATTTTGTGTCTTCATGGTACATAGTTATGCACAGTGTTGTGACAAGGTGACATAGCAATTATTACATTTACTGTTTGTCCAAAATGTCTCAAAGCAGATTAGAGTGGCTTTAATTTGCTTTATCTTAATTATGATCCTAAGTCTTCTGTTAACCTCTAATATTTGGCTGCTTCACTTACAGTAAGCTTTACTTTTAACCTCCAATCTGACTTTGTCTTAGAAAGAAAGAAAAATATTATTGTCAACTGGCTTTAAATATACAACTTGATTGACAGATGCTTCGAAGACTGAGACAGATTTGACCAAAAATAGCAGAATGGTTTTATCATAAAAAACACACCTTGACAAGTTTAATAATCAGTTTGTTTTCCTATGTATCCTTGTAGATATGGTAACTGTCACTTATATAACCTTTTAACTCCTAGCAGATAACCAGCTAGTCTGAACTCTTCTGTTGATCTCCTTTGAAACTGAGCAATAACAACTGTATAGCATTGCAATACATAGAGTAACAGTTTAACACAAAGCTGGGGTTTGTAGCACCATCTACTGATTGAAGTATTAGCCGTACTAATCATCACAACTTGCACTGCTAGAAAAAATCTCTTCACTGATGGATTGTGTTATGGTGACCACAAGTCCCTTAGAACACTCAATGCTCAATGCTCCTAACCTAAAATAGAACTAGATATTCAATTTGTGGAGGGCATTTGACATATTATGAATATGATATTTATATTGTATTTTTCCTATTTAGATTTTGTACTAATTTATATTTGATGTACAAAATCAATTGTAAATGTACATGTGATGAGTCTGTAAATATGTATATGCATATACATCTGTGTATGTACACATAAATTTTTCTGGTGGTAGGAATGTATTCTACATATTCTAGAATACCCATTGGTATTAACAGGGTAATATTTGACTTAAAATATATTTGTATTTAGAGACATTTAGACTACATTAGATAATATAGGTGGGGGGAGGGCAAGATGGAACTGAAGCCATCAGGGATCTGAGCATGTCCACCTGGGCTTGTTTTAAGTCTGTTAATTATTTTTGTTTTCTGTTATAAATATACTTTGGAAGACACATGATATTTAACTATAGATATTTTTATATAGCTGACACTCTTAGAGTCTCAATTGAAGGCATAAATTCATTAAAAACTAACCAGTACCTATATATATATATATAAATATAGACCATATTCTAGAGATGTGGTTTTACAGCATCAACAGGGAAATATGTATCTTTAGTATAAGGTTATATATCTTAATATAATTTTTAAAACTTTGCCATGAATTATCAAAGCCCTGGTCTACACTACGAGTTTAGGGTCGAATTTAGCGGCGTTAGGTCAATTTAACCCTGCACCCACACGATCAAGCCTGTTTTGTTGACTTAAAGGGCTCTTAAAATCGATTTCTGTACTCCTCCACAGCGAGGGGGTTAGTGCTAAATTCTACCTCGCTGGGTCGAATTTGGGGTAGTGTGGATGCAATTTGACGGGATTGGCCTCTGGGAGCTATCCCAGAGTGCTCCATTGTGACCGCTCTGGACAGCATTCTCAACTCAGATGCACTGGCCAGGTAGACAGGAAAAGCGCTGGGAACTTCTGAATTTCATTTCCTGTTTGGCCAGCGTGGCGAGCTGATCAGCATAGGTGAACATGGAGTCCCAGAATCGCAAAAGAGCTCCAGCATGGACTGAATGGGAGGTATTGGATCTGATTGCTGTATGGGGAGAAGAATCCATGCAGGCAGAACTCTGTTCCAAAAGACGAAATGCCAATATATTTGCCAAAATCTCCAAGGGCATGATGGACAGAGGCTACAACAGGGACACACAGCAGTGCCATGTGAAAGTTAAGGAGCTGAGGCAAACCTACCAAAATACAAAGGATGCAAACGGTCGCTCTGGGTCGGAGCCCCAGACATGCTGCTTCTTTGATGAGCTGAATGCAATTCTAGGGGGGGGCCCTACTACTACCCCATCCCTGTCCGTGGACACCTGCAAGCGGGGAGTCTCACGCAACAGGGATGAGGATTTTGTGGATGAGGAAGATGATGAGGAGGAGGAGGTTAAGGATAGTGCACAGCAGGCAAGTGGAGAATCCCTTCTTCCTGACAGCCAGGAACTTTCATCACTCTGGAGCCAATACCCTCCCAACCCTCCCAAGGCGGGCTCCCAGACCATGAAGCTGGAGAAGGCACCTTTGGTGAGTGTACCTTTGTAAATATAATACAGGGTTTAAAAGCAAGTGTGTTAAATGATTAATTTGCCCTGAAGACTTGGGAGGCATTTGCGGCCAGTATAGCTACTGGAAAAGACTGTTAACGTTTCTGGGGATGGAGTGGAAATCCTCCAGGGACATCTCCATGAAGCTCTCCTGGAGGTACTCTAAAAGTCTTTGCCACGCGGTGTGGGGAGGCCCGTTCATGCTGAGCTGTTCGCGTTTGGCTGAGGGGGATCTTCCCTGATACTAACCAGGCGGTGGTGGTGGGGGAAGCACATGTGCTATGTAATGTGAATCGCTTGATTCAGCACGAAATAGTCTTCCCTTTGTTCTCTAAAATGTATCTTTTAAAATACTACTCTCCCTTTTTTCCTCCCACAGCTGCAAACGTTTCTACGCTCCCCCATCATCTTCGTCCCAGAGGCTAGCGCAGATTAGAAGGCAAAAAAAGGGCACTCACAATGACATATTCTCAGAGCTCATGCAGTACTCCCGCACTGAAAGAGCTCAGCAGAATGCATGGAGGCAAACAATGGCAGAGTCCAGGAAAGCGTTAAATGAATGCAATGAGAGGAGGGAGGAGCACGCTGAGAGGAGGCAGGATGCAATGCTGAGCCGAATGGGGGAGCAAACTGACTTGCTCAGGTGTCTGGTGTAGCTGCAGAAAAGGCAGGAGGAGCACAGACTGCTGATGCAGCCCCTGTATAACTGCCTGCCCTCCTTCCCAAGTTCCATATCCTCCTCACCCAGACACCCAAGAATGCAGGATTGGGAGGCTACAGGCACCCAGCCACTCCACCCTAGAGGATTGCCCAAGCAACAGAAGGCTGGCATTCAATAAGTTTTGAAATGTAGTGTGGCCTTGTCCTTCCCTCCTCCCCTCATCCACCACCCCACCCAATGCTTCCCTCCACACCCACCCCTCCTGGGCTACCTTGCGATTTCCCCCCTATTTGTGTGATGAATTAATAAAGAATGAATGATTTTGAAACAATAATGACTTTATTGCCTCTGAAAGCGGTGATCGAAGGTGGGAGGTCAGTTGGCTTACAGGGAAGTAGAATCAACCAAGGGGGCAGGTTTTCATCAAGGAGAAACAAACAGAACTTTCACACCGTAGCCTGGCCAGTCATGAAACTGGTTTCAAAGCTTCTCTGATGCGGAGCACGCCCTTCTGTGCTCTTCTAACCACGCTGGGTAACCAGCAGCCAGGCGATTTGCCTCAACCTCCCTCCCCGCCATAAACATCTCCCCCTTACTCTCACAGATATTGTGGAGCACACAGCAAGCAGTAATAACAATGGGAATATTGGTTTCGCTGAGGTCTAACCGAGTCAGTAAACTGTGCCAGTGCACTTTAAAACGTCCAAATGCACATTCTACCACCATTCTGCACTTGCTCAGCCTATAGTTAAACTGCTCCTTACTACTGTCTAGGGTGCCTGTGTATGGCTTCAGGAACCAGGGCATTAAGGGATAGGCTGGGTCCCCAAGGGTAACTATAGATATTTCAACATCCCCAATGGTAATTTTCTGATCTGGGAAGTAAGTTCCCTCCTGCAGCTGTTCAAACAGACCAGATCTCCTGAAGATGCGAGCGTCATGCACCTTTCCTGGCCATCCCACGTTGTTGTTGGTGAAATATCCCTTGTGATCCACTAGTGCTTGCAGCACCATTGAAAAGTACCCCTTGTGGTTTATGTACTGGCTGCCAAGGTGGTCTGGTCCCAAGATAGGGACATGTGTTCCGTCTATCACCCCACCGCAGCTAGGGAACCCCATTGCAGCAAAGCCATCCACTATGACCTGCACATTTCCCAGAGTCGCTACCCTTGATAGCAGCAGCTCAGTGATTGTGTTGGCTACTTGGATCACAGCAGCCCCCACAGTAGATTTACCCACTCCAAATTGATTCCCGACTGACTGGCAGCTGTCTGGCATTGCAAGCTTTCAGAGAGCTATTGCCAGTTGCTCCTCAACTGTGAGGACTCTTCTCATCTTGGTATTCTTGCACTTCAGGGCAGGGGAAAGCAAGTCAAAGTTCTATGAAAGTGCTCTTACGCATGCAAAAGTTTCGCAGCCACTGGGAATTGTCCCAGACCTGCAACACTATGCGGTTCCACCAGTCTGTGCTTGTTTCCCGGACCCAGAATCGGCATTCCACAGCATGAACCTACCCCATTAGCACCATGATGTCCAAATTGCCAGGGCCCGTGCTTTGAGAGAAGTCTGTGTCCATGTCCTCATCACTATCATGATTGCGCTGTTGTCGCCTCCTCGCCTGCTTTTGCAGGTTCTGCACATACTACAGGATAATGCGTGAGGTGTTTACAATGCTCACAACAGCAGTGGTGAGCTGAGCGGGCTCCATGTTTGCCGTGGTATGGTGTCTGCAGGACAGCAGGAGAGGAGAGTTGCAGTGGAAATGGTGGATGACGACAGTTAGCTGTCAGCAGTTAGCTGACAGCAGTATGGCGTCTGCATGAAAAAAAGGCGCAAAACGATTGTCTGCTGTTGCTTTCACAGAGGGAGGGGCAACTGATGATATGTACCCAAAACCACCTCTGAGAATGTTTTTGTCCCATCAGGCATTGGGAGCTCAACCCAGAATTCCAATGGGCAGCGGGGACTGCGGGAACTGTGAGATAGGTACCCACAGTGCAACGCTCCTGATGTCGATGCTAGCCACGGTACTGTGGACTCACTCTGCCGACTTAATGTGCTTAGTGGGGACACACACAATCGACTGTATAAAGTCGCTTCCTAAAAATCGACTTCTATAAATTCGACCTAATGTCGTAGTGTAGACATACCCTAAGAGTATGCTCCTGGAATGTGAGGGGACTTAACCTTCCAAAAGAATTAAAATCCTGAGATACCTCAATTAAAAAAATTATCTAGTAGCTTTATTGCAGAAAACTGATCTAGGAGAAATAGATACCCACAGAATCTAGAAGAGGTGTGTAGGTGTTGAGTATCATTTATCATTAAATTCTAAGAGCAGAGGTATATCCGTCTCAATTCATAAAATCATAACTTTTCAATGTATACAGTTTTGGTCTGAAGCTGAAGGAAGCTATGTTCTTCTTGAAGATGGTTTCAACTTAAAAAAGTTAATTTGAGGAAGCATTAACAATCCAAGTGGAGGTAATACTAAATTTTTCAAAGACACTACAGACATTCTTTCTAACAAAAAAGACATTCCTGTAATAATGGGAGGCAACTGGAATACTACACTAGAAAGACATCTGGACTATCCAATTATATGAGACCCACCTCTCAAAGCAAAATAGGCCAATCATCACTATTAATGAATAAACTTGATTTAAAAAGTATCTGGAGACTGAGACACCCCAAGGAGCATGACTATACATATTTCTCTGCAGTACATTCATCTTAATCCAGAATTGACTTTTTTCTTGTGTCTGCAGAACTGATTCCAGCATGCCTAGAAGCAGCTATTGATAATATATTAATTTCAGATCATGCTCCAATTGTACTTATCATCAATGCTGGTTACATATCATTAAAATGTTCTTGGTGAAAGCTGTTACAAAATGATGCAAAGTTTTGTTCCATAGTTCATTCGGTCACCTCTAATTTCGTACAAGAAAATAAGCACTCAGTTACCTCAGATACCCTCCTTTGGGAAACTCTGAAAGCTAGTGTAAGGGGTGAATGCATAAAGTATACCTCCCAAAAGAAGAGACAGACTCAAGTTATTAGACTCTTAGGACAATGAAATAGATCAGTTGCAGAGAAAGCCTAAGACTGAACCAAATAATGAAAACCTACGTTCTGTAATCAACGCCAAATATAAATATAATGAATGCTTTTCCAGCCATGTCGAATTTGCACTCAATGGGGGTCAAACAAAGATATTATGCATGGGGAGATAACACAGGTAAACTACTTGCAGAAGACTTAAGATTGAATTAGCCAACAACAATATTTCTTCCTTAGTGAAAGAAGATGGGAGTACCATCCTTGAACCAACAAATATCAATTTAAATAATCAATTTAAGCATTTATATCAAACTTTATATAAATTAGACAATCAGTGTGACTCTGATAAATTTGATCATTTCATTGAAGGCCTACTTTTTAATACCTTCACTTCAGAACAAGTGTTGTTTAGGGACAAAGCTGTCACAACACAAGAGATCAAACAGGATATAAAAATATGAATTCCAGCTAGGCCCCTGAGATGGATGGCTTTCCAGCACATTTCTGCAACACATTTTGTAATCAGCTATCTTCTATTCTTTCAAAGGTCTTCACTGAAACGTTCTAAAAAGGAACAATGTCTTGTAAGATGAGAACTGATTTAATTACTTTAATATTAAAGGACAAAGATGGCTGCTACCATAGCAACTTCTGCCCCATATCTCTGTTGAACACGGGTTGCAAAATAAATGCAAAAATTTTAGCGAGACAACTGAACACCATGATTCCATCAATTATACACACAGATCAGTTTTGTTTCATTAAAGGAAAATTGGCTGCTAATAATATGAGAAAAATCACTCACTTGATCCGCAAGCTCAGATGTCAGATGTTCCTTCCACAGCCTTATCTCTAGATGCACAGAAAGCCTTTGATAGGGTTGAATGACCCTAATGGCTGCCCTAAAAAATTTGGCTTTGGACCAATATTCCTGAACTGGGTCAGTGTATTATACAACTCTCCCCTCGCTTCAGTATCAACTAATGGAATTATTTCTCCCACATTTCCCCTCCTGCCCCTCCTTTTTAAGGTTCCTCTTGAACCACTGGCAATGTACATATGTTGTCATGAAGCCATTGAAGGTGAGACTCTAAACAGGAAAGAATACAAAATCAGTTTAGTAGCTGATGCCATTTTTGTACGATTGAAGAATCAATCCCATCTCCTCCTTCTATCCTTACTGGGGAAACTAGAAATAGCCAGAATGAATACCTGCCCAATTGTGACTCATATCATTAGCCTGTTGCCTTTCAAGGTTTCTCTCTTGCTCTTTGGTCAAATAAATAGGCGTATCATGCCATTTATATGGGATAAAAAACAGCCTCTCTTGTCACACAATACCCTTAAAAATCATGGGATTGCCAGATTTGCATCTATATTATCTCGCATTCCAAATGCTTCCTATTGCAAGGTGGTTCCTCTCCAGTAGCTCTGTATACACACCAGCCTGGTTTGAGATTGAAAAAACTTAGTTATGCCAATTGGTTCCCTCTCTTCTTTTATATACCCACAACCTTAAGGAAAAATCCAATCTTTGCATCTACATGTGACATCCTGCAATGTGTTAAGATGATTACAGCAGCCAATCTTACTAATTCTCTTCTTGTACCACTAGGGGATAACCCCTACCTCAGGATCATGGCAAACTCCACACTTAAGACAGTTTGGATAGAAAAGGGATTAACAAAAAATAAAGATACAATACAAGACGACAGACTGGCCTCCTTCAATTTTATGTGCAACAAATATCAGCTACCGCAATCTCACAGTTCCTTCTTTCAGCAGCTATGCTCAAGGATTCATGCAAAAATAGTGGACAATTATTCTGTTTCTACTCTCTCACCTCCAGAAGAGCATGTTAAGAAACATGGAAACAAAAGTAATTTTGTAGGAATTACTTATAGGTGGCTTAATGCTTCACATTACCCTCCCAATCTCAGTCTGAAAGAAAAATGGGAAAGAGGACTTCGCCTTACTATCACAACAGAAACCTGGGGCGATATCCTGCTTAATATGAAATATACTTCAAATTCCTTATCCTTGCGATTCTTCCAGAACAAGGTAATAAATAGGTATTACTGGACTCCAGAATATTTGTTGAAGGCTAGGTTGGGAACACATAGTGAATGCTGGAAATGCAAACAGCCCCATGCCAACCATTCATGCATCCTCTATACCTGTCAAAAATGCATGTGTTCTGGAACACCATATTCTCTCAACAACGTTGTGTTGCTATTTTTTTTCTTCTCCAGCCTTATATATGTTATGGGTGCTGGATGAGTTGGTATTACCAGTTAAGAAATGGATTGCTGTAACTATTTTAGTGGCCAAAAGAGTTATTTTGAGAAAATGGAAACCTGCAATTCCTCCCTCATACACAGACTGGCTTAGTGAGCTCTCTACTACTGCGTTAGTGGAAACAATGACTCTGTGTAATAGAAATAGTTGGAAAAAATATGAAGACGTCTGGTCACACATGAAACTATTGCATGCTTTTGCAGTTTAGTAGATATTAGTCCCCAACACTCATAAGTTGTGTTCTCACTTATTTATCTATTTAGTCACTTCAACAATTGATGGACCTCTACAGGTTCAGAGTTTTGCTTGTTTGGTTGGTTTTTGCTTTTTGTTTTTTTCCAGGTTTTACAAATAGTGAACACTGAATTTTGTTATTTATATGGTATTTCCATCTTGTGCATGGATAACTATGTTTTGTTTCATTGTGTTTATATTTTATACAAAATAATACAAATAAAGTTTATAAAAGAAGAAAATGCTTTATGTATGCATGTCTTGTTGGCTGGCAGCTATGATAGGAGCAAAGATGCATTTGTGTACATGGCATGCCATTTGTAACAGTTTCAACAATAGCCATAAAAAAGGAATTTATAAAAGGCTTTGCTAAATTAGAAGTCTATATTTAGCAGCTGATATAATCAAATCTTGCTGTATTACTGTCAGCCTTAGCGACTGGTTCATCCTGGACTGCATACCTCTAAGCACAAAGATGTTTGGAAGTTTATGAATAAGCTGGTATTTTCCAAGCCTGTCTTACCTCAGCACAGGTGGCTGTGATATTCTCTACTGCTGTCATTCCCAGAAGTACTCATGCTAAGGTGGAATTTTTGAGACTGATGTAGACCCTATCAACATGGAAGATATTTTAGTGACATCTGTCATTAGTCGGATATCACCACTGCAGACTGTGAGAGCCTAAAATGGAAAAGCTTCCTATCGGGTATTTTTTATAGGTAATCTTAATATAGTTTATAGTACCTTCTTTCTCAGGGGTGCATCCAATAATGCCATGCAGTGACAACACTTCAGAAGAAAATCTTCTGAAATGAACATACATCACAGCATGAGCTAAGTAGCTTCTCTAGTGCTGCATTGATATAATTGCTGGAAGAATCACTTATCAAAGGTGTCTATAAGATCAAAACCATTGTGGTGCTCACTGCAGTTCATAGGGAAGCTATGGTGGGAAATACCTTTATTGTCCACTGACCACAAAAACACCTCTGGGTTTTTGTGGTCAGTGAACAATAAAGGTGTTTCCTACCATACTACTTATCTCATGTTGTGATGTATGTTCATTTCAGAAGATGTTTTTCTACTCTCCTCTGCCTATTAAGGATTTCCATACATACTGATCACAGATCATATGAATACTGTAAGATGTCCAGTCAGCAGCTTTTCTTTCTCTTTCTCTTAATATACTTGGGTAACATTTTTATATGTCTTATCATGCCGATAAAATTATATAACTGAATTCCCATATGTGCTTGGGGTTTGCCATTTGAAGAGTGCAGTCCAAGGCCAGGTTCTCATTGTATCAGATAGAATGGGAGCTTGCTTTCTAGTAGCAGTCACTAAATGCAGTAATTGGTAATAATAATTCAAGAGACAGAAAATAGTATTGAGGTGTAATTCCCAATGTTTCAGTCCAATAACCAGTTCTTCAGGGAAGATATCAGCTCTGCTAACTTTTTATTGCTATTGGACTGAAATATAGGAATGTAGGATTTGGTTGTGATCTTTTGTCTCTTGATTTAATCATGTATTATATATTTCAGTGCAAGGTATAATTCTCTATCAGTTATTTCTAGCCTGGGCTGCTATTGCAAAAGTCATCTTGCAAGCATAAGAGCACATACCAGTTACCCAAAGGAAATATCATTTTGGGTTATGTCAGCCAGGCAATTACAATAGATCTGAAGGCTGAGGGTAAAATTATATTTGTTGCAGACAGGGAAGCAGAAAGACACCATGCCAGAGTATGGTGAAATGCAGAGGCTGCAACTTTATTAAAATATTAGCCAATTATCCCCAAACTACCTGCCAGGGCCATTTCAGGGCAGAATTTAATTGGGTGCCACTGGCCCTGGGTGGTAGTTTAATGGGTATGAAACAATGTTCCCTCTACACCCCTAGACCTGCTTGGGGACCCTGCAAGAAGCTAGAGTCCCAACCCATTGTCCTCATGACACCAGAGAAATGAGATGAGCCCCACACTATGCAAGACATAGAGCCATACCCACCTCACCATGCAGGCCCTGTGCCCAAGCAGCGCATTGGGTTACTTGGACCTCACATCAAACCATTTCTTAGTCCACCAGCTGCACTGGAACCCATCAAAATTGTGATGAATGTACTGTAAATCCCTAGACCAGACCTCTGGTGATGGATGGAAGATGACAGTCATTTGTCAATTTGCCATATAGCAAAACCCATCCAGAACCCAGTTAAAATGTGGCAATCAGCCTAGCACTATGGCTTCTTAAGAGATCCAGTATGCCCAGTACAGGTGGGAGAGGGTGGAGCAGAAACTAAAGCCAAATTGCAGAGGGCAGAAACCACCTCTCCTTCCTCACTCTGCAGGTGTGAGCCAATCAGCTTGTCTGCCCTAATCCCAAAAATTTAATAGCAGCAGGAGCAGGTGGGGGAGGGGGAAGGAGAGAACTGGCTCAGAGTTTAAAAAGTTAGAGCCAAGCCACTTGCTCCTCCCTGCCCCTGAGGAGGAAGGAGGGACCAACAGGAGTTCCCCCAACCCATCACTCCTGGGTCCACCAATTATACACACCAATTAATGAGTGAGCCTTTGTGTGTATTACACCAGCAATCTGGTGAAGGAGTATGTATATTGAAAAGAAATGGTTTCTCTGTTTTAGAAAACATTTTTCTTTGGTGTGAAATCAAAATTCATCCTATGAAATCGGTTCCAAATAATGTCCTACAAATCTGGTGTCCGATCCAGAACAGCTGGCCACAGAAAGTTGTAAATTACATCTTACTAAACTCCCTATGCTCCAGAGTTTTTCTCCTTGACCAAGGGTAGGTTATGTTACCGCTACCCCATCCTCTGTAGTATCTGTCAGGTTGGGGCAGCTTTACTTCACACTTGGTTTGTATAAGAATTCTTCCATTTGGAGCCACTGAGGGAGACACTTAATTAGCACGTTCCTTGTCCACCCTTGTCATTCCTCCTTTTCTGCCAGATCCCACTTATGGTGTGGCCTCTGGCACTTTTTAAGACTGCAGTGTATTGGGCTACTGCAATCTCATGTCCCATGAAAATTTAAGATGGGGAGATAAGGAGTGAATGGTAACGGAGACTGTAGTATCATCAGTCCATGCGCTCACTTCTACATTATCATGCCTCTGGCTCTTCACTGGGACAGATGATGTAGAATCTTCATCTCTCTACAGAATTAAACTGCATTTAGGGCCCTTGCTACCTGCAAAATGGGCAGGATATTGCCTTTAGCCTGGTATTGTTATGAAGACAATATTCCTACAAGTGTATGTGTAAGACTGATTCACATCACAGTAATTGTAAAGCTAATGGGGTTATTTTTCACTATGATTTGGTCCAAGGTTTTGTGCTTACTCCAGTAAATCACCTTATTTTCTATGTAGTCTCAGTTTAAACTCCCCAGAGCACTTTACATCAAAATAAATTACACATGGAGAAACAAGTTAGGCTAAATAAAAGCAAAGATAAGTAAATTAAATTTGAAAACAGTGGAGGAAATCTGCCCTTATCCTGCACTGATCTAGAAAAATTCACAAAGCAGAGGATCCAGCAGGGGAAAGTAAAAGCTCCAAACAGTGTGGTCCAAAAAAATGCTGTTTTCAGAAGTCTGTGGGAAACAGAATAGAATACTCTCCCTGGGACACATGGGATCAGTGTTATTTAAACAGCCTGGGGAAGAGGGGAAAACTATGGGGTGAATCTTGAGCAGAGAGCAGCTATAGTGAAATACAAATACAGAGAGTTTCTCTGCGGGAAAAAAAAGGAGCAGAGAAGAAAAAGACTGAATTAAATATATACTCTGTATGGCATAACCCACTTTGTCTGCTTAGTTTCTGGTGGGATAGAGATGGTTCTTCTGTCACTGATTAGGGCTGTCAAGTGATTAATCACACTGTTAATAATATATTTTTGGATGTTTTCTACATTTTCAAATATATTGATTTCAATTACAATGCAGAATACAAAGTGTAGAGTGCTCACTTTATGTTTATTTTTTATTACAAATAATTTCACAGTAAAAAACAAAAGAAATAGTATTTTTCAATTCACCTAATACAAGCACTGTAGTGCAATCTCTTTATCATGAAAGTTGAACTTACAAATGTAAAATTATGTACAAAAAACCCCTGCATTCAGAAATAAAACAATGTAAAACTTTAGAGCCTACAAGTCCACTCAGTCCTACTTCAGCCAATTGCTCAGTCAAACAAATTTGTTTACATTTGCAGGAGATAATGCTGCCCACTTCTTGTTTACAATGTCACCTGAAAGTGAGAACAGGCGTTTGCATGGCACTCTTATAGCCGGCGTCGCAAGATATTTACATGCCACATGTGGTAAAGATTCATATGTCCCTTTATGCTTCAACCACCATTCCAGAGGACATGTGTCCATGCTGATGATGGGTTCTGCTTGATAACGATCCAAAGCAAAGCTGACCGATGCATGTTCATCATATGAGTCAAATGCCACCAGCAGAAGGTTGATTTTCTTTTTTGGGGTTCGGGGTCTGTAGTTTCCATATCTGAGTGTTGCTCTTTTAAGATTTCTGAAAGTATGCTCCACACCTTGTCCCTCTCAGATTTTTGAAGGCACTTCAGATTCTTAAACCTTGGGTTGAGTGCTGTGGCTATTTTTAGAAATTTCACGTTGGTATCTTGTTTGTGTTTTGTCAAATCTGCTGTGAAAGTGTTCTTAAAACGAACATATGCTGGGTCATCAACCGAGACTGCTATAACAAGAAATATATGGCAGATTGCAGGTAAAACAGAACAGGAGACATACATAGCATATTTGGCACATAAATACCTTGCAATGCCAACTACAAATGTGCCATGCAAATGCCTGTTCTCACTTTCAGGTGACATTGTAAATAAGAAGCAGGCTGCAGTATCTACTGTAAATGTAAACAAACTTGTTTGTCTTAGTGATTGGCTGAACAAGAAGTAAGACAGAATAGACCTGTAGGCTCTAAAGTTTTAGATTGTTTTGTTTTTTAGTACAGTTATGTAACAAAAAAAAATCTACATTTGTAAATTACACTTTCATGATAAAGAGATTGCACTCCAGTACTTGTATGAGGTGAATTTAAAAATACTATTTCTTTTGTTTATCATTTTTACAGTGCAAATATTTGTAATAAAAATAATAATATAAAGTGAGCACCGTGCACTTTGTATTCTGTGTTGTAATAGAAATCAATATATTTGAAAATGTAGAAAAACATCCAAAATGTTTAATACATTTCAATTGATATTCTATTGTTTAACAGTGCGCCTAATCACAATTAATTTTTTTAATCACAATTAATTTTTCTGAGTTAATCTTGTGAGTCAACTAGTGATTAATTGGCAGCCCTATCACTGATACATAGCAGAGATTCCCTTTCACTAGAAAAACGATGTGGTCCATTTTTATTGAATTCCCTTAACTGATTGACCTTACACAACAAGGGAGCCCTCAGTAAGTCTGGTTTCAGAGTAACAGCCGTGTTAGTCTGTATTCGCAAAAAGAAAAGGAGTACTTGTGGCACCTTAGAGACTAACCAATTTATTTGAGCATGAGCTTTCGTGAGCATTGTGATGCATCCGATGAAGTGAGCTGTAGCTCACGAAAGCTCATGCTCAAATAAATTGGTTAGTCTCTAAGGTGCCACAAGTACTCCTTTTCTCAGTAAGTCTGTAAATCTAAAATGTGTTTGAAAGGTTTGCATAACCCTGAACTCTACTGGATTGCCTCATTCTTAAAATAAACTATTCAAATGCTTACAGGCAATTATTGGAACTTCAGAGTTAATGGGTTGTCAAGTCAGAAGCCAGTGAAGATCAGATAGAAGTGGGAAAATGTAATTAAATTATTTAGTCAGTGTTATAATTGGAGCTGGAGAATTTAAATACATAAGATGATTTAAGCTGCTGAAAGTATCAGGTATGTTGTGGGACAAAATGCAACTCCAATGCTACCTAATATGCCTTTGAGAGGGGAAAAAAGATTAATAAGGCCACTAAATGTAAATGCCATGCATAGTTAAGCTTGCATTCAGCAGTTGAAAGGGATCAAGAGTTGGAAAAAACAGCAGCCACCAAAGAATCAGAATAGTTGAATTATTATTTGTATGACAGTAGTGTGAGAATAGTGTAGTCCAATTGTGGTCCTATAAGTGGTAGCTGCTGTTCAAACACATCTTAGAGAATATCTCTGCCCCTAACTTACTGTCTAAGTTAAAGGGCTAAATAAAACCAATTAATGACCCATATTTTCCAACCCTGACAAGTGAACACATGTCAAATATGGAAATAGTCATTAAAATGATAATAGGTACCATCATGAAGTGCCACATAAAAAAAGAGTTCTGAATCCAAAATACGAGTTTTATTAATTTTAGCTTAACTTTAACTTCAGCTATGCACATGAATAACTAAAATTGTTAACATGCATAGCTAAAGCCAGATTTGATCTAATCATTTGGACAAAACCTGAAGTTTTTGCTCAATTTTAAAGTCAAGTGGAGTTTTGCTGGTGTCAAAACTAAGTAAGAATTTAGCATCTGGCTTATAATTGGTTCAGTTTATTAACAAATGACTAATTTTCAGAGGAACATGGTTGACTATGAAGTAAAGGAAAAAGATAACATAAAATTAACGGAAAAACTAAGCATGCAGAACTACAATGTGACCCAAGATAAGCTCTTATTTTTGCTTTCAGAAAATTATATATCCATGGTCCTTTTAGTGAAGCTGTTGGCTAATTGGCCTTGTTGGCTGAGTGAGCATGGCAGAGAGCTCTTCAGCTCAAGACATTGGCTTTTGGCTATGCCTTTTTATCTCCTCCATTGACTACTTCAGGAAGTCTGACCTAGATGCTGGCCTGTGAGCGCATCCAGCTGTTGGTTTTACTACATCTGTGAAAGGGTGGCAAAGAGTACAAATTTCAGATATGACCACCAGCTTCATTCTTTGGCCAAGGTGTGACACAGTTTCATGTGTAGTGAGTTATTCCCCTTAATTACATATTTAAGAGCCAAAAAATGTTGGCTTTATTCTAACAACCTGCAAATTCAATTTTGGAATGTTACTACATAAGCTGCGGCTGGTTTTGTATCAGATTTGCTCCCATGGAAGACAATAACAAAACAACATCAGGCATGTTATAGGATCATGTGCTTAATGAAGGCTTCAAATTTTTTTTTGTAGGGCTCTTGGTACAATGTAAAACATTTGTTACTGAGTGACTTGCACACTGTGCTTTTGTACCTACAGTAGTATAGAGCAAAGGGACTCACACTCATCACCTACTGCGTATGTTTGAACAGTGCTGGTGCTAGCCTATTGGGGGCCCTAAGCAGGAATATTTTTTGGGTTCCCCCAACACATACTAATAATTAATAGGGCAATTGCTTAGTCTGCTTATGCCTAGAACCACTGCGAATATCTATAGGTATAGCAATACACATACATCTGTTATCGGTATGCTAAATCTTAGATAAAGTTCTGGTAAAAATGTTGCAAATCAGGAACCATGGCAATGTGACTGAAGCGCACTGCAGTAGTATTCTTAACCATGTTAGTGTCCATTAGGTGGATGTTCAGAAAGGTTGCATATTATTGTAGCTCCATATATGTCCAGTACATTTACAGTGAAATGTTTGATGCTCGGGTATTAACAATTTAGGGACTGCCGTGGTGCTGGCATCTCCCCTCATTTTAGTAGGCTGGTACTCTTCTGGTGGTCTGTGTCATGTTGAGCGCACACAAGCAGGATGCAAGGAGCAAGAAGGCAGAAGTGGTTGCACCAGAAATAAATGCTTCTTTAGTAACATCCTTGGGAGGACACAGATAGACAGCACTAGTTCCAGGGGTGTTGTGAGACCAACAGGGTTAACCTTGTAAGTGCCAAGACTGATGCTGAATTAGGGAATTACAGTTCTAACTCTGTGAATCCACCAACTGATCTTTGTGTCAGTATCAGGACTGATCACCTCCTCCCTCCTGACCACCCATGTAGCTTACACGCTGCTTTCTCAAGCTGAAGTTTAAATGTTGATCCCTCACCCTGTGTCCTCACTTCTTCCCTCCTTCTCTTTACAAGTGTCAATACTCATGGACATTTTATATTCAAAAATCCTCCTGAAAATCCTGGAGGCCATGACAGCAATTACAAAAGCAGAGTGGTACTAATTACCACCAAGTACCTATTACTTTCCTTTTGCAACACATGCATTTGTTTTCCAAAGTGAAGAAAAGCAGTTTATAAATCAGTTAGGCAACAATAATAATTGATTAATCATCATCATTATTTTATTATAAAAGTGAGCTTAGTATTGGAGCAGTCATGCTCACACCATGCTGGCTGCTGACAACACCCAATTCTTTATCACAAAAGGCATTCTGCAAGACCGTCTTTGCAATCTGTAATTTAAAAATTAAAAATAAAGGAGCCCTCACCAGATCTTAATTCTGTGCTTTGAAATGACCCAAAGTTCAATCTGTGAATACATAAGCCCCCGGCACTGTATGGAACAGGCCATTCTAACTAAGAAGTAAATGTGGAGTCATTCTTAAAGTGCAGCTGTACTCTGAAAAGGGACTATATGAAAATTACATTGTGGAGTTCCATTTTTATTTTTCTCAACTATTTCCACATAAAATGTGCTTAGCTTACAAGCAATGTTCCCTCTAATTTTTAACAGGCCGTGGGCGCAAAAAATTTCTTCTGTGCCGCCGCCGAAGCAAAAAAAAAAAAAGAGTAAAAGAGCCGCCACCAAAGCTGGAGTGTGCGTGGTGTTTCGCCGTGTGCACGGGGTTTAAGAGCTGTGTGTGCGTGCACACACGCACAGCTTAGAGGGAACAGTGTTTACAAGTAAGAATATTTTTTCGCCTCTAACTGCTGGCCCAACAATGTCAAACTAATTTCTTTATTTCTAAATGTCAAACTAACTTCTTTATTTCTCCCGTGTGAGGATTCCTTCTTGCCTATGTAGACAGGAAATAAAGCACGTTTTTGCTTTCATCCTGGTAGAGACCGAGGCTGAAATATGGTTCCTTAACATGGTTATGATTTATTTCTGTCTGCATAGGCAAAAGGAAAATGTGCTGTAATACAATTGAACCATGACTGCAATATTGGACAAATGGTTTCAATAGTCTAAGTGGATATAGGAATCTGGGTAGGCAGGAGAATTTTTCGTAAACTGGAATTGCAAACCGACCTGGTTTCCATGCAAGAATACTGATTTTGACAGGTCTGTTCCACAGCTTGCAAATGAATTATGCAGGTAGCTAGATTCCCGAGTTCCTTTTGGGGGTGTAGCAATGCCATGTATTCGTGATGCTTTATGTTGATATGATGTTTTCAAATTGTGATGCAACATCTGGAGGTGACCATGGGACTCTGGTTAGTTATCCTTTCTGTTACTCTGCATAATTCTCCACCCATTATAGGGTCCCATAGAATATTTGGTTTTATTTAAATTTTAGAAGGTGTCATGGTTCTTGGGGTACACAGGACTGTGAGTCATCTGGTTCCCCGCCCCCCTTCATTGAGAGGGAGTATTGCTTGTGGTCACTGAGCGTTAGCTCCCTACCACCACCTGCCTATCAGCTGCTCAAGGCCTCTCCTCCAGATGGGCCAGCCCTACCTTTGCCTTGCAGTTAACAAGAGACGTACCCCAATTCCTGAGATTCCTTGAGTATTTGTCTGTGATATCCAGCCCCTGACATTGGCAAATTCCAGAAATCCCAGATCCTGTACACCTAAGAAACAGTGCACCCCAGTTTTACCTTAAATCACTGCTTTCATATAATGCACAGCACTTGTAAGCACTTATAATAAACCATAAGAACATTTATTTAAGAGAGAATAGAGGTTCCACTAGAAACAAGAGAGAGTGATGGAAACAAATGGTTCCCATATAAAACAAAATCATAAATCATGAAGTAGGCTCTACACTTATAGTTAAGTTAATAGTTACCTTTCCAACCAATAAAGAGCTTCCTTGCCTTCTCTGCCTCCTCCCACCCGCCCAAATTTCAGTCTGTTGCAGAGCTAGCTGGCTTTTCAGGAACCAGGATCCAATCTTTCACGAAACACCCCCACTCAGTAAGGTGTTGCCTTAGTGAATAGATGCAGAATGTCTGTTTCTACCTTCTGATATAATGAATCAGTTTTTGTCTTTATTCACAGGCAGGGCAATCCCCTATCTGTTATAACGTTCCTTTTTAACCTCCAAGTGGTTTTGATTGTTTGCAGTTGACTTTGATGGTTTTCCATTGACTGTTCTGGATTGGGGCAAGGGTAGACAACTAAACCTTGCATTTACATCACCAGCTAACCAAGGAGGGGATGACAACTCCATTCCGCTTAAATGGGCCATCACCGAGACATATGATTCTCTGATGACTAACTTCTACTTGAAGACCATAAGGCCTAATTTTCAATTTAGTTACATTATTCCTTAAATAATACTCCTACATACATCTTGCAATGATTAGGAGTATCGATAAGTTATATGTTTTCAGTAGAGACATCACATGCTGCTCTTTATGGATAAAAACCATGAAAGTTTTGTATCAGGTGTAGTGAGTTTGTCAGGTCTGAGACAGGAGTTGCTTGTAAAGAACAGTGAACCATTTGTCAGTTGGCACCAGTGGCTGCCTCTCTGTCACAGAAGGCTAGATCTGAAAAAAGTTGGATACGTTGTAATCTTCTGTACGAGTATCTGTCATGAAAAGGGAATCCATATTTTATATTTCCATATGGTGAATCGTGTAAGCATGTAAAAGTCCTAAAACCTTTTACTAATATTGTCAAATCAGTAAATTTATATGTCAATGCATTCCTAAATCCAGTCCACTGCTGTAACTTGACAAGATGTAGAAGACAGCAACACACTTATTGAACCACTTATTTTATAATGGTACTGTCATTGTTCTGACATATTCATTTCAGAAGCTTCATGAAACCTGAAGAGCAGTTTGTATATAAACTCTGAGCCTGTTGCTCAGTTCAGCAGCATGTTGTAAACCTAGCCTCAGCATAAACTAGCTAAACCTTACTGTTTTTCATCTTTCTCTAATTTGCATGCTTCTCAGCTTCACACACAGAGAAACCTGGAGATTCCTCTTTACAAAACATCTTTGAGATCATTATATGGGCTACGTGAACAGTCGGAGCAGAAATACAAGTTCTTGTGGTCCAGCCATTCTAGTGTCGGACTTCCAGGAGCTCAGATTTGGCAGACATGCTGTAGCCTCAGCCCACGAGAGCCTGCACTCAGGGAAACCATCCCCAAGGAATAGGGAGAAGGAAATGTGATTGGAACACCCTCTTCCCCTTCGGGGTAAGTGTGGCTCTCATCAGAGCACAGGAGACTTCAGGTCTGGCATTGCAATGTGATGATGATTGCATTTTGCCAACAGTCATTTTCTTGATCCTGCTCAGCTTGGCTTCACCAAACTTTGTGGGGGTATCATCCCTCTCACAGAAGAATTAACAGGAGGGAGCAGGAAGAAAGTTCACTGAGGTTCTACCTGCCGAGATTTCTTCAAATCATTAGAACAGATTTACCCCTGTCCTCCTCACCCTCAGTATGAGCAGAAGGGTAGAGTTGGGTCCCCAGATACCTCCACTCTGCTGCTGACTACAAGAAAAATCTCCAGTCTGAACACTGAGCTCTCCATCACAGCTCACCAAAAGCTCATCTCTCTTTAATATGAATTTTCAACTGTTCAATTCTCTTTTCAGCTAATCTTGGAATTTGTTGCATTCCTTCATTATGAACAAGTGATTACAGAAAAGAAATTGAAATACAACACTTGAACCATATATCACTGAAAGATAGTCAGTGAAAAAAAAGAGATCATGTTGGGTATGAGACCTCCCTCCATGGTAGTGAAGTCAAGGCAGGACAAGGCCACTCTTTCTGTTTACCTGATTTTAGCCAAGACAGCTGTTGGAGGCAAGCAAGTAGGCATCAGAGGCTGGTATCTGTAAACTGGACTCCTGCCTGCTTGTGGCAGAATCAGTACACCAGTGGTATCTTCAGGCACTGCTCTTTTTTACAAAGCTTGGCCATCCCATTGGGGAACAGAAAGCATGTGATCTTTTTGCAGACAGTTCACAAGGAGAAGAACCCAATCCAATGAATAAAATAATTTGCAACAAATAATTTAACCAGCTCTAACCACTGATTCAGAGAAGCACTTTTTGAATAAATTATTGGAAAGGCATACCAGCTGACAGTCCAATGATTCATGAGACTTAAGTGGTTTATGCGAAAGGCAAGGCTGATTTTGTTATGGCGAGTCAATCAAAGAAAAGGATCATTAAGGAACAAAGTATTAAAGACTATGTTATAAGGGCAACGTGATTTTCTTGTTTGAAAATCTTTTAACTGGTAACATTTAACATTACAGTTTGTGTAGACTTGTAGCTGTTATGCAAACTAGCTCGCGTACCCGGCATATTTTAAAACCAGTAAAAATATTTAAGAAAATAAATTTTTGTTATGAAATGAATACTTGAGACAAACTTTTGATCTAGTTTTGTTCTGTCTGGAAGACGTAGTTCCTGCATTATTGTGCTGTAAATCCATCAGCAACAAATATATTATAACCCAAATTAGCTGTGCAAAGGCATAGAGAACTGAGTTTTATTTCAGGCTATATGAGGTGTTAACTGTTGGCAGCGCAACAAAGTAGGAGTTGTTAGTACTTATTTGTTCAACGTTCAGTGCCTTGTTTAAATTATAAAAGTTTACTGTATAATGATAATTTTAAAATGATTTTATGTGGTTAATTGACAAAACTCCTAGTTATCATTGCAACACAGTGTATAGTTCTGTGAGAAAGTGAATTCCTCACCATGAAATGCACTGTGATGCAGCCACTGCTCACAATTCTTAAGAGATTGCTTGATTTCTCTAATATATTGTGTAAAAATATATATTGTTGGCTGCATAGAAGAGGTTGTGGACAATTTATAAAATAAATTAAATAGTTACTTTTAGAAATAAACTGACATCCAAAAACTGAAACCAGTTTTGTAAAATTACAGACTGTTTTTAGGGTAAGAGTTGAAAGTGGAAGTGAAGAGGAGGACTCCAAACGCTAAATGAATAGCTTGTATGAAGTGTAGTTGTAATTGGTCCCAGGATACTAGAGAGTCAAGGAAGGCGGGGGTGAGGCAATATATTTTAGAAGTTGGTCCAATAAAAGATATGACCTCAGCCACCTTGTCTCTCTAAATGAATAGCTTGAGAATTAAAAACATACTTGTTTCCATGTTCAAGAATCTGTGGCTTGTTTTTCTAGATGTACACCTATCAATGTTTTTCTACTGCATACATTTCATTGGCTGTGGACAGACTGCAAAGAGGAGCACTCTATACTATTTAAAGAAAACATCATTTTATAACATTCAAAGGGTGGATTTTGAAAGGGGAAGGATGGTGTTGTGGGATTAAGAAGATCACAGAGCCGATGGGACATTGAGTTAGTCATTGATCCTGATTTTTGTCTGGGGAAATAAATTAATAGGCAGAGAGCTGGTGAGATGGTATATGACAAATGTATCACGCAGTCACAGAGTCAGTAGTTTATCACATTTATACTTTACCACATGGATGTTCCCATCACATTTGTGAGGCTTATGAGTATGCCTACACTATGGAGACTACACAGGCTTAGCTACATTGGCGAAGCTATACCCACATAACCCCATAGTGTAAACGCGATCTCGATGGTAGCTACAATGATGGAAGCATTCTTCCATTGACATAGCTGTGTCTATACGGATCAAGGATGTGTTTTTTCATACCCCCTCACCAAAGTTTTTATGTCAATTTAATGTTTAAGTGTAGCTCAAGCCTTAATGTATGTGCATGTGTGCATATATAATAATAATAATAATATATAATATGGCTTTGGGATTCTTCAGGCTGAGAGATATTGTATGTGTGTAAGATATATTTTGTTATAAAAGATGGTCCAAAAATAAGTGTCTGTGTCTTAGGCGAATACAGATGAGTGTGCTTCTGGTACTCTGAGTGAATGATCTACTTTCAGGAAGGTTTAGATGTACATATTCATGGTGGAATTGAGGTAACTTTGGTTTTTACATCATCTGAATAGGAATTAGATAAGGATCAAAAGCAAAAAAAAAAAAATTACTGGACTGATCAGTGATTAAAAATTACCAAAGACATTATTGGCCTCTTAAGTAACCTTCATGCCTATCACAAATGAGCATGCAGAATGGGTAGGAGACTACAACCAGTTTGGGCAGAAGTAGCCAAAGCAGGGACTGCTGCTTGGGAAAGAATGGGGCTCAACACCCCTCTCCATAGAATCCTCTTGGACCCAGAATGGGTCCTGTACTGATTGGCTGTTTGCTTCAACCCTCCCCCTCTTCCTCAATCTCTTCACCTCCATGTCTCTCCCCTTACCCTCATCTCTCCTTCCCTATTAACATCACCCCCCATTCTCTTCAATGTCCCCTCCTCTTTCCCTTTAGCTAATCCTCTGCTAACTAAACCCACTTATATATCATCTGTAGCTATAGCTAATGGGGCTAACATGCTGTTTGCTGCCATCACATTGTTCACTTTGCTTGTGAGTTCTGCCCATTCTCCCACCTGGTGTCTGTCTCGTCTATTCAGATTGTCAGCTCTTCTGGGCAGGGACTGTTTTGTTCTGTGTTTGTGCTGTACATATCACAATGGGGTCCAGGTTCATGACTTGAGTTCCTAGGCAGTATGGTAATACAAATAAGAATAAATAATAACTACTGGCTCCTCTGCCTGCTTCAGCTCCTCTGTACTGAGCTCCAGAGGTGTCAGATCAGAACAGAGCAGCCACTCAGCACAGCAGGGTATCAGTGCAGGAGATAAGGGCATGCATCTCTACTTCACTGAGTGGGGAAAATGGGTGATGCATATTCTTGGGTCTGGAATGAATTGGAAGGGGGAGAAGAGGTGATGAGGAAAGTGGGGAGATAGTTAATAATTCTTAATACTACCCCAATCAACTATTTACATATAGAGAGACTAAGTGGGTGAGGTCATATCTTTTGCTGGACCAACATCAGGTCAGACGTGAAGCAGAGCTCTGTGTATTTCAAAAGTGTGTCTGTTTCGCCAACAGAAGTTGCCAATAAACGATATTACCTCATCTGCCTTGTCTCTCTGATATCCTGAGACCAAAATGACTACAACAACTTTATTTACATACAGTAGAACCTCAGAGTTATGAACACCATGGTAATGGAGGTTGTTAGTAACTGAAATGTTTGTAAATCAGAACAAAACATTATAGAATCATAGAATCGTAGAATATCTGGGTTGGAAGGGACCGCAGGAGGTCATCTAGTCCAACCCCCTGCTCAAAGCAGGACCAATCCCCAACTAAATCATCCCAGCCAGAACTTTGTCAAGACTGACCTTAAAAACCTCAAAGGAAGGAGATTCCACTACCCTAGGTAACGCATTCCAGTGCTTCACCACCCTCCTAGTGAAAAAGTTTTTCCTAATATCCAACATAAATCTCCTCCACTGCAACTTGAGACCATTACTCCTTATTCTGTCATCTGCTACCACTGAAAACAGTCTAGATCCATCCTTTTTGGAACCCCCTTTCAGGTAGTTGAAAGCAGCTATCAAATCCCCCCTCATTCTTCTCTTCCGCAGACTAAACAATCCCAGTTCCCTCAGCTTCTCCTCATAAGTCATGTGTTCCAGTCCCCTAATCATTTTTGTTTTCCTCAGCTGGACGCTTTCCAATTTTTTCACATCCTTCTTGTAGTGTGGGGCCCAAAACTGGACACAGTACTCCAGATGAGGCCTCACCAATGTCGAATAGAGGGGAACGATCATGTCCCTTGATCTGCTGGCAATGTCCCTACTTATACATCCCAAAATGCCATTGGCCTTCTTGGCAACAAGGGCACACTGTTGACTCATATCCAGCTTCTCGTCCACTGTAACCCCTAGGTCCTTTTCTGCAGAACTGCTGCCTAGCCATTCGGTCCCTAGTCTGTAGCGGTGCATGGGATTCTTCCGTCCTAAGTGCAAGACTCTGCACTTGTCCTTGTTGAGCCTCATCAGATTTCTTTTGGCCCAATCCTCTAACTTGTCTAGGGCCCTCTGTATCCTATCCCTACCCTCCAGCGTATCTACCTCTCCTTTTAGTCATCTGCAAACTTGCTGAGGGTGCAATCCACGCCATCCTCCAGATCATTAATGAAGATATTGAACAAAACCGACCTCAGGACCAACACTTGGGGCACTCCACTTAATACCGGCTGCCAACTAGACATGGAGCCACTGATCACTACCCGTTGAGCCCGACGATCAAGCCAGCTTTCTATCCACCTTATAGTCCATTCATCCAGCCCATACTTCTTTAACTTGCTGGCAAGAATACTGTGGGAGACCGTGTCAAAAGCTTTGCTAAAGTCAAGCAATAACACATCCACTGCTTTCCCCTCATCCACAGAGCCAGTTACCTCATCATAGAAGGCAATTAGATTAGTCAGGCATGACTTGCCGTTGGTGAATTCATGCTGACTGTTCCTGATCACTTTCCTCTCCTCTAAGTGCTTCAGAATTGATTCCTTGAGGACCTGCTCCATAATTTTTTCAGGGACTGAGGTGAGACTGACTGGCCTGTCATTTCCCGGATCCTCCTTCTTCCCTTTTTAAAAGATGGGCACTACATTAGCCTTTTTCTAGTTGTCCAGGACCTCCCCCGATCACCATGAGTTTTCAAAGATAATGGCCAATGGCTCTGCAATCACATCTGCCAACTCCTTTAGCGCTCTCGGATACAGTGCATCCAGCCCCATGGACTTGTGCTCGTCCAGCTTTTCTAAATAGTCCTGAACCACTTCTTTCTCCACAGAGGGCTGGTCACCTCCTCCCCATGCTGTGCTGCCCAATGCAGTAGTCTGGGAGCTGACCTTGTTCGTGAAGACAGAGGCAAAAAAAGCATTGAGTACATTAGCTTTTTCCACATCCTCTGTCAATAGGTTGCCTCCCTCATTCAGTAAGGGGCCCACACTTTCCTTGACTTTCTTCTTGTTGCTGACATACCTGAAGAAACCCTTCTTGTTACTCTTGACATCTCTTGCTAGCTGCAACTCCAGGTGTGATTTGGCCTTCCTGATTTCACTCCTGCATGCCTGAGCAATATTTTTATACTCCTCCCTGGTCATTTGTCTTCTACTTCTTGTAAGCTTCTTTTTTGTGTTTAAGATCAGCAAGGATTCCACTGTTAAGCCAAGCTGGTTGCCTGCCATATTTACTATTCTTTCTACACATTGGGATGGTTTGTCCCTGTAACCTCAATAAGGATTCTTTAAAATACAGCCAGCTCTCCTGGACTCCTTTCCTCCTCATGTATGGTTGTTCTTTTAAAAGTTTACAGCTGAACATTGACTTAATACTGCTTTGAAACTTTACTATATAGAAGAAAAATGCTGCTTTTAACCATCTTAATTTAAATGAAACAAGCACAGACCCAGTTTCCTTATTTTGTCAAATCTTTTTTTAAACTTTCCCTTTATTTTTTTTAGTAGTTTACATTTAACACAGTACTGTACTGTACAGTATTTGCTTTTTTTTGGTCTCTGCTGCCTGTTTGCATACTTCCGGTTTCAAATGAGGTGTGTGGTTGACCTGTCGGTTCGTAACTCTGAGGTTCTACTGTATACATATACAGATCTCCTGTGTAGAGCACTCTCATAACAGTGGGCGGGAGGGTCGGGGGGAAGGGGAAGGAGGGGGGGATATCCATATTATGCAAAGTATATGGCCCACAGCTTCAAAACACCTTTGAAAATCTAACATACATTTGAAAAACTAAGCACTTTTTTCCATATTCAGCTGTTCCCCCATCTGATTTTCATAATATCCTTTAAACCTCTTTTCTGTAACAATCCTGTTCCTCTAATCCTGAATTTTTGCAAGCAGATATTGCACTTTTTCCTGTTTATGAATTGTCCCTGAGCAGGCTGCAATTTTTAGGAATTTGTTTGTTATTCAAAAATGTAAGGATTTGGTATGAACAAATTTCAGTTGTGATATAATATTCAAGTTGTATGTTTGGTCACCTGATTCTCAAATTGCATTATTTCTATTCCCTGATTGTATGACCAAATTCATATAAATAACAACCTCTGTCTCCCCAAAATTAATTAAATTTTGTGATTAAATGAATTCTGGCTACACACCTGAAATTCACTTGCTACGTACAATCAAACAAAACCTACCTCCTAGAATACTCACAAAAAGAAAATAAGAAAGACATTGTTGGCCAGTTTTATTTAGAAGCTCTGGAACTGTTTGTGGATGATTTTTTTCTCTCTGTTCACCAACTCCAGTGGAGATATTTCTCAAAGCATACACCTGGCTGACCCGTAATTTATGTTCCACAGATGGATATCTTCACTCAGTTTCTCCATTGTTTTCAGTGACAAAAATTTACAGCATCATTTCTTAAAGTGCATGTGATACTCTGGACTAAGTGAAGTCTAATAACAGCCATGTCCCCAGCAGATGACACTTTAATGTCTTTTTTTAAAAAATGGGGTCTGAAAATGTATATTTGTGGATGATAACTAAAATGAGTGCAGAGATGCATTTATTAATCACTGGCTCCCACCCCTTCTTTTCCTCCCTCTGTGTTGTTGCCTCTGGGTCAGATCAATGACTCAGTTCACAGGTGCCTTTAGGGTTGGAGTTCCAGCTATGCAGTACTGATCTGGATCTAAGCCAAACTCTCTCTGCTTGACTGTCAGTTCTGCCAATATTACCTAGATAGCAAGACAACGTGTAGAGTTGCAGAGGTGATATGGAAAACATCTGAGAAATGACAGACTCAGTCAGAGCAGTCATTAAGGGTGGAGTACAAATCCCCATCCTCCTTGCAGCTTTCCCACAGATGTTATAGGATTAGATTAAAGCCAGTTGAATTTAGATTTTTTTTTAGGGGGATTGTTGTTTTTTTAGTACTACAGCTGAAAATGAATCTTTTCAAGAAAGATAGCCAACAGTCTCAACAGAAATGGAAGATAACAACTGGCTTGCAAAAATGGCCCATTTTCACAAAAACAGGCGGTAATTTTGTTCCAGGATGTGTGAGTACGCTTACGTGTGAATCCTCAAACGTGAACGGGTGCAGAGACCGAAGAAAACACATGGCTGTATTTTAGAAGCACATTCATTTCTTTTCCATGAGAAACACATATTGGTGACCTGACTCAAATCTTTCTGACGATTGACTGGAGGGACAGAAGCTTTTCTTAGTCATGGGCCCACATTTTCAGAAATGTGAAGCCTGGTTTATTTGGGTCGAAAGAAGTATATAAATTCCACATTGCTGGGGAAGGGGCTAGAAAGGCTCTGAGGGAGGAGGTTACGCCACCTCTCCACCCCTGCAAATCATGCATGGTAAGAAGGAGGCTTTTAAAAAGGAGGAACATGCAGTCAACAAGCCGGGGGCGGGGGGGGGGGGGGGGGGGAAGGACAGCAAAAGCTGGAAGCTGTTGAAGTGGATCCTGAAGCAGCAGGGAGAACTCCCATGCTGGAGAGCTCCAGCAAACTCCCAGGGTAAGCCGACAGAGAGAGCCTGATTCAGCTACCCAGCCACATGGACTCCTGTAAAACTGCTACATAAGCTTCCCCAAAGTAAAAGTGGGTATTGCTGGCCTTTTTCTCTTGACTTGGCCCTGGGAAGAGTTTATTCTTAGCCACATTGGAACATTTGCTTCCCTTTTGATCCCCATGGTAAAGAAATATAAGAAGGCTCAGAAGGGGCGGAGCCCACAACAAGGGCTAAGAGATAGGGACCTGAGCTGGGTCCACCCAAGGTTGATAACTGGGCTTCTCCAGAGGCTTCAACCAGGTGGGGGAAGCTCCCAAGGGGACTTTTTTAGAGGCAGGTAATTAATTATTCATGCTGATTTTTGGTCACTTCATTTTGCTTGATGTTTATGCTCCTGTGGGCAAGGAGAGAGAATATAACATTGAAGGCCTGAAAGCTCTTTCAGCAAACTACCTGGCATATGATGGTTTGATAGCAGGGATATTTTTAATTGTGCAGCTGATGACGGGACTGACAGAAATCATTAAGAACTTTACCTATTATGTTTTAACCAGCTGTCTTCTGCTTGGCAAGTCAGTTGAGGTGTAGAGGAGTTTTATCCCTCTGATGAGACAATATACTTGGTGGTGGATAGCGGTACTAGTTGTTTTCCTTTAGCAAGGCTGGATGGGCATTATGTCTTAAAAAAATCCCATAAATATATTGCACTGTCCCTGATGGGTTCCCTGATCATAGTCTGGCTACTGTGTTTTATTTTGTCCTCCATGCATAAACATTGTCTGTACTGGCACATTAAATATTAAACGTTATATATAGTTTATTGGACAGTTTTAACTGTTTTTGTGGAGAAGGGACCAAATCCACGTACTTCCCTGTGGTGGTGGTGGTGGTGGATAAGGTTCACTTTAATATATATTTGTTAGCAATAAATACAACAGGTATCACTGAGCCCACACCCAAGCATGGAAGAGTTAAGGAGGGGTGTCAAACTCATTTCATATGGTGGGCCTAAATTGATATCCTGACCCTTGGCATGGGACACATTTAGCAAAAGTTATTAAAATAGAAATAGATAAAGATAAACCAGGCTGGTAATTACTTACATTTATTTTAGATTTTAGTGGCTGCTTCTGCTGCTCCCTGATACTTGGCATCTCTTAGCTAGAACCAATGCATCAACATTTGAGCAAGTGACTAGGCTGAGGCTATCCTGAGTATCGAGTCCAGGTGTGTGTCACTTAGTTGAGAACATAGTTTATATTTGTTGATATTAATGATGGAGAAAACTTGTTCACATGTGTAGGTGTTCCCAAACATGGAAGGAATTCTTGATGCAAAGGACTTCAGTTTGGGATAATATTATCCTAGGTATCGATAAAACTCGGGAACACCAATACTAAAAAATTTGCCCCAGAATGTCACACTGCAGTTCAATAAATTCCATTTGGAGCTTCTCTGGTACATCACGCAGACTGACAGAAAATGGTGTGCTGAAAATTGTAAACTCAGGTTCCTGAAGTCAGAGAATTGTTCTTAAAATTGCTTTCTCAGTTCATCAGTTTTTCCCATGTCCCTTTATATGATATCATCAAACTGAGTCCAACAGTGTTATACAGTGATTTCAAGATGGGAACATGTGCCAAGTTATGCTGGGAAAGTTGCTTCTCCCACAGCTGAAACTTAATTTCAGATGTTGTCATATATTCTGTTACAGCTTGGTTGCACACCTGCATCCTTGTGTTGAGCGAGTTCAACTGCTCTGTATTATCTTCCATAAAAGCAAATTCTTGAAGCCATTGTCTGGTACTGAAGTGACAGATTTCTCTTTCTGATCCATGAAATGTTGGATTTCACCACACAATTCAAAAAAGTGCTTCAACGCAACTCCCTGGCTTAGCCACCGAACTTCAGTGTGATACAGCAGTTCTTGATGAATGTCACTTTTTCCCGACAGCTGACTGAACTGGTGGTAGTAGAGACCCCTAGCTCAAATAAAATTCACAGTTTTAACATGAGTCATTTTTAAAGAGAAGCTTCTCAATGTAAAATGCAGTGAAAACCGCCAAACTGCTGGTTTATGGTTGGTAGTTTGCAATTTGGCCTTCAATTTTATCACAGTTCCAGCTTTTTTGCTCTCCATTGAGGGTGGCCAGGCTCACAGCTCTTTCCAATCTACATCCAATTTGTTCAGAGCTTCCACCAAGTTGTTGAAGAGGTCAGTTGCTGTTGTATTTGCTGTTGTGTCTTTCATCTGCACCAATTCTACTAGCACCTTTGCTATGCATATGTTCTCATCAACTCCATGAATGAATGCCGCTAGCTGAGACATGTCACTTACATCTGGGCTTTCATCAATAACAGCTGAAAAAAGCAGCAAGGGACTTTGCTTTTTCCTGGAGTTGACTGTTCAAATTCTCAGCTAAATCATTGATTCTTTCAGTAATTGTGTTTCTTGAGAAGCTGATGTTTGCAAAAACTTGCCACTTATCTTGATACACGATTTTTGAAGCTTTTAGCATACAGTTTCTCAAAAATTCTCCTTCAGATACTAGTTATGATGACACAGCTATTTCATGGACAGTCACACAGCTCACTTTAACCGCAACATCACTTATATGATGAGTATTAATAAGCACTGATTGATTTAAATGATTATGCTAAATTCAGTGCATTTATCTTTGTGTAATTTTCCTGTGTACTTATCGCATTTCTCACCACGGCTTGATTCATCTTGTCTTTGAATATGGCATTCTTTTACCACAGCTAGCTGTGGGCTTTCCATTCACGTCCACACAGAAATATGAAATTCTCCATTTCTCTTGAAACCCAGCACACTCTTGATCTAACTTTCTCTTCTTAGATAAAGACACGGTAGGCACTTGTCACAAGCTGAATGAAAAACTGAAGGAAGGGAAGGGTAGAAGCCAGGGTATCACTGCTTGCTTTCTTTCTGTCTGTCTGTCTGTCAGCCACAATAGACATTCATCCTTTGACTTATTTAAAGTTTCCTTTTCTCTGACTTTCTAGGTTGGTATCTGCTTTCCAGCTGCCAGGTGAGTGTTCTTCACTGCCATTTTCCCTCATGTGGATCCATTCAAGCGTCTGCCAGACTTATGTCTCTCTAGTGCACCTGAAACACAACTAAGTGATTCTACACCTGTATGCGAGGTTTTGCAGGATTGCTGCACTAGAATCTGGACTACGGGGGTGAGATCTGTAGAGCACACCAGTGTGCTGCACTCTAACTCTTGCATGTGGACCCTGCTGGCACGCACTAAATGTTCCTTAATGCACATTGACATGGTCTTGTTTGAAACAGGGCTGTATCCGTGCACACTAGCAGGGTCTACATGGGGAAGTTAGAGTGAACCACAGTAGGGCAACTCTGCAAATCACACACTCATAGGGTGGAGTCTGGATTCATGTAGACAAGCCAGAAGATCTGACAGCCCTGAGCTAGAGAGAATTAAATAATAGAGACAGAAAAGGCACTTGATGAGTGCCGGAAGTATAAGAAATGGATCTTCATGGAGTTGGATTGCAAGACCCAAGGTGCTCTTGTTAAAGGTCAGTATTAAGGAGGTTGAAGCATCCGCTCAATATTTCTTGGGGCCAGAAAAGAAACATGCAGAGTAGAAGATAACTAGCCATGTGACAATTGCACCTTTGGAATCAGGGTTAAGTGAACCTGTGAGGATCCAGATGTTAGCACTCAGAGCACTTGGACTTGAACTCTGCAGAGGCACACATCAGTCTGAATCTAGCAGTATCTTGAGGATCTCAGCTTTGCAAGGAGAAGGACTTGAAGAGGATTGAGCTCTTCAGAAACTGACAGCAGCCCTTTGTGAGCTGACTACCAGAGCCTCTCCTGGCACGGGTGGCTTTTCTGCAGAGCTTTATAAGGCATTTTTGGTCTTCTCTGGGATGTGATTTAATGCTGGTCTGCATGAAAAGCAACAAGGAGAGACAGTTGCCTCTCTCCCTTGTCGCCAAGAGGGATAGCTCATTTGTTGCTCCCACCCCACACCCCAAAGAAGGTATCAGGGAGCTGACAAACAGGAAACCCCTATGGCTGCTCTGATTGTAAAAAACTTTCCCCAAAGCCCTAGGAAATAGACTGAAAAAATTTATTAGCTCAGAAGTGCACCTTGATCAGACCTCTTGCATCCCCAACAGGCCTGTTTTGTCTTTTAAACTTCTTCAGCGATATTAATCATTGTTTGAAGCAAAGTGTTTTATCCCTGCCCACAGTAGAAAGGGTTCAAGGGCTAATAGATCTTGTAAGCAGAGTCGGTGCTTTCTAGCTGCTGTCTCTGCGGAGGCTAATTTAATTGGAAAACACTTTTACTATGGATGGTTGGCATTCACTTTTCTCTGGCAGGTGGGGAGAGGACTGGTGTTAGGTTTTGATCCAGGGCTTTTTATGTTAAACCTTGACAGATTTGGTGATGATGCACTATCTGTTCTACATGAAAGTGTATTCAGTGCTTGGCGACTTTTGAAGGTTAGGAGACAGAACAGGCTTCTGCAGTTACTAGGGCTACTTATAGGACCTCTTTCCGATAATTCTGTTCGAGCTGTTGACAGCTCTAATTCCAGGAGTCTGATCTTCTGTTTCCTTAAAGCAGATATAACAAAATTGTAGCACATGATAGATTTAAAAAGTGTTAATTGGATCATAGCAGATTCCCTTGCTGCCAGGCTGCAAATTCATTCTGTTCACTGTTTATCAAAGATTTTGTTAGTGATAAGATCTGCCCTTCCCAGAGACACCAAAGAGGAACTAGAGCATTGTTTCTTAGCGATAATTGTCCCTGAGAAATTTTTCTTTTTCTCACAAACAAGATCCTTTGTTGATCAGTTTACTTACAAAACAGTTTATTTCCAATAATCTTTATAAATTATCTTTGGCATTAAGCACCAGTTTAGCATAGTAGCAGAGACTATGCTCAGATGCGTCAAACCTGAGCTCTGGCAGTTATTCATTTCACTGACACGAGGGGAAAATATTGACATTACACTGTCCCTTTTCTAAGACACCCTGACACTGTGTACTTATACTGTCTATCCAACACCTTCAGGGACCCCTGCGATTGTCCTAGTCATCCATTCCTGGTTGTGGATGTGGATGTAAGTGACATGAGTTATGCTCCATGACAACATTCCTCTCTCCGAGAATCCTTACCTCATCTTCAGGTGGTATTTTCATTCTCCACTGACCAGCAAGCACCCCAAGTTCACTCCTTGGTGTCCTCCATGCTATCAGCTCAGTGATATGCTCTCTTGCTGTATCCTTTTTGCAAAATGTGCTGATAATCTTGATGTGACACAGCAAATCAAGGCAGAATTCAACCCTTATTTTTTTAACATATTCACCATAGAGCACATTCATTCCTTAATTTATACTTCAGTTTTTGCTGTTTGGTATTGAGTTCCGTAAAGTGTTTTGGGATAGCTCGCATCAAGTACTCCATGCAAGTTAAATGTAGATTGTTATTATTTATTTGTATTATCATAGTTATGAGGAGCCAAGACTCATGGACAGGTCATGTGGTAGGTACTGTACAAACACAGAACAAAAAAGATGGTCCCTGCTTCAAAGAGCTTACAATCAAAGTATAAAACACGAGACAACAGGTAGAGACAGATGGAAGAATATAAGGAAACAATGAGACAATATTGATTAGCATGATACACTCTTGTATGAAAACACTAGCCATCATCTAATGAACTTACAATGGAATTTAGGCCAGAATTCTTTGGATACCTAAGTGCATGCTTACCCTTAAGTACTGACTTCAATAACACTACTCACATGCATAAATTGTAGCCCATGAGTGCTCGCAGGGTCAGGGCCTTTGCCAGAGCCGGATTTAGGCGCAGGCAACTGCCTGGGGCACCGGGCTTGGGTACTAGGGCAGGTATTCAAAAGTTTAACAAATGGATGGGGCGGCACTGAATATGCTCCTCACCTGGGGCGCCATTTGGTCTAGGGATGGCCCTGGCTTTTGTAGTGAACAAACGCACATCTTAAGTTATAGTGTCCTTTGACAACAGATGGTAGCTGTTTTTAACACTTATTTTGTATTATCATGAGCAATTAAAATTTTGTTTTCTGAGAGGTAATACCACAAGATGTCTTTACATTGTCTGAGATGATCAGGTCCCTTGCTGACCTGATTCTGTCACTCCTTTACAGCCCCCAAAACTCTACTTCTTCATAATCCTTCAGTGACTGTGTCTAAATGGCTGCCTAACACTATTCTTAAATATAAAAAGCCACATTGGAAAAAAGGGCACTGGACTGCAAGTGTAAAATACATATGCACAGATAACAGGTAATTGGTATAATACCTGTAAAATATAGTTGGGTGCAATTTGCAAAACAGGCTTGTGTATATAAATACCTGCTTATGTATGTGTAACTGGAAATGTTACTTCTGCAACATAGCCATCTGTTTTTGCATTTAGCCCAGAAGGACAAAGCAAGGCAAACAGGGAAAAATATGACAAGTGTATGAGTTAGTTCATATTTGGGTAGGGTGTTTGAGAAGTCAAAGTCAGCAGCTGCACTGCAATCTTTATGTAGAATGTTTTCCTTTTAGAGATAGCATTCTGTGCAGTTAGCACATTCACAAATTAGCCAGGAAGGAAAACATATATATTGGAACAAT
This sequence comes from Lepidochelys olivacea, assembly GCF_965140295.1. NCBI lineage: Eukaryota > Metazoa > Chordata > Testudines > Cheloniidae > Lepidochelys > Lepidochelys olivacea. Next base: position 172,264,867 of record NC_140412.1, on the reverse strand, counting down.
AAGAACTCGACATTTAGCCTTCATGCACATTGTTCAGGTTCCCTCAGTTTTGTTGTATCTGACCCTGCTGATCAGGAGATGTCGTCAACAAATATGTCAGACCCCTTTTCCTCCTGTTGTTAATTTTCATTTACTTTCAGCTGTGCTGGTATGCAAGAAGCAATGAGACAACAGATGTCCTTGTAACAATGCAACTTATTAATACTGGGCAAATGCTGCTAAGGCATTCCTCAGGTTTTCAGTAGTGTTGCTTTGAATACATTTGGAAGAGGATGAGACTGACAAAGCACCGTATCAGCCGTCCTGGTAATACGGCAGTCCTGCTTACTCAGTCTTCAGAAGAATGAAAATGGAATGAATGAATGAAATAAATATTTTACCAATAAGTTGTGGTGACTTCTAGTGACCTCTAGGATCGTAGTAGTGCAGCCAAGTGGAAACTTTCCTCTAGCTCATGTAGTTGTGTTACTGATTCAAACTGCAGTAGGAGCAGACGTCTCAGTCTGAAAAAGGTATCTATCAAATTAAAGAGACTAAGTTTAAAACTGTTCAGTGGGCCATAAATGTGGACTCCTGATATATATTCATTACATATCTTTCACAAAGCTATCCAGCCTTGATCTGAGGACATCAAGAGATGGAGGATCCACCACCTCCCTTGGTAGTTTGTTCCAGCAGTTCACCACCCCCACTGTTAAAAATGTGTGCCTCATTCTCAATTTAAATTTCTCTGGTTTTAATTTCTAGCGATTGGTTCTTGTTATATCTTTCTCCACTAGATTAAAGAGCCCTTCAGTACTTAGTATTTATTCCCTGTGAAGGTATTTATACACTGTAATCAAATCACCCTGATAGTGTGATTTGCTTTATTAATACGTATACCAGTCCTGAAATGAGATGGTCAAACAGCATGCAGGGCTATCCCTTCTTCCAGGAATTTCAGCCCAACAGCAATGCCTAAAGAATAGACTCTAATCAGAACCCAAGGCAGAGAGCAACCTCTCTTGCTGCTCACATAACTCCCTTTCTCCACTGAAGCTGCATCCACACAAATCTTGCATAACCTAAAACTAACACAGCACAACATGTCTTCCCAACAGTCAAAACTTGCTTCTGCGCAAAGGAAAAGGAAGTGGAAGACTAGTGCAACGTAGTGATACCTATTTGAAACGTTATATATCGCATGCTCGAACACATCAGCAAAATGTGAATAGTTGGATAAATGTGGTTCCTTTCAAACATGGAAGAACGTATCATCTCACAAGCAAGTTATATATTTAACTAAAAGACCTACCCTCAATTTATTAAGGAGAGTCATTCCTTTTGGTACATCAGGCTTCATCCTTTCATATGTAAAGAAGGAGAGAATGTCTCATGACACCACTCCATGGTCACAGGAATGTGATGTGAGAAGCTAGACTTTCCACTCACCACGATAACAGTAACCCTAGAATAGATATCTTTCGTCAGTAATGGCTTTCAAGCCCCAGCTTCCTTTTGTGTGTGCCTGGGAGTGTGTTTCCTGAGCATAAATTGAAAGTTTCCTCCCATTTTTCTGAAGAGATGATGCACACTGACCGGCTTCCATCTAAATAAAAACATTAATGACCCCACATATACAGGAATCACGAACATTCCTCAGGTGTGTCTGAATTCAGAGGTCTGGTGTATTGTTCATTTGAATTATTTCTTTCCCAGCTCATTTCTTTATTGCAGACCATACATTTTTCCAGACCTCAAAATAAAAATTTTTTTACAAGACGCTGCGGGGGAGGGGAGAAAGAGACTAGATGTGAAAACTGAGTTCTAAATAGTTGTGGCAGGATCACTAATTGTTAAATTCGCTTTATCTGGTTGCCTTTACTGCCTTCTTTTTGATGGATCTAGAAATCATGATTTCAAATCATCAAAATGCCCAAGGATTATTGAATATACATTTATTTTTGTAGGCTTTTCCCATTTTTTTTTGACCATGGAAAAAAACAGGTACCATAGAAATTAGAGAGTCATTTCAGCAGAGAGTCTTGGATACTATTTTTCATATAATTATTTACAACTTTCACTGTATAGGATACGTACATGATGTTTAACCCATGATGCTGTGGGGAGTTTTGGGAGGTTACCAGTCTTCCAGCTGGAGTTGTGCAAAACTTACAATGAAACACAATTCACTCCAGTTTTTCAATCTATTCATTGAGTTAAGGCTGGGTTTTGTGTGAGCCTAGGTTGACTTCTGGTTTGGGGTGAAAAACACATCAAACTTGATAAATTTGCATGGGGTAGGACTAGGAACAAGGCAACCTTTGGTGGTTTCATCTGAGCTTTGTTTCAAGTTTCTGAGTTAGTTCAACTGAGTGTGTGAACCTTCTCAAACCTAAATGAATTTGAACAAACTCTCTTTGGACAGAATCCACCAATCCCCCTTTTCATCTTAACACAAGACAAATACAGAACAGCCTCCTCTATCTCAAACAGCAGGCAATACTGAAAAGTCATGATTTCAGCTTTTATGTAACACACAATTGATAAGGGCTTACAGATGCTTTCTCTTTTAAAATCTTAACCGCTCATGTTGAAAGATAATTTGTCTTACATAATGAGAGAGCTCAGCTGTTGCTGTAATTAAGAATGAATCTGAATAGGTGCAGATTCAAGGTTTAGCTACAATGTTTGGTGGAGTGTGAACCTAATACGATGGTGTTTATAAGCTCTTTAGGACTAGGGTCCTGTCTGCCTCTGTGTTTTGAATCATGCCAAGCACCCTGATGGGGTTAACGCATAAATAATAAATATGCTAGCTCAGTACAGCCTTCATTCTGGGGCTGGGTTCAGGTGGTAGCAGGAGAGAGCCCCAGCCTCAGAAGTGGGCAGCTTATTTTTCCTTCCTGTGTTCCAGGGATGGCTTCTCTTTGTGTCCTCTCTTGCCACTCATGCTCTTTGGATGGACATCCAGAGCCTGGCTTAGCTGGACTGGCATCATGAGGCAACGATACACGATATTCTGATTTAATTTAGCACATTACAAATGATGGTTCAAATGGGTTCATGTTTTCTTTTGCTCAAATGTGCAGATTCGAATCTCAGTTGACCATCTTGTTGCATCTGATCACATTGCCAGGGTTGACTCCCGCATACTTAATGGTGACTAATTCTGTTTTAATACATGGGGCATCACTTAGCTACCTAGTCCTGGGGAATGATTTGTCTTTTTTTTTGTGTTTAAGAACCTGGATAGATATATTTCAATCTGTTACTACTTCTTTTATGGCCTGGATTATTCACTGATGCCTCTGGATGAAAAGTTTAGATGAGGCTCTCTAATTTGCCATGGACTCACCATGGGCAACATTTCCCCCCTGGTATGTACGGCAGATGTGGCAGGAAGATGACAGGTGTGCAGGGAGTCTTTCACTTTGCCCTCCAGCTCATCCATGCAGAAACAGAACTAAACCTAGATATAGCAGTTCCATGGCCAGCTGACTCCCCTGGAAGATATAGGGCTTGGTTGTTCGGAACTCCCAGTTCCCTGAAAACATTCTGCTTTCTGGCAGCAGGTACTGGGGGAGTGCACAGTTCTCCTTTTTGAAGAGACTGTAAGGAGAGCTGCTGAGTGTACTGCTTCCAGGCCTCTTCTCCTTTCTGCCTGAGCTGTTTGACCCTGCATAGGCAGAATGGCTCAATAAGCCTCACATTGAAAACCACCACTCTGCTCCCACATCCCCATCCAGCTCCAGAGCAATGGTAGAATTTAACCCTAACTAAGGATACTTTTGAAAGTGCTCAGCTGTATCTGTCAGTGAGGTCTCTGTGCTCTGCTTTGGAGACCTTACTACAACGTGCATATCTGCTTCCACATGAAGAAGAATGTTCTGTTTCGTTCAGAGTTCTGAATGGGCCATAGAATTGGGATAAAGGTGAATTTTTTTCATTCTCATTTTATTGTCTTATTTAAGAGGTGACCCAATAGCAGAAGCAGCCTGACATATTTAACTAGGCTGGGATTTCTTGTGGGAGTTCGACACCTAATTCCCTTAGGCTCTTTTTTTAAAAGCCACCCCCTTACTTAGCCTTAGTGTTGCCTAGTGGATAAAGCACTAGACTGGGACTCAAGAAACATGGATTCTAGTCTGCTGGTTGACCTTGGGCAAATTGCTTCACCTCTCTCTGCCTCAGTTTTTCCATCTGTAAAAAGGGGTAATGATACTGACCTGTTGCTTTGAAATCTATGGATAGTAAGTGCTCTATAAGAGCTAGATATTATTAGTATTTTATTATTTATGTTTTATTTTACTAACATCCAAACATCAGTAATAATATTAACTATTGAAATGGTGCATATAAAGGTGATGATCTCAAATACCATTCGCGTGCCTTTACATAATATATGTCCCCAGTCTCTGTTTAGGAAGCAATGATTTTGTTTTAACTAAGACGACATTTGAAACTGGGAGTCTTCAAAAGCTATTGAGTCCCCACTGCTGTTTTTATTTATTTCTTCTTCCTTTGGTAATGTCTGGTCTGTCCCGCACTGCAAGGATGCTTAGATGTGTGGGTTGTTAAGTACAGATTTTTGGTGAAGCAATGCAGAAACTAATCTGAATTCATGCCTTTTATAGCAAAAGTTGTAGGAGATAGGGCTTTCTTTGTTTTCTGTACTTGACAGCCTTACATGTTTTCATGCTTAACCTGTTACCTGTAGCTTGTGCAGCACAGCAGGGGGAGTTGTGAGAAGAGAGATCCTTTGTTGTATGCTTACTTACAACATTGGTAAAGCAATCAGATCCCACAATGATAAATTGGAGCGGGTTCAGAGAACAGCCGCCACAAGAACAATTAAAGGATTAGAAAACGTGCCTTATACTGATTGAGCTCCTTAAATCTATCTATTTAGTTTAACAAAGAGAAGGTTAAGCGATGACTTGACTGCAGTCTCAAGGTACCTACACGGGTAACAAATATTTAGTATTGGGCTCTTCAGTCTAGCAGAGAAAGGAATAACAATCCAATGGCTGGAAGTTGATGCTAGACAAATTCAGACTGGAAGTCAGGCATACGCTCTCAAGAGTGAGTAATTAACCATTGGAACAATTTACAAGGGTCATGGTGGAGTCTCCATCAGTGGCAATTTTTAAATCAAGAGTGAATGTTTTACTAAAGAATATGCTTTATGAATTATTTTTGGGAAATTCTATGACCTGTGCTATAAAGGAGGTCAGATGAGAAAATCACAATGGTCCCTTCTGGCCTTGGAATCTATGAATGACGAGCATAGTATAAAAGAGTTTTTCCAGGTACAGTCAAGTAAAATTCAACTATTTGCCTTGGGTACTTATATGACCCCCAACACTGCAGTATTTGAGTACCACACAGCCTTTAATGGGTTTATGTTCACTATACCCCTTTGGTAGGGGTAGGGAAGTATTATCCCTATTTTACAGATGGGGAACTGTGGCACAAAGAGATTTGGGGCCAGATTTTCTAAGGTATTTAGGTGACTAAAGATGCAGATAGGCGCCTAATGGGATTTTCTGAAGCACGTAGGTGTCTCTCATAAATTTCAGTGGTAGTTAGGCACTTAGGTGCTTTTGCATCTGCTTATCTGCATATTCAGTCCCTAAAATACATTTAAGCATCTGACGTTAAGTGATTTGCCTATTAAGTCTGTGGGGGAACCCACATCACACAGGGAGTCTGTGGTGGAGTCTACATATCCCAATTTTGTCCAGGGAAATAAATTAATAGGCAGAGAGCTGGTGAGATGGTATATGATAAATGTATCACGCAGTCACAGAGTCAGTAGTTTATCACATTTGTACTTTACCACATGGATGTTCCCATCACATTTGTGAGGCTTATGAGTATGCCTACACTATGGAGACTACACAGGCTTAGCTACATTGGCGAAGCTATACCCACATAACCCCATAGTGTAAACGCAATCTCAATGGTAGCTACATTGATGGAAGCATTCTTCCATTGACATAGCTGTGTCTATACGGGTCAAGGATGTGTTTTTTCATACCCCCTCACCAAAGTTTTTATGTCAATTTAATGTTTAAGTGTAGCTCAAGCCTTAATGTATGTGCATGTGTGCATATATATAGTATGTACATAGGGCTTTGGGATTCTTCAGGCTGAGAGATATTGTATGTGTGTAAGATATATTTTGTTATAAAAGATGGTCCAAAAATAAGTGTCTGTGTCTTAGGCGAATACAGATGAGTGTGCTTCTGGTTCTCTGAGTGAATGATCTACATTCAGGAAGGTTTAGATTTTGGTGGGTAGGCAAGGGGGTGACTAGAACAGACAGAAATGGCCTGTACAAAAGTAGTTTGGTGTTTGCATTCAGTTCCCAATAGACAATCACAGAGGCCCTGCCACAATAGCAGCCTCAGCAGAGAGGATAAATTGAATAAGCCACGGAATTTGAACCATCCCTATCCCTAGAAGTGTTACATCAGGGTTAGAGTTGGGGAATAGAAGTGGGCAGTGTGGGGGGCAAGTTTGTAGGGCCACTGCCCATGCTGTTCTGTACATAAATGGGGGACTCCATTATTTAGGGTTGCCAATCATGCAGCTTATGCAAGCATTGTGTGGTACACAATTTAAACAAACAACCCCAACAAACAACCCCCAAGCAATCCATCTGCAGGGGGGCTCCAAGAAAAAGGAACAGAATCGCTGCCATTCTGATTGGCTAACGTATTTTTAATTTAATTTAGTTCTTATTAATCCTCGTCCTTCCCTCTGCCTCTCTCCTTCCCTTCTCAGCCGTCCTCACATTTTCTATGAAATTTTCTGGTCAAGGTTCAGGAATTTGAACTCTTTTTCTATTCTCAAACTTTAGTCTGTTTTAAATGACTCTGCTTTCTTTCAACATTCAGCTGAGTAACATCTCTCCTCTCAGTGCCATATTTTCTGTGCTCTGTCAAATGTTAGTATTACCGTAATAGTGGCCCGTAAAGGACCAGAACAGACTTTGTTAAATAGTACCAAATGCAGTCCTTAAACCTATTTTCAGTCTTACATGTTAAGTTCTTTCTAAATTCAAATAGCGGGGTGGCTGCTGTGTGCCAGAGTATATATGATTACAAATGATCTTGGTTAAAAACAAACAAACAGCGTTAGTATGCCTCAGAACTTTAAATAGGCTTGAAACAGAAATTTAATTGCAATCTCAACTAAGGGTTGACTAGTGGCTGCTCTGTCATCAAAAATGGTGTTTCAGCTGAACTTTCAAAAGGCTGTGGTTTGAAAGTGAACACAGGTGGTCTACAAGCAAATTACGATTTAATTCTGCTGTATTTAAAGCATTGATTCCCGAGAAGTCATGACTTAAAACTAACATCAGACAAACCCTGTCTTTTCCTTATGTTGGCATAGGGCATGTGGAAGCTGAAATGTCTTGTTGCAGGGAAATTTTTATTTACCCTGTTTTAGCAGTGAAAGACATCTATAGTGTTTATGTTTAATCAGCCACACGAGTAACCCATGTTGACACAGTGTGGCTCTTATTTCCCTCTCGTGGCAGGACCACGTATACAGATTTATGAATCTGCAGATGTCTCTAAACTCATGGTTCTGGGCCTTTAGCTCAAGCAGTTCAAGATGCTGATTTTAGATCAAGGTGTCATGGCTCTGGTCCCCACAGATAACTTGACCAGGAGCACTGTTACATAAAGTAACTATAAAGAAATATGTAAAAATATACTGATTCAAGGCACCCACTTGTCAATGAAAGTAGTTTTTCTCTATAAATTAAGATTCAATTGCCCTGGGAAGCCAGACGATTTTTTTCTGCTTATTTAAATTAAAAATACTTCCTGATCTTTGAAAATATTAATTTTAGGATACATAGAGGTGAACTGGACACAACTATTTGTTCTAGAACTTTCCAAGACAGGATATATATGTCTCCTTGTTTGTTGAAAGATACGCATTGCCACTATTTTAATTTTGAAATAGGTGTAGTTTAGAAGCCTGACATATCATGGGTAATATATAAAATAAATTAGGGAGATATTTGTCTTATCATGGACATTTCTAATACAAATAGTGTGTTCAGTGAACCTCTGTGTATCCTAAAATTAATGTTTTCAAATATCAGGAAGTATTTTTAATTTAAATAAACTAGAAAAAACCCCCATCATCTGGCTTCCCAAGGCCACAGATCTTAATTTATAGTTTTTAAAAAAAGTCTTCATTTTCCCCATCAGGTTATGGCATAATTAGGGAGAAGGGTATAAAGCTTTCCAAATTCTTTCATTGACTAGTGTGTGCCTTTAAACAGTATATTTTTATATATATCTTTCTTGATGCATTTTTTCTCCTAAAAACTAATCCCAGATTCTTTTTTATGAAGTAGCTCAACCCACTCCCTTGCTTTGGATTATTTGTGCCCCTGCAGAATTCATGAGAAAGCTTTGTATCTTGTGATAAAGAAATAGTTTGCATAATAATTTAGAAAATAATAGCTTCAAACTAGATCAAGATATTGCCTCTGAAGCTTTTGAGGGAGTGTCATGGAGTCATCGTGCGATGCTCTGGAAATACTGCCTACAAAGCCAGTCAGGTCTCTGGGGGAGTCTCCTCTCTTTGAGCATACTGTTTCCAAGGCAAGAAGCTTACACAGCTTCGACCTTCCTGGGTCTGACCTCAGAGCATTCAGCATCCCCTTCCACACTGTGTGCTTCCCGCAGCGAGTCCGCCTGGGCAGGGCTCCTGGGGAAGCCAGAGGACTCTGCCTCCCAACTCTGCAGTCAGATGTGACTCTCAGCCAGCTGGTAAAACAGAAGATTTATTAGTCTACAGGAACATAATGTAGGACAGAATTTGTTACCACAGAAATCAGTGTCTTTCAGCCAAGTCCATCTTTGGGGGAGGGGAGCCCCTGAACCTCAAGCCAGCTGAGCCTGACTTGCTTTCAGCTGCCTGGCCCCTGCCCTGCCTGTTGCTCCTCCTCTGGCCTTTGTCTCACTTCCCAGGCCAAGAGTCACCTGGTCGCATCCCCCTCATGGGTCTCAGGTTATGAAGGGGTGGCTATAGCATCCATGCAGACAGCTGGAGCAACCCCCACAAAGGTCACACATGCTTATTTCCACTACCTAGACATTGGTGCAATACACAGGGAAACGGAGGCACACACAGCATTCATGTCAAACGGTAAGACTCACATAGGCTCACATACAACATAACGAGGGAAAATCCCCACTTTGTCACAGCCAGTCTCGTCATAAAGAAAGGAAGAGGAGTGCACCTGTAGCACTGCAATGTTATAACCCCTGACTTGGCTCCAAGAAACAAAGCAAGCCCTTGATTTGGAAGGCAAGGGGATGGGACTGACTAGCTATGCTTAGCATTCCAGGCCATCACAAGTATTTTTGTACGTTCTTTTCTTTGTACATTTTGTTGGAAAGAAATAATGTTACGTCACCAAGGGCTACACTGTGCCATGAAAGTATGGGACTGAGTGGTGGGTGGTATGGAACTGCAGTGCCACAGAGAGGTGGCCTGGGCATAAGTTACTGGAAAGTCCTGGCCACTATTGCTCCTGTATCACTCCTTAGGTTGATGCAGCTTGCTTACTCCTCAGTAGCCATCCAGTTTATCCCTGCCCTAATTTGGAAGGCAAGTGCCAGTCAGGGTGCTAGCCAGGAACAGACCTGTATTCAGGGGAATTCAAGGGTGCAGACGGGGTTTACACACCCACAAAGGGTCCGGCCATAATCTGGCCCCAAAATGACAGATGGCCAAGAGTATATCTATAGTGTAGCACATGCAGAGGTAGCCTTGGTCTACACTTAATTCAATTGACCGAGCTGTGAAAAATTTCTTACCCCAGTGCCCTAGTTAGGTTGATGTAGCCCCCATTGTAGATGCAGCTAGGCCGGAAAAATTCTTCCATTGGCCTAGCCTCTCAGAGAGGTGACTAGCTCCAGCAATGGGAAAAAACCTTCTGTCAGTGCATGAAGTGTCTATGGTTCAGCGGCACAACTGCGGCACTGTCGTGGCTGTAATGAAAACATACCTGTAGTGTAAACTCCCAAGCTGCCTGAGCAGTGCGCCTCACCTACAGGAACCATATTTTGTGTGGAAAGGACAGGTCAGTCTTCCATTCCACCTCTGGTGTTCTCTACTACAACTACCAACCAGAGTGCTAATTAGTTACAATTGTGATGTAGACATGTGCCCATAGGTGCTGGAATGAGGACTGCTGGGGGTGCTGCCTAGCTTGAAGTGTCCCTAGCTTGAAGTGAATTCCATTATATACAGGGTTTACAGTTTCGTTGAATGGCTCTCAGCATCCATACTATAAAAATTGTTCCAGCACCCCTGTGTCTACTACTATAGGAACTTACCCGAGACAACCAACTCATTTCACACAGGTCAGTGAATAGCCATATATCTGATGGTAATGACTGGGGCTAGTGGTCTGTCAGCGTAAGTGATAGGAAAAAGAGAGGGAGAGTTCTTCAGGGGAGAAAAAGGCAATTGTAATGAATTTATATAAAAGAAGGTGAATTTATGAGCAGTCTCATTTAAATCAAAATAGCCTTTCTTTCGATAAACTGTTCAGTCACTTTAATAGCCTCTAAAAGTTTAAACCACTTAAAACTGGTACACTCTTTTAATAAACATTGTTATTTGCAAGGTATTATCAATCTCCGGGCATCACGGAATTCAATTTTGTACCCAAAATAACTCAGTCTTGCCAATTCTGCTGGGGATAGAGTGGTGGCGGCTCGTCCAATACATACCGCTTCTCTGCCTCAACTGCAAGGGCAGCAGCTCTGTAGACATGGCTCTTAAGCCAAATAATCTTCTGTGGGCCAGATTCTGATCTTCCTGGCAGGATTGGGGCCCTGCCACATGAAAACACTGAAGGAGGTGTGTAACTTTATTGACCTCAGGAATCCCACTGATGTCAGGGATGCCCAAAGACTGATCAAATGCTGTGATATAAGTATGTACAGCATGATCTATCAAAACAAGACATGCCATTGTGATGGGCTTTAAATGGTTTACAATGTTGAAAGGTTATTAAATGGTTTTTAAACATTTTTTATTAGGCAAAAAGGAACATTTTGATTCAAATAATACAACCTGTAATTTCCCCTTTTTCATGACCTACTCACTTCTTTTCATATCATTTACCAAGTCACACTGCTAGCCCCAATCATTCATTACCATCTGATGGTGGTGATAACTCTCATGGGACCGTTTGTGCATAACTATGCACATACTTAAGTGTTTGCAGGATTGGGGCCTGCATCTGTTTACACTGATGCAATACCTTTTACTTCTAGTTTATTTACTCCTGATTTTCACCACTGTGTAAGGAGGTGAGAATTAGATCCTGCAATGTGTTTTTTGGAGGGTTTTTTGGGTCAAAAACCTGATAAATCATGGAATCAGTGACCTCCCACAACCACATGACATACCACTGGCCCTAGTAAATATTCTGAATCTCCTCTGACCTAGTCCAAATCTAAACATGTGATCCCTATTTGACAGGTGGTGTTTAATAGTGATAATCACCAGGATACAGCTCAGGCAGGTTTGAATGCAAAATCCAGTGGCTAGTAAATGCTGATGTTTTAATGCAATCTCTCTACTGCTAAATTATCTTTTATATCATGATACTTAACTGGTATCAAACATTTTTCTTCCTGATTCTACCCTTTGCTGAATACAGGCGCTTCTGTTGTTCAATAGACATTGGGCACTTGGTATCAGAGATGTTGCATAAATGAAGAGCTGCTCTTTATATCTACATATTCCCCTATATCTTTAGGTATCTGACAACAGTTTGGTACTAAATTTTGTATATTAAAATTCTCAGTTAGGTTTAGTCAACCACTTTTCATTCTCTAGCAGTCTGTTCAGGTGTAAGTATCTCGAAAGGAGACCAAGTGTATTTTTGGTTTTCAGACCCGAGTGTGTAAATCTGTCATAATGTCATCCATAATTTAATATAGTAACAGTCAACTATACTGTATGATTGTCTCATTAACCTGGCTGTTTTTCACTTTCATGTTAATTTCCTTCCCTGTGCTTTGTGCAGTTTTATTTTCTTCTGGCTGAATTCTGTGTCCATGATACATAACGGAAGATATGATTCAATTAGGGAAGTACAGTCTAATAATAATACCTCACTTCTTATATAGCACTTTTTAATGTTAGTGCTCAAAGTGCTTTTAAAAGGAGGTCAGTATTATTATCCTTGTTTTACAGATGGGGAAACTGAGGCACAGGCAGGGAAGTGACTTGCCCAAGTTCCTGCAGCAGGTGATCTGGATTTGTGCATGAGGTTGCTCCTTTTGGCCAAAGGAAATCACTTTATCTTTGATGGTATTTAAGTGAAGGAGGGTGAGATGCAGTCAGAAGTTCACTTGGTTAAATGTTCATATGAAAGAAGTAGAGAAACGTTCCACATCTTTACAGTATCTGCTTTGTCCAATATAGCTGTGGAATTGTAAAACAGAAAATTAAACTTTCCTTGTGTCGTGATGGGGAAACCTAAGGAGATAATCAACTGAAAGGTTGGATCCTTAATTTAAAGTTTATCTAAACTATTCACACCCTTTAATTCTGCAACATTTGGCTAGGAATCACACAAGAAGAAGCTTTCTTGTGAGTTTTTTTGGTATTTCCTGCTTCCACTACAGTGGAAATAACATAAGACCAGCCTTTCTCATGGTACGATATTTATAATTATTATTATTTCAGCACTTCTGGTTCTAGTTCTGGCAGGGATGTGCAAAAATGAAAGAATAAAAATTAAGACTTTTATCTGAATATTGTTTTGAAGGGAAGCTGTTATTTTTTTCAGACTGGTTTAGCAATTCCTATTATTGGGTAAATGGCTTGAAACATGTGAACTTTTTTCTTCTGACAACCACAAGTTTTTTCTTGAAGGCAAGTTGAAAACATTGTGCTAGATATTTGTTATATAGTTGTGTTTCTAATTTGAATTCATTTCTAGTTTGAATTCACGTTAAATGAAAAGGCACACGGTTGGCCAAATTCATTCCTGATGTAATTCCACTGAAGCAGATAGAGTTGCAACAGGGATAAATCTGTACTATGTCACCTGATTACCGGATTTGAAACCCACTTTTAGTTATGTGACTATGTGAGGATGACATTTCTAGGTTGGAGCTGTGTTTTCTGGATGGAGACTCATGTATTTGATTAACATATACTGTTAGTTGAGAGGCATGAAGTGTTTGGATTAATTAAGAAAATTGGTACACAGATGTCAGTGCTGTAACTAGAATTTTAAGCAGCTGTTTTTAGAGGTGCAGGTAGCCATGGTTGGGGTGATTATAGCTCATCCTATTGCCCTCGGGATGTAATGCTTAGTGTGGCCCATGATCAGGACCAGCTCTAGGCACCAGCAAAGTAAGCACATGCTTGGGGTGGCACAATTCCAGGGATGGCATTCTGGTCACCCTTTTTTTTTGCTTGGGCAGTTGCGCTCTCGGAGCTTTGGGTGGCAAATTTTTTGCTTGGGGTGGCAAAAAACCTAGAGCTGGCCCTGCCCATGACTAGGACTCCAAAGTTCTACAAGACTAGTACTACTTATATATAAACTGAAGGTTAGCTGAATGAGGAAGCTTGTCCACTCTGAGGAATACAAAGAAGGGATTTCATTTCTCTGTTAATTTAAGAGTGCTACATGAGAGGCTTCAGCACAACAAAAGAAGAGACTGTCTCTAGAAAATCCATTCCAAGACTTAGAGTAAACCCAGAGAATGCTGGGACAGGACTTTGGGAGTTTATTCATTCTGTAATGTGTGAATACTCAGAGTGGAAATATGATCAATAAGCTCATGGTTTATGTACCTTGCTATCCAATTTCAGAGCCTCGATTTAAAGAACTCTCAGGGAGCTTAGGGCATAACATAATGATGAAGCTAATTGTATATAAGGTAGATTGTGACATTATGGTGAAAGTTTTCTTAAAATACGTTACTCAGGTAAGGCAGAGCACTTTCTTACGCTTCTTGCAAAGTGTCTGAGGTTCATAGGTGTATAGTCAAACATAGTCACAAATATGGGAAGACTCCACAGAGTTAGCTAACTGCATGCATGCTGCATGTGTGCTAGAATATTATTGGATTTCTCTGCTAGTTTGTTCAGTAGTTCCAACAAACAAATTTGTGGATTTGTCTGATGTGGCTTGACACATAGTACTGTACATGACACATCCTCATCTTCTATTCCTTCGCATGGAGGTTCCAGAGAACACTTATCAGGACAAATGAACATTTTTGCACCAGTGAATATAAATTAAACAGTAATCTGAGACTGCATGTATGAATATTCATTAAAATTTCACCACAGGCAAAAAAAATCACTGAAAATTCATGTTTTCACGTCTTTCAAAAAATTAACCATATTGCAGTTGTGATCTGTGTTATTCTTTGTTTTCCGAAAAGCCTCAAGTGCAGAAAAAGAAAAGCTATTTGTGCTCTGAAAACAATATAATTGTTTTGCGAATATGGCAACTGTTTGAGAACTTGCAATTTATTCCAAGGAGGAATTTGGCGATTTTTGTTGCTGTGAAAAGCTGTTTGCTAGCATATATTGGTAATAATTTCAAATGTGACAAAATATGCAGTTTCTCATGAAAGCATACACAAGTATTTAGGTTAATGGAGCATTACTCACAGACACAGTTCTCAGGTAGTTCAGATTTTTCGTTATCTTCAGTCTCACAACTATGTGTTGCAAAAGCAGTTATAATGTAGGTAAAACATTAGTATTTTAAGGCATGAGGTGTTAAGTAAATGTTCTGCAGAATTCTGCTTACGATAACATGTGTGGGTGTGGATTGGCTTTTAGGGATTCAGTCTTTTGAACACACTATACCAAACCTAATTATTTTTATCTTACTATTTGGGAGAACTTAGCAGCTGTTTAGTTCAATTTCTTTGGACTGTATTAGACTTCAAATACAAAAGCAGTGGGTCAATTTTTGCTGAAATCAGCCAACACTAGTGGAAAAAGTCCTACAGAACTTATAAAAGAATGATAACTTTTCTATAGAATTTGTAAGCCATCCTGTAGAATTTGATGGTAGGAATATAGTACTTAGATTTATAGAATTATTTATATTCACTATACATACCCATTCCTGCACACCTCCCTTATTATTAAGTACTATTGTCTATTAGGAAGCAGTGCATAGCCCAATGGATACGGCTTGGGGCCCCGGTCCTTCTAGGTATATAGCCACCTTTCTGCCTTATTAAGAACCTAAATCCTCCGTTAAGTTGCCATTGACATTTTTAAAACCATCTCTCAGCTGCTGCCTAATTCCATAGGTGCCTAAGTCCCCAAGGTGCCTAAATTTAAACTTGTTGGCATTTGTAAAGCCACCTAAGTGCTGTGATTGCCCTGCTGCTAACAAGCAATTCAGAGCCTTTTCTCAAGCCAAAGCCCTGGAAGCCCCAAAGTGGAATCTCAGACTAGGCGGGGGAACAATAGTCCTGCTAACGGGACCTGATCCCATAGGTGGGCTCTACAACTGCCTAAGCCTGATACCTGTCAGACTTCATGGCAGGAGGGAGGAATGCAGGTCATCAATATGTGGGGCTTGGGGAGCACAGCTCCTGCACAGAATACACATGGGAGCACAGGGAAACATAGGGCCAGAGTCAGAGAGCAAGAGACATGGTTTTGGCTGCTTGGACATAGAATAACTAAGCAGCTGACCTGGCTTAGGCACCCAGCTCCATGAGAGGGTTTGTGGCTGAAGATCCCAAGCAGAGAGAAGCACCTATCTCTGGTTCATCAGCCTGGCACACTAGGCTGGCCCCTTAGGGTATGTCTACGCTGCGTCCAGCCCAGAGTGACGGGCTTGGGTTAGCGGGGCTCACGCTAGTGCTCTAAAAACTGCTGGGTAGACAGCACTTTGGAGTTGCAGCTCAGGCTGGAGCTTGGGCTCTAGGGCCCCAGTCTGCAGAGCTTGATCTACACCACAATTCTTAGAGCTCCAAAATGCTGTGTGGACATACGCTTTGGCACCCAAGCCCCTCTCTTCACCCCATTCCTCTCCTTGCTCTTTCAGTCCCTGCTATCTGCGGTGGCTCACAGCTCAGCTTGCTGGCTTCAAAGGCTGCCTTCCTTATGTGCCTAACTCTCCCCATGCATTGTCTGAACAGCCTGGGCCTAACTCAGGGCTGATGATTCCACTAGGCAGTGGGGCACTGAGTGGAGCATCACCTTAGTACTTTTAAGGACCTGAGACCATGCTTCTATTCCTGGCTCTGTTACTGGCCTGCTGGGTGGCCTCAGGCAAGTCACTTAACCTCATGGTGCCTCAACTTCCTCATTTGTAAAATGGGGATAATGATCCTGTCCTCTTTTAAGTGCTTTTACATATAAGCACTATACAAAATTATTATTATGATCTCCAGGATTTTGGAGTAATTTCTCTAGAAGCATCCTTACTATCCGTGGATATCTATTTCATTTCTGTAGTATACTAAATTTCTATAGAATCCTATTGGTTTCATCCCTATTCAATTATCTACAATTTTTCATTAGGGATTCTATTGTTCAGAAGGTGCACTGAAGCGTAGTCGGACAGGGGAAGCAACTGAGTTGTTGTATTCTTCTAGTCCTTTGGGATTGTCTCTTCCATATACAGCTAGTCCTCTTTAGATTCTAATTTAGTCTAGGACATAAAGGATGGAAGCTATTGGAATGTTTGAAGAAGGTCACTATTAAAATAATTAGAGGATATTATTTGTCTTTTATTTTTAACTTCTTTACTGTTAGTGCCCTGCTGCTCTCAACCATCACAAAAGCTTCCTTTTTTCTTCTTAAAATGGTTGTATACTCTACTCAGCGGTTCTCAAACTTCATTGCACCATGACCCCCTTCCGACAACAAAAATTACTACATGATCCTGGTCGAGCCCTGCTGCTTTGTGTGTGTGTGTGTGTGTGTGGGGGGGGGGACAGAGCCCTGCTGCCCCAGACTCAAGCCCTCAGGCTTCGGCTAGCCCCGGGCCACAACGAGTCTAATTCTGGCCCTGTCAACCCCATTAAAATGGGGTTGTGACCCACTTTGGTGTCCCAACCCACAATTTGAGAACCACTGCCTACACTCTCATGCTAGTGGTGATGTGCCATGGCATCTGGGTGTGGTCTTACACTGGCCCTTAAATGACCTGGTGTTTGCATCGGAAGCTACAGGCAGTGATTTAGAAACTGTGCCAGCCCCAGTAGGAAGGGGAAGGGGTAGGGACTTTGCCTTGTGCCTTTTTACAAAGCTGCTGTTTGCTCCTATGCACGTGACGTTAAGAAGGTAGCCATAGACCTTATCCATGTAGTGTTCTGCCCCTACATGGCAATGTCAATCCTTATACAATGGAGTACAATCCTTGACCCCAATGCTGAGTGGTTCACCTCCACTACTGCACAACCCGGGACTGAGTCACCATCAGTTCCCAGGGGCGTTATTTTCCTATTGCAGGAAATGTGTCATTCAAAGGCAATTACTGTACTCATGTACTGGGTGGAGGCAGGGGCTCACCGACAATAGTGCAGCATGCTGTCCCTGAAGGCATCAGGTAGTCTCTCATTCCCTTTGAAATAGTTCTACTAAGTCACACATCATTGAAGGGAACATTGCAAAGTACAACAGACAATAATTCCTTCCTTCCCCTCTCTATATGCTGTCCAGACACAATTCAACTTCTTAATTTCCTCTTACCTCTGGCCACGCTACCCCTTTTCAAATCACGTTGGCTCACGATCCCATCACAACAATCTTTCCAAATATTCAATTTAGTGTTTCCTTGCTCTTAGCATAGCCTGGACTCATAAATACAAACTTTGGTTACTATTGAACATTATGTGCATCTTTTTGTATGCTTTACAGTGCTGAAATTAAGTGCTCTGTGCTACTGGGTGTAGCAGATCTCTCTTAAGGGTGTAGACAGGCATTAGAGTCTAACTCTGATGTGGGACAGGTTAAGATTAAAAAAAAAGAATGCTTTATTTAATTGTTATTTGCCCATTTTCTGATTATTGCATCCATGCACAGCAGGACTGAAATTATTATTCAGCGGTTCATGATCTCATGCTGGGACTGCACTTGGCCTCAGCCTCCTGCCCAACAACAGACGATGCACGAATTATTTATTATTCACTCACAGTTTGTTGCAGTTGCCACATTAGATTTTTATGGGTATTGTTGATGCCTCTGCCAAGGGAACTGCATTCTAATTTTACATGAGTTAGAATGAGAGGATGAACTACAGGCCACATTAAAATCACTGGGAGCTTTGCCATTGGCTCCAGTGGAGCCAGGATTTTATTCAGCCTGTTTTAGAAGCCTGACCAGAGGACTAGGAGTTAGGAATAGAGTATTCTCAATTCTGCCTCTGACTCATTGTGGCAAGGTGCATGTGGTCTCTCTGATATCCTGGGAACAACGTGGCTACAACTACACTGCATCTGACTCACTGTGTCATCTCTGGCAAGTCTCACACTGCTTGCTTTTCCAAGGTGCTGAACACCCAGAGATTCAATTTATTTCCTTCAGCAGAAATATCTACACTGTAGGTACAACCATATACATTAGACGTGATAACCGTTGTCAATTCTACTAAAACCCATATAAATCAAATGAAAAACACCATGAGGTTGAACAGATTGGCAGACAAAGATCCTATACAAAGGCAATGTCAAAAACACTTTATTGCAAATGCCAATATGTTGTCCAAAATTACTATTTGATAAACCATGTTTTAGAACAAAAAAACCTGGAATTCCAAAAGGTTTTTTAATCTGGTGAGAAAACCAGGGAGAAGATCTATTTACAGCCCATCTGAAATATCTAAAAAAACCCCCAAATTACAGCAGACTAATTTTTTTTGAAGAGAAACAAAATAATTTTTTATTCAGACTTATTTCGATTTTCTTCTCTCTCTAGGTATTACGACAACTTCAGCCTCTGCACAGAACGGGAAGCCAGTGCCGCGAGATGCTTTTGGCCAAACCGACTCGCACAGGGCTTCATCATTGGAATTCATAAACAGTTCTTTTCAAACTGTACATCAGAAAAAGTCCCCTGGGAAGATCCACCGGATGAAATTCTCATAACTCTGATCTTAATCCCAGTATTGCTGATGGTTGCCATGACATCTCTAGTGGTGTGGTGCAGTAAGAGAAGTGACATTCTAGTGTAAGACATGCCTCCTGGCTTTTCTCATCCCATGCCTCTCTCTCTCTCTCTCTCTCTCTCTTTTGCATAAAGAAAAGAAGAATCAGAAATATCAGATCTGCAGTGTTCTAACCTGTCAGGTACTACGGGAGGAAACTGTCCTGTATTCAGAAAAGTGTTCTGCCTCTACCGAAAGTCAGTGCTTCTGTACTGCAGGTTTTCAATGTTGCTTATGCAAAGACACTTTCCAACCCCTCAAAACTGATAATCACAGCTAATGTGTAATGGAATTCACATTTAATTCTGGATAATGGGAGACTTATGATGGCAAGTGAATCTGCTAACTTCAGCAGAGGTAAAGTTTCTTACCCAAAGTTAAAGCTTGTGAATAAGCTTAGTTTTCCAGTATGTGTGTGTGTATATACACAACTAGTGATTAATTTGTAATATTGACAATGGGGATCTTTTGAAATTTTTTTTGCTGGACACTTTAGGTTTTCATTTGTGAACCTTGTGACTCGAATGGAAGTTCGTCACCAAAGGAACTTAACATGGATGTTGCTGAGGGACACTCTTGGTGGTGAATAAAAACCACACACTATCCAGGACTGGAAGTATTGTCTTGGTAAGAAAGAATTCATATGGCCAGTGGATTATCCTTGTGGAGAAGAGACTGTGCTAGGTTAAGTAGTTTTTAAAATGTCCTTAAAGATGACTTCTTAGAGCTTGCTGACTTGAGAACACACTCCAGGAAGGATGCAGGCTTTTCCCCAGAGGTGGAAAATGAGAGGAAATGGGTTGACCATGAATTTACCAAGGGCTGGTGAAGGAACTGTCATATGCCAGACCCATCATTTTATTTTTTTAATTATTATTCTTACGTTGATGAGTGTATTCACTATGTGCTCCTCATTTTCACTTCACCCTGAATCTTTTGTGCAAGTGATGTCTTGTAAATAAAAATAGATAAGAAGCTATGTTAATTGAGGTGCCTTTCAGTGTTTGAATACTTCATTTTTCATCACTTACAGAATGTGGAAGCTTATGTTGTTAACAGCAAGGCAGTTTGAATGATGCTTGGAATTGACAGAGGGCAGAGAAATGGAAACGGATTCCATTCAACAAGTCTATATTCATCATATTCCTCTGTAATGAAATATTTAGATACAGAAGGCTCCAAATAAAATAACTTTAGATCCTATGGTAAACTTTTCTTGTCTGTCACATGAAGCGTCCTCCCAGCCAAATATTTCATTTTTACAAGTGTTCAAGATCTTTTGCTCATGAATATACATTTTCATACCTCACACACTTAAATAAAGTACAGCTAGCTGTGTCTTCCACATGTATTAGTTAGATAGTCTTCTTTAAGATTTTGATCTAATGGTTGGGATGCGGGTCCATGTGAACAAAGTGTTGCTGGGTCTCAACACAGAAGTGCTCCCTATATGAAAATTGCATATATGTGGAAAGTTACAGTATCTATAGCTATATATCTTGGTTTTCACATTCTTTCCCAATATTTTAACATAATGCAGATATGTTTGCATTCCTATTGGATTACTTATATTGGTAGGAATGACTGGTTAGGTCAGATATTTCCTATGTATATTGTAATAGATGCTGATTCATTCTCTTCTTTGATGCTAAGAAGTTAATATTTGTAAAATGTTTGAAGAAGAAAAGTGATATGCATTAAACATTTATTATATTTAACATAAAGATAAGAAACAGCTATTAAGGAGCCTGGTATGTTATTGTCATTGTGCATAACCTAGACTGGCCTTGGAAACTACATGATGGTGAAAGTATGTTGTGTTTGGATTACGCCTCCCCAGAGGAGAACTATTATGCTTTTAAACCAAAAATTATCTTTAAATGAACTTCAAATGATTCCATTTGATTATCTTCATTTGTTTTGTTTCACATTTTCCCCATAGTTTAGGGCTAAAACTTTCAAAAAAGTGACCAAGTCCCTTAGGCATTTTTGAAAATTATGCCCTAGATTATATCATTTGAAATGAAACAGAATTGGTACCATCCTATCAGAGAGGTAGGAAAAGAGTATAAAAAAAAAAAAGACGGATTTTTGCTTCACAGCTAATAATGCTCAAAAAAGACAATTTTGCAGACACAGAAATATCAGTTTGCCCTGGATGTGAAACCTGATATAATCCTGCTCAAGATCTCTTGCAAACAGATTAGGACCTTCCACTATTGTTGACAAGAAGTGAGAGCATCTAAAGAAACAAGTGGGAAATGCCATTGGCAGTCAGTCCATCCAAGGCAAGACTGCCAAGAGCCTGCTGAAGCACTTCTAGCCCCCAGAGAAGCAGAGAGCAAGCTGTCCAGCCTCTAGCAACTCCATTATATTAATAAGAAGCAACTGAGATACGTAAATCTTTTGACTTCTCTTACATTAAGCTGGGGAGGGAGAATGTGGGCCATGGTTAGTGAAGGAAACAGTCAGGATGCCTGAGTTCTCACCCTGACTCTACAAGTGATTTGGGGCAAGTCATAAAAAAAAAAAAAAATCTCTCTTCCACTTCTGTTTAGAGCTTCCTGGGTCCTGTGCCAAGCAACCCTTTTCTGGGTCCAAGGCTATTTTTGATAGTTGCAAATTAATTTTATATTACAACAGAATCTCAGAGGAAAATGGACAGACTAAAAAACCCAAACAAACTCACAGTCCAAAAATCCTGTTTAGAATTGGAGTAGAGTTCACACAGGGGAACACACCGAGAAGAAAAATCAGAAGACAGCGCTAATACCAGAGGAGGAATAGCGTCCTTGCTAAGCAGTTTTGAAAAGACAAGTAGTACCTCTTCGACCCTGGTATGAAGAGGCAGACACAGATGCTTAGGGAACTGCAAACATGTAGGTGCTGAGTAAGCTTAGGCACCTGCAGGGTTCTGTGGCTGTTGAATGGGGGGTTTTGTGAATCCCGGCAGGGTCTGATTCTGGGATGTAGGCCTCTAAAAGTGGCAATTAGGCCCCTAAATCCTTTTGTGCATCTAGCCCTTAGTGGGATTTTCAAAAGCAGCTTGGTACCAACCCTCATGATTTTAATAGATGGTAGGTATCCTAGTTCTCTGCAAAATGGCCATAATAGCATTTCCCTACCTCACAGGGGTAAAGTGAGGATAAATAATTAAAGACTGTCAGGTGCTCACATACTGCAGCAATCAGGGTCATGGGTACAATAGGTGCCAGATTGACATAAATTTAAAAAAAAAAATCAACGGCAGCTGAATGCAGGGAGAGCTTTTAGAATTGAGTCCATTTGGTGGCATCTTTTCTATTGCATCAGTTGTTTAACAAGAATAGCTGAGCACAACACAGAGTAGTGTAATTAATTGGCAGTAACCTTTTATATTTGCAGCAGTACAGTTTTATCACGCTCTACTGCAGGGGCTGGCAACCTTTCAGAAGTGGTGTGCCGCGTCTTCATTTATTCACTTTAATTTAAGGTTTTGCGTGCCAGTAATCCATTTTAACGTTTTTTAGAAGGTCTCTCTCTATAAGTCTCTATATTATATAACTAAACTATTGTCGTATTGTAAAATAAACGAGGTTTTCAAAATGTTTCAGAAGCTTCATTTAAAATTAAATTAAAATGCTGATCTTACGCCGCCGGCCCGCTCAGCGCGCTGCTGGTCTGGGGTTCCGTTCACCTAGGCCGACAGCGGGCTGAGCGGGGCCTGTGGCCGGGATCCCAGCTGGCAATGGGCCGGCACCCAGAGCCCCAGACCGGCAGCGGGCTGTGCAGGGCCAGCGGCCGAGACCCCAGACCGGCAGTGGGCTCAGCGGCTCAGCCCGCTGCTGCTCAGGGGTTCCATCTGCCGGCTCCTGTCAGCCAGGGTCCCGGCTGCCAGTCCCACTCAGCCTGCTGCCGGTCTGGGATCCCAGCCCTGCCCACACAGAGTGGGTACCTACCTTCTCCTTGGTTCTGGCCCATTCGCTTCCTCTCTCTCTGCACTGAGCTGAGGGTGGGAGTGCACTGAGCACAGGGCTGGGGGTGAAGGAGCAGGCTGGCGGTTGGGGTGCAGGGTCTGGCCAGAATGAGGGAGGGGGCTCAGGGTTGGGGCAAAAGGTTTGGGTTTGGAGTGCATACCTGGGCGGCTCCCATTTGGTGCAAGGGGTGCAGGTGGGAACGTGGGGGTGTGTGTGCAGGAGCTCCTGTTGGGAGATGGGGTCGCACTCAAAATCTGGCCAGAAGGCAGGAGCCCACTTTATAACTTTTAGCCCAGTAGTTAAACCACGAACCTGGCATGTGGGAGACCCACGTTCAATTCCCGCATCTCTGCCAGGGATGGGGGGAGAGGATTTGAGCAAGGATTTCCCACACCTTTCATTTGAGAGCTCCAATCACTGACATATAGTACAGTTAGGTGAGTGGGTAGGGTCTCTCCTGTTGAAGCTGATCCACTGTGGATAAATGAGAGAGATTAGAGCAGGGGGCAGGACCTAGGGTCTCCCGCCTCCCATGTGGGTGCCCTAATCACCAGGCTACAGAATCAGTCACTCTCTCCCTCTTTGGCCCAATAACTGCTCCGCTTTGGATAAATACTTAGTAGCCCCCCCCCATCAGCATGTCCTATAGCTCACTGTTTAGAGCATGCTTGAGGGAGATGCTTGTTCAAATCCCCTCTCCACTCTGGCAGACAGGAGGTGATTGAACCTGGGTCTCCTGCATCCCAGATGAATGTTCTAACCACTGGGCTAAAAATCACAAAGGTGGACACCTCCTCTGATTGTTGTGTGTGGAAAGAGATAAATGGGGGGAACACCCCCTGCTCCTCCAGCCATCTTGTGTGGAATAGGGCAGATGCCAAAATCATTCCTGCACGAACCACTTTAGGCACCTAAACTAGCTGACTTCAGGAGATGGGTTCCTGGTTGTGGATCACTTTGAAAAAGAGGCCCTTACGTCTGCAGGGAGGCACCTATCTCAGTGAGGGGGCAGGGATTAGCACAAACCTCTCTCATCAGCATCTCCTATTGGCTAGCTTAGGTGGTTCCCCACATAGCATGCTGGCTGGATCAAATAGTGGTATTCTCCAGGGGTGTGTACTGGGACCGTTCCTATTCAACATATTCATAAATGATCTGGAAAAAGGGATAAATGGTGAGGTGGCAAAATTTGCAGATGATACAAAATTACTAAAGATAGTTAAGTCCCAGGCAGACTGTGAGGAGCTACCAAAGGATCTTGCAAAACTGGGTAACTGGGCAACAGAATGGTAGATGAAATTCAATGTTGATAAATGCAAAGTAATGCACATTGGAAAACATAATCCCAACTATACATTGTGACAAAGTTCCTGCTCTACATTGGTGGATCTTGCGCTTATTGGCGGATTTGCTCTCCTTATTGCTTCACGGCAGCCCTCAGCTTGGCCATTTTTCAGTCTAGGTTGACTCCTCCTGTGTCTGACCAGGAGTTGGGAGGATTTAGGGGGAACCCGGGCCCGCCCTCTGCTCCGGGTTCCAGCCGAGGGCCCTGTGGAATACAGCTGTCTAGAGTCCCTCCTGGAACAGCTGTGTGACAGCTACAACTCCCTGGGCTACTTCCCCATGGCCTCCTCCCAACACCTTCTTTATCCTCACCATAGGACCTTCCTCCTGGTGTCTGATAATGCTTGTACACCTCAGTCCTCCAACAGTCCACGTTCTCACTCTCAGCTCCTCACACGCACCACAA
Source organism: Lepidochelys olivacea (assembly GCF_965140295.1). Taxonomy (NCBI): domain Eukaryota; kingdom Metazoa; phylum Chordata; order Testudines; family Cheloniidae; genus Lepidochelys; species Lepidochelys olivacea. The sequence continues at coordinate 172,239,978 of NC_140412.1, read as the reverse complement.
ACTGACGTGAGCTCCTCTTTAAACCCAGGTGCCCTAATTAGCCTGCCTTAATTGATTTTAGCAGCTTCTTGATTAGAACACCTGCAGCCAATCTGTCTTAATTGTCTCCAGAAGGTTCCTGATTGTTCTGGAACCTTCCCTGTTAGGAAACGGAACGTCTTTTGCTTGCTCCTCAGCTATCTGCTTTCTATTCTTTCCTAAAGCCCCCTGGCCCGGATTTTTCTTACTTTTTGCACCTGCCTTAGTCCCCCCCCCGACCGGGCCAGACGCTTTTTTGATTTTTCTTTCCATTTTTTGTGTTTTTTCCCATCTACGTCCTTTGCCAGCCATCCCCCCCACGCCTGCTTTCGGGCGCAGCTATTTGCCTCAGCTGAGCCCCCGGAGGAGGGGGGGGGAAGATTGCCGATTTTGCTGTCCGGAGGGGGGAGTGGAAACCCCCAGACCCAGCCGTTTTGCCAGCGGCTCGGACCTTCTAACATTCTTAACATACCGGAGGACTTGGAACACAGCCAACACGGCCGGAGACGGAGATTTTATCGGACAGAAGAAATAATATAAATCATCGTGACGGAGGCCGTAAGATTGAGTAACTTTCTGAATTATACTCTCGTGGGGGGGAGTTTGACTGTGATTACTTGCGTTTGTGGCGGCACAGGGGGTGTGGCGTGGAGACCCCCACCCCCGATCCATCGGTGCCCCTACCCCCCCCATTGTTATTACAACTGTCACGGCCCCCCCGCAGTCTGTCCCTGCTGGCAATCTGCCATCTCCCTTCGGATCCAGCTGTTTGCTTTGAACTTTGCCTTCCGGACCGGACCTAACAACCGACCAACCGAGACTCTTTGGACAAACGTGTGTGGGTCTGCACCCCCCCACCCCCGGATTGCTTATCCCACAACTTGCCCCTTTTACTGGACCCCGATTTTGTTCCCCCCCTCCTCCCAGCCCCCCTCCCTCGGCATTTTTTCCCTTCCCGTCCGCAGCCAGCGGAGGGAGGGGCTATTCTGCCTCCCCCCACTCCTTCCGGTGTCTCCCTGTCTCTCCCTGCTCACAATGGCGGGGAACGAGAGGGGTGAGACTGCTTCAATAAAATTAGTTGTCCCTTCCCCACCACCACCCCAGCCCAACCCCCAAGGTCCCCCCCCACTACTATTGTTAAGGTACTTGCCACCCCCCCTGCTGGGGCACCGGTAGCAGGAGGCACCAGGGTGATTGCTGCTGCTGCTGCTGCACCCACCCCACCCCCAGATTCTAGGAAACCCCCCCCGGTTCGCAAGAAGGGCCAGGGCGCGTGGAAGGGAAAGGGCCCCGCTAAAACCACTGAGCCCTCCATGGCGGGAGCTGCCCCCACCGCTGCGGCCTCGTCATCAACCGTGGCGCCCCTCCCAGCGTTTCCCTCCACCAGCTCTGCGATTGTCCCTCCCCCGGCCCCCAGGACGTATGCTCGGGCGGCAGCGGGCTCCCCCCTGCCTGATGCCTCGTCATCTCGCCCCCCCCCCTGCCTCTGCCACCATCACCAGCGGCCGAGGCCCTTTCCCCGCCTTGACCAGGAAGCACGGCGTCCGTTGCCTCCTCGTGCCCGCCTCGCCCCACGTGGAGACATACGTGCAGGCGTTGGCGAAGGTGGTGGGACCCACGGCTATTGTGGCGGCCTCCAAGATGTATGGGAAGATCGTTTTCTTCTTAGCCTCGGAGGATGCCGCCCAGGAGGCGGTGGAGAGGGGCCTGACGGTAGGGGGGGTGTTTGTCCCCCTAGAACCGTTAGAAGACCTGGGCGTTCGCCTTGTCCTTACCTCCGTTCCTCCCTTCTTACCCAATGCTGCCCTGTTACCCGCTCTTTCCACCCTGGGGAAACTTGTTTCTGTCATCAGCCCTCTCCCGTTGGGCTGCAAGGACCCCACCCTCCGTCACATTTTTTCGTTCCGCCGGCAAGTGCAGCTTCTACCACCGGCAGGGGCGCGTGACGGAGAGGCGCTTGAGGGGTCCTTTCTAGTCCCCTATGAGGGAGCCCGCTATCGGGTCTTTTATTCTACCGGAGAGGCCCGGTGCTACCTCTGCCGCTCAGCGGGGCACGTCCGCAGAGACTGCCCTTTGGCTCGGGGGGGAGGGGCACCCGAAACCCCCGAGACCCGGCAGGACATCGGCCCCGTCGCTGCCGACGCCCCTGGCTGCCCAGTACCTGAAACCAACCCTCCTCCTACTCGACCCATCGCTGCTCCCGTCCGGGCCCAAGAGATACCTTCCCTACAATGCCCGGGCGAGCAAGGGGTTTCCACCCTTGCTAGTACCACCCCAATAGAGCCCATGGAGGAGGGTGTGGCAAGGATGTTATTGGGTATAAGAGAGGGCCCTCCCCAAGGAGAAGCCCCCGCCCCTCATGTTGCCCCACCGCTACCTCCCCGAACCCCTAAACCATCGCCTCCGCCCCCCGACACGACCCCTGCTAACCAACCCCCAGATGATGCTATGGAGGGCTGGACCCTAGTCCAGGGGAAGCGAGGCAAGCAGAAGGCTCGAGCTCCGCTGCATCCACCCGACGCGGAAGCCCCCCGGAAGACCAGGAAAGGAGGCACTGCTATCGAGCCTCCCGCCACGGCCGCGAGCGAGATCCATCCGCCGGTGTCGGGAGGGGAAGACGGACTGGCATTGGAGGGCAGAATCCCCCCTCCACGGGAAACCCTCCCCTCCGAGACTTCTGAGGACACCCCTTCTGCCTGGACGCTACCCGAACCCCCCGCAGACCCCGAGGCCGCCGTTGAGGCGGGCCCTAGAGGAGAGACCCCCGGGGTGGCAGGAGTTGGCCTCTCCTCCGTGTATGCGGAGATTGAGGCCCTAGATTTGACCCCGGTCACCCAGGGAGGGGATGATTTGCTGCCGGCTGGCCTCGAGCTGGGCAGCCTTACCCCAGCCTCCCTTTCCCCATGCTCCCTCCCCCTTTTTGCCTTTCCGGGTGAGCACCCTGCAGAAGGCGGTCCACCACCTGATGCCGTGACCGCTAAAACCACCATGGAGTCAGCACCTAGTATTCTTGGGAGCCCCTCCCCTTCCCCCTTAACCCTTGACTCTGCTCAGGAGGCACTTTCCTTTAGCTGCTCGCCTCCTGCACCCCAGAGCCTTACCCCTGCCCCTGCCCCCACCCCTGCCCCTGCCCAAGGTCCCTCCTCCTGCAATGTTAATGCCGCCCCTGGGGTTATTTCCTTTCCGCCTTTTGCAGACTCCCCCCAGGGAGCAGTCTTTGCACTTTCTAGTCGCAACCCGTTAGGAGTGGCAATTTTTCCCCTGCCATCCCCCTCCACCCCAAGGCGTGAAGTGAATTTAATAACCCCAGCCTGTCAGACGCCCCGTCGGTGGTCCGCACCCTGTCTACCTGCCTTAGCGGACCACGAGGCTGTATTAAGAGGCCCATCAGGGAATACCTTGGGAATTGTAACCCCACCCCCCCATGAGCTGCGGCATGCGCTACGGAAGTTCCTAGAGCACTCCCGTGGTGCCCGCGATAGGGCACAGCTGGCTCTTCGGCTATGGGGGGACTTTGATCAACTCCTCCAGGCCACAAAGGCCCTTATAAAGGAGGGCAGGGGGCAAGGAAAGCGCGGTGCTGCGGCCTACGAGCGAGCCCGCAGCTTCCGCAGCGATCTACTCACCTACGGGATGGGTCATGGGTTGCTGTGCAACCCGCCGGGGGCCCTGAACCCCCCCGCCAATACGAGACCCCCACCCCCCCAGCCCCCCGTATGACGCCTCTTATTATTGCGACCCTGAATACCAGGGGCTGTAGGATGGCTCTCCGCAGGTCCCAGGTGCTCTCTTACCTTCGGGAGGGGAGGTACTCTGTAGTTTTCCTGCAGGAGACCCATACAGACCCGGCCGCCGAGGACAGGTGGCGGCTGGAGTGGGGGGACGGGGTATACTTTAGCCACTTTGCGACCTGGCAGGCTGGAGTGGCAACCCTATTCTCCCCCAACCTACGGCCTGAGGTGCTAGGGGTCAATGAGGCCGTGCCGGGCCACGTGCTGCACCTTCGAGTCCGTATGGAGGGGCTCGTGGTTAATTTTGTTAACATCTATGCCCCGCAAATGAGCTCCAGGCGGCCACAATTTTATCAGCAGGTGTCCGACTTTCTCGGCACCCTGGATTCGCACGAGTGCCTGGTCCTGGGAGGGGACTTTAACACCACCCTAGAGGAACGGGACCGCTCAGGGGCCGAACCGAGTCCGGCCGCTGCGAATATTCTCCAAGGGATAGTTGACCATCATTCCCTAGTGGACGTCTGGCGTGACCATCACCCAGATGACACCTCCACGTTTACCTTTGTTCGGGTGGAGGCCCATCGGTCACACCACTCTCGGTTGGACCGTATTTATTTATCCCGTTTCCATCTTTCACAGGCCCACTCCTCCACCATTCGGCCAGCCCCATTCTCCGATCATCATTTAGTCGCTGTAACGGTTTCCCTCCGTGCAGAGAGACCGGGGCCGGCCTATTGGCACTTTAATAACAGCCTGTTGGAGGACGAGAGCTTTGTGATGTCCTTCCGGGAGTTTTGGTTGGCCTGGCGAGAGCAGTGGCGTGCCTTTCCCTCGGTGCGGCGATGGTGGGATCTCGGGAAGGTGCGCGCCAAGCTCTTCTGCCGTGACTACACTCGGGGCACCAGCCGACGGCGAAATGCGGCGATAGAGCAGCTGGAACGGGAGGTCTTAGAGATGGAGAGGCGCCTGGCCGCCGATCCCGAGGACCCGTCCCTCTGCGGAGCGTGCCGGGAGAAGCGGGAGGAGCTCCGGGCCCTTGAGGACCACCGGGCCCGAGGTGCCTTCGTTCGATCCCGCATCCGCCTCCTTCGGGAGATGGACCGCGGCTCCCGCTTCTTCTATGCCCTGGAGAAAACGAGGGGGGCCAAGAAACACGTCACCTGCCTTCTTGCGGAAGACGGCACCCCCCTCACGGGTCCGGAGGAGATGTGTGGGAGGGCCCGTGACTTCTACACAAGCCTTTTCTCCCCGGACCCGACCGATCCTGACGCTTGCGGGGTGCTCTGGGAGGAACTCCCCACGGTCAGCGTGGGCGACCGAGACCGACTAGAGCTGCCTCTCACCCTGGCCGAGTTCTCGGAAGCCCTCCGTCGCATGCCCACCAATAAATCTCCGGGCATGGACGGGCTGACCGTGGAGTTTTACCGCGCGTTCTGGGACATTCTCGGCCCAGACCTAGTCACCGTCTGGGCTGAGTCCTTGCAGAGCGGGGTCCTCCCTCTGTCATGCAGGCGAGCGGTGCTCGCTTTGCTGCCGAAGAAGGGGGACCTCCGCGATTTTACGAAACTGGCGTCCCGTCTCACTCCTTAGCACGGATTACAAAATCGTAGCGAAAGCAATCTCGCTGCGGCTAGGGTCCGTGATGGCGGACGTGGTCCACCCAGACCAGACCTATACTGTCCCGGGTCGCAGCATTTTTGACAACCTCTTTCTCGTCCGAGACCTTTTGGAACTCGGGCGGAGAGATGGTCTATCGTTCGCCCTCCTGTCTCTTGATCAGGAGAAGGCGTTTGATAGAGTAGACCATGGGTACCTCCTGAGCACTCTGCAGGCGTTTGGATTTGGACCTCAGTTTGTGAGTTTTCTCCGGGTGCTGTATGCCTCCGCGGAGTGTTTGGTTAGGCTCAACCGGACCCTGACTGAACCGGTCAGCTTCGGGCGAGGAGTGCGGCAGGGGTGCCCCCTCTCGGGCCAGTTGTATGCTCTGGCGATCGAGCCTTTCCTCTGTCTCCTCCGCAGGAGGATGACGGGGTTGGTGCTGCGGGAGCCGGAGCTGCGGCTGGTCCTGTCGGCGTACGCCGATGACGTACTCCTCGTGGTCCAGGACCCGGGTGACTTGGCGCGAGTGGAGGCATGCCAAGCCATTTATTCGGCAGCCTCCTCCGCCCGAGTCAACTGGGTCAAGAGCTCTGGCTTGGCGGTGGGGGACTGGCGACAGGTGAGCTCCCTCCCACCCGCACTTCAGACCATCCGGTGGAGTGCGGGTCCACTGCTCTATCTCGGCGTTTACCTTTCCGCCACGCATCCTTCCCCGCCGGAGAACTGGCAAAATTTAGAGGGCGGGGTGATAGAGCGGATCCGGAGATGGACGAGGCTTCTTCGATGTCTCTCCCTCCGAGGGAGAGCACTGGTGCTTAACCAACTAGTCCTGTCCACGCTCTGGTACCGGCTCAACACCCTGGCCCCGGCCCCGGGTTTCCTGACCCATCTCCGGAGATTGATTCTAGAGTTCTTTTGGTCAGGAACGCACTGGGCCCCTGTTGGAGTTCTTCATCTACCCCTGAAGGAAGGAGGGCAGGGCCTAAAGTGTCTGTACACTCAGGTCCGCGTCTTCCGCCTCCAGGCCCTGCAGAGGCTCTTTTATAGTGCAAGTAGTTCGGCGTGGAGCATACTGGCGCACGCCTTCCTGCGCCGTTTCCAAGGGTTTCGATATGACCGGCAGCTCTTTTATCTTTCTCCGAGGGGTTTTCCGCGAGACCTCTCCGGGCTGCCGGTCTTCTACCAGGACCTCCTCCGGACCTGGAAATTGTTTCTAACAACCAGGTCCGTGGCGGCCACCGTGGGGGCAGATCTCCTCACGGAGCCCCTGCTACACAACCCCCAGCTCCGTGTGCAGGTGGCGGAGTCCCGCTCGGTGCGCCAGAGGTTGGTCCTGGCGGAGGTCACGAGGGTCGGAGACCTCCTGGACTACGACCGGAGAGACTGGCTGGATCCCCTGATGCTCGCTCGGCGCATGGGGCTCTCCAGCCTTCGTACCCCCCGGCGCGTACTTCAGGAGGTGAAGGCCGCCTTGACCCCCGCTGCTCGGGCTTATGTTAGCCGAGCCTTGTGCGAGGGCGCACCCCGCCCATCCCTTACCCCGGGCCCGCCGGACCTTTCCATCGGGCCCCCACCCCGTAGATCCCAACAAACCCCTCACCCTTTCACTGCAAGCCGGCTGCACGAACTGCAGCTGGTTAGCTTTCAAATTGCTCCACGGAAATACTTATATACACTTACGCTTCACACCCTTCACGCCCACACCCTGGTGTCCCGCCCCGATACAAAGTGGCGGGATCTCCTGCCACCTTTGGAGGGTGAGCAACCTCGGTGGGCCAGCCTGTATTCCACCCTGGTCCCAAGGCCCGTCGGGGACATCAGTTGGCGGCTCCTTCACGGAGCTGTGAGCACGGGCGTGTTTTTGACACGGTTTACCCCCATTCCGGACACTTGTCCTTTTTGTAATGTGAGGGAAACCCTGGCGCACGTGTATTTAGAGTGTGCCAGATTGCAGCCCCTTTTCCGGCTCCTCACAAATATTTTATTACGCTTCTGGCTTCATTTTTCCCCCCACCTCTTTATCTATACACTTCCCATCCACGGCCCCACAAAGTCGCGGGATCTTCTGGTCAACCTCCTCCTAGCTTTGGCTAAAACAGCCATTTATAAAACCAGAGAGAGGAGGTTGGCCCATGAAACGTCCTGCGATTGTGGGGCCGTTTTCCGATCCTCAGTACACTCACGTATCCGAGCGGAGTTCCTCTGGGCGGCGTCCACCGACTCCCTTGAAGCCTTCGAGGAGCGGTGGGCGCTGTCTGGGGTTCTCTGCTCGGTGACCCCGTCCGGTTCCCTCCGTCTGACCCTTTGATTGAGGGGAAGAGCGAGAGACGCCAGCCCCAGCCATTGCCGCTGTGGATACCATCATTCCTGTCATCTAGGAGGGGTCCTATAATACATGGGTGTCTACCCCCCCTCCCTAAACCGCCCACCCCGCAGCCGTGCCCATCTTACCGGGCACTCTCAGGAGAGGGAGGATCGGTGACACTGGGCACGGCACTGGGTAACTCGAGGGGGTGGAAGACCACGAGTGTCGAGGAAGCCCCCCCGCTCTAGGCCACCAGGTAACTCAGGAGGGTGGAAGACCACGAGTGTCGAGGAAGCCCCCCCGCTCTGGGCCCAGGCTAGCCTGAACACTTCTCCCTCCTGAAAGCTGCTGTGTTATACCTTCTGATTGCGTTGTTTTGTTGCATAGTTGTTTTGTTTCCTTTGGTAATTTTGTAAGCGTTACCAATAAATTTTCCTTTTGTTTCAAAAAAAAAAAAAACCTTCCCTGTTACCTTACCCAGGGAAAAGGGACCTACGTAGCCTGCTCTCCTGCTGCTGCCCTTTGGGCTTTCCTTGCTTTTTGCCCCTGCTTTTGGCTTCCCCCCCTACCGGGCTAGACGCTCTCCCCCCTTTCTTTTCTTTTTGTTGTTTTTTTTTTCTTTCTCTGCTGTTGCTAGAGTGCTGGCCGGCTACCAGCTGGCTGTTAGCCCCCCCACCCTTGCCCGCCTTCGGATGCTGCTGCCGCTCCAGCTGAAACCCCCCACAGAGAGAGGGGGGGCCTGCCGGCCCGCTTCCCCAGAGGGTGGGAGTGGGAGGACCCAGCCCCCAGACCCAGCTGCTTGCTGTTTGTCTGCGGACCCATCTCCGGTCAAGAGGACTCATCACTTGCTCCAGCATTTCTGGAATGCAAAAAAGAAAGCCTGGAACAGACAGAGAAAAAGCTGTCCACCAGAGGAACACCACCTGGGGAAATCTACAAATCGCCGTGGAGGGGGCCTAAGACTGAGTAACTTTCGAACTGTGCTCTCGTGTGGGGGGAGGCCTTGACTGTGTCTTAACTGTGTTTGTAGGGACACAGGGGGTGTGGCACGGAGCTGCCCCCCGATCCATCTGTGTCCTCCCAACCCCCACACTACGATCTTTACCTCCCCCCCACTCCACCATCTTTGCCGGCTGTCTAACATCTGCCTCTGGACTCAGCTGCTCGCCCTGATTCCACTGCGTGGGCCAGAAGCACCAGCCAACCAAACAGGACTCTCTGGACAAGTGTATGGTGGTTCATGGACCCGCCCCGGAATTGTCCACCCCACAGCTTGTCCCTTTCTACCTGACCCCAACTCCTGTTAATCACCTGCCACCGCCCCCGCTGGGGCATCGGCAATGGAGGGCACCGGGGTGACCTCCGCCGCTGCCATGCCCATCACCTTCCCAGACTCTAGGGAAGCCCCCGCAGCTGGCGGGAAAGGCCAGAGCAAGAAGAAAAAGGGCCCCGCTAAAACCACCAGGCTCTCCATGGCAGGGGCCACCCTCAGTGCTGCTGCCCCGCCATTGACCACGGCATCCTCCCCTGCTGCCCCCTCCATCAGCTCTGCGGAGTCTCTCCCTCAGCCCCCAGGATGTATCCCTGGGTGGAGGCAGCCCCCCCCACCTGCCGCCTTGTCATCTCTCCTGCCCACCGCCTCTGCCACCATCAATAGCGGCTGGGGCCCCTTTCCCACCATGACAAGGAAGCATGGTGTCCGATGCCTCCTGGTGCCCACCTCGCCCCACGTGAAGACCTACGTGCGGGCGTTGGCGAGGGTGGTGGGGCCCTCGGCCACTGTGGCGGCCTCCAAAGTGTATGGGAAGGTCGTTTTCTTCTTAGCATCGGAGGCTGCCGCCCAGGAAGCAGTGGAGAGGGGCCTGTCTGTGGGGGGGGGGTGTTTGTCCCCCTAGAGCCGCTAGAGGACCTGGGTGTCTGCCTGGTCCTGACCTCTGTCCCTCCTTTTCTCCCCAGTGCTGCCCTGCTACCCGCCCTTTCCACCCTGGGGAAACCTGTTTCTGTTATCAGCCCTCTCCCGTTGGGCTGCAAGGACTCCACCCTCCGTCACATTTTTTTCTTCTGCCGGCAAGTGCAACTTTTACTGCCGTCGGCGGCACGTGATGGAGTGGTGCTTGAAGGGTCCTTCCTAGTCCCCCACCAGGGGACCCATTACCGGGTGTACTTTTCCACGGGGGAAGCCTGGTGCTACCTCTGCCGGGCGTTGGGGCATGTCTGGAGGGACTGCCCCTTAGCCAGGCAAGGAGGGGCACCTGGAATCCCCAAGACCTGGCAGGACATCGGCCCCATCATTGCTGACGCCCCTGACCGCCCGGTACCTAAACCTGCCCCCCCTCCTCTTCGGACCACCGCTACTCCCACTCAGGCCCAAGGGGCACCTCCTCTACAATGCCCAGATGAGCGGGAGAGCCCCGCCCTTGCTGCTGACAATCTAGCGGGGCCTATGGAGGAGGGTGTGGCAGAGATACCACTATGCATGGGAGAGAGCCTGCCCCAGGGAGAATCCTCCCTCCCTTATGCTGCCCCACTGTTCCCCCCACCAAGTCCCTGAGCCATCGCCTTTACCCCCTGACACGACCCCTGCTAACCAGCCCCCAGATGATGCCATGGAGGGCTGGGCCCTAGTCCAGGGGAAGCGAGGCAAGTGGAAGGCTCGAGCTCAACCTCATCTACCCGAGGCTGAGGCCTCCCGGAAGACCAGGAAGGAGGGCACCAATGCTGAACCTTCCGCTTTGCCCACAAGTGTGTCCCATCCACCGGTGTCAGCCGGGAAAGATGTGGCAGCACCGGAGGCTAGTGTCTCCCCTCCATGGGAGACCCTCCCCTCGAGACCCTCGAGGAAGCTCCTTCTGTCCTGACGCTACCCGAAGGCCCCGGGAACTCCGAGGCAACCGTCGTGGCGGGTGCCAGTGGGGAGAACCCCAGGGCGGCGGAAAGTGTCCTCTCCTCCATGTTCGAGGAGATTGAGGCCTTAGATCTGACCCCGGTCGCCCGGGGGGGGATGACCTTTTGCCAGCAAATCTCGAGCTGGGCAACCTCACTCCACCCCTCTTTTCCCCATGCTCCCTCCCCTTAACTGCTGCTTCCGCTCCCACCTCCGAGGAGTCCCTGGACTCCTCCACCGACTTGGCTGCTGATGGCACCCCGCTGACGACCACCGAGCCTGCTCAGGTGACAGCCGGCACCACGCAGCTGAGACACGAGTCGCCGGGTACCCCCCGTTGGTGCAGAGCAATCGACTTCCTTCCCGGGCGGGGGCCCTACAGAAGATAATCCACCTCCTGATGCTGTGGCCACTAAATCCACCAAGAGCGTGCGCCCAGTGTCACTGAGAGCTTCCTCCCCACCCCCTTAACCCTTGAGCCTGATAGGGATGTGCCACCATCCAGCTGCTTGCCTCCCGAAACCCAGAACCTCACCTCTGCCCCTGCCCCTACCCCTATCCAATATACCTCCTGCAATGTCATTGCCACCCCCGGGGCTGTCTCCTTTCCTTTCCCGACTGATGACCTCCAGGGAGTGGCCTTTGTGTTCTCCTGCCCCGACCCACTAGGAGCTGCTATTTTCCCTCCACCGCCTCCTATCGCCCTAGAGCTTGAGGCAGGCCTAGAAGCTCCAACCCATCAGGCACCCCGTCGGGGTCCGCACCCTGCTTGTCCATTTTAGTGGACCACAGGGCTGCACTAAGGGCCCCGCCGGGGAACAACCGGGAAACCGTAACCCCACCCCACCATGAGCTGCGAGGAGAGCTGCGGAAATTTTTAGAGGATGTCCTTGGCTCCCGCAACAAGGTACAGCTTGCTCTCCAGCGATGGGGGGACTTTTCTCAAATCCTCCGGGCCACAAGGGCCCTCATGGGGGAAGGTAAAGGGACGGGGAAGCAGGATACCGAGGCCTACTGGCGGGTCCGCGTCTTCCATGACCAATTACTCACCTATGGGATGGGTCACGGACTGCTGTGCGGCCCGCTGGGAGGTGCGAGCGTCCCTGCCAGTGAGGACCCCCCCGACCCTCCCCATGACACCTCTCACCATCGCAATGTTGAACACCCGGGGTTGTAGGATGGCTCTCTGCAGGTCCCGGGTGCTCTCCTTCCTTCGGGAGGGAGGGTACTCTGTGGTTTTCCTGCAGGAAACCCATACGGACCCGACCGCCAAAGACAGTTGATGGCTGGAGTGGGGAGACAGGGTCTACTTTAGCCATGCCACGGTTCGACAGGCTGGAGTGGCGACCCTGTTCTCCCCCGACCTACGGCCCGAGGTGCTAGGGGTCGCCGAGGCCGTTCCGGGTCACCTGCTGCATCTCCGGGTCCGTATGGAAGGGCTCGTGGTTAACCTCGTTAACATCTATGCCCCAACATCGGGCCTGGAGAGGCTACAATTCTACCAGCGGGTGTCCACCTTCCTCGGCACCTTAGATTTTCACGAGTGCCTGGTCCTGGGAGGGGACTTTAATCCCACCCTCGAGGAACAGGACTGCTCGGGGACCGAGCAGAGCCCAGCTGCCGTGGACACTCTCCGGGAGATAGTCGAACATCATTCACTAGTGGACATCTGGCACTACCACCACCCGGATGAACACTTCCACGTTCACCTTTGTCCGGGTGGAAGCCCATTGGTCGAACCACTCCGGTTGGACCGCATTTATTTATCACGCTTCCATCTCTCATGAGCCCACTCCTCCAGCATTCAGTTGGCCCCATTTTCTTACCATCATCTAGCCACCGTGACAGCCTCCCTCTGTGCGGAGAGGCCGGGGCCGGGGCTGGGGGCCGGAGCCGGCCTACTGGCATTTTAACAACAGCCTGTTGGAGGATGAGGGCTTTGTGACGTCCTTCCGGGAATTCTGGCTGGCCTGGCGAGGGCAGCGGTGTGCCTTTCCCTTGGCGTGGCAATGGTGGGACCTGGGGAAGGTGCGTGCCAGGCTTTTCTGCCGCGACTGCACCTGGGGCACCAGCCGACGGAGAAATGCGGCGATAGAGCAGTTGGAACGGGAGGTCTTAGAGCTGGAGAGGCGTCTGGCCGCCAGCCCAGAGGACCCGCTCCTCTGCGGAGTGTGCCGGGAGAAGCAGGAGGAGCTCCGAGCCCTTGAGGACCATCGGGCTTGGGGCACCTTTGTTCGATCCTGCATCCACCTCCTTCGGGAGATGGATCATGTCTCCTGCTTCTTCTATGCCTGGGAGAAAACAAGGGGGGCCAAGAAACACGTCATCTGCCTCCTGGCAGAAGACGGCGCCCCCCCTCACGGAACTGGTGGAGATGTGCGGGAGGGCACGAGCCTTCTACACAAGTCTTTTCTCCCCGGATCCGACCGACCCTGGCACTTGCAGAGTGCTCTGGGAGGAGCTCCCTATGGTCAGCGCGAGCGACCGAGACCGGCTAGAGTTGCCTCTCACTCTGGCCGAGTTCTCGGAAGCCCTCCGTCGTATGCCCACTAATAAGTCTCCAGGCATGGATGGGCTGACTGAGGAGTTCTACCGCGTGTATTGGGACGTCCTCAGCCCAGACCTAGTCACCGTCTGGGTTGAGTCTCTGCAGAGTGGGGTTCTCCCTCTTTCGTGTGAGCACTGCCGAAGAAGGGGGACCTCCACGATTTACAAAATTGGCCTCCCGTCTTGCTCCTCAGCACGGACTACAAAATTGTAGCGAAAGCAATCTTGCTGCGGCTAGGGTCTGTGCTGGTGGACGTGATCCACCCAGACCAGACCTACACCGTCCCGGACCGCAGTATCTTTGATAACCTATTTTTGGTTCGGGACCTTTTGGAACTCAGGCGTAGAGATGGTCTGTCGTTCGCCCTCCTGTCCCTAGATCAGGAGAAGGCTTTCGATAGGGTGGACCACGGGTACCTCTTGAGCACTCTGTGGGCGTTTGGCTTCGGACCCCAGTTTTTGGGTTTTCTCCGGGTGCTGTACACTTCCGCAGAGTGTCTGGTTAAGCTCAACTGGACCCTGACTGAACCGGTCAACTTCGGGCAAGGAGTACGGCAGGGGTGCCCCCTCTCGGGCCAGCTGTACGCTCTGGAGATCGAGCCCTTCCTCTGTCTCCTCTGCAGGAGGTTGACAGGGTTGGTGCTGCGGGAGCCGGAGCTGCGGCTGGTCCTGTCAGCATACGCCGATGATGTGCTCCTCGTGGTCCAGGACCCGGGCGACTTGGCGCAGGTGGAGGCTTGCCAGGCCATCTATTTGGCAGCCTCCTCCACCCGGGTCAACTGGGTCAAGAGCTCTGGCTTGGTGGTAGGAAACTGGCAGCAGGCGAGCTCCCTCCCACCTGCACTTCAGACCGTCTGGCAGAGCGTGGGTCCGCTGCTCTACCTTGGCGTTTACCTTTCTGCCATGCATCCCTCTCCGCCGGAGAACTGGGAAAACTTAGAGGGCGGGGTGATAGAGCGGCTCCAGAAATGGACGGGACTACTCCGATGTCTCTCCCTCCGAGGGAGAGCGCTGGTGCTTAATCAACTAGTCCTGTCCATGCTCTGGTACCAGCTCAACACCCTGGTCCCAGCCCTGGGTTTCCTGACTAACCTCCGGACATCGATTCTGGAGTTCTTTTGGTCAGGAATGCACTGGGCCCTGTAGGGGTTCTTCATCTACCCCTGAGGGAAGAAGGACAGGGCCTGAAGTGTCTACATACTCAGGTCCGCGTCTTCCGCCTCCAGGCCCTACAGAGGCTCCTTTATTGTGCAGGCAGTTCGGCGTGGAGCATACTAGCGCATGCCATCCTGTGCTGCATCCGAGGGCTCCGATATGACCGGCAGCTCTTTTATCTCTGTCCAGGAGGTCTTCCGCAAGACCTCTCGGGGCTGCCGGTCTTCTACCAGGACCTCCTCCAGACTTGGAAACTGTTTTTAATGACCAGGTCCATGGTGGCCACCAAGGGGACAGATCTCCTCGCGGAGCCCCTGCTACACAACCCCCAGCTCTGTGTGCAGGTGGCGGAGTCCCGCTCGGTGTGCCAGAGCTTGATCCTGGCAGAAGTCACGAGAGTCGGAGACCTCCTGGACTATGACCGGGGAGACTGGCTGGATCCCCTGATGCTCGCTCGGTCTCCAGACCTCGTACTCTCCGGTGTGTACTTCAGGACGTGAAGACCGCTTTGCCGCCCGCTGCTAGAGCTTACCTCGACCGGGTCCTGCTCGAGGGCATGCCCCACCCACCCTCTATCCCAGGCCCGCCGAACCTTTTAATTGGACTCCTGCCCCGTAGACCCAATCGACCTCCTCACCCCTTTACGGCGAGCCGGCTGCATGAACTGCAGCCAGTATGCTTCCAAACCACGCCAAGGAAACATCTATACATGCTCGTGCTCCACACCCTTCATGCCCTCACCCTAGTGTCCCGCCCTGACACAAAGTGGCGAGATCTTCTGCCACCTTTGGAGGGTGAGCAGCCCCGGTGGGCCAGCCTATATTCCACCTTGGTTCCGAGGCCCGTCGGGGACATCAGTTGGTGGCTTCTTCACGGAGCTGTGAGCACGGGCACGTACTTGGCGCAGTTCAACCCCATCCCAGATACTTGTCTATTTTGCTGTGTGAGGGAAACCCTGGTGCACATATATTTGGAGTGTGCCAGGCTGCAGCCCCTGTTCCAGCTCCTCACAAATTTTTTATTATGTTTTTGGTCGCATTTTTCCCCTCACCTTTTTATTTATGCACTCCCTATCCGTGGCCTCCTAGTTAACCTCCTCATGGCCCTGGCTAAAACGGCCATCTATAAAACCAGAGAGAGGAGGTTGGCCGATGGAGTTTCCTGTGACCGTGGGGCCGTTTTCCGATCCTTGGTCCGTTCACGTATCTGGGCGGAGTTCTTCTGGATGGCGTCCACCGACTCCCTTGATGCTTTTGAGGAGCAGTGGGTGCTGTCTGAGGCTCTCTGCTCAGTGTCCCCGTCCGGCTCGCTTTGTTTTGCCCCTTTGATTGGGGGAGAGAGTAAGGGGCCCCAGCCATTGCTGCTGTGGACACCACCACCTTAGAGGGGTCCTTTCACACGTGGGTGCACGTGCCCCACCCCCCCCAGGTTGTCCATCCCACAGCCTGCCCCTTTTGTTGGGTAGTTTCAGAGGAGGGAATTGTTGGTGACACTTGGGCATGGCGCCAGGTAACTCGAGGGGGTGGCAGACCTTGAGAGTTGATGAAGCCCCCTCACTCTGGGCCACCAGGTAACTCGGAAGGGTGGAAGACCATGAGAGTCGAGGAAGCCCCCCACTCTGGGCCCAGGCAAGCTTGAACACTTCCCTCCCCTGAAGCTAATGAGAAAACAATTGTGATTGGTTGCTGTGTTACACATTGCATATGCTGTTGTTTTGTTTTGTAAGTGTGTTCTGCAAAAAAAAAAATACCTTTTTGCTTCAAAAAAATAAATTACTCTCCTATAGCCATCTGGCCTGACCCTGTCACAACATATAAAATGATGGGGTCTAAAGTAGCTGTTACCACTCAAGAAAGAGATCTTGGAGTCATTGTGGCTAGTTCTCTGAAAATATCCATTCAGTGTGCAGTAGCAGTCAAAAAAGCGAACGGAATTTTGGGAATCATTAAGAAAGGGATAGATAATGAGACAGAAAATATCATATTGCCACTATGTAAATCTCTAGTATGTCCACATCTTGAATACTGCATGCAGATGTGGTTGGCCCATCTCAAAAAAGATATATTGGACTTGGAAAAAGTTCAGAAAAGGGCAACAAAAAGGGGTATGGAATGGCTGCCATATGAGGAGAGATTAATAAAACTGGGACTTTTCAGCTTGGAAAAGAGACGAATAAGGGGGGGAATATAATAGAGGTCTATAAAATCATGACTGGTGTGGAGAATGTAAGTAAGGAAGTGTTATTTACTCCTTCTCATAAAACAAGAATTAGAGACCACCAAATGAAATTAATAAGCATCAGGTTTAAAACAAACAAAAGGAAGAATTTTTTCACACAATGTACAGTCAACTTGTGGAACTCCGTGCCAGAGGATGTTGTGAAGGCCAAGACTATAACAGGGTTCAAAAAGAACTAAATAAATTCATGGAGGATAGGTCCATCAATTGCTATTAGCCAGGTTGGGCAGGGATGGTGTCCCTAGCCACTGCTTGCCAGAAGCTGGGAATGGGTGATAGGGGATGGATCACTTAATGATTACCTATTCTGTTAATTCCCTCTGGGGTGCCTGGCATTGGCCACTATCAGAAGACAGGATACTGGGCTAGATGGACCTTTGATCTGACCCAGTATGGCTGTTCTTATGTTCTTATTGTAAGATGCCTGTCTCTCCCCATTCATCATACTGAGAGCCTACATGCCTAACTCAGGCTTTGTGGATCGCAGTATTGTTGTTATGATTTTTCTAGGTACCTTCATGTGGAGTGTTGCAATGCTTAAGTGACTAGATGATTTAACTCAAGTGAGCACAGATTTTTTTACTACACTAAGCATTCATTCTTGGGTGAGGTCAATCCCCAGAGCAGAAGGGCAAGTGGGACTGAAGTGATGTATAGATTTTATGCTGGCCCTCTGCACAGAGATGCATTTCAACAATAAAGAGGGGAACTAAAGAGAGGTGTAGCAGAAGGGCAAAGAAGAAGAGAGCTAAAAACAGCAAAAAGCTCTTTGAACTGTTGAAACATGGATGGTGGTTTTTGGCTTCTGCTTATTCTCTCTGAATTATACCAGATGAAGTAGAGCACATGCACTTTTGCCAGTGAACCAGCGTATGGATCTATTGATTCAACCAGCTGGGCAGCCCACGGCAGGATTTGGTTCATTGTTTTCTAGTTGATGCTTGAGACGTCATTGTTGCTGGCTACCGGCTGATCATTTTTCAAGCAGAGCTTGGAGATGGAAGATACTGTTTCAGAACCACAACCTCTGAGCTGTATGAACTGAGAGAGCAGCTGGGGCCACTTATATAGGTTTTGTTGGGCCTGATTGGGGCAGTGTAATAGGAAGGCTTAAAATCACCTGTGGGCTGTTTGATCTCATCTTACAAATATAAAGGCCTCACTTGAGCTGTGCACCTACTGCAATTTGGTAGGTGGGCTGGTACAAGCAGCCTTGTGTGTGAAGGCCCCTCTCCTAACCTAAGTGGAGGAGCTACTGGACCTGGGATTCAAATAATTACAGGGGACAACTAATAAATAACAGGGTCAGGAGTGAGGGTTACAGATACAAAATCAGGGTACTTAGTGCAGGGTTAGCAGTACCTTTAATTAAGAGACCTGAAACTGCTTTCCCCAAGAGATACTGTATTTGTCAGCAGTTTTGTGGAAAGAAGCATCCACCAGAATCATTTTCCTTTGTTAGGGGTTTTTTTCCTGGAGGAATTCCCCAAAGATTTTTTTTTTTCCTCCTGGAAGAGACACTAACTTTTGGGAGAATATTTCTGATGAATTTTCATGAAAGTCTCACATCAGCCCAGGATGGATCCTAATCTTTTGTCTGCCTAGTTTACTCTACATCTAGTTTTTGTTTGTTTTTAAAGAAAAAGGTCAACCAGCAAAGTTTGGCCAATAGAGGACTTAATCAGAGCATTGCAGCTATTTTAAACAGCTTTGCATAAAACACCAGTATTTGAGACTCATGATTGATGAGACACCTGAAGCCAACTCAGTGATCATTTCTACCAGCCAATTTGAATCTTGGTAGGGAAGTCATTGATTAAAGGTATGCTTTCCCTGGAAGGTTAGTAGGGGCTGCATCCTGGATTAAAATACCATTTTTCAGTGATAGCTGATTTTGTGATCCACAGAACAAAATACCATGAGAGATCTGCTAGGCAAACATTCTATCTCCTGACACAACTTCTAATGATAGAAGGTATAAAGACAAAAAACATAACTGATCTGATTATCTTTTCTAACTGCCATTGTAATAAGGCAATGGATATACCTGGCTTTGCTCCAGCTGGATGGGGTACACTTGTCTGAAATAAGGCTGGCTATTTTTGCTTTAAATACACATGTGGCTCTAGAGAGTGGAAGGTGGTGTGGATAAGTAAAGCAAAGGCAGCAGATAAGCTTCTTAGTAAAAGAGATGCTATCCAAATTGTGTGTCAGAGACAGTGATACCTGCTTATGGTGTAAACAAGCTGGTTAGAGGTGAAGGAACGCACACCTAGAGGTATGAGGTAGGAAAGATTTCTCCTATGAGTTACTCATCCCCATAGGAAGACTTTGTGCTAACCTTTGTTGATAAAAGTCAATGGAGCGACACTGATTTACCCCAGCTGACTATCTTCTCAACAATGTTTGGCTAATGTGGAGAAAGCTACAGTAATATAATCATGTAACCATTTAGAGGCACATCTAAACTACATGGAACCATCAAATCTTTTTATATTTGTTCCTCACTTCTGCCTGTCATGCTTGCCTTCATTGAAACAGAAAAAGGCACTAAGCACTAAAAGTACAGACGAATATGTACTCTATTACAGTTCTATCCTACTGAATGTCTATTTGCTGGCAACTGACACCTGGAAATCTGTATGCAGTGTTGTTATAGCTGCGTTGGTCTCTCTCATATCCTGGGACAAGGTGGATGAGGTAATAACTTTTATTGGACCAATTTCTGTTGGCCAGAGTGACAAGCTTTTGCGCTTACACAGACCTGAAGAAGAGCTCTGTGTAAGCTCGAAAGCTTGTCTCTCTCACCAGCGGAAGGTGATCCAATAAAAGATATTACCTCACCCATCTTGTTTACCTGGAAATGAGGATGTTTTAAGGATCTGGGGGTAGTCTGGACTATCTGACAGCTGATTCTTTGGGTTAGTAACTAACAGCATCACATGAGACCAGTTAATTGGAAGTTTACAGCCATGGACACCAGAACTAGTTGTAAAATATTCCCCAATTACATTGTTGATCATTCTACCAAACTGCCAGATTTATGTATGAATTGAAAAGGAATTTGAGATTCATCAAACCCTGCTTTTAATTAAATGAGTAACTCACTGGTATGGGCTTCTCTGTTTAATTTCCTCTCTACCCCCAACGATAACTATACGTTCCAGTATTTAGCTTCCCCCCAAGGAATCGTATAACTAGCCCATGGTTTTCCTACAATCCCTGTGGATGGGGTAGCATGTTGCTGCCCTGACTGAAGAGCAGTGCCGGGAAACAATTTCTTCCATGTTGCACCTTATAGGAGAGAAGTTGTAATGACTAGCCTTTAGGGTCTCCCACAATACAAATAAATAAGGAGGACTTGACAGCATTATTATGTACCTGTGCAACCATGTAGACCAAGACACAGTCCAACCCATAATCAGAGGAAGCCAAAGTTTACTGGTGACTTAAGCTTTTTAAAGTAGTATCTCAGCTCAGACTAGACCAATTTATCCAGAGAGGAAAAAAATATGTAAAAATATTTGGTTAATCCCACAGTTACAAAGCCATTAGGGATTGTTATTAAATGTCATATCTATTGTTACTCAGCACCACAAGAAGAGCATTATTGAAATAAACTGACTCCACCACAGTAAGATTCTGTATCTAAAACTTCTGTGTCTAAATATACCTAAAGATTTAGGTGTCTAAATATTAGCCCCCCAGGTTTGAAAATTTTAGCCTCAATGTGACAGTGGGGTAAACACATAAGTCTAAATTTTGCTCTAACTCCAGTGTAAATATGTAAAAACTCCATATTTACACCAGTGTAACAGACTAGAATTTGTCCCCCATTTCCCAGAGTAGTTAAAGAAACAGCTTGCCGGATGTTGATACACAACCATTTTCTGGAGCTCTGGTGCTATGAGCAGCTGTGTTGTGCTTTGGCTACCCAGGCTAATATCCCTGTTGAGATTCATAACTGGAACAATCTGTATAAATTGTAATTAAACGTAGCCTAGGATAAATGTGTCCTGTGTATTGCCCACTCATCTCTCCTAGCAAGGAAATAAAATAACCCACTTCTAGATCCTAAACCTCCCTGGCCTCTCAGAAGCCAGAAATGATAAATATGTGCATTGAGCTCTATAGTAAAGTGTATATTTAAGCCAGGTGTTCACTGAAGAAAGCTTCATTACCTCAGTAGAAATCTCATTAACACTGGGAACTGTCCCAGTTCATGGCAACTACACCTGTATTTCCCCCTTTTTAGTTGAGCAGAGCACCCACTCTGGGCTACAGGTTCCTTAGCAGTCACCTCTCTTGGTTCGAGATGCACAACTCTCTCTCCTGCCTGACTGAGGTTTTTCCAGGCTCCACGGTTCACTGCCTATACTGATTTCTCCAGCAAGTCAGACTGGCTAAGCAGGCCTGCTTTGCCTTTTCCGAAGAGGCTGTGAACAGTATAACTGCCTATTGCTATAAATTACCACACATTTTCTAAACAAGCACATTTATTCTTAATGTGAAAGCATTAGAGAGAAAACATTAAAATAGAAGAACCTACATGCATGCTAATAAGCATGCCAGCGATCACCTCAACTCCAACAAGGGCTCTGGCAGGTGTTGCAAACCCCACCAAGGGGTTCTTCTGTGGTTTCAAGTTCTTAACTGCCTGTGCTCAGAACAACCATGTCCATGCATCTGAGTCACTCCTTTATGCTGTTTGGACCTCTGATGCTGTCCTCATGTAACAGATGATTAGCACCCAAAAGGCAAAGCTTCAACAGGCTGAGTTCTTTCATAACCGGAGAGGGTACACTTCCTAGGGTTTACATTAGTTTTGTCTCCCCCCAGTGACATTACATATGATCCCATAATATATAAACATTTTCATTTTTTAAAAAATGGACTTTTAATACTGTAAGTAATTCCTTATGGAATTAAATGAATCCAATAATGTTTGTCCAGCGTATTGCAGGAAATTACCATGTGTGTCAGTCACCGTTACAAACTCAATTTACCAACCATTGCAGAACGATGGTATCTGAGATAGTTATTTTGTATTCTAGCTCAAATGCTGTGCTATAGAATCTCATGTTGAAGAATGTAGACTTTTGATGGTCTAGGGCAGTGTTTCCCAAACGTGGGACGCCGCTTGTTCAGGGAAAGCCACTGGTGGGCTGGGCCGGTTTGTTTACCTGCTGCATCCGTAGGTTCGGCCGATCGCGGCTCCCACTGGCTGCGGTTTGCCGCTCCAGGCCAATGGGAGCTGCGGGAAATGGCGGCTGGTACGTCCTCTGGCCCGCACTGCTTCCCGCAGCCCCCATTGGCCTGCAGCAGCAAACCGCGGCCAGTGGGAGCCGCGATCGGCTGAACCTACGGATGTGGCAGGTAAACAAACCGGCCCGGCCCGCCAGGGGCTTTTCCTGCACAAGTGGCGTCCCAAGTTTGGGAAACACTGGTCTAGAGTAATGGAATAGGGTATTATCCTTTTAAATGGTTGGAGTCCTTTAGTGGCCCTCCACCTCCTATGTTTGAGAACCCACCATCACCTCGCCAGAGCGGCAATGTATATGTAGCTAGGGCTTGCATGTCCTATGTAGTTGACAACCATGCCTGTTTAGTACCCACTGTGCCCATGTGGTTCCTTTGTGTGAAGTATGTTGTGTAAAGAAGCAAAGAGCAACCCCTGCAGTAAATATAACCTGTGTTCCCTCCCCACCCTTTCAGCTCAAATACCTGTGAATCCAGTGGGTGTTATAGGGTGCTATGTTCCCTTGAGAGGGGAAAGCAGGACTCTAGATGCTGGATTTCAGCACAAGACTTTCTTAACCTTCCTCATCCGGTGTGGCTATTACCCTCACTCTGCTGATCTGACTAAATGTCACTCCCCAATATTATGGAAGCACTGCTCTCCCGCACTTCATCTGCCTGCTCTCTAAACAGCTCTCTGTCCCATAATCTTTGGCCTCCAAAATATAGGTTCCCCCAAACTCCATTTGTCTCTTTAGAACTCCACTAGTGCTTTTTGCATAGCAGTGGAGAGGGAAAGAATATCATTCATAGTGATACCTTCTTTCCCTTTTCTCCGCTCTTCTCCCCTTTCTTTCACCTAATCCTTCTCTCATATGCTGGCTATAATTGAGGAGTGAAAAGGAATATGGTTAGTTTTAAACTAGAGCCCAACATGCCTAGATTTCCAGATAGATGGGTTCATGTATATATTCCAGGAATCAGAGGTGAAAACTTTCAGACTTGGGTGCCTAAAACTAGGCACCTAAATCCATATTTAAGCACCAGAAAATCAGGCTATTTTTATTAAGAAGTGCAAGCCACCTCCCTCTCCATTGATTTCAGTGGAGCTTTCGGTGGTTCAGCACTTCTAAAACATAAGGCCATCTTTATTTAGGTGACTAACGCTAAATTTAGGAGCCTATTTTTACACAGCGAGGCTTGAAATTTGTACCAAAATAAAGAAACCTCCTAGGCAGGAGGTTACATATAAGACTAAGAATCCTGGCTGGCTTCGTTTCAGTATGATGGAAATGTATGGCCTTAAGTAGCATAATTCTTTGAGATTTCTAAAATCAGCTGGGGAATAGTCACACAGTTCCCATCAACAGTAATGCCAGTCAGTAGCC
Organism: Lepidochelys olivacea; assembly: GCF_965140295.1. Lineage (NCBI taxonomy): Eukaryota > Metazoa > Chordata > Testudines > Cheloniidae > Lepidochelys > Lepidochelys olivacea. The sequence continues at coordinate 172,216,875 of NC_140412.1, read as the reverse complement.
ATTAGTTCAAAATAATGTGATGGCAGTAAACAAAGACTGGAACGCAAATTTTAAAAATAAATTCTCTGTCCTGGCTCTCCCTTGATTGATGAGTGTAACATGGAAGGTTCTGCTTTGCCTAGCAACAGCTTTTAATTAGACCTGGTTGGAAATTTTTCTTTGAAAGATTTTGCCTTTGGAAAATGCAATGTCAACAACACCTAAATTTTTGCAGGAAGTCCTATTTCAATGAAATTTCATCTTTTGAAAACAAAACAAAACAAAGAACTGGATAGTTTTCAAATGTTGAAACATTCCCTTTCAACACTTTCAGGATGAAAAGTTTTTTGATTTTTGGTTTGAGGTGAAACATTTTGATTGACCCATTATTTTATTTTTAAGAATTGTTTTTTGAAAAATTTGAGACTTTACAAAAAATCTCAATTTTCATGTGATGGAAGTGTTTTCTGACCAGCTCAATTTCTAATAATAAATCTTTGATGTTAATTTGGCAATCCCAGATGACAATTTGATTTATTTCTTGTTTTGATCCCACAAAAATGTTGTTGATAGTCACGTTTCATAATTCTGTGGCATTTTTTCCATGTAAACTAGTCATCTAATTAGATTTCAAGAGCATATTTAGGATAGGCTAAATTGTTGTCTACTAAATAAGTATCTCATCTTATAACCTTATCCCTTTTCTTTCCATACCCCCATCTCCCTCTAACGATTCATCACTCGTGTTGTGTCACATCTCAGTTTAGTTTAACTCTTTGGGGTAGTGACCATGTATTTGTTATATAAAGCACTTAGCACAAATTGGGTGCTGTCAAAAATGTTTTTACAGGAGATGCTCAGAGTCACATATGAAAGGACAATAACGGGTGTGAGTGGAAGAATTAGATGGTAACGAGATATGAAGCTGTTCACTCTTGGCTACTGGTTCAATTCCAATTATGTCAATAATGAAAGTCCTAACTATCTGATGGTCATTCAGTGGCTCATGTGAACTGACTTGGTGGTCTTGCCCCATTTCCTTGTGCATGACTGCACACCACAAAATAACTGGCATCCTTGTTGGCAGTTTCAGTAGGCAGGTCAAGGACGGAGGAGGCATTTAAGACAAATTACCCTCCTAAGCTTAGAGGTGATCCTTTCAGGTCAGGATTGAAGATTGATGGGACATGGCAAAGAAGTCAGTGGCCCAGCTTTACCTGTTATGTAAAGACAGAGAATCTTTAGTCTCTAGGGTTGTCAATCTAGCACACTTCATAAAATTCCCTTGTAAAAGAGGAAGATGTGGAATAATACTGTGGGAGGGGTGGCCTGTCTCTTTCCCCCATCCCCATCCCAGGAGGATCTGGTGAAAGCATTTTTCTTTAATAAGAGTCCAAACCTTTTAATGAAAGTTCATCTCAACACCCAGCCGATTCAGACGGGTAGTGTCCCATACAAATGTAAAAATACCCACCCAGTCATTTATAGCTTCCCAAAAATCTGTTCCAAGGCGCAGCTCTTACCTCAAACCCTGGGTGACCAAAAGGTTCAGTCACAGAGTCTTTCTATCGGTTCCTAGGAGTTGACCCACTCTGGGGTTCAGTTTACAGCTGTCCTGCCCAGAGATGGCTCCCTTGTAGATTTCCCAGAGTCAGCCTCTTCTCTCAGAATTGCTCCGTGTTCTTTATATCAAGCATCAGCTGCTTACGGTACGTACCGCTTCCCTGTGCCAGGTGTCCTGGTTGGCTCACCTAGGAAGCCTACTCCAGGCTTCAAGACTGCTGAAGGGCAGCTCCCTCATTCCCTCACACTCTTTGCTTTCTCACAAATATATATTCTACCATATGTATGTGACCCTGGGAGCCCTCAGTGCCAACTGGCAGAGGGCCCAACATACCACATCAGGCCTGACACACTCTTTGCCCCAACACGCTGTAATAATTTGTATCTAACAGGTGTTGGGAGCAGTATCATGTACAAACTGGCCCTAAAAATCAACTCTCTCCCTCTTGCTTACTTTAACTACAACCCATCTTGTATTATGGTGGAGAGCATAATCACAGCTGAGATAACAAGCTGTTGTGTGTAGTGGCTGGCTCTTTGGAGACAGTGAACTTGGTGTTACCTCTGTGAGGGTCTAGTAAGAGGACTGGACGCTGCAGGGGAGATGGTTTTGGGGAGACTCGGGACTTGAAAGGATTGCCTGGGTCATCCTGTACAGAGTAATTGGGCTGATGACAGCTTTGCTGGACTTTTTTTTGCTGTGGACATGCTTCTGGTGTCAGGGAACTGAACAGCCCAAAGGTACCCAAGATTACAGGGCAGTCAGTGACAGAACCCCTTACTGGTCTGGGCGAACTTCCAAAGTGTCACAGTGTATTAAAGGTTATAATAACCTACAATGGGTGATCAACTTATTCTCCTTTGTGTGAACAAAGGATTTTATGTATAGGAAAAGAGATCTGAGAACACTGTAGATTCAAATACCTATTGTGAGGCTGGCAATGGCACTTGTAAATTCTAGCACATGAAGGCATCTATTCTGGCAGTTTCCTTCAGGACTGAAACAAACAAGTTTTCATATGATACAACAAACAGTATTTTGTATTTTGCAGGGCCTGATTTTGCAGAGCCAGTGTGCTGTTGAAGAAGAAAAGGTGCAGTATTTCAATTATAGGAAATGTTTGGGAAGTCACCAGCCACATCGTTTTCTCCAATTAAGTGTCCCCATGAGCTTGAAGAGCAAACATTTAACAAAGGGATTCTACTACTTCTGTCTTTGCCTTTGAGATGGGTGGCTGGCTCCAGCTGCATGGTGGGCCTGCGAGCTCCTGCTGCTCTGAGCAGCATCGTAAGGGGGCAGGGTGGGGTGTTGGATAAGGGACAGGGGATCCTGGGAGGCAGTCAGGGGACAGGGAGCAAGGGGCATTGGATAGGGGTGGGAGTCCTGTGGGGGGGGCTGTCTGGTGGCGGGGGTGTGGATAGGGGTCGGGGCAGTCAGGGGACAGGGAGCAGGGGGGGTTGGATATGGGGTTGGGTCCCGGGGGGCAGTTGGGGCAGGGGTCCCAGGAGGGGGCGGTTGGGGACAAGGCGGGGGGATGCATGGGTCAGGGATTCTGAGGGGGCCAGTCGGGGTGGAAAGTGGGAGGGGGCTGATAGGGGGCAGGGACTAGGCTGTTTGGGGAGGCACAGCCTTCCCTACCTCCATACAGTTTCGCAACGCAGATGTGGCCCTCGGGACAAAAAGTTTGCCCGCCCCGGGTTAGATCACAGGTAAAAATTAGTTTGATGGGCTCATCTGACTCCCTATTTGTATAATAAAATCACTGCACAATATTTGCTTTACTGCATCTGGGGGGATTTGGAACCAAGGAAAAATATCACATAAAACTCATGTTCATGGCATGCAAACACGGAAATTAGATAAAAAAACATAAAATGCCCTTTCAGGAAGGTGGCAACATAACACTTTTTATTCTTAGAATATGGAACAATAACACACAGTGACCAAACAGAGAGAGGCAAAGCAGGCTGCTCCATAAGGCAGAGAGACACAGCTGAGTCCACTTTGTTCTAGGCCGGCTTTTGCTAAATCACTGCTGCTCCCAGATCACATGCTTCTCTACAGAGCCTCCTAGCCTTCAAATAGGATAAAGAATATTCCCCACATGTAAAGTGCTGGCTTGCAAATCCAGCACAGTCCTCAATATACCATAAAACCAAAATAGCTACATTCCAACAAGAAAGCATCTACAATATTTCTAACACTGATCACATACCTCACTACATCTGATGGTGCTCACTTTCACCCACTGTGTTGCTATGGTTGCCTGTAGACTTTCTAAAAATTTACAGTAACATTTATTATAGTAATCTCATTTTTTCTAAGAAAAAGCATGACACCCTCTCCTTAACTCTCCAAATATTCCATATTCAGCAATACTCATATATGCAGTCTGCCTGGAGGTCAATATGACAACTGCATTCTCTGGGAGGCAGAAGTCTAGCAGTAATCATCCCTACTTTGGCCCAATCCTAAAGTGACACTATCTAGAATGTCTACAGAAAACTTGACAATGGTTAGGCAGCTGATGCACTGAGATCAGTGCCTATCATGCTAAATATTACTGCCTCATTGTCTCCTGGTGCTCTCATCTATCTATTTGAACCCACCAGTTGTCACTTGTCTTAGACTGTAATTGCTTTGGGGTATGGACCATCTTTGGGTTACATGTTTGCACAGCACTTACCACAACAGGGCCCTGGTCTGTGACTAGGGATCCCAGGCACTATGATAAACAAATAACAAATATGAATACTAATAACAATAAGTCAGAAAGCATTTTGTAGCAGAAATTATTCTAGTGTCTTTAATTGTGTTAGAATATAGGACTGCATCACACAAAGAGTAAGTATAAAAGGTAAGAAAGCAACATTAAACTGATCTGTGACCTTATCAGTGTTATACTTCAAAAATGATAACAAAATTTCTTAGGGTATGTCTACACTAAGGAATAAGGTCGAATTTATAGAAGTCGGTTTTTTAGAAATCGGTTTTATATATTCGAGTGTGTGTGGCCCCACAGAAAATGCTCTAAGTGCATTAACTCGGCGGAGTGCTTTCACAGTACCGAGGCTAGAGTTGACTTCCGGAGCGTTGCACTGTGGGTAGCTATCCCACAGTTTCCATGGCCCATTGGAATTCTGGGTTGAGATCCCAATGCCTAATGGGGCTAAAACATTGTCGCGGGTGGTTCTGGGTACATATCGTCAGGCCCCCGTTCCCTCCCTCCCTCCGTCAGAGCAACGGCAGACAATCGTTCCGCGCCTTTTTTCTGTACGGACGCCATACAAAGGCAAGCATGGAGGCCGCTCAGCTCACTTTGGCAATTAGGAGCACATTAAACACCACACGCATTATCCAGCAGTATATGCAGCACCAGAACCTGGCAAAGCGATACCGAGCAAGGAGGCGACTTCAGTGCGGTCACGTGAGTGATCAGGACATGGACACAGATTTCTCTGAAAGCATGAGCCCTGCCAATGCATGCATCATGGTGCTAATGGGGGCAGGTTCATGCTGTGGAACGCCGATTCTGGGCTCGGGAAACAAGCACAGACTGGTGGGACTGCATAGTGTTGCGGGTCTGGGACGATTCCCAGTGGCTGCGAAACTTTCGCATGCGTAAGGGCACTTTCATGGAACTTTGTGACTTGCTTTCCCCTGCCCTGAAGCACATGAATACCAAGATGAGAGCAGCCCTCACAGTTGAGAAGCAAGTGGCGATAGCCCTTTGGAAGCTTGCAACGCCAGACAGCTACCGGTCAGTTGGGAATCAATTTGGAGTGGGCAAATCTACTGTTGGGGCTGCTGTGATGCAAGTAGCCCACGCAATCAAAGATCTGCTGATATCAAGGGTAGTGACCCTGGGAAATGTGCAGGTCATAGTCGATGGCTTTGCTGCAATGGGATTCCCTAACTGTGGTGGGGCCATAGACGGAACCCATATCCCTATCTTGGCACCGGAGCACCAAGCCGCCGAGTACATAAACTGCAAGGGGTACTTTTCAATAGTGCTGCAAGCTCTGGTGGATCACAAGGGACGTTTCACCAACATCAACGTGGGATGGCCGGGAAAGGTACATGACGCTCGCATCTTCAGGAACTCTGGTCTGTTTCAAAAGCTGCAGGAAAGGACTTTCTTCCCAGACCAGAAAATAACCATTGGGGATGTTGAAGTGCCTATAGTTATCCTTGGGGACCCAGCCTACCCCTTAATGCCATGGCTCATGAAGCCGTACACAGGCAGCCTGGACAGTAGTCAAGAGCTGTTCAACTACAGGCTGAGCAAGTGCAGAATGGTGGTAGAATGTGCATTTGGATGTTTAAAGGCGCGCTGGCGCAGTTTACTGACTCGCTTAGACCTCAGCGAAACCAATATTCCCACTGTTATTACTGCATGCTGTGTGCTCCACAATATCTGTGAGAGTAAGGGGGAGATGTTTATGGCGGGGTGGGAGGTTGAGGCAAATCGCCTGGCTGCTGGTTACTCGCAGCCAGACACTAGGGCAGTTAGAAGAGCACAGGAGGCCGTGGTACGCATCAGAGAAGCTTTGAAAACCAGTTTCATGACTGGCCAGGCTACGGTGTGAAAGTTCTGTTTGTTTCTCCTTGATGAAACCCCCCACCCCTTGGTTCACTCTACTTCCCTGTAAGCTAACCACCCTCCCCTCCTCCCTTCGATCACCACTTGCAGAGGCAATAAAGTCATTGTTGCTTCACATTCATGCATTCTTTATTCATTCATCACACAAATAGGGGGATGACTACCAAGCTAGCCCAGGAGGGGTGGTGGAGGAGGGAAGGAAAATGCCACACAGCACTTTAAAAGTTTACAACTTTAAAATTTATTGACTGCCAGCCTTCTTTTTTTTGGGCAATCCTCTGTGGCGGAGTGGCTGGTTGGCCAGTGGGCCCCCCCCCACACCGCGTTCTTGGGCATCTGGGTGTGGAGGCTATGGAACTTGGGGAGGAGGGCAGTTGGTTACAGAGGGGCAGCAGTGGCAGTCTGTGCTCCAGCTGCCTTTGCTGCAGCTCAACCATACACTGGAGCATACTGGTTTGGTCCTCCAGCAGCCTCAGCATTGAATCCTGCCTCCTCTCATCACGCTGCCACCACATTTGAGCTTCAGCCCTGTCTTCAGCCCGCCACTTACTCTCTTCAGCCCGCCACCTCTCCTCCCGGTCATTTTGTGCTTTCCTGCACTCTGACATTATTTGCCTCCACGCATTCGTCTGTGTTCTGTCAGTGTGGGAGGACAGCATGAGCTCAGAGAACATTTCATCTTGAGTGCGTTTTTTTTTCTTTCTAATCTTCACTAGTCTCTGGGAAGGAGAAGATCCTGTGATCATTGAAACACATGCAGCTGGTGGAGAAAAAAAAAGGGACAGCGATATTTAAAAAGACACATTTTATAAAACAGCGGCTACACTCTTTCAGGGTAAACCTTGCTGTTAACATTACATACATAGCACATGTGCTTTCATTAGAAGGTCGCATTTTGCTTCCCCCCACCGCGTGGCTACCCCCTCAACCCTCCCCCCTCCCCGTGGCTAACAGCGGGGAACATTTCTGTTTAGCTACAGGGAAACAGCCCAGCAGGAACGGGCTCCTCTGAGTGTCCCCTGAAGAAAAGCACTCTATTTCAACCAGGTGACCATGAATTATATCTCACTCTCCTGAGGATAACACAGAGAGATAAAGAATGGATGTTGTTTGACTGCCAGCAAACATACACTGCAATGCTTTGTTGCACAATGATTCCCGAGTACGTGTTACTGGCCTGGAGTGGTAAAGTGTCCTACCATGAAGGATGCAATAAGGCTGCCCTCCCCAGAAACCTTTTGCAAAGGCTTTGGGAGTACATCCAGGAGAGCCGCGAATGCCAGGGCAAAGTAATCCTTTCACATGCTTGCTTTTAAACCATGTATAGTATTTTAAAAGGTACACTCACCGGAGGTCCCTTCTCCACCTGCCGGGTCCAGGAAGCAGCCTTGGGTAGGTTCAGGGGGTACTGGCTCCAGGTCCAGGGTGAGAAACAGTTCCTGGCTGTCAGGAAAACCGGTTTCTCCGCTTGCTTGCTGTGAGCTATCTACAACCTCCTCCTCATCATCATCATCTTCTTCGTCCCCAAAACCTGCTTCCGTGTTGCCTCCATCTCCATTGAAGGAGTCAAACAACACGGCTGGGGTAGTGTTGGCTGAACCCCCTAAAATGGCATGCAGCTCATCATAGAAGCGGCATGTTTGGGGCTCTGACCCAGAGCGGCCATTCGCCTCTCTGGTTTTCTGGTAGGCTTGCCTCAGCTCCTTAAGTTTCACGCGGCACTGCTTCAGATCCCTGTTATGGCATCTGTCCTTCATGCCCTGGGAGATTTTGACAAAGGTTTTGGCATTTCGAAAACTGGAACGGAGTTCTGATAGCACGGATTCCTCTCCCCAAACAGCGATCAGATCCCGTACCTCCCGTTCGGTCCATGCTGGAGCTCTTTTGTGATTGTGGGACTCCATCATGGTCACCTCTGCTGATGAGCTCTGCATGGTCACCTGCAGCTTGCCACGCTGTCCAAACAGGAAATGAGATTCAAAAGTTCACGGTTCTTTTCCCGTCTACCTGGCCAGTGCATCTGAGTTGAGAGTGCTGTCCAGAGCGGTCACAATGGAGCACTCTGGGATAGCTCCCGGAGGCCAATACCATCGAATTGTGTCCACAGTACCCCAAATTCGAGCCAGCAAGGCCGATTTAAGCGCTAATCCACTTGTCAGGGGTGGAGTAAGGAAATCGATTTTAAGAGCCCTTTAAGTCGAAATAAAGGGCTTCATCATGTGGACGGGTGCAGGTTTACATTGATTTAACGCTGCTAAATTTGACCTAAAGTCCTAGTGTAGAGAAGGGCTTAGAAACCCCAAATTTTGGTTACTTTTTCTTGTCTGTAGCTATACCAAGTAAGGGCCTGTTCCTTCACCATTGAAGTCAATGAGAGCTTTGCCATTGACTTCAATGGGTGTGGAATCAGAGTGTAACCCTGGAAGAGAGTGTAACCTTAAGACATATGCAGAAACAGGTTAATCAAATCAAGAGATTTATGCCCCAGAATTGTCTCTTAAAAATTTTTTTTTTAAGAAATCTTCTATGAATACAATTTCCCCACCCAAAAAAATTAAAGAACCTTACATTACCTACAAGAAAACACACATGCATCTGGAGAAAGAGAGACACTAGAAGGTAGTTGGCAAAAGAGATATACAAACTAGAAGATGCAGCATGAAAAGAACAGAGATTCTGGCTGGGTTTTTAATTATGAAATATTACTATCACATAATATCTTGCAAAAAAAAATAGACACTGATTTCTGCAAATAACCCAAGTTTATTTACTGAACCCTGACTTTCCAAATCTTCCTATTTACTGGTCTGCCTAGTTTTCAACAATATATTAGTTTGGTGGATGAGGAGTCTTCAGGCATCTGTCCTCTGGAACTCATAAATTCAATAGAACACATGTTAAAGCTTCAGACTTTCAGAGCGCCTAGAAGTAGTTCTTAGGAGCTCTGAGGGAGTTTAGGAGCTTTTGTCCGTGGTGCACATAAACTAAGCCCCACCTGAATAATGACCAACAGAGATGACACGTAAAACTAATTAAAATCATAAATAGACTCCTGTGACGTTCAGGAAGTCAAAGTAGATGATCATAGTGGTCCCTTCTGGCCTTAAAGTTGGAAACTTCACTAGTATACCAAATAATTCTCAGAACCACAGACCACTATTGATGGTGCAAGAATGTAAGGAAGAATACAACATATGCTAACTGTCCTTATACAGTAGAACTGGCAAGAAAAATTGCCATCAATTGAAGTCATTCTAAGCAAGAACACTTTGACTTAAATTGTGTGCCCTTTCAGTGACTACTCGGAGTGACTTTACATAACCTTTATGAAAGATGGTAATGACTGCGGCTAAATGTGTCATTCTCTGATGTAGAGAGGAAATGATGGAAGTCCTCTACTCGCGCTTAATGGCTGAAGTCCATAACAGAATTTGCATTGGCAGAGAAATGATGTTCTAGCGACACTATAAATTCAGATGTGTGTTGTGAGGAGAAAAGCTCATGAATCTTTAAGTGACATTCTTCCTGCCCTCCTCCCTGACTCCCCCACATGTTCATTAGACAGTGGAGATAAATAAATGTTAACAAAAACAAAGGGCTTGAGTAGTCTCACCATAAATACTTCCTCATCTCACTGTTTGACTTTCAGTACCTTGAATCTTGTGATATCTTAATTTTATAAGTTTTCTCCAACTGCTACAGAGTCTGAGGGTAGCCAATAAGTGAATTGCTAATATAAAAAACAAAAACAGAGAAACAAAACAATCTTTTTTGGACAAAAATCTTCCATGACTTTTTTATACCGATTCTATTGGAGCAAAAAGGGCATAAGCCCACTTTTTTCTTTGCAAGTCTTTAGTGAAGACTAAAATGAGTGGAAAAGACTCAAAATATGTTTAAAATATGTATCTGCAGGGTTGAAAACCCATATATGACTGCACCACTAATGCACAATAAGCAAAAAGTGAAACTGATTCTAAAGAAAACTGATCCTAACTACTGTAGCCTCAGGATCCAAATAAAATGAAAATATTACACAAAGTGAATATATGGTAAAAGCAAATTAGACAGTTAAAATTCTCTATGTTTTTTAAGTGCCATTAGTAAGAGAAGTAAGATGTCAACATAAGAATTCATATGTTTAAAGTTCCCATCTAAGCTCAGCAGAAAAATAACTAAAACAAAACTTAAACTGAAGTGGCAGTGGCAAGGGATATTAAGTTATTTTTTTCAAAATGCTACACACGTTTCCCTTGGACATGCTCTCCCCCAGCAGTTTAGCAATCATTCATAATAATTTATACTTATTTGTTTTACTGAGCCAGAAAACATGCGAAGTGCTTTATGTCCTATATAGAGGACAGTGCAAGATCTGCACGGCAAGGACAATCTATGGGCTCCAGCCCAGAAAATACTTATGCCCATTCATGACAATGTTTAGGTGAGCAATCCTATTGATTTCATGTTTCCTTCTGAACATTTTATATGGGACTAAAGTTATGCATAAGTTTTTTGCAGGATATGGCCCTATGGATGAAATTTACCCTGGTGCAAATGGCTAACACAAGCCAAGTGCTACACTTTAATCCTCCAGGCTCAAGAACTATATAGGTGGTACTGGCCCTCTCCATAGGGCTGCATTTTACTCTAAATGCATTATTACTTGTTAAGCAAGAGTGTCCTCTGCTCATCATACTGCAGGAGTACTAATATACCATATACCACTACAACTGGGAGGTAAAGGAGGGGAGAGGATATTTACAACTATCTGGTCCTGGTTGGTGGGAAAAAAAAATGACAGTACTGTGCCAATAGCTGATGAGAAACTGTTAGAAGCATCAAAGAGAGTTTATACCTCAGACAAAGTGAGAGGCTGAGGAGCAGCTTTTTCCTTTTCCAAAAGTTACACAAGATCTTGGATGATTACAAAGCAAAAAATAAAGGTGGTTATAAACTAATTATACACTGTGTCCGCTGGGAGAAGCAGAGAACTGAAAATGGAAGAAGAGAATCATTTTGAGCCAGAGAACCAGAACAAATGTTTATATAGCAGTTGGATGGACTTCTTAGTTTTCTGTGTTTCTGTTGGTGGTCGTGTTGATTTGAGTAGTGAATGTGATACTCATTAAAAAGGCTGTACTGACAACCGTGTAGATCCAAATCCTCTACTTTCTGAAGGATGGGTACATCATGGCTATTGTGGCTGAAACTTCTCCACTGTCTGGCCAATGCAACCCTTACCTGGAATACCATAAGAGTGAGAGATAATGGATGACCATTCAAAGTCTATTCAGCCCTTGGACTCTCTTCTGAGACTGCCAATAAAAGGTGTCCATAAGTGCGAATAGTGATAGTGGTGAGCTTAGTGATGTGGTTGCCTTCCTACCCAGACATACTAAATTGAGAACCCCAATTTATTTCAAGTGGGGCACTGGACACTCATCAGAAAATAACTTTCACGCACTATTGAACTGGTCTGAATTTGAATTGGCAACATAGAACGGAACTCATTAGAGCAGTGTGAACCTTTCAGGATCAGATTCTGTGGTACATTCTGGCCCCTTTGCATTGTTCTAGTGGGACAAAGGCACTGGAAAGCAGCCTGATGTGGCCATCTGAGAATTCCACAGTGGGAGAATTCGCAACTGGACTACAGCCAGCATACATGCCTCCTGTGCCAAACCCCTATACATCCCAGACATATGAGATGCGGATGGAGCATGCTGTGCTAAATCTATCATCAGCTGGTGCATAGTGCCTTGGGAACCTCTTTTAAAGAAGGAAATAAATGAGATTAGAAGGAGAAAGATGTGGGAGCACCAGCTAACAGCTAATACAACTAGTCAAAAACAAAATAAACTCATTTATAAACTCAATTATTTTCCTTACATTGCTGCGGTTATGCTGGATCTGTTACCTTCAAAGGTAGTAACAGCAAATAAAACTTAAAATCCCGAGTACAGCAGACATATGTAAAACATCTCCTTCATTTTGAGACAGAATACAAGGTCCAGCCAGATTCCCCATTGTAAGTACAGTGTATCTGTAACTGGCACAAACTTTCAAAATAGAAGAAAGCTTCTAGAAGTAACCCACATATAAGAATAATGAGAACTGTAAAACACTACAAATGAAATGCTCTCTGAGCCTTAGGATCTAGGCTAAAGTGAATGATGGTGACTAATGTTACCAACGTACATTGTTCATTAAAATCCGGGCAGGGACAGTTCAGATCCAAATTTTTTTTTATTCCCACAGTCATGTGATCCCTCTCCACAGACTCCCTGGGGCTAAGGAAGTGCCTGAGAAAAGAAGAAAATGAAAATATTTAGAGAATTATTTGATGTATTTCTGCTCTGTTTCAGCTGTGCTTAGAGGGATTTCTGGCTGCGTCTGTGACTTGGATTAACATTTTGACTGAACAGTACCATCAGTGGTTTTTTAGAGTTCGCTCTGAGAGTAGGGATGAGTGATCTGAGCAGTTGTCCAGGGCACCAAAAATTAGGTAGTACCTACTAGTGTTGCACATTACTATATTTCTTGGGGCAAAGGAGATTTCAAATTCTGGCCCCCATTGGAAGATTTCTAGCCCATTCTTTTGGAGCAGGGGTATTTATTTATTTCCTTACTGGCACTTACCAACCAGCACTGGTAGGCACCTCACATAAATAATGTTGGACCCGGTCCTGCATGCTGGTCTAGGAAGCTAGACCTTGGAACTCATATGGAGCCCCACTGACTACAGAAGTGCTCCATATGGGTGCAGGCTTTCACTCATGTGGAAAGGATGAAAGGGGGAGGGGTGTCTCAGACTGAGATGCTGTACTTATTCACAAGTTGCTGTTGGGATACTAAAAATCAATTTGTCTCCTACCTAACCTAGATTTTTTTTCTGTATATCACATTATCACCATGGAATCTGAGTGCCTTCCAAAGACTATTAGTTAAGTAAACAAGCAGATCCTGGCCACCTAATCTTACCTATGGCTTGCTTTAACACAAACGATGTAAACTTATATTATGGTTTCTGTTACTAGTCCTTATTTCTATTATGGTAGAAGCTAGAGATCTCAGTGAGGAATAAGGGCTCCATTGTCCTAGGGGTTGTCGACACTTGAAAGTGAACGCAAGTTAAGGTAGAGAGTGCATTTAAAACTCAACAGCTGTTCAAGAATAACTCCATGCATGGACTTTTTTATTCTGGAATAAGAGTGCCTTGTATCTGTTCATTTTAGCCCATTTTTAAAGTTAATCATCTTTAAATTAATCTCACTCCTCTGCACTGAGCAATACTCAGAAAGGGACAAATCTTGGCTTCTTTTCACATCCGTTGCTTGCACATTTGAAGTCAACGGAACTACTGCATAAGTGAAGTAGGATTTGGCCCAGCTCAGGAAAAGCCGAAGAGGATCAGCAGACACCAGGACAGATGAATATACTGACTAGAACTGGCCTAAGGATTTCTGGTTTGCATGAAATTTGGTTTCATTCTGAATTGCAATGAAACATATTTTGGGCGGGGGGAATTTCCTGTGAATTGCGATTTCCAAAATGAAATAAGCTCTTCAGCACTGGCGGCTGCTGACCCAAACTGACAAGACTGAACAGCCTCAGTCAGCAGCTGGTAGGTGGGCAGCCATGGGCAGCTAGCTGGTGTGGAAATCTGGACGCCCTGGGGTCACTGGCCTGGGGTAGCCTGTGGCAAATCTGTCTCAGAGCTGTGGACAGCTACAGTTCCAGGGCCAGGCAAGCAGCGCAGTTGACCCTGTGTCCCTGCTTCTGGGGGTGCGGGATCTCTGCTGCTTGGCTGGGTTTTTTTCCCCTCCACTCTGGCCCACAATTTTTGCTTTCCCGATTGGCTTTGTCTGTTTTGTTTTTGTTTTTGGCTTGGTCTCTGCAGGGTGGGGGTGGGGCCACTCCTGCCATAGACTTTGGAAGCTCTCCCCAGGGTTTCCAAGCTCCCGGCTTCGTGTCATAGAGCCTGGAAGTCTGGGGAGAGCTTCCAGAGTCTGGCAGCTTGGGGTCTGCAGCAGCTTGCCAAGTAAGTGGGCAGGAAGCCAGAATGGCTTCTGATGGACCCTGCCTGTGATTGGATGAAAATTCATCAAACCGGAAGCATTTTCACAAAACATTTCTAGTTTGTCAGAAAACTTCTGACCAGCTCTGTCACTGACTTGGGCTATGAACAATTTATTGAGCCTCCAGGCCTTTGTCATCTCATCCATTACAGACACTAGGCGGCCGGGGGGGAGAGGGGGGAAGGGGATTTGAAAACCTCTTATTCAGCATATTCCTTTTCGTATATCTTGTAAGTCAAAACGTAATGTTGTAATTAGTATTAAAAACTAAAGCCTTTGATTTGTGAGGACTACGCAGCTGGCATCTCAGATTTTATGAGCCAGCTGCAAAAAGGATTCTTATTCAGTTTGAAGCTAGTCATATGTGACTGTGCTGTAGCTTGTCAAACACTGTACTAGGAGGGGTTTGTTTGTTTTTAAGTGTTGGTGCCAGTTGTCATCTCTATCCTTCTCTCTCCCCTTCTTCTTTCAGGGTCATGTCATGGTCCTTAATCTTCTGGCCTGTTCTGCCAGGGCCATGTCGTACCTCACGCACATCTGCCTTTGTCATAGATGGGAGTTATGCCCTCAGATTCTGGTTCTGTGACCCTCAGAGAGGAGGGAAGAGAACTTCCGGCATAAAATAATGCTGCTCTGCACTTGAGCCACATCTTTCCTGTCTCTGAACTGCTATCCGTCATTCTATCTTTACAGGTTTCAGAGTAACAGCCATGTTAGTCTGTATCCGCAAAAAGAAGAGGAGGACTTGTGGCAACTTAGAGACTAACCAATTTAAGAAAACCATTTGGGGTTTGCTTGATAGCTGCTGTAACAAGGTTTTGGGTGCCACAAGGCTCAGCACTAGATTGTATAGGAAACCAAGATTTTCAAAAGTAGCTACTGATTTGGGGTGTCTCTCTCTTTCTCTTTTTTTTTGAATGCCCAACTGGAAACACCTGAAAGGATCCTGATTTTAAAAAGGGCTGAGCAACCACCCTTTGAAAATCGGGAATGCACAAACCATTTTCCATGGTGTGTAAAGCTCCAATGTTCAAACATGGGATGTGAATGGGACTGCCCATGTGCTTGATATCAAGCATATGTGTTTGTACATGCAGGGTTGGTGCCTCATTTTGGAAATCTATTGGTTGTTTCGCTAACTCTGCTCTCTTCCTGGAGTTCTGCTATATCTATGCAGGAATCTTTGCCTCTGGAAGGTCCAGCTCTTTTCCTATAGCAATGAAATGTGCCTGCATTCAAGATTGTGCATTTGTTTATTTATACATTTCATTAGCCTCTGCTTCTGATGCCCCTTTCCTATGAGACACCTTCATATAATCTCCTCAGTGATCTTGAAAGAAGCAAGAACATTAACCTTACTATTACAAAGCAAGTAGGTCACTGAGATTTCCAGTCTAATATGCTTCTTTTAATTGCTGCCAAGTTTATATCTTAAATACTTGGGAGAAGTATATTCTCCCCATAGCTATTCTTTAAAAATCAAACACTACATGCTATATGTGTCTTTATATTCAGAAAGAAAAAACAAAAACAAAATCCCAAAGGCATGTTGGAGTTTTACATCTGGGTAAGTCCATTAAATCAATGGAATTATAACAGGATAAAACTGGAGTAACTAGTGGTGAATCAAGTTCCAAGCCTCTAGATATTTCAGGCTATTTGTGAATTCTGAAATGACTGCCACTCAGAAAGATGCTGTATCAGTCAATTCTTTGAACCTGATTCTTCTTATTTACACTGGCATAAATCAGGAGTAACTCCATTAAAATGAATGAAGTTACACTGGTGTGAAATAGATGTAAATTAATGGAGATTGGTAGAACCCCGCAAATCTGCAGATATTCCCTTTATACCATGTTTGTGAATCACGGCCGGATGTGGATCCAAAAATTATATCTAGAGCCCTGCAAATCTGCAGATATCCACTTTATATCCGCATCCACAGATGCAGATCATGTGGATCATGAGCTATTATCAGCAGGAGAAAAAAAATTTTTGTAGTGATAATCCCATTTAGACAGCTCATCTTAATTAATTAGCCTCTTACAGTTTGTATGGCAAATTCCACCTTCTCTGTATGTATATATCTATCTATCTTCTTACTATACATGCCATTCTATGCATCTGATGAAGTGGGCTGAAGCCCACGAAAGCTTATGCTCAAATAAATGTGTTAGTCTCTAAGGTGCCACAAGTACTCCTGTTCTTTTTTGTGGATACAGACTAACACGGCTGCTACTCTGAAACCAGCCCCTAGTATTTTATTCTTCAGTTAATCCCACTGTTGTCAAGGGAGACAGAATCTAGTCCATTCCCTAAAAAAACTGACCCTCAACTAATGTGCATGTGTCTGTATAAAATATACAGCTCCCTGAGATCCCTATGGTATCTTCTTGCAACCCTGTGAACAAATTAAATATCTTTTCTCAAAGCAGAGCCGGTGTTAGGTGTAAGCAGACTAAGCAAATGCTTAGAGCCCCGAGCAGCTCAAGGCCCCCCCATTTGCTTTTTATTCTGTTGTGTGTGAGGGACCCCCCACAATATTCCTGCTTAGGGCCCCAATGGGCTAGCACTGCCTCTGCTCCAAAGACAAAATTAGTACCTGACTCCTTCCCTTTCCTAAAGCCACTGCAAACAATGAAGCCAAACATTTTCACAAGTGATTTTCCCCGACCTCCACTGTGCAGCTAGCAACAGCTGTGAGGCTATTGAAGCCATATGCACCTACATATATGCCAATATATGTACACACATAGGTTTATTGTGTAAAATGATTTCTGACTTGGTGGTCTTCCATTTCTCTCCTCTTGTCGGAGACATATTTGGGAAGCTTTGCCAGATTATGCAGCACAGCACTTAGTGACTATCCTTTCTTGCAAGATTGTGTTGGCTTGGAAGGAAAACTAGCCCTGGCAATAGCCTCAGGATGAAAAAGTATGCATGGTTATAGACTTAGATGAGCAAATTCAGATGCTTGAGCAGATGATGTAGGTGCACAGCTCCATAGCTTGCAGATGCCAGGTAGTATTAAAGAAACTCCATTGCCAGCTCCAACCCTATCCCCAATTATCAAGCCATTGAGTCTCTTTGCTCTTTGGCAATAAACTCTTCTTGCCTTAGCTCTCATCTTCATTTGCAACGTTTGAAGCTTTCAGTACCTACCCACCTCAATATGGTACAGACTAGCCCAAGTCTAAGTATTTACCTGTAAGTGTATGATAAATTAAAATTATTTTCCTAAAGTGTGTCATGATGATTTATCGTTAGAGCAAGTGTGGTCAGAGTTCTTTATCTTTTATTATACTATACTGAGTTGAGTACTTTAGAATAGTACTGAGGATAAAAATAAAATTCTAACACCCAAGAACTGTCTCAAGTTCTCATATGGAACTCCACTTTCCACAGTAGATATTTTCTACAGTAGATACTAACTAAATATGAGCATTTTTATTGTAAAGTCATGGAATTCTCATGACATCTAATAGCATAGCACTGCAGCCTTCATCTTCCTGAAGATGAAGTGACCAATCAAACACATTTCACTGAGAGTATGTCTACACTGCAGCTGGAAGCAAGGTTCCCAGCTATTTTTAGCATGCTAGCTCATGTCTGTCTACACGTGCTGGGTTGCAGCTAGGATTATGCTTCCTTTAAGAGCAAAATGATAATGACTTTTGCAGACTGATTTCAGCATTCTAATATCTCCCCCAGTGGTACCTTCAAAATTTTCATGGAGTTGCTACAGCTGTTACTCTCTGGAGGTTTTCACCTGCCTTTGCTCATCCCTTTGTCTCAGCAATGGATTTGTATATCTTTCCCCACTTAAAGTATTTTTATTTTTTGTCTTGCTTTCCAACAGCCATTGCTTCTCTTTCATAAGAAATTTACATTTGCTCCAATTAAAAATGTTGGTGCCTCTAAAAGTCTGTACCTTGCTCTGAAGCACTTGGCGAGGACCCTGTTGGAGAGAGGATACTGGACTGGATGGCTCACAGGTCTGATCTGATATGGCACTTCTGGTGTCTTTTCTTGTACATGACCTAAAGTATATAGCAGCATATGGAATCAGTGATTCTTTGGATTGACTAAAGGTACATTTTGCTCTACCACTAACTATAGACTGGAGGTATCTTTTGTATAACTAATTTTGGGATTTAGAGTAAGATTTTTTTTTGGTGAGAAATGGCGGGGGGAAAGCAAAAAAAAAAAAAAGGTTTTTTCCTCTGCACAATCCCCTCCCTCCCCCCCAAAAAAACCCCTCTAGCTTCACCAGTCTAATCCCTTCTCACCAAAATATTTTCTCCTCATCTGCTGCTATAATTTCCTATGAGATTTAGAATAGTAAAGCTGGATCTGAATAATTTGACTGTTTCACTTTTCTCAGAGAGGTTATAGTATCACTGCTTTGGAAACAACTCTTTTTTGGAAATTCTATAAAACAGCTGTATTCGTTCTTAATTCATAGCTGAGTGGAAATAGTTTTATAACTAGACTTTAAATCCTGCACAGGACTGCTGCAGGGTGACTGTAATACTGCTATGACTGACTACAGTATTAAGCATCCACTATACTTCTGTCCTACTGTTGCAAAGGAGAACTTCTATCTCTATATATTATGATCCTGGCACTCTTTGCTTAATCCCTTCAGTGGCTAATGAGTGTACAATGTATATCCAGTCTGGAAATATATGGCCGCATATAAATAAGCACAATGAATGTGCTTGGGCTCTGTTAATGTTAAGGTGGAGTTGAGGAACCTTAATAGGTCATGGTTCTTAGTGGTGATATGTGAGCAGGAAACACAACAGCTTGACTTGCAGATCTCATGGTGCGTTTCTAGGACTCACCTTTAAAAAAAGAACAAAACAACTGTTCCTGTCCCCAAATAAACACTTATAAATTAAGCAAATTTTATTTGGACATCACACACAAAGGATGAATGTAAAATCTTGCAATGCTGTCATGTTAGAACAGGACCACACTTTAGGACCATTCCTATGAGATTACCTCCACTCTGTCTGACTCTCCATGTGCAGTAGCAATGTTTATCACCTGTGAGGAGGTCCTCAACATTCCGCAGGGTGAGGCCCAGGCTAAGTTCCAAAAATATATATTGATGTTAAGCAATTGTAGTAATCAAAGTAAAAGAGTTACTGATCAGTAATTAAAAATTTCCAAGTCGTTCTTCTTCATAAACCACGTTTTGTTTATAATATACTATGCCAACAGGCTGTAGCACGGAGTAAAATAGTTGGCATAGTGAGGGAAGTTTTCATACATTAGTATTAGGAAACTAATAAGAGATTACTGAATTTATGCTGGCACCTGTTTTTAAACCTTAGCTCTTTAACTATTAAGTTACTTTTGAAGCCTAAATCTTTAACCCCCTATCTCTGTATGTAGTCACCTAACTGAATAGCCTGATTTTTCAGAGGTGCTTAGCTCCCCAGCTCCTTGGGAAGGGGAGAAGGGTAGCTATTAAGTCAGGCTAAACAAGGTGTCATTTGAACTTCATGCCTTTAATATAAATTCCTCCATTTACCCTTTGAAATAAAGTCAGCTAGTAAAATAACACAAAGGGAGGCATAGCAGGTATCAAGTCTGTATAGTAGATGACATAATTTTTGCTAAATCCTCTTAGATTCTAAGAATGATGGAAAGACATCAAGTTAAGAACATCAAAAGAAATTCAGACAAAATCCATGACATGGTAATGGATATAAAGTACATGGGCCATGGCCTCTCCTCACAAGGCATCAGGCCAGTGAGATAAAACAAGAGCTAGCATGAAGCTGTCATAATATCAAAAGGCACAAAGGAGCACTTGAGGGCTATTTCAATTTCTAGTGCGGTATGATCAAGGTGAAAGCAACTTTCTCCCAAGAGAAGATAAAGTTCCATGAGATTATATACAATGGTAGTGGGCACCAGAACAAGACAAAACAATGCAGCAACAACACACAACACTTTGCACGTTGCATGTTTTAATTCCATTATCCTAACAACCAGCTGCAGCTAGAGATAGTTCAAGAGCTTGCTTGGTGTAAGATAAAGGACCTTTATTTTACATGCTCACTGGTAAAAGGCTCTAGATACATGGAAACACAGTCGAAGATCTCAGGTCCACCAAAGTCTTAGTACACTCATGTTTACTTCGGTTAATGAAGCGTACTGGTTTAAATACACTCATGTGTCCTTAGCGACCCTTGCAGAGTCCCTGAACTGTGATAGCTGTAGCTCACGCCCATGAAGAATACAACAATCTGTCATAAAAATTCATTCTAACTTATACATTCCTGATGGTTTTGAACAGAAGCACAAAAGACTCTTGGCTGTAATGACGCTATATTGGGAATGCTATAGTTACATTCCCAGTGGCTTTCATTAAAATGGAGAGAGCCTTTGTGACTGCACGAAATTGTGGTCCACAGGAAAAGAAAATCAATAGAGGCTAATAATCCAGTAACTCTTTTTTGTTTTGTTTTGTTGTTTCAGGTGCTAAATAAAAAAAAAAAAAGTAAATGAGGTTGCTATTCCACTATGAAAATTCTAATTCTAAAGAGACTAAATCTTCGGTGAAACAATCATTTCTGTTTTCTGCAGTGTGTTGGTAATGGTTTTCCATTCGATTCAGAAACGTGCATCGCTATTGATAAAGCCCCTTCTTTTTATCAATTACCTCTTAATTCTCTGATGGCAGGGTCTTTTGAAAAAGCCAGGTTAGCAGTTGGCATTGAGCTACCCACAGCTGCTGATGCTGCTTTGTCACTAGGGAGAAGTTTACTTCCCAATGTAGTTAGCAGGGAAGTAAGGAAACAAAGAACCATTATTTCAATATATTATCTCCCCCACCAGCCTCATACAACCACTTTCCTTTCCTATTGCTCCCTGCAGTATAACTGAGATTGAGAAATGCTTCATTACCCGAAAGACCATTGTTCACTTAAATAAATACCACTAAAATAAGCATTTACTATGCCATTGTTCATTTTCAAAGGGAACATGAGCAAGATCAAAGTCATTTGCACTGAAACCACTTTTAATACCTTGACTGATGCAATAGTTCCTACCGCGGCATAGTCTGATTTAGAAAAACGAAATTAATAACTTTCAATATTTACCTCTGATGTTGAACTGAAATGCTTTTCCTGTGCATGTGTTGAAACAAAACAATGCCAAGAAGCTGCATATTCTAGAGGAGATTCCCCCCCTATATGTTTCTCTGCTTAGGAAATTAGGCTGCAGCCCCTTTACCAAAACAGCATAAAATTGTGGGGAGACTAGGTGAATTAAACAATGGGTGGAGGAAAGAGGACTTTCAGGCTGCAAAGCATGATGGATTGACTTTGGGGGGAAATAATCAGAAAACAAAACATAAAAGGCCAAACTCTGCAGATTTGGTCCAGTGTGCTAGATCCTCAGCTGGTGTGAATCCATGGTATGGCCCCAGTGAAGTTATTGACTTCAATGGAGCCATGCTGTTTCACATCAACTGAGTGTCAGGCCTCTCTCTGATTCGCGCTATAAGAAAGAAAACACTTGCGGAATCCTGAAGCCAGTTTCCTACCAAGTAGACCAACTTTAGACAATAAAGCACATGCATCCACACCCAGAGAGGCTTCCTTTATCCACAGCTGCCTCTTCTTTAACTAGCACAATTTGATAGAATCATGTTGAAATTAAGTTTACTCTAGCTTCATACTGATATATGTAAGAATAGAATCTACCCAGAAGTTTGTATGTCCCAGGAAATGTTTAACGTCACTATTGTAATTCCAATGAGATTTGGCTTGGAGCTTGAATGTACATACAAACCCTGACTAGATTACTCCTGGAATGAGTTGGTGTCTGCCAGCTATGTCCATGTCATGTGATTCACAGTAGATAGACAGTTCAGAACAGAAGCCTCCCCATGCACCAAGTGGAATATTAAGGGGGTATGCAGATGTATACCTGCATGTCATCTGCTTATCCCTGGTGGCCACTATTACTCAAGATAGCACAAAAAGGGAATTAACACAAGGACAATCCTCTTGTTTTTTAAATAAAGTTTTCCTTTTGATCCCAAAGTTAGGTTCTGTCTAGCTTGCCCTTTCTCTAACATCTAAGGAATTTCGTCAGACATTTTGGATTTGCGCTTTAGGATCCAAACTTGTACTTTGTCTTTAAAACTGGAAACATTCTCTCCCCTCTTATCCATAGAGAATTCACAGCTGTAATGAACAATTGCTGTAATTGATGCTTATATTTTCAGTGATGGTTGGGGAGTTGTTCACAGGTAAAAAATTACCCTCTGCTGTCATCGCAATGACTCAAATAAACATAGCATAAAACACAACACAACCTTGCTTTTTTTTTGGCACAGAAAATACAGAGGGCCAAATTAATCCTTGGTGTGACTCTGAAGACAAGAGATACACCAGTGATTAATGTTGGACCATATCCTCAAAGGTAGTTAGGTGTCTAACTCCTCATGACATCAGTGGAAGATAAGTATCTTTGAGTATCATCATATCCTAACCATGTCTAACAACAGAATTAATCTAAAATCTGAGGCCCAGATCTTCAAAGGTATTTAGGCATCTAATGCCCAATGGGAGAGAGATCTGTGCCCAGATTTCTCAATTGTCAGCAAATCTATTTGTATGGAAGTGAGCCAGACTATGAACAGCACTTCAAATTCTCCTCTGCCTGCAATATAAAACTTGCCTCCTAGGAGGTGGCAGAACAAGGCCTCATGTGCATCAGAAGCACAGTTTAATATGGAGTCACAATTTAAAACAGGAGGAGGATTTGGACACTAATATTAAGCCTCCTGTCACAGACATCTAAACATATGGTCTGGTTTTCAAAATTCCTGATCATCCTGTGAATTCAGTGGGATACTGGGACTGGGATATTTAGACACTTGTTCTCAAAAATGTTGGCCTAAATAAAATATATAGGTTCCTAATTTTAGGTGCTTTTATTTGAAAGTTTGGTCCAACAAACAATATATTACAAATCAGACCTACAAAAAGTGATTCCTAATCTAAATATGAAAGAGATGATTTTAAAAAATAAAGTAAAGTTATATTATGCTATCAAAGAAATGGGCACTAATTTTACAACTGGACGCAAAGTACTGGTCACAGATGTCATGCAGATGTGTAATTCCTTGACCCACTTCAAAACTCTCCCAGCATGGCTGTGTGATTCAGAGTTGTTCTAACAACAACAGCAAAAAAAGATTAGTTTTTATTTTCTCTGAATTAATCCAGTGGCTCCAACAGGAGGCGTTCACTGTTAATTCTTAATTATTGGACATCTATGTGCATTGCTCAAGGCAAAATGTCATAAAGTAGTTGTGATAATTTTCTAAGAGCAGGGATGACCAAACTAGTTCAGAAAGTATTTTCACCTGACTGAACCCGTTCCCAGGTCTCAAACCAAACCACACCAAACTCAGTCCGGTCAGAATGACAAAGCGGAATCATTAACAGGGATCACGTGCTTTTAAAATATATATCCTAGAATAAGAACAGAGTTTGCACCTGTATTTTGTGTCTGGAACATAAATTTCATCCCCCTTCTGATGATCTTGATCCATTAAAAGGTTTTCCACTTCAGAAAATTTGAAGGGATTTCATATGTGCTCTATGGTTTGCATTTCCCTTGACAGTATCTGACATCCGGATTTGTTTGCTTATTTAAGCTTCTCTTTAGTGTACAAAATGGAAGCAACACCTGGGAGTCTATAACACTGAGTACACTTTTGTAATAAATCATTACAATCACAGATGTGGAGGTGCTAGAGCAAGGGTGGGAGGGTACTGATGAATTTCCGGAATGCTCCTGGACTTTGAACTGTTCCTAGCATAGGCCAGAGCATAATGGCACAATACGGCCCTTACCTTGGATTTATCTGCAGTGAGAGTACTGCCTGCGTCTCTCTGCTCAGGCTCTGCTGCTAGACGCTAATGACCGTCTATGTGGCAATCTCCAACCTTCTCTTGTCATGCCAATAAAATAAAACCCAGCAGGATCTCATTAAAGGGGAAAAGGCAAAATACCACATTTATTGTGAATACAGAAAGAATCATAGTAAGCCGTTAGTTAGAGCTATAACATTCCATTCAATCTCATATTTAGTCACACATTCATTCATACGCACACACACACACACAGGTTCTGCAAGGTTGTTATCATAGTTACCAGCCTTAGAGTTGCTCATGCCAAGCCACTGGCCCGGTGGCCAGGACATGAGGAGGGAGCAGGGCCTTGTCAGATGCTCATCTGATGCTCCTGGAAGTTGGTTTGCAGAATCAGACCCCAAAGTTCTCACTTTCCAGAGTCCATTTTTATAGGAGTTTCTTCCTATGCCAGTCTATGGGAATTGCTTCATCATGCTGTTGCTGAATCAATCGGCAGATGCCACATTCCTGACGGCTCCGTGCTGCCAGATGTTATCTTGTTCTTTGGTTCTCCCATTCTTGAGGCTGTTGGGTGGATTCCAGTCTGCCCTCCGGGGGTCCTCTGGTTATTTCCACTTGATGCCTTCTTCAGCCGATGGACACTGGATTCTTAGGCTGGCACCTCCCTGATCATTCAGTTATTATCCACACCAAGCATCCATCCACATACATCCTCTATCTCCATTTTAATCACAATTGTTAATACAACAAAAGGGCGGGGAGTCTCTGGGTGCTGTTTCTGTTGTTACAGAGTATTGCTTTGAGTCTCTCTCTTTGTGAGTAGTTGTCATTACAAAGAATTAACAGACTCTGTCTTAGAATGTACTAACGCAATTAGCAGCTTGTAAGTTTCACACATAGAGGGAGAGAAACAGTACCAAAAACCAAGAGACCTCTTAATTAGTAATACCCTGGAATTTAAAGTATGGGAAATCAAACTCACTTGTGATTTTAATACAGAACTTCTTTAATATGATCCAACACCCTTCCCGTCTGAAGTGTATTTCCAAGAGTTGGCCTGGAGCTCCTGCACATCTAACAATAACGATAAACTAACCCATGACAAGTGAATTGACATTCATGAACAGCATGCACCATGCTGTACCAGATCCAATCTACAGCTAAAGAGACACAAAAGATGCTGCTAGTGGTCTAGATTCTAAAGTGCAGTATGACCCCTTTATGCTGCACTGCTGCCAGAACTGGCCATGGGAAGATCACCATGATAGACAGATCCTTGAGTCGGTATAGCTGCTTGGTGCCATCCTCCTCTCTTTTACCAGCACAGGGAGCATGTTTGGGGCAAAGGAGATGTGGCTAGGGTTCCCTATACCCTGCTGACCTCCACATGCCATTTCAGCCACTTTAAGCAGATAGTATCGAGCATAATTTAGAGCAGCCTGTAATAACCTACGCTGGCAGACTGGCTTGGCACACAGACAGCCCAAAGTCAGGAAATGCAAAGATGAGCTTTGTTACCCGTGCACCTCTTTCCCTACGCTGTGTGATTTTCCATTCTAGCTGAGGAGCTGGTTTCAAATTAGCTTCAAATTCTTCTGAAGCGTGTTCCAGCTCCTAGCAAGTGACAATTCTTAAAATTACCTGATAATCACAGTTGTAACTGGGGAACAAACTCTTCTATAAAATCATAGAGGATGCCCTGAGGAAAAAATGGTAAGGGCATTGTGAATATAATTTGGGGCTCTATCAAGTAATATCGTCTATAGATCAAACCATTTTGCTGTACTTGTGTTTCAGAGCTCTTACATTCAATTTAAAGTTGGCCAATTGAACAGAGTATAAAGTAACTCCAGAGATGACAATGATGAGATCAAATAGGTGCCCTGGAAACACACTGAATTGTGAATAATGTGACAAGTCTAATCTCTTTTGTGTGTCCTTGGAGGCCAGTTTGTGATTTACATTACCTGTAAAATCAGCCATGAATGTATTTGAAACAGCAATTGCTTGAACAAGTATTATTGTTGTCATTATTCATTGCATTGGGTCCAACTCAGATCAGGGTCCCACTGTGCAAGGCATTGAACATACAAATAGTAAAAGGTGGTGCCTGCGTTGGAGAACTCAGTCTCTTTAGACAAAGTCAGACAAAGAGAGAGAAAAAAGAAATAAAACAAAAGGCACTAAAATGAAAGCTCAGATTTGGCTTTAATAATACTAAGCTCTTGGCAATTCTATTGCATTTCTCATCCATACATCTCTAAGAGCTTTACAAATATTAATTAATTAAACCTACCACCACCACCTCTGTGACGTAGGTAGATATTAGTATCCCCATTTTACAGGTAGGGAACTCAGGCACAGGGAGTTCACAAGTAAGTGACATGCCAAAGGTAACATAGTGAGCCAGTATGCAATGTTGTTGTAGCTGTGCCAGTGAGAGATCATCGATGAGAGATAAAACTGGTACTAAAAGAGACCCTTGCAAAGACATCTATGATAATAACATTTGTTTGGGCAATGTAATGTAACTATCCTAAATAGCACACTGGTTAGAGTGAAATAAATGACTCTGGGACCAATCCAATCCAATGAATCAGAGTTAACAAATCTTTTCTTCTATTTAATACTTTCAAATAGTTTTCTACATCTAATGCTCCAAATAGAGTCAGGAAGGACTGTTGCAAAAATATTCCTTTATCAAAAAATATTTATAACATCATGTTAGTTACTTTTATTATAATAGAAATGGTCCTATACCAAACTCAGAGGCCTCATGTAGTCACAAGGAAAATAACACTGCTGTCTAAATGAAGAGTAGGTTGATCACGGAGTAATCTGTCTTTGATTTTGGAATAGGTGGATAAAATAGAAAATGGTCTTTCGCAATTTAGTTCAGAGGTAGTTCTACTTTTTTAAAAAATGGCATGACGAAAGCTGATTTTCATTCTGAGGCTATTTCAGCTAGACAAGGTAGATAAGAAACTATGAAAGTGGGGAAGAAAGAATTAGAAGAAAGGGTCACTTTTATCAGAAGCAAATGTTTTTCCTGAAATCTAATCTGAATAGTTTATAAAAAGATTTTAGTTTCAAAACCTGGCTTTAAAGCACATTCAGGATGTAGAATCATGTCAGTTGAGAAATTACACGTCTCTCCAGCCAAAGCTAAATTTGGATGATTAGGTTCAAACAGAATCGAAATCAGCTGTGCCATTGCTAGCAGACTCATAAATAGAAGGAGACAAAGACATGTTTGGACCGCATGTTACTTCTACATACAGTACAATTGCTTGTCTTTCTGAAACGTTCCTAAAGTGCCAGCTTTTAAAAGATAGACATCCATGCACATAAACTTACAAACAGTTCCTTATCTACAGTTGCACACATAGTTACTGCAATTACATTAGGAGACATGTTTAAGCATGCAAGTTGCCATTTTGTGTCTGATCCAAAGCCATTTGAAGTCAATGGACCAATTGCTACTGACTTCAATGGGCTTTAGATCAGGTCTTTTGCCAACTAATCAGCTACTTGCATATGATCTCCTGATTTGCATGTGCAATGGGGCAGAGAGGTGTAAATGTGCATAGGCAATTGCATGTTTCTTTTTCTGTGTACTAATGGGCCTCCAGTTGTAGAAGTTCGGCCCTTAAAAGTTGCTTATCTGTAATTCTAATGCAAGTGAAGGCTTTCTCCCAGGCAGAATACAGAGTTAGTGTAAACTTGTTCCTCACCAAAGTGACCACTCTGATCAATAGTAATTATTAGGGACAGTAACTGAGATTTACAAAGTGGCTTAGGAAATGGAGACACATATTTTTCATTAAAATTGATGGAAGATGTGTCTAACTCCCCATGACTGTTTTTGAAAATCTCAACCTGTATATTTTAGGTAAAACCTGTCACATGTAAATCATTCATGGAGGTTTCACATTTGGTCTTTGTTTAAAGAAAACAAAAATCTGAATTAAATCATCCAGATTGATAGGGGTGTTGACAATGATGCTTAACCCTTATCAGCCATTCCTATTTAGCCATTTTACGACTTCTTCTCCCTCGAGCAAGCAGGATAGATTGATATTTTTCCCATCTGTGTAACGTCTAGGCTTCTGAAAGGGACAGTGTGATGGAAGGAACATTTGTCGATGTATCTGATGATACGTCATCTTGTTCCAGCCATCTGAGTAACTGCAAAAATCAAATCTACTTTTCACTGATTCATGCCCTTCCCTTAGCCCAAAGACTTTAATCAGAGCCAAATCACTCCAACAGTAAACACACATGGCTGAGAGGAAAGTCACACTAACCCAGGATAAAATGGGCTCACACATTCCCATGGAACCTGATGAGCTTTAGTGGAAACATTTCCCTTTGAAAACTAAAGGAAACACCTCAACACAAACTCTGTGGGCTTGGAGCTCTGTGGGCTTGGAGCTCAGATAATTTTTTTTTAACAGCTGAGTGCAGCAGAATGGAAGAAAAGATGGGTGTGAGCTTCTCTTAGTGATATTTTTGTCTTCCAAAGCCATGGAGACTATCCCTTGACTATCCTTAATCCAGAGCCTTTAATTGTTAGATAATGTTTAGCCCTTAATGAGCCCTTGTTACACTTCATCTCTTGCTCCTCAGAGGACCTGGCCATTTTGTTGTTCTGCTTGCTGCAGCATTGTGGTATCCTGCACTGGCAGGGCCAAAGCAGGAAACCTCTGCAACTAGCTCGTGTGAGTGGAACTGGTCATTGCCTCCCTCTCATTTTGTTCTGTCATTGGCACATGCAAAATCCCTGGGAGCCCTCCTCAATCTTTGCATGTCAGCAGGGGCCTTTTCTGTGCACACACAGGTTTCCAGAGACGGGATTACCCGGTGGAGGCTTCTCCCTAGCTCCTCTGGATATGGACTTCATGGATCTATCTAGACAGGAAAAAAACAAACAAACAAAAAACGGGGGTGGGGTGGGGGTGGGGAGGAATTCTGTTCACATAGAGGCAGAACCTAAAAAAATATTGTAAATCCCATATTTGTGTGGGTTTCTATATCCCCATCATCAACAACATAAAGCCTAGAAGCTTCAGTCACGAACCAGGACCCCATTTTGTTGATGCTGTACAAATACAGAACGAAAAGACAGTCACTGGCCGAAAGAGCTGGATCTACGCTGACTTTGAAGTTCTTTCCTTTTTAGGAACCTTTTGTGCAAGTTTGATACCTCCAGCCAACTCTGTGATTTTTTAATCTGAGAACTCTGAGACCATTTGGCCTTACAATTGGCAGGTTATACCCTGACCTCAATTTAGATTGTTAGCTGCCTGTTCTGAAATAATTGATCTACTGCCATATGAAATAAAAACATATGAAAGTAATACATTGAACCACCCCTGGGCTGTAGAGGTTTCTTGGTGTGTGTTTTGAGGGGTACTGAATGTTACTCTCTATATTGGAAGCAATCAGCTTATTTTTTCTTTCATCAGTGTAATGATTTACTGACTATGAGGAGCAATCTATCATTGTTTAGAACTCAAGGATTCTATTGTCTGGCACCAGGCCTTGGGCTCATTCAGATTTGGTTTCTCTCTCTTGTTTCCATTTATAGGCTGTGAGGTTACGAACACAAAAGGAAATGAATTATTCAGTCTGCTCACCTGATTGGGGAGCAATGTTAATCACAGGTGTCCACAAAAACCCACTTACAGACAGAAAAGAAGGAAAATTAACTAAAAATGAAAACATGGCTCTGTTGGCCCAGTCCTGCAAGGGTCTGAGCATCCTCAACACCCCATTAATTTAAACTGTGACAGACCCAGGCAAAGGGTCCAATCCCTCAATTTGTCCTTAGTCTGCAGCTGTTGCATACTGTACCACTGCTGCTCTTCATTGCTCATTCAAAACTTGTCAGGGTTATAACAAACAACAGTCGTGATTGATCAGGTTTTCTTATGCCAGTTTGTCAAATGGAGTAGACAACACTGATCGCAGTAGCTGATTGTTGAAATGGAAGACGATAGATGGATATATCCTTTGTGACCTTTATATAACACAGTGGTTTTCAACCTTTTTTTTTTTCATTTGTGGGCCCCTAAAAAATTTGGAATGGAGGTGCAGACCCCTTTGAAAATTCAGCAGACCCCTACCATAGAACTCTTAGACTGAAAACTGAACAGAATTCAGCTATAAATATTGCACATTTGGCATACCATTCGACGCAGCGTGAGAAAGGGTGCTAAACTGTGGGCTTCTCTGGTAATGACAGGTTTCAGAGTAACAGCCGTGTTAGTCTGTATTCGCAAAAAGAAAAGGAGTACTTGTGGCACCTTAGAGACTAACCAATTTATTTGAGCATGAGCTTTCATGAGCTACAGCTCACTTCATCGGATGCATACCGTGGAAACTGCAGCAGACTTTATATATACACAGAGAATATGAAACAATACCTCCTCCCACCCCACTGTCCTGCTGGTAATAGCTTATCTAAAGTGATCATCAGGTGGGCCATTTCCAGCACAAATACAGTTTTTCTCACCCTCCACCCCCCCACACAAATTCACTCTCCTGCTGGTGATAGCCCATCCAAGTCTGCTGCAGTTTCCACGGCACGCATCTGATGAAGTGAGCTGTAGCTCACGAAAGCTCATGCTCAAATAAATTGGTTAGTCTCTAAGGTGCCACAAGTACTCCTTTTCTTTTTGCGAATACAGACTAACACGGCTGTTACTCTGAAACCTATCTTTACACAGTGTGCATGATAATCAAGTTGGGCTATTTCCTGCACAAATCCAGGTTTTCTCACATCCCCCCACCCCCATACACACACAAACTCACTCTCCTGCTGGTAATAGCTCATCCAAACTGACCACTCTCCAAGTTTAAATCCAAGTTAAACCAGAACATCTGGGGGGGGGGGTAGGAAAAAACAAGAGGAAACAGGCTACCTTGCATAATGACTTAGCCACTCCCAGTCTCTATTTAAGCCTAAATTAATAGTATCCAATTTGCAAATGAATTCCAATTCAGCAGTTTCTCGCTGGAAATCCAGACTCCAGCGAGAAACTGCTGAATTGGAATTCATTTGCAAATTGGATACTATTAATTTAGGCTTAAATAGAGACTGGGAGTGGCTAAGTCATTATGCAAGGTAGCCTGTTTCCTCTTGTTTTTTCCTACCCCCCCCCCCCCCCAGATGTTCTGGTTTAACTTGGATTTAAACTTGGAGAGTGGTCAGTTTGGATGAGCTATTACCAGCAGGAGAGTGAGTTTGTGTGTGTATGGGGTGGGGGGGATGTGAGAAAACCTGGATTTGTGCAGGAAATAGCCCAACTTGATTATCATGCACATTGTGTAAAGAGTTGTCACTTTGGATGGGCTATCACCAGCAGGAGAGTGAATTTGTGTGGGGGGGTGGAGGGTGAGAAAAACTGTATTTGTGCTGGAAATGGCCCACCTGATGATCACTTTAGATAAGCTATTACCAGCAGGACAGTGGGGTGGGAGGAGGTATTGTTTCATATTCTCTGTGTATATATAAAGTCTGCTGCAGTTTCCACGGTATGCATCCGATGAAGTGAGCTGTAGCTCACGAAAGCTCATGCTCAAATAAATTGGTTAGTCTCTAAGGTGCCACAAGTACTCCTTTTCTTTCTGGTAATGACAACACTTTTGGGTTTTGACCTGTAGACAGGGGTATTTACATACTCTGATCAGAAAAATGGACTATCTTTTCTGGGATTTAAACTTTATTTTCATAATGACCTTTCGCAGATCCCTTAGATATAGTCTGCGGACTCCCAGGGGTCTGCATGCCACAGGTTGAAAACCATTGACATATTTAGACAAAAACAAATTTAATCTGTATTGAAACCTTATTCACTCAGCTGATACAGAGATACTTTATTGCATCCTGCATGCTTTTATTAATATAAGGCCGGATTTTGCCATCCTCCAGGAAAACCTGCCGAGGAGTAACAGGAATACAGTAATATCTGTAGAATTCTCCTTGCAGAATTCTTCCAGTGGGCTCAAAGTTTCCCACCCAATGGACAAAGTTCCCATGTCGTCCCGATGGGTTTTGGATGAGCCCCACAGACAACAATTACAAATATAAATAATAATCCAAACTCTCCAAGGCACTGTTCCAATATTCCTTTATCAGAAGCAGTAAATTCATATTTTAGTCTATTCAAATATTTTTCCTGTTGTCCTTCTGGCCTCTTTGTGTGTGTAAAGAAGATTACAGGGTTGGAGCTTTATCCTTTGTCCAAAGTTCAACCAAATATGCATAACATCTGCCAATAACTGCCTTTTGCTCTTCCATTGTAGCTCCTTGTACCACTCCTTTGCTGTGCTCAGGTTGTTCCTATGTATTTACATGTACAGCCATTTAGCAATTTTCCTAAATTGGGCTCATTGCAGGGGTAAGTGGGTGAAATTTAATAATCTGCTATACAGATCAGACTTTAAGATTTAATGGTCCTTTTGGCCTTAAACTCTATGAATCTATGAAAATAAACTCAGTTTCTGGCTCTTTGCTATCTAATACCCCCTTTCCACTAGCGTTACCTTTTTATTTTGAATGGAAGGGGACAAGCTAGATCTCAAATTGGCAAGAAGTGTCATGTGAATGAATTTCTTTATAAATTTAATTATTTGACCTTATGTATAAGCAAACAAAGTCTTCTGTAATCAGGAGCACACTGATCTGGGTTATTTGGTAAATATGAATAAGTACTATTTGCCAATAAAACAACATTGGGGGAGGGGTAGCTGAATTTAAAATTGAATAGACTCCTTCTTTCCCCATTACATGTCAGACAGTCAATGAAAGTGACTAAAACCACCATAAAATTATACCAGGCTGAATTTGCACCAATCATACAGGTGGTTGATGACTTCAGAAGAATTTTATATGTTTTATTGGAAGGTGATGGTAGCTGATGACCCTACTTCTGCTATATCCCTGTATGCCAAAAAGTATTGTGACTACATCAAAAAGAAAAGGAGTACTTGTGGCACCTTAGAGACTAACCAATATATTTGAGCATGAGCTTTCGTGAGCTACAGCTCACTGCATCCGATGAAGTGAGCTGTAGCTCACGAAAGCTTATGCTCAAATAAATTGGTTAGTCTCTAAGGTGCCACAAGTCCTCCTTTTCTTTTTGCGAATACAGATTAACACGGCTGTTACTCTGAAACCTGACTACATCAGTTATTCTCTTACAGAACTTCCCTTTGGTGTAAAATCCATGGGCCAGATCCTCAGTTGGTGTGAATGGGCATAGCTCCACTTTCTTCCTTATATTCTGCCCAATATTTTCATCCATCATACTGAACCCTAATGAATACTTTGCAGTCCCCCCTACTAATTTACCTAAGGACGCTTACAAATATTTCCCACTCTTCTCCATCCTTTTTGGCCTTGCTTATGAATATCTGAACATTGAATCTTTCTGGATTAAAGTGAAAATATCAACAATTTGAAGCTGAAGTGATGCCAATATATTGATCACTTAAATAGACTGGCAATCCTGGAGTTTGTATGATTGGGACCATTAAAAACTGATCCATTCACTACAGGTACATGCAGTAATCTCTGTCTTTTTCTATAGTAGACTAATGTATGGATGTACTGCATTCACTGTAGAGTGATAAATGAGGAGTTTTTAATGCCATTCACTACCTTGATTTTGTTCTGATTTCTGGCACAAAAAACTAACTGGGGAAAACTGAAGTTATTATTAATGTCCCTGAAAAAATTCTTGTTTGAACTAGAGCATGACTTTTAGAAAAACTTCTAGTCTTGATTTTAAAAATTGCTAGTGATGAAGAATGCACGACAACCCTTGGTAAATTGTTCCAATGGTTAATTACTCTTACTGCTGAAAATTTCCAGTCTGAATTTAAATATTTATGCAATTCACTTAGTCCATCAAACCTAATAAAAATGTTATGAGCATAGTGATTATGTCGAGCAAGAAATTCCATAAAATACATAAGCTCTTGCTTTTAAGGTTTAATAAGAATGACAGAGTGCTAGAAACATCAGGATGCAGGAATATAATCTGGTATAAATATCTTCATTTTTGAACTGCCTAAATATAGAGGCCCTATTACAGTGGGTCCTTCCCCTGGGCCTTTCCATGCCTCGATTTTGGCTTCATCCATTTCTCTCAATGGATTCACCACGACATTGGAGGATCAGATGTCCTAGTTTTTGTGTGGCAGCCATTGTGGGGCTTAGTGCTGAGTCTGGCTATAATCAAAGTCTGTTTTACAACACCTGGCACTGGCTGTAAATTAACTGTAGAATGCACTGCAGTCAGTGAGCCAACAAAGGCTACAGTCCTGCAGCCCATTGTCTCAGGAATATTCCCACTGAAGTCAATGGGACTGTTTGCCCTGGTGAGAAGTGTTTATTTGAGTAAGGGTTGCGGGATCAGGCCGCACAGAGTTAGGGGCCATATCCTCAGCTGGTATAAATCAGACTACCTCCCTGGGTATCAATGGACCAAATAGTGATTTACACCAACTTAGTATTTGGCCCTCTACCTTTTTCATTTGTTTGTTTTTGCATCAAAATGCCTGCTTACTTTGTGGATCTGTATATCAGACAGGGTCTGATTCTGCAAATTTTTAAGGGTGAAACCCTTGCCCCATTGAAGTGAATGGCAAAACTCCCACTGACTTCAGTAAGCCTAGGATTTTCTGTCTGGAGCATCTACTGATATGTGTTTCATGGCCTTCAACTCCCATTGACTTCAGTGGTTTCAGGGTGCTCACTCACTACGTCGCATGATTGGGCACAATGTTTGTAGCACTAGCAACCACTTCATCATCCCTCCCCACTGATTCTCCTTCTTCCTGATCATTATTTTATTGGGCTTTTTACTACACTTTAATAGATACTAACCAGCTGTAGTGCATAATATTTAATGGAATGAATGTTCATGCAACTATATGCATGTATATTTTTGGTTGCTGCTTTAATCTAAGAAGAAATATGAATATATGAATAACACGATTCTATAATTATTTCTATTATTGCTTTTTTACATGGGATCTCACAAAACAATGGAAAAGAGAAAGTTTAATTAAGAAATTCAGGCATCCATTATTTATGGGATGGGACCAGCAGTCATTTGAGCAACTGAGAACAGAGTTAAGTTTGCAAAAGTCAGATACTTTTTGGGTGAGTCATTAGTTACAAGCCCCTTGGCATGCCCTTTTAACACCTGTAGGAAGTATCTTTTATTATAAGAGAAAAATCCAAAGGGATTTATAACCATTAGGGGTATTTTGTTCTTTGTTAAACCCATAGAAACATGATAAGAGATGCATGAAATTTAGTGCTTTGGTACTCATAGGGTCTTTGGCTTTCTTCATGCCCCCTAAAATATATCACTAAGGGTGATGCCTTCACCACTATTACATTTCTCTTTTGAAGGTGCAAAACTCCCATTGACCTCAGTGGGTTTGAGTTGGGCATAGGCCGTGGTGAGTTCTCTGCACAGGGGTGAATTTCATCCCCATAGTAGTAAGTCTATGGAAGGACCCACATACAGCTTAAACTCCTAATACAGGGCTTAAGCAGTGCATTGCATGCATAAGGAAAAAAAGGTTCATTCCATCAACAGTCTCAGCAGTTTAACTAGAGTCTGTGATCTTTTACTTCCATTGGTTTTATACTGGTGAAACTTCACTGACTTCAGTGGACTTACTCTTGGAACTCAGGCCTGTGTGTGTGTGTGTGTGTGCTTATGGAGAGCAGTGATATTGCTATATTGCTATGGGGAAGTAAGCCAACACGTTATAGTGGTTAGTGACTCAGTTCAAGAATCAGCCACTCTTAAACCCAACAAACATAGTACAATAGTCTTGTAATGCAATGACCAATTACTTTAATATCTCAGAAGATTGGTGTGGCAATAAACCCTAAGGATGACCTGGATAACCTTTGGATTTTGTGCTTTATTTCAACATGTTAGCTTTAAAGGTCTTCTGGGACTTTAATGCCAGGGCTACAAAGTCTACCATAGCTGTAGATTAGATAGAATTATTCCTGATTTCTGCTTCCCTCTGACCTGGAGAGTCTTTAGAAATAAAATCCATTCATTTTATCAGTTCAGCTTCTTAATAATAAAGCAGTCATTGCCTTCTTGACTTATGTTGAAAATCCTAACTTTTTAAAAAATAAAATCTCTCCGAAGTTTTATAATCAATGCAGGGTATAAATAATATGATCCTTTGATTATATTTTTAAGAGCAACACTGCGCATGATCCCTTCAAACTAAATTCAGGTAATACTGATGGGAGAATACTGCCTGGGCCATTAGGGGGGTTATGAACCAGGGATCTAAAAAGTTAAAAGTATGACCCTTTATTGTTTGAACTACAAGACTACCTCCTTTATCTGGCAGCTGTAGAAGACTGTTCTCTTACATGGACCAGCCATCAGATGGGGACAAACACCCACAATCACTGTTGAGTACACTTACTATTTCAATTTCAACAGCAAAAAATTGACATTTTTTTCTGCTGCTTTTCAGGGTCTGGTATGAAGAGAGGGAAGGAGAGAAGTGCATTATGTTGTGATGATCATCAGACATGACCATATTCAACAATAGGGGGAACAAGGCTTCACTGCTATTACTCAGTTACAAAAAGGACAGATCTTTAAAAAGTAAAATAGGTCCCTTCTGATGGCTGCCATGATGTTGGCAAATCTCTGAAACTATACATAAAGTCAGCAAATAAGGTATGCAATGGCAAGAGCTAACCTGGGCTCCTCCCATCCACTTCCACAGGACTTATAACCAGATAAGAGCACCAAGAAAACAACA
Source organism: Lepidochelys olivacea (assembly GCF_965140295.1). Classification (NCBI taxonomy): domain Eukaryota; kingdom Metazoa; phylum Chordata; order Testudines; family Cheloniidae; genus Lepidochelys; species Lepidochelys olivacea. The sequence goes on along the minus strand of NC_140412.1, from coordinate 172,179,909 downwards.
GTGGCAACTCTGCTCTTTTGTTCTGTTTTGGGAACTGGAAACTGAGCGGTTCCCATGAAATTAAGGAAACAAAACCCTTTTCTCTTTAATAGGTTTATTATTAGTTGTTTTGTTCAGTCACGGTTCAGCTGGAACATGGAACAAATGAAACACTGGGACAAATTGACCTGAAGAAGAAATTCAAACTGGCCTAGGGCAACAGAGAAGCTTTTATTGATTTATTTGTATTCTCCTCCAGCCCCACACTGCTGCCTCTCTAGTACCTATTGTGAATAATGTGACAAAATAATCCTCAATCAACTGCTGTGCCTAAGTGCTTAAGATACTCGAAATTTCAGAGATGTTGGTTGATTCACCTGTCCTAGCACCTGTGCCTCTTCTTTTTCCCCGCTCCTTCTTTTGCAAACTTAGTAGCACCTTTCTGTGCAGGTTGGTGAGGGCGCCCCAGGGGGAGAGGCCTCACAGGAGAAATAAGAAAGCTTGAAAACACAAAAATGAAAATATTTTTTGGTTGCCAGTATCTGGTTTTTGGGTTTCCAGTTTTTTTAATAAAAACCTGCAAACCGCTGAAGACAAATTTCAGTGAATACAAAAACGTCTTAGTTTTCGTTGAATTTTTTTGCAGCTCAAAATACATTTTCTAATTAGCTTTATTTATAAGCACTATCAATACCCTTTTAATTCCAGGCATGAGCCAACTACCTTCTGGGATTTGGTTGACACTTCACCCAGGGACATAGTAGTTCATAGATGTAGGTTACAGGCTATTTATTATAAAGCAGCATTTCCCAGATATTTGAAAGCTGAGTTTTCCCTTTTGGAAATTAAACCAACTGCATGCCCCTCTGAAACTTTGCCATGTATTGCTAAAGGACTACCTCTGTTAATGTCTACCTCTTCTTCTATACTCTGTCCCAAGCAGGTCCCTCATGTCTTCCCCCTCCCCCATGCACTCAGTACTGCTACATAAGTGCTACTGTAGGTCTTTATAATATGATACTTCTCATCCTTTCTGATGTGGTTTGATGTCTAGTGAAATAGTTCACAAAATGTTGATATTTAACGTATCATCATTAGCACCTGAGTTAGCTCCCATTGGGAAGTTCACACCTCTCAGCATTATTGTTTCAGGGTCTCTGCAAACTCATGTATGTATATATCTGCATGGGTTATACTCAATTCACCTTTTGAAGGTTTCCTTCAAAAAGGAAAGTCACATATCTTTTCAGCCTCAGCAATGCACTGAGGAGCCAAAAGCTCTGTGTTGTGTTGTTTTTCATTGTAGATGTTATTATTGACTTTTTTATTTTCTTGCACTGTAATTTCAACTGCCTGTTGGGAATAGTCTTTAAATAGCTAGCTGCTACTGTGATATTTGGTAAAGAACAATGGAAAACAAACTCCTTCTGTTACCTTTTGTAAGGTTTTTTATTTTTCTTGGTGATTCATCTCACTAGTTTTTTGTCCCTGTTTCAAGAGCCAAAAAACAGCCATTGGTTACCTCTCCAATGTCTGATGAAAGAAACAAGATTCTTTTTGCACCACAAATTGGCCACTGGTATACAGAGAACTGGGGTTTCCACATGACCCAGTGCAAGTGTCAACAAGCAGACTTGAATTAATGGAGCCACTTTCACACACATTTGAGTGGAAGGAGGATTTGGAAATCAAAAGATTGCCAATTGATCAAGAGCTAAGGAAAGAACAAACTTGCAAGTATCAGTATAGGGATTGTGGGGGAGAAAAATCAACAAATGAAGGAATGATGGAGATGTGACTCACTGATAGGAACTGTGGAGTTCATATCTTTTAAGGATCGGTAAGAGAAGACCAGTGAAGGATGTCCAAGATTTAAGGACAGCAAGGTCACATTTGATTAGAAACAATGGCTACTGCCCCAAAAGGGGTCTTGATGGCAGAGTCATCCTTTTCCATCTACACCACTAAATACCTCTCAGAATCACAGTCTGATTCCTAGTCTTTACCAGGCCCTTGACTGTTTCCCAAAGGCATGATTGTACTCATTGCTAAAAGATGTCACAAATGCGTATAAATTATTATATTTCAAAAATGTATTATATTGTATTATCAATAGGGAAACAGTAGATACATATGTAATGAGGGCAGGGTTAGGTATTGTGTCCTACCTTAACTTTGCCAATTCATGATTTTTTTATTACATTTTCTTGACTTTGGAGTATTTCACTTTGTACACAGTTCTTCTTTTAACATATATATTTTAACTGAATGTGGTGTACACACACAGACAGACAGACAGACAGACAGATCTGGTTAAAAAAATCCCCGTGGAAAGTTTATCCACTGGAAAATGCCAGTTTATCAAAATTGAATTTTTTCACAAGAATATATTGGTTTCCACAATATTTAGGAGGAAAACATTGAAATGAAGCATTGTGACCAAACCAGAAAAGAAAGTTTAGCTCTTTATTTTGAAATGACGTTGTTTCAAGATTTATTTTTTATTATATTGTACATTACAATATAATATAAACTGAATTGACAAATGTTCTTCTGATGGCTGTATGCAGTATATATTGCTGACAGCATTGGGCTACAATATATCAGGCAAACAACCTATGTTAATACAATGTTGTGGGTGAGACATTAAACACGGTAAAAAAACAAACAAGCAGACACAGACACACACACAATTTGATATCCAGACACACATGATTCAATCAATTTGTAAGCACCTAGAAGATAATAAGGTTATAAGGAATGGCCAGCATGAATTTGTCAAAAACAAATCCTGCCCAACCAACTACATTTCCTTCTTTGACATGGTAACTGGCCTAGTGTAGGGGAGGAAGCAGTAGGCATGATATATCTTGTTTTCAGTAAGGCTTTTGGCACAATCCCACATCATATTCTCATAAGCAAACTAGGGATCAAACTAGTCTAGATCAGGGGTTCTCAAACTTCATTGCATTGTGAGCGTGAGCCCTTCTGTCAACAAAAATTACTACATGACCCCAGGAGGGGGAACTGAAGCCCTGCCACCTTGGGCAGGGAGGGGGCCAAAGCCAAATCTCAAGGGCTTCATCCCTGAAGGGGGGGCCTGTAACCTGAGCCCTGCTGCCCAGGGCTGAAGCCGAAGCCTGTGCCCCAGACAGTGGGGCTTGGGCTTCAGCTTTGACCCCAGCCAGTCTAACGCCAGACCTGGCGACCCCATTAAAATGGGGTCCTGACCCACAGTTTGAGAACTGCTGGTCGAGATGAAATTACTATAAGGTGGGTGGATAACTGATTGAAAGGCAGTACTCAAAGAGTAGTTATCAATGGTTCACTGTTAAACTGGGAGGCCAAATCTAATGGGAACCCACGGAGTAAGTCCTCGGTCCTGTATTCAATATTTTCATTATTGACATGGATAATGGAGTGGAGCGTATGCTTATAAAATTTGCAGATAAACCAAACTGGGAGGGGTTGCAAGACTTTGAAGGACAGGATTAGAAGTCAAAATGACTTTGATGAATTGGAGAATTGGTCTGAAATCAACAAGATGAGATTCAGTAAAGACAAGTGCAAAGTATTTCACCTAGGAAGGAAAAATCAAATGTACAGCCACCGAATGGGGAATAACTGGCTAGTTGGTAGTACTGTTGAAAAGGATTTGGGGGTTATACTGGATCACAAGCTGAATACGAGTCAACAATGTAATGCAATTGTGAAAAAGGCTAATATCATTCTGGATAACAGGAATGTTGTATGTAGTACATGGGAAGTAAGTACCCCATTCTATCAGCACTGGTGAGGCCTCTCCTGGAGTACTGTGTCCAGTTCTGGGCTGCACACTTTAAGAAAGATGTGGACAAATTGGAGAGTCAGAGGAGAGCAATGAAAATTATAAAACATGGCCTATGAGGAAAGTTTAACAAAACTGGCATGTTTAGTCTTGAAAAAAGAGGCTGGGAGGGGCTGATAACAGTTTTCAAATATGTTAAGGGCTATTATAAAGGCTGTGATCAATTGTTCTCCGTGTCCACTCAAGATAGGACAAAGAGTAATGAGCTTAATCTGAGGCAAGGGAGATTTAGGTTAGATACCAGGAAAAACTTTCTAACTGTAAGGTTAGGTAAGCTCTGGAACAGGCTTCCAAGGAAGGTTGTGAAATCCCCATCATTGCAAGTTTTAAAGAACAGTCTGGACAAACACCTGTCAGGGATGGTTTAGTTTACTTGGTCTTGCCTCAGCAGAGGGGGCTGGACATGATGAGTTCTCAAGGTCCCTTCTAGCCCTACATTTCTAGTATTCTATAGATATATAGGCTCCTATATTTATCCATATTTACACTCCTAATGAAAGTATATTTTTAATAATAATATATTTTCAAACATGTTGAGCCCTTGAAGCACCCATTGACTTCGCTGGGAATTGTGGGGGCTCAGAATTTCTGAAAATTAAGCACTTCTGCGCCTAATTACAGTTTTAGAAGCCTACCTTCAGGTACCCAAATCTGAAAAGTGTGGCCACATATATGTGTATCTATCTATAACAATAGTTAGATAATGATATATATGATGTACTGGTTGGAATCCATTATAATTTTTCTACTAAATCATGTACAATATATATGGATTTTTTTTTCTGCCTTGCTTGCTGTAGCTATACCAGGACAAACAGCTCTCATTAAAGGACCAGATACCTTGAACAGTTATTTTGACATTGTGTTTATGTTCACTAATTTGCTTCCTTTCCCCCCACCTCCCTAGAGAGCCCTGCCAAAAGCTGCCTTTGGCTGCTAATAAAAGGCAGTGAATAGAAAAATCTGATTAATGTTTTCATGAAGATAATTAGAGACATTTTTATTAGCTTCAGATAGATCATTTCTGCAGATATTTTATAAGATTAGCCTGCAGAGTTTACTGCAGATTTTACACCCAGCCTCCTGCCTCCCTGAAATGGCTGTACTTGCTGTTACTGTGCCCCTCATAAGGCTTTATGGAAATATGCTTATGAACATATATATATGACATGACTGGAATATGTTTTATGCTACATATGCCATGTAACATATCTCTGTAAAAGTTATGAATTACTAAATCTATTCATCCTATTTGTATGCATGTGTCATTATCGTATTCGAAGTTATGAATATTGGCTTGTATACTTTTTTAATTTTAAATAACCTTAGTAAGGCATTTGGTCAGCTTCTTTAGAAAGGAATTTGCAAGTTAAGTGCCCAGTCAAGAAGCATTTAATGCACAATGGATCTTTGAAGGCTCCAATCCACATAGGAAGTCTACCTGAGGACGTTCAAGGTAGCATGTAAGCAGTGGCTGCTGCCTGTAAGTTCTGAGTCATGCATGGACATGTGACTTGCCCATGTGACTCCAAAACTCCATCTTGGAGCTGGACTTTGCATAGGAGAGAGGAGGGGGTCTCCACCCACAAGAGAAAGTCTATTTAAGTCCATGAGAGATCCCTCCATTTGTCTTCAGCTGGCTCAAGAGAGAGCCTCTCCATCCCCAAGGATACCTGAAAGAAACTGGAACAAAGGACAGTAAATACAGGGGGTGTGAGTGATTGCTGGACCCAGACTAGAAGGAGACTAGTCTGTAAAAGGAAGCTTACTGGAATTCCTCTGAGGGTGAGGTTTTATCTGTATTCAGTTTTCTTAGACATAGACTTGTGTGTTCTATTTTATTTTGCTTGGTAACTCACTTTGTTCTGTCTGTTACTGCTTGGAACCACTTAAATCCTATACTCACTTTTTACTTATTAATTAACCCAGAGTATGTATTAATACCTGGGGGGCGGGAGTGGGCAAACAGCTGTTCATATATCTCTATCAGTGCTATAGAGGGCGAACTATTTATGAGTTTACCCTGTATAAGCTTTATACAGGGTAAAACGGATTTATTTGGGATTTGGACCCCATTGGGAGTTGAGCAACTGAGTGTTAAAGACAGGAACACTTCTTAAGCTGCTTTCAGTTTAAGCCTACAGCTGTTAGGGGACGTGGTTCAGACCTGGGTCTGGGTTTGCAACAGGCTAGCGGGTCTGGCTCAAACCAGGCAGGGCACTGAAGTCCCAAGCTGGGAAGGCAGGGAAAACAGGGGCAGAAGTAGTCTTGGCACATCAGTTGGCAGCCCCAATGCGGTTTCTGTGATCCAACCCGTCACACTTGCCAGTCCTGCATTACCATCCAAGAGTGTCCTGAGCTGTATTCACATTTGTTTTCCTCTTGGGTGTTTAGAGGACCCAACACAACATATAGGTTTCTACTTCCTTTTAAGAAAAACAAACAGGAATGTGGCCTAAGCAACATATGTTCATGTTTATGTTTGAGAAGACTGCACTTTATATTAAGTGGGCCTGATTCTCCTCACACTGTTTTGGACTAGTATGAGTCCATTGACTTTCATAGCATTACTTTATATTTTTGTCGGTTTAAGTAGGAGGGGAGGCCTGCTTGCTTCCAGAGACCTCTAAGCTCCCTTTTATCTTGTCTTTCTCTCTTGACTCCAGCAGCTGGCACCTTTCCCCCCTTGCCTCCTTCCAGGGTGCTAGAACAATTTTTATAGTGGGGGTTCTGAAAGCCATTGAAGCAAACTGTAAACCCTGTATATAATGGAAACCACTTCAAGCACCTGCACCCTAGTTCATGCCTCCTTCACCTTGCTTCCCTATGTCTCACTTCTCTACTGTCTGCTGAAGAAGGAACAAAAACCTGCTTCACTCTACTCTTCCTTCCCTACTGTTTCAAGGGTCAGGGAGAGAAGATTCCTGGGAACTGGGCTCCAGGAAGATAAGCCCCATAAAATCCTACTGCCCATAAGCGGCACCAGCAGGTAGGCACAGGGCGTAAGGTGGGGAAGAGAGTCAGTCAAACATGATCACCTCATATTAAAGATTTATTTGTGCATAGGGGTTTTATTTACATGTTGTTTAAAATGTATGTCCTGGAATTTTGCCATAAAAAATGTGCTTGTATTTTTTGTGATCAGATGCATATTTTCTTTTTGAATATGTTGATGTTGAATTTTTTGCCAGCCCACAAAAACATGTTAGAATCTTGATAAAACAGCAAGAACAGATTGCTTACTGGAAAAAGGATGAAGGCTAAAAATCAGAAAAATGCCCCAGCCTTTGTTTTACCTATCATGGGCCAAATTAATTCCTGGTGTAGCTTCATTGATCTGAATAGAGTTAGGCCAAAGAAGAATTGGGCTCATCTATTTAGTTCAGCAGGTGATACTGTAAATCTGCACAGGTTCACTGTGACATAGAAAATAACAGTGGAGCTTATTTTTTCTCATAATCAACCCACTATTATTTGATTATAGCTATATTTAGTTTTGCTACACTAAATCTATAGCAGCATTTAGCATCTGTGTTCATTTCCCCCAGAGGATGGATAGGGTAGCAATTTTTGCAAACATAATTGTCATTTTTTAAAAATTGGCTTATTAAATGTATTTCTTCTCCCTTTCAAAAAGAAATGACACAATCAAGACATGAGACAAAGATGCTTAGTTTAATTGCATTTCTTTGGCATACACAATGTGTTTGCTTTCTCTCCCTGCAGTAATAAGAAAGCCGGTGAAAAACATTAAAAAAAAAAAACCCCAAACCAAATCTTTGGTATCTTAAGATAAAGTTCTTATATGGCCCCCATTACTGTAGTATCTGAGAATCTAATCTTTAGCGTATTTATGCTCACAACATTCCTATGAGGTAAAGAAGTGCTATTATCCCAGATGGGGAACTGAGCCACAGAAAGATTAAAGTAAAGGAGTACTTGTGGCACCTTAGAGACTAACAAATTTATTTGAGCATAAGCTTTCGTGAGCTACAGCTGACTTCATCGGATGCAGCATGCGATGAAGTGAGCTGTAGCTCATGAAAGCTTATGCTCAAATAAATTTGTTAGTCTCTAAGGTGCCACAAGTACTCCTTTTCTTTTTGCAGATACAGACTAACACGGCTGCTACTCTGAAACCTGACAGAAAGATTAAGTCACTTACCCAAAATCAATCAAGTAGTCTGTGGTGGAGCATAGAGTTTAGCTCTGGTCTCCCACATACCAGGCTAGTGCCCTAATCACTAAATCAGGGGTAATTAACAGGGGAACTGCAGGCCAAATCCAGGCTGCCAGATGCTTTTGAATGGACCCCCAAAATCTTTTTATTTACTTATTATTATCTTTATATATTTTTATTATTTTCTCTGCAGTCTGAACCTTCACTATACTTGACCAAGAAATTTGGACCTTGACTAAAAATAATTGACTACTCTTGTTCTAGGCCCATCCATCCTCTCTAAATGCCTAACTTCAGCCAGGCTTATGCAGGCCACTTCTGTCTGAAACCCAGGTGCAGGGCCCTAATAGTAGAAACTCCTCCAAAGAATAGAAGCAGCAGGAAAAAGTGGTTGCAGCCTCATTCCACCAGATAGGGGGCCTGTGACACGGCTTAATGCCCATCCCCTGCAGGGCAAGGGAAAGAACAGCAGCCATTCATGCTCTGCACCTGGAAGGTAATTAACTAATTTCCTCCAGGCCAGAAGAGGTGGATCTATGCCTTATAAGTAGATTCAGGGAAGTCAGTTGGGTACAGACGAGACAAGTTTTGGTGGCAAGAGAAGCCCTTGGATAGCGATTAACTAGACAGGTAACAATGGAGGAAGAACATACAGGACCAGGTTAGGCTCCTGTAGAGGAAGTCCTGAGGTAGAACCAATCAGAAAATGACACTGAAGCTTGAGAGGGGTGGAAGGGCTACTAGTTTGAAGATTTGCTGAACTATTATTTGGACTTGTTTGCCCTACCCTGGAAGGGTTTAGGCTTTTACATGACCTGGTCAGAGGGCTAAATCACAGAACACTCAGAGAGGGAGTCAAGAGAAGATGCAGATTTGAGGGAGAGCCCAATGGAAGGCACCAGAAATGAAGACCCCCTGCAATGTTGCATCCAAGCATGAGGTATCACCCTAGAAGTGTGGCCATGTGCTTATAGGGCTGTACGCAGCCAAAGTGTGAGATACAGCAGCTAGGTAGAGAATGTGCTAATTCAACAAAGCTACTTCCATGAACCTCAGCCATAAACTAAAGCTTCTGCTGGAAGAGCACTCTGAGGGAAGGCAGGGCTGGTAACACTGTTTTCCTTACTGCAGGATTACTCAGCCTTGGGATGCAGAGGCTCATGCAAGCACAGGAAGTTATATCCCATTCCCTGCCTCATCTTCAGTGACTGACCCAAAGAATTCCACAGCATGGAAAGAAATAAAGATCTCTGATAAAAAATGGCCCTAGACACAGAGTGTACATTTCCCCAAGGTGTGGGTGGAGGCATTTGCATGACCTGAAATTTGGATCAAGTCTATTGCATTGGCAATAAGAGATATGGCAGTGTGGCAGAGTTGTAAGAAAGATCTTTACTGTTGTCATAAATATAAAGGGAAGGGTAAACACCTTTAAATCCCTCCTAGCCAGAGGAAAAACCCTTTCACCTGTAAAGGGTTAAGAAGCTAAGACAATCTCACTGGCACCTGACCAAAATGACCAATGAGGAGACAAGATACTTTCAAAGCTGGAGGGAGGGGGGAAACAAAGGGTTCTCTCTGTCTGTGTGTCTTTTGCCAGGACCAGAGCAGGAATGCTGATCGGAACTCCTGTAAAGGGTTAATCATAGAATCATAGAACATCAGGGTTGGAAGGGACCTCAGGAGGTCATCTAGTCCAACCCCTGGCTCAAAGCAGGACCAATCCCCAACTAAATCATCCCAGCCAGGGCTTTGTCAAGCCTGACCTTAAAAATATCTAAGGAAGGAGATTCCACCACCTCCCTAGGTAACGCATTCCAGTGTTTCACCACCCTCCTAGTGAAAAAGTTTTTCCTAATATCCAACCTAAACCTCCCCCACTGCAACTTGAGACCATTACTCCTTGTTCTGTCATCAGCTACCACTGAGAACAGTCTAGATCCATCCTCTTTGGAACCTCCTTTCAGGTAGTTGAAAGCAGCTATCAAATCCCCCCTCATTCTTCTCTTCCGCAGACTAAACAATCCCAGTTCCCTCAGCCTCTCCTCATAACTTATGTGTTCCAGTCCCCTAATCATTTTTGTTGCCCTCCGCTGGACTCTTTCCAATTTTCCCACATCCTTCTTGTAGTGTGGGGCCCAAAACTGGACACAGTACTCCAGATGAGGCCTCACCCCAATGTTGAATAGAGGGGAACGATCACTTTTCTCGATCTGCTGGCAATGCCCCTACCTATACATCCCAAAATGCCATTGGCCTTCTTGGCAACAAGGGCACACTGTTGACTCATATCCAGCTTCTCGTCCACTGTAACCCCTAGGTCCTTTTTTGCAGAACTGCTGCCAAGCCATTCGGTCCCTAGTCTGTAGCGGTGCATGGGATTCTTCCGTCCTAAGTGCAGGACTCTGCACTTGTCCTTGTTGAACCTCATCAGATTTCTTTTGGCCCAATCCTCTAATTTGTCTATGTCCCTCTGTATCCTATCCCTACCCTCCAGCGTATCTACCACTCCTCCCAGTTTAGTGTCATCTGCAAACTTGCTGAGGGTGCAATCCACACCATCCTCCAGATCATTTATGAAGATATTGAACAAAACCGGCCCCAGGACTGACCCTTGGGGCACTCCACTTGATACTGGCTGCCAACTAGACATGGAGCCATTGATCACTACCGGTTGAGCCCGACAATCTAGCCAACTTTCTATCCACCTTATAGTCCATTCATCCAGCCCATACTTCTTTAACTTGCTGGCAAGAATACTGTGGGAGACCATGTCAAAAGCTTTGCTAAAGTCAAGAAACAACATGTCCACCGCTTTCCCCTCATCCACAGAGCCAGTTATTTTGTCATAGAAGGCAATTAGGTTAGTCAGGCATGACTTGCCCTTGGTGAATCCATGCTGACTGTTCCTGATCACTTTCCTCTCCTCTAAGTGCTTCAGAATTGATTCCTTGAGGACCTGCTCCATGATTTTTCCAGGGACTGAGGTGAGGCTGACTGGCCTGTAGTTCCCAGGATCCTCCTTCTTCCCTTTTTTAAAGATGGGCACTACATTAGCCTTTTTCCAGTCGTCCGGGACTTCCCTGGATCGCCATGAGTTTTCAAAGATAACAGCCAATGGCTCTGCAATCACATCTGCCAACTCCTTTAGCACTCTCGGATGCAGCGCATCTGGCCCCATGGACTTGTGCTCGTCCAGCTTTTCTAAATAGTCCTGAACCACTTCTTTCTCTACAGAGGGCTGGTCACCTCCTCCCCATGCTGTGCTGCCCAGTGCAGTAGTCTGGGAGCTGACCTTGTTCGCGAAGACAGAGGCAAAAAAAGCATTGAGTACATTAGCTTTTTCCACATCCTCTGTCACTAGGTTGCCTCCCTCATTCAGTAAGGGGCCCACACTTTCCTTGACTTTCTTCTTGTTGCTAACATACCTGAAGAAACCCTTCTTGTTACTCTTAACATCTCTTGCTAGCTGCAACTCCAGGTGTGATTTGGCCTTCCTGATTTTACTCCTGCATGCCCGAGCAATATTTTTATACTCTTCCCTGGTCATTTGTCCAATCTTCCACTTCCTGTAAGCTTCTTTTTTGTGTTCAAGATCAGCAAGGATTTCACTGTTAAGCCAAGCTGGTCGCCTGCCATATTTACTATTCTTTCTACACATCGGGATGGTTTGTCCCTGTAACCTCGATAAGGATTCTTTAAAATACAGCCAGCTAATAAGCAATCTAGTTAGATATGTGTTAGATTCTCTTTTGTTTAAATGGCTGATAAAATATGCTGAATGGAATGTATATTCCTGTTTGTGTTTTTTTGTAACTTAAGGTTTTGCCTAGAGGGATTCTCTATTTTTTGAATCCGAAGATCCTGTAAGGTATTTACCATCATGATTTTACAGAGGTGATTCTTTTACTTTTTCTTTTCTTTTAAGAACCTGATCGCTTTTTCCTTGTTCTTAAGATCCAAGGGTTTGGATCTGTGTTCACCTATGCAAATTGGTGAGGATTTTTTACCAAGCCTTCCCCAGGAAAGAGGGTGTAGGGTTTGGGGGGATTTTGGGGGCAAAGACATTTCCAAGTGGGCTCTTTCACTGTTATATTTGTTAGACGCTTGGTGGTGGCAGCAATAAATTCCAGGGACAAAAGATAAAATAGTTTGTACCTTGGGGAAGTTTTAACCTAAGCTGGTAAAAATAAGCTTAGGGGGTTTTTCATGCAGGTCCCCACATCTGTACCCTAGAGTTCAGAGGGGGAAGGAACTTTGACAACTGTCATACTGAGAGACCAGTGTTACATGCTAAAGCTTTGAAGTTTGTTGGTTAGTGGCCTTGCTCCAGCTTGAACGTCAGAGCCCTGGTGACACATCATGCTATATCCCCTCTGAACCCTGACCCTTACTCTCTGGTTCCACTCATTACACTGCAAGACCTACCTTTACTCTGAACTAAACCCATAAAATTTGTGGTCTTATGAAGACAAAAGGCATACAGACCAATGTATGTGCAGGCACACACAAAGTCACAGACAACGGGAAAAAAATCATCAGACAGATCTTTTAAAGGATTACTGTCAATTTGTAAAAAAAAAAAAAAAATCACAGTTGGTTGTTAAAATGTTCTACCTCCTTTAATTACAAAGAACATCTAAGATTACTGTAGCTGAGAGGAAACAATTATTTACCCATGTTTATTTTATCAGTTTGTTTACTTAATGCGTTTCAGATCTTTGTGTACAGCCAGTTTCTGCTGTTTCCCTGGTACAGTGTGCTTCCCTTCTGGTTTTTAATGGGTCTTTTACACAAGAACAAGAAGACAAAAACATTTGAAATAATAGGAAAATGCAGTGTTGCCAATTCTTGTGATTTTATCATGGGTCTCACAATAATTAGTGTTTCTCTTAAACCTCCACTCCTGGAATTAAGTGAATATGAGAATCTAAGCCTTCATTAAAAATAAAAATTAAGTTTCTAGCACTCATTGGTGTGGAGAAAATCTGAATAATATGACCACAATGTACCCCAAAGTCTCAAAAACAAAACAACCCCAAATTCATTGTTTTTTTTTTAAAAAGCTCATGATTTTGTGGAGGTTCTGACTCATGTTATTTGAATGAGTGGGGTTGGCAATGCTGAAAATACGATTGTAGAACCACAAAATAAATGGCAGCTGAAGTATATGTGCTTGTCTCCACGAACGCTTAGTTCATTGCAAGCTGGGGTGTAAATCTACCCCGTACAAGCATGCTGTGCACTAAGTGTCTGTGTGGACTCTGCTGCTGTGTGCTAAAGGTTCCTTAGTTGCTTTAATTTACTCCTGTTTCAAAGTGGGGTAGATCAAAGTGCACTAAGAAACTTTTTGTGCACACAGCCACTTAGTGTGTGGCAGGCTACTATGGAGTAGATTCACACCACAGCTTGCTGCAAGCTAAGTGTTCTTTGAGACAAGCCCTTTGAAATAGGTTTTACCTGATATTTTTTAAAACTGGCTTTACCGTTGATGTACCTTTAACAGACTGCTCTTTCATGAGAAACTAATGAAGCGCTCTTAACACAGGAATAATAAGGTCAGTTATATTGGATTGGATAAGCAATCAGGCAGCCTGATTTCGAATAAACTGCATATGTTTTTAAGAGGCAGCAGAAAGATCAGTGAAGAGGGAGGCACAGTAATCCTGGCAAGTGGACATGAATGCATGTAGCTTCAGCAGCTGTTATGCAAGAGATCCCAGACCAAGAGCTTCAAGATGTTTCTAAGATGATAATATAAGATTTTAACAACCTGGCTTATATTCAGTTCAATAGAAAGAACTGGGCCAAATATAAATCTGGGATTAACAGCCTTTCTATGCAAGATGAATACAATTGCTGCCAGAGACAGAAAATGGCAAAGGTGGAAATGCAGCCTGTCATTGAGGAGGGACCAATACAAGCTCACTTATATTTGCTGACAATCAGCTCCAGGGAATGCAAAGATATCCAGCTCTGGGATGTCTCTCATCCACACTGTCATGCAGTGCTATAAGAACTGTTGAGGAGTCTATGGGGACTAAGGAATTAATTTGTGAGGCTCAAATGGCATGGGGTTGGGTGGCTGAACAACAGAAAACAGGATCAGAGGGAATAGGTACAAGGGAGCGACAGCATACCAAACAGCTGTCTGCATCTCTCCTGCCTCGTGACCATCTATACAGTATTTTGAACACTATATAACTGTTTTCCCCTCTGTATACTGAAAAGGACAGAAGAGCATATAAAAGCATATTTGTTTTCCTTTGAGAAGGCAAAAGACCACATATTAACACAATTGTTAAACCCATCCTGAAAAGAAGGAAGGATAAAATTCCCTGATTTAAGATGTCTCAGATGGGCATGCCATTTTTGTTACACAGCATGGTGTGCATACTCTGTTCACTGTTTCAGCAGGCTCATGACTGAACAGTTGTGTTAATTTGTCATCTTTTTGCACTAAAATTTTATTCCTCCTTGATGGAAAAGGATATGTTGTTAATTAATATTACCCTCAAATTGTGGAAGGAAGGGGCCCAGCATCCAACTCCATGGATTTTAAGATGTGGATACAGTTCATAATATGCCATGTCCTCATGAATTACTGTTAGTGAACTATTTTGAGGTCCTTGGATAAAAGGTGCTATAAAAATGCCTATTACTTTAGTTTATTAATGTGATTCTCTGAATCCTTCCCTTCTGTGGGGAAATTCGTAACATCTCTGGGATGTGCGTGTGACATACCACGTTTCTTTAATAAAACTTTTTTTAAAAAGGAGGTTGGCAACATCTTTTGGGGTAAACAGACTACAATGAAATTGTTTCCTTTTTAATCCAAAATGTAGAATAAAAAGAGTGTTACTCATATGCACCAGAAAAGTAACAATCAGGAAAAAATTAAATTGAAAGCACATTGTTTTTACATATTATGCTTGGGCTGCTGAATACAAAGAGAACACTAATTAGCAAACAAAAAGACCTGTTTTGCATGTCCTTTTCTATTTGACTGGCTCCCACAAAACTGCTGGGAATAAAGCATTGTAATTATGATTCCCTTCTTTAAATCAAAATGAGGACACACCAAAGAAAGGGTGAACTCCATTGGTTTTGAGCTGATAACACTTCCTGAACAGAACAGGCTGTTCATTTAGTTGTGCATTTCCACTGGGACAAAGTGAACCCCACCATATGGCAATAAACCCTTGAACACACAAAACACTGATTCACATAACAGATTCCTAGAAAGGGTGTGGTGTATTTTTCTAACTTCTTGCATATTTCTGCACAGCGACTTGCTTATTTAGATGGGCTAGAAGTGAAATACTAATTAGCTATCATATTGCCTCTATATAAATCCATGGTACACTTACCCACATCTTGAATACTGCATGCAGATGTGGTCGTCCCATCTCCAAAAAGATATATTGGTACAGGAAAAGGTTCAGAAAAGGGCAACAAATTATTAGGGGTATGGAATAGCTTCCGTATGAGAAGTGAATAATAGGATTGGGACTTTTCAGCTTGGAAAAGAGACGACTAAGGGGGGGATATGACAGCAGGCTATAAAATCATGTCTAGTGTGGAGAAAGTAAACAAGGAAGTGTCATTTACTCCTTCTCATAACACAACGAGGGGTCACCAAATGAAATTAATGGGCAGCAGGTTTAAAACAAACAAAAGGAAGTATTGTTTCACACAATGCACCTGTGGAACTCCTTGCCAGAGGATGTCGTGAAGGCCAAGACTATAACAGGATTCAAAAAAGAACTAGATAAGTTCATGGAGGATAGGTGCATCAGTGGTTATTAGCCAGGATGGGCAGGGATGGTGTCCCTAGCCTCTATTTGCCAGAGGCTGGGAACGGGCTACAGGGGATGGATCACTTGATGATTACCTGCTCTGTTCATTCCCTCTGGGGCACCTGTTATTGACCATTGTCAGAAGACAGGATACTGGGCTAGATGGACCTTTGGTCTGACCCAATATAGCCATTCTTATGTTCTATGTGGATCACCTATATGTGATGCCTGTTGCATACCAGTAAGCAAATAATTAGACTTGCTGTGTACCCAAGAAAGAGTTACATGGCTGCACAGTACATAAACACATAATAATAATTAAGCACCTGAGACTGGATCAGGTCTCGTCATAATTTTATAGCACTGCTTTAGAAAGTGCAAAGCAAAGTGAGAAAACAGAATCAGAGATCAGATGGAGAGCAATGAGAATTGAAAATAGGATCTGTAGCTCTTCCAAACTGCCCTAACATCTGACACATAGTAAGAACGGCTGATGGATTTATAGATAGTGTACACATAATGAAGCTGTAGAAACAGATGTTGGAGCTTGTAGTTTGTTAAGAAAACCATTCAGCTTCCAGATACTTATTAGAGGAGTCATACAGTGGATTCAGGGAGAGAAACCAACCACTACTATCAATAAACAACCAACTTGGTGCTTGAGGCACAGCAGTTCCTCTTTTACTCAGTAACTGTCCCCCCACCTTTTGAATCTGAGTGACTGGCCTTTGTATAGTAGCCGAGGAGGAATACTGTGGCTGAAGTTAGCTTGGTTGAGGGTCCCAACTGTGCTTTATGTGGCGGCTCCTTTTACTGTGTTTGTTATATGAAAAATGTCGTCTTGGATGCTGGACAAAGAGTCTGAGAATGTATGAAGCTTTGACTAAATCCCAGGAGCTGCTAACCTGGACATCTAGTCTATGTACTCCATCAGCGGGAGAACACCAACAAAACCTAGTGCACCTGCCTCCCTGTTGTGCAATGCTGCACTATCCCGGAGCGGGGACGACGGACGGACGGACATTCCCTTGTGACTCCAGATGGTCATCAGTTTGTGCTCCAAAACTGAAGACTTATCAGTCATTGTAAGGTGTAACCGACCAAATGTAGCAACACTGTAGATATACAGCCCACAAAATGTAGAATACAAGACATACACCAGCATTTGCCAGTTTTCCCTAGAACTTTTTACTTTTGAAGAAAAACATTTTAGAAGAGGGAGATAGAGTTAAAGCAAGAATTTATGCTTTGAAAATGGCATCTAGCAAGAGTCAGAGTTTAAGGTCAAAGAGATCACCAGATCATCTAGTCTAACCTCCTATATAACACAGGCCACTAAATACCTCCCAGCAACCTCCAACCAAACCCAATAACCAGAAGTAGGCCAAAAAATTACAGGTCTCTGGAGACTAAACTATTTTGTGCTGCAGGCAGAGATCAGGAAGGACTGAAGGGCACTGCTGTCTGAGGCCCCTCGAGTGGCAGCAGATTATGTGATATATACCCAAGGTCTGGTCTCACCAAGCAGATACAAAACCAAAGAGGGCAACCTCTAAAATTGCTCTGATTAATATGCTACTTTGTTTAAAATATTTTTTAGATAGCATTATATGTAGGTTTTGATCAGTAGCGGCAAAGACAATGATTATCCTGTTGTTTTTTATAAACAGTGCCAAGTACTCTATATCTGCCCACATGCAGGCAGTCCAATCTCATTTCCTTTAGGTTGGCAATATAAACAGACCTTCCCTTTAAATGTTGTCCTGTCTTGTCAGAAGAGACATCATTTATACTGGTACCCATTGTTATTCAATGAAATCCCCTGCAGGACAAGACGAATTTTATAGGGCCAGGCAGAACATGAAAAAATACTGCTATTAAAGAAAGCTTCATCCATATCGTTCAGCTCAATCCCCTTTCCCCATAACTGTCAAGTCTCTTGTGTTTTTCATTTGAGATAACTTATCACCCTGCTGTCAAAAAGTGATGACATTTGTGACACTGGCTATATGGAGGCCCCCCAAGAGCAGATCTCATTTTTTGCATACCATACTTAAAACAAAATCCTGCCATTAGATTCACAGGCTGGATCTGGAATACACAGCAGAAGAATTTGGGCTGAGCTACAGGATCTCTTCGTTGGTATACGATCTGAAGCCCTTTGCCATCAAGTTACAGGTTCAATTCCAGGCCAGGTCATCAATAACTAAACTCATTATCCTCTTAAGGCAGTAGGTGGTCTCAATGTGACTCTCACTGGACAAATATCCCCGCTACAGAAACCATCATCACACCTGGTACTACATAGGACCTATGCTGGTGGTCTCAGCTGAGAAGCCAACGGTTCTCCAGGGCACGGTAAGTAAATTATCATGCCATGTTTTTTGCAAATGTGCCATGAAAAGGAATGAGATAGTTTTGATTCAGGGCTGCGCCATTTGTAAGCGTCTTGTCAAAGTGAGTAAAGTTCTGCAGTACAAAACCACAAAGGCATGCGACATCCTTTCTACACCAGGCTGTATCTAAATATTTGTACTGTAGTCTGCTGGTATTACCTAAGTAGGTGAAAGAAAATGGAAAAATATGATTAACAGAAACAGAAGCCATTAGCACTTCTACATTGTTATTAGTTCTGAAAGAGATTATCTGATTGCTTTTGAGTTAAATAAGTCTTCTTTAAATAAACTGTCAGTTTTTAATAGAGAAGGATAATAAAGGAGGAGACCAGGCAACCAAAAAAAAAATCCTCATAAAAGTTAATTAAAATTGGAAGCTCTTCAAAAGTGAAATGTAGGCTGTCTTCAAAAAGGAGATGGAAAGATACGTCAGAAAGAAGAGTGGCACAGAAATTTTTCAGTGTTTATTAAAGTAGAGAGAACGAACCCAAAGTTTTAAAACAGTAACAAGGCAATCGGAGAGCCACAATTTTCACCTAGCAACAATCTCATTAAATACAAGCAGTATATTATTTGCGGTTCTGCTAAGTTGTGTATCTATGTCCGCTGAAAGATGCTTAATGTTAAATGACAACAGAATCTAATTGCAAAAGAACATTTCATCAACAAAATCCATGAGCAGAGATCTGCAAAAATGTTCTTAATGAAGCATGAAGTGAAAGTTGCCAGGGTCAAGGTTTCATTACAGGCTGAAATCTAATCCCAGGTTTGCTGAAAGAGTCACTAAGATTTGTAAACCTTTTGAATTAATTTGGTCTCAGTTTTGAGTGGGTCTGGCTAAAATATTGAGGAAGCATGTTTTTGACATGAAATCAGCTAACAGTTGGTAGTGTCTGTTGAATTTTGCACTCAGTGTTTGAGGTAATTTAATACTGAAACTTAGTTACGGTGCAAAGACATATGACATGAAAGAGCCCAAGATGCTTGCATAAATCCCTTTGAATTAGGGCTATAAATTAATCGCAGTTAACTCACGCGATTAACTTAAATTAATCGTGATTTTAAAAATTGCGATTAATCGCACGGTTAAGCAATAGAATACCAATTGAAATATTTTTGGATGTTTTTCTACATTTTCAAATATATCAATTTCAATTACAACACAGAATACCAAGTGTATGGTGCTCACTTTATTTTTATTACAAATATTTGCACAAAACAAAAGAAATAATATTTTTCAGTTCACCTCATACAAGTACTGTAGTGCAAACTCTTTACCATGAAAGTGCAACTTACAAATGTAGATTTATGTGTTACATAACTGCACTCAAAACCAAAATAAAGTCCACTCAGTCCTACTTCTTGTTCAGCCAATCGCGAAGAGAAACAAGTGTGTTTACATTTACGGGAGATAATGCTGCCCACTTCTTAATTACAACGTCACCTGAAAGTGAGAACAGGTGTTCACATGGCACTATCGTAGCTGGTGTCACAAGAGATTTACATGCCAGATGTACTAAAGATTCATGTGCCTCTTCATACTTTGGCCATTGTTCCAGAGGACATACTTCCATGCTGATGACACTAATTAAAAAAATAATGTGTTAATTAAATTACTGACTGAACTCCTTGGGGGAGAATTGTATGTCCCCTGTTGTTTTACCTGCATTCTGCCAAATATTTCATGTTATAGCAGTCTTGGATGATGACCCAGCACATATTATTTGTTTTAAGAATACTTTCATTGCAAAGTTGACAAAAAAGAAGGTACCAATGTGAAATTTTGTAAGATAGCTACAGCACTCTACCCAAGATTTAAGAATCTGAAGTGCCTTCCAAAATCTGAGGGACAAGGTTTGGAGCATGCTTTCAGAAATCTTAAAAGAGCAAGACTCTGATGTGGAAACTACAGAACCCAAACCACCAAAAAAGAAAATCAACCTTCTGCTGGTGGCATCTGACTCAGATGATGAAAATGAACATGTGTTGGTCCTCACTGCTTTGGATCGTTACCAAGCAGAACCCGTCATCAGCATGAACTCATGTCCTCTGGAATGGTGGTCGAAGCATCAACGGAAATATGAATCTTTAGCGCATCTGGCATGTAAATATCCTGTGCACTGGCTATTCAGTGCACAGGATATTCCAGAGGACAGGATATTCAGTGCACAGTGCACTATTCAGTGCACAGGATATTCCAGAGGACTGGCTAGTCCTCTGGAATGGTGGTCGAAGCATCAAGGGAAATATGAATCTTTAGCGCATCTGGCATGTAAATATCCTGTGCACTGGTGCCATTCAGATGCCTGTTCTCCGTTTCAGGTCACACTGTGAACAAGAAGCGGGCAGCATTATCTCCTGCAAATGTAAAACTTGCTTATCTGAGTGACTGGCTGAACAAGAAGTAGGACTGAGTGAACTTGTAGGCTCTAAAGTTTTACATTGTTTTATTTTTGAATGCAGGGTTTTTTTGAACATAATTGGAAAGCCTTTCAATGTTCTAACTTAGATTGTAAGCCCCTTCAGGCAAGGACTGTGTTTGGACAGTGTCTAGCACAATAGTGTCCTGGTCCATAGGACTAGAGCTCCTAGGCACTATGGTAATATAAAAATCAATCTTCTGGCTTTTTCCCAAATACAGAACAGAAATATCTACACTTCTTCCTTTTTTACATTAGTATTGAGAATTCTACTATGTCCCTCTAGTAATAGACCAATAGCATTATTAGGATTCCTTTTTTTCTGAATGCTTAAAAAAAATCCTTCTTTTTGTCCTTAAGTCTGATGGCCATAGAGGTCTCCTTGTGTCCTTTTGCTTCCCTTCTCAATCTTCTACAGCTGCTAACTTCATTACCATCATCTTCTCTTTTATCTATTTACCTTCACTTCCCCTCTAAGCCAAGTTATTTTTTAACCAGTATGGCTTGCTTTCTTGATTGTGGCTTTTCGGGAATCTAGTAAAATGCTCTTAAGCAGTTTCCAATGGTCATTCATATTTTTATGTTTAAGTTCTTTCTCCCAAATAATTTGTTTCTTAGTTATTTTTGGCTTTGTGAAACTGATCTTTTTAAAGCACCAAGTATATATATTTTACTGATTTGGACTTTATTCGGTTTGCACATAACAAACGTAACAAATCATAAATTGATGGGAATATAGCTTTTGCTGAACCAGACTAGACAATTACATCAAGTTCAGGACTCAGGTCCATCAGGTGCTTCTGACAGTGGACAACACCTAACGCTTTAAAGTAAAGCTGACCGTCTCCCTTATAATGCACATAGATTCTGATTCAGTAAGTTGCATAAGCTGTTTTGTAACTTTCAGTATGTGAAGCCAATGGGACTTCTCTTATTTGCTGTGACCCTGGCATCATTCAAAACCAGGGGTCCTAGCTAAAAAGGACCTAAGTTCTTTACAATATGTGGACTTATGGGACTTTCATGTTACAGCGTTTATATGAAGTCATGTGGTCTTCCATTGTCTCTGCAGTCTTCAGATTTCTGCTTGAAGCACCCTAAGCTCCTCATCATTACAGTACACATGGGGCAAATGAGTAACTAAGCATCTCTTACAGTAAATCTTCAGATAGCTCTTTACATAGCTTGGTAGCCTTATCTAAATGTAGTGCAGCTGTAAACGACATAGCCCCGACTCAACAATGGCAGACACATTTTTCTAGATTGAAAGCTTCCCCTGGCTGCTGAATGGTAATCGGCATCCAATGGAGAAGCATCTGGAAGAATGCAAGAGACATTGCAGCACTGAACTTCATAAAAGAATGAACGTTCACGGGGGAGGGGGAAGTGAATGGCCAAAGAAGGGAGTGAATTTGTGAGTCTGTTCCTGAGTTTTAAGACTATTGAATCACTGTTCCCCCCATGGGAGCTGTTGCTAGTGGAGTTCTGAGAGTTGCAATGATTAGTGAGGCTTATTTTTGCTACTGGTCTAACAGGAAGTTATATTGGTATCCTTCTGAGAAAAAGTTTGAGAACGTCTGTGCTAATTGGTAGTATCATGACAAAGTCTTATTTAAATGAATGCTGTGTTGATTTTTCTAGCTTCCCAGTGTTATCTGTTCAGATTTTGCAATCCATTCAATCCATCTATTCCAGCAAGTTGAATTTACAGCATCATGATTTTCTTATTTTGGTGCTGTTACCCCCAGTAGAGCATCACTTTGCTTTTAGGACCCACATAAAGTCTTGCTGACAGAGGAGATTCCATTTAAGGTTTTATTGTTAACTTTTAGGGTTCTTATACTTTAGTAAGAGATTGGAGGGATTGCCTTATGAAGAATCACTGAAAGGGCTGAATATCTACAGTTGACAAAGCAACGATTAAGGAAGGACATGCAAAGTCTACATGTATTTGAAGGATGTAACCACCAAGGATGGAGAGAAACGATTTAGGCTGATCAGAGAGGCTACCATTAGGAATAACAGGATGACAATCATCAGGGAAGATTTAGGATGTACATCAAGAAACAGTTCCTAATGGTGAGATATATTTGAATGTGGAATAGTCTCCAAAGACTCAGTCTGTCATGCATTCTGCATTATGGGCCTGATTGAAAGCCCACTGAAGTCAACGGGAGTGACCTTATGGCTTTTAACCACATGGTTTTCATTTGGTGTAATTCTTTCTATTGTCTGTCTTGTGAACCCAGTTACCACCTTTTAAGGCAGGCTTCAAATTCAACTTCTTGTTCATTGTTGCTAAAATGTTTCTTATAAAAATTTCTTACTATTGCATATTAAGTTGTATTTGTAGCTTTCTACAGTACATACTTGCTTATTGACGTGGCTATTGCTTAAAGCACTTTGAAACCCAGGGCCAGGGCTACCTAAATTGCTGATTCTGACAAGCTCTCTCATATTGAATAGGCCTACTGGAGTCAATAGGGGTATTAACAGAATAAGGTACTCCTCGAGTAAGTGTGTCAGAATGTGACCGTAAGTAATAACAATATTCAGACCCAAAGTAGTAATAATAGTAGATAGAACACTATGCTAAAGGAAAAGAAATTCAGAAAAAGCACATATGCCAAACAAATATTGTCTTGTAAGGGAAGGACAAAAAGGAAATGATAAATGTACAGTGTGCCACTTGCAGGTGTATCAGCCATGCAGAGCTTAACAAGGTTAAGGAATCTAGTCATGAGACAAGTTCATAAGCACAAGGGTCAGACACTATGTCTGTGTGAAATGTTAAAATTGCTGAAATCACCAGTTTCAGATATACAGTCTTCAGTGGTGCTGAAAGCATCAGAAAATTCTGTGAGATGCAGCACAAAAAAAGAGAAATTGTTTTGCAAAACAAAACTCTCGTCTCTAAGTTGCGACTCCAAGTGAGAAGTGAAAGAAAGTTTTGATTAAAATGAGAAAGCAACCCTGAAAAATTACAAACAGAACAAGAGAACAAAAGAAAAACAAACCCTGGAGTCCAGGGTTCTCACAGAAACATCTGATGTGGTTACTCAGACTATTTTGTCAAATATATGGTGTGTGTATATATAACACGTATCAGCTAAGAACAGAAATTGGATCATTCAGCAGATCCCAGGGGTCCCAGGGCATGGCCACTAGTTAAGTCGAGGGGATGGAAGACCATGAGTGTCGAAGAAGTCTCTTTGCTCTACCGACTGAGGTGCCCTTCTCAACCCCTCTTCACAGAATTCAGTCCTGGCTGGCCTGAGAAAGCCCTTGCACTCCCAAAATAATGCTGCAGCTGCAGATAGAGATGTTTTGTGTTGGTTTTGCTGGGGCCATGTTAGGATAAAGGCAGGAATCAGCTACAAGGCCATAACCACTTATTTGCCTCATTAATCGCAAGGCTAAGCAGGCTGTGCTGTTGTTTTGAATTGCTAAAATGCTTGTTAAAGGTTGCCGGAAAAAGTATTGTTGTAACCCATATAAGGCAAAGCAGTTTTACTTGGCTGATGTGTAATGCAGTAGAGATAAGGAGTATGAAGGTATGTGACTCTGCCTGCTCAGCGTGCAGGATTTGAGATTCTTTTCTCCCTGTACCTTCTTTGGAGCTCCAAATAAACTTTTCTGCTTCTCCACCCCTTTGTGTTTATTGGGTGATGCACACCGGGCAACGAACACCTGCTGTTGCTTGCCTCTGGCACTGGGTGCCGGCAACATGATTACTCAGACTATTTTGTCAAATATATGCTGTGTGTATATATAACACGTATCAGCTAAGAACAGAAATTGGATCATTCAGTGGAGGGGATTTTGTGGTGAAAAAACAGTGTTAAAATTGTAGGCTTCCATTTTAAATGTCAGGGTTTTCTCCTGGTCCTACTTGCAGACTTGGGCTCTGCAGGGAAGCATGCAATCTGGGCCTAGCCGCAATCAGTCAGCAGACAGCCTAGAGAAAGGTGTGTTGAATTGTGCCTTTGTTTTAGGGGGCTGTGTGTTTTCTCTCTTTGTGTTTTTAGGTTCTTGTGTGTTATTATTCAGAATTCTAAGAAATAAAGTAGTGTTATGTTATGAGCTTCCTGCAAGAGTATTTTATGTTTTTAGCTATTATCTCTGTGTGCATGCCATGAACATAACAGATTTAGTCAAAGCCCACTGAAATTAATGGAAATACTCCCATTGACTTCACTGGGCTTTGGATCTGGCCCTTATTTACAAATTATTTCAAATTTTACCACTAGAAATATGTACAGGTAGCTGGACAAAACCATTTTGAACAGGAGCCTCCTTTATGATGACTGAACAATTGACGACCTTTATAAATGACCGTCTCATGCATTACTGATATTTGAATGATGCTTGTAACAGACATCACAGAACCAACAATTGGAACACTGTAATTTTGATCACAGTAACCGTTTCTAGTAGATCTGTGGGCTATTGTCTGAGGATCAGTTTAAAGGGGAAAAGAACTATGGATATAGAGATTTCAGATTCTCAGCAGAGCAGTGACTAACTCCTAATTGGTAGAGCAGAAAGCCAGGTAACTGGTGGAACCGTAGGCCATTTCAAAGCAGACTCCCTACAAGACCTAATCAGGAAGAAAAAAAAAAAAGCACTCATCACAGAAAGATACCTCCAAACCAGATATATGAGGGAAAAAATAGGTTCTGACTGATGCAAACGATTTCTGCAAAATACACTGGAAAAACATTGTCTGCTCACTGGCAACCTGTTCTCAGGAGCTGTGATGTTCTGCAGAAAACCTATCTCTGAGCATGAGCCTGAGAAAAATGTTATAAGTGACAATTTCCAGCAAGTGTATTTCTATGGTTTGCTCTTCATGCTGCTATTTTAAGAATGAACTACTTTCTCATTACTAAGAAAAATTGAGGCCTATTGTATTCTTAATAGGCTTATGTAAAGCTTTCATATAACCAAGCTGTCTTATTAAAAATATTACCTTCAGCCTACTTGCTGACTTCAACTGGAAATAATACATTTTCAAGCCTTGATTCTCCCTTTACACTGATTTTTCCATGACTGAAATGCCACTGATTTCAGTGGAATTACTCCTAATAAATGAGTGGAGAATCAGGTCCAGAAGTGTGTTCCATGCTTTGAGAACATCATCAGGGAGTCCATTTTTCTTTGCTACTGGCTGTCCAGATCTTGATAACAATTGGCAGTTCTAAATGCTCCATTACAACGAAAGATCAGTTTTATACATCTGCTGAGTGCACTCTACAGCACTGAGCTTTTAATGTGATTTCTGAAACCTTATTATCCACCTGACCTCTAAACTACATACCTATACCCAGGAATAATTGACCGGACCAATACCATTTGTATATTAGGATTATTCCACAAAGTGCTGTTATCTTTAAACTTCAGACTCTTAGCACATTAGCAGAAGGTGAACACTAAGAAGCCTGTATCCTTCGGTTATTTTTAGTGTAGGTAGTTAATTCTGGGGATGAGAAAAGGCAACGTATTCCTATTCTATGCTGAAATATGCCTTTGTTTCATTGTGATCCTAGAGTACACAGATTTCATTATTTGGTCTCCTTACATTTACCATCTCTGCCAGAGGCTGTTTGCCAATGGCCAACTAGTGTAGCAAACTCTTTTTAGATCATAAAGCTGTTGTGCTGAGAGTGTCACTCAGTGATGTATTGTGATGAATCTCAGGGCTCATTAATGAGCCGTGTTACAACCCAATCGATAATCCACCCGCTAGAGGGATCCGTACTCTCCAAAAGAAAGATAAAGGAAGTAATATCCTGAATTCATTGGGGAACAGGCTCAGAAGAGGGCAGAAACAACAAGCTGGAGGCAGCAGCCTGAGAGCTGGCGGTGGAAAGAACGCCACCTAGTCTGCGAGCTGGGCCTGAGAGGGGGCCAGAAACAAACCCTGTTGCTGGCAAGGGGGCCCGCAGGAGCCATTGCAGGACACAGGGCTGTGGTCTGCAGGCAGGAAGACAGTGTGGAGAGGTTGCATTGTAGCCTTGTTACATGCTTGGTCTGTCCCAAATGGGCTGGGTTCGGAACCACTGTAACTTAATGTGACCCCTCCCCCCCGACATCTGAAATAGAGTCCTGCACCGAAACAGAACCAGATGTGACCCAACTACAAGGGTCAAGTTTTGGTTGGATTGGGTCACAAGACAACCCACTCTGTCTGAGCTTGGGTCAAGTTGGCTCCCTTCCTCTTGCCTGTGGTGTCGGCATGGCAGCAGCTGAGAGCCCCTCCTCTGTTGGCCATTTCCACCTCATTTGCTGTGTGCTGTGTGTGCTGCAGAATGAGTGCGCTGATGAGTCGCAGCACACACAGTGCAGTGAGGCAGCATATGGCGTGGATGGGGCATTCAGCTGCCTCTCACTGCGCAGCACTCGTGACTGTCCCAGCACCCTTTCCGGTGGTGGCGGGCCACAGTTCAGGAAACGCTGGCCTAGGGCACTTGCACCTTTTATTTCTGGCAGTGCTAATAAAGGAATCATCTCCTACTCAAAGTGTGTGAATGTTTATGGGAACCCACCAAGAACTAGAGTCTGTGGAACCTCATGCTTGGAGGGCCTGTAGTAGTTAGTGCTTGCCTTCAAGATAATGGTACACCCAGCCCGCTGACAGATATCTAGGCGCCGGAGTACTACAGTGCTCGCAGTGACGCCCTCCTGTGGGGTGGGTTATAGTAGATGTAGGGGGAGTTCTCATAGCAATGCATGGTTCTGAGGCCTGCAGCAACGCAAAGAGGCTTAAAACATAAACATTCAGTGTGAGCCAAGCAGAAAAGGCGATTGTGGAGTCTCAGATAAGTAATACTGTATTTACAGCTTGATTGTTTTGCTGATTCTTTCACCTTAATATATTTATTGCCTTCATTCCTTGGGTCTTTTATTATTTCTTTCCCAGTTCTTGTCAAATGTCAAAAAACACTCAAGTGCAGACGTTGAGCTTCTGCTGTGAAATAAATGCCAGTAGTCAGGCCCTGACAGTCCCCACTGGCTTTGAGCCCTAGTGAACTGTTCATTGCCTTATTATGTTTATTGAATGTTCAGTTTGGGTTCATG
This sequence comes from Lepidochelys olivacea, assembly GCF_965140295.1. Taxonomy (NCBI): domain Eukaryota; kingdom Metazoa; phylum Chordata; order Testudines; family Cheloniidae; genus Lepidochelys; species Lepidochelys olivacea. Next base: position 172,152,208 of record NC_140412.1, on the reverse strand, counting down.
GAAGTAGAAGAATGTGTCACACAGAAAATTTCTATCTCATACGTTTTAAGGATACACAGGCATTGTGTTATATGCACAGTTTGCCCAGGCATTTAAAAAGTATTTGATATAGCCATAGATAAGACAAAGATACCAATGTATTAGTCTGACTTTTTCTAGGATACACAAAAGCTACATTTTTCAAAGAGGTGCTTGAGGTTAGGTTCCAGTTTCCCCATCAGTACACATTGGAGGTACAAAGTATTTGCCATTACAGTTGTCAGTGTTATCCGATGCTTGGAAAAGTGAATCACAGTGATAGCTGTATAGTTTCTGTTGGCAAATGTTGACTTTTGAATACAGACTACTGTACAAGTGGTTCCTCCAGGAAATCTACCCATAGGTTTCCATGTTATTCAGCTTTACCTAATTTTTGATGCTAGTGAATTAATAGTTAATACCTCACATTATTGGTATAAGTGATATAGGTTATAAGCTTTGTGAGGCAGAGACTATATCTTTACAATTGGTTGTATAACACCTAACACATTGGGGCCCTCATCCTGATTGGGTTCTTTGGCAACTATTATAATATAAATATTAAATACAGTTTATATTTTATATAGAGAGAGTAGAGATGGATCAAATAAGCTGAGATCTAAACTTACAATTTCAGAGAAGTTTGGATTTGAATCCCCATGTCCAAACTTGCCCCTATTATTTTGATTTCCAGTCAAATTTAAAACAAGAGAGGGCATAAATTAAATTCAGTTTAGAAACAGCCAAAATCTCACAATTTCTCATGAGCTGCTCACCATTCTGGCCAAAATCGCACAAGAACAGCTTGTGGAATTTTGGCACTATCCAATTGAAACTCAATCCTTAGCTATGATTCTGCCTCAAGTTTGTTCTAAATCTAATCCAGATCTACACAAAACTTCCTCATCTCTAGTATGAAACAAAGTTGTGGAACAATATAAACCTGAGTTCTCTCTTGCATTAGCACAATGTATGTTTATTAATATTAATATTATTTTGAAAAGACAATATGGGCCTGATTCAATTCCCAGAGAAGTCAGTGGGAGTGTTTTAGTGGGTGTGGATCTGGCCATATATCATGTGCAGTGCTTCATGCCCTATATCATGGTTGAATTAGATTCTCTACTTTACCTAATTAGAAAAGAATAAATTCCAGAAACTGAGTAATGAATCTTAAAGTGATAGTGTGCGTTTTCAATGGACTAATCTCAGACTAGGAGGTTGATTTTCAAGTGCTTATGTTACAGAGGCTAGTCTCTCAATTCATTCTTTCACAAACCCTTTCATGTTTCTTATTGCTTCTCATTTTGGCAAATATTGCTACCGTGTTGCTAGCAACTTAAAAGCTACAGCTGAGTAGGCCAAACATTCCAGGTGGAAGGGTTTTCCTCACAAAAGCATGTGATTGGGACTAACCACGGATTGTTTAAATCCTGATTCTTACAGAAGGAAATATAATGAAAAAAAAAAAAAAACAACCCCAGAGAGTAAGTCATAAAAATGTGCTGGGGGGAGGAGAGGGAGAAGAGGGATGGGGAGACCAATCTTGACTTCCATAAAAGCTAGTTTGTCTTACCTTTTTAAGACAAATTTCCAAAAGGGGCTTTGGCTGTTTTTCCTTTGTTTACCAGCAACCTGAATTTACAGCACAGAAAGTGTGTAGGATTCAATGATTTGACTGAAAATTAGCAATGGGTAAACTGGTGTGTGTAAAATAAAGACCAGCCTGAGTCTTTACCATGGACTGTATGAAACCTGAATCTTTTTCCAGGTTCACACTGGTTTAGATAAGTCCTTCCAAAACCAGGCCTCTCCCTTCCTGATATCCCACTGTGACTAACCCTCACTTATCCTTGAAGCTTCAGAGCTGGAGTCCTGTATACTTATCAACCTTTGGGCCTACAGAAGGGTGACGGACCCCTTAAGGGCTAGAAGTTAGAAATATTAGGTGCCTTCTCCCCTCCTCCCAGGCAGATCTTTAGATTCTGTGTGAGCATAGGTGCTGACTCCATGGGTTCTCCAGGGCTCAGGTACCCACCGGAAAAAAATAGGGGGTGTGCTGCATCCACGGGGCTGAATTAATCTTTTATAGGCAATGGCACCCAGACCATGGCTCACCCCCTGCTCTGCCTGTGCTCTGCCCCAAACCCCTTCCCTCATTCAGCCTCTTCCCCCTGAGGTCCCGCCCATGCTCTGGCCTGAGGCCCTGGCCCCACCTGCCCTCTTCCCCCCGAGGTTCTGCCCACTGCTCACACAGCGGGAAGGGGGCAGGGAAGAGGACCCGCCGGCAAAAACAAAAGTTAGCATCTGTGAGTGTGGGTACACCATGTGCCCACCAAACTCATCATGAGTGGCTCAAGGAAGCTCATCCAGATTAGGGGTGCTAAGCATAAGAATCTCTGTAGAATAGAATAGACACCCCAATGTAAGGATGATCTGCTGTGGGGATTCAGCCAATGTAGGGGCTCATACTCCACACCCTTCCTTGCTGCTGGCTTAGCAGATGAAGGTGGGGTTACAGTTACTGTAAAGGGGAGCATGGCCATGATGCTACATCAATCATTGGTTAGGTGGCTGGTCCCTAGAGACCATAACAGGCTGGCATGAGTTAGAACAGCCCCTCAGACTGTTCTAATACAGCATGTGGTGGAATAAGTCCAGGGAGATTTGGAGACTGATTCTAGACCTGTTGCAAAAGGAGGGAAGGAGAGAGGAAGGTACATGGTAAGTGCCCTTTTCTCTGCTCCTCCTGGGGTGGTACCACGTTTAGTAAATATATTGGGTATTCAGAACACATGACTGAGTAATCAATTCAATACGTGATAGAATCCTGATTTTCACTGCACAGATTCGTTATTTTGTATTCATACTATATTACACAGTGTAGTAAATTATTTAGCATTGTAAAAAATGCTGTATTTAACTAAATATTGTATTTATTTCATTTCTGACTATTGCAAATATTTCTCAGTTCTTGGCTAGCTCATGTTTTCTTCTGGAAAATGAATATATTCCCTCCCTTAACAGCTATCTTTCATGGCTTTCTAGTGTATGAGTGCTTTTTTGGGGGGCAGGGAAAACAACATAACCCATTACCAAGTACATATTACAGAACTTCTCCTGTCAGTCTTTCTTCTGTGGCAGAAAAATGTGAAGGATGGCAGGTACTACCTAACTTTCCACTATATTATCTCCTCACTAGAACCTGAGCTCTAGCTGGTGGCTACAGGAGCAACTCAGGAATAGACTGCCAGGACGATTGCCACCATTCAGCTTTCAGGCTGAATACTAAACAGAAGGTACTGCTACGCAGCTGCTTGGGAAACTTGTAGAGAAGTTTTATACAAAAGTTGTGTGAGATTTTCCAGCAGCCCTCCACAGGCTGTCCCAATATTGGGACGTGAGCTGAGGAAGTCAATATTTATTCTTTCCCCTCAGAGGCTTTTTTCAGATGGATAGGGCAGCCTTGGGAGGAGAGAGGGAAGGAGGGAATGTGAAGAGAACTAACAGACACTCCAAATACTGTCAGAATTAGTTGCTCTTGTGGGGGGGAATAGACTTGGCTATGGTGATAATTGAACACATGTTAAGTTGTACTAGCTAGTGGGAGTGAGACCCTAGGAACCCCCACTTGCCCTTGGAATTGCTGCTGGTGGCTGTGTGATTTTCACACAGGACAAGCTGCAATTCTTTTACTCCAAGCAATCAGTGAAACTACAGCCTCATGGCTTTACATTAGAGAAGGTTCTGCATATTGGAGGAGACAGCTCTGATTCTTAACAGCGCATTTGCAAATCAGTTATTATTTGTGTTCTAACAAAACTGAAATAGCTGAAAAACCTGTCAATTAAAAACCCTGCCCCCTTCACACCGTGTTGTGGGTGAGATACTGAATGGAAACTACACAAGAGCGAGGCCAGTTGCTTTCAGAAGGACTAAACCTTTGGACCACAGCCAAGTTTGAAAGCATCACTGAACGTTAAGGGCTAGATTGTACCATTTAGGAACATCCCTGTGTTACTTCAGTGTAGCGCTTCACTGCCTCAGAGGGAGCACCACTGGCATTCTGCTCAGGCTCCCAGAGGTTCCCCGGGCATGAGGGAGGACGCACACAGCTGCCACACCCTGTAAGTGGTGAGGCATATTTCTTCAGTGTGGTCAGCTAGCACCATACTTTGGCACGAAGTATAAGGCCCCAGCACAAGTCTAGAAGCCAGGCCTGCAGATCTATCAAGTATCTGGCATATCCAGGCTGCTACCCAGCAGCAACAGAAACCAGTTTGTGCTCCACTTCCCACAACCATGGGAGGGTCTGCCACAAGGGTTTGACAGACCACAGCCTCATGGCTCTTGATTGGCTCCCTGCCCTATCAGAACTCAAGGGGTGTGCCAGGAAGCATCTACACAACAGTGTAGATCTCCTGGAGCTGCAATGACTGCTCCTGCTCCTGAATTCCTGGCTTCACCTCAGCTTGCTTTGGACTTTGCCTCCTGGCTCGGACTCTGAAACCTGACTTGGACTCCGATCCTTGTTATTGACTCTGGCCTGGAATTGGACTATGAACTCCTCGGCTACTCCCTGCCTCAGGTTTTCCCCTGCTCTGACCCTTGGCCCTCACTGCTCTGTTCGGGATCCTGACACATGGTGGTGTAGAGTGTTGGCTCTACCTACCTCCAGTCCCTTTATGCCCTCTTTGGGGGCTCTGTGCTCTCTAGGGTGCAGCCCTTGCACTTCCATGAATACAGGGGCTGAAACTCTGCACAACAGGCCTCATATATAACTCCCACCCCATCACTTCATGCCTTCATCTGTGCTGGCTGGAATCTCTTCCAGAGGAATGAGTTTCCTTCTACACCACCTTCCTCTTACACTAGACAAAAATATCTCTTATCAATTTGACTGAAACAAGCAATTTGTCATGGTTTAGCCATATGACTGTGGGGGTGCATGATAGAGCTTTCACAGAACTTTATAGTGCCAGAGATATATACGTAAAACTTGTGCTATTCAAGCACTGCTATTTTCACAGGGGTCTTTTTTGGACTCGTTGGTATGTTCCTGTGGACCAGCTAGAATTGTCATACTGGATCAGACCAATGACCATTTAGTCCACTATCCTGGCTTGAAAAGGAGTTAGACACCTAGGCACCTAAAATAGGACTTATGTCCCAGTTTTGGGACCACTTGATGCACAAAACTCCTTTGTGGGTGCATAAACTCACTTGGTGTCTAAGTTTTTGCAGTGAAAGTTCTGGTGGCTCCTGTTTATGAGGATGTGCACTGCTGCCTTCATCTAGGTGCCTGGCTGCTTATCGTCTGCGTAAGCCTTGGAGTGATTCAGAAATAGGGGGAAGTTAGGCATTTGAGTGCCTAAAAGTTGCATGCAGAGCCTGATCCAGTAGGCAGATCAGAGAGTGCCTACTGGATTGGACCCCTTGGCTGAATTCGCGCAAAACAGCTCTGGGAGGGGGAAGAGGAGGCCCTCCCTCATCATTTTTTAGCCCCAGAGTCAAGGTGGTCACCTGGGATGTAAGAGACCCCCAGTTCAAGTCCCTGCCTGACCTGAGGGGAAGGAAGAACTTGAACAGGGATCTGCCACCTTGCAGCAAAGTGCCCTAACCATGGAGCTATGGGATACTCTGATGTGGGGCTCCCTCAGTCTCTCCTGTTGAAGCTGTTTGGCTCAGGATAAATAAAGAATCATTAGACTGAAGTGAGGGATGGAAGTAGGATTATATGTTCACAAACAACTTGGTGCCCAAAGGTCTGATCAAATTAATTGGAGGATCAAATTAATCGCATAGTGAAATGAGTGGATGGCAATCTACTTGATATAGTGTTTGAGGACAGAGAAGCTTTTATTATGTTTTCTGTATTTATTTTTGTGTTTTCAATTTTGAGCCTTTGTGGTTGTTTGCATGACATGCTCGTCTCTAGGGGATAGTTTTTGAAATTTGTGATTACAAAATAAAGTACAAACACAGCATTATTATACCTGGAAAGGAATGAAACACTTTGCTTGTATAGGAAAGCAATGTGTGGGACAGCTGTGCTGAAATGCATTCTGACTCTGAATGAATAACACCTCCTCCTTTCTAAACAGCTCTCATAGAGCCTGTCAGTGGGGCTTTTAGCACACACACAAGAGGTGCAGAAATCATTTTTTTTCCCCTTCTAGCTAATTTATTGGTACTAGGAAACTGACTTCACTGTCCAGATGTTTTCTTCAAGGGAGCATTTCAAACACCAATGGCTTCAGCTGTTTGCTTAGAGCTTCAAATGTTTCCTGTGTCCCTTTGATCTCCCTAATGTGCTAGGCCAGGACATGCACTAGTTGCATGGCTCTGTCCGCTTCCTCACTGAGGGCCATCAGTAGATAGATCCCTCAGAGACTTGCATCTACAAACTCATCTAGGCCAGCCACTGAATCCCTGTAGGTCTGGCTGCATCCGATGGCCAATGCTGCCATGTCCTGCAGGGGGTAGCACACACTTGTAATCATCTGATCTATTTGAGCAACTATATCTTGGCTCATTTTCTCCAAGTTCTTGATTGCTGCAGGGGCTATGGCAGGGATGTCTGAAGCTTTGTAACTTTGCTGCCTAACAGGATGATCAGAATCCAGGCTGGTGGAGCCCATCAGGGTTTTCTTGTGTAGGTTGCCCTGGTGGCTGATAGTGCCTCCTACTTCCTGATGCTTTTGAGATCCTTTCAGTCCCTGGCTGCAGCTCAGCCTGCTGATTCTGCATCAACAAATCTGATCCTTTGCAGCTTGGATGCAGATATCACCATCTGTTACATCGTAGCGAATGGCTGACCTCCATAAGCAGGGTTGGTAGGAGGGAGTGGAAGAGGAGGCAGCTCAAGGAGAGGGAAGGAGAAGTTGGAAGGGGCTGACAACTTAGAGATGGAGGAGGGTGAATGGAGACAGTACAGGTATGGGGAGAAGGGAGATGGGGAAATAAGGGAGCATGTGGCCCAGGGATGGAAGGAAGGGAATGGGAGAAGGTAGAAGAAACAGCACAGGGAGGATGGCCAGGGGAGAGATTTGGGTTAATAGATGGGAGGGAAGAGCCAGGCTGGGGTGGTGTGGGGTGGGGAAAGATGACTAAGGGAGGGTGGGAGGCCAAATGCAGGGCCATGTGAAATATTTTTTAAATCCAGCTTAAAGGCATAAGCTTCATTTTCAAATGCATCAAGTTTGCTTTGAAGTTTTTTTTTCCATCATTGTGTCCAACTTCACACCTCTCCTCCCTAGACACAATCACTTTAGGCCCTTAATGCTTTTCACCCTTACAAGGAAAAATAAGATCTAATCTTGGTTAAATAACTGTATAGATTATGCAGAGGCTGTAGGAACCAGACGTCTAACTTGATTCTGATGGAGTTAGAGCAACTGATTTACTCCAGAAGAAACGGTAGGGTGTCTGGCTCTGTCATTATCACATTATTGCATTGCCTTCTAAAGTGGTCTGACTTTGCACATTGCATAGTCCTGAAAACAACAAGTCAGGGAAATTGAAAAACATTAATTTTGTTTAGCAGTTACCCAGAGTTTTTCAAAAAAATCTGTTTTAATTATGTACTACATATGAAATATAGCTCCCTCCACACATACATCTCTATAGCTATGAATATCAAACACATACAGTACCAAAAAAATACAGGGCCAAATTCTGCTACTCTTACATGGAGTAGCAGCTTACTCTGCCACTAGCTTGGAGCTACTCATGAAATAATTTACTACGTACTGTGAGTAGATAAGTGGCAGAATCTGGCACATGATTATTTGCTGGAAGTTATTTGCTCAAGGGATAGATTCTAATTTGCTTACTCTCTGACTAGTACCTTACTTCATTAAATCAGTGGAGATTGCCTGTGGAGTAAAGTACTGATTAACATGAGTAAGGGTAATAGAATCTGGCCTTTAGTCAAATTGGCCCTACTTTTTTGAGTAACAATCATATTTGAAAGAGCCCAGATGACAAAAAAATTGCTTAATCTTAATATCTATAGGTGCTTCTATATTATTATTATTGCTCAAGAATAGCATTTTTTTTTTAAAAAAATTGTCTTCCTTCATGCCTGCCTTGGATACCATTTCATCTGGATTCACCGTTATTTCTGAGGAACTGTAACACTTGAAATTAAGTGGCAAAGGCTTCGTAGCAATGCAGTTAGTAATAGGACTGTACTGGCTCCTTTATGGTAGAAAGGATTTATGGGTGTAACTGTGTTTCTCTGATAAGTGTAAAAACACAAAAGCTTTTGATGCCTGATACTAAAGATATCTTATTAATGCTCATGTTCATAAATAGCCTCTTTTGTGCTAAGTTATTCTTTAGTTTCTCTTATTTTTGGAGCTTTCCTCAGTTATGTGCTTTGCTTGACCTTTACTGAGCTAACAAAAGGCTGAAGGCAAGGGCATATTCTTTAACGTTTATCAACAGAGCTTTTCATTGTTCCAAGTACTAGGAAGAGTAAATAAAGCACCTGAATTTTGCTGTTCCCTAGGGAGGGCAGAGCCATTCACCCACAGGGAATGATTTGCTGATATGCAGCATAACCTTTGGAAAGTTACAGGAAACTTTTTATTTCATTTTACAGACAAGAAAAATATTTAACTTTTAAAGAGACTTGGGCCCTTGAATTATAGACTCCCACAAATCAAATATTTCAAGATAAAGCATTTTATTGTTAGAGTTAAGCTCATCAAAAGAGCATTTCAGTTAGGGAAAAAATCTACACCACTGAAGGAAATCAGAGTAAGGTTCTACAAAGAACCTTAATTCTGCTCCCTCTTGCATAGCCCTGACCATGCCTTTTGTATATCTTTGATGTAGCCTTACAGTTGCTAACATGCCCTCATAATGTCTCCTGCTCGGCATTCTGATATACAAACCTCCCACTCATGACATAAGAGCCATTTACCCAGTCATGAACTGTTAGTGAGTATAATAAAGTAGCTGCTAGGGGGAATGGGCAGATAAACAAGTTGGCAGCTGCAGGAAGTGGGCGGGCTGGTAGACCCTTTGCAGGCAGACAACTGTGTGTTGCCTGAATAAAAACTCTTAATAGCTAAAGAAGCTGCTGTACACCTGGTATAATATAACACAGCGATGAGGTGGAGCTGAATTTACAAGAACGAAAAAGAGAAAAAAATAGGTCTGGGAAGTTATATGTAAAGCTTACAAACACAAGAGAAATGGCTGTAACCTTTGGGACTGTTTCCCCACTTAATCCACAGCACCAAACTTGGGAAGAACAATGCAAACTAGTCTCATTTTTTCACTGCTAATATTACAGAAAGATGAATGTAAGAAGAAAGCTATCATATGCAGCAGTGTAGAGGCCAAGACTTGCAGTTTAATGAGAACTTTTAGCCCCGGAAAAGTCTGGAGATAAAACTTTTGATGAGCTAGTAAATCTGTTGAGACCATTTCAATCCAACAGCCAATGAAATAGTAGAACAATTTACTTTTAACTCTCAGTCAAGGAAAGCAAGGGAAGACAGCGGGACAGTGTGTGGCAGCACTGAGGAAGATTGCAATTGTGGTGTAACCCTGACACAAATGCTAAGAGACGCATTAGTTTGTGGTATTATTGATTATTATCCACAGTTAACATTTGAAACAGCTGTGAAACTGGCCCAGGCTACAAAATCTACAATGTTTCTATTGCAGAATTTGCAAACGAAAGCCACAAGGGCCCAGGGAACTAGAAATAGAACCCAGGAAACAAAGTATGGTGCACAAAATTGCCAGGGAACCTGGGAAAGAGAATCAATGAGCTAGCAGAGTGTGTTCTCATTGTGGAGGCAAACACACCTGACTGGGCTACAGATTTAAAAATGAGAAATGTCACATTTGCAGATTGATGGGGCACATTTGAAGAATGTGTTGAGACAAAACCAGGAAAGCATACACAAAAACCATGATTAAATAAAAAAGCAGCCTCTCAACCATGGCACTCTTCATGACTTGAGGAGGAAAGTAATGAAACAGAAGGTGACAAAGTACCTCATACTGTCTATAGTGAGACTGAAGCAAATATTCCTAAAGTAGGTCCCATTCATATTGAGCAGTCTGTAAATGAAGAAATGTATGATTTGAGCTTGATGCAGGATGTAGCATAGCTATTGTGAGCTAAGAAGCATATGAAACCTTGTAGAAAGATAGTGAACCACCTCTATTGCAGAAAAATAGGATAAAATTAACATACACTGAAGAAGCAGTAAAGATACTGGGAGCCACCAATATGAAAGTTTGCCACCAGAGCAGAGTAAGACATTTATCAGTGCTAGTGGTCACAGGCTTTGGCCCTAACTTGCTTTGTAGAGGATGATTGGCTGACCTTTTACTGGATTCGAAAAGAAAAGTGCATCATTTGAAACCAGAAGATGTAGTTATGTGAACTGTTTTAAATACACAAGAAACTATTTAAAGATGAGCTGTGCACTTTATCAGTAACTACTGCTAACATCTATGTAAACACTGCACAGGAGGGTGGGAGGGATAGCTCAGTGGTTTGAGCATTGGCTTGCTAAACCCAGGGTTGTGAGTTTAAACCTTGAGGGGGCCATTCAGGGATCTGGAGCAAAAATTGGGGATTGGCCCTGCTTTGAGCAGGGCGTTGGACTAGATGATCTCCTGAGGTCCCTTCCAACCCTGGTATTCTGTGATAAACCCAAATGTCATGTCTCATTATTTCAAACCCCGATCTGTATACTCTGCCATGAAACAAAAAGGAGTTAAAATGGCTACAGGCAACTGCTATTATTGAACCTCTACAGTGCCAGTATTGGAGACACATAGCTCTGTACCCCTATGTAGTGACTAAAAGTTGATACTAAATAGCGTCGCACACTTTGAATAGTTTCCAATTTCAAAACCTGAGGATTAGCAGGAGGGTAATTGTTCACAAAGTTAGAGCCAGGCCTACCAACAGATTCATGGAAGAAAATTCCAAGCAGTATTTCACTGTAACCACTCACAATGGACTGTTTAAGTAGGTGTTCTTCTGGTGTGTCCTCAGCCCCTGCTATTTTCCAGAAACCATGGAGGGACTGATTGAAAGAATTCCTCATGTGGCAATGTAGCTAGAGGATACACTAATCCTAGGTACCACAGACATAGAACATTTACAAAATTTAGTAGAACTGTTAAACCAGCTGAAGGTCTCTGCCTAAAAAGGATCAGTGTTCCCTCCTGGCACATGAAGTGATACACTTGGGATATTAAGTGAATGCCAAGGGACTACACCCAGTGAGAGAGAAAGTAAAAGCCATTAACAATATTTCAGAGCTGAAGACATAATTAGGCTCCCTAAATTACTACAATAAGTTTTTTTTGCCAAACTTAACACTTCTAACGCTTCTGCATATGTTACTTAAAAAGGGGGTTAAAGGGTATGGAAAAATCGATTCAGGAACAAGTGTTTCAGGATTCTAAACTATTGCTGCAATCCTCAAGTCCTGGGCTGTTATCAAGCTGACAAAGAACTGATATTGACTTGTGATGCATCTCCTTATGGAACTGAAGTTGTTTTAACTCACCAGATACAGGATGGGTCAAAGAAACCAACTGGATTTGCATTCTAGACTCTGTCTTCTGTTGAACAGAATCATTCACAGCTAGATTGAGAAGGATTAGCTGTTGTTGTGGGAAAGTTCCACAACATATATATATATAGTTTACAATTTTCATGGATCACTGTGACAAAGTGGGACTTACCACCATGGCACCTCCTGCTGGCCGTCCTGGGAATTAGCTCTTGGCCCTTCCAGTCTGCCTTCAGCTAGTGGTGTCACTCCTGCCGTCACTGCTGTCTCCACTCTTTGGACCTGCACTGCTCCCCAGACTGCAGGATCCTCTTCTGGGCATGGTCCTCCAGCTGTGCCCCCATTCCAGTATCTCCTCCCTTCCAGGGGACCGGTAGTCCTTAGTCCTACCACTTGCCTCAGTGGCCAACTGCAGTCTGGATACTGGCCACTCTCCTCATTGGCAGGTGGAGTGCCAGCTGGAGCAGGGGAGGACTGGACCCAGGCCCACACGCTACTCTGTATCCCGACCCAGGGACCCTATAGCCAGCAGCCACCTACTACCCTCCACCAACCTGCTGCCTATTTTCCCTAGGCCACTTCCCCCATAGCCCTAGCACCCTCTGAGCCCTTGTAGTAAGGCCGCAGCCTGGCAGTGATCAGCCAGCAGCTCGCCCTCACACTCTGACTCCGACTCCGACTCCGATGCCCCTGCCCTGCCTATGGTGCTTCTTCAGGCAGCCAATCCTCCACCCTTTCCTTCCAGGGAGAGACTCCCTTGTGCTCTGCTGAGCAGCCCTTTATATATGGCCCTCGTTGGCCCTGATTGGTTGCTCCAGCAAGCCTCCCCTCACTTGGTGGGCTCAATAAGCCTTTTCCTGATTCATGGGTTCTGTGCAGCCTCCCTGGCACTGCTTTTAACCTCTTCTTCTCACTGTGTGGGGCAGCCTCCCCACCACAATCACAAACACCTGATCTCTTTGTTTAACGTGATGAAAGCAGTGCCACAGATGGTATCACCCAGAATCCAGAGATGGGCAGTAACATTAAGATTCAATGACTTTACAATTGTAAACAAAGCTGGTAAGAAGTTGGGAAATGCAGATGCTTTAAGCTTGCCTTTACCTGAGACCAATGAAAAAGACAAAAGTGAAGAGAGTTCTAGAGTAGTAGCTGTGTTAGTCTGTATTCACAAAAAGAAAAGGAGTACTTGTGGCAGTTGAATGTGTCCGATGAAGTGAGCTGTAGCTCACGAAAGCTTATGCTCAAATAAATTTGTTAGTCTCTAAGGTGCCACAAGTCCTCCTTTTCTTTTAGTGAAGAGAGTGTTACTTATTAACTATCTCGATACACCTCAAGTGACAGCATTACAGGTAACCTCATGGGCTGGTGAAAATCCAGTACCTGCAAACATTACAGGACTTGTGCTTAAGGGGATAGACCTAGGCCAAATCTGATCAGGAACTCACACCTTATAATAAGCAACAAAGTAAATGTAGTGTGTAAGAGGGGTGTGTATTATGGGGAGCATGGGTCATCATTCCAAAGCAAGGATGTGAAGTAATGGATGACACACCCAGGTGCGACTAAAATGAAAGCGTAACCGTGGAGTTATATATGGTGGCCAAAGATGGATACTGATATTAAGAGTAAGATGCAATCCTTCTCTATTTGTCAAAAGAGTCAGAGCTTCTACTGTGGCTCCACATTACCTTTGGGAGTGACCAGATAAGCCTTGGAGAAGAGAACAGATTGATTATCCTGGACCATTTCTGAGAAAAACATTTTAGTACTGGTGCATGCACATTTCAAATGGGTAGATATCTATCCAATGAATACATCCTCTAGTGAGGCCACCATAGAAGAACTAAGGACTAGTTTTAGTACCCAGGGTTTACCTGAAATGTTTGTATCAAATAATGGACATTCTTTTATTAGCACAGAATTCCAAAGATTTAGAAAGCAAAACAGCATTCAACATGTTACATCGGCACCTTACATTCTATCATCAAATGGATTAGTTGAATTGGCAATTCAGTCATTTAATGAGAGTACTTTCATATCTATAGTACCACCAGGTATCTTATTACCTGTTTAATTGTCAGAAGTCTACCACTGGCCTGTCCTCAGCAGAAATGTTAATTAGAAGGAAACTAAGGTCAAGGTTAGACTATATGCATCCCTACTTAATGGGAAAAATACAGCAAAAACAACTGAAGCCAAAGCACCAACTCGATAAATATGCTAAAGAACATAGTTTAATTGTTGGAGAAACTGTCTATACTAAAATTTTGATCCTGATCCCAACTATCATTCAAGATATTACAGGACTAATCTCCTACATGGTAATTCTGGGGGATGGCAGGGCTGTGTGCTGACATGGATCAATTGAGAAAAAGGATTGTGGTAAACTCTGAAAATGTGAGTATAGCAACAATGGAATTGCCACTGAAGAATGCCCTGTTTAGGTTCAGCACTAGTTTCTGGAAGTCTGGGCAGGCAGCAGCCTGACACAAGAGCAGCTATTCTGAATAGAACTCATGGAGGAGATGGCTTTGATACATATCGCATAATGACAGGTTTGAACCAGAAGTTAGTGATGGTGGAGTTACCTTTTGCAGAGGTTGAATTGAGGTGTTCTGTATGTGGGAAATGTCCACCTACATATTTGGAAGATTATATAGTGAAATAGTGACTGAGTGCCTGTTTGTTTTAATATTTTCAATTTGATTTGCATTACTAATTATTGTTTGGTTTTGTAAGGTGTGTAGTAAGAACTTATAATAAACTAGCCATTAAGGGGAATGGGCAGATAGTTAAACAAGGAAATGTGTAGCTGTCTGGTTTTGGTTTGTTCATTGTTGGAAGGACGGGGGGAAGGGGGCATGCAGAACCATTGCAGACATAGATGTGGGTTGCCTGAATAAAGACTGTAAATTGCAGGAGGCAATGATTTTTCCATGACATGGATATACTATTCAAGCAGAAGAAAAGTGGTCTGGTGGTTTGAGAGCTAGCTTGGGAGTTACAGGTTCAATAATCTGCTCTGCAATGTTTCTCCTGTGTGACCTTGAGCAAGTCAGTGGGGCTCTTGTTGCCTCAGTTCCCTATCTGTAAAATGGGGTAAAAGTGCTCAGATACTATGGTAACAGGACTCAAATGGGTACTTTAAATATTAACATCTTGTAATCTCAAATAATTATCCAAATGTATTTAAGCCTATAGTTACAGGAGATTAACTCACTTAATTCTCTGTGTTTTTTTCTTTGACTTGTTCCCCCCGCCCCAAACAAATACATTTATCAAAAAGATTCATTCTTGTTATCAATGTTTGACAACTTCTTTGGGTGTTATTGTGATCAGCTGATGCAGAAGATGAGTGCTAATTGCTAGTCATTCGAGAAATCCCAGATCACCATAAAACATGAATATGTGCAGTATATACCAGCAATGAAGAATATTTATAAGCAAAATGTGTAATACTCCACTTACAGCATTGCATTTCTTGAAGTCAGTGGGAGCTGTGGATTCTCAGGAACTTTGAAAATCGTACCATTTTTAACCTAGGTGATTAAATATAGAATTAGGGGCTTACTTCTAGGCACACAAGCTTGAAAGTTTTAGTCTGGGATTATAGCCCTGCTCCTGCTCCCACTGAAGTCAATGGCAAAACTCCCATTGTCTTCAGTGGTGCAGGATCAAGCCTTTATATTCCTGGTTGCTATACAGCAGCATCACTTTCTAAACTCCTGTACCATTTAATAGCAAAAGATAACATTTCAATAGGTGTCCTTTTAAAACCACTCTATAAAAGTGTTCTACAGATTTATATGCCAGCTATAGAATTCGATATGATAGTTCCATAGGTTTCTTATGTGATGATCAGAAGAATACATATTTTTCAGTTAGTGTTAGGTTTGCTTATCAAAGAACTTCTTGAGGTCCCTTCCAGACCTATGATTCTATTATTATAGTCCATTTTAAGTAAAGCGTTTTGCATCAGTTTGCTTAGAATATCAACTGTTTTCCTTAATAGTTGCATATATTGTAGAACATGTTATATAAAATTCACTGAAGTACAGTATTACATCCATGTGTTGCATAAGCCTCTTTCTCTAACCAGAGATTTCTTAGCTTAGGCAAGCCTACTCCAGGGCAGTTTCAATTTCAATTGAAGTTGTTGTGTGGAGATTTTGTATGTCAAGGATGCATTAAAAATTGATAGCTGTTTTTAGAGGATCTCCAAACCACTAAGAAAACAAACAATCAACAGTAGTTATAAACTCTGAGATAAAAAAGCCCCAACACACAATAAATCTTTACAACAAATAAGGGCCACCTCAATTTATTCATTAGTCATAGGAGACTACCTTTAATTCACAGATAATTGTGTTGCCTCTTAAAAAGAGCACTTTAACATTGGAAAGGGGCCCTTTTTCCTGATAAAAGTATTTACTTGGAAGGCAAAGAACTCATCTTTGTTAATAACAAAGCTGAACAAAACCTCACAGCTAACAATGACCGACAAAAACCCATTAGAGTTGATGGTAAGTCCATCTTTTGCACATAATCAGCTGGTTGCCATAATGCCTAAATTTTACACCTCATTGTTAGTGTTGTGGTCAAGCTGTACTAGCATAATCTCAGCCTCCTCAAAAGACACTGACTGATACATTTTGAGGAATCATGGATAACTGGTAGGTGAAGCAACATTTTCAAACTGGCCCTTAAAGTTGCTCCCCAGCCTTGTGCATGAATTCTTTGTGTCCCTAATAATCTGCATTACTTTGCTCAGCTACCCATGTGCAAATGTATCATTTTGTAGTACAGTGGGTATATATGCACATTTTGCAGAAGCAGGCTTGAGGCCAGCTTTTAAACATTTGCCTCCATATATCCACAACAAGATTGGGAAATCTTCCCAGACTCAGTATGGAGCATCTGTTGGGAATGCTACATAATGAAGGGTGACCACCAGAAAACATAGAGGTCTATTTCAGTTTTGATCAGCAACCAGAATTTTGGATGTATATGCAAGGCATCTCTGAACTGTTTGAACCTCTTAAACTGCCCTAGAAATCTCATGAGATCAGACTTTGTTGTGAGATTTCCAGTAATGAATACTTTTGGGGCAGGAGCCAAGAGGAGAAGTGTGTGGGTGGCAGGATAGTATATAGAAAAATAGTAACTAGAATAATAATAAGGAATAGTGGAAATTAACAAAGTTTTCAAACCTCAAAAAGACTTCTGGTTTTAATTGTGTCTGGAAAGTTGGGGAAGTTCTTAGGAGTACCAATATGCCCAACACAAAGGGTGAGGTTTGGTAAGATGGAAGAATGGCAATACTGGGTCAGATCAGTAGTCCATCTAGCCCAATTTCCTGTCTTCTGACAGTGGCCAATGCCAGATGTGTCAGAGGGAATGAACAGAACAGGACAATTATTGAGTGATCCGTTCCCTGTCATCCGGTCCTATATTCTGGCAGTTGGAGGTTTAGGGAGACCTGGAGCATGAGATTGTATCCCTGACTATCTTGACTAATTGCCATTCATGGATTTATACTTTATGAACTTATCTAATTCTTTTTTGAACCCAGTTATATAGTATTATGCCTCTAGCTGCCAGTGTGAGCCATAATTTAAAAATTACCACTTGAAACAGGGCCACATGTTTGCCAAGAAATCCAAAATTATGTGAAACTTGTTTGGTCTTAAGTTTCTTGACATGCCTGAAATCCGGACTACGTTTGTTGAAAGGGTCACTATGGTTCACAGATTCCTGAGTGAACTTGGGCATATTTTGCAGTGAAATCACGTGAAATTCATTATTTTGCAAGGTTTGGATGCAAAACAAAGCTCTGGTGCTGGTGACTTTTTTGCTTCTTTTTTACAGCCCGTGCTTTTTTACATTCTGTGCACAACCCTTTCTGGGTTTCCAGGGGATCCCAGGGAGTTCTGTGCCCACACAAGAAGATTCAGACCCAAAAAAGATCCCTGTCCCATATTTGTCTGTAGGATTCAGGATCCAGACAGAAAAGGGTTAAGTGCCTGGACAATCAAGATGGCTAAACCTCATCAGTTAATAAAATCCAGATGCTTTATGTACTAAAGAAGAAGAGAAAGAAAAAAGACCGTCTGCTCTGAATGCAGAAAAATGTGGACTGGGTGGTTTAGAAGCTACCACTGAAATTTCTGGTAAACTTGGGACTGTGTTATATTAGGAAGGGGAGAACTTTATTTTGGGGCTGTATTTGTACATGAGAGGTGGTGGCAAGCATTGCAGGCTGGAGAAACCTTAGGACACAGCTCGATTCTGCAAACCTCTACCACATGAGCAATCCTTACTCAATGAGTAATCCCAATGAAGTCAATGTTGTTACTCACATGAGTAAGGATTACTTACATGTAGCAGGATTGACTCTTAACACACTATACTCTTTTCTCTCCACTCTTTTTTCCCCATGCCATTTTCTACCTACAAGTGTGAGGAATTTCCTGATTTCTTCCATAAAATGATCACTGCTATCTTCAGCAACATCATGTCTTCCAATTGCCCTACTTTAATCCTTCTGTGTTCACATGCCCCATCTCCTTTTCAAGCTTCATCTTTGGTCTTTTGTTCAGAAGTTGCACATATTAAGTCTAGACATAAATGGGCACATACAGAGAATCCAGTGGGAGTTGCATCTGCTTGCACTAGGACTACATATGGCCCCAAGAAATAATCATTAATACCACATTAATAATACGAAAGGTGACATAGCAAAGTAATATGCACTAAAATATGTTTAGAATCTTTTTATAAAGGAAAAAGTAGAGTAGATACAAGATATAAATCTGGGAAAAGCACAACTATCATTCAAAATCTATCAACTGCATAAAATAAGGAATCTAAATGATAGTTAAAGGGATGTAAAACACAGTTAGAATTAGATGATATTATATGACTATCTTAATTTTTTACACTGATACAGTATTCAAAAGTCCTTTATACACCATAATGTATGTATAGTCATATGCATACATTATAACAGGTTGTGCAGGTTCTGATGCTTATTGTTAATATTTCCTGATAATTCCCATTGTCAGACCCTGTTCTCCGTTGCTTATAACTTTACTAAATTTTAACTGTTCAGGGTGAAATTTTCCATGCTGAGTGTCTTCCTCAGGATGAATTTGATGGGCAAAGGGCACAGGAGTTGGAGTTTTGGTTAAAATGGTTTAGCTGTTTCTGAAAATAAAATTAAGGAAAATATATATTTTTGCCTATGTTTAAAAAAAATCTTATAATCATTTGATTGAGAAGATTTAGTGCCCAAATATTTTGGAGCAGGAACTTGAAATTTGGCAGGGGCCTACTCTGGCATCAGGGATGTGCCTTTTGCCATCCCTGTGAAAATTTGCCCAAATTTGGCCAAGTTGTTATTCTCCAAAATGCTCAGTTTGCACATGGTCAGTAGAGACTTGTTAGAGTTTGGCAGCTAAATTCTCTGAATAGTCTGTCCATACAGAGCATGCTCCATCTCCGCAGAGCTCCTCCATTCCAACCAGACTGTACATGCCCCATCCCCACACAACAACAGAGCATGCTCCAGCCCAGGAATACAGGGGCAGAGCAGGACTTTCCCTGCAATTGTCTCTCAGTAACTGGGGAACACTATAGCACTGGGCACTAGAACTGAGAACAGGTAGATTATCTCTTTTGTGCTCTCAGTGCTCCTCCTGCTGTTGTCTAAGCAGTGTGGATTAAGTGGAGAAGGCACCCTGACTCAAATGTGGAAAGGTAAAGAACGGGTGGTTATGAGGGGAGAGGGACAAGGGCAGGATCTCAGGGGGATAGGAGCATAGGCAAACAGAAGACAGGTGGGGATAGAAAAAGGAGGGGAGAGGGGCAGGAGCAAAATGGGTGTGAAGGGGGAAAGAATCAAGGGGGGAGGGGGACAAGGGCAGGAACTATGGAGGGAGACTAGAAGTGTGGGTGGTCTGGGAGAGGGACAGGAAAGAGCTGGGAGGATAGCAGCAAGAGAGGGGATAGGGACAGGACAGGAGCTGGGGAGTGGGGCATAGGAGCAGAACAGGATAGGGAGAGGGTGTGTGTGGGGCGGGGGAGACAGGAGCAGAAGGGTCTCTAACCACTAAAGAACATTCCCCTTTAGAACTTGTAACTGAACCCAGGAGTTGTGGATCTCAACATTCCTTTGCTGTTTAGGAAATAACTATGAAATCCACTGGCAAAGCACGTGTCTCCATCCACCTGTAGTGACAGATCTACATAGATAACAGCCTTCTACTGCCATCAGTTACTCTATAGATGCAAATGGTAGGGAACTGCATACAATGATCCCAATCCTGCTCATGGCCCATGTGGGGGATCAGTGTGGTTCTACATAAGGAAGTTTGTTTATTCAATTTTTAAGAATTTAAAAAAATATTAGATTTTACTAAGTTAAAAGAACATTAAGATTTCAAAGTGAATGCATGGCACTTTTGCACAAGGAAGTGTGGTCACGGGATTGAATGCTACCGACGTGATACTTCCTCCAAAGTTTTAACAGGCTTTTGGTATTCTTCACTTCTTGTCCTACACTATTGTGAAGAATTGCTGTCATCTGTTGAACTGGTGGCCTTCCCTTACCTCAGATCAACTACCACTGAAGTGATATTTTAAGTGGTGTGTGGCTGTAAGATATATATACATAGGGGCAGAGGGGGGAGCAAGTAGATGTGTTTATGCACCCATCTTCTAGAAGTAGCGATGCAAGAGCTGAAATACTAGATGGAAAATCTCTAAAGTGCACTGTGACTGAGGTATTTAACTGCTTTAGAATTGCAGTATATAAATTATAAGTCAAACAAGGCAGGAAAACAAATAATTGAGAGGAAATCCCTTCACATTTAGACCAGTTATGTTTCTATAACTGGAAACTTAGGAAAACAAATGAAGTGCCAACTTTATTTTATGTGGGAATGATGGTTTGGTGGGAGATAAAGCAAGCCTTTAAAAAAAAAGATAATATTTTATCTTCATTAAGTTGGATGGGAAAACAGTTGAGTACTGTATTTTATACAGCTGTTGCTGAGGTTTTGAAATCCATTTTGAAGTGTAAGGATGCTACCAAATGGGCCAGTTGTTTAAGAAAGGAACATTTTTAAAATGTGTAAATGCTTTAGAGAGATTTTGACTCTAATTTCTGTATTCCACTGCATATAAATAAATTAGTATTGGTATGCATTACCACCTGCCTTGGTTAAATGATTTAGGATAAAATAGTTCTAGAGGGAATAAAAACAGATTCTCTTCATACAAAAGGCCTAATTTCACACTTACATAGTGATGATAAGGATGGAGGGTAGGAGAATGGACATCAAGACAGCTGTAGCGGCACAGGAGCTAGCGAACAGAGCCGTAAAATCAGGGGAGTTTCAGTGGGAGTTTGTCTTGTCGTGCTTGTTTGGGGTTTGTTTTTGCTGTGGGTGGTGGTGTTTTGGTGTGGTTTGTGTTTCCCAGATTAACAGGATTTAGGTGGGAAGGCTATGACAGATACAGAGGCAGCAGTGGGCGTGACCCATGTAGTGGAAGACACAATGAGGATGACTGGATGTGGAAGCTGCGGTATGTAGATGATCCTGGAAGGGGTACCCGGTAAGAGTTTTGTCTGCATGAAATGCTGTCTGATAGAGCTGATGGAGGAAAAGATCCGATGATTGGAGATGCAGGTGGAAAGTCTGGTTGAATTTAGAAGGGGGTTTGAGCAGATTATGGAGCAAAGACATGAGGTAGCTGAAGGGAAAAGCTCAGACTTGCAGATGGAAGCAGGACTGAGGAATTCTGAGGGGAGACTGCTGGGTGAGGAAAGTGGACAGTGGAAGCATGTGACTAAAAGAACCAGGCAGAGGAAAAGATGGGCTAGTGAAGGAGAAATAGAGCTCAAGAATAGGTTTGCAGAGTTGGAAAATGAAGAAGGGGCTCATCAGGTGGTCACTGAAGGTGGAAGGGCAAGGAAGAAGAGAAGAGTGCTAGTCCTATAGGAAAAGGGGAAGAGTCAATGGAGACTACACCAAATATGAGTCCCAGTAAGATACAGGATGGGTTGAAGAGGATTACAAGGGAGAATAGGAATAGAAAGAACTTGCACCCAGAGGGAACAGGGGATAGACGGGAGAATAGCACAGTCACCAGGAAAAGGCAGGTCTACGTGATCGGGGACTCTTTACTGAGAAGAATAGACAGGCCTGTAACCAGAGCTGATCCAGAGAATAGAAGGGTGTGCTGTCTTCCAGGTGCTAAGATACGGGATGTAGACCTGAGGTTGAAAAGGATCCTAAAGGGAGCGGAAAGAATCCCTTAATTATCCTTCATGTGGGAACAAATGATACGGCTAGATTCTCGCTGGAACGTATCAAGGGAGACTATGCTAGGCTGGGGAAGATGCTTAAGGAAACAGAGGCTCAGGTGATCTTTAGTGGGATTCTGCCTGTCCCTAGAGAATGGCAAAAAAGGTGTGACAAGATTATGACTATCAACAGATGGCTTAGGCAGTGGTGCTATAAGGAGGGCTTTGGGATGTATGGCCCCTGGGAGGCATTCATGGACAGAGGACAGTTCTCTCTGGATGGACTTCATCTGAGTAGGGAAGGAAATAGACTTCTAGGATGGAGGCTGGCACAACTGATTAAGAGAGCTTTAAACTTGGAATTTGGGGGAGATGGTTGGGAGATGTCCAGATAATCTCCACGCCGGATTTTAGCATTGAGAGGGAACAAAACAAGTAAGAAAGGATACAGCCGTGGGTAGGAGAATGGACATAAGGAGGAAGGGCAGTGTGGATACCAGTCTAATAGGTCATAATGGCTGTAGAATGACCGTGCCTAATCGGGTACAGTATGTGAGCAAGGCCAAACAGCAAAAATTAAGATGTTTGTACACCAATGCGAGGAGCCTAGGTAACAAAATGGAAGAACTAGAGCTACTGGTGCAGGAAGTGAAACCAGGTGTTATAGGGATAACAGAAACATGGTGGAATAGTAGTCATGACTGGACTACAGCTGTTGAAGGGTATGTGCTGTTTAGAAAAGACAGAAATAAAGGTAAAAGTGGTGGAGTAGCACTGTATATCAATGAGGAGGTAGAATGTATAAGACAGAGTCTGTCTGGGCAAAAATCACATTGGGGAAGAAAACTACTAGAGCCTCCCCTGTGATAGGTTTCAGAGAAAAAAGAAAAAGAGGACTTGTGGCACCTTAGAGACTAACCAATTTATTTGAGCATAAGCTTTCGTGAGCTACAGCTCACTACATCGGATGCTTGGGGTGTGCTATAGACCGCCAGGATCTAATTTGGATATGTATAGAGCCCTCTTTGATGTTTTTAATGAAGTAAATACTAATGGAAACTGCGTGATCATGGGAGACTTTAACTTCCCAGATGTAGACTGGAGGACGAGTGCTAGTAATAATAATAGGGCTCAGATTTTCCTAGATGCGATAGCTAATGGATTCCTTCATCAAGTAGTTGCTGAACCGACTAGAGGGGATGCCATTTTAGATTTGGTTTTGGTGAGTAGCGAGGACTTCATAGAAGACATGGTTGTAGGGGACAATCTTGGTTCAAGTGATCATGAGCTAATTCAGTTCAAACTGAACAGAAGGATAAACAAAAATAAATCTGCGACTAGGGTTTTTAATTTCAAAAGGGCTGACTTTCAAAAATTAAAGAAATTCATTCGGGAAGTGGATTGGACTGAAGAATTTGTGGATCTAAAGGCAGAGGAGGCCTGGGATTACTTTAAGTCAAAGCTGCAGAAGCTATTGGAAGCCTGCAGCCCAAGAAAGGGGAAAAAATTCATAGGCAGAAGTTGTAGACCAAGCTGGGTGAGCAAGCATCTCAGAGAGGAGATTAAGAAAAAGCAGAAAGCATACAGGGAGTGGAAGAAGGGAGGGATCAGCAAGGAAAGCTACCTTATTGAGGTCAGAACATGTAGGGATAAAGTGAGACAGGCTAAAAGTCAAGTAGAGTTGGACCTTGCAAAGGGAATGAAAACCAATAATAAAAGGTTCTATAGCCATATAAATAAGAAGAAAAAGAAAGAAGTGGGACCGCTAAACACTGAGAATGGAGTGGAGGTTAAGGATAATCTAGGCATGGCCCAATATCTAAACAAATACTTTGCCTCAGTCTTTAATAAGGCTAATGAGGATCTTAGGGATAATGGTAGCATGACAAATGGGAATGAGGATATGGAGGTAGATATTACCATATCTGAGGTAGAAGCGAAACTCGAACAGCTTAATGGGACTAAATCGGGGGGCCCAGATAATCTTCATCCAAGAATATTAAAGGAATTGGCACATGAAATTGCAAGCCCATTAGCAAGAATTTTGAATGAATCTGTAAACTCAGGGGTTGTACCATATGATTGGAGAATTGCTAAAATAGTTCCTATTTTTAAGAAAGGAAAAAAAAGTGATCTGGGTAACTACAGGCCTGTTAGTTTGACATCTGTAGTATGCAAGGTCTTGGAAAAAATTTTGAAGGAGAAAGTAGTTAAGGACAAAATGGGACAAAATACAACATGGTTTTCCAAAAGGTGGATCGTGCCAAACCAACCTGAGCTACCTCTTTGAGAAAGTAACAGATTTTTCAGACACAGGAAATGCAGTGGATCTAATTTACCTAGATTTCAGTAAGGCATTTGATACCCTGCCACATGGGGAATTATCAGTTAAATTGGAAAAGATGGGGATCAATATGAAAATTGAAAGGTGGATAAGGAATTGGTTAACAGGGAGACTACAGCGGGTCATACTGAAAGGTGAACTGTCAGGCTGGAGGGAGGTTCCCAGTGGAGTTCCTCAGGGATCAGTTTTGGGACCAATCTTATTTAATCTTTTTATTACTGGCCTTGGCACAAAAAGTGGGAGTGTGCTAATAAAGTTTGCAGACGAGACAAAGCTGGGAGGTATTGCCAATTTAGAGAGAGACCGGGATATCATACAGGAAGATCTGGATGACCTTGTAAACTGAAGTAATAGTAATAGGATGAAATTTAATGGTGAGAAGTGTAAGGTCATGCATTTAGGGAATTTTAGTTATAAACTGGGGACACATCAATTAGAAGTAATGGAGGAGGAGAAGGACCTTGGAGTATTGGTTGATCACAGGATGACTATGAGCCGCCAATGTGATGTGGCCATGAAAAAAGCTAATGCGGTCTTGGGATGCATCAGGCGAGGTATTTCCAGTAGAGATAAGGAGGTGTTAGTATCATTATACAAGGCACTGGTGAGACCTCATCTGGATGCAGTTCTGGTGCATACTGTGTGCAGTTCTGGTCTCCCATCTTTAAGAAGGATGAATTCAAACTGGAACAGGTACAGAGAAGGGCTACTAGGATGATCCGAGGAATGGAAAACCTGTCTTATGCCAGGAGACTCAAGGAGCTTGGCTTGTTTAGCCTAAACAAAAGCAGGTTGAGGGGAGATATGATTGCTATCTATAAATATATCAGAGGGATAAATACCGGAGAAGGAGAGGAATTATTTAAGCTCAGTACCAACGTGGACACAAGAACAAATGGATATAAACTGGTCATCGGGAAGTCTAGACTTGAAATTAGATGAAGGTTTCTAACCATCAGAGGAGTGAAGTTTTAGAATAGCCTTCCAAGGGAAGCAGTGGGGGCAAAAGACCTATCTGACTTCAAGATTAAACTCAATAAGTTTATGGAGGAGATGGCATGATGGGATAACTTTTGGCAATTAATTGATCTTTAAATATTCATGGTAAATAGGCCCAATGGCCTGTGATGGGATGTTAGATGGGGTGGGATCTGAGTTACTACAGAGAATTCTTTCCTGGGTATCTGGCTGGTGACTTTTGCCCATATGCTCAGCGTTCAGCTGATCGCCATATTTGTGGTTGGGAAGGAATTTTCCTCCAGGGCAGATTGGAAGAGGCCCTGGAGATTTTTCACCTTCCTCTGTAACATGGGGAATGGGTCACTTGCTGGAGGATTCTCTGCTCCTTGAAGTCTTTAAACCATGATTTGAGGACTTCAGTAGCTCAGACATAGGTGAGAGGTTTATCGCAGGAGTGGGTGGGTGAGTGAGATTCTGTGGCCTGCATGTGCAGGAGGTCAGACTAGATGATCATAATGGTCCCTTCTGACCTTAATATCTATGAATCTAAGAGGTAAGATACCATTGGTATTGGTACTAACACGTAGGTGATACTGGCAGTAGAATGACTGTGCCTAATTGTCAAGGAGTCTGAGCAAAGCTGAACAGAGACAATTAAGATGTCTGTAAGCCAGTGCAAGGAGCCTGGGTAAAAAAATGGAGGAACTAGAACTGCTGGTGCAGGAAGTGAAACCAGATATAGGAATAACAGAAATATGGTGGAATAGTAGTCATGACTGCAACATAGGTATTGAGTGGTCTGTGTTCTTCAGAAAAGACAGAAATAAAGGTAAAAGTGGTGGAGTAATGTATATTCATGGTGAGGTAGTCTGTGAGGAAATTAGAAGTGATGGAATGGCTAAAACGTAATCTGTTTGGGTCAAAATCACTTTGGGAAGAAAGGTAACAGAGGCACCACTGGGATAGTGCTTGAGGCTTGCTACAGATCCTCCAGAATCCAATTTGGATATGGTTAGAGACTGCTTTAATATTTTAATGAAATAAATACTCCTGGGAATTTTGTGATTATGGCATACTTTTGTAGTAGTTGGATTTTGTTTGTATTTTGTATGATTTAGAATGAAGGATAAAGAATAATGAGATAATAATGTAGCACGTGTTAAATGTATTGATGTATGATTTGACCATATCCTGCCAGCCACCCTTTCTGAATAGCAGAAAGGAATGGCCTAATATGCCATTGGTAGAGATGCATCAGCCAGAATTTCTTTATGTCTGGACTGGTTTCAAGGCAGTAATAGACCTTTGAGGGTCATCATTTTGTTGTAGGTTTAGCATTTTAAAATAAGTAAAACAATGCCAGTATTGTTTTCTTTTGCATTGCAACTTGATGTTCCTGTTCAAAATGTTCTATGTAAATTAATTCTGTTTTGTGTGTGAATGAGGAATGTGTGTGTTAAAAAATAAGTGTGAAGGCTATCACTGAACCTAGGGAGGAACCGGAGACAGATGCAAGGGTGACAGGAGGCTGTAACACACCCTGTCATAAATATAAAGGGAAGGGTAAACCCCTTTGAAATCCCTCCTGGCCAGGGGAAAGCTCCTCTCACCTGTAAAGGGTTAAGAAGCTAAAGGTAACCTCGCTGGCACCTGACCAAAATGACCAATGAGGAGACAAGATACTTTCAAAAGCTGGGAGGAGGGAGAGAAACAAAGGGTCTGTGTCTGTCTGTAGTCGTCTTGGCCGGGGACAGAACAGGAATGGAGTCTTAGAACTTTTAGTAAGTAATCTAGCTAGGTATGTGTTAGATTATGATTTCTTTAAATGGCTGAGAAAAGAATTGTGCTGAATAGAATAACTATTTCTGTCTGTGTATCTTTTTTGTAACTTAAGGTTTTGCCTAGAGGGGTTCTCTATGTTTTTGAATCTAATTACCCTGTAAGATATCTACCATCCTGATTTTACAGGGGGGATTTCTTTATTTCTATTTACTTCTATTTTTTATTAAAAGTCTTCTTGTAAAACACTGAATGCTTTTTCATTGTTTTCAGATCCAAGGGGTTGGGTCTGTGGTCACCTATGCAAATTGGTGAGGCTTTTTACCAAACCTTGTCCAGGAAGTGGGGTGCAAGGTTTTGGGAAGTATTTTGGGGGGAAGGACGCGTCCAAACAGCTCTTCCCCAGTAACCAGTATTAGTTTGGTTGTGGTAGCGGCCAGTCCAAGGATAACGGGGGTAATATTTTGTACCTTGGGGAAGTTTTGACCTAAGCTGGTAAAGATAAGCTTAGGAGGTTTTTCATGCAGGTCCCCACATCTGTACCCTAGAGTTCAGAGTGGGAGAGGAACCGTGACATGGTGGCACAGTGGTGGGATTAACCTGAAATCATTTTGAGATCCAGTTGAGATTTTTTGAACTAGAAATACAGATTTTAAAAAGGAATTTTTAGGAAGTCCAGAAAGCAGCTTTGAAACTGAAAGCAGCTTGGTTTCTCTCTGCTTTGTGGCCAAGCAGAGACAAAAGGGGATTATCTTGTGAATTGCAGGTTTTCTTTGCCTGGAGGCAGGGTACTTAACTCCTGCAGGGAAATTCACAGTCTTCCAACCCAGAGGTTTTTTTTTCTTTTCTTCCTAAAAGTAAATAGGGAGTGTGTGCTCTACCCATTTGCCTGGAGACAAAAGTGGCAGGGTTTTTTTTTAGGATTTTGATTTTTTTTTGTTTTACAAGGAGCACAGGTTTGAAAAGAAATTGTTTTTTCTTTGGGCTGGGTAAGCAGGTTTCCAAGTAGTTGGAGGTTTTTTGCTTTAATTTGGGCCCAGAGCAGAGACAAGGGAATTGTCTTTTTCTGTAGGCTGACAATCACTATCAGAGAATAGGTATTCTATTCCAGCACAGCAAAATTTTACAGCCAAGTTTTGTTGTTTATTTCTAAACCTCAGGTGTAAAGTTAGTTAAAAACAGAGAGGTTAGAATGGCCAAATCCTCGGCTCGACTACAGCTGGAATTAGCCAAATTTCAGGCTGAGGAAAAACAAAGGGAACATGAAAGACAGATAGAACTCATGCGGCTGGAGAAGGAGGTACAGGAGGCTGCCCACAAGAGGGAAATGGAGGCAAGGAAGCATGTGGAGGAGATGGAGAGGATAAAGGCCCAGCAGAATATACCAACAAACCCTAGCAATCCTTCTCCAGGTACCACTTCCCATCCCAGAAAGTTCCCCACCTACAAGGCAGGTGATGATACTGAGGCCTTCTTAGAAAACTTCGAAAGGGCCTGCCTTGGGTACAACATCTCTACTGACCAATACATGGTAGAGCGGAGGCCGCAGCTCAGTGGACCCTTAGCTGAGGTGGCAGCTGAAATGCCTAAAGAACATATGAACAAGTATGAACTGTTTAAATCCAAGGCGAGAGTCAGAATGGGGATAACACCCGAGCAGTCGTGTCGGAGGTTCCGAGCTCTAAGGTGGAAACCAGACATGTCATTTACCCGACATGCCTACCACATTGTGAAACATTGGGATGCCTGGATATCAGGAGCAAGTGTTGAATCTCCAGTAAATTTGCCCTTCCTAATGCAAATGGAACAATTCTTAGAGGGTGTTCCTGAGGAAATAGAAAGATACATCCTAGATGGGAAACCCAAAACTGTAATCGAGGCAGGAGAGATTGGAGCCAGATGGGTGGAGGTGGCAGAGAAGAAGAAAACTGGTCGCAGTTGGAGCGGAGACCAGAAGGGACCACCCCAGACCACACCCTATTACCGGGTGTCACGGTTCCTCCCCCACTCTGAACTCTAGGGTACAGATGTGGGGACCTGCATGAAAAACCTCCTAAGCTTATCTTTACCAGCTTAGGTCAAAACTTCCCCAAGGTACAAAATATTACCCCCGTTATCCTTGGACTGGCCGCTACCACCACCAAACTAATACTGGTTACTGGGGAAGAGCTGTTTGGACGCGTCCTTCCCCCCAAAATACTTCCCAAAACCTTGCACCCCACTTCCTGGACAAGGTTTGGTAAAAAGCCTCACCAATTTGCATAGGTGACCACAGACCCAACCCCTTGGATCTGAAAACAATGAAAAAGCATTCAGTGTTTTACAAGAAGACTTTTAATAAAAAATAGAAGTAAATAGAAATAAAGAAATCCCCCCTGTAAAATCAGGATGGTAGATATCTTACAGGGTAATTAGATTCAAAAACATAGAGAACCCCTCTAGGCAAAACCTTAAGTTACAAAAAAGATACACAGACAGAAATAGTTATTCTATTCAGCACAGTTCTTTTCTCAGCCATTTAAAGAAATCATAATCTAACACATACCTAGCTAGATTACTTACTAAAAGTTCTAAGACTCCATTCCTGTTCTGTCCCCGGCCAAGACGACTACAGACAGACAGACACAGACCCTTTGTTTCTCTCCCTCCTCCCAGCTTTTGAAAGTATCTTGTCTCCTCATTGGTCATTTTGGTCAGGTGCCAGCGAGGTTACCTTTAGCTTCTTAACCCTTTATAGGTGAGAGTAGCTTTCCCCTGGCCAGGAGGGATTTCAAAGGGGTTTACCCTTCCCTTTATATTTATGACACACCCCTACTAAAATGTCAGAGGAGGGCAGATTGATGACTGTAAAGATGAGACAGGAACCTATCGATGGGGACAAGATAGCTGTGATCAAAACCAGCATGGGATAACTCCCTGAGGAACCTGATAAAAGAACAAGATAAAGGATGAGAAGGACAATTTAATAACAGTTCAAGGCCCAGTTGTCAAAAAATAAGCACTCCACTGATGCAGTTGGTTGAATCACAGGTGGGTTGCCTTGGGTGGAGGGGCTGGGGGGGCTGAGGAAGTAAAGTGGGGGTGTCCCCCTGTGAGCAGAGGCAGGTGGAGGGAATTTCCCCCCGATGAGCTGATGCAGGTATGGAAGACAGTTGTGTGACCCTAGGTTTGTAAGAGATAAGTACAGCTGATGGTGCTTCTGTTGTATTAGAAGCCTTTCTCCTCTGAAACAGTTAATATGAAGAAGAGGCCACGATTCTAGGGCTAGCATCAGAGGTCAAATTAATTTTTGAAATAGTTCCACTGGGTCGCATTTAGCTTATGTTGGGGACACGATTTCTGTGTGTCTCTGAAGCAGACAGGGGCACGCTGTCTGACTGGCACGATATCTGAGCTGTGTGTGGAAATTATGGCTGACATCTTAGGCACTTGTTCAGCAGCACAGAGCTGACCACACAGTGCTACTCTGGTCATAAGTGTGGAAAAAAGAAAAATGTAAATGCTGTCTTGAAAAACTCCTTGCTGAGTGGAGGATTTACCTCAGATGTCATGATACATAACATACAACCTTTCTTTGACCTTTACAGAAACCTTTTTATAGACTCTGCTGTAAAGCATAGACTGGTCTTGACAGGGAATGACATGCAATGAAATGAATTATAAATAAAATAACTCTCCTTACAGATCTGTTGAGGGGTTTGAGCAACACTGTATCTTTAAAATTGTTTAACGTCTGGGAAGGCTGTGAGATGATGCCGAAGTAGTCTGATAACACTGAGCAGTAAGGATTTCAGTTGCCTCACTAGTATAGATACCCACACTTCAAAGTACTTTAGAGATGCCATTTCTAGGAGTCTTGCCAGGCACTGTTCAGTGTTCTTAAAAAGCACTGTGATGGGGTATACAAATCCCACACTGGAGAAGAAGGGTTAAGGAGCAGCTCTGGGCTCCTCAGGTGACCCAGCCTTGCTGCTTCTCCAGAGCCTGCACAAGCTGGAGGCAGAGCTTAAAAAGGGAAGCAGAGCAGCTCAGAGGGAGGCAGCCAGTGGATGAGAGCAGATCTATGTTTTTGTGTTTGGGTTCTTTACTTTACTGTGGGAAGAGGGGACAATGGTAGGAAGCAATCCAGGGAGGCAGTTGCATGGCACTGCAGAGTGCAGGTCTTCACTGTCTACCATTGAGCCCTGGATCGGAGCCCAGTGAAGAGGGTGGGCCATGGCTCCCTTACCAATCCCTAAAGAGATGGTAATGACAGAAGTCTATCTGTTGGTGGGGAAACTAGTTGGGAAAGATCCTGAAGGTGCAAGGGTCCAGACCCTAAGACCCTGACCCTAGGGGGAAGCTCTGAAGCCCTTGCTATCTTTTGAAGACTTCCACATTATTAGACTCCTTATGTGCACCCTCACAGGGGTGGACTTCAACGTGTGACCTGGCTGGAGGGCTGAGTCACTAAAAGGACAGACCCCTCCTCCCCCATGACAGAACTATGGCGAGAAAGGGGAATGCCCAGGAGGAAAACAACCAGGGGCAAGATTTAGGTGGGGCAGGGGGCGTGTTTCGGACCAGAGGACTGCTCCCAGTGTATGTCCTAGCCCAAAACAGAGCTCCTAACTGCAGCACAGCTCGAGTGTGGAATGTGGGAATTCCTATGCTGCTCCTAGCTTCTGCCCTTGGGCCTGGGAGTTTGTTTATAAACAGGTTTCAGAGTAACCGCCGTGTTAGTCTGTATTCGCAAAAAGAAAAGGAGTACTTGTGGCACCTTAGAGACTAACCAATTTATTTGAGCATAAGCTTTCGTGAGCTGTAGCTCACGAAAGCTTATGCTCAAATAAATTGGTTAGTCTCTAAGGTGCCACAAGTACTCCTTTTCTTTTTGTTTATAAACAGAGGCAGGGTGATTAAGAGAACAAAAGGCTTGTCATTCAATTAAATTAAGGATCATTAGATGATCCCGAGAGCACTGTCAGGCACTCCCATTAAAAGATACGAAACAAAGGAATAAATAGTCGGTTTTCAGAATGGAGAGAGGTAAATAGTGGTGTCCCCCAGCATGGGTGGCAGGTTTGTATAATTTTTGGTGGTGCCCAAGTGGATCTGTCCCATCCATAGGATGGACCGGGGCTACTGCCCCGGGGCCCGCGCTTCGGGGGGCCCTGCGCTTCAGGGGGACGCGGGGTCCAGGGTGGCCTGGGGGGTTAGTGGGGTGCCTGGTGCCCACAGCAGCGAGCAACCCTGCTCCGCCCTGCCTCTTCCCACCCTGCCCCTACTCCACCTCTTCCCTGAAGCCCCCGCCCCTGAGCAATGCCGGGAGCTGACGAGGTGGAGCGGAGTGGGCTGGGGCCAGGTCACTCGCTGTTGCCAGCGCCAGGCCCCCTCTAAGTCTGCAGGCTGCCTGGACCCCATGACCCCCTGAAGCACAAGGCAGGGGTAGGCACCACCATGTTGTGCGACGAACATTTTGTGCGACGAAATTACCGGACTTAGTGACAGACATTGGGAGCGGGGGCGTATTATGTCATTCAATCATTCAACCCATAAAATAGCACACATTTTGCCACACTGAAAAAAACCCAGTAACCTAGCTAATAATAACAACAACAACAAAATAATACATTCAACTCATATAATTAATGAAAAATATGTGTATACTGTATATGATATTATATGAGAAATGAAAATGAGCTTGCTTTGGGATTTTATAAGGCACTTATATCATTTAAACACATTTGGTACCTTGAGTAATGATAACACGTCTTGCAAAGCACATAAATAGGGAACCCAAGGTCCCCTTACCTCACCACATTGCAAAGGCACAGGGGTTATTGCTGGCTGCCCTCGGGCTGCAGAAAATCCTGTGGGCAAAACATATGGAAAGAAGAGGATCAATTTATACAGAGGGCTGAAGGGGACTCCCACAGTGCATTAATTAACACTTAATAAATACATCAAAATTAAATACATTACAGAGATAAGAACCTGTAATGTCAGACTTTACTTCATGAGAAGCTCCAGAGAAAGAAGACCCAGAGGGAGTAATGGTAGGGGAATCCTAGGCAGACCAAAGGGGCTGGTAGAGGGAACAGACAGAGAACAAGGGTAGAGGCAGAGTCACTGCAGGGTTGACCCAGTCTTCTGCCTCTCCCCTGTGGTTGGACACACTGATCACTATCATTATAGGAGGGAACAATACAATGGAATGCCCAGAAGAATGAATGACTTGAGGACAATTTCCTGAAGGGACCCTTCCCCCTGCAGAGCTTTTCTAGCTCCGACATTTACATTTCTACACAGGGTGGTTTGGCCCACAGAAATAAAAATCTGCTTGCCTTCCATGTGGTTTTGGACCAATGGAAATAACCAGGTACAATTCAAGTGACTTTTAAAATTGGCTATGAAACCAAGTTAACAAAGTAAATGAGCTTATGAACAACCAGAAAATATACTTCTCAAGTGAAAAAACTATAAATGAACTTCTTTGCAAAGAAATGTGTAAGTTTTCTTACAGGAAAAGCCACAAACTGTCTGGAAAGGAAGAGTAGATTGAATTACTTGCCTCAGTGAAATTAAATATCCAGAGAATTGCTGGGTCTGTGATGATGATGACTGGGGCTTCCCATCCCTGTGCTGTGGAGGCACAGCCAGACAGGTCTGCATCTGCAAGCAGGCCCCCTGCCTCAGGTGCAGCTCCCATTGGCTGCACTGGCCAATAGACTGGGAGCCTCCCGGCCAATGGGCTGGGGTGGGGGGGCGGAAGGCAAAGGGGGAGATTGTAGGGAGCTCTGGAGCAGGGGAGGCAGTGGGGGAGGGGAGTTGTCTGGCACAAAGGGGAGGTCTCTGGAGAGGGGTGACGGGGGCACAAGGGCCGTTGGGGGTCTTTCGGGGTGGGCAGAGGGTTGTGTGGGTCTCTGTGGGGTGGAGGGGAGTAATGGACGGAGCCAACTGCAGCCCGTGTCTGCTCTGCGGGGGGGGGGGAAAAGGATGTTGCTATAGCCCCCTCAGGAAGCCCCCTCTGTACTGTGTATTTTATGCCAGCCCCGAGGTGCCCATCACTGCTCTTTTCCCCTGCCCATGGCTCCATCTGTCCATCCTCACAACCCCACAGCTGTGTGTCTATGACAGTGACAGACTCCTGGGACTCTCTCTGTCTGCGGCTCCCTCCCACTCCCTGCTGTGGAGGCGTGGCCAGGCAGCGGGCCCCTGCAGCTCCCATTGGCCAGGGTTCCCGGCCAATGGGCTGGGAGTTTGGTCAGTGCTGGGGTCTCTCTGCAGCACGCAGCAACTCCGGGGACAGGCGGAGCTGCCTATGGGGAGGCTGGGGCGGGGTGGGGGAAGCTGCCCTTGAGGTGAAAGCTCCCCATGTTGCTGACCCATTGCATAGGGCTCGCCAAAGCACGGCGTCTGGTCACTCCATCTCAAAACAGATATATTGGATTTGGAAAAGGTACAGAGAAGGGCAACAGAAATGAGGAAGGATATAGAACAGCTTCTGTATGAGGAGAGATTAAAAAGACTGGGACCTTTCAGCTTGGAAAAGAAATGACTAAGTGGGGGGGGATATGATAGAGGTCTATAAAATCATGACTGGTGTGGAGAAAGTAAATAAGGAAATGTTACTTATTCATATAA
The DNA here is from genome assembly GCF_965140295.1 of Lepidochelys olivacea. Classification (NCBI taxonomy): domain Eukaryota; kingdom Metazoa; phylum Chordata; order Testudines; family Cheloniidae; genus Lepidochelys; species Lepidochelys olivacea. The sequence continues at coordinate 172,117,608 of NC_140412.1, read as the reverse complement.
CACAAGAACTAGGGTGTCACCCAATTAAATTTATAGGCAGCAGATGTAAAACAAACAAAAGAAAGTTGATTCTTCATAATCAACCCATGGAACTCTATGCCAGGGGATGTTGTGAAGGCCAAAACTATAACAAGGTTCAAAGAAGAACTACATAAATTCATGGAGAAGAGGTGCATCGTGGCTATTAGCCAGGATGGGTAGGGATGGAACATCATATTCTGCATGTCCCTGTTTGCCAGAAGCGGATGTCTTGGTGACTACCTGTCCTGTTCATTCCCTCTGAAGCACCTGGTATTGGCTACTGTTGGAAGACAAGATACTGGGCTAGATGGATCATTGGTCTGACCCCGTATGGCCATTCTGATGTTCTTATATATAACCCAGATGTATCTGCCCCCCACTGTAACCTACTAGACCCCACTCCCCTCCCAGAGCTGGGATAGAAGTCAGGAGTCCTGTCATACTAACTCTGTGGAAAGAGAGAGACTAACAGTAAGAAAGTAAGAATATACATTAAAGTTTTAACCAGTATCCCTAAAGTGACTTGCCATAAGCTGTCAGAACACGTTATTATCAGAGCTCAGTGGGTCTAACATTTATTTAATTTCTTTTTATATAGGAATTAGATACAGTGCTCCTATCAGCTAATTGCCAAGATATCTGCCAAAACACTAGAGTTTGAAATGGTGCCCGTGAGCCCACAGTACCCTGCCGTGCTCCCCCACAAGAGCCACATGAACAGGCAACTCTGCAGGTGACCCCCATGCCTCTCTATTTCCTTGGCCACATGTATCGTGTCCCTTTTCTGGCGGCTAATCCAAAAAAAGAGGAAAAGAGCTCACTGCTGCTTCCACCTGAGGGATTTGTTGGGTTGAGATCAACTGGTAGAAACGTGACAGAATCTGAGACATCAAACTCTTAGAGTGACCTCTTAACTTTATAGACCTGCCCTTTAATCATACACAGCTATTTTAAAGTTTAATGTAATAGTAAAGAGACCCATTTTAAACCCTTCATCACACGAGACAAAGCCTACAGTATTCATTAACTATTTATTTCTACTCTCTTGGCTCCCAAACTCCTTTTCCACTCTACAGCCACCAGCCAACTTGGAGCTCTCCCTCTTCTCTCCTTGGCTGTAGTCACTTGATTGCAGCAGCTCAGCGGATGGTCCAGCTTTGCTCTTTTACTTCCATTCCTCACTTCTTTGGATGGCTGCATTTGACATTGAGCAGCCTGAAGGAAATACCTGAGTCTTCTGTCTCGGCACGCAGGCCCAGCGGCTAAAGCCAAACCCCCACTGAGAGTGGAGGCTTGGCCCATGGGGACACCAGACTCCAGACGCTGCAGCCACCTGTATGGTGTAATCCTCCAGCCCATCGCCAAATGGCTCTTCCTCATTCTGCATGCTGGCCTCACATCTAGGAGAACAGAAACCCCTTGTTAGAGCAAAGCTGACTGCAGGAGACCTTGCAGAGGGGGCAGAGGGGTGGGGGGAGGGGGGATGAGACAGGCACTAACATGGGCATGGAAGTTTGAGGAAAGGGGCAGAGGCCAGTATGGGGCAAGGAGGGCAGAATTTGGGAAGCAAGAGAAGAGGATCAAACACTTTCTAAATGTGGATCAGGATTATCCCCACTTCAAAGATGGAGGAAGTGAGGCACTAGGTGGGAGAGTTACCTGGATGGAGCTGGGCACAGATTCCAGGGGCAGTTCCCCAGACATCTCCTGTGATGCCCAAAGAAAACAAAAGAGAATGAGAGATTCAGGCCCCATAGACCCATGCGCACTCACCATAGAAGAGGCTACACTGTGCTCCAGACACAGCCAGCAGGATCCCTCCCACAAGCTGGGCCATGTCCCTAATCCCCTCCCAGCCCCACTGCTTCCTCCCCAGCCTCAGCAACCCCTCCCATCTCCCTGTTCTCCCCACCCACTCTCCGATACCAGGCTGTTTCCATAATGGAAACATTCACTGCTAGGTCCTGGCCAGACCTGGTGTCACAGCTTTTTTGCTGGGCTAGCAACCCCGTTGATAGTCACTCTGGCCGTCTGTTGGCTGGGAACTCAGCCCTCCAGCCAGGGAACTGTTCTTTAATCCACTCCTTCCTGGGTCGCACTCCTTCCAAACAAAGTCCAAAAATGTCTTTAACAAAAACAAGGCCTTCCACCCTGTTGGGGGGCTCTTCCTCAGCCTGACTTCAGCTCGGCCTGCCCTTGCTGGGCTCGGTAGCCCTTTCTATGGCCTTGTACATCCCCTTCCCTGGGTACAGTGGGAGAACCCAGTCCTGCCCTGGACTCTAGGTTCTGGCCCAAGGCCCTGTACTGAACAGCTAGGGCTGCTTTTGTATTTTTGCTGCAGTTTTCCCCGGTTTCAGTTCAGGTGGGGCTCACTTGGTAATCAATTTAGCCTAACTCCAGACTTTGCAGTCCACAGGCCAAGCCACCTGGTTATACTATTTTAATGTGATAGTAAAGAGACCCATTTTAAACCCTTCACCACATGAGACAAAGCCCACAGTATTCATTAACTATTTCTACTCTCCTGGCTCCCAAACTCCTTTTCCTCTCTACAGCCACCAGCCAACTTGGAGCTCTCCCTCTTCTCTCCCCGGCTGTGGTCACTTGATTGCAGCAGCTCAGCAGATGGTCCAGCTTTGCTCTTTCCACTTCCATTCTTCACTTCTTTGGATGGCTGCATTTGCCATTGAGCAGCCTGATGGAAATACATGAGTCCTCTAGCTGCTGGGCCTGCATGATGAGACAAAGACAAAACCCCACTGAGAGCAGGGGGAGGTTAGCCTGCACTGTCACGAGCAGAGGCTTGGCCCACAAGGACTCCAGGAGCTGAGGCTGCTGCCACCTACATGGTGAATCCTCCAACCCATTGCCAAACAGCTCTTCCATAATCTGCAAGCTGACCTCACTGGCTGTATAGGAGAGCAGAAACCGCTTGTTAGAGCGGGAGTCTCTCTTCAATGCTCCACTCTTTTCATGGCTTTCAGAGGTCACCATGAAACAGGACTACCCAGCCCCTAGGAGTCTCTCAAGAAGCTGTCTGCACAGACACTTGGCACCCACTGGTAATGGTCTCTGACAGTGGCATTGCAGAGGGAGTTTAGCAGACAGCCCCTTCTATGACTTCCTGAATTACTGCCAGGACTGATTCCCTAGAGCAGAGGAGAAATCTCCTCTTCTCTTAGAGATTCCCATAGGAAAAGCAGTTGTGGTGCAGGAGGGGGCAATACAAGCATTACCCCTCAGCCCTTGAATAGCAGGCTACCAGGACTCTGGGAGCCCAGGGATTGGTGGGTCTTGCTCGGGGAGGAGAGCTGGAGACCAGAAAAAGGGTATTGGAAGAATCATAGAAAAGTCAGTGTCATGGCTGGGTCATGGGCAGCCAGACCTAGTGGTGAGAGCCTGAGTCCACACTCACAAGATAGGAATCGAGAATCAGCTGGGTCAGGATACTTGAAGAGCAGAAGCAAAAGACAAGACTGTGTTCAGAACCACAAATCAGATGAGTCACACTGAGTCAGGATGCCAGGAAATCAAGCCTGGGGAGCGGGAGAAGGAATAGCTAGCACACGGTCCAGAAGAGGGAGGAGCTCAGGTGTTCAGACAGCTTCTTGTTCCTGCTGCTCGTTTAAGGAGGTCCCAGGGGCCAATTAGCTGCTCTGGGGCTCCTCCAATAGGCCTCAGGGGTGGAGCCTCAAACTGGGGCTGGACTTCATTGGTCCTAGGTAAGCAGTTTTCAGTAGGCTTCCAGGTGGTGGGCTGGAGTGTGGCTGCTCCCATGAACCCTGCAAACCTGGGTTCATGACCCATGGGTCATGACAGTGAGTGATCTCTCCTCACTCAAACCTCCTGCAGGAAACAGTCTGCATGATCCCGGACACATCCTCTGAGAATAAAACAAGAATAAAATGTGTCATGATGACAAATAGGCTATTGTAGCAAGTTGCCAGTACGATTATGATGGGTCCCGCACTTCCTCTTCTTGTGGGGGGCAGGGGTTCAGGGTGCAGTTTCCTGCCCCTGAACTAGGATATTTACTGTCCCACTAGTAACCCAGAGAAGGGTAGTGGAGAGGGAGGGACCCAGACCCACCCTCTACTCTGGGTTCCAGCCGAGGGGCCCTATGGATAGTGGTAAACCACTTGAACTAGTGCTTCCTTCCCCTGGGCTACTTCCCTCTCCTGCTCTTCAGCTTGTGGGGCTTCCTGCCCTCTCTCTCTGCACAAGCCGGGTGTCTCTTTACCTAGGGTCTTGGTCTTCTAGCCAGCCACAGCACTTCTCCAAACTGGTCCCTGCTCCAACTCCTCCTGGCTGATTGAAGCAGGGGTTTTTTATCAGGTGACTAGCTTCAGGTGCTCTAATTGGCTTCAGGTGCTTTTAATTAATCTATAGAAACCTTTCTTCCCTCTACAGGGAATAAGGCTTCTCCTCATCCTGGGACTTACCTATCTCTCCTATATCATTCTCCTGCTGCTTTCTGGCCATGCTGTATCACACTATGTAACAGGAGCCACCTATTTGTTGCAAAAGCCTCAACTGCCCAGAAGAGTGAATGGTTCTTACTTCCAGGAGATGCATGGGATCTTCTATCTAAGCCTCAATGAGACCCATGTTGCTTGGTTTGACAGGATGAGTTCATCTGTTTCCGCTGCTCCCTGAGCTGGGTTGGCTGCAGCATACATCTGTGTGAGAGGCTGGGACAGAGACTGGAAGACAGATGTTACAATCAGGGTCCAGGCACCCCAGAAGGAGAACAGAGGGTCTTAAACTGCAAGACTAAGCAATCAAATCAGCTGATTCGACAGAGAATTTTTGTACCACACAGGGACATTAAACAAAGTCTATTAGGAAAGCTGAGAACACGCTGGTTGAGAATATCTTTGTGTGGTGTAGGTCCAGGTGGGGTATAATGAGTTGTGTATGTGTGCTGGAAATACATTCTTAAAATATGTTTTGGGGTCGCATTTGATAAACAAGTTTGGCTTAGAGACAGGAATGTGGATTCATCTGTCTGGGTCAAGCTTTGTAAGCCATAGGCTATGAAAGAACACTGACATTGAAGGTAAACAAAGCAACCAAGCTAACAAGCGGCAGCGTGGGGAGCAGACCGCGGGACCGAGTCTGCACCCTAGGAAGCTTTCCTGGCTGTGGAAGACAATGGACTTTGGGTAATAGAAGGGGAACAAGACATTTGAGTTCTCCATCACGTAGGGAACAGCACCCTTTGATTGTGGGAACTTTGGGTCCCCTGGCCTGGAGGGCTGGAAATGCTGGTAACTTGATGTTAGTCTGGAAACTGCTAAGGCAAAGATTTTGACTTGCTAAGATTCAGTTTTAGTCACTACAAAGTGTGTTTTGTTTTGTTTGTTTGTTTGAAACTTGTCTCTTTCTCTTGCTTAGTATCCCTTAAATCTCTTCTTTGTTACTATGCTTCCCAAACCACCTCAGTGTTGTGTGTTCAAGTGAAGCGTGAGTCTCCAGCCTGCCTAACAGGCTGAGCTGTGCCCTGTCTCTTTGAAGGTAGCAAAACTAATAATTTCTGTGTGGTGCTGGGCACAGAGTCCAAGGGCAGTTCCCCAGACATCTCCTGTGATGCCCAAAGAGAACAAAGGAGCATGAGAGATTTAGGCCCAACTGACCCATGGGAACTTCTCATCAAAGAGGCTACACAGTACTCTAGACACAGCCAGCAGGGTCCCTCCCACAAGCTGGGCCACATCTCTAATCGCCTCCCAGCCCCACAGCTTCCTCCCCACCCCAGTCTCAGCAACACTTCCCATCTCCCTGTTCTCCCCACCCACTCTCAGGCTGTTTCCATAATGAAAGCAGGCTTGTACCAGAGTTCACTCACCGCTAGGTCCTGGCCAGGTCTGGTGTCACAGCTTTCTTGCTGGGCTAGCAACCCCGTTGATAGTCACTCTGGCAGTTTGTTGGCTGGGAACTCAGCCCTCCAACCAGGGGACTGTCCTTTAATTCACTCCTTCCTGGGTCGCACTGCTTCCAAACAAAGTCCAAAAATGTCTAACAGAAACAAGGCCTTCCACTCTCTTGGGGGCTCTTCCTCAGCCTGATTTCAGCTTGGCCTGCCCTTGCTGGGCTTGGTAGCCCTTTCTATGGCCTTGTACATCTCCTTCCTTGGGGACGGTGGGAGAATGCAGTCCTACCCTAGACTCTAGGTTCTGGCCCAAGACCCTGTACTGAACACCTAGGTCTGCTTCCGTACTTTTGCTGTGGTTTTCCCTGGTTTCTCCTCAGGTGGGGCTCACTTGGTAACCAATTTGACCTAGCTCCAGACTTTGCAGCCCACAGGCCAAGCCACCCAGTTGTATACCCTCCTCCTTAAAATTCAGCCCAAACCAGGGGCAAGTTCTACTCTTGTCCAATCTTCATCCCTCGCTATCTTGTCACTGTCACCGGCTATGCACTTGGACAGCCTGGGCGCTCGGTGTCTCCAGTTCCCCTGCCAGCTCGCTCACCAGAACTAAGAGGCCATCCTTCTCTTCTGCAGTATTCCAATGCTCTTCCTGCAGCCACTCATTCCCATTAACAACTGCTTGCAGAGCCTTGTTCTGAAGCCACTAGCTTCTTCTGTAGCCTTTTTTCTACTGCCTCTGCATCCCCCAAAACCTTTTTCATCAGGGTTTGAGCACACACCACTGCTCAACCCTTGTGTTTGTCCCTGCTTCAGCCTGCTTCATCTCTATGCCAACCATTTCATCCTTCACCTCCCTACAGCAACTGACAGGGTTTGTTGGCTGAGGGTCTGCAATGTCCACGGTCATCACTGCCACCTCCACTTTGCCTGCTTCGTGTGTGTTTGTGCCAGAGGACACCTTCTCCTTTCTTTCTCCCTTCTTGGGGCTGTGGCCCCTCCTTTTGCCACTCGGCAGTTTCCTAAGGAGGCCGGGTCTTTTGATATGGCCTGCTTCTCTGCACCAAAAACAAAGAACTTTTGTCCCCATCTTGGCATTAGGCCACACTTGTACACTTTCTCATGCCCTGCTCTCCTGGGCTAACCTTCTCAGCACAGCCCAGGCATTCTCTCCTTATCTGCTCTTTTTATCCATGGGCATAGCAGACCCTGGGCTGATTTTCCTTTGCAGGATGTCTGACAGGTATTGCTGCTGCTCCCTCAAGATTACCAACTGCATCTGTAGCTCTGCCTGCACTTCCTTCTGCTTCTGTTGGTTTTCTAGGAGCTGCTGGAGAAACCCAGAGACCTGCTTTGGCTGCTTAACCACTCCCTGGAACTCAAATGGGAAATCCCACTTGGGGGGGACAGACCTTCCTTCAGCAACCAAGACTTCCATCAGCCCTCATGTATCACAGGGGGAATTCAATCCTGCCAACAATGCCAATAATAAATGAATCTACTCATCGTTAGGTGCCCTCTGGTCCCACATCGATGGTCGTTCCAGCACCATGGCAATTTCTCTGCCTGGTAATTCAGCCCTCCGGCCGGCTCCCCACCTTTAGTCCACCCTCCTGGGGCTCAGCTTGTCACACACTAAAAGTCCAAAGTTGTCTTTCCACAGAAAGAAGTTCTCCTGCCCTCACTGGTGCTCTTGCTTGGCCTGCAGCCCCCTTGCTGGGCTTAGTAACCCTCTCTGGGTGCATGTATGCCCCCTTCTTTTGGTCCAGTAGTGGAACCCAGTCCCACCCTGACACTGGTAGCAGCCCAGGGCTCTGTACATAACACCTAGGTCTGCTCCTTCCTCTTTGCTGCAGTTTTCCGTGGGCACATCCTACCTCTCTTCTCAAGTTCCCTTCTAGGCTTTCCTTGCTGCTTTCAACTTCCTTCCTTGTTCTCATTCCAGTTCATAGCCCAGCTGGGCTTTATCACTGCTGAAGTCTGACTCTTTAGGAGGTAATACATGGTCCCTATGAGAAGGACTCATTCTGTAATCAGTTTGGCTAAGTCCCAGGCTCTTCAGCACAGGGGAAAGCACACTCCTTTCCCTGATACAGACCTGCTCTGCCCAGTCCTCCTGTTATTGGGTTGAGGTCCTTCCTCCCCAGTTCAGACCTGGTTTCCAAAGGGGGTGAGTACACACAGGCTCTCCTGGCTGCAACTGGAATTTTTCTTGTTCTGGTGACTCTGACATTCAGGCCCTTCATCATTCAGAGGCTGACAGGTTTGGTGAGGGGCTGGAGAAACCTCACTGCTGATCAGAAGGAGGTCAAAGAATTGGGACTCTAGGAGCTGAAGGGTTTGTTTGTCCTGCTGCAGGAAGTGGAGCTGGAGAGCAGAGATGTCATGTGAATGAGACAGCATGATGGGCCTGGAGACTGAGGATCTGGACCCTCCTGCCAGAAACGCTCCCAGGAATACAGGTTCGAGGACATCTCTGGGGAGCCTCTTGCTAGGGAAAAAAAAAAGGGTGGCACTTTGATAGAGATGTCTCTGTCCCAGGGATGGGGGAAGCTCCCAGCCAGGCTATGCAGCAGGGATCCCATTTCTCCCCCAAGAGACCCACACGTCCAAAGAAGTAAATGGCTCTTACCTCCATGAGGGAGCAGGGTCTTCCCTCACAGTCTTTTTGAGAACTAGCACTGCTTGGTTTCATAGGACAAGGTGACCTGTCCTCAATCCCTGAGGTGGCTCAGCTGCTGACTGTGCCCATCTGGGAGGCTGTGATGCACCCCAGGGCCTAGAAGATAGCTGGGGATGAGGCTCCTATTCATTTCATACTCTTAGAGCCTGTAGAAGGGCCACAGGGAGAATAAAGGGCAGGAGGTGAAGCTGGCCCTGAGCCTCTGTCCTATCCCCACCTCCTCAAATATGGAGCTTTCTGAACTTCAGTTGAGTAGGCAGTCTGTAGTCCTGACACAAAGGCCATTCTGCACCATATGGGGCAGGGGGAGCTCTGCCTGGGAGCAGGGGCAATGGGATAGGTGTCAGACCAAGGAAAGGGGTGGGGAATGGGAGTGGGGAAGAGCTCGTGCCCCAGATGAAGGAAGTTTGAGGGCAGAGGTTCACAGATAGGGCTGAGAGTTTCTGTCCGTGCCAAGGGGCTCCATTTCCCCTTCCACTAGCCCCCCCCATTTACAGTGAGACAGAGCAGTACCTGCAGCAGTGAGCAGGAGTTGCTGAATATGGGAGGGGAATCTTTAAGGGCATCAGATGAGGCACAGCCCTTGCAGCGCCTCGGGCACCTGGCACAAGTGCCGGGGATGATGCAGAGCTGGCACATCACGTTGGCTGTGACATCCTCCTGCTGCAAGGGAACGAGAACCTGTCAGAGACTTAGACACCCCCAGGAATCAGGGAGGATTAAGGGCACGTGGAACCAGTACCATTTCCACCCAGCAGCTGCCCACATCTGAGGGGTGGATTCACCCTCCCGATCCCCAGGATGGAGTCTTGTTGTGCTCTCTAGTGACCACCAGTGCCAACCCCCCTCCTTGTAGGGTTAGCTCCTGCCACTTCCCCCTCAGTGCTCCTGACAACTGTTCCACCTCCAACCCACCCCGGTGACAAATGCTGAAGCCACAGGATGGCAGCCCTGGTGAATGGGGCAGGTCAGCAGCCCCTGCTGACTGAATCTTCCCATTCTCTCTAGAGCAGGTCCAGCCCTGCCAGCAGCAAGACAAGCTTCCCTCGTCCATGTGCCTCAGCCCTGCCTGGTCAGTCACCATCACCAGTCAATCCTTGACTTCCCAGGCTGCCAATGATCGGAGCAACTCTGGATGTTGGCTCGGGTGACGTGGACACTAGACCATGGGGAACTGGGTGCAGCTCTGTAGGGCAGGAAAGGTTCACAGAGGGCACCCAGGAGTAATAACATAGCACCACGTCCTAAGAACAGAAGTCCATGATGAGGTAACACTTGTAATTAATTAGCTCTGCTAAAGAGCTGGGTTGGAGCTGCTCAGGGGACAAGCTCGGTCCCTCCTGCTCATGGAGGTTAATTCATCTCCCTTCCCAGTAGTACCTACTCTGACTCTTATTCTCCGCCAGGCTCCTTGCTGCCAGGCCAGAGAATGGCCATAGGATGGGAATGAGGCCCTGCCCCTCTCCCCCAATCTCCTGAGTCTAATGCAGCTGCTTACCTTGTCCCCCATCAGCTGCTGGGGTTCCCCCAGGAGGCAGTAGGCTAGCACCAGCCTCACCTGGCTGACACGCAGCAGGGGGTCATGGATGGCCAGCACTGCCATCCGGAGAAAGTATCTCCTCTGCCCCTCCGAGAAGAACTTTCTGAAGACCTAAAACCAACAGGACACGAGGCTTTAGCAGATTGCCCAGAGCCAGGCTCCAAGTCCATCACCCTCTAGTGGCCCAGGGGCAGGGTAAGAGAGCTGCTGTAGCCAAAGCAGTTCATTCCCCAGGAGACTTTGAGGGTCCCATAGCTCAGGGAAGTCCCTTTATTAAAAGGTTGCAGGTGCTTAGGGAACAAAGCCTCTAGTGGCTCTTTTTGGAGGGCAATTTATTGCAGGGGCCATTAAGGGATGGAAATGGATCTCTAATGTGTGTGAGCAGGCATACTCTACTGTGCAGTGCACAGAGATGATGGGGACCCTGTATTGCTTCCCGCAGAGAGAACTCCTGCACCTCAGTAGCTAGAGGCATGTGTGTGTGTGTGTGTGTGTGTTGGGGGTTTGGAGCTAACAGACCAAAGGTCTATTCACCCCAACTTATTGATTTCTCTAGTAGCTGGGTTTGTCCTATGCAACTCCTTGCTTTCTTCCAAGGGGAATCCAATCTGCAAGATGACAAGAACAAGGAGACTCATGTCCCAGTCCCCACCACAGACAAGCCTATGAAACTTTTGTTCTGTTGCAGCAATTCAGCTTGTGGGAGGGAGGACAAGCTCACAGTCTCTCTCACGTGGTGTCTGCAGAGCAACATTCTGTAGATGTACTTGAAGATCCAGGAGCCATCCCAAGGCCTCCTCTGTGATGTTGTGGAGATCACCCGTTTCACCTTTGACTCCAATTGGGGGCACTGTGTTATGGTGTGTTCAAAGGTTTGGATGTTCTCACCACAGTCGTATGACGGGGAGTCTTTGATTTTCTACTTGTGCAGCAAGTAGCCGCAACTTGGGTCAGTGACAATGTGCTTCTTTGGAACAGTGGCTGAGATCCAGACACTCTGCCATTCCCTGGCCAGGTTTGGAGATGTGAGGGGGGCGCATGTTGTCCATAGTGATTTTGGAGCTCACTGTGTCCCCAACCCAGTTCCCGAGTTGGGGAATTCTGCTTCCTGACTGGCATTGGCATTGGGAAAACCCCACCTCCTTTCACTGCTTCTACAGGGTGCAGGGAATCTAACAAGGGTCTGATTAAGCAATAGTGACTGACTGTCCCAGTGCTCTCCTCTCAGACACTTGGTAATCAGCCAGGGGAACAAGGAGCAGAGAGACACCCAGAGCAATAATCCTCTATTAACTCACCCACCCAGGGATTCTCCTTATGCCATGTAGCAATGGATCCATGTAAGACACTCAAATCACAGCAGCTAGCGAGGTTTCAGTGTGGGACCTTTAGTACCAGCCTCTCCCACTGGGTGCTGGATGAGGAACTCTGAGATGGGAATAAGGAGTGGGCTCTTATCCTGTCTCCAGGAGGCATTCACTGCAGGGAACCCAGCCAGCCCCAGTCCCTGAGCTGTGTCATGCCCTGGCAGAGTACCCTTACCTCCCCCACCCTGTCTGTGTTCCTGTAGCCCAGAAGCCTGCTGTCCTGGTGCCAGTCCCAGCACCACAGATCTTCTGCCTCATGTATGGTCAGCCCTGGAAGAGAGAGACACACACATTTATCATTCTGGTTGCAGTTTCTGTGTCCTTCCAATCCCATTGGTGGATGCACAGTAGGGTGCAGAAGAACAGAGATAGAGAGAGACTCATTCTCCAGCTGGAGTCAGTTTGAGAGAAATTGTCTGAGGTCCCATTATCCACCTGTGGTCACTCTCAGTCTCCTATTGGGTCCCATTTCCCAGCTGGGTTCCTTACCCTTCTGTTGCAGCAGAAGCTGGTAGAGCCAGTAAGTCCCCTCCCTGGCCTGCTGGCTGATGACCTTGTCTGGGTCACTGACAAACAGAGCCAGCTGTGCCACGTGGTGACCCAGGCTAGGGAACTCTACTGAGATCTAATGAAAGGGAGAGGAGAGGTGAATTCATCAGCATTTTCCTGTCCGTTCCCAGTCCCCCCTGGGCCCCAGGAGTCTCCTTCCCCTCAACCCCTCTGCAGGAGGTGCCAAGAAGGGACCCAAGGCCAGGCACGAACCTGGCTAGAGCATGGTCCCCTTAAAGGCCCAGGGTCACCACTGAACCAGGACTCAAGCCTATCTCATTCCCTGCTCTGACTCTGCCTCCCCAAGAGGAACGCTCCTAACCCACAGCCCCTGCAGCAGCAGATCCTACAGCCTGTTGGAGCCAGCCCGCCTACACCTGGAGTCAGGAAGATGGGGTCAGAGGTCACTTACGTCAAACTCAGGAAGGGTGATGGTGTATCTGAGCAGGGCCGTGCTGCTCCTTATGGTCCTGACTCTCTCCTGGGACACCATGGACACAATCCAGAAGTTGACATGCTGTGGGGGAAGGAGGCAGGTCAGGATCAAAGGGCAGATGCATGCAAATGAGCTCCTCCCCAGCCTCAGAGGGCTGAGACATTATGAGCAGGATGGATTTTCTGAGTCATTGATAGCAGAGCTTTAGAAGGAGATTTTTTCCCCCAGGACGCAGCTTGTATCCTGCAGGTCACAAGTTGTCAGTGTCTCCTTAGATTGGGACAATCTTCGGTGTCGGGATGGTCCCATCCTCCCTGAACTCCTGGTTCCTGAACAGTTTACCGGAAAAGAGACTGAACCTCGCCCTTCCCCAGTATTGAAGTCCTTGGTGGGATGAAGGGAGTGACTGTGAGAACAATCCCCACAGGAATCTCAGGGTCCATCGGAGAGAAGGGCTGATTCCCTGGGGTCCTCCTGTTTCTCTAGGAAGGAACCTGTGCCTCTTCTCTGAGAACCATCTCCTGAATCTCATGGTGTGTATGTGGTGGGGTGTTCAGACTCTCACTCCCCAAGCCAGCCAGGGGCCCTGTGGTTAGTGCTCAATAGAACCAGGCAGAGGTCTGGTTTGAAGCCCTAGCTCCTTCCTCTGTCCTTCAAGGAGGAAGGACCTGACACTGCATTGCCCCCACTGCCCTGACTGAGAACGGCCCACTGAGGACCCAGCTAGGAGGACAGACTAGAAAATTGATCTTCCAGTCTCTCCTTACCAGTCCTCTTAAGAGTTAAGGTAAAATTGGTCCCCACCCCTCCTCATGAGGCTCACCTCCAAGATGTAGTGGAGCCTCTCTGTGTCTGGGGACTCTATCAGTAGGTTCCCCAGCATGGCATCCAGGCGCTCTGGTAACACCTTGTGCAGAGCCTGCAAAGCATGGGTCAGAGTTAGGGAAACTGGGGCTACACCTGCCACAGGATGAGAAGAGGGGTCTCTGGGAAGCACTGGTGAGACTCCCAAACACATATCCTGGCCTCTCTCATTAACATCCCAGTGCAGGCAATTAGCAAGGATTGATGACAACTGAATTTTTGATCCATGATCTTAGCAGGTCTCTGCAGAGGGTCTCATAGGCAGCAGAGTATGGAACAGCCAAGTTGCTATGGATGGAAGCTGAGCTGCTGGGCAAAACACGGCGTATGGAAAGCAGGAAGAAAGAAAGAAAGAAAGAAAGAAATCCCCCAGGGAGGGAAGGATCCAACCCTGCAGCTTGTTCCATCTGCACAAGGATGGAGGAGGAGGATGTACCTGGACTTGGGTGGTGTCCTTCTCTGTGCCCAGGGTGAAGACGGCATGCAAGGCAGCTCAAAGGTGGGTCTCCAGTTCTGGCTGCAGGGCAGGTTTCATGGTGCTAGCAAGAGAGAGGAGCTGGTATTAGAGTGTGCAGTACGGGGGTGGGACTGGTGCTAACATGGACATGAAACAACAGGGAAATAGGCAAAGGCTGGCGAGAATGGATACTGAGGCACTGAGCCAGGGAATGACAAGGCCAAGGTCTCACAGAGAGACAGTGGCAGGGCAGGAATAGCGCCTGTTCCCTGGACCCTGATGCCCCTCTTGTATCTGACCCCTGGAGTGAGCCCTTCCCCAAGACTCCCTGTAATGTTATTGGAGTGAAAAGAACAGCCCAGCGAACCTTCCTGCCACCTCTGCCAGAGAAGCTACCCTTGGGAGATGACCTGGGAGTGGGAGGGACAGTGACTCCCAGCCTCGGGCCTGAGCAGCACCGGGGTTAAGGGAGCTGGGAGGGGGTGTCTCAGTACCTGAGGTTGCCCACAGCAATCAGTGAGTTGGCAAGGACAGCGCCGGGTGGAGAGTTATCAGGCAGTTCCTCAATGAGCTCCTGTGAGACACGAAGGAGACAAAGGAGTGTGTGAGATTAGGGGTGGTGGGTCATCAGGGACAAGACCCTCTGCCGGGGGTAGGGATGCTGGGAAGGGGCAGGACAATCTCGGTTCCAGCCAGGTGGGGAACATTTGTACCTTTTCTCTGCCCTGGAGCTGCTCTCTGATGACCTTGAAAGCAGTCTCATCTGTGGCCATGTTCACCCATTCCCCCTCCTCCTCATCCTCTGAGTCCCTGAGGGTCCCTGCACCAGGGAGAGAAGGGAACAGGGTGATGCTTGCTGCCACTCAGGGGAAGGACAGGGGCGTGGTGGGGAGAGCAAGATTAAAGAGCCCCCCCTTCCCACGTCAGACACCCAGGGCAGATTGGGCCCCACGCCCCACTCTCAGGAATGCCTTCAACCCCCAACAGCTTCAGAAGCCTATAGCAGAGAGCCGCCTCCTCCCCCCCCGCACTGTCCAGGACTCCCTGGGAGGTGCCTGCTCCCCCCACCCCTCAGAGCATCAAGGACCAAAGTAGCAGCAGCTCCTGATGCCCCCACCCTCAGTTCCCCTTGCTGCAGGGGAAGCTGTGTGACTGCTGCTGGTGTCAGTGGGGTTTGCGTGGCTCAGGCCAGACACCTGGGCTGGGGGCCCGCCCCCATATAGCACTGGTAGAGCACCTGAGCCCAGGGTGTTCACATCCCCGTCCTCACCCCTCCCTGAGCCCAGCCTGTCTCCTCACCTGGAACAAAGCAGCGGTGCCCATTGGCCTCACTGCTGCCAGAGTCCCAGGAGCTGCTGCTGTCCCATGCTGAGCTGCTTGTGCTGGGACAGGGATCTTCCACCTCCTGTCCTGGGGAGGCTGGAAGGTCCTCAGTGACTAGGCAGGGCGATGCCTCCTGCTGGGAATCAGGGCTGGGCTCCAGGGGCTGGTGCTGCCCACATAACAAGCCCCAGAGCCACCCTGCCCGTTGCCCCTCCTGAGCTGGGTCTTGCCTGCGCAGCCGTATCCTGAGCCAGCTCCATTTGGGCCTGGTCGGTGCCTCTCCCAGCTCAGTGCCTGCACCAGAAGCTGGTTTCCTTTTCCAGAAGCCTGGGCACTTCTACCTCCTGGCCTGGATGGGAGCTGCTTCCCCACCAGCGGGGAAGGAGGGGCTGCTCTGCTCCTTGGGAAGATGGCAGCTGCTTCCCTCAGGCTCTGGGGCCACCTGCAGAGCCTTCTTCCTGAACATCCTCAGGAACCTGGCCATCCTGGAACTGAGCAGGGAGCAGGTGTGAGTCTGGTGTCTAGGCAGCCTCTCACTCACGGGCCTTTTTGGTCCCTCCTCATCCTTGCCCCAGCAAGAGCAGCCCCTTCTCCTCCCACAGGGGTGCTGGTGACTAGAATAAAACTAACTATATTTCCCCTAGTTCTTGTGGGCTTAAGTCAAACCCTTCCAGTTATCTTCACGTACTTTTATTGTGGCTATCACACAATCCAGGTATATGATAGTTATGTATTTAAGCTTTGAAGGCCAGATTAGCTAGATTCTGGAGTTATAAATAGTCCCAACATTCCCCCTTGTCATCCCTGCTGCTGCAATATCCAGGGAGTCTCGTCCTTTTAGATGCTTGGGGTCAGTCACAAAGACCAGTTACTCTGGACAAGCAGCCCTCTCCTGTCATCCCAGGCCACACTCCCACCCAGGCTAGACAAGGAACAGAACCCAGGAGTCCGGACTTCTCCTGGGAAACCATTCCCCATGTCAAAGTCACAAAGACACTAGGCACTGGAAGCCCAGGGCCCCCTCCCGTTCCCCATTGATTTCCATGCTCAGCAGCTCACAGGGTCTGGCCCAGGTCAGAGACTCTCAGCCTGGGGAACAGTCTCCCACAAGGGAAGGGCTGGGAGCCCTGTTGCTGGGATGTTTCCAAGTACACTGGAGATGGCTCTGGAGAAGCCCCTGCCCGGTCTGAGAGTGAGGGGTTCCTGGGGTCTGTTTGCAAATCCAATCTCTTTTTAGAGATATTCTCTCCCCCTGTTTCTGCCTCTCCCCAGACAGACAGGGGAAGCCACCAAGGAACCCTAATACCACTCACTTACTCTAGGTGGTGGTGCGATGGATGGTGGATGTTCAGGGTCACCAGATGTCCCTCGCCCTCCTCCTCACTCCCCAAGCCCAAGGCAGGCTGGAGAGGGTGGTGACCCGAGGAGTTACCCTGCCCAGTCAGCAGGCAGGGTGATGACACTAGGTGATCAACTGGCTGTGAAAACAAGAGTCTGTCTTATTGCCAAGGGAAGGAGAAACTCAGCCAGCAGCAGGGGGTGCAGAACACTGCCCTAGTGCGGGGGTGACAGTGCCTCCCAGATCCTGACATCCTGGCACTTTACTCACCTTCATGAAGCCTCCGAACCCCCCTGGGCTGTAGGGCCGGGACCCCAACCCTACTGATGGCAAACGGGCCCGGGGGGGGGGGGAAACTACTGGCTCAGGGTTACACCAAGGGTCAGAGTCATGGATGGGCACCTTTACTAACCACTGCTGCACACTCCCTCCCAAACCTGGCAATTACAACCAGTCCCTCATGTCTGGTCCCCCTGCCTTTGAGGGGGAGTGTCACTCCTGGGTTCCATTGCTGCCTATTGACCTGTGGGACTTTGAGCAAGTTGCTCCCCGTCTCTATGGCTCTGTGGGACTCACATCGCTGAATGGACTTTAAAAAAGACAATGGTTAAAATTTGGCCCCGACTATTTCTTGTTTCTCTAGACTAGCCATTTTAGCAAAGTTTAGAATTCTTGATGTTCTTGATGTTCAGCGCCCTTATCTCACCCAGACTCACTGCTGCCCAGAGTTAGAGAATTGTCCCTATTCCCCTTGGACCTACCCAAGGTCCCACACAGCAAGGCGGTGACAGAGCCAGAAAGAGAAGCCAACAGTACTGACTCCTGTTCTAACTAACAGACAACAACCCCTCACAGAGGCAGGGCTAGAGCCCAGGAAATAAGGTGGGACAATTTTCATGAAACCGTTTTCTGTCAGAAAATCCATTCAGACTAACACAATTTGTTTCTTGAAATCATAACAAGTTGGATGAAAATTCTTTGCAAAAATACTTGTTTGCAAAAATATTTGTTTGCAAAACAAAAGCATCTCCTGTTTGTCACAGTGTGTTAAGTTGTCTCATCACACACAAAGGGGAGACACTATGATCTAGAAAATTAGATGAGATGCTTCAGTCTGAGCTAAGTAGTTGCTGCTCTTAACAATTTCAAAATAATAAAATACAAATAAAATAGAATATTATGTCATAATCTGATATGGCTCAACATGATAGGACACCTCATATTCTGCACTGCTACAAGTGACACTCTTCCATGGATCCCCATCCTCCACCCACTGTGAGGTAGGTAGGAGAGGATTGTTATTCCTACTTGACAGAAGGAGAAACTAAGGCTGAGAAAGGAGCATTGACTTGTCTTAGGTCATGCAGCCAGTCGGTGGCAGAGTTGCTCTCAAATGAGCTACAGACCAACAATTGTTCATAGTAATTATTCAACAAGTATTTGAGAAGATCTGGAATGTTAGAGAGGATCATGAACTGCTCAGAGACAATTAATGGAGAGCAGCATCAAAATTGATCAAACATATAATTGGTTGTGACTTATTTGCTTGGTCTTAAGAGAACAAAAAAAGACCAGAGTCTCCTCCCCATCAATAGCCCCCTCCTTAGCCAATCAGGGTTAAGACTTTGAGGGGTGGGAGGCTGAGGGTTCTCATCAAATAGCCCAAAGAATGGCCCAGGTCACCACCGAGGGGATCACTCTCAGAGCACTATTCCAGCCCCACCTCTTTGTGAGGGCTTCCCACAATGCCCCTCCCCATCCCTGCTCCACACGCAGAGCTCCTGGTGGTGGGAGGAGAGCAGGGGAAAAGGACAAAAGAGGCAAGAAGAGAAAGGTGGGAGGGACAAAGGAAAAGGGAAAACAAAAGGAGAAACCCAAATGTCCCCAGTGATTCTAAGGGACAAAGTCCTAGGTCAGGAATAAAATTCTGCCATGTCAATCTAGTGTTTTCCATTCCTAGAATTCAGCCATCACCTGATGGATCAGACTGAACAGGTTCCAAAACCTCTTGGAGGCTCTTACCTTCTAAACAGGGACATCTGTTTTCTAGCAAAATCAGTAAAAAAAAAGGAGAAAACTCCGAAGAGGGTCCTCCTTGTGCGCACATACGTGAAAGTGAATTCTCTCTCAGTCCTCAAAGAGAGACCTCAAGAAGGAGACTTGCTGAGGCAAAGCTGCAGGGATCTCCGAGGTTGCCCCTGTCCTGCATCCCTGTCCTGCCTGGCTGATGTCAGGATCTCTCTGTGAGATCATCCCCTCCCCACCACCTTTGTCCGATAGGCTGAGGTCCTGCCAAAGGCCCTTGTGATGTCACTGCCACACCCACCCCTCCCCTGCAGTGCTGATGTCCTGCCCCTGGCCAGCCACACTGGATGTTTGAGGTGCTTCCCCTGGATCACCCCACTCAATGACTCTTCATTCTGGGGATCAAGCCTGCTACAGAGTAAAATATTAGAGGCTCTTCCCCAGGCCACAATCAGGTTTTCATAAATTAGTCAACTTTATGGCCAGAAGGGACCATTAGAGGATTTAATCTGATCCCCTGCATATCCTAAGGCCTCCTGTATGTCAGAAGAGCTGGGGTTTTTTTTACTCATACATTTTCCAGAAAGTCATCTAGTCTTTATTAGAAGATATCAAGAGATGGAGAAGCCATCATTTCTCTTGGTAGTTTGTTCCAATGATGAATCACCCTCTTACAAATCTCGGTCTTATTCTAAACAGACTTTTTCTGATTTCGGCTTCCAGCCATGGGGTCTTGTCATGCCTTTCTCTGCTAGATAAAAGAGCCCTTTTATACTCAGCATTTTCTCTCCATGAAGTCAAGCAACTCACCTCTCGTTCTTCTTTTGTATAAACTAAACAGATTGAGCTTTTTCAATGTCTCATTATAAGGCATCATCCCCATCACTCAAATATGAATCTTTTCTGTACCCTCTCCAATTTTTTTAACATAATTTTCAAAATGTGGACACAAGAACTGGATTCAGCATTCTAGTATCAGTCTCACCAATGCTGTATCACTTCCCTTTCCATACTCACTACTCTATCCAATCAAGGATGGCTTTAACCTTTTTTTACCACAGTTTCACATTGACAGATCACGTTGAGCAGCTTGTCCACTATGGCCCCAAAATCCTTTTCAGGGTCACTGCCTTCCAGCGGACTGTCCCCCATTCTGTAGAGTGCGGCCTGTCTCCTTTGTTACTGGAAGCATGGGTTTGCATATGGTTTTATTAAAACCTAATTATTCAGTAAGTATTTTAGAAGAACTAGACCATTAGAGAGAGAATCATGAATTACTCAAAGACAATGAATGGAGAGAAGCAGCAAGGGCAATCAAATACATGTTTGGTTATAGCTTATTTCCTTGGTCTTAAAAGAGAGTAACAAGGACCTGAGTCTCCTCCCTCACAATAGCCCCATGCTCGCCCAATCAGCATTGAGACTCTGAGAATCAGAAAGCTGAGAATTCTCACCAGATGTCCCAGGTCATCGCCAGAGGGAGTCACTTTTAAAGCAGTATTCCAGCGTCTTTGTGAGGGCCTCCCAAATGAGAGGTGGAGAGCAACCTCCCCCGGCTCCCAACTCCACACACAAAGACACAGCTCCTGGCTGTTGGAGGAGAGCAAGGGAAAAGGACAATGATGCAAGAGAAGAAGAGAAAGGAGGGAGAGACAGAAGAAAAGGAAAAACAAAAAGGAGAAACCCCAATGTTCCCAGTGATTCTAAGGGACAAAGTGCTAGGTCAGGAATAAAATTCTGCCATGTCAATCTAGTGTTTTCCATTCCTAGAATTCAGCCATCACCTGATGGATCAGACTGAACAGGTTCCAAATCTCTTGGAGGCTCTTACCTTCTAAACAGGGACGTCTGTTTTCTAGCAAAATCAGTAAAAGAAAAGGAGAAAACTCCGAAGAGGGTCTTCCTCACGCTCACTTACGTGAAAGTGAATTTTCTCTCAGTCCTTAAGGAGAGACCTTGAGAAGGAGACTTGCTGAGGCAAAATCACAGGGGTCTCTAAGGTTGCCCCCGTCCTGCACCCCGTCCTGCCTGGCTGATGTCAGGATCTCTCTGTGAGATCATTACCTCCCCACCACCTTTGTCCAATAGGCTGAGGTCCTGCCAAAGGCCCTTGTGATGTCACTGTCACACCCGCCCCTCCCCTGCAGCTCTGATGTCCTGCTCCTGGCCAGCCACATTGGATGTTTGAGCTCCTCCCTGTGGACCACCCCACTCCATGAGTGTTCGTTGCAGGAAGCAAGCCAGCTACACAGTAAAACATCAGAGGCTGCTCCCCATGCTATACTCAGTTTTTCATAAATTAACAGACTTTATGGCCAGAAGAGACAATTAGAGCATGTAATCGGACCCCCTGCATATCACAGGCCTTCTGCATAGCATAGTAGCTAGTTTTTGACCAAACATGTTCCAGAAAGGCATCTAGTCTTCATTAGAAGACCTCAAGAGATGGAGAATTCCCACCACTTCCGTTTCTAGTTTGTTCCTTTGGTGATTCCTCCTCACTGTTGAATATTTGTGCCTTATTTCTAATATGAATTGGTCTCTTTTGTGTTTCCAGCCACTGGGTCTTGTTATGCTTTTCTCTGATAGATTAATGAGCCCTTTAATACCCGATATTTTCCCTCCATGAAGTCACTTTAACACTTCTATGAAGTCACCTCCCGATCTTTTTTATAATCTAAACAGGCTGAGCTCTTTCAATAGCTCACTAGAAGGAATTTTTATCAAGCCCTCAAAACATTTCATTGCTTTTTGCTGCCCCATCTCTAATATTTCAACATCTTTTTCAAAGGTGGACACCAAAACTGGATGCAGTATTCCAATATCAGTCTTATTGATGGTGTGTCACCTGCCTATCCTACTCACGGCTCTTTTCATACATCTAATGATGGCTTTAGCCCTGTTCACCACAGTAACACACTGGGTGCTCGTGCTGAATGGCTTGCCCAGTATGGCCCTCAAATCCTCTTCAGAGTCACTGCTTTCCTAGATATGCTTCCCCATTCTGTAGATGTGGCCTGCATGCTTTGTTGCTAGGTATAGGACCTTGCGTTTGGCTCTTTTCAAACTTGTTTTGTTTGAATGGGTCCAGCTTATCAAGGGATCCGGTTGATCTGTATCACTGCCCTGTCCTCATCATTAATTACCACTTTGCCAGTATTTTATCACCCACCAATGTTATCAGCAGTGATTTTATATTGCCGTGCAGTATATTGGTAATTATTTCCAAGAATTAGTGCTTGAGAGCCTCTTCATATCCCTAGTACCCAGAACCTGCTCCCCACAGCACAGTGAGAAAAGGCCATCCTGCCCAGCTGTTCTGTAGGGACTAAGCACAGAACAAACACACACTTAGGAGCTTGTGTTATCCTTAGGTTCTGAACAACATGTGGGGGTCAGCAGCTTACAAATACACAATAGACGGCTAGCGTAGACAGGCCCCAATGTATCTGTTTCCCACCCTGTAAAATGGAGGAGAATAAATGTAACCTTGATTAGCTTTATTTTATAGTTGTGGAAACTGAGGCACACAGAAGCAAAGAGATTCACTCATGGTCAAAAAACCAGGAATAGAAAATGGCACGTCTGCTGATAGCCAGTCCTCGGCCCTTGCCGTGTTTATCCTGGCCTCTCTGCTCCAGCTTCAGTCATAGCCCAAGTAGAGGTTTTCTTCTTCTCCATGTCCTTTAACTTCACGTCACTGCAGAAGAAAGATTTTCTCTTAGCCAGCTGGCTCTAATGTATGTGGATGTCCTTCCAAAAGACGTGCTCTGGCTCAGTCACATATCATGGATTTTCTGGTGGAAGCGCTCGGTGACATTCTAGGGCCTGTATTATACAGAAGGTCCGACTAGATGGACATAATGGTCCTTTCTGACCTTAAAATTTTTCTGTTGCAAGGAAGATAACTCTGGACACATTTTCTCTCATTCACTTTCAGTTGGAATAATTTAAATCCCGTCCAAAGGATTTCCTCTTCCATTGTGTCATCAGAACCTTTCATAGCAAACCGTTACTGTTAGCCCACAGGTTTCCAGTTTCAGGCTGTCCCAGGGTGAGATGGCCATTAAAGGGGTTGGAGCTCAACTGCACCTATCCCCAGGTGAAGGGAATAAGTGCGGGGGTCACATGAGAAGGAGCAGCATGTAACTAGGATCCAGGCCTGTTGGGAGATATAAGGGCAGCCTGTGCTCAGCCAGGAGAGAGACCCCAAGGGGAGCAGGCCTGGGATAGTCCTTTAAAGGCAGTTTAGGTACACTGTAGGGGATGGAACAGCCAAGTTGCTCGGGATGGGAGCTGGGCTTCCTGGCAGATTCCAGGAACAAAAGCACAGCATCTGCAAGGAAGAGATTCCCCACAGAGGGACAACGTAATCTCCCAGGGAGAGAAAAGGCTCTCCCTGCCATTTCTTAACATCTCAAGGGGTGTTCTCCTGCTCTGCCAATCCCACCCCTATCTCAGCAGCTTCAGCTGCCTGAGGAAGCAGGAACCAGAGGCCATCCTACACCTCAGACAGAGCTGGAGGTTGATGGTCTACTTGCACATGGTGAACATGGTGCAGGACAGCGCTCAGGACATGCGAATACAGCTCCAGATCCAGAAGCAGCTTCCCTTTGCTGGCAGGAGATGGTGTATGAGACCTTGGAGGTTGGGGCGGTGAGACAGGCACTAACATTGGGCATGGAAGTTTGAAGAAAAGGGCAGAGGCCGGGGTTGGGCAAGGAGGGCAGGGACTTGGGAAGAAAGAGAGAAGATCAAACACTTTCTGAATGTAGGTCAGGATTATCCCCATTTCAGAGAGGGGGAAAGTGAGGCACAATGAGAGAGCGGGATCGCGATTTGGCTGAGCATCTGAATAATCGCTACAGCCAAAATATGAAAGCTATTAAGTGTCAGAAGAGATTAATCATGGAATTGGAGAGTTCAGGGCTGATCAGAAAAGGTGTAGTATATGGCATAAACCAGTATGTGCTCTGCCACCTTACTGGTCTTGGAGCCAGGGGTATATCTCTTGGACAGGGGTTAGAGGATCTTTCTCTCCGACACACAACTTCAATAGTTTGGAACACAAACCCTATCTGTAATTTTTGTTCACTGGCCCTGCTAGAAACTCCACCCTCCAACCATTGTGAACCAGGATCAGTAACACAATTCCACTGTCATGTTTACATGGACCTGTGGACCTGCAGACATTGCAGCTGGCACATGCAATGGTGCAGACACTGTGACGTGAGCTGGATGAATCACCCTGCTGGCCCACTTTCCCAGCATTCTCACCCTGAGCAATCAGTCCTGCTCTCTGCTCAACCTCTCTTCATCCAGGAACCTCTAGAGCTGTCTCTCTTTTGGATTGTGTCCTTTTCCTCCTTGGCTCTTTTGAAAGCAAGGTGCTTTTTACTCCTCCTTGCCCCTGTCACCAAACCTCCTGCATAGTCATCCTCCTTCTGGCCCACTACTAGCCACTTGTAGCACCCGCAGTCCCAGGCAGCAGTCTTGGCCCAGCAGGTGTGGAAGTGTCTTCCAGTGGAAGGAAACAGAGGCTATATTCATTCTATTGCCATGGGATGGGGGGAAGAATCCCCCGCTTTGCTTTCTGTCTGTCCACAAGGCCATGATTTGCAACACTGTGGAAAGTTTCTATATCATTCTTTCGTAATTTCTTGTGTACACTCCATCTCACTTCTGACCTTGGAAGATTGACAGATGCACAAGCATCCCATCTTCTGACAATGGCCAATGCCAGGTTCCCCAGAGGGAGTGAACAGACCAGGTATTCATCAAGTGATCCATCTCCTGTTGCCCATTTCCAGCTTCTGGCAAACAGAGGCTAGGGACACCATCCCTGCCCATCCTGATGCACCTATCCTCCATGAATTTATCTAGTTATTTTTTTAACCCTGTTATAGTCTTGGCCTTCACAGCATCCCCTGGCAAAGAGTTTCACAGGTTGACTGTGCGTCAACCTGTTGTTTTACATTAAATCGATTAAAAAAAATTAAGACGCTGGATCTGGCTGATGCAGGGTAGGCTGAAGTCATGTTTTAGGTACCTTTACCAATGCTGGCTCTGACTTTGTTTGTGGCAGGGGAATCCCTTAATATTTTAGAAATATCGGAAAATCTAGTAATTGTCCAGGCATGCCCCAACCCAACACACTTGTAGGGGAAGCACAGACTGGGGGGAGGATTTGAAAGGGAGCAGAACAGCTCATTTGTGGGCAGATCAGGCAAGAGGAAGGACCTCTCTCCCTCAGCAACTGCCTGAAGGTCCCGCCCTGAGGGAAGAGAGGACCTGCATCTGTTATACCCAGAGAGGGAGGCATTTCCCCCTCAGACCTACTAACCAGTTGTTGGGTGTTGATTCCTTGGCTTTTATTTCTGGATGACCCCGGAACGGGAGAAGTTTGGAACTGACCTGGCTGGAGGGCCAAGTCAGGAGAGGAGGCAGCTGCCACCCCAAGAAGGAGAGAACTGCTTGGAAAGTTAGCCCTTTCAATGCACCAAATGTAAATATGGCTGGTTGGAGCTATCCTCTATTGGTCCTTACCGAACATAGTCAAGTCTTGATCACTGGCCCCAGAGCAACTGCTAACATCCAGTCCAGTGATCAGTTCATCTTTACCCACCATAATGAGACCCACAGTAGAGTCATTCCCTACTTGGGTCCAAAACTTTGTGTTAGAAAAGTATCGATAATTTTTTTAAATCTCCCAGGATGACTTACTACTGGCTACGTGAGACCTCCCCCTTCTGTCTCCAAATAGGAAGTCCCTCATGCTAACCCAATTTTTTCCCCACAAGTCAGAGACAGGTGCTAAAGGAGAAACTGAACCTGTTCTCTGGTTTGGATTCAGTGAACTGTACCAGCCCCCCACTGGTTCCCCTGGTGGACTGTGTTAGTTAGCAGGTTGAGCCCTGTCCATTCGAGGTCCTGGGGTTCTCAATAACCAAGAACTTTAAACAGGTAATGATGTGTCTAATGTCAAGTGCCACCGAGCCCACCACTTCTATCCTCTCTCCCCTTCCTGTACCGGTTGTAACCAGTGACACTAATATTCCAGTCAGACACATTGTCCCCCCAGGTTTCCCCGTTCTATCCACTTTCCCCTCCTCAATGAGAATTTCCAGCTCCTCTTCCTTACTGCCCAGACGCCCGTGCTAAAAGCTGCGTTACTTCCCTTCACACTTGGAGTGAGTATCTTGCAGGGCACGTGCACTGCAGCACAGCATTCCTCTGAGCGCACACTTGTGTTACTGCAGGAGGGTCATCTGCAGAGGTGATGTGTGGGGGAGGGGGCATCTAGGGTCACATGCCGTGCCCTCACCCCGAGTTGCTGCTAGGTTTGTACTCAGCATACTCACATGGACTGAGCATGCTTAATAACACTGCAGAAGCCAGCTGCCCTCACTCTGCCCCTCAGCCCCACTACTGGCAAGCACAGGTCATCACTGGTTATCTGTAAGCCAGGGAGAGACTCCAACTCATGAGTCATGTTCTTCCCTCCATTGGAAGGTGCCATGGGAGAAAGACAACATGTCCCCATGGCCGTGGCAGCATGGGATTGATGGCATTGCAGCATGCTCTCCAGGAACCCTCAAACCTTCCGTATCAGCTCTGCAGCATCAGAACAGCAGAGCCTGGATTGGAGCAAGGGAAACACCTGTTTTCCATAGAATCCTTCCCTTGGGGCCGGTACATTTAGAGCAGAAATCCCTTTGGCAGTTAACGTTGCTCTAAAGAGAGCTGCCAAGGGGTGTGCAGCTTCTTGACACACCATGCAAAGTGATCAGTTTGTAGAGAGGCATAAAGCCCTACACTGATTGCTCTCAGAGGATTTCCCCGAGCAATTGGGGAAGGCAGGTCGTTATTCCTTATGTCTCATAACAGGGCTGTGTGAGAGCTTGTAGAGAGACAGAGGCAGCTTTCTAGAGGGTTAATTAAGAAATCCCCCATGGAACTTAGACTCTGTGGCCTACGGCAGGAAGGAGCCAGATAGTTGTTGAATTGAATCTAGGAGAAATACTATGGGATGGCTCTCTGATCACCTCTTCACTCTGCTTCTTCCCATACCCACCTTTGGGGTAAGTCCATCACCTCCTCCTTAGCCTTCGGTGGCTACGTGTGGGCTGGAAACCAGCTAGGGCAGTAGAGGGGTTACCCACTCAGCCCGTCTACAGGAGGATCCATTGCAGCTCATGTCTCCCTGCTTCTCACAGCCCAGAGGAATGCATAACACGCAGACTGGACTCTGCGACTGCATTAGTCTCCCACATGTGAGTGTGGCAGGATAGGACACTGGACATGTCTGCAAACAGATTTTTGTGGACTGCTGGGGTGGAGGGAGAGGGGCCAGATGCCATCTGGCTCCTTAGAAGCTCTGAGGAAGCTCTGGGATCTAGAGAGAGGTCTCTGGATCCTCAGGATGTGCAAGATAGGAGACATGTGGCTCCTGCTTAGTCCACAGAGGGGCACCGTTTAGAGGGGGAGCAGGGGAGGGCTGCTGCCCCTGCTGTGTTTCGGACCACAGGTCTACTCACAGTGCATGCCCTAGGCCCAGATGGAGCTCCTAACTGCTGCACAGCTTGAGTGTGGAATGTGATAAGTTCTGTGCTGCTCCCAGCTTCCCCCTTTGGGCCTGGGAGTTTGTTTATAAACAGAGGCAGGGTGATTAAGAGAACAAAAAGCTTGTCATTCATTTAAATTAAGGATCATTAGATGTTCCTGAAAGCATTGCCAGACACTCCAGTTAAAAGATACAAAACAAAGGGTAGGAATAAATAGTCAGTTTTCAGAATGGAGATACGTAAATAGTGGTGTCCCCCAAGGGTCTGTACTGGGATCAGTGCTGTTCAACATATTCATCAATGATCTGGAAAAAGGAATGAAGAGTGAGGTGGCAATATTTGCAGATGATATGAAATTACACAAGATAGTTAAGTCCAAAGCTGACTGCAAAAAGTTACAAAGGATCTCACAAAACTGGGTGACTGGCAACACAATGGAAATGAAATTCAATGTTGATAAATGCGAAGTAATGCACATGACAAAATATAATCTCAATTATACATACAAAATGATGGGGTCTACATTAGCTGTTAGCCATCAAAAAAGAGATCTTGGAGTCATTGTGGATAGTTCTCTGAAAACATCTGCTCAATGTGCAGTGGTAATCAAAAAAGCAAACAGAATGTTGGGAATCATTAGGAAAGAGATAGATAATAAGACAGAAAATATCATATTGCCTCTATATAAATCCATGGTACGCCCACATCTTGAATACTGCGTGCAGATCTGGTCACCCCATCTCAAAACAGATATATTGGATTTGGAAAAAGTACAGAGAAGGGCAACAGATATGATTAGGGATATGGAACAGCTTCTGTATGAGGAGAGATTAAAAAGACTGGCACTTTTCATCTTGGAAAAGATATGACTAAGGGGAGGATATGATAGAGGTCTATAAAATCATGAGTTGTGTGGAGAAAGTAAATAGTAAGTGTTATTTACTCCTTCATATAACACAAGAACTAGGGGTCAGCCAATGAACTTAATAGGCAGCAGATTTAAAACAAACAAAAGAACATATTCAACCCATGGAACTCTTTGCCAGGGGATTCTGTGAAAGCGAAAACTATAACAGGGTTCAAAGAAGAACCAGATAAGTTCATGGAGAATAGGTCCATCAATGGCTATTAGCCAGGATGGGCAGGGATGCAACACCATATTCTGCATGTCCCTAGTCTCTGTTTGCCAGAAGTTAGGAGTGGATGGCAGGGATTGGATCACTTGGTGATTGCCTGTTCTGTTCATTTCCTCTGAAGCACCTGCTATTGGCCATTGTTGGAAGAGAGGATACTGGGCTAGATGGACCATTGGTCTGACCCAGTATGGCCATTCTGATGTTCTTATATATAACCCAGATGCATGTGCCCCCCACTGTAACCCACCAAACCCCACTGCCCTCCCCGAGCTGGTATAGAACCCTGGCGCCCTGACGGAGTTTCTCTGTCTGCCAAGTTAGTAACAAAGTAAGAATGTACATTAACATTTTAACTAGTGTCCCTTAAGTGACTTGCCACAAGATGTCAGAACATGTTAATATTAGAGATCACTGGGTCTAATATTTACTTAATTTTCTTTCTTTTATATAGGAATTAGATACAGTGCTCCTGTCAGCTAATTGCTAAGTTATCTGCCAAAAATCTAGAGAGTTCTGAGGTGCCTAGGTAGCCCCTGGAATCAAGGTTAAATTGCGCCCCCCCCTCAAATCTGCAATGGCGCCTCTGAAGACACCTTTCACTGCCTGGCCTAACCATTAAACATCACTGTCGGTGACTGTTCCCCTTCACAAGTATCTTCTGTGGGGTTGCAGTTTTTAAAATATCTTGACTCCAAATGTTGTGTAAATTGTTTTAAGAATGGACTGTTACACTGTGGAATTCCATTTTGGGAGTTCATTATAAGACGCTGAAGAGAATCAAAACTACATAAGCTTTCCTCTCATAGTTTGTGAGGTGACCACACTCCTCAGTAGCTATAGTCCCATAATTCACACATTATTTACTTTGTAATTGGCACATGATAGAAGTTTTACAGAGAGCGCAGATGAGAGAAGTTGTCAGTATATGTGCTATATGCATCATCTGGCATACTACGTGATTTTTAATGAACTAGGCTCCCATTGTGCAAATGCATAATTGTTTGCAGGATTGGGGTCCCAGTGAAGACTGTAGCATAAAATAAGTGTTCCTAAATAAGATGGAACATAATAAAGTGGAATGCCACCTATAACACATCAGGTGTAATTATCATTATGCTTCTATTTCGAGTATTGTATACATGGTCTGTTTCATAGTCATGATGGTGTGCAGTTAACTGTAAAGTGAAAAATGGTGGGTTTTCTATACTTTATTGTTGCTCAATTACCTCCATGACAAATTGCTAAGTATACAGGTCAAAAGGTGATTTTCTAACTGCCAAATGCCAGATGCCTGGAAACTTACTCTGAAATTTGAAAATAAAACTGTATTCCTTTTGTCATACATCATACACAGGCAGTAATGAAGCTTCTTCATTTAGAAGTTAGCTGATAATTTATTCTTACCACTTCAGTCTCTTTCAGCTAAATTGGCTCAGCAGTGCTAACAGAAGTAAAAAGCAGAACTGGGATAAAGCTGCAAAAAATGCTCCAGGAATATTCATTCAAATGTATTTACTTTAGCTTTTAATGTTCCCTATTTGCGTTCCTCTAATAGGTGAGTGATTACATTTTGCTGGCATACATGTGTTCTCAGAAAGTGAATTTCAGAACACCAGCATACATGCAAACTAAATTTTAAACGTCCATGAGCAAGTTCTTGCCTCAGATGTGCTTACATGCTCACTCAATCTGAAATTGAAATTGTGCCAAGTGATATATCTGAACAATTGCTGCTAAGTAGTGTAGCTCAGATTTTGAATATCTGTGCTGAACAGTGCACCAAATGTGAAAAGAGCAAGTGAGCGGAGAATTCAGATTGGTAGCCTTTTACACCTGCTTTGGACAGGTGAAAATTATTACAGTGAAGAATAGGGCCCTAAAATATTTGGGGGAGATAATGGGATTTGTGCTCTAGAATCCCATATGGATTCTTGAATCTCTCCCCCTTATCACTTTCCATAATATTTTATATTTCAGTTAAGTTTTTGTTTTCATTACATCTATGTTCCAGTATGTATTGTGCTTTCCATTAAGATTATAAAAGCTCTGAAACAGTCTAGATTACACACCACCTAAGCCCATATAAGTACTCATGTATCATATAAATATGTATTTAGATACATGTTAATGTGCATAATATTGACAAGATAGATATAACTGCTCATTGTTCTATACTTAAATACTCTGCTTCTTGGCTTCTGTTTAAACGAGACCTTAAGAGTCTATTTTGCTAACATCTTCATGTTCCTGGGAACATTTTAGTGTGCAAATTCCAGACATTACGGACTGTCTCACTTCTTGGTCTTCTTTCAAAGACTACTTCAGTTCTCATGGATTCTTGGACTATTGCCATGAAAGACAATGACAGCTTGACCGTTATCAGTGATGCATCTCTATATGTACATGGAGTCTGCATACTTAACATCTTAAAAATCTGTAATAGATAGGGCTGCAGTGCTGCTCATTTCCATAGCTGGAGAAAACACCAGTGGGTTGGAGGAGAGGATGCTACATTTGGAGCTGGCTGCAAGATTCTCAACAGGCAGCATTTACCCTTCTTCAGTCCCGCTGGCAGTGGCTTTGGGAGGAGGAGGAGATGGATAATGGTGTATTTTCCTCTGGCTAGCAAAAGTAACAGCTTCACAAATGTGGCGGTGGATCATAACTTGCTTTCCCACTTATCCTGTCTCTGGCAGCCGCAGTAGCTCCTAGAAGCCCATTTCCTCTATTACTAGTTTTCTGCTAGTTTTACACTGATTCTTGCAGATATGGGTCTGCAGACACTATGGAGTTCAGTGGGCCCTTAAACACACTTTTTTCTTTTCCAAATAAAAGATGTCAGTAGAATAACAGAACTGGGGACTTATGGCCTCCAGCATTTCATTGCCTGATTTTTAAGTTACCGCAACTACAAAGCACATCTGAAATCTCTAACTTTGTTTTATCATCTCATAATATGAAAATAAATTTAAAAAAAAACTTTCAAGAGACACTCTTAAAGCAAACTGTGGCCCCCTCACCCCAAGAAAAGTGTGATTTTGTGCCAAGATTCTTTATAATGGAAAGTTCAATTTGAAACTATCGAAACAGAGTTCTTTAAGTCAGATTTATCTTTTTGTTCTCTCTTATCTCAAAATGCAACATGATTTTCTGGCATTTTAAAGTCTTGAATTGGATCAAGGGTGAATAACAACTTGGATGCTAATGAGTATTTACACCTGTGAAGTTTCTGGGGCCAAACACAGAGCAGTATATATTAGGTACTGTGACAGGGTCGGGCCAGATGTCTATAGGAGAGTAATAAAAGGCAGATATATTAGCCCCAGACTAAGTAGATCCCTTTTCCCTGGGTAAGGTAACAGGGAAAGTTCCAGAACAATCAGGAACCTTCTGGAGACAATTAAGCCAGGCTGATTAGAACACCTGCAGCCAATCAAAAAGCTGCTAGAATCAATTAAGGCAGGCTAATCAGGGCACCTGGATTTTAAAAAGGATCTCACTTTAGTTTGTGGTGTGCATGTGAGGAGCTGGGAGCAAGAGGCGCTGGGAGCTGAGAGTGAGAACGCGGACTGTTGGAGGACTGAGGAGTACAAGCATTATCAGACACCAGGAGGAAGGTCCTATGGTGAGGATAAAGAAGGTGTTGGGAGGAGGCCATGGGGAAGTAGCCCAGGGAGTTGTAGTTGTCACACAGCTGTTCCAGGAGGCACTCTAGACAGCTGCATTCCACAGGGCCCTGGGCTGGAACCCGGAGTAGAGGGCGGGCCCGGGTTCCCCCCAAATCCTCCCAACTCCTGGTCAGACACAGGAGGAGTTGACCTGGACTGTGAATTCAGAAAAACCGCCAAGCTGAGGGCTGCCGTGAAGCTCTAAGGCGAGCAAATCTGCCAATAAGCACAAGACCCGCCAAGGTAGAGCAGGAACTTTGTCACAGTACTTTAATTATGATTATCAACATCTTGCAAAAATCAACAAAACTCTGTGTCACTTGAGCAGATCTTCATCATAAATGGAAATAAACACAGTGGGAATACACTGCAGTCATCTGGGACGTGCATTCAATTACAAATAGAGATTTCCTATAGGCTTGCTCCTTTTCTCACTGAGGAGGCAATAAGAGTTTTTTGCCATTGAATTCATAGATTCATAGATATTAAGGTCAGAATTCAATGGGACAGGATCAAGCTCCATAGCTGAGTTCTGATTCAATAAACTTTATTTGTTTTTATAGACTAGAATAATAAATGCATTGTTACAAAATAATTTGTTAATGGGTCTAGTTAGGCTACATCCTTGTAACCTTTTGCCTGTTTCTCTCCCTTCTCTGTTATCAGAGCAGTAGCTTAACTGGTGTTTGCTATGTTCTGCCTTTTAAGCTGTCCATTAAGCAATGAACAATACCATTTTTCTAAATAAATTACCTTGGTGTGTAATTAATCATTTTCAATATATGCATGCAATACTGTCTTGCACACATGAAACTTATACACATTTTCAGAAGGTTTTTCTCCAGTCTCAATCTCTTTGCACCCATGAAAACAGCTGAAGATGGTAATGACATCTGTTGATCTTTTTTTTTTTTTTGAAAACCATGTGCAACCACAGAATTGAGAAATGAGCCGAGCCCAACAACAGTAGGCTCTGATCCAAAGCCCACTTAAGTCAATGGAAGGACACACGTTGACATCACTGACTTCAGTGTGTTTTGGGACAGGGCCAGATTTTTGAAGGTATTTAGGTACCTAAAGAGGCTTGATTTCAGTGGCATTTGAAAATCCCACTAATAGTCCTTTGGAGCAGTGTGCCATAAAAAATGCTCCTGCCAGTGAATTTTCAAAGGGTGAGCCTAGGTGC
The DNA here is from genome assembly GCF_965140295.1 of Lepidochelys olivacea. Lineage (NCBI taxonomy): Eukaryota > Metazoa > Chordata > Testudines > Cheloniidae > Lepidochelys > Lepidochelys olivacea. The sequence goes on along the minus strand of NC_140412.1, from coordinate 172,084,581 downwards.
AAGTGTCCATGGGAAAACAAATATGTTGTATCTCAAGTTGCAGTCCATCCATAACAACTTCCACATAGAGACCTTCTGTATAGGGATTCTTCATGAGAGATCCTTCTGGTTAGCTGTCTCCCTGCCATCCACTCCCATGGTGCATGCCCTGCTCTGTGTATGGAGCAATTTGGAACAAAGGATGGAGAAGAGCAGAGGTCCTTCCTAACTTACCTGTTCTGTGGCTGCCTCCTTTCTTAAGAATACACGTGTGCAGTTGCTATCATGCGCACCTAGCACACAGTAGGTTGCAGGGCTGCTACAATCAGGTCAGACTTCTGTACGAGATATGGACTGGCTACAGAGCTTCCTTCCCAGAGAGCTAAACCGGAGATGTGTGCACTTTAATGCACTGCCAGGTATACCTGTTTTATGATAAGTTATGGTGCCAACTAGTGGCAATGTTCCACTACAGCTGTGATCAGAGAAATGATGGTAATATAACTCCAATGGAGCCAGACCACTGGGGAGTAGGGAAGCTGCAGAGGGTTCATGGATCTCAGCGAGCAATCTCCACTAGGAAAACCTTAGAGTTTCTTCCCATAGGGGCATCTCGTTTGGGGCTGACCATGGGACGGTATGATCTGGCCTTGACATAAAAAAATAGTATTTAGACATCAGTTCCTTTTTCAGGGGCATTAGAGCTGATGCAGACTATAATTGCCAGCAAAGAATTCTGAATATATTGTTGGTAGACTGTGAGGAAAGAGGAAAGAGAGGCTGGCAGAGACAGGCTGGAGAAAGTTTGGAAAGTTCAAGCCCTTCGAAGCTCATAACTCAACTACAATGTAAACAAAAGGTCTTACGTTTTGGGAAAGTATTTGGAAGAACAAACTGCCAGAAAGTTGGAGAACTTTGGTTCAGGTTTTGCTAATGCGAAAAGGAAGAAAATAACAAGGAGAACACTTATTACTTGATTGCAAGGAGGTCAGGCCTTGGATATTAGTGTTGATGTTGTTGAAGATAACGTCAGAGCTATCTACTGTGTGTTGAGTTAGCAGAGAATGATAACAAGATTTTGCAGTTTATTTCACACAGTATTTTGGTGATTTGCTGGGGAAGGAAGAGATCCTGGAGAGATTTTAAGGCCCTTCAACACACTAGGGCAAGCCCAGGAGCATCACCCAGAAAAGGTACAATCCTGAGTCATTTTGATTAACTGCATTTTGATTCCATACGGTGAAATCCACCCATTTACTATGGAGAGAGGGCTATTACAATGCTAATCAGAAAGGGTGTCTTTCTATCTAGATTACTTTTAAGGGCTAAATGAGGAAAAGAGGGGAGTTTTATCTCAGTGGGGTAGATAAAGAGCAGGACTGGACTTTCTTTCGGATGATTCCAGTTCTTCTGACGATAAAAGATGTTCAGAAACACTTACATACCATAGCTGTACCTCTGGGGAAGGCAAAAGTGCTCTGTTGGCAATAACCTAGAAAGAGAAGTGGGAGAGCAGTGTGCTTCTGAGTCTGCTCTACAACAATGTGTACAGCTGGCTGAAGTGTTTTCTACAAATAGGCCAGATAGTGGCCCAGTATTACTTGCTTTGCACCTCTCTGGCAGAATGCCAACTGCGCCACTTGCTGGGGATTCCCCTGGTGGTGAAGCATTGGCATAAGGAGTGCTATACCAGCCTACTCCTGATCCCTCTGTAGGGGGCTGTTGGAGGGGAAGAAAGCTTGGCTTGGGCACTACTGCACTACAATAGTCCCCAGCTGCTAGACTGGTTCCTTGGGTATCAGTGCTGTGGGGTGTAATTTAGAGCAGCTCTATGGCAGCTCCAAGTTATGCTGAAGGCTGAACCAACCCCACGATTGGTGTGTGTGTGTGTGTGGGAGGTATACAGTCCCTGTTGCTCCCCTTTTGAGTCCTGTCCTATGTGCAGCTCAGCTAAATCTGAGAATTGGGCCCGATTAGGAAAGTAGCTCTTGTTTTGTGGTTAGTTAATTTCTGAACCAGTTTCAATATTCATTATGTGTTTGTTTGAGTACTTTTTACAAGGAATTTTCAGACCATGGGTTGTTTGCAAACTGTTCGCTCCCATTACTCACCATTCATTATTTGCACTGTTTTATTGGTCATGTAAGATGTAGAATTGTTTCTGCTCCCTGATAAGATGAATGGGACATTTTGAAACTGGAGAAACTCATAGTAAATAATGGACATCTGGTTTGTTAGGCAAATAATCTGTTGGGATTCATAGATATTCAGATGTTGTCTCATTATTTGTGATTATTCAGACTTTTGAAATCTAAGTGATCCAAAGTGCCTGTTCATTTGCAAAACCATACCTCAGTCTTCTCTAATAATATATATATGTATCATGAGTTTGATCTTGCTTCTACAGACTTCAGTGGAAGGTTTGCTATTGATTTCAGGGGAAGCAGGAAGTGGGCACAATATGGGTTATTCAGATTTTTTTCTTGAGAAATATTGGTTAATTAGGAAATCTGGTAAATGGACTAGGGCCTGTTTCCCTCTCTTAAACTAGTATAAATCAGGAGTAACAACACTGAAGTCAACAGGGTTATTATGTAACCTCATTGTCAGTGACACTGGAATCAAGTCCCTCATGCTTAGTGGAATTAGTGTTTATTACTAGGATTTATAATATCAATTTTTAATAGTTTCATTTGGAAAGGTCATTGGATCAGTAGCTGACATTATGAATTCAGACACACCATGATCATATAGTCTGCTTTTTCAGCTCACAGGGATTTAAGAAACAGTTGGATCTACTAATTCTTAGTAGAATCAAGGTTTAATGACTAGAAGAAGCAAGAATAACTAATGTTATTAATGCTATGTCACTCAGTTTTGAATCATTGCTGGTTTAACAGCATCTGATCTGGCAATAAGCCACAATAGGCTTCTGGGAAGTGTCAGTCGTGACACTTCCCAGTGGCCAAATAGCATGGCAGAGATGTCAGCAAAACAGTGCTACTATTCAGGAAGCCTTATTCCTTTGTTTTGTTTGAACTTTGTCTGTGGGAAGCCATTTATATTATATTTGACTTTGTCACAGGGGACCATGCTTTTGGCTTGTGGCAGTGCAGTTTCCACGGGAGAGATGTGAAGTTCAGACATCCCACGTGGACTAGATATGTGATGCCTGAATTTCACCTCTGTTTGATATAGTATGCAATATATTTTAAATTAAGAGTCTGACTCTCATGCCAGTTATGTAAGTATAAATCAAGAATAACCTCCATTAAGGGTAAGGCTTTCAAAAGGGAATGGTGATTTTTGGGCACCCCATTTGAGACACCTTAAAGGGGCCTGATTTTCAGAGGGTGGATACTTAGAGCTGTTTGGAAAGCTGGATACCAAAACACTGAGGCACTCAAAATACCCTAATCAATTCTGAAAATCTTGATCATAGTATGTCAATGGAATTTACATGTGAAAATAGAATCAAACCCCAAATCTATAGAAAATATAAGATTATATCAAGATGTCTAGTCTTTTAGCAGTAATTTTTTTTTTGGTAACCCACAGATTACTTTGCAATCAAATCTACAGAGTAAAATAGTAATCTCAACATTCTAGTACACCTTTCAATGCTCTTGTAAAAGAGAAAACAATTTTCTAACTGGACAGAGTCTAAGCTTTGGACATCCTGATTAATCTGAGTTGTCACTGCTTGGCTGCAGATTAAAGTCCTTCCTGTTAGGAAGACAATTCTTCTGTGGAGAAAACTGATAAAACTTAGGCTTAGTTATCTGCTTCTTGATACTACACCAATATCTTGAGTGGACAAATGCATAGTTTTCTCTGCCAAGTTTCAGCCTATGTTGCTCACTGAGGAACTGAAAGTGTAGTAATTACTTTAGATCACAACCTGTGCTGTCGGCCCATGTTCCTCCTAGCTGGTGAAGGCTGGTGTAGAAGCAGTGGATCCATTAGTGATGGAGATTGTCAGTGTCTCTGTTAAGAAAAGCAAGATGCAACTGGTTTCAAAGGAAGCTTGCATGAATCCTTTGCCCAATAAACTATTGCTTGACATAGACAATCTGCAAGACAAGGTGGGTGAGGTAATATCTTTTATGGAGCTCTTACAGAGCTCTGTGTAGCTCGAAAGCTTGTCTCTCTCACCAACAGAAGCTGGTCCACTAAAAGATATTACCTCACTTACCTAATACCTGGGACCGATATGGCCACAACAACACCGTATAGACAATCTGGCCAGTTATCAGCATGTTTCCAATCTTCCCTCTTTGGGTAAGGTGGTGGGAAAGTTGTGGCAAGACACTTCTTTCAGTATCTAGATGTCTCTTATCTCCTGGATACTTGTTAACCTAGCTGCAGGTGGATTTAGCACAAGAACCATACCTGTTGCATTTGTCAATTGATTTGGATCTTGGTATCTTGCTGCATGCTTTTGTCACTTCAACATTAGGCGAATGCAGTGTGCTTTACATGAAACTGATCTAGAAGCTGAAACTAGTACAGAATTTGACTGCCTACTTGGGACTCAACTATGAGACCTCTGTACACCTCCATGGGATCAAGGGGTTATAAAAAGTCACCTTTCCTCTTACACAGGCTCCCTGAATTGCCAGAGGCTAGGTTGGGCGGTGGAGCAGCTGTCACCAGGCTGCTATTCCCCATCCTCTGCAGGTGGTGGTGGGCAAGTGCAGAAAATGGAGCCTTGGCTCCATTTCCCTCTCAGTATGCCAGTGCAGTCAGGAGCCAGCACAGAAGGAGAAGTGAGGCTGGCACAGCTTGATTCTTGCCTGGAATGAAGAGAAAGCACCAGATTGTGTCTCCCAGTGTTACAAACTGGTTCATGTCTGGCTCCTGGAACAGCCCCGATTGGCTGGACTATAAGGCCAGTTGAGCTCTAGGTGAGCAGAGTGTGCTGCAGTGAGCACTCATTAGCTTCTATGTTGAACCTAAAGGTGTTGACTTCGACCCACACACCTCTTACTGGCTTGGTGGCTTCAGAGCCTGCCTCATGCCCTGTGCCAGGTGGGCACAGTTGCAATCAGTGGAAGTGTTTGAGCTGCAGGCCCTACAATGTAAGGGAGAGGGAGCTGCTGACAGTACAAAGTCCTTAAGTTTTGAAATTCACTCCCTATTCACCTCATGGTCCCTGTGATGGGATGGACTCCCCACACTAGCCCTGTAAAAGCTGAATTAGGCCAGGTAGGTCCAATCAGCTAATTAGGCTGCAAGCAGGGGAGATTGAGGCTGGAGGCAACTAATTAAGGACAGGCTCACCTGTGCAGGAATAAGCGGGGCCTGTATAAAGCCAGGTAGCTGGCTACAGAGAGGGGAGGGCTGCTATGGTGGTGTTGTTGTCGTCAAAGAGCTGTAGTCACTCCCTGAGGGGAGGGAATGGGAGCTTGGTAAATCCAGAGAGGGGGTGAAGCCAGATGTGTAGGAAGAAGCCCAGGGAAACACCAGCAAGAGGTAGGACTGTACAGCGACTGTGACTGCTTGTTATAGGATCCCTGGGCTAGAGCCTAATATAGAGGATGGGTCTGGGTTCCCTACCAACTACAAGGGAGTGGTGCAGAGAATTGGAGGTGCCAGCCAGATGGCAGGTCTGGAAAGAGTGTGAATCCCTTAGAAGGGGAGGACTTTGTGGCTTAGCCCTCCAGTCAGGTCATTAGAGGATGCTGCACACCCAGGAGTGAGCAGATCAACAGAGAAAGACAAGATGAGAGATGACAATTCAAGCAGGAGAGCTCAAGCTGGCAGAGCTAATCCCAAGGACCGCTAGCAGCAGGTGCTAGGTGAGTGGATCCTGTGACTGTTTGTTTTCAATAGACTGACTTTATTCAGCTTCAGGTCACTCTGCAAAGCTTCTAAATCTCTTTTTTTCTGGGCTTCTTGGGAGGGTGGCCATTCAGAGGAAATGGGGGTAGGCTGTGAGGTGGAGTGATAAAGTACTTCTCAGTAAGAGTCACAGTATAAGGATCTGGCCCTATAGAATTCTTCTTGGGTATCTAAACAATGGTTTTGAGCCTATGGACCCCGGGGGTCTGCAGACTGTCCAGATTTCCAAAGAGGTCCACATCTCTGTTTTTGAAAATTTTTATGAAAAAAAGATTGAAAACTACTGATCTAAAACATCAAAGACTCAGTGTTTCTAAATGCTGAATGAAATGGGGTTAAAAAAAGACTATGAAACAAGTAGCTTGGCAAATATCAACTTCCTTAAATGAGATGCAGTCCTACGTGCCATCTGCTTGATTAATGAATACAGTTGGATAAAAATGATCTGATCCAGTAATAAATAAATGTTGTCTATGGCCATACAAGAGCTAATTTACAGCTGTATCCAGAACTCCGTCACTTTGACCTTGAGACGCACTACAACAATTTGATAGTTTTCTCCCTGGTTTCCAGGTGATGAATTTAAAAATTCACGAGGGAGAAGAGACTAGAGAAATGACCTTTTTGTCAAGACACATCTTTTGCCACTTGTTACCACACTGTCAGGGGCTCTTATTTATTATACTGTTACACTGGCTTGTGTTATTGTTTCCATTTTCTAATCTACCCCTTGCTTGTAAAGGGCCATTGTCAAATCTATCCTTCTAGGGGACTGGATAGGGCTCCCTTCAAAGCTTGACACTACTCCTTTAATTGACTAGAGTGCAAGATGGAGGTATATTAGACAATTGCATGGAGAGTCAAAAGAATATAAACAGGTAGAATATTGTGGGCCATAATGCTCTTGCCACTAATTACAAACTTAAGAGATCCAAACATGTTTTATTTCAGTGTATGTAATAACTGTTTTCAGTAGCACTTACAATGTACTCTGTGTGTGTGTGTGAGAGAGAGAGAGAGAGAGAGAGATGAGGAAAGGGTTGGGTGGGGGATGAGAGATAATAAAGGAAAAATCAAAAGAAAATGGAAAAAAATAGAGAGACAGAAAAAAGCCAGAGAGAATCCATCAAAACTAAAAGATTGATCAGTCATAGACAAGGTGCATTAAAGGCCCTGATATTGTGAAGATATCTGCATATGTTTAAATGTGACATTGTGAGTAGTCCCACTGAAGTCAATGGACCTAATCAGAGCACACAAAGTTACACATGTATGAGTCTCTGCAGGAGCCTTGGGAAAACCAAGCTAAATATCAATTGCTTCAGAAGTGTCAAGGAAGAAAAAAGTACCACCGGACTCTGGCAGAACACCAGATGCAAATCCCGCAGACTTATCCTCACTGCTGTAATGATCAGTGCTCAACACACTTTCAAGATCTAGGGGTCCTACACACCTATCAAACATGTGGTGTACCTCATCCAGTGCACTAAATGCCCCAATAACAAGTATGTGGGTGAAACCAGACAGTTACTACTGCACCATGAATGGTCACTTGAAATGTGTTAACTACTTATGCTAAACAATCAATTCCACCTTAGCAGTGACACTTTGAGTTAGTTTCCCAGACCTGAAGAAGAGCTCAATGTAAGCTTGAAAGTCTTTCTCTCACCAACAGAAGCTGGTCCAATAAAAGGTATTGCCCTCACGCTCCTTGTCTCTCTGATAGCCTCAGACCAATATGGCTACAACAACACTGCATACAAGGAAGAAGACTTACCTTGGGGTAGGCAATCTACAACAAATAGAGGAGGAGCAAAAGAAGGATGTTACAGATATTTTGGGATTAAATAATCCATATTCCATAAAGTTTTTAAACACAGGATAATGATCCCATATAATGTGTGATTAAAATAAGCAGGAGCAGCAGTTATGCAGACCTTACAACGTGGTCCCTGTCCAGAATCCTTTCATGCTGAAAATGCATAGCCAAAGAAATCTGACCTGTATGCTCTCAGACAGTCATAGGCTGCAGTGAATATCTGTTCTGAGCACATGCTATTGACTGCACAGTTTACATGTACCACACAACAACTTGTAGTAGAGCTGTCCACAACTTTCTTCTGCTTCTTTGTGAATCCTAAACTCGACGTATCAGTTTCCCCATTAAACAGTTCTTGCTCTGTCTCTAGCACTATGAGCTTAATCAAAAGCTCACTGAATTTAAGACTCTCATTGATTGGCTTTGGCCTTTGCAGAAGAAGACAATAGAAATTTACAGCAGTGTTAATATAGCCAAGCTACAAACAAGTGTGCATAAATCACTCACCATAGCAAACATATGAAAGCCTGGGGCATGTCTCAGAACAGAAAAATTCAATATATATTTAGAGAAGGGGGAAAGTCATAGGTTCAGAACTCAGTTTGGATGCTTAGCCAAGTCATCAGAACCTACAGAGAACCCAAGGAAGGGAGATGGCATGAGAGGGTGCTGAAGACATTGTGGGGGTTCTAAGATATTCATTAGAATATCAAAAACCAAGGAGAGTATCATGGCAAAATCCTTAATAAACCTATGTTAAGGTTACTACTTACTATTGTAGATAAAGTATTGCAGTTAACACATCTAAGCATTGCTATTAAAACTATGGACGTGAACAGTGAGGGGAAGGTAAATGAATACTCCAATACCTGCACCTCCCAAGATTTGTGAGACAGGCCAGTCCTTGCCTACAGACAGCCCCCCAACCTGAAGCAAATACTCACCAACAACCACATACCACACAACAGAACCACTAACCCAGGAACCTCTCCTTGCAACAAAGCCCGTTGCCAACTGTGCCCACATATCAATTCAGGGGACACCATCACAGGGCCTAATAACATCAGCCACACTATCAGAGGCTCGTTCACCTGCACATCCACCAATGTGATCTATGCCATCATGTGCCAGCAATGCCCCTCTGCCATGTACATTGGTCAAACTGGACAGTCTCTACGCAAAAGAATAAATGGACACAAATCAGATGTCAAGAATTATAACATTCATAAACCAGTCGGAGAACACTTCAATCTCTCTGGTCACGCAATTACAGACATGAAGGTCGCTATCTTAAAACAAAAAATCTTCAAATCCAGACTCCAGCGAGAAACTGCTGAATTGGAATTCATTTGCTAATTGGATACTATTAATTTAGGCTTAAATAGAGACTGGGAGTGGCTATTTCCCCTTGTTTTTTCCTACCCCCGCCCCCCCAGACGTTCTGGTTAAACTTGGATTTATGCTGGAAATGGCCCACCTTGATTATCATACACATTGTAAGGAGAGTGGTCAGTTTGGATGAGCTATTACCAGCAGGAGAGTGAGTTTGTGTGTGTGGTTTTTGGAAAAAAAAAAAAAAAAGGTGGGGGAGTGAGAGAACCTGGATTTGTGCTGGAAATGGCCCACCTTGATTATCATACACATTGTAAAGAGAGTGGTCACTTTGGATGGGCTATTACCAGCAGGAGAATGAGTTTGTGTGTGTGTGGGGGGGAGGGTGAGAAAACCTGGATTTGTGCTGGAAATGGCCCAACTTGATTATCATATACATTGTAAGGAGAGTGATCACTTTAGATAAGCTATTACCAGCAGGAGAGTGGGGTGGGAGGAGGTATTGTTTCATGGTCTCTGTGTATATAATGTCTTCTGCAGTTTCCACAGTATGCATCCGATGAAGTGAGCTGTAGCTCACGAAAGCTTATGCTCAAATAAATTGGTTAGTCTCTAAGGTGCCACAAGTACTCCTTTTCTTTTTGCGAATACAGACTAACACGGCTGTTACTCTGAAACCTGTGTGTGTGTTTAAACACAAACAAAAAAAACAGTGAATTTTGCCCAGTTCTACCTGGGACCTCTGGTTATAAAAGTCTATGTCTTTACTGTATGAGGCAGAAGGCCCAGCCAGGTCAGCCGAGGCTGCAGCTGCTCAATTTCTGTATGTGGCCCAGCCACCACCAGAATGGGACCGTGCACCACACTGAGTGGGTTCTGAAGACAGATTTTTATTGCCTCAGGTTGCTGACTTCAGGTAGATGCTCTTGTAATTCTTTTTTAGCCTTGTTACCTGAATCCTTCTCATTTTCCCACTTTTCTCCTAGGAATTCAAGATCCCCATCCCCCTTCAAGTCTGAGTAGTCTTCATTTATTCTCCCTATTCACTTCCCTCTCCTCTACAGTTCTAGCATCACAGTCCTTCTTCAAGCAAAGGAAATCTACATATTGCTGTCAGTTCTACTCCTTCTGACAGTCGGAGGGGGACCTTGGAGAGCACTGTGAATTGCTCCTTCCACCCAGGGACAGACATACTGCCTTCCTAGTTCTCCAGGAATGAGCGATCAAGTGAAGGACCCAAACTGAGATACTCTCTGAGCTGGCCATTAGTTTGCTACAAACATACTGCTGTTTCCTCTGTGTGCTCCTGACCATCTTTAATAGCCCTTGACAATAACAGGATTGTTTGGAACTGCTGCTTGCATTCTCAGCTAGTGCACTCTGCCAACCTACATGTGAACAGTAGCTTGGATTGCACTTTTACCACAGCCCTGAGTAAAGAGTGGAGGATGAGCTATACCCACCCCAGGAGTGCCACCAGTAGAAGTGGTGTCTCCAGAAACTCCCCTCTGAGGCACAGTTGTTCCAATGCTCTCCTTTTGCACTGAGGAGGGAGATAACTTGCTACAACCGATTACAGCATGCAGCATATTTCCCCCTCACATCCAGCTAGCACCATGAGCCAGTGCATGGGAGAGCAAAACCATGCCCACACCTCTCCATGCCCAATCCTAGTGACATGCCCCCATAACTTTACTCAGATTGGGTTCACAGCCTTTCCTCTCTCTTTCTCCTGCCTTAAGAGCCTCAGTCCAGATGGAGCTGAATGGGGAGCTTACTCTCTCCTATGAAGCAATGTGAGACCTAGCCACATACCCCCCCGGTGTACACTTCTGCAACCCCAAGACCATGACACACAATTCTGTAATTATAAACATTTTTAGAAGTGAATCGTCTGAGTCTTAGAGTAAGTGGGTGCACATCATTGTGTTTTCTGTCTAGTAAAAGTGGCTACTCTGCAGGCATACTAATTTTCATGGCATACAAAAAGAAGTGTACGTGCATACTGAAGAGTAAAATCAAGCCCTGTATCTTTAATCTTGGAGCCATGTGTGAACAATGCTTTGCTGCCCCAGAAAGGTTTATAGCCATTTAATCACATTATATTGCTTTGTAGCAAATTATAGCATTGTAATACATTGAACATTGCTGCTCTAAAAGAAAATGGTAAAAGGCAATTTATGAAGGGCAGACTCAAACTCCTATTTATTTCTGAATCTAAAACATTCAGCTTTTGTTTTTAAGTAGTTCTCCAACCGCTAGTAGTCATAAATTCAGAAATGTGACTTAAAATGCAGCTGTAAAACTCTTAAGTGTTTCTTGATGATTTATTCATAAATGTCACAGTACTCTTCAGAACAGGAAAATTAATTCGGGAGGCAATTACTAATGTGCAAATGCACACAAAAAGTATATAGTCTAATTTGGGGATTTCAGATTTGTCACGGAAAGACAGCGGACTCAATGAGGACATGCCTCTGTAACGGGCAAATCTCATGTGTGTGTGTAGCGGGGGGAGGTCAGGTCTTCAAGCCAGTGAAACCATGTGGGGTCCAGTGCACTCCCCCAGCTCTGAAACCAGCTCTGAACTTGAATGGTCAGCTGAAAATGACGGGAGCCAATTAGGCTGAATACACCACCTACCACAGCCAATCAAAGGCTTCCCTCAATCTCCATCCATCCATCCATCCCCCACAAGCGTCTGGTCTGTGGTGCACTAGTTGTAACCTCCTACATTCCAGTCCCTCTGTATTTTTCCTCACCCCCCTGCAGGTATGTCAAAGTGACATAAAAGCATCTTTCCAGAGAGATACAGGGCATAGGATCTCTGTAAGGTCCATGATGGGAGTAACTCATTTCTAGCCCCATAAGATTCCAAGCACTGGGCAGCCTTTCCATGTCCCAGCTGTGATAGTTTGATCATCCTCAAGATGGGTTCAGTTACCCTGTAATTCCCTTATGTGGAAATAAAAGGCTTCTGTGCCCCTTTAGGAGTGGCCCTTCCTGTTTCAATAGTTATAAAAATGGCCATTTCTCCCACAGTAGAGGAAGAGGACTGAAAATATCACTGGTAATATTTTCAGGTGTCTGAGGAGCTGAAGAAGAGATGGAGGCTATCCAAGGGCTAATTCCTTGTTGGTTGACAAATGAGTGTCTCAGACTGCCACTGTAGCCCCTGTTTAACTGTCCTCCCTCTTCCCCAAGTTCCATAGCCTCCTCACCCAGATGCCCAAGAACGCGGGGGGAGGGAGGATCTGGGCACCCAACCACTCCACCCCAGTGGACAGCCCAAGCAACCGAAGGCTGTCATTCAAGAAGTTTTAAAGTGACCTTTTTCTTTCCTCCTACCCTCCTCCCACACCCCACCTGGGCTACCTTGTGAGTTATCTCCCTATTTTTATAATCAATTAATAAAGAATACATGTTTTTTTAAACAATCGTGACTTTATTTCCTTTGCAAGCAAGCTGTGATCAAAGGGGGGAGCGCAGGTGGCTTAAAGGGAATTTAGAGGCAACCAAGGGGGCGGGTTTTTATCAAGGAGAAACAAACAGAACTGTCACACAGTACCCTGGCCAGTCATGAAACTGGTTTCAAAGCTTCTCTGATGCGCAGCGCTTCCTGCTGTGCTCTTCTAACTGCCCTGGTGTCTGGCTGCACGTATTCAGCTGCCAGGCGATTTGCCTCAACCTCCCACCCCGCCATAAAAGTCTCCCCCTTACTCTCACAGAGACTGTGGAGCACACAGCAAGCAGCAATAACAATGGGAATACTGGTTTCGCTGAGGTCTGAGCGAGTCAGTAAACTGTGCCAGTGACCCTTTAAACTTCCAAATGCACATTCTACCACCATTCTGCACTTGCTCAGCCTATAGTTGAACAGCTCCTTACTACTGTCCAGGGCACCTGTGTACGGCTTCATGAGCCAGGTCATTAAGGGGTAGGCTGGGTCCCCAAGGATAACTATAGGCATTTCAACATCCCCAACAGTTATTTTCTGGTCTGGGAAGTAAATCTCTTCCTGCAGCCGTTTAAACAGACCAGAGTTCTTGAAGACGTGAGCGTCATGAACCTTTCCCGGCCATCCCACGTTGATGTTGGTGAAAAGTCCCTTGTGATCCACCAGTGCTTGCAGCACCATTGAAAAGTACCCCTTGCGGTTTATGTACTGGCTGCCCTAGTGGTCCGGTCCCAAGATAGGGATATGCATTCCATCTATAGCCCCACCACAGTTAGGGAATCCCATTGCAGCAAAGCCATCCACTATGACCTGCACATTTCCCAGAGTCACTACCTTTGATAGCAGCAGCTCAATGATTGCGTTCGCTACTTGCATCACAGCAACCCCCACAGTAGATTTGCCCACTCCAAATTGATTCCCGACTGACCGGTAGCTGTCTGGCGTTGCAAGCTTCCAGAGGGCTATCGCCACTCGCTTGTGAACTGTGAGGGCTGCTCTCATCTTGTATTCTTGCGCTTCAGGGCAGGGGAAAGCAAGTCAAAGTGCCCTTATGCATGCGAAAGTTTCAGAGCCACTGGGAATCATCCCAAACCTGCAACACTATGTGGTCCCACCAGTCTGTGCTTGTTTCCCGGGCCCAGAATCGGCGTTCCACAGCATGAACCTGCCCCAGTAACACCATGATCTCCAAATTGCTGGGGACCGCGGTTTTAGAGAAATCTGTGTTCATGTCCTCATCACTGCACTGCCATCGCCTCCTTGCCTGGTTTTTCAGGTGCTGGTGCTGCATAAACTGCATGATAACACGCGAGGTGTTTACAATGGTCATAACTGCTGCAGTGAGCTGAACGGTCTCCATGCTTGCCGTGCTATGACGTCTGCTTGGGCAATCCAGGGAAAAGGGCGCGAAATTATTGTCTGCTGTTGCTTTCAGAGAAGGAGGGAGGGTTGACTGACGACATTTACCCATAACCACCTGTGACAAATTTTGGCCCCATCAGGCATTAGGAGCTCAGCCCAGAATTCCAGTGGGCAGCGGAGACTGCGGGAACTGTGGAATAGCTACCCACAGTGCACCGCTCGGAATGTCGATGCTTACCACGGTACTGCAGATGCACACCGCCGAATTAATATGCTTAGTGTGGACATATGCACTCGACTTTATACAATCTGTTCGCAAAAATCGACTTCTGTAAAATTGGAGTACTTTCGTAGTGTAGATATGGCCTTGATGTGAGCATGTGCTTAATGCTTTGCTGGGCTACAGTTCTCAGCAATTTGCCAGGGTTGCACCCTTACCTGACATCACCTCTTCTCGCTCCCTTCCAAACACACTTCGTATAATTCCGATGTGTCCTTTCCTGCCTGCCTTAAGGGTGACCTGAAGAGGATTTCTTAAAACTAGCCTATTATTTCTTCTCTTTTTTATGATGTATTAAAAAGGTATTTCTATTCTGTAGCTTCCAGAATGTTTAAACACATAACAAAAGCCAATGAAAATGTGGGCTATCCTGATTCTTAGGACTGTCTACATGAGAAGGTTTTACCAAGTATTATAGTTATACTAGCATGACTCCCCATTTAGACACTCTTACCCTGGAGAAAGAGTAGTTATTTTCAGTTTAGCTTAAACTCCTTCCCAAGTGACATAATATTAACCAGAAAAAGGCAGACTTATATTGGAATAAGAATGTCCACACAGGGATTTATAACAACTATATTAGTTGAAATTCACACCTTAGATTATACTAAAAAAAGTAAGGCCTTAGACTGGAAAATGCTTTCTGTTTTCCAAGATATTAAGTTTCCATGAAAGTAAGAAAGTACTTCAGCCATGTACTCAGAAGAATTCAGCTGGAGGGGGGTTTTGGTAGTCATCCTTAAATGGCCCCATATGAGGTGGTGTGAATCTTTTGCTGAGGTTAACCCCTTTTATGAGTATTCATGGAAATGTATTTCTTCACTGTAACCATTTCTAATTCACAACAGAAGAATCATATATGCTCCCTTTCCTTATGCTGGCCACAGGGAGCTAAAGACAATGGAACTGAGCAGCTGGGTATAGCATATCCATAATATGCTCCTCTCCCTCCACCCACACTTCCTTGGGAGATATGCCATTGAGTTAGCCCTAGGGATCTGCAGACTGAGACCAGGGTGTTGGAGATAAGAGAGGTGGATTTAGGGAAGCAGCTACGGCATACAACATGGTTTCCTCTGAGCCCAGTGGATTTCTGAGTTCTACTGTCTGGAAGTTAAGACAAGGAGAGCAAAATATCGTCGTATGAAATGGTGAGAAGCATTAAAATGCCTCAAGATTTTTCATCTTGTGCACAGTTTCTTAAGACAGATCTTCTTGTAGGCCAGCTGCCTTATGAATAATCCAATAAGGAGCCCACACCTTCCTTCCAGCAGCTAAAATTCTTGGCGACATCTCCCCCATTTTGTATATGTGCTGCTTTTTTTTGTCTGGCTAAAGGATTGTTGATAGGTTTATTTGTACCAAGTCTCTTTGTTGCTTGCATACCTCAGACCTGCTGCTCACTTTGCAGATTGGTTCTGTCCTTTGTGTTTGCTTCTCCTCTAGCGTTTGGGTTGTATGCAAATCGGACAACATCTGAATTTACCCGGAAGAGGCACCCAAAAAAAAGATTTCAAGGAGCCAGCAGGATATAGAGTGGTGCTCATCTTTTCTGGTGTAGTGATTAAGGAGGTCTTTGTAAGACACTTCATTGCTTGAAGATCACCAGTGCTTGTCACCATTTGTGACAGCTAAAGCTCTGTGGACCACGTGGAAATATTCAGTGAATTCCCACTGGTCCACTGACTACAGTTGGAGAATTACTGACCCAGGTAAACCCTTATTGTTGACTTGACTTGTCACCTTTTCTAGTCTGTAGTGTGCCATACATACTGGAAGGCTCTATTACTGACCAAAAATAAAAAAAAGGAAACTAAGAGAAAGCAACCTCTGACTAGAATGATGCCACACAGTTCCTATATATAGTTACACCAAAAAGGCAGGGAGATCTGTGTATTTCAAATTACAGAGTTCTTTACAACTAAGATGCCATTTTCTTTTTATAATTGTTCACAAATGGCTAGATTCTGCATTTACATGGAGCACTCATTAAAGACTTGTGTGAGCCACTCCATGTGGGAGCTCCCAGACATGCAGAGGCTGTGCACTAGTGGAGAAAGGGAACTCTCTGTTCTGAATTGAACAACCCCCCCAAATTCCCAAGTTCTCCACAAAAGGGAATGGTGCCCCAGCTTCGGGGAAATCCACCTGCTGGGCTAGCCAGAGACCCTGGGAACCCACGCTGCCAAGACATAGGACAGAGAATTTGGGAGCTCGGGCTCCCAGGATCTCATCTTCCCATGTGGCAAACTGAAGGGGCACGGGGAACCTGGAAGCCCTAGCTGAACCAGGAGTCTCAGAGCATGGCGCATCTCCCAGACTCCTAGTTCCTCGGCAGCCTACATGGCATCCTAACTGGTAACCTGGATGCCCTGTTAGTCCTGGCTGAACTGGGAACCTCAGGCTTTGGGAGTCACTTTCCCTCCAGTCCCAATAATTGCCCTGATTTTAGTTTCTCAGACTTAGTTACATGGTTCACTGATTGTCAGTCTCAATTATAATTTTCAATGCATGTAATAGCTGAGATTTGAAATGATACATTGTGTTCAAAAATGTGTGTGTCTGCATCTGCATTTAGTATGCAGTAGCTGTAACATTTTCAACTTCATTGATTCAATACATCTATTGGCTTTCAAAATAAAATGCCACAGTAAGCCTTTTTTTTTTGCTCAGTTCGGTCTTTCAAAGGACTCTGCAAATGGCAAGGAAAACTATTCAGTACTCAGACATTGGTTAAAATTTGACATCCCATAGAGACAAAAGAGCTCAATGGGTTTTATCATTGAAAATACAGCCTCACCGTTTTTGTAGGCACCTTCTGTGGAATTCTGTAAGCCAAGATCTTAGTGCACAATCCAGTGTTCAAAAGACAACCGTGTTCTCCAGTAAAGCTCCACAGTGTTTCAATAACACAACTGTAAACTTCAGTGTTTTGAACCATTACTGTGGAATGTTGTTTTTATATAAAGGATGTTCTAGAATCCATAGAGAGAGAGAGAGAGGAAAGTCTGATTATCTTTTTCCTGGGGCTGAAAAAAACTATAAAGTTTCAGGGCTAAACTGCCCCCTTGGAGCACATACGTGTTCTGGACTGTGAGGGAATAAGGGACACCTTATGTCTCTTTATGGACTACTCACAGACTGTCACACCCACATCCCCCAAGCAGAGCGTGAGGAGGGATGGAAAATAGGCTCCACCCTGGCCATTTACCAGTCAGTGTTGCTGAGCCAGTGTGGGGTGCTTAATTTGTTATTGATGCAGAGCACCTCCCCAGGAGCAAGAGGAAAGCAGGGAGGGAATTGTACTTCAGCTGCTCTGCTTCAGGAACACTATCTTCTGCTCCATATTATTATTTATTACTGTAGCACCTAGAAGCCCCAGTCATGGACCAGCACCCCATTGTGATAGCACTGTGCACACAAAACAAAAGATGGTCCCTGCTCCAAAGAGCTTACAATAGATAGGGGGAAGCCACGGTTTAGCTTCAGCTAGTAAATGGGAGGGTGTGTGTGTGGGGGGGAGAAATTATGGCTTGATTAATTTTCAGGAGTGCTGAGCACCTGCAGTTCCTATTGAGATTGCACATGTGACTCCCACTTTGCCTGGCACTGGATGTCATGGTAACTAATGCACCTCACAGGTAAAACCTAGACTGGTGTTTGCTACCTGCAAAGGTCAAAATTCTGTTGTCTCTAGCATCTCTCTGGGTGACAGTCAAAAACAGCCCTGATATTTTTCTTTGTTGCCTTTAATAAATCCCATGCTGCACTGAACCATGTTGCAGGCTTAATAGGTACACAATCTCACCCTTGGTAGACTGCAATGTGGTTAGTATCTTTTGACTGTTAAAAGCAAGGCAAAATGTCAATAACACCACTGCATTTTCTAAAGTATATAATCATCTCCTTGTTCAGATGTGGGTATCCATGGGAAAGAGACAGAGTAATACACAGGTACAATAGCATTAAACTAATTGCCCATGTTTCATGGGGGAATTAATTATACCTGCATTCTCAAAATAACCATTGGAAACTCTCACCAATGACCCCAATTAAATAAAGTATAACTTCAGTCTAATTAAGAGTGAGCTTCAGAGTTCACCATATTCGTTTTTTCCTTTGTCAGGAGCGTGTATATAGACCCGCTTTTATCTCTAGTACTGCAATGACCTATATAAGTATCCTCCTCACTCATACAGAGGATGCAGCGGTCATAAAAAATAAACCAGTCTAAACACAGAACATTTATATGGCATCTGGCAAGAACAATTTCTTTTCAATTCATTTATGGCTTTTTTTTGTACTAGGTGAGATTGCATCAACAGCAACACAATCCAATATATTAGCCCCTTCTTTAGAATGCAAGAAGAGAGTCTTGAAATTTCTCACAAATTAATATTATGTTTTAATTGAAGTAATCTACTAATAAAGAAACAATGATGCTGTGCTGCAGGTGAAGTGCTTACAAGGGAGGGAGAAATAGGCTTTTAGTTTATGCTGCTTAACAGACTAGGAGAGCAGTTGTGCCTTCAGGATTTCTTTAGGCACTTCGGCAGGAAGGCAGCCAAGTTTAATTAGATCAGACGGTTGTGCAAAAGCAAATCCCCATGCGTATGTTGGCAATTATACCAGTTTGCCTCCTATAACAATAGGTCTGTGCCTGTTTCCATTGTTGTTGATGGGAATCTTGCCATTGACTTCTAAAACAGCAGGAGCTGGGCCCGAAGTATTTATACATTTGCTTTGGGCTAGATTGTTGTCACCTTTATATAGTCCTGCAGCGGGAGCAAGGTCTTGCTCAGAATTTGACTCCGGCCATGGGGAGCAAAGTAGGGGTTACACGCCCAATATTGCCCAGGGACTTCTCATTTCGGGGAATGGAATCAGAGCTTGCTCCTCACTCCTTCTTCCTGGTTGTTTGCCCAGGAGGACTAAATTGTTCTGTGAAAAGGGAAGAAGTAACTTTCTCACTCTTTCTTCCCCAGGGCCACAGGAGGGGCTGGGGATGAAATATGAGTCTGAAACATAGGTCATTCTCTGCTTTGCTCTGGGATGAGGAATCTATTGGCCAGCCCTCATTCAGGGCAGACTGTAAAGTCACACTGTGACCCCTAATAAATAAGGTATTATTCACAATCAAGTCATTAATAAAATAGGGTGCAATTCTGCCAGCCTTACTCATGATGAGTAATCCCCTCCACTGATCCCATGGAAAGCATTGGGGTTATCTGCAGGGTCAAGCATCACCCATCTTGAGTAAGCGTGGTAGATTTGCAGTGATTAAGGGGTGGCAACAACCAGAAGGAATTACACATATAAGCAATGAAGTCTATGGACTACTTATGTAAGTCATAGCTCATCAGTGTGAGTACAGGTTTCAGAATCTGTCCCCAAGTGTGCAAAAATAAGAAGCAACACCACTAATGGCAAACACCTGACTGAAACAAGAACAGTCTGAAAATCCACATATGATGTTTCGAATTCAAAAGTGGCCACTGAATGATAGCGTGCACAATGACTAGCCTTCTTTGGGTTCTTCTTGATTAGTGCTAGTGGGTTCATTATTATTTCATGATTATTTCAGTGGGTTCATTAGCCTCAGTAAAGCAGGCAGAAATCTGGAAACTTGCTGCTCCAGTTTTATGACCTTGTCGGATGGGAATTGGATGATATAGTTCTTGTGTGCCGTGTTCTGAAATGCAAGTATGTTGCCCGGTAGGCTACGTCACTGGTATAATAGCCCTTCCCTTGGAACTTATTATATTTAGAGGTCTTGTGTATTAAAGTGCAGTCTGTCAGCTAGGGCTCTTCAACAAAATTGAGTGGGAGAGTGGTGTGGGCATTGCTCAGTGGAATTGATTTGCCTTTTATACGTAGGTAGCATTAATCCGAAGTGTGGCAAGGCCTAGGAAAGTGTGTAAATGGAAAATGTACACAGATAATACAGTTACAAACAAAAAGACCGACTTGCCATAGCAAAGATAAATAAATATCCAGGATAAAGCACATTTTAAAGTTCAATTGTGGCAGTAAGGCAGAATCTGTGCTGAGGGCAGATGGAATCATTCCACCCCAGAAAGGCACAATGCCCTCTGGGGAGCAGAGCCACTGCATTGGACAACTTTATTGGCAGGTGTAATGGAGGTGGAGGGCTATAGACCTGCCTTTCCCCCCTTCCTGCCTCTGGAGGGGCTAGTGTTGCTTGTGGTACTAAGCAGGAGCAATCCTTTCACCCAAGTGAGGCTGTGCCTCTTCTGCCCCAGTATGCCACCTACGGTAGGAGAAGCAGGCTGGGAACAGGTGTTGTGTGAAGTGGGTATAGCTAGCTCAACCACTCGGGGGTTGCCCTACACCAGGGCACTCTGCAGCTGTCCCATTAGGGTAGCTTTCTGGCTGCTTTGCACTGCCTGAGTAGTGCAAAAGAGGTGGAAGTGAGGGTGGAGCTAAGAATCTCTGCTAAAATTTTCATTGCTTAGATAGGTATTTGCTAATCCTCCCTCCCCCCATTGTGCACTCACTCTCTCATATTCATGCAGCATTGCAGAGTGATGGTCAAACACCTGGAAAAGACTGCATACCCAAAGAATTTAAGTGGAATCACTGTAGATTATTTCTTGTCCCTTAATAAGTGAAGCTGGGCAAACCTTAGCCATCAAACTTGGCTCAGCTCCACAGTTTGTACAACCTTCCCATGAGTTTGGGTTGGGTTATGTTTTTGGATGGAAACCAGGTGAAACTCAGGGGTTTCAAATGCCAGAACATGACAGTATTGGATGAGTTGCACCTTGGAGCTTGGGAAATGGAAATGGGAGAGGAAGGCTTGTCTTACGGCTAGGGTGCTGGTCAGGGAGACAGAAGGTTTACTTGGGCTCTGTTCCCAGCTCTACCACAGACTTTGTCTGTGACCTTTAGCAACTCAGCTTCTCAGTGCTTCAGTGTTTCCATCTACAATGGTGATAACTTCCTTACCTCACTGGGGTACTGTGAGGCTAAATGTATATAAGTTTGTCTGGTGGTCAGAGTAATGAGCAACAGAATTCCCATATAAATAAATAAGGAGCATGAACCAAAATTGAGAGTCTGTGCAAACCCAGAACAATTAATTTTGCAGAGCTCTAATAGTAACTCCCTTTTACATAATGGGTATTACTTGTTCTCCTGTGATTCAAAAGCAATTTAAACACACAATGGTGTTACGGAGTGATACCTGGAGACCGCACGACTCAGTGTGGAATAACTCATAAATTAACTGTTGTCATGGATGTCTGCAAACAATGCATACTGTCAGTAAGAAAAGTTCAGTTTTTTTAAAATTACATTAACCTCGAATAAAATACAGAGATGATTCCCTAACTAGAACACTGGATTCTGCTCTCCCTCAAACGTTGCATAACTCTGGCTTCTCATCCAAACTTTGCAGCTCGAGCCCCTCTCTAATAAAATTATCTGGCTTCTTTATGATGACTGTATGTAAAACAGACAAAGGTAAATTCAATTATTTTTCATTTTAATTACTTAATAATCAAACAAAATGTGTGGGCACCCAAAGCTGGTCTTCTAAGACTTGCAAAACAGGCTAATTAAGTATCCCCAGCAATATATTCGATATGAGAGGGTTTTTGTCTACGTGGCAAGTTCCAGTTGTGTTTTTAGTCCGCCAGTCACAAACATGTACACATCTAAAAATAAAAAAGCTCCCCTTCTATGGCTTCCTTTTGAAATGCATGATGTGAAAGGAAGGAAATGGTTAAGATATTGGACGGGAACTCAGGAGGCCTGGATTCAATTCCCAGCTCTATCACTTTCTGTGTAACCTTGGCAAAGTCATTTAAAGCCAGAAGGTGTAAATCTGTGTAGCGCCACTGACGTCAATAGAACTACACTGATTGACACCCACTGAGAATCTGGCTGCTGCACTCTCTGTGCTTCACTTCCCCACCTGTAAAATGGAGATATTTCCTCTCTCCCGTCCTCTGTCCATCTGGTGTACTTAGATTGTAAGGTCATCAGGGCAGGTTATGTCTCTTACTGTATGTTTGGACAGCGACGACCACAATGGGGCCCTGATCTCTGTTCAGGTACTACTGTAATATAAATAATAATCAGAATAATACTGGTGTTCTGAGATGACCACTTCAAGCAATTGTCTCTTTTAAGAAGTTCTTAATCTACCTTTCAGGTCTCCTAAAGGCATACCCATTCCTTTTGCATTTACAGTAAGCCCGCCCTTTAAAAAAGGTCAGCATGAAAACTGAAAGGCTGGCCGAATTAATTATTCTTGGTGCAACCCTTGACAAATTCGTCTATATAACTCTTACATTTACTGACAAAGCAGAGAACAAATTAAGCACAAATTCCTTATGTTTTTGGTGTAAACTATAAACTATACAAGGCAAGGATGTAGCTCCAAGGTCCCTGTGACATTCAGATCATTGTGCCTCAGAATCCTTTTGGCACATGTAGTTAGTTTTAAAAATTCATACTCAAATGTCATTGACAGTCTAGGGTTTCCATCTGGCAGAGCTGTGCTCAGAACAAGATTTCCGTTAGAAGGAATGCTTATAGACCCATAAACAGAAATGAACTAATTCAGAGTTAATTGTCTCTAATGAAGAAATAACACTCATGAACTATAATGATCGTACATTGTTCAAGTGCCTTGCATCAGCTCAAAAAATCCCAAATTCCTTTCTAAACACTTTTTAACCAGAATTTAACAAACTACAGTGTGGTATATATGTAGGAATCACTTTGCCCATCATTGCAGCACAACAATTTCTTAACAGAGCACAGGATGGTGGAAACTGAAACTGGCGATGTCTGAAAGCAGCCAGGCAAAGAAACATTCTCCCCCAGCCCCTCCCCCTGTTACCACCCTGCTCACCCCAATACTGCAAGGAATACTCCTTGAGAAAATGGAGCATGTCACCAGATGACCAAACACATCTAAGCTTGTTACAGAGGCCCGAATTTACAAAAGGATTTAGGCGTTGCAACACCTAACCTTTAGGTGCCTAGAAAATCACAGGAACAATATTGTGATCTAAACTTCCTATATAATGAATGGGGAGAGACAGATGCCTTAGAATGCAATCCATCAAGGTAGCATATGAGGTGGGAAGCTTCCTAAACTAACCAGTGGGAGATGCCCATTTCTACCTCTGGCCCAATTCATATTTATGTATTCAATTACTTAATTAAAGTGGAACAACTTCAATAGGAGAGAGTGAGGGAGCCTCACATCAGAATATCCCATAGCCCAGTGCTAAGGGCATTTTCTGGAGAAATGGCAGATCCCTATTCAAATCCCTTCTCCTCATCAGGCAGAGGAGGGACTTGAACCAGAGGGTCACCCATATCCTGGGTGAGTACCCTAACCACTGGCTTAAAAGTTAAACGGGGAGATCCACTGCTTTGTGTGGAGTTAGGTAGCCTCTGAGCATGCCTACTGGATCAGGCCCCACACACAAACCAGGCAGAGGAGTGCCTATATGCTCTTGATTCGTGAATCTCTCTGGGGCTTAGATGGGAGATAGGTGTCCAGACATCTAGAGTGAGGCAGCAGGGCACATGCCCAGAGGCAAAAATTTAGGCACATAGGAAACTTTTAGTTCAAAAACTTAGGTGCCAAGTGAGTTTAGGTGTCTTATGTCAGCAGCCAAGCAGGAATTCTGTGAATCACAGTGGTGTCTAAAAATCTAGTCTGACCTGAAAAACACACTGCCCTGGAACAAGTCCATAACTTCTGGTTGAGGTAACTATAGCATATCTTTTAGAAAGATATGAAAGTCTTCATTAGAAGATTTCAAGTGATATAGAATCACCACACTCATAGGTAAATTGTTCCAATGATTAATTACCCTCACTGTTAAAAATGTACATCTTATTTCCAGTTTGAATCTGTCTAGATTTATCTTAGATAAAGCCCTTCACTCTCTTAACAAGCACAGTAATATAATACTTGCAAGTTCAGTTTGCCCATTACATGGCTGCCCTTATAAGCATTTTGAGGCAACAATCTCAACGCTGGAATAGTTCAAAGGGCAGACGAACCTAGAATATGTTTTTCTAACAGAAAATGAGGCCAGACTGATCCAATTGCCTAATGGATCTAGGCAAGGAGCTGACAACAGCAACAGACAACTGGTAAGATGATAAAAGCAAGATACAAAATATTCCACTTTCTTCAGGACGCCTAAAAAGTATAGACTTCTGCTCTTAGCTCTGCTTTCAAAATCAGGGCATCATGGCTAGATGTTGAAGTCTTCAGGTCAAATACTCTTCCATCCCCCTTACTGTTGGTTACTTCATGGAGCGGAAATCGTGAATAAAATTGCACCATGCAAAAATTGGAACGAAGCTCTTGGTTTTCCTTGCTGAGTTTTCCAATGTCCCCAGGCAGGCAGCGGGCTGGCTGCCAGGACCCCGGCTGGCAAGGGGCCGGCGGACGGAACCCCAGACCGGCAGCAGAATGCCACTGAAAATCAGCTCGTATGCTGCTTTTGGCACGCGTGCCATAGGGTTGGTGACCCCTGCCTTACAACCTTCCTTCATGAGTAGTCTCATTGAAATCAATTGAGTTGCACTAGACTAGAGTAACACAACAGTGAATCATCCCAATACAGTAGAACCTCAATTTTACAAACACCAATCTTACAAATCATCAGCTGTACAAAACATTTTTCCTGTTTTATTTTTTTGTGTGTGGTGGTGGGCTGAGGGAAAGTTTACATAACAAAAGTGATGTCAATGAAGAACAAGTTGACATCCCTTCACATTCTGATGCCTTAAATTAATTGGAAATCGCTTTGCAGTGGTTTTCAGAAAGACAAGAAGAAAGAAAGCAGTGCACCATACTGCAATTTATGCACCATACCTACTATAATTTTGAGGTGTTCAATTTTATTTCTTTCTTACAGTAGCTTGTAAAATTGGGGTTCTAAGTATAACAGTTTTAGTAAGCAATGTACATAAAACATTGTAAATAGTGAAATTATGCACAATTTTTGTGTGTGAGTAATCTTGGCAAGTTATACAAAATAAGAAAAAGTATGAAAGCAGGCTTGTTTTTAAATCCGAAATTAGGTACAGATTGTCTTTATTTAGTGTAGCTGATTTGGGATCTGTTTATTAGTGCTTAATAAATACATGGCAGCAAATCTTTCCCTACTGAACATATTTCTTGTGACTTTATTCACTAAAGATCAGATAAATTGTGATTTGCAGATTTTACATTTAACTATGTACCTTTTGCAGTTGTATTATCCAGGATAAAAATAATCAGATCAATTTCCATGCTACAGGACATCACCAACAGAAGAGTAGAGGAAATTTGGCTCATAAGGATGGCTATACTGGGTCAGATCAATGGTCCGTCTAGCCCAGTATCCTGTGTTTCTGACAGTGGTCAGTGCCAGATGTTTCAGATGGAATGAACAGAACATGGCAATTATTGAGTGATCCATCCCCTGTCATCCTATTCCAGCTTCTGGTAGTGAGAGGTTTAGGGACACTCAGAGCATGGGGTTGTATCCCTGATCATCTTGGCTAATAGCCATTGATGGACCTATATTCTATGAACTTATCTAATTATTTTCTGAAACAAGTTATACTTTTGGCCTTCACAACATCCCCAGGGAACTAGTTTCACAGGTTGACTGTGCATTGTGTGAAGAAGTACTTCATAAGAACAGCCATTCTGGGTCAGACCAAAGGTCCATCTAGCCCAGAATCCTGTCTTCTGACAGTGGCCAATGCCAGGTGCCCCAGAAGGAATGAACAGAACAGGTAATCATCAAGTGATCCGTTCCTTGTTGCACATTCCCAGCTTCTGGCAAACAGAAGCTAGGGACACCATCCCTGTGCATCTTGGGTAATAGCCATTGATGGACCTATCCTCCATCAATTTACCTAGTTCTTTTTTGAACTAAAGTCTTGGCCTTCACAACATCCTCTGGCAAGGAGTTCCACAGGGTGACTGTGCATGGTGTGAAGAAATGCTTCCTTTTATTTGTTTTAAACCTGCTGCCTATTAATTTCATTTGGTGACTCCTAGTTTTTGTGTTATGAGAAGGAGTAAATAACACTTCCTTATTTACTTTCTCCAGATCAGTCATGATTTTATAGACCTCAATCATATTCCCCTTTAGTCATTTCTCTTTCAAGCTGAAAAGTCCCAGTCTTACTAATCTCTCCTCATATGGAAGCTGTTCCATACCACTAATAAATTTTGGTGCCCTTTTCTGAACCTTTTCCAATTCCAATACATCTTTTTGAATATGGGGTGACCACATCTTCACACTGTATTCAAGATGTGGGTGTACCATAGACTTATATAGAGGCAATATGATATTTTCTATCTTATTATCTATTCCTTTCTTAATGATTCCCAACATTCTGTTAATGTTTTTTACTGCCATGGCACATTGAGTGGATGTTTTCAGAGAAGTATTCACAAGGACTCCAAGATCTTTCAAGAATGTTAACAGCTAACTTAGACTTCATCATTTTGTATGTACAGTTGGGATTAATTTTTCAATGTGTATCAACTTAGCACTTATTAACATTGAGTTTCATCTGCCATTTTGATACCCAGTCACTCAGTTTTTTCAGATCCCTTTGTAACTCCTCACAGTGTGCTTTGGAGTTAACTAGCTGGAGTAATTTTGTATCATCTGCAAATTTTGCCACTTCACCGTTCATCCCCTTTTCCCAGATCATTTATGAATATGTTGAACAGCACTGGTTCCAATACAGATCCCTGGGGTAGCTATTTACCACTCTCCACTGTGAAAACTGACCATTTATTCCTCCCCTTTGTTTCCTATCTTTTTAACCAGTTACTGGTCCATGAGAGGGACCTTCCCTCTTATCCCATGACTGCTTAGTTTGCTTAAGAGCCTTTGGTATGGGATAAAGACTTTCTGAAATTCCAAGTACACTCAAAAAGAAAAGGAGTACTTGTGGCACCTTAGAGACTTCCAAGTACACTGTATCAACTCATGGTATAATAAGGCACAACTGGACAATTACAGGAAATAGGATTCCTTACTAAATAGATTCTTGAGGTCTTGCAAGAGGTGCAACAACTGCTGTCTTTAGAATGACATTGGGACTACCCTGACCGTTGCCCCTTTTTTCCCCTGTGGGTATATGTATGTTTTTAGGTAGGGTGCACTTGTGTGAGACAGATTTCCACTCATTAAAAATAATGCATTATACTTTTACTTCTATTGGGAAATAATTTTTGCAGCAACATCTAAAAAGGCTACACCAGATCTTTAATTATCTTTCTACAGGGAAGCTTTTAGATGTAAGCAGAACAGAATACCAAGCTAATGACAGTTGCTGTAATGCCATCTGGATGCTAGATGGGTAGCATAAAATAATTAGTTGCTCCTAGCTTTGCATAACTGCATTCACTCACAGAAAGCTAATGAGGATTTTAAAACAGTTTTGTAACGTTGTTGCTGTAATCTTTTTAATACTGTAATGTCCAGCACAAGTTTAAACAGGCTCATTATTTATCTCCAGTGTTGACATGTGTACCTACCATAAATCACATGCACCACTGCATCCAGAATAAATTGGCAAAGCACAGGATCAGAATTATAATTCATCTGTACAAATGTAACTTAACACTTTTTTCCCCACTGCTTTGACTTCAGGATGTTATTCTGCTATAAGCACTGAATTTACAGTGAATGGCCGCTGGAATTATAATCCTTTATCTTCAATGGGAATCAGTGGTGTATTGTCCCTGAAAAGGTACACAGAAAGTTAACTTTAAAAGTGCCATATAAACAGTGAGTGTAAGTAAAAGTATAGTTTTTGTTTGAAGGACTGCACTTTTGTGTAATCTGTAAAATAAAACGGCACAACTATTTTAAATAGAGCGATTGGAGGAATGGGTGTCTAAGAAGATAGGTTCTGTATTTTATTACCAATCCTCTCCAGATGGCCAGTTTGACCTTGAGGTTGTCAAGTTGTTTGGTGGCTTACCATGTGTTGAAGAAGATGGTGGTCTCAGCCCATGGACTAGTGCAGAGGGATTTTTACACAGTTGCCAACAATATCAAATGAGGGACCAAAGGTGTAATGGGCACAGAGACTGGATTACTTTCTCACTGCTAGAAGTGATCCCTCTCAGTCTTACTGAAATTCCAGAAGATTCTATTTGAATCCTTCATTTGGTCTCTTATTGGTTTCTGCTGGAGGACAAGTAGCTATAGGGATCATTGGCACCAGGAGAAAATAGACCCATCTCAGTATTCCAGAACCTGGTTAGCAACCACTTGAAGATCTTCAGCTAGACTGTCCATTCAGGAAGTGGAGGTGGAGGCATTCAGGTGGTAGAATGTAGGGAAGACTGCAGTGCTCCTGCCTGACTTGCATCTGTAGTCTGAGTAAATAAAGGATTCTGTTTCCTATTTTTCAAACTGGCCCCTTTTTCAAATACTTATTTACTTTGTCAGGAGTGGAGAAATTGTCCATTGAACTCACATTTAAATGCAATACTGTATATGGAATTTAAAACATGACGTTAAAAGGATGATAAGGTTTGAAATTCATGAACAAGGAAATGAAAAGTTATGGTTACCCCCACAACCTGGTCTACCCCTTTGTGTGTGTCATAATCTATACTCACACCCCCACATCCTATTATTCCTATGGGACCTCTGCCTCACTCTCAAGTTCTCATGTATAGGATGAATGCTATGCTGTGAATGAAGCAGCCAGTTCTGCAAAAAAATCCATTACTGAAGCAATATTATCTCCCACTTGGTTCCCAACTATGCATCTGAAGGTGCATTATCCAGGAGTCCTTGTCCTCGGTAGGACAACACAGTGGGACCAACTTTGCCGAACACATTCACTAGCACAGACTTTAGGAAGCTATAGGGTTTGGAGGCTTAATTCTCCTCATCTGGTCCTTCTAACTCATCCTACTTTAAGGAGAGTATTTGAAGAATACACAGCAATGTCCACCTCACATTGGCTCTCATTCTGCAAAGCATCTAAGTATATGCTTAATTTGAAGTGTCTTTAAATTTATGGGGGAACACGTGCTTTCAGTTCAGCACATGCTTAAATGCTTTGCTGGACTGGGGCCATTGTTTCTGTACTTACACAGTTATTGCCAAAGGAGGAACAATTTTGTCCCTGTTGAGATAAACCAGTGTCCTAAAGGTCAAAACTCAAAGCTTAATAGTTTTCTTGTGGCAACAGGGATTTATAAAGGAGACACTGATGCAGCCACAGTTATAGTGGTGGAAATGCCCCAAATAACTTTTTTACTGTACTCTCTTAATTCCCAAATAGAGCTATGCATGTGGTTTGAGCTTGTAAAGTTGGCACGCTCCAGAGGAGACAGGGATTTCATGTAACGAAGTTATTAGAGTCAAAATGACTGAGACAATGAAAGCTTTTAATGAGTTTGAGTTCTTTTTAATGAATTTCTCAGCTAAGCCTGGATTACTTTCTTTTATAATTTTTGCTTTAAATGGGGGATTGCAGCACAATAACTATTTCTGCTTTACTCTAATTAGTTATGATAGTAGGATATAACAAGTCTTTCTTTCTGGATGAAATGTATTGCTCTTGAAAAATGACAAACAACCCTGGAGACCAGGGCTGGCTCTAGGCACCAGCAAAACAAGCAGGTGCTTGGGGTGGCACCTTTCTAGGGGCGGCATCCCGGCGCCAGCCCTGTTGCCCCTAGAAATGTGCCCCTGCCACCCCAGCTTGCCTCCTCTCCGCCTCCACACTGCTCCGCTTCTCCCCTCCCTCCCTGGCTTGCCGCGCGCCAAACAGCTGTGTCGCGCAGCAAGCCTGGGAGGGAGGGAGGGAGGAGAAGCCGAGCGGTGGCGAGCTCAGGGGAGGCGGCAATGATGGAGCGGAGGCGAGCTGGGGCGGGGAGATGTTCCTCTACCCCCCCCCCATTACTTCCTGTGCTCCCCCCCCGCTCCACTTGCTCCCCTGAACAAGCTGCCTCTCCCTTGCCTGAGAGGGAGGGGGGAGAAGCGGAGCTGCGGCGTGTTCAGGGGAGCAGGCGGAGAGGAGGTGAGCGAGGGGGGGGGGAGCCGCAGGAAGCAATGGCGGGGGGGGGGGAGTGCGGCATGCCCAGGGGAGGAGGTGGGGCCAGGGATTTGGGGAAAGGGGTGGGAAGGGGAGGAGTTGGGGTGGAGCCGGGAGAGAGGCACAAAAAAAAAGAAAAGGAGTACTTGTGGCACCTTAGAGACTAACCAATTTATTTGAGCATGAGCTTTCGTGAGAAGTGAGCTGTAGCTCACGAAAGCTCACGCTCAAATAAATTGGTTAGTCTCTAAGGTGCCACAAGTACTCCTTTTCTTTTTGCGAATACAGACTAACACGGCTGTTACTCTGAAACAAAAAAAAAAGGTGGGCCAAAAACTTTTTTGCTTGACATGGCAAAAATTCTAGAGTTGGCCCTGCTGGAGACTAACGTTCCCAATCCAGAGAACAGAAAACACATGGGCAGTGGGAATCAAGCTTCCCCACACAGCAATATCAATGTGCTTTTGTCTAATCTGGGCAGGGAGCAGAAACAATGGCGTTCATTCTGGTTTTAACGATTTCTCTAATGACACTGCCAACAGGAGTGGCAATTAATGGCATCAAATAATCAGCACATTAGCAGGAGCTGGCCATTACTGACATGGCTGGGTTTGAACCATTGACTTAGACAATAAATCTACATTACAAAGCTGCTGAATGAACCATTTCCCTTCCTTTCTGTTTCTTACACTTCCTATGGAGAGAAACTCAAAAAGTTTCATCCAGAAGAATATTGCGCATGGCTAAATATCAGCCATGTGAAGTAAAGGATTCAGTTGACCATTTTGAGTGTGACATGGCTATTTGCTGCCTAACATGATGAATTGTGATCTTAACTGAGCATAGAGACAGAGGTAATGATTATAAAATAATGGTTTGTCATATTATTTTCATAGTCCAAAAAGTTGCAGGAACTATTTATCCTCTTTGTTGTTTGGCACAGCCTGAAACCTTTAGCTAGTGCCATTTGGCAAAATGAGACTATTAAAGCCATCAGACATGGGGAGATGAAGTACAAGAAGGCTATTTATTCTGATGGGATCTTATTAATTGTTTTCAGTACCAAACTGCTTAATCAAATCGACAACTTTACCCTGTCATCCATCGTAAAGCACACAAAGAAAATTCAGATGTCACACATATTTCTTGTTGCTGCTCCAGATCTTACATCATGAAGTGAAGTGTTCAGCTGGTGATGAGTCATATCAGGTCTGCCATTGCTCTGATTCGGGGGCAGATATGAAAGAGATGACATGCTTGTTTGTACAGGCCCTTCATTTCTCACTGCCATGAGTTTAGTTTAAAAAGAAGATGAGGAAAGTTTGAGTATGCCATCAAACCCATGTCTAGCAGTTTTATCACCAAAGTACAACCCCATTGAACCAAATCTCTGTGCCCCCAATTAAGCAAAGGACTTAAGCATGTGATTAAGGTCATTCCATTCAGGACAGCACTTAAAAACATGCTTATGTCCCTGTGACAGACTTCCTCAGGGTGCAACCTGGAACTGAGGTACTGCTGAGCCCTCTGGCATACCCATCTGGTCCCCCTCTTACACTGTGAGGTTGTGACAAGCTTCAGACTGCTCCCGGATCTGCATTCACACAAACATCTACACAGGCAGGGACACACCCAGATGAAGTTATATGAATGCTTCTCCTCAGCCACTGATGAACTAACAATAGAGAGGCTCCAGCCAGCTCCTCCACAGCCTAGGACCCCCAAAGCTGCACCATCTTGCCTTGGTCAAAAGCCTGACCAGTATAAGTTTATTATCCAGTCTGCCCCTCTCTCAATGTGGAGAGGACAATGCACCAGTTCTTGTTCCTGAGCAGATTCCCCAAGCACTTGTAGGAAAACACACTGTTTTAGATAAAAAAATATAAAACAAATGCATTAACTACAGAAAGATTTTAAGTGCTTGTAAGTACTGAGCATACAGATCAAAGCAGATTACCTAAGAAATAAAACAAACACAATCTAAGCTTTATAAATCAGATAGGATTTGAATCAAGCTGTGTCTCACCCTGCTAGCTAGTACAAGCAGGTTACCACTTTTACACACACAGGCTGAAATTCTTCTGTCCCACCTAGGACCACCTTCCCCAGTTCAGTCTTTGTTCCTCAGGTGTTTCCAGGTGTTGTGTTGTAGGGGGAGTGAGGCCTTTAGTGATGTTACTTCCCCCTTTCATAGCTTCTTCCATGTGAAGGGAACTTCATTGTCCCAAACAAAGGCCTCAGTACAGTTTGTGGAAAAGTACTAGCACAAGATGGAGTCTAATATCACATGATCTAGTCACATGCCCTTGCATGCTTCAATGAGCCATACAACCATTACCCATATATTGGCTGATGTGTCCACAGGAAAGCTTATCAGATGAAGATAAGCTTTTCTCACAGCCCATTATTTTTGCTGATGGGCTATTACCTTAAATAGTTCATTTACAATGTGCTGGCTAGATTGGATGTACAGTAAAGAGTGTTACAGTCCCATTAACTTCCGTGAGTTAATTGAATGCTGTACTGAATATGTTTGTATCAGAGCGCTGGTCCTTGGGGTGAATGCATCTGTTCCAGTGTGCTGGTTATAGCTCTTGGGTGCTTTTAAAGAGTCGGAATTCTGGGAAGTGTAGTTCCCCAGGAGCAACTGAGAGTCCAGAGGTCACATGATGAAGGGAATCTGGTGACCACCCTTGGGAAGTGTGGCAGGAGTGGTTGTGGGGATAGCTTGAGCTCACTGTGAGTGGAAGATGAAGATAGAAGCTGAAGTCAAAGCCTGAGGGAAGTCTTTCTGTGGGTACCTGTCCTAACAGATATCTGGGGAAGGGTGTGTCCTCTTCCCTCAGCTTACTGGAAGCTGCAAAGGCACCTGCTAGCTGGTTCCAAGTGGTATGAGCTTTCAGTGGGCACAGATTTTCCAAACTTTCTTTGAAAATATAACTCTAGAATTGCTGGGGGGGATAAAGTTAAAATTTTCAATAAAGAGGCTGCTATTTCAGAGTGAAAAGTTTCAGTTCCCAAATTTAAGACTATACTTTAATGTTCTCATGAAGCTATCTCCTGATATATGTAGTTGAAATAACTTCTGGAATGATTAAAAATGGAGGAGTAATTTTTAAATCTATTCCTCTTTCTGCAACCATGAACGTGCATGTTACAAAAAGAACATCCCAATCTGATTACTGTCGCGGTTACAAGAAAAATGTGGCTTAGGCTTCCCAAATGCTGCATGTGAGCTGCTTCTCCTCTAGGATTGCTCTGATCTGTGAAAATCCAAGACTTGAAGTAGACAATTCAAAAAAATGATGGCACTCTTACATGGGGAAATGAATTGTTTGATATAAATTCATTTGTCAAAGATGAAATTTCTTTCCTTTTTGTTTAAAGACTACAGTAATTATATAGGCTGGGCAAAGGTTATGAGTGGAAGATTTTGAAATTCCCATTTGATGTGGTACTTAAAAACTGGATTAAAGAAAACACTTGCATTGTATGTGGATAATAGGGTGCAGTCCTGCCCTGGCAGGGAGATATCTACATGCTCTAATGCTGTAGGTAGTTTCCATTTCCATCTGTTACGATTCTGCAAATTAAAAATCAGACTGGTTTGGTACAGAGGCTAACCCCTGAATTGCCCCTATTGTTTAAGATGATAAAGAAAAAAATGCTGAAAATAATAAGGGCTAGATGACTCTTTGAAGTAAGGTGTCCAAATCTGGCCAAGTCAGTAATAACTGGAAAAAAGTCACTATCCTCTGAAGGGCAGATGCTGGCTTAAGAGAAGTGAGCTAGTTCTCTTAGTTCAATTTCTCCGGAACAGAGGTCCACATTACAAAAAATGCTGTCACACCTGGAATTATCACTTTTATTTGGTCTGAGGGGTTGAATGGGCTTGGAGAAAATTACACAGCTGCCCCTTGGATAAGGTTCATTTCATTGCAAGGTTGTGGGTCATAAAAAAGGCTTATTTGCAAGGTGATATGAGCAATCTGCCTGTGCCATACTTGTTCTGTTGGTGAAAAGAGGATTTTGGTTTCAGGGGTTGCTAATCCGGCATCTTTCTTTCTTTAAAAATCATACTATCCAATTTAAAAATTGATAAAATGAGAAACCTTTGAAGTTCAGACCTAAATTACAATGGAAACAACAAAAAGGGGCTTTGGCTACAAAAGCTATCCAGAGCTCTGCTACTGATTTGAGGCTTAATTTAATAGGATGGATGATACTATGCAGAGTATACTGGACCAAGGGTAAAATGTATCATCTTAAAAAAATCAATCTATTTTCTCTGCATTGCTTAGATTTGTTCCTTCATCACCTTTAATCCTATCCTGTATGATGTTACATTCTCTACCAGCTTGTTTATATCGACCTGGGTCTAGGGTGTTGCATATTGAGATTTTGTTCCGAAGTTATAGAAGCAAAGGCTTGAATAATT
Source organism: Lepidochelys olivacea (assembly GCF_965140295.1). Classification (NCBI taxonomy): domain Eukaryota; kingdom Metazoa; phylum Chordata; order Testudines; family Cheloniidae; genus Lepidochelys; species Lepidochelys olivacea. Next base: position 172,049,993 of record NC_140412.1, on the reverse strand, counting down.
TTATGTTCAATCTTTGCAATGTCTTTACTTTTAATAGGGAGATCAGAACAGCACATATGCTTTCTTTATGTATTCTGGGCTATTAAAACTACATTAGTCACCATAATATCCTATGGATACAGTCCTGCAGTCAGCAAGAAAAGGAACAATTTTCACTAGTGGCTTTCCTTTGTCCTCCATAATACTGATAATTTAGGGGGTTAATTCCTTTGGGTTTCTTTGACAATTTTTAATTATGCTAATTTCCTAACAATTTCCATGTGAGACAAAGCTTTATTTATATTTCATACTTTAGATTTCTCTAATAAATGCTAAGGCAAATATTTCATTTGGGCACTAAGGAAATTAACTTCATTCATCACTAACTGTAATTTCTACTCATGGCTTTTTAAATAAACCTGCTGATTCTTTGAGTTAGGAAGGAGAGAGACTGATTACGCAGACATTGTTGAAGAGGACCAAAATAGGTACTGGGCTGTGACTGGATTCCCCGGGTTGGCGGGGGAGGGGCATGCTGAGATTTCTCAATCAGGGCAAACTGCAAAGAATGGGTCAGACAGTCCCCAAAACTGGGATCTAATACTTAGATTCACCAAGCCAGTAACAAAACAGCTTCTACAATACCCTACTGGTCACCCAGAAGCCCAGAAATATAGTTCCCTTAAAGCAACCCAGCCTTGAGCTCCCACCCAGACAGACAAGTCAAATATGATTGAAAATCTTGTTCATCATATTAAAAGGTCCACCAATTCCAAAGGATTGGAAACATTACCCAGCAGGTTAATGAATATCTCAGATCTTACCACAATACACGCTTACAGCCAATTCATATTAACTGAACTAAAATTTATTAAAAAAGAAAAGAGAAAGAGTATTGGTTAAAGGATCATTATACACACAGACATGAATAGAATTCTTAGGTCAATTTCAGAGTAGAGATGGTGAGCTTTAGAGTTGCAAAGTGTTCTTTCAGAATTAGTTCCATAGGTCATAGTCCAATGTCCAAGTGACCCAGTCTGGAGCTGAGGTCCTCAGTCTTGCGACTCAAACTTCCTCTGATGAAGCTGAAGCAGATCTGATATAACAGGATCAGGGCCAAGAGTTCCTTTTATGGTTCTCTTGTAGCCTCTTGACAGCGTGCAGCCCTTGGGTGAACAATAGGGAGTGATAGCATCCAAGACTCCACTACACACCAAAATTCAAAATGGATGCATTGTTGTGGATTCCAGCAAGGAGACACCTGGGCCCCTAAGGTCATTTTAGTGAAAAATACAGAGCCCATATAGTGGATTGTGATAGACTGGAAATCTGGCAAGGAAAGGACACCAGGAAGCAGAGGGCAGATAGGTTAGGAGGCACAGGTTGGTGCAGTAAGGCTATATATCTGTCAGGACGGTCATGTCGGCATGTTTGGGGCTGGGCATCTGCTCAAGAGACAAGTATCACCCAAGCTCACCCCTACTGTAGCTTCCTGGACCTCCTGCAAAGCAGCACCTATTACAGTTTTAACACGTTGGTACCTATATGCTTCTCCTACTAAAGAACATTGCATCACACAATGTCAAGTGACTTTGCTGCTTTGGAGGTGAAGCTGTGGTATCTTGTGGGCAGTGAAAGCCTCAAACAAGGACAGGGTACTACTCAGACAGTGAAAGGTGATAGAAATCATAATTGTGGAAGGAGGGGAGAGGTTAGTGGAAGAAACAGCCAGTTTTAAAGGGTTTTTTTTCAATTATAGTAAAAAGACACTCCATTTAAGATGTCTTTCTAGCTCTCATAATATTATGAAAATGCATCGTGTTGTCTAATTGCAGTTCAGAGACTCAGTGAATATAGTGACAAAAGGTTCATAATTATTATGGATATGCAGGGTTATAGTTGAGTCAGTGGTCTTGTCCCAGTGATTTTTGTTTTAATGGTAAAGTCACAGATTAGTCTCAGTTAATTTGTAAAGTCATGGAGGAGTTACAAGATCTTCAGCATGCTTTGGGGTTTTTTTTTTGGTCTGCTGATGTGCAAAGCCAGGCAGCATTTTTTTCTTGTCTTCCAGATATGGGAATTTGGACTGCAGCCTCAGCAGGCCGGCCTACCTTTTTTCTCCAGCGTGATGAACTGTAGTGAACTGCCCAGTCTGACAATGGCCAGCATTTCTTTTCTGTTGTTTATAGTATGGTAGCACCTACAGCCTGAGATCTGGTCCCTGTTATGCTAGCCACTGTACAAACACATAATCAGGGATGGTCACTCCCCTAAAAAGTTTGCAATTTACATAGAAAAGGAATACAAAATAGAGATAACACTTTCTTTAAAATAGGCAACATAGAGTGATTTACCCAAGATCACGCATGAAGTTAATGGCAAAGCCGGGTATTGAACCTTGAGCCCCTGAATCCCAAGTTGAGCCACAAGACCAGCCTCTCATTGTGAGGTAGGGATGGTAACCCACAGTGCAACTGCCCCAGATGCAGCTGAGAGAACCATTTTTTTAAAAAGAAGAAATCCAAATATCTGATTTTTTGTTTGTTTGTTTTGTCACAGAAGTATTGTTTGCGACAAACCCACTGGTCTATAATCATAGAAGATAGTGATGGAAAAGACCCCTCATATCATGAAATCTATGCCCCTTCCATATGCATGCAGCCACTCCGTTACAGTGTAGTTGCTGTTTCTTCTGTGTTTTTTCTATTATTATTATTACTACTGAGTGCCCAGGGGTGCGCTAGGCACTTCATAGAAATAGTTAAAGACACTTCCTATCCCAAAGAGCTTACAACTATAGCTGGTTGAAAAATGTTCTGTCACAAAATTCCCATCAGAAAGCAGTGATTCATCAAAAGTGAAACGCTTTGTGGAAATGTGTTGATTTTAATTAAATTTTGCTTTGGGGGGAGGAAAAGCAATAGGCATTTTGTTAAGCTTAAAATTTCAGAATGAAACATTTTTGCTGCAGAAGAGAAGAATGAGGGGGGATTTGATAGCTGCTTTCAACTACCTGAAAGGGGGTTCCAAAGAGGATGGTTCTAGACTATTCTCAGTGGTAGAAGATGACAGGACAAGGAGTAATGGTCTCAAGTTGCAGTGGGGGAGGTTTAGGTTGGATATTAGGAAAAACTTTTTCACTAGGAGGGTGGTGAAACACTGGAATGCGTTACCTAGGGAGGTGGTAGAATCTCCTTCCTTAGAAGTTTTTAAGGTCAGGCTTGATAAAGCCCTGGCTGGGATGATTTAGTTGGGGATTGGTCCTGCTTTGAGCAGGGGGTTGAACTAGATGATCTCCTGAGGTCCCTTCCAACCCTGATATTCTATGATTCTATGCTTTTTGGCATTGAAATGACTTAGTTTCAAAATGTACTTATTGTAAACTTTGGGGAGTTTTAAGTGTCAGTCAGAACTGAATGCTTAAATTTTATTGAAACGTTTTGATCAACCCAAAATTCATTTTGTTTTGGAATTTTGTTTTGTGGGAAATCTCTCTCTTTTTTTTTTTTTTGGTTCTTGTTCTGTTCAGAACAGAAAATTTTTGGAACTCAGAATTTCTTGAAAAAGCAGAAAATCTGATTCCTGCCTATCTCTACTTACAACCTGACACACAACACATGGCACTTACACATGACACAACACATGACACACAAAGTTACGGTCATAAGGGGTGTAAAGAAGTGTACTACCCCTTTAAGGGACAGGCTACAGCTGTGGCAGCCCGGATCGTAGTCAAGGAAGTCGTGCCCTGTACTAGGGCTGGGCTATTTGAACAGGAAGCTGAGCAAGGGGGAGAGGAGTAGAAACTGTGTGTGGTGGCTTCTCTCAGGAATCAAGAGACTAGTTCAACCAGACTCAGAGGCTTTGTTTGAGAACTTTAAGCTTGGGAGCCCTGAACCAGGGTTCTGAGGTGACGATCTCTTGAACTGTTTGTTCCAATTGCTCCTGCCATCAAACCTTATTAAAAGGGGACATGCTATTTTGTGAATATATTTTGAATTTTCCTTGCCCATATCTGTTAAAGGGAACGTACTGATGCCTAATTGGGGGAAAGTAAGGTGGGGCTTGCCTGGAATGCCAAAGCTGGACACAAGAGGGTGCACAGGGACTGGCCACATCTTCACAAGGGGCCTGATTCAAAGCCCGATGAAATTAATGGAAAGACTCGCAGAGGTTCCTATAAAAAGATAGCACTGTTACTCAGTAAGGCATGCACACAGTTTGATGGTTATAGGAATTTTTAAAGATCTCTTGCCAGAAGTGCGTTTACAGGAAGGATGATGTGATGGTATGGTAAAGTAGGTTGGGGTGTTTCATGCACAGAGGGCTGAATGCAAGAGGGCATGGAGTGAGAGGAGGTCAAAATAGATTGTTAGGATGGGTGTCAGCCAAGGGGAATATGAAAAGAGACCAGGTCAGAGTTATAGGTTGATGGTAACAGGGCACTTGTAGCAAGGAGAAGGAGCTTGAACTTGCTTCAGGGGACATTCAGGAGTCAGAGGAAGACTTTGAAGGGGAGGTGGAGATGACAGCGTCAAAATGATGAGCAAGCACAATGATTTTGGCAGCAGCACATTCTACTGGCTGGAAGTTGGGAGGGAGATTATTCCAAAAACTGTAGAAAAGGAAGTTGCAGTAGCTGGGTGTGGATAAGGGATTTTGCCACCAGACATGAAGAGGTGAAGGGTACATTTTTGAAATGTTGAACGAAGAAGCAACAGAATATGGTGGGGGGCCAGGTTGTTGGGATGAGAATGAGACAGTAAAGACAAAGCACTGAGAACTTCAAGTTCTGCACCCAATTGGAGGGAGGTCAAACAGCTCTTCCTTGTATTCTGTAGATGGGATCTTGGTATGTGGATTTCTCTGGGCCAATGCAGGGAAGCAGCTGGTCCCCCTTGTCATCCATTCTCTGGGGGTAGGGCCTAGACATCATGACCTTTTTGGTTCTCTGTGAGATGCCATAGTATCATTTTTAACACTGAGGTTACCTGGGAACAGATAACCAAAGCATGTAGTGAGTTTTCTACAAGTCTGTAAGTCATGACTGTTTGATGATTAATGATATAATCTAGCCCAACTACAAATTATTGAGCTTGCTGCAAGAATAACTGGGTGAGGTTCTATTGCATGTGTTATGCTGGGGGTGGGACTAGATGATCATAGTTCTGATTGGTCATAAATCTATAACTGTACTGACATAAATGTCAAAATGATGGTAACCCGTAGTCTGCAAACATGAACTTATCCTGGCTTGGTGTGGCAGACAGAAGTGTATCTAGTTCCAATTATATTGGACTTTCACCAGCATGATTCATCCAATCCTAGATTTCCCCTTCATTTTTGTCAAAAAAAAGGTCATACCCCATTATGTATGTGCTATAATAAGAACAATGAAAATGTAAAATTCAAACAACTGAAAAATACCCTTTCCCAGAGGTTTTCTTTCTCTGGATTCATTGACTCTTCAGATGAGGGTTTGTGGCAAAGTCTAAAACAAATAAAGAATCCTTCCTTAGAATCATAGAATTATAGAATATCAGGGTTGGAAGGGACCTCAGGAGGTCATCTAGTCCAACCCCCTGCTCAAAGCAGGACCGATCCCCAATTAAATCATCCCAGCCAGGGCTTTGTCAAGCCTGACCTTAAAAACTTCTAAGGAAGGAGATTCCACCACCGCCCTAGGTAACGCATTCCCAGGGAAGAGCCTTTTCTTCAGTTTGGTTCTGATATCAGAGAGTTGTCTTTAGAGGGTCTGCAGCAAAGTTTAAAGGAAAACAAATGTTCATTTCCGGGGGTTTCTTGTCCCCAGTCCTTCTGAGAACACAAGTTTTCCTTAGCTCATCTTGTAACGAAGTTCAGAATTCCTTCTCTTTGGTATTCTTTCTTGCAGTAAAACCAAGAATCAGAACCCAAACCCAAAGAGAGAGAGTCTCCCGGACAGACGCTCAGAAGCTCCAGCCCCCACACGGTCTTTCCTTTTCCAAACAAAAGGCAGCTACTCATGTATCCTTGCTGAAGTGGCCTACAGTTTTCAGCAGCCCTCAGACTAAGATTCCCGCAGCATTCCATTGATACTGAGGGGAGTTTGTGCCCACTCTGCATTTAGCACACCAATTCTGGGCCACTATAAAGAGGTAGCAATCTGGGTTTGTTCTTAAACCCTCTCCTTACAGCCTGAGTCTCTTCCTTCTCCACGATGATTTCCTTCTTTGTCTTTGCCATAAAAGCTGTAACTGGGTGGTATGGCCTCAGAAGCTTTCCCCATCAGCCTCAATGTTTCGTATGCCCTGCTACAGCATAGGAAATGTTTTGGCATTAATTCATAATTTTTGATTAAAGGAAAAATATTGAGCAGGCTTCAGCCTGACCTCTACAAAGGCATCTAAAAGTGTTGCATGCTTGAATAGCTGGATGTTGTTTAATAGTATGATTTGCATGTTCAAACTCTGGGTTTTGTGCTTGCAAGCTATTGCAAAAGCACATGTACAATTGTAGAGGCTAATGATCAAAAGGGCAGGACTTGAAGGCAATTAGTTATTAGTTAAATGAGAGTGTTTTAGTGACTAATAAACTGTAGGTGACTTTAAACCTCGACTGTAGGAGAGCCAGATCAGTAGATCAGGTAATCAACTGATGACTAAGGCATTGGATCGCACTACATTAAAGAGCACTAGGGAACCTCTAAAATGTATTTACACAGACCAATTAATGTGCAACATATTTGTGTGGTTTAGCAATCACACCTCCGCAGTGTGCATTGCCCCACTGTGTAGATAAGCCTAAAGCAGCTTTGCCTTGGCTATCTTTTCTGTAAGCATAATATATTGAATGCTGCTTTCAGGAGCAACGCCACAGTTTGAAACATGGATTAGATTATACTATGATATTATGGCTGGAAAGAATTGCTGCTCACTGTAGAGGCAATGGTTCTGGGGATATCCTGAAAACATGGTGGCCTAGAGCAATTTTGAGTGGCCACAGGGGAGCTGGGTAGGGGAAATCCACCAGTAGAAGGAAGCACCAGTTCATCTGATCTGCACGGTATTTCACATAGCTAGAATCCATGTATAATTCAATACCTCTTGTGAAGTAAAACAGTAATTGGTTCTGAATTCTCTGCAGAATAATCTAATCGTTCCACAACTGAATTTAGTGCAGAAGGAGTGGGGGAAAAAAGATGTTTAAGGCTTCTGAATAATGAGGCTCTAATTTTAGTTTGTGCTTTATTTCCATTAGCGATGATCTCATGCTGTATGAAGGTTTCCACTAAAAAGCCTATACAGCTACCACAGGGGAAAAGAAGCCAATGCACGTAGTCAGAAAAAATGTTCATTGAATGAAGATTATGAATTTTTCAGTGGATAGCATAGTAAGGGCATTATTAAATAAATTAAATAGGTTCAAATTGTCAGGTGTTCATCCATATTATAATATATGAAGCTAGTAAAATTTGGTTGTTAATAAGATTCCTAATTTAAATAATTTTAATTTACACAAATACAGTTAAATTTAGTGTTTTTGTTGAAAGGTGGGTGTTGGGGGAAATAGTTTGAAGTAATGCTCTGAGGATAGTTCGGAGCCAGGATGGAGGTTCTAATTTTGGTTTGAACCTGTAACTTATAAGTAAGGTTCTGTGTTTGTCTTGAAGGTCACAGAAGTCACAGATTCCATGACTTCTGCAGCAGCCCGTGCGGCTTGGGCAGCCCTGGGCCAGTCGCACTGGCTGCTGCTGGGGGGAATCTTGGGCCCTCCTTCCCCCTAGCAGCAGGAGTTTGGGTGTGTCAGGGGGCTCAGGGCTGGGGATTGAGGTGTGGGGCAGTGTTTACCTGGGGGGCTCCCTGGAAGGGTGACAGGGACTCCTCTCCCTCAGCTTCTAGCTCCATGTGCTGTCTCCGCCCTCAGGCACCGCCCCCTGTAGCTCCCACGGCTGCGGTTACCAGGCAATGGGAGCTGTAGAACCGGGGCTGGGGTGGAGCGGAGGCAGCACATGGAGCTAGGAACTGGAGGTCGCCGCTTCCCAGGAGCCGGGTAGGGAACCTGCCCCAGCCCTGCCAACCCCCTGAGCACCTCCAGCACCTGTGGTCTGCCCCCTGATCTGCCACCCCAAAGTTTTAGTCAGGAGTATATAGTAAAAGTCACGGGCTGTGAAATTTTGTTTACTGCCTGTGACCTGTCCATGACTTTTACTAAAAATACCTGTGACTAAAACATCGACTTACTTATAAGTGAAAGCATGTTTCCTCACCGCAAGTCTTCCTTGCAATTCAGTTCATTTGCATGTAATTTTCATGTAATTGTATTCAAATTAATTGTTGCCAGGGGCTTGCAGTAGGGTACTTGAGGGCCAAATTCTCTCCTGGGCTGAGTGAGACAGGAGAGGTGGGGGATGTTAGGGCTCACTGATTCACAAGCTTTGTCATCTTGAATCTGGGCTCTGGCCCCAGGGCTGTTCTAATTTATGCCAGCTGTTTATCATCCCTAAGGGACCATTTACCAGCTGAGGATTGGTGGACCATAACTGCTCTGACACTAACCCTAACCCAGAGTAGGGGAGGTTGGCATAGGAGCTGGCTATTCCTACTTTATGTGAGCTGAGAACTTCCCCACCCAATAGGAATCCTTAGCAATGCAGTTAGAAACGGAATGGCACAAAAGGACCAGAACTGGGGCAGAGAATCAGGGCCAATATAAGTACAAATGATAAATCCTCAGAAACCTAGACGTTTTTTGGATGACAGTATATGATGATTTACATGACTAATGTTTATATAACACCTTGAATCCACTGACGCCAAAGTATTCTTCCAACTTATTTCTATACTGTTGAGTCAGTACTCTCCCTAACTTTTAGCCCTCACTTTTCCAGTATATTATTTTTTAAAATTTCTTTTGCATGACATAGAAAATTGCAAATTGTAAGTCAACTTGCATATAGACTTTCTAAGTAGCACACATGGGCATCATCTGGGCAGTTTGGATACTGAAGTTGTGGTCCATCTCTTATCTTGTAAAATCAATTGAACAGACAATCCAACTTCAAAGACAACTCTTAGAAAATTACATAAAGGGAAAGGTGAGACTGAACTATTGTAGTAATGCTGATTAAAGCTTCAGCTGATTAAAGTTACAGGCAGGCAACATAAAATTCAAAGTCATTAAGGGTAAGAAATGCTAAGATCCAAATGCTGCTTTTCTGATAAAATCAGATTATGAATTCAAGCAACATTATGATTATTTCAGGCCACATCGTGATCCTCATATTCATTTTAAGCAGTACCTTACTACGGAAGTAGTCCCATTCAAATCTGGCCTTTAGCATTTTGACTGTTTTTAACTTTAAAAGGCTTCGAAGTGTTTTTTATTTTGTATTACATAGGAAAGAAAAAAGGAGACAGAATACCAATAATACCAACATTATAAAAAAAATAGCATATTATATGAACACTTACTGGTTTCACTTTTATTTTTTAAAGTATGTAATGCTTTTTAGCCCTTTTAATTTAGGAAATTATTTATGGGACTCTGTTTTATTTATTGGCTTTTCTATGACTCATTTGCAGAACACAGAAATATTAATTAATTTAATCTCACAACGCTCCTGTGAGATGGGATAAGTACACTTTCTTATCTGCTTTTCTTGATGAAGAACCGAAGCACAGAGAGATGAAATGATTTGTACAGCATCACAGAGGAAATTTTGGGTAGAGCTTAACAAACAGCCTAGGTTTTCTGAGCTGTTCTCCAGTGTCCTAACTGAAATTCTATCCTTCCTCTCCTTTCTTCTGAGTAATAAAGACTGATTCCATAATTATTTGCTACAGGGTTTCATGAACACTACTGCATCTAGGCACAGTCAAAGACAAGGTACTGCACTAGATGTACCAATGCAATGATCTGATCCACAATGGAGATTCTGTTACATTTGGATGCAAATATTCTTTCAAACTTTAAAGTCTTGAGGATGAAATGAAGCCTGTCTTAGACATGTCATTCAGCTGAGCTTGATTAAATTCAAGAAAGTAATTTTTCCAAAGCTTCTAGCACACTAGACTATCCAGTAATGTGACTTTGCCTCAAGCTCTGAACAAAGGGAAGTGTGTTTTTGTGTTGCCCCAGTAGCAGCCTGGGGGGCAGACTGTGGAAGGCACTTTCAGTTAGAAGCTGTTCTCCCTTGCTCTGCAGGGGAAGTAACCTAGTGTTGTCAACACTCTTGATCTGATCATGAGTCTTGGGATATTTGGTAATTTTTTTGTAAGCCCCAGTTGCTGGAATCTGGTTATTACATGAGAATCTCTAGCCCACTATTGCTACTGAGAAAAGTTTGAAACCATGACCCCTAAATGTTCCAGGACCAGAAGGCAAATAAAGAAAGCCCAACAATTATTATTTTTGATCTCATGATTTTTAAGCCAATTTCTTGAAGTTTGAGACCTGACTCAGGATTTTTTAGGTTGGCAATACCAGTTCCCTATGCCATACTTTTACCTACATACTTTAACAGTGAACTGGAGTAGCTACCCTAGCTGGTGTGCTGGGGATGGTGCTGAAGCTCCACCCACTCCCTGTCTTGTCCTGCCCACTTCTATGGTGGTTGTGGTGGGGATGTTGCAGCCCTGAGGGTGGCTGTCCTCTCTGCTGCGCTGCTATGTGCAATCTGGGTAGGTAAAGTAAGGGACCAAATCAGGCCCCTATATCCTTCTAATCCCTTGTGCAAACCAGCCCGTAGTCTGCCCCATAAATGATACTAACAAATGATTGTCATGACAGCATGAAGGGGTCCACTCCCTGTAGGTGCACCTCCATATGGCTGGGTCTGGGAATTAGCTCACCCCATCTAGTGCCCCCTTCAGTCAGTTGCTCATATTATGGCTTCTTTCTCTCTCTCCATGACTCAGGTCACTATCGTTCCCTCCAGAAAGTCCCACCAGACCAGCTGTTCATATGCCATCTCAGGTAGTCTTCTGTTACACCTTCTGGTTCTGTGCCACTTTGCCAGGCTGGTACAGGAACCATGGTCGGCCCATTGCTCCTGGTTCCGGCCCAGGGACCTATGACCTAGCAGATTTGGACTCCTACAGTCTCATACCCTGCTGCTGTTTCCAAGGGCTCCTTCCTATCCTATCTATCTCCTTGCCTGTCGCAGAGTTTGTCATCGAAGATTCCTCTGCTCCCTGTGGCTACTTCACCCCTCTTGGCCTCTTGCTGGATTCTCCCCATGGATTTCTTCCTTGTCCCTGGCCAATTCCCTTAGGGAGTGACTACAGACCTTCTCCCTGCAGCCTCTTCTGCTCTCAACTTCCTGGCTTTATACTAACCAGTCTATGCCTGCCCAGCTGGGCTTCATGATTAGTTAAGCCTGGCTTCCCCTCAAAGGGCAGCCAGGCACCATAACTGGTGTCTTAAACCCTGTATGAACCCCAACACAGGCAGCTGTCCCAATAATAAGGGGACCTCATTTCCCAGATAACAATTAACAGTTCTGGTCACTTGTTCTATCAGGAACCTTTCATAAGCCATATGTTTCCTTTTAGAATAGAAGGGAAGAAGAAGGGATTTCATAGAGTTTGGTCTATTTTGCTGCAGCTGTACATAAAGTCATCATCCATGCTTCAAAGGAAAGCCCACCCTTACATATATCAAAGATGAAATATTGCTCTGATTTACATGGATTATAACAAGACAAAGTGCTGGAATTGCTGCCTTTTATGGGAACTGTTCTCAATTTCATCATAAATAGCTCCATGCAAAAAGTGGTTCAGAAGCATTGCAGGAGGCTGTGAAGGCAGGGTTTGGATAATCTTCCCACAAAAGGGTTTGCCAAGAGTAACAAACCTGGCTCCAAATGTCAAGATTAAATGTAGGAAATCATGCCACATCATTTAAGCATAAGGAATGGTAGTCAAATATTTGAACTGGACCACAGCCAGTTAATGCATATTATGTCAATGATACCAAGATTCAGTGGATTATAGACTATTCATGCTTAGTGCCTTTCAAGATGGATGGTCCATGGAAATTTCTTCAAATCTAGAAGAAATTGCATACTTAGACTCATAGACTTTATGGTCAGAAAGAACCATCATGATCATCTTGTCTGACCTCCTGCACACTGCCAGCCACAGAACCTCACCCACCCAGTCCTGTAATAGACCCCTAATCTCTGGCTGAGTTACTGGATTTCTCAAATCAGCATTTAAAGACTTCAAGTTCCAGAGAATCCACCATTTGCTCTAGTTTAAACCTGCAAGTGTCCCATGCCCCATGCCTGCCATCACTGAATTCAGGAATTGTTGTACTGAACAAGCTGATGTTCCAGTTAGTAGAGTCTACTGTGTCTGCACATTATATACACATAGTGAAATGACCAAAGGGACAATAATAGCTATTGTAATTTGTTAAATAGGGTTAGGACTGTTTGGTCAGATCCTCAGTTTGTATAAATCTGCATGCCTCCATTGTTTTTATACCGGCTGAGGATCTGACCCATAGTAGAAAAACTCTGCTCACACTGGAAAAAAAAAAGAAGTTTGGGGTTGGGATTTTTTACACAAAAGCCACTTTCAGTGGAATCTGAATGGAGGCTCCCTGACTGGTGGGTAAGTATGAATCAATCCTTTTAAAAATCTAGAAACGGTATGAAGGGAGAATACAGAGCATGACTGTACCTAAGAGCATCATGATGAGATTTCTGCAAGATGGACTTTGATTGTGTAGAATGCAGTCAACGATCTTGGGGCTTGGGGGCCTCCAAATGGTTGAGATCATGTCTGTCTGGCCAGATAGAGAACCTTTTCTACTTTGAGGAATAGTTCTCCTGGTGGCAGGCTTCCTGCTTTTCAAAAGGATTTCTCTTACCCTAGTGAACAGTCTGTCAGCAGCACTTATCCAGCCAACATCCAGGCTGTTAGGTGTAGACATTCTGGGTCTGGAGACAGATTTTGCCTCTAGTTATGGATACTATATCTGGATAGTCTGGAGGCTCAGTTGGCATTTGCAGATCTGTCAGCCAAAATTGTCCCTGCTAATAAGGAACTATTAGGATCAGTATAGCTGCATCCCATCTGCTTTTTTCTCTGACTCTGGGTATTCAAGGGATCAGAGGAAATGCATACTGGAAACCCTGGTTCTGGAATATAAGAAAGGAATCATGCATGGATCCTTCATACAACTGGCATTCTCCATTTCTGTGCTCCACTACCCATTTCTGGATCATCTGCTTTAAACTCCCTGATTCCTATAGGAGTGGAGGAATAGACTTAGGAGGCTAATAGAAAGCAAGAGCTCATCAGCAACATTATAGTAACAACAAGCTTCAGGTGTGAATGTTAGTTCCCAGATAGGGTCATGAGGTTTCTTTCCTCCCTGCCTAGATGAGAAATAGACATTTTTTAAAGATTAGGAGAACCAGATTGAGTTTAGAAGCATAAGATCTTCAGCAGATCAACTTTGGTGTTATTTACAACTGCCGATTTATCACAGTGCATGCACTGCATATTGCTATTTGCACTAAAATGGAAAAACAAAACTTATTTTGAGTTCACGTAAGTGTTTGTGACATCTGTTGACATTTTGGTAACTATATTTCTATGACTTTTTTGCTTTCATCATTAGTACTCCTGAAAAATTGCCATGAAAATTTTTTCAACCCCACTATAGCGTGAGCTCATGAGCTGTGACAGAAGAGGAAATCAAGGTCGAAAGCAAGGAAACTAAGTGTATTTCTTTTTATCCTTATTAGGAATCATTCCACCCTCTTCCTTGCCCATTTTCTTTGCCTATTTGTATATCTATTGACATATGAGTCTTAACCTGCTAATAAGCCAAGCATGTTAATATTCCTCCCATCTTTCCCACAGGAATTCATTATTGTTCACTGGTATTCACCCTGCAGCGAATCCCCTGGAGGACAGAAGGAACTTTAAAGAACAAGGAATGTGTATACTAGCCAGCTTTCTCAGCATTTCCTTTGCACTCTGTACACTACCTTCCTTTTTGAAGTTTTCTTCCCTTGTTGATGAAGACTCCTCAGAGATTTTTAGCTTTGTGAATTCTGTGAGAACCTCCCTTCAGTTTTACATGACCTCTGTTACAATTAAGGCAGTGTTGCAGTATCTCTGCACTGAGTCCCCAACCCTGAACCTAGTGGTGGGCCACGAGGAAGAATTTTCCATCCCAAAGCATGGAAAGGCTGTGGAGTTGATTCTGCACAACGGAAGGTACTCCAGCCCAACAGCACGTTCTCCTTGTGGTCAGAAGACAGGAGGATTTGTTTAGCATGGGAATGATCCTCTGGCCCTTCTTCTTTTCTTCTTTCAGCCTCCCTATGTCCTATCCCATGTGTAGGGCTGTGAAGGGAGCTCATGTGGGGCAGGGTTCTATTCCCTGCAGAAGAGACACTGGTTTCCTTCCATCTGGCTACTCACTTGCATAGCAAAACTGCACTGGTTCTACTTCCTGTGGAGCCTCCACAGCTCTGGTGAAGAGGTTGGATCTCCCCGAAAGTGCAAGCAGGGATGAGTCAGCATTTTCAAAACAGGCCATTTGAGATAGTAAGTTCAGCTAGACAGGGCTACAACACAACAGAATCTTGAGTCCGTTTGCATGATTTTTTTTTCTTCCAGAGATCTCAGTGGCTCTCACCTTGGTTCTGTCTCAGAAGATAATTTTACTAGAACTGGATACTAAGAGGGAACAACCCTGTTATAGTGAAATCATAGAGGTTGTGCATGTGTGTGTTTGTTTAAAAAAAAGTTTTGCATTATGTCATTTGTCATTCTCTTAGATTAAACTTGTGGTTTGTGAAAATATCTAGGCCGAAATTAGTCTTCTTGCCACATTTCCACCAGCTGTATTAGTGGGCTGTGTGATCATTTTGAAGCATTTACACCTACAATCTCCTTCTACTGTATTAACGACTCAAAATGCAACAAATCCTGTCCCTTTCTCTGCAGGTGCAGAGGGCCCTTTCTACAGTAGAACCAGAGTCTCATTTTTCTTTCTGTCCCCATGGATCCATCTGGGGAGCCTGTGTAGGAGCTGTGCACCCCCTCCATGCTATGGAGACCAAATCTGTGGGAACTCCCTGTCTCTCCTATTACAGTGGGGACTTATGAGTGAGTGTGCATGTGTCTACCAACTGTTTACCTCACAAAAGTGAGGGCATAGGAGCAGGAGAAGCTTCCAGCTCTGAGGCTAAAGAAGTGGCTGTGGAGCGATTGCACTCCCATTCCATGCCTGGGAGGAAGGTTTATTTTCTTTACAGTCTTTAGTTTGGCTGATTGGGCTGTCTGAGGCCCAGGATCTGGAGCGAAAGATTTTACTGGCCATATGATACATTTACATTAACTTTAGAGCTGGTTGAGGAGGATAGGGTAAGAAGTTCCCTGAATATTTTTCAGACATTTTACTGCTTTGTTGAAATTTTGAATTTTCTTGAATTTTGTCAACGTTTTTCAAAAATGAAAAAATTCTAAATGGCATTATACCTGGTTGAATTCCCTAGCCCTCCATCCCCGGCAACCACTGCATACATTTTCATAATATTTTTTTAATGAAATCTGGAAAACTTTGACTAGCTCTAATTAGCTTGTAACTTCTGGCTACTGAGTAATGAATGGGAATCCTGATTTATTAATCTGTTTGTCTTTTTTTGTATGGCTGTTTGTCCCTCTCCAGTTTTCATGGATTGCAGAGAAGCTTTGGCTACACACTTCAAGACCTGGGGAAAGTATATTTTACTGTTCATACCCTGTTAGAGTGGATGATGCTTTTCTAGTACTGGTCCAAATATAATCTGTGAAGAAGCTGATCGGTTTCTCTGTAAAATCAGGAATTAGTCTGATGTGACAAGCACACAGCTACATAATTGGAACTGAAACCTACTCTGTATTATTTAGTTGTTCCATACTGATGTGTGAATCTCCTCCAACTCTTAATACTGAAGGATAAGAACATGTTTTTTGTGATCATTAGATGCTGCTCCAACACATCTTGGCCAACAGCAGTTCAGTAGATAACCCATCAAGAGCACTTACCATTATTGCTTTTGTAACCTAAGGATAGATTAGAAGTTTAAGTTTAAGGCTGTTAGCAGAAAATCCCATTTACAGCTGCAGCAAGGAACAGTGCCCAAAGTAAAGCAAAGTATCAAACCGCTTTTTAAACAGATTCTTCAGTTCCCTAAAGAGGTGGGCAATCTGCCGAAAGCACCTAATCTATAATGAACTAAATCAATTTATGTGCTCTTTTATGTGTTTTTTCCTCCTCTGCTGTCTCAAAGAAAAATTGTATTGTCTAAAGTACTTCAGAAGTTTATTGTATATAAGACTTGACCTTTTGTCTTCTCAAAGGGCATATAAAGACTTTTGTTGGAGGAACTGCAACTCTCATGACAATAATACTTAGCACTTAACATAACTATTGTGATCAAAGTGCTTTACCAACATCTAATGTTCACAATATCCATATGAGGTTGGCAAATAAGTGTTGTCTCATTTGACAGACTGGGAAACAAAGGCAGAGAATTTAGTAACTTGCCCAGGATAACTGAGAGTGTGGTCGGTGTCAGAGCTGGGACTGACTTCAACAAAGGTGGGATTTCGTCCCAGGGATATTGCCGATCGGCCTTTTGTTTCATGTGCCTGTAAATTTGTCTGTTCCCATCCATCCCAACCCAACTAGGTAGCCTCTGTCTTAGTTAATCATTGTGAGGCTTCTGTTACATACAAAAAGTTGTATTTAAATTAGGGCATTATCTTATACAATAACTATAATTATACAGTTATATATACACACACACACACAAGACCATGACAGCTTTGATTGGGAGCCACTACCAGTGAAAACTGTCTCACTGTCAATTAACTCAATTAACATTCAGTATCATGAATTTCATTACATGTGCATGGATTGTATGTCTCCTGGCTTTAAATAAGGTCACTCCCTATGATATTTTGATTGAAAATCATGAAAATGAGTTTTTTCCTGACTGACACACATTTGTCTTGCGGTTTATGAAACAAGTTTATTACCACAATTGGAGAGCTGAAAATTCAATGATTTAAAAAATAAACAAACAAACCAAATAAATACTTTTATGAAATAAACCAAAGTACTGTAGATGCATAATATATAGCGATAGTTATATAAGGTGATCAAGGGCATTGTCTAAATAAGCCTTCTTGTATGTACCAGAAGCCTCACACTGATAAACAGTATTTGTGTTAATAAAGATGCAGAGAATAAACAGCATAACACTGTGAGTAAATGTGTGTTTGTGTTTGTGTTGGTTGTTCTCTGAATTGCAAAAATGGAAGCAGTTAATCTATATAAATAGAATTCCTGCCAGAAAGAGACAAATAGAAAGAAAAAAAAAACACTGAGTCCCTTTTGCTGTGTGCATGCTTTAAATTGAGAATGATAAACAGCTGTATTGATTAAATAATCTTCATGCTTCTACGCTGAAGCAGATGGGGTCAGGAAGAAAACTTGCAACATTATATAGTACAGTAAAATTGTCTGGATGTATTGAAGTTTTTTCCCCTTGCTCTGAAATATCAGATATAGGTCACTGCCAGAGGGGATGCCAGACTAGACTGGCCACTTGTCTCTTCAAATACAGCAATTTCTGTGTTCCTGGCTATATGGTTATGACAGGATATGGCAAGTTCCTGCAATATCTTTAGGAGATCTTATTAAATTAACTTTAAGTTTATTTGGAGTCATTATATTAAATACAAAGGTTACGTATTATTGTGGGCCTGAATGATCAAAGGACTAAACTGAACTATGTGGCAGACAAGAATGAATTTATGGGACAGAGAAAGTTTGGTAGGTTTATTAGGAAATCTCTATAGGGAGGTGTATGCAAATTGTACCCCCTTAGGTTAAGCCTTTTGAAGTTTTGCCCTGAAGAGGGAACCTTTGGCTGTAGATCAGCTGCTCCAAGAGTCCCAAGATCAAAGACCCAAACTGTATAAAATTGTGATTCACAAATTCATGGGTGCTTGTTCTGAGCTAACAGCTGTTATGAACTTGTAACCACACACAAAAACCACCCTGGGTGGGGTTTGGAAGAGTGATCATCTGTCAGCGCTCTTGCTGGAGTTGAGGTGATCTCTAGTAAACTTACTAGCATGTGTGTAGGTTCTTTTATTGTATTGATATGTTTTCTCTGTAATGCTTCCACCTTAAGAATAAATGTGCTTGCCTAGAAAGGACTGTGTGGTAACTTATACTTGTGGGCAATTGTGTTCTTTGTAGCCTCTGAGGAGAAAGCATCACAGGCCTGCTTAGACAGTCTAACTTGTTGGGGAACTCACAGTATAGCAGCCTAAAAAAAAAAACAACCCAGTCAGAAGGGGGAGAGACCAGAGACTCTGCTCAAGAGAGGTAAAGACTGAGGAGCTGGGAGCCTAGAGGGGGTGCCCTAGCTGGACTGTAAGGGGGAAATAGAGGTGCAGTTGCCCCAAACTGTGACTGTGATTTGTATTATGGATTTGTAGGCTAGGGCACCAAAAGGTATTGAGTTAGGCATTCCCTGCCAAAATTGATGTTTATAAGCACAAGTTTCCTCCAGTTTAGGATTCTCATACTTTTTCAATCTCTTTCTCAATATCGGTTATGAAGGATTGCATTTCAGAGAAAGCTAAAAACTTCCTACTGACAGAAAATTATTTTTTAACACCATATCCTTAAAAGTTAGAGCTGGAAAAGCTACTGAAAATCTTGCCAATAAACGATCCTTGCCAATAAAGGATCGTTCTCCACTATACATTCTTAAGTGTTTTGGCCAGTTAATATTAACTGATTCAAGTGATGAGGCATCTACCATTTCCCTGTGGGGATATTCTTATAAAAATGGTCATAGTGGGTCAGACCAAAGGTCCATCTAGCCCAGTATTCTGTCTTCTGACTGTGGCCAATGCCAGGTGCCCCAGAGGGAATTAAAAAAACAGGTAATCATAGAATCATAGAATCATAGAATATCAGGGTTGGAAGGGACCCCAGAAGGTCATCTAGTCCAACCCCCTGCTCAAAGCAGGACCAATTCCCAGTTAAATCATCCCAGCCAGGGCTTTGTCAAGCCTGACCTTAAAAACCTCTAAGGAAGGAGATTCTACCACCTCCCTAGGTAACGCATTCCAGTGTTTCACCACCCTCTTAGTGAAAAAGTTTTTCCTAATATCCAATCTAAACCTCCCCCACTGCAACTTGAGACCATTACTCCTCGTTCTGTCATCTGCTACCATTGAGAACAGTCTAGAGCCATCCTCTTTGGAACCCCCTTTCAGGTAGTTGAAAGCAGCTATCAAATCCCCCCTCATTCTTCTCTTCTGCAGGCTAAACAATCCCAGCTCCCTCAGCCTCTCCTCATAACTCATGTGTTCCAGTCCCCTAATCATTTTTGTTGCCCTTCGTTGCACTCTCTCCAATTTATCCACATCCTTCTTGAAGAGTGGGGCCCAAAACTGGACACAGTACTCCAGATGAGGCCTCACCAATGTCGAATAGAGGGGGACGATCACGTCCCTCGATCTGCTCGCTATGCCCCTACTTATACATCCCAAAATGCCATTGGCCTTCTTGGCAACAAGGGCACACTGCTGACTCATATCCAGCTTCTCGTCCACTGTCACCCCTAGGTCCTTTTCCGCAGAACTGCTGCCTAGCCATTCGGTCCCTAGTCTGTAGCTGTGCATTGGGTTCTTCCGTCCTAAGTGCAGGACCCTGCACTTATCCTTATTGAACCTCATCAGATTCCTTTTGGCCCAATCTTCCAATTGGTCTAGGTCCTTCTGTATCCTATCCCTCCCCTCCAGCGTATCTACCACTCCTCCCAGTTTAGTATCATCCGCAAATTTGCTGAGAGTGCAATCCACACCATCCTCCAGATCATTTATGAAGATATTGAATAAAACCGGCCCCAGGACCGACCCTTGGGGCACTCCACTTGATACCGGCTGCCAACTAGACATGGAGCCATTGATCACTACCCGTTGAGCCCGACAATTTAGCCAGCTTTCTACCCACCTTATAGTGCATTCATCCAGCCCATACTTCCTTAACTTGCTGACAAGAATACTATGGGAGACCGTGTCAAAAGCTTTGCTAAAGTCAAGAAACAATACATCCACTGCTTACATCAAGATACATCAAGTGATCCATCCCCTGTCGCCCATTCCCAGGTTATGGCAAATAAAGGTGAAGAACACCATCCCTGCCCATTAATAATAGCCATTGCTAATAGCTAATAGCCATTGATGGACCTATCCTCCATGAATTTATCTAGTTCTTTTTTGAACCCTAAGGAAGTGTTTTGCAACGGCATTAGAGAAATGAATCATCATGTAGTTGTGAGAAGGTACATGAAACCATTAACAGGAAAGCAGGTAGTATTAAATTGAAAGGATTATTAGGTGATGATATCAAATGTAAGCACAAATTAAAAGTGGCAGCATGGATGGCTTGGAAGCTGGTGACATGAAGAAAAGAGGGGATAACTATGAATAGCAAGGCAAAGTAAAAATTAGATTTGCAACCTCGGTCTGGATAAGCTGAAGTGGCTGAAATCCAGTGTAGTTAGCACTGCACAACTCAAAGTCAAAATCTGTGGACCAGGAGTTTGCTGTATAAATAGTGTGAAATTTTCAGGCATATGTAGGCATCTTATTGAATTTGTCCAGAGCTCTCCCCATCAATTTTGCAACCAATGTAGTCATGTTTTGAGCCTCAGGAATCACACGAAGAGTGCACAGTCTCTCAAAGGTGATGAAATATTTGGCAATATCACTGGATTCATCATATGATGGACATAACCACTCCCATTTTTGGATTTTTGGGGAAGTGGAGCCAGCTGCTGAAGGGTTCTGTCTCTTTCACTTCATCACAGCCAGTTCTTGCTTCTGGGTCTCAATTTGGGCTGGTCTCTGGGCCTCAATTTCTTTGTCTCTTAACTCCAGTGCTTGCTGGTGTGCAGCCCTTTGTCTGGCTGCTTCTGCCTCCATGGGAGCCTTTTCCCAGGCAAATTGCACATCAATTTCCATTTGTCTTAATTCCATCTGCCTTTTGTGTTCAATTTCCTTCTCAGCAATCTGCAGCCTGTATAGCTCTAGCATCTTCTGAGCTTCACTCTCACTCATTTTGCTTACTTTTCTGTCCCTATTTCCCTTACCCAAAATAAGCAAACAGAAAATAACAAACCAGTAACCACTTTATCTGTTCTCCAGCTACCACACTCAAAACTCACTTAAAATCATTACCAGTGTCTCAAAGCAATCAGTTGTGCACATATCCTGCTGACTACACCACTGTGACAGGTTTGGTCACAGAGACCCCCTTGGGAGTGTCACTTGATGTGCTGAAATTACCTCTGAGCCCATTTTCCCTGCTAGCTTGGGACTCCAAAACCATGCCTTGTTGATCCAGACACGCTAGCCTGCTGCAACACAGACTCGGGGTCTGGGCCACACCCCCAAATCTGCAGACTTTAACCAAAAACAGCTCAGCAGGTTACCGCTCCAGCACCCAGACACCCAGTTCTCAATGGGATCTAAACCCCAAATAAATCTATGTTACTCTGTATAAAGCTTATACAGGGTAAACTCATAAATTGCCCGTCCTCTATAATACTGATAGAGAGATATACACAGCTGTTTGTTCCTCCAGGTATTAATCACTTACTCTGGGTTTATTAATAAACAGAAGAGATTTTATTAAGTATAAAAAGTATGATTTAAGTGGTTTCAAGTAATAACAGACAGAACAAAGTAAGTCACAAAGCAAAATAAAATAAAACATGCAAGTCTAAGCCAAATACATTAAGAAACTGATTACAGGTAATATCTCACCTGCAGAAATGTTCCAATACAATACAGACTAGACTCCTTCCTAGTCTGGGTCCAATCCTTTCCCCTGCTCCAGTCCTTGTTAGTTTCAGCAGACATCTCAGGTGGTAAGCAGGTGTTTTCTTATGACTGACAGCCACCTTTGTCCTGCTCCACCCCCTTTTATAGCTTTGGTACAAGGCGGAAATCTTTTGTCTCTCTGGGTCCCCACCCCTCCTTCTAAATGGAAAAGTACCAGATTTAAGATGGATTCCAGCATCATGTGACATGGTCACATGTCACTGTAAGACCCCCTAGTCTCCTTTCTTCCTGAGTTGGCCCACACGTACACAAGAAGGCTTGCAGGTAAATAAACCATTTACAACCAATTTTCCTAATCAGTGGGAGTCATCAAGATTCTAAACCACCATTAATGGCTCACACTTTGCATAATTACAATAGGACCTCAGAGTTATACTTCATATTTCTAGCTTCAGACACAAGAATGATACATGCATACAAATAGGAGGAATATATTCAGTAGGTTATAACCTTTGTTATGATACCTTACAGAAGACCTTTTGCATAAAGCATATTCCAGTTACATCATATTCACACTCATAAGCATATTTCCATAAAACATATGGAGTGCAACATCACAGTTACTGTTCTTTAACTACACTATGCATGGAGAAAGAAACTTGCTGGAAAAAGCTTATTGCTAAAGTTCCTAGTGATGACAGCTCGAATAGTCTATCTAGTTGCTTATATAGCCCACCATTCCTATGCTATCTGAGTGTATCACAGCCATTAGTATAAGGATGAAATCCATACCGCTGTGATGGAGATGTGTCCCCTGTTTTACAAATGGGGAACAGAAGCAAAGGGTAGATAGGAAATGTTTGTGACTAAGCCAGGAACTGAACCTAGGTCTCCTGAGGCTCAATCCAGTGCCCAAACATCCTTAGATCAGCATCCTACCAGGGATTATTGCCAATTATAAAAATATGGGACATGGAAAAGAGTAAAGAATAATTACTGCCTTGTTCAGACTTAATTTACGATAACTGACTTTTTTGTTCAAGAAGAAGGATAGAAATAAAACGAAGATGTACAAGGAAAAGAAATCAAAAGACGAAGACAATCGACTGTGAGCTGACAAATGATACTGCATAGTATGCCTGGAGGTAATGATGCCAGTTGTCAAGCATAAAGAGAAAAGAGTAGGAGAATAAGAGTCCAAGTGGACATTCACAGAGCGATGAAAGGAAGAAACGTTATCAGCCCAGGATCATATGAAATACCCATAAGATAAGTAGGAGGAAAAACACTGGTGACATAGCCATTTATGCTGTGGCAGCGAAGGAGAAGACATTAATCTGCAGTATCAAAAACAGCTGATAAAGCAAAAAGGCTCTAAGAAAACAAATCAGATTTGACCCCAAACAAATCATTAATAAAGCTAGTGAAGATGATTTTCATGACCAGAACAAAAGCCGTGTTGGAAAAGATCAGGATAGAAAGCTTAGAGATACTGAGGGGAAAAATGTGAGACAAACTACTTGTTTCAAGATTTTAGAGAGCAATGGGAAGAACAAAAGATGGCAACACCTTAAATCTCAAGTGCTTTTAAGAATAAGAGAAAGAAGTAAGCTTTCGTTCAAGAGGCCAAGGGATGCTCTGAACATTGTGACAGACACAAGCCTGTTAGAAGGGAGGAAGGAATAGGAAGCCTAGACTTGAGGTAGGATGCGTCCAACTAATAAAAAAGATCTCATAAGGGAACACAGCAATGGCCAGAGGCTGCCAGCTTTATTCATGTTCAGTTCAACAGAACTGCTCCAGGAATAAGGTATAACTCAGTGAAAATAAGGGTGCAAAAGGTGGTCCTAAATGAGGCGGGGAAAGAAATTGGTGCTTGTTTGGCTTGCTATTTGTTTCCAGATGTAAGGATCAGTACCAGATTTCTTCCACACTGCTTTTCAAAAATAATTGTCCATGATTCACTATGCAGAGAGAGGGCAGCAAGGAAACTCTAGACATAGCTTGGCCAAGCATTGAGCATGGTTTTGAGAAAAGCCTACAGAAAGTTTTTGGCCAGAATGTTGGCTGAAAGAGGCCTAAAAGTTGCAAGCAAAGAAAAGAAACTGTCTCTGGTTGCTTAATTCCTCCTCTGTTCAAGCAAACAGGACTTTGTACATTCTTTGTAAAGAAACAGAGTTGCATCAAAGAAACACCTGGCTCCATCATCAATTGGTGTGGAAACAATTAGTAAGGCTCTGAACTTTGGCTGATGGGTTGGATCAAAAGGTGTAACAGTATCTTCTGCTCACATCCAAAGTCCCTTGAAATCAATGGACATCTTTTCATTGAATGGGATTTGCACTGGGACCTATTTACCTAATTCTGTATAGTTGTACTGGGGAATTCTCAGACAAATGTGAATTTGAAAGGAAGATGTAGTAGATTTATTTTCATGAGGAACAAATATACTCAGGTAGATGGTTAAAGTCTAGTTGTTCTAATGGTAGAGCTACCCATTGAAAAGACTGCAAGCTGCATACCACTGTCTGACTCAGTGAACCATAACCCATCAGTCTGTTCCCTGATGCTTCTCTGGAATGCTGCCAAGAACAATAATTAAAATGATCATTCCATCCTATTAGCTGTGATAGGTCAAAGTAGAATTAGTGCAGTTGGGTCCTTTGAGCTTCTAAACTAAACAGATGTACCTTTTCCATAAATGGCTGTGCCAGCTGCCAACGAGAGACTGAGATGGATAAAGAACACAGCTAGAGCAGCAAATAATTTTTGGTGGGACCACTGGAGCTGTTATTGTGAAACAAAAACTAATAAATACAACAAGGAGGATGAGACCGAGACCAAGAATGCTTTTGTACAAGTTAATCCTATGGCAGCATTTGCTCCTTTGATACATTAATTAGGCAAGATTAGGGATTTAGGCAAGATTAGGGAATGACACCTAAAATTTCATCCAAGAACAGATGATATAAAAAAGTCTGCTTTCTGTCAGAAAATCTAGGGTAATAATAGTAAGACATTCCCAACCAGAATAAGGAACTTTGGAATAGTCTGGTATAAAAGACACTCTACAAATGTACAATATAATTAATCATTCTTAATAATTAATTGATGAAAGAGTAACCAATGAGTGTGGGTCAGAACTTTATTTTGAAATATATTGTTAAGCAATTATGTAGAGCCAGACTGTGACTGGTCTTTCACAGAGGAGTAAATACAGTCAATCTACCTATCCTACCTGCCTCCTCCCTCCATTACTGAATTAGCTGAACACCTGACAGTCTTTAATGTATTAATCCTCTCAGCACACTGTGAGATCTGGAAGTACTGTTATCCCCACTTGTCCTTAATAATACGGAGCTGAGGCAAAAAGAGACTAAGGGCCAGAAAGGTGTCTGACTTTCAATGAGCATTCAGCACTTAACCTGCTTAGACACTAAATCACACTACGAACCTAGCTGCAATTTTAGGTGCCTAAATACTTTGGTAGATCTGGCCCTAAGTGACAAAGAACAAGGTCACACAGGAAGTATGACATATAACTATAGCTAACATCATACCCAGGGGCAGCTTTAGCAGGGGTTTATGGGGACAAGTTCAGCACACAGATCTAGGAACGAAGCTCTGTGCATCCAAAAGTTCTGCATCAACTGGTCATCATTCCAAACCTGCATGATGATGCAATCCCACCAGTCAGTGCTTGTTTTGCAGGCCCAGAACCAGTGCTCCACCATCTGCAGCTGCTTCATTAATGCTACCAGCAACCTTGAATTGGGTCTCGCTATGCCCACAGCAATTTGTCCTCCAAGAAAACATCATGTTCCCCATGTCTCTTCTTGTGGCTCTGCAAATACTGCAAGATTGTGTGCTATGTGTTTGCAATGCTCATGACAAAAACGCAGAGCTGTGCAGGCAACATGTTTCTGTTGGAGATGACAGACAGCGAAGAGGGCCACGTGAGTTTGTGGGATTTTGGAAAAAAGCATGAAAATTATGGAATACAGATGACATCATGAGATGGAGACAGTTGCAAACTGGGAAGTTGACCCCATATCCTAGTCAGCCCTGCACAATTCGTTTCAGCCCCATCATACATTATCAAAACTTCCCAAAAGACAATGCCCTGGATGGTGGCAAGTTGCACAGTGGGATACTTACCCATGGTGTGTTGTACTTAGCTTTGATATAAGTGCTCCTGTGAGTACGTGTACTGCTGACACAAGGAACTAAATAAACATGCGCGCAACTGATGTAGTAACTATAGCTGCTACATGTCGACATAACTTGCGTGGATACAATGTTGTAGTGTAGACATGGCCTGAGTATCGTCATGCGCACAAACCCATAACCTGTTGCAGAGCATGGAGTTACATCCTAGCATCCTAACCAGCATCCTAACCACTGGACCATCCTTCTCTGGACAAATAGTGTAGTTAGAGGCAGAGGAAACTGACAGGCAGAGGAAGAAACCGGAGCCCAGCAAGGAACGCCATGTGGGTGGATGTCTCTGCCAACGTGGGGACTCTCAGAAGTCAGTGGGGGTCAGCACATGCCATAGCAATTTGCAAAAGTGTGTGCTGTAAGCATGTACTCAGGTCCCAGACTTAAGCATTCACTGGGACTTAAGCATGTGCTTTGTTGATTCAGGCCCTAAATTGTTTGTTTTGAGGAGTGGGGGGTGGGGGGGAGAAACACATTTAATTAAAGTTGGACTTTGTAAAACCTTGTGAGAAATACACAACACCCAAGTAAGAACCCAGACTAATTCTGCAGTGAGGACATACTCTTGGCAGCCTATCTGTGCTGCATTTATCTATGCGTTGCTGTACAATTCTCAGTAGCATTCACTGTTGGCAGAAGCATGGACAGGAGAATGACAAAAATACAACTGAGACAAGGTGGATTCCTCACTTGCAAGTAAACAGACTCTGTACAGGGCTTTTTGGAGGTAGGAAAGGAATCCTTCTTCCACCAACCAAAATCCAAGGAGCACCCATAGAGCCTATCCATAGCCACTACAACAAACCTCAGGACTGCAAGAGCGCCTGCGATTCTCCCCAGCGAGCAGAGAGGAGTTGGGATTTGGATCAGTCTGTCTGTACAATCACCTGTTCATTTTCCCCATCCTGTTTTCCAAAATGCCTTTCCTTGGTGCTTGCTGATACTACATGGGCCAGATCCTCAGATGGTGTAAATCACCTTCATTTCATTGTCTTCAAAGAAATTATGCTAGTTTGCACCACTTGAGGATCTGACCCTAAGTATTCTGCAATTCTGTCACAGGAATTAGCAGCTGAACCCATATTGTGCTGAAAGATCATGCTCCAGGATTTAAGCTTGTATTAAAAAGGAAAGGCCCAGTTGCAAAGATAACTTTTAAAACATTAACCAATGAACTCTTGTCGTCTTGAATCTGCAGGCAGGCTGAAACAAGTTTTGAGAAGTGGGAATTGCCCCATTCTCTCAGTGGGTGGTCAACCTTGAAATTTACAGGTAAGTATTTCACAGCTGATCATTTTAGCAGAAACATTCAGCTAATCTTACAACCCAAACTGCACCCTACTCCATACCAACTGCTAAAATCCCCAGCTGCCTTCCTTTCAGCTTCCCACTCTCCCCCACCAACAACTTCGACACTGCAGTTCTGTTACCAGTAGCAAACTCTGCAGAATCTTGGAAACTGGAAATGGGGGTGTGGGACAGTAAAAAATAAATGGTATTTATTATGCCTCTATCCCCTTGCCTTTGGAGTCGCTAGCAGCCATGAGTTATAATTATGCTTAGGCGAGGTCAGGGGCTGCAAAACAGGAAGGTTCCTTCTTCTTCCCCCCAGTATCAGAAGGATCTTCCACTATTTGATCCACAGCCTGTTTATTTCACTCAGAGTACTGTTTTCTAATTATTTTGTAGGCTTATATACCTGCTTCCCCATCTGTTTTGAAACACCCCCTTTTATTTTGAAAAGATAGAGAGAAGTGAATGCACTCGATCTGAATTTTTACCCACACAACTAATTCTTCTCTCTTCTTCTTCTCTAATTCCACTGAGAATGATTGTTTATATTCAGATGTGGCAGAGGCAGTAATCAGCATCCTATAGTCTGTGTCTAAGGGGAGGAGTGTATGCAGCTGGCTTTAGGAGACTATACCAGCTGTTTGATGGATACTGCGCTTGTCAGGAAGATAGGTCAAATCCAATAATTTACACAACAGCTGCACAAGCTATAAAAACCTATTGTTGGTATTCCGGAGGATATCCTATTGTCAAGCATTGCCTTATGCTGATGGTATTTTTTTCACAACAAGATTAGAAAATTGTTTTCTTCCCCACCGAAGTTAACTGTTTAATGGTAACTTTTTGATATACAGAGCCATACATGCGGGTCAAGGGAGTAAGATGAGAATGCTTTCAAAACTTCCCAGCATTGTCAGCCTGGCAGTTTTATAAGTATCACATATTCACTGTAGAATATAGCTATTTATCCACACAAAAGATACAGCACATGTATTGCAGGCTTCTTTCTGTTGTCCACCAAGGTGCTTCTAGTTTGTCCTAGAGGGACTGGTTCTAAGGTTTCAAAGCTAGTTAGTTCTTTCTCTGTGCCTATTCAATTCTTGTACCTACTCTGTGTTTATACTGTCTTTATGTCTGCTTTTGTAGAGTGCAGTGTTGTAGCCATGTTGGTCACAGGATATTAGGGACAAGGTGGGTGAGGTAATATCTTTTATTGGATCAACATCTGTTGGTGAAAGAGACAAGCTTTAGAGCTCCACAGAGCTCTTCTTCAGGTCTGGGAAACGTACTCAGAGTGTCATAGCTAAATACAAAGTGGAACAAATTGGCATAAATAGTTAATACATATTCCAAGAGACCATTCAAGGTGAAGTGGCCAGTTCATACAACTCCAGTCATGCGACAAAAATGGGGGAATTAGTGGGTTATAGATTGTTGTAATAAACCATAAATCCAGGGTCTTTATTAAGACCATGACTTTTATTGTTTAGCAAAATTATGAATGCAAGCCTTTATTAAATGTACTGAAGTTTCCTTTGAGGCTGAAGACTAAGAGGTCAGATATGGAGTGGTCTTTTGTGAAAAGTGCTCACCCACAGGTGATATGATGTTTTTTCTCTTTTATCATTTTTCTGTATGAGCTCATTTGAGAGCATAGTAACTGTCTTGTTTCATTCAGGTAATTGTTACGGGAGCATTTAGTGCACTGGATGAGGTACGCCACATGTTGTGATAGGCACGTGTAGGAGCCATGGATCTTGAAAGGTGTGTAGTAGGTGGTATTGATCATCATAGCAGTGGAAATATATCTGAAGGTTTAGCATTTGTTGTTCTGGCAAGGTCTGGTGCTGCTTTGAGTTGGAGGTCCTGGTCTGTGGGGAGCTTTCTTCAGATGATGAGCTTGGTGAGATTGGGGGGTTGTTTAATGGCCAGAAAAGGGGGTTCAGGAAAGATTTCTTTCAAGATGTGGTCCCCATCCAGTATGGCTTTTCACTGTTTAATAGGTTCCATTAAACCCATGGGTTCCAGTGTGGGGTGGTAAGTGACAACTAGCGGTTTGTGGTCAGAGGATTTTTTTCTATATTGAAGCAACTCTCAGGGTATTTGGGTGTCTCTTTTCATGATGTGATCTGCGTTCCTGCTGAAATGTCCTCCTTTGGTGAAAGCACTTTTAAGTGTGTTAAGGCATGTATTCTGGACTTTCTCCTGTTGTGTCTGAGTCTTGGGCTGTAGACAACAGATTTCTTGGTGTGTTTGGGTGGTTACTGTGAAGGTAGGTGTGGTGATACATGACTTTCTTGAAAGTAGTTGTCTGTAGGGTTCCATTGTGGAAGATAATTGTGGTGTCCAGGAAGTTGATGCTGGTTTGGGAGTGGTCTAGAGAGAGTTTGATGGATGAGTGGTGGTTGTTGAAGTAGTGGTGGAAATCTATAAGGGCGTTTAGGTTGTCTATCCAGATGATGAAAATATCATTCATGTATCTCAGGTATAGCATTGGTTTTGTGGTGCATTTGTCCAGAAATTCTTCCTAAAGATGGCCCATGAAGAGGTTGGCATAGCCATCTGAGTATCCATGCTTGTTTCTGTGGTTTGGACAAAGTGTGTGTTGAATGTAAAATTGTTATGGGGGAGGATGAAGTGGATGACTTTGGCAAAGTGTTTGGGGTGGATATCTGAGTATCCTCAATTGTCTTGTAGATATTTGAGGCAGGCAGCAATGCCATCATTGTGAGGGATGTTGGTGCATAGGGAGGTGACATCCGTGAGTGCAAGAATGGTATTCTGAGAGAAGTTGTTAATGTTGCAGTTTCTGGAGAAAGACAGTTGTGTCTGGACGGAAGATGATCCTTTGTGTGGTGAGTTATTTGAGGATAGGTCTATGAGTCCTGATATTCCTTCAGTAAGAATTCCGTGGCCAGATATGATGGGTCTGTCTGCCTTCCCTTACTTGTATATGTTGGGAAGCATGTAGACGGTTCTTGGGGTGGGTTTGTGAAGGGTGAGGTGATGATATCCTTAAATTCATGGATGAATTGTGGTGTGGGGTTTTCTTCAAGTTCTTTATAGTAGGTGGTTGTGGAGAGTTGTCAGTTGGCCTCGTTAATATAGTCATCACGGTTGAGAACTATGATGGCACCCCCTTAGTCTG
The DNA here is from genome assembly GCF_965140295.1 of Lepidochelys olivacea. NCBI lineage: Eukaryota > Metazoa > Chordata > Testudines > Cheloniidae > Lepidochelys > Lepidochelys olivacea. The sequence continues at coordinate 172,019,483 of NC_140412.1, read as the reverse complement.
CTGGTTTGATCACTATCTGGTGATTGCATTTCAGGGAGTGTATAGCTATCCTCTCGGCAGTGGAGAGATTGTGGTGGATGTGATATTTTTTAAGGATTTCAGTCAATTTTTTTCCTGAAGCAATCAATGTCATGATCAAGTGTGTGGTTTCGTCCACTGTGGGGTTTCCAGTCAGATTATTCTTTTTTCTTATGATTGTTGGTGGGAATGTGGCATTTGTGGGTGGTGATGTCATTGTTGTGAATAAATTCTTTGAGGAGTCACAGAATTTTCTAGTTCTCCACATATTAGTATGGTATCAGGTTCTGTGATAGGACAGAAGTTCAGTTCCTTGGAGAGTAGAGATAATTCAGCTCTGGTTAGGGGGAGTCTTGATAGACTGATCATGATAATGGGGTGTCATGTATTGCCCATAAGGTAGGTCCTGATGCCATGGTTTGTCTCTGGAGGGAGGGAGGGAAGGGGTGTTGTAGTTGGGTCCACTCTTGGGTTTTGTGTTAGATGGCTATCATCAGTTTTTTGATACTTGCTTTGAGTTTCTGCTGAGTGCAGCAGAGTGTGGAGAGGGAAGCTTGTCATGGAGCCACTTCTGGCTCCCTGATTTTTAGCCCTAACCTTGGCCCACACCCAGGTGACAGTCACCTAAAGACTTCTCTAACTTGCACCAGCCAGCAATGGTTTCTAAGCAAAGCTGGTAAAAAAAAATGTTCATGGAAGGTTTTTCATCAAACAATGACCTTTTCTGGAAAAAAAAAAAAACAAGCAAAACCTTTGTGGAAAAATCATCCCCATTATCAACACTTTCCAGTTTTGTGATAGTTTTAGAAAAAATAAAAATATCACCAAACCCCGAAAATGGCTCCATTTAGAATCCTGTGAAACAGGAACAACTTCAGACTTTGAAATTGTTTTTCTGTTTTTCAAGCCACTCAAATCCCAAGGGACTGTCTGCAAGCTGAGCATAGCCTGAATGCAATGTGCAGTGGTGTCCCCTCCTGATCCTGAACATGACCTCTGCTGGTGGGCTGCTGAGAGTGTGGCACAGGAGCTATGCTGGTTGATCTCCTGCTGCCAACTCCCCCCAGGTCAGGGACCTCTTTAGCAGGAGAATTAGGGACAGATTCTCTCCTCTTTGTCCTGAGGCTATTCTAATTTATGACAGGGACCAAGCCAGCCCCCAGCCAACACCAGAATTGAGGGAACATAAGGATGGCTTAAAGTCACCTTTGCTTCCCTCTCCCCCTGGTCTTGGGCTAACCACAGCTCAGCAAGTGTGGGTAATCTGGACTATTGACTTCAGTAATGCAACCTTGAGGAGACTCAAGCCCAAAACATTTTGTGTATTCCAGAGTTTACGAATTAAGATAACAAAATCTTTCAATAACTACTTTTCTATCTGTACTTCATTAATGAAGTTTATTGAAATATAATTGCATTTTGAAGACAATTAGTCTATATTTGCGAACACACATATGTTTTTGTCTGTCTTTTGTCAGGAAGTAAGGCCTGCAGCAGAACTAATTTCTTGGTACTCTCATCAGTACAGCTGGCCTGAAGGAGGCTGCTTGACTGGCTATACCACCTGATTGGCTGGAGGGGCCAGCAGGATAGCTCCTAAGCCAGTAGCAACAGTTAGTGGGTTTCTCAATGCTCACGCCTACCACAGTGCCTGCTGCTGCGTTATCTTGCTCCTGCTGCTCCTGGCTTGCCTCTGTCCTGCCCCTGCCTTGAATCCTTCCTTGTCTGTTACCCTACTCGCTCCAGTTCCTGATCTCTGGCTTGACCCATGGCTTTGGCTTCTGACTACTGACTCCATCTTGACCCTCTGCTTCGGTGTCTAACGCCTGACCTCCAGCTGGATACTTGGCTCCAGCTTCCAACTGACTCCAGCTCTGACCCTAGTTCTTGGTAATTGACACCTGCTCCAAACAGTAGGCCTGCTGCCCACTTTGACTGCTAGGCAAGACTGTCCTTGTCCCAGTCGGCTCACACCTTTCAAGCTAGTCAGCTTCCCTGTTGGAAAGAGGATAAAATACCAAGGGACACATGGCATAATTTATCTGAAAGGTCTCACTGGCAGGAAATCTGGTAAACTTGGCATCACACTTTCCTTTGACATTTAAACTTACAGGACCAAAGATAAAGAGCATTCTTGATTATCAGAGCTGTGATAGGAAGGTGAACTCTACTGGCTGCACCATGTTCACTTCTTCATACCATCATTGATCTTTGTTAATACTTGAAAGCCCGCTTTCTCTTTTGAGTTGTCAGATTTAATAAGCCTTATCTTCCTGTGCCTGCTTTTTTCTATAGCACTCATCACTTCAGCTACTGATGTTCAATGGCACCTACATCTCACTTCTTCCAGCTCTGTCAAACATGTTTTTTCCCCCACTTGTCATTGCAGACTTGATTCATTGCGCTGACAAGTCATCCCAGGGAAACATTTGGAGTTGAAGTGCTTATGTCAAAACAAACCGGCTTTTGTAAATTGATGTATTATATCCCATCACAGCCAAAGATTAAGGAAAGTCTGCTTTGTAAAACAGAGTAGATGATTTTGTTTCTATATTATTGTTCTACGTTGCATTCCCATGTAGAGTTGCTTGGGTAATGATGATCTATTCTTTTGAGTATGTACAGGCACCACATTAAATTCTGTATCTGCTCCATGTGCAAACAATATTTTAAAATAGTGTCTGTTAGTTTTCTGTCTAGTTTCCAGGAATTACTTTTTGTTTCCTTGGTAGACTTAACTTTATATCTGTACACTAGATGGATAGACAGGTAGCAGGGGAGAAAACATAAAAGACATCAGCAGAGTAATCAAGTAATACAATACTACATAACTTAATTTTGTTTAACATATGTCATGGAAACTATGTCCCCAAATGATTTATAGACACAGTAGCAGAAGCAGTGAGTAATAAAGTTGTGTAGACAAAAATATACATTTTTCATATGAGAATTGAGGATTACATGGAAGCAATTAATGACAGCACAGGAAAAATAGCATAGAACTGATTAACAGCCTGAAGGGTGAAACAACTGAAAATATTTGTGCGTGATTTACAATTACATGCAAGCACTCTTTAGAACAGCAGTAAATAGATCAATTCCATAAAGAAACAAGTACTGTAACAATATACAAGAAATAACTTTGGAGAAGAACAAAGAAGGATGAAGCATTGCACTTGAAATCTTGGGGTCCAACTGACCCCAAGTTATGCTAAAGTTAAAAAACAAGGCTGAGCTGTGGCCCTTAGGGAAGCCACGAACCTTAGAGTCTACCTTTCAGAGACACCATATATTTTATATTGGAGAATTAAGTTAGTCACACAGCTATTAAAAATACATTGTGGTGAATCGTACAGGCCAAAATTAAGTTTTCCATCTGTGGAAAAGGTATACTACCCTCCTTGTGTCCCAGGAAGGGCAGGAGGGTAATTGGCTTAGAAAGCTCTGGTCCTTCAAGGGTTCTATGTGGTGAGGAAAAGGTTAAACAGTAGGCCACAAAACAGCTGGAGCCCATTAACATCTCAGAAAGCCAGCCTGGAACACATAAGAGGAAGTGCATCATGGGGCTGGACTGAAGAAAGGTTGTTCCATACAGAGGCAATGCTACTAATGGAAATGTAAGCCTATTGTGAGACTGTCTTGTTTACTTCTTGTGTACAGGCTTTATTTTCCCCTCTGTTCTGAAGAGGAAAATGGGTCCAGGACTGTTTATTTTCAGTTGGTTGAAAGGTTTTGCTTTCTTCTGTCTCAGAGGAGGAAATGCGTTTAAAGACCTTTAGTTTTCAGGCATTTGAAGGCTTTACTCTCCCTCTGTCTCAAAGAGAGAGTGGAAGAGAGATGTGGTGACTTGATTTCCTTGCAAAGGGATTAGGAATCTTAAGGTAACAGGAAAAATTGGGTAGCAAACCTGCACTGTTGCCTTAAATTTAGAGTCTTGAACTGGTACACCAAAGTGAATGGTGGGTTGGAGGTCCCTTCAGTGCTGAAGGCTACTGGGAGACTACCCCTGGATACCATTCTTCAATAGCACAGAGGACAGAAATGTAGGTAGCATGTGATTTCACTGTACAAAGCAGATAATTTTGGCAACAACCACTGAATGCATACAGACAGAACAGGGGAATCAAATCCCCTGTCTCATGTCTGAGAGGAAGGGGCATGTCATATTAGTTAGCTATGGCATTCAGTTCCAAGGGTTAGAGGAAAGGGGGCGAGGCAGGAAATGCAAAGGGAAGCAAATAGCTGGCAACACCTCCTTCAGACAAAGAGGACTTGTGGCACCTTAGAGACTAACCAATATATTTGAGCATAAGCTTTCGTGAGCTACAGCTCACTTCATCGGATGCATACTGTGGAAAATACAGAAGATGTTTTTATACACACAAACCATGAAAAAATGGGTGTTTATCACTACAAAAGGTTTTCTCTCCCCTCACCCCACTCTCATTTCCAGCAGGAGAGTGGGGTGGGGGGAGAGAAAACCTTTTGTAGTGATAAACACCCATTTTTTCATGGTTTGTGTGTATAAAAACATCTTCTGTATTTTCCACAGTATGCATCCGATGAAGTGAGCTGTAGCTCACGAAAGCTTATGCTCAAATAAATTGGTTAGTCTCTAAGGTGCCACAAGTACTCCTTTTCTTTTTGCGAATACAGACTAACACGGCTGTTACTCTGAAACCCTCCTTCAGACAGTGGTTTATGCTGAATTAAAGTTATTCACTGCTTGGTGTGCTGTAGCTAGGGAATCCCATAATTTCCACTCTGAATTGGCAATGAAGCCTTCCTTTGGTGTTGGGGAGCACTAAGCTGTGAAGATGCTAAATATCAGAAGAGATGTAAAACTGAGACCCTGAACCTGCCTCCTTGTTGTTAGAGGGGACTCCACATAACATTTGGTTGTGCTCAATACCCTGATGAAGTGCACTCTCAGCTCACTAGCCTAAATTAATTGCTGTTTCAACTGGGTATCTTTACCTCCGGTTGTAAGCTTTTATAGTGTAGATGTGCACTGTTAAACAAATGCTGTGTTCCACCCTAGAGATGGCTGTACATCAGTGCTGGATGAAATTTTGCCTCTGTAATACCCTTATCTACTTATCAGAAAGCTAATGTTTGTGTTAGAGCTGGGTGAACTTTTTCAGTGAATAGTAAATTTGCTGAAAATGCATTTTTTCGGGCAGTGGGGAGGGGGAATTCTGAAACTATTTGTGAATTCAGGTCAAATTCAGCAAATAGCTTTGGCCAAAAAAACCCCCAAGCCATTATCGTGCTCCAAAAGTCAAAACGATTTCTTTTGATCATTTCATAATGAACCATTTTGACTTTTTGTTTCAAAATTTACCTAGATTTTTTTTTTAAATGAAAACCACCCAATAATGAAACACTCCAAAAAATCATTTTGGATCAGTATTTTGTTTAGGTTTTAAGTGGGTCTTTTTATCTGAAACAAAAATCTTTTTTTTTTTTTTTGGGGGGGGGGGTCTAGAAACATTGAAAACTCAGTTTTGGTTCTGAAACAAAATGTTTTCTGTTTTTTTTTCAGTTTGGCTCCCAAACTGAAAAATCAATTTTATTCAGCTCTAGTTTAAATCATCATATCAAATGACAGGCGCAAAAGCAATGCAACATCTTATCTTTCTATGCTCTCTCTTGAGGTAGTTATGATATACAAAATCAAGATTTTCTTGCACTTCTTACGGGTTTAGCGAAGTACACGTCACATTAACAGTGTGAAAACATTTCTGCAACACTCTATCCAAACTTTGGAAGGGAAGAAAACGTGTTAGCATGATCACAAATGTGATCAGTCAGTATGATGGCTTCTCCATAATGTGTGAACTTATTCATTTAAAGGTGGAGAAAAATTAACATAATTCATCTGACCTTTCTGTATCCTTCCTGTGCTCCCAGCACTTAATGTGTGTTTTCTTAAACTCTTCCTAGTCAGCCAGAAATGTGCTACAGACACATCAAAAGTATTGAAGAAAATGCAACCTGTTTTTTTTTTTATTAGGAGGGAAGACTTAATTTAGCCCTAATGGATGTTTGCACACATGAGAAACCCATCATATAATTTAACCTGACATTCAAAAAGAATCTGTTCAGGCTCTGTTTTTGTTTCAGACCGTGGTGTCATGTGTTGCCATAAGTTACTAGTAAGATTGTGAGCTCATTTTTTATCAAGTTGAAAGAGTTTCTTCTTTAGCTGTTCATAAGCTTCACAAATAGTCAATGACGATGTTGCAGTCTGAAGTCTCACTTGTCTTTATTCAGTTCATTGCAGCTGCCTATATCCTCTTTGCTATTAGTAAAAACATTACAATAATTCTTGACTGTTTAGCTGCTCCAAAGTCCTCTTGACTTCTTCAGAGCTATCATTTTCCTTTGAAAAACACAAAGAAAAGGGTTTTACTGGCGAGCTTTCAGGACTTGATTTATTAGCCACTGGCTCACACTAGCTGTATGCCAATCTGCAGTGATGGTGGTGCTCCTCTCTAGAAGGCCAGTAATCCCCGCAATAGCCCCAAGGGAGGTTAGTTTTAAAGGGACTGATATTTGGCTAGCATTTTATTTTTCCTACTGTGGCAGTCAAGACATTCGAACATTCTTGAACTCTTGTACTTGTGTAAAACAGGGCTTTTTAGTGGTAAGCAAGCCAAGGTGTAATCAAGTTAAAACAATGAATATAATGGTATCACTGACAAGCTATACTATATAGGCCTGTGATAACTAAATATCTAACTTTAGACTCTGCTCCCTCTGATATATTCACTGCTTCAGCATCTCTGAGCTTAACAGTTGCTATGGAATGCTCCATGACTCTTCTTATAACTCTGCATCTTTCAGAGATGGATTTTGCATCCCATAGGTGAACCTTCTCCAGTGTGTCCCAGTATCCTTGTGCCCTTGGGGAAATCTTGACACTAGCTCTTTTGCAGTAGCAGCAGTGTTTTTCTTCAGAGGAAATCCCCTCTACAGGGAAGAAAAATGATCAGTTTTACAAAATATTCAATAGTTATTTTCCCTTTATTGAAATGTATAAATTTAAATTGTTGATAGGTGAATATAGTGGACTATTACAAAGTCTTTAAAGATACAGAAACAACTTTCCCTGAAGTAAACAGAACTCCAGACAAGTGACTTACAGGACCTTGGTCAAAACGAAACATAGTTTGGGGCTTCTTTGAGGTATACACTTCAACACTGTGAGCTCAAGGGTGGATAGCTGGGAACTTGCTAAGCTTACACTGGAGGTACACTCTGCCTTCAGTTGAGCTGCATATGTGTCCAGCCACTCTGAGGTGTGACTGAAGTGTACACCCCAACTGTATCTCAAAGCTCAACTGTATCTCAAAGCTCTAGCTACATATTTTTTACACACCTTCAATTGCAGTTTACTACCTCACTTGTATCGTGGGGTGCACATTAACTGTTGTGCACTTGTACTGCTCATATATTTTATCCCAAATTCTGCCCTTTGCTTAACCCAGGCAATCCTCTGGAAGTCAACGGGTTGCATAGATGCAATGAAGGACAGAACTTGATCTAAAGTGTGCACTTCAACGAGTATACTTCAAATTGCATCTCAGGTACATCTATATAATACCGAGTTAGTTCAGAAATGTGTTAACAGTGCCTGTTTGGCAAAGCTGACACTTTTAGAGACACCATTAGCAAACTTATGAGAAAAAAACCCAAAGAATTTATTATCTGGAAGTGAAATTAAGCCTGCTAGATTCCTTTCAGCTGCAGGAATAACTGATGACTAGCTTTGCTGCTTTATGAAAGGAATAAAATGACGAATGAAATTTGGAAAAAAGAATAGTTTTATGGTTTAGAAAGAAAACTTAGTGCTAAAATAAAATGGCAAGGCCAGAGTGTTTCTTTTAATCTGTCATTGAACTCAGTGCTCATGAAAGGTGTCAGCTTCTCAGCCCTGGAGATTGAAGTGCTCGATCTGTGTACAAAACAAGTAGCAACAGAACTGACTTCTCCCCCCGGCATGCCTCAACATCTCTAACCAGAAAGGATTGTTCTTTATCCTCACTGAATTCATCTCCTCTCTCCTGAGACTTCAAATAGTGCCAGGAATGGTTTTCTTATTATACATTGATTATGAAATGCAATAAAGGCACCAGCTTGCCTGACGGCTGTTCAGTGGGCTAAATTGTCACTCTTCAGGTGGGCCACATCAGCTGGAGGTGAAAGACTGTCTCTTCTATAGTATGCTATGTGCATAAAGAAAAATATAGCGTTAGGGATTTTTCTAACCTTTAAAATATTGGCTAGTTATGGAATTTCATATATTCTTTGTCTAGAGTATATGCATCCTTGACAAAATTGGAACCACACTTTATTCAGTAGGGAAACATGCAAAAATTAGCAAAATGGTTGTGATGGCTGTGCTGTCAGTTATGTTGGCTCATCCCCAGTGACTTCTGTGGATTTGGCCTGGTGCAACTCAGAACCAAAATTGTCCCAGCTCTTTCTCTAGAACACAATCTATTGCCATCCTGTATCTTAGTACCAGGCCATAATATTTAACATTTATTGTATATTGTGGTTTTCTTTTTCAAGTATTCTATAATTGTTTCTTATCACTCTCATTAAATGAGAATTAACCATATTTTCGGAGAAGGATACCAAAGCAAAGAAGCCAGGGCTTTATCCAAAGCCATAGAGGGAATTTCCCTCAATGCCAGGATTAAAACACCTGTTTGTAGATCCTGAATCCAGTGCTCAAGCAATTGGACCACAACCTTTTCAATTTTCCACCCTCCAACACCTTTGAAAACAGTCAAATACTTGATCAAAGTTCATCTCTTATTTGAAATGGAATCTATAGATATCATATCTAAGTATAGTTTCTTTCTGCATAGCCCCATCTTCAAGGCCAGTTCTAAGAAGGCCCCATTCCTTCATCTTGAATCTTCCCCCACTTAAACTCCCCTCAGCCAATGTCCCATTGAGATATCTCTGAACATGTCATTCAATTTCATAATAAAAAAACCACAAATGAGAAGTTTTAATAGTAGGAGACCTTAATGGAGTTCATTGCTGTCACTCTACTTCCTGGAAGCTAAGCAACTGGGTCATACTACATGGTCATCATCAATCTGGGGAACATTTGTCTATACATGCACTTTTATGGTCCTCATCACCAAAATATCACTCAGCACCTATGTTTATCAACTACCCCGTTGACACTTGCAGATTTTACTTCTAGTCAGTCTTGTCCTAGAAAAATGCACAGAAAACATCAACAAGGTCCAGATATGGGGCTAGAGCCATAAAAGTAACCTAGGCTCAGTGTTGTTATGCCTAGCTTTAGGCACCAGCCTGCACAGTGGAATCCTCAGCAGTGTAGGGGGCGTGTTAGGCAACTAAGAATGGGATTCCCAAGAGCCAGCACACTAGGCATGGAGCTGCCTAAGTTACCTCACCATAAGGTTATAGAGTCATTTTCACTCTGTGTGGCCCAGAGAATATTTAAATATGTTGGTGAAAGAGACAAGCGTTTGAGCTACACAGAGCTCTACAGGTCCAATTAAAATCCCATTGGGTAATGGAGAAGAAATAGAATAGAAGGACTAACATAAAAAATGAGGACTGTATCATGATCAGTGGAACTGTAGTCAGAGGGTCCATGCTCCCTGGACGGACTATTATTGCGGTCACGGGGACTTCAGAAAAATGGGGAATGTAGGGAGTTTGGTTGAAGGCAACTCAGCCACATGGACAGAGCGGTGTACAGGGTTTAAGAAAGTTCCACTTGTTCAACTTAACCTGCATTCAGCATCACTGTTTGTGAATGAAACAAGAAAGGCTATATGCCCCTTGCTCTTTAAGATTGCATAACCTATCACCTTTTTATTGAGGCAGGATGTAACTTGGGTGAAATGAATAGTGCCTGTAATTGAGATCTGCAGCACAGAATTTATTCTGCAGTCATTGTGACTGGGATAATGCTCATGCTGAACTAAACCTTAAATGGATTGAGCAGCTCTTCCATACATGTTGGACCCTTTTCCTTTCATCTCTCTCTTCCCAGTCATCTGTTCCTTCCCATTTATGTAGCTGGGTTGGCGGTGATATACTATGGGAGATCAGCTTAAAGTTTGTTTACGCATACATTGTAGATTAAGCTACTCTGCATTTGGTAGTGTTCTTCTTCCTGTAGGATAATGATACAAGTATAGGTCAAGTCCATCATGTTACCATTTAAATTTGTTTTTGCTCACATACCATGTTCAAGATTTTTGCACTGTAAAAAATGTGCTCAAAAGGGGGAGTAAAAAAGGAAATGGCAAATAGCAATAAAAAGATTCTCATAATGTGCATCTCCTAAAGTAAGTTTGCAAACATGCTGCCTTAATAAACATGAAATTGCATGATTGAAACTGTAGCTTCAGTGTGAACTACTGACTGTTTCAAATCAAAATCCTGGATCCAAACATTACATGAAATGGGCTATTTGAGAATCTGAACTGAGGTCTGGGTCCAAATTTTGTGGCTTTTCCCTATCTCAGTGATGGGGCCCACATGAAACCCAGTGTCTGAACACACCTGACCTTTTGGAGGATGTTGGCATCCGGTTCTGAATTTTACATCTTAGACCCAGCTCTTGTATTACTATAAACAGCCTGTGTTTTCATATGGCAATGTAAACTATTCTAAAAAGCAACTTTCTGTTGAGATGGGATGAGCTTAGCATACGTTCTTCTAGGCTGACCTGAGGGAGGCTCCCCGTGTAGCTCAAGATCCTCTTGTTCATGAGGATCCCTATAGAGTTTTAGCCCTAAGAATACACAAGATGTATACACATTATTTAAAATACAGCTACCGGATGAGGTGCTTCTATAACTGGTTAAGTCTTTGCTGGACACTGAAGATCACAACAATGCAGATGCAAAAAAGCCTGTTCAGGGTAAATGCAAGTAACTATACTTCACACTTACACTGCATTAGTTGTTCACAACACTGTTGTGTGTCATTAACTAGTTAGTCCATTTTGGTTTGGGATTATCACCATTTTACAAATGGGGGAAAATGCTGAAGACAGATGAAGTCCACCTAGCATGTCAGTTGTAGAGCAAGGGTTAATCTTCCAGAATCTCAGTCCTGTGGTGAAGCAAGAAAGAACAATTAAAATGTAGTAAAGGGGTCTATTCAGAACTGCATATAGAACAAACACTTTAATTACATAAATCACTGGCTATATGTGATGCATGGGTGTATGTTTGTTTATATGTTGTGTGGTTCTGTTCCTTAACTGCAGAACTGCTATCATTCAAATAACACATCATCTACTTTTCTTTTTTTCAAAGCACTGGGCAGGAGATATGCACTGAACCTGCCTTTACAGACTGATGCTTTTGCATGTCTGAAACACTGCTCTCTTGATATGATAACTTTTGTTATTGCCAAAACCTGCTTTTGGACAAAGGAACAAAACCAATTTGGAGCTAAATTATGTGTTAAATTGAGAAAAATTGATTTCAATACCCAAGGAGCTGAACTAGGAATAATAAAATTCATCAGAGGATATCAGTTTCTCAACAATGGAGACTTACAGGCAACAATAAAGCAACAAGGATGGAGCACCTTTCTGTACTCGGTAAGTATTCTGGAATAATGTAAGAGAGGAAATGGAGTTGAATTCCTTAATCAATAGCACTTAGTTTGCTAAAAGCACCCTATGTTGCTCTCAGTCTGCTGGACATCTCTGCTTGTCTGGTGTCTGTTCTCCCAGGGATATTCCTCTTCTTTGTAAAAAGGAGAAATGTGGGCAAAAATGCAGAGTGAAATACTGCATGAAATTGTTAAAAGTTACTCGGAACAGACTTTTGCTCACCATCAGGCATTGTGCTACGTTTAAGAACGCCATGTAGTTCACCATTAGAAAGACCAAGTAGATGAGGTAATATTTATTGGACTGGCTTTGTGGTGTTTACCATGGCTGTCAGAAATCCCTTAGTTTTGCTTTGCAGTTCTGTCACTTATGCCACCCAAAAGATGACTTTTAAAAAATCCTACAGTCACTGTGATGGTATACATACATTTTCAGTGTACACGACACTCACCTTAAAAGTCTCATAGGCTTGAGGTTTCTGTGATACCCATCACTATGAGAGGTGCAGAATCCTTCAATAAAAGGATTTCCAAAACTTTTCTGCCATTGTCTTTCTTGGGATGACTGGAGTTATATTGGACTTCTAGGGGTATGGAACAGCTGCCATATGAGGAGAGATTAATAAGACTGGGACTTTTCAGCTTGGAAAAGAGACAACTAAGGCGGGGCGGGATATGATAGAGGTCTATAAAATCATGACTGCTGTGGAGAAAGTAAATAAGGAAGTGTTACTTACTCCTTCTCATAGCACAAGAACTAGGGGCCACCAAATGAAATTAAAACAAACAAAAGGAAGTATTTTTTCACACAACGGACAATCAACCTGTGGAACTCCTTGCCAGAGGATGTTGTGAAGACTATAATAGGGTTCAAAAAAGAACTAGATACATTCATGGAGAATAGGTCCATCAATGGCTATTAGCCAGGATGGGCAGGGATGGTGTTCCTAGCCTCTGTTTGCCAGAAGCTGGGAATGAGTGACAGGGGATGGATCACTTAATGATTACATGTTCTGTTCATTCCCTCAGGGGCACCTGGCATTGGCCACTGTCGGAAGACAGGATACTGGGCTAGGTGGACCTTGGTCCTACCCAGTATGGCCATTCTTATGTTCTACCATGATTATACACAGATGCTTTATTTGTCCCTTGTTAGTAACCTTCTGGTCAGTGTGTAAAATAGACTGAAACCAGGGGCACACCTTCAGGCTACACCTCTAATAGATTAGAATCTAAACCCCAGTCTCATACACATGTAAAGGGACTGAGTTTAGCAGAACACAGTTTATGATCCTGAGTCTCTGCAGTACAGGAGTGCCCATAGTTGCAGTCCACAAAGGCGCAATTCATTGTGAATATGAGCAGTGCCCACAAAATATATATATATATAAAATCAAATAATGGGGCCTAATCTGCTGGAGCCTTAATTTTGTCCAGGTCATTTTGATTGACCAGTGGATTTGCTTTTCTTTTGTTTGTAGCTCTGTGTGTGGAGTTTATATGCTTCACAGAAAAGGCTCTTCACAACATTTATTGGACAATTTACTTTGTGGCTCTGGTAAAGATTTAGAGAAAGTAAAACAGAATTCCTGAGTAGAAGCTAGTATTTTTCTGTGGTATTTGCTCACATTTATTATGCTACAGGAGGCAATAAATAAAAAATAAAAACAGAGCTTGAACAGAGAGAAAAATGAAGAGGTGGAGGAGTGGCCTACCGCTTTCATTAGCAAAGACATTACTAAATTCCTCTGATAAAAACCACAAACTTAGATAATAGTGTTAGTGAGATGTCAAAGGCTCCATCTAGCTCTGATGAGGAACAAATCTGTAAGTACAGTATATGCTTCATGATATCGTTGTAGTTGCAGTCCCCTGTCTATATATCCTTTGAATGTCAATGGTGCAGGAACATTGCAAATATTTGAGGAAGATTATGAAAAAGCACAGTTGGCTTTAAAACTAATGCCTGATTCATTGTTGCAACAAATCAGGCTATTGCTGAAAATTTGGAAATCCTGACAGTGTTACAGATTGTGAAAAATGGCTAGCCTAAATATCCCCGAAGCATGCCCAAGAGAACCAGGTCTTTCTTCTTGAAGAGAAGCACCCTTGCAAAATTGATAGGAATGTTAATTCCCAGACATGAGATAATTATCCCATTGGAAATGTAGCAATATTCCTAAAGGAGAGTCCATGATGATCGGCTGAGCAATACTAAATGTTGTGAATATACAACTATGTCTGTTTGATAGCCAAACACAGGGACATGCATGCGGAGAACTGTAGCTATCTGTGAATTTTGTCAAGAAATTAAAGCTAGCTTTAGAAGAGGAAAGCATAAATCATTACTCAGCTGTCAGAGGAAAATAGGGCTGACATCTGTATATGGTATTTTGCCCTGTACAGTAATATTCATTAGGAGTAATATTCACTTAGCGCCATTTTCGGTTATGAAAATTCATGAAGCAAATCTGATTTCCTTCAATACATTCATTATTTGGAAGTATTTGCCCAATAGTTAGGAAGATTAACTTTTACACTATGAGTTTTTCTCACAGGATTGTTGGTTCCCTGAGTAGTACTACTTTGGTTTTGCTCCCTGGTTGGGTGACTAGCTCAAGAAACTTGTTAGATGCCATATATTTCCATGGCTACTACCCCTGAAGTAGTTACAAACGAGCTATATGCTGGGAAATTAGAACAGAAGAAATATTATGACAAAATACCAAATGGCTACCCTCGTAAGAAAGGGGGGGAAAAAACAATGTTTCAGACAAAACATGGCTAGTAACCTGCGAAAGTAAAAATCATGCCATTTGCATCAAAGCCATGTATCATAACCCTACAGAGTATGGAAATGAAGACATGTAACTAAAACCCAGGAGGTTATTGGCTCCTTTTCTTGATGTGTCTGAAGTGCTACTGACAGTGCTTTTGTGCTGACAAAAATAATACATGTCCACTCGGTCAGTAGCAAACACAGCCTCAATAAGGCGAATCCACCTCAGCAGCTGAAGAGGACAATGCAGTAGGAACTATTTTGAGAATTAAGGGTGAAATTCTAGATCTACTGAAGTCAATGGGAATTTTGACATTGACTTCAATGGACCTAGGGTTTGTAGCTCAAGCGTCTGTCTGATCACAAAGCTCTTGAGGCTCAGCAATAGTAATTGCTGACAGATGTCCAATCTTATCTGCTAGATAGGTTCAGGCCATTTACCCTGGCCTCCAACGAGGTGTCCCTAGCCATGAGTTTCTGGCTGTATTCACTTTTGGGTGCTGTTTTAGTTGATATGATTCTTTTTTTTTCTTTTTTTTTTAAATGAAAAGTATCAGTAATCACTGGAGTGAATATAATGTCTTGTAATACTGACTCTTGTTGTTTGGCATGACCCAGGAAATAAAAGTATTCTCATAAATAGCACTATTCTGTGTTGCACCCTTATAACGTAAGCCACTGCACATTGCAAGCTATTTGTTACTGGATGTTAAATAAAGTAGCTGGAGTGCCAATCGGCTATCTGGGTTATCTGTGCTCATGAGCTGAGGGAAACATGGAGACATGGCCATCAGATATTTTAATTGGATAATTGAATCGGAATGGATATGCAATTCCACTTGCAGTTCTGATTATTCATTCCTTTCTTACTCTTGCAACTCATGGACTATACTTCAAATGTGTCCCACTCCAACGAATCTGATGCAGTATTCTGATATTTTGATAACAGAATAGATATAAGAATGAGGAGTACTTGTGGCACCTTAGAGACTAACAAATTTATTGGGGCATAAGCTTTCGTGGGCTAAAACCCACTTCATTGGCTATACAGAGAACATGAAAAAATGGGTGTTGCCATACCAACTCTAACGAGACTCATCAGTTAAGGTGGGCTATTATCAGCAGGAGAAAAAAAACTTTTGTGGTGATAATCAGGATGGCCCATTTCAAACAGTTGACAAGAAGGTGTGAGTAACAGTAGGGGAAAAATTAGCATGGGGAAATAGTTTTTAGTTTGTGTAATGACTCATCTACTCCCAGTTTTTATTCAAGCCTAATTTAATGGTGTCTAGTTTGCAAATTAATTCCAATTCTGCAGTTTCTCATTTTAGTCTGTTTTTGAAGTTTTTTTGTTGAAGGATTGCGACTTTTAGGTCTGTAACTGAGTGTCCAGGTTGAAGTGGTTGAAGTGTTCTCCAACTGGTTTATGAATGTTATAATTTTGGACTTCTGATCTGGGTCTATTTATTCTTTTGCGTAGAGACTGTCCGGTTTGGCCAATGTACATGGCAGAAGAGCATTGCTGGCACATGATGGCATATATCACGTTGGTAGATGTGCAGGTTAACGAGCCCCTGATGATGTGGCTGATGTGATTAGATCCTATGATGGAGTCTCCTGAATAGATATGATGATAGAATGATCTCACAGCTGATGCTCAAAGTGAGCTCTTCAGGATGGTGATGTTACTGTAGGATCAAGGAGAGCTGAACTTGGGTTGTGGAGCTAGGTTTATGAAACATGGATAGTGGCAATAATATCACAGAGGATCTAGATAAGTTAAACTTCATTTGGCATTAAAGAAAGGTCATGCCAGATCTTCAATGGAGCTTTCATGACTTATACCACTGGAACATCTAGCTTCCTTTTCTCTCTGATTTTCTCTGTGATTTATAGCAATTCCTCCTCCTCCTTTTCAAGACAAAATCACTGTGTTGCCCTAAGATCTTACACTTTCAAAACACAAGTAATGACTGCACCAGAAATAGCTTTTTCAAATTAGTACTTCTGATCACAACCACTTCCAGCACAAGGATTTTTTATTAGTCTTTGGGGACTTCATTTGTTGTTATAATGAAGAGGATAATTGTATGAATGAATGGGCAGGCACTTAGCGCAGTAATGAGATTCTTCATGTGTCCATGGAAAGGGAAGGACCTGATCTTTGGCTAAGATAAGTGTTTATAACTCGTGTAGCAAAAAGCAGCCATTTTTCTTCTTATTTTGATAGCCTACAAATGATTTTGATATTGCATACAACAGCAAATGGCATGGTCTAATAAAGATTGATTCAAGTGCTACAGTTTCTTCTGAAATTCAGTTATAGAGAAAACAATTAGTAACTGGTAAGAAATATATGAATATCTTAGACAGGGTTACCAGCCTCGTCGATAGGAGGGAAGCAGTAGAGATGATATATCTTGATTTTAGAAAAGCTTTTGACACAGGCTCACATGATATTCTCATTAAGTAAACTAGTGAAATGTGGTCTAGATAAAATTACTATAAGACAGTGGTAGGCAACCTGCTGCCCGTCAGGGTAAGCACTGCTATAAGGTGTTTGCACAACTGGTTGAAACACCGTACTCAAAGCGTAGTTATAAATGGTTCACGGTCAAACGGGAGGAACATATCTAGTGGGGCTCCACAGGGGTCAGGCCTGGATCCTGTACTAGTCAATATTTTCATTAATGACTTGAATAATGGTGTGGAGAGCATGCTTAAAAGTTTGTGGATGACACCAGGATGGAAGGAGTTACAAGAACTTTGGGGGAAAGGATCAGAATTCAAACAGATCTTGACAAATTGGAGAATTGGTATGAAATCAACAAGATGAAATTCAATAAAGACAAGTGCAACGTGCTGCTCTTAAGGAAAAATCAAAAGCACAGCTACAAAATGGGGAATAACTGGCTAGATGGTCGTACTGCTCAAAATGATCTGGGGTTATAGTGGATCACAAATTGAATGAGTCAACAATGTGATGCAGTTGCAAAAAAGGCTAATATAATTCTGGAGTGTATTAACAGAAATGTCATATGTAAGACACGGGAGGTAATTGTCCTGCTCTACTCAGAATTGGTGAGGCTTCAGCTGGAGTGCTGTGTCCAGTTCTGGGTGCCATGCTTCAGGAAAGATGTGGACTAATTGGAGAGAGACCGGAGGAGAGCAACAAAAATGATAAAAGTTTTAGAAAATCTGACATATGAGGAAAAGGTTTTAAAAAACTGGGTATATTTAGTCTTGAGAAAAGAAGACTGAAGGGGTACCTGAGAACAGTTTAAGTGCTTTTATAAATGTGTCATCCTGAAAGTAGGACAAGAAGTGATGGGCTTCATTTGAAGATTTAAGTTAGATATTAGGAACAAGCTTTCTGATTATCGGGGAAGTAAGCACTGGAATAAGCTTCCAAGGAAGGTTGTAGAATCTCCATCTTTGTAGGTTTTTGAGAACAGACTAGACAAACTCCTGTAAGGGATAGTCTAGTTTACTTGGTCCTCCCTCAGCACAGTGGACTGTACATGATCCCTCGAGGTCCCTTCCAGACCTGCATTTCTATGATTCAATGAACATATGTGACTTTAAATAGAAGCATTATTGATCATTTATTTTCCTTCCATGTGAACCACAGCATGCTGAACTGCCCTGTATGCACTGGTTGTGTAAATCGAAATACTGTAAACTAAGGCATGCTTACAGAGTGGAGAATAGGCCATTGAAATGTCTGCTATTTCTAAGGATTAAAAGATTACAAAACAACCAAAACCTTTAAAAATCCTTTTATGCTTTATGCATGATAAAGAAGGCAGCCAACAAATAAGCAACCCCTCCCCAACCCTATCACTTCCATTAAAAAGGTAATTAAATTAAACATGTTAATGTAATGTTTAAGGCTGCACAATTAAAATCATTTATATTTTTGTAAAAGGTAAGGAGGCTCCAACAGTAACCTTAATTCTGCCATCTTGCACAAGTAGTATTTCCGTTTCGCGTTTACCTGTTTAGCTATGTATCTTACTGTGTTACTATTTATGCTGTTCAATATATGCCATGAAATATATGTGACTTGCACCATAGACTTAGCTTGTAAGCTCTTTGGGACAGGGCCATCTCTGTGTTCTGTGTGTGTGTGCAGCACCCCGCACAACAGGGGACTTGGTCCATGCCTAGCATGCCTAGGTGCTATCATATTATAAATAATAACGATGACGTCTTGCAAGTAGAACAGTAACCTCTGCATTTCCTGACATTATCTGTGCAAACTTAAGACCCGAAATGTTTTCTTTGTTAAAAAGTCCTCCAGTTTTATTCATGCGGTCAGCTGTTGCCATAAGTGCTAGGATTTAGATTTAATGGATACTTGCCTGTTGACACAAGAGCAGGTTAGGTGTGTAAATGCTAACATTTAGTCTTGCAGTTATCCACCTTCAGAAATGGAACTCAAGTAGTGCATGCTTTCAAAATTGTCCTTTAAAATTGAATAAATGTATGGATTTATTATCATTCTGTTTTTGCTTCTTTTTATTTGTAACAAAGATAAGACAAGGAAAGCACACATGATGGTAATTTGAGAGAAATAGCAGTCTAATAATTCTGTCACAAGTCATACCTCTTGCAGAAACCCCTTATTGTATTTTTAATATGGATTTTTTAAAATATACTATTATTTTGTTCACTATGACTGGTACAGTGCAGTCCCCTCCTTTATAAACGGAAGCCTGGACTGGAGAGAGAAGCAAAAAGATGAATCCTGGTGAGTTCAAATCAAGCTACAAAATTAAAATTTAAGAATAGCAGATCGAAAAAGATCATGTCACATTCTGTACCGATAGTCCGTGTTTGTGATTTTTGAGAGTTTTTAGTAAATATAAAGCAGAAAATATTGAACATTGAAGCAACTTTTCATGTTAACTGTGGTGCAAAACGTAGTGACCAATCTGCTTTGACAGGTTCTGTGGAAAAAATGGAGAACAAAGAAAGAAAATGTCCTAAAAGTCTGATCGCATCATGGGACTTAATTCAAAGGGAAAAATAATAAGACCTAGCTATGGTATTGTTAGTTTTGCAAAGCACTGCTTTAAAATAACCAAAAGCTGTGCTTACTGATGATATTGCTGATTAGAGGTGGGAGTGAAATTTGGTGCAGGACAGGAGAAGTGTAACCCAGCTGATATTTGTGCATGCAATATCAGGACAGTCTGTGCTCTGGTCCCTGTTTATATTCACAACATACACAAAGAGAGGTTTATCTATCTATCTATCTATCTATCTTGCTGGAAGGCTGCTACATAATCCTACTTTATTTCTTAGAGTCCAGCATAACACACGAAAAACAGAAAGAGACAAAGCAGGCTGCTCCCTAAAACAGCAAGGCACAACTCATCCCACCTTGTTCTAGGCTGGCTTTTTCAAAACTGACAGATCACAGGGTTCCCAGCAGAACCCCTAGCCTGAAAGCAGGACAAGGAGCCACACCCTCACACACTTTTAAAGTGATAGCTTGCAATTCCAGCACAGTCCTCAACACATCACAATCCTGATAGCCTTATAGTATATAGTTAGGATTCCACAGCCACTGGTCCTGGGAAGAATGAAAGAGGCCAGTGAGAGGTGCTGAAGCTGGGATGGGGGAATATCATAGAACAGTTTTGCAGGAGAAAGGGATAGAGGAGTCTGAGTCAGGAGGGAGCACGAGGTGAGAAAGAACTTGCAGCTGGGAAGGCAATGAACTGCTAGGTCTGATACAGATGTATGATGTTGATGTAGAAAGACAGGGGCTATGTGGAACATGTAGGGGAATGAAATCAGCTTTAAACAGCATTGTGTTATACCTCCCTTTCACTGTGTCGTTCTTGAAAGGGAACATGTTGCATAGTGTGTCCCCCTCCTGCTTTTGTAGTCAATGAGCTATGTGGATCTTTTGCTGAGGGGACAGCTATGCACTGGGAGGAGCACTCCACACAACCCCCTTTCCTTCCTCAGCAGCTGCCCCACTACTTATCCCATAGCTTAGCTCCCTTCCATGCTACACCATGTGGAAGAGGGGAGATATGGTGTCCTTACTATCCAAATCTAATTGTTTCAGAAGTTGATATACTGTAATTTTATTCTCTCTGTATTTTCTGGCAGTAAATTGCACTTTCCCCCTTTGAAACTGAATGATAATGGTTGAGATTGGACCCCTGTACTATTATGTAGTGACAGCATGTCCAGGATTGCCTTGGCAAATTCAGGAAGTGTGAGGAAGAAACGTGCTCATCCAAGGTCAAGGGTAAATGTCAGTTTCCCAGATAAATGGGTTTTCAACAGCAAAAGTCTGGCGCTTAATGGATCTTTTTGGCAGTTGATAGATCATATACTTTAGAGGGTAACTCAATGTTCTTTTTGGATGCTTCTTTGCTTGGAATTAAGTGTCCTTATTTTATAGTGTCATCATGCACTTAGTGTTACCATGTAATGTGATGTCTGTCAGTTCTGCGATCCTGTAGCGGGACTCACTGAAAACCGTACCTAGGAGGATTAAAGCAGGATTCCATGAATATAAATGCAGTTATCTGTTAGGCCAGTGGCTCTGAACCCTTCCACTGTACCCCTTTCAGGAGTCTGATTTGTCTTGCGTACCCCCAGGTTTCCTCACTTAAAAACTACTTGCTTACAAAATCAGACATAAAAATACAAAAGTATCACAGCACACTATTACTGAAAAATTGCTTACTTTCTCATTTTTACCATATAATTATAAAATAAATCAATTGGAATATAAAGTACTTACATTTCAGTGTATAGTATATAGAACAGTGTAAACAAGTCATTGTCGGTATGAAATTTTAGTTTGTACTGACTTAACTAATGTTTTTTATGTAGCCTGTTGTAAAACTAGGCAAATACCTAGATAAATTGATGTACTCCTTGGAAGGCCTCTGCATAGCCACAAGGGTACACATACCCGTGGTTGAGAACCAGTGTATTACATAATGCATCACTACTTTCCGTGCTCCAAGTTGCAGCAGTATTCAAGTTAGAAATCTTTTAAAATTCCTTTTTATAGACATTTATATAAAGTTCTAGAAACAGAATCCATCTGTTTTCAATTATTACGTACCTTCAATTATTAAGTACATTATTAAATGGGTGGGGGAGGGATGGAATTATGTATAATGACAAATGACTACATTCTGGTTTAAGGCTGGAGAGATGGATATAAGTATTGCATTTCAGTGGGAGTTTCCAGAAGGAATACGGACTGGCTTTTATTCACCAAAAAACGCAGTTGGGCTTAATGGTCCCACTCTAGTCAGCATTGGAGTGGGTTCAGCTGGAATACTGTGTCCAGAGGAAAGCAACAACAATGATGAAAGGTTTAGAAAATCTGACCTATGTCGAAAGATTAAAAAAACTGGGCCTGTTTAGTCTTGAGAAAAGAAAATTGTGTGTGTGTGGGCTTTAAATATGTTAAGGACTGTTATAAAGGACAGATGATCAATTATGTTCTCCATGTTCACTGAAGATAGGACAAGAAGTAATGGATGTAATGTGTAGCAAGGGAGATTTAGGTTAGCTATTAGGAAAATCTTTCTAACTAGAAGGGTAGTTAACCTGTGAATAGGCTTCGAAAGGGAGGTTGTGGAATCCCCATCATTGAAGGATTTTACAAATAGGTTGGACAAACACCTGACAGGTCTATGGTCTAGGTTTACTTGGTCCTGCCTCAGCACAGGAGGCTTGACTGGATGACTTGTCAAAGTGTCTTCCAGCCCTATGTTTCTCTGAATCTATATGAATAAAGTAGATTCAGTAGACGTGGTTGAAAACTTTTTCTCAGTTTTTCTACCAAAAATGGCTTTTTAAATGAAACAAACTTAACCTTGGACTGACATGGCTATAACAACACTGCATACAATTCCATAGAGTCTTTTTCAGTTTTAATACAAAAATTAATATTATTTTTAGACGATGATGTTTTAGTTGAAAAACTGATCTTTTTTGCAATTTTTTTTGGGGAGGGGTGGGCGAATGATTGGTGCAGAGGATCTTCTACAAGAGTGGGGGAAAATAGTATTTTTTGACTAGCGCTAGTTTTCAATCCGTCTGACAACTTTGCTTGGAATAAGCATATAATCTTTGGTTCATTATCCTTAGAAATGAATGAATGTCTCCCTTTGTGGAAGCAAAGGAACCATTTATATTCAAGTAACAGGAATGGTCTAGATGTGTGCAAACCCAGCATGCATTGTTCTTGGTGCTCTTAACAGCACAGTCTCTGAGTAGTTCATCGAGGCAGATGAATCCAAATCTGCCAGTGCACACTGCAAAAATCTTTTATTTGCAGAAGCTGCACAAACTCAGGATACTGCTGAAAACTACAGATTGTTTAAATGGGAGAAGTTAAATACACGATCCGTCTGTGAGTAATTGGAAATGAATGCAATCTGATGTGGACCATTTTTAATTGCTTTCAAAACAAATTAATTTCTTTCCAGATAGCAACCCAGGAAATGAATGTTCTTGTTTTGTCAGGAGGCAGATAAATACTCAGGGCTATTATTTCAGCCTCATCTAAGATTGCTGACAGCTTGCTTAATTACTGACACTGGGGGAAAACCGTTTTGGCAGTACAGCTAAACTGTTGCAATAATTTCCTGCTTACCCATACACAAAAATATATTAATGTATATTTTTAATTGTTTTGCATTCTTCTCTCATTATCCAGAAGGCCCCTGGGGGAAAATACCTAGAATCTGTATTAAGTATATGATTCATATTATTTACCATTTCTATTATGAATTTGAAATATAAAAAGTTTAGTCAATTATCATATGAAAAATACATGAATGCTATAAAACTACAGTTTATTCACTTATTGAACATATTAAACTGGAAGTGTGAAATGTGTCACCTACACTTGAAATCGGAGGCAGAATTCTGCTTTCTTACATCAGTGGAGTTTACATCAATGGAGTTGTTTCAATTTTACACCACCTTAAAAAGAGCAGGATTTGCCCCAGAATTGTAATCTCTGTTCTACCTCCTGATCTTAAAATCTGATCCTTCAAAGAGCTTTATTACTACTCCAGTCTCACTAGAGACAATTGACACGGCCTGGGAACTGAATGATGCTGTCACTCTAAAAGTGATCCAACCAAACCAGGCAAATCCATGGGCACCATGGAAGAAATTGCATGATGACTGCCTACACTGTACCTCTTCTGTGGATAGAAGGCATGAGTATCCAGACTTGACAATCCAATACTTGCAAACACTAAAATTCACTCATTTGTACAAAAGAGAAATTAATAAAATATGTCACAATTAGGGATAAATTCTACCATTGGGAAGCTTCTATTTTCTGCAGCAATCTTTGCTAAATCAAGACCTCACATATTAAGCTGTGTATGCTACTTTCCTTTCAACACCAAGGGCCTTGCTATATGCGTCTAGCATACAGAGAGCTGTGGGAGGGAATTTTCGGATGCTCACTGCTGATCCTCTGCTTTTTCTTTTGAAACTTAAGGTATGGAAAAAATTGAAATCTTCCTCACCGGCTCCTTAATATCTACTAGCCCATTTTTGAACAACTTATGCTTTTGTGCTGGAAGAAACTGCTAAAAACAAACAAACAAAAAACCATTAGGTTTAATCTACCACTTTAAAATCACAATGCATCTAACTTTTATTTTGTTATTACTTTCTTTATTTTGGAAGTCTTCCACATTTTACATTTATTTGTCCGCTTGTTCTCAAAGTTGTTCTTAGAAGCCTTATAGTGTAGTTGAATATAACACATGTGTCTGAATTTAATTTTGATTCATAATGGCAACCAATCCTTAGTTACCTACAACCTGTGCATGGTCCTAAAGGTGGCATGGTTCACAGAATTCTAATTTTCTGTCATTTTTGTCTTCTCTTTGATGTCCTCTTTATGTACCAGACACATCATGCTCCCCATTGTGTGTTGCCTTTTTAAATGGTAGTTATTCGCATGGTGAATTGAGTACTTGCCTGTTTTTAAAAGAATAAGATTTTGTTTCTGCCTGAAAATCTCCATATTTGGCTGGTAAAGTGCCTCTCAAAGCAGAGAGAAACAGTATCTAGAAGAATGTCATGTGTCTAGATGAATAAAATCAAACTCCACTAGCTTTTTTACTTTTAATTGTAGGCAATTTGTTCTTCGATGGAAAAAAGTTTAAAGATAATGAACGCTCCAATACTGTTTACAGCTGTTTAATTTTTTCCCCTTCTTGGCACGTTTATACCTATTAATTTGTCAGCTGAATGTTACAACTGTATGAAGCACTCTTCTGTACCTATGCCTTCTTCTCTGTAGGGAAAATGAGTTCGTGGATTTTATTTAAGTGCTCTTAAAGGTGCCAGATTCATAGCACTAGAGACAGAAATTTCTGTATCTTCTTAGCACAGTGAGCCGGTATAGCATTTGGGCAGTCTTCTCTGTATTGTACTGACCTGGGGCTCCTCCTGTAGGAAAGAGAGTGCAGTTTAGCGTCTCTGCTTATTCAATCTGTGGCATCTGTCAGCCAGCCAGTGTGTGAAAGACTGACTTCTGCCAAGAGCTGCACTGAGACAACAGGTCATGTACTGATGAATATCTGAAACCTGAGTTGTTTTGATTGAAGAATCTAGTGACTGAAAGATTTTTGTATTCCACTTTGAATCCTTTAAATCATCCAGTTCCTGTCATATGTAAATGTTGACAGGATTAGGCCTTTGTACTGGATTAAAGGGAATGAATTGTTCTCCCTTTCCCTAAGAATTAAACTAGGTTTGGTTTTGGGGTTTCCAAATTTAAGGGTAACTTGGTGAGGAGGATTTCTGAGCAGACTATGTCTCCTTTCCCCTGCCCCCAATGCAGAACTTACTGGTTTAAGGCCCCTAATCTTATTCACTCATTCCTCTAGACACCATCAAGGCCCCAGTTCAACAAAGCTCATGACCAAATCCTATTTAAGTCAATGAGAATTGAGCACACGTTTAACATTAAGCATGTGCTTAAGTGCTTTTCTGAATCAACTCCTAAGAGCTTAGTCTGACACCAACTGAAATCCAACACAGAGCATGATGAGGAGTAATATGGGTGTGATAACACCCTGCTCGGTAGTTTGTGTCTCTAAATCTTTGATGCATGTTACGTGTCTACAGCTCTGCTAATAAGATGCTGAGCAAACACTCAAAATTGAGATTCAGATTTTGTTTGTGAAAAGAAAACTGCTGTAATTATATCAGCAATAGCAATATGTATACAGGAACCTTTTCATGTACGTTATGTATAGTACAAGGAAAAACTGACTTTGATCTTTTATATTGTAATACCTAACTGAAACAAAACAGTGTTGGGCCATGTTTAATACAGTATGTATCTATATCGCCGGTACACAGGATACAGCAAGAGTAACATTTGATAATACTAGAGATAGGACCATAAAGTTTTGATCAAACTGTTTAGGGATTTTTGGATCTGGAATCAGCTTTGGCCTATTAGGGTACATTTACACAGCAAGTTGCAGCCTGTAGCAGTGAGTCTCAGAGCCCATGTCTACAGACTTGGGCTCATGGTATGGGACTAAAAATAGCTGTGTAGACATTTGGGCTTGTATTGGATCTTGGGATCTGAAGTCCAACCCCCACCTTAGACTTCAGAGCCCAAGCTCCTGCCAGATCCCAAATGCCTACAGTTATTTTTATCACCATAGCATGACCTCAACTCTTGCTGGCTTGACTCTGAGATTTGCTACCACTTACTGTGTAGACACATGCTTAGAGGGGTCGGAACCAGGTGCTAAATTTGGATCAGAACTTCACCAAAGTTCAAAGGATCTAAGGATTTTCTTCAGGCCTATCTCTAAATGAGATTGGTATGATATACCTTCTGATGTTCATTATGCGAATGAAAACTCTCTGGGATGCAGTCCAGTTTTTCACTATGTGCGGTAGGTTTTTCTTAAACAGCTAGAGGCAATACTTTTTTTACAGTTTATAATTTATTAAACTTTGTACATTTTAAATTAAATGGACCTCCTTGCCCTTTCAAAAAGACTTCTCACACAAACTCTGTTGATCTTCTTCCTTAGATGCACAGTGATAGTTATCATATGTTGGACATGCTGCGTAGTAAGAGAAAATACAACTTATATCTAATTCAGCAATTTCTAAACCTTGATCTTATATTGGAAGCTGCTTTGCAAGTACCAAGGTCTTGAATAAACATTTTTCATCAATAGAAAATAATTCTTTTCAAAAGAGGAACCAACTCCTTTCAGTAACATGTAATCACCTGAGTCTACCTCATTAAGCTAGTTTTCAAGGGCATATGCAAATCCTTTAGCTGTATACAGTTGCCAAACCACTCAACCATTTTTGTTTTGAAAAGAGCTTCCTCTTGTAGTTTAACCTGAAACTCACAATAATTGTTTCTCAAAAAAAAAAAAAAATTAGAACCAAAGATGTTTGAGTTGATATGAAACTCTGACACATGTTCTCCCATCTCTGCTAAAAATCACCAAAACCATTTCAGAAAATATGAATAGGTAGCACTTTGTATCTTCAAAGGCTGTACAAACACTTGACCTGATTCTCCCCTCTGCTATATCAGTTTGTTGCAGGTGTCTATCCATGGATGTTAACTTAGTGTAAAGCCAGTGTAAAGGCATGGAGAATCAGGCCCACTTATTGAGTCTCCCAACCCTTTGTGAAGTAGTTAAGTATTGTCATCTGTTCCAGGGTACCTCCTTCACCTCATCAGCTTCAGCATTTCTCCCTTGTACAGTGGGGGTTCTAGAGTAAATCAGTCTGACTCCAGAGGGTTTTTCTCTTTACTCTGGTTTTATTTTTCCTTATTTACAGTGTGGGCCTTGGGGTAGGCCCAGGACGTTCCCTTAAGCAACATAATCCCTCCCCCCCACCCCCCGCCCAACTCACAATCCAAACAGAAATACCTTTCCCTGGCCCCTTTTTGGGGTGTTACCCGACCATGCGGGCTCCTAGATGCCAGTCCTTCCCCAAGAAGCTCTTAACTTAGTTTCTTTCTCTATAGGGAGGAGAGCAGCCTTCCACCCAGAGGAAGTCCTTCCTTCCTGCTGCCACTATCCCTGCTGCAGCTTGTTTCTCATCTCTCCCCTCCTGTCTCTCACCAGAAGAGGATTTTTCAAAGGTGATTGGCAGCTATTAACTGGCCTCAGGTGTCTCCAGGTAACATGAGGTAACTTTTTTTCAGCTCACAGGGAACAGGGCCTTCACTATGCTAGGGCTAATATATCCACCCCCCACCATCATCCTGTGTCTGTCAGGGCTGACTTTGTCATACATCCCTTTTCTTACAGATGAGGAGACGCAGAGGTGAAGGGACTTTCCCAGCGTTGAGCTAAAAGCCACTCCCAGACTACGTCTCTGAGTATGTACCTAGGGTCTCGGATGGGCATGTACTCGGGGCAGCTAGCCCTTCCTGTCACTTGTGCTGCCTCATCCACATTCTGTTTTGAGCAAGTTAGCGCAATGAGAGCTGGCATAAGTATGTCTCCTCAATCTGGGAATCACACCCCCAACTCAAGCGCAGACATACCCCAAGTGCCTCTCAGTGGTGACATCTACTGGTAGAGACATTATCTGTTGTGAAGTGGCCCTAAATTATAAGGTTTTCATTCATTTGTACCCAGCTCCATGCTGGAAGCTATTCATGCACAGTTGAAAGCCATAATCTGGTAGAAATACAACACCTGGGAACAACGTCAGGCTTGATAAAGCCCTGGCTGGGATGATTTAGTTGGGGATTGGTCCTGCTTTGAGCAGGGGGTTGGACTAGATGACCTCCTGAGGTCCCTTCCCACCCTGATATTCTATGATTCTATGAACACTTGTATTATTATGGAATAGTACGGAATTATTGGGAGGAAGCTTAATCCAGTGAATTGAGTTAGAACTGAGAAATTGGGGTTGGGAGAGGAGGGTTCCACTAGACTCTGCCCTTGGTTTGCTGTGGGATTATGAGCAAGTCACTTTTGCCTTTGCCTAAGTTCACATCACCTGTAACACTGGAATCATAGCGCTCCAGCAATGCCAGTGCACTGCTGCTGCAGTGCTGTAAATGCAGACAACCCCTAAAGCACCTCACTTAGGACCACATGTCCTTCAAAGAGTAGCTGTTTTGTAATACAAAGAAACTGCAAAGGTTTATTTACCAGATGAAGGACAGTGTCTTAACCAGCGCAAAGTAACAGGTGTCTAGGTGCTTATACATCACTGACCCCTAATATGTTAAGCCAGTAGTATCTTTCAACATAAAAGGCATATTACCATGAGAGATCCGGTTTAATTGATTGGAACAGCAGGATTGAGCTCTACATTGTTTTTTCTGTTTTTTTTTTTTAAATCTGTCATGAACAAAATAGTTTGGGGCCATATGGTGTGATCTGACAAAACTCCCATTAACTTCACTGCTCCAGCATCATGGTCATATTTAGGAGTACTATTGAATGATGCTGATAAAGATGCATGAAGCACCACTGACAAAATAGCTTGATAGCATAAAGTACTATGTCCTTTCTTCTCATGCAGTGGAGATTAATGAGGTCCTGGAGAACTTGCATCATAGGACCAAGAAACTCCCTGTAGATCCCATTTTGGAATTGCTCCTCTCGAGAGGGAGTTTCTAAGGCCTCTTGGGGTATGTTTACATAGCAAAGAAAAACCTACAGCTGGTCTGGGCCAGCTGATTCAGGCTCGCAGGGCTGTTTCATTGCTGTGTAGATGTCTGGGCTTGGGCTGGAGCCCGGGCTTAAGGACTTTGCAGGGTGGGAGGGTCCCAGAACCCAGGCTCCAGCCCAAGCCCAGAAGTCTACACAGCAATGATACAGTCCCCCAGCCTGAGCTCTGTGAGCCCGAGTTGGCTGGCATGGGCCAGCTGCAGGTTTTTCTTAGTTGTATAGACATACCCTTAAACAGTCTGAAACCTCTGTTTTAATCTGAGAAGATACAATGCTTGAAGGCATTTAGAATTAAAACACTTCTTTTTTTAATAAAAAGTGTTATTTATAAATCTTCACTATGGCTTGGGAATTTATTCTTTTGAAGAAAATTCCTTCTGGCAGCATTTGAAGCTTTCTAAATGTTTTGTTTTCAGTTCTAAAATGTCTTGAGTATGGATGATGTATGTTTAAAAAACCCTGACATTTAAACACACTTTGAAGTGTAGATGCACTCATTATTTCACTGACTCTCATTTTTCGTAAACATGAGGATCCGGGTTAATAAATGACCATGCTATTTTTATGGGGGCAGGAGGAAGGAAACATTATTTTTCTGTTAATTTTGTGGGTTTGGGGGAATCTTCTCTTCTCTTCTCTTCCAGGTTGTAGACCAAATCCTGCTCCTTGCCTAGGTAGACTTCTATTCTGTTGCACCATTGGCCAGTCATTCCCCTTGAGTCTGTCATGAAAAGTAATGCCAATGAACAAAACTTCATTTTAAGAGTTTGAAACACAGATATTCTTCGGGAATCCAAACTTGAAATCACAGTACATTCGGTTGAGTGAGATCCTGCAAAACTCTCCAATTAGTTCTGTTGACCTGTGTCACTCTTTAATTGATACAGTAACACCTTAATGCTTTTTTTTCCCCTTGGAATAATTGTAGACATTTTTAATCAAAATTTTCCATTGGATTTTCCACACTCAAAAATGCAGATGGTGCCAGTAATCTAGGGGTCAGATTTCCAAATGTGTATGTTAAAGCATGTGAACAGACGTTTGGCATACGCAGCCAATGATTTACACACACACAGGTATGTCTGCCTAGGAGCCCTACAAGGGCATTGGAATCTGAACATGCCCAAGTAAAAGCACATGTGCACTTCAGCACATGCATGTTTGAATATCTGGATGTTGATGTTCATTACCTAGCCCATTATTTTACCAGGGGTATTTTCAGTGTCCCTGAGCCTCTAACAAGAAATACCACAAGTGTGATAACTTTTACTACTTGACTTTAATAGCACCACTGTCAGTTCTTTAAAAGTCAGTGAGGATTTTTCTTCATTCTAAGTGCTTTCTGAAGCATCAGGTTCTTGTGTTTTCTTTTGTTAAAGAGCATGTTGGTTCATTTCTGTTATGTGATTAAATATTTCTGTGGCACCTACTCCCATAGTGTCTTGATACCTTCCAATACATGTAAAACAAACAAAAAAATAATCCACACGTTGACTTAATAAAGACGTGTCAGCCCAATATTCTGCACATCATGTTTACGCAGGTTTCCATGGTATTTTTCTGTCTTGCTTGAATAGCTTGCTAGTTATTGTTATCAAATAGAGGAAATAGTACGAGGGAATGAAAGTCTGAGATTAGTAATGTTAATGCACACAAACACTTTGGAGGGAAGAGAGAGATTTGGAATTCTGTATTTTCCTGTGTGGAAGATATAGAACTAAAGGTAAAAAATAAGCTCTCTGGTCAGCAGAGGGCTGCTTTCTAGCTATATACTATGGCAACTCCAGCAAGGTGGGGCCAGACTCTGAAAATCTGGAGTAACACTATTCAAGTCAAAATTTTTGTCTGATGTACCAGATCAAAATCTGGCACTATGGAATCACTCCTGACTCAGCAGCCAATTTGGAAAAATACATAATAGCAAAACTCTATTCTTATGGCTCCCCAGAGACTGCTGAAAAAGTGGCAATAGCTCCCAGCTAAATTTATATAAAAAATCTGGTTCATTGCCTGGTTTAAATTTTTAACTTCCTGTGAATGCTGTGATCTGGTAGGGCAGAGAAGGGCATGGATCCCTCTCGCTGAATTGAGCAATAAGAATGTGAAAACTTCATCTCCTAAACCACAAGCACATTATTGCACATGTGGTGATTGTATTTCAATCCTAGAAACTGAACTTTATGATGTTTTCCTTATATTTATTTAATGTCAACCTTGTTTTGCATTTGTCAAAGTCTTTTGCTAAATGGTGAAATATAGAATCAGTGTGCCTACCACTTGCTTTATCACAGACTCCAAATTTTCAGCATCAGTTCCCGCTCAAACTGCATTTGTGTATTGGCTGGGGTGAGAAGGGGGGGGGGGGAAACGGGACACATGGACTTTTATCACAAGTTGGGGAACGGGAGGGAAAATTTTTTATGTAATGTCAATTCTGGAGCTTGGAGAGTGAGTCACCACAAATTTTAAACTCTGGTAGACACCCAAAGGCTTTCTTGGAAAATGCCTGTTATATTCACTATCATTCCTCAATTGGACTGAAGATTAAATGCAAGCCTGAGAGTAGCACAAATTATAGCTGATGCAATTTTATCTAAGGGTGAGACAGAAAGAGCAGAAAAAGCTTGATCTCTGCTCCCAGAGAGCATTTCCCCCTTGAGCAGGTCTTCCTTTGGCTTTTTAGATTTAGGCTTGTGAAACTAGAAACAGCAATTCACATTTTCAGAAGTAACTAGTAGGGCTGTCAAACGATTAAAAAAACGAATCCCAAGATTTAAAAAAAAAATAGTGGCGATTAATCGCAGCTATAATGGCACTGTTAAACAATAATACAATGCCATTTATTTAAATATTTTTTGTGGGGGGAGGAGAGAAAAGTGAATATGTGTTGGGGCAGTGCTATCTCTTTAAGCAGAGCACTCACCAGCCTGCATGCTTTTCCAGCCAGCAGCGGCTGCTGTTGGAAGCACTTGTTCCTGAGCCAGCAGCAGCAACAGCAGATAGGCTCCCCCTGTTCCCTGACTCCAGGTCAGCAGTGACTGGGTACCCTGGCAGGGGGAGGAGAGGACACCCAGACATCAGCCTCCCCACCCCCACTCTGTGCAACAGACAGGAGGCAGGGTTCCGGTCCAGAGCTACTTGGCCAGGGGTGATTCCATGGAGATAGGAGGAGGCAGGGCAGCAGTAGAGCAGGGCAGCGGGAGGAAGGGCACCCCTGCCCCGGAGGCAAACAGCAGCACCTCCCTGAGCATGGCGCCCTGGTGCACGATTAATGCTAGTTTAAAAAAAAGGGTTAATTTGTTTTGAGTTAATCGCATGCATTAACTGCGATAAATTGACAGCCCTAATTATTATTTTTGATTACAAATATTTGCACTGTAAAAAAGATTAAAAAAAATAAGTACAATCTATAAGTGGAAGCATGAAGAGGCATATGAATGTTTAGCATACCTGGCACATAAATACCTTGCAACACCAGCTACAACAGTGCCATGCGAACACCTGTTCTCACTTTCAGGTGACCTTGTAAATAAGAAGCAGGCAGCATTATCTCCTGTAAATGTAAACAAACTTGTTTGTCTTAGCAATTGGCTGAACAAGAAGTAGGACTAAATGGACTTGTAGGCTCTAAAGTTTAACCTTGTTTTGTTTTTGAGTGTGGTTATGTGAAAACAAATAATTCTACACTTGTAAATTGCACTTTCACAATAAAGAGATTGCACTACAGTATTTGTATGAGGTGAATTGAAAAATACAATTTCTATCTTTTTTACAGTGCAAATATTTGTGATAAAAAATAATATAAAGAGAGCACTGTACATTTTGTATTATGTGTTGTAATTGAAATCAATCTATTTGAAAATGTAGAAAAACATTCAAAAATAAACCGAAATTGGTGTTCCATTATTGTCTAATAGAGATTAAAACCAATTAATTGTGACAAATTTTTTTAATCTAGTTAGTTTTGTGTTAATCACTTGAGTTAACTGCAATTAATTGACAGCCCTAGTTACCAGTAGCCTCCATTTTTGGGTTCCAAATGCATCAAACAGGCCTGTTGTCAGAGAACAAGTGTTCAGTAAGTTGGGGACTCAAAGCATCTAGTCACAAGTTTGAAAATGTAGGTGCTTTTTTGGTCCATTTCCCACCCTGGTTTCTTACCATATTTGCACAGCTGTTCAACTCCTGTGTATGTACACATGATATTGTCTAAGTTTTCATCATAATGCTTTAGATATATAGGAAACATGGCGATAGCTTATTGAGTAAACAGTTACTTCTATTCACATTGCATCATCATAATTTAATATGTTGACAAGTACTGAGCTCTCAGTATTTAAACACCAACAATACCACCCTCACACTGACAAATATTCCTAACCCTTCTATACCGAACATAGGGCATTGTGTTATTCTCTTCATTAAGGCACGGATCTAACACAACAACCACCAGCTCCAGATACAGTATCTTCTCAAATTCTTCCATGAAGCAGTAAGCCTTTACCCTGCCCTAACTGTAACTCAGAGGGTAGTCAATGCAGTGCAGCCCATCAAGCAGTAGTTCTGAAGGGCTAGATTGAAACTGCTGTTTATAGTGAAGTTTGAGTGAGCCAGGTTCTTTGGGGAACTGTATATAGGACCGCTCACATGGTGGAAGTCCAGTTGTATTTCTGTCTTTAGTTGGTGGTGACTGAAGGCTGAGTTTAGCACAGAAGAAGCCTCTTTCATGTAGATTCTCCTAAAGAGAGTCTGCATTTCAATTAAGCTCTCTGATACATGTGGAAGAATAAGGGGGGGAAATGTTTCTCTCTGTGTACACGTCTGACTCTGACCGTACTTCCTCCATATTTCCCCTAATTCTGGAAACTGTTTTGTTCTTATAAATTAGCTCATTTAATTGTGACAGTCTAGTTTTTAGAAGAGGAAATTTGTTTTCCTTGAATTGATAGGCCTCAGAAATGATGCAACAACAGACCTATCTTGCCTATTCCTGGCAGAGGCCAATAACTTCCTAATTTCTGTTGGAAATTTCCTCAGTGGGTGAAAACTGTTATATTTTTTCTACAGTGAGCCTCGCATAGTATCCTGTTTTTAAAAGGTACATGACTTCCCTTCCAAATTTGAAATAGTGCTTGAATATGCTATCGTCTCATAGGACAGAAGAGACATGACCTAGTTTGTATAAATATAGAGGTGATTCTCTGATGAGACTATTCGACACAGAGAGATTATTGGACACATAGTGCTGGCTGCTCATCTCACACTAGAAATGAATAGACTACCCCACTGCCATTTGGATAAGTCTGCCATCCTTCCGGGGCAGCAGTCACATGCAGAATGTATGCTATAGCCAATTATGCCATATCAGTTAGCAGCACTAGATGGTGCTGTGAGGGGATGGAAGGCAAATGTGCAAAGGGGTAGAGGTCACAACCTCATTTAGTTTGTGGGATCTGACAACATCAACAGAGGAGGTGGCATGCCAGCAGGCAGGCCCGCCAACATAAATTCTGGGTCCCAGGGCCAAGGTTGTCCCTGGACGGGGCAGGGCCTGGGACAGAAGTGATGAATCTGTCACTTCTGGGACCGACCATGCCGGCCTGCGGAGGCCCCCCAGTGTGTGGGGCCCAGAGTGGTCTTGTGCGTCTAGGTGCCCTGCAGCCAGCCAGGGCAATTTAAAAGGGCCCAGGGCTCCTGGCCACTGCTGCTATGGCGGCAGCGGTGGTAGCCTCTTGGTCCTTTTAAATTGCCCGGGCCCCTGAGAGATGAAATTGCCTGGCTCCATGCTGCGTGTATGATCAATACTGATCTTTGAGTCAGCAAATATGTCCACTTGAAAGTAAACAACACATGTAGAACATTCTGAGTGGAGCATGGGCTGACTGGGGCATCTTGACCCTGCTGAAGGACATCATGCAGGGGACTGAAGTGAATGATTGATAAGGGAGTGAATGTGGGGTGATTTTCAGTTGGCACCATTCTGCAGTCTCCTTCTAAAGTATTAATTGGATAAAAATTTGTAACCACATGCTCACTGGGCGTGCTTTTAAGAAATTTGACTCCTTTGAGGAAAAAAAAAGTATAAAAATCAAGCAAATTAAATTACTTGGTTGGGATTCCTTAACTGACACTTGAAGAAGCTTGCAATGCCGCTAGACAGAGTACCCAATCACTCCGCTACGTGGGCTCAAGTAGGACTGTGAACCAGAGGGGTCTCAAGGCAACCGAGGCTTTGCTTCGGGGGAATATGAGACAGACCAGAGGGCTGAGAAGAACAGACAAGGAGAAAAGAAGCCATCTAAAGAATTGGTAACCACTTTCTCTGTTTGCCAAGCAGGAACTGCTAGTTCCCCAAGACAAACTGCCATTGCAGTCAGTGGGAGGTTAGCCTGGGGTGTCAGGGACTGCAGGGGGACTCCAGACACTACAGGTACAGCACACCTAGATGGTGAATCCTCCCACCCATCACCAAACATCTCTGAAATAAATAGGATGAAATTCAATAAGATCAAATGTAAAGTACTCCACATAGGAAGGAACAATCAATTGCACACATACAAAATGGGACTGCCTAGGAAGGAGTACTGCAGAGAGGGATCTGGGGGTCGTAGTGGATCACAAGCTAAATATGAGTCAATAGTGTAACACTGTTGCAAAAAAAGCAAACATCAATCTGGGATGTATTAGCAGGAGTGTTGTAAGCAAGACAAGAGAAGTAATATTTTTCACTCTACTCTGTGCTGATTAGGCCTCAACTGGAGTATTGCGTCCAGTTCTGGGTGCCACATTTCAGGAAAGATGTGGACAAATTGGAGAAAGTCCAGAGAAGAGCAACAAAAATGATTAAAGGTCTAGAAAACATGACCTATGAGGGAAGATTGAAAAAAGTGGGGCTGTTTAGTCTGGAGAAGAGAAAACTAATGGGGAACACAGAATAACAGTTTTCAAGTACACAAAAGCTTGTTACAAGGAGAAGGGAGAAAAATTGTTCTCTTTAATGTCTGAGGATAGGACAAGAAGCAATGGGTTTAAATTGCAGCAAGAGAGGTTTAGGTTGGACATTAGACAAAAATTCCTAACTGTCAGGGTGGTTAAGCACTGGGATAAATTGCCCAGGGAGGTTGTAGAATCTCTGCCATTGGGGATTTTTAAGAGCAGGTTAGACAAACACCTGTCAGGGGTGGTCTAGATAAGACTTAGTCCTGCCTTGAGTGCAGGGGACTGGACTAGCAGACTTCTTGAGGTCCTGTCCAGTCCTACGATTCTATGATTCTACATTGTGCAAGGGGGCTTCAGCAGCTGAGTACCTGGGAGAAGAAAACCCTTTTGCTAAACGGTTCCATGTACTATCTTCAATGGAACGCTCTTTACATGGGTCCCAGAGGTTCACAGTGAAACCTGACTATGCAGCCTGTAGGATTCTCACAGAGGAGTTTCCTGTTCAGTCACTTGTCAGCCACGTGTATTGATCTTTGACATTCCCCTTTTCCATGTCCAGTTCAGACTCCTCCTTGCCACCAAAGTTAGCATATCTCCCAATGTCTCCTCCTCCCATCACGCATTCCATTGCCGCCACATCTTATAGCAACCCCCGCAGCAGGTAAGAGACAGAACCCAGTGTCCAGCAACCTCAGCTGAGCATCCATTTTCTATTCACTCTATCAGATGGACCCTGTGCTTATGTTGTTGGTGATAGTAAATATGGCAGGCGACCAGCTTGGCTTAATGGTGAAATCCTAGCGGATCTTAAACATAAAAAAGAAGCTTACAAGAAGTGGAAGGTTGGACATATGACCAGGGAAGAGTATAAAAATATTGCTCGGGCATGTAGGAATGTTATCAGGAGGGCCAAATCGCACCTGGAGCTGCAGCTAGCCAGAGATGTCAAGAGTAACAAGAAGGGTTTCTTCAGGTATGTTGGCAACAAGAAGAAAGCCAAGGAATGTGTGGGCCCCTTACTGAATGAGGGAGGCAACCTAGTGACAGAGGATGTGGAAAAAGCTAATGTACTCAATGCTTTTTTTGCCTCTGTTTTCACTAACAAGGTCAGCTCCCAGACTGCTGCGCTGGGCATCACAAAATGCGGAAGAGATGGCCAGCCCTCTGTGGAGATAGAGGCGGTTAGGGACTATTTAGAAAAGCTGGACGTGCACAAGTCCATGGGGCCGGACGAGTTGCATCCGAGAGTGCTGAAGGAATTGGCGGCTGTGATTGCAGAGCCACTGGCCATTATCTTTGAAAACTCGTGGCGAACCGGGGAAGTCCCGGATGACTGGAAAAAGGCTAATGTAGTGCCAATCTTTAAAAAAGGGAAGAAGGAGGATCCTGGGAACTACAGGCCAGTCAGCCTCACCTCAGTCCCTGGAAAAATCATGGAGCAGGTCCTCAAAGAATCAATCCTGAAGCACTTAGAGGAGAGGAAAGTGATCAGGAACAGCCAGCATGGATTCACCAAGGGAAGGTCATGCCTGACTAATCTAATCGCCTTTTATGATGAGATTACTGGTTCTGTGGATGAAGGGAAAGCAGTGGATGTATTGTTTCTTGACTTTAGCAAAGCTTTTGACACCGTCTCCCACAGTATTCTTGTCAGCAAGTTAAGGAAGTATGGGCTGGATGAATGCACTATAAGGTGGGTAGAAAGCTGGCTAGATTGTCGGGCTCAACGGGTAGTGATCAATGGCTCCATGTCTAGTTGGCAGCCGGTATCAAGTGGAGTGCCCCAAGGGTCGGTCCTGGGGCTGGTTTTGTTCAATATCTTCATAAATGATCTGGAGGATGGTGTGGATTGCACTCTCAGCAAATTTGCAGATGATACTAAACTGGGAGGAGTGGTAGATACGCTGGAGGGGAGGGATAGGATACAGAAGGACCTAGACAAATTGGAGGATTGGGCCAAAAGAAATCTGATGAGGTTCAATAAGGATAAGTACAGGGTCCTGCACTTAGGACGGAAGAACCCAATGCACAGCTACAGACTAGGGACCGAATGGCTAGGCAGCAGTTCTGCGGAAAAGGACCTAGGGGTGACAGTGGACGAGAAGCTGGATATGAGTCAGCAGTGTGCCCTTGTTGCCAAGAAGGCCAATGGCATTTTGGGATGTATAAGTAGGGGCATAGCGAGCAGATCGAGGGACGTGATCGTTCCCCTCTATTCGACATTGGTGAGGCCTCATCTGGAGTACTGTGTCCAGTTTTGGGCCCCACACTTCAAGAAGGATGTGGATAAATTGGAGAGAGTCCAGCGAAGGGCAACAAAAATGATTAGGGGACTGGAACACATGAGTTATGAGGAGAGGCTGAGGGAGCTGGGATTGTTTAGCCTGCAGAAGAGAAGAATGAGGGGGGATTTGATAGCTGCTTTCAACTACCTGAAAGGGGGTTCCAAAGAGGATGGCTCTAGACTGTTCTCAATGGTAGCAGATGACAGAACGAGGAGTAATGGTCTCAAGTTGCAGTGGGGGAGGTTTAGATTGGATATTAGGAAAAACTTTTTCACTAAGAGGGTGGTGAAACACTGGAATGCGTTACCTAGGGAGGTGGTAGAATCTCCTTCCTTAGAGGTTTTTAAGGTCAGGCTTGACAAAGCCCTGGCTGGGATGATTTAACTGGGAATTGGTCCTGCTTTGAGCAGGGGGTTGGACTAGATGACCTTCTGGGGTCCCTTCCAACCCTGATATTCTATGATTCTATGATTCTATGATTCTATGAAGGGCCCAGGTTCAATCCCTACCAATTCCAAAGGTATCTATATGCGAGTGTTGTTTTACTTACCCAGCACTTCAGGGCTACTGTGCTGCACCAGGTCTGGCCACCTCTGTGATGTAACCCCATTGCCACCTGAAGACATGGCATATCAGGAAAATCTACAGCTCTCATTTGGTGTTGGTTTCTATGACCGATGGTGAACCTCAGTCAGACCACAGAAAGAAAGGTCGGTGTCCTCCAGGGACATCGCTGGAGTTTGTCTCTCTCCTCTGCCCCTCCCACACAAAGGACTTTCAAAAGATGCCCCCAGTTCAGAGGAGGCCAGTTTGGGTGGGATTACTGGCTCCAAGAGGAGGCAATATTTCTCTCTGCTCTGTGGAGATTCCCATGGGAAAAGAAGTTGATGGTGGGAATGGGAAGCAGTACAAGCACTACCATTCAGCCCTGGAATGGCAGGAAAGCAGGATCTTGGGAGCCCAGTGGTCGGTTTGTCCTGCTGGAGAGCAGGAAAGGGCCTCAGAGAAATTGTATGGCAGACAATAATCTCTATTTTGGCTGAAACCTATTATAGGAAACAGGTTCAAGGACACCTCTTCTGAGGACACTTTTCCTGGTAATGAAACAAGGATGGCACAGTGATAAAGATGTCTGTATCTCGGGGCTGAGATCCAGGAAAGGGGGCAGCTCCCAGTCACTCTATGTAGCAAGGGCTGATTGCCTTCCATAGAGCCCCAGTTGCCCACATGAGTGAAGGGGTCTTGCCTCCACAAGGGGGGAGGGGTCTTCTATCTAAACATCATGGAGATGCAGCAATTCTTGGTTTGATTTGATGAGATCACTTGTCCCCACTCCTCTCTGAGCTGGGCAGGCTGCAGGCTGCACATGTGTGGGAGGATGGGACAGATCCCAGAGCCTGCAAGACAGAGTGGGGAGGAAGCTCCTGTTCATTTCATGCTCAAGATCCCATAGAAGAAGTGCCAAAGGGAGAGGGACAATAAAGGGAAAGAGGTGAAGTTACCATTGTGGGGAAGGCACTGGAGTGGGACACAGTTCAGTTCCCAGCTCTCCCCCAGGTTTTTGGGTGGGGTCTAGGACCTATCACTTAATCACCCTAATTCTCTGTCTGTGAGATGGGGATAATAGTTTCCTTCCTCTGAGGTGGGGTTGGGAAAAGAATCCCATTGTCTGTGTGGGGCTCAGACACTCTGGGGATGGATTGTGCCAGGGTTAGGGACCAGAACTGGAGTTGTACCTTACAGCCAGGGGAGGAGGATGGGGACAGAAAGTCAAAGAACAGGGAATGGGGCAGGGATTCCTGCCACAGAGTGGCTCCATGCTCCTGTCAATGCCAAGGGTTTGGTATCTCCCCTTCATCAGATCATTTCCTACCTGTTCTTCCTTGCCTGATTTCCAGTGAGACAGAAGGTACCTGCAGTAGGGAGTATGGGCTCCAGGAGGTTGAGTTCTCCAGTCTAACACAGGTCCTGTAGCACTTCAGGCATCTGTCTGAAGGATTGGAGGGCTTGACATTTCCCTGCAGCTGTGAGGACAAGAACCTGTGAGATCTGCTGGTCTCTGGGCACGGACTGGAGTGGGATTAACTGTACCCCCCACCCCAAATCAGGAACATTTTCTATCTCTCTATCTCCCCAAAACAACAGGGTTCCTCAGATGGACTCCCTTGCCCCCAGCACCTTCACCTAGCTAAGGCAGTGACTGTTCCTCCCATCCCACAGGAGAGAGTGGAGTCCTCTATATAGTCACTGCCCCCTCCTCTCTTTCTGTTCTGCCTCTGAACTCATACATCCATCACGGCCCAGTGTGACGCTCATGTTCAAAATTGCCCCAGGCAGGTTCAGGGGAGGTGGCTGTAGCTGAAGGGTCAGGAGGGCTTTTGGCAACAGTGAAGTGGAAGGAAGGGAGGTTGAGACCTTTCCCTGAGTGGCCTCCAGTGACTAACGTTGCAGCCATGAAACAGCCGTGCCAGTGAATGTGGCTAGATGGGCAGCTCCCAGTAGGCTAGCTCGTCAGACCTATGGGGCACCCCTCCTTCTCCTGTGGGACCGATGTGGGTAGAGAGTTTAAGGCACAGAAGAGGTGGGACTTAGCTGTGATGAACATCCAGGATTTTTTACAGAGGTTCCTGGGCATAGGCAGACCCTTGTGATTTTCTCAGCTCCCATTTAAATATTGTGTGTGATGACACTAAGCAGCATTATCCGTCTTCCCCAAACTCATGGCTTGGACTGTAGCTGGAGGGGCCGGTGCTTGCACTGCAGGGGGGCTGCTGGTTACAGGATTCTGCTCTCTAGTCTGCCCCTTGGGGGATATGTGCTGTACATATGAGCCCCTCCCATTCCCCAGGCTGCTGAAACATGGTCGCCTGGGTGGAATATGAGATTCATTGACTTAAAAGCTTTAGAAGGGGTTTGGCTGCTCTCAGGATTCTGCCCATGTTCTTTGGGTTATGTCCCATAATTGTCCCACTAGACTGCAAGATAGTGGCAATACGGTCATTGCTGGCCATATCCTCTGTCTCCTTCCTGATGTTCATGATTCAGAGGTTCAGAATCTTGACCCCCTTCCCCAACTCAAAAGTACTTTATGGGACAAAAGGAGTGATTAAGATAATCCTTCTCACCCCTGCAATAATCTGTGTCCATAGAAAGGCTGATTCCACATGGATCTTCCAGTTTCTCTGAGTTTCCCTAGGAAGGAGCTAGTGACTCTTCTCTGAAGACAATCTCCTGGCTCTCACAGGGGTTTGAGGCTCTCTCCCCCCAAACCAGCCTGGCAATCCGTGGATAGTGCTGAATAGAATCATGCAGAGACCTGAGGTGGGAATCCCAGATCCTCTGCCTGAGTGGCCCAGTGGGGTCCTAGCTTGGAGGACACAATTGACTTGTTGACTGTCTGTGTCAGAGTTAAATAAAATCATATATATTGTAAGGAAATAAATGCCACATTAATTGTAGATTCCTGCTGTATATTTCTTCTTGTTCTCTGTTGGGTATGTGTGTGAGAGAGATTTATTTCTTTTATAGACTTATTTTTATTTCTGTGCCAAATTTGGGTTCTTGCAGGCTGAAGGAGTCTAACCACTTTGATGCACATTTATCTTTCACAGCAGACATGATGAG
Organism: Lepidochelys olivacea; assembly: GCF_965140295.1. Taxonomy (NCBI): domain Eukaryota; kingdom Metazoa; phylum Chordata; order Testudines; family Cheloniidae; genus Lepidochelys; species Lepidochelys olivacea. The sequence continues at coordinate 171,977,493 of NC_140412.1, read as the reverse complement.
GTTTATTTTTCCAATAATACACAAGAATAGGAGTATTATCCTACTCCCATTGAAATAACTGGAAAAACACCACAGTCTTCAGTGGGAGCACAATTGGATCTACATTGTTTAGTTTAGACTTATACAGAACAATATCCCCTAGTAACGTGACTTTATCATAGCTCTTCCCATGGAGAACCCCTTAGCATTCACAGAACTCGGCCTATTTTGTTACTAGTTGACAATGACAGGCTGCAGAAGAAAGTAAACACATAGCTTATTTTCTTGTGCCCTAGTGTGTTTTACACTCTCTAGTTAGATCTGCCTCAGGCACTTTGCATAACCATCTTACATAATCCTGTTATGTAGATATTTAAAACGCCTTGAAAGGCAATCCGAATTCATCTGTCCTCTTTGTCAGTCTGTGTGTAGGCCCAAAAGAAGCATCGAAGAAAGTATGTTGTTCTCCCGTCATCGGCCAAATGTTGTTAAACTCCATAGACAATGATGAGTCCTTTTCCAGCATTACCGTGAACCCAAGCAGTTTGATTTCATAAGTGCATGTGAAAGGGTAGAATTAATCAGCCCAGCTGCTGCATGTCATTGCTGGAGTTTCTCCATAAAGTCACCTCTGTATGTCTAATCATTTCGTAATGACCCACTTAACTCCCTTTTCCCCCTACATTCATTAGTCCTGTTTTCTGCTTCAGCTATATCTTCTTCCTAAGTCTCTTGCTACAGAAATGCAGAATTACTAACTGCTGCTCTGGATACTAAGTGACTGAGACACAGGTTCATCCTGTGATCAAGAGAGATTTATTAGAACAATAATTTGACTTCAGCATCCAAGAAAATAAACTGCAACCCAGGTTTGTACTTTTATTTCTTTTCTCTCGTGTCATCTGAAGGCTACACACGCAAAAAATAAGGAAGTGAAGGTTTGGATATTCATATACTAAAGGGCTCGTGGGATCCTTGCAAACATGTTTCCATGGACTGCTCTAGTGTCCAAGGCAATGTACACTTCTTCAGTTCCTAGTTTCATCGGTAGGAAGCGTAAGAGACGCTTTTCTTGCAGTATTGCTGGAGCAATGCTGAGGTATAGGTGTCACAATATCAATAAGAAGCTGTTTACTGAAGCATTCCAGCCCAAATCTGCAACATCAAGAAGTTCAGGTAGTTGAAATAGCTTTGGAGACACACCCACAACTTCAGATCATTATCCAAACTGAGCCAAAGTACTAGTTGACAATTGATCTACTCCTCCTGCTTTAGACAGCATGGTTGTATCCTCAAATGGTGTAAATTGGCATAGTGCTATTTACTTCAACTGAGCTGTGACCATTCAGACCAGATCTGGCCACTTCTATCCCTGCAGATTTAATTTTGTCTAGTTTATAAATGGTTTGTCCATCTATTGTCCTATGTGAATTATTGCAGGTAATGTTATACCACTTTAAAGATGGTCTAATAATAATGTGTAGTTAGAGGAAGCTTTGACTCATGGACACAGCACTAGCCTGGGAATCCGGAGACTCTAACACTGGCCCGCTCGGTGACCATGGGCAAGTCACTGCAACTCTTTGCCTCAGTTTCCCCATTTATAAGAAAAGCATGATGTAAGAGCTAGGTATACCTGCCTCTGACTGGTGTTCCTTTTACAGCTTACAGAATCAGACTCTCCATACTATAGAAATAAAACAAAGCAAATAAGGTTAGTTTTCTTTTCTGTGCTGATAAATGGGTTTCCCTACCCACCCTTTATTTTCAAGAAATATTTTTGGTTATAGCATTGTACAGTTAAAGTACTGTTCTTTGAAATGCTTTTGCATTCAATTGCTTTTAACTACAGCAGTAGAAACTAATGATTATTCAGTGCTGGTAATAATTTCCCTTTCATAGTATTCAGCATAACATTGTATTGTTATTTATGCTCAGCTGCAGTTAACATGAGAATAAAACACTTGCTCTTAAAAAAATACAACCCTCTCATCTCCTTTGCTCTACCACAGCCTCGACTGTTTGGTTCCATTGGTCTCTCCCTTGTGAGGAACACGAGGGGACACTGCACAGCTCTTTCATTAGACCTAGAAATGGGTTGGATCCAACTATCCCTGAACAATGGCTCTGGGATCATATTTTGCAGCTTGACCCCCTCTTTAAATGAAAGCAGATTCCACTCCATTTAAAATTGAACTTAAGGCCCTGCTGCTGGGGTGGCACTTTGACTTATGCTTTGGAGGGCCTTGTTACGTGAGTAACCTTCCACCTGAGATAGCTAACCAAGGTAATATAATCACAAGTAGAGCTGGGCAAATCCTGTACAAACAGACAGAGGATTATTTGTTCCAGTTCTTAAACAAATCTACTTGGAATGTGCCTGTTGCCGGATGGACAGGCCCTTATGTGATTTGGACTCAGCCCCCCTGTGCCCTGTTAGGTGCTTCTCCAGGTGATGGGCTTTAAGGCAAATAAAAGGAAGGCTCCTGCATAAAAGCCAGAATCAGGGTAAAAGCTGTGAGAAGGCTTTTCTTACAGCCATATGAGTAGCAGATGGTGCTAGAAAAGGGGTCTAGACAGAGGTGCCTTTGAATGCACACAAGGAGCACATGCATCAAGTAAGAAGTTCCATGGTGTCATTTTTACGAACTAGCTCTTCAGAGCGGAATGACCCTCTAAAATTTAAATACTAAAAAGATACATCTTTCAAACCCTCTGAATAAAACTCTACTCACAAATTAGAAGGAATAACTTTGAGTGTATTGAAGGCCGATTTATGGGATTTTATTTGTCTCTTATTTTACCATTGTGGATTTCTTAACTTAAAGTTATTGATGGCTTTTTAAATACTGTAATTGCTTTTCTATTAGCAAAGTGAATATGTAATTGATTATTCCCCAAGTCAAAGATCTCTGTTTAAACTAGAGCTGACTAATCATAGGAACATTTCTCTCTCAAAAAAGCGCAACCCCCCCACCCAAAACAACCCCCTGACTCTTTTTGTTTTGCCCTCAAATTTTCAGAACTTGAAGTTTTAACCTGTCCAAGTATCCTCTAGTCTCTTTCACTCAACACAAGATTAACCTAATCAAATTCCCCTAAAACAAGAAATGCAATTTCCCCAGTATTGCAGAACACTCCTAATTCTTACCATTAAAGGAAACCAAATGTAGGGCTCCTTAAAACAAGAAGCTGGTTTTGCTGTCCTCTGAGATGGTGTGCAATGGGCTGGTGTTCAATTAAACACATTGTTACAGCACTGCATGTTATATTTGTAACTTTATTTGGCATGTGTCTCTCCAAATGCCCCATGACATTGCAGAAAAGTATCGCAAAACAGCACATTGTCTGCAGAATACGCTTCTAGAGTATGAGAGCATACGAGACACACGCAATTCATCTAAAAAGGCCTTGCTCTAGAACAAAATCCTCTGCTGGCTCATTTTGTACCTCTATAGCAGCTTCATATGAAGATATTAAAATACTCTACAAACAATTTAACTCAGAGCATCCCTGTGAGATAGGCCAGGAGGTATTGGTAAATCTGGCTTCTCCAAATCCTGGTTAAGCCATATTGTTGTTTGTTCAAATGTTTATGTGTTTTCAAGTTTGCATGGGTGGCACTGTAGAGCTGTGATGATTTGGGAAGCTGGCCATTCCTATATTTGAAGGAGTTGGTCTCACAGGGTTTGAAGTCTGTCTTCTAGAGCCTGTACTCAGCGAAGCAAGTACCCCATTATCTATTGTCCATAGTAGTCTTCAGGTCCTGAGACCATGGTTCCTAGTCCAGGAATGTAGTGTCAGAGCTTTATACGTCTACCATATTGAAGCATTAGGGGTGAAATCCCAGCCTCTATTGAAGTCAACACACAACACTCGTTGGGATCAGGGGTTTGCCTTAGGTGTTTTTGCATCATGCAAGTTTCTTTCCAGGTACAGATGGAATTCCATCCCCAGGAAGTTTTGGAATGAGACTATTTAATGTATTTTAAATGATTTGTGACTCTGTCCCCAGGCAAGTGGAGGATGAATATACAGCAATTCAGTATTCTTTTTGCTAAGAGAATGCTGTTGATTGAGTCATTTAAAGATTTCAGGATCTGTCTGGCTCGGTTACAGAGCAGTTGATGCTGGGTGCCAATAATTATGCATGTCTTGGAGTCAGATTTTTTTTCTGAATATAAAAATAATAGTTATGGTACAGAAGATTGGCCTTCTCCTAAAGGTCATTGGCTTGAATTCCATGCCGGTCAATAGCAATCCAAAGGCGATATCATCTGACTGCTGTTGAGTGGCATAAGTGAAATGAGTTTGTGGTTTTCAGTCGCTTGTAGCATGGGTCCCATAAACCATCCCCAGAATGGACGTCACTAATGGGAACTCTTGTTGGAAGTCTCAGCGAGGAGGCCAAAGACTGAATGGGCATGGTTGAGGTCCTATTGGAAACCAGGCACTCTTCATGACTGCACCTACTGTATAGGATGTTCAGAGTCCTGGGGAGTGCCCTCTAGGATCTGTAATTCCTCTCCAGTCCCCTCTTAGTATTATGTGGTGGTAACTGGAGCTTAGCCAGAACTGGAACTCTTCATCCAAACTATCCCTTAATCCTCAAAATTCAGTGACTTGAATAAAATGGGACCTGTATCTGAGTCAACAAGGTACAGTCTGGGAAACCTTAACTCAACCAGTGAGGTTTTAGAAAGGCAAAAGCTGGCTTTCTCAGTTCTAGTTTTTTAATCTATCTAAGCAAAACTGGACAGTTCCTGCTAAGGATTTTTTATTTAATTTTTGAGACTTGGAATATGTTAAAATCCAACACTGCCAGAGTCCAAGTTTGGGAACTTATGCAAACAAAAACAGAACAAAATTACGTGCAAGAAACTTTGAACTACAACTGCCAAGTTTTCACAGCTCTTACAGTAGTGTAAGGTCAGCCAAGTGTTAAATTATTTTAAGGGGAGAATATTTTAAAGTGCCGGACTCCTTTAAGTAGTGTCAGTTTTCTTTCAAATAGAGAGATTCTAGGAGGGAAGAGGACAAAGTGTAAACACTACTTCTCATCAGCATCTGTTTGTATGCTGAGTTTCCAGTTCCTCTTTTGTACTTGTATTCCAGTAGAATCTAGGAGGCCCAAACTGAGATCGGGTCCCATTGTGCCAGGCACTGTACATATGTTAAGACAGTTGATGTCCTACAGAGCTTGCAATCTAAATAGACAGGACTGACACTTACGATTGCAGAGAGAGCCTCTTAAACTATAAAGCAAGAATAAATCAGTGCAGCAATACATGCCTGAATCATCTGCAAATAGCTTAACATAACAGTTCTGAGTCCTGAACTTTTGGTGTGGTGGTAGCAATGTTGACAAACTTTCACAAGTAGGCTTCAGAACTAACAATTTCACTGATCAACATAGTTGATTTTATTATGATACCTGCATAATAAGAGACTGGCATCTCCTATTTGTATCATAAGTGGGGTGAAGCTTGGTTTGTGAGAAGAGTTTGGGATTGTATCACAACTTCTCCTCCTGCACCCAGCCATACTCTGTGTGCACACCACCCACTCTCAGAATCGTGCAGGGGAGTCTTTGGTGCATTATGGCTATATGTTGCTTTTGGTGGGTGAAAATCAGGTCTCCAATTAGCTCTCTGTTGGCTCCTCAGCTACCTATTTTGATTCGAGAGGAAGCAGCTAAGGCAGGCACACACATACGGTTCACCAGAGTGAGAGAGGTTTTTTGTTGGTTAGGGATGTGACAGAGGCTGGGAGAAATCCATTAGGGTGAGGGGGTGGTATGCTGAAGGCCACTGCACAGTGTGGATGCATTCCCAAGGATAGCTGGGAGGAGTAGAGATTGTTTGGTCTGTGGGGTTGTAAATGAGGTGGTTACAACATTCATAGCCTCGTATCATAGAGGTAGAGTCCTGGTCCCACTGAAATCAATGAGTTTTTTGTTATTGACTTCAAAGGAGGCAGGATTTCACCTCTGGGCTCTGGCAATAGCTAGATATTGAGAATGCAACATTAGGATTGGGGAATAACTTAAATTCCCAATTTAGTATCATTTCTCCATCCAAAAAAGTTCACTTGAGCTTTGAGTATGTATCAAAAGATTTACCCTCACTTACCTAGGCCCTTAACTACTTTTTGTGTGTCTTTAAACATTTCAGTTCATTTCTCAGAATGTGGTGACGATTTGAACTCATTACTCAAACACACATTCATATTGCTAACAAACTGAAGTTAAATACTATTTCATAATAACTGGAGACACTTGATGCCCTAAAACAATGTTTTAACTGTTGAAAATACAGAACTGAGACATTGCAATTTCACTATGGAACCAGAGTAGAAAAATGCAGACTTTTTTGGACTGATTTCAAGAAAGATAAGCAGGCATATAATCAAATCACCTCCTAGCCAACAAACCAAATCTGAACAGACTTTTAGAAAATGTTCCTGGTTTTTAATCTTCATGACTTCAGTACTGAGCATAACAGGAAAGAGCAGCCAAAATAGACTTCAACTTGGAAAGTAAAGTTTGCTGCTTCAAGTAGCCGAGACAATGATTGAGACAGGCTTGCTTATAAACTCGTTCAAAGGCCACAAAATGTAAGTCCATACAAGTCAGTGTGTGTATGGAATTTAGATTATACTTTCAAACTTCAAATCTAGAACAAGTATACATTGCTTGAAAAAGCTCTGTATATAAATCATTTTTGATAAATAGTGGGGGGGTGGCGGGCTGGATAGCTAAGGGAATTAATGGGTTACAGAACTCTTCATTATTAGCACATCTTTTCTGATCTCATTACTTTTTTGCACTGGTGTAGCTCAGGAGAAATCAGTGGAGCTACAGCAGTCTAAAACTGGTGTGAGATCGGACTCACCCATCAGAGTTTGGTGTGGGTCTCTGTTGACCAAAATTTGCTTCATTCTTGCTGATTGAAGAAACATCCTTCTGGGAAAGAGCTAGTTGTCTCAGATTTGTTTGCCAGGTGTCCATACAGTACCACAAACCCACTACCATTGACCCATACTGGCAGGCTTATTGGATATGCTGAGAGATCTCGTTTCTGCTCCCACTCTGTACTGCAAGCTCCTAGGGCAAGGCGCATGTCTTTTCTGCATAGAAAGCACCTAGGAATATCTTAGACCAGAGGTGGGCAAACTACGGCCCGTGGGCCACATCTGGCCCATGGGACCGTCCTGCCCAGCCCTTGAGATCCCAGCCAGGGAGGCTAGCCCCCGGTCTCTCCCCTGCTGTCCCCACTCCCATGCAGCCTCACCTCTCCACTCCGCCAGCACTCTGGCTCGCCACTCCTGCTGGGCGACATGGCGGGCTCTGGCCAGGCGGTGGGGCTGCAAGCTCCTGCCCCGAGCGGCATGGTAAGGAGGCAGGGAGCGGGGTGGGGTGGGGGGTGGGTAAGGGGCAGGGGATTCTGGGGGGGGGGAGCAGAGGTTCTGCGGGGGGGGGGCGCAATCAGGGGACAGGGAGCAGTTGGATGGGGCAAGGGTTCTGAGGGGGCAGTTGGGACAGGAAGTGGGAGGGGGTGGGTGGGGGTCAGGGGCCAGGCTTTTTGGGGAGGAACAGCCTTCCCTACCCAGCCCTCCATACAGTTTTGCAACCCTGATGTGGCCCTCAGGCCAAAAAGTTTGCCCACCCCTGCCTTAGACCATTAATAGCCCTACTGAAATAAGTGGGTGTACTTATGGATTAGAACATAGCTTAGTATATGATAGGCATGTCTGATGCTCTAGGTACAGCGCATAATCTGCAAGATGTCCTGAGTCCATTACAAGATTGGGTTAAAAACTGACTTTGCCTTTAAAAAGAACCTACTAGAGGAGGTAATTATTTAGCTAGGTGAGGTAATGACTGGTGGCTTTTCATTCCCAGCAGGCTCCTCAGAAAACTTTATATTTAAGTGAGCCAACACATCTATAACTTTACCACCTAAAGAGAGCTGATGCTGAAATTAGAGTCCTGTTGCAGTAGGACCACAAGATACAGAGATTCCTCACTCTCTGAACCTTCAAGTGGGAGCTGGTTACCACTGTAACCCAGCTAATGATGGCTGCTTTCATTTGGCCTTTCAAAGATGTGAAGTCCTTATTAATCCATCCGCTGAAGAAATACAAGAATTAGTACAAATGGGTTCAGATGAAAAGGCTTGAGGGCTCAAAACTTTCTTTGTGGAAAAAGGCGTTGGAAGTCTAGAAGGTGGTGGTTTAAAAAAAAAAACTGGAGGAAATTGAAGAAAAGGAATGGAGGCCTAGAGAAGAAACTGCCCCCCTAATTCTTTAATACCTTCTTTGAGGTCTAGTATTCATGGGAAGAAAGTTAGTTATTACTTCAGTTGAAGAGACGTGGATTCCTAAACATCTTAATGTTGACAGGCAGTCTTAAGATACAATTACATTTGTGGTGGTACGCAGAGTACAGACACTGCACAGCCAGCTAGCTCTGGTATACATAGCAGTGTAGACAGTGAGCCACAGCTTAGGAGACTAGAGTGCCCTAATGCCTGAACCCCCAGGGTACATACCCTAGATGGCTCTCTAAATGCCCATGGACTGTCTCCTATGTCTGCCCAAAATATCATGTTCTGCTGCCTCCATGCAGGAGCTACCAGCGCCTTTCACTGTGGTATGTGGCTACATACAGTAACATGTAGAGTATCGGCACTATGTAAGTGTAGACCTAGCAAAGGTGGATTCAGGACCCCTGAATTCTATATCCAGCTCTGCCAATGAATTGCTGTGTTACCCCAGGCAAGTCACGTCAACACTCTGGACCTCTGTTAATTGGGTAACCTTTTGTGAATGAATATGCTTGCGTCACTACAAGCTAGAAGTGGTGGGTGTAAACCAGGCACTTAATGTACCCACCACTAGTCATGGCACTAAGATAACTAATTAAACAAGGTTCACAAATATACATGAGACTACACATTGTCCAATTTGGACAAAGCACTCACCTTGATGACTAAATTGACCAACAATGACTGGGGAATGGTAATAGGTAGTGACAGAGTATGGGAGACCAATACATTCAATAATTTTGTGTGTCTAATAATATGAAACAAAGTTGTAATGTGGATTCTGGCACTGTACTTAGGGCCCCACTGTTGTGGTAATAAGGCAGTTAATCAAATAAGAGGGACAAAAGTATGGAACCATAATTTCTTTTGTGGATGGATCTGAGCACCTCACTTAAACACTGTTACTAAAAACAGGGACCCAATGGTATATCAACCAGAATAGGCCTTGTGCTGGCCCTCTCCATGGGTGAATGTTGCCCACAATGGGACCATTTTATATTAATAATCTAAATAGGACTTGTGCCAAAGAAATGGTAGCTTGCCACCGTATATTGTTAAATATTCATTGTAGAATTACAACATAGAGTTCCTAATATAAGTCATGCTCAAAGAGGCACGTTCTAAGGTTGACTGTTCAGCTGTAACTTCTGGAATGCCCTGGGTTTTTTTGGAGAGCTAACCGTGGCCTATCATTGAGCCACTGCAAGTTTGAGAAGCTTTCTCTTCCTGGAATTCCAGTAAGAACAAGTTGAATGGGGGAGGGCAGGGAGTAGAATTAAATCAATTTTTAACTGCTTTCAGTGCAATAGAAAAATAATACCATTGTGCTGTTTTGAGGCAATAATCCTGTTCCCTGATGGGACAGTTTACTTTGCCTCCAGCTTTGTAGTTTATCAACTAACTGTATTATAGCCTCATAAAAACCGCATGGCAGTACTTCATTTTCTTATGCGATATCTAGACTTTTATCATGCCCAGCAATCAGCAGTAGACTCCAAGAAAGTTAACAACACTAAATCTCTTAGATTCCAAAGGCTAAAGTCATGGTAATTTGGTATTAGGGTTGTAGACACTTTTTTTTTTTTTTTTTAATTGTCAGGGTTGGAAGAGGGATCATCTACAAAAGTAATAGGGCCTCTGTGTGAATGAAAAGGTTCAGTTTTTGTGAATCCCTGGAGATGACATTAGATCATGGATCTTGCAGGATGTCCAGGATTAGGGGATGGAATTCCAACTGGCTTTGTAAGGGGGCAAAACTCTCTTAACATACTGAAGAATTCCAAAGAATCACTGAAAGTCCATGGACTTCTGTCATGCTTAGCAACCCCCGAGTCATGGACTTTACTTGCCCTTAATTAGGAAAATCAACCTACGTAGGTAAATTGGCTCTTTTGGGTCACTCCAACAGACACCTTAAGTATGTGAGTTACTTGACTTGTGAGTAGTAGAGCTGACTAGAGGACAACTCCATTTTGTGTCAACATTTTGAGGTTTCAATTTTTTTTGTTCTGCATTGGAACAAAACCAAAACCTTTTTGTCAAACAGAATTGTCTAAATGTTCGCTTGGATCAAAAAGGTCAGGTTTTCAATTTGTGTTCTTTCTCTGCTCTGAAGTGACCCAAGGGCCCTGGACTCAAACCTTCCTGTCAAAAACTTTTGTCAGAATGAATACATCTCTGTGTGAAATGTTTTGGCTTGGAAACCACATATTTTAGGAAAATACCCTTAGTTGAATTTTCTAACCAGCTATAGTGAGTGAGTGTTTTCACACTTGGTTCCCTAACAGCTCCAAAGAGAATTGCCTGAAAAAGGAATAATATTCATTACATGCTATAAATACACACTCTAAACGGATGAAAGATAACCCTGGCTCCATGTTATGGAAATACAAATGTTATATCTTTTCTCATTTGTAGAACAGGAGTAGCTTCACTGAAGCTGGAGCATTTCACATCCACCAATTTGGATGTCTGTTAGGTTGGGGGGAGGAGGAATAATACAATTTAAAACTTGCTTCATCTTTCATGTATGCTGATAGCCCTTTTTCTTTAAGGAACCCTCTTCCCTCCACCCCCAACACTTTTTAAATAAAAGGCAAAGGGACATTTCATGGGGGAAATGTGATTAAAACCACAGTAAGGTCTGGTTTCAGAGTAACAGCCTTGTTAGTCTGTATTCGCAAAAAGAAAAGGAGTACTTGTGGCATCTTAGAGACTAACCAATTTATTTGAGCATAAGCTTTCATGAGCTACAGCTCACTTTACCAGATACATACTGTGGAAACTGCAGAAGACATTATATACACAGAGACCATGAAACAATACCTCCTCCCACCCCACTCTCCTGCTGGTAATAGCTTATCTAAAGTGATCACTCTCCTTACAATGTGTACGATAATCAAGGTGGGCCATTTCCAGCATAAATCCAAGTTTAACCAGAACGTCTGGGGGAGGGAGGTAGGAAAAAACAAGGGGAAATAGGCTACCTTGCATAATGACTTAGCCACTCCCAGTCTCTATTTAAGCCTAAATTAATAGTATCCAATTTGCAAATGAATTCCAATTCAGCAGTTTCTCGCTGGAGTCTGGATTTGAAGTTTTTTTGTTTTAAGATAGCGACCTTCATGTCTGTAATTGCGTGACCAGAGAGATTGAAGTGTTCTCCGACTGGTTTACGAATGTTATAACTCTTGACATCTGATTTGTGTCCATTTATTCTTTTACGTAGAGACTGTCCAGTTTGACCAATGTACATGGCAGAGGGGCATTGCTGGCACATGATGGCATATATCACATTGGTGGATGTGCAGGTGAACGAGCCTTTGATAGTGTGGCTGATGTTATTAGGCCCTGTGATGGTGTCCCCAGAATAGATATGTGGGCACAGTTGGCAACGGGCTTTGTTGCAAGGATAAGTTCCTGGGTTAGTGGTTCTGTTGTGTGGTATGTGGTTGTTGGTGAGTATTTGCTTCAGGTTGCGGGGCTGTCTGTAGGCAAGGACTGGCCTGTCTCCCAAGATTTGTGAGAGTGTTGGGTCATCCTTCAGGATAGGTTGTAGATCCTTAATAATGCGTTGGAGGGGTTTTAGTTGGGGGCTGAAGGTGACGGCTAGTGGCGTTCTGTTATTTTCTTTGTTAGGCCTGTCCTGTAGTAGGTGACTTCTGGGAACTCTTCTGGTTCTATCAATCTGTTTCTTCACTTCCGCAGGTGGGTATTGTAGTTGTAAGAATGCTTGATAGAGATCTTGTAGGTGTTTGTCTCTGTCTGAGGGGTTGGAGCAAATGTGGTTGTATCGCAGAGCTTGGCTGTAGATGATGGATCGTGTGGTGTGGTCAGGGTGAAAGCTGGAGGCATGTAGGTAGGAATAGCGGTCAGTAGCTTTCCGGTATAGGGTGGTGTTTATGTGACCATTGTTTATTAGCACTGTAGTGTCCAGGAAGTGGATCTCTTGTGTGGACTGGACCAGGCTGAGGTTGATGGTGCGATGGAAATTGTTGAAATCATGGTGGAATTCCTCAAGGGCTTCTTTTCCATGGGTCCAGATGATGAAGATGTCATCAATATAGCGCAAGTAGAGTAGGGGCGTTAGGGGACGAGAGCTGAGGAAGCGTTGTTCCAAGTCAGCCATAAAAATGTTGGCATACTGTGGGGCCATGCGGGTACCCATAGCAGTGCCGCTGATCTGAAGGTATACATTGTCCCCAAATGTAAAATAGATATGGATAAGGACAAAGTCACAAAGTTCAGCCACCAGGTTAGCCGTGACATTATCGGGGATAGTGTTCTTGACGGCTTGTAGTCCATCTTTGTGTGGAATGTTGGTGTAGAGGGCTTCTACATCCATAGTGGCCAGGATGGTGTTATCAGGAAGATCACCGATGGATTGTAGTTTCCTCAGGAAGTCAGTGGTGTCTCGAAGGTAGCTGGGAGTGCTGGTAGCGTAGGGCCTGAGGAGGGAGTCTACATAACCAGACAATCCTGCTGTCAGGGTGCCAATGCCTGAGATGCTGGGGCGCCCAGGATTTCCAGGTTTATGGATCTTAGGTAGTAGATAGAATATCCCAGGTTGGGGTTCCAGGGGTGTGTCTGTGCGGATTTGATCTTGTGCTTTTTCAGGAAGTTTCTTGAGCAAATGCTGTAGTTGCTTTTGGTAACTCTCAGTGGGATCATAGAGTAATGGCTTGTAGAAAGTGGTGTTGGAGGGCTGCCGAGCAGCCTCTTGTTCATATTCCGACCTATTCATGATAACAACAGCACCTCCTTTGTCAGCCTTTTTGATTATGATGTCAGAGTTGTTTCTGAGGCTGTGGATGGCATTGTGTTCTGCACGGCTGAGGTTATGGGGCAAGTGATGCTGCTTTTCCACAATTTCAGCCTGTGCACGTCGGCGGAAGCATTCTATGTAGAAGTCCAGTCTGCTGTTTCGACCTTCAGGAGGAGTCCACCTAGAATCCTTCTTTTTGTAATGTTGGTAGGGAGGCCTCTGTGGATTAGTATGTTGTTCAGAGGTATTTTGGAAATATTCCTTGAGTCGGAGACTCGAAAATAGGATTCTAGGTCACCACAAAACTGTATCATGTTCGTGGGGGTGGATGGGGCAGAAGGAGAGGCCCCGAGATAGGACAGCTTCTTCTCCTGGGCTGAGAGTATAGTTGGATAGGTTAACAATATTGCTGGGTGGGTTGAGGGAACCATTGCTGTGGCCCCTTGTAGCATGTAGTAGTTTAGAAAGTTTAGTGTCCTTTTTCTTTTGTAGAGAAGCAAAGTATGCGTTGTAAATGGCTTGTCTAGTTTTAGTAAATTCCAGCCACGAGGAAGTTTGTGTGGAAGGTTGTTTTTTTATGAGAGTATCCAGTTTTGAGAGCTCATTCTTAATCTTTCCCTGTTTGCTGTAGAGGATGTTGATCAGGTGCAGTTTCTTTGAGAGCGTGTGGCACAAGCTGTCAGCATAGTCTGTGTGGTATGCAGATTGTAATGGATTTTTTACCTTCAGTCCTTTTGGTACGATGTCCATCTGTTTGCATTTGGAAAGGAAGATGATGTCTGTCTGTATCTGTACACGTTTTTTCATGCAGTTGATAGATTTCCACTCCATATGGCTAAATGCAGTGCCTTGCATCAGACTGAAAGATTAATGGTTGAAATTCAATTAAGGTATGTTAACCCCCCAAAATAACTTTATCAAAATCAGTTTGTCCTGTATACTGTTGATTCAGACCTTTCTACTATGGGTACTTTATTTTCCACTCCGCTTCTTCCCACTGGTTTCTTCCTATCTGAGTTGACAGCAGGCAGCCACAGTCAGAAAGCTAGGTTCTCTCTGCTCAAGATTAAAATGTCATGTTGCATTATCTTGCATGCATGCTTTGTTTGCATCTTGCTGGCATGGTCATACTAGGATGTAGTAGCTCTGTAGACACAGCAAATCAGACATGTGTTCAATAATCATTCATTCATCTCCAACACCATGCATCTGTAGACTTTCCTGCAACCCCTTCTCTCCCTCATTTCCCATAAAGCAACAACTCCTCTAGCTTTAGAACACAGAAGGGATTTCCTGACCTGTTTTAAATCCCCTTGTCACCTCTTTGCAAAGAGGCAACTCTTGCCTTCTGCTTCAGCAGGGATAGTTGTTGGTGAAACTGATGCTGTTCTGTTGGGCTGGTGGAAAGACTGCGTGTGGGCCCTGGTCTACCTGTGTGGTGCCTTGTGCCATCATACTTCATTTTGTCCACATTGATGCTGGAGGTGTAATTTCCAAGTCAGACAGACATACCTACACTAGCTTTGATCAGGTGGATGCACTAAAACATAGCAGTGCAGCTGCACAGGCAGCAGGGCAGGCTTGCCTGCCCCCCTGTATGTGCCTAAGGGCCTCAGAGTGGTTGAGCTAACCTGTTATAAATAATCAGAGCTTGGGCCCGTTGTCTACTGGGCCTGGAAATTACACCTCCAGCATCAGCATAGGCATATCCTTAGATAGGAAATACTTAGTCTACAGGGCTTGCCCACCCAAAAAAAAAGAAGTATAAAGTGGAATGACAACTATACTGTCCATAACCTCTTCTCTGTACATCTATATTGAACAATACACAGCTAGCTCTGGTGCTTTACTAATGCTTGCAGCAGTACCAAAGAGAATTACCTGCAGTAGGCAGCATTGCTGCTTCAGTGGGAAACTGATCAGGCCTGGACCCTGTAACTCAAGCATTGAGTGGAGGATTGAGCTTTAAAATAATTTGTGTAACTGTATTTGTAAGGGTTCTTTTAAGGCTACATATACAAGGCCTAATACTACAGTTCTTCTGTGTATGGCACTCTCATTGACTTTCTGTATGTGTTGAGACAATGGGGTTGAGCCCGTATTTTAGTATGGATATGGGAACAAAACAGTAAGTGCTTTTCAGTTCCCCTTCAATGGCTGCTCTTGCATTCTTTGTGTATTCAGATCTCCCTCTGAAGTCAGGTGTTCTGGGTGTGCAGCGAATGCAGACTTGGCCTGAAAACTGCAACATGCTATTGCTGCTGTTTGTAAAACAATAGCTCTTCCCTTATGTGGTACCAGACAGTGTCAGGCAACCCAGAACTGATTGCTCTTCCAGTGTTCATTCCTGATGGCATAGCACCTTCTGTTACCAGGTGCTGGTTCTCATACCTCGTCCAAGGTCCAGTCTTTGCAGCGGCGCAGGAATGCGCCCCCCGCCTGGCTGCTGCAAGTGCCTGGGGCAGGGCAGCAGCCCCGCAAAGCCCCCCGCCTGCTGTGGCTTGCGATCCACAGTGGGGCGAGCCTCAAGCCAGTGAGCAATGCAACAGTTTTTCAATGTCCTTTCACAGTGTGGACATCAGAAATGGACACAGTATTCTAGAAACGGTCTCACCAATGATGTGCAGAGATGAAATATCACATGATAGAAAAACCATGACCAGCAGACAGAATACAAAATGAAGTTGACTTCCAACCTCCTGTGTGGCGTGGGCCCACCTTGATTATCACTAAAAAAGGTGTTTCCCCCCACCCCCCCCGGTCTCCTGCTAATAGCTCACCTTACCTGATCACTCCGGTTACAGTGTGTATGGTAACACCCATTGTTTCATATTCTCTGTGTATATAAATCTCCCCACTGTATTTTCCACTGCATGCATCCGATGAAGTGAGCTGTAGCTCACGAAAGCTTATGCTCAAATAAATTTGTTAGTCTCTAAGGTGCCACAAGTCCTCCTTTTCTTTTTGCGGATACAGACTAACACGGCTACTCCTCTGATACAGAGATTAGAATCCATCTTTTTGCATTTCAGGCATTGAGTTACTTTCACCTTTATGTTGATGACAATGAGTTTAATCTAATGGAAATATGCAGCAGAAGTACAAGGCCCAACAGCCACTACTAATACCATAAATGGGTAAATTAACAGTGCATATAAAAATGTACTGATTTCAGTCATTGAACTTGTGAAGTGATTTAACAACCTTGAAAAGATGGGTGCTGATGTCTGAAAATGACAGTGGGCCAACTGACTTCAATGGGAACAGCATGCATTGGGCCAAATTCAGATCTGGTGCAAGTGCATGCAAGATACAATTCATGAAGTGGCACAGCTGAAGTACTAGAGCAGTTGTCTACTACACATAGATGCACACTAACAGAGAAAGAGGAGGAGGAACGTTTGGATTCAGGAATTTGTCCCACTATTAATCTTAAATTTTATATAACGGACAGGTTAAATTTAAGGTACCAGAGCAGAATGTAGCCTAGCGTGTTATGCCAGTAGAACTCCAGACATCAGTGGAGTCTCTAATGAGAATTCAGCATAGCTCAGAACAGAATATGGCCCCCAAAGAAATAGTTGATAACACATTAAAATGCCTTGAATATATTTATCTTGAGGTAACTAGAGGTAATTATAAAATTATCTTAAAATGGCTGTAACACAGATCTGTTGGAATAACTAAACTGACCATGCATTATTCATTCAGCACCACATGTAAGGCTTTTATTACCCAGCAACATGAACTACTCTAGTGTTTCCCCTAAATATAGGGGAACCTTGTTATATTGCAAATACTGTGGTTTAGCCAGGGCCTGATTCTGCCCAGCCTTGTTCCTATGTATCATTTATCCCTGAGTAAAGGGAGTGCAAAGCTGGAATAAAACACTACAGAATTATCAGCATTAATTGTGTGAGTAAGGCTGTGCCAAAATGTTCTCCTAATCCTTGGTGATATGTGGTTTGAACACGATATTGCTACCCAGAAACAAAATTCTAATTGCACATCTAAATCTGAAGTACTTGTGGCACCTTAGACTAACAAATTTATTTGAGCATAAGCTTTTGTGGGCTAAAACCCACTTCATTGGATGCATGCAGTGCAAAATACAGTAGGAAGATTTTATTTTTATATTATATAGTGACAAAGTTCCTCCTCTGCCTTGGTGGGTCTTGTGCTTATTGGCAGATTTTTCTCACCACAGAGGTTCACGGCAGCCCTCAGTTTGGCCACTTTCGTGGCTCAAATCTGCCATTCACTCAGTTAGCCTCATCACTGGCCATTATGGAGAAAGGAAGAAAAACAATCCCTACTGTCTCTGTTGATCCACCTAGTGGATCAGGGAACAGGCCAGAGACCTTCCCCTCTGGTGGAACCCATAGTCCAGTTCAACTCCTCCGTTATCAAGTCGGGAGTTGGCGGGGATGGAAGGATTGGGAGGAACCGTGGCCCGCCCTCTACTCCGGGTTCCAGCCCAGGGCCCTGTGGATTGCAGCTGTCTACAGTGGCTCCTGTAACAGCTGCGTGACAGCTACAACTCCTCGGCTATTTCCCCATGGCCTCCTCCCAACACCTTCTTTATTCTCACCACAGGACCTTCCTCCTGATGTCTGATAATGCTTGTACTTCTCAGTCTTCCAGTAGTATGCCTTCTCACTATCAGTTTCTTGCACCTCTTGTTTCCAGCTCCTCACAGGCACACCACAAACTGAAGTGAGCTCCTTTTTAAACCCAGGTGCCCTGATTAGCCTGCCTTAATTGATTCTAGCTGCTTCTTGATTGGCTTCAGGTGTTCTAATCAGCCTGTCTGCCTTAATTGTTTCCAGAAAGTTCCTGATTGTTCTGGAACCTTCACTGTTAATAACTATACAACACACAACATGAAAAAATGGGTTATAATTCTTGACATCTGATTTGTGTCCATTTATTCTTTTGCGTAGAGATTGTCCGGTTTGGCCAATCTACATAATGGCATATATCACATTGGTAGATGTGCAGGTGAACGAGTCTCTGAGCAGATCTTGGGAGACAGGCCAGTCCTCGCTTACAGACAGCCCCCAACGTGAACCAAATACTCACCAGCAACCATACAACAAAAACACTAACCCAGGAACCTATCCTTGCAACAAATCCCATTGCCAACTCTGCCCACATATCTATTCAAGGGACACCATCATAGGACCTAATCATATCCACCACACCATCAGAGGCTTGTTCACCTGCACATCTACCAATGTGATATATGCCATCATGTGCCAGCAATGCCCCTCTGCCATGTACATTGGCCAAACAGGACAATCTCTACACACAAGAATAAATGGACACAAATCAGATGTCAAGAATTATAATATTCAAAAACCCGTTGGAGAACACTTCAACCTCCCTGGTCACTCAATTTCAGCCCTAAAAGTCACAATTCTCCAACAAAAGAACTTCAAAAACAGACTCCAGTGAGAAACTGCAGAATTGGAATTAATTTTTTGCAAACTGGACACCATTAGATTAGGCTTGAATAAAGACTGGGAGTGGATGGGTCATTACACAAAGTCAAACTATTTCCCCATGCTAATTTTCCCCTATTGTTGACAAGAAGGTGTGAGTAACTGTTTGAAATGGGCCATCCTGATTATCACTACAAAAGTTTTGGTTTTTTTCCTCCTGCTGATAATAGCCCACCTTAATTAGTCTCGTTACAGTTGGTATGGCACCACCCATTTTTGTGTATGTGTATATATCTTCCTACTTTATTTTCTACTGCTTGCATCCAATGAAGTGGCTTTTAGCCCCCAAAAGCTTATGCTCAAATAAATTTGTTAGTCTCTAAGGTGCCACAAGGACTCCTCGTTCTTTTTGCTGATACAGACTAACATAGCTGCCACTCTGAAATCTAAACCTGACTCGCTCATGGCCTTCTACGAGTCACTTAACTCTCACAGCAGCTTTCCAGAGGTTAATTGTTGTTTGTGAAGGGCTTGAAAAAGGGGGGAGAAAATGCTTCCTGTAAGTGCTGAGAGGAACAGACCTGTTTGAGAGCCTCTTGTGCATGAGTAATTATCCTTTTGCATGTATTGTATCTTTCAAGGTGAATATATGTAATTGCTCAGATCAGCAATGGTACGCTTTGTGGCCAGCACAAGTAGATAATTCATCAACTTTCTCTAATGATAAGACAGTTGGTTTGCTCAGTTTTGTTTGCTTCATTGTTCTTTCAGTGATGAGCTAATGAAGTGAAGGAGTAAAAGGCAGGGGTGGGAACAGAGGAAGATGATGATTTAGGAGTGGGCAAGTTTATTTTGCCTAAATTCTAATTGCTTTGAAAATGTGATCAGAAGTCTGTTACTGGGGGTCATGTTTCTCCTCTGAGCAGAGTGAGAAGACACTGAAATCTTAATGAAAAAGTAAATGCAGTATATTGAGCAAATCATTAATTGAAATGCAATGTCTGTATAAAATAGCAGTTTTTACTGCAAAACTTACTCTGTACTAAATGCAAGTGCGTCTATTGTTTATGTTCACTTAAAGTGCTGTATTCCTAAGGGGCCATATTCTGAAGACATGACTCTATTTTTATTCAGTCCTTCCTTGGTAAAACACTCAGTGGGCCTTAGATAAATAAACAGAAACCACTATTGAGAATGCTGGAAGTAGATATGGCGTGGGTAGGAACAACTAGAGATTGAGTTATCTTAGGTTTTGCCTATCCAAAGGAGGTTATTCCAGTCAGTGCACTGGTCTAGTATGGAATCGAGCAAACATTGATAAGAGGGTAGCAAAGGCTGTACTGGTCCTTGAGCTGGATGAGTGGGACCATGAATTCGTTCCCAACTGAGACTGGTAATGGGACATGGAGTCTTCATTGGCTTGAATCTCTGCCTAGGTTGGTAGTATTGGGAAGTAATCGCCATCTGGCACATGTTTTGTGGCCTATGTGAATTACTTGATGGTCCCCATCCCTCTGAAAAGTGTTTGCTTAAATCTCCACTCAGAAATGTGACTGAAGAGCTGGAGCCTACAGCTGCTTTGTGCCAATATAAATAAACCGTAAGCTAAACAGATATAGCCAGTTGAAGATTCCCCTGCCTAGGCAATAGTCCAGTGGCATAAGGCCACGGTAGCTCTGCTTGTGCCACCCACATCTCCTGGCCTTTGTTGAAAGGGGAGTGTCTCTGTGGAATAAGTGGGCATGGTTTGGAGGCTCTTGGCAGTGAATGTAAAGTAGGGCAGTTCTGAGACTAGCCTCTCTCTCTGTGCTGAGATCTGGCGGTCTGGCCTAGGATGGAGGTCTGGGAAGAGCAGTATAAATGCAACCTACACACACACACACACACACACACACACACACTGTGCTGATGTGAATTATCTACTTGTGCTGGCCACAAAGCGTACCATTGCTGATCTGAGCAATTACATATATTCACCTTGAAAGATACAATACATGCAAAAGGATAATTACTCATGCACAAGAGGCTCTCAAACAGGTCTGTTCCTCTCAGCACTGACAGGAAGGCCTGGAGACTGACACTTTTTGTACCTTAAAGGTAGTCTTTCAAGATGAGAGTTAAAGAATAGCATGGAGTAGAATGAAACCTTCCTGCATTTCCTATGCCTGTTCTGCAGACTCCAAGTTCCCTTATTTTCAATTTGCCATCTTCCTTGAGCATTGGGTTGAACTCTAAGGGCCAGATCTTCAGCTGCTGTAAATTTGTGTAGCTTCATTGACTTCAGGGGAAACTTTCTTAAGTGTCTGCTGTGGGAATTAGTTTGCCATTGTTTGCTAAAAGGTTGAGAGCTGAACGGGCAGACTCTGGATATATTAACAACAGTAAAAGCTGAGAAACAAGGCAGCAAACTAATATGTTGAGAACTACTTGAACATAACCCCTTGAGGATCATATCTGTCAGGCTAAAGTAATCAGGCTGATGGCCGCCAATGACTAGCTTTGAGAGCAATTCATTTTGTAGAGGAAACTGTTGGTTGTGGTTTGGGTTTTGTTTTTGTTTACCCCGATGAGAAATGATGGGAAATTATCCAGACATCCTTTGTCAAGTTGTTTTGTTTCTATCTCTGAATGGTGTTCTGGCATTTAAAGAAGTAGTGGCGTCTCTGACCCTCAGGAAGGAAAACTTTGACTATTTTTATACAAAGAGGGGAAGTTTTGAAGGAAATATAAATGTTATCTTATTTCAGATAGGACAGATCATCTGCAGGATCCTGACACTTTGCAAGAAGCTTATGAATAATATTCAACAAGAATGAACTCTCATGCTTCAGAGTGTAAGCAGATGAAGGAATGAGAGGGGACACCTTTTTCTTCCATGTACAGCACTACAATAATATATCTAAGCACATTCTTTTCGTTTTCATCTGCATAAAAATATCAGGCCAGGTTTCTCAAGTCATGAGGGTCTACAGAATTAAAACACCACTCATCTCTCCGTATGGGTCAGTCAAGAACCATTTATCTTAAAGACCAATTCAGGCTGGAACTAAGGTGCAAATTTTTAACAGTGAGTAATTAACCATTGGAACAATTTACCAAGGGCTATGGTGAATTCTCCATCACTGGCAACTTTTAAATCCAAGATTGGATTTTTTTTTTCTAAAAGATATGCTCTAGGAATTTTGGGGCAGATTCTGTGGCCTGTTATACAGGAGGTCAGAATAGGTCAGGAAGTCAGACTAGGTTATACTGGTTCCTTCTAGCCTTGGAATATAGGAATCTATTAAATATTCCCCATGACACATGGAGATCTGCAGTAACTGTGACCCGGTCCTGGTTCTGCAAAATCTCCCCCTGTTGGTCCACTCTAATTTTCCTCCTATATCTGGAAGCCAAAACCGCAACCAAATAAATGAGATCCAAGGCAGGTCTCTTGATAGCATCATTGTACGTTAAAATGTTATGGAATTAACCAAATGCCTTCATTAGGCTAACATAGGACCACCACTTTGTAGAGATAATTTGAATCCCTAGGTATGGGCATATTAAAGAAAGCAGTAGGTATGCAAATGAGACACAAAATAGCATCTGAAAATATTGATATCTACTGTAATGTAGGTTTGAACTAGGATCAGTGTGGCAAGATCAATCCTAAATTTATTATAGTAATCTTTCTAAATTCAGAATATTCACATGCTGTGCTTGGGAGAAATTGAGCACAATGAATTTAAGAGAAATCATGCTGAAGTGTAGAGAAATGAGCATGCTGTTATATCACATTTTCTCTGATGGTATCAGCTGTGAATGACTGTTTGGATGCAGGCCATTAATAAGCTTATCAAATGTAGCATTGGAACTGTAGCTTGCTGTTTCAAGCTGTCTCAGCATGGAGGAGAAAGGCCAGCCAGAATGCGCACATACCCTATCCAGAAAAATAAACTGTAGCATAAAAGTCAGGTAAGATTCTTTTGATCCTCGGAAAACAAGCAGGTGCCTGACCCCCTGATAATTGCACAGGTAACTTTGGGAGTACAAAACTGGGCTCTTCAGAATATTTTTCATAAATGTGTCCTAGTACAGTTTTTAAAAAACAACTTGTGTTTAAACCAACTCATCTCTAAGATTTGGGTTTTGTTTTTTTCCACTCCATTACCAGTATAGGACTGGTGCAACTCCACTAAGTCAACACCTGATCCCTTCTATCATGTTCTTGTGTCCCACTCCCCTAACAGCATTGCTAAGGGACACATGCCATTGAGTAGTTCTTGATCCTGCACTTTACTCGTCTGTGAGGGAGGTTTAAAGGTGAAGAGACCCACAGTAGTAGGTAACTACTACGGTAGTAGTAGTAACTACTGTGGGTTCCCAGTGATGGAGTAGGATGCCCTGGAGAATGGCTGTAGCTTTGGATGAACAACAGAGGAGGATCTTTTTGTGGAAGGGCTTTCATGGTCTGTAGGGTCATGGAGGAGGGCTATTCTATGATTGGGCAGCTCCCCCACTTACCCCTTGGAGGCTTTTCTGGACCATTTTGTTTCTCCATAGTCCATAGCTGCTGAGAATTTGACTCACTTGTATCCAGCATATCTTGGTGGTCTAGTTCTGGGTGTCTGAAACTGTTCCTATTTTCCATAAGAAGAATGGAGGTGGGAAGTGTCTTTCCATAGCCCATTTGCAACAGCTGTAATTCTACCTTCATTTCTCTGATAAAAGATCTAGACAACTTAATAGCCTAAGTCTTTGCCTTATTGTTCCTCCTTCATTCCTAACAATGCCTCTTATCAGATCACTTGACAATCATTTAATATAAGGTGATTTTTAAAACATTTTTCTTCCTTTAAAAAATGCAGCGAAATGCATTGCAAATGCAAATGCAAATGAATCTTTGGTTACATTGAAACACCAGATATAATATATAGTCTGAAAATAATTCAATATCTATCACTGGTCTCCTGATGGGTATAGTCCTTTTCTTTTGAAAGGACACAAACACAGCTTTGTTTTGCAGTTATTGCACCAATATCACAGACAAGGCAACATAATTATGTAATTCTTGTGGTATGGATTCATATATTCACTGAAGCAAGCACCAAAGCTGCTGTCAAATAGTCAGCTTGAATCTTTGCTTCATAATCTACTGCCAAAAAGTCACAATTTTTGCAAATACCAGAACAAATGCAGTACATTCCCCCACAAAAACAGAATAGTTAAACAGTACAAATTCAGGATGCAAAAGAACCTCTCTAGTTCTAAAAACAAGAAATATGCACTTCCTCCTTGGATGACCCAAACACATTCCACATTTTAGCACTGCCACAGAACAGTAGGGAAAAGAAAAACCAGTTTTGAGGGACCTTCATAGAGAACACTCTAATGTCTAATCCCAGGCCTGCTAACTTGAACACCCACCCCCGATTTGAATTACCTTTGTGGTAGATAGGAGAGAAATGAACGCTGATTCTGCCACATTGTTCCTGAGCTGTGCACTGGGGAGGAGAGGGTGCTTTGCCCATCTTGTTGTAATGTTGAATACTAATACGCCAAACAATGCTTGCAGCAAACACCAAGTGGTAACTTCTGGATAACTAGGTAGGCTACTGCATGCTGGATGAGTGCTTCTTTGAGTACCAGCTGATTTCTTCTGCCTGGATGATTGTTTTGGGGTTATTCCCAGCAGGTAATGGGGACTTTGACATTGGTCTCTAGCACATATTAGCCCATTTTGCTATATATCAAACTTTCATGATGGGTGCGTAACTCCTCAACACAACCATGATTATGCTCCCACTCCTAAAGGTTACCAGGATTTGTAGTAGTGCTTTTTTAAAAAAAATATCACTCAACATGTATTTTCTTTATATTTTGTGGGATAACTTTATTCATTGCCTGGTTCTAAGGGAAAATACATACATGTGGCAAATTTCATGTCAACTGGATTACCTAGAAATGAAGGACTGGATTATCATGCTTTGAAATACTTAATGGGAGTTGCCCAGTAAAATCCTCAATGCATCACACAGCTAATTTCCCTCCATTTACTTTTTTTTCTTTGCCTCAGTGCTAATCTTTATTTGAGTACCTGACTGTTTTTACAATGTTGGCTTAAATTCATAAATGGCTTTCACCTGATCATTCTAGAGATGACCTTAATTATGCTGCTTCTGCCAATCCTAGTAGCAGCAACTGGGCACAACTTCGTTTTTGTTCCTGGTGATACCCTCTCCCCCTTTTACGCTATTCAAACGTCAGTTAGCTGTGCTGGCAACACAAAATGCATATGGCACTACCAGGTTCAAATGCTGTTTAAGATTGATGTTTGGAGGATGTAATAGCTGGCTAAGACTTCCTCAACAGGCGGTAAAGGAATTTATCCTCGTGACACGAAGCACCCCTGTATTCTTGCTTAGCATAATTACAATCTTTTCATGCAAAATATGCCTTGAGTTATCATTTGAAAACTAATAACTCACTGATCATTAATATTCTTACATGATGTGTATTAGGAGTTTGCATTTGCTGGAATGATTATTAAAGTGTGTTTAAGCCAGGGATGCCAGAGGGTTGGTAAACCGGTCTTTCCCAGACATAGGAATGTAATTTACCCCACCTGGGAATTCCTTCCAAAGTACTTTGAAAGACCAGTGAAAGTGTCTACATATTGCATAAACTGACCCATCAAGCTGACAAGGGTTGGAGGTAAACCTTGCAGGACAAACAAGGGAAAAGAGCATGCCATCTACCCCCAGCAGGAGAGAAGTTGAGTCTGGCTTTTACTTGTCAGAAGAATCCATTTCAAAGGTTTATTGGCCTATAAAGAGAGGGGCACTGAACCTCAAATGATAAGGAATTGATGCAACTGGTTGTATACAATGTTGTATTAAAGTGTATAGAGTGAGGACTTTTCTGAAAGCTATGACACACTGGTGATTACATACATTTCACAGTGATATTAAACACTATATAAGGAATTAGACTGTACTGTTTGCCCAAACAGGAGGGACGTCACAGCTAGCTATGTCTCCTTTGTAAATTAAACATGGTGGAATCAGAAATAGTGGAAGCCTCATTTTATATTGAAATCATATAGTAGGATTGGAAGCCCCTACGAAAGGCAAACAGCATGAGCACATCCTGCCTCTTGAAACCAAATCATTGAACTTTGCTTATCTCTTCCAAAAACAGAAGCCATCCCTAGTATCCATCACTAGTCACAAGGGAACAGACCTCTTGTGAGCTGAGAAAGATGGGACCTTCAACGAGTGGGGGGTATTGAAGTCTGTAGAACTGATTTATATAGGAGATAAACCTACTTAGGCAAAGACGTTTCACCTAAGAAAAGGGTAGCTAGCACCTTGTCCTTTTGTGGAAGGTCCTGACTGAGGGAAAGATAGTCACGGCAGAGAATATAGGTTGGAGATAGGGAGAGAAATGGTCTTGAACAAAGTCTGTATCTTGCTAGTTCAAGTTTCAGCCTTTTAGGTGCATGTTTTCATTTTGATTTGCTTGTAACCCTGTCTAACTTTAGTCCTCTTACTTAGCATCACTTGACCTATGTCCTACTGCTAATTTGTTTGTTTTTACTGTAAACCAACCCAGTGCTGTGTTAAATGGGGTAGTTATACCCTTCCCTTTAAAGTTCGTAAGCAGTCATGTGCGCCTCTTTTTAAAGGAGAAAGACACCTGACTTCTTTGAGCTGTCCAGGAAAGGACTTCAAACTTGAGGACACGTAGCTTGGGGGAAATTCAGGACTGGGAGTGTGTTGGGGTTTCCATAACCCAGGCTGGTGGGAGCTAGAGTGGCGCTGCAGACAGGCCGCTCAGGTCAGTGCTGCTGAACCAAGGCTGTTTAAGCACACACAGCGGTGAGACCTGGATGCTGCTTGCTGACTGAGTGACCCAGGCTGGGACCTAAAGTAACAAGGCACCCAGGATTGCAGGGCAAGTGGTGACACAACCCATCACTGACCTAGATTGCACATCAGACAGCAACAATCCCTAAATTTCCTTTTCTTATTTTTAATTTTTTTATTGTGAGCTCTTTAGGGCAGGGACTGTCTTTGATATATGCTTGTGTGATGCTTTGCACAATGGACCCGTCCTAGTAGCTACTACCATAATACATAATTATTTTCATGAGCAAGATTTTTTTTGTCTCAATCATTGGGCCTGGCCAAGTTGTACATGACATAGGACTGGGAGTTGGTGAGGGAGTGACTATGACTTTACTGGCCTGTCATTTTAGCCAAAGCAAACAAACCGCTTTCTCATCACTGCCTTACCCTTCATTATAATGAATGAAAACGGCATGTCAATAGTGCTTGTTTAATGCGCCTCTGACTGTATGAAAACACAACTTTATTCTCACACTAGTAAAAAATCAGGAGTAGGCTGGTGTGGTCACCTCTTTTTCCATTCTTAGACATCTCATATCGTCTTTTTTGATTTTTAAAGACCCAGCTTCTGGAGTCATGTTATGAGAATCTTGGTTGTTGCCAGCAAACCAGAAGACAAAGCCACAAACTTTATTTTTGAAGTGATTGGCTTTAAAAAAAAATCTTATGATTTTTTTTTTTGGTGGGGGAAGGAGGGAAAGAGACCTCACTAAATTTTTGAGTTCTTGGAGTTGTCCACTCTACTGAAGTCAGGGGAATTACCCATATCAACAGCAGTTCTGAGACTTAAATTGGGCTCTATCCTTTAATTATAATGCAAAAGTACAAGGAAAAAGGCCTTTTTTAAGCCTTTCATGTCAATCTCTTTTGAACATCCAGCTTCTCTCCTACAGCCCAGCGATTTTTTTTTTTAAAGCAACAATACAAAACAGTAGAACGAGAAGCCCTTCTCAACACTGTAGCATAACCTGGGGTCAGGGAGAATAGGATTATGATGTGAATGCTAATTTGAATGTCTCAAGTGACTATTTCTGCAACAGTCTGGACACATGGTACACTGACTGTTTAAAGTCTCTCAGACATCAGTAAGATCAACTGAGAAGCATAAAAGTTTGCCAGACTTAAACTTCAAACAACAGCCTGAACTGTAAGGACCCCTTCTTGCTGTTTTGTGAAGCTCTTCTATCCCTCTGCCTTTCATCTCTTTATGAGCCCATGGAGCTCTTGCTTTCTGAAAAGTACAGGCTCTCCAGTTCTTTGGTAACTGAACTGAGGAACTATTCCAGAGTAGCAACCATCCTCTTACAAAGAAAGTAAGGCTACACATACACTGCAACCAGCGTTGCAATTTACAGCTTGTGTAGACATTGGAAAGCTAGCTCATTAAAAGCAGCAGTATGCCTTAGCTGAGATTTCCTGGAGTGGGGGGGAACTCAAGGAGAAGATGCTGAAAAACATCCCCTCCAAGTAAGGAGTGGCCTTGGTCAAAACACCAGATCTGAACACCTGTGTGTGTCCTTAAGCAAGATCCTGATCTAACCCTTCTAGTATGATCCTCTCAACTTTGACTCACAATGCATATCTAGTATCATGGAAGCAAATAAAAACACTGAGGCATTTGTAGTTGAATGACTAGGAAACAAATAGCTATTTGTAGAAAATCTGGGTTCAGGTCTTGGCTCTGCTGTTGACTATCTGTGTGACTTAGAAATACAGAGAAGTTAAGCATCTCTCCCTCCCCCCACCCCTCACCCCCCGCTGCCCCCTATCATCCACATTGGAGAAAGTGTGCATTATCTCTTCTAAAGTATGGATGAAAAGGGGCAGTTAAAGTCATAGGTGACCTATGAGGGGCATGCACGGTCAAGTGCCCCCAGATTTCTGTGTGGTCTGCTGGGGGGGGAGGGATAAGGGGTCCCTTTCCCTGCTGTGCCTGTCCCCCTTGTGTGCTTGGCCCTGTCCCTGGCAGGCAGGCCCAGGTGGGAAGCGGAAGGGTGCGATGGAGCTGCTTCTCATGTCAGCCACTCTTGGTTGATGCTCTGTGCAGTGTGATGGCTACCTGCAAGAACCTGGCTGGAGAAGCAGCAGTTGCCCACTTCTTCCACTCCAGCCCAGCTCCTGGGGACAGGCTGAGCCAACTGGAAACGTGCTGGGGGATGGGGTGGGACTCAGGCACTGGCTTGCTTGGACCCTGTCCCCAGCAGTTGGGCTTGGGCAGGGAGCAGAGGGGGTGGGCCACTGTCACCTCCCCTCCCCCTGCCCCAGCTCAGCTATCACAGGCAGCTGTCATGCTACACAGAGCATTGACCTGGAGCAGCCAGCTTCAGCTGGCATAAGAAGCAGCTCCATCCCACCCCCTCTGTGCCTAGCTGCTACGGAGAGCAGCCGAGCAAGCCAGGAACTTGCTGGGGAGGAGGGGGAAGATGCAGTGGGAAGACCCCAAAGGTAACTTGGGTGGAGCAGGGAGAGCATGGTGGCCCTGGCCTGGGTGCAGGACAGGAGGTCACTGTGGAAGGGGCTGGGAGCAGGTTACCTGACCTCTGCTCCGCTGGAGGTAGGGGCATTGCCCATGCCTTGTACCTCCCCTGCTGAGGTGCCCGTGAGCTCTGGGGAGATTCTGGTGCTAAGTGTCTCCCTGGGCCGGGTCTGGGTCTGGGTCCAGAGGCACATGCTTCAGCCTTCCAGGAGCTGGTGGGATTGCCTGCCCTGGCCCAGAGGATACGTACGTCTGTCTGTCTGTCTCTCTCCTCTCATGTCCTCTCCTTTACATTGTGTCCTCACAGTATCAGGAGGCATGAGTTGTTGCCTATGGTTAAATGACAAACATTTTAAAGAGGTCCTAGAACATGAGGCAAGAAACAGGACATCCAAGTGTAATGGAATACCATCTTTAATTTCCACTCTAGTTAACACACAGAGAACATCTGGCTTACAAATTGCTGATGTCTCTAATCATAACTTCAACAGTGTTCATGTTTATCAAAGGGCAAGAATGATAAAGCCCATTTATCTAGTGAAGACCTGGCCCTCTAGTTCAGTGACTCTCAACCTTTCCAGACTATTGTATCCCTTTCAGGAGTCTGATTTGTCTTGCATATCCCAAGTTTCACCTCACTTAAACTACTTGCTTTCAAAATCAGACAGTGTGCTGTGATGTTTTTGTATTTGTATTCAAATTGATTTTATAATGATATGGTAAAAATGAGAAAGCAAGCAATTTTTCAGTAATAGAAACATTGTACTTATGTTTCGGTGTAAAACAAGTCATTGTCTGCTTTTATGTAGCCTTTGTAAAAACTAGGCAAATATCAAGATTTGATGTACGTGCTGAAAGACCTCTGTGTACCCCAGGGATATGTGTACCCCTGTTTGAGAACCACTGACGTGATTACTGCACACTTGGTACAGAGAAGAGAGAATGCAACTGAAACTGTCTTGTTGAAATGAATGCAGACACTTACATCCCATCACCAGACCCCAGTGAAAATCAAGAACACTGATTAAGCAGTACTTGAATCCAAGTTCATGTCTGGTACACAGCAGGAACATCTAGCTATTGCATGAAAAAAATACAAAGCAAGGAGCTATCCAGTGCATTCATCCCTGTACTATGGCATTAAAATGGGATTTTAATTAGTCATCTTGCTAGTAGCTTGAACTCAGCGTCCGCGCTAGCAAACTGGAAAAGTACAACTGAATCAAGCTGAATATAATATCTGCTTAGCTGTTTATATCAAAGCCAAAATATTCTCTCAATTCATAGTTTATACATGAAAACTTAGGCCTATATATTTTTTCAAATGCCTGTGTTCAGCTGGAGACCTTAAAGGCCTGATTTTTAAAAGGTGGCTGCCTCCAATGGGACTATTTTTGAACGTTAGCAATGTTTTCAAGTGCTATTCTGGATTGGGGACTAAATTTGGATTAACACACAGGAGAAGTTACATTACTTCAAATCCACAGTATCACAGAGCAAAACTTACTGAGAGGAAGTATAATGTTTCAATGTGTACAACAGCTTCTTAAAGGGCTTGATTCAAAGCCTGATGAAGTCAGAGGATAGATTCCCAATGTTTGCATTGTTTTGGATCAGGTACCTTCTCTTTCTGTCAGAATTCTAAAGGAGTTGATTTTAAACTGAGGTCACCTGGGCAGACTACAAGTAAGTAAACAAGAAATTTAATAACAGAACGCCACTAGCCGTCACCTTCAGCCCCCAACTAAAACCCCTCCAACGCATTATTAAGGATCTACAACCTATCCTAAAGGATGACCCAACACTCTCACAAATCTTGGGAGACAGGCCAGTCCTTGCCTACAGACAGCCCCGCAACCTGAAGCAAATACTCACCAACAACCACATACCACACAACAGAACCACTAACCCAGGAACTTATCCTTGCAACAAAGCCCGTTGCCAATTGTGCCCACATATCTATTCAGGGGACACCATCACAGGGCCTAATAACATCAGCCACACTATCAGAGGCTCGTTCACCTGCACATCCACCAATGTGGTCTATGCCATCATGTGCCAGCAATGCCCCTCTGCCATGTACATTGGTCAAACTGGACAGTCTCTACGTAAAAGAATAAATGGACACAAATCAGATGTCAAGAATTATAACATTCATAAACCAGTCGGAGAACACTTCAATCTCTCTGGTCATGCAATCACAGACATGAAGGTCGCTATCTTAAAACAAAAAAACTTCAAATCCAGACTCCAGCGAGAAACTGCTGAATTGGAATTCATTTGCAAATTGGATACTATTAATTTAGGCTTAAATAGAGACTGGGAGTGGCTAAGTCATTATGCAAGGTAGCCTGTTTCCTCTTGTTTTTTCCTACCCCCCCCCCAGATGTTCTGGTTTAACTTGGATTTAAACTTGAAGAGTGGTCAGTTTGGATGAGCTATTACCAGCAGGAGAGTGAGTTTGTGTGTGTATGGGGGTGGGGGGGATGTGAGAAAACCTGGATTTGTGCAGGAAATAGCCCAACTTGATTGTCATGCACATTGTGTAAAGAGTTGTCACTTTGGATGGGCTATCACCAGCAGGAGAGTGAATTTGTGTGGGGGGTGGAGGGTGAGAAAACCTGGATTTGTGCTGGAAATGGCCCACCTGATGATCACTTTAGATAAGCTATTACCAGCAGGACAGTGGGGTGGGAGGAGGTATTGGTTCATATTCTCTGTGTATATATAAAGTCTGCTGCAGTTTCCACGATATGCATCTGATGAAGTGAGCTGTAGCTCACAGAAGCTTATGCTCTAATAAATTGGTTAGTCTCTAAGGTGCCACAAGTACTCCTTTTCTTTTTAAGAAATTTAAAGTGACTGTTCAATAACACATTAAAACAACATGGCTGTTAACAAAACTTTGCATTAGAATAAAATTATGCCTAAAGGGTGCTTTTGTTTTTGTTTCCTTTTTTTTAAGGAAGGGAGTTATGTGTTCTAAGAAAACAGCATGATTCTGTTTTCAAACACCATGTTACCCATTTTTTTTTGAAACGTCAAAGCTAAACCTAGCCAAAGGGAAATTATTTACTCAGATTTGTTTTCTGTAACAACACTGTGGAATCCATCACTAATGGGGGGCAGTGGGGGTGTGTTTAAAAAAATAATAGTAATAATCTCATTCCAAACTATACCCTGGGACCAGAAGACTAGGTAAAGCTAATTAGAATATTGATAACTCCAGTCTTACCATGCCTGCAGCTGTGCCGAAGAACAGAGATCTTCTGAGAAGCAAAACACATAATGCATCAATATTACAAACCCAACAATTCATTTTGCACAGCCAGCTGTGGAATGGAGATACAGAAGTCCTTCTGGACCTTAAGTTGAGGAATTCATGCCTTGAAGCCTGGGACTGGAGTACTCTAACCACTACAGCCAATCACATAATAATCAGTGAATAACTGATGCTTGTGAATAACTTTGGGGGAGGGATAGCTCAGTGGTTTGAGCATTGGCCTGCTAAACCCAGGGTTGTGAGCTCAATCCTCGAGGGGGCCATTTAGGGATCTGAGGCAAAAATTGGGGATTGGTCCTGCTTTGAGCAGGAGGTTGGACTAGATGACCTCCTTAGGCCCCTTCCAACCCTGAGATTCTATGGATTTAATTTTTGTCAAATTATTTGACAGTTTTGTTCAGTTGCCAGTTATAGAGCTGAATGGAAAATGTCTTCACTTGCTATAGAAAAACTTGATTGTGTAAAGAGTTAAATGCTCAGTAAGGCATGTGCTGTAAGCTAAGAGGGGTGATATGCTAGTAAACAGTATTTACACATGTAATGATGTAAAATGTGCATGGGTCTCCTATGTCCAGAGTAAGAGCTGGATTCTGTTGCATTCTAGCTTCAGTGGATCTGATCTCCTTTGGGATTCTCCAGATCAGAGGAATTGGAGTTGTATAGATTTGGTATAGTGACTCGGTGCACCTCCATACCTGTGTGAGCACTGGGAGAGCTGGTCTAAGCATGGCAACTCCCACCTCTAATTGGCCCGTGATGTCAGCCTTCATCACCCACTCGCTAAACTTTCAAACAAGTACCTTCATGCTACCCTCAAGCATGAGGCTTGCCATGTAAACCTCCACAAAGCTACCTCAGTATTCTCCTCAAAATTCATCTTTGAAATTCTTCTTTGCTGTGATGCCCACAATAAACATGACCATGTTTAGGCTGTTGGAATGCACAGGCCACAGCCTATGAGGAGGACCAATATAGTCTTTTTTTATAATTGACTTGTACTCTTCTACCTGTCTGTCCGTCTCTTCTCTCGACTTAGATTGTAAGCTTTTTGGAGCAAGGACTTTGTTTTGTGTTTGTACATCAACTAGAACAGTAGGTCCATGATTACGTTCTTCCACATTTCGAAATACTAATAATTATACACCATTAGGTTCTCAGATGCCAAAGTCCTCTGGAGGCAGTGGGTAGCCAAGCATAAGTTTAAAGCAGCCCTAAGGATGCACTAGGATTGTCAGGGACCGGTCTCTAGCCTGATCCGTGATTTGGGAAAGTGGCTTTAAAGCAAAGTGCAATCTCACTTGGATGAATGTATTTGGCCTAATAGGCATCACTCATGCCAGGCGAGCTTATGGGTTTTTTGCTTTTTACAGAACATGAAGGCATCACACAGGTGCAGTGGGTTCCAAATTATCATGTTTACTGCACATTTTAATGTGCAAAGCCTAGTTACAGATACACTGCTGCTCTGGGAGGGTTCTGGTGACTTCTGAAATATAGACCGTGAGGGCCACTAGTGGTACATCTGCACAGCCCATATCAGTAAGTCTCATATCGTGGGTCAACAGACTTGGGCTCATGGTACAGCACAGAAAATAGCTGTGTAGACATTGCAATTTGGTCTGGTGCCCAGGCTGTGAAGCCTAGAGGGATGTGAGCTTCAGAGCCTGCACTCTAGGCCAGTCACAACATCTAGATAGCTCATGTTATGGGAGAAATAGCTAAGTCTACCTGGACTCTGAGGGCAAGTCTACACTACTGCACTACCTTGGTGCAGCTGCACCTCTGCAGCGCATCTGGGGAAGACAGGCTATGCCAATAGGAGACATAGTTCAGTGTGGACAGCACTTAAGTTGATGTAACTTACATTGTTTGGGGTGGGTGTCTTTCACACTCCTGAGACCTGTATATTGCATCAATGTAAGCAGTAGTGTAGACGATCCCTCAACTGTCAGCTGCTTGCTATGTAGATGTATCCTGGAAAGCTCAGAATATTTAAAGGGACTCTACTGAATTCTTACATTATACTTTTTTCCTTTTAGTGTAAAAGGACACTCTCTAAAGAAATGTTTTTGTACAAGTGTACTGCTTTCATTAAACATGCATGCTACAAATTGTCTGAGAGGTGGATTACAGCTTCCCTCTGGATAACATCTCAAGCCTCACAACCGCATCTGGAATAGTGTCTGTACTACTTGGTGTAGCTTGGTGTAGCTGGATCAGCAACATCTTCCTGCTCTGCAGAATTTAGTTCTCTTGTGGGTGAGTGGGTGTGGCTTTTTTTTTTTTAAAGCTAGTGAGCCTTGTTTCTATTACAAGTCACTGTCTTGCTGTATTGTAGGCTCAGTATTTCAATAGGCATCACTGGTGTAGAAAATGCTTTGGAACTTGTGCTCAAAAGCTGGCTTGCATGTCTTTACCATGACCTACTTATTATTCCAAGTTTCCAGTGAGTTCTCTGTAACTTCTCACTAAGGCTCTTTAACATGAAATGTGCGGTTGTGTGAGATTATTAGCAGCCATTTGATCACACAGTTTAATATTTCTCTAACTCAGGCTTTAACAAATCAGAGAGACCTTAAATCATGCTTCACTCCTTTTTTGGAGGTTCTTCAGGTGCTCTTCATTGATCACAGGAACTAGCAGTATATCATCCAGGTAACACTGAGTGCCAGGAATACTGTAATATCACTCCATGGTTTGCTGCCAAATAGCTGGTACAGATGCTATTTGAAATAAGCTTTTGTGCGTTAATTGTGAGAAATTACTTGCACTCTCCTTGGTCACCTTTTGTACTTAGGTTTGGACTAGGTAGTTTGATGTTGGAGAAGGATTACTAGCAAACAAGAAGAAGGATGCTGGTCTGCATACAGCACTAGGTTATTGCTAACCTTGAAATCATCCTATACTGAGGAGGGTTCTGGTGGCTTCTGTCTTTCATATAATTCTACAGAATATGAAACTCATTTTCCAAATAGACTATGATTTTCATACTTACTGATGTCTCTTATAGTCATTCAAATCTTAGACCCTCAAAGTCTTCCACAACTGTTGCAGGGCCCCAGTCATGACTTAATGTAGTAGACACATCGGAATTGAATCTTATGGAAACGTAAAGAAATGGATCTTGTATAACATTACCTTCCTGCCAATAGTCCTATAGATAAGGTCCCCATTAAAACATACACAATTGTAGGAGTTCACAGTCAGGATAGGTATTTTTGTCAATTTCTTATCTTTTCTCCTCAATTCTTTGATCACCTCCCTATTACATCAGCCTGTTGCTGCCACATTTTTTTTTGCTGATTAATATTTTTGAAGTAATGCCTTTTCTTGCTTGGAAACATTGACACCTCTGTTTACTCTATAGCATGAGGTTTTGACACTAGGTTATGTCTACACTACAAGCTAGGGGTGCGATTCCCAGCTAACATACGTGTACTTGGGTTAGCTTTCGCGGAGCTAGCGTGCAAGCAAATAGCCATGGCAGCACGGGCAGCAGCAGCATGGCTTAGCCATGTCCTGTACATACCCAGCAGTTTCAGGCAGGTTTTACTTGGCACACCTCAGCTGTCTCCACGGCTGCTGCCTGTGCTATTGTAGCTACACTACTTACATTCATGTTAGCTTGATGAGAGCTAGTGGAAGTACGTGTATGTGAGCTGGGAATTACCCCCCGCCCCCCCCCACCCCCCGTCCCCCGAGCTTGTAGTGGTAGATGGAGCCTTCGTGGCTTTCAGCTCTGGGACCTCGCTGTATACAGTTACCAGTGACTCCCAACTTCTGATTGTGAGATCACAAACATGGTCCTGGTTTCTCACAAATAAAAATCCTGATCTTGGAAGCATTCCACATCATTTAACTCCCTTCTAGTGCTCTTCATCAGTAAACCTAAAATGCTTTACAGGGCCATGTACCCTCTCCATTTTACAGAGAGGAAAACCGAGGTGGGCTGACTTGTCCAACTATGGTGTATTGAAAAGTATATTAAAACTATAAGCTATCCCTTTAAGTACTATGGGGTTTTTCCTGGTCTTTCTTGCAAGCCAGGGGGCTCTGGGGAAGTATGTGATCTGAGCCTCGCAGTAGCAGTCAGTCTGCGGGCAAGCACCTTAAAATAAAACCGGGTGACTTGTGGCTCTGTTCTAGGGAGCATCCTGGTGTGTCTGGTTTTGGTTACTGTGTGTTGCACTACAACCTGCCAGCAAGGGGGTTTTCTCTAACTTCTGTGTGCCAGGTGTGCACATAACACCAAGGTCGCACAACAAGTCAGTGCCTGGGAATGGAACCCATGTTTTCCTAACTCCCAGACCAAGCCATTAGGCCACAGTGATATAGGTAGGTGGTACACTCCTCCCTTTGGCATGGGCACAGTAATCCTGTGTTCATACTGCTATTGTTCCTGTACAGAAAGGGGAACAACCGTACTGATATAAGGAACCTTTATACTGGTATGTATAACTAGGTGTCATTTTTATTTTTAACCAATAGAATCAAAATAGTTAATTGGTTAAAACTTTCTGGTGTAGACCATGCCATATAAACAATTGTGCAAGGGAAGAGGCTACAGAATCCACAAACCTGTTGAATTTTGTAACTCACTAGACAATTCTGTGCACCAGCATTTTAACCATTCATTCATTCTTTTAATCAGCGCGGTAGCCTCCCAGTTAGAACTGAGTGATTGCTGTGTGAAGGACAGCAGGATGTACCCTGAGATGATACTCTTCGTGTAGTAAAACAGAGCTACATACACAAATACCAAACAAAATTTTAAACTCTACCTTTACACAGGAGTTTTGTAAATTCAAAGTTAAGTTTATTCCATTCGCTCTTTGTTTATATGCTGAATGGCAAGTCAAATATAGTGCTAGGCTGTTTAGGTTTGATTAGTCACATAGTAGTGGTTGTGTTCCCTGACTGGTTGACTGTAACTTATTGATGTATCTAGTTCAAATGCTTGTGGAAAATAAACTCATTTCTTGAGTACTCAACTTTGTATAATGTGGTGTTCTTGAGGATTTTGTCAGTTATACCCTTCTCCTGTTGGAAAAGGGACATGAACGTAGACTAAACAAATTCATTTCCATTTTGAAGAAACACACATGGAACGGTTTATAACCAGTTCTAGTAAGGAAACTGATCTCATAATATCATATCGCATGTGATTTGATCTGTAATTCCATAGTCTCACAAAAATCCCACTTTCCTTCTACCATTAAATGAGGCAACATGTGTAATGTACCTGGCTCCCAAAACTAGAACAAACAAATCAGAGCCACAAATCCAATAAATATTTTGTTGATAGCTTTAGGGATATGTTCTATGTAATAGGAATTTCACTGCTTGGTTTGAAGAAGAGAAAATTTAATCTTTCTTTATGCTACTTTCATCCTGTTTTGCTGACTTTTTTTGGGGGGGGGGGAGAGAATAACTTTAGAAGTCTAAATATTATACAAAGGTTGTTAATGAAAAATATCAACAGAAGAAGCTGATAGTCTAACCCTTTTTGTGTGGGTACATATGTATAGATACCATCTTGGGCTGCCATCTTATAAGATTCTAAACAAGTGGCTTTCAACTTTTTTTCACTTCCAGGCCCCTACATTTCAAATGAAGGTGGCACCCATTTGGAAATCTTGGTCTGTGAACCCCCTGAGGTCCACAGACCACAAGTTGAAAATCATTGCTGTCAACCATTTGGCCTATGCAGTACCCACATGGAGACCTCCAATTAATACACAGGTATTGCAGGAAATGGTGTTGGTGCTTTAAGAAACTGTCCGTGCTCAAAAATAGTGCTGGGCATACTGATGTTCAGAGAAGATGCAGAACCAAAGGTCTGATCATTTGAGGTCATTTAAAAAGCTGGTGGCAATCAGTGCATGGGTGAAAGAAATGGATGGTTAATATTCTGGATAACTATTTTTAATCTATTCTGAAAGTCGGAACTGAAATCACTTTATTGCATTCCTATAAATAGTGTTGCTGGCTTCATAGCTCTCATCACATTAAATAGCTGAAATGGAGCCAAGAGATTTCCCCCCACCCTCATTTGAATCTTACCTTTTTTAAATGCCTGCCTGCTATATTTAAAAAGAGAAGGTTTAAGGCTCCTCTGGCAATCTTTTTTTTTTTTTTAAGTGACCACTTAAGTTGATTTGTGCAACTCTTACATTATTTCTTTGAGTAGTCACAGTTGAACAGCAGCCTCTTGAATTAGGCTAGAGAGCAAGTATATATCTTCCATCTTTGAAGAGACTGCAATGCATGTTTTTCCTAATGCCCCATCTGTCAGCTAAGAGCTTCCTCAGTGCCAGGGGAATCCAAGGGGCTGCTGTGGCTGCTTAGTTGCACCAAGGGGCTAGAATGTGGCCTGATGTTACTGGTTTTCATGGATTTCCAGAGGGGGTGTGTGTGGCTTTTTTGCAATAAAACTCTACTACCCACCCATTTAGCTCAATATACCAAAGTGAATATAGGAGAGAGATCCTCAGTTGATACAAACTCATAGAATCATAGAATCTCAGGGTTGGAAGGGACCTCTGAAGGTCATCTAGTCCAACCCCCTCCTCGAAGCAGGAGCAATTCCCAGTTAAATCATCCCAGCCAGGGCTTTGTCAAGCCTGACCTTAAAAACCTCTAAGGAAGGAGATTCTACCACCTCCCTAGGTAACGCATTCCAGTGTTTCACCACCCTCTTAGTGAAAAAGTTTTTCCTAATATCCAATCTAAACCTCCCCCACTGCAACTTGAGACCATTACTCCTCGTTCTGTCATCTGCTACCATTGAGAACAGTCTAGAGCCATCCTCTTTGGAACCCCCTTTCAGGTAGTTGAAAGCAGCTATCAAATCCCCCCTCATTCTTCTCTTCTGCAGGCTAAACAATCCCAGCTCCCTCAGCCTCTCCTCATAACACATGTGTCCTAATCATTTTTGTTGCCCTTCGCTGGACTCTCTCCAATTTATCCACATCCTTCTTGAAGTGTGGGGCCAAAACTGGACACAGTACTCCAGATGAGGCCTCACCAATGTCGAATAGAGGGGAACGATCACGTCCCTCGATCTGCTCGCTATGCCCCTACTTATACATCCCAAAATGCCATTGGCCTTCTTGGCAACAATATTTCCATTGACTTGCTTTTCAGACATGAGGGCTTAGTTCCCATAATCACAGTTGTAAACTATCCATCTCCCCTGTAACATTAAACCCTTTAGCTCACTCTGCCTCTTCCTGCCCCCACTCGGTTTTGGCCTGAAAACTGATCGGTTTACTTAATCCCTCAGGTGGACTAGGCTCTTCATCTAGAGATTCATTCAAACTGAGTGATGCAGAAAGGCCAGGAGATAGGTTCAGAAATGGATATGGCAGATTCTCAGTTGGTGTAAATACAGCAATTTACACCAGTTAGAGGATCTACCTCTGAAAATTCTGATCCCTTATCCATATGCCTCAGGGCCCATGTGTGCATGAAAAAGGTACCATCAACTTAATCCCACTTCCATTTTTTAACCTGTAGCGTTACAAATAACTCTTAAAATTCCTATAACTGAAAGCTTGTGTGGAAATTTTTTTTTCCAATAGCTTATTTATAATCTTCACTGTATACTGAAAACAATGAAAAAAACTACCTACACAGTACTATCAATCCATTTCCAAATCAGGAGACTTGCTGAAGCTGTCACTTTCTTGCAAACAGTTTCAGTTTTGACAAATTAAAAAGTTTTCCGGGGGGGGGGGGGGGAGAAGGTCATATTTGAAAATGCCCTACCACTCTGAAAACATGGTCATGAGCTCAGCGTGGCCTGGGCACTGTAATCAACCTTTAAATAGCTTTCAAGTTGATATGTTTAAAGGGACATCTGGAAGGAATTGGGTACAAAGTGCACATTCAGAGTCTAATATGCTTGTGCAGTGTCTTAAATGTGTTCATAACTTCCGTTTCTGTTGGAGAGCTTTAGATGACTGAAATCCACAACTAAACAATTGCCAGCTTGTAATCACGTTCTCCTGAAGAGACAGATTTTTGGGAGGGGTTGGAGGGACTCAAACCATGTTGGCTTGGTCAGCTACTTAGTTTCTTACTGGTGAAATGTATTAATAGAAGTCAGCTGACTCTTAGGGGAACCTAGTTGAGGCTAAAACACTGGATTTGGCAGTCTGGAGGTTTGGGTTCCATTCTCTGCTCACCCACAAGCTTCCTATGTGATCGCAGGCATGTTGCTTGCCTCTTGGACAGCCAAAAAGAAATATGAAGTGTGAGAACTTTCAGAGTTTCTTTCCAATTTTGAGCCTTGTAACATTGGTCAAGAGTGAGGCTCCAAATGTGGTAAAGACGATTATTCTTGAGATGTGACTAACGCTCTACTTTGCCAAGGTTAGGATAAAATGTGGGGAGAGGGGACCAATATTTTTTCTAGAACTTGGAAGAAACTCTAATAAGAAAACTAAAATAAAATGGACAGGGCTGTCCTGAAAGCCAAGAGAAGAAAATTAAATATATCTTAATGTTAACTTGAAGTAATTCTGCTGGGACTACATGAACTATAATCTCTTTTTTTTGTAGTCTGTTCTTTCTGTTGTGGTTCTCAAATGCCAGGTTTCTTCCATCCTTCCCGCTCTGCCCTACATTTAAAAGGTGAACTAAACTAAATTTTCCACTTGATCTAAAAGAGGTACTGGGACAACTAACATTTTATGTCATGTCCTGTATTTGGCCATATAGGTAAATTGCATCAGGGCTGGAGTAGCAGGTATCGTGATGCTTTGAATTATGACTACAAGTTTGGTTGGTGAATTCCCCCTCCCCCCCCTTAATATCCATTTAATTTCCACACACTCCCTGTCTGTTTATTTGGGTTTTGCAGGGTAGAAGGAGGCTTTCACATTTTGAAATGAGCTGTAAAAAGTAATGGTCCTTAAGTTATGATATTTGCATTGCCACACCACTCTCTCCATAAGGATTCTTCCTGTCAGATCTGGTGTGTAAGACAAACTACAATATTGGTCATGAGGATTCTGTACTGAAGAACATGGGCCAAACAAAGTCTAAGGATAGGTCTTAGATCTTCAGGTCTTCAGCCCCACCAGGGGCTCCATGGCTATTGTACCCCCATGTCAGAAGAGCTTTTACATCTGTTCCTGGGGACAGGTAGAGGAACAGAGGCCTTCCCCCTACTGTGGGTTCCACCCCAGAGAACATGTAGTAAGCAGCTAAGGTCTGTTTCCTCAGACTCACTGTTTCCCTGAGAACAAGGTGAGTGAGGTAATATCTTTTATTGGACCAGCTCTTTAGAGAGCTCTGTGTAAGCACACAAGCTTGTTTCTTACCAGCAGCAGCTGATCCAATAGAAGATATTGCCTCACCCACCTTGGCTCTCTAATATCCTTGGACCAATTTGGCTACAACACTGCATACTGTTTCTCTGGGCTACTTCAATCTTCATCTCACGCCAGGCCCCTTTCACAGAGCAACTCCTTCCAATGCTTTTTTCCCTGGAGGTTCCAGCTCCTTGTGCTGCTTCCTGTCAGCTTTTTGGCAGATGCTGAATCCACTCAGGGTCCCAAGCAGCCCCTATCTAGTCTGCAGGCTGTTATCCCAGTTGTCACAGCAGAAGAGGTATCTATTCTGCCCCTTAACCCTTGTGGTGGCAGACTGACCATTTACAGAGCCCTTCCCAGACCTATTCTTTCTATCAGTATAGAAAAATCCTATCACTGTCAATAGGAGTTACAATGCACAAACCCTAAGATGCTAATGGGACACCGTAAGGGTCTGATCAAAAACTCAGTAAAGTCAATGGAAAGACTCCCATTGACTTTAGTCGGCTCTGGATCAGGCCCTAAAGGAGGATTTCCTGTGTTTTTTAAATCAGTCTTAGAAATTCAGATTTTTGTTTAACAATACACGTAAAAAATATTCCCTGGCTGTCAGTTATTTTGAGCAATTGGGCTAATTTGGGCATTTCTAAAACTGGAAATGTAAATTAATAAACCACAAACATTTTGTTTAAATTAATAAACAATGCTTTGTTTTACAGCTACTACCATTAGTCAAGGGTATATTTTCCAGCTTCAGGCAAAAATGGGGCTTGTTTAGTTTATCTGGCTGGATTGATCCACAAATGTCTGATTTGTATTTAGAATTTTCAGCTGGCCTGAGTCTGCGAGGAAACAAATGTCCAGCTGTTTTTTATTAGGA
Organism: Lepidochelys olivacea; assembly: GCF_965140295.1. Lineage (NCBI taxonomy): Eukaryota > Metazoa > Chordata > Testudines > Cheloniidae > Lepidochelys > Lepidochelys olivacea. The sequence continues at coordinate 171,935,127 of NC_140412.1, read as the reverse complement.
AAAAAAAAATAGGTTTTGATATTGCTACTTTTTCTAGCAAATAAGAAGTAGAATGAGAGGGGAGACTATCAACCATGATGATTAGATTTGTAGACTTGCATAACGGGATGCATTTTGAACCATAATTTTGAAATAAAAAGTATATGCAAATCAAACTTCACACGTTCACTCTACCATTATTTATGCTAACTCAGAGTACACAGTTTAATTATTTCACTGTAGCACTTTTTTTTCCTTCCACTAATTTTCAGTTTGTTGTCCTTTCATTGAACCTCTGCATGAGATGTCACAAAATATGGCACGTTTTAAACAGGAAAGAATAGAGTGGGAGCCACTAAGAGGCCTTCACTTACCATACTACCATTATATCTGTCTCATGACAGTGTTGGCATATAGGGTGGAAATCTGCTCTTCCATCCTTCTGTCACTAGTTGCTGATTTCATATACTCTGTGCTGTTGATCTCAACTATTTTGCCCTCTCGAATGCTTCTTAAGGTTTCCTTTAGTTGGCCCTTTTTCCCTCAAACCAGTTAGTGTCCTTTTGACAGCTTTATTTGAAGGACTGTGTTGGCATGTGGGGTATGTGTCCCAAATACGGCCAATGCTTCCGTCTAACTTGAGTGGAGACAAGCTGCTGGTTAGCAATTCCTCATATCTTCACTGGTAATAGTCTCTCCACCCAATGCCCACAATCTTTCATAGGCACTTGTTTTCAAAGGTATCTCTTTCTAGTTAACATTGTAACAGATCTCCAGCTCTCAAAGCTGTATGTTAGCACTAATTATGTTTAGGTTGAAAAGTCTGTTTTGGAATGCTATGGATGCCTTTCCTTTCCTTTGATGTCACTTCTTCTTCTTCTTCTTTCTTGATCTCCACTAGCTAGTATGGTGCTTCCCAGGTAAGTGAACTGTTCTACTTTCTGGATGTATTTGCCTTCTAACATGATGCAACTGCTTGATGTCTAGGTTTCAAGGATGTTTGTGTTGGGTGTAAATTTTGAGTCTTGCATACCCATTTATTCATAACTTTTGAAGAGTGTCACTTAATAGTACAATATCATCAAAGTCTAGATCTTCCAGACACTTGCCATCTACTCATACTATGCCCAAGTTTGTGTTGCTAATGTCCAGTCTACGGCAATTACTAAGAACAGCAGAACTAAAATACAACCCTGTTTCATGCCAGTGTCTGTGATGAGTCACTCTGTCTGGTTGTTCACCCTTATAGCATTGATGTTGATGACTTGAGCTGGAATTCCATAAAACTGAAGAATGGTCCACAATGTATGCCTATGCAGGCTGTTATATGCCTTTTGAAAGTCAATGAAATTGGCAGCCTCCCCTTATCATTCTATACATTCTTCTGTGATGGTAACAAGATCTCTTAGGCCTGAATACAACCTCTTCTTCCCTAAGCTTTATGTCAACTACATCCTTTCATCCTGCATCGTATCACACTACAGAAGACTTTCCTTACAACAGAGAGTAGTATGACTCTATTCCAGTTAGTCAGTAAGATCACCCCTTTTTGGTTATTCTGACAATTATTCCACTGGTTAGAAGGGGGCTGTCCCAGACTTCATTGAATAACTCTGCCAGTTTAGTCAGGGGTGGCAACGTAAGGTGTGCTTTGAATTTCTGCTGTGATTTGGTCATTTCCCACCACTTTGGTTTTCTGCTTCTTGACTGCAGCCAAATCACTGTTGGGCCAATGTTGATATCAGGTTGGTATACTTCATTGAACTTTGGTGCTGAGATAGGCCTAGGTTTGAGGACTTCTTTGAAATGCTCTACCTGTTTGTCTGCCCTACTTCAGCATTTTGGCATCTTACTTTTTATTGGCCCACTTCGTATTTTGACACTTCCATGCAGGATTTCTTTTATTCCTCTTTTACTTTTTCCACTCTTTCATTGGTCTTGATATTCAGGAGTTTTCCTTTTAGTGCTTTTTTCCTCACTAAGATGCCATGTCTCTTGGCTGATCCGATTCTGTCTATGGTGCTTGCTGTACCTTGAATCACATTGTCTCTGAACACAAACCATATTTTTCCTCAGGTCCATTCTATTACCTTGCTCTGTCTCTGGCAGTATCTCAGTTCTGTTCCTGGGTTCAACTTGAAATTTCTCACAGTACTTCTGTACTGTTGATTTTCATTGCTGCTTTCCATTTAAAGTTTCTTTTTTTCTGTTTTTAATTGCAATTTGGCAATGCAAATGTTGTGGTTGCTGCTGACATCTGCTGCTCGACATGCCCTTACATTTTGGCCAGTATCTCAAGTTGATGCAGATGTGATCAATCTGTTTGTTTTTTGTTTTTCTTTTGCCACCTGGTGAATTCCATGTTCCTCTGTGGAGGAACAGGGTGCTTGCAAGAGCTAGGTCACATGCCAAACCTAATTCAACTGCCATCATTTTGGTTGATTCCCAATCTATGCTTCCACGCTGCTCTTTCCATTTCTTGGTTTTCACCCCTTACTGAGCATTAAAGTAGCCCATCACAAGGAGCAAACTCACCTTTTAGGATTCTATCAATCACACTTTAGAGGTAATTATAGAACTTTTTATCCTGGTCACTGTATGAGTGACCTCTTTAGCAATATGGTTTGGAATCTTACACGTACGATCCTTTGATAACTGATTCTTCCCCCCCGTCCCCCAAATCTGTCATCATGAGCACTAGGCCCTCTGAGTGGACATTGTCATTACAACCTGAATAGATGAGATGTATGTTCTTGCTTGAAGCTCTTCTTATCACCACCCATCAGCTGCTCTGACTAATGCCAAGGATTTCAAGTTGATAGTTGTCCATCTTCCTCATGAGTTTCAAGATCTCTGATCCTCAAACCATTGTTCTCGCATGTCAATAAATGACTCAGAAGTGTCTTCTTGCTGCCAGAATCTTACTTTTTTTGAGATCCTAGCTTTCAGAGAATGGATTTCACCAGGAACTTTCATGCAGCACAAGGGATCAGCAGTGTTTTCTACTGAGAAACCATTTATTACTGGAAAGGTAGCCTGGTTCTATTTTTAGAACCAAAAAACCTAATTGGTTTTGTGTCTTGTTTTTTTATTTTTTTAAATGAGGTTAAGTGTTTAGCTTTGCACTTAACCTTGCCTACTTTATCCTGCCTGGGGACCAGCAGCCACATCAAAGGTAGCAGGTGGGGTTATCACAGTATTTGCTGAACTTGTAGTATTGCAAAGTGCTACATTTTATTGATTTACCAGAGTAAATACTGATCTCTTAAAGGCACCCATTGGACTCAATAGATGTTAAAAAAATAATTAAATAAATAAATTAAAAAAAATCCAATAATTGGCTACATCCTGGATCTGATCACTTTCTATCAAGGGTTAGTCTAATGTTCTCACTGGGTGTTTTGTAAGCACAGTTTCTTTACCTAACCTTCTATCTACTTTATTAGTTCTTGGGGCAGGGGACTCATCTCAATAACGGTCAGTACAGTATTGTCATAGGGTGACCCTGATTGCCTTAATTTCACCTCTGATATCCCAAGGACTCCACTGAGAAACTTTCTTGTCTCAATAACCCTCTTCTTGGGTTTATTACCTGTTTATTACCAAAACATTGTGTAAACAGTGAAAAACATAAGTCCCAATGTCCAAGTTTATTAACCCCCAGTTCTTAAAATCTAGCCCCTTGGTGCCCCACATAACACACTCTGGTGTCTTTCACCACACCTGGCTCTTTGGTCCTCTTCTGTTCCTCTGTCAGGACAGCCAGCACAACCCTCGTTCTAACTAGAGACCCTTCAGAGCCTCTATGCTGGGAGATCATTCAGACACACCCCTGCCCCCATCCTGCCCACTCACAGTTCCTCTGGGACCAGCTGTCGGGTGTAGAGACTTTGGAGAGTACACTTTCTCTTGATGCCATGGCTTGAGCTCTTTAGCTTAGAAGGCAGAAGACCTTTTGCTGCTGTCTGGCCCTGGCTGTCTCTGTTGGAGAAGTCAGCCAGCAAAACCCTCTCATTGTCTGCCCGCCTTCAGTCTTCCTCAGGAACCTCCAAGCATCCTTTGGTTTCTAAAAACTCACCTTCTTTTTTCTTTCTATATTTATATTTTATATATAAATTAAATAAAATAATCCCATGCACCTCTCACCTACCTCTTTCCTGCCTGATTTACTACATCTTTTTCCCTCTAGGGACCAGGTCCCCTCTTCTAGGACCAGTTAGTGAGTCACAGGTGGATGGACCCTGCTCCCTCACAAAAGGCTAGTATCACTTTTGACAAGGATGTAGACCAAAATTTTATAACTAGAATGCCTAATGATTAGCATCTCTAGAAAACCAGGCCACTTATTTAGATGCCTTAACATCTATATCTTTCACTTAAGTTAGAACTAAGCAGTATTAATTAATGAGAATTGCCAGTACATAGCCCAAATTGTCAGGAGGTACTACTTTTTGTTTAGGAGCCTAAATATGGATTTAGATGCCTATCATTACACACCTTAGCTTGAAAACTTTGCCCAGTGCTCACTTATTCAATACAATTGAATATCCCAATTAAGATGTATTTCATAAAATAAATATAAATCATAACTTTCTATTTTTTTCAAATTCATTAAATTCAGATTTTTTAAAGAATAGTCTCAGAGTAGTGGTTGGTGAATACAACTTCTAAGTATCCTTGTTTTTTTTGTTTTTGTTTTTTTCCTTCAAGTGTACATACTGCATCCAGTGAGTGTGTTGTAAAGTTAGAGCTAGAAATTGCACTCACATGGAAATTGCTGGGTTTCAGGTTTTGTTATTAAACTCCAAATTTTAACCAGGTTCTCTATTGCCCACTGAGCTTCTGAAGCAAACCTGGACCAGTTAATGATTTAACTTCATAACTGACTTAAAGCTCACTGAAGGCAACTGCAGTCATGTCAATGACTTCAAAGGGATTAGGCCCTATGTGGGGTTGGAGGCTTACATTCACATGTGGCTGTTATGTGAAACCAGATGACTCTCAGAATTATACCGAATGTTTGGCTTTGAGATTAGGGGTTAATTTAAAAATGAACCACTGATGTTTTTGCAAAATTGTCCCAGTTTGTCCCCTCAAGAAATGAGGGAGACCCCAAACCTTTCATCCAAATCCCTGTGCTCTACTGATTTGAGTATTAGATACAGATCTAAATCAATCCTTATTACTGGCACTATATCCCCACAGTGTACAACAGACCGCCTTCCATTGCATGTCAAATTATTTGTCTGATTTCACATACAGTTCCATGTCTATTTTAAATCCCAACAAAGCAACTTGTATCTTTTTTCTCAAATGTCTACATTTTCTAATGATTTCCAAAGGGGAGCAAACTTCTGGTGGTGAATAACACCAGAATGCTCGGTCAGCCAGTATGCTTGCTTTAATAATGCCATCCGGAGCACAGGGTTAATTTAATATCTTCACATACATATCACATTTATTCACTTTAATACTTCATTATAATCCACACTGACTTCTAAGCACAACATTTTAAAGAGACCTATATACAAAGCCTGAAGACTGCAGTGCATCCTGCTCCAATAACCATTTCTGAATACAGAGCACCATTAATCTTGGCAGCTGGTCTTCACTCCTTGCTGATGAGGGAGGATCATGTGGACAGTGTGCTCTTGTCATTTTTGAATGACATCTGCTAGCATGCTTCTTGTGATTTCAGTGATCAGGCTCTAGATATGCAGATAGCACATAGGCAAAGCAAAAATGTGAGTTAATTGAATTTGAAACTAGCTTGATGGTGTTTAGAGGCAACATGTAATGTGTTGAGAATTTAAATTAATTCTCATTGGCAGTGGATCAGATATTCAGCCATTGGCATAGATACTGATCTGTTTCCATGGAGAGGGGGGAAACCCTATATATAATTCACCCCCTTCCCACTCCACCCTGAATAAAGCCTGAGCTGTCAACATCCGTGTCAACTTTTTGGGGGTGTATTTATGCCTTAATCTATCAATTAGTGAAAATATTTGCATTTAGCAGGACCCATGTTAAAAATCTGACATTTAATCGATAAGCAGGTAAAAATTTCTAACTCTCTGATAGGATGCCAAAATCATGGGAATTATATTGCATATATGATGTGTTTTTTTTTCTTTTTTTTTCTTTGCTACAATGCCAGCCAGTCTCTTTGAGTTCTTGAACAGTCCAAATGATGGCAATGAGGTTTTAAATAGTAGAACAGATAAAACACTTCTGTTCTGCAGAATAGATATTGGTACTAGCAGACTGTTTCTATTTTCATGTTTTTAAAATTTGTATTGCAGTACGGCCCACAGAAGCCAATCAGGATCAGCACCCAAAGGTGATAGGTGCTGGAAGATACAGCTACTACACATTATATTCATAGTACTTATCTGACCCCTATCACCATAGTATCTGAGTACCTCACAATTTTTCATGTATTTACCCTCAAAATACCCCTGTGAGGTAGGGAAGCCGCTGTTTACAGATGTGGAACTGAAAGTCAGAGAGGCTAAGTGAGTTGCCCAAGGTCACACAGGAAGTCTGTGGCAGAGCAAGGAATTGCATTTGGGTCTCCCAATTCACAGGCTAAAGATCTAGTCACTGGATGATCTAATGTGGTGATTATTAATTTGGTAAACACTAAATGACCTCTTTTTACAGAAGATGCAAATAAATTAATAACCTTAAAAAATCCCCAAATTCTCCTATTCTTTGGGAAATCTCAGCCTGGCCAAAGAAATCCAATAGAGACTGGAGAACAAGTTAAGAAACTACCCACAAGTCAAACCAAACCACAACACCAATGTTGGCATTTATAAGAATCCTGCACTTCTGCTACCAAAGAGAACACCAGAGCAAAGCACTTAGCATTATTCCAAAGCATCAACAAAAAAAAATTCTTACTTTGATAGGGCCAAATCCAGTAGCCCTAAATCAAAATGTGCATGTGCCTGAATAAGAATGCAGAGTTCAGTACATTATTTTTTAACAAACTTTTGATTGCTGACGAAGTCTCAAAGACTTTGAAAAAAGCTAACATTGTGCCAATAATTTTAAATGGATGATTTTGGAAACTATGGGCTTGTTAGCCTGATCTTGATCCTGGGTAAAAATATAGGAAGGCTGAATTTGGATATGATCAATGAAAACTTAAAGGATGGTGTCAAGGCTGATTTCCCCACTCTGGCACTTCGATTGCAGAAGGTGGGGGCCCGCAAGGATCTAAAAATTAAAGCTGGCCACTCCAGGCTTGAATTAAACTCCCAAGTGCAAAAACCCCTTTGAGAACCCAGGAAGGTGCACTTGGGAATTCCTTCCTTTGGGGTACCCTCAAGCCCTTTCATCCCCTGCCTCTGGGAAGGGCTGAGAAAGAAGACAAAGGAAATTAGCTGTTGCCACCAGCTAATTAAACAACATGTGCACAAACCTCTTGGGACACAAAACCCAATCCTGTTCTTAAAAAAGGTAAATTTTATTAAAAACAAAGAAAATACATTTGGAACTTTAGGCTTTTCACTAATTTTAAAAAAAACAATTACAAGGATTAAGCATTGAGAGAACTCTCTTGAGGTCCAGCTTAAAGTTTACAAGCAAAACAAAAGCACCTGGGGTTAGCACAGAGGAGTCCCCAAGCCATAAAGAGATAAACCTAATCGTGCCTTCCTAGACATTTCCTGATCTACTTACATATATGGGGTTTCAAATGAATAGTTTCTAGGTATGATCTGATTTTTCAAACCTGGCCCAAAGCTTTTTACAGCATAGTTCCAGCCCTGTCTCTGCTCTCCAGGAGAACAGCACAGACAAAAGGGGAGTCCTCCCTCCTCCCTCCTCCCCCCGTTTTAAAAAGTTCTAGCCTTCCCATTTGCCCTTTTGGTCAGGTGCCCACTCCCTTCCTTCTCCCTATGCAGGGCGACTTTTTTAACCCTTTACAGGTAAAGCAAGTAGAGAACAACTACCAAGAGGTATTTATGGCTGGCTGGGTGTCCATAAAAGGGTGCTCCCCCCCTTATTTATCACAGATGGTAACATAATTAATGCCAGCCAATGTGGTTTTATGGAAAATGGGTCTTATGAAGTTTGACATGTTTTGATGAGATCACAAGTTTGGTGGATTAAATATATTATGTGATTACAATTACCTTTGACTTCTATAAGGCATCTGACTTAGTCCTGTAAGATATTCTGATTAAAAACAAAATTAGTGCTATACAAAATCAATGCAGCCTATATTAAATGGATTGAAAACTGATTAACTGATGTCAAAGAACTAAAAATGGGCAGATCATCATTCCTGGGAGTCCTGCAGAGATCTGATCTCAGCCTTATGTCAGTCAATATCTTCATCCAGGATCTGCAAGAAAATATAAAATCATTGCTGGTAAAATATAGCAATGACACTAAATTGGTGGAGTGGTAAACAATTATTGGTACAGATCAGTTGTACAAATCCATCTGGAGCCCTTGGTCAGGTGTGCTCATTTGAACCACATGCGTTTTAATATAGCCAAATGCAAAGTCACCCATGTAGGAACAAATGGAGCCAGCATTCTGGAATTCAGTGACTGAAAAAGAATTGGGGATAATGGTTGAAAACAAGCGAACATGAGCTCCCAGTGCAATGCTGTAGCTAAGAGGATGAACTTACACTGAGTATATCAAATAGGTATTACCTCTGTATATGGCATCTGAGACAATTACAAGAATATTGTGCTTGCGTTTCAAAAAAGACGTGTAGAAAGGGTTAAGAAAAGAACTGCAAGAACAATTCAAGGTCTGGACATCCTGTCTTTGTAGTCAAAGGCTGGAAGCTGAAGTATCCAAATTCAGACTAGGAATGAAGCGTGTTATATATAACCGCACTGTTTATATGTATCATGAACTGTTGGAACAACTCACTCAGATACAGTGGCTTCTTCATCACTTGGATTCTTCAAATAAAGGCTGGATCTTTGTAAAACAGAAGCTATGCCCCCACCCTGCCTCCCTTCTCTATGGGAGTCTCATAGCAGGACCCAACTCCTGTCAGTCTGGGGAAGAGTGACTCACCGAGGGGGACTAGGCAGCTCATGCCTAGGGCAGTGAGCTCCATTCCCAGAGGAGCCCATGACAGTGTGGTATGGAGCAGACCAGGGCTCCTTGCCTTCCTTTCCCCTGTCCAGAGCCTGCCTCTCTTGCAGGCTCCAGAGCAATGTTCCCTCTAATTTTTGACAGGCCGTGTGCGCAAAAAATTTCTTCTGTGCAAACTGTGCTTCTGTGCAAATTTTTGTGCACATGGTGTTTTGCTGTGTGTGCGGGGTTTAGGATCTGTGTACATGCACACAGCTTAAAGGGAACAGTGCTCCACAGAGCTTAAAATATGCAGGGCTGCAGCTGACTGGGTGTCTGAGCCTGGGCAGGGGCAGCAGAGGAGACAGCACACAGGGAGTCCCCAGGGGTCACAGAAGGAGAGAGCAGCAGGCTGCTATTGGGGTGGAGTTGGGTTAATCTTTTCCTGATCACAGGGGACTCCATACATATTTCCTCCTGCCTTCCCCAAACCCAGCTTGTCCTGGCTTGGACACCCAACTCGCACCCCCAGCAGTAACCTTGTTATGCCCCCTGAGGGGGGCATGCACCACAGTTTGGGAACCTCTGTTCTAAAAGATGCTGTAGCTCAAACAGAATTTATGGGCTTGATATACAAATTATTGAGTGAGGCTCTGCAGCCTATGTTGTGCAGTTCCGTCTAGCTGGTCATTAAGGCAATTTCTTGCCTTAATCTATGAAAATATACTGGATTTTTAAAACTTATTGAGACACAGCACAACAAACACCTCAAATCTGGTCTTCCAGTTACTTATCTTATACAGTAGCTGGGTGCACAGAGCTGGGGACTGGATCTGGTTAGTTTTGGTTTTAGTTTTTGAAAAAATATTTGGCATTATGAGATAGGTGGAGAATGACTCATTTAATTCTTATGCTTGGTCCTACTGTGGTGGGGACCATATTTTTCCTATTTGAAAGTTGATTCCATTTCTAAGAAGGAATAAATGAGAGGGTTACATTGTTTTAGTAAATTACTTCCAGAATGTGTTTCTTGAAAAAGAGATTGTTTTCAGAGCAAACAAAATCCACCCATCCATTTTATTTCCTTGGTTATTTTAATGTTTAAATCACTAAACAGCCCTTAATCTTTTGTCTGGGGAGAACAGAAGAGAAATAAGACATTTTGAACCCCTTCCTCTTATTGGATTTTTAGGTAAGAATGTGAAACCTCTTTGCACCGCTAATGTGTGTTCCTCTTTGTAAATGAAATAAATATTAAGGCACATATTCTTAAAGTTGAGTGCCTAAATTAGGCTTCTATATCCATATTTAATTCATAAAAATTGTATGAAGTGACTGTTATATAATGTACCCATTACCTGGATCCTGAGTTATTTATTACCTACTGTTTCAATATGAGGTGGTATTGCCACTCTGAGAGGGGGAAAAAAGACCTGTGATAATTCCAAAAGATTATGCATTCCTTCCCCAGGCTGTTAATTGTCTGTGTGAATGTTTTCTATTGCCTCACTGCTTGTTTTGATGAGAATTAACTGAGGTTTTTTCCCCCTTGGATGAGCAGAACTTCATTTACCAAACTTTCTAACACCAATATCTAAAAAACCCCTTTCTGAGGGTGAAGAAGGGCTAGTAACTCTCATACAGGCAGTGAGTGAAAAAAGGACAGGTAGGAATGGGAATCACAAACCCCTGCAGGGAGAGCTTGCAGCAGACAGAACACTGTACACACTCCCCTTTTCCCCCCTCTGAGAATCTCATCGCATTTTAAACACTGGGCCAGATGTATTGAGCCGTGTGCAACCAAGATAATTTGGGTCATGCGGGATTTCACACAGAGAGGAGGGTACATGTGCTCCCCTAGCATCCCTGTTATAGGGGAGGGAGCAACTTTAGCTTATGGCCTAGGTTCAGTAGGAGCCTGACTGGCAGTGGCTTTTGAGGGAGAACCACAAACTCTTCCGTCATGTGACCAAACCCCTTTCCATCCCAAAACATCTCACTTTTGTCTGAAGTTCCCCTTTATGATCTGAATCTCCAGGTACCTGCTCCCCAGTCTTCCCACTGGCAATTCCCTTCTGTCCTCCCACAAAAACCCTAATGGATTTCTGGGGATAACAGACTGTTCTAAACAGATCTAATGGTGTATTGGAGTCAGGGATGGAGAACAGTCGCATGTAGCCAATAAGATTAATGAAACAAATCTCTTTTCCTGCTTCTCAATCAGAAATAGTGGTTTCTCTGGAGTTGAACTGTCACTTTATCTCCCATTTCGAATGTGAGTTTAAACCATTCTGACATAACACACATTCATGGCTATAAAGGGAAAGAAGTCCATAATACTACTACTGAGTACACTCAGAATATATGTACTGAAACACACAGATATGAGGCCTGATTCATTCTGTCACTAATTTCATGATAAAGGGAACACAGAACCATAGAAATGTAGGGCTGGAAGATACTTCAAGAGGTCAATAAGTCAGCGACCTGCTCTAAGTAGGACCAGGTAAACCTAGACCATCCCTAGTAAGTGTTTTTGTCCAACCTGTTCTTAGAAACCTCCTATGATGAGTGTCCCACAAATTTCCTTGGAATTCTATTTCAGAACTTAACTGCCACTCTGAAACCTTCTTAGTTGGGTTTTTTCTAATATTTAACCTAAATTTCTCTTGCTGCAGGTTAAGCCCATTACTTCCTGTCCTGCCTCTAGTGGACATGGAGAAGAATTGATCACCAGCCTCTTTATAACAGCCCTTAACATATTTGAAGACTGTTATCAGGTGTTCCACACTCCACACCCCCCACCCGACTTCTTTCTCAAGACTAAACATGCCCAGTTTCTTTAACTTTTCCTCAAAGGTTTTCTAAATGTTTTATAATTTTTGTTGCTTTCCTCTGGATTCTCTCCAATTTATTTCCACCTTTTTTAAAGTTTGGTGCCCAGAACCGGACACAGCAGTCCAGCTGAGTAGATCAGGACAAATGTAATCTCAGAAAGTTCCTTGAGAGAGGATAGCTCTTTCCTTCCTTAGACATTTTACATTTTCTTAAAGAATGAAGATCACTTACCGTAGTAGTTACAGTACAAATTCAAATGGAAGCCAGGAGTCTTGGGTGACTGCTGTGTTCACCCAACTGCAATATTTACTATAGACTAAACTGAAAAATATGCTAGAGCCAAGATGTTTACAGCTACAGTTAGGTAGGTGTGAAGTAGTATGTGTGTGTGGGAAGTGGCTTTTCAAGATTTTTGCCTTTTCTTTTTTAACTGTAAATTTTCCAAAACGTCAGGAGAAATTTAGTTTTGGGGATTGCATTGTTAGGAGAAACTTTACGGCAATAGATTCCCCCCTCCCCCACCCATTGGAGAGCACACAGTTTGATTTGAAAGGATTTCCCCCTCCCTCTGATCTAAGGTGAGTGGCGTTGGCTTGTTTTTCTTCACTAATCCTAGAAAGAGCCATGAATGTTGGCTCAGAAGTTGACTGATCAAGTTGGAGGAAGAGTGCACAGGCTCAGAATACAGGCCTGTATGGGTGGGAGGTAGGAGTTCTGACTTGCTATACTGGTAACAATTGCATCATGTCTCTCATGGCTGGCTCACTGAGCAGTGGCTACCAGCGACTACCATGAAAGTCAGTGAACCTGAGTCTAGCCTTCTGTATCTGTGGCTCCTTTCGCTCTTGCTAGTGCTATAACGATATAGTGCTTTTAAAATGTTGCCTAAATAACTGCTTTAAGTGTAGAGTAACTGAAACTGAGTGATGACTTCCCCAAAGTCGAACAGTGACTGAATTCAAATGTTCCTATCCTGGCTTGAGAACAGTAGGCTCTCTCTCGTACTTTTAACATATAACTGTGGTGACTGTGGGAAATCCTGCATAACTAAAAAAAAAACCTCCAGGAGAAAGTATGGTGGAAAAAATTATTGCAGTGGTGCAACTAACACTTGAATACTTGCCACAGTTAAATGTAGAGCTGTTTCTCTCCTTTGAATTGTTGTGTCAGGAAGACAGCAAATAGTGCTGTCAAGGTAAATACCATGGGATGGGAAATCACATTTGGTAATGGCTCCCACGTCAGTAATCGTCTAAAGAGAAATAAGATCTATCTTTTCGTATGTAATGACTCACATCCCTAATATTTAGCTCTATTTTGCAAGAATGTGCTTGTACTTTAAGCTGCCATTGGCCTGCAAACATCTCACTTTAAAACCCTTACCTATGATATGTTAGTACCTACATCCGTGAATATAATTAACAAAGTCTGGGTAACATCAAGGAGGGAAAACCCACCAATGACAAAAGGCCAGCTTGTCAGCCCCTGTAAATGGGTGTAGCACCGCTGAAATCAGTGGAGCTGCACTGATCAACGCCAACTCAGGATCTGCCCCAAAGATTCAATTCTTCTCTTTCCAAGTAGCAGTATTTACAGTGTGTGCTTGCATCATGTAGAATACGGTAATGTTTAATTCCCACAAGGGTAGATTGACTTTGGATCACAGCCCATTCTTACATCTTGGACTTAATTTCTGGGAAAGATTTATAGATTTACAATGCTTTTTTGGGGGCGGTGGGAGAATAGGAGGGAAAGAAGTTGGAGGGGACTAGGATGTTCTTTGTAGTCAGAATTGAAAGACAAAATGCTTAGATTCAATGGCCTTTGCCCAAAGATGCATTTTGCTCTGATGTTTAGCCTTCTGCCTGTGTGGTCTGAGTTCAGAGGAGAGGGCTTGCTTCTGTTTCCCACAAGGCTGAGGCCTAGCTGACAACGTTATGGAAAATATTAGGGAAAACATGCTGAGGGTGGGAGAGAACAAAGCATTTTTTAGTTGTGCTGGAGAACACAAGTGACTCCTGCCAGGTCTGAAAACAAACTCAGCTGTTGAAGGTTTAGTGGAAGACACTCATAACTTGCATCCCACCAGCATTTGTATTCAACATAGATTCAAGCCTGCAAGGTGCTGAGCCTTCTAGCCTTAGGCATATTCTTAAAGTTAAGTAGACGGATAGTCGCACTGAAATAACCAGACTTAATGGTTCAGTATTTCCTTAGGGAAACCCAGGATAAACAGAGTTAGTTGTATTCAGAAAGGGAGGATAATGTAACTTTAAAAGATCGGGAGTTTGGTTATGTATGTATTTAATTACTTTTGGTGTCCAAATAATGGAGAATTCTCAAATATATCCAACATGTCTTTAAGGAAAAAACAATAGGTAAGAATTCTGTTTTTACTTCAAATTATTTTTGAATCCAGAGAAGCAACCAAAAATTAGCATTCCATAGAGACACTAGGTAACAGATTGCCAGTATGAATGTCCTACACCAAGTGCTATATTGCAATGAGTGCCTCCCAGTTTGATTCCAGACACGTCCCTCCGTAGGCCCTGATCCAAAACCTGTTGAAACCAGTGAAAGACTCCTGTTGCTGTAAATGGATTTTGGAGCACCAAAAGCCTGGTTAATTAAGACCTTCCTGCCTGGTATTGCTGTTTAGGATGAAAATCCTGAGAACCATGCTTAATTATCATGGAACCATTGGAAAGGCGAGGACTGCCATTTCAACTGGTGCAGAAAGAGGGTCTGAGTGGATGTCTGAGATTCACCATGGTGACAGGAGCAAAAAGGAGAGAGAGCAAATAAACTCCTATTTTTTTTCTTCTCCATTTAAAAATCTGCTCAGATGTCGTCTGTGAGCAAAAAGGGCTTTGTTTCACTGATCAGTTCTATCGCTACTGCTTGAGTATACAGAGGCCACACAAAAATTAGTGGGATACATTGCCCAGATATATGTAGTCATATTAATGTTTGAATCTCTGCTCAAAATTGGCCATATCCAAGTATGGTCACTTCTGGACAATGGAATATTTTGCAGTCACTTCCACCCTAGCAACAGTGGCTAACAGAGGCTAGGATATGTTGATCAAACAGGCAGGAAATTGAGCCCTGGAACAACATAAGGGGGCTGGACAGACTTGTGTAGATGTTAAGTTTTGCCACTTCTGCTGCATATAGGGATGAGGAAGGGTGACACATCCAGTCAGTACCAGACACGCTAGTGAAATCATTAATACACTTTACACTTACAGGTAGGTGCTTCCACTTGCACAGCAATAACAATAAGGAATAATGTCTGATGCTCAAGTTTATTAGAACCATTATTGATTGATTGAATACTGAATTACTGCTTTTTGTCTGCACTTCTGGATGCTGGTGAATTTTACCTGCATGTAAAATTTAATCTGAGTGTGATAGAACATCCTCTAAATTGAGGCCAAGATGTTATTACTCCTGACTGAACTATTGACTTGTTTGTTACTTAATATATTCAGTACCTCTTTTTAAATATTTCATTGGCATACTCTTAGTCAATGTTGATAGCACTTAGCAAATTTCCTGAACTCATTATTTTGTGTTTGACAATAGAACTGTTTATAAACTTGTGTTGGTTGCAAATTAATAACAGATTTTAGTTTCATTAGTAAACAGATCTAATATTAACACTAATTCTCCACAACACTTATATAAATTCAGTTGCCTGTTTTTAGGACAAAACCTGTAGGAATTATCCCAGCTCTGCCTCATTAATATCTTCTCTTTAAATCTGTGGCCCTGGATTTATACTTTTCAAAGCGTAGCTGGAAATGTTATTTCTGCCATAATGCCCCCACCTAAAGTGACTAACCACCCATTATTCTGCTAGAAATTACCAAATATGTTCATAGAGATGCGCACGCACACACAGAACTATGGAACCACAAATACACACCAAAAATATTTGTGTAAGCAAATGGGAACAGATGGAAGGGTAAAAAGACAACATTTGATGTACACCAGTAAAAGGCTATTGGAGGCTCAGCTTGGGCATAAGTATCTGCCCTTCTGGATAGCTTGCAGGATTGGAGCCTTAATGATCATACAAACATTTTAAAACCTCCCAACACCATTAACATTAAAAATTATTGCCAAGGTATTTGGGGGAAAATTAGGGGTAAAAATATTTGCAGGAAATGGAGAATAATTCTATTGTGAACATTGATTGCAGTAATACACTAGCCACCCCTTTTGTAACAAGTCAAAGCTAGCAGAATATGCTTCGGCTAATGTGTCATCTTTCGTGACTCCAGCTGCAAAAGGGAAATGTTAATGCAAGAAAAACCCAGCATCTTAAAATCAGATGAATGATTAATAGAATAACAGGGCTAAGTTCAGCCATAAAAGTGAAAATGACTGTGAAAGTGTTCTGAAGTTAAAGGTTAGATTTGTATTGTGTAGCAACTCATTTGCGTGCCTATTGCAACCATGAATATTGGGCGAGATGCTATCAGTGATTCAACTAGCATACCTGGTGGAGGAGAGTCAACAGCAGAATCAGTTTGTGGTGGTGCAAGGTGACAGCAACTTCACATTTCCCTCTCTGTCATCAGGGAACTTGAAATGTGGGCAACAGTGGCTAAGTGCATGGTTTATACATGGATCTTCTGTAGAGCAAAGGGAAAGATTTATAGCTGCTACCTTCTGGTAGAAGGAAAAAACAGATGTCAAACAATGAGCCCCAGATCCAAACCATGCAGTAACAACTTCTCCACAGGTGATACACTGACTATTTTAGGGTCTGATCCTGCAGATCATAGACTTTAAGGTCAGAAGGAACCATTATGATCGTTTTGTCTGACCACCTGCACAATGCAGGCCACAGAATCTCACCCACCCACTCCTGCGATAAACCTCTCACCTATGTCTGAGCTATTGAAGTCCTCAAATCCTGGTTTAAAGACTTCAAGGTGCAGAGAATCCTCCAGCAAGTGCCATGTCCCACGCTGCAGAGGAAGGCAAAAAACCCCCAGGACCGCTGCCAATCTGCCCTGGAGGAAAATTCCTTCCCGACCCAAAATATGGTGATCAGCTAAACCCTGAGCATGTGGGCGAGACTCACCAGCCAGACACCCAGGAAAGAATTCTCTGTGATAACTCAGATCCCACCCCATCTAACATCCCATCACAGGCCACTGGGCATCTACTGCTAATAGTCAAAGATCAATTAATTGCCAAAATTAAGCTATCCCATCGTATCATCCCTTCCATAAACTTTTCAAGCTTAGTCTTGAAGCCAGATATGTCTTTGGCCCCCACTGCTCCCCTTGGAAGGCTCTTCCAGAACTTCACTCCTCTGATGGTTAGAAACCTTCACCTGACTGCATACAGCCAGACACCCGTACTAGCACAATGCACCATTGACTTCAGTGGGGTTCCGGATGGGCATGAAAGTCTGTCTTCTCCTTCAGTGGGACGCCCTGTAAAGCTGAGCATCTGCATAAAGCTGGGCTGTAGTTATACTAGTATTTTGTGTGTCGTACATTTAGTTTAATACTGGGCTTGTACTGTGTAATTTTGTCATGGACTAATTTCTGACAAATTCAATGTTGGCAAAAACCCAAATTAGAATTCTATTATCTAGGATTACACAAGAGCATTTGAAATATGCTGTATAATGTAATGTGTAAGTACCTCAGAACATAAAGATATTCAGATTTTCAAAATTTGAATTTTTATTGACTGGTATCTAGTCTAAATCTCTTTTTAACCAATCAGTTTTTATTTTATGGGTTTCCATCACCTGATGTCATCAAATCAAGACTGGATGCCTTTCTGGAATATATGCTTTAGATAAACGCAAATTACTGGGCTGAATGCAGGGGTAAAATTCTGGGCCCTGTGTTACTTAGGAGGTCAAATAGATGATCCAATGGTCTCGTGGCCTTAAAATCTCTGAAATCTAAGATTTCTACATGTCACATTGATCTTACTACTTTATCCTGTTGGAAAAGTCTGCTGAATATTAAATATATTTAATTAAAAGTAACTAACTATTAAAAGTAACTTCACCAGATCCTCTGCCTACGTACTGTTAACAGGACTAAAACAATTCTGGAATCAATGTACTGTCAAGAGACTAATTTTTGAAGTAACATTGTCAGCTAATAACCCTTAATGGTATCCACGCTTGTCACCCATCTACTTAGGGTCAGTGACGTTTGATGAAATTCTTGTCCCAGTGTCTTTCCATCAGAAACTCCCCATTGTGATCAACAATCCTCTGTTTCCAGCCTTTTAAATAGCTTCCTGCTGTTGACTCCCTGATCCTGCCATGACATTTGCACTGAAAATCTAGCAGGTTGGAGTCTTAGAGCCTCACAATGACTTCAGTGGGCCTTGGATAATGCCCTTAGTTTGCACTGCTGCTAAAAGCTTCCCCTCACGCAGGCCTGCTCTGTTGTTCTAAATGCTGGAAATGGGACTTGGATAAGAAATGCCAAAGTTGTCATGGCAGGACCTCCTTAGTTGACAACCCCTCCTTCCTCCCAAAGGCATTCAGTGTGGTGGTTGTGTGGTGATGATTAAATAACTTCTTCAAATCCATTCAAACACTGTGGGCTTAGGTTCCTCTTCAACTCCAGTATTGAGGTTCACATTCTATTTAAGATGCCGTGGTAGGGAGGAGGAAAGGAGCGGAGATAAAAATAAATAACATGTATGGCAGTCTGGATTTTGAGTCTCTTCTCCCCCTATTGCACAGGCTTAGCCGTTGGCTGAAACATAATAAAAAGGACTTAAACTGCAAGGCCTCCAATTTGTCGTAGGCAGTGCTTCTGTTGTAGCCATGGCAGTCCCAGGATATTAGGGAGACAAGGTGTGTGAGGTAACATATTTGATTGGACCAACTTCTGTTGGTGAGAGACAAGCTGAAGAAGAACTCTGTGTAAGCTTCAAAGGTTGTTTCTCCCCTGAACAGAAGGGCTCTGATTCTCCTTGCTGCTCTCCCCTGCAAAGTTCCTCATGCCTTGGAATTTGGGCTAGTGAGGGAACTGCATGGCTCAGAATGACTGTCTGCCTGAAATTATCAGTTTGAACCAGCTCCAGGAGGCAGCAACTGTAACTTGTTACCAGGGCTGATAGCTGTTTGGGAAAATTAGGTTTTTAATTTTGGTTTTTTGGCCTTCATCCCAGATTGAAAAACCTCTACCAAATGTTGGTATCTGTTGGCAGTCTCAGCTAGGAAGCTGAACACTGAGTGGACATGGAGACAGAACTATCTCTTGCCTAGAGTTGACAGAATGTTTTGCTATTGGAAAATACTGATCTGTCAAAACTGAAACGTTGTGTGGGACCATGTTGATGTCAATGAAAAAACAAAAGAAAGCATTTCAACCTTATCAGCATGTTTTTTTGTTTTTTTTTCAAACAGCACTTTGTTTAGAATTTTTTATAATTAAACTTGACATTGAAACAATGTTTTGATTGCCCGGAAACATCCCCCTCCCCTCCCCAGCCCCGGCCCCGAACTTCATTTCAGAACTTGGGGAAACTTTAAAACTTTTTGTTTTGGAACAGAAAATTTCATCATGTCAGACTTTTCCCCTGGAACAAAAATTCTGGTTTCTAACCAGCTGTATTCTTGCCATTTCAATATGGGGAAACTGCCCGGGCTGTCTCCCTCCAACAGAGGGAAGAGTTCAATCTCAAAGGCTATTAATCAGGGACTTTCCATGAGAATTCTCTCAACATTTTTCTTTTTTAAAAAGGGGGAGAGAGATTGGGGTTAGTCATGATGTCTCAGCTTGTAGCCCAGGTGCAAATGAACATCCTACGATGCTGACATTATCACTTCCTAACAACTTCCTCTTCTCTCTCTCACAGTATCGGTCCTAGCAGCAGCATTCTGTAATTAGAAGCCTTTTCAAAGCAGACTTGGATGGAAAAGCCCTAGAGAATTTAATAGGAATGATACCCAAGAGGGGTTCTATAGAAATTGAACAAAATGCTATAGGAAATACTCTAAAATCTATAAGTTAAAAGAGAATGAGACAGAATTGTTAACCCCCAATTACCAGTAGAACAGTCAGGTTTTTAAATGATCTATTCAAAACTGAAATACTGTAATAGTACCTCTGCCTCGTCTTTGTTCCTCTGTGTATATTCCTTTCCCTGGCTATTCATATTCTTCATGTTTTTAAAAGTAATTTACTACTGCACAATTGATAATAGATGGGCAAATAATGCCCGATAGAAGTAGGTGCTTCTTACTGATTCAGAGCATTGTGAAACAATTGAAGGTGGCGATGGTTTCAGACTTCCCTATTATTGTTTCGTAATTTATTTCACACAGTCTTAGTCATGCACAGTGCCTCAGTAATTTAGAGAATATAATGTAGGAAAACAAGACCAAACTTATTTATTCAATGCTTTTGGAATTAAATTAGACTAATTTTGACACTCTTCTGCTATTTGTGAAATCTCAATTTGTTTATTTACTCAGCATTTACGATCCAACTCTAGCCTATTATGCAATAATATTTGATTCTAGGGTCTAAGTTTAATCTCTTGGATCTATTTCTGGAAAAAGTATGCAGTCTCTCAACCACTTGCCGTTCATGTGCCAGTGGTCATATGGTGGTCATACTTTTTCATTCTCTTCAATTGCTCTCGCTTGATTAAGACAGTATCCCATTTCTTTCCTTCAATGTGGTCTACTCTTTTTAAAAGGCCTCCTATGTCTTTGTGTTTTCCAGCTAACCATGTTCAGAGGGATAATTTTTATGCTGAAATTTGTCAGTAGAGCAAGAGAACTGGTATTCTAAAACTCTACCCAATTAGTGTTCTCTAGGTGATAGGGATGTTGTAGGGCTGACACCTATCAAGGAACAAGCTCTCATGGGTGGAACTCATTGCAGGATCAGGTCCCAAAGCACCCAGAAGTTGACATCTGGTTGAACAGTAAAACTGGGCTGTGACTCTCACAACAGCAGGCTCTAGTAAAGGCAAATGTGGTCTAGTGACCTGAGCGTTAAACAAGGAGATGGGATTTGCCATCCTACCTTGTCCTATGACTCTGGGCCAGATATTTTTTCCACTGACTTGATTTCCACTAGTCTACAGTACTCAACACTACTGGAAGTAAAGCCCTTACAATACTATACCCTTCAGGGCTCTCTGTCACTTTGCCTCAGTTTCCTCTTCAGTAAAATAGAGATGGCACCTGCCTACATCATAGAATTTTTGCATTAGTGAAAGTCTGCAAAGTAATCTGAAGAGAAGATGACCAGTAGTGGAAAGCATATTTGGCTAACTGTGAAAGCCAAAGGCAGGTAGATGTGTGGTCCAGAAATGCACCATGCTCTGGAATACCAAAATCAACAGTAGAATAAAAAATAGATTACTCAGATATAACAGACTGCACAATCATCTGTGAAATTAAACCTATCGAATGATCAGACATATTACTCAACCAAGGCAAAGAATTCTCAAATGGCCTTCTAGCAATCGCAAAATGTCAGGGAATGCAGGTGAGACGGTGTCATCCCACACATTGTCTGATTGTATTATATTAGTAGGGTTTTTGGCTTTGTAGGTTAATACAATACAGGCAATTAGATATCCTGGTTAGGATTTTTTACCAGGGTCAAGAAGCAATTTCTTCTTGTATAGTATTGAACAATTGGTCAGGTGCATTATTGTATATGGCAACTATGTAACAGTTATTCATTAGAACTTATCTGGGTAAATGAAATTACATTAACATCCTGTAAGCTCAAAGATCTGTGTTTAGAAATACTACTGTAAGTGACTAATAGCAGGAAAATACTTCTAGTACATCAGTATAGAACGCATTAATACACACTTACAACATTACTAAAACCTAAATGCTGATGTATGAACCTCTAATTTCTCACCAATCTAGTGTTGCATTTGCTCTCATTTGATCCACCAAACACACAGCTCCTGCCCCACGTTACAAGGATCCATGGGGTCTGCTAGAATGATTACTCATTCTAATTCATTATAACATGTCTGCTAGTGAATACACACAAAAATCCCTCACTCTATTCCAAATGGGGCATAAATACTGGCAATAAATGAACCCATTCCCTGCACCATACTTCAATGTATTACACACTCTAATATTGTGGAGAGAACCACATCCACCTTCCACTCCCAACTCAATGACTGTAGTTAGTGCTTAGAAGCTCTAGTGCATTGTTAAAAAAAAAAATCCAGCACAGGGAAACTTTGTTCATAATTAATCCTTCTACCAGCACTTCTACAGAATCAGTCCCAGTGCCCCGCAAACAGCAATTTATGCTACAGGTATCTGGCAACTGCCTATTCCGAATGATTTTGAATACCAAAGGGTGAACCAAATCTTATTTTTGAAGTCTATAATTATATATTGATCTAGAAAAGCCAAACCTTAGCTAAATAAACTGAAAAGCTCAAAAAGTCCCTGTTCATGTCATTGTCGGAGATGTAGGAAACTGGCACACCATGTAGCTTTGCTGAAACGTGTCTGTGTTTAATCATCACCCTGTTTTAGTAGCAATAACTTTCCCATGCAAACCCAGACAAAAAACACCCCAAGCAGAGGTGTTGGATTTTTTTTTAATCCCCAAAAGGGAGCAGTGCCAGAGATTCCTGAAGTTCACAAGGGAATTATTATTATTATTATTATTTTATTAACATGGAAGGTGCTCAGATGCTATGGTGATGGAGAGCAGTAAAAAACCCTAAGAGAATTTTATTTTTAATAATACTTTGTGCTTCCATAATGACTTCAATCTGAAGATCTCAGACTGCTTTCAGCTCAGTGATTATAGAGCCTCCCCAGTCCCTTGTGTGCAGGGGTGATGGAACAATTTGTATAGTGAGGTTGCTGAGAGCCATTGAACCAAACTGTGACCGCTGTGTATATAATGTAAAAACCACTTCAAGCCAGGGGGTGCAGCAGCATCACTAGTTCTAGCACCTATGCTTCGGGGTGAGGAAGCGTTCTTATCTGCAGTTTACAGATTGGCAAACTGAGGTACCAAGAAATAAATGCCAAAATGTTCTCACTTAAGTGTGTCCATTCCAATGTAGGCCGCTAAATAAGTAATCTAAGTTATTGGCCACTTCTTTGGGTGCCTAGCTCAAGGCTCCCAAGTTTCAATATTTTGGCCGAAATGCCTTGTACAAGATCACACAGTAAGTCAATTCTGGAGCCAGGAGTCGAGCCCAGGAATCCTGACTCATCTTCCTCTTTTACTAGTTAACAACACAGAGGCTCTCATTCAGCAGTCACTCACAACCCTCTCATGCAATCCACATGCAAGTAATTAAATACCCACCCGTAGTTTGAAACCAGTGAGGAAATTAATTCTAAGAGAAGCTGTGGTTTCTAAATGAAAATATGCCCTGTGGTAGGTTTAAATTGTGCAGTTCACTACTTATGAAGGGTGGGTTTTCTATCAATCAAGAAAACAAAGTGAAAACTGATTCTCCCTTTCTCCACCGCAGTGTAAGTCAATGGAGTTTCAATGGTGGAGCTGAGGGACAGAATTCCTTCTTATAAAAGCAGGTCTAAGACAACTGAGCCAGTGGTCCATGTCCACTGATTATAGTTGGACTCCCAGTCTGCAGGGATTATGGCTAGTGGACCTCCATGTGGTGTTGGGGACTGAGCCTTTCAGAGCTGAGCATCCCAGACAGGGAGTCTGGGTGAAGTTCTGTGAAGCTCTTGTTATGCACAGACAACTGCCAACTGGCATTGGGGACAGATTCACACAGAGCCTCTTGCAAGAACTTTTAAGCACTAAAGTTATCTCAGAACACCACATTACACACCCACTGCAGATGCAACAGCCTTGCTGCTGTCATTCCTGTGGCCTGACCACAATCTACTTTATGCAGTCCACAGACATGGGCCACGTTGCAATACAGAACTTTTCATGAGCCTCAGGATTGAATCTTCAGTAATCAAGCCTAGAACTAGAAAAATACATACCTAGAAAAATGAGGACTAACCCTCCACCCCCTTCCAATTGATTGATTTCATTTTCAGTGTTCAAATGTAACTTTCCCTTTATGGGGTCTGCGCTTATATGTAATCTCACATTCCACAAATGTTGCTATGTTTTGGCTAGGTACAACTGTACGGGTTAGGGATACAGCTTCAGTCTTGATTCTGATCTAAATACTTAATAGGAAGGAGACTTTTTAAAAGCTGTTTTTTAACTGTTGTTTGGGAATGGCTTGTCGCAAACATGATCTTTCAAAAATGTTTTTGCTCAGATAGTAGCGCAAAAATACAGATGGTATTTTTGACAGTGCACATGAAGCTTGATTCATGTTAAGAGAATTCCAAAATAAAGTTAGATAAAACTACTCCAGTTATTTTTGACAGAATGCTGCCTGTTTTTAAAGGCATTCTTTACTGCCCCATTGGGGCTCATCTATTTCTAAAGGTTGGTGTCCTGATCAGTCTGACAGCTGTTCAGAGGTGTTCAGACCTGGTGCCAAACAGCTGAAAATGAGCACGGTCAGTTTTTGCAGAAGCACAGAGGTTTACAAAACAGTTTTTCTTGTAATTAACTGTTCAGAGTTCAGCTCTCTCAGCAGTGGCTTGACTTCAGCCAGCAGTATCCTCAGCATTTTGACACATGTGCAGTAAGATCACAAAGGGAGCAGCGGATGATTTCAATAAATTCAAGTGGAGGACTTCATTACAACTAGAGTTCACAGACCTTCTTGGTAGGCTCTGCAATATAAGTGAGGAGGGCTTTAAACTAGGTTTACCGGGGGAAGTAGACCAAAGCTCTGAGGTAAGTGGGGAAGTGGGATACCGGGAGGAAGCACGAGCAGGAGCGCACGAGAGGGGAGGGCTCCTGCCTCATACTGAGAAAGAGGGACGATCAGCGAGTTATCTCAAGTGCCTATACGCAAATGCAAGAAGCCTGGGAAACAAGCAGGGAGAACTGGAAGTCCTGGCACAGTCAAGGAATTATGATGTGATTGGAACAACAGAGACTTGGAGGGATAACTCACATGACTGGAGTACTGTCATGGGTGGATGAAAACTGTTCAGGAAGGACAGGCAGGGCAGAAAAGGTGGGAGAGTTGCATTGTATGTATGACTGCTCAGAGCTCAAGTATGAAACTGCAGAAAAACCTGAGAGTCTCTGGATTAAGTTTAGAAGTGTGAGCAACAAGGGTGATGTCGTGGTGGGAGTCTGCTATAGATCACCGGACCAGGGGAATGAAGTGGAGGAGGCTTTCTTCCGGCAACTCATGGAAGTTACTGGATCGCAGGCCCTGGTTCTCATGGGAGACTTCAATCACCCTGATATCTGCTGGGAGAGCAATACAGCAGTGCACAGACAATCCAGGAAGTTTTTGGAAAGTGTAGGGGACAATTTCCTGATGCAAGTGCTGGAGGAACCAACTAGGGGCAGCGCTCTTCTTGACCTGCTGCTCACAAACCAGGAAGAATTAGTAGGGGAAGCTAAAGTGGATGGGAACCTGGAAGGCAGTGACCATGAGATGGTTGAGTTCAGGATCCTGACACAGGGAAGAAAGGAGACCAGCAGAATACTGACCCTGGACTTCAAAAATGCAGACTTTGACAACCTCAGAGAACTGATGGGCAGGATCCCCTGGGAGAATAACATGAAGGGGAAAGGAGTCCAGGAGAGCTGGCTGTATTTTAAAGAATCCTTATTGAGGTTACAGGGACAAACCATCCCGATGTGTAGAAAGAATAGTAAATATGGCAGGCGACCAGCTTGGCATAACAGTGGAATTCTTGCTGATCTTAAACACAAAAAAGAAGCTTACAAGAAGTGGAAGATTGGACAAATGACCAGGGAAGAGTATAAAAATATTGCTCGGGCATGCAGGAGTGAAATCAGGAAGGCCAAATCACACCTGGAGTTGGAGCTAGCAAGAGATGTTAAGAGTAACAAGAAGGCTTTCTTCAGGTATGTTAGCAACAAGAAGAAAGTCAAGGAAAGTGTGGGCCCCTTACTGAATGAGGGAGGCAATCTAGTGACAGAGGATGTGGAAAAAGCTAATGTACTCAATGCTTTTTTTGCCTCTGTCTTCAGGAACAAGGTCAGCTCCCAGACTACTGCCCTTGGCAGCACAGCATGGGGAGGAGGTGATCAGCCCTCTGTGGAGAAAAAAGTGGTTCGGGACTATTTAGAAAAGCTGGACGAGCTCAAGTCCATGGGGCCTGACGCGCTGCATCTGAGAATGCTAAAGGAGTTGGCAGATGTGATTGCAGAGCCATTGGCCATTGTCTTTGAAAACTCATGGTGATTGGGGGAAGTCCCGGACAACTGGAAAAAGGCTAATGTAGTGCCCATCTTTAAAAAAAGGAAGAAGGAGGATCCAGGGAACTACAGGCCAGTCAGCCTCACCTCAGTCCCTGGAAAAATCATGGAGCAGGTCCTCAAGGAATCAATTCTGAAGCACTTAGAGGAGAGTGATCAGGAACAGTCAGCATGGATTCAGCAAGGGCAAGTAATGCCTGACTCATCTAATTGCCTTCTATGACGAGATAACTGGCTCTGTGGATGAGGGGAAAGCAGTGGACATGTTGTTCCTTGATTTTAGCAAAGCTTTTGACATGGTCTCCCACAGTATTCTTGCCAGCAAGTTAAAGAAGTATGGGCTGGATGAATGGACTATAAGGTGGATAGAAAGTTGGCTAGATTGTCTAGCTCACCAGGTAGTTATCAATGGCTCCATGTCTAGTTGGCAGCCGGTATCAAGTGGAGTGCCCCAAGGGTTGGTCCTCGGGCCGGTTTTGTTCAATATCTTCATCAAGGATCTGGAGGATGGTGTGGATTGCACCCTCAGCAAGTTTGCAGATGACACTAAACTGGGAGGAGAGGTAGATACGCTGGAGGGTAAGGATAGGATACAGAGGGCCCTAGACAAATTAGAGGATTGGGCCAAAAGAAATCTGATGAGGTTCAACAAGGACAAGTGCAGAGTCCTGCACTGAG
The DNA here is from genome assembly GCF_965140295.1 of Lepidochelys olivacea. Taxonomy (NCBI): domain Eukaryota; kingdom Metazoa; phylum Chordata; order Testudines; family Cheloniidae; genus Lepidochelys; species Lepidochelys olivacea. The sequence continues at coordinate 171,908,272 of NC_140412.1, read as the reverse complement.
GATGGAAGAATCCCATGCAGATTAGGGATCTACAGACTAGCAACTGAATGGCTAGGTAGCAGGTCTGCAGAAAAGGACCTAGGGGTTACAGTGGACGAGAAGCTGGATATGAGTCAACAGTGTGCCCTTTTTGCGAAGAAGGCCAATGGCATTTTGGGATATATAAGTAGGGGCATTGCCAGCAGATCGAGGGACGTGATTGTTCCCTCCTATTCGACATTGGTGAGGCCTCATCTGGAGTACTGTGTCCAGTTTTGGGCCCCACACTACAAGAAGGATGTGGAAAAATTGGCAAGAGTCCAGTGGAGGGCAACAAAAACGATTAGGGGACTGGAACACATGACTTATGAGGAGAGGCTGAGGGAACTGGGATTGTTTAGTCTGCGGAAGAGAAGAATGAGGGGGGATTTGATAGCTGCTTTCAACTACCTGAAAGGGGGTTCCAAAGAGGATGGATCTAGACTGTTCTCAGTGGTAGCAGATGACAGAACAAGGAGTAATGGTCTCAAGTTGCAGTGGGGGAGGTTTAGGTTGGATATTAGGAAAAACTTTTTCACTAGGAGGGTGGTGAAACACTGGAATGCGTTACCTAGGGAGGTGGTGGAATCTCCTTCCTTTAGAAGTTTTTAAGGTCAGGCTTGACAAAGCCCTGGCTGGGATGATTTAGTTGGGAATTGGTCCTGCTTTGAGCAGGGGGTTGGACTAGATGACCTCCTGAGGTCCCTTCCAACCCTGATATTCTATGATTCTAAGTTTACTAGAAAAATTGAGTGGGAGTGGAGCAGAGAGAACTGAGCTGCCTCAAGAACATGGGAAGAAAAGCGGCTAAACAAAGCAACAGAACTGAGCTGATAATCAGAAAGGAAGTGGAAGATAGAAAGTTGTGTAATAGAACTGAGCTGCCAGAGAGTTTAAGGCAGTGATGAAGTGTCCAGAACGAAGTGCTCTGAGTATGCCATAGGCTAAACATCTGTGTGTGTTGCCTGTTTACACCCTTGAGCAAAGGTCAGTAGTGACTGAAGATATGTCTCACTGGAGGTGGAAGGTGCAATTTCCAGCTCATGTAGACCACCTCATGCTAGCTCGTTCACGGCTAGTGTGCGAAAAATAGCAGTGTAGTAGTAGCAGTGTGAGTGGTGGAAGAGGCTAGCTGCCCCCCTGACTATGTACCTAGGGTGTCAGATGGGTTTGTACTCAGGATGGCTAGCCCTTTTTGCTGCTCACACCACTGTGGCTACACTTCTATTTTTAGCATGCTAGTTCAATCAGAGCAAACATGGGTATCTCTGCTCAAGTTGGAAATTACACCTTCTACCTCCCAGTAGATAGGAAAGTTTGGATCTGAGCTTTTCAGCTATGTGTGGGTATTTCAAAGGCAGTTTTGTAAGAAAAGTGAGCAACAGTTTAGTTTTCCAGCTAAGCCAGAGTAGGCTATGTAACAACTCCTAGAGCCATGCAAACTTTGCAATGACTGCAGCAAAAAATGACTTGCAAGATTTAGGCCCACAGTTCAAAGGTAATTCCTTTGTTGGAAAGACAAGCAATAGTGTATTTGATAATCCAGACACAGTAAGTTTTGCAGTGAAACTAACTGCAATTTATTACCTTCACTGGTGTTGCAAAAGACAATCTGAATTGAGGAGGGAGATGGTTTCTTGCTATCATATTGTAAAAGCCAAGCAATGGCACACTTAGCTACTGTAAGAGCCAGTTTAATTTGTAAATGAACCCCATGCTAGTTATTTTAAACACATTTGCATAAAAACCTATGTACACACAGTTGGTAGGCTTACAAGATTGAAAAATGTCTGGGATGCACAACACCATCTTGTGTGTGTTTTGCGAGTGTGGAGGAGTGGGAGTGGGCTGATGTGGCGGGGGGAGGTTGGTAAAAATAACCAGCAGATGGTAATGTGAAAGGCCCTGGGTCAAGTGCATATAAAGCATATGAATAATATAAGAAATCTGAGAAATGTGTTATATGTAATGGAACTTTCCAGAATTCATGGTAACTCCTCCAGCCATGGATTTATTGTAAGAAGGATAGTTTTGCTTCTCATGCGTTCTGCAAGTTAAGCTTCTGATGCAGGCAGCTCTCATAAATAGGTATAAAACCTCTAGAACTGATACCCTGCATATTACAGAATTATAGAACCATAGGGTTAGAAGGGATCTCCAGGGTCATCTAGTCTAACCCCCTACCAAGATGCAGGATTTCTTGTGTCTAAACCATCCAAAACAGATGGTTATCCAGCCTCCTTTTGAAAAGCTCCAGTGACTGCACTACAGTTCACATTTATGAATGCAGAAAATGCTTTACTATGTACACACTCTCCGATTAAATTGATTTGTGAAATTCATCATAGAGAGGCAAAAACTTGCTCCTTGTTTAACACTCATACCACGTGACTAAAGAGAACTTGAGTCTGAGAGATTTTGAGCACTTGCAGGCCAAAAATGGCCTTAATGCTGGATTAACACCCACAGAGTGAATTAGAGAGGTAACTGTAAAGTCTCTATGGGAAGAGTCTCAGAAACATGTACAAAAATGTTAGATTTATTACTATGTTGGCTGATGGATTCAAAGACAAGTCTGTAGCTGAGTAAGACTGTACATCTGTTTTGTGCAGGTTCTGCCCTCTTCTCTTTGTGGTTACTGGTAGTCTGGGACAGTAGCTACAGTTGCTTTAATTCCCTAACAGTAAGAGTTGTGGGATCAAGGCAGAAGCACTGAAATCAGATCTGGTAGGCCTGAATGTGGGTGGAGCAGCAGTGATTATTGGCAGTTGATTATCAGGCAGGCCAAGCTTAGAGAAGACATTTCCCATGCTGCTATTTTGCATGTTCTCAGCCAATTTTAGAATGGCCGAGGCCTTGATATTTTAACGTATATAATTTCTTTGCTTTAACGTAATGCAATCAGGTGACTGACCCTCTGAAAAACAATTAGTCCAAAAGAGAACAAGCTGACCACAGAGAAATTCCTTCAGACAACGACAGCAGCCATTTCAGTATCACTCATCAGAATCAATTTCTGACTCATCTTGCAGGCCAATATGAATTTGAATAGCAATTGTAGCAATCTCCTTTATTACAAGAAAATTTCACCTTATGTTTAATTTTTTTATATATAATATATAAAAACAACCAGGGAGTTAAACTTTGATGCCTGCATGGGACTGGTTTGGGCCTTCTCATTTGGGTCTCATCTTGCTCCCATTAAAAACTTAGGAGCTTTGTCACTGACCGCTTTGAAGCAATATCAGGCCCTTGATTTTCAGCGGTCCCATTGCTGCAGTGAAGGTTAGGGATTAGGACCAGTTTTCTTCAATGGATAGTGTGAAATTAAAATGTGTTTTTGCCTCCTTCATCTTTGATTGATTGAGCATGCATGCAAGGTCTCCAGCTGGAAGATGCATGTACATTTACAAGCTGTAAACCTGCAAAGCCTGGCTTTGGGGAAATATTTATTCTGGTTTCAGATAATATGACCCTTTGAACTTGGCATGTGTTTAAAGTGGGGATTTCCAAATGCAAATGTCTGCTTTTAAAAAGAAAATGATCTGAAATAAATATCGCCCCTCGTCTCCTCTCCCCTCTGCCCCCGCCCTCCTGGCCCTTCATTTGGGAATGTGCTGCCAGCACAGTCAGCAGCCAAGGCAAATGGCCATCAGTGTGAATCCACTTCAGGGTCACTCATACCTAAAAGCTTTACTCCTCTCGCTTCAGCGAGATCACAGTTCACAAGAAGGGCTCTAGTGTAAGTAGTGCATTGTCAGCAGCAGCAACCTCTCCCCACTGCCCCAAACCAAAGTTCGTTCTCATGCAATTGTAGCTGGATCCTGCGCCCACTGCAGGAAAACAGCAAAACTTTGATTCAATTAAATGGAGCAGCAGCAGCAGCAAGATCTTAGCTGGGGAACCACAGGTTAAGAAACAGGAAACTCCTAATACAAGCAGCTGTTTTTCTCAGTATTTGAGGTCAAGTGAAAGAGGAACTTTTACAGGAATTATGGAGTAAATGGTTTGTGGTCGGTCGCACAGCACTATAGGAATTTGTTTCCTAAACAAAGAACAAGTAGCTGAGATTTTAGCCAATTATGACTCATTGTTCTGGTCTCCTTTGTTGTGGACTGTAGTATCTTCAGAACAGTCAATGTGGGGTCTTTTGCTCAACGGAAGTGTAACCAAGTCTCATTTTACTTTGTGGAATATTCTCATTAGTTTCCACATCGATTGAAAGACCAGTAATTTTTCCAAAGGCCAACAGTACTCTTCAGTATGCCACTCAATCAGAGATCTAACATCTGTAATATGTTCATATAAAGCAGCATCAGTTTAAGAATTTTTTTACACTATTTATCTAGACCAGGCCAAAGTCTGTTTTTAATTGTCTGTCTGTTCTTGGTGTTACAAAATCTTATCCATAAAGATGGAAAGACTATAATTTGGCCTAGGGTGATCAGGAAGGAGCTGATGTTGCTTACCGTATAATTTGGAAATGAGTTATAAATTTTATTTTTATTTTTTTAAAAGAAAGACCATTGATTTTCATTATGGGAGAGGCACAGAGGGGTATAGCTTACCAGAAAGTAAAAGAAGGAAATGGTTAATGTGTGAATAAATACAGCTGTGACACATTTGTCTTTTCACTGTTTTCAAATTGAATACTTGACTATGACCTCCCATAACAGGGACAATGAAATTGTTGACCTCCAGAGAGAATTTTGTTTTCAGAAGACAAAGGTGTCCAAGTGATTGCCTCTCAAATCTGGAATGTTACTTCCGAAAGAGCTCAAGATGGCCAGAAGCTTCTTCATCTTCAGTGCATGATGCAAAGCCTGCTTCTTTGAACTAGCCTTCCCTTTATAATACTAGCTTTATAAAATAACTATAAGCCAGTTTCAGCTAACCTGAAGCAAGAGAGAGGAAATATTTTATTTAGAATGAAAGCTCATTTAGGCAGGGACTGTCTTTATTTTTACCGTCCCTAGCGTAAGGGGGCCCTGCTACTGTAATAAATAATTATAGTATGTGTGTATTTCATAATTTTGGGAGGCTCCCAGATAGCCTGGTGATAGGTACCATGTAAAATGCTTGGTAAAAAGACATTTATTTTTATAAATCTCACAGTGGACCAAGATAACGAATAGGTTTCATTGACCTGCTGAACAACTTTTTTACTTAATTGTGTAATATATTACTCCTACAATCAAAATTAACTATCCCACAGCACATGTGACTTTCAGCCTGCTATTTGTTGTCTGTGTGGATAAAGTGTTTTGGTCAACACCACTTGTTTCCATCCCTGAATACAACTGGAAGAGCTTCACTGGAAGTAGGTGAGACTGTAGCTCTGAGTAAAGTTCAAAAATACTCTGTCATACTTTGTTCATATTTGGTCACAAATGAAGCAAAACCTGTCTATGGTTATTGTCTTGCAAATGTGATGTGCTACTGAAATACTCCTTTTTCCCCTACAGGCAACTTTTGACATTGTTTATCTAATCTTGAAATGAAGGCCTATTATTTGCATACAAAGTGCCATAGGCACTGTGCTCAATGGTTTTTTTCCCATGGAAACGTTTTGTGGGCAAGAGTTTCGATATAGATGACTAATGTTAGGTGTCTCAGGTTTAGGGTACGTGACCTGAGACATCTTAGAGGCCTGATTTTTCAGAAAGTGCTGACTATCTACCCTCCTGAAAATCAGCTTCTTTTAGGTATCTCAAGTTGGGCACCCAAAAAGGGAGCTCACCCTTAAATCTCTAGATGCTACTGGGAAAAAAATATGGCCTGAACGTGTATTAGAACGAAAGATGGCTGTTTAAAGAGCAGGAAGGAAAAGCTGACCTGTTACCCTAATTCTGTCATCAAGTGTTTAGACTGAAAGTCTGAGCAATTGCTCGGTAAGAAATTATGTATGACTTCTATTATCGGTAAATCAATATTTTATAACAGATTTTTTGCTGCAAAAAAACTTGCTATCAAGATTGCAAAATGAAAGCTGATCTTTAAGTTTTCTCAATATAAAACACACAGAAAAATGTTTTCCACTAGAAGAACTGAAATGCTTTTTTTGGTGGATTTTTTTCACATTTTGAGCTGAATTGGATGCTGGTTCCCTGATTGGCTCATTCCTCGATATGTAATCCAGAGAATTAATGGAACTTGTTTTCTCAGATGTATTGGCTGTAGGGAACATCTGTAGGAAATGTGCAAGGAAGGCTGCTTAATGCCCCCCTTGTAGACTATCCATATCTCTAGTAGTGGCAGAGTTCTTGCCCGTGAAGTCACAAAATGGGAGAACTCTATCCATCTAAGATGCTGGAAGAAGATGCCAGGTCACTGGTTCTTTCCTTCAGAAAGTCAAAATCACGTAGCATTACAGGGGATAGAGGGCCAGACTGCTTGGTGGGGGCCTGCATAGGTTTGGGTAATTTCACATAAGCTTATGCTGGCATTTGCATAGAATGTATTTCTATTGTCATAGTGTCCAGGTTACAAGAATCAGTAACTGTAGGTACACAGTTGGGTTCCTGATTGGAAATGGAATGGTTTAGTTGCTGCCCTACCATTCATCAACTACTAAAACCAAAGCCCCCCATCTCAAACTTGCTTCTCTCACTTTGACTTTCCACATTCTCGCCTAAAGAAGGGGATCAATAGGTCAATTAGTAGTAGTTTTTGTTTGGTGTAATAGAACAGGAGGAGCCAGAGGAGGGACACACAAGTGATGGGTTCATAGTCACAATGGTCCCTTCTGGCCTTATAATCTTTGTAGTTTGGTCTCCTGCACAGGCCATAGGACTTCCCTGAATTAATTCCTGCATGAACTAGAACAGTGGTTCTCAACCAGCATACACAGAAGTCTTCCAGGGAGTACCTCAGCTCATCTAGATATTTGCCTAGTTTTACAACAGCCTGCAAAAAAAGCACTAGAGAAGTCAGTACAAACTAACATTTCATACAATGACTTGTTTATACTGTTCTTTACATTATACGCTGATAAGCAAATACAATATTTATATTCCAATTGATTTATTTTATCATTGTATGCTATAAATGAGAAGTAAGCATTATTTTCATTAGTAGCGTGCTGACACTCTTTTGTATTTTTGTCTGATTTAGTAAGCAAGTAGTTTTTAAGTGAGGTGTAACTTGTGAGGGTGCGGGGGTTTACACAAGACAAATCAGACTCCTGAAAGGGGTGTAGTAGTCTGGAAAGGTTGAGGGCCACTGAACTTGTTACCAGATTTGCCCGTTACTTTGGGGTATGCTCATTTATTAGGGTTACTCTTCTGCAGGGGGGAGGGGGTTTCTGTAATTCTATCCATGTACTGCTTGTCACTTGTATTCTCATACAGAACTCTACTTTTTTCAATGGAACTATCCTGCAGGACCTAGGTTCCCTGGGGCTGGGTTCTTCCAGCCCCAGAATCAGATGTGTACACACACAGCGTGTCTGAGAGGACTAGGTTAATCAGCACTCCCAAGCTGTCCCCTTATGTCACTTGACTCAATAGGCTGAGTAAAGCAGCACTTCCAAGCTGCCACCCTCATATGTCCTTGGACTAAGCAGGCTGGGTGAAACAGCACCTCCAAGCTGTCACCCTGATATGCCATGGGCATTGCACCAGAATAGAGCACACCTGAGCAGGCTGGGTTGAGCAGCACGTTCAAGCTGCCATCCTCATATGCTCCAGGTTCAGCATGTCCCTATCCCCACTTTCACGTTACAATTGTTCTGGTAGTAACCCACTTGATGAGCAAACTCCACAAGATTTTTGGGTGCTGCAGGGATCTTTAGCTTAGGTACAAGGAGCGTTGCCGCAGAGCGAACGGGGAAGCCAAAAACACTCACGGGGGGGAGGGGGAGGGAGAGAGAGAGAGAGAAGCAACCAGCTTAACCACGAATATTATTTATTGCCAGGTAATAACCATACAAGGGGAGCCAAACAAAGAAAACAGTTACAATATTAAATCTAACTTAAATTTGATGATAAAAGTCAGGTTTAGAAAACTATAACTGATCACACAAGTCAGAAGGCTATACCTAGAGAGAGAGCTGGGTTCTCACAACTCCGTGAAGCTTGAATTGATCAGGATTCCCAGGTGGGGGTGATAGCTGAGGTTCCAGAGTGTTGGAGACAGGCAGAGCCCCTGGCATGATCAGTCAGGAGAAGATGAAGTCCCAATGGAACTGATACAGATGTTGGATCCAGGTATCAGAGCACGCACTTGAGCGAGGGTAGGGGTTTTTGTAGGGAAAGAACAATGGTTCAAGGGAGAACACTAGATTTGTTTATGGGTAAACTGATGGCTCAAAGGAGTATACCAAAGTTGTTTTGTTTTGTTCAGGCTAGACAATAGGAACTGATCATTTCTGACTATGGGCGGTGTTCCTTCGAGGGAGCTCACAATGCAATTAGTCAGCTTTAGTATTTTGGATACCAATAAAGAATTTATTACTAGAATTGGTCTGATAACTACTGAGCTGGGTGTGTGCAGGCATGGGTTCATTAACATCTGGAGCAGAGATCCCCTATCATGCAGTGCTTCCCTGCTTTAATGGTCCCAGAGTTCCATGCAGTTCTTGCCTTGGAATCTCTGTTCTCCATTCTGTATGATAATGGGGGATGCCTCCCTGTCCCATCTTCCTTGCAAATGAGGCTAGGAGAGTTTCCCTAATCCTTTCACCCTTGTCCAGAGGGACTTAGGTGTGTCTCCCACTGCCTTTTCATTGCTTTTTATAAGTCTTTCTTCTGATCGGCTTTGGTTCAAGCAGAGGCTATGGGGCAGGGAAGGTGGGTGGGAAGGTCTTTCATGAGTCAGACAAGCTGGGTACTCTGCCCTGGTTCCCCAAGAATAGAGCTGATAGGTAACAAACTAGAACATATTGTGACAAAGCTCTGTCCTTGTCTCCATGGGTCCCTTGCTTCCTAGTGGATTTCTTTAGCCTCAGAGGCTCACTGTGAACCCTCCACATAGCCCTTCTCTCTCTAGAGGCAAGGGTCACAGCCTGCAGAGCCATTTTCGTCATAAGCTAGCAAGGGAGGTGAGGAGACGCTACTCTCCCTTGTACAGTTTCTGTTGTCCCAGTCTTACTGATTAATTCGGGGGGGAGGGGAATGGGGAGCCCAGGCCTGCCCTCTACTCCAGGTTCCAGCCTAGGGACCCTAATAGTATCAGCTATGGTAGCTGACCTTTTGGAAACAGGACACATACAATTCCCTGGGCCACTTCCCCACAGCAGCCCCCCACTTCATCAATATCTCCTTCACCCTTACCTCAGGGTCTCCTTCCATCTGCCTGTTTTGGTTTGTATGGATCAGTTTATCCAACAGCACACCTTCCTCCTACAGCTCCTGACATGTGTCCCCACCTGACTAACTGGGAGCCTTTTAATTAGCTTCAGCCAGCCCCTGATTGGCTTCAGGTGTCCCAATCAACCTAGCTGTCTTACCTGCCTTCTGGAAAGATCTTAATTGGCCCCAGGTGTCTTAATTGACCTGGAGCAGCTGCTACTTGCTTATCTTGGTAATAGGGATTTGTTTATCCTGTGGCTAATATGTCTGTCTCCTACTATTTTACTGTAGCCATCTGGCCTTGCTCCATCACAATATCTAGAGCATATCTTTTAGAAAAAAAAGTCTTTATTTACAAATTACCAGTGAAGAGAATCTACCGTGACCCTTGATAAACCATTTCTAATGGTCAATTACCCTCACTTTCAAATTTGCACCCTATTTCTAGTCTGAATTCGTCTAGCTTCAATTTCCAGCCATTGGATCATGTTATACCTTTTTCTGCTACATTGAAGAACCCTATATTATAAAATGTTTGTTCCCCAGGTAGATATTTATACACTGTGATCAATTCACCCTTAATCTTCTTTTTGTTAAGCTAAACACATTGAGCTCCTTGAGTTTATCGCTTTAATGCATGCTTTTCCAATCCTTTAATCTTTCTTGTGGCTCTTTTGAGTCCTCTCCAACTAATCAACATCCTTCTTGAATTTTGGACACTAGAACTGGACACACTATTCCAGTAGATCCCTTCTTACTAAAGCTGCCCAAGATGGATCCCACAGGACTCTTTCCATGGAATTTCATAGACATAAAATCTGAGTGATTAGTGAATCTTGAAAACTAATCTATCAGTTTATGTTTAATTAGATAATTTTCTAAATGCTGTAAAATGGAACTTTTTGAATTTGTAAATCATGCAACATGGAAAAAAATGGCAGAGATTGACGATGAATACTAACTATACTACACTGTGATTAAGGAGTCTGGGAGAAGAATGGATTGCAGTATTCTGGTGAGAGTGCAGTGAATACAAAGATTTGGCTTTTAGTAACTCAAACTGTCCATAAATATTTCCCCAACGCCAGAAAAGATGTACTGAAGAATCCCATGAATGGTCACAACCATGCAAAAATGACTACAAAAAAGTTCAACCAGTATCTCATTTCCCATCATAATTAAATGTTGAAAATCAATTCAGTGTTTTATTTGTTGAATGGAGATATTGCATTACAACAAGTTTTATAACTGGTGTTAGGGATTATCTCTAGCCTCACTTGCCCTCACAACACAATCCTCCCCTTCTCTTTCATGCTGACTTTGAAGCTGATGCTGGCCTGTTGCACAGAAACACAGTATAGCATCACTAACTTGGAAATTCACCTACTTGGCTTGCACACAGCCCTGAGGTCATGACCCAGGACACGCTGGAGGGATTATACCTTCCAGCTGGCCTGGGAACATTGTGGAATCTCTCAGAAAGAGCTGGAACCTATTGTGGAGGAAAGGGAAGTCTGATCCTCCCTACTCTCCATGCTGCCCCCATGACCCTTACCAGGAAAAGGAGGATAAAAGAAAAAGAAGATGGCTTGCACACTTATACTCAGAAGCCTATAAGTGATGTATGTCATGTATCAAAGGACAGGGTCGAGTCCTTTATAGTGAATTGTGATAGCTGTGAGTGAGGGCAGTGCAGATTACCCATATATTTTGCTGTTGCTATATATAGGAAATAGAATACATGGTAGCTGTGACTATATTTCCACTTTTGTGGGCTGATCATTTCTCTTTCATCGCGGCAGCTAATGTTTACAGATGTGCAACACCAGAAATTATTCATGTAACATCATAAAATAGGGTCACTGATCTGAAATTTAGTAGAATCATAGAAGATTAGGGATGGAACAGACCTCAGGAGGTCATCTAGTCCAACCCCCTGCTCAAGGCAGGACCAACCCCAACTCAATCATTCTAGCCAGGGCTTTGTCAAGCCAGGTCTTAAAAACTTCTAAGGAAGGAGATTCCACCACCTTCCTAGGTAACCCATTCCAGTGCTTCACCACCCTCATAGTGAAATAGTTTTCCTAATAGCCAACTTAAACCTCCCCCACTGCAACTTGAAATCATTGCTCCTTGTTCTGTCATCTGCCACCACTTTGAACAACCTAGCACCATCCTCTTTGGAACCCCCCTTCATGTAGTTGACGGCTGCTATCAAATCCCTCCTCACTCTTCTCTTCTGCAGACTAAATAGGCCAAATTCCCTCAGCATCTCCTCATAAGTCATGTGTCCCAGTCGCCTAATCATTTTCATTGCCCTCTGCTGGACTTTCTCCAATTTGTCCACATTCTTTTTATAGTGAGGGGACCAAAACTGGACACACTACCCCAGATGTAGCCTCACCAGTGCCGAATATAGGGGAATAATCACTTCCCTTGATTTGCTGGCAATGCTCATACTAATGCAGCCCAATATGCCATTAGCCTTCTTGGCAACAAGAGCACACTGCTGACTCATATCCAGCTTCTCGTGCACTGTAATCCCGAGGTCCTTTTCTGCAGAACTGCCACTTAGCAGTAGATCCCCAGCCTGTAGCAATGAATGGGATTATTCTGTACACTTGTCCTAGTTGAACCTCATCAGATTTATTTTGGCCCAATCCTCCAATTTGTCTAGATCACTCTGGACCCTATCCCTACCCTCCAGCGTAGCTACCTTTCCCTGCAGCTTAGTGTCATCCACAAACTTGCTGAGGGTGCAATCCATCCCATCATCCAGATCATTAATGAAGATGTTGAACAAAATCAGAGCCAGGACAGACCCACTTGATATCGTCTGCCAACTAGACATCGAGCCTTTGATCACTACCCTTTGAGACCGACGATCTAGGCACCTTTCTATCCACCTTATAGTTCATTCATCCAATCCATACTTTTTTAAACTTGCTGTATCAAGAGACTGTAGCAAAACTTTGATAAAGTCGAGATATATCGTGTCCACCGCTTTCCCCATATCCACAGAGCCAGTTTTCTCATCATAGAAGGCAATCAGGTTGGTCAGTCATGACTTGCTCTTGGTAAATCCATTTTGACTGTTCCTGATCACCTTCCTCTCCTCCAAGTGTTTCAAAATGGATTCCTTGAAGACCTGCTCCATGATTTTTCCAGGGATTGAGGTAAAGCTGACCTGTCTGTAGTTCCCCAGATTCTCCTTTTTCCAATCGTCTGGGACCTCTCCCGATCGCCACGCATTTTCAGAGATAATGGCCAATGCCTCTGCAATCACATCACCTTGGATGCATTAGATCCAGACCATTTGTGCATGTCCAGCTTTTCTAAATAATCCTAACCTGTTTTCACCACTGAGGGCTGCTCATCTCCTCCTCCTCTTCCTACTGTGCTGCCCAGTGCAGCAATCTGGGAACTGACTTTGTCTGTGAAGACCGAGGCAAAAAAAGCATTGAGTACTTCAGCTTTTGCCATATCCATCTGTCACTGAATGGGGGAGGCAACCTAGTAAGGGTCCCACACTTTCCCTGACTACCTTCTTGCTAACATACCTGTAGAAACCCTTCTTGTTACCCTTCACATCCCTGGCTAGCTGCAACTCCAATTGTGCTTTGGCCTTCCTGATTACGCTCCTGCATGCTCGAGCAATATTTTTATACTCCTTAGTCATCTGTCCAAGTTTCCACTTCTTGTGAGCTTCCTTTTTTTTTGTTTTAAGCTCACCAAAGATTTCTCTGTTAAGCCAAGCTGGTCACTGGCCTTATTTGCTATTCTTTCTGCACATCGGGATGGTTTGTTCCTGAACCCTCACTAAGGCTTCTTTAAAATAGAGCCAGCTCTCTTGGACTCCTTTCCCCCTCATATTAGCCTCCCAGGGGGTTCTGCCCATGAGTTCCCTGAGGGAGTCAAAGTCTGATTTTCTGAAGTCCAGGGTCCGTATTTTGCTTCTCTCCTTTCTTCCTTTTGTCAGGATCCTGAACTGGACCATCTCATGGTCACTGCTGCCCAGGTTGCCACCCACTTCTACTTCCCCTACCATTTCTTCCCTTTTTGTGAGCAGCAGGTCAAGAGGAGCACAGCCCCTAGTTGGTTCCTCCAGCACTTGCATCAGGAATTTGTCCCCAACCCTCTCCAAAAACTTCCTGGATTGTCTGTGCACTGCTGTATTGCTCTCCCAGCAGATGTCAGGATGATTGAAGTCCCTCATGAGAACCAGGGCTTGCAATCTGGAAACTTCTGTTAGTTGTCTGAAGATAGCCTCGTCTACCTCATCCTCCTGGTCTGGTGGTCTATAGCAGATGTCCACCACGACATCATCCTTGTTGCTCTCACCTCTAAACTTAACCCAAAGACTCTCAACAGGCTTTTCTATAGTTTTCATATTGGAGCGTTAAGCAATCACACTGCTCCCTTACATACAGTGCAACTCCTCCACCTTTTCTACCCAGCCTGTTCTTCCTGAACACTTTATACCCATCCATGACAGTTCTCCAGTCATGAGAATTACCCCACCAAGTCTCTGTTATTCCAGTCACATTATAGTTCTTTGACTACCAGGACTTCCAATTCTTCCTGCTTGTTTCCCAGGCTTCGTGCGTTCATGTACAGGCACCTAAGATAACTAGCTGATTGCCCTACTTTCTCAGTATGAATCAGGAGGCTTCCCCTGTTGCACCCTCCTCCTTGTGTTTCCTCCTGGAATCCCACTTTCCCACTTACCTCTGGGTTTAGGTTACCATCCCCCAGCGAACCTAGTTTAAAGCCCTCCTCACTAGGTTAGGGAACCTGCCTGCAAAGATGGTCTTCCCCACTCCATTAGATGGATCCCATCTCTTCCCAGCAATCCTTCTTCCTGGAACAGCCCATGGTAGTAGAATCCAAAGCCCTCCCTCAGACACCACCTGCGTAACCACGTATTTACCTCTACAATTGGATGGTCCCTACCTGGGCCTTTTCCTTCATGCTGAGTAATCAGCAAGACACAACATGGTAAAGATGTTAGATGGGAGAAGCTGTATTAAAATAAGTAACTAGGTTCATTAGAATTATAATGGAGAATAGTGAGGGAGAATCCGAGCAGGAGACTGGCGACTCCTGGGTTCTGTTACTATTGCTGCCACTCACTCAGTGCTCATGGAAAAATCCACTTAACTTCCATGGGCTTAAACCTGTAAAATGGTTACATTAATACTTACCTCACTGAGGGGTTGTGAAGCATAATTAATTGTTTGCAAAATACTTTGAGAGAGATTTAAATGAAAGGTGCTATGGATATTTAAAGTATAATTATGTTGTTACCATTCTATAGCAATAAACAAGTGTAGAGCTGTATCTCATTTGTGAATATTGCTGCAGGAGGGGTGTGGGTGTTGTGTGTTGGGGGGACCTAATATCTCCTCTCCAGAATCATTGGATAGAACAAATCTGGGGATGGTGGAGGAATAAAACAGCAGGGTAGGTCTCATTGTAGCTAGAGGTTTATTTAGGACTGGAAAACATCTGAATGTCATTTGTGTTTTCCTATGAGCATGACTCTTGTGGAACCTGAGTATGCCTCAGAGTTGCTGCAGCCTTTCACAACTTTATTCTAATGGCAGTAATGATGATCTGTTTTCCTGTTCTTAGCCTATAAGTTAACAAGAAACATGTTAAAAGAAAAGGAGGACTTGTGGCACCTTAGAGACTAACAAATTTATTTGAGCATAAGCTTTCATAAGCTACAGCTCACTTCATCGGATGCATGCTGTGGAAAATACAGTGGGGAGATTTATATACACAGAGAACATGAAACAATGGGTGTTACCATACACACTGTAACGAGAATGATCAGGTAAGGTGAGCTATTACCAGCAGGAGACCTGGGGTGGGGGAGGTGGAAACCTTTTTTAGTGATAATCAAGGTGGGCCATTTCCAACAGTTGACAAGAATGTGTGAGGAACAGCAGCGGGGGGTGGGGGTGGGTGGTGGAATAAACATGGGGAAATAGTTTGACTTTGTGTAATGACACATCCATGCCCAGTCTTTATTCAAGCCTAAGTTAATTGTATCCAGTTTGCAAATTAATTCCAATTCAGCAGTCTCTCGTTGGAGTCTGTTTTTGAAGTTTTTTTGTTGAAGAATTGCCACTTTTAGGTCTGTAATCGAGTGACCAAAGAGATTGATGTGTTCTCCGACTGGTTTATGAAGGTTATAATTCTTGACATCTGATTTGTGTCCATTTATTCTTTTACGTAGAGACTGTCCAGTTTGACCAATGTACGTGGCAGAGGGGCATTGCTGGAACATGCTGGCATATATCACATTGGTAGATGTGCAGGTGAACAAGCCTCTGATAGTGTGGCTGATGTGATTAGGCCCTATGATGGTGTCCCCTGAATAGATATGTGGACACAGTTGGCAACAGGCTTTGTTGCAAGGATAGGTTGCTGGGTTAGTGGTTTTGTTGTGTGGTGTGTAGTTGCTGGTGAGTATTTGCTTCAGGTTGTGGGGCTGTTGGTAAGCAAGGACTGGCCTGTCTCCCCAGATCTGAGTCGTCCTTCAGGATAGTTTGTAGATCCTTGATGATGAGTTGGAGAGGTTTTAGTTGGGGTCTGAAGGTGATGGCTAGTGGCGTTCTGTTATTTTCTTTTGTTGGGCCTGTCCTGTAGTAGGTAACTTCTGGTACTCTTCTGGCTCTGTCAATCTGTTTCTTCACTTCAGCAGGTGGGTATTGTAGTTGTAAGAATGCTTGATAGAGATCTTGTAGGTGTTTGTCTGTCTGAGGGGTTGGAGCAAATGCGGTTGTATCGTAGAGCTTGGCTGTAGACGATGGATCGTGTGGTGTGGTCTGGATGAAAGCTGGAGGCATGTAGGTAGGAATAGCGGTCAGTAGGTTTTCGGTATAGGGTGGTGTTTATGTGACCATCGCTTATTAGCACCATAGTGTCCAGGAAGTGGATCTCTTGTGTGGACTGGTCCAGGCTGAGGTTTTCCTTCATGTTGTCCTTCATGCTTCTTTGCTGCTATGTTCTGTCCTTCTCCAATCTGATATTAACATTAGAGACTCATATGTCTCCGTCTCTTGCTATTGACACTGCCACTCTCACACTTTTGCTTTGCCTGGTTAGTATTACTTAAAATGTGAACATCTGGATTACATAAAATCAAAAACATCGAGCAAGTCTTACAGAAACTAAATGACATTCAACCAGAACTTTGCAATTCATCTACATTTTCTAAACATATGTGAAAATCCTGCATCTGTTTTACATTTAGTACATAACTCTGACATGGAATTATACATCACATTCTTTTGTCTTGAAGCTATACGGAACGTGCTGAAAATTTAAACGTCAACCTAGGTTTAGTATTTACTGATACAAATTCAACTTGCTCATCTACCCAACTCCAATCTTTCTGTGACTAATTTGAAATTAATCATGCAGTCCACCTGTCGATGAGCCTCAAATTTCCTAATTACTACAGATTGAAAACCCATAGAAATACATTATAGAACTAGTTTTTCAGTTAATCATTCTGTTTTCTGAAATATTCAGATAGGGGTCTTTGAGTTAATTCCCTAAAATTGTATCTTTATTTTGTTTCAGATGTATTATGGGTATAATTATAGTGGGAACAACCATGATTGCTATAGTTCAGACTGTAAAACTTTCCATTCTAAACCCCTATTTTCAGTCACTCATCTCTGACATTTCAGACTGAATTTGTATTGATCTGGTCTCCACCCAAAGGTTAAGTAAAACAAATGCAGCTATTTCTAACTAAAGGTAGAATTTAAAAAAAAGAGAACTTCTCCCTTTACAAAAAACAATATTACCTCATGAACACCTGTCAAATGGAAATGGCTGGGGGAGGGAGGTAGAAAGTTGAACATCAGTATGAGAATAGTCCTCATTGATTAAAAGTGCCTTTTAGTGATATCACAGTATTGTCAACCACATATATTCAAAAATCGTGAGTGAGACCTCCAAAATCATGAGATTGGCCTCAGATTTACAGAAATAACCTTGGGTTCTTTATAAGCCTTCTGCTTTCTGAGACTTTACATTTCATTCAGTTTACATTTTCATGGTCACTTTTCCCCCACAACACTAAGAGATAAAAACTTCTAAAATGAAAGCTAAGATTCTTTCCTCCAGTAGCTGGGGCTTTAAGAAAAATAATAAACATTGTGAGACGTGAAATAATCATGAGAGTTGGCAACATTGTAAATACCATAGTTTGATTTTGATTTGACCAATTTGATTCCGCATCATGTGCTGTGCATTCATTCTACACTCTGCAGAGTGCTTTTCACTAAGGTTATCGAGCGTGATGATGTATAGTTCTTATTAAAATATGTTCCGTGCGTTTTCATATATTCCTAATTTTCCTACATTTCTAGTGATAAACTATGTGCAATTCAGCAATTTCAGTATTACTGCAGAATACTCAGGGCTGGCATCGTGGTAATTTACAAACACACTCTCTGGCTTGGGTACTGTAATGGAGACCTTCATATGTTTACTGTTTCTTATGGATCCACTTTTAAAATATTTGTCCTGCATTTAGTACCATATTCAAGGACAGAACTCTTAACTCACTGATTTCTCCCCTCTCCCTAAATTTAAACCATAAAAATGTATTTTGTTAGTAGCCTTCATAATTTCACTAGAAATGCAACTGTCTCAACTGTTTAATGAAACACCTCCTGAAAGAACACATTTTTCAGCCTGAAAAAACCTAGAGAATTAACAACTGTGAACAATATGCCCCTCACCAAACTCATCAATGTCAGTAGTTGAGTTTCTAATGTTTCCTGATCTATTCACTGCTTTTCCCCTTTTGCATTTGTGTATGTCAGCAGCAGTTGACTTCTTAACTGCTTAAAAAGAAACATATCATTATGGCCTTATGCGGTGGCGGTGTCTTTTAATGTATGTATTAGAGCTGGTTTGAAAAATATGTTGTTTTCATTTGTTTTTCTGTGGAAAATTGAGACTTTTTAACAAAAAAATCAAAACTATCAAACTTCCAGCTGAAAACTGAAAATGTTGACTTTAGAAATGCTGTTGTGGTGCCTCGTGCCTTTATTTTTTTCTATGGGGCTGGGCTCCCTGGCTGGACTACATCTCCCAGGGCACTATAGTTTTCCCTCTTGCAGAACTACTGTGGTGCAACATGGATTGAGGCCATGATGGAGATGACATCTTGCCTGGGGACATGAGGCATCCAAGCTACAAATCCTACAAGACACTGTGATGGCATTTCTGAATGGAAACTCTTTGGGTTTTAGGAATTTTTTATGAGAAGCCAAAATTTTCCATGGAAAGCAGACTAAAAAAAATGACAAAATCCAATTTTCTGTCAAAGCAGTTTTGACAGAATTTTCTACCAGGCCTCATAAATATCACTAGTTAAGTCAACAGAAGCATCTGAAAAAATATTTGTACTTTTTTCTTTAAGGGATCAATTTCATATCAAATCTCAAATTCCACAGCTTTCAAGGAGAAACAGGATTTTGTTTGTACCCTAGACTGGATTGTGAGGATGAATTTTGCACCATTAGAGATGCCTCCATTCAGCTGAGACATTAGATTGAAATTCCCACTGAGCAAGAGGGACTTCACTTCTAATACCTGTGAGATGGAGATCAGGTCCACTATTCACTGATGTATGTGAGCTGTTACGGTATGTTGGATCAGATAGTCACTATACTCTCAGGACCAAATTTCACACTGTTTGATGACCTGTCTAACCTCACTGAAGTTAATGCATTTGCACAGGGCAGTGGTCCTTGACCAAGGGTACATGTACCCCTGGGGGTACATAGAGGTCTTCCAGGCAGTATATCAACATATATAGATATTTGCTTAGTTCAGTGTTTCTCAACCTGGGGGTCATGACCCCCAGGGGCTTTGTAGGATGGGTTTAGGGGAGTCACAAGTCCAGCACTGGTGTGTAGGGGGCGGCAAGCAGGACAATTGCCCGGGGCTCCATGCCACAGGGAGCCCCACAAAGCTAAGTTACATGCTTCAGCAGCAGGTGGCAGGGCTCAGACTTTAGAAATTCTGAATGTAAGTACAATATTTATATTCCAATACATTTATTTTATAATTATATGAGAAAGTAAGCACATTTTCAGTAATAGTGTGCTGTGACACTTTTTTGTATTTTCATGTCTGATTTTTGTAAGCAAGGCGGGGGAAGGATTGTTAGGGAGTTGGAGAGCCTCCCTCATGCAGACTCTGGCTGACCCCCTAATCTCTCCTTCCATCAGGCATATATGCCTCTGTCCTCATGTTTCCCTGCACCCCTCCACTTCCTGTCCCTCTTGTGGCCCTGCACCCACACTCCCATTCAGCCCCAACTCAATGTTGTCACCCCACAAGCTCCAATGCTCCCACCCCAATCTCTCTCCTTACCAGCCCCTCTGAACACCAGTCTGTGTGACCCCCCATGTTCCCCAATCTCTATCCCTCCCATACTCTGTGCCTCCTCACCTGTCCCCTTAGGCACAGTGCTGTGAGGAAGGCAACATCTGGGCCTCCTTTCTCTCCACTGCTGGCTGCTCTGGCATGTGAGCCAGATATCCTCTCTTCTGGCATTACATCAGCCCTGGTGAGAAAAAGGTGTAATTGCAGCATGACCCCTCTCATGGCTTCCCTTTGCCTCCCTGTCAGAATCAATTATTTTGAGGGTTAAAAAAAATCTGTGGGGGACATTAATTCTGCACTTGCGCAGCAGTACAGAATTCCCCTAAGAGTAATTGTTAAGTTGATTTCTGTCTGTAACAGGCTGGCTATAGTAGACCACACTGTGATTAACTACATGAAAGACTAAGAGAGCCCAGCATGATT
This sequence comes from Lepidochelys olivacea, assembly GCF_965140295.1. Classification (NCBI taxonomy): domain Eukaryota; kingdom Metazoa; phylum Chordata; order Testudines; family Cheloniidae; genus Lepidochelys; species Lepidochelys olivacea. The sequence continues at coordinate 171,888,116 of NC_140412.1, read as the reverse complement.
TGCTGTTCATTGTGTGCCTATGGTAGAAAACTGACTAGATTAACACCGTTGTTGTTATCTACAAAAGAAAGGTGACAAAAGAAACTTAAGATAGTCTTGCAGTATCTCATCAACTCATTGGAAAACTGTACAACATTTAATTTGAGCAAAAGAATACGCAGGAACTCAGTCAGGATCTCCTACAAATAGACTTTCCCTTTCTGAAAAAAATGCATATGGTATTCATCAACTGTACAATTTGCTTTGCAATCACTGGAGATGCTTAGGACTTCATATGAAGTATTTGGGAAGCTACCCAAGAAAGATGATTCATGCTTCTCCAGAACTCATACAAAAACAATCCCTTACCTTGTACTTACAGAATGGTATCCCAATCATTTATGGATTTATACTCACATATGTTAAGGCTTTAGGAATGAATGGATTGAATTTGAGCTAAGGAGAATCACAGAATCATAGAATCTCAGGATTGGAAGGGACCTCAGGAGGTCATCTATTCCAACCCCTGGCTCAAAGAAGGACCAACCCCAACTAAATCATCCCAGACAGGGCTTTGTCAAGCTGGGCCTTAAAAACCTCTATGGATGGAGATTCCACCACTTCCCTAGGTAACCCGTTCCAGTGCTTCACCACCCTCATAGTGAAATAGTTTTCCCTAATATCCAACCTAGACCTCCCCCACTGGAACTTGAGACTACTGTGCCTTGTTTTGTCATCTGCCACCACTGAGAACAGCGTAGCTCCATCCTCTTTGGAACCCCTCTTCAGATAGTTGAAGGCTGCAATCAAATCCCCCCTCACTCTTTTTTCTTCCGCAAACAAAATAAGCCCAGTTCCCTCAGCCTCTCCTCACAACTCATATGCCCCAACCCCCCTAATAATTTTCATTACCCTCCACTGGACTCTCTCCAATTTGTCACATCCTTTCTGTAGTGGGAGGCCCAAAACTGGACGTAGTACTCCAGATGTGGCCTCACCAGTGCCAAATATAGGGGAATAATCTCTTCCCTCGATCTGCTGGCAGTGTTCCTACTAATGCAGCCCAATATGCCATTAGCCTTCTTGGCAACAAGGGCACACTGCTGACTCATATTCACAAAAAGAAAAGGAGTACTTGTGGCACCTTAGAGACTAACCAATTTATTTGCGCATAAGCTTTCGTGAGCTACAGCTCACTTCATTGGATGTATCCGATGTCTCTAAGGTGCCACAAGTACTCCTTTTCTTTTTGCGAATACAGACTAACACGGCTGTTACTCTGAAACGACTCATATCCAGCTTCTCATGCACTGTAATCCCCAGGTCCTTCTCTGCAGAACTTCCGCTTAGCCAGTTGGTCCCCAGCCTGCAGCAGTGCATGGGATTCTTCCGTCCTAAGTGCAGGACTCTGCACTTGTCCTTGTTGAACCTCAGCAGATTTATTTTGACCCAATCCTCCAATTTGTCTAGATCACTCTGGACCCTATCCCTACCCTCCAGCATATCTACCTCTCCCCCCAACTTAGTGTCATCCGCGAACTCACTGAGGGTGCAATCCATTCTATCATCCAGATCATTAGAATACCTGTCTGATTTCCTATAATGTCTCAAATTTGTGTCAAAGCTAAACACAAACCAAGTATGACTGTTCTAAAAAGTTCTTGACTTCCAAAGGTGGGCCTCATGCCCATTCCCTCTGCCAACCCTTGTGTTCTCTAGTGGAGCCTTGCTCCTGTATTTTTTATTTTTAAATATTGCATATGAATTCAGTGAAAGGACATTGGCTTCTTTCAATTAATGACATAGCCACAGGCCAAGAGCTGCATAATCAACGTAAGGGCAAGCATTCCCTCAATATTTCACCAACGTGCCTTAACACTGATATGCAGAGCTCACCACTGAGCATGAAAAGTAGCTTAGTCTCTGTGCCCATTCAATTCTTGCCCTCACTGCTGAGACCGACAACTAGCGGTAACTGTGGTGGTGGCATCTAGTGGCCTGGGAGATACTTGTCTGCAGAGAATTGAGCAGAAACAAGCTCCTTTCACACAGGACACAGAACAATCATCAGATAATAGCTACTTTGGCGCTATTAAACTGGGTGAATAATGCAAAAACGTTTGTATTCTGGCAAATCTTTAGGGGCTGGCTCCAAAGCCCATTGAAGTCAGTGGGGATCTTTTTATTGGCTTCAAGGGGCTTTGGCACTGATGTGTCTTTCTCTTTTATACAATAAACAAATGTGGAAACCACACAGGCTCCAAATATGGGTCTACTAAATTTTATACAAACATGCAAGGCCTATCTCTTTATATACTGCTGCTCTGACTGATTTCTTATGGGTTCAAAAATGTAGAAAATGGTGAGCACCACCAGAAGGATCATCAAATATTTAATTGTATACTGCCTTATTCCTATATCTGGGGGGAGTTTTTCAAAGGCAGTTAGGCACCAATCCCCCTTTGAAAGTCAATAGGCATTAGGTGCATAACTGTAATTTGTGCCTTGGAATATCTTCCCCCTCTGTCCTTAACTTCTATGTGCCTCAGTTTACTTAATAGTAAAGTAGGAATAATACTTTCCTACCTACCAGGGAGTAGGCTTATTAATTTGAAGTTTTGAAGAAGTTTTAGATGGAAAGGACTAGTGGTAACTCTTTCAGGAGTTCAGAATCCTGAATTTGGGTCCTCTAATAAATAGAAGGTTTTCTAATTCACGGGCGGTGCAGAGTCTGAGAAGTTCCTTCATTTCTAAAATTCAGCATAGGTGTTTTTTTTAAAGTAATGATGCAAGACTAGTATAAAAAAAGCAACAGAATATTCAAAAGTGGAACAAGTCACTAAAATGACACCACCACATAAAAGTGTAATCATCATCATATTTTGCTTCTAGTTACTCTTATGCAACCCCTTTTGGTTTGGGTGGTGTTTCTTCTTTGTAAAGAAGGGAAACATTTTGCTGTGTTGAGGAAGCCGCCTTGATTCATAGGTTAAGTTGTTTCTTATTTCTGTATCATGGTTCTGCAGATGTTAGAAAAACCTGCTTTATGTCAAAAGGCGTAAGAGCTTTGGAATATACTGCAAACCTGTGTAATGTCATGTGCGTTAACATAATTTTTTTAAAATATCCTGCTGTAGATTCAAGAAACAGGTGCTCTTGAGATAGACTGTTTGTTCACGTGATCTTAAAGCTAACATTTGTCAAAAACACACATTGGATTAGATTCTCAGCTGGTCTAAATCCATGTAGCTCCATTTAAATCAGTTTACACAAGGATGAAATCTTGGACCCCCACTGGAGTCTGAGAATCTTTCCCATTGACCAGGACTTCAGCCTAGGTATTTAAAGGGCCCTGTTAAATATGGTAGTGTGGACAAGAAATATGTCAGATACCTTGATGCTGGGTGCCCTACAAATGTCTGCAATAAACAATGAATGAAATAGTCTGAACACCGAAAATGAATTAAATATGGCAAAGTTTTGCATCACATCTTTTTAATGGAAAAATTATTTCAAAGGTTGCAGCTGTCTTCCCCCCTCCCCGCGCCCTTTAACTGAGAGCTGTTAGCCTTCAGTGGCACAGGAAATGGTGGAGAGCAGCAGCCAAAACTGTTGTAAAGCAGCTGATGTCTCTTTTTTCTATATCTGTACAGCTGCTAAAATGCTTTAACAATATGTTAACACAGGAATTGATTTGGACCAGATCATGAAATGGTGTAAACTGGCATAAATCCAATGATTTCTGTGACACTCCTGTGACTCCCTGCACCTGAGGATCTGGCCCTTAAGAAATATTCAGTGGAGCAGAACCATGAACTAATCTCCCACCTCCCAGGTGAATATCCTAATTGTCAGGCTACAGATTCATATTGTCTGTCTTGCACAAAAACTATTCAAGTATTTCCTGCAAATTGGAATAGTTTCACCAGAGAGACTGTTAGACTCACCCCAGAACAGCCCATTGGTTTAGGAGGTGGGAGACCCCTGTTGATTCCTGCTCCACATCAGGCAGAAAAGGGAAGTTGAACCTGGGTTTCCCACCACCAGTCGGGTGCCCTAATGATTGGGCTAAAAATTATAAGAGGGGCATTGTTCCCATGTGCTTCCATCTTCCCTGTTTTGTGAATCTAGCCCTGTAAAAATGCCCAGAAAGAATGTTTTTGTTCAACCAGAAGCAGACATGATTGCTGAAATTTCAGCATATTTTGGTTTCAGTTCTACCTGAATGGATTTCTTTTTTTTTTTTTTTAATTTTTAAGAACTACCAGTAAGCCTAGCTCTGTTCCTAACTTACCCTGGTATTAATGTGAGGAGAATCAAGCCCATAGTTCTAGTCTTATTTTAAAGAACAGTTCTTGGCTTTTTGGCACTGGTACTGTGACCTTAACTAGGGCAGTGACTGTTGCAAAAGCCCAATTGTTGTACATGTAATTGTCACTATACAAGTTGAAAGATTTTGTATAGGGTTTATTTTGTTAACTGGACTTTTTTAAAATGTAAGTCCTTAAAGTTGGACAAACTTTTAATATTCAGCATGTATGTAAATTTTAGAGAGCTGTGTCTCATTGTTCACCACATAGTGAAAATAAGTAGAGAATTTAAATATGTGGAGGAAAGGGTAGCAGTGGCACCTAAAATTTAAATCGAGCTAAATTCTCTGCTTTGATGCTTGCTTAGCTGTAAAAAGTAGAGATGGGCCTGATCTGAACCCCGCATCCAAACTCCAGATCTAAGTTTGAATTTGAATGTGCAGCTTGGGCTAAAGACTGCACGATTTGAACCAATGACATAAAAGGGACAAAGTCTGTAAGAACTGTGTGTGTGTGTGTATGTGTGAGAGAGGGAGAGAGCGAGAGAGAGAGAGTAGCTAAGATAGTGATCTACATCCGTGGAAAAATGGGAATCTGGATGCTCATTGTCCAACAGGTTCCAAATATTGGGGGACTCTGGAAGAAGGATACAAATTTCATAACTGGTTCCTACCTTTAACATAGGCTGAACCAAATATTTGTATCTGAGCTTTGACATGGAGTAAGTTTAAAAGACCTGGATAGGAATATTGAGGCCGAGATACAGCTCTTTTCTCCAGTAACCTGATCACTTATGTGAACATCAAGAGGGGAACATCACATAAACATTACAAATATGCTTAGGCGGGAAAGACTAAGCACAGAGCATAGAAATTTGGTGTCACACAGCGCAAAAAATAAAATAAATAAAATGCAGGAGTGAGCCACCAAGTCATTCTTCTCTCGTCTCATTTGTAGATGAGAGGTAAGAGACAGAGCAATTGAGTTGAAAGAAGACACTTACAAGTTGGGACTGAAGCAGTGGCAACTTGCCTGCTTAAAGAAATAGAGCCAGGGCAAGAAATACCACCTTGTAGATTGGAAGGAGAAACAAACAACTAATAGAAATGCATTAAAAACATATTAAGCCTTCTAGCAGAGCTGACCACTGCTTCACCGGCCAGTGCCAGCAGCAAAACAAAAACAAAGCTGTACTTTAGGACATAGAGTCGTAATAAGAAAGTTGGATTCCTTCCTCTCTCCGTGGGGAAATACAAAACAGAAAATATAATCTCTGTGACTTTCACACATTTCTAGCCCCAAAATTACCACTCTCTCTCTTTACTTTTTTGCATGGTTCTGATCAAAACCGGAGGCACGGAAACACTACAAGAAAAGCCTTTTCTGGTTGTATTACTGGTTGGGTCTAGAAGCAGAAGTGTCAGAAATATCACCAGCAAAAAGAACTGGTACTTGCAAGATTTTGGGCCCCGTTTCACAGAATGAGTTTGGGACATGCATTTGGAATCATGTATTTGGAATCATGCATTTGGAGCAGCACCAGTCTCTAATGTACCCATCAGAGGGATGAACTGTACTTAGTGATATCCTTGACCCCATGCAGAGCATGGCATGAGCATTAGCTAGGGTGGAATCATGGGGGAGCCTGCACTTCCTTAATGTTCATTTCTCACACATCCCTAGATTCTTGACCATAAAACTTCTTTTTTTTTAAACTGTTTTATATTTTGGCCTCCATCCCCATCTAGTGTTTCTAATTGTTAGTAACAAGATTAGTCATCTCTATTATCTCATTAATAGAGCTAGGCAACATTTTTCATTCAGAATATTTTTTGGTGAACAGTGCAGATTTGGCAACACCAAAAATGTTTTCCAAATCTGTCAGTTCCACCAAAGTGTGTTTGTGTGTGGGGGGGGGGATTCTGAAGAATCAAAATATTTCATTCTGATATCTTTGAATGAAACACATTTTTGGAGGGGGCAGGGGTTCAAAATGACTGTTTAGCAATTCCTTCAATTTTATATTTAGACATTAAACCTTTAAATCCTCAAAATTTAACCTAAATGTCTCATTTTTGGGGTTGAATGAAACTTTTCATTTGACCCATTTTTTTTAAACTTTCCAATTCGCTGAATTTTGAAGAACAAAAATTCGGATCAAACTGAAATGAAATTTTCAGAACTGCCAGTGAACTGAAAAATAAATTTAGTTGCACAGTTGTACTAATTTTTTACTCACTTAGCTAATAAAGCTTTCTGTTCTCTTACCAGAAGAAAGTATCACACAAAGTTATGTGTTCATTTTTATAGCTTTGGTGGCAAATAAATGAATACTTTACTCCGTTGTTGGCCATAGCTACTGAAGTGGCTGTAATATTTCTAGTATTGTAATGAGCTTTAAGTAAGACCATTTATGACTTCAGACTTTCACATGTTGCAATGCAATTGGCCTCTCTGGTAATTCACTACATTCTGCATACTTTCATTGGTCCAATATCACTATGTAAGGTGCTGACCTTAAGTATTTTGGTGTCCCTCTCCCACATCAAAGGGGGAAACAGTTATCAATATTTGTATTGACATGTTTGAATTTCACAACTAATTAATCAGAACAATGACAAAAAATAGCATTCGTATTTTAAAAATAAATCTCTTCCCTGAGTGATCATATCAAAATTTGAAAAGCCCTCTACCAGTACAGGAAAACTTCTAAATACACCAGTTTCTCAAAATAAATAGTCAAACAACTTCTTTGTCTTCTTTCTTAGTAAACCCAAGCACTATGAAATCTTCCAAAAAGCATAAAGTGATAATTGAATTATTTTACTCCATGCAGAAATAAAAATAGCTATAGCTTAAAAAAAGTCTAGATCCAAAATAGTAGCCCCATTTTCTGAGTCTGTTGCATGAATGTGTAAGGTCAAAAAGACCCACACATCCTCCTCATAAAATTCTGAATTATTTTATCTATATCAAATTGCAATTTTGCTGGAAAAAAAACCACTCATAGATCCAGACACACAATCACCACAGAGAGAGAGAGTGAGTAATTTTTTCTATTGGCCACATCAAGAAAAATATGCACTTTTTGCTCCTTATAGAGAGTATTCTCTCTTTTGCCCGTACTACATCATTTTTCTCTTCAATCAAATAGCTTTTTCAAAAGAAATAACTGTAGAAAATAGTGAAGTGGATCCCTTTAAAGACACAGACCCAGTTTCTTTGTTACTATTTCCTCCAGGGGAACGTTGTAATTGAGAAAGTTCAAGAACAAGAAAACTGATTCCAAAATACGCTAGCTCTCATGCTTCAAAGAAATGTGAATATAATTTGCCTTTTTTTTTTAGGTTCTCTGCCCTTCTGTGTAAAACAGTTATCTTTTAGAAGGACTTTGTCTTTCTATATTTCCAAATCAGCTATTTGTCTCTGTTTCTCATCCAATTTATTTTCTACTATATCTGTCTTATCCTCTAATTGAGAAATCTTATTGGTTAGAAGAAAAGGAGTACTTGTGGCACCTTAGAGACTAACCAATTTATTTGAGCATAAGCTTTTGTGAGCTACAGCTCACTTCATCGGATGCATACTGTGGAAAATACAGAAGATGTTCTTATACATACAAACCATGAAAAAATGGGTGTTTACCACTACAAAAGGTTTTCTCTCCCCCCACCCCACTCTCCTGCTGGTATTTTCCACAGTATGCATCCGATGAAGTGAGCTGTAGCTCACGAAAGCTTATGCTCAGACAAATCGGTTAGTCTCTAAGGTGCCACAAGTACTCCTTTTCTTTTTGCGAATACAGACTAACACGGCTGTTACTCCGAAACCTGTCATTATTGGTCAGAGTATTCTATTGGAACCCAAGTTTGAGTTCTAATCAGTGATTAACTGTAAAAGTGGATTCCAGAGACACTTTCGGGATTGCGAGAGTGTTCGAAGTGTCTGGGTCCAGATGTTGAGCTGCATTTGGTGCCACTCAGGAGGGGGTATAAATTCACTGAGGATACCTCTACTTGAGTCAGCAGTGCTGGCTCAGGCTGATACAGTGCTCCTTCCGCTCCAGTTCTATCCTAGGCTGCTGTTTGTTTCCACTGAACTCATGCTGTCTTATGTTCTCATGAGGATTTGTGTGTGGGGTGTGTGTGTGTGTGTTAAACTCTCTGCTATGAAATCAAAACATAATAAATTGAATTCAAAACATAAAATGAAAAAAATCCTTTTTGGCATCAGTGGAGAGAGCAGCAGTAATGGTATTTTCCATCATTTTCTTGGTGAATTTAATCACAAAAAACCCTTGTGTCACTGTGTTCATGACATTTCTGCAGTATGTTTAAAAACCAAACATGGTCAAGCTGAGTGAGTTCTTGAAGTACACATCCCAACAGCAGCAACATAACTTTTTAATAGTTTGATTAAAAATTCGTATCCGGCATTTTTGTATTCAGTAGGAACTCTGGTCCTGTCTTTCCACAAAAGTAAATGGGAGTTCTACGCCTAGAGTAGCTGCAGATTCATGTTGTCTAAGTGTAAGTACCCAGGCAGTGAATAATCCAGAAAGACATTTTTTATTAAGAATTTGTCATATAATCCCAAAAATTTAGAGGAGAAAATTTCATTATAAATCATGTAAAACCTGGCTGAAAGCCATCAGAATTTAGAATCTTTTTGTTTGCTATAAGAATTTAATACTAACTGAAATAGCTTTAGAGGCTATATTGTAGGAAGAACTGAACATCAGGTCTTCTCAGAATATCTTGTCATGTTAGGTAAAGTCTAGAAAAGTTTTGAAACTCGACAAGTGTTGGGTTTGACATTCTCTGTAAATATCTCAAATGCTCATGAGTTTCTCTCTCCTGGCGGAATTGGTTTAATTTTATCTTTATTTCTCTTAATTTTGACATAAGCTAATGAATGCCTGGAAGTATTCTTTTCTGAATAACACCTATGATTGAATAACTGATTTTGGTTCCTTTGAAGGCAAAAGCAGCAGCTAGTGCCTACCTATTGAACTAGTAGAACTGACTGAAAAGTACAAAAGTCTGCACTGAATTTTTCCCCCCAAAACTTTCAAAATTTCAAAAATGTGGATGAACTAATACCTAGTGTTAGGCACTTAAGTCTGCACTAACTGTAATTTACTGTGAAAAAATATCACTAGATTCTCAACTCTTGTATATTGAGCATGTCATCCAGCTTCCTCTCATTTACTTCGACAGCATTCAGTAATACTTTAAAAGGTATGTAAGAGCCAATCAAGCATTAATTTAGGTCCAGTCCTGCAAACACTAGTAAAGTTAAGCATACATTGTACAATGGTTAGTCTTTCCATGCATTTCAATAGGATTGCTCACAGAAGTAAAGTTAAGCAGGTGTACAAGCATTTGCAGGACTGGGGCCTTGATTTGGGATGCTCCACAGGTGCTCTCTGCAGCATTGCCTCTCTTATCAGAGCCCAATAATCCACGAAGGGGCATCCACTGAGAAATGAGAGCATATGCAGAAGAGTCTCCAGTCCACACTCCTGTGATCCTCTTACCAGGATCCTTTCCTTCTGATTCATAAACATGCAAAAAAATCCTGACCGCATATTCCTTTTGTGGTTCACTTCCTTGCAGAGCTCTCCTATTTCACACTCTGCACTGTATACCTGTAACCTTGTAATATTACTTTTAATTTCTGACATCAGAAATGGACTATTGGAGGAGTCCCACTGCTGTAAAGTGGTGCAGTTAAGCATAGGCATAGCCCCAATCCTGAAAAGGCTTATCTGAGTACAGATATGATTTTAATAGCTAGAGATGAGGGTTGAATAACTGGTCTTTTGTCTGATATTTTCCTTTGCATTTTTCTGGATTTGAAAAATTACTCACTAAGGATCAACTAATTAACAAGTCATCATTTCTAAGTGTTTACATTGCATTATAAGTGTTTTAGTTCGTACTAGTCATCACGACTCTACAGGCTGTACAGGGGTCAAATGATACATGTTAACATCATGAAATATCACTTACTTTTATGCCATTTTCATACATTTCTTCAGATTTTATTCCCTCCTTCTAGCTCTTCTCCCCAGCCTGTTTAAAGATAATGCGTGAAATCCGGACCCTAGTGAAAGCAGTGGGAGTTTTGTCAATGAAGTCAGCAAGGCCCGAATTTCACTCACCCAGCCCATTCTCTGTTACACCAGTGTGAACTGGGAGTAATTCCTTCGAGGTTTGGTCTCTCCTTAAAATTTATACTGGCATAACTATGTCACTCAGGGGTATGAGAAATCCACATACCTAAATGGTGCAGTTAAACTGACCTAACCCCGCAGTGTAGACATCTCTAGGTTGATGGGAGAATGCTCCAATCGACCTCACCTCTCAGGGATGTGGATTACCTATGCTGACAGGAGAAGCCCTTCCACTGGTGTCTTCACTGAAGTGCTACAGCCACGCCGATGCAGCGCTTTAAGTGTGGACAAGCCCTGAGCATAGGCTACATCTATACTAGGGGGTTATGCCGGCATAGGCTCCGTAGTGTAGATGTAGCCTGAACGTCAGTGGAGTTACAGCAGTCAGCACTAGTTAGAGGAGAATGAGGCCCATGGCTTTTGCTGTGTTCTGAGCTTTCAATGACGTGATTCCCATCCATCACCACTTTAGCCTTTCTCTAGGTAAATCTAGTCATTTTTTTTATCCTTCATTCTCAAAATTGGGAAAATGGAAAAACACATTAGGAAAATTATAGTATCTGAAATATAATAAAACCACTCCGCCTTCCATATACATTTTTCATTTAGAAACCGCATGAAAGATTAATGCAGTCTGGTTTATTAATCATAAATATTGATCATTCAAATGAGGGAAAGTACACAGAAAAACAGTACGAGCTGGTACCGTCTGAAAGACCAGAAGAAAAGTGTCTGACTGCTGTAAAATGCAAGCATGGCGATTTTAAAAGCGGGGAGGAGGGTGCTGTGATACATGTGGACTGTGTCAGGAATTGAACAGCGTGTGCTTCAGGATGGTCTGTTCCACTCCATCTAGCATCTGAGGAGAAAAGAACGAGCAGTACAATGTCATAATGAAATGGGCAATGATAGATTTGCTGACTGATGTGATTTATTCATTCGGTGATGTAGCCATTCATTAACTCCGAATAGTGATGACCCTGGAAGAGTTTTTAATTATCCCAGGTAACTAAATAACTCTAACTCAGAATTCTTTAGGTGCTCCTTACCAGTTTAGGAAGGTTTAGGTAAAACTATACCACAACAGTAATGATATTTGATGGAAAAAGCAACATCTGGAAGATTTAAGGGTTACCATTGTATAGGGCCTGTTCAATTAGCACCGTGCAGGGAGGTGGATGACCTAATATTTCTATATCGTTCTGCCTCGCTCCCCCAAACTGGTGATTCGCTCAGCCCTGTCCTAAAGGCAGGCTCTCACCAGTAACAGAGCCAATTACCTGTGATTGTTTAGGCTGCTCCCAGTATTCCTCTGCTGTTTGCAGCTTCCGAAAGTGCAGTTCAAGTCAGATAAGAGATTCTATAAAAATGTAACAGTAGGATTACCATACTTCATCAGTTCTTCCCAGTGCTGGGTTTACAATGGCGCCAGTGGCTCGATGGAGCCAGGCCCATGCTCAGAAGGGGCCCCGGACTGCTTCCCTTGCACTGAGCCCCCAGCCCACCACTGCCTGCCAGCTGGCTGAGGGCTCCTCTCCGCCCCCTGGCCCCACTCCCCTGCTCTTCTCTGCTCCCAGCCGGGCACCAGTGCACCTCCGGTTCAGGGCAGTCTCTGCTTCCCACCCCTTATGGGGCCCCGCCTGTCTCCCTGGAGCTGAGCGCCTGGGACTGGTGCAGAAGCCTGGCCAGTCTCGGCCAGCTGGGGGGGTAGCGTGGGGGGCTTGGCTGGGCCTCTCTAGGCAGGCCCTGGCCTGGCTGATTGTGTCGCTCCTGAGGGGCTGGAGCTATTCCACTCCCCATACCAGCCCTGGCTGTGCTGCTGGCTCAGCCCGGCAGACACAGTCGTCTCCCAGCAGGGCTGGTGAGTGCGGCCGGGAGGCAAAGCATGGGGAAGTGGGACACTGAGGGGTCTGGGTCGGGGTGCTGGGCTGTGAGGGGGTGGGGAAGATCTGTTCATGTTGGGGCACTAGGGAGTGGGGGGTGCTGGGCAGTTGAGGTGGGACTGTGGGCAGGGGGTGCTGGGCAGGGGTGATGTTGTGCAGGGCGCTATGCATTTGTGGGGGAGGTCAGGGGGCACTGGGCATAATAGGTCCAGAGGGGCTCTGGCCATAGGGGGTTGGGTAGGGGAGGTTGGGTGGCATGGCATGGGCCCACCACATAGGCGCCGACTGTGTGGGTGCTCTGCACCCACCGGCAGCCAAACTCCCCCCACCTCCTCCCTTGAGTGTGCCGCGTTCCTGCTCCTCCCCCTCCCTCCCAGCACTTGTGCCCGGTCGAGCACCCACCGGTGGGAGCAGAAGTCAGCGCCTGTGGCCCACCCCCAAGGGGAAGGGGCATGCTGGCAGCACAGGGCCGGGCGGGCCACTGTGTGTCTGGCAACTGCCGGTTTGTAAGTAGTGCCTTTGCACTGGGCTGGCGGAGCGGGGCCGTCCCTGCCATGCCATGCCCCATTGCCTCTGGCTGGCCCCTCGCTCTGGGGACTGACCTCCCCGGGCCATGTTCCATTGCCTTTATGGGGGCCCACAAATATGTTTGGTGCTAGGCCTATAAAAGGTTAATCTGGCCCCGGTTCCTCCATGTCGCCTGCTCAGTGTTCCAGCTTTTCTAACTGACAAACCTACAAACTCAGCCTGGGGTCAAAGAGGCAGAATTGTTGCATTCTCGTGAATCATTTGGGATAAAGATCTGCAGACCAAATTAGATCTCCATCGAGGCCCATACAACCCTATTCTCTTCAAATTATGCCCACAGTGCCACCTGTGCAAACCCATTGCCTTCAATTGCACGAGTGTAACTGATTGGAACTATGATGAAGACCAAGAAAGAACAGAATCCAGCTCACTCTGTTGGCTCTGCACAGCTGCTGGGACTAAAAAGAAAAAAAAAACCAGTTAAAATGTATCTCTGTCGCTGAAGTCAGAAGATCTGACTGAATATACATAAGCAGCAGATCTGAGTGGAGAAAGGTGCTGTTTTTACAGAGCCAGTTTTCAGCATGCAGCAGTACTTTGGGAACCATCTGCACCTGAGACTGTTTACAAGATTTCTGTCCCACTTGTGTCAATTTCTCTTTCAAAAGGCTTTTGTGGCTGCTGCTCAGTTTTGTGTGGGAAGCCTTTCAAACTGACATGGCTCTGCTGCATCTTTTAGTCATAAAAACAAACCTCAACAAATATTCAAGCTCTCTTGCATTTTTAATACTTTTTGAACAGCCCGAGTTGAAGGTCTCTGCCTTCAGAGAAGGAAGCTGAGAAAAGGAACACGGAAAGACCTGTGATTTGGCTGGAGAGACAGCAAAGGAAAGGGCTAGATGAATGGCTCGAGGAGTGAAGGAGCTTAAGCTGGCAGAAACAGCAAAGCTTCAGGTATGGTTTGTAAGTAGCTTGGAATGCTGCAGAGGACTTGGGCTGGCTGTCAGGGACTGTGAACATGGTGGTCAGTATTGAATGTGTTCCCAGTTCACAAATTAAACTAAATCCAAAGATTTCCAGATTAATAATTAAGGTAGCAATTTGGGCCAGATTCTTGGGCCCAGTTGAGCTTTGTTCACGGTGGGACCTGGATCTGGATGGGGGAAAGATGGCTCTAAACCACCTTTCTGCTCCCCTCGTTGTCTTGACTAGGCACTGAATGAATCTTGGTATAATTTAGAGCACCACTGGGATGTGTTCTTTTGTATATCCTAGGTGTTAATGGCAACATGCTAAAATAATAAATAATATAATAATACTCTTAAATTGTATAGCACCATCTTATCGGATGTTCTTAAAGCACTTTAGAATGGTGGTTATTTTCAGAGCCTTAAAACTCAGGGAGAAGGAAAGGAAACTTGAAATATGAGGTCTTTTGCTTCTCCCAGATTCCTCATTGGATTGAGTCCCCCTGGATTGATGTGTTGGTGGAAGAGATCTTTCTTCTAGTGACTTCCCATAGGCTTAGATTCAAGCTCAGCCATTCACTTTCTCAATCTGCTCTTTTTAAAGCTACTGTAACACACAGCCCTACTTTGACCCACATTTTTAAATCTCACATGTGCTACAAGTGTGTTTAAATGTAAATGCAAGCCGCCTCCTTTCTCCTCCAGCTAATTTAATCCCAGTCGGCCACATAGGTGAATAAATGAAAAAGGGCCTGAAATGCATGGAGAAAAAGGATATTGATTAACTGGAAACAATACTGTGAATCACATGGAAGATGTGATAAGATCATAAAACATGGTTATTATCTTTAGAAATCACACATAATTTTATCGCAACAGGGAGACTGGGTTGATCATATTTCCAAATCTGATGAGTTGCAAAAGAGTCTGGTTATACTTTTAGTCTCTGCTTGTAATGCACCTTGGAAAACGTGAGCAGACACAAATGGCAGAAACAAAAGCATGTTTTTCCAGTAATCTGTTTTGTTTTTAAAGCCCACTTATCTGCTGAGGACTCCAAAGCAATTCAGTGTTATGAGTGTTACTGAAAACCAGCTGCAGTTATTTTGGCATGCTTGAAGGATTAAACCGAGACTATTTCCTCATGAGGACTTAAACATCTTATACACATTAAGGGGTCACAGTGTAAAATTTTCAGAAATGCCTAATTTAATCCATGCTTTCAGTACTCAGACTTTCAAAAGCAGCTAAGTGATGTAAGAGCCAAACTCCTGTTCTTAAAAGTGACTTGTAAGTCACTGGAATTTCAGTTCTTACGTCACTTGGGTGCTTTTGAAAATTGTAGCCACAGGCCCTAATTCTGTGTCACATTCTAGCCCCTTGACACCATTCAGCGCTGACGGTTAGACCATACCCTTTGATTATCCTGCTTGTGGACGGTTCTCCTCTCAGATAGCCAGAGTACAGCTGTTATGCTGGCTCTATCTCCCTGCCCTGACCTAGGGGGCAAGGAAGGGGCAGGAGAGAGCATGGCTCTTAGGGTTGGCAGGTGTCCAGTTTTTGACCAGAACACCCGGTTGAAAAGGGATTCTGGCGGCTCCTGTCAGGACTGCTGACCAAGCCATTAAAAGTCCAGTTGGCAGCACAGCAGGCTCCCTACCCAGCTCTGTGTGACTCCCAGGAAGCTGCAGCATCTCCCTCTAGGTCCAAGGCAGAGTGATGGCCATGGGGGTTCTGTGCACTGCTCCCGTACCCAGCGCCAGCTCAGCAGCTCCCATTGGCCAGGAACCACTGCCAGTGGGAACTGAGGAGGCAGCACATGCAGGTGTGGGCAGCGGGCAGAGTCCCGTGGTCACGCCTCTACCCAGGAGCGAGAGGGAGATGTCACTGCTTCCTGGAAGCCACCTGAGGTAAGTGCTGCCCAGAACCCTTCCCGTGCCCCTAGCTCAGCCTGGAGTTCCTTCTTGCATCCCAAACCACTTATCCCTGGACCCACCCCAGAGCTGCACCCCCAGCCCAGAGCCCTCTCCTGCACCCCAAACTCCTCATCTCCGGCCCCACCACAGAGCCCGCATTCCCAGCTGGAGCCCTCACCCCTTCACTGCACCCCAGCCCCCTGTCTCAGCCTGGATCCCCCCCTGCACCCTGAAATCCTCATTTCTGGCCCCATCCCTGAGCCAGCACCCCCAGTCCAGAGCCCGTACCCCCTCCCACACTCCAACCCCATGCCCCAGTCTGGAGCCCTCTCCTGCACCCAAACCCCTCATCTATGGCCCTACCCCTGAGCCCGCACCCCCAGCTGGAGCCCTCATCCCCCTCTCACACACCAAACTCCTCATCCCTGGCCCCACCCCAGAGCTGCATCCCCAGACAGAGCCCTCAGCCCCACCCCAGAGCCTGCAGCCAAAGCCCTCACCCCCTCTCTCACTCCAACCCCCTGCTGCAGCCTGGTGAAAATGAGCGAGTGAGCCAGGGTGGGGGAGAGCGAGCGACAGAGGGAGGGGGGATGGAGTGAGCAGATGCATGGCCTCGGAGAAGGGGCGGAGCAGGGGGTGGGGCAAGGGTGTTCAGTTTTCTGCAAATAGAAAGTTGGCAACCCTAATGGCTCTGAAGGCCATTGCAAGCTGATGCAATTTAGATCAGGCCTGTGGCTGCACTGACGGACTTGAAGCTACCTTTGCTCCCCACATGCTGTTTCCACCCAGTGCAGGAAAGCTGTAAGTAAGAATCTGGTCTGGAGAGTTTAGGCCATCCCAAGTACAGTAGCCATATACTGCACCAATCTCATAAGGAAGTGTGTTTGTTACAAGAGTGCATAAAACCATCTACTGACCTTGATGGAAACCATATGTATTTTCTCTCACCCATCCTATATGTCCCCCATGCGTTTGACTCTGTAGGTGTTTACTTCATACACATCTGTTTTAAAATTTGATATACTCTTCAGAAGAACTATGAAATGCTGCAGAAAGCCTGGACCCAAAAAAGAGGTCAAAGTAGTTCAAGCTAACTAATATTACACTGCCTGCAAAACATAAATAAGAGGGAGTTTGGTCAGTTTTGTTACCTTTTTAGTAGGGGTAAGATCGTACAAACTACCAATGCTAGTGGTATTCTCATTTACCATTTAAGCTTGGGATAATGCTCAAAGCAGTAACACCTTGCCTATAAGCCAAAAGATATCAAATCTCTTTAACTGCACCCACTTTGTTTAGGGATTTCTTTACTTCCAAAGGTGAAATAAATATCAGATTAAACTGGAGTTCTGTAACACCTAGCCAGTAGTTTTTTTCAAATCCAGATTGTGATCTTGATTCTGTGATGGTGAATCTAGAGTAACTTCAATGCTGTAAATGAGGTCAGAATTTGACCCTAGGAATTCACAACGGACATGTAAGAATTGAAAGGAGAAACACACCCACACCAATGACTCAGAACAGATTTTGAACCCATGATTCTCCCAAATTGTAGCTACCTACATGGCAAACAAACTACAGGTTAAAAAATTCACTGTCCTCTGAAAATATAGGTAGTGCAGGTAACCATACTTAAAGTTAAGGTTGCCCCAAACTTCCCTTTTAAGACCCTATTTGCAGTTGCGTATAACTTTGCCAAACTTTTACTATTTCAGCTGAATTTTTCAATGATAGGTCTGCCTCAGAATCATTTTTTTGGGGAACATTTCCACAAAACCAGTTCAGCCATTTTCAGCTCTATAGGAACTCTGTGGCAGTGGCATGAATAGAGTCGATTTCTCCATTGTAGCATTCAACTGCCCCTAAATCATGAGACCATACTTTCTTTTCATCCAATCCCCTTTCTTATTCACCACCCACCTTCCAACTTCTGCAACCAGAGAGGTCTTCTTCACTGCACAACCCTGATTCATCCCCAGAGCAGGTCCCTCCTGTGAACTAAATCAGACAAGGATCCTATGGCAGGGTGGAGGTGGTGTATGAACAGGTAATTAAAGACAGTGTCATAATATATATGCACAAAGGGGGGTGAATTAAGGTTGCACAGGCAACCTCTAAATCAGGCATTTCCTAACTTGAGAACTTGACTTCGCAGCCTTTATGTTTTTAACATTTTTTGTGTGTGAACATGTAATTTGATTATAAGGGATAGAGAGGAATGACACTCCAACTTAGTGTTTGTTAACAGTGCTAGATTGATATACATGGAAAATTAAGTCCTCGATTTACCAGAGATTACGTACAGCGCAAGCTGCAACAGTACAAGCTTCCCTACCATCATGACTCAATTCATATCAGAGGAGACTCCCCTTGATCTGTGTAAATGTAACTCATTCCCCATATCCATTTATGGTGAGATTTTTTCAAAAGTACCAAAGGGAGTGCATATATTTTCTATTGACTTTCAGTAGCAGATGGCTTCCTAATTCCCTTAAGAGACTGCCAATGAATTAGGGTAGTGGATTTTGTGATGTGGATGCATCAACAGCAGGAATCTCTCTCTCTCTTTGGTCAGAATGCTTTAAACACAATGGGGAAATCATATTTATGGGGTTTATTGTCTGCATCAGTTGGACATTTTTTCTTTAGTGGGGATGCATTCTACTTTCGACCCCCAACATTCTGCATTCTAAAAAGATAGTTTCTCTATTTAAATTCCACACTTAAATTTGGCTTAATACAAAATAGGCAATGTATTAACTCAGTGATTTCTTCTTTATAGTGGAAGTGAAAAGGAATTTTCTCCATAATTTCTTCAGGCCAAGATCTATGTGAGACATTAGTCTCCTTGAAGTCAGTGAGATGACATACATGTTGAAAGTTAAGCACTTGTTTCATTGACTGAAGCCTGAAGACCTAGGTTAGCAAAGAAAGTGGCTTGGCCATGTGGATCAATTATCCCTAGCAAAAGAGAAACAGTCCTTGAATAAAGATGTCTTCATTAAGTCAGGAGAATTTACAAACTTGATTTGGTCAGGCTGCAAGTCTACTCCCCCACTCTGCCTCCCTAAAGAATCCAATATGGTTGTGGGCTGTGTGGTGAAGATGTTTGAATGTTGTTTTTTTGCTCTGATATTGTGTATATTCCTCATTCTGTAGCCTTATATATTCGGGAATTATAAATTATCTTCACACTGGAGCCAGAATATACTTTAAATCTTTTATTCCTAACCATTCATTGCAGTTTGATTACCATTTTCTATTGCATTTTCAAAACCTCACTGTTTGTCTTAAGGTGACATTGAGTAACACAACTATTCTATAATGTGTGGGGGTTATTTGAAGCTTTTATTCAGTAGCGACTGAGGAAATTTCATTTGACTTCTTATAGAGGGAGTTTGGCATATAGGCTACATCCGCACTTGGAGCGGGGGGTATGGCTCCTTGCTCATGTAGATACATTCATGCTAGCTCTCATGGAGCTAGCACACTTAAAATAGTAGTGTAAGCATGGTAGTGCTGGCAGGAGTGACAAGGGCTAGCTGTCCCCAAGTGAAAACCCACCTGGACCACATACTTATGTATTCTGGGCAGCTAGCCCATGCTGCTGTTCATGCCACTTGACAAGTTCAATGAGAGCTATGGTGAGTATATCTACTTACCCTTAGTTTAGTCACCACCAGGATTGATTACAGAATTCCTGTTCTAAAAGATCTGTGGTCACACTATTCATATTTATTATTTTAATAAATGCTGGTAGGATGCTGAGCGCTGTACAGGACACAAAATGAAGATGATCCAGGCACTAAGGATTTTGGTCCCTTTTCTGGCAAATATTTAAGCACATGATTAATTTTAAGCACATGTTCAGTACTATTGGGTGAAATCCTGACCCCACTGACTTAAATCTTAGCCCATTTGGTATTCAGTCTGACTAGTCATACTTAAAGTTAAGGCTCACAGTCTAGGAGTAAATGTCTCTTTGCATTGTTTGCATCAGAGTGGATGCAGCCTGGACCTGCACGTTTTGATGTAAATAATTTTAATTACACATTTGTATTATGTGTGTTTCCTGCAGTTCAACTATATTTAAAAGAACCTTATCCTCTTGTTATTTCCATGGGGCTGCTTCCATAAATAACATTATTCATGTGCATGTTACAGACTAAGTGACCTATGTGGACAGAGTCATGCTGAAATACATTTTGGTCAAAGGCTTGATCCAAAACCGATTGAAGTAATGGCAAAATTCCCATTGTCCTCAACAGGACTCAATTCAGGTCTTTCGTGCATGCTTTCTGCACAGCAAAGACTGAATAAGGTTTGGCTCTGTCTATTAGTTCAGCTAAAGTTGAGAAGGGGTTGAGTTTGATATCTGAGGTAAAATATAGACCCCAGTGGAAGTCTTACCATTGACTTAATAGGATTTCACCCTGATGTCACACATGATTTCTTTCCTAGTATAGAAGCCGAGAAGTTATCACAGGCAGTACTTCCAACAAATCAATAGTAGTAAAGGTTCGTTCTGAATGGTGGTGCTGTTCTGCTTCAAGTCATTCTAGAATTAATTAAATATGATATGTTTGAAATTATTTTAACTTCAATTAAACTATCATTAAAAATAGATCAGAGCCTCCAGAAGTAATTTGGTTTTCTGCCCCTAACACTCGTCTTTAGAATACAAATAGAGAAGAAAGTACAATTACAAAATGTTTCTATACTTTATAAATGACTAGAATAGTGGGTGATAGAACTTATCGTTCAGTTATGTTTACTTTCATCTAGTTTGTGCAGCCTATGCTTATTCTGTCTACCTTTCAATAAATCTACTCTTTTAAATCAGATGCAACTAAAGAAATCAAATGGTCTTTAAAATTGTTGATTACATCAGCTATGTGGCATGGAGGATAATTATCATTAATGCACAGTTCTGAATTTTTTATATTTATATTTTGTTCCATTCAGCAGGGTTTTTACAAAATGTAAAACACCATTATATTTAAAAATATCAAAAAGACATTGAAAAGAAATACCTGACAAACATGAATGCTGGACTAGGGGCGAGGCAGGTCTTATCAAGCATGTCCTATGAATGGTGTTGAAACTTCAGGTGCTTTCACATGGTCTCAAGGTCGCACATGATGTTAAGCTTTATCTTTTTATGAGCTCACACTTCAGATCTGATGACTGAAAAAGGGAAAACACTTGTGATATTTTTCCTCATTTTTTTTTAACTTTCAACAAATTTCAACCCGCTCTATAGTCTAAGACAATCAGAGTAAAATTTCTGTGAAAACTAAATTTAGAATTTTTTTGAATTAAAAAAAATCTACTTCTGTTAATCATGTAGGGAAAACTACAAGTTACTAAAACATTTTAACACCTTTCTTATATGATGGAAAATATTAAACAAAACTTCAAGTTTACATACTGGCTGGTTGGTTTGTGAAATCAATTTTCCCAGCCACAAACAAAAAAACAGACAAAAGAGAAAGAACAACAAAAATAATCCTTCTCTTTGTAGGTCGGATATGGCTGGATCTGAGTGCTTCTAAAGTTCAATTGTTTGGATGTGGAGTTTTGGTTTCAGCCAATTTTTGTGAGCATCGGCTGTGTGGTTGGTAGTTGGATGGTGGCTTTTTAATGGTTAGAAAATAAAATTTAAAAAGCATGTTATAGATTGCTTGATAAGTCAAAACAGCACCGAAAGGTATGTAGGTGCAGATTTTTTGCTATACATTTGTGAGGAATAGAGGGTGGGGGGGGGTGTATGTATGTATTTAACTTACAGGTTGTTCCCTGAATGCATGCTTAAAAAATAAAGTAAATATTTTGGCAGGGAGTATGGAAAAACAGGCTCAAATTTCCAACTCTAACCTCTATGATAAACATTTCGTATAAGATAGACAGTGACCTGAACCATCACTAGTTGGCACATAAACAAAGGCAAATAAAAGAGCAACAGATATAAATCACATGAGTAAAATAAAGCTTATTTTCTGTACTGTCAAACTCTCATTTAATACAAATCTTCATAAATCTTTACAAATGGATCCAGTTGGATTAACCTAAAAAAAGAATGGTTAACTCAAATTTCCATAAACCGGATTTTGTGTTCCAGTTGGACATTCTGGCTAAATAAATTACAATGGAGAAGTCATCCAAAAGTCATAAACTTAATCACAAATCACACAGAAATAGAAAGTCAGTCTCAATGTAGCAGTGAGCTTGGCAAATCACAACAATGTGATGTTTTCTTCCTCCGTGCTTAAAGGGAGCATAAGCAATCAAATCTGGCTTGTCTGAACAAGCTGACAGCTAATAATTCTGTGTGGATGAAAATATAAGGATCTCACAAATATAATGTAAACAAAACGGCATAGCACAAATTTTAAATCCTCTTTGAGGAAAGGTGCAGATCTAGGCTGCATCCTCTGGCTAGACTCTTTAGGGCTAGACTGTGCCCCTCACTTCACAAACAAGTCAGACACATGCTCTGCCCCAAACAGTTTACAATCAAATCTTTGTCTTTAACAATGTGGTTTTTTTATTTTTGCTAATTTAGCTAGATCAACCTTTCCCTCCCCAATCACATACACTGAAACACTGCCCCCTGCTCCAGGTGGGATCCTATTCCATTCTGGGGGACAGGATGGGATAGCAGTAGATGCCTGAAGAGGCTGTAGCAACCTTAAAACCAGCGGGGGGCAGGTGGGAGAATAAAACGAACAGCTATCTTTTCTCCTCCCTTCCTCTCGGAGGAAAAAAATCTATTGCAGTTCATGGGAAGAACATCCCACACCAGCTCCCAAAGATCAGCGACAGCGTGAAGGGTTTCAGCAGGAACACCCATGCCAAACAACCTTTCCTCCTTCCCAGGAAACTGGTGTAGTCAAGTTGGGGGTGGATCGGAGGAGAAATATATCCCAATGGAAGGAACATCTCTAGGAAGAGGGGTTTGGGAAGGGGCTCTTGTAACAACACCATCCCCACCCCTCAGTGGAAAGTTCATGGGCAGTTTACTGAGCATGGTCTTGAACCCTGAGATGCTCCTTTCTCCCCTTCCTTGGTGGCCTTAGGACTCCTGCACCTGCTACAGTTCCAGCTGAACTGATGATGATCTGCCTAAACAGGGGGCAGGATGGCAAAAATGGCAGAGATCACTTAAGGTCCATAAAACGAAATAGAATGTGATTTATTCATACCAAAGTGGAGAATGGATGTGGACTAACCCTAATTCTGACTTCTATGAGTCAGTCAGATGTCACACTTTTAGACTGTCCTACATAAAACAGATTGAACTTTCTTTCACAGGTTTCGCTCTTTGTCAAACTTTGGACAGCACAATCAGTGCCCCACCTAACTTTGAAAGGACAACAATGGCCCCACCCATCCCCTGCTAAAAATGTTTAATACATATTGCATTTTCTCACATTTCATCATTCCTGCCAACATCAAATGCTATTTCTTCTGGCTACTTTAACCTTCACCCAGATCACTAGCAACAGATCTTTTACATAGCAATTTGGAATCTGTTTTAATAATTGTATAGACTATGATCCTTCATGCAGACAACTTTTTTTGTCCAGTGGGCTACAGGAAACTTTAAATATGTAGTATACTTAAAACTGTATTAAAATGACAAACCACAGCTTTAGGTTTTAAGGGGTTACCTGGTCCTGTTTCCAGGGTAAGTGGCTCTGTAGGAAAGCATGGGATTGTGAATTGTGCCTTTCTGCTTTAGGTAGGAGTCTGCTATTATTCTCTCTCTCTGTAATTGGTTATTGTGTGTTAGAGCTCTGTATTCTTAGTAATACATTGCAGACATCCAGCATGAGTATTTATGGTGTTTCTGACTCCCTGTGTAGGCTGTGAACATAACTAAGTACATCTCCAGCAACAAAAGTACTGTAAACTGCCTTGGTTCAGTGGGATCCTTATTAGTTCATCATCTACAGAATCATGTACTTAGCAGATCAATATAGGAAGTGTAAACTGTGGTTTTATAACTGGCTGGCATCTTGTACTCTCCCCTGGAAGACACAGTAGCCAGGACAGGAATACTTAAGCATTCCACACTGTGAAAATCAGGTCTTCATGGGAATCACTTATTATGCCCTCACCTAATCAGAACAAAGTCTCTGTAATCTGATTTTTTGAACTATTTACTGCCTCAACTTTGGAAAGGTTGCTGCATTTAAAAGACCTAGACAAAGCAATTAAAGCTTTAAAGGAGTTCAGGCAATTCTTCAAGCTCTGAGACACACATCTCATGCCCCGGGAGTATTCAGTATTTGTGTGCATGATTTATTTATTTATTTTGAGAAATTATAAAATGGAGTTTCTAGTTCTGGTGTTAGGATTAGGAATGCTTCACAGCAAAGGCATAATCGAGCTGGAACATGCAGAATGCTATTCAGGTACTGTTAAGCAACAGTGTGGTATCTGTTGCACCTGAGTTTCTCCAACGACTAATTTATAAGATTAAGTTGGCAGAGTGCCCTTTGAATCAGGTACCGTGCCTAGCCCCTGGCTCTGACCTGGTGCTGGGACTGCCTGGTGTGGCCATGTCCAGAGGAAGCCCTCCTGGCCCGAGTCCTTGACTCTAGGTGTCCCCAACCAGAAAGGTGCTCTCAGCCTGGGACAGCCCTGTGGGCTCCGAAGGAAGCTAGTCCCCGCTGGCATTGCTCTGCAGCTGGTATCCTGTTCAGCCCCATATCTAGTCAGCAAGGAGAGTGCTCCGACTGAAGATGGAGCTGATACATTTCCCTGCAGGCTATAACCATACCCTGCCAAGCTACCCCTGCTGCGGAGGCGCTGGCATGCCTGGGACATCTCGAGATCCCTCTTGCTAAAGGCAGTGGTGAAGCACCCGGTCCTGAATGGACTCCACTGAGCTGCTGTGGTGCTGTGGTGCTGGGGATCCCCATGCCTTCACCCTGGGGCTCCTCTAGTCAGGGACACACACTCTCCCAGAAGTCAGTAGCCCTGGCTGGGCCAGAATCATGCTCGCCGCTCAGGGCCACCCCTGGGCATGTGGCCATGTCAGAGCCCAGAGTTTCCAGCAGCATGAGCAAGGCTTGAGGTGCAGGCCTGCAGCCCTGGGCAGGGGGACCCACAGACCATGGCATGCAGGGAGCAACCCCAGGGCCCTCCCTCTCCATATAATAACTCTCGTTTACGAAAATCAATATTTCAGTGGCATTCTGGTGCCTTCAAATTTAGGACTGTACCACTGCTTCAGAGAACCATCAAGCCTGGGTGTGGATGAGAAGCAGACAGTCTATCTTAACTGCCTATGTGGAGCACAAATATGCATTGTTGGCTCTAATTCTAGACTGTTCTCAGTCTCCTTCACCTGAAATGAAGTGATAGCATTGAAAATACGCTTCCGTGGAATCCCTTAACCATGCAACTCTTTCAAATTCTTTGCAGTGGATAGAAGTTGTGACTCATTCAGTTCATTCTTCTGACTTTTCTGAATTAGAGGACAAATCTGATTCCCACTGACCTCAAGGAAGTCTCATTGACTTCAGTGGAAACTGTCTGGGCCCTCAGGGTTAAACCGTGGCTTCCATCCTAAGGGCCTGCATCAAATCCCTTGAAGTCAAAGGAGACTTTTCTATTGACTTGAGTGGAAATTGGATCAGGCCCAAGTCATTACCAAGATCCAGCTTCCCTTTCAACAACAGTCTGGGATCACAAATATGGGATTAAAAGAAGATGGTAGGGCTGGGGGGGGGGCAAATCTTTGACCTATTATGCAGCAGAAATATGTAAAATGGGATACACAAATAATGTGGAGTGGGAGGAAGTTGCTTTGTATGCCATAGTTTTGCACAAAAAAACAAATAGTCAATGACTGCCTGTGAGACAGGATTACACAGTTCTGTCTCTCAGCGGAGAGTGTTTGACATCTTAATTTGCATTGAAGATGAAATCTCGGCAAGCAGCTGGAAATTCACCAAGGGTAAGTTTTTATGCTGTCACATCTAATTTTATTTCTGCACCAAATAGTAAAACCTGTAGAAGAATAAAAATGAGATTCATGACATTATAAATTACGTAGCACTGACTGAGAGAGCTGCCACCTAAAATGTGTATTAAATTTATCAAACCTAGCCCGAAGACAAAACAAGCAGGGAAGCAGCTCTCAAAAAGTTAGGACTTGTAGGGAGGGGAGGGGAGTGAATGGTGTACACAGAGTGTTCTTCTGTTGAATTGGGAGAAGTTTCTTCTAATATGTGAGTCCATAGAGTGAATATGCAGCATAAGTGATGTTAGGGGATTAGAAACGGGGATAGTAGATGTATAAGGCAGGAATGGCAGCAAGATGTGTGGCTAGTTGGAGGCTATGAGCTACCTTATTCTAGTATGCTGTAGCACAGAGGTGGGCAAACTATGGCCTGCAGGCCACATCCAGCCCACAGGACTGTCTTGCCTGGCCCTTGAGCTCCCGGGCGGGGAGGCTAGCCCCTGGGCCCTCCCGTGCTGTCTCCCTTCCCTCGTTGGTATGTTGCCGAATGGGCACCATGGTTTGTGCCCATCCACCTCCCAGGCTTTCCAATAAGTCAGTCCTGCTGCTCTGAGCGGCATGGTAAGGGGGCAGGGAGTGCGGGGGGGAGGTTAGATAAGGGGCAGGAGGTTCTGGGTGACAGTCAGGGTACCGGGAGCTGGGGGCAGCTGGATGGAGCGGAGGTTCTGGGCGGGGGCAGTCAGGGGACGGGGAGGAGGGGGTGGTTGGATAGGCGTGGGAGTTCCAGAGGCCCTGTCAGGGGTTAGGGGTATGGATAGGGGTCAGGGCAGTCAGGGGACAGGGAGCAGTGGGGGTTGGATGGGCGGTGGAGTCCTGGGGGGGCGGTTAGGGGTGGGAGGGTCCCAGGCGGGGGTGGTCAAGGAACAAGGAGCAGGGGGGGTTGGATGGGTTGGGGGGTTCTGAGGGAGGCAATCAAGGGGAGGGATGTGGGAGGGGGCAGATAGGGGCAGGGGCCAGGCTGTTTGGGGAGGCACAGCCTTCCCTACCCAGCCCTCCATGCAGTTTCGCAATCCTAATGTGGCCCTCGGGCCAAAAAGTTTGCCCACCCCTGCTCTAGGGAAGAACCTCAGTGGCTCAGAGAGCAGTAGTATTGGTTTCAGAAGTGCTCTGTACAAGAGATCTCTTGTACATAAGTAGATAGTTAATAGATAAAATGCCAAAAGATAGTGCTCAAGAATATTTAGTGTAGCTCCTGGGTTTAGAAAGATCAGTAAAAGTTATGCATTGCAAATGGCTTCCTCTATGCAGTTCTTGACATGTAGCTGTTAATATGCTGTCAGAATAATAATACCACCTAGCTTTTCTATAGCACTTTTGATCCATAGATCTCTAAGCACTTTACAAAGGAGGTCAGGGTTATTATAACCATTTTACAGATGGAGAAACTGAAGCTCAGAGGTGTGAAGTGACTTGCCCATAGTCATAAAGCAGGTCAGTGACAGAGCCAGGAATAGCAGCCAGGCCTCTTGAATCCAGCCTAGTTGCTCTTACCCAACTTCTGCTTTTTTGTGTGTGCTCTTTATGCACATTTCATGTCATGTGTCACCCTGTTCCTGGGTCTCCCCAGAAAAAGTCTTCTTGTTTTTACAGGTTTGTTTGTGTTCACCTCAAAACGTCCAGCACAATGTTACATTTGTTTTGTCAGCAATAACATCATTTAAGCAGATCAAAAATTCTATGTAAAAGAAGAATTAGCAAAACTACACTTGTGTCACCATGTATTACCTCATCTAAACTAGTTCACTATCCATAATTACAAATTATTAAACTGTAGCTATCCAAGCTTTTGCCCTTTATAATTAACAATCCTTCATTTTTATATTTCAATATCCTATTAAGTATGTGTATATCATCATACCCCCTTAATCTATTATTTGGGGGGAACTTATGGAAAAGATGATGATTCTTTAATGTCAACATTTCTCATAATCTCTAAACATGAGTTTTCAAAGGCCTTTTTCATTCAAAGTCCAGTTTTGTTGGTGAATCATTACCAAAAAAACCTTCATTGGTAATTTTCCTGTATTGCATTTTGAGGGATATCTCAATTTTAGGGCCTTTCTATTTAATTGCTTCTAATGGTATCCCAAAAGGGATATCTGTGAACACTGGTGCTTCTTCAAGGCCTCCTGCACAAGCTATGAAGTAGCTGCAAAACTGGACAAAGAAGCATGACAATCAGAATGGCTGTACTAAATACAGCAATAGGTAAGAAGTGCTGATTAATTAGGTAGCAGTCATTTACAAAGAATGGATGTAACTAATGTCTCACATGCTTTAGACAAATGGCTAGTGTTTCAAGGAAATTGAATGTACAAGAGGCGTATTTTCAATACATATGAAAATGAAACTAGACCAATAAGCAGCCAGTTGGTGCCACTTAGCCTCATCAAGCATATTTGGCTTATTAAGAGATGAACTTATTAGAGTACAGTTTTAGGTACTAAAGATGAAGCCAGAGCAAGACTCAGAGTTGGAACTTAAGTGTATGGTTGATATATGCTGCATCAGTGAATAAGCAAAGAAACCACTACAAAAATCAAAAGTGTTGGAATCTGCGGAGGATGTACTCTGCAAAATAAAGGCAAATGCAGGGTAGAACAAAAACAGAGCAAAAAGGCAAGCAATACATGTACAGTGGGAGAAATCATGTAAAAGGCAAATGTCCAACGTATAGTGCCAGATGCTTATTGCAAAAAAGATCATCTTGCAAAAATATGCAACCAGTGACTGAAACAGTCCTATAACGTGCACCAAAAAGATGACAAACCTTCACCTGTTTGTTATACTGTGGCCTGAGTGTACAAAATCACTCTGTACACACTCTAATTCATGCCCATTGCTTCATTAGGCTCTCATGATGACATCTAAAAATTTCAGGGCTTTTGTAATGGCTGTAGCTGTCAGTGCCAATGTGCTCTGTGGTTTAAGTTTAAAAAGGAGGATCATTAGTGGCCAGCTAATAGAACTGAGTTGTTTCACTTTGTCTCCTATAGTTGCTTCTATATCAGTGAGTGATTTATTTTCTGTTCATTTAAAAGTGTTTTTATGGTGCTCATCACTGTGGTAGTGTTCTTCCTTCCATTTGAACAATCATAGAAATGTAGAGCGGGAAGGGATCTCAAGACATCCTCTAGTCCAGTCTCCTGAGCTGAGGCAGGACCAAATATACCTAGACCTTCCCTGACAGATGTTTGTCTAACCTGGTCCTAAACACCTGACAGGGATTCCACATCCTCCCTTGGTTATCTATTTTTATAGTTAGAAAGCTTTTCCTAATATCTAACCTAAATTTCCGTTGCTGCGGATGAAGTCATAACTTATTTTCCTACCTTCAGTAACCATGGAAAACAATTGATCACTATAGCTCTTAACATATTTGAAGAATGTTATCAGGTTTTCCCCCTCAGTCATCCTTTATTTCTCAAGAAGAAACCAGCCCAATTCTTTCAACCTTTCTTCATGGGGCAGCTTTTCCAAATCTTTATCTTATTTGTTGGTCTCCTCTGGACTCTCTGAAAATTGTTCACATCTTTCTTTAAGTGCGATACCCAAAACTAGACAGTACTCAAGCTGTTGTCTCACCAGTGCCAAATAGAGCAGGAAATTACCTCCCCTGTCTTCCTTCCAGCACTCCGGTTAATAACCCCAGAATAATGTTAGCCTTTTTTAGGAACTGCATCACACTGTTGGCTCATATTGGACTTGTGCTCCATTATAACCTCCAGATCCTTTTCTATGGTATTGCTGCCTAGCTAGTTATTCCACACTTTGTATTTGTTCATTGATTTTTTTTCCTTCCTAAGGGTAATACTTTGCACTTGTGTTGATTGAATTCACCTAGTTGATTTCATACTAAATCTCCAATTTATCAAGATTGTTTTGAATTCTAATCCTGTCCTCCAACTTACTTGCAACTCGTCCCAGTTTGGTATCATCCACAAACTTTATAAACATACTTTTCACTCTGTTATCTAAATCATTAATGAATACATTGAATAGTACCAGATCCAGGACAGACCCTTGTGGGACTCCACTAGATACGATCTCCCAGTGTGACAGTGAACCATTGATAACAACTCTTTGTAAATTCCGTCCCCCCTCCCCCAACCAGTTGTGCACCAGTTTCAACCAGTTCTGCAATATTTAAATGTGTTGAGCAGAGCATTGAATCTGTTCATGTGAATTCACAGTTATAGTTCTTTAAGCAGTTACTTATGTTGAATCTGTTATATAGTGGTTACTGTGTTTCTTTTTTCTTCAATACAAGAGAGAAACAGCTGTCATGGCTATAACATTGTGTGTATGTCTGTAGGTATGCCTATATTGCAATGTAAGCCCAAGGTTAGTGGGTCTCGAGTCAGCTGACCTGTGTTGGGGAACCCTGCGCTTGAGCATCTAAGCTGTATTTTAACCCTAGATTAAGAATTTTCTGTCCCGTGCTCGAACCTAGGGCTTTGGCATCCCTATCCCAGAGTCATCTAGTGCTCCTGCCCCCGAATTGTGGCCAGTCTAGCCCTAGGATCATGGCGCGCTGTGGGAAACCTTTACTGCCTGCCTTGCACATTACAGGAATTTTGAACAGCCTGCCAACACAGCCTGTGGAGCATTAATTTTTTTTTCTGTGCACTCCCAGCTACCAGAGCCTGCAACATGTAGGAGGCACCTTTTGATGAACTTCTCTTGCTCGTGCCCTCTCCTCAGGGGGACTGAGTCATCTATCTGCTGCCCCGACCGGGAAAAACCGAGAAGTCTGCTCCTTGCCAGGAGCTAAGATTCGCGATGTGACGGAGAGACTGTCGAGACTCATCAAGCCCTTGGATCGCTACCCCTTCCTACTTCTCCACGTGGGCACCAATGATACTGCCAAGAATGACCTTGAGTGGATCACTGCAGACTACGTGGCTCTGGGAAGAAGGATAAAGGAGTTTGAGGCACAAGTGGTGTTCTCGTCCATCCTCCCCGTGGAAGGAAAAGGCCTGGGTAGAGACTGTCAAATCGTGGAAGTCAACAAACGGCTATGCAGGTGGTGTCGGAGAGAAGGCTTTGGATTCTTTGACCATGGGATGGTCTTCCAAGAAGGAGTGCTAGGTAGAGACGGGCTCCACCTAACGAAGAGAGGGAAGAGCA
This sequence comes from Lepidochelys olivacea, assembly GCF_965140295.1. NCBI lineage: Eukaryota > Metazoa > Chordata > Testudines > Cheloniidae > Lepidochelys > Lepidochelys olivacea. Next base: position 171,857,188 of record NC_140412.1, on the reverse strand, counting down.
TCTTCGCAAGCAGGCTGGCTAACCTAGTGAGGAGGGCTTTAAACTAGGTTCACCGGGGGAAGGAGACCAAAGCCCTGAGGTAAGTGGGGAAGTGGGATACCGGCAGGAAGCACGAGTGCGTGAGAGGGGAGGGCTCCTGCCTCATACTGAGAAAGAGGGGTGATCAGTGGGTTATCTCAAATGCCTATACACAAATGCATGAAGCCTGGGAAACAAGCAGGGAGAACTGGAGGTCCTGGTGATGTCAAGGAATTATGACGTGATTGGAATAACAGAGACCTGGTGGGATAACTCACATGACTGGAGTACTGTCATGGATGGATATAAGCTGTTCAGGAAGGACAGGCAGGGCGGAAAAGGTGGGGGAATTGCACTGTATGTGAGAGAGCAGTATGACTGCTCAGAGCTCAAGTATGAAACTGCAGAAAAACCTGAGAGTCTCTGGATTAAGTTTAGAAGTGTGAGCAACAAGGGTGATGTCGTGGTGGGAGTCTACTATAGACCACCGGACCAGGGGGATGAGGTGGACGAGGCTTTCTTCCAGCAACTCACGGAAGTTACTAGATCGCACGCCCTGGTTCTCATGGGAGACTTCAATCACTCTGATATCTGCTGGGAGAGCAATACAGAGGTGCACAGACAATCCAGGAAGTTTTTGGAAAATGTAGGGGACAATTTCCTGGTGCAAGTACTGGAGGAACCAACTAGGGGCAGAGCTCTTCTTGACCTGCTGCTCACAAACCGGGAAGAATTAGTAGGGGAAGCAAAAGTGGATGGGAACCTGGGAGGCAGTGACCATGAGATGGTCAAGTTCAGTATCCTGACACAAGGAAGAAAGGTAAGCAGCAGAATACGGACCCTGGACTTCAGAAAAGCAGACTTTGACTCCCTCAGGGAGCTGAAGGGCAAGATCCCCTGGGAGAATAACATGAGGGGGAAAGGAGTCCAGGAGAGCTGGCTGTATTTTAAAGAATCCTTATTGAGGTTACAGGGACAAACCATCCCGATGTGTAGAAAGAATAGTAAATATGGCAGACGACCAGCTTGGCATAACAGTGGAATTCTTGCTGATCTTAAACACAAAAAAGAAGCTTACAAGAAGTGGAAGATTGGACAAATGACTAGGGATGAGTGTAAAAATATTGCTCGGGCATGCAGGAGTGAAATCATGAAGGCCAAGTCACACCTGGAGTTGCAACTAGCAAGAGATGTTAAGAGTAACAAGAAGGCTTTCTTCAGGTATGTTAACAACAAGAAGAAAGTCAAGGAAAGTGTGGGCCCCTTACTGAATGAGGGAGGCAACCTAGTGACAGAGGATGTGGAAAAAGCTAATGTACTCAATGCTCTTTTTGCCTCTGTCTTCATGAACAAGGTCAGCTCCCAGACTACTGCACTGGGCAGCACAGCATGGGGAGGAGGTGACCAGCCCTCTGTGGAGAAAGAAGTGGTTTGGGACTATTTAGAAAAGCTGGACGTGCACAAGTCCATGGGGCCGGATGCGTTGCATCCGAGAGTGCTAAAGGAGTTGGCGGATGTGATTGCAGAGCCATTGGCCATTATCTTTGAAAACTCATGGTGACTGGGGGAGGTCCCAGACAACTGGAAAAAGGCTAATGTAGTGCCCATCTTTAAAAAAGGGAAGGAGGAGGATCCTGGGAACTACAGGCCAGTCAGCCTCACCTCAGTCCCTGGAAAAATCATGCAGCAGGTCCTCAAGGAATCAATTCTGAAACACTTAGAGGAGAGGAAATTGATCAGGAACAGTCAGCATGGATTCAGCAAGGGCAAGTCATGCCTGACTAATCTAATTGCCTTTTATGATGAGATAACTGGCTCTGTGGATGAGGGGAAAGCAGTGGACACGTTATTCCCTGACTTTAGCAAAGCTTTTGTTACCATCTCCCACAGTATTCTTGCCAGCAAGTTAAAGAAGTATGGGCTGGATGAATAGAGTATAAGGTGGATAGAAAGCTGGTTAGATTGTCGGGCTCAACGGGTAGTGATCAATGGCTCCATGTCTAGTTGGCAGCTGGTATCAAGTGGAATGCCCCAAGGGTTGGTCCTGGGGCCAGTTTTGTTCAATATCTTCATAAATGATCTGGAGGATGGTGTGGATTGCACCCTCAGCAAGTTTGCGGATGACACTAAACTGGGAGGAGAGGTAAATACGCTGGAGGGTAGGGATAGGATACAGAGGGACCTAGACAAATTGGAGGATTGGGCCAAAAGAAATCTGATGAGGTTCAACAAGGACAAATGCAGAGTCCTGCACTTAGGACGGAAGAATCCACTGCACCGCTAGAGACTAGGGACCGAATGGCTCGGCAGCAGTTCTGCAGAAAAGGACCTAGGGGTTACAGTGGATGAGAAGCTGGATATGAGTCAACAGAGTGCCCTTTTTGCCAAGAAGGCCAATGGCATTTTGGGATGTATAAGTAGGGGCATTGCCAGCAGATCGAGGGATGTGATCGTTCCCTCCTATTCGACATTGGTGAGGCCTCATCAGGAGTACTGTGTCCAGTTTTGGGCCCCACACTACAAGAAGGATGTGGAAAAATTGGCAAGAGTCCAGTGGAGGGCAACAAAAACGATTAGGGGACTGGAACACATGAGTTATGAGGAGAGGCTGAGGGAACTGGGATTGTTTAGTCTGCGGACGAGAAGAATGAGGGGGTATTTGATAGCTGCTTTCAACTACCTGAAAGGGGGTTCCAAAGAGGATGGCTCTAGACTGTTCTCAGTGGTAGCAGATGACAGAACAAGGAGTAATGGTCTCAAGTTGCAGTGGGGGAGATTTAGGTTGGATATTAGGAAAAACTTTTTCACTAGGAGGGTGGTGAAACACTGGAATGTGTTACCTAGGGAGGTGGTGGAATCTCCTTCCTTAGAAGTTTTTAAGATCAGGCTTGACAAAGCCCTGGCTGGGATGATTTAATTGGGGATTGGTCCTGCTTTGAGCAGGGGGTTGGACTAGATGACCTCCTGAGGTCCCTTCCAACCCTGATATTCTATTATTCTGTGCTGCTCAGTATAACTGGCATAGCCGGTGATGCCCCCTATGTAGACTGCCACTTCTGGCACAGGTCCATAAGCATAGGTTGTGAGGACCACATTGTCATGCAGATCTGGGATGACCAGCAGTGGGGCCAGAACTTTCGCATGAAGAAAGTAACATTTCTGGAGCTTTGTGAGCAGTTTGTCCCCACCCTCCAGCATAAAGAGACACATCTGAGGTCACCCTTGATAGCCCAGTAGAAGGTTGCTATTACAGTTGCCAACTTTCTACTCGCACCAAACTTAACATTCTTCCTCTGCCCTTCCTCTGAGGCCCTGCCCCTTCTCCAACGCCCTGCCCCCCACTCACCATCTCCCTCCCTCCCCCCGTTGCTCACTCTCCCCACCCTCACTCACTTGCTCATTTTCACCAGTCTGGGACAGGGGGTTGGGTTGTGCGGGGGGGGGGGGGGAGGTGAGGACTCTGGCTGGGAGCGTGGGCTCTGGTGTGGGGCCAGGGATGAGAGATTTGGGGTGCAGGAGGGGCCTCTGGGCTGGGCTTGAGGGGTTTGGAGTGTGGGAGGGGGCTCTGGGATGAGGCAGGGAGTTGGGGTGAGGGGGGATGTGTGAGGGCTCTGGCTGGGGGTGCAAGCTCTGGGGTGGGGCTGTGGATGAGGGGTTTGGGGTGCAGGAGGGAGCTCCGGGCCAGGACTGAAGGGTTTGGAGGGTGGGAGGGGGATCAGGGCTGGGACAGGGAATTGGGGCAGGGGAAGAGGTCAGGGGGTTCAGGCTCTAGGTGGCGCTTACTTTAGGGGGCTCCCAGAAGCAGCGGCATGGCCCTCCTCCAGCTCCTATGCAGCAGCATGGCCAGGTGGCTATGCACACTGCCCTGTCCATAGGCACTGCCGCTGCAGCTCCCATTGGCCATGGTTCCTGAGCAATGGGAGCTGCAGAGCTGGTGCTTGCCGTGGAGGCAGCATGTGCAGCCCCCTGGCTGCCCCTGTGCGTAGGGGCTGGAGAGGGGACATGCTGCTGCTGCTTTGGGGAGCTACGCAGAGCCACAACCTGCAGGGAGGCCACCTTGTCCCACTGCGCTGCTGACTGGGCTGTTAACGGCCCAGCCAGCAGTGCTGACCAGAGCTTCTAGGGTCCCTTTTCGACTGGGTGTTATGGTCGAAAACTGGACACCTGACACCCTAGTTGCTATGCAGAAGAATGTTGCTACCCCAGGCTGCTACAGGTCCATTGCCAACCAGTTTGGGGTTGTCAGCTGTGAGTGAAGTGCTGGCGGAGGTTTCTGAGGCAACCAGGCATGTGGTTTATCCCAAAGTGGCAGGCATTAAAGATATTCCAGAGATGAATGTTGGCTTTTGGAGAATGAGGTTTCCTAACTGCGTCGAGGGTATTGATGGGACTCGTGTGCCCCTAGTTTGCCCTCTTCAAGGAGCACATGAGGACATAAAAAGCAAAGGGCACTACTCCATTGTTGTGTAGGCACTAGTGGACCACAGAGGCAGATTTATGTCCGTGTGGGCTATACAGAAAGAGTTTACAATGCCAGAGTTTTTTGCCAATCGGGAGTCTACGTTCATAGACAGGCTGGAAAATTATTCCCATAAAATAACATTGATGTAAATGGTGTTACTGTCCCCACTGCTATTCTTGGGGGAGAAATAGAATATACTTTATCTGTTCTAACAGGGCTTAAAACAGTAAACCACTCACACAGTCTTGGGCAGCTACCATTACAAAACCACACCCCCAAAAAGGAAGGTCATGAAACAAGGGGATTGTGTTGATATTAACTATCTCAACATGTTTCCTGACCCCCAGTTCTCCTGTCCCTTCTTTACACATTTGCCCCTCAGTTTGTGGCGTGGGAGGGGGATGGAGGTTTACACCGGAAAGGAGTGGGACCTGGGTTAGCGCAATTGCAGTGCAAACACAGTGGGGGTTGGCTTGGGCTCAGGCTTGGGTGTACATTGTAGTGTAGACGTACTTTGTGTTTCTAATCAGGAATTTGTGCTATATCCACCATACACAACGACTAGCAATGAAGATTTCAAGAACATTCTATGCATCAGAGTAGCAAAAGCATCTGTGGGATGGAAGGAAGTCTGGTGGGAGGAAGTCTGCTATAACTGTGAGTACTCCGAACTACTGAGCTAACAGCAGTGAGGTGAAATGGCACGCTGTACTGGAAAAATGGCAGCCTTTCATACTTTTGTGGAGGACTGGCCTATGTACTTAGAGAGGCTGGAGCAGTATTTTGAAATAAATGGAAAAATGTGTAGTAGCGTTCTTGTGTGATGGAAGGAAAAACATACTATTTAGTATGTAGTCTGATCACCCCAGAGAAACCAGCAAGCAAAATGTTTAAAGAGAGTGCAAATTGTTTAAGAGCACTTGGCACTCATGACCCTGATGATAACAGAAAGGTTTCATAAGCAGAATCAGCTTGAAGATGAATATTTAACTCTATTGTAAAAGAGGAAAAAGATTGTCAGAACACTCTGGTTTTAAGGATGGGCTTAGCTAGGACCTAAGACAGATTTGTGTATGGACTGCTTAATGGAATCCTCTCAGAAGAAGTTGTTAACTGAGGAAAATCTTACTTTTAATAGTGAAGTAGAAATTGGAGTAGCAATGGAAACCACAGCAAGGGATGCAACAGAACTGCATACTGGAGCTAAAACAGAAGTAGGAATGCATAAACTACCTGTAACCGAGGCAAGAGCCAGTCCACTCAGACACACATTATCAGTGTGGAAAAGGGTTCCGTGCTCCTTCTGGTTCCTGATTTTAAAGATGCATATTACAGAAGCTGTAATTAGAAAGAAGGGCATATCCAAGTGGTTTGTCACACCAAGATAAATAAGGAAGAGACCAAATCAGGGTAGAGAAAAGGGGATATTGATGTATACACTCTGTAGACACAGGTAGTAGTTAGAGAGTGGAATAGCCAGCCTGGATATCTATAGCGTGCTGACTTGTCATTTTTGCTCAATCTCATTGTCACCCCATGTCACTCTGCCTGCTATGGGACACAGCTAAAAGCACCAGTCTCTGGTGAAACTGCCAGAATACAGGGCATGTACCCCCAAATATTCTCTCATAAGATGTCACCAAGCCAAGTAACATATGTGTGCTTCCAAAATACTATACTAGTTATTATGAAGCCTCAAGACAGCCCTCTTCAGGCCCTTTGGCCCCTCATGCACCACCTAGACAAACCAGACTTCTGTCATTAAATGATTATTAAAACCAGAAATCACATATATTAGGTCCTTCAAATTCCAAAGAACCAGACGCTCATCCCAGGTCAAAATATATTTCAGATCTTACCCCAAAACCACAATGGTTGCCAGTCCTTTAGTAAACTAAAATCTAAAGGTTTATATATAAAATATACATAAAATAAAGGAAGAGTTATTAAATCGTTAATGTGAATCATAAACGTTAGTTGATTTCAGAGTTTGTAGATCAGGGTAACAGCAATGATATTAAGTCTTCCAGTTTGTAATAAGTCTCTCTGGATCACCCAAAAGTTTGGGGGTCCTCAGTCCATTGTTCGAATCTCTCCTTTTGTTAGCAATCATAGTCCAGAGATGTGGAGCAGGAAAGCGGCAAGCAGGTGATGCCACATTCTCCATTTATGGCCTCAGCCCACGTACATGGAAAGTTACTATCTCCAACATGGAATCAGGGATCACATGTCCTACATGCCCTGCTGAGTCACTGGGCCTCCGTTGTCCATATGCTTTTGGGTATGTGAATGTTGGGACTTCCTCAGAGACAGGCACATAGAATATTTTTGGGAAGAGCCTCAAAACCTGAGAAAGCCCTGAAATAAGATTTCAGATTTGAAGACAATAAAGGTCCCAGAGGAGTGCCAGGCATCGCTGTAAATTCTAGGTTACAATCACACCATAGTAAACTATTAACTCCCTACTCTGTCTTAAGACACATTTGCATCTGAATTCCAAAATCGAGGGTCTCTTCTGCCAGATTGAATTGCTAGCTTCTATCTAATTTGCTATCCACTATCATGCCTAAGTCTCTTTACCATTACTGTTTACTAGTATCCTATTGAATGTGTGTCTCTTGGCTAATTTTTTACAAGCTATATTAAGCATATGTTTTCCAAGATGTATTTGGCTGGTTCATACATTGTCAATACAGTGAAGCTGAACAGGAATGCCAAAAAGTGTATCTTCTGTAGAAGGAATGGGTCACACACTTGCTGCTAATCAGGAGAAACATGTATACTGACCGCTAATACTAATGGGGGCCTTTGTGCTGTTTGGCTTGTGCATTAGACAGATCCCTCTTCCTGGGGGATGCGGTGTATACACTAGTATGCTATTTTAATGTCACTACTGCACTCTTGGATACCAAAGAGGTATTCTGCTTACAGGCAGCAGGGAATTATTTAACCCTTTCCCCTGCCAGTCCCTAGGTCCAAGGTGTAGTACACCAAAAAGCATGATTTTGCCCTTACCCAGCTTCAAGATCCCAGGGTGCCTGCACGGCTACTGTATATTTTACAATGTAACCTGTCAAGATACATTCCATTGTCATGGTCTTGAACAGATGGAGTTTGGCTTAAGTCAAGCAAAGTTGAAGTCTGATTTTGTCAAAACTAATTGATCTTTTCAGGCTGTATTGATTTTGATTTAAAGCTTTTCCTTTTGTTTTCTGCTCATACGTGCTCTGTGTATTTTTATAATCCTTCGTAGAAGCATGTCACAGAATGGAAACTCCTGATTTTGATCTACGAGTGTTGTGGCTAACTTGTAAAATGAAATGTTGCTCTATTAAGTAACATGATAGCCACTCTTTCTCTCTTCACAGTGGGTATAAAATACAGTGCTGTAACATTCATTATAAATCCAGTCAAGTTCTTAAGTCATTTTCACTGAGATTTTGCAAGGAAAATATATTTTGCGGATTGGGTTGTATTGCCATGAATCACTGTGGCAAATAATGTTTGAGTTCTAAAATGAAGTTTGGGTATATTCTGACATCAGTTTCTCTGTAGATATATGCAATGCTACCAGTTTTCAAAAGTTTAAAAATGAGACTTGAAATAATATTTCTGAGAAATACATCAGTGTTCCATGACTACATTTTGTCATATTCACCAATGAACTATATCTTTTCACTTGGAACCTGATAAAGTCTCCATTGGGCAAACTGCAGATATGATCCAGGGAGATTTTGTTAAGCACTTATTTTTTTATTATAATCATAGTAATACCTATGTGTGTGGTGTCCGTTGGTTCAACAATGGCGTTTTCATGCTTTCTCGCTTTGTGGATTCTGGAGTGACTCTGAAGTCCAAAGTGTGACGTGCATGCTCGTGAGCAGATTGGACAGAAAAAGTCATTGGTGAGCATCTTGGTAGCTATAGCAGTAGTATGATGCTTTTCCCTTGCAGCTAATAATCAACTATTTCTGTCCTCTTCAAAGGCTTGAAAAGCTCTGAGTGTTGTGTGTTGCCAGGCTGATCTATTTAATGCTGCCTTCTCAAGATCATTTGGTTTTATTACACCAAAGTGTATGCTGTTTTTGATGCTGTCCTTGTAGAGCTTTCTGGGATGGCCTTGATTCCAGTGTTCTTGTGCCAATTCTCCATAGAAAATTTTTCCAGGGAATTGATATTCAGGCATCCTAATGATGTGTCCAACCCAGCATAGTTGGGCTTTTATCAGCATGTCCTTGTTATAGCAATAAAATAAAAACCAGCAGGATCTTATTAAAGGAAAGAAGACAAAATGCCACATTTATTGTGAATACAGAAAGAATCATAGTAAGCAGTTAGTTATACCTATAGCATTCCATTCAATTTCATATTTATTCACACATTCATTCTCTCTCTCACACACACACACACGTACGTACGTACGTACATACGTTCTGCAAGGTTGTTATCATAGTTACCAGCCTTAGAGTTGCTCATGCCAAGCCACTGGCCAGGTGGCCTGGACACAAGGAGGGAGCAGGGCCTTGTCTGATGCTCCTGGAAGTTGGTTTGCAGAATCAGACCCCAAAGTTCTCAGTTACTAGAGTCCATTTTTATAGGCATTTATTCCTATGCCAGTCTGTGGGAATTGCTTCATCATGCTGTTGCTGAATCATTCAGTAGATGGCACATTCCTGACTGCTCCGTGCTGCCAGATGTTATCTTGTTTTTCGGCTCTCCCATGGTGCCTTGAGGCTGTTGGGTGGATTCCAGTCTGCCCTCTGGGGGTTGTCTGGTTGTTTCCACTTGACTCCTTCTTCAGCTGATGGACACTGGATTCTTAGGCTGGCACCTCCCTGATCATTCAGTTATTATCCACACCAAGCATCCATCCACATACATCCTCTATCTATATTTTAATCACAATTGTTAACAAAGCAGATAAATATAACAAAGGGGTGGGGAGTCTCTGTGTGCTGTTTCTGTTGTTACAAAGTATCACTTTGAGTCTCTCTCTGTGTGAGTAGTTGTTGTTACAAAGTATTGCTTTGAGAACAGACTCTCTCAGGGTATGGCTACACTATGAAATTAGGTCGAATTTATAGAAGTCGTTCTTTTAGAAATTGTTTTTATATAGTCGATTGTGTGTGTCCCCACACAAAATGCTCTAAGTGCATTAACTCGGCGGAGTGCTTCCACAGTACCAAGGCTAGCATCGACTTCCGGAGCATTGCACTGTGGGTAGCTATTCCACAGTTCCCGCTGCCCATTGGAATTCTGGTTGAGATCCCAATGCCTAATGGGGCAAAAACGTTGTCATGGGTGGTTCTGGGTACATGTCGTCAGGCCCTCCTTCCCTCCCTCTGTCTGCCATTGCTTTCACAATCATTTCGCACCTCTTTTCCTGAGTTATCTGTGCAGATGTCATACCACAGCAAGCATGGAGCCCGCTCAGCTCACTGTCACCGTACGTCTCCTGGGTGCTGGCAGATGCTGTACTGCATTGCTACACAGTGGCAGCTCATTGCCTTTTGGGAGCAGACGGTGCAATAGGCCTGATAACCATCGTCATCATGTCCTACGTGCTCTTGGCCGCCTCGGTAAGGTCGGTCAGGAGCACCTGTGCAGACATGGGCACAGGGACTAAAATAGGAGTGACTCGACCAGGTCATTCTCTTTACTCCTGCTGGCAGTCTTATTGCACCTTCTTCTGCCAAGCAAGCAGGAGATGAGGATGGCTAGCAGTCCTACTGCACTGTCTGCTGCCAGCCAAAGATGTAAAAGATAGATGGAGTGGATCAAATCAAGAAATAAACCAGATTTGTTTTGTATTGATTTGCTCCCCCCTCCCTCCGTGAAATCAATGGCCGACAATCATTTCAGTGAGGTCTGTCAGGGCACCTTGAAAACTTTAATGGAGATTCATTCCTGCCTGGAATATCGAGGGGAGGGATAGCTCAGTGGGTTGAGCATTGGCCTGCTAAACCCAGGGTTTTGAGTTCAGTCCTTGAGGGGGCCATTCTGTGTGACAGTTGTTCTTGTTTCTCCTTGATGTAAAGCCACCCCCTTTGTTGATTTTAATTCCCTGTAAGCCAACCCTGTAAGCCCTGTCATCAGTCGCCCCTCCCTCTGTTAGAGCAACAGCAGACAATAGTTCCACGCCTTTTTTCCATGCAGACACCATACCACAGCAAGCATGGAGCCCGCTCAGATCAATTTGGTAATTATGAGCACATTAAACACCACGCGCATTATCATTCAGTATATGCAGCACCAGAACCCGGCAAAGCAAAACCGGGCGAGTAGGTCACATCAGCGCGGTGACGAGAGTGAGGACATGGACACAGACTTCTCTCAAAGCACGGACCCTGGCAATGTGGGCATCCTGGTGCTAATGGGGCAGGTTCATGCAGTGGAATGCCGATTCTGGGCCCGGGAAACAAGCACCGACTAGGGGGACTGCATAGTGTTGCGGGTCTGGGACGATTCCCAGTGACTGCGAAACTTTCACATGCGTAAGGGCATTTTCATGGAACTTTGTAACTTGCTTTCCCCTGCCCTGAAGTGCCAGAATACCAAGGTGGGAGCGGCCCTCACAGTTGAGAAGTGAGTGGCAATAGCCCTGTGGAAGCCTGCAATGACAGACAGCTACCAGTCAGTCGGGAATCAATTTGGAGTGGGCAAATCTACTGTGGGGGCTGCTGTGATGCGAGTAGCCAACGCAATCAAAGATCTGATATCAAGGGTAGTGACTTTGGGAAATGTGCAGGTCATAGTGGATGGCTTTGCTGCAATGGGATTCCCTAACTGTGGTGGGACCATAGACGGAACCCATATCCCTATCTTGGGACCGGAGCACCAAGCCGGCAAGTACGTAAACTACAAGGGGTACTTTTCAATAGTGCTGCAAGCACTGGTGGATCACAAGGGACATTTCACCAACATCAGCGTGGGATGGCCGGGAAAGGTACATGACGCTCACAACTTCAGGAAACAGCTCTGGTCTGTTTCAGAAGCTGCAGGAAGGGACTTTCTTCCCAGACTAGAGAATAACTGTTGGGGATGTTGAAATGCCTATAGTTATCCTTGGGGACCCAGCCTACCTCTTAATGCCATGGCTCATGAAGCCGTACACAAGCAGCCTGGACAGTAGTCAGGAGCTGTTCAACTACAGGCTGAGCAAGTGCAGAATGGTGGTAGAATGTGCATTTCGACATTTAAAGGCGCGCTGGCACAGTTTACTGACTCGCTTAGACCTCAGCAAAACCAATATTCCCACTGTTATTACTGCTTGCTGTGCGCTCCACAATATCTGTGAGAGTAAGGGGGAGATGTTTATGGCAGGGTGGGAGGTTCAGGCAAGTCGCCTGGCCGCTGGTTACGCGCAGCCAACCAGGGCACTTAGAAGAGCACAGGAGAGTGTGCTGTGCATCAGAGAAGCCTTGAAAACCAGTTTCATGACTGGCCAGGCTACGGTGTGAAAGTTCTGTTTGTTTCTCCTTTGATGAACCCCCCACCCCTACCCTTGGTTCATTCTACTTCCCTGTAAGCTAACCACTTTCCCCTCCCCCCTCCAATCACTACTTGCAGAGGCAATAAAGTCATTGTTGCTTCACATTCATGCATTCTTTATTAATTCATCATACAAATAGGGGGAAAACTGCCAAGGTAGCCTGGGAGAGGTGGTGGAGGAGGGAAGGACAAGGCCACACAGCACTTATTGAATGCTAGCCTTCTGTTGCTTGAGCAATTCTCTGGAGTGGAGTGGCTGGAGCGCCCCCTTTACCCCCCACTGCATTCCTGGATGTCTGGGTGTGGAGGCTGTGGAACTTGGGGAGGAGGGAGGTTGGTTACACAGGGGCTGTAGCGTCGGTCTGTGCTCCTGCCTTTCCTGCAGCTCAACCATATGCTGGAGCATGTGCTTTCGTTACAAGGTCGCATTTTGCCTCCCCCACCGCGTGGCTAGCAGCGGGGAACATTTCTGTTCAGCCACAGGCAAACCGCCGAGCAGGAATGAGCACCTCTGAATGTCCCCTTAAGAAAAGCACCCTATTTCAACCAGTTGACCATGAATGATATCACTCTCCTGAGGAAAACACAGAGAGATAAAGAACGGATGTTGTTTGAGCGCCAGCAAACATACACTGCAATGCTTTGTTCTACAATGATTCCTGACTACGTGCTACTGGCCTGGCGTGGTAAAGTGTCCTACCATGGAGGATGGAATAAAGCTGCCCTCCCCAGAAACCTTTTGTAAAGACTTTGGGAGTACTCCCAGGAGAGCTTTATGGAGATTTCCCTGGAGGATTTCTGCTCCATCCCCAGACGTTTTAACAGACTTTTCCAGTAGCTGTACTGGCCGTGAATGCCAGGGCAAATTAATCATTAAACATGCTTGCTTTTAAATCATGTATACTATTTAAAGAAGGTACACTCACCAGAGGTCCCTTCTCCACCTGGTGGGTCCAGGAGGCAGCCTTGAGTGGGTTCGGGGGGGTACTGGCTCCAGGTCCAGGGTGAGAAACATTTCCTGGCTGTCGGGAAAACCGGTTTCTCTGCTTGCTTGCTGTGAGCTATCTACAGCCTCATCATCATCATCATCTTCCTCATCCTCAAAACCTGCTTCTGTGTTAGCTCCCTCTCCATTGAAGGAGTCAAAGCACATGGTTGGAGTAGTGGTGGCTGAACCCCCTAAATGGCATGCAGCTCATCATAGAAGCAGCATGTTTGGGGCTCTGACCCGGAGCGGCCATTTGCCCCTCTGGTTTTCTGGTAGGCTTGCCTCAGCTCCTTAAGTTTCATGCGGCACTGCTTTGAGTCCCTGTTATGGCCTCTGTCCTTCATGCCCTGGGACATTTTGACAAATGTTTTGGCATTTCAAAAACTGGAACGGAGTTCTGATAGCACGGATCCCTATCCCCATACAGAAATCAGATCCCGTACCTCCTGTTTGGTCCATGCTGGAGCTCTTTTGTGATTCTGGGACTCCATCATGGTCACCACTGCTGACGAACTCTGCACTCACCTGCAGCTTGCCACACTGGCCAAACCGGAAATGAGATTCAAAATTTCACAGGCCTTTTCCTGTCTACCTGGCCAGTGCATCTGAGTTGAGAGCGCTATCCAGAGCGGTCACAATGGTGCACTCTGGGATAGCTCCCGGAGGCCAATACCGTCGAATTGCGACACACTACCCCAAATTCGACCCGGCAAGGCCGATTTCAGCGCTAATCCCCTTGTCGGGGGTGAAGTAAAGAAATCAATTTTAAGAGCCCTTTAAGTTAAAAAAAAAAAGGGCTTAATCGAGTGGACGGGTGCAGGGTTAAATCGATTTAACGCTGCTAAATTTGATCAACTCCTAGCGTAGACCAGGGCTTAGGATATACTAACACAATTAGCAGCTTGCAAGTTTCACACAGAGAAGGAGAGAAACAGTAAAACCAAGAGTCCTCTGAATTAGTAATACCCTGAAATTTTAAACTATGGGGAATCAAACTCATTTGTGATTTTAATACAGAGCTTCTTTAATATGATCCAACATAACATCCTTGATGCTTATGGCATTTGACTTTTGGAGAACCTCCAGGTTGGTAATTTTGTCCTGCCAGTGGATCACCGTAATGGTGTGCAAAGACCACATATGGAAGGCCTCTAGCTGTTTGTTATGCCATCTGTATGGTGTCCAGATCTCACAGCTATAGAAGAGAGATGTGAGCACAAATTAATTATAAAGTTTTATTTTTGTTGAGAGGGTTATGTTGTGGGATTTCAGAACTTTGTTATGTAACTTTCCAAATGACTGAGAAACTATCTATATCCTTTTTGTGATCTCTTTGTCAAGAGATCCATCATGGGAGATGTTGCTGCTGAGAGAGGTAAAAATGTCAACTTGCTTTAGTTGGTTTCCACGAATGGAGATGCTAGGGGATATGGCATAGAGCGGTGAAGATGATTGGTGTAACACCACAGTTTTCTCCAGGTTGATTGTGAGGCCAAGTAATTTTGATGCTTCAACAAAGCGATCTACAATGCACTGGAGATCTCTCTGTGGGTGTGCTAGGAGGGCACAATCGTCCGCATGGAGTGCCTCTCTTATTAGTAGTTCTGTTGCTTTTGTTTTTGCTTTAAGCCTTGTGAGATTGAAGACTGAGCCGTCATGTCTGTTTCTGATGTAAAAGCCTATGTTGAGACCATCTGTAGCGTGGTTGAGAACGTGGGTGAAGAAAAGGTTGAACAGTACAGGGGCCAGGACACAGCCTTGTTTGACTCCATTTGAAATGGGAAAGGAGTCAGTGAGATCTCCATTTAAAAGTACCTGACCTTGCATCCCCTCATGAAATAAACAAATGATCTTTACCAGTTTCGGTGGGCAACAAAGTTTGCTGAGGATCATCCATAATCCTTCTCTATTGACTGTATCAAATGCTTTTGTCAGATGATGAAAACACTGAACATTCATGTTTTGTTCGATCCATTTTTCTTGTATTTGCCTGATAGTGAAAATCATGTCTATTTCAGATTTGAAGACAATAAAGGTCCCAGAGGAGTGCCAGGCATCACTGTAAATTCTAGGTTACAATCACACCATAGTATACTAGTAACTCCCTACTCTGTCTTAAGACACACTTGCATCTGAATTCCAAAATCACATGGGTCTCTCTGCTGCCAGATTGAATTGCTAGCTCTTATCTAATTTGCTGTCCGCTATCATGCCTAAGTCTCTTTACCATGACTGTTTACTACGTTTCTTCCTCCTATTGAATGTGTGTGTCTTGGCTTAATTGTGTCTATGGTGCTACGACCAGGTCTGAATCTGCACTAAGTCTTGGGTAGATTGGCTTCTGAGATCAGTCGGTTCAGGAAGACATGAACAAAGATTTTTTCCAGCAATAGATAGGGGAGAGATCCCATGGTAGTCATCACAGACCATTTTGCTGCTTTTATTTTTAAATAAAGGAATAATTGTGGAATCTTTGAAGTCTTGTGGCATTTCTTCACTGTCCCAGATGTTGGTAAGGATCTTCTGGAGTGTTATTACCACTTTTGGACCTATATATATATATATATATATTTCTGCCGGTATTCCATCTCTGCCCGAGGACTTTCCTGAGCTCATCAAACTGATTGCCTTTTCTATTTCCTCAAATGAGGGTGGTGAGTCAAAGTGGTGCTAAATAGGCTTTTGAGGTATCAGATTGATAGCATTTGTTTCAATTGAGGATGATCTGTTCAGTAGTTGGCTGAAATGTTCAACCCATATCAGTTCCATGCCATGTTTGTCTTTGATGACTGTCCTGCCATCAACCATCATGAGCGAACCTGTGCCCACCTTTAAATGTCAATAGACTAGCTTCAAGGAATCAAAGAACTTCTTTGTTTCATTTGTTTCTGCATACATTTGAGTGTCTTCTGCTACCTTCTCCCACCATTTATCTTGTATAGTTGTCTTTGTGCCTTGCTTTGCAGGTGTTTACATCTGTCTCTTTGAGGAGGATTGAATATCATTTTGCCAGATTTGGAAAGCCTCATTTTTTCTTTATCATTTTCATCAGACCAATCACAGTGAGCCTTTTCCTTCCATCGAAGGATGTCAGTTGCATTTTTTTGTACTCTCTCTCTAAATTCCTCCCATGAGACAGGGTTATCACCAAGGTTGGTTTCTAGTGCACTTTGTAGCTTGTCTCGCCAGGATGCATAATATAGTTTAACAATATCAGGGGACGTCTTTTTTAGGGGGGGTGGGGGAGCATTTCAGGCATGTGGGCACAATGTATATATTCAGTATTGACCTAATCATTCTATGATCTGTCCAACATTCTGCTCCACGCATGGCTCTGGTGATCCTGGCATCCCTTATGTCACATAGTCGGACAATGATGTAATCTATTAGATGCCATTGTTTGGATCTGGGATGCATTCATGTAGTTTTATATTTGTCTGCCTGTCTGAATATGGTATTTGTAATTGTAAGGCTATGTTCTGCACACTTGCTTAGGAGTAGGAGACCTTTTCCATTCATTTTTCCAATGCCATTTTTCCAAATGACACCTTGCCAGTTGTTGTTGTTATCTTTACCTACTCTTACATTAAAATCTCCTAGGATGATTAGTTGGTCACTTTGTAGTGGTGACTTGATGAGAGAGTCGAGATCAGAGTAGAACAGCCCCTAGTATTGTCAGGGCTTGTTAAGGTGGGTGCATATGCACTGATAATGGTAGCAAATCATGACTTATTTAGTGGTAACCTGAGTTTCATGAGTCTTTCGTTAATGCCTATTGGAAAGTCTTCAAGCCATTGCAAGAGTTTGATCGTAAAGGCAAATTCCCCCTTAATGGATTCTATATTCGTGTGGTTCTTTTCCCTTCCAAAAGAAGGTGTAACCCCCAGCCAGTTCTGTAATAATGCCCGTATCTGCCAATCTAATTTCACTGAGCACTGCAATGTCAATGTCATACCAGGCTAGCTCTTTTGAAAGGAGAGCTGCTTTTTCAAATCAAGAAGTATTGTCTTTGTCTATCATAGTCCTGATGTTCCAAGCAGCAATCTTTAGTGCTTTTTTTACTTATCTTTGGTTTTCGACCGCGTTGAGGATGATCTGCCAGCCACAGTAAGCTGGCTGGATTTGATTTGGGCAGGCAATGTTTGAGGCACAATTTCTAGCCCCTTTCCTTACAAAGGGAGAGCAGTGCAATCATAAAAATGTCACCTGGGGTGTTGCCAAGTTTCCCTGCTGCCCTTGGGTCAGGGATGGGCGACCAATGTCCCAGGTCGCCTGAATGCAGGCTTGTGGCTATGACAGCCAGTAATCATCTTCGCCTGTCACTTTGCCACATCCCCATCGCCACAAGGCTTTTGAAGAGAAATGTGCATGAATGACGTGTGCGTGAAGTTGATTAAAATGGGAGAGTCGTTGCACTGGGACAATCCCATTCTCTCGGCTGCTGAAGCTTGGCCCAGTGGCACAAAGACTGTTCCAACTGGAGGCTTCTTTAGCAGCAGTGGGCAGCCATGACTTCTGTAGTGCCTCATCACGCCTTTCGCCTTCCATGGTACATTGTTGCACTGCTTTTCAAGCCATTGGACCAATATATGTTCTGGTAGCCAAGGCGAAAGAGACCAGTCTTCATATGCTTGGGAGGGCAATCCCTAAATCACTATCAGTTTCCACACTTTGGTTACCCTCACCTGGTTTAGCCCGCCTGCTGAGGTGGTTTACTGGGATGTGACCACTGTTGCATACTCACAGCTACTTGGAACCACAGGAGAGAGCTGGGTGTACAGTGAGACCCAGAGAGGAAAAGAACCACTCCAGGAGTACGGCAGTTCGGATCACTCAAAGGTACTACCTCTCCCATACACCCCTATGCCTAAAAATAGCAGGTTCATAAATACTGAAGAAAAGGTGGGTATGGGTTATAATACATTTACATAAATTGGAGTAGATCATATGATTAACAGAATCATAGAAATTAGAGAGAGAATACCCAATTAAATCCTTAATAAGTTTCAGAGATTTCCTCAGGTCTTATATTTTAACTGTTTTCATAAATGGTTCAGTGGAGGGACAGGAAGGTGTTTTATAGTGATTTTTTTTTTAAATATTTTTTTTGTGGGAAAGGCTTTCAAGAAAAATCTGTTTCAGGAAAATCAGGATACCCAGGTGCTCTGCCTCTCTGAACTCAGGGGCAGTGGAGAGGCAGAGTACCTGGGCCATCATTTTGATTTTCCTGACAGAAAATTTGAAATGTAGCAAAATTTAAATTTTCCTACAGAAAATTTTCATTTTAAAGGAAAGGACTGGGCGGGGGGGAGGGTGGGTGGTCAGAAGATCATTCTGATTAAATGTTTTTAGCCAGCTCTAGTAGCAAAGGAGCTATGCTGGATTTTTTTTTCCGTCAAGGTCGACTTTAGAAAACAAGAGTGGATGAATCTTACAATCCCTCCACAATCATCCTGACAGTATTTTAAAATCTATTTTGCATCAAATGGAAAAGGTGCTGAGATAGGAATTGTTGTTTTTCACTAGAAATTTCTCCAAAGAGGGGACCTAGTGGAATGTGGTGTTTAATATAATTTGCAAGTCATTACATGAGAGAGATTCTATATGTAACAGAGTGAATAAAAATTGATTAAAAAAAAATAAAATCCCATTTTTTATTTAAATTGATTTTTAAAAATTACATCAGTCTTTTTTAAAAAGTCAATTTGAAATTGACAACATATGGCAAGGCCTTAATTTATTTAATCTATTAAAATCATGTGAATTACATTTTTTAAAAAAGTAGTATATGTTTGCCACTGAGTTTTAAAGGAGGTCAGACCACTGAAGTTCTGGAAGTCACTGGCTAAACACCTGGAACCAGAGTTTGTTGAAGTGCAAAATCAGAATTTGACAACTGTAGCCTCTTTTTTGCAGGTTCAGAGAGCATATTTTCTTCACTCAGTGTATTCAACTAGTTCAGTTCAATGACTAGTTCATTCAGAGTTAAGAAACCCATTGGGAGTTGAAAAAGCAGGAAAGCTTATTTTCCTTTTCCAATCTCTGAATAAAAAATGAGATGGAGGAGGATGAGATCTACTAGTTTTAAAATCTTGAAAGACATGGTGACCAGAAACAATCAGTTAATTTTACTAACTACAGACTATACTTTATTTAATAAATAAGTTTGTTTTAAATATAAAACATGCTGTGATTTTTTCCCCTTATGTATGTAGCACACTTAGGGTATTTTTATTTAAATAGCTTTAAAAAATGCTATTTTTGTGCATTTTAATTGTTTGAATTTCTATCCAAATAGAGCTGGAGACAAACCACAAAAAAATAATCAATCATCTGGTAATAAGAAATTAATCATTTGCCATTTTCTAATAAAAAGTAGAAAAATTAAGAATCTGAATATATAAATTAAGATGTACAATTGCTTAATATGTAGATAGCTATAGTATATCATACTACTTAGCAAAAAGAAGCACCAAATTTAGAGTAACAGCTATATTTAATTGCAATTATATTTTGCTGGTTACTAACCAATGAGAATTAACCTTTTTTTTTTTTTAGCAAAATAACTAAAACGTACAAATGCAAAACAGGATTAAAATTTATTATTTAAATTAAGATTTCCTGTTTGCTGATTTAAATCATGATTAAAATCAGTTAGTTATTTTAGTTGCTTAGATTTAAATCAGTTGATACTGATATCTACACACACAGCATGCAGACTTAATTAAATTAATCATGTATAGTCCAAAATTATAAAAATAACAGGAAAACCCAGGATAGTGACAGGATATAGCCGTGAAATTCTGAGGAATTTTCAGTTTTTATCAATATTTTTATATTCTATATATTTGTAATTGTTTGAAAATTAAAGAATGATTTAAAATTAAGTTTATAGGGTCTATCATCTTGTCATGATTGTCCATCTATAGACTTGCTCCAGCTCTGAATGACTTCAGTAGCAACAGTACTGAGACATGTGCGCTTGGAGATTTTCTCCTTTCTTCCTTGAATAACAGCAGCAGGCAGTGTAGACAGTGCCTGGAGCTGAATTAGCTGATGTGTGCATAGTCTGTCAATTATATGATAAGCTGCTGGTGTTCCTGTTCCCATTTATTTAAGTGCTTTATCCATTATTTTGTATAACTTTTGATCCTGCTTAGGAGAAATGCTGTACTGTTCCAAGTGTAACTAATACATGAGCTTCAAGAAGAGTCGTAATTTCTTACCCTTCTGCCAATCATGTTTTTAACTGTTAAACAAATTTGAAAAAATAATGTATGGAGCAAATATGTTCTGAACAATTAATGCTGTCTTTGTTCTGGCACAAGCACGTTTTTGTTTTTGAATGGTCTCTTCCTTTATTTTCTTCTGAATGGCATCTGTGGGGATGTCTTGATTTTTCAGTTAGGCCTTTTTAAAGTTGTTTTTGCTCCCTCTTGTGGTGTGCTTTCAGTTACAGACACCCCTACTTCAGCAGCTGTTCTTTTTTGTGTAGTAGAATACAAATTATTGTCCCCATCTTAGTACAGCTTTTAGTCATTTTACTGGAGGAGTGAAATCCTGGCTCCACTGAAGCCAATGGGAGTCTTGCTACTGACTTCAATTGGGTCAGGATTTCATCCGGTGCGCTTAGGATTTCACCCAGTGCCTATATTGTGAATACTATGAAGTTTCAGTCTGCAACAAGATATCTTGTTTACATCCTTATTGTTCAATAAAGAGTTTTTCATGCTTCAAAATTATGAGCTGTCTTTGGTCTGTAGTAAACAGGAATTCTCACAGAGCATGATTAGAGATACTGGTAGAGAAAGGAGGGGAATATAACAGGGCTGAATCATTCAATGCTCTAGCTTAGATATTGAAAAATAATCTAGGCTAGTGTGCCTCAGGTACAATGAGATGTGCCCTAGGAAGTGATAATATGTTATACAACCCCTTTTGCATGATGTACAGGTTAGTGTAGCATGGTTTGTTTGTGCATACTGTTTAATTTTTCCAAGTTCACTGTGTTTTCTAAATTCATGCTGAGGCCTCAATCCTGCAAAAATGGATTTACATCATTAGTCCCAATAGTAGTCAGTGAGTCTGCTCAAATGCATACAGTTAAGCACGTGTGAAAGTGTTTTCAGAATTGGGGCACTGGGCAACTTAAGAAAAGTGGTCTACTTTTCAAAGGTGTACGCACCTGTCGCTCTCATTCACTGCTCTGCATTTTGAATTAATCTTGCAGTAAGTGGATTCTCAGCAGTGTGGTTTTTTGTTTTGTTTTGGAAGCTATGCTAGGTGTTAGGTAGTCATAAAATAGGAGTAAATTGCTGTTGGGCAAAATGAATCCAACTTACATGCTGAGCAGTTGAAGAAGAGATGTATCTTGAAAGCAAATAAGGCCTGGTCTACACTAAGTTGCATCAATCTAAGTTATGCACTTCGAGTCGAAGGGAGAGCGCTTGGCGGTCGGTTTATCACGTCTAGACTAGACCTGATAAATTAACCCATGCTGAATCGATTGCTGCCCATTTATCCAGTGGGTAATGTAGACAAGCCTTAAATAATGGGGTAGTATCAAACAGACTCCCATCTCTCAGCCAAATACTGCAAAGACTTCAGTGGATTGTAAGGATCTAAAAGAATGAAGATTTTAGTCCATTATGTTTGTTCACAATAACCTCAGAGTCAAATTCCTCTTTGGGGTAAGTAGGCCAAGTTCCCTGTAACTTCCATTGGAATTTTGCCAGCTTATGCCATGAGCTAAGTTTGGTCCTTTCACAATGCCCAGTCAGTGCAAACCGCACTAGTTTTTGTACACAGTCAATACAAGTTTTACTTTGCCACTTAAGCCATTTTTTTTTCTGATCAGCTTACCTCAGACATAAGCTAAACCACAGTGTACATCTCCACTAAATTTAACCCAATATATCCACATTAATAAATCAAACAAGTGAATTTTTCCATATAGTTAAAATGGAAAAAATATTACCTCTCCTTTTTAAATCTTTATAACATGTATTTCAGTTCAGTGAAGCTGATTTTATGCTTACTAAAATAGTTTAATGCAGAACATCTTACAATTAATATGGTAATTTTTTTGCTCTGCACTCAATTTGTTATTTGCTAATTAAAGATTAGTCATTTAAGTGACAAGACATTGTAGAGGAAATGAATAAAATATATGTAGCTCTAACAAGAATGCATTATCATTTAAATATAGAATTTATCATTTTAATTTGTCCAAAGGCTTCTGGCTGCCTCTGCAAAATTCAGGAACATATTTGCTAGAGCTGATTGAAAAATGGTGAACATATTTTATTAAAGTTTTCAAAAACATTCATGAAAAAACTGTTAATTTCAAATGTTCAAAAAATGTTGACCAGTTAAAATCTACTGTTGAGCATTATATAAATATGGAAACATAATTACTGGATTGTTCCCTAGCTGCAGCTAAGCAAGGTAGTCAGGCTTCTTTTCGGTCTTCGGTTGGACTTTAAAATATAAAATGTTGCTCATCTAATGCTCCAGATGCATCAACACATCATTAATAACTTCATAAAATCACAGCAGCATTAATCGTTTCAACAGGCACTCGGCCAGCCACCTATAGCAACTTCTTTCCACCCTTTCATTGTTGTGGGAAGAGTACCCTCAGCCTTCTCTCAGGTGTCTCTTGCTGTATACCCAGAAAAATGTCTAAATTCTGGCTAATTCAGACCAGGATGGGAGAGCAAGTTTGGGTCCTGAAGCCCTCTCAGAAAATGTCCTGCCAGCCATCCTCTCTCCTTTGTAATGAGGGGGATCCAGCTCATACGCCCCGTTGACTACAGCTGTGGCACCATGGCCTGGGGAGAGAATCAATCACCCAAGTAGTGCTTTATAAGTAATAACCAACACCTTAAGGACAGGTTTCAGAGTAGCAGTGGTGTTAGTCTGTATCCGCAAAAAGAAAAGGAGGATTTGTGGCACCTTAGAGACTAAAATTTATTTGAGCATAAGCTTTCGTGAGCTGCAGCTCACTTCATTGGATGCATTCAGAGGCCATTCATGCGTGTCTGGACCCTGTTCAGTTGTCGAGTCTGGACAGTTTTTTAATACCTGAGGGTTGTGGTGGACTGGGTAAATCGGTGAGGTGGGGAAGGGTGAGAACCCTACCGCGAAGGGCAATCTCTACCAAGATTTGAGCCCTCTTTCACACTCCCTTTAGGACTTGACATTAAGCTGACAGGGACCCCTCAGTGAGGAAAGTCTCTAGATGGCAAGTCCTACCATCAACTCCTACCATCAACTCCTCGTGGTGAGAGTCGGTAACTGGCGTGGATAGCCGGGCGGAATGTGGAGGCCGAACCGCACCCCCTTATTGAGGGGTGGACTGAGGTGGGCAGCCCCAAGAAAATCTACTCCCCCTGGCAAAGGTAGCCTCCTCCTGGCACGGGTGAATCCCCCTGGTAAGGGATAGCCTTCCCCTGGTAAGGGTTATATCTTTTTAGTTATGGATAAAAGGAATATTCATACTGGAGTGGCGCTGGGTAAACAACGCCTCCGCTGCTGATTTTGATGCCCCAGCTGGCAGTGTCAAATATGTTGGAGAACTAATTCAGGTTGCTGGACTGATGCATAAAGTATTTTTGCGTGGGTGGTTACCTCACAAGACTGAAATATGTGATCTCCCTGTCAGAGATGATATGGGAGAGCAGAATTTTGGCTGGTTAGGTGAGGACCAGGTTGATAATGATTTGTCTTTTTTTACCTATGTTTTGTACTAGTAGCTTTTTTAATAATTTGGATGTGGACATTTTTAATCCTAGCTTTAAGTATTTAGATACTTTGGATGATCCATATTTTAATTGAGGGCTAATGTTTCTCCAACTAGGGAGATTTTCAGAAGAGGAAGAGAGGGAGTTAATGCTATGTGTAGATGGCGTGGAAAGGTTTGGGAGACCATCCCACATATATCTGGGCAGTGCTATAAAATTAAAGATGTGCGGAATAAAAGACCTATGAGGATAGTCTCAGCTGTGATTAATAAAGTTAGTAAACTTGGGTGGAAGACAATAATGGAACCACATCATAGAAATAGTGAAGGGAATTTATGTAAGCCAGATGTTGTTTTCGTGAAGGGTGATACTGCGGTTGTAGTAGATGTTACCATTTGTTGGGAGGACAATTCTGACCATCTGGAAAGGGCCCACAGGTAGAAGGTTGACGACTACTACTCTGAGTTGGAAGAAGATATCAAAAAGATATCCGGGAGTATAAACGTCCACTTCTTTGGTCTCCTAATTGGGGCTTGTGGCAAATGGAGTGAAGGTGGTAATGATCTTTTAAAGCTCCTGGGAATTGAGTGAGGTAAGAATTTTAAAGAAAATCTTTGCAGGCTCTTGCTATATGCCACTGCTGATATGATGGCTATGTTCAGTGACAAGTAGTGATCCCGGACTCCCATTCCGTGTATCCTACTATTATTTATTTTTCTTTTATTTCTCCATATTTTAATGTCAATGAATTATTGGTTGTCAGTACCTCTGTATCCATTGGCTACTTACTCACCCATCCTTTATTATATAGTGGTTTTAATTTATGAATAAATGCTTATTAATTAGGATTAATATTTTAAGGGTTTTTTTTACTGGACTTGTATCTGGACTGGCCGCGTATAGTTACCAGGAAAGGGCAGGGTAGTCATGCCTGTACACATGTAGCTGGAGACCAATGGACAGCCGGTTCAGATGTACTTTTCAGTGCGATGCCCCCAGTCAATAAGTGAAGCAGGTGCAGAACACAGCAGCTCAGACTTGGAATGATTTTAATCTGTAATCTTACATAGAGCGCACTGCAGTAGTTCTAACCTTGAGGAGATACAAGTATGTGTAAGAGTGGCAAGGTCTGTATGATAGGATGTGCCTCCCACAGAGGCCCTGCAAGGGTTAATGTGGGCCTGAAAGGCTGATTAGCATACCAGGCTTCACCTGGAGGAACAGTCAGCTTAACTGACCCTGAAGCCCAACTGGGCAGGAGTAGACTAGTTACTATAAAGAGAGGAAGCTTGTAGCAGAATGGGGCTGCAGGGAGGAGGGGAATTCTGCAGTCACTTTCTGGGACCAGGGGGGTTCTGAGAGTTGTCTCTGGGATCTTCTCCAGAATAGGGAAGTCTGACAAGAGGCCAGGAGAGGCTCTGGGTTGGAACAGGCTCCAGTTGTAAGCCCTGATACAAAGGGCAGGTTCTAGATTTCCACTGACGGAGGGAGCTATTCAGTGAAGGAACAAAGCAGGGGAGACAAGTAGTTGAAAGGCCAATCCCATGGAGGGGAGAAGTTGATTTAAGTTTATACTTTTAGTTTGGGATGTTAGAGGAATACAGGGGAATGCCCTGAGAGCCCTGGCTGTGAAAGAAGGGTTAACCTAGAGAGGTATGGGAAGAAAAGGCCTGAGGAAAAGCTGCGTAAGAAGCATCCCAGGAAGACGGCAGCAAGGACATGTGAACAGCAGATCTTGGTTGCTGGTGATAGGGTCCCTGGGTAGCAATCTGGTGTTGTCAGAGGGCAAGGGATACCCTGCTAGCTGTTGAGAGAAAGGAATAAAGAAGGTGGATGCCCAGGGGCAAGGACTACAGAGCCCAGAGTTGGGGTTGGAGACCTGATATGAGGACACTGGACTTTTATTGGTGGGACTGTTACCTTGGAAGGGGTGACAATAGTTTGTGACCTGGCTGGAGGGCCAAGTCATGGAAAGAGGTCACTGTAGCACTGGAATGACCATCGTAAGTGGACACCAGATGGGGGGGAGAACGCTTGTGCCATGCCTGGCCACAAGGGTGTTCTCTAGAGGTGAGTGAACTCCCTTAAAAGTCTGCATCCAAAAGGAAAGGTCACAATCTCCTAGCTAACACAGATGGGAAAAAAGCTAATTGGGTTACTGCTGTAATTTGGTTGTCAGACTGCAGCTGGGGAGCTAAAATCACCCCTAACTTGCAAACTGTAGTAACTAATGGCAGACATACTCTGTCAATCACAGGGCTGACATGGTCATTTCCTCCAGCTGTTACGGTGTAACAATTTCATGTTTGCAAGCTGTAATTTGTGTGCTAAAGGAAAAATAGAGAAAAAAATCCTTGTGGTGGTGCGGGTTATAACCATCTTTATTGAAAGGAGAATTACAAAACTTGTCAGGTTGAAAAATAAGCTGCTATTGCTGAAAAATGAAAGCTAGGATGGAAAAGTTGAAAAGGATGATAATGGATTATCAATTCAGACTACAGTTTCCAGCCTACAGAGTTGCACTTTCTCCAGCATTTCTATGGAAATCACTTTATGTTGAATATTTAATCCCTTTCCCTGCCATTTCCTCTACTTCTCTCTCAGGATGTGATGTGTAAAACTGTAGAGGACGATTTCTGCAACTCTAGTTAATTTTGATTTAATATAGAAAAGAGAATTATCCAATATTTCAGCATGTAATTCTTGACCTATAGGTACAGTACACCTAGGGACAGTGGAAAGATATGTTTAATGCACACAGCCATCTGCCAGCTTGACATTTTGAGGCACATCTTCAGCTGGTGTAAAATGTCCTATTTCCAATGGAGCTATGACAGCTTCCACCAGCTGTGGATCTACTCCACCACTAATGGGTACAATAGAATGAAAACTTTGAAATGACAGTATCTTCCACTGAATGCATGGACAAAAAGCAATAATATTCAAAGGGTGCACATGTGTCCGAGATCTGCTTTTAATAAGCTTGATGTTAAATTGACATAATTATCCTGTATCCTGTTAGCATCAAATAAGACCCCAGAGCAGAAAGTGATGCTTAACAGAAACTTCTGTTAATGGAAAACTGACACTTAAAAAGAGTATGCGTACCATTCACTGTGTGTGTAATGCACATTTAATGAAACACTACATTAACTGCCTCAAATTATTTTCAAATACAAACTTTTTATCCATTGCGTTACGACCACACACAGTAAGGTGGGTGCATTTTGTTACTATTCATCTTCATATTCTACTGCTAGATTAGAAACTGCTACCTGACATACTGGTCACTTATGTCTACACTGCAGCTGGGTGCATGCTTCCCAGGCTGGGTAGACAGGCATGCCTGCTGCGGTTGAGCTAGTGAGCTAAAAATTGTGGCATGGATGTTGTAGCACTGGCGACTTGGGCTAACTGCTGATGTGCAAGCCCACCTGACCCCCTAGGTCACTGCTCAGGTGGCTAGCCCATGCCATCACCCAGGTCACAAAGTCCATACCACTATTTTTGTGCACTAGCTTAAGCACGGCTAGTCCATATCTGTCTATCTGGGCTGGGAGGTGCGCTCCTAGCTACAGTATATACATACCCCTAGGTTAACCAGTATGATTTTGAGTATTCCAGTTTCGTATGAGAATAACACTAATTGCTCGATAACAGAAAGGAAACTATAGCAAACACATGCATAAAGTTTGACAGCGATCTTGAGAAACTGTTTTCAGATCAAGAAGAATTTGTGAATCACCAATTCATTTTTCTTGTATGCAAATCTGGATGATGTCTAAATTCCACTGGGATATGGGGTCCAAGCCCAGAAAAATGCATCTGGATAACCACCAGTCCTCCATTAATTAATAAATAAAAACAAAAGCATATTCATGATGCAAAGAAAACTTTGAAAACTGGGGGTGTGTCATGATCAGTGGAACTGGAGTTAGAGGGCCCATGTTCCCTGCAGGTACTGTTATTAAGAGCACACCAGGAAAACAGGGAGCCCAGGATGTTAGGCTGGAAGCATCTCAGCTGCATTGAGAAAACGGTCCACAGGGTTTAATAAAGTTCTACTTGTTGAGTGTAATCTGCATTCAGCTTCACTCTTTGCTAATGAAACATCACAGCAGTGCTTGAGCTGTAAGTTCCCTGCGGTTATGTTCTGCACTGCTGCTGGGAGGTGTGATTAGAATGGGTAGACAGACTTGTAATAGCTCAGCTTAACCTTTCATGCTAAAAATTGCCCCAATGTCTATGCTGCTCTGTTGACAGCTCAGGTTAGCTGGGACACAAGGGATTAGGTGGGCTTCGACTTGGGCAGCTAACCCAAGCCACTGCCAGCACTACAATGTATAAACTGCTGTTTTTAGTGCTCTAGCATGAGTCTGGCTATCTGTGTTGGGAATCACACCTCCCACCTGCAGTGTAGACGTAATGTGAAGCGTAGAAACTGGCAGCAGCAGCCATGGAATACAGTCTGAAGTGCCCTCCCCGCCCTGGCCCCGCAAAGCTCTGGATTTTGCAGACACAAACCTAGCCCAGCAATGGATGTGGTGGAAGAAGTTTGAGCTGTACACAGACCTGGCCATGAAGGAAGACGACAACAGCAGGAAAGTAAAGCTTTTGTTTTACATTATTTGGGAACAGGGTAAAAGAAGTCTACACTCCTCTAAAGCTCACCAGTGTCATAGCAGTCCTAGGAGCCCTGGGTAACTTTTGCTCCCCAAAGCAGAATGAAACTGTGGAACAACACAGTTTTTTCACTCTAGACCAATCTGGAGAGGAAAGAATAAGACCCCCTTGCACACTCAGGCTGGTACATGCAATTTTTGCGGATTTGATAGACTCCTTAACTTGGGTGAGGAGAGTCTGTGGCATGTGGGATCACCATCTGTGGGAATGGGTGTGTTGGGAAGGCAAGCTCACATTAGACACATTTAGGCAAAGGTCGTGCAACAGAAGCCTCAAGAGAATGGATGAAATCCCTATAGGGGGCACAACACCCCAGACATATGTGCAGTGAGACGACGACAAAGGAAAGCTCGTGGCCAGGGTTCTATTCCCATTGGGAGATGCATTTACTGTGGGAGTCAGCATGTCCTGCACTGAGACAGCATTGCAAAGAATGTGGCAAGTTGAATCATTTTAGCAATGTGTGCTAGAATAGGAGAAGATGTCAAAGATTGTCAGACTTGTACAAGAGGGGTAGGGCACCTCAGACAGTGGTGGTAACATTGACTCTCACCTTGAGTCTGAAAGCATATCAGGCTCAGTCTGTTGGGACAGGAAAGCAACAAAGGTCAATATCAACCTCTGGTATGCAACAAGGTTAATAGGAAAGGAGTACTTGTGGCACCTTAGAGATGAACACATTTATTTGAGCATAAGCTTTCGTAAGCTACAGCTCACTTCATCGGATGCATGCAGTGGAAAATACAGTGGGAAGATTTATATACACAGAGAACACGAAACAATGGGTGTTACCATACACACTGTAACAAGAGTGATCAGGTAAGGTGAGCTATTACCAGCAGGAGAGCTGGGGCGGGGTGGGGAGGTGGAAACCTTTTGTAGTGATAATCAAGGTGGGCCATTTCCAGCAGTTGACAAGAATGTGTGAAGAACAGTAGCGGAATAAACATGGGGAAATAGTTTGACTTTGTGTAATGACACATCCACGCCCAGTCTTTATTCAAGCCTAAGTTAATTGTATCCAGTTTGCAAATTAATTCCAATTCAGCAGTCTCTCGCTGGAGTCTCTTTGAAGTTTTTTTTTGTTGAAGAATTGCCACTTTTAGGTCTATAAATGAGTGATTGATGTGTTCTCCGACTGGTTTTTGAATGTAATAATTCTTGATGTCTGATTTTTGTTCATTTATTCTTTTACATAGAGACTGTCCAGTTTGGCCAATGTACGTGGCAGAGGGGCATTGCTGGAACATGATGGCATATATCACATTGGTAGATGTGCAGGTGAACGAGCCTCTGATGGTGTGGCTGATGTGATTAGGCCCTATGATGGTGTCTCCTGAATAGATATGTGGAGACGGTTGGCAACGGGCTTTATTGCAAGGATAGGTTCCTGGGTTAGTGGTTCTGTTGTGTGGTGTGTGGTTGCTGGTGAGTATTTGCTTCAGGTTGGGGGGCTGTCTGTAGGCAAGGACTGGCCTGTCTCCCAAGATCTCTAAGAGTGATGTGTCATCCTTCAGGATAGGTTGTAGATCCTTGATGATGCGTTGGAGAGGTTTTAGTTGGGGGCTTAAGGTGACGGCTAGTGGCGTTCTGTTATTTTCTTTGTTCGGCCTGTCCTGTAGTAGGTAACTTCTGGGTACTCTTCTGCCCCTCCCCCATCCCCAGGCTACTGTTCCTCACGCGTTCTTGTCATCTGCTGGAAATGGCCCTGTCATAAATATAAAGGGAAGGGTAAACCCCTTTGAAATCCCTCCTGGCCAGGGGAAAGCTCCTCTCACCTGTAAAGGGTTAAGAAGCTAAAGGTAACCTCGCTGGCACCTGACCAAAATGACCAATGAGGAGACAAGATACTTTCAAAAGCTGGGAGGAGGGAGAGTAACAAAGGGTCTGTCTGTAGTCGTCTTGGCCAGGGACAGAACAGGAATGGAGTCTTAGAACTTTTAGTAAGTAATCTAGCTAGGTATGTGTTAGATTATGATTTCTTTAAATGGCTGAGAAAAGAATTGTGCTGAATAGAATAACTATTTCTGACTGTGTATCTTTTTTGTAACTTAAGGTTTTGCCTAGAGGGGTTCTCTATGTTTTTGAATCTAATTACCCTGTAAGATATCTACCATCCTGATTTTACAGGGGGGATTTCTTTATTTCTATTTACTTCTATTTTTTATTAAAAGTCTTCTTGTAAAACACTGAATGCTTTTTCATTGTTCTCAGATCCAAGGGTTTGGGTCTGTGGTCACCTATGCAAATTGGTGAGGCTTTTTATCCAACATTTCCCAGGAAAGGGGGGGTGCAAGTGTTGGGAGGATTGTTCATTGTTCTTAAGATCCAAGGGTCTGGATCTGTAGTCGCCTAAGCAAATTGGTGAGGCTTTTTACCAAACCTTGTCCAGGAAGTGGGGTGCAAGGTTTTGGGAAGTATTTTGGGGGGAAGGACGCGTCCAAACAGCTCTTCCCCAGTAACCAGTATTAGTTTGGTGGTGGTAGCGGCCATTCCAAGGATAACGGGGGTAATATTTTGTACCTTGGGGAAGTTTTGACCTAAGCTGGTAAAGATAAGCTTAGGAGGTTTTTCATGCAGGTCCCCACATCTGTACCCTAGAGTTCAGAGTGGGGGAGGAACCGTGACAGGCCCACCTTGATTATCACTACAAAAGGTTTCCGCACGCACGCACGCTCTCTTGCTGGTAATAGCTCACCTTACCTGATCACTCTTGTTACAGTGTGTATGGTAACACCCGTTGTTTCATGTTCTCTGTGTATATAAAATCTCCCCACTGTATTTTCTACTGCATGCATTCGATGAAGTGAGCTGTAGCTTACGAAAGCTTATGATCAAATAAATTTGTTAGTCTCTAAGGTGCCACAAGTACTCCTTTTCTTTTTGCGGATACAGACTAACAAGGCTGCTACTCTGAAAGGTTAATAGGGAAATATCCTGTGTGATTTCAGCTGGATAGTTGGGCTGCCTACCATGTGATTCCTTGGGGCAAATTAGACTCAAATACAAGGATTTTGAAAAGCAGGCACAATCTAATACTGTAACCTGAGACCATAATGGAGCCCATAGAAAAATGTGGCCTAATAGTATCTAACTGAAAAAATAATGGAGTACGGCTGGTGGTTGATAGTAAGCACCACGGCCCCCTTTTGCGGAATACAACCATGCAGGCCAGGGATCTGTTCAGGGTATAAGCATCAGAATTTTACAGCTGCAGTGCAAGGGGCAAAAGGGGGATTCCTGTGGACAGTGGAGACCATTTTAGAAAGCATATGGGGATGTTTTCAAAGATAATGCGTATCTTGAACTAAAGTCCACAGTGGAACCTGTATGCTTTCTCCAAAGGAAAATTCCAGTGGCACTGTATAATCCACTAAACAAGGAGCTCAAAAGCCTGTAGAACAAGGGCTATCATAACATCTGTAGAAGCCAGGACAGCTTGAGTAAACAGCGTGGTGGTGGTGGTAAAGAAGCTAGTGGGCAAATTACATATCTGCATAGGCTCAAAGCCACTGAACCAGGCACTGAAAAGATGGCACTGTCCAAAATTGACATCTTTCCAGAACTTTCCAAAGTCTGAACCTTTATAGGTTATGAGGTGAGGAACTGGTTTCGGAGCATAAACTTTGGATAAAGAGCCCGATATGCTGACATTGAAGCACTATTTGGTCACTACAGCTGGCTGCACGTGACAAATTTTCCCCAGATAAAACGTTTGCTAGATTCAGAGACTAAGTCCTGGTCTACACTACAAAACTAATTCTGTACAATGCTCATAGTTATACCGACGTAAGTGCTGGTGTGGACAGTATTATGTTGGTGGGATAGCTTTTCCCACCAACATAGCTTCTCCCGTCAGCTTAGTTAATCTACCTCTGCAAGAGACAGTAGCGTTCTCCTGTCATCTTAAAGTGTCTTAGTTCAAGTGCTATCGTACTACTGCTGCGCCAATGCAGAGTTTTGAGTGTAGACCTGCCATTCCTGGCATGGTTTCCTCAACAGGAGACCAAACTCTCTCAGAGGATGTAATCAGCTGTGTCTGTGATAAAGACGAGACTCCAACTCAGCGTTGTGCTAGCAACCTCTGGTGAAGGACATGAAGAGGGGGCATGGGTGTCAATTATATATTTTTAATGTTTATATTAAAATGCTCGTAAAATAAGGAAGATTTCATGATCAATCAAACTGGAGTCTGATGGCCCATGATCCCTGCAGGAACTGTTATTGAGGGGATATCAGAAAAACTGGGAACATGGGTAGATAGGCCAGAAGCAATTCAACCACATGGAGAGAGCAGTCTGCAAGGTTTAATAAAGTTCTGTTTGTTTGACATAATCTGCATACAGCTTCAATCTTTGTTAATGAAGCAAGAGCAAAGAGGAAAAGATATTACTTGATTTTTCTATTTGAAATTATAATGTGCAATATAGCTAGGGTTAGCAGAATTCAATTTTTATATAATTTTAATGGCTAATATTGGATTGTTTCAGTTTTTACTGATTTAAATTAAGGGAGGCAAACAATTTTTGAATGACAGCTGTTGACATTCAAAATGTTATAGCTTTAAAACACACTGTCAACATCACATGTCAAACTATACAAAATAAATATCCTTAAATCAAACTAAGTTCTCAAGCACATCTTTCCTACTTTGCTTCAGAGTAACAGCCGTGTTAGTCTGTATTCGCAAAAAGAAAAGGAGTACTTGTGGCACCTTAGAGACTGGTTAGAAATTGGTTAGTCTCTAAGGTGCCACAAGTACTCCTTTTCTTTTTCCTACTTTGCCTGTCTGTAAATTTTGATTATCATCAATGGAAACATTGTTTCACTGGTGTGTGTGTGTGTGTGTTGACATTGATGTTTAACAATAAAAATCTAATCCTTCCAAGTTTAGAAGTAGCGTTGAATCAGGAAAGCACTTAGCATGTGCTGAAGTGCTTTCCTGAATTGAGTTGCTTTCCGACCCTGGACTTTGATTAGGTCCCGGCAAAATTCCAGTTTAGGTATCTGTATTTTGTCTAACTGGCATTCCTCCTGTTGTTTCAATTGCATTCAGCATTTTTCATTTCTTTCCCTAAATAGTTGATTAGTTTGCTGCACACAATTAAAGTGCCCTGGGATGAAATATGGGATCTTAGTAGTGAAGTGATACCTAGATAGATGGAAACGAATTAGAATTTTGATATGCAAATGCAACTCACACTGAAGTCCCTGGAAACTTCATGTACACATGTAACAGGATTTGCTCAAGTATCTTTTAAAAATCTATCATATAGGTATACTATTGGGTAGTGCTCAAAGACTCCAAGCAGGGACCAGTTGTGCTAGGTGCTATGCAAACACAGATAAAGAGACAGTCCCTGCCCTATGAACGAATGGTGGAATATAAATAAATAACACTATAGAGAGTACAGGCATGTGCTCCTCTGAGAACTTTCTTCTAAATCACGGGTGTGCATAACTTGTCTAGTGGTCTGTCCCTCTGAGAACAGTTTTTCCTTCCTAGGTGGAGGTTGGATGCAGCTGGTACAAGTTAAAGCAGCCCCCAGACTATTCTTTCCACACTGTGCTTAAGGGACCCTAACCACACCAGAGAACCTTCCCCCAAAATATCAACATTTTGCACCTGTGACCTTTTCCTAGTCTTTTCCTGGTCTACAGCAGAAAACTATGCAAAGCTCAGATCCTGGAGGCCTTATAAGTTAGGTTTAAAGCACAAAAATCTTTCCATGGAGGGTATTGTGCAACCAGGACCTGCTTTTTTCTTGAATTCAAAATAGGGTAGGGTGTGTTCCTGAGAGAGCATTCCATCTGGTGGCTTGTCCAGGTTTGAGTTCCAGTGCAACCTTTTGATACTGAGGAACAAATAAACATTTACTTGGTGGAGAATTTTTTTTAGTACCATACGCATAATGTTCCACTTCTCATTAAATTATAGACTTCATGTCTCCCTTCATCTTTACTTATTTCAGGTTTTTCAGTAGCTAACTCCTTAAAAATAAACACAAAACACATTCAAACACATAAGTATGTCAAATGAAAAATCACTCTTAAACACTGAGTGACAAGGGTATCATTCAATTTCAGAAGTGTACTGCTAGTTTCAAATTGTTTGAGTTGTCCTCTGATCTCTAACCTTGGTTCCTTGAAATTTCCTTCAGCTGCTACGGGGGGAATTAAAGGTGGAACCTTTGTAGAGGTGGCAAGTTAGTTGGGGACACGTTTAGTGGTGGAAATGTGATGGCAGGCATATGTCGGTGTGTCCAATTTAAGTGTAAACAGCTAAGTTTAGAAAGATCAGACTGAAATCTGCACACGTCACAGCACCTTGAACCTGTAATGCCTGCTGTACCCAGGGCATGGAAGCATCTCTGATTCTCTATCAAAGCCTAGTGTGCAGAGTTTTGTCACATAAATCCAGGGACTTAGAATTGTGCTATGGAAATGAAGGACTGATTTTTGCTAAGTGAGTTTCTAAGTGATTCAGCATGTTGCAAGAGGCACTCGGCACCTCACAGGATTGAACCGTGAGCACCTGAGTGTATAAGTGTGTAAGTGAAGAAAGAGGCAAATCAGTGAGGGCATTACTTCATGAGGTCACAGTAACCTTAGTTATTTTGTCAGTTTTCAGAGTAACAGCTGTGTTAGTCTGTATTCGCAAAAAGAAAAGGAGTACTTGTGGCACCTTAGAGACTAACCAATTTATTAGAGCATAAGCTTTCGTGTGAGCTGCACGAAAGCTTATGCTCTAATAAATTGGTTAGTCTCTAAGGTGCCACAAGTACTCCTTTTCTTTTTGTCAGTTTTGCTTTTTATACTATGTACCACAGTCTTCTCCAGTAGTTCAATGCAGGTCTTGGCTCATACCCCTTGGCTTGACTTCACCTTTAGATTTTCTAGCTCTTCCCACTGAAGTGCACTAAAAAAATAGCAGTTTTAGAGTGCTAGAGAGGCCAGATCACTTAGTCTGAGCTTCTGTAGGTAAACATTTGCTTCAGATAAATTGCAGTAGGATGAAACCCTACATTTTAGATGAATTTTACAGAATTCTACATAATCAACAAATATTCAAAATTAAAGCTGTTTTCTGTTCAAAGCTGCCAGTTTGGAAAATCTTGCTTTCAAATTATCTGAAAGAGGACCAGATGTTTGCAGCTGTATATTTTTGGAGCAAGAGAGACATTGTGTGGTTAGGTTAATGCACAGTGGGCTATCCAGAGAATACACAAAAGGATAATCTTGCTTCCCGCTTTGTCTGCTGAAGGGTGACAATCAGAATTTATATCTACTGGGTTTATTCCAGAGCCTATCACCTTTTCTCATTGAATTCAGTTATACGAAGGGTGTGTGTAAGACGTGAAGGAACGATTTATCTTTCTAAGAACTCAGTTATACGTCTGCAATAAAGTTAATTTGACAGCCAATAATATAGGAGTAGTTCAAATAATGTTGTATTCCTTTTGTGTGGTAAGTGCATTTTAACTGTCTGCGAAATTTTCTTCTAAAACCTTTCTAACTTCTCCCACAGAAGCCCATTCTATCCTCAGACATTTGGAATATCTGTCACCTAGTAACCTTAGTAAGATTTACAACAATAGAGGGTTGGAGGATTGACAAAAAGAGGAAAGATAGTTACTGGCAGTGGCACTGTCAAGTGGGGGATACTGGCAGCAAAATGACTATATCTAATCAGGCGAGGAATCTGGGTGAAGCCAAGCCGAAACTAGTAAGGTGTCTGTATATCAATGTAAGGAGCATGGGTAACAAAATAGAGGAACTAGAACTAGTGCTGCAGGAAGTGAAACCAGATATGAGGGATAAGGGAAACATGGTGGAATAGTAGTCCTGACTGAAATACAGGTATTGAAGGGAATATTCAGGAAAGACAGAAATAAAAGTTACGGTGGTGGAGTAATGTTGTACATTAATGATGAGTTAGACTGTAAAGAAATTAGAAGTGATGGAATAGATAAAATGGAGTCTGTTTGGGTCAAAATCACTTTGGGAAAGAAATGTAACAGATGCTCCACTGGGATAGTTTGTGGAGGTCTGCTACGGACCTCCACAATCCAAAGCAGATAAGAACAAAGAGCTCATTAATATTTTTAATGAAATAAATACTAGTGGGAATTGTGTGATTGTGGGACAAACTTTAATTTTCCAAATATAGATTGGAGGACAAGTGCTACCAATGATGGTAGGGCCCAGATTCCTTGATGTGATAGCCAACAGATATCTTCATCAAATAGTCACTGAACCAAGAAGGGGTGATGCCATTTTAGACTCAGTATTGGTAAATATTGAGGACCTCATAGAGGAACTGTTGTAGAGGGCAACCTTTGCTTGAGTGACCATGAGTTAATTCAGTTTAAACTAGATGGAAGGATAAACAAAACTAGGTCTGCAACTATGGTCCTTGATTTCAAAAGGGCAAACTTAAAAAAATTAAGGGAATTAGTTAGGGAAGTGGACTGGACTGATGAACTTAAGGCTCTAAATATGGAGGATGCTTGGAATCACTTTGTCAAAGATGCAGAAACTATCCGAAGCCTGCATCCCAAGCAAGGGGAAGAAATTTTCAGGGAAGGGTTGCAGATTATATTTGATGTACAAGCATCTGAAACAGATTATTAATGAAAACTGATAGCCCACATGGTCAGGGTCTAACTGATTGCCATATTTGGGGTCAGGAAGGAATTTTCGCTTTGCTGGTTTGAAGTAGAGCAAATGGTGGAGTCTTCGTAACTTTACATCTTTAAATCATGATTTGAGGACTTCAGTAGCTCAGCTAGAGATTATGGACCTACTGCAGGAGAGGGTGGGTAAGTGAGGTTCTATGGCCCGCAGTGTGCAGGAGGTCAGACTAGATGATCATGATAGTCCCTTCTGACCTTAAAGTCTGACTGCTAATCTACACAAGAATCGCTACAGCGGTGCAGTTGTTACAATGTAGCTGCGGTGCTGTAGCCTGACTAGAGCAAACCTCTGTCCACAGGAGAGAGAGCTTTCCCATAGGCATAATTACTCCACCTTCCCAAGTGGCAGTAGCTTTGTCAGTAGAAGAGGTTCTCCCACCAACGCAGTGCTGTCCTCACTGGTGCTTAGGTCGGTGTAACTTATGTTGCTCGGGGTGGCTTTTCCACACACCTGAGCGACTTAAATTATATTGAAGTAAGTGCTAGTGTATACAAGCCCTGAGTCGAAAATCCCTCTGGGTTTCCAGGGGATAATGCTGCAGGAAGCAGCTTTCCCCTGTTATACCTCTTTCTGTCCAATTGTTTCCCTATACCCTCCAAACTTGTGGAAGTTTGAGTACCTGGAGCCAAATGACAGGGCTTCCTTGACTTTGGAGGAGATAGATGGTTGCCACACTGCTTCACACCCATCTTCGCCCCCCCCCCATGTGGATAGGGGTCGGGGCAGTCAGAGGGTAGGGAATAGGGGGTTGAATGGGGGCAGGGGTCCTGGGGGGCAGTCAGGAAGGGGGTTTGGATGGGGCAGTAGGGGACAGTCAGGGGCACGGGTTCTGGGAGCAGTCAGGGAACAGGGAGGGGTGGATGGGGTAAGGGTCCTGGGGGGGGCTGTCAGGGGACCGGGGGCAGAGGGGTTGAGAGGTGGGGGGGTCCGGGCCACGCCACGCCTGGCTGTTTGTGGATGTACAGCCTCCGCTACCTGGCCCTCCATACAATTTCAGAAACCTGATGTAGCCCTCAAGCCAAAAAGTTTGCCCGCCCCTGGTTTAGGTCCTTTTTTTAAAAAATCCCAAATCCCATTGAAAGTCACTGAGGCACCTAACCTTCTTAGGTGTGTTTGTTTTTAAATCCCACTAGGCACCTTCCTGCATTCTTAGATGCCTAAATACTTTTGAAAATCTGGCCTGAGAAGTACAGGCATCTTCATTCCATTTCTTGCCTTACATTCTTAAAGTGGTAACAAGCTCCAAGCTTCCTAACAAATTATGTGGCTGTCAGAGCCTTGATGCAAAGACAGAACTGGGATTTAAAGTACATGCATGTTGTTGTTAGTGAGAATCTACTAACACAAACCACACTTAATAGCTGTCAATTCTGTATCACTTCCTCCCTGCGTGCACAGGTTCTGTCCTCAAACTAATGAGACAAACACAACAGAAATGATCAAATTAAATGTCTACACCTACCACAAGCTTTGATTTGTTCTAACCTTCTCTTTGTCATATTACTATATGCCGGCATAAATCTAGTGCCTTAAATGTGGGGAGGGGTGGGAATACATATTATGATTGTGGTAAAGAAGCAAGAGTAAGTAAGCCAAAGGTAAGTAAGAGTGTAAGGGTAAGTAAGAGTAAGTAAGGGTGAGTGAAAAGAGGGCTCCTGTGTCTCTACCAGGAGACTGGCAGGTAGAGTTACATGAAACAACAAGCATGTGTAGAGATGAGGATTAATGAGTTAAAGATGCTTAGGATTAATTTTGCTCTGCCAAATATTTACAAAGCAAGAGTCAGTCTTAAGACAGGAAGACGTATATAATTTTACAGTTTAGAATGGTCTCCCCTTCTTGTGTGCTCCACATTCTCTTTCTGATAACCGTAATAGTAATGACTATTAATGTTACATCAAATGTATTGATATTTGTGTAGCACCCATCTTCCCCAACCCTTCTCCCTTCCCTGGGCAAACCATCAGAACCCTCCCTCCCCCATCCAAAGAATATATCTTCAGTGTAACCAGGGCAACAGTTTTAGAGCTTTACAAAACAACAGTGGCAATGCACTACTTCACACGCAGCTACTGTGAGGAATACAGAGCAGGCAGCAACATCAAGAGGAATAAGCATCGTGTTGGGAGCCAACAACTCCTGCCACTGTGTACAGTCCTTGACAGCCTTTAACAAAGATGGGTAAAGATAGCCTTTGCATTGTGCTTGGAGGGTTAACAAATCTAGGCTCAGACAGACCAAGGGTGCAGAAGTGAGTTCCAAAATTAAGCACCCTCACAGAGAATGCCCTGCCAACAGCTCCCTCTTATTTATACCAAGGGAACTCCAGCTAAGGCACTCTGCTGATTTCAAGTGTGGCTTTATGTCATAGGCAGACAGGCAATCTCTTACTTAACCAGCTCCCAAACTATTTAAAGCTTTATAGGTTAAAACCAACACATTGAATTCAACCCAGAAGACAAATGGCAGCCAAGACAGATCAGGGAACACTGGTTTAATGTGCTTCCGATGTTTGAATATTTAAAGTGCTGCATACATGTTTAAATATTTAAATATTTAAATTATATTAAAATATATATAATTATGATCCTAGTAGCTCAAACTCGAACAATTGGCTGCCACATTTCAAGCAATGGGACATCCCTACCTGGAGTCCTATTAAGAGGGAGTTACAATAGTTGACTCTTGTGGTTAGAGGGTCTGTATTGCTTTGGTGTGTTCAACATGAATGCATAAAGGTGTAGCCATTTGTCACAGGGTGACAAGTCCCATTAAGAGGGAGCAAGGTCCAGTATATCCATGACTGGGGAGCAGCCACCCAGCTGGCCTTAAGGCACCTGGGCCATATAAAGGAAAGACTGAGACTGAGACAGAGTCTTGAAGCGGCAGGTGAGAGCTACTTGTGAACAGGGGCGAGACAGAAGGAATAGCAGAGAGTTGCTGCAGGAGAGAGCAGTAACTGAGCTGCTTCTGCTGAGATGTCGAAAACTATTAGGAGACTGGTTAGAGCTGGGGATCCGTGCCATGTGGCAGGAAGGCTTGTGCAGAGGACCTAGGAACAAGGGGAAGAACCAGAGTGGTCAGTATAAACCAGGCCCAGAAGCAAGAGGGTTAATGTTGGAGGGTGGAACAGGCCTTACAGGTGAGGAGGCCAGGTGAGTGGAAGAATGCAAGAAGGCCCTTGGCAGCTGTCATGAGTGGAGGGCTTCAAGAAGCTGAATCTAAGGAGAAGGGAGTGGACCTGGAGGATTATTCTCTGAGCAGCAGTAGGACTCAAAGATGAGGAGGCCTGGGAAATTGAAATATTGTGGGGAGCCTTCTCACAGGAGACTTGACTTGGGGCTATAGGAAGAGACTTGCAGGAGAGCAGTGGGTCTTGGAGCTCTGAAATAGGAAGAGTGCCTGGAGAATGGAGCCCTGAAACAGGGGCTAACGGAACTGTGACAGAGTTATTAATGACTCCTGGGTGGGTGACGGTGGCCTTTGAATGGGATTGAAGAGCTGCTGCATTGTAACCTCGTTTTACTTTGGGGTATGGGAGGAACTGTGTTTACTCTCAGGGCTCTGAGGCACTGTATGGGACTAAAAGGGCTTGAATTTGCTGCCAAGAGAGAGACTATTTGTACGGGTGGATAAAGGAGAAATAGAGGCAGGCACACCTGTTGTACATGTCTTTTGCTGGAGGGTGGTTCAGCAGGAGCTGCCCTATGACACTATACAACTGTGGGGGTAACGGGCGTGGGAAACCCCAACACTTGTGTTCTAATGTGTGGCATGGTTTTCCATCGAGAGAGTCCATGCAAAACTGAGACAAGATTCTTATCTTGTTTCATTCTTGTCAACTAACCCCTTCTGTAGCCAACTTCTTTCTTCCCAGCTTTGAGTACCACTGGATAGGAAATGGTTTTCCAATCCTGGGAAAATTTTGAAGATTTCCAAAATTGTTCCCTTATTGAAATTGGAGAACACAGTCAAAATCGCAAATTTTTGCAAATAGAAAATCTCCCCCCCAAAAACCTGAAATGTTTCATTTCAGGTTCACCCCTTTTATTATTTTTAATTTGTTTACTATTTTTTTCCTAAATGGGAAATTTATTAAAACCAACCCTTTCCTGAAAAAGTTTGTTTTAGATTTGATGAATCAACATTTTTAATTGAAAACACGTTTCCTTGAAAAAATCCCAACCAGCTCTGGCTTTGAGGCAACATTGATATCATTCAATACCCTGGTCAGAGCACAGGTTTGCAGGGTCCACTAGGCAAGAAATATCTGCAGCTGTTAATCATCAGTGTCATGATGATATTCTATGCTGTGTATAGCAATGATCTCCGTCAGAGGCCTTCTGGATAGGTCGAACAACATGGGAGACGGGACCTAGTCTAGAGAGATAGTGACACAGGCTAATCCCTTGGTAAAGAAACTCAATTTCCTATCACTACCAAAATGCTCAAGATCATTTATGACCCTGCCACAGCTTAAATGATGGTGATGCTTTCTAAAGATATAACTGATTTACAGCCAGGGCTGCAGGCAGTATTCATAGAGCTTTGGACAAGGCATAGAAGCAGACTCCAAGAAGCTAAGGAGGCACTAGACTAAGGAGGCACTAGAGGTTGGAGATGTTTGAAAGCAGGTGGGTAAATAGCCATTTAATGGTGTATTCACAGCCTAGCAGAAGTGTGTAAAAGCTCATATTGTACACATGGGCAATTACCTCCAGAAAAAGCTTTGTAGAAACTTTTTAAAAAAATGTCCTTTCCCCATTTGTTTTTTTCTTTTCTTTCAGACTTTCCTGTTTTTTCCTCCTTCCTCCTCACTAAATATGTCTGCTGACCCATTTGACTTGACTTCTTCCTTTTCCTTGCATTCCTTCCATCTTTCTTTTTTCACCCTTCATTCATGACCTCTGCTTTCCCTGTTTCCTCTCACACTGCGTGACACTTCTCCTTGAATCTTTAACCTTCCCCACGCCCCACAATCTTAGCCCTGTGCAACAGTGTCAAAATTGAATTTTTAATTCAGATATTTACAAACAAAAGCTTTAATATGTAAAATGAAATAACTTGATTTCAAAGCTAATACAATCAGAAGACAAAACAATGCATGTGGGATGCCATCTCCTTTTGTATTAGCAGAAGTCTCGCAACATCCCATTTTGATTTAGGCCCCTTTGTACTATATATTGCGTGGGTGGACTATACTATAATACACTGTGTTTTTGATTGTTCTGCATAAAGTCGTCTTCCTAGTACTTCCTAGTTCTGCTAAATCTCCTATTTGGTGAAATATAAAATTACAAATTGCTCATTTATATATACATAAATGAGCAATTTGTAATTTTATATTTCAGATATAATTCATATATAATAAAACTGCATCAGCTTTTGGTGTCAACGTACTTCACAGAGATGTGACATATATCCTAGGATGTCTTTTCATAACTAGCAAATCCTACCTGAAGTAAGACAAAAAAGGAATCTTAGGGTTACCTTAATACCTAACTTTATTGCTCTTTGAATGCTCCCTGTCGGATCTTGCACCAGCCCCAGAAGATTTCTTCCTGGCCAACCTTTTTCTTTTAATCAGCTGGTCTTCCACATGATATTCTTTCTCCAAAACAGTCTTAAAATATTTTACGTACATCCTTTAAACATAAAGGCTCAGTCCTTTATGTGCACTAGAGAAGTACTTGGCACACCTGCAAGGGGAACAAAGGTAGCTTTCTAGCCTTCAATCCTAGGAGCAGCTGGGAGCTATTGGCCCCTAATATAACTTAGAGCAGCCTTGGGTTATTCTAATTTGTCCAGCCCTTAGGGGGCACTGAGCTGGGGGCAGGGGGTGGTTGTCTGATCACAGCATGCTCTGGTTACACCCCCTTCCATTCCCAGCACACCCCATACACCATCCCTGGGGTTTCTTTAGCTAAAGGAAGATTGTCATGTTCTAGACATTGGTGGTATAATAATTGCCATATCACTCAGAACAGCAGCAGACCCAATGACAGCCCTGGAAATAGTTCTCCAATGTAATTAGCGATAGAGTGAATGCATTCATTAGTTATTTTTATAGCACTTTGATTAAGTAAAGCAATATTAAATGCTAAACACAGGTATTCTCCTCAGATGTGTAGTGTGTCAGACTGCACTGAAATAGCAGTGTTGCAGGACGCAGAACAGAAAACATCCAACATCCTGATCACAGCTCTTTCATCATCTTCCCTCTAGTTCCAGGCAGATTTAGGCAATGTAGCCAAGAGAATAAACTGAGCTCTGACCAAATCCTCTGAAGCACTGAGCATCCTCAACCCCCTTTGCAGTCAGTAGGAGTTAAGGGAACTCAGCACTTCTCAGAGTTGTGCTTTAGTTTTGAAGTTATGGACTTTTATTATTTGAGTTTAAACTAGTGTAAATGGTGAATTCTCTGTAACTTGAAGTCTTTAAGCCCTTCATGATTTGAGGACTTCAGTAACTCAGCCAGAGTTTTGAGGTCTATTACAGGTATGGATGGGTGAGGTTCTGTGGCCTGCAATATGCAGGAGGTCAGACTAGATGATCACGATGGTCCTTTCTGACCTTAAAGTCTGAGTCCAATCCT
Source organism: Lepidochelys olivacea (assembly GCF_965140295.1). Taxonomy (NCBI): domain Eukaryota; kingdom Metazoa; phylum Chordata; order Testudines; family Cheloniidae; genus Lepidochelys; species Lepidochelys olivacea. Next base: position 171,813,509 of record NC_140412.1, on the reverse strand, counting down.
GTGATAGATAAAGCAGAGCTGCATTACTGCAGAGTACTTGCTGCCAATACAGCATTTCTACATGTGTTTTTCATTTAGCTTTTATTCAAGTGGTGCTCGCATAGCTGTGGTTATGTCAATGTTTCCACTATAATCCCCTACTTAGAATTCTGGCAGGAAAGATTTATTGGGATTGAACATGCCATAAAGCATTTCAGCCTGCTACAGATTTGTGTTTGTATATCTTGCATATCGGGTCATTAAGTTAATGGGGAGTTTTAGGACATTTGTGCCCAGTTCTGTGATGACTTACACCTCAGATGGTTCCATTGTCTTAAATAGGGATGCAGGGTGTAATTCAGGGCTGGATTCAGCCCTATCATTTGCAATGTGGACTTGTCAACCTGTTATGTAGACAATATTGAACTCATAATGTTGGAAGGGCTTGTTTAATGCATTTTGAGGCATAATTAAATACAGGGTTGTACATAGGCATGGGGGCCATGCTCTGTTGACACCTGTTCATAAGTGGTTTTTGTTTTTGTTTTTTTAGAAGTCCCTGGCATCTCAGCCTACTGTGACCAACCCTTATGTCCCCACCACACAGTAACAGGCAGCCTTGATACAACACTCCCCACCAACTGCCAAAACTTTTCTTCACCTCTTCCCCCAAATCCCTCGTACCAATGCCCTGGTTTCCCCCCATCTGCTGAGTACCCCAGTAGTAACAAATACTTGTGAACTACCATTCTTTAACCCAGCACCTCAAACATTCTTTGTGGGTTAGAGGAGCTTTGCTGAGGTGCCCGCAGAAGTTTTCATGAAGGGCTTCCCAGAACTAAACACAAACGTAACCTAAAATTGTGGCTCATATTTGCAGCTTTTCTGTCAGTTTTTTTTTTTTAACAGACATGGTATTAGTCTAAAAAAATCAACACTAGAAATTGTCATGGCTAGTTAGGACATGGGAGATAATTGGATGCTTAAATTGACAATCCAGTCCAGAGCACATAAGGAAGAATGTATGTTTTACAAGAACTAAACCACTCTTGTATGATTTATTTATTTCTTTTACTTTGTTGAAGAAGCCTTTTCATTGTGTCTGTTTTATTTCTATCTTTTACTTTCATGAACTGAAAGCAAATCTAAATGTTGTGATTTTTTTTTCTCTCTCTCTCTCTTCCCCCCGCCCCCCCCTTGTGCACAGCCTCTGCTGAGATGTCTGGAGATCTACTCCCAAAGTCTGAAAACTGCCTCATCCATGTAATCTTATGTTACTTTTGCTAAGTTCCCTGCCAATTAGAATTGTACTTTTGGGGGGCTTATTTTCAGCATCTTTCAGCATGAACCATCTCTGGGGTATTTTAATGTTTTGTAGAAATTAGTTTTTACCTTTTGGGATGACACTTGAATTGATCATATTCTCTTTCAGGCATGGCTTATTTCATCTAGTTGCATATATAATTTTTTTGTCTGTTGGATGGCTACAATTTGAGCTTATTTGTGTGAATCTAGAAAGCACATTCTATACAATCAATGCTAAAGTGTGCAATATGTGTTACATAACTGTCATGTCAGTGTGTACTCTCTTATCAGTAACAATATCTGGTTCTTATTAGGACTGTCAATTAATCACAGTTAACGTGAGTAATTAACGCAAAACAAATTAACTAGATAAAAAGTTGTGATTAATCAGTGTTAAACAATAATAGAATACCAATTTAAATTTATTATAAATATTTTGGATGTTTTTCTACATTTTCAAATACATTGATTTTGATTACAACACAGAATACTAAGTGTACAGTACTCAATATTTTTTATTACAAATATTTGCACTGTAAAAAGGATAAACAAAAGAAATAGTATTTCTCCATTCACCCCGTACAAGCACTATAGTGCCATCTCTTTATCGTGAAAGTGCAATTTACAAAAGTAGATTTTTTTTTTACATAACTGCACTCAAAAACAAAGTAAAACTTTAGAGCCTGCAAGTCTGCTCAGTCCTACTTCTTGTTCAGCCAATTGCTAATACCAACACTTTTATTTACATTTATGGGAGATAATGCTGCCCACTTCTTATTTGTAAGCTCACCTGAAAGTCAGAACAGGTGTTCGCATGGCACTCTTGTAGCCAGCATTGCAAGGTATTTACGTGCCAGATATGCTAAACATTTGTGTGCACCTTCATGCTTCGATCACCATTCCAGAGGAAATGCTTCCTTGCTGAATTTAAGTTGGTATTCCATTATTGTTTAACAGTGCGATTTAAAACTGTGATTAATCATGACTACTTTTTCAATCCCACCTTTGATTGTGATTGATTTTTTTAATCACTTGACAGCCCTAGTTCTTATATAGTGCTTTACATTAGCGAATGAATTCTCACAACATGCTTGAGGCAAGGAGGTAGGCGGGGGGCAGTATACTGTTGACTTCAGTGATATTTTTGCCTGCCTTCTTCCTTTTCTTTGTCCTAATATCTCACCAATATAAAACCAAGGGTGCCTTTCATATTCATGTACTGCAGCACTGATCTGCACATTCCTTTTTAGGTCCTAAGGTTCCCCTGCAAGTTAGTCCTAGGCCACCGTATCACCATGTATACTCCCTGTAGGATGATGTAATAGTTTCTGGTAAAGAGGCTACTTATTCTGTAATGTGAGAGTGGATGGAGCAGTAAAGCTGGTTAAATATTATACAAACACTTTGGATTTAGACCTCATTTGATTCAGGATTCAACCCTGATTTCGGTGAATGTACATAGAGATGGTTGAATTGTTCATTGCAGATAAGTTATCCTCATTAATCCTGAAATTATCCCCATTGTAGAAATGTAACCTTGTGCAGAGCTCACAAGAGGGCCTGTCCTTCAGGAAAATATTCAACCCCCAATTTCATACAGAAGAGTGTCAGTTAGAGCACAGAAATATAAAATAGCTATTACAATTCCTAAAGTAATAAAACAGTAAATGGGGCTTTATTAGGTCTGGGGAACTCAGGACAAGGACAGTGGAAAAGTGATCAAGATAATAAAAGACAACAACAATTCATAAACTACTTTTATCATTCTGCCATTTTCTTTTGACAGGAAAATGGGTTTTGAATAGGAGCCTAAATGTATTGGCCTTGTCTATTCTGGGAAAACTGGGCCCCAGAATTTACCGTGAAGTTGTAGGGAGAACATGAGCCTTTGTAGCTGTCTTATGAGTCCCAGTTTCCCTACTGTAGATGCATCCTTTCTAATTCTCCCTGTGAAACTGCATCCAAATTCCTCAGCAGATGTGAGGCTCCGAGCATGCCCTAGAAACTTTGCTGCTCTAAGGAGGGCTAACTCAGGGGAGGGATAGCTCAGTGGTTTGAGCATTGGCCTGCTAAACCCAGGCTTGTGAGTTCAATTCTTGAGGGGGTCATTTAGGGATCCGGGGCAAAAATTGGGGATTGGCCTTGCTTTGAGCAGGGCGTTGGACTAAATGACCTCCTGAGGTCCCTTCCAACCTTGGTATTCTATGAATGAATCCTCACAACATGCTTGAGTCCAGGAGATAGGCAGGGGGTAGTATTCTGTTGACTTCAGTGGTATTTTTTGCCTGCCTTCTTCCTTTGTTTGTCCTAATATCTCACCAATATAAAACCCAGGACATCTTTCATATTTATGTACTGCAGCACTGATCTGAAAATCCTTGTGGTTTAGGTTCCAAGATTCCCCTGCAGGTTAGTCCTAGGCCACCAAGGCAAGCTTCACTGTACGCACAGGGCCTGCCCCAGGGATTTTTCTGCCTTAGGTGAACTTCAGTATGAGCACCGCATCCATCCATCCTGTATCTCCTGTCAAGGTTCCTTCCCTACTCTGAACTCTAGGGTACAGATGTGGGGACCTGCATGAAAAACCCCCTAAGCTTATTTTTACCAGCTTAGGTTAAAACTTCCCCAAGGTACAAACTATTTTACCTTTTGCCCCTGGACTTTATTGCTGCCACCACCAAGCGTCTAACCAATATATAACAGGGAAAGAGCCCTCTTGGAAACGTCTTTCCCCCCACAAATCCTCCCAAACCCTACACCCCCTTTTCTGGGGAGGGCTTGATAAAAATCCTCACCAATTTGCATAGGTGAGCACAGACCCAAACCCTTGGATCTTAAGAACAATGAAAAAGCAATCAGGTTCTTAAAAGAAGAATTTTAATTGAAGAAAAAGTAAAAGAATCACCTCTGTAAAATCAGGATGGTAAATACCTTACAGGGTAATCAGATTCAAAACACAGAGAATCCCTCTAGGCAAAACCTTAAGTTACAAAAAGACACGAAACCAGGAATCTACATTCCATTAAGCACAACTTATTTTATCAGCCATTTAAACAAAACAGAATCTCACGCATATCTAACGAGATTGCTTATTAGCCCTTTACAGGAGTTCTGACCTGCATTCCTACTCTGGTCCCGGCAAAAGCAACACACAGAGAGAACCTTTCTTTCTCCCATGCCTCCAGCTTTGAAAGTATCTTGTCTCCTCATTGGTCATTTTGGTCAGGTGCCAGCAAGATTATCCTAGCTTCTTAACCCTTTACAGGTGAAAGGGTTTTTCCTCTGGCCAGGAGGGATTTAAAGGTGTTTACCCTTCCCTTTATATTTATGACAACTCCATTTATTCAGTTTTTATTGGGTTATTTAATGTAATTTTTTACACTAAACTTTCTATGAGACAGCACACTATTTCTTCTTTGGTTTTGTTCTGCCCTCCTTTCTTCTTTCCATGGCCTGTATATTTTGGCACATCTTTTCTTTCCTGCCCTTCTTTCCATAAAGCTTTTTTTTTTCCCTGTAATGTATTTTATTTTGGATCTCGGAACTTGTCCTGTGATTTGTCTGTAAAGTGCATTGGACACTTTAGGTGGTATAAATAATAAGATGCTCTTTTTTTTATGTTAGGTACTAGTTGGTGGACCTTTCCCAGTACCATTTTGAATAAGAACTTTAAGTTTGAATAGACATTTGGGGACAAAGTCACCATTACTTGAACTCCTCCAAGATCAGTGGAGTTCCAATTGGGATGAATGTGGCCTCCTCTGTTTGCAGTAAATATCAGCAAAAATTATCAAATTGGATATCTTTAGAGAAGTGATTGTACATGATATATGTACATTTATTGAACACCTGGCAGTCTTAAACAATTGGAGTATTTCGATTGCATAGTCTATTAAGACACTCTGGTTCTCTAAGCCTCTACTGCCACTGCCTGGCTATGAGTAAGCACTGTCATTCTGCAGTTCCTCCCATATCAAAGTCTTGATCCTCGATTGATTTAAATTGACTATAGTATTTAGTGACTTTAATGGAGCTTTGCTAATTCACATCAGCTCAGCCTCTGACCTTGCTTATAGTTTTTATGCAAGCTAAACAATTTCCCTGTGTTAAGAGGGCCATTTATATTCAGCCATATTTTATTTTAGTTTATTTTTGGAAAATGGAAGTTCTGATATCAATTTTCCTACTCTGTTATTTGTGGAGATGTTTCAGCCATCTGTAAACGGGGCCTCACAGAAGTTTTTGGAGCTTGGGGCAAAATCTGAAACTGAGCAACCCCCTCCCCACTCTTTTTCAAACAAAAATTATCATGGAGATGAAAAAGTTTAAGGAGAGGGAAAGGTATGGAGCAGGAGGAGAAAAGAGAGGGCCGAGGCCAGTGGGGTCATTGCCCGCCCCACAGGGTTATGCTGCTCCCTGTCCCGTGTCTCCCTAAGCACCAGCCCTACTGCCAGTGGGGGGTGGTATCCTCTAGCGCACACACACAATCACACTCCTACCTGCAGACTCTTGGACTGGTTGCCTTGGGCCCAGCATGCACGTGGTGGCAATAGTGGGATTTGGGCCCAGACAGGGTAGGTTCGTGCATTATTGATGGCAGGAGGCAAACTTGCATAGTGGTGAGACCCCCTGTGCTAGGTCTCAATAGTGTTCACTCAAATTTGGCCTGCCCATCCCTCTGTCATGTTTGGCGGACCTCCCATATGGGGGACCCAGGACAATCCCTCCTAGTCCTGGGACAGCCCTGTTTGAAAATCCACATGTTCCCATATAGCTTCTTTCTGACCTCTCCAATTTCATTTTAAAAAGAGGTATCTATATGATCTAGGTGTCCTTGACATACCTTAAAAGTTCACATTAAATGAAGCAATTTGATCACTACCATACATTTAGTAATGTGTTTTGTCCAGTGCCAGCACAGGGCACCCCCATCAATAGCTGGGGCTCCTAGGCATTCCTGCAATATCAATAATAAATAATAACACATCCCTCTCCCTTTCTAATAATTCCTTATCTCTACTGTCAAAGCTTCCCTCTCCACATGTTCCCTTGCCCTCCATTTTCAAATGCCTGAGAAAGAAGATGACCTTCAAATCTAATTTGAGGAAGGAGACTCCATTGTCTTAACTCAGAACTGAATTCAGTCCTTAACGTAGTTCTAAATTTTCAGTAACAAAGATGCCCTATTTTAAGAGATTCTTTCATGTGCTCAAATATCCCTGTTAGTTTCCATTGCTGAAAGTTTTAACACCCTATCCAAGATTCTGGAAATAAAATCCCATCATACTTGACCTCCAGTTTACCTTAACCTATTCTTTTTTTCTTGGCAATAGTGATTCTTATTGTAATTAGCATTTCAGAAACAGGAAAAGAAAAGTTAAAGTTGAAATAACATTACCTAATTCTGTCAAATATACATATTTATTTACATCACTCTTTGAGATTATCCCGGATTTCTCTTATAGCAGAAACATCATATTTCTTCTCCTGGTAACTATGTAATATTGAGGTAATGCATTGCTGCCTAATTAACGTTCATTTTAATTGAATTATCACTTAACCTCACCATTTCAGAGTAATAACTATATAAACTCTCCTTTTCATCACTCAAGTAAGATTATCGCGGGGGAAAAGCCCTATTGGCATTTCAAAAGGTGAACGCTTAGGGGAATATTTTCCAAAGGCACAAGGGAAATTAGGCATTCAAATCCATGGAAGCTGGGTGCCTTCCTATCTGAGCCTTTAAAAATCTCTCCCTTAATAGAGATGATGAAAAAATCAAAAAGAGAAAAACCATCCAGGCTCTATAGATTAAAATCATTGCTATTCATAGCTGGTGACATTCACCTTTGCAAAGAAAACACACAAGGTCTCTACACCACTTCAATCCTATATAAGACCTCAAATCGGCTTCAGTGGAGTTTAAGTGGTGCATTGGCCTAGTGGGAGCCCCCTTTAGGGGTGGGGTGGGGGGGTAATTCTACCTAATAAAAATAAGGGCTATAACTTTACAAAGTGTCTAAAACTAGGCCCAGATTTAGGCACATGAGGGTGAAATTTTCAAAAGCAACCTACGTGATTTGTAAACACAAAATTGCATTCAATAGAGCCACACCAGTTTTCACCAGCTGAGTATCTGGATATAATGGCATGTACCCCACACAGGGGGTGAAAGAGTTTATGTGGGACTCAAGCTAATAAACATCCTGGTTTCACCTGGAGGGTGGGCCAGACCTAATTAAAGAAAAAGCCCAGCTGGGTGGTTAGTATAAAGAGAGGAAGCCTAGAGAGGTGCACCTTCTCCAGACTTACAACACTTGCTCTTTGAGTATACAATGAGAATTATTGAGAATTTTACAAATAAATCTATTAACTAGCTAATAAGTTAAAATTATTAAAAACTGGGTCCGTCAGTAAATTGAGCATCACCGTTAACTGTTCACTCTGCCTTAAAGTGGTGCCATGAGGGGAAAAGTCATTGAATGTGATTGTCTCCTCTGGGACCACAAACACTAACGTCCCTTAATCATAATCATATGCTTATTGCATGGCATGACAACAGGACCATGCAATATGATTGTTTGGGTTCCTTAACTGTGCATTTCCATGTTTTGATTTCTTTGAAGTATAATTAACTTTGAATTTCCTGGGTTTATAATGCTTCATTTTGGGATAATTACAACTTTTCTGGAATGATTTGAACTTAGTTACTGATACATACTCAACTTTAGCCTCATTATAACATGTTCTTTTGGTTTGGGAATTTATTGATATCCATGGCTGTGATATGAAGAGTCTAAAAGGCCCTTTACTTGTCCACATTTTCTGAGGTGTTCCTGTACTGTTCAATTTGATAAACTGGATCTGAAAATCAAGCACCAAACTAGGGAGAAATGGAACAGCAGTGGATTTCCATCTACTGTTAGATTACAGAATCTGATGATCTACTATCTATGCTTATTTACTTTCCTTCTGTTTCCTGAGTTGCCAAGTTTAAAATACTGTACAATGAATATGAGCATTTTCACAGTAAATATAATTATTTTTATAGTGAGAATAGTTACATATATGCAAAGAATGTATTTCTTCTGGTGCTTACATAGTCATTTCTTTAAAAAAGTATCTATGGTATTTGCTGAGAAGAGAAATATAACCAGTTTTATGTGAGGATTGCAGCCAGTCAAAAGTCAGAATTTCCATCAGGTGGGAAAGTCTGAAATTCTGGGGAGAAACTTGTTCCATTTTTGGAATGGAAAAACAGAAAATTCAAAAAAGGTTTTGTCAAAATACCTGACCAGCTTTACTAATTTGCACAGATTTCTCTGGAAGTAATGGAGCACAGCAAAGTCTATCTGCAGGTTACTTTACCTGCATCAGTTCCCGATCAGTTCCAGGATCAGGGGGCTGCAAAGATGGTTTGAAATCACCTTTGCCCCACATCCCTTGGTACTGGGGTTCTTACAGCTTGGCTAAAACAGAGAACCTGACCCATAGGCGAAATATTTAAGTTTGTGAAAATATCCAATTAATCTGATGTGGGAATACCCAATGTAACAAACTAATCGTAATGAAATTTGAGCATATATAACAACCATTTGCACCTACAGTTTCACGTAAGACTTAACATTTTTATGCGTAGGATTTATGTGATATTTTACTACAAAATATATATTTCACTCTTGAGAGACTTTAATTTAGCTGAACATTTGTCATGTATATGAAATATTATATTTGGATACTAAGATTTAATGCCTTTACTTAGGCCTTTTTATTAACGTAGTTCACTGAAATGAAATATTACATAATGATGCATAATGGGAAAAGCTTGAGAAATGGATCTTGCTAAAGGGAAACAAATGTGTTATCTCATACTACAATGGCTATCCACGGGTTCTTCTGAATGCTGGTTTTGATGTAAGCTTTTATTTGGGATTTTAAATAGTTATTAGATTTCTGTAATCGTTTTATTTTATGATTTCAGATATTTAAAGCCAGCTTCTCAGCTATTTTAAATCAAAGTAGTTCTATTGAGAACTTGATTTACTAGTATGAGCTGAGGATCGGGCTCATAGTTTTGTTCTGGTATTTCAGTATGTGACATTATGCCCCCATTTTCTTCATAGAGAGATGGTTATGAAATAATTATGGCATAACTAAGATGTATTCAAGATGAGTCATGTGAGATATCATTGGAAAGGTTATGATTTACTGAATATGATTATCCTATTTGTATGTGTAGCACTGACAGACCCCTGGTCAGCAGCGGGGGGTATCGAACCGGGGACCTCTGGAGCTTAGTATATGAGCCTGTACGCATGAGCTAAAAGCCAACTGGCTGTTAGCTAAGGCTGTAGAGCAGACTCATTTAACTCTTTCTAAGTGGTCTCAGTGTCACTAGGTGGGACAGAACACCATATCCAGAAGGTGTGTGGGTTACATATGCATGTATCATTTTTGTATCTGAAGTTAGGAATATTGTCTATGCATCTATTACAAATGTATTTACACCTGGGAAAAGCCCACTGGAGAGAATGCAATCAGTCTGAATGTCCGGTTGGGAAGGGACATTAGGGAAAACAATAGGTCTTTGAAGATGCTAATCTCCCACCTTCCTGGGAAGCCTTCCTGGGGACACTGCAAACAGCCTCTGAGTTATGGCTGCAGGGACATGTGACCAAGTCTCCTGGTACTGGACTCCGTGATACTAGTGTGTTTCCATTGACCAGGGGTGGGGATCAAACTGAGAGACAAAGGATTCCTGCCATATGCAAAAACTATTTAAGGCAGGGGAGTGACATCATCAGGGGTCGTTCTTCATTGACTCCCCACCCAAGAAAGAGGATGGCTGGAAACACCTGAGAATGAAAAAACTGGACTAGGGGAGAAGGGCTGAGCTGAGGATAGAGGGTGTCTGGCCTGTGAAAGAAATATCTGGAGTTTTAAGCTATAAGCAAGTGCAGCTTGCCTTCAAGAACCTCTGCAATCTGCCTAAAACAACATGTAGGGTGAGAATTTGCTACTTATAACCAGTTTCTTTAGTATATTAAGCTTAGATTTCGTGTTTGTTTTATTTGCTAGGTAATCTGCTTTGATCTGTTTGCTATGCCTTATCACTTTAAAATCTATCTTTTGTAGTTAATAAACTTGGTTTGGTTTTGTCTAAAACTAGTGTGTGTGTGTAAATCATAACTTGGGGCAGTACTGTTCTCTGTGCAGTGCAAGATGGTATAATTTTGGGTTTACACTCCAGGGAGGAATGGAATTGAGTAACTGGGCAGTTCCTTAGCTGAGCTTTCCCATGCAGAGCTGATTGCATCATCCTGTGTGTGTAGCTGCAGCTGGGTGTGTCCTTACCTGTACGTGTGCTGGTAAAGTGCAGTCTGAAGCCTGGGGGAGGGCTTGGCTGGCTTGCCTCAGCAATATAGTGTAAAGGGACCCAGGCTGATGGGTCAGGTGGGCTCAGTGGTACCCCAGTTCCAGGTGGTACCCCAAAGAGATGGGAGGGACCCGTCACAGTAGCTATCAAGTTTCATGCGAAGTGAAGAGAACTAGGCCTTCTGTGCTTGAACTAGTCATGGTAATATTTTGGAAAGCAGAACCTTTCATAAAGCTCATGGTTTTGAATGACCAAGTAAGCTTTTTATTGCCTCTTAAAGATTGTGCTGAATTCCTTGAAAGTTTCTGGAAGACTATCTTTAGATATTTTAAACAACCAATGATCATAATTAACATTTAACAAAAATAAATCCAAAGTGCACTTAGACTTCTTTTTAAAGCCACACCTGTGTGCATGGTATTGGTGTTTACGATCCAAGTTATTGGCAGATTTCATAAGCTGGGAGTGCATCAAAAGATATACACCATATACCAACACTTGTCTTGATCTTTCATTTCAGAAAGTTTTCTTTTTTCCTCTGTGTTCAATGTTAATCAACCTGTTGCAGTTTTTTAGAATTCTTTTAACCGAATGCATTGCTTGTGAAAGGTGCTGCAGATTAAAAATCCTCTCTGTGCTCAGCTGGGTCAGCAACAGCTGGGCAAGTTTCCACCAACACTGTTAACATACCTCAGTGTTGATTTGGCAAGTCTTACCTCTAAGTGTTAGAGAACATCTCAGTCTACGTGGCCATTTAGTTTTTGCCTTACCTCTATCAAAGGTCTGCATTTTCTTTTCATTGAAAGTGCGCAGTTGGCTTACTGTTTTTCAGAATCCCTCTATTTGTTTCTAGCGCATGTAGTATATAGTGCTGTGCACAACTGCTAACCTTTCACCTTTTGAAAACTGTAACCCATGCTTGTCATAATTCAGATTACAATAAATAAGTGAGATTAGTTGACATTTTAATAAAATAAAAATAACTTTGTATGACATGACCGCTCTTTGATGCTCATTGGTTTCTATGAAAGTCATGTGGTTAGATCAGAATACTGTGACATAAGTTCTGATAGTTCAGGAACCACCAGCTTTCCAGTAGTGGAGAGTACGAGTCCCTCTCCCTGGTGGCTCATGAGCTACTATACCTTGAAATGGTCATTGGCTCTAGGACATTGAAAAATGCAGACTATGACAGGCCACTTTCTCAGCAGTCAAGGCGGCATTCAGAATTCTAACCATCCTGGGGCAGTGGGACCCTAAATAAAGTTTAGTGAATCACTGCACTGTGTTTGCCTTCTGTCTCACCTGTACCTTAGTGAGACTTGCTTCTGTGGGATATCAAGGAAGTTAACCTGTGGTCTAGTAGTCCTGTTGTAGTGATATAGTTAGGTTCTGCAACAGGGTTTCTTCTCTCCCCCCGCCCTCCTTTTGAAGCTGCAATTGACCACACCATTAGCTCTGCCTTGTTGCTGCTGCTGTGCTGAGCAGGCAACAATGATCAAGTGACTGTTTAACTTGACCTAAAATGGCTGCTCTAATGAGGCAGCCTGAAACAGCTGGTGTTGGTTGTTCTTCCAGTCCAGGCACTTGTGGACACATTTTGTAGTGAAAATATTTGATGCTCTAAGATTAATGAACAGTCCTTGGAAAATGCCATGGAAGGCCCAGTTCCTTGGCTCAACCCCACAATGCAACATGATGTTTTTCTAAGCTCAGTCTACTTGCACTTCCTTTGCAAGAATAATGTGACTGCAAGCCCTACTTGCACCTGCTGCTATGCATGAAGCTGTCCCCATTTAATGCTTTGAAATTGAGCTGCCAAATGCTACATATACAAATAATCACATTCACAACAATACAATGACTAACCAAATAAAGACTAAGTGGGTGGGGGGGGGGGTGGAGGAAAAGAAGACCAATTATATTCCTGTACTTTCAATACGATATATAGCCTCCTATAACTGAAGAGGGATAAAAAGAAAAGGAGTACTTGTGGCACCTTAGAGACTAACCAATTTATTTGAGCATAAGCTTTTGTGAGCTACAGCTCACTTCATCGGATGCATACTGTGGAAAATACAGAAGATGTTTTTATACACACAAACCATGAAAAAATGGGTTTTTTTCACTACAAAAGGTTTTCTCTCCCCCTACCCTACTCTCCTGCTGGTAATAGCTTATCTAAAGTGATCACTCTCCTTACAATGTGTATGATAATCAAGGTGGGCCATTTCCAGCACAAATCCAGGGTTTAACAAGAACGTCTGAGGAACAGTGGGGGGAAGGAATAAACAACAAAAAAAACTTCGAAACCTATTTCCCCTTGAAGGATAGTCACTTTGAGATCAGAAATTGAGTGACCAGAGAGATTGAAGTGTTCTCCGACTGGTTTTTGAATGTTATAATTCTTGACGTCTGATTTGTGTCCATTTATTCTTTTACGTAGAGACTGTCCAGTTTGCCCAATGTACATGGCAGAGGGGCATTGCTGGCACATGATGGCATATATCACATTGGTGGATGTGCAGATGAACGAGCCTTTGATAGTGTGGCTGATGTTATTAGGCCCTGTGATGGTGTCCCCTGAATAGATATGTGGGCACAGTTGGCAACGGGCTTTGTTGCAAGGATAGGTTCCTGGGTTAGTGATTCTGTTGTGTGGTATGTGGTTGCTGGTGAGTATTTTCTTTGTTAGGCCTGTCCTGTAGTAGGTGACTTCTGGGAACTCTTCTGGCTCTATCAATCTGTTTCTTCACTTCTGCAGGTGGGTATTGTAGTTGTAAGAATGCTTGATAGAGATCTTGTAGGTGTTTGTCTCTGTCTGAGGGGTTCAGAAACTTCGAAAACAGACTCCAACGAGGGACTGCTGAATTGGAATTAATTTGCAAATTGGGTACAATTAACTTAGGCTTGAATAGAGACTGGGAATGGTTGAGTTATTAGAAATGGCCCACCTTGATTATCATACACATTGTAAGGAGAGTGATCACTTTAGATAAGCTATTACCAGCAGGAGAGTAGGGTGGGGGGAGAGAAAACCTTTTGTAGTGATAAACACCCATTTTTTCATGGTTTGTGTGTATAAAAACATCTTCTGTATTTTCCACAGTATGCATCCGATGAAGTGAGCTGTAGCTCACAAAAGCTTATGCTCAAATAAATTGGTTAGTCTCTAAGGTGCCACAAGTACTCCTTTTCTTTTTGCGAATACAGACTAACACGGCTGTTACTCTGAAACCTGAAGAGGGGTAGAAGACTCTGAAGTCCATTAGTGACTAACCTAATGTTCCTGAAACACACTTGGGGCTTATCTACATGGCTTTAGTCTGCACCAGAGGTATGTAGGTTTTAGTCCTCACTAGTGTGTGGTACAGTAATTGGCTAGTGTGGACCCTGCTGGCTCACATGAAAAGTTCTGTAGTGTGTGCTACTGATATCCTGTTTCAAACTGTACTCCTATAGTTGGGAGCCACAGTACATTAATTGCAGCAGGGGCTTTTGGGGTATTATTAATCTAGATCTATTGGATGAAGTTGCTTTCATGGGCAAAGTAGAGTCTGGTATAAATCTGGTTATCTATGACAGAACAGAATTTAGTTCTTATTTTTCTTTGTATAGCTATAAATAGAAAATGTGATTTCATCCATTTATAAGTGAAAACTTTCATTATTCATTTGTAGTTTGCTATATACACAAGCTAAATCTGTCCTTTCAGATGACGCAGAAGGAAGGTTCCTGTCAGCTGTAATTGCAGTATGTGGAAGATGAGTGCTACATTATATTTTCCCCTGTAGAGAGAATGTTTACTCTGTTTAATATAATAAAATTTAATTTTCCTATGAGATAATAAATAAGCTAAGAGTAAATGTTGCCATCCTTCCTCATTCTTTAACTGAGGCAAAACTCTTCCTGGTCCAAATCCTTAAGTCATTATTCAATTTAGATTCACGGCTTTTGCAGCAAAAGTCTTCTATGTGGAGACTTTTTTTGTCTCCGATAGTAACAGAAGAACACCAAGATGAGCTGATACCAGCAAGCATAGGAATTATGGGTCCTCCAAGAAGAAAGGAACTTTTCTCTGGCATATATGTTATATGGCAGGGAGTAGCAGAGAAAGTCATCAATGTGACACTTCTGCCTTCTTAATAACTTCAGCATGGCTAAAAATGACATAGGATCCAATCCAAAGATCAATGAAGTCAGTGGAAAGTCTCCTATTGACTTCAGTGGGCTTTGGATCTGTCCGATAGTTGATGAAACTCCTCCTTTTCATAAAAGACCCAAATTCTGTTTTCTGGTCACAGCTCTTTTCTGATTCCTTTTCCATGAACATTTATAGGAGTTACTTTTTTTTAAAAAAAAATGGTTTCTAAGAAATCACAAGGAAAATGAAAATCTCATTAATAATCCTGTGAATGTATTTAAGTCAATAGAGTTCCTCCCTATCTGTGCTAGTGCAACAGAGTGGGATTCAGGCCACTGAACCCTGATCCTACTAATATTTACACATGTGCTTCACTGTACACATGCATAGGACCATTGACTTCGGTGGGACTGCCCATGTGCTTGAAGATATTTGTGTGCTTAAATACTTTGCTGAATCACTTCCTGCATTATGAAATTTGGGATTTTTTGTGGAGGAAAGAATAAAAGTTGGAAAGAAAGAGCTGATTATTGCAGGGAGAAAAATTCATCTCATGAATTTGAATGATAAAGTTTATCCTTTCTTTATTGGTATATTCATTACCGTATAGCCCAGGAGCCCCAGTCATGAACTAGGTGCTGCACAAACAGAACAAAAAAATGTTAAGTGTAAAATCTTAAATGAATTATTTCAATAAATATTTTTGGTACATCACTGAATGACTAAGGCCCTAGTCCTATAATTCATTGTGTCTGAGGGTGCCCTGTCAAGATTGTGTATTAGGTGCAGGCAGGAGGCCAGTATGCTGTCAATTGAAGGATTAGGGCCTAGGTGACTCTACCCCCTTCCATTTACTACTGTAAATTTTTGTTCAGTTTTATTTCCCTTAAATTGTGGCCATGTTGGTTTGAAAATGCTTAGAAAACAATACATGGTCTCAGACCACAAGATGTCAGTATGGATTCATAATTCATTTACCCAGTGTTACTCCCTGTTGTAGTATTTTACTGTCACTGAATGAAATGGTGATGGGCCTGAGCTACATCATTTGTGTATGAATTTCCACACAGCTCAAGAGGTGTTCAGGTGTAGGGCCCCGTTACCTAGGTAAGAACACATTGCTTTGGATGTGATATTTGGATCTGGCTGTTGGTTTGAACATTTCTTTAGTTTGGACATGATAGTCTACAAGAGCAGCAGGTAAGTGCTGTCCCATACAGTTGTATTGCTGTGTAGCTAAGTTTGAAGCATTGGAGATCTCAGAACTTTCATTGTGTCTGATAATAGATGCAGCATATTCATTTATCTCTGGAACCCTCTCTTTGAAGCCTTGGACACTGAGTGCATATGTTTGGTGGCTTATTTCATCTTTCAATAATATTATTTCTCATAGAAAAATGACAAGAATTCAGTGGATTTTTCGAAGGCAAAAATGGGTGCTTTGGCACTTAATACCTGTTGATTTTCAATGGAGTTTAAGTGCCTAAATACCATTTACGCTTTTTGAAAAATCTACCCCTAGGGCACATTTTAGCATACATTGCCAGCCTTTGCTCAGGAGAATTCACTGATCTTAATACTGCAGGCATTTACCATATGAGAATTACGTAATAAGTGCTACACACAACTGTCGGTTTGCCTGTTTCAAAACTCCAAAGAGAATTCTGAGAAACCTTTGGATTAAATTTCAATTTTAAAATTAAACATTGTTTCCCTTTTGTAACCTGCTTGAGGAAACATTTAAAATACTTTGTGGAACAGGTACATTATCCAAAAGTAAATTCTCAGTAGAATACAGTATAAGCAATATTCTTAGTAGGTAATAAAGTAAATAAGTAGTAAATAAGTAATAAACCAAAAAAAATACAGTTTTACTAGATTTATGGTAAATCTGCACTAACAAGATGTTGGAGACATGCATGAAAAGTATGACCAATGTACTTTATATAGTATAACAATGATTTATTTCAAATACATATCCTAGGGTAAGGCAAACAGCAGGGGATTTATCTCTATCAAAGCCAAAGTTTCTTTGACTAGGCAATTAAGATGAAGTTGAAAGAAAAAAAAATCTCATGGCTATCACACTTAAGGAGCAATCCCATTCTTGCTTCAATTTGAACACAAATAAAAAAAAAACTTAAATATTTAGGTTGCAATTGCAAACACCTTTGGTAGGAAATTAAAATTTAAGGTTCACATGGTAGAACATATTTCACCCTCTGTTAACACTGGTGTAAATTTGAACTAGCTTCTTTGACCTCAATGATGTAACAACGTAATAGGAGGCTGAATTTGTGCTCTTGCACATTTTAACAATGTGGCCACATGAGCCCAATGACCATAATGTTGAGTTTACTGCTTTGGTCGATAAGCTGGGAACTGATGGTGTGAAAGAATGAAGAATACTTACCCATGTGAGATGCCTTACTATTTCCCTATATTAAGAATAGGAGTCAATATCTCAGATGCTCTTGTGGGGTAACTATTTGTTAATACTGATTCAGTGGAGTTGTACCAATAGTAAACAGCAAATAATGTGGCTCACTGAATTCTGTTACTTTGATACCGAGTAATTGTTTTATGCTATACAGTAATAAGGCACCATTCCTTGAAGGAACTGAAGTACATGCTTCCCTTTAAGCATATGAGTAATCCCATCCCTGTTCAACAAACCACTTAAGTACATGCTTTTGAAGTTAACAGGACTTGAATTTGCTTAAACTTAAGCACTTGCTGAACTGGGGCCTAGTTGTCTTGACCAACATCCAGTCTTGACCAACATCCACTCTGAGTAACCTGTTTGTCAACCCTCTCACACAGAGTCAGCTGTTTGTCAACCAATCTATCAAATGAATCAGTAGGGAATAAAAGATGCTCTTGTTTTAGTGATGAATAACATCACTAACAGTTGGCTGAGAGACCTAGTGCAAATTGAGCAACATTACTATGCAAGTTTCATAGCTTCTGCCAGAAACCGGTATTATACATGCATTACCGATTCTGGTTTTTCCCAATCCTAACCTCAGGAACATATGCTAGCAAGTAGAGCCTCATACCAGCAAAAAGCTGTAATTTTCAGAATGTAGACAGTGACTACTCAAAGATGTACCATTCAGCTTCTTCAGTACATCAGTAACATTTTAATATGCTAAAAACAACTGCCAGGAGGACAAGCAACTGCTCTTGTCTCCATGTGTGTTTGTAGTGGGATTAAAAGGAAGTGCATTTTCCCATCCTCTCCTTGGCTTTGGCCTTATCTTCATAATGTATTGGATTTCAGTGGGTTTTGGATTAGCTTCTAGCTGTTGGCTTGTGGCCTTACTAGAAAAAGGAAGCTCCTTACTGGTGAGCTTCTTGGACTCCTAGCCTAGTACCAGTAGGTGGAGCAGCAGCACCTGACAGGAGAGAGTCTTCCCTCTGTGCCTCCTTTTCAGCAACATCTGCCCCTTCATAGGGGGTGAAAAATGGCTCAGAATTCACAATGAAAAAAGATATGTTGTTATAGATGGAACTCTCGTAATGTAATGGTGTGTTCTGGTAATAGCTGAAATGTCTCATTTAAAAATACCACTTGTAGTAGACAAGTGGAATCATTGTGGTTTAGTTTTCATATACTAATTCTTGACACTGCTCTTGGGAATTCTCTTAGTGTATCCTTATTTTTTCATACGAGGCCTTTGATTAACCTACTGATGTCTTGAACTGCAGCATAGAATAGAATTTAGGAATGAAAATCTCTTCCTGGTGCCACTGAATATACAAAAAATTGACAATGAATTAAGGAACTTTTGTTCATAAACTAAACACCATGTGTAATTATTTAACACTAAAGATCCATTCAGAATATGTTGCTTCAGAGATGGGTACTATATCAGTAATTTACTAGATGGTACCACAATGAGACAACTTTCTGGATCTACCTGGAATTTTCACTATACATGAGAAAATCTCCATTCTCACAGTACATATGCATTCTTTTATCATTTTAAGGTATGACTTGTGTACTAGCCTACACCACTTACAAAGTTTAGGCAGTTCAGCTGTCTTTCCTTCAACAGAAGAGGTGAATCATAAGTCAGGGAACTGAATTGACTGCATATTTCATACACTAACATTGAAGAGCTATTAAATGGTCACATAAAGCATCTCAAAATGAATTTAGAGATTTCTCTGTCTCACAGTGGTTTACAATAGTAAAAGGAGCAGAGTTTCTCTCATGGGCCATATTGTGCCATCAATTTTTAAGCAGAACTCTTCACTGATTTCAGCAGAGAATTCTGCTTTAAAACTGATGACATGATTTGACCTCAAAACCGATGGCATAATTTACGTCACTGTCTTAAGAAGAGGGATAATCCATCCCCAGTCTGCCAGTTAATTTTGATAGTGTGGAAAGTTTTTTAAAAATGTAAAGCTTATTATTATTATTTATTATTAATCTGAAATGAGATTTTAAAGTGTTTTTTAGATTTAGTTTAGAAGTAAATTGTTTTGGTGCAGAAAATTAACCTCAACCTTGAAATTAAAAAAATCTCTGCTGTACATTGGAATAATCTTATAATGAAATTACTTTAAATAACAGACGTATCAGAGCATAAGCTTTCATGGGTGAATACCCACTTTGTCGGATGCATTCACCCATGAAAGCTTATGCTCCAATACGTGTGTTAGTCTATAAGGTGCCACAGGACTCTTTGCTGCTTTTACAGATCCAGACTAACATGGCTACCCCCTGATACTTTTAAATAAGTTAATGTCTGTAGAGCTCTTTGGAAATATAAAGCCCTTTGTGAACTATTATTATTTCAGGGTATGCCTTTTCTATAGGCCCATTCCTGAAGTTTTGGCACAGCCAATCCTAACTGTGGCAAAGCTCCCATTGAAGTCAATGAGAGCTTTTTATGTAAAGCCTTCAAGCTTGCATTAGGACCAAATCTAAGACTAGAACAGGGCCCTCAATTCCCATTGCATTCAAACTTCACAATTTACCTTACAAACATATGTAGTTTAGCTTTACTTATCTGAACCTCAGTTACTATATCAGAAACCTCCTATGATCTAAAAGATGGTTGCTTTCCCTGAATATGTCTGGGCACATGACCTTCTTTCAGATAACAGGGAGAGTGTCCTATAAATGCTGCAACACCAGAGGCGCTAGAATTGAAAGATGAAGTTCTGCTTGATGTGAGCTGAGGAGTACTGCAGACGCATCCTTCATAACCTCAGCACTCCAAAGCACCTATAAACAGAAGAACCACTCCCAAGTGCTTAGGAGCAGCACGCACGGAGTGTGTAGAAGCATCCCTCCAGCCCCAATGATTCTCTTATCCAGCAGCCCTCCATATTAATCTGACAGGCCTTTGGAAAACTGGTCATGTGGTTCATGAATGCAGATTTTAAAGAATGCTTTCCCTGATCACCATAAACCCCGATTATCAGAAGGTTTTGCATTTCCCCAGATCCTTTGGGTAATGAAATTGCACTGCCTAAAGTAATCATTTCACCCACTGAAATGCAGAAACCCTTGGGATGGCACATGACAGTTGTTTAACAGGGTATGGCAATACTGCACAACAGTTAACAATATGAAGAGAAGTGTCCCACTGTTAATGGAATGATATTTTTCTACAGTGCTTGTTGGCTTGGCAATAAATTTAGCTCACTCATTAGATTCTTGACCTACTTTTGAACATCTTTCTTGTAGTTGTGTTTAGAAGTAATACACTGTATGCAAACCAACCCTTAAAAAGGTCTGTTCTCAGAATAAGACCATGAGTTCTTCTTTATTGTCTGAACCACTTCAGAATGGTATCAATATTGATAGGTTTTCAGAATTTATCTAGAAATAAGTCACAAGGCCAAATTCATCGCTGGTGTAACACCACTGAAGGGTTGAATATGCGACCCACTACACAGATAAGAGAATGGGCCATCTTCTTGGTCTATGACTTTATTGCAGATTTGCACCTCCGTTAATGATATTAAGATGCTCCTCACTGAGAGGGAGGACCTTTGTGATTAAGGTACTGAGTGAGACTCGGAAAATATGAGTGCAATTCCTGGCTCTTCCACAGACTTCCTGGTTGATATTGGGTGAGTTACTTACAGTTGGATTCTCAGAATGACTCAATGACATGGGTGCACAAGTCTCATTCAAAGCTCCTTCATCACTTTGGTGCTTTTGAAAATTTCATTCAGTCTGTCTTGTGCTTTGTTCCCCAATTGTACAATAGGGATAATAATCCCTTTCTCCCATTCTTTGTCTTGTTTGTTTAGGTTGGAAGGTGTCTAGTGTAGAGAGATCTCTCTTACTATGTGTTTGTAAGCACAATGGGGCCCTGAGCTTGACAGGGTCTTTTAAATGCAACCATAAAACAAATAATACAAATTAGCCCAGTGCACTTGTAACTCACTAGAAAGAGACAGGCTGAAGTAGTATATTCAGTACCTGTACATGGGTATATACAGTTAATCTAATCTAATTATAATGATACTGTGTCTACGTGATCAGTTAGTGCATTTGCGAGGATTGATTACATTTATTAAAAGGTTCTGCAAAAGAACTCTGAAGTAATATGATGTTGTTTTGAATGTTAGGATAAAAAAAAAACCTCAATCAATTGCTTTAGCTTTGAGACCAGCTTTTAGCAAAAGCCAATAAGCCAATTAGAAAGGCTTATATAAATCAATGGAAAACAAAACAAAACCTGTGTGATAACCCTCAAGAAACTAGCTAATTCTTAGGTATTCTCCCCCTTAAGGGCTAGCCATTTATCTGGGCTTCTGGAGAGGCCAATAGGGTCTCTCTGTATAAAAATCAGGCCCGGAGTGTTATTGACATTGTTATTGGAACGCTAATATACCTGCCGCTGCAGTAAATATGACTGGTTAGTATCAAGAAATTGGTCTGGTTTCTGAAAGATCAATGAGGAGTAGTTTATCTTTTGTCACTGGGGAATTTATGATTATGCCTTAATCTTATTAGAGCTCTTGAGAAAATCAAATAAAGTCTTATTATAGCAGTGCAGTTGCACAAAGATAGTGTAGCTTAAGGTTTTGTTGGCACGTCCACAATAAATCCTTTATTCCAAGGGGATATAGCTCTGCTGTAAAAACTGGATCTGAGCTAAATCTTGGCAAAGATAATGTATCAGCTAGATTATTTCTAAATAACATTTCAAACAGAATGTTTTAGTGTGTGAATTATAGGATTAAACAAAACATATTTTTACCAGTTTGATACCTATTTATGCTCCTATTAATCAAAAGTGCTTTGTCTTGTTTAAGTAAAATTCTGTTTCTCAAGCACATAACTCCACTGGGAGCTCAAAAGCAATAAAGCAGGTACTTTTACAGGATAGTCAAGCTCAAGACAGTCTTGAACACCTATACCTTGAGAATAAAATCCTGCCCCACTGGAGTGTAAGGGAGCTCTGTCATTGACTTCAATGAGGCTTGGAATTCACCCTGAATGTGTGTGAGGCTATTTAATGATTATTTTTAACTCTATCTGTGCTGTGGCTTTTACTGATGACTCCCATTCATTACTGGGGATAAAGCAATGGCCCACTTGCATTGCAAGTGATGGAATTGTTCAGAGAGAGCCTGATAGGATTCCGTTTAAATTTAGTGGCAAATCTCCCATTGACTTCAATAGGAAGAGGACCAGCGGCATAGTATTTTAAAAAACAATACTAGCTAGTGAATAGATATGATCTTAAGCCAGGAAGTTTTCCAAAGTTTGGGAATGCTTGAAGTTAGGAGTTTGGTTTGGACCCATTTCTCATTATCGAGTGATCTTGTGGAGTAATAGTGCAGCATCAGGCTATCTCCTGCCACCTAGCTATTGTTTGGAGTAAAGAAGACTGGGGAAAGTAGAAGGGATTCTAAGTTATTGTATGAAAAGGGGGGGAAAAAAACATGCAGAGGGAAAAAGATGGACATGCCCAAATATTTTCCAATAGCTGTTGGCAACAACTCCAAAATTATTTCAGTGTTCCAGAAAGAAAAAGGATTGTGAAGAAGAGAAGACAATGAAGAATTATATTCTGTAGAATGGAAGACAATCTGGGAATTATATTAAAAATGCCTTCCTGGAGATAACGCTAAATATAAGACTCTGTAGTCAATATCCTCGATGACTTTCAGTGTCATGAGGATGCAGTATTTCCATTGGATGCTGGCAGTCAGGAAAAAAAACATAGTCCCAATTAGCTAAAACAACACACATGATTCAAGATGATACTCCTTGGAAACTCACAAATTCAGTTCATTAACTCCAGCAGTTTCAGAATAACAGGAGAAGCTTGGAGAGATTTTTTTCAAAGGAACAAATGGCAATTAGGTGTCTGGCTCCCACTGACTTTCAGTGGGAGCTGGATGCATGATTGCCATTTTTGCTTTTCAATATCTCCCCCTTGGTTAGGGGGAGAACAAGAAACAACAATTCAGATACTTTTCTGAACTTTCTGAAATACGTGTGTTTCTGTAACTGGTCTGAAGATCTCCTGGGGACAGGCTTTTTGGTACTTGTCCTTTCGGGTTTGGAACTATCTCAAGAACAGCCCTTTTTGAGTAGTTTCACCAATTCCACTTCTAGAACCAGGAAACACAGTGAATTATGGGAGAGAAGGGGAAAAAGAGAATTGAACCATGTTTTAGCTTTCTAAAAGGCTTGTTCAAGGAGTGGCTGGAGATATGTGTTTGGTGAAGATTATTTTTTCCCGAAGAAGTTATCTAGACCTGCTAGTATGGTGCTTTATTATTCAGCACCTATGGACCCTGGTCATGGACCAGGATCTCTTTGTGGTAGGTTTTGTGCAAACAGAATGAAAAGACCTGCCCCCAAGGATCCTACAATCTAAGAGCATGTGCTGTTGTTCAGCACTGTGAACAAACCAAACCATGAAACTACAGACCTAAGATGTAGTTCAGCGCCATTTATATAAACTTTTCAGGGACATCCAAAAATCTTTAGATAAAAGGTATGTTTAGATTGGCTACTGGCTAGCTCCTGGAGGATGTTGCCCACCCGTAAAAGGCCCATGCTCCAATTAGTAGACTCTGTTTAGAACTAGTCTGCCTACATCTTTACTGTGGTAAGGGCTGGAACATGGAATGCAGCTTCCTCTGTCATGCCACATGGCTTGGATGGTCTCTTCGCTGCACTCCCAAGGTTGGAAGCTGGAGTTCAGTCTTCCCCTCAGTGCTGACCTGACATGGCTAAACTGACTGGTGGTTCTTCACTGCTATACAGATTTGAGGAAACTAGAGTGCAATGAAAAGTCCAAATTATACCAGGAGTCAGTTTTGTGTAAAAGACTTTAATTACATGGCTGTTGCTGTGTGTAAAATACCAGAACCCAACATGAAGAGAATATGTATTTAAAAGTGTAAGAGTGTATGTGCATGCACACACAGAGTCTGTAACAGTCTGGTAATTACTGTGGTATTAGAGATCTTATCTAACCAAGTTTAGATGATGTTTTAAATACATGGTTGGTTTTCATGACAGAACCAGATGGGCACTGCTCCTAGCTTGGCTGCTTGTGTGGAACATGCTAGGAGCCCCATCTGTGTACCTTTCTATTCAGGGAAGTACAAAACCTGCTCCCTCACTGCACCCTTTGGTTGTACATCACTTTAGAGGTGGCAGAAGGATGCAGAGCCATGGCTGCACCTCCACTTTGCAGTGGCATGTGGAGAACAGACTCCATCATCCTAAAAGCACAATCCCTCCTGAAGTAACCACTGTCCTCAGTATAGGCCAGCATCTAAATGCCATGGTTTGGCCCATAGTCAGTTGTAAAACAGACCTGCAGCATAAAGAAAGCTCTCTAGCAAGCAGGAAGGAAATGCTTTGTTTTGATGGTTTTTTTTCCCCCTTAAGGGTCCTTTATATCAGAAGTAAATGGCAGTGAAATATGCTCTCATTTTAATAATATTCTGTCTACCAGTTTGCTGAGGGAATGTAGTTCTGCAATATGCTGATTGAATCATGTATACTCATTGATTGTACAATTGTTTCCAAAAATCGTTTTCTGTATTAGCAAGAGCTTTTGATCACTGCATACATGCTCACCTTTGACAGGTACGCTGGGCTGGCCTTACCATGAGGCAAACTGAGGTTGCTGGCTCAGGTGCCAGACTGTGGAGGGGTGCCACTAGGACCCAGAGTGTCTGCTGTGGTGCATATGTATTCTCTCTGCTCTAGACACACAGAGATGGTGGAGTGCTGTGCTGGAGGAAGGAGGGCACAAGAGACATGGCAGGCAGGCAGGAGAAAAGGTGAGAGGGAATAATAGAAAACAGCAGGAGCTGCAGGGAGAGAGAGGAGAAGGAGCCTCTTATGTACCTCTCTAGCACCCCCAGGAACCTGGACTGATTTAACACCAGCTTCTCAGGGAACTTCCTGTTTCCTGCTGCTTCCCTGAACCCACTTGAGGATAACGGTCAGTCCACTGAAGTAGTAGGAGCCAGTTAGGCCCTTAAGACTCTGATATCTTCCCTCACTCAGGCCCTGCTACCAGCCTGCTTATTTGTCCCCTTCAATTGAGTGTTGAGAGCCACTATAGCTGGCGCAGAATAGCAGTCATGAGTGAAAGATGAAAACGCCCCTCTGGGGCAGCATTCAGAAAAAGAAAGAAAGCAAAGGAAGCTTTTCTATCTAAGCAGGAAGGAGCTCTTCTGAGATACATAGACACAAGTGTTCTCAGTGAGCCTTCCGGCCCTAGTGAGGATGTGCATGGTGGGGAGATGCCTGATCTTCCAGTTAGTCAGAGTACAGGTGACCTGGCAGCTACTGCAGCATCCATATTTCCATCTCAAATGGATGTAACCAGGCACATTCCTGAAGAATAGTGTAGATCAGAGAAGAGTGTGGTGGAGGCTCAAGAAACAGCTGCTGCTGAGTTTAGTTCCTTAAGTCTAGATGATCCAGGACTGTGGACCCACTTGAGCAGTAGCCTGAGCGACTTCCTTGTACTGCATGGGCCACAGCAAGTGAAAAACTTCATATTCCCCAAAGACAATGAAAATAGAAGTTTCCATCCAACACATTACTGGTGTGAAATCCCCAATGGTGAAAAAGAAGAGAGGCCATGGCTTATGTACTCAAAAACTCAGAATGCTGCATACTGTTTTTGTTGCAAACTCTCTTCCCGTCTAATGTTCCAGCCACATTGGGTTCTACAGCAACAAAGGACTGGGAAAATCTGGCTAGAAATCTGGCATGCCATGAGAAGGCAGCAAATCACCAGAGAGTGTTCCATAGATGGAAAGAGCTTGAGATGAGACTAAGGTTAAAGGCCACCATAGATGATCCACATCAAGAGAAGATTGCATCAGTGTCTCTTTACTGGCAAAATGTTCTGAAAAGGCTCATTGCCATTGTGAGAACACTTGCTACCCAAAACCTAGCACTGCATGGCATTTCAGATCAGCTGTACATGCCAAACAATGGAAACTTCCTTAAAACTGTGGAGCTGATGGCTGAGTTTGATTCTGTATTCCCAGGAGCATCTAAGAAGAGTCACCACCCAAGAAATGTACACACACCACTACTTTGGAAAAACCATTAAAAATGAGATCATACTGTTACTGGCAACAAAAGTCACAGAAAATTGTGGCAGATCTGAAGTCAGCAAGATATTATTCTGTTATTCTGGACTGCACACCTGACATCAGTCGTACAGAACAAATGACTTTACTGGTGCATTTTGTAACAACAACAGAACCTAGTAAAAATGTCCCTGCAACGGTGACTGTCAGAGAGCATTTTTTAGAATTCATTGACATTGATGATACTACAGGACCTGGTATGACAAATGTGCTTCTTAAAAAGCTGGAAGATACAGGAATTGCGATAGCTGACATGAGAGGTCAGGGCTATGATAATGGTGCCAACATGAGAGGAAAATACACAGGAGTGCAGACATGGATCTGAGAGTTTAAACCCTCGAGTTTTTTTTTTTTTTTTGTCCCACGCAGTTTTCATTCATTGAACGTGGTGGTCAGTGATGCACCATCAGCTTCTAGTGAGGCTGCTGAATTTTTTAATGTAATTCAAACCATCTATCTATTTTTCTCTGCATCAACTCATTGATGGCAAATTTTGAAGCAACATCTGGGAACATCCTCTCTGACACTGAAACTACTGAGTGCAACATGATGGGAAAGTCAAGTGGAGGTGATAAAGCCTATCAGACCCCAAACTGGGAAGATAGATGTTGCCATTGTGGAGGATACTGCTATGACAGGAACTGTTCATGGGAGAACAGTGGCAGAGGGAAATGGAAACACCAGAAACATACATAACTTCAAATTTCTGTGTGGCTTAGTGTTGTGACATGACAAACTGTTTGAAATAAATGGTGTAAGCAAGAGACTCCAAGGTGTTGACCTTGATATATCTGGAGCAATGGAACAACTGGACGAAGCAATCATCCCTACAGTCTTACTGGTCAGATGAAGGATTTCAAAACATTCTGAAGAGTGCCCAGAAGTTGGCAAAGGAACTTCACACTGAAACTATTTTCCCACCCATTCAAGAATAGGAGTCACCGAAGAAGATGACATTTTAATTACAAGGCACAGGATAATCCCATAAGAGACCCCAAACAACAATTCAAAGTTGAATTCTTTAACCAGGTGTTAGATTGTGCAATACGGTCAGTTGAACGTTTCATGCAGCTCAAGGAACACAGGTATATTTGGGATGTTGTATGATATTCCAAAACTCCTCACTATACCTGAAGAAGACCTACACCAGCAATGCAGGGCACTAGAGACAGTGTTGACCAATGATGACATGCGCGATATTGATGTGAATGATTTAGGTGATGAACTGAAAGACCTTTCAAGATGCATTTCAGCAGGATCAACTCCAAAGGCTGTTCTGGAATATATGTGCACAAATAAGATGACCATCATCTTTCCGAATGCTTTTGTTGCTCTGTGCATACTTCTTCTAACCATTCCTGTAACAGTTGCCAGTGGAGAACACAGCTTCTCCAAGCTGCAGTTAATAAAAACACATCTACGCTCCACAATGACTCAGGAGAGGCTGGTCGGCCTTGCAACCATCTCAGTGGAGCATGAGCTGGCCCAGACTGTGGACCTTCAGCAGGAAGTTCAAATCTTTGTAAGCAAGAAGACACGGAAAGCAACACTTTGATTATTCAAACAGGTAAAAATGCCAGTGTTTACTATGCAGACAAGAAAAGTTGCATTTGCTGTTCAGGCATTTGAAAGTTGTTACTTAAAATTTTTCAACAGGGCATTTTAAGTTGTTAGTTCTCCTTTATTTGGGTACGTAGCAGAGCAGTACTGTGAGAGGAGTAGAACAGGAAGAAGGCAGAATTGAGACCTTTCAAAGTTTTGGCCCAAGTGATGGGGCATGGGGACGTCATTTGAGCTTCCCTGCCTCAGGTGCCAAAATGTTGTGGGCCAGCCCTTTAGGTACATCATTTGAGGAGACAAGAACTACTAATCAAATCTTATTTATTTTTTAAATCGTAAAATAAAGGATGAAAAGCCCTAAGGAACAGTATGAAAGTTATTCAATAAAAGTGAGATTGATATATGTAGTCAAGTTCGTCATTTTCACACATTAAAATTAAAATAAGGAATTGTATCTTTTATAAATCAAAAATGTCATAACGAGATGGACTATGGTTGCTGTTAGCAGAATAATTTTAAAACCTGTGTAATTTTTGGGGGGCTTGGGGGAGAGATGAAAGGTTTATACTGTTTCATAAAAAAATACCTTATCCACCCAGTATTCCTTTAAAATGAAGGTGCAGAGTAACATTTTCAAAATTAAATTAAAAAAATTCTCTTGAACTAGAGCATTACCCAGAAATAGCACACAGGTTCCCACAGTAGCTGTGAATGGAACTCAGAAGTTTATCACTGATTACATAATGTTGCACTAGTTTGGCAAGGAAAGCCCCTGTTATTTCATAGAGAGAAAATCTGAAGAGTCTCAGAAAGCAATTGCTGTATCACATCCCCTTCCAGCATCTGTACTGCTCTTATCCTTAACAGGTTCACATGGTGTTTCAGTTTTGTATCACTGTTACAACAGTTGTGATGCATTTTTATTAAACCTTGTCTACTGTCATGCAAAGCAAAACAAAACAAAGTAATATGTATATAACAATAATATAATTTCATTAATGGAACAATTTCCATTAAAGGAGCACAAAATGCTCTCCAATATTAATTACTAATTAACAGCTCCCCTGTGTGTATCACAATCCTCGTTTTACAGCTGGGAAATGGGGCATCAAGAGGCTAAGTGGCTTTCTTAAGGTGATATAGGAAGTTTGTGCCAGAACAAGAGAGAGAACTCATCTCTCCTGACTCCTAGTCTTGAGCCTTTACCATAAGATTCCCTTTCCTGTCTAATACACTAGGTAGAACCTCCCTTTGTGCATTGATGACTGCCGCTATATTGTCTCAAGTTTTAAAAGCAATATACAATTAATTAAAAATGTATTCCATGAACTGCTCAGTGAGAGTGGGTAGGGTCTTGAATTACCGTGCTGTTTTACCAAATGAGGGTCAGTGGGGAAAACAAGGATGCCAGTCAAATACTAACTTGTTCATAGATTCATATATTTTAAGACCAGAAAGGTTTCATTAAGATCTAGTCTGACCTCCAGCATAGCGCAGGCCCGAGTATTCTCTCGATAAATGACAGGGATACAAATTTGACACCTCAGCAGTGTAGGGTTCTGCATATGTTATTGAATGCTCATTCTTCTTCAAGCACTTGTTCACGCCCATTCCCCATTAGGTGTGCACGCACCACGTGCACAAGCATCAGAAACTTTTCCCCTTAGCGCCTCCCGTCGGGGGGCCCCCTGAGTGGTGCCACAGCGCAGTGCATTTATACTCCTGCCACCTGACCCCCTCCAGTTCCTTCTTACCATCCGTGGGGGCGTTGGAACAACCTTTCTCTCTCTTGTATGAGAGCAGTCCCTTAGCCTTTCTCATAGATAGCTGTTATCAGTTAGCATACCTTTGGTGTGGACACTTAAGCAATTAGGTCAGTGGTCCCCAACCTTTCTGTGGGACTAGCGTATTCCTATTCCCAGAAGACTGTGGTGGGTGCCGGACACTCTGCCGCCAAAATGCCTCTGAGAAGTGTCAGTGGCAAGAAGCGTCACCGCCGAAATGCCGCCAAGAAACGGCAACGATTCTCAGCAGCATTTCGGCGAGCGGTTCTCCGGCAGCTGCGCTCAGCAGCGGCATTTTGGCGGCACAGTGTCCTGCGGGTGCACACAACTGCCCTGGCGGGCACCATTGCACCCACAGGCACCGCATTGAGGACCCCTGGATTAGGTGCTTGGAGGTTTCCAGCACCCGCCCTGGGCCGCGGGGATGCCTCAGGCCCACGGGTTTAAGGCTTGTGCCACGTGCCGCAAGCCTATGCCAGTTAGTGACCCTCACGGCTCGTGTCTACGTTGCCTGGGGGAAGAGCATCAAACTGAGGGGTGTAAGATTTGCAAGGCGTTCAAGCCAAGAACAAAGAAAGAAAGAAAGACTTTCGTTTGAAGCACTTGATGATGGAAGCTGCATTGCAGCCACTGGGCCCAGAGTGCCCGACGTCTGCTCTGGCTTCCTCAATGCGTAGTGCCCTGGAGCCGTCAAGCGTGCCGTCAAGGGGTAAGCCGGCAATGGTGTGCCGTTCAAGGACACCCTCCTGGCATCGCTCCCGGAGTTGGTCCCAGTCGAGCTCTGCGTCTGTGGACTCCCAGTTACCTGCAGCTCAGAAGGAAGTTGCAGTACCGGGAGTGGGGTCGGCGTGAGGAATTAACGGAAGAGGCACGATGCTCTCTGGCACCGATTAGAAACCGGCACTGGGAGGAGTCAAGACGGCCCTCGCCGGAGGACTCCTGCGGATACTGATCCCGGTACTGGGAACGCCGGTGCCAGTCCCAGTCCTGATCCAGATCCCGGTCCCAGGGATATCGGTACCGGTCCCTCTCCCATTCGGTTAGGAGCCGCCCATCAACCTCCCACCAGCACAGATTGTTGGCACTGCCGTGGCCTTCGTGGTTGGCATCACTGCAGTCCGGCGCCGACTCCGGCCGTTACAGTTACTCTCACTGTGCTCCAGACAGCAGGGACCCTCAGACGTGTTGGCACCCACAATGGGGGCTGCCAGGTCATAGGCCCAAGGAGTCCAGAAGGGCCAATCAGCAGCGCCAAGGGGCCCCGTCCAAGCTACTTGGTGCAGCGGTCCCAGTCCCCACACCAACGCCCAACGGTGCCGGAAGCTACAGTATCCAGGCCTCCAGGATAAACCGGAGAGACCAGCACTGAGTCCGGTGCTGTCCCGAGGTCTCCTGCCCTGGCCCGAGCTGGAGGCCCCTCCCATGGGAGAAGGGGAGCAGGAGGACCAGCCAGAGGGGGTTGAGCAGCTGCTAACCTCATCATCCCCAGATGAGGCGGTGGTGGGGACAGCGGTGTCCGGCCCTCCACCCATAAACCACAGAGCCCACCAGAAGCTACTGCATAGGGTCGCCAAGAACTTGGGGTTGCAGGCCGAGGAGACGGTTGAACAGGAGGACGCCATGGTGGACATTTTGAGCCCAGAAGGTCCATATAGAATAGCGCTCCCGCTCATTAAGACCATCCAATCGAATTATAAGACTGCATGGCAGACCCTGGCCTCCAGCGCTCCAACAGCCAAAGGTGTGGAGTGCAAATACTTTGCCCCATCAAAGGGCTACGAATTCTTGTTCTGCCCCCCAAGTCCATGCTCCCTGGTGATCTCGGTGCTGAACGAAAGGGAACACCATGGACAACAGGTCCAGGCCCCTAAGGCCAAGGAGGCAAAACGCCTGGACCTTTTTGGCAGAAAGGTGTACTCATCAGGGGCCTTCAGTTGAGGATTGTGAACCAGCAGGCCATCCTCAACTGGCATAATTTTAACTCCTGGGCAGTGGTGGGGAAGTTTAAGGACAACCTCCTGCAAGGTTCCCAACAGGAGTTTATGGCCCTGGTGGACGAGGGCAAGGCAATAGCTAAGACCTCTCTCTAGGCCTCCCTGGATTCAGCAGACGCGGCAGCCAGAACAGTTGTGTCAGGCGTGGTCATGAAGCACTCGGCATGGCTCCAGGAGTCAGGCCTGCTGCCTGAGGTCCAGAGTACGCTTCAGGACCTCCCCTTTGAAGGGTCCGGGTTCTTTTCGGACCAGACAGACATGAGGCTGCATAGCCTCAAGGACTCAAGGGCTACACTTAAGTCGCTGGGTATGCACACCCCAGTGATGCAGAGGAAGCCCTTTATGCTGCAGCCTCCCCCTCAGCAACAGTACCAGCCTTGTCATAGGCATGAGCCTGACTGTAGGCGAGGCGGGGATAACAGACGACGGCGCAATAATAACAATAATGCGCCGGGTCATAACCAAGGTCAGCACAAATCCCAGCCAGGCACTAACCCAGGCTTTTGAAGGTGTGCTTGAGGACAGCATACCAGACCAGTCACCGGATCCGTCCTTTTGTTTCCTGAACCGCCTATCCCGTTTGTCCCATGCATGGTCCAGCATTACGTCGGGCCGTTGGGTCTTATGCACGGTATGGTACACGTACTCTCTGCAATTCTCTTCCCTTCCTCCCTCCCACCCCTCTTCCCCATCTCTCTTCAGGGATCCTTTTCTTGAGCATCTCCTAGAGAAGGAGGTTCACGTGCTGCTAGAGGTGGGGGCGGTAGAGGCGGTGCCGCACGGCCTAAAGGGGAAAGGTTTCTACTCCTGGTACTTCCTCATCCCCAAGGCGAAAGGGGGCCTTCGTCCCATTTGAGACCTGCGTGGGCTCAACGAGTTCCTGGTCAAGGCCTGGTTCCGCATGGTCTCTCTGGGCACCATCATCCCTTCCCTGGATCCGGGGGGCTGGTACGCTGTCCTCGACATGAAGGATGCGTACTTTCACATCTCCATCGAACCAGCACATCGGCGGTTCCTGTGGTTCACTGTGGGCCAAGAACATTACCAGTTTGTGGTTCTCCCATTCGGTCTAGCCGTGGTCCCACGGGTGTTCATGAAATGCATGGTGGTGGTGGCAGCCTTCTTACAGAAGCAGAGGATCCGGGTTTACCTGTACCTCGACGGCTGGCTCCTGGCGGGTCGATCTG
The DNA here is from genome assembly GCF_965140295.1 of Lepidochelys olivacea. Lineage (NCBI taxonomy): Eukaryota > Metazoa > Chordata > Testudines > Cheloniidae > Lepidochelys > Lepidochelys olivacea. The sequence continues at coordinate 171,780,558 of NC_140412.1, read as the reverse complement.
AAGCGGAAGTGCAGGGCCACATGGAGGTGGCCCTGAGATTGTTCCACGAGCTGGGGCTCCTGGTCAACATCCCCAAGTCCACTCTCATGCCCACGCAGAGAGTGGAATTCATAGGGGCGGTCCTGGACGCAGTGCAGGCCAGGACAAGCCTTCCAGTATCCCAATTCCAGGCGCTTCCAGCAAGCGGTGACCTCTCTGTGCCAGTTTCCAATGACAACGGCCAGGTGCTGCCTGCAGCTGCTGGGCCACATGGCAGCATGAATGCAAGTGGTCAGGCATGCCAGACTGAGACTCGGGACTCTGCAGGTGTGGCTCACTCAGGTGTACCACCCAGGCAGGGACCCCCTGGATTTGGTAGTGACAGCCCCAAGGGATGTGCTGGACTCCCTGCTGTGGTGGCAGTCCCAGCCTGTGGTTTGAGAAGACATCCCCTTTGCCACCCCACAACCAGACCTGATGCTGGTGACGGACGTGTCAGACCGCGGATGGACGGGGGAGCTCACCTGGGGGACCTCAGGGCTTGTGGTCTGGAGCAGAGTGGTCGCTTCATATCAATGTGAAGGAATTCAGGACAGTTCGTCTAGCCTGCCTGACCTTTCACGCCACTCTGAGTGGTCACAGTGTGACAGTTCTGACGGACAACACTACTGCCATGTTTTATATAAACAGGCAGGGCGGGGCCCGTTCCTCGCTGCTCTATCATGAAGCTCTCCTCCTCTGGGACTTTTGTGTAGCCCATGGCATTCACCTCGAGGCGTCATATCTCCCGGGGATGCGAAACGAGCTGGCGGACTACCTCAGCAGGTCATATCGCATGCACGAGTGGACGCTCAGAGCGGACATCATGCTTTCGCTCTTCTGCAGGTGAGGGGTGTCCCTGGGTAGACCTATTTGCCACCAGGGTCAATGCTCAGTGCCCGTGGTTCTGCTCATTCCAGGGCCACAGCCTGGGCTCAGTCGCAGATGCATTTGCGATCCCGTGGGGAGGGGGCTTGATGTATGCTTTTCCCCCACTCCGCTTGGTACAAAAGGTCCTGCTCAAGGTACGCAGGGACAGGGCAGTGGCGGTCCTTCACCGGGACCTCATTATGCAGGACGGCTTCTCCACCCTGACCTGCAATCACTACACCTGATGGTGTGGAAGCTCTGTGGCTAAATACCTTGGAGAGCCATTGCTCCTTTCTTGTGCAGCTGATCCTGCTTGGTAGTAGGAAGTCCTCTACCAGGGCTACCTATGTGGCCAAGTGGAAAAGGTTCTCGTGTTGGTGTGAGCCCCGACAGGTGCAGCCGTGCCAGGCCCCAGTGCAAACCATCATAGAGTACCTCCTGCACCTCAAGCAGCAGGGGCTGGCCCCGTCCTCACTCAGTACACCTGGCGGTCATCTCCGCCTTCCATCCGGGGTTTTCGGGGGCTTGGTGTTTTCCCAACCAGTGGTGGGACAGTTCCTTAAAGGATTGGAGAGGATGTTTCCACACTCACGCCCCCCATTCCCTCCTTGGAACCTTAACTTGGTCCTCTCTAAGCTCATGGGACCCCCTTTTGAGCCCCTCGCTACCTGCTCCCTCGTCCACCTTTCCTGGAAGGTGGCATTTCTGGCGGCCGTTACTTTGGCCAGAAGGGTGTCTGAGCTGAGGGCTCTCACCTCTGAGCCACCGTATACAAAGATAAGGTGGAGCTCCAACCGCACCCCAAGTTCCTCCCTAAGGTGCTCTTGCAATTCCATTTGGGCCAGGACATTTGTCTGCTGGTGTTTTTTCCAAAACCCCATACGGACCCGAGTCACCGCAGCCTACACACCCTGGATGTCCATAGAGCATTAGCGTTCTATTTGGAGCACACCAAGCCCTTTCGTAAATCCATGCAGCTGTTTATGGCCGTAGCCAAGAGGATGAAAGGCCTCCCGGTGTTGGCGCAACGGATCTCGTCTTGGATTACAAGCTGCATCCGGGTGTGCTATGAGCGTGCAGGTGTTCCGGCCCCGGCGCTCACGGCCCACTCACCAGGGGGCAAGCGACTTCCATGTCTTTCCTGGCACAGGTCCCAATCCAGGAGATCTGCAGAGCAGCCACCTGGTCCTCAGTGCACACCTTCATGACCCACTACGTGGTCAACCAGCAGGCCAGAGGGGGTGCGGCAGTTGGCAGAGTGGTCCTCCAATCAGTTGTTCCGTGACTCGTACCCTCCTCCAGAGGTAAGCTTGTGATTCACCTATTGTGGAATGGACGTGAACAAGCACTCGAAGAAGAAAAACGGTTACTTACCTTTTCGTAACTGTTGTTCTTTGAGATGTGGTGTTCACGTCCATTCCACCACCCACCCTCCTACCCCTCTGTCGGAGTCGCTGGCAAGAAGGAACCGGAGGGGGTCAGGCGGCAGGGGTATATATGCATAGCTCAGTGGCGCCACTCAGAGGGCCCCCCGCCGGCCCGACAGAGCCGCTAAGGGAAAAAGTTTCCGACACTCGTGCATGCGCCGTGCGCACACCTAATGTAGAATGGATGTGAACAACAGTTACAAGAAGGTAAGTAACTGTTTTTTATGTATTCATTTCGCTTTGTAGGGGGAAAAATACCACCAGACACTGAGAATGCATAGTTCTCATCCCAGAGAAAAGATCATACTAGGTCTTTGAGTGGAACATTTGCTGGTGGGGAATATGGGAAGAAAAAACACATGCTACACCAAGCAGCATGATAGCACACAAATTTATCCTCCTTTCTATCCATCCATTTTATTTTTAACAACTTCCTGTGTCATTTATTCCCTTTTTCTTGTCATTGGAGTTTTAAATAACCATGTTAAAATTGGATACTGCCAATTGACTCTGGATCAATTTAATTAAGGCTTCATATTGAATACAACAGAGGATATTTAAATGATTTAGAGACATAACTCAGTTCTCATGATTTATGCTTTTCTTTATACCAGTTATCCAAGATGAATTGCCAAAGAAAATGGAATACAGGTTTCATGTCAGATATGATGATGAAAATATATTTTTTTTTACTCTTGCAGTGTAGAACAATGGATTAGTTGGGGAATAATGTGACCTATCATGGAGTCATGCTGACATGTTTGAGCTCCATCATATGGGTGCCTGTTTTACTAGCTATCCACTTTTATTTCCCACTGAACTTCAAATTAATTGCAAGATAGTTAATAAAAGGTGGCTAAATGTCTTTTAAAACAAAGGAGGGAGAATAGGTTATCAGGTGATTCCTGCACTGATCCCAGTTGAGTGGCTTCTACATTGTCCGTTTACCAACTGAAAGGCCCCAGAAAGGATTTTGAAAGAGGAGATTCCTTTTATAACATCTGATAGAGGTTGTTTTTTTCAACTGATTTTATTTTTACAGTCATCCTGGATTACCACTATTTTCTCTAATTCATAGAGATAAGAGTTACCATAAAGAAGATTGCACCCATGTGACTTTTTCCTCCAACTCCCCTGTTCCCTGTTGAATTGTGACACACAATTTCCACTATATGAACTGAATTGAACATTAAGAGCTGTTCTTGGTTAAATTGAGTTGCCTGATCCGTAAAAGCCATTCTTTCAGTTTCTCATATGGATTAATACTGTTTGTTTTGGCTTAGTGTGAACTGCTATACTGCTTCTACTATAAAAAAGACAGACTGAGTTGAGCTTTATCAGATAATTGAAGTTTTTAGTAAGGACTAATTTTCAGAGGTGTGCCCCAAATCCACATGTTCTAATGTTTTGGTCAAAGGCATTTTCACAGGATTAGTCTCAACAAAAGAATAACATTTTGGAGGTGTAAAATGTTGAGCCTTTACAGGATGTACTGGATAGATGCTAGAATCACTCTCGGCTGATGACATTTTACTTTTCTTTGGAATCAGTGGAAATGTCCCTCGCTCATAAAATACTTAGTTTAAATTCTTTAGATTGTCCAGTCTCAGGGGTTTGAGGTTGGAAAAGAGTTTGGGAGTGTTTATTCATTCATTTATTCCTGCTCGGCATTTGAAATGTATTCACTTGTGTCTGCTTACTCCCGTGGTTCAGAGGCTTATTAAAGCACTTAGGAAGCTCTTTACTCTCTAATAAACAGAAACTCTTGGTGAGTGGTTGCTTCAATGGATACGCTAAAAATCGGACTCTCTGGACTTCAGTGGGGCTATGTGTGGGAATATCTATATACCAGTGTGAAGAAAGAGTTCACAATCTGGTCCTAAACTATTAGAACTGCCTAAGGGTCCAATTTTGTTCCATTGCTAGCGCCACTAAAGAAGGTGAGAAAATCCTGGAAAGTGTATAAATTAGCCAGTTGGGTTAGTGCAATCTATCACACTGAACTGGCCCTTCAAGCTTGATTATTTTATTTATTGTGTGTGGCTCTCTCTGACTTTTAGCAAAGTAATATGCAACACTTGTTTTTTTGGTTTTGCTTAAACAAGTAACTCCTACTTCAAATGTAAAATACTGCAACCACGTTAGTAGGTGGAACATTTAGGTTTTTGCCCAATTTGAAGATATTGTACCCTTTAGAGGGCCTTGCTTTGGTTTTTGCTTTATTGCAGTTACACTATTAAAAGTATTGGATCTCTATGGACCTTAGTGTATTATTTCTATTTATCAAGTTGTCGTGTATGGTTTGCATTCAGGCAAGGCAGTTGTATTGCATTTCTCTTTGGATTAAATTGGATGCACACATCACACATTGTCTTTAATAGGAGCTGCATATTGTTGCTTTTCCTTTTAAGGGTGGGGCTTCAGGAAATCAATCTTGATGTTGCAATAGATATGACAACAGAGTCCATAAAAAAAAAACTGGCTGTTTATTGCATATGCAGCTCAGTACATGAATGTTATTTATATGTATTGCTGAAGCACTCAATGGCCCTAATTGGAATAAGGCCCCTATTGTGCTGATTATTGTACAAATACCTAGGAAGACATTATCCCTGCCCTAAATAGCTGACAGTCTAAAAGGAGCGTAAAATTTTAGACACAAGTCAATGATACTAATAACAGATATGTGGATAGATGCTTCTGTAGCTTAAATGAAGTAACTTTTTCATTCAAAATGACTACCTCAGAGACTGTGGCCCTGGCAAATAACTGGCATATCTGATCCTGAGTCCTGTGACAATACACATAGCCAATGCAAACCACTCAACCTCTAAACTTCAGGAATGTTCCTAGTTGTTTATATGGGACATCGACTCATCTGATTCCCAGGAGACTCCTAAACCTACTCATACATGACTGATTTGCCAGATTATTGTCAGTACAACTCACTACTGTCTCTTGCTGCATTTGACTCATTTACACTAACAGAGGCTGAAAACAAATACGTACACAAGTGAGCCATGGATAAAAGTTATCTGTGACAGGAATGGCTTCAGAATACATGGAGAGGAGAGGATTTCCTTCAAGGTACAAGCAAATGCCCCCCCCCCCCCATATACTCTTTAATTTGACCTCTTCCATCACAGAATCTGTAGTACACCTATTATCAATAGCACAAGAATTAATGAAACCTGTGACTGGTTCCCAGGGTTAGTGATGTCTCATAACTGTTGGCCAGTACAACAGCAAGAATTAGCTTAGATTTGTTGAAATCAGCTGACTGCTACAGTCTTTATCAAGGTACTGTTTAATTAGATTCTGCTCTATTAATGTGATGTGTGAGGTTTGTTTGCACAGGACGAAGATCCTGAAGTCCTATTGAAGAGGCCGTAAAGAAGTTAGGATTTATTCAATTTGCATTAGGGTATAACTGGATGTGTGTTGTCACATGATCTCACATAACCTATGCAATATTTGTCATGTTTGTGCTATATCTGTGGATAACTTTCCCCCAATTGTGCCATCAATCTGTCTTAGCTCGGGAGGGGTCACTCTAACTGGAGCTCCCTCTTGCAGCAGGCCACAGCACAGCTAGTATACCAACCTCAGTTTCCCCTCTCAGGTAAGAACTCTATCTCTGGCTCTCTTGCTTCAATGATACCCTTCTTTGGAGCCGATTTATTATTGAAACCATTGTGCAAATCAGTCCTTAACAAAAGTTCCCAATATAGCCCATTTATCACCTCAGTGCATATAGTCCATAAAGTCCCATGACATGACACCACATGCCAGCACATTCCACCACACCTAAGTCCTCCTCTGTCCCTCTGCCTCAACAGTCCCCCTAGCCCTTTCAGCTGGAGTACAGCCCCAGTCTTCCTAGTTGGAACCCCACAGCTGCTCTGGTGAGAGTTCACCCTCCTGGGGAGCATCCCTCATTCCCCTGGCCCCTCTTACTCTTTCCCTGCGTCCAGCTCTGGGGTGTGGAGCTAACAGCAGGTAAGCTCCTCCACTGCTCTCCTACCTGCAGCCTTCTCTCACCCTTGGCTTTGTCCTCCAGCTTAGAGCCAGCAGACAACTCCCACTGCTGCTGCTCCTCCTTCAGCCCTCCAGCTCTGGCTCTCTGGCTTGGGGGTGGGGGTGAGGGGTCTTGGTGCTCTCCCGCCATCGGCCTTCCCCTAGATAACTCCTTCTGGTGCTGGCTGCTCTCACCTGCCTCATCTCCTGATGCACTCTCTCAGACAGCTCTGTCTCACTGGGTCCCCACTCTCAGCTTTTCCTTGGTCCTTTATAGGCTGCAACTGCTGCCCTGCCCTCTTAATTAGCCAAACAGGAGAACCTATTCAGTAACAGGGTAGCTGGACTTTTTCATTTAGTGGGATCAGCCACCCTATGACAGGCCTCTTAACCCTTGGTTTCTCTGTTGAGACTGGCAGTGGGGCATTGTAATGCTGGATTATATGAGCTGAGACGCTCCTCCATTAAGATCTGATTGACTTCATATAGGCCAGCAAACTGAGCATACCTACAGTATGAGTAACAATGAGATTTATTACCTTTGGGCATTTTCCTGCTCCCTTAAAGTAAAGCTGATGCTCCTGGATTTCAAGGACCAGCATTAAGTCCCAGAGAATATTGACTGCTATTGGCTGTAGCGTCACATTGTCTAAATTGCATGAATAATCAACGTTTTTTATTCTTTACCATTATTATCTTCGCGGAAAGCTGCTCATTTGGTTTTAAAATCTCTTTGGGGACAACACTGAAATGGAGACACCATCTGTCGGAGACCAGCCCTGCAAATGGAGTGCCACAATCAGAGAGCATTAAATACTGAGGAGATAATTGCCTTGAATGTCACTGACTTCCATGTTGAAAGTAGCAGAATCCAGAACTAAATGAGGATCCAATCACAGCAATTGTTTTAGTTTCTGCTACTTGTTCTTTGCTGTCTGCCCCTCGGAAAGGAGATGAGTGTAACCAAATCAGCAATTCATATCAGAAGAGAGATGAGCTCCATTGTGCCTCACCATACACATGGATAAAGAGGGAAGAGGTGGTACTGCACCCACGTGCCAGGGCCAGGCACAGGCACAGCCCCAGTGTGCAAGGAGTAGGAGAGATTAGCACACCATTGAAGGGATGGACAGGAAGAGGACAGGAGTGGGTAAGGCCATAGTCTGTACGAGCTCAGTCAATGGAATAGTGGCAGGGAACAGTGTGTGCTGTAGCCTGGAAAATGGCAGGGGCTGGTCTGGCCCATGTTCAGATGAGCCTGTCTCAGGCACAATGCCTGGTAGTGGAACCTCTTCCTTGCACTTTCCCTGCTGAACATGCTTAATAATGTGAAGATACAACTTTGCACTGAAGTATCCTATAAAGCAGATTAAATTTTTCTAGACATGGGAACAGATCCTCAGTTGATGTAACTTGGTATAACTCCATTTGGAGTCAGTGGCACTCCACTGACTTACACAATACACAGATACGTTTTTAGAGGCAAATAAACAAGGATTTTGAGTTTGTTGTGGCAACAGGGGAGAGCTCATCTTCGGAATGATCACTGAAATTTTCTCTGAGGGATAATGCTGCCATATGCCAGTACTTGTAGGTTTTTTACCTGTAATCAATAACAGGAGAAAACAGATATGGGAAAGATACTACAGGTCACTTATATGTTTTACAGTGGAAAATGCTGACAAAAATGCAGCACTAGTTCTCTCATTTTATTTTTGTATGCATTTTACGCACAGAATTTCCAGGCCAGTACTTCCCTATCTTCCAGAAGTGCTCTGAGGAGAAATCCATTGCAGAGTGTAAGACACTGAGACACAATGGCAATGAGATCCATATAAGTAGATAGAGCCATGCCGACTGAAGTCACTGGGCCTCTGTGAGTGCAGAGGCACTGGTGCGATATGGACCCTGGAGAGCAAAAGAGAAAATACTTCATTTTCACATTATATCAGTGTTTTTGAAAATCCAGAATTATCTTCCTTGAAAGAAGCTTCACAAATTTGAAAGGCCCAGGTTTTCAACAGTGACCCTTCCTGCTTCTAGTTTTGAATGCTCACCTTAAGATTCTATAAAGAGGCCTGATATTCACAGGAAGGGATCTTCTTTAAAATCACAGCCTGTGATTTCGGTGGCTGACATGGACACGGGCTCCATTTTAACAGTAGTCTTTTTTAATGTGAATTAGACACTTGTTGACTTCAACATTTTTAAATAGGCGTCTTCTCTATGGACTCCTCTGACAAGCCACCAATAATTTCACAAGAGGAGAGAAAGTTGTGAGTGCTCTTCTGCTCCCTGTTGCTAGGGAAACCACTCCCCAGGTGTCTGTGTGCTCAGTGTGCCTGTCTTTCATTGTAACTTTATTTCTGGCTCTGAGATATACAACCCACTGCACAGCATCTGTAATAGAGTTGGAACATGAAAATGGGCCTGAATCAAATATCTGCAGTCGCCATGGGTAATGAAAATATAACTGAATATTTTATACTATGTTAGCCACACTACAATTAACAAAATGTACCAAAACAGCATGGATAAATTGAGTTAAGCTAACAGTGGCAATTTATCATCTTTTGTTTTATTGAAAGTGATTCCCCCAAAATGACATCCTTACTTCAGTCACTGGTTAATTTGATTCTCCATTTAATTTGATCAGAACCTAAAGAACTAAATTATTTGTACTATCTTTTCTATGATTCAAATTTTATTAGATTGTTTTATGCATACAGAATATAAAAATAAAAAACAGATAACTAATTTATCTGCATTTAAGATACCTTTCTAGTGTATGAATACATAAAGTAACATTTCTGAAACTAAGTTCCCCTCTGCAGCAATACGTCAAGCCAAACATAGACACACACCCTTAATATACCAAACTTAAAGACATCACTTATAATATCGACAATGAAACTTTACCTAGACACCATGACAAAATCAAAAGAGAAAAGAGGGATTTTAGTCTTTAATTCAATCATCTTTGATTGAAATGGCGAATATTGGTCTAATGTAATCACTGCTTATGGAGTATGACCATTTCATTAATAAAGAAAGTGAAAATTGTGAATTGGTTGGAAAGAGAGAGAGCCAAAGAAAACGCTATACTATTATAAGATGACTGAATGCAATTTTTTTTATGGTAGCCTGTTGTTGTTACAGGGTTAGTAGAGTTCAGTTAATATGGCAAGAAAGTATTTAGAAAAAAGAAAAGGAGTACTTGTGGCACCTTAGAGACTAACCAATTTATTTGAGCATAAGCTTTCGTGAGCTACAGCTCACTTCATCGGATGCTGTAGCTCACGAAAGCTTATGCTCAAATAAATTGGTTAGTCTCTAAGGTGCCACAAGTACTCCTTTTCTTTTTGCGAATACAGACTAACACGGTTGTTACTCTGAAAAGTATTTAGGAACACTCATTTCAATCAAAGCCATGAAATAGCTTTCACAGTATTCAAGGCCCTTTTTGCCTGTCTTCTACAGATGCACATAGAGTGAATGTATGTTCTCAGAACCTGAAGGTCTTGTCAATACTTGAGTGAGTATGTGTTCATACAATGGCTCGTGCTGGAAAGTTTGGAGCATCCCTTTTCAAATCTCTGATTTCTTTCCTCCTGGTCGCAAGTTTCATTCATGTAGCCTGGGAACAAAAGCAGTGCTATGTGACCTATGTGAACAGTTGTATATCATGAATAACAAATATCAGAGAGTCAAAGACCTAGTCAAAAGTGTGGAGGGGCTTGTGCAGACACGTTCATACCATAATCCTACAATGGGGTTGTTTAGTGGAGGCTGCCACCACTCTGCTGCAGAGGGCAGTGATGTGGATTGTTTGAGAGGGGCAGAAGAGCCTTAATCATGTTTCCAGTGGCCCAACTGCACCACACAAGCCTTGGCTAGGTGGACCATTGGTCTGACCCATTATGGGCATTCTTATGTTCTTATCTACATGCTCCATCCTCATAATCTTCCTCATCTACATCAGTGAGCTCCCTCCTTCTCCTCTGGAGGCTTATTTTCTTCTCAGTATGGACAGAGAAGGTCTGCAGAGTTTCATTTTATGCTTGTAGCACATGTGAGAGCCCCACAGATCCTCCCCTAAGAGAATCCTCCTCTAAACACACTTCAGTGGAGGGAATGGCTGCTATTTATTTTCTTGGGCCTAGTCCCATCTAGTTGCATGGAGTAATTTTTGTTTTTTAAATGAATCTTTGGGCATATCATGACAAATCTGAAAGAAGTTTTATTTTCACCAATAGTGGTTCATTTCCCTCCGACCGGGAGCTTCCAGCAACATTGCCACTTGCATCCCAAATAAGAACAGTGTGGGGAGGAGGAGGGGGTGGAATATGACTGAGAGGTGTCCAGTAGAGTATCCGTAATGCTTTCATTCTCAAGTGAACTGGTTATACATTCAAGTATTGTTTTTGTTGTATTTCTAGGGATGTTTGAGCAGATGAATATTTTCCTTCTTAAAGAACAATATAAGTGGGGGAGGGAGAACCATTTCAGTGCATTTTAGATGTGTGATGCACAAACAGCCTGATCCAAAACACATTGAAATTAATGGAATCTTTCCATTGACTTCAGTGAACTTTAGATTAGGCCCATAGAGCCCTGTGGAACCCACAGGGTTAAATACAATGCAGAGTTGTGGAAAGCCTTTTTTTCACTGGAACTTGGCCCCAAGTGACATTCAGGCTTTATTCCAGACACACAACGTGTCCTACCTCCACCAACAGGTTCACTGAGGTTTGCAAAGGTTTTGAGTGACTTGCACCTTGAGAGTTCTCTTCTGATTTAAACATTAGGGAAAGCATAAACCTCTTGCTGTCATTGGAGAGCTAGATTCTGCCACTCCTTAATTACCATGAGCAGCATTTTACTCCACAAGTAGCCCCACCAAAACATGGCTGGAGTAAGGGTGTCACACGCTGTTTCCTTGTATTTTGCCCACTACTAGTCTTGCATATAGGTAAGCAAATAAGCATAAAAAATGTAGACACACCCATAAAAACTCATTTGGGGCTAAGACAGTTACAGCAAAGTGTAGAAATGATCTCCTAAGACATTAGCATCTGATCTGATCTGATTAGAACGGGTTGCAAAAGGTTAAGTCTCTCAAATTTTCAAGGAAAATACTAAACAAAAATTACTTTGAAATTTCATGGAATTTTCTGAATTTTGATTAATCACAAAATTAGTTTGAGTTTAACATCCCCTCCAGGTTTTTAATATTTCTTTTTTCAGTAGTCTCCTCTGTTTCCCTTTTGCCCCACTTTTTGGGGGGGAGAAGGAGGCAGAAGGCGAGGGTGAAAGTGGGTGTGTGAAAGGGGGAAATATCTGAAAATCAAAAACTGAAATGTTTTTTTATTTGGAAGACAATGAAAATGGTTGCTTAATTTCATCAAAACTTTGGAAAATGTCAAAGAAGATGTTTTTTTCCCCCCTGAACTTAGGTCTTTAAAAAAATTCATTAAAACCAACTCAAGAAAAAACAACAAAAACCAAAAAAGAACTTTGAAAACATTCTGACCAGCTGTATTTGTGATCTTTTCTGCAACTCATCCAACTACCTGAAAAGGAAAAGTATTTGTAAGACTATATTCAGTGGCTACAAAGGAGCTTTAGGTAAGTCAGGGTTCTCCACTCTTTATCATTTTGGTAGTAATATCCTATGTCTGATCATTTAAACTGATGCATCATATAGTGACTAAAGGAGTGAAAAAATACACCGAGGAGCAGTTACCCACTGCTATAACTTCCTATTTCTTTTCTAATCGTCTGGGACCAGAGTCTACCACCATTTCCCCCAGTGATTGGCACCTTATTCCCTATTGAAATCAATGGGACTGTGGTTAGAGTGAGGCATTCCTCAACATGAATGACGATGGCAGATTCTTCCTCCTTGTCATTATCACCTTGCTCCGCTGAAGTCAATGAAGGGAGGTACTTCTCACTCCTAGCAAGGGCAAAGGACCCTCAGCTTTTATAAGAGAGCTTAAAGGAGCTAGTTTTCCATTTGTAACCTCTGGTAAACAGCTTGCTGAGTGCTATGCTCGCAGTCCTGTGCAGTGAGTGACACTGACACCTCTCCGTCACACTGAGCAAGGTGCTTTTTCTTAGGGTGGAAGAGCTCACCGTATGAAACAGCATTGAGGTAGAAGACACAGCCAGAGTTCTCCATGAAAAGATAATGCACGTGGAACTGAGGACGTTCCTTCAAAAGACCATAAAAAAACCCAAACCTAACAACTTCATTTTAGCCACCGAGGAGTATTACGTTTCCCAAGGGCTAAAGTCAAACGTTTATGTTTTATTTATGCACGTGTACATTTTGACTAAAAGTGAACAGCTGGATGCTATTGCTTTTAGCTTCTGCCAGATGCCAAATGAGGTCAGTTACAGAACTGGAGCTGATTCGTGTGGGGTGAGCACTAGAGCGTTAGCCCTCTGTACAGAGCACGTAGATTAAAGGGCCATATGCAACATTAAGAGGATTTGCTCCTGTTTCTAGTGAAGAGCTGCTGTTTCCATTGTCCAGAGTTTATGCTGGCAGTATGATTAAAGTGCAAGTGGGTGGGTGTGTTTTGTTTTCAACTGCACGCCACGTGTAGGAGAGTCTGTGAGTTAGAGATCTAGTTGTTGTTTGAATAAGATCGTTACTGAAGAAAGGTCTCCAATAAAGGATTTGCTAGAGTTCACAAAAATACATTAATTGTCTTGACAATATTAATAGGGGGATGTAATTCCCAGAATCTCCCCCCCCCCCCCCCCGAGGATTTTTTTAATCCTTTTGTTTGTGGACCCTGTTGGATATATACACATAAGGATGATTTTGCTAACTTAAATCTCAATTGGCATCTCTAAGTATAATTACCAGTGCTTGGGTGGCACTATACAAATACCAAGACTAGATAATTGCCATAAAAATGAGAGGGGAGAGGGGGAAGTTTGAGACCCACACTGGTCCCTGAGTATTTTTTTTAAAGATGTTCTCTGTCTTTGGAGATGTAGAGAGATCTTCTGGGAGGGTCCCATGGGAGGTCCTTGAGGTCAAACTCAGAGTCCTCATATTTTCCTCTCTAGAGGAGGAAGTCCAGCCACTCAACCCCATGGATCCATAGTATTTGCAGAGAATGGAACTCACAATCCCATGAAGTGATTTTCCTTCTGTGCTGCTCTTGCGCTGGTCCTTTCTTCAACTGACGGGACTCTCTCTATTTCACCAGCAGTTACCACTGTTCTAGGGCACTTTGCTGGTGCCTCTGTTCCTCTCAAAAGATCTTCACTCTCTACTCTTCATTCATAAGAACATTCTCACAGCTTCTTTAACATCTTCCTTATGTTATGTAACTGTCTTGTCCAGTGCCTTGTCTTATGAATGCATGTGTTTATGATGTGATATATGCTTTAGGTTCCGTTATGGTTCAAGGAGCTTGAAATGCATTGAGAATGTGGGGTTAGAGAGGTGCACTGGAAGTCTGGTGGTGCAATGCTACCAGTGGGAGCTAGATATATTTCGTCTTTACAGTTCAAGAGAAGGCATAATGAGCCCGACTTTTAGCTCGTGTCAGTCAGTATAGCTCTAGTGAAAGCAAGTTGGCCTAATGTATGTGAAGCTGACTAATGGTGCATGTACAGTAGCCAGATATACGGCCATACGATTCATAAGGGTTAGCCCATACCACCCCATATTTTTTCATACATAAACTGCTTATTGGCCATTATGCTAACAGATGGATGTTCCTAGGGTGAATATTGCATGTCCTTGGAAAGACTGCAACAGCAACCATTTCTATGTAGGTAACGTTTGTGATTGGATGTTTTCCTCCTCAATTCTCCTTCCATCACTGATTCTAATTGATGTATCATTCAATTTGTCTTAATGACATTATAATATACTGGCTGGGTCTTCAGACTCTAAGAAAAGTAATTCCCTAAACAAAATAAATATGGTCCAAAATGAAAACTATATCTGTAAGTATGTGGCAAATAAAATATACATTTCTCTTTTTCATATCTGCTCATTTTAGTACCTGATAACAATAAAAATAGACCTTTGCTGAGCTTCAGTAATCTTGTGTGTATTGGGAGACCAAGATAATTTTTTCGGCATTGTTTCAGGCTATTAATTATTAGCAAGGAAGCATGAGACAGGACTAAGGAAACAGTTCCATGGGAATTTGGTTTGCCTTTGAGCACTATTCGGCTAAACATGAAATTCATTTGATAAAGCTTGCTGAGCAAAGCTTGTCTCTTTTTATCTCCGTCTTTGTTGAATGTTTGCTTTCTCATGCTATTTTTATTTCTTTGCTCTCATTTAATGCCATCCTGCTGCCTTACCTAGTGACACAAGCTAACAACATGGCAAAAGAACTTTCTTGTCTAATTTCCATCAAACTGAATTAGGATTCAGGTTACAAATATGTAAACATTTTTACATTGGGGTAGAGGGGAGCAGGGCTTTGAGCATTCAGAACAGGGTCTAAATAATCAGATATGGTTATTAATTAGTGGTGGGCTACAAATGTAGCATGAATGTTTGAGTATATTTCACATAATCAGATATTAAGGATTGTTTCCATTTCAATGGGTTTTCTTATTTAACATTCAGATAAGACAAGCAGGGAGTTTCTTAAATAAGAAGTTGAAATACCAAAGGGCTGTTTCACCAGAATAGAGTTCACTGAAAAGAGAACTTCTCTCTGCAAATTGGATGCAACAGTAGCTTACCATAAGGGAATAATTAGATGTATTGTTGTTATGATGATTGAACCAGTATGTGCCGTGTAGAGTACATTTTTCATATTTCAGAGAATGTTCTATTTGAAAAGACAGATAATGTTATCCAAAATTAATCCATGGTGCAATTCTATTGACTTCAGCGACATTACACTGGGATTGAATTTGCCGTAACTATAGCTGAGCTTGGGGCCAATATTTTCAAATTTTGATGTCTAATGTTAGCTCCTCAATCCATATTTAGGCACCTAAATAAATGGTGGTGTAATTTTCAGAAGTGCTGACATCCTACTGCTCTTATTTACTTCAATGTGGACTTCTTTTTCCTCTCTTTTGACTAATGTTATGCTAATCACATAGTATCTAATGAACAGGTTAAATTCCCCCCCCCCCAACCCAAAATTAAATGAAAAAGGAAATATATTGCATAAGTAACAAACCTTAGTCATTTTTAGTCTGCATTGTACTTTTCAGTAGTATAGCCCTGATTAATTCTTACCTAACAAATTTCTTTCCCACTTGTAAAGAAGCTGAGTGTGAGCCTGAATTGAAATCAAGATGGAGTGAAAATAGTCTTTTCCTGTCCTCGCTTTTAAAAGAAAATAACCCAATCTCTCTCAATTATAATTTGGCTGTTGGCCAGTTAGTTGATCCAAATATAAAATATATTTAGGCTAGCTCTGTGTAGCATAGTTAAAGAACTTTTTTAAACCCATCTTATTTGGATGCACTGATTGCATCAGGTCTTTGCTATGGATAGGACCCTAAAACCATTGTAGGAGTGAAACAGTGGGCTGCTTTTAGAAACGCAAAAAGTGGTGCACTGTTTAGAAAGATCTGTGTATTTTTGAGAGCACTTTAATCACTGAAAAATGTTCCTGGGTAAAAGAAATAAGTCTCTTTTTAAAAAAATGTTGACAGGAGTGCCCCACTTTTTTATAATAACTGCTGCACTGACAGTCTTAAACATTTGCAGAACACTAGATGAACCATCTCTCAGTAGAACAGAGTTGTCACACATTAACAACATCATATCATTATGAAGAAAAATGCAATTTTCACCACAACTGTAACTGTCTCCACCAAGATTTGCCATTGGAAGCCTAAATTTTTGTGAAACACTCCCATTGGCACTTTACCCTATCCTTTCCAAGACAACTGCACAACATTTATTACAGTGAAGATGATGAGCAAGATTTGGCTTGGACAGTACACACGTTTAAGTCAAATATGGACTAGAAATCACTGTAAATACAAGCTGGGTTAAATATTTCACAGTATAGTTTCCTGTACCAATAGAAAACTGCTTTGCTATGCTGCCTTAAGGTACTTTCCTTTTGAAACGTTGTGTCCACACAGTTCTGCAGTTGTTGGAATGAGCTGTGCAGCATTTTGGGAACATTCTGATGGTGCAATATTCCACCACTCAGATCTATGCCTGTGATCTTTCTCATAGGGAACCAGTGGGCATTTTGGGACTTGGGATCAAACTAAAAAAACCCTATGATTACTTTCCTAGCATGCCAAATGCATCTGTGTGTTGCAAGTGCTATTTTTGATCTGCTGTCAGGCATCATGGAGGACATGCTACTGAGCTCCATGATCATGACCGTCTTTAATACAAACTGCACATATATTGGCAGTTGTGCAGCCAGATGGACTTGGCTCGGCTGCTTCATAGGGATTTGGATGTCTTAGTGACAAGGCTTCAGGGGTGGGAGAAACAGGAGGATGAAATCAAGCAGTCACTTCTGCAGGGCATTTATCTGAGTAGTGTGAAGTCTTGGGCTTGGTCAGCTAGCAGTGAGTGCTGGGACATAGCAATGCAGAACTGGGATGACCAGCAGTGGTGGCAGAATTTCAAGATGCCCATGTTAGCTTTCCTAGAGATCTACGTAGAGCTGACCCTATAGCTGCAGTGTTAGCACACCAAGATGCGAGTTCCCCTCAGCATGGAAAAGTGTGTGGCCATCACCATATGGAAGTTTCCCACACCCAATTGCTAGTAGTCAGTAGCTAGCCTGTTTGGTACTGGCAGATTAACTGTAGGGGCTGTCATCATGAAGGTTTGTGATGCTATTAAGGGAGTGCAGCAGTGCTGGGTTATAAAGCTTGGCAATGCACAGGAAATTATTGATGCCTTTCTAAGGATGAGGGTCCTGAACTGTATAGGGGCTATTGGTGGGACATGTGTGCCTATTCTTTGTCCCACTCTGCAACCCAAGCCAAAGATTTTAACAACTGGAAGGGAAACTTTTCCATTGTCCTGAAAGACCTGGATGATCACTCTGATGGGTTCACCAATGTTAATGTGGGGTGGTCTGGAAATGTCCATGACTTCAAGATCTTTAGAAACTCAGGACTATTTGCTGGAAAGAGCAAGGGATT
Organism: Lepidochelys olivacea; assembly: GCF_965140295.1. Lineage (NCBI taxonomy): Eukaryota > Metazoa > Chordata > Testudines > Cheloniidae > Lepidochelys > Lepidochelys olivacea. The sequence continues at coordinate 171,763,096 of NC_140412.1, read as the reverse complement.
TTTTTCTCTCCAGACCACAATGAATGTTAATGGAGTTAAGATTTCAGCTATCATTCTAGGAGACTGAGCTTACCTCTGCTTTCCTGGCTTATAAAGCCTTTAATGACACTTGCACAGGAGAAAAAAAGTGGTTTAATTCTACTCTGAGTAGCTGCAAATGGCAGTGGAGTGTGTGTTTGGAAGGATGAAGGGAAGGTGGGGTGGTGCCTCATGCCTCAGCATAAGATGACTTGTGTGATAGATACTTGCTTTGGTTTGCACATCATCTGTAAGAGTAAGGGAGAGTGCCTGGATGGTGGGTGGAAGCAGGAAGTGGAGAGATTTTCCAGATGTCATGAACAGCCAGAGAGGGTGCCTCTGAAAAATGCCCCAACTGGTCAGGGAAATAAGGTCCGGGATTCATTATGTGCCTTCTTTGAGGTTTGGAGGTAGTTGTGGGTAATGTGTGCTGTAACCATTGAAATAAGTGACAGGTGATTGTGTATTGATTTTATTAGGAATTGATACAATGGAGGGAAGTTATGCTATTGATGGCTTGAGCTGCCCTTTAATGAAATTTTCAGCCCAGCTGTATCACAAAAGCTGTATTAGTTAAATAATATAGGTAACAAATTAGACTACTTGGTTTAAAAAAATTAACTAAGAGCAAAGTGGAAATTTAAGATCAATGGTACTGTGGCATGCCCAGACTAAGGGGTGCTCACAAGCTCCGGTAGGTGATACACTTGAGAACGTTCTCCTTCTCCCACTCCCAGGGATTGATTGATTGTGGGAGAAGCCTGTAATTAGGGTGATTGAAATGCGGGTCCCAATATGCTGTGTTCTCTATAGATTGCAGGATAGTAAGCGGGAGGCAGCTCAGGAAGAGGTGAGGGTTATGGAGGGAGCATGCGTGACCAATGGTTTTGGGTTTGATGCTGCAAGGAAATAGAAATGTATAGCTTTAATTCGCCAGTGTGGATGCCATTTGGAGCACTCTGAGGGAGAAGAGGCTTAAAAGTGAAGCAGAAGGAGAGAGACTCCTAGCTCTGTCCAGCATGGTGGCAGAGAAATGGTATGTGGGAAAAGAAAGGTGTTTAAATCCCCTGTGCCATTATATTGTAATACAACTGCATAATACTTACTGATAGAGCTTTCATCCACAGCATTTTCAGGGTGGCTGCCTGCATCATGTTTTTGTGTGGTCTCTAAAACTATTATGCCACACAGTCCTTGGCTCCCCAGAAAAATCTCCTTTTGGTTGGACCCCATAGTATACATATGTCATGGGAGCTTTCTATGGGGTCTTGGGTGCTTGCTGTGTTGGCGGGGGTGCTTTGTGGAAAACTATCCACCACAGCATTTTTTCGTGTGGTGATTACATCATTCATAAAAATGTGATCCACTTCATTGTACGGGCAGGTAATGGCAGCACTAGCGGAAGTCCTCTTTGGTCCCTTTTCTTCAGGTAGTTCTCCTGGTGATGCTTTAGGGTGGAAAAGTTGCTTAGTGCAGGGGTTGCTGGGTGAAAGACTGGCATTGTTATGGGGAAAGAGGGCTTTTGGCGATGGCCACTCTCCTGTCCTCTACCTTTCTCCTGTCTGCACGGTGTTTATCTCTGTGGAAACAGCACTTCAAGAGGCTAGGAATCCAGCTCCCCAGCTGCTTGACCCTGAAGCTGACAAGTCCACACTCGCTTGCCCTGGAGATGAGTGTCCTGCAGGTAGATGATGGTAAATCACACTAGGGTTGAATGGAGGACGGAGAAGGGACAGTGGCAGTTTAGGGGTGGGGGAGGGAGGCAGAGCATGGGTTGTTGTTTTCCTTCACTGCTTGGGCTCCTACTGGGCCATAACAACTCAGGACATTTGCTGCTTTCTCCATCAGTGTGAACATGGTTGGCAGTGAGTAGCTGCGGCCTCTGCCACTAAATTTCTTTGCTGATATGAGGACATGCTTCACCTTTCGTCTTCACTACCCGCCGGATCTATCGGGGATCAATTTATCGTGTCTCGTCTAGATGCGATAAATCAATTCCAAATCAACGCCTGTACTCCACCTCAGCAGGAGGGGTAAGTGGAGTTGACGGGGGAGCCGCCGTGGTCGACTCACCGCCATGAGGATGGCCAGGTAAGTTGAACTAAGATACTTCTACTTCAGCTACGCGAATAGCTGTTGTGGGATGTTGTGGGAATGAGAATGACAGTGGCAACCCTTTTAAAAGTCAAGAGTTACCACAGAAAAATGTGAAACAGCACAGCAGTTTCCTATTCTGTAACGGAAACTGTTATATAGCAAAATTATGCATTATTTCAACTATTAATGTGTGACTTTAACGACAGCCAATGCAATTAATATCTGTAGAGCATCATCTATGAGCTAAGCATTGTTAGGTGTATCTCAGGCTCCAACTGAAATTGGGGGCTCCATTGTGCTAGGAGAGTATAAACACATTATTAGAAACAGTTCCTGCCTTGAAGGGTGTCATAAATATAAAGGGAAGGGTAAACCCCTTTGAAATCCCTCCTGGCCAGGGGAAAGCTCCTCTCACCTGTAAAGGGTTAAGAAGCTAAAGGTAACCTCGCTGGCATCTGACCAAAATGACCAATGAGGAGACAAGATACTTTCAAAAGCTGGGAGGAGGGAGAGAAACAAAGGGTCTGTGTCTGTCTGTATGCTGCGCTTGCCAGGGACAGAACAGGAATGGAGTCTTAGAACTTTTAGTAAGTAATCTAGCTAGGTATGTGTTAGATTATGATTTCTTTAAATGGCTGAGAAAAGAATTGTGCTGAATAGAATAACTATTTCTGTCTGTGTATCTTTTTTGTAACTTAAGGTTTTGCCTAGAGGAGTTCTCTATGTTTTTGAATCTAATTACCCTGTAAGATATCTACCATCCTGATTTTACAGGGGGGATTTCTTTATTTCTATTTACTTCTATTTTTTATTAAAAGTCTTCTTGTAAAACACTGAATGCTTTTTCATTGTTCTCAGATCCAAGGGTTTGGGTCTGTGGTCACCTATGCAAATTGGTGAGGCTTTTTATCCAACATTTCCCAGGAAAGGGGGGGTGCAAGTGTTGGGAGGATTGTTCATTGTTCTTAAGATCCAAGGGTCTGGATCTGTAGTCACCTAGGCAAATTGGTGAGGCTTTTTACCAAACCTTGTCCAGGAAGTGGGGTGCAAGGTTTTGGGAAGTATTTTGGGGGGAAGGACGCGTCCAAACAGCTCTTCCCCAGTAACCAGTATTAGTTTGGTGGTGGTAGCGGCCAGTCCAAGGTGTAATATTTTGTACCTTGGGGAAGTTTTGACCTAAGCTGGTAAAGATAAGCTTAGGAGGTTTTTCATGCAGGTCCCCACATCTGTACCCTAGAGTTCAGAGTGGGGGAGGAACCGTGACATGGTGGCACAGTGGTGGGATTAACCTGAAATCATTTTGAGATCCAGTTGAGATTTTTTGAACTAGAAATACAGATTTTAAAAAGGAATTTTTAGGAAGTCCAGGAAGCAGCTTTGAAACTGAAAGCAGCTTGGTTTCTCTCTGCTTTGTGGCCAAGCAGAGACAAAAGGGGATTATCTTGTGAATTGCAGGTTTTCTTTGCCTGGAGGCAGGGTACTTAACTCCTGCAGGGAAATTCACAGTCTTCCAACCCAGAGGTTTTTTTTTTCTTTTCTTCCTAAAAGTAAATAGGGGGTGTGTGCTCTACCCATTTGCCTGGAGACAAAAGTGGCAGGGTTTTTTTTAGGATTCTGATTTTTTTTTTGTTTTACAAGGAGCACAGGTTTGAAAAGAAATTTTTTTTTCTTTGGGCTGGGTAAGCAGGTTTCCAAGTAGTTGGAGGTTTTTTGCTTTAATTTGGGCCCAGAGCAGAGACAAGGGAATTGTCTTTTTCTGTAGGCTGACAATCACTATCAGAGAATAGGTATTCTATTCCAGCACAGCAAAATTTTACAGCCAAGTTTTGTTTGTTTATTTCTAAACCTCGGGTGTAAAGTTAGTTAAAAACAGAGAGGTTAGAATGGCCAAATCCTCGGCTCGACTACAGCTGGAATTAGCCAAATTTCAGGCTGAGGAAAAACAAAGGGAACATGAAAGACAGATAGAACTCATGCGGCTGGAGAAGGAGGTACAGGAGGCTGCCCACAAGAGGGAAATGGAGGCAAGGAAGCATGTGGAGGAGATGGAGAGGATAAAGGCCCAGCAGAATATACCAACAAACCCTAGCAATCCTTCTCCAGGTACCACTTCCCATCCCAGAAAGTTCCCCACCTACAAGGCAGGTGATGATACTGAGGCCTTCTTAGAAAACTTCGAAAGGGCCTGCCTTGGGTACAACATCTCTACTGACCAATACATGGTAGAGCTGAGGCCGCAGCTCAGTGGACCCTTAGCTGAGGTGGCAGCTGAAATGCCTAAAGAACACATGAACAAGTATGAACTGTTTAAATCCAAGGCGAGAGTCAGAATGGGGGTAACACCCGAGCAGTCTTGTCGGAGGTTCCGAGCCCTAAGGTGGAAACCAGACATGTCATTTACCCGACATACCTACCACATTGTGAAACATTGGGATGCCTGGATATCAGGAGCAAGTGTTGAATCTCCAGTAAATTTGCCCTTCCTAATGCAAATGGAACAATTCTTAGAGGGTGTTCCTGAGGAAATAGAAAGATACATCCTAGATGGGAAACCCAAAACTGTAATCGAGGCAGGAGAGATTGGAGCCAGATGGGTGGAGGTGGCAGAGAAGAAGAAAACTGGTCGCAGTTGGAGCGGAGACCAGAAGGGACCACCCCAGACCACACCCTATTACCGGGGGCCGCCCAAAGCCCCACCTACCTCCCAAAGAACCCTCCAGACCCCTTATCGTCCCACCACCCCGTTCTCCAGCAACCCACCTCGCCCCGGTGACCCGTCAGCTGGACGATGTTTTAAATGTAACGAGCTGGGGCATGTAAAGGCCAACTGCCCCAAGAACCCCAACAGATTACAGTTCATTGCACCGGAATCACACCAGAGGTCCACAGGCCCAGATACCTCCCAGATACCCTTGGAGCGGAGGGAAACTGTGAGTGTGGGCGGGAAGAAGGTCACCGCGTGGAGGGACACCGGAGCACAAGTGTCAGCTATCCATGCTTCCTTAGTGGACCCCAATTTAATCAACCCAGAGATCCAAGTGACGATTCAACCCTTCAAGTCCAACTCTTTCAATTTGCCTACAGCCAAGTTGCCTGTCCAGTACAAGGGCTGGTCAGGAATGTGGACTTTTGCAGTCTATGATGATTATCCCATCCCCATGCTGTTGGGGGAAGACTTGGCCAATCACGTGAAGCAGGCCAAGAGGGTGGGAATGGTCACCCGCAGCCAGGCTAAACAAGCCGTGAGGCCTAGCTCTGTTCCGGAAACTCCTATCAGGGCCCGGTCAGAGGTGATGGACCTGGACCCCAGGCCAATGTCTGCAACAGCAGTAGTGGATCCAGTCCCAGAGACCCAGACGGAGCCAGTCCCAGAACCGGAACCAGCCAAACAACCAACACCAGACCCCGTGCCAGCACTGAATCCAGTACTTGCAACCTCAACACCAGAGGGCCCCACCGAACCTGAACTGGCAGCAGCCGATAACCCTACACAAGAGGCTCAGCCGGAGCCTGAATCCCAACATAGTGCACCAGTGGAGAGCGGTTCACAGTCAACAGAAACAGCTCCATCCCCTATATCGCTTCCAGAGGGACCAAGCCTAGGTCCCCAATCCAATGAGGAACTGATGTCTCCAGCATCAAGGGAACAGTTCCAGACCGAACAGGAAGCAGATGAAAGCCTCCAGAGAGCGTGGACGGCGGCACGGAACAACCCACTGCCTCTCAGCTCTTCTAATCGATCCAGGTTTGTTGTAGAAAGAGGACTTTTATACAAGGAAACTCTTTCTGGGGGACACCAGGAAGACTGGCATCCTCAGAGACAGTTGGTAGTTCCAACTAAATACCGGGCCAAGCTCTTGAGCTTAGCCCATGATCACCCTAGTGGCCATGCTGGGGTGAACAGGACCAAAGACCGTTTCGGGGGGTCATTCCACTGGGAGGGAATGGGCAAGGATGTTTCTACCTATGTCCAGTCTTGTGAGGTGTGCCAAAGAGTGGGAAAACCCCAAGACCAGGTCAAAGCTCCTCTCCAGCCACTCCCCATCATTGAAGTTCCATTTCAGCGAGTAGCTGTGGATATTCTGGGTCCTTTTCCGAAAAAGACACCCAGAGGAAAGCAGTACATACTGACTTTCATGGATTTTGCCACCCGATGGCCGGAAGCAGTAGCTCTAAGCAACACCAGGGCTAAAAGTGTGTGCCAGGCACTAGCAGACATTTTTGCCAGGGTAGGTTGGCCCTCCGACATCCTCACAGATGCAGGGACTAATTTCCTGGCAGGAACTATGAAAAACCTTTGGGAAGCTCATGGGGTAAATCACTTGGTTGCCACTCCTTACCATCATCAAACAAATGGCATGGTGGAGAAGTTTAATGGAACTTTGGGGGCCATGATACGTAAATTCGTAAATGAGCACTCCAATGATTGGGACCTAGTATTGCAGCAGTTGCTCTTTGCCTACAGAGCTGTACCACATCCCAGTTTAGGGTTTTCCCCATTTGAACTTGTATATGGCCGTGAGGTTAAGGGGCCATTGCAGTTGGTGAAGCAGCAATGGGAGGGATTTACACCTTCTCCAGGAACTAACATTCTGGACTTTGTAACCAACCTACAAAACACCCTCCGAACCTCTTTAGCCCTTGCTAGAGAAAACTTACAGGATGCTCAAAAAGAGCAAAAAGCCTGGTATGATAAACATGCCAGAGAGCGTTCCTTCAAAGTAGGAGACCAGGTCATGGTCTTAAAGGCGCTCCAGGCCCATAAAATGGAAGCATCGTGGGAAGGGCCATTCGTGGTCCAGGAGCGCCTGGGAGCTGTTAATTATCTCATAGCATTCCCCACCTCCAACCGAAAGCCTAAGGTGTATCATATTAATTCTCTAAAGCCCTTTTATTCCAGAGAATTAAAGGTTTGTCAGTTTACAGCCCAGGGAGGAGACGACGCTGAGTGGCCTGAAGGTGTCTATTACGAAGGGAAAGGTGCTGGTGGTGTGGAAGAGGTGAACCTCTCCATGACCCTTGGGCATATGCAGCGACAGCAGATCCAGGAGCTGTGCACTAGCTACGCGCCAACGTTCTCAGCCACCCCAGGACTGACTGAACGGGCATACCACTCCATTGACACAGGTAATGCTCACCCAATTAGGGTCCACCCTTACCGGGTGTCTCCTCAAGCTAAAACTGCTATAGAACGGGAGATCCAGGATATGTTACAGATGGGTGTAATCCGCCCCTCTGAAAGTGCATGGGCATCTCCAGTGGTTCTAGTTCCCAAACCAGATGGGGAAATACGTTTTTGCGTGGACTACCGTAAGCTAAATGCTGTAACTCGCCCAGACAACTATCCAATGCCACGCACTGATGAACTATTAGAGAAACTGGGACGGGCCCAGTTCATCTCTACCTTGGACTTAACCAAGGGGTACTGGCAGGTACCGCTAGATGAATCTGCCAAGGAAAGGTCAGCCTTCATCACACATCTCGGGCTGTATGAATTTAATGTACTCCCTTTCGGGCTGCGAAATGCACCCACCACTTTCCAAAGACTTGTAGACGGTCTCCTAGCGGGATTAGGAGAATATGCAGTCGCCTACCTTGACGATGTGGCCATATTTTCGGATTCTTGGGCAGACCACCTGGAACATCTACAAAAAGTCCTTGAGCGCATAAGGGAGGCAGGACTAACTGTTAAGGCTAAGAAGTGTCAAATAGGCCTAAACAGAGTAACTTACCTTGGACACCAGGTGGGTCAAGGAACTATCGGCCCCCTACAGGCCAAAGTGGATGCTATCCAAAAGTGGCCTGTCCCAAAGTCAAAGAAACAGGTTCAATCCTTCTTAGGCTTGGCCGGTTATTACAGACGATTTGTACCGCACTACAGCCAAATCGCTGCCCCACTGACAGACCTAACCAAAAAGAAACAGCCAAATGCTGTTCAGTGGACCGGAAAGTGTCAGAAGGCCTTTAACAAGCTTAAAGCGACACTCATGTCTGACCCTGTACTAAGGGCCCCAGACTTTGACAAACCGTTCCTAGTAACCACAGATGCATCCGAGCGTGGTGTGGGAGCAGTTTTAATGCAGAAAGGACTTGATCAAGAATTCCACCCTGTAGTGTTTCTCAGCAAAAAACTGTCTGAGAGGGAAAGCAACTGGTCAGTCACTGAAAAAGAATGTTATGCCATTGTCTACGCTCTGGAAAAGCTACGCCCATATGTTTGGGGACGGCGTTTCCACCTGCAAACCGACCATGCTGCACTAAAGTGGCTTCACACCGTCAAAGAAACTAACAAAAAACTTCTTCGGTGGAGTTTAGCTCTCCAAGATTTTGATTTCGACATCCAACACATCTCAGGAGCTTCTAACAAAGTGGCTGATGCACTCTCCCGTGAAAGTTTCCCAGAATCAACTGGTTAAAATCGTCCTTGAGATGTGGAAAATATTGTTAGTCTTTATGTACTTGGTAGTATATTTAGAGATGCATGTGTCTTATTAACTCTGTTTTCCTAGAGCTCCAGGAAGAAATCCCAGCCAGTGTTTCACCCTAGCTGAGATTTGGGGGGCGTGTCATAAATATAAAGGGAAGGGTAAACCCCTTTGAAATCCCTCCTGGCCAGGGGAAAGCTCCTCTCACCTGTAAAGGGTTAAGAAGCTAAAGGTAACCTCGCTGGCACCTGACCAAAATGACCAATGAGGAGACAAGATACTTTCAAAAGCTGGGAGGAGGGAGAGAAACAAAGGGTCTGTGTCTGTCTGTATGCTGCGCTTGCCAGGTACAGAACAGGAATGGAGTCTTAGAACTTTTAGTAAGTAATCTAGCTAGGTATGTGTTAGATTATGATTTCTTTAAATGGCTGAGAAAAGAATTGTGCTGAATAGAATAACTATTTCTGTCTGTGTATCTTTTTTGTAACTTAAGGTTTTGCCTAGAGGAGTTCTCTATGTTTTTGAATCTAATTACCCTGTAAGATATCTACCATCCTGATTTTACAGGGGGGGATTTCTTTATTTCTATTTACTTCTATTTTTTATTAAAAGTCTTCTTGTAAAACACTGAATGCTTTTTCATTGTTCTCAGATCCAAGGGTTTGGGTCTGTGGTCACCTATGCAAATTGGTGAGGCTTTTTATCCAACATTTCCCAGGAAAGGGGGGGTGCAAGTGTTGGGAGGATTGTTCATTGTTCTTAAGATCCAAGGGTCTGGATCTGTAGTCACCTAGGCAAATTGGTGAGGCTTTTTACCAAACCTTGTCCAGGAAGTGGGGTGCAAGGTTTTGGGAAGTATTTTGGGGGGAAGGACGCATCCAAACAGCTCTTCCCCAGTAACCAGTATTAGTTTGGTGGTGGTAGCGGCCAGTCCGAGGTGTAATATTTTGTACCTTGGGGAAGTTTTGACCTAAGCTGGTAAAGATAAGCTTAGGAGGTTTTTCATGCAGGTCCCCACATCTGTACCCTAGAGTTCAGAGTGGGGGAGGAACCGTGACAAAGGGCTTACAGGCTTACAGTCTAAAGAGACAAAACAGACCAAGGGTAAGAGAAAGGAAGTAATAATAACCTCATGTTACAGATGGCGAACTGTGGCACAGAGGGATTAAGTGACTTTCCCAAGGCCCTAGAAGAAGTGCATGGCAGAGCTATGGGAACTAAACCCATGTTTCTTGAGACCCCATCCAGTACATTAAGCACAAGACCACTCTGAGTTATTCTTACAAACAGGTTTTGTAATTTTTCTATCTCTTGTCAAATGTTTTATTATAGTATTCTTTATAATATCTTTATAATGTAACTGTTTTAAGAAAAATAGTCAAATCAGGGGGGAAACATAGCTATGATCTTCTAAAGCTAAATTGTATATGGTCCTTTCTCACCTGTTGGATCAAAGAGGTATGGGGTAAATTGCAGCATACTTGTTTTAGAGACCAGTACCTGAGAAACTATACCTCTGTTGAAGTTAAACGTGTGTTTGCTTAGTTTCAGGCTTCAGAATTTCTTTTTACTTCTAAAAGATGCAGCTGTGATATTAAAAATGACAAAAATTGACGTTTTGCTGTCACATCGAGTTGTCAGGCGTGTTTCTTGAGAGATTCATTACTCTATTATGCATTCTAGAAATCTGCCATAAATCTGTATAGTGCTTCAACATAATTTATTACTATTGCTAAGCACAAAACATTATTGTATCACCTCTTGGTGGCACTTTAGTCTACTTATTTGATCTCCTAGCAGTTTAAGATATCTTTCTTTTAGGCAGTTTCCAGCAAAGAGTAGTGACAGAAAAATGCCAGCTAAAACCAAACAGATTTCCTTCTGCCATAACTACATCATTAGCAAGCATGTAATATTAATTTAGAAAGATAGTGGAGCAAGGAGGAAATAATGACTGTGTCTGAGAAGAGTATGCAGGTTAACTATTCACTGCAATATGATGGGCTTGAGACATATAAAAGTATTTTTTTAATTAAAACCAAGTTCAAATTTGGAAGTATTTTCTATTTTGAATAGTAACTGCTATAAAAATAGGTTTCAGAGTAACAGCCGTGTTAGTCTTTATTCGCAAAAAGAAAAGGAGTACTTGTGGCACCTTAGAGACTAACCAATTTATTTGAGCATAAGCTTTCGTGAGCTACCTCACTTCATTGGATGCATACTGTGGAAAGTGTAGAAGATCTTTTTATACACACAAAGCATGAAAAAATACCTCCCCCCACCCCACTCTCCTGCTGGTAATAGCTTATCTAAAGTGATCACTCTCCTTATAATGTGTATGATAATCAAGTTGGGCCATTTCCAGCACAAATGCAGGTTTTCTCTCTCCTCCCCACCCCCCACAAACCCACTCTGCTGCTGAAATGGCCCACCTTGATTATCATACACATTGTAAGGAGAGTGATCACTTTAGATAAGCTATTACCAGCAGGAGAGTGGGGTGGGGGGATGTATTTTTTCATGCTTTGTGTGTATAAAAAGATCTTGTACACTTTCCACAGTATGCATCCAATAAAGTGAGCTGTAGCTCACGAAAGCTCATGCTCAAATAAATTGGTTAGTCTCTAAGGTGCCACAAGTACTCCTTTTCTTTTTGCTATAAAATAAGCCAGCTGCATATTATATGAAGGCTAATGGAATTAAAATCATCCTAGTAAGTCCATTTGGACTTATTTTCATATTTCGTCATGTAAAAAGCTCTCAGAATCAGGTTATCCAAAGTTATTCATATAACAAATATTAGCATTTTCTCTAAAGAGCACAAGAACTGTGCTCCTATCTCACTGTGGAGTTGCCAAACTGCCCAGCCTGAGGTTGCTCGAATCCACTGTGCCCTAAATTGCATATCAGGAGGGGCATTTTTCAGCCACCAAGTCCTTTCTATTTTTAGTCCTCTTAAGCTCTTTAACCTGCTACTGCTTTACTTCCAACCAATAGAATAAGCCTGACTGACGTGACCAACTTTCATGTGGCGGGGCGGGAACAAATTCCTGATAATCTGAACAATCACTGCAATAGGTGGAGATTACTGAAGCAACTATCATTTGAAAGAGAAAGGAGTTTTCAGTATGATCAGCCTTGAGGAAGTTGCTCAGCCTTCTGTTGCTGAATCTCCTCCTAAATCAATTGGAAGAGAGAGGCACAAGGGTAATAAAATTAATTCTTACCTTTCTTTCTTTTTTTTTTCTTTTTCTTTTTTTGCCCCAGGTCACGCTTTTATTGGTATAGTCTGGCCTCAAAAGCGTACATGGGGCGAGGTGTGTGGACAGATAAATTACAGTTAGACAGACAGACATAGGTAGCTCTGGGTAGAATCAGACTCATCGCCACCACAGCCTAGGAAGTAAACCAACCCATTACACGCAGAAAAACTGGGCTGTGGAGGTCGCCATGGGGTTCTTGGTGGGACCCAAAGGGGGAGGGTTTGGGGAGCAGGCAGCTTCTCCAGGGATTGCCCCGGGTGGCTCATAGCCATGACTGGCTTGAGAGAGGATGGCAGGGACTGTCTATTTAGCCTGACTCTCCCCTGCCTTGGGCTGTGCCTCTAGTCCTGGAAGCTGTTGACAAGCTCGCCTTGTCAAGCAGCCTAATCAACATACCTTGGGAAATAACTCCATTTATTGATTGGGGGTTATCATTGCTAAACATATGGTGTGAGATCCAGGGCAAGAAGTAGGAAAGGCAGAAAAAACACTGAGACCAATAATAATCAGTTAAATAATAATAACAATAATAATTCTGTACACTTTGGTAGCCCTTGTCATCTCAATATCTGAAAGCATGTTTTTTTTTAAATTGCTTGATTAATTAAGGCTCTGCTGGCCTCCATTTGAGGAAGGTAGGTAACTGCAGTTCCTTTGTTATCTTTACATTTGAAGGTTTCTAACAGAGCTTGGTTAAATATTCGTAATTTTTTTTCCAAGGCTCGGCGACACCACTGTGATCATCTAGGTCTGACCTCCTATATAACACAGGCCATAGAACTTCCCCCAAATAATTCCTTTTTTCACTACAGCAGATCTTTTGGAAGAAAAATCCAATCTTGCTTTAAAAATTGCTAGTGAGAGAGAATTCCTCACAACCAATGGTTCCAATGGTTAATTGCCCCCCCTGTTAAAAAAAATTACATCTTATTTCTAGTCTAAATTTGTTTAGCTCCAACTTACAGCCACTGGATCTTGTTATACCTTTGTCTGCGAGATTGAAGAGCGCATTATTAAATATTTGTCCCCATGTTGGTACTTACAGACTGTGATCAAATTGCCCTTTAACCTTCTTTTTGTTAAGATATTTAGATTGAGTTTTTTGAGTCTCACTCTCAGGCGTGTTCCAAACCTTTAATCGTTCTTGTGGCTCTTCTCCAAACCCTCTCCAGTTTATCAATATCCTTCTTGAATTGTGGAAACTAGAACTGGATACAGTATTCTAGCAGCAATAGCACCAGTTTGAAATACAGATGTAATATAACTGCCCTACTTCTACTATAGATTCCCCTGTTTATGTAACCAGGGATCACCATTCAATCAGGATTCGCTATTTACAGTTATATTTTGAGACCCATTGTTTGCCATGTTACGCTTCATAGTTTTTAAATCAAAATATCCTGTGGTAACAAGTCAAATGCCTTACAGAAATCTATTTAATCAACACTGTTCCCTTTATCAACCAAACTTGTAATCTTGTAAAAAAAAAATAGTTTGACAGGATCTATTTTCCATAAACCAATGTTAATTGGCATTAATTATATTATCATCCCTTAATTCTTTATTAATTGAGTCTCATATCAGCCATTACATTATCTTGTCTGGGTTCAATGTCAGGCTGACAGACCTATAATTGCCTAGGTCATCCCATTTACCCTTTTTAAATAGTGACATAATGTTAGCTTTCTTCCAGTCTTCTGGAACTTCCCAGATGTTCCAAGAGTTATTGATTATCAACATTAATTTTCCAGCAAGCTCCTCAGCCAGTTTTCTAAACTCTTGGGTGCAAGTTATCCAGACCTGCTAATTTAAAACATGTCTAATTTTAGTAACTGCTGTTTAACATTATCCTGAGTTACTACTGGAATGGAAAGTGTTTCTTCATCATCATCATGATATGAGTACACAATCTCTTCTTTTTTCCTTATGCAGAACTGAAATATTTTTGAACACTTCCATCTTTTCTGCTTTATTATTGACATTTCTAACATTTCCAACTACTTATAGACCAATACCATTGTTAGGCTTCTTTATGTTCTAATATACTTCAAAAACCCTTCTTATTGGCCTTAACTCTGCTATCCATAGATTTCTCCTTGTGTCCTTTAGCTTCCCTATCAGGTTGCCTTCACTTCCCCTCTAAATGACAGTGTGTGTGGTGGTGGTGGTGGGGGGGCATTAACTAGTACAACCTTCTTTCTTGATTGTGGCTTTTTAGGCATCTAGTAACCTCTTCTCAAAAGAATTTCCAATTAGTATTCATATTTTTTCTGTTTAAATTCTACCTCCCAACTAATTTGGCTCATAATTGTTTCCCACTGAATGAATATGGTCCCTTTAAAATACTAGTATATAGATTACAGGTTTTGGTCTTTTTTCAGTTTGCGAGTAACAAATATGATCAAGTCCTGATCACTTGCACCTAAGCTATCATTAAGTTTTAGTTCTGTGATAAACTTTACTTATCTGGCAAGATGAGGTCTAAAACAAAATTTTCAATGTTGGATGCCCACTTCTTGAATGAGGAAATTGTCATCTCTAATATCTAGAAATTCAGAGGGTGTTTCTAGTGCTGGCAGCATGCGGCATATGTCACTCAGACTGAAGACTCCCCATGCTCATGAAGCTTTTTTTCTTACACATTATAGGTATGTGCTTAAGGAGCCAGTCATCCTGCTCCCTAGTGTGATTTGGCGCTCTGCAGCAGGCATCAACTAATACTTTGTCTTTTTGGCTTTCTCTGTTAGGACATTGTTCCATAAACATTCAAGATAATTTTCTTCTCAGTTGTCAGTGACTCGGAAGCAGGTAATGCCATCTTTGACATAGAGCTCCACTCCTCCTCCTCTTGTGCCTACTCAATCCTTCCTAAATAGATTAAACCATAGATTTTAACATTCCAGTCATGCAAATTATCCCATCAGGTTTCAATAATACCAACTAGTTTGAATTTATGCTAATCAATTCCAATTCCACTTGTTTGTTACCCAGGCACCTAGCATTGTTGTACAGGCAATTAAATAATTTATTGTCGTCATGTCCTCTGGTTTCTTGATTATCTTTGTTCTCAATATCTCAATTTTGTGTTAAATGAGTGCTCACAGCTTCCCTCTTTTTACCGTCCCCTTTTGATATTTATTTCATGCCTTTCTGACTACCCTAGCCAGGCTGTCCCTGAAAAGATTGTTTCCCCATCTACTGAGATGGAGGCCATCCGCACTGTACAGCCCCCTCTCTCCAAAGAAGGTGAACCAATGTTCCACAAAACAAAAACTTCCACGTACACTATTTACCTACACAGTGGCTCACTTCCAGAATCTTTTGCTCTCTGAAAAGATCACTTGGTTATTCCTTTTCTTCAGTAACATTCTGAGTTAGACCGTAATATGTGAAATATCCTACAATATAATGCTATTAATACCAGTGGATCCTTGCCCATCAACTTCAGAATCCCAATCATTCTTTGAGTGATTCAAATTTGGGGAAAAAATCAGAAAAAACTTTGACAGATTCCTCTCCCCCAAGTTTTTTGTTAAATTTTGCAAAGTTGGATAAAATTTTGAATAAAAACCAAGCAAAACAAAAAAACAAGGAAAAAAATCTCCAAAAATTTTGTTTCCTGCTCTTTTTCCAAGGTATCTAGAAATATGTCTATTGGCATTCCAAAAGAAAGGTCTAAGTACTTTATGGAGAAAAGGAATTTAAAGTGTGGTGAAGTTCTAGAATAGAGCTGGGAGAAATGTTTCAGCTCAAAGTCTCGTCTCCTCCCCTCCCCCCGGCCCGAGAACTGTAGATTTGTATCAACTGAAAGATTTCACAAATACATGTAGAATTCCCTGAATTGTTCTGGTTTAAAAAAAAAACCTGAAAAAAATCAAAATTTTGTTCTGACATTTTCTAAATGTAACCTTTTGATTTTTCAGTATGAAATGACTTATCAGTTGGATATATACTTCAACTGTATTAACAACAAATAAAAGATGAAAAAAGCTCAAATTAAATGGATTTTTTTCAGATCAAATGAAGCATTTTGTTCTATTTCAAACAATGTTTTCTA
Organism: Lepidochelys olivacea; assembly: GCF_965140295.1. NCBI lineage: Eukaryota > Metazoa > Chordata > Testudines > Cheloniidae > Lepidochelys > Lepidochelys olivacea. The sequence continues at coordinate 171,747,236 of NC_140412.1, read as the reverse complement.
CCTTTCAGTTCACCAAAAAATTCAAAATAAAATTGTTTTGGGTCAACCTGAAATGACTTGTGGTTTTTTTTTGTTTGTTTTTCTTTGTACAGCCACTGAACTGAAAAATCAGTTATTCACACAGCTCTGTTATAAAGGTATGGAGGAGATTGAAAATATTTGTGCAAAATACACAGACACGCTACCGGATAACATTAGAAAAGAAAAAAGGTAGGTATTAAAAATACATCCATTCCCAAAGCATACACACTCTTGTCAGCTAGAGAGTGAAACACTGCTGAAAAAAGCATAAAGTCATTAAAGATTTGACAAAGTAGTAGTACAAAGTGCAACTGTTTTCACAGAACACAGATATTATCATTTTCCCTCTCTTTCTTAAAGGAAAATAGCAATACTAAATCTAATTTTGCTTATTTATTAGTACTGCAGTATTGCCTAGACCAGTAGCTCGTTGTGCTACCCACTATACAAACACAGAACAAAAAAAAAAAATCTCTGACCCAAAGAGCTTACAAGCAAATTCCCTGCTAATGTAATTTCATTAACTTAACTGGAGCTACACCAGCACAGAATTTGGCTCAATAAGCTACTATTGAACTTTTCTGTTTTTCATATTCCATAGTAGATGCTAACCACTCGCCACAGAAATTTTACATCTTAATTACATCATTATTTATTATCTGATAGGTCCCAATTTGGTGCTATACAAGACACATAAATAGGCACAGTCTTTTTGCACTGATTAGCTAATGATCAAACAGTAAGACAACAATTGGATAAAAATACTGTGTGAAGTCTAGAGGTCTGAGACTACATTTTTGGTGGTAGGTTTCAGAGTAACAGCCGTGTTAGTCTGTATTCGCAAAAAGAAAAGGAGTACTTGTGGCACCTTAGAGACTAACCAATTTATTTGAGCATGAGCTAAGTGAGCTGTAGCTCACGAAAGCTCATGCTCAAATAAATTGGTTAGTCTCTAAGGTGCCACAAGTACTCCTTTTATTTTTGGTGGTAGTTTTAAACTGAGAGGGGGATAGGGCTTCATGGATGAAGTGAATTTTGGGGGTCCCATAACAGGCTGGCACAGTCTCCATTTCAGATTTGCTAATCTAATTTATTCCATAATTTCAAATGTACCACAGCTATAACAGGAGTGTTTTTCTCCTCTGTGCTTTTCAGCTCAAAACAATAGTGTCACAGCTGTCATTTAAAAACTGTTCTGCCACATCTCTCCATTTGCCAGTTCTCTTGCGATGTAGTACTCCTGGGGGGAATTCTGTGCCAAAAACTTGAATTCTGAACTAAAAAAAAAATTAAAAATTCTGTGCACAGTATTTTCAATTTATGCATATTTTATTTGTGAAAATAATGTAATATAATCACACCAGTTTCAATTAATTTGGTAATTTATTGAAACTACAATACAATGGATGGAGAATGGGAGTGGGGAGCATTGAAGGAAATGCCTAGACTCTCTTTTTGTCTAATAATAATGTAGCTAGGTTTGACTCTTTGTTTCAAGAAATTGGTCACTAAATATATGCAGCCATATGTTCAGTTTTACATCATAGGCAATGGAAGAGCAAGTGAGGGCTGGGGAATCAAACTCACAATTTTTATTGGCTACTGACCGTCTCAGAAAGGTCAGTAGTAAACAGTTCGTGGAGCATATTTCAATAGGGAAATTTTTCAGTAAAAAAATGTAGACCAGTTCTAATCACTAAAGCACCATAAGCATTTGTAAGTCCATACTGTTGTTTAGAATAAGTCTCCTTTACAACACTCTGGCAATATAAAGAAGCCTTAAAACTTTTATATCTGTTTTATGATCACTAAGAATGGGAACCATTCAGCAACAACAATGGGAACAATTAAGCAGGCAGGTTGCTATATTATTCTCTGCCTGAAGGGACAGAGCCTTTCACACCCTTACCCCCAAACATCCTGAAGTCCTGCCCCTCCACCCCAGGTGCATTGAATAGTGAATCAGAGGGACAGAGTCTCTCTCCTTCACTCGCTCGCATCCCCCTCCCCGTGCTGATTTACATCTCCACCAGCTGCTCCAGGCTGCTGGGGAGGAGCGAGCGACCACTCTTGCAGCTTCTCTTTGCTTCCCCTGAGAAGTCATTTTTCTGTGGGGAAGCAAAAAAATCTGCAGATAATGTGAATTTTGCATCAAATAATTAAATCAGGTTTTCTAAAATAAAAATATTGCTCAATATATTAATTAAAAATTCTGAAGAAATCCTGCTTAATTTAAAGAAGTTGGCTCATTTTTAAAGGTATGGAATAAGCCTAAATTCTCCCTTTGTATCAACATCCAGAGTGTTTTATCACACTGGATTAGCATCCCCATTTTCAGTTAAAAGAAAGTATACACTGTTTAATAGAGGTGTTGCATAAATCAAATCCAGTCTTGCTATTTCTAACAATTGAGCCTGAGTGAGCCTATCTAGATTTGCTTGGACAGTGACCAATGAAAACAGATGCAGCTCAGATAGACCCCCAATTCTATAAAGTACTTAAGCACATGTATAACTTTATGTGACCACTCCTACTGAAGTCAATGGAGCTATTTACTTTCTTCTTCATGTGTATAAGTTCTTTTCAGAATAAGGGCCATGGAGCCCTTATTATCACCTGTTGCTATGCCTACACATTTGACCTGTTAGCTTTGAGCTTTGATACATCAGTCAATGTTTAAACCAGCTGGCCTCACCCAGTTTGTCAAAATATCTTCATTTTTAGTCTCTGAGGGGAAAATGAGCAAATAAAAATGAAACATTGAATAGGAGTTTTTCAGTGAGTTGAAGTAACAGCTTGGAAAATCATGATGCAAGTGAAACCAAGCTTCCAGAAACTTATCAAAGAACCACAGAGAGTGTTAACTGGAAGACTTCATATTACAGAATATCAATCCAGCCACAAATAGCAAGAGAGAACAATGGTGGAGTGTACAACACAGAAGAGCTAAGAGGTGAATTCTCTAAAGGTCTGTTAAGATCCCTATTGCCAAGGAGAAATAATGACAGAGGACTAGCTGCACATTACTGTTTGAGAGGTTGTAGGTTTTAAGGATTTAATGGGACCATTAGGTACCTAGGTACCAACTGTGCTCCCACACATTTTTTTGTACACCTTTCTGCCTCTCAAGTTTGGTAAAACCTGCATCCTGATGAAGACAGGATTATCAGTGAGCCAACCTCTGTTATGTAGGTGGATGGCCAAGTGGTTATAAGGATGGTAGAGAATGTTAAAAGTATTTTTCCGTCAGGGTTTTCCTTTAACCTTCCCATATCACAGGGAGTCCTTCCAGCTGAGTTTGAGACAGGCTGTGAGTAGTTTGGGTCCACGGCTAGAGGAATACCCTTAAAGACTATTCTGAACTATAAGTAGCCTGAATCCAGTTCTGAGAGAACAGTTGTCCAACAGCATAAAATCTACAGCTACATTTGTTTTGGATCAGAATACATGTTCAGATATGCCTGCTAAAAGGAAACATGATATTTGAAGGAAAAATGTATTCATAGGAAAAAATGTTAATACCATCAAACTTGCCTAAGAATTGAGTGTGCTACCAGCACATAACAATACTGCTAGGCAACTGAATGCAGGAGACATTAACTGTACGTTACTTTATTCTTACCAAAAGTCTTTAGTGATGATAATTAAGAAGTCAAAACAGGCTTTCAACTAATCAACTGAACAAAAGCTTTAATGAATATGTTTCGTGACCACTATGGTGCATTATTAATCTGAGTCACAACAGATACTCTATTAATAGGAAATGACATTTAATTCTCAGTCAAAGCCATCTTTGCCAGATGTAGCAGATTATTTGCAGGCTGATGTGATATATCAACTGCTATGTCTGGAAAACTTATTGACTGATTTCAGATTAAAATAAAACTTAGCATAGAGCTTGGTCAGTGATTTGGGTTGCATAAAAACCAGCAGATATTATTCTGATGTTCATGATATTCTTTAGACAATTAAATCATCTACCTTCTTTACAGCCCTATTGATTTGACTGCTTTGTGGATGTAAATATCAAATATTGCCCATATTCACGTAATTACTCCACATTAGCAAGGATATCCATAATAACATTGTATTATAGGTGGGACTGGTAGTTCCATTTATTATGAGGGTGGACCGACAGGTCCCATTGTAAGATCCTGTTTTCTGTTAGTTAAAATTCTGACAAAATTATAAACATCTAGGCTAAAATTTTTCCTGGAAAGTGTCTGCCACTGGCTGAATTTTTGGGGGATTTTTTTAATTATTTATTTTTTATATACAATATAAGAGGTGCATCAGTCCTGTAAGTGTAGAGTGTTATTGTCAGCTAGTATCCCTGTACTTTACATTATATCAGGAGCAGAAAAAATGAGACGATGGGAAGCAGAAGGGTTGGTAGGTACTTAACCCAGGAGATGTAGCTTTTTCCTTTGTTGCAGTTTTTAACAGCTAGGGTAGGATTCTGAAAAGCACTCCTCATTGGCCTAACGCTGAAAATCCTACCTCCTGTTTGTTTTTAAAATGTTTACCTCAAAATAATGTGTTTGTTTTTTATCAATGACATTTAAATGTTGAAGGGACTGAGCGATCTTATATGGAAAGATGAAAAGAAGTGATTATAGCTTGGCTGAACAATGATTGAGGGAACCGAGAGAGATGAGGTAAATCTCGACAGGTGTTTGCAGTCTGTGTGAACATCCGGGAGACAGATTCTACCACCCTTACGAACATGGAGTTGTGGCTTCCCCCAGGAGTAGCATTATTGATTTCAGAGTTACTGCATGTGAAGTAAGGTGCTATTCAGCATGGGAGAGGCTATCACAATCTGGCCCCAGGAAAGGAGAAGATTTCTAAGGCTGGTAGACAGGGGGACAAGCAGGAGTAGCGGGACAAAATCAAGCTAAAGATAATTTAGGTACAAGATTAGGAAATATTTCCAAATGAGAAGATTGGGGTAGAAGTCTCACCGTTTGCGTCATTAAAAACTTGGCTGGACAAATCATTTGAGAATATACTTCACAGAAGGAAAATGAATTGCATGATCTAACAGGTCTTTCCTAGATCTAATTTATCTGAGTCTCTCATGCTAAGCAAAGGAATTTTAAATTAATCTATTTTTCGCCTTGCAATTATCCATATTCATTTTACTTATGCTAATTTATCTCCATCTATCACAGCTTCCAATTGAAGAATAATATTACTGATGGATGCCCACAAACTCTCTAAATGGTAGATTAGCAGTCCTCTGGTTAATACCTTGCAGTTCATTGCTGCAGGATGAATACATATATTTTTAGTGCTGCAGAGATGAAGTTGAAATGACTGAAAACCTTCCCCCTTTGACCAATTAAGTTAGTTATTTCCAGCATTTCTTCGGTTTATCTTGGAAGGCTCTTGAGACGTAATAATAGGTTTCAATAGAAGGAGTCATTACCACTGTGATACAAATGAAAATACCATACTTTTAAAACAGGACACCAAATTATTTCTAGTTTAGCAAAATGATCTCTAAAGCTGCTGTGATGGCTGATGCCTGTGCAAAACTCTGGGAATTTGAAAGGGTCCATTTTATAATGGACATGAATTATTCAGCCCCTGGGATTAGTCAGGTATACAGCGCAGAATGTCACAAAATAGCTTTTCAAACTAAAATGGGTGTTACTGGTGAATTTGCCTCTAGGATATGTATCTTCATCAGCATTTATTGTAAACGTCATCTGAATGATAAGACTTGAATCACTACAGTCAAATGTATTTTGTATAAGTTTGATTTTCATGTTCACATAACCAGCCAAATGCCAAGGCAAAAAGCAAGCTATGTGTTTGAGGTGATGCAAAACAAGACTGCTGATCAAATTTTGGGGGATAGGTTGTTTTGTTTGTCTACCTTTCTTGGTCTTTCTTTAGATGTGTTCTTCCTCCTTTTCCCACCATAGCCATTTTCAGTGCATCACTCAATCCTGTCTAGTTATTGTAAGCCTAATTTTTGACTCCCCATTTTGGAGGCTGGTTAAAGAAACACAGTGTAGCTTGTTAAGAAGAGAGGAGAGGGGTGAAAGGAGAAAAGCAGATTGAAGGCAGGCTGACTGGGGGTAATGCTTTAGGCAGATCCTCAGCTGAGCTCTGACAATTTACACCATTTGAGGACCTACCCCTTCATGTCTTGTCTTGTCAAAACAAAAGGGGAGAAAAAGCCTTATACTAAATTATTATTATTTACAAGCCCATAGCACATAGGAGCCCCAGTCATGGACCAGGATCTCCTCCTGCTAAGTAGTTTATGCTCACAGAACAAAAAGACAGCTCCAGCCCCAAAGAGCTTACACTGAGGAGAAATGAGTAAGGGAGGAAGGGTGAAACTGTGATCACCTTACTTGAAGTCAGTTGGATTTCTCCTGTGAGCAAGGTGATTGCATTTGGGCCCTAAAAATCTATTTCCCCTTGCATTGGGGCGGGGGGAGAGTGTGTGTGTGGGGGGGGGGAGAGAGAGAAAGAATCATTTCCCAGCGCTGGGAGTTGATGTAGATTCATCATCATAATAAAGGCTCAGTGAAATATTTTAAGGAGGTTATTCATCCCCACACAGAAATGAATGTGGGACCAGATCTTGGTATGATGGCAGTCAGCATAGCTCCCCTGAAGTCAATAGAGTTGCACTGACCTACACCACCTGAGGATGACACTCCAAGAAGTTGCTCAACTGACAGTTCTGAATATTGAGGTTATCTCCCTACCCCCTAAAAGAGGCTTAGCACGGGACTGCTGCAGTACATATTTTTTCTCCACACTATTCCACTGATATGTGCTTCAACCCTGATCTGAATGGAGTATCTTTAGGGATGAGATAACAGGTCTGTATGGATGGCACATCCAGTCCTTGGCCTCTTTGCTGATATGGCCATCAAGGACACCAGTCAAAGTGATGGCTTTTAGGATGTGTCCAACAAAACCACCAAGGCTGATGAAAATTATACAGAACCCAGCTCCAGTCCTCACCTGTCTTGCCCTCACCTCTCTCTTCTGCTCCATGGTACACTGACCTGTGCTTTTATATGTCTTGGGGACAAACATCTTTACAATGCACCCTCTGTAGTCAAGCAAGATAACATTCCCAATCCCTATCCTTTCTTTTCTCATCCCATTTTTCGACTTCTCCCCCATACCTAGTCAAGACTCTTCCCCATTGCTCCCCTCCATTTTCAGTGTTTTCAGTCCCTTGTCCTCCCAAAACCTGTTTCTCTTTCCCCACTTGAATAGTCTCTTTTCTCCATTGAGCCTTCTCCACACACAGAGACTGCTGTCTCTCCGCATCCCATCCCACAGTCCTGGCTGTTTTCCTCTAGCTAAGTGAGACATTGATGCTACTACTGCTGAAAGTTTGGAGGTGAGCAATCAAGACAACTAGTTCTGGCTTAGTCCTGCCATCTGCTCTCAAGTGGGAACAGCCGTCACCGTGGCATGTAGCAGGTAGAAGAGGATTTGTGCTGGAAGCCTTCCTGACTCCCTGCAACCCCAATAATATGTGAGGCTTTAGCAGGGTTGCAGGAGAGTGATGGGCATTCTAAATGAAGAAATATTATGTGATACTTGGCAGGAGACTTCCTGTTAAATGAAATATGAACCAATGGCTTTAGTGAATTTAGGTATTAGTCTATTGAGCCTTACCTGATGTTTATTATTATTATTATTATTAATTCAGAACATTTATATAGCCACCTAATATAAGTGTCACTTTACAAGCATACATAGCATGTTCCTTTCCTCAGAGACATCCCACATCCAATGTTCCTATTTTTCAAAGTCCCCTGATCACCTTAAAGATGATTGAATAATTAAAGATGTGAAGAGAAGAGGCCATAAACGATGGATGTTAAGGATGGATTTGATGGAGAAGGACAATGTTAAATGTGGAGGGCCCAGTATGCCAATAGCATTACTAAACCACTTGTTATTTATTCATGAAGAAGATCCTTTCAATTGAGTGAAATACCCACTCAGACTGGATATATCTGATATGGGCTGATTTCCAGAGCCACAAAGGGCAGATAGGCACTTAACTTCCATTAATGAGTTTTGGGTGCTTAACTACCCTTCTGTGCCTTTTGGAATATCCCCCATCACGGTTATTAGAGAATGCTCATAATGTTGATATTTATATTATCGTAATTAGGCCTGAGCATTGATTGGAATGAACATGGAAGTTCATGGCTCTGCTGTTGCACATTTTCAGCACTACATGGTTTTACTTTTAGAAAGTTTTGTTCACAACCAGGCTAGAAACACTAAAGAAAAACCCCAAACACATGATCAAAGACGACAAATAATGAAAAAGGGTGTGTGTGATGAGGGGCATTTTTTAGCAACCAGTGCCCAAGCCACTTCCAGTGATTGGACTGGAATATTGATGATTTTGTTTATTGCCAAGAGTAGCACCTGTTGTAAGGCCTTTGCACCAGCCTTAGCAGAACAAAGGCAAAGCTGGCAGGGAGGGGTGATCGCGAGGAGTGGGCCTGACTGCATCCTCCCTGATATGCTGGGGTAAGCATCTGTGAAAAAACAAAGTTGATCTATATTTGACTTCTGAGGGGGGGGGTGTGAGGGTCCAAGAGACTGCAAACTTTGCAAAAACACATCTGCATAACTAACAGCTTAAAAGTGCTTGTTTACTGGTTTTTGTTTGATGGACATGTCAATGTAATTGTAGCAGTTACGAACATATAAGGGGTAGAGGGTACTGAGGAATTTTGATTTGCCCTTTTGGATATTGAATCATAGATTTTAAGGTCAGAAGGGACCATTATGATCATCTAGTCTGACCTCCTGCACAACGCAGGCCACGGAATCTTACCCACCAACTCCTGTAACAAACCCCTAACTTATGTCTGAGCTACTGAAGTCCTCAAATCGTGGTTTAAAGACTTCAAGGTGCAGAGAATCCTCCAGCAAGTGACCCGTGCCCCACACTGCAGAGGAAGGCAAAAAAAACCCAGGGCCTCTGCCAATCTGCCCTGGCAGAAAATTCCTTCCCGACCTCAAATATGGCGATCAGCTAAACCCTGAGCATGTGGGCAGGACTCACCAGTCAGACACCCAGGAAAGAATTCTCTGTGATAACTCAGATCCCACCCCATCTAACATCCTATCACAGGCCATTGGGCATATCTACCATTAATAGTCGAAGATCAATTAATCTCTTGGAATCCCCAGCAACAAGCAGATAGCTGGCCACTTGAACCTGGTCATTTGACCACTCCAGACCTGAGTAACTATTGTTTGGGAGTGCTCTATAGCCCGTTGTGTTTGTATGTGCTTGAGACTAAATAAAGCCGAGACTTTGAGTAAAGGCATTCTGGTGAGAGTGCTGGGGACTAATAAAGTGAGTGCTTTAAGTAAAAGCACTTTATATGGTGTGATTTGTGCCAACCACATAGCAGATGGAGGTGCTGCATCTTCCTTGGTTGATTTCCTGATACCACCTCGCAGACAGCTTTGGATTTAGGGAACCCTATGTGCACCTTGTCCCTTCTAGGAATAGCGGCCATAACTGTGGCCATTCCCACAAGCTCTGTAGCTTTCTCCAGGTTGATATGAAAGCATTAAAGATTGCTGGAAGTGACTTGTATGAAATACAATCCATTTCCCTTGGTGCTGGAAGTGCACAAGACTCTTTAAATGATGTTTACTTGTTTCCTTAAGGCAAAACTAGACAGTCATGCATCTTTATGTGCTGCTTTTCTTGTGAGATGAAGAAACTAAACCAGGATCAAAGACTCTCTTAGGGCATCTTGAGGAAAGGCCTTAATTCAGCAGCCCCGCTCCTATTCAGCAAAGCAGGTAGGTATATAACTTTACTGAACAGGGATGGACTTAAGCATAGGCCTAAATGCTTTCCTGAATTGATGCTTTACATCCAGTGTGTGAGTTTAATGTTTCTACATTACCATGCTGAGTTGTCTTTCTTTTTCAACAGGTGTGTATTAGAATGAAAGAAATAGACCCACACAAACTTGCGGTCACTTGGGAAGTTAGAACTCAGTGCCTCTAGACACCTCTTTTTTCATCTTGTATTTATTTCTCCCTCTTCTTTATAAATTGATAAGCCTTAAGTAGGTCAGGTGGCTGAGGAAACCAGCTGCAGCGATCTGTACACTATGATTTACTTAATCAGCTGAACACTGCAAGCCTACTTGGGCAGCCTTGCATGAAGCATTGTAGAGATGAAAAAGGGTATCAGACTAGAAACGAGGTTATCAGAGGTCATACAGGGAGCACTCCAGGGTCTGCAATTAAGCCCACTATTCAGTGCTTTGTGTCTCAGCTTTTATAGTTATCTAGATGTGTTCTACAAAGCCTCTTTATTTGGAGTGTAATTTATGGTCTCTGCTGTGTTTACAACTGCAACCATCTGTAGCTGTGATTCCTACTTCTATTTATGTCAAATGATTCCTCACCAACTTCGCTACATTTTCAACTGTGCTAAATATAACTTTGCCCAATTGTACACTGCTTAAATAAATTCGAAATTGTACAGTTCTCCACTCTGCAAAACCATCAGTGACAATTTATGAGCAGACAGCCCTTCTCTTTAAGAACGTTACTATTTATCTGGCTACTCTAGAGATGATTTGAGTTCAACTGTAACTATTTGGTTACCTTAAAACACTTACTCTGGTAGACTTTATAAATTACCAGCTTCACTCATAACTCATTGTTAATGTATTAGTCTTTAGCATAGAGACTTGCAAAAAAACCCTTCTTCTGTAGATAGATTAATTTTGAAAGACTTTATTAATTATTATGTGTTGTAGTAGTGCCTAAGAGTCAGAGTGATGGACTAGGCCCCCATTATGTTAGTCACCGTTGTCATGGGGTACACTCACCACTGGGGTGCCTCCTTGTTGCTCATCTAGAGATTAGCTTTTAACTGGTCTGACGCCCCTCTATCAGTTGCTCACCCCAGGGTGTCTCTCTCTCTCTCCAGACTCAGGTTACTCCCTCTTTGTGGCATGGCCCTTCAGCCAGCTCAGTGTCATTTTTCCTTTAAGGGGTATCAAAATCCCGCTGTATGAACTATCTCATGCAATCTACCAATCCACTGCCCCAATTGTGCCACTTCCCTGGTGGCTGGTAGGGGAACCTGGGCCCGCCCCCAACTCCAGCTTCCAGTCCAGGAACCCTATGTCTATCAACCATGGTCTATGCAATCCCAGACCCTGTTGCTGTTTCTTTGGGATCCTTCCTACCTTTCTTCTCTAGATCTGGCCCCCTCTGGGTTATCACTGGAGCTTCATCTGCTCCCTGTGGCTATTTCACCCCCTCTTAGATTCTTGCCAGTGTCTGTATTCCCAGGCAGGATCCCAAGGCTTACTCTTTTCCAGATCCCATCCTTGTCTCTTCTTTAAGGAGTGACTTCCTGCATCCCCTTTTCATTCATCACTTCCTGGTTTTATACCAACTCAGCTGGCCCCAGCCTAACTGGGTTTCAACATCATTTAGAGCTATCAGCCCTGACTTCCCTTCAGATGCAGCCTATCATGGGCTTAGATGGCCCTTTCTGTGTAGTCAGGCTTTGGGTGGGGTAGACACTTAACATAGCTGTGAAGACACAGAACAAAAAAATGGTCCATGCCACAAAGAGACTACAATCTTGGTAAGAAAATCTCATGGTAATCTGGGCATAAGCAAATAACATGTTTAGTATGGCCAAATGTAAATGTATATCTCTAGGAACAAAAAGAAAAGGAGTACTTGTGGCACCTTAGAGACTAACCAATTTATTTGAGCATAAGTTTTCGTGAGCTACAGCTCACTTCATCGGATGCGTACTGTGGAAAGTACAGAAGATCTTTTTATACACACAAACCATGAAAAAATGGGTGTTTACCACTACAAAAGGTTTTCTCTCCCTCCTCCGCACTCTCCTGCTGGTAATAGCTTATCTAAAGTGATCACTCTCCTTACATTGCGTATGATAATCAAGGTGGGCCATTTCCAGCACAAATCCAGGTTTTCTCTTCCCTCCCCCCTTTCTAAAAGAAAAAGGGGCGGGAGAAGAAAACCTGGATTTGTGCTGGAAATGGCCCACCTTGATTATCATACGCAATGTAAGGAGAGTGATCACTTTAGATAAGCTATTACCAGCAGGAGAGTAGGATGGGGGGAGAGAAAACCTTTTGTAGTGGAAAACACCCATTTTTTCATGGTTTGTGTGTATAAAAAGATCTTCTATACTTTCCACAGTATGCATCCGATGAAGTGAGCTGTAGCTCACGAAAGCTTATGCTCAAATAAATTGGTTAGTCTCTAAGGTGCCACAAGTACTCCTTTTTGCGAATACAGACTAACACGGCTGTTACTCTGAACCTCTAGGAACAAAGAATTTAGGCCATACTTACAGGATGGGGGTCTCTATCCTAAGAAGCAGTGACTTTGAAAAGACTTGGGGGTCCTGGTCAATAATCATAAACAGGATCTTGACTAGGAGCATAGATGATATTTTACCTCTGCATTTAGCACTGGTGTCACTGATGCCAGAATACTGTGTCCAGTTCTGGTGTCCACAATTCAAGAAGGATGTTGAAAAATTGGAGAGGGTTCTGAGAAAAGTCACAAGAATGATTAAAGGATTGAAAAACATGCCTTATGGTGATAGACTTAAGCAGCTTAGTCTGTTTTAACAAAGAGAAGGTTTAGGGGTGATCTGATCTCAGTCTGTAAGTACCTACTTGAGAAAAAAATATTTAATAATGAACTCTTCAATCCAGCAGACAAAGGTATAACAAGATCCAATGACTGGAAGTTGAAATTAGACAAATTCAGATAGGAAATAAGGTGTACATTTTTAACAGTGAGAGTAATTAACTGTTGGAACAATTTACCAAGGATTGTGGTAGATGAGCTATCACTCCCAATTTTAAATCAAGATTTTTTTTTCTGAAAGATATACAGTAGTAAAAAAATGAATTATTTTGGGTAAGTGCTATGACCTGTGTTATTCAGGAAGTCAGATTATATGATCACTGTGGTCTCTTTTGACCCTGGAATGTATGAATCTAAGGATAAAACGAGACAACAGGTATTTACACACAGACTTGAGGAGCGGACACTAGGAAATAATGAGACAATATTGGTCAACATGATAACACTAGCTTGGCACAGCAGCTGCCTAACTGTTGACGAGGTTTTTATAGGCATTCGTATTACACCATTGGTGTACATGGGGTTTTACCCATATAAAAATTAAGGTCATTGCCCAGAAGATCTTACAATTTTAAGACTCAGTCTAACAATGCAGTCAAGTCACTTGATTGGACTGAGCCCTAAATTAGATAGAGAACTCAACAATGCTACTTTGAGCAATAGAGAAGAGTGAAAGGAGATTTTAGCACCCCCCAGAAAAGAAAAATGTGGCAATCATTTGTCAGTCACTATTGCCTCTTTGAGTGATATAAGTCTTGGCTGTGTTTTATTATTGTGAAGACTGGGGTTATTGCTATGCAAAAAATTTTGGTCTACATGCTTTGTACAAATATTATGAATATATTTTCACTACAGTCAGCCCAAATCTCTGATATTTCTGCTTTGTGTAAATGGCTACCCTGTTATGCCATCCACAGCTAGGGTACCTATAGCACCAGCATAGTCAAATACATTAAGACCCCAGTTCAACAAAGTACATTAGCATGTGGGTATCTTTAGAAATGTGAGCAGTCCCAGTGACTTCAAAAATACATTTGGAAGAGTTGCAGAGTAACGGTGCCTTGTTCTGTATCTGAGGACAATGCCTGTTGTAGCCTCTACTAGGGCAGTGCTTCTGGACACCATTCCAAACTCACAGGAGAGCCTAAAAAAACCACGGTCTGTTACCCTTTCTCTGAGTGACTTAAATGCTGTCCAGTTCTTTGAAGGACATTAGTGGAAATATAACAAGAGCAGTAAAATTTACATCCCACGACATAGGGAATCTGGGTGGGGAATGGAAACACAATGAGGAAAATATAAGATGTGTACTGATACTAATCTGTGTCCTTTGTTATAGGGCGAGTGGAAATAGAATTTTAGGAAGGCAGCTGAGATGCTTGAACTAGATTCCTAGTATTTCACATTACACCTATATGGGTGAATGCTTTATATTTAAGATGGTACTTACACCTTAGCTATGTCATCTGTGTCCACTTTTAGACTTTCCTTGGAACTGTGAATTTTCAACAGTTTACCGGACATGGTGGGCCAAATATACTTGTAAATTGTTTGGGAATTTCCATAAAACCAGTGTGGGGTGATGTGTAATCCTGGCCCACCCATCCCTGTCTTCAGACCTTCAAGTCCCTTCCTCGCTAAATGATGATGTGTAGAGAACCCTCCGTTGGCTTTAGAGGATGTCATGGAAGTGGTTGATTTTTGCCTCTTCTTCTTGAGAGTGGGGGAGATCTGTCCATAATCCAACACAAGCGTTTCAAGGTTTAATAATGGCCAAAGTGACACATTTTTTCGAGTTCAAATCCAAAGTGGCATCTACGATTCCATGGGTTCCACAGAACAAACCTGATAGCTGTCACGTCAACTGAAAAATTGTGAGAAACTCCCAAGATGGAACAAAGAAAGTTTAGATTTTAACCTGAGAGTTTCAAACACAACAACCCGAACAAATTGCATTGCTCACAAGCCATCCGTTGTCACAGTTGTACTCTACATGAGCAGCTAAAAATGTAATTGGAAGGGGGTGCAATGATACTTTTGTATTCATAATCTGTTCATCCAAAGGTCCAATTATGAATCTAATATATTTCCATTTTTTCCATAGTGGTAGTTTAGAAATATTTACTCTGTGCAACCTTAACTACATTCCATATATAATAAAAAAGTATTGTCATATATTGTATGTATACACAGTAGAGATATGCCACAAGGGTGAAGCTCATCTTTTCTGGAAATAGAGCATTCACAGAAGCTGCTGTAAGACTGTGAAATGAACTTCCCCAAGAATTAAGGACCATCACAAACCTTCATCACCTTCCACTCCAAGTGCAAGACACATTTCCTTGACCTTGCTTTCTCTGATATGAACACATAAGTATTTAAAAAACATACCAAAACAAAATGCTACACTGAACACACTGTTCCCCTCCCCTTCTCCCATCCCATGCCCAGGGAGAGGTTAGGATTAAAAACAAACCCCATGTGACAGATGTTAGTCATGTCACTTAGTGTTACTGGAAGGCACTTGGATACTACAGCCATGAGGATGGTTTAAGAACATATATAGAATAGAAGAGGTGCACAAAGTAAAACAAAATTCCTCTTCCTCTCCCCTTCAAGAAAACAGAGAGCACTGAGAGCCTAAATGTCCCCTCAGTTATATCCATGGAATTCCACTGTGTCAAATTCTGTGCTGTCTTACACTCTGCAGCTCCTTTGAAATTAATATGGCTGCATGAGTGTTGCAAAGAATGTATCCATCTATAATGAATCTATGCAATTTCAACTAGTTGAAATAAAAACTGAAATTTACATTTTCTAACGTATTGCTCGTTTATGCAAAAATCAATTCACAAGAGAGAGAACTAGACCCTGATCCTGCAACTGGCCTTATATATGTCAACTCCTCAGCTTCCATGGAACCCTATTTTCTTGAATGCAGTTTGAGAACAGAGAATTGCCTGTGTGGAGTCAGTTGCAGGATTGAGGCGTTGGTCCTTAAAGTAGCAGCATAAGAGTTTCAGCTAAGAAATGCTTATTTACCTGCTGGAGCTGAATCAAGAAGCTCTGAAATGCCTGCTGCTGATTCAGTGAGAATGAGTTTTATTTCTCACCAGGCGTGCTGTAAACACAGTGGAAAAATTACATTTCACACCAATGCCTTATGTGGATTTAGAAAACCCCTTGCTCCCCGCCCCTTCTATTTTTGTGATAATTTCATACGAACGCATCCTTCGATTGTATTAAAAGTAAGACCCTAAAACTGATCTTCATGAAAAGGGCGGTGGAAAGGGAATCTCACTCTTACTTTATTTATAGCTTCATGCTCAGAGATCAGAAGACGACATCCATGATTTGTTCAAATCATATTAAAGACAAGAGTGACGGCAATAGAACATCTTGCCATAAAACTACAGAAAAGCTGCTGCTGCTTTTCTCTTTCCTTTGAAGTCAGAGGGAGTTGCTCAGTATCCTGCAGCAGGAAAACTGGGAGGTTAAGGATTTCAGACCTGATGCTTGACCAATAAGCACCAACCTCTCTGTTATACCTTCTTTTTCTCTCCCCCATGCCCATTCCACCCCACATAAGATATTTGATCTAACTAGTTCAAGTAACAATCGCAGTGAAGCCACGCAAGGGGCAGCATATGGTAGCCATTCATGTATACACTCAGCATCCTGGACAGGATTGTACAGCCTGTCCTTTCACAACTTCACTCCTACAGTACCACCCAGAATCCTGGTTAATTACCTGCAGAGCTACTGGGCCCAAGCGAATTAGATGAAAGCTAGCTTGGGGATGTCTACAAGTGCTGCACTGACACCTCTGATCGCAGTGTAGACCTACCTTATGGGGGGTGGAGTGGGCATATGGGAGAGAGGAAGGTGGGACAGGTGCTTATTGGTCAAGAATCAGGTTGCAACCACACCCTGTGATTGAAATATAGACACACCCTTAAGATCAACCTCCAAAGGTTACCGGTGTGTATTTAAGGCTAAATCCTGCTTTGACTTTAGGCAGTAGTTCTGATGAAATTCAGTGGAGCTATCTGCCTGAATAATAGAAGCAATATCTGGCCCTTGCTGCGTGTATAGTTAGACCTTGAAAGATGGAGGTACATGATATCTTAAGGTTTATGTGTTTGTTCTGTTTTTCAATATTTCTTGCAAATTAACTGGATTATATCAGCAATGAAGTAACATTGATCCTTTTGAAAAACAGTAATACTCTTTATTTTGAGATGAAAGGAAGCTTCATGTGTGTTTATATTTCACATTTACCCTCAGCACAAAAGGACAACTGGGAAGTTAAAAAGTTTAACATGTTATCTTTTACAAATGTATCAAACTGTTAGTGTTAATTACCCATCAAAAATAGTAAAATCTGTTTTAAAAGCAAAGAGCACAGCATTTGCATAAGTTTCCAATTAGAGGCTTTTTTCTTTTTTCTTCTTTGTTTTTTTACAAATTAAAAATATGCATTGTAGAGGGGATTACCAATAATATTTTTAATTTAAAATTTAGCTTTCCAACAGTGACCTAAAATAGTTGCTCACAATTTAAATCATTTCTTCAAAAAAATCATTGTGTGACTTTGAGTCACTTTGATCTCCAAGGACTCAAATCTGGTTTAGGTTACTAGCTCAAGTAATTAGATAATCTTAGCTTGCTCCCAAGTGGACACTAACACTGCTATACTATTTAGCAAATACTTTGTTCAAATGAAGGTCGGTTTAAATGCTCATGGAAACTGAATCATTTTACAAATTTCCCATGAGTGTTAACTTAAAACCTGGCCTGATAAATATTTCCAAAGAGATCAGTTATTCTAAATTATCAGCTTATTAAAGGATGCAAATAATTTAAGTCTAAAAATATTTTTTCATATTCTTACCATTCTGTTTAGAGAGATCATTGAAATAACAATTTCACCTTCTGGTGGAGAAGACCGCTTCCCCTGAAATTCAATAGGAACTATACATGTGCCTCCAAGAACAGAATGTAATGATACAAATTGGTCTTGATTCCATAAAACCTGACAATATCCTTTGTGGAAAACTTAATCTGGACCTGAATATCTGAAAGTCAAATTAATTGAATTTGCATTTCTCAGCACTTAACGCATGAAATGCAATAACTGAGAAATTTTCAGTCCATCCAAATCTGGGACATAGACTCATCGGACTGGAAGGGATCTGGAGTGCTCATCTAGTCCAGTCCCCTGCACTCATGGCAGAGCTAAGTATTATGTAGATGATCCCTGACAGGTGTTTGTCTAACCTGCTCTTAAAAACCCACAATGACAGAGATTGCATAACCTCCCTGGGCAATTTATTCCAGTGCTTAACCATCCTGACAGTTAAGAAGTTTTTCCTAATGTTCAACCTAAACCACCCTTGCTGCAATTTAAGCCCATTTATTCTTGTCTTGTATATACTGGAAATCTTATGAGAAAATGTGTTATCAGTCCAGCTTCTTGATCAAAGATTTTTTTTAAGCTTCCAATGCGCATCTGAGCATATCTGAACCAAGCCTCTGAACTCTCTGAGGCTCATCCATCATGCTCTGTCATACAGCATTGTAATACGACTGTAGCATGCCGGAGGGAACATGTGTGCCAGTATAGGAGATTGCAAATATAAGAATGCAATCTGTTTTGAAAAATCTCCTGCCCTTTGTGTTTATTACATTCTCAAGGAAGGAATTACCCTGAAGAATTGTATTTGTATTTATTACATTCTCAAGGAAGGAATTACCCTGAAGAATTAGTTTGGTTTTACAACCTGATTCTTTTAAAATTTCCCAAGCGTAGAGTTAGCCACAGCATCTCAGCTAAATGCCAACTTACTGCAGTTTCAGTTAATTATATTGTTCTCCATCTCTTGAAATCATTGTGCAATAGCACTAGAGATGTTCAGATCTCTAGCTACACAAACATCATAAACAATCCACTCAAGGTCTCTCCCTGCATCTCACCAAAAGCACAGAGTCTCAACTCCTGCCATGACCATATCTCAGGGGTGGCCAAACTTGCTGACCCTCCAAGTCACATATGACAATCTTCAGAAGTTCGAGAGCCAGGGCACACCTGCCAGGACTCGGGGCTTCAGCCCCTTTCCTGCTGAAGCCTCAAGCCCCAGCAGGTGTGCCCCACAGGGCTGGAGTTCCGAGACCCCCATCCCCATTGGGAAGAAGTCCCTACTCCACCAGCCTGCTTGAAAGCAGAGGTCCCAAGCTCACCTCCCCCAGTCTGGTAGGTAGAGAATGTGGGGAGAGGGCAGAGGGCTCCGTGAGCTGCACTTTAAGGAGCTGCATGTAGCTCGTAAGCCACAGTGTGGCCATCCTTGCCATACCTGTTTCACAGTCCTGTACCTTTGTGGGCCTTCCATCCTCACTCCTACTGCTACATCACAGACAGAATACCTGGGTGTTACTATGTGTTATAAGCTAATGAGGCATGCAAGTCATTTCCAATTATACCACTACATTATGTATTCTACAGTCCACTTATTTTAGAGAAAGGTGAGTTTGGAAGCATTTTGGAGCACTTTAGGCATTTTTAAGAGTTCGTTATTAGTGGCCAAAAATATTAAGTATGTAATTAAAAATTTCAAAAGAAATTACAGGGGTTTTTTTTTGTCCTAAGAATTTTTTTTCATTTGGGTGAGGAACCCCACCCCGCATGCTGGCACGTATTTTCTTCACTATTTTTACTTTTTTCTTGTTTTATCCACTGAAAAAGTAAAACAGCAACTGTGTATGTGTGTGTGTGTGGGGGGGGAGGGAATCCACTAATCTGACTCTTCTCCAGGACTGAATGGAGTCTTTCAGTCTCCAACCACTGTAATTTTCAGTTAGAAATTCAGCATTTGGGGACAGGAAGCATTCATTTCATTTGTGGTTTTTTTATAGTAGTTGTTTGAAACTGTTCAGAGTTTTAGAAATTAGAAGTATTCCTGGATAAAATGGATTAGTAGGCAGAGTACAGATAAAATGGTCAAAGTTATGTGTTGCGCCTATGTGTAATAATAACAACATCACTTAGCATTTATATAGCTATCATAGAATCCTGGAGAAAACACTTAATTACCTTACAAATTGATCTGCACAGTTTTAGATTTTTATGGATCCCTGGCTCAAATACTAATCACTTTTATGGTAAGAAAATGCCTAAGCAAAGCTTCAGTTTACAAAACTGAAGCAAGAGCATTCAGCTTGAAAGTATTATCTATTTGGTTTGTATTATCCACAAACTGGCCCAGTCCTTTCTTATTATCCTTCTGTGAATAGCTGGATGCTTTTCCCAAAGGTGTATTTTTTCTGCTTACATCACTGAGTTTACATGTCAGCAGTAATCGCAACATCCAATCTAATCTCATTTAAACTCTTAAAGTGCTGTTGTTTGATCATGTGTGTATTCCTGTTCCATTCCCATTCTCCCTGGTCATGGACATCTAAAATGATTCCTCCGTGTGGTGTTGATCTGCTTCCCTATTAAGTCCTTATTTACCCAGTATTGTATATAGTAACCTTTGGGATTCTGTGGAACTTTAAGCAAATCTTATGTGACCTAGTTATAGTATGTGTTGTTGAGAACATGTAGGGACTGAAGTCATTACTGGCTACACACTTCTAAAGCACAGCTGGTGGTGTCAGTTTGTTCCCTAGTACAGAGGTGTTCACATCATAGAACTCACAACAAAAATTAACATAAATTGGTACTCTGTATTGTGACATAGTTGTGATCCCCAGAATTTGCAGACTTGGGGGCGGGGCGCAAAGGATGTAAGTGACTTGCCCTAGATCACACACCAAATTAGTGGCAGAGGCAAAACTTTTACCTGTCTAAAATCTAGCTCAGCTTTTGTTTAAAGTTTCAACAAACATAACGTATAGCACACATGGTTCATGTGTTCCCAGCCAGACAATCCTCTTAGCAGCAAGCAGTCATACCTAGAAGGTACAGGAGTAATTATGACTAATCAATTTAGCAAATTAGAGACACCCAGCCAAGAATGTTAAAAATCAAGTAAATCTAATGCATGATTTTTATTTATTTATTTATTTTTTAAGATAAGCATGATTGTGTAATGAGAGGCCTGGACTTCACATGCTCCATGGCCATCTTGTGTTTGGACTTGGCATAACCCACAGCCATTTTGTATGCTCAGTCACCCTAAGTTTGAAACAAAACTATAGAGTCAAGAGAATTTGGCTTTGGCTTAGGCTTAGCCAGCTAGAGAAGTATCAGATGTAGCATTACTAACAGGGACAGATACAGTAAAATCACAGGTTCATGGGAATAGAAGGTCCATATTCGCAATAGAATACGCAAGCTAACCTTGAGTTTCTGAAAGTTTCTTACTAGTGTCTGTGTGAGTTTTTGTTAAAAGTTGCTTTTGCTGATAAGTAGAAATTAAAAGGTTTTGCTGTTGCTAGGAAAATGGTTTTAGCTCACTGGGGTTTATGCTTGGTGAAATTTATTTTATAGTCATGCTTTAATTAAAATAATTGGTGAAGGCATAAATAAGAGAAACCCTCATTTCAGCTATATAATGAGGGTCAAAAGACAAGCTCTTTGGAACATAACTCTGGAACACAGCTCAAGACCAGAGCTGCCAGAACTCTTAATCCCTGCAGGACCATACTGTGGAGCCCCAGATCAGTCATGATCCTGACTGGTCATCAAAAGAAGTCAGTCTGCTTTATTGGGAGTGTTGAGCATTAGATGCTTGGCATGTATATTCGGCTGATGAATTAATTTCTAATAAATACATGTACATGTTTAAGGACACTGTGTGAAGGCTCTTTCACTGGGAAAAGATTCCACTAACCCACAGAGGGGCATTGCAACCCAGCGCCCAGGGAGGGTAGGTGATGGGAGCCCTAAATTGTGCAGGGAACAGTTGTGTCCTGATGCCATTGTGAGTCTAGCTATGTGCTGACTGATTCCTGGTATCTATTATCTGAGTCTGAGTTTTCCTGACTCTTTTATGAATGTCAGCTGATGGAAGTATCTGCCTAAAGAAGGGGATAGGATGAAGTTTCGCTTCTTTTCTCAGAATGGACTGGAATTATCTAAAGATATAGCTGATAATTATCCATCAGTGCATGGATCTGATGATGCTCTAATATAAGAGAGAAATCCATCACTGAACTATGCCTGAATTGAATTGAGCCCTATATGTCTGTAATTGAAAACGAAGCTAGATCCAAATCCCCATCTAATCTCACCAGGTGTTTCACTGATAAAACATTTTGTAAATAAATTCAAAACTGCATAACCCTTAACATGGAACCCATTGCCCCAGGAGGTCATTGAGGCTAAGGATTTAACAAGATTCAAAACAGGATGCAATATTTGTAGGGATATGAAGAATAGAGTTTTCTGCTTTAATGAAAACAAAAAATTGGTAAGGGTTATTAAACTTTGTGCTTTATGGCTTAAGCCAAACTCTATCTATCAGGGAACAGAAGTAACCTATGCAGGGAGCAGATTATCCCACATCTGCCCACTGTGGGATTCTTACACTTTCCTCTGAATCATCTGGTGCTCCACTGTTGGTGCTAGCATACTGGACTAGAGGGACCTTGGGTCTGATCCAGTGTGACAGTTCCTATGTTTCTAACTATGTTTATAACCCAGCAGGGTAGATTACTTTCCTTCCTTTCAGGGATCCTAAAGGTAGATACCAGGCAGTTTACTGTGTGAAATCTCTGTCTGATTATACTAAAAAGTCCTTCAATGTTCAATGCTGCCATGCTGTTTTTCATAGGAATAGAGATTTGACTCTTTTCCTCTCCTATAATACTGTGGAGCACACTGTCTGCTGGTTAGTTACCAGTCTCTGTTACAAAGATGCTGCATTTTAGTTGTGTGTGTACATTCCCACACACCCCATTACTATTCTTTTGGGATGGAGAGTATATATCGACACATAGACTCTAATCTCCCTTGCAGTGATAACTCGATTGAAGTCAGTAAGGATCAGAGCTTCAAAAGAGCTCAGCTCCCATTTGGGCATCAAAGCAGGTGGTGAAATTTCTAAAAAGAGTCCAGCACCTTGGAGTCTGGTCCTTATTTAGGTGCCTACATTTGAACTCAGCTCTTTTGCAAATCGGGGTCCAGTTTTGGATGCTGAACACTTGAAAATCTGTTCTAGGGTGATACTACTGGTAGAAACAGAGTATGTGAGATCAGAATCAGGCCCATGGTTTGTAAAGAACTGTGGATTCCTTCAGAATGAAAGACGTTATAGAACTATAAAAAATAATATTTGATGTGGCCTTTAATGTAGACAGCAATTTATTGCATGCTTCTGAAAGATGTATGCTGTTTCTGCATGTGCAGTTCCCACTAGAATTTAGGAGAGTTACACAGAGGTATCCAAAAGATAATGAAGTGAAGTCGTTTGTATGAAATTGACTCCTCAGGTCACTGTGTCCAGTGTAGCAATTGCAGAGCAGTAACAAAACAGTTAATCCATCACACTTTCAGCAACAGTTTTCAAACTGTCAGCATATCGAATACGGTCACTGTGACAGCCTGTGCCTTTCTACCCCACCATTTCTAACAACCTGCTTTCTAAATTGTTCTCAGGGAGCTACTCTGTCCACTAGACTGCCTTGTTTACAAGGCTATCAACCAACTGTGATGTATTAATTGAGAGCACGATGTTAGGCTTCGCTGCCTGTGATTTCCAAAATAACAAATCTGTGGTCTGTAAGAGAACAGACTCCCTTTTCCATTGCCCTCCTGAGAGGAAAACTAGGTTGTCACATGTAACATTATTGATGCCTTTGCCTGTTGGAACTATACGCAAGGTTCCAGTGAGAGAGAAGCAAAACAATTAATGTGGGGTCAAATGGATCTGGGTATCTAATGGCAAGATACAGTAACAGAGTGGCAAAAGTTCCATAATCAAGCAGAAAGACTAATTGTTGGAAGGCATCATTGGGGGCATGCATTTATTTAATAGAATAAACAAAGTCTTGGACTTTACTCAATTTTCACTCAGTCCTTTCTCAAGCAAAACTCTCATTGACTTAAATGGGAATTGTGGGTGCTCAGCACCTCTCAAGATTTGGCCAGTGGCAGCTTTGGTTAGTAAGGACTGAGTAGAAATTAAATTGAATGAGGACTTCAGGATTTGAGCCCGAAGGTACCAATTTAATGGCTAGTGGTTTTGTTATGTCTTAATGTTGCCTGTAAGATCTTTATATTTGCGTTTGCCACATCTCAGGGTGGAAGCAAACATTTTAAGAATTTCACAGATCAGAGATAAAATGGCACAAAATCAACCATATATGTTATTTTATGTTTCTCATAATTTGATGGGGGTTTTTTTCAGCTTTGCCTTCAGCAGTTCAGTTTCTGACAAAACAGGTGTTGCTTGCTCACATTACTTGTTCTTTGATTGCCATATCACTGTCCACGCTCAGAAGAAACATTGCATCACTGCCTTTCCTGTGCCCTTGGTGTGGATCTGGAGGCTTACTTAGAACCAGGCCTCCACAGAACAGAGAGCATGAGCAGAGGGTCCCGTTGAGGAGCAATGACTTTTTGGTCTTCTTTAAAAACAATATTCTAATAAACATGGAAGCCTAAAATGTCCCATGTGTGTGACTGCTAAAGACCCAACCTCTTAAATCCTGGATTCTGCAGGCATCTTGAGACATCTGGTCCAATCCAATGGAGTTAAGGAAACAACAGATAGAACCTGTCCTTTGAATGGCTGAGTGTGAGAGGAGGAGTTTCCAAATAAATGCTTCTCTTTGTGCTTATCATTCTTTCCATCCTTTCCTTGCAGGTGATGGAACCAAAGAACCATCGTTCAGAGAGGACTGAGTTGAGAACTGCACACATCTGACAGAAGGTATCAGAGGAACCTGGGGCTGTATTAATGGAGCTGAAATTTAGATACAGCAATGGCAATATCTATCACTTTATTCTTTGCCATTTTGCTTCTGGTAGGTGCATCATAATTATGTTGGGGTGCAATATTTATTTCTAGGATAACACTAAATTATTATTTTTTCTATACCCATTTAAGGCAGTGGTAAAAATCACTGCAGCTTTTCTTTTGCAGCTGAGATTTTTCAGGGTGAATTGAGTTAAGACAACGCTGAGTACATCTGAAAATCTTATACTTAAAGGGCATCTTCATTTCCAAAAACAGATGTCCACAGATGACATTACTTTAAACACTGAAGCAGGAAAAGCATTCATTTGCCATTTGGACCTACTGATTGCAACCGAAAAAGAACATAGTCCACATTTGTTTAATGTGAGAATGGGCACCAAATTATATAAAAGGCAAAAAGTATAAAATAAGGCATTGTACTGTGAAATGCATCAAGTGACAATTACATCCTCCGCACTTGACCATTTTATTCAAAGCTACTGGGCATGTGTAATAAAGTAATTGTTACCAAGAGAGTGAACAGAGAGCTGCCAAATTAATTAGAAACCATTAAGAAAATATTCAGAAATAGTTTAGCTATCTAAGAACACAATCTTGCAAGGTGCTGAGTCTAGATTCAGCAAAGTACTTAAGTATGTGCTTAAATGTAAGCATGTGTGTAGACCTATTGATTTCAAGGGAACTACATACTTAGTTGAAATTAAGCATATGCTCACATTCTTTGCTGCATCGGGACCAGAATTCTCTGGATTGAGCCATTATGTTGCTAGTGTGTGAGTAGGAACAGAAAAATAGGACCAATATGTGATTACAATTCTAGAATTAGCTATTCTGCATTCAATTAAATAGTGTACTGTACACAGCATGCCTCTGTAAATTGTCATTGGAAAACAATTTATGCATCACTGTTATTCTGAGTATCATTTCTTAATTTACTCTGTCAAAGGGTAGCTGATTCTGTGAAGGTGTCAGGAGCCCAGCCTCTCTCTGACAGGCTCAACTGGGGGAATGAGCCAACTCAGCTCCACCTGGGAGTTATTAACTCATTGAGTAACTGGGAGGTAGTTAATTAGGCTAGGAAGCAGCTGGGCATGATAAAAGGCTACAGATCTCAGTTAGAGGGAGAATTCTGAGAAGAACGGAAGCTCTAGACTAGGGAAGATCCCAGAGATCCTGAGCCAAACAGGAAATCTGGGTTAAGAAGAATGCTAGTTCTGAAGTCAGAGAGTCTCCTAAGGTGCCGACCAGGTCAGGTGACCTGGAAGAAGAGCTTCACAAAAGGGGAGGATTCTAGTGAGATAGCTATAATGTGCTCACCTAGTATTTGGAGGAATCTTTGAGAGACCTCCACAGATCCCAACATCAGAGGAAGACTCCACGCAGGTAGCATCAGAAGACCCGAGGTCAGAGCATCTAGATGAGGCACCTAGATGAAATCAAGACGTGTGATAGACAGACTGGGACTGAGTCCCTCAGCCAAGAAGTTGAGATATAAAGGTGTCATGTATGCCTGTGGGAGACTTTCTGTTAAATAAAGGAAACTCTCTGGGGAGGGAGCTCTTTAATTCCCAAAGCTAGTCTGGAGGTGTTTATAGTTTGGGTGGAGGGAAATCAAAGCAGAACTTACCTGCAGTTCCAGATCTGACTGCAGAGAGGCATGCCAGGGTGACTTTCACACCAGAGTCTAAGCATGTTAGCAACCTTCTTTGGTTTCATTTTTATAATTAGAGCAACTTTGTGCATCAGGGCCTTTTATATTTTTTCAAAGACTGAATGAAGGGGCTGGGGGGACAGGCTAGCCCAGCAAGAAATTAGACTGCCCAGTAATGATATATGAAATGCATAGTGCAGCTAGCTCCAGTGCCTTGGTTGTACTGGTTTAGAGACTGCCAAAGAAAAATAGTGCCGAGACCAGTCCAACTACCATTGAAGTCAACAGGAGTTTTCCATTAACTTCAATGGTACTTGGATCAAGCCCTAAGAAATGTTTCAGCACTTCTCCCTAGGCTTCTCCATGCCTCTCTTGAAGCCCTTGAGATTCTCTATCCTGCATTTACCAAGCTTTATGCCTTCTATGTTGGAAGTTGCATCACAGTCCCTGTCCCCCCAGATAGCGAAAAGGCCTTCTGGTGAGCTCCCCAACTCCATTCCTTCATCCTCCAGTGGCATTAGGCAGACCTGGAGGGGATAAATATCAGGAACTGAGGCCTTGTCTTCAGTGGTAAGAAAAGTGTTTTTAGCATGTTAGCTAATATGTTAAAGCAATTTGTATTTTTCATGTGTTAGCTGGGAGGGGTGAAACCTGGGGTGGGTGTAGAGTTTCCTTGAGTCACTAACACATGTTAAACCTATGACATGCTGTCACCACTAGGTTTGTAACATGTTACCTAATGTGTGTTTAAAAACACACCTTGTTTTTTTCTAGTGTAATACAGATGAGGTAGAAAAGATTAAAAGCTCAAGTGTATTGGTCTGAGGACAAAACTACTACAGGGGAATAGGATGTTAACTGG
The DNA here is from genome assembly GCF_965140295.1 of Lepidochelys olivacea. Taxonomy (NCBI): domain Eukaryota; kingdom Metazoa; phylum Chordata; order Testudines; family Cheloniidae; genus Lepidochelys; species Lepidochelys olivacea. The sequence continues at coordinate 171,720,082 of NC_140412.1, read as the reverse complement.
GTAGCAAGTGAACACACATAGGAAGTACAGAAAATTTGTGTTGCATTTCTGTAAATGAAAGAATGGTATATGGTAGATGGAAAGAATGCTAACCTCTGATCCGAAATTAAGACAAGCTGAATTTTGCTTTTCTCTGCATAATCTTTGTTAAACTGGGACAGGAAGTCACAGGTCTCCTACACGATTGCACAGTGCATTCCCACTAGATCTTTAGCCTTATCCTTCTACTATAAAATGTTTGGGAAGTAGGTCAGAAATATCTTGAAGTCAGAGCTGCAAGTTGATGCCACATTGGGCTTCATATTTGGTAGCTGATCACACATTAATCTTTAATGGCTGAAATCTTAATCTTTGACATTTTATATTAGTAGGTCAAACAGAGCTGGCTACTGGTCTGTGGTATCCTGTTTTCTACTGTTCTTTCACCCACGGAGAGCGGATGTTTTTTCCACATAAAACTTAAAGCTTGATCCATATATTGTGAAATGATTGAGGCAAAAGGTGATGATTCACAGGGTGAATAACTAGCAGTATTTCTATCTAGCATCTGACCTTTATATCCATCTGTCCCAGAGAAGCACGTCTTGGAGAAAAAGAAAAATGCATTCTGGATGGGGGCTTATATCATGTGACTTACCATGTAATATGATGTAATGTAACAGAAGAGGAAAATGTGTGGGCTTATATCTCAGAATCATAGAATATCAGGGTTGGAAGGGACCTCAGGAGGTCATCTAGTCCAACCCCTGCTCAAAGCAGGACCAATCCCCAATTTTTGCCCCAGATCCCTAAGTGGCCCCCTCAAGGATTGAACTCACAACCCTGGGTTTAGTAGGCCAATGCTCAAACCACTGAGTTATCCCTCCCCCCATACACAGACATACATACCTTTTTGTCACGGTAAGAATGAATCACCGGTGTTTAATAACCAATGATATAGTAAAATATCTGTGGGCAATTTAATATAATCATTTTGTTGCCCACATATACAAACATAGTTGTACTTCTCAGCTAAGGCACACAACAACCATCACATTGCCTCCACAGAGATGCACCACTGCCCATGTATCCTTTCCTGAACAGTCTCAGAATGGTACCACAGAACACTGATTCTATAGTTTGTTTTGTACATGTAAGTCTCCAGTGTACACTGTGGCTTGTCATCACACGAATGTTTTCTTGTTTTCCATAAGTGCTCTACCCCCTTATGATGACGGTTCAGGCATTCTGGCTGCTGTGGCCCTGGATACAATAGAACAGTTTGTCATGGATGGACAAGGCAGTCTATTTTCCTGATTGATTTCAGGCCAGAGTTGCTATCAGGGCAGAGTTAGGGCAGTTTGGAGTAGGGAGGTAAACACTCAGGGCAGACCTACCCTATCACTTAAGTCGATATAACTTACATCACTCAGGGGTGTGAAAAGGCACCCCCCTGGGCGACACAAGGTACAGAGACCTAAGAGCTGTCCATACCAGTGCTATGTCGGCGGGAGACACTCTCCCACCGACATAGCTTCTGCCTCTCATGGAAATGGAGTAATTGTGCAGATGGGAGACAGCTCTCCTGTCGGCACAGAGCATCTTCACCAGACACACTACAGCAGTGCAGCTGCACCCATGTAGTGCTTCTAGTGTAGACTGGTCTGCAGTTTACCAAGTAAATAGGAGTAGTAATACCTCACAGACATGGGAGGCTTAATTAATATTTATAAGGTACTAAGGGCTGCTTTGTAACTTTACAGCCCTGTTGAAGTAAGGGGTAGCATGTAACTTCATCACCCACAGTCACAATCTGGTGCTTCCCCCTTGTTTGGGGAAGTGTGGGGGAGAAAAGTAAGCTGTGCCAGCCTTTTTTGCTGGTGCAGACTATTTCCCTCCACTGGTCCAAAGCAGAGGTTCAGGCCAGTGCATTGGGGCAGTGGAAGCGGGCCCTTTCAATCCCTGCCCACTTGTGGGGGATAGAGATTATCAGCCTTGTGGTGGTGGCTCTTTCCACGGTGCAGGCTCTGGCAAAGTGCGTAGCTTGTGCAGAGTGTAAGTCGTCTCCTGAAACCTCTTGCTCCCCTTGTATGTGAGCCTTAAAAGAACACAATGTCCTATTAGATTTGAAATACCAACTAAACTGGAGTTGTGGTCAGAAGCTTTATCTTGATTGCAGTAGTATCGTCCCACATAGCACTCGCAATATCTGCTGCAGTTGAGGAGAGAGATGAACATATTGAACCCTACTAAAATGCATATTGATGGACTCAACAGATCCTACATGCAATGAAATGTACTTCTACCCATCTATGCATTATATCAAAATGGTAAGATCGAAAAAGAGCAACACCCTACCGCAGCCCTGACCACAGATTTCAATGTTTGCTTTGTGAAACACAAACAAACAAGAAGCTGTTAATCTACCCAAGCTATAAAGAATGCATATAGTGCAATCTTTGTTCAACCTATTGAATAGGTGAGGGGAAAGGACTGGCAGGAAATACATGGATTTATTTTATTTTATCTTATTTTATTTGCTCTAAGATACTGTAGCTGAACATTAGTGAGGGCTCCAAGTAAAGAATATACCTTCTACACAAGTAGAGAGAGATGTTTGCTTTTTAAAGTGGTAGTTAGATAATTGAAGAGAACCTTTTGAGAATTTAAAAAAAAAAATGGCTGGATTCAGGGAAGGGTATCAGCTAATAAATGAACAAAGAGGAATATTATTAAGCTATAAGGCAATATCTTTTTTTTTCCTCCTTCAGCTTATTTCTTGACAATAGCCAAGTCTTTCTTCTCTTTTTCAGAATGCACTTCATGTACCATTTGGGCTTGGTAATAGTTAATGAGCCCATCTCTATGGAAATGTACTCTGTGTTCACATGCTTTCTGATGTGTGGATTCACCATGGCATAATAAATGCAGGAAATAAATCCATCGAAAGGTATTCTGCCTTTCCTTTCACAGTATTTTTGTCCCGGTTTAGATTTATATAAGACTTTTGATGGATCCTGAGAATTCAGCCAACACCAGGAGCTGGAGTATAGAGTTTAGCCATACTCATGAGCAGGAGGTATTGTGGGAGCTCTGGGATGAATAGTGCTTCTCTGGCACGTTGCATTGCCCTATAATCCAGCTTCCTCATTGCCTGTCCCTGTACTTCCCTCAACTTGGCAAATGCTATTGGCCCTGGGACTGACACAGTGTGTACAAAGTGTATAGTACATGCTCCCTCCCTCCTTTGCATGCACATGTCAGTGCCAGGGACAATCTGGGGCTACTTGTTTAATGTTTGTTTTTCCCCTCAAAAGGGTATGTGTGTGTTTTAAAGACACATTCTCTCAATTCCAGCTAAAAAGTTGTTTGCCACTGCATGTGAGGGTTTCTTCTTTTTTTTTTTTTACTATGTTAGAAATTCACTAAGAGATTTTCTATAATATCTGATAATAACTATTTCAGTGCTGCCTGATACTGTGCATTGAACAAGACACTGCCAGTGTTTCTCCTTGGGCCAGTCAGGAAGTGCTGACGTTCCCATGAAACACTGGCACTTCGGGGAAATGCTGCTACTTTCCATGGCTGCATGAAACTGAGATGGAGAGCAGGAAATAAAGGGGCTTAAGTGAGAAATGCAGTAGCTGTGTAAAATCAATTTTTAAAATGTGTTCTATTGGACAGAGGTAGAAATTATTTTGCAGCACTTAATAAATGAATGGCCACTTACCAAGCATATATACCATGGAATGTAGCACATATTGCTACAACATATTAAAGTATATCATATGAAAGAAACTAGTAACTACTCAGGGTCAATCCTGAGCAGGGAAAGGCCCTAGCCACCCATTGCTTCATCCCACATAATCAACACTAAGTGAGAGGAGACCATCTGGTTTAGAGTCTTGGCCCTACATTCCATATTCAGGGTCAAATTTTCAAAGATATTTAGATGCCTAAAGATGCAGTAGGAGTTTTGAAATTTTCAATCAATGGGAGTTAAGTGCTTTTGAAAATCCTACTAGGCATGTATTTGCATCTGTAGGTATCTAAATATTTTTACAAATCTGGTCTCAGTGTCTCAGTTCACAATGTCACACAATGTTTTAATCAGGTTTTGCTACCTTACAAAGACATGGCCCTTGTAAATCTTCATGAAGCATATTCAGACATTGATTTAATTTAAATCAATAACTGCATTTTATAGATCCCATTCCTCTAAAAAGAAACACAGTAAGTATGTTTTTATGCACCAAGCATGATCTGAGCCCATCAGTGAAACTCTGCTCTCCTTTCCCGCTAACTAGAAGAGGAGGTCTTCTGGCACTGGGGAGTGTACATGACACCTCCAAAAACTAATGTGCTATCAACAGCACCCTCAAATGCATTGCATACAGAGCATGGAGGGAGGCACTGGTGAATAAGGCTTATCTACACTCAATGCTGGCACTGATATACTTTAGTTACATACACACATGCATGCCCCGATAGGATACTGTACATAGTGTGAAGCCACACCATGGTTCTAATTACACAGACTAGCACAACCGTTGCATTATGAATGAGGCAGTTGAAATACAAAATGTAAGGCCCACTTCTGCTCTTAGCTATATGGGCATGACTCCCATTGACTTCAGTGGAGTTACTATGGATTTACACTGGTGTAGGGGAAAAGAGAGCCATGAATTTGATTTAAAATGACACAATACTTTACTCAAAAAGAGATGAATGTATTTTCTTTTAATGTGGGCTCACTTGTGCTATTTTGACACAGCCCTGCACTGTGACACTGTGTGGAGTCCCACCACCTGAGGTGCAGCCCCAAAGGCATTCTGAAACTCCTTGATGCACAGAGGCCTTATATACATTGCTATTCCCCTTGAAAGAGCACAGCCCTTCTCCCAGTCCCCTCACAGCACAGCCAGCCAGCTCTGTGACCAGCTAATGTGGAGATGATGCTAAGGCTCCAGCCACCTTCTGCTCGCCAGGGGAGCTGAGAGGGGGAAGTCCCTGCACTCAAGGGCTACCATTCTGCCAGCCCTTTCACAGGTCACACAGCAGGGTGTAGGTGATTCTAGTGTTTGGTATAGGAGTCTTGCCTAGTGGTTGGAGCAGACTCAGTGGGGAGAACTGGAGTGGTGGCCAGGAGACAAGCCAGTGGCTGTAGCCAGGAGTTCTAAGGCAGATAAAGACTAGGGCTGGAACAGGAGCAGGTGTGAGTTGGAGCAAGGGCCAGTACAGGAAGCAGGCATGGAACGCATTGAACAGCTACTATGCTGCTGTTTCTGCAACTCTTGAATAGTGAGGTGTAGGATTTTCTGTCCAATCAGGGAGCATAATCTCTTAGAGGGGGTTTATTGGGTCCAGGCAAGATCACTGGGTTGCTAAGCAACTGTACCCAGAGTCAGCTCTGTTCCTGAGAATACCGTTCCCCATTCCTGAGAGCTCCTCCTAGCGATGGTCCTGGGTAGATCAGGGTGTCTTTGGTGAAATTCCTGAAGGATATTAGGAGCATGAACAGTTTCTTCTGGTTCCCAGGATCATTCCTCTGGCCTGTACACCCTTCCCATCTGTTAAATACTGGAGATTGCTCCAGCGCATCGGGTATTGAGCACCTGATGGACTTCAGATTCTTCCTGCCCATATACAATTAGTGGGAGTGGAGGAGGATCTGGTCGGTGAAAGCATTGTTAATGAACAGTTTGAGGAGAGAAACATGAATAGTGGGATGAATGTTGAGGGATTCTGAGAACTGAAACTTGAAGGCAACTTGGTTAATTTGATCAGTGATCCAAAAAGGACTCGGGCATTGGTGATTATACTTACCCAAAAGACAGTCCATTTTCAGGTTCTGAGTTGAGCTAAACCTTATCCTCTGCTTCAAGGTTAGGGGTGGCCTGTCACTTTCTTTCTACATAATACTTGTGAGTTTCTTTAGTGGCAAATATGAGTTCCTGGTGCATTTGCTAGAGGTGGAGGACTAGGTCCATGGCTGCTGGGATGGCAGAGCCCTCACACAGATCTGGATGGAATCGGTGAGGGTGAAAAACAAAATTTGTGAACAATGAGGTCTGCTGTGTTGAAGTGTGGATTGAGTTGTACACAGACTCAGCCAAACACAGAAATAGGAGCCATTCATCCTGATGGAAATTCAGAGAACAACAGAGAGACTTCCTGAGGGTTTGATTGACTCTTTCAGATTGGCTATCAGTCTGTGGATAGAAAGAAACTGTCAAGATGAGAAACTGAGAAGGCAAAGAAATTCCTGGCAGAACTGAGAAACACAGTGAGATCCTTGATCTGAAATGATACACATTGGCATGTTGTGGTGCTGAAAAATGTGCTCCAGGAAGGTTTTCATGCTTTCATGGGCAGATGGCATGATGCAGCATGGAATTACATAAGCCATCTTGGTCAGGAGGTTCAATACAGTCTGGATAACTGAGTGCCTTTGGGAGCACAGTAACTTCACTATAAAGTCCATTGAGAGGGTGGACCAAAGGAAGCAGAGGCGAGGAGTGGGGTGAAGAAGGCCTGCAGATTTTCTCATGGTTTCTCCATGCAGGCATAGAGATTGCATGACCTAACATAGTTTATAACATCAGTTTGTAGGGTTGGCCACCAGAAATATCGAGTGATCTGGTTCCAAATTTTGAATTGGCTGAAATGTCCTGCCATGGATGAGTCATAACTCAACCTTAGCACCTAAAGCCAGGAGTTGCCCTTGGGAATGTGCAGATGATCTCCATGATAAAAGAAGTCTTGTTGCAAATGAAAACTTGAATCTGGGGAAGTACTTAGAGTCTGGAAGATTGGAACCACAAAAAGGTCACTTGGAAGGAAAGAACAGCTAATGGTCATCACGTGACTAGTGCTGGTCCCACGGACAAAGTGGGAAGTACTAAGACCAGTGGCATGAGCCTCCTATCCCACTTCATAGTCCTCAGCATTGTGGGACAAAGCATCCACCTTTCAGTTCTTAGTTCCAGGATGGTACATAACTGTAAAGTCAAACTGGGAGAGGAAAAGGGCCCAGCAAATCTGATGCTGGTTGAATGATCATGTTGTCTATAGATGCTCCACATTCTTGTGATCTGTCCAGACTTGTATAAGGGTGTGGGCCCTCTCAAGAAGATGGTGCCACTCTTCAAAAGCAGCCTTGATGGTTAGGAGCTCCTGGTCCCATATATCATAAGTTTGAAATCTGTTTCCAAGAAAAAAGGCTCAAGGACAAAGCAACTGGTGAGGGCCTGTAAATTGCAAGAGAACCAGGCCTATTGCAAAGTCTGAGGTGTTGGTTTTGACTATGAAGGCATTTGGGAGGTCCAGATGGGTCAAAACAGGGGTAGAAATAAATTCAAGCTGTTGAAAACTGCCTGCATGTCAGTGAACCAGGTGAAATTAGTTCTCTTCTTGAGGAAGGGCTTGTTATAGGAGCAATAGAGAATCCTTAGAAGAATTGCAGGTAAAAATTTGGAAATCTGAGAACCGCTGCACTCCATGTATATTCGATGATGCTTTCCACTTGGTGTCATAAATATAAAGGGAAGGGTAACCACCTTTTTGTATACAGTGCTATAAAATCCCTCCTGGCCAGAGGCAAAACCCTTTCACCTGTAAAGGGTTAAGAAGCTAAGATAACCTCTATGGCACCTGACCAAAATGACCAATGAGGAGACAAAATACTTTCAGATCTGGAGGTGGGGGGAACAAAGGGTTTGTCTGTCTGTGTGATGCTTTTGCCAGGAACAGATCAGGAATGCAGCCTTACAACTGTTAGTTGGTAAGTAATCTAGCTAGAAATGCGTTAGATTTCCTTGCATTTAGTGGCTGGTAAAATAAGCTGTGCTGGATGGAATATATATTCCTGTTTTTGTGTCTTTTTGTAACTTAAGGTTTTGCCTAGAGGGATTCTCTATGTTTTAAATCTAATTACCCTGTAAGGTGTTTACCATCCTGATTTTACAAAGGTAATTCTTTTACCTTTTCTTTAATTAAAATTCTTCTTTTAAGAACCTGATTGATTTTTCATTGTTCTTAAGATCCAAGCATTTGGGTCTGTGTTCACCTGTGCAAATTGGTGAGGATTCTTATCAAGCCTTCCCCAGGAAAGGGGGTGTAGGGCTTGAGGGGATAGTTTGGGGGGAGATGTCTCCAAGTGGGCTCCTTCCCTGGTCTTTGTGTAAGACGCTTGGTGGTGGCAGCATACTGTTGAAGGACAGGCAAAGTTTGTACCTTGGGGAAGTTTTTAACCTAAGCTGGTAAAAATAAGCTTTAGGGGGTCTTTCATGCAGGTCCCCACATCTGTACCCTAGAGTTCAGAGTGGGGAAGGAACCTTAAAACTTGGTAATGGCTCTAATCATAGAATCATAGACTTTAAGGTCAGAAGGAACCATTATGATCACCTAGTCTGACCTGCACAATGCAGGCCACAGAATCTCACCCACCCACTCCTGTAACAAACCTCTAACCTATGTCTGAGCTATTGAAGTTCTCAATTGTGGTTTAAAGACTTCGAGGTGCAGAGAATCCTGCAGCAAGTGACCCGTGCCCCACACTGCAGAGGAAGGCGAAAAACCCCCAGGGCATCTGCCAATCTGCCCTGGTGGAAAATTCCTTCCCGACCCCAAATATGGCAATCAGCTAAACCCTGAGCATGTGGGCAAGACTCACCAGCCTCACCAATCTCGTGGGTGTCCATGGCAAGTCCTGCTAGAGAGATGACATAGCCCAGAAACTCCCATGGTATCCTTGTCAAATTCACATTTCTCAGGTTTCCCATAAAGTTGATTTTGACAAAGCCAATTAAGAACTGTGTGCATGTGGTAGTCATGGAGTACCTGATTCTCTGAAAAAATAAGAATATCGTCAAAGTAGATAATCATAAATTGTTTGAGGATATTGCTGTAGATGTCATTCATGAAATGCTGGAAGATTGTGGGGGTATTACGTAGACCAAATGCAGGTTTGAAATGCAGTCTTTCAGACTGGGCTCTTGTGTTTCCTGATCCAGAGGTGGGCTGTACCTTGGCCAGGTACTCTGCTGCAATGTGCCCAGGCATCCCACAATGAAGGCACAACTCCAATGTTGACAACAATTCTTTTTAGTCAGCAGACAGGTGGGGCTGTGCTCATCAGTTTGAAGTCTAGTGAGGCAACTGGGGCCCTGGAAGATGAGAGTTCTGGCCAGTGAGGTTTATCTGGCGTGTTGTTTTTCTTGGGCTCTTTCCAGTACCCGATCACCAATCCTAATACAGGCTCCCAGGCTTGGTCAAGGTTCCACCCATGCTAATTCACCTTTAATAGAGTTGTTGAGTCTCTGCCTGAAGTAGCGTTGCTGCCAGACCTCATTCCAGTGGTTCTGCAGCCAGACATGGAAATTCTGCTGCATATTTGGTGGCAGACCTGGGAACCTGCTGGAGGGCATAGAGAGCAGCTTCTGTGATACATTCTCAGTTAGGATAATCGAAGATGCCCACTATTGCTTGTTCAAAGTTCTCTAAGTGTTCAAAGAAAGGACTGGACCCCTCCAGGAATGGGGATGCCCATTTAAAGACCTCTACAGTGAGCAGACTAAGTACTAATCCCACTCTGGACTGATCTGTAGGGTACAACTGTGGCTGCAAATTGGTGATGACATTGGCTTAGGAACCTGCAAAATTTGGCATGATCCATCCCCACTGAACTTATCAGGTAAAGGGAGCTTGGGCTTATGGAAAGGATGCGAGAGTTGTGGGGACAGAAGACGATGCTGGGGCTTTTACCTGGACCTATAGGGATACATTCCTGTCATGTAGCGCAGCGACCTAAGCCTACAGTTCCTGTAGGACCCAACAACATATGAGAAGATGGGTTGGGCTCCTGTTGAGGCCCTTCCAGAGTGAAGCTCCATGCTGTGGGACGAAGTCAAACTGTGACACGCTGGGGTGTAGGTTGTGGGAAGTAGTGGTCAGAACAGGAGTCTGACCTAGTGGTCAGAACAGAACCAAAGGGCAGAACTGGAGTTGTGGTCATGAGACAAGCCAATGGTCGGAGCCAGGAGTTCTAAGGAAAGTGGGGACTAGGGCTGGAACAGTTGAAGGCATGGGTTAGAGCAAAGGCCAATACAGGAAGCTGGTTAGACACAGCTGTGGGTATGAAACGCATTGAGCAGTCACTGCTGTTGCTACAAGGCTTAAATAGGATTCTGTTGGCCATTCTGTCCAATCAGGGAGCACAGTCTCTTAGTGGGGGTTTATTGGGCCAAATCGATCTCCTTGAGTTGCTGTGCGACCACTCTCAGAACCACCTGAGTTCCTGACAGGGAAGCCATTTACTCCCTTCCCCCCACACAATGCACCTACATAAGGCCCTTATGGCCAATCAGTGACACTTACCCACATTAGATACTGAGCAGCTTTCATCCATATGAAGTGCAGGATTTCTGAGTGTGACTTAAAACATCAAAACCTGCTGAAATTAAAATATATCTTGGTATTTTTAAATTCTGCACAGGTTGCTTTGCAGGTCAAACTTGCCCTGCAGAGAGTAGTTAATAAGGTTTTCCCTAGACTAATAGCTAAGGAAGGGCCATAACCCAATAAACATTTAAACCATTATGCTAATAATGATAACTAAGGCACTTTATGCAACAAAAAAAGTGTGTTGGCCTTTGCTGAAAAGAAAGAACAGTCCAAGACTATTTTGAAGGTTCGTTTGTTTATTGCTGATGATTCAAAACAAGAATTATCTGATGGAGCTCCATAAGTATTAGAGAGACCCTGGGACTGATGAGACTGCCAGAGAGAGCAATCACTTGTCACTGCATTGAACTTTGAGAGAACCTTCCTTCATTGCCCATTTGATGACTCCTACAATGTACAAATTCCATTATGCAGATGTGAGTCACCTATTCTGATGCCAGGATTCACCTGTGGTATTAAACCATAATGAAAAGAAGCCAAGCAGAGTGACAGGAACAAAAAAAAAATTGTAGAAAACATTCCTTTGAAAATAAGAATTCCACTCTTTTAGTAACATACATATTGAGTAGTACCTTGCTCAGCCAAATGTCCCACTGAAACCAGTGGGGCTAGTCATGGAGTAAATTAATAGTGGGTGAAATCCTGGCTTCACTGAAATTAGTGGCAAGTTTGCCACTGACTTCGTTCATTTAAGGGTGCCTTCTCATCAATTTAATATGACTAATGTTCCAACTCACTAATTCTCTACCCTGGGTTCTAAATAGGATTGCCAGGTGTCCAGTTTTCGACCAGAATGCCTGGTCGAAAAGAGACCCTAGCGGCTCTGGTCAGCACTGCCAACTGGTCTGTTAAAAGTCTGGTCGGCGCTGCTGCGGAGCTAAGGCAGGCAAGTCCCAACCTGTCCTGGAAGTGTGCTGTGCCCCAGAAGCAGCCACCAGGTCCAGCTCCTAGGTTCAGGGGACACGGGACTCTGTGCACTGTCCCTACCCCGAGCACTGGCTCCGCACTCTCCTTGGCCAGGAAGCGCAGCCAAGGAGAGCTGGGGGGTGGTGCCTGCAAGCAAGAGCAGTGTGTGGAGACTCCTTCCCCCCTCCCCCTCGCCGCCGCCTAGGATTTGGACCTGCTGGCCGCTTCTGGGGTGCAGCATGGGGCCAGGACAGGCAGGGAGCCTGCCTTAGCCCCACTACACTGATAACTGGGATCTGCTGAGGTAAGTCCAGGCCCCAAGCCCCAGCCCTGAGCCCCACCAAAACCCAGAGCCTCCTCCTGCACCCCAACCTTCTCATGCCTGGCCCCACCCCAGAGCCTGCACCCCCAGCTGGAGCCCTCACTCCCCACATCCCAACTCCTTGCCCCATCCCAGAGCCCCCTCCCACAACCCAAACCCCTCATCCTCAGCCCCGCCCCAGAGCCCATACCCCCTCCTGCACCCCAACCCCCTGTCTCAACTCGGAGCCCTCTCTCACACTCTGAATCCCTTGGCCCCACCCCCTTCCTGGAGCCCCCTCCTGCACACCAACCCCCTCATCCCCGGCCCCATCCCAGACCCCTTAACTCTACCTGCACCTCACACCCCTGCCTTAACCTGCAGTCCTCTCCCACATTCTGAATCCCTCGGCCCGACCCCCCCAGCCTGGAAACCCCTCCTGCACCCCAAGCCCTTCAGCCCCAGCCCATAACCCTCACCCCTTCCCGCATTCCAACCCCTTCCCTCAACCCACAGCTCCCTCTGCACTCTAAATCCCTTGCCCGCCTCCAGCCTAGAGCTCCTTCCTGCCCTCCAAACCCCTCATCCCTGGCCCAACCCGAGAGCCCGTACCCCATCCCACACCCCAACCCCCTGCCTCAATCCGCAGCCCACTCCCACTTCTCAATCCCTCTGTCCCACCCCGCAGCCTGGAGCTCCCTCCTGAACCCCGCAGCCCTCACCCCCTCATGCACCCCAACTCCCTGCCTCCGCCCAGCACCCCTCCCACACCCTGAACCCCTCATTTCTGGCCCCACCCCAGAGCCCGCAACCCCAGTTAGAGCCCTCACCCCTCACACACCCCAACCCCCTGTCCCAGCCCAGTGAAAGTGAGTGAGGGTGGGGGAGAGCGAGCCCCCAAGGGAGAGTGAGTGGGTGGCAGGGCCTCAGGAAAGGGTAATGAATGGGGGGCAGGGCCTCGGGAAGGGGTGGGGTAGGGGTGGGGCCTCAGGGAAGGGGTGGGGCTAGGCTGTTGGATTTTGTGCGATTAGAAAGTTGGCAACTCTAGTTCGGAAGGGGGAAGGTATTTATGGATGAAGAAAGGTAGGGGGAATGGGAAGTGAAAAGGAGGAGGACAGGGCAGTGTTGTCCAACATGGGTGATTTTATCGTGACTCTCTGGACATTCCGGGGTTTTTCTAAAAGCCCCAGCCCTTGGAATCATTAATTATGAAACAAAATCTCTGTTTTCAGTTTTCTTTAAAAATAAGTTCCTAGTCCCCAAAAAGTTGGACAATGGGGCACAAGTGTCACCTAAAGGCTCAGGAAAAAAAGTAGGTGCAAAAAAAAAACCCCAAACCAAAAACAAACAACAAAAATACCAACTCAAAGGGCTTAAAAATCTTGAGATTAAAAAAAAAATTATACCAATCTCATGATTTTTTGTATATTGGCAATAATAAAATTGCTAATGATAGTTAGCCCGGGGAATGTGTGGGCCAAGAGAGGAAAGATGGATTTATGCATCCCTAGGAAGAAGTGCACCTAGCATCACCGAGATAATTTTGTTGATCTGCTGCTTCTCTTTACCCCCATCCTTTGTGCATCTCTGCCAAATTAGACTGTACTCTATCCAGGACAGGGACTATTTCTTCCTATCCGGCTAAGTGCTCAGCACTTTTGGGAACTGTACAATAACTAATAACAACACAGCAACATTATAGTTGTAATTTTTTGTACGCTGTGATCATGTCATGTTTTAAATATTCTGACATATTTTTGCATTAAAAATTCCTTTCAGATGGTCATCGGTATCCCAGCTCACTGCAGTCTTGCTTCACATCCCCATCGTACTTTCTATAGTATTGTTCTACTTTACATTTTCTTATTGGTTATATATCTGTTGCGGTTCAAATACAAGACAGAACAAGGCTTTAAGCAAGCAAGCAGGCTGGTCTGCCAACGGGCTGGTTTCCTGTTAGCTTTCCACCCTCTCTTTTATTCTTTCTCTCCCCCCACGCATTACATACTCCAACAGATAAAAGGAATACACTGGCTTTGTTTAATATTCTTATTTACCAATATCTATCTACCGCATTCCTTGCTCTCGGGCCTTGAGCCCAGTCCTGGGAGGCTTCCCATGGTTCATGTCATCTGGGCGAGATTCCAAGGTTCATGCCCTTGAGAGGAGCCGTGTGTTCACTGCTCCTACACAACACTCCGGGTGTGCCCTGAATGTTGCCAAGTGCATGAGCCTTGCATGAATGCTACATATATCTTTGGCTTTAATTACATTGTTGTGTGGCAACAGAATCAGGCTATGAGTCCTTTATATACGGAACTGAACGCTGTTTCATTATCCTATATATATATATAATATAATATTAGATTATAGGTCAGATTCTCCGGTAGTAGAAATCAGTGAATTTTGTTGACTGGCCCTGTATATAAATAAGATGATGATAGAGTGCATATGACCAGTTGCAGAGCCTGATCCACCTTTCATTGAACTCAATGACAATTTCACATTGATGTCAATGGCAGTTGCACCTGGTACAATGGGACTGAATTTTATCTGCTGTGGCTCAAGATATACAATAAACTACATGGGTAATAATCCATAATTCTAGCTATTGCAGGGGCATGCACAAGGGGGGCAAGTAGGAGCACGCCCCCGCCTCCCAGTAATCAGCAAGGGATGCAGTACTCCCCCTGCCCTGGGGATGCGGCTCTCTCCCCACTTCAGCTGGGGCTGGGGGAGTCCTCTCGTCCCAGGGGCTGGGTGGGGATGGGGGGCAGCAAGATCCTCCCGGGGCTAAGGCAGGGAGCAGACAGGGGGCAGTGAGCTACTCCTGGGGCCAGGGATGGGGAGAGGGGAGAGCGAGCTTCTGTGCCCCCACCAAGTGGTCAAATTTAAACTCCTGCGCATGCCCCTGAGCTATTGTTACAGGAGAACCTCAATATTTTAATTTCCTGATTCTTGAATGCTTTAAATTGCAACCTTAGTGTTAATTAATATAGACTGTGTATTAATAAACAAATGCATATATTGTATTTATCTATTAAACATGCACACTTAATATGTTTTTCTTCATGTCTCTCTCTGTGATCTGTAGATAGATATTTTCAAGAATTAACCAAAAAAGAGATGATGATGATGAAGAAACAGAAGAGGGACATGCAGTTTACTTCTGTATTTTAATCAAAATACTGCCAAAGATTAAATAATGTCTGAATAATCTGGAAGAGCATTCTACACATTATCATAGCAACAAACTATTTGTTCACACAGATAAGGTATAGCTAGCAGCTTCTTCGTAGCTTGGGAGTTGTCTTGTCTAGCATAGCCGTGGTGTTTCCGCGGGGCTTAAATGCATCGGTTGGGTCTACCATGAAGAACAAGCCTAAAGGAAGCATTAAAAGGTGGTTGAGTGGAAAATTGCACACTTCACAAGTTGGATTCTACAGTGCAGATGAAATTAAATGTCGCTTTTAGACTGAGATCACTCCATCATGAGCGTGAGCTGAACATATATTATTTTGGGGAGACAGGGGTGGTTCAAAATGAGCTGGAGGACAGAATAGTGACCTGAGAGGCAGTGTGTGGGAAGGGGACAGACTTAATTAAGTACAAACCAACCAATGTATTTTCAAGAGTGAAAGAAGAGGAAGGGAGCATGGACTGATTACAAAATCAATCCCCTCTTTATTCTTTAGGGTTGTGTGTGTTTTGTTTTGTTTTAAGAAAAGGAACTGAATTTGTTGAAAGAGGAAGACAAAAAATAAACCAGGAGTTGCAGCTCTGAATTGCATTGTACATTTATGCACACTTGTTTAAATATTAAGGGCCATCTGGCCCTAGTGGATGAAAAAAACTTTGGATATTAAATGAACTCATTGAAGTACTTCAATTTGGGTAGAATTTAGAAATTAACAGCCTCTGTTTCACATCCTGTTTTGAGGCAGGGCTGTCAGTGGTACTCTGACAACAGCAGTTGCAACATTCACCCCTATAAAAATTAAGAGCCTGAACCTGGAAGGTGGTGATTACCTTCAACTTCCACTGAATTCAGGACTTCATTTAATCTGGCTCAAATTGACTTACAGTAATGAATGCTACAATTATTGTTACAGTCAAACTTCCCTTGCCCCATCCTTAAGGACTCTAGGACTGCCATAGTGACAGACTGACAAAGTGCTTGTGCGCCGTAATTTGACATGATGGATAGTCATAAAAATGTAGGGCTTGAAGGTACCTCAAGAGGTTATTTAGTCTATCCCACTGTACTGAAGTATGATAAAGCATACCATCCCTGACAGGTGTTTGTCTAATCTGTTCTAAAAATCCTCCAGTGATGCAGATTCCTCAACCTCCCTAGGTAATCTGTTCCAGTAATTAACTATTCTTATCGTCAGAAAGATTTTTCCCTAATATCTAACCTGAATCTCCCTTGCAGCAAACTAAGCCAATTATTTCTTCTCCTGCCTTCGCTGGATGTGGAGAGCAATTGATCACAGTCCTCTTTATAACAATCTTTTACATATTTGAAAACTCTTATCATGTTGCTGTGACATGCCACGGTGCAATCCAGACTAATGAGCAGGTGTGTCACCCCTGCCCTGCAACCTTGGGTGCCTTACAATGCCTTGCTGAAGTAGCTCCCACCAGGGCCACTCAGAAACAGCCTCCAGCATTCAAGCCACACCCTGAGTGTCTATAACTGCAGCCTGCCAGCTTCACTTTGCCTCTCACCAGCCTTGGTTGTACTTCAGGGTGACCCCAGCACATCTTGAGTCTTAGATTTCCCCCCAGAAATATATGTCCTGTACTTCCCAGTCCTCTCCTGGACAATACAAGTTCTATTAAATCTGTTATTTCTTTTAAAAGAATAATATGTACACAACTTGCCACCACAAATGAAGTTTCCCAGACACTTCAATTTAAACACACTGGATTAGATAAAACAATGAAACAAGTTTATTAACTACAAAGAATAGATTTTAAGTGAGTACAAGCAATGAGGCATAAAGGTCAGAAACAGTTACAAGAAAAATAAAGATAAGATGTTTACTAATACCTAACTTAACCTTCTAGATTAGATTCAAGCAAAGTTTCTCACCATATGCTTTCAACGGTCTTACTAGCCAAACCCTGTCAGTCAGGATCCGTTCTCCCAGAGTCCAATGATGGTTTCCTTTGTTGCTTCAAGTGCAGTGTATGTGATGGGCAGGGAGGGGCGGGGGGATTGCCTTGGGTTGTTTGTCTGTCCCTTTTTATAGTTTCAGTCCCCCTCTTGAAAAACATTTCCAGCTGGACACCAGGCCACAAAAAGTCTAAATAGAAAGATGTTCCCTGCTGCTTTTTCCTTACCTGTTTAAGCTTCCTTTGTTACCCCTCCTTCTTGATGACTCTGTTTACTGCTTAAATGCAAATTAAGCAGAGCACACATTCCTTTGTTTAGGACAGACCTGTTTGCCAACTTTTGTTGGGCAGGATTATGGGGTTTGGAACATGTGTTCATGCATCCAACAAAGTGGGTATTCACCCACGAAAGCTTATGCTCCAATACGTCTGTTAGTCTATAAGGTGCCACAGGACACTTTGCCACTTTTACAGATCCAGACTAACATGGCTACCCCTCTGATACTTAACATCATACAGTAGAATCGTATAACTTCATATACAATGTTGCCACACATTTTATCAGGAGAATACTGACAAGCAAATTATGAGATGTCAAACGATACCTTACAAGGCATACAATAGTGTGTAGGGTCTAAACATAGGAGGGTATATGCTGTCACCGTCCCCCATCAGCCTTCTCATCTCTAGAGGAAATATGTCCAATCTGTTCAACCTTTCCTAATAAGTCATATTTTCTAAACCTTTTATCATTTGACTGCTCTCCTTGGACGTTCTTCAATTTGTCCACATCTTTCCGAAAGTGTGGTACCCAAAACAGGACACAATACTCCAGCTGCAGCCTCACCAGTGCTGAATAGAGCAGGACAGTTACCTGCCATGTCTTACATATGGCTCTCCTGTTAATATACCCCAGAATGATATGAGCCTTTTTTGCATCACATGTTGACTCATATTTAATTTGTGATCCACTATAACCCCCAGATCCTTTTTCTGCAGCCCAGTTATTTCCCATTTTGTATTTGTATATTTGCTTATTGTCTTCCTAAGTGTAATAGTTTGCGCTTGTCTTCATTGTTTTTATCTTGTTGATTTCAGACCAAATCTCCAATTTATCAAGATCATTCTGAATTCTAATCCTGAGTGCTTGCAACTCTCACAGCTTTGTGTTGTCCACAGATTTTATAAGCCTACTCTTCACTCTATTATCTATTAAAACATTGAATGCTACTGGACCTAGGACAGACCCCTGCAGGACCCCACTAGATACATTCTCCCAATATAACAGTGAACTGTTAAAAACTACTCTTTGACTATGGTCTTTTAACAAAGTGTGCACTCACCTTATATTAATTTCATATAAACTTCATTTCCCTAGGTTGCTCATGAGAATGTCATTTGGGACTGTATCAAAAAGTCCAGATATATGATGTCTACTGCTTCCCCCCTCCCACCCCTGCCCATCCACTAGGCTAGCTACTCCATCAAAGAAGAAAATAAGGTTGGTCTGGCATTTGTTCATGACAAATCCATTCTGGCTATTACTTATTGCCCCATTATTCTCCAAGTTTGAATAAACAGATTGTTTATACTTTGATCAAATATCTTTCTGGGTTTTTAAATTAGGCTGACTGGTCTCTAATTCCCCATGTCTTCCTTTCCCCTCTTTTTTGCCCTTCTGCTAGCTTGTTTTGTAGGATACTGGTAGCCTCAGCCACCAGGGTCTGCAGCTACAGGGCGGCCCTGTCATATGGACTATCTCTGAGTTAGTGACCCTAGAATTTCCTGGCTCCCTGCCATGGGTCCAACAGCCTGGAAGCTCTGAGAGCCTCAGCTCCAGCCAGGGCTTTCAGGTCTTCTAGGCTCCCCACTCCACAGCAGGAGGACTCCTCTGATTCTCAAAGAATGTTTGTGTTGACCCCTCTTCTACAGGGAATCTGGGGCAACCCAGAAAGTCCCTTGGAGTACGGGACATCCCAGAGAGTTCCCCAGAGTCAGGATAGCTGGCTGCTCCATTTCCTTTTGGGAAAATCCAATGGAAATGACTATTTTCAATGTGTCCTTTTAGTGGGAAATTTCAAAATGTCTAGTTCTTGTGCCAGTTCAGAATTAAACTTCTTTGACATGTCAGAATTTGCCAAGTTTTGACCAGCTCAAGTTTACTAGTTGGTGCCCATACTGTCTTTACTTCCTCCCCAATGCAAGTTGTGGCTTAAAGCCACATGCAAGCTCCTAGTGTTCAGGATTGCTTTCTGCTGTTTAAGGATTCTTTCCACTGCACTGTATCTTCATTCTTTTCAATATGCAGAGTATAAAAAATAGGGGCTAAATTCTCAGCTGGTATAAACTGGCACTGGATTTGGCTGTAGACATTCATTGTTGCACTCTTGCTTTTTCTAGACTCAGTTTTTACCCAGCTCTTGCTCAGAAACAATCTCTCCATGAAGACAGTAGCAGTTTTCTTTAAAATAAGGCATGAGTGAACTCAGAATAATGACTTCAGGATTTGGCCCCTTGTGTTTTCTAAATGTTTTACTAAACAATCCCATCTAAATCCATTTATCCTGGTACTTAAACCAGTCTGACATACTGCAAGGGGAAGGGGAAAAATAACATTTTGAAAGGCAAGGATGCCTCATTTGCTGTGTGATCAATTAAATGTTGATAAAATAGCATGTGTTGGCTTGTCACTGCTGATTGATTGTGCATGTCTTGGTAGCTGTCTGAAATCAGGATACACTGTACCCATTCCATCTAGAATAGATACCTAGGGGTGTATTTCCTGACTGGCTGCATTCTCGTATGTTGCTATATGTTTTGCACCACTACAGAAGTTGAATCTCTTTTCACATAGCTATTCTGCTATAAGGTACCATGTTTATTCCCAGTAGCTACCAAATTTAAAAGAGAGACCGAGGAAGAAGAAAATAGTAATAAACAGAGAACTGGTGCTGGTTCAGATAATGCAAACTGTAAGGTAGAGAAATCAATTACATCAGAAACCTCTCTAAAGAGAAGCGTCTGAGAAGCTGGCAAGATGGGAGTCGGCTTTCCTTTATTCTCTTTTCTATTGATGTATGATAAATGAGGTGGGTCTTCATAGATGATTTAGGAGAAGATGTTATGTGTATGTGTGAGAGAATCATCTGTAAGAGATGGGGAAAGACCAATCTGATCCATTTCCCTGCAATTCTGAACACTCTTTTATTCAAACCAGATTCCTCAACTACCAGAACTCAATTATGACATATTGACCCTTTAAAATGATTGCAGGGGTGTTACTTCAGATGTATTGTTGTGTGTCTGACTGTAGCGGGGTGGTCACCTGCTCTGGCCTTAAAGGGCTTAAAACAGCCCGGGAGAGGGCTGTGGCTGGGAGCAAGCAGTTCCCAGGATGATTAGGGGAAACAGGCTCAGCTGGGCCTTATAAAAGGGCAGTGGACCAGGAGTAGATAGAGTCTCTTCTAGGTGTTGAGAGAGATGGGCCTGGCTGCTGGGGAGCATACTAGGGTACCTGAGGTGAAGCAGGGCTGGGGAAGGCCAGAAGAGCTGGGAGGCTCCAGACTGGAAAAGGCCCAGGCTGCAGACCTGGCAGACGGGTACTGGGGTTGCAACAGGGCAGCCCATGAGTAGTCAGAGGCAGCAGATCCAACCCCCCTTGTCTGTGATGATTGGTCTATATGCTTATGTCTGCCCTAGCGTGCGGGGGTTCAGTGGTGACTGGCAGTAGCCAAAGACTGAGGTGAGGTGGGGATAGTGGGTGGGGGTTCCTCTGGGAGGGGGAGACCCAGATCTGTGGGGGTACTGCCAGGGGGCAGCACCCCAGGGATACGGGGGGTCAGCAGCTGCAAGACACTGGCCTGCAGAGGGCACTCTGGAGGCTGGAAGAGCTAATTCCCTGAGAGACCCGCAGGAGGTGCTGCAGGGGTGAGTCCTGCACCGTGACACTGACTGTAGAATTTGGTCCATATTCAGAACTCCTCAAGGCCTCCATCCTGCAGCATAGAGTGCTGAATGACTTGTGTGCCCAGAGAGAGCCCCACTGAAGTTGGTCTGTGTTGTACATTGCAGGAGTTGGGCCTAAAGCTTCCTTCTGCTGTTTGCTTTGATATCTTAAGGCACTGGGAGAAACTAAATATCCTTATGGATAAGCTGTGGATATTTTAAAACAAGCCTTTCAAACAGAAACCTGATCAAAGATGTGATTGATTTTTTTTTTTGCATAATTTCTTCGAGAGAGACTCATTTTTCTTTGTACAGATACCACTGCTTAGGCCAGAGGTGGGTAAACTACGGCCCATGGGCCATATCCAGTCTGTGGGACCCTACTGCCCAGCTCCTGGCCTGGGAGCCTAGCCCCTGGCCCCTCCCCTGCAGTCCCCCCTCCCCCGTAGCCTCAGCGTGCTGCGCCGCTGGCCCAATGCTCTGGGCGGCCGGGCAGTGTAGTTGCAGAGCTGCGGCCTGACCTGGTGCTCGGGGCGGCACGGCTATAGTGACGCCAGCCACCGGTGCTCTGTGCTGCGCGATAAGGGGGCAGGGAGGTTAGATAGAAGGCAGGGGAGTTGAGGGTGGTGGTCAGGGGTGTAGATACGGGTTGGGGTGGTCAGGGGGTGGGAAATGGGGGTAGGATGGGGCAAGGGTCCTGGGGGGGCAGTCAGGAAGGGGAGGGTTGGATAGGGGAGCAGAGGGCAGTCAGGAGCAGGGGTGGTTGGATGGGGCAGGGGTCCCCAGGGTCATCTCAGGAATGAGGGGGGGGGGGTTGGATGGGGTGGCAGGAGGCAGTCAGGGGTGAGGAGTCCAGGGGTGGTCAGGGAGCAGGGGGGGTTGGATGGGGCAGGAGTCCCAGGGGAGCCATCAGGGGGCAAGAAGAGGAGGTGGCGGGGGAGGTTGGATAGGAGGCGGGGACTGGGCCACGCCTGGCCGTTTGGGGGGAGACAGCCTCCTCTAACCAGCCCTCCATACAATTTTGGAACCCTGATGTGGCCCTCAGGCCAAAAAGTTTGCCTGCCCCTGGCTTAGGCTGTGCAAACCTCAAGTACCCAGCATACGAAAGTGTATGAAACAATTCTGGGTTTGGGCCAAATGAGCACCTTAAAAATTTTTGAAAGTGAACACACGGAGTTCTGCTTCCTTCTGTCTCCAAAGGACCAGTCAGTGGTATTTTTTAATACACTAAATTCTGTCCCTTCCTATTTTTGGGGACTTGCCAAAAATTGGCTGCTAGCCGTGTGTCAGGTAGAAACTCCTCTTCAAGTATTGTTTTAAATAGATCTGTTAAGCAGCATTGTTGCTACCCAGGGGTAATTTATAATACTCTGCTAGGAAGCTAACCCTGGCACCTTTCCATTTGTTAAAGTGTTCGTGGCATCCATTGTTGAATAAATTAGATGCCATCAATATTGAGGAAGTCAGCTTTTTCCATATTTGAGAACATTTTAAATTTTCAAAAATAGCTTTCCTAGGAAAAGTGCATTATGCTGCCTAGTCACATTAACTGAAATCTCCATCTCTTGCCCACTAACTTTTGATGCTCACTTGCTGGCATCTAGCAACAACTGACAACATCTTCCAGCTCTCTGTAGTTGTAAAGCATATTTCAAATCCATCAGGACTGAATAACCCGGTCAGTAACAGTCACTTAGAGCAGAGAAAGATACTATACTTCAGGCAGAGAAGGCAAAGATGCCCTTCGCTGTCTCCAAGCAATTGGTTCAAAACAAAATGTTTCCCTGTAGCATTTCAATGAATCTTTAGTGCAACTGTCTGTCCTTTTGTGCTTAGCTCTTCAAGAAAGATTCTTAAATGTTTTGTTGCTGATGAGACCAGGCATCATAAGTAAAAACAAACCAGCAGAGTTCCACTTCTGGATGGAGAGAAAGAAACTCCACAACCATTGAGCAGTTACCTGGAAACCTCCCTAACAAATCACCGTTCTCTGAGGAACTCAAGCTAGCAGTGCATCCCAGGAATACAAAAGAAGGTGCTGCTGGCAGTGTGTTCTTGCTGAAGGACCCTTGGCTCTGGAACTTTCTTCACTTCTTGGTCCACCAGAGCCCAGATTTCCTGACGTTCACAACGCATTGCAAGAGCCATTTGTTGACCCAGACTTTTCCTAAGGAAGAGATAGCTGGATGAAATGGGAATTGGTTGAAGTAGTGGGATAAGAGATGTTATCTGGAGCCAAGTTGTCAAACAGAACATTCCCTGTTTTGTTATTGCAATAAGGTGTGGGAATAGATTGTTATGGGATGGAGTGGAGATATCTTGTGATTGTGTCCGACCATGCAATGGTGCACAAGGAAGAAGAGTTACAAACAACCTTCAGGCATCCCCTTGCAGTTCTGTTCAAGACCAGACGCAACAACAGTCCTGGCACCAAGTGCAAATACCAATCCAGATAAGCAGTGAGAGTGGGGCTAGCCTCTTCTAAAGAGATGAAGTAGGAGATGAGCCATGCAAAACTGGCCTTGAGAAATGGTGGTTTTTTTAATTAGTTTTTTATAATGGTTGGTATCTCAGCAAAATATGAATGGAATTTCATGAGACAAAGAGAAAAGACACATCTCTAGCCGCAGGGCATTCTACCTGCCAAACTTCAAAGGCTTGCCGCAAACAATAGCACCCCAAGAGCTTCTCTAAGCAGAGGGGAAAAAAGTAGCAAGAATCCTGTATAATGGAAAGTGTGCAACCTAAATATAGGGGTCACAGCTAGCACCCTCTGTAATAAGAAAAATATCTTTATGTATAAATATCCCAGTATAGTACTATGTAATACAGACTGTCATGCTCTTGGAACAACTTACATTGTTAAGCAATGATCTAGGCTATTATAAGGGGTCTATTTAATCCTCAGGACAGAGATTTAAGGGAGATTCCAGACCTTTTCCCAAAAGAGATTGTAAACTGGTCTGAAATACTGCAGTATAAGGTTTGGCAGGGATCCGCGAGGCCTCCATAAGTTGACAAGGCCAGAAGATTTGTGAATCATCAGAAATGGGGGAGGGGGGATCAGTAATTACCCACACAAATATCATATTGGATACCCTAAGTATTCAGGGATAGTAGGGCACAGCTTTCAAACAAATTTGGCCAGTTTTAGGGAAGGAACAGTTAACTATATGGGAACCCAGCTGGGGATGGGGTAGAGGCAGCCAAGCTAATGGCTGGTGCCTCATGGTGGCAGGTGTCCAGGCCCCTGATAAAGTAGACATAGAGGAAGGCATCCTCCAATGTGAGTGGCATGTATAATAGGCTGGGGAAGGCTGTGCCTCCGCAAACAGCCCCACATGGACCTGCCCCCAAGGCCACCTCCTGCTTACCCCAGCTGAGGCAGGCTGCTCCAAGTTCTGGGAAACCTGCTGGGGTTGGGGCTGGTCTCTGGAGCTAGGGTGGCTGGGACTTGCCGGGGGGGCTGGACCTGCCCAGGGTTGGGGAGGCCCCCCGACGCTGGACCTGTGCTGCCCAGCGCTCCAGGCCTGGGGCCACAGAGGCTGCACCACCCAGTGTTCCAGGGCTGGGGAGGAGCATGCACTGGTAGACGTCCACCCGGTTCTCTGGGGCTGGGTGGGGAGCACCTGTGCATTACTCCTGCTCCGTGGCTGGAGGTGCTCAGGCAGCCTGAGGCTGGGGGAGGCTCGGGGGACTGGCAGCCACGGCGGCCCTCTGGGCTTCGGCAGGGAAAGGGGGTGGGAAGAGTGGTGTCTCAGGCTGAAGGGATGGGCTTGAGGAGGCTAGCCCCTGGCCTGTGGTTCACCCACTGCCCATGTTCTCTAATGAACCTGGGGAATGGGGTTAGGGCTTCTACTATCTGGTGCAGCAAGGAGAAAGCCCTCTTAGACCTCTGTCACCATTTCTCAGTGAGTCACAGCTAAGGATGTCAGATTCAGGACAAACTGCTGAGAAATAGGATAGACTCACCCCAGACTGGCAGTTATTCTACCATTAGATATACCAAGCCAGTAACAAAAGTAAACATCTGTCTCACCACACTGGTTAACTAGGCCCTGGTCTACACTAGGACTTTAGGTCGAATTTAGCAGCATTAAATCGATGTAAACCTGCACCTATCCACACGCTGAAGCCCTTTATTTCGACTTAAAGGGCTCTTAAAATCGATTTCCTTACTCCACCCCTGACAAGTGGATTAGCGCTTAAATCGGCCTTGCCGGCTTGAATTTGGGGTATTGTGGACACAATTCGACGGTATTGGCCTCCGGGAGCTATCCCAGAGTGCTCCATTGTGACCGCTCTGGACAACACTCTCAACTCAGATGCACTGGCCAGGTAGATCGCGAACTTTTGAATCTCATTTCCTGTTTGGCCAGCGTGGCAAGCTGCAGGTGACCATGCAGAGCTCATCAGCAGAGGTGACCATGATGGAGTCCCAGAATCGCAAAAGAGCTCCAGCATGGACTGAACGGGAGGTACGGGATCTGATCGCTGTATGGGGAGAGGAATCCATGCTATCAGAACTCCGTTCCAGTTTTCGAAATGCCAAAACCTTTGTCAAAATCTCCCAGGGCATGAAGGACAGAGGCCATAACAGGGACCCGAAGCAGTGCCGCGTGAAACTGAGGGAGCTGAGGCAAGCCTACCAGAAAACCAGAGAGGCGAACGGCCGCTCTGGGTCAGAGCCCCAAACATGCCGCTTCTATGATGAGCTGCATGCCATTTTAGGGGGTTCAGCCACCACTACCGCAGCTGTGTTGTTTGACTCCTTCAATGGAGATGGAGGCAATACGGAAGCAGGTTTTGGGGACGAAGGAGAAGATAGCTCACAGCAAGCAAGCGGAGAAACCGGTTTTCCCGACAGCCAGGAACTGTTTCTCACCCTGGACCTGGAGCCAGTACCCCCCAAACCCACCCAAGGCTGCCTCCTGGACCCAGCAGGCGGAGAAGGGACCTCCGGTGAGTGTACCTTTTAAAATACTATACATGGTTTAAAAGCAAGCATGTGAAAGGATTACTTTGCCCTGGCATTCGCAGTTCTTCTGGATGTACTCCCAAAGCCTTTGCAAAAGGTTTCTGGGGAGGGCAGCCTTATTGCGTCCTTCATGGTAGGACACTTTACCACTCCAGGCCAGTAACACGTACTCGGGAATCATTGTACAACAAAGCATTGCAGTGTATGTTTGCTGGCGTTCAAACAACACCCGTTCTTTATCTCTCTGTGTTATCCTCAGGAGAGTGAAATATAATTCATGGTCACCTGGTTGAAATAGAGTGCTTTTCTTCAGGAGACACTCAGAGGAGCCCATTCCTGCTGGGCTGTTTGCCTGTGGCTAAACAGAAATGTTCCCCACTGTTAGCCACAGGGAGGGGGGAGAGTTGAGGGGGTAGCCACGTGGTGGGGGGAGGCAAAATGTGACCTTGTAACGAAAGCACATGTGCTATGTATGTAATGTTAACAGCAAGGTTTACCCTGAAAGAGTGTAGCGACTGTTTTATAAAATGTGTCTGTTTAAATACTGCTGTCCCTTTTTTTTTCTCCACCAGCTGCATGTGTTTCAATGATCACAGGATCTTCTCCTTCCCAGAGGCTAGTGAAGCTTAGAAAGAAAAAAAAAATCGCACTCGCGATGAAATGTTCTCTGAGCTCATGCTGTCCTCCCACACTGACAGAGCACAGACGAATGCGTGGAGGCAAATAATGTCAGAGTGCAGGAAAGCACAAAATGACCGGGAGGAGAGGTGGCGGGCTGAAGAGAGTAAGTGGCAGGCTGAAGACAGGGCTGAAGCTCAAATGTGGCGGCAGCGTGATGAGAGGAGGCAGGATTCAATGCTGAGGCTGCTGGAGGACCAAACCAGTATGCTCCAGTGTATGGTTGAGCTGCAGCAAAGGCAGCTGGAGCACAGACTGCCACTGCAGCCCCTGAGTAACCAACCGCCCTCCTCCCCAAGTTCCATAGCCTCCACACCCAGACACCCAAGAACATGGTGGGGGGGCCTCCGGCCAACCAGCCACTCCACCACAGAGGATTGCCCAAAAAAAAGAAGGCTGGCATTCAATAAATTTTAAAGTTGTAAACTTTTAAAGTGCTGTGTGGCATTTTCCTTCCCTCCTCCACCACCCCTCCTGGGCTAGCTTGGTAGTCATCCTCCTAGTTGTGTGATGAATGAATAAAGAATGCATGAATGTGAAGCAACAATGACTTTATTGCCTCTGCAAGCGGTGATCGAAGGGAGGAGGGGCGGGTGGTTAGCTTACAGGGAAGTAGAGTGAACCAAGGGGTGGGGGGTTTCATCAAGGAGAAACAAACAGAACTTTCACACCGTAGCCTGGCCAGTCATGAAACTGGTTTTCAAAGCTTCTCTGATGCGTACCGCGCCCTCCTGTGCTCTTCTAACCGCCCTGCTGTCTGGCTGTGCGTAACCAGCAGCCAGGCGATTTGCCTCAACCTCCCACCCCACCATAAACGTCTCCACCTTACTCTCACAGATATTGTGGAGCACACAGCATGCTGTAATAACAGTGGGAATATTGGTTTCGCTGAGGTCTAAGCGAGTCAGTAAACTGCGCCAGCGCGCCTTTAAATGTCCAAATGCACATTCTACCACCATTCTGCACTTGCTCAGCCTGTAGTTGAACAGCTCCTGACTACGGTCCAGGCTGCCTGTGTACGACTTCATGAGCCATGGCATTAAGGGGTAGGCTAGGTCCCCAAGGATACATATAGGCATTTCAACATCCCCAACAGTTATTTTCTGGTCTGGGAATAAAGTCCCTTCCTGCAGCTTTTGAAACAGACCAGAGTTCCTGAAGATGCGAGCGTCATGTACCTTTCCCGGCCATCCCACGTTGATGTTGGTGAAACGTCCCTTGTGATCCACCAGAGCTTGCAGCATTATCGAAAAGTACCCCTTGCGGTTTATGTACTCGGCGGCTTGGTGCTCCGGTGCCAAGATAGGGATATGGGTTCCGTCTATGGCCCTACCAGTTAGGGAATCCCATTGCAGCAAAGCCATCCACTATGACCTGCACATTTCCCAGGGTCACTACCCTTGATATCAGCAGATCTTTGATTGCGTGGGCTACTTGCATCACAGCAGCCCCAACAGTAGATTTGTCCACTCCAAATTGATTCCCAACTGACCGGTAGCTGTCTGGCGTTGCAAGCTTCCACAGGGCTATCGCCACTCACTTCTCAACTGTGAGGGCTGCTCTCATCTCGGTATTCATATGCTTCAGGGCAGGGGAAAGCAAGTCACAAAGTTCCATGGAAGTGTCCTTACGCATGCGAAAGTTTCGCAGCCACTGGGAATCATCCCAGACCTGCAACACTATGCGGTCCCACCAGTCTGTGCTTGTTTCCCAAGTCCAGAATCGGTGTTCCACAGCATGAACCTGCCCCATTAGCACCATGATGCATGCATTGGCAGGGCCCATGCTTTCAGAGAAATCTGTGTCCATGTCCTGATCACTCACGTGACCGCGCTGACGTCGCCTCCTCGCCCTGTATCGCTTTGCCAGGTTCTGGTGCTGCATATACTGTTGGATAATGCGTGTGGTGTTTAATGTGCTCCTAATTGCCAAAGTGAGCTGAGCGGCCTCCATGCTTGCCTTGGTATGGCGTCCGCACAGAAAAAAGGCGCGGAATGATTGTCTGCCGTTGCTCTGATGGAGGGAGGGGTGACTGACGACACGGCTTACAGGGTTGGCTTCAGGGAGCTAAAATCAACAAAGGGGGTGTCTTTACATCAAGGAGTATTTCAGGCAGGACTTCACGGAGGGTTCCAATAAGAAATGGTGCACCTAAGTTATTGTTCTTATTGGAACAAGGAGGTTAGCCTGTCCTCTGATTGATACATGGCTAGATTTACCTCACTGCACCTTCTCTGTGAGTGACTGCAGTGTGACCTAGAGGAATGAGTCCCCTAGACAGGGGAAGAGGCAAATGAGTACAAAACAAATCTGGTCTATTTCTTGTTCTTGTTCCATCTATCTTTTACATCTTTGGCTGGCAGCAGACGGTGCAGAAGGACTGCATGCCATCCACATCTCATGGCTGCTCGGCAGAAGATGGTACAGTACGACTGCTAGCCATCCTCATCTCTTGCCTGCTTGGCAGAAGATGGTACAATATGACTGCTAGCAATCCTCATCTCTTGCCTGCCTGGCAGAAGATGGTACAGTACGACTGCTAGCAATCCATATAGCCTGCCTGCTCACCATAAGACGGTTCAATAGAACTGACTGCAGGACTAAAGAGAATGACCTGGTCAAGTCACTCCAAATTTTGTCCCAGCGCCCATGTCTGCCCAGGCGCTCCCAGCCGACATGGTCGGGAGCACCTCGGACACGACGAGGATGGCTACCAGTCCTACTGCACAGTCTGCTGCCAGAAGGCAATGGGTTGCTGCTACTGTGTAGCAATGCCGTACTGCGTCTGCCAGCACCCAGGAGACATAGGGTGACAGTTACCTGAGTGGGCTCCATGCTTGCCGTGGTATGGCGTCTGCACAGGTAACTCAGGAAAAAAGGCGCGAAACGATTGTCTGCCCTTGCTTTCACGGAGGGAGGGAGGGAACGGGGGCCTGACGATATGTACCCAGAACCACCCGCGACAATGTTTTAGCCCCATCAGGCACTGGGATCTCAACCCAGAATTCCAATGGGCAGTGGAGACTGCAGGAACTGTGGGATAGCTATCCACAGTGCAATGCTCCGGAAGTCGACTCTAGCCTCGGTACTGTGGAAGCGCTCCGCCGAGTTAATGCACTTAATGCACTTAGAGCATTTTCTGTGGGGACACACACACTCGAATATATAAAACCAATTTCTAAAAAACCGACTTCTATAAATTTGACCTTATTCCATAGTGTAGACATACCCAAAAAGTCAAAAATGCAGTCTCCTTAGGCATTGCAGCCCTTCTTTCACACACAGACCCCCGACTCTCGATTATATGACGAGTGGTTCTTGAAAACCAGTTTCATGAGACAAGAGAGCAGCCACATATCCAAGTCAATATATAACTCAGATCTTACCCAATAATCACACTGCTGCCAATTCTTTAGTAACTAAAATCTAAAGGTTCTTTTATAAGAGAAAAGAAGAGCGTTAAAATGGTTAATAGATCATATACATACAATCATTGCAAATTTCTTGAATCAGGTTTGAAGCAGTGATGAAATAAACTGCTGGCTTGTAAAGTCTCTGATAACTTCCAAAAGATTGGAGGGTCCTCAGTCATAGGCACTGACTATGTGGGTTCTCCAGGGCTGGAGCACCCAGGGGGAAAAAAGTGTGGGTGCTTAGCACAAATCAGCCACCAGCTCCCTGCCAACCCCCCAGCACCTCCCGTTTGCCAGTGGCCCCACTGATCAACTCCTCCCCCTCCCTCCCACTGTCTCCTGCCTGCTGTGATCCGCTGTTCCATGGCTTGCAGGAGGCACTGTGGGGGGTGGGGGAGGAGCAGGGATGGGGTGCGCTTGGGTGAGGGAGTGGAACTGGGTGGGGAGAGGCAGGGTGGGGTTGCAGAGAGGGCAGGGCGGGGTGGGAGTGGGGCCTGGGATGGAGGCGGGGCTTGAGCACCCCCAGGGCCAAGAGGAAGCCAGCACCTGTGCCTTCAGTCCATAGTCAATATGCTCTTTTCAGTTGTAAATCCATAGTCCAGAGAGTCAGAGCAGAAAAGAGGCAAGATGGAGATGTTTCCAGGGTCTTTTATGTCCTCTGCCATGTGGATGGAAGTTTACTGTCCCAAACAAAGCCCACAGCACAGTTTGTGGAAAAGTACAGGCACAAGAAGGAGTCCAGAGTCATGTGAGCAAGTCACATGCCCTTACATGGCTTGCTGAGTCACAGGGGCAAGCCATTGGCCACTCGGAGGCTAAGGTGCCTGCAGGAAGAGCCATTGGGGTGGAATGAGTTTCTACTATGGCCCATTATGAGAGTCAATTGTGTTTGATGGGCCATCAACGTAAAGCCGTCTGGCTTCAATATTGATTTTACCTGGTGGGTGTTACTCCAGGAACAGACACATTTGAAATACAGGTACATAGTCAATATTCATAACTTTAGATACAAAGATGATATATGCATATAAACAAGATAATTATATTTGATAGATAAACTTTTCCATTGATACCTTATATAACATACTTTGTAGAAGATTTGTTGCAATTGTATAACAGTGATATTCATGGTCATATCTCAATCATACAGTGGTCACACTTCATATAAGAGGAGAGCGGTGGGGTCTTAGCAGTCGGCTGGGATCAGGTATGGGGAAATAGAGGGCTGACTGCAGACCCTCCACTAGATGGAAACAAGTGAGGAAGGATTGATGACCTGCACTGTACTGGTTTATTCCTGGACAGATCCCAGATGAGTTAAAGTTGCGGCTGAGTTCAGCCACATCCCTTGCATTTTATCTGCCTTCCCATCTGACCAGGACAATATAGGGGACAGTACTAGCTTTTTGTATAGTAATAAAAAATATTTTAATGTATTTTTTTCTATAAATATCTATAGCATAGTACTGTCTATAGCATAGAAAACAGACCGTTTCTAAACAAGAAAGGTAATGTTTGCTTTTTTAAGAAAAAAAAACCTCCCTCCCCTCACAAACAAAAAAAGAAGAGAACACTAGATTGTGATTTCTATAAATAGGTCTGCAATGCTAAACCATGCAGAAAAATACTGTGTCAAAAATAATGGATACAGGAGGTAGCTCATGACTTCTCAAACAAGATACTTAATGGACCACATTGCTCTAGTACCTGAGTTCCTCCAAAACATTAATGAATTTGTGCTCATCCACCTCTCTGAGGCAGGAAAGAATTATCTTCCCCTTTTATGGGTGGGAAACAGAGTACATGCAAAATAGTCAGACTTGGGTACCTAAAGTTAGGCTTCTAAATCTGTATCAATAAAAGTGGCCTGATTTTTCAGAAGCACCTAGCATCCTAGGAAATACAGGTGCTTAACACTTTTAAAAATCAGGCCAGTCATATGCAGGTGCCTGAATAGGGTTTTGTATCCCAATCTGGAAAATGTTGGCCAGTGTCTTATTGGAGATCACGCAAAGCAGTCTTTGGTAGAGTTGGGGATTTAATCTAGCTCTCTTGAATTCCAGTCCACTGCCATACCAAGACCTTACATATAAAAGTCAGGTTTCTTAAAATCTTCTGCTTGCAGTGCTGAAATGTATTCTGCTAACTGCTCTTTATTCTGTTTGTTTCTAAAATGAACAGCTGGGGCCAGATGAATTTATTAAACTCTCTTTGTGAAGAGTGCTCTCAAGAAGACCAGTGAAGAAGGCTTTTGTTCCGATCCCTAGAGAGATGAGTAGCATCAGCTGCAGCATTGGTGCACTGAATATCTGGCAAGGTGAGAGGAGGCAAATGGACATTCTGTGAACTGATCACTCTATAACTATAACGCTGGTTCACAGGTGCTAAATAATTAGCATGATAATACATAGCATTTACATAGTGCCTTTCTTTTTCTTTTTTAATAGTGCTTTGTATTAAATACCTAGCATGATACTCTCAATTTGTAACTTTCCATAATTTTTTCAATAAAAACATGAGAATGTGAAAGAATGGGTGGAAGGGAATAAAAAGAACAAGTATACACTGTTATGTAGGGAGAGATGGTAGCACTCCCCACGTTAGGTTGTCTAACACTTTCCATTATTAAAGATTCTTGTAACCCTTTCTGTGAGATTCTTGTGACTTTTTCTCGTGTACATATGTATACAATACATTACCTTTCAGCCACTATTGAGAGATGATCACACTTCTTTAGTGCCATAGCAGTTGAACATATTGACTGAGATTTTCAGTGACTTTAAGGGATATGGATCCCCAAGTGCAAATAATGGTAATTGGATATCTAAATCCATGTGCAGCTCTGAAAATTTCACCCATTTTATTCATCATTTACATTGATTTTAGTTTCACTAGTTCACTGGTTTTAGAGTTTTTCATCCAATGATCTCAAAGTACTTTTTAAAGGCCTAATCCAGAAGTCTCTTATGAGGAAGATCAAGGAAGAAGAGAAAAGAGATCAGTAGAACAAGGAAAAAGATATTCTCTAGAATGCAAACTAGGAGAAAAATGTGTGAAGGTAAAAACCACACCAGAATAGTTGGGGGGGGGGCAGAGAAAAGGTTATAAAGAGAAAGATAAGGAAATAGAAAGTGAAAAGAATAAAAGGATGATGGGAAAACAGGAAGAGGAACAGGAATAAAGAGATGGGGAAAGAAATGTAAGGCACGGTGCGTAACTTTCAGGTTGAGTTTTGTTTTATTCATGCTTCTACATCATATTGTATTTCCTTGGCAAATGTCCTACAACTTCATTTAGGGAGAAGGGAATGGCAGAATATTGTGCTGCTGGGCTTTGAGTATTATCCCTTCATATCATTGCTGTTGGGAATGTTACTTGGCTACTGGGCTTATGTTTTAAAAAAAAAAAAATAGCAGACCACTGCAGCAGGAAATGTGGTATTTAACATTTAAACAGAGAATCTGAGTAAATTTAAGGCTATGGCTTTGCCATTTGGGGTTATTCTCTCAGAGTTGCAAGCTAAATTAGGTGAGGCTGGATCACTAAATGAATGGGAGCTCTCCCAGTGCCACCTAGGAGAATCAGGAAGTAGTGTGATGATTCAGTAGATGCTACTCTTGCTTCTGAGTCAGTATTGAACTACTGCCTACCCTACTGGGCTCACTGTGCTACTCGAGGTTTTAGGATAGGAAACAGGAGATTTGACTGTAATAATCCAATGAAAAGGGCACCAAAATGGGATTCAGGAGACTTGTGTGACCTTTGAAGTCATTTAATCTCTCAGAGCCTTAGACCCCCAGTTGTCAATGGCACTAATAATACTTATGCACCTTTGCAAAGCATATTGACCACTACTGATGAAAAGGACCCTTAGATGAGCTGAGTATTATTACTCCTTGTAAGACAGTTACTGACAGTTCAGGGCAACTACACCTGGCTCCCCAGCTATCACCTCTCTTGGGTGGAGACCTATGTCTCTCTCCCTCCTGACCAGGCTTCTTCCAGGCTGCCCATTTCCTTGCCTATACTGTGAGTTCCCCAGCAAGTCAAACTGCCTAAGAAGGTCTGCTTTCCTTTCTCCTCAGAGGCTATAAACAGCACAGTTGCCCACAGTTAGATATTACCACACAGCCCTTTCTAAGCAAGTGCACTTATTCTTGTACTACAGAGAAACCATATTAAAAACAATAAAATAACCTACCTGCATACTAATAGGCTTACCAGAGATCACTCCCAACTCCAGCAAAGGCTCTGGTAAGTGATCAATCCTTTAAACCTTACCAAGGGGTCTCTTCTGTAGTTACAAGTTTACAACAGCTGTTAGCTCAGAACAAGCACCCCCATGAATCTATGAGTCACTCCTTTATACGTTTGGGCCCTTGATCTTGGGACCCTGTGAACAGGTACTCAGCAGATAATCATTCTCTGCTCGGGTGTAGCTTAAAAGGGCTGGGTTTTTGCATAATTCAAGGTGGGAGGCAGGATGGGGAGAATTTGCATTTACCTTTCCCTAGATATTTTCCAGGAAATTTACTTTACATGTATTGTCCCAAAAGTTCATTCTCGTCTGCCACGTTGTTCAATATAATCCTTTGATCATCCAGGCCCACAATAAATCATAACCTGTGCATTTAATACATTGGACTCCAAAGGTACTTAAAATTCATTAAGTAAGATTTCCCAAAGATATTAGAGGAAATTGCCATATCTATCACAATTGCATTAATAATCACACGCCACTTCTTCCAGGTCTGGTGGTGACAGGGCCACAGTTCTAGCACAATTATTTTCTGCATTCCTAAATTTACATTAGATGTATTGGCGTTCTTCAGTGCCCTAAACTATCATGGAGAGTTGCTGTGCACTATAAGGTTGTAGTCAAGTTTTACTTTAGAGGTGGCTGCATTTTATAGATGGATGAAGTGATCCATGTATTTACCACAATTTGTCAAGTCCTAAGGACTTCACTGGAGTTAAGTGTTACAGTTTAGGTGACAGTGTTTGCCATGAGCTTGCCAGACTCTCTAGCCCGATAGGCCCGAACAAATGGAATTCTTACCACTTTACACAGAAATCCTAGCCTTAGTCTTGAACTGTAATGGAAAATGTGGTTTACAACACTTCTGAATTATTTGAAAGTAATGTCATAAAAGAGCAGGAATTGTGAGGAAGGTGCCTGATCCCTCTTCTGGAGCTTTTACAATAACCATGTGGGTGAAATTCTTATCTAGTGAAACTCTATTGAAGTCAATGGAGATGGGCCAGATTCCATAAATCTATGGAATTACAACAAAAATGAATTTGCTCCATCTCTGTATAAAAGCCTAACGGTCCAGAATTCCATGTCTCCTTTCTCTCCAGTGGGATTCATTAATGATAACAGTCTCATTCACCTGAGTGCAATGTCTGCTTTTGTTCTAAGGAATGGGTGAAAGGAGCTGAAGGTCAGGAAACGCAGCAGGGTGTGGTGAAGTATGGCAGAAGTGGAAAGCTCATACAAAACAGAGCACTGCCACATGTGACTCGGGACCTGATTCAGCAAACCAGCCCCATTCGGCACAGCACTTCAGCACATGCCTAAAATACATTGAATGTAACGGGATGTGCAGAATCTAAGTGTTTGCTAAATTGGGGCTTTTCAGTGAATTAAGAGAATAGATGTGAAATATGATAAAATAATTAGTATTTTTGCTGGATATTTCAAAGATTATCTTTATTAATTATATTATATTTCACAAAAGAAAGAAATGCGGACACACACAGGATTAACATAGAGAAAATATTTATTTAACAAAACTCAGCTAAAAACCTCCATTAAGAAAATCTAGACTTTTTAATCTTTCTGTAGAAAATACAGTTTACAAAATCATAAGCATTGGAAAACATTTAAACAAAATCTATCTTCAATAGGGGCTTGATCCTGCAAAGTGCCGAGTGCTGTGGCCCTGATCCAGCAAAGCATGTGCTTAACTTTGTGAGCTGTTCCATTGATTTCAATGAGTCTACTTGTGTTTAAATTTAAGCATATGCTTAAGTACTTTGCTGCATCAGAGCCAGAGTTCTCAGTGCCCTAAAGCAGCGGTTCTCAAACTTTTTTTTCATGGAACACTTGAAAATTGCTGAGGGTCTCAGTGGACCACCTAATGATCTTTCCAAATGTTGTTCGTACCATTAGCTAACTATTGTAAAGTGCTTTGTTTAAAAGCGCTATATTAAAAAAAACCCTTAATACTTAACATTTTTTGTTCTACATATAAAAGCACACGACTCATATTTTAATATCAATAGTCTTACCTTTCTAATGCGATGGATGTGCCCTTTCTCCCACACTATGGCAGCCCCCAAGTTGGGGCTGGGAAGGAGAAGGAGTCTCTCCCTCTCTCCCCTGCCGCAGCAGCCCCCGAGCTGGGAGTGGGAAGGAGGGGGTTCAGGCACACACCTTAGAGGGAACTATCCGTGGAACACCTGAATGGAGCTCACGGACCACAGTTTGAGAACCTCTGCCCTAAAGAAATGAGCCCTACTAGACTATGAGCATGAACCCAATCCCACTGATATCAATGGTAAAACTTCCACTCTTCCGTGGGAGGGAGGATTGTGCTTTATGGGTCCAATTCAGCAATGTCTTTTAAGCAGAATTAAATCCATCCCTGGTTAGCAAATCACTTAAACATGTGCTTAACTACCCTTGAATTTAATCATATTCTTAAGTGCTTTGCTGAATAGGTATGGCTTGCTGAGTTGAAGCTTCAGTACAGATAATCAGATAAATAACAAATATGTATTATACCTTTCTCTACAGAACTACAGGGCAGAAATAAGAATGTAAGGTGTACAGATCTCTTCAGAGTATTGGAAGACGTAATGCTAGCCACTGAATAGTACAAGTGCCAATGGGAAATTATACAAGCAAAATTCACAACAAATGCTGGAGGAGGTGCCATCTGTGATGACCCGGGGAATACATCTATGTATAACTAACAAAGTCTGGTTAATTTTATGAAATTGCTGTGTCACTGAATGCCTCAATGTGTAGTGATTCAGTCATGGGCTGACAAGGTTCCTGATACCTATTGCCCACCCTGTCTGCATGAAGCTATAGAGAAACAAATAGTCGTTAACCTTAGTGACTGTGCTCTGACAGGGCTATGGGTATGCTAAGGAATTCGCGTGACCTGGGAAACCAAGTGGTCTGAACTGAGGGGAATTTCCACAGAAAGGGGAAACAAAGAGATGAGGTGTTAGTGCTGGCCTTTGAAGTCATCAGGTTGAATGAGAGAGAAAAAAGGCACAGGCATTTGGAGAGAGAGGAGGATTTATTTGACTGTGGGACCAGCCAAAGTCAAAGGAAGATGGCTGGAGGAGACTGCATGTTCCAGAGCAGAAACCATGAGGAGAGAGATCCAGGAGAGGGGACACAGAATTCTGAAATGACACTAATCCAAATCCTGAAGAAGCTGATGGACTGATGCTGTCCACAGTAAAGATGACTGCGTTTGGAATTTTTGCAAAGTCTGAGTGTTACATGCTTCAACTATCACAAGTCCCTGGAGAGGTAAAGTGTAAACCAGAGCACCCACAATGTTGGAGCCCTGTGGGGTATTGGAGGTGGGCAATGGTCCTGGAAGCCTAGGGCAGCTGGACCAAGAAGTCACAATTCTATGAAGGGGTAACAGACAGAGTCTGTGCCCAGGAAGCGTTCAAGAGAGGCAAAAAGAGACAGTGCTGAAGCCTATTCAGACCAAGGGAAGCTTAAGTGCACATGGATCTAGCATACTGGGACCCAAACACAGCGGCTCGGTGAGTGTCCAGAAGGGGAAACTTAACCAGGATTGTGCCACCATCACATAGGGAATTATATCTATATCTTCTGAGAAACCCTTAGTTGAAAAACTACCGGTGATATAGAAAGCTGATGCAAGAGTCGTATTCAAAGAAACATTCCCAAATGAATGTAATTGCAAAAATAAATACTCACTATAGGAATATGGTTGACAAGTATAAAAGAACTAAGCAATGACACAATTGACTGCTTGTAGTGGATGAACAAGCCAGCCAACTGCTTAAAATCAAATTGCTGCTGTAACTCCTATAATAATTGTAAGTATACTTCTTGGGACTCATATCTGCCAAAAATTTCCACAGGTATTGGGAACCCCACTCATGGGTTATTAATTTTTAAATAATCCATGAGTGGATGCTTTGCAAACAGATAAAGAGGTGAAAATTATCTAATAAACTGTTTACCTATCTCTAAATATACAGGTCTTTGTTCTCCAAAAATATTTACTCTTATTAATAATACATGGAGAACTATAAATCAGACTGAGCCAAATCCTGAGAACCAATCTGAAGACACAAACATTGAGGTGACTACGATATGCAAGCAAATGAATATGGTCAAGAACTGGCACAGCTTTGTTAATTACATATATTGTAGCTATGTATTTATGGAGGTACTCCATGTATATCTACTGAATTCACAAAAAGAGGCTACCATTTAATAAGAGTTCTCAGTCCATTTCATAGTGCTGTGCACTTGGGACATATAACTGGGGTGAATTCCTAGTGAAATCTGATCATATTCTGTTTGATAATATTCACTGGCATGAGTAGATGACTGGTCACAAAGGAGACCTTTGTTTCAGCCCTTGGACTTGCCTGCTAGTTTGTGGAGGTAGATTCTCCTCCCTGTAGATTATCTCCCTTAATATCATTGGGGCTATTTGTTTCAGTAACTGGTCACAAGTGTAGGAATAGTGATCTGGCTCAAAATAACTGTTTATATTATTTGAATTTCTAACTTCAGAGTTAATGTTGATCACTGTCACTCACAGTTGTAGATGGTTATATGGCATAAGCTCTATCAATCCAAAAAGTATCAGTATGAAGAATCCATAGCTTGAATCCTACAGCTGGTTGCAGGGAAACCTTTGTGCCCATGTAGAGTCATTTGAAGGACTGGGGCCTTCATATAGACAAAATTTTTCTCTCCCTGAATAGGAGACTAGAATTAAATCCAATTCTTGATATCAAGGCAAAACTTCTAGATCTCCATCAAGTTTAGCTTAATAACAGTCCTGATTCAGCAGGGTGCATAAACACAAAACCTGGTCAAAAATTTTTCAGCAAAAAGAGGTGTGCGTGTGGGGTAGGGGGAGCAGGGGTTAACCAAAGTCTTTTTCTAAAATGAAATGTTTTGCAAAATTTGTCAGCATTGTCAAAATTGTTCCTTTTCTTCTAAAATGTGTGCTATTTTAAAATAGATTGAAAATATCAAAATGGTTACTTTTTTTTTATTTACCAAAACAAGGTTTTCAGAAAATGAAACATTTCTATAATCATTTCAGTAAAGTTTTCAATCTTTTTGATAAAGAATTCAAACATAAAAATGAGCGATTAATTTTGAAACATGGATTTGAGAATCCTTCTAAACAAAATCATGTGAAAATTTCAAACATTTGTCATAAAATCACTTTATCATTTTTCCCCAGATCTTTTAAATATGTGCCTAACTGTAAGAATACGAGTTGTTAAAGTTAGACACATGCTTGTGTACTTGTGACTCAGGTCCATAGGTAGAGTAATGGTAGGTCTTTCTTTCTATCTTGATTTGAGCTACTACTAGAATGCTTGGGTTTGGGCTAGAAAATGCAGTTCATTTGATGTAAACCTAATGCACATTTTGAAAATCTGGTGTTATAGTTCAACTTCTACCAATGAAGTTCAGAGAACTGCTTAGACAGTATTTTGTGCTCTCAATAAATAGTGCAGGTGCTGATATTTTTCAGTATATGTTGAACTGAACTTATGGGGTTTGCAATGTTCTAATATAAAACAATACCAATATGTCACTTTCACAAAATATTTTTTCTCACTAGAATAACTTTTTAAGCATTTGACAAACTGTTTCAGATCACCGCTCCTACATCAGTTTCTCTACACAGCAAGGTTCAGTTTTGAATACTGAGCTGCACACAAAATAAACCAAAAAAAATAACCCCTCCCACCTCAAACCCCATTCAAAATTGTGAAATGCATTCTATACACGAATGTGACAAATAAAAGTTAAATTACAGCATTTTTATTCAAAATATTTCTACACTTGAGACAATCACCCAAAGCAGATGACTTCTAAATAAATTAGCAAGCCTTGCTAACATATTGCTTGGAGAAGCACTGTTTTTCTAGATGCCTTACACAAAATAATGTCTTGATCTTACTGGAAACTTAATCCACCATATGAAACTGCACACTGAATCCAAGATAACAGAACTGGCTCTGCAAACCTCTCCTTATGAATACTGAAATAGTTTACATATGCAAAACTGTGATTTCATTGTCTTCAGTCTTGCAATATATTTAGAGGCCAGTTCTGCAATGGGAATTCATGGGGAGTTTGCTTGAGTAACGGGTACAGAGACAGCTTCTTAGAGTGTCTGCAGATTACTCAAGGCTGAATACACTTTCATTCTCTCTCACTGTACTTGGCGGTAAGATAAAACAAGACATTCTTCCATGTTCTTGGAATAGGCAGTAGAGCTGACATCTGTAAAAAGGGGGAAGACATTAAATTTTCAAGTTTTTAAAAAATTCAGTTTGAGGGGAAAATCAGATTAAAAAAAAAAGATCCAGAATATAAAGATCTCCATGTTCAATTGGCAGGTTACCAGAGCCACATGAGAGATTACTGTGGGCCTCTTCTGCCACAGTTACTGTAGCCCTCAAGCCATGCTAGCTACAGAAACCTCTGTGCACTGACAATGTAGCAGGCAGCTGTGTAGTGAAGAAAGCAGCTGTGCAAGCCAGTTACAATTTATCAAAGGGAAACAGGCAAAGGTATTTGTGAAAAACTGCCTCTATAGCTATAATTCCCTGGCTGTGGGCAAACTGAGTCCTAGACTGCACAACCATGTAGGGGTATAAATGGGTTTAAGAATCACATTTACACTCTTGTGCAGGCTAGCCTGACCTTGTATCTGGACATGTAGGAATAAACTGGTGCTGTGTGCCTATTACTTCCCTTCCACTGAGGCAGGGGGCAGGGAGGAGGTCTCATTGGCCAGTGGTTTTACAATTTACTGCTGATTTAGGCCAGTAGCAAATTATTCTTTCCCTGAGGCAGGGAAGAAACAGGGAAGGAATTTATGAGAGGCACAATTCATTTCTTGAGCAGCTCCTGGGGAGATATAGGTATATGCTGTTCCTTCCACAGGGCTTGTTGCAAAGCTACAATTCAGCCCTAGATGTGTTGCATTCATCTTCAATGGTTAGTCCACAGAGAATAAGACCTTACTACTGCTTCTAGCCAGCAGAATTATATCATTAACTCAAGTTGTAGAGACCTATTCTTTAGGTGCTGAAGGGATGAAGTTCTATTCCCCGGTGATATTTGGTGTGGGTTGTGAAATAGCCAGACTGGTTTTGCTTATGTTACAGGATCCACACATTGAAGGGCAGATATAAGTTGTTGCCATCTTATCATTAATGTTGCACCTGTTGGTACAATGTGTGGCAAAGTAATGCATAATTTACCTTAAACTGTGGAAAGTGGCATTTGTTCTGTCTCAAACCTTCAGAGAATTTACTTCCATCTGAGATAATCTTGGGAGGCACCACATTCTTCACTAGGATCAGCCCTCTTGTGTGGGAGGCGAGAAGTCTCCTGAGACTGGGGTGGTGCATTTCTTCTTATCCCTTGCTACCAGGCACAAAATGGTTAATCAAAGCTATATTGTTTGGCCACCAGCCTTTTAAAACATCTTCTGAAGATAGAAAATAATTGTCCCATTCACCTACACATTATGACCCCAGGTTGATCATCACTTCTTTGAGCTTGATTGCCACATAATGGCACTTGACAGTGGTAGAGTCCTGGATTCCTATTCTTCTCTGTTATGCAGGGGTAAATCCAGAGTAACTTGCAATCAGTGAAGTCACTCTTGATTTACATCAAAGTAAGTGAATGGAATTTGGCCCACAGACTCCAGCTGTGAGAAGGGATTGGCTGTAAGTATTTATATAGTGCCTAGGCCTGCATTGTCGTCTCACGCAGGAGTTAGTATTTCTTTGATAGCGCCAGTTCTTAGAGTCATGTGAAATGGTGAGAATCTCTGCTTTCATTTAAAAAAAATACAGTAAGTTTCTAGCCTTTGTGGTTACAGAGAAAAGCTGGAAAACATGAACCCTAAAGGCTCCAACACCAAAAGCCAAATAAAGACCCTAAAGTTTATTTGGCTTAAAAACCATGAAATTTTTAAAGGTATCTCATGATTTTTGGAGCTGACTCACAATCTTTGAGTGCCTGGGGTTGGCAGTGCTACTAGTCTAGGATCTAACCATCTGTAATGAACAGGCAAATAACTCTTCAGATTCAGGACTAGTCTCCATATCGGTGTAGCCTGGGAAACCCACAGAGTTTTATGGGCCAGGCTGTTTCAGGCAGTGAAGCAGTGGTAATCAAGGGAACAGAGGGACAAGTCTGTTCTCCACAGCATAGGCTTAAACTCTATTTAATAGCTTTTTAAAAAAAAAAGTTTCTGAATATTGGCTCTACGCTTCATGACCCTGAATAAATAGAATTAAAGAGCTAACTCAGGAATGTCAGAGTTTATGTGAACCAATTAGGAAACAAGACAGTTTAATTTCTAAATGGCAATGCATTAGAATGAAAGCAAATACTTCAATTATATTGGGGTCTGCCACCCCCACACCAGGGATTGAAACACATTGGAAGGGTGATGAAGGAGCACCTTGCTCTGCAGCTGTACGTGCTGTAATTCTTATGTGGCTAAATCGAAGACTTCGATCTCCTTGACTGGCAACCCTGTTGCATTCAGTACCATTTCATCCACAGTCTGATACGGAGGTTTCCCATATTTGGTGAGATTTAATATGAATTCACATTGTACTAGGAGGGAGGCATATTGGATCATTGTCTTGTTGCCTAACCTCAGGTTTGTGGGAGATTTTTGAGGTCTTCACCACTGCCTCCAAAATCTTGGGACTTTCAGTGAATCCGAGGCTCAGGCGATCTCTAGGAACAGGCAGAATCCCTCTGAAGAAGGGCAACAAAGGTGTGACAAGATTATGACTATCAACAGATGGCTCAGGCAGTGGTACTATAAGGAGGGCTTTGGGATGTATGGCCAC
This sequence comes from Lepidochelys olivacea, assembly GCF_965140295.1. Lineage (NCBI taxonomy): Eukaryota > Metazoa > Chordata > Testudines > Cheloniidae > Lepidochelys > Lepidochelys olivacea. The sequence continues at coordinate 171,677,145 of NC_140412.1, read as the reverse complement.
TGGGAGGCATTCATGGACAGAGGACAGTTCTCTCTGGATGGACTTCATCTGAGCAGGGAAGGAAATAGACTTCTAGGATGGAGGCTGACACAACAGATTAAGAGAGCTTTAAACTAGGAATTTGGGGGAGATGGTTGGGAGATGTCCAGATAATCTCCATGCCAGATTTTAGCATTGAGAGGGAAGAAAACAAAGTAAGAAAGGATACAGCCGTGGGTAGGAGAATGGACATAAGGAGGAAGGGTAGTGTGGATGCCAGTCTAATAGGTCATATTGGCTGTAGAATGTCCGTTCCTAATTGGGTAAAGAATGTGAGTGAGGCCAAACAGCAAAAATTAAGATGTTTGTACACCAATGCGAGGAGCCTAGGTAACAAAATGGAAGAACTAGAGCTACTGATGCAGAAAAGTGAAACCGGATATTATAGGGATAACATAAACAAGGTGGAATATTAGTCATGACTGGACTACAGCTATTGAAGGGTATGTGCTGTTTAGGAAAGACAGAAATCAAGGTAAAGGTGGGGGAGTAGCACTGTATATCAATGATGAAGTAGAATGTAAAGAATTAAGAAGCGATGGAATGTATAAGACAGAGTCTGTCTGGGCAAAAATCACATTGGGGAAGAAAACTACTAGAGCCTCCCCTGTGATAGTGCTTGGGGTGTGCTATAGACCGCCAGGATCTAATTTGGATATGGATAGAGCCCTCTTTAATGTTTTTAATGAAGTAAATACTAATGGAAACTGCATGATCATGGGAAACTTTAACTTCCCAGATATAGACTGGAGGACAAGTGCTAGTAATAATAATAGGGCTCAGATTTTCCTAGATGCGATAGCTGATGGATTCCTTCATCAAGTAGTTGCTGAACCGACTAGAGAGGATGCCATTTTAGATTTGGTTTTGGTGAGTAGTGAGGACCTCATAGAAGAAACGGTTGTAGGGGACAATCTTGGTTCAAGTGATCATGAGCTAATTCAGTTCAAACTGAACAGAAGGATAAACAAAAATAAATCTGCAACTAGGGTTTTTGATTTCAAAAGGGCTGAATTTCAAAAATTAAGGAAATTAGTTAGGGAAGTGGATTGGACTGAAGAACTTATGGATCTAAAGGCAGAGGGGGCTTGGGATTACTTCAAGTCAAAGCTACAGAAGCTATCGGAAGCCTGCATCTCAAGAAAGAGGAAAAAATTCATAGGCAGGAGTTGTAGACCAAGCTGGATGTATTCGGCTTAGACTTGCATGTTTTTGTTTTATTTTGCTTGGTAACTTACTTTGTTCTGTCTGTTATTACTTGGAACCACTTAAATCCTACTTTTTATATTTAATAAAATCACTTTTGCTTATAAATTAACCCAGAGTAAGTTTCAATGAAGTCACACAAATGAGGGTCATTCTTTTCAGTTGCCAGCTTGTGCAGATCAAGGAGTGACTGGTTCACATTCTTTTCCAGGTGCAAGGCACACTCCATTGCTGTCAACCCATTCTCCCAATCATCACGATCTGGTTTCTTGATGTCCTACAAAAAGAGTAAGCAATTAATAACTGGGGGAGCAAACAGCTGTGCATATCTCTCTATCAGTGTTACAGAGGGCGGACAATTTGAGTTTATCCTGTATAAACTTTATACAGAGTAAAACGGATTTATTTGGGTTTTGGATCCCATTGGGAACTGGGTGCTGGAGTCAGGAATACGTGCTAAGTGGTTTTCAGTTAAAGTCTGCAGCTTTCAGGGACGTGGTTCAGACCTGGGTCTGTGTTTGCAGTAGGCTAGTGTGTCTGGCTCAACAAGACAGGGTACTGAAATCCCAAGCTGGCAGGGAAAATGGGTTCAGAGATAGTCTCAGCACCTCAGGTAGCAGTCCCAAAGGGGTCTCTGTGATGCAACCTGTCACAGACTCCTCTGTAGAGAAATCCCTGTAGCTATTATGCCAATCTCCTTCCTAGCGGGCTTTCAGCCATTTTGTTTTTATGATAATATTGATATCAGAAACCATTAGGATAGACTGAAAACTGTAAGTCCTTTCCGTTTTGTTTTCTCCCTAATTAGCATACAGTATATTGCCAAACACAAGCAATATCAAGATAAACACTTTTGATGAGTAGCTTCAGTGGAATCACGTAGAGGGAAAAGTGGTGACTTTTTTTTCCTTAGCTTAAAAAACTCCAGTGTCTTTCTCAGATTGCTAGATTATCCCCATTGTCTACCTAAATGAACTAGGACAAATTCTAAAATAACAGGGGCATAATACTGCAGCAGGCTCCAGTGAATCAATGGGGCTCTGAGTGGGTGCAGAGGTTGGCCTGCTAGGAGCCAATTGAAGTATCAGGGCCTACTTCTCCACAAGGGGGAGGAGCACTTTCCTTTCCATCTGTGGTGGTGGTGGTTGTTGTTGTTTTGGGGGGGGGAGGGAGGAGGGATTTATTTATTGCAAAAATAAAGCATATAAATCATCTTGCTCTAATAAATGAGGTGACCTGTTGCACCCGCTATAACTAAGGTTACAGATTGATCTACATTTTAACCTTCTTTTCACAGGTGCATAACTTTCCAAATATTCATGTCTGGGTTGAAAATGTTCATGCTTGTTTTCAGTTGAAAATGAGGGGAGGGCGGGGGGGTTGTGCTAGGTTTTTTTTCCTGGTTGCTGTGTTGGGGAAGGGTTGCAGGGGGGTTAACTCAAAAATAAAATATATTTTGTTTATGAGAAATTAAAAATAAAATGTCTACTTGCAAAAGGTTTTAACAGTAGTCTTTTTGAAAACTGAGAAACAATATCTTGAAACTTGCCAGCCCGCACATATATCGAAGCATAACAGTCCCCACACCACTGTTTATTATGACAATACTTCCTTCATGGAAAGAAACCACAATCCAGTTAGCATAACACAGTATGGGTGCCAGCAGGAGGGCTTTTCTCTAGCAGCACAGGAGCCTGTTGGGTGGGCTGCCCAAAGATCCCACCATGCTGGTTTTCTTTCATATAGAATGAACCAGTCATATTTGGAAACCCAGGATTTCTTCCTGATCCAAAATCCCCTGGTTCAGTGAAAGCATTTCCATTGGATCAACTCACCAAATCCATGGGTGAGTTCTATGGCATGATCACTGTGAAGAGAAGTTGGTTAAGTGTGTGGTGGGGGCTCTGAAAATAGTGTCAGAATGCTAATGACAACTCTGGGCAGTGCGCACTTGAATAGCAACTGGAAGAGAGGTAGAATGGTCAACTTTCCCGTTATCATATAAATGCCACTGAGATACAGTGTCTCTGCATTGTCTTCCCCAACAAGCAGAAAGTTTAATTCCTGGGTTCGATGACTGACAGGTGCACAGGATGGAGTAGGAAGGCAAAGCTGGCAATGGAAGGTCTAATCAGGTTCTTAAAGGCTGTAGAGGAAACTATGAAAACAGCCACTTGAGAGCATGGCTGGCCTTTAGGAAGGTACGGCACCACTAACAGGAATTAAAGGACTCATTAAAACACCAGACTGAGGGTGAGGGGGTTGTTTAATATCAGAATCAGTGCACTCAAAAATCTCAGCTTGATCCACTTCACCAACTCAGATGCTTCTGTAAATCCCTTATTTAAAAATTAAGTTAGCAGGGAAATCTAATAAAGTAATATTAAAGCCTTTCAATTTATTTTAAATTAAGATTTGATGGTTTTGATGGAAATCTTAATTAGATGCTATCATTAGTTTGGAAGATTGCGTTAAGTCTGAGTTAGACTTACCGTGCCCAAAATGTCTCAGCACTCACTAAACAGCATGGACTAAAATTGCTTAAATCTTTCCATCACTAACCGAAAACTCCTTCGGAGGTGTCTCCAGAAAATGATCTTGGTAGCCCCTATCTTTGAAGGCCAGAAATGATCTCCTCTAAAAATGCAATATAAAATACTGCATATAATGTTTTGTGATATATTTTAACTGACATGTTCGTAAATAATTTTACCGTTCAATATATTGGACTGGATTCTCACAGTTGCACAGTGTGAAGCCAGCGCAAGATCAACATCAGGTTCCATGAGCTTAACTTCCTAAGCAGGAAAACATTTCTTGTCGGAGGCAAATTGCTCAGTTAGCCGCAGCGGGGTATGCTCCTCCCGTGACAGATGTGCCTCAATGGGAGAATGGGCACCATATTTTATTTTGTCATCCTTACAGGCTCTTTGTTCCCTTTGCTCCTCTCTGCATCATGCAGCTAGAGGGGAGGAAGAATGGACATAAAAGTCTCTAAATCTCTGACGGGGGAGCAGAGCGAACGCAACATGTTCCAGTTCCCACCCCTGTGCCGGGGCATACCCTTCAGTACAAATGCTGTGGAGCTGATGTTTGTCTGAGAATTGTGTGCTCTATAGGAGTCAGTAAGGAGTATGTGCCCACGCATATGCATCAAGTTTTCAAGTAGAAATCACCTCAGGAAAAAAGGGAGGCATTGCTCTTAAATGTGTCAGGCAATTTTTTTCTGTCAATACAGTTTTCAAAGCACCTTTCCTCCCGTCCCCCACATGTTTTTCTTTGGGAAGGGAGAATGTAACTTGACTCTATTTATGGATGCCTTCATTTTTTATTTTTTGTTCCTGAATAGCCATCACTCTTCAGACACAGATAGCAACACTGATGTTACAAAAGTGAACTCCGAAGGCAGTCCCATGCCTGTAAAATGGGGTAATAACACTGCCTACCTCACAGAAGTGGTATTAGGACAAATATTTTTGAGGCTTTCAGATGTTAGAGTGATAAGCACTATAGGAAAAACCTATGAATAGGTAAACTGCTCATATTTTAGACACACTGGAGCAAACTTTTTTCAACATGTTCAAGGCCAATGTCCTACATGACATACTTTATTATTATTATTTATTATTTGTATTACAGTGGATCCATTGTGCTGAGCAGTGTGTAAACACACAGTGAGATACAGTCTCTGCTCCTACCTAAAAAGACAGGACAAATGATGGGAGGAGAAAAAAGGGCAGAAAAGTGAAGTAACTTGTCCAAATCACACAGCAGATCCAGGCAGAGAACCAGGACTTCTGGTCTCAGGCCAATGCCCTAACACCCAGACCATGCTGCCTCCATTAGACCTCTTCAGTTCTTAGGTTGGGAGGTTTCTGCCCCCACAAGCCCTCATCCTCACCCTGCTCTCACAGCTCAGTTCTGGATCATGCTGGAGATTCCACTGAGCCCTCTTCCCCCACACAGAGAAATATATGCTCAAATAGTGTCAAGTCAATGGTTGGAAAAGAGAATTCCTATATTACAGTATGAACAGTGGGTGTGCAGATGTATTGTATAAATAATGTTCATTTCCATTGCAAAGAGGATGACTCAGCAGGTTGGCAATGGAATCTGGGAAAATTTTACCTCTAGTTATTGTTTCAAAATTACATCCCTGGTAAGCTGTGAGCTAAACTTGTTCCTATCAGATGTTGGGTGTGCTACATGGAATGAGCTGGTAGGAATGCACCACAATTAGCAGTCCCACTGAAGAAGCCAACTGCATGGCCCATGGAAACCGAACTACCAGGAAGGGGGTAGAAAAGCATTGTGGTGGTTTGGCAGGGCAGTGTGAAGAAACTTGTACAGCAGAAGTGTGAGTTAGGAGGATGAATGGTGGGCTTTATTCTACAGAGATATCAAACTGGAATCTCTCATGAGCAATATATTCACTTAAACATACTGAAGATTTGAAATGACTAGTGATTTTGGGTTCCCAACCTGAGGCAGCTTGCAGGGCCTTATTTTCAGAGAGTAGATGCTTAGCAGTTACTGTATGGGGAGGGTGACCAGATAGCAACGGTGGAAAAAATGGGACAGGCAGTGGGGGGGAGGGTAATAGGCGCCTAAAGAAAATGTCACAAAAAACAGGATTGACCCTTTAAAAATGGGACATCTGGTCACCCTATGTATGGGTATGTCTACAGTGCAGTTGGGAGGTACAATTGCAGCATGCTTAGACACCCAGTGCTGCTGTTACTCAAGCTAGTTCAGCTAGCTTTGACCTAGCTAGATCAGAAGTATGTTTATGCAGGCTGCAATCACACCACCTGATCAGGTTTTTTCAAGGCACGTGAAGATGGGCATCCAACAGTTGAGGTCACTTTTGACAAGCCAAACTGGTAAGGATATGTCTACGCTGCAGATAGGAGGTGGGATTCCCAGTGTGGGTAGACAAACTCACGCTAGCTCTCATCGAGCTGACATGCTAGAAGTAGCAGTGTGGATGTTGAAGCACCGGTAGTGGCTCAGGCTAGCCACCTGGGCTTTGACCTATATACTTTCTCTTCATTTTTTTTCCTGGTTTTGCTCCGACTCTGTGTGTGTGTTTGGTTTTTTTTTATTATTATTATTTTTAATGGCAGTCTGTCATGAGTTTACTCACGGCTCACCAAACTACGCGAATTCTTTGCAGATGTTAACAAGCATGTGCACAAGGCTAATCCAGTGGATATAGTGTAATTAGACTTTCTGCAAGCCTTCGACAACCCTTATGAAGGTTCTTAAGCAAAATAAGCAGTCAAGGGATGAAAGGGAGGGTACTCTCATGAATCAGTAACTGGTTAAAAGACCAGAAACAAAGGGTAGGTATAAATTATCAGTTTTCACAATGGAATGAGGTGAACACCAGGGTCCCCCAAGCTTCTATACTGGGATCCATGCTGTTCAATGTATTCATCAGTGATCTGGGAAAGAGTATGAACAGTGAGGTGGCAAAACTTGCAGAAGATACAAAATTACTCAAGATAACTAAGTCCAAAGCTGGCTGCATAGAGTGACTAAACTGGGTGACTGGGCAGATGAGATTCAACGTTAAGTGCCAAGTAATGCACATTTGTGAGCGGGGGGGAGGAATAACCCTAACTATATAATATAAAATGATGGGGTGTAAATTAGCTGATACAACTCAAGAGAGATTTTTTGGAGTCACTATGGATAGCTCTCTGAAAATATCCACTCAATATGCATCAGCAGTCAAAAAAGCTGACAGAACATTAGGAAAGGGATAGATAATAAGACAGTAAATATCACAATGCCACTATACAAATCCATAGTATGCCCTCACCTTGAATGCTGCATGCAGTTCTGGTCACCACATCTCAAAACAGATGTATTAGAATGGAAAAAGTACACAGAAGAGCGACAAGAATTATTAGGGGCTTGGAACAGCTTCTAGACAAGAAGAGAGTAAAAAGACTGGGGTTGTTCAGCTTAGAAAAAAAAGACAACTAAGGCGGGATATGCTAGAGGTTTATAAAAAGTGAACACGGAAGTGTGATTTACCCCTTCGCCTACCAGGAGAACTAGACACCCCCCAATGAAATTAATAGGCAGCAGGTTTAAAACAAACAAAAGGAAGCACCTGACACAAGGTGCAGTCCACCTGTGGCATTCGTTGTAGGGATGCTGTGAAGGTCAAATGTATAATTGGGTTAAAAAAAAAGAATTAGGTAAATTCATGGAGGATAGGATCCATCTATGGCTATTGTTCCAGATGGTCGGAGTGTCCCTGAACCTCCAACTGCCAGAAGCTGGGACTGGGCAATGGGATGGATGACTCAAAATTACCCTGTTCTGTTTATTCCTTCTACAGCACCTGGCATTGGCCACTGTTGGAAGAGAGGGTCCTGGGCTAGATGGTCAATTGGTCTGACCCAGTATGACTGTTCTTCTGAGTCTGTCTCCATCTACTGCAGCTGATAACTTCCTAGCATGCATCAGACTTGAAAATGATTAGAACGTTTGTAAGTGAGACAAGAGGTTGACTTCATATTATCACCAAAAATGAGATGCTGTCTGTGTTTGCTTTTCCCGTTTCCTGCATTTGGTATGCACTCATTTTAAAATAATACATTATCAAATGCTTCTGATGGCAACAAACAACAGATATAGTACTCGCATTTTTATTGTATTAATATTAAAAAGCATTCATTGATCAATGAATTTTTTTCTGTTCATGAATCATTTGTGGACGTATGCTGTCATGTCAAAATGGTAAAGAATTACAAAAAGAGTCCATTACTTCTAAGAGTGCGCAAGGAACTTTATTAGAATAAGGAAAATACAGAGTAGTTTTAGGGATAATTCTATCCGCTTCACTGTTAAGGTTTATCCCAAAGCCAAACCTGCTTGATTTCCTGTTACAAGGGAACAGCGCCTCTATCTTCACATACGTTAATGACTGTTTTTTGTCTTCTGAATATATTTTTTTTAAATCTACAGTTCTCAGCCTGTGGTTCATCAGCTGTTCACTTTGATTTACTATTCATTATGTTTGTGGTGTGACTGGTTGCTGAAGTCACATTGCACTCTTTTTGATCCTGTATTTTCTGAACAGGCGAATAATGAACAACATGCCAAGTAAAAAATTATAGTAATAAATAGCAAATCCCTTTGTTCTCCTTATGAATACCCCTGTTCACACACAAATATATAGATAATTAATGAAGACCAATCATTTCTCAAGGAATCTTGTGAACAAAAATATTGGTGTGAATTTTTGCAAATAGTAAAAGGAAATCTCATGGTCAAATGGAACACCTGTTTAGAGTTTCAGGGAATCTTGTGAACAAAAATATTGGTATGAATTTTTGCAAATAGTAAGAGGAAATCTCATGGTCAAATGGAACACCTGTTTAGAGTTTCAGTTAATTAGTCAATCCAAACGTAAAAAGTAATTGAATATTTTTTGTTCAAATTTTGGAATCGGAATTGAAATTTCAAAAAAATCCAACCAGCTCATCAAAAAAAGACATAAAAAGAAATCACAAAAATTTCACTGACAATTTTTTGTATTTTTTTTTAGTCAAAATTCAAAATTTCATAGAAAAATTGTCAATAGAAGAAATTTTGAAAAAAGATCAAATCTGGAACAAATGTTTTTGATCACTATTTGCAACACTTAACCAACCTCCTCCTTTCTATATTAAATGTATTGTCTGCACTAGAAAGTTGTACTTCAAGCACTACAACTCCTGGGTATAGGTGCAATTATAGCAGTATAAGGGTGCTTTATACCAATATAGCTATTCCCACATGGGAAGAGCAATAACTATACCAATATAAGTTCTCTGTATGCTGATTTAACTGTGTCCACACTAGGGTTGAACAGTATAACTAGACTGATTTAAAAAAAAACAAACATACACCTAACCAACATAGTTATACTTTTCACGTATAAACCGGGCCTATGTCTTTGGGAAGGTCCCAGAATTTCATGGGGAAAAGGACAATTGTTGTAGGAAGAAAGAGGGGGCGGGGGAACTTGCAGGAGGAAGATTCCCAAGCAAACAACCAAGGCTGACAGAGTTCCCATAAGTTCATCAGATTTTTGCAAGTATGGGCTGAGTTTCCCAAATGTAGCAACTGTCAAGCGCAAAACTGAATTTGAGTGAGTCTGAGGCTCAGTTTGAATATATTACCCACCTTTAATAACATGGAGCAGTTAGAAGTGCAATAGGAGTTCTGATCAGACTCTGAACTTCAGTCATAACTTAAAAAAAAAGTAAAGGCATTTTTGACACAAGGCTTCTTGGAAGGGATATTTTAGCTCAGCCAGGGGCCTTGATCTTCAAGCAGATTACAGGTATTTGCTACAGCTGGGAAATCTTGAGGGGGGGAGGGAGTTAACAATTGTTGTCTCTTATGAAGACTGATAGACTTTTGAGCTGAAGTTGGCTTAAGCAAGTCAATGAAAAATGTTAAATCAAGGGGGAGGGGGGAATTGGAGTAAATTGAAGAAAATGGAAGAAAACAGAAGAGAGATCAATTGAAAACAGTCCAAGAAAAACTGAGAAGCCTCCAGTTGCTCTAAAAGATGGGCTCATAGATGCAGGTACTCTGCCCTGGATGCCCCTTGTACAGTCACTTACACCAGTGCCAATCTTCTCGCTAAAAGGAAGAGAAGAGGGAAAGACAACATTGAGACTTCCCTAGTCTTCCCCAGTCTGCTCCAAGCTGGCTGATGGCCTATTTGTTCAAAAGAACTGGCAGTGAGTATGTCATATCATACTGGCATATCTAGACTAGGCCATGGAGAATCGTTTCAAACCAACAGAAAGATATCAGGTTAGGGTTGAGGCATGCAGTTAGGATAGAGTGGAGAAGATTGCACAATTGCTGCCCATGCCCAAAGGTGGTTAGTGTTTGACTGTCTCACCTGATTCTGGAGAGTTTGTTCCTAATTATTTCAAAGTCTGAAGGAGTGTTGACCATCAGTACTAGTTCTCTTAATAAATGGTTTGAATTCTCTAGAGCAGCCATAGTGATTGAACAAGACTCATTGTACTGCCCGGTTGCTAATTCTCAGTTGCCAACATTTTATTCCACAACTGAAAATTTTAGGTGGGAGATGGTTTGGGTCAGAATTTGACAAGAGCATTTGGTACACATCTTTTGATGGTTCTGCATTGGCTGTTTCGTTCAGGCAAGGCAAATAGTTATATTGCACATTTTCCATTTTAAGTCTCAATACCATAGGTACTAATTGCCAGAATGGACTATACTTTTGCTATCTAATATTTCATCAGATATATTCCAACCAACTCCAAACAATTAGAAAATAAAAATGGGCTTGTGTGCAGTAGTACTTTAAGGGCTGTCAGGAGTATTCACCTTGTCATAAACAAGTTGCTTCTAGCAAAACTAGACCTGCTGGTATTATTTCTGGCCTAGGTTTTTCTGGGGCTAAACATGAGTAAGTAACTTCTGGGAATAAGCATCACGACAATGTTGAGAGTGCTCACCCCATTACCAGACTAAACCTCTTCTTAAGGGCCCCATCCTTTGTAGTCAGTGGGACTACTGTGTGAATGAGACTACATGATTGCCTCCAAAATCTGGCAATGTATTGCCCACAGGCTGAAATAGTATGTACGTGTTATAAAAAATGAATGTAATCAATGTTTAAATATTTTCCTAATGAAAAGACTGAGGCAATTTACAGCATATTCCATATCTAACATTATACTAGCTCAAGAACAAGATGAATAATTTAGAGGGTTTTTTATATGGTAATTTTTACTTAAATCTTAACTGATATTGACTTCTATTGTATTTATAACTCAAAAGGTTTTACCTGGTGTTTTCTAATGGATTGTAATCCAGTAGAAAATGTCCCCTGCAATACTATATTTTGATTTTTTTTAATAAGAACATTAACAGTATATAAAGTTAAATTGGGAACAACTGCAGTCAGTGTGAGATGAGGGGCTTTAGCAACTTGCAGGACTGAGCATACATTTAGGTACAAAATAAATCATCTTTTCAAATTCTCATACTTGTTGCTCTAGGCTATTAAAAATAGACTGAGCATTGGACCGAGGAGCATTTGTTCTGCTAAAGCTGAACATCAGAAAGTTCAGGCAGAAAGGCTGCTCTTGTACTTGGGAGTATTCTGCTATCTGAACCAAGACTGAATCTCTAGCAGCTGCACACTGCTCTCAAAGCACATGAGCGAAAGAGGTCTCTTAATCCGTGGTACAGTATCTTGGCTGAGAGGGTTATTGTGTTGCTTGTAATTGCACATTCTCACTCAGGATTGTTTGAAGTAGTTTTTGTAAAGAAATATAACAATATCCGAAACATCCTTTGAAGGTCAAAAGCTGTTGCTGTTATTTTAGACAGGAATGTCTTAAGAGGTGAAAGAATCAGAATGTTTCTAATGTTTATATTAATGTAAAGACATTTTTTCTCTGGGAACTCAAAGTCAACCTAGTTACCATTGTTTCTGTTCTGAGTACAGCACTGTGTGAGTGATCAGTTTTGGGTAGCACTGACAACAATTTGAAAGAGAACTGGCTATCTGGGTCAAATCAAAATTCCTTTTGACTTCAGAAGGACAGTATTAGGGCCTTAATGCCCAACAGACTTCTGGGTAAACTGCACTTGCGGAGAAGCAAAATTCATCTGCTGTGGGACAACCATGAGGAAAAATTGGGTGGCTATTTGGTTTTTTATTACTGTAAATATGCATGTTTTTCCTGTAATGTTTTTATCATATTTTCCTTGTAGATTACAATGTAGTGTTGCCAAATTTTGTGATTTTTATTAAAGCCTCATCTCCCGGTATCATAACTGCATGAGAATCTCTGCTTTCTTGGTAAAATATGTGAGTTGTAAACCATGTGGTTGTATGTCTTGAAAATGTGAACCCTACTGGCTTAAAAAATCAGAGTCACAAAAGTCCCAAGACTTCATATGTTTTAAAATCTCGTGACTTCTAAATCAATCCCACTATATTGGGTGGATTGGACTGGTGATTTTTGGAACACTTGGGGCTGACAATATTGAAAATGTAAGCTCAGTTATACAGTAGTGTAATCTATGGCCAGCTTCGCTGGCTTAAGGATTTTGAGGTAATGTTTACACCCTTGGACGGAACCCCCATCACAGAAATGACACTTATCTCAGTGGTGGATTCTCTATCACGTGAAGTTTTTTAAATCAAGACTGGATATCTTTTTAAAAGATCTGCTATAGCTCAAACAGAAGGTATGGGCTTGATGCAAAAATTAGGTGAGGTTCTTTGTCCTGTGTTATGCAGGCGGTCAGGCTAGATGATCATAATAGTCCCCTCTGGCCTGAAAATCTATGACGATGAAATGTGGATGAAAAAATTGTACATGTCTTGCCACTAGAATGTCAACATTTACCAACAGTTAATGAACAATGACATTAGCTATTTCCTGGTTTAATTTTAGGTAGAAACTGTGGTAGCACATACACAGTGGTGCACTAACTGTTGGCAAATACTGACTCTATAATTATCGTCTCAGTGTATTGTTTTGATCTGACTGCATTTAAACCTATTGCTTAGCATCCTGAGTTTATCCAGCAAATAAAGAGTTACATAAATTGTGGGTTGTAGTACTCTAGGAGCAGCATGTGCTTGCTGTTTTTCTTATTGGGTGGAAGCGTCTGGGTCAAAATGAAAGAGTTGTTAACACTCCTGGAACTTTACACCTGGTGTTATCGGCAGATATTTAGAGTAGTTTCTAACTATATACAGAGGAAATTGATAACAGAGCCCCTAGTCTGAGTTTGGCATTGACTTTACTGGGAGCAGGAACAGCCGGTTTGCTGTCTCAGGGCTGAATCCAGTCAAGTGTCTGCAGTTTACGGAATAGGATCCTATTCATCCTTAAATTCTGTTGTGCAACCCCTCCCCACATTGGTGAGTTATGTTAGCAGTCCCATTGATTCGGGATTATACGGACATGCTTGCCAGTGTGAGCAAGAGGAGCACAGTCAGGTCTATGGAGGTCTTGTTATGAAATAGGCCTAAATAGGCATATTTTCTATTCTTAAATCACAGATGACATCCTGGCTACCTTTCTAATTATAAAGGGAAGATTATAATGACAAGTAGATTAAGATCACAAAATAAAGGATAGCACTACAGGGCCTGATGTTTGAAGGAGAAAAGCTAAAGTTCTTCTTTTGCTGTTCTCATTGTCAAAACCAAGATTACGTTGGAATACAGAATATAAATTGATGGAATTTGGCAGGAAGGGTGGGGTTAATCTATGGTTTTTATTCAATTTAATGCTCATGAAGAATGCCAAGTTGATATACCTGGAGTTCACAAACTCTGTTCATTAAAGGACAAATTTTGCAAAGTGCTGAATAGCTCCAAGAAGTGCTTAACACCTTCAACTCCCTTCCTCTCTTGTGGGAGTTGAGGTCATTCACTACCTCCAGTCGTTGCTGAGCACCTTGCAGACTCAAGCACTTACCGAATAGGTAGAACAAGCTCACGCTCCCCTCAACCCCCCCCCCCCCCCCCGGCTCAACCAATATGCCTTATATTGGTTTTACAAGAGTGTAACCCTCAGCCCTCACTAGAAGAGACCACTCTGGAGTGACTATCTAAGCCAGTTTCCATGCCCGTTCTAGCCATAGTTTCTCTTCTGCGATAGCCAACAAGACTGCTCTCATGGTCTAGACCTTGACCATCCAATATGAATTGCAAATGTTAGAGGAATTATAGTGAGTTTCATGTTGTGTCAATATATTGTGTGCCCACTGCTAATTTAGGGAAACAGAGAACTCTTCAGAAGACATTTAACATCACAAAACTTTTCCAGAAGGAAACTGAGCATTCCCAGAGAAAATGAACCTGTCCTCAAGGGAGGAACAAATAACAAAAGTCACTGGTGTAATGCTTGACCAAAGATTCTGTGTGGCCTGCTACAGGTGGCTGTAACAATGCTGAGCACAAGGAGAGTCTACACAACAAGAGAAGGGCAAGGCCTGCTGCCAAAGGGCAGGTAATGACAGCTGTGATTTGACCACCTTGTAAACCCAGAACAGGACTGTGCCAACCAACTCATTTCACAAAGACAACCAAAATCTTGGTAATGACTTTCAGTTGCTACTTATCTGAGTCAATTGGAACTGATGACTTAGAGCTGAAAAGCTCTAGGTTTGTCTACATTCTGTCAGCATGTGACAAACCAGAGTAACTCTACTGTGCTTTAGGCTGCTGTGCGCAAACTGGCTGCATGGGCCTTGCTACCATTCACTAAATGTTCTGTAGTGCACTTTGGGGTACTCCTGTTTCATATGTCAAAGCATGCCACAGAACTTTAGTGCGCAGTAACAGAATCCACAGGGCCAGTCAGTGCATGGCAGTTTAGAGCACTGCACACTGACACCCTAGCTTGACATGCACTAAGTCTTCCTGCGGACAAGCCCTCTATATCCCATTGTCAATCCTTTGAGTTAGAGAGTTTTAGGGGGGCCAGCACTATTCCAAATGGGATGGTGCTGGCACCAGAAAGTATGTGGACAGCACAGCTGTGGGACCCACTGATCCCGCACATTCTCCCCAACTACCTGCAATGGCAGGATCCCTTGGACCCCAGCCATAGTTCTCCTGGCAGAAAACACCAAGGAAAGGTGGTGCTGCCTGTCCTCTGTTGTGATTTAATTCTCACCCTCTCTCTGCCTCAGATCCATACATCACCTGGCCTTAGCTTCATTGACTCTAGCTCAGAATATTTTTATCAGATGAGGAAACACAAACTACGTAGTGCATTTCTTAAAAATTACTTCGTACAGGATAATCTCATCTACTTGATCAGCAACTTAAAATGCAGAAAGGTCTTTTTCATTATTTTTATATTAAGTTAAGAGCTCCTCCAGTTCCTAACCCAGACTGCTTTCATAGCAAGGACCTTAGGGAACGTCTACACTGCCAAAAAAAAAATGAAACCCTGCCCAGCAAATCTCAGAGCCTGGGCCAACTGTGTGTAGCAAATCATTGGATTTTTCAGTAAGATTCACTGAATCTGCCCTGCCCTGATAGTGAGTAGCTCTCTATTCTGCAAATGTTAAACCTGTTTGGCTTGATTTATTCCATCTTTGTATCTCAATGCAATACTAGCACATGCTTCTTAATATTGTATTATAGCCACATCATAAAATCCTGGATGACTTCTCACTATCTCTATATATTTTATTGGATGTTTCTCCTACTGGAGCTTATCATAGTAGATAGGAACAGAAGCAATAAAATTCTGTGTAAGCTTCCAAAACATGGATGTGTGCAGAAGGTTGCACAGATATTGAAGAATTTTTTCCCAAGGCTTACTGAAAGTGGAAGAAATGAATTAAATCTGGTCTAAGAGTCATATTCAAAGGCAAATTGACCGGTCAAATTAAATAGAACATTAAGTATAAAATGATATAGCATTCTTGATCTATGAATCTTAAAGTTCCTTACAAAGGAAGGTAAGTATAATTATCTCCACTTTACATATGGGGAAACTAAGGCACAGAGGCCTATTGACTTGTCAGAATCACACAAAGCGAAGAATAGAATCTAGATCTCCTGACTCCCGGTCTCATAGCTCACTCATTGGACAAAGCTTACTGCCCTTTATGTACAGTGACAAAGCTCTGTCTTTGCCTCCGTGGGTCCCACGTTTCCTGGTGGATTTCACTAGCCTCAGAGGCTCACTGTGACCCTCCATGTAACCCTTCTCTCTCTAGAGACAAGGGTCACAGACTACTGAGCCATTTTCATCATAAGCCAGCAAGGGAGATGAGGAGAAATTATACTTCCTTGCACAGTCTCTGTTGTCTCACAGTCTCAGTGTTTAATCAGGGGGAAAAGGGGGGGAGCCCAGGCGCACCCTCTACTCCAGGCTCCAGCCCAGGGATCCTAATAGTATCAGCTATGGTAGCTGACCTTTTAGAAACATGACATGTACAATTCCCTGGGCTCCTTCCCCCACAGCAACCCTCACTTCCTCAAGCTCCACTTCACCCTTCCCTCAGGGCCTCCTTCCTTGTGCCTGATATGGTGTGTACTGCTCAGTCTCTCCAACAGCACAACTTCCTCCCACAGCTCCTGACATGCACCCCCACCTGACTAAGTGGGAGGCTTTTAACTAGTTTCAGCCAGCCCCTGCTTGGCTTCAGGTGTCCCAATCAACCTAGCATTCTCCCTGCCTTCTGGAAAGTTCTTAATTGGGCCCAGGTGTCTTAATTGACCAGGAGCAGCTGCCATTTCACTTATCCTGGAGCTAATATATCTATCTCCCACTACTTTTCTATAGCCATCTGGCCTTGCCCCGTCACAGTACCTTTTACACAAAATCTAATGTATTAAATGGAACCCTTCGAGAAAAGTAACATCCTTGTAGATGATTATCCTCACACTAGATTTAGTGCAACTCCATTTACTTCAAGAGGATTACTCATGCTGAACATGGGTTTGAAAGGAGAATCAAACCCTTAGATTTCTCATGGACACACCCTGATAGTTTCTGTAACATATTATCACATGATTTTGTTCTATTTACCATTTAAAGAATATGGGCCTGATTCTCAATGTAAAGGGGAAATAGTGTAAATGAAAATCAGGCCCTAATCTTGCTTCCAGTAGTGTGTCTGCATATGCCACCCTGAATTTGTATGTAGGCCCTGGTTTCGACAGGAAATTGGGGTGAGGAGCATAGCAGTGGAAAGATACTTATTTATCTTCCCTAGATATCTCTTAAAAATATACTAAGATGTGCAGACAGTGTCTGAAAAGACAACAGGAGTCAAGGCAGTTGTCAGTTTATCACTATTTTTTGGTTTTGCTTATGGTTTATAGCAGTTTTCCTGATGATGTCAGTGATTAGTTCTTTTAAAGGCTTCATTTAATGTTATAGTTCTACATGTCTCCCTTTTGCTTCAAACCACCTCCCAATTAATAATTCCAGGTAGAGACAGAGAATAAATTGCTTATTTTTGTAAATAAAATATACAATGAAAATGTCCCAGTTTGTTCCTTCCTGGTAAGTCTTGTGACAGATTAGCTGAAGGTGGACAGCTGGGTGAAATGAGGCCTTGGGTGCCATCTGCCTATTATGACAGGTGTTAGCAAGCATATCATAATCTGAGGCGAGAGGCATTATACACATTTTCTGTGACTTTTTCACAGCTAAACCCGGTGTCTTGGCTCCTACATACAATAAACTCTGTCATAACTACGGATGGACCAAAACCTCAAATCTGAACAATTTGGGAGGGGAGAATTCTGTTGCTGAATCCAAACTCAACCTTCAGGGTTTAGTCCCTAGTCCAATCCAAAACTAGAAAGAGATTATTTGCTATTTAAAATTGGGATGCAGGTGTAGGCTATGCCTGAGGCCTGTCTGAACTCCAAAGATTCTCAGAGGTTTCTTATCCCTCACAGAATGTGACTGAACTTGGTTATCGTGTGTGTGTGTGTGTGTGTGTGTGTGTGTGTGTATGCATGTATATCATAACTGAATCTAAAGAGACTCTGTCCAAGGAATCCAGAAAATGGAGAACTTGTAAACCAATAATAATTCCTGAGAAGAAAAGGAGGATTTTTCTACACAAGTATTGCTTTGGTCGCCCTAATTTTTAGTAGCTGTTTGACTGAGAGAAAGAAGTAGGTGAACGGGAATTAGCACGATTTCACTTATGATGTTGTTAATCATTTGCATTGTGGTGGTGTATACAGATAAAAACTGATGTTGCTGTGTTATCACCCAGAAGCCCCATTCATGGACCAGGACTCCATTGGGCTAGGTGCTATACAAACACAGAATAAATAGACAGTCCTTGCTCCAAAAGGCTGAGACCCAGATCATCAGAGGTATTTAGGCTCCTAAGTCCAACTGGACGCAATGGAAGTTAGAAACCTAAATACATGTTTAGGATCTGGGCCTTGCAAACCAAGCAACTGAGTTCAGAGCCTTTAGAGGGGCAGATTAACCCCTTCTTGGCTGATGGAGGGGGGTGGGTTAAGAGCTCCAGTGGCTAAAATCAGCTCCAACCCACTGCAACTGTGTGGCTTGTCAGGCCTAGAGGAGGGCCCTTGAAAGGGAGGAACTTGGACAAGTTGGGATGGTGCTCAGAAACCAGCTGAGCATGACATTTGGTTATTTGCTGAGGAAGAGCTTCAGAGTACCATCAACCTGAGCCTTCTGAGTCATGAAGGTGGGCTGGTTTGTTTCTTTTCTGGAAATCCCCAGGGATAACCTCTTGGCCTTTAGTCATCCAGGAGGGTGGGAGCTGAGCTTTCCTGCAGAGCTTGAAAGACTGCTTCCCCTCCTTTGCATAAGAGAGGGAGGCTGGCCTTTGGAATGATCTTCCTCTATTTTTTTTAAATACCTCGCTCATGAGGAGGTGGACTTGCTAAGAGGTACGGCCCAAGGGCTATGTCCCAGTACCAGACCACAGGTTTACTGTCACCCAGCAAAAGAGGTTTGAGGTTCCTGCTTTCACCCCAAGGGGTGACTTTGAGACATAAGCTTTGACAAGGCCTAGTTGTGCTAGAAGCTGTATGCTGGCATAGCAAGACCTTACTAAGTAGATGAAAATATTTCCCCCATTTTACAAATGGTGAACTGAGACACAGAGCTTAAGTAATTTACCAACGTCACCCCAAGTCCTCTGAATCTAGTCCAGTGCCTTAACAACAAGATCTTCCTTCCTTCACTGGTAATCTTCAAGTATCTTTCCTTCTGCAATGCGGAAGACCTTTCATGCCCTTGAAAATGTCTGATAGGCACAAGGGAAAGAGCAACCTCAAGTTTGTCAGCAGTTGTTTCTACATTGGAATGTTAAAAAGAAAGGTGATGTGACAACTATGCTAATAGTTTCTCATGAAGAAATTGTTCTGAAGTATATCAATAAATTACTTTACATTTTTCAAGGTGAGGAATAAGCCACATCTGAAATGAATCTGCTGTTGAATACCGGGAAAGCTTAATTTCCTTTCACTACATTTTTAACACACATGCACAAAATGCTCCAAACTGTTCTTTTGTAGGAGCTTCCATTAATTTCCATAGTTGAATTTGCTGGGGAAAAACACTCTTCAAAAAAAAAAATCAACTGACATTTTATCTGGCACTTTCACTTACTTTTTATGTAATTAAATTTAAATCAAATAAGCAATTAAATTTGAATCACATTACTATTTAAATATATCTTCTTGGTTGTAGAGTTGCAGTGCATTTACAGGAAATGAGTATAACAAAGATGAAAACAGTACTATATTGATATATAAATATTTAGCACCGTGATGATAAAAAATATTAATTTCTTCCCAGGATATGGTAACCAAGTATAGATGGTGTGGTTTTCCATAGCAGTGCTCATTTTCTGAGTGAGGATAATTATGCTGAAGATAAATTGGGAGGAAAAATGTTCTGAAACAGTTGAAATGCCTGCACAATGCTGATAAAGGAACAGAATATCAAGAATAGTCTCCTCTTGTTCACACCACAGGAAATACGAACTGCTATGAAATAATGCAACATACATTTCACTAGGAACACTAAATGTGCAAATTATAAAACAAATCGTTCTCAGAGGCAAATGTTTATGACAACTAGAGCAAGGACCATATAGACAGGCTGAGAATGTAGAAAGTGGGATCCCATTATGTACATCATGATATCCTTTCCGAAAGAATTCCTTCTTATGGGTAATTAGGAGAATTATAAGACTACTGTGTATAGAAGATGAGATGCAGCAAGAACAATGATTAATGTGAAAAGTATAATAAGAAACCTAGTGCATTAATGGAAGCTGAGATTAAGGTCAGACGTTGTGTATTGTGTGGAAGAAATCTGTTTAATTTAGGCATCTACTCAAAATGTACTATTCCTTAGGGCGAGGGTAGAGCATGACTGTATTTTGTTTCTCATACAACACCAAAAGCATTGTTGGTGTTCAACAAATATATAATAATTCTAGAGTCAACATGGGTTCTTTGAATAATATTGAGTTTAAGTCACTGGGCCTGTTCTCGCACTTTCTATTCTGATGAAACTTGAGGACACACAGGATTGCATCCAGCTTGTGTGTGAAAGAGCCAACAATCAAATTTGCCTTTAGGAAGAGTTTTTGCCTTTTCTTCTTCTGTCTTAATGTTAATTGTTTGCAAGACTTCTTTCCTTCTCGCGTTGTTGCAGCTGAAAATCTTCCCTGATTTAGCCCTTCTGTTTTATAAATTACTGAAAATGTTGGGATAAAATAGTGTTTCCACCCACTTACCCACCCATATGTGCCAATCAATCATTGCCCACATTTAGAACTGAACCTTTTAATAATGAGTTTATTGAATGTTCACACACACTAGCATAGTGGGTGTTTTCATATAGGATTGATAGTCCCATATGGTGAGAGAGCCTCTTCATTTGCAATTTCTAATCCAACTCTAGAGGCTCAAGAGCTCAGAATAGGTAGGATAACTATTCAAATGTCAGCTACCTTGCTGAACTTCAAGTTCTTGTATATGTTAGTATTCTGACTGGCTTTGTATGCTGAAGTGTAAGTGCCCTAACAGTCTACAATAACTTTTAAAAAATGAAGATTTTGACATTTGATTAGTAAAGTTTATGCAGCATTCCACAGAATGGTTGCCCTCCATTTTATCTTATTTTATTTATTTGTACTACCATAGCATTTAGGAGCCCAGTCATGAACCAGGACCCCATTGTGTTAGGTATGGCACAAACACAGAACAAAAAGACAGTTTCTGCCCCCAAAAGCTGACAGTCTAAGTAACAGTATACTTTCTCTGGTACACCATGCAGTGTAAGAAAAATAACACTTTATATTCTCAAATTCCATTGTAAATACATATTTGTTGATTTCATTCACTCTTTTTTTCCCTGCATTCCATTGAATTCATTGCAAATTAACCTATACAATCATAGAAATGTAGTGCTGGAAGCGTCCTTGAGAAGTCATCAAATCCAGCCCCCTGCACTGGGGCAGGACCAAGTAAACCTAGACCATCCCTGACAGGTGTTTGTTCAACCTTTTCTTAAAAACCTCCAATGAGTGGGATCCCACAACTTTCCTTGGAAGTCTATTCCAGAGCTTAACTATCTTTAGACTTAGAAAGTGTATATATGGCACCCTCTTTGTCTATTTGTTTGTGCATAAATCATGGAAGTCTGCCACATGAATCAGGCAGGCCTGCACATTTCCATGCCATGGTGCAAAGAACAAAGAGAGGAAACCTGGATTTTATTATTCAGGGGAGCACACTGAATCTGTGTGACACATGTGTGATGTTGCACCCCATAAGGCTTTATGGAAATATGCTTATGAATGTATATATGACATAACTGGAATATGTTTTATGCTACATGTGCCATGTAACATATCTCTGTAAAGGTTATGATCTACTGAATACATTCCTCCTATTTGTATGCATGGGTCATTTTTGTATTCAAAGTTACGAATATTGGCTGTACTTGTTTAATTTTAAATAGCCTCAGTGAAGCAGTTGGTCAGCTTCCTGAGAAAAGACTATTCTCAGTGAGTGCCCAGTCAAGAAACCCTTAAGCCAACAATGGACTTGGAGATGCCAATACACATCTGAGCTTTCCCAGGAATGTGGCTTGGCTGGTAAGGAACTCAGTCATGCATGGATATGTGACTCCAAAACTCCATCTTGTAGCTGGGATTCTACATAGGAGGAGGGAGGGGTGTCCACCCACAAGAGAGAGTCTATTTAAACCCCTGGGATACCCCTCCATTTTGTCTTCAGCTGGCTCAAGAGAGAGCCTCTCCACCCCAAAGGATATCTGAAAGAAACTGGAGCAAAGGACAGTAACCACAGGGGGTGTGAGTGATTGTTGGACCAAAACTAGAAGTAGACTAGTCTGTAAAAGGAAGCTTACTGGAACACCTCTGAGGGTGAGGTTTTCTTACTGTATTAGGAATAGACTTGCATGTTCTATTTTATTTTGCTTGGTAATTCACTTTGTTCTGTCTGTTACTGCTTGGAACCACTTAAATCCTACTTTCTATATTTAATAAAATAACTTTTTACTTATTATTTAACCCAGAGTATGCATTAATACCGGGGGGGATGGGAGGGTGGGATGATGACACAGAGCTGTGCATATCTCTCTCTCAGTGTTATAGAGGGCAAACAATTTATGTGTTTACCCTGTATAAGCTTTATACAGGGTAAAATGGATTTATTTGGGGTTTGGACCGCATTGGGAGTTGGGCATCTGAGTGTTAAAGATAGGAACACTTCTTAAGCTGCTTTCAGTTAAGCTTGCAGTTTGTGGGATGTGGTTTAGACCTGGGTCTGTGTTTGTGGCTGGTAAGCGTGTCTGGCACAACCAGGCAGGGTTCTGGAGTCCTAAGCTGGCGGGGAAGGCAGGGGCAGAAGTAGTCTTGGCACATCAGTTGGCAGCCCCAAGGGGGTTTCTGTGATCCAACCCGTCATAACATGATATAAATAAATCACCAGATTTCCATTGTGTTTCATCTTGTTTGAATACAGATCTTGCACATCGGTGTTTGGGGCTAGAGGGAGCTTCCATCGTTAGTATCCCGTTTTCTCAAACACAATCTGGAACCCATCATTTGAAGCAGACCGGTTGAAGTGCTCTTTAATTACCCAATGAACATTTGTGGTCCATTACTTGCCCTGTACTGATTATCACTCCTCTACAGAAAAGATATAATTTCTATTCTAATAAAAGCACAACCAGTGCAGGTGGTGGTTGCTAAATACATAACTCCAGAGAGGAAGACTGAAGATAAATGAACACTTTTGCAAGCCTTATGAATTATATAGAGAGATTTCTCTAGATTGAATCTCTTGTCTCCAAGAACTACAGTATTGTTGTTGTTTGATAATGTGACCATCTGACATTAATTATTATTAGCAGCCAGAAAAAGAAATCTATACATGTAGAGCTACTTATAGGAGGGCAGTGCTATCAAAAGTGTACTAATTCAGGGCTGCCCTTAGGGTTGGCAGACAGCACTAAACATGTTCAAAGAAGTAGATCAGAAGGAGAGTGGAGAAAAAAGATAACTGTGATTGAAACTGTCGTATTTTCAGCAGCACACTGATAACCTTATTTAGATGACCCTGTGTTGCCAGAAGTCTCATGTTTTGGGAAATGTGTATTACAGCTACAGAAGTGAGCTGTTTCTAAGAGTTTTGTGATCCCTTCCAGCCTCACAAGTTCTCCGTCACGTGCCCACAGGCTCACATCTGCCAGAAAGATTGTTGTTGCTTGTTTCTAAGGATACATTCATCACTGAAAGCTCGTCTTGCTGCCTGCCTCTCCTATAGGGAAAGCAGTCAGCTGAGATCAGTGTGAAGGAGTGGCAGGCTGCAGTCAGTCTGAGGAAGTCTCCCCTCACGTAAAAGAAGTGGATCACCAGTGTGGCCTCAAGGCAGTCCCAGACAGAACAAGCAGACCTGGGGAAAAAAACATCTGTTTTCTCCTTTGAGGATTTTTGCCTGGGAAAATATTTTAAAGTATTTTCATGATAACTTTCATATTTGGACAATGGCAAAATGCTACTTTAGATTGGATATTAGGAAATTAGATTGGATATTAGGAAATTACTTTAGATTGGATATTAGGAAAAACTATTAGGAGGTTTAGATTGGATATTAGGAAAAACTTTTTCACTAAGAGGGTGGTGAAACACTGGAATGAGTTACCTAGGGAGGTGGTAGAATCTCCTTCCTTAGAGGTTTTTAAGGTCAGGCTTGACAAAGCCCTGGCTGGGATGATTTAACTGGGAATTGGTCCTGCTTCGAGCAGGGGGTTGGACTAGATGACCTTCTGGGGTCCCTTCCAACCCTGATATTCTATGATTCTATGATTCTATGATACTTTGTTTACCAATGAATATGCCATGTGGTCAAATGTCATCTAGGAATATCCCAAATATTCATATGCTTGATACAGGCAAAAAAATAACTATTGTCATTGTAAAATTGCACTGTAACAGCAGTGAAATTGGGGGGTTTTGTTGTTTTTTGGGGGGGGTGTCAACTTCTAAGTTTCTTACTCCCATTGGGCCAAATTCTCCTCTTGCTTAATTTGGTATAAATGAATAACTCAGCTAAAATTGACAGAATTACACTGCTCTAAAACAGATGTAAATGCGAAGTGAACAGGTCTGATTTTCCTCTGATGATTATAACTAAGTGGAGTTTGCCAGAATAAAAAGTGATCAAGGAACACAGATTCTGGCCTTTTTTTCATTTTTTATAGATGTCATAAAGGAATGAAAGGTATTTTGATTGCTGTGAAAATGCCAAAGGGAAAACAAGAGTAATTTCTTGGTTTTTTTTAACTATTGATTTTTGTGTGTGTGTGCCATTCTGTCCAAAAGGAATAGTGCCTTATACCAATAACTTGAGGAGAAATTAACATCTTAGATCCTTTTATATTGATAAAACTGCCAAGAACTGCATTTTTAAAGAAGTGTTCTAAGAAAAGTTTAATGCTTCCCCAACACCATGTTGTGTCTTATGAAACAGCTTTTTGGAGATCCCTAAGCAGCCTGCCTTGAGTGCCTGATTCAAAGCCCATACAGCTTGACAGGAGTCTCTCTATTGCCCTCAGTGGGCTTTTGATCAATCCCGAAAGCATCTAAGTGAATCCCTTTTAAGGCATATCAGTGATTAACAATATTATCAGTCTTGTTGCATTGGCCAGATAAGTATCTTTTCATTTTGAGATTGTTCTGTGTCTTTTAGGATTTAAACTAGTCATATTCCTGGGATACAAAATAAGACTTTGCAGGATTAGCTAGGCACTGGTTTAACTTTATGCATTGTGAGTAGTCTATTAATACTCTTGGCAAACCTTGTCTGTATGGTACCAGAGATCCACTGCTAATAACATGGTAAGTCTGAGCTGCCTAATTTCCAGCACCACTAAGCATTAAAGTGCAATCCTACTTTGCAAAGTGACTATGCGAAAAGGCAACTTATTATTCTAAAGATCTGTTTCTTGTATGTATTCTAAGTCACATCTGCTGACTCTAATGACAAATATTTTTCCTACATTATGCTCCTGTTAGTCCCACAGAATTTAAAATAAATAAATAATAATTAAAAAAGCAAAGAAAATGAGCTGAATTGTATTCCTTCTTTGTACAGATTCTAGAAAACTATTACTAAATTCCAATATTTTACACCTCTGTAAGCCCATTGACCTAACAGGTTCACAGCAATTATTTTAAATTATAAAACACCAAGCTAGGTGCCTTTCTTCCAATGGCTAGAAGTCGAAACTAGACAAATTCAGTGTAAATTTTTTTAACAGTGAGAGTAATTTAACCATCGGAACAATTTACCAAGGGTTGTGGTGGATTCTCTATCACTAACAATTTTGAAATCAAGATTGAATGGTTTTTTTTCCTAAAGGAATGCTCCAAGAATTATCTTGGGAAAGTTCTATGGTCTGTTTTGCGGGAGATCAGACTAGAGGATCACAATGGTCCCTTCTGGCCTTGAAGTCTATGAATCTAACTTCCATTGCACTTTTGAAAATCCTTCTGGGTTCCTATCTATATCTTCAGCACCTATATATATTTGAGAATCTGACCCCAAGTCTGCAAAGAAACACGATGGAAATTGCAGTTTTGATCAGTTTCTAATCCAATTTCTATATTGACTAGAGGTGGGTAAAATGTTTTTGACCCAAACTTTTTTTGCATGTGGTGGTGGTGGTGGAAAAACATTGAAACGTTCTGTGAATTTGTGTCAATATCACAGAATTGTTCATTTCTGGAGAAAAAAATCCCCTAAACAACCTAGTTTGTTTTGACATTTTAGAAATGAGTATTTTTGGTTTATTCAAAACAATTTTGAAGGCAATTAAAAGTTCTCCATTCCCAATCAGAAATTAGTAGAGTCCAATTGCAGGTATAAGTACATGGATTGATTAAGTCTTATAAACAAAAATAAGGGTTCTCTTTAAAATAATTTATCCATCTAGTGAAATTGAACTGTAAATTTTTTTAGCAAATATGTGAATCAAAAAGTATAACCACTATGTAGTTAACGTACTGGTTTCTAGCAAAAACTATGGATGGTTATATTTGAAATGATGATAAGCACTTGTTTTCACATATCATAACTTTTTGAAAAATTCATCTTTTGTGGTTTAAACTATGCAAGCTTGATCTCTGCCCAAAAGCAAATATTTGGGTAAAGTTTGAGTGAAAGTCCTTGAATCATTTTTGAGGGGTTTTTTTTGTGGGGGCAGGGGAAGAGTTGGGAATGTAATGTAACTATTAAAAATATTCAGCTGGAAACTTTTAATTTTAAACATTTTCTTGCTGTATGTTTTTACCTGAAGTCTTAATCTTTTTTTTTTGTATAGCATTGCAATAAGTTACTATGGATATGATAACCCACAAGCAGAGGCTTGACTTCAGGTGGTAAATAAGGACCTAACATTGATGAAGTCTTCAAAAACGTGTGTGTGTGTGTGTGTGGTGTAAACATCTCCAGCAGTAAAATGATAGGGTGAGGAGAGAGGAAACAATGAGGAGGCAGAATTGTTTCTGTGTGAAAAAGTTTTAAATGTTTTTCCTGAGGCATCATTTGCTCTCAGGGGCAAAAGACTTATTCACCTGTTTAACCTTATGCACATTGGGCATAAAGTCATTTGGCCTTCTCCTGCATAAAGGTAAACATGTAAGTGTTTGTAGGATTGGGTCCTACAAAGCCTGAGCTGCAGATTCTAGCCTTGTTCAAAAAGGTGCAACAGCATAATCTCAGTATGGTTCATCCCTGCTAATCAGTCACAGGAATCAGAGCAATTTTAAATAATTGGCAATACATGTTTTTCCCCTGTTCATTTAGCAGAGCATTCCTAAATTGACTTTCCTGTCATTTGAATCAAATTTTCTGCACCTCTTATTCAAACACATCCCATTTCACCGCTTATATATTACAACAGCATCATTATAGTATTGTGTATTTATTATTTATGCTACCATTGTGCCTAGAAGCCCCAGGCATAGAACAGGAGCCCATTGTGCTAGGCACTGTACAAACACAGAACAAAACAGTCTTTGCCCCAAAGAGTTTCTAATCAAAGTAGCAGACAAGAGGCAACAGGTGGATGCAAAGAGAGGGAGGACTGCAAGGAAATAATGACAGCGTTGGTCAGCTTCACAGGCAGTGGTCTCAACTCATCAGCAGCCCGCCGCTGTCTTTCAGTAGTTCCCTGAAGCACTTCCAAGAGATAACTATTCATGCAAACAGCTTTTGCTTGGCTTTCAGATTCTTTACCTCAGTGTTCTCTCCCTCCACTGCCATTTCAAGTGCATCCCCTCCAGTGTTGGATGCCACTAGGTACCTGGCTTTCTTTGGGTTGACGACGCTGGGGTGGGGGAAGAAGACATTCTTCATGGCTTGATAGCCATGTGGGCAAAGAAACGGAAAGGATACTGTCAGCATCAAATGTACACCCTGTAGAGAATAACTATTCACATGGATACTGACAACTTTCAGGCTGCCTCCCCTCAGACCATGTTGCCCTCTTACCTGAGGAGGAGAAGAAGGGAGATTTACATACTCACATGTAGAAGTGAGTTGAGCAGTAAGAATTGGCTCACACAGATCCCTTCATCTAAACTGTCCCATTGGGCCCTCCACTCCCCCAAACCTGAGTTACTTTGAAAATCTGGGCATCCCGATTCCATTCCTGCTCAAAAAGAACAATAACTCAATCAGGACATAAGAATGGCTATAGTGGGTCAGACCAAAGGTCCATCTTGCCCAGCATCCTGTATTCCGACAGTGACCTCTATGGAAAATGTTAAACTGAATGTGATAACCCCAGATATCACTCTGGGGTGATGGCTTACTGATAGGTAAGTAAACAATGAAACCCAAGGAACACACAGTCCATTTTCCAAAGAGCCCCCAAGAGACCTCTGTTGGCATATAAACATGACCCATCAAGTTATGCTCTAAATACCCAGGTAACCACATAATCTCATTTTAGTTACTTTTTTCCCCACTTCTCCTTCCTTCCTGTTGTTTGTTGCACTTTCATGTAACATGTTGTTTCAAATTAGATTATGTAATTTTGGGGAAAGGACCTCTGTCTTCCTGTGTAGTTGTACATCACCTAGTATGATAGGGCCCCAGTCACGGCTGGGGCTTTAGAGACTGCAGCAGTATAAATAATGTGTGACACCTAAACTGTGTTTGAGTTTCACTTTGGCAACCTTCCTAGTAAGCTGGTTCTCATGGTGAGACTGCATGCAAACACTAGGCAATAGGTAGTGAGCAATGTGGTCACCCTTCCTGATACAGGAAAGAATAACTTTGACTGAATGGCAAATACAGGGAAATTCACAGCAAGTGGTAAGACTGTTCATCTGAGTCAGATAGCTATTGGAAATGAAAAAAGAAATGGAGAGAGAGCTGGGGAAAACTTTTCAAAATCTTCTTCTTCTTCTTTCTTTGTGAAGTTACTAAAGATTTATTCTCGGGGCTAGAGTTATTCACTTTGATTAGTATTAATTATTTATATAGCACCTAGAGTGTGTTGAGTGCTTTATAAGCACATAAGGAGATAGTTGTATGCTCAATGACCTTACAACTTACAGCTATGATCCTGAACTACATTCATGTGGCCAGGCCACTGCATCCACAGAGCCCTGTTGACTTCAGTGGCGCTTTATACATACATAGTTTCCTGGAAAATCCTTTCTGGTCACGTTAATGTAGAATAGCTGTTAGCCTAGAAGTCTTCGGTGGCCATGGAATCATAAAATACACGGATCTATAGAAGAGTTAATTTCCAACAGTTAATCTCCAGCAGGATAGATTTTTCCTTTCCTTTTTTTATAATGGTCTAAAATGTTTAACTCTTCTCCCCGTGTGTTCATTTGTTTTTACTGTTGGTTTAGTAAGCTGTAAACACTGCACATTCCACAGCAAGTGGAATGTAGGCAGACTGTCACATTTTGTATTTTCCTTAATGTCTTGTGAAGCAATATTTTATCACCACTCTACAAAGTTCACCCAAGAGCATCCCCAGCAAAGCAGATGTGCCCTGAATTGATGTCAAGTGCTATTATTGAAGAGATAATGGGAAATGGTCTTCTGGTGCTATCTATCCTTACTCCCTGACAACCTAATGCCATTTGTAACAGCAGCCTGGATTGAAGTATAAATGTTTTTAGGCGCACATACAGAATTCCTTATTGTAGGAGAAGTTTTCAGGGCATTTCACTGTTGTGTGCAAATGGCATCATTAAGGAAATTGGTTTCCCCCTACCACAGTCACTTTTTCAATCTATATCACTTTAGGTGCCTGCAAGACGTACACTGGTGTCAAGGTTCCTCCCCCACTCTGAACTCTAGGGTACAGATGTGGGGACCTGCATGAAAAACCTCCTAAGCTTATCTTTACCAGCTTAGGTCAAAACTTCCCCAAGGTACAAAATATTACCCCTTGGACAGGCCGCTACCACCACCAAACTAATACTGGTTACTGGGGAAGAGCTGTTTGGACGCGTCCTTCCCCCCAAAATACTTCCCAAAACCTTGCACCCCACTTCCTGGACAAGGTTTGGTAAAAAGCCTCACCAATTTGCCTAGGTGACTACAGACCCAGACCCTTGGATCTTAAGAACAATGAACAATCCTCCCAACACTTGCACCCCCCCTTTCCTGGGAAATGTTGGATAAAAAGCCTCACCAATTTGCATAGGTGACCACAAACCCAAACCCTTGGATCTGAGAACAATGAAAAAGCATTCAGTGTTTTACAAGAAGACTTTTAATAAAAAATAGAAGTAAATAGAAATAAAGAAATCCCCCCTGTAAAATCAGGATGGTATATATCTTACAGGGTAATTAGATTCAAAAACATAGAGAACCCCTCTAGGCAAAACCTTAAGTTACAAAAAAGATACACAGACAGAAATAGTTATTCTATTCAGCACAATTCTTTTCTCAGCCATTTAAAGAAATCATAATCTAACACATACCTAGCTAGATTACTTACTAAAAGTTCTAAGACTCCATTCCTGTTCTGTCCCCGGCCAAGAGGACTACAGACAGACACACAAACCCTTTGTTTCTCTCCCTCCTCCCAGCTTTTGAAAGTATCTTGTCTCCTCATTGGTCATTTTGGTCAGGTGCCAGCGAGGTTACCTTTAGCTTCTTAACCCTTTACAGGTGAGAGGAGCTTTCCCCTGGCCAGGAGGGATTTCAAAGGGGTTTACCCTTCCCTTTATATTTATGACAACTGGTTTGTGCTTTTCCAGTGAAGATACCATATGCCCACTTTCTATAGGCGGCAGAACTGCCTCCATGCTTACATAACACAGCAGCAACAATGAATTGGAAATGAGGCCATACATATTCAGAGATCTAAAAATTGCTGCTGCCATCTTTCCTTAAACTGCTGTCACTCCCTGGTACAATGCAGACTTTCAGATTAATATTCAAGGAAATCATTACTTTGCTGTGTTTCACCAAGCCAAAAATAGAGAGCGCTCCTGAAAAGGAATGTAGCTGAAATAGAGTGGCTTCTATAATTTTGCTTTTAGTATTCAGTGTGAGCTTGATGTTATGTAATCACATCTTACTTAACAGTATAATCAAATCACACACCCACACACATCTCTCTCCAATAAAATGGGAAGGGTAGTGCTTCTAAAAAGAGTCTCTAAGGTATCAGTTAGCAGAAAAATGTAATATATCATGTAAACATTCTTGATTTAAAGTTCTCCATGATAACTGGTCATCTTGATAGTTGCATGCTATTTTCTGATAAGGGCTGTGTTGACAAGGAAATGAATTTCACTCATTGCGGCAGCATACAACATACGGAGTACACATATGTGCATTTGGTAATATATATCAAGAATAACTTCTGCTCTGTTCTGAATTTTTTTAAAAAATCTTTATTTTTTAAACATTTTTGGAATTGAGGAAAGGCAAAATAGAAATGATGCATAAATGTTTC
The DNA here is from genome assembly GCF_965140295.1 of Lepidochelys olivacea. Taxonomy (NCBI): domain Eukaryota; kingdom Metazoa; phylum Chordata; order Testudines; family Cheloniidae; genus Lepidochelys; species Lepidochelys olivacea. The sequence goes on along the minus strand of NC_140412.1, from coordinate 171,645,871 downwards.
CTTTCATGCTTGCTATTGAAATACCATAGCTGGATAATGCCATTTAGTGTTCTGTTGTCATTCCATTTACAGAGAATTATGAGCACATGTAACTCAGTCATAACGTCAATGTAGTACAGTAGCAAAACTAATGATGTGACAATGACTTCATAATTAAAGGCTTCTAGAGTGGAATCCCAGAAAATACTCTCTTATTATAATACTGTTACATCTGGTATTAGAATATTAATAGAGTGCTACTATAAAAACTTGAATGTAAATACAAATCAAATTATTTAAGTCCCAAGTTGTCAAGGTTCCTCCCCCACTCTGAACTCTAGGGTACAGATGTGGGGACCTGCATGAAAAACCTCCTAAGCTTATCTTTACCAGCTTAGGTCAAAACTTCCCCAAGGTACAAAATATTACACCTTGGACTGGCCGCTACCACCACCAAACTAATACTGGTTACTGGGGAAGAGCTGTTTGGACGCGTCCTTCCCCCCAAAATACTTCCCAAAACCTTGCACCCCACTTCCTGGACAAGGTTTGGTAAAAAGCCTCACCAATTTGCCTAGGTGACTACAGATCCAGACCCTTGGATCTTAAGAACACTGAACAATCCTCCCAACACTTGCACCCCCCTTTTCCTGGGAAATGTTGGATAAAAAGCCTCACCAATTTGCATAGGTGACCACAAACCCAAACCCTTGGATCTGAGAACAATGAAAAAGCATTCAGTGTTTTACAAGAAGACTTTTAATAAAAAATAGAAGTAAATAGAAATAAAGAAATCCCCCCTGTAAAATCAGGATGGTAGATATCTTACAGGGTAATTAGATTCAAAAACATAGAGAACCCCTCTAGGCAAAACCTTAAGTTACAAAAAAGATACACAGACAGAAATAGTTATTCTATTCAGCACAATTCTTTTCTCAGCCATTTAAAGAAATCATAATCTAACACATACCTAGCTAGATTACTTACTAAAAGTTCTAAGACTCCATTCCTGTTCTGTCCCTGGCCAAGACGACTACAGACAGACACAGACCCTTTGTTTCTCTCCCTCCTCCCAGCTTTTGAAAGTATCTTGTCTCCTCATTGGTCAGGTGCCAGCGAGGTTACCTTTAGCTTGTTAACCCTTTACAGGTGAGAGGAGCTTTCCCCTGGCCAGGAGGGATTTCAAAGGGGTTTACCCTTCCCTTTATATTTATGACACAAGTGCAGACATCCTGTCCACAGGCTGGAATTTTACGTACGGGGCACCTAAAGTGAGGCACCTATGTTATTAGCTTGATTTACAAAAGACCTAGGCAACCAGAGGCTCCCCTAGACCTCTATGGGAGCTGCCGGGCACTCAGCACTTTTGAAAAGCAGGTCATTGATTTAAGAGCCTAATTTTACGCCTCCAGTTTTTGAAAATCTTGGCCTCAGGCTTTGGTAGGGTTTCTCAGGCCCTTAAAAATGTCAGTACTTTTAGCACTGCAGCTGAGACTGACATTAAGTAGAACTGCTGGGGGAAGAGACCTAAATAGGCATGGCTGCGAAAAAGGAAGAACTTTCACTCTTGAGACCTACTGCTGATTTCCAAAGCTTTTTAAAATTTGGAACTAATGTTCTGATTTTAAAAAAAAAATAAACCCACAGTTTTCATATATATAATTTTTGTTATATGGCAAAAGAGTCCTTGGGGACAGGGATGTGAATAATAAGATGAAAATCTCAGGCTTTTCAATTCAACATGGTAGACAGGTATCAGTACACTATAACTTACTTGCTTCAGCAAAGTGATCTTTGTAACTCCTGTAGAACTAATGATTTGGTATGAGTACCTTGTCATGGATAGTTTAAATCAGGGCATATTAGCATTTAATTAAAACTGAAGAGCATGGAAAAAGCCTGGATAAATGTTCATCTGTGCATACTATCTAGTCTAATTTTGAGGATGGAAGAAAGGTCAGGAGCAGGAAGCAGTGCTGAAAATATGGGAAGTAAAAATGTCATCAGGAAAAGTTAAACACATGAATCATGCTGGATAATAAAAGATAATGCAGATCAGATATTGGAAGCCAATGAGAGGTAGAACATTTGTAATTTTAGAAATTTCTCTGCAAGATATATAGGTGTGAATTAGAGCTATGTTGCAATGCAATTAATAGGATAAGAAGTCAAGTTCATATTACAGAGCTCATCATGATGAATAGAATTAGAATGTATGACAGAAGAAAGACAGATATTGATTATTCTTGAGATGAACATCAAGATGTATTGATAGGTAAATCTGGTTGGAGGTGAAGCTGAGGTCAGTATTTAACTCCTGGGTCAACAAATGCTGATGCTAATGGAAAAAGTCAGTGGACCAAATCCTCCAGTCCTTAAATTCTTAAGCAATTGTCATAAAAGTCAATGGGAGAATTGTCTGAGTAAGAAATTATTTATTTCTGTTGCAGTAGCACCTAAGGGCCCCCAAACAGGAGATGAACAGAAGTAGCCAATTCAGATGCTTTATTTCCATATGTAATCTGATTGGCTGACATATGTCTAAAGCTAAGTATTTGTGCCCCCTGAAAAGGTATATAGCAAGGTTCTGTTTCATCACATGACTGTTTTCAGTAAATTATGAGCCAGAGTTTTCTACTCTTATGCAATGGATAGTGAATGTGGCCACAATTTTCCTTGAAGTTTATATTTCTCTGGAAGACATAAAAGAACGAACTTGAACAACTAAACTGGGATTTTCAATGTCAGCAGGAGTTAAGTATCTTGGGAAATTCCAGCACGGGGTTGTCCATTGTACCACAGGCTCTCTCTGAAATTTACACTGCAATTTGTTTAATGGCATCATCTGTATTTCTAGAATATTTTTCCAGTGCATGGTCTATTCTCCTCATGCTCATGCAAAAAACCCCTAAATGTTAATTGTAGTTAACTCTGTGCAAACATGTCAAGGGGAATGCATCTTCTCCTATATATCTGATGGGGAATTGTCACTTGGGATTATACAAGAATCAAGACAAACACTCAGACACTAACAAATGAATCAGGAGGAAGCATTCCAGACAAATAGTGCTGTCAGTGAGAAAACATTGTTGCATATAATGTATTTTAACTTTCTATCTATTACATTCATCACTGCTAACATGTGAAGCAATGCTTCAAATGCCCTATCGGATCAGCATAAAAATCACACTGTAATACATCACTTATTTCACATGATACAAGACATTATAGACTGATGATCTAATGTATGGTATGCCACATTATATAGTAAATACCTAACAAGCCATCATTATTTTTTTACAAAATTGTTCAGATGAAGGAATGTTCTGTCAATTTCAATTCTAATCAAATATGCTTACAAAACTTTTTTTAATTTTTACAGAAATAAGTACTGAAATACTTTCCCCAAAAAGTGTGATTTTGCTTTTGTTAGTGAATTCAAACAGATGCATTAATCCTAACTGTTCTCAGTTTACTCATGTAACTAGTTCCATTGATCTAATAGTGGTTTAGGCCTCAATCCTGTGATAAACTCTACATGGGTTGACCCTTATCCATGTGCAGAACCGCAATGAAGTTGGTTGGGTTTCTAGCAGATTCAGGGGACTGTGTCAATACAGAGCAGAGACCCCTGCAGAACTGAGGCCTAATTAGAGATCAAATCATGCTCCTATTGCATAATGTAGCCGTACCTTAGCCCAAAGTAGCATGGATCCTCTATTGTGGTTGCGTGAAAATAGGGTGAAAATAGATCTATCAGTGAGTTTCTTTTGCTTATTTCCATGAAATCTGGAAAAAAAATATTAAGAAATTAGATTATTGCTTCCTGGTATGATACATGGAGTTCTGTGGCAATTCCTATCTTTCACTTAGAAGGTGACTATTGTTTTTACTTATCATCTAACTTCATCTCCCTTTTTTAGAAAGAGAGTTTCATAAATGGAAAAAAAAAGTCACTTAACAAAAATGTATTACCCATAATAGAGGAATTTCCAGGTACGTTTGATGAAGGCATTCACAATTTATGTAACCGTTACAGATATTGACTTCTTGTTTTATGGATATCAGGTTTTATTAGTCCTTGAGCAAAATATTGACTTCATCTTCACTTGGTTCAATAAGTCTTTATATTCACTTCAGCAGAATTCAATATCTTCTTTAAGTCTGGATAAACAAAGGTAGAATATATTAAAAAATAAGGTAAGTGCATATATTTACACTCCAGTAATACTATAAAGCATTGTAGGTATCAAAACACTTTTGTTGTCTTTATAGGCCTAAGAGGACTACTTTTTCTTCTTCAATAACACAGTAAGCATAGTAGGCACACTTTGAAAAATTTCATGTTAGGTCTAGAGATATTAGTGGTTCTAGCTATAGTCCTCATTTTAAGACTAGAGGGATATCTTTGGAACTTGCTCCTTGGAAAATGTAGGATTGTGAACAAATTCAGTGGAAGGAAATATTCTGAAAAGGAAAAGAAATTAACTTTTTTATATATATTAGAGTGTGTATGTGTGTGTAATAAATAAATATGTATATTTACCAAAAAAAAAGGTCCCCTCTCCCTCACTGCCTTTGTAGCATAAGCCCCAATCCAGAAAAGCACTTAAGCACATGGTTAATTTCAAGCAGCTGTATGGTCCCCTTATTCACCTTCATGAACTCAAGCACCCACTTCAGTGTTATGTTGAATCACGACTCTGCAACATACACCTCTGCACAGAAGCACCATAGCCAACGTTGGTCTGAACAGCACAATTTCATTTGTTTTATTCTCAAAAATGTCTAGAAATACTGCAAACAACCAAGTTCTCATTTTGTAGTATTCCAATGTATGACCAATTTGTTCTAATCTATTTTCAGGTGAAATGTCTTCTGTAAGTGACATTTTTATTTTTTATTTAAAAAATAACAAAATAGAATAGTCTTTTCTTTAACGATTTACAATATCCTGTGGAAGACTTTACAAAAACCAATTGTACAGCTCTGATGCGTAAGTTCACAGAGATCTTCTGAACATTCTTCAGGATAATTTCCCATTTTTACGATGTCATGCTCTGTTACATATTGTGCTCCAGATACCACCCTCAGAGAAGGATTCCAGCACATACTTCTTGTAGCAAGTTTGGATTTAACTATGAAAACAATATCTTCTTACGTATGAATATCTTTCAGTACAAACGTTTAATAAAAAATAATGAAATATGTTTTAGGAAGAAACTTTTAAAAGAAACTTAAAAAACATAATATCAAAATTAGCATTGCAGTGGATTCCAAACCACTCTAACTTCGGACCTGATCTTGCAAACTGTTGCACCTCCTCAACAATGGAAATTAAGGGAACTTAGTAGCCCTCACAATTTGTGTTTCTAAGCACTGTGGCATCTTGAAGGTGAAAAACTATGTTACAATACTAAATATTACAGGCCAGCTCCTCAACTGGAGCAAATTGGTGTAGCCCAACTGATGTAATGAAGTTAAGCTGATTTGCAATAACTGAAGGTCTGGCCCTCCATTAATTAATTTAGTCCACATGCATCAAAATGCATGGTGGGTATATTGTTTTTCATGGCTGCTGTCAGGACTAATGGCCATTGAAGCTTGCTATATAGTTAACATGATGCCCACCAACTCACTGTAAAACACTATGAAGTCTATGGCCAGTGCTCTGCTCATTTTCTGTGGAATATTGTCACCTACTTCTCAGTGTTTGCTATGAGCAGCATGGTTTTTGTGACACCACTGGCCAAGAGAGACCTTTCTGCCACTAATCTTGGGGGGTGGGGGACGTACATAAGATTAGGAGATCATTTAAGGTTGGAGCTATGTACAGTTCAACATTAGAGTGAAAATGAAGCACATGAAACAGCAAACTACAGTATATGTATAAATAATGTCTGGTTTTACTCCATAACACATATATTTAACGATCAACGTAATATAGCCTCCCCAAAACATTCCCAATAAAGGCTCATTGTTGACATCCACTTTGTTGATACCCACAATCTCTTTAAAGATATATCCCGCAGTCCACTGAAGTCTATGTAAAGTTGGGAAGGTTTTCTTCATTCATGAAACACAGGGTCATTCCATTTTTCCTGTCCAAGCTACAGACCATCATGCTAATGTAGAGGCTTTCAAAGCATTTAATAGATACAGTCAACTTAAAAAAAATTACACTTCTGTACACAAAAGTTTTGCCTACTTTTGTACCAAGTAACAATTAAGATTATTCTACCTGAAAGAGAGAAATACATTTTTAGAATCTGTTGATTTAATGAATTGCTAGAAGATTTTCACCCATCTATTTGGGTAGTAATATTTTTAAATGCCTAACAAAAATGTTGCCTCTGTGCCTTTAAATTGATCAACTCCTCTACTTTCTAGAGTTGTTTCTTTCAAAAAAAAGTATTGTTTCGGAAAGGGTTATGAAAGCAGTTCAGAATCAGTGGGATATCATTGTCATAGTGAGCACAGAGCACATACTTTTCCTGAGCTGGCCAAGGCTGTGCAAGTTCATAAAAAATATTTACTCCCTTGGGATGGTGATTTTGTCTGTATTCTTCCCAGCAAAATTGTGACTCTGTAGAGAATATATATATATATATATATATATATATTTAAAATGATAAAGCAAGAAGGTTTTTTTACCTAACCCTCACAGATCCATAATCTGTAAATGGAGATAAGGTTGTTGAATACGTACCAGATTCTCTGTTGACCTGGGCCCAAATCCTGCCACTGGTTTCATGTATGAAGCCCCCTGTCTCCATGCCAAGTCAGTTACAGGATGAGGCCTAATTACAGAATTCTTGGCTACAGGTGTATTTCCCCCCCCCCCATGTTGAGTAAATTATTTTTTTATTTTTTTCAGTGATTTATTGAAAGTGTAGTATTGCTTTGGTTTTTACTTAACTTATGGACATTTAACTGTGTTTTCCTTTTTTTTTTTTTTTTTTTTTGGATGACTTGGGTAATGATCTGCTTTAGGTTTTGTCCTCTTTTGAGACAAGTGTTTATCACTGGAGTTGATCACCTATTTGGAGACACACACTTTTTCCTTCCTTCCCTCCTTCCTGAATGTGTTTTGATTGTTGTTACAATTCATGTACATTTACACATAAATGTTTTAAGATGCTGGAGGTTGCTTTTGGGTGGAAAGCCAAGAATGACTGATAGAATGATCTGAATGTAAAATGGTATTCACCTTATTTTGAACTGGCTGCACCTTCTGACATTCCCCCACAAAATACACTAAAGTACCCTGTTAGTGAGAGAGTTTCCACATGTTTGGAAACCAAAAGGCATATCTAATGTCGGAGTCCAGTAAACTCTATTCAGAGGCCATAGCTGGTGTCAGTCACTGTCAATCCATCAATGTAGTAATGCCATTTTACAGCAGGTAAGGATCTGGCCAAGTTTAGAAGTTTATAATCCTAGATATTTAGTCCCCGGAGTTTTTAGAGATATTTGTAAATATATAATTTTATTTTTGAGTTTTATTTAATTCAAACTTTCATTAACTTGAAGAGAAAAATTACTGGGAGGTTGTCAATTCCGTGAGTGGAGCAGGCCTAACCTGGAAATCTGCTAGACAGGTGTTTATATGAGTACACATGCCCTTTATTTTCTCCAAATATATTTCTTGCCAAGCAGTCTTCACTTGAAATTTTAATGCTAACTTAAGATCTGTGATAGTTGACTGAAAATAGACTGTTCTTTATTCACCTCTAATCTTCACAAATATCCTTCAGGTGTGAAACAGCTTAAGTAAGGCATGAACCAACTCCATGGCCTTTTCAGTGTACTGTCTGTTCAGACACAAAAAGACACCAATTTGACATTAAGAAACTATTATAGTATGAAAACCACAAAATCCGAATGTGGTTTTTTGTTTCATTCACCGCAGCTCTACTTATGGGAATGTTCCTTGTAACCAACAGATATTCTTAATTTTGTAAATTGACAGATTTCTTCACCAAACAAGGTCAAAGAGCCATTTTGTACCATCAGCTTTCAGTTGAGAATACAGCTTAAAAATTGGTGGTATGAGGTGGCCATAAATTGTTTTTGGTTTTGTTTTTTTTGGCTGTGTGTAGTCAATGCTTTATTGAGATTGTTCCTTTTAACATTAGTATAAACAATTTCCTGTCCCGTATTTTATTTTTTTAAACATGATTATTTAATGCTTAAGAATCTTCAGAGTTCAGGACTTGGGTCACTTAAGCATCTAAATATGAGTTCTGGAATCTGCAAATTGAGCTAGAAATCTCCTGAAAAATACAGGCTGTCCCAAGACTTCTGGTAATTCCACTTTTGGTTTTGGCTGCAAATTATCCAGTAACAGCATCTCTTAAAGTGTTTCAGAATTTCAGGTCCAGATGCTAGGCAGAAAGTGGAAATGCAAAGTCATGCAAAAATGAAAAATTAACCTGAAATAAAAGACGGATTGAAATAATGGGAGAAAGTTTCAGAAGTCCACCATATTTCATAAATGTTTTCCTGGTTCCTAATTAGTGAGCAATGATCTATAAATTGTGTTTGTTTTTTTTCCCATGAGTGAGATATCTGTAAAGAATAATGCTGACACAATGGGAAAGGCTTCCATTGATTTCAAAGGGCTTTGGCTCAATCCTTATATCTATGATATACACGCAGAAAGGCATGCATCTGCTGGAAGAATGATACAGGGACAGGTCAAATTAAAAATGCTGAACTCTTGGGCTTGTCAAACCCCATTTGTATAAGGCAATCTCTGTGCTATGATACAGTGCACCAGTAAAGGGGAAAACCAAACAAAACAAGGAGAAACAAAATACTGTCTCATGCACTTATCTACAGGAAGCCTCTCTACTTTGGCCACCTTAGAGTGAATTGGGATAAAGGCTTTCTCCAGCTTACTCTGTTGGCAAACAGAGGGTGACTTGATTCAGCCCTGGGAAAACAAAATAAAGTGGAAATACATAGCATTAACTTAGAGGATTTGCCAAGATGTACTCTCACCTGGAGTGATTAAAGTAGACTGTTTCCTAGTTTCTCTGTGCCTCCTGATCAGGGAGTCTGTGTTTCTTCATCCCCCAGAGAACCCCCAAGCTAATTCCCCTAGTTGGTTAGATAGCTGCCCTAATGAGCCCAGGAGGGGATTCTCCAGCAGGCTAAGCAGCTTCTTTGGTGTGCAGCAGGTCCTCTGATTCTCTTTGAAGACAATGAACCCCTTCCCTGCCTGGCTGAATGTAGATTATGTATCCAATCACACTATGTTAAACAATCTGAGCTTTTGAGAACTTTTGGTACCATGCTGTGTTACATCAAACACACAGCACTGGGTCGCATCAAGTTTAACTTGACATCCCATCAAGACTGCAATTATGCAGGCCAATGTGAGGCAGTGTAATGCACTGCATGAGCTCCACAATTTTCAAGGATGTAATTGTCTTAAGCCTGGATTTCTGAAAGTGAGTTTTTAGAAGTATACCTTTTGGGGATAGTTTAGAAATTCCTGCTACACAAATAGAGCTTGATTCTGGGGTGGTTGGTTTTTTGTTTTTTTTGGGGGGGGGTGGGCCTGGGGGGAGGTTTGGATGATCTCTGTGTGGCCAATGCAGTACCAGTTTATAGCAGATTCTTCCTTTTCATGTATGCAGTTCTTTTGGGGGCTCTGGCTGTTGAGAGGACTATTAAGATTTAATTGGATAATGTATGTATGGGTGTGTTTAGGACATTGTCCGATACATACTTGTGCCAAAAATATTCCTATATGTCATTATGTGTGTTAATATTTTCTTTCCTGCAGTTCTTCTCATGTTCTTACACTGCACCCTGGATGCCATGCAGTTGTGTATTTCCCAACATCAGTACTATATTAATGTTATATTCTTACAAGGAATTTTTGTCTGTTGATGCCCAATGTTTCATATTTGTCTGTTGATGCCCAATGTTTTAAACCATCATAGGTTATCATATAGGAAAAAGTTAATAGAAAGTGTTCTAATGGAGATGTGTACCTGTGCTGGCTTTCCTTGGGACTTGGATCACGTCAATCTGTAAAACAGGGATGCTGATATTTACCATCCTTGCAGATAAGGAAATTGAGAGGTGAAATGACACAATCCTGCTCACATAGCAGGTCAGTGGTAGGATTGGAAAAAGAACCCATACCAAAAATCCTGATTCCCAGCCTAGTGTTCTATTACAAACATATGTGCATAGAAATCACAGCTAAAACAATTGTGCTCTTTGAAACCCAAATGTCAGATATTTGCACAAGAGAGTGAGGGTAAGAGAGAAACTTTTTAATGTACATTTGTTACTAATTATTTATATACCTCATCAAACATGCAGCACATTCAGCTATGGTCAATGCACAATTCACCACACTTCACCACCCACAGCTTATCCCCTTCTTATTTTTATTTAATGGCCTTTTACATAAACATAGTTAGATGTTTTGGATGAAAGCCTTCTCCCTTCACTTCAATGGAGCCAGGAATTCACCCTTAATTTCTAAAGCTGTCACTTAAAATAAAAAGTGCTTAACTGAAGCACTTTAGAATAAAGAGATTACAGAGACAGGACTATTGTCCTAGCTCTGCCTTTGTTTTCATATATTCACAAAAGACAGAAGAGCAGGGTTTGTTTTTTCCCTGAAACCAGAAAGGTGCGAATACAAATCTGAATGTATTCAAATATCAGACTCTCAGATCCCAGTGATGAAATACGTGAAATATAGATGTTTTCAAATACAAAACCAAGAAAGGAAATAGCTAGCTACTAGTAGTGCAGACATGACAATTAAACATATTTCTCTTGAAACAGGTTGATCTATTGCACCTCTTTTCATTTCATAGTGGTGATGCTGTCTGAGCTCCATGGCCAAACTGCAAAACCTCGATATGCTCTTCAGTGTACAAAGTATAACTGCTAACAATCACTAGTGTCCAAATTCTGCTCCATTGCACAGCACAGTGGGAAACAAAATTGTATAAATTTTCTCACAGAAATGAGCCATAAGGGGATGACATTTCCTAGCAGCCCCTTATGGAAATTCCATATGGGAGAAGTGCCATTAAAAGTGGGAGTGGCTGGTGAGTCGGGAAATGTCATGACTTTTATATGAAGTGGGTCCATTTCTACATGAAAACAGATGTTTTGGCCATTCTGCTTGCAAGGTCATTGAGGTCTGTGGTACTTTGCGTGGGGTAAGGAGGAAGCTGTGAGGGGGCATATTGGCCGCAGGCTGGCAAGGAGAGGGTTAATGAGGGCCTGAGGCTCCCCTGTCCTTGCCATGCTATACCTGCATCAAATGTCAGGTGTGGAGAGGAGAGTTAAAAGGAGAAGTTCCAGCTCAGTTCAGGGCTTGCCAAGAAGAAGAGCAGAGCTCTGCTTCTCCCTTGATGAGGAAGGATAAGTCTGAGATGGCTTTCTTCCTGGAGGAGTCTCCAGAGCATGGGACAATGGGGCCCAGGGAGTTTGATTAAAAGGACTGTCTGCATGAATATGAGACCTAAGTAGAAGGGCAGGGTCCTGCTGAAGACCCTTTGGAAGATCCTGCTGAGTTCTTAGCATTCTTTTATGTTTTTTACTTTAATGTTCTTTTTGACTGTTGGCCACTGACGTAGTCTTGGGAGGTCTGTATTTGAAAACAGGACATAGTTTACATGCTAAGAAATGTTGATAAGGAACTGAATTAAGCTGTAATGCAGTTAGATGGAACATGAAACATCATATTAATGTTTAAGATAGGTTTTGTAACAAGCTTGAGGCTTAGTAGTGCCCAGGGTAGTTAATGTGAGAATTAAGCAGCAGTTAGCATGAATGTTTAACCTAAGGTTATAAGATTTAGCAATAACTGTTTTGGAAAAAAACAAGTTTGAAATAATGGATTTCTAGGGAATTTTTCCTACATGAAACCATAAGGTTAACTGCATTAATGTATTGGAAATATTGGGAAAAGTATTAACACAAATAGCTTATGTCAACAATTGGAACCCCAGTTATAGTTCCCCCTGAATGCCTCACGTGGATGCGGGGCCAGGAAGCATCTAAATATGGTCACCAGCCATGTCTAGGTATGCAGAAAAGGTGTATAAAACAGTATATATCAAACCTCTAGTGGACATATTGGAGTGACAGGAAGGCAGCTCACCACATCCCGCTTATGATGATCTCCACCGGCTGTTGCTTTTACCTTTCTTTCCAACAATTTCCATGATGTGAGTATGTCAACAATGGGGGTTACTCTCTTTGTATATGTTTTCTCTATGCTAATCCTTATGCTAGGATTTACTTGGATTTTAAGTAAAGTTTTCATGTTTCTATGTGTGACTCACCAATCTCATCCTTAATTTATGTGGCTGCCACAGTAAAGAATCTGTTATCAGTGAGTTATTAATTTTTCACTCTAAATTAGTCAAAGGCAACACCCTGAAGGGAGTAGAACACAAGCACGCCTTAGCCACAGAGCTAAAGCACCACTGCACTGGACCCCTTGAGAGATGACAACCAATTGCTGGAGACCCTGTGGCAGGGTGAGTGGTGCCCTTTTGGGCCACAAAGAGGCACCAGGGGGTGGGCCCTGCCACAGGTGTCATAGAACACCTGTGACGCATGAGCAGATAGCACAGCAGCCTGAGTTGTGCTGGAGGATAAGAGGCTGGACGGGCTGGCGTTGCTGAGAGTAGGATGGAAGAAGTAGGATCAAGGAACTGTCAGGGTTTCCCACAAGCCTATGTAATCAGTTCAGCTCTTGCAGACCTGCATCAGAACCGCAGCAGATGCAGCATGACAGCTGGAACTCCCTGTTGCCCATACAATTTCTCATGCAAGTTGTTCCCTCCCAAATATTTTTGTTCAAGGGAAACCTAAAGCTTACTACTTGCCACACAAAACAAAATGTCCTGACTCAGGAGTTCACTAAGAACCTCCTACAGAAAAGTTTTATTTTATGTGATTCCATCAGATGAGGATAAGTCACCTAAGTCTGTGATGTCTGAGAGAAAGAAAATAATGTAATGAAGATGTGAGACACAGGAAAACTAGTGAGACCCTGAACTTTATTTCCTGGCTGTGGATTACAAAAGGTTAATACCCCTATCACATGACAGGGTAAAGTGTCCAGTGGCTGTTATGACACCTTTGTTTATCATCTTAGCAGAGGCTGAATTGATATGGATCTGAGTTGTCCTTTCATTTGTAGATGTGGTCCCTAAAGGTCAAGATTACTACACATCAATAACCTGTATCATGGTTTCTTAGTGACTATATAGGAGGACTTCAGGGATCTCAGGGTACGTCTATGCAGGGATAAAGAACCCACAGCTGGTCTGGGGTCAGCTGACTTGGGCTCCTGGGGCTTGGGCTCCAAGCTGAAAAATTGTTATGTAGATGTTCAGGCTCAGGCTAGTCCTGCGAAGACCCTGCAAAGGTGGAGAGTCCCAGAGCTCAGGCTCCAGTCCGAGCCCAACTGTCTACATAGTGATTTTTAGCCCCACAAGCCCAAGTCAGCTGACCTGGGCCAATGATGGCCATTCTGGCTGTCTTTTATCCTTGTGTAGACTTAACCTTGGTCTGGTAATTTTCTCAAGTGCTCATTTCACATGGGGGTGGGGAGGAGATCATACCAAGGGAATGATCAGATAACTAAAGTGTTCTCTCTGAAACTCATTACCAGAAGTCAGTCATATTTCAGTATTGTTTTCTATGGAGCTATTTTCAGGAATCCAGGATTGAACATAGAGTAGTGAAATTCAGTTTTTAAACTATTCCTACAAATGCAGATGAAGAATCCCTATACATAGAAAGGACTGTAAGTAAAAGAGAGGGGATAGAGTTGTTGCTTTTTTTTTAAACAGGATTTCAATAAGGGTTGCTTTGCTGAGAAAAAAAAAATGTTCCCAGTTCAAAAGTAGTGATTATTGGCACCAGATTGTTTTAAGGTGAGATCTGAAGGATGACAATAAGGTTGCACCTCCCTGAACCATCTTTCCTCTCCCAGATGTGTGTTTTAATCACACCCTGCTTTCTTTGGCTGAGTTTGAAAATGTGTGGAATTTAATGCACAAGAACATTTTCTTGACAAGTAATAGTTTTGTTTTCCCCAGACTTCAGGATAAGACTGTAATTGAAATTCATTTCTGTTATGGCACAACCTCCATTGGGGAAGTCTCCTGTAATTAACACAAGTGAAAATTATTTACTATAAAATTATTCCCAAGGGATGAGCAGACTGAGGGATCCTTCGCCCTGTTTAAAATTATATTAGACTCTTTTAATACACACTTTTAACCAGCTGGTGAAAAGTTAGCCTAGAGTAAAAGCTACGCTAGAGTTTCATCTCCACACTAAATTGATTCTGCTCACTATCTACTGTCCTGCTCCCAGTAAGACTGGTAACTGCTGTACATCCCAGCTACTTTATTTAATCAGATACACTCTAATTAAGGCTGTACAAATGAAAAGGAATTGAGCTAAGAAGTCTCCACATCTCTCATATTCACAAGAAGTACTGGAATCAAATGAAATATACTGAAAAAGCCAAATGTACTGTGGAATACTGATAAATTTTAGGAGCAGACTGGGGCGAGGGGGGGGTGGGGGGGACGACAAAGGGATGGACAATGAAGAAATCCTAGAAGGAGCAGGAGAAAGCACAAGTAGTTGGGAAGACTGTGTGGGTCACCTAGGTTGGCAAGAAAGCAGCATAATCCAGCCCTAAACTCTGCCATCTTTCCACCATCTCTTCCCATCTGTGGGCTCAGAGTGTTCTGGGGCAGGGCACAGTGGATACGAGGAGGGAGGAGACAGATCAAGGGTCAGGGAGGATGTGTCTAGATCAGTCCTTGTGTCCTAGCTATTCTATGCACCTAAAGGCTGTCCAAGCTGTGCTGGGAAGGCAACTGACCCCTGGCAGCCCCTGAATAGGGGATGCATAAACCAGACCTCTCCTTCCACCAACACAGGGATACCCTTGATAGTTTGGCACCAGTCATTTTAAAATCTGTTACCTCATTTAATTTCTGCACAATGTAGTAGGATGTATTTACCCAGAGTGCAGCTCTTCTACAGAAACCAGTCCACATCAAAAACTGTCATTAAATAGAGATCACTTGTCTGTCTTGCATTGCAGTACGTATGGCTGGGGATGCTTCCGTGAGCGGTGTCCTGTCATGTGCAATAATGCACCAGACAACTGCACAGACACTGTGGAGGGGAAAAATGCTTTGTGCTAAATGAATAATATTAAATTTATTAAATACTAAATAAACCCTCCAATTCCTGGCAAAACATATAGAGGAACAAAGAATGTCACAAACTCAATAAGAGATCCACTTAAATACTCTTCTGCTAGACGGCACGTGATCCTTACCTATTATTTGTGGTGCTATCAGTTGCCTTTGGGCCATTGGCATGCTTTACTTTTTCCCTTGGCACCCTTTCTATGCTTAAAGGATGTGGTTTGCTCTTGAGATACTGGTGCTCTTTAGGGGAATGACAAATCTGCACCATCAGAAAAGATGCCATATGGCTGTTTGGAGGCAAAATACCTGCTTTGGCTCATATCTTTCTTTCTCTTCGTTTTAAAAAAAGAAGTCAGAATAGGATAATGGAAGCATATTTTGCTATGTTTATCCCCATTTTAGCCTTCATGTTAGGTTCCATTCAAGCATTTGATGTCGCCACATCATGGCAACCTAGTTGAATGCTAATGTAACCCACTGGTGAGTGTATGTTACAAGTCGCCCTTTGTACCAATTCTGGGATGATATGAGTTGTCACAGTTCCTACTTCTAAAGTGTTGATGCTTTAGCTCAAGATAAAGTAGCTCATGCCGTTTAGTGCTGGAAGTCCCTGGATCACTCCCCAATATGTTGCCACGATGGCATTCCTCTCACTACCCCTGGCATAGTATGCATTGAGTAACTATTTTGTAATGGTAAATCTCTACCCTTTAGACCTCCACTATGCAGAATGGTTATAGATTTCCTAGTCCTCCTCAGTTACTAGAGTACCAGTATGTGGTGCAGGAGAGCTTAATAAAAGTATGGACTTCCCTGTCAAGCAGCTCTCTAGTTGCTGCTTAAGGCATGGCTTTTATTGTTTGTCATCGCACTATGAACTCTGTGCCACCTTTTGTTTGTCACAGGAGAGTCAAGAAGAATACTTGTCTCCTGAATTAGAATAGTCTTTCACAGCTTGGCCCCATCTGTTATAACACAGATTCCTAAGAAGAACCCTGCTCTCCCATCCCTGCACAGCAGTGGAGATCATATTAGCAGAAGAACCAATGGTAGTACTGCTGTGCAAAAGAGGACGAGATTGGAGATAGTTTGGTGGGTACATATTGCCTGCATGGTCAGCAGCCAAGCTCTGCAGAGAGTGGTTGAAGGAAGGGGTATGTATGGTAAAGCAGAGAGGGCAGAAGTTTTGCTGCTCTTGCACAGATTCTCCTGTCCTGTCTTCACATGTGATACATTGCTACTTCACCCATTGGAGACTGGAGCGAAGTTGAAGAATATGAATGGGGATATGGGGTAGGATTAACACTTTGTGTAAAGGGATGAGAGAAATGCACAGTGGATATGAGAGGGCAGAATGTTGATGAATTTGAGGAGACACATTCACTGTTAAATATTGTTGATTATTAAGTTTCAATATATGGTTTATGAAAAGTCATTTGTCTGAAGACAATTGCAACCAATTTTAAATCTGTTCTATAAAATTTGATTCCAGATTGAGAAGAACTTGGAGGTAGATGCATCCAAAAGTGTGTGTGTGTGTGAGGATTTCTTTATTCCCATTTCTTTGCAATCTTATTATAGAACTTTAACATTATCTGAATCCCATAACAGCTTCATGATTCATTTACACAGACACCTGCACACTTTATCTCCACTGCCATCAACACAAAGGTATCTAATAATCTGTTAGCAACATGAAGAAGAACAGCAATGATTGACAGTGGAACAACTGCAGTGGCTGACATTAAAATTTCAATATTTATCCCCATTTACCACACAGTGAGATCTTAGATCCTACAGTTATTTACTTTTCTAAGTGTAGAGAAACACTATTCTGCTGAAATTGAAAGAGGCATAATAAAAGAGGCATGTTCATTAAGATTAATGAAAGTGGGCCCTCACCTATACTGTAGGTTGACACCTGGAATATTCCATTTATGTAATATTGTGAACACAATCCATCTAGAAAACATTTTGTGGGAGGGTCTTTTAGAAATACCTAAGTTTTACTTTTTTAAGTGGATGAATGGGTGGCCAAAAACAGAATGATCTGGCAAATACCCGTTCACTAGAAATTATTTCCCAGCACACTGAGAAATCAAAAAATACAATTAAATAGCTCCTCTGTGCTTTCAAGGTTTTACCAAATTTGCTATTTTTTTTAATTAGCTTAAACTGAAGCAGAGATCTCAAAAACACTAGGAGCATGGGCACTGAGACTTGAATATATAGTTTTTGACAGTAGAGTCAATGTCATGAAAGCAATTCTTGATGACAGCTACAAGCATGTTTTCTGTTTTTCTCCTGAGATGAACCTAGTAGTATGCATCCGATGAAGTGAGCTGTAGCTCACGAAAGCTTATGCTCAAATAAATTGGTTAGTCTCTACGGTGCCACAAGTCCTCCTTTTCTTTTTGCGAATACAGACTAACACGGCTGCTACTCTGAAACCAAGTAGTATGTGTTTCACTGAGCACATATCTTAAAAAACCCACTAGGCTTTTCCAGATATAGACATTTATTGCAGTCCTCTTCTACCTGGGGATGGATAAACATTTTAGGTGAACATAAGAACTGACCCAAACTTCACTCAGAACTCAAAGTTGAAGTTTTAAATTGTTGGTTAACAGCTTTGGAAAATAAATTCCATATACTTTAGCACTTCCTTCTCTTTCTAACCCTCCCTCCACCTCCCAAACCAAGTATGTTTAGGGTCCAATGGGAACTGTATACTACTCAGACAAGAGGGATTTGGGCCTAGTGGTCCAAAACTCTGCAACTTTAAGGAATGTTGTTTTAATATAGTGTTTTGGACCATTGTTGCATAATATTTATTCTTTATTACAAGGGTGGTAATATGTGGACCTAGAAGTGGAAATACCATAATAATGGGGGAAAGGCTATTCTCATTGGGCCAGTTGGTTTTACCTGTACTTGTGATGAATTTTTCCGTTATAACTCAAATAGTTCCACTGAAGTCAATAGAACTTTCCAGAATAAGGTCCTCTTCAGTGTGGCCCATTGTATTTTCAGCTTAATAAAAAGTAGGAGGCATTTTTTGTTTAATAAAATCAGCATTTCTCACAATCTCTCGGCACATTTAGAACAATTGTCCCAGAGAATAAGGATGAAACCAGAAGGGTTTAAATTATTTTAAATAAGTTTATTAAAAAATACTCAGAAAACCCTCTGGAACTTAATCATAGAGAATATCCTTTTTTATGGGTCATATAATGATGCTTATCCTCAGGCCTGTGTCTGAAAAAAATCCTTCCTCTACCTCGGGGGGCCAGTAAGAGGCAGACAGTAGGGGAAATGGCAAGATTTGCACAGAGGCTCCTTTAATTTAGTGTTTTCACCACTACTGTTTCAGGCTGGGTGGCACAGGTTGCTGCTGAAATGGCTTCAAACCCCATGCAGTAGTTTAGTTGCTGCAAAGGGAGCCCAATATCTCGGTTTGGAACCTCTAGCATGGGAAGTGAGCGAGGAATACGGAGAAATAAGAATAACTATCTCAATAGTAGCAAGATTGTGTACGGCCTTCTCTGGGAGGATTATGGCCTGGACTTTGATGTGGTAAGGGACAGGAAGCTAGTGGAGGCTTTCAAAGAATGGGTGATGTGGTCTTAAAGTTGAAGAAGAGAAGATTACTTTCACCGTGTCATTTTAAGCAGATTTTAAGAGAGTAGTCAGAGGCAGGGAAGCCAGGCAGCAGAAGGTTATACTAATGGAAGGAAGAAATGTCCAACACTTAGCCATTAATAATTCTATTACTGAAACCCATGTTCTAGAGGTTGAACAAGATAGAAAGCAAACTTCCATAGGAAAGAAAGGGGATTCAAGCACAGACAGTTACCTCAGGGAACGTTATGAAGAAGGTCAAAACCCTAGGGAAAAAAGTACAAACTTTACAGCTAGATAGGGTTGCCAATCCTGCTGAATTGGCCAGGAGTTTACTGGAATCAGCCTTAATCTCATGGTGCCTATTAAAAGCAATTTGAGAGATTTTTAATAGGCCTAAAGTCCAGTCGGCGGCACAGTGGGGCTAAGACAGGCTCCCTACCTGCCCTGGTTCCACATGGCTCCCAGAAGTGGCCAGCATGTCCGGCTCCTAGGCATAGGGGCAGCCAGGGGGTCTCTGCATGCTGCCCCCACCCCGAGCACCGACTCCACAGCTTCCAATTGCCGGGAACTGTGGGGATGGTGCCTGCAGGCAGAGGCAGTGCGTGGAGTCATCTGGCCACCCCTGAGCCTAGGAGCTGGACATGCCAGTTACTTCCGGGAGCTGCCCCAGGTGAGCGCTGCCCGGCCAGAGCCCATACCCCTCTCCCACTCCCGCACCCAAACTCCTCACCCCCAGCCTGGAGCCCCCTCCTGCACCCATCAGCCCTACCCCAAAGCCTGCACCCCCAGCTGGAGCCCTCACCCAACCACCTGCCCCAGCACTGAGTCCTGTCCCACACTCCAAACACCTCACCCCCAGCCCTGAGCCCCCTCCTGCACCACAGAGCCTGCACCCCCAGCCAGAGCCTGCACCCCCTCCCACACTGCAAACCCCTGCCCCAGCCCGGTGAAAGTGAGTGAGGGTGGGGAAGAACAAGCAACAGAAGGAGGGGGAATGGAGTGAGCAGGGGCGAGGCCTTGGAGAATGGGTGGGATGGGGGAGGGCAGGGTGTTCAGGTTTGTGCAATTAGAAAGTTGGCAACCCTACAGCTTGAGAGGGCTTGACCCAAACTGTTATGTCTGGTTGTAAACTTCTTATCTTTATAATGGACAAAAAACCTAAGACTCCCATAATGGAACACTCTCAAAAAGGCATATTCTAAATCTGGATAAATATCTGAACATTCCCAGAATTCAGGCTATTTGAATTCAATCTGTTACAGTAATAGAGTCGAGCGAAACTCAAATGAGAATCTGGATCTGGGGTTCAGATATCATCTCTAATTACAGCATCTTAAAACATGAAGTACTAATAGGAACACCCACACTGGATCAGACCGAAGGTTCATCTAGCCCAGTGTGCTTTTCCCAGGAATGGCCAGTACCAGATGCTTCAGAGGAAGGTGCAAGAATTTTGCAGTAGGCAGATGTGATAATCTGATGAGTTATTTAGTTACAGGGGTATTTACAATGTAAATGTTTGCTGTTGCATCATAACAGGATACAGATAAGAGAAAACAATGCCTATAATGTCCCATTAGTTTTATGAAGTTTAAACACTTCCAAACACTTATACATTTAACAATCACTTTGATCTATACTAATACACAAGTGAATTGGCCTGAATACACTCTGATATGACCTGGTCTGCCAGCGTCACAGAGGTGATCAGCTAAATGGAAAGAGGTAAGAGAGATGAGGCAGGGGATGAAGCTAGTGGGAGGGGCAGGTAGGTAGTGAATCTGAGGTAAAGAGACTGAGGGAGAAGTAAGAGGGAGGGTTGGGGCAAGAGCCAATCAGCACAGGGCAGAGAAAATTAGAGAACATTTTAGTTGTGACTGGAATGTCCTGAGATCCCTGCTTTGGCTGCTTCTGCTCCTATGGGCTGAAGTCTCTGGCTGGCTGCTCTCTGCAGGCTTCCCCCAAAGCCAGGTGAAGAAGGGAGGGATTTAATATACCTCCCTAAATTTCTGTTATCATTAATTATGATAATATTGGATCTTCCTCGTATCTCCATAGATGTCTAATCCCATTTTTAATCTTTCTATATTCTTGGCCCCAATGATATCCTGTGGCAATGAGTTCCGCAGTTAAATTATACATTGTGTGAACATGTATTTTCTTTTTATTCGTTTTGAATTTTTCACCTTTGAATTTAATCGAATGTCTACTTGTTCTTGTGCTATGAGACACAAAAAACAGAAGTTTCCAATCTTACCTTCTCTATGCCAATCACGATTTTATATACTTCTATCATGTCCTTCTTATTACCTTCTAAAGTGAGAGACCTGAGTCTTCAATCCTTCTTCCCATGAGTCCTTCTGGGCCCTTAATCATTCTTGTCACCCTTCTCTGAACCCCCTCCAGTCTTGCAATATGCTTTTTGAGATGAGGTGAGTGGTACAGCACAAAGTATTCCAGATGAGGCTGCGCCATTGGTTTATATAGTGGTATTATATTTTATGTATTAATCTCTATCCCATTATTTATGCATCCTAATCTGAGCTATCCTCTGGAAACTCATCTTGATACAAATGAAACTTTTAAAATGACAAGGAGATGGAAAAAAATTGGCAATATCTTCCCATATGTGATAGACAATATAACTCTATCCAGAGTCTGGCAGGGAAAGAGTTAATCCTCTGAGCAAAGGAAGGACCACAGCTGTCTGCCTTCAGCATAGGATCTGCAGGGTAGCAGGTAGATGTGGGCCACATGTGGTAGGTAAGTCTTCTTGAGTACATTCTAAGAGGAAACTGCTTGGGAATTAAGCACTGAGTCTGGTGGTGAGAGTCAGGAGCTCTAAGAAGTAGCTGAGAGGAGAATCAGGTTGGTGGAATCAAGGATAAATGAGCTGTGAGATGGCTGAAGCAGGCTAAGCAGGTTACAACTTGACTTTGGGTGAAGAAAGCCCCTGTTGCATGTTAGCTTCCTAATGGAGGAAAACATTCCTGAATTCACTTTTCTGCTTACAAAGCCCACTACAAAGGTAAGCAAGCAAGTCTATTAAGGGGTGCGGAGTCCATTCCTGATCTAGGTTCTCATTATGAAATCCAGTAGTGACGTGGTTTTATTTGGTAAACAAAACATACAGTTTAAGAAAAAAGAACAGGAGTACTTGTGACACTTTAGAGACTAACACATTTATTAGAGCATAAGCTTTCATGGGCTACAGCTCACTTCATCAGATGCATAAAATGGAACATATATTAAGAAGATATATATATATATACACACACACACAGAGAGAAGGTGGAAGTTGCCATACAAACTGTAAGAGGCTAATTAATTAAGATGAGCTATTATCATCAGGAGAAAAAAACTTTTGTAGTGATAATCAAGATGGCCCATTTAGACAGTTGACAAGAAGGTGTGAGGATACTTAATTTAGGGAAATAGATTAAATATGTGTAATGACCCAGCCACTCCCAGTCTCTTAGTTTCTTAGTTTAAGAAAATAATCTCTGATGTAGAGAGGCCCCTCAAAAACAAAAGAGAGTGGAGCTGTGCCTCTCAAAATTTTTCCTTAATCTGAGACCACACATAATCCTTCAAATAGTTCATGGATAAAAATGCAAGAGAAGAAATTCTAAACATCTTAAAGGAGAGGACGGACACCTTTGTAATGTGAGGAGGGAAAGCTTGAAAATAGATGTTTGCGAAGATTAAGTACAATTACAGAAAACATTAAAGGTGAGGGAATTGTAAACATTGCAAAAACCCCAAAGGAAATCTTTGGTAAAAGATTTCAAACTCCTTACAATTAGCTTCTAAAAGTGTCCTAAATTACTCTGAAAGTATTCTAAACAGCAGGTAAGGGAACAGAGAGTACCTTGACAAAACCTTAGCAACTTTGGAAGTAGAGGGGGCTGTTAAGATTGGGAGAAAATGCTAATAACAGACTGAGTGACTATGGTTTTATTCTTTTATTTTAGAAAGCATGTATTTCTATGCTTCTGGAGCATTTAGTTACATTTTAGAAACCAGTCCCTTCCTCCCTTATGAATAAAGCTAAGAACTGCTAAAATTATTCTATTAAAAAAAGGTTAGATACCCCTTTTCTTATGGTAGTTCTATTCCAGTATCACAAATCAATACTGATTATAAGGTGTCAAGGCATGATGCCTCCAGGGAGTGCTAGGGAATTTAAATTGGACAAGAACAGGTGTGATCTGCGAAAGGCTGCTTGTTGCCAAACTAATTATAATTCATACTGTAAAGAGAAGTCAAGGAGCCTGTTAGGGCCTTCATGACAGATACGGGAAAAGCCTTCAGAACTATCTAATAGGATTTGCTTTGCCAGGCACAGGTAAAAGTAGAGATTGGCCTACAAATATCCTATGGAGCATGGAAGGAGGGAAATGTTTGTGTGTGCTACAGGGATAGGGAGGATATGGGAATTTATTCATTTGTTTTCCCATGTGAATAAAAATAAATTAAAATGGCAAATATTTTTTTTAAAAAAATGCATGCCAGATGATGCAATCTGGTCCATTCCAAAGATGATAAAAAATTACCCTTCGTTAGTATTTGTATAAGCCCTGTGATCTCTGAAAGGGATGCTTCAGCAGCACACACAGAGGAGACTGTCAGAGGCAGGGGAATCATTCTATCTCTTTAATTGGGTAGCAGGATTATAACAAATGGCCCCTAAGAACCATCAAGAGTCACCTCCTGCTCATTTCTTGGGGGCCTGTGAGGAGTAGAAGAAAGGAGAAGAGCTGTCTGTCCTTACTACTAGATTTCACTAGAAAACTTTTGCAAAAGGGGGGATGTGAGAAGTTGGACATTTAAGTGTGTCCTTATACAGATGATGATCCACTCTGAGTAGGCTGTAGAGGCAGAGTGCCTAGGTTTCCTTGGGAGGAGTTAGTGTGGAAGGCAGTTGGAGAATGCATAGCGTGATCCATTAGGGCCTTAGCAGCTTAAGTGCCTATAGCATTTGCCTCTGCCATGTTGCATTTGGTGCACAGTTAGGGACTCTTTGAAGAAAAATGCTGATACCACAGTACACATTGGAATCCATGAAAGATTGATGATCACAATAAATGTAACATAAATCTTAAGTGACCTGAATAGGATGCTTCCCTCCCAATCTTAAAGCTAGATTTAAACAAAGATGAAGTGCTGTGCCAGTCTCCATTTGGGGAAGAATAGGTAAGCTGAAAATGTGAAGCCTACCCAAATTTCTTCTTTTCTTAGTAGAGGTCTGATGCAAAGCCACACCCATTTGGTTCAAAGGCTGAAAAAACAGGCTTTATCAGGCTTTATCATGTTTACTTTATCAGTTTGATGTACAAAAACCAGAAGATTAAGAAGCACAATCTGTGCTTCTTAGGAGAGGGGAGGTTTTGAAATTCCAGATGTACAAAAAAAAAAAAAAAAAGTGGGGGGAGTGTGACACAGAGACCCACTGGCAAAGGGTCTCCTGTTGGTAAACAGCTCTTGTCTCAGACCTGACAAACTCATTATACCAAATATATCTCTTGCAGGGTATTTATCCATAAGTGTTATCATGTGAGGTGTTTCCAGACAGCTCGTAACTTGTCAAGGCTCATAATCATTGCGAGATGGTTTTACGGGTAATATTTAGGGAACAGAGTATATTTATACTGAAAGTATGTTTTATAGACTTGGACTAAAAAGTAAAGATTTGTGTCTGTCATGGCCCATTTAGGCAAGGGGGAATTATTACCTCTCCATGTCTGGCTGCTAATGCAAAGCAAGACTCAATTTGTTAGCCTTGCACAATACTAAGACTTTGAATGGGAACCATCAGAGGCAAGAACAAGCAATCAAAACCATGAAAAGGTAAAAAAGAAACTTTGCAACAAGATAGGGGCAACAAGAGATTCCTATCTCTGAATAGAAACAAAAGATTGCTTACAGTATAACAGAGGACACTCTGTATCCATTCACTGAGGAAATTCCTTGAAGAGCAGGGCTGCATTCATGAACCTTTGGATCCTGGTTTGTCTGAAACCAGCCAGCTCCGCAAAAGGCTGATCTTTTGAGGGAAATCTACTTTATTAAATTGGAACAGTAACTATTGAGAAGTTTAGACCCAGGTTAACATTTTACGTTTTGTTTTGTATTGTAAACACTTGTTTCTTCCTCTCTCCCTTGTTTCCTAGGTAAATCTTTATTCTTTTTTAAATAAAATAAAAGATGATTTATCATAAGTGCTCAAAGTTCTGTGTGCTTCCAAGGAGCAGTGGTTTAAGTTAAAACTGGTAAACTGGGTTACACTGCAACTTTGGATGCAGAATATGTGGAAATTCTGTGAGTACATAGCGTCAAGGGCTGGATAGCATAGGAGAAGGATTCAAGGAGGTTCGGGGATTCAGGTGCACCTATTGTTAACCTGCAAGGGAAAGATGAGGCTAAAACAGCCCAAAGGAGAGTGCTTGAGTAGCTAAAAGACTTGTGGTGCCAGGGAGCTAATACCCAGCTACCACAAGAAAGACTCCCTCTTACTGGAGGCAGAAGGTAACAAGGTGACTCACAGTACTGGGTACTCCAAGAACCATCACAGTGGGGTTATGATCCCCTTTTACTTGCCTAATAAAGTGAAAGAGTTACAAAAGATAGTATGGACTAATTTTAAAAAAAACTTTTGATCTTGTTACCTAATTTAGAGACTTATAATTGACAACAGTGAAAGTGCTTCATCCAGACACAGCAGAAATCTGGTATTGTTGCAGTGAGGCTGACAGTTATGCTGTGGAAGTTTCTCCCTGCACAATCCTCCAGTCCCAGGAACCTTTAGATGGCTTTGAGCTGAAAATAAGTAGAATAAAAGCTGGTTTTTAGCCACAGCCCTGGTAGCAATGTGACTGTTCCATTACTAAGCAGTTTGCAGAACTCAACAAAAGAAACGGCTGAAGTGTTTTTAAAAAGAACAAAACCTTTGCTAAATTAAATGCTAGAAGCAGTGCAGCAAAAGACAAAAAGGTAACGTTTTCATAAGTACCTAAATGACTTAGGAGTCTATGTCCCAATTTAGAAAGACAGAAGGGCCCAGATTCTCAAAAGTATTTAGGCTCCTAACTGCCATTTAAATCAGTGGAAATTAGGAACCTAAATACCTTTGATAATCTGAGCCTTGGGCACTTAGGAACAGATTTTTAAAGGTATTTAGGCACTTAAAGATGAAGATAGATGCCGAGTGGGAATTTTCAAAAGCATCTAAGCAAGTTAGGTGCCTAACTCCCATAGGTTTTTTCATTGAAACTTAGAAGCCTAAGTGCCTAAATCAGTTTTTAAAATTATTCTCATGGTTACTTTTGCAAATGTGACTCAGTCTGTAATACTGAAGATGCTGTTTCAAAGTTTCCAGCGGATAACACACGTGCAATAGACAGTTCATCTGATTGAAGGAGCGCATGATCTGGAAATAGCCATAGACTATCTAGTGAGGTGCATAAGAATTCTAGAATGTACCCAGACAGCAGAGATGACTCAAATCTTACCTTAAAGCAAGAACAGAGGTGGTATGTTCTAAACAATCTCACCTACAATGTTTACAATGCATTTACCATGCTGCATTACTCAGATATCACTATTATTACTTTCCATTAACATGAGTGTATCCTTTCAACATCACTGCTTGAACTCATTGGGTATGTCTACAGTGCACGTTGAAGCTCAGGCTCTGACTCAGATTTGAGCTCAAGCCCCCTCTGTCCACAGGCAAATCAGTCTGACTTGGGTCAGCAAGCACTCATGACTTGGGTCCTAAGACCCTGCTAGTGGGGCGCGTCAGAGCCCGAGTCCTGCTGTGACCCAGGCCTTCTCATTTTGTGGTGTGGGTGCAGGTTTAGCTGCAGTCCCGAGTTGGAACGTCTGCATAAGCAGAACGAACATGTTAGCACAGCTGTGAGCACAGTCCAGCAACTATAAACCCAGGTTTCCAGTGCAGTGGGGAGGGTTCAAGCATGGGCTTAGAAAAACGGCGCCTGCAAGCCGGGGTTCCACAGAGCTGGGCTTCATGTGCAGTGCCGACATTATAAAACTAGGGGCTGTGTCTGCAGCTGGTCATCTGGGTGTTTTTTTTTCAGGTGCACCTGAAGATGTCAGAGGAGGAGAAACAAAGTGAGAGAGAAAAACAAACAGATACAGCCTCATTTAAAGAAAATTAATTCACATCTCCCTCAAAAAACTATAAAGACCCAGAGAGGCAAGAGATAAGGATTTGTAGTAAAGCAGGGTTACACCAAGTATTAGGGGACGGAGCCATGCTCCACCAGTGCCTTCCTTTCTGTTTTGTTGGGGGGGGAGGTTCCTCCCACTCTGTTTGTTATGCAGTTTAACAAAGCAACAAGTTCCCAGCCTACAAGTACTGTGAGTAGAGTGGTTATCTTTTTGTTGTTGTTGTACTTGAATGGTTCCTTTACAAAAGATAAACGCCAGCTTTCCTAACTGACCACCAAAGAGAGAAGCATTATATCTAGAGATGACGAATGGGATATACACTCCTGATCATTGCCACTTGAACATCTTTAAAATTGTTCTTTGAAGTCATGGAGGACAGAACTCCTCTGCTTTGTATGAATGATGGTGGTGATATATATTAACAATAGGGTGGGGACTGTAAGTAGGCAAGGAAGGAGGGAAACTGTATAGTAGGGTAACATCTATTCTTCTGAAGTAATTTCCTGAAATTAAGTGCTCCTTTTAAGCTATCTCCTTCTCATCATCCTCCATATCCCCTTTCTCCAGGTTCAGACTGATTACCTCCCCTTCTCTTCCTCCATGGCATGTTGTGGCATCTCTCATTTTCCTTTCTGCATCCTCGCCTGTCATCTTTCTCTTGCTTTTCATGTTTTTCCTGCTGCCTCTTTCTTTTTGGCTTGCATCTTCTGCTTTTCAATCAGCTCTGTTTTTTGGCTTCTTCTTTAAAGTGCTTTGCAGCTTCTGTCTTCTTCACTGCCTCCTGTCTCCTCCTTTGGGTTTTTTTCCCCACTCATCAATTGGTACCTGTCTCTGTCACTGTCTCTAGCTTTGTGGCTTCTTAGCACCTTTGCTGCTTTTTCCATCCCCCTCAGGGTCCTCCTCTGGTCTTCCAAAGAAAGTTACAAATCCATGCATACGATCAAGAAAAAGGTGAAAATCTTGTTTGGGGAAAAATCACCTGCACAAAGTTACAGTATTGGGACTAGGATGATCCTGCTTTCCTGAAGGCTGAATGGTGACAAGTGACAATACCATATATTAATACAGACAAATATTAAATATATGATGCTTTCCAGTCAATTTTTAAGAAGTCAATACAATAAGTGATATTATTATGGAAGCACCAGCTGTGGCTCTATAGTTAAGGTTGAGTTGAGATTTGAATTGAAAGCAAGCAGTCAATCTTATTGTTCTGTATGAAAAGTACAGCATCTGATTGCCAAAATTACCCTTTTATTGTTTGAATATGAAGAATTTAATTAATTTTAACTAATAAACTAAAAATGAGTCCTTTCAGAAATTTAGCACCTTGTACCAGATTGTTTTATTTTACCTATTAATCTTAATAATGGAACAACTAACAGACTCTTAAAACCTCACCTATAGTTAAAACTCATGGACATCTTGTGCATTTGATGGTGCTTTTTCTAAGATTAATGGTCATTGATTGCCATTATTTTTCACAATTAAAAGTTTCTCCTTTAGCACAGGCTGACAAATAATGTTCCCCTTTAGAGACTTCCATGAAGCCTGGCTCTCTTTCAATATGTCTACTAACTGTTACTGTTTTCAGCAGGACTGATGCCACAGGGTGCCCTCAGTTATGATACTCTTTCAAAATGGCCACTGCCTCCCATTGTTCTTAAATGGGTCTGAGGCCAGTAAAAAATATTAATGTTACATTAAAACCTTAAGATAAATCTGCATATCTAACATCTGACACAAAGCAATTATGGAAGTAGTCTGGTGCATGTGCAGGCAGCTATCATTAAAATACACGTATTTGGGGGGGTGCATGAGGGCTGGCTGAATTTCAGCCAGAGTAGTACAGTACATTGTCAAGGAATGTGCTTGCAGAGAATCTGGTTATGTATAATGCTAAAATGGGCTACCTTAGAACCACTAGGCTACTGTGTAAGAATTATTTTCAAGAGATATTTCAATTAAATATATCTGATTTTTCTCCCCTGCTATAAAAATGGTGGAGGGGAAAAAAAATCTTTTTTTAACTACCGTTTTATTCTGTACCACTTCAAACTGCTGCTGGCTACTTTGAATTAAAAGGGACATCAAAGGAATTATATACTTAGAGATAAAGTTTACTTAAGGACATCAAAGGGAGTCCTCATGACAAGTTACAATCTGTCAAGTGAAGCTTAAAGTTTAAGCTGTGATAAATTCAAGTGTTGAAGTGTCTTGTGTGGAAAATCAACATTTTGGTCTCAAATCATCTCAATCAACACTAAAATGTCAAAGGTAACTATATGAATGTGTACAGCAAGGGCAATAAACAAGCTCTAATGCAGTAATGCACTTTATAATCTAACCTGCCCTAATCTTTTCTCCTACTAAGAACTTTAGATGTGTTTTCTCAGCGCTCTTTGTGTAATATCAAGACCTGAACCCAATTCAGTATGAAATTAATACAATAAGACAAATGATTCAGAAAAATAAAATCAAAGCCAACTGAAACAAAGTGGACCAGAACATTATCCACTTGATTCAGGGATATATAGAGCATCTTACAAAAACTGAAGGTCACTATTTTTTTTTTTTTTTTACTGTGTTACAGGGCTTCATGTTATTCATTAGCTGATTGGGTCAGTAGATGAAAGAAGCAAACTAAGGTCTCATCTATACTAGCCTCTTTTCGCTAGAATTTCCCGCTGTTGTATCTCCGCTGTTGCTAACAATCTTGGGAGCAAAAGGATAGACCAGCAGCCAGTGTTGAAGCCACTGTGGCAAAAATAGGCTTGTGTAGATACGGCCTAGGGCCATAGTTGCACGGGCCTTTTCACTGTATTGGGAAACCACGGAAATGCTGGTTTGTGCTTAGAAACCTCTGGATGAAAAGCACTGTAAAAGAGCAAACATTAAAGTACTAACAAAACCAAGGAAGAATAATTAGTTATAGGAGTGGGGTTTCAAATCTGACGTGGAGCTAGAGCCCACACTTATCCCATAGAACCAAACCTCACTGAACCTGGTGAAGTTTCTGTCCAGATCCAAACTTGGGATATGAGCCTGAACCAAATCTGAAGATCTAGTAATTCAGCACATACAAATTTGTATTCTAGAGATGTCTGTGGAAAGAACAGGCACAGACCACGCATATTCTGGATTTTCTTTATCTTTAATGTTCATATGCATATTACCTCACTTTTGTTAATTTGCTATTTCATTTGTCTCATTTCTTCACTTAACACTTTCTGGCAGCTTCTCTGTACCGGAGTAAACATTAATTCCATTTGAGAACAGTCTCTTGCAAGATAGCCAGTCAGGTAATGTGCAGTTTATCTGTGTCATTACTTACTTGCATTTTATTTCTTAAATGCATTTCTCTAAAAGATATTTAGAGAAAACATGTCTGTGTTAGGCTGAAATCATTATTAAAAGCAGTTCCTACATGGATGTAAAAACAAATGTAATTGTTCAAGAGGTCTGTTGATAAGCTAGGATGTTTATTGAGTCGTCAATGTCGAGACCAAGGTTCAAAAATAATTTGTGTGGGTTGGAGAACAATGTGTCATTTGGTCTATGATATTTGGTCTTGGTCTAACTGTGTGTATGTGTATATATAAAGGTATGACAAGTGAAATCTGACAGAACACATAAGGCAACGCTTGTTGATCTGGAGATGGTGGTAATATAGTAGCAGCTAAATGTTCCAACTGAACCCACCTTGTGCTAGGCACTGCACAAGCCTCTAGTAAAAGACAGTGCCTGCTCAAATTGCTTACAAGCTAAAGAGCAGATTGTGATATCCTTACTGGCACCTTACTCCACAAGTAATGGTAGGTGTAGAGTACTACCCATCATGAAGAAGAAGCTCACAATCTGGCCCTGAATAGGCATAACAGACGTAGGGTGGGAGGGGAAGCAGGAAGTAAGAGGGGAGAGGCTAGCTGCCCAGCAAATCAGTGGCAAAACTGTAAGTAGAACACAGACTCCTGACTCTGAGTCTAATATCTTATCCACTAGAAAATGCTACCTATTTTCCGGATGCTGCCCTCCGTGCCACAACAAAGAACTTGGAAATGGCATATGTTTTAAAAGAACTTCAGGGCCTTCTGATTTTCAGTTGAGGTGGGGTGGGGTGGGGAGAGAGAATTACCAGCACCCTATATTTTTCCCTTTGCTAATTTTCAAAGATTTAAACTTTAGAGTTTCTTTATGCAAATTACTATCTCTTATTCAGAAACGTCACTTCATCCTCAAGGTTGGATATTCTCCCGCAGGCGTCTAACCAGATTAATTGGCTCAATTACTTCCTTTTCTCCCCCAATTATTTCAGGACATGCTGTATGTCAGAAGCCTAAAGGATCTATTAATTTAGGCTAGGAAAGCAAGGAAATTTTTGTCTGC
Source organism: Lepidochelys olivacea (assembly GCF_965140295.1). NCBI lineage: Eukaryota > Metazoa > Chordata > Testudines > Cheloniidae > Lepidochelys > Lepidochelys olivacea. Next base: position 171,614,450 of record NC_140412.1, on the reverse strand, counting down.
CAAGGTTGCTTGGAAAGCTTAGCTCCACACTGATATTTAGCCTTTCACCTTCTCCACTCTCCTTTAAAATAATCACAAGTGCTCAAAAATTGGCACAGGAACGGAGCTGAGGGGCATTCTCTTTCCAAGGAGCAGCCAAGAAATAGAAAGGAAGTAAACCAATTGGCCTAGATTTTTAAAACTGCCTGGTGATTTTGTGTTCCTTAATTTTTGGAAACATAATTTGACATATCTTAAAGGGCCCTGAGTTTTTGAAAATCACCCTCTGAAAATCATGTCCTTTTAAGGTTTCTAAAATTGGACACGCAAAAATGATCATTCTGGCTGTTAGAACTCATGGTCTCTAGTTTTTTTCACAGGTTTTTAAGCCCCTGTATTCCCTTGCCCTATTAAATACACATTTTCCCCAGATAGAATGGGTCTGACATATGTCATGTGTAAGTCAGTTTATCAGTAGCCCTTGTATTCACTATAAAAATCTGAGAATAGGCTCTAAAACAATTTGTAGACCTAGAAATCATTCCTATTTCTATGGTCAGCAATGTTACAGCAGACACCTCCTTTTGGTATAGGCTGACACTTAATGTAACATCTCTTCTCTAAGAGTTGGCAACGTAAGCATTGGTCAAATCCTCTAAATTTGTTTCCAGTGAGTCCTTAATTTCACAGTGATCCTCAAATATATATATATATATATATATATATATATATATATATATATACAGAACTTTTTGGTAGTAAAACTCATACAAAAACATGCAGGCAATCTGCAGCAAACAAGAATGGACAGCACCCTGTGAATAGATCAGGGTTGTATAATGAGGCTGTTGTCTGATGGACCCTTGCTTCATTTGTTGCAGTAGCTGGAAGGTGTGTAGTGAATGAGCCTGGGGACTGGAGGAAGACAAAGGATGGTCTCTTTATTAAGGCAATTGAATGGGGCCCTGGAGAACTGGATTCTATCCCTGCCTCTGCTACAGAGTTCCTATGTCATGCTGGGCAAGTCGCTTAAACCAAACTTTTCACAAAGTATTTGTTCTTATTTTTTGGGTGCCCAATGTGAGACACCTGGAGTTTGATTTGCAAAAGTGCTGAGTAGAGCTGTGCAAGTAACAGATTTTTCAGTTCACTGGTGATTCTGAAAAATAAAAGGTTTCAGAGTAGCAGCCGTGTTAGTCTGTATTTGCAAAAAGAAAAGGAAGGTGCCACAAGTACTCCTTTTCTTTTTGAAAAATAAAAATTAGTTTTGGATCAAACCAAAAAAGGAATTCTTTTGAATTATTTGGAAAATTGAAGAATCAAAAATTTCAGCTTAAAAAAAGGTTTATTTACATTTTTACCATTTTAAGCTTCAAAAAAAATAAAGGAAATATGAAATGAAAAATCATTGTGAACTGAAACCTCAAAATGATTCATTTCAAAAATGTCAACATGAAATATTTTGATTTTTTTCTTTCTTTCTTTTTTTTTTTTAGAATTAAAAAAAAAATTCTAATCAAAGCTAAAATTAGCAAACACTTTTGGGATTAATATCTCTGCCTCAATTCCCACCTTTAAAATGAGACTGATACAACCACCTCATATGACAGAGGTGTTGTAAAGTTCAAATCATTAATATTTGTGAAACACTCCAATACTGTAGCTGAGGGCACCACAGAAATGCTTATGAGCATTAATAATATATATAATATTGTATTTATTTGGATAGTGTGCTTTAAATAAGGCCTGGGACTGCACATTGAATGTAGAGCATTAAAAGAAATATGAAAGACCTACCCGTTCACTGGAAAGAGGCAGGGATCTTGTACAAAAAATCATCTGTGGTATGTCATAGCAGACTCTATAATACCGTATATCCACAAGGAATCCAAATTAAATCTGCAAAGGCAACCATACTTCTAGCATGTCCTAACTTCTGCACGCTTGACTTAGTAAACATTTTTCACATATTTTAATATCCTATATAAAATGTATAGATAAATCAGTGCAAATATAGTATAAACCGCTCATGTAATGCCAACATAGGTGTGCCATGGGGGTCTATACACCCAGTGCTGGTTTGGCAACCAAAGGGTTAATGCAGAAACTGCCTGCCTGGTCACCCGGAGCTGATTGGCAGCCCCACATCAACTGTGGTGATAAAGTGTTTGTAAGGGAGGAGGGCAGGGTGGCTGTCAGAGATGCAAAGGGACTGTGGAGAGCAGGTCCTGCAGACAAACTGGTGAGAAGCCACCAGAGAGGCCAACACTCCAGAAAGAGAGGGAGAAACTGAACAAGGGGCTAGAAAGCCCACAGAGGTAGGAAGCAGCTCAGAGAATGGCAAGAGACTTGAGAAGGGTTAACTCTGGCTTTTCTGAACAAGGGCCCGGAGCTGGAACCCAGTGGAGCAGGTGGGCCTGGATTCCTCTATTGCTTCCCCAGACTATGAAGGGACAGGGAAATGGTTAAGAACAAAAAGTGTTACACAGCAGCTGGAGAAGAGATTCCAAGAGTGCTGGACTTTGAGTTCCTTGTTTTTGGACTTTTCTGTTAACCACGAAAGGGGATAGACTGACCAGTGACTTGGTTGGAGAGGTAGGCCACATAAGACAACCGTTTTGACAGCAGATGGGTTGGAGGGGACCTTAAACTGAAAGGACCCCTGCAACACTGTTTCTGGACACAGGGCGGCACTGTAGGGGCAAGGGTGCTCCTACAAGATGCTAAACTGTTCTATGCCAATAATGAACTCTAATATTTACAAACAATAAAAAACAACACTGGAGTTAGCACCCATAAGACTAGATTGGGTAGATACATATGACAGCATTGTTTCCAGTTTTGCTGTTCCTTGCCATTCAAGGCAGCAGAGCAGAGAACTTGGTGACACTTCATTCAGAATCTATAAATATTTTCCAGTTACTCAGATGGAATGAAACATCACATGCAGTTCTATGGTTCAAGCCCTTGTCCCATGGGCTTGTCACAATCTTCCATGTCTTTTATAAAATCAAGGGCCAGATTCTCAGCTGGTGTAAACTGGCATAGCTTCATTGGAGTCCATGGCATTTTGCCGAACTGCTTCAGCCAGGGCTGCACAAAGGTTTTGGAGGGCTCAAAATCTAAAACTGAGGCCCCACCCTTCAAACAAAATTACCACTTGAGGGGAAGCCGGGGGAGAGGTGCTGGAGAGTGAATCCCCACCACTCTTATCCCACAGTGGCAGCTCCTCTCCAACAGGCCTGGGCCCAGCTCCCCACTCCAAACAGTGCAATCTGGTACATGGGGTTGCAATGTTATCCAGAGTTTTCAGACCCCAAAACAGTGGTAACTTAACTGTTTCTCTCCAGGCAGTGTCAGGAATAAATCAATGGGGGCATAGCCTTCCGTCTGATAAATGATTGATACAAACCAAAGTGCTTTCACCTAAAACTACTTTTTGATTAGGTCTCAAGCACACACATTCACACACAGGCTGTAGCAGCAGGTTCATTGCGTTCCAAACATTTATAGTTGCCCAAAAATTCTGAAATGGTTTCCAGGAATTGACAGACAAGCTTCTGGGGGCCCTCCTTCCATCTGATGGCTGGGGAACTTAGGTGTCACATCCTTGCCCAAAGAAAAGGTTCCTTGAACTGCTCCAAAGCACACTTTCTAACTAAACTTTTTATAATTTTTTTCCTCACTAAGTACATAACTCATAATAGCCCTAGCAACAGCCAATAACAATTCGTTATTCTCCTTATCGGCAAAGCATTTCTAGTCATAACAACAATAAAACTTACATGTCAGAGGCACCGAAAACCAAGGTCGGCCGCCCAAACATTCCTTCTATTTTCATGGAACATGAACTCCCTATCCCAAACTCCCATTCTGATTAGCAGAGCTGCAAACATGCAGCTACGTGATATTGCCTCTCAGGGTTTAATTTTATTTCTAGCTATGTGATGTTTGGTTTTCAGCTGGCAATGGCTGAACACACAAGATGGCTGACTGCAGTACTGTCAAACTCTGGATATACAGCAACACCCTCAGGTTTGGACTGGTTGCCCTTCCATTGTGACAGAGGTGCCGCTGGGCCAAATTTCAGTGAGTGGCACTGTAATCTGGCATGTGTCGTTGCAATGCCACTCAGGTTTCTCCCAGCCATCCCTCTATTATGACAGGGGCTGCCAGGCCAAACCTGAGTGGTTCTGTGACCTCATTGCAATGCCATTGGATCTGGGGGCCCTCTCAAATGGGGGATTCAGGGCAAACTGTCCATTTCTCCCTCTTCCCCTCAGAGTGGCTCTGACATCAGCTGAAATTTTCAAGTTGTCATTTCTTGTGCCTGTTGTTTGTTGATCTATTCTGAAGCAAAAGCACATAAATGCCAACTTTGTAATCTTAATTGTGGTTAAGATATACAAATCGTGAATTAGTAACAGCCGGGTGAGTGAAGCAATCATGGAACCAGTATTCACTTATAAGAATAAAACTGAGAAAATGTGTAGATTTTAAAAAATGAACTCCCTAAACTATGATGTCAAAAGAGAAGTAATCAGGGGGCTGGAATGATACTGATTTAAACCTGATTTCAGAATGAGATTTCATTGAACTCTTGTGCTGATAATCTTTATAGAGATTGGTTGAAGCAGACTACAACCTACTAGATTTACTGTTGTTAAATATGTTTGAATCCCCATACATGTGAAGCTGCTGTGTGTAGAGATTAATTAGAATATTGCCCTTTGATTTTAGTAGACATGGAGAAGATGAGATTGATTAAAAGATGAATGGCTAGCAACTAATAGCACAGATTTTCTGAGGTTCAGTTCCTTCTGACTACATCCAGTCCTGTGGTTCTTAATATGCTTCCCAATGGTAGAGTGAAGCTAAACATGATGACGCAGATGCAGAGGGTACAGAGAGACAATCTTGTGACGAAAGATTTCCAGACAATTCCATGTTTGCTGGCAGAATTCAGGATTTCAGGAACAAACAGTTGAGGTCCTATTTTTCAGGTTGAAAGACATGCAACCAGCAAAATGCATAATGCAGTTTATATGGACTTTGTTCCTTGAGGTAAAAATGTCCTTTAAGGCTTTTATGCCCAAATTCTGAAAGGTATTTAGCTATTTCTCAGCTCAGCATGGCAATGCCTAACTGACTTGGGAGCCTAAATCACATTTTCAAAAGTGACATAGGCATTTAGGAACCTAAGTCCTAGTGACATCAGTGGGACTATGTCATGAAGTAATTGGACCCTTTAAGGGGCAAAAATTAGTTGCTTTCCAGCCCGAAGGGTGGGACTACTGGGGTCAAAAGTCAGCCTGATGAACACTTGGGCCTCATAAAAAGGCTGATTGAACTCAGAGGTGGAACTACAGAAAGCAGGTTAGGCATGTGTGGGAGTACTGGAGGTAGCATCCGCAAGAAGGTCCTTGGGAGAAGCTGCCACAGTTCCCTGGGAGGGGAGGCAGTGGGAGCTTGCTAGGGGGAAAGGACTTCCTGAGAGGTAGTGTTCACTAGAAGACAAAGTCTTCAGGGCCTGGGAGTAGGAGTGAAGTGAACTTCAGTGAGTGAAAGACTTCTGGGGAAAGCCACTTGGGTGTCACTGCATTCTAATAGAGTAGGGAAGATCTTAAAGGTAGCCCAGAAGGGGCTGGGAACTGAGCCCAGAAGGCACACTGAAGAGTAGCACAAGAGGAGCGGAAGAACATTTTGTTTGTTTGGGTTTTTTGCTGGACTTTGTGTTACCTCAGAAGGTGACCTGGCTGAAGGACTTGCCCATGGAAGCTGCAGACTGTGGCAGAACCAGACTGGCAGACAGTAGGGAACACTAGAATGGAAGAACCCCTACAATGCCACATCCTGGCTTGAGGGGACACTTTGATGATGAGTTTATTCCATTACAGAATCCTAACAATGCATAAGTTAAATATGTTCATAAATCTTTGCAGGATCAGGGCCTTAGCTGGTGTTACATTTCCTGGAGGTACTCAGGGCTGTGAGATTCCTCACTACCATTGTCATAAATATAAAGGGAAGGGTAAACCCCTTTGAAATCCCTCCTGGCCAGGGGAAAGCTCCTCTCACCTGTAAAGGGTTAAGAAGCTAAAGGTAACCTCGCTGGCACCTGACCAAAATGACCAATGAGGAGACAAGATACTTTCAAAAGCTGGGAGGAGGGAGAGAAACAAAGGGTCTGTGTCTGTCTGTAGTCGTCTTGGCCAGGGACAGAACAGGAATGGAGTCTTAGAACTTTTAGTAAGTAATCTAGCTAGGTATGTGTTAGATTATGATTTCTTTAAATGGCTGAGAAAAGAATTGTGCTGAATAGAATAACTATTTCTGTCTGTGTATCTTTTTTGTAACTTAAGGTTTTGCCTAGAGGGGTTCTCTATGTTTTTGAATCTAATTACCCTGTAAGATATCTACCATCCTGATTTTACAGGGGGGATTTCTTTATTTCTATTTACTTCTATTTTTTATTAAAAGTCTTCTTGTAAAACACTGAATGCTTTTTCATTGTTCTCAGATCCAAGGGTCTGGGTCGGTAGTCACCTAGGCAAATTGGTGAGGCTTTTTACCAAACCTTGCCCAGGAAGTGGGGTGCAAGGTTTTGGGAAGTATTTTGGGGGGAAGGACGCGTCCAAACAGCTCTTCCCCAGTAACCAGTATTAGTTTGGTGGTGGTAGCGGCCAGTCCAAGGTGTAATATTTTGTACCTTGGGGAAGTTTTGACCTAAGCTGGTAAAGATAAGCTTAGGAGGTTTTTCATGCAGGTCCCCACATCTGTACCCTAGAGTTCAGAGTGGGGGAGGAACCGTGACATGGTGGCACAGTGGTGGGATTAACCTGAAATCATTTTGAGATCCAGTTGAGATTTTTTGAACTAGAAATACAGATTTTAAAAAGGAATTTTTAGGAAGTCCAGGAAGCAGCTTTGAAACTGAAAGCAGCTTGGTTTCTCTCTGCTTTGTGGCCAAGCAGAGACAAAAGGGGATTATCTTGTGAATTGCAGGTTTTCTTTGCCTGGAGGCAGGGTACTTAACTCCTGCAGGGAAATTCACAGTCTTCCAACCCAGAGGTTTTTTTTTCTTTTCTTCCTAAAAGTAAATAGGGGGTGTGTGCTCTACCCATTTGCCTGGAGACAAAAGTGGCAGGGGTTTTTTTTAGGATTTTGATTTTTTTTTTTTTTTGTTTTACAAGGAGCACAGGTTTGAAAAGAAATTTTTTTTTTCTTTGGGCTGGGTAAGCAGGTTTCCAAGTAGTTGGAGGTTTTTTGCTTTAATTTGGGCCCAGAGCAGAGACAAGGGAATTGTCTTTTTCTGTAGGCTGACAATCACTATCAGAGAATAGGTATTCTATTCCAGCACAGCAAAATTTTACAGCCAAGTTTTGTTTGTTTATTTCTAAACCTCGGGTGTAAAGTTAGTTAAAAACAGAGAGGTTAGAATGGCCAAATCCTCGGCTCGACTACAGCTGGAATTAGCCAAATTTCAGGCTGAGGAAAAACAAAGGGAACATGAAAGACAGATAGAACTCATGCGGCTGGAGAAGGAGGTACAGGAGGCTGCCCACAAGAGGGAAATGGAGGCAAGGAAGCATGTGGAGGAGATGGAGAGGATAAAGGCCCAGCAGAATATACCAACAAACCCTAGCAATCCTTCTCCAGGTACCACTTCCCATCCCAGAAAGTTCCCCACCTACAAGGCAGGTGATGATACTGAGGCCTTCTTAGAAAACTTCGAAAGGGCCTGCCTTGGGTACAACATCTCTACTGACCAATACATGGTAGAGCTGAGGCCGCAGCTCAGTGGACCCTTAGCTGAGGTGGCAGCTGAAATGCCTAAAGAACACATGAACAAGTATGAACTGTTTAAATCCAAGGCAAGAGTCAGAATGGGGATAACACCCGAGCAGTCTCGTCGGAGGTTCCGAGCCCTAAGGTGGAAACCAGACATGTCATTTACCCGACATGCCTACCACATTGTGAAACATTGGGATGCCTGGATATCAGGAGCAAGTGTTGAATCTCCAGAAAATTTGCCCTTCCTAATGCAAATGGAACAATTCTTAGAGGGTGTTCCTGAGGAAATAGAAAGATACATCCTAGATGGGAAACCCAAAACTGTAATCGAGGCAGGAGAGATTGGAGCCAGATGGGTGGAGGTGGCAGAGAAGAAGAAAACTGGTCGCAGTTGGAGCGGAGACCAGAAGGGACCACCCCAGACCACACCCTATTACCGGGGGCCGCCCAAAGCCCCACCTACCTCCCAAAGAACCCTCCAGACCCCTTATCGTCCCACCACCCCGTTCTCCAGCAACCCACCTCGCCCCGGTGACCCGTCAGCTGGACGATGTTTTAAATGTAACGAGCTGGGGCATGTAAAGGCCAACTGCCCCAAGAACCCCAACAGATTACAGTTCATTGCACCGGAATCACACCAGAGGTCCACAGGCCCAGATACCTCCCAGATACCCTTGGAGCGGAGGGAAACTGTGAGTGTGGGCGGGAAGAAGGTCACCGCGTGGAGGGACACCGGAGCACAAGTGTCAGCTATCCATGCTTCCTTAGTGGACCCCAATTTAATCAACCCAGAGATCCAAGTGACGATTCAACCCTTCAAGTCCAACTCTTTCAATTTGCCTACAGCCAAGTTGCCTGTCCAGTACAAGGGCTGGTCAGGAATGTGGACTTTTGCAGTCTATGATGATTATCCCATCCCCATGCTGTTGGGGGAAGACTTGGCCAATCACGTGAAGCAGGCCAAGAGGGTGGGAACGGTCACCCGCAGCCAGGCTAAACAAGCCGTGAGGCCTAGCTCTGTTCCGGAAACTTCTATCAGGGCCCGGTCAGGGACCCGGACCCCAGGCCAATGTCTGCAACAGCAGTAGTGGATCCAGTCCCAGAGACCCAGACGGAACCAGTCCCAGAACCGGAACCAGCCAAACAACCAACACCAGACCCCGTGCCAGCACTGAATCCAGTACTTGCAACCTCAACACCAGAGGGCCCCACCGAACCTGAACTGGCAGCAGCCGATAACCCTACACAAGAGGCTCAGCCAGAGCCTGAATCCCAACATAGTGCACCAGCGGAGAGCGGTTCACAGTCAACAGAAACAGCTCCATCCCCTATATCGCTTCCAGAGGGACCAAGCCTAGGTCCACAATCCAATGAGGAACTGATGTCTCCAGCATCAAGGAAACAGTTCCAGACCGAACAGGAAGCAGATGAAAGCCTCCAGAGAGCTTGGACAGCGGCACGGAGCAACCCACCGCCTCTCAGCTCTTCTAATCGATCCAGGTTTGTTGTAGAAAGAGGACTTTTATACAAGGAAACTCTTTCTGGTGGACACCAGGAAGACTGGCATCCTCAGAGACAGTTGGTAGTTCCAACTAAATACCGGGCCAAGCTCTTGAGCTTAGCCCATGATCACCCTAGTGGCCATGCTGGGGTGAACAGGACCAAAGACCGTTTGGGGGGATCATTCCACTGGGAGGGAATGGGCAAGGATGTTTCTACCTATGTCCAGTCTTGTGAGGTGTGCCAAAGAGTGGGAAAACCCCAAGACCAGGTCAAAGCCCCTCTCCAGCCACTCCCCATCATTGAAGTTCCATTTCAGTGAGTAGCTGTGGATATTCTGGGTCCTTTTCCGAAAAAGACACCCAGAGGAAAGCAGTACATACTGACTTTCATGGATTTTGCCACCCGATGGCCGGAAGCAGTAGCTCTAAGCAACACCAGGGCTAAAAGTGTGTGCCAGGCACTAGCAGACATTTTTGCCAGGGTAGGTTGGCCCTCCGACATCCTCACAGATGCAGGGACTAATTTCCTGGCAGGAACTATGAAAAACCTTTGGGAAGCTCATGGGGTAAATCACTTGGTTGCCACTCCTTACCATCATCAAACAAATGGCATGGTGGAGAAGTTTAATGGAACTTTGGGGGCCATGATACGTAAATTCGTAAATGAGCACTCCAATGATTGGGACCTAGTATTGCAGCAGTTGCTCTTTGCCTACAGAGCTGTACCACATCCCAGTTTAGGGTTTTCCCCATTTGAACTTGTATATGGCCGTGAGGTTAAGGGGCCATTGCAGTTGGTGAAGCAGCAATGGGAGGGATTTACACCTTCTCCAGGAACTAACATTCTGGACTTTGTAACCAACCTACAAAACACCCTCCGAACCTCTTTAGCCCTTGCTAGAGAAAACTTACAGGATGCTCAAAAAGAGCAAAAAGCCTGGTATGATAAACATGCCAGAGAGCGTTCCTTCAAAGTAGGAGACCAGGTCATGGTCTTAAAGGCGCTCCAGGTCCATAAAATGGAAGCATCGTGGGAAGGGCCATTCACGGTCCAGGAGCGCCTGGGAGCCGTTAATTATCTCATAGCATTCCCCACCTCCAACCGAAAGCCTAAGGTGTACCATATTAATTCTCTAAAGCCCTTTTATTCCAGAGAATTAAAAGTTTGTCAGTTTACAGCCCAGGGAGGAGACGACGCTGAGTGGCCTGAAGGTGTCTACTACGAAGGGAAATGTGCTGGTGGTGTGGAAGAGGTGAACCTCTCCATGACCCTTGGGCGTATGCAGCGACAGCAGATCCAGGAGCTGTGCACTAGCTACGCGCCAACGTTCTCAGCCACCCCAGGACTGACTGAACGGGCATACCACTCCATTGACACAGGTAATGCTCACCCAATTAGGGTCCAACCTTACCGGGTGTCTCCTCAAGCTAAAACTGCTATAGAACGGGAGATCCAGGATATGTTACAGATGGGTGTAATCCGCCCCTCTGAAAGTGCATGGGCATCTCCAGTGGTTCTAGTTCCCAAACCAGATGGGGAAATACGTTTTTGCGTGGACTACCGTAAGCTAAATGCTGTAACTCGCCCAGACAACTATCCAATGCCACGCACTGATGAACTATTAGAGAAACTGGGACGGGCCCAGTTCATCTCTACCTTGGACTTAACCAAGGGGTACTGGCAGGTACCGCTAGATGAATCTGCCAAGGAAAGGTCAGCCTTCATCACACATCTCGGGCTGTATGAATTTAATGTACTCCCTTTCGGGCTGCGAAATGCACCTGCCACTTTCCAAAGACTTGTAGATGGTCTCCTAGCGGGATTAGGAGAATATGCAGTCGCCTACCTTGACGATGTGGCCATATTTTCGGATTCCTGGGCAGACCACCTGGAACATCTACAAAAAGTCCTTGAGCGCATAAGGGAGGCAGGACTAACTGTTAAGGCTAAGAAGTGTCAAATAGGCCTAAACAGAGTAACTTACCTTGGACACCAGGTGGGTCAAGGAACTATCGGCCCCCTACAGGCCAAAGTGGATGCTATCCAAAAGTGGCCTGTCCCAAAGTCAAAGAAACAGGTTCAATCCTTCTTAGGCTTGGCCGGTTATTACAGACGATTTGTACCGCACTACAGCCAAATCGCTGCCCCACTGACAGACCTAACCAAAAAGAAACAGCCAAATGCTGTTCAGTGGACCGGAAAGTGTCAGAAGGCCTTTAACAAGCTTAAAGCGACACTCATGTCTGACCCTGTACTAAGGGCCCCAGACTTTGACAAACCGTTCCTAGTAACCACAGATGCATCCGAGCGTGGTGTGGGAGCAGTTTTAATGCAGAAAGGACCTGATCAAGAATTCCACCCTGTAGTGTTTCTCAGCAAAAAACTGTCTGAGAGGGAAAGCAACTGGTCAGTCACTGAAAAAGAATGTTATGCCATTGTCTACGCTCTGGAAAAGCTACGCCCATATGTTTGGGGACGGCGTTTCCACCTGCAAACCGACCATGCTGCACTAAAGTGGCTTCACACCGTCAAAGAAACTAACAAAAAACTTCTTCGGTGGAGTTTAGCTCTCCAAGATTTTGATTTCGACATCCAACACATCTCAGGAGCTTCTAACAAAGTGGCTGATGCACTCTCCCGTGAAAGTTTCCCAGAATCAACTGGTTAAAATCGTCCTTGAGATGTGGAAAATATTGTTAGTCTTTATGTACTTGGTAGTATATTTAGAGATGCATGTGTCTTATTAACTCTGTTTTCCTAGAGCTCCAGGAAGAAATCCCAGCCAGTGTTTCACCCTAGCTGAGATTTGGGGGGTGTGTCATAAATATAAAGGGAAGGGTAAACCCCTTTGAAATCCCTCCTGGCCAGGGGAAAGCTCCTCTCACCTGTAAAGGGTTAAGAAGCTAAAGGTAACCTCGCTGGCACCTGACCAAAATGACCAATGAGGAGACAAGATACTTTCAAAAGCTGGGAGGAGGGAGAGAAACAAAGGGTCTGTGTCTGTCTGCAGTCGTCTTGGCCAGGGACAGAACAGGAATGGAGTCTTAGAACTTTTAGTAAGTAATCTAGCTAGGTATGTGTTAGATTATGATTTCTTTAAATGGCTGAGAAAAGAATTGTGCTGAATAGAATAACTATTTCTGTCTGTGTATCTTTTTTGTAACTTAAGGTTTTGCCTAGAGGGGTTCTCTATGTTTTTGAATCTAATTACCCTGTAAGATATCTACCATCCTGATTTTACAGGGGGGATTTCTTTATTTCTATTTACTTCTATTTTTTATTAAAAGTCTTCTTGTAAAACACTGAATGCTTTTTCATTGTTCTCAGATCCAAGGGTTTGGGTCTGTGGTCACCTATGCAAATTGGTGAGGCTTTTTATCCAACATTTCCCAGGAAAGGGGGGGTGCAAGTGTTGGGAGGATTGTTCATTGTTCTTAAGATCCAAGGGTCTGGGTCGGTAGTCACCTAGGCAAATTGGTGAGGCTTTTTACCAAACCTTGCCCAGGAAGTGGGGTGCAAGGTTTTGGGAAGTATTTTGGGGGGAAGGACGCATCCAAACAGCTCTTCCCCAGTAACCAGTATTAGTTTGGTGGTGGTAGCGGCCAGTACAAGGTGTAATATTTTGTACCTTGGGGAAGTTTTGACCTAAGCTGGTAAAGATAAGCTTAGGAGGTTTTTCATGCAGGTCCCCACATCTGTACCCTAGAGTTCAGAGTGGGGGAGGAACCGTGACAACCATCTTCTCTAACCATTAGGAAGCCTTATCTGTGCCTGTGGTGGGTCAGCTCCCCAACTCCACAGGCCATGGGCAAAACAAGCACTCCCCTTTGAGCCTTGCAGGCCTGGCTGTCACTTTACAGGTTAGCAATAGGCACACTCTAACCCCTGAGCCCTCTGAGTATCTCCCTGGAAACTGTCCAGCCCCCTGGTCCACTGGATACTACCAGTATTCACAGAATCGCTGCTTCCAAAAAAGCAGTATCCCCCAGCTTACCAGATCCATCTCAGATCATTGCTCTGCATAACACACAGCACCTAGATGTGTTTATAGTGAAATCAAGTGCAAATTTATTTAACAAAGCACAGCTATTCAAGTGATAGCAAGTAGAAATACTGGAAACAAATGGCTACATAAAAAATAAAATTCTAGCATTCTAGTGTCTAAATTTAATTAACAAGATACACTCATGTCTTGTAGAGTATTGCTCACCGAAAATCCATGCAGTGTTTTCACAGCCAGGCTATCTGTGACCCTGCTTTCATGAGACATACCAGCTGTCCATTTGCCTTCTCAGGAAAGGACTCAATGTGTCCCCTTGTACTCTGAGATATACCATGTCAAGGCTAATTCCCCACTCTGGCACTTCAAGTGCAGAAGGGGGGGCCCGCAAGGATTCTAAAAATTAATACTGGCCACTCCAGGCTTGTATTAAACTCCCAAGGTTACAGCTTTTCTCTGACCTTGGATTGGTAAACGCTGCCACCACCCAAATGCAGAACCTCTTTGAGAGCCCAGGAAGGCACACTTGGGAATTCCTTCCTGTGGGGTACCCTCAAGCCCTTTCACCCCCGCTCTGGAAAAGAACTGAGAAAGGGGGGAGAAAAGGGAATTTAGCTGTTGCCACCAGCTATTTAAACAACATGTGCACAAACTTCTTAAGACACAAAAATCCAATTCTGTTCTTACAAAAAGTAAATTTTACTTTTTTTAAAAGGGAGGAAATACATCTGGGAACTCAGGCTATTGCTGGATTTTAAACGAGTATTACAAGGATTAAGCACCAAGAATAACAGACCAAAGGGGAGTTGTTTTTCAATTTTAAAAGTTCTAGCCTTCCCATTGGGTCCTTTGGCCAGGTGCCCACTCACTTCCTTTTACCTATGAATAGTAATGAGACCTTTTAACCCTTTACAGGTAGAGCAATTAGAGAACAGCTACTAAGAGAGATTTTATAGCTGCTGGCTGGCTGGGTGTCCATAAAAGGGAGCTAACCCCCCACCCCTTCATTTATCACATACCAGAACAATCCTTTGTCTTTATCCATAAACTGGACACCCCACTCTGCTGTTTGTTTATTCTTGTAGATTTCACAATCTCTCCCTTTGCAGCTGACTCAGTATGCAAATAGGCGTACACTGTGAGGCACATAATACACAGCTGGCCAGGCTGGGAGCTAGGCATCTGTAACCTCCTGCCTAGAAGGAATGTTTCCAAGGTATCTCACCTCCTTGTGACATAACTTAACTCAATTACCTTAAGAACATAATTTTTAGTGTAAGTACATAACTCCTTAATTATTATCTGTATGTACATTTTGCAGTGATTATGACAACCAGTGAACTACTGGATCTTGATAGAGATCTTGGTAGAGATCCAGTCCTGCCTCCCTTTGGTAGACTATTATACACATATCCAACTTAGGGGATCCCTCTAAAACCCTATGCACCCCCTTTATCCTCTGCCTGCTGGCATCAAGGCGTCCCTGGGTCACAGTCAGAAACTAGTCTGAATCCTTTCCTGTGTAAGACAATACATTGAAAGGCCTGTGGACAGAATAATTGGGATAGATATTTTTGGAACTACAGCAACACCTCTCTGCAAGCCAGTCACAATAAATATTATTACGATCTGGATAAAATCTGTAATGAAGAATATAGGCTTAGAATTGTATGAGTATCCTGCCCACTGAGTTAGAGGGCAGCTGCCCCAGCAGGTGTTCATGAGTGAAGTGACATATTTACAGGAACGTCTGCTACTAACTGGTCTGATTTGTTAAATGTCACAGGAGACCATCAGGTGTTGTTGAGACTAACTTGGCAAGAATGACTTTGTCAAGTACGAGGCAGTGATAGTTCCAAAATGTAAAAATAATGTGACGTTAATTCTAGTTAATAAAAGCAGGTCACTTTTAATTTTCAGAAAATCTAATAGTTTATTTGATGGGAATGTGGCTTTGTTTTTACAACTCATTCTTAACATGAAGAGATAAGTATATTGGTTCCCTCTCTCCAAGACTGCATTGAATCAAAAAAAGAAAGGTTTTTGTTATCAGTTAAAAAATAAAAAATAAAATTGTCATTTCAGTGGAAGAAGTGGGCATCTCAACGTGTAGTGGGCATCTCAAGGTGTTGTGTCCCCACACACCTCTTAATTGCTCTTTGAGATTAAGCAGTCTGCATCTGTTTAGCAATTCATAAAGTATGGTGCAATTTAATAATATTTCTTGCAGGTAAAACACAATATTAAATTTGCACAGTCCAATTAACTGAGAATAAATATGAATATGAATCAGTAGTATCCCTTTAGGAAATTCATCAATTCTGGATGGGCTTATGAAAGTTTTAATTAGTATATTTATTTTAAGTATTTTTAGTTACAGGAGAATGGTGGAATGTTGTTTAATCTGATATTTTATTAACTAAAAACCCTGTCTTTTACATGTATGACTTCCACCCCAGATATGTCAAATATTTTTGCACCTTTCCAATTTCATAATGGATATGGCTGAGTCCATACATTTTACTGCCTAATGAAAGATTGTATGACTTCAGGGCAGCTTTGACAAGTCTCCCTTGATCTACTTTAAAAGATAATTTCTGATGGGCTTGAGTAGTACATTAGACTAGTATAGTAGTCTTTCACTTGTAGAGTGATAGGTTTAGTTCCTGATTTGATTGTAAGTGAGAGTAATTGTTTTTTCATCCTACTCCACGTTGCGCTGAACAGTTTGATACAATTAGCAGTTGCTATCACGAGGGAAGCAGGAGGACCTAGCAAAAGGGCTCTTGCAAGTTGCTGTGCATTGGAAGAGCTTGCAAAACACATGACCACAACAGGCCAAATTTGACTTCATTCAATTTACAGCAGGAATGAATTTGATCTGGCTCAGTCCAGGTTAAAAACAAACTAACAAACAAAAACTTATTCACTGAAGGAAAATTTAAAAAACATATTTTACCAAAATGAATTAAGATCTTGACCTTGTGAGAGATTTAGCCATTCCATTCTCATTGACTCAGTAAAAGATGAGGGCACTCAACATCTTGCAGGATCAGGTACTAAGGAGTCAGCAAAGTACTTAATCATATACGTAAGTTCATCTCTATTAAGCAGCATGATTAACTTTAAGCATATGCTTATATTGCATTGAAGCTAAACATGAGTTTAAATGCTTTGTTGAATAGGGATGCATTTCGCATATGCCTACATTTAAGTTCTCTGGTGAATCTGGGCCTGTAATGTTAAACACACTTTCCATATTTCCTTTCCCATTGATCAGAAAGCTATTTGGAAATCCACAGAAATAACTCCCTCCTGATTGCCATCTTCCCGTTGCTCAATTCATTCAGTGATGCCATAGTCCAGCTTTTGTCATATCACATTAGCTTCCATGTTAATGAAATGCAGGAGTAGAAGAGGGGAAATAACCTAAATATGGATTTTCGTTACACCAATAAAATATGAAAAAAAATGAATTCTTTGACTATTTTCAAGTGGTCACTTTTTAGTGAAGCCCACTGACAAAATTTTGCCTTAGTCAAACTTTTGCCCCAGACAGTGAAAGGCCTGCTGAGATGTAAATGAGGGATAAAGTAACAGAGTTTTTGAAGCATTAGGGCCCACTTACTTAAGTAAAATGGCTTGCTCTTGTGAGAAGTCCTTCACAATTAGTTTCTTCTTCATGATCAGTCCAAAACAATTGTAATGATTATTTATTATAATTTTAAGTATAAGGAGCCCTATGTAAATAGGCACAGGAAATTCCAGACACAGTCAAATTGCTAATCTGTATTTTGATATTTTCTAACCTTGTCTTATTTATCTATGACCTAAATTCTGCCCTGGAAGGCATGTGCATGGGGGCCAATAATGTTAACAAGAGTTACATGTGAACATCAAAGAGTGCAGTTTGGCCTGTCATGGTAATTAAAACATCTCCAGAAAACTGGTCAGCTGGATCAACATGTAATAACTAAAACAATGTGAATCTCTATTTTAATCAGAAAGACTTCTGAATTGATACAGTAGTGCCTGATTCATAGATCATAGAAAAAATGGCATACTCCTATTGACTTTAATAAACTTTAAACAAGGCACCAGTGTATTGAAAACTGTGTCAAAAATATACGCTATCACATTAAATACCAAGGGTTTTCCTGGTCTTGCTTGCAGGTTAGGGTGTTCTGTAGGGAAGTGTGGGATTTGAGAGAGTCTACAGAGAACCAGCCTAGAGAAAAGGAGGGTGAGTTGTGCCTACCTACCTGAAGGAGCAGCCTGCTTTCTTCCTCTTTCTGTTTTTGGTTACTGTGAGTTAAGGTTCTGGACTTTAAGAAAAAAAATAGTATTACATTGCAACATTCCTAAAAGAGTACTTTGTTTTTATCTAACTACTCTGTTTGTATGCTGTAAGCATAACAATTTCTACCACTGGAATACTTCAGCTTCACGCCCACCAGTGCTAATAGAATACAACTGTACTTTGGTTAACATATGTCATACAAATTCTATCTCAAAATTCTTCATAAAATTGAACAGTAAGCAGTGATTAAGACTGCATTTGTTCTGTATACAGGTTCACGGAGAGTAAATGAATTTTTTTTCATATTTGATTGTCATTCCCAAATAGACTGAAATCAGTACTGGTTGCCATGTGTCTGAGGGGCCCTCATGTCCTAAGAGATCTCATGCAATGCATTCCTACACCCGTTTTCTATAACATTCCACTCATCTCATTTGAAGACCACTTTCATTACACAACCAATTTTTAGCACGCCAAGTGTCACATCTAGATGATGTTCCCAGAGTAACAGTCCTTGTATACAGGAATGTGTGGAGTACAAATAGAACAAAAGGTGATAATGGACTCAGTAACCACTTTATATATCCTAACAAAGTTGAAAGACTTGCAGTGGTATCTACTTCTAATTACTTATTCTTGGGAATAGATATTTTCCCTCTCTATATTTTGGCAGGGGATGGGAAGAGCTAGGATTTAAGGTTTCATGAGTCATTAGATTAACTTCAGCTATTCCTGTGTGAAATGGATTTATCAGTGTTTCCTAATGAGAATTTTGCTGTTTGTATTATACATAAATAACTGCCTTATAAGCTAACATTACATGTCTTGTGGATGTGGGACAGGGTTGCTGTCAGATACACTTTTCACAATGTAGTTCCATACCAGGGATGGTAACCTCAAACATGTCTTCTGTAGAGTCCTGCTTAGTCAGTTTAGTATATTAGATCTATGTTCATAATGCAACATGACATTTAAAACAAAAAAGAGAAGGTTCTCCTATTTCTTTATTGTAGACACTGGGGAACTCTGAGACAGTAGAGAGTGTTTTAATTATTTTGGAATTAAAAATATAAAATAAGGCAGCTGCTTCTTACAAATACATATTAAATAAACTGCTAAAAAGAGAAGGGCTGTAGTCAACAGAACTCAATTACATTATGTCTGTGCTGCCCCACAGTTTGGACTATGATTAGGGTTGCCAACTTCCTGACCAAACAAAACCAAACACCCTTGCCCCACTCCTTCTCCAAGGCCCATCCCCATTCACTCCATCCCCCTCTCCCTCTATCGCTCACTCTCCCACACCCTGACTCACTCACTCATTTTCACCAGGCTGGGCAGGGTCCCTTTTTGACCAGGTGTTCGGTTGAGAACCTGACACCTGGGGACCTATGTTGGTGCGAACTAGGTATCTTTTAATTCATGCCCACAGCATCCACACAAGGGAGTTACAGTGCAGCACTTTGGTGCGCATCGCTTGCAGTGTAGAAAAGCCCTATGGCCCAGTAGTTCAGGTTAATTGCTGAAACTTAAAGAAAAAGAATGTTACAAAATACAGCCTGTCTCTGATCTATGAAAAAAAATGATACATTTTCCTTTTTAAATTCCTTGGATAGCCATGTCACTACAGATCTACTTGTAGAAACTGAAGTAGAAGGAAAATACACAAGGAAGTCTTGAAAGAATGTGCAAAAAAGAAAAAAAATGTGCCTGAGAATTGAGCGAGAAATGCAATGAAATCCTTTTAAAGGGATACTGAGGTAAACTTGCTTTTAAAAGTTTCAAATATGGGTTCTGTTACATCTATAAAATATGCACGTGCGCTTTGCACACAGAAACCTGCACACACAAAGCAGGGAACAGGTTGCCGAGGGGATGCATGCACTACACTTGTGAGACAACTGTTTGTACAAAGACCGGACTTCAGTCTCTAGGATTGTCAAGACAACACCTTCTATGAGTACTAAGACCCTAGGCTTGCAAAATATTTGAGATTACTCATGAGTTTAAAGTTACATACATATTAAGTGCTGTCCCAGATTGGGTCCTAATTTCATTTAAAAATATCTAAGAATGATGGGGAAAAACAGCCAAGAAGTGATTAGACTAGTTAGATTAGTGGTTGTATAAATCCAAACAGTTGCCCTGCCCACTATCTAGCATTCATTCTTTTACATGCTTATTTGTTCTGACTAATTTCTTCTTGATCATATGCTTTGTCAGATTTACCCCATGGTATTGTTACTTTTAGGATAAGCATCATTCGACCCATTGACTTTATTATCACTCTTAAGAGACAAGAGTGTGATTTCATTTACACCAGTTTAAAACCGTTAAAGTCAATCCACATTCACGCAAGTATATTATGAGATCAGCGCCAAGCCTAAGTGATCAAATTGCACACTTTACCTTTTTCATACTCTCAGTGCTGCATCTTTCAGTAATGACTTTTTCATGCAGAGCTTTTTTGTGCCTGTTTGACTTAATTCTGTGAGGACTGTGTACATCCACAGTGGTCCGGAGGGGGAAACCGGGAGGCATCATTCAACCTACCTTCTACTCTGTCTGTTGGTGGGCTTCAATTTGCACCCACCCTGTACAGGCTGCCAGCATTGCTGGACAGGGTTT
The DNA here is from genome assembly GCF_965140295.1 of Lepidochelys olivacea. Lineage (NCBI taxonomy): Eukaryota > Metazoa > Chordata > Testudines > Cheloniidae > Lepidochelys > Lepidochelys olivacea. The sequence continues at coordinate 171,594,246 of NC_140412.1, read as the reverse complement.
GGGGGTAAAGGTGCAAGGTGGGAGAGAGGAGTCATGGCCTCTGTCTCCTGCTTGCCCTTCCCTGCCCCATTTGGAGCACCAGGTTTCACTGAAGGAACAGGAAAGCTTCAAATCTACTTGTTTCTTAATACAGGCTGTGCAGGGGATGAGAAGGATCCTTGCACCCCTTGCCTGCTCCGTGATCTCATGAAGGGCCAGATAGAATCTGGCTTATAAATTGTTGATCCACCTGGTAATATACTAATTTAACTATATAATCATCTAATTTCAGCTCTTTGTTTACTTACTTTCTTAAACAAAAATATTCTAATTTAGCAAGTTGGAGTGTTTCAATTCTGTGCTCTGCTGCTGTAGCAGCAGCTCATTCATCAGGAAAGTTTCGATTGTCCCTATGCTTACTATATACTGTAGTTTAATCAGCAGATTATGTCAAGTAGCAAAAAATCAATAGTTTCTACAGCTACATAATTTGACATAACCCACTGATTTTTGTCACTTGACATAGTTTGTTGGCGTACAGTATATGGTAAAGTATATGCTCAGTATATTACAAGCAGTTTAAAGAACAGTAACCACATCTATCTAATTGCTGTGTGTTTTAAAGTAAGGCTACCCAAAGCTTTTGAATGGGCACCTATTTGTAATTTTATAAATCTGAAAAAATGGTGCACCTTGGTTGGAAGTGGGTGAGAAGGTGGGGCTAGGGAGGAATACAGAGAAGCAGAGAATGCTTCCTTAGGAAGCTGAACAGAATTCTATTGCAGCAAAGCTCAAGAGTCACTTATCCTTTCCCTTGGGGACTATCCTTTCTGTAGAGAGGTCAACTGAATTTAGGCTTGATCTGAACCACCTTTGGATTAGGGGGGTTTACTAGTAATGGGGGGAAAATGTCCTCCATTAATGTCATGTTGAAGGCCCCAGCCATCTCTACCCTCACTACCTTCAGTGTTTCATGAGTATCAGTCTGGCAGCTGATGGTTTCAATCCTGTGCATATACTATACAAATACTTAAATTTGTAATTCTCTTAGGAGTAGGGATGCTCATATGTTAAGGGTTTGTATACTGCCTTGCACAAATGGCCCAAATCTGTTTTTGGCCTTTAGGCACAACTGCAATATAAATGTTAATAAGAATAATAATGCATTATAAGCTCTTGATTTCTCAGTATTTGTGTGTGTGTGTTTGCTAACACCATAATTCAAAGGGAAACTTCAGAACTCATGTAATAAAATACTGCAAGCAAATGTTGTCATGAGGGTACTCCGTTAGATCTAATTGATTCTGTTAAAGACTTCTGCTGGAGAATGTGTTAATACGTGCTCTTTAAAGCTCTTTAAAGTGTGGCTGTGATGGAGGAACATGTTGGGATAGAGGACTTCATTCGAAAAAACAGATCTATAGAACATGAAAGTTTTGGCTCGCTATGGAGTTCAGTGTGCAAAAACATCTAATGTCAGTAATGGCTGAGACTATAGGGACATCTTGGGAAGCCATGAGAAGAAAAAGTGATTGTCGTACCTAATCAGCCATGCAGTAAAATATAGAAATGGATTATGTTTTATATAATGACCTCTGGTGGGGTAGCTTCCCACTTTTTTAGCGAACCGTTTCAGCCATGACAGAAAACTGGTAGAAGCCTCCTAATCCACCAGAGGAAGCCACAGTCAAATTCTGAAAAAAGAAAAGGAGTACTTGTGGCACCTTAGAGACTAACCAATTTATTTGAGCATAAGCTTTCGTGAGCTACAGCTCACTTCATCGGATGCATACTGTGGAAAGTGTAGAAGATCTTTTTATACACACAAAGCATGAAAAAATACCTCCTCCCACCCCACTCGCCTACTGGTAATAGCTTATCTAAAGTGATCACTCTCCTTACAATGTGTATGATAATCAAGTTGGGCCATTTCCAGCACAAATCCAGGGTTTAACAAGAACGTCGGGGGGGTGGGGGGGGAGTAGGAAAAAACAAGGGGAAATAGGTTACCTTGCATAATGACTTAGCCACTCCCAGTCTCTATTCAAGCCTAAGTTAATTGTATCCAATTTGCAAATTAATTCCAATTCAACAGTTTCTCGCTGGAGTCTGGATTTGAAGTTTTTTTGTTGTAATATAGCAACTTTTATGTCTGTAATCGCGTGACCAGAGAGGTTGAAGTGTTCTCCGGCTGGTTTATGAATGTTATAATTCTTGACATCTGATTTGTGTCCATTTATTCTTTTACATAGAGACTGTCCAGTTTGACCAATGTACATGGCAGAGGGGCATTGCTGGCACATGATGGCATATATCACATTGGTGGATGGGCAGGTGAACGAGCCTCTGATAGTGTGGCTGATGTTATTAGGCCCTGTGATGGTGTCCCCTGAATAGATATGTGGGCACAGTTGGCAACGGGCTTTGTTGCAAGGATAGGTTCCTGGGCTAGTGGTTCTGTTGTGTGGTATATGGTTGCTGGTGAGTATTTGCTTCAGGTTGGGGGGCTGTCTGTAGGCAAGGACTGGCCTGTCTCCCATGATTTGTGAAAGTGTTGGGTCATCCTTCAGGATAGGTTGTAGATCCTTAATAATGCATTGGAGGGGTTTTAGTTGGGGGCTGAAAGTGACGGCTAGTGGCATTCTGTTATTTTCTTTGTTAGGCCTGTCCTCTAGTAGGTGACTTCTGGGAACTCTTCTGGCTCTATCAATCTGTTTCTTCACTTCCACAGGTGGGTATTGTAGTTGTAAGAATGCTTAATAGAGATCCTGTAGGTGTTTGCCTCTGTCTGAGGGGTTGGTGCAAATGCGGTTGTATCGCAGAGCTTGGCTGTAGACGATGGATCGTGTGGTGTCGTCAGGGTGAAAGCTGGAGGCACGTAGGTAGGTAACCTATTTCCCCTTGTTTTTTCCTACCCCCCTGCCCCCAGACGTTCTTGTTAAACCCTGGATTTGTGCTGGAAATGGCCCAACTTCATTATCATACACATTGTAAGGAGAGTGATCACTTTAGATAAGCTATTACCAGTAGGCGAGTGGGGTGGGAGGAGGTATTTTTTCATGCTTTGTGTGTATAAAAAGATCTTCTACACTTTCCACAGTATGCATCTGATGAAGTGAGCTGTAGCTCACGAAAGCTTATGCTCAAATAAATTGGTTAGTCTCTAAGGTGCCACAAGTCCTCCTTTTCTTTTTGCGAATACAGACTAACACGGCTGTTACTCTGAAACCCGTCAAATTCTGTGCTCTCTAATTATCTCTAATACTCTTACTCTTATTAGCCATGTACAATGTTAGAACTTCTCACACCATTGTACTTAGGGAGAGGAGGGGACTGTGCTGTGCTCTTTCACAGCCTGTGGAAGAGGAGTTGTGTGCGCTGCTCCTGCTCTGTTTCCAGCACACTCTAAGTTCTGGCTCGTTCTGATGTCTGAGACTCACAGGTGTGTGGCTGATCCCAGACCCACTTCAGAACTGAGAGTAAGACTCTTCCAACCCAAGTACTGTGTGCTGTTTAAATGGGATCAATAGCACTAGAGCAGGGCAGACTGCTCACAGACATGTTACCCAAAACTTCTTCAGTGCATTTGGTGACATTTTTCATATATCTGATTGATGATTCCCCGATCGCCTCCCTCACACAGAGCTCCAGTCTCAAATACAGCAGAACTGAATTGCAGTTTTGGATACAAATACATATGTGTGATTTATTTTTTGCATTCTTTACCCAGCTGTCATGATTTATTTATTGTTGAACTGAGGCTGGTACTAAAGTGAGAGGAGGGGAGTAAGAGAGGTTTTGCGGGGTGGAGGGCAAGCTTCCTCTGATTCTCCAGGGAACAGCAGGATTTGAAAAGCAAATCAGAATGAGGAACGGAAGAAAGAATGGGCTGATGAAAGAGGTTAATTTAACCATGTATATTTGAATCTTCAAAATGTTCTCAGATTGATTTGAGACTAGGACTGTTGTTTATGCCCGTTACTATTTTATAGGAATTTATTGATTCAGATACCCTTTACGGTCCTTACTTGGGTCAAATAAAGTTCAAATCTATATGTATGAAAGACCTGCTCTACAGTTAGAGCTTTCAATATTGGAATTAGCACTGATGGGCTTTGTAGAAATTCTTCAGTGAGGAGAGAATTGAAGGAGAACATGCCAGGGCTTATGCTTACATTAAGGATCTGTCTAAACTGCAGTTAAAAACTTGCAGCTGGCCCATGCATGGCTGAATCGGACTCATGGGACTCAGGTTGCAGGGCTCTTTAATTGCAATGCAGACTTGCAGGCCTGGGCAGGAGCTGAGGCTCCGGAACCCTGCAGGGTGGGTTCCAGAATTCTACATTGCAATTAAACAGCCCCACAGCCCGAGCCCAGTGAGCCCAAGTCAGGTGACACAGACCAGCCACACGTCTCTAATTGTAGACATACCCAGAGAGGCCACTCCAGGTGCATGGTGCAGCACAGAAGTCGGAGATGCAAGTGGGAAGGCTTGAAAAGCAGTAGTGTGGTGCACAAAGGGATAATAAGGAGAAACAGGAGATGAGACCAGAGAGACAGGCTCAATAAAGAGTGTAAGAAAAATTCTGTTGAAAACAGAGTCCAATGAGAGACTGCTGAATTGGAATTAATTTGCAAATTGGATACAATTAACTTAGGCTTGAATAGAGACTGGGAGTGGTTGAGTTATTATACAAAGTAAAACTATTTCCCCTTGTTTATTCCGCCCCCCCTCCCCCCAATGTTCCTCAGAGGTTCTTGTTAACTCCTGGACATGTGCTGGAAATGGCCCACCTTGATTATCACTTCGAAAGGTTTTCTCACCCCCCACCCCACTCTACTGCTGGTAATAGCTCATCTTAAGTGATCACTCTCCTTACAATGTGTATGATACACACACATTTTTTCATGGTCTGTGTGTATATAAATCCCCTCACTATATTTTCCAATTTATGCATCCGATAAAGCGAGCTGTAGCTCACGAAAGCTTATGCTCAAATAAATTGGTTAGTCTCCAAGGTGCCACAAGAACTCCTTTTCTTTCTGTTAAAACTGTTTTCGTGCTTCAAGATATTCAGCTTTTTTTAATGCCCTACGATCACCAAACTAAATCAACTTTGTAATTTCTTAGTCGGTGTGATTCTTGTAATTCATCAAGAACTGTGCTCATATGTTTGCAGCTGATGTTCTGTTATGGGAAATTCAAAAAATGCAGGTACACCCACTCTCAACTTGTGTTTTAAGGGGTTTGTAAACTGCCAACACACTTATGGTTCAGCACATTTGTTGCAGAATGAATTTTACGTTTGCCTGCCTGAATATCCATTTGCTTGTGCATTTCCAAATTTTAGACATGCATATAGAGTGAACATTTAGTTGTATTATTGCAATTGCAGCAATTCCGTTTAAAACTTACCTCACTTATCAACAAAGCAGGGCACTGGATAAGCCACCTTCTGGGAGCTAGTCATAATTTTTTCACTAATCTGTTTCCTCCTTTTATCACTTTTTCTTGTTTCATACACAATTTCATTGTCTCTTACCTTTTCCCCTTTACATTTGTCTTTCCTCATTATCCAGGCTAGTTGTTATTTCTCTCTTTAAGTGGCAATTTAATATTTCATTTCCATGATGTAGGGCAGATGGAGCAAAAGGTACATTTTTAGACAATGAAAAAGAATCCAAGTTTATAGGTAACTTCCACAACAGTTTTTTCTGTGTGTAATCTTGAGACAATTGTTAAGTGAGACCAAGACAATGAGTCAAGTTCTGCCCTGCCTTCAATGGAATTGCATCAAGGCTGAATTTGGAGCAATGTGTTGTGGTTTTTTTGTTTTTGTTTTTCCCTTGCCTGCAGTCAGTAAGTCCAGCATGCATTTCTGGCAAATGGAATCATGGGCAGAAACTGAGATACTGTGCGAAACTCATGTTCATACCAGGAGGACCCTAGAAAGGTTTGTAGGTTTGTTTTGGACATCTCAAATTTGGAGAACTGTAGGAATCTCTTGAGTCTTGGGACTTAGTTTTGAAAATGTCACACATAGACTTTCCCATGGTATTTTGTCTCTTTCCATTCCTGGACGGTTCAAGGAAAGTCATTGGCATGCAAAAATGAAATATAAGGGCTTGTCTACACAGACATTTAATGTGCCTCAAGCTGATACTCCCTTACTGAGGACTAACTCTTCATGTGGACCCTGATAACACACAATAACAAATTGTTCATGTGCTTTGATTAATCCTGTTTCAAAGGAGACTAGATCCAAGTGCATTAACAAACTGGAATGCAGGTCAGCAGGGTCCATGTGCAGGGTAGATTTGGATTCCAGCTTGCCACAGACTGTTTGTGTAGACAAGCCCTGAGATTTTCAAGAATAGGTGCTAAAGTTTGGCTCCAAAATCCATATGAAAGCATCTAAATAAGTAGTCTGATTGTCAGAAGGGCTGAACACCCAATAGCTCCCATTGAGTTCCTACTGTCAAAAAGTTAAATTATTCAAATATTTCCAAAATTCAGAAAATATTTAGTTTGTGTTCAGTTTGAATTTGGGCTAAAGGTTGGAGTCAGTAGTTACTTTATTTTAACTTGTTTTGCCAATCACTACTATTGGGAGTAGGAAAAGAAGAAGGTTCTGAAGTATACTGCTGCAAGATGTCTGTTTCTGATAGGGTGTATATATTGCCATTTAGAAAAAAATTGCTTTCTCATGCAATACAGAGAGAACTCACTGCCCTATAAATACCTAAATGCTAGAAGCAGAACTGATAGCTTATTATGTTCTGTCTGAAAGTTAGCAAATCGGCTTTGTTTGAAGTTACCTTAATGGTATTTCTTAAGTCATCATACCATTACTATATTTTTTCTTCCCCCACAAGAGGGAAACGAGACCTGGTTTCCCAGTAGTCCCCATGCTTTCTAGCTGGCTTTGGCATACGTGACTATAAACCTCTCTGAGACTTGGTTTCCCCATGTGTCAAATGAAGACACCAAAAGGTCTCTCTATGATGGGGTAGTCTGAGGGTAGATCTATTGTTTGTAAAGTGCTTTGAGGTATTGGTGGGCGTTGTATAAGTGCCAAGCATTATCTTAAAAATCTGCATACATCTTGTTAGAATTAGAAAGGATCTTGCCCCAAAAATAGCAACAAAAAAGAACTGGTAGTGAGTGAAAAGTCTGTTGAACTTTGTATCCCAGAACGTTCTCAGCCTTAACTGTGCCATACCCAACATGGATTTCCCATGCAATCCTTAAAGCTTTCTACTCCATTATGATAATGCCCAATATCATGAAGGTCAGCAGCAAAATAAAACCTGGATTTTTCACGCAAGGCTATGCAGGCCTGTAGAATATTTTGCCAGAAGCAGTGGTTTCTGAAAAGCGCACAGCCCACCGTAAATAGCATATAATCTAGTAAACCGATTTAGGAAAGTAAAAGCCAACTCTTGGGTGACTAACATAAAATAGACGGAGAAACAGTACTTCAGACTTTGCTGCTAGTACAGAGGTCACATTCCCCTCATGTTGTGTTTTAAAATAGATCTTTTCTGATATGTGTGCAGAAAGGAAGCCACTTACCAAATGGGGAAAAATAGAAAGCAATTCCCCTATATTTCTCTCTCTCTCTTTTTTTTTCTTTCTTTCTGTGGAAGATTTTCAAAGTTTTCCTGCTGTCTTTGTTCCAAGCACAAAGGAGAACACATGTAGGCTATAATACCTCATGAGGTGTCTATTTATTGTGAGGGGGTTTTTTTTAGACCCATTTCACTTTGAGTGGATATTGGCTGGAGGCAAAGCCTACAGATCACAGCTTTAGTACAAATACATAAAGCTTTACCAAGATTTTCAGAGTCTTTGAAGTATTCGGTCTAATCTATGTAAACCTCTGAGTGGCCATTTTGCCCACCTGCGAACTCACTAATAGAATCTGAGCTAGGATGGCTTTAATGATAGCTTTTCATTTGATGCTACAGCATATAACCACACTTTTTAATAGAAGGGAGAAGGTTATGTGAAAGCTAAATACAATGGAAGGTTAAATGGAATAACTGAGTATTTCAAATGAATGACAAAGAGACAGAAATGGAGAGTGTGAATTCTGCCCGTAAAAGAACTGTCCTATTTCAAGACTACTTTTCTACAGAGTAGAAGTAGGGAAAATTCAGTCACCTATATATTGGACCTCCTCAGATAAATATTTACCCACTGCCTACCAGTCTTTCTCTGTATGCTGTTTCCCTGTTGGAGAAGAGAACTTAATGAAGCCAATTAATGTCACTCGTACTTTAACTAAAAAAGTCACTGCTTGGTGCCCCTTAGCAAAGCTGAGCTTGGGGTCATTTAAATGATCTACACATTATTACAGGGGCAGCAAAATAGCACTTTTTTCTCCCCAAATACCGAGGCTGCTCTGTCTTTTGCTAGCTATGTTGCTTTCCTAGGAATTAGGGATCTCCCATTGGGTGGCACAACTGCTGCCTCTACAGTACAAGTGAATGTCTCCTTCCTAACTGGTCGCATTGGAAAACTCATACAATGGAAATCTCATATAAAATGATGTACTAGCAGTCCATGGCCACCATCTGGCTGTGTGTTCATGCTGGTGAATTTTATGTTCTATTTTATACAGCTCACCAATTTGCAGGACCTCCAGTCTGCTAGAATGTTCAGGTTATCCTTGTGTTTTGCCAAATATAGCTGAAGATAAATAAAATTACTCACATCCTCTCTTCTCCGTCTCGGAGCCTGGCTATCCCAACCTGTAGCCTTGAGATAAGGGAGGAGGGAGTTGTTACATTATCATACCGGGTATCATCTAGGACAGAACAGTAGATTAACCTATCTTGCTGGGATGTTAGAAGAGTGTGGGGCTGGCAACCAGGATGCCTTTGGCATCTCCAGCTGTCAGCCAGTAAAGGAAGAATGGATCCAATTCACTTTGTGGAAGGTCAATAATGTTTCTTTGTTAACTATAAGGAATAAAGTTCTGCCCGACTTCAGAGCACTCATTGTCCCTAAGTGACCCAGTTTTCATCTCCACTGTATCGAGTCGACTGTTTGCAGAGAGAATAATAGCCATTGTTTTAAAGCTTTATGCCAGAAGCTAAGGGTCTTATTTCTTTATCACTTACTTTCTCTCTACTTTGCGTGATTTAAAGCCATGGGCTGGATAATGTGGTTCGTTCAGTTAAATTGTGTAAATCAGATTATTTCCTGGACTTTGAGTCCACCTACAGGTTGGACCATCATGTTGGTAATGCTGTAGAGGGGGTACTACAACCGGAGGAAAAGTACCCCTGGAAAGGGGTGCATGTGCTGCACAAATTGTAGCATGTACTCCATTCAAACACACAGTGGAATGCAGATGGGAATGACGCCACCTTCAGAACGGACAATATCCTACCACCACCACATTTTGAATCCAAAACGCAAAACGCACTAAAACCTGTGGCTTTAGAGTTTAGGAATCCCATTGGGCCACTCCATAGCCTCCTGAATGAGCTCAGTGGCTTTTCATGTCTTGAGTTCTGAGATTTCTTTTACACTCAAAAAACACATCAGTACTAAAGAAAATACACTTCCTGTTCATTATTGTTCAATATATTTTTATTAATGTGATGAGGTATGTACTCTGCACAGGTAATGAAAGAGTTAACTGGAGGCAGAGTAATTAGTGCACCTGCAGGGTGGGCCAGGCCCAAATGAAAATGAAGAACAGGTGCGGGAGGAGGTGAATGTTGACCATAAAGGGAGGAATCCCAGATGAGAAGGAGGCTGTATGGAGAGAGGGAAAGAACTCTGCAGTCCCTCTGCGGTTGCTAGAGTGTGGAGGAAAGACCTAGGGAGAGGCAGCTGCACAGCAAGCCCAAGGAGGGGCTGTGGGAAAGGGCCTGAGGAAAGGTCAAGTTAGGAGGAAGTCCAAGAAGGCAGTGAGGCATCAGACCTTAGTTGCTTGCCATGGAGTCCCTGGACTGGAACCCAGAGTAGACGGAGGGCCTGGGGTCCCCTATCAGTCCCCCAGAAAAAGGAAATGCTGAAACACTCTGACACAAGGGAGAGAAGGAATATGGACCTGGACTCCAGGGGAAAAGCCCTTGGAGGCATCACTCTGTGCCAGGGCGGGAGAATGACCCTGCAGAAAGCCAGTGAAGGGTCTCGGGGTGTGAGCCCAGGTAAGGATGAAGAATTATGTTTACTTTGGCTTAGTTTATGGGATTTATTATTTATCCTGAAAGGGATGGGACAAAACATAGCCTGGCTGGAGGCATGGGACATAAGAAGAGGTGGACCACAGCAGGGCTAGAACAGCTGGTGCCAGGGGGTGCTAGAAAAGGAGAACCTACTATACCACACTAGCCACAGCGGGACACCCCAGCAGGGAGTCCACTTGCTTCCAATAGTAAATGGATACTGCCATTTCTGAATCAGTTCTTATCAGGAGACAAGATAGAGACAGATCTGTTGCCACCTGGACCCCTTTGCAGAATTATTATTATTTGTCAGTATCCCAAAAGTGTGCTAGGCACCTCACAAATACATAAAAAATATTCCCTTTCTAAGGAGATTACCATCTATGATAAATATAAGACAAAACATGCGAGAGCCCAAGAAACAATGGGAGGGGCTGTTGAGCGGTGGAAGAGAGCACCAAGGTTGCTTAGGAATGTGGGTGCCTCTCAAAATTAAGATACATTTAAGGTGCTTTTTCACTCCAATTAAATTAATTTTAAAAGGGATCTTTTTTTGTTGATGGGAAGTGAAACTGACTGGAGTGAAGGAGGGGGCGGGTGAAAGAGGATGGAGGGATGTGGAGGACAGCAGGATGTAGAGAGGGAGCTCGAGTGGAGAGACATCAGAAACAGAATGGAGATGGAGGTTAAGTATCAGGACGATACTAGTAGGAGTCATGATTTATCAGGGTGCATTGGTGAGGCTAGAGAAAGTTATTGAGTATTTCAACTGGAGACTAGAGTCTGTGCCACTCCAGAGAAACGATTCTGATGGCAGTGGAGAAAGACAGAGTCTAAAAGATATTAGGAGGGTGCTGACTGCTAATGCTCCTGTATGGTGCCAGTGATTTGAGGCATCATTCAGGAAAGTATTATATAAGGAGCTGGGCAGGGTGGGAGAATGCCACTTGGATCCAGTGTCCCACCTCAGGATCCAGTGTTCCTAGGTGACCTGCCTCAGGATCCAATGGGTGGAGGAAGAGGAGGATGGTGAGCTATTATTTCATTTATATTATAAAATCCCGACAACATGAAGTCCTAAAGCCCATCTCTGAGAATGCTGACTTTGTGGAATATTGAGCAGTAGCATGTCCCACATCTATTCTATCTTTGTTTGTATTTATACCTTGACATTAATAGTTTGTAGAAGTGTAAAAGATTGTACCCAATGCAAGCCCACAGATGATGACCCACCGCATGCCATAATTGGTTTTATTTATTTATTTATATTCCATAAGCATGCCTATCCAAAGCTCTGGGGCCCATGACATATGTTGAAATTGTCCAAAACAGTCTCGGCACTTCCTTTCTTACCTCACCATCGTTTAATTAGCCACCCCATGACCGATACAGTTTAAGCCCCCCTCCTCCCACTTTCTTAACTGCTTTAGCCTTCCACCAATGTTCGTTTAAAAAGACAGTCAACACATTTGGGCTATTTGAGATGTTGAAGTGGGGAGAACTGAAAGTTTTCAGAACATTCTACCAGCCATTCCCCCACTTTTATAATGAAGGACAAAAGCTCAAGAGCCTCTGAAGATTGTAACTGTGGCAGTTAAGCAGAGTGGGAGAGGCGGGCTTTCGGTTAGATACACCTCAAGCAGTTTGTGGTTTTATACGTTCAAAATAACGCTGTTACTTCCAGGTGGAAGCCAATATGCAGTCAGTGCAGGTAATTAAGATACTCTGATTTTTAAAATGTCTTGCAAGAGCACTTCAGCAAATTGGAGTTTCAAAATAAAATCCAGATAGGAGAAGAATTATCTTAGAAACTCTAAAACAACATTGACAGTGAAACAAACCTACAGGTCAGCTTGCCAAACAAGACCTCTTGTTGTTCACATGATACTCTGCAGAGCTGACCTTCTGCTTGCAGAAAACACTGGCAGTTCATCCCTTGCAGCTTCCTTGGGAAAATCAAACTTCTTCCCACATAAGTTTCTTAGAAAAATACTGGATGTTTTTGTTTTTTTGGTCCCAGAAGATAACTTTTGAAAGATTGTGTTTCTATTTTACCTTCCTCAAATTACTACATTCTATTCAAGCTGTTTGTTTTTTCACCCCCAATACCTGCTGGCGAAGGAATTCTGCACACAACTCTCTTTAGGTTGTGCAGGAGAATGAAGGTTCCAACTCCCCCAAATTGACTGGCAGAGGTGGCTGGCCCTGAATGAGGGAAGCAACCTAGTGACAGAGAATGTGGAAAAAGCTAATGTACTCAATGCTTTTTTTTGCGTCTGTCTTCACGAACAAGGTCAGCTCCCAGACTGCTGCGCTGGGCAACACAGCATGGGGAGTAGGTGGCCAGCCCTCTGTGGAGAAAGAGGTGGTTCGGGACTATTTAGAAAAGTTGGACGTGCACAAGTCCATGGGGCCAGATGCATTGCATCCAAGAGTGCTAAAGGAGTTGGCGGCTGTGATTGCAGAGCCATTGGCCATTATCTTTGAAAACTCATGGCGATCGGGGGAAGTCCCGGACGACTGGAAAAAGGCTAATGTAGTGCCCATCTTTAAAAAAGGGAAGAAGGAGGATCCTGGGAACTACAGGCCAGTCAGCCTCACCTCAGTCCCCGGAAAAATCATGGAGCAGGTCCTCAAGGAATCAATTCTGAAGCACTTACATGAGAGGAAAGTGATCAGGAACAGTCAGCATGGATTCACCAAGGGAAGGTCATGCCTGACTAATCTAATCGCCTTCTATGATGAGATTACTGGTTCTGTGGATGAAGGGAAAGCAGTGGATGTATTGTTTCTTGACATTTTAGCAAAGCTTTTGACACGGTCTCCCACAGTATTCTTGTCAGCAAGTTAAAGAAGTATGGGCTGGATGAATGCACTATAAGGTGGGTAGAAAGTTGGCTAGATTGTCGGGCTCAACGGGTAGTGATCAGTGGCTCCATGTCTAGTTGGCAGCCGGTATCAAGTGGAGTGCCCCAAGGGTCGGTCCTGGGGCCAGTTTTGTTGAATATCTTCATAAATGATCTGGAGGATGGTGTGGATTGCACTCTCAGCAAATCTGTGGATGATACTAAACTAGGAGTGGTGGTGGATACGGTGGCAGGTAGGGATAGGATACAGAGGGACCTAGACAAATTGGAGGATTGGGCCAAAAGAAATCTGATGAGGTTCAACAAGGATAAGTGCAGTGTCCTGCACTTAGGACGGAAGAAACCAATGCACCGCTACAGACTAGGGACCGAATGGCTAGGCAGCAGTTCTGCGGAAAAGGACCTAGGGGTGACAGTGGATGAGAAGCTGGATATGAGTCAGCAGTGTGCCCTTGTTGCCAAGAAGGCTAATGGCATTTTGGGATGTATAAGTAGGGGCATAGCCAGCAGATCGAGGGACGTGATCGTTCCCCTCTATTCGACATTGGTGAGGCCTCATCTGGAGTACAGTGTCCAGTTTTGGGCCCCACACTACAAGAAGGATGTGGAAAAATTGGAGAGAGTCCAGCGAAGGGCAACAAAAATGATTAGGGGTCTGGAACACATGACTTATGAGGAGAGGCTGAGGGAACTGGGATTGTTTAGCCTGCAGAAGAGAAGAATGAGGGGGGATTTGATAGCTGCTTTCAACTACCTGAGAGGTGGTTCCAAAGAGGATGGTTGTAGACTATTCTCAGTGGTAGAAGATGACAGGACAAGGAGTAATGGTCTCAAGTTGCAGTGGGGGAGGTTTAGGTTGGATATTAGGAAAAACTTTTTCACTAGGAGGGTGGTGAAACACTGGAATGCGTTACCTAGGGAGGTGGTAGAATCTCCTTCCTTAGAAGTTTTTAAGGTCAGGCTTGACAAAGCCCTGGCTGAGATGATTTAATTGGGGATTGGTACTGCTTTGAGCAGGAGGTTATACTAGATGACCTCCTGAGGTCCCTTCCAACCCTGATATTCTATGATTCCCCCATGGGGTCATGCTTTGGGTTTGTTAGAAGGGGAATAACAGTGAACATGCAGTTTCTATGCTCCAGGAGCTCTGGGAAGCATTCTGTTTGAGTAATGCAGAATGTCTTCTTGTGCTCCCATTGCAGCAATGCTTATTCTAGACTGTGCAACTCTGGGCTGTCCCTAACTGTGGGCTGAGCCAATGAAGCACAAACGAGACCCAGCTGATCTCTGAAAGTTTTTCCTTAAATTAAATCTATTGATATAGTTTTTCTCAGAAATAAAATCTACCCCTTAAATGGTGAACATTACCTGCACCTCAGCTCACTATCTAGAAATATCACTCTTTTATTCAATTGCTTTGTCTTCTGTTTTTAAGTTTAATTACACTCCATTCTCAGCATTTTTTGCCTGTGGGAGCAGTAGGAGCAGCAAAGAGATCACCCCATGTTCTACTGTGGTGATTAATCTCTTGTTCTGTAATCTTCCTAAAGGCCTGATTCAAAGCCCAGTGAAATCAATTGAGAGATTCCCATTGACTTGAATTGGGCTATAGATCAGCCCATAAATTGATTTATAAATTAGACATGGCTCTGAACCACAAAATTCAGATCAAGATCTCCAGGTTCCCAGAGCAATGAGATATGGATTTGGTGTTCTTGCCTGGGTCATCTCCGATATATTATCAATTTACTTTCAACGTGGTTTATTTTGTAAATCAGATGAGACTTCAAAATAAAGTCGCGTCTGAAGACTCTATGTGCTGTGCAGTAACTTGCTGTATGTAAGGTTTTATAAGAGGCTCCCATTTCTATGCTATTAAATGTTGCATTAATTGACAAATCCTTTATAATGGTATAGATAGTATAAACATAGACCACACGCGAAGTAGAGCTAAGGCTGAGCTGCCAACTTCGCAATTCTTGACTCATCAGTAGTTTATGTCCACATTTTAACTTTGAATTAACACTAACATTAACGTCTGATTTGTGTCCCTTTATTCTTTATATCAGACGTCAAGAATTATAACATTCAAAAGCCAGTCGGAGAATACTTCAATCTCTCTGGTCACCCGATTACAGGCATAAAGTGGCAATTCTTTAACAAAAAAACTTCAAAAACAAACTCCAATGAGAGACTGCTGAATTGGAATTAATTTGCAAACCGGACACCATTAAATTAGGCTTGAATAAAGACTGGGAGTGGATGTGTCATTACACAACGCAAAACTATTTCCCCATGTTTATCCCCCCTACCCCCCCACTGTTCCTCACATGTTCTTGTCAACTGCTGAAAATGGCCCACCTTGATTATCACTGCAAAAGGTTTTTTTCTCTCCTGCTGGTAATAACTCACCTTACCTGATCACTCTTGTTACAGTGTGTATGGTAACATCCATTGTTTCATGTTCTCTGTGTATATAAAATCTCCCCCCTGTATTTTCCACTGAATGCATCCGATGAAGTGAGCTGTAGCTCACGAAAGCTTATGTTCAAATAAATTTGTTAGTCTCTAAGATGCCACAAGTACTCCTTTTCTTTTTGCAGATACAGACTAACATGGCTGCTACTCTGAAACCTAAAATACACAGTAAGCAAAAGGGGGAATTATCCAACTCTCTCTAAGCAGTTTGTGAGAATGCGATGTCACCTAGAATGATTATTCCACCTCACCATTCCATAGTGTTGCTCTTCCCTGCACTCCAGAGATCAATTCCTGCAGTGCACTCATTCTTTTCTAAAATGATTGTTTCCCAGCCCCACTCCCTCGGAGTCTGGGTCCCCCGCTTGCGTCTCCAGAAGTCTGAATCTTTTTATTTTCCTCTGCCTTGACACCTCATTTATGATGCTTCATGGCTTTACCATTTGAAATAGGGAGGTCAACTCAAGTTTGGGGAGAAACTTCTTTCCCTTTTCCCAGAATATAATGCTGGTGACATGCAGTAAGTTTATTCAGTGCCAGTGATTTTGCCAAACTATTCAGATGAAGTCACCTTTCCAAAAGCTTTGGTTTATTCCCCCTGGCTCCCCTCAAATTCCCTTTCCCCAATGACTGGAAGTGGTTAGAAACTGGGAGAGATTGTTTGCCTCTTTCTACCCAATACATTCCCAAATTGGGGAAATATAAGTATTATTCAATAAACAGACATTTACCACCTTAAGTTCATAATTTTCCCTTCAGGATAGCTCTTGTGCATTTGGCCTGTTCCTCCTTTCTCACTGTTGTGTCTGTTAATGAAATAAACATTCTTCTGTGAAAGCTCCAAAGTCATTTAATAAACGTCTCCTTCAGACATTACTGCATAAAACTCTCTATTCTTTTTCTCCATTATGTCAGATTATATCCTTCACCTACAGACACTAATACTTAGTAAAAGTTGCAAAACACTATACCTTTTGCTTTCAGTCACTCACAATTTTCTGAAATGCACTTGGGGTGGGTGTAAGTTTCTAAGCTTGATGCTTATTCAAAAATGAAATAATTTTTATTGGGAAATTTCAAGAAAAACTCCTTTGCCATTTTTAAGTTAAGAGATTTTTCTAAGAAAAAGAAACACAAAACTCCAACACCTATGACATCATTTTTAGAAAATTCTCGCCATTCTTCTCTTGCTCAGACTACTGCAAAAAATGGTTGAACTTAGAAATCAGCACAGAAAAGCCTCCAGTGGGGAATGCGTGCTTGCTTATGTTCAAAAGAAATTAGGCTTGACTTAATAGAGTTGAGGATTTGAAGATTGCATACTGCACATGTACAGTAGCATCTTCTGTTAGATTATAAGGTACACACTTCAGGAGCGTACTCATCTTGGGAAGTCAATGCTTTTCAAACCATAGTTAGACAAAGCATTAAGGCAAAGTCCTGTTTGTTTATTATTAGTAATACTGTATATAGTTCTGTTTCCCAGAAGTGTTCTGGGTACTTCGCATGCACATAAGAATGACATTCCCTGTTCCAAAGAACTAAAAGTAAATATAAGACACATGAAGTGAGGGGGAAAGCAACCTGGTGGGAAGGGAAGAGGGAATAGGAAGGTTACAGTGTTAATGACTTGCACACCTCATAATAGTTTAATATATGCAGAGAACTCTGTACAAAAGTGACAAAAACATGTGACCAGTTTAATGTGCATTACCTTGAAGTTTATGCCTGATGCACACTGTCCCTGGCTCTGAAAAGTGAAATGACAAAATGGCATCAGAAGAGGTAAAAATTACTGTTACTATATAAAATATAGCAGAGATACTTCAACAGACAGCTGCATATTAAAGTGTGGTTCTACTCTTCGATGAAAAGGACTGTATTTACGGAACCATTCTGATCCTGTGTGTAATGGTCCCTAAAGGACTATTATTACTGTCCTTTCAACAGCAGGAACAGAGCAGGTTTTGATGGATAGTTGAGTTCCTTTGGAACCAGTCCAGGATGGGCTGAGTCTGTTGCCTTACATTCATCCTGAGTTTATGGAGGTGGGACACTTGAGACCAATGGCCTGATTTCCAGCAGAAGGAAGAAAGACAACATTAGGTGGTTCTCTGGTCCTATACAAGAATGGGAGAAAAATTCAGGGGGCACCTGAAATCCAAATAGAGAAAGATAAGGTCCAATTGAATTAGGCATACTTATGTGAACCTTTGGGGGGGGGGGTGGGAGGGGGCAGGGGATTCAAAGAGCCAGGGATGGGCTCAGATGAGCTAGAGGGACCCATGGAGGAAAAGGTTTGCTCAGACAAAAGAGGTTTTGCTCAGGTACATACCTAGCATCTCAGATGGGTACCTACTCGGGTGGCTAGCCTGTCCTGTTGTTCAAGCCAGCATGACGACACTTTCATTTTTAGCATGCTGACTAGATTTGAGCTAGCTCAGATATGTCTCCTCAAACTGGAAATTACACCTTCCAGCTTAAGAAATAGACATACCCTGATTGTGCATTTGTGGGGAACATTGTACAGAGCCACACAATAGGACTATAAACTAGATAAGCCCATACTGTAACTGCCTCTTCATTCCAAAAATGTTATTGCATATCCTCCCGTCTTTCATATTGTGAAGGTGCAGTAACTGAGTTTTGAGTCTGGTATCAGAAACATTATTAGTGGATTTATTAAGACCCCTGCCCATGAGTGTCATTCTTGAGTAATCTTAATTAGCATTAGATGCTTTAATAATTGGAGCTCCCACAACATTGACCTTCAAGTGTTGTACAATTTCTGCAGCTACTGTATGCCAACGCTAGCAAATTTCCATGTGGCACTGCTCACATGAGATCAAGCAAATCCAGAAGGAGTGGGGACAGGAGTGTTTCAAAGCTGGTGACAGAACTGAGCTTCAGATAGCCCCATGGATAGGGCATGGAACTGGGAGTCAGTGGACCAACATTATTTTCCTGGCTTTCTATGTGGCATTTGGCCAACAATTTATCCTCTCTGTGAGATAATGGGAAAATTATATTTATCTTTCTTTGTAAACTGTGTGGATCTGTTTAAGTGCTGGCTGACAGAAGATGATATACAGATAGTAAGTATAGATATTTTGTACAATAAGATGGCTCAATTTGCCTGCTTATTGGAGAAACCACTTTACAGAAACAGGGATGTAGAAAGGGCAACTGGCAACAGATGTTAATCAATCAATATCCTTGTACTTCATTTCAAAACAAAATGGTGGCAAGTCTGATTATATTGGAAGGAAAACCCTACTCCATGAGTTCTCAATATTTAATATGTCTAGGAAATGAGAATAAAATAAAGAAGACAAATTTAGCCCAAGTTTTTAATGTAGTTGTAATTAGAAAAGAAGCCCTTTCCATCTCCTTTCTCCTCTCCTTCATGCACCAAGGTCTGAAAAATGTAGACTATGGGATGAAACTGCAGGGGGGGAAAACATTCATAAACTTTTGAAAGTCAAGAAGTCATTCATAATTTCTACAGGACTTTAAACTCCATGAAATTCACCGTTCCCAAAATACGATTATATTTTTAAATCAGACATAGCTTTGTAGTTCACTTACCTAGATCATTTTGATGAAGTATCATTTTCAAAAGCTTTCCTCGCTTACAAAAAGAAACAAAAATACATAGCGTATGTATGTTTGTGCCTTGGAAATTGGTGAAGGTTACTAAAAAACTGGGGTGTGAGCACCTGACTCAAATTCTACCTGGAAGCAGAGAAGAGATATATACAGATGACATTATAAAAGCTAGAGACATGTTACAGCAGAAATCATAAGGATTTAAAGTTCAAAGATCTAAAATTCCGGCAGTCACAGTAAGCCTTTGTATTTTCATGGCTAATCTTGTGTACGCAAATCATTGTGCCTGCAAAATTAGGTGCAAACTTAAAAATGTAAAAAAACCTTATTTTTACCAAGCAAATCGGGCTGAAGAGGGACAGGTATCCCCAGTTATGCATGAAAAACAATGTGTGCCCAGTTTTGCAAAGCACAATGAGTTTTCATGCAAAACTAGGGATCCAGAATCATAAGCTGTGTGTCTCTCTCTGTATCAGTCAATTTTTCTTAACTTTGACTAAAAGAAGAAATCTTTTAAATTTTGCTACTATTATGTCCTTGAAGCTGGTACTAAAGGAGCATTACTGAAATGATGGTGATTCTGATGGGCTGCTTTGTGGCCTCTTTTTGGTGGGGGCATTGGCAAGCCCATTCAGTGGCTCCAACTGCATTCAGAATGTTGGAAGATCTCTTGGCCAAGTATTGTTTGTGGTGCAGGTGCTGAAGGAAATTCCTGATACCAGTAGGTTTTGGTGGGAGTGGTGACTCCTTTGGTAGTAGATGGGGATGAAGCTCCTACTGGGTCACTTAATGGCTGGTGGTACAATGTATACATGCTCTTAGGGGCCAGTGATGACTTGTGCACTGTTGATTCTGTCATTGGTCACCAAGAGGTCCTCTTAAGCCACACTGAGGGCCTTCTTGTTGGCCAGTTTGGAGTATGGTCCCTTAAAAGTTAAAATTATATGAGTTCTAAATATTCCTTGATGGCTGACAGTTGAACAGTGAGCTTATAGGCCCCTGGGTGGTCCACAGAAAAGAGGATACACTGGGCAGTCTAATGGTAGATAATTTGTTATGGGTTTTGCCCAACCCAAATGACCAGGTGATAAGTGTTTGAGTTGACCAACAATGTTGGGGGTTAATTGATAACTGAAGCTGCCTGGCTTGGTTGTGGGCACTGGTAGGCCTGCTGGAGTCTGTTGGAATAGTAGAAGCACTCAGGCTCCTCTTGGTGGTCAGTGGTTTTGCTGAAGGTGTTGGAAAGTCATTTCCTGGCTGATATCCAAGTTATCTAGGACCACGCCCCTTTTTGGCCAAAAGAAAAGGGAGAGCTTTGAGATGGGTCAGAAGATAAGGGTTGAACACTGGTAAAAGGGATGATAAACCAATATCTGAAGCAGAACTTACTAATTTATAGGTAGAAAGCACAGCCTTTGTCCCCATTTTGGAATATTTTTATTTTGTTTCAAGATGCAATTATATTTGAAATGTTACCATCACACAGATGTGGTGCACAGGGTTATATGCAATGGGAAATGATTTGGTGCACATTTCAGGCTGGAAAAAAACTCTCTCATATTTCCTTCAGTTTTGTCCTGAATTTGACTGCTTGCTTTTGTCTGTGCTGCCGTTCCTCAAGCAAGAAACACCGCATCATACGTAGATACTTTCCTTCTGTGTTCTACGTTGACCAGCCTCTCTGTGGACTACTGCAGTGAAACAGTGCTTCACAGCTTTTAGCTTTAGCATGCAGCCTGCTTCTCCTATCTAATCTTAAAAATAAATGCTCCTTTACACTCCCAAATGACCTAATTGTGTTATCACTCTCTTGAGTGGTAACTGCAAATAGTGCCACTGAAAACTGAACCTGAAGAAGGAAAGTATCATGATAACTGCCAGGATGAGAGAAAGTTAAGTCACATCTACAGAAACAGACAATGAGGATGAGGGCTTTACTCATGCTCAGCTTCTGGAAAGAAATAGGCCCTTCTTAGGAAAAGGAAAATATTAATAATATTGTATTAAACATTTAATTTCTTCTTCCTTTGTCTTAATATTTGCAGTCTATAGGTTCCTTATGATCAATAGGGTTTAGTTTCTTATTTGTCTGTAAACACCATTAAAGAGGATGGACTTTTTAGTGTGACTGTTCTGAGATGCCAGTGATTAATGAGTTAATTAACAAACCCTACCTGCACCAACCTTCCTTGTTTCTGAGATTGACAAGTGGCATTAACTGTTTCCTTATCTAATGAGTCAAAACCATGTATAGTTTGATATAATCATAATTTTGATTAGACACTTACATAGTATTTGAGAGAAGGGTATTTTTTAAAATAGTCTATGAGATTAAGAACCAGTTTGAGATTCTTGGTGTATTTCCTGTTACCAAAATGGCATTTTTGCACTCAGTATCTCTGAGACTAAAAATATCCCAATTTATCATTCTTGAAATGGTTGCTGGCACAATGCATTGTCATGGAAAAA
This sequence comes from Lepidochelys olivacea, assembly GCF_965140295.1. Lineage (NCBI taxonomy): Eukaryota > Metazoa > Chordata > Testudines > Cheloniidae > Lepidochelys > Lepidochelys olivacea. The sequence goes on along the minus strand of NC_140412.1, from coordinate 171,572,656 downwards.
AATTGTTCTCTGATATTTTGAAAATATGTATCCAGCTTCCCAGTTTAAGAAATAAATTCCTTGTGTTTTTTAGAGTGTTGTCTTTTGGTGAGTGATTACATTTACCTATATGACTGGCCAGACTACTCTTTACCTTTGATTTTGACCTTGGCCAGCAAACTTCATGTAACAGGCCTCACCAATCTAACCATCAGTTGCAATGGCGGTAATAGGGTCAGGTCACAGGCCTCTTAATCCAGTTAATGACACGCTTATAAGCAGCTAAAGAAGCAACAGAAGCGCTCAGTAAGTTAAACTTTCATTCATACTTCACGCCCACTTGATGGCTTGTATTTGGCGAGTTAAAATTCATAGGTGGTGTGTGCTGTGACAGAGCAATGTTTGCCAGTATGGCAGGAGCTCAGTATCAGCCCTTATGGCATCTGTGAACACCACAGAAATTCTGTCTTAAAAAAAGGCCAGGCATCTGATAGTGACAGGTAAAGGGGAATAGAGCCAATATTTCCCTTACACTGCTCACAAACCCTGCTGACTAGGATAAGCCTTTTGGCTAGCGACTTGTTGGCAGAGAATTGATGAACATACATCAGTCAGATTTATTTCTCTAGATATAATAAAAAAATTTTAATTATTACAATAATCCCCACAGGAAGTTTCTTCTTAAGCCTTCTTCTTTAAAGGTGAAACCTGTTCAACTGTCTTTTACCTTTAAAAATGAATATCCGTTCCCTCAAGCCACAGTCCCCTAATTTTCTGTTGCAAGAAAATTGATAGGGAAACTGACTGAACTTAGGAAATGGTACATGAATAGTCCTCAATGAGGGGTGTGTGCTTCTCCCTGTGGGGAAGGTATTAGTTTTGTTAGGTTTTTTAAAAAAGATAAATATAATTGAAACATTCTTTTAAGGCTCATGTCAAGGTTCCTCCCCCACTCCGAACTCTAGGGTACAGATGTGGGGACCTGCATGAAAACCTCCTAAGCTTACTTTCACTAGCTTAGGTTAAAACTTCCACAAGGTACAAATTAATTTTATCCTTTGACCCTGGATCTCCACTGCCACCACCAAACTTTAACTGGGTTTACTGGGAAATGTAGTTTGGACACATCTTTCCCCCCCAAAATCCTCCCAACCCTTGCACCCCACTTCCTGGGGAAGGTTTGGTAAACATCCTCACCAATTTGCATAGGTGACCACAGATCCAAACCCTTGGATCTGAGAACAATGGAAAAGCATTCAGTTTTCTTACTAGCAGACTTTTAATAGAAGTAAAGGAATCACCTCTGTAAAATCAGGATGGTAGATACCTTACAGGGTAATTAGATTCAAAACATAGAGAATCCCTCTAGGCAAAACCTTAAGTTACAAAAAAGGTACAGAGACAGGAATAGTCATTCTATTCAGCACAGCTCTTTTCTCAGCCATTTAAAGAAATCATAATCTAACACATACCTAGCTAGATTACTTACTAAAGGTCTAAGACTCCCTTCCTGTACTATCCCCAGCAAAAGCAGCCTACAGACAGACACAGACCCTTTGTTTCTCTCCCTCCTCCCGGCTTTTGAAAGTATTGTCTCCTCATTGGTCATTTTGGTCAGGTGCCAGCGAGGTTACCTTTAGCTTCTTAACCCTTTACAGGTGAGAGGATTTTTCCTCTGGCCAGGAGGGATTTTAAAGGGGTTTACCCTTCCCTTTATATTTATGACAGGCTCCTTCAGAAAAGATTGGTCCTCTGTCTGTTCAACATGAATTCCTTCTTAGGCCTCGTCTACATTAGAAAAAAGTTTCCTGTCACAGCAATAATGGTGTCACTGCACTGACAAATCTTCCTAGTGCAGACACAGATTTTACCAGCATAAAAGTGTTCTGCTGGCATAGTTTACACCAGTTCCCTGCGAGACACAAGCTATAATGGCAAGAGCACTTTTATGCTGGTATACGTGTGTCTACAGTAGGATTTATACCAGCATAGCTATGTCAGTAAATAAATCCCACCCCTAACAGTTATAGATATGTTAGTATAAGTTTAAAGTATAGACTGGGCCTTAATCAAGTTGAATTTATTTATTTATTTATTTATTGCCTGGAGATAACTCACAAACTGAAGAACTGGCTAAAGCGCTCTGCTTTTTACTGTCTGAAGATAATAGGCTCATAAAACCAACCTGGAATAGCATCTCCTTTATCTAAACAAGTTTCCAAGTAATGATACTTCCAAGGATGATTATTTTGCATTATCTGGAGTTACTGCTACAAGGGCAGTATAGATTCTGCCAAAGGGACAACATTCCACAAAACAGCTTTCTTAATTTTTGTTTTCATTGTCACCCACCATTGAAAGTAAATACCATGGTACCTAATTCAAATGCTTGCTCTGCATACCTGACTACAGTTAATGTTGTCTTTGTTACCATTACATTCATTATTTCCCTTAAATTAAGAAACCTCCTCCATCTTACAAGCGATGCAAAATTGCAATTTAGCCTAATAGCCTTTTGTAACACACTATAATTACAGTCCATTTGTTGAAACAATTGCAAACTTAGAGTCCTACCTTAAGTAACTCATGCTGTCCTTTATAATATGATTTTGCAATGGAGGCAATATTGATTCAATGGGCCATGAATTCTAATTGACATTGGCTCTGGCTTAAAATGACAAAAGTCAGCAATATCAGAGCAGATAGATCAAATGTGGGCAAACTACGGCCCGCGGGCCACATCTGGCCCGCGGGACCATCCTGCCCGGCCCCTGAACTCCTGGCCGGGGAGGCTAGCCCTGGGCCCCTCCCCTGCTGTCCCTCCTCCCCCGCAGCGGTGCAGGCACTGCGCACCCACCTCCCAGGCTTTCCAATAAGCCTGTCCAGCCACTCTGAGCAGCATGGTAAGGGGGTGGAGGGAGGGGGAACTGGATAAGGGGCAGGAGGCGGTTGGATGGGGTGGAGGTTTGGGGAGGTCAGTCAGGAGACAGGGAGCAGGGGGGATTGGATAGAGGGTGGGGTCCCAGGACAGGGGGACAGGGAGCAGGGTGGGGGTCCCGGGAGGGGGCGGTCAGGGAACACGGAGTGGGTTGGGCGGTTGGATGGGTCAGGGGACCTGTCAAGGGGTGGGGTGTGGATAGAGGTTCGGGCAGTCGGGGACAGGGAGCACGGGAGGTTGGATAGGGGGCGGGGTCCTGGGAGGGGACGGTCAGGGGACAAGGAGAAGGGGGGTTGGAAGGGTTGAGGGTTCTGAGGGGGACAGTCAGGGGGTGGGAAGTTGAAGGGGGCGGATAAGAGGCGGGGGCCAGGCTGTTTGCAGAGGCACAGCCTTCCCTACCCGGCCCTCCATACCATTTCGCAACCCCGATGTGGCCCTCAGGCCGAAAAATTTGCTGACCCCTGTCGGGTAAATGACACGTCTGGTTTCCACCTTAGGGCTCTGAACCTCCAATGAGAATGTTCGGGTGTTATCCCCATTCTGACTCTCGCCTTGGATTTAAACAGTTCATACTTGTTCATGTGTTCTTTAGGCATTTCAGCCGCCACCTCAGCTAGGGGTCCACTGAGCTGCGGCCTCAGCTCTACCATGTATTGGTCAGTAGAGATGCTGTACCCAAAGCAAGCCATTTTGGAGTTTTCTAAGAAGGCCTCAGTATCATCGCCTGCCTTGTAGATGGGAAACTTTCTGGGATGGGGAGTGGTCCTGGAGAAGGATTGCTAGGGTTTGTTGGTATATTCTGCTGAGCCTTTACCTTCTCCATTTCCAGTGCATGCTTCCTCTCTTTTTCCTTCTCCTCCTCCACATGCTTCCTTGCCTCCATTTCCCTCCTGTGGGCAGCCTCCTGTACCACCTCCTCCAGCCGCATGAGTTCTGTCTTTCATGTTCCTTTTGTTTTTTCCTCAGCCTGAAATCTGGCTAATTCCCGCTTTTGTTGAGCCATGGATTTTTTCATCCTAACCTCTCTGTTTTTAACTAACTTTACCCCCGAGGTTTAGAAATAAACAAACAAAACTTGGCTGTAAAATTTTGGTGTGCTGGAATAGGATACCTATTCTCTGATAGCGATTGTCAGCCTACAGAAAAAGTCAATTCCCTTTGTCTCTGCTCTGGCCCCAAATCAAAGCAAAAAACCTCCAACTACTTGGAAACCTGCTTACCAGCAGCCCAAAGGAAAAAAAAATCCTTTTCAAACCTGTGCTCCTTGTAAAAAAAAAAAAAATCAAAATCCTAAAAAAAAAAGAACCCCTGCCACTTTTGTATCCAGGCAAATGGGTAGAACACCCCCCTATTTACTTTTAGGGGAAAAAACTTCTGGTTTGCGAAGACTGTGAATTTCCCTGCAGGAGTTAAGTACCCTGCCTCCAGGCAAAGAAAACCTGCAATTCACAAAGATAATCCCCTTTTGTCTCTGCTCTGGCCACAAAGCAGAGAAAAAACTAGCTGCTTTCAGTTGGACCTCCTTTCCAGCAGCCTCAAATGAAAAAAAAAATTCCTTTTTAAAATCTGTATTTCTGGCTCAAAAAATCTCAAATTGATCTCAAAATAATTTCAGGTTAATCCCACCACTCTGCCACCATGTCAAGGTTCCTTCCCCACTCTGAACTCTAGGGTACAGATGTGGAGACCTGCATGAAAACCTCCTAAGCTTACTTTCACTAGCTTAGGTCAAAACTTCCCCAAGGTACAAATTAATTTTATCCTTTGACCCTGGATTTCCACTGCCACCACCAAACTTTAACTGGGTTTACTGGGAAACGTAGTTTGGACACGTCTTTCCCCCCAAAATCCTCCTAACCCTTGCACCCCACTTCCTGGGGAAGGTTTGGTAAAAATCCTCACCAATTTGCATAGGTGACCACAGACCCAAACCCTTGGATATGAGAACAATGAAAAAGCATTCAGTTTTCTTACAAGAAAACTTTTAATAGAAGTAAAGGAATCACTCTGTAAAATCAGAGTGGTAGATATCTTACAGGGTAATTAGATTCAAAACATAGAGAATCCCTCTAGGTAAAACCTTAAGTTACAAAAAGGTACAGAGACAGGAATAGTCATTCTATTCAGCACAGTTCTTTTCTCAGCCATTTAAAGAAATCATAATCTAACACATACCTAGCTAGATTACTTACTAAAGTTCTAAGACTCCATTCCTGTTCTGTCCCCGGCAAAAGCAGCATATAGACAGACATAGACCCTTTGTTTCTCTCCCCCCTCCCAGCTTTTGAAACTATCTTGTCTCCACATTGGTCATTTTGGTCAGGTGCCAGCGAGGTTACCTTTAGCTTCTTAACCCTTTACAGGTGAGAGGATTTTTCCTCTGGCCAGGAGGGATTTTAAAGGGGTTTACCCTTCCCTTTATATTTATGACAACCCCTGAGATAGATAGTAGTGATAGGCAAGCCTTGAATTCTTCAGGGTGAAATCCTTTCCCCACTGAAGTCAATTTGAGTTTGGTGCATTATGCTATGGTGGTAATATTTACTTACCTTCATTACAGTAGTATTTGGGGGTTTAGTTAGTGTTCATCAAGTGAACACAACTCATATTTTAATATCAGTAGTCTCTCCCCTGCTGTGGCAGCCACCGAGCTATGCTGGGAAGGAGGCAGGGTCTCTCCCTCTCTCTCCAGCTGTGGCAGCCCCCAAGCTGGGGCTGAGAAGGAGGAGGTTCTCTCCCCAGCAGCTGCAGCCCTGGATGCCTGGGAAGGAGGAGGTTCTATCCCCTGCAGCTGCCTCTTTCTCTGGTCGCTGCAACCCTGGATGTCCCAAATTCCCCCACCCCCTCTTCTCACCGCACTCCCCCCCACCTACCTCCTATTTCCCTTGCCCAGCTCCACTAATTAGGTGGGCAGCCCTTCATTCTCTTGTGTGTGGCCACTCAGGTGTGCACCTTAGAAGGAACTATCCGCAGACTACCTGAATGGAACTTGCAGACCACTGGTGGTCCGCAGACCACAGTTTGAGAACCTCTGCTCTAGCCTAACCAGCTCCACCCCCTTCAAGGCTGCCTTGACTACACTCCTCCACCAGTAGGAGCAGAGATTGCAGATGTCTTGAGCCACCACAATCTTCCTCTATTTGTGCTTTCCGCTGTAGGGGTCCCTGTGCTCTGAAATACACTGGCAAAAAATTCTTTTGTGTAGATCACCATTTTCATGTGAGCTATGATTGTGATATGTCATAGGATGATATTGATCAACAGTTACTTAAAAAGACAGAAATAACACAGGGAACTGTCACTGAAGCACATATTGTGAAAAGACATGAAAGTGGTAATGTGGTTGCTAGTGTTTTCCACTGAAAAGATTTTTGTTGAACAAAATCTTGTATACTAAAGAATCCCTGCTAAAGGTAATGGCTTCAATTACCAAATATTTGTACCAAGGAATTGGATAACTTTCTTCTTATTATTGTTTGCATTGCAGTAGTCCCGAAAGACCCCAGCCAGATTGGGATACCATAGTGCTAGAAACTGTACAGTTATATAATGAAATAAGCCCCTGTCTCAGCGAGTTTACAATTTAGTTTAAGACAAGATATAACAAATGAGTGACACAGGGTTGGAGGAACAATATGGCCATGAAAGACAGGCCTTGTGAAGCTCCTAAAAATACCCATATGTGGGTAGTTGTTTGGAGACATACCAGTGCCTGTCTCATCACTCTGCAGGGGTGTAGGAAGCAATACAAGTTTAGCAGGACTAATCATGCAAGGGAGCTCCAGAACTTTTATTATTCTCTGTACTGTACAATAAATAAACCCAAATGTTAGTAAAATTATAGCCCTACTAAGGCTATGACTACACTTAACAGTGATGTGTAGAGTACATACAGGTGCACAGGTATGAACAGCATTATACACGGTGAGGCACTCCCTAGGTGAAAAGAGTAAAGACACACCAGAAACTTAGGGTATATACCCTACATGGCTCTCTGCTCACCGCAGCTGTGCCTCCCGCTGCTGTTTTTAGTAATGTAGTGTCCTGCTACCTCCCAACTGCTGGAGCTTTTCCCTGCTGCCTCCCCCTACCAGAGCCTTTCACTGCCATGTGTAGCTACACATTGCAATATGGACACAGCCTGCTTTTCACTGTGGTGTGTAGCTACACATAACCCCCATGTCATTCTATATACAAGGCCTGAGATATAGGGTCTGCCTATATAGATACCTATGTCTGCCAACAATGCAAAGCAGTTTGTTAGAAGCCATTGGGTTCTCTTATGAAAGCTACTAAAATTAGTAACAATAGTCACATATATATCTATAGATTTCAGTTGTTCCACATAGGTGGATAACTATCATCATCTACACTTCACAGACGGAGAAACTGGACTGCACAGTAGTTAAGTGACTAGACCAAGGACACACAATGAGTCAGTAGTGGAGCCAGGAATAGAATCTAGGCTTCCTGACTCTCATAAATCCCATGCCCTGTGCATCAACTACACTGCTAAATCTCAATGAGATGCTTCACAAAGATTTAATTGGCCTTTTCATTAACACCCAAGCTCAGAAATTGATCCCCTGCATGCTATTTAATTCAATTAATGGGTTTATTGTTCTCAATTTGATATGTGATGCTGTAGCCATATCACTCCCTTTCCTGGTAACCCACACAGCTAAAGACTTTGGAAATACATCCCAATGGAAATATACCCCTAAGGAAACAAATATTTAAAGTACAAGGAAAAGGGATTGGCAAACTAGTTTGAAATCGGCACTCACAATACCTCAAATCTGGAAGGTTCTGAAATACTAATATTTGGATGTTCCTTTTTCTCCTTTGTACACTATGTATCAATTTGAGGCATTTCTTCATGTCTAAATTCTGGCTGGAACCAGAACTTGAAGTGCCTGAATCCCACCAGAGAGGCTGTTCTTGCAATGTGTTCTGCTTGACTGGAAGTAGGAAGTATTAGAAACTTTACAAGAAAGCCTCTTCTTAACACATTTCCGGTCACTTTTTTTTTTCCAGACACAAGAGATTTGACTTTTTGAACTAGATTCCAACTTTGAACCATATGAGTTTAATCAATAACTAAGAACATGTTCAGATTTTATTTTCAGCAATTCAGACATTTTGATCTTCAAAACATTACACTGCCTTTTTTTCACTTGTCAAAACACTGAGACCAGCCTCTCAGCAGGTGTAAATGAGTACAGCTGCACTGAAGACAAAGGATCTATGCTGATTTGCACCAGCTGTAGATCTGGTAATGGATCTGAGTCTTTAAAAAATGATCATCCATATACTGTTATGCTATATTGTATCTGTCATCAGCTCTGGGCTTCATGAATATTTTTAGCCAGCTGTGTAGACTGGCATATGAGCAAGAGGTAAGTGAGCAAATACTATTTATAGCCAAAAACTATACGCTGGTATGTGAAGTGTGTCTGTTTCTCCAGGAAAAGGTATTTTTTGACTTAATGAAGCCTGAGCTTAGCAATGATTTCCTATAGAATTTTGAAGGATAAGTGGTGTTAGTGACAAAGACTGTATCTCAAAGTGTCCAGCACTGTTTTTTGGCCAAGAGCTGGGAGCAGAAGTTTTGACATGACAAAGACTTAACACAAATATGGCTCAGTTCTAGGCCAGCCATTCACACTGTGCCAGTTCAAAATGCACATCTTTCCAGGAATGCCTTTCATCCAGGCTAGTATGGGAAACATAGAAAGCAATTTTATTCTGCTTCAGCAATTTAAATGCTTTGGAGTTTCTGAGTACCATCAACTTGAAACATCAGTATCCTCCAAATATCCCCATTGGCTATTTCCTAACATACATAAAGATCCTTTGTACCATTTTCCCCAAGAAGGATGACAGTACTCTGATAATGTGTAATTAATAGTACATAACATTTGCAAGATAATATAGGATATGAATATGTATTATTACATGTTTTACAGGGCACCCGTTATTGTGATATCTTAGTACAGTGGTTCTCAACTGTGGTCCGCCACTTGTTCAGAGAAAGCCCCTGGCACGCCGGGCCAGTTTGTTTACCGGCCGTGTCCGCAGGTTCAGCCGATCGCGGCTCCCACTGGCTGCCAGCCCTTCCCGCAGCCTCCGTTGGCCTGGATCAGCGAACCGCAGCCAGTGGGAGCCGCAATCAGCCGAACCTGCGGATGCGGCAAGTAAACAACCCGGCCCAGCACTCCAGGGGCTTTCCCTGAACAAGCAGTGGACCGCAGTTGAGAACCACTGTCTTAGTACAAATGTATATTATTTCTAATAGATAAACCTTCTCTAATATCCTTCCAGAGTTCTCTGTCTTTTGTTGGATAGGGATGCCTCATTTCCTATCAATTTGACTTTAAATGAGACTTGGGCTCCTAAAGGCCTAAAGTCACTTTGGAAATTCTGCCTGGGGTCTTGAGAAGGGATTTGAAGGAGGACAAGGTAATGTGTTGCTTTAAAGATCAGATCAGCAAGGGTGTTCCATGCATAAAGGTATCACGGAAGAAGGCACAATTGTTTTTTATGAAAAGCTGACATGCATGTGGACGAGGTTGGCACTGTTGGAGGAGGGAAAGTGATGGATAATGAAGTAAGTGAAAAGAAGACACTGACGTGTTGTGGAGAGCATTAAAGGTGAGGAAAGACACACATGGGCAAGAAGTTATAGTTTAACATAGCTAGGTAGCAGCAAAGGCATTTTGCTAAAGTAAAGAAAAAAACAAATGGAACATAATCTCAATCAGGAGAAATTAGTCTCAAGCTATGTGCCACTTGAGTAACAAAAATACCAGTTCTGGTAATATTATCAGATCTTCCAAGGTAGGCTGGGTAGAGCCTGGTCATTAATTGAAGAAGAAACCTGGAAGAAAATGTAGGGCGCTCCATGAAAATGTTGATGATCCACTAGGTGGAGCTTTTTCCTCTGAGTCAGTACTGAACTATTGCCCTAGCATTGGTGCTGGAGATGCTGGATCAAATACAGCCTGGCACTGTTCCCATTCACTCTGATGGGAATGTGCCCCACTTTCATCCCAGATGTATTAGGTCCTCTATGTTTTGGATTTAACATAAAGACTATGGGTAAAATCCTAGCTTTATTGAAATCAATGGCAAAACTCCCATGGACTTCAGTGGGGCCAAATTTTCACTCTGCATCTTGACACTTTTTGGTCTTTAACTCCTTTGTTCTTGAATTACGTAGGATGAAATGGACTCTTACATGAGATTCAGCCAGTTGTTGACTGGAGCAGCAGAAGGAAGTGGCATGGGGAAGAGGAGGGCTGGAAAATTGAAATGGGGGGGAAATGGCATCAGGAAAGTGGAGAAGTGTCAAGTACACTAGGAGCAGTGGTGGTGGGACAAGTAGAATGGAAGCTGGGAAATGTGAGGGAGAGTTGGAAGGAGTGAGAAGTATAAAGCAACTCAAAGACCAAGGGCTGGGTGTTCCAGGAGGTTAGAGAAAATGGAATGAAAGTATCAGGGAGTGATTCACTAGGGAAAGTAGTGAGAGAGCCTTTTGGGGCTGCATTACAGAGAACAAAGATCCAATTTTGGCTGGAGTGGGGAGAAAGCATATGTGGATGCTGCAATGGGAGAATGGAGGGTGACAGAGTGGTAGGAGGCCAGGTTTAGATCTAGACCTGTGTGGAGGACAGAAGTTCCTTTTCACAAATGCTAATAATCAGTAACTGATGATCAATAATTTATCAATAGCCAATAATTGATAGAAATTTTAATTGTGATTATATGTTTAGTGACAGGTGTCCTGTTGAAACCAGATTAGTTTAATAATAAGCCTAAGATAAATCAGCTTTGATAAACCTTGGTAAGTCAGGTTTGATTAGATTTATTAATCAAACAGTTAGTACAGACAGCGCATACACAGAAAGGCATACAATTACCAACATCTGTGGAAGACCTTCCCTGTAGTTTGACAGCCTGTGTTCAGATGGTCTTACTTCCCCATGACTTCTTAGGATAATTATACCCTTGTTACCCTTCATTATTTATCATTCCAACCCTTACCTATTTTCCCTTTTTTGGTACAGACTTCTGCTTATCTTAGGGTATTTTCAAGGATCTCTGTTCCATTGCAATTGTCCAACTGTCTCAACATTTAATTGGTAGTCAGTGTCTATGCCCTTTTTTGGATACTTTCATCCATTATACATCTTATGGTTTGTACGTTTTAAAATATGTCTTAAAAAGCTTTTAAAATAAGCTAAGGGTTACTGCTTGGCAAAATGCCATTCTTTAAAGTTAGCTTTATCTTAACTATGAAGCATCATGGGAGCCTTGCAATCTTTCTTTGCCTCTCTTTAAGTGTTAACACAAAGGATTTGGAGATTTAGAATCTTGGCTTCATTCTGAATTGGAAGAAACCCAAACATTTTAACATTCTGCATGAAGGAAAATTCAGAAAAAAAATTCAAATTGATCAAAACATTCCATTTTGATGGAACCACATATTCTGATGAGATATGGTTCTGTCAAAAAGTCTCTAACCAGTTCTAGTTAGATTCAAGTTCTACAGCGTGAGGAGAAGCTCTGCAACTTTTTGATCTGAGAGTGATCTTGGGGTGCTGTATGGGGAGCTCATCAGAATGAAGGTCTTTTTGGGCCATTTTTTTAACAATGTAGATGTTAGACCCAAAGTCCTAGACAATTTGGTAATTATATTCCACCTACCTAAATTACTTTTTTAATTTTCACTGAATACACAATTCTTCACTTGCTTTCCTAAATTTTTGTAAAGTTTTTCTTTGTATTGGAGAATAGCTGCTTTTTTACAACCCAGAAGAGATGAAGTCATTCGTGTATGTGCATAATTGGTAAAGTCCTTTGTGATCTTTCAAGATGAAAGACTAAATAATGTACGATATTATTATAGATTTGCTTCAAATGTATTGTATTTCCCCATAGTGAGTGCTAATTTGATCAAACCTCAGATAACCATAGTAATAGGCATGACATAAGAAGCTGAATAGAACAGAATTAACATTCATGTTGTCCTATCTCCTTAAAAATTGCTCCTCTGTTTACTGGTATTCGAAACCATGTCCGGTCCCAAGATAGGGATATGGGTTCCATCTATGGCCCCACCACAGTTAGGGAATCCCATTGCAGCAAAGCCATCCACTATGACCTGCACATTTCCCAGAGTCACTACCCTGGATAGCAGCAGCTCAGTGATTGCATTGGCTACTTGGATCGCAGTAGCCCCCACAGTTCATTTGCCCACTCCAAATTGATTCCCGACTGACCGGTAGCTGTCTGGTTTTGCAAGCTTCCAGAAGGCTATCACCACTCGCTTGTGAACTGTGAGGGCTGCTCTCATCTTGGTATTCTGGCACTTTAGGGCAGGGGAAAGCAAGTCACAAAGTTCCACGAAAGTGCCCTTATGCATGCGAAAGTTTCACAGCCATCCAGACCTGCAACACTATGTGGTCCCACCAGTCTGTGCTTGTTTCCCAGGCCCAGAATTGGCATTCCACGGCATGAGCCTGCCCCATTGCCACCAGGATAGCCAAATTGCCAGGGCCCGTACTTTGAGAGAAGTCTGTGTCCATGTTCTCATCACTCTCCTCACCGCGCTGCCATTGCCTACTCGCCTGCTTTTGCAGGTTCTGGTTCTGGTTCTGCATATACTGCTGGATAATGCACGTGGTGTTTAGAGCAGTCACAACTGCCGTGGCGATCCATGCTTGCCATGATATGGCATGAGCAGGAGAGCAGCGTGGCAGTGGAAGCGGCAGGTGGATGGCAATGCTGACAGCAATATGGCGCCCGCACGGAAAAAGGTGCAAAACGATTGCCGGCCATTGCTGTCACGGAGGGAGAAACAAGGGGTAGGCTGGCAGCAGACGGTGCAGTTCGACTGCTAGCCATCGTCATTTCCTGGGTGCTTGCCAGCAGGCAGTGCCTTATGACTGCTAGCTGTTGTCATCTCATGGGTGCTCGTGGTGCTGCTGGCTGGGACAGCAGCCTCAGACAGAATGGCCCTCTCAAGGATTGAGCTCACGACCCTGGGTTTAGCAGGCCAATGCTCAAACCATTGAGCTATCCCTCTGCCAATATTCCAGACAGGACTGAATCTCCATTAGACAACACTTAAAGAAGAGAATGACCTGAGTCACTCCCATTTATGTCCAGGCGCCCCTGGGAGACCTTACCGAGGTCTGCCAGGAGCACCCATGTCTGCCCAGGTGCCCCTGACAGATGTCACCAAGATCTGCCAGGAGCACCCGTATCTGCCCAAGTGCCCCGACCGACCTCAGTGAGGCTGGCCAAGAGCACCCAGGAGACGACGAGGACAGATACCAGTCGTACTGCACTGTCTGCTGTCACAAGGCAATGAGCTGCTGCTGTGTAGCAATGCAGTCCCACGCCTGCCAGTGCCCAGGAGACATACGGTGATGGTGAGCTGAGCGGGCTCCATGCTTGCCGTGGTATGGCGTCTGCATGGGTAACCCAGGAAAAAAGGCGTAAAACGATTGTCTGCCATTGCTTTCATGGAGGGAGGGAGGGATGGGGGGCCTGACGACATGTACCCAGAACCACCCGCGACAATGTTTTTTGCCCCATCAGGCATTGGGATCTCAACCCAGAATTCCAATGGGTGGCGGAGACTGCGGGAACTGTGGGATAGCTACCCAGAGTGCAACACTGTGGAAGTCAACACTAGCCTCGGTACTGTGGATGCACTCCACTGACTTAATGGTCTTAAGTGGGGACACACACAATTGACTCTATAAAATCGCTTTCTAAAAAATCGACTTCTATAAATTCGACCTAATTTTATAGTGTAGACATACCCATATACTAGTAGCTGTTCAGTGGCCCATGAGGAGCCTGTCCTATTGAGAAGGAAGGTTAGCAGGCTGCCAAAATGGAGATTAGGAGTGGTCAGTGTTGGTCCTGGTATCTCGAATGTCTTAATCTCGAATGTCTTAATAAAGGCCTCCACACTGTGAAAATTAGTACAAAAGTTACTTTGAAAACTTCTATTCCTTTAGAACTTATACTGTTTTCTATAAACTGAAATAAATGATAATTTAGCAATCAGCCACCATAGATCTGTATTCTTTCTACTCCTGAGTTGAGCTGCATTAAAAGCTTTAAATTAAAGTTCAACCATGATAAATCTCATGAGATTTCCCATTTTAACTTAGTAGGAGCCTTCATCTGTAAATCTGTCAGGTCTCACAAGTGCCATCTGCATTTTTCTGTAATGTAGTGTTCTCCACTATACTATTACATCTTTGAAAAGCACAGAAGTTGAATTAGAAAGCACAAAATGCAAGGCTGAGTTCACAGAGTTGTGTTTCTGAGAATAACAAAGTCTGAAGGTTTGGTCAGATGTTCACTTCATGGAAATAAGTGGCAGGTTTTTCCACTGTTTGCTGTAGGCAGCCCCCTAGTCAATGCAAAAGATATTTGTCTTAAAAAGGAAAAATCTGGCTTGCACCATCCCAACATGTATCAAACAAAAAATGGCATGGAACTTTTACTAATTGAATTCAGCAAATAAATAGATTTCTTCTCAATTTGCTTTTTTTTTGTGCCAAAGAATTAGGAGCCAAAGCCACTGCAGCATGACGACCATGTGCTATCCTAGGTATTGCCAGGGAAACAAATGGTGGGCTGCCACAGTTAATAACGGAGTCTGTTGTGTGTGGGTACAAAAAATATTCAGAGCAAACCATGTCACTAGCTCATTACAAAATTGGTGAACATTGCAGGGCCAGATTCTACTGTGATTCTCACTGCCGTAAATTGAGAATTACTGCATGGAAGCCAGTGGAGAGCTGCATTCTCATGACTGAGAGCAGAATGTGTCCATAGAGCCTGAGAGGTGATGCGTCTGGTGATACTCCAAATCAGACATACAATGTTGACAAAGCTCATGATTTTGTCACAAGCCCCTTAGGGGTGATCTTTTTCTTTTCTTCTAATTTGTCTCATGAAAAGGTGATAAAAGGCTTCCAGCTCACAAATTTTCCCTTATTCAAAATGGCCTCCATCTCCCATTACTGTCAATGGCAAGGAAGCCAGCAAGATGACCTTTGCTTCCCTGCAGTTTATCTGCATGTGGAAATGAAGCTGCTGCTAATAAAAATGGCTGCCCCCTCCCAATATTTTCAATGAGATTGAAGCCATGCCCACAGACAAAATGGCTGCCACTGTATGGTTTATGGGGCTGGGCAGGACACTGTTGTGAAATGGACTGTGAGGAGCAGCAAAGACTAAGGGAATGAGCATGATCCCATGACCTTTAGTCCTTTTTTCTACTGAAATATTAGTTCAGAGTATGACATCTCCACGCAACGTTTAATGGCAGGTGTGAAATTAGTTTACATGATTGGTTTACAGTAAAGCATTAACATTATTCATTCAGAATAAAAGTTTTTGCTCAAGTAATATTCAAAGATATAAATTTAATTAACAGCTCCCAATACATCCATAATTAAACTTTCCAGAGCATGCTTATTTACAGCACAAAAATCTGGTCCTGCAATAATGTAGCACTAAGCAACAATAGAGTAGTTTAGGTAGGGTTTAAAAAAACAAAACAAAAGCTGGCATTCTGGAAAAAAAAAATTTCCCAAGACATAAAGCAATATACATCTTGGAATCTCAAGTCCTTCTCTAAGGGGCCAAATTCTTGTATGTCATTGGATAGGACACTATGAGAGTGTGGTCCAGGTGACTGGGCCCTAGACTGGGACACGAGAGATCTAGTTTCAAGTTCTGGCTCTGTCACTGCCATACTGGGTGACCTTAAACAAGTCATTTCACTTCTCTAGGCCTCAGTTTCCCCATATGTGAAGTGGGTATAATGATACTGACCTTCTATGTAAAGTGTTTTGAGATCTATAGAAAATAAGCGTTATATAAGAACTAAGCATTATTGGATTGAGAGCACACGTTGGTGAGTGAGAAATGACTGCCTTCAACGGAATTATATCCACTAACACCGGGCATGAATTTGGCTCCAAGTTTCTTTTAAGTTACTGTGTTGATTCTTTTTTGCTTATCACAATGTACTGATCTCACAAGGTTCTGAATGTTCAGTGAAATGTTTGTGCATGAATTGTAATAGAGTTTGACTTTATACATTAAAAAACAATGTGTGTGTTGTTGACGTAACTCTCTACTGAAGTTACAGAATGTACCAGAGCTCAGATTTATGTAAATAACAATTACATTAGAGGAGTAGAGCTTTATAACTTCTTCCAAAGTGTCTCACCGGCTAGGCAGCATGACATTCAGTACCACTGGGCAAATACCTCATTCAGATTTCACATGTATGTACAGTGTGCAGAGATTTACATATTTGGGATCTGGGCCATCCACTCTACTACATGCTAATATAAAATGACATGATGGCAATGTGCTATTCTGTACAGGAGATGATGATGTATGGAACAGTTTATATTTAATCAGCCTGATCAGATGTGGTATTTGGAGGTTAAGGGCTAGATTGTGCCTCTCTAAGCAGGCAAAAATAGCTAGGAACAACAGTCCCAGTGCTCCCCTGAGTTCACAAACTTCTCTTTCCTAGCAACCTGTGAGGCAAAAGCCAGCCCAAGATGATGACTCAGACTGTCATCTCCACACAGTCTAGAATAGCTGTCTATCTGAGAAGGAGATCATTCTAAGGGTAGCACACCAGGTGCATAAGAGCTCTTATGAAAAGAGGATAACCAAAGGGAATGTGTCCTAAGGCACAATACCTCCTGTGTTATATCGCCGTCAATGTAGGGCAGTGTTAGAACTCCCACAAACGAACACCAATCTGACTAGATGGTTATATGGTCCCCATCACTCCAATAATGTCACATCATGACATCTGATGGAAGAAAAATTGAACACTTACTACCATACTCTCAGCTTTAAACAGCCTTAGGATGAAAATCACAGTACTAAGTAAAACATTTTATAACTATCCTTATTTAATAATTTACAGAGAACTGATTTAAGAGATTTCTTTTATGTCTATGCTGTTCCATCTCTCATTTGGTCCATTTTTATTAGTGTATTACTCCATCATTTGTTTAATTTCTGTGCCATCACAACAGAGTGATTGCCTGTAGTCTCTGCTGTTATTTTAGTAGCTGTGCTTTCTGTATGCTATCTGTTGCTCACCATCTTGATTTTCCAGTTTTATTCCAGCTTGCAATCCACCTCCCCACTTTCCATCTTCTGAGCTGAATCCTCTTATAAAAAGCTACATATGGCAACTGGGAACCCCTGGTATTTTATCTCTGTGTTATTTAATTATGAACTCAAAGCAAACTCCTCGTGCAAGATCTCTTGAAATTTGGAGTAGGGGGATCATCTAAATTCCGATATGAATGTAATAACTGGTCCCTATTTCTAATGGCTTGAAACAAACTTCCACATCTATGACACCTCCTATATTCCCCTGAGTTTGGGTGTTTGAAATGAGGATCCAGATTCAGAACTTAATTTGCAGATTGGCACATCTCTAGTTCCATGGAGTATTGATCTAGTTGAACAGGTGACTGAATAAGGGATTAGATCCAGGGAGGACAGCAGGACTTTTCTTAGAGAAGCATTTTGTGGTTTCCTACAAGTTGCATATTTTTTCAAAAATGTTTGGTTATGACTAGCTGTATTATTGTGAGCATTCAGTACCAATTTCATATATACAAGTTGCAATACCCCCAAAGACATATGTTCTTAATAATAGTAAAAAAAAAAATAGCAATTTGTTGCTGCTGTTTGAAATTTCTTTCTAGGTACATTGAGAACATCTAGTTCACTTGACTATATCACTGCACAATAAGCAACATCAAGAGCAAGCTATTAACATAGCTGTCATTTCAATTTCTAGCTTGTTTTCTTTCTTTGCTATACATTCTCTATCACTGAAGACTCATCTCTCAGCCCTCTGTCATAGGATTCTAGTCAATACAAATCTCAATCTCAAAAATGTCAAGCAAAATGAAAAAAAGGGACAATCACTAATGAGACAGTCACCCTTGTGGGGTCCCATTTATACAGGTTTTGCTGGTTAAAGAGAGTTAGAAGCGGGGCACACTGCACCACTGCTGTTGCTGGTGTCTCTCGAGTATGAGTATTGTCCAGTTCTAGTCCAGATAGACAACATTTTTTGGAGGCATAAACAGTTTATTCATCAAAAAATGCAATTTTGGCCAACCCAAAACAATTGGCTAATTTGAGCTGATTAGTTTCAACTGCGGAAAATATTTGAGGACCAATAAAGTGTGTGTACGCATGCGCTCAGCCCCCATTTTATAAACTTAGCTCAGTAGGGAGGGGACTTAGCTGGGATGTGAGACTCAAATCTGTTCTTTGAATCAGGAATAGAGAAGATTTGAATCTACAGCTCCAACCACCTGTCACCATGTCTCAGTGGGTCACAGCTGAGGATTCCAGATTCAGGACAAACTGCTGAAAGTAGGGCAGAGTCACCCCCCAGACTGGTGGGTATTCTGTCATTAATATACCAAGCCAGTAACAAACGTTAACTTCTGTCTCACCACACCGATCGATAAGAAGTAAAAAATGCAGTCTCCTTAAGCATCCCAGCCCTTATTTCACCACCCAGACACTAGACTTTATGATGAGTGGTTATTGAAAACCAGTTTCATCAAACAAAGTGTTCTTCTGATCTCAAGAGACCAGCCACACAGCCAGGTCAGTATATAACTCGGAGCTTACCCAATAATCACACTGCTGCCAATCCTTTAGTAACTGAAATAGAAGGTTTATTTATAAGAGAAAAGAAGAAGAGAGTTTAAATGGTTAATAGATCATATACATACAAACATTGCAAAGTTTTTGTCTCAGGTTTGCAGCAATGATGTTAGACTGCTGGCTTGTAAAGTCTCTGGTAGGCTCCAAAAAGATTGGAAGGTCTTCAGTCCATAGATTAGTATGCTCTTTTTAGTAAATCCAGAGAATCATAGCAGGAAAGAAGCAAGATGGAGATGTTTCCAGTGTCTTTTTCCGGGCACCTGGCAAAGGTATAATTTTCTGTTTCAGACAAATCCACAGCCTCCAGTTTGTGGAAAGTTACAGGCACAAGATGGAGTCCAGGGTCACATGAGCAAGTCACATGCCCTTACATAGCTTGCTGACTCACAGAAGCAGCCATTACCCATATTCTGACTGGGGAGCCCACAGGAAGACTCACTGGCGAGCTTCTTCTATGGCCCGTTGTCAGAGTGAAGTGTCCTTTAATGAACCATCAACACATAGCTCCCTGGCTCTAATGTAAATCTTATCTGTCACCCAGGAACAAACACATTTGGGATCAAATACATAGCCAATATTCATAACTTTACATATGAAGATGATACACGTATATAAACAGGATAATTATGTTTGATAGATCATAACTTTTCCATTGAAACCTTACATGACATACTTTGTATAAGATTTGTTGCAATTGTATAATGGTGGTAGCAACAATTATACAAATGGTCATCTTTCTTATACATAGCATCAACCCCCCCCACCTCCAGGGGAGTGCTTTATCTACTAGGCTATAGAGTTGGTCTCACCCTCAGTCTATGGCACAATGAAAATTTAAGTAGTTTTACAAAGTGGACCTGCTTCAGTAGGAGAGATTGCAAGAGCCCCATCTCACAGTAGCCTCTAGCCTGAGGGTAAGAGCACTAACATGGTGGGAGGGGCTTGAGCTCAAGTCCCTGAGCTAGAGAGGGGATTCAAATATGGGTCTTTCACATCCAAGACAAGTGCTTCAACCATTAGGTTAAAAGGGGAGCACTTCCTATGTTCTGGAACAAAATGATTTTTTTTCTAATTTGCTGACAAATTCCAAACATTTTCAGAATTGAACCAAATATTTCCTCTCATCTTTTTCAGTTTGCTGGCCAACATCTAATTTGGACACCTCCTGAAGTTCAGATGGCAGAACAGAGGAAATCATGTAAGGATGTGGCTAGAGGAGATCATTTTGGTTGCGGTTCTCGATTTGTAGCCAGTTTATTTAACTGGAATAAAAGTAGAAACATAAAAATGGAAACCAAGAAAAACTTCAGTGGTTTTCAGAACAACCATTGCACAGATCCATAGCACACCAATCAAGGGCAAAGTTTACCAAAGCTGAATCTGCCTCTTATGAAGTATTTCTCTTGTAGGGAGTTGCTTTTACAATATTGTGGTTTATCTAGAAAAAATATACCAATTCTCATTATTTATATTATGGTAGCACTTGGAGGCCAAGGCCCCATTGTGTTAGATGCTATACAAACATGTAACAGGTAGACCTTGTCCCAGAAAACTTAAAATCAAAGGATATGTCTACACAGCAAAGAAAAACTCACAGCTGGTCCTTGCAGCCAACTCGGGCTCGCAGGGCTTGGGCTATGGGGTTGTTTCACTGTAGTGTTGAGTTCCAGGATCAGGTTGGAGCCTGGGT
Source organism: Lepidochelys olivacea (assembly GCF_965140295.1). Lineage (NCBI taxonomy): Eukaryota > Metazoa > Chordata > Testudines > Cheloniidae > Lepidochelys > Lepidochelys olivacea. The sequence goes on along the minus strand of NC_140412.1, from coordinate 171,552,281 downwards.
TCTAGGATCCTGCACAGTGGGAGTGTCTCAGAGCTCAGGCTCCAGCCCGAGCCCAGAAGTCTATACAGCAATGAAACAGCTCCAAAGCCTGAGCCCTGTGAGTCCGAATCAGCTAGTATGGGCGAGCCTCAGGCATTGCTTAACTGTGTAGCCATATCTATAGTCTTAGACATAGGGTAACAGGTGAATAAAACAAACAGATGAGGGGAGCACAGGGAACATTGGAGTGATATTGGTCAGTGTGAAGTACACTGATCACAGCAAATTATCTGCCTAACCATTGATGAGTATTTTTGTAGGCACCAGGCAGAGAGGGACTTGAAGGAGGCAGCTCTGTTGGTATTTACAAGAGCTCTTCCCATGCATAAGGAGTGCCATGAGAAGAAATGTAAGGTGCTTGATGGAAAAAATTTAACTGGGGCAATCATGACCTTGCTCTTAAAGGAGACATACACCTACCTGACTGTAACATAACTATTTCTGTTGTCTAGGGAGATGTTCATGTACATTTTTTTCTATGAAATCATTCAAATGATAGTTTCATGGTTCCCAGATAGCTTAAAGTTCCCTTTTTTCTATTCTTGAATAGTTGTTTCTGCAGCCTCTATTCTATTTTTCACAGCACTCACAGCCAACCAAGAGCTGAACTCAGGAAATCAATTAAGTACAAGAAGACCCTTGACTTCAATGGGACTTAAGGACATGATTAAGTGTTGTTGGCTAGGGAGGCTTTCCTAAGCTGGGATCCAAATTAATTAGCCATGCAGCCTCAGTTTCAATTTTGTCACAAAAGATTACAGCAGGCTGTCAAATTTTGTATTTACTACTTGGGTTTTTTTTTGTTTGTTTGTTTTAATTTCTGCTCAGATCCCTTTTGCCTGCTTGATCCTGTAATAGTGATTCCCTTTGCAGAAGATAAGCAAGGTGCCAGTGTAAGAAAGTAGATTGTGTAGCATGGAAAAGTTTTCTCTTTGATTTTGGGGTGTGATAAATTGGAAACGGTAATCTGATACTAAGAAGTTAGGTTTCCAAATAGCGTAAACTGTAAATCAAAGCCAAGCTAAAATCCAGGGATATATTTGCTTGCCAAGTCAGGATCTGACCTGAAAGAGATGGTTTATGGGAGCTTGTGAGTAGTGTTTAAAATGCAATTTCAGCTACTCAGGTCTCTGTGAAATAGGACAACTGAATCCCCTAGTGACTCAGGTTAATTGAATTTTAATGAATCCAGCCGCTGCTTTTTCCTAACTAGTTTGCCTGGTAATAAACTCAAGATTACAACAGTGGAAAGAAGTGTTTGTCAAACCTGGGTTTACAGGCTTTAATTGTGTGTTATACCTTGCAGCAAGCAGAAGCCTCTTGGCCTTCACAAAAGTGGGATGAAATTTGGAACAGTAGTACCTCTTGCTTTAACTTAGTCTGGAAATAGAGAATGGTGTGTCATTTTCATGGTATTTCATCTCTGCCATGTCCAGAACCTGGAATGGTTGAATAATGGAAACAATTAATAGTTAGAAACTGCACATTTTCATACCCCCAAAAAGACTTAGTCTGTGGTTAGTGTAAAGGTTGTGGGGAGCTATCTACATTGGCTGAATTGTGTGCCCTTTTGCACTCAGGCCTGATTCAAAGACCACTGAAGTCAATGGAAATACTTCCTCAGGTCTTACTTGGCACTGGATCAAGCCTATGGTTAGGAAAACCCTCAATCAGAAACCTATCCTAGCTTTTGTCAAGATTCATGATACTTTTTGCCTCTGTATTATGCTTTAAAAAGTTGCATACGATACTGATTTAAAGAGCCCAGTGTTTGCTTACACTTATTCCCCAATTGCTGTTGATACTGATAAAACCATTTCCTCCTGCCTCTGGCAGTACCACTATTGAACCACCTCAGAGAGCCCCTCAGTCATTTAAAAAAAATCAATTTAATTGCATTGCCCAAGGTTGAATTTTTATTATTCCCAACAGAGGAATCATACAACTATTGAGAATGTACTACATATTGCCTGCAACTTTTGTAAAGGCATTCTAAAGTATACTTGTAGTCCAGCAGTTCCAAAAGTTAGGCTGAAGTTCATGGTAAGTGTCTCATTTTCAGCACAGTCTTAACCCAGCTTCCATAGCCAGCATTTTAAAACCTGGGGGCCTAAAATGTGGCTTCTAACTCCATATTTAGACACCTAAATTTGTGGCCTAAATAGGCTGAGCACCTAGAGGTCTCATTTGGAGTTGTTGGAGGCTCAGTGCTTCTGAAAGTCAGCCTCAAAGTTTCTCAAGTTGGGCACAAAAAAATGAAGGCATCCCAAATCCCAGATTTATTTTTGTAAATCCTTATTTTCAAAGGCTCATCTTCCCTTACATCAGCCCTAGAATTAGCTTCAGTTAATCAGTGTTAGTAGAACACACTGAAATACTCAGGCAAAAGATGCTATGTAAAGTCAGAGGTGAAAGCAAGCCGGTTCGCTCCAGTATGGCGTACCGGTAAGAGCCGGTACACCGTACTGGGGCAGCCTGGTTTCCCCAGGGGGCAATTTAAAGGGCCTGGGGCTCCCAGCAGTGGCTGGAGCCCCAGGTCCTTTAAATTGCCTCCAGAGCCCCGCTGCTGGAGCCCTGGGGTAGCGGCTGCAGGGCTCCGGCAGCTATTTAAAGGGCCTGGGGCTCCCCTGCTTCTACTGCCCAGGCCCTTTAAATATTCACTGGAGCCCCACCGCCACTACTCCGGGGCTCCAGCGGCTATTTAAAGGACCGGGGCGGTAGAAGCAGGGGAGCTGCAGGCCCTTTAAATAGCCACCAGAGCCCTGGGGTAGCAGAGGCTCCAGGGGCTATTTAAAGGGTCGGAGCTCCAGCTGCCTCTGCTGCCCCAGTCCTTTAAAGAGCTGCTGGAGCCCCGCCGCTTCCCCAGGGCTCCGGCAGCTATTTAAAGGGCCAGGGCAGTAGAAAAGAGGAGCCCTGGGCCCTTTAAATAGACCCTGGAGCCCCAGGCTGCTGCTGCTACCCCAGTGAGGAGGCACATACCTTACAGGGTGGGCTGGGGCTGGCTCTGACCCCCTCAACCCCGCCCCTTCCGCCCTAGGCCCCTCCCCTTCCGGGGGCCAGAGCTGGCCCCAGAGTACCGGTAAGTCACTCGACTTACTTTCACCTCTGTGTAAAGTTCTGCTCCACAGCCCATTGGAAAGACTCCCACTGACTTTAGTAGAGCTGGATCAGACCCTCAATGAAAAGGGAAAGTTACAAACTGACCTCTCAAATCCTTTGAGGTTTGCTTCTCACTGGATCTGGATCTGAATGTATATTTGATATTTACAGTACTCTGAAAATTATCCTCTCCTTGTCAATATGATTTGTAAATATCCCATTTTCATATCATGCTGAACATGCTCTCTAATTCAACCTTCTCAAATTCTATTCATCCACTTACCTGAGGTGAGTGTGGGGGTTTTCTTTTTGTTTTTAATAGACAAATAAAATATTATTTTTCCCCCTCCTTATCATCATTGCAAATTGTAGAGGAATAGATTTTTGTCTTTCCTGCTACATGCTCATGGCAAGTTTGCCAGGCTTCTGCAATCAAATATATTTTTGAAATGTGACATTTAAAGCATAATCATATGATTATCACTTCACATTTCTAATTCTATATACTTTGTCCCTCTTCATCAAAACAACCAAAACCAAGGGAGAGGTAATGAACTCACTTAGCTTGTCAGCTCTTCTGCTTAGATTCTAAGCTCTTTGGGATAGCCACTGTCTCTTCCTTATGTTTGTGTTGCACCCAGCACAATGGGTCCCTGACCTACAGGTGCTACTGTAATACAAATAATAAAAACATTTATAAGGACTGAACCAAGGCTCTTGGCATAAAAAACTCCAGATTTTCTAAAATGATTTTAAAAGGTTAGTCCAGTTGTGTAATTAGAGACTGTATCATAATTCATATGCACAGAGGGCTGGACTAAGGTTGCACGGGCAACTTTAATTATGGCATTTTCTAACTTTTGAGTGCTTGACTTTGCAACCTGAATAATGTGCTTTTAACATTTTTTTTGTGTGTAATTCCCTAGATTTTTAAAAAGGCAAACTGTAAAAACAGAAATTCCATCATGTAGCATCCTGTTGACACTTATGAGGTTCATCTGCAGGGTTGAAATCTTTAGATCCACTGCTCGGGCCACTGCCACTAGAGCTAATGAACTAACTGATAGCAGTAGTAGGTTTCATCCTCTCTGTGGACTAGCACTGGTGAGGATGACCTACCCCCTCTGCTAGTGGGTTTCAGAGATATTTGCTGGCAGATGAGGAATCACAGAACTGGAAGGGAGCTCGAGCGGTCATCTAATCCAGTCCCCTGCACTTGTGGCAGGACTAAGGATTTTCTAGACCATTCCTGACAGGGGTTTGTCTAACCTGTTCTTAAAAATCTCCAGTGATGGAGATTCCACAACCTCCTTAGGCAATTTATTCCAGTGCTCAAACACCCTGACCACTAGGAAGTTTTTCCTAATGTCCAACCTAAAACTCAGGAACCTTGGATTCCTTTCTAGGGTCTGGATGGGATTATGCGCCGGGGAGACAGACCTTCTCCCAGAGGTTCACCCCAGATTTCCCCTATCTCTGTGCCAGATCTTTTGAAAGTAGAGATTTACTAGAGCTAAACAATGAAAGTCTCTGATTGTTCCAGCCTCACTGATCATACTCAAGCCCCTCACAGCTCATAGTACTGATCAGACTATGCATGGCCATTTCCACAGAACAAATTAGCATGATTCAGTCACGGCAACAGGACCAAAGGTGGACTTTTCCAGTAATGGCTGCTTTGGGCTGGGGAGGAGCTGGACACTGGAACTGAGAGCAGTGGACTCATCTCTTCTGTGTTCTCAATGAGCCCCTGCTGGCACCCAAGAAGGAGAAGGAAACCGTCTGATTCAAATGCAGAGGGGACACAAGGCAGACTGGGGGAAGAGAAAGGAGTGGAGTGGGACAAGGAGTCTGCTGAGACTGGAGGGAGGGGAAAAGAAACTGTGGCTGGCTGGGCAAGTAGACAGGGACTGGGAGCCACTGGGGAGTGGAGGAGGGAACTGGGATTGGTTCAGCAGGGAGATTGGGACTGGGAGCGATGAGGGGGAGAAAACTGGAGAAATGCTGATGAGGGAAATGAGAGGGCTATGACTGGGAGATAGTTACCTGTTGGAGGACACTGTGAACAGATGAGGAGAGGAGAAAGACTGTGATTGGCTGGGCAAGAAGACTGGGACAAAGAGCTAGGAAGAGAGTGGGGTGGAGACTGAAGTTGGATGAGGGATAGGGAGGGAGATCAGGACTGGGAACCAGTGTGGGGAGACAAAAGAGACAGATCAAAGGGAGTGTAAGGAGGAGGGAACTGAGACTGGCTGGGCAAGAGAACTGGGCTAGATGTGGGGAAGGAGAGAGTGAGTGAGTGGAGGACGAGATTGGGACTCTGACAGAGACCAGAGGGGAAAACTAGTACTGACTGGGCAAAGAGAATGGAACTGGGACAAGGAGCCACCGGTGGAGAAGACTACAGGAGAAGTACAGGAACAGGTTGGAGGGGACGGAGCAGAAGGGGATGAAGCTTTGGGAGGAAGTCTGTTCCTACTAAAGCACACTCCCATCCAGAGCCTGGGAAGGAACTCAAGATTCCTGGATTTTTTAAGGGGACATCAAAGGGTACATCACCAACTCAAGACCAGTCCCCCGCTAACTTTCAGGTCCATGCTCCAAAACATGGGGGCACCAGAGCGTTTCAAAGCAAAGGTCACCAGACCTTTAAAATCGACAATACAACATTATTTTCAGTAGTCTTATTTTTGGAAACAACTGAACGATATTGGCTGAAATTTTCCAAAAAATATTCAGCCCAAAGCAGACACCAGGAATGGAATATTTCAGCCAAAATGGTTAAAATGTAACAAAGGTATTAGTCATTGAAAAGAAGGTCTTAAAATGAGAAACGTTGGGCAATGTTAATAATAGGTGCTGCTACCAGTCCTGCCTATGATATGGTTGGGACAGGTGTTGGGGAGCTTGTGCTACTATCTACCAGATGGGACTATTATTAAAGAGAAGAGGGGTGTAAACCTGGCTCCACTGAAGAGAATGGCAAAACTCCCACTGAAGTCAGTGAAGCTGGGTTTCACTCAAGGTTTCTAATGCTGGGTCTGTCAATAACTTGCTGCATGATCTTGGACAAGTCACTGAACTTTTTTGTGCTTCAGTTTCCTAGCTGTAAAGAGGAAATAGTAATGCTTACCCCCCTGTTTAAAGTGCATATGAGATCTTCAGATGAAAAGTGCTACGCAAGTGCTAAATATTATTAACTGAGAGTTGAATCTGCCCAGAGCCTTCAGTGGGGTCGAATAGTGGGAGAGGGTTAGTCAGAGAAGAATGTGGCCCATCAGATACAGCCCCAACAGTCCTATTGAATACTTATTGTATGTTGGTTTTTTTATTCCCCTCTTCATTATTCTCTCACCTGGGAAATGACTTGTGTTCACAGTTTGAAATGTAGCTGTGGCATGCATCTCCGATAATGGACACAATGCAGAAACAACATTTCTGCAATGCTACCTCAATGTTTTAAACATTATTAACTATACATTGCCTCCCTTCTCTCCTCTCTCTTCTTTGCTGACAGATTACAGGGAAAGGCTGGGTGAATAGATGGCCATCTCTCTTTCAGAGTTATAGCTGCTGAACATAATGTATTGTGTATCTGCCACTTGACACAATAAGGGGAGAATAGTGTGACAGGCAGAGATGTGGCCATTTCTTAAGTTTAAATCAGCTCCCTCAGGCACCTGTCCAAATAAATTTAACTGCAATGTGCTGCTGATTTTTGAAAAATCACATATGAACTTTAACAATAAATGGCCGGTTTCTTGATGTAAGATTAATTTATGTACAAAATATAATAATTTCTGCATTTCTGTATTTTTACCAATATAGTGTCAATGCAAGTATCATTGTTAGTGCTGGATTTGGTTTTAAATTTGGAGAGGTTTGTTTTGGGGTTTTTTTTTGTTTTTTTGTTTTTTTATTTATTATGCATCATTATAAATGAATCCTGGAAAGAGAAATTGCCTTCCCTTAAAAATTAATATAAATAATTTGTGTGGTGTAATCCTGAGTAATAAAAATCATACTGTGGTAATGAGAAGAAAATTGCCGCAGTGGTCTAGCTGGCAAAAAATAGATGAGGATAAACATGATAATACACAACAGAATACTATAAAATAATAAATATTATGAACACAGCAAGATGCTGACTGTAATTGTTTATGGCAGCAGTGTGTTTTGGTTTTATATTCTGGGTAGAAAAAGAAATATAACAAAGATAATCAAATAAAATGTAGGGTTTCAGAATTAATGTAGTCTTGTCAATAGACATACTTATTTACTATTGCTTTTTCTTTTCACTTTCAGTACAGGAAATAATTGAAGTAATTCAAAAGCACAGAAGAAAGCACAAGCAATGTGTGTAATCAAAAGAAGTCTACAAAAATATTTTGAGCCTGATGCTCAGTTTCTGTATATCAGTGCTCTGTTGAAATCCATGGAGCTAAGCTTATTTACACCAGCTGAGGATCTTTCCCTTTATAAAAGGCTGGTTGGGAAATACGTACGTTGATAAGGAAAGTGAAAAATGTGTGAAAAATGTTTTCTTCCGTTTGTAGCAATTTTGAGGTGAGTGCTGTACTTGGCCTACTTCAGTTCTCACAACAAAGAAAGTCAAGGTGTCATTGATCCTTCCTAACTATATTCAGAATAACTGCAAACACAGTTATTTTCATGTAGACGGTCCTTGCTTGCCTGTACTAGTAGTCATTTGCCTGTACAAATCAGATTTCCATTTACAAATGTAGAAAGGTATTTTTGAAAGTGCAGTTTTGGAGGTGGCTTTTTTAAAAACCGATTTACAAAAAGACATCTAACCCATGCTCTTACAAGTTGCTGCTGCTCCCATCTATGCATGTCAACTGGTACCTGCATAGGCAAGCTGCAGTTAGACATGCAGTTCCAGATATGCATGTGTGTTCGTCTGTGTAAATGCATATGCGCAGATTTTGTGCCTGCAATTTTGCAAGCTCTGAGGTGTCTTTTGAAAGTTGAGCCCACAACATCTTATGAAAGCAGAGGACGATAATGTTGCCTTCTATTGTCATTACTATTTCTGGAGAAATTATTCTCTTGGCATCCCATCCACACATGTTCATCACATATGTCTGCTTAACAACCCAAACGCATTGATACACCGAATCAAGACCAAAAAAATAATGGAGATGAGAACCTACTGTTAGAAGAAGAAATTATCAAACAAAACATCTACATTTATTTTACTATGAAAGGAAACACTGTGGGAGATGCAATTTTTTTAAACTTATTGCACATCAAACTGACTGTAATCATATCTTGCACTTTTCTATAGCATCTTTCATCCATGGTTCTCAAAGCACTTTTTCAATATTATTAGTCTTTACAATACCACTGTGAGGTAAGTAATTGTTATCCTCATTCTATACACATGGAAACTAAGACAAAAATTATTTAAGGGCCTGATTCAAAGCCCACTGAAATCAGTGGGAAATTTTCCTGTGATGCTGCTCAGTTTAGTTTTGAAGTACTTAATTATTGGTAATTAACTAATTAATTTTCAGTGGCATTTCAGCAGATTAATAAAAGACCATCAAAAGGGAAAAGTAAATGTAAAGCCAAGGAAGTTTGTGAATTTGTTTTAATTCCACGGATTGATCATAAACAGTTTTGTATGCATATTCGCTATTCAAGGTGTGTTGGTTATTGGTGATTAGTCAGACATTCACATGGCGTTGGACTGGGTGACTGACTGAGCAAGCTCTTCTGACCCCCCTTAATCTAAAATATTGTTTCTGTAACTACTTGCTCACATAGATCCTGGGTCTGTCTCTTCATCTGTGTTTGAACAGCACTTACCACAATATTTATAAGTAGTAGTAAATATTAATTTGGTTGGCATTTGGGCCCCAATGTGTTGGGCACTGCACAAACATAGAAAAAAGACAATCCCTGACCAAAAGGGTTCACTCAGAAGATGGGAGGACTGATCCTGATTGGGCCACTTGGATGCTACCATAACATAGGCCAAAATTCTCTGCTGGTATAAGCTGCACCCCCAACTAAACTATCATTGTTATCATTTAATGTTATTAATTTTAGTTCATTTAGAAATTTCATTATATAAATATTTATCCTATTGATACCACATTTATCAAATAAAAGTTCACAGGAAGTGCATGTAACAGGATGTGACTATAGCCACAACACATTTATTATAAAGATGTGTTACAAACATTTACCGGTGAGAGGGAAATAGCAGCATTGTCCTAGCTCTTCTAAGGACCCCTATGTCTTTAGCAAATATACCTTGTGATGAGATAGTAGTTCTTCTCAAAAATGCCTCTTGAAAAAGATTGTTCTTAGGGTTACCATATTAGAACATTCAAAAAAGAGGACACTCCAGGGGGGGAAGAGGGAGGGTATTTGCACCAGTATCTACCAACTTGCATTGTATTAATGTGCTATTATACTGTTATATATGCTATGCGCTACATGTCGTCTATATTGAGTATATATCAGAAAAAGTGATATGGCCTCAAAAGTGAAGTTTACTTATTTAAAGTTTACTGTACTTTTTTATATGTAGTGAGTCCTTTCCTTTCACCAGTTCTTCAGTTTTCTTTCTCCTCATGTGCCCACAGATCACATTTTTCTCAGCAGTGGTTGATTGCTTTTTAAGAAGGCATGAAAGTCTTTACAAGAAGTTTGTCTGAAGTTGTACTGTACAAGTAGAATTCCTTTCAGCAACTCAACATTCAAGTTTTTCCTTTCCTTTGTCCACTGGCTTTGCATCAGTGAAAAAATTCGCTCTACATTTGCATTGTGAGAAGGAATAGCAAAGAAGAACTGTGCAATCTTTAACAGTTCTGAATGACACTCACTGTTTTTGGATTTCTCAAAATATTTGGTCCACTTCTGGTGTGCTAGCAAATAATTACTGAACTCTTCATTACTGTTGCAACTTTCCGTAAACTTCTTTAGGTTGCTGACCTGATAAAAACACTTCACGTCATCAATTTGCACCCCCTTATCGATCAGGTACATGATACAACATTCCACATCACTCCAATTTGGTGTCTCACTGAGGGTAAGCCACCTGAAACAAGAGAAGCCTTCCAGGGGTCTAAGCCACTTCTCCAAATATTCTAAGCATCTGCTGCACATATTATCTACTTCAGCACAGAATTTGTCACACTCTTCATCAATTCCTTCCATGCGCTTTTGTGCCAGTAGTCCTTAACTTTCAGGGACGTAAAGTTGTGAGTCTTGCATTCAAGAAGGATATTGTGAACCGAGTTCAAACTTTTCAACACTTCCACGAAAGAATTGCTTTCCCTTTCAATTTCTTGGATGTAAGTTTGAAATACACTCATGAGTGAATGCATGTGCCAGAGGTAAATCTCACTTAAGTCATACTCAAAAAATGTCTTAAGCACTATGAGAAAGCAGCTTTCTGTATTCAACATCAACAAACTCAGAGTACTCCTTCAGCCTCTCAGTTCCGACAGTGTAGATATGAAAGTACTGGTAAATTTTGAAAATAATGTTCTCAATGTCAACGTTCATTCTTTCTCCTGCATGGTGAACACGGTTGTCTAAAATGTGTGCTGGGCAACCCATACCAATCAATGTTCTTTTCTGCAACAACTTCTTTAAGTTTGCAGAACTTTCCATCTTCATCATGCCGGAGTCTTCCAAACATTGTATTGCAGTTGTCACCTGTAAATGCAATACACTTCTCGAACAAACCATTTTTTTCAAGCATTTCTTTCACATAATGAGCAATCGTGTCGACAGTCTCATTAGGAGTGTTCTGGACCTAAATCAATTTTGACTGCAAACCGCCATTCTTCCAGTTGAAATACTGAATAATTACTGGAAATATTTTCACTGAACCGTGATTGCTTCCATCCGTAGCAACTCCACAGTAAGCTACGTCATTTTCTTCAAACATTTTCAGAACAACATCAACAGAATGCGATGTAAGCACAGAGAGAACAATTGCTTCTGTCTGGGTTCTAGCACTAGAAAATTTCCATGCTACTTCAGAATCAGGGAATGTCTTCTTCAACAAGACAGATGTGGAATCCATTGACTTAAAGCTATTATGATGCTTAACAGTGTGAAATGCAAAAGCATCCTCTGATTTGCTGCCTGGTTTTACAAAATAACCTGTCAATGTTGTTGATGAGCTCTCTCCTCGAACTGCTTATTTGCGCTTGTCGGAGTCCACCTGAGTTTGTAAATCATTAGCACCTTTATTTTTCACAGAGACGTAAGTACCAGGTCTACACACCAAGCACTCAGCTTCCCACTCTTCTCTACCACTTCGAAAACACGGGAATTTTGTCTTTAGTTCTGCAGTGAATTTACACTTTCATTTTGGCATTGTGTTTGGGGGTAGTAAAATAAAATATCAAATAAAGAGCTCTTGAGGAAACACTACCGTGCATGGTACGAACTCAGAAAAGACACTGAAATTGTCGACATTGCACTATCCCCACTATGGAAAAATGATCATATCTGTCGGGAACCATAGGGCTAGGCTCCAACTTTCCCCGGCGCCGGTGTGTGCTCGCGCCCCCCCCACCTGGGCCCCGACCCTGCCCCAACTCCACCCTTTCCCTGCCCCATTGGACCCCTTCCCCAAATCCCCACCCTGGCCCCGCCTCCTCCCCTGAGTGTGCCGCGGTCCCCCTCCTCCCTGTTTCACTGTTTTGCAGCGCAGGCGCTGGGAGCTAGGGGGGAAAAGCGGGCACTCTCTCAAGTGATCAACATTCACTTTCTTTCTTGAATGATCAATATTCACTCGCTTTCTTGAATGATCAACGCTTCTTTGGGGAAAAATAATGATGGCAAAATCCTGGACGTTTTTAGATATTTAAAAATTCCTTCCAGACAGCAATTTAAGAACCAAAAAGCCGGACATGTCCAGGAAAATACGGACGTATGGTCACCCTATTGTCCTGCCTACACTTTCTATGGGAAATGATTAAAGATACATTTCCCCAAAATAAATATTTCTATGTTATCCAATTAAGAAGTGATAGGAGGATTCCTGCAATTCTATTATGTTCATAGAACACTTTTTTTAAAAAAGTTGGTGAATTTCCTTTAGAGTTCGCTATGATGTAGAAAACAAATGGCTCAAAAGATAACACTAGTCCTAGAAAGGAAGGAAGACTGTGGGGTTTAGTTTTACATTCACAGCCACCCACATCATCCAGGGAGAGGTCAAGGTGAGACTCTGCACTCGAGGAGACTCCGGCACATGCTCTAGCAAACTGAGTAATGATGTCATACCTAGGGTACAGCACATTTCCTGAGCGCAGGTAATTTGTCTGTTTGCTCGCTTCCATGGGAGAAAGATGTCCATTATCTAGAACGCTCGTTGTTCTAAGTTAAAATGAGAGATGTTTTCCTTCAGATGAGACTGCAGCCTGCTCTTGTTCAGCTCTCAGGAAAGTCATGAGGAGCCACAAGATGACGATTTTGAACCATGTGTGTTACTAATCTGAGGTGGCCAACCTGATCTTGAGAAGGAGCCAGAATTTACGGATGTACATTGCCAAAGAGCCACAGTAATACACCAGCAGCCCCACCTTCCCTCCCCTACTCTCCCTTCCCCTCCTGCCCATCGCAATCAGCTGTTTTGCGGCATACAGGAGGCTCTGGAAGGAAAGGGGGAAAGAGCGAGAGCATGGCAGGCTTGGGGGAAGGGGCGGGGCCCTTGGGAGAAGGGATAGAGTGGGGGAGGGGTGTGGAGCAGAGCCGGGGGTTGAGCAGTGAGCACCCCCGAGCATACTGGAAAGTTGGCGCCTGTAGCTCCAGCCTCAGAGTTGGTGCCTACGCAAGGAGCTGCATATTAACTTCTGAAAGCCACATGCAGCTCTGGAGCCATAGGGTGGCCACCCCTTAGAATCTAAGGTGTTTATCACCAACTGCCCCTTTCTTAGTGTTGCCAGTTGTAATAACTCTGTACCCAGTCTTGTGAAATTTGGTGATTTTTCTTAAGGCTCCAGCTCCTGAAATCTTATGATCTTGTAAGACTCTCAGCTTCCATTTTTTAAAAAACAGAAGTAAATTTGTAGCCCTTATAGTTATGGGGAAAAGCTTCAATATGTGACCTGAGCACTCCATAGAGGCTCCAAAACCCAAAGGTAAATAAAAAGAAGCCAATCTTTAAAAACAAAACCCCAAATCTCATAATTTTGGGGGGAGGGCTGACTCATGATTTTTGAATGCTTGGGATTGGTAATTTTTGTCACCTGAATAAGATTTAATTGTGATGGGACCTAATCCAATGCTCAACATAGTCTGATTGATAATAACAAAATAGTAATACCTAGCTCGCTTTATCGGTAGATCTCAAAACACTTTACAAATTAGATCATAATTCCCATTTTACAGGTGGAAAAACTGAGGTGCAGAGCAGTGAAGTCACTTGCCCAAGGTCACCCAGCATGCCATTGGCAGAGCTGGGAATAGAACTTAAGTCCTCTGAAACCCAGTCTGATACTCTATCCAGTAGGCCACACTGCTAAGATCTTATTTGTAAGCTCATTGGTTTTAATAGGCATTGGCTTATGCCCATATACCACTTTTTCTCTGAACATCTCAACATGCTTTGCAAAGAATGTCAGTATCATTATTCCCATTTTTACAGGTGAGGAAGCTGAGACATAGAGAGGGGAAGTAATTTGTCCAAGATCACTCCGCAGGTCAGTGGCAGAGCCACATACCAAACCCAGATCTCCTGACTCCCAGTTCAGTCCTCTACCCACTTAATTTATTAAATCAATGTAATTTAAAATGTATCCCGTCAGCATGTTTTGCAGATGTGTTATCACATCTTCAGAGGATCCAAAAAAAATTATTTTGGGGAAACTTCATGGTATCTCTAATTATAAAACATATTTTTATGACAAAGATTGTAATGAGAACACAATCTCCAACCCACATGGACCATTCTTGTGATAAAAGCTCGAATGAGGGAAGAAAAGGTAGAAACAATTTATTCTTACTACCATCTGAACAAAACATCTAACCACAAAACAGTGGTTTTCATCAAGTGCCATGAGGATGGACGTTTTTTCCTGTTTAATCTCTCCAGAGCTGCTCACAAAGAGATCTTGCAATATAAAGCTTCATTAACAAAGAAACAAAACAACAACTGTTCACAAGTGCTGCCAAAATACCAATTATTATTACAGGTAACAAAAGCATATGGGTACTTTCCAACCCTCTGGTAGTATGGGGCTTTTGCTACCTTTGACAGCTGTTACATATTTCTATAAAATGCGAAGTACATTTTTTATACTTACAGAGAAGTGATTGTTTTTGACTTGATAAGAAATATTTTTAAATTTTGTTTTCTCCAAATTCAATTATAGCTTGCTATTAACTAAAGAATCACCGTTTCTGTTTTATTTCTTTTAAGCATAGCACAGACTTCATGCAATAAGAGGGCATTCTCCTCAATAAGCACTCGTGGCCAAGAGTGACTGAGTTATACTTTGACCAGTTTGCCTTTTGTAAAGAGGTGTGTGGCATTCAATTATCCAGCATGGCTCCCCTATACCACATTACCTCCCAATAACTGTTAGTATTGCTCACGAATCAAATAACCTTTCAAGCTGGCTCATGATTTCGCTAAGTATAGCCTTGGGAAAAGGGTACAATAGTGATCACAAAGAGAACTGTGAGTGTATGATGATGCTTATTAGTTATGCTGCAAGTTATTGTTATCTAGTGTCTGCAGTAAAAGCAATACCTCTCTGAATGTACAGTATATGGTGCCTTTCAGCATTTTACCTAGGGTTCTCAAAGTTCTTTGCAATACAAATTAGTCAAGTCTCACACCACTTCTGAGTTATTATACAAACATTATTATTGTTAATTAGATCTTTTCAGGAGTACATATAAGTGCAGTAGATGCTTTCCAAACCTAACAGAAGGCATAGGCCCTACCATAAAGAGTTTACAATCCATCTAAGACCCTGATCCTGCAAACACATATTGCATGGGAGCAGTTTACCACTCGTGTGTAAATGAATGAATGTTTTCACAGCCCAAAGGACATATTACACCTAATTTAAGATAAGGAAACATTAGGCTTGAAGGGATTAGGTATCTCAAGATAGGCACCCAAAAATTAGTGACTCCTGAAAATACTAGCCACATTTTCTTGCTTGAAGTCATACAGTAAATCAGTAGAACAGCGGAACCAGATCCCAGACATGTTGACTCCCATTCCCCCTGAAGTAATCCCATACACAACAGTGCATGCCTTGTACTTCTACGAAACTGTAGTACAAATATTTTTCACATTGCACCACTAGTCCTGAAACAGTCATGCAAAGTAATGGAATTCCCCAACTGCAATTAAGCATTTAGTTTAATACAAATAGTGACAGGTTAGTTTTGTTGCTGTTTTTGATTGTTGGTGTATTGGTGACTGGTGCTTTTTATGTATATGGTGAGTGTGTGATAGTCTCATGTCAGAGTGAGCAGCCATAATAATACTCATTAATGAAGAGCAGAGTTGTTTTTAGTTCAATAAATCCATGCATATGGTACTTTGTCACAGGCAGAAGCTAAAGGATTTGTAACCTTTTTAAGTGCTAATAACTCCTCTCTTGCCAACTGCTACTGTTTTATTACTAACTGATAGGCTTTGAATCAGACTCAAATGTAATGGGAGGCATACGGGGAGCTTTAAATAATAAATGGCATTCAAAATAGAAGGCCCAGTAATATCTGGTCCTGAAACACAGGGCTTGCAAGAGACAGGTTTACTTGTGATGGCAATCCTAGAGAAGCTCACAAGAGTTCAGATACTTATCAAAGCCGCCGGAAAACTCACAAAAGGAGATTCTCATAAGATATCCAGTCCTTCTATTTCTGGTGGTAATTGGAACTTGGAAAATGAGGGGATGGGAAAAAATGGGGTAGACACTACTGTCTGAATGTTGAAAGAGTAGATGAAATCCAGAATTGAAATCATTAGGAAGTTTATCTGTGCAAGGACTGCAGCATTGCACCTCTAGAAGTCATAACAGAAGTGGTGCTCAGTATTTGAATGCATGAGATATTGTTCCATTCTCCAACACTAGTGGGCTGCTGGGGTCACCTGAGGAATATGGGACAATCAGGCCACCTATCTCACTGGCCAACAATGGCCCGTTATTTCACAAACCATTTGGATGGCTGCCTCCACTGGCCCTGAATAAAGAGCCGGATTGGCCAGCACACTGAGGAAGCCTGCCTTCAGGTAGGGAGCTGCACGTGCCCATGTCATTTTACCCTCTTCTTCCCACCTGAAAGGAAGCAATTTTAGAAATTTATTTCCAGCAGCTGTCAGGTAGTCCCTCCTCAGGAGTCTGGCCTTTCTCCTTTCCTGCACTCAATCCTGCACACCTTCATTATACTATTTGATAGCCAACAAGCGTTCCCTGTGTGAGTGACTTAGCCTGCAGAAGAGAAGAATGAGGGGGGATTTGATAGCTGCTTTCAACTACCTGAAAGGGGGTTCCAAAGAGGATGGCTCTAGACTGTTCTCAATGGTAGCAGATGACAGAACGAGGAGTAATGGTCTCAAGTTGTAGTGGGGGAGGTTTAGATTGGATATTAGGAAAAACGTTTTCACTAAGAGGGTGGTGAAACACTGGAATGCGTTACCTAGGGAGGTGGTAGAATCTCCTTCCTTAGAGGTTTTTAAGGTCAGGCTTGACAAAGCCCTGGCTGGGATGAGTTAACTGGGAATTGGTCCTGCTTCGAGCAGGGGGTTTGACTAGATGACCTTCTGGGGTCCCTTCCAACCCTGATATTCTATGATTCTATGACTCTATGATTCTATGACTCCTGAGGCCTCCTCCACCATGGTCCTGCCACCTATCTCAGCCCTCACTACAGCAGTCTTTTACACTTCAGAGAGGAAGGCTGCTGAGGGGGTGCATTGGACTACTGCCACAGTGCCTGCAATCTCCACTGTGCCCATACCTAGCCAGCTGACCCCACCCCTGAACACTTTCTGGTCTATTGGATAGTCATTTGGGGATGTGCTGAGAGGTTCCCCCTGCCCCACCATGCTATCATTGAAGCCTGCAATAAAGCTAAGCTGTGTTCCCCATTGTGACAAGAGGGCCAATAGCTCAGGCCATCCATCCTCCCAGTGTCCTCCAGAAACCCTGTTACATTGCTCAAGGGGCTGGACTGGAATGAGGCATTGGGGTGTTGGGTGTATCTTCAGCTTTGTCCACACTTGCAGTGTTTTTGTGCTGTCAGTTTCACTGGTGATAGGGAACCAGTAAAAGAGAAGCACTGGTTTCTGTTCTCACTTACTTCCACAGGCGTCAGATCGTGTTCACATTTGCAGCACTTCCATCACGATGAGAGCAGTGCACTGAGGGTAGCTATCCCATAGTGCAGTTCTCTCCATTTTGAGGATAGGTCTTGTGGGAAGGGGAAGAGGGGAGATCACAGGGCATCCTGGGTCCCCGCACAGCCTCCTCTCCCCAAACACTGATCAGCTCCATTAGCTCACCATTGCTCCAAGCAGGGGATCGTTTGCTCCATGGAACAGGCATTGTCACCTGGCCAGATGATAAGTGAGCACTTGCCAAGAAAACAGAAAGGCGGGTTTCAAAGTTCCCTGGGGGAACTTCAAACTTCAAAGTTTTACAGGGGGAAGGGCAGACATCTGTTTACCTGGCATCACAGCAGCAGAGCTGCTGGCCAGAGTGGTCACCTAGGTACTGTGGGATATCCTCCAGAGGCTAAAAGCTGTGTGAACAGGAAGAACTTGTCTTCACTTTCACATCACCACAAAAGTATCACCTGTAAGAGCTGTTCCAGAGTAACAGCCGTGTTAGTCTGTATTCGCAAAAAGAAAAGGAGTACTTGTGGCACCTTAGAGACTAACCAATTTATTTCAGCATAAGCTTTCGTGAGCTACAGCTCACTTAAGCTTATGCTCAAATAAATTGGTTAGTCTCTAAGGTGCCACAAGTACTCCTTTTCTTTTTACCTGTAAGAGCTATACGCCTCTCGTGGAGGTGGTTTTCTGTTTGCGGTGAAACTTCTGAGTTTCACTGCAAAAAGTTATTGGCAAGTGTAGACGCTCCCATGGTTTTTGTGCAAAAAAAAGGGACTTTTTAAACTTTAAATGGCAAGAGTAGACATGCCCTTCCTTCCTTCTCCAAAGGAATCACACTTCTGCCAGGACAAAAGGCAAGGTGGGTGAGGTAATATCTTTTACTGGACCAACTTCAATTGATGAGTGAGACAAGCTTTCAAGCTACAGGGAGTTCTTCCTCAAGTCTGGAAAAGGAGAGTCACAGCTAAATATAAGATTGAACAGATTATTTAGCATAAGTATTTAGCACGTATTCTAAGGGACTATTCAGGGAAGTGGTCCATTATCATCCCTGTAGTCCTAGGACTAAAAGGAGGATTAGTGGGTTAAAGATTGTTGTAATAAGCCGTAAATCCAGTCTCTTTATAAAGACCGTGATTTTTAGCATCTAGCAAAGTTATGAACTTATGCTCCCCAGCTTGTCTTTTGAAAGTGTTGTGCTGGTTTCCTGGGGATGAGAACTGATAGGTCAGATATAGACTGATTGCTTTGTGAAAAGTGTTCACCCACAGGGGATATGGTGTTTTTGTCTGTTATCATTTTCCTGTGTGAGTTCATTTGAGAGCTTAGTGATTGTCTGGTAGAATTTTTGCAATAAGCTGGGGATTTATCAGTTGGAAGTGACAGAGAAGGAGAAAGACCTGGGTGTACTGGTTGATCACAGGATGATTATGAACCACCAATGTGATGCGGCCATGAAAAAGGCTAATACAGTACTAGGATGCATCAGGTGAGGTATTTCCAATAGAGACAGGGAAGTGTTAGTATCATTATACACAGCACTGGTGAGACCTAATCTGGAATACTGTGTGCAGTTCTGGTTTCTCATGTTTAAGAAAGATGAAGTCAAAATGTAACAGGTGCAGAGAAGAGCTACTAGGATAATACGAGAACCGGAAAATCTACCTTATGAAAGGAGACTCCGAGAACTTGGCTTGTTTAGCCTAACCAAATGAAGCCTGAGGGGAGATATGATTTCTCTCTATAAATGCATCAGTGGGATAAATATCTGGGAGGGAGAGGATTTATTTAAGTTAAATGTCAGTGTGGATACAAGAACAAATTGATAAACTGGCCATCAAAATGTTTAAGCTTGAAATTAGATGAAGGTTTCTAACAAGCAGAGGAGGAAAGTTCTGGAACAGCCTTTCAAGGGGAGCAGTGGGGTGAAAAAATCTAACTTGTGTCAAGACTGACCTTGATAAGTTTATGGAGGGTGCAGTATGATGAAATTGCCTACTATGGCATGTGGCATTGCCTACAATGGTGTCCCATCACTAGCCATTGGAGATATTTGCTGCTAGCAGTCACAGATTGTTGAAGCTGATTGTGGTGTCCAAGAAATCGATGCTAGTATGGAAGTGTTCCAGAGAGAGTTTAATGGATGGGTGGTAGTTGTTGAAGTTGTGGTGGAAATCTATGAGGGAGTGTATGTTGTCTGTCCAGAAGATGAAAATATCATTGATGTATCTCAGGTGTATCATTGATTGGTCCAGAAATTCTTCTTCCAGGTTGCCCATAATGAGGTTGGTATATTGGGGAGCCAGCCTAGTGTCCATGGCTGTTCTCATGCTTTGGACGAAGTGTTTTGTTGTTGAATGTAAAATTGTTGTGTGTCAGGACGAAATGATGAGTTGGTTTATGTATTTGAGGTTGGATGTCTGAGGATTGTGCATTGTCTTGTAAATATTTGAAGCAGGCAGCTATACTGTCATTGTGAGGGATGCAGGTCTAGGGAAGTGGCATCAATGGTGGCAAGGATGTTAATGTTGCAGCGTTTAGTGGAGGAAGTAGGTTGTATCCTGGAAGAAGCTGGCCCTTTGTGTGGTGAGTGGTTTGAGGGTGGTTTCAGTGAGTCCCAATAGGAGTCCAATTCGTTCAATAGGAGTACCATGGACAGATATGATGGGGCAGCCTGGGTTCCCTCGTTTTAAGTATCTTGAGAAGCATGTAAAAGGTCTCTGGAGTGTGTACGTGGGGAATGAGTTTGTAGAATTTCTCTTGGAGTTGTACGGGAAGGATGTGATGATATCCTTAAATTCCTGGGTAAACTGTAGTGTGGGGTCTTCTTTAAGTTCTTTATAGTAGGTTGTGCTGGAGAGGTGTCAGTTGGCCTCCTGTATTTAGCTGTGACACTCCAAGTACCTTTCCCAGACCTGAAGAAGAGCTCTGTGTGGCTTGAAAGCTTATCTCTCTCACCAACAGAAGTTGGTCCAATAAAAAATATTGCCTCACTCACCTTGTCTCTCTAATATCCTGGCACCAACACAGCTACAACAGCACTGTATAGGACAGAGGACAGATAAAGAAGGTGCTGTAGAGGACCAATAGCGATGTGAAGCCTTCACTAGTGAGGTTTCAAGTAGAGCTGATTGGGAATTTTTTTGCAAACCTTTTTGTTGTTATTGAAAAATGTGGATTCATTGAATCGGACCTTTTTTGTGTGGGAAAAGGTCTGCTCCAGTCCTGGAGCACCCATGGAGTCACCACCTATGGTTCATGACCATTTTCATGATTTCATGCCTCCTCCTCAAGGGCTGATATGTCCGATGCCATGTCTGGTTACTGTGTAATGTACAGAGTTTGTGTGTTTGTATCATGTTGCTCTCATATAGCTGGCTCACAAAAAGGATGAGAGATTACTACTCCTATCATCTATTTTTAATTGAAGAAGGTTTTAGTCCTGGATTCCCGTGACTCTTTTTAACAGTAATTATCTCTCTCTCTGAACATGGCCAGCAAGGATGTGGCATGGCTAGATAAGTTGGGAAATGAACTTATTCAGTACATCCCACTTGCAATCACCACTGGTTGGGCTACTATGGTACTACAACTAGAGCATACAGCTGCCTTCCCCTAGTATTGCCATCTACCTGCCCCAGAGGCAAAGCTAGTCCCATGGGTTCAAGGTGTTATGAGAGTGCTTTGTGTACATGGTTTGTTAATAGACAAGATGCCAATAGATGACTCTCAAGAATGTGGCATGCAGTTCTTTAGTTGTGTAGGATCAACAAACTTCTTGTGCACTGCAAATGGTTTCCTCCATACAGCTCTTTAGATCAGCGTCTGATACACACTAGTTCATATTGCCCTGCATGCTTTTTTATTTGTTAAAATATCTCTACCTAGATGATTCCTAGATCAAATGCAATAACACTAGATTTGCCTTGTGACATCTGTCAGAACCTGTTGCTTCCTCCTCTGGCCCACCCATGACACGCCCATGTATTTCTCCATCTGCCATGGCTCAAATGTGAGATGTGATGTCTGACAAGTACCCCAAACAAGAGGCATAAAAATATTCATGCAGAAAACTCAGTTCTGTGGCATCCCTTACATTAGTGTGAATAACACTTTCAGTGACCTCAGTTTCACGATTCCACCTTTTTGATGTCAGTAGCTGGCAATGGATGTATAGGGTAGTTCTCGGGTTTTCTAGGACACACAAAACATGTTGTGCACTGTGTGAGGAAGAATAGGAGTCAGCATCAGGCAAATGGATCTTTATGTCAAGGGAAATATTGTGTGGCCCCACCTAATCAAGAAGAAGAGGATGGAGTTTGCTCCTCAAAAGTAAATTAACTACATAAAAAGACAAACAAACAAAGCAACTTTGTTTGCTTGTTCTGGTGCATTTATGTGACTTGTATACTGTAGCTTATTTGAATTCAGGATGCTTTGTAAAGTAGGATAGGTGCTGACACTATCTAACTTTTTCTACCTCTTGGGATGTTTTCTCTGTGCATCTCTTAAACGCCTGCTGTCCTTTTGGTCCCTGCTCACCTGTCAGAGTGAAATGAGACAATCTTGAGGATTTTGTTTATGTATAGACTTGGTACTTTCCAGCCACTGTAGTGGTCATGGAAATGTGACAGGACTGTGCACTGAATTTAAAGCAAGTGATCTCCCAGGTATTTCTATCTACTGTGTACACTTCACCATCCTGATTTACAAGTAAGTTTGTTAAATGGCAACTATTTGAAGAATTTAACAGCACCTCTCTTTGTCTTTTGACCTGGCCACTGAGCACTGTAGGCCTAGAAGCAAACAGGATTTTACTGTATGTAAGAAATGGTCCCTTCCATTTTCCAAATTGACACAAATATATTTCCCTTTAATATTGTTCTTGGACTACATGAACAATAGATCTGTGTGTCATTAATAATTATCCTGGTTCAGGACAAACCTATGTTTTATGCAATTTATCATTGCCATAATCTTGGGTGTGGAGATTTGTATGGACTGACTGATTTATGCCCACAATCCTCCAAATGAATGTGAACACTAGCTAATTTGCATATCTACACAATTGCCCATCTGCTCAAGTGGCAGCATGCCCACTCAGATGGTCCCATGACAAAGAATATAGCTGCCAACCAAAGATGGGCTGGGAGAGGCAGACTGTAGAACAAAGCAAGTGGCATCTCTTCCACTCGTTTATCTTCCTACTATAGAACAAAGCCATCTCACTGCTAGCCAACATATCACTTTCTTGGTGTTACTTGTTGCCCTAAATCGTATTGCAAATGTAAATGCTTATGAATATAATGCAATTAATGAATGAAAGTAATTAAGACTGAGGAATATCAATACATTATTCCAGAAAGGAGGATGACTACATACTTGAGTAGCCCTATACGTGGACATGGATCAGAGACATTTTTCTTCACAGTGCCTGCTCTGCCTTATACTAAGGAACTAAGCAAAAGACCCCAATTTGACTTCTCCTCTCAGAACATGTCAAAGATTTGCATGTATTCAAGTTAGTGAGCAAGTGTTCTATCAATAACCTAGGACTTAGGATGTAAAAGAGAGATCTAGTGGTGTCTCTTGTTTCTTCTGTGACTTCTCTGAAAAGAATCTGTTGTAAAGAATCTAAAGTCAGAATAATTACAACTATGAATTTAACATAAGCAAATTTCTTTACTTCTTTCTGCTAAGCCTTTAACAATGGTAACTTTCCTACATCTATTTGATGGTAACTTTCCTACATCTATTTGATTGTGAAGCTCTGTGAATCTGACAAGATCAATTATCTGGCACATTTTCTGCTGTTCTCCTAAAAGTTATAAAGCACTCACTCTTGGGATGATTAAGGTTCACTTGAAAAAGAGAGAGATTCATTGGGTCAATTTCTGCACTCAGATGTGTGTGTAAATCTCATTACAGTAGGATATATGTGATTGCTACAGGATCTCTCCAAAGAATCACAGGAAAAGCCACAGACCTCAGCTAGGTATTCATTGCATATCACCAGTCCTTCTTTCTAGGTACAGTACTTGTCCTCTAATTTGAATGCATTCAGACACATAACATACATCCAGATATGACGGTCAAATTGGATTTTTTAGTTTCTCATCTTAGTTCAGAGGTTTTCATAATTTTTCATAGCATGGACCACACTTTATTGTCTCAAGGACACCTGCCACTTCCTCTCGCCATTGCACAAACTGCCACCACTCCCTATTACCTTATTTGTAATCTCTTCTCTCTGAGTCCATTACAACAATTGCTGATAAAATCATATTAGGAGTATTTTAAGTAATATTTAGCTGACTTTTAATGTAACTTTTTAAGCTCAAAATAAGGGAGAGAAACCTTGACTGCGGCTAGCAATTCTGCTCTGTTGGCACCAGTATTTCACCAGATACTTTTATGGTCCTCCTAACCATAATATCTGAGCACCTAAATCCAGAGCAACTTCTCTGATGTCAAGGGTACTGCTCTGGATTTATGCGGGAGTAGCACAGTAGAATTTGGCCCAATGGAACACATGCAACTTTTTATAAAATATTTATTGTGAGCAATTGTGGGAAACTATGATCTGTTCTTTGCAGATATATTTGCTTTGCTTTTTCTTATTGCCAGTTGAGTAAACTTTCAGGCTGAAGTAGCAAAGATAATGACTTTAAAAAGAGAACAAAAAGGCAGCAATTTGCAGATACACCTATTTATTTCACTTTCCCAAATGGGTATCTTATTATAAATAAATACACAATATTTCCGTTGCAGCCACTAATGTATTAGGGTTTACAGTACAGTATGTGTTTAATGGATTTTAGTTTACCCTTGAGAAAAGGGCAAAGTCTCAGAAAAGCAACCTTACTTCCTTTAGGCAAGACATAAGCAATAACTGTGCAAATGCAGAACCATCTCTAAAAATAGCTTTCTGGCAGTGCAGTACAAAGCAATGAAGTATAAAGGCAAGATACTTAGGCTCGTGCTGCAGAGAGCTGTTCACTAGGGATTCTCTCAGCTTTAATTCAAGCTATTATGAAGTGAGCAATACAATGTAATATACAGCGACATAAATTATACTATTACATAAACTAACTGTATTTCATGGAGTTTCACTTGACCAGATCCGTTATGAGTCTACTAAGGACATGACAAGGTGCTCCTATCACAAAAACTACCACTACAGTAGTTGTTAATTGGCACTAGTGGAGGTCTCAGCAGAGAGGCCAAGGAATGAAGGGGCTGGAATCTGAACTACCTGTCCCTCACAGATGGTCATTCCAAGTGACAGTGAAGGAATGACGACAGAGAGGGTTTGCAAGAGGTGACACTGCTGCTGCCCATCTTGCACTTTTCCTTTTCCGGGAACTTCAGTCCCCAGGATTGTCATCCAAGCACCTTTCACTCCTGCAACTGGAGGCAATGGGCCTTTTGTCCTGGGGGGCTCCACTCACTGTTTCCAAATACCAGGTAACACCTTTCACAAGCACCACAATTTATTTGACAATTAAAACATGTGCAATAGTTTCTTTACTGGTTTTGAAGAGCTAATTCAGTACAGAGAATCAGTGACCACTCTGAGATTACAGCCCTGTCACAAAGCGTAATTAAACCAGACTTTCTCTTTCAGCTTGCTTTTCCCTACTTCTTCCAGATCCATACTTTCACACATTCACATCTTGGTTGTGCTGCTACTCTTTGACTTGGGTGCCTAAAGCTATGCACTTAAAATCCGTAGTAGCCAGATAAAAAAGCTGCTTGAATATAAGACTGTTGAATACTCACAGCTTCCCTCAGCCCTGGTGGTTTCTTCTCTCTCTCTCTGAAAATTGGACCTCTTGTTTAGCTGACCTAAGGTTAGGCATCCTGATTTGAAAACTGTCTCCTGTATTTTTAGTTTCACTGGTGTAAAGAATGCCCTATACTCATTGTAGAGAAATAGCTTTTAATCCACTAGCACTGAAAATAAAGATGACAACCCTGCAAATATATCTTCTGTGAACAGCAGTAGCAGTTACATGTGCTTCCAGGGCAGAATATATGTCTACTGTACTTGACCAAGAATAATATATACTTAAAATGTGCTTTCATTATGAAACATTGAGATATATTTTCTAACGCAGCCCATAGGGCTAATGCACAACCCCTCATTTAACTCCACCAACACACATACACACCAGCAAAACATGGGGGATTATTCATCCTTCCTCTTAGCTGCATTTTTGTTTCTGGATAACTGTGTGTGACAAAGAAGCCCATTCCACTGTGTTGCTCAAACAATGTTGTATTATATATGAACTGAAATTTCTTCCAGTGCCTCCTTGCAATTGCTTTTAAAATCTGTCACTAAAATTCTTTACATTTGCTTTGGTTAGTCCTTTATTTCATTATTTGTTACTCCTTTTTCACTATATGTGTTTCTATGAAGATTTAAATGAATACAAGAGCATTATTTTGCTTCTCTTTCTTTCCTTCCCGCAAAAAAGGGAAACATGCTTATGGACATTTCTAGAATAAATTGGAACCTCTGATATCCAACTGTCATCAGTGTTTTAAAAGTTAAAGGATACAATCTGATATGTAAAAATCTGTAGGCCATTCTTTCCACACTTCAGGGCAGATCATCAGCTGGTTTAAACTGATGGAAGCAACATTGAAGTCAGTAGAGATACGGCAATTTATTCAACCTGAGAATCTGCCCCGTAAATCAGCACAGACAAAACAGCTTGATAGGAGAAGAAATAGGTCAACTGAACTGTTTTCATAGCCCAAATGGGGACCAGAGAAACAAATTCTAGACACTTACTAATTCTCTCAAGCATTATAGATTAAAACTCTTCTGACAGAAGTTAAATCTACTGGGGCTTTGAGCACCGTTAGAAATGTTACCCCATTAAGGATGGCAAGAGAATGACGGAGTTACAGTTTACTTATCATCACAGACAGCCAGCCAGAGTGCAGCGGAGGGTCTAATATTGGCTGAAAATGAACCATGATGCTCTATGAAAGTTCACTAACCTAGTACGCTGTTCTAGTTTATCTTGTCAACAGTGCACAAATTAAAAAAGCTTGATGCAGAGATAGGCCCAAAAAGCAGTCTGCTAAAATGCAGAGCCATAAGACCAATGGAAGCAATTGAAGGGATGGGGGAAGAACTGTATAGAGAAATTTCAGTTTTTAAAAAAAATCTAAATATTAAAGGTCTGAGTTAAATCAAGCCTTAAAGGTTAACATTGAAATTGTGTCTTTAAGAGCTCAGTCTTGTGTGAGACTGAGTGATCCAGCAAGGGGCTGAGCACTCTTAACTCTGACTGACTTCCATGGAAATTCGGGGCACTCAGTACCTAGAACCCTAAGTCACACAAAACAAAACAAAACAAAACAAAACCCTACTAAAACACCATGAGTTACAGAGGTCAGCCTAATATTTGGATTTCTCACCTTCCATCAATTTAAATTGGGCTCTTGACAGCACACGTCAGTCTCTCTGTGAATGTTCTTTTAAACTTGATTTTAGCCTGTGAGGGTGCCTTTTCCCTACAATGCAATGTCTTTCCATTTTTTGAAAGTCCCAAATTAGTAAAATCTAACGTAGAACTTCAGTGGCTGAACGTTAAGCTGTAAAGGTGACTTTTCTATCTTTACCTTTGATGGCTCAGATTATTCCCATAGGTGTCTATTCACTCAGGTAGATAGCAAGTGGAAATGAGAGAGGGGTGATAAAAGGGATGTTAAATTTTCTTCCGGGTTCCCTAATAGCCTTCATGGGAGTCCTTTTCACAAATGGATAAACCATTTGAAAAAATAGCTTTTGAAGTACTTCTTATTTTTTTCCAATGTCCTAAACAAGGGGTTCTGCCTCTTCTACGAGCTTTGAAAGCAATTGGCAGAACAAAGGGACACTGACGATATAAAAGGACAAAATAAAATAGAAAATAACATGTAGTATTGATTAATCCAGGAGAAAATCACCAGGAGATCATTGCACTAATGAAGCTGGTAGCTGTGTGGTCAAGTAACACAATAGTATGAATGTTTAGCCTTAAAATTACCTGCACGTCCTTTTCCCCCTTACAGTACTTCTGGATAATTTGAAATACCCATTTTGAAAATGTTCAAGAGCAGTTATGTGTCATGCATTTGTAACCCTTCTGCCCATCAGAGCTGGCAGCAACAAGGGCTGGGTTCAGTATCTAGGGGTTTCATTCCAATAACACAATGCAAAACCGGCTCGAGCCCCCACCCAGTGACCTGGGACAAATATATATCACCCCTGCTGGGTGCCTCCAAGAGGCAATACTTCCCCTCTCGCAAGCACAGGGTCTGAGTGTAGCAAAAGCCTTTTAATAACAGAGAGAAACAATGTGGCATTATGTTGGGGAAACAGCACCAACAGGATTCATAACACACCCGTGAGCCAAAAAACCCCACCCCAAGTAAATTGGGGCATAACCTTTCCCTTTGGTTCTTGAGTCCAGCAACCCAAAGTCACCCAAAGTCCAACAACCCAAAATTCTCTGTCCCTGGTCAGTGCAGCACCAGAGTTCAAAAGTTTATCTGCAGAGTTTTACCTCCCAGCCTTGGTAGAGATGGGTCAAAGGGCACTTTACAGGCTTCAAAGCCGATTACCCCAACCTCTCCATGGGGCTCCACTCCACCAGCCATCCCACAGATTGCTCCACTCTGCCAGCTGTCCCATGAACTGCTCTGCTCCAAGAACTCCCCCACTATTTAACACACTCAGTGATTTCAGCTTGTAGTAGAGGAGCCTCAGTGCTGGTACACCATTGGCCCAAAGCAAATTCAGCTCCGTAGCTTGTAACTAGATTCCTAACAGAATCAAAATTAGCTCTGATATTCTACAGTAAAGAAAGGAGGAAGTACAATTAGCATGTAAGGCTATTATCAAAGGACCCATACCACCAAGTATAAATACCAATACTCAACCACTCTTCATCCACTGAGTTTTGAAACCCATGTCCCTTGCCTACCGAGTGCTACTTAGATGATGGCGAGTCCCTCCATCATAACAAAAGGCCAAGTACAGTTCCACTGTCCTTGATTCACATAATCAGGATAATAACAATTTATTCTTCCTGCCCCAATAACAGAGAAACTGGGGATCCCACAGCAGCCAAAGTGACTATTTGGGCAGCTATGGGCTCATGCTAGGCAGGGTGGGTGTGCCTATGCAAATGAGATCAGCCCCTAAAGTTCTTTTCCACAACTTGCCACAACTCACCACCAGATGTCAGGATGGAGCTCATCCTGACTCTGCTTACACAGTGTAGTATGGCATCATGTTGCTATGGATAGGTAGCATTTGCTACATGTCTTGGTTTTGTGTCACTTCCCTTTTGGGTTTTCAGAGCATTTTGCATCATCACACTTCCTATGTTACCAACTGTCATCATTTTATCATGACTCTCATCATAGCTGGTGTGTGGGGGGGTGTTATTTAAGACCCAGCTCCTGGAGTCAGGTTCAAAACACAGAAAGCAAATTTTAAAAGTTCAATTTTTTTTAATATTGTAATTTTTAAGCCACTTGTGATTTTTGAAGCCTGAGTTGTGACCTTCCAACACGTGAGGTTGGCAATACTGCCCCTCTCTCTCTCCATCTCTCTCTCAGTTGCTAACAGCTTGTAGTGATGTATTGTAGTGCAAGGCACAAGCAAATGTTTAAATGAAAAATACACTTCTAGAAGAACAGAACGCCTTCCATCTAGAAAGACTCGAGCCAAGCAAAAGAAAAAATTGACCTAATTTTCTATTTTTTACCTGTAAAAGTGTTTGACTTTACTGTTAGATAGAATTTGAATTGCCCCAGATTGAGGTGTCATTAGAGAAGGTTTTGGAAAAAACTGATAAATTAAACAGTAATAAGTCACCAGGACCAGATGGTATTCACCCAAGAGTTCTGAAGGAACTCCAATGTGAAATTGCAGGACTACTAACTGTGTTATGTAACCTATCATTTAAATCAGCTTCTATACCAGATGACTGGAGGATAGCTAATGTGAGGCCAATTTTTTTAATAGGGAGCAAACATATCAAAATTGTGATCTGTTCATGAACAAGTGAAAGGGCTACAGTTGATAAGACAAGTTGTTTGCGGTGAACAATTCACCAGCCATACAAAGAATCTTGTAGCAACCCCATTCAAGACAACTGGCACATTCATTGGAAGGTAAAAGTGAGACCACTTTAAACTGTTCGTTAACTTCCATGATATAATTGGAAAGTAATATACATCTGCGTGGATGGTATTGGATGAGGAGATGGAACAGAGCTGCTGAAATCAGCTCCCTACTCTTTCAAGAATTATCTACTAAAGCTAATACCCTATGTGTTATTTCAAAGGTCCTTGTAAAGGTAACTGTCATAATGCACCAGAAACTGTAACAAAAACCAGGCATATGAGCAGTGTGGAGCTAGTTGCTAAAATATTGTGTGAAGGAGAAAATAGAAGTTTAATTAACAACATAATTGGGTTTGAAATTCAGTTCACCCTTCATTAAAAGGTCACTTCAGAAATCATGGCAAAAAGAAATATGTTTCCAACTGCTAGTACGGCAGTCACCCCACCCCGGGAGAAAAGGTAGGCTAATTGGGAAAGCGGCCATAGTTGGGGCCACACCTAATCAGGCCACAGAAGGCCCTGATAAAAGGGCTAATGGATGAGCTGGGTCAGAGTCTCTCTTTTTAGCCTTGGAGTGTGAACACCCTAGCTGTCTGGGAACAGAGGGTATCTCCTGCAGAGCAGCCCTGGGGAAAGGCAAGAGGCACTCTAGCCTGGCAACTCCCTAGGCTGAGGCCTTGTTTAAGGCCTAAAGTGGTATTGAGGTTGAAGAGGTTCCAATGATGAGTGGCCATTACAGACTGCAGTTTGCCCCAGTGAGAGGGAGCTAGATGACAACTGGCAGTAGCTACTGAGGCAAGGTGGGTATAGTGGGGTTAGGGTTCCCCTCGGAGGGAAGACCCAGAGTATGGGGACCCCAAGTTAAGGGGCACTGGGGTCTGGGAGGGATGCGGGGCCTGTGGCAGGCAAGACACTGGCCACCATAGGGCTGGGACTGAAATTGAGCTAATGCCTGAGGCAACCAGTAGGAGGTGCCACACCAGTGAGTCTATGGTCTGCTACAAGCATATATTGGATCTGTAAACAAACCATCCTAAAAGTGACCAGAAAAGTAATGGCTAGTGAGAATATCAGCTGGAGGCATTCTGAACCAGTTTCTCAGCCAGTGTGCTTTGGAGTAACCCCACTGAAAGCAGTAGAGCTATACTGATTACATGAGCTGAGAATCTGACTTAATAGTTGCTAACTTCGTCTGGGAATAGGAGTAGGATTTTGAATGAATTTGAGAACAGAAAAAAATATTTTTTCCAGGATTTACACTGTTACCCCAGTAAAGGAGTTGAGGGTTGATTTCTTAAAAGCTGGCTTACAAAGTACTGAACAAAATGTCTCACTGAAAGCTTTCTGTTTGGGAGGACCAGCTTTTCAAGAATTGGTACTAGTATTATGAATGCCATAATATGTGTGAGAAGGAAAAAAGATTGCAAGCTGATTGGGACAAGGACTGTGCCCTCCTATATAAACTATAAGAGCCCAACACGTGCTCCTGTAATGTAACCAATGACAATATGGATAAGTTGGTGAACAAATAGATGTTCATGCAATTACCTTTTTGATCCTCACATATTTGACACTGAGGCCCCTGGTTTTTTTTTGTTTGTGTGTGTTTGTTTAAATGTGGCCTTTATGAGCTCCAGGTAACCCATTTAGAGTATACTAAATGGTAGAGGTAAATTCACACAGAATAGAAAGGAAAACTTGGGCCCCAGTCCTGCAAGGTGTTCGGCATACTCACTCCAAAGTTAATGGAAGATAAAGGTGCTCAAAAACCTTGCATGATTAAGTTCCAGTGGTCTAAACCTCAGGTTTGCAGCCATATTTCCCAGAGAGTAGGCTCATATTCCAGCAGCGTCACAGCCCCTATTCATTTTTCTGAGATAGGAAATTGCATGGAATTCAGTTAGTCTATGTAGAGGGTCTCTCAGATTTGGCCTTAAAGTTTTAATGTCCAGTCTAATCTGCAAGGACATTAACTATCCCATTGTGTCCAATTCAGTCAATGAAAGTTTTGTCATTGACTTTAATAGGGCCAAGAATTCATTGGAACAAACTCCTAAAGTCAGAGATCAGTTGCATAATGACATAGACTTTCATACAGCTGAATGACTATATGAACCAACTCTGTTCTGTTTGTATAGCACCTAGCACATTGGGGTCCTGGTCCATGACTGGGGCACTTAGGTGCTACTGCAACATAAGTTAATAATATTGAGTACATCTCATCAGTATAGTGTTTGAAGTAATAAAGATGAACCTTCAATAAATTATTTAAATAGATAAATAATCAAATGTGTCGCTGTTTTTGATCTGAGCAGTTAGTCAAAGTTTCAGGATTCTGGTGCTCTTCCCCTAGAAGTAGAAGTTGATGGTGTCTGGTATCTTCTTTGACGCAGTTTTGTTTATTTACAAAGAATGTACCGAGTCCTGTATTTCTGAATGCAGAATCAAAATAGCAGGAAACAGCTTCTTTTGCTCACAGCACCACGAGAATCTTTTCAACCTGTTCCTTTGACCCAAAAACCTCCGCCCATGTTTCTTCTAAGGCCAGCCACCATGATTTCATCTTCTCCCTTTCGAGACTCTCCCAGTTTTTCTGTTCTGTCTCCTCCTTCCCTCACCCTTTGCACACACCTTCCCAAAACAAAACACTTCTTTT
Organism: Lepidochelys olivacea; assembly: GCF_965140295.1. Lineage (NCBI taxonomy): Eukaryota > Metazoa > Chordata > Testudines > Cheloniidae > Lepidochelys > Lepidochelys olivacea. The sequence continues at coordinate 171,519,996 of NC_140412.1, read as the reverse complement.
GTCTTAGGTGTGGGTTTAACTCAACCTATAACAGGGTTCCCACCAGCTCATAACAGTAATTAAAAAGTGCTTATGCTTCCTCTGAAGCATTTGGTGCTGACCACTATTGGTGATAGAATAGAGGATGGGCCACTGATCTGATCCAGTATGGCAATTCTTATGCTTCTATACTATGAGCCAAGTTCATTGCTGGCATAACTTGATTTCCTTCCATGAAGTCATGCCAGAGATGAATCTGGCCTAATATACTTTTGATTTGTATTTGCTTTAGCAAAGTAAAGCCCATGCACCTTGCATGCCTTCAATCTATAAGAGTTCCAGGCAGTGTTCTCACATTTAAAATTAACAAAGCCTACCCGAAAACCTCACTATATATCAATTTAGTTTTATTGCCTAGGATGAAGTGCATTAGCTGTTTCCCCACAAATAATACAACAATTAATGCTAATCCTGTGGGGTAGTTGTTGATTGCTAAGTGATAAATATCTCATAAAACCAATTTCTTTGGAGCACTTATGCCAGCCAAAAAACAATGATTAATTAGTGTCTGCTCTGTAGATAATAAGTCTATAATTTATTTACACTTTTAGTTTCAAATACTTAGATGCTAGGTCATAAAAGGTCAGTGCACTATTCACATTGTTTTATTGCAAAAAAAGTATGCTGCTCTTGTTTAAATAACACAATGCTGATTGTTTTCACATTCATTCATGACTAGAAAACATTGCAGTTGTGTAGCCTCTATCTTCGTGGAAAAATGTGTTGAATTGTTGGTAATGCAGAAAGGACAGTGTAATGGGCCTGAAAGACACTGAGAATGACACTCTAGCCCAGTGGATAGGGCAGTCACAGGGGAGGTATTAACTGTTGTATAGTATGGTTTAAAAATGTATCTAAAGGATGTTGCTTGCTTACATTCTCTAGATTTTTAGAGTAATTCCTATTGTATTCTATTTGATTTCTGTGGAACCCAAATAAATTCTATAGGACTGCAATAGAAGTGGAGCTGCTCTGTAATTCATGAATACTGTATGTTGACCTGGTTACTGGGATGCTCACTGTGTGAATATACTTGCTTAGTTTAATGGGGGGGCTTTCAGGAAAAACAAGCAGGAAGGAAAGGGAATGGCTTAAGTCAAGATTTAAGCCACTTCTCAACATACGCTCAAGGTTAACAGGTAATCGTCAGGCTGGGAAAAGGCCAAGTAACCAGAAATCAAAAGGACTATAGCATTTTTAAAAGGGACTCCCTCAGGATGTGGGTGGGAATTGTCTGGAAAAGCAGACTGATCCAGGCACCCATGGGAGTGTCTGAAACAGTTAGACCTGCCTCGGTTACCAGTGCGGGGGAGCTGATAAGCCTATTGGTCAGATAGACATGTGCACAGAGCATTTGTTTAAAATCTTTTCACTTATTCTTCAGTCTGACTATTAAGCAATATTTTGGTTTAAGCAGTCTGTCTGGTTGCTGTATCCCACTGCTCTGGTCAAAGACCAGGCAGAGGACAGAGATGTAGCTTGCCCTGTAACTGTGACAGAGACTTTACCATAAGGTGAGGAAAAAACACCACAATGGGTGGCAGTTAGTTTGTGAACTAACTTAATAAACAATACTGTTTAATTCTACTGGAGTCTACTTATTGTAGTTTAAAATAAAATAACCCAGGAATCCTCTTAGCTCCTGCAGGCTTTTGATTGATCCCATCATTGAAGTAAAAGATGCTTATATAATCCAGACCCTTCTAGCTACCTCATCTGTGTATCGTATGTTATATTTTAAAAGTTAGTATGAACTCTGAATGAAGCGCTGTGGTAGAACATACTCATGAACATGATGTATGTCAACTTTTTTTAAAAAAAGCTACCAAAGCAATGCTCTTCAGTTTGGCTTCTTTTTTTAGATCTCATTGAGATTTTAAAAATCAAGGCAAGTGAATACTGTACTGTAACTTACTATATGAAAAAAAATCTAGCTTTTATTTATATATTACATTAACTGACTAATGATATAAAAAGATCATATATTAGGATACAAGCAGAAGAGACTGAGTTGAGAGAAACTTTCCAAACTTAGTTATTGGTTGCTTGATTTTTGTTTGTGTTAATGGGGGAGGGGGGTACATTTTGCAGGCAGCGGGGAGTTGCGGCTTTTTTTTTTTATTGTTATAGTTGAGATGCCCACTGCTATGGAGTGTGACATCTATAATTTTATTGAACTAGTTTTCAAGTTTCTCTTTTATTTAGGATGACTATTTAGTGCTGCCAAAGGCAATTGTGCCTTTAAGGAACACCCCTGAATTGGCCCAGAGTGGCCATGCACGCTACTATTCTATTTCAGAGGGGGCAGTATATTCTCCTTCTTGCATGACTCTGCAGCTCCACCTCCTCTTGCAGAGGGTGGGAGGGGGCCATGGTCTTAACTACTCCCAGCCCCCTTTGAGGAAATATACTTCTCTGGCGCTGCATGGAGGGAACAGTTGCTGTGCTCCTCAGAGCAAGGAGAGCAATTCTGACCAATACTTGCTTGCCACGCTCCTTCCTGCACACCTACCTAAGGGCCTGCCTGTGATTATGAAGGCCTGCAAAATGTAGCAGGTCTTCCTTTATTGCTAGCAATTATACCTCTTGAAATTGAACTCAATGAAATACCTTCACTATCCATCAGCTGGTTACCACTGCTAAGATGAAAATTGACATTATTGTAATTTGCTTGTGGTCGTGTCAGATGTCTTAGGCACTTTCCAGACATTCTAGAAAGGATGGTCTCTACACCAAGAAGTTCAGTCTAGGGACAACCTGCTGAAGTAGAAAGGGGAATAATAAGTGGGGATTCCTTTTTGTACATGTCCCCATGATTCACTGAAAGTGGGTCTGTAAGAGGGACTTAACTGTGGGCAAGGCATCGGCTTTGCACACAAGCTCATGTATAGAAAATGCACAGAGGCGATTGTGCAAGAACTGGACAAAAAAAGCAGTCGGGTGGGAACACGGTCAGGACTTGCAAAAGAGGGAAGGGAGAAAGTAATAGACATTCTGGTTGATGCATTTTTTTTTTTTTTTTAGTGAAGTCAGAAAGGGTCAGTTGTATGCATTTGATTGCAGTGGGATCATTTGGAAAAGCTGTCAGACTGTGTAAATGCTCAGAATTCATAATCTAGGCTGTACCTTGAAATGTTTCTGATTAAATCTAATCAGCTATGAGGTTTATCTGATTGCACACACGTTTGGGGCACTCTGCATTCTAAAACACTCTTCAGTGCTTTTCCATATGTGTATAAACACAAGCCTATATACATATGCAGACTAGTTTATGCATATATGTATTTAGCAGAACTTTAATAAGATCATATGCTAAAACTGAGTAACTGTGTGATGTTACTGTAACCCTTAGCCTTCCTCACCCATTCCCCCATGGGGGCAGATCCTCAGCTGGTATGGCGTGGATCAGTGGAGCTACGATAAGTTACCAATTGAGGAACTGCCCTATATTTGTTTTCCGCACCCATTGAGTTATATCTATAATTAAACTGCACACTCTGGGAAGAGGAATCATGCCATTTAATTGTACTGTAGAGTGTCAAGCAGATTTTACATTGTATAAAATTAATGCATAATATACATAATAGTCCCAGCCTCATGGAGAGGAGGGTGTTTCACTGATGGCACAAGAAGAATTAATCAACCTGTCATACTGCATGAATTGCATCCAGTGGTGATATGTCCAAAGGATAAATAACTTTAGACTCAAGAGTGCTCTGAAGTTGTTATACTGTGATATCTTCATATGTGATCACTAGACCTACCAGGGTAGGTAAGTTAAAAGAGAAAAAACAAAAGTATTTTAGATTTAACAGAATTTACAAATTGAATAAAGACTATTCAGAGAAAAGGAAGTTATATAATCTCAATTGGTGTACCAAATGTAAATCTTGACTTTGCCAGAATGTGAAACACACAAGCTTTCTTGATAAATGTTCTTTGCCTTCTTAAAAATAGCAAACCAGAGGATGCTATAAACTAAAATAGTTCAGCTGGTTTTATTTTTAATCGTGTGGTCCAAGAAGATTTTTTAAATGATTCTTTTAATACATTTTGTGCATTTAAAATATAAAGAAACAAATAGTCTTGCAAATGTATTGCTATGTGTGAATACAGAGATTAGAAGATTGATACAATAGGTATAATGCACTGGATTAGGAACCCTCTGAAAGATAAACATGACATACTGTGATATTACAGTATAAAATGGGAGAGAAAACATAGGTCTTGCTCTGATAACCACTTAAGCATGTGTGTAACTTTATTCATGTGAGTGGTCCCTTGACCCATTCAATGAGTTAGAAATACCTTTGAGGATCTGGACCTTAATCACATGCATAAAGGTATTTAGGTGGCCTAACTCCCATTGAAATCTATGGGAGTTAAATGCCTTAAAACTTGAGAATCTGGGCTCAGATGTTTGCAGGATTGAGGACCTGGAAAAGGAATGATACCTAAAGAAGGTTATCTTACTCCACAGTGATCAATATCAAGAAGTCACATGACTGGGATAAGCTTGTTAATAAGGACTCGAGCAAATTCAGTCGAAGGTACAAAACAAGCATAATGTTAGAAGCTTGAATGTGGGCAGTCTTGCCTCGTTGTTAGAGCAGGAGACAGGGCTAGTGGTTAGAGCAGGAGTTGGTAATCAGGAATCGGCACCGAAGGTCAGAACTGGAGTCGGGGGCCAGATGCCAGAAATTGGAGCCCCCAGGTCTGGTCTGGGCTATCTGGGCTGAGTCCAAGGCAGGAACAAGCAGGCACAGGAGCTGTCATAGTTGTGGGCAAATGCTCTGAGCAGCCACCAAACTCATACTGCTGATGGGCTTAAGAGCTGGTCAGCTAACTCTTTCTAGCGATCAGGTAGTATAGCCAATCAGGTAGCCTTCTACAGGCCAGGTGTACTTGTTATGTTGCTCTGAGAATGGGTCTGCTGGAGACCCTGATTCCTAGCATTACACCCCCCCCACCACCACCACGTGTGCCACCTTGCAGCCCAGTTTCTCAGGGTACTTCCAATGGAACTCTTGTAGTAGGTCCAGGGCATGGATGTCCTTTACCAGGTCCCAGACTGCTCGTAGGAACTGTAGCCTTCCCAGTCCATCGGGTACTGGATCCTTCCCCTAACTCTAAATCAAGGATTAGATGGACCAAGTACTCTTCCATGGACTGTTATGGGTGATGATGGTGAGTTGGCACGGTCTGGATATGGGTTTTCAGTGGAGGACTTTAAAAATGAGATGTCAAAGACAGGGTGGATCTTCAAGGACTTGGGGTAGCTGTAATCTGAAAGCCACTGTTTCCCCATTTTATACTCTTGAAGGGGGCCAGGTTTGGCAGGTGGGTGGCTTTTTTTTTTCTGCCAGGGTTAGCTTCTGAAAATAAAAGGTATGGGATGAAGTTGGTTGTGGAGGCCCACTTTGGAGACAAAAATGAACCGATGATAAAATTTCAGGCATCTGCCTCAATCGTAAACAGTTTAGTGGAATCGGGGTTGTCAGGGTTCCCTCCCCACTCTGAACTCTAGAGTACAGATGTTGGGACCTGCATGAAAGACCCCCCTAAGCTTATTTCTACCATCTTAGGTTAAAAAAAAACTTTCCCCAAGGCACAAATTCTTCCTTGTCCTTGGACGGTATTGCTGCCACCACCAAGTGAGTTAGACAGATTCAGGAAAAGGACCACGTGGAGTTCCTGTTTCCCCAAAATATCCCCTCCCCCCCAAGCCGCTTCACCCCCTTTCCTGGGGAGGCTTGAGAATAATATAACAACCAAATAAGTAAACAAGGTGAGCACAGACCAGACCCTTGGGTTTTTAGGACACTAAAAACCTATCAGGTTCCTAAACAGAACTTTATAATAAAGTAAAAGAAGCACCTCTGTAAAATCAGGGTGGAAGGTAATTTTACAGGGTAATATTTAAAACACAGGATTTTCCTCTAGGGAAAACTTTAAAGTTACAAAAACAGGAATAAACCTCCCTCTTAGCACAGGGAAAATTCACAAGCTAAAATAAAAGATAATTTAACGTATTTCCTTGCTATTACTTACAATTTTGTAAACTTAGATGCTTATTTCAGGTTGGGTTTTAGGAGATGTTTTTTCCTGCCCTGGTCTCTCTCTGTCCTGGAGAGAACAACAAAGAGAGCACAAACAAAAAAACCTCCCCCCACAGATTTGAAGGGATCTTCCCTTATTGGTCCTTTTGGTCAGGTGCCAACCAGGTTATTTGAGCTTCTTAACCCCTTACAGGTAAAGAAGGGATTTTATGCTACCCTTAGCTGTATGTTTATGACAGGGGTAAATCAGGATGTATGCTGAGGTGAATGCTGTCTTCCGTTGATCAAAGGACAACTGTGCCTCTATGGACCAGGAGAACTGGGCCTCCTTTCACAGGAATGCTATTCTGGGTGCAACCAGGCTAAGGAATAGCATTCCTGTGAAAGGAGGCCCAGTTTTATTAAATTGCCTATAGAAATTGGCAAACCCTAGGAATCTCTGCACCCACATGTCCTTGGGTGCAGCCCAGTTGGATATTGCTGTCACCTTATGCAGGCCTATGGTGAGTTCATCATGCAGGACAATATTTCTCAAGAATTCCACTGTGTCCTTATTGAACTCACATATTTCAAGTTCATGTAGAGATTATTTTGGCAGAGTCTCTGCAAGACAGAGTACACAAGGTGATAGTGGAGGGTCTGACATTTGGAAGAAAAAAGGATGCCATCCAGGTAAATGATGAGGTCCCTGAAGATTTCATTTATGAAATGCTGGAAAGTTGCTGGGGCATTGCATACCCAAAACAGCATTTGACCAAATACTCAAAGTGGCCGGACCTGGTATGGAAGGCAGTCTTTAATTCAGATCCTCAGCAGGTCATAAGCTCCACAGAGCTCCAACTTTTGGGAAGACTTGACAGAGTGGAGTCTTTTGAACAGCTCATTATTAAGTGGTCAGGCATATTGGTTTTGGATTGTAATCTTGTTCAGAGCTTTGAAGTCAACACAAGGCCAGAGGGAGCTGTCTGTCTTTGCCATGAAGAACATCAGGCCTCTTGCTGGGAACTTGGAGGGATAAAAGAATCCCTTCTGCAGGTTTTCCTTAAGATAATTCTAATGTGCCTGTAGCTCAGGTTCAGAGAGAGTAAAGACACCTGAAGGGAATGTCTTCTCCCAGAAGGAGGTTGAGGGGGCAGTCATAGCTGTGCTGGGATGGTGGTGGGGGGGGCCTTCTTTCCTTTGGTTGAACATGCTGGCCTAGTGCTGCTATTTAACAAGAATCCCAGGAGCTGTTGGCGCTGGGGGAGGGGAGGTTGTTGGGGTTGCTTGGGTTGCATTTGCGCCCTCTCTTTGCATCTCTGAATTCTTTGGAGGACTGAGTAAGCCCCAAAAGGATGCTGGTTCTGGGTTGGCTCTTGGGCAAAACAGGAAGTGAAAGCAATTGTGCATATTGACTGCCAGTGGCTGCACTGGTCATAGGTGATGAGCCAGGGGATGCCAAAGACAACTGACAAATATTGTTCACAAAATTAGCCCAAACTGGAAGATTTCTCAGTGATCTCAAAGGGTAGTTACCTCTAGGGGGGCCTATCTAGTGGGGGACCAGACTGGACAAAGGAGTGACCCATCAATGAACTCCACTAAGTCGGAGAGTCCTTTCACTGTGTGGAGGTTGTGTGCTCAGGCGAATGCCAGATCCATGAAATTGCCTGAGGCACCTCAGTCTAGCAGTGCCTCTAGGTTGGTGTTGAACATCACATGGTGCCAGAGACAGTGAGGGAGTTGGAGATGTATTGGATATTGATTACCCATCACTAAGGGTACCAGTAGACAAATGTTGGTGCAGACTGCTCAGGAGAGTGGAAAGGCACCAGTCGAGCCTACATTTTCTCTTCCCCCACCCCTCCCCACTGGATTTCAACATTTCATGCCCTGGGTATAGATTAGACCTCGACAGCCTAGCTTGATGCAGAGCATCCTGGTTCCCCACAGTGTAGGCATAGGCCCCGATACCAAACATCAATTCTTCTCTGTCAGAGGTAAGGCCAGACCTGATCAACTTGCATTGGTTCAGGCAGTGGAGAAGGGATTGGTGATGGGAGGGGCTGGAGCCAGCAGACCTGGTGGGAGCTGAGAGGACCATCTTTTTTCTCAGTGTTGTTCAGTCAGATAATCCATCTTGATTCCTAGGTTGGCCAAGGCATCCAGGTAAGATGGGGATTCTGCCCTTGTCAGTTCATCTTTAAGAAAGCTTCTCTCTCACCAATAGAAGTTGGTTCAATAAAAGATCTCACCACTTTTTGTATCTTTATATCATTTAGGCTGAGCTGGAAATGATAATGCTGGGCATCATCATTCCGCTTGGTGACTACTACCAAGAGCTGGAACTCTACTACATATTTTAGCATCTTGCCACAGCACTTGAAGCGAGGCTGCAGCCATATGCTCATGACTCGAATATCAAAGATTGCTGCCTTAGCTCAAAGAGAGTTCTCAAATTGTCCCAAGTGGATTTGACTTTTCCAGGAGCGGAGATGCCCAATCCAGAGCTTCCCCAGTAAACAGGCTGATGCTCAATCCCATTCATACTCGGTCAGTGGAGTATGACTGAGGGTGTAGCAGAAATAGGAGTCGATACTAATTTAGGAACCCAAAAAAAATGTCACAACCGCCATAGAACTCCTCAGGCAGAGGGTTGCAGGGAGCAAAGGTTGGAGCTGAAGGATGGTACAGCTTGAGCTTGGAGAACCTTGCTTTGCACCAGCAAGGTAGCAACCTCTAGGGCTGTATGTTGTTTGTAGAGCTCAGCTTTGTATCTGGCTTCAATCAACTAAACAAAAATTACAATTTTAATACTGACATATAGAGCTAATTTAGCACAGGTGTATGTACTAAATGAAAAGGTGAATAATGGTGGTGGTAATGCTAACAGTATAAGTAGGGAATTTTATCCCTACAGGGATGTTATAGTATACGAAGGCAAGGAGGATACAAGCCCCTTAACACATATCAAAGAGGAAAAGACTTTCCACAGACTTTGATTTTCTTGACAAATAAGTTTTTTTTTTCAAAAGAATGCAAAACCATCAAAAGCCACCAGTGCTGGCCAGAATAATCAGTAGTGCCAGCATCAAACACCAAGAGAGATGAATTGTATTGGTGGCTACTGGATGAGTTTTTTAGTTTAGATTATGTGCCACCAATACTCTGTCACACGGGTTGCTTTCAGAAATACACAAGCAAGTCAAATTTGGCACATCAATTTTTTTGAACTCAGGGAAGAAAAAAGACTCTAAATCTGATCAAAAAGCATCATGTTCACCTGCTTCTATAGTTACCACAGCAAACATGTCCTCCAGCAATTGGTTCTGTTGCATTGTTTCCTTGAGAAAAACACACAAGAAAACTTCATAAAATCGAAACATTGGAGAGAGCAACCAATCTAGGGGAGACAGCATTTCAAAGAGAAAATGATGACATGTTGCTCAGAATATCTGTGGAAGACTTGGTTGCTAAGGATGCAGTTTATCACTCAACATGCCTTTCTTCCTACTTGAGTAAAACAAATCTTAATGCAATACCATCTGGTTGCACTGCAACAATACAGTCACCATATGGCATTGCATTTTTGTCAACTGATTGAAGAGAGAGAGTGATCTTATGTACAACAAGAAAGCTTGTCTCCTGTCCAAGCTATTCCAAAGATAGAAAGCTCTACTTCCCTCAGACGTAGACACTTCAAGCTATTCCAATAGCAAATTGCAGGCAAGATTAGACCAAACACTATGGTTCTGCAATTTCATTCCACACGCAGCATGGACAAGGCAATTCCACACATTCTGTGAATTGGCTGCTGAGTACTTTAGACAGCTCCTACAGGGATTTGACACAGCTAATTCTGTAATCGAAGTCTTTGACAGGTATGACAAAAGTCACTCCGTGAAAACTGCAGAAAGACCGTGCTAGACAGGATCTAAGGTTGGAGGCAAGAAATGCCAGGGGATAGATGGATGCCTTGTGTCTCCAGGGAAAAAGTTGCCAAACGTGGCATCCAACAAGTAAAATTCCTCTGAATATAAGATTCAAAATACACCTGCAAGTGTAGAGCACACCCCATACAAACCACTGTGCTGGAGGCTTTTCCAATGGTGAATTAGCAAAGTGCATCATCAGTAGAGGTGTTTAAGAAATCTAAGACTGGTACAGTACTCAAGAAGCAGACCCAAGGATGCCTCTGCATGCCCTATGTGCCAAATATGGTTTTTGGGTCTCTTGGTGTTTTGGTCCAATTGCTTGCTGTTCATTACTTTTCAAAAATGAAACACACAGATAATATGTTAAGTGTCACTTCATACCGGTGCATCCATTTTGTAACGCACGTACTCCTGACTTCTGTAACACACATCTTCCTGTACACACATTAACAGGATATGACTGTCATCCCTCTTTGGTAGTTGGGGGAAATGTTTAATGTTGTGTGATGGGGTGTACAAGCCCCACACTGGTGAACTAAGTGTTAAAGATCAGCTCTGAGACCAGAAGGCCCCGCCCAGCCACACCTGCTGGGTATGCTCACATTGGAGGCTGAACTCAAGAGGGAGCAGCTCAGCTCAGCCTGGGTGGACTGAGCAAGGTAGCAGTTGTACAATGCAAACTCCTGCAGAGAAGCTGCCACGGCTCCATGCAGTTGAGACCAGGCCCCACTGCCAAGCTGCCCCAGGACCTTCACCCCAGAGGCTGGGAACAATGGTCTGAACCTGACAGAGGAAGACCTTCTGGAGCATTGTCAAGGTTCCTTCCCCACTCTGAACTCTAGGGTACAGATGTGGGGACCTGCATGAAAACCTCCTAAGCTTACTTTTACCAGCTTAGGTTAAAACTTCCCCAAGGTACAAACTATTTTACTCTTTGCCCTTGGACTTCCACTGCCACCACCAAATGTTTATCTTGGTTTATTTATTAGGAAAGCATTGTTTGGAAATGTCTTTCCCCCCAAAATCCTCCCAACCCTTGCACCCCACTTCCTGGGGAAAGTTTGGTAAAAATCCTCACCAATTTGCATAGGTTTGCACAGCCCCAAACCCTTGGATCTTAAGAACAATGAAAAAGTATTCAGTTTCTGAAAAGAAGGATTTTAATAGAAGTAAAAAAGAATCACCTCTGTAAAATCAGGATGGTAAATACCTGACAGGGTAATTAGAGTCAAAACATAGAGAATCCCTCTAGGCAAAACCTTAAGTTACAAAAAGACACACAGATAGGAATATCCATTCTATTCAGCACAGCTTAATTTCTCAGCCATTTAAAGAAATCATAATCTAATGCATATCTAGCTAGATTACTTATTAAATTCTAAGACTCCATTCCTGTTCTGTCCCCGGCAAAAGCATGACACAGACCCTTTGTTTTTCTCCCTCCTCCCAGCTTTTGAAAGTATCTTGTCTCCTCATTGGTCATTTTGGTCAGGTGCCAGCGAGGTTATCCTAGCTTCTGAACCCTTTACAGGTGAAAGGATTTTTCCTCTGGCCAGGAGGGATTTTAAAGGTGTTTACCCTTCCCTTTATATTTATGACAAGCATGATCAGAGAACTCCAGGTGGGATCCAGAAACAGAGCAGTGACACTGATCGAGAAATTGAAGTTGCGGTAAATAGGGGCCCAGGGAACAGGCCTCAGGGCACCTGGCCCCAGGCCACATATCAAAGCTATTATTCACAGCATCCTGGGTTGGAACTCGGTCGAACAGGGCGGGCCCAGGTTTCCCTTCCCTGCCATTGCCTATCACTGCGGGGCAATACGGCCACTGGTTCTTGCTGCTGGGTGGTGCTGCCAGGTTCTCACTTCAACACCCCAACACATTGTCAAAACAAAGGGAGCTTGTCACTTTTAAGACCTTGACAAATTGGGGAAGAGTGACAGATGAGCCACAATTTCTGCAACAAGGAAGTTGGTAGCAGTGCTGTATAACCAAAATGAGAGAGAAACTGACACCCACAGAAACCTGGATTGCTGATGCCTAAATCTAACCATCAAAAAGGTCAAGCCATTAGCCAAACTCCCACCATGTGAGGACAGTTTTGAAGAACATGTCAAAAGAGCATCTTGCCAAAGATTTGGATTCCTTTGCACATAGGCAAACCAGATATTGGATCACCATTGCAACATGGATAGAAAAATGTGGATGACTAACTACTTCCTGTATTCTTCAAGGGTCCAATGGCATGAGAGCTTCTACATTATCTTATTTATGCCTGTACCAGTAGGGGTCACTGCACAATCAACTGTCTTTAGCCAGAACAATCTTCCTGGCACAGAACTTTGAACATGCCAAAAAAAGGAAGACTGTGGTAACCCATGTTCTCTCAACAGAGATTATAATGATGAACAAGATGTTGACTAGACATGTCCTACCAGCTCTTACATTTCAATTATAGCTGTACACATTTATTAGTAGATTTTGTTTTACCCTTTAAATTGTCATTGTGATGCTCTGAGGTCACAAAGAAATCCAGTTTTATGTCTTGAAATAATAGTCATTTAACATGCAAATATTTCAAAATGATGATTTTCACATATTGATGGGATCATTGTTTATCCCTGTTTCTATAGTAACAGCAGACTTGATAGCTCCATATCATACCCCATCTTAAAGTAGACATAATAAGCTTTCCAAAGAATTTTGATGTGCATGTATGTATAGAGGGTACGTTAATTTGACCAAATCCTCACATTATGCTTTTGCAGGTCCTGCACTACTTGTAGTGCTCTACAGCATCTCATTGCCACTGCCCCACTCACCAGGTGAAGCCAAAAGAAACAACCTAAAAGAGGCCAAAAAAGTCCTGTATTTTCCCTTTCAACTTCCCTCCCTACCCTATAGGACTAATGAGGGTATGAATAACCTCATAAAAGGGTACAACACTTGTCCCCTAGTAGAAAACTGTTTGTGTCCTATTTTAAGAGTACATTTATTGACCGTGTAAATTGGCCAGGGTTTTATGTGGTGTAAAGTATAGTCCAATCTGGTCACAGGTATGTAATGTCTTGGTCTAATCCAGAACAATGTATTTAAATATTGTTAATCCCCATAGATTAATGTTGGATGCTGTCTTGATCTTCCACTTTGACAGTAGGAATACAAACTACTAGTATAGGTTGCTTATAGTGCAAAGTTGATATGCTAGATGTTGTAAAAGTTAATAACAAAGGCTACAAACCCGTGAACACTTGCATATGTGAGTAACTTTACTCGCACAGGTGTCCATAGAAATCAATGGGAAGTCTCAAGTGGGTAAGATGATTTGCACCTGTAAGTGTTTGCAGATTTGGAACCTGTTTGTTTGTACTAGGGTCCTTTTCCAAAATAGGGTTACAGAGATGGACCAATGAGTAAAGGATGAAGTTTGGCAAAGCTCTTAATTATATTTTTCATCTACAATACTAGTTAATCAACATTTCAATTTTTTTAAAGAAAGGAAGCTTTCTCTATCTTAAGAGAACCAGTGTTCTCCTGAGGGATAGAACCCCACACTAGTGGTTGCCCTATATTCAGTCTACTGCAATCACTTTTTAGAAGTTTTTTCTCCCGATTCTTTTGTCTCCACATTTGTTCTTTATTCTGTCAGCCTTCCCTTCTTCATATACTTCTTTTCTGTCTCTCCTAAGAAGAGCAAGAACCCAATGCCATTCCATTTTGAGTCAAACATTCAAACCCATGATGTTTAAGTGGGTTTGAATTTGAGAAATGGGTCACACTCAACAGTAAGCCAAGCCAATATTCCCCAAAGACATGGCAGTAACACAAGATCAACAAAGGTATCCAACACCAGCCTCTGCAGAGAGGACTTTGCAAAACCGCTGGCCAGAGCCCTGGCAACTGAATGAGCCAGGTGTTGATCTGGCATCACTCTCTGCTATAAGGACCAGGCATGCCCATGCTGCATGTAATTGCTTTGTGTGAATGTGATGAAACCGAACAAAGTCAGATTTAGAATTAAGGTAATATCTGTTTTCTGATATCCCTGCCCATCATTATCGTATGTGAGCACCTCTCTAGAGAAAATTAAAATAGGTCAGTGTTTAAATTTCCTCCCCTTATAGAGCTATGGGTTTGCTTGCTTGTTCTTCATTTCCCTTTTTTCTTTTATCACTCGTCTTCTTTCTTTAGAATATCCCAAACAAACCAACCAGCGCTGAATCCTGCCAACCCAGCTCCTTCACAATCTGATTCACCGAGGGAACCAAAAACACAGCATTTAATCACATCCATTCTCTGTTTAGTAGTTACACTCATCAGAGCAGGAGAAAGGAAACAATACTATATGACTACATTCACTCTGCTCAAATAACACACACATGCAACAAGCAAGATCTTATATTTGTTTGCATGATATACCTATGAATAACAAACAACTACAAAATAATCTGTTCAGGAACATTTTTGTGAGCAGAAAAAGGGTGAAATTCATCAGATAAGTTGTTCACTTTGGATAGTTCGTTCAACTGTAGTAAACTGGTGACAAACTAAATTCCTGTCTTGTATAACCATCTCTGTCTCTCATCTTCAGCTAATGTGGAGTTTACTGACATGTACATGTCATAAGGCCAGTTGAGAAAAATTGAAATAGATTACTTTGCAGCAGGAATGCTCAGTAAATATCCTTTTCAAATGTTCTTCTTTCAGTCTATTGTCTTTCTATAATTGTCTCATACTTTCTCTTTATTTTTTGGTAGACAGGTCTTTTTAATATTAAACCAAACGGTGTATATGGGGAGTGGGAATGCTTTGCTTCCAGTGTACTGAATAATTTTAAATATTCCGTAATGTGCTATACAGTTTAATTATGTTGCATCATCTAAGATTTAGAAAAATACTCTAGGGAAATCTGTCACTGGAAAAAAAGGTTAACTAGTAGAAGTGCCATGTGACTCGGATAAGTGATCATGAGATTGGGAAGGGATGAACTGCAGTTGCCTTATATAAAGTCAGGAAATAAGGCATAATACTTTAGTAGAAAATCCTGGAGAGAATAAATGAATGATTTAGCATAGCATCACACTGATCTTCAGTGTTCACATCTGAACAAATAGAACACTTAGTGTATACAATAGAAATGTACTAATCAATATTTTTCTTTCCATCTCTAGCTATCGTTCAAAGCGCTTACACTTTTTTATAAGGGAATCTTCTCTCTCTCTCTCACGCCATTTTTGGAACAAATATTTGATTGAATTACAAGTAAATAAATCAATTTTACATTTAACATGATGAGCCAGCGAGACATAATCTAAAACCTCTTATTTTAATAAAGGCACTTTGTGTACTGCAGTTAAAGAACTGCCAAACTTGGACTGATTACTGCTGGAGGATCATCACAATTTTAAACTTACCACTATTTTGATTCTAAAAAGACTTTGAGCTTGTCTGCATAGTGCATTAATCTGCACAAGAGGGGTGTAAATTCCTGTTACCACGAGTACATTGTTCACTGACTGGCCCATGTGAACCCTGTAGCTTTGCACTGAAAGTTCCTTAGTTGCACTGAATCCACTGTAGACAAGCACCTTGACACCTTAGCTGCCCCAGGTTGCTCTCTGGCCATCCTTCCTACTCTGAATAGATTCCCAGTGCCTGTTCTGACTGGTAGCTCAATGAATTTGCCATCATCTTTGGCATTTATCTAAATTCAGATCACTTCCTGGCAATATCACTCCCATTATGGATAAAACAATATACATAGTCCACTTGCATGTTGGTGGTAATATTTGCCCTTCCACTATGTAGAAAGGGCCATGGATGTAATTTAATTAGGTCAGCAAAAATCTCGCTGCTTTAAATAGATCCTATTAGTTTGTGGACCCTGAGGATTTCTATTAATCTAAGATTGTTAGGAAGCAGTAAGCAGAGCAGTGAGAGGTACTACAAGGAAATGTGCACAGTGCATCTGACAAGTGCTGGATGCTTTGAGTCAATCAACTGATTATATCCAATCCAATTGCCATTAGATAGGCTGCCAGGTCAACACCACCCTGACCTGTGAACACAGGTTTTTTTCTTAGATTCCAAAGCCAGAAGGGACCACTGTGATCCTCTAGTCTGGCCTCCTCTGTAACACAGGCTATGGAACTGCCCCCAAATAATTCCTAAATCATCTCTTAGAGAAACATCCAATCTTGATTTAAAAATTTCCAGTGATGAAGAATCCATCACAACCCTTGGTAAATTGTTCCAGTGGTTGAATGGTTCCTCTGAATAGATTGGCTAGTGGTAATTAATGGCACTGGTATTACATCTATCTGAACTGACTGAATCCCTTGGTTCAGCAAATGTGGGCTGCAACTATTTTCTATTTCCAATCTGAAAGGCCACAAGAACTGCCTCTATTGGGATTCTGTTGGCACTTCTGGTCAGTTGTGGCTGTAGGCAAAAATGTTAGAAATATAATTTAATTAGTGTCTTACCTCCAATACTGCTTGCTTTTTTTGGTAGTGGCTCTGTTCTCCTTCCCCCTTACTCTTCTCAAGTGTTAGCATTCTTTATTTAGTTATTGTAGGAAAATCGATAAAATTAGATGGCAAAGCCAAATGCAACTAGACACACTGGTTGAAATTCTGCTTCCACTGAGCTCTGGCGGTGGTTTGCCATTGGCTTCGATGGGGCAGGATTTCACTCCATGTTTTTATGTATGCCCTTTGTCTTCAACAGAGAAGGAATACAAAAGGAAAAAAGTGTGTGGGAGGGGAGGGGGGGAAATGTTAGTTGAATTTTCTCAAACCTCCAGAAATTTTCAATTTGGGTTGGGTTCCAATTCTGGGGGAAGGCAGGGCAAGGGGAAGGATGTTCTTATTATATTTCAACCAGTTCACCTACTCCTAAATGCAACTAGACTGAGTAGCATGCAACATTATGTAAGGTGTTTCAATTCAACCTCCACATGAACTAAAATGGGCTTATGTGTAAAGTGTAAGTGGCCTGAGGTGCCTGTCAGCTAGAGAAGAGCAATAATCTCTACGTGCCACACTGCCTATTTGTTAGGAGAGTTTCATCATTCCCTGCTCTAGTTCCTAAATAGCTTTGTGTAAATCTGTAGCCTGGAACAGCATGCAAAGAGTCTATCTCAATAACTGTGTTAGTGCACCATATAAAACTTTCTTGCTGATTAAACTAGTAGACTGAAAAGTCTCAAAGGATCCATTTCAGTTTACTGGGTAAATAAGCTATTAAAAGCTCTTTATATGTATTTACTCCCTAGAGTATTGGATGAATATCATTTATACCATAATCACCTATACTGTAGCTGAAAATACGATCTTAGTTTCTATTATGTATCTTAAGCAAAATCAAACAACCATGAAAAAAGTGACCTTGGTGGAAACTAAGCCACATGGAGGGCAGAACTTGGCCCTAAATTGTAAACTCTAACAACAGAATTATGCTTATAGTAATGCACACTCCTACTGGAAAGTTCCTACAATATCTGACTTTATATTTCCAAAGGCACATATAGTTGGAGATTTTACAACATAGATGGGCATCAACTGAAATATATCTGTAGAAATATTAAATTCCTCAGATTAAAATGCAGTTGTACTCTGAAAATTGGCTATGTAAAAATGTCACCTTGTTAAAAAGACAAGGTAGGTGAGGTCCAATCTTTTATTGGACCAACTTCTGTTGGTGAGAAAGACCAGCTTTTTGAACTTACACAGAGCTCTGTGTAAAATGTCCAACTATAAGTGCTTATGGAAGTGCAATATCTGACTTTATAGGAACAGTGGTAATGCATACTCAGATATTGGAAGCATAATTCAGTTATTAGCATTTACAATTTAGGGCCAAGTTCAGCCCTTTGTGTAGTTTAGTTTCCACCATGGTCACTTTTTTCATGATTATTTGATTTTGAGCTCTGTGTAAGCTCCAACACTTGTCTCTCCCACCAAGAGAAGTTGTTCCAATAAAAGATGTGACTTCTCAACTTGTCTCTAATATCTAGCATGGCTACAAAGACGCTACGTACCTTTTTAAACAGGCCCACATTTAGTGTTTGTTTTGAATCATAAAAGATGAGTTTTGTGGCAATAGTGGTTTTTTTTACATTGTTCACAAACAGAATTGTTCAATAAGGTCCAGTTAGTCATCCCTGTGCAAACCCAATGAAGTGAAGCAGTGTGACATACTGTACGCAATGTGATATCCTGTTCACCACTTTTAGATAGTTATATTTTGTACAAAGTATGCCATGTGAGGTGGTATTTGACAACTCGTAGTCTACTGAACATCATTGCCCTGTTAAAATGCATGTATCAACATTGTACGTGGAGCTATGAGATTTTACTATATGATTGTTATTGAAATATGATGTAGTTCTGGGTAATGCACTCAGACCATTTTCTCAAAGGCACCTTACTCGCATGCCAGCCAGGTGCCAAAAAATTAATTGGAGATTCTCCAGCAGGAGAGTTGGAAATAAGAAACTTACAATTCACCTGCAAGACTTTTTCCAAGGGATCCGACTATAAAACAGGAGAGTGACTGACCTCCTCGTCATTTCTCCTCCTCCATCTCTACTCCTGTCAGTAAGATCGCTTGAAAAACATCATTGAAATGGGGGGGAGTGGTCCTGGCCTGGAGGTTTTTTTTCCAGACTGTTGAAAGCGTTTGGGTGAGAGAAACCTTTTTTGCTTTTAAATTTATTAGCCATGGTAAAGTTTAGGAATTAGCTTGCGTGTTTATCTTTTTATTTCATTTGTAACCAACTCTGACTTTTATACCCTATCACTTGCAAACCACTTACAATCTCTTCTCTGAGTTAATAAACTTGTTTCTTGTTTTATTTAAACCAGTGTGTTTGGTTGAAGTGCTTGGGAGGCCTCCACTTGAGACAACTAGGCTGGTGCATGTTCTTCACCCTTTGTTGGAATGACTGAGTAATTTATGAGCTTGTACAGTCCAGTGGGCTACTGAACAGTACAAGACACATATTTCTGGGGGGCAGAACTACTGGGACTGAGGAATATGTAGGTGTCCCCCTGTTTTTATTTATGCATGGCTGGGCATAGCATTCATGTAGTCTGCTGGGAGTTACTTTGCAAGCTGGATGCTTTCCACCTCATGCCTCATCTGTAATAAAGGATCTGCAGACTAAATTAGGCCCTCAACTACCTCTATGCAACCCTATTGTCTTCAGATTATTCCCTTAGTGACACCTACCTGTGACATTACTGAGCGTACAACCTGAACTGCTGAACTCCCCTGAACTCTCCATCCTAGGGTGCCTTTTACACTGCTTTCTTGTGAACAGCTAACCCTTCCAGGCTGTGTTCACTCACAGCCACCAGCATGCAAAGTAACTCCCAACTGAGTACATGAATGATGCTAACACAAGAAGTACCATTTTATTCATTCTATCTGATGTCCATTATAGCTGGTTCATGATTTAAATATATCACATTTAAATCCACATACCTTAAGTCTTTGTTGATGGGAAGCTAGCATATTCTATTCAGTCTCTGAACCCGGGTCCCATTCCATCTTTAATTTCTGCAAAGTTTGTGTATTTAAGGATCTGACCTTGAGTCTTAATGCAGGAAAAACTCCCATTGACTTATGATTATTGAATGATGTTCTACACCAGAATTATTTATTTTTCTCTCATATATTAGATGTTATATGGAGGCCGGAGGCCTTTCAACAGAAAAGATAAGGACCAAAACAATTTGTCACGTTTTGTAAGTAATCTTAAATCTGGCGTTTTCTAACTCTTGAGCACTTACTTTACAATCTTCACAATCCTTTGATGTAGTTTCTTTGTAATAACTTAAGATTGTATTTCTCCCTAGTGAACTATACAAATTTTTTCATTGTATGATTATTCCAAACTGTCTTTTGCAAGTGACTTTATCCTTTCTCTAACTCCTTTAGATACTTGTTTCTTTTATTAAACAGGTGATTGCATTTTTAGAAGCTGCTTATGCCTTTCTAGCTTCCTAGTGGGCAGTCTGCACATTGACTGACCCTATACGAATGTCAAAGCAGGATTTTAATGAACAGTCTTGTATTTATTTATTTGTATTACAGTAGTGCCTAGAGGTCCCAAATGAGGTGCAAGCCTCTCTGTGAAAAGTGCCATATAAAGATATAGTCCCTGACCCACTTAAATATACAAAACAGAGGAGTGAAGTAACTTGCACATAGTCATACAGCAGGTCACTGGCAGAGCTTAGATTAGAACCTAAATTTACTCCCCCCTCGTCCCCCATCCAGTGCTGTGTTCACTATAATAGGCTGCCCCCCTTGTTTGCACTATATTTTGGTTTTTAAAAATGGATGTATTCATCCTCTGTCTTGGAATTCTGGATATATTAATACCAAGCGTGGTAAGATTTCCAGTGACAAGCTTACGGAGGTCCCCTATGCATTATTTCTTGCATCTTCTAGCATAATGCACCACGCAATCAGATTAGGAGAAAAAAAGTTGTGTTTTTTGTTTGTTTGATCTGCTAAGAAATCTGACCTACAATGCCTCCATCAACTTATTGTGGGTCAATCACTATGTGAATCTACCTAAACTTAATCAAAAGATCTGTAAAAATGCACTTCATCAAATAAGGATAACCATATGAAAACCAGGCATCTCCTCCTCACCGTTTAGTGTGCTATTTTAGTTTAAAGTTTGAAATAAAATAAGAAACCTCTATATCCTGGCTAGTGTAATGGGGTGCTGGCCATGATCAGTGCTCCCACAATACAAATAAATAATAAGAAAAAACTTACATAGGGAAAGACCATTTGTAAAAAATGCATTGTAGAATTGTGGAGGTCAAGGATAAAAGATCCATCCACTGTCCATAAAATTGAAATATGAAAATGCTAATAGCAATAGAGAGACAAAATAAGGAAGTGACCTTGCAGCTTACTGCTCAGGGCAAATGTGTGGTGTTAAATTCCATATTTGTGCTTGACAGTAAACTTTCATGTACTCAGTAA
Organism: Lepidochelys olivacea; assembly: GCF_965140295.1. NCBI lineage: Eukaryota > Metazoa > Chordata > Testudines > Cheloniidae > Lepidochelys > Lepidochelys olivacea. The sequence goes on along the minus strand of NC_140412.1, from coordinate 171,498,973 downwards.
TTTAATGGTGATATTAAATAGAGAATTAAAATGATCACACAGCAGATTGAAGGGTTAGACATTTATTAGGACCTAATCCAAAACCTGTTGAAGTAAATGGGAGTCTTTCCATTGACTTCAGTGAGCTATGGATCAGGTCCTAATGCAGTAGTGTTTTCAAGCAAGGTTTGATCCCTTTTGATAGGTTTGTATAATGGTGCCATATTTTTTCCTATATTTATTTTTTGTAAAAAATTTTCATATTTATTATTTTACAGTAGTGCCTAGAGGCCTTGGCTAAGATTGGGTCCCCACTGCAATAGATGCTGTACACAGTAAGAAAATTCCTGACCTCCTGAGTTTAAGGAGTTTACGTTCTAAGACCCCAGTCCTCACTCGTGCTTAGTTTTATACTTCATGAATAGCCCTATTTACTTCAAGGTGACTAGTCAACATGTGTGAAGTTAACAATGTGCATACACCATTGCAGGATTGTGGCCTAAAAAATTAGAAGTAAACATTATTACTATTAGACAGATGGGAAACTGAGGCACAGACAAATTAAATGATCTGCCCGAAGTCACAAGGTAGTCTGTACCAGAGCTAGGATGGAACCCAGATCTCCTCCACTCCTGTTCGACACCTAAACCACAAGATCTCTATCTTTGCTGTCTCTTGTAATGGCAGGAGTCTATGTACCTCTGATGCACTACTAAAATAGCCCTCATAACTGTAGGATATAATCTATATTTGTGTGTACAGCAGACAGTGTTGGCCAAAAAAATGAAAAGAGTGATCTTATTTATTTTTGCCATTGACTTGCCAAAATCTAACTATATATTAAGCAATTGCTGGAAACAGAGTTTAGAATTATCAAAATTTTGTACCAAAAATGAAAAGGATTCTTAAAGTTTAAAGGAAAATAAAATGCATAGTGAAGCATGTGCTTCTAGGTATTTCATGATGTACGCATTCTTCAAATTATGTTTAGAGGAAAAAATCTTTGAACTCTGACATGTTAATTTCATCTTCATTTGTAGGAGAATTTATATATTTGGGCCTGGGTATGAGTTGTAATTTTGAAAATGAGAGCCTGAAAATAATGGCTTAGGGTCAAATTTTCAAATTGAGGGTTCTGGGCACTTTGCAGAATCAAGCTTATAAGGGTCAAATTTTCAGAAGCAAGTCAATGATTAAAATCCCTAAACAGAGTCATTTTAAGGGATTGTCTAAGCTACATGGTTTTGGTTTTTTTTTTTAAACCTTGCATTAATTGACTGCTGAGTAACTCATGGTAGTTAACATGTTTGTAAAGGTTAGAGTGGACCCTCTAACCACTTGATTCAGGATACATGTAAACCACAAATGTCTGTAGCCTGGTTCAAACCTTTCAGGGGTATTCAAAGTAGCCTTCACAGATGTATTAAATACTGCAAATAACTTGGCAATAGAGCTGGTCAGGCATTTTTTCAATAAAATTTGTTGAAACAAACTTTTCACAAAAACATATTGGTTTTGACTAAACTTTCTCAGGTCTGGAGAAGGGGAAAGAGAGAGAGAGAGAGAGAGAGAGAGAGTGTTCAGTGACTATGGGGTTAGCCTAGGATTTGGGAGATGCATGTTCAAGTCCCTGCTTGTCTACCTCACGCAGAAAAGGGACTTTAGCCTGGGTTTCCGACATCCTAAGTGAAGGCTCTCAACCTTTCCAGACTACTATACCCCTTTCAAGAGTCTGATTTATCTTGAGTACCCCCAAGTTTCACCTGACTTAAACACTTACAAAATCAGACATAAAAATACAAAAGTGTCACAACACACTATTACTGACAAATTGCTTACTTTCTCATTTTTACCACATAATTATAAAATAAATCAATTTGAATCTAAATATTGTACCTACAATTCAGTGTATAGTATATAGAGCAGTATAAATAAATCATGGTCTATGACATTTTAGTTTGTACTGACTTCGCTAATGCTTTTTATGTAGCCTGTTGTAAAAGTAGGCAAATATCTAGATGAGTTGATGTGCCCCCTGGAAGACCTCTGCATACTACCAGGGGTACATGTACCCCTGATTTAGAACGACTAGCCTATTGGCCATGATGGGACTGGGAACTCTCTCACACACACTTATGTATTTTTATTGGGGAGGGGGGGAATCACTACATTGAATTCTTGATTTACAGCCAGCCCTATCTGGCAATCAATTAACTTGAAGTAAAAAAAAATTCTAGTGTAGACCAAATAGCTACAGTTGTTGACTAAAGTCAAGTGTTGAAGGTACTCAACACCTCATAGATGTAAGCTTCTCCATACCCAGATCTGCAATCCTATTAACTAAGCTGTGCTTTCAGGAGAGACTGGTAATGGTGTGATAGTACTGATGTAGATCATGTACCTGTGACCACCACACTCATTTCTAATTGTGACCCACACCAAACTGGAACAGGATTCCCCAGAATCTTAAAAACAAAGAAATCTAGAGCAGATTCCAATTTAAGAGTCTGCAGGTTCCTTGGATTAGGAGCAGCTGATTATTTTTACACTCTGAGTCCTTGAAAGATAAAGACTATGTGCAATACTACAATGGCTAATCTGCCTGACATGTCGATTAAGGTGAGTCAGTCACCCCAGGAGTTAATTGCTGAAAACTGTGGAGAGGTTGATTAGCATAAGTACTGAGAAACTGCTGCTGTCCATTGCAATAAAAGGGGTATCCTTTAGTGCTACTGACAGGTTTCAGAGTAGCAACCCTGTTAGTCTGTATTCACAAAACGAAAAGGAGGCCTTGTGGCACCTTAGAGACTAACAAATTTATTTGAGCATAAGCTTTCGTGAGCTACCGTAGCTCACGAAAGCTTATGCTCAAATAATTGGTTAGTCTCTAAGGTGCCACAAGTCCTCCTTTTCTTTTAGTGCTACTGTTGCTTTCTACATGGTGCCTCCTGTCTGAAGCCTGATTACAAAGCCTCCAGGATGTTGGCAGATGTAGTGTTGGAGCTTGATAGTTACTCTGGCAATAGGAGATGGACCAAAACCAGAGATATTTATCCAACCTATATTGAGAGGGTGGTTCAGATAAATGGGACTTGAATCCAAACTACCCCTGACTGAAAAAGTTTTGTAAAGCCATTCTGTTTTTGCTGATTATAATGTTTTCAGCCCTACTGAAAGCAAGGAATAGCAGTAATTTCATAAGACACTTGATCATCTGAGATTATTTTTTTTAACCCAGTTTTTCAGACTAATAGAGTGCTAGGAGCCTAGAGCTGACCATACACCCTGGTCACTAAGGTACTAGCTATTTCCTCCTGGAGTGGACTTAACTGGGAGATGGGTGCTTAGTGGCAACTAATCAGGAGATGGATGAACTAATGAAAGCAATCAACTCATCAGCTGGGAACAGCTAAAGGACAAGGAGGCAGTACAAGGAAGAAGGCTGGTAGCAGCTAAGGGAGACAGCATCTCAATATGAGGAGAGCTTTCTCCAGAGTAGGTAAGGGGGAAGTTTACTTCTAATTGTATGGTGCTGCACAAGGCTATACTGGTGGAAGGGACCCAATAAATAACACACTGGTGTTTATCAACTTGAAAGCATTGAGCCTCTTTTTGCTGGCACAAAGGGCAGAGAAGGGAGCCTGTCATACAGACCCAAGAGAGTGGTGCAGAGAAACATTTGAATGTCTGAGACCAATGCCGTCGAAACTCACAAAGTTAGACCTTCATAACTAAAGTACAATATTTCCGAGAAAGGAGGTTCTCTCTAAATGCCATCTAGATTATTAGTGTAAGAAAGGTGGGTGAGGAAGAAACTGGGAAGGCTCCTTGAGCTTTTAGGCATGTAGGAGGAAGTTTATGCTAAGCAAATGTGTCATTAATATTTAATAAATATATCCCATCCATCTCATTATTTCTAGCTTCATGAAATGAAGCTAATCATAGCTCTGTATGCTTTGGCTGGCAAAATGCCCCCCTCGTTCCTACTCATTCTGTTTATGAGTATATGACTGACACAATCTGGGGTGCAGCAAAATGCGATGTTCAAGAGAAACTCCTACCCCCTCTCCACAATTAATAGTAAAAGCCCATTAAGCCAGTTGTGACTTGAACATGAATTTATTGTCTGCTCTGAAGACTTTGCAGTTTGCATTGATGTTTCCATGGGGAAACAATGGCTCAATTTAAGAGAAACTTTCATGCCACTACTACTGCATGATGAAAGCATTGGGACAGCAGCTCACCACAGAGGTGCCTTTATCATGGCACTATGTAGGTCAATGGCTTGTTTTTGACAGTCGATGACTCCCAGGGGGTATAAGACATCTCTGTGTTTTGTACTTATGAGAGAAATTGTTTATACATTCTAGAGCTTCCATGTCTGTAGGGTTAAGGAAGTGGACAAAGTATCCAATGCCGAAAGCATCCAAGCTGTAATGTTTATCTCTTTTTCAGAGCTTGAGGTTTCCTTTGCATTTTAACTTGTCTGCAAGTGCATTTATCAAGCCAGGCTTCTCCAAAAAGACAAACACAAGCTTTGTATGTATAGAGTCAAGTCAAAGACATAACACCTATAAAAATAAGAGAGACATAAAATGATCAGACCTGATTTCTCTTGTACCTAGCATGGATTCTCAAGAGCTGACAAGATACAAAGAATCTACCCTGTGCAACAGCCAGGGACCATCACAATTTCTGTATTACTCTGTGGCTCCATAAAGGGCAGGTAGAAGACAGGGCTGCTGAGAAGGGAAGTGCATGCCACCATCCAAGAGCTTACTCAGGTGGGGTTTTCATCGCTTCTTTGGGGAGAAAATCTAATAGATGTCCAGCGTCCAATTTCTTATTTCTACAAGCTATACCCCTTCAGAGCATGCTAACTACTTATTCTCCTTAACTGGAAATTATTCTCCTGTACACAGCTATTGAAGCCCATTTTAGCTCTTATTTGTCAAATGAATTATTAAATCTCAAAGGTGGCAACCCCCGGGTCTATATTGTGAAATTTAGTATTTACAGCTTGGTTAACTAACTTAGAACTTCTGGTTCCCATAAACCCTCCTGTTTAATCTTAAAGGCAAAATCAAAGCAGACTCACTGAGAGGTCCAAAGTAGAAAAAAAACACAACATACTTTTTTTTTTCCAAACTTGTATTTAAAGACCCTGAATATTGCCTATATAAAATGACTCTTGGGCCCTGATCCTGCAATACATAGCATGTAGGCATAACAATGTGCCCACACACTACATTTTGTCAAATCAGGGCCTCGGTTGTAAACTCCTTTCACAATAGGGGTAGTTGAAATTTTTCATAATTTTTATTTTTATTTATTTATTTATTTATTGCAACGTTGTTCAAAAACTTCCACTTCCACAATCTTTGGTGTTTTTCTTTGTTGTTGTTGTTTTTCCCAAATGACCTTACAGAGTGGTGTAAAAATTTTCAAAAATTCAAAATGTTGATCAAAACATTTGAGAATGTTTCCATGAAAAATGTTCTGCACCTTTTTCAAACAGCTCTACATATAAGTGTGAACAGGTTTACTTTGCTTTAACTTTGGCCTTCTCTTAACCAAAAAGTTGTACCAGCTTAACTAGAGTGGTCTAGTTACAGCGGTACAACTTCCACCCTGGCAATGACTCAGTTATAGCAATATAGCTTGTCCCTGTACAGGAAGGGAAATAAGCTATGCTGGTATAAAACACCTTTATAACTTTGTCCACACTAGAGCTTCTTACCTTATCAGTAAAAAAAAAAAAAAAAAAAACCACACACTTCTAAGTGAAATAGTTATATAAATAGTGTATAAGAGGGGTTTTTTTCTGTGTAGACTAGTCCTCAGTGTGTATCTGCTTTATCTGTGTTCTATCTCCCAGAACCCACAAAATTCCTCCATATTTATTGATGTATAGGGAACTATTTTTCATTAAAGCACAGAGCTACAATATGCAAAATGTGTGCAAAAACCATTCTGGCTATCCACTAATGTGCATGCTTCTTTTCATGCATGCAATAAAAATGTGCTTTGTTTTTCAGATGGTGTAATAGTTGCCATTAATTTTTATGAAGGCAGAAATCTAACTTCTGGTAGCAACCATGGTTCTGTGTCTGTCCAGACTAGAGCTGGTTGAATAATGTATTAGATTAAATTTACTCAAAAAAAGAAATTAATTACCCTTGTAATTGTTCACCCAGCTCTCATACAAACCTGAATACCCAGAATATGAGCAATTGTGAAATTGATGGAGTGAGAGAGTTCAGAGGAGTGTGCTAAAAGGAGAGGGGAAGGCAAGGCGGGAGAAGGAGGAAGGCAAACAAAGCAGGAGCACCTAGGCAGAGAGGGTATGTATACTACTAGGAAAGGGTCTCTGTGGGAAGCAGAAGGGACATGTCAGAAGTGGGCAGGGCCAATCTTGACCACTCAGACAACTAAGCTACAGCTTTAAGATGTGTCAGGGAAGAGCTGCATCCAGCTTCCTGACACCCGCCTTTAGCCTTCATATCTTGTGCTGAGTTTTGCTTTTCTGGTTGCAGGAGAGAATCTATTCCAGAATACTGGTGTGGTTGGTCTATCTAGTAGACTACTTGCACCTGATAGCAAAACTAAAAGTCTCAAATATTTGATGTGAAAAAACTGCAAAGGCTGCTATTGTTTTTAATTTGGCTGTGGAAAAATCTGGAGTGCTATTGTATCGTATAGTATCTTATCTTATCCACACTCTGCCACCATCTGCACCCATGGCATTTTGGCCTTCTTAGTAAGAGGAAGGAGAGACTGGGGAATTGGATGGTTCATTATAAAGCCGACTATCAGCAAGAGTTTCATATCTACAGTCCAACCAAATTGAATGGAGTAAGAGTTCCAGATGGAGGACTTTACTGACAAGCAAAAGCCCCATGACATTCAGCCAGGCTTTGGAAAACATGTCAACTCTCCTTTTTGTTTTCTGAACAGTAGTACTTATAGCCCTACTCACAACACAGTGAGTGAGCCCAATTCAACTCCCTTTGGGAGCTCAATGATGGTAATACAAGTTCAGTTGACTTCAATGAGGGCTGGCTCAGACTTAGGCATGTTTTTATATCTCTTTGTATAGTGTGTGTGTGTGTGTGTATAGAAGAGGTCCCGTATAGTACCAGGAAAACCAGGATGGCTTAAGTCAAGTTTTTTCTAATAGCTTCCTGTGGAACATTGAACTCCCCAAGACAAGATATTGGGGGAATAAACACGTGCACCCATCCATTAGAGTATGTGGTTTATCGGGTTTTTTTACTATTTTTTTTTTAAATTCTCTCTATGCTATTAGCAGGGAAAGATAGACAGAGCAGAATCACGCATCCTCCTCTGGTTTGACCCATAACTTCCAGCACTTCACCCTTCCTCCCTTACACTATGACTCAGATAAGAACAAAATTGCTATTGTCGTGCTTGTTCTTAATTTATATAATGTGACCTGATAGCAAGAAATAAAGTGTAAAAGTTAGCTACATATAAGTATTTCATGCCCTCACACACAAGTATTCTCAATCTAATACAGTTCCCATCAGACCCTAACAACCAAAATCATACCAAATCTTTGAAATAAATAAACTGAAAATGAGACCAAGAAAGCAAAGACCTGCAGTCAGAAAGCCTGTCTGAATATTAAACTGTCCTTGCCCATCAGACCTTCAAACAAACACAGCCATTCTCAGCTTTCACTTTACTTTCAGGCCCATGAACACTTTCAATATGTCTTTGTAAAAAGAAAAGGAGTACTTGTGGCACCTTAGAGACTAACCAATTTATCTGAGCATGAGCTTTCGTGAGCTACAGCTCACTTCATCGGATGCATACCGTGGAAACTGCAGAAGACATTATATACACACAGAGACCATGAAACAATACCTCCTCCCACCCCACTGTCCTGCTGGTAATAGCTTATCTAAAGTGATCATCAAGTTGGGCCATTTCCAGCACAAATCCAGGTTTTCTCACTCTCCGCCCCCCCCACACAAACTCACTCTCCTGCTGGTAATAGCCCATCCAAAGTGACCACTCTTTGCACAATGTGTATGATAATCAAGGTGGGCCATTTCCTGCACAAATCCAGGTTCCCTCACCCCCCTCCAAAAACCACACATACAAACTCACTCTCCTGCTGGTAATAGCTTATCCAAAGTGACCACTCTCCCTACAATGTGCATGATAATCAAGGTGGGCCATTTCCAGCACAAATCCAGGTTTTCTCACCCTCCCACCCCCATACACACACAAACTCACTCTCCTGCTGGTAATACAGACTAACACGGCTGTTACTCTGAAACCTGCCAATATGTCTTTGTGTACTTCTCACCTGTCCTATCCTCTATAAAGCCCCTCTCAGAGATAGTCTGGGACTTAGGTAAGCGCACCAAATAGCGAGGGCACAATATCTCTTTCCTGCTCCTCCAGTGCAACCTATTTAAGCAGTTGTGGGCAGGAACTGCTTCCTCCTGACTTCCTCTTGTAGCCCATGGGGCTAGCTTGCCTTTTATTATATCAAGTTTATCAATATTATTATTTTCAGCTATAATGTAAAGAACCTACAGGCCTGTATCCTGTAAGACATTAGCACGAGCAGTTGGCTTAAGCCCTACAAACTTTGGCAGATAAATGGCCCAACAGTAACTCCTAACTTTTGGGGAACTGGAAATAGAGTGAAAGGGAGGGAATTTTGTCCATAATGACATCAGCCAACCACAGAAACATGAGCTAACACCAGCTTTTGGAAAGAACATCCAACCCCAAGAGTTCCATGGCAACGAACTGATGTACATGATGATAAGTTGAGATCATCAATATACTAACCTAGAGAGGGATACTTCAACATTAGGAAGGTGAGGCAATACAAATAGGGAAGAGGAGAGAACCCCTGTTGAATATGTATTAAACATAGTAATGTCAGTAACATATTATAAAAGTGGCATCCCAGCCTGTAGGCAGTAGGGGAGAGAGAGACGTAGCTGTTGGGAGGTGCCAGAATGATGGTCACTGGTGAAGGTGACGGTGATGAGGAAGATGATGGCTAACACTTCAGGTTGTCCTGCAAGGGATGGTGTGAGTATATGGATGTTCAAATGTACATTCTGTAGTGTCTCGCTCTACCTTACTGAGTTAGAATGTTTGACTTTGCTAAATGGATTAATAAACTATTTGTAAATATAGAAGAGTTCCTATAGTGTAAGTTGTAACTGTGAACATCAGAGTTCCTAACTAATATTGTAATTTTAATAATACTGGGCTTGATCTTGGGAAAAGAACCTGTCAATCCTCAAAGAGATAACTGGGAATTCTTGAGTAATCAATATAATTAATATATAATCTATAGATCAGGCTACACCAGAGGGTGTACAGACTTTCCAAAAGCCTATGAAAATCACTGAACCATCTCTGTTCCTTCCAGACTCAGGCTCAGTAGATCAGACAAATGGTTTGACTTGACTTCATTAGGATTCACTTTAGTGGGTGGAAACCAATGACAATAAATAAATAACCCATGGCACCTACAGTAATTGTACCATCTCTTCTTACTGAAGAATTATTTGGTCCTAGTAACAGTGCAAAACAGCACTTTATTATGTGAAGATGGAAATCCATCTAATCTGCAAGAATAGCAACTGCATAAGCCAAAAAAAACCCAGGCCATCTGGCCCTTCACCACTATTTGCTGTATCTCCATTTGGTGTGATAAACTAAAAGCTGTTTTCTATGGGCACACTAAGGCCAACCATCTTTTCTGCAAAAATATCTGTTCTCTTAGCCATTCATTAGGTCAAAGAGGAATCACTGATCTCATTTTAGTTACTGCTCTGTGTCTCACACATTCTCTTATGGCACCTCCACATGCTCATGCATAGAATCATGCCAAATTTGGTGCTTGTTTTCCACAGGGATTCATAGAATCATAGAATCTCAGGGTTGGAAGGGACCCCAGAAGGTCATCTAGTCCAACCCCCTGCTCGAAGCAGGACCAATTCCCAGTTAAATCATCCCAGCCAGGGCTTTGTCAAGCCTGACCTTAAAAACCTCTAAGGAAGGAGATTCTACCACTTCCCTAGGTAACGCATTCCAGTGTTTCACCACCCTCTTAGTGAAAAAGTTTTTCCTAATATCCAATCTAAACCTCCCCCACTGCAACTTGAGACCATTACTCCTCGTTCTGTCATCTGCTACCATTGAGAACAGTCTAGAGCCATCCTCTTTGGAACCCCCTTTCAGGTAGTTGAAAGCAGCTATCAAATCCCCCCTCATTCTTCTCTTCTTCAGGCTAAACAATCCCAGCTCCCTCAGCCTCTCCTCATAAGTCATGTGTTCCAGACCCCTAATCATTTTTGTTGCCCTTCGCTGGACTCTCTCCAATTTATCCACATCCTTCTTGTAGTGTGGGGCCCAAAACTGGACACAGTACTCCAGATGAGGCCTCACCAATGTCGAATAGAGGGGAACGATCACGTCCCTCGATCTGCTCGCTATGCCCCTCCTTATACATCCCAAAATGCCATTGGCCTTCTTGGCAACAAGGGCACACTGCTGACTCATATCCAGCTTCTCGTCCACTGTCACCCCTAGGTCCTTTTCCGCAGAACTGCTGCCTAGCCATTCGGTCCCTAGTCTGTAGCTGTGCATTGGGTTCTTCCGTCCTAAGTGCAGGACCCTGTACTTATCCTTATTGAACCTCATCAGATTTCTTTTGGCCCAATCCTCCAATTTGTCTAGGTCCTTCTGTATCCTATCCCTCCCCTCCAGCGTATCTACCACTCCTCCCAGTTTAGTATCATCCGCAAATTTGCTGAGAGTGCAATCCACACCATCCTCCAGATCATTTATGAAGATATTGAACAAAACCGGCCCCAGGACCGACCCTTGGGGCACTCCACTTGATACCGGCTGCCAACTAGACATGGAGCCATTGATCACTACCCGTTGAGCCCGACAATCTAGCCAGCTTTCTACCCACCTTATAGTGCATTCATCCAGCCCATACTTCCTTAACTTGCTGACAAGAATACTGTGGGAGACCGTGTCAAAAGCTTTGCTAAAGTCAAGAAACAATACATCCACTGCTTTCCCTTCATCCACAGAACCAGTAATCTCATCATAAAAGGCGATTAGATTAGTCAGGCATGACCTTCCCTTGGTGAATCCATGCTGGCTGTTCCTGATCACTTTCCTCTCCTCTAAGTGCTTCAGGATTGATTCTTTGAGGACCTGCTCCATGATTTTTCCAGGGACTGAGGTGAGGCTGACTGGCCTGTAGTTCCCAGGATCCTCCTTCTTCCCTTTTTTAAAGATTGGCACTACATTAGCCTTTTTCCAGTCATCCGGGACTTCCCCGGTTCGCCACGAGTTTTCAAAGATAATGGCCAATGGCTCTGCAATCACAGCCGCCAATTCCTTCAGCACTCTCGGATGCAACTCGTCCGGCCCCATGGACTTGTGCACGTCCAGCTTTTCTAAATAGTCGCTAACCACCTCTATCTCCACAGAGGGCTGGCCATCTCTTCCCCATTTTGTGATGCCCAGCGCAGCAGTCTGGGAGCTGACCTTGTTAGTGAAAACAGAGGCAAAAAAAGCATTGAGTACATTAGCTTTTTCCACATCCTCTGTCACTAGGTTGCCTCCCTCATTCAGTAAGGGGCCCACACTTTCCTTGGCTTTCTTCTTGTTGCCAACATACCTTCAAGTGAAGGTAGCCCCCAGTTCTCTGTGAGGATTTGCAATCCAGAATTTCTGAGGAATTGCAATCCAGAATTTCTCAAAACAGGCAAGTTCTGAGGTTGAAACCACCTTCACATCCTGCTGCTGCTTTGCTATCCAGTGACTGGTACCTTCAGTTCCTCCAGGCTGCTGAAGCCTCACGTGCTCTGACTCCACTGCCCCCATAGACCCAACCCAAGGAAGGAGTAGCTCTTTTCCCACTGTTCTAAGCTGTTTTGGGTGGGCCTATAAAACAATTTTACATATGCTTCTAACTTGTGACACAATGAAGAGATAGAACCTGGACATCTCTATTTGGATGTTGGGATGAGTCAGTGAAATGACTGCTTGTGCCTGACCCCTAAACTTAATGGTCTCATTTGGTTCAGAAATCTTTGGGCTGCCACCAGCTCCATTTGCACAGAAGAAGTGGAGTCCAATTGCTCCTCCTTAAAAGGACAATGCTTTATATAACTTGGAGGGTTGGGGCTTCTAGGCTCTGAATGTGGGAGACTTTGAGTTTTCCTTTCTTGTTCCCCATTTATTTAAGAGTATCTAGTGGAAAAAAATTCAAATAACTAATGCACTGAAGAAAATCACATCAAAAACATGCTGGATCCATCAAGTTAACTATTGATCATGGGATGTTTGTCCGGCTCTGAGAATTTCCAGCACTGGACTGAGCTAAATTGTTTTGCATCACATGTATCAAAAACCATACACAGGCTTGCATTATTTTTCCCTTTTTTGATTAAAGTTTGGATATAATTCAAATAAGAATTGTACAAGTATATTAGAAGGCAGAATTTGCGGCAGTCATGCATCATTAATTTCTGATTATTAGAAGTCCAAGTATCTGTCACCTAAAACTACCAAACAGACTTTGGGATATTTAACAAAGGTTTCAGACTGTGTTTATGGTATATGCCTAGTGGACTCGCGTCTCCTTTAATGGCACCTTTAAAGCCTCAGTTTGACAGATGGGCAGAGAATGATGAATGCACCAAATTCTGAACCTGTTGGGAAAAGAGTTCCTCTGACCTCATTTTATTGTATTAGGTTTCTTTGTCATATGTAGGGAAAACCCTTCAGGTGCAGGTTCGTAACTTGCCTTCCTCCATTCTGAGACTGCAGTTGGTGGGAGATTTTGAACCTGGTTGCATTTAGTGCTAGCTAAAAGACCAATCTGTGCTCTAGATTCCCTTCAAAATACTGCTCTCTAACATTCACTCCTCAATCTACCCCTACCTACCCTGAGATGGGAGAAAAGAAAAAATGATGTGCCAATGAATCACCTGCTCATTTTTTTTGTAAATGGGTGGTCTATTTCCCTAGATAGATTATCATACCCTTACTGAAAGCTACTAATCTGAAACTGTTTTCTTTACTAAAATTCAATTTCCAGTATACCACACCCCTATTTCATGTAAGCCTGGCTATGTCTATGGATGTGCAGCTCTGGCTCTGTATTTTGAACATGGCCCAAAATATGTAGGATGGTGGAAATGTCAGAACATCAATTTTAAACCACACGAACAAATGGGCATGTGGTGGGATATCGGTGTGTGTACTTTTTGAGCTTGCAATCCTTCTGATTTGGTGTCTGTGGGTGAGGTGTGTTGTTTTATTTTCGATTTGCATGAGTTTTTATTATTGGGCATTATTTGGCCATACTTGCAATAAGCAATGAATAAATCAGACCATCAGTTGTTTATACATGTACCCTCACTGAAATCTTACATTTTTGACAATACATGAATGGAGATGTTAGGAAACGAGAGAAAGAGAGAGAGAGAACAGATCAGCTATATAGAAAGCTTGTTTAAGAAAGTATGCTCTTAAAGTCCATGTTCTTAGAAAATCTGGACAAAAACACCCTAACAAATGGAAACCAATAACATTTTTATATTGGAAATTGGTCAATATAACTTTTTTTTCCCCATGTACCATATGTAAGCTGTCTTAAAAACCAGCCGTTTTTAAGGCGCTCCTGCGCTAAGGACATTGAACCTGAACCTGCAATCACTTAAGCCATGGGCAAAACTCCCATTGCCATCTGTAATAGTAGGTTTGGGACTGTTAGGGGTAAGCAGTTCTGGATAAGCTTGTACAAAACTCCTCACCTCCCAAGTCAGAAAATGTTATACTGATAAAGTATGTCAGAAGGAAATTATTGAGAATTCAAAACATTTATTTTCTACCTGGTATACTGAATTCACCTATATAATGAAAGGTGAAAATTAGGTGTTCCATTTTCCTGCTGATTAATGAGAGTCAAGCTAGCTGTCAAAAATTTGCAGAACTCCAGAGAACTTGGAACTAACTTTTGGTTTAAGATGAATGCACCAAATTCTGAACCTGTTGTATGTGCAGGATAGCTCTGCATTGGTCTGCCCAGTTCTGGGGGCTGGCAGGATGTGCCAAAACATGGACAGGAGAGGAGGTGGGAGAAGTGGCTCTATATAGCTCCTATACTTAGGACTTGGAGAACTGATGAAGTTTCTGGGGTTGCTCATGTAATCTTATCCCTCTGTAAGATTTATTCTGGACTGGATATCTTCTTTTGCTTGGCAACTTCTAAATTGTTTGTCCAAGGTTAATTCTAAGTCTTCCAGGAATATATGTGTGTGTGTGTCTCTCTCTCTCCTGTGGTTTCATCTCCTTTTTGTACTGTTTTAAAAACATCTCTCTCATTTGTACATGGAGTTTAGTACTTCTCAAATTTCTGTACTAGTTTCATAATTAGCCTCCCCTGTCTGAATTAACTTTAAAACTGAAACATCAAATGCCTCAGAGCCAGCTATTGTCAAAAGTAGCCTTATTTCTGACTGTCCTCCTCTTTGCCGGCTCCCAATGAAATACAAAGTCAAGCACCCATTAAACCTCCGGTTTTCCACATTTCCTGAGTTTCAGCTCCCATGTGGTTTTTAACTGTTTCATTCTTCCACTCAAGATATAGTCTTGTTTCCTTTTTACTCTTGGTACCATGTGATGTCCATGGTCACTCAGTGCTTGCAAGAGCTCTGCTTTATTTGGTTTCTGATTCCAAATGGCTTTGCATAACAATGGTGCCCTGTCCAGACTCTGGCTGTGAAGTACAGCCCTTAAAGGAACAGCCCCCAGTACCCACAGTCATCGCTCCCCTTTGCCCATGTTGCTAGAGCAAGGGTGAAGCCTCTGTCCCTGGGCCTGCTGCTCTAGTGGCGGTATCCCCTCATTGATCCTCTAGAGCTCAGCTAAGTGCAGAACGCTGTCTGGGCTGTGCACCCACAGAGTGATAGTTCCAGGTCTTTACTTTTGATTCGACCTCCCTTGCTGAAGAGGAGACTTCATTCATGTTCCCACACTCAACTACCCATGTTTTCCATCGCTCACATACAAATTTTGACTATATTGCCCCCTGTACATAGTCAGCCTTCCTGAGCTCATGCACAAGGCCCTTACCCTCAGCCAGTCCTTTGCATAGACCAGGGGTGGGAAAACTTTTTGGCCCAAGGGCCACATCTGGATGGGGAAATTGCATGTAGGGCCATGAATGTAGGGCTCGGCAGGGGGTTGGGGTGTGGGAGGGAGGACGGGGAGCGGCAGGGGGTCAGGGTGGGGGTTGGGGTGCAGGAGGGGTTCGGGGTGTGGGCTCTGGCCCAGTGCTGCTTGTCACAACCCAATGGCCCCCTCCCTCAGTGGGTTCCCTGGGGAGTAAGATTGGCTTTGTATGTTGCTAACGCTGTTGCAGGCATTGCAAGGCATTTTGGGATGGGTTAAAGGTGTGAATGTGGAGTGAAATATTCCTTTGCAGGTTGTGAGAGGCCGAAGGGAGAGGAAAAGAGAGACGGGAATGGGTTAACTTGATGCTCCAGCTACATCCAGAGATAAGACGCTGACTCCAGCCACCCAAGGCCAGCGTGCCCAAGCAGACTCTCTGATGCCAAGAAAGATGGGGGCCTGGATTCCAACCCTGACCAGCCATAAGAACAGAGCAGGAAACTGAACAAGACTGCAGGGGATTGCAAAAACTAGTGAGAATGCAAAGGTCAGCGAATGGGAATATAACAACCCTGAAGTCGATGTGTTTTGGGGAAGCCAAGGAAGCCTCGGAAGGCCAGTTTGGACTCGTACAGAGAGCACAGGGGACAAAGGTCCCTGGATGAAATGCCCCCAGAAGAACCCAGGACTTAAAACCCTCTGAGAGCTGAAGCAAGTCGGAGATCAACAGCAGACCCTGGACGATCTGTGCACAGGACAGAACTCCTGTCCACCTCTCCCCCTCTTCTTATTACTTTACATCTAGGCTTAGCCAGCCTTGGGTAGTGCGTTTGTGAGTATGAAAGTGGGTTAGGGCTTGGGGCACTAATGCTTTCTTTCTTCCTCTGAGTGACGTGGGGAACCCACAGCACTATCCGGTGTTTTATCATTTAGTCTCTTGGTGTGCTCCTTCATCTCCTCCCCTACAGATCCTGTGGCCTCAGCCTGATCACCTGATGCCCCAGGCAGATTGGTAACATAAATCTGTCACACGCTTACCTGGAGCAGCTCTGGGGTGGCATCAGCACGCAGCGGGGCTAAGACAGGCTTCATGCCTGCCTGCCTGCCTTGGCCCTACGCCGCTCCCGGAAGCGGCTGACACCATGTCCTGCAGCCCCTGGGGGAGGGGAGGAAGAGGGCTCCGTGAAGTAGGGGTGCTTTGTGCACAGGATTCCTTAAGAGGTATTTCTCCTCTCAGTTTATTTGTTGGTTTACAATCATCTTAGAATTTCTTAGTAGGAGGCTGGCAGTGCTGTTAGCAGAGACTTGAAATGTATGTGGGTTTGATGCTGCTGCTCCACGTCCGCAGAATGGCCCATGCTATATGGCTTGAATTTGTGAAGTCTGTGGCCTCCATCTCTGTCCATCATTGTCGTGTAGAATCCAGTGATTCCAAGAGAACAGTGGCTATGTTTGGGTCACCAGAAGCTTCATACTCCCTTAGAGTGTTACTGTCTGGGCTCCAGCATGGTATAAAGAAGCTCCTGTAATGATGGAGGATAGTCTTCTTTGTGGCTTTAATAATAAGCTTTATGAAGAGGTTGAAGTTTTCAGGCTTTGGACGTATGCTACTAATGTTTTGTGGTTTGGTGTGTTTTTTTTGTGGTGGTGGAGAAATCCACGCTACCTCCCCCGAAGCTCCCATTGACTGCAGTTCCCCGTTCCCAGCCAATGGAAGCTGCGGGGGGAAGTGCCTGCAGGCAAGGGCAGCATGCAGAGCCCTCTGCAGCCACCTCCACCAGGAGCCGGGGGGATGTGGTGCCAGTCGCTTCCAGGAGCAGCGCGGGGCCTGCGGTGCCATGCGGGTGGCAATCCCCCGGGCCGGATCCAAAGCCTGAGGGGCCGGATCTGGCCTGTGGGCCATAGTTTGCCCTCCCCTAGCATAGACCCATTTCTGCCATTCTACCTACAGAAAACCTTGTGTGTGTGTGTGTGTGTGTATATATATAAATTTTTTTTTTTACAAACTATATAAGAGCATTCATCTAATACCCATAACATTTTTAATGCACTCTAAAATAGACCCATTGATGCTCCAGTAGTTAGGGCACTAGCTTAGACCTTGGGAAACCCGGATTAAATTCCCTGCTTTACCACAGACTTCCTGTGTGACCCTCAGCAAATCATTTAGCCTTTCTGTGCCTCAGTTTCCATCTTTAAAATGGGGATTTGCCCCTCTCATAAAAGTGTTGTGAAGATTATGAAACACTTTGAGCTCTACTGATGGAAAATGCTATGTAATGCTATGGCCCTGGGAATGGTGTTTGTTTACATCCAGGAACTCATCTCTACCTGAATAAATCTTGTTTTGATCTTTAAATGCAGGTGGCTTGTTTCCATTCAACAAGCTGAGACCAAGAGGGTTTCAACTGTTGACAGAGCTATTGATAAAATAGGCAGCCTTCACTGAGGAAAAAGTAATTGTAGCAGAGGTAAACTGACCTATTCAGGCTAGTGCTTTTGTAATTCCAGCTTTTTCTGAATCGGCTCAATGATTTCATCAAAAGTAAGTCATCAAGGGAGAGTCTCGTGTTGTGCTTTGTTTGCTCAGGATCCAGGTGCAGCACATGTTTGTAATTTTAAAGTGCTGATATTGTACAATTTCTGCAGCGTAGGTCAAATCTGTCACAACACAGACCTCGCAATCTGCCTCATTTTCCCTTCTGCAAGTCAGTAAGGTGCCTTTCTCCCCAGTCTAGTATTCCTGAAAGAGCTAACTCTAAAGGTGTCACGTAGGATGGAACATACTATTAGATAAGCATTCAAATTCTGCTTCATAGATATAAATGAATTTCATATTATTTTTCTGCTATGTTGATAAACACCAGCCAGAAATCAGGTCTCACTCAGCTGTTTTTTTGGAAATATTTTCATTGCATCTTCCACATTACAATGATTATCCCCCTAATAGTTCAGCACTATCTGCAGGGATTTCCCTTTTCCTCTCGCCTCCCCGCCTCCGAATTTTCCTCCCTAGTGGTCATGCAGTGTTGCATGTAGTGTTGCCAATTTAGTCAGTTGGAAATTTGAATTAAAATTGAAACATCAATACACACTTTAAAAGCATATACAATATATGCAAAAATACTTGAGAAAGCATAATGGGTTTGAAAAGTATGAACAAAGACTAGCTTCTTCATACAGCTGTTATTTATCACAATGTCAATGCATTTGTTCTGGCTATGTTGGCCTTCCTAATAATTTCAAATTATGATTTGTAAGCAAGGTCTGAATGAGGTCTCTCCTGAGAGCTAGTGATGAGCCAGGGGGTGGGGAGGAAAAGCTTCAGGACCAGACTGTATGCACATGCACACGTCTACTCTGCCTAGGTATCCAGCAGACAGAGCTGTGCTGCCCAAGTGATCAATTTTGGCTGGTGTTGGGTTATAAATCGCTTTAGTATTGAATGTGGGGGTCGTGAAATGTTATCCTTATTGTAGGAGTAAAGGGCAGCAGAACTGTACTTAGCCTGCCTGAATGGGGTGGGGGGTCTCCCTCCATGCTTAATTTGTGCGAGGGCTTGCCAGGGCTGAGCCCCAGCACCTCTAGGCTTGGCAGTTCATAGCCCCGACACCCCTGGGCTTGCCGCATCAGTTATGAAAGTAACAAACTTGCTTGAGCCCCAGCACCTCTTTCGTTACAAATTAAGCACCGGTCACCCTCAACTGAACGGCCCTCACTAAGCAGGAAGGTAGGATGCCATATCCTAGTGAAGAGAGCGAGGGTGGGGCACAGGTGTTTTTCTTGGTGGTATGGGCTCTGCCTAAGAGTCACAGGCACTATTTGACCTGCCCCTCTCTCCTGTAGAGAGAGAGAGCTGATTAGGCTCCATAGAGAGTCTTTTGGTTTAAGTGACCACTAGAGCTGAAATCACAGATAATCAGGGCTAAGTGCTTAGACCTGCTGTGGGACAGGGTTTCTGTGGAAGAGACCGCCCAGCCTGCACTAGCAATGAGGTTTCCCCACTGAGAGCTGAAGTCACCAAGAGCTGGGTGGAACCTCAAGAGACCGACTTGCAGAGGTTACAGTGGCAGGTGGCAGCAGAAGGTGACAGTGCAGAGCCATTGGGGATGGAGTGAACGATGCATTTGTTTGTTGGACTATATTTTAGTGATTTCACTTCAGAATTCTAGATTTGTGAGTGGGGGAATGTATATAAACACACGTTTCCTAGTAGGCCAAATTTTTTAAAATGCATTATTTGCCAAGATGGCAGAGCCATGTGAGAGGCCATTATCTTGGGGCATTTCTGTACTAAACTTTTTATTATTTTTTTTATGTAAGAACGGCCATATTGGGTCTGACCATCTACCCCAATATCCTGTCTTTTGACAGTGGCCAATGCCAGATGCTTCAGAGGGAATGAATGGAACAGGGAATCAAGTGCTCCATCCCCTGTCGTCCACTCCCAGCTTCTGGCAAACAGGCTAGGGACACTCAGCATGGAGTTGCATCCCTGCCCATCCTGGCTAATGGCCATTGATGGAAATAAATTCATGGAGGTTATCTAGTTCTTTTTTGAACCCAGTTATAATTTTGGCCTTCATAACATCACTGGCAAAAAGTTCCACGGGTAGAGTCTAACAAGTCTCTCTGCTTACGTGGGTCATTAGTAATTAACATACAGCTCTGCTGGGTCCTAACGCTGGTTAACAAGGAGAGGCAGCAGGGGGGAAAGTGTGTGTGAGTGTGGGTTGGGAGGAGGAAATGAATTAAAAATGTTAATGACTTGAGTTAGGTTTGGTATTTCAAGGGTCCAGTTAAATTTGATTTAAATCAAGTAAATAGTCAGAGGCAATGTTTCTTTTTCCAAGTAAAATATGGGTGTCCAATATGACTGAGAATTCACTATCTAAAGATGAAAAGCCTGACCTTGCATTGTTACAGTACCATGTTAAATCACTGGCACATGCATCTGTGTCCAGAAAGGATTGTGACAATGTGGTTGTTTTTGTTAGAATAGAAAATCCTTGGCTCAGAAGTTTGTAGGAGGTAAAGTTAAATATTCATTTGTCTCATATACTTAAATAACAGAATGTTCTGCTTCTCTTACCATTCTCCTGTAACTTTATTTAATATACTTTCCCCAGAGGTGGGTGAGTTAATCAAAGTTCTAGCCTGGCTTTAATCCAAACCTGTCCCATGATCTGGCTCTGCTTCCTGCCCCTGAACCATAAGTCAGGGACAAGAAAAACAGAGCTAGAAAAATATCCAGCCATTATAGTGCTAGTCCATAGACTAAAACTGTAGTCATGCATCACATACAAAACAGACCTGTCCTGGAAGGTTCCACAGCTATCCCAGGCTGTCTTATCAAACTTGCAGCAGCACTTGCTTCTCCCCAATGGCTTGCATTGCCACAGTTGACTGTTCTCTGAAGTTCTGATTTCAGTTGGCTGTACTGAAGTTTTTTAGCTGGCCAGATCTTTTATTTTAATTACCTCATTTTTCAAGAGGGGCTTTAATTACTTGCAGGCAGTCCAAATTCCTGTCACGTACCCATGTTCCATACATCTATCTACCATTACATACAGCTTGGAATACCTCAGGCAGTAACTCCCACTTCAGTTCTGCAGTGATGATCCTATGATGTATTCTCACCATACATTTGACAGCAAAATCCCCTCATTACTCCTCCTAAGAGCTACTGAAGAGTTCTTTTGGGTACAAAAAACACACTACTAAAGCAAACCCTTTCCAACAGAGAACTTGGTTTCCAAAGTATCTTTCTACTTTTTAAAAACTATTAGAGATTGATCAACAGGTGGCAACTCCCTTTTTGTAATCTTTAATCCACATGTGCACACCTAAATTCAATCACTTTACCTATCCTTCAGATCAAAGTAGATACTACTGGGTTCTGAATTGTCTTAATTCCTGAAAGTGCTGCCCTTCAGTGACATCTCACTCCATATCTAGGGACTTATAAGTCCCTTGTCACCATTATATCTGAGCGCCTCACAATCATTTATGGATTTAATCCTTTTAGCACCTTTCTGAGGTGTGAGGGGGGACAGCATTCCCACCCCACAACAGCCAATAACTCTATGGTTAGGATACTGACCTGACATATGGGAGACCCAAGTTCAAGTCTCTGATTTGTAATAGGGATTTGAACTTGGGTCTCTCACATGTCTGCCTATTGGCTAGGATGATCACCTATTAGCTGTTCTGGGGTGGATTTTTTCTCTTGTGAAATTTCAAAAAGGGCTCTTTGTTTGTTTGTTCCATTGTGGGACAAAAACAAAATTCAAAACCTCCTTATTGTGTGTGTGAAACAGAATTCTTGTTTTCCAGCCAGTCCTAATCCAGAGTTCCTGGAAGACTTTTAGATTATACTAGACATAATAAATTATTAGTTTATAAAGTGGTGGTAATCCCAACGCTCCTCTATGTCTGTGAGACTTGGGTGATTTATAGAAAACACCTAAAAATCCTGGAACGCCAGCATCAGCACTTTCTTCAGAAGATCCTCAACATAAAGTGGGAGGAACATCGCACTAATGTCAGTGTCCTTAGAGGCCAACAACTTCAATATTGAGGCCCTGATTATCCAGCACTAGCTGAGGTGGAGCGGGCACTGTGTGTGCATGCCTGATGTACGCTTACCAAAACAACTTCTGTACGCCCAACTCACCAAAGGAGAAAGAAAATAGGGAGGCCAAAAGAAACGCTTTAAAGACACCCTCAAAATAAACGTCAAGAGAGATGGGATTGACACCACATACTGGGAGATGGCAGCCTAGGATAGGGATAACTGGCAAAGTCTTGTCAGAGGGAACGTCCATTTTTTTGAGGGAAAATCGCCTTGCCCTGGTCACAGAAAAACGGCGGAAAAGAAAGAAAAGATAACTGTCATGCAGCAATCGTGGCTCAACCCTATCTTCTTCCACCACCTGCAATGTCTGCCAACGAGCTTGTGGCTCAAGGATTGGACTTCTCGGTCACCAAAGGACCCATGAAAAATAAAACCTGTGAAAGAGATCATCCTAGACCTCGAGGGATCCATGACGCCAGAGTTCCAGTAAGGTGTCCTGTCCTTCCTACATCTCAGGAATTACAGACCCTGTAGCTTCCTGGGATTTCCAGTTTAGCACGTTTATTTGTCCTGTACCTCTCCATGAAATTCAGTAGTCATATGGTAACTGGTTATTTAACTCTCCCACTCCCCTCACAGAATTATCTGTGAAGCTCCTTGGAACAGGATTTCAGCTATGCACAATGACTTGTTTTATGGTTGCTTTTATAGAATCCAAGGACTTTTTCTTCCCATGAAAATAAAATAATATTTATACTTCAGTGGAGCTTCCTGTAACTGGAATCCTATTTTAAAATATTGCTAGTTGTCTGCTGACACTGACCATTGAAAAAGTCTCTGACATCCAAAGGAGTTGAATGTATGGATCAAGGGCAATATTTGGCTTCCTGTTTGAATTTCATAATGACAGGCTCTCTCAGCTAATTTCTTAATGTGGCGGGCACTGTAGAAATATTTTTAATGATAAAAGTACTGTAGATGGGGGAATGAAAGACGTACTGTCTCATAAGTCTGTCATTTGTTTAAAGGGTTTCACAGCACTGAGCTTCTGATACCCTGTAGTTCAGTGTCTTTTAGGCACTGGAATTCTGTGTCCTGCTGTGTTGAGTTTATTTTAGTTCTACATTTATTCATACAGTTAAGAACCATGTCTCTTGTAGTCTCTTAGCAAGTGAGGATAATTGCATGCAATGCAACCACTTTCTATAAGGAAGGACTTTAAAAGCTGCTGTATTACTTACCACTAATGCTTCTTCCATCCCTCCTCAAAGATACACATGGAAAGTAAGATACCTGTATGAATATACTGGTCAGTTTATTATACTTTATATCATGTGCACATATGCTTATTTGTTTTCTACAAACAATTAAAGTATCATTTAGTAAGAAT
Organism: Lepidochelys olivacea; assembly: GCF_965140295.1. NCBI lineage: Eukaryota > Metazoa > Chordata > Testudines > Cheloniidae > Lepidochelys > Lepidochelys olivacea. The sequence goes on along the minus strand of NC_140412.1, from coordinate 171,475,823 downwards.
TTAGTGAGACAGTAGTACTGTAAAATAAGGACTGTTTTCATGAGCTCATCTTAGTTTAGGATCCCTTCCTAATTATTTATATTATAATATTATTCAGAGGGGAAATGAAATTTTGCATGAAATTTGGGGTAAATAAAACCTTATCAAATTCTTTTTTCCATTGCAGCCATTAGCCTTAGTGGGAAGTGTGTGCATCTAAAGACAGAATTTGAGCTTTGGAGGTTAGTTATAGATAAGGGGCAGCCTATCGTCTGCAGATTAAGCTAAGTATTTCCTGGGACTTAAGTCTATTCACATGTACTTGATATATTCCCCAGTACTAATCATATTAGTCCCTGGCACAATAAAATGAACTAATGAAGGAACTGCATACAAATATTCCACCTGCTTTATGTACATAGAATCATAGAATCATAGAATATCAGGGTTGGAAGGGACCCCAGAAGGTCAGTATATAGCAAAATCAGCAAGCTAACACTATGGCAGGGTGAAAATTGTTCAAGGTTTATATTGCAGAATGTTAAATGCCACTTTTTGATATGTGATGTTGAATTTCAAATTGTTTTTAGAGTACAAGATGACATCCATCGGAAGGTAGATAAGTTACACCTACTTCTTCTCCTTCTCCCAATGTATTTTTAGGTTGGCAATAACATAGCATAAGTTGCTGCTGTAGCAGATGAGTTCTGGCAGTTTTAAAGAACCCAGACACGTTGCGGGCTTGCTCTGATACAGTGCTAAGAATCCTTACAATTAGTTGGCAGTGGATTATGCTACTCACCACAGGTAATGATTATCTCTAACTATATAGCCTGCAGTACATCAGATGACTGGAAATAACATTCTAGAATGGGAACCTTCGTCAGCTCTGTGTATTTTTTACCAGGAAAACTTAGTCAGATTAATCTTTTTTTTAAAAAAATCCTAAATCTTTTACAATGAATTCTTTATTTCCCCTCTAGCTTCCATCTAGCTGTAGCTGATCTTTAAAAATTAACAACAATATTTTGATTATTTTATTGGGAAAGTCTGCACATACACTCTGGACTGGGGTGCATTTTAAAAAAGCAAATAAATCTGCAGTAGCCTTGAGTTCTCAAGATTCAATGTACTCTTATTTGGAATTGATTTATATATGATTGCCCTGTTAGTGAAACATTTGGAATCGCTAGGATAATCTTTCTGAAAAGAACAGGTGTTGGGTACTCATCCACTGTCACGTCATGTCAACTCTGGCAGGTCCTGTCAGTGGACAGTTAACATTCATAAGAAATCAGGTAGGCAGGTGTGAATGCAACAGGCCTTCACTTTTGTACTGCTTTGTGTGTGTTGTCAAAAACATCACATGGAAATGCTGTTTAGTAGGCATTTTTGGGCATGCTTGATAAATGGCAGGTGGCCACAGATATCCTCCATATGGTGTTCTGAGACAATGAAGCTAACCCAAAAGGTGTTTGTGGCTGTAATATATACAGCTTAGGAAGCTTCACACACGTTCTGCATCAAGAGCAGCCCTCTATGGCAAACTTAGTCACAGCTAGCCAGAAGGTGGCCTGCCATTTCTAAGGACATTCTTCTTTCATGTTCTGCAAGCCACATATCTTTTACAAAGCAAACTAGGCTTGGCTGCTTCCCAGCTGTTTCAAGGTGTCATGACTCTACTTACAACCTGCTTAGAAATAAAGGAGATCTCGCTGTCATCTGCTCTGAGGGTTTTGATGCCAGCCCACTGGTTCTGTTATGGGTGAAGTCTCTCCAAGACGGAGATTTAAGCTCACTAAATAGTTGAGGGTGGACTTAAGAGAAACTCTGGCCTAGCCGACAATTTTGTAGTGTTCCCTGCTCTTTGTGGTCCGGCTACCTATCCAAAACCAGATGTTCCAGCAAAATTGTTATGAACTATTTGGGGCAGTTTAGCCGTGTCAGGTCTCAGTGAGTGAAGCTCCACAGTTGCCTGCATATACGATCTTACATTGAAATCTTAGCCATTTAGTTCAAAGGGGAGAATTGCTATTCAGTGGGGGAAGGACAAAAATAATAAACAGCACAAACTGGAGATGGAAAAACGAAACCGAAGAAAGAAACCAAGTTCAGCCACCTGTAAAGGAAACCTGCATGTATACAGTAGTGCACATGTATGTTGCTGTGTGGAGAAGATTCTGACAAACTTGTCAGTACATTAAAATGCTTTGGAGTAGGAGCTATTGTTTTATCTTTGAGCTCAGTGTGCCCAGCATAGATTACCTCATCCGCTGGTGGAAACAGATTTGGAAGTCTGATTGCTTTCTATCTGCAATTAGCAATGTCTTTTAGTAGGAGCTCTGCTCAGCAGTGTACCCATGAAGTGACTATTCAGCCACACTGAAGATACCTGCTCTGATCACAGATGTATCTGATAATGCAGAAAGACTTGGATTTTTTTTAAAAAAAACTTGTACTTACTCAAGTTGAAATATTAAATGCTGTTCTGGAGAGGCCTTTGACCTTTCAGTTTTGGACTGTGACTACTCTAAGTTGCAGTACTGAAATGATCATTATTACAATTATTATTCATGTGTATTATTGTTCCTAATCATCAACCAAGAATTGTGCTGGGCACCATAGAAACACAGAGTAGTTAGTAGTCCTTGCCCTGAAGAGTTGACCCACTAAATGTAATGATTGTATGTTTCCAGTTATATTAATTGAGCACTGATATATATTATTGCATTGCACATTATAGGTCTGAGTCACAGGTTGGATTCTTGCTTGTCTGAATCTGGGTTTGCCTCAAAGTTCTAGAGCATTTGGTTTTGGTTTTCTGATTCAGGTACGTTTCACAAGAGTGTCGGTCTCTGGCACAGTGGGAGTGTATGGGAGAATGTGTATGTGCACACAACATGAGGTTTTTTAGTTGCTAATAAATAATAAGAGAGATGCTGGATTGTGTCATTTTAATATATTTTTTTTAAGTAAAAGTCTCTTTTGGGCCAAATCCTGTTGGCTATTTTCAGGGAGAAATTCCTGGAAAAAGAAGCAATCTGTGTGAGCTGGCTGTGTTTTTTTTAGTCCAGTATCTATATGTGACTATGACATACAAAAGGGTCAAAATTTATCTTTATAAGCATGAACATTGACTTTAAAAGGAATTGCTGGTCCACAGGCTCTGAAAGCTGAATATTGCATATAGACTTTTTCATTTCCCTTCTTAAAACAGTGCTTAAAAATTCTACACATTGTAGTGAGGTTGCAATGCACATTGAATGACTTATACCATAAATGTGAAATTGTGCTTAATGGCATAGTATCTGTGTTTAGAAATGGCTCGTATCTGGAATCTAGTTGGAATTCCATATACTCAATCTAGTTCTCTATAACAAATCAAAGGGCTGTTCATTCCTGCCTTTTCCTTACCCTGCTTAGTGGGTTCAAGTCCTGTCAGGAATGGCGTGAGACCAGCTTATCAGGCAGTTGGGGACCTCTGGCAGATGTATGTGACTGCAGAAAAAGACATGGGAATCTGCGCTCAGTGGAGTTACAGTAGGCCAAATTTATTCTTGGTGTATCGTTCAGCAATAGAAAGCATCTACACTAAAATTTTGGCCCAATACCTTAGAAATTGGTATCTGAGAAATGCTGGTAAATACTGTTTTTAATGGTGATCTCTGTACATGTTGGTAATTTTATGAACTGAATGTTTCCCTTGGCTGTGCTAGATAATTAAGCTTTTGGGCCATCTTAATCTGATTTTTTGGGGTTTCCGTTAAACTCTTAGTGCTTTGCTATTTATTTGTATCTGATGGAAATCTAAGGGATTTATCTGCCACTTTGAGAAATTTTATCCTCAGAATATCGCTAATTGCCAAGATATCACGCACAAATGGCAGGCAAAAGAACAAACTGAAAGTGCCGCAATCTGAAGTGAACTAGCAAATTGTGAGGGAAGTATCTACTTCAGTATAAATGGCCTAATCGTTTGTGACAGTGATTTTGATGCCACAATATACATACTTGGTATCTGTGCTACAAAATAAAAGCTTAGGCATGTTGACAGACTCAGTGTTAGTGCCATGAATCCAGAAAGTCTATTTCTATATTAATTTTGTTCCAGAGATAGCACTGATACATTTTAACATTGCACCGATTTCGATCAAGTAATGCACAGACTTGGACCAAATCTCCAGATTTAAATATAAAAGCAATTTTGTCGGCTGTGTTCAATTGAATCTTGGTAAAGAGCACAAAGCAAATAAGAGTGGAGGACAGAATCCTCCTATGGCTTGTGATACCAAATAGAACCCTTGCACATCCTTTAAACTATTGTGTTGCATTGTCAAAGTATCTCACCTGTTCTGGGTTACTATTTATTTTGCTACACTGATTTATTGCACTTTTTAAAATATTTGATATGCCCAGACAATCACTTGTGATTTTATACACTGAAATATAATAAAGAAGATAAATATACTCCTAAGCATGCTAAGAATACAGGAGTTCTTTTTTTTTTAAAAAAGAAACTCTCTTTGGGTTAAGGTATAGAATTGTGTACCAAGTCTAAAACATCTTAACACAGTGCTCAAAGGAGGTACTTAAAATATATTGTATTTATAGTTTGCACAAAAATCTCTGCAGGGTTTTTTATGCAATAACCACAACTGGAGTAATTAGTAAGATTCCATTCTCTGCCCCCCCCCACCCCCCAACACACACACACACATATTCTGTACTTAGAAACAAGAGTTCATATGGTCTGATTCAAACAGATTGCAATTACGCTCCTGTGTGGGCAAGTAACAGCACAATGTCCCAGTGTTAATGCTGAGCAGATATGTTACATGATTTATTTTGTTTGGAAGGAGTATCTTGATTCATTCCTGCATTGTGGAGCTGTCCCTAGTATTTGTATGTCAAAGCAAGCCTTTACTACCTCAAATAAAGGCTACTCCACACCCCCTCTTGGCAGCTTGTTCCCTGCTAAGCAAAGCTTTTAAGCTGTAAAGTTTAATATACTAATAGTCAACAAAAACTTGCTGCACAGAAGATTAAGGCCAATACTGCTTGTTGTTTTGTCCATACTGACTACTGAGAACAGTTAGTCCATGTGTGCAAAAGTGTCTTAGGTGCAAGGTGGAAAAATCATCCACTTGATTCCATCAGCAAAATAGACTTTATTCACTACAGACTAGTTTGTACCTTTGAAGACTTTTGTCCTGTGTTTAGCTGCTCCATCCCAGAGGGAGTACCAGAGCACCCCAGTGTGCTGGGGAAGTGCAAACATCTACACCCCTTTAAGGAGTGCAACATGCTCTCCTTTCCCTCCCTAGCAAGCTCTGTCGGCTAGTGTGCAGGAGAATGTTTGTGTGTGAGTGCAAAGCCAGGGCTCTGTGTACTTCCTGCTCCCTTGAAGGAACTCCTTCCAAGCAGCTTGCCCTTCCCAAAGCACAGAGGAGGCAAGCCTGGCTAGCCCTTACATGGACAAGGCACGAGGTAGAGGGATGCTCCACACTCAACTCGCCCTGAATCCACTGCGCATTTGAGTAACTATCTAGATTATTTTACTCATTCATCACTAGTGTACGAGTACCTGGCCACTCTAGGGCGAGATTGTAACAGCAGTACAGTATTGGCCACATACTCAGGTACCCAAACTAAAAGAGATGATCTGAAACCATCAGATCGGATCATGGGAAGCTGTAATCAAAATCTACATTTGGATCAGTATTTTGTAGCTTGCCCATGTCTCTTTTTAGTGACCTGAATCAAGACCCTAGCTCCAAATTCCTTTGTACACTTTAGCAGTCTTTCTAACCATCTCTCTTTCTTTAACCTGTCAATCCCCTATGGCCTTTATAGAGCACCAGTTAATATAGCATGTAGACATGAAAATGTTCTTAAAATGTGCACAACAGTTTGAAATGAACACTACTTTTGCTAGATTGGATTTGGCCACTTATGCTTAAATTTCTACTACTTCCACAGCTTCTTCCCCCCCTTGACATGATTCAAAATCTGTATCCACATTTTGCAGGTCTGGCCCACCTGTAGCCTTCATAGGTTGAGATGTTCAAATCCACTTAGGGATTTGCAGTCATCACTGTCATTACATTTAATGGCAATGACAACTAACACCGCCAGTGGCTTTGAACATCTGTACTATAAAATGTATTCAGAACTAATAGCCAGGAAAAGGATGCAGGCCTGGAAATTTGTTTGTATATTGTAACACATTGTCCACATTTACTCCTGATGCAACTCTAGTGAAGGCAATAATTCCACTAAAGTTGAATTTAGCCCACTGTCTGTAACAGTTAAGTAACCAATGTAATCATTCTGTGGATCCAACTTTACAAAGTGATTCTGTAAAAATGTGTAAATGAAGTCAGGGAATCTGATTTAGACTGCCATTTTGGAAAAATTGAGGGTTTGTTTGTTTATTGCACTCCCTTTTTTTAAAAAAACAAACAAACTAAAGTTTCTTAGAGCTTAACTCTCTTCCTTTCCCCAGCTCCATTGACCCAATTCTGCTTCCACTGACGTCAATGGCAGTGTCAACATAACCAGGATCATGCCCTAAGTGAGCCCTGTGGCCCTCAGAGCTTCAGTAAGTGAAACTTTCAGCTTGAGGTTGTGAAGAACTTCTCAAAGCTGGATATCTAGTTCACTGGAATCCTGTGAATTGAGGCAAGAGACAGTTTCACAGCAAACCAGTACATTGGTATTTTATCTGAACAGACAGACGTGTGTTCAGGTGGAAAAGGTACCCTGAATGGTTTGCAGTTGTAGCGTGAGCCAAGCAGGGGTTAAAGTTTGATGTGATTAAGCAGTGGGTAGATGGTGTACATACTAGCAGTTTTTAAAGGCTGATCTAAACTATGAAATTCTATCAGTCCCAGCACGAAGTCTATTTGCCTGCCCTTTGCAGGACTGAAAGAAAAATGTAGTGATATTTTACTTGCCCATCAAGAAATGTTACTAATCTCTGGAAAATGGAGGAGTGGAACTTGTAAGGCTAGCTTAGGTACCTATGGCAGCCATTCTGCTAAAGCAGGGGTGGGCAAATTTTTTGGGCCGAGGGCCACATTGCATGCAAGGCCGCGGCAGGAGGTTGGGGTGCGGGAGGGAGTGCGGTGTGCAGGAACAGGCTCAAGGCAAGGGGTTGGGGTGCAGACTGTGGGACTGGGCTTAGGGCAAGGGGGTTGGGTGCACGAGGGGTGCGAGGTGCAGGTAGGGGGCTCAGGGCAGGGAGTTGGGGGGCGGGGTGCAGGACTCCGGCCCGGCCCAGTTTGGGCTCCGGCCCAGTGCCACTTACCTAAAGCGGCTCCGGGGTGGCAGCGGTGCACACCAGGGCCAGAGCAGGCTCCCTCCATGCATTGCCCTTGCCATGCCTCCAGGAGCCTTCCATTGGCCACGGCTCTCCATTCCCAGCCACTGGGAGCCGTGGGGAGCGGTGCCTGGAGGCAAGGGCAATGCATGGAGCCCTCTGCTGTCCTGTCCACCCCCAGCCTCAGGGACATGGTGCCAGCCACTTCTGAGAGCGGCGCGGGGCCTGTGGCACAACGGGGGGCAATCCCACAGGCTGGAGCCAAAGCCCTGATGGGCCAGATCCAGCCCGCTGGCCATTGTTTGCCCACCCCTGTGCTAAAGTCAAAACGAATAGCCCTTTAACTGCTAAACTTACAGCAACTGAGGAAAGAAACAGCACAACTGGGCCAAGCACCATTTCTAATCGTTACAACCTGAGTTGAGCTTTGAGCCATTAAAGTGAATGTCACATTTTTTAGGCTTTCATTTAGAAATGGTGAGATTTTAAAGATGTAACTTTTTAAAGCAAACAACTATTTTAAACTGATTTTTTTTTTAATATGGACTTAAACAAGAATGAAGGAAAACAAAATTACACTGTTCTATTGAACAACCTAGTTTTTTGGTGAAATATTAGAAAGTCCCTCTTTACAAATGACCGTTTTTAGTTACATTTATCTTCAGCTGGTGTAAATCTGCACAGCTCCATTAAAGTAATTGGAGTGACAATGATTTACACCAGCTGGGGATTTGGCCATGTCTTTTTGTCCTTCCCCCTCTCCACAGACATATGCCTCTCCCTTCCACCATCTCCGTAAAACCTCCCCACATCTGTTGGCAAGAATGCACATTCAGTCCCTTTGCAACTGTATTTGTGCTGCAGCTCTCCCTAGCTTCCTAGGTCCTTACCTGTGCTTTGTCAGCTCGTGTTGTTTATAACCATACAGGTTCTCTGACAAAGTCCATCAAGTTGCAGCTCCTTTGTATGTTAGTAGTGTAGTTGATTGAGGGGATTTTTCCCTTAGAGCCATTGTGACACAGCTTCACATTTTAATTATACTACTCTATTTCCAATGGCCTTGGGAGTACCTACTCCATAATAAAGCACTCAAAGTTAGCTTAAATCAATACAATTTAACTGAAAATGTGAGAGCAGTTTACCAACAAACACATACTAGTAATAAAGGCCAGTTCATCCCCTGTGTGAGTAATCCCCCTTGGACATGGAACTCCATGAGTTATGGTCAGGCAGAAGCTATAAGCCTTTCCCCCTGGAGGAAAAATATGTTTATCCTTCTGTTGCAGAACAAACTAGGGTGTCACTCCATTAAACTAGTGGGTTCCATGACATGGTGATATTGCACCTATATGCTGCATCTTTTTGTATTTTATTAATGTGACACATGAAACAATATGGGGGGAGGGGAGTTAATTCTTTTTTAAAAAAATAGCTGGAAAAGCTACTCTTCTGAACAAGGCAGACTTCCGTCAAAGGATGTGGGTTCTGCTCCAGATTCATCCACAAACTCATTGTGAAACTTTGGGCAAGTCATTTTTAAGCCAAAATGTTCAGACTTGGAAGCCTGAATTTAGGGACCTTATTAAAAATAGTCTAATTTTCTACTCTCACTGAATTCAACTGGGGCTGTGGAGCCTTAGCTCCTCTGAAAGTCAGTCAGCATAAATTTAGGTGAGATTGTGGCATGGATGACAGCTAGCTCGCTGGTGCTCAATCTGGATTAAAATGAGCTGCTGCTGGTAGATTATAGGAAGCAATAAAATATAATGGCAAAGATTATATTTGCCTCTCTAAGGGGGGGCACTAAATTTGTTTGTATCTCCTTCATAGTGACTCATGGTGTCCTTCAGATGCAGACCTTACTATTGTGATCCATTCCTCTGTCGTCTTGAGATTAGGCTACTCCCCTGTGCTGCTTGTGAGGCTGCCCCTTTAATCCACCCAGTAACCGAAGTTGGCATGAAATGGAGCAGCCCACCTATTAATTGGGGTGTCTGTGTGGGAGCGCACATTGTTGGAATTCTGGGTGTGCTCTCGCTGCCTATTGATTTCTGGGTTGAGTTTACAGTGTTTGCTTCTTGTAAAGCCATCAGTGGCTTTGGACATGCCTACTTGAGACCCCATCCCATAATTGGACCTCCCTTGGCATGGGAGTTCTTGGCAGGATAATTTATTCAAATGTAAAGCCTACTCCTGTCTCTTGCTCTAAAATAGCCCAGCTTTGTTGGCCCTCAGCTCGTACTCCAAAGCCCATCGCTCTACCCAAGATTTTTGGAAGGAAGGGACCCACTAATGGCCAATGTCTGTTGGAGAAGGGGATGCTGTTTGAACTTGATTTATTATAGTTGGTCATTATCTTTGGTTTGGGGTTGAGGAGCAGCCTCATGGCTTTATTTTTTTTTTAATTGACTGCATTTTTAACTCTTGTCAAAGGCATCTCAAGCCTGGGATAAACTACCTTTTTCCTCTATACGCTTTTTATAAATAGAAATATAGAGGTAGAATGCTTAGTTTTATGCACCCAAATCTGAACCTTTTTTCCTGCCTGAACAGCTCATCTGTAAAATGTGGGTTTTACTGACCTACTCTGCTAGACTGTTTTTAAGACTTAATTCATGTAATGTTTGTAACATGCCAAGAGCTCCTCAGAGAGAATGCTGAACAGAACTGCAAAGTATATTTATTAAATATGTAAGAAGGATGATTAAAAATGAAAGATCAAGTATGCTACAAAAAAGTTGTTGGCTGATGGCCCATTTGACAAACAGACAGCTTTGTTCTTTTATGATTGCCGCTGTAGAGATTGGGTTCTCATGAGCCTAATTTTCCAGAGGCCCTTAGCATCTACAACTTTTTGGTGATAGTGAGCACTGCAACTGTTTGGGACCCAAAATATGTCTGTTTTACTGCAAGTTATTTATATTGTGAATGATATTAGATGAGCTCTTCACTGTTCTGACTAATCATAGTGTAGATGGAGCCTAGTGGTAGAGATGAGGAGAGAAAATCCTACTTCTGCTTTAAGGAAGTATTCCTAATTGAGTTTATTACTGTTCTTTCACTTTGCTGTCAATGACTTACGAAGAAAAAATCTGATCACCTGCCACAAAGACGGGAAAGAAGTTAAAGGCCGGGTAGAAAAGCCTGGACAGATGTAAGTAAAAGTGAGAGACCTGCCAAGACAAGCTCAAGGTCTTTTTTTTAAAAGTCCTGTTCAGATGAGCACAGTCCTTCCACTCTTCCAGGCTGCCTGCGGAAGTATTGCCTCTCAGAGGTGATGTGTAATTCAAAAAATTATACAACCAAGAGTTCCTTTTCTGTGCCCTTCTCTGCTCGCTGATCATACCCCACTCACAGTGGTTGTTCTTGGTCAGTGAGGACCCAGGGTTCAGAGGTGCATCTGTGTGCACTGTAACCTTCAGAGGTGCACTGTAACCTTCCACCCAGAGAAGAAGGCGTCTTGCTTGCTGAGCACTGAGCAATTGCTGAGTGCTTGTTCTGCCCAGCTGCTCAGCCAGCCGCGGTTCCTTGGCCCCTGGCCACCAGCCGCTCATTCTGCTCACCATCTCACCAGCTAGTCACCTTCTGCTGAGACCTCTGCACATCAGTCTCCTAGTGATTTTCAATTCTTTGCAGGTTGGGCAGAAACATTTCCCCAACACAAGTGATTTCAACTCTAGTGAGCATTTTAACATAACAAAAGGCTCCTACTGAAGCTTGTTTAGCTCTATCTTTGAACAGTGGGGAGGAACAGATTGGAACAGGTTAAACCAAACTGGGGACCCTTAGGGAGAGGCCATACCTCCTGGCTGGGACACCTGTCCCTACCCCTCTTACTTTCACTGGGGTCTAAGATTCAAGCCCCTGTCTTAGCCAGTTCCTTTCATCTGAGGGTGACCCCTCCATTGGGACAAGCTCATCACAGTTCTGCTCCCCTTTAGGCATACAATTAAGATAACATTTCACCACCCCTGCATTCAATACTAAAGTGATTGTAACCCAAAACCAGCCAAAGCTGATCACTTGGAGCTACACAAGTCCTGTCTGCTGGATACCTACACAGAGGAGGTGTGTTCATGTAAATACAGTTTGCTCCTGAAGTCTTTCCCTCTCCTGAACTAGCTGTCGGGAAGAGTTCATTGAGACCCTGCTTACAATGGGAATGGATTTAAGCTCATTCATTAGTCAATCAAGAAAGTTTAGGAGAACGGTAACATCACAAAATGAGTCACTGCTTCTCTTTTGCCCCTGCCACAGTGATAGCAGCAGCAATACACTTGAAAAGATATCTGTGTCAGACCCCTACAGAAAGATAATGGTGCATTTGGATTTGATTTGAATGGTAATTATACTAACTTCTAATCACTCAAAAGTAACTTACAGCATCTATGTGGGTTCACTTATACTTAGGAATAGACACCCGTTATTTTTGCCAGTAAAACAGAAATGGAACATGTCATTAACTATTTCCATTAGAGTGTGGTGTGTGCATCAGAGAGAGGGAAAAATGAGCTTGTATTTAAGGCACTGTACTAGGACGGGAGTTCAAGATTGAATCTGTGCCTCTGCCACAGATTTCTTGTATGAACTTGGACAAGTCGTGTAATGTCTCTGTGCCACTTTCCTGTCTGTAAAATGAGGGTGATAACACCTTTGTCCCATCCCTTGTTTAATTGTAAGCTATTCAGGACAGGGACTGTATTTTTTTATATGGGTATGTGTACAGCATCGTGGAACTCTGATCTTGGTTGCAACATGTGGGGCTACGAAAAATACAAATAACTTCTCTAAGGTGCCTGCCATCTTCCTATCCAAATGGCCCAATCCTGTACCACTGAAGTCACAGACAGTTTTGTCATTTACTTCAAGGGATCAGGATCAAGAATAAGGAGCCCTAAGTTGTCTTATTGATGCCACTATTAAAGATGTGAAATGAAGTCTGCTTGATTGGCTTTGTGTCAGAGGGAATGGCCTGAGACTGAAGCATAGTGGTTTTGACTTCCAAATGATGCCGGTTATATTTCCAGAGAATGTTTCTGAATGTGAGAGTGCTTGAATGCACTCATGGTTATTTGAGTGCATCCTTCACACTTTTTGTATGGCGAGAGAACCATGCAGTTAAGCTGAGAAGATGCAACACTCTACAAATGTGTGAAGAGGCACTCTCATAGCCATAAGAGGTGCTTCCAGCACAAATTCTGTTGAAAAATATTAAGCATTATCTTTAACATTTTGGTACAATACCACTTTAAAAAAATTGATTTTTTTAAGGGGGAACATCTACATTTTTAATGTGCTTAGTACATAGCAGTTGTGATGGGTTGGATTGCAGAAACGCCCTGGGGATTGCCACCTGATGTGCCAAGACTATTTCTGCTCCCGCTTTCCTGCTCTGTCAGCTTAAGATTTCAGTGCCTTGCCTGATTTGAGCCAGACCCAGGTCTGAAACATGTCCCCTAACAGCTGTAGGCTTAACTAATAGTAGCTTACAGAAGTGTTCCTGTCTTTAACACTCAGATGCCCAACTCCCAATGGGGTCCAAACCCTAAATAAATCCATTTTTACCCTGTATTAAGCTTATACAGGGTAAAATCATAAATTGGTTGCCCTCTATAACACTTGCAGAGAGAGATGCCCAGCTGTTTGCCCCCCCCAAGTATTAATACATACTCTGGGTTAATTAATAAGTAAAAAGTGATTTTTATTAAATACAGAAAGTAGGATTTAAGTGGTTCCAAGTAGTAACAGATAGAACAAAGCAAATTACCAAGCAAAATAAAATAAAACACGCAAGTCTATGTCTAATCAAACTGAATACAGGTAAAAACCTCACCAGTTCCAGTAAGCTTTCTTTTACAGACTAATCTCCTTCTAGTCTGGGTCCAGCAATCACTCACACCCCCTGTAGTTACTGTCCTTTGTTCCAGTTTCTTTCAGGTATCTTTGGGGGTGGAGAGGCTCTCTTCAGCCAGCTGAAGACAACGTGAAGGGGTCTCCTAGGGGTTTAAATAGACTTTTTCTTGTGGGTGGAGGCCCCCTCCTCTCTCCTATGCAAAGTCCAGCTGCAAAATGGAGTTTGAGAGTCACCTGGGCAAGTCACATGTCCATGCATGACTGAGTTCCTTACCAGCAAAGCCACATTCCTGGGAAAGCCCAGATGTGGATTGGTGTCTCCAAGTTCATTGCTGGCTTAAGGCCTTCTTGATTGGGCACTTACTGAGAATAGTCTTTTCTCAGGAAGCTGATCAACTGCTTCACTAAAACCTACTCAGAATCAAACAAGTATGCAACCAATAGTCATAACTTTGAATACAAAAATGATACATGCATACAAATAGGATTAATAGATTCAGTAGATCATAACCTTTACAGAGCTATATTACATGGCACATGTAGCATAAAACATATTCCAGTTATGTCATATTCACATAAAGCATTATGGGATACAACGTCACAGTAGTACCCTTCAATCCAGTGGGGGGAGGGGTAAAATAATTCATGATAGTTCTAAAAACACACATGAGCATAGCAATGAGTAGCTAAAGGCACAGTGACACAACTTTGCCATGCTAATCATATAGAAGTCTCAGAATGCAAAAAAAGCAGACTACTCCTAGTTGCTGAATAATTGCTTATTCCATGTGATATGACAGACTGTCTTCCTAACCCTGCTATCTGAGCCAGGCAGGCAGACCTCTGCTCTCAACCAGAGCCCTGTTGATTTCAGTGGTATTCTACACAGATGATTTTGTTAGCATGGATAAGGCTGTGGGATCAGGGCTTTCAATCTGGATATTTTAATAACATTAGGATTAACTGTTGATCTGGAAATTCTCTTGGCAACAAGGAGGTGAGAGGAAGACATAATTCTCCTAACTTCTATGCTGAAATACTGAAGTGATAAATGGCTGACAAGCCAGAGCTGGCTTTTCAGGCAGGGCATTTGATACCCTAGTAGGTTAAAGATCTATTCAGCCTCTGTAGCATTGCAGCTAACACTAGTAGTTCTCCTATTCCCAGAGTGAGGCCACTTCCCCCAGTGATCTGTCCTGCTGTGGTTGTGGCAGGATCGATTGTGATGATGACTGTGTAGAATCTTTTCCTCCAGTGCAGGCAGAAACAGAGTATTTCAGGGAAAATGCTAGGTTCTGGTGTTTGTGGCTTTTTTGGGGTGGAGGGAAGTTGTTAGTGAGTGAAAGATTTTTTTTTCCAGATAGCCCTCTCGTTAGAGAGAGTCCAGGGTTTTCTCAGGCTTTGTGAAAAGAAGGGATAAAGAATGGATACTTGGCTTACTGAGAACTGCCGATGAGAGACTAAAAACTTACAGAAGATAAATTCATATAAGGCTTCTTATTTACCTCCCCATTCCTGCTGCTTTCCATCTTTTATTTTTCAAAGTTCATCGCATACATTGTATTCTCTCCATCTGCCCTATCCTCTAGACTACACTGAGACTACAGTAAGTGAATGTACGGAAAATAAAGCCAGAGAAGCTAGGGAGGCATACAAGACTACACTGCCTCATACGTTTTAAGGGCCTGTTGTTCCTTGGAACGTTGACGCTTCATCAAGGAGGTGGGGTAGAACTTGAGGTATATTTCCTGATCTAAATTGCTCGTCAATTGCCATTACTTCAATGATCTTTGGATCCAACAATAAGGCTGAAACAAAGCAGATAAACTACCTATGTACTACTGCAATGAGTTAAAAATCAATTGTAAAATGCTAAACTTGACAAAATTTAAAGGGAGAGACTTATTTCAGTACCTAGCATGCTCTTGTTGGTTCATATTGTCCCACATGTGTTAAAGGGGAGTTTTGCATGGAAAATCTCCTTGAAGATTTCTGTAGGTGTTCTTCTGCAATGACCTGTCAGAGTGGGATTAGTCTACCCACAGAGAAGCCACCTCTAAGCTTGGCAGTTCCACAATACCAAAGACCCCCTTGGCCACAGTGATTTCTGAGGTCCCAGAATGTGCGGCAGGGGATCCATGGTTGTTAATACACAAAGTTATTTTTTAACTTTATTCTAAGTATCTTCCATGGGCCTCAGTGAGGATGACCTGCCCACTATTCCCCCACACACCCACATGAAGTCCCTGGACTGGTGTGAGCACCCTCTGCAGGCTTAAGGGAAGAGAAGGAAGTGCCATGTGGGGCACCCAGCCTCTTGTGGAAGAAGGGAGATTTTCACATAGAACACCTTAACACATGGGATCTAGGGGACATGATCAGGCCTCTGCAAAGGAGGCATTGTCTGGTATAGCAGTAGGAGTGAGGATATCTGCATTTTGTTCCCGGCTCTGCCACACGCTACTATGTAGTCTTGAGCAAATCACCTGACCTTTCTGTGCCCCAGTTTCCCTTCCTGAAAACTCGGAATAATGCTTCACTTCCTCACAGGGGATTTTGTGAAATTTAATCCATTAGCATTTGTCAAATATTTTGCACTCGTTAAGTAGAAAGAGAATGGTTTCATTATTTTTAAAAGCTATTATGACATCTTATTGGCAAAACATTAAAGCACATGGTGATGGGGAGCTTAACTGAACACAATGACAGTTGTGAGCAATTCTGACAAAAGCTACTCACTATGCTTAATGTGAGCTGACTAATTGTTAACAAATTGTAGAATAGAAAAGGCATAATGTATTTTACATGTCAATTACGACAGTTCTGACATGTGCTAAAATGGTTTTGACGAGACCGTGGTGCACTTCATCCTTTCCCCCCCTCAAATCCAAAGATCGTAGCCAAGAGAATTAAACTGCTGGGGGCGGGGGGGGGGGCACGGAGGGGAGAGAGGGTGGCACACATCTGTTTCTCATTAGCACGACTGAATTATGATGTGAACTGGTATAAATGATACTGTTCATTTTCCCCCTTAAGTTTAAAAAAACACATGGTAAATGTACATTTATCGATATACAATGAATTTAGGAAGCTTTATAGCAACTGCTTCCTTTGATAACTAAGCTGGACTTATTTTTCCTCCACTGTACTTGGTATTCCAATAAATTACAAGCCACTTTAAAATATATTGGGTCGGATTCTGCCAAACTTACTCAGGTTGAGTAGTACCTTGCTCCACAAGTAGATCCATTTGCTTCAGTAGAGCTAACTGTGGAGTAAGCTGCTACTTACCCTGAATAAAGGTGGTGAAATCGGGTCCACAGTAACCTTCTGCTTTGAAGCTAGAACACTACTCTGGCTTAAGTAACTTGGTGAGGTACTAGCAATTTGAATTTCCATTGGGCAATAAGATGCTAGCCAATTCAGTAAAGTTGCCTCACTGGAAACTAGTGTTTTATACAATGGCAACACAAAGATGTCGTTCTGATTTTTGTAAAAACCCCATCATTTTCTGTTAGTTTGTCCTGATATTAGTAAAAGCCAGATGTTCTTGGATCCATTTTCTTCAATGAAAACTGCACAAGATAAAGAGAAAATAAATCAGGCAAATAGAATAATCTTACTTATAGGGGTTATTTTAGCTAGTTTTTTTTTTTAAAGATCCTGATCCAAAGCCCACTGAGGTCAAAAGCAATGGGTCAGCAATTCCCCCCCTTTATTTGTTGAAGTCTCCATTTTGATGGACTTGCAAATGGTGCAAGGTGATATGGGGAGCGGCTTCAAGTCCTAACAAATCATAGAAGATTAGGGTTGGAAGAGGCCTCAGGAGGTCATCTAGTCCAATCCCCTGATCAAAGCAGGACCAACCCCAATTAAATCATCCCAGCCAGGGCTTTGTCAAGCCAGGCCTTAAAAACGTCTAATGATGGAGATTCCATCACCTCTCTAGGTAACCCATTCCAGTGCTTCACCACCCTCCTAGTGAAATAGTGTTTCCTAATATCCAACCTCGACCTCCCCCACTGCAATTTGAGACCATTGCTCCTTGTTCTGTCATCTGCCACCACTGAGAACAGCCTAGTTCCATCCTCTTTGGAATCCCCCTTCACATAGTTGAAGGCTGCTATCAAATCCCGCCCCCACTCTTCTACAGATAAAATAAGCCCAGTTCCCTCAGCCTCGCTGCATAAGTCATATGCCCCAGTCCCCAATCGTTTTTGTTGCCCTCCACTGGACTCTCTCCAATTCGTCCACATCCTTTCTGTAGTGGGGGGGCCCCCCAAAAACTGGATGCAATACTCCAGATGTGGCCTCACCAGTGCTGAATAGAAGGGAATAATCACTTCCCTCGATCTGCTGGCAATGCACCTACTAATGCAGCCTAGTATGCCATTAGTCTTCTTGGCAACAAGGGCACACTGTTCACTCATATCCAGCTTCTCATCCACTGTAATCCCCAGGTCCTTTTCTGCTAAACTGCCGCTTATCCAGTCAGTCCCCAGCCTGTAGCAGTGCATGGGATTCTTCCATCCTAAGTGCAGGACTCTGTACTTGTCTTTGTTGAACCTCATCAGATTTCTTTTAGCTCAATCCTCCAATTTGTCTAGGCTACTCTGGACCATCTCCCTACCCTCCAGCATATCTACATCTCCCCTCCAGCTTAGTGTCCTCCACAAACCTGCTGAGGGTGTAATCCATCCCATCATCCAGATCATTAATAAAGATGTTGAACAAAACTGGCCCCAGGACTGACCCCTGGGGCACTCCACTCGATACCGGCTACCAACTAGACATTGAGCCATTGATCACTACCCACTGAGCCCGACAATCTAGCCAGCTTTCTATCCACCTTATAGTGCATTCATCCAATCCATACTTTTTCAACTTTCTGGCAAGAATACTGTGGGAGACAGTATCAAAAGCTTTGCTAAAGTCAAGATATATCATGTCCACCAATTTCCCAATATCCACAGAGCCAGTTATCTCATCATAGAAGGCAATCAGGTTGGTCAGGCATGACTTGCCCTTGGTGAATCCATGTTGACTGTTCCTGATCACCTTCTTCTCCTCCAAGTGCTTCAAAATGGATTCCTTGAGAACCTGCTCCATGATTTTTCCAGGAACTGGGGTGAGGCTGACCAGTCCCCAGATTCTCCTCCTTCCCATTTTAAAGATGGGCACTATATTTGCCTTTTTCAAATCGTCCGAGATCTCCCCTGATCACCACAAGTTTTCAAAGATGGCTCTGAGATGGCTCTGCAATCACATTAGCCAACTCCCTCAGCACCTTTGGATGTATTAGATCCAGCCCCATGGACTTGTGCATGTCCAGCTTTACTGAGTAGTCCTTAACCTGTTCTTTCACCACTGAGGGCTGCTCACCTCAAATCTACTGTCATTGTCATTGTCCTCATCATCATGTCTCTTTCTCTTTCCTCCCAATCTTCCTTTTCCCTCCCCACTTTTCTATGTATTTTCCTCCCACCTGCCCCTATTTCTTAATCTCTGTTTTGTTGTTCCTTTATATGTATCTTGCTGACTCTTCAAATTCCCCCTGCTTGTGGGAGGTAATAGTGAAAAATGATAGATAGGGAGAATTTAGGAAGGGGAAACCAGGATGGTAGGAGGCTCCATCTAGGACTGGCTGTGACTACACAAGAATGAGCCTGATAAGGGAACTGGGAGGAAAAGTCTTTCCATGGGGCCATGGAGGTGGGGCCTGTATTAGGGGATCCAGAGCCCATTTTGATTGTCCCTTTCTGAATGTGACTAGATGTATAGCTTCCTCCCCCCACCCACCCACCCACCCCCCACACACAGGAAAGGGGCAGGCTGTCACTCTGGTTTGAGTTAGTCAGGTACACTCAGAAACCATAATGTGGGATAGGGTTTCCAGCTACGTAAAGGAATCACAGTTGAAAATCTCTAGTGGGAAATTGTAGAAGAATAAGGTCTTTGCTCCTGCGGATAGCAAGCCCCTGATGACTGGAGAACAGGGAAAAGCTTGAGGGTAGACAAGCCAATAATTGATAAATGGAAGCTGTAATCTGGAGAAGAGCACATGGGTGTGGCTCCTCATCTGAAAGAAGCCTACTTTTGATGTCTTCCTGGCACTGGCCTGTTTCTTGAGCACCATTGCTCGGTCATTGGATACTCCAACTCAGAGATGACAATGGCTCAGTCTGCAAGCCAACTTCATGTAGAACTCCCATGAAAATCGCTGGATGTTCTCTGTGAGTTGGCCATGCGGGATAAGGCCCTAAAGGAACTCAGTGAACCAAAACTCAGGACCTTTTTGTTTGATGATCACAGGGCATAACTATCTGAGTAATATGGCTCCTTTAAGAGCATAAAATATTCCTCTTATTATTTCTTTGCCTACTTTGTGAAGTCAGTGGGAGTTCTGTGAAGCAGTGACTTGCAGGATTGGCCTCCATACTAAAATTAAACAGGAGGGCATTTGGACAGCTTCTTTCAAAGCTTGCTAGTGAAGACATCCCACTTCTAACTCTCTTAGCATTCCATCTACGCTAGGTGCATACTCATCGCTATGCTAAGTGTACTAATATAGGGTTCTTATTTCTCTCCTGGCAGCATGCCCATGGTGCCCTTTAGTGTTTGTAGGAGTTGTGTGTGTGCATCGAGGGGGAAATAGTTGGCCTCTTGAATTTCCCATACCTTCATTTACTTTTAACTGGTTGTTAGTCCAAAAACTTTAGCTCATCCTCCCTTCCACTCACATACCATCTGCCAAAGATTTCTGTCAACAAGGCTTGTATGATATCCAGGGGAAGGTTTCCAGACACCTGCTGATATTTTAGAGCACATGATCCGGGGGAGGAAGGAGGAGAAGAAGGGCATTGTCACCAACTTGCAATCATGTTAGTGATTTTCCATCTTATTTGAAATTCATATTACTTTTTTCCTCCTGATGCACCAAAGTCAATATTGTGATCTGAGACTTAAGAAAGCCTGGGAGTTCTCTTCAGCACCATAGATTGTTAGCATTCACTTGTATTAATGCTACAAAAACCTCCTAAAGCTTCTGTTGACTCCTTGGGTCCTGATTTGTGACTATCCTGCACTTTTTGTCTTGCATTTAGCTACACTACTGCTTTGATTTGGTAGCACTCTATGTCCACCTCATACTGTTGTTGTAAATGGCTGTACAAGGTGCTGGGCAATGATGAACTGGGTCTTTATTCTGCAAATAGCCCCGTTGAGTCTAATGGGACTACTCCCAAAATAAGGTGCTACTTAGTATGAAATTTGGCCACGGGTAATGATTTAACTGGCCATTGTGAAAAGAACCCCTCAGAGGCTACCTTGTTGCTGTCACAATCTCAGGGGTTCCCCTGGGGAAGGCAGATCAGCACTGCATTGTTGCTAACGCTGTTGCAAGCATCACAAAGCATTTTGGGGAGGGTCAAAAGTGTGAGTGAAGAGTGAAAGATTCTTTTTCAGGCTGCAAGAGGCCAAAGGGGGAAGGAGAAAGAGAGCAGAGAACGGGTTAACTCAACACTGCAGCTAGCAAGCTCAGTCCAACGATAAGATGTTGGCTCCAGTCCAAGGTCACGGCACTGGATGAGAAGTTTATCTCTCACCCAGCCACAGCCAGCCATGAAAAAACCAGGGCTGCAGAGATTAAAAACACAGGCAAGACGATGAGATGGGGGGAGCAGAGTTTTGCATCCCTGGAGCTGTTGTGTTTTGGGGAAGCGAAGAAGACTACAGAAAGCTGGTTTGGACTGGCACAAGGAGCACCAGGAATTGAGGTTGTGGAATAGAACACCCTCAAAGGAACCCAGGACTTAAAACCCTCCTGAGAGCTGGAGATCACAGCAGACCCTGGATGACCTTTGCGCACAGGACAGAACTCCCGTCCACCCTTCCCCCTCTTCTTACGTTACACCCAGGCCTGGCCAACCTCATGTGTGAGGGCTTGGGGCACTAACGCTTTCTTACTTCCTCCTGAGTGATGTGGGGAACCACCACCCCCCAGCACTCTCCGCTATTGTTTTATTATTTTATCAATAAAGCTTTAAAGCTCAGTTACCTGGTGTGTTCTGTCATCTCCTCCCTAAAGATCCTGCGGCCTCAGCCTGATCACCTGACACCTCAGGCAGATTGGTTACAGAAATCTGTCACATTGCCTCATCTTGCATGACTGGCCTGGTTCTAGTGCAGGAAGTAAAGTCCCACACAATTGAACGGTCACTTCAGCCCTGCCCTGGGTATGGGTAGAAGCGTAGGGGCTGAGTGTCCAATACTGCAAAGTGGTGGTGAGGAGGGAATGAGAGCCATGGTTCCTCACCCCTGGCGTACCATCCAGCAGAGATGGCTGTACAAGCTGGAGGAGGAGTATGGTGTACTCTGTAAAGTGCTTTCCCAGTGAAAGAGGGAAGCACTGGAGGAACTCTGCTTCAGAAGGGCCCCTCCAGGTACACATTTTTCTGGGAGAGTGTATCCTGCCCACCATCCCTTGCTCGGAGTGGTGCTTAAAGGCACAGTCTAGCCCAAAAGCTGAAAAGAATATTCAGATATTTAGATTAACTAGTAAAAAAGGTACAGTAGAAAGACCAGAATCAGACTACAAAATATCTCGTCTTATGACACCCTTGCCACTTTGAAGCAGCAAAATTATAACATTTGGATTCTTTCTATTTTTTACATTTCAAAGGGCAAAATTCTCTATTGACATCCACATTGTCCTTGTTCTGTGTATGAAGTTCCCCTCTAAAATAAATGGAAATTTCAGGTAGATAATTGAAGTGAGCACTAAAAAGTGCACAGAGAATACAGACTGACAATAATTCTGCCTATGATACAGAACTCAGGACAGTGGGTACAGAAATCAGACTACAAGCTATAGTGGCCACACCTCTTACAGTTCTCAAAATCTGTAATTTGGTGACTCTCTTGTACCTGTATATCTGGCAAGGTTTGAGGTTGAGCCATTTATTGATTCTGCACTTCACTAGTGACCCATTGCAACAAAACATACCTATTTTCTTAAAGCTGCAGTGAGTCTGCCAGAGCTAAGTATAGGTCCTGCTCATCTTTCTGAAGGGAACAGATTGCTTCCTTCAGAGACCTGTCAGGGATGAGCTGCATGACTCTCAATACACCCTCTTCATCCTTTGCCGTACTTTCATTTTACAATCTAGGGATGAATGCAGATATTCTGGAGAAAGCAAAAATCTGCCACCGTTATTTAGTAGGGTTTGAGTGATTAGAAAGCAAATGCTTCTAAGTCAAATCATTTTAAGAATGTACTACACCGTATCTTGCACAAGCAGACTCCTGTGCATGTACTACAGATTTGTGTGACACTAAAGACAATTTATTTTGCAGACTTTGTTTGAACGGATAGTTCTGTTTTCAATCATGAGTCCAGCTCCTGTGTTTGCTGCAGTTTTCAGATCAACAGGGTGAAAATCTCCCATAGATCTGGAGGCTCTAGGGACACACGAAGAACAAAGACGGTGACTACACACACAGTTACAAGTGAGAAGTCGTGTCTGTATTATAAGTGTCACTAAGCAGATGACTACAGTTACAATCACACATAAGTATACAAAACCTGAGAGAGCCAATGCAATAGCTGCTACTTCACATATGTTATAGAGTCTGGTGAAGCTCTCAACAAGTGGTAATCAATAGAGGGGTGGTTCCTGCTGGGAGCTTCCCAATGAGGTCTTCCTTCAGGATCTTTCCACCCTATCCATACCAGAGAACCCCTTTTATCCCATTATTACGACCTTAAGGATTCCAACCCTCCTTTTCATTATCTGTACTTTCATAACCCATAAATGTTGGGTTACCCTGCTTTTCATAGGTTGTTCTGAGTTCTCCTTATTCTCATTAGCATCTTATTAACATTTTATGTAAACATGTTCCCACGGTCACCTCTCATCAGAACAAACTTTCTGTGATGTCAAGTGGCTTGTAGTCTAGATGGGCACACTGTGGTGTATTTTTCTAGAACATCACCTATTGAATACCAAATAGAAAATATCACCATAAAGTAACTGGTGCTAACAGAAATGCAAACCATTGTGTAAGATGTGTATTTTTTGTCTGGTTCTTTATAATATTAGTTACAGCTAAGGTTAAATGCATAAATCTGTGCATGCAAATAATTCTTATTAGAGAACACACAAAACAAAACCCATCTTAGATTATTGCTGAATAATTGTTGTCCCTCACTTCCTAACTTGCACGGGAATAAAACCCTGCCACTAATGTGTTTTGATGACAGAACATACCAAATATGTCAGCACTGTGGCTCCAGTCCTGCAATCCACAATGTGCAAGAGGGAACCTGACGGAAGTGAACAGAGGTTCACAGGGGTGCTCCCACGCAGATTCAGATGCAGGACTGAGCCCGATCTATACAACATGCTTTCAAAAAAAAAATGTTTCTGCCCAGTTACTGGGTGTGTCCTGATGTCAGCAGAAAGTGGGATAGAGCAGGGAACAGAGAAACTATACAGTATATAATATTTCCTTAACCCTCTGTATGAGGATTGGGTAAATATAGATTGAGATACAGTCCCAAATTTAGTAAGAATAATCTGTTCTGTCTGGAAGACTTGGTGCCTGTTGGCTCCAGCTTTAATTTCCATCTGTCCCATGCCTGGGTATAAAAGGCACTGTCTTTTATCAGAACGCTAAAATGAGCCTTTGAGATTTCCAATTTAGAGATAATTAATAGATTCTCCACCCTTCCCACCCCCACAAAGCTTCTGATTCAGCCTTCAATGATTCACTCATCTTCCCCACAAGTCTCTGCCTGTAGAGAGTCTGAATGGCACTAAGGAGACCAATTCTATTCTCTTAGATATAGATTCTTATACTGTACTCATCAGTGTAGTATAAGTTGCTCATAAAGTACTCTGGAGATAAGTGCTCTCTATATATTTCTTTTAATATTATATGCATTTCTCCATATTGCAAAAATATTGACTAAACATTCTGAAAACACTGCAATCATCTGATCATGATATAATTAGGTGTGCACATATATACCCTATCCCCTACCTTGTGTCTGTCTTGTCTATTTTTAGATTGCAAACTCTATGGGACAGGGATTGTCTACTACTCTCTTTCTGTAGTGCCTAGCACAATGGGGCACAGTTCTAGGTAGGCCCTTACTAATCATGTTTTATTATATTAGTGTGCAATACAGAGACTCAAAAAAACACAACAAAACTAGTATGCTTTTAGAACGGATTACCTGTTCATACACAGGACATCTAGTGTGTAGGTGTTTATTGTGACCTTGGCTGATCTCACTAGCTGAGCAGAGGTGAGCACTGTTGGCTGAGAGACTTTTAGGAATTTCCTTGTGATGGGTTGTATAGACCCCACACTGTCAGTGATGGGGTTAAGGGGTTAGCCTGTTTTGTGGCACCTGGAGAGAAAATAGGTAATTAAGTACTAGACTCAGGTGGGGTGAACCAGACTGGGTGGTTCCTATAAAGAGAGGACTGCAGAGCCAATAGGGAAGAACTGAGAGAGGAGAGCTGCAGTACAGAGCTTATCCCTTGGGACTGGCCCTGATTGGAGAGGTCAGGCAGCATAAAAGGATTCCAGGAGGCTGCCTGAGAGACTGAGGAGCTGCTGAAAGCAGGACCTTCCAACCGCAGGCTGGTCAGATGCAATCTAGCAAGCTGGACTTCTTGGAAGAGAAGGCATGATCCTGAGGAGAACAGCCTGCAAGAGAGGAATGGTATGAAGTATGCTAGGGAAACAGTAAGGAGTTGGGAGAGACTGGTGCCAACCACTTCTTAAAGGGTCACTGCCTAGAACTCAGAGAAGTGGTCAGGCCTGAATTTCCCCAACCAAACCCAGCAAGGGGGTTTATTAAAGCCTTGAGCAAATAAGCCATACTTGAAGAGAGCAGGGACTGCACACCCTTCCTCTAGGGTGATTGGCCTAGTCATTGGTAGCCCATTCCCCTGTGGGTGATAAACAGTCCAGAACATCAGCAGGACAGAGGTCCAATGTCATATTAAAAAGCCAAAATGGACTAGATGGTATTCAGTCCATTAAAGGAGGGAAACTGAGGCAGAGTTGCTGTGTTACCCAACTGCACCACAAGGGGATAACTGAAGGTCAAAAGCATCTTCCAACACTCCTGCAACTGGCAGGAAGTGAGTCTGGGGATCCAGTAGATGGACAATTACCCAGCCTTTAACAACCCGTGTTTTAAGGGGCATGGCTATTGGACATGGTATCTTACACTGGAGCTAGGATTGTATTAGATAATGATAAAGGTGTAGATCTGGTCAAAATTGTTCTATGAAATTTAATTTAAATTATTTTTTTTAATTAAGAGGAAGGGGAAAGGTTTTTTTTTTTTAAAAAAAATTGGTTTTCCTCCCTCTTTTGACCAGTTCTATTATGATGATGATAGCCTGGCGCCTTTAAAAAATGTTTGCCTATGTGAACTGTAAGCAGAGTGTAACTTTATTACTAGAAAACTCTCTAGGTATGTCAGGTCACAAGACAGCAAAGGAGAAAAAATGGGATAGGTACTGCATGTAGCAAAGGTATAGGGAGCTGACGAATGCAGTGCATCCAAAAGCCCTGTCTGACTCCACATAAATAGATATCATGCATGTCAAAAATTGCTAAATAGAGACCTAGGACCTGAAGCTCATTGGTTACATAAGTAGCAGAACCAAAAGAACTTGACAAAGAGGAAATTTTAAAAAATGCCTTCTGGAAGGGATCATGGACCGCTCACTTGCTAGATGTCTCAGGACAAAACAGTGCTTACTGCTGGGTTCCCAAATGTCATGGCTTGCCTGCCAACATTTTAAAGAGTGTGCGTAGCATAATAATGTTTAACTTATATCCTTTCCTCAATACTCACACTAAAATATTTGCTCTTTGGAGGTACCTGTATAATATAAAACGTAGTCAAGGGAAACAAGAAACGGAATTCTGGAAACGTTGAACTTGGGCTGTAACAATTGCGTGCATTGTAGTGGCTGAAACAAAGGTCACCAGAACTCTAGTCCATTGCTCCTGTCCCTAATCATTTTTAAAAAATCTGTTCTCTTCATGTATCTTTAAAAAACCTACAATATTAGGGGTTTAATTACAAAAAGCCTCACAGTGTATGACAGCTTTGCCTTTATGAAACTTAGGGCACCCTGTGCCACCAGTTTGGCAGGGTTAGTTGGCTACAGTGTCTGTTTTAAACTAAATCTACTGCAATGTATGTGTTTTAAGGCTCCTCCCTCTCAGCCCTGTTTTGATATCCATTTATATGCAGCTGCTTTGGGCTGGATTTTCAGTTTTGACATTCCACACACACACCCCCCCCCCCCCAACAAAACAGAAAATCAGGACACAACTAATATTTTTCTTGGTTAGTTACTGCTGTCTCCTTGTTCCAAATACAGTGGCCATCCTGCTGGCCACTGTAAGACTCAGATATAGTAAACACAGAGGGGATTCAAGATGCTGACTGCACACTGTCCCTGTAGCTCTAGCTTCCAGAGGTTGATCTTCACCCCTGTGCAGAAGGCCCATGCAAAGCACCACTTGTTACACAAAATAGGTCTTCAATGGTGCCCGGATCTTGCCCCGGCTTGGGTCTCCTTGATCCCGGGTGAATGAATACTGAGGATAGTCTCCTGCCACTTAGACTACACAAGCTCTTCGTTTCTTTGGAGAGTTGACAAAACCTGTCAATCGGAGTCAACTTTATAAAATTCTAACTGAGCCCTGAAGATTGTTCTAACACTCCTAAGTAAGTAATGAATAATTTTACCAAATGTCCACGGTCACTTTTTTACAGATGAAAGGTACACTTTTGTCCAGGTAATGTTGAATACACCAAATTAGATGTTTCTAAGTCAACCCATTCTGGATAGAAGGAGTGAAAAATAATTTTCAAAACCAGAATTTGCCAGCCGTTTCCAATATTTCAGAAACGGCTTGCCAGATTTACTTTAAATGTGATTAAAAGATTTGCCTCTGTCCAAAGATCATGCATACAAATATGAAGCAGAAATATGAGAATTTTAAAATATTAAGAATAGTAGAAAGGGGTAACTAAATCAGCTTTCTAGTCAAATGCTGCTTGCAACTGAACAAGCTTTAGTCAACAGATTGTTTAGCTCAGTAAAGGGGTAACTAGGTGAAATTTAATGTCCAGTGATTGTACAGGAGGTCAGACTAGAAGGTCTCAGGGTCCCTTCTGGCATTAAACTCTAAACTACTATCGAAGGGCTAGTGGTGCTCCGAAATTCTAAACGTTTCGATCAAGCTGCAGTTTGAGATCATTTAATGTATTTTGATAATATGGCACATATCTCGGAATTGTCCTTCACAAAACTAAAAATAACTATCTGGTGCAAAATATTCACTTGACACATTAATAAAACAGATTATAAATACTAACTCAATTCCCCTTTCTTCCCCAACCTGCCCATGCTCGTGGTGCTTCCACATAAAATATATTAGCCAGTTCAGAGATGCACCTTCATACATTATCTGAACAGCCTTAAAACACCCAGTTTAACCCCCTATGTCGAGGACATTGATGCTGACACACACAGATGCACCCCTTAAATTGCTGGTGGGGGGGAGGCAGGAAGGCTAACAAGACCAGGCTGTGCTATATCAAGGCAACAAGTGGGATCCAAAGTTGAGAGGCCTTTATGGAGAGCTGTTGTAATATACTTTGAAGAAAAGTTTGCTCTTTACCCAAGGTACTCTTTCTCCTCCTCCTCTAACAATAAGAGGGAAGTCCTCCCTCACCACTCTCCCAGAGGAAGGATAGCACTGAAGTGGATCTCCAAACAAAATGCCTTCATCAAGACTCTGCTGTTTCTGTATCATTTAATCTCAGACCAAATTAAATAAACTGCATTACAATCAACTGCTCTACAGGGAACTGTCTGGAACCTCTGAGCCTGATTTGCCATTTGCCCTGCACCTATTGTGCAGAAAAAGGATGACGCTGGTCATCAGATTCTAACTCACTCTGGAATCGTGTTTCAGAACTGTAGTGTAACACAAGCTTTGCACTGGTGTTAATGACTATACAAACAAGCTGTCCGGCAATGATGAGTACAAACCTGTGTTGAGGGAGAAGGGAGCCATAGAAGGGAGCACAGGAAATGGGATTGGATGGTGGCCTGCTTGGAAATGGAAGTAAGGAGAACAGAGGTAGGATCCAGAGTTTGTGGCTGGGTAAAGAGAAGAAGCTGAAGCAAGAAATGGTTTATCTTTTTTGCCTCCTTTTCAGTATGGCCAATCTGAAGCATTCAAATACGAGTCATAACTACCCCCCAAAACAACAACAACAACACAACCCCCCCCAAAAAACCTTGAGTCTTAAATAGTAAATTGGGGGTGTGGGGGGCTCTCTCTATTTTAATCTCTTACCTTAAAGGTGCACCTAGCTCCCATTTTTAAGCTTTTCTTTCCATCCACCAGGTCTATATGCTTTTTGTTTTAAATGAAAGCTGGGGTTCCCATATGATCACCAGATTCCAGTAGCTGTGGCTTTAAGATGACCCCAAATATGAGACTTGCAATAAAAACGTGAGAGTTGGCAACATGATGTTTGGGTTTTCTCTGCTACCCTCTAACTTAGGGCTAACTTAGCTGACATGAGCAGGTCCATGCCTGAACAAGTAACTGTTGAACAAGTAATTGCTGAAACAATTAGCTATTGTGAATATGCCTACAGTAAATAAGGGAGGCCAAAACTAACTCTTCTGGGTATGTTTATAATAAACAAAATAGGCAAAGTAAGCTTACCTTAACAATCTGCAAAGCAATTGGTCCTTACATGCAAAAAGTATCAGTATTAGCAGCTAGGAATGATGTATATAAACTTCATAGTGCATGACTTGAGTTGGAATTATGGTATCACTCTTTACCTAAACGCCCTGCCTCTGTACCTGGCCAACTCGGGCAAAGAGTTGTTTCATACTTAATAAAGTAACCTGAGTAACGAGTTGAAGTCATACTGAGTTTTCTGGATGCCAGAGAACTGGATGAAGTCTTCTTCAAGAACTGAATAAGGTGTTCTGGATAAGCCGAGTGGAAAGAGTCTTGGCGAGAATCCCAACAGGTAGCCTGTACTGTAGGGTAGACTCTGGAAGGGGCACAGCTTTGTAAAAGCTATTATGAAACAATTCTTCACCAGACTTTGGTGCCTGTCTTATGAAGTTATGCCTTTGTGAAACTGGCTGACTTTGCCACATTCATGGAAACTAGTGGCACAAAAATGTGTGTTAAACTAGCTTCCTAACCCAAGGGAAACTGCAATGCATGTGGCCAAGGATAAGAAACCCAAATCTCTATTAAATCCAGCTTTGGCAGTGAGCTATATTAGCTCAGATAGGCCACCTTTAATTTCTGACCAATTGTGGGGTGGGGCGGGGGGGAGCCCCTCTACTCCAGAGAATATGGCCTGTAATATAATAAAAATCAGAGCTCCAGGTGCTCACTTGCCCCTAAATCTGACATTTACTTAACTTGTCAGAGCTGCAAACTAATGAAAACACCTACAGAAAGAAGAAAATGCAATTGATGGTTTTGCCCCGAAGTCCCTTTTTAAGATTACTTGTTAAATGAGCTTGCATCTTGTGATTAGATCTCTAGGGTTTGTGTTCCTTGTGTTCGGCCTGCTTATGTAATCTGTATTGCTAACGCTTTTTTTTTAATAAAAAATCTTAAACTGAGGAGTTGCTGTGGGCAACAGACAATTCTGACCAAATTCACCAAGTACTTCCCTTCTCAAACTATACACCTGATATCATATGCCTCTGCAAGTGAACCAAAAATCAAGAGATGTGCGAGAGAAGGGAAAGAGAGAGGAGAGAGTCCCTATTGTGCAACTAAACTCTGTGTCTTTTTAATTCTATGCTAGGAGTACTTTGGTAAATAATGTGGACCAAAAAGAACAGCTGCTTGCAGGAACAGTCTGTGCTCTTACACATATGGTGGCAGAATGCACTTTAAGCAAAAGAAAACACAGGGAGGCGGGTGTATGTTTTGAAATGGAAGCCAATCACAACAGAGCTGGGCAAGAGATTTCCATTGAACCTCAGGCCCACTGCAGTTTGGCCTTTTGATCCTGGTGATCTGATATGTTCTCTGAGCTCAGCCTCTGCTTGAGAGAGTGTGGCTAATATAGATGGAGAGTTTGGAAGAAGCTGACAGTGTTTGCCTGAAACACCAAACTCTGTTAACACATCCTGTTTGCAGGGCCCGTCCCGAGACAGATGCAGGTCCTGGGGCAAATCAGCCTATATGGGGCCCCCTTTACATTTTTTATACAGGTGAAATCTGGTTACAGTGAACTTCAAGGGCAGCTGCTGGCCTCAGGTTAAATATCGATAGCACCCAGCTGTATAATTATGTTGTTATATTGTAGCTCTTTTTTATAATTAGAATGAAGTTCATATAATTTAAAAAAACCAAAAACCCTCACCCATCATGATCAGTGTCACGCCACTTACATTCTGAAATCCACCTTCCTGGACTTCCTTGCAGTAAACTCACTTCCCGGGTTCATATAGTATCACTACTCCCACTGGATTTTTTTTTTAATGTAATTACACATATGCAACACTGAGAGCCCATGTCTCAGGAACTGGGTGGCTCTTGGAGGGCCTATATGTGCCCTAGTGCTGGGGGACCACGGGACCCTCCAACATGGAGGAGGGGCTCTAAGATCTGTTTTCTCTGGGGGCTGGGAGGTGGAAAAGCAGATGGATGGAGGACCTAATCCTGCAGGCCAAAAAAAAAAATAATTTCCCCGGCCGGTGAGTGAAGGGCACAAGCCCGACCCCTGCTGCCAGCGTCAGGCCCCCCATTAGCTCCCCAGGCCGCCCTGCCACCCCCGCATCTCCCTGAAGTGCAGGGCCCCCCCAAAGTGAGGGGCTGGGGCGGTTGCCCTGGTCTCCCCTATGGACGAGACGGCTCTTCCTGTTTGGCTGACACATTGAGGCAGGTGGCTTATGACCCAGCCTGACCAAAGGGAATTAGGAGTGGCTCTTTAGTGGGCTAAGGTGGGAAGCCTCTCTAGGAACAGCCATGCATAGGGAGGAGGTTTGATCCAAAGATTTGATAAGGGAAGCTAAAAAGATCAGGGAAAAAAAAATTACAGTTGGCAGGTATAAGGACAAGAAGAAATGTAAGTATCTTAGGAACAAACAAAATCCTAGTAGTGGTATAGGCCCATTATTAGATAAAGATGGGTAAGATTGTTACTAATGCCAAAAAGACAAAAGTGTTTAATAAATATTTCTGTTCTCTAGTTGGAAAGAAGCAGAATCATAGGATTGGAAGGGACCTCGAGAGGTCATCTAGTCCAGTCCCCTGCACTCGTGACAGGACTAAGTATTATCTAGACTATCTTGACAGGTGTTTGTCTGACTTGCTCTTAAAAATCTCCAGTGGTGGAGATCCCACAACCTTCCTAGACAATTTATTCCAATGCTTATCTTCCCTGACAGTTAGGAACTTTTTCCTAATGTCCAATCTAAACCGCCCTTGCTGCAGTTTAAGCCCATTGCTTTTTGTCCTGTCCTCAGATGTTAAGAACAATTTTTCTCCCTCCTGCTTGTAATAACCTTGTCTGTACTTGAAAACTGTTGTTGTATCCCCTCTCAGTCGTCTTTTCTCCAGACTAAACAAATCAAATTTTTTTCAATCTTACTTCATAGGTCATATTTTCTAGACCTTTAATCATTTTTGTTGCTCTTCTCTGGACTTCCTCCGATTTGTCCACATCCTTCCTGAAATGTGGCACTCAGCCCTGGACACAATACTCCAGCTGAGGCCATGTCAGTGCGGAGTAGAGCGGAAGAATTACTTTTCATGTCTTGCTTACAACACTTCTGCTAACACATTCCTGAATTATGTTTGGGTTTTTTACAACAGCGTTACCCTGTTGACTCATATTTAGCTTGTGTTACGACCCCCAGTTCCCTTTCTGCAGTACTCCTTCCTAGGTAGCCATTTCCCATTTTGTGCAACTGATTGTTCTTTCCTAAGTGGAGTGCCTTGCATTTGTCCTTATTGAACTTCAGACCACTTTTCCAGTTTGTCCAGATCATCTTGAATTTTAATCTTATCCTCCAAAGCATTTGCAACCCCTCACGGATTGGTATCATCCACAAATTTTATAAGTGTATTCTCTGCCATTTCCTAAATCATTGATATTGAACAGCACCGGACCCAGAACTGATCTCTGTGGGACCCCACTTGATATGCCCTTCCAGCATGACTGTGAACTACTGATAACTACTCTCTGGGAATGGTTTTCCAACCAGTTACTCACCCACCTTTATAGTAGCTCTATCTAGGTGGCTGTTCCCTAGTTTGTTTATGAGTAGGTCATGCAAGACAGTATCAAAAGTCTTACTGTAGTCAAGGTATACCACATCTACCACTTCCCCCCCCCATCCACAAGGCTTGTTAGCTTTCTTTGATGAGGTATTAGGTTGGTTTGACATGACGCACTCATAGTACATGAGGATGAGAAAGTACTTTCCAGTCCATCAGCATGTAAGGCAGATGTTAGACATCTACTAGGCAAAAACATTTTTAAAAATTGGCAGGCCTGTATAACTTTGAACCCAAGAGTCCAAAAAGAGATGGCTGAGATTTCTGCCCTGCTGATGATCATTTTTACTAAACTTTGAATCATAGGGAAATCCCAAAAGTCTGGAAGAGTGCTAATATGGTGCCAATATTCAAAAAAAGCAAGCAGGATGACCTGGATATCTATAGGTTGATTAGACTGACAACAGTCCCAGGCAACATAATGGAAAAGTTCATATTGGATCCAATTTAATAAAGAAGTAAAGGAGAGGGATATAATTAATGCTAGCCCAGCATGATTTTTGGAAAATAAGTCTTGTCAAACAAACCTGATTTCATGCTTTGAGTTTGGTCGATAAAATGAACTCTGTACATATGAAATACTTAGACATTTGTAAGGTGTTTGACTTACCACATGACATTCTGATTTAAAAAAGAGCAACGTACAATATCAATAACATGTTAAATGGATTAAGAATTGGCTAATTGACAGATTTCA
The DNA here is from genome assembly GCF_965140295.1 of Lepidochelys olivacea. NCBI lineage: Eukaryota > Metazoa > Chordata > Testudines > Cheloniidae > Lepidochelys > Lepidochelys olivacea. The sequence continues at coordinate 171,442,584 of NC_140412.1, read as the reverse complement.
AAGTAGTTGATGAAGAATCCTCATCAAAGGGGGGTGTTTCTAGGAGGGTTCCTCAGGGATCAGAAGTTGACCTTAAGTTATTTAGCATTTTCATCAGTGACCTGAAAATAAACATAAAATCACTGCTGATGCTATCTGTGGACAACACAAAGATTGGCAGAGTGGTACATAATGACAGAACAGTCATACAGAGCTATCTGGATCATGCGGTACTGGTCCCATTCAAACAAAATTTGTTTCAATGTATCTAAGTGCAAAGTTATTCATGTAGGAACAAGAAATAGAGAGAACGTTTTCCTGGAAAGAAGTTACTCTGGAAAGGATTTAGGGATGACTGTGAACGGGCTACTCAATATGATCTCCCAGTATGATGCTGTGGCAAAAAGGACTAATGCAATCCTTAGACATATAAACAGGGAAGTAGACAGTAGGGCTATAGACTACTGTCTATAGTAGACAGTAGAAGTAGACAGTAGACTATAGAATTGATTAGACTGATACTAGAATACTGCATATAATTCTGGTGTCCACAGTTAAAAAAAAATTGAAAAATTGGAAAGTATAGAGAAGACCTGCAAAAACGATTTGAAGACTGGAGAAAACACCTTACATAGAGCTCAGTTTGTTTAGCTTATCAAATAGAAGACTGAGAAGTGACTTGACTGCAGTGTTTAAATACCGCAATGGGGAGAACATACTGGGTTCTAAAGGGTTCTTTAATCTAGCGGAGAAAGACATAACAAGAAGTAGTGCATGGAAGCTGAAGCTAGACATTTTCAAATTAGAAATAAGGCACACATTTTAATTGAGGGTGATTGTTTTAATACTTTAATCTACAAATGGAAGTGGTAGACTCTCCATCTCTTAAAGCATTCAAATCCTGCCTGGAGCCTTTCTATTAGATAAGCTTTAGCTAAACACAAGTTATTCCTAGTACAGGAATAACGAGGTGAAATGTAATGGTTTATGGTATGTAGGAGGTCCGCTTGGATGATCTAATGGTCCCCTCTGGCCTTAAAATTCATAGCTGGTTATTTAAGTACCTTTCAAGCATCCCCCCAAGAAGGGGATGAGTTTCTGATTGCGCAGCGTGTGGATTCCCTCTTTTTTTGGGTGGGGGGACAGGTCAGGAAAGACACCAGCTCACAAGGTTGTTTATGTAGTAGAAAAGCCTGTGAATCTCCCTCACCCAGCCAACTTATTTCTTCTATCCCCACCCCTGAAACAAGCCAGAGGATGCTTCTGAAGACAGCCAGCACCATATTATCAAAGGTCCTCAACTCAATTTTCTTTTGTGCACAGCTATTGCAGACTAAGACTCAAGAATACAAATGAGAGACCTGCAAATACTCTTTACGTTCAATTTGTGTTTGAGGTGTATGTATCAATATTTTGGGGGGTTATGCATATAAAATAGTTGGAAGTCTGTCGTTAGTCTGTGATAGTGTACAAAAATGGTATGTGCAAATGGTTGGATGAACAATACAACCAAAAAACCTGCTGGAAAATGTGGCTGCCAAAGCCAAGGAAAGGGTGAGTTCACAGGGCTTGTTGGGAGTAGTAGGTGGCAGCTGAAATCAAAGCAGTTACACCAATGATGATTTTGTCCTTGTCTCTATGAATACAGCTAGCTAGCTCTGAAGACCTAGTATCTTTGTATCTGTATAGTATCGACTGTAATGAAGTTCCAATACTAATTGGATGCTAGGTTGCTACAATCATATAAATATTAAATTAGAATGATAACAGGACTTTGTAATATCAGTGGTAGGTCTCAGAGCTCGATCCTGCAAGCATTTATGCATGTGAGTAATCCCCTTGAAGATGGGCCCTTGTGTTTAAGAATGTTCAAGACTGGGCTCTTAGCCATACAACAGAGCTTTGTTAAGGCAGATAGCTACCTAAAGTTTTTCATGCTTTAGTAGGCTGATGTCCAAATGCACAGTGACCATAAACTGTGGGTGGGATTCTGTTTTTATTGCTCAGATTTAACTCCCCTTTGGTTTTAGTGCCAGGTGGTGGCTGGTTGCATCATGAGTGGTCATAGAGCCTTTACCTCTACACCCCTATGGCTCAACACGTCATCTGGTCACAATTTGGTTCTGAGCTAGTACTGCTAGATTCTCCAAAAAGGTTGGTGGGACAGGATCCCCAGGGTACAGCCTGGAACTGCGGGATCACTGTGCCCCCTACAGCCTGGGCTGTCTCTGACGATGCCTTGCCAGTGACAACCATCAAACCTCTCCAGGTGCTGTAGTCACTCAGTCAGTAGCATGTAGAGACTCCCACAGCTAAATTACATGAATGTTCTCTAAGCGACTCATGAACCATACACAGGGAAACACCAGTAAATTCCCCCAGCCTTGCACCCCAGAAATGTACCCTCTTACACAGCTCAAGACCTTCTCTTGAACAATGCAAACTCATTGATTAGTTCATCAGTTCATCAAATGATAGTGGACATGCACCAAAGTTTATAATCTGATCAGATTCCCCAAGCACTTTAGACAAATTCACTGGTAAGGATAAAATGTTAAAAGAGATTGTAAGTGATTATAAGTGGTAGGCATATAGGACAAAGATGGTTACAAAAGAAATAAAATAAAATCACAGTTTAAATTGTAAACTTTATCAAACTAAGGAAGATTTTAATCAAACAGCTTTTCTCCCCCTCAGTGGATGTTGCAGGTAGCTTACAGTTCTTAATATACAGGCTGAATTTCCTTCTTGGCCTGCGACCAGTCTCCTCAGTTCAAAGTCTTCCCAGCATTCTTGTTGCCTTCAGCATAGGTGGGGGAGGAAAGAGGTGGTCTGATGATGCCATTGTCCCTTATTTTATAATCTCAGTTCATGTCCCAGGGAAGATACTGTCCTAGATGTGTCCTGGTGGGCCTTGCTGAGTCAGAGTTGAGCAATCTCCATTGCATGGTGCTTGGGCAACCACCTCTTACAGAATTGTAAATCTCTTGTTTACAATTCCCCTGCTAGTCAATGGCTCATGTTGGTCACTTAATGCCAGCTTGGGTGTGGGTCACCTCCTTTGTTGCCACTTGAGAGCTAGCTGTGGGCATCTCCCAGAATCACAACATATTTCAATAACATCCATATCGCAAAATCTCATAACTTCATACACAATAACAATATACATATTTTGACAGAACAATGAGTTTCAGCAAATTGTTACCTTACATATGGTACCTTACAAGGCATACTTTGCGTGAAATATCACAACCATATACAAATGATAAATATGGGGATTACAGGGTGCTACTTTTGAAGTACAGTGCGTCACAGTGGGGACATGGTATTATTTGTTACTATCAGTCTATTTTGGCATTTATTAGTGCTGGTCAATGTTTTTCAAATGAAAAGGGTTTCTTTTCAAAAAAGGCCCCCCTCGCGCCCCCCCCAAATAAGAATTCACCAAAATTTTAATATTTTTTTGTTTCACTATTTTCTCCTTTTTTCAATTTTTTTCTTTTATCATGTTTATTTTGTCGTTTTTTCTGTCTTCCAATTTTTATCTTTTCTCCAGTCATTTTTGAAGCTCCATATTTATCTTTTTGAAAAATGACAAGGGGGTGGGGAGAAAAAGGGGGAGGAATTGAAATGAGGAGAAATGAAAAAATATAAGGATGTTTAAAAAAGAATTTCATGAAAATGGGACTCTTGACTCCTGTGAAACAAATTTGAAATGTTTCTCCTCGTTGCTATTTTTTTGGCCAACTCCATACCCCCGCCCCCTCTTCGCTGTGCTATCTTACAGGAGCTGGCCAGTAGTCTTCAGGGGTGTAGCAGCTTTTGTGCCCAATGAAATTTCATGAGTGCCGACTTAAGACACAATGGCTGCAAATCTCAGCAAGGGCTGTGCTGTGTGTGCTGTGCTCAGTGCAGCTTTGGAGTGCTTGGAAGGAGGAGACAACAAATCACGTTGTTGCAGTTCCTGTATCCTGAGGCTGGCTGGGAACTGGTCCAGAGTGCTCTGTACAAGTTAGACCCCTCTGTCTCCTCTAGCTTACATTTGGCTCTCTGTCACCTTAAGTGATCATTCCAGCAGCCAGGAATAGCCAGAGTGTAGCAATTATCATGTTCCAGACACACTTTATATACCAAGGCCAGCACAGAAGGTGGCATAGAGCAGGTATTGCCCTGTCACTCCAGGCAATTCTCCTTTTACTCAGCTCCCTGGGTGATTAAATCAGCTCTATGACTATGTTGTGTTACTGAGGGCAATGCAAAGCAGGAGGATTGGGGTGTTGGGGCTTGTAGCCAGACCAGGGCTTGATGCCTTCTGGAACTCCCAGTAGGATCCTGAGGCTGTGCTTTACATACACATTACTCCTTGAGATAGTTAGCGGTGGGCAAGATTGCTCAACATTAAAGAGTCCATGTGGAACCATCATGGTAAAATGTAGTGGTCGCCTTGACTGGCATAACACAGCTTAATACAGAAACGTTGGCAAGGATCTTGTGGGACCCCTCGGTGAGAGTCATTAATGCCTGTCACCACTACACCAAACAGAAGTATTAGAATGCAGCATGCACTGTCACTGAACAGATGCTTTGCCTACAAGAGAACGGAGTTGATTACCTTATGCTCCTGGGCTGCGGGTTATGAGAACAATATTTGGGGCTCAGAATAAAACAGAATTTTTAATGACGCATGGAAATTTTTTATTGACTGCACTATGCAAAAAAGAAAGTTACTTAATGATATAGTGTATATGGTTTCCCTTCTTGAGCTTGTTTCTTTCCCTAGCAAATATCCCTGTGTAGGGGCATTATGCTGTTAAAACATTGCTGATGTTAAAGCGTAGTAATTGCAAAGAACTTGGCAATTTTTTTCAACAAAAGCTGTATTCAGTACAACACTCCGGACTCCTGCATCCAAGTTCAGCTACGTACGGGGGTGGATCTAGACCCTTGATTCTGTGAGCAGGTCTGTGCCAGCCCGAGTTCCAGCATGGGTTCTAGCAGCCTAGGCCTGGAGACTGCAATGAGTTATGCCAGTGGTGCGTGGTCTATAAGGGACCCCATCAGCAGAGTGTAGCCCCCCACTCTCCTCACCCCTATCTCTGAGGGAAAGGTGTTTGTGTAGAAGTAAGCTCCACAAGCTGAGCATTGCCACCTGCTGGGGAAATTTTCAACAGGCTAGTTACTAGCAGAAATCAGCTCTTTTGTGCTGTGTGTGCAGCACAAGAGCTGGATCTGAAATGATAATCCAGCCTTCAAGGTATTGTGTTGCAACTGGAATCTAATTTCTGCAATTAAAGAGGGGACAAGTGCTACTTAGATAATCTCTGTATTATAGGCAGAGCTGGCAGCATTGCCTGTTGAGTGGCTGATATTTTCAATCATAAAGAACCTGCTTTCAGTGGCTTATAACTTCAGCAAACTTAAAGTTCAGGCTGAAATTTTCCATGGTGGGAGTCTTCCTCAGGCTGAGTACTATTTTATTTGTGAAGTTTCAGCTAAATGGTTTCCAAGAATGAGATTTGGGGGAAAATATACATGGCGTTGCCCATGTTAAGTGGCTCTTCACTCCTTCTCCTTGCCTCCCCGAGTGTAGATGGTGTGGCTGGAGAGAAGGTGTGGCCAAACATGCTGTACTATGGCTAATCTTGACTGGCTTCGTGGCCCTTAAGGTGAAATTTAGAGGCCCTGAGGTTGCTCGAAGGGCTTATGTATGCTTCAAATACTATATGCCAGCAAATCCCCCTAGTGGAGACAAAAAGAAAAGGAGTACTTGCGGCACCTTAGAGACTAACCAATTTATTTGAGCATAAGCTTTCGTGAGCTACATTTCGTGAGCTGCATTCAGTGGAAAATACAGCGAGGAGATTTTTATACACACAGAACATGAAAAAATGGGTGTTTATCATGCACACTGTAAGGAGAGTGATCACTTAAGATGAGCTATTACCAGCAGGAGAGTGGGGTGGGGGGAAGAAAACCTTTTGTAGTGATAATCAAGGTGGGCCATTTCCAGCTGTTAACAAGAACGTCTGAGGAACAGTGGTGAGGGGGGGGTTAAACAAGGGGAAATAGTTTTACTTTGTGTAATGACTCAACCACTCCCAGTCTCTATTCAAGCCTAAGTTAATTGTATCCAATTTGCAAATTAATTCCAATTCAGCAGTCTCTCATTGGAGTCTGTTTCTGAAGTCTTTTTGTTGAAGAATTGCAACTTTTAGGTCAGAAATCGAGTGACCAGAGAGATTGAAGTGTTCTCCAACTGGTTTATGAATGTTATAATTCTTGACATCTGATGTGTCCATTTATTCTTTTACGTAGAGACTGTCCAGTTTGGCCAATGTACATGGCAGAGGGGCATTGCTGGCACATGATGGCATATATCACATTGGTAGATGTGCAGGTGAACGAGCCTCTTATAGTGTGGCTGATGTGATTAGGCCCTATGATGGTGTCCCCTGAATAGATATGTGGACACAGTTGGCAACGAGAGACTGCTGAATTGGAATTAATTTGCAAATTGGATACAATTAATTTAGGCTTGAATAGAGACTGGGAGTGGTTGAGTCATTACACAAAGTAAAACTATTTCCCCTTGTTTATTCCCCCCCACCCCCCACTGTTCCTCAGACGTTCTTGTTAACTGCTGGAAATGGCCCACCTTGATTATCACTACAAAAGGTTTTCTTCCCCCCTTCTCCCCCCCCCACTCTCCTGCTGGTAATAGCTCATCTTAAGTGATCACTCTCCTTACAGTTTTCAGAGTAGCAGCCATGTTAGTCTGTATTCGCAAAAGGAAGAGGAGGACTTGTGGCACCTTAGAGACTAACCAATTTATTTGAGCATAAGCTTTAGTGAGCTACAGCTCACTTCATCAGATGCATACTGTGGAAAATACAGTGAGGAGATTTATATACACACAGAACATGAAAAAAATCGGTGTTTATCATATACACTGTAAGGAGAGTAAAAAGAAAAGGTAGCTCACAAAAGCTTATGCTCAAATAAATTGGTTAGTGAGCTACCTTTTCTTTTTACTCTCCTTACAGTGTATATGATAAACACCGATTTTTTTTCATGTTCTGTGTGTATATAAATCTCCTCACTGTATTTTCCACAGTATGCATCTGATGAAGTGAGCTGTAGCTCACTAAAGCTTATGCTCAAATAAATTGGTTAGTCTCTAAGGTGCCACAAGTCCTCCTCTTCCTTTTGCGAATACAGACTAACACAGCTGCTACTCTGAAACTAGTGGAGACAGTTAAACCAACAAAATTAAATTCTTTTGCTGCCATAGTTAAACTACCTCCCTGACGGACCTAAGAAAATGGCCTCTTGTGCCTGTATAAGTGTATTTGCATTATACCTTTTGTTGGCAGCTGTGCCAGCTAAAGGGTGCAATTTATTTTTAACACTCCTACCTGACATATGCTGGCAAAACTTCACAGGGTAGACTAAACCTAATTGCATGAGGGCTGAACTGGCCCTGCACAACTCCCATACATGGTGGGGCACAAAGGTGACTAAAAGGCACCTGCCTCCTCACGCTTTTTACACACACTTCTTTCCTGTGCTGAGTGAAGCTTGGGTAGAGCAGACAGTCTGATACCTTGAGGTTGCTGGCTCATTTTATAAAATAGAATGCTGATCCTATTCACCTGGACAGTATTCAGAACCACACTGCTGAAAAAAGAAAAGGAGTACTTGTGGCACCTTAGAGACTAACCTATTTATTTGAGCATAAGCTTTCGTGAGCTACAGCTGACTTCATCGGATGCATACTGTGGAAAGTGTAGAAGATCTTTTTATACACACACAGCATGAAAAAATACCTCCCCCCCACCCCACTCTCCTGCTCATAATAGCTTATCTAAAGTGATCACTCTCCTTACAATGTGTATGATAATCAAGTTGGGCCATTTCCAGCACAAACCTGGATTATCATACACATTGTAAGGAGAGTGATCACTTTAGATAAGCTATTAAAAGCAGGAGAGTGGGGTGGGGGGAGGTATTTTTTCATGCTTTGTGTGTATAAAAAGATCTTCTACACTTTCCACAGTATGCATCCGATGGAGTCAGCTGTAGCTCACGAAAGCTTATGCTCAAATAAATAGGTTAGTCTCTAAGGTGCCACAAGTACTCCTTTTCTTTTTGCAAATACAGACTAACATGGCTGTTACTCTGAAACCTGACTGCTGAAAAAGAAGAAAATGGGATCCTTGATCACCTCAAAATTCCTGGTTTTAAGAATACCCTTAGATTAACTGGCACTGAGAGAGGAATCTGATTGGTCTCTGTTAGGTGCTTGTCCAAACATATGCATCGCATGAGAAATATTCTATAGAAATCTGTAAATTCCACCCGTGCTCCCTCAGAAACGAGGTACTTATCATGACATGTGGAGTACTTTTTTTAGGACACTGAAATGCACAACCTGACTTTTGTAAAGGACTTTTTTCCAGGGTAGCTAAGGATTATTTTTCTTTTCTTTTTATCTTTTCTGTGGCTTTTTTTGATCAATGTGTTGTCAGCCATCAATGGACTGTTAATAAATATGCTGAGATATTCTGGTACGCACCTTTCAGAATTACAGTTGGGCAGTTCAGGAAGCTAGCAGGCAAAGGGCCTCATAAGTTATAGAAGATTCTCTACGTATGTTATGTGCCTGTTCCTGTATAACATGCTGCACTAGTATAGAAGAAGGTACTGTAACTTTAAAATTATCACTTTACCTCCCAACAGTACTACTTCCCATGAAGAACAAACTGTTCCTGATTTGGCATGGAATGCTACAGCTTTATATTTCAATACGAATGCACAACTGGACCACAGGAGCTATAGCAATATTTTCCCTTGTCACTTCTATTTGCTAGTCTTTGTTTCCTTGCTCCCTTAAGGAGCAAAGTGTTTGCTTTATTTGGATGACAGTTTTCATAAAGGAAAAAAGAAGAGAACATATTTTAAATAAGGGAACTAAGGACACTTAGATGTTTAACCCCTTTCAGTTAAAAAAGGCCTGAACTGGAGCCCTGGATCCAAACCTCTCTAGACGTTAAGAAGGTTCAGATTTAGGCCTGAATCTTTGTCCAGACAAATCTTTGTCTTTACGTAGCTTGGCCCCATTTCTAATAGAGTTGTTTGTAGCTGTATTGATCCCAGGATATTGGAGAGACAAGGTGGGTGAGGTCATACCTTTTTTTATTGGACCAACTTCTGTTGGCAAAAGACAAGCTTTTGAGTTTACACAGAGTTCTTCTTCGGGTCTGGGAAATGTAATCAGAGTGTCACAGTTAAATACATGAAAGTACATGTCCAGATGTTTTGATATTGTGTCCTTTCTGTGTTTGCCTATAGCATGTGATGTAACTTTATGTAACCGCATATGAAACTTTAAGAGACACTAACTTTGCACTTCAGTATTAGCCCTTTCAGCTTTTCTTTGGAAGAGAAAATACTGTCCCTTTATTTTGAGGCCTGTGGTCCACTTCTCTGCCCACCTACTATAGACAAAACGGTTTCATCTGTAATGATCTTGGGTAGTACATATCTGAGATGATGAGGGTGATACATCCTTTACGTTCAAACAAAATTAGATTAATAATACTCCTTATGCTTTGCTTTGTAATCAAAGATGTAAAAATATCATAGCATTACTCTTGAACATTGATGATCGGATACTAAGGCATGGCGGGGGAGGAGGAGCAAGATTTTTCATGAAAGTGTAACCCCACTGTGATGGCGTGTATAGCTTATCCTGGCTCTAAAAGAGTTAACTGAAGATGAAGAGCTTGTTTAGGGATCCAGAAGCCTGAGAGTGGGTGACCATGTTGGAACATAGAATCATAGAATATCAGGGTTGGAAGGGACCTCAGGAGGTCATCTAGTCCAACCCCCTGCTCAAAGCAGGACCAATCTCCAATTAAATCATAGAGAGGGAATGCAGTTGCCCTGAATTGTGATAGTTTCTGTAAAGAGAGGAAGCCCAGAGTAGAAGGGGGCTGCAGGGAGAAAGGAAGAGGAATTCTGCAGTCCCTCTCTGAGTGAGCAGTAGAGACTGATACCTGGAAAGATACAGAGAAACCAGCAGGGTGGAGCATGCTCTGATGATGAGTCCTGACAAAAGGGCAGGGCCTGGACCTTCAGGGAAGAAATTCAGGAAGGTGCTTTACTGAGAAGGAGCTTCAGGAGGGAGTTTATACCTGGGGACAGGCCTGGATGAAAGAGGGCAGCAGAAATTAAAGTAACTCCTGAAGTGGGCCTTAGAGAAGGCCAACCACCAGGCAAACAGCATTGGGAGTAGACTGCAGTGAGGCAACTCTTGGGCGTCAACATTTTGGAGAAGAACGTCCAGTTGTGGAGGACCCAGGATGAATTAAAAGTTCTAGTCGAAGGGAGATGGTAAAATTTCCTTTCATTGTAGTTCTTGTTTTGCTTTTGAGTTTAGTTGAAGGACACCAGTGAGAAGTCCTGGGACCACTACTCTCACAGAGTGGAATTGAAGACGAGCTCTGGAGAGGCGGAAGACTTATACCATTTACCAGTGTATGTTTGCGACACTGATACCCCAGAAGGGGTGAGACTGTAAGTTGACCTTGCTGGAGGGCTAAGTCACAAGAAGATGGAGATCACCACAGGACAGATGTGACGGTTGGCAGGGAATGGTAGATGGGAAAGAGCTGCTGCGCCAAGCATAGCCACAAAGGGGTGCTGTCGTAAATATAAAGGGAAGGGTAAACCCCTTTGAAATCCCTCCTGGCCAGGGGAAAGCTCCTCTCACCTGTAAAGGGTTAAGAAGCTAAAGGTAACCTCGCTGGCACCTGACCAAAATGACCAATGAGGAGACGATACTTTCAAAAGCCGGGAGGAGGGAGAGAAACAAAGGGTCTGTGTGTCTGTCTATAGTCTGTCTTTGCCGGGGATAGACCAGGAATGGAGTCTTAGAACTTTTAGTAAGTAATCTAGCTAGGTACGTGTTAGATTATGATTTCTTTAAATGGCTGAGAAAAGAACTGTGCTGAATAGTATAACTATTTCTGTCTGTGTATCTTTTTTGTAACTTAAGGTTTTGCCTAGAGGGCTTCTCTATGTTTTGAATCTAATTACCTTGTAAGGTATCTACCATCCTGATTTTACGGGGGGGGGGGGATTTCTTTATTTCTATTTACTTCTATTTTTATTAAAAGTCTTCTTGTAAGAAAACTGAATGCTTTTTCATTGTTCTCAGATCCAAGGGTTTGGGTCTGTGGTCACCTATGCAAATTGGTGAGGTTTTCTATCCAACATTTCCCAGGAAAGGGGGGGTGCAAGTGTTGGGAGGATTGTTCTTAAGATCCAAGGGTCTGGGTCTGTAGTCACCTAGGCAAATTGGTGAGGCTTTTTACCAAACCTTGTCCAGGAAGTGGGGTGCAAGGTTTTGGGAAGTATTTTGGGGGGAAAGACACATCCAAACAGCTCTTCCCCAGTAACCAGTATTAGTTTGGTGGTAGCGGCCAATCCAAGGGCAAAGGGTGGAATATTTTGTACCTTGAGGAAGTTTTGACCTAAGCTTATCTTTACCAGCTTAGGAGGTTTTTCATGCAGGTCCCCACATCTGTACCCTAGAGTTCAGAGTGGGGGAGGAACCTTGACAGGTGCTCTAGCAGTGAGTCCATTCCTCTACACCCATACATAAAGCTAGATATCAAATCACTAGTATGGGGAGTGACTATGCAAATGCCTCTGGGCATGCCCAGTGTGAACAGAATATTTCCAAAGCTTGAACAGTCATGGACAAAGCTGAATGCTCCTGCTGTTGAAGAAAACATTCTGTCTTCTCTGCTGAAAAATTTGGTGCCGGGTTCTGTTTACCATCCCCTCATGCCGTTCAGCCTATGCCCTAACTTCTCAAGTCCTTTCAATTGTATTTGAGTAAAATGGACTCCAGTGGTAAATGGTGGTGTGTAAGTCGCTCGTAAACAATGGGCCAAATTCATCCCTCGTGTAACTGCACTGACTTCTACTGTGCATAGAATGGAGAAGTACAGAATTATGTCAGTATGTACTATCTATGGTGCTATGCCATTTTTTTGGAAGAATTATTTTAGTAAATGTTCATCTCTCAAATGTTCCACCGAAAGAAGGAAAAACATAAAGGCCTTGTACTGCTACTAGTACTCATTTGGCACTCAGTGGGGATCACAAAATAGTTGCACTCCAGTGCAGCAAAAATGTCCGTGTGCTTTGTAAGATAAAACCCAAAGGAGAGACCTTGCAGAATGAGATGCCAGGTGGTAATCGGTGGGTGTGGAAATGGCATCTGTTTTGTTGTTAGTCAACAAGATGTAGGACATTTCTGTCCCTGGAAATCAAGCACACATGCGACATTGTGCCCAACGTAAAATTAAATCTCAGACAAATGTTTAATCCGGTTCCTTTTACAAAATAACTTCAAATACCAATTAAAAGATCCTGACAAAATGCTGGCTCTTATGGGTGAGGATTGCACTGGTACATAGTAGGAGAAGGCTAGAGGGCTGAAGGCATTGTGTTTGTGTGAGGGGGAATCAAAGAAGCTCCAACAGGTAGTTAAAGAATCCTCTGCAGACAAGGATACATGGAGAACTGGGAAGGCCATGGGTTGATTAAGGTAACTGGAGAACTACTGGAAGCTATTTAACAGTTTCAGATATCCACAAGATCAAACAAATTATCTGCCTTCTGGTATGATTGATTTAGAGAGATAACATACTTTGCTGTTTGTTGTCTCAGAGGTGCTCATTTGACCATAAATTTGACATTTAAAAAAGCTACGAAGCCATAACAGTAAGCCCACAATTAGGGCTTTAACAAGATTTCTGCTTTTCTTTTTTCTCTCATTCTCAGACATGTGCCCCTTTCTATTACTTCATTAGAAGAGTGCCATTCTGCCTGACATTTCTCATGTGTAGTCTTATGCCACTGTACGTTGGGGGAACTAAGCTAATCAGACAAGACACTAATGAGAGTTGAGCTTTGAAAATGTAGAGACTTCCTGTTTGTAAGTCTCCTAAAATTATATGAAACCTGTATAAGGTTTCATATCTCTAAAACAAGCTGGCCTGCAAAGTCAATTTTCAATGTGTGTGTTTGTTCCTGACAACTTGGAGTATCAAATTTCAAACAATGCATTTTTGAGTTGTTCTCTGATGGTCCCTTTTACATTCTGAGAATTATTCTGTCAAGGAATCTGCAGAGTTTATACATTTTGCTGGCTCCTCAGTGGCATTTATAAACTCCAGAGGCTACCTAGAGAGAGCCACCAGCTGCTGACTATTGTCAGGCTTATCAGAGAATGCTTCTGAGGCTTGGGGTATTGGTGACACTTATCAACTCTGAGGATCAGCAAGAACTAAGTCAGGAAGGCTGCTGAATATATAAGAACGGCCATACTGGGTCAGACCAAAGGTCCATATAGCCCAGTATCCTGTCTTCTGACAATGGCCAATGTCAGGTGCCCCAGAGGGAATGAACAAAACAGGCAAATCATCAAATGATCCATCCCCTTTCCCAGCTTCTGGCAAACAACCGGACACTGTCCCCACCCATCCCAGCTAACAGCCATTGATGGACCTATCCTCCATAAATATATCTAGTTATTTTTTTGAATCCTGTTATAGTCTTGGCCTTTACAACATTCTCTGGCAAAAGATTTCCACAGATTGACTGTGTGTTGTGTGAAGAAATACTTCCTTTTGTTTGTTTTAAACCTGTTGCCCATTAATTTCATTTGGTAAGCCCTGGTTCTTGTGTTATGCGAAGGAGTAAATAACACTTCCTTATTTACTTTCTTCACACCAATCATGATTTTATAGCCCTAAATCATATCCCCCCTTAGTCGTCTCTCTTCCAAGCTGAAAGGTCCCAATCGTACTAATCTCTCCTCATAGGAAGCTGTTCCATACCCCCTCATCAATTTTGTTGCCCTTTTCTGAACCTTTTCCAATTTCAATATATCTTTTTTGAGATGGGGCAGCCACATCTGCATGCAGTATTCAAGATGTGGATGTACCATGGATTTATATAGAAGCAATATGATGTTTTCTGTCTTATTATCTATCCCTTTCCTAATGATTCCCAACATTCTGTTATCATTTTTGACGGCCACTGCGCATTGAGTGGATATTTTCAGAGAACTATCCACAATGACTCCAAGATCTCATTCTTGAGTGGTAACAGCTTATTCAGACCCCATCATTTTATATGTACAATTGGGATTATACTTTCCCATGTGCATTACTATGCATTTATCCACATTGAATAACATCTGCCATTTTGTTACCCAGTTTCGTGAGATCCCTTTTCAGCTCTTCACAGTCTGCTTTGGACTTAGCTATCTTGAGTAGTTTTGTATCATCTTCAGATTTTGCCACCTCACTGTTTACCCTTTTTTCCAGATCATGTATGAATATGTTGTACAGCACTGGTCCCAGTACAGACTCCTGGGGGACACCACTATTTACCTCTCTCCATTCTGAAAACTAATCATTTATGCCTATCTTTTGTTTCCCATCTTTCAACCAGTTACTGATCCATGAGAGGACCTTCCCTCTTATCCCATGACAGCTTACATTCCTTAAGAGCCTTTGGTGAGGGACCTCGTCAAAGACTTTCTGAAAATCTAAGTGAACTATGTCCACTGGATCCCCCTTGTCCACGTGCTTGTTGACCTCCTCAAAGAATTCTAGTAGATTGGTGAGGCATGATTTCCCTTTACAAAAAACATGTTGACTGTTCCCCAACAAATTATGTTCATCTATGTGTCTGACAATTTTGTTCCACCAGTTTGCCCCGTACTGAAGTCAGGCTTACCAGCCTATAATTGCCAAGATCACCTCTGGAGCCCTTTTTAAAAATTGGTGTCACATTAGCTATCCTCCAGTCATTTGGTATAGAAACTGATTTAAATGAAGGGTTACAAACCATAGTTAGGTTCTGCAATTTCACATTTGAGTTCCTTCAGAACTCTTGGGTGAATGCCATCTGGTCCTGGTGACTTATTACTATTTAATTTATCATTTTGTTCCAAAACCTCCTCTAATGACACCTCAATCTGGGACAGTTCCTCAGGTTTGTCACCTAAAAAGAATGGCTCGGGTTTGAAAATCTGCCTCAAATCCTCAGCCGTGAAAACCGATGTAAAGAATTCATTTCGTTTCTCCGCAATGGCCTTTATCGTCCTTGAGTGCCCCTTTAGTATCTCGATCGCCCAGTGGCCCCACTGGTTGTTTAGCAGGCTTCCTGCTTCTGATGTACTTAAAGAAAATGTTGCTATTACTTTAGGAGTCTTTGGCTAGCTGTTCTTCAAATTCTTTTTTGGATTTCCTAATTATATTGTTACACTTCACTTGCCAGAGTTTGTTCCTTTTTATTGTCCTCACTAAGACTTAACTTCCACTTTTTAAAGGATGCCTTTTTGCCTCTCATTGCTTATTTTACCTTGTTGTTTAGCCACAGTGGCCCTTTTTTTTTGTTCTATTATTATTAATTATTATTATTATTATTATTATTAATTTTGGATTATACATTTAAGTTGAGCCTCTATTATGGTGTCTTTTAAGAGTTTCCATGCAGCTTGCAGAGATTTCACTTTTTGTGCTGTACCTTTTATTTTATGTTTAACTAAGTTCCTCATTTTTGTGTAATCCCCCCTTTCTGAAATTAAATGCTACCATGTTGGGCTGCTGTGGTGTTTTCTCTGCCATAGGGATGTTAAATTTAGTTATATTATGGTCACTCTTGCCAAGTGGTCCATCCATATTTACCTCGTGGACCAGATCCTGTGCTCCACTTAGGACTAAATCAAGAATTGCCTCTCCTCTTGTGAGTTCCAGGACTAGCTGCTCCAAGAAGCAGTCATTTAAGGTGTCAAGAAACTTTATTTCTGCATCCTGTCCTGAGGTGACATGCACCCAATCAGTATGGGGTGTGATACAGCATGGCCAGAGGGCAGCAGAAGAGCGTGTTTTTTTTTTTGTTTGTTTTTTGTTTTTGGAAGCAGAAAAGAATTTTATTTGTGTAACACTTACAAGGAATCACCAAAAAGGATAAAGCAAAACTATGCAACAAAAGCAAACACAAGGTATAACACAGCAGCCTTCAGGAGGGAGCAGTGTTCAGGCTAGCCTGGGCCCAGAGCGGGGGGCTTCCTCGACACTTGTGGTCTTCCACCCTCCTGAGTTACCTGGTGGCCTAGAGCGGGGGGGCTTCCTCGACACTCATGGTCTTCCACCCCCTCGAGTTACCTAGTGCCATGCCCAGTGTCACCGATTATTCCTCTCCTGAGAGTGCCCGACAAGATGGGCACGGCTGCAGGGTGGGCGGTTTGGAGGTGGGGTGGGGATGTACACCACGTGTGATGGGACCCCTCCTAGTGACAGTAATGATGGTATCCACAGCGGCAACGGCTGGGGCTGGGGTCTCTCGCTCTTCCCCTCAATCAAAGGGTCAGACAGAAGGAACCGGACAGGGTCACTGAGCAGAGAACCTCGGACAGTGCCCACCGCTCCTCGAAGGCGTCAAGGGAGTCGGTGGACGCCACCCAGAGGAACTCGGCCCTGATACGGGAATGTACTGAGGATCAGAAAACAGCCCTACAATTGCAGGACGCTTCATTAGCCAGCCTCCTCTCTCTGGTTTTATAAATGGCTGTTTTAGCTAGGGCTAGGAGGAGGTTAACCAGAAGATCTCACGCTTTTGTGGGGCCATGGATGGGGAGTGGGTAAATAAAAAGGTGAGGGGAAAAGTGTAGCCAAAAGCATAATAAAATATTCGTGAGGAGCCGGAAAAGGGGTTGCAGCCTGGCACACTCTAAATATACGTGCACCAGAGTTTCCCTCACGTTGCAAAAAGGGCAAGTATCCGGGATGGGGGTGAACCGTGTCAAAAACACACCCGTGCTAAAAGCTCCGTGAAGGAGCTGCCAACTAATGTCCCCGACGGGCCTCGGGACCAAGGTGGAATACAGGCTGGCCCACCGGGGTTGCTCACCCTCCAAAGGTGGCAGGAAGTCCCGCCACTTTGTATTGGGGCGGGACACCAGGGTGTGAGCGTGGAGGGTGTGAACGGTGAGTGTGTATAAATATTTCCGTGGCGCGATTTGGAAGCTGACCAGCTGCAGTTCATGCAGCCGGCTCGCAGTGAAAGGGTGAGGGGTTTGTTGGGATCTACGGGGTAGGGGCCCAATTGAAAGATCCGGTGGGCCTGGGGTAGAGGGTGGGTGGGGTGTGCCCTCGCGCAGGGCTCGGCTGAGATAAGCCCGAGCAGCGGGCGTCAAGGCGGCCTTCACCTCCTGAAGTACGCACCGGGGGTACAAGGTCTGGAGAGCCCCATGCGCCGGGCAAGCGTCAGGGGATCCAGCCAGTCTCCCCTGTCATAGTCCAGGAGGTCTCCGATTCTCGTGACTTCTGCCAGGACCAAACTCTGGCGCACCAAACGGGACTCCGCTGCCTGCACATGGAGCTGGGGGTTGTGTAGCAGGGGCTCCGCGAGGAGATCCGCTCCCACGGTGGCTGCCACAGACCTGGTCATTGAAAACAGTTTCCAGGTCCGGAGGAAGTCCTCGTAGAAGACCAGCAGCCGGAGAGGTCTCGCGGAAAACCTTTCGGACAGAGATAAAAGAGCTGCCGGTCATATCGGAGCCCTTGGAAGCGGCGCAGGAAGGTGTGCGCCAATATGCTCCACGTCAAACTACCTGCACTATAAAGGAGCCTCTGCAGGGCCTGGAGGCGGAAGACACAGACCTGAGTGTGCAGACACTTCAGGCCCTGCCCTCCTTCCTTCAGGGGTAGATGAAGAACCCCAACAGGGTCCCAGTGCATTCCTGACCAAAAGAACTCTAGAATCGATGTCCAGAGGTCGGTCAGGAAACCCAGGGCCGGGACCAGGGTGTTGAGCCGGTACCAGAGCGTGGACAGGACCAGTTGGTTAAGCACCAGTGTTCTCCCTCGGAGGGAGAGACATCAGAGTAGCCTCGTCCGTTTCCGGAGCCGCTCTATCATCCCGCCTTCTAAGTTTTGCCAGTTCTCCAGCGGAGGAGGGTGCGTGTCAGAAAGGTAAACGCTTAGGTAGAGCAGTGGACCCGCGCTCCACCAGATGGTCTGAAGTGCGGGTGGAAGTGTACCTATGGTCCACTCTATCGAACTCCTTCTCCTGATCAAGAGACAGAAGGGCGAACGACAGACCGTCTCTACGCCCGAGTTCCAAAAGATCTCGGACTAGAAATAAGTTGTCAAAAATGCTGCGATCCGGGACAGTATAGGTCTGATCTGGGTGGATCACGTCCGCCATCACGGACCCTAGCCGCAGTGAGATTGCTTTCGTTACGATTTTGTAATCCGTGCTAAGGAGCAAGACGGGACGCCAATTTCGTAAATCGCGGAGGTCCCCCTTCGGCAACAAGGCGAGCACCACTTGCCTGCACGAAAGAGGGAGGACCCTGCCCTGCAAAGACTCAGCCCAGACAGTGGCTAGGTCTGGGCCAACAATGTCCCAAAACGTGGGGTAGAACTCCACGGTCAGCCCGTCCATGCCCAGAGATTTATTAGTCGGCATGTGACGGAGGGCTTCCAAGAACTCGGCCAGGGTGAGAGGCAGCTCTAGTCAGTCTCGGTCGCCCACGCTGACCTTGGGGAGTTCCTCCTAGAGCAACCTGCAAGTGCCAGGATCAGTCAGATTCGGGGAGAAAAGGCTTGTGTAGAAGTCACGGGCCCTCCCACACATCTCCACCGGATCCGTGAGGGGGGCGCCGTCTTCTGCTAGAAGGCAGGTGACGTGTTTCTTGGCCCCCCTCGTTTTCTCCAGGGCGTAGAAGAAACGGGAGCTGCGATCCATCTCCTGAAGGAGGCGGATGCGGGATCGAACAAAGGCACCTCGGGCCCGATGGTCCTCGAGGGCCCGGAGCTCTTCCCGCTTCTCCCGGCATGCTCCGCAGAGGAACGGGTCCTCTGGGCTGGTGGCCAGATGCCTCTCCATCTCCAAGACCTCCCATTCCAACTGCTCTATTGCTGCATTTCTCCGTCGGCTGGTGCCCCGGGTGTAGTCACGGCAGAAGAGCTTGGCGCGCACCTTCCCTAGATCCCACCATTGCCACGCCAAGGGAAAGGCACGCCGCTGCTCTCGCCAGACCAGCCAAAACTCCCGGAAGGATGTCACGAAGCCCTCATCCTCCAATAGGCTGTTGTTAAAGTGCCAATAGGCCAGCCCCAGCCTCTCTGCACGGAGGGAGGCTGTTATGGTGGCTAGATGATGGTCGGAAAATGGGGCCGACCGAATGTTGGAGGAGTGGGCCTGTGAAAGATGGAACCGGGATAAATAAATACTGTCCAACCGAGAGCGGTGTGACCGATGGGCCTCCACCCGAGCAAAGGTGAACGTGGAAGTGTCATCTGGGTGGTGGTTACGCCAGACGTCTACTAGCGAGTGATATTTGACTATTTCTCGGAGAATATTCGCAGCGGCTGGGCTCAGCTCGGCCCCTGAGCGGTCCTCTTCCTCGAGGGTGGTGTTAAAGTCCCCTCCCAGGACTAAGCACTCGTGAGAATCTAGGGTGCTGAGGAAGTCGGACACCCGCTGATAGAATTGTGGCCTCTTAGGGCTCGTTGTCGGGGCATAGATGTTGACGAGGTTGACCACGAGCCCCTCCATACGGACTCGGAGATGCAGCAGGTGGCCCGGCACGGCTCAGTGACCCCTAGCACCTCGGGCCGTAGGTTGGGGGAGAACAGGGTCGCCACTCCAGCTTGTCAGATCGTGAAGTGGCTGAAGAAGACCCCGTCCCCCCCACTCCAGCCGCCAGCTGTCCTCGGCGGTCGGATCCGTATGGGTGTCCTGCAGGAAAACCACAGAGTACCCCCCTTCCCGAAGGTAAGAGAGCACCTGGGACCTGCGGAGAGCCATCCTACAGCCTTTGGTGTTCAAAGTTGCAATAATGAGAGGCGTCATGCGGAGGACTGGAGGGGTGGGGGTTCCTTGTTGGCGGGGGTGTTCGCAGCCCCCAGCGGGCCGCGCAACAATCCGTGACCCATCCCATAAGTGAGTAAATCGTCACGGAAGCTGCGGGCCCACCCATAGGCCATGGCACCGTGCCTTCCTTGCCCTTTACCCTCCTTTATAAGGGCCCTTGTGGCCTGGAGGATTTGATCAAAGTCCCCCCATAGCTGGAGAGCCAGCTGTACCCTGTTGCAGGAAAGTTCCTCCCAGAGCACGGATGTCTTCTAAAAACTGTCGCAACGCTTTTCGCAGCTCATGGGGGTGCGGGGTTGCGATTTCCGGGTTATTCCCTGGTGGGGCACTTGGTGCAGCCTCGTGGTCCGCTGAGGCGGGCAGGTAGGTGCAGACCACCGACGGGGCGTCTGACAGGCTAAAGTTATTAGGTCCATCTCACGCCTTGGGGTAGAAGAGGATGGCGGAGGGAAAATTGCAGCTCCTAATGGGTCATGGCAGGAGAATGCAAAGGCTGCTCCTTGGGGCGGATCCGCAAAAAACAGGAAAGGAATAACCCCAGGGGCGGCAATAGCATTGCAGGAGGAGGTGGATTGGCCAGGGGTGGGGGTGGGGGCAGAGGCGAGGCTCTGGGCTTTTTGAGGCAAGCAGCTGAGAGGTGGTGCCTCCCGAACAGATTCGAGGGTTAAGGGGGTGGGGAGGGGGCTCCCAGTGATGCTAGGTGCAGGCTCTGTGGTGGATTTGGCAGCCATGGCCTCAGGTGGTGGACCACCTTCTGCAGGGTGCTCGCCCGGAAAGGGGGCGGGAGCATGGGGAAAGGGGGACTGGGGTAAGGTTGCCCAGATCGAGGCCAGCCGGCAGTAGGTCATTCTCTCCCTGGGTGACCGGGGTCAAACCTAGGGCCTCGATCTCCTCATACATGGAGGAGAGGTCGTTTTCTGCCACCCCGGCGGTCTCCCCTATGGTTCCTGCTACGACAGTCGCTTCGGGGTTCGCGGAGGGTTCGGGTGATATTCGGACAGAAGGGGCTTCCTCAGGGGTCTCGGAGGGGAGGGTTTCCCGTGGAGGGGAGATCCTACCTTCCAGTGCTATTTTGTCTTCCCCTCCCAACACCGGCGGATGGATCTCACTCGTGGGCATAGTGGAAGGCTCAGTGTCAGTGCCTCCCTTCCTGGTCTTCCGGGGGGCGTCCGCATCGGATGGGTGCAGCGAAGCTCGAGCCTTCCGCTTGCCTCGCTTTCCCTGGACTAGGGTCCAGCCCTCCATAGCATCGTGTGGGGGTTGGTTAGCAGGGATCATGTCGGGGGGCAGAGGCGATGGTTCAGGGGTTCGGGGGGGTAACAGCGAGGCAACATGGGGGGGGGGGGCGGTTCTCCTTGGGGCAGGCCCTCTCCTATGCCCGGTAATATCTTTGCTGCACCCTCCTCCATAGGCTCTGCTGGATTGTTAACAGCAAGGGCGGGGCTCCCTCACTCGTCTGGGCGTTGTAGGGGAGGTGTCTCTTGGGCCCGGACGGGAGCAGCGGTGGATCGAGCAGGAGGAGAGGTGGTTTCAGGTGCCGGGCGGCCAGGGGCGTCGGCAACGACGGAGCCGATGTCCTTCCGGGTCTCGGGGGTCTCGGGTGCCCCTCCCCGCCGGGCCAAGGGGCAGTCTCTTCGGACATGCCCCGCTGATAGGCAGAGGTAGCACCGGGCCTCTCCTGTGGAATAGTAGACCCGATAGCGGGCTCCCTGGTAGGGGACTAGGAAGGACCCCTCGAGTGCCTCTCCATCACGCGCTGCCGGCGGCGGTAAAAGCTGCACTTGCCGGCGGAACGAAAGGACGTGATGGAGGGCGGGGTCCTTGCAGCCCAGCGGGAGAGGGCTGATGACGGAAACGGGTTTCCCCAGAGTGGAGAGAGCGGATAACAGGGCAGCATTGGGTAGAAAAGGAGGGATGGAGGTCAGGACTAGGCGGACGTCCAGGTCTTCTTGTGGCTCCAGGGGGACAAATACCCCCCCACCGCCAGGCCCTTCTCCACCGCCTCCTGGGTGGCCGCCTCTGATGCTAAGAAAAAGACAACCTTCCCATACGTTTTGGAGGCTGCCACAATGGCCGTGGGTCCTACCACCCTTGCCAATGCCTGCACGTATGTCTCCACGTGGGGCAAGGCGGGCACCAGGAGGCAACGGACGCCATGCTTCCTGGTCATGGTGGGAAAGGGGCCTCGGCCGCTATTGATTGTAATGGAGGCAGTGGGTGGGCAAGATGACGAGGCGGCAGGCCGGGGGGGGCTGCCACCGCCCGGGCATACGCCCTGGGGACCGGGGGAGGGACGCTTGCAGAGCTGGTGGAGGGAACAGCGGGGAGGGACGCCATGGTCGATGATGAGGCTACAGCGGTGGGGGCAGCCTCTGCCATGGAGGGCTTGGTGATTGTGGCGGGGCACTTCTCCTTCTTCGCACCCTGGCCTTTCCGGCTAACCCAGGGGGCTTTCCTAGAATCTGGGGGGGCAGTGGGCGTAGCAGCAGTAATAGTCGCCCCGGTGCCTCCGGCTGCCGATGCCCCACCGGGGGCGGTGGCAGGTGTTTTGGCAGCAGTGGTGGGGAGGGGGGCTTCGGGGGTAGGTGGGGGAGGGGCAACTGAGTTGTTAGAGGGGTCTCACCCCTCTCATTCCCCGCCATCGTGAGCAGGGAGAGACGGGGAGACA
The DNA here is from genome assembly GCF_965140295.1 of Lepidochelys olivacea. NCBI lineage: Eukaryota > Metazoa > Chordata > Testudines > Cheloniidae > Lepidochelys > Lepidochelys olivacea. The sequence continues at coordinate 171,419,963 of NC_140412.1, read as the reverse complement.
CCAGAAGGAGGAGGGTGGAGGGGGAAGCAGATTAACCACTTCTCCCTGTTGGGCTGCAGGCGGGGGGGGGGGGCAAATGGGTCGCACTGGACAGGGGAAAGAAACAGGAGTTGGGGTCAGGTAGTAGGGGCAAACTGTGGGGTGGGCAGTCCGGGGGTGGGGCAGGGAACGCGGACCCACGCGCACTTATCCAAAGAGTCTCGTTTGGTCGGCTGTTGTGTCTGGTCCGGATGATGGAATTCAAAGCAAGCAGTTGAGGCTAGAGGCAGATGGCAGGTTGCCAGCAGGGACGGACGGCAGGGGGGGCCGTGACGGTTGTAGTAGTGTTGGGGGGGGCACCGATGGATCGGGGGGCAGCTCCGTGCCACACCCCCTGTGCCCCTACAAACGCAGTTAAGACACAGTCAACCTCCCCCAACACGAGAGTACAGTTCAAAAGTTACTCAGTCCTACGGCCCCCTCCACAATGATTTGTAACTTCCCTGAGCAATGTCTCTGTCAGCTGTCTTCTCTCCCGGTCTTTGTGGAGCATTCCAAAAATGCCAAGCAAAAATAAGAAGACGATTAATCGCGGGTCCACAAACGAACAGCAAAACGGTTGGGTCTGGGGGCGTCCACTCCCCTCATCTGGGAAGCGGGTCGGCAGTCCTCCCTCCCTCCTCCGGGGGTTGCAGCTAAAGCAGTAGCAGCGTCCGAGGGCAGGCGTGGGGGGGCTGGCAGGCAAGCTGGCAGCCGACCAGCACTCGAACGGCAGCAAAAAAAAGAAAAACAAAATGAAGAAAAAGCGTCTGGCCTGGTCGCCGGTGGGGGGGGGGACTGAAGCAGGGGCAAAAAGCAAGGAAAGCCCAGGCCAGAGGGCAGCAGGAGAGTGTTAGAAGGGAGTCTTATTCCCTGGAGAGGGAAGAAAGTTTGCTATAAATTAATTAAAGCACCTGAAGCCAGTCACATGATAAAAAACCCCTGCTTCAATCAGGAAGGAGGAGGAATTGAAGCAGAGTGGATTGGTGTTGGAGTAGAGAGCAGCTTGGAGGGAAGCAGAAGAGAGTTTGGAGAAGTGCTGCGGTGGGCTAAGAAGACCAAGACCCTAGGTAAAGGGACACCTGGTTTGTGCAGAGGGCAGGTAGGAAGCCCCACAAGCTGAAGGGCAGGAGAGGGAAGTAGCCCAGGGAGGGACCCGCTAGTTCTCGTGGTTTACCGCTATCCCTAGGGCCCCTGGGCAGGGACCCGGAGTAGAGGGTGGGCCCGGGTCCCTCCCTCTCCACTCCCCTCCTCTAGGACACTAGGGGGGCAGTTAATACCCCAGTTCAGGGGCAAGAAATGGTGCCCTGAAATCCCCCTGCACCACCCCCCCCAGAATAGAAAGTGTGAGACCCATCATAGTAATGCTGGCAATTTGCCACACGGGATAGTTATAATCTCCCACTATTATGGAGCGTTTTTTTTTATTTTTATAACCTCTCTAATCTCCCTGAGCATTTTTCAGTCACTGCCACAATCCTGGTCAGATGGTGGGTAATACATCCCTACTGCTATATTCTTATTATTAGAGCATGGAATTACGATAAGTGCTGCAAGACTACCAGGTTCAGAGCACCTGCAGAATTTACAAGTTCCCTGGAGCCAGAGAGAGCTTATGCAGCAGAAACATTCTGGCTGTGAGGTGCTTGGAAGCACCACAGACTTCTCAGATCCATTGGCTGTTTCTGGAGCTTCTGACCTAGGAAGCTTATTAAGCACTGGCCCAGGTAACTCTTTGGACTGTTAAGCATATAAATTCCACAGACTCTGTAGCTTCAACAGTTCACTCTGAAACTTCAGATTTCCTAGCTTGATGACTATCTCTGAGGAGTATATGAACTCTCCTGACAAGTCTTCATAGCAGAGCTTTCTAGCTGTGGATCAAGCTGTCCCATGGTAAGGGATGGTGCAGTGTATAAACTCCTCTTGCAATTTCTGGGAGGAAACAAGAAAGGATTGTTCACCATCCTTATGCATGTCACTATTGAACACAATCTGACCCTAAGCCTCACAGCGCACGTGCCCCCCCCCTCGAGATTATAACAATAAGTGACTTGAGTAACTCACATAGCAAGTTGTAATTTAAAATTGGGAATAGAATCCAGCACTCTTGTCTCCCAATCTTTGTCTTAATTGCCAGCCACACTGCCTCCCAGAGCAATGGAAAATTAAAAACAAAAACAAACAAAAACCCACCCCTCCATACAATCTACCTTCTGTAGGGACAGTAAATAAAATGCTCTTCAAGCAATATCAAATTGAAAAAGGAAACAGGGTCATCGTGAGTCTCTTCTGGTGGAAGAATGCCATAGATGTTAGCATATAAATGTTTGTGTTACAGTCCTGTTGTAGGTGGCATTTGCAGTGCCAAAGATTTTCAGATGATCCTTTTAAAGCTGAGTTGAATTATACTAAAGGAGTACTTATGGCACCTTAGAGACTAACAAACTTATTTGAGCATAAGCTTTCGTGAGCTACAGCTCACTTCGTCGGATGCATGCAGTGGAAAATACAGTGAGGAGATTTATATACACAGAGAACATGAGACAATGGGTGTTACCATCACTCTTGTTACAGTGTGTATGATAACACCCATTGTCTCATGTTCTCTGTGTATATAAATCTCCACACTACATTTTCCACTGCATGCATCTGACGAAGTGAGCTGTAGCTCACGAAAGCTTATGCTCAAATAAATTGGTTAGTCTCTAAGGTGCTACAAGTACTTCTTTTTTGCAGATACAGACTAACACAGCTGCTACTCTGAAACCTTGAATTATACTGTCGGGGTCTCTTCCAAGTAGCCAATCAGCTATGCCTTATCAGATAGAATTGGGTAGCTCCATCTCATTAGGGCTGTGGCAAATACCTGTAGCTATGTCTGCAGGGGGTTAATTGAAATCTAGATGAGAGTTGTTGCCTTTTATTGCTTCAGACTGTTTAAACAACCCCAGCAAAAACAAGATCTGCTTTCTTTCATTTCTGTTCTTCGGTGAGATTGGCTTGGTGTGGGAGTGAACACTTCTTTAATTAAAAAAATTACTATTTGCTGTAATAAAACCAAAGAAAAATTTTCACTGCAGTTGTGAAATTCATAAGCATGCCTTGCCCTTTCCAGACTCCACGCACTGACTCTTGGACATGCTCCTACTTAATTTCCTACCAGATAAATTATTAAAGTTATGATGATTATATCATTTGGAATTTATTTCAACTTTAAATTTAGTGAGTTTTTTGTTTACCAATTAAGCTGTAGAAATTTGAAAGGCTAAAATCTAGGAGTGTCTGATTTTTAAACTGGCTGTATGCCAACCGGTGCAAATACATGAATGATTATCTCAATTTAGTGAGGCAAACAGGCCTTAGCTATATAACTTTGCTGTAAAACTAGCTTCACAATCTGAAGCTTCAGAATCTTCATCTGATTTATGCTGGCAAGGGCTGTCGGTCAGCTGGGTTTTTTGTTTTTGTTTTTAACAAGGGCTGACTGAATGAAATTTTACTTCTTCCTTAAATAGTTCTAGGTACAATAAGGAGCCACAGAAGAGCTGATCCAGATTTTAAAATGTCAACTATAGATAGTGTTTGGCTTTAATCAATTGGTTGGGCAGTTAAGATCTTTGCTATTGGGTTGGGCCACTAATCTTAGTGGCACCACGACAATGAATGCACTGCCCTTAGGAGGGAATCCAAAGTCCAGGATGAAATCCTGGTCCTATTGAAGTCAATGCCCAGATAGCGATTGACTTTAGTAAGACCAGGATTTCACCAGGTTTCTGAATCTTGGACAAAGAGGGCTTCAGCGTATCAGGGAGGCAGAATGGCTCCTGAGAGGAGGGACCATGTCATTCTCCATGTGCCCAGCATTGTCGTGAGAGAGAAGATTGTTAGTGTCGGTGCTTTTGGGATCATGGATTCTTATTAAAGGATAACAGGTTTCAGAGTAGCAGCCATGTTAGTCTGTATTCGCAAAAAGAAAAGGAGTACGTGTGGCGCCTTAGAGACTAACCAATTTATTTGAGCATAAGCTTTCGTGAGCTACAGCTCACTTCATCAAATGCACCAGATGAAGTGAGCTGTAGCTCATGAAAGCTTATGCTCAAATAAATTGATTAGTCTCTAAGGTGCCACAAGTCCTCCTTTTCTTTTTATTAAAGGATGGTAATTTTAAGAAGTGTTATAAAAAGGAAAGAAGAAATCCACCCCTTCCCCCCCACCCCTTTTTTTTTTTTTTTTTGGCAGGGGGACACCATTTCCTTTGCTGTTTCTGCCTACGTGATGTGATTATAAAAGCTGTTAGTCTCTCAGACCTTGGGAAATTCACACACAATAATCCACCCAATATGTCAGCTGGTAATTGTATGAGACCTCCAATCATAGCAGTAGTAATAACATATTCATATTTGTGCCAAAAGAAAAGGTAGCTATTCTGGAGAGAGGCTGTTTTTCTGTGCGAACTGTCAGAGATGCACCAAAATGATAGGCCTGGACATATCCATATTGATATCCTTTATATAACTGCGAGTGTCTTAGGGAAAAGGAGGGAAACGTGTCTCTTTATTGTTAGTAAAATAGTTCACATTTTGAAGAATACATTTTTAACAGTTCTGCATTATATGAATCAAAAAATACCCTGCACAAAGGACTAAAGGGCTCATTTTCCCTCCAAATGGCTCAAAATGTGCAGCACAACTTGCAACACAGACTACTTTTTTGTGACCTATCCCTGAGTATGTTGATCTGGCTGTAAGCATTGTTTCCAGATCTCTGGTTCTGGCAAAAATTCGTATAATCATAAAATAGGGGGAAAGGAAACAAGAAAACAAAAACAGGGAGCAGAGAATCCATGGAGAATTTTTAAAAACCAGAAAAGTTGACTCTGAATTGAGTACGCAACCTGATACGCAATTCCTTGCTAGTAAATCAGTTTGTGACATTTTGAATATGAAGAGTGATATGTAAACACATTCTATTATACTAACTTTTCTACTTCCCCCCCGCATTTCCTGCCCCCCCAAAAAACATTATGTATCAAGGATTGAAATCTTAAGACTGGGGTTCTAGGATGGCATAGTAGAGTTAATGATGGACACAAGTCCAATCTTTTTCCAAGCATTGTCTGTAATTAGTATTGTTTACTGTCTGTTGCAGTAGTGCCTAGAAGCCAAGGTCATGAAGCAGGACTACATTGTGCCAGGTGCTGTACAAACACAGAACAAAAAGAGAGTACCTGTACCCAAGAGCTTATCATTCCAGTCATGTTTTTTATCACTTTCAACTAAAGCCTGGTGTAGTGTGATCAAGTGGATAGAGTACTAGATTGGGCCTCAGGAGAACTGGGTTCTGTTCCTAGCTTAGCCTACTGGGTGACCTTGGCAAGTCACTCCACTTATGTGTGCCTTAGTACAAAAAGAGGGCTGTCCCCTCTTTACAGAAAAGTGCTTTGAGATCTACCGATGGATAAGAGCTTGTTGGTGGAGGTGGTATTATTCCTACAGATTGTTGCCCAAAGGTGGGCCCTGCACCCATACAGATCCCCACTGAATTTGCTGTGTCAGTGCAGAGGTTTACCGACAAAGAATTTCATCCTGGATTGGGCCCTTTCAAAAAACCCTCAAAATGAAATAAATATTTTTCTTTTGAATTTTTCACTGCACAAAATGAGGAGTTATGATACTTTCCGCAAAAATATTAATTTTGTCTAAAAGCCACTTTTCATCTAAATGTCTTTGATCAGCTCTAGTAAGTATAACTGAATAAAGGTTGTGTGTTGTGCATTCCACAGGATTTTGTGTGAACTCAGTTTCCCTGTTCCTCCAACTAATCAATAGCAGCTGGGGTGACCAGATGTCCCGATTTTGGGGTCTTTTTCTTATATAGGCTCCTATTACCCCCCCCTCTATTCCCTGTCCCGATTTTTCACATTTGCTGTCTGGTTACCCCAATAACAGCCAGGTTCTCTCCCCTCACCCCCCTCACTTCCGTTAGTCACACTAAATAGTAATTTCCTCTGCAAAGAGTCTCACTGATCATGGTATAAGCTACTTCAGGCATGTCTGGACTTTAGTTGGTCAGCTACCTCTACCCCATTTTGTGTTAGTTTCTCTCCTGTTGCTGCAAGGAAAAAAAAATACATTCATGGTTTTTTATATCTTTTAAAGGCACAAAAAGGTGGAAGGGGAGAGGGAGTGTTTAGGAGGACATAATTTTTTCTAATTGACTAGGATACCAGTTGTCTCTTTAAACAATATTGGATAGTGCAGACTGATATAGAAAATGCTATTTTGGCATCTAGATAACGTTATTTAAGGTATTTTAAAGCAAGTATGACCTAAGCATACTCTAACAGATTGCTCACATCTTTTTATACTCTTGCTCTTCATTATATGTGACAAGATTTACAGGCAGTGTCTATTCCCATTAGACGCTGGAACCTTGTTTTACCACCTATAACACAAACAGCATGTTGTTGATTTTTATCTTTTTCCTTTACAGTTTATTTTCTAGCACAAAATTCTGTAAAGGGGATTAAAATTACACAAATGGGACCTGATCCAGCTCCCACTGAATTAAATGAAAACTGTATGGATTTCACTGAGAGTTGGATCAAATTCATATTGCTAGCTTCGCTGTTACGCTTACTATATCTGTCCCTGGAAATACACATTTTCAATGCAGTTTTCTTACATTGTGTGTGGTAAAGTTTTTTTCTGTGCTAATTTGAAGACTCTAATTATCATATCACATGTTTGGTTCGTTTACTTTTTTAACAAATGTAGCAAAACATTTTTGGATATTTTTGACACATTTACTGGTGGTTTTCTATATTCAATATTTTTGAAGTTACAGTGTTTCCAATTATCACTTGGGATTTTGGGATTTGACAGTTTTTAAAGGAGTAATACACTTATTCGGTTTTGTGAAATGTTGGTGGGTAACACCTATTTCATGATAAGGTTCAGGCTGATTAGCTATATATACCTTGTGGGGGAGAGAGAAAGGGAAAGACTGAGTATGCTATATGTCTGACCCCTGAGATCAGACTGTAGTTGATTGTTTCAAATGGAAAGGTTTTGTCTCAGTTTCAGTCCATTCAGGTGAACTTGGAACCTGAAGCATAGTGTGTGCCTAGGGGTATATCCATTTTTTTTCCTGAGACAGAATATCAGTTGGAAATTTCAGTTCATAATGGGCTTTAAAAATGGAAAAGCCCTAAGGGCGGCCAGCACGTCCCTTGGTCCGCGCTGCTTCCCGCAGTCCCCATTGGCCTGGAGTGGCAAACTGCAGCCAATGGGAGCCATGATCAGCCAAACCTGCAGACACGGCAGGTAAACAAACTGGCACGGCCAACCAGGGGCTTTCCCTGAACAAGCGGTGGACTGGCTTTGAGAACCACTGTTTTACACTGCTTTGCTGTGAGAGCAACCACTCCTGGTCTGCCTCCACACAGCCTCCAGCATGTAAATTAATCCCAGTTATACTGCAAGAGTGCTATACCAGCCACTCTTGAATTACATAGCAGAGTAACACCAGCAAATTCCCAGTCCCAGACTTCCCCCTCAGAAATGGACAATATAACCTCATATAAAGTCTGTCATTTTATTAATAGAAAATGATATGCACATATCTTGTTATCCTAAATGGAACTTCCCTAACACTTCAGTACAAACACACTGGTCTAGATAAAACCTGTTTATTAACTACAGAAAGATAGATGTTAAGTGATTACAAGTAATGAAGCAGAAAAGTCAGAACTGGTTACAAGAAAATAAAAGTAAATCATAACTAATGCCTAACTTAACACGCCAGAGTGAATTCAAAGCAAAGATCTCTCTCTCATGTTTTAGCAGTCTTACTAGCTGAATCTTTCAGTCAGGATCCTTCCCCCAGTCCAAAGCTGTTCCCTTTGTTCTTCACGTGTTGTAGATGCTGTGGGTAGAGAGAAAGGAGGAATGATTTGGGGCATCTGCTCCCCCTTTTTATAGCTCTTTCACTTATTTGAGAATCATCTCCTGCTGAGGTTCAGGAGACAGCTAGTCTTTGTGGACAGAAACCCCCAGCTGTGTCTTCGTCAAGATGTAGATTTTTCACCCACATCCTCTTTCCTGCCAAAGAATGGCCACTTAATCCATCTGATTTTGTTAACACCTGGCTGAGGTGTTGGCTAATCTTTTGTCTCTGGGGAATCAGTTTGTGACTCCTCCCCAGACTTATAACATCTTTAGTAGAGTTGTATAACTTTACATACAATGTTGCCTTGCACATTTTACCAGGACAATATTGATCAGTATATTGAGTTTTCAGACGATATCTCGCAAAGCATACTTTGTATGAAATTTATCAGAGTCTTATAAAAGGGGTGAACATAGGGGTGAACATGGGCTGTCACAGCCGGATCATGAACTTCTTTTAGTGATAAGCAATGAGCCTATTCATGTGCAGAAGAGTAAACAAGTAGAATATGGATAAATAAAACAAATGGAAACACGTGAGATTAAACTTTGAGAGCCAATAAGGGGGAGAAAGGTCCAAATGCCCATAGCCATTATTAATTGTTTGACATTAAACGTATAGGATAGTTTTTTATGGCATGTGCAGTGGGAGCCATTTTGCATGGAGACAGAGAAATAAAACCAGAGGAGGACTTGTGCATAAAGGAAAACAATCTTAATGGCACAGTTGGGAATCAGCCTCTATTCCTTTGTGTGAGTGTTCTGGAAGCAGCATCTCTGCACTAGAGAAATTATTCTGATCAGAAAAACTGATTCAGTGAACACATCTTACCTGTGGATGCAAAAGATTCTAAAAGAACTGTCTCACAACTAACACATTTCTTCCCAGATCTGTCTGCCTAAGACATTCAGTAAAACATTCTCCTCGTATTTTTCATGTCTGTTAGCGCCTACAGCCTTCATCTGTCTTGTTTGTTTAGATTGTAAGCTCTTCAGCACAGGGACTGTATCTTGCTAGGTATCTATACAGCACTTAGTACCTAGAGGCTCTAACCAGAGCTCCACTCTGCTATCAGAATACAAATGATTACCAATCCTGGTAAAACATGGCATTATTACAGATATTACCTCCAAACTGTTAACCAGTAAATTACATTCTCATTCATTCTTCTCTTGGACACCACAAATACCCAAGATATTCTTGGTGTATCTGCCATGGCACACCATACCCAAGCAGCTACAACATAAAGGAGTTTCCTTATCGCCATTACTCCTACAAGGAACAACAAAGAAAAGTGGAGGAATTCCACCCTCTTGCTACTTTAAAACAGTTCCTCATTTTCTCAAACTCTTTAAACTTAACAGCCAGACAGGCAAATTCCAAACAGAGTACCAGCCATGATCTCTTGAAGTGTGTCATGAAAAGGTCCATAAGCCTCCATCTGCTTTAAAGAGCTCCAGATGAAACACACAAATACTAATTTAGAGCAAGAATAGAGCAACAGCTGCTAATGGATTATTCTCAATCCATACAGGAGACGGCAATGATTCAGAGCAACTGGAGCCCTAGTATGGGAAGAATGGCTTGCTTCATATATATGTATGGATTTGCATTTAAAAATATGTAGAGGTGCCCATGCAAGGCTGTTGGGTGTGGGAGCTAATTGACCTATGCTCACGCTGTATGCAGTAGCCTCAGGAAGATAATGGGCTTTGCAATGTACTTGAAGGTTAACAAATCTGAATATTCTGGTGAACCCAGGGACGGGGGGAAGCAAGTTCCAAAGTTAAAGTCCCCTAACTCCCTCTTGCACCCTAAGGAACCCCAAGAGGGAGTGTTGTTTCTTGGGGTGCTACCTGCCCTGGTGCTTCCATGGGATAATGCACCACCCCGTACACAGGGCTCCACGATAGCAAGGGAATCAAATGCTATCCCAGGGATGCCCATCCGAGTCTACAAATACTGCATCATCCCCAGCCTGAACCCATAGAATCCCCTAGTCATTATTTTGTCTCATCTAGCCAGGAGTGTCATTTGAGTCTGGGGTCACCTGGCAGGGAGAAGTGGTAAGTGTTCTCACCTAGTCTAAACTGTAGGTGTGTGTTGTCTCAAATCTTCTGTATGAAAATAATATCAGATGAATTGCTGGGTATTATGACTAGTATAATAGCTTGTACTCATTACCATAAATGTATGCATAATACTGCTTACATTAACAAAAATACCTCTTGATAAATCTATCAACCCTCGGAGAATCTATTTAAAAGCCAGACTGATCCATTTAAAAGAAAAATGATATTTCAGAGTTAGGTTTCATCTAATCTGAATAGCTCAACTAGCAGACTAGGTGAAAGGAAATGATTCATATAAAGGGTCTATAAAGAATTTTACCACAGTCATAATGTTGGATCATGTTAAAGAAGTTCTGTATTAAAATCACAAATGAGTTTGATTCCCCATAGTTTAAATTCCTGGGTATTACTAATTAAGAGGTCTCTTGGTTTTTGGTACTGTTTCTCTCCCTCTGTGTGTGAAACTTGCAAGCTGCTAATTGTGTTAGTACATTCTAAAACAGAGTCTGTTCTCAAAGCAATTCTTTTTGCTTTGAGAACAGCAACTCCTACACAACAACTACTCACACAGAGAGAGACTCAAAGCAATACTCTGTAACAACAGAAACAGCACCCAGAGACTCCCCGCCCTTTTGTTGTATTCATCTCGCTTTGTTAACAATTGTGATTAAAATAGAGATTGAGGATGTATGTGTATGGATGCTTGGTGTGGATAATAACTGAATGATTAGGGAGGTGCCAGCCTAAGAATCCAGTGTCCAACGGCTGAAGAAGGCATCAAGTGGAAATAACCAGAGGACCCCCGGAGGGCAGACTGGAATCCACCCAACAGCCTCAAGAATGGGAGAACCAAAGAACAAGATAACATCTGGCAGCACGGAGCCGTCAGGAATGTGACATCTGCTGATTGATTCAGCAACAGCATGATGAAGCAATTCCCATAGACTGGCATAGGAAGAAATTCCTATAAAAATGGACTCTAGAAAGTGAGAACTTTGGGGTCTGATTCTGCAAACCAACTTCCAGGAGTGTCAGATGAGCATCTGAGAAGGCCCTGCTTCCTCCTTGTGTCCAGTGGCTTGGCATGAGCAACTCTAAGTCTGGTAACTATGATAACAACCTTGCAGAACCTCTGTGTGTGTGTGTGTGTGTGTGTGAATGTGTGAATAAATATGAAATTGAATGGAAAGCTATAGCTATAACTAACTGCTTACTATGATTCTTTCTGTATTCACAATAAATGTGGCATTTTGCCTTTTCCCCTTTAATAAGATCCTGCTGGTTTTTATTTTATTGGTATAACAACAAGAATACCAAAAAAGGACACACAGAAGGATGTTAATGAACCAAGACAAATGGCCTTCAGTGCAGATCTACTAGGTGAGTAGTGTCTCATGCAGTCAGCAATTCCTTTCCTTTGGTTTTATTGTGTAGTTTAATCATATAAACTAGTGAACATGCAAGCATGAGGGAAAAAAATGATACTGCCAATCAAAAAGCCATGGAAATCATAAAGTAGTTAAAAGGGGGCAGGGAGAAACTACAATACAATACAAAGGCTATTCAGTTAGAGCATTAGAAATGAAAACTTCGGAAAAAATACATTTTGAAATTTTGTATCCAGAGAGAGAATACTTCAGTGCTTGTGAAAAATGTTGGCTTGCGAGTGAGAGAATTAATTCCTTCTCTCATGTGAACACACACAAATGTAGACACTTGGGGCCCAATCTGTAGCCCAGTGAGTCAATGGAAAAACTTCTGTTGACTTCAGTGAGTTTTGAATCAGGTCATATACAAATAATTTCTATTAAACTCAGTGGAAGTTACTCATATCCTTCAGGGTGGGGAGAGCCAGCTGCAGGAGAATGAAGTCCTCGCCCCACAGAGCAGGTACACCATGGCAGTAGAGGTGGTCAGAGAATTGGGAAGAACACACAATATCTTTCCAACCAGCTCAAATATGCAGTGACAGTACACATTCCTTCATGCTTCCCTAGGAGTGTGCCTCAAGCCTGACTTGAAGAAACTCCCTCTAGGAGTTGGTTAATTCTCCATGCTGATTATGTAACACACTTCAAATTCAGATTCTGCTCTTCGAAGGCACCAGATTCTTTATCTTAGATAGCATAAACACCTGTAATACAGAGCTGAGAGAGACTCAGGGGTCTACATGGAACAGGGCTCAAATTAAAATGTCTCAAACACAGTTTGATGTGGCTGGGCAACTTGATTTAATAGCCTAACAACGAGCCATGTAGTTTAAGCTTTTCTGCTCCTTTACAGTACATAGTATTCAAGGCCTGACCCAACAGAGCAAAACAGACGGCAAGTTACTTTCTGTACCAACATACTCCTAGCACTTTAAACCATTTTATATGTAGGCAATAAATGTTTTAGAACTCTTTAAGGCATAAACTTATAGCACGCTCCTATAATGCGGAACAGAGATACTCAAGGGTCTGTATGAAACAGGGCTCGGACAAAATGTTTCCTCCCTGCCACAATAACCCTAGCCAGCAACAGTAGGGAGTGTCTAGGAGTGCCTAGTGTATCCTCTAGGGAACACTGTCTGTGTGTGTATGCAGGGGGGTGGGGAGGTGTCCTAAAGGTTCAGCCATTGTGAAAACTTCAGTTATCAAGGTAAGAGCATAGTGCTCCCTTTTGTGTATGCCATACAATTATGCCCCTGGCTGATAGGGCCCCCTATTAATCATTAGTATGTGTTGTGTGGGGCAGGGCCCCCCAAATATTCCTGCTTAGGGCCCCCAATGGGCTAGCACTGGCAAGGGTGAAGGGTTTTGTAATATGGACACCTGTCAGGGGAACTCCTCCACCAAACTCATTTCACTTGTGCCAAAAAGCCATGAGCTGGTAACAGCTTCCAGATTCTACTGACCATGGCTGGATTTGAACCAGACGTGATAAGTAGTCTGTTCCTTGTACTCTGAGCCATCTAATTCTTCTTGCAGCAGACTTCCAAAATTACAGTTATCGCATATTAGTGCACCTTCTTAAGCAGCTTAGAGCAGTACAGAAGATCAGAAGTCAAATGGAAGAGTCCCTTTGATTTCAATGAGAGTTGGATTAAAAGCTAAAAAAGCACAAGAATCTAATGTACATTACATAAAACTCCAAAACCTAATCACAAAATCTCCTAAACCACTAGCACAGATCGCTATTGAAATGTTTGAACTCTCTTACATTTTTTTTTCAATATTAATACTTTCCTTCCTTTCCTTAGCCAAGAAGGTCAGGAATGCAACCCCATGCTCTGGGTGCCCCTAAACCTTCAACTGCCAGAAGCTGGGATTGGACGACAGGATCTCTGAAATTGCCCTGTTCTCTTCAGTCCCTCTGAAGCATCTGGCACTACCTGCTGTCAGAGACAGGATACTTAATTAGATGGGCCATTGGTCTCTGACCCTGTATGGCTATTCTTATGTTCTTTCCTCTGTCATCTTTCTTGATCTTGTGTTCTACCTAAATGAGCAAAAATCCTTTAGGAAAAAGCAGTCCCCCTTTGGTGCCACCTGATGTCTTTGAAATAATCTTATGTGTGATCTTTGTCCCATTAAATTGGGCTACTAGGGCTGTCGTCCTAATCAGGATTAGAAGAGGAAAAACAGCACTTAGCCTTGTTGTGACAAGTGAGGTACATTTCAGGCTAAGGGATAATACTTACTCTACAATAGATGCATTAGGGCTTGTAGGTATTCAGTCTAGAGTTAAAAGCACCTGTAAGCTCATTTTATATATCTGTGTTGTAACATGCTACCAGGACTGGGGAGGGGAAAGGTTTTCTAGAATTAACGGTTAAGGTGCTATGGCAATAGCTGTTCCAGAAATGAATACATTCCATAGGCATGAAGTGCTCTATATAAACCGGTGTGGTTTCTGTAACTGTTCTGAGAAGTGAGAAATGGTTAGTAGCATCAATGGTTGAAGAATTTAAAATCTTTACCTTCCCACTTTCAGAGCCTTGTAAGCTCCTATGTAGGCATTTAAAGAAATGGCCTGATTGTCAAACACTGATGATACTGGACAATCTTGGTCATGATAGTCAAAAAGATGAGAACACAAATTATTTTATGAGAACTGTCAATGTGTAGACTCTGCATGTGTTCTTTACATTAAAGAAATATATTAGATGAGATTCTAGCAGTGTATTCTTTACCTCAGTAAACAGGTCTCTTCTCTTGTGGTGTCAGCTTCTCTGGTAAGAAAAGATTAAGATATTTCCCTGTTCTGAATTTAAAAAAAATCACTGAATCCTATGTCATGAACAGACAAAAGAAATGCTACAATATTATGGGTTGTTTTTAGGGCTACTCTTCTCTGTATTACCTCAAAAGACTTGTGCTTTGACTTCTCATTGTGAGCATAACAACATTTATTACTTAATTTTCACACTTATCCAGACATCATAAGGAAGGAAGGAAGAATGAGACAAGAAAAGAATTGTCTCACTAAGCCGCAGCTCTAGCTCACTTATTTATAGTAACAATGGGGACATAAGCTAAATAGCATTAAGTGGATTTATACAAATTGTTTAGGGTGAAGGGTGGGACAGTAAAAGACAAGAGAATGAGCCTAGCATTGAAAACCAATGGAAATCTGTTTTACAAATGGGTAATGGTATGACTAAGGGAATAGGAAACACAATACGCTTTTTACTATCATCTGAGCAGAGCAGCATTTTAACCTCAAAGAAAAGGGTAGCTCCATCTTGAGGGGTTAAACTCAAAATAGAACCAGTAACATATGTGCAGCTAGTTTGACCTAATTAGTTGTTACTAGTTCCTGGAATTATATGAAGAATCTCCTTATATAGGTTAGATGTAAGATAGATAGAATCTTGGCCTTTGGCAAAGATCAAAAGTAGTGTCAGTAAATATCAGATACATTTTCTGTCTGGGTATGATGTCCAGTACTGGCAGAGTGGGTGGGGTTGAAGTTTCTAGAAAACATCTACCATCTTCTGTTTGAAAAGTATCATTTAAGATCTTTTTAAAAGTCTTGCCCTCGTATGTGGATACTCTATTTATATGTTTGTAGTTATAGGTGCAAAGGAATAGACCTTTTTTTACCTCATGGGTGACAGAGTGTCAGCAGTAATTAGTAGAGAAATTCAATGGCTTTATCTATTTAAATGAAGCTGAGCAGGTCCCTGTTCTTGTCCCCCATGCACACTGAAGTGTTTTTTTAATTAATGTTTCATATGTCTGAGCTGGAGCCCCAAATTTCTGTGTGAAAATTTGCAAATCAGCATTTATCACTATCTTATTATTTTATTTGTATTACTGTAGTGTCTAGGAACTCTAATCATGGACCAGGACCCCATTGTACTAGGTGCAATATAAACATATAACTGGCTATTGGAAGTCAGTAACTTAGTACCTGATGAAAAGGGTGGGACTCTTTATTGACTTCAATGGGCTTTTGGCTTAGGCGTACAAAAAAAGAGTTTATTATGTGCTGCAGAGGATTTGAAACCAGGTGATGCTATTATTAGCTTTATAATTATAAACTGGAAGCACCCTGGTGTTGCCATAAAAGAGGGACATATTTTTTTCTCCAGCAGGAATTGAAACATACGTTTTTGTTTTTGATTATGATGATCTCACTGAGAATGTACTTTTCATTCCAATAAGACACGAAATTTCCCAGATGAAAATATGTTCACATTAGGGGCCTGCTCTTGTAATCTTACTGAGATAAAAATCTCCCCCAGTGAAGTCAATGAGGAATCGTGCCTGAATCAGGAGTCCAGGATGGAATCTGAGGTCTTCAGAGGCTGTTCAGCAGAATTGATAATGAATAGTATCAAGAGGGAATGCTTCAGAGAAGGAAAACATACACAAGAGAAGGAAAAATTCCAAAATGAAATTGATACAGTAAATTACAGATCTTACAAAATGAGACAGTTCTTTTCAAAGTCTCCCCCCCACCCCACCCCGAGGACTTGGAACTAATCTTTTCAGCTCATGGAAACAGGGTAATGTGAAAGTAAAGAGATGCAGTTAGGATTTTCCCTGAGAAGAGTGGGCTGTTGCTTAAAGTGCAGAGCACCTCAGGCCTGATCCAGCTGAAATTAATGGTGAAATTCTCATTTCTTTCAATGAAACAGGATCAGACCCATACCCAACCATCAAATATTATTGCCTTCCTGTGATGCAGCATTTTGCTAAAATCCTAAATGCGAATTGTAGGATAGAGTGGACAATAAGTCTAGGACACACAAAAACGTTTTAGTCTTAAAACTAAGGCTGATGGTTTTTTTTAAAGGTGCCTTGGGGATCTGGATGCCCATTAATGGGACCTGGGTATCAGACTCATTAGGCAGCTTTGGAAATCTCAGCCTACATGTTGTTGTCCTGCTCCTTTTTCTGAAGGCACCTGAAGAGGAACAATGATAGAAAAGACCAGAGAAGCCCGGTAATCAATCAGTGGATTCTTCATGTAAACAGCACTGAATAATCTTAGGCTATGTCTACACTAGAGAGCTTGCATTGGTACAGCTGCACCACCATAAGTTCACTAGTGTAGCCACTCTATGCCTTAGTTAATCTGTACTGATGGGAGAAGCCCTCCTATCAACTTAGCGCTGTCTACACTGGGAGTTTGGTCAGTATAACCAGCATCACTCAGGGGTGTGAATTTTCCATGCCCCTAAGTGATGTAGTTATACCAACATAAATGTGCAGCGTAGACCGGGGCTTAGTGTTATCTTATTAAACAGCTCTTAGGTGTATTTAATTTTTAACTGAAGAACAGATACATCAGCGTGAATATGGTACTGATGGAGGTGAATGATTTGTCAAAAGCAAGGAGGATCCAGCTGACCTGCCATAAATCATGTTGGCTGAAAAGTTAGCAGCCAGTATTTGCCTGCTTGCTGAAATGATTCATTAGTATTAACATAGAAGTTCAGTAGGTCACAGGAGCATCATGCTGTCCTGGAAAGCTTAGATGAGAAGCGAGAGTTGAAGAAGTTCAAGACATCCTGATGTGCATGGATACTCAATTCTGTAGATGTAGGGAAAAGAAGTAAATGAAACCCTATTGTGGTAGAGAATATTTTCTATGTCTATACTGAGTCTAGACAATGAGACATTTATTTTTTTTTAACAATCAAGTTCCTGTCTGCTCTGCATGTACATAACAAAGGGGCAATGAGATATTTAAGGAGAAGGAGCTTAGTTAGATGTTCTTGGCCAAAGAATTTCTCTCTCCCTATTATTGGGCAGCATGAGGAGTACCAATTAGCTATCCTTTCTGTATAAGAGAGATTTAATTCTTTGGTACAATATACAACTATAACAGTAAAAGAAATGAAACAGGTTTTCAGGTTCTTTTACAAACTCATTTAAAGCAAGTTTGATTTATACCACTACTCTTCTTAACAGAATTTAGGCATATCTTTTATTACCTAGTGTATTGCAGTACCACCTTTATAGTTCCATCTTTGAAAGTTGCACTTTGCAGCTAAGAGAAGTTATCCAAACCCAGCTGTTTTTTCAGGCAAAGCAAGTTGCAAAGTATTTATAAACAGTTTTATATCTGTTTAATGTTTCAGGACTGTAGCTATTTTCTCAAATGTAGACCACACAATGAGTGGTCATGATATCATAAATTTTATTTTTCATGCTTTAAAACTCAGATCATCAAGGACTTTGGGTAAAATCCAAGGTTTTAAACAAACTAGCCAACCTGTCAAAGCTACTTGAATTCTTGGCATTTTTTAAATAACATTGATTACAGGAATATAACAGACAACCTTGTTCATGTTTTGATCTTTTCTGTTATGTTTGACACTACCTTAGAACATTTATCAGAGACTTTAAAAAGCAATTTTTACCATTCAGAAATTATATATAGCATCCTGAAAAGCAATGTAAACACCAAGGAAGCACTGCAAACCATCAGACTTAGGGGTCATCCACTGATGTTGATGATCAAGATTTAAGTGACATCAATGAGAGAGAGATTAGGCCATCAAGACTTTAATGTACCCACGAGACCATTAAAGCAATCCTATGGTCTTTTTCAGACAAAAAACATCATCCACATGTACAGTTTATAATGTTGTTCTGGCTCTTTATAAGGAAATAATTAGGAAAGCATTTTAAAGTCTGATCCAAAGCCCATTGATGCGGATGGGAGTCTTTCCCTGGACTTCATGAGCTTTGAATCAGGCCGATAGCCTCAAACTTGAGTAAAAGGGTTACAGAAGTTTAAAACTGGAGATAACATGGCAGTATTACTGTGCAGTATTGTAGTGTTAGCACTCAAAGTTTAAAAAAAAAATCTTGCTGAAGCATAATATACTCCTATGTCGAATGGAAAATAACTCATATAATAAGAATATCTGTCCAAAGCTACTGACCTGATTTATTCCCTGAAAAAGTCAGAAGTGCTGACAGAAATGTTTGAGATTTTTAGATAATTTTCTATGTTCTTTGTTGCCTTTCACTTATTTCAATATCTGCACACATTTTGAAGCAGGACACACACAATATTATATATATATAATATGCTTGGTAGAATTTGATTTTAATTTTTTTATAATGTCTATCTATTTGTAAGCATTTTTAGATGGTTATTGATTTTAAATTTTCACAGATGTGGGAAATTAAGAGCAGAGATTGTCAATTATTTAATGACAGGAGATGTTGCCATTCAAAAAGTTAGTTTTATAAATGATTAAAACCCAAATTGTCGACATCACATGTCAAAATACACAAAGTCAATATCCTTAAATCAACAAAGCATACCTGTTTTTACTATTCATCTGCTAATTTATTTGTAATAAGCCTAATTCAAAACTATTTTTCTTATTTTGCCTATCGCAACATTTTGATTATCTACAGAAATTCTGTGTGTGGTGAGATTGACACCTACTGATTCAAAATCTAATCCTTCTATGCACCCCAGGTATATAAATTCTTTGGGAAACATGCACTTTCATAATATCACTTTTTTCAATTTAAATACAGATCTGAGACTAACTTCTGCACTAAATGCCATCAATCGCATTGCATAAATGTAAACATGGACAGAATTTGGCGCAGAATATATAACGGTGCACACGAAAGTAAAACTCTTCATCATTTAAGGACTGATTTAATGTATAAATTGACTAGCGGTGGCAGAGGCAAGCATTAAGTGGGCTCTACATTTTACTCAAAAACTTGCAATCTTTCTTTTACACATCCCATTAAAATCAAATTACTCTATTTCGCATCCTGCTGTAATGGGTTATATTTCTCCCACATCAGACAGAATGTCTGCAGACTAACTAGGCTGTAGCTGTAAAGTTTTTCATCTTTCTCGTGGCTCGTATTATTACTATACTTGTACCAAGAAGGCTAGGCTTCTCCGCCGCTGCCGCTGGCAGGATGTGGCTGGTCCACACACTAGTGCGTTTGCAGGGACGTGAAACAAATGCGGAGCCTGATCAAAGCCCGAAGTGAAGCAAAGCACGGCTGACTCTGGGCAAGCGATGGCTGGATGTGTGTGTTCCGATGGCCGGAGGGAGGCGGCAGGCAGGCGGGCGGGGGGAGGGCGCTGCAAAGCAGGCTCAAACGTGGTCCTGTTGTCAAAGCTGTGTTTTCTTCTTGTCAATCTGCTCCGATTGGGGAGACGTGCCTGGCTTCTCAAGCAATCAGTGCGCAGGCGCATATCATTCCCGAGCCCCAGTGAAATGCTCTTGGACGTAGGAAGGGGATCACCCTCTTTCCCTGTCTGTGTTTCCTTCCCTCTCTCTCCTCCCCCCACGTCTCTCTGTTCCTCTGCTTAGCCCAGGCCCCCTTGTTGTCTTTAACGTCGCCTACTCCCTAGGAAACAGTATCCCCCTAGCTCCCACTCCTCTACCTAGGCTATCTGAAGCCAGTTGTGCCTGTTGATTACTCTCCGCCCCCCCCCCGCTTGCTTGATTTCAAACCTTTGGATGGTGTTTTGGTGTCATTAGGAGATTATCATCCCTGGAGCTCCAGCGAGGGGCTGTGGGGGGAGGAAGAGGCTGGAATAATACACAACTGAGATTTTGACTCTGTCCTGCAGCAGCCATCCCAGCGATCTCTGGATACCAGGTTGCACCTGGTCCCTCCCTAGGGCTGCTTCTGGTTGCTAGTAGGTTGGCTCTGGTTGCCGGCTCCTAGGAGGCTTTGCAGCTGGGGGTTGCCGGCTCCTAGTTGGCGGCGGCTGCTGCTCCAGCTCGCAGCGCCCCCCCCCCCCCCCATGAGCAGAGAGGCAGAGGAGCAGCAGCAGGGGACGCCAGGAGGAGCATTCCTTCCCCGGGGTTTATGAATGGCACTGACATGGAGGAAATACCGTTTCAGAAAGTCAAGACCAAGAGGAAGACGTGCTGCCGCTGCTGCTGCTCCCCCCCGGCCGCGGGCGCCGGGCTGGGGGGAGCCCCTCCGCCGCCGCTGCTGGATGCCGTCGCCTGCGAGGACGAGTTCGACTGCAAGGAGCTGGAGTCCCTCTTCCAGAGCTACAACCTGAAGCTGGAGCAGACCTCCACCCTCAAGGCGCTGGCCGTGCTCATCGTGCTGACCGCCAGCCTGGCCCTGGTGGAGCTGCTCTCCGGCCCCAGCCTGACCATCTCCAAGGGCTCGCACCCGGTGCACTGCATCGTCTTCCTCTCCCTCTTCATCGTCACCAACGTCAAGTACCTGCAGGTCACCCAGCTGCAGCAGATCGTCAAGCTGACCCTGCTCTTCAGCTTCACCTTCTCCTTCCTCTGCTGCCCCTTCTCGCTGGGCGCCTACGGCCTGGAGCCCCCCAGCGCCCCCGAGCAGGGCATGTGGCAGCTCATGCTGGTCACCTTCGTCTCCTACTCGCTGCTGCCCGTGCGGACCCTGCTCGCCATCGTCTTCGGGCTGGTGGTGGCCGTCTCCCACCTCATCGTCACCGCCAGCTCGGTCAGTGCCAAGAGGCAGCGGCTCTGGAGGACGGTAAGTCCCAGGGGAAGGAGAGGAGCAGCCGGGGGGGGGGGGGCCCACTGCAGCTGCTGTGTGAGCTTGGTGGGGGGGTTAGAGGATGCAGAGCGTGGGGAGTTTAGTTTGTGTGTGTGTGTGTTTGTGTGTGTGTGTATTGGACCTGGGATGTGTACAGAATTGCAGGGACGGTGTGTGCATGGTGGGACACGCGGGCTGCGGGAGAGTGTGCGTGTGTGTGTGTTTGTGTTGCCGTGTATCTGTCTGTAGCTGTATTGAGGAGGGGTCTGTACTGGGGAAGTGAGTGTGTAAGCTGGATGCACGGTGCCCGTGTGGTGCGGATTGGACGCACGGAGTGTGCCGATGGCCGGCGTGTTCACAGTCTGTCGGGGTATCAGGTATGTGTAGCGGCTAGTGGGAAGCGGTAGATGCGGAATAATCCGTGTTGGGACGTGTCGCCGTCTGCCTGCTGCTTCCCAAGCTCACAAAGTTTGGAGGGGGGATGTAGGGCAGATGGGGGGTCAGAGTTCAGGGAGGGATATTTGGCTGCTGGGTGAAAAGGCAAGGAAACGATTTTTGATCTTGTCTAATAGTAATAATAAAAAGAAGGAGCAGCGCTTCGTCAATGGGGAAAAGACAGGGACGCTTCATGCGGGAGATGCAGTCAATGAAGATAAATAAATCCCATCTGACTCACGATAGACTTGGAATAGGTAGCTAGACTTGTTTGGTGAGATCGCCATGAACTGACATTCTTATTTTTTTTCCACAGGCTCAAACTCAAACCTCCCCATTCCTCGACCCCAAATAGCAGAGCTCAGGGGAGCTGGAGAAACTCCTGGGAAGAGGGTGGGAAGCCAGACATGGAAGTCCCACTTCCCTCTTCTCCCAGTATGCATGGCATTCCCAGCTTAGTTTCCCAATTCCAGCCACTTCCTCCTCCCCTTGCAGATTAGTTAGGATGTCATTGAACTTCCTAGCAGTCTTTCCCCCCACAAGCATTAATCTGGTGATGCCTCCCTCTGCAGCATTTTTGGGAATGTGCTGCTGCACTCCCCTCCATCCTCTGTGCCCCCTCCCAGGGGTGGCTATTTATAGCCCTGCAGGGCTTTCTCCAGTTCCCATGGCCTGATGGGCGATACTGGGAATGGGGGAGGAGAGTAGGGAGATGCGCATGTTTGAAGCGGTGGGGCTAGGAGTCAGGATTGTCTGATTGTTCTATTATGTTGTGTATCTGAACCACTGGGAAGGACTGATTTATTCTCTCTAGAACTGGGTCAGTTATGTTTGCTCTTAAGAGGAGCAATAATGGATCTTAGGGATTTTAGATTAATATTTAGTGATACTTTATTCCTTGTTTAGATTATTTGCTACTTTACTGCTTTTGATTTTTGATGTTATTCTCCTTGGTCGTATCAGGCTGCGTTGTAACACTTAGACCATACCCCCCCAGATACAGTAACAAACACACAGTCACATGCACCAAGGCATGCATTCATACACCTTCACCTCGAATCTCACACACACATATATGGATATAATAGATAGCCAAGGAAGTGAGGTTGCTGGAACTACAGGATTACTCTTGGCTTGATGCTGGTGGACAAAATAAATTGTATGTTTTGAAGGGGAAGAGAGAGATAAGCCGAGCTTTGATTTACCCAGATAATCTGATGGGTCTATTTTTAAGTGCGTGAGTTAAAATTTCCATGAGAAAGAGGGACTGCTGATGAAATTCAGGGGGTCTTCATTGAAACCATCCAAAAGGATAAAAGAAAAACACTGAAATACTCTGCTTTGAATGGGGTTACAGACTGCTTCGTGTACCAGAAGTCGGGAAGCTTTTACTCCCAAGTGGAGCCCGGGCAATCCTAATTCCCATGACACGGGGGCAGATATTCATTTGATACTGGGTTACAGCTATGTGTGACACTTGCTGTCCCACCAGAATTACCCAAAGGATCTAACTTGCACCACGCCTCTGTTTATGATATTATCTTACCCGGGGCTTGACGATAAACTTTTCGATAAGCTGTTTGTCCTCTTATTGATCTCTCCTCAGCTAATCGACAGACAATGTTAAAAAATCCTGCTAGAGGCTGGTATAGAACTGTACATTTTCCCCCTTACAAAGTAATTTGTCATGTATACAAAGTCCCATGGGCATTGTGCTTTGGTGAGAATATTAGGCAGAAACCTGCTCGAAGTCGAGCAGATTATTTGGTCTGTGAATTTAACAGATATGTGTGTTGATTTGTCCCCTGTTTGCAAGCAAATTGCCTTGTGATTTGAACAGGAACACTCTGTGCTCTTCTTATGATGAAGTTATCGGTTTTTTGCACAATATGTTCACAACCGTCGAAATTCTGAAGCCTGCATAATACCAGAGTAATTGCGTCTTATGTGGGCATCCTGGGGGCAGCACAGTCCTTTTGCAGGAGCTTTTCCTATGCATGAGCTGCAATAGCAGTTGTGTCTCAGGCCAGGGATGTGCTCTAGTTACAGGATTTAATTCAGCCGGCCCTCAGTGCTCCCTTCCGTGCCAGCCTGTATGGATGCAGGACACAGTCAGTTGTCCAGGCTTGTGGAGCTGTGCAGAGCCGCAACCAAATGAAAGGGTTTGCATGGGCCCTGTAAATTGAGATTTTTTGCAACCAGACATGCAGAGCAATAGAACAACTGAGGTCAGCTTTTTCAAACATGACCTCTGACTCCCGGGTGCCTCACCTTTTGGGAGCCCAACTAGACATGCATTGGCTCTGATCTTCAGAAATGCTCAGTGCCCATAACTCCCACTGAAGTGAGTTTTCAGCAAAATCAGGCCCAATGTGTCTGAAGCTGGACTCGCCAAAACAGAGGCACCCAAATTCAGAGGCCACTTTTCAAAAGTTTTTGGCCGTAAGGTTTTCATTCCATTATAAGCAGAGTTTCTTTATATCCAAGTCCTCCATCAGGCCCTGATCCTGGTCCCATTGAAGTGCCAAACTCCCATGGACTTCAGTGGTGTGGGATCAGTCCCTAATTAGGCTCTTCTAAAATTTGCATTCATATAAAAGTATGAACAATTTAGCATATTAAAACCAATAGACTAGCTTATTGTGAAAATAGCTTTTGATGAGGTTCAGCCTTAAGTGAACTTCAGGAATATTTAGATCAAATGTGATTGTGGTTAGTAATTCAGGGAGTTGGTTATGGTGACTCCCTGGCTTATTTCACATAGCTTTCTACACCACTCGAGGTGTTCACTCCAAGTCAGGGTTAAAGCACATTGACAGGGTAAGATGGAGAAAATTGCACTGTAGCTGTCCATTCTGTACCTGTTTGTGACTAAATGGGGGATCCCAATCCCCAATGTTGACTGAATAATTGTAGTAAAATAAAATATAAAAATTGAATGTTACTTATGTATAACATACCTAGGGTGAAATCCTGACATTGAAGTTAATAATAAAACTCCTATTGACTTCATTGGGAGCAGGATTTCACCTATTTTTGTATATATAGCTACAACATAGACATAAAGGTCTACATAGTATAGGTAGTCAATAGCATTTTAGCCATATGACTCTCACTGACTGCAGTGGGAGTCTTGAAATAAAATATTGCATGTTGACTATTTCTCCCTCGCCTCCAGTGTTTTTGTGAGCAAAACCATAAAGTAGTATGTGGAAAAGGTAGAACCTACAAAGGAAGATTTAATGACATTTGCACTAGTTTGATTTATTTATGAAGTGCCCAAACATGTGCTTGGTGCTTAACAGCACAGTTAAAAATACGTAATCCCTGCCCCAAAAGCTTAGTCTAATTTATGTTGAGATTCAATGAGTGCATTATAGACACTAAAGGCAGATGGGGTGAGCAAGGGTTACTGTCATTATTTATCCGTGGTGTGGGCTCATCTTCATGTCTTAAGTTGCTGTTAAACAAATTAACTTTGTATAACATTTTAAATATTTTGATCTCTTGGTCATTAAAAGCATATATATAGTATTAAAAAAAACCCTATAGGTATATCATACCTATCATATATATATACACACACACACACACACACCTGCAAGTACAGTAGGTGAGTACTTGTAAAGTAGTAGGCATGCGGTAACACCCTGCTGATACAGAAGTGTATATGCAAACCAAAGAACTGCAACACAAATTAACAGACCAAAGCAGAAACAGGGATGCCATTTTAAATTACCATAAATATATCTTGTTTTTAACACTGTGGACAGAGCAATATTTTTATACTATACCCTTCAATCTATTTTATATTTAAATGTATTTCAAGCTGAAAATTTATTGGGTCAAGCCAGTAACGAAATAGTGCCAGCTTGGAAAATGGATGAGTAGAGGGGAACTGGTAAATTATGGAAAGAGCAGCCGAAGGGAGGCGGGTGATTTAGAAAATGTTGAAATAACACATTTTTATGCCCTTTAACATTTACAATTTGTTTAAGTTAATGTAGCACTTCCCAGACCACTGGCAAAATAATCCACAATATCACACAGTGTTGTCCACATTTTGTGTTGTATATGGTTCGTATTTTTCTGCTAGTGTGGAAAAGGCAGTTAGTTAATTAACCACATTGTTGACAGGACTGTTGATCCCCCTGTTCCCTTTGCAAAACAGAGGTGAGGTCTAGTGGTCTAATAAAAGGAGTGGCAGTCAAGAGCTACTAAATTTTAATCCAGTATCTGATGCAGTCTTGTCTTGTTGCATTGGACTAGTTGCTTACTTCCTCTGCTTCATTTTCCACATTTATGCAGTAGTTAATATTGGAAAGCATTATGTACAAGAAGTGCCAAGTATGTCCCTAGTCTCGCAAATGCTTCTGCATATCAGTAGTCCCATTGAAATCCATGGGATTCTCCACATGCCTAAAGTTACAAAGTGTTTGTAGGATTAGGGCCAACATTGGTACTGTATTCAACCTCTATGCATAACTTCTAGCTGAATTCATCCTGTATTTGAAGGAAACTTATTTTTGGAAGGGTGAAGGACACTGATGTCTTTGTAGTTAAAGTAGAATTTTAGTCTTCAGTTACAACATATCTTGAAAAGTGGTGAATAGGGAAGTTTCTGGTGAGTTGGAGACAGGGTGCCATTTGTTTCTGCAGAGTGTAGAGTTGCATTTTAAAAAATCACGTGAAGGGCTAGAGTTGTGAAGATGATTTTGCCCATGTGAACTAAATATAAACTAATAGCTTTGGCTTCCTAAGTCTGTAGACAGGTATATTTAGTATTGTACCACTGTTGCTGCTTAGGGACTAGGCAGCAACAGAATGCAGTTTCAAAACTAATGAGTTTCTCAGCTGTGTTTGAGAACCAGTGGGCATCAGTGAAACTGACAAAAATCACATAGAACTGAGGAAATCATTAACAATGAATAATTTGTCAGGTAAGTTTAGCTACTTTTTTTCTGCTTACAGAATGTCTGTGAGCAGACAATGCTTCCCTCACATTTCTTCAAACATATATTTATCAAATTCTTTTGCACTTTAAAAAATTATCTGAGTTGTTGTTTACATTTCTATACAAATATTCATTATTTAAACTATGCCGGATAGTTGTGATTGGTGAAATAACATAGATTTTTTATTTTTTTATTTATTTGTATTTTTGCAGTCCTTAGGTGCCCCAGTCACAGACCAAGAACTCCCTTTTGCTAGGTTCTGTATTTTAAAAAATGGCCATTGCCCCAAAGAGCTTACAGTTCTGACTGCTGATTGGATGAGAATGAAAAAAAATTCTTTTGGGGTTTTTGTTTTTCATATCCCATTTCTAGGAATAGTAAACTCATTTAGAACCATGAGTACAACTGTAGAGACCTCAGAGGAAAGAATCGTAGAATATCTGGGTTGGAAGGGACCTCAAGAAGTCATCTAGTCCAAGGCTCTGCTCAAAGCAGAACGGAAATGTTATACTAATATAGTTTAGAAACTTACAGAGCTAACTAAAATAGTGTTCCAACACACAATAATGATACATTCAAAGGTTGGATATCTTGAGCTCTACCAGGAATAGAAACAAATGTCCCATTAGAATGAAAGCTTCTGGCTTTCTAACAACATAACATAGCTGTCTCAAGCTCTGATGCCTTGGAATGATAGAAGTTGCCCAGGTATGGCGGAGGGAGGAGGATGGACAGAATGCAGACAGAGAAGATGGTCATCATTTGGGTAGGAGCATCACATGGAGTGTATGTGTAATTATAGTTTAGGCTTGAGCTGGTCACAGCAGCATACTTAAGGTTGGGGCAGATATTCCCCCCCCCCCCCCCGTGTAAGTGCAAAATTTGGCTCCAACTATTTCTTTTATTTTTTCTGTATGAATTTTTCAATTACAGTTGTAATACAGTACCCTACTATATATATCTGGTATAGCGCAATATCTAGATATTGAGGGTTTCAGATTGGTTTGATCAGATTTAACTACAATCATTAATCTCATGTGTTTCAGTGTCTTTGCATTGTGTGATATGATCCTTTCTAACTAGGGTGGCTGTGGTGAAAAGTTTCATTTATAACCTTCTTAAGTTTTGTTGCTTGTCAATGTAAGTAAATTTATTATTCTCTCTCTCTCTCTCTCTCTCTCTCTCTCTCTCATATAGTCATCTATGCTGCTTTCATTTCCATAAACAGCTGGCAGACATAAAACAACAGCTTTTGGCTGTCTTATGATTTTTAAATTCAGAGGGCCAGATCCTCACTTTTACTTTAGATGTAGTGATAATGGGAGTAGCACAAATCAAAGCCAAATGCAGATGGCACATTTGGAAGGCAGGAGAAGAGCCTAATAGCATCATCCTTCACTGTTCCTAAGCTCATGTTTGCTTTTCTGCATGAACACTAAGTTGCCCCATGGGATCTCTAGGTTTTGCGGGGGTGGGGTATAGAAGGGGGACAGGGTGATGCCATTCTATGTAGCTTTATTCCCTGGCAAATTAATGAAATTTCATAAGGAAATTCCAGCAGGACTTAATGCTGCCGTATTCTACTCCCCTTGGAATGTTGCTATCAGGGAGGAAATCAGTGGGTGTACAACTCCTGAAGGAGCACTGCTGCTGGGAACTGTAGGAGACTGGGGAGCAACACAGGGGTCAGGTCCTCTTCGCAGATACTCCAAGATCTCTAGGGTTGGGAACTAGATCCTTGGGTTAGCATGCTTGGAGGGGCTTGTGAACCCTTGTCCCCAAAGAAGGGAAGGTAGCTCCTGTTTTCTGTTACTTCTAAGCTGCAGAAATATGTGATTTCCCCCCCCCCCCGCTTCCTCGCCCTCCACCCCCTACCACAGGACCACTTTTGCTCCAGAGAAGATGGTATCGCTCAAAATTTTTACAATCTGAAGTACATAGTTCAGGAGTTTTGAGGAAACAGCATTTTCACTACACTGTCCATCCATCTGTACTAATCTGAGGGAAATATTGACTTCAGTAGAGTTATTCTGGATTTACACTAGTGTTACTGGGCCAAATTCTCATCTCAGTGTGGGTAAATGTAACAATACAATGCAAATGTAATACAATGCAAATTTATTCTGAGTAGCATTTTCATACAAAGAGTATCCCAAAAATTCTTGTACAGAGTGAAATAGTAAATTGCGATGTAAGGAGAAAACTTATTTAGGCCAGGCCAGGTAGATTACAACAGAAATACAGATCCAGTGTTGCCCAAGACACTATTTTCTTGGGTGTTTCAGAAATTGCAGGGCTGTAAAATGTTCCATAGGAAAGAAGAAATGCACACTACCTGGATGCATTAAAATATACCTATGGTAGAAAGTGCTATTGACACAATCCAGAAGTTGCCTTTTTGCACACAGGAGTGCATTATTGAATTTGCTAACAATGGTTATGCAGCTTTTGAGATAAACATAAGGCTTACAATTAATTGTCCTTTCCAACTGTTGCCACAAGAAAAATGTCTCTAATTATAGCAGATCTACTAGTCTGCCTTTCTTTCACAGAGTACTTTAGTTGTTCATTCATATACTATAATAGCAGAGGCATTTTTTAGACTTCTATAATTCACTTATGAAGCTCTGAGGACTATAAGTAATTATCCACCCACACGCAATTAGGAAATAAAGCAACATTAATAAACACATTTAGAATGGAGCCTTGCTTAAAATATACTCATAGAATGAAGTATTGACAAGCCAGAAAAAAATACTGTGTTTGAGTAGTGCTTATGTAGTTTCCTACTTAAAAGCTGAGAATGGGCCAGTACTTCTAGTGTTCGCTATGGCATTAACTGCCAACTAGATCCTCTAGTTCAGAGCGAAGAATTCCCTCTTCCTGTACCGCGATGCCTGTTACTGGGGTTGAACACAATGTTGGATAGTCTCATGTTTGAGGTTTGGGAGGAAAACAAGCTAAAAGAGACAATTAATAAATTCAGGTCACATTTTCATAAAAATGACTTTAAAATGAGTAATGCTGTGTTTTGCCATGCTGTTTGGTTTTGTTGATACTATGAAATGCACCCCTTCATACAGCAGCATTTGTCTCAATCCAGAGGGACCAGGCGAGGCTGTCATCCCACTTATGGTCCACTTAAGCCCTTATTACAGGGCTTTGTGGAGACTTATGGGGTGTGTGGGTCCTGCATAGGTCTTCTGCACTGGGGTGAATTCCACTCACAGTGCCCAAATAAAGTGGAATTCCATTTAATGGGACTTGCTAAGGAGGTCAGAGTGTGTTTACGTGCATCTGAAGAAGTGGTTTTTTACCCATGAAAGCTTATGCCCAAATAAATCTAAGGTGCCCCTGGACTGCTTGTTGTTTCTGCTTGTAGAGAAACTCATCTGTAAAACAAAAAATGACATCAGCACCACTCAGCCAGGGTTCCACTGTATTTCAACATAGTATTTGCCTATCTTTACATCTTGATCCTTGTCTTTTTTCTCTACATAGGATTGTAGCAGGGTAGACCCGGATGTCAGAAGAAACCTAGTTCCTTATGTCTGCATTAGGAGCGATAAGTCTGCCCTACTTGCATTCAACTAAGCTTTGAAATGTAGTTTCTGGTTGTTTTGAAATCAGTGTCATCTTTGTGTTGAAAGAGTGAATGGAGCCCCCCCCTCCCCTCCAGTGGAGTAAGGGAGGAGATGAACTGACTGTAGCAGCTGTCACTATTCTACCACTTTGGAAGTTTCTTTTCGATTTTTTGATCTTCATTCCTGCACATGTGAAAAATTCACTAGAGGTTTCATCATCTTATGGAGCCAACAATTTTCCAACCCTTCCACAAGGATTGGGAGCCCTCTTGGACGGAAGGCTGGATCCTCTTAAATGCAGCCTTTTTTTTTTTTTTTTTATTCCAAATGCCCTATTGTTGTCTGTTGATCTCTGGAAAACCCAGCTTGAACCAGCCTATGCAAGCCTTCCCAGCGGGTGGTACCTGTCTGGGGGTGCCTACAGCCTGAGTGATTTACCGTAATCACCTGGGTTTTTTTTATTTTCTGGTGGAGCTGTGGCAACCCTTCTTCCCACTGGAATTGCATATAATCCCTGGTCCAGTGTGATACATAAACTGTTAATAAATTTAATGCCAGTAGTAGAGCTGGGTTTTGAGCAGTGGTGGAGCCACCTTCAATTCAAGCCACGTCTTGGCTTGAAAAGCCACACATACACCTAACAACTGCTGGGGGGGCAGGTGCCACTTCTATCCCCCTATGCACTTCACCACTGCTTACTACAGTATGGTCCTCCAAAGATATTGCATGTGGTTGCAATATCCGTCACAGAGCCCACTCTGATGGTATTTCTGTCATTAATGCACACAGTGAAGTGCAAGGTATATTAACACAAAGACTTCAGTGGAGCTGGAATACCCCCATAAGAAAATTGGGGGTTCCCTGGTAGTTATAACAGTTTTCCTACCAGATCTGCTCCAAGTGAGAGAATGGACCAGGGATGAGAAGACAGAGTATTCCCATGTGGATGAGGAAGCCTTGGAAGCGATTGGGGCAAGAGCTGAGATGTCCCTTGCTATCCAGGAATAGGAGACCTTCTGGCTCACCCACTGTGGCTGGAAGCTCCAGTTCAGAGGTGTTTGGACCTTGTTGTCAAAAAACTCTGATTTAATTCCACAAAGCCTAGTGAGATAGCAGCATGATCTCTGAGCCAGCCTCCCCCATCTCCCAGTGCACTCATATGATGATGAGTCAGGTTCAGTCGCAGAGCATAAGTTTAGGAAATTTACCCTTTATTGAATGAAATGAACAATATTTAAAGTGACTGAAAATCAGCCCCTGTGCACACTGTCTGCATGAAGCCTACACACCCCTAAAATCCCACTTATAGATCTATTTTGAGGCGATTAGCTGTGACTTGATGTGAATAGGCCTGGATCAATGCACAGGGATGACTTTCACTCATACACAAAACCCATCACCTACCCCACCTTAATAGGTCCTTTGTGTAGTGAAAAAGAGGAGTCAAATAGTATGCAGACTTGCTTTGAATGGTTTCTGACATTTGCTGCAACTGCATAGAAAAAATGCTGTGCTAACTGGGGGAGGTACAGGGCCATGCAGTCGAAGGAAAAGCAGCAGTTGATTTGGGAAGGAGATGGATCTCGGCAATGACTAATCCAACCAAAAGAAATCAAAACTCATCTTTATCCAGAATGATCACAAGTAATAGGTCTGTCGCTCAGAAGAAAGAGATGAGATAAGGGAATTCTACTTCCAAGGCTAGAACTACTTTGTACAAGACATTGCAATGAAGGCTCTTGTTTCTGAGACTGTCCTTTGGCAATAAAACAAAGAACTCTAAAGCTGATTTATAGTATGCTGGTACATTAAATTACTATAGATCTTCTAAGCACAAACTTTAAAAGAGACTGTTCTATTCCACCATCAGAGTCCTGGAAAGGGTTGGGTTTTTTTTTTTTTTTTTAAATTACATAGCTCATGAGAGGAATAGTGCGACAAAGAGCTTTTCCTCTCCTAGGTCAGCAGCTCCAGTTAATTTAGGTTGACAATGCCTGAATGCCATTAACATCTAATATCTTTTGTGATGCCCTACGGCATGTAAAGTGGATTGATAGTGTTAGTCCAGTTCATGCTGGGCACATGTACAAATAATCATAATTGACACAAAAATCCACGAGCACTAACCGGCACCCTTTGCAGTTTCAGCAAAGAGTGGCCAAAGATTTAATTCCCCATGCCTATGCAGACTTAGAGATGGCCCCTCCAGGTCAGAGTTAATGAATATTGTGGCGGAAGCATCCATGGCCACTTGTACCATGGCTATTGTGTGGACAGCAGATTAGGCCTGTTGATCTGCCACATTTAATCAGAAACTAAAAAATTATGATAAATCCTTGGTCATGCAAGTCATCCTGTGCAGATCATAGGGAGGGCCTGCAGACATGATTCAATATGAAGAGTGCACCAGAGGACAACAATTCACAAGTTATGATTTACACCAGGGGTGGGGAAAGTTTTTGGCCTGAGGGCCACATCGGGATTCCAAAACTGTATGGATGGCTGGGTAGGGGAGGCACAGCCCCTCCCCGAACCCTAACCCTATCCTCCCCCTCCCACTTCCTGCCCCTTGACTGCCCCCCTCAGAACCCCTGACCCATCCAACCTCCTTGTGCCCTGACGCCCCCTCCTGGGACCTCCTGCCCCTAACCGCCTCCCCGGGACCCCACCCCATCCAACCCCCCCCCCACTCCCTGACTGCCCCGACCGCTATCCACACCCCCACCCCCTGACAGGCCCCCCGGGACCCCAGCCCCTATTCAACCCCCCCAACGCCCCTTTCAGAATGCGGCCCTGCGAACATGAGTGGAGGACTCAGGAGGAACAGGGGCAGCCGCGCGGCCGGAGAGAAGCGGCGGTTTCCCCTTCAAAGCGCCGCTTCTCTCCGGCTGGCTTTGCGGCCGCCCGGTGCTCCTCCTGAGTCCTCCGCCCACGCTTGCTGTGCTCCCGCACTGCCCACTTGCTCCCCTGAGGCTGCAAATGAGCCTCCCTCCCTGCTCTCCCCTGCCCCCGCAGTGCAGCCCCCTCCCGCGCTGGCGTCGCGGCTGCAGGGGAGGAGAGACAGCGAGGGAGGGGCCGGGGACCAGCCTCCCCGGCCAGGAGTTCAAGGGCCAAGTAGGATGGTCCCGTGGGCCGGATGTGGCCCACAGGCTGTAGTTTGCCCACCTCTGATTTACACACTACTTTTTTCCATGACATAGTAGCTACTTGCATATAGGAATAGTTACTAGGTGGTTGGAGTTTTTAAACCAGAATTGCTCCATTTTTCTCTTGTTTACTTGGTTTATTGATCAGAAGAGAGCCATTTTTCTGAAGTATCAAAAATTGGTCTGAGTTAACATGCACATCTTAGATTATTAAGGTTTAGTTTGCAGAGAATGTAACTACTCCAGACCTTCCAAACTACTGTCCATTGCTAGTATTAACTTATTTAATAAATCAAAGTGGAAGGAACAAAACATAAGGCTGCTGTTGGGGTTTGTGTGTTTGTTTTTTAATGTATTGAGCCAAATATTGAGATCCTTATTCAGGCAAAATTCACATAGACTCTAAGTCAAGATCAAGTGAAAACTCAGGTCCAGATCATTTGTCGCTGCAGAAATACCTACACAGGGGCTAAAAAACTCAGTGAAATCCCCCTCAGAAAGTTTCTTGTGCAGTCTTCTGTTGAGGAAGCCCCTTGGGATCAACATGGATCTCAGAGATCTGCTGCTGGCATGGCCCCATCCACTCAGACATTAGTGTCTTCTTTGATCTGCCTTTGGACTCTCTGCAGCACCTGGGTACCACATTTTATGGAAGCTCCACAAAAAAGACAAGTCAGCCTCTAGCCATCTTAGCTTTCACCATGTTTGCTCACTGGGTCCAGTGGAGGATATCTCTCATCCTTGGTCCACTTATCTCCTGATCCCTCCTCACATAGAATTCTCTGTGAGTTATAGAGGAGAGGGAGATGCTTCTATGGAGGCAACTGGATGCCCCCTTTTCTATCTGGGGGATGAGATATCTGCATGTGTAGGGTCCCCTCTTCATGCAGAGCCAGAGAACAAGATCTGTCTCTGAGCAGACCTCAGGATTTGGCCAACTTTTGTTTTTATATAATTCGTTATTCAGGTTAGGTATAGAATATAAACAGGGTTTCTCTTTTTAGAGGGTTCATTAATTTTATTTTTAGGGTGTTGGGTTTGAGTTTTATGTAGATGCCCATAAAGTTGATTTTGTTGGCGCTTTCTCTTTGTATACACTGTAATGCGTAATGAATATTATTTACATTACTCATTGCAGAATGTCCTGCTGTAATAAGTTATCTCCTTGTAATGTTCTCTAGTGGATGTTAATGTAGTAGTGTTTAAAGTGCACGACGGAAACTTTAGTGCACACCTGCTGGGTCTGCATGGACCCATTATGTGCAACATGATTGTGTGCTTTAGAAATCACACCCCTGTAGTCTGCATTACTGCTCTGTGTAGACAAGTCCATAGATACAACTAACTGTTTCTGGTGTTTATTGGATAAACAGTTTTTTTTTTCCTTTTTTTACTTGAGTGGTTTATTGGTATTTTATTGGTTAAAACCTCAAATCAGAAGCCCCAACTATAAGGCATCTAGAAATAAAAGACTGAGGTCTCAAATATTAATAGTAATTTGTGCCTATATAAAAAAAAACGTTAGTTCTGTAAAGAATTTTATGGAAAAGCTTCATGAAGCAGTTGTTAAAATAACTAACTCTCTAAAGTCTCTCAAAGACAGAGCTGCAAATCCCAGTTCATATTAGGAGTGCAGCTGTGTGCATCTGCGCATCAAGTGTGTGTGAGAGAGAGTGAGAGAGAGAAATATTTATGGGCAAAATTAACTTGGTCTTTTGTTTGTTAACATTTTTAACAGTAATGATCTCGAAACATATGTTGTTTGTGCAACAGACAGACATTACCCCTGAAGGGTCTTCTACTGCTGTAACTTAATTGAAGCCTAACCTATTTAGTTAGTCCACAATCTAACAGGATTATTTTGGTATTACATAAATTGAATACAGTAATTCTTCTAATACGTACCCTCCTAAAAGGGAAATATCATTGGAAGTTGTTTTAAACTAAATCCCCAGCGGGGTATTACACATAAATAAAAGTAAGACTATCATCTGATTGCAATTAGTAAATGCTAACCACTTGATCCTGCCTTCAGATTTATGGATTAACGTAGGGCTTATTAAATTGATGGACAAATAGCACTGACAGTGCCAGACATAGAGCTGAGAGGCACTAAGTAAACTTCTGCTTGCACATGTCTGCTAATGCACTTCAGTCCTGATCAGCAAAACAAATGCTGTTCCAGTTCTTGGCCTTGTGTACAAAGGCTGTGCTGTTTTTTGTAATGTGTATAAATGCCCAGTAAATTTGATGCCAACTCAATCTACTGGATTTTCATTTCTAGCCCTACGGGATTGGAACCTGAGACTTGGGAGGTGGAAGGCTAGTGCATTAGTAAACTAACTTGCTGATAGAATTCTGGCACACTGACGAACTGTACCATAGAGTCCCTCCCTCCAGCTTTCATTTTACCTTAATTTTGCCTGTGCTATCATGAAACTGCAAACTGTTCCAAGACCACTGCAATACATTGACATATTGGGTAAAAGAGATCAAACGGCTAGTGGGACATTCAAAATTGCTCAGTATCTGCCTAACTTTATTCCCACTGAAGTCAGTGGTAAAGCTCTGATTGACCTTCGATGGGTGCAGAGTTAAGCCAATGCTGAGTGCTTTTGAAAATGCAACCTCTCATCATCTTGCTCTTCATTTCGTATCCAAGCACATGTATTTTTAATCCATATCCAGATGCTTTGGCAAGAAGTAAATCTCAGAAGATACATGTAAAGGCTAAGCAAATTGCAATTCCTCTTCACTGCATCCGCTAGCCATTTCTACACAGTGGGCCAGATCTTTAAAGGTATGTAGGTGCCTAAAGATGCAGAGAGGTGCCTAGTGGGATTTTTAGAAGCATAGGTGCCTCAGTCCCATTGATTTTCACTTAACCTGCTTAGGTGCTTTTGAAAATCTCACTAGGTGTCTATCTGCATTTTTAGGCGCTTAAATAATTTTGAAAAAGTGGCCCAGCACCCTTAAAGTACCATTGCGTTGATGTCAGCCACAATGCATTTAATCAGTTCATCATGTGGAGTCATTAGCTCTGGAGCAGGTAGAGAGAATGGAGTCAATGGGTACTAAAAATATTAGGCACTGTACTTTGGGATGAAAAATAAATTGGACTTTGCATTTTGTGCAAATTACAGTTCCATTACATGCTATTTCTTGTAATAAATAAAACTAGCTATAAAATCGTGACTGGTGTGGAGAAAGTAAATAAGGAAGTGTTATTTACTCCTTCTCAGAACACAAGAACTAGGAGTCACCAAATGACATTAATAGGCAGCAGGTTTAAAACAAACAAAAGGAAGTATTTTTCACACAGCGCACAGTCAACCTGTGGAACTCCTTGCCAGAGGATGTTGTGAAGGCCAAGTCTATCACAGGGTTCAAAAAAGAACTAGATAAGTTCACGGAGGATAGGTCCATCAATGGCTATTAGCCAGGATGGACTGGGATGGTGTCCCTAGCCTCCGTTTCCCAGAAGCTGGGAATGGGTTACAGGGATGGATCCCTTGATGATTACCTGTTCTCTTCATTGCCTCTGGGGCACCTGGCATTGCCACTGTCGGAAAACAGGATACTGGGCTAGATGGACCTTTGGTCTGACCCAGTATGGCCATTCTTATTCCACATACATAATAGTTCCACCTTTGATATTAATCTTACAATAATTCCATTGCATTACTAATGCCTGGGTTTGGAATGCCTGTATTATAAGGGAAACACCAAAGAAAACCTTAATTATAGGAGTACAAATGATATCTTATAATAAGCTGTCCTCTACAACAGTGGTCTCCAAAGCGTGCGACGATCGATTGGAGGTCGCAGCAGGAGGAGCGCCGCCGGGGGGGGCGGCCCTGAGTCCTCCGGCCCATGGAGGAGCAGGGGCAGCCATGCGGCCAGCGGCCAAAAAGAAGCGGCACTTTCCCCTTCAAAGCCGGCTGGAGAGAAGCGGCTCTTTGAAGGGGAAAACGCCACTTCTCTCCAGCCGCTGGCTGCGCAGCTGCCCCTGCTCCTCCTGAGTCCTCCAGCCCATGCTCACAGGGCTACATTCTGAAAGGGGCTTTAGAGCTGCAGGCTGCCCCGGGACCTCCTTAGCCCAGGGCCCTGAAGCCCCTAAAGCCTCTGTGTTCCGGGTGGCCCTGCCTGACGTGTGGGGGGGGGGGGCAGCTCCCAGAATCACAGCTCCCAGAATTGAGGCCATGGGGGTGGTGCTGTGCAGCACAGATCCACCTGCACACCCCCTGCACCAAACAGGAGCTGCCCCAGGTAAGTGCTTTGCACCTCCTGGCTGGCCCAGACCTGAGCCTCCTCCCGCACCCCCACCCTGAGCGCCCTCCCACACCCTAACTCCCTCCCAGACCCCGCATCCCACCCTGAGCGCCCGCTGTATCACAAAGTGTTAAACCAAGTTTTTCAAAAATAATAAAGCATATTCAATCACATTGCTCTCACTAAAAATATTATTAATAATAATTTTTTTAGTGAGAGCAAAAAGGTTTTTTGTACTGTTAATAAATAAAATAAAATAAAATAAATTTTAAAAATATTGTTTATTTCATCTTTATCTCATCGGTTTTTAATTTCTATTTTTTGTATATGTTTTATAATTTACATAATTTATTAGTACAGTAGTACATGTATATAATTTATACATAAATAAATATACATATATTGGAGGTGCGTGCTCAAAAACTTTTTACTGATAGGGGTGCGCAATCAAAAAAGTTTGGAGACCACTGCTCTGCAATACCGGAGCATTCCCAGGCAGCAGTACTCAAGAGCAGAAGTAGCCTCGTGATATTTTTTTTAATTTGCCCCACAGTGCTTTGCAAAAAGTGAGCTTGCATGATGCTATAGTCACACGTGTTGTATCGTCTTGCAGCAAACTCATAGAAAAGGCAAAAGATGCCTCTCTGCACATTAGTAATTTTGTGACCCAGTACACTAGTTACATATCCTGAAATATGTCTCTTTGTACTAGTCTCAGTTAAGCACAGCTTAGATGAGGAAAACCTTTTATTTGCATTATCGTCTTCTCATCCCAGTTCAGACAATATTAACACAGAGATAGCTTCTGCAGTCACCCACTACAAATGCTAGGCTCAATTCATTATTGTTTTATATTATTTACTATTTATATTAGAGTAACACCTACAGGTCATAACCCAGATTCCGCCCCCGCATTGTGCTAGGTGCTATACAAACACCTAAGAAACAGCCCCTGCCCCAAGGATCTCACATTCTATATAGACAAGAAAGACAAAGAGTTGGAAGGGAAACAGAAGAACAAAGCAGTCAAATCACTACCCAAGCTTATGGAGCAGGTCAGTGGCAGAATGAGGAATAGAACCCATGTTCCTGACTCCTTGTTCAGCGTTCTGTCTACTAGACTAGGATGTCATAAATAAGAGTTTGTCTTGAGGGTTGTAAACCCCTAGGATTATCTTTAAATATTTCATTTTGGCTTGGGCTATCCTATGCTGTCATGTCCTCTTCTTTCCAGTTACTCTGCGATGAACACTTTCCTCTCTTGGGTCAGCATTCTGACTTGGGATGCTCACAAAGGAATGAGGAGTTTCATGTTACAGTTAAATGGAGCATGTTTAGGAGCTGCTTAGACTTTTTTTAAAAAAGTACTTGCCTCAGTAGCTTGATTATTACCAGCATAAACTTTGCCTGAAATGTTGTTCTTGTCTGACCCAGTCAAGACTGAAAATGAATGAAAGCAAGGAGAATAATTTTATTAATGTTAGTTTATTTTTATCCACTAATAGCTGAGATAGTTTCACTTTACAGTTTGTTCCGCTGTGGTCTATCTGATGCAACTAGGATGGCCAGATGACAAGAACAAAATATCGGGACACATGGGGGGCAGCCACAGGCTCGCCCCCCAGGGCCGGCTCTAGGTTTTTTGCCGCCCCAAGGCAAAAAAAAAAAAAAAAAAAGCCAGAGTGCCACTGAAGCAAAATATTGGGACAAATGGCGCCCCAATCATACATCGGTTGGGACGTGGGACAAACAACTAAATATCTGGTCACCCTAGATGCAACAAACATGTTATACAAAAACATTCATTGTTTAAACACAGCGGCCATTCCTAGAGGATTCAGGAATACAGATCAAGGAACTCTTTCTAGTCTGTGTCACACCATGAGCATTATTAGCATTAGTACCTAAGAGTGCCAGTGATGAACCAGGACCTGATTGTGCTCGATTCTGTAAAAAGAAAGAATCAAAAAAGGTCCTTAAATGCTAGTTTAAAAAAACCAACCAAACTATGTTGAATTCCTTTTCTTTTATGAATGATATTTTAAAGGAATATTAACAGCCTGGAAGCAGCATCTTACTGCTACCTCTTGGGGAGAATTTTGGCTTTATGTTCCTACAGTGGTTAAAGTAGAAGAAAACAGGGAGGAGGGAAAGTTCTCACTGCATCAGGCAAGATAGAGGGGGAGCTACAAGAGAGCACTGCTTACCCGAGCCAGGCACAGCAGGGGGAGCTGTCCTCATTTTATCATCTGTGTTGCTCAACAGCCATTCCTTTAGATGTTTGTGATGGGATCGTGGGCTCAGAAATGAATTCTGCCAAGTCTCATGGGCCTGGAAGGATGGTAGATTTTAGCTGTAGCCTTGTGGTTGAAAGCATAGCTCTCAACAGCACAAGGAGACACATGACTCACATTAAGGACTTTTTGTCTGCGTCATGTATTTTATTAGTACTCATAAAATGGCTTTTCATGTCAGTAATATATACAGTATCATAATTAAACTTAGTTAAATAAAATAGTATGTACAAAATGATCATTTCCCCATTGTGAGGTTTTGCTTTGCTTTTCTGTACCTCTACTATACCTCTGTCCTTTAATGTCTCTAACCCTACAGTAGTTCTTTTTCAATTTGTATGCTTTGCGCCTGAGTCTCCTCTCACCTATACCAGGAGAGAGCAGGTATAAGTCAGAAGCATTATTGTGACACTTAACCAGTATTAGTGAGAGGAGAATCAGGCCAGTTTTCTTTAATATTTCTTCTCTTCCGGCTTCCATTTTTCTTCCCTTGCAAAGGAAACAGGCCGAAGGCCCCTAGTTCTCTCTGTTCCCTCAGTCTCTCTTTCTCATTCTTGCTCTACTCGTGCTCTTCCTTCCCCAAAGTTCTCTCCTATCCCAAACTTTCTCTCCATGCATTTCCACAAGAACCATAGTTAAGGGCAGAAGGAACCATTATGGCCATCTACTCTGACCTTCTGCATACCACATAGGCCATAGAACTTCGCCCTGCCTCCACCCCGTAACTTCTGGCTGAATGCTAGAGCATATCTCTTTGAAAGACGTTCAGTCTTCATTTTAAAGACTCCAAGTGATGGAGTTTCTTCTCTATTTCTGCAGCTATAGAGGGCTTCTTGGAAAGAGGGATGTTTCCTTTGCTGCTTCACACAGTTAAACTGGAGTTCCATGTGTGTGGTGCCTTTCTCTCCCCCAGAGGAGTTGCTTGAGGACTTGATCTGCCTCTTTATGCTACTTTTACCTACCTTTTCCCCAGTTGTCCCTTTCCAGTTCCCATCTCTCCACAGGAAACTGGTCCACTTAGCTACCATTTATGTGAGCCTGCAAGATTTCCACTGTCCACCAGACTTATACAATAGGAACACAAGAACTAGAAGTCACCAAATGAAATTAACAGGCAGCAGGTTTAAAACAAACAAAAGGAAGTATTTTTCACACAACACACAGTCAACCTGTGGAACTCCTTGCTAAAGGATATTGTAAAGGCCAAGACTATAACAGGGTTCAAAAAAGAACTAGATAAATTCATGGAGGATAGGTCTATCAATGGCTATTAGCCAGGATGGGCAGGGAGGGTGTCCCTAGCCTCTGTTTGTCAGAAGCTGGGAATGGGTGACAGGGGATGCATCACTTGATGATTACCTTTGTGTTCATTCCCTCTAGGGGACCTGGCATTGGCCACTGTCGAAAGACCCGATACTGGGCTAGGTGGAACTTTGGTCTGACCCAGTATGGTTGTTCTTATGAGCAAGTGAGGCAAATACAGTTATACAGAAATTGGTTTATTGAGCCTTCCATGTTCCCTTTGGCTTGGGAGGACTATGGAAGAATGGAATAATCTCTGGCCAGGGGTGTCCACCTCTCCCTCGTGTGAAACTACTGTTATTGTGGCATATGAGCTCCTTCAGAACAAAAACTAATAATAAAAAAATGAAAGTGGGCAGAGGCATTGAGGTCTGGATGGAGAGTTCAGAAATTGAACTATTTGGTAACATATCCAGACCATGTAGCTTCCTCTAGAACTTCCTTGGCTATTGCCTTTAAACTCGGCTCTGTATGAGGAAGTATGGGAGACCATGATCTCTCAAAGAGGGCAAGAACTGAAGAAATAGTCACTATATGCAGTGTTCTACCCTGGAAATTCCTAGTAAATTATGGTGCAGATTGCATCTCATGTCACTACTCCTCACACTCACAAAAGAGTGGATATAAAAATCTTTGGGTAAAGAGAATAGTCCCTGAAATGTCTTAAATTGAAGGGTAAAATCCTGAAGTTTTTACTCAGCCCTTATACTATGGACTTCAGGATTCATTCCAAAGCTGCTTTTTGTTAATATGTGTGAAGGCAGGTATTAGAGACAAGTAGATTTCTTTTTTATTTTTGTAAGACAGAAATAATACAAACCAATACGTTTGAAAAGTTTTGAAGAAATAATCCTTTTAAAAATAAAATCCTCCCTGTTCTTAATGTTGAGACTTCTTGTTAAGTTTCAAACTAAATCAAAATGTTACTGCCAACGTGTCAGCCTTTTTGTACTGTAAACTCTTTGTGGGAGGAATGTAATTTACTATGCAACTGTACTGTGGCTAGCATAGTGGAGTCCCGACCTGGTTGAGGCCTCTTGGTGCAACTTTAGTATAACTGTATAACAAGAGTACATAGAAACACAGACACTACTTAAAACTATGGCGTTGTCAGTGTTGCTTTTTCTTCATGTTTATCTGTGAAGGTTCTCTGTGTAACCCAAGCCGGCAAGTGTTAACAATGAAAATGTGCTGCTCTTGTCTTTCCAGGAACATGTCACAACTCCACAACTTTCATTTTTTACCTCCCAAGAAGAGAGATAATTTATTATGAATTGGGGGGGGGGGAAGTGCACCACTCCACCGCCCTAAAATGAAGT
Source organism: Lepidochelys olivacea (assembly GCF_965140295.1). Taxonomy (NCBI): domain Eukaryota; kingdom Metazoa; phylum Chordata; order Testudines; family Cheloniidae; genus Lepidochelys; species Lepidochelys olivacea. The sequence continues at coordinate 171,377,652 of NC_140412.1, read as the reverse complement.
TTTTCTTCTGTGAATAAATACTCACTGACAGTTCTCTTCTTCTGAAGCTTTGATGCAGATGTTAAAAGCTTCTGGGACAATATAAATAGTGGCCCTTTACAAATATAGTTTCCAGGGCAACTAAAGGGTCTACTCTTTCATAATCACTGTGCTTTCAACTAGAAACATTTGCCTGTCTGCTGGAAGATTATTTTACATTTAAGCACATTCATCTTGAAAATCATATCCCCCAGTGAAAAAATGTGTCTTTTATCATACTCATTCAGATCAGGATTATTTGAAAGGAAGGCTTTAAAATTTATTATATAATTGCATATGTAACTATAAATATGACTATTATACTAAAAGAAACCTGACACGTTTTCCCTTGTGCTGCCAGTATCATCTTCACTGAGTCCAATAAGCAGTCTGACAAACAACCCCCTCAAAATGCTGCATTGTTTGTAATACGTATCTGATGATCTTCGAATCCCAGATTAAATTTGTTGCTATTAATTCACGGGAAAGGAAAATGCTTTGTCTGGCAGAAGATATATGGGTTTTAGAGTTCGGAAAATAAGCAGCATAATTTTCTGTTGACAAAATCTGGTTGAGAAGATTGCACACACTTTATTGAACTGAGGAGAAAGATGTAATGTTGCCATACGGAAACATTATGTACATAACAAACATTATGTACCTCCATAACTTGAATTAAATCATTCTAGGAAGGATGTTGTTTCTTCAAAAAAAAAAAAAAAAAGAAAGAAACAAGTCATTGGTACCAGTGCCATTGAACAGTAAGGACTGGACCAAATCCTGGTCTTAGTTACAGTGTATGCAACCCCACTGAAGTCAGTGGAGTTACAAGCTTGTCTTTTGGCGCAGTTTATTTGGCCCTGATTCAGTAAAGCACTTTATTCTATGCTACATAGATTCTTATGCCATCACCATAATATGAGTGTCTGCTTAAATCCTATTGATTTCAGTAGGATTTAAGGGGTTTATTGTTATATCAGAAATCACATTCAGTTCAAAGACACAGTAGTTGTGCTCAAAAGCTTTCCAGGTTTGCCTTAGATAACCTTTCCATGGTATTTACAGGATGATTAGTCTGGGAAATATCTGGAGAAAATGAAATAATGTCACCACAGCATTTACAGTATTCTGAGGCACCTGAAGATTTTTAAGGACAACTGCTGTAATTATGGAAAACGGGCCAAATTCTGCCCTCAGATGCGCTTGCACAGATTCTATTGATTTCCTTGGAAAACTGCTCTGAGCACATCTAATGATTGAATATGATCAATGAGCTAAATTAGGATCTCATTAAACCAGTCTAAATCTGAAACAATTCAACTGGTGTTCCTGGCAGTATTCTAAATTTACACTGATGTAAATGAGATCAGAATTTGGCCCCATGACTCTATTCCTTAAGGGCCTGATCCTGAAATCAATAGATGTTAGAGTCTAGTTCCTTTTGAAATTTGCACTGGGTGCCTGTCTGCATCTTTAGCCACCTAAATATCTTTACAAATTAGGTCCTAAGAAAAAAGGGAGTAAAGATTTCAAGATTTGATCCCACTAGCTGCAGTGAGATGTAGAGGGGCTTAGTTCCTCAGTATTCGGCAGGATGGTGTTTGAGACAAATATTTAGCATAGTTTTTTTGCCAATATGAAATAGTACAGTGTGCTATAGAGAGCCTTTCACTGCTGTTGAAGTCAGTAGGAAGTGAGGGCACTTACAGGATGATTTTTTTTTTCAAAAGCACCTAAACCGGCAAGGCATCTAACTCCCCACTGAAGTCAAAGGAAATTGTGCACCAAATTTGAGTAGATGCTTTTGAAAATTCCACTATTAGTACATTACAGAAAGCATATAGGGCTAGAGCCACAGAGGGATCTGGTGCCTAATTGCCACTTAAAATGTCTCAATCCAAAATTTGGATCCTTAGGTCCCAACCAATCCTATAGGCACCTAAGGGTATGTCTACACTGCAATGTAAGCCCAGGATTAATGGGACTTGAGTCAGCTGACCCATGTTAGGGAACCCTGGGCTTGAGGATCTACGCTGTATATTAATGCGAGGTTAAGATTTTCTAACCTGTTCTGGAACCTAGGGCTCTGGCATTCACACTGCAATGTCAGTTTTCAGAGTAACAGCCGTGTTAGTCTGTATTCGCAAAAAGAAAAGGAGTACTTGTGGCACCTTAGAGACTAACCAATTTATTTGAGCATAAGCTTTCGTGAGCTACAGAGTGGGGTGGGGAGAGAGAAAACCTTTTGTAGTGATAAACACCCATTTTTTCATGATTTGTGTGTATAAAAACAAACATCTTCTGTATTTTCCACAGTATGCATCCGATGAAGTGAGCTGTAGCTCACGAAAGCTTATGCTCAAATACACTGGTTAGTCTCTAAGGTGCCACAAGTCCTCCTTTTCACACTGCAATGTGCATACCTGAGTCAAAGTAACCCTATCCCAGAGTCCCTAGCACTGCACCCCTCCACACACACCCACCAGAATGTGGCTGCTCTAGCCCTAGGACCACGGTGCACTGTGGTAAAACTTTACTGCCTGCCCTGCATGTTACCAGGAAACAGCTCATGTTGGGAAAGGCTTGATCGGTTCACTCTCCATTGCAAACCTAGGAGGCCCTCTGGTACTGTGCTTGCAGATTGGTGATCAGAACAGAATGGGTTAATGCTGACTTGAGCTGCTGCTGTTTTGCAAAGGTGGAGTGGCTTCTGTTTTCAATGGAGTGATTGCAGACTGTTGGGATAGAAAGGACTAAGGAAGTTGTCCCATGGAATTGTGGGATATGTCTGGCTGAGGCCCAGGATCTGAGTCAAGTGGGGCTGTGTCTACACTGCAAAGCAATAGGACTCAGGCCCTGGGTCCTAGCTTAACTTGAGCGTGGACCCTGGGTTAGCACACTTTCAGTGTAGAAACAAGCGGGTTAGGCTTGAGTCCAGGCTCAGGCATGAGCGTATGTTCCATTATAGGCATATTCTTAAGTGTCTGCCAGTGCATGTGCACAAAGCTCGTTAACTTTTGATGCTGCTGAGCAGCTCAATTCCAAAACTCCAGTGAGGTGCTCAAACTAAGTATTCCTCCACCTATCTCTCCTGTGGGATCTGATGCAGTAGGTATTCTCAGAGGCCACCTACTGCATCAGACCCTGCACATAACAAGGAGGAGGTACCTCCCTGTTACTCTCTATCTCCCAGTGGTTAGAGCACTCACCTGGGATGGGAGTGAACCAGGTTCAAGTTCCCCCTCTGCTTGGTTTGGAGCAGGGCTGAACTGAGATCTCTCGCTTCCCGGATAAATGTCCTAGCCACTGGGCTATAGTATTTGGAGGCAATAGTGGTAGTAGTTGGACTACCACAACAATTCATGAGAAAGGGCTCTTAAATGTTAGACACTGAAATGCTGAACCTAAGTCTTTGATAGCCCAGAGCTGATTCACAGGATTGGTACCTTTCACAGGCTCAGCCTGTCTGTGACTTTGTAGCAATCCCTCAGCCTCACTGGTGATCGAGCAACATAGTGATGATTAATTATCCAAGCTGCAAGTGATGGAGAATTAATTATAATGACTGCCCCCAGCTGTGGGAGAATCAGAGGAAACTGAGCTGTGAACTCCCTCTGGGTGTGGAGACCCAAGAGAGATGATTAAGTGGAATTCCCACTGGAGCAGGGTAGGCTCAACTCCTGTGGGGGAGTCCTGAGCTGGGGCCTACAAGGAGTGGTGAGTTCCCTGAGGGATGCTACCAGAGTTCCTAGAGAGGCGAGGCAGTGGGGGAAAACCTGTTAAGAGGAAGGAAGGAGCATAGGAGAAATTCTGTAGGGCCCAAAAGTAGGTGTCAAAAAGTGGAGAACTTCAGCATAGCCCAATGGGATGGAATAATTACTATTTGGAAATTTATTTGGACTTTCAGTTGAACCTCTTGTTATTTTAGAAGGGGGCTGAATTTAAGAGGTGACCTGGCTGGAAAGCCAGGCCAGAGAATAACCAGACAGAGAGACCCATGATGAGGCCAAGAAAATGGTCAACAGGGAGCATGAAAGGCAAAGTCTTCTGCAATGCAGTTTCTTAATGACAGGTGGTGCTGTGGCAGTAAAAGCAACCATGTATAGGCTCTTAATATGGTGCCTTTTGTGGTGTTCCATGGTTAGAAGGGACCACTGTGATCATCTAGCCTGACCTCCTGTATAGCCCATGCCAAAGAACTTTTTCTAAAAAGGGTTAATGGGATGACCCAGGTAATTATAGGCCTGTCAGTCTGACACTGATCCTGAGCAAGATAATGAAGCAGCTGATGTAGGACTTAATTAATCAAGAATTAGAGGAGGGTAACCTAATTAATGCCAATAAACAGGGGTTGATGAAAATAGATGCTGTCAAACTAACATGATACCTTCTGGTGATGAGATTACAAGTTTGCTCACTAAAGATAATAGCATTGATGTAATAGGCTTGGACTTCTGTAGGCACACCTTGACATTGATTTAAAAAAATAGAATGATATAACATTAGCCAACTTTTAATCGCTATAATATGTACCAACTTATAGGGCTTAAAATGTCATTTTAAATGGGGAATCATTAGCAAGTGGGTGTGTGGAATCCTGGAGGGATTGTTTCTTCCCTCTATGCTATTTAACACTTTTATCAATGATCTGGAACATAACATAAGTTTATCACTGAATACATTTGCAGATGACCCCAAAATTAGGGGAGTGGTAGATAATGAAGAGGACAGGTCACTGATACAGAGCGGTCGCTTAGTAAGCTGGGCACAAGCAAACAATACATGTTTTAAAAAAAATAAATGTAAACGTCTACATCTAGGAACAAAGAACATAGGCCATACTTACGGGATGTGAGTCTTTATTCTGGGAAGCAAAAATCTAAAAAAAAACTTGGTGCTGGGGATGGGTAATCAGCTAAACATTAATTCCCAGTGCAATGCTGTGACCAAAAAGGCTAATGTGATCCTTGGATGCATAAATCGGGGAATTGTGAGTAGGAGCAGAGAGGTTATTTTATCTCTGTATTTGACACCAGCATGGCTGCTCCTGGAATAATGTATCCTGTTCTGGTGTATGCAATTGAAGAAGGATGTTAATAAATTGGCGAGGGTTCAGAGAAGAACCAGGAGAATGATTAAAGGATTAGAAAACCTGCCTTATAGTGACCGAGCTCTGTGAGTCTATTTAACTTAACAAAGCGAAGGTTAAGGGGTCACTTGATTACTACAGTCTGTAAGTACTCACATGGGGAACAAATATTTGATAATGGGCTCTTCATTCTAGCAGATAGAAATGTAACATGATCCAATGGCTGGAAGTTGAAGCTAGACAAATTCAGACTGGAAATAAGGTGTAAATTTTTAACACTGAGGGCAATTAACTATGGGAACAATTTACCAAGGGTTGTGGCAGATTCTACATCATTGACGATTTTTAAATCAAGATAGGAGGGTTTTTTCCGAAAAGATTTGCTTGAGGAGTTATTTTGGGGAAGTCCTTTGCCCTTTGGTATGCTGGAGTCAGACTAGATCAGGGGTGGGCAAACTTTTTGGCTTGAAGGCTACATTTGAGTATGGAAATTGTATGGCAGGCCATGAATGCTCACAAAATTAGGGGTTGGGGTGCGGGACGGGTTGAGGGCTCTGGAGTGGGGCTAGAAATTAGGAGTTCAGGTGTGGGAGGGGGCTCTGGACTGGGGCAGAGGTTGGGGTGGGTGAGGGCTCCACCTGGGGGCACGGGCTCTGGGGTGGGGCTAGGGATGAGGGGTTGGGGGTGAAGGAGGGTGCTCTGGACTGAGACTGAGGGGCTCAGAGGGCAGAAGGGGGATTAGAGCTAGGGCAGGGGCACAGGAGGTGGGGTCAGAGGTGCAGACTCTAGGTGGCCCTTACCTCAAGCAGCTCCCAGAAACAGCGACATGTCCCCCCTCTGGCTTCTACGCGGAGGTGCAGCCATGCGGTTCTGCATACTGCCCTGTCTGCAGGTGCCACCCCTGCACCTCCCATTGGCCAGGAACCCCGGCCAGTGAGAGCTGTGTGGGTGGCGCTTGGGGTGGGGGCAGCGTGCTGAGCCCTCTGGCTGCCCCTAAGTGTAGGAGCCAGAGGGGGGACATGTTGCTGCTTCTGGGAGAAGCACGGAACCACAGCACATGGGGAGCGGGGCAAGCCCCGGACCCTGCTCCCCGGCGAGAGCTCAAGGGCCAGATTAAAATGTCTGAAGGGCCCGTTGTGACCCCCGGGCCGTAGTTTGCCCACCCCTGGACTAGATGATCACAATGGCCCCTTCTAGCCTTGCAATTTATGATCTTTCCCAAAATACTATAATGTTAGGTGCTTCATTTAATTATGTAAGCCGGAGCAAACAGATGAACTCACAGCTGTGAGTTCATTATACATTCCTTCAATAAGAATTGAGTCCCATGAGCTGATCATGAAAACTCTTACTACCAGGCATGGGGCGGATCCTCAGCTGGTGTAAATTGTCACAGCTCTATTGATGTCAGTTTATACCAGCTGACTATCTTCCCCATAGTACTAATTACAATGGAGTAAGTCCATTGAGCACTGCACCTGGTAGTAGGCACGTACAGGATCAGGCCATAATACATTTACCATCACCGAACTAGTACTCTGAAGAATTTAGGAAGAAAATAACATTATTAATTGTGTCTCTCCCCCCCCCCCCCCAGTCATACACTCAAACCAGGGATATACAGTATACTCCCACATAGCACGGGGACATGGATTTTATTTGGAGAATCAGGAGTTTGGAAAATTGAGGGGGAAGGAGTCATCTAGCCTCCTCGCAGTCGTGACTGGGGGCGGGGGGGGGGGCTCTGCTCTGCTCTGCTCTGCTTTGTCAGCTTTCCCTGCACCTGGTGCTTGCAGGGCTTGGGCATCACTGTCCTGCAGCAGAGCAGAGAGCCCTTTGCAGCTGCGCTGTCATGGCCCTACTCACTAAATCCCATGACAGCTGGGCTGCACCGGGCTCCCTGCGCTGCCGCAGGAGCCATTCAAAAAGCAGTGTGGCCTCCCCATCAGCTCATCCTCATTGCTGTTCTCCTTGCAGTCCTGGCTGGGAGTCTCTGCTCTATTATCCAAACCTCCTCATTATCTGAATCCCTTCTTTGTCCCATAGCATAAGATGCATGTTACAGAGGGCATGTATCTCATGCATTGGGACAAGAAAGGAATTCGGGTGAAGCAGAGGTTTGGATAATTGGAAAATGGGAGTATACTGTATTACAGATGAAGAATACAGCTTGATTGTGTGTGGCATCAGTCTGAGGAGAGAGCAACACAGACAGAATCACACAGATAAGTGATTTCTGCCTTGCTAGGAGGGATTGTGTCCAAGGTAGCATGTGTTTATTAGTGCACAGGTTAGGATTTTTATTTTCTAATTGTGCTGATGAGCACAATAATATAGCATCAAGGCTGGGGATTTTCAGGCGCTTAGCAATTATTGAAGGCAGAGCATGTGAGATGCATATGTTGTGTTCTCATGCTAAGAAGTTTAATGAGCCTGCGGCAGCTGGAGACCAGTGCTAGCTCGGTAGGTACAGGAAAGCAGCTCCTTCACAAAGCAACCAATAGACAAATGTTCCTAGGAAATACGCTCATTTTGAAAGTGATTTTATTGGTGTTGGGTTGTTGTGGCCATGTCAGTCCCAAGATATTAGAGGGACCAGCTAGGTGAAGTAATATGTTTCATTGGAGCAGCTTCTGTTGGTGAGAAAGAAAAGCTTACACAGAGCTTGTCTTCAGGTCACTGATGTTATTGGTGTTAGGCCACTGCTTGAGAAAGCTTCCGCTTTTCAAGCTCTTGTGATATATGAGAGGTGACATGCCTGCAGTTGATCTTAATAGAAAGATGGTCTCCAGGACCATCTCACATGTAAATGTGTGTGGAACCTCCCCTGTCCTCCTAAGTAATATCCTTTTATTCAAACTACAGAAGTTACTTTTCCTTGAGAGCAACATTAGCAGGCAAACAGATGAACCCTGAACCAAATAAATCCAATCAATCAAAACAAAAATTCTCTACTCCAAGTAGTCTTTTTAATCCCCAAAACGGAAAACCACCACAGTCTCTTTCAAGGTCCATGGGGGACTTTGGTTTTGCTGTCTATTTTCTGTGGAAGGCATGAGATAATAGGGTGATGGGTGGCTGTATAAAACCCTAAGATAGATAAGAAAGTATTTGATGTTTTTTTCATTGTCTTTAGTGTGATAAATAATCTGTCTTTTTAGGGGAAGAGGAAAAAAAGTTAATCTTGGTATCTCCTTTTGATCTTTCTTTCATCTCTCCTTCCCATGTGCTCTGTGTTTCTCAGCTTGACACAAAGAGGGAAGCCATTAACATATGTCTATCTGACTCTCCAAGGCTCACCAGTTAGTGTTCTATGGGCTAACAATGATTCATAGACTACAGTTTGAGAACCTCTGGTCTGCTGGAGAGACCATAGGGCTGGAAGCTGAGATCTTAATTCTGATCCCGGTTCTACCCTGACTTTCTGTTTAATCTTTGGGCAGGTCATTTTGAAGGTGAACTGCAGAAGATGATGAGTCATTTTGGCTTCTTGCATTGTATAAAGATGGGCTAGAATGTGGTGTTGTGTTCCCTCCTGCTTGCTTTTATGTTATAAATATCCCATTTTAACTGGAGGAATAACAACAACAAACAGAGATCACTGCAGTTTGGTCTGGGATGTGTGACAATGAAAAGTGGGAATTAGGCAGAGGATCAAATCATATTTTCAGTCTTTTATTCTATCCCTTTCCCTCCCCAGCTTATCTGTAAATTAGCTCAGTTAAGCACTGGTCCTGTATTGGGATCTTTGTGCCAGTGTGGAGTCTCACTGAGTTCAATGATGTATAAGCAAAGACATTTACTTGGTGCTTACCTTTTGTTTTCTCTCTTAGATTTCTTTGAACCGTTGCCTAATCTGTTTTTATATTCCTCCGTTTCTGATTTATAGAAAAAATGCCTATCCAGTGCTCTGAGTATATAGACAATCTGTATACAAATACAATTAAGACGTGCCTTCCTGAACATGCACAATATGTGCACAGACCTCCTGATATTTTCTGGGATAAGTTAGGCATACACCAATATAGGCACAGGTTTGAGCATGCCTAAATCTGAAAGTCTAGCCTACTGTTTCTAATGTGGTCCCAAGAGTCTCATTTTAAGCTCTAGAACAGGGGTCTCAAACTCAATTTACCTTAGTGCCAGTCCTCAAATCCTCCCAGTGGGCCAATAATGACAGGTTTCAGAGTAGCAGCCGTGTTAGTCTGTATCTGCAAAAAGAACAGGAGTCCTTGGGGCACCTTAGAGACTAACAATGAAAGCGTATGCTCAAATACATTTGTTAGTCTCTAAGGTGCCACAAGTACTCCTGTTCTTTTTGCAGGCCAATAATGTCACTCATGCCACCCCGGCTGACTCCGCCCGGCGACTAGTGATGCTGACTCTGCCCAGCGACTAGTGATAGTATCTCTGTCCCTCTCCCCTAGCCAATGGGAGCTGCGGGGGGGGGGAGGTGTGGCGCCTGCAGGTGACAGAGCTCACAGCATGGCTGCATGGGTCTCTCCGGCCCACTCCCCTTCCCTCTTCCCCCACCTCCAAGCCCTTGGCTGGCAGCCATGAGGGCCAGATGAAAGAACTTTTTAAAAAGTTTCCGCGGGCCGCATTGGGGAGGTTCTCGGGCTGCAGATGGCCCACGGGCCATGACTTGCAGCCCCCTGATCAAGAATAACGTTTTAGGCCCTGTGTGCTCCACTCGTGCTTTACCACTAGAGCTGCTTAAAATAACTTACCTTAGCTGCAGTATCTACAACAGAACTAACGTGTTACCTAACAGAGATTTTGGCCCCTATGCCACAGTGCAGCAACTCTGTAAGTAGGCATAGTGTTACCTATTAGCATGGTTTGCACCTTGTTAACTGCTGCCATGGGTTGCTGTACTAATGTAATCAACGTTGCCCACGATCAGTCCTTGTCCTGCCTGCTTCCTACAAAATGTGTCCTGTTAATTTGTATATACCCAGTGATGAGCTGCCAAAATCTTAACAACGGGTTCCCTTCTCACCCCACAAGGGGGTCGTTGCCCATCCCTGCCCCCCCGGGACTCCTGCCCCATGCAATCCCCCTGTGTTCCTTGACGCCCCCCCAGTCCCCAGGACCCCTGCCCTGTCCCCTGACTGCCCCCAGAACCAGTAGGAGGGTCTCGTGGGCCACCATAGGGTGCCCACCCCACCTCTAAGAGCCAGAGGCACCTGCCAGGGAGAGAGGTGGGGAGTTCTGGAGGTGCTTCCCTGGGGCAGCTCCCAGGAAGCATCCGGCAGGTCCCTCTGACTCTTAGGGGCAGGGGAGTGTAGCCAGGGGGGAGCAGGGGGAGCGGCCTCTCCCCCACTGATCACATCAAAAGTGGCGCCTTAGGCGCCGACTCCCTGGGTGCTCCAGCCCTGGAGCACCCACAGGGAAAATTTGGTGGGTGCAGAGCACCCACCGGCAGCTCCCTGCACCGCTCTGCGCCCAGCCGCAGCTCACCTCCGCTCCTCCTCCTGAATGCACCGCCCTGCTCTGCTTCTCCGCCCCCTCCCACGGCTTCCCGCGAATCAGCTGTTCGGCGGGAAGCTGGGGAGGGCAGAGAAGCAGGCGGTGGCTTCCCGCTCAGGCCGAGGTTAGCGGAGGTGAGCTGGGGCGGGGAGCGGTTCCCCTGCACCCCCCCCCACTGGGTTACCTGCTGCGGCGCGAGCAGCTCTCCTCGCGCCCCTCCGCCCCAGCTCACCTCCGCCTCCCTGGGCCTGAGCGGGAAGCTGCGGACTGCTTCTCTGCCTGCCCCAGCTTTCCACGCAAACAGCTGATTCGCGGGAAGCCTGGGCGGGGTAGAGAAGCAGAGCGGGGCGGCTCGTTCAGGGGAGGAGGTGGAGGTGGAGGTGGAGGCGGAGCAGAGGTGAGCTGGGGCCGGGGGTGGGGCGGGGCGGGGAGCTGCCGGTGGGTGCTCTGCACCCACCAAATTTTCCCCTTGGGTGCTCCAGGGCTGGAGCACCCATGGAGTCAGTGCCTAAGGTTTCAGAGTAACAGCCGTGTTAGTCTGTATTCGCAAAAAGAAAAGGAGTACTTGTGGCACCTTAGAGACTAACCAATTTATTTGAGCATAAGCTTTCGTGAGCTACAGCTCACTTCATCAGATGCATATCGTGGAAACTGCAGCAGACTTTATATATACACAGAGAATATGAACCAATACCTCCTCCCACCCCACTGTCCTGCTGGTAATAGCTTATCTAAAGTGATCATCAGGTGGGCCATTTCCAGCACAAATCCAGGTTTTCTCACCCTCCACTCCCCCACACAAATTCACTCTCCTGCTGGTGATAGCCCATCCAAAGTGACAACTCTTTACACAATGTGCATGACAATCAAGTTGGGCTATTTCCTGCACAAATCCAGGTTTTCTCACATCCCCCCCACCCCCATACACAAACAAACTCACTCTCCTGCTGGTAATAGCTCATCCAAACTGACCACTCTTCAAGTTTAAATCCAAGTTAAACCAGAACATCTGGGGGGGAGGGGTAGGAAAAAACAAGAGGAAACAGGCTACCTTGCATAATGACTTAGCCACTCCAAGTCTCTATTTAAGCCTAAATTAATAGTATCCAATTTGCAAATGAATTCCAATTCAGCAGTTTCTCGCTGGAGTCTGGTTTTGAAGTTTTTTTGTTTTAAGATAGCGACCTTCATGTCTGTGATTGCGTGACCAGAGAGATTGAAGTGTTCTCCGACTGGTTTATGAATGTTATAATTCTTGACATCTGATTTGTGTCCATTTATTCTTTTACGTAGAGACTGTCCAGTTTGACCAATGTACATGGCAGAGGGGCATTGCTGGCACATGATGGCATAGATCACATTGGTGGATGTGCAGATGAACGAGCCTCTGATAGTGTGGCTGATGTTATTAGGCCCTGTGATGGTGTCCCCTGAATAGATATGTGGGCACAATTGGCAACGGGCTTTGTTGCAAGGATAAGTTCCTGGGTTAGTGGTTCTGTTGTGTGGTATGTGGTTGTTGGTGAGTATTTGCTTCAGGTTGCGGGGCTGTCTGTAGGCAAGGACTGGCCTGTCTCCCAAGATTTGTGAGAGTGTTGGGTCATCCTTTAGGATAGGTTGTAGATCCTTAATAATGCGTTGGAGGGGTTTTAGTTGGGGGCTGAAGGTGACGGCTAGTGGCGTTCTGTTATTTTCTTTGTTAGGCCTGTCCTGTAGTAGGTAACTTCTGGGAACTCTTCTGGCTCTATCAATCTGTTTCTTTACTTCTGCAGGTGGGTATTGTAGTTGTAAGAAAGCTTGACAGAGATCTTGTAGGTGTTTGTCTCTGTCTGAGGGGTTGGAGCAAATGCGGTTGTATCGCAGAGCTTGGCTGTAGACGATGGATCGTGTGGTGTGGTCAGGGTGAAAGCTGGAGGCATGCAGGTAGGAATAGCGGTCAGTAGGTTTCCGGTATAGGGTGGTGTTTATGTGACCATTGCTTATTAGCACTGTAGTGTCCAGGAAGTGGATCTCTTGTGTGGACTGGACCAGGCTGAGGTTTATAACCCCAGAACATTATGCTTTTGTAGACTGCAATGGGAATGCTATGGTGACTTCCATTTAGCTCAGGCACTGGATAATTTGAGACCTCATTTAATCAAAATGTTAGGAACTAAGGAAAATAAAAAGCAGGGACCAAACAATTTGTATTAAAGTTAACATACTGTGACACAGAGACCCCTTGGCAAAGGGTCCCCGGTTCTTTGCAACCAGTTTTCATATCAGACCTGACAAACTCGCTACACCAAACACATTTTACAGGATATTTATCCCAAAAGAATAACATATAAAGTATCCATCGAAAGCTCAAAACTTGTCAGGACTCCTAATCATTGTGAGATGTACGTATGGATGATATTGAAGGAATAATGTATTTATAGTGAATGTATGCTTCATAGATTTTTGAGTAGAAATCAGTCACTAGGGGTCTCAGTGATGATCCATTCAAGCAAGAGGGAGTTATCACCCTTAGTCAGATGGCAAGGTAATACAAGGTTCTATGGTCTACCCGTGCCATATCCCCAAACAGTCAATAGAAAACCACCAGAGACAATGACAAACAATTGAAACCACTTAAAGGTAGAAAAGAAACTCTACAACAAGGCAGGGGTTTGCTCTCCTATCAATAGAAATAAAAGTATAATAGGGTATAGGGAAAGGCACTCTGGATTCACTCCCTGAGGAAAAGCCTTGGTGGAATAGGGGGTTGCTTTCATGAACATTTGGATCTGGTTCTTATGAAACCAGCCAGCTCTGCAACGGACTGAACTTCGGGAGGAAACCTACTTTATGAGATAGGAAAGGTAACTATTGATAAGTGTAGACCCAGGTTCGTCTTTTATGATTTTGTTTTGTGTTGTAACAGTTTCCATCACTTTCTAGGTAGATCTTTATTCTTTCTTTAATAAGCTGTGTGCTTATGGGAGTGGTGGTGTAAGCCAAGATACAACTGCTAAATTGGGTTACCTTGGACCGTTGGGTGTAGGGGATTCATAGAAATTCCATGAGTAACCAGGGTCTGGGGCTGGATACCACAGGGGAACAATTCAAAGAGATTTCAAGATTAGGTAGCAACTATTTTTAACCTGCAAGGCGAAGGAAAGACTGGCATAGCCCGGAGAAGAGCGCTTGAGTGGCTGAAGGGCTGGAAGTGTCAGGGAGCTGACACCCTGCTACCACGAGACAGACTCCCTCTTTCTAGAGCAGGGAGTAGCAAGGTGAGTCACAGTCTTGGGTACCCTGAGAACAGTCACTCACACCTTTTACCCTGTGATATTATTTCCATGGCTTTCCGTAGGTATTAACCAATGATCACATTGTCCATAGAGAGTTAATGAGTTTAAAAGAAAAAAGCCCATGGAAGACCAGTGATGGTAAAAAGGGAATGCAGCAAAGCACTGTGGGCCAGATGGGGAGTGGCCCCGGTGGTGATGAGCAGGGATGGAACACCCAAGGAGGCCCCATGTATGTGTACTCTACTCAATGGCCACTTCTAATTGCAGTCTCTGCAGGGGAGTACAGGGACTGTGGCCTCAGTGGACCTCCTGGAGAGCACTTTGTCCCAGAAGGACCACAGAGGAAGTGAGGCTATCTTCATGAATGGTGAATCCTGTCAGGTCTGCCTGCATGCTGGTCAGAATCCCTACCAGCGCTTCTTGTGGGTTGGTAAATCTTCACGCTACCCCCATCATTGTAGGGTAGCGGCTGTTATTTGTTTTGTGGTACTGCCTAGGAGCTCTGCTCCTGCACCAGAACTCCCCTGTGCTAGGTGCTGGCCAAGCACAACGAAAAGTCCGTGTCTGTCCCAGAGAGTAGGATGTGACTTGTGATCTTTGGACACTGGTGCCTTATACTGATCATGTCAATAACAAGTGATATCCACCCTGGTGGTGTAAGGAAAAGGATGAAATGCCTATTTCAATCCAATGGATTTAAGAAGGGTCTTTATTTCAGTGAGAGGAATAGACCAGATTTGTCACCTATGTTCCTAACCTTCTTAGTCTCCTAAAAATATATCAATTACCAGTCTCTATGCTGCTCTGTTCCTTAATTTCTTCTCTCTGATCTTTTACTATTGCAGTGTGCCCTCAGTCACCTAATCATTCCTAATTCCAAGATCGTCTGTGGAACACTTCCTGACATAAGGAATACCGTATTGCATGTTCGGGTGGGTGTTTAGAACCCATCCATCGACCTCTGCTAGAGAAGGATTAACGCTCTTCCAAGCTAGAGGGACAACAACACATGCCTGTCATGAGGGCAAGGTAGAGGGCTGGGATTAATTAATTCATACACTATCCTATCCCGTTCCCCCCTCCCCTTCCTGGAATACTCTTGTAAAAGGGATGTGCTGAGGGAAGCTGAATCTCTAGTGAGATTCACAAAGAAAAAGCCTCCAGGAAAAGGGCTGAAGATGAGAGAAGAACTGGAGTGTTTTACTCTTCGCCTTGGAGCTTAGCTGAACTGAGCCACACTATACATATTTACGTTGGACTATGGCTGAGGGAAGCCCTATTGTATTTATTTACTCTTAAAGAGGCAGGCTATCTGACATTTTTGTGCCCAGATATTATCCTTTACGTTGCTATTATCTTCAAGATTCTGATAATCTGTTATTAGGTCAAGAGCAGGGTGTGTCAGCTTGTCAGAAAAGCCTCTTTATTACTCTGTGCACTGTCACTCTGTCACTTCAGGCTCTGCTTTATGGGCCTCCCCACTCCATTCCCACTGCCTGTGGCATGTTCCCTCCACTGAAGCTCTCACTGATAAATCTCTCACTTCCCTTGATACCCTTTGCTGTTGCTAATTGGCCTGGGAGATCCCTATACTTTTTCTCTAGGGCCCTTATTCTGCTGCAGAATGAGAGACTCACAGTGAAGTTATTTCAGGTATTTGTATTGGCTCTGAATACACTCCTCTAGGAACCAGTGTGTTGTGTTGTACAAGGATAACATCAAATTCCAAGTTAATGTACATATCACGTTACCCACTTAGACACAATCATAAGTAAGTAGCTGAATCTGAAGACAGATAATAACAACCTACAGTGTCAAAAACGTTGTCAGTGAAGCCACCCCATCCACATTATCAATAACAATTGTAAATAAAAAACAATAGTGGGTGAAGTAATAATTAAAGTAACAAGCATGCATAAAATGTGCACAGAATTTTCCTCTTTCTATCCCAGTTTTGTTTAAGATGGTTCCTGACTACACAAACTCCCCACTCAAATATTTTAGCATGACACATCCAGAGAACAATAAACACAGACTCCAGACATACATCAAGGCACTAAATAGTCTGTGTTCCAATCTTGCACCTTCCAGAAATATGTTCCAGATATTTTGTGCTCCTCCCACTTTCCTCCATCCCCCGCAGAAGGTACTGGTCCATATAACCCAAATCACAAAGGGTGACGGAATGGTTCAAGAACTGGGGACTGGAAGTAGGGAGTTTTCACATCCAGATCACTGCTTCAGTTTAATCTCAGGTCCGTAGTGGTCACATCCTTACCATTTGACAACTATTCAGTCTGTTAAATAAAATGAATTGGGGGGCTCTGTCCATGCTAGTGGATGTGTGTTGACCTCACAATGTAGTACCACTGCTGCCAGACTTGGCAGAGTGTCTAGCAAGTAAAATGAACTACCTTCTCACTACGGGAGGCCGTTCCTCCATGTTCCTCCATGGCACAGTGAGGTAGTTGGCGGAGCCAAAATCATCCATGGTCTGTGGCTAATAGACAGGTCAGTTAACTCCCAAAGCACTAAAAGGTTTGACTGTTGACTTTGTGCCTTGCATTCTGTTCAAATTTCACAATAACTAATCCAAAGGGTCAACAGCTAAACACATCCAATATAACTATAAAAACCAAACTATAGAGCAATTCTGCTCTCAGTTGCATTGGAATAAATCAATTTGCTCCAATGGCAGTAGTGAGGGCAGAATTTAAGACCAGAATGTACTTGGTTGTCACCAGCTAACTTGATAAATGTAATCTGGACTTTATGAATATCTAGCAGTGGATTTTATTTTATAACTACATGACAAATACATTGGCAATAGTTATACTACACAGTAACTATTTAGAGGACTGCTTCATCAAAATTGTGCAATTAACACGTTACTTCTGTTATTAGATTGGTAAACACATTGCTCATTGTGCTTTAGATTTTATGATTTACTTTGTGATCAAACAAATTTTAGAAAGTATTAAAGCCTTCTAGTACACGTGCAGGTTCCTTCCATTGTATAATCTAATCCGAATAGTGTATATATGATCTACAGTTGTGTGTGTAGATAGAGAGACTGTGTGCGTGTGTGTGTGTGTGTTCCCATATGCTGCAGGGATGGAGGAGAGCTAAATAATCACACAATGGGTAAAGCTTGTCAAGGGCCACCTGGAACTGAGTGGTATCAGAGTGTTAGCATGGCTTTCTCACTTGCATAGCCACGACCTGGAAGCTCAGCTCTGTGTCATGGGAGGGAACAGCCTGGTCAGAGAAACATGGCAAATTGGTGTACACTATAACAGGAGAGATCTGGGCCATAATGTACATGTACACCTTTGTGTGTTTTGAATTTATAATAGTATTTGTGATTTTTTTTAGTTATTCTGACTTGGAATTAGGAATATTTTTCTTACTTCTAAAATGGTATATTCCAGTAAGTTAAATTTAGGCTGCTTTAACTGGGGATTCTAGTCAGATGATCGGTCAAATATAATTGCTGCCTTCTGACCTACATTCATGAAGCTGTAATGTTATAAAATAGGTGATGTAGTACTCAGGAGTTTTAGCTGAAAAGGAATATTTCCTGTAATTGAGACAGATCTGTCAGCCCAATTTGCATTTTGAATAATTCCGAGTAATCAATTATCAAATAATCCACAGAGGAATTTTAAGTTCTGTCAAAAACGTTTAGATCATTACAAATTGAAAGGAGACAGCCCAGGATATAGGTCAACTAGGGATTTTCTACCATGCTATTTTGGATCTCTGACACCGTAATGGGGCTAACTGACCCTTTCTGGTCTCTCTGGATTCTAGGTCTTGGGCTCTAGATCAAATCTTGTGATTCTTCAGTTCTTGGAGCAGGTGTGCTACCCCGTGTGTACCAAGTGCTTATCCCCCTCCAGGTCTAACTGGGTTTTGGGCCTCGGCCTTTCTTCCCTTTGGGAACCTGTGATTAGTGATAATGACCAAACAGCCTTCTTAAAACAATTTATTTTTATTTTGCAATTGGAACAAAGTATCTGAGAGCAGAGGAATCTAAAACAGCCTATTTAATCTCATCTCATGTTATGCTTCACTAGAAGCTAAGTTAGATAGATAAGCTTTCTTCTTAAGTTACAGGAACAGGACAGACCCTATTTACATTCTCTCCCAGCAGCCCACATCCTTCTGTAACTGCCCCCACACCGGTTATCACTCACAGCATGCTCTGATGTTCTCCTCCTTCTGAGTGTTGGTGATAGTCTGAGGGTCCTCAGTCAAACTGTTCAAACTGTTTGTGTTTTTCCTCCTCCAGTCAGCAGAAGCATCCATTAGGGCCTATCCAGGAGAATGACCCATGATGGCTGCTCCATTGTTTGAGCAGTTAGACCCATTCACTCTCCAGGAGTTGTAGTCACTGACCTGATACCCTGGAGGTGAGGGTGTGGAAACAGTCTCATCCCATCTTAGAAGTCAAGCACATTTATGAAATCGACAGATATTTATGATCATATTTACTCACAATAATAATGAAATATTTCTTCACAGACTGTCATTTCTGTCAGACTGTGCGGAAAACTATGGACTTGTTTGTTTGTTGTGGGACTGTAGGATGTGCAAAGCTGGGTTTTCCAGTAACTTACCTTAACATCTGTTTTAAGTCTCTCTATATATCAGCAGAACAATCAGGAGAGGTTACAGTAACTTACGTCAGGTTTCAGAGTAGCAGCCGTGTTAGTCTGTATTTCGCAAAAAGAAAAGGAGTACTTGTGGCACCTTAGAGACTAGTGAGCTGTAGCTGTAGCTCACGAAAGCTTATGCTCAAATAAATTGGTTAGTCTCTAAGGTGCCACAAGTCCTCCTTTTCTTTTAGTAATTTATGTGTCATTTTTTCCCCTCTCGCCGTCTTTGTCGGTGTGCCACTTCGATGTTATAACACTGAGGCTGTGCTTCTCCCATGTGTGGAGGGCCAGCACAGAAAGGTCTTTGCACCACTCCCATTTAAACCTACAAGAGGCCTATTCAAGTCCCATTTAAAACTACAAAATAGATCTTAAGTGGGTCAGGAATGATCCATAAGTCTTGGCTTGGCTTTTTGCACAGATTTGGCTGAGTTCCACTCTAAAATCAATAAAGAGGGTTAATAAAAGTCTATTTATACCTAAGGTTGACAGAATTTAATTTTTATGTTTTATAATTGTAATGGATAATATCAACGTTTAAAAATAAACCTTTATTTTTATTTGTGTTGGTTTACATTTTTCACAGCTGTGGGGAATTATGTGGGGGGAACAGACAGTAATAATTTAATGACAGTAGACTTTAAGATTGAAAAAGTTACACTTTATAACCATTAAAACACAGATTGTCAACCTCACATCAAAATATATAAAGCAAATATCATTACAGCATATTCTAACAAGTTTTCAAGGAGCACTGTTTCCCTGTATGTAAATTTTGGTGATTATTGATGGAAAAATTTTATTGTTGGTTTGTGTGTGTACAGTGAAATCAAACTTTACCAATATTTACTTACAAAAATCTAATCAGTCCAAGGCTATTTATACCAAATCTTTTTGTAAATGAAATTAAATTGATTTTTGGGGGGTAAATTAACAAGAGAGGGCAGATATTTTGCATTCTGTTGATGGGAATCTAATCTAAATGATGATAAAAACTACAAAAGCACAGCATGCTTACATGTCACTAACTGTCAGTGGCTGTTGAAAATATGTTGATTTGGAGCTTCATCCCCCACCTGTGTTTAGTGAAAAATCATTGAAATTTTGGTACCTTAGGTTGACTGTTGCAATCTGTAATTCCCTGAAATTACTGCACACTAGGTGGCTATCTGACTCTCTTTCAGTAGGCAGGTTTCAGAGTAGCAGCCGTGTTAGTCTGTATTCGCGAAAAGAAAAGGAGTACTTGTGGCATCTTAGAGACTAACGTTGGCTGCTTTGTTCTCTGGTCACATGGATAGCTGGTAGCTAACAAGTGAACTGGGACTGATTTAGCAGCAGAGCTAGCTGGCTCATTTTACAGATGGCTGCTACCACTAACATTTCCACTCTGTACGGTGCATAAGTTGATTATCTGTTACTGAATTTTTGGCTGCCTGACTGGATCTCCCAGATGATAAATAGTTAACTGCCAATTTTTCCTCTCCTCTGTCTGCCTTGCTGTCTTCCGGACCTAAAAGCAGGCTGTCTCTTTTCTTGTTTGTCTGCCTATCTGTGGGTTTAGCAGATTGAAATCAACATTTCTGAATCTTTATAGCCCTCCCTGTCTCTCTTACTTCTCTTCTGGGACTTCTTGTCTGTAGATCTGAAAGCTAATCCCATGTACATTACTATTTTGTTTAATTCATCCTAGTTTGTTTTCCAACCTACTCACAAAATCAGCTTGGCCCACCCTTTATCATGATCACAATTCCAGCGAAAACTCTGTTGCTGTCAGCAAGGGACTGAAATGGTTTGCTTTCCCTGGGCAAGTTGGTACACAGAATTTTGAAACCTGATTTATTTCTACTATGGGCCTAATCCTACTTCCACTGAAGTCCATGGTAAAACTGCCATTGGTCTCAGGTGGAGCAGGTGCTAGAAATGGAACCCTACCTATCTTCTCCATGTTCCCTTCCTGAAGCATCCACTCCCTGTAGGGCACCGTAATATCACATTCACCATTCAGATCTTCTCATTAATGAAGAAACCTTTCAATTTTACACACTCTTACCCTCTTGCTCTTATATTGTACAACCTCCTGCTGCAAATCTTGTAGCGCTTGGCATCTTTAGAATGTGTTTCTGCCCTCGAGCAGTTCTTCCCCACACTCAGTTCAAACAATGCTTATTATTTATTGTTAATTGTATTGTATTCAGCTTCCAGGACCTTTCAGAAGTGCTTCACTAGTGAATGTGTCTCTAATTTGTAGCTAGAGATTTAGTAGCTAGAGATTTAGGCACAGAGGCTTCTTTTTGGTTGAACGTGAAAACTGAACTATCCTCCCTCACTTTGAGGCTGTTCCTCTGGTCAGAGCTGCCCTAATGGGAAGCTCAAATTTCTGTTGCCATGTTGTATCTGTTCCATTGTTAAATAGCCTTGATAATTAAAGTCCTCTGTCAGTCCCCTTTTGCAATTATTTTCACAAACAAAAGTTAAGTATCTCTAAGGTCCACATGTTTACAACCATTTCCTACTTCCCTGTGCAAACAGGCTATGGGAACATTTCCTAATACAATAGGATCAGTTGTATCTTACTGCCACTCGGAATACAGACATACATTGTGGTATGTGACACATTACTTACTGCTCCAAAGTGCTAAATCTCACAAGGCTCACACATTCAGAAAGTGGAATTATTTGTAACTTATGCATAACATTTTCAGAAGTGCCTGTGAGTGAAAGTCAGTGGGATTTAGGCTCCTCAGTGCCCAAATCACTTTTGTGGGGGAAAAGAAACGTAGGCTCCTTAATCACTTAGATGCTTGGAAATCGTACTCCAAATCAAAATAATCTTGGGGATATAATAATAATAATTTAATGATTAGGGTTGTGTCTGGATTCACCCCTGTGTCTTGATAAAAGTACAGCAGACTGCTTTTATTCTTTTTTGAACAAGAGAATCTCTGGCTTTTTACTATAGAGTGTGAGAATAAGCTTAGGCTGACTGGTTGGGTTTTCAGATTCCTTAAATTTCCTAAAATTATGTAATGCGTTTTTTCCAAGGAGTTTCCTTACCAGGTCAGATCATTAATTCATCTATTTTTATATCCCACTTCTGTCATTAACCACAATTTGATGCACCAGACTAATGCAGAGCATTGTACATGCACTAAATCTTATACAAATACTACAGTAACCTCAAGTACCGCAGTATCTACTGACAATGTTAAGCTCAAGTGTGCAATGTTATAATACGGTCAAAGGCAGTACATGGATTTAGTTAATTTTGTAATACTACAGATAGGTTCAGTTTTATTTCTTTACTTCTTGCAAAAGCATCAAGAGAGTTTACAGACTTAGTGGGATCACTTTGCCTATTGTACCACTGAAATACTATCACTGGTTAGGTGAAATACAGAAGCTGTTTAACTCCTAGTAGGCTTCTACGATCCAGTTGAAACTCAGGGGTAATTTGAATAGGCAAAATGCAATTACTTGATATATTTCATGCACGCAGCTAATTGAGTAATGCGGTACATGATGAGAGGGGAGGCAGAAATGTCAAGTTGGTCATGGATGGCTATCACATAATGCCTCCAAGGACATGATTTTGTGTTTATTAATGGTCAGAAAATTGTTTAGACTTATAAAAATCCAGCTACAATATTTACCTCAGTGCTCATCTGCATCAATTCATTCCACATATTGACTGTACTGCATAAGCATTTTAATATTACATGGTATGAAAATATGCATGTCTAAATTTCTATATTGCAAAGCTATCTCCTCGTTGGATTGTTCGGTAGACTAGTCCTTTTCTTTACACTAAGAGTTTGGGAAGAATACAAAGGACAGCTATCCATACACATTATTAGCAAATGCTATAGGAAAAAGATAGGAAAGTGGGATAGGAAGGTGAAATAAGACAAATAAATAGGATTGTTATTGTGGGATTATGCCCCATATTCTTCACAGTAATATTATTCTGATATGATTATGGCATAACTATTATGTATTTTATGCGAAATAGGTCATGTAAGATATCATTGAAAAGGTTTTGATTCACTGAATATGATTATCCTATTTGTATGCATGTATCATTTTGGTATCTGAAGTTAGGAATATTGTATATGCCTCTATTACAAATGTGCTTACATGAGGCAGAATGCAGTCAGTCTAGATGGCTGGCTGGGAAGGGCCATTAGGAAGAACAATAGATCTTAGAAGATGCTAATCTCTCACCAGGGAGCCTTCCTGGGGAGCCTACCTGAGGATGCTACAAACAGCCTCTGAGTCATGGCTGCTATAACGCTACAGGGGCATGTGAACAGATCACCTGGTACTTTACTCCATCTTGGAATATCAGTGTTTTACCACTGAAAGGCGTGGGAACTAAAATTGGAGACAAAGGGTTCCTGCCATATGCAAAAGCTGTTTAAGGCAGGGGAGTGATGTCATCATGGCTCTTCACTGAGTCCCCGCCCAAGAAGATTGCTGGAAACTCCTGAGGACTGGGGGAAAAGGGCTGAACCCAGGCTAGGGATTTCTAGCCTGTGAAAGGAATACCTGGGGTTTTAAGCTGCAAGCAAGTGCAGCTTGCCCTCAAGAATCTCTGCAAACTGCCTAAATTAGGGTGAGAATTTGCTACTCGTATCCAATCTCTTCAGCATATTAAGCTTAGATTGTGTGTTTTTGTTTATTTGCTAGGTAATCTGCTTTGATCTGTTTACTATCCCTCACACTTAAAATCTATCTTTTGTAGTTAATAAAATTGTTTTTGTTTTGTCTAAAACCAGTGAGTGGAAATCATAACTTGGGGCAGAAAGCTGTGTATATTCCTCTCCACATTGAGGGAGGGGGCAAATCTCATGAGTTTACACTGTACAAATCTCTATGCAGTACAGAACAGTATAATTTTGGGGTTACCCTCCAGAAGGGGGGTGTGCTTGATAAGCTGGTAAGTGCCCTAGCTGTATAACCTTTTCATTCAGGGGCTAGTCAGAAAGCCTGTCAGCATGTTACCACAGCTGGATGTGTCCCTACCTGTGTGTATGCTGATTGAAAGAGCAAGCTTGGAGAGCTTAGCAACTCATCACAGCAGCACAATGTGAGAGGGAGCCCAGGCTGGTGGGTCAAGGAGGCTTAGTGGTACCCAAGTTCCAGGTGGCACCCTGAGGGGAACCCGTCACAGTTATATTAAAAGCCTGTGTGTTGATGGAGAATTGTGATATACATGTAAGAACTAAAATTTAGAATACTGACTGGGAGATTGAAACTATCAGAGCAAAATTCTGTTCTCAGTTATACCTGTTCATTCCCCTGAAGTCAATGAAATGGCACAGGTTTAACACAGAGTTTAGCCTAGTGACAATAGAATTTACTTTTGTGAGTTTTAAAAGAAAAGAAGGGTGATTGTACTATGCGTGAGAGAAGATATCAAATTAGCATAAAAATATGGAGCCTAATCTTACTAAAGTGAGTGAGAACTTTGTCTGAGTGAAGGCTGTGTTTTGATTGACACTATAGAAACTATTTAGATTTAAGGAGTGACTATTAGAGAGACAAGATGGGTGAGATAATATCTTTTATTGGCCCAACTTCCGTGGGTGAAAAACACAAGATTTCAAGCTACACAGAGCTGTTCTTCAGATCTGGGAAAGGTACTCAGTGTCACAGCTAAATATAAGGTGGAACAAATTGTCTAGCATAAGTAGTTAATACATATTCTAAGAGACTATTCAAGGTGAAATGGCCCGTTAACAACTATTTGTGTCGTGGAGGGTATTGATCATCGTAGCAGTGAAGATATGTCTGCAGGTTTTGCATCTGTTGTTCTGGTAGGGTCTGGTGCCACCTTGAGTTGGTGTGTCCTGGTCTGTAGGGAGCTTGCTTCTGATGATCTTGGTGACGTTAGGGGTTGGTTGAAAGCCAGAAGGGGGGGGGGGGGTTGTGAAAGGTTTCTTTCAGGATGTGGTCCCCATCAAGTATGATACCCTGTATGGGTTCCAGTCTGGGGTGCTAAGTGACAACTAGGGGTGTATAGTCAGGCAGGTTGGGGGTGGAGGTTATTTCTCTATTGAAGCAGGTTCTCTTGAGGTATTTGAGTGGTTTGTTCCATGATGCAATCTACTTCTCTGGCAGAGTGCCTGGGTTGGTGATGGTGGTTTTAAGTGTGAACGTGTGTATCCTAGAGTTGACTTTCTCTTTGGAGCATATTCTGTGGTATCTGAGTGCCTAGCTGTTGATAACCAATTTCTTGGTGTGTTTTGGGGTGGTTACTGGATATTTGAATATAAGTGTGGTGATCCATGGATTTCTGGCATTGGGTTCCATTGCTGAAGCTGATCCTGGTATCCAGGAGGTTGATGCTGGTTTGGGAGTGTTCTAGAGAGTTTGATGGATGGTGGTTGTTGACTTTATGGTGGAATTCTGTGACAGAGTTTAGGTTGTGTGTCCAGATGATGAAAATATCCTTGATGTACCTCAGGTACATCATTGGTTTCGTGGTTCATTCTTCCTCAGGGTGAACCATGAAGAGGTTGGTATATTGGGGAGCCATCCTAGTACCCAGCGCTGTTCCCATGGTTTGGACCAGGTGTCTGTTGAATGTAAAATTGTTATGAGTGAGGATGAAATGCATGAGTCTGGCAATGTGTTTGGGGTGGATATCTGAGTGTGTCCATGTTCTTGTAGATACTTGAGGCAGCAATGCTTTCATTGTGATAGATGTTGGGGTCTAAGGAGGTGGCAAAGATGGTGTTCTGAGGGAAGTTGTTAATGTTGCAGAGTTTCTGCAGGAAGTTGGTTGTGTCCTGGGGGAAGCTGAACCTTTATGTGTGAGTGGTCTGAGAATGGCTTTTATGAGTCCTGATAGTCCTTCAGTAAGTGGGCCAGAGCCAGATATAATGGGTCTGCCGCGGTTCCCTTGTTTGTGTAGCTTGGGAAGCAGGTAGAAGGCCCCTGGGGTGGGCTCCTGGGAGATGAATTTGTAGAGTTTCTCTTCGAGTGTTTGGGGAAGGATTTGATGATATCCTTAAATTCCTGTTTGAATTGTGGTATGGGATTTTCTTTGCGTTCTTTATAGTAGGTGGTGCTGGAGAGTTGTTGGTTGGCCTCATTGATGTTGTCTTCATGGTTGAGATCTGTGATAGCATCCCCTTTATGTGCTGATTTGATCACTCTCACTGGTGGTTGGATTTCTGGAGTGAATGACAGTAGAGACAGTTGGATATTGCTGGAGGATTCCTGGATAGAACAAAAAGATAAACAATGTTCCTGCAGGTGACAGACTGTATGTTAGTTCAGTTAAGAAATCCTTTGTGGCCACTACATTAGCTTTTAGCTATTCATATATGACTGAAGGACATACAACAGGACCTGTCTTGCTAGTCCCTTTAAAATCAGTAAAAGCAATACCCATGTGTCTGACAGCAAGATTTGTCCTGAGGGAAAAAAAAAGGACTCCGAGTTTTGCATGTAAAAATCTAAAGATGGAAGATTGTGCCCAGAGATACACAGAACTTCTCTACAGAGTATGTTGAACAGATAGCTAGGTCAGAGGCTGTTCTGGGTGTAATAACAGGAAATAAGCTAGATATAATGTCGAAATTGGAAAACTACTAGCAGCATAACTTCTTAGTGTCTAATATTTCTGAGAGTATATGGAAAGGGCAGGAACACAAAAATATTCAGCATTAGAAGAGCAGAATGTAAAGAAATATGAAATAAGAAAATTGACTGGAATTCAACCACATGGGAAATAAATACTTCCCACTGTTTCAGTATTGAAGGTACAGGTGGAGAAGCTACAAGCAAAATTAATTCCAGTAAAATCAACAGAACTAAGGGTATGTCTACACTATGGAATAAGGTCGAATTTATAGAAGTCGGTTTTTTAGAAATCGGTTTTATATATTCGAGTGTGTGTGTCCCCACAGAAAATGCTCTAAGTGCATTAAGTGCATTAACTCGGCGGAGCGCTTCCACAGTACCGAGGCTAGAGTCGACTTCCGGAGCGTTGCACTGTGGGTAGCTATCCCACAGTTCCCGCAGTCTCCGCTGCCCATTGGAATTCTGGGTTGAGATCCCAATGCCTGATGGGGCTAAAACATTGTCGCGGGTGGTTCTGGGTACATATTGTCAGGCCCCCGTTCCCTCCTTCCCTCCGTGAAAGCAAGGGCAGACAATTGTTTCGCGCCTTTTTTCCTGAGTTACCTGTGCAGACGCCATACCACGGCAAGCATGGAGCCCGCTCAGGTAACCGTCACCCTATGTCTCCTGGGTGCTGGCAGACGCGGTACTGCATTGCTACACAATAGCAGCAACCCCTTGCCTTGTGGTAGCAGACGATACAGTACGACTGGTAGCCGTCATCGTCATGTCCGAGGTGCTCCTGGCCACGTCGGCTGGGAGCGCCTGGGCAGACATGGGCGCAGGGACTAAATTTGGAGTGACTTGACCAGGTCATTCTCTTTAGTCCTGCAGTCAGTCCTATTGAACCATCTTATGGTGAGCGGGCAGGTGATACGGACTGCTAGCAGTCGTACTGTACCATCTTCTGCCGAGCAGCCATGAGATGTGGATGGCATGCAGTCCTTCTGCACCGTCTGCTGCCAGCCAAAGATGTAAAAGATAGATGGAGTAGATCAAAACAAGAAATAGACCAGATTTGTTTTGTACTCATTTGCTTCCCCCCCTCCCCTGTCTAGGGGACTCATTCTTCTAGGTCACACTGCAGTCACTCACAGAGAAGGTGCAGCGAGGTAAATCTAGCCATGTATCAATCAGAGGCGAGGCTAACCTTCTTGTTCCAATAAGAACGATAACTTAGGTGCACCATTTCTTATTGGAACCCTCCGTGAAGTCCTGCCTGAAATACTCCTTGATTTAAAGACACCCCCTTTGTTGATTTTAGCTCCCTGAAGCCAACCCTGTAAGCCGTGTCGTCAGTCACCCCTCCCTCCATCAGAGCAACGGCAGACAATCGTTC
Organism: Lepidochelys olivacea; assembly: GCF_965140295.1. NCBI lineage: Eukaryota > Metazoa > Chordata > Testudines > Cheloniidae > Lepidochelys > Lepidochelys olivacea. The sequence continues at coordinate 171,350,169 of NC_140412.1, read as the reverse complement.
CGCGCCTTTTTTCTGTGCGGACGCCATACCAAGGCAAGCATGGAGGCCGCTCAGCTCACTTTGGCAATTAGGAGCACATTAAACACCACACGCATTATCCAGCAGTATATGCAGCACCAGAACCTGGCAAAGCGATACTGGGCGAGGAGGCGACGTCAGCGCAGTCACGTGAGTGATCAGGACATGGACACAGATTTCTCTGAAAGCATGGGCCCTGCCAATGCATGCATCATGGTGCTAATGGGGCAGGTTCATGCGGTGGAACGCCGATTCTGGGCTCGGGAAACAAGCACAGACTGGTGGGACCGCATTGTGTTGCAGGTCTGGGACGATTCCCAGTGGCTGCGAAACTTTCGCATGCGTAAGGGCACTTTCATGGAACTTTGTGACTTGCTTTCCCCTGCCCTGAAGCGCATGAATACCAAGATGAGAGCAGCCCTCACAGTTGAGAAGCGAGTGGCGATAGCCCTGTGGAAGCTTGCAACGCCAGACAGCTAGCGGTCAGTTGGGAATCAATTTGGAGTGGGCAAATCTACTGTAGGGGCTGCTGTGATGCAAGTAGCCCACACAATCAAAGATCTGCTGATATCAAGGGTAGTGACCCTGGGAAATGTGCAGGTCATAATGGATGGCTTTGCTGCAATGGGATTCCCTAACTGTGGTGGGGCTATAGACGGAACCCATATCCCTATCTTGGCAGCGGAGCACCAAGCCGCCGAGTACATAAACCGCAAGGGGTACTTTTCGATAGTGCTGCAAGCTCTGGTGGATCACAAGGGACGTTTCACCAACATCAGCGTGGGATGGCCGGGAAAGGTGCATGATGCTCGCATCTTCAGGAACTCTGGTCTGTTTCAAAAGCTGCAGGAAGGGACTTTATTCCCAGACCAGAAAATAACTGTTGGGGATGTTGAAATGCCTATATGTATCCTTGGGGACCCAGCCTACCCCTTAATGCCATGGCTCATGAAGCCGTACACAGGCAGCCTGGACAGTAGTCAAGAGCTGTTCAACTACAGGCTGAGCAAGTGCAGAATGGTGGTAGAATGTGCATTTGGACGTTTAAAGGCGCGCTGGCGCAGTTTACTGACTCGCTTAGACCTCAGCGAAACCAATATTCCCACTGTTATTACTGCTTGTTGTGTGCTCCACAATATCTGTGAGAGTAAGGGGGAGACGTTTATGGCGGGGTGGGAGGTTGAGGCAAATCGCCTGGCTGCTGGTTACGTGCAGCCAGACACCAGGGCGGTTAGAAGAGCACAGGAGGGCACGATACGCATCAGAGAAGCTTTGAAAACCAGTTTCATGACTGGCCAGGCTACGGTGTGAAAGTTCTGTTTGTTTCTCCTTGATGAAACCCCCCGCCCCTTGGTTCACTCTACTTCCCTGTAAGCTAACCACCTGCCCCTCCTCCCTTCAATCACCGCTTGCAGAGGCAATAAAGTCATTGTTGCTTCACATTCATGCATTCTTTATTCATTCATCACACAAATAGGGGGATGACTACCAAGGTAGCCCAGGAGGGGTGGTGGAGGAGGGAAGGAAAATGCCATACAGCACTTTAAAAGTTTACAACTTTAAAATTTATTGAATGCCAGCCTTCTGTTTTTTGGGCAATCCTCTGTGGTGGAGTGGCTGGTTGGCCGGAGGCCCCCCACCGCGTTCTTGGGTGTCTGGGTGTGGAGGCTATGGAACTTGGGGAGGAGGGCGGTTGGTTACAGAGGGGCTGCAGTGGCAGTCTGTGCTCCAGCTGCCTTTGCTGCAGCTCAACCATACACTGGAGCATACTGGTTTGGTCCTGCAGCAGCCTCAGCATTGAATCCTGCCTCCTCTCATCACGCTGCCAGCACATTTGAGCTTCAGCCCTCTCTTCAGCCCGCCACTTACTCTCTTCAGCCCGCCACCTCTCCTCCCGGTCATTTTGTGCTTTCCTGCACTCTGACATTATTTGCCTCCACGCATTCGTCTGTGCTCTGTCAGTGTGGGAGGGCAGCATGAGCTCAGAGAACATTTCATCACAAGTGCGTTTTTTTTTCTTTCTAAGCTTCACTAGCCTCTGGGAAGGAGAAGATCCTGTGATCATTGAAACACATGCAGCTGGTGGAGGAAAAAAAAAGGGACAGCGGTATTTAAAAAGACACATTTTGTAAAACAGTGGCTACACTCTTTCAGGGTAAATCTTGCTGTTAACATTACATACATAGCACATGTGCTTTCATTACAAGGTCGCATTTTGCCTCCTCCAACCGCGTGACTACCCCCTCAACCTTCCCCCCTCCCTGTGGCTAACAGCGGGGAACATTTCTGTTTAGCCACAGGCAAACAGCCCAGCAGGAACGGGCTCCTCTGAGTGTCCCCTGAAGAAAAGCACTCTATTTCAACCAGGTGACCATGAATTATATCTCACTCTCCTGAGGATAACACAGAGAGATAAAGAACGGATGTTGTTTGAATGCCAGCAAACATACACTGCAATGCTTTGTTCTACAATGATTCCCGAGTACGTGTTACTGGCCTGGAGTGGTAAAGTGTCCTACCATGAAGAACGCAATAAGGCTGCCCTCCCCAGAAACCTTTTGCAAAGGCTTTAGGACTACATCTAAGAGAACCGCAAATGCCAGGGCAAAGTAATCCTTTCACATGCTTGCTTTTAAACCATGTATAGTATTTTAAAAGGTACACTCACCAGAGGTCCCTTCTCCGCCTACTGGGTCCAGGAGGCAGCCTTGGGTGGGTTCAGGGGGTACTGGCTCCAGGTCTAGGGTGAGAAACAGTTCCTGGCTGTCGGGAAAACCGGTTTCTCCGCTTGCTTGCTGTGAGCTATCTACAACCTCATCATCATCTTCTTCGTCCCCAAAACCTGCTTCCATATTGCCTCCATCTCCATTGAAGGAGTCAAACAACACGGCTGGGGTAGTGGTGGGTGAACCCCCTAAAATGGCATGCAGCTCATCATAGAAGCGGCATGTTTGGGGCTCTGACCCAGAGTGGCTGTTCGCCTCTCTGGTTTTCTGGTAGGCTTGCCTCAGCTCCTTCAGTTTCACGCGGCACTGCTTCGGGTCCCTGTTATGGCCTCTGTCCTTCATGCCCTGGGAGATTTTGACAAAGGTTTTGGCATTTTGAAAACTGGAACGGAGTTCTGATAGCATGGATTCCTCTCCCCAAACAGCGATCAGATTCCATACCTCCCGTTCGGTCCATGCTGGAGCTCTTTTGCGATTCTGGGACTCCATCATGGTCACCTGTGCTGATGAGCTCTGAATGGTCACCTGCAGCTTGCCACGCTGGCCAAACAGGAAATGAGATTCAAAAGTTCGCGGTTCTTTTCCTGTCTACCTGGCCAGTGCATCTGAGTTGAGAGTACTGTCCAGAGCGGTTATAATGGAGCACTCTGGGATAGCTCCCGGAGGCCAATACCATCGAATTGTGTCCACAGTACCCCAAATTCGAGCCGGCAACGTCAATTTAAGCGCTAATCCACTTGTCAGGGGTGGAGTAAGGAAATCGATTTTAAGAGCCCTTTAAGTCGAAATAAAGGGCTTTATTGTGTGGACGGGTGCAGGTTTACATCGATTTAACGCTGCTAAATTCGACCTAAAGTCCTAGTGTAGACCAGGGCTAAAGGGCAACAGAAACCAAAGTAGCTAGATAGGGAAGTAAAGAGCAACATAAAAGGCAAGCATTTGAAAACTAGAAAAAAGACTGAGATTATGAAAGTTTAAAAATAAGTAGATAAAGTAAACTGAAATATTAGAAGAGCAAAAAGCAGTAAATCTGATAGCAAACTACAGAAAATGGCTCAAACAATATTAATAATAAGGATTTTTTACACGCAAAGGATACCTCAGCAAAGGGACAGTCTTCTTGTTCTGTGTTTGTTTTTACAGCACTGTGATGCTCTGGCCTGTGACTGGGGTCCTTAGGCACTACTGTAACATAAATAATAGAGTGGAGAGTTCCTCTTTATTAAGTAGGTAAGGGACATGTTGCTGCTTCCAGACGCCATCTGAGGTAAGCACCGCCTGGAACCTGAACCCCCTCCCACACTCCAAACCCTTGCCCCAGCCCTGATCCCCCTCTCACACCCAAACTCCCTTCTGCCCCCCAACCCTCTGCCACAGCCCTGAGCCCCCTCCCGCACTCTGAAACCCTCAGCCCCAGCCCAGCACTCCCTCCTGCACCCCAATCCCTCATCCCCAGGGCCTGCAACCCAGTCCCCTCTCCCAGCCTGGTGAAAATGAGCAAGGGAGCAGGGGATGGAGTGAGCCGGGGGCGGGGTCTCAGAGAAGGCTGGGGCAGGGGCTGGGCAAGGGTGTTTGGTTTTCGGCAATCAGAAAGTTGGCAACCCTAATTTCAAGGGACCATTTAAGGTGAAGTGGAGGAAAAGAGAAAAAAATTGAAAAGGTGGTGGGAGGCGTTAGTGGGGTATAGATTGTTCTACTGCATAAATAAGGGATCACTTTTCTAGGGACAAGAGGAGGAGCTAGGTAATGTATAGATAGTAAAACTGGTGGTTATTAAAATGCTACATACATGTAAAGTAGACAGGGAACTAGTTTTGAAAAAATATATATATTCACAAGTATTTACATATTAATGTGTCTAGATTCTAGTTATTTATTTTTGGTGCCAGTTGTTCTTTTTTTAAAATTTTATGAAGTGCCAAGACCTTGAGCTTGATGCTATAAAAGTGATATACATAAAAATAAAATAAATTCAAAAAGTGTCAGGAGTCTTCTTCTATGCCCAATTCTGTCACTAATTGGTCTGTTGTCTTGGTCAAGCCTCTTGCTTTCTCCATTTTAAATACTGGTAAAAATGCATAATCTTACTTGTAAAGCTCTTTGATATCATCAGGTGAAAGGTACTATACAGGTGTAAACAAGTATTATTTTGAAAATTGTTTGGATATAGAGGTTGAAAACAAGGGGACTAATTCTACTCTCATTTGTGCTTTTAAGGCCTTGTCTTCACTAGGAAAAAAGGTGTGATTTAACACATTAGTAACATGCTAAAACTTTAGTGCAGTGGCTCTCAACCGGTCCAGACTAGTGTACCCCTTTCGGGAATCTGATTTGTCTTGCATACCCCAAGTTTCACTTCACTTAAAAACTACTTGTGTACAAAATCAAACATAAAAATGCAAAAGTGTCACAGCACACTATTGCTGATCAAGTGGGCTTTAGCCCGCAAAAGCTTATGCTCAAATACATTTGTTAGTCTCTAAGGTGCCACAAGTACTCCTCATTCTTATTACTGAAAATTGTTTACTTTCTCATCTTTACCATGTCGTAAGAAAATGTCAATTGGAATACAAATATTGTACTTACAGTGTACAGTATATAGAGCAGTATAAACAAGTCACTGTTTGTATGAAATGTTAGTGTGTACTGACTTCCCTAGGGCTTTGTATGTAGCCTGTTGTAAAACTAGGCAAATATCTAGATGAGTTGATGTACCCCCTGGAAGACCTCTGTGTACCTACCCCTGGTTGAGAACCACTGCCTTAGTGTAGGTGGGATAATTTATATTATTGACTGTGAAGAGTCAACTCCAGTGGACACTCTGAGTGGCAAAACTCTCATTGACTTGTAGGGCCAGGATTTCACCCCAGAAGAATTATTCTAATGAAGTCACCTTGAATTTCCATTAGGAGCTGATCCTGCAAGCACCACAAGACATAAGGCCCCATCCAAAGTCCTCTGAAGTCAATGAGAGTCTTCCAAATGGACTTCACTGGGCTTTTCGATCGGGCCCGTAGTGTTTGCTTCTGAAGGTAATGAGATTGTGCCAAATGAGCCCACCTCTTCTTCGAGTGCTTGCTCATGTCCGTTCCATATTAGGTGTGTGTGCTCGCCACATGCACCGGTGCCGGAAGTTTTTCCCGTAGCAGTTTCCATAGGGGACTGGCTCCGGTGCCCTCTGGAGTGGTGCACGCATGGCATGGTATAAGGGGCGCCACTGGCTCCCCCACCCTCGGTGCCTTCTTGCTGCCAGTGATAGTGCTGGAACTTCTGCTGCTTCGGCTCTCACTTAGTTCACTGTGTCTCACGAACGTTTCTTTGTAAAACAGCTGAATATAGTTTAGTATTTACCCTTAGTATTAGTTCTGGGTTAGGGGTAGGCAACCTATGGCACATGTGCCGAAGACGGCACACGAGCGGATTTTCAGTGGCACTCACACTGCCCAGGTCCTGGCCACCTGTCGGGGGGGGGGGGGGTTGCATTTTAACTTTAAGAAACTTCATTTAAAATTAACATTTTAAAAACCTTATTTACTTTACATACAACAATAGCTGAGTTATATATTATAGACTTAGAGAAAGAGACCTTCTAAAAATGTTAAAATGTATTACTGGCACGCAAAACCTTAAATTAGAGTGAATAAATGAAGACTTGACACACCACTTCTGAAAGGTTGCCGACCCCTGTTCTAGTTAGTTGGTCCCAGATAGGACTTAGCCTAGGGATCGGGCATGCCCCGATCCCCAGGCTTTAAACCGTGCTATCGTTGTAAGCAGCCCATGCCCATCAGCAACCCACACATTACTCGTTTAAAGAGTCTAGGAGAAGGACACGTAAGCGACAAATGTTGCATCTGTAAGTCGTTCAAACCCAGAACAAAAAAGGGGAGAGACAGCCGTCTCAGGGCGCTCCTGATGGAGTCGGCGCTGATCCTGGTACAGGCGCAGAGGTCTGACTCGGCCCTGAGCACAACAGTGTCAGTACGGAGCATCCTGCCGGTGCCATCTACAAGCCAGCACCGATCCCCCTCCCCGGCCCAGGCCAAGAAGCCCAAGAGGTCCACGAGGGGAAGATCTCCCACTTCCCGTAAGGGTAAGTAGAGGGCCAGAGGAGAACCAAGACTTGTGCTGGGTGGCTCAACACGTCCATCAGGGAGTCAGGCCCCAGCTCATATTGAGCGGTCGAAACCCTCCCATACTATGCCTGCCACACCAGACAATGACGAGGGCCCCCATCAGGAGTCCCTGGTAGCAGGACAGACCGGCACCAGTGGTACTATTGACCTCATCGGCACCACAACTGACCCGGTGGCCTCTGGGGCAATGGCCAGCAGCATGGTACCCCTGGTATCCATGTGGGTTCACCCAGCTTTCCCAGTCGGCCCTATCAGTGGTGGGGGCTTCAGATAGGCCATCAGCCGCAACATCCTGCCCTCCTTTGGAGGCCCATGAGGACCTAGGGGAGCAGCCAGTTGGACCACCAGGGGATGTGGTGGATCCCTCGGTGCTGGCTTCGTGCTCATCATCGCTGGACGCCAAGGTTCATCAGGAGCTTTTGAAGAGGGAAACCTGGGGCTCCAGGCAGAGGAGCTGTTCGACATCTTTTGCTCCACCCGCTAGAGTGGCTTTACCCCTACATGAGAGGGTATCGAAAATAATAATGCCCTATGGCAAACCCCCAGCCACCCATCTCAAAAGTATTTTGTGCTAAGGCCGTGAGTATCTCTATACTCACTCCACTCCAAACTCCCTTGTAGTTAACCAGAGGGAGTGGCGGGGTCAACCCAGGGCTACGCCCAAGAATAAAGACTCAAAGAGACTGGATCTGTTTGGGCGAAAAATGTATTAGTCTTCCAGCCTTCAGTTGAGCGTGGCCAACCACTACCCTGAAAACTCTGGGGCTGTATGTTCCAGGTCCAGCCCATAAGCGGTTCAAACTGGAGCAATCTCAGGGCCAAAGGAGTCAACCCCACCAGGAGCCCTCCCCCCATAAGAAGAGTAGGGGCTAGAAGCACCGCCCGATCCACCCACTTCCTCCCTCTGCCAAGTCGGGCTTGACCTGCAATAAGCAGGGGGGCAAGAGAGCATTTTGAGGGTGCACTCGAGGGTGACCTACCAGACTTTACTCTGGATCCATCTGTCCTGCTGCTCTCCAACCGCCTTTCTTTTTTCCTCCCAGCATGGACAGCTATAACTTCAGACCACTGGGTCCTCAATACTGTGGTAGAGGGTAATACCCTACAGTTTACTTCTACCCCACCCCCCACTCCTCTTCCCCATCCCTCTTCAGCGACCCTTCTCACAAGAGTCTTCTCGCACAGGAGGTAAAGGGGTTGCTGCAATTGGGTGCGGTGGAAGAAGTTCCTCTCAAGTACAGGAACAAGGGGTTCTGTTCCTGGTATTACTTCAACCCAAAGGCCCAGGGCGGTCTGCGGTCCATCTTGCACCTGAGGGGTTTCAACAAGTATCTAAAGAAGCTAAAGTTCTGCATGGTCTCCTTGGCTTCTATCATCCCCTCCCTGGATCCGGGAGACTGGTATGCCATCCTCAGCTTGAAGGATGCATACTTCCACATAGCAATCTTTCAAGGTCACAGATGCTTCCTCCAGTTTATGGTGGGGCTCCACCACTGCCCATTTGCAGTCCTACCGTTCGGCCTGGCAACCGCACACAGAGTGTTTACCAAGTGCATGTCAGTGGTGGCTGCTTACCTCGGGTGTCAGGGTATCCAGATTTACCCATACCTCAATGACTGGATAAAGGCAACTCCAGGTCTCAGGTCCAAGAGGATGCTGTGGTGTTGCAAGCCACGTGCTGCTCCCTGGACCTACTGGTGAACGACAAAAAGTCCTACGTTAGTTCTGCTGCAAAGGACAGAGTTCATTGGAGCGATGCTCAACTCAACTTGTGCCAGAGCCTTCCTGCCACTAGAAAGGTTAAAGACATTGACGGACCTCATTGCAGAGGTCTCCCTGTTCTTTGCCTGCACCTGCTGGGTCACCTGGCAGTGTGCACATACGTCCTCCATTGTGCCAGGCTCTGGATGCGGCCCCTGCAACAATGGCTGGCAACAGTCTGTTTCCAGTCCAGAGATCACCTGGACAAGGTCATTTCTATTCCCCCAACGGTACTTGTCTCACTGCAATGGTGTACCAATCGCACGACCGGCCTAGAGGGGGTTCCATTAGACACCCCCCCCCATCACTCCATCGAGTTGGTATCGGATGTCTCAGATCTTGGCTGGGGTGCACACCTTGGCGACCTCCAGACCCAGGGTATGTGGTCTCCCGAGGAGATGACTTACATATAAACTTCAATGAACTCAGGGCTCTCTGCTTGGCATGCAGAGTCTTCCTATCTCACCTGTCAGGCAAGGTGGTGGGAGACCTGATGGACAATATGGCCTCAATGTTCTACATTAACAGGCAAGGGGGAGCATGTTCGTCAGTTCTCTGCCAAGAGGCACTCTGTCTATGGGACTTCTGCATCAGCCACAAAATCCATCTGGAAGCTTGTCACCTCCCTAGCGTCAAGAACATGCTAGCAGATTACCTGAGCAGGGACTTCTCCTCTCAACACGAGTGGTCGCTCCACCTGGAGGTAGCCTGCATGATCTTCCATAAGTGGGGAACTCCCCAAGTGGACCTGTTCACCACTAGACTAAACAGCAAATGCCACCGGTTTTTTGCGGGGCAAGGACTCCTTCTCCAATGCCTTCCTCCGGTCGTGATCAGGGAACCTGATGTACGCATTCCCTCCAATTCCTCTCATCAGTAGGGTCCTGGCAAATATCAAGAGAGACAAGGCACAGGTTATCATGATCGTCCCGGCATGGCCTCGCCAGCACTGGTTCTGCAAGCTCATGAACCTGGGAGCGGTCCCGCCCTGCCCCTGCCCAACTGACAGGACCTGCTGTCACAGGACCACGGTCAGCTCCTGCACCCCAACCTCATGACCCTCCACCTCTCAGCGTGGATGCTGTGTGGCTGAACCCAGAGGAGCAGACCTGCTCGGATGAGATCCAGTAGGTCCTCCTGGGAAGCAGGAATCCCTCAACCAGACTGACTTACCTGGCCAAGTGGACGAGGTTTTCCTGCTGGGTGTCCAAGTGTGGCATCTCTCCCTTGCACACTTCCGTACAGTCTATCTTAGACTACCTGCTCCATTTGAGGAACCAGAGCCTTGAACACTCTTCTATTAGAGTGCATCTCACTGCCATCTCCACGTTTCACCCATCAATCCAGGGCCAGATGGTGTTTTCTCATGACATGATGGTCAGATTCTTGAGAGACGCTTCCCACAGGTACGGACTCCTGTCCCACAGTGGGATCTTAACTTGGTCCCTTTGAGCCACTGGGTTCCTGCTCCCTTTCCCACCTGTCATGGAAGGTCGCATTCCTAGTGGTAGTGACATTGGCAAGACGGGTCTCTGAAATTAAAGCCTTCACCTCAGGACCCCTGTACACAGTCTTCTACAAAGATAAGGTTCAGTTGCGGCCCCACCTGGCCTTCCTGCCAAAGATGGTCTCCACCTTCCATATGAACCAGGACATTTTCCTCCCGGTGTTCTGTCCCAGACCGCAAAAGACCAGTGAGGAGAGGTGTCTTCCTCCCTGGATGTCCGGAGGGCCTTGGCTTCCTACTTAGAACGTACCAAGCCTTTCCGAAAATCGACTCAACTCTTTATCACTAGAGCAGATAGGATGAAGGATCACCCAGTGTCCTCGCAGAGGATTTCCAATTGGATCACCTCATGCATAAGGACCTGTTACGACCTGGTGGGGGTTCTGCCGCTGCCGATTGTCAGAGCCCACTTGACGAGAGTGCAGGCGTCTTTGGCAGCCTTCCTGGCACACATCCCTATCCAGAACATCTGTAGAGCTGCAACGTGTCCTCTGTTCACCTGTTTAACTCTCATTATGCCATAACACAGCAGGCCAGAGACGACGCTGGGTTCGGCAGAGCTGTGTTACAATCTACACATCCGTGAAGTCCTACCCACCTCCAGGGGTACTATTTTGGAGTCACCTAATATGGAATGGACATGAGCAAGCAGTAGAAGAAGAAAAGACTGTTTTGTAACTGGTGTTCTTCGAGATGTGTTGCTTATGTCTATTCCACAACCCATCTTTCTTCCCTGCTGTCGGAGTTTCTGGCAAGAAGGAACTGAGGTGAGGGGAGCCGATGGTACCCCTTCTACCGTGTCACGCAGGCGCCACTCCAGAGGACACAAGAGTGGGTCCCCTACAGATACTGCTGAGGGAAAAACTTCTGGCACCGGTGCATGTGGCAAGCACACACACCTAATATGGAATGGACATGAGCAACACATCTCAAAGAACACCAGTTACGGAAAAGGTAACTGTTTTTTGTAAGGGCTACTCATGTAAGAGTTTTTGGGATAGACTGATTACGTTGAAAGGCTAACGGCATTACATTTTTAATGGAGCTGAGAGCGCTTATGTCCTCAGGGGATGCTGAGAACCTCACAGGATAGCACTCTGCCATTGGGAAAGTGAAGATTTCAAAGTGACATGACAGATTTTGAAAAAACAAATACTTTTTGTATTAAAAAAATAAAATAAAGACCATTATGAGAATTGTTTGTAAAGTTTACAATGAAAGCTGATCTCTATTAACTGAAATTTATAACTGTGCAGAGTGGAATATAAATTAATATAACCGAGATTCTGCTATTTATTACAAGAATTTTTTTTTATTTTATTCTTCTTCACACAAAGGGAAAAGGAAGAAAGGAAAGAAAAGGAAGGAGAGCTGTAGAGGGGATAAATACAGCCTACTGTGATATTTATATTTTGCTTGTGTTTTTAGAATTAAATATGTCTAGACCATAGATATCCACACAGTTGTTATTAAGCCTTAATTTGAGGCTACCTATATCATTGTCGTAATCCATTCATCTTCTGTGGTATTGACTAATAATTTCCAGTGTTGTGATTGTCTTGATGCTATACTGATTGAGGAATTACTAAGTTACTTTTTAGATCATTCAGTAGGCACAGAAATTTTTGAAAGGATTGATAAAATTGATACATGAGTTAGTGTTTAATGTATTCAATCTTTCAATGGGTAGCAAAGCTTTCACATGGAGTAATGATGACCTTGACTCATTTTTTGTATAATGTAATTCTTGTGTACATACAGAGAACTCCAACCTAATTAATGAATGGTGCAGTGTTGCTTTATTTATTATATAATCTTTTTATTATCAGATCAAGCGGATTTGAGTTAATGATTTGGCACCAGTCTTTGTGACTCAAACCATAGCATCATGGCCTGAAATTTGAGACATCCCAAATTAGTGGATTCTTTCGAAAAGATAGTCATAGGTTTTGCTATACTAGAAAAGAGCAAGGATCTAATTCTGTAGGCCTTATTGAGGCAAAATTTCTGTTGCTTTCAAGAATACTGACTTCAGTGGGAGTTTTGTCTGAATGAGATTTACAGAATCGAGCTATAATTCCAATATCCTGCCTGCAACCATGGTTCCAGTGTAGTGCTGTATTTGAGGGTGCAGGGAATTGCTTCCTGAACTTGGTGTAAACAGGAATTGAAACAGGATCTTTGATTTCCTGTCTTAGTTTCATAACTATAAATAGCATCGTTAATAGTTATAAAATTTTCCAATATTTTTTTTTTACAGTCTAGTCATAGCAACTGACTCCATTAATTACCTCCTCTGGGAATGAAGCCACATGCTATGGGGATTAATTTCATTGGGTGCCCTCTTGCTCTCTAGTTATGGGACATGATAAGAAGTAGGGACCAATCTGTTTTATAGCCTTCATAATTCTTGATACCTCAATTAAGTCCCATTCTTTTTACCAGGTTACACAATCCTTGTGTTTGCAATCTCTTGTAATATGCCATATATGAAAATACCACACTCTCTCTCTCTCTCTCTCTCTCTCTTAACTACCTACATTCCCCTTTTTGTGACTGCTTCAGTCTCAGAAAAGTTGACCAGATTTTCAAAGTGAAAAACAGAGACACCTGTCACATGTAGGAGGGAATGGGCCATGTGATCATTTAGGTGAGAGTCAGGGATCGATACAATGATGGCTTTTGGTAGCCGGGGGGCGGAGGGGAGAGAAAAGAGGGTAACCCCTCCATGTTCAGCCAAGCAACAGCTCTTCCAGACTCATTCATGGCCCCACTCTTGCCTTAAAAAATTGAAAGTGTAACACAGCACAGTAAAAGATGGCGATAATAGCATTTATCCTTCTGCACCCCTTTGTTTTCTCTCAGTTCAGACACATTGTGGCCTGTGCCTTTATTTTGTTAAATTTCCTCTCCTCCAGGTCATGCTTGAATTCTTCCTCTCCTGCTTTTTAATCATTATCCTCCCTCCCTCCTTGTTTTTCTCTTCTTTTAGTCTGTATGCTTTTGTTTACCCTTTCTTTGCCCATTCCTCCTACCTAATGGCACACTCATTCACTCTGAGTCCTCTGCCTTTCTCTTCCCAGACTCAGAACTGTCTCCCCCATTCCACATCATTACTCAAGCTCTGAGGAGGGGAAACATGGATGTTGAATTGGTCAGCTGCTTAAGCAGTCTGGATATGAAAGCAGTGCAGCTTAGCTGTTGTGATACCTGGATCTTACCTCTGGGATCTGGGGAGGACAGTACTGCTTCTCCTCTCCTCCCCTTCCCCGCATGGAGCAAGTGAGCAGGGAGGAGCTTAAGCATAGCAGATTGATGGCTCTGCATCATGCCCCTCACATGCACATACAACCCCAGTTAGGTACAGTTGGACCTGATTCCAGTGTTGCCAGCTCCTGTGATTATGTGAGAATCCCAGCTTTCATTTAGGCTAAAAACTTTTTTTTTTTTAATCTGGTTAAAGAGAAAATCTTGAACATGTGAACCCTAACAGCTCACAAACCAGAAGGCAAATAACCAAAAGCAAAATCTGTACTTTAAAAAACAAAACAAAAAATCCTCACCATTTTTGAGTCAGTATCCTGAATGTTTGCAGCCCGACTCCTGATATTTTTAATGTTTGGCGATTGCCGTGCTATCATGCAGTTTTTTTCCAGAATAAACTTTATAACTAAATAGTGACGTTTAAAAAACAAAACAAAAATCTTTACAGAGTATAGGAAGATGGCAAAAGTCAAGAAAGAATTAATCAAATTTCCATGAAAGGAATATTTCTTGAAATTCATCCTGTTCATTTAAATGGCATGTTAGTCTCTGTAAGGCCCTGGTCCAGCACTTGTATCTGCATGGGTCTGATTGTGACTCTACCCATGTGGACCCATTTGCAGAATCAGGACCTACATTTGTTCGTCACCCCAGACCTTTTTATTAATAGTATATGAAGATTAGGTTACAGTCAAATTAATTTCCGGTAAAAGTCCCTTAAAATCAGTGGAGTTACCCAAGAAATGTGTAACCTTTAATGTTTAGTCTTTTGCAGTCCTATGATTTCTATGAAGAATCTAATCCTCAACAGAAATATTTCTGTTTATTTTGCTGCTAGGTCTCTGAAGTTAAAGACATTCTACAGCCCAAAGTTGCCACTCCCTCCAAAAAAATTAAAACAAAAATAAAAAGTATTATCTCTTATCTATGTGCCTACTTGTGAGTATCATCATCATAGTTTCTGAGCACCTGTGTGCCGATATGCTGTATGAATGTGTTCTCTTTTGAAAAATGATTTTAAATGATTTTTACTTATACTTTAAGTCAAGTATAGAAAATGACTTAAAACTATCCTCCTCTATTTTCCAGGTTTAAATTACTGTTCAGCCACTTTGTCAGTATTAAAGCTCTCAAGTGCCAATGCTGACAGAAGAAGCCATACCTTAAATGATCCTGCAAAATGAAAATTTTATTATCTGTAGTGACAGCTCTTGCAAGTCATAAAGCACAACAGGAGAAAAGTAAACCGGCTCAGTGTAATAAAACATGAAAATCAATGTTCGAGATAGTTTCCTCAAGGCAAACACTTTCATCTTTTGAGGACATTTGACCAAACATAACATCATTCACTGATGGCTTCTGATATCTGCATGGGGGGGAAGAGACCGAGAGAGTGAGAACAAGAGAACGTTTGTCAGGACTAAGCAGTCTTTTTGGGGGAGAAAGAAACTGACTGAGACCAGTTTAATCCTAATGCAGTCATGCTGTCACTTAGCAATATGCAGGCAGTCAGAGCAACAGGTTTTTTTTTTTTCCCCAGACTGTCCTCATTCAGTTGGAAAGGGATCAGGTGTTTAGTCACTCAATTTAATTTGCGGGTGAGTTGTTAGAAGGACTCTCTATTTTTTTTTTTTTGGCATTTATTTGGTGATCTTTTTTTTTTTAAGCATAAAATAAATGTGAAGCCAGGTGGTGTGTTTTTAAAATCTCTGTCCGACGCAGACTGGGTAACAAGAAATGCACAAGTTGGAAAGGAGCATTGTGTAGTGTTTAAAGCAGGGTACTGAGGCAGGATTTCTACTTTCCATTAGCAAATCTGCCACTACTTTAACCTTTTGGTACCTTGGTTTCCCAATCTGTAAAAATGTCTATAATAATTTTTAGGTAAATTAGACGGACTCGAGATGTGGGTTCAATTCCTGTCTGTTCCACAAACTTCCTATGGGACCTTGCACAAGTCACTTAATTCTTTGTGCCTCAGCAATAATTCTTGCTTTCACCTACCCTTCTTCTGTCTTGTTCAGTTAGATTGCACACTTCTTAAAAAGTGCATGTTTATCTGTGTTACCAAAGATCACCTAGCCCTGTGCTCTAGTTGCTTTGGCATAACTTAAACATACAACAACATTAATACTCAAATACAACTAAAACCCAGCAGTATAATTCAGTATATCCCACTATCAGCAAACTAACAAGTAAAAAAGCTCACATTGCTCTCCCTTGCAACAATTTTCTACTTTTACATTTTTTTTGCTAAACCTGCAAAATGTTGTCTATTGTAACTCCTTGCTTTTAAACACAACTTCTGAAAAATTCACAAATATGAGTTGAAATTTCCCAGCCCTTTGGTCTGTGGAAGGACCAAAATCCCTTTTGCTGTTTTGGTGCATAAGGCTGGAAAAAAAGCCAACCCATTTTTCACGTAGAGGCATTCTGATTGTACTTGTTACTAGACCTCAAGAATAAAGAGTTGCATTTTGAAACTTGAAATGGTATGGACTATGCACTTAAGGCAGGTTTCAGAGTAACAGCCGTGTTAGTCTGTATCCGCAAAAAGAACAGGTGTACTTGTGGCACCTTAGAGTAAATTTATTAAAGCATAAGCTTTCGTGGGCTGCAGCCCACTTCATCGGATGCATAGAATGGCACATATAGTAAGAAGATATATATATACACGTACAGAGAAGGTGGAAGTTGCAATACAAACTGTAAGAGGCTAATTAATTAAGATGAGCTATTATCAGCAGGAGAGAAAAACTTTTGTAGTGATAATCAAGATGGGCCATTTAGATAGTCTCTAATTTGCAAACACACAAATGCTTTAAACTTTACCCACACACAGAGCCATCCTCTCCATAGGCCAGAATGGGGCAACAGCCGCAGGCCCCGTGCTTCAGGGGGACGTGGGAGCTAGGGTGGCCCGGGGGGTTAGCGTTAGCCTGGCGCCATCAGCAGGGGTTGGGCCCGCCGCCACACTCACCGGCAGGAAGCGGAGCGACCCAGCCCGCTCCGCCCCACCCCGGCTCCCAGTGTCACTCGGGGGGACGGGGCGGAAGTTGGAAAGAGGTGGGGCGGGAGCATGGGGAAGGGGTGGAGTGAGGGCAGGGCAGGGGTTTGGGGAAGGGGTGGAGTGGGGGCGGCACCTGGGGCAGAGGGGTGTGTGTGTCCCAGGCCCCGCACCCCTGTAGGGATGGCCCTGCCCATACAAGCAGTAGTTAGTTGAAAGTCAAGACTATATCTATGTGAATGTCTGTTTGCAGGATTCAGGTCACAACTTTGTAGATTTCACTGTGCCTAGAAGCAGTGATAACTCTTTTGTGACACTTCCTGATTTTCAGTAATAAGGCATTTACCTCCAATGTACTCACACAGGCTACTCTGTATCCGGGGGGGAGGGATAGCTCAGTGGTTTGAGCATTGGCCTGCTAAACCCAGGGTTGTGAGTTCAATCCTTAAGGGGGCCATTTAGGGATCTGGGGCAAAAATTGGGGATTGGTCCTGCTTTGAGCAGGGGGTTGGACTAGATGATCTCCTGAGGTCCCTTCCAACCCTGATATTCTATGATTCTTCCTCCTGCTGGAGCAGAAGCAGATATGGCTAGTGAATGAAGGAGCTGTGTCTGGCTCCCTGATGGTCCACTGCTTTTATGCCCTCCACTGAGCAGATTTTGGCTCAGGAGAGAATATGGCCCAAAATCTAGACAATGCTTTCACATATTGAAGAGTGACTTCCTGCTTCTTTGGGAATTAATGATTTGGGAATATTTATAGTGTTTGCAGCCAGGGAGATGGTGCGCGAGACAGGAGCAATTGTTCAAATACACTTGGCTCAGTGTTCTGCCATCATACAGCTCAATACAATGTTTGTCACACTTCCTGGTAAGAAATGCCTGTCTTAAGCCATATTAAAGTCCCTGTTAAATGCGAGGAAAAGATTTAACTATGGTAATCACTATACAGGTTGATTTACTTGCTCAAACCGCTGTATCTAACTGAATCAGTGTCTTTCACTTGGACAAAACAGAACTTTCTTCTTCAGGTAGTGTCCCCATGAGTGCGCCACTGTAGCTGTCTGCATTCCTGCACCTCTAATCAGAGAATGTAGGTAGCCGTGTCCGTTTGGCCCACACATGTGAACTGCCTCAGTTCCTTCTCTACTGCAGAGCTCCTAGTTGAGATCTCCGAAGTGGAGGGGAGGAGGAGGGTGGATTGTGGAGCACCCATAGGGACACACATCTTGAAGAATCGTTGTTGCACAAGGTGAGTAAATTCCTCCTCTTCTTCGAGTAGTGTCCCTATGAGTGCTCCACTGTAGGTGACTTCACAGCCGCATCCCTCATGGAAGGCTGGGGCTTCAGAGTGGAGTCCGTTATTGACAGTAGGATTGTGGAGCCAAAGATGGCATCTGAGGCTGAGTCCCGCATAATCGCATAGTGTTTGCGAAAGTATGGGCATAGGCCCAGGTTGCTGCCCTGCAGATTTCTGAGATGGGGACATCTTTAACAAACGCAACCGAGGTAATTAAGTAAACTGGACTGCTACTCGCTCTGTCTCAGGCCAAGTGTGGTTGAGAAGGAACTGAGGGCAGTTTGCCCACACGACGCTAGATAGCCTCGAGGCAGACCACAAGGGAGGAAGGGCGCATGTGCAGGCTGAACGGATTCTGCTACCTAAATTTTCCAGTTTAGAGATGCAGGGGGACAGACATAGCTATAGTGGAGCACCCATAGAAAAACTAGTCAAAGAACCATTGTTACTGCACAAGGTGAGTAACTTCCTCATACACCAGGATAGGGTAGTGGAAGAATCCAAGACTGACACAGAACTGGGTACCAGGACCCCTCCTTATAAACCTTAAAGAAAAAGGTAGATTTTTACCGTGGAGCCCAGCCATTATCTCACAAACCTAATGAGAGAAAGTGGACACTCCAAGTGTCAGTGAACCAAGAGCTGATAATGTCCATGAAGTCAGGTGACAATCAAGGTGGAAAGACGTCGCTGGACAGTACCAATTGTAATACCAAACCTATATTCTGAATATGTGGTCACCACTGAGGCAGGTAGGAGGCAATATGGCCAGCAGCACAGCTGCTACCAGCATATCGGGCCGTTTGTGCTGGTAAAGACACAGTGCAGTTTACTCCCTCCCCAGAACAGTGGGGAAACTGAGAGATTGTTAGCCTCAAAGGCCTGGAGGCACAAAAAGAGTTAGGTGTTTTGACGCTGAGCATCACAGCGCCTAGAAAATCACTGGAATACACAAAGCCAGAGGTGGACCTCAGACTCCCTATCCAAGCTTGAGGAGAGATGTGTGTTATAGAATACAATTCACCAAAGTCAGCATTGCTGGGGAGTTGCCTACGTTAACCAACTGACCAGAGTAGGGTGTGTTAAGCCCCACTCCAGTCATAGAGAGAGCTGCCTTGGGCTGAGCTGCAGGGAGGTGACAGTGCTGCTAACGATTTATAGCCAGGGACCTTCTTTGGAGTGAACTGCCTATGCTGTTTTTGCAAGAAGTGGTGGTGGAGGGCAAGGGAGGAAGACCTCCTTCATAACCTTTAGCCAGTGGTCGGGGTACTCACTTGGGATAAGAGTTCAAGTCCTCCCTCCATCTGAGGGGAAGGAGATCTGCCGCCTCTCGGGTGAGGGCCTAATCACTGGGCTGTGGGATAGTCTGACACGGGAGTTCCATCGGTCTCTCCTGTTGAAGCTTTTCCACTGTGGATAAATAGAGTCACTGGAGCAGGAGTACTGGACCATTGGATTCTGCCATCCTTGGTGAGTAGTCTAATCACCATGCTACACAGTTGTTCTCACGGTCATTTTCTCTCTCTCTAAGGCCCAATGAGTCTTTTGTTATTTATCCACAGTGGAACAGCTTTAATAGGAAAGATTTATGGAGCCCACGGCCTGAAAAGTGGCAGATCCCTGTTTAAATCCCTTCTACCACTCAGATGGAGGAGGAACTTGAGCTAGGGGTCTCCCATATCCCCAGACAAGCATCTTGACCACTGAGTGAGGTCCTTCCCCTGACTATTCTTTGTGAACTTGCCTGAGGGGCCTTATCTGGTAGGTGTGTTCAGAGGGCGCCTACTGGAGTGGGCCCCACACACGGCTTGGGCAGCTGAACAACTGTCTTCCTGCTTTGTGTATCACTCTGAGGCTTAGGTAGGAGATGGGTGTCTGGGCATCTATAGGGAACCAGTGGTGTGCATGCGCAAAGGCAAAAACATAGTCACTGAGGGAACTTTTACTGAAAAAATGTAGTGAGTGACTTTAGGCACCTACAGAGTTCAGTGGGAATTTTGTAGGTAGCATTGGTGCCTAAAAGTGGGACTTAAGTCTGGGTTTTAGGTGCCTAAGTACATTTGTGGATCTAGGCCCAAGTGACAGTCTCCCTTCGTAGGCTATTCCACAGGCAGTACAATGTTCTCTCCCTTGCTCAGGGCAGATCTGAACTGAAGCCATAGTCTATCCCTGTACCTCTGTAGAATAAGAACTGCAGGCTCAGGAAGCAATGCTTACCCACCTAGAGCAATATAGAGCCCTAGTGAAGCTGACTGTATGTCAGTTCTCACAACCATGCCAGGGATGTCTGAAACATAGATGCAGTAAAATTGTGCCTAAATGCTTAAAACATCCATTCACCTAACAACTCTACTCCACCAAAAGCTGCAAAAATAGCTTGGAAAACATATTTTCTGAAGACATTATTTTTAAGTGTGTTTTAATTACCGTGACTTTCTTAGAAAATCTTTCAACTTTTAAATGAGTTGTTGCCCAGGGACAAGCCTTGGAGGTGGTCAAAGGACTAAGTGGTTGCATTTAATACATGCAAACAAATATTAAGACAGCAATGCTGTATATTTTACTATAATTGTCAAAACCCACTTCATGTAGCCTGTATTGCACTACATCAGTGGTGGGCAACTTGCAGCCCGCGGGCCATATGCGGCCCATCAGGGTAATCCACTGGCGGCAGTTTGTTTACATTTGCATGGCCACCTTTATGTTCCCGGCCAATGGGAGCTGCGGAAAGTAGCATGGGCCGTAGGGACATGCTGGCCTCTGCTTCCCACCGCTCCCATTGGCTGCGGGCGACCATGCAAATGTAAATAAACTGTCTGGCAGGCCGCAGGTTGCCCACCACTGCATTACATAGTGGTGTAGATAGAGGCTGTGATTTTCCCATTTTGATGGGAAGCAAGCAGGGACCAATTGGCACTGCCTTTAACAGAACTTTAACAAGTAATGAAAGCAATTGTGCATAAATAGAAAAAGGTATGCTGGCCATAATTTCTGTGGAAATGGCAGCAAACCGTTCTAGTGACACCTTGTATATTGATTTGTGTGAAAAAGAAACCATACTTTTTGTGTAGGATTTGATAGTTATTCAGGCTGGACAGAAATAATTACAATGTCAAAAAAAAAATCCCACCCTGTAAAAAGACGATAGAAACGCTAAATAGTTTATTATTATTTATTTATCCTTATGGATTACCTAAGAAGTGACATAGAATCATAGAATATCAGGGTTGGAAGGGACCTCAGGAGGTCATCTAGTCCAACCCCCTGCTCAAAGCAGGACCAATCCCCAATTAAATCATCCCAGCCAGGGCTTTGTCAAGCCTGACCTTAAAAACTTCTAAGGAAGGAGATTCTACCACCTCCCTAGGTAACACATTCCAGTGTTTCACCACCCTCCTAGTGAAAAAGTTTTTCCTAATATCCAACCTAAACCTCCTCCACTGCAACTTGAGACCATTATTCCTTGTCCTGTCCTCTTCTACCACTGAGAATAGTCTAGAACCATCCTCTCTGGAACCACCTCTCAGGTAGTTGAAAGCAGCTATCAAATCCCCCCTCATTCTTCTCTTCTGCAGACTAAACAATCCCAGTTTCCTCAGCCTCTCCTCATAAGTCATGTGTTCTAGACCCCTAATCATTTTTGTTGCCCTTCGCTGGACTCTCTCCAATTTATCCACATCCTTCTTGTAGTGTGGGGCCCAAAACTGGACACAGTACTCCAGATGATGCCTCACCAATGTCGAATAGAGGGGGATGATCACGTTCCTCGATCTGCTTGCTATGCCCCTACTTATACATCCCAAAATGCCATTGGCCTTCTTGGCAACAAGGGCACACTGCTGACTCATATCCAGCTTCTCGTCCACTGTCACCCCTAGGTCCTTTTCCACAGAACTGCTGCCTAGCCATTCGGTGCCTAGTCTGTAGCTGTGCATTGGGTTCTTCCGTCCTAAGTGCAGGACCCTGCACTTATCCTTATTGAACCTCATCAGATTTCTTTTGGCCCAATCCTCCAATTTGTCTAGGTCCCTCTGTATCCTATCCCTGCCCTCCAGCGTATCTACCACTCCTCCCAGTTTAGTATCATCCGCAAATTTGCTGAGAGTGCAAACCACACCATCCTCCGGATCATTTATGAAGATATTGAACAAAACCGGCCCCAAGACCGACCCCTGGGGCACTCCACTTGACACCGGCTGCCAACTAGACATGGAGCCATTGATCACTACCCGTTGAGCCCGACAATCTAGCCAACTTTCTACCCACCTTATAGTGCATTCATCCAGCCCATACTTCCTTAACTTGCTGACAAGAATACTGTGGGAGACCGTGTCAAAAGCTTTGCTAAAGTCAAGAAACAATACATCCACTGCTTTCCCTTTATCCACAGAACCAGTAATCTCATCATAGAAGGTGATTAGATTAGTCAGGCATGACCTTCCTTTGGTGAATCCATGCTGACTGTTCCTGATCACTTTCCTCTCATGTAAGTGCTTCAGGATTGATTCTTTGAGGACCTGCTCCATGATTTTTCCAGGGACTGAGGTGAGGCTGACTGGCCTGTAGTTCCCAGGATCCTCCTTCTTCCCTTTTTTAAAGATTGGCACTACATTATCCTTTTTCCAGTCATCCGGGACTTCCCCCGTTCGCCACGAGTTTTCAAAGATAATGGCCAATGGCTCTGCAATCACAGCCGCCAATTCCTTTAGCACTCGGATGGAACTCGTCTGGCCCCATGGACTTGTGCACGTCCAGCTTTTCTAAATAGTGCCTAACCACCTCTTTCTCCACAGAGAGCTGGCCATCTATTCCCCGTGTTGCGATGCCCAGCGCAGCAGTCTGGGAGCTGACCTTGTTCGTGAAGACAGAGGCAAAAAAAGCATTGAGTACATTAGCTTTTTCCACATCCTCTGTCACTAGGTTGCCTCCCTCATTCATTAAGGGGCCCACACTTTCCTTGGCTTTCTTCTTGTTGCCAACATACCTGAAGAAACCCTTTTTGTTACTCTTGACATCTCTCGCTAGCTGCAGCTCCAGGTGTGATTTGGCCCTCCTGATTTCATTCCTACATGCCCGAGCAATATTTTTATACTCTTCCCTGGTCATATGTCCAACCTTCCACTTCTTGTAAGCTTCTTTTTTATGTTTAAGATCCGCTAGGATTTCACCGTTCAGCCAAGCTGGTCGCCTGCCATATTTACTATTCTTTCGACACATCGGGATGGTTTGTCCCTGTAACCTCAATAGGGATTCCTTGAAATACAGCCAGCTCTCCTTGACTCCTTTTCCCTTCATGTTAGTCCCCCAGGGGATCCTACCCATCCGTTCCCTGAGGGAGTCGAAGTCTGCTTTCCTGAAGTCCAGGGTCCGTATCCTGCTGCTTACCTTTCTTCCCTGTGTCAGGATCCTGAACTCAACCAACTCATGGTCACTGCCTCCCAGATTCCCATCCACTTTTGCTTCCCCTACTAATTCTTCCCGGTTTGTGAGCAGCAGGTCAAGAAAAGCTCTCCCCCTAGTTGGCTCCTCTAGCACTTGCACCAGGAAATTGTCCCCTACGCTTTCCAAAAACTTCCTGGATTGTCTGTGCACCGCTGTATTGCTCTCCTGGCAGATATTAGGAAAATTAAAGTCACCCATGAGAACCAGGGCATGTGATCTAGTAGCTTCTGCGAGCTGCCGGAAGAAAGCCTCATCCACCTAATCCCCCTGGTCCGGTGGTCTATAGCAGACTCCCACCACTACATCACTCTTGTTGCTCACACTTCTAAACTTAATCCAGAGACACTCAGGTTTTTCTGCAGTTTCGTACCGGAGCTCTGATCAATCATACTGCTCCCTTACATACAGTGCTACTCCCCCACCTTTTCTGCCCTGCCTGTCCTTCCTGAACAGTTTATAACCATCCATGACAGTACTCCAGTCATGTGAGTTATCCCACCAAGTCTCTGTTATTCCAATCACGTCATAATTCCTTGACATCACCCAGGACCTCCAGTTCTCCCTGCTTGTTTCCAAGGCTTTGTGCATTTGTATATAAGCACTTGAGATAACCTGCTGATCACCCCTCATTCTCAGTATGAGGCAGGAGCCCTCCCCTCACAGACATTCCTGCCTGTGCTTCCTCCCGGTATCCCGCTTTCCCACTTACCTCAGGGCTTTGGTCTCCTTCCCCCGGTGAACCTAGTTTAAAGCCCTCCTCACTAGGTTAGCCAGCCTGCTCACAAAGATGCTCTTCCCTCTCTTCGTAAGGTGGAGCCCGTCTCTGCCCAACACTCCTCCTTCATGGAAGACCATCCCATGGTCAAAGAATCCAAAGCCTTCTCTCCAACACCACCTGCGTAGCCATTCGTTGACTTCCACGATTCGACGGTCCCTACCCAGGCCTTTTCCTTCCACGGGGAGGATGGACGAGAACACCACTTGCGCCTCAAACTCCTTTATCCTTCTTCCCAGAGCCATGTAGTCTGCAGTGATCCGCTCAAGGTCATTCTTGGCAGTATCATTGGTGCCCACGTGGAGAAGCAGGAAGGGGTAGCGATCCAAGGGCTTGATGAGTCTCGGCAGTCTCTCCGTCACATCGCGAATCTTAGCCCCCGGCAAGCAGCAGACTTCTCGGTTTTCCCGGTCAGGGCGGCAGATAGATGACTCAGTCCCCCGGAGGAGAGAGTCCCCGACCACCACCACCCGCCTCCTTCTCTAGGGAGTGGTGGTCGTGGAACCCCCTCATCTCAGGACAGTGCATCTCATGCCTTCCAACCAGCGGAGTCTCCTTCTGCTTTCTCCCCCCAGACATATCATCTGGTCCACTCTCCGCAATGGTACCTGTGGAGAGAACATGAAAGCGGTTAGTTACCTGTGCCCACGTTGCTGGAACCCGGACATTCCCCCTTCTTCTTCTGGAGGTCACATGTTGCCAAGCTTCTTCACTGGCCTCTTGGTTCCGCTGTGCAACCTGCTCTAAATCTTTAGAGCTTTGTGCCCATAGAAGCATATCCTGACTTTTGTCCAAAAAATCCTCCGTTTCTCGTATGCAACGCAGGGTCGTTATCTGTTGCTCCAGACCTTCAATCTTCTCTTCCAATATGGAGACCAGCTTGCACTTTGTACATACCCCAATATGAGCAAGAGGATCCAGCAGTTTCTTGGGGAAGTGGATAGGACCAACCCCTGTCCATTCCTTCCCTTACATGTAAACATTTGCAAGAAACTCCAGAAGGGGAACTTCCCCAAGTTTTCCTCCCCCGTAGCCCACTCCTGCAGGTTTTTCACAGAAGGGGAGTGATTTGGCCTTATAATTACAGTAAAGGGATATGTTCTGCTCAGAACACTCATATTCAGAATTTTCACCTATATTAAGGTGATGGGAATGTAACATTTTAGGCATCTAATACAACATTGCCACTAAGTGAGAGTGCTAAATTTCAAAATCATTAGTATAATGTTATGGTTTTCAATAATAACCACCATTATCTGAATTTCTCACTATATTGTTACAAAGCAAAGGGAGAGAGGTATTAAACTAGGTTCTCAGAATTGCCAGTCTTGTTCTGAGGCGCGGGAAATGCTTTTGACTTTCCTTCAAATATTGCTATCCATCCATTGTAGTCCCTACACAATTTTTTTTAAAATTTGCACTTGGATAAGGCCTCACTACATGTATGGAACTATGGTTGGTATTTAACTTCAGTATGGCTAAGTGCTGATAAGAGAACAAGAAAAATAATCCATTAAAATATTAGGAGTTCAGAATCCAGTGAGTGAGACCTAGAGTATATCGGGATGGGTAAGAAATTGGCTTGAAATGGAAGCAAATTGGCATTTTATTTTTTTGGTTTTGTTTTGGTTTTTTATAGATGGGACTTTGCAGGCCACTTCTGGACTTGGCAACAGCTTATAGCATTCCAAGTAGAGCTAGGCCAACTATTCCTAATAAACAGTGTCCGCACTGCACTCTTTGCAATCTTTGGAATGTTATGACTGAACAAGCTTCGGCCTGTGAGTTGCTTGCAAAATGTCTGTTGTGATTATTCCTTCCTATATTTCATCTGCAGAATTCTATATTTGAGCTGCAGTTGAGGTTTTAACATTAGAATGTAGGTTTGTCCCCTAGGACACATGCCTTTTTTTTTATTTCTCCACACTTTGATCAGGTGACTGAAACTTTTAACTGCCTGCTGTTTCCTTGTGAAATGAATTTCATTTTGCCATGAAACAACTTTTTGTTCATGGTGAAGTGAACCCTGGCTACAGCCTGAAATTTGCTTTCCATGAACGTGTGTATGCTTAAAGAAAACGTTTGTGTAACTTGTTCATGTAATACAAAAAAGGGGTAGTAACTGTTCAGTACTAAATTTTATTTAGAATTGTAAATAGTTACAAGGGTCAAAACGTTCAAAATTAGAAACCTCAAGTTAATCTCATAAAGCCATAGTTAAGCACCTAAATAAGAAGCTTGCTGAGCACCTAGCAGTTAGTGGGTGGTCCTCACTTTTAAAAATGAGGCCAAATGTTTAGATGCTTTTATATTAAAGCTGGTTGGGAAATGAAATTTTTTATTTATTTTCATTGACATTTTGGGGAGGCTTTCTTGAAAATCTGAAAACCAAAATATTTTCAATTTTTTAGTTTAAATCTGAAAAAAAAAAGGTTTTCAGTTGCTAAAAAAGAAACAAAAAAAAGTATTTTTTTCAATGAAAGCCCTGATGAAAATAGAAATATATTTAATCTCCCTGTACTATCTGCCTTAAGTGAAAGAAAAAAAGTAAACATATTAAGTGCATTCCTCAAAGCTCTCTTCCTCCCCACAAAAATCTTCTTTTGGTTTTAGTAGTAATAAGACGTAGGACTTGATGGCGCTTGACGATAATCCTTTGTTCTCATCGTACATCTTTCATCTAAAAATTTCCAGTATTATATACAATGCTGAGACTTACATTTTTAAAACTGTGCTCATGAGCTATATACACCCTGGTCAAATACACATGCACACAGTAATGGGTGTACGTGCAAATCTTTGACTTATATGTGCAGATCATGCATTGTGCATGTGCACTTTCTAAAAATATGGCACATAAAGGCTGTCTTGCCTACGGTCACCTGCAGGGTCGTTGAAATGTCCACGATGGCTAGTCCCCTACTAGGCCACATTACAACCATTTACTTTCCTCTTGAATATGAAAAGGAAGAAGAAAGAGTGATCAGCACAAAAGCACAAGATCTGCTTAATAACTGGCATAATCCAATAGAAAAATAAAATAGCAAGAATAAGGGAAGGCTTTTTCAAACTGGGAATAAATGTTAAATCTATAGATCATCTGTTTGGCTGGACTTTACTGGTACCAGGGAGTGCTGTTTGGGAAGCAGTTATGAACTAAAGGAACATTGTCAGCACTCTGCTCCTGTGTGTGATGACACTTCGGCACAAGGAGGTAGCAGATGTAGTAATTAAGTGTTCTCAAGAGGCTGTAAAATGAGCTGATTAGGTGAATTACTAGACCTAGCAAAGCCACATCAGGATCAAGAGGCAATCATGCATCGGGAAATATTAGAATTGACGGCATCTTGAAATTCTCTTCTACGCTGTCTGTCATGTGCGGTAAATAAAGGAGGTGCTCTAATGTTAACATATCCCAAGGAAGGAAAGAGAGAAAAATATTTGACACTCTTGTTTAAAGTGCTGATAAAACCTTGTTCATTTGTTTTTTGATCATGTACATCCTCTCTAATTCTCACACACACAAAGCCACAGTCTTGTCTCACTTTTCAGCAAAGATTCAATGGTATTGTGCTATAGTGTTAACATTAAGGCCATGTCTCTATTCTGGGGAGTATACCAGTGTCGCTACAGCATAACCCCATAGTGTAGATGCAGTCTTCACATTTATCCATCAGTATAAGAACACCATCTCCACTAGTGACAGTAGTGAAGACGATGAACGCATTCTTCGGTCAACCTGGTTACATACACAGTAAGTTGGCATGCCTACATCTCTCAGGGTTGTGGATTATTCGCATCCCAGAGCAACGTAGCTATGTCAGCCTAAATTTAAGTGTAGACCAGGCCTAAAACTCATTTAAGTAAGACTCTTATTACCAATGTTCTGTGTAGCCTGTTGCTCTTTCATGGATGCATGAGTTATAATGGAAAATGTATATTGCCTGTAGTAAAAATGATGATATTTTTCATCCATACATCTCAAAGTATTTTACAAGAGTGAGTGAATGTTATTGTTCTAGTTTTACAAACAGGGTAATTGAGCCACAGAAAGGATAAGTTATTTGCCCCCATGTCACTCAACAAGTCAATGAAAAGAACTGGGAATACCACTCAGTTTCTCCGATTACTAGTTTTTGCTCTTTCAGCTGGCCACAGATGCCTAAGAATCCACAAGAACTGGACCAGCATTTTCTGCAGATCTTGGCCTTCTACTAGAGCTGCTGACAGCAACCCCTCACTATTCCATTCTGCTGCATCTCCACCTCCCATGGGACAATATGATAGCTCATGAACAGCTGTGCCACTGTGGGAGTGACTCAAGTAACTGATATTTGCAATTAAGGCCTCATCCAGAGAATGCCAAGCATCTGCAACTGCCATTGAAATCAGTCTTCAATCCTATATGAGATCACAACCTTGACTTTCTCATTCAGAGAGCAAAATCTCATTTGATTTGGGGCTCTCGTTTTAAAAACTGTTCCACAGTGATTTACATCCCTCATTTACTTTTAGTCTATTCCAGCTGTGTACTTTAAGATCCTTCCCTATTAGAGCCATTACATAGGAGGCCCTCTGAGTAATCAAGAAACCATTTTAGCATTTGTGATTTCTCAGGTTTGTGTCATGTACCAGGTTATAGTCCAGTGGGAAGGGCTGGTTGTCAAAACCTCAAAGGTTTTTCAGTCAAAAACAGAAAATGGTTTTCAGGAAGGAATTTACTGCGGAACTTGTTATTCCAGCTAGTGGGTAACCTGGTTATGAACGGCATCAGTTATTTACAGTAGAACCACAGAGTTACGAACCGCTTGGGAATGGAGGTTGTTCGTAACTCTGAAATGTTTCTAACTCTGAACAAAACATTATGGTTCTGTAAGCAGTGTCAGGATGAGCTCCACCCTGACATCTGGTGGTGAGGTGTGGCAAGTTGTGGAAAAGAACTTCAGGGGCCGATCTCATTTGCATAGGCACACCCACCATGCCTAGAATGAGACCATAGCTGCCCAAATGGTCACTTTGGCTGCTGTGGGATCCCCAGTGTCTCTGTTATTGGGGCAGGAAGAATAAATTGTTATTACCCTGATTATGGGAACTGTGCTTGGAACTGTATATGGCCTTTTGTTATGATGGAGGGATTCACCATCATCTAAGTAGCACTCGCTAGGCAAGGGTCATGGGTTCCAAAACTGTGTGAATGGAGAGAGGCTGGGGACAAGTATTAATACTTGGTGGCATGGGCCCTTTGGTGAGGGCCTTACATGCTGATTGCACTTCCTCCTCTCTCCACTGTGGAATATCAGAGCTAATTTTGATTTCATTAGAAGTCTAGTTATAGGCTGCTGAGCTCACTTTGGGCTGACAGTGCACCAGCACTGGGGCTCCCCTACTATAAGCTGAATTCACCTAAGAGCTGAAATCACTGAGTGTTGTGTTCAGTAGTGGGGGAGCCTGAAGATATATTGTGGAGCAGGTTGCGGGACGGCTGGTGAAGCAGTTCGACGCGGAGCAGTGTGTGGATGGCAGGAGCTGCTTGTGGGCCGTGGAGCTGAGTGAAGGAGTTCGTGGGGCGGCTGGCGGAGCGGAGCGCAGCTGAGCGAAGGAGTTCGTGGGGCGGCTGGTGGAGTGGAGTGCAGCTGCGCGAAGGAGTTTTATGGGGCGGCTGGCGGAGCGGAGCGCCGCTATGGGGCGGTCAGCTTCAGATCACGTAAGGTGCCTCTTACCCCCGTCCCATTTCCACCCAGGTTGGGAGGTAAAGCTCCGCCGATAAACTTTCGAACTCTGGGGCTGCCCTGACCAGGGACAGAGACTTTTGGGGCATTGGACTTTTGGGACTTTGGGTGATTTGGGGTTGCTGGACTCAAGAACCAAAGGGAAAAGGGCATGCCCCAATTTGCCTGGGGTGGGGTTGTTTTTGCTCATGGGTTGTGTTATGAATCCTGTTGGTGGTGTTTCCCCAACATAATGCCACATTGTTTCTCTCTGTTATTAAAAGACTTTTGCTACACTCAGACTATGTGCTTGCGAGAGGGGAAGTATTGCCTCTTGGAGGCGCCCAGCGGGGGTGGTATA
Source organism: Lepidochelys olivacea (assembly GCF_965140295.1). Taxonomy (NCBI): domain Eukaryota; kingdom Metazoa; phylum Chordata; order Testudines; family Cheloniidae; genus Lepidochelys; species Lepidochelys olivacea. Next base: position 171,320,164 of record NC_140412.1, on the reverse strand, counting down.
TATTTGTCCCAGGTCACTGGGTGGGGGCTCGAGCCGGTTTGCATTGTGTTATTGGAATGGAACCCCTAGATATTGAACCCGGCCCTTGTTGCTGCCAACTCTGACGGGCAGAAGGGTTACAGTTCTTTCAAAAGTTTACAAATGAACATTGACTTAATACAGCTTTGAAACTGTACTATGCAGAAGAAAAATGCTGCTTTCCCTTCATTTTTTTTTTAATAGTTTACATTTAACACAGTACTGTACTGTATTTCTTTTTGGGTTTTTTTTTTTGGGGGGGGGGACTCTGCTGCTGCCGCCTGATTATGTGCTTCGGGTTCCACTGGGTGTGTGGTTGACTGGCCAGTTCGTAACTCTGAGGGTCTACTGTATTAAGAAAACATGCAAAACCAAAAGCTTCTTTGCAATTTATTGTCACATTAAGCAAACAAAAAAGCATCGTTTCTTTTTAAGCAAATAGAAAATACCACCTTTTTGCTACTACACAGAATATATGCCACTTATTACACTAGATGGTATTATTATGTATTTATTTGAATTAATGTAGAAGGTAGGGGCCCTAGTCATGGACCAGGACACTGTTGTGCTAGACGCTGTACAAACACAGAACAAAAAGACTGTCCCTTCCCCAAACAGCTTAGCATCTTATGAGCAAGGATTCAAACGACGACTTTTGGACATCACTAGTGGTTTTCTTTCTGAGGCTTCAATTTCTGGGTGCCCAACCCAAGACACCTTTTAAAAGCATTGAATTTTCAAACTTCCCTCAGCACTTTCTGAAAATTAGGACCCTTTAAGGTATCTCAAGTGGGGCACCCAGAAATTAAGACACCTAAAGTCACTAGTCATTTTTAAGACTCTTGGCCTAATTTTGACCTCTTGCTTGAGTCCATCTAGTTGGCAAAAGTCATTTCATTATTGGCTTTAATTCTGAAAACCTTACTAACCTTTCCTAGGTCATATGTCAGATAGTATATGTATATTGGGACCACAAAATGGCATACATCCAAGAAATCAACAGTGAAAGAAATATACACCATTTGCAGTCAGAAAAATAAATAAGTTAGAGGTCCTTGTGAGGGGAGGGAGAGAATATTATATCAGGAGACAATCTACCCTACTTTCTTTTCTCACATTCTTAATTCCGTGACTTTTACTTGCTTTATCGCTTTTCCTGATTCCCTGCAGGCCAACGCTTACAGCTAAGCCTCTGTTTTATCGTGCACTGCTCAAAACTTTGTCAGAAAATGACTTACACTGCTGCGTTTGATAGTGGCTGCATGATTGCAACGACCCACCTACTGGTTGCTCAAGGTCCAGATGATCACCAAAGTTTGAGAGAAATCGTAATGACAGCCCTGGAACAGCTGGAAGATTGTTAAAATATATGCTCTTTTATTACTTCCAATAGAAGGCCAAGAAATTGAATAAACTTTTTTTATTCCATCTAAAAACAATTATCCAGCTCCCATCTCACTGTAATATCAATATCCAAAGAAGAATATTAGGTTTTGACACCATTTGATAACACAGTCATGTTGCAAGAACCACTTCTGAGCAAAGTCATGCAATTTGCATTGTCCATAGTAGTTCTAATTGTTCATTTTGTGGTCTTTGATAGCTGCCTCCAGACTTGACTGCCATTGGACCAGCACAAATCAGCTTTACAACACACTGGTATTGCAATAGTCACAACCATTAGATCATGCAGTGTGTATGATAAAATGTAGACATTCGGTGATAGTGGCACCATTCATGCCTCTAAAAATCAGGCTCCACTGAAGTTTCTGTTGTACATTTTCAATGGCTTTTATTTCTGCTGAAATTTGATAACGCCATGAACAGCTTTCTATTACAATACGAGAACAGAGACATCTCTCTATGCGCGCTATATCTCTAAATAACATTCACATTTTTTTTCATCTTCAAAGTGCTGTACAAGCAGTAATTCATCCCCGTGATCTGGATATATAATTAAATGTTTATCACCATTTTATAGATGTGAACATGGAAGGAGAGAGGCCATATATTTTTTTGCCCAAGGCCATAGAGAATCTTGTGCCTGTGTAAAGAAGGCAACCTAAGAGTCAGCTTCATTCCTTCCTCTCTCAAGAAGGGGCTGTAAGTACTTCTGTTCTGATCTTGGGGTGATGCCATTTTGACAATCGCTCCAAAGAAAAAGGAAGCCAGCACTTAATATTTTAAAGCCAAGGAGGAAATCAGTAGCAAAGTGAGGTCTCCTGTAGACACAAAACTGGAGCTGTAGGGGCACAGACTGTTGTGGTGGTGTTTTGCAGTTCATCTTTAAGTTTCTCACTAGGGTAGAATGGAATTACTAATATCCTTAAAATTACAGATATGCTTAAGTGCTTTGCTGGAGCAGGGCCTCACTTCTTAATTCAGCTCAAGACCCAATGGGATGAATCTAAGGTTGTACTTCATACAATAGGGCCTTGTTTTGGATTAACACATATTTTTGTTACCATTCTTTCCTACGTAGAAGTGCAGTTTTCAATGTGAAATTTGTATACTGTCTAGCTCAGGGGTCTCAAACACGTGGCCCATGGGGTTTATTTTCTGTGGCCCACCAGCTCCCTGCGGCACCCCCATGCACCCCCCTCCCCAGCATTTACCTAGAGCGGCTCCGGCCCCGGCACGCACCAGGGGCAGAGCAGGCTCCCTGCCTGCCTTCCTTGCCCCCGCGCCACACCGGGAAGCAGCTGGGACCTGGGGGAGGGGGGACCCAGGGGTTTGTGTGTTGCCCTGGCTGCTCCTCCAGGGAGATTTCAGGGAAGGGATTGGAATGGGGGAAGGGAAGGGGTGGGAAGAGGCAGGGCAGGGGCAGGGCCTTACAGAAGGGGTGGAGTGGGAGCGGAACCAGGGCAGCAGGGGTGGGGTGGTCAGTGGCGCGGCCCTCGGGCCAATGTACTAGTCTTCATGTGGCCCTCGTGGTCATTTGAGTTTGAGACCCCTGGTCTAGCTAGTCCATTTCCTCCTGTCTTCAGTATTTTGGTAGGGACTGATCCTGCCGAGTGCCTCTTACAACACACTGAGTGTCCTCAACTCCTGCCAAGGTCAATGGGATTTGAAGGCACTCAGCATGTTGTAGGAGGCACTCAGCGCACTGCAGGATCATTATGTCAATAATCTCTAGAACAGACGTTCAAAACCTCACAATATGATTGCTAACGGCACAGATGCAGGCCAGACAGCCTAGTGCATGAGGTACTGAAAAGGGACTTAGGGTAACTGGGTTCAATTCTTGGTTCAACCACAGATTTCCTGTGTGATTGTGAGCAATTCAGTTAATCTCTCTGTGCCTCAGTTCCCCATCTTTTAAAATTGGCATAATACTTCCCTACCTCACAGCGATGTTGTGAGGCTAAAATCTGTTATTGATTTGTGAGGTGATGGTGGTGAGGCTCATATTGGTACATAGACAGATTTGCCAATGACTTAATGAAAGACCTAATGATGAATAGAAATAATAATAAGCCACAGGTCACCTTAAGAGAAGGTACATTTAGCAAATTAAAAGTTGTAGATTGTGATGTGTGCCTGCCTAGATGCATGACAGCTGGTATCGTTGCTTCTATACTGTTGTAATACAGGAAAGTGTTTCACCAATGTAGTCTATAGGGCCGGATTTTAAATATTCACTTTTTCATTCATGAGTAGTAATGTGAAAAAAATCTGCATATTAAAATATTTTTGTCTTTTTCTTCTTCTTCTTCCCTTACAGCTCATGGCCAATGCTATCCTGTTTGTCAGTGTAAATTTGTATGGGATCTTTGTGAGGATTTTGACGGAAAGGGCTCAGAGAAAGGCGTTCCTTCAGGCCAGGAACTGCATAGAAGACAGGCTAAAGCTGGAGGATGAAAATGAAAAACAGGTCAGTTTAAAAGCACTCTTGCTTTATCTCTTCTTTCTTTGGTATCATTATAGATACATGCACTGTAAGTTGAGAGACTAATTCATGAGGAAAGGTCTTTAATTACCTTATTGCCAGGGGAGTTTCTCTGCTTTGCATTTTACTCTTGATCTGCCACAAAAAGACAGCAAACAGAAGCATCCACATAGTTAGCATTAGCTCAAGCACCAACGTGGAAAATTTCTAGGCCGGGGAGAAAGGTAACATTTTAGACTATATAGAAATCATATTTTTATTTGCATGTGGAATGTAAGGTGGATTTTAGACATCCTATACAAATCTCTCTTCGCCTAGGTGTATGTCTGCTCCTCCTATTAATATTAATGAGCGTTATGGTAAAAAACACACTTTACAGGGAGAACAGACTCCAGTGTTGCAGCAAAACAGTTTGGACCACAATCCATCCCTCCACTCATTTAAAAAAAATACTGGTTTTAGTATATTTCACTTAAAACTACAGCAATCAGCCTTCCACGCTGACATAGAAGTAAGGTACGATAAGGAAAATCACTGCAGCAAAACTCATTATCACTTACTTGATGCCTGATCCAAATCCGGCTGCAGTCAGTCTTTCTGTTGACTTCAGTGGAGTTTGGATCAGGTCTTTGTTGTGATATACTGTTCACAGTCTATGATGAATTTGTAGAGCCTTTTCTTTAAATAACTTTGGGTAGTTGGGTAAAATGGGACTTAGACCAAGGAGTGGTTTGGATCCTAGGTTTGGTTTTGTGAAACAAAATCCGCTCTGGTGAGATTTTGCAAAATCAGGTCTTCCCTCAACCCTTTAATTGCCTATCTCCTTTTGTAACACAGTCCAAAACAGGGACCACTGATCATAGAAATGCAGGGCTGTAAGGGACCTTGAGAGATCATCTAGTCCACCCCCTGTGCTCAGGCAGGATCAAGTACACCTAGATCATCCCTGACTGGTGTTTCCCCAACCTGTTCTGAAAAACCTCCAATGTTGGGGATTCCACAGCCTCCCTTGAAAGCCTATTCCAGAGCTTAACTTAACAGAGTTAGAAAGTGTTTCCTAATATCAAATATAATCTCTCTTGCTGCAGATTAAGCCAATTACTACTTGTCCTTCTTTCAGTGGACATGGAGAACAACTGATCACCAACATCTTTATAACAGTCCTTCGCATATTTGAAGATTTGTTATCAGGCCCTATGTCAGTCTTCTTTTCTTAGGACTAAACATGCCTTTTTTTTTTTTTTAAAGTGTGTTCTTGATAGGTAGGGCCCTACCAAATTTACGGTCCATTATGGTTAATTTCGCAGCCATAGGATTTTAAAATTGGTAAGTTTCACGTTTTCAGATGTTTAAATCTGAAATTTCATAGTGTTGTAACCGTGGGGACCCCAACCCAAAAGGGGATTGTGGGGAGGTCGCAAACCTGTTGTAGGGGGATCAAGGGATTGCCACCCTCATGTCTGTGCTGCCTTCAAAACTGGACTCTGAAGGCAGTAACCATGAAGCTTCCTGCAGCCAGAGGAGGTTACCGGAGGTGGAGGTAGGTCTGAGCTCTGCCCGAGAGTGGCTGTGCAGGGGTGGACAAGTCCTGTGTCTCCCCAGCCCAGCTGGAGCTAGGAGCCCCCTGGCTGGGGCGCTCCTAGCACCAGGGGGAGATCGGATTTCACTGGGAAGGGCTTATTTCACAGTCTGTGACGCATTTTTCATGGCCGTAAAATTGGTAGGGCCCTACTCATAGGACCGGTTTTCTAAACCTTTTGTCATTTTTTGTTTCTCTCCTCTGAACTCTCTCCAATTTGTCCACATCTTTCGTAAAGTGTGGTGCCCAGAATTGGACACAGCACTCCAGCTGAGGTGTTACCACTGCTAAGTAGAGCGGGACAATTACCTCTCATCTCTTACATATGACACTGCTGTTAATACATCCCAGAATGATATTAGCCTTTTTGCAAATTTATCACTTTGTTGATTCATATTCAACTTGTGGTCCATTATAACCCTCAGCAGTACTACCATCTAGCCAGTTATTCTCCATTTTGTAGCCATGCATTTGATTGATCTTTCCTAAGTGAAGTACTTTGCACTTTTTATTGAATTTCATCTAATTGATTTCAGATCAATTCTCCTTTTTTTTCAAAGTTGTTTTCAATTCTAATCCTATTCTCCACATGGTACATCTATGGCTAGAAGAGTATGGCCCCTCTGAGACCCCACTAGATATGGCCTCCCAGTTTGACAGTGAACCACTGATAACAACTCTTTGAGTACAGTCTTTCAACCACTTGTGCCACCCATCTGATAGTAATTTCATCTAGACCACATTTTCCTAGTTTGCTTATGAGAATATCATGTGGAACCGTGTCAAGAGTCTTACTAAAATCAAGGTATATCAAGTCTACTCCTTCCCCCTTTCCTCTAGGCCAGTAACCCTGAAGGAAATTAAGTTGGTTTGACATTATTTGCTCTTGAAAAATCCATGCTGGCTATTCCATATAACCCAATTATCCTCTAGGTGATTACAAATTGTTCTAGAAATACCTGTTCCTGATTTGGTGATTATAGTAGACCCCTACCATAATGCCACTCTTATTTCCCCCCCTTTTATCTTTACCCAGAGACTTTCAACTGGTCTTTCTCTCATCTGTTTCTGGACCTCAGAACAAGTGTCTATATTCTTGCTGGTTAATATAATGTCTCTTCCCTCTTTTCCTTCCTGAAAAAGCTATACCGCTCTATACCAATATTCCAGTCATGAGACTTAGCCCACCAAGTCTTGATGACTACTTAAGTCATAATTTAGCGTTATGTACTAATACTTCCAGTGCTCTCTGTTCATTCCCCATACTCCTTGCATAGCCATAGATAGTTGTACCATGTGCATGTGTATTTATATAACACATACATACATACATAGATACCTCTGACTTCTTTGCCTTTGAACTTTGGGAGTCTGGATAAAAAGTAACCTTCATTCAAATCACTCTTTTTGTTTTGGTTATGATTAAACCCAATTGACAAGGGAGCAGATTTTCCAAGTGCATGGCATTTAGGCACCCAAGTCACAATGATATTCAGTGGGACTTAGATACCTAACTTTTATTTCTGCCTTTTGAAAATCTACTTCTGTGTTCTCAAACCAAAGCACCGTTTGTTTTGCCCATCTCTAGGTATTTGAAACGTGTCTTTGATACCTATCTGTAAAAAAGCAAAGAAGCAAACGCCTCCCCAAAAACAACAGACAAAAGAGAGGCACTTTGCACAATTTTTAAAGTAAAATTCCCGTGATAAACATTTTTCTAATCCAATATGCAAGTACACCAGTACACTGAGTACCTTACATTCTTCACTTTAATACATTGGCAGATATTTCTTTATGCAGTACAATATGCAGTGGTGAAAAGCACTGATTTACCAATATACAGTACCTTCAAACAACTTTTGGTGACTTCCACTCCTGCTCTTAAACTAAATAACACTTCTAAAACAGGGAGGGGGGAACCCCACGCCCCTCCGTCCAAAACCCCACCAAGACGTGATTACAAGCTACAATACTCTTATCAGGCCATTATGGCCTAATGTAGCACAAGTTTCCAGTTGATAACACTCTGAGGCCTATTTATCATGCAATTTAGTCCCACTGAGAACTCTAGGGCTGTTGAAAGCTGGAGAGGTGGGGCTAAATTACATCAGTGAACTACTTGGGCATGTATAATCATCCTGGTAACTTCATTTGGTGAAATACAAATATTAAATGTAAAAAAGGAAAAAGTACTGATATTCTTAATCCGTTTTTGTTCCTATGTAAATGCCCTGACCCAAATACTGTAGCCTTTTTACATTAAGAATTTCAAACCAAAATGTTTAAACCCTTTCCCTGATGTTTCTACGCATGTAATTAATGAAACAGCAAAAGCAGACCCCTGTTGACTTTTGAACACACACAATCTTTTAAACTTAAAATGGTGACTTTGTGAAGACAGAGACTGCAGCTGTATCTATCTGCAAGAGACATTTCCTCCTCTGTGGATTTCCTTTAGCAGCTACACATGGTAACTGTGGTAAATTTGTTTATAATGGGGAACGCTAAGATCCCTCTTTTTTTTTGTACACCGCATGTTCAGAAAGTCAGCATCCCTTATATTAGGAGCATGCAAGAAGGCATTTGAAGCAGAGTGATGTAAATGCTAATTTTTTTTTAAACTTTTTGCTGCGTGCAGTTAAGACAGATAAATTATCTCATTGGCATGGCAGCATGCATTCATTATGCTGCCAGATGGGAGGCTAAGGTTCAAAAACAACCACTGAATCCAAGGCTCTGGGCCAAGAGAGACTGTGTGCATAAGAGAATAACTGTGATCAGCCTCTTGGGAAAAGCATGCTGCTCCCGTTATTCATAAATCTCAGCAGCAATACCATCCTTTCTAGAGCAAGCCGCTTACTGTAAATGTTGTGAGCTCCATCCTGCTGCTATTGAAATGAAAGGCCAAACTCCCAAAGGAGCAGGGTTTGTGCCCAGAACGTGTAATTGCAACCAAAAGACCTCCATTTTTCTTTTCTCTCTGTTTTACCCATATTTTCTACTCTGCAATCAAGAAAACAAAGAAAATATTAATTTAGGTTGAGGTTGAGGTCACCTGCTTAGTGTGCAAGGCGCTCCCTTCCCCTACACTGCATGAGCTACTTGCATTGGAAGTCACAACACAGTGAGAAGAGCAGCTTTCTGGAGCTGCTACTTCTCCTCCATTGCAGGTTGGTGGGGAGTGAGTGGAATCTTGGCCAGTGCAGACACGATACTAATCTGCTACTGGAACAAAGGGGGAACCAGGGAGGTAATTGTGACTTGGTGAGTAATAATTCCCTTCCTGGTCTACGTTTGGGGTGGGGCAGCTACCTGGTGTTCCTTACCATGGGCAGACTGTAAAGATACAACTAGCCCCGCACCCCCTAGTTAGGGTTGTGTGATATTAGCAGTACTTGTTCACTGGGTATTCACTTGCCAGTGATTTTTTTTTGCGGGGGAAGGGGGCGACGTATTCCTGAGTTTGATCCAGGGTGAAAGTGCATCACTTCCACCAGCTAAATGATGTACTTTCTGCAGCATTACCAACCTGTGAAAAGTGCCTTTTAGTTTTGCCCCAAAAAAGGTGAAAAATGTCTGACTTTTTGCCGAATCTCAGGGACCAGTCCTAATATCATATTGGGTTTTGTCTTTAACGTCAATGAGGGTAAGTCGGGCTCAGGATTTTTCTCTAGTTTAGTGACAATCTCCCACCACTCTGCATAATACCTCTTAACCCCTTCATGTGTCTACTGCACCTTTGTGTTTAATTCATGTTGACTATTGTATTAAAAAAGATTTCCAGCCCTACCTGATGGTCTCGGGTTAAGTCTCTACTTTGCTATGGAGAGGTCCAGGTTTGACTCCTAAGACGTGTCTGCACAGCAGATTACTGTGCAGCAAGCCAGGGTGTGACTCTATAGAGCACAGTTTGCTATGCAGTAACAGCATCCCATATGGCCGCTGCTACAATGTGCTGTGGCAGTGTTGACATGGGATGACACTACTGTGTGGCAAACTGGTACACGGTATATTCACACCCGATGTGCTGCATAATGACTTGTCCTGTTGACAGGCCCTTAGTAATGTTACTCAGGGCAGCAAGGAATAGAAGTGTGAACCAATCAACTTGCAAGTGAACAGGATTAAAAAATGAAGTTTGGTACGGATGGAGTACGAGTGTGTCTGAGGAAAGGTAAAGTACTTATTAACCCAGATCCTGCAAACACACCTCAGTGTAACTTTACACGTGTAAGTGTTCCTTCTGAGTGGAAGGGGATGATTCATGTGCATACAACTGTACATATATAAAAGAGTTTGCAGGATTGGGCTATGTTCTGAATCCTGCTAGTAAGGGATCAGCTTTTTGTTTCCCTTATGCCTTACTCTTGCAGTTAGGCAGGCGTAACTTGCCAGCTGTGCTCTAGTTAATGGATAATTGGTTTCCCCGACACTTCCTGTCCTTCTTAGCGCTTTGTGACTTGAATTTATAATTGCAACATTGTATACATGGCTCTGCAGAATCGAAGCCTAAATATACCACTGAGATGTACACAGTACAATCCTCCCTCCAAAAAAAGTAAAACACTCTGTGTCTAAAAGCTATACTTTGAGTCTAGATCAACCAGTAATTATGGACTTGATGCAGGCATCATTGGGTGAGGTTCTATGGTCCGTTTTATGCAGGATGTCAGAACAGATAACCCTAATAGTCCCCTTTCCAAAGTGGAAGGTGTAGAGGGGGAGTGATTGCTGGTCAACACAGCAGTAATTACAAAGATCCCAGAGGCCCCACTCCTGTGTAATCCATCCCTTATGCACATGCTTAACTTTAAGTACCAGGTAAATCCAAGTGAATTCTAAGGCTACTCATGGTACTAAAGTTAAGCATGTGTGTAAGTGTTTGCAGGAGTGGGGCCTTAGGTTGCTGATCCCTCCGTCTGCAGGTTTGGCTATCGTACCCCGTTTTGCTGCTCTCTGCAACCTGCAGTGGAAGGTGCATGTGGCTGAATTAATACCCGCATTCATTTTACAATAGAATTTGGTCTCTGAGGACCTGTTATTAGGCAGAGAAATGTCTCAATTAGCTGAATGTGTCTAATAGCAGAAGGTGGGGTTTTCATATAGCATTGGTATCTAGAAACGCAAAACAAAACAAAAGCAACACCCAAAGCATCTTGCAGAGTATAGGTCTGTAAACTGTATTATCTATGCACTTTAATTGTATTATAATTGTACTTACATTATAAGAATTTTTATAAATTACAGAATAATTATAACCTCATTATATCATATTGAAAACCAAAGAAATTCATAAAAGAACATTATTCATACCTGCTGTCATATCAGGAACTTCAACCCTTGCACTTACAGTTTAATTCCACCCCAGTAGCACACTGACATTTAAACAACAAAATCAGCTTTCAGCCATTTCCATTATCTGGCACAAGGTCTCAGAGCTATGCCAAGTAAACTGATTTTAAAGCCTATAAAATACAGTACACGAACCCTGGTTCCCAGGCACAAGTCTCAGTTAAGCTAATGTCTCTATTAACTTCTTCTGAGTTGCATAGGGCAGGCTCGAGTTATTAATAATTGATATAATGTAGGAGAGAGGTTTTGAACTATTCCTCATTCCAATATATCTTTCTCATAGATGTGTCGAAATATTTAAGGCAACTAAAATTAAATGAGCTCTTAATTATCCTAATGGAATCTTTGCTCATTCATGGTAGGTTGAAGAGATGAACAAAAACAGTTAAATTAAAATTTTCCATTTTGTAGCATTCTAAAAACTGTTGAAACTTCAGCAGCTACGGGGGATTCAGTGATCACCATCACGGTGGGCGGCACCGGGGTGGGAGGATGCTTGGGTTTGGATCATCTCGGTTAACAAGAAGTTGGAGAATTATCAGTCACTTTTTATTGGAGCGGGGAATATGATACCCCCTAATCACCTTCTCCTTGATAGGCACATAGGAGGCCACTACTGTTTCAATGCTTCCCCAGCAGCAGCAGCAGGGTCTGCCCTCCCTTTTCCCACTCTTTCCCCCCACGCCCCCAGACCCTAGACAGTACCCTCACTCACCCCCGGAGCTCTTGGGTTGGATGGGGCCTGGTGCTGAGCACCACGTCGCAGCTCCTGTTCCCAATCTTAAAATTCTACAAAATGTTGCATATTTTATGTCAAAATGACACAATATAATCATGTCAGTTTCAATTATTTTGGTAATTTATTTCAAAATACCTGTCAGCAAGTATGATTCAGAAAATGTTTTTTGACAAATAGATTCCTTACTAGGCATATAATACAGAATGCTGAGCATTGCAACCCCTAACTTTCAGACATGTAGAAAGTCACAGGAACAACGCTGTGATTCACAAAGTCTGAATCAGGCATCTAGGCTCCTATACAGTGAACGGCGAGAGATAGTCGCCTTAGAATGTGATCCATAAAGCCAGCATGCTAGGTGGAAAGCCACCTAAGCTAGCCAATTAGAGATGCCGATGAGAGGGGTATGTTATCCTCTCATGGAGATAGGCACCTAAGTCCATGCTGAAGGAAGGTACCTGTCTCTTCTAGTGATCCACAAACCAGGGGATGATAGGTGCTTCTCTGCCTATGTTGCAGGTGGGATCCAATCCAGTGGGCGTGCTCAGAGGCCACCTAAATGCACAAAGTAGAGGGATGGGGAGGAGGACCTCCATTATAACATTTAGCCTAGTGGTTACAGCACTCACCTGGAACGTGGGAAATCACCAGTTCTGCCTGATATGGGGAAGGGATTTGAACAGAGATCTTCCACCTCCCAGGTGAATACCCTAGCCACTGGGCTATAGAGTCGTTCTCACTTGTTTCCTGGACCAATTAATATTTAATTATTCAATTATTTGATTAAAGTGGAACCACTTCAATAGGTGAGGTTGAGGGAAATCCCATCACACAGTGATTAGGTGTCTACAGGGGTCGATGGTAGCCAGATAGGAGTTTTGTGGATCTCAATAGCATCTAAAACCAGGACTTAAGCACCTAAGTACCTTTGTGGATCCAGGATATAAAGCTTGTCGTTACATAGTTAAGGATAGGCTACTATATTGCTTTCAGTAGATAACATCTTGTGTCACACTCGTTAGAGAAAATAATCATGCATCAGAACTCTAGAAAGTAAGAACATATGTCACTGAAGTTAAATAAGAAAATGAGAAGGCATTTTGTCAAGGTTGGCTTTTAAGTCTAAAGCGCTGTTTTCTAATGTAACCTTGTGTGTGAATTCTCACATGTTCATGGATGTGATCTGAGTCCTTTGTAGGATGGAAATACAGGGAGACAGTTTCAAGTCAATGAAACATTTGTAGTGTGTTTCAGTTAGTTGCCTCGGGGGAGCAAAATAGTACATCCTTATGAATGTGTGGCTTGGACTGTTCTTATTTCAGCAGTAGAAGACTGATATCCTGAATACTCTTATAGGGCTGTATCTCCTGTATGTTTCTAAATCAAATCTTCCTCCCCCTCACTGATGTCCCTACAAATGTGTTCACCCATAAGTGCATCTTGAAAGCCAACCAGCTCTTTAGTGCAAGTTAACTTATGTTCTCATCTCTGTCTTTAAAATATCATGGGCTGTCTTCAGGTGCTGTAAATTGGTATAGCTCCACAGAGTCCAGTAGGGCAACATCAATTTACAGCAGTTGAAGATCGGGCCCTACTTGTGTTTCATGCATTATCACAGGGCTTTGCAGGAAATGAATCCTGCCCTTAATTCAGCAAGCTATGTGTGTAATGGCAGGTGTGCTTTGTTTTGGATCTAAAATAGGACAGCAAACATGTTTTGCCCTACTAGAGAGCTGCATGTGTCCTAAGCTAGCAGACTACACCTCTGCTGGTAGAAAGATACCAGACAATGTAGTAACCTGTCCCCTTTTCTTGTAATATAATGTATTTTGTATGCTGTTGTTGTTATGGGAGTATTTTGTTTGGATTTTTATCATTTTGGAGTGGGGGATATTTTTTTATTTCGTTCAGATTTCCAAATTCCTTCAGATTTCACAGAAGAAACAGGTATCTAGTACATCTTTGACTTGTGCTAATTTTCCTATGTGGTCTCATTCCTTTTTCTGTCTTAGTATTGATTGGAAAATCTCTATTGTACGTGGTAAGTGTAGATTAGCATCAAGTGAATCTGATTGCTTAAAATTGGTGAGTTCCCTCACAGCTTCCTTTGTTTATTCCAAGCTTTTTTCCTTCCTTTTTCTTTCTCTTTAAGTTGCAATCCATTTTTTAATTTTTTTGGCAGATTGCATGGCTAGGATTGCTTTGCTTTCCACTGTAGAGATAACATGGACAAATAGCCAGTGACAGGTGTTGCTAGATCTGTATAATTTGTTCAGAAACATATCAGTTGGTTTTCTGTGCCTTGAGTTATTTATGGTTTTACTCCTAAATTTGATCCCCAGATTGGTTTTTGGGTAGTCTCGAGAGATTTTCTGGTTTTCTGATATGCAATGAGATTCTTTCTGCATAGGTATAAGTGTTCTTGTGGTTTGACTAGTAGGCCAAGATTTTTCAATAAGGAGTTGCTGGGTGCTCGACACTTTTTTGAAAATCTGACCACTTATTTGGGTTCCTAAATATTGATTTAGGAGCCTAACTTCAAGATCAAGATTTTCAAAACTAGGAGTCTAGTGTGCTTTTTATGTTCCTGACGTCTAGATCAGTTGTACCACGATCAATCACAATGCTGCTCTCTGTTGAGCTAAAGGTAAATCTTCCTATGGAGTGCCCACTTGTGCTACACTATTAAGAATCTATAGATCAAGGTTTTCATACAGACTTATTTTCTTTCTGTACATTTGGACAGAATTATCAAAACAATTTCTTCTGTCCTGTGATGTGTTGTGGTGGGGTGCCTCACCTCTAAATATGTGTTTATTTATTTTAACCTGCAGAGGTGAAGTCTGATTTTTCCCCTGCCTCCTTTACCCTCCCCTAACTCACATTAATATTTTATTGTCCCCATGTATGGTAATTCTTAGCATTCAGATAGATATAGAAAGTTATGGCAGCTGTCCCAGATGGTGGAGATATCATAGGCATGAAGGACTTATCGCTCACTGAGAGAGGACTGAGAGTATTTACTTGGGGGTTTAATGTTAGCTTGGTGTGACTAACAAGAAAGGCACGGTTCAAGGTTAGAAATCAAGAGATCCTTCAGCAAGAAAGGAAACTTCTCTGTTCTGAGCTGCACCGTTTGTGAAGTGCCATCTGCTTTACCATTTCTCTTGAAAATGAGCAGTGTCGGTGAAGATGCCGTTCATAATGCCATCATCTTAGCAGCAGCAATAAGAGAGGATCCCAATGACAGTATTATTGTCGATTTCGTAATGACAGTAGAATGCTGCGATTATCAAGTGAGGCTCAGATGTACAACGCCATGACGATGGAGCGCTTCAGTGTATAGCAGCCACTAGTGCACACATCTCCACGTACTTGCCTGATTAAGAATTACGGTAGCACGTTAGCCATGTTCCTTCTGATGGGTTCATTTATTTATTTGAACGAGACCAGCCTTGTGTAAAGTAAAGCAGCTTTTCAAGCTGTGCTTTTAATATCTCACTTGTTTTTCTACATCTGTTTAGCATGTGTAGCAGGATTTGGACAGCACTGCTGTTATGGCTGGATAATTAATCTAAAATGCAGACTCACACTCGGTGGGTCTAATCCTCCTTCTATTAAACTCACTGAGAGTTTTACCATTGATTCGGTGGGAATAGAAGGACAGAATACTCTTAGTTTGCCATAGAGAACACAAACATGAAGATTTGGAGTTATCTAAGTGGGTGGTATTTATGTAGCTTAGGTACTTATGTGACCTTCCCCCAACAAACACATATACACACATTAGCAGAGTATGTGAGTGCCTTACAGTACCTCAGGGACTTACACATGTGCTTCCCACTCGAGCTGATAGGAGTTACATACAAGCAAAAAAAGGAAGGAGTGTGGCCCTTCATGTGGGGACTGTAAGACAATAACTTCTTAATTAGTATACATTTCCACACTTTTAATTTAACAACTTCTAACAAACATTTACTGATAGAGTATGTCAGCCCCAACCTCAAATGAGTTTGAACCCTCACCTCGAAAGGGCCTTCTGCGCTTCCCAGGTATTTCTCTGAACAGCTGATATCATCAATACCCCTAGTCTCTGATGAGCCTCAAACTCTTCGAATAAAGTAAAATGTTTACTGAACAATGACATGAACAAGACTGACATGAACAGTTTGTGGTAAATGTGAAGGCTTACCACATTGCCTCAGTCATTCTGTCCTTGGGAGGAGAACACTGATATAAGGACTGTATGAGAATGCAGAATTTAAGTAACACTGTTTCCATAATTATTGAACATCCTGGTGTTGGTGTTGAAGGACTTTGTCAGGGCCCTGACATACAACGTCTGGTAAGATGATCTATCTTATGATAACTCCTCTCGTCCCAGGGCACTACTCCCTGGATGGACAGTTTCACCTCTCTCTAATTTGGCTGAAGTTCTCCATTGCCATAAAATAGGAACAGTGAAACCCTCCTACTGTGAAATGTCTTTTTCTTGTCTGAAAACTCTCCCATCAATATAAGCAGGGTTTTCTTTATAACAGGGAGAGGGTAAAAGTGCTTTTCTTCCTCATCCCAGTAGCAATAGTAGGAACTCAATTCACTCTTTGTAGATAATATGGCACTGATAGGTTTGTGGGGAAAGAAGACCTTATCTTAATCTGTAGTAGGAAACAGCTGCAGTTATGTTGTTCCATTTCCTTTGCATTCTCTATTGGTAGCCACTGTAGAAATATTAACAGCCTCTCTTCTCCCACGCTCCTTGCTGCTTAGTTGTGCTTTCTTTTTTCTTCCTCCCATTTGCCTCTTCTCTCTGGGAACAGAGGAGGAAAGGGAGGTGAAATACAGCATTCCACACTGAGCTGGTAAGTGGTGATTGCGTCACTTCAAGAAGATTATCAGGATGGCACCAATTTGTAGCAAAGAGAAACTTGGACTCAATGGAGTAACAGTGCACTGAAATGCAATCAAGTGGGGCTTTCATTCCATCTCATTATGAATAGAATTTCAGTACAAGTGACTCGCTCTGTGTATAGCTCCTGCTAGATTTCTTTACTGCCATTACCGTGTCAGAGAGGCTGGGGCAAACAATGTCATTTTCTGTGTAATGTCACTAGCTGGCTGGCTATGTAAATCTAGTTTCATTTCATATTGTTTGTTTCCAAGAGGGGGCTCTCTGTGAACTTAGGAAAGATTCTTCTTTTTCCTGTCAACACATCTCTGATCCTCTTATTGACATTGAACTTGCAGCTTAGGTTTCTGTGGGCTAGTAATGTGTTACAAAACAGCAGACTCACTAAAAAGTTGGGTTTTACCCCTAGAAATTGAACCAGAAGATGCTATTACGAGGTCAGAAATTCACCAGCACAATCTCCACAGCTGCCTCTTACATATCAACAATGCTTTGTGTGTAGAATGTTCTCTACCCTACCAGGCCTAAGGAGGGGACTGCTCTTGCATCTAAAGTACACCTGCTTTGGGATAGGCCCCTGATAATTTTATAGGCCATTGTCAATTACATTTTATAGGCCATTGTCAATTAGGTTTCAGTGGTGTGGGAATGTCTCCCTGGAGAGTGCTAAGAAGGATTGTGCAAGGCTGATGCTGCTATCATTTAGCCTGATTGTCAGATTTACGTCTGGTAGCTTCAAATGACAAATCAACTGCTAGATGTAAAATCTGCATTTTAACAACTGATCATCTTCTAGCATAACACTGCAGTGATATTCTCTGATATTCGCAACCCGTGCGTTGCAGTACAGCATCACTAATGATCTTCAGCAATTATGATTTCAATAATAAAGCACTAACAAATTATCATAACTTTTGAGACATTACAGTAATGCTCTGAAACATTGCCATCTAGTGGCCATTTTTTTAAAAAAAGCAAAGTCATCTTAATATAGTAGTTCTTTCCTCTAACACTATTTAGGGAATACATAACAATAACACTATGCTCACAACATAATTTAATTTAAAATAATGTATAAATGAAGTCTTCTGCCTTTGTTTTACAACCTACAAGAATGAATGATAGTAAACTTCACATGGTTGTTTGCACTGTACTGTTGCCATGTTGGCCCAGGATATATGAGAGACGAGATAGGGGAGGTAATGTCTTTTATTGGACCAACTTCTGTTGGTGGAAAGGACAACCTTTCAGGCTTCACAGAGCTTTTCTTCAGGTTTGGAGAGGGCAACCAGAGTGTCTAAGCTAAATACAAGTTGGGACAGATTGTTAAGCATAAGGGGTTCACATATGCTGTAGGCTATCACTTAAAATGAAGTGGGCAATTAAACGTTAGCAGGCAACAGGGTGTGTTGCAAATTGTTGAAATGGGCCATAAAACTAGTATCTCTGGCTTTTAGTGGCCAGCACAGTTATGCATTTAAGTTCCCAGACTTATCTTATAAATGTGCTGTGCAGGTTTCCTTTGGGGATGAGGACTTAGAGGTCAGGTATGGAGTGATCACTTTGTGAAAGTCTTCACCCATGGATGATGGGGTGCTTTTGTTTTTTTTATCACTTTTCTGTGTGTGAGCTCATTCAAGAGGGTAATGATTGGTTTCACACACATAGCTGTTGTAATAAAATATATTGCCTCATCTATCTTGACTCTCTCAGTAAAGTTTACATACAGTTACTGTGAGGGCATTACAGTAGTTTAGCTCTAGAATGAGTTAAAATAGCTATGCAATATAGTGTGGGGGGTGTCAGAGAGCCCGCTGCTCAGTGGTTTTATCTTAAAACTGATGCAGGCATGCAACTTATGCAGGCACTTATTGTGTAGCAAATGATAAGATTTGTGCCTTTTTTTCTAAAATAAATAAATAAATAAAACCCGTGATGGAACCTTATAGTGAAATAACTCACTACATCTAGAACTCAAACAGAAGTTATGGGCTTGAGGCAGAAATTACAGAGTGAGGTTCTATGACCCGTATTATGCTGGAGGTGAGACTCCCAGTGGTCCCTTCATGCCTTAAAATCTACATATCTATTAACTTCTCCCCTCAAATTGTCAACATAAAGAGTTTTACTATAGCAGGAGAAAGACGAGTAAAATATTCCTGTTCCTTCTCTGTGGATGTGATGCAAGCTGTTTCTACCTCCTGAAAATGCAAGGGATTCTAGCAATTGTGAAGGTGTCAAGAAAACCATATATTTTTTTAATCCCAGCAGGTAGCTGCTGTAATAAGATTGTTATGCATTATATGCTCTCATAATGAGGGGTATATAAGAGATCTGAAAGTTTTTTGCAATGCACTGCAGCAATTCACTCTACTTCATTCTAAGCAGTGTTTCACTATAACTGAATGCTGTATCTGGATTCTACTGGAGATATATACAATACCACCACAGCACAGGGATATTTTTGCTAATGGGGCCCAAGGTGAAACTCTGTAGAGGTGGGGAAAGGGCAATCTAGATAGAAGGCCTTTGGCTGTGGGACATACTTACCAATCTTGAAGATCAGTTTGTCTTACCTTTTTTAGAGCATAATGGAGGACACTTCCTCTCTTGATAAAGTAATCTACAAAACTATCAAATGAGATTTCCCTTTTCTTAAATATATTTTTCTCCTTTGATGATCCTTAAAAATATGTCCTGACATAGTGAGGGGCAGCTAAGGTGGTCCATGTTCGGACCATGATGTTTCTGCTACTATTAATTGTTCTACTGGCACCTAGATTTCATAGTATTTTATGAATTCATGGGTGCACTAGAAATAGATTAGTTCAAATGAAGAGCCTAAATGGAAAAGCAGCCAGTTTGTGGGTAGACAGTTGTAACCAATCATTGCACAGCGCAGTGTGCAACAGAAGGGGAGGGGAAATGTTGGCCAAGAACATTATGGAATTTGCTGTTTTGAGGCTGGTGTTCTGATGAGAGTTTGGTTTCATAAGTGATTTACAGATTGCTGAAAAGATTCAAAAATGTGTCCTATATGGACACTGATACAAATAATTTCATAGAAAAATAATAGCATCTTATATTGTGTTGGAAGCTATTGTTTGGGGGCTGCCTAAAGTGTTATAAATCAGTATAGAAACTTTAGAAGGAATTTGTTTGAGAAAGTATTGAACGTTTGGAAAAATATATTTAAATAAAAACATCTGAGTTAAATATGTCATTCAATCAAGAATGCAAGTGAGTTAAGTTTGACTGGGTTCAAGAGGCCTGACATACGGATGGCTGATTTCAGGCTGTTGAATAGCTATAAATTCCCTGATCTAGAATCTCCAAAAGTCTAATATCACAGAATCAAGGAAAGTTGAAATCTTTCCTTGACTGTGTATGTGGCAAGTATACATCATGGCTTTTTTTGGGTGAGTTAATGTTCAGTTTTTTAAATGAATTTATTTTGTAAATTTAATATAGGTTAATAAGAAGTAATACAAATTACCATAATTCAGTATTAGCTGAACATGGTAAGATGTATTCTTTGTTCTGTACAACATGTAAGGGGTTATATAAACCATTTCCGTTTTTAAGTAATAAAGTAAAAAAAAATATGTTAATGGCAAATTAAGTTTGGAAATACAAATATGCAGGAGATGAAAGTTATAGTTCCAATGTACTAAAATATTAAAGATTTTCCTAATGGAATAACACCGCCCTGTCCTGATCATTCCAAAAATACATTTGAGTGAAATCCTGTCCATTTTGAAGTTAATGGGAGTTTTGCCATCAATTTCATTCATTTGAAATATCTGTTTTGGTGCAAGCAGAGTAGGAAGTCACCATATTCAATAACTTACTAAAGATGTGAGAGTTTGTATTCTCAATCTGTGTTGAACAGTGTGCAAAACAAAATACTATTTTGCTCTCCTCATATCTGTTACGGCAATGGAATTGTTTGTCTGAACAATACCATACTTATGGTTACAATGACATATTATCAGAGCAGCAAGGAGAAGAAGATGAAGACAGACTGTGCATTCCAAATACATATATTCTGTGTATACTGTCTGAATTTGTCCATTATATTAGTGAAATTTATTGTGTGGCTAGAATATAAAGACTATAAACCAAAAAAAAAAAAAAAGGTACAGTTTGAGGATTTTGGGGCAGTTATTTTGAGAGAATTTTTTTCTTTTGCTAATGTCCAGATTAGACAAAAGCAATGCAATAGACCTTATTGTATGGCGATCTTTTATATATCTTTTCCTTTTGTGTGCTTAAAGTTAGTGTTCTATTGGTCAGAATAGTGGCAACATAAAAATTGCTATTTCCTACTTTGTTTACCATGTATATTCTGAGTCATATCTGCTGACTTTAGTAAGAAAAATATTTTTACTACTTCTCTTAGCAATGCGGAACCAATATAGCTGCGAGACAGTGAACTCTGGATTCTATTCTGACTCAGACATTATCATTAGAATTAACTAAATTCCATGAACAGAAATTTTCATTAATGTTGAGACATTAGGCAGAAAGAGCCCAGCTTGACATTCCCAGATTCCAGGTTGAGTTTGTAAGATGGCAATTAAAATACAAACCTAATGCAACGTTGTTAATGGAGGATATTTGTAGCCTATTCTGCCATTCCTTGGCCTAAGTGAGATTTTGTGCCAGGAGTGCCAGATTGGGTCCTCTTTTTGGAAAGACCATAAACATGGAACACTTTAATGTTATCCTGAGAGAGTCATTTTTGCAGGGTATGAACACACTTTAAATCCCATTAATGTTTGTGGAAGATTGACATGTTGTCAATAGATTGAATACAGAATACAAATACTCTGGCTGAAATCATGGTCCCATTGAAGTCAGTGGAGTTTTGCCATTGTCTTCAATGAGACCAGCATTTCATCCTCTTTGCAGTGTCCAGCTACACTGTAGTGTTGGGGTATGTTTAAAGAGTTCCAAAGGTCAGCAAGAGAGCCAGATATGTCTTTATATTTTTCTGTGTACTGGCTGAGTCTCTTTTGTTTGGATCCAATATGATAATCCGCTAGAGATCCTGATGATTTATGGGAGACAAGGCTGCTTGTCACTAAAAAGGAGGCCTGCAATGTGTGTGGTTTTTCCTTGTCAAAGTTGTTACAAATAGGTTGGTGCTCCCTGTTCTTCTACCTGTCTCACTTTTTTCTGTCATCCTCAATGGCAGCAGCTGCTCGAGCAGGAATGTCAACACAAATGTTGCTTGCTATTCTGTCTCTTGTTCCCATTCAGTTTTCTATGCAGCCATGCTGATCTCATTTTCTTTTCTCTTGTGTGGATCTTTTTTGTCGCCCTCTCTGGGCAAATGAAGATGCAACGCAGTGGGGCTCACTTAATGGAGATCCAGACAATGCTGTTTCCTAAACCTGATCATGTTTCTGCATAGCTTGGACTGTTATTTCATTCATACAGGTCCAAATCCTGGGTTTCTTAACCAGTCCTTACTCAGTTAATCTGGAATTCAATACCATGTTGCTTGAAGGATCTAAAATTTTGGCCAAAAGGAAATGGGCTTTTCCAGTGTTTTTTAAGACAAACTTTTTGATGGCATCTCTGGGTATGTTTGTTTGTTTTTTGGTTTTTTTTTTTTTTGGCTGTGTTATTCTCTAGAAAATTATAATTTCTTATAGTTGCCAGCCTCCCTTGTAATTTTCTGCTACCCAACCCTTCTTGCTACCTCCCTCCTTGGAAGCTCACCAATGTCTGTCCTCTTTCCAAGGATGTACTGTAATTGGACTTTATTCATTCAATCAGTTCTAAGCAACTAACCTTGTTTGTGTAAAGGTTTTGTGGCTGTTGTGTGATTGCTAATGACATGTTTTGGCAATGCCTCTAATCTTTGTGAAAATAAAATTTACCATGAAAAAAATATTTTAAAACATACTTTCTTGTTATAGCCAATTGAATTCCAGCTCAGATGTGTACCTTTATTGTTAACACAGGTGATCATCTGTAAGGTGGTGCAGCCTGCATTCCATCTAGCCTACAAAGCAGCTGTTGCATTCCCCTCTCTGCACTTTATGGAGCTCTGTACATTTCTGATGTGTACTGTGGGAGCTGTCCCTATGTTCCTTAGTGAGGATAGGGACTACACAAGATATCCCTTCCACCCCCACATTCACCTTTGTAAGGATCTGTCATAGTCTGGACCACTGGGGTTTTTTGAACCACATTGTAAAATTCTAAGAACATAAGAATGGCCATACTGGGCCAGACCAATCTAGCTCAGTATCCCATTTTCCAGCAGTGGCTGGTGCCAGATGCTTCAGAGGGAGTGAACAGAACAGGACAATTTGTCGAGTGATCTATCCTCTGTTGTCCAGTCCCATCAATAACAGGAATATAAAATTACACAGGTAATTAAACAGAAACTTATAGTAAGAGTATATTTTCCTAACATGCTCTAGGACTTTTCTGTCAGGGAATTGGTTGATGTATAAAGCCATTCACAAATATTTAATTTCTGCATGTTCTTTATGACTTTATTTACTATAGTTTATACCTGGATATTAAGAGACCTAATTAAAATTAATGGGACTTAAATTCTCATTTATGCTAACGTCCATTTACGCTGCTACAGGGATGTTAAGGGGCTTTACTGTAAAATGAGAATCAGGGGTCAGTCATCTTTTTCTTGCAAAATTTAACTCACTCCTCCATGATGTAAATATCTGAAGCATTAGCCTTTGGAAGCAACACTATAGGTCAGAACTCAAAGTTGGAAGACTTGTGTTGTACTTTAGCAATTGAATTGCAATTTAGTGTTGTCCCGAGCTCATGGCTAGTGCATAAGGAGTATGTGGTAAAATGTTACCGAGCAATGCAGATCATTAGCCTGATCAAACCTCATATTAACCACTTCTCTTTCTCCATTCTGTCTTTCTTTTACTGTTTATTTCATTTTCTTTAATTGTTGTCCCCTTTATTTTTCTTGGCCAAATGAAATAAGGAGAAATGTTGGGCCAAAGTTTGCTCTTGGGCAATCCTTCACAACTCCCACTATTTTAGCTCTGAACCTTGCAATCAGATATGGCAGCATGGATTCCATCTTCCATGTGGGATGCTAGCAGATCTGATTGCAGAGTTGGGTCCTTAAATTCAAATGCATCTTAGGGCAAAAATTGGCATATTTGAGTTTTAAATGTGAAGAAGTGCTGATGGTCAGATTGTGATCTCTTTGAGGACTTCCGGGACTATCTAAATAGGGTAGCCTTCACAAGTTTTTAAAGTGCCTATGAGTAGGTCACCATTTGGGGAATATAATTTAACCAATATCAGGGGGATCCAAAACCTTATGGGATTTTGGGTAAGCAGGAGAGTGACATATGATAAAACCACTCTCAGTGACATGGCAGGCCTTTCATTAAACCTGGAGTTGTCTATTGTGCTTGCTAGAACTAGACCTTTCCATGCTGGCCCATATTTTATAAAAATGTACCTTTATTACTGTTCAGTTGATTCAGGCTGTGTGGAAAAATATACAGCAGATTGCACTGTTTAAAAACCTGCTTTAATAGACCCAGTAAGATAACACTTTAAGTTCCAAACCAGTAGATACAAAAGCATAGCAAATGATCCTGGAATTCCTTCACAGATAAATGATACTGGTGATATAGTAAGTTGTTATTATTAGTTTTATGATAAGTATAATTATGGACAATGATCTGCTCTTGAAACTAGCTCTTTCTTTACTGTATGGTGTCTCTTGTTGTACAGAGGAATTTGAAAAGACTCTCCTACAGGCAGCAGAAATATAAGAGGGGAAGGGTTCACGTTCTTTATGAAACAGAAATTCTTAAGACATATGCTAAAATAGGGGGAATGGTTTGATTTTATTTAGAATTGCTGATTGGGGAAAAAATTACACCCCAAAACTAATGGGTTTGCATTTTCTTTTAGGAGCGTCTCCTGATGAGTCTTTTGCCCAGGAACGTTGCCATGGAAATGAAGGAAGACTTCCTGAAGCCACCTGAAAGGATTTTTCACAAGATTTACATTCAGAGGCATGACAATGTTAGGTAGGAGTGACACCAGCTCATGAAATAATGTAAAGCAGATAACATGTAGTGCAAATAGAGTGACACGCAGCGACTTTGAGATCTTACAGCACAAGAAAGCAAGCCCAATGGAGATGCGTTGTGTTGGTTTGCGGGAGGTTGGGATGGCTGAGTGGTAACATGCCTATAGAGACTGTAGATAACAATTTTGAGTTGATAAATAATTTAGAGTAGTTATGCTAGGAGGAACCAAAATTTGTATGACCTAGTAGTCATCCGATACAGTCCATTATATTTGTGGTGGATACAAATATTTATTTTGTGTGATAGTAACAGACTATATTTCCCTACAAACAGGAAGCATTGGTTGTTTGTTTGTGCAATAGCTCATTTATCCGGACAATGGGAAGGAAGTAAATGTCGATGCAGTGCATCCACTTGTCATCCTAGGAAAATGTATATCAGTCCCCATCACTTGAGCATTCAGCCTCACAGATGATTGACTGAGGCACCCCTCTCATGTTAAGTAGCATGCTGTTCCATGAGCACGCCCTCTGAAATCAATTGTTGTTATCTCAGTCTTGCTATTCTTCTCAATCCCACTCCCTCCCTTCTCCTCTCGAATGACCTGGTCCTGAATAATGAAAACAGAGAAATTACTTTCACTGAAATTTGTACTCTGTTACTAGTCTGTTTCACTTTGTTTCCTCTGCACAAGCACAATGCTGCAGGGTTTGGGTTTACCTCAGAAAAATATTTGGCTTCCAACCACTTCTGCGGGAAAGTCCAAATTAAAAAACCTTTTTACTCAGGTCAGGAAGTTAACATTTATAGTATTACCAACTGTCATGATTTTAGTGCAGGTCTCATGGTAGATTTTGGTTTTCTTAAAGCCTCAGTTCCTGGAATCCTGTAATTACATGAGAACCTCAGCTTTTCCTTTTTATTTTTAAATGAGTTTCTCAAAGTTTCAGAGAAAAGCTTGAAAATATGACCCAAGTGCTTCCTACAGGCTCAGAAATCAAAAGGCAGGTAAGATTTAAGCCAGTCTCATTATTTTTTGGGTCCTGGCTCATGATTTTTGAATGCTTAGGGTTGGTAATCCTGCATTTATATTAATCTTGGATTTCGCAAAACCCAAGCTGAGAGTTTCAAAAAATAGGTGCCTGTAGCTAGGCACTTAGGAAGAGATTTTCAAAGGTCCTAAGCAATTTAGGAGCACAAGTCCCATTCAAAGTAAATGGGACTTGGGCTCTTAAATCACTTCATACACATTTTGAAAATTCCTCCCTTAAATAAGAACTACCTACTTTTGAAAATCAAGTCATTTCTTTAGGTACAAGAATGGATTTAGGAACCTAACTTTAGATCCCTATTTTTTAAAAATCTTGCCCCCTCCCTTTATTTGTCATGGCTAGCACTAACATGCCACCCTCCCCATCATCTTTCAACTCATAATAGTTTACAGATGGCCGACAAATGATGAAGTAATAATGATGGGAGCTT
Organism: Lepidochelys olivacea; assembly: GCF_965140295.1. Lineage (NCBI taxonomy): Eukaryota > Metazoa > Chordata > Testudines > Cheloniidae > Lepidochelys > Lepidochelys olivacea. The sequence goes on along the minus strand of NC_140412.1, from coordinate 171,294,142 downwards.
GGAGAACTGATTGAAGAAAACACCTTCTAAGCCAGATAGATTGTATGACATTCCTATGCTGTCACTGTGGCAGAGTCTCAGGAGACATTCTCTTCCTCAGACATACCATCAGCAAGTCCTTGTCCAGCAGAACCAGTCATGTTGGGCTCTGTAGTGCACCCTTTTTATCTTTTTTGAAGAGCTGAGTTTCTCTATCTACAAGCTTTCAGTCTACTTTGCTGCAACAATCTACCCGAGCTGAGTGGGTGACACTTGGAATCAGTGTCACCAGGATATTTTCAATGCAGTACCATCTTGGTGGATTTTGTACAATTTTGTTCAGTGATATCTTCAATGTTGAGGTAATTATAGCCAGTTAGCTGGGAGGTGGACCTGCACTTCTTGGCATGTGAAGATGAACGAGAAAGCTTGGGGCTAATTATTGAGACCTGTTAATGTTTTCCTTAGTGAAAGTGTATGATTGTCATAACTGTTCATCACCGGGGATTGAATTTGGGACCTCCAGTGCTTAAGAAATGTGAGCCTCTATCAGACTATCCTTCGCATTCACTAGCGAGGGATGCATCCTATTCACTGAACAGTGAGTTATTAAAATGTGGTGCAGGCTACCACTCTTTACCCTAATGTTTTCAAGGAAGGTTATTGAGAAAGTGAAGTGAGGACAGTACATGTCACATATCTTGAGTTCTTGGGTGTCCTTGACCCACTCTGGTCTGGATTTGGCCACCGTCGTGGAGCAAGCTGGAAATGTTAACCATGTGCCTCTTAGCTTATTCCAAAATGTTTTTCCAGCATGTTTCTCAGTGAGTTTTGTCTCCCTGTATTCTCATCTGTTCACAGATGAATCTCTCCAGCTGTAAGTCACTTCAAGCTTCCTTCTTAATACTGTAGGGGTTTATTCTCGCTCAGCAGTTCAAAGCATTAAACTCCCCTTAACATCAATGGAAACCTCGTGTGTGTAGTGGGGGCTAGATTAAAACTTTAAACTACATTTGCTTTTAACTTGATGCTGCTCCATAAACCTCAATGGATCACTTTTAAACCTTTCGCCCTGTCAAAGAACAAACTACCTTCTTCCTTAAGTCTGACACCATTACATTCTTAAATTGCGACTGTAGGGATATCAGTAAATCCTGCCCTCCCAGAAACTTACAAGCATTTTTGCAATTTCAGTAATTTTGTAGTGAATTATTTTACAAGTGATGATTCCAAAATGAAAATAAAATTAATAAATTTTAGAAAAGAAATTTTAAAAGTTTATTCAAAGGAATTTTCACTTGGTCTTACAATGCAATAAATCTGTCATTAATTATCATATCAACTAAATAGTAATTTACACTTATAGTATCCAGCACATTGCATTCAAGGATGTCACAAACGCTCAGCCACGAACATAAAATAATTAAGGCTCTTAACACTTCTGTGAGTAACAAGGATAAATAAAGTCTTGTTTTAACCGTTTTACTGATGAATAGCCTGAGGCAGAAAGATTAAGTGCCTTCACCTAGCCAAGTGTAGGGCTAGTTATAATACCCAGGAATCTTGACTCCCCTTCTCTCATAGGAAAACTCCACAGAGAAGGTTAGACTAGACAGGAAGACAAAGTCACAAGCTCTTACCTAGTGGGGAAAAATCAAGGTAAACTCCTTGGGAAGGAGCTGTTGTTATGACTACTATATGTGAAGTGCCACCAGTAATGAGATGGAGATTGTGAGGTTGATACGCCGATCACCCTGCTTTTAACTTCAGTCACATAAATGGAGATACTCCAGTATAAGAAAGAGCAGAATCAGGCTCTTGTTCATGCAGTGCTGTGCTAACTGTTGGTGCTAAATAAATTACCTTAGAATGTTAGTATTGATTATGATTTAAAGTGTTCTTTAGTCCTTATCAGTGCTGCATTTCTTCTCCTATCATATTCATATTTTTACAGATTTTTTTTTCTTTGAAGACAGCTTATTTTCTGTCTATATCACTCTAGCTGTATCATTCTGAATTTAAATGGTTAAATGGCTTCTCAGCTAGTTACTTATAGCCATTGTTTTTTCCCATCATAATCACAGCCACAGCAGTGATACACTATTCTTGCTTGCTTTCTTATAACTGAAGTACATGGCTGTTTATAGCATAGTATCTTTTTATATTATTTACAATTAAAAAAACCAGTATGTTAAGAACTGCTTTACATTTTTTACCTATATCATGAGAAGTTACTGTAAAGCCATAAACAGCATGAAAACTCTGGGTCTGAGCTCTTGTTTCCTATCAAAAGAGAAGGATCAATGAGCCTAAGATTGACCACAGACTTAGAAGCCAAATAATTGCACAAGAAAATATTATGTTATGGTAGGCTTCTGTGTGTGTATTTATTTATATGTGCGGGTGGCGGGAGGGAAGAAATCTTTCCAAGGCAAACTTTCATTATGTCTAGGATGTGGACCGAGATACATAAAAAATCGTGATTAAAAACAGAAAACATTGATCTTTGGAAGCTTTCCAGGGAAGAAGTCAAATGTACTTTTCATAATCTGATGGGAGTCAATATTGTGCAAATGAAATCTGTACTCTTCTAGGTAGCTCTGTTTCCTCTTCCTATATGTTGTGTGTAATAATTAGTAGTTATCTAATGGATGGACCTCGACTTCAGAGAGACAACAATTGTGTCAGTTATCAAGAAAGCAACAGAACTGTTTGCTTGCTTGTGTTTTGTTTTTAATGGGGCTGTTCGATATAACAATAGGAACAGTTGCAAATGCCCTGCGTTACCTGAAAAAAGTTCTTCGTAGAATAAATGGATGAAAGCAGAAAAGAAAGGTGTGGTTACATTTGTGTGTCTGACATGATCACGGCATCAAGAAAGATGTGGAAAAGGCATTGGAGGAGGGATGGTTTTGAAAAGCAGGTTTAGAGTAGTACAAAGAGGGTGGATCAGGGCAGAAGATTGGTCTTTGCCTTAGTTTTCTGTGAAATGGGGATAATAATGCTTTCTACCACTTTTTGTCTGCTTTATCTATTTAGATCATGCACTCTTCAGGGCAGAAACCATCTCTTACTATATATATGTACAGTGCCTAACACAATGGGACTCCAATCATGATTGGAGTGGCTAGGTACTGCTTTTAAGACTAATAAAAATAACATAATCTGCTCATCTGCACAGTGTATATGGGGCCTGCCTGTTCCTCTACTTGCAATTAGCTTTTCCCACTCATAATCAGGTGCTAATAAAGATATTTTAATATATGCAACTTACAGAAAAGTGGCCAGTTTAGAATGTAACAGACAAGTACTCACTCTGCTCTGTGAATCAGATTCCTCAAGCTATAAATGGATAATGAGCATTCAGAATACTCTGAATTTTCTAGTTTCTACTATGGTAGTTTAGTTTAGCCTAATGTTAATAAGGGACAAGTAATAAACTAAATGCAGGCAACAATAGACAATGAAATTGAAAATATTGATCTCTTACAAACTGAGCACCTGATCCAAAGCCCATTCACTGTCTTCAGCAGGCTTTGGGTCAGGCCCTATGGGTTCAGTTCTTTTGACATTTACTTGTGAAAGTAGTCCCACTGAAAATCTCTAGGATTATTCCTGTAAATGCTTGCCACCATGTTGGACATTCAAGGCCTAAATAGAGGCTACTATTCTTAACAAACAGTAAATTTCCTAGATTAATAGTGGCATCTTCATTCCCAAGGAAGATCAGACCAGAAATACCTGTCTCATTAAAAATCAGATGTTTATGAAATGTCAAGATGACTTTAAAAATTCCCTTAATTTACCCTGTAGCGAGGTTTCAAAGCTTGTGCTCTGTGATGCTTCTGAGGCAGATGGTTCGTTGTGAATTGATTTTAAGGAAATTTCTAAAAACATAAAGAATACATTTTCTCCGACAACCCCAAGTTCATAGCTTATGCTCTAATAAATTGGTTAGTCTCTAAGGTGCCACAAGTCCTCCTTTTCTTTTTGCGAATACAGACTAACACGGCTGCTACTCTGAAACAGCCTACTGTAGATCTTAGTGACTTAGAATGTGTCTATACTGGAGCTGGGAGGAGTGATTCCCAGCTCACACAGACATACTCACGCCAGCTGTGCTTGAGCTAACATGCTAAAAATAGCAGCATAACCTGGGCAGCACGGGTGGCAGCTCAGGCTAGCTCCTGGAGTATGTAGCCACCCAGAGCCCCTGGGTACGTACTTTGGTGGCTAGAGCAACCTGCTACCTGCGCTATCCTGGTTACGCTTCTATTTTTAGAACGAGCACAGGGTCATCTATGCAAGTTATGGATCACACCTCCCAGCTCAAATGTAGGTGTACCCGCAGAAACAGTTTTATTTATCAAACTGTTATAGATTCCTTCCTGTGACAGTATGTTATACTAGAAAATCCTTCTTATTGTATGTTGACTGAAGGCGACCTAAAGGCTCAGTTAGCAATCCTTACTCCCATTGCTGAGCACTTACTGAGTAGTTCCAGTGAAGTCAACAGGACTTTTCATATGAATAAGGTATTGCATGAACACGGTGAAAAAGTGAACATTCGTCATCTGTAGTATTTAAATTTGCTATGGTATTTGCAGTATTTTCCTTCCAAAACCGAGGATGTTATGTAAAGAGTGGGATACGGTGGTGAACCCTTCTAATGGCATTCGCTGTAGGGAAGCAGCCTAGATCTGCTATGCTATGCAGCAGGATTTTGAGGCACGCTTTTAGCAGGTGTTGGAACCCAGCAGAAAGCTGCTGAAGGTCTGCTGACTCATTGTGGCAGGTGCAGCTCATTAATGCTATCCAGGCTATAAGGGCAGCAGGAGGGAGCTAAGGCAGAAAAGATCCTCGAGGGATGGCTTAGGCGTTCTTTTTGAGTGAACAACAAAGCCAAACCTCGGGCAGGGAGTTCATTTGGATGCTAATTCAGGGTCGCTGTGCCCTGTTGAGGACCAGGTAGGGACTTGGACAATTCACATATTAGTTGCACTGCAGATAATTAGAATGTCACAACATAGCAGCTCTCGTGCAGAGGTGGGCAAACTATGGCCCGCCGGCCACATCCGGCCCATGGGACCGTCCTGCCCAACCCCTGAGCTCCCCGCCGGGGAAGCTAGCCCCCAGCCCCTCCCCTGCTGTTCCTCTGCAGCCTCACGGGCAGCGTGGCTTGCGCCCGCCCACCTCCCAGGCTTTCCAATAAGCCTGTCCTGCCACTCTGAGCGGCATGGTAAGGGGGCGGGGGGTGGGGGGGTTGAATAAGGAACAGAAGGTCCCGGGGGATGGAGGTTTGGGGGGGGCAATCAGGAGACAGGGAGCAGGGGGGGTCCCAGGAGGGGGGAACAGGGAGTGGGGGGGTTAGATAGGGGGTGGGGTCCTAGGGGGGAGCTAGGGATGGGGGTCCTGGGAGGGGGCGGTCAGGGGACAAGGAGTGGGGTGGGGGGTTGGATGGGTCAGGGGGCCTGTCGGGGCGGGGGTGTGGATAGGGGTCGGGCCAATCAGGGGACAGGGAGCAGGGTGGGTTGGATAGGGGATGGGGTCCCGGGGGGCGGTTAGGGGCGGGGGGTCCTGGGAGGGGCCGGTCAGGGACAAGGAGCAGGGAGGTTGGATGGGTTGGGGGTTCTGAGGGGGGCAGTCAGGGGGTGGGGACCAGGCTGTTTGCGGAGGCACAGCCTTCCCTACCCGGCCCTGCATACCGTTTCGCACCCCGATGTGGCCCTCGGGCCAAAAAGTTTGCCCACCCGTGCTCTAGTGTATTATTTTCTTGTAATTACTCTGTTTAACAACTGTATAAATCCTGTAGCTACACAAAGCATATAATCCTCTCATGTTCTTACAGTAGGGATGCATTTTTCCTCCTCCTTTCGATGATCTTTCCATTCCAACAAATTGGGAAGGACATCATGAAAAGCAGTGTGTTTATCACACAAAATGGAATTGTTTTATTATTTATTAGTTGTATTACTGTAGTGCATATGAGCCCCAGTCAAGGACCAGGACCCCACGTCATGGACCAGGACCCCACTGCACCAAGTCATTTACAAACATGTAACAAAAACATGATCTGTGCCCCCAGGAGCTTACAACCTAAATATAATACTAAAGATAATGGATCAATACTGACGGATGAGGAGTACATGGAACCAGTGAAACATCTTGCTGATCATTACTAACTTTATGGTATTAAATATTTTTGAACTGGAAAATGAGTCTTCATTCCGCTTTTGTGTGTGTTAAATACTTTTTTTTTTTTTTTGCCTAAGTTGAATATTGGGCCTAAATGCACCCTACTCTTTGCACAACAACAAACCATGGAATGAGCGAGGCTGCAATACAGCAGAGGCCTGGGATTTGGAAGACCCCTACTTCATTCACTGCATCCTGTCTATCCTCTGTGCTGAGGACTCAGTTTTGCTATCACTTATTCAGAATAAATCCATGCCTAAATAATAAATAATATGATTTATAGAATGAATAATATGATTTACAGAATAAATCTATAGCTTGCTATAGGTTTTCGCTGTGGTAATGGAAAAATATAATGTAATCCAACATAAGGCACAGATCCACAGGACCTCTGTCTTATTCACTGTGTGTTGTCCAAGCTATACATGGAATGAGGCAGGTATCCTGCAGTTATTTGAAATCATATAATTAGACTGTATTGTTGGGCATATGCACAAGAGGGCAGAGTTAGTTTTGGATCCAATTTTGACTTGACATTTTCACTGCCTTTTTACTCAGAACAGCCATTTTTGAACATTATAAATTTGTAATAAAGATTTGTGATTAATACTCAATTGTGTATAATCGGAACATTACAATTAAAATGTTCAAGAACTTGCAGTTATTAAAAACAACCAAACCCCCTAAACCTTAAATCGAAATGACCATAAGGTAAGATAACATATAAAAGATTTTGTTAACTTTAAAAAATGTCTACATTCAATTAACAGTATTGATATATAGAACTTCAGCTTTCAGATTTCACAAACAAATGTAACTGTGACCTACAACATACACTTCAGAACTCTCTTAACATACGACTATTTATATATTTTACATAGTTAGTTATGCATAAACTAGTGATGTATGAAATGAAAGTGTTTGCAAGTATGTGTTATGGGTCACTTTATACATCCCCAATTTGGCCTGTTGGTAATAACTGAAAACCCTATGGACCAAATGGTGAAATATGAGGATCAACATATATGCCAAATAAATGTTCCTTTTAACTGAATGTATTTGTTGTATAACTCGTGTCGATTCTGTAAAATAACCCTCTCTTAAACACACCGCAAATAAATGAGCACCTTTACTGTAGGCCATGGTTAAATAATTAAGAGTTCTAGATGTGATTGCCTACAACATACCTGTTCTTAACAGTAACTGTAGGTCACCTACTATATTTAACTTTTAAGTATTTGAGCATCTACATTCTTTCCATTAAAACATTAGGCATTCTGTATTGCGTATGTGTTTGCCCCGAGTGCTGATTTGAAAATTTCTTGATGAGCAAATATTTGTGTTTTACTGTCTTATGTTTTGAAAGATTTAAAGAAGTTTCCAGATTTGAAAAACAACCAACCATAAATTTCTAAAGCGAACATTTTCTAAAATAGTAGCCACTAGTTTTGGGTGCCCAGCGTGAGGCATCTCATGAGACATTTGGCTGTCTCATGTTGAGCAGCCAAAATCAGTGACCACTGCTGAAAATTTGGCTGCATCAGAATAGGAAAACACAGAGAGCAATACATCAGGCATAAACAGAAAAACTCATCACATGCTTATGTAGATCCTGGGAACTTCTGGCGTGACAGAGAAACCAAATAGAATTTCTAATAGAATAGTAAAATAATTCATGAAAGAAAATACCAGTGATGTCTCATTGAATATAATTGAAGTCTGATAACTAGGCGGTACAGTGGATTGTAACAGTCCCTGCTTTTTACCCTTGGGTAGCTGAATTCCAGTGTGTGTTTCAGTCAATTTCTTGAAATCTTTAATGCACATCCTGAGTGTATTTCAAAAACTTCAGGGAATTTAGTATGATGATTTGGCATTGGCTGACTGATTTCATGAAAGACAGATCCAGGTCTGTCAAGCAAGGATGTTATAGGTCCAAAATGAAGTACATTGGCAGAGCTTTGTGGGTAAATCTGAAGAGCACTTACTGGCACTACCATATTTATTTCTATTCTATTTAAGTCTTTCACTGTGCCATCTCCATGGCATCTCATGGTTAGAATACTGTAGACAGAAGGCACTAGAGATTAATCTAAGTGTACATATTTTATATTTTAAAAGTCTTTACTATGATGTAAATTATCAAATTCCATAGTGTAGTATGCTTAAACAATGCTCTAAGAAAACATGTTCTAGGAAGTAAAGAGGAGTTGCTCTAAGGATATGCATGACAGCACACACATGCTTGTAAACCTGTATTAAGGTTTGGAACTGTTGAAATTTAGAAGGCTCAGCCCTGGTCTACACTAGGACTTTAGGTCGAATTTAGGAGCGTTAAATCGATGTAAACCTGCACCTGTCCACACGATGAAGCCCTTTTTTTCAACTTAAAGGGCTCTTAAAATCGATTTCCTTACTCCACCCCTGACAAGTGGATCAGCGCTTAAATCGGCCTTGCTGGGTCGAATTTGGGGTACTGTGGACACAATTTGACGGTATTGGCCTCCGGGAGCTATCCCAGAGTGCTCCATTGTGACCGCTCTGGACAGCACTCTCAACTCAGATGCACTGGCCAGGTAGACAGGAAAAGAACCGCGAACTTTTGAATCTCATTTCCTGTTTGGCCAGCATGGCAAGCTGCAGGTGACAATGCAGAGCTCATCGGCAGAGGTGACCATGATGGAGTCCCAGAATTGCAAAAGAGCTCCAGCATAGACTGAACGGGAGGTACGGGATCTGATCGCTGTATGGGGAGAGGAATCTTTGTCAAAATCTCCCAGGGCATGAAGGACAGAGGCCATAACGGACCCGAAGCAGTGCCATGTGAAACTTAAGGAGCTGAGGCAACCCTACCAGAAAACCAGAGAGGCGAACGGCCGCTTCGGGTCAGGGCCCCAAACATGCCGCTTCTATGATGAGCTGCATTCCATTTTATGGGATTCAGCCACCACTACCCCAGCCGTGTTGTTTGACTCCTTCAATGGAGATGGAGGCAACACAGAAGCAGGTTTTGGGGATGAAGAAGATGATGATGATGATGAGGTTGTAGATAGCTCACAGCAAGCAAGCGGAGAAACCAGTTTTCCCGACAGCCAGGAACTGTTTCTCACTCTGGACCTGGAGCCAGTACCCCCCGAACCCACCCAAGGCTGCTTCCTGGACCCAGTAGGCGGAGAAGGGACCTCTGGTGAGTGTACCTTTTAAAATACTATACATGGTTTAAAAGCAAGCATGTGAAAGGATTAATTTGCCCTGGCATTCACGGCTCTCCTGGATGTACTCCCAAAGCCTTTGCAAAAGGTTTCTGGGGAGGGCAGCCTTATTGCGTCCTCCATGGTAGGACACTTTACCACTCCAGGCCAGTAGCACATACTCGGGAATCATTGAACAACAAAGCATTGCAGTGTATGTTTGCTGGCATTCAAACAACATCCGTTCTTTATCTCTCTGTGTTATCCTCAAAAGAGTGAGATATCATTCATGGTCACTGTCATAAATATAAAGGGAAGGGTAAACCCCTTTGAAATCCCTCTTGGCCAGGGGAAAGCTCCTCTCACCTGTAAAGGGTTAAGAAGCTAAAGGTAACCTCGCTGGCACCTGACCAAAATGACCAATGAGGAGCTGGGAGGAGGGAGAGAAACAAAGGGTCTGTGTCTGTCTGTATGCTGCTCTTGCCAGGGACAGAACAGGAATGGAGTTTTAGAACTTTTAGTAAGTAATCTAGCTAGGTATGTGTTAGATTATGATTTCTTTAAATGGCTGAGAAAAGAATTGTGCTGAATAGAATAACTATTTCTGTCTGTGTATCTTTTCTGTAACTTAAGGTTTTGCCTAGAGGGGTTCTCTATGTTTTTGAATCTAATTACCCTGTAAGATATATACCATCCTGATTTTACAGGGGGGATTTCTTTATTTCTATTTACTTCTATTTTTTATTAAAAGTCTTCTTGTAAAAAACTGAATGCTTTTTCATTGTTCTCAGATCCAAGGGTTTGGGTCTGTGGTCACCTATGCAAATTGGTGAGGCTTTTATTCCAACATTTCCCAGGAAAGGGGGGGTGCAAGTGTTGGGAGGATTGTTCATTGTTCTTAAGATCCAAGGGTCTGGGTCTGTAGTCACCTAGGCAAATTGGTGAGGCTTTTTACCAAACCTTGTCCAGGAAGTGGGGTGCAAGGTTTTGGGAAGTATTTTGGGGGGAAGGACGCGTCCAAACAGCTCTTCCCCAGTAACCAGTATTAGTTTGGTGGTGGTAGCGGCCAGTCCAAGGACAACGGGTGTAATATTTTGTACCTTGGGGAAGTTTTGACCTAAGCTGGTAAAGATAAGCTTAGGAGGTTTTTCATGCAGGTCCCCACATCTGTACCCTAGAGTTCAGAGTGGAGGAGGAACCTTGACAGTCACCTGGTTGAAATAGGGTGCTTTTCTTCAGGGGACACTCAGAGGTGCCCGTTCCTGTTGGGCTGTTCGTCTATGGCTGAACAGAAATGTTCCCTGCTGTTAGCCCCGGGGAGAGGGGAGGGTTGAGGGGGTAGTCACGCGGTTGGAGGAGGCAAAATGCGACCTTGTAATGAAAGCTTGGCACGGAGGGGGTGGGAGGATCGGGGGTTCAATTGGCTCTCTGGGGCGCTCCACGGAGTGGGTGGGAGGATGCAGCTATGTCTGTAGGGTGGGGCTCACAGCTCGCTCACCTCTGGTGGCAGGGTGCTGGTGGATGCTGTGGTCCATTTTCCGGTGACACTGGCCGAGGTGACGCTGGGGGTCAGCCCTGCCGGGAAGGTGAGCTTCCGCAACTACCTGGATGAGGAGACAGGTGAGCCAGCCCACCCACCATGGGCTTCATCCTTTTTTTTTCTCCACCAGCTGCATGTGTTTCAATGATCACAGGATCTTCTCCTTCCCAGAGGCTAGTGAAGATTAGAAAGAAAAAAAAAACGCACCTGCCAAGAAATGTTCTCTGAGCTCATGCTGTCCTCCCACACTGACAGAGCACAGACGAATGCGTGGAGGCAAATAATGTCAGAGTGCAGGAAAGCACAAAATGACCGGGAGGAGAGGAGGTGGCTGGCTGAAGAGAGTAAGTGGCGGGCTGAAGACAGGGCTGAAGCTCAAATGTGCTGGCAGCGTGATGAGAGGAGGCAGGATTCAATGCTGAGGCTGCTGGAGGATCAAATCAGTATGCTCCAGTGTATGGTTGAGCTGCAGCAAAGGCAGCTGGAGCACAGACTGCCACTACCGCCCCTGTGTAACCAACCGCCCTCCTCCCCAAGTTCCATAGCCTCCACACCCAGACGCCCAAGAACGCGGTGGGCAGGCCTCTGGGCAACCAGCCACTCCACCACAGAGGATTGCCCAAAAAACAGAAGGCTGGCATTCAATAAGTTTTAAAGTTGTAAACTTTTAAAGTGCTGTGTGGCATTTTCCTTCCCTCCTCCACCACCCCTCCTGGGCTACCTTGGTAGTCATCCCCCTATTTGTGTGATGAATGAATAAAGAATGCATGAATGTGAAGCAACAATGACTTTATTGCCTCTGCAAGCGGTGATCGAAGGGAGGAGGAGAGGGTGGTTAGCTTACAGGGAAGTAGAGTGAACCAAGGGGTGGGGGGTTTCATCAAGGAGAAACAAACAGAACTTTCACACCGTAGCCTGGCCAGTCATGGAACTGGTTTTCAAAGCTTCTCTGATGCATACCGCGCCCTCCTGTGCTCTTCTAACCGCCCTGGTGTCTGGCTGCGCGTAACCAGCAGCCAGGCGATTTGCCTCAACCTCCCACCCCGCCATAAGCGTCTCCCCCCTTACTCTCACAGATATTGTGGAGCGCGCAGCAAGCAGTAATAACAGTGGGAATATTGGTTTCGCTGAGGTCTAAGCGAGTCAGTAAACTGCGCCAGCGCGCCTCTAAACGTCCAAATGCACATTCTACCACCATTCTGCACTTGCTCAGCCTATAGTTGAACAGCTCCTGACTACTGTCCAGGCTGCCTGTGTACGGCTTCATGAGCCATGGCATTAAGGGGTAGGCTGGGTCCCCAAGGGTACATATAGGCATTTCAACATCCCCAACAGTTATTTTCTGGTCTGGGAATAAAGTCCCTTCCTGCAGCTTTTGAAACAGACCAGAGTTCCTGAAGATGCGAGCGTCATGTACCTTTCCCGGCCATCCCACGTTGATGTTGGTGAAACGTCCCTTGTGATCCACCAGAGCTTGCAGCACTATTGAAAAGTACCCCTTGCGGTTTATGTACTCGCCGGCTTGGTGCTCCGGTCCCAAGATAGGGATATGGGTTCCGTCTATAGCCCCACCACAGTTAGGGAATCCCATTGCAGCAAAGCCATCCACTATGACCTGCACATTTCCCAGGGTCACTACCCTTGATATCAGCAGATCTTTGATTGTGTGGGCTACTTGCATCACAGCAGCCCCCACAGTAGATTTGCCCACTCCAAATTGATTCCCAACTGACCGCTAGCTGTCTGGCGTTGCAAGCTTCCACAGGGCTATCGCCACTCGCTTCTCAACTGTGAGGGCTGCTCTCATCTTGGTATTCATATGCTTCAGGGCAGGGGAAAGCAAGTCACAAAGTTCCATGAAAGTGCCCTTACGCATTCGAAAGTTTCGCAGTCACTGGGAATCGTCCCAGACCTGCAACACTATGCGGTCCCACCAGTCTGTGCTTGTTTCCCGACCCCAGAATCGGCATTCCACCGCATGAACCTGCCCCATTAGCACCATGATGCATTCATTGGCAGGGCCCATGCTTTCAGAGAAATCTGTGTCCATGTCCTGATCACTCACGTGACCGTGCTGATGTCGCCTCCTCGCCCAGTATCGCTCTGCCAGGTTCTGGTGCTGCATATACTGCTAGATAATGCATGTGGTGTTTAATGTGCTCCTAATTGCCAAAGTGAGCTGAGCGGCCTCCATGCTTGCCTTGGTATGGCGTCCGCACAGAAAAAAGGTGCGGAACGATTGTCTGCCGTTGCTCTGACGGAGGGAGGGGCAACTGACGACATGGCTTACAGGGTTGGCTTACAGGGAATTAAAATCAACAAAGGGGGTGGCTTTACATCAAGGAGTATTTCAGGCAGGACTTCACGGAGGGTTCCAATAAGAAATGGTGCACCGAAGTAATTGTCCTTATTGGAACAAGCAGGTTGGTCTGGCCTCTGATTGATACATGGCTAGATTTACGTCGCTGCACCTTCTCTGTGAGTGACTGCAGTGTTACCTAGAGGAATGAGTCCCCTGGGCGGGAGGTGGGAGGGGGAAGCAAATGAGTACAAAACAAATCTGTTCTATTTCTTGTTTTGATCCACTCCATCTATCTTTTACATCTTTGGCTAGCAGCAGACGGTGCAGAAGGACTGCAAGCCATCCACATCTCATGGCTGCTCGGCAGAAGATGTTACAATAGGACTGCTAGCAATCCGTATCACCTGCCTGCTCACCATAAGATGGTTCAATAGGACTGACTGCAGGACTAAAGAGAATGACCTGGTCAAGTCACTTCTAATGTAGTCCTTGCACCCATGTCTGCCCAGGCGCTCCTGGCTGATGAGGCTAAGAGCACCTTGGACATGACAATGACAGCTACCAGTCCTATTGTACTGTCTGCTGCCACAAGGCAATGGGTTGCTGCTGCTGTGTAGCAATGCAGTACCATGTCTGCCAGCACCCAGAAGACATACGGTGACAGTTACCTGAGCGGGCTCCATGCTTGCCGTGGTATGACGTCTGCACAGGTAACTCAAGAAAAAAGGCGCGAAATGATTGTCTGCTGCTGCTTTCACGGAGGGAGGGAGGGAGGGAACGGGGGCCTGACGATATGTACCCAGAACCACCCGCGACAATGTTTTAGCCCCATCAGGCATTGGGATCTCAACCCAGAATTCCAATGGGCAGCGGAGACTGCGGGAACTGTGGGATAGCTACTCACAGTGCAACGCTCCGGAAGTCGACTATAGCCTCGGTACTGTGGAAGCGCTCTGCCGAGTTAATGCACTTAATGCACTTAGAGCATTTTCTGTGGGGACACACACACTCGAATATATAAAACCGATTTCTAAAAAACCTACTTCTATAAATTCGACCTCATTTCGTAGTGTAGACATACCCTCAGTGTTGTGTTGAGCTAGGTTTCCTAGGTTAGGGAGGTGAAAAGGATTTTTGGGTCAGAAATGATTTTTATCAATTGCATGGAATCAAATTAGGTATTGGGAGGATTTGTGGCAGCGGAGTGGTTTATGTGCCTTTGATAAGGGGCTGGGTTGGGAATTGAGAAGGTTATATTTTCCCTTTTTTGGGTTTTTGGGTGAGGGATCCGATTTGGTGACCTTGTCTGGAAGCAAGAATGGGGGACTGGTTAGGTTTGTGTTTCTAGCATCTGTTACATTAATTGGGAGGGAAGGAGTTGCAATTGTAAGAGTAGAGAATTGTTTCAGAGGAGAGAGATTTGTGCTGGGTTATCTTAAATTGCTGTCCTCAAGATGTATTTTAAGTCATGCAAGCACATCTAGAGCATATAGTTAGGTGGCATTTTTATAAACTTAAATAAATTATTATTTGATGTTATTTGGGCTGGGTACTGCCTGTGAGTAGATCCATAGCATTTCTACAGCTGCCACAGGGCCTGGGCCAGCAGGTGAGTAAATCTAAATAATTAATACTTCTGTAGCCGCTCCATTCAAGGATCTACTTAGGTACTTATATGGCCCCTTTCAACGCAGTATCTGAGTAACTCCCAACTATGTTTAGATTTATCCTCTCAACATCCCTATGAGGTAGGGAAGTGTAATTAAGGCAGAGAGGGCAGCTGGGCATACAAGTCTCACTGATAGTGGGATTTGGGTGCTTAACTCCCTAAGTGATTTGCCTGGGGTTTTACAGTCTGTGGCAAAGAAGGAATTGAACCGAGATCTCTCAAGTCCTGGTCCACAGCCTTAATTCCTCAAAGTGTTTTGCAAGCATTAATCAGTTGAGCCTCACAGTACTTTCTGTAAATTATCCCCATTTCTCATGTAGGTGAACTGAAACACAGAAAGTGTACACAACTTAGAAGTTAAGTGAAGAAGGATGGTTAAGTGGTAGGGTGCTAACCTAGGACTTAGGAGCCCCAGGTTAAATTCCCTGTTCTGCCAGAGATTTCCTTTCTAATGTTGTGCAAGACACTTCAGCCTCTCTGTGGCTCAGTTCCCATCTGTAAAATGAAGATAATAGTACTGTCCTACCACAAAGGGGTGTTGAGGCACTCAGACCCCCTACAGTGATGGGGGGGAAGGACAACGATATAAGTACCTAAGAGAAAACTTGCTTGAGGTCCTAGGAAGCCTGTGGCAGAGCCAGCAACAGAACGCCAGTTCCCCTGACTCATAGTTCTGTGCTTTAAATGCAAAATGATCCTGGATCTTTGATATTTGTGCTCTGCATAGCACTTTAATGGTGGCCATCCTGGTTTGCCTGGGTTTGTGTTCTGGGTTGCACTCAGTGCATAGAAAAAGATAATTAGATTAAGAAGGTGTGTTCTGCACTAACGTTTCCATGTTTCCTTCCTTCTCTTTACAGCATTTTGTTTGCAGACATTGTGGGGTTCACTAGTTTGGCATCACAGTGCACTGCTCAAGAGCTGGTGAAGCTTCTGAATGAACTCTTTGGCAAGTTTGATGAATTAGCTACAGTAAGCATGTCATTCTCTTTTTTTTTTTCTTTTTTTTTTCCTATTCAATTTGAATTGCTTTTTGAATAATGATGTCTTGGGTGGATTACATATGTTAGAGACATGAAATAGATTGATTGCTAGCCCCATTTCCACTGTGAGGCCCATAAATCATGAGTTGCTAAGGTTTCTTTTCATTGATTCATATTTTTGAGATAAAGCAATCCATTTAAATGGTAAGAAAAGAAACTGCAGTTGCTATTTTTAAAATACTTTTTCCCAATGCTCTTGATGGGGCCTAGTTACAATTAATGGAGGTAACTATTAAAACTGTACTTTTTTACTATTCATAGAAAAGAAATAGTATAGTGGAAGATGTGAATATTGAATCTATAGTATAAATCTATTATGTATTGGTGACAAGAGCTCAGAGCCTCAGTTCAGTTCCTCACTGACAGTTGCCCATTTCACAGAAACTGTGATGGCTCATCAGAGAGGCTATTATGGATGTAATAGATGTATTCTGATTACAAGTATTTATTATCTAGTCACAGCACCCACAGAGTAATAGATGCCTTATGGAATAAAAAGACAGGCACATTCTTTGCCCATAAGATCTGATATTCTAATGGTACAAAGATATAGCACTTGAGACAGTTGGTGGGGAAGTTGGAAGATGACCAAATGAGTTCACGTGGTGTTTGTGTCTGACACCCATGTCCTGTTCCAAATTATGTTCTATATTATGTACAAAATGTTTCCTCCACAAACGTCCTTTTCAATATATAGTGATCCTTTAATCAAGACTCTCCATTCCTTCCCATAGGGTGCTCACCATCCAAAAACATCCTCCCATGCACTGTGCTCTCTCACCATCCTACCATCTCCTCTCCTGACTCCACACAGCAACCCAGCATGTGTAGTTCTGCTCATCCCAGGGATTAGCCTCTCTTAATTTCCTCAGTACAAATCCTCTGTCCCTGTATATTACTCTGATGTCAAGCTTTGAGACAGAGGAGCCGTTTCCATCCCCGCATTCCTTTGCCAAACTGCTTGCTGATAAGACAGCTGGAAGTGTCTCCTGGGTGGGAGGAAGTCTCTTGCTGTATGCGATACCAGAGGGTGGGGAGGGTGTGGTGACCTTTGGGCCCTCCTTTTCTCTCAGTTGTCTAAGAGAATGGGGCCTCTACATGAGGGTCGTCACAGGTGATCAGGGCCAAACTGTGTCACAGGAGACCAGAAACTGTAAAGGAAGACCATGACTGAACCTTCTCTCCCATCCCTTAAAGTCCCCACACACAATGGTGGTCAGGCCCAAAGAGGTGCTCTGGCTGGTCTGCAGCCTCCCTGCCCCATTGCTGCAGCAATTCCAGCTGAAGTGCCTTCCGTCCCTCTGTACAGTGGCCATTTCTGGGCTTCTCAATTCCTCGCCCTGCAAGTGGAGCAGCTACAGTTTCTGCTGATGCCATGTTTGTTCCCAGGGATATGGCCCCACCTCGGGAGATGTTCTTCCTTCCTTAGCCTGTATGATCGGGGGGCAGGGCTTCTAGCATCCACTAAGCCCTTCCGCACGTGTTTTAACTGTTTCTGCAGGGGCTGTCTATAGCATAACAAAAGTGAGGGAGAAATTCACTTTTCCTTTTAGATCAGTGTAGCCTAAAAACTTGCCTCATGTAGCCACAGAAGCTTTTATAATTATCTTTAAAAATTATTCAACCTCAGAGCTGCATTTAGGGATGCCATATGCACCAAACACTAGCACGGGCAGAGCTGATTAGACTGATGGCCTACGGGATGGATGCCAAATGACAATGGATTTAGGTGGGAAGCTTTGCATAATTTCTAAATGCCAGCACAGCTCCATGAATGTCAACCTTGTGTGACAATAAATAAGCATTTGGGCCATTCCTGATGCCCTTTACGCTTGAATGTTTTTCACAATTAAAAAAAAAATCACTAATCGCTATGGGGCAAAGTTCATTGTAGTCAATGGGAGTCTTTGGATCAGGTCCTAGCTCTCGACCAGACATTCAGCTCAAGATGACTTCTGCATTTTCTTTAAAGAACTAATAAGAACAAACATTTTAAAATAAAAAAAAACCCAAATATTCAAACTCCAGGAATTCAGTGGAACTTATTCTTTTTATTTTATTTATAAAATGTACCTACAGCAATGGTGTCCTTCGCCTTTGGCCAGATAGGGTAT
Source organism: Lepidochelys olivacea (assembly GCF_965140295.1). Lineage (NCBI taxonomy): Eukaryota > Metazoa > Chordata > Testudines > Cheloniidae > Lepidochelys > Lepidochelys olivacea. Next base: position 171,276,109 of record NC_140412.1, on the reverse strand, counting down.
CTCTGTATTGGGTGCCTTCTGATCGAGCAGTGATATATCTATGGTGTGAGTTAGCCTGTCTTTCTCCGGATTTTAATAAGGGTGCTTGCATTTCCTCTGGTTGCTATGACTTCCATAAGAGGAATCTATTGCACGCTGGGTGCTATAGAGGGGAGATCAGAATGCGGATAATGCCTGTGTCAGGAGACGAAGATGAGCCAAGTAGTCAGGTCATACAAGAACACCGTGGGAGGACCCGAAACTGCCCTTTTGTAGGGCCTGGGCATTGAATACATGATTATCATGAGAAAGGGATTGTCACTGCCACCAGTTCTCTTTTCCCTGTTCTGAGTCCTCACCATCTTGTCTTGCTCCATTTCATCTTGTTGACACTTTATCTCCAGCAGTTGTAGCTCCTACCTATTCCCTGTTATATATCATTCATTTCTTGCAAGGTATTTCTTGTCTGGGTTCCCTTTCCCAGGGGCAGGATGCCCTCCTGGGGAGTAATGTAGTGGAAGCATGGACACCCTTTGAGAAACCAGATGAGAAAGTAGATTAATCCTCTGAAGTTTTCAATGTGCCATAGAGGTCCAGCCAGAGGACTCAGATAATTCTTCAATGAAGACCATGAGAGCCAGGCATGATTTAAGTGAGCAAGTTCTCTTGCAATTCCTTCCAACAGCTTGAGGAGACACTAAAGTGTTTCTCGGTATTAGAGTCAGATTCTTGTCAGTGGATCACAATTATGCCTACACAGCTATTTGTCCTTCTCACTTTCTTTCCGAGAACTCAAAGATGCAAGTGTTTGATACCCCAAAGAGAGAGAGAATGGCATAGAAGGCTATCTATCTAAGGTACATATGTGTAGAATCTGAACAGCTCACACTTTTTAATGCATTTATGTTCACCCCTGTGAGCTATCCCCATTCCCCATTCATGGGGAACTGAGCCATAGAGAGACTCTCACTTTTCCAAGGTCACACAGGAAGCCTCTGGCAGAACAGAGAATTGGACCTAGGTCTCCTGAACCTCAAGCTCATGTCCTAACCACTGGACAAACTTTCCTCTTCTAGGAAGGCTCATCAAAGTCTTGTTCCTTCTTTGGCTGCATTTATGCTGTAACAGAAAGCTATCTCATTCTTATGATTTATTTCCTTGAAGTAAGTCTGTTTCTGCACTGGGGCTTATGCAACTAATGAGAACATGATAGGCATGCTTCTCCTCTCCTGGTGTGTCTACTCTTGGACATTCCACACCATCATTCTAGCACTGAGGCAGCATGCAGTGTGTTCATGCAGATGGTGACAATAAAGAAATCAAGAACATAAATCTAACCCAGATATAAACACTAAAGGAGGTATATGGTAGAGTTTTAAAACTACATGGTGACTCTGTTATGCACTCGCAAGATAGCCAGTTACACATAAATCCCACAGGCTGCATGTGAGTAGAGTGTGGAGCAACTGGAAAGATTAAATCCACTGCCCAAACCAGGCCCAGGGTGCAGGGCTGCTACTGTAGCCTATGGACTAGAACAGCCCAGTTGAGCTGCTTGCACTGAATATTAGCACTATTGGAGCTGCATAAACGTGAATGCGTGGCGCCTTCCTGTTCCAGCCCCATTGTGTCCTGAGCCAGTATATGTAGAGCCAGTGGTGATACTCGCAAAAAGAAAAGGAGTACTTGTGGCACCTTAGAGACTAACCAATTTATTTGAGCATAAGCTTTCGTGAGCTACAGCTCACTTCATCGGATGCATATTGTGGAAACTGTTTACATGGCACACTGGGGTTGCACATAAATCTCTGTGAGATCAATCCACCATTGGTATCCCTGCCCAGACAAAATGTGGGGCTTAACGCCCAAGGCACTTAAGCAGAAGCATAAGTTTGAAGCTAATGGGACTACCATGTACTTAAAAGTACCCATGTGCTTAAGTACCTTGCTGAGGTCCGGAGCTTCACTTCAAGGGTAAATTTCATCCTCTGATTGGAGCAGTGAACTCCCCTTCCGCCCCCAACTTTCTAAAATCTTACACACGGTTTTCCTTTGAGAATGAAATTAAATCTCTTGTCTCTTCTTAACAATGCAAAGGCATGAACCAGCATTTGCATGCGACAGTAGTTTGTAATGTACAGCAGCAGAGCGTGAAAGAGGACAAAACCTGTCTTCTTTTTTTTTTTCTGCAACAAAGAGAGGCTTGTAATCATGTCTCCTTCAGTCAGATGAAATGTGCACAGCAATACATGATTTTTTTTCACAGAGATTCTGATCTGCTGATTAGAACAACTACTGCATGTGTTTTGTACCGGATTAGTTCAAAATCCTCATCTGTATTGGTTAAGAACAATGGTGTGCCTTAACAGTCCCCGGGGGGGAAATGCAAAGAAAATCTACAGCCATTTAGTTGCGATGTGTACGGTCCCTGTGACTACTGAAGTGTGATCTGTGGTTGTACATTGTGTTTGTTGTTGGTGCTTAGGAGCCAACATCAATTGGAAGTGGCAACTTGTGCCCCCTCTTGGCAAAATAATTGCCCTGTCTTACAAAGGTAATACAGAAAAATGATCCCAGATACCACTGCAGTAAATGTGGTAGGAGGAAAGGGCAAATATTAAAACAGCATTTACTTACTGTGAGTAAATCTTATGGAAACAGATGGGCTTGAATGTTTCTCAGCATTAACATTTTAGTAAGGTGTTTTTTTTAAAAACATTTTAAATAGCACCTTTGATCCCAAATGATCCCAAGCTATGTTAAAATCTATTATAATAATCATTAGGGGCTACATTGAGTCTTTGTTCCTAGCACTAAGTATTGGGTGGCATGTAGTTGGGCATCCCTGAAAGGAGTTCTGGAAAGGTTACAAGACAATATCTAATATTTCTTCTTATTCCTCTGCCCTGTTATTGCATAAGAACATAGATCTGATCCAGTGTGGCAATTCCTGTGATCCTGTGGAGTTCCTACTTCTGAAAGTGACCAGCACCAAGTACTTCAGAGAAAGGGGCAAGAACCCTGCAGGAGACAATTATGGGATAATCTGGCCCTGAACAGAAACTTGCTACTAACCCAAAATACCTAGAGAAGATGGCTAATGCTCTGAAGACAAGGATTAATATCCGTTCCTAAACTCTTATTTATTTGTTTACTATTTGCTATTTAAACTTGGATATTCTTTTTATTCATCTATAGCTAATGCTTTTTTAAATTCTGCTAGGCTCTTGGCCTCAGTGATAGCTCAATGCAGTGAGTTCCACAGGTAAATTGTGTTGTGTTTTCTCTTAAAGTGTCTTTGTCAGTTTCCAATTTCCCACCTTTCAATTTCATTAAATGTCTCCTTGTTCTTGTATTACAACAGTGCGAATAGAAGTTCCTGATCTACCTTCCCCATGCTATGGATTATTTTGTATATTTTTGTCATGTCCCCTCTTATTTATCTCCACTCTAAGGTAAATAGTCCTTGTCTTCTCAATCTTTCTTCATATAAGGGTTTTTTCCAAGTTCTTAGTCTTTAACTTTTCCATTTCTGCTAAGTTCTTTTTTACAAAGGAGTGACCAGAACTGAACACACAGGGCACACAGCTGATTTACATAATGACATTGTAATATTTTCTGTTATTCTCCATCTCATTCCTTATGCATCCTAATGTTTTGCTTGCTTCTTGACTGCTCTTTTTACACTGAGCCAAGATCTTCATTGAACTGTACACAACGATGCCATGCCTTTTTCTGGAGCTGATGCAATTAATTTAGACTCCAGTAAGGTGTATGAGCAGGGGAAATTATTCCCTCCAGCATGCATTACTTTGTCTTCAAATTTTGTCCCTTTGCTGTTCATCCTGTTTTCCACATCATTAATAAATCCATTACACTGCACAGGTTCTAGCATGGACTCTTTTGGCACCCTGCTGTTAACCTTTTTAATGATGAACATTGACCATTTATTCCTACTCTTTGTTTCTCTCTCTTAGTCAGGTTTTGATCCATGACTGCACTCTCACACCATGCCTCTTACGGTATACCTATTTATTTCCTTTAACAGCCTCTTGTTTAGGACTTTGTCAAAAAGACCTCTTGAAAGTTTAAATAAACTATATCAACCAGTTCTCCTTTATCCACTGTTTCATAGGCATGCTCAAATAATTTTTGAGAGATAAGGGAGGCACAATTTTCTTAGTAGCAGGCCAGGCCCTGACTAAGCTGTCTGGCTACCTCTTAAACCCCACATCCAACCCAAGCTTGCTCAGCATGGGGCAGAGGTGCAGGGCCTCCTTAGCCCAGAGTTGCTCCTTAATGCCCTCCCCTCCAGTGAGGGCTTTATACTCCCTATCACAGTGATGAACCCAAAATTTCCCCACAGGCTTCCTACATCTAATATACATAGAGAAGTTCTTACTATTTGTATGTATGCCTTCAATTATTTGCCTTTCAAATTCCACCTTAGTCCTACACCTAATTTCCTTCTTAGAAATTGTCTATTGGCTTTACTGGGATTGGGCTTCCATATGCTGAAAGCTCTCTGATTGCTTTGTATAATGTCTTGGATGTTGCCATTTAGTTGCATTGATTTACTTTTTGTCTTCCTATTTCCCTTTCAGTTTAGAGTTATATATGCTATGAGACTCTGTGTCAGTAGAATCCATGCTAAATCTAAGTATTTTAGTTTATTTACTCTTGACTTTAAGAACTTTTTGACCAGCTTTTGCGGGGAGGGATAGCTCAGTGGTTTGAACACTGGCCTGCTAAACCCAGGGTTGTGAGTTCAATCCTTAAGGGGGCCATTTAGGGATCTGGGGCAATTGGGGATTGGTCCTGCTTTGAGCAGGGGGTTGGACTAGATGACCTCCTGAGGTCCCTTCCAACCCTGATATTCTATGATTTCTATTAAATTCCCCTCTTTCTAAAGTTAAGGGCTAGTTTGCGGTACCTTTCCTCCCTCAGAGACCTTGAACTTAGTTATATTCTAGTCACTGTTACACAGAGGTTTAACGGTAGTTGCTTCTTGAACCAACTCTTGTTTCTTCCTTTGTACTACATCAAGAATAGTTTTGCCTCTTTTGTGCTTTAGAACTAGCTGTTTCAAGAAGCAATCATTTAAGAAATTGTTTCTGTAAACATTATCCCATTGTGACCAGTTAATATATACAGATAATTGAATTGCTCAGTGATCGTCATTGGACTAGATGACCTCCTGAGGACCCTTCCACCTCTGATATTCTATGATTTCATTAAACATTGCCTTGTTGTGCTGTCTGAGCACTGTGCAATTCTTGCCCTGGTCTGGAAGCTGTTGGTAGAATAGTCAAAATTCTTACTCTGCCAGTATTCTTGTAACATGGGATTTGTATCCACACAGATTCAGTTGTGGTCCTTTCCATTCAGAATTTTTATCTCCCTAGATTCTGTGGTATCTTTTAGATACAACACTACTCCGCCCCACCACCCTTTGACCTGTTCAGTTTATAGCCAGGTATTACAGCAGCCCTTTGATTTTTCTCATTTCACCACATTTCAGTAATGTCTATTTTGCAAGGTCATCTGCCATTGCCAGGCATTTACACATGCATAATTTTCCAAAATATTCACCTTGAGGTGTGGCTTAATTTTCCCATGTTTAGTCCCTGCTTAAAGTGACATTATTTTTGGAAAGCTTGAACAAAACCTGTTCAGTGGTTTTTGTGGGGTGAGAGACTGGGAAAGAAATCCTTTGCTTTTTCCGATTTATTTATTCTTTCTTCAGCACTTGGCTTTTCAACCTTGATGTTGCATTAGTGTTAGTAGTTGCATAGGACATGCATAAAGCATGACTGAAGTACAGCCGCCTAGAGGCACAGGCAGAAAGCTAGGCATAAGACCAGTACATGCCACACTGTACAACAGTTAGAGTGGCAATGAAAAGTTTTGTCTAAGTCTGTCATGTTAAATTGCTCTTACCAATGTGCCTTATAGTAGTCAAGCATGTAAATTAACATACGTGACTATTAAACTGGTTCTCTACCCAGCTGTTGCAACCACTTTGACATTCCCATATTGCTAAATTAGAGCTAGATCCCAACTAGATTAGAGGGGAATTCCAAGGTGGGAGAGGTGTTCCACATACAAAAAAGTTTGAGAAGCCGCTGGACTCTTACAAATTAACATACATACTTAACATAAGTAAAATTATGGGACTTTCTAAATTGGAGTCATATTTGTTTTCCTTTTCTATTATTCCTCTCATGTTGTGAAAGGCCTTATTTCCCGTTAAGCCCACGTTCCCTATTATTGCTACGACCATGTCTCCATTACCCAGCTAAATTGAACTTGGTAGGGTCTTGCATGCTGCTCCTTCTTAAGCTTTTTGTATGCATGGGACCATGGAATGAAAGAAAACTAGTGTAACTTTGTAAAGTTACTGTTACCGACATAAATTCCAGGAATGTGTCTGCATTGAAGCCAAAAAGTTTCCAGAGCAGTATTTTTTAATGTAAAGTTCAAAATTAAATGCAGCAGAAATATCCTTTAAATATGTGTACTGTAATGGACAGGACATAGTGAAATCCACTTATAGTTAAGTCATTTGTTTTAGACAACATTACTTCTCTCATAAGTGGAGATTCCCTCTAACTAGAAGTTCTATTGACGCACTGCAGTGCATTGAAACAATTTATAACTCTCATGCTACTTCACTGTAGTGGGAGTTTTGCTACAGTGTATCAGTTTCTCATAAGCATCTTCTACTGTATACACCTCTCCTGACAGCCACCCACAAAATATAGAGGTTTGGAAAGCCGCACGTATTCCATCAGCCATTTTCCTTTACTCACAACAGCATATGGACCCAGGAATTTCCATATTGTATCAGACCCGTATCTAGTCCAGCATCCTCTTTCCTACAGTGGCTAGTACGAGATGCTTCAGAGGAAGCTGCCAGGAACCTCAAAGTGAACAATTACAGAATATCCTGCTCTCATCTGTTAGAGGTTGGCTTATGCCTTGAAGCATGGGAATGTATGTAACTGCTGCAGTTCTGTTTTGTTTTTACTCCTACTTAGTGTAACAGTGATGTTCTCCTTATCCAGATAAATGTCCAGTCCTCTTTTGAATCCTGCTAACCTCAATGATATTTTATAGCAGTGAGTTCCACAGGCTAGTTAAGCATTGTGTAAACAGTTTTTCTCATATGATTTTTGCATTTGTTGCCTTTCAGTTTCGTTGATGGGGCCCTTTTCCATGTTTTATGAGAAACAGTAAATAAGAGCATTCAACTGATGTTATCTGCACCATTCATTACAGTTTGCAAACTTCTTCTTTTATTAATCTAGTCTCTAAACAATCCCCATCTTCTTTCCATTCATCTAATCACTTTTGTCACTTTTTTGGGTGGGGGGGTCACTTTCCTCACCTGTTTGACATTTCTGCAATATCCTTTTTGTTTATCATTACACAATGCGCATAGACTTTCACTGAGCTGTCCAGAGTGATGTTCAGGTCTCTTTCCCGAGTGGCTACGGCTACTTAGGAGTCTAGTGACATGCCTCAGTAGTTCAGGAATTACTCCTACCCATGTGCATAGCCTTGCATTTCTGAACCATGAACTTCATCTGCCATTGGATTGCCCTTTCACCTACTTTTCTTATGTCCCTCTAAAGTTCCTAACAGCCATCTCTAGGCATGAATAACCTAAGTAAACTGGTGCAGTCTGCAGTTTTTGACACCTGCCTGTTTACTGCTTCTTCCAGATCATTAATAAATTATTGAACAGCCCCAATGCTAGTAGAGGACATTGAGGCATCCCAATGTTAACTTTTTGCCGTCATGAAAATTGATTTTTTTATTCCTAATCTGCCTACTCTCTTAGCCAGTTTCTCATCCATAGTTTTCACCTCATGACAATTTAGGGAGTGTCTGAATTGCAGTCAAAGGGTGTGATTGCAGCTTGTGTAGATATACCTGGGCTAGCTTTAACCCAGCGAGCTTGGGTACCAGTAACATTGCAGCTGCGACAGCACAGGCTTCAGCGTAGGCTAGCCACTTGAGTAAGTACCCTGGGGTTTTGGGTGGGCTTGTACAGCCTGTGCTGAAGCCTGCACTACCATGCCTTCACTGCTACCAATACCCAAGCTAGCTAGAGTAGGTCTATATGTGCTTTAGTCACACCCCATGATTGCAAGGTGGAACGTACCCTTTGTTTCCCTGAGACCATCCTGTGAAGGACTTTGTCAAAGGCTTTTTAAAACTCTAAAATTGTGTGAGCCAGTTATGCTTTATCCACTATTTTGCTGTCATGCTCAAAGATACAAATAAATTAGAGAGACCTATATTACAAGAGATACCTGAGGGAGAATGAGCCTCAGATATTTTGTTGCCAAAAATATAGTAATGATTAAGCCACTTATGGCATGTTCCTGCTTCCAGAGACCACTTCATGTGAGAGTCATTGAAGGTCAACTCCTTCTTTCAGGGCTTCTTTATATAGTCGCTGTAGTATCTGCATGCTATTTCAGAGACAGCAGTTCCTTTGGGTGGATGGGATTGCAGGGGGTGGCACAGAATACCTACTCCATCCATCTTCCAGGGACAGGAAGACTCTTCTGCCTGATAAGATTCTAAATTCTTCCCGACGCTCATTTTGAACTAAGTTCAAGTGACCTCATAACTGCATTTGATGGTTATTGAGAAACATGCTCTTTTCAGCACTCATGGGTCGAACAAGTTTAGTAACAAAGGCGTGGTGTTGAATAATTACTTTTATTTTATAATTACTTTTCCACACTCTTCAAGAGCTCTTCAATATTGTTGGCTTAAAACGAGCTGCTTATACACTTGCCTTTTTGGAATAAATAACACTTCTATAACTCTTATTGGACCAACTCGGTTGGTGAAAGGGACAAGCTTTCAAGCTACCTGAAGAAGAGCTCTGTGTAGCTCGAAAGCCTGTTTCTTTCACCAACAGAAGGTGGTCCAATAACAGATATTACATCATCCACCTTATCTCTCTCATATCCTGGGACCAACACAGCTACAACAACACGGTAAACAATGTATATAACTTGTCAGCAGCTCTTCTGCCGTCTTTTCAAAGCACTGTATTTTTTTAGAGACTACAAATTTTCCTTGGAGCCACCAAGTGGTCAGTTGATTTACTAATTGAAATAAAAAATATTTTTCTTGTGGAGGGGGAGGCAAATGTTTATGAACGACACAGTATAGATAATAATATTTATTCAGTTTGATCAAATGCCAACTATGTTCTCCATTATGTTCATATTTCCCATTTCTAGTAGTTTATCCCAAATAATACCCACTGGTGGGAGAACACATTTCATATATGATGTAGGAAAGGGAAGTAGGGGATATTGTCCTGAAAACAAACAACTTTAGGTTAGCATCTAGACAAAACCTATTAGACTCAGGTTGTGTTGAATACCCATATTTTTCCATTACCAACTTAAATAGTTTCAGAATTTCCATTAGCTGCATACAATACAACATAGAATGCATAAGACAGTAAGTTGAGATGCTGATCCTGCAACCACATTCCTGTAGGCAAACCGCTATACCTGCACATTGCCCCACTGAAGTGAGTTGCAGTAGCAGGATTTCTGTTTAATCTAATAATTTAAGAAAATGTTATGGAAGTGAACTCACCCATCCTTTATTATTCTTGTTTTATACTTCCTTTTTATTTTCTAATCTGGCATGTTTCTTTCCTGGACTGAAGTAGAAATAAAGTAGGCAAGAAGAATAAAGATATCTGTTTTTTTAAAATGTGAACTTAATGTGGTATGGGAGTATACATTTTATTCAATTTGGCTTTTACAAAGCATCCTACAGTTATTACCATTAACCTTAGTTAATAACTGAATTTAAGGAATTGTAGGTCAGAAGCTGAATATTTGAATAAAGAAAAGGAGGACTAGTGGCACCTTAGAGACTAACCAATTTATTTGAGCATAAGCTTTCGTGAGCTACAGCTCACTTCATCAATGAAATGAGCTGTAGCTCACGAAAGCTCATGCTCAAATAAATTGGTTAGTCTGTAAGGTGCCACAAGTCCTTCTTTTCTTTTTGCGGATACAGACTAACACGGCTGCTACTCTGAAACCTGAATATTTGAATGTACAGCATTGTGTGTATGAATGTTTGTGCAGTGTTATGTCCAAAATAATCTGTTGTTCTGCCTCTGTATAAAATATTCTAATTTAATGGAAAAATCTATAACCTTTAATAGGGATGAAACCAGTAAGGACCTATAGATCTTTTTTGTAAGTTATCCTATATATTTCTGTAGTAGAGATGTACAGTACTTCCCTATTAAATTCTATAGGGTGATTCAAAAAGCCTCTAAAACCATTTTAATTTTCTATTAAGCTTCATAGGGCTTTACAGCTGGACATGTTTATTAAACTGAATAGAAGCTAGACTTGATAACAATAGCAACATTACTTATAATTTTTATGTCACATCTTCAAAGGTCTGTACAGCCATTAACTAAAGAATAGGGGCCTTATCTTGTTCCCATTAAAGTCAATGGTAAAAATTCCATTGGTTTTCTGTGGGAGCAGAATTAGGCCCTAGATTAGGGAAAACAGATTAAATAATGAGGGGGTTGTTTTTTTTGTCTTACAATTATATGATCTTGTGTGGGATTTTTATTTCTGTTCTAACAAACATTTTATATTTAGGCCCTGAAACAAGGATACAATTATGATGATTTCAACCCTGCGTTAAATAGGTTAAGGGCTTGATCCTGAGAGCTAGATGCTCAGCTAGTGTAAATCAGTGTATTTTCATTGAAATCAGTGGTGCCATGCCACTTGTCTGCAACTGAAAATCTGGTCCCATGTCCCTAACTCTTGTGAATAACTACAGTGGGCTACTCACATAAAGGCTGCAGGACCAGAACTTCCAACAAAACTTGTGGCTATTCTGGACATTGGGGACTGGTGTAGAGGAACAGAAAAATGAGGGGAGAAGGGTGGGGTAGCAGAGAGAAGTGAAAATAGGGAACAGAGAGAAGCGAGGAAAATGCGGAAGGAGTGAGGGAGTGCAAAGAGACTGCTCCCTCAGTCAAGGACCAGTTACTCATTAATCACACCTGTGACTGCCATGAATTGAAGACACCCCAAAGATAATAGAGGGGAGATGAGGCCCTGCAGTCCTCCTCCTCTTCTGCACTGGCAAGCCACAGAGAGAGGAGCTTCCTGCACCATGCTGAGTACATTTCCGATGCACTCCCTGGAGCTCTTGCACAATCCCTCCTGGGTGAGAAACTGAAAAGCCAGAGATGTTCGTTTTAGCAGTTTCCCTTTCCTCTTCGATATGTGAGGGAGGAAATGGACTCAAAGGAAATGTATTTTTTAAAAGACATGGGCAATAATGATTCCAGATGTGTATGGAGGAAGAAGAGCCCAAGAGCTGTTGTCTTTGCAGCCTGCCCAGACACAACCCATATGCCTACTCCTCTGTTCTATGCGAGGCCAGCCTCATGATTGCAGCACCATGGAGGCAGGACTGAGAAATTTCACAAAAACTTGGGTCTCTGCCCAAAAGCCTAAGGTTAGGTAGGAGCTTCCCCTGAGAGGGTGAAACTCAGCACCATCTCCAATGTGAGCCTGTGCTTATCAGGCACAAACTGACTCCTGTATTTAATTTAAATAGTTGAATATGTATGTGGGGAGGGGGTGGGTATTTTTGTTGTTTGCTTTTTTTAAAAACTCTGGTTCTTGTAATCATTTTAACTAGGTTCTTAAGCAGTAACTAAATTCACATTCCTTCTGTCTAGCTGGTATAAGAGCTAAGTATTACTAGTTATCATGTCCATGAGCTGTCTGGGAGAGGGAGTAGGGTTATTGGAGTCTGTGGCGGAAGAGTTGGGGAGCCCTGCTTCTGCATCTTTTGCTAGTTCTTAATCGTTCCCGTAGCTCTGCAGAGCAGAACTGAGCCCAAATCTAGCTCCTATGGGGAACGAGCTCTTTCTGTAGCTCAGCGGATATACATATCCACACTTTTTCTACTAATAAAAACTGTTACTACTTAACAGATTTCCCTCCTGCCCCATTCATGGATTGTGACTCCAGAGGGGTTAAGCAATAAACTTATTCAAATATCATAACTGCAAAACAGGTTAAAATAGGCCTATAGAAAGTAAGTTGGATCCATATGTCAAACACTGAATTAACTATATATAAGTCACATAAGGTCAAATTTATCCCTGTAGTTAATGGAGTTACCTTAGGGATACATTTGGCATTTAGATTTTAAAAGTTTGTTCGTCTTAATTATATTTAACTAGTCTTCATTTTTTGTTCTTGTTTTTTGGTGTGCAGAAACTATGCTGTAGTCCAGATAGATAGTTGCAACCCTAGAGCTTCCACTGTGCGCTAAATAGAGAAGCATTTGCTCCCTGTGTCGGTAACTTAGTTTATTTTTACAGATGTTAGAAAAAGCATCAGTGGTTATACCTATACTTGAGCTGGAGGTGTAATTTGCAGCTTGGCCAGACATACGTGTACTAAAATAGAAGTGTAGTCATGGCAGTGGGGGCATTAGTGAGGACGAGCTGCCTGAGTATGTACCCAAGGTCTGGGGCAGGATTGCACTTGGGGTGGCAACCGCTTCCCGCTTCCCATATTGCTGTAGCTATACTTCTATTTTCAATGCACTAGCTTAAGCAAGATGTCTCGACTGTAGACATGCCCAATATTTTCAAAGTGTTGACCTAGATCTGTTCACGTAACAACAAATTTCTCACCAGTCCTGTCCAAAAAGGGAGTTACATTGATCAACGATATGATGCCTTGTCTCTTTAAATGTTCAGGGAGCTATGTGGTCTCCCCCCTCCCTAGTGCAAAGCCTCACTTTCATGTTAGTTAGTTTCAGTTTTGCAGACAGAACAATAACGTGCAGGCAACAGGCAGCTGTATGCCCATCAGCATCTGTCTATCTCCTCTGCTGGCAGCAGACAAACAAAAAGTAATTCTAGACCTTGTTAGAATTTGGCAGTTGAGAAGGTCTCTCAGCTATAGTCCTAAGTGCTGAGCCAGCAAAGCATTGGCTCCAGAGGGGCTTAAGCATTTATCAAGAGTTCCTTCAAGGTCAAAAGTTTAATACCTTGTTATGTGGTCCTTTCTTCCTCTGTGAATTCTGTTCCCTTTATTTTGTTAAAAAATCTTCAACCACTGAGCATGAAACATAATTTGGATTGGGCGGTACAAGGGGCTTGATCTAATGTATCTGAAATTCCAATTTTGTATTCCGTATCCCGAGGTGGCAACCACGACTTTTGCAAGAGAACTTGAAGAGATGTAAAAACATCAGAACCCTTTCCGAATTAAGAAAGCTCCCCTTGTCCCACTCAGAGGAGACCAACGGGTTTATTAGCCACTTTGGTTGAAAATTTAAAGGTTACTTAGCAACTTGAAAGAGTCTGCCATCTGTGAAGTTGTAGATTTAGGCCTCCACCTGATACCAACAAATTGCTCTCTTGTCTGGAGGGAACTCTCCGCAGCTCATTTTGGAAGTATTTTGATTAAACTCTGCAGGTGGACGGTCTGGTTGGCGAGTGCAGTGGGCTGGAAATACTGTCAGACCCTGGTGCCTTCTATTACGCTTATGAGGCCAAAATGATCAACTATTACAGGAGCTGCCTGAATCAATGGTGACTTGAATTTATAACTGTCACTTTTGGGGAATTGGGGAACCACTCAGGTGGTTTCTGGGAGTTTCAATAAAACAAAAGAGAGAAAAAGAAAGAGTTTCTTTGGTTAACTTGCATATAAAGTTAAAGGGATTGTTCACATATAGATTCACTGTTAGCACTGGAAATCAACCTCATACAGAGAGAGAGAGCGAGCAGCAAGAAGAAAATCAAACAAGCTCCTACAGATCATTGTGCATTAGTCAGTTGCTATAAATAGATATGAGTGAGGAAAAAAGCTGATAAAGAATACAGTGGGATTTTTCAAAGCAGTGCAGATGATTTAGCCCCAGGTCCTCCATAAGTGTGTTTGTTTTGTTTGTTGTTGTTCTTTTTGTGGGAGGGGGCTAAAGGGATGAGGGTGGAGTTCACAAGCTTGTCTCTTCCACTAACAGAAGTTGGTTCAATAAAAGATACTACCTCAACCACCACGTGTGTTTCATTAAATTTGGTGGAACACGTGGTTAAATCTCAACCAATCTTAAAGAAAATTTAAGATTGGGGTGGTTTTCTCTGTATGAGTGTCTGAGTGATAGCTGATGTAAGAAGAGTAGTTATCGACCATATTTTTTTTGAAGGAAAGGCAGCTGATTTCTCCCTTATTTTATGTCCAGGCTGGGGATGGGAAAGGAGGGGAACAAAAATAGATTTTAAAAAATTACAAAGATAGAAAATAATAATAATAAAAAACCTCCCCTTAAAACTCTCCTTTCCCATGATGCTTCAAAAATCTTGACAACAGTTATTGTGCTGACCAATGTTATCTCATTGTTCTTCCTGGTCTGTCTGTCTTTATCCATCTGTTTTCTCTTGTCTTCTACTTAAATTGTAAACTCTTTGGAGCAGGGAACATCCTTTGTTCTGTGTTTTTACAATGCTTAGTACAAGGGGTTCCCAGGCACTATGGTAATACACATAATTATAATAAAAACTCTGTCTTCTCTTACCCAACAATCCTTAAATCTGCTGGATTCTGATTTGCTGCTGTGATGATCCTAATAACTTAGTACATTTCCCTGACATCATCTCATATGTGGTTTATGCAGTACTCTACACCAAGCTCTCTCTAATAAAACTAAGTCTTTCATTCAAGCCATTTTGTAGGTAGGCATTGAAGAAGCAATGTGGCACAATTAATTTTCTGCATCCGTATTTCTAAGTGGCTTTGTTCTGATTAGGTCAAGCAGTCATCTGCTGGTCACAGACCACACATACCAAATTTGAAGCTGAAAAAACTTTATGTAGGGTAGGACAAAAAGTGGGTTTCAGTCTTTACTCTGGAGCAGCTGTTATTGGTACATAATTTGCTCCATGAAAAATCCTTAATTTGTCAGCATAATTTAGCAGTCCCTGTTCAAAAGTTAGTACATGGAGTAAGAAGAGCTGTTCCATGTCAGGATAGACCTCCTGGATTGTATATTCATAGGTATTTGGTTTCTAGTAATAATACCTTCCATTAATACTGTCAGTCAGCCAAGGATCTCAAAATACTTGGGGCTTTTGTCTGCAATCCTTACTTACTTAAAACTTGCAATAAAATCTATGAGAATTTTCCTGAGTATGGGCTGCAGGAATAGTCCTAACTAAGGTTAAACTTAAGCACGTTCATATGTGTTTGCAATATTGGGTTCCTAGGCAATAAAGCATAATTTTGAAGAATAACTGCCAAATACACATATTCTTTAACAGAAGTTATTTTGCATGATAAAGCTATTTTGACTTTTCCAATTAATAATGATGAAATTAATAAAAAATATGAACAAAAATAAAGACTAATACATTCCAAATCATGCCCTATGGCATATTAAACAGCTATCTGACCTACCAAAATATCTATGCTGCTTGTTAGAACATACCTGGAAAGAATGGCCTACTCTTTTATTTTCTGTATAGGGTTCCTCCTTAATTAATGCTCTGTGTAAAAGGAGTTGGGAAAACTATTCACCATTCATTTTTCAGATTTCACCCTCTTTTCTGTTCAAGGACAGATGTTGATTTTATATGTACATATAATTTATATATATATTTGGGTGTATACATACAGACTTGTTCACTAGTCAGAAATGCTTATATATTTTATGAAAACACAGCAAACAGCTCATAGTCGTAAAGCTTTTACCAAGTTGTTTGCTATTGGTTGTTACAAGTATATATGGTGATTGGGGTGAGCCATGTGTTATTGTTTCTGTTCCCTGATTGGATCAGTGTCACTGTAACTTGGTCTACAGCTGCCTACACTTTTGATGGCATAAGCAAGTTGCCTCCACACTGTGGCATGTAGTTACACACGGCGGTGAAAGGCTCCTACTCAGGGAGAGGCAGCAGGGAAAGGCTCCAGCAGTGGGAAGCTGCGAGAGACTTTCCCCGCTGCTGGAGTCTTTCACTGCAGTGGGGAAAGGCTCTGGCAGTACCCTGCCCAAAATAGCCGTGTAGACGCGGGAGGCACTGCTTGGGCATGTAGAGAATCATGTACAGTATGTACCCTGGGTTCAGGCTCTCTACTCTGTGCTGCTTTCCTCAGCTGTGCCTCACTGTTTGCATAGTTGTTTATATCTATACAGTGTCTGTATTCTACATGCTACTGTAAGTGTAGACCTACCTGTGGGGGAGCTGTGATCAAATCACCGAGCCTTAGATTTTCTCAGAATGTGGATTTAGGAGGAGCCGAACCAGACAGATTAAGGAATTTGTTGGACATTTTAATATTTTTTTTTCTGGGCCACTTGAGTTAAGCTTTACTTGGGACATCACTATAGGAAAAATTGGTCAGAATATTCATACTAAGTAATCCCATGAGGCATGTGCCTTCATAGTCCCAGCCATAAAATTGGGATCCTTTAATCTGTTTTATTTAAGTACTCTTTTTCACTGCTCTCACCAGGAGCTTTGTGCAGTCTTTCTTGCAATGGATACCATCACCATCTTTTCTTGTTTAACTGTGTTATTGCCAGACCCTGACCGGGGGCTTCAGGAAAACAGTCCCTACCTACATTGTCCTGAGTTGTTGGTCAGGACTATATAGCAATATTTCATGTCATGTACCAACTACATTAACTGAATTTCCTGATCTCCAATTTGTTGTTAGCTTTAAGCAAACCTGCCATCAGGTCAACCCAGAGCCCCCTCCCATCCCACGCCCCGAGCGGAAAGGGAGTGGCCGGAGCCCGCTCCGCCGAGGGTCGCCCTGCCCCAGGCTTAAGTCACTGTCCCAAACAAATGGGCAATAATTTCAGCATAGTTCTATGTGTGAGGTCCTAGCTGGCAGCCGTGCATCGGATCACTGGAAAACACCTTCCATGTCAGGGCTTTGGACAGAGATTTGGCAAGCAACTCAACCCCTATGATGCTGCGTTATTACTAAGCAGTGTTCTAGTTTGCAACTGGTGGAGGTGCTACTGAAAATAATATAGCTGTCACCACCTCCCATCATTTCTCCTTCAAATCATGGAAGATTTAGTCATACGCTTGCTCCTGAAGAACTTGCAAGCCCATGTAAGTAGAGACAAATTCAGTAACAGTACATGACTGCATCTTCTGTTCTGCCCATATGTCATGTTCGCACATTTAAATTGAGAATGAGTTTGCCCTATCAGATTTACGTATTGTTAATACAGCCCAATGAGCATCTTCTTAAAAAACCAACCAACCAACCAAAACTCCCAAGAAACAAAATACCACCACCATAGCAACAACAACAACAAAAACACCTGCCTTGTAAATTACAGATGGGTTTGAGTCACAAATTCATCTGAATCCAAACTTCCCCAATGTTCAGAGGTAGTTCGGTTCCAGCCTTTTGGTTTGAACTATTATAGACATCATAATCCAGATGCAAAGTTTGGATCCGAACTTATGTGCTGTTTGTGACTGTTAAGATGCGGTGTTTTGATCTGAGGCATCTCTGTTGGAAAGCATACGGTCACAATGTTACATTGTAATCTGGAATTATGATGCTGCCCAATTGAACAAAGCTGGACTGATTACCCTATTTGATATACAGAAGATGACAGTTCAGCATTAGGACCTCATAGCTTCTGCACTGTAGATTGTTTACTGTGACCACATAAACTTTATATGAAAAAAGTTTGTTATGCAGAAATATGTGATTTCTATTGTAAATCTTTTTAAAAATCTATTATTCCTGTCTGTTTTTATTAAAGGAAAACCACTGCAGAAGAATTAAAATTCTAGGGGACTGTTACTATTGTGTATCAGGATTGACACAGCCCAAAACAGACCATGCCCACTGCTGTGTCGAAATGGGACTGGATATGATTGACACCATCACGTAAGTATCTCAGTCACTGTACTTAGGCTTCAGTGCCCAATGGGAAACAGTATTATCCCTGCCATGTTTGTGATGTGTGTTATTAAGGGAGTGGTAGTTTCTGTGGAAACTATGCTCATTTAAACCATTACAGTGGTACACTTGTGCCATGAGAGAGTCTTGTTTTTACACAGTGCATTCTAGGCACTGCTTTTCTATTCCATTTAATCAGTTTGATGAGAAAAAATGAGTTTGTGCATGCATGCACATGTGCCGCGCAGTGAGGGGGAGAGAGGAAAGGGGAACTCATGAACTACCTCTATTGCTATTTGCCATAGCAGTGTGCATTGAACCAGTAAGCAGGGAATCTAATTCCTGCTTGTTCAATATTAAAACTGCTCTCAGTTCACCCACTTGTATGTAAATGCCAAACAGATTTTGATGTATATCTGTTGTGTGTGTTCATATTCCCAAATCAATTGTTCACTCTGATTTTTGCCTTTCTGTGTGTCATTTTGAAACTTTTATTTTGCTTTTCATCAGGCATGCAATGTGAAATTCATTTTGCCTCTCAGAGAAGTTTTCGTTATGCTTCAGAGCTCTGAACTGATTGCCTTTATACCAAAAGGCGAAGTGTGAATGTGAGAGAGTTCTGAATGACCTGCTAGTTACTAAGCAAGAGCTGGAAATGTATTTCATATACTGACACTGGGGAGGGAGAAGGGGGAGAAGAATTTGTGTGGTTTCTTCACTACCATGTATCTAATATTTTACAGACAATATATATATGAACACACAGACACATAGTCATGCTACATATAAATACACACTGAGTTACATAATGCTAGTGCCTTTGGACTAGATTATGGCTTTGCCACAAGCCCTGTGGGAGCGACTCTCCAGGAGCCCTGTTCTGAGCAGGGATAGTAATTGGCTATTAGTTCTTACAAGAAGCTAATTACTGCCCCTGCCCCTTGCATTGGACATCCCATCTACAGGAGAGGGACCAGAGCTAAGGCTCCACCTCTCCTCATTACTTACCTGCTTGGGAGAGGAAGAAAAGTGATCCTTTCACGCCTGCAGCCCCTTAGTCTCCAGCAGAGGTACATAGATCAAGGTACAATCTAGCCTTTAATTTGAAAACAGGCAGTAAAGCATTTTCTGCTATAGTTTTATGTACAGTGATCAAAAACTTAAAATGACTTGAAGTTGTATGATTTTTGAAAAGCATAATTTGTATGCGTTTGTAGTCCTCAGTAACATTTCAGTACTGATTTTAAAGAAACGTTATGAAGGGCCTATAGTGCCTTACTTAGTAGTGTCTTTCTGTCTTAGGCTGCCTGTCAGTCTTTATCTATCCTACATATTTGGAGCCAATATCCATGTGTTATCTTGAAGAGCCACGTGATAAATGAATTAGCCTGTGACTTTGATCATTTCACCTCCTCTCTGCTCACTGATCCATCTCTCTCAGGACTTAGGCTAACATTCCAGTCACTATTGGGTAGTTTCTGCACAGTTGCCATGTTTGTTTACTTTTTAAACCAGCTTGCCAAAGAAATGTTTCCTCTGCAGTCCAAAGGTGAAATTTGCAGGCCTCCCTGCTCCCAGAATTCTAATTGCCCAAGTTGCAGAATGGGCAAATTCAGTTCTTGGTCAATGACAGATATCTGACAAACCTCTAAGTCTTGAAATGGGAGCTTCCCAACTTCCCTATGTGGGGGAGTTAGCTTTCACTTCTAGCCTAGGAATGGCTCTGAATGGCAGGTTTAAATTGGTGAGATATTAAGTACTTTTTAGAGCTATTTTTAATGCATTAGTTATATTTCTGAGACGTGAACAGCTGGACAAAGATACTGGGAGCCAGAGCATGCTGTCTGTTATACATGTGCAAAGTCCAGTTTAAGCAATCAGACCAGTGCACGTGCAAACAGGATAATTGAGGCCATTGTTTCACAGTCAGAGCATTATGAAAAATAGTCCTCATAACATCTGAAAAAACTCTCTCACACATTGCAATGAGTATTTTTGTCTATCATATGTGACATCTCTACAATACATGATGGTATGCTGTGTTGTAAGTCTTACTGGCACTTGCAACCTACATAACTCAAAAGTGACTCTGCCACCTGTATGTAATGTGACTATCTGAAATGCATGCTGATAGAACCTGAAATACATGCTTATAGATCCTGAAATGCATGCTGATGTATACACCACACCATCGTGTATTCCATTCATATAAAATAGCTGTATAAGAGCCAGATCATGCTGCTTCATGAAGGAGCTTGGAGCTGTGGAAAATTTTATGGGGTTCTCTTCAATTATTATTATTATTATTCCAAATTCTTTTGAGAGATGGGTTTGAAGTCATTGAACTCATGGCAAGGATTGTGTCTTCTAAACCTTGCAGATCCTTTGGAGGTACAGGGCAATAGACACACAATTCTGTATCTCCATACCAGCTCTGGAGCTTTGTGGTGGCATGGCTCCATTAGACTTCCTTTAAGGAGAATTCCATAGTGCAGAGAAAGGCAGGGAAGAATCTGATATAGCTAGTGGCTGTATCCCATTTCTGTCTCCTTGTGGTACACTGGCTCAGGCATGATTTGATTCTATGTCCCATTTATCAAAATAACCAAAATGTTAAGAGGTTTGGATAAACGTGTCCATTTTCAGCTATCCATTCATCCAGTATAAATTCCTGTTGTGTATGTATATATTGTGAAATCTGTAATGCATTTTAGGATGAAAGGTGATATACAAACCTAAAGATCTATTATTATTTCTTTTACTATGTAATAATTATTATTTTAGATATTTTTGTTATGTAAATACAGTTAAAATGTACTAACAAGGGATATTTCAGCAATTCAGATATACGCTAGGATCAAAATCAATATTGTCTTTACTAAATAAATGTATCCTGCAAAGCCATCTATGCATAGCATTCCTTCTGTAGTAAATAGGTGTTCCACTTATAGAAAGTCCTTGAATTGGGGAGAAGTAGAGTTAGACATATAGACCTTCTACAAATTCTGTGAACTTCTCCTTTAAAATGTATGCAAAGGCACTGCTTCTGCCTCTTACCTATTTTTAAATATGAAAATTAATCTATAATTTCATTAGTTGGACTCTCTTTCATGTTTGCGTTTGTCTGCTATCATGATAAAGTAAACATCAATGAAAAGTCAAATTAGAAAAGAGGGAATGAAGCAGATGGGCTGCCGTGTATTATCTAGGCACGGTCAGTGAGAACTCATGGTAGAAGATAAGTAACAGGCAACTTCAGCATTTTCTTTTTGACAGGGTTTAATAAATTGGAAAAGACAGCACAGTGTGTGCATTGGAGATTAGGAGATGGTGGGAGAGGGCAAGATGAAAAAGAGTCAAGGTTGACGGAGCAGTAATTGATGGTGTCAGATTTATAGAGAGAGTTAAATTGGCAGAGGCCAATCCTTCATCTTTCACACATTTAAGTAATCCATTGATTTCAATGGAATTACTTGTGTGAGTAAGGATTGCAAGACCCAGACCTGCTGCATATGCCTTCTGTTAGTTTAACTAACATAGAAACAGTGATCATCTCAGAAATCAGAAGAGGGTCAGGGAACAGCTATTGTTACCTTTGAAATCACTGCGAAAATTTTCCTCACTTTAATATGGGTGTAGCAGGGTGGCCTGCCCCTTTAAGGGCCAGGAACCTAGGACCAACCAGCCCTGTTCAGTTTATCAGACTCAGCTGGGGAGGGGGCCAGGTGAGCTTTGCAAACAGCTGAGATCCCTCAGTTGACAGCAGGGAGCTGCAGGAGAGAGGTTGGCTCCTATGACTAGCCCTGGAACAGAAAGATAGGGGAGTAGAATGAAAGACCTCTGGGTTCCAGCAGCCTGCGCTGATTGTGAGGTTTGATTGAATTAATAAACTGGTGCCCTCGAAGAGGGGCCTGAAATGCTCTGGGCATGGCAGTTAGGCCTTTCTGGGAAGGTTGGGGAAAAGCGGACAGGCAATTGGCCTTGGAACTAAAGGGGAAACTGAGGCAGAGGCCCAGGACATAACACTGTGATAGGGAGCAGCATCCAATCAGACATTGTTGAGCTGTGTGTGCCGAGATTAGGATTGATTAGAATGTATAGCCAAGCCTACAGACGTTCACAGAACTCAAGAGCCTGATAATAGGATTTTGTTGATGCATAAGTAAAAAAAATTTTTTTTACTTCTGTGCAGAGAACAAGCTTGGAAAATTTCA
The DNA here is from genome assembly GCF_965140295.1 of Lepidochelys olivacea. Classification (NCBI taxonomy): domain Eukaryota; kingdom Metazoa; phylum Chordata; order Testudines; family Cheloniidae; genus Lepidochelys; species Lepidochelys olivacea. The sequence continues at coordinate 171,253,929 of NC_140412.1, read as the reverse complement.
GACTCCAAAGAAATTTAGTTTGAGAGTGTAATGAGCAAATGAAAAAGGGGATGAAGGCACAGTTTATAATGGAAGTTGAATTTCAACTTTAACTATTTGTCCATCGGTCTGGTTAGTGATTCCATATATGAAGATGCTGCTATTCATCAATTCCATGAGCTGTGGAAGCATTTTAGGTATTTAAATTACCTTTCATTTCAGGCAACGTCAGAGCTGTAGGACTAGTGGGCTTCTCAAGGTCTGTTTGCCCCACTGCAGAAAACATGTATTGCTGGTATAAATCCTTGTCTGGAGAAAGGTTCCATCCCTAGTATCAGCCTTGTCACATTGCACAATGAAATGAAAAATCATCTGTTTGAGCTGTTTGTTCACCTGGTGGATCTTCTGGAACGGTTTAATGATTAGGTAATCACAGTAGACATTTCCAATTTACAGGAACGTGAGGAGTAAAGTTTTCTTTGGGATGGACAAAAAAGTCCTAAGTGTATAGAGTTAGCCCCTGATCCTCCAAACACTTACACATGTGAGTAGTTCTATTTGTTTCATGGGATAACTCACATGTGCAAAGTTAAGTATGTGCACAAGTACTTGCAGTAACAGGGTCTTAGACTGTAAGCTATTTAGGGCAGGGACTGTCTTTTACCACATTTTTCTATAGTCCCTAGGACAATATGGTATGTGCTCTCTAACATGTCCATGCAGATGCTCCTTTCCTAAATGCCCTAAATATGGCCCTGCATTTAGGTTCCAGTTGATGGTGCTTCTCCTTGTTACCAGTAGAGTGATCCAAGAGGAGTTGGGAGATTCTCTAAAAAACTTATTGAAAATTTCCTATCATTGCCCCAACTTCTTTCTTCCTCAGAGTAACCTCTTCAAATTCACAATCCAAGTCAGACTACAGTCAGTGTATGAGGCATCTCTTTCACAGTAGTAAAATGCTTAGGCAACTGTATCCTATCCTTGTTCTGCATGCTGAATTCCTCTGTAGCCCTATGGTAACAGGGCAAAATTCACCACTGTGCAGGGGTACAGCACAAGGTGTATGCCCCATTTAAGTCTTACCTTGATGGATTAAGTGAGACTGGAGGTGGAGTTAAGTGTTACATAGAACTTGTTGGTCCACAGCATGGGTGTGAATTCTGCCCATAAATCTTCTTTATCAGATTCATTAGTGGCATAGTTAAACGTGCCCATATTCTTTAGCTTCTCATCAGTATGTGGCAGGTGTCGTCATCTCACTCTTTAATAGTATTTAAGCCAGGGATTCTTTTTCTTCATTTTATTTAAATTGCTTGTCACACCTTGGAGGTTTCAGTCATCAGTATTATTTACAAGGGTATTTTACTTTCAAAAATCATATATTTATTATGTAACTGCCACGGTATATTTATTATGTAACTCAAGTTTTCCAAGCTGCTGGCTACTCCCCAGTAGAGTGGGTGGAAGTGGGAGCCTCAGCCTCGTTTAAAGGTGGGAAATTTATGAGTCTTTAAACAGAAAATAATAACTTGCATCTTTCATCCCAAAGGATCCAAAAGTATTTCAAAAACTGATATACTAATTACATATAAAGAATTCCTTTGCTCAGGGTGGAAATACAGCCTCTTCAAGGATGAAATGTGGGAATTCTTTAATCGTACTCAGCAGTGCCACAGGGCAGGAAATGAAGTGTAATGTATCCAATTGAAAATGAAGACAGAATATGGGTAAGGAGGAGATAAATATTACAGTTGGAATGTGGCCAGAACACTGAGGTTAACATTCATAAGTTTGTGAAAAGTGTTAGGGAATCTTTAATCGCTAGCCTTGGGTATCCCTCTCCTTAGCTTGATGGCACATATCACACTACAGTCTCATGCTGGGGCCCAGGTTCAATACAGAGGGAAGCATGCCATCGCTGAATCACTAATAGCACTTCCAGTAGCACTTAGGTGTTCCTGGGCAGTCTCCCATCCAAATATACACCTGTTCCAATTCTGTTTAACTGTGGGAGCTAACGGGATAAGGTAAGCTTCTTCCCTGCATTTGGGGCAAAAATAGATGGGAATGTGAAGGAAAGCGGCTTTAAGCCACTTTATCCCACTATATATTCTGAGTCAGCAAAGAGCCTGTTTTTCCCTGGGGTAAGTTAGGGCAGACCTCAAGCTGCTTTTTCTTATGTTTAAGGCCGCAAATCTTTCATGGAAGTCATGGATTCCAGGACCTCTGTGACTTCTGCAGCTGCACCAACTGCTGCTCCGGTGGCCACGGGCAACTGGTTCCGGGCGCTGCCCCAGAGCAGCAGTAACTTTTTGGTTATTGCCCATGACCTGTCCGTGACTTTTACTAAAAATATCTGTGACTACATCACAGCCTTACTTTATGTTCTGTTTCTTGTGGCATCCTATGGGCTCAGACAAGCAGAAAATGGCTAATCTATAGTATGTTACAGACGTACTCCTGGCCTGCCTTTTCACTCCTGGCCTGCCTTTACCCTTTTTCTCCCTAAGCAGATATATCCCTAAGCTGGGGCCTGAGAGCATGGCTAGTGTACGGCCCTTACAACAGCTCTAAGTCAGCTGAGGAGCATTCTCAGAAGGCTGTTGCCTGCAATACAGAATCAGATGTGACTTTGACATGGATCATAGAAGTTTCTGTATTCAGTTCATGAGCATGGTAACATTTCAGCATATTTTACCCATTCCTACTGATGAGGGTGTGTAATAAATTGTTAAGTTTTATAAACACTTGGGATCAGATGGATTGATTTCAATGGGAGATGCTGACTGCCCAGTACTTTTGAAAATCGGGCAGTTTATTTAGGAGTCTAAACATGGATTTAGGAGCCTAATTTTTGCCTTCTATGTCTTAAGATCTTGGCATTGGGATTTAGGGACCCAATTAAGATGTTTGCGCTTCAAAGACTGTTCCATTGTATACACTGTGCATCTATACAAATGGCACTTAATAGTTATGTATTCTGTACTCTCCAGTGAAACACCCATATTAAACAACAGAAGAATATGATAGTGTGTGGTCCTCCCAGACATGGCATCTGTCATAGCGGTTATTCAAAAACATCCAGCTAATCTGGAGGCAATTCATAGTAAGACAGTCTTTGTCATTAGCATCCAAGAGCTAACTGATTCCTGATGGTTCTTAAATGGAACTACCATTGAACTACCATAGAAAACTTCAAGGGACATACTGTGTTCCTAATATTTAAGGACCACCAGCTGGGAATTCTTTAGACTTAGAAAGCAGAGTTCCTATACATAAATAGCTAGAAAAGCTTGTCTTTGGCTTTACCAGGAAATATCTACTTGTATGCAGACTCTTTTGGACTTACATGATAAATGAAGGTGGGAACTGAATGACTTGTGGGAAATGGGATGAAAAGCATTTTCTTACTTCAGTGCTGTTAGTTCAAACTCAGTCACTACTGATCTATTCTGAAATGCATTTCCATCTGATAACTGTTCAGAATCTTCTTTAAAATGAGTTTGATACTTTGTAAGAGCTATGTGAAATAACTGTAGCTAAGTACATAACTTCGTAAAATTAAAGGAGCAGCAGAGGCTGGGCTGGTAAAGTAGATTTCATCTACCCATAGGCCATTTACACAGAGCCATAATCCCACTAGGATTGTGAGGGTAGAGTGAATTTCAGCCTCAGTTTGTTTCTGGGTCCAGTTTGCAAAGCAAAAAAATGAATCATTAGCTACAGAAGTAATCTATGAAGTGAATAATTTGACAAACTTCAACTTCTTTTCTAGTAATATGGTTGTCCTTGAATAGCTGGTGACTTTCAGAAACGTATTCATAATTTGAAATTATTTACTGAATACTTTTGGCAAATAGTTCTTGGCCTGTGGATTGTTAATAAGCAGATTGTAGTGAATTTCTAATATTCACATAGAACAATTTTGGTTTCTTTTGATTAGACAGAAATGCCATGACATTGGGAGAACACGCTGACATTTTGTGTCTGAAACTTGCTCACCAATGTATTCATTAATAGTTGCTTAATAGTCCCCATTTTTCATATGTTTGCCAGAAAATTCATGGAAACTAATTGCAAAAGAGGTACAAACACACCCAAAGCAAATTAGGAATTTTAAAATTTGAACAAATATACATGAATAGTGTTTTTTTGTTTTTCTGCTTGGCTTTAAAAATGATACAAATATCATTGACACATTTTGGAGTCTCTGGGAAGAGGGTAGAAATACATTTGCGATTTAGATTTTGTATTAATTGAACAAAGCACAAAATGCCTTCAGATTCTACTTTATGATCCATGAATATATTGCAAAACTCACTTTCCTTAACATGTAGTACTCAGGTTTCAGAGTAGCAGCCGTGTTAGTCTGTATTCGCAAAAAGAAAAGGAGTACTTGTGGCACCTTAGAGACTAACCAATTTATTTGAGCATAAGCTTTCGTGAGCTTTTGAGATGCATCTGATGAAGTGAGCTGTAGCTCACGAAAGCTTATGCTCAAATAAATTGGTTAGTCTCTAAGGTGCCACAAGTACTCCTTTTCTTTATGTAGTACTCAGTAATGTAGTTTTACTCTATCTTTTGCGATCTCTAACTAGAACTTTTCAAACAAATTCTGTTACAATTTTCCCGTTTTGAAAAGCATATTTCCTTAAAAGTTGAGTTTTTGGTTTCCTTTGAGAGAATTTAGAACAGAGGAAAGAACAGATTTATTTTCAAGGTCTTGATGGATTGTGCCTCTTTTCCCTGTTTGGGGATATTTCCTTCCCCTTCTCTTTACATTTAATGTGAGTTACAACATAGTTTTTTGGAATATGAAAGGGTTTTTAGTATTTTGTGAATACAAAATAATAATTTATGCACATGCACATGTACTTGCAGGGACATGACTCCAGATAATACACAGCTAATGTGTTATGTGATAGACTATATAAAGGCTAGTAAGGCCCTAATCTTGAAACACTCAGGAATGTACTTATATTTACCCATATGAATCGTCTTGCTGGCATTAGTGGGACTGGTCATAGGAGTAAAGGGAAGCACATGCATACATGCGTGCAGTATTGTGACCTTAGTTTGAATGTTCAAAATGATCAGTTTGAATTAATTAAGCACAAAAATGGAAGGCCTTTTTTTTTAAATAAAAACACTGCACCATAAGAGCTATGCCCTAAGACGACACTTATAACGTAAGAGCAAGAGCTGAATTATTTTTCAGATATTTAGGCAAAGCAAGAATGTGCAAACATTCACAGTTACCTCTCTCCCTGGGGTTTTTTTTTTTGTTTTTTTGGTTTTTTTTTAATTAAAAAAGCGTGTTTCTCTTTTTAACTCTTACCTAATTCAGAAATATCTTAAAATGATTATCTTCAAATTTCCAGTGAAAATCCATCTCCGGGCTAAGGCCTGACTTAAGAAATTATAACCCAAATGGTATAGTTTTGAGAAAGAAATGACCGTTTAGAATTAGGGGGTTAGAACGGAAAGGATTTTTCAACTTTAACTATTGTAAACCTGCCCTGACAGTGTAACATAGGAACAAATGTTAAAAAATATTTTTCAAAACAGGCAACACTGATGTTAATAGGGAAGTGCCACTTACCAGGAAGAAGAGTATAGTTCACAGAATTTGACATAAATACAATAAATATTAATACACGACTTCCATTGTGAACGCAACACACGCAAAGTGCTTGACACAAGCCCGTGAAAACAAAGAAATGAAAAATTAACCCACCTATTAGTATATACTCTCCATTCTTCCACTCACAAGCACATGTTTTACAATTACCACTCCTACCACATACCACAGACCATGCACGGCAGTCTTAGCTTTGCCCTTTTTTTGCCATTTTGCATGCACACTTTACTTTTTCACCCGCCCTAACAGTTGTGGAAGTTTGGCATAGTAGATTATTGTATTCCAAAAAGCTAGTTTGGTAAAGGCTGTGCACAGATGGGTGGTTAAAGGAGGTGATGGAAGGCTGGTATCCCTGTAGGGGCAGAGTTAAGGTCATAGTGCATGGTCTGTGGTGTATTCTTGATGTGGTAATAGTAAGGTGGGTGGGGGTAAAGGGTATGTACTGTTAGATGGGTTAATTTTCCATTTCCTTGATTTTGTGGGTTAGTGTCAGGTAGCTTGTGTGTGTTGCATCCTAACTGCTTCACAACAATTTTTTGTGTATTAATTTTGTAGGGTGTTACTTAACTGGGTTGGGTATTGGATGGGGGTGGACCTATGGGGGGGGGTAGAAATGCAAAAAGAGAGTATTTCATCCCTTGGCAGTTGCATGTTAGCCCTTCCCTGCTGTAGGAAAAAATCTTATAGAAGAATGTTGCTCCTTCCAGAGGAGCTTTTATGAACTGGCTGTCCTCCAATCCCCAATCAGTCAAACTTATTTACACTTGGCACCACCGCCATCTGCCACTCAGACTTCTGTATTCCTGGCCCCCATCAGGTTTGTGTGCTCAGCGCATAAACTTTTTTACTATAATGTGAATAAGTGCTAACAATTATCCTAGATTCAGCATTTTTCAAAAACAAACTTCCTCTTGCCTCAGTCTTCCTCAGGGTCTGCCTCTCTGCCAAGTTATGTGTAAAAAGACAATGTTTTCAAAGAGATATCAGTCAACAATGAACAGTTGCTGCTGGGAAATTTTAGCCATAGCCCAAATTCAAAAGCTTCTGATTCAAAATGTATGAGGAGAACTCAAATTAAAACCTACATGGAAAATTCAAACAGCATAAAATTAACCCTGTGTGAAATTTCACCTCCGCTGGCTACCTACTTCTAGAGAGAGACAGGAATTTATGCCCCATCTTAGAATTCAGTCCTAACTGCAGAGATAGCTGCAGTTTCAGTGCAATAGATTGTTGTCAATTGTCAGAAATAAAAAAACCTCTTAATGTCGCCCCGAGTGAGAGGAGTACCATTCACACTGACTTTAACAACTAATTGCAGTTCCTGTATGTATAAAATGTAAATCTCTTCAGGCTAGATTGAGCCTTCAGGCTCAGCCCTGCATATGGGGCAGTGGATAGCTATGCTACTACAGGAGGAAAGATATTAGGGCTCAGTCACAAATCCTCTCCTGCTACCTTCCTATGCTGAGCAATCATGTTACTTCACCCTTACTTCACCCTTTACCGCCACCCTCATGTCTGGCCATCTGTGCTCCCTGACGCATGGAGGGTGGAATCAAGACTTTGCCCCATCCCTGCAATTCCCCAGTGGCATCTCCTCATGCCCATTTGCTCACAGAGGTAAGGTGAGGGGAAAGTCTCATGTGCACAGCCTTGCTCCCTGGGCCTCAATCAGAGAAGCCAGTGTGTGGCTGTCAGGGGGACCTGACTTTCCGGGGGGGACTAGACAAAATCTAGCCTTATGTATTTATGAATAGCTAACCCAACTACATGCAGGGGGAAGGGCAGAACTTGCCCGCTTGCTGATTTTGAATCTGAAATCTTGAGAGCAGTAAGCAAATTAATACAAGAAAATGACTACTGATGTATTAAATATGCATCATTGTAAGGAGGGAAGTAAACAATCAGAGACACTTTGAAGAAAATTATTTTTACCTCAGTAAGTTTCAAATCAATGAAATGAAGTGGAATTGTTCATCAGATAGTAAAACTAATGATAGAATGTCAAGCAAATACATTACTACAGAATAAGGAAATAAATCAGAGGAGATAAACATTTTTATTGATGTTTATTGTTTAGGACTTTCTCTGATGCACAAAGACAAAACAGTGGATGGAATTCAACTTAGTGGAGAGGGTTAGCACCATCTCCTCTGTATCACATTATTATCATTGCTATGAATCTGTGTTACGGTCACACCGAGGCCAACCACTGTGCCATTTGCAGACAAAGGCTTGGAAATGTTATCTCCATTTGGCAGACTGGGAACTGAGACACAGAGAGATTAAGTGACTTGCCCAAGGTCACACATGAAGTCTGGGGTGGAGCTAGGAATTGATGCCAGAGCTCTTCAATCCCGGTTTAGTGCTCTACCCACAAGACTAACCTTCCTCTCAGTGCCCTATATAAATGCTTATGGTGAAATCCCTTTACCCATATAAATCCCATGGTCTTTGTGTGAGATGAATTACCAGGCAAAATTCCTCAGTCTCTAACACAAAACCAGGCTTTATAAATGGAATATATGCTTTCTATGAAATGAAGGAACTCTAAAAGTAATATTGTTCATTTTAATATTCAATTGAAAGCAATCCCTTGTAATACTGTATTTAAATATGTTTGCTTGGATGCATGTCAGGTTAAAATTACACTTAAGATAGTTTCAACTATTTTCTTTTGATTCCACCATCACTTTGCTGTCATCTGTCATACTGCCTAAAGTAAATATGCATTAGGAAACAGGAAAATTTATGACAGAAAAAACTGGATAAATAAGTGGAGACAAAAGATAAACAAGCAAGTGCTGTAGTTCAGCTGTCACTGGATCAGTTGAATTACAAGTAGAGTGTATTTTGTTTATCTTGATGGGAGATCTAAGCTTCACAAGGAATTTAATAGCAAATATTGAGAAGACGGCAACTAGAACTACATAGGACAGTTTGCAAAACTTGAATCGCAGACCACATTCACAAAAAGGTTTGCTAAAAGGCGCAGACTTTTCAAATGAACTTTAACCCAGTTTCAAATGACCCCAGGATAATATAAATTGAAGTCATATATAACATCTGCTTTAACCCTGAATTTTTTTCTGAATAAAATTTGGTGAAACATGATGTTTGACTGAATTTTGCTTTGAGTGTTTGGATTCATTCAAACCTGAAAGTCAAATTAAAACTTCATTTGGTGCTGAAAGTTAGGAATTAAAACACTCCCTCTTTGTAAGGAACAAAACAATATATTATTATAGTTTGGATCTTTGGTAAATTTGCCGTTATACCGCGAGACCAGAAAGAGAAGTTTTTTATAGGAGCGAAAGTGAAAGGAAATAAAACAAAGAGAGCAATAAGAGAGAATAAATCAGCTTTACAAGTGTATGTGCTACAGACTGTGACATGGGGGGTCCTTGACAATGGAAAATCCACCGCTGGGGACCATTGTGGTGCAGCAACTTTTCTACTGCTGGGATCATTTCTCTTCTCTGTGCTGTTATCCATGTAACTGCCCATCTAGCACAGAGCTGTTTGAGTTTGTATTTTGCAACTAGCATGAAGTAGCCAGATTCTAGGTGAAAATCCACCATGGGATACTGCAATTTTGATTCACTGGGGGCTGGGACGAGATCCCCAAATCTATTTAATTAGTGATATGATTCAGGGTTTGAACTGTCTGAAATTTTTAAAGATCATTTCTCTGCAGTTGGCAATGTGTATATGAGCAGCAACTATGAGTCTTGGGAGAAAGAGACAGGAAGGTGACGGAAAGGAATGTTCTTCTCTGAAGATCTGATACCCTCTATTGCAGGTCTGTAGCAGAAGCCACTGAAGTGGATCTCAACATGAGAGTTGGACTACACACAGGCAGGGTGCTTTGTGGGGTCCTAGGTCTCCGCAAATGGCAATATGATGTCTGGTCAAATGACGTGACTCTAGCAAATGTAATGGAAACTGGAGGATTGCCTGGGTAAGTCTCAGAGAGAAAAAAGTACAGCCCTCAATGAGAGCATCAATTATTTCTCTCTTTAACGGAAAGTATTTTGCAAAGCCAATTACTATAATAATTGATACAGAAGGGTGTTTCAGGTTAAGAACTCTCATAGGCTGTATTACCTGCTGTTCAAACATCTCCTAAGGAATACTAGGATTGAGTGACCTGCAGATCTCTGTTAGTAATCATTAAGAGAAGTGTAAAATGTAAATGTCCTTTTAATAAGCTTTTCACTAGAAACTGCCAAATATGAAGGGTAGGAATGAGGCAATGATAAAATTTCAGTCAAGAAAGAGCTAAATACTCCTCTCAGTAAAATGGAGTTACCTCAGTGTAATGGAGGGGAGGATTTGCCCATTTCTGCCTCCAAATATGTGGTTTAGGATTACCATTAAAAAGTCAGATTTTCAAAGTTAGTCATGCCCAACATGCAAACATTAGTTTGTGCCTAATATCTGTATCCAAATACTCAGCATATGTGTGCAAATCATGTATTTGCATGTGCTCTTGGATAACTAATAATTTAATTGGATATGGGCACAAGCAGGTACTGAAATTTCAAGAACACATTGAGCATTCTTGAGTACAAGTTAAGTGCATGCAAACGTGTTAGAACGGGATCCCCTGTATCAACTGGAGATTTGTTGGATATTTACAAAACAATTTGTGTTCTGCTGAACAGGGAGAGGTGGGGCCTGCAAATCCTTGTGGTTAATATGGGAAATTTCCTACATGGGTGACATTAGTTTACTTTAGATGATTTTGGTAGTTTAGTTTAGTTTGCTTTGGAAACTATATATAGTTATATATATTAACTATATATATATATTAATGCTTATCTTAAGGCATCACAGTAAAGAGAATTTCAAAAGATATTTAAGAGAAGTAATACCTTTACAGTTAATTTCTATGAAAATGTTCCATGTGTAAAGGGTGGCATAGAAGAAAGTGTAAAGAGAGTTATAGGAAAAATAGGGGAGAAACCTAGCTGGCATTGTTGGGAGAACAGAATGGGTGGGGGCATCTAATAAAATAGGTTGGCTAAATTAAGACTGTCAGGGTTTGTCTACATGGGGACACTAAGGAAAATTAATCCAAATTAATCAACTGTGTATATGTAAAGTGGATTAAACTTCATTAAACCCCTGTGTTGACCCTCTTATTCAAAATTAAAGTGACTGTAATTCAGTGTAGCTTATTTCACTTCCAAAGTGAATTAAACTAAACTGAATTAAGGGCACTTTAATGCTGATTTAGAGTGTCCACCCAGAGTCTTAATGTGGTTTAACTAATCCACTTTGAAAGTTAATTGAGGTTCAGTTTACCGATTACACTTGTGCAGACAAGCCCTCAGAGTTGTAAATGGACGGGAAAGTGAAAACAAAAGCCTGATCTTTATATAGCAGAAAAAGAACCGCCACTAGAAAGATTTAAAGAGTGGGGTGGCACGCATCAAACAGAGGGCCAGTATCTCCAGCAAGCGCTTTAATAAATACTTAGAAAGATAGAGTACTTGAAATATAACATGTATGCCTGCATACTTTGTAAAATCAACAAGACTGCAATTTGAGGTGGTACTCTGTAGATATTTACATTTGTTCAAAGCATCTGCTAAATTTAGGAAGTTTATATGCTGAAAACACCTCTGCATTCTGGTTGGTTGCGAGAATTTAGCTGCCATACAACAAAGTCACCTACTGTTTGTGCATGTAATTCACCTTTGTGTTGGCCCTCTGCACAGGGGTGGATTTCACCCCAATGAATAGGTCCTGGCTCATGATGTATCATTGCATTAAATTCTTTTTTCCTGTCTTTCTCTCTAGGAAAGTTCACATAACAAAGACCACCTTAGAATGCCTAAATGGTGACTATGAGGTAGAACCAGGGTATGGCCATGAAAGGAACAGTTTCTTGAAGAAGCATAATATTGAAACATTTTTTATTGTGCCATCCCATCGGAGGAAGGTAGGCTTCACTAATTCTAGCTTGTTCCATGGTGTAATTTCATAGTTTAACAACTATATTCTGAAACCACCCTTAAAACAGAGGCAATATCTGTATATATTAACATTGAGAGAGACAAGGTAGGTGAGGTAATACCTTTTATCGGACCAACTTCAGTTGCTGGAAGAGACAAGCTTGTGAGATTCACAGAGCAATTCTTCAACTCTGTGAAGCTCGAAAGCTTGTCCCTTCCACCAATGGAAACTGGTCCAATAAAAGCTATTACCTCACCTACTTTGTCTCTCTCACATCCTGAGACCAACACAGCTACAACAACCCTGCAAGCAATATCTTAATTATTAACAGTTCTTCAAACCGTCCATGAAAATAGGATCTTTTATTTTGGAGGGAGGGGGACATCATACATGATTAGTTCTGAAAATTGATTATTCTCTGAAAAATAATCTACTTTTAAGTATGAACTGTCAGAAAAGCAGATGGTTCATTCAAACCCTGCAGTTGTACTGTCTAAAATCGTACGTGACAAAATATCACCCAAGTGACTGAAGTTCATACTTCTCTCCCTCTTTTCTTTTATATAAGCATTTCTGAACATCAAACCTTCCATCTTTGTACTCTTCTTTTTTTTTTTTTTTTTTGGTCATTCTCCCCTCTCCCATGTCCACGTTTGGACATGTTTACATTCCTGATCATACTCCCCTAACTGTTCCTACAAAAATGTGTGATACTAATGGCCCATTTACTAGGCCTGAAGGAGTCCCCAGGGGATAGAAGCAGCAAAAATAGTGATTACAGTCATGTCTTGCCTGCAGCAGAAAAGTAAGTGAAATGAACTCAGCCATAATTGACCTAACATACCGTGGGAGTTTGAAAAAGTTGTACGGTGAGCTCTACAGCACAGGCCTAGTTATCTAGGTCAGGGGAAGAGGATGGAGTTAACCAGCCTGGTTTTGAGTCCATATACCATTGCATCAGCGTTTGCTAATCATTCAAGCTGCCTTAGAACAAATCTTATAAGGGTAGCACAGCAAATACTCAATACTCTCCCAGTGTGTTCATTCTCCTCCTCCTGATGAGCCGAGCTGTTCCTGAGGCCTCAGATTCATTGCCCCTGTTCATTCATCCACCCCAGCCACAGTCCCCACATGCCCTGAGTATCCCCACTCTAATCCGTGGCCTTCCCAAAACTCTGCTTCCCCTATCTCTGTTCCCCTCCTCTGCCCCCTACTGGATCTGTTGAGAGGTCGGGGGAGGGAGGGTGAGGAGCCGGCTTGTGTGCAAGGAAGAGGCACTTGTGCTTTCCTGACCCTTTTTTTTCCACCCCTCATAGAAGGCCAACACTGAATGTTAGAGAGGTAAGATAAGGTGGGGAGGAAATTAACACCCTAGGGAAGGCATGATAGCAGGAGCCTTCACTTCACATCTCTGATGTTGCTAACAATTGAGCTGATTCTGATGGAGACACTGATGTAATCTGGTTCCCTCTCTTTGCCAGGTCTTTGGGCAAAGGAAAGTGGAGGTCCAGTGCTGTGATGAGAAATTCCTGGACCTCAGCAGGGCAGGGCTGGTGACAAACATGATACTGAAGCTGGCTGATATGTAGTAACACCTTTCTCCTTCCGCCCCTCGCTCCTTCCTTTTAAAACAGATTGACAAGCATTCCCCAAAAACAAAGCCTGAAGCCCATCCCATAAGAACTAACCAGTCAAAACAGCTATCCAGTGGTTCCCTTTACAACAGCTTCCTCTCATCCTGGTGTCTTGGTTTGTTACTAAAAATATTTGTGACCTCACTAGAAGCCTTGAAATTTCCTGTTCACAGTTTAAACACATCCAGTTTGTACCACCTTTCCATAACATGTTTACAGGCCAAAAGGAGCTTTGGTACCTTTTGTCCACATGTGACAGGGTAAGGGAGACCCCATCCAGTGCAGGGAGAGTGCCCCTCGTTTCCCTTAGCATGCGGGGGCAAGGTGTATGTAACCTACGTCTATGTCTCCGTAGCCAGAGTCAATATACTCACCTCTGCTAGCAGGGCAATGAGACCTAATGGCCAAAGTCAATGTATTCGGCCCGCTTACCAGGGCAGTATGGTCCAATGGCCAAAGTCAATGTATTTGCCCTGGTCTGCAGGGCAGCAAGCACCAAATTCACTGCATCCGCCTCTATTAGCCGGGCAGTGCAGAACGGTGGCCACAGTCAATAGGTTTGCCCCTCTTAGCAGGGCTGCCTCACACTCCCTAGACCACTGAACTCTCTGGGATTGTGATTTCTGCATCAAGTCAGTCAGGGGGACTGCCAAATTCACAAAATCCAGTACAAAACACCGGCATTATCCGGCTAGGCCAAGGAATTGCTGCACCTGTCTCTTGGTTGTCGGCACAGGCCAGTCCTGCAATGCTTGTAAAGGGTCGCAGCTCTCTGCCCCCAACAGTATAACCTAGGTAAGTTACTTCGTTCTGCCCAAGATGGCATTTTGTTGGATTCGTGAGTCTAGCCTCCCTGAGCATGTGTATCACCTTAGAGAGGTGTTGAAGGTGGTCTTCCCAGATGGTGCTATATATGACAATGTCATTGATATAAGCGGTGGTGTACTGCCCATGGGGTTGTAATATCCAATTCATGAGTTGCTGGAAGGTGGCTGCTACCCCATGTACCCCAAACGGCATGGTTATAAATTGATACAGGCCAAAGGGGGTTGGGAAGGCCATCTTCGAGCATGAGTTCAGGGTCAGAGGGGCTTGCCAATACCCCTTGGTGAGATCCAAAGTCAATAGGAACTTGGCTCCCCCTAACTTCTTGAGCAGTTCGTCGACCCACAGTATCGGGTAGGCATCAAATCAGGATATATCGTTCACCTTTCTAAAGTCAATACAAAACTGGATGGACCTGTTTGGTTTCGGGACTCGGTTAACCCTTCCCCGTTCAGTGCTGGGCGAGTGTGCCCCATCACACCTCATCAGACAACTTAGGATACAGACCTCCTCACACCTGGCCCTCCTAGTCTGTCCTAACAAGTTTTTATTTGGCACTGGATGTTTATATGTGTAACCCAGAGTTATAAGAGCAAATATGAAAAAATAAATGAGATGTGGAAGAGATATAAGTCCCCATGATTCAGGGCATTAGCCACCCTCTTAGTATTGGGGGTTTGGAGGAAGCTTTCCTTCAAGGCTGGTTATCCCAGATGGTGGTTGTAGGGGTTATGCACATTCTCTGAAGCATATTGGACACCGTTGAAGAGAGATTACTGAATTAGATGAGGTACTGGTCTGATCCAATATAGCAATTCCTATGTTTCCTAAGAGGCCTTTTCTGTAAAGGTTGTTAGTCCGATATAAACTTGCGGTGAAGTTTGTGCCCCTTTACAACCAAGGGGCTGGATCTTGCTTCCCCAGCTAGAGGGAGTTCTACCTTTGGCTTCCATAGAAGCAGGATTAGTCCCTAAATTAAACAATATAGAGACACAGGAAGGGGCAGGAGGAGGAATTATTTAGGCTAGAAATGCTGCTTCTTGGTTATAGATTTTTTTCCTCCATTATTTTGATATAACTTCTAGTGCATTATATCTCTAATTTATTATGTTGATGGTGGTGGTTTGGAAGAAGAAAGGCTAACTAAAAGAAGTGAGCTTTTAGAAGGGACTTAAAGGAGAAGAGCAAGCTAACTTGATGCACAGACACAAATGAAAACAGGAGGGAGGAGTTGGCAAAGCAAAATTTAGGAGTTGAAACCATTTTAAATATTATGGTAACCAGGTCAACATGCATTTTATTTGCAAGGATGAAGGGCTAATAATAAGTGAGCACATGGTTCTTTATATTTGCAAGGGGTGTGTTGAATAGCGAGAAGCTAATGATTAGCTTGTCATCAGCTGCAAAAAGCTAATGGTACCTTCCCCATTATTGTGTCACTGATTGATTTATGGAAGTGCCAGATGTTGCTGTACAACTTAGCTAATAACATTAGCTCTCTGGTATGCATCAATGGAGTGTCTGTGAAACTGGCAGAAAAACACTTCATGAATTTTACTGGTATCGACTGACTTCTCCACTGGGCTCACAGATCAATCAATGTGTCACTTTGCAGTTCATCACAGCATATCAAACCTTTCCATAGTCATTGTATACTTGCATACTTATCACTGGATCATAAAACATTGACAAAAAATGTTTTATATTATCTTTACATTCAACACAAAGCACATAGTGTTCCCACCCCTCTTGAATCAACCACTTAATCTCTAGAGACAGATACAGGGAAGACTGTCCCTGAAGCTTGGACAAAATCTGATACGTTTAGCTGAGTTCGGATGTCCACTGGTTTAATATTGTATTCCTTCCTCCTGAGCCTCAATCGCTGAAACATGGTCACATTTTTTATTCTTTATGCATCATCTCTGACATTAATATGAACTGACTTTAGCAGGTACGATGCCAAGAGGAATGAAAATCAATGTTATCAGCAACAGATGGCCAAGAATCTGTTCAATTTGAAAGGTAAATAGGAGCAGTTTGGAATATTTTGTTTTAATTAAGAGGAAGATATATTCCCTACTTTCTTCAAAATCTGGTCAGTCGGAACGATCTATCATCACAATGATTTTGTAAGCCAAGAATGAGAATAATAACACACAAAAGCCCTTTCATGTACCAGTTGCACTTTAAATGAGAACAGATTATAAAATATTCACAACTTTTTAATCTTTTATTTGAGGCCCATTAACATCCAACTCTAGAGGTCTGGTGTGATTAAAATGCACATTAGCAAGTGGAGAGGTGCTTATTGGAAAGCCACTGAGTCATTTTTTATTTTATGTTTTGCTTCATTACAATTATTATTTCCATGGAAGCGTGAGATTACGTTATAGGGTTTGGTTAATTATAGTTGTTGTTTTTAATCAGCAAGCATTATAGCCAACACTGTCAAACTTGGTGATCTAACATTAGGCTCCTAAACCCACCTAAATAATTCATCTGATTTTCAATAGTGCTGAGCACGGACCTTTCCCTCTGAAGCCAAATTAAAATTTTGGCTTAACTATTGAGCTTTCAACTTGAGACACATGGGGACACCCCCAGTTGTCAAGATGTTTTTGGCCTTCTGAGGTATTGCTGATGTTACTGTACTTCAACTCCCCGTAGAAAATTCCAGGCCAGTCCCTAGCAGCCGTGGCGCTCCCTGCAAGAGCTCTGTATGTCTGCCCAGCCCCAGTTAAGTCTCTGGATCTGATAATTACCCTAGTAACTTTCCTGTCTTATACTGTTCCAACTGTAATGTTGTTCTGCATTCAAAATTAAATTTTAACGTGTGACTAGCTTCCTTTGTTTCACCAGACTGCATTCTCTGATTCACTGGTCCTCATAACCACCACAGCCAGTTAGTCAAAGCATCATTGCTTCATTTGTACAGCTGAAACGTGGATTCCGGCTGGCTCCCAGCTGTAGTTGGCACATTTACATCTATGAGGTTTGGTCTTTGGCCTTGGTAATATCCAGACAGTTATGGTCTTAGGTATACTTCCTTTGTAGCCATTGTGTTAGTTCTTTTCATGCCTCTTAAGAAGCCTCATTATCTCACATGCTAAGAAAACAACAAAACACATTTGATGATGTAATGAGTCCAGAAACGTACAAAAAGTTATCCCAGGAAGTCTCAACTTCTGCGGTCACCTGGATGGTACATGCCATCAGTGTCACTCTTTGACTGGTTAAGTTCTCCTGCTTGATTCAGTACTTTTTGGGAAAGACAGATAACCCTGACAAACAGAAGAGGCCAAATGATTCTATGGAACACCGGTAAAAAAAAAAACCCGAGGGAGTTATACCCATGGAAGTGATACTAAAAATTATAATGGTCATACCTAAATACAAATGTACATTTATAAATAGTTTATAAAGGGTTAATAAATACATCATGGATGTTTTAATTAATAATTATTAAATTGTAATGAATTGTTAGAGTCCAACAGGTGAATAGCTTTCTTACAGCTGTCTATAACACCTACTAATGTGCTTATGGATTATTAACAAACAATTTGAATTGCCTTTGAATATTTGCTATACTTTATTTTGTGGTGTGTGCCTGGTCACCTAAATCAGGTGGTGGTTATTTCTGCTCTCTGATAGGATGACTTTAATGTTCATCCATAACACATGCTACTCATTTCTGTAACATGCTTACAACATCTACTAATCATTTAAAATATTCTATTAATATGAAGTGTGACTGAAATTAGTATAGGGAAACAGTAAAAATTATATATTCACAAGACAGTTATGTGCACTTTTAATTGTAAACCCATGCACAGCTTACTAGACCCTGTCTAAAAGGGTATTACAATGAAGATCCTGATTCTGTGAAGGGATCTGTGCAGGAGAGCCCTTGTTCTTGTGGAAAGTCCATTCATTTCTGTAGGACTATGCACAGATATAAGGGCCTACTCATGCAAATGAGTATCTCAGGTCCTTCAATAGTCAGGCCTGGTATTGTGACAGTTTGTGACATGCTCATAACTGAGGGTGAGGTGTGTCAGGTGATTCTTCCTGCTGCCTTTCAGGTCAGTGACCAATTCCTATTTTTTCTCCCTTTTGATTTCGTTTTGGGGCAGCAAGTCAACGTACATGGATCTCATCATCACATAGAGCATGGATTTTGGCTTTCTTGTGAGTGAATAGTGCTTAGCTTATACTTGTACATTTCACTAGTCCCTCATTAATCTCTCTGAAGTCCAGCGGGTAGGATTCCTGATAGGAAGAAGTGAGAGCTAGATGGATTCTGGATCTCTGTTACTAATCTGGTCTACTCCGGTGAAGGAAATCATTTACAAAACACTTTCTACTGCAGAGAACTACACTTCCTATGTTTCTCTAATCTAGGAGCTATTCCAGCCAAACCCTGCTAACAATGATGTATCTGCAAATAAAGAGGAAATCAATAATTGTTTGTTTTAGGAGAGACCTGTTCAAAACACTCAAGTAGAGGATTCTTCTCCATATGAGATATGGTGGGATCATCTTTTGGAATATATAGCACTAAATGCTTAAAATTTACCAGCTGGCTTGAGTTGGAGAGATCCAGAGCAATTATCTACAGTACACCTCTTGAGGAAAACTTACTGTAAACCACAATTGCATTTGATAGCTCAAAAGGTGATCAATTAATTTCTTTGACTTGTGATGTAATAGGCAGAAATTCAGTACCCTGGGATTCGTTTTAAAATGTGTGACAGCAGCTGCAGGAGAAGCGTTGATGGCTGTCACATCACTGTCCTACCCTGTTGTTTCCTCTAACATCAACAGATGTGATCTTAAACTTCCTGCAGTCGCAATCCTGTCACGAAGTGAGTGGCTGGAAAGTAAACAGCTTGTATAGAATTCTGCCGACTCAGAAGAATATCAGAACACTATTTTTGTCACAGTGCAATAGCCTCAGCTGGCGTAAATCAGTGTAGCTTCAGGGACTTCACTGGAGCTTTGCTAGTTTACATCAGCTGTGGACCTGTACCTCTCTGTTGTACTGAGCCCTGTGCCTTCCCACCACGAAACAATGAATGTTGTTTAATATATCTTATCTGCAACTGATTTGATGGTTTTGTTCAGCTTGGAATGAGCAGGAGCAGATTTACTGTGAAACGAACCATGCAGTGGCATGGGGCCCCCAAAATGCAGGAAAAATATCTGACAACCTGCCCCCGAGTCCCGGCCAAGGGTGCAGCAGGGCTCAGGCAGGCAGGCCACCTGTATGCCATGGCTGGGGGTCTACGCTGCTCCCAGAAGTGGCCAGCTGCTGGCACGTCTCTGCACGCCCCTGGTGGGGCGTGGGAGGCAGCTCCGTGCGCTGCCCCCGTCCCGAGCAGTACACAGAGACCTGCTGCCCCCCTCCACCCAAGGGGCACACAGAGACGTGCCAGCAGCAGGGCTAAGGTGTCTCCCTGCCCACTCTGCCTCCCTCCATGCCGCTTCACTCCTGGAAGCGGCCGGTATGTCCCTGTGGCCCTTCGGGGGGGCAGGGTCTCTGTGTGCTATCCCCACCCTGAGTGCCAATGGGAGCTGCAGGGGCAGCACCTGCGGGCAGTGGTGTATGGAGACCCCCTGACTCCCCCCGCCTAGGAGCTGCTGCCAGAAAGGTGTGTGTGCCAGTCGTTTTGGGAGCCGTGCTGCCCGAGTTAAGCGCCTCCCCCCTGCCTCCCTCCTGCACCCCAACCCTCTGTTCCAGCCCAGAGCCTGCACCCCATACCCCTCACCCCAGCCCAGAGCCCGCATCCAGCAACCAAACTTCCTCCCAGAGACCTCCTGCCGCAATCAAGGATCCTCACTTTATTTTCATTTACTTCCCACTATTTATAATATAGGAGGATGATGAAGAAAAAAAGAATGAAAAATGGGACAGGGGAAAGAGAATGTTCTTTTTCTTGGCTGGGTTCTGAGGGGGGGCCCCGAAAATGGAGCTGCACACAGGGACCCACTAACTCGAAATCCGCTACTGGAAATAGGGTGACCAGATGTCCCGATTTTATAAGGACAGTCCTGATATATGGGGCTTTTTCTTATATAGGCGCTTATTACCCCCCAACCATGTCCCGATTTTTCACACTTTCTATCTGGTCACCCTAACTGGGAATGAGCACAGAGCAAACATTGCATATTATAGCACAGAGCAGACTTCAGATTCTATCAGCATTCAGTATATTTCCTGCTCTTATGTGAAGAACACAGACATTTTTGATATTTTATTGAAATGTTCTGTCTAGGCCATTGTGAGATCTATCTTCACATAAAACTCCCATTGACTTCAATGAGAGTAACACACACACAGATTACAGGATTGGGCTCTCAGAAATTAGGAAGGGTGAAGAGGAAATCAGTGGGATATTATGCGGCTTATTTTGTGATGTGCAAACAATATGAAATAAACAAGTTTAGTATTTGTTTTTTCAATTAACATTCAGAAAGAAAATGAAATATTGTGGGGAAGCTGCAAGTCTGGGAAGTACTCATGCAAATGTATATTTGCGCAAAAGTTCATGTCAGAATTCTTTATGGTAACCATCTTAAAAATCTCCTGTTCAGAACACTGTCATCCTCTCAGAGAGAGCAGAAATACAAACACCTGGTAACTTAGATGACTAGGCATACACTACTAATGAAGAATAGTAAATATTTGAAGATATAATCAAATAGTTTGGACTAGCTGATAGGCTGATATATGTTTGCATAAAGCATTCACCAGATAATTTTGAATAAATAGCATATTTTTAAAAAATCAAAGCCTGTCTGTAGATAACTCTCAAAAAGTAAAAACAGGCTATGTCTGTTCACTTATTTGCTACAAACAGTTCACCAACGTCACCCAACATCTGTATTAGCCCTTTTCCACAAAGCCCAAAACAAACATTTTACAATAGGCCGCATAACATGAATTGTCAAATATGATACATAAATGCCAACACACACTCTATAAGTTCAGTAATACACAAAAAACTACAGCGCCTATTTATCTCAATGGGATGGTGTTCCTAGCGTCTGTTTGCCAAAAGTTGGGAATGAGCAACAAGGCATGGATCACTTAACGATCACCTGTTCTGGTCATCCCCTCTGAAGCACCTGGCAGTGGCCACTGTCAGAAGACAGGATACTGGGCTAGATGGACCTTTGATCTGATCCAATATGGCCGTTCATATGTTCTTATGACTTCAGTCTGTCCTGTCCTCCTCTGCATTTGATGTGGGATGCTTCCTCCTCCTCCAGACTGCCTGGATCATCGGGTGGCATTGAGTGCACAGTGGGGAAAGTCTCCCTGCTCTCAGTTCCAGTGTCCAGCACTACAACCTCTAAGAGAAGAAAATTGCACAGAAAATCCTGCTCCTCTGTGCCAGTTTGGGCTGGAGCATGCTCATGCACGCAGACACTCTTTAGCAGCCAGCTTCTAGCAAACCTCTACTGGGCATGTGCAAATGGCAATTTTCAGAGGCTTATAACTGCCAAATATGAGTGGATTTTTACAGGGATGGGGGGAAAAAGCATCTCTTTGACCCCAGCCAAATGTAAAGTCTCCACTACAAAGCATGGGGTGCGAGAGCTTGTCAATTAAACAGTTGTAAAAAGAAATTAACATTGGCAAAACAATCTGTTTCTCCAGCCCTGTTCTCAAAAATGACTGAACCAGTGTTGTTGAACTTGTCCAAACTTTACAAAAATACTCGACCTAAGTCAGACTCCCCATATGGAAAATTTCAGTCCAAACAGTTAAAACTTGGGAAAATTATAAGTAACTGAAAACAGAGTCTTACAGGGGTAAATGTTAGGCAATATTCACTGCCCCAAAATGTCATTAGTGCAGAGTTAAGTATGACCATCTACTTCCTGAATGTCGAGTGCACCTGTACTTAAATCTCTAAAACCCAGTAAATACAGAGTTATGGTACACACAAGCTATGCCACGCAACCTTAACTCTGCCCCCAGAACCAGTGGGGATGTACTGTCAGTATGATTCAGCTAGGACTGCACTATAATAAGCAGACATAAGGACTGACAAAGTAAATGTGCCATTTTATGTGGTTTTTTCCCCCACAGAACTGTATTCTCTTATTGTACTCGCATGTACTCCAACTGCCCTTCACTGTGTCAGGGACAGCTGTGTTGACTGGTGCAAGGATTTTTTGCAGCAGGTTGCCACAGCTCACACCATATATGAGGAGAAGTGCATCTGCACCCAAAGGGATCACAGGGCTCTGATTCCATACTAGAGCCATACTAGATTCCTTACCACCGACTGTTCCTGTTGTTCAGGACACTGTCACTCAACCATCACCACATTATCCCAAGAGAGTGTGAAAACCAGTTGTGTGCCTCATCTTGTATGGTAGTGAGTTGCTATTTCAGGGCAGTATAATCCCTTGCCATTTGAGACTCTCTGGTAGTCTACCCACAACTTTTAGTTAGGCTATATAGTGTTTTATGTTAGCCATGTAAATGATTATGTATATATATTTGGGGAAAAAAATTAAATAGGGTGTACGAAAGTGACGTTCTGTCCCTTTAAATATTTGAGCACTCCCCTATCCCACCCAGTGCAAAGCGTCACTTTCATGTTGGTTTCAGTTTTGCTGAAAGAACAATAAAGCAAGCACGGGATAGAGCTGTGTTTCTGTCTCCTCTGCTGGGTCCAAATATAATAGTCAGGAATCTGCTTTCATTCTCTGTCTCTGGTTTTCATCTGAAACAGTTTCCTTAATCACATGTGCATATAAAAAGATACTGAAAGCAGACACTAAAGCCTTGCACTAATTCCCACTGCAGTGTGAAAACCAGTACAAAGGATGGATTACAGGTACCCGAGTGTGGGATTACAGGATGAAAAAGACTGAGAATTCATGTATGAGGGGGTAGAGAATTCAAGTTTTCTCTCCTCGTTTAATCATAGTATCTCCTCGCCCTCAGATCTCCACCCTTCTATTCCTGGCTCCATCTTTCAGTAAAAACAACTAATAGGACATAGCAGGTGTCCCATATCCCTATACCCCCAAAATATCACTTCAGTTAGCCTACCAATACTTTTTTGGTAGCCCCCCTTTCCCCCCCCCCCGTAAAGCTGCCTCCAGAAATAGAATTTAACACTCAATATCAAAGAGTGATAGCTTTGTCAAAGAACAGGCAGAATATACTATTACCGCGTGGTTTTTACAATTCAGTTTTTATCAGTGAATCATTGTTAGCAGCTTGCATTCTTCAGATTTAGCAAGTGCATTTGGTTTTCTGTATGTGGTCCCTGAATGCTTTTCATTCTATATTGCAAAGGCTTTCAAGTGACTTTTATTAATCAAGTGTAGCTTGTTTGATGTGTATGATTGTTATTGGAATAGGATTTTTGACAGCAGGCTGCTGTTGTTTTTGTCAGACCAACCAAAGAAACTTTACCATGGTGGGGACTAGATTTTCACTCCTCTTAAAATAAAAATAAATAAATAGATAGATAAAAAATCTGAACTTGATGAGCTGAAAAATTGCTAGTCAGCAATGTGTAAACAAACAAAAAAGGAACAGGAGGAGGGGGAATAAATTGAGAGAAGGAAAAGGACTAAAATTAGCATTCCAGTCATTTTATTTTCTTTTTTGATGTCCATCTATATACTGACAGAGTCTTAAATTTCCATCTATATTTGATTGTGATAACCTTCCTTGCAGGAAGGTGCATTCCACTGAATAATAGCGTGTCCCGATAGAAAAGACACTCTCTTCCTGCAGCACAGGTGAAATTTTCAAGGCTTGTGTTCTGTACAAGCAAAGAGGAAGCCACAAAACAAACACATTAGGCCAAAATGTTCAAACTCAGGTTCCTGAAGTTTAAACACCTAAATCCATCGTTAGGTACCTAATTATGTGGTCTGATATTTCTTTTTCCCGAGATGCTGAGCACCCACAGCTCCCATTGTCTGCTTGTCTGTGGGAGAAATGGGTGTCCAGCACTTCTGAAAAATCAGATCACTTTTATTTCAGCACTTAAATGTGAATTTAAATGCCTAACGTTAACCACCGAAATTTGAAAATTCTGACCACTGTTTATGCAGATCTGACATAGTGAAGGGACATAATTACAGTTCAAAGCTTCCACTATAAGGGTATCTGTATTAGTTCAAAAACTGTACACAGAAATGTGGTAACAATGAAGAGCACTATTTTTAGGTCTACCAAACACACAGCTAGCATTGGGAGTAACCTCTCTGTGCAACCACTGACCAAAGAAGGAGAGAAGGGCGTTGTTCTGTCTGGAGTGGCTCACAACTGTGAGGGCTTACCTCAGTGTAGACTGTCAGAAAACAAGGGCTGATATTCCAGCTGGTAGTATACAGATTTAATAATTTTATTAAGATAATGTTGAAGTAAAAAGAAAATGGTACAGAGTTTAGGCATAGAAGTTTCTAGTTGTCAGGGAATAAGGTACAGATTATTAAGAAGAAAAGGAGTACTTGTGTGGCACCTTAGAGACTAACAAAGTTATTTGAGCATAAGCTTTCGTGAGCTACAGCTCACTTCATCGGATGCATTCAGTGGAAAATACAGGGGGGAGATTTATATACATAGAGAACATGAAACAATGGGTGTTAGCATACACACTGTAACCAGAGTGATCACTTAAGGTGAGCTATTACCAGCAGGAGAGCGGGGGGAGGGGGGACCTTTTGTAGTGATAATCAAGGTGGGCCATTTCCAGCAGTTGACAAGAACGTCTGAGGAAGAGTGGGGGGGGAGATAAACATGGGGAAATAGTTTTACTTTATGTAATGACCCGTCCACTCCCAGTTTCTATTCAAGCCTAAATTAATTGTATCCAGTTTGCAAGATTATCAAGGGGTGCGAAATTCGGTTTAGGAGCAGGTGGCATAAGGAATACATAACCTGCAGTCTCCCCGATTTGGGGTAAAAGTTTAATGGGTCCAAGTACAGACATTGAGCTATGGGGGTATGTTGCCCATATAATGGCTATGTTCAGGTGTGGAGTATAATGAGTGGCTACGATGATGAGGATGGATCTACCCTCATTTGATGGGATTTAATGTTCAGTGAGTTTATGGTTCCAGTTCATATGGTCCAATGGAAAAAGTCTCTCAGTCCCTTTCCCATAGTTGATGCACGATGTCATACCGGCTCACACCTCCTGGTACTGTCGGTGACCGGTGATGTGTTCAATGTCCCTGGACCATCAGATGGCGTCCGAGACCACGAGGCGCCGCATGAGCCGTGTGTAGCGTCGACCAATCCCACAGGCCCGCAGCACATGCTCGTTGCAGGGGTCCCAAGCGCCCAGGGCTCCGATGATCAGGGCATCCATCTGCACCTCGTAGCCCTTCGCTCTCAGGGTGTCGGCCAGGGGAGCGTATTTTTCCAGCTTACGAGCTCGGGCTTCGCAGAAGGCCGGGGTCCTGTTCTCAAAGAAGACCATGATGTCAACGACGATGATCTTTTTCTGTGCCTCTTCGGTGACTACCACATCAGGTCACAACTGGCTGTCAGTACCGGGGATGGCGCAGTTCACGGTGACCTCCCCTAGGCGCGGTGCGATGGCTGTCACTAGGCGGTTCTGGATGGTGTTGTGGCACAGCTGCCAAGCTCTGGAGTGGGGCTTGCAGCTGCACAGGACATGGGGCAGTGTCTCGTTGGAGTAACCACACTTCCTGCAATGCTTATCTTGGTTCCCGTGGCGGACGGCTCCGTTGAGCGGGACGCAATTGAGCCGGGCGCGGTGGATGAACCGCCAGTCGGCAAAACAGGTGAAGCCGCCCCTGGTGAGGAAGTGGTTGCTGGCATCCCATTTGCTGGTCAGTTCGAAGGCTTTACCCTGGTCCGATTTACGCTTTAGGGTTTCCACGTACAGCGAGTGGTCCTCTCCAGCATGCCCCTGGCGCTCAGGGTGACAATAGTGTTGTCGTTGGACATGATCTGTGGCACCAGGACTCCCAGCTCCTGGCGCTCCTTGCACCACTCCCAGCAGCAGCCGATGCGCTTCCCCAAGCGACGCATGGCATTGCAAGCATGGGACCACAGTGAAGCGATGTCGCCACTGTCCCGTCCGAATTCTCCATCCAGGGAACCACTCAGAAAGCTGGCAGTGTTTTGGTTGGAGGGGGCTCTGCCGATCCGCTTCTTTGTTGTGTCATGGAGGGCGTTTGCTGCAATGTTCCTTACCATGGTGTCAGCACACGTCAGCAGGTGGAAGGCGTGGGTGATCACCGCGATGTCACACAGGTCACCCATGCGGGGGACATTGGCACCGCCAGGCCTGTGGGCGATATAGACCAGCTTGTTCCTGGCTCTCTGGGGAAGGAACAGCCACTTCTTCACCAGCTGCCGGACGATCTTGTATGCCTTGTTGAGGGGTACCTTCGCCACGGCGAATCCCCTTACGACGAACGAGATGCAGGGGATCAGGAAGGTGTTCAGGGCGTTTATCTTCTGCCACGGTGCTAGCAGGGAGGCGTCGATCTTGGTGGCATCCTGCAAGATCTCCTGGATGGTGTCTGCCGGACACGGAAACCCGTCGGCTTGCCAAGGTGCCAGTACGCCTGCCCCTCTGCCAGGGTTCTATAATTAGATTTCACCAAGCCAGCACCAGACGTGAACTCCGGGATCACTAACCCAGTCTTACCATGGAGTCACAAACAGTCCCCTTAGTACCCAGCCTGTCTTGCCACCCAGACAAACTGGACTTTGTGATAAAGGGTCACGTCAACCAAAAATCACACATCAGGTTTCTCCCAGTCCCAAGAGACCAGTCACTTACTCCAGATCAGTTGGTACTCTGGATCTTACACCAAAGACAATGCTGGCAGCCAATTCTGTAGTAAATTAACTAAAAGTTTATTAGCTAAGAATAAAGAATGAGAGATATTGAGAGATTAAAGCACGTAAAATAGATGTACAGGTGAATCACAGTTTTTAACTCCAAATAGTAGCAGTGATGTAATAAACTGCCAGTTTTGCAAAAGTCTTTCAAGATACCCAGATTGTCTCTGGAGATCTCTGTTTGCATCTGGTACACTTCCCTGTAAAAGTCCAAACAGTCAGAGATGAAGGATCTTTCTTTGACTCCATATTTATGGTATCTTCATGCAGAAAGCAAGCTGACAGTGTCTCTACCCACATGGGTTTTTCCTTTGATGACAGTGAGTGAGGAATGCACTTAGTCTTATGACCTCCAGTCATCATCACTATGGCCATTTGCTTTGGAATTAGCACCTTATACAATAAATTTCTTCATTAGCATTTCACAAGAATTCTTTGATGGGTTATTGAGTTACATGGGTATATACAATGTAAATGTTTGTTACTACATTATAACAGAAACAGATAAGTGAAAACAATACAAGTAACATTCCACTAGCTTTCATGAAGTTTAAAACGTTACTCCCTTCGATTTACACTAACACACAAGTGAATTGGCCTATGGTCCTGATCTGACCTGCTCTGCCAGGGTCACCGAGGGAATGATGCTTTTGTTGCAAAATGTGTTGGTGTACCGCTTCAGTATCACTCCTGCTGTCACTGTGAATGGTGCTAAGAACAGAAATGCACAAATGTCAGTCTGATAGCCCCCAATCTGAAATTATTCCATCACTGGGAGTGGGAGTGGGGTTTGGGCCTTTGCTTTATGTTCTGTTGCTCCCATTTTATTTTACTCCCCCAAAAATGTGGCACTTGGAGACGAGAGATGTGATGGGCTTAGAGAATGACTGTATCTATTTTATTGGTCTCCCAGCAATCTTTTAACACTTGCAACCATTAGAAATATGTGCTGTATTTGTATTGGATAGGTAGATAAACTGGTTTGAACTATGGAGAATTTTTTTCTTATGCAAGTTGTATTCTTTCACCACTAAGTAAAATGGACTTTAGTATATTAGTAAAGGAATTATTACAAATAAGTATAATATGGCATATGAGAGATTTGTCTAAAAAATTGCTAATTACCATAGCTGTGAAAAGACGAACCTGAAATAAAACTTGCTCACTTATCTCAGGATAACAAAAGTCCACAGGAAAGCTCAGTAAATTGCAAGTAATAACAGGAGAGATGCTAATACCAAGAAGCTTAGACCTGACTGACTGAAGGCATAAGCAAGAGACAGACACACAATACAGCGTGGAAGCGTTCTGTGAATGCACTTTGAATATCAACGGTACCCTCCTTTTCTGTGATTTCTTTTCATGCCCCTAGCTGACCACAGCAAAATGAACTGCAGTCTGATGCTGTTTCTGAGGAGCTTAGATAAGCAGCAGTGGCTCCTTTACCAGAGTATTATAAGAGATGCCAACAGAGGGGTGTTTTCTCAGAATTTTAATCAATGATTGTTATATTCCACATACTTCAATGCACTCTCGAAGCTGTAAATAGGCTGGCTGCCCTTTGTAGGGGTCTGATAGAACATCCCCATTCTTATCCTGATTTGCTGGCTATATTAGTCCAAAGAACCCTTCCTAAAATGATGTTGCAAATGAACAAGCATCAATTCAGCTGCACTTAAAAAGGAAGTGCCAAAATAAAATAAAATAAAATAAAATAAAGCAGGCCATGAGCAAGTTCAGTGGGATGCCTGTCAAGGATGGCCTAATTTTTTTTTTATTTAAGTGTGGCATAAAGAGGTAATACTACCCTCCTGGCAATGACCATTTGTCTGTGTTATAGCAGAAGCCCAACAATGCCCAATGACTGGTAAATAAACAGGTTGCTCCATCTGCTGCTTTGAAGATATTTTAAAGAAGCTGTTATAAACTCCGGAAGTTACCTTTTTAAAAATTATCTGCACACTTTAGGGTTCTTCTGAGGGAGCGCCAAGTTGGAGAAAGGGAGGAGGTACACCTCCTGAGCAAAGTTGTCAGGCAACATTATTCCTCTATAAGTCATAATGCTTCTGGGCAGTGAGAGAAGCATAGTGTTCACAGGAGATTTGATACACTGAAGGAAGTTTAGACTGTACTCTCCAAAGCACACTCCTCCCAGCACTTCCAGGGGGAGAGAGACCATGCCTCTGTTCTTGCCGCTCTCTCATACATGCCCTCTTGGCTCTGCTAGCAAAAATTTCCATTAGCACACCCAGCTATATTACCGTTTCTCTTTTGTGGGTACTCCGAGCTGCAAAGGAGCTTCTTGTTCTTTAACTAGAAGATCAATTCAGAATCAGCCTAATATCGCCCCCAAAATGAAGATGTGTGGCAAAATCACTGACCTGCTCAATGTGACTTCCAGGTGAGAGATCTGACCTTGTCCGCTAGACAGAGGAAAGGGGACTAGTTGTTTTGGAGTTGAGATACAGTGGTGATACTAAGATCTATTTCACCTTGTGCCTTCCATATGTTCCCTCCCTATTACTGCAACTTGCAAAATAGAGCAAAACTACTGGCGTTAATTGCCAAAAAAAGCTGCTACGTTTTGGTTGGGTTTAGAGAAAGGCATGCAGCAAAATACTTATATTTCTAGAAGAGCTATGGCTGTTTTAAGAAAACATGATGGGATTAATCAGTAACATCACAACTAGCTACCCAAAGGCTATGTTTTAGCTTGGGGCCTTGCAGAACATTGGGGTGAAGATAGATCCCATTTGCCATATTCTGACCTAAGGGCTATCTATGCCTAATAATATCTTATTTGGTATGAACAACTAAGGAATGTGTTCAAGATATTTAGTGAAGTGAATGTCACTGTACAATGTCCTCTGGGCAGAATATTGCTTTCCAGCAGTGAGTCACTTGCCAGAAATTCCTCAACTGAGAGATTATATGCGAAGCCACTTAAGAGAGATTTTTTTCACTATTTCTAACCTACACATAATCAACTCCTTATATAGCAGAATAACATGCACAGTAAACTAGTGTCCTTTAAATTGAAGAACTATCAGATGTGCTGTATAATGCAGATAGTATTAATCTACTTTAATCATCCTTCAGGTGCACAATATAGTAATTGTGCCCATTCAGGAATTTTTTCCTGTTTAATAACAGGTTGTGTCACACATTAATTAAAATGTTATGCAGATATTTAAACAGACTAATTGATTTCTGTGTTTGGTTGTCACAGTGCAACATGTAGTCTGCTGAATGGTACCCATACAGCTCCGTAGGAAAAGCTCTGTATTGCACCATAAAATGCAATGCATTTCTCAATACCTAAATACATATATTTTAAACTGGATATAAAGCCAAATTCCACACTGACTTACTCTGTGTGTAATATAGAGTGTATAACTGAGGAAAATTTGTCCCAGTTGCTCTAAATTCAGATAACCAAGTATGTACACATTCACCCTAGTATCTGAGCAAACAATTCTGATTTACTTCCTCCTTTCTACCCTGCTCATTAAGACTTGATGTAATAAAGCAGATGACACCATTGCATCATGTTGATTAGATATCAAACCCTAAATGCCAACCATTAAATTGAGCACTCCCCAAAAAAGTGATATAAACCAATAATGGAAGCCTGGACTAAACATTTTCTCTTATGGATAGAACTTTTTGCAACCAAGATGACATTTCCGTTTAGTATACTGTATCTGGCTGACACATTGCCATAGTACATTGGATCTGTGCTATCAAGATAGAGAAGTTCAGCCCTCCATGTGTGCTGGGACCCTCGCTCATCTGCAGCACACTCCTCTGAATCACTTTCTTGGATTCCCTTTAATTTGTCCAAAAAATTTTCTCTAACGTTTCCCATGGTTGGTGTAGGTAGAGGGGAGCTATAGAAGAAATGATTTTGGTGAAGTAAGGGATTGTTTGCCTGGATCCTGATAGGCATGGGCAACTCCCAGTTGTGAGCATGCGGTAGACCCCTTATGCTGCAGTAAACAACCATCACACTTCTCGACTCTTAATGGCAATTATAAACCAAATCCTTTTTACTCATTTCAGTGGCCATATTCCTTGGCTCCCAAGGACAAAGATCTGAGCTTTGTTTGGGGTTGAGGATATGTTTCAGTTGTCTGAGCACTATGCACTGAACTCTGGGTCTCTTCACTTTTGCTCCTAAAATAGGTGCATAGTAATTTGATGAGAGTGATAGTACTTCTTTGTGTAACAGTGCTGGCAGGTAGTGTGGCCTTTCAAAATTCACGCAGATCCTCCTTCACAGATGACATATGCCAGAAGCGTAAATAATCCAAGCAGAGGTGGTTGCATGGCTCCTGAAAATAGATGAAGGGGTTCTGGTCCTGGTTCTAATCTAAGAACAGCACATAAGCATATCTTACATTCCATCAAAGTCAGTGGGTGTTAAACACATGCTTAAAAGTTAAGCAAGTGTTTTTCGGAATCAGGGCCTCTGTGCTGAAAGAAGTGGACCCATAAACATCCACCCCAGAATTCCTCTCCATGGCTCTATGTCCCCAGTTCTGAAGAGGCAAGATGTGGGGTATAATAGTTGGGTCCCCCAGCTCCCCGTTTGATCATGGTTCCATGGATGCATGCCTGTATCCTGGAGCCAGAACTCTAGTTGATAAAATGAGAGAGTGAAGGTAAGAAGAACATGACAGAAATGTTATAAAAAGAAAAGGAATAAACAGAAAAGTTCACTCATTGTTTATACTTCTTACGTGCTGCTTTTATTTTCAGGAAAAAATGGTTAAGTCAAATGAGTATAAAGTAAAAGAAGAAATACAACTAATGCCTCTCTTCTATATCAGTCGCTAATGGGTTTTGTACTCGTAGTTTCTATAGAAACTCAATTTTGAAATATTAGTTATGTTGTGCTTAAAGATAATATGTTAAACATATTCTATATATTAGATATAAAGAGAAGTATTCTACCCCAAGAAAATAGGTACTAAATGTAAAAAATGTGTAATAAAATACATTGTTTGATCACAATATTCAAATGTTTTCATGCTTATTCTGATCATTGGACGGTATATGTACATGTAGGTATGTAAATCTGTGTGTATCTTTTTCATATTTTTAATTGCCTGACAGATATTTCCAGGACTGATTCTCTCAGACATAAAGCCTGCCAAAAGAATGAAGTTCAAAACAGTCTGCTACCTGCTGGTCCAGCTCATGCATTGTCGTAAGATGTTCAAAGCTGAGATACCTTTCTCCAATGTCATGACATGTGAGGATGATGATAAGGTAATTAATAAGGATTCTCTGAGGTCCTTGAATGTGTGCTTTTAAAATGTACGTTGCTCCATGTTGTCTCACAAACTAAACCAAAACAGGTTGTTACTACATAAGTGCTGTCAATATAATAAACCCTTGTCTAAAAAAAAATTCCCCATTGTTGCTAATATGGTTTTTGCTCAGTAGGTAAAATAGCAGTTTTAATCGTGAGGCACCCACAAGTGCCTTATTTGTGCATTTCAAGCACCATGTAAATTAGAGCATAGTAAATTGACTTGAAAAGGCAAATGGCACCAGGCATCCTATCTGTGCTAGGGATCCCAGGGTTCCCACTAGTGCTGGAGCTGAACTGGTGCTAGCAATGATGAAAAACTTTTGCAGAATTTCCCCAGTATAGACAAAGCTTAAGTGTAGCAGATCTCAGGTGCAGAGTCACCCATACCTGTGTGCACACACACATCTCACAAGTGGATACCGTCTGGGACTTGTCCTTCAGAAAAGAGTCCCTGAGGCCATTGCAGAAATTTCAAAACCTGTTTTGCAAATCCCTGGAGTCCTCCACAGTTTTCAGCTGACAGCACTGCACATGCAGTAGCATACAGAAAGTAAGTATATTTGTATGCCTATACATTTCTATATGAAAATGTGAATGGTAACCATGAATCATAAAGCTGATTTGGTGTTGAAACCAAAAGATTGGAAGAGTTATCAGATCATTTATTTTGCCAGTAGGTGGCAATGTTACATAGTTTGCTGCTTGAATGTCAACTGCAGTAGAGCAGGAAGTTCATTCCCTGGGATTTGAACTATGTCTTGGATTGTCTCTGATATAAATGAGATACATTTTGAGAAACTTCAAATCTTCTTTTCTGGCAGTATTAGAACTTTAAAGTTTGTGAAACTTTTTTGTTTCTCCCAGTACTGACAGAAACACAAAAGTAAAAAAGCAGCCCTTTTTGGTTTAAATCTCAAATCTCTTATTGCCAACTTTATTTACCATTTATAGAAATAGCACGTAACTCACAGATGACATCATAGCTCTGAATTACATCTTTTAAATGCTCTTTGAGTATTTTGAAAAATCTATGTTTATTCTATAAAAGTTATGTGACAATTTAGCCTTTTGAGTGTGTGTGCATGTATACATAGCATGCATACAAAACCTTAGTATGTTAGGGAACTGGCTTAAATTCCCCGAAGTCAGAACATTCAAAGTCACTGCTATAATGTTATCTTTAACTTACCTAATTGTGTGTCAAGTGTTTGCAACTCAGATGGGACTCTTATCTCAGAGAACATGATGTAAGAGTTTAATCTGTACAAACCAGCCTGCTCTCCTGGCTTCCTTCAGAGATCATTATTCCTTAAATCATGAAAGCCATAATATAGCTCAAAACTCTTTGAAGCTGGCCCAGTATTATCTGCATCTGTGCCACAATAAAGTTAAAAAAACTCTCTGACAGAATACTTTACCTTGCTAAAACCTGAGACATCATGAAAGTCTGTAACATGAAAAAAGGTAAAATGCATATTAGAAAATAAATGAAAAAGTAGTTATATGTGGACAAGTAGCTGATTTTATGGGCTAATAGCTCACTCCATTTTAATTCTCTTCAACATAAAACCCAAACAAAACCTCGGTCACTTAATTGAAAAAACGCCCTGCAAAATTTAGTTTAGAAAGCAAAACTATGAGGCACCAAAATATAAGTATCTGAAATGAGTAGTAATCTATTTGTGTGTGTTAACTGGAATTTCAAGTACATGTTAACACAGTAGCCCTTCAGATTACATGCTTATTCAATATATTAAACTCAAAAGGCAAAACTCAAGCAGGTATTGTATCTGTGTCATTAGCATTTAGCACCAGCACTATTGTGTAAATATGAGAACAAGAAAACAGTGAGAGAACTGAGAAGACATTTTATCTATGCTACGGAATCTCTTCCAGTACTTATCAGGGACCACTCCTGAACCAAGCCACTGGTTTGTAGTATTTCCTGACTGATCACTAGCTTCACATATCTACTTTACAGGGAAGTCTGCTTATGTGTGTTTGTTAACTAGCTGCTGACCTGTGTTTGTTTGTGTGTTGTGTTTTGTTTTGATTTTAAGAAGAGCTGCCACTCCTGTTTCACGCACAGTGAGAAAGGAAACGTCTATTCATTCTGCATACATTTAGCTGGTCTCCTTTGTCCCCTGAGCTGTGACTTTGAAAGGGAATTGTAAAATCTCAAAGATATTTTCTAGGTGTATAGCCTTTTAAAAAGTAACATTGACAGCACTGCACTGAGACCTTGTGTCTGTTTGTAACAAGGGACAGCAAAGATTCTTCTTATTATATCCTAGGTGGTAGACATCTGTTTTGGTTTTTTTCCAAGCTGATCAGTCATAACCTAATGCATTAAATGGTCTTCCCTGACACCTGCAAATGTTTCACAAAAGAAGTATGTTTCTGACTATGTAGAAACAGGTTGAGCTCTTCTGTATAGGTCATGACAGGGGCACAGCCAGGCCGAATCTGAACAGCGCTGTCACCCCATGCATCAGGTCACAACGCCTGGAGCTGGGAGCCAGGCCCAGGCTTGCAGAACAACAGCCAGAGGAGTGAGTAATGCAAGAGAAATGGTAACAGAGGAAATACAATTATAAGGGAATTAACCCTTCATTAGCCCTATATTTGTGGCTAAATTTGTGGTGTAAAATTATGTAAAGTCTTATGCTGTGGATGTGGAGAAGGTGAAGAAAAGTTGCTTTGCAAATACTATCCCATCCACGTCGTCCTCAACAGCAAAACTGTTCAGAGGCATGGACAGTCTAGGGTTAATTTGAGTCGTTGCCGCTAAGTCACAAAAATGAGTTTTTCTCATCTGTGATCAATTTTCTTGTTACTCTGCTGATCAAGTCACTCTGATCTGGGCTGAGATGGCTTTCACCACAGTGGCAGAGTAGAATGCTGTTGAGGACAATATGTAGAGGGATTTTTAAGGATGAGGAGTGAAATCATGGCCCCACTGAAGTCAATGGGAGTTTTGCCGTTGACTTTAGTGGGGCCAGGATTTTACCTGAGAAATTGTAACTAATTTGTAATTAGACTGTAACTTGACAGGGGCAAGGACTATGTCTTTCCTTGTATTTGTCTACAAATTTATATTTGCTTAGCTGAACAGATTCCTGATGCTGACTGGGGACTTGGCAATACAAATGATGAGACATTTTCAGTCATGAATAATGTCATTGCAGTGAATAGCAGTCATTCTCCTGTTTTCTTTTCTGCTGCAGAGAAGAGCATTAAGGACAGCCTCTGAAAAACTCAGGAATCGTTCCTCTTTTTCTACGAATGTGGTATACACCACTCCAGGAACTCGAGTAAACAGATACATCAGCCGTTTGATAGAGGCCCGGCAAACTGAATCCGAGATGGCTGACTTGAATTTCATTACACTCAAGTATAAACAAATTGAACGTGAGCATAAAGTAAGTGAGAATTTGAATAAGTTCACTAACCAAAGATAATTGGACAGATGGAGTTGCGCCTTCTTAGACAAGTTTCAGAGTAACACCCGTGTTAGTCTGTATTTGCAAAAAGAAAAGGAGTACTTGTGGCACCTTAGAGACTAACCAATTTATTTGAGCATAAGCTTTCGTGAGCTACAGCTCACTTCATCGGATGCATACTGTGGAAAGTACAGAAGACGTTTTTATACACACAAACCATGAAAAAATGGGTGATTATCACTACAAAAGGTTTTCTCTCCCCCCACCCCACTCTCCTGCTGGTAATAGCTTATGTAAAGTGATCACTCTCCTTACAATGTGTATGATAATCAAGGTGGGCCATTTCCAGCACAAATCCAGGTTTTCTCCCACCTTGATTATCATACACATTGTAAGGAAAGTCATCACTTTAGATAAGCTATTACCAACAGGAGAGTGGGTTTGTGTGTGTGTTGGGGGGGGAGGAGGAGGAGAAAACCTGGATTTGTGCTGGAAATGGCCCACCTTGATTATCATACACATTGTAAGGGAGTGATCACTTTACATAAGCTATTACCAGCAGGAGAGTGGGGTGGAGGGAGAGAAAACCTTTTGTAGTGATAATCACCCATTTTTTCATGGTTTGTGTGTATAAAAACATCTTCTGTACTTTCCACAGTATGCATCCGATGAAGTGAGCTGTAGCTCACGAAAGCTTATGCTCAAATAAATTGGTTAGTCTCTAAGGTGCCACAAGTACTCCTTTTCTTTTTTCTTAGACAAGGTCCAGATTTTGCTCATTATCTTTAAACAATATTATGAAGCTTTAACTCCCCGCTCCTGCAGAAATTCACAGGATGGGGCTAAAGAGGAGAAAATCCCAGTGATGATTCCTTTGTGGATTTCCTCCCCTGTTATTCCATTGGGAGGATGGGGATTGTATTTCCTGCCCTGCATAATAGGCTGCAGGGTCCATACGTAGGGTCATATGCGGGGGGCTCAGGTACCCATGAAGAGGCACTTGCCCCCACAGGTTCTGTGGTTCCCTCTAGTAGCCTACCTTGTGTAAGAAGGCCACATTATCTTTTCTGGAGAATTTCTGTAAAACTGGAGCCAGGGGTTGATGTTCATCTTTCCTGGACCCAGCCCTGGCCTACCCACTACTCCCCCAAACTGCCCAGTCCCTGCCATGTCCCCAACCGTGGATCCATTCTTTGGAGTCTGGAGTTAGGGGAGACAGCTAACCACTACACATCTGTACAGGAGAGGGGAGAGTCACATGCAGAAACTTCCCTCTGCTCACGGAGCTGGTAGAGGATCCCATGTTAGGATCACAGACTTGTGTTCTCTAGGCCAAACTGCAAACTGACGTCATGAATGTGGATATAAACCTGGAGTAACTCCACTGATTTTGTTGTAGTTACACTGAGATGAGATCAGAATAGTCTTAACTCACATGGTTATTTTTTTCTTTTAAGTGAAGGAAGGCAGAAGTGGTCTGATTTTAGGTTAGTGTAGCAATAGCCCTTATTTTTTTTTTCTCAGATGTAAGCCATACAGTCAAGGGTACGTTGTCACCTCTGCTCAGTGTCCCACACACAAAACTGAATTTTTACCCATTAACATTCATTTCAAGATGCCACAGATTAATCCTTTAATTTTCATTGTTTAAAAAGCAAACAAGCTCTTCCTGTATAACTGTAAAAAAGAGTGAGGTTTACCAAAGAATATGGAACAGCTCTTTTTTGGGGTAAAGGTATATGGAATCTTGTGAAAATATATGTTTAGGACTTTTTAAAAAGTCCATTTTGTTTAGCTGGTGATTTTGTGTGCTTTACTGCAGAAAGCATCTGTAAAGCTGCCCTAAAGTAGGAGCCAAGGATTCCACTGGAGAGAAGGGAATCCTCAGGTCATGTGAAGCCATTTTAGCCAGCCCTGTGCCTCCCACTCCCTCAGTTCCATGTAGAAGGAGTAGACGCTGCAGACAGGAGATGGGGGTGGGGGAGGTTGAACAAAAAAAATCCATAGAAAGAGCTTCAAAGTTCCATTCATTTGGGGAGAAGAGTAAAAAAGGAATAGTTTGTAAATTCCATAACCTGGAACGTTTTTGGGCTAAACCCCATGAGATGAGCCCTGCCCCTAAGAATTTCACAGAAGACAACCCCTGAGCTGTTTGTAGCAGGGCTGTCACCTATGCACTTTCCAAAGTGCACTTACATCTCACAACCTCGCAGGGTTTGAGCCTGTGGGACCCTAGGCTCAGCCTCTGCACACTTTACAATGGTGTACATGCAGTCTTATGTAGCTGCACACTTTCTAAGCTTAGCACCAAATTCCAATCTCCGTTACACTGGTGTAAATCCTGAATAACTCTGTTGAGTGAAACGAGTTCAGGTCCATGATGGTGAAACTAAGATCGGAATCTGGCACTTAATGAGAAAACTTTCAAATTCTTCTTTACCTGTGCAGCATACTGTTTTTTCAGACTCATGACTTAGTTACACCAAAACCAATGATTCACCCACATCTATCAACAAGAGGTATTTTCATGCCACAAATCAGTCTTCTTCCCTCAGCTGTTTCAGCCAAAGAGCTGTTTGAAAGCAGCAAAGATTTTTCTTAATAATGGAAAAAGTATTTTTTTCCTCCCCATTCTGCCACAAAGCAGCTGAACTCTTTTTGCTCAATCTTTCAAAAATCAATTCACCTCTGGGCTGAGATCAAACCTGAATAATTGCAGACTGAAAGGTGACTGTTTGGGAAAGATATAGGGTACAGAAACAGAGGGTGAGAAAGGAAAGTGTCATGCAGCTTTAACTATATCAGATACCGAATAATAGAACATAAGAACGGCCCTACTGGGTCAGACCAAAGGTCCATCTAGCCCAGTATCCTGTCTTCTGACAATGGCCAGTGCCAGGTGCCCCAGAGGGAATGAACAGAACAGGCAATCATCAAGTGATCCGTCCCCTATTGCTCATTCCCCAGCTTCTGGCAAACAGAGGCTAGGGACACCATTCCTGCCCATCTTGGCTAATAGCCATTGAGGTACCTATCCTCCATGAATTTATCTACTTCTTTTTTTAACCCTGTTACGGTCTTGGCCTTCACAACATCCTCTGGCAAGGAGTTCTGCAGGTTGACCATGCTTTGTGTGAAGAAATACTTCCATTTATTTGTTTTAAACCAGCTGCCTATTAATTTAATTTGGTGACCCCTAGTTCTTGTGTTATGAGAAGTAGTAAACAACACTTCCTTATCTACTTTCTCTACACCAGTCATGATTTTATTATTCCCAGCATTCTGTTCCCTTTTTTGACTGCAGCTGCACATTGAGTGGATGTTTTCAGAGAACTATCCACAATGACTCCAAGATCTCTTTCTTGAGTGGTAACAACTAATTTAGACCCCATCATTTTATATGTATAGTTGGGATTATGCTTTCCAATGTACATTACTCTTCATTTATCAACATTAAATTTCATCTGCAATTTTGTTGCCCAGTCACCCAGTTTGAGAGATCCTTTTTTAGCTCTTCACAGTCTGCCTCGGTCTTAACTATCTTTAGTAATTTTGTGTTATCTGCAAATTTAGCCACCTCACTGTTTACCCCTTTTTCCAGATCATTTATGAATAGGACTGGTCCCAGAACAGACCCTTGGGGACACCACTATTTACCTCTCTCCATTCTGAAAACTGACCATTTATACCTAACCTATCTTTTAACCAGTTACCAATCCATGAAAGGACTTTCCCTCTTATCCTATGGCAGCTTACTTTGCATAAAAGCCTTTGGTGGGGGACCTTGTCAAAGGCTTTCTGAAAATCTAGGTACACTATTTCCACTGGATCCCCTTGGTCCACATGCTTGTTGACACCCTCAAAGAATTCTCGTAGATTGGTGAGGCATGATTTCCCTTTACTAAAACCGTGTTGACTCTTCCTCAACAAATTATGTTCATCTAGGTGTCTGACAATATTGTTCTTTACTATAGTTTCAACCAGTTTGCCTGGTACTGAAGTCAAGCTTACAGGCCTGTAATTGCTGGGATCATCTCTGGAGCCCTTTTTAAAAACTGTCATCACACTAGCTATCCTCCAGTCATCTGGTACAGAAGCTGATTTAAATGATAGATTACAGTCTACAGTTAGTTCTGCAATTTCACATTTTAAGATCTTTTCTGGGTGTGAATTAAAACATGTTCATTCCTACGTTTGTAAATATGTGGAGATATAGGCACACACTCTCTTTTAAACCATAGTTGTTCCTAGTTTAGAGTCAGAAGGTATGGTATAGATGCCTAACTAACTGTCTTTGTGCATCTCCTCTCATTCACAGTACCACCAGCTTCAGGATGAGTACTTCACCAGTGCTGTAGTTCTTTCACTAATTCTAGCTGCCTTATTTGGCCTTGTCTACCTTCTAATAATCCCACAGTAAGTATCTCTTGCTATTTAAATTCAAAGCACATTATTTTCAAGGATCTTGTACACAGATTCCAACATTAGCTGCTCTGGAGCAAGAACTGAAGCACATATTATTAGCATCAGTTTACTAGATCCTGTAACTAAGCAGGGAAAATGAGACCCCAAACAACAGAAGGCATTTGAAAGGATATTTTCAAAGTATACAGACAAGGTTGGTAAACTTTGAATCCAATGGTAAAACAATGTATCTGAATTCCAGCCTTGTCCCTTCCGCCTGTCTACAAAATCACCGTATAATTATTTGTAGCTGGCTTGTTTCAAAACAAATGCTTCAGTGTTCATCTTTGGGTTTTTTTTCACATTGCCAGCATCCTATCTCTGATGCTCAACCCCTTTAACAACAAACAAGTAAAATATGCATGCGGAAGAAGAATACAGTAGAAACTTGCTAAATGGGACATTGCTTAGCCCTACAGCTAATAACTCTCACACATAAAATGTTGATCTCTTCCCAATTCTCAGCAAAGGTTTACTAGCGGAGCAGCACTGGAGTAAGGTCTCATATTACTAATACTTTTAACTTTTAGAATATTTACTAGTTTTCTATGAAGTCTTATCATAAGTATTTAAAACTAAGCTACACTTGAGATAACAGAGCCAGGAATATTTTGTGATGCAGTATCGTTTTCTTTTGTTTGTACGTTTGCTTATTGGCTAATTCATATAATTCAGTAATTAGTACTGAGTCACGTGAATTGGTTCTAACTGGTAAAAAAGCAGACATCAGTGTCAAGTTTCCAAGGGTTTCTTATAGTCAGCAAGTGGGGGGAATTATTTTTTAGAGTTTTGTTTTGTTTTTTTTAATTTGCTGACAATATCCTTTTTAGGGTGGGATCTTGAGAAGCACTCAATATTAGGCTAACTCTGTTCCCATCCAAGTCATTAGGACTTTGATGTAAATAGAGGTAGGCCATGGCTAAAAATCCCACTGTCACGGAGTGGCTGGCCCCTGCAATTGAAATAGGTCCAGCTCGCCTGTGCAAGAGCAGGTGTTCTCAGTTGGGCCAATTAAGGGGGCAGGGCTACATCTGAGGTTCTAAATGGTTAGAAGAAGAGTTCCAGTGCAGGGCTGGTTGTGAGAACAGAACTAACAGAGAGAGAGAGAGAGAGCTGCAGGAAGCAGGCGTGGCAGGACTGCCAGAGTCCCCTGGGATACCAAGCAATGAGAGCCTGACATGTGAAGGGTGAGGTGAGAAACGGTGCTTTTGGCTGGTTGTTAAGTTTGGACAATAAAATCTTGCCTGAAAGAGACTGTGGGTGTGAGTGAGCCATTAAACTGGGGAGAAATCCAGCCTTATGACACCCACCCTTAACTCTTCATTCAGTGATTCCCTACTAAATTTTCCTGGTAGTTTAAACTAAATTGTAGTTTAAGAAGGTTCTGTAATATGAAAGTTTGAGCCATGTGTTTGTTGGTGAAATAATAATAATACTTTAAAGGATTATGGCATTTTTCATCTGCGGATTTCAAAGCCAATTACAAAACTCAGGGAATTAACCCCCGAAGGGCCTCCTGAAGTAGGCAAAACATAGTTAGGAATTGCTTCACTTACCTTCAAGGTAAAGCCCAGCAGCAGCATATAGAAGTTCAGGACAGGAAGTGGCAAAGTATAGCAGATGCAGTTGAAACTTGAGAATGAACTTAAGGGGACAAAAAAATATGATGAGAGGAAATTGAGTCTTGTAAAAAGGGGCGTAGTTATTTAGTGACCATCTGGTCAGGCCATCAGGTTAACATCTAATCTGACAGACCACCAGCTGAGCAGCACTACTGAACACCATGCTGTTGCACTGGTTAATTACTGATTTAGACAGGAAAGTTGCACTTCCCAGATAACTAGTACCACTCTCTGCAGGATCCACTGGACAGGTTCTTGAACAGTGTTTCTTCGGAGTACTGACTTGGGCAGTTCCTTTGAAGGTTGTGACAAAATCACAGCCCACACACTCCAAAACTTGGAAAAAGTGAATTCTTGCTAGGAAAGTCCTGATCTCCCTTGCCCACAACACTTTTGACTTGGAAATACTATTTAAATTGCCGAAAGCCGCATATGATAATGAAAGAGATTCTGTCAATAGAGACAAGACAGGCAGGAAGGATGTAGGTCATGTTATTGCAACAGGAGCGAAAATATAGCAAAGCAACAAAAAGCTTGACGACTCTAACGGGAGAAATATTCCCAGAGGGAACATGCAATCACAACAACCAAATCCTTCACATTATTTCTCAGTGTTAAAAGCCAGACTCTGGTCAGTCATTGCATAAGCACATAAAGGGGAAGGAGCCTTTGCTCACTGTGCTGTCTATAAAGGTTTGTGACATTCCTCAGGGTACAATCTGGACTGTTGGGCAGATG
The DNA here is from genome assembly GCF_965140295.1 of Lepidochelys olivacea. Taxonomy (NCBI): domain Eukaryota; kingdom Metazoa; phylum Chordata; order Testudines; family Cheloniidae; genus Lepidochelys; species Lepidochelys olivacea. Next base: position 171,211,428 of record NC_140412.1, on the reverse strand, counting down.
AGCCCCCTCAGTTCTCTGCTCTCGCACAGCCTCCAGCATATAAATTTACCCCCAGTTTTACTTCAAGAATGCTTCAATCAGCCAGCCTGCCACCCTTGAAATATACAGCAGAGTGACACCAGCAAATTCCCAATCCCTGACTTTCCCCCAGAAATGTGTGTCTTGTACTGCCCAGCACAGTACAAGCTCATATAAAGTCTGTCATTTCATTAATAGAAATTAATATGCACAAATCTTGTTATCTCAAATGGAGTTTCCCCAACACTTCAATCCAAACACACACTGGCTTAGTTAAAAATAATAAACAAGTTTATTAACCACAAATGATAGATTTTATGTGATTACAAGTAATGAGGCATAAAGGTCAGAATTTGGTTACAAGAAAATATCGATAAAACACAACACAAAGGTAAGAGTGAATTCTTTATGATGAGATTACTGGTTCTGTGGATGAAGGGAAAGCAGTGGATGTATTGTTTCTTGACTTTAGCAAAGCTTTTGACATGGTCTCCCACAGTATTCTTGTCAGCAAGTTAAGGAAGTATGGGCTGGATGAATGCACTATAAGGCGGGTAGAAAGCTGGCTAGATTGTCGGGCTCAACGGGTAGTGATCAATGGCTCCATGTCTAGTTGGCAGCCGGTATCAAGTGGAGTGCCCCAAGGGTCGGTCCTGGGGCCGATTTTGTTCAATATCTTCATAAATGATCTGGAGGATGGTGTGGATTGCACTCTCAGCAAATTTGCGGATGATACTAAACTGGGAGGAGTGGTAGATACGCTGGAAGGGAGGGATAGGATACAGAAGGACCTAGACAAATTGGAGGATTGGGCCAAAAGAAATCTGATGAGGTTCAAGAAGGATAAGTGCAGGGTCCTGCACTTAGGATGGAAGAATCCAATGCACCGCTACAGACTAGGGACCGAATGGCTAGGCAGCAGTTCTGCGGAAAAGGACCTAGGGGTGACAGTGGACGAGAAGCTGGATATGAGTCAGCAGTGTGCCCTTGTTGCCAAGAAGGCCAATGGCATTTTGGGATGTATAAGTAGGGGCATAGCGAGCAGATCGAGGGACGTGATCGTTCCCCTCTATTCGACATTGGTGAGGCCTCATCTGGAGTACTGTGTCCAGTTTTGGGCCCCACACTACAAGAAGGATGTGGATAAATTGGAGAGAGTCCAGCGAAGGGCAACAAAAATGATTAGGGGTCTAGAACACATGACTTATGAGGAGAGGCTGAGGGAGCTGGGATTGTTTAGCCTGCAGAAGAGAAGAATGAGGGGGGATTTGATAGCTGCTTTCAACTACCTGAAAGGGGGTTCCAAAGAGGATGGCTCTAGACTGTTCTCAATGGTAGCAGATGACAGAACGAGGAGTAATGGTCTCAAGTTGCAGTGGGGGAGGTTTAGATTGGATATTAGGAAAAACTTTTTCACTAAGAGGATGGTGAAACACTGGAATGCGTTACCTAGGGAGGTGGTAGAATCTCCTTCCTTAGAGGTTTTTAAGGTCAGGCTTGACAAAGCCCTGGCTGGGATGATTTAACTGGGAATTGGTCCTGCTTCGAGCAGGGGGTTGGACTAGATGACCTTCAGGGGTCCCTTCCAACCCTGATATTCTATGATTCTATGATTCAAAGCAACAGATCTCTGTCACCACATGGTCTAGCAGTTTTACTGGCTGAATCTTTCAGCCAGGATCACTCCCCAGTCTAGTGATGCTTCTTTTTTCTTTCAAGCATTGCCGATGCCTTGAGTAGAGATGAAGGGACAGAGGTAATCTGAGGAGTTTGTTCTCCTTTCTTGTAGCATTTCTCTTCTTTGAGAATCATCTTCAGCTGGGCTTCAGCCAACAGCAAGTGTGTGGGACAGGAACTTCCAGCTGTTCCTTTGCCAACACGTACATTTATCACTCACACCCTTTTTCCTGCCAAAGAATGGCCGCTTAACCTGGTGTTAGTCCATTTGATTTTGGTTAACACCCAGCGGAGGTGTTAGTTTGCCTTTTGTCCCTAAGGAATTGTTTTGTGCCTGCTTTTCTAAACTTTGAACATGTCTTATACAGTAGAATTGAATAACTTTACATACTGTGTTGCCATACACATTTTACCAGGACAGTAATGTTCAGCAGATTATGAGTTTTCAAATGATACCTCACAAGGCATACTTCATACCAAATTTATCATAGTCTTATGGAAAATGTAAACATAAGGATACAGACCATCACAAGGCTCTGTCACTTTCACAGTCCTTGTGATCAACTGATCTAAAGGACTGCAAAGACCAAGTGGTGGGGGAAGGTTAGGCCATGATCCTGTCTTCCTATGCTAGCCAACTATGGAGGAGACTGTATGCTTCACCCCCTTCTGGGGTGATGCAGCAGATGCGCCCCTCCCAGCTAAGGTGGTATGAGGCTGTACCATACACAAGTCAGCACCTTAAAAGCATGATAGCACCTGCATTCTACTAGTATTATTAATATTTATATTGTGGTAGCACCTACAGGCCAGCCAGGTCATGGATGTCACAATTCAGGGCAACTGTAGCTGTGTTCTCCTTCTGTGGTCCAGCAAGGGCACCCACTCTTAGGCTCCTGGCTCATCAGCCATCATCTGTTTTGGATGAAGATGTGTGTCTCTCTGTTCCTCCTGACTGGAGTGTTTCCAGGTTGCACAGTTCCCTGCCTACGCTGTGAATTCCCGAGCATGTCAGAATGCTTCAGCAGGCCTGTTTTGCCTTCTCCTCCGAGGCTCTAACCAGCATAATTACCCATAGTTCAGTTACCACACAGCGCTTTCTAAACAAGCACATTTATTCTTAGGGTAAAAGCATTACAGAGAAAACATATTACAAGTAATAAAAGAACATACATGCATGCTAATAAGGTTACCAGAGATCATCCCAACTCCAGCATGGGCTCTCGCAGGTGAACAGTTCTTTTAAACTCCCCCCCACTGTTTTTTTTTTCTGTGCTTACAAGTTTAGAACATGTTTTCCTCAGAACAAGAATACCCCATGAATATGTCAAGTCCTTCCAACACTTCCCAGCAATGATTTGGGGCCTCCCTTGGACAGAAGGTTCTGTCCATTTGTTGAATCAGAAAGCAGGTCCTGAGTCAGTGTAAACTTGGGCTATTTATCCAAAAGTCCTTTCTTCCTGTGTAGGTCTCTAGAAAATCCAGTGAATGTGAGCCTCGCCTGGTAGTGGTACCTCTTGGAAGCTGTTACAGCTTGAGTAAATTTGTCTAATCCCCTCCCTGCCCACTTCTTAGTTTCTGGAGAGCGGTGGTTTCCCCCGTCCATGGAAATACTTACAATCTCTGACCTCCAAAGATAAGTTGCAGGAAAAGGCAATATCTGTCACAACGGCCCCATTGTCCAAGGCTCTGTACAATCACATAGCAAACAGTAATTCCTGTCCTAAAGAAGATACCCCCAACTAGAGTCTCACACAGTTTTAAAAAAAGTCTCAGTAGTACTGCAAAACTTCTCTAAATGTTAAATCAGGGATATTTATTGGGATCATATAGTGACTTGGAAAAATTCCACTGTAAAGCAGTCACTCTTTTCTTCCACTATTGGATTTTAAAACCCTATAAGAGCAAGCACTTTTGGTGGTGTCAGTAAAGAGCACAGACATAGACACAATGGCCTATAAAAAGGTTAAGCCACTTATATGCTCCCTCAATCCTGGAGCTTACCGAGGGCCAGCCTGGCCCATGTATAAATTAGCACACCTGCATGTATGCTGTAATTTATGCCTGGCTAGCCACATACCCAAGCGACTAGTCCAGCAGACAAGGATCCTCAGGGTGTAGGAATGCCTGGCCATATCCCCTTTCTCCTAGCCTCATATCCTGCTTTGGGGGCTGAGAGGGAATTTGATACAGGAGTTACTGTAGTAACTGTGCAGTACCCAATTTTTCCCCTATGCATGGGGAATTCTCAGGGTTGAGATCTGTTAAGTTTCTGGTTGCTTTGCATGGAGTAGCTGAAATGGAGCAGCTAAGATCTGATTCAATAAGTGATCGAGTGGACAAACCTCTAATCTTTATAACTCTTCTTTCTCTCACAAAGAATTAAAGAGAGAGGAACTGTGATAACCATTATATATCAGCCAAGCCCAGGGGTCAACACCACCATGTTGCACGATGGACACTTGACAAAATTATCGGACTTAGTGACAGACATTGGCAAGGGGGCAGGAGGGGGCTCTGGGGTAAGGCAGGGGGTAGGGATGTGGGAGGGAGTACGGGCTCTGGGCTGGGGATACAGGTTCTGGGATAGGGCCAGAAATGGGTTCAGGGTTCAGGGGGGGACTCTGGGGTGAGGCAGGGGGTTGGGGTTGCAGGCTCTGGTGTGGGGCTGGGGATGAGGGATTTGGGGTATAGGAGGGTGCTCTGGGCTGGGACTAAGGGGTTTGGAGGGTGGGAGGGGGATCAGGGCAGGGTTGTGGAGCATGGGGTGGTGCAGGCTTCGTGCAGCGCTTACCTTTAGCAGCTCCTGGAAGCAGCAGCATGTCCCACACTGCGGCTCCTGCGTGCTGCCCCGTCCACAGGCGCCGCCCCCACAGCTCCCATTGGCTGTGGTTCCCAGCCAATGGGTGGGGAGCCGCGGAGTCAGCGCTTGGGGAGGGGTGACAGAGGCAGCGTGCAGAGCCGCATGGCTGTGCCTCCGACAGCAACAAAATGGATGAGGAGCCACTTGCGGGGAGGCTCACCTCGTGCAGCTCCCCACAAGCGGCTCCCCGTCCCTGCTGTTGCTGGTGGAGGCACAGCCAGGGAGCTCTGCAGGCACGCTGCCGCCGTCTGCAGGTGCCCTCCCCCCATAGCTCCCATTGGCCAGAGTTTCTGGCCAATGGGCTGGGAGCCGCGGAGTCAGCAGCCGGGGAAGGAGGGAGGACGGAGGCAGCATGCAGAGCTGCATGGCTGCGCCTCTGCCAGCAACTGCAGGGACGGGGAGCCGCTTGTGAGGAGCTGCCCCCATGGACCTCAAAATGTTTACCTTGTACATTTATGCACACGTTGCCGACCCCTAGCCAAGCACTGAAGGCTAAGTAATTGGGAGAAACTATTTATAAGGGACGTAGTGCAGGATATCCTGTATTAACCTGCAATTAAAAATAATATAAACCCCTGAGACATAATACAGCTGAGGCTCTGAGATTGTGTGATCCCCTTACTAGGTTCCTGATAGATACTATATTTAAAAAGTTACTGAATTGTCATTCTTGAGAATTTCACTAAAGAATTTCAGGCAGCACAATAGGAAGAAGGTTTAAAAAAAAAGTGAAAACTCCCTCTGTGTCTGTCAGTTTTACATTGGGGGAAAAATCCCACATGCATTGCTCTGATCCGCCAAATGGCCTTAGGAAAACACCAATCCAGCTAGCTCAGATATACTGTTTAGTTGCATTGCTTTACTTCTATATTTTTTTCTTCTAGGAGTACCCTAGTCCTTGTCCTCCTGGTGTTCTGCATATGCTTCCTAGTGGCTTGTATTATGTATCTACATGTCACACGAGTACAAGTAAGTGATTTGAGTCTTCGTGATACCTCTTCCTTCAAGAGTTTTATTTGGTGGTAGTTATTTGGAACCTGGTAACACCTATGTGCACTTCATATCATGATGTAATCTGTGTAATTTTCTAACCTGCCTAATTTGTAGCAAAGCAATGAATTAGAAACTCCAAACAGAACCAACAAATCTGGGGCTGGCTAACTTTAAAGATATTTCTTTCCCTCTGCTAGACATGTTTTTGAGCAGATTTTCAAAATGGTAATAAAGCAGAAGGACATTCTGCACACTGTCGAAGGAGAAAATCAGAGTAGGGATCTGCAGAGACTAATTTTTGTGGTGAAAGAAGTCCTCAGTGGATTAGTCTTCATTTGGTATTCTCAGAAAAAGAGCAGGAGAAAATACCCACACAATTAATCAGCTCTGCTGATTAGTACACAATTGTTTTAAATGAAGAAAAATGCCCTTTGGTTAGAGGAGAGGAATTGTTTTCTTGGAAACATAAATAGTTTAATTAGCAGAGTATCTGGTAAAAAATAAATCTACAAACATATACAATCATTTGGGAGTAATTTTGTTAGTCTCTTTTGTTTTGAAAAGGTACAGTAGTTCATACTTATGCAGTTTGTAGGAAATCGTTCCCATTATTAAGGCTAATTTTGAGGCTAATGTAAACTTAAGGTATGCTCCTGCTGTTGTTAAAGTCAATGACAGCCCCATAAGGGTGTTTATCACTTCACTGGATTGAATCCTATATCTGAAAACAGAGAAATAGACAATTCCGTATATAACATCAGCAATTGTCTAGAGAAGCAGCTTAGCCTTGTTTGTGGAGTGTGGGACTGGGAGCCAGGAACTCCTGTATTCTAATCCAGGCTCTGGCACACTCTCTTGCTGTATGACATTGGACAAGTCACTCAACTTCACTGTGCCTCAGTTTCTCACATATAAAATGGAAAAAATAATAATACAGTTATTTACCAACCTTGTTAGGGAATCCGGGAATGATTAATTAATTAATTACTAGACAGTGGTCCTGAAAGTAAATGTCAATAAAGGCAATGACATGCAAAAACCTATGTTAATATAGTGGTTGCAATATTAAAATCATAAGAAAAAGGCAAGAAATGTAAAAGTTTAAGTGCAACTTTTAACTTGACCATGTCTTACATGCATTACTTAGACTTGGTTTTTCTAGTTAAATTTGTTGCTTATTTAATTATGCTTCATACCATATGTAAACCATAAAATGTACAAGACATACAATGTGGCAAGATTGCGGTTGGAACCTTTTGTTACTTGTTTGTCATTTTAATTATGCAGCGTTATCACTGTACTAACAGAATATTCTGCATTTCATTATTGCTGTTATTGCTTTTGTGAAGAACAAGGAAATTATCCTTGAATTACTTCCACTGCAAACTGCATCATTCACTATACAATGAAAAAATGTTTCCTGTGATACGATGGGATTATAGTTATCCTTTGTTGTGTTAGGTACAGAATCATATCACCTGTGTAATCATGTCACCATATTGGACTTTGTTCCCAGCTATGAATTCTGTCCCCTGCTGCACTTTGTAGTATTTTCACAATGCTGACCCTTTCCCCTTATCGTGACACAGTAGATTTTCAAGACTTGGTTCTCATAGTGGACAATGTGTGAAGATACTGTGTTATACTGTGTTATATCCCAGATGTTCCATCGTATTTTAATGATATTGACAGATAATCAAATTGATTCCTGGCGTAACTTTATTGCACTCACTAGGGATCAGTTTATCCCATTCTGTTTTAAACATGTTGTTTATAGCAATCTACTATTGATATTACAAATAATGGTTTCTCTTGTTACATCCATGTGGGTTTTATCCCTTGGTCCACATCGAAGCCAGGGTGTATTTCAAGATCACATAATACACACTGAGATTTGTTTTGCTCTATTGGTGTAATTAATTAGCCACAGAATTGGTATTCCTGTTTTTTGCAATACAAATGAGTACAGATCACCTGCAATCACCAGCCATACATTCTGTCACTGCCATGCATAGGGGTGACATAAACCCAGTGAGTCCATGTCTCAACATGTGAAAGGGAGAGCAGGAGCTCCAGTGCATGATACCTGTTCCTACAGAAGCCCCTTTGTAGTACTCTGCAGTGAGGTGTATATGGTATTTTCTCTGTTCCTCATGCAGTTAGGAGGCTACCATGTGGAAGCCAGTTGAATTGGGAAGACTCATTAATCTCCAGTTGGCCTAGTCACCATTAGAGGGGGAAGAATCCCCAGCTTCAGAATCTACCCAATTCAATTCCCAGCACAGGCCAGTACTTGTAACCTGTGCGTGAATCAGCAGCAGCTCGGATCAAACATGGGACATCTGAATCTTTAATAGATGGCCCTCTATTGTCTGAGCCAAAAGATGCACTTCTCTTAGCCAAAGCTGTAGCAGGCTCATTAATCTTAGATGGCCTAGCCACCACTAGAGGTGGACAGAGTGCCACACCAAGCAAGCATGGCTTACATACGTTTACTAACAGGCATACAAAAATTGGTTCTCCCTCATCGTCACTGGCCTAAGCCAAATCAAGCCCAGATGGGGCTAAGCACTTTCCTTCTCTTAGAAGCACACTGATTTTCCCCCACTGAAACCCTTTTGTCTTCTGGGTCTTGGTCCTGCTCCCATTCAAGTTATTAGGTGGGAAAATGTTGACTTGAATGGTGCAGGAGCAAGCCCCTAGCTATAGTAAATGTTCCACTCATTTGCAAGCCAAGGGGATAAGGAAGCAAGCAGCTCCCCATGGGACCAAAGTAAATCAGTATAACTTAACCCAGCATGAGTTCACATTCCAGGCAAACTGTTATCCTCTCTTTCCCACCTTCTACCCCAGAACTTCATTTATATTGAGGGCTAGTGCTCAGATACTCAGATGAACATGAATGATGAGAGAGGAATACTCAAGACTCTGCCTTCATTAACCATCTTTGCTCCATACTGCTTTTCCTAGTCTGACAAATCAGATTACTTTTTTAAATATGGGCTCTACTAATTAAAACTCAACTGGCATTCACTGTTACTGAAATATCACTACAAAATTCTGTGCAGTATGTATGGTCTGGACTCTTGGGTTGCTGTCTGCAACTGATAGTTTCCAAACCATACAATTATAATGTTTGTTTGTTTTCATTTCTTCACATGTACAGAATAGAATGCTAATTTGAGCATTCTGATTTGTTGTATTTATTGTGAACAGAAATCCTATTAAAAATAAAATGAAAGCCAATTTTAATTATAGGGAGAAATAACTTACAAATCTGTTTCCTTTTTGTTACAGAAAATACGACTGTCCTTAAAATATTCGTCCACATTTCTTATTTTGTGATTATCATTTTGTAATTTACAACACAGGCAGAACTCACATACCTATTCCCTATTTTATTTGACATCCTATCCTTGTAAACAATAACATACCCATTTTTTACATTATTTGGATTTAAAATATCCTTATTTTACAATCTTTTTTTCTCCTTCAGTGTTTTCCAGGGTGCCTGACAATACAAATTCGAACCATTTTGTGTATTTTTATTGTGATCTTAATTTACTCTGTGGCTCAAGGGTGCGTGGTGAGTATACAACTATAAGCCAAGTATATAAAGTTTAACATTAAGTTTAAGAACAATCTGTTATAGATCGCATTTAGTCCCCCACTTCATCCCATTTTCTTTCCCTCTCATGCACAAAATATGTAAATATATTAATAAAGTATATATAGCAATGTGGTGTAATTTAAAGGCTATCTTCATTATGAGTAGTGGAAGCCACTAGTAAGCTATACAGTTTATTCCAAATTAGTGCCACAATAAATCTTCATATCAAACCACACCATTATATGTTCTGCATATGTCATATACTTTACAGAAGAATTATGGTTGAAATGTTCAGTATTGGACCAGGGACCAAATGAACATCTGATATCTTGTGACTTGTCAGGGAATCCACACTTTCAAATGGAATAACACGTTTATTTCTATACCTGATAGATCATGAGAGATCAGATCTTGAAATCACGACAGTATTATATAATGAAAGGAGGTATATAAATATCTTAGTCATAAACTCCATCTATCTCTTAGGCCTGTGTAATTGCTCTGGTATAGAGTTATAGGTGTTCAGCACTTCTGAAAATCAGGCCACTTTTATTAAGTGCTCAAATGGGGATTTAGGATCCCAGGTTTGAAAATGTGGACACAAATATATATAAAAAACAAGAGAAATAACACTGGGCCTGATCCAGATCCCACTGAAGCCAAAGAGAGTCTTGCCATTAACATAATTAGGCTTCGAATATATTACAAGATGGTTGATGCTGTCAGTTAAATGTGGTGTGTCACAATATGGCATCTGGAACTAAAAGCCAAGCTAGAGAAGCAGAGTGGTGCAGCAGAGGCTAGAAGCTCTGTATTTGTAAATTCTGTTCCTGGCTCCTCCATTGAATTGATGTCTGACCTTGGGCAAGTCACATGACTTCTCTGTGGCTCAGTTTCCTAACCTCTGAAATTGACATAGTAATAACTACCTGTCCACTTCACAGAAGTGTTGTGAGGGTTGATTACCTACTCTTTATAAAGCATTTAAAGACATATAGTGCCAAGTATTATGGATACCTTTTATGGCTTAAAAAAAAGATTCGACTCCTCACAGGCATCCTCCCTCCCCAAGAGGTATTTAGATATCTACAGGAAAATTAGGTATTTGAATTACCTAAATCACTACTTTCACATCCTGCTATTTGGCTACTCCCTAAAGTAGAATAACAATTGCAAGTGACACAGACTTTCTCGCAGAAATTACAGTGCTTTTTCCAAGAAGTGCCGCCAGGAATTTAATCCCATCCTGATATAAGAATATCTACTTGTATTTGTATGTATCTGTAAGCATTTCTGAAGCAGCTGTTACTCACCACCTTAAATCTTCAATGTATTTAATAAAAGGCTCACTTCTCCGTCCCCTGCAAAATAAATATTACCCCTGTTTTGCACATGAGGAAAGTGAGATACAGAAATTATGATGTCCAGGGCCACAAAGAAAGTAAATAGAAGAGTGGGGGCTAAAACTCAAGAGTTCCTGATGTTCCCAATCCTCTGTTTCTTTCACTACACCATGCTGCATCTCACATCTGTAGCTTTATACTTTAGTGTAGCAATAACTTGTAACCTTTCAAATGTTATGGGGTCCTGTTTAGTCAGTAGAATAAGTTCCTGCAAAACACCCTCTAGAATTGTTCACGATCAGATAGATGCTGAGGTTTCACCCTAGGTAGTTACAGAGCAGATGGTGTTTCCCTGGATGAGTTGCGTATCATTTACAAAGCTCTTGTACGTTCCTAAGTTTCAAAATGTTGGTTGCTTTGTAGTGCAGGTGACATTTTTAATTAAGCTGTTGAACAAAATTGTGTTCAATTAATTTTTTGTTTCCCTCTTTCTGATTTTGTATCACAATATTAGCTATGAAGTATTTATCTCATAGTCTCATCTTCTGAAATGATTGTAACTGCCTATAAAATGTACTGCTCCGTCACCTTTCAGACAGTCACTGATTTTATGGCACACTATAAAATTTCATTATCGGTGGTTAATATTTTTTTAGAAGACTATAATAGGTTTCAGAATAGAAGGAGAGTACAGGTAGAGCTTTCTGTAGGTGCCTAGTAACACTGATGTCCTCCTGAACCCACATTACCACCACACTCTCCCATTTAATGTTAACTCCAGGCCTCTCCAATGGTGTAAGATAAAAGCTGATGTGTGATTATAATCACAAAAATGTGATTGGGACTAGATCATGTACTTGAGATTCCTCACTTTCCAGGCTGTTGGAACTGGGATGTGTCACTGACATCAGCTTTGGAAGAATTTGATCAACCTTCCTCCCAGCTGGAGGATGAGTGCCAAACTAATGGTGGTTAGACTAGAGAAAAAAGGGATATAGGATCCCTGTCCTTAATTATCTGTGGATCGCTGCATTTCCTGCTTATCCATATCTGTCTTATTTGAATCTGTTATGGTTATTGACATAATTCATGTTTAGCTCTCTAGATGAAAGAGAATAATTATATACCTCTTCTCTTCCATCAGAGATTTAAATATCCTTTTACGTCTGTGACTTGATTTTTTTTTTAATTGTTAGAGTTTAGTAAGTGTGTGTATAATCAACATGCTTCTTCTTCTGATGTGTGTGAGAACTATTCTAGCAAAGATCGCCACTTTATATTTTAAAATACTTTAAAATCTTAATAAATAGATATTTTCTTGTGTCCTTTTGTTACTTGAGCACTGAAAAGGGAGAGGGTTTTTTTAAACTATGTTCAAACTCTAATTTTCCACGTTCGCTGCCATCTAGTGGACTGGGAGCGTGATTCCTGCCTCAAGTAGAGGTGGAAAGGTGCTAGGAGAGGAAGAATAGTCTTGTTGTTAAGAGGTAAGGCTAGGAGTTGGGAAATATGAGGTTTGTTTCTGGCTTGAGAATCTGATTGAGGAAGGAGGGCTGTAACCAGGCCCAAGAGCTACTGAACTTCTGATGAAAGTGTTTCATTTTAAACCCTGCTGTTTTCCCCAGGTTGGCTGCATGCCTTGGGTATGGAGTACAAATTCCAGCAGTTCCATTGTTATCATTTCTCCCGGTGGAATGAATAAAACAATGAATGAACTTCCATGTGATACGGCCCATTATGCTTTCCTTTCCTGCGTTGTGGGGACTCTTACCTTGGCAATATTTCTACGTGTCTCTTCCTTGCCAAAAATGATCCTCCTGCTTTTTGTTACTATTTTGTACATAGTTGTTCTGGAACTCAGCGGATACAGAAAAGCAGTAGGGTAAGTACACTGTAAAGTTAAGGAAAGTAGTAGCATTATGGATAGTCCAAAACATTGCCAACTCCGTTTTACTACTGTTGTCCTAAAACACTGCAGTGCTGTATTCGGACCAGATACTGAGGGCTCTCAGCATCTCCTAAAAGATGCTCAATTCCCAGTACCTTGCAGGATCTGGCTATTGTGGTAATACTCATGAGTGGGACATTTGCTTTTGTGAACTAACAGCTATGGCCTGATTCCGCATTGTGTTACTCCAGTTTTACATTGGTGTAACAGAGTTGATTTCATTGGAGTCACGCTCACTGGTTTAAAAATGGTGTTAACAGAGCAGTGAATGAAGCCCTTATGTGTAACTGAAATGCTAAAATAATGTTAAACAAAGCTACACACATGTACATGGTGCATATTACTATATGATGCATGTTATCTACATTTATGCTCTTGTTCGGTAAGACCCTGAAGAAATTGGGCACACTTTGTTTTGGGGCATGGTGCAGGGATCATACTTACAGCAGTGTCAGCCTGTGCACTGACAGTATCTGCATGAGAGCCTGCATTTTGAGAAGGGGCTAGTGGCTTTGGGTGCCTCCATTTCTATGTGCCTAAATTTAAAGGATACTGATTTTCAGAAGATAAACACTCAGCACTTTGACAATCATACCCTTTCAGTGTGTTTCAAGTGTGGCACCCCAAATCACTCGTCACTTTTGAGAATTTAGATCAAGGTTTTTCCTTTAAAAGGTCTATTAACTTATGCTTTCTTTCTTTTTTTTTTTTAAAGGGGTGGCTCCTTTTATATGCGTGGCTATGAACCTATATTAGCCATTTTGCTGTTTTCTTGTGCTTTGGCGCTTCATTCCAGGCAGGTGGACTTGAAGTTACGTCTGGACTACCTGTGGGCTGTGCAGGCAAGGCACTTATTTTTCTTTCCAAAACACACACACAAAATGTCTAATTGTTTTGTATGCTGTCTATTAATATGTCACGCATTGACTAGGCAAAACAAAACAATTAATATGTCATGCATTGACTAGGCAAAACAAAACTCCATATTTGTTGTGGCTCACCAGCAAAGGAGTCCCTTATTCTCTTTCCACATGCAACTGCACAACATTTTTCCTCCAAGAACTGAATCTTGTGGGCATTAATGTCTTACAATAATACATCAAAATTAGAGTAACTTTATCTATATTGCGAATTTCATATTAAGGAATGTAATCAACTAAACAGCATTATAGAATTGTCATAGAGAAGTAGATCAAAAGCTTCTGCTCACCTTGTCTCATGACACAATGGGGCGGGGGCAGAGCGGCATTCAGTTACAATAAAGTGAGCTGTAGCTCATGAAAGCTTATGCTCAAATAAATTGGTAAGTCTCTAAGGTGCCACAAGTACTCCTTTTCTTTTTGCGAATACAGACTAACACGGCTGTTACTCTGAAACCAATAAAAAGTGGTAGGTTTCAGAAGCTTTAGTCCACGAAAGCTTATGCTCAAATAAATTTGTTAGTCTCTTAGGTGCCACAAGTACTACTTGGTCTTTCTGCAATAAAAAGTGGCAAATTCAAAACTAATAAAAGGAAACACTTTTTCACACAATGTTTAATTAAACTGCAGAATTTATTGCCACAGGAAGTTGTTGAGACCAAGAACTTGGCAAGATTCAAAGTGTTTCAACATTTACATAGAAAACAGAAATATCCAGAATATTCCTATAATTTCCACAATTTTTCAAAAAAAAATTGAAAGGGATATTAAACCTTGTGTCTAAGCCAATCTCTATACAAGGTCAGGATGAGCCCTGATGTGGGAGCAGAATATCGCACATCTGCTTACTGCAGGGTTCTTGCACCTTCCTCTGAAGCATCTGGTGATGACTATTGTCAGAGAGAGAATACTGGACTAGGTGGACATTGGGTCTGATCCAGAATGAGAATTGCCATGTTCCTATATATCCTGGCGACCAAATTCTGTGCTGACCTATACCCCATTGAATGCAGTGGCAATGGGATTGCACCAGGTATAAATTATTACAGTATTTGGTTTTATGTGTATGGACAAAATTGTAACATATGGGACATGAGCTGCATATAACTGGAATAACTGGGTATCAGTTTGCCCCATAGAGGTTGGTGCATAGTGGTGGTTTGTGGGAGGAACCTTCTGATCCATAACTATGTTGATCCACTGGCTTTAATGCTTTGTACAGCACTAGTCAGTATTCCAGCCAGGAGGTGGAGTAGCAACTGTGGAGGGGATGCTTTGCAGCTCTAAAACTTGCCTGAGAATCAGAGGTGAATTCCATCCTTCAAAACCCTGCTAAAAACTCTGCACAAAGCTCAGTTTTTCATGCCCTACTTGGAGAAGAGAATTGTGCATCCCTAAGGAATGTGATCGTTAAAACTTAAAAGGCCTTACTTTTATAATTTTACAAACTCAAATGTATGAAAGAAACGGGAGTTTCATGTGCTTCCCTGATGTTGGGGGCATATCCCCAGAAGCCCAAGGTCCACAGGGACCATTCCAGAAGCTGAACTTTGCTGGGGATAGCAGCACCCTGGCCAGGTCCCCATTCTTCTAGAATCACCCCCTGAGCTTGGGCAAGCAGCCTCAGAGCCACTATGGGGACTCATTGCTCCCAGAGGTGGTGCTGACTCCGCTGGCTGTAGTGCCTCAAACTTTTATTTGGATATCTTCTAAGTGTTTTGCAAAGTGGTGTATTCTGTAGCCTCCTATTACATTCAAAGTGGCAAAGAAATCACAAACAATGACAAATGAAGTGGGGTGTAATGACAAAACTCTACACCAGTGGAGATTCACTACACGCAAAATATACTTTACACTGTCTTTCACGTTGCTTAGCTCTCTCCAAGCTCGCCATCAGGCTGATCCTATAGGACCTTACCCACATGAGAAGCCCCATTTGTGACACCGCAGTGTGAAGGATTTTCTTTTTGCTCAATGTTTTGTTTATTTACATTTGTACCAATAATTAATGCTGCTCAAACTGACTGCCCAATGATTTATAAACCACATCCTGCCTACCCCGTGCTGCATGGCAATCTAGTCCTAATAAAATCATGTTTTAAACGTCACAGAGGCATCCAGAGAGCAGTACTACTGTTAATAAGCATATAAAGATGAATCAATTAGTTACTTATAATCTTTCTACTATCTGAAATCTGGTTTAAAATTTAGATATTTGCTGTTAGCATTCTGGATAGATTTTAAATATTCAGAATAATATTAGGTCAGAACTCAAACAGAGTGTTTATTACTTATTTGTTTGGATAGTGTATGTGTCTTCGACGTTTCTACAGTGCCCATCTCTGTAATATCTTGGCCTGATTTTCATCATTGCCCCTAATACTTTATAGAGTTAACAGATGATACAGCAAAAAGAACAGGAGTACTTGTGGCACCTTAGAGACTAACACATCTATTTGAGCATAAGCTTTCGTGGGCTACAGCCCACTTCATCGGATGCATAGAATGGAATATATATACATACAGAGAACATGAAAAGGTGGAGTAAGAGGCTAATATATATCTTCTTACTATATGTTCCATTCTATGCATCCGATGAAGTGGGCTGTAGCCCACGAAAGCTTATGCTCAAATAGATGTGTTAGTCTCTCAGGTGCCACAAGTACTCCTGTTCTTTTTGTGGATACAGACTAACCCAGCTGCTACTCTGAGAGATGATACAGCGTATGGCAGAGATTGTATATGTCACCTTATAAGATGGCTATCTACCACTGATTAATATGTATAGGGGTTTATACTACATGGAAAATCCAGCAATACAAGTCTGGCCGAAATCCTGAAAGATGTAGAGTACCCACAGCTCTAACTGACTTTGATGGGAGTGACAGGTGCTAAGGATTTGGTCCTAGTTTTTCTTTGTTTACTAATAGACCACAACCTAGCTCTATTATATCATGTACATTCCACAGGCAGCACACCTGACAGTTAAATACCTGAGTCTTAAAGATAGAAAATGGTGACCCAGAGACAGGTTTCTTTTTTTTTTTTCTTTTTCTTTTTTTTTAAAAGTATTTAGGCTCTTAAAGATGCAGGCAGAGATCTCGTGGGATTTTCGAAAGTGCGCAGGCACCTAACTCCCATTGGAAGTTGAAGTGAGGTGTCTAGGCTGCAGCGGACGTTAGGTACCTCAGCACTCATGGAAAGTCAGGTGCGTAGGCACGTCTGAGAATTATACTAGGTACCTATCTGCATCTTTAGGTGCCTAAATACCTTTACAAATGTGATCCCCAATGAAAAGCTTGTGGTTTTTTCCTTCACTGAGGGTTCAGTTCTGCTCTCTTAAAGCAGGCAAAACTCACATGAAACTCCAATTTCTTTCAGACAGTTGAGTTTGGTGAAAGACTGGGGTGAGGGGTGTGCACAAAGAACCAGGAAACACGGTCTGAGACATGTAAGAAATTCTCAGCGTAGACCACATGTGCCAAGAACTGCTGAATAGCCACTGCTCCTAAAACTTCTGCTACCGCAAATGTACATGAATTAAGCCAGTTTCGTTTGGAGAAAAGTGTTACTGAAACAACTGAGAAACAGGAAAGAGAATATTGTTTAATAACATTTTAGTGTGGCCTAAGAGAAACAACTAAGTAAAGTATCACATGGTAAGATTCTTCTTCAGTAATTCCCAATAAACATAGGTAATCATTAGCGCTAGGTAAAAATTGACAACATGAGCTAAGGAAGGAGTAATATGATAATTCTCTAACCCCATTAACACAATGGCTGTCTCAGATCTCTTAGCTCCAATTGTGACACCAAAAGAAGTTTTGTTTGAGGAAACCCAATTTTGGGCCTGTAGCCAAAATTAAATAAATAAACAAAATTTGTTTCAGGCAGAAGTGAAGGTAGTTCACAAAGTTTAAGGTTATGTAACCAAGGAACAGAAATAATACCATAAAAATAATAATAATAATTAATAAATAATATGTCAAATCATGTGTATGAACAAACTTTGTGATCGCTACAGTTAAAATATTTGTGTACGTATTTTCTGTTCAAACTTGCGATTAGTCGGCCTGGAGCTGATAAAAAAACAAAGTATTTTCGTTTCTGAAAAAAAACTTTAAAGTAAACCAAAAACCAACAAGTTCTTACAAAAATTTCCATTTTCTCAAAAAGCCATTTTTATCCAAAAAAAAGTTTTGATATAGTTTTCGAATAGCCCTTATGTGTTTATATGACAAATCATAAGTGTGAATTGCAAATACTCCCATGAGCACTTTAACAGTATGTGCAATCACAAAATTTGCTTATACAAAAGATTCAACAAGCTGTTACAAATAATGAACAAATTCATTAAAATATCAGGAACCTGAAAAAGGTTAAACTTACCAGATAAATGATTCATTGTGAATTGTTTGCCCACCTCTGACAATTACCTGTGTTTCTGGGAAGGAAAATAAGGGTAATCGTACAGTATGATTGTTTCTTTAGTTGAATTATTTAGGGAATACTAGCATGTCAGCCATTAATAATTTTCTAAGCTAGAATCTCTGTCCTAATGCAGTTTTGCAGTCTGTAGGCCAGAATTTCAAAGTTTTTTACATACCTAACGCTGAAAACCTGGCCCTGTATATTCCATATTCACAAAATTGCTTATTGATATACTGTCTCTTTCTTGTGATTTTAGTGCCCCCTTCAGGTTATATGAATGTACTGGTAAAGGAACAGTGGTAGCCCAATTTATTTTTAGCTGTATCATCAGATAGTGAAACTTCATGTGATAATTTTTACCTAGTTAGGTACCTTACCAAAGCAGATTCATTCTTGTCTATTAACTAATTGCATAGAACATTTCAGATGATCTCTGTAACACAGAGCTTGAGAATTTGTTAGTACTTGTACACATCGTTTACTTGATAAAGGGACTTTACTCCCTCTCTGCCTTAGCTTTTTGTAGGTCTGGCTGTTATGCAACTATGTAATGCAAAGCTATAAGTCTACCCAGGTATCATGTTGACATTAGAAAACATGACATCAGAGAACTGTTTACTTTTATCAGAGGGGGAAAAGTCCTGATTTACAATATTGCAATTTTGAATTCCCAAAATGATACCAAAATGCCACTAAATGCGATAACTACCAAACTGCTGTGGTCCATATGATAGTCACTTTTCTTGTTGCTATTCCTACGAGTTCCTGTCTCATGCTTTTTCTCAATAATCTGCTTTGTTCTTGGAGCCAATACTTATATAAACAGCACGCTGTCAGCTATCCTGAATTAACCAGTAGAAACAGGGGGCACGCAGCCCAGTGTTTGGATAATATTCAGGTGTTGAACTATATGGATAATATTCAGTCCCTGGCTGTAAATATCATCCCCTGTAAGTATGGGTCTATTCCTCCTCCTGCAACCCTCACACCATTTTCCCTTCTTTGTCAGCCTCTGTCTGGGCAGGGACAGGGCCCAGCCAGATCATCTTATCTCAGCTACATGGAGGGAGGGCAACAGGAGTGTTTGCTATCCTCTTCAGGAGGCCCGAGGAGGGGAGCTAGTCATATCCATCCCTCTGAAGGATAATGGGGTCCATAAGGGAAACAGTGACTGCCTCACTCCCCTCACCTCAGACACTTGAGGAGGGGAGTACTGGAGTTCTCTCTGCTGATGAAAATCAAAGGAAGTCTTTCCTCATCTCATTTTGAGATCTGGGATATCTTCATTCGTTAGCGCCTGGTAGGAAGTCTGCAGTTGCCACTGAGACAAGGAGATCTTCTCTTTCCTTCCTGCTGACTTCCATGAAGATGAACATGGGCGTTAACCTTGAGAGGTATGGGGAGGAAGGATCTCCAGAGCCTAGCAGCAGCAGAATTTTTAGTCTTCTTTCCTAACCTGTGGAATTCTTTACGCCCCTTTCCCCTGAGACTTGGGGGAGGTTCTATTCCCCACACCCACTGTCTGGTGGGGAGGAGAGGAGAGTGCATGAGCTGAAACACTACGTTCTGCTTTGGCCCAACACAGGCAGAACTAAGAGTGTATGACCAGCATGCCCCAAGCTCTGCTATCTATCTTAGGGTTTTATACTGTTGTCATCACCTTAGTATCTGAGTCCTTCCATGTAAAATCAACAGCAATAGCAAAGTCCCTAGTGGACTTCATGGAGTCTCTGGCACCTGTTCTTTTTTGGGTCAAAGCTTTACATAGGATATGGTAAATCAGTCTTTCATGTAGCTGTGCCCTGGTCTGAACCCTGATTGTGAGTCCTCCAGGGTGTTGGCTGATATCACATGTTGATGAAGTTTGATGGTTAGTACTTGCTCAATTATTTTTCCCAGGAATTGGAAGCTTGGCCTTAAAGTGGACAAATCAGAGTTAGAGGAATGCTAATCATGCACTCCTGCCTCAGATGGCCAAACAGATAGTGATTGAATAGCATTAATAGCCACACAGTGCTTCAAATTTTCTACTCCACTTACCCAGCCCTACTGTTACACTACTCTGATTTGACCATATGTCTCCACACATCTGTTACATGACTGCAAGAATTTGGTATACTATTATTTTAACTTCTGTTCTGCCCCATAATGTTAATCTGGAGGGTATTTTGCTTCATACACAGTTATATGATAACACCTGTGGTTAACTGTGTGTGGTGACTACATGACTATGCATATTCACCATTTAAAGGTATCTTGATCCTAATAAATGCTAACAAGAAAGAAGGCCAAAACTGGAAGTGCTGCCAAAAGATAACATTACATCTGGCTTACATCATGGTGTGCACATCACCACAGAATGCTTACCTGATGGTTACATAGGATATTCCTCACACCTAACTTTATACAGTTTTGTATTCTGGTTTATTGATGTGTATTTCTTGTTTATCATTCACACTTCAATTTTGCTAAAGACTCAGCTAACTAACAAGTATCCTTTTACAGATTTTTAAGGCCAGAGAGTACCATTATGATCATCTAGTCTGACCTCCTGCATAATACTACCATACTGACCTTCAAGAATTTCCCTAGATTTCATAGGTTCCTATTTTTGAAAATGGTGGTCTTAACAAATAGACACCTAAAATTGTGCCCCAAAATCCTTACAAGGGCACCTAAATAAGTGCTCTGATTTTCAAAAATGCTGAGCTCTCAGTAGCAACCATTCAATGGGGTCTGCAAGTACTCCACACCTCAAAAATCAGACCATTACTAACTAATCCTCATAACACTCCCAGGAGTTAAAAATGAAGGAATAGAAGCATTTGGTAAGGCCCACAGATAGAGTAAGAATTCAGGAGTACAGGACTCCCATTGCTGTTCTCAGAACCCTAGCTTCATGCGTTGAGTATAACACAAACCAGGATGTACGCAACTCAGTTTCAGTTTGCAGTTCAAGGAAAGCTTCTTGTTTTTACTATAAAATACTCAGACTCCACCAGTAAGGCTGCAGATTGTCATCATTCACATATTCAAATGCTTGTAGATAATGATAAAGAAACACAGTGTTTGCATCTCTAAAATAGGAGGAGGTGAGGCTGTTTTGAGAAAGCAGACAGAGTGTGAACGCTAAGCATTAAAAAGTGTCAAGAAAATACTTCACAGATGGAAAACAGAGACTTTGGTTAGACTGCAAATTGCATTCAAAGTCACTGGAGGGCTTAGCTTGAGTAAGGGATCCAGAATAAATTATAATAAATTCTTGCAGTCCAAATTAGAGCAGAAGCTGAATGCGTATTTCCAAAGGGGATGATGATTCCCAAAGAGGTCAACTTGATGAAATCAGGTTTTTTCAGGTTTCTTTTTCTGTGTCTCTTTAAAGAATGACAAGAAGTTCAAAGAACACTGTGCAGAAAATGGCTGCTAAGCAAAGCTATCTATAATTGAACAATGACTGTTGTGTAGAGATTATCAGAAAAATGCAGGGAGGTTCCACTGAAAATTTAAACTTTCCATCAAAAACAACAAAACATGCTTTCTCCTCAAAAGGGAGAGTTTTCATGAAAACTTTTCTTCTAATCCTAAGATTGCATGTATATGGGAGATAGCATGCTGATTTCTGCCCCAAGCAAATGTGTACCAGGAAACCCTCCATGTTAGTCAGTATGTGCATAGTCTTTGTCAGAAGACCAAACAGATTTTGCAATATCAGTAGTATGACAAGGTCTACATATAAAAAAAGACATTGGGAAATTTTAGGCTGGATTCTCAGATGGTGTAAATCCACCATTGACTTCAGTGGAGATATATTGATTTATAATACCTGAGAATTTGGCCCTCCATCTTTTTGCTGACTTTGCAAATAGGTAAAGAAGAATTATGTTGTGCTTGATGACAAATGTAGTGTGTGTAACAGCGTGGTCAGGGGGTTGAAGTGAAAAGAATAAATTCTACTTGCTGTGATTTCCGTAGGCTGAATTTTACCCTCCTGATCAGCAATTGTCTGATTCACTAGGAGCGTTTGGATGAAAGATCTGATTGGTACTGTATCTTGAGAAAAGACTTTGCTCAGAGCAGAGGCTAACATTTTCAAACCAGGGTGCTTAAAGTCAGATTCCTAAGTCCATGTTTAGGCACCTAAATAAAAGTGGTCTGATTTTCAAAAATGCTGAAAATCCACAGTTCCTTTTGTCTTCTGCAGATCAAATCATTTATATTTGGATGCCTGAATATGGATCCAGGAATCTAACTTTAGGCACCCAGAGTTAGATTAGCTTGCAACATCCAAGCTCTTTTTGTGCGCATGCTCCTTAGCCTGTACTAGGGTGACAGCAAATGTGAAAAATTGGGATGGGGGTGGGGGATAATAGGAGCCTATATAAGAAAAAGACCCCAAAATCGAGACTGTCCCTATAAAATCAGGACATCTGGTCACCCTAGCCAGTACAAATGTTTTAAAATGTGCTTTTGAGCATTATCACCTGCTATAGCAAATGATAGAACAGGGGCAGGAAATTTTTTGGCCTGGGGGCCACATTGGGTTTCCAAAATTGTATGGAGGGCCAGTTAGGGGAGGCTGTGTCTCCTGAAACAGCAAGGTGTGGCCTGGCCCCAGCCTCCTATCCGACCCTCCACCCCACTCCCACTTCTTGCCCCCGACAGCTCCCCCAGGACTCCTGCCCCATCCAACCCCCTCTGTCCCCTGACGGCCCCCCTGGGACTCCTACCCCATCCACCACCCCCTGCTCCCTGTCCCCTGACCACCCCCGGAACCCCTGCCCTGACTGCCTCCCACCACCCCATCCAACCCCCCCCCCCCCCACCTGACTGCTGCCCCCCCGGGACCCCTGCCCCATCCAACCCCCCTGTTCCCTGCCCTCTGACTGCCCCGACCCCATCCACACCCCTGCCCCCTGACCACCACCCCCTACTCCCCTGCCCTCTATCCAACCCCCCCGACTCACTGCCCCCTTACTGCACTGCCAGGAGCATCGGTGGCTGAGCACTGGGTCAGGCCGCGGCTCTGCAACTACGTCCAGAGCATTGCGCCGGCGGCGCTGTGCGCTGAGGCTGCGGGGGAGGGGGAAAGTGGTGGAGAGGCCGGGGGCTAGCCTCCTGGGCCAGGAGCTGAGGGGCCAGACAGGAGGGTCCTGCGGGCCGGATGTGGCCCGCGGGCAGTAGTTTGCCCACCTCTGTGATAGAATCTGTTGCCTGAATGTGTAGGGATCTGCAGCCGCATTTGGAGAAATTCTGTCATTTGCAAGTGATAAAGTCACTATTGAAGCAAAAAGAATTCCTGTATAATGTAGAAATCATACAAGAATGCAAATATTTCTTAGGAAACTGTCATCTGCATACTTGAAATTTTAAAAAGGCATTGAAGGATTTGCGGGCCAAATCCTGAAGTATTGACTCAATCCTTGTTCATACAAACTCCCATTGGACCAAGTTGCCTTCAGTGGAGTTACACCTCTAACTAAGGGCTTGATCAAAAAGCCCATTGAAGTCAAGGGGAGACTTCTGCGGACTTTGGATCAAGACCTAAGAGCAGAAATTGGCCCACAGACTTTAGTGGGAGTTTGCCCTAATAAGGAGTTCCGGATTTTGCCCTGTGTGTTAAAAGCAGACAGATCTTGCAGCTGTCATAGAGGGTGGTCTGTATCATTTTGCCGTGCAAGCTGCTTTTTAAAGCCTGGAGCTGGACGAAGCAATTTGAGGATCTGAATTAATGTTATGCTCATTACAAAACGGTTGTTTTAAAGAGCTTTTTCCGCTCTCCCCCTTAGGCAGAAGAAGAGAGAGATGATATGGAGAGAGTGAAGCTGGATAATAAAAGAATTCTCTTCAATCTCTTGCCAGCACATGTTGCACAGCATTTTCTTATGTCTAACCCTCGGAACATGGTAAGGCCAGGGGTGGGGGGTCGGTGGGGGGGAATAAGCACGTGATGATATGCATGATTTGTGTGTGGCTGCCAGGTCAGGGAAATTATATATTTTCTTCAAAGCTTGACACATTTACATTTCATACGCATTAAAGTGAATTAAAGTGAATAGTTCTGGTAAAAGCCATTGTCAGATGTCAGGTCCGGTTATTTTCCCTTTCTCAGTAGCATTCACCTTTTCTGAAGGACTTCAGTACAATACCATTCAGGTGAATGAGGTGTCATTCAGCATCAATGGCGTTGAGTGCCGACATGCAAATAACCAATTTCTTTTTCAATCAAGTCAAAAGATCAGAGTTTATTACAATCTTCCACTGAGATCAGTTTGGTTCTGAATAGAATATAGTGTGGAATATCAGATACTTCCAGTTGATCCACTCAGGTTCTTGAAATGTGCCTCATTTACAAAAACATAAATTTAAAAGTCAAAATAAGGAATTCTACACACCCTAGAAGGATACAGTAAGTTTGAGGGTGAAAACTAGTCTCAAAGCTTGGGCAAGGGAACAAACTGCTACAGAATATCATGGAATCACAGTAATTGGGAATACTTGAGAGTAGAATAATAATTATTCATAATAATTATAATAATAATAATAATATCTAGGCATCTATTTGTTAAGGGAAGAGTGTGGGAGTAATTAAATCCTGTAGTAATGCAGGGGATGGACCACTTGACCAACTAATGACACTATGAATTATTACTGTTATTGTTAGTATTGCAGTAGCACCTTGAAGGCCCAGTCTGAGGTCAGCATCCCATTATGCTAGGTAGTAAATGTGAAATCCATAAGAATGTTTAGGACTACATTATGGTTGCCCCGATGCAGCTTTCATGGAGGGGGTGGAGGGATTGTGCAGAGAGTTCCTTACCCACCCCCCACACCTCCATTGCACATCTGTAGGGAAATGTGGGTGTGGGGGAAGGTGCTAAAGCTACAAAAGAACTAATGGACCCCACTTGGCCATTAGTTCTGGCCCAGTGTGAGGGTAAGTCCAAGGCCCTGCCCTTCCCCATCCCAGACAGCTGCACCACTGGGCTCATCCTGCTCACATGGACTAAATGGAGACAGGAGCAGCTCGCCCGCAGGCACCAGTGCTCCAGCAATACTTCTGCTGCCTATCCCCCGCCTAGCCAAGCCTCAGGAGAGGCATGATTGAGCCTTTATAATTATTTGTTGTACGAATGCAAGGCATGCGTGGACTGTACTTATATCTCGCAGTAAGAAGATGGTGGAGCAAATAAACAGATACAACCCTATATATTGCCCCAGCTCACAGCCTCAATACTCTGGCTGCGTTTTGTGTGAAGGACTTGGCTCTATATGTAATATCTTGTAACAAGAAGAAGCTGTCCCTTCCTCCCTCAGCCTGCTCTGTGGTAGCAAAGCCACTCTGTAGTGGCTGCGGCATGTTCAGTGCGGCAGTAGCCCCATAGAGCCATAGTTGCTCCTCTTTTACAGGAAAGAATGGCCAGTGAACCTTCACAGTCT
This sequence comes from Lepidochelys olivacea, assembly GCF_965140295.1. Classification (NCBI taxonomy): domain Eukaryota; kingdom Metazoa; phylum Chordata; order Testudines; family Cheloniidae; genus Lepidochelys; species Lepidochelys olivacea. The sequence goes on along the minus strand of NC_140412.1, from coordinate 171,186,188 downwards.
TTCTTTGCTTTCATCACACACACTGTTTCAAGCTCCCATCTCTCAAGCACGGAACCTTCTAGGAGTTCTCTAAATCCTATCCCACTTTGCACTGCAAAATTACACTGTTTGTGCTGCATCTCGGGCCCTCTACGGGAGTGGGTGGAAAATGAGGCAGGACATGTCATAGGAAATAACACAACATTCTACGACCTGTTTCATTTGTAGGACAGAGCTTGGTAAACATTATGAAATTTCTCTTTAACAAAAGTAAATCTGAGCTCAAGAAATCACAAGGATGATATTGCCTGTTTATGTCAATCTCTAATTTTAAAAACCCATATAATTCAAAAATTGCAGGACCTTTATTACCAGTCATATTCACAAGTGGGAGTGATGTTTGCTTCCATCCCAAATTTCAACGATTTCTACATTGAACTGGATGGCAATAACATGGGAGTGGAGTGTTTACGCCTCTTAAATGAAATTATTGCCGATTTTGATGAGGTAAGTTCTAAACTCTCTGTCATTTGATCTTACTGAGTCTACCAGACTTCTGCCAATTCAAGATTATTTGTGGAAAATTCCTCTTAGTTTGGCTATCTAATAATTTGACTCTGTAAACATCTGATTTCAGTGGGAGTTAGGAGCCTAGGTGCTTTTGTAGATCCCATTAGGCACCTATCTGCCTCTTTACATGCTTAAAAACATTTATGTCTGATGTGGCTCCCACAGACGTCACTGCGAATATTGCCACTGGCTTGAATGGGAACAAGACTGGGCCTATAAAGATTGAAGTGGTTTATCAACTTTAATATGCACATATTTTCAGATAGCTATGGTTTGTTGTCTAAAATATTATGTAATGTTTAACAGTTTTATGTTTTAAACAAAGCTTCTGGACAAAGAATGTTATAAGGACATAGAAAAGATCAAGACAATTGGCAGTACATATATGGCAGCGGTAGGACTTGTACCAACTACAGGAACGAAGGTAAGCTGGTCAAACAACATAATGAAAGACTTTGTGTACTCCATGTGCAAATGATGCTAATTCAGTCTCCAACTGAACTACTAAACACCATCAGTTGTAAAAATACGGCTAGAAATATAACTGATAACAGTTTGATTTCTTTGCAACAATTTACCTTCTTTACATCTGAGAAACAAACAATAACTTAAGATTCTAGAGGTATAATGTGAGCATGGTGTACTGAGCATTAGCCACATGGTTAAGACTTGGGGCTTGATTCTGTGCTCCCCTGCACCCTATGTAGTTATCTTCACCAGTGCAAATTAAGTGTGAAAGCAACCTGAGCAGAATGGAAGTGTTTTAGACCCACTTTGTACTCGTGTCAGCCCCATAAGTGCAAGAGAGAAGCAGGAAGTCCTGCAGTGACAGTTCCACCAGAATATAACTTAGGGATCATTTGTTTGTTAAAGAGTCTGAGGCCAAATGTAGACATTGGTCTACATTTCCAACCAAAAACCCAGAAACAGGGAGGGTAACTCAGGTATGATTGGTTTCAGAGTAGTAGTCATGTTAGTTTGTATCAGCAAAAACCTAGGAGTACTTGTGGCAGCTTAGAGACTAACAAATTCATTTGAGCATAAGCTTTCATGGGATAAAGCCCACTTCATCAGATGCATGCAGTGGAAAATACAGTAGGGAAGATGTATATATATACAAAGAACATGAAAAAATGGGGGTTGCCATATCAACTCTAACGAGAGTAATCGATTAAGGTGGGCTATTATCAGCATGAGAAAAAAAACTTTTGTAGTGATAATCAGAATGGCCCATTTCAAACAGTTGACAAGAAGGTGTGAGTAATAGTAGGGGAAAATTAGCATGGGGAAATTGTTTTTAGTTTGTGTAATGACTCATCCAGTCCCAGTCTTTATTCAAGCCTAATTTAATGGTGTCCAGTTTGCAGTTTCCCGTTGGAGTCTGTTTTTGAAGCCCCCAACTAAAACCTTACATATATATATATATATATAATCTTCCTACTGTATTTTCCACGGCATGTATCTGATGAAGTGGGCTTTATCCCACGAAAGCTTATGCTCAAATGAATTTGTTAGTCTCTAAGGTGCCACAAGTACTCCTCGTTCTTTCAGGTATGACAATTGAACTGCCATGCTGGTTCCTCCAAAACCCATCCATTTCCATCCTTCCCCTCATCCTTTCTCTAGCCCCAACCCCATAGTTAAACTTTGGTCTTTTTTCTCCACTTTTTTCCTCCTGTTATTTATTGTCTTATTTTAAATTACACTGTAAGCTTTTTGGGGCAGGGATCACGCTTTTCCAAGTGTTTGTACAGAAGCTAGCACAATGAGGGCTCCTTTGGGCACTAACATAGTATAAATCAGAATAATCACAGCAAGTCTGGAGTTGGACTTCTATATCAAAGGCCATGGTCAATGCATTTTAGCATGTACCCCCTCATTTGTCCATGCCTGATCTGATGTCCATGTCCATGAATCACAGAGGCACCCTTGAGTGAGCTGAAATAGAATTGCAGAATAACAGTGCACTGGAGGGCAAAAGGACTAGAACAGTGGTTCTCAAACTTTTGTACTGGTGACGCCTTTCACAGAGCAAGCCTCTGAGTGTAACCCCCCCTTATAAATTAAAAACACATTTTTATATATTTAACACCATTATAAATGCTGGAGGAAAAGTGGGGTTTGGGGTGGAGGCTGACAGCTCGTGACACCCCCCCCCATGTAATAACCTCACAACCCCCTGAGGGTTCCTGACCCCCAGTTTGAGAACCCCTGGGCTAGAATGAGCCATGAACTTTTCAAGGAGACAATTAACCTCGTTAAATAAATAAAAAACAAGGCTACAGCTGAATCAACTATTGGGATCAGTTTGGAATATATCCCAGACAATAAATATTGTGTGATTGTAGGATGCCTCTGATTGATGCTTTTTTTTGCCATTCCTAATTCTCTTCATTTCTGCGCTACTGTTAAACGAACGTAAATCCAAACCTACAGAGATGTATTTTTAAAATACTTGTGTGTGGTAAAATTGTTGACTCTAATTGGGGTCCTGAGACAGGCAAAAATTGATCACTTGAATTTTGTATCAGTGTGATCTCAGGCAAACAAGCAACGGCATACCAATATGTCTGGTATAAATGCTCTTTGAACTAGAATCCCAAAAACAAGTGTGTTATTGGGTAACTCCAGCAGTGTATGTTTCAAAAGCTAAATATGTTTATCTCATGTATTGTATATTTGCTAGCAGAGGAGTCATTTGAATTAGTCCAGTACTGAAAATATTCACTCAAATGTTATAGTAGAGATTTGAAGCCTGGGGTCTTAGGCAGAACCTGAACTTGAGGAAAAAAATACAAAGCCCAAGATGGGCAAACAAGGACAGAGGTGGAAAACACTGCCCAAAGCACAAACTCTTCTAAATAACAGAACAAATAAAGAAAAAGTAACTAAAGACTAAGAGAAAAGCTAAATAAAGTGAGGTATAGCCAGGCACAATGGTTAAAATCATATAGAAATTCTCTTACAAAAATATCCTAATTATTTTGCCATGAAAACAGAGACTGCAAAGGCCAAAATTTTAGAATACATAGATTTTCAGTTCTGCTCTGCTCCCTTTGTGTTGTTCATGTGGTACAACATGATACAAAGAGAGTAGGAACTCCCTGTATATCACCTTCTGGAGATTTCCTGGTAGGAAGAAGTCCTCATCAGGCATAGGTGTAGCCAGCCTTTTATGTCCCTCCTGTTCCTCTCATTTCACATAGTACTAGAGATGTGGAAGGAACACGGCCAGAGCAACCCCATTTAGTATATGGTCCCAAAGGATCATTGCCAGCTGATGTAAATTAGTGCAGCCTCTAGGAAGCTCTCCTACCCAGGGCCCAAGGTGGAACCAGGCAGAGAATCAGGCTCCCTGACATTTACCCATCTCCTTTGTGCCAAGTAGATCTCAACTGCAACAGAAAATCTGACCCAAACTTTAATTTTGCACTTCTGGGTTTGTGCCTAAAATAGATTGTGGTCATATAATTGTGGGTGCAGATAATTCTAAATGAGAGGTGTTAGACATTTGACTGTCTGATGAACCCATAGATCGAGTAGCTAGATGTCTCAATCCTTTTTGTTCTTCTTTGAGTAGTGTCCCTATGGTTACTCCATGTTTAATGATGTGCATGTGCCCATTCACTCTTAATCAGAGATTTTCACCAGGAGCACCTGTAGATCCGTGCCTGCGCTCTAGACACCCTTGTGCCCTGATACTGTGGGAATATAGGGAGGGGCAGACTCACTGCCACTCTAGTTCCTTCTCAACCGCCTGCAGCTTCAGACAGAGCATCACGGTATCCATTAGCCAGCTATGTGCCTGGCTATACCTCACTTTATTTAGCTTTTCTCTTAGTCTTTAGTTACTTTTTCTTTATTTGTTCTGTTATTTAGCAGAGTTTGTGCTTTGAGCGGCGTTTTCCGCCTCTGTCCTTGTTTGCCCGTCTTGGACTTTGTATTTTTTTCCTCAAGTTCGGGTTCTGCCTAAGACCCCAGGCCTCAAACCCTACCAGCAACAGACATTCAACAGAGAGACTCACATCCCCTCCAAATATAAGATCTGCTTAGGATTTTAAAGCAGATCTAAAAAACGGAGGGAGGTCAGAGTTAAATTCCTGCCTATGGAGCACTCTCTGAGATCACAGGGTCCAAGTCAGATTTACTAAGAAAGTTGGCTCTTCTACAGCAACCTCTTAGTCAGCAACAGCCTTGAAATGCCCATTTTGACCCATTGGTTAAGGGTCACTAAACTTTTTACCCCAGATCCTATGTTGTACCTATCCCCTCCACCCCCATCTTTATGAGGATCCACTCTCCCATTTCTTAACTTCCTGGGAGCTCATCACCTCAGAGAGATGGTGTCAAGCAGTCTGGAGAGGCTCACAAACATGGGAGCCAAGCTCTGGGCAGACTGTCAAGAAGAAGGCACAAACCCCAGATAGTTTGGGTGTTCTGTCATTAGATTTCGTCAACCAAGTACCAAGTGTGAACTCCACAAACACTATAAAAGCCTTACCAGGGAGTCACAGACAGTTCCCTTGGGCACTCCAGTCTGTCTTGCCACCTAGACAGGCTTACCTTTGTGATAAATGGTCCCTTATACCAAAAATCACAACAATATTCAGGTTACGCACAGTCCTAAAGTACCAGTCACTCACCCCAGGCCAATTGCACCCCTGATCTTTCATCAAACACAGACCTTGTAGACAGTCTTGTAATAAACTAACTAATTAACCAAGAAAAGAAATAAGGGCTATTTACAAGGTTAAAGCAGGTAAACATATGCGTATAAATGAGTTAGTCTTAGGTTTCAAAAGGTGATAGTAGCTGCTATCTATGCAAGCTCTGTATGTCCTTTAGGGATAACCCAAACTAAGCAGCTTGGGAATCCCTTGCTTATGCTTAGAAATATTGCCTTCTCCAAATCCCAAGCAGCATAGTGATGATAATTTCTCTTTAACGGGGATTTTTATTCCCTTCCCCCAGCATTCAAGCTGTCATGGGTCAAGGGCTTGTGTATATACCCTCTTCATGGGCATAGGGGAAGCAAACAATAAAGTCTTTTGTCCACTGATGTTCCACAATGGCTTGTCTGGTGCCTATAGGCCGTCTTTTGTTGGGGAGGAGATGACTTCTCTTGTGGTAAATTAGTATTTCACACTTGATAATGCTTGTCTCCTGACTGTGGGGTTTTCAGTCTTAGGGCATGGCTACACTTGCAGATGTAGAGCGCTGAGAGTTAAACCAGCCTTTGGAGACCGCAGCAGGGAAAACGGTGCCATGTGTTTACACTGTCAGCTGCAAGCACAGTGGTGTGGCTACATTAGCAGCTATTGCAACTTCACAAAGGGCAATGCATTGTGGTAGCTATCCCAGTGTGCAAGTGGCTGCAACTTGCTTTTCAAATTGGGGGGGAAGGGGGAGTGTGATGGGGAGTGTGTTGTGTGTATGTGGGGGAGAGAGAGTGGGTTTTTGAGGGGCTCAGAGCATGTCAGCATGCTGTCTTGTAAGTTCAAACAGCAGCAGACTCCCCCTTCACCCCCACACACCCACATTCATAACAGCAGCATTCCACACTAATGGCTTGCTTTGTCCCGGAGCAGATAAGCATGCCGGCTGTCAGAAACGAAGCTTTGAAAGGGCATATCCGCATTTCTGTAGCCAATTGCAAAACAATGACAAGAGTGGCCACTTGAATTCAGGGGATTATGGGACGTTTCCAGAGGCCAGTCACAGCACAGTAATGCAACACCTCGTTCACACTGATGCCGGGGCACAGCAAGCTTTATGCTTCTCATGGAGGTGGATTACCAGGAGCACTCCAGCTGCAAGTCCAGACCCTCTATGTGCCTTGCCAGTGTGGACACGTTGGTAGTTAGGGCACCCGGGGCTGCTTTAATGCGCTGTAACTTGCAAGTGTAGCCAAGCCCTTAGCAAACATTTTTATAGTTGCAGAGCAAACACTTAAATATTACCTTGTAACATGAAATACAGATATTATAAGTGAGATTAATACATTTAGCATCTACAAGCATTTCATAAAGTCTAAACACTAACCACATTCTTATAACTGTAATATCTATTTTAACGCTGCTAACACACAGGTGAGCCAGATTGGTTTCCAGCTATCCATTTGTCAGTATTCCAGGACCTAGGCACCTTGGCGTGAGCTGGCAGCTGGTCTGCCAGTGTCACAAACGGGATCCTAGGAGTGATTTCTACAGGCTTTTCCATCCAGTTCAGCTCCCGACCACCCCCCATACCTCCTCCCTCCCTCTTCAGGAACCCATTTTACAAAGACCTCTTAACGCAGAAGGTATAATCCCTGCTAGCTCTTGGGATAATCGAATCTGTTCCACCAGACTTGGTTGGGAAAAGCTTTTCTTCCTGGTACTTTCTCATTCCTCCCCGTGACCCCCCAAAAAAGTGTAGTGTAATTCTGGACATGAGGATTTTAAACACTTTTGCCCACTCCCAACAGTTCAGAATGGTAACCATAGCAACGATAATTCCCTCCCTAGGTCTGGGAGATTGGTCTGTTTCCCTTGACCTTCAGGATGCTTATTTTCATGTTAGGAGTACTTGTGGCACCTTAGAGACTAACAAATTTGGTGCCACAAGTCCTTTTCTTTTTGCGGATACAGACTAACCCGGCTACTCTGAAACCTATTTTCATGTTGTCATTCATCCCTCAAACAATCCCTGCATGTTGTGGTAGGCTGGGATCATTGCCAGTATTGTGTCTTATCCTCAGGCCTTTCCATTGCCCAAAGGGTTCTTACCAAAGTTCTGTCAGCCACAGCAGCTTATCTTCACCAGATGGGCATAATCATCTTCCCCTACCTGGAAAATTGGCCTCTGAAAGGTTGTTTACCTATTGAAGCACAGACAGCAATCAGCAAGGCCCTTTCTCTGTTTCACTCTCTGGGCTTCTGTCTCAATGTGTCTTGCATAATGACAGGTTTCAGAGTAACAGCTGTGTTAGTCTGTATTTGCAAAAAGAATGTAGCTCACGAAAGCTCATGCTCAAATAAATTGGTTAGTCTCTAAGGTGCCACAAGTACTCCTTTTCTTTTTGTCTCAATGTGGAAAAGCCTATTCTAACACCCACACAATGTATAGATTTCATCAGGGCCACACTGGACTCTGTCTACCAGAGTGTACTTCCTCAAGGACAGATTCGCCACAATGTCCAACCTTGTTTTCACAATTCAACAATGTTCACAAACCACTGTCTTCAAGCATGGTTGAAAACCATCTACACCCCCAACAATCACAGTCTATCCAAGCAGGTGTCCATTGCTCAGAAAGTCCTCGCTTCACTAAATTGGTGGAAGGACCCACAAAATGGGTTTGTGGGAGTTCCCTTTCTACAGCTTCCTCCCACAAGGATTATCATCACAGATGCTCCCTGATAGATTGGAGCACGCAGTTCCAGAAACTGACAGCACAGGGCAAATGGACACCTCAGGAGGTGAGCCTCCATGTCAACATACTGAAGCTCAGAGCAGTTTGTTATGCTCACTAATAGTTCTCACCACACATCAAGGGCCACCCAATCAGAATAATGCTGGACAACAGAGCAGCAATACAACGCATCTCTCTGGGGACGACTCTGGACTTCCCCCAGCTAGACATGTCACATACTCACCATCATGAGCCCACCCAGTGAGCTGCCTGCTCGCCTACCACGATTCATCCCATCCCAGCTACCAAAGCCTTCCTGTGCAAGCCTTCCTGCCACCCCACCAAAATCATCCCCCTGCACTGGCCCCTCCCCCTCTCTCCCACCCTCTAAAGTTGTTCCACGTTTTTCACTTTGAAAATCTGTTCTACCTATTCATATTTAATCTTGACATAATTCAGATTTAATCTCTACAAAAGACCTAGACCTTGAAGGGTACGACCAGCCTTCACCACCTACTGAAAGCAAGGGAGATAAGTCTTCTCCATTCTTCACAGGATTGAGTCCAGTCCTGCACCACTCAGGTCAACAGGAATGTTGTCAACAGGAGCAGCATGAAGCCCTCAGAACCCATATAGTTATCAATTACCACAGAAAGCAATGCTTACAACGCTGAACAAATAGCTGTTGCCCAGCAGCAGAAACAATTTTTCCCATTGTAATTTTGCTTTCCTGTTGTTTACTCATCTGTTTCTCCTCTCAAAAACACCTGAGGAAGGCAGGAATCCAGAGCATTTGAGTTTCAGAAAGAAAAGATTATGGTCAAAAGTAACGACAGCTCTGTCTTGAAGTTTAAGATGGTAGTAAATTCTTGGTAAGTCATGTGCCAGAGCTGCAATGCTAATCCATAATAAATAGACAAAGATTTTCAATTAATGTAATGTAGAAGGAGGAGCTTCATATAACCTTAGGTTTTGGCCACATCTGAGTTGTTGTTGTGATCCCTTTTTCCCATTGAGTGTCTGTGTCTGAATCTCCTGATTTGTCCCCATGACTCCCAGAAGTCAAAAAGAGAAACAAAAACAATTCAGCATTGGAGAAAATAATGCAAATATTCGAAACACAATTGAAAGTTCCATTTCACGTTTAGCAAAACAGTTTAGATGCAGTTGAGAATGAAGGGGTATGGCAGTGTTTTATCTGGCTCAAACTACTGTGTAAATGTAATGTAAAATGTTATTTTGTATCTAGGCTAAAAAATCAATTTATTCCCACTTGAGTACACTGGCAGATTTTGCAATAGAGATGTTTGACGTTCTTGATGAAATCAACTATCAGTCTTACAACGACTTTGTCCTCCGAGTTGGTAAGTTCTGTTTCTAGAGTTAGCCTATAAAATGTAGCATTGCTGTTGGCTGCCTTCCCCATTTTATCTGAAGAGGTTCAGTAGTAGAGAATTGCCTATATCTTTGAATGAAAATAGCTCATATTCATGCTCTTGAGTGAAACTTGGAGCCGGAAGAGTCTAGATCGATGGCCATTTTATCATCAGCATGTTTGCACAAGTGCCATTAATTTAAGGGGAGTTACACATGCAGAAGGTGAGAATGAAGGCATCAAGCTTAAGGGTGCTAGTCCTTATGTTCAGGACCAATTCCAGTTTGGTTAGTTATGTGATGCTTAGCTAAAATTCTTTTAGAGTTTCAATTGCATATGGTTCGCTTTCATTCCCTGTCATACTCTGTTCTCTAATATTGCTGTGCATTGTTAAACTGCTGCAGCATTCCACTCCAGAGCCGGCAGTACTTCACTGGTGTGCGTACGTTTTGTGTGCAGATATAGATTGTACAATGCTTTGGAATCTTTGAGACCTTTCTTATGTTATCAAAAGGTTTCTTGCATTTAGCTCTTTTCCTCTCCTAGTTGCTGCAGCTTCTGCTTCCTCCAACAAATCAACCCCTCCCGCTCCCTCCTTTAGCCCTCTTGTGCCACACACACATGCTCTCCTCCACATGAAGGATTGCACTGTGATCCTCACCCCTGAAAGCCAGTTCCCTTCTGCAGCCTTCGTTGCTTCAGTGCCATCTCTCCTTCCAGCCCTTCCCCAACGGTAACTCCAAGGCTGTTCTCATCTCAGTGAAATCCTCTAATTTGACATGCTTCCCCCACCCTCACCTCCTTTTGTTTCCCAGCCCATTGGTTGAGTTGTGCACTCAAACTGGAGCGGATCAGTTGTGGGCTCAAAGTGGAGCAGATAAACTAGCAGCCAAGTGGTGAAAGTGGTCATAGACCATGATATCAATAGTGAGGAGAGGCGAGTCATGCTACAGTCCTGAACTCCCCCATCATCCAGCAACTGAAAGCTTTCCTACATCACTGGTACAATGCCTTCCTCCAAAGTGTCCTTAGAAGACCACAGTGTGGCTGGCCATGCACAAGTGTGCAAGGGGCAGACAGAGCACCAGGATCCCTCTCCCCACTTAACTTGTGCAACTTCTCATGGGGAAGCCACAATTCTCATCTTGGCACAGGGGCTAAGACCATTAGAACCAGCAACTGTGCAAGACACTGCAAAAGGGGGTAGGGTCATGCTGCTCCTCAATTCCACACTAACTGGTGAAATCAGCATAGGGCCTAGGAGCTAATATTGTGCCTCCAAAAAGGAAATGTATGTGCCAGTTCTGAGTGCTTCTCCCCGATAGTGCTCCCAGAGAAGCCTGTGTGTCTGTGCATGCAGAATATATCCCTAGTCTGGTGCTGGTATCAGAATTTCTCATGTGACCTGCTTTCCCTGCCCCAACTCCTGATGTTTCCCAGCCCAATGGCAGTGCAGGGTCGGTGCACTCCCGCTTAGGAGGCTGTCTCTTAAAAAGCACAACAGAGCCCATAAGAAGTAATCAAGGGTCAATAATCTCTTGCCATGACCTGTAGAGACTTCCTCTGTGCTACTAAACAGCTGGACACATTTTATGCCGGAAGTGATTCTTCCTCTCCTTCTCCTCCTCCCTGCCGGAAGATTGAAATTGAGAATTTCCCTCATGAGATTAGAACAGGTTTTTTTTAAATTTGAGTAAAATTAATGTTACATTTCAGGTGTGCTCTGTGTGCCTGTATAGGTCAATTTCTAACACTCTTCGGGATCCTGGGTGTTGAAAAGCTCTAATATAAGAGGATGCTATTGTGTACTATGACAGGTAAAAACACTGAAGTCATTTATGGCGAAACAGTTGGAAAGAGCAGCTGTTTCTCTTAGATCTATGTCACAGCACTTGAAGCAGCAAAAACGAAATAAAAGCCATTTTTCTGATTTTAGGTATTAATGTTGGGCCTGTAGTGGCAGGAGTTATTGGGGCCAGAAGACCACAATACGATATCTGGGGTAACACTGTGAATGTTGCCAGCAGAATGGATAGTACTGGAGTGCAGGGTAAAATTCAGGTGAGTATATTCCAATCACTCTTTATCAGTTTGAAGTTCCTGTTTATTAATAATCCTATGATTACATTTTCAAGGCTGCTTAGAAAGCTCAGCCTCATCTCTTCACGTTTCTTATGAAGGCAGCAACATCCCCAAGGTGATTCAGGTGCCTACTGTGTAGTTATTCTTCTGTTATCTGTTCCACTGCTTTGAAGTGGTGAAATCAAAGGATCAACAAACCACAAAGAGAGGTTTCACCTTCAAATTCCTGCCGTACTGCACTCCATTGGATTATAGGTCTGAATCTGCAGTCTTTACACAGGCCAGTCATCCCCAAACTTCCACTTCACTCTGGGAATTTTGCCTGAGTAAGGACTACAGGATAAGGACCTATATCAGATTACATTCAGTCACATCTTGTATAGATTGTAGAATCTTTCTGGATGAAAGGCGCCACACTCTTGTAAAATATTATTAATCTTTGAGATTGTCCTGAAACAAAGCTCCAGCTCCCAGCATGGACTGAACTTTGGGGAAGCCTGTATCTGAACTTCACATTTGGTCAAAATCTCTGTTGCTATAAACTAGCTTCAATGAAGCAGTACTAGCTTACACCACCAGAGATTAGGCCCTATGTTTCTAATGAGTAGAACCAAACTTCAGATCTGAACGCCGCAGAACTTTGGAGTCCTTCATTTCTAGATCGGAAATTTTCTCCTTAGGGCCCATCTCATTATTAATTATTATAATTATTGCCAGCAAAGCACATACCAGGGAAAACCAAAACCAATAGTTATTCATTCATTCCATGGGGCATCTTTCATCCCAGTTAAAGAAAGTGCCATAGAGAAGTATAATTCTGCTTTCTTACTCTAGGATTAACCCTAGCTAATTGATAGGAATGGTAAAATATAATACTGGCTCTTCTTACCCACAGGTGACAGAAGAAGTTCAGCGGATATTAAAGAGGTGCAGTTACGAGTTTGTGTGCCGAGGTAAAGTCAGTGTAAAGGGAAAAGGCGAAATGTTGACCTATTTTCTTGAAGGAAAGGCCAATGGAAATAATTCACAACCACGGTCTTTAAACTTAGAGCGGAAAATGTACTCCAACGGGAGAACAAACATTCAAACCAAACTGGGCACCAGTTGTCCATCAGTGTCCTCAGTCGCCAGCTTTACTGTAAAAGCTGGGCTTGGAGCACTTCAAGCATCAACAACCCACACAAATCAAACATTACATTACCTTCCTTCTGTGCCAGCTGTGAAAGAAGTATAGAGCAGAGAAAATTTGGTTACGGCATTTGCAGTGAACTCAGAGAGCAGAGGTTGTCTGAATTTTCACCAGGAGGTCAAGGATCATAGGCCATGGCATCAACCAAGGATCATTACAACCCAACCAAAGAGAACTTGGGAACTGCATAAACGAACTCTTGGAATGGAACAAATAAGGGCTAGCAATTCTGTTAGGAAAAGTCTAAACCCAATTTTTTGGAAATATGGAATATTTTCTTGGCATTTTTAAAGGATAAATGCTATAATTGAAAAAAGTGTACACATGACACTGTATTTGTGTGTGTATATATATATATATATTTTAAATCTATATATGCACATATACAAACACTCCTATATAGAGATAGATAAGATATATGTATGTGTATATATATATATATATATATATATATATATATATATATATATGTATGTATGTACACATCCACCTTCAATGGCATAAGGGATAGATTTCTTTTACCACCATATCCAGTGTTGTTGGGTCTGAGGTTAGTAAAGCTGCTATTAGGAAAGGAGGGTGAGATGATTGAAAATTATTTGGGGCTATAGCAAGAGTTATGAAAACCTTGTTCCACTGCTTGAAATAAGGAAAGAAGAATTCGTCAGCGATTGGTAAATGAAGGTTGAATTAAAGCCAACTGCCAAACTGAGGTATCTTTTAAAGTTTTATTTGCATGTTCAGTAGCTTTGAATGCTTTCCAGTTACAATTACAACACAATGCTATGAGCTAGACAAGAGACAGGGCTTAGGAATTTGATCAGATACTAATAAATGTTCTTTCCATTGACAAAGAAGGTTGCTAAAATACTGTCTTTCTGTAGGACATTTTGGCTTGGTATGAGACAGAGGTGCCATCCTGCAAGCACAGCAATATGCTTATGAAATATAGAACAGTCTTTCCTGTTTTATGCACATTGCCAATTGTATTGAAGGTAGAGAACAGTGGGACACTCTCTTTTTGCAGTAGCAGACTTTCACTGAAAGCACAGATTTTCTTGCTCAGTGAAGATTTAGGCCTGTTTGAACCGTTCAGTATCAGTTACAAATGTGCTGTTGGTATTGTTATATTTGTACATTTGCCAACATTTTTTTAATTTGATGCCACTGTTTTATTATATATCCTGATTCAACACCAGGCTTCTTGTTCTTAGTTACACGATTACAGAAAGTATATACCTATTTTTGAAGATAGGACTCTGAAAGGCAAGCACATCAAACTTTCTCCAAATGGTGATCACGTTGGTAAACTTCCCCAGAGTTTGAGGGCTGCTCTTAATTTGCATAAAAGGGAACATTTTTCAGCTGCTCTCATGATCTCGTAGATGTCATGGATAAGTTTGTCTATCATCTTATACCACACCCATTACTGTGGTATCCGAACACCTATATTAAGCCTTACGGCATACACCCAGTCAAGTTCTATAGGCCACTTCTTTTGTAAACTGCCCATCTATATGCCAGTGTGCTTGCAATGATTATTGCATTCACCCAAGAGTTCTGAAGGAACTCAAATATGAAATTGCAAAGCTACTAACTGTTGTATGTAACCCATCACTGAAATCACTCTGTACCAGATGATTGGAAGGTAGCTAATCTAATGCCAATTTTTAAAGAGGACTCGAGAGGAGATTCTGGCAATTACAGGCCAGTGAGCCTAACTTCAGTACCAGGCAAATTGGTAGAAACTGTAGTAAAGAACAAAAACACATAGAAAACACATAGAAAAACACAATTTGTTGGGGAAGAGTCAACATGGCTTTTGTAAAGGGAAATCATGCCTCACCAATCTATTAGAATTTATTGAGAGAGTCAATAAGCATGTGGATAAGAGTGATCCAGTCAATATTGTGTATGTGGATTTTCAGAAAGCCTTTGACAAGGTCCCTCACCATAGGCTCTTAAGGAAACTAAGGAACCATGGAATAAGAGGGAAGGTCCTCTCATGGACCAGTAAATGTTTGCAAGATAGGAAACAAAGGGTAGGAATAAATAGTAAGTTTTCACAATGGAGCGAGATGAACAGCGGGGTCCCCCAGCCATCTGTACTAGGACCTGTGCTGTTCAACATATTCATTAATGATCTGGAAAAGGGGGTGAATAATGTAGTGTCACAGTTTGCAACATGATGAAGTTTGTTTTCAGCTCTCCGGGTAGCCAAATCAATGCTATATTGTGTATCATGGATTTATAGAAGTTATTTTATTCAGTTCTGTAGCGATTTTCAGTGTGTCAGTACAGAGATTGAAAGGCTAGATTTGCGGTTAAAGCACTGAACTAGATTGATCTGAGTCAATTCCAGGCTCTGCCACAGATTTCCTGTGTGACTTTGGTCTAGTCACTTCATCTCTGTGTATTTCCGTCTTGAGATTGGGGATAATAATAGTTCCCTGCCTCACAAAGGTGTTGCTGGGAATAAAATCACTAATTCAAATACTATGGTGATGAGGGTCCTCTAGGTAAACAGATCACACACATTAGCAAGAACAAAAAATTGCATAATTTAAATTGAAGCAAACTGTATTAATGCAACATTGAGATTGTATTGTTGAAATAAAAAGTTGTCAGGAAATTCAAAGGATGAGGTTCCAAGAGCTATGAGAACCTGGTCACTTTGCATATCCTGTATGTTTTATAATACGTATTTTATGAAGCAAAGCAACCTATGTTAAGCTAGATATTTAACCAAAATGGAAAATTCTGTGTAGGTGCAATACCATCGGTTAAGTTATGCACTTACTGACTCTGTGAGTTAAACCGTAGAGTGTAGGGTCATTCATTCCTGCTACAGTTACAGTTATGTCCAATTAAAACAATTTTTTTGCATTTACAATTACTATTAGTAGTAAAATTACTGTAGCGCCAGGCGCTCCAGTCACAGACCAGGACTCGGTGCTGTACAAATAGAACAATAAGCCGGTCCCTGGCCCCAAGATCTTACAATCTAAATAATTGTCTAGGATTTTTAAAAACAGGAAATATTAAGGGGAAATTGCCTTGGCATCTAATGTCACTGAGGTGATAGAGTGAGGAAGAGCGAATTCCTCCCTTTGCTGTTGCTGTAGTTGGGGGCAATTCTGCAACGCTGGTTTAACAAGGCAGCAGTACATCTGTTTACATTGTGATGGCTGCATCTTCCCAATGAAAAAAACAGATGGTTTAAAAATTAAAACAAAGTTACCTGTTTTGCAGCCATTACAGCACGCACTACTAGGTGCCCATTCTAATAATGTTAGAGTAAAAGTGTATTTTTGCCTTTCTGCTCTCGTTTCCTATTTGTCTGACTTTCCCAATTTCATTTCTCTGTGTACATTTCTGTATCCTCTTTTAAATGACATATTTCTGTAGTCTCTCCACCCTTTTACATTCCCATGTATGCCTTTAGCAAGTTTTATGCAGGAAAGATAACAGAGGTAATAACTGTGCTCAGCCCACAAAAGCATATGATTCTTGACAAATTTGAGAAATGTCCTTGCGTTGCTTTGCGGCAACCGTCTGAAGATAATAATTGGCCTGATCCAAAGGCCATGGAAGTAAATATAAAGCTTCCCACTGACTTCAGTGGGCTTTGGATCAGAGTGCATTTCACCTATATTAGATTTATTATTTTTTCAATTCATGTTTTGCACTGGATCTTGCTTTAGCCCATTGAGGGGTCAGTGCTGCCATTGATATATATATGTAGTTCCCATTTTAATTAAGGGAAGTTACATGGACACATCATGGGCAGAATAGTGTCCTAAGTTTACATTTATTCTTGTGTAGTGTTGGCTTGAACACTTAACTGGGAGGAGCCCAACAATAAACTGGTGCCAGTTTTGGCAAGATGTCTTTAATGTCTGTGAATTGCAAGCACAATATTTCACATCAGTTTGCATGTTTTCTCTTAAGATAATAGTCATCATTTTAAAGTCTTTCATTCTTTACATAAGCAAATAAGCATCAGAGGTCTTCAAACCTCCTTCTCTCTTGGGAACTAATTTCAAAATATTCCCATGTTACATTTGTGTTTAAATGTTGGGGTTTTTTTATACTACCATGATTACAAACTGGCATTCAGCTGAATTACTGGCTAGATATTTCCAAATATTTAACACATGGATCGATTAAAAAGCAATTTTACCCAACAGGAAAAGTGCATTGTTTCTCTGTAGATGTTCTTACCTGTGAGTATTGACATTCCATTACCACCACCTGAAACACAAGCACACTCTTGTAATACTTAGCTCTGCTCCCTTTAGGTGAGATTTTGGGAGAGCCTGAACTTTCAGCTTATCAGACCTGAACCTGCATTCTTTATGCACCCAAAAGTTCTATGGAAATCAATGAATGTATGGGGTGTAGAAGGAGTTTAGTACTTGGCCCAGTGCGTGCCAGATTGTGCTTTTGGTTACACTAAGGTAACTCTCCAGTATCGCCATCAAAGTTGCTCCTTATTTACAACAGTGTAACAGAGTGGATTACAGACTTAAATGTTTCTTTTTATGTTGGTTTTATATTGTAACTATAAGGCAAAGAAAGTACTTGGGAAACATCTGTGTGTGTTTGTCCTGTTCCATTTCAAAACTGAGGAACTGAATCTAGTAGTAAGTGGTCAATATGAATAATTTTAATTCATTTGATTATCTGCTTGTAGCACAAGTTAAGCATTTACTCTACCATCAGCAAGTCCAAATTCTGTACATGTTCTGTCCAGTCAGGAGGACTATTTAGCCATAATGTTCTTTCAAGTTACAGTTTTGTATTGCAGTGACAACCAACACTTTTTAATTTGTGATAAAACTGTATTATAATGCCTTATTTATTTGTAATCTTGTACAGTGTTAAACATTGGCCTTTCATGTATTATTCACTTAAGAGGTATTGTATGAAATTTTGTAAATAGTTTTAGCTATGACAGATTATTGCATGTACACTTGTATAAAAAAACAAAAAGGCACACTTTTAACAAATGTTAATGATTTTTGTAACAGAGGTTTTACATGCGCATGAAGATTATAAATCCTTTGGAAATGGACATCCTTTTGTTTTTCCTTGCAATCTACTGCATGCCACACATGCCTGACTTCAGTAAAACAAAAGAAAACAGTAAGTTTTTCCTAAATATTTTTGACATATCACTTTTGACGGAGTTTAATCCATAAGTTGCATGTGCATTCTGCGAAGCAAATTCAAAATACAAACAGCAAAACAAAGAGAAACTGTAACCTAATAATCACGCCAACCTCAGTGTTGCTAAATCCATGTTATGGTATATGAAATGTGCTATCAACATCTATGCTATCTTTTAAAAAGTACCTTTTGGTCATTAGAAGCAATAAATTAAACACCATTTACTGTAAAATAAAAATGAATGGAAATATTAGTTTCTAACAGTGTAACAAGTCTGGTATTCAATAGGTACTGTTTGATTTAGGACAGGCATCAATGGAGAAAAAGCCGTTGTCAAATTCATCAGTGCAGTGATCTGGCACAATTCATTTGAAGAGAAAGAAAGTAAATTTGGCCCATTGGTGTTACCCAGATTGTTTTTTCATGTAGTAATAAATACTACAGTTATTGTATCTGAGAAATACACTATACAAATACATCATTTTCATATAAATATATATGTGTGTCTGTAATAAACATTTCATTTTATGGCCTTATTTTTTGACTCATGTTGTTGCAGAATGAACCATAGTTCAAACTATAAGAGTGCTGCATATAATTGTGTTTAAAAAAAAATTTAAACTTGGCTTTTTTATGTTGGTTTTTCTGGCACCTCCTGTAGAAGGCCCCAGTCGTACTCCCACTGAAGTCAATGGCAAATCTCCCATTGGCTGCAATGGTGCAGTATCGGACCCTGAGCCAGATTCTGATGTCAAGTGCACTTGTATAACAGATCAGAATCTGTCCTTTTAACTGATTGTAGTTTATGCTTCAAAGCAATTTAATCCCATTTGTTGCAGGGAAGATGGGAAAGTTATTCCAAAGCCAGTCTCCTATTCAATCTCTCATGAAAACTTTAAATCCTTATAATGTTGTGTTGTAATGTCTGTTACTATAGCTAATAGTATTTGACAAACTATTTACACGACTGCAATTCTGCTACATAATAATTCAATAATATATTTGAGACCACTAACCGCAGAACAGCATTGAGGCTGATGGAAGTGGAAAAAGTGTATGCACTATGTATAGTATACATAACTTATGCTGTGGGTTAACATGGACTTCTTACATTTTGCAGACTTTTATCTAGTATTATTATAGGGCTTGAAATCCTTTCACATGACTGCCTGGTTAATTAACACTAGTGTTTCAATAAGTAACCTTGTCATCATAAATGCAGACATTGATCCATGTATCTAAATTGGCTTCATACATGAATCATTACATCCTATTGAATGACTGGCTTCATATGACAATTTAAGGATTTTCTAAACCCATTGAATAGTATGTATAGATTAATTCATCTCAAATTCAGTACGTTTTTATTGTAAATGTGATATATTTGTTATGAGTAATGACAATCTGGACTCTTACACCTCTGCCTATCTCTTCCCCTGCTCCCATCACCACCCCTCACCCTCTTTGTTTTCATATATTGCTTTCTCCTCCTTTCCATCTAATTTTCTCCCTCTTTCTTGATTTTGCCCCCTTCCTTACCCAGTGTTTATACTACACCTTACACACATTCTCCTGTCACAGCCATCCAACCTGCCCCATCACAGCCCATGTTGCTGGTAGTGTCACTTTAATTGGGAGCTCCCTGTTGGTCCTTATTTCCATTTTTGAACTGCCAAACAGCACCTCGCATGCTGACTAGCCTAGAATGGGCCAGACTGCAGCAAGGGCAAGGACTGGGAGGGCAATTAAAAAGCACAAAGCAGGGGGTCCAAAATACTGAAGGGGATGAAAATCTATGGTAAGGAAAAGGAATAGTACTGGTCTGATCCTGCACCCTTTGAAGTTAGTGGTGAATTTCCCTGTTGATTTAGTGGTGCAGGGTTCAATGCTTAGGTCCTCAATTCAGCAAGGTATTCAAGCATGTGCCTAGTTTCAGTTGGATTTAGGCATGTGCTTAAAGTTAAGCAACTGCTTAAGTGCTTAGCTGAATCAGGGCCCAATTTGTGTTGTTTGTTTACGTTTTCACAATAAAGTGTAAGATCTCTTAATAGGCTGTTTTTTTACCTGTATTCAGAATTTTAAACTAATTTGGAATGTTATTTTTCTTTTTTTTTTTAAATGGTTGTTTTATGATCACGATATTTCAGAATGTGGCTTAGCACTGATTAATGTACATGGCCAATGTGCTGAAGCACTTGGCTTTGCTTGTGCCTTACCATATGGTTTAGGGGACTGGTTCTCCAGTCCGCTATTCCAGTTTTATCCACTGCGCTTCCACTGAAATCAAAGAAGTCACACCATCTTAAAACTGGTGGAACAGAATGGAGAGTCAGGCCCAAGAGCTGTATCTGTAAAGAGCATTTTTACCTCTTCCTCCCCAATTTGATCTAGCACAAACATGTCTGCACCAGTGCCATCAGGGGTGGAATGGAAGTGCTTGTGTAGGCCACACACAGGAATGTTTACCACCATTATTATTGTTGTTTATCATTAAGGAGCCTGCTTTTAAAAAGTGTTCAGCTCCCATTTAGAAAGCTAAATAAGGGCCAGATTCTCCTAAATCCTCAGCATCCAATCTATTTTGAGAATCTGGCTAGTTATTTTGGTGCCTAAATGGGGGAGCTGAGTGGGGTTTTTTTGTTTGTTTGTTTGTTTTAAATCTGGCCCTATATTGAACAGAACAGACATCTTGATAAAAACACCTATTTCCAATCTACAGCAGCACTCTCACATTTATTAGCTCCAATGTAACTGTATCTGTGCTAGACCAATGGTGTTAGAACTGCTAAAAATTCTCCTTGTAGACTAGGCCAAGGTGTGCATTAATTACTGCTATCACACACTCCATTGTGTCTTACTGCTAAAGTGCCTGGCACATGGCTTTTACCCGAGATGTGTTGATGCTGGGAGCAGTTATGACAAATTGGAATTAGCAAATTGAAGTCATTTTAGGCTATTGTAAAACTTGTATTATTCTCTAGACAACCTAGAGATTTTTTTTCCTTTGCTTTCAGTTCGAAATCCAAGTGATACATCAGCGTGTTCTGATTAAATGTAGATTAATTTAAGGTTAATTGTGTTTACTATTAAAGAAAAGTACTTAATGTTTTTAAAGAGTAGCCCCAATAAAAACCTTTTCCTGTCATTACTCTTGCTTTTGCTTTGATAACCACATTGAACATTTACAGTCTGGTTTTCAAAACTGTGTAATGGTAAATTGACTGATTTGCACGCACACACTGCAAATTCGTAACATTTGCATTTACAGATTTGGATTCAGCATATGCAAATAGCGAGTTATCTGTGCATCCAGACAGGCAGTTAAACTCACAAATAGAAAACCAGATGGGAAAGCCCTATAGAACTTAATAGGGATGGAGCCAATAAGCTTCTATAGAAACTACTCTAAAAACAGAATTCAATAGAGAACATCCATTCTTTAGAACTTTAAATCAATCTATAGAATTCCATAGCAACTAGCATGGACATAATTCTCTACGAAATTCTATGGATGGTTCAGAAATTCTATAGATAGGTATGATTTTCTGTTCTATACGTTTTTTCCATAAGGTATTGATGTGCAAATGACCAATGTTGCACAGAATTGGTATAATTGCACACACAAAGTAAGCATGCAATTTTGAATATAAGGCACTTTAACATTTAAAAAGAAAAATATGCCTTTCAAAATTACAGCTTTTGGGGACAAATTTTACCTAGCAAGCTAGAAATCCCGTACCAACAACCCTTATTCTGCCCCCGTATGGCCTTTGAGAGAAGACATTCTACAGTCTCTCTGTGACAACTGCCAAGGTGTAATCTGTACTTCAGTCAGGAGGTATGATTCACAGCTTTGATCCAGCAATGGTCCTATGCACGTACACTTGCACAGATTTATGCCTCCATTTGACAGCAGGGTGTGAAGCTGTTATCAGCCAGAACACAGGGGCATATTAATGTTGCTTTTAAAATAAATATTCATTTAGGGGGATCATTTTGCTTATTACCAGAATTCGGTCCTTAGTATTAAGTCTTACAGCAGTGTATGTGTGTGTTTTTCATGCAAACATTTTTAACAGGAGTTAGTGGTACAGGAGCTATGAGAACTTGTTTTTAAACGTTGCAGATTTACAGATCTTTTGCCTGCTTTCACGTTCATGTGAACATGCCCTTTTCATTTTGAGTTTGTACAATATATTTTATGTTGCAAGTGATTTTCTTTCAATGTTTGTAGCAGGCTTTGCTGGGGGCCAGCAGGCCTAGTGGGCCGGTCACAGCTCAACAGTCTCTCAGAGCCTTGAGATGGCCTTGCCAGGCAATCTTAGGGCCCAGCCGCCAAGTTACAGTCAGCCTGCTGCTCCTGGGGTTCTTGCAATCAGCCAGAGGAGGAGGGAAAGGTAAGGGGACCCAGGCCCTTCTGCTCCACCAGCTCCCAGCCCAGGGCCCCAGGGGAAAGAGGGGAGGGAGAGTCTCAGCCCCCTCTTAGCTGATTCACCAGCCCAGCTTCCCCTGGGCCTTTTCGTACCTCCCTGGTTCTCTCTTAGGTTTGGGGCATAGTCCCAGCACTCTGCTTCCCTCTCAGAAGTGGGTTGATCACATAGTGTCAACAATTCAGATCATCAGCTGGGGCGTCCCATCTCACTTTCAGCATCCCCATTTTTCCCTTGTCAGGGTGAAGGGGGTCGGGCCCCTGTTCTCCCAATCAGGTCTTATCCTGATCCTTCCCCTGTAGATCCCTATGTCCCAAAAGCTGCAGACAGTCTGTTTTTCCTTCACTCTCCCTCCTGCTTGACTGTCCGAGTCCCCTTTTAAGTAGATCCTCCATTTGGAGCATGCTCTGCAGCTGCTGGGGGCAGGGCCTTCTTGGTCCAATACTGCCCCTTCACTCCCTTAGTCTTAGCATCAGGTCTGTAAACCCCTTCACAATGTTGTACATATTTTTTCCTCCATTATCTTGAAAGAAGTGTTGGTTTAAGTATGAACAAGTCTACTTATTGCAGACACACTGTGGGCCAAATTCTGCTCACTTTACTCACACAAATAGTCCCATTGAAGTTAATGAGGCTATTGACATGAGTAAGCTCTGTTGCCGTGTCTGTTCTCATTTATAGAAAGATTGTCCTTTTCAGAAGCACAGTAGTTGCTTGACTCTCTCGTATGGCATTGTTGCTAACGTACTGCTATGCCCCTTTGCTGCATTTCCCTTTCTCTAAACATTTTTAATATCTGGCAGGCTGCGTGCATTTTAATTTTCAACTTTCCTTTTATTAAAACATAATCCATTCCATGATGTTATTTATTAATTTCAACAGCTTAATTAAAGACCCTCAGTTAAATCTGGGCTCTGTGGAAGTCTATGGATTGACCTAAGTGGGGACAGGATTTCAGCCCCTGATTTGAACTGTAAAGCAAAAATGCAATCTGAGTTGAACACAGTTTGAGTTTATGGGTTGTCCCCATCTCCTACGACCTGGGCCGTTGGGAAGATTGGGTGTTTAGCACAAAACACAGCCAAATTCTGCAAGATCTGGCCCATGATGTTTAATATGCCTTGTTTTGACTTAAGTTTCTCCTCTGAGAAATCCTCAGTATGTTCCCTGGGTCCTTTAAAGTGTCCTAGATGTGTGTTTAAACAATGAGCTTGGCTCTCTGTTGAGAGCCAGCACAAGGGGTGAAAGCCTGGTCCCATTAACGTCAATGGCAAACCTCCCATTGACTTCAGTGGGGCCAAGATTTTACCCAAGGACTATCCACCACCTACGTGGTTCTCAAGTAGGACTAAGGGTTTGTCTAGTGGCAAGTAATTGCCTGGCAAGTGAGTGTGTGAATCTCCAGAGCAGCAGCTTACCACGTAACGTCCAATGTGGACACTGCTACAGCTTGCTGAGATTCCGGAGTGTGCCTTGGCTTACTGCTCTCTCAAGTGTTGGTGAGTCTCTATGCTAGCCTCTCCATGGGCTTGATTTCACCTCATAGCAAACAAACAATTATAAATGGCTGAAAAGAAAAGGGTAGAGATGACGAACTATCTTTTCTTTCTGACTCTTGTGTCTCTGCTTTCTACCACAAACTGTCCCAGCACCAAGCAGGTAGATAGCAAAAATGGAGTGTATGTTCCACAATCAAAACTTGTCTGTCGTCAGATGACAGCCAGCCATCCTATCCATTGTAGCCCCATGAAATGCTTGAAAGTGACCCAAAGACATTTAAACTCCAATCAATAAATAGAGTGATGCTAAGAAGAAAAAGAGCCAGGTACCAACACACACACACACACATTTCAGAGGGTAGCATAATTCTGCTTTGTGTACTAAGATATATGTGATAATACATGCTTTAATGCGGCTGACATTAAAGGAATCAGGCAAGCAGTAATGTGGCCCAAACGATATAGTGTAAGCAACTTGATATTTTTTTTCTTCTGCTGAAAATACATAACATAGGTAAAGTAATTTCAGCAATGATCATTTAGTCTGAGTGTTATCAGGATATTTTTCTCCAAAAATCAGAGCAAAGATTGATTCTGAACTGTGCAATTTTTGGATTAAAACTTCATTTATTATACTTTATTGTGAGCTAAATTGAATCTAGCCATTCAGTAAGAAGACCATGTTACAGTAATCTTATCGGTGTTTTACCTGTACCACAGATGATTGCAGTAAATTCTATGTGGCTTCCAAAGTAACTTGCATACTTTAATGAAAGTATTTGAGTTCATCATCACCTCTTATAATGTAATTCCATCCTTAATTATGGGAAGCCAATCAGACATTTTCCTCAGTTGTACTGGTATAAGAGACGCTGTCAGCCTGATCCAAAAGCCACTGCAATCAATGGAAGCATCAACTTCAATGGGATTCGTATCAGGTTTTATATTAAGGGTCTGCTCCCCAAAGGGGGTTTTGCCATTGACTTCTATGGTAATAGAATGAGCTCATTGTGTTGTAATAGAACATCTCTAGGTAAAACAACCTAGAGATTCATAGCTTTGAGGAATGGACTAATGGGCCAAGATGTCAGTGTTTTCCAACTACTGTAGCCCACTAATGCTTCAAAGAAATATTATTCACACACACATACACATATACTATATATGTAAAATATTAATACAATAACAACACTGGGTAACATCTAATGTTAGATTTGCATAAATACGGGTCTATTTTTATGTAAATAGAATACTGTAGAGTATCTTCCACTCTTTTTCAGCATTGTTAAATTTGAGAAGAGCAATTGAATATTTGTCCTATTTTTATGTTAAAAAGTGAATGGGCTGAAATGTTAAATGTGAATGTAAATTTCTTATTGCAACTTTTATACTGAGTGTTTGCACTATTATAATTTCTGAAATCGAACTAAAAAAAAATAAAGGGAAAATTTGCTTGAGTAAACAACTGCTGTTTCTTTTACTACGTTCTATACAGTAACCACACGAATCTGTGCTTCACAGGGTTCACAGCGCTGCTTTTACATCTGCATTCTACGAACTCACAGCGAAGATTGCCATTGTACATTCAGGGTTGCCTGGGACCACAGAATCCTCTGGGCCCAATCCATCTCCCATTTTAGTCAATGGGAGTCTGTGCATTGACTACAGCCGGAGCTAGCTCAGGCCATAGGCTCCCATTTACGGAGCTATGCAGAGGGAAGTTCAAATACTGGCTGTGTGTGTCCAGGGAGAAGAGCAGAAGAGAAATGGCAGCTGGATCATATGCTGCCACACTTCCCCCCAACCTAACAACAGTCCTTCCATGCAAGTAACCTGTATTTAGGGATCCACACAATGTTCAGAAGGGGTAGAGCAGCTGCTGTGTATGGCAGCTCCCAAAGGAAGTTTGTGCTGAGTGAATGCTGCATGAAGACAGAGGGCTGGTCCACACACAAAGCTGCACTGGGTTAAACAGACCTGGTTTAAAAACAGATGTAGTTACATTAGCACAAAACCCCTGTGTGGACGTTCTTAAACTGTAGCTTACATTGATTGTGCTTAAATCAGTCACTGAGAGACTTAAGGCCCAAAATAAGGCAAGCTTTTAATCTGAAATAAGAGTGTTCACAGGAGGTGGTGGCTGTGCTTAAAATGTGTGAAGACAAGGCTTGATGGGATGATCAGGGTGTGAAAAAGCAATGGGTACTACCAGAAAGCTTTATTCATTAATGGCCTGTTCCAAAGCCCATTGAAAGCATTTGGGGTCTTTCCATTGACTGCGATGGAGTGTTGATCATCCCCTGGAGGGAAAGTCTGAAGCTATTGAGAAGATAAGCATAAAGAATTTACACTGCTTTGAGGAAAATTCATGCTGCATTCACTCAAAATGAGACCTAGATTCTGCCCACGGATATATACAAATAATTCTCACATATGCTCAATGGGGGCAGGTGAGGCTCAGCCCAAGGCCTGGGCAGCAAGAGATAGATAATGAAAAACCATTCTTTTCTCTCCTCCTAGTGTTATGATGCAGGGAAAGGTATAGCAAAAAAGCAGGTTTTGCATTTTGATCTGAAAGCTAAGTGTCATGGTCACTCCACTTGGCTTTGCGAAATGGGTTTTGTAGTCAGAGGTTAGCACTGCAGAAAGACAGGTTTCAAAGTAACAGCCGTGTTAGTCACGAAAGCTTATGCTCAAATAAATTAGTTAGTCTCTAAGGTGCCACAAGTCCTCCTTTTCTTCTCACTGCAGAAAAGAAGATCTCATAGGTACCTTGGAGAGACTGGAACTGTGGAGTCCCCTTGTGATGGAAGCCAGACAGGATGCATGTGAAGGATTCTTTATTCAGCATGTTGGACTGTAGTTCGCAGACACTCTAGCTTGTAGCTTAAAGAACACAGCTTATGCTGCACAGTGATCACAATGACACTGAATGTTAATGCAATTACAGCTGATTCACCCTGGTATAAGTGAGAGACTTTAAATAACCATTTATTTTTCATTCATTTTTCCTATGGAGCAGATTGTCACCTGGTGTAAATCAGTGGAGCTCCACTGATGTCAATGGAGACACTAGCTAAAGAGCTGGCCTTTTGAGGTTGGAATTCTTGCCCACATAAGTACTTAATGCCATTTTTTTTAATATTAAAATTTGTAACTTTTACAGTGTTTCTCTTTAAACAGTCTCAGTAAGACACTTTAGCTCCTGCATCTGTGCTGATTAATGACTTTGCTCAAGTACCTTGAACCTTGGGAACAGTTTGTTTCCTCTTGTGTCCCCCCTACATAGCTGAGCTGGGTCAGTAGCATAATCACACGCTCTGAGATTTTTGTATTGCTTAAGCAATGAAGTACTACAGGCAGTGTGCTACATTGCAATTGGTCCATAGCCCGGAGTGATATTCTGGGACAAGAAGGCCAAACCACCCAAGGAGTGGGATAACACTATAGAAATGCAGCCTCTGGAATGTCTTCTTGCTGTTATGAAATAGTTTTCTACCTTTAAAATAAAAGAGACCATTCTGTGCATTGGCTGGGCATTACTGGTTGGTTGTCATTGCGTTATACCTATGTCAAAGCATGCCAGTTTCATCCAGAGTTCTGCAGCCACTTCTTGAATCAGTAGGTCAACTGGGTTCCCATTGCTGATGGTGGAACGTGATGTGCTGTTGCATAACGGACTAGAACAGTTATACATGTACTGATCACGGCCCATATTCTAGCTGGGGCTGCCCACACACACATACCAAAAATGCCACCGCTGGAAAGGGAGCCACATATCAAAAACTGTCACTGTGATTCTGGCTCCCTATCAGGCCCATGGAGCTGTGCAGGGTATATTTGAGGATGGGACTTAGGGAGCAAGGCTCACATGGTTTGGTGCATATGAATCCTGGCCTGATTGCACACACAGTCCAGTAGTAATGTGCATAGGTTTACTGTGTATGAGGCCAAGGACAGTCAGAATACATGCTTACATTAATAAGGTATCAGTTGAGCCCACTGTTTGACACAGGTTTATGCTGTTTTCATGCCTGAAGCCAGACTTTGGCCCAATACTATTACAGTTTACTATATATATATAGGAATTAATATTGACTGAATAGTGTAGGTGTCTACTTTACATTTGTTCTTAGCTAGACATGATCTAAATATACCAGTGGGTGCATCAATAGATGCCGTTCTAGCAATTGACATGGCATACTAAGTGGTGTTAAACTACAACAGATACAGAGCCTCAGTGGTTGTTTAGTCAGTGTAAAGCCAATGCCTTCAGTGCACTTACGGCATTTTACACCAGCTGAGGTTCTTGCCCATAGATTCTAAGCCCAGAAGGGGCTATTATGACTATGTTGTCTGGTCTCCTACATAACACAGATCATAGAATGTCACCCAGTAATTCCTGCATCTATTCAATGATTTGGTGCAGTTTAGATCTGGGTTACACTCTGACCACTCGAATGTGACAAACAAACTTTTTTGTTTATTATTAGCTGGAACAAAGTAATGAAAATCCATCACTTACAGAGCTGGAGTTTAGACATTTGTTTGGCATTGGTCAAACTGCACTCTTATTGTTGCCAAAGGGTTTGGAATCATCACTGACTGTTTTCCCCTCAAACTCTGTAGTTACTATGTATGTTCATTGAACTTTGGTAATAGTATCCTGTGCTACTTAGCAACGCTGCCAACAGAATTAGAAGGGAGCAGTCTCATCCGAAAATACACAGAGGAAGGATTCCTGTTGAACATTAACTTGGCTTGACTTCAACTCTGTAGAACCCTGTAGAAATTGTATAGGAGGCCAAGTAACATACAAACAATGTGAAGACAGAGCACTATGTGGCATGCAGCTATGATAGAACTGGATGGGCACAGTCTATGAGTGAGATGGAGTTTATGCAGAGGAATCATTGACATCACTATTAAGTGGATGATGTCTTGATTTTCAGAAGGTTAATGACCTGTACAACTATCAAACTGTACCTAGTTCATTATCAGCAAGGTAATTAGACAAAAAAGGTCAAACACTAAGTAGCCAACTTGTAGGGCAAAATAAATATTTTCCCTTGATTGGAATTCCCTGGGACATTTTAAAAACAACGCCCTATGTATTACAAGCCCTTTTAATCAATTAAAAAGCGCCATAGTGATTTTATCCCTTGATCCACTGAAAATGTTTGAAGGCTTTAAAAAAATCTTTAAATACATAAAGCCCAATTCTCCTCTTGCAGACACAAGTGGGGATCCCTCTGAAGTTATATATTTGAGGGTAATATTGGGCCATTGGGGTCTAGGTGGTAGCAAAATATTCATTTCTGAGCTTGCACATGAATTTTTACTTCCTCCACATAGCCCTTTCTATGCAATATGTCTCACCTATGTGCTCTTCAATGCTATACTTGATACTTCATGCCAGTACTGGTAGCATGTCAATTCAAAAAAGGTTCTGGGTTCTGGTAACAGGATGCTAACCTTTACTCCCTGGCCATGTAAGGATGTGCGGGAACCTAAGCCAAAATGGATGCCTAAAGTTAAAGGCAATTAAAGAGGAGATGTTCAAGGGTACAAAGGGCCGATAGGCACCCAGCTCCCAATGATGTTCAGACTCCGTTTTTGCCTTTGAAATTTTCATCCTGAAGCCATATTTTGGCTCCTAACTAAGGAGTGGGGGGCAGGGGTCGGGGTTGTCCCCAAGGTTTCTGAGCAGCTACAAAACCTATTGCTTTCACCTTTGGCAGGAAAGGGTCAACACTAGTCCTCAATAGGAGATAGTCCACCAGAAGCAGGACCATAACCTTTCTGTTATTAAAAAAAAAAGGTTATTTGTGGCTACTTAAGGGTAACAGTGCCATGCAACTATTGACTATGAGTTAAACATTTCAAAAGAAGCCTAAGGCCCAGCCCAGCTCTTTAATTCCTAGCTGATTTAGGAGCCTGGCTCATTTTTAAATGAAATTAGGTGCCTAGGAGACAGCAGTGAATGGGACTTAGGCTCCTAAGTGCCTAAATACTTATCAACAATGAGTCTTAGGTTCCTAAATCCATTAAACATTGTGACACTGACCACAACAATGCCTAAATATCTTTAAGAACCGACTTCTAGGTGCCTTATGAGCTTGGGGAAGCTCAATGGCCTGTGAAATACTGGAACTCAGATGATAACACTGGTCTCTTTGGAATTTGTGATTCTAAATCAGTCCTATTTTAAAAAAATAACAAAAACATCACTCAGGGTCACATTTTTTTGGGCACCTAAATCTACAGACAGGCACCTCTGAAAAATCCAACTAGCTACCTACCTGCATCTTTAGGCACCTAAATACCTATCTACATGACTTTTGAAAAATGGGACTCAGGATTCTAAATCATCTAGGTCCTTTTGAAAATTTTACCTTAAAAATGTAGTTTTACTTCTTTCGTCGTTTAGTTTATTTCTTCTGTCTTCTTCTCCCCATCCCGTTCCTTCCAGCTCACTCATTTTTCCCTTTCTTCTGTATATTCGCTCTTGTTCTACTTCTATTCTAATTCTACTTCTACTCTAGCTGTCATTGCACTATGTGTGTTCATGCTCCGTTCTCCATCCAGCTCACCCTTCTCCCAGCCTCATTTTCATCTCTCCAAACCAAAGAGTGTCCATTGACATCACACCACAGACAGACAGTGAAGGTGGCCCTGGGGAAAGGGACAGGAGGAAGTCATAGAATCCTAGAATATCAGGGTTGAAAGGCACCTCAGGAGGTCATCTAGTCCAACCCCCTGCTCAAAGCAAGACCAATCCCCAATTTTTGCCCCAGATCCCTAAATAGCCCCCTCAAGGATTGAACTCACAACCCTGGGTTTAGCAGGCCAATGCTCAAACCACTGAGCTATCTCCCACCCTCCATGGAAGCAAGAGTCTTTTTTTCCACTGCATGGCAGATTTTGCTCTCCATGGGATCTGGAACCTTCTCACCAAGGGCCAGCAGAATGGTAGCATGAGCAATAGTGAAGGGACCATTCTGGGGTGTCTGACCTCTTGCATAACAGTCAAAGAACCTGACTTAGTACTTTCCAGTAGATGAGGGATGCTCCAGTGGTTTGGACACCACCCTAGCGCTTAAAAAGGTGGGTTCAATTCTCTGCTTTACCAAAAGCTTCCTATATAACCCTGGGTACGTCACTTAAACTCATTTTTTAAAGTTTTTTAGGCACTGCTGTGCTCAGCATAATAATACCTAATTGATTTAGGAACATACATCGCATTTTCCAAAGGGATTTAGACACTTAGGACTCAAAAGCCCATAGACTGGCAATGGAATTCAGATGCCTAAGTGTCTAAATCTCTTTGGAAAATGAGATTTAGGTTCCTAAATCAGTTAGGGGGTGAGAGGCTGAGTGTGGCAACACTTAAGTTGCTTTAAAAATCTGGGCCTTAGCTTCTAAGTGCCTATAAAATGCGGCTAATACTCTCCTGCCCCACAGAGGTGTTGTGACAATAAACACATTAAAGACTGTGAGGCACGTTGAGAGCTATTGATAAAAAGCATTAAATAAGAAATAGGTATTTTTATTAGAACTGCATCAGGACCAAAGTTAGAGGTGAGCTGAACATGTGACTTCTCCGGCTGGAGTTATACCTCTGGACCAACAAGGCACTCATTAGGGGAGTCTTGGACTCAGGCCCGGGTACTGGCCTATCACTAATGAGTGCCCAGCAAAAGGTAGGCCTTGTCAGTGGAGACTGAAGAGGTGGTCACACAAGTCAAGACCTGGGCACAGAGGGAGGGGAAGTTTGCACAATGGTGGCATGTGCTGTTCCTTGGTATGTTACTAAAGCATCCCAAGTTTGCTCTCTCCACATAAAGCAATCTAGTTATTGCAAGCTCCCAGGAATCACTGAAGTTAATACACGCATTTCATGAAAGCTGGGGCCCACTGGTCATTGTTACATGTTTGGAAATGTGTGTATAGATACTAGGTAAAGATACCAATATAAACCATCCCCCTTTAGCCCCTCTGTCATGACAAAGATCACAGTGGCCCTACTCTGCACACCAACCCCTCAAAAGAGACAAATCGGCAGATTAACCAACAGCTGAGATTAATAGCAATACTCGCCTGCAAATCAGCACCAAAATTACTGTTACATTAACAAAAAGAAAAGGAGGACTTGTGGCACCTTAGAGACTAACAAATTTATTTGAGCATAAGCTTTCGTGAGCTACAGCATCCGATGAAGTGAGCTGCAGCTCACGAAAGCTTATGCTCTAATAAATTTGTTAGTCTCTAAGGTGCCACAAGTCCTCCTTTTCTTTTGGCAAATACAGACTAACTCGGCTGCTTCTCTGAAACCTGTTATATTAACAGCTCCCTTCTTGTGGGCATTCCAGAAAAGCTGGGTCCTGAAAGAGGAACTAGAAAGAAGCAAAGGGAAATGGTTTTGTGAAATGGAGGTCTATGCCTAGGGGGCAGTATGGAAAAAGACGCAGGTACAGGACAGAGTTATACAGGGGCTTGAGGCAAGGATGAAAAGTTTCAACTTGCTCTGATATACAATAAGAAATCAGTAAAGGGATGCATAAGGCATGTATACACAGCAAAAGCTGTGCACAAGCTGGCCTACCTGAGCTAGCTTGAATCCAACTAGTATGGGTACCATTAATAGAGAAAACAGCACAGCCAAGGCTTCAGTGCAAGTGGTACAAGTGGGACACAGACCCTGTGTATGAACATGGCTTGCTAGCCCATGCTGTGTCCTCCTCGTTCCATCCTGCGGCTCTGTGTAGAAGTACCCATAGAATGAGGTGACGCAAAATTACTCAGAACCACAAAATAAAGCTGCCTCAACTACCCAGCGTTACACAGTGATGTTTGCATCATCGTCCTGCTGAAACAGGCAACAATGTTGTGGCCCACTGTGACACAACTTGACAGTGATAACACGCCAATGCTATGTCAGGACATCACTCTCTGCTCTTCATTATATAAGGAATTGACTTTCCAGCTCTGCAACGTACAGTAACAACCTAGCTGGTTCTTTCACCAAGCCACAACACCTCTGGTTTGAAAAGCTAACTGCTAATATTCAAAATAAGGTAAGGGCTGGTCTACTTTCTCCTATGTTTGTAAAGAACTGAGGGCTTTACTCTGGGATTTTTGCTCAGCCACAAATATCTCAAAATAGCTTTTGTTCAGTTCTCTAAATGTTCTTGACAGGAACCTCCACTGGGAGTCTATGAAATAAATAGCTTATTCTGAACAAACTGCTTATTTTCTGGATGTTTATTTGTGCAAGCCATGTGATTGTGTGCCTCCATTTCTCAAGTTCTCTTTCAATTCCTGTGGGGCACATAACTTAAACCAAGCAACGTGCCCCATATACTGACAGACTGTTATTTCTAAATGGCACCTCCTCGTTCTCTATTCATAGTGCAATTATTAATACAGCTAACAAGGGCTGACTTAGTGCTCTAAGATTAGGTTTGCTATACCTAGACTCCTTGGAACTGCAAGTTCAAATCCCAGCAAGGTCAACTCAGCCCTTCCTCCTTCTGTCATAGATTAAATATGTTCCACGCACTTTACTATGTGGGGGTCACTTGGATAAGACACTAAAATGAGGTCAGGTCTTGGCTGTGCTGTCCGGATATTACAGATCATTTGGCACATTCTGAGGAGGGAGTTGCCTCAGTGTCCTTGTAAGTGGACCCCACCAACAGAGTTTGTTTTGCAATGTCCTGTGCATAAGTTGTTTACCACCTTGTACCTCAGAGGTGTAGTTCAGTGGTGCCGCTGTGCATATATAATTTCTAAGGCTAAGATATTGTCACAGATATTTTTAGTAAAAGTCAGGGACAGGTCATGGGCAATAAAGAAAAATTCATGGAAGCACGTGACCTGTTCCTGACTTTTACTAAAAATATCTATGGGGAGCTGCTGGGTCCCTACAACCTCCTCAGCACCTGGGCAGCTGCAGGGGCCCGCTTGCAGCTCCAGGGGCTCCCACTGCCTGTGCTGTCTCAGAGCTTCAGGGTCCACCATTGCCTATGGCAGCCGGGAGCTCTGGGGTCCCCCTGCTGCCCACAGTGGCCAAGAGCTGCAGGGTACCCCCGCCACCTGCAGGAGCCAGGTACAGCGTGGTACCCCCACCGCCTGTGGCAGCATGGAACTCCAGAGGCCCCTGCCACCCATGGTGGCTGGCAGCAGCGGGGTGCCCCCGCTGCCAGTGGTGGCTGGGAGCTCAGGGGGCCCCGCCACCAGCAGTGGGGGGGACTCTGCAGCTTCTGGCCACCACAGCTGAAGTCACGGCAGTTTCTGGAAGTTACAGATTCCATGACTTCCGCAACCTCTGTGACAAAATCGGTGTCTTAATAAATGTCTAATGGGCTTTGAAAGCTAAATTGGGTGCTACATGTGGACTGTATCATTTCAATTCTGCACATTTCTCATCTAGGCACTGATATTTTGGGGGGGCATTTGTTTCAAGACAAAGATATGCCATTTCCACAACTGAATATGTCCTTAGCCTACAAACTCTAGAGGGATTCTGTCCCCAGTTCCCTCTGATGAGCCTCATTTTGTCTTTGTTTTTATTTCTCTTTGGAATTTGGATCTGATTAGCGGTGGCCAAGTATGTAATGAGGGGAATTTAGAGGACAAATTACCATCCCCCACTACAACAAAGGATTCTCAGAAGCTATTTCGGCTTCAAGAGCCCAAATGTAGCTGAAGCCTAAAACATCTGACTTGGAACCAGGAAGTCTATTTGTGTTGAGTAGGTCCAGTTGGACTGATAAGACTTTGCTGTGTAGGTTTCCATGCCAGAAGGGGACCACTGCAATCCTTTAGTGTGATCTCTTGTATAACACAGGCCATGGAACTTCTCCAAAATAATTCCTATTGTAGGTCTTTTAGAAAAACATCTAGTCTTCATTTAAAAATGGTCAGTGATGGAGAATCTGCTAAGACCCTTAGTAAATTGTTCCAATGGTTAATTACTCTCATTGTGAAAAATTTACATCTTATTTCCACTCTGAATTTGTCTAGATGAAATTTGTTTAGCTGGCTTCACTATTGCCAAAACAATTAAAAGCTATGGAATGGTCCTCACGCTAGAGACCCGAATGTTCCAGTATGTGTTGTTTTTGATTGATTTTTCTTTTATCTCCTGTTTATCTGTTAAAATGAGTGACCTGGAGGGAGGGAATCTATCTGAATATAGCAAAGGGCTTACCATACTTTATGGCTAGCCTCATCAGACACTTCTATTGGAAATGAAGCCTAAAACAGAACTCCAACTTTAGAAGAGAAGTAATGTTCAATTTAATAGTTAAGCTTTTACCAATGCTTGTGATTACTTTATTTCTTTAATTCAAGTGCTTATCAGGGAAGGCTTTTTAAATTAGCTGCTAGTTATCCCTAAGTTTTATTAATTAAAAAGAAGCCCACTTAATACTACTAGCTCTGTAACTATCTGAACTGGGCTTCTATAGAAACAAAGATTATTTTCTTTTAAAGTCATGATTTCATTAAAGGACAAAAATCTGTGGCCACAGACAGCTTTCATAGGGCAAGAAAAAACAGCTCTTCTAATCTATAAATTACATTACAATGCAGCAGAAATTAATTTTCTTTTTAAAAGATACACCTGAATGAAAGTCCTGAGGAGAAATATTTTTAAAAGGATGTTTTAGTGCTTTTTTAAAGTGTTTTTCCTGATTCTCTAGGTCTTCTCATCCTGTGTCTCTTAACACCTGTGCAAGATGGGTGTAAAACTCTACTAAACTCAAATGATAGCACTTAGCACAGGTGCAAAGAGTGGCAGGCAGCAGAGAATCAGGCCCCACTTCTTCAGTAGAAGAACTGATTGTTTGTTGGTGTAAGATCTTTTTGCTCTATTCTGTTTGGAGTGTAGATATTAGTTGGTTTAGTTTAAACAGCCATTTAAATAGTTAACACTACAAATTTTATAAAAGAACTGGTTTATAAAATACAATACTTATAAGAACAGTTACTCAATACTTGCATGACCTTTAAAAAAATACATCTTAAAATGACAGATTTTTCTCTTAAAAAGTCAAAGGTTTTTTGCTCCTCTGCAAGCATTTGTGGCATTATTAAGGCCCATATATTGTACATGGCTATGCCTGAGCAGATTTCTACTACTGGATCTGGCCAGAACACCTAAAGCAGAGACCAGAGCTGCTTTCTTGATTCTTCTTTAGGTGTTTGTGTTGTCTTCAGATCTTGCAGAATCCTGATGTTAGGGCCTGGCAGGTGAGTAAAAGAAGAAATTATTTTCAAATACAGGGAATCACTTTATAGTCAATCTGAGCATAGCTAAATGCTGCATGTGGTCTAATCTTGTGCCACTGAAATCAATGGGAGTGTTGCCAGTGACTTTGAGCTCTTGCTCAGAGTGGAGTGGAGTAGAATATTCTCAGATTGTTAATTTATTGGGTTTTCTCCCTTTGTATAGTGAAGTTTCACTTCTATAATTGGGTTACACTACACTGGTTGACTTGGAATGCAGCAGTTATTCCCTATCACTGAAATACTGCAATCTAAGTGGATTATTAGCTCTCTATACTGACCTAGGAGGAACCTGATTATCCCAACCACCATTATTTTAATGAATGTTTCAGGTAGCCTGAAATATATTTAAATAAATGAAGGTCCAAGTGTAGAGCTCCACACCTGAGAGTTCCTCCTTCTCTTATATGCAGTTTTCTTTCTTTTTTAAATAAATATCAGTTGTGCAGTAACCAGTCTTCTAATGCGCCTTCCTTTCATTTTAAAATGACATTTCTTCAAACATTTCCAGTGCACTAGTCCTCTAAAAGGAGTAACTCCATGTAACTTCTGAGCACAAATAAAAGCACTTGGGTGACTTAAACTGCTATCATCTCCCTTTTAAAAAAACAAACAAACAAATGCATTACTTGTGGTAGAGAATAAACATGATAGAGTTTTACGATGAAATCGCCCTAATGGTGGCTGTTTCATTCCTATTGTGCTATCATGTTACACGTGGTAATCGATTCCATAGTCCTTCAAAGACTAACTTTTTTTTTTCTTTTTTTTTTGCATTGAAAACACATAACCAAAATAGAAAATGTCAGTGGAAGAAGATTCTTTCTTAAATGTCAAAAGATCTTTGAAAAAGGCAGCAGTGAAACATAGCACTCCAGTGGATTCAATGTTCTCCCAAAGTATGTTATCTCTGGTGGATATGACGAATCAATCTATCAGAGAACAAAACATAAGTAAGAGAGTCTATGGGTCTCCAATGCCAAAATCATCCTTCCAGAAACAAGCATCGTCCCAGGAACAACTAATGCACCTTGACAAGCTCATTTCTCAAGTCACTTTTCCAAGAAAGCTTTCCACAGTATTGGACCCAGAGGAATCAAGTGAAGAGATGAGCCACAGCTCTTGGGCTGCAGTTCCCAGAAGACGACTTTCAACAGTGTTGGCTTCAGAGGAATCCAGTGAAGAGCCAAGCTTCAAGACAATGGTTCCCCCTATAGTAAGTGCAGCAGCTGAAGTCCCTGCTGAACCATCTAAGAAGACAGCCAAAGTAACTTCTAAAAGTGTATTTGCATGGCTGGTTACTGAAATTCCTGGGATAAAAGATCCCTCAGTAAGAAAAAGAAGAAAAAGGAAATTTGAAAAAAAACTTTTGGTAAATACACTATTCATACATTTTCTGAGGTAATCAAGTTGCATGACATTCTACCATTATCTGGAGGATGAATCCAAATATTTTCAATGACAGTTCAGGACAGTCTTAAATCTGCTGATAAAAGTTGTGTAATTTAAATTCTTTGCTTGAACTCTACTACCACAAACACTCACCAAGTAAATGTGTAGCCTATATGTTCAGCTACCTGCCAACAGCAGAGTTCAAATAATATTTTTGAACATATAACTCAATTTATTAGATGTTGATGGTTCGTTACATAAGTCATGGGGTTCTGTTTCAGTTCCCTGGTTGGATAACCTGTGTTACTCTCTTAAATGCCATATTTAAATACAGCATCAACTTTGACTTGTGTAATGTACTGTCAAATATATAACAACTAACTAGCTAGCTTGAACTGCAAAATGTATATTCCATTTTAATAGAACAACTTGCAGCCCAAGAATTATTTGCTTGTAGAAATTAGTGATTAATTTCAAATAACAAATACATTTGAAAAAAGAAAAGGAGTACTTGTGGCACCTTAGAGACTAACCAATTTATTTGAGCATAAGCTTTCGTGAGCTACAGCTCAGCAGCCGATGAAGTGAGCTGTAGCTCAC
Source organism: Lepidochelys olivacea (assembly GCF_965140295.1). Taxonomy (NCBI): domain Eukaryota; kingdom Metazoa; phylum Chordata; order Testudines; family Cheloniidae; genus Lepidochelys; species Lepidochelys olivacea. The sequence continues at coordinate 171,148,214 of NC_140412.1, read as the reverse complement.
AAAAACTTATGCTCAAATAAATTGGTTAGTCTCTAAGGTGCCACAAGTACTCCTTTTCTTTTTGCGAATACAGATTAACATGGCTGTTACTCTGAAACCTGTCAAAATACATTTGAGACTCTCTCAATCTCTGTGAAGACAATACACAAACAAAAAAATGGTTAAGTAATAGAACCCACATTCTCCTGTAACAAGCACTACCTCTTGAATTAAAGGAGACTCTCCATGGATTGTTACCACTAAATGGCTCATGACTAAGGCTGCGTGTCTGTCAAGGAGGTCATGGAAGTCACAGATTCCATGACTTTCTGTGATCTCCATAACTTCTGCAGCAGCTAGTGTGGCTGGCCCTAGGGACTACCCGAGCAGTGGCTGATGTGGCTGGTCCTAGGGACCGCCTGAGCAGCAGCTCTCTGGAGGCCCCCCAGAGCAGCGGTGCCCAAGGCCTCCCCAGCTAAGATTTAGTCAGGGGTATTTATAGTAAAGGTCATGGGCCTTGAATTTTTGTTTATTGCCCGTGACCAGTCCATGACTTTTACTAAAAATACCCATGACTACATCGTAGCCTTATCCACAACACCAATTTAAGCAGTTCAGGTTTCATCCAGAAAAGGGCTATGGTGCACATACACAGTAGCCTCCCTTATAACTAGGCTTTCCATACAAACATTTTAGTAAAGCTTGTTGAGAAAAATTGAAATTCAGCAGTTGGGGGATATTTTTGAAATGCTTTTTGCGGGGAAGGTGATTTTCTCTGTTAAAAGTGAGGGTTTTGTTGTTGTGTGTTTTGTTTGTTTTTTGTATGTCCAATGCTTTGTTCAGTTATAGACCTGGTCCAGAAACTTCAAAACCCTGACCCTTTTTAATTTGAACATCAATGGGGAGTGTTACAAAACTCTCAGATAACCTTCATCCCGTTTTTTAACCAGCTCTAATCTTTAGGAGGGTTATACTTGTGTTGCATTTATATGTGTCCTTTTAATAGTGATTAATGTTAAGTATTGCTCACTGGAAACCTGAATTTCTCTATGAAAAATGTCAAGGGTTTTGCTTTTCATCCTGATTTGGAACATCTTCCCCCCTCCCCCCCCCCTTCAATTTCTTGCTGAAGTGAAATTCTACAATATTTTGTTTAGGAAACAACAAAACAAAATATGCTTCTTGGAAACCACAGCTGCCAAGGAGCTGGGGAAGTAGACAGGTGGATAACTTGTCATGAAACTAGGCAGGTTTCTGTCAGAAACTAGCCTGGGTTACGTCAGGCTTAATCAAAATCTAAATGTTTCTATTTCAATAAAATAAGTATTTTCTGTTGGAAAACTTCCACCCAGTTCTAATGCAAAGTTTGCTCACATTTGGTGGATTAATTAATATTTTTGCCTCTATTTTGCAATGACTATTTGTCTTCTATAAACCTCTTCTGGGAACATGCTTTAAAATTATTATGTTTTAGAGATAAACTGGTAAATATGCAGAATGAAGAAACAGATTCTTGGTTGGAGGCTGCATGAATTGAGTTTGCAAAGCATTACATTTATCATGCTTCAAGATCAAACTATAAACAAGCCAAAAGAACAATGGAACGGAACAAAACAAAAGATTTAACTGCTTGTAGAAAGCTGGAGAATGAATGAATGAAGCCACTGCAGGTCATTGCTTAAAGTTAGACCCTCATCTAGGGATTTGCTTCTAATGAAAACATGTCAAATCCTACTCCTTTCTGGAACACCCATAGCCTTTGTCTTCACAGGGGAAAACTCTCCCAGCAATTCAAACTGGCTTTAAACCTGATGTAGGAAAGGATCCAATAACTGGAACCTTTCATTATTTATTTGTTTAAATATCTGGCTTAGTTAAACCTTAGATCTACTTTGAATTCTGGGGAAATGTGTGTAGACAAAGCCTATATAAGATGCATTTCTTTCTCCAGGTTTTCCACTAAGTGTAGACTCCAACACCTGCAATTTCGTCTACTGGCTGTCACAAAGTAGAGTCCTTCTATTAACTTCCATGGGCTTTGGATCAGCCTCTCGATTTGCTGAGACTCAGCATTAACTTCTGATAGGTGTTACACTGGTGTAAATCCATAGTAACTATTACCATTAGTGTAGTAAAACTGCTGTGTAAGGTAGTGTGGAAGAAGAATCAGGCTTTTACTAAATAGAGCAGATGTTTGGTTTGTTTGTTAATTGCAGAAGAAAGTCCTGTTGTGTTGGTTGTACAGAACAGTTTGCTAAGCTAAACTTTTTTCTCTTTAAAATAGGAAGCAAAACAGCAAGAATGGGAATTACGTCAACTTAAAAATATCGAAGAGGCAACGAGACATGAGCTGACAATTGAAGAAATTTGATGTAATGAATTCCCAAATGAGTGTTGCTGCACGCTGTACAACTGGAAAAAGAGGTTCCATTAAACTATAGATTTGGCTGTTGGGTCTGCTGTAACTGTGTGGCAAATGGGGCGAGTGGGGGGAAGGAAAGGACGGAATTAAAGCAAACCTGTAGCAAATTTTTTAAATAAGGAACCTCCAGAGCATTAAGAGGCCCGATGCCAAGGGGGCAGATCCTCAGTAGATTCCCAGGTCACTTACACCAGCTTAAGAGCAGGTCCAGGGGGTGGAAAACTGCCCCCATAAGGGTTATACTTCACCTTGTGAGGACCCACGTTTCTTCATGTAATATCTAAGGCTATGTCTACACTACTGTGGTGCAGCTGCATCACCGTAGGGCTGCTGGTGAAGATGCTCTAAGACAACAGGAGAAAGCTCTCCTCTTGGCTTAATAATTCCTGCCTCTCCTGCCAACATAGTGCTGTCCATGCCAGCGCTTAGGTCAGTATAATTTATTTCGCTTAGGGGTGTGGATTATTCACACCCCTGAGCGATGTAAATTATACCAACGTAATTTGTGGTGTAGACATAGTCCAAGAAGATTTAGGCTATGGATGTAGACTAAATAACATGAGTAACTGCTTCACCAAGCTGCTTGCAATATCAACTTGTTAGCCAGAGAAGAATTTCTTCATCTCTAGAGTAATCAATGCTGATGCAATCAGGAGCATTCTTGCTGTTGGCTGGGGATCTGAGGAAATTGCAAGAGGCACACAAAGGAGGGAGGACAGCCTCTGGAGATTATTAATTAATTACAGTCTGTTTGGAAGGCTTGATTCTAACTGAACTTGCTCTAGCCCTTAATATTCTGCTAAGTGCACCACATAGCACTGACTGACTCTTCCCGCGTTGCTACTTGCCCCAAGCACTTCCTGCTGTTCTGGGTGCTCACTGGAACTACGGTACCCAGAAAAAAAATCAACCTGTTTTGAAAGACACCACTGAAATGTCTGTTTAATTCACTGCAGACGTTCCACTATGTTAATAATGGGCCACTAAGTAATGTAGAGAATATAATGCCATTATAAACCACCTAATACACCTCTGGTCCCAACCAACAGTTTATAATGCCATTATTAGGGGTGAGGCTGGTAGCACTACGCGTTACTAAAGTTGCCTGACAGTCCCATTCTAAGACCCCGTTTTCAGTTGCTTATAACTTTGCCAATTTTTAACTGTTTGGTTTGAAATTCTACAGGTAGTATGTCTACCTCAGGCAGAATATTTGTGGACGTTTCAGCCAAAATGCTTCACCCATTTCCAAAAACAAAGCTAGGGCAAACTATGCTGTTTTCCCTATGTTAAAGTATTTCTTGGAAAAGTTCTGCTGCCCTCATGTTAGAGGAGAGATTTGACAAAAGTGCGGAGGGGAATGTGCCTGTGAAAATTCAGTCAAGTTATAAGTATTTGCAAAATGGCAGTTTGCACATGCTCAATGGCAACCTCTTAAATTTTAGCCACTAAATTCTGTCTGCACTGGGCATGCTCCAACCTGGGCCTAAGCTGCGCTTCCCCTGCAATTGCAGCTCTGAAATGATTGCAGGCTGTGCCACATCCAGTCACAGAAGTGGAACTGAGAGCAGAAAGCCTGTCTCTCCTGTGCTCCCAATGAACTCTCTCTCTCCCTTTCCCTCCCCCCCAAACTCCCCTACTCCCGGTCCCAGGCAGCATGAAGAAGCTGGACTGGTGTCCGTCTGGGGCATTCACTAGGACAAGTATCCTGTGGTGGGGGATTGGGGCAGAATCTGGGAGCTGGGAAGGAAGGAAGCCAGTAGGTGTGGATGAAACTGAGAGCAGATGAGGAGTGGCTGGGGAGATTTGAACTGGTTGGGAAGGCGACTGGGATGGAGATCAAGGGAGAGAGGGGACAAGATCGATCTGATGAGGAGCCAACTTCCTCAAGTGGGAGAACTGGGACTGGGTGAATGAAGAGACTTGGACAAGGGAGCTAGGAAGGGGTGTGTGCAGACACGGAGACTGGACAAAGAGCCCCTGCCCCAGGAGGAAGATTGGGAGTGTGAGCCAATGGGGAAGGGTGTGGGGGGACTGATTGGAGGCGAGGGTGAAGAGAGAGATTGGATAAGGAGATGGAAGTGGGGGACTGGGACTGCCTGGGCAAGGATGCTGGGGCAGGAGTTGTGAGAGGGAACTGGTAATGGCCGGGCAAGGACAGTGGGACTAGGAGTCTGAAGGGAAGAGACTAGGATGTAATGGACAAGGAGACTGGGATGAGAGCCCTGAAGAGTGGGCTTGGCTAGGTGAGGAAAATACAACTGACACCAGGAGTTTGGAGTGGGGAAGAGACAAGATAGGTCCTATGGAAAAAAATAACGTGACCATGTAATTAACAACTGTATCCTAACACACATGCACAAGGAGGCTGGAATTGAGCTTGCAGAGATCAAACCAATTTGTACTGAGCCCAGGAATAGGGGAGTTTATACCATCCTTCTAGCTGCCTGCTCCTAATTCTGTCTCTGGCGCAAATTATTGCAGCTTTAGGTGTTGACTTTCTACTGTGCCGGCTGGGTGCTCCCCTCTGACTCTGCCCCAGGCCCAGCCCCCACTCCACCCCTTCCCCCAGGGCCCACTCCCACCCTGCCTCTTCCTGCTCCATTCCACCTCCCTCCCCTGGGTGTGCCCCACCCTTACTGTTCCCCTTCAGCATCTTCTGCACTCCGTGGAACAGCTGATCGCGGTGGGTGGGAGGTGCTGAGGGGGAGGCACTGACCAGCAGGGCCACGGGAGGTGCTGGAGGGGAGGGAGGGACTGGAAGGCGCTGATGTGGGGGCTGCCTGTGGGTGCTAAGCACTCACCTTCCCTGGAGGACCCACGGAGTCGGCGCCTATGACTGCAGCTGCCCAGTTGCCTATGATTCCAGGGGGATTGCTGGGGAACGAGGACTATGCAGCTACTCCTAATTCCTCCCAGAAATAGCCGTGATTCTACTTCGTCCAGGGAGGGATTCCCTTTTTGCAAGTGGAAACCTGGGGAGGCCTGATCAAGAGCTAAAGTAGCGTGGACAAACAAACAAGCACCGGACAATTAACTACATACTAAACCAAGTGAATATGCCTTGGATCATGACCTGATGGCCACCACGCCCAGGCTCCATCACACTTCCAAGGAGCGTGTACTCCAAAGAAGACACTCCACTGAGATTAATCTAGTGCCTGTCCTGGAGAGTTTCACCCAGGAACTAATAGCAAGAGCTTCCTAATTAATCTTTAATAGTGGGAAGGGCTGTCTGGTCCTATTCCTCTTGGCAGTTAGGGTTTGGAACACAACAATGGATCTTCTAGTCTCCTGGGGCTAGATACACAAAGGGGAATTAGATGTTGCAGTGCCTAACTTCTAGGTACCCTGCTGCCCAGTGAAATTTGCAGCCCAAGTTAGGTGCCCAGGCTCCCTATGAATTGCATGGGGAGAATTAGTTGTCTAAGAAAGGGAGGCCAGCAACTGAGTGGGGAGCTGCCTGAGGAAAGGGATGGGGCAGGACTCAGATAGGTGTCTGACTCCAGGCAAAGGGAGGCACCTCCCTTCACTCAGGGTTCGCAGTCATGAGTCCTCTCCTGGAGCTAGGTGCCTCAGACTGGTCAGCCTTCCTCACCACTCCTTAGAGCCACTATGCTTGTGGTTAAGACACTATCCCGGAATGCAGAAGATCTGTTTTCAAATCCCCTAATCTGCCTTATTTGGAGCAGGGACCTGAACCAAAGTCTCGCAGCTCCCAGGAGAGTGCCCTGACCACCACCAAGCTATTGTGTGAAGGCTCTCTCTCAGTCTCTCCTGGTGAAGCTGTTCCACTTTGTAGGAAATAAACAAATGCTCATTGGCCCAGAGAGCAAAAAAGTAAGAGAGTGACTCTATCTATGGCAGAGTGGTTAGTGCATTTCTCTTGCAGGTAGGAAAGTCAGCTTCAAGTTCCTGCTCCAAATCAACCAGGGGGGATTTGAACCTGGTTTTCCAACAACCCAAAGGAGTGCTCTGACCTCTGGTCCGTTGAGCATAACAGGACACAAGCACCCCAGATTCTGACCTGCTCACCCCTGGCTTTCTTTTGTGCAGGGCCCAATCTGGTACAACTGGGCAGAGCGTACCTACCAGATGAGGCCACACAGGTGAGATAGGCAGGGATTGCCCAATCTGAGAATCCTGCTAAGTCTCTGAGCAGCTCAGTAGCATCAGGACATATGTGGCTAGAGGACTTTAGTGGCACAAATCTAGGCACCTAGGGACTTCAAGTGCCTCCAGGGTTAGGCAGTAGTGGGGTCTGAGGTTCACAGTGGTGCTGAAATGTTAGATTTAGGAACCTAAGTTATTTTGTGGATCTAATCACTAGTCACTGAGGCTAAGGTTGTCTTGTGGCTAAAGCTAGGGACGGTGATGGTGGAGACTTGGGTTCAGTTGTTGGCTCTACTGCAGGCTTTGTGTGAGCTTAGCCAAGTCATGTAACCTCCCTGTTTGTAAGTTCCCAGCTGTAAAATGGGGCTAATAATACTTTGTTCTCTCTTTTATCTATGTATACTGTAAGCTCTTTTGAGTAAGGACTCTCACATTACATGTATATACAGCCTCTTGTACAGTGGAGCCCCTCTAGGCAGTACCATGATACAAAGTAATAAGTAACATTCAGTAGAAATCAACAGTGATCAGCAAGCAACTATACAGACCAGCTGTAAGATTCTAATGAACTCCACTGGAATTTCCTCAACGGGGGGAGCAGATTGCACATGTATTAGTGAGGGCTGAATTTCACTCACAGAGTCTGTATTCTTCCTGAAACTGCAGCAGACAGAAAGAACTAACCCTTTATACTTGTCCTTTCCAAAATGTTGCATGTCACTTTCATTTTCTTCTCCATGTGAGAAAAAGCATTTGATTTATCCATGGATTTTTTTCTTATTTTAAGTACAATTGGATAGTCTAAATTATCTGAATTATGACTATGAAATGATAAATGGTAACAATTAAAGCATTTCCTTGTCGTAATTCAGGTCTCTGTGGATTAGAAAAAAGTCACACTCAATTATCGCCCCTTTTAGTCTCTCACTTAAAAGTCTCATCAAAGGAAACTGAATTTCAGCAAAGTTTGAGACGCTGACAGGGAACGGTGCGTGATAACAGTATTATTGTTAATTCTGATCTATGTGGAGATAGCATGAGGAGATCTCAACCAGGTCAAGACCCCCATTGTGCTAGGCAGCCTATGGCCCTATAGTCAAGAATAGTCACTGCCCAAAGAGCTATTTCAGTGTCTTATCAGTTCAACTATTTTAAAAGAAAAGGCTATGTACCGACTAATTTATTATTAAACAACTGTATATTTGAGTACAATATCCAAGGAAAAACAACCCAACATTTCTTTTGGTTACAGGGATTTAGGATTTCACTTTATGATTTGAGCTAAATACCAGATCTTTTAGTTGTTTCTCCTCCGTAGCATGCAGGTCCAGAGTAGCCAGAGGAACCAGCAACATAGCATTTCAGTGTTATAATTTTCATCCTCTAGTGGCAGCAAAGGTGAATTGCTGGTTTGTTCTGCTCCTTGCTTTACACATTGTGAAAAAGGTTCTTTTTGCATATTATTATTTATTTATTTGCACTATGGCAGGGCCTGGTGCATAACAAAAACCCTGCTTGTCGGCGCGGCTAAGCACCCACAAATCCAACTGAAGTCAATGGAAGCTGCAGGTGCCCAGCACCTTTCAATATAAGCCTTCTTTAGTTGGGTGCCTAAATGTGGATTTAGGGGCCTAACTTTAGACAATGAGGTTTGAAAATTTGGGATGGCATTTCCAAAAGGGCCTAAAGTCAGTAAGTGTGGGGAAGGGGCTATCTCCCGTAAGCACCTTTGAACGGTAGACATTGGGCCTCATCTCTTTGCACAGGAGTCTGAAAAGTGCCTTTCATAGGACTCAAGTGAAAACGAGAGTTTGAACAGGTTCTTGCATCATGCTATCTGGCTGCCTTTCAAACGTGACAAGGGATGTGTTTTTCTGAAGTTTGGAACAACCTCCCCTTGGAGGGTTCCCCCTCATTACAATATTTTTCCTTTAGAAGTTAAATGGTGACCTTGACCCAAACATTGTTTTTCAGTTCATTTGTTACACAATCTACCTGCGATGGTGACTAAGCAGGATGTTGGATGGAGAAGTGCAAAATACAACAAAGACTCTATAGAAGTGGGTTACTTGAAAACAAATGCCGTAGATTGAATTCACTTTAAGCATAGGAGACTGATATTGCTTCCACTGAAAGCAATGGCAAAATTGCCACTCACATCGGAGGTGCAAGAACTGGTAATACTTCTGTTGGGTGCACATCTAGAGCACTATTATATAGAGAGAATTTTAAAGAGACAGGTTAAAAATATCTTTTTAAAAATATCTTCATGGTAAAGAAATAATTTGCCATATTTAGTCTAGCTTCTCTTTTTAATGATTCACTTAATGCATTCATGTTATTTGAGGGAAAAAAAACCTTTCTTAGTAATTGATTATTTCCTCTGAAGTCACAGTACAATTTCATAGCCAATAAAAACAAAACAAAACAAAATACTATGTAGCAAATTACTAGCAGGACAATGTGGTCCTATTAATTACAGTATTACTGAACTGTGGTCCGTATATACGATTACATAGGACCATAGAACCAGATCATGCCCCCTGAGATCACACATGGACGAGCCATTCCATGCATAAATGAGGTTCAAGTGCCTTATGGCACCCCACTCTCTACTTCCCTCCATAGATCCTCTAAAGGGTCCATGTAGAAGAAATGGGGTGGACTCAGGGAGGGCCAGGAGAGAAAGGGACAGACTGAGAGTGGTAACAGGGATGCACAACGTTACCTCCACCTCCTCCAGAGGTGTTCACACAGACCCAGGCTGTATTCAATTTAATGCAGATGTTGCCTTACACCTTGCAAATCCTGGCCAGAGAGGGACCCTGATAGCATGGATGCATGCAATCTGTGTCGCTGCCAGGGCTGAGACACGAGCGGAAAGACTGCTCTGAGCAGACAGGGCTTCCACTTGGATGGCACTGACTGCCCACAGATCCCCTGGGAGCTGCCATGTTTGGGGTGGCTTACGAGTGTTTACCTCAACCTGTTAACACATGTTAAAACTGCAGCTGCCTTGTCCGTACTAGGATTTTACCATGTGAGATATCACACACTAAAATTCCACCTTTTTTCCTAGTGAAGACAATGCCTCAGTCTAATCTCCCTTGTATTCAGTTTCTCACTCTACTTGGAGACTCTCTCTCAGCTCAGGAGTATCTGTACTCTGAAGAGCTGGTTGAAAAAGGGAGGGAAAGCTCCTCAACATTATTCCCTGTGTTTTTATTTTTATTTATTATGACATTGCAAAATGAGATCAAAATCTTGAAACTTGAAAAATGTTGGCCAGCTCTTGTGGGCTCCCATATAACAAGAAAAGAAGCTGATAGAACGGAAGCTAGAGGGTAACATTTTCAAAAGTGACTCAGGACCAGCTCAACAAAGGGGACTGAGGATCAGCCGTTCAAATCTTAATTTTTAGACCCCCTGCACAGCCCCAAATGAATGGCCCAGGCACCTCGTACAACACGTGGAGAATTAGGTGCCTAAAAAAGGATTCACAGAAGCCAACAAGCTGAACGGGGAGGCCAGAGATTGGTGCCTTCTTCCACTTAGGATCCTCAGCCACAAACCCTCTTATGGAGTTAGGCACCTAAGCCAGGTCAGCTGCTTAGACAGCCCTTGACTTGGCAGCCGAAACCATGTCTCTGTCTCCTGCTCGATACCACTCTCATGCTTGCCTTTCGTTTCCCTGTGCCCTTGTGTGTCGTTTGTGCAAGACCTGTGGTGCCCCCCACAGTCTACTGATGCACCACAGGGCTGGGGCCTCCCACAACCTACAGGTGGCCTGCATCTAGCCCTCCTAATGTGGGGTCTGACAGCTATCAGGTCTTCGGCATACTCTGAATTTGCCTCTGGGGGGATTGGGTCCTGCTGGCAGCATCCTCAGTGCTTTGGTGGCTTTGTGAATGCCAACCAGTGGAAATTAGCTGCCTTTGGGACTTTGGCACCTATGGTGTTTTGCAGCAGCTGAGCAGTCGTTTTGAAAATGTCAGTGATATCTAAATGGAGGACTTAGGTGCCTACAGCAGCAGAGAGGAACCTAAATATCTTTGAGGAGCTGGGCATAAGTTGTTTTTCAAAATTCCACCCACTGACTGTCACAGAGCTATAAGGCTAACTGACTGAAAGAAAGACAAGAGAGTAAGCCAGATTCACCCCATAAACAACTGCAAATCCACTGAAGTCAATAGAATTGCAAGCAGCAAATTGGGCTCTTCCTCTGTTCAATCCAATAAAGTAGCTGAGTGACCTAAAATCAGTCTCAACAGAATTTTTTTCTTTTGATTACTCTCAGAAGCACCCCTGTCTCTTCTATCTCTTCATATGTTCTTTAACTGCCACTATCTTTTCAGCTCTTTCTATTCCCATCCTCGCCTCCTGCCCCATCCTGGCTCTCTACTTCTTCCAGCTCCTCTTCTACAAGGTCTTTGCTTATGTCTGTTTATCTTCTTGCAGTCCTGTCTCTTTAGATTGCTTATGTGCCACTTACCCACTGGCTGCTGCCTTAGGACATCTAAATGATGCAAGAAAAACATGGCAGCTGCGAAAGTAGAAAACTTGCATGTGACCTTGAGAGAAACATAAGTGTGTGTCCCCCTGAAAAAGGATGATCCAACTCCCTGGAATGGGAGAGGGGAGTCACATGAGTTCAGATACAGTAAGTTGGGAACAAATAAACTAAGGATTGAGCAATATTGCTATCAAAATTCCCTTGGAAAACAAAACAGTTCAGGACCACCTCACATGAAGGTTGAGACTTATTTAAACATTCAAACTGATGCATCTTTTGCCAGGAAAAAGTACAAAACATAGATAAAGTAGGTTTAGATGTGTAATTACCAGCTAATAGATCATTGATCAATTAACTGCATGATCAAATTGGCAAGTAGGTCAAACAGAATGTTCCTCACAAGTAACTATGCAGGGAGACTAGTGCATAGCAAATGTTTGACTGTCTTTAAAAAGGAGTCTCACAAAAACAGGCAATATGGTGACTGCTGATTTCATTGGTGCCAAATGGGAGGTAAAGCACAATAGGAGGAATAATTTGAACTCTTAAACATGGTTGGGGAGCTATGTTAACTGTGACTGCTCAAAAAAAAAAAAAAGCCTTGAATGACACAATGTAGCTCAATGAAATCCTCAGCTCAGGGTGCACGGATGGTCCAAAAAAAGCAAAGAAAAAGTTAGGCTGCATAAAGGATGGAATAGAAAATGATACCACAAAGTTATGATGCCCTTATACAAATCAGGAGTATGGCCTGACCTGGAATACTGTGGCCAATTCTGGCCACCCTATAGCTAAAAAAGATGTCACTGAATGAGTGGGGATTCAGGGACAGGTGGCAAAAAAAAACAAAGCAAAAAAAAAAACCCCAAAAAACAGAAGAAGGAAAAAATATTTCCATGTGACATGAAAATGAAAAGAATGGGACTGCTTAGTTTCAAGGGGACATGATAGAGGTATAGAAAATAATGAATAATTAGAAAAAAGATAAATCAGACACTCTTATGTCTTATAATAGAAGACCAAGGAGACAATCAATGAAATTGAAAGACGTTTTTAAAGAAGTCAGTTTTAAAACTGATATAATACTGTTTGTACAGTGCATAATTAATGTGTGGACCTCAGTGCCACTACATATCATCGAAGCCAAGGAATTTGTAAGATTCAGAAAAAGATTAGACATTTATATTATGGAATGAGAATATCTACAGTTAAATTAAATAGGTTTAAAACATTTGTTTTTTTAAACTCACACTTCAGGGCATAAAACCACCACTAACTGGTCACTAGGGGCCAGATTTAACACCTAGCAGCAGAGCCACGAAGGGACTTAGCTACCTAACTGCTATTTGTATGGAATACTTACAATTGGCATTGGTCCAGAGAGAACGTGAGCATGACACTAGTGCCTAGTGGTTAGGGGCACTCATCTGGGAGACCCATATTCCAGTCCCACCTCCATGAATACTCAAGTAATGCATGCAAGGCTCTCCTTTGTGAATCTGCTTTTGAAAATCCTACTAGGTGCCTGTCTTCATCATTAGGTGCTTAAATACCATTGAAAAGCTGGCCCTAAGTCACTGATTTTAGGTCACTAAAATCTTGTTATTTTCCTGTACCAAAGGTTACATGTCATGCTTCAGTCACAGGGGGCGAAAGAGTGCTCATTTACTGAAAGCAGTCAAATAGCTGTTTGTAAAAGAGGGCACTCTGCTTTCATCTTTAGCGAAGTAGCTCAACAATCTAATCTTAGCCTTCTGTTTTGTTTCATTATACATTAATGATATTGATTCTTTTTGTATCCAGTAACTCAATGTGATCTCTGTGCCTGATGGCTCAGATTATTTATACGGTGGGGCAGGCAAATATTCGTGTGACATTTAGTCTGGACTCCAGTGTGATTTTGATTTATTAACAGGTTGGGTTAACCCCTGCAAATCTGAGTGCTTCCCTACCCCAAGCAAATGTGTTATGGTGTTAGAGCTTAAGATGGGAAACAGGAATAATTAATTTTGATCTACTAGACAAAGATCAGGGTTCAGATTCTGATTTTAATAAAACTGAGCTAATGAAATAGAAGACCATGAATCTGAAAATACATACTGCAAAAATTCTAGTCCCCTGTGCACAGCCTGAGTAAATGGGCTTTGTTCAAGGGATCTCCATGGGACCCAGAGGAAATGGGCTCTCTGGCCTATGCCCTGGAGTTGTAATAGTGGCTGCAATCTCACAGAATGATATGGCTGCACTGGAAGGTGTCCAGAGACAGGTGACAAAAGTGACCAAAGGCACAGATCGATTTCTGTCCGAGAAGAGGCTTAGAAAATTGGGGTCTGGTGAGTTTAGCAAGAAGATGGATCTGAGGAGACATACCACAACTTCACAAAATAATAAATCGTGTAGGGAAGATAAATCCTGCACTCCTAGTTACCGTTTCTCCTAATACAAGAACATGATAGTCAATGGTATTGAAAGGCAACACGTTTAAAACTGTAAGGAAACAAACACATAATTAGCCTGTAGGACTCACCGCAAAAAGGTATCACTGAGGCAAAGAGTTTAACAGCATTCAGAAAAGGGCCTGAGGGACTTAGGTGCTCAAATCCCATTGAATTTCAACGGGAGCTGGTCATGTACTCCCCTTAGGCTCCTTTGAAAATCCCAGCCTTATATGATGAATGCGACCATCCTCACTTGCATTCAATGCATACAAGCTAGACCGAGTGGGTGAGGTAATAACTTTTATTGGAACAGCTTCTGTTGGTGACAGAGACAAGCTTTCAAGTTTACACAGAGCTCTTCTTCAGGTCTCCAAGAAGTCATTCTGACACATTGCAGAGCAGCATAAATTAACTATGAACTGATGGGGCTCGGAAGAAACTTTCCCTGTGGGCAGGAAGCTGTCCATTAAGGTGCTTCTTGCACCTTCTTTTAAAGCATAAAGTGTTGTCCACAGTCTGAGCCAGGACATCAGATCACCCAGAGCACTGGACTGATTTGGTAGGGCAGTTCCTGTGCTCCTAATCACCCTACTGTACAAGGGACAGTAAATCAATGCAGCAAAGGAGATGCTCAAGTCATCTTATAGCCTATCCTCACCATGGAGAGATGCACTGTACTGCCTCATTGTGCACCAGGGTGTCGAGACTTCCCATATAGTTTCTATATGTCTTTCCCCCAGCTCAGACCGGGGGGCCTTCTACAACGTTGGCAGCGTCTGGCCCACAGTGTGGACTCTGACTTTATTTTAAGTTAAACAATTCTCCTTCTATTACTATTCAAAGCCATAATTTGAAGAGGACGCTTTAATGTGTGTTTGAAAGAGCTACTGGGTTTAAATTGTGAAAATAACTCAGGGATGAATGTGTTTGTTTGACCTGCATAGAATTTCAAACTTTAAAAAAAATACAAATGAAGCACTTGCAAAGGGCTTTGGAATGACAGTCCATGAGGCTCAAGGCCACGTTCTGTGTACTCAATATTTACTACCCAGGTGGCAACAGCCAAGCTGCTCTACACTACCTAGTCCATGTGCCTCTGTCCTGACAGCTAACAGTGCCCCTAGCGAGAGAGGCAGGCCACAGCTGGAGGGGACAAAGGGGTTAATTGCCCAGGGGCCCAGTGATTTAAAAGGGCCCAGGTGGATGGGGTAGATACGTGTTTGTTCAATAAAAATTAAGAATAAAAAAAAAGAAAATCCGGTTTCCTGCTGCTGCTGCTCTGTCCCGAGTGCCGCCCCTCATTGTGACAGGAACAGTTTGCCAGAGCGCTGCTGCACCCTGCTGGGCTGCCGGAGCATCCGCAACAGCAGCCTGGGGCACCGCAGAGCTGGGGAACGGCCTCCTCCGGCTGCTGGGGAGCCGCTGTGCCATGCTGGCTCTCCGGCTGCAGGGCTAAGGGCCCAGGGAGATTTTAAAGAGGCACAAGCTCCCTCTGTGCTTCCAGAATTCCTTCCCAAGGAGGCAACACAAGCCAGCAAGTTCGCCCGACCGATCGAGCTGCCCCAAGTTTGCCAAGAGGCAGCTCAGGCTAGCCCCCGCTTCGCAGCCGCTAATGCCGGCTGACGAGCCGCTATCAGGAGCACAGGATGAGGGGCCTCCTCCACCGCTCAGCCAGGGAATGAGGCATGGGGTTTCCCTCTGCCTCCACCACTGGCCGCCTCCTTGGAGATCTCCCGGTAGATATGGCGCACCAAGGCTGCCGTCTCCTTATCTGGGTGTTGATGTCCCACAGCACCAGCAGCGCAATTCTTATATTGTGTATTTTAACTTTGTTGGTCATATTCAGTTGCACCTTGTATATCAGGGTTTTTTCCCCTTGTCTTTAGACTACACATGAATCATGATTAGGTGTTTAATTAGCCTACTTGATACTTCAGATGTTTTCTTACTTTGTGCTTCTTTCAATGTTTTATATATTAATTAATGTCATTCCATAATGTATTTATTTAATTTAACTATATAATTCAAAATAACAAGTCATACAGCTTATATTTAGGCTCACAATTTGTTTAATACTCGTGCTGTAACTAGAAAAAAAAGTTTCCTAGATCAAGTAATGCCACAGCTTACGCATAGTGGGCTTGAATGTGTTAGCAATAGGATAAAACGTAGCGTTGTAAACCTCAGCTTTCCCTTTCTAGGGAGGCATTGACTGTTCTGCCCTGGGGCTCGGAATTGCTGTTGGCCGGCCTGGAGAGAGAGTAGCTTAGGCTTTGTCTACACTGGACTTCCGTCGGTAAAACTTGTGTCGTTCAGAGGTGTTTAAAAAACAGCCACCCGCACGACAAAAGTTTTACCAATGAAAAGCACCGGTGTGAACAGTGCTTTGTCAGCGGGAGAGCTCTTCTGCCAACAAAGCAACCGCCTCTTGCTGGGGGTGGAATTTCTTTGTCGGCAGGAGACCTCTCACCTGCTGACAAAGAGCGGCTACACCATGCATCTTTTAGCGGCACGGCTAAAGTGGCACAGCTGTGTCGCTAAGAGGTGCGCAGTGTAGCCATAGCCTTAGCTTCTACTAGGCTGCTAACAACTGTGCTAGTTGTGATGCTTTGTTTATGATCTGGATACTTGTTCACCAGGAACGCAACATGAGGCTAGAAAATCATTTCATACTAAGGCAGTGATACCCAGACCTCCATTGCGCAGGACCCAAATTAGCCATCAGTATGACCTAAAAGAGCCACAGCAGTGTGAATTAACGGTTTCCTTTACTATAAAAAGAAAAGGAGGACTAGTGGCACCTTAGAGACTATCCAATTTATTTGAGCATAAGCTTTTGTGAGCTACAGCTCACTTCATCAGATGCAATGAAGTGAGCAGTAGCTCACGAAAGCTTATGCTCAAATAAATTGGTTAGTCTCTAAGGTGCCACTAGTCCTCCTTTTCTTTTTGCGAATACAGACTAACACGGCTGCTACTCTGAATCTTTTACTATAGTGCTAGATATTCATAGTTAAACAATATGACAGGGGAAATGTTTAGTATATTATTCTCATAGCAAATAAGTTAATAACTTAGTGCAAGTTGATAACTTAATTGGTTCATAACATAGTAAAAGCATCCTGAGGGGTTAATAATTAAGTCACACAGTGTTTTCATATCATGTGCTGCAGAGGGCCACAGGAGAGGCATTAAAGAGCCATTTGCTGCTCATGAGCCACAGTCTAAGTATCACTGTACTAAGGGATCTAGGTCAGCTAGCAGAAATCTTTCAGTCACTACCAACCTTGGGGTGTATTTGAACTGAGATCCTGAAGGCAAAAAGCGTACCTTCTTGACGCCAATGAACTGTGAAGCAGGTCATCATATTTTGCAGCTGGCCCAGACTTCCAATGGTATTTAGGTGCCTAATTCCCATTGATTTGTATGACAGCTAGGCACCTAACTATCTTTGAGGATCTGGACCTCTGTCATTTTGTTTCATCAAAGGACTGGAAATTTTGGTTTAGGAAATAAAAATAAATAGGTGCATCATTCCTTCCCATTTAAATGCTCTCCCATAGGGACTCCCATGTACACTCTATTCTAGTCTATATAGGCTTTTATACCACACTCACCACTAGGAGTAGCTGAGTGCATTCCAGTAGTGCATTGAGAGATGTAACTACACATCTGTCATGTGTTGTTTGTTCCTTCATCTTCTGCCTAAGAGAAGAGGCATGTGCAATGGAGTGTTTTGTTTTGGTAGGTGTTGGCTTTTTTTAAATATACCTGTTGCTATGTGTTTATGTGAGAGAAGGAAAGGTCAAAGAAATGCGCTTTGCACTTGGAGCAGAACTGATGGTCCTTAGTGATGGTCCTTTGTGATGGTCCCTTTGTGATGGTCCTTAGTTCCTAGGGGGAGTTCATGCCGCAGTTTTGACCAGCCCCAGAGAAAGTTTTCTTTTCCACACAGATGAGCTCTGCTCTCATTGTTGAGAGTTTCTTTGTGCCAGAGGAGGGTAGAAAAGGCAGTGTCATGGTATGTTCCCATTTTGTGACTGGAAATGGTCTGCCTATACAAATTACTCTTAGTATAGGGCCCTGCTGAGGTATGTAACCCTGTAACTGAAAGGAGATATCATTCATTTTTCTGTTCACTGCAATTTTAAATAAATGCCTGCAGCAGGAGTAGTGGCAGAGGCAGCTGCCATTCTATGTTCCAGAACAGATGAAGATTGTTATGTTACCAGATAATCTGGGGGGTTGTCAAGGTTCCTCCCCCACTCTGAACTCTAGGGTACAGATGTGGGGACCTGCATGAAAAACCTCCTAAGCTTATCTTTACCAGCTTAGGTCAAAACTTCCCCAAGGTATAAAATATTCCCCCCGTCGTCCTTGGATTGGCCGCTACCACCACCAAACTAATACTGGTTACTGGGGAAGAGCTGTTTGGACGCGTCTTTCCCCCAAAAATACTTCCCAAAACCTTGCACCCCACTTCCTGGACAAGGTTTGGTAAAAAGCCTCACCAATTTGCCTAGGTGACTACAGACCCAGACCCTTGGATCTTAAGAACAATGAACAATCCTCCCAACACTTGCACCCCCCCTTGCATTTCCCCCTGGGAAATGTTGGATAAAAAGCCTCACCAATTTGCATAGGTGACCACAGACCCAAACCCTTGGATCTGAGAACAATGAAAAAGCATTCAGTTTTCTTACAAGAAGACTTTTAATAAAAATAGAAGTAAATAGAAATAAAGAAATCCCCCCTGTAAAATCAGGATGGTAGATATCTTACAGGGTAATTAGATTCAAAAACATAGAGAACCCCTCTAGGCAAAACCTTAAGTTACAAAAAAGATACACAGACAGAAATAGTTTTTCTATTCAGCACAATTCTTTTCTCAGCCATTTAAAGAAATCATAATCTAACACATACCTAGCTAGATTACTTACTAAAAGTTCTAAGACTCCATTCCTGGTCTATCCCCAGCAGAAAAAAAAAAAATACAGACAGACACACAGACCCTTTGTTTCTCTCCCTCCTCCCAGCTTTTGAAAGTATCTTGTCTCCTCATTGGTCATTTTGGTCAGGTGCCAGCGAGGTTACCTTTAGCTTCTTAACCCTTTACAGGTGAGAGGAGCTTTCCCCTGGCCAGGAGGGATTTCAAAGGGGTTTACCCTTCCCTTTATATTTATGACGGGGTGCTTAAAATTGTCAAACTGGGGGCATAAGTATCATCTTATACTTTGATTTTTAAGATCTTTGGGACAGGGATTGTCTCTTTGTACTGGGTTTTACACCCCCTTGCACAGTGGGGTTGTAAGCCATGAGCAGGGACACTAGATGCTACCAGAGCACAAATAAATAATACTAATAAATAGTCTTTGAACCTTAAGCCCCACCCTGGAATGTTCCAAGTCACAAAGGATTGAAGAGAAGCCTTCCTGCATTTGTGAGAGCTACAGGGAGGGCTTGGGAGATCAAAACAGAGAGGAAGGCTTCTATCTTGCCCTCCCTTTCTTTGGCATGCCCCTAGCTGCACCATGCAGCCATAACTTGGCATATGGGATGTCATCATTGGTCAATGGATTCATTTATTGATGTACAGTACATAGTAAATTAATAGTGAATTATTGTGTTTAATTCAATTTTAAGTAGAGGATACACTGGACATTAAAATTCAGCTTCTAGGAGGATTCCTGCAGAAAGTGAAAAGCAAGTGCTTGTAAAAAAAGAAAAGAAAAACATATTGCATGT
Organism: Lepidochelys olivacea; assembly: GCF_965140295.1. NCBI lineage: Eukaryota > Metazoa > Chordata > Testudines > Cheloniidae > Lepidochelys > Lepidochelys olivacea. The sequence goes on along the minus strand of NC_140412.1, from coordinate 171,129,004 downwards.
CTCCTCTTTAAATGTGCAAGTACTCTGTTTTTTGCCCACACCTGCCGCTTTCTGAATTAGATGGGAAAGGGGCAGGCAGGACCATTGTTGTGCGGCCTAGGAGTTGTGTTTGCCCCATTTTGTGGTCAGTAACTGGAATTTTCAAAAGAGCCTAAGAGCCAGGTTTTTAATGGTATTTAGGCACCTAACTTCCACTGAGCATCTGGGCCAAAGTGGTTTAGGAGTAGGGTTGCCAACTTTTTAATCGTACAATACCAAACACCCTTACCCTGCCCCCTGTCCCACTCCTGCGCTGAGGCCCTGCCCCTTCCCTGAGGCCCCACCCCCTCACTCCATCCCTCCTCCCTCCGTCACTCACTCTCCTCCATTCTCACTCACTTTCACCATGCTGAGGTAGGGGCTTGGGGTGCCGGAGGGGGTGAAGGGTGTGTGTGGGCTCCAGGGTGGAGCCAGGAATGAGGGGTTCAAAGTTTTGGAAGGGGCTCCAGACTTGGGCAGGGGGTTGGGGTATGGGAAGGGTGAGGGCTCTGTCTGGGAGGTGTGGGTTCTGGGGTGAGGGCGGGGATAAGGGGTTTGGGGTGCAAGAGCACGCTCTAGGCTGGGGATGAGGGGTTCAGAGTGAGGGATGGAGTGAGGGCTCTGGCTGGGGGTGTGGGATCTGGGGTGGGGCTAGGAATGAGGGGTTTGGAGTGTAGGAGGGGGCTTAGGGCTGGGGCAGGGGTTGGGGTGCAGGAGGGGGTCAGGGCTATGGCTGGGGGTGTGGGCTCTGGCATTGGGCCAGGGATGAAGGGTTTGGGGTACAGGAGGGGGTTCTGCATTTGGGGCTGGGGCTGAGGGGTTTGGAGTGTGGGAGGGAGTTCCGGGGTGGGGCAGGGGGTTGGGGATGGGAGAGGGTGAGGGTGAGGGATACGGCTGGGGTGGGGCTCTGGGATGAGGCCAGGGATGAGGGGTTTGGGATGCAGGAGGGGGTTAGGGATGCAGGCTCCAGGTGGCGCTTACCTCAGGCGGTTTCCAGGAAGCGACCAGCATGTCCCTCTGGCGCCTAGGCATGGGGGGCAGGGGGATCTGCATGCTGCCCACAGGCTCCGCCCCCGCAGGCCTACAAATATTCTAGCAAACCAATGTACTTGCTGGAAAGTAAATGGAAACAGCAAATTTTAAGCAAGTGCTAGAAAATATTTGTGAAAAGCAAATTTTGAACACATAAACTTGAGTATTTGCTCTGATTCACATGCCTGGTCTGCACACCACAATTAGGTCAACATAAGGCAGCTTATACTGACTTCATTATGTCAGTGTCCATATTACAGTCTTGTCCTGCTGATGTAAGTTCCCTACTACACCGACATCATAACTCCATCTCCACAAGAGGTCGTAGGGCTTATGTCAGTGTAGTTAGGGAAACCCAGTGCTTGTGTAGACACTGTGTTACTTACACTGGCTGTTATCGCTCTTGTCAATTTCACAGCTCCAGTAAGATCTGTGAAATTGACAAGAAAGCTGGAACCTAGAGCCCAGCTACCCCCTGCTCCCTGGAGAGCTGGGTGGCTGGACCCCACTCCCAGCTGGAAGCGAGGGTGAGAATGGACCCCGCTCCAGGTGGGGAACAAGGAGTCAAGAAGTGCACTCCCAGCGGGAACAGGGAGCGGAAGGGCAGACCACCAGGAACCTGGGAGTCTGTGGGGCAGCTGAGCCAATGTGACTTAGCGTTCCTGGGAGGGAACTGCTAGCGTAGCTGAGAGACCAGGCTCTCAGGTCCCCACACTACCCCTCTGAAGTCGGTGGAAGCGCTCCTGGTGAGGACACGCACCACTGACCCAAGGCGGGTTGTGTGGACATGCATCATCACAGTAATTACTGTGGTGGCTGTAAACTGACCTAATATAGGTTTAGTGTAGACATACCCTAAGAGTTACCCTTATCCATTCTGAGTACAGAAACAACACCATGTGACCTGTGTATCCAATCAAAATTAACCAACAATAGATGTAATTTCAGACACGTTTAAGAAACTGCTTGTGAGCAATCTACAGACCAACAATTATTCCTAGAAATTATTTGATGAATAAATTTGAGAAAAATCATCATCTTGAATAAGTTTCGCAACCAGAAAAAAGGGCTAAGCTGATTGAATACATTATTTGGTGCTCTCTAGTGCGCAAGGACCAGTTTAGGATATTAAACTTAGAACTCAGGAGCAATATCGCACCTAGAGGGAAATAATAACAATGATTCCACAACCTGGGGAACGGCCAACAGAAATGGCAGGAAATTATTTTACAAGACAACTGAATTTCTGCTGACTAAGGGAAAAGAATGAGGTCACCGAATGAAATGACAGAGAGACTGGTGACTGCATGCAAGTACACAGAGACTATGATGCATGTGCTGTTCCATGATGAGTGGCTCAGATAAGATGACACTAGTAAGAATACCTAAAACTTACTGTCAACAGTTTTCAGTAAACACAATTTTACACGGGAAACACTTTTTTTATCCTATGACTCTTATCTGCACTGTTTGTGTTCTTTAAAGCTATGTCAAGGTCAGGGATGTGGGCTTTGTTGGGAAGTTGTAGTATTACATCAAACAGAGCACACATAAACAGCTGCCCTAGTATCACTTCATTGATTACGGCTGTCTTAGGTAGTTTTGTTCTGTTCTAAAGTAAGTAAACTACTTACATAGTAAAAGATAGCTAAAGCTTGATTCCTCACCACCTTGACCCTGGGGCAGTCATTTAAACCCATGCAACATCTGGTTTAGCAGACTTTTACCCTCTCTGTGCAGAGGTGCAAGTGAGCACAGAAGATGGAAAACCGTGGAGAAGCAGGCCTGTAACTTTATGCGCACCAGCAACTGTAGAAAAAAAATTCCTCAGGATACTGTATAATTCATGGTTTTGTTAATTAGAGGTGAATCTGAACAAATCCCAGATCCAACTAATAGAAAAAAAATTGTGATCTGGCTCAGGTATTTGCTGCTGTCTCTTATCTACATAATAAACCAAAAATAAAACTCCAAGGACCTGAAACCAGGGAATTTGGGAAGAATTAAGATTTGAATCAGAATTTGGCAGATCAAACCTATTGTCGGTAATGCTCAACTAGGAGGGGCATTATCATTTTCTTCCTTTAAACCATCCACTCAATAATGTAGTCTAGAAAGGGTTGCACTTTGTTGTAGTGAAAGTGCTTCACCTCTTTCCATGCCCCCCTTTTGCTTCAAGGACTTTGAGATAGGAATTAGGATTGGTAAAATACGTGCTACCCAGTCATTTGATGTGCAGGAGATTCCTGATGCTGAACAGTCCGTAGTTATACTCAGTTCTGTGCAAAATAGTCCACTTCAAAGCAAAAACATATATGATCTTTGGGTTTTTATCATTTCCAGTAACTAGTTTTATTTAAGAGAATTTCACAGAATTGTCTTTTTCCTCACCCAGCAGACTGCCTGGGGATTCCTTAGCCTCTTTCTGTGCTAGGTTTGCAGGTGGAGAAGAATGTTAAGCTCATGAGAAAATAAGCATCAGACGTGGAAAAGACACAAGTGCTGTGTTTTTACCATGGAACTCCTGCACCAGGGCTTTGGGCCAAATTCTGCTCCTATTTCCATCAATGTAAATCCAGAGTAACTCTTTTAAAGTCACTGGAGATATTCTGGCTTACAACTTTTGCAAGTGACTAGTGATTTAGAGTGCTTTGATTTTGGGGTACGCAACTGAAAACACTTAAAGGAACCAGATTTTCAGAGGATCGGTGCTTAGCATTTTCTGAAAACCAGGCCTCGTCAAAATATGTCAAGCTGAGTACCTAAGATTACTAGTCACTTTTGAAAATGTAGCCCTCCAGCTGTAAATGAGGGATGTCAAGACATGACCAAAGGACACAATGCAAAACAATTCACAGTACAATGCATCTTTATTTCACTTTCTTTCATGCAAAATGTATCTCAGCATGTTTTCAGGAGCAGAGGGGGAAAGGAATTCAGTTTAAAGAACAAAAAGGAGACCATTTCACACACTGCAGCAGCTGGCTTTACTGAAGAATTTGCTATTTCAAATCTAGGACATAGTGCAAATGCCATGATAAATTTACTTTACTGTGGTACAGCAATAAAGGTCGATTTCTTTTTCCTTTATTTTAGTGACAACCACTGTATGCAAAAGAGAAGACAAATGTTGTCAGATGAGATCTGAGACAAGATGGGGAAGCAAAGTGGCTGAGAGATGCAGGAAAGATACATTTCTTCTCTATCTGTTTGACAAGCATTGTTTTCCCACAACAGCAAGTGCTCATGGCTGAGAGCCCCCCCCTTAACTTTCATCAAAGAGCAGCAGAAACTGAGCACATCCACAGGAAACCAGCCCAATCTTGGCTAAACACTCCTTCCAAACAGGTTAATGATATGAGCTCCTACGTGCATGCGTTCAGTAGTCACCGGATCCTGATAGTTTTATTGCCTTCGGGGCCTCTCGCTTGGTATGTCTCTATCCTCGTAACCTACAGCCACATGACGAAAATTAAACAAGGGGTTTTGTGTTTTTCCCCCCTCCTTCATTGCTCTGGAGCTATTAGGTCAGCTGCTTCTGTGTCAAGAGGTCCCCCCTCCTCCTTTTTACATTTATATCTTTATTGAACGGGGGAGAGACCTGCATGGGGGCGAGAGGGGCAGGGGGTCCGAACTACCAATGACAGGATGCTTCTCCAACCCTCCCGCTCAGATAATAGCTAACCTGGGGTTAAAGATTAATAGGCAAGCGAAGCAGGATATAAAGGGCCGGGCTTGGGCTCGCCCGTGAGTCACCTGCCTCTGCAGCCCGCGCCACTGGGTGTAGCGGGCCCGGCTCCTCACCGCCATGACCAGCAGAAGGGCTCTGATCTGCGGCTGCTGGCTGCTGCTCCTCGGCCCACGCCTCGCCTCCGGGGCCGCCCTCCAGCCGCTGCACTGTGCCCCGTGCACGGCGGAGAAGCTGGCGCTGTGCCCGCCGGTGGCTGCCGGCTGCCCGGAGAGGGCCCACCAGCCGGGCTGTGGCTGCTGCCAGACCTGTGCCCTCCAGCTGGGGGAGGCCTGCGGGGTGTACACAGCGCGCTGTGGCCACGGGCTCAGCTGCCAGGTGCGGCCAGGGGAGCTCAGACCCCTGTTTGCCCTGACCCATGGGCAAGGGGCATGCCTGCCAGCAGCAGATGCAGAAGGGATGCGGATGGCAGAGGCTGCAGGTATATCTGTTGGATCATATTAAAGGAGTTCTGTATTAAAATCACAAATGAGTTTGATTCCCCATAGTTTAAATTCCAGGGTATTACTAATTAAGAGGTCTCTTGGTTTTTGGTGCTGTTTCTCTCCCTCTAGGTGTGAAACTTACAAGCTGCTAATTGCGTTAGTACATTCTAAGACAGAGTCTGTTAATTCTTTGTAATGAGAACTACTCACAAAGAGAGAGACTCAAAGCAATACTCTGTAACAATAGAAACAGCACCCAGAGACTCCCCGCCCTTTTGTTGTATTAACAATTGTGATTAAAATAGAGATAGAGGATGTACGTGGATGGATGCTTGGTGGGGATAATAACTGAATGATCAGGGAAGTGCCAGCCTAAGAATCCAGTGTCCATCGGCTGAAGAAGGCATCAAGTGGAAATAACCAGAGGACCCCCCCCACCCCCGGAGGGCAGACTGGAATCCACCCAACAGCCTCAAGAATGGGAGAACCAAAGAACAAGATGACATCTGGCAGCACGGAGCCGTCAGGAATGTGCCATCTGCTGATTGATTCAGCAACAGCATGATGAAGCAATTCCCATAGACTGACATAGGAAGAAACGCCTATAAAAATGGACTCTGGAAAGTGAGAACTTTGGGGTCTGATTCTGCAAACCAACTTCCAGGAGCATCAGATAGGCATCTGAAAAGGCCCTGCTCCCTCCTCATGTCCAGGCCACCTGGCCAGTGGCTTGGCATGAGCAACTCTAAGGCTGGTAACTATGATAACAACCTTGCAGAACCTCTGTGTGTGTGTGTGTGTGTGTATATGAATGAATGTGTGACTAAATATGAGATTGAATGGAATGTTATAGCTCTAACTAACGGCTTACTATGATTCTTTCTATATTCACAATAAATGTGGTATTTTGCCTTTTCCCTTTTAATAAGATCCTGCTGGTTTTTATTTTATTGGCATAACATATCCATACTGTGTCTCCCTACATATACTGCAGGTGTTATGCCAGCCTTCTTATGGCAGGTGCTATACAGAACTCAAGCCTATGCGCTGTTGATAAAACTGTGGGAACAGGGGGTGCATGGAACAAGCAGTGATAGAAGGAGTGCAGGGGTGCTGCTGATGGAAACCATAGATTTGGTGTTTGTCATTACTACTTCAAACCAGGGGAGTGAGGCGGCACCCCTAGTTCCAGCACCACTGAAGGAGGGGGCATTGAGGATGATCCGCTCTGGTTGAGCTGGTTGGAAAATTTAGAAAAGTAAAAAATGTAGATGCGAAACGGGGGTGGGGGAAGAATCGGCAATTTTTTCTAGCAAAATTTTCCCACTCTCCCTGAGACGCATCAGACACGCTATTAAGGTGAGAAGGCAGGACAAGGGAGAAACCAAAACATAGGTTGTGAAAGAGTCAGAATCCGCTATACCTCCTTGGAAAGGGATTCAGAGGAATCTATTGATTTTTGCTTGTTTAGTGTTAAATGGTCATAGCTGACCAGGTCAGAAACGCATGGAAAAACTTGATTTGAACCATAACAAATGGTTAGATGGTAGTGGATATAAAATTTTTGCACTGAGAGCAAAACCACTTACAGTTGCTCAAGTGTTACAAGGAGAGATGCATTTGGATAGTATTGCAGAATTTCAGCAATTTTTGTGATTGAAATCCTGGTGATTTTACACTCTTCCCCCTCTCTCCCCCCGCCCCCCAGTTTGCCCAAAATATTATCACAGGAAAAGTACTTAGTGCTATTTTTTTCAGTTGTTTTTTTACTGTTTAAGACCCTGATCCAATAAGATACTTAAGCATGTGCCTAACTTTAACCATATGAGTAGTCTCAATTAGTGTTAACAGCCTCTGTTGATTTCAGTGGAACTGTTCATGTTCTTAAAGTTAGGTACAGGTACCTTGCTGAACCATGGCCTGAGTGCTTCATTGTTTGGGCTAGTCCCTGTTTATTTGATCTACTACATGTTGGCCAGTTCTGTTGCCTATCTGTATGAATTATTTCGTTGATGTTTTAGCTAGGCCCTGGAACTCACTGAAACATATCATGAGTACATGTTTGGGGCCATCCCTTTCAAAATTGAAAACCACACCTCCTCACACTACTGAAGGCTCCAAATTGGTTACAATTTCGATTTGAGTGTCCTGTAGTTTAGCCCACCACCTGCACTGCATACCACTGTTGGGTGAGATCATTCGTTTCTAATAGTTTGCATCCTAAATGGTAACAAAATAATTGGCTCGTGGAAGACTCTCTGCCATATTTGTGCTGACACAAATTTATGACAGGAGTTTATTTTGCTGCGATACACAAGTATAACTCCTAGGTGAGCTACTAGAATTAATGGGCTTTTCTTAGACTCATTTGATGGGTTTGGTCAAATAAATGCAGAAGATTACTGTATCTTAGATTATTACCTTAATGGTACTGTTGTTCCCATATAGACTCTCTGGAACCTGAGGATGCACCTCCAGAAATTACTGAAATAGCACAGGATCAGCAGTTCAACTATCAACTGTTTCCCATTGGCCAGGACAAGTCTCTGCCTTGGAACGCCATCAGTGCTTATGAAAACATGAAAGCAAAGAGGATCACCGAACTAAAGAAATGGAAGGAGCAGGTGGGTTCTCCTACAAGCTTTCAAGTAGCATTTTATTAATAAACTTTTGATTTGCAATTCAGAATGAAATGTTCATATGAGACTAGAGGCTCCATTGACTTCACATTATTTTGTGCAACCAGCCAACAGCCCTTTTCCTTTGGAATGTCTTGGTCAGGTGCTTAAGTGATAGACACCTTTTGCATTTACTTCTAATTTGCCTATCACTTAAGCCCCTACACAGAGGTAAATTTTATCCCATGATAAATACCTGATTATGTCATAGCTCTCCAGTGCCCAGAAAGTCCAGACACTGATAATGAGATACTAGCTAAAACCACATATATTTGCCTATTTACGATCACAATAAAATAGTATTAAACAGGTGCACATAAAACATTTAGGAAGGCTGATAATAATGATTCATTTCTACATTTGACACTGCCAGACTACTAAAATTCAGCATGGTGTGTATATCAGTAATTTAAAGCACCACTTGAGGGCACCAAAGAATAGACGTTCGGAGGCGTCATCCAGAGTATTTGTATAATGTGGATGGAGCTAAACTAGATAGAGAGGTAGTATGGACCCAATCCTGCAACCCTTACAGTAGTAGTCCTTACTTGTACAGGCCCCAGTTCAAAGGAACACAGAAGCACATTCTTAGTCTGCTGCTATTCAGGACAGCATTTAAGCACATGCTTAGCTTTAAGCATTCTGTTTAAGTCCCATTGACTTCAGAGCTTAAAGTTAAGCTTTATGTTTGTTTTCTTAAGTGCTTTCCTGAATTGGGGCCAGAAGTGCTTACATGAGGGTTCCATTGTGTGAAGTTTTTCAGGATCACACACTAAGGTTATTTTTGTTTTGCTAAAGTAAAAATATTAGTTTGATCATAGCACCCCTATTTACCATTATTCAACATAAAACATGTAGGCTGTTGTTTAGTTCTTTGTTCATAAAGTTATGCTTTTTATTTTTTAAACAACAGTGAGAATTACAGAGAGTGTTACCCTCAATTTTACACTTTCTGGATTTTGTTGTTATTACGGATGTGACATGATCCTTTGCTATAAAATTACTGTCCAGTACATTTTAAGGATTGGTTGACAGCCATGTCCAATTGTTTAACTGTATTATAATTATTTGCAAAAATAAATACCAGAAAAGAATTGTTAAGTAAGAATCATTGAAAATGTAACATTTTATTATGTTTTGTGCATGTATCAGGAATAATGATTCATTTGACTGAATTTGCAATCTACTCCTGCGATGTCAATACAGTACATACAGAGGGCAACAAACATTAGGGTATACGTTTTTGCAAAAAGTCTATTCTGTGTACATTAAAAATAACACAGGAAACGTACATGCCTAAAAAATGTAAAGCCAGATCCTCAGATCCTTCTTTGAAATCAACAGGGCTATCCTGATTTATACCAGCTGATGATATGGCCAATAGTGTCTAACCATTAACATGATTATTTAGTAAGGGGAATGCATGGGAATTTAGGAACATAAATCCTCGCGTTTTGGGACAGAAAATAACCCTAATGACTAAAAGACAAAGGGCTAAATCCCCTTGAATATTCCATTTTGGTTCCTAGTGACACAAATGGAAACTGCAGGCAATGTATCCAAAGGAAGAATTCAGGCCCAAATTGCAGCTTCATCTCTTAGTTGACTTTATGCTGATTTTTATAGATTTTTTTTTTTAAGTCAGCATTTATATTACATATATAAATATTCTTTCAGGGACCTTGCCAGAAAGATCTCTACAGGGCACTGGATAAATTAGCTAAAGCTCAACAGAGAACTGGAGAAGACCTATACAAATTCTATTTACCAAACTGCAACAAGAATGGATTTTATCACAGCAAACAGGTACTTTTGTTTTTATTGCCCACTCACACTACTGTGACTAGTGGTCAGTTACAGCCACCTTTCCATTGCAATCACCCATCCCCAAACTCAGAGTTTTCAGTGGCTAACTCTATATGAATTGATCGTGAAAATAAGAATATTGAGTTTTCAGATTTGGAGCAAATTGGGTTTCTTTTCTTTTTTCTCTTTATGTGTGATCTTAATGCTCAGATTGGCAGAAAAGGAGGCTGAAGTCCTCTTTTTATACATAAAACAGATGCAGTACTGAGCCCTTCCAAAGTACTTTAACCTCCTGCCTATCCTTAAACAAGTTCCAACTCTGTGCTCCTAATCCGTTATGGCATTCGTAACCGATCTACATTCACAATATGCTTTGTAGTTAGCATGGTGATTGTGTAGTAAGGGCTACGTAGAAGGAAGGAAATCTATGCACTGTGGGTGACATTAGGCCCCATGGACATCAGGTCAGGATTCTATCCTCCATATTTTGAGATGAGATTATCCTTCTAAGAACAGAACACAAAATACAGCTGTATACATTGTATATGGAAGATATTACTGTTCAGATTCATAAACAGTATAAAGAACAAGGAGTACTTGTGGCACCTTAGAGACTAACAAATTTTTGTTAGTCTCGAAGGTGCCACAAGTACTCCTCATTCTTTTTGCTGATACAGACTAACACGGCTTCCCCTCTGAAACCTATAAACAGAATAGTTAATCTGAAGAAGCTATTATGAGATGTATTACAAATGAATATTAAGAACAATCTACAAACTTTGGCTATTTAATCAGGTTCACAGAAGTCTTGTATGCATGACCATGTAGATGGGTTAAGTTCCTCCCCTTTTTTAGAAGCATCACAACACTATATTCAGATAAGAGTCCAGATTAATCTAACGTGGAAGGAATTCAGACTTTAGGCTAAACTCCATTCATACCTGCTTAGTCCATATCTGCCTTCTCATGGCTAAGACTAGCATGAATCTCCAAATTCTGGATGATCTGTCATGATTTAATATAACCTTGAAAAACTGTCAAAAAAATTTACCAGTCCATTCGAGGTCCCTTAAATTTACACCACACCCACAGTCTCCACTGTTTGCATTCCTGATTTCATCGTTCCCTCGCACCCCCACAACCAATCCCCCACTCTTGCTCTATTCTAACACACAGTGACATGCAGTTGTCTTAGGCGCACCATCTGAAATCTTACTTCAGTGGAGTGAGAATCAAGCCCCTGCATCAATGTTCTTACTCCCAGCTTCTACACTCTGCCTTCGCTCCCCCTCCCCCAGGAGAAATGTATGACTCTCCGTTGGGAAGTCAGCAAGCTGAATTTTGCAAACTGCTTTAAATACCAGTAGGCTGCAAGATTGCACCCAGCATAGTTCAATTGGGGTCACAGGCCCAGTTGCTATATGGTTTCTAAAACCTAAGCCATGAGTGAGGAGGGTGAGAGGTTTTGTAAGAATAGGGTGTGATAATACAAAAAGTCTGTGCAGTGCAGCTTCCTGTTTTCTAGTTCTTGCGATTTCCAAATACTTGTGCATTTAGTTTCATCGTGTCTTTTTTCCCCGCCCCAATCATCCTAGTGTGAAACTTCGCTGGCTGGAGAGCCTGCTGGATGTTGGTGTGTCTATCCAAGGAGTGGGAAAAGAATTCCTGGATCTCCTGAGTTGAAAGGCGACCCTGAATGCCAACAGTATCTCAGCTCACAAGAATAAGACCAAACACATGACAGCATTTCCATTTGTTGGTAGTGCTCACTCCCACAAGGCATACCATTGAATTCAGCGGGACTAGTCACACATGTCTAAGTGATTGCAGAATTGGGCCCCATAACCTGAATATTATATATATATATATATATATTATAATGAACTGCTTTTGTACTCTACAGATGCCATGGTATGTAAACCCACTGAATTATTTATTTCACAGTAAATTTATTTTTTGTGTCTGTGTTGTTAATTTATATTCTCAAACACTTCATAACTTTATATGTAAATACATAATATTATTGCTCTTAAAGATATGCATTTTTCTATTCTAGAATAGCACTACTAGTTAAACTTCAGTTGGAATAATACTAAATATCAGAAGGAAATGGCATGTAAAACTTGCATTTTGTATTATGTATTTATAGATTGCAGCTGTAAAGCTGAATTTTTTAGAAAAAAGCTGTTAGAAAAGAACAGGGTTAGGAACTTATTAAAAACGCATTTCGTTTGTATAGCATGTTGCTTTTCCACCTCTGTTTCAATGTCAATCTGTTTTGTTTTTTGCCTTTTAAGGAATATTGACTCTGGAATATATAGTGAAACACTGACAGGAGAGTATTAGTTTATATTTTCCAAACATATGCACTGGATATATTGTAAAAATAACAGGAAATATTGTACAACCTTTAACAGGTAACTTGTTCACATGCTGACATTGTCATGTTATTTAAGATGAGCTATTAAATAATTTCCTTTGGACACTGCTGGCTTGTTGTTTTCAGAGATATACTGTACTGTAACTCTAAGCTGTAGAGTCAGAATGGAATCCTTTCAGTGGAGCAGGAGTGAAACTGCAATCTGCTCTGAGCAGACAAGCATGGTGGGCAGTATAGTTGAAAGCAGGTATCACCTTGCAAAGAGGTCACAGGCCCCTTGTGCTGTTTGCTGGCATGTGATGAAAGCAGCAAGCCTCAAGAGGGAGTAGGATACAGGGGAAAAAAAATCACTCCTTAAGGATTCCACCCTCACCTCTGGGGAAGCAAAAAAGGTTCTCAATAAGGAGGGTGGGTAATTGCTCTCTTTCCTCCCTATCCTTGTCATAGCCCAGACAATGAAAGAAGCTCAGAATATTTGCCCCACCCCAGGGGACTTTTTCCAGATTAGATGTATCCTGCAGTCCAATCTTGTCTTTTTCCTAAAGTTCTGTCTCCTTAAGGGCAATCCATTTTTCTTGTTGGGTTTTTCTTTCTCTCTTTTTCAATATCTTCTTGTACTTTTGGCCTGAGCGAACTGAAAGCCCAAAATGTAAGTTATTATAAAACTTCCTGGATAGGACAGCTGGATACATTCCCTGACCAAAGCATGCAGCGAGGCAGCGTGAGTGTGTTTGAGACAGTACAGGGACCTGCAGGATTGACAGTGAAATGCTTCCTGCACCGAATGTCATGCTCCCGTTCTGCAGCTCCATGGCTTGTGGGAGCAGCACTTCCCACCCCGTGAGTGAATGGTGCAGTGAGATCTGGTTTCAATCTACTTTATCCACTGCCAAAAGTGGAAGGGGAACCATGCAAATCTACTTTCCACTTAGAAACAGGCTAGAGAGGAGACGATAACCTTGTCTCAAGACCCAACAGTAGAGGAGCTCAGCATAAAATCCTCTGCAGTTCCTTGGAAAAGGCTTTAGGTTTGATGGGGGTGGAGAAGCTGGCTTAACAGAAAATCTTATTTGTTTTGCCTTATAGACTTTGCATTTGCCAGGCGTTAGCTAGATTGATCGCTGCCCCAGGAGTAGAGTCAATGCAGAGATGGAGAATATGCTGCTTGCATCTCCCCTGTTTTGCTGCTGCTCCAGGCCAAGAAAGACTCTATGCCAGCCCTGGGGCTGCCCTAACTTGTGCCTTCTGCTGCCATAGCTTTGCTGGGTTTGCAGCGGCAGGGAATCACAGGCACCCAAGTCTGCTCCAGTCAGACCGCCTCTCAGCCATGCCCCACCCCGAAGTGGCTTGGCTTTAGTACAGCAGTGAATTTCCCCCCACTCTTGTTTTAACCCCCAAAGTCCAACGCAAGCACAAGTCTCCTCCTAATACTGGGCTCTGCTAAGTGTTAGGCAATGTTGCCTGTGCATCACTTACCTGGAGGGGTATCGGCAGCTGTGTCTCATAGTAGACTTTGGAGGGGTAGCAAAGTGGAGGGACTGAAAGATCAACAGCATCAGCTCTGCTTCGCTTCCACAATAGAAGAGTCTGCTGCAAAGTTTGTTTGTGCAGGGAGCAGAGCTCTCTCTGGGGCTGGTCCGAGATGCCAGCAAGAACTAAGGACTACCTCAAATCTCACCACTTTCCTTTCCTAGAGCAAAATGCACTCCTTGGACCCTGTTTTCACTAATAAAAACTCTGAACACATCAAACAATCATCAAATCCACACACAACTTTCCCCCGGGGGAGTGGACTGGGGAAGGAACCACAGGTAACACAGGCTAGTCACGTTGCTGAAGGCACACACAGACCATGGTGATGGGCATGGTATAAGAACCTAAACAGAAGCTCATAGAAAAATAGATGAAGGCTGCTTCCTCCTGAAAGGTCAGCTGGAGAGGTGCCCACAGATGACGAAGCCTCTGCCCTTTAAGAGGACAACCCCATTTCTGACCTGAATGATAAATTTGGAGTTCCGGTGTGTCCTGGCACTGCTGTCCCCAATCTCACAATCATCAATGATTCTCTCTCTCCCCGCCCCCCCCCCCCTCCCTGCAAAATTAATGAGTTGTGGCCGGGAGCAGAGGTGTACCATGGCCCAGCAGCTCCGTGGCGGGGGGGTTTGGGGTGGAGCACGAGCGTGAAAAGTTTGGGGCCCACTGATTTAATGACTACCACAATGCATACACATAAAGGAGAGAGTTATAGTTACACATGCAATCTTGTGTTGTTGCCTGATGCTTTAATACTCAAATGTGCACCCATAAGGTTGTCTTAGGTGAATTTTTTTGTAAGGAATTTTATAAATTTTTAATTAAAAATGTTGGGGTGGAAAAAGGACATTAAAAAGGAAGTTTCTTTCCCTCACCAAGCCTTTGACTCTTTGCTGGCTTGTAAAAAATTAGCCACAACAGTGCCAGTAAATTCCATAACCACAACTAGAACACCCTACTCCATGCACATTAAGAGGACTATACCAAGAGCTTGCACTTCTGAAAACACATGCTGCTAACTTCCTAAGTGCATGAGAATGAGCCAACAAACCTTGCAAAGCAGGCAGCAGCCCTGCTTAACCACACCCTAATTTACAAGCTCTTCAAAGGCCCAGAACCCTTTACAAACTGAAAAGTTGCCTCTGAGCTCTTTCATATTTCAATTAGAGCTTCAGGAACTGTGTGAAGGGTTGCTTGCTCAGTCAAAATGCACCTAGAGTAGGCTGGGGGCAGGTCTACACTACAAACTTGCATTGGAGTAGCTGCACTGGAGCATCTAATGAAGATGCTCTAAGCCGAGAGGAGACAGCTCGCCCAGCAGCTTAATAACGCCACTTCCGTGAGAGGTGGTAGCCATGGGTGTGGGTATCAAAGGCCGGGGGAGGCTGAGCCACCACAAACAGTCGTGCATGGCCCCACTCACACTCCTCCCTCAGGCCTCCTCCTGCTTCCCAGCACTCTGTGGCTCTTCCTCTGAGGCTGGACTAGTGGGGGGGGGGGCGCGGGGGGGGACCAGATGGATGGACGACGACGACCCGCCTGCGGCCAGGGACTCTGGACAGCTGGAGCCAATGCTTGCACCACCCACCCACCTGGCGCTCTGGGACTAGAGGCTGCATCTTCCACCCGTCCGCCACTCCGGGGCTGGTGGCCGTGCCGCCCGCCTGGTGCACGGCGAGAAGCTCTCTCGCCAACATAGCACTGTCTACACAGGAGGCTATGGTCGATATAACTACATTGCTCAGGGGCATGCATTTTTACATCCCTGAGGGACGTAGTTATACCAAAGTGCATAGTGTAGACCTGAGCTTACTGAAACTAGGTGGGTAAGGTAGCTTTTATTGCATCAGGGTCTGTAGGCGAGAGAGTGAGCGAGCGAGAGAGAGAGAGGGAGAGATTCTGAGCTTACACAGCTCTTCTTTCAGTCTGGGAAACGTACTCACTGTCACAGCTAACTATAAGGTGAAATAGATTGTTTAGCCTAAGTAGTAAATACATATTTCAAGGGACCATTCAAGGTGACGTGGCCACAGGCGCTGACTTCTACTTTTCCCTGGAGGTGCTCCAGCCCTGCTCCTCCCCAAGGCCCTGCCCCACCCACTCTGCCTCTTCCTCCAAGGCTCTGTCCATGCTAAGCCTCTTCCCACTCTTGCTCTGTCCCACCACCCTTGCTCCACCTCTTCCCACCACCCCCACTCCACCCCCTCCCGCAAAGCCCCCACCAGCAGCTCACTACTTTCTGTCCTCCCCAAAGTGCCTCCCCACAGCCGCCAAACAGCTGATGGGGGGGGGGGCTCCAAATAGCTGTGGCTGCTGGAGGCTGAGCACCCATTATTTTTTTTCTGTGGGTGCTCCAGCCCTGGAGTCGGCACCTATGGAAGTAGGCCCATTAACATCCCTCTAGTCATAGCGGGGGAAGGAAGGGCAAGGGAAAAAAACAGCAATATGAGGGTGGCGGGGTGTAAGTGGGTTACATATTGCTGTAATAAGCCAGAAATCCAGTGTCTCTATTCAGCCCATGATTTTTAGTATCTAACAAAGTGATGAATTCAAGCTCCGAGGCTCATCTTTTGAAGGTGTGCAGGTTTCCTTTGAGAATGAGGACTGAGAGGTCAGATATAGAGTGATCACTTTGTAAAAAGTGTTCATCCACAGGTGATATGGTGTTTTTGTCTTTTATCACTTTCCTGGGTGAGTTTATTCAAGAGCATCGTGATTTTCCAGTTTCAACCACATCATTGTTGTTAGGGGCCATTAGCGCAGTGGAGGAGATACACCACATGTTGTGATAGGTATGTGAGGACCCATGGATCTTGAAAGATGTGTCATGGGGGGGTGCTGATCATTGTAGTAGGGGAGATATGTCTTCAGATTTTGCATCTGTTGCTCTGCAGGGTCCGTTGCTGCTTTGAGTTGGTGTTTAGTGGTCTATGGGGACGTTGTTTCTTATGATGAGTTTGACAAGGCAGGAGGTGTGTCTGTGAAGGCCTGACGAACAAGTTCAGGAAAGATTTCTCTCAGGATGTGGTTCCCATCGAGTATGGGTTGTAATTGTTTAATAATACCCTGTATAGGTTCCAGTGTGGAGTGGTAGGTGACAACGGGGGAGCGGGTTTGATTTCCGTATTGAAGCAGGTTTTCTTGGGGTAGTTGGGTGGCCTGTTGCATGAGGCAATGTACTTCTGTGGTGGACTGTCCTTGTCTGGTGAAGGCGGTTTGGAGCGTGTTAAGAGATATAGCCCGGACTTTCTCCTCGGAGTGTAGTCCGTGGTACGTGAGTGACTGGCTGGAGATATTAGCTTGCTTGGTATGGATTTAAGGCTTATTACAACAATCTACAACCCACTAACAATCCCTGCCCCCTCCAAGCTGCCTTTATTCCCCTTTCAGTCCTTCCTCCTCCACTATGACTGGAGGGGTGGGAAGGAGCCTGGGGCACTGGAACCTTTGTACGAACTGGGGGGGGGCGGGGTGCCAAGGCCAAAGCAGCTGGGTTGCCTGGGTGCTGACGGGTGGGCCGAGTCTGATGGGAACCTTTTGGAAAAGGAGGTGTCTACACAGGAAGATTGGTCTCCACCTAAACTAAACAGAGCCAGACGGCTGGCATGTAACATTAAAAAGGTCATAGAGGAGTTTTTAAATGAAGGGCTGGGGGAAAGCCGACAGATACAGATGAGCACCTGGTTCAGAGGGGAGGATCTATTAAGGGGATTCTCTATATCCTAGTAAGGAGGAAAGGCTGGCAGATGATAAATTACGGCAGTATGTGATAAGAAACAGCACATGAAAAGGATTTCCATTCAGTTGCATCACATGAAGGAAGACTGCTAAAAAGTGACTAACTTTGTAAGTACTGCTAGAAGTCTAAATACTAAGATGGGTGAACTTGAATGCCTGGTATTAAATGGGGATATTGATATAATAGGTATCAGGAATCTTGGTGGAATTATGATAATCAGTGGGACACAGGAATACCAGGGTACAAGATCTATAAGAATGACAGACTAGGTTGTGCTGGTCGGGGAGTGGTACTACATGTGAAAGAAAGCGTAGAGTCAAATGTAGTAAAAAAAATTTAAGTGAACAAAATTGTGCCATAGAATCTCTATGGTTAGAAATTCCATGCTTGAATAATAAGAATATAGCAATAGGGATTTACTGACAATCACCTGACCAGGATGTTGATGGTGACTGTGAAATGCTCAGGGAGATTAGAGAGGCTATAAAAATAATAAAACCTCAATAATAATGGGGGATTTCAACTATCCCCATGTTGACTGGGTACATTTCACCTCAGGATAAAAGAGATAAAATTTCTTGACACCATTAATAACTGTTTCTTGGAGCAGCTAGTCCTGGAACCCACAAGAGGAGAGGCAATGCTTGATTTAGTCCAAAGTGGAGCACAGGATCTGGTCCAAGAGGTGAATTTAGCTAAACTGCTTGGTAATAAACACCATCATATAAGTACATTTAACATCCCTGTCGGAGGATAACAACAAAGCAGCCCATCATGGTAGCATTTAATTTCAGAAAGGGGAACAACACAAAAATGAGGACGTTAGTTAAACAGAAATAAAAAGTGAAATTCCTGAAAGCTGCCTGGAAACTTTAAAAAAACACACCATAATAGAGGCTCAAATTAAATGTATACCCCCAAATTAAAAATTATAATAAGAGGATGAAAAAACTGCCACCCTGGCTAAACAACCAAGTAAAAGAAGTGGTTAGAGGCAAAAAGGCATTGGAAAATAGAAAGGAGCATAAACTCTGGCAAGTCAAGTGTAAAAGAATTAGGCAGGCCAAAAAAGAATTTGACGAGTAATCAGCAAAAGATACAAAAATTAACAGCAAAAACATTTTAAGTATATCAGAATCAGGAATCCTGTTATACAATCAGTGGGGCCACTGGGCAATTGAGATGCTAAAGAAGCACTCAAGGAAAATAAGGCCATCGCAGAGAAAATAAATGAATTCTTTGCATCAGCCTTCACTACAGAGGATCTGAGGGAGATTCCCATACCTGAACCGTTCTTTTTAGGTTCTTTTTTAGGACAAATCTGAGGAACTGTCCCAGATTGAGGTACCACTAGAGGAGGTTTTGAAACAAACTGATAAATTAAACTATAATAAATCACCAGGACCAGATGGTATTCACTCAAGAGCTCTGAAAGAGCTCAAATATGAAATTGCAGAACTACTAACTGTGGTAAGTAAGCTATCATTTAAATCAACTTTTGTACCAGATGACTGGAGGATAATTAATGTGATACCAATTTTTAAAAAGGCTCCAGAGGTGATCTTGGCAATTGTAGGCCAGTAAATCTAACTTCAGTACCAGGCTAATTTGTTGACAATATAGAAGAGAACAGAATTATCAGACACAAAGATGAACACAATTCGTTGGGGAAGAGTCAAGATGGGTTTTGTAATGGGAAATCATACCTCACTGATCTAGTAGAATTCTTGGGGTGGGGGGTCAACAAACATGTGGACAAGGGTGATCCAATGGATATATGTGATAGAGTGGGACTGTTCTTAATGTTTCCTCTGAATACTGTAGGGGTGCCTCAGTTTCCCCTATGCATTTCTTAAGTCTCTAGGTGGTGGGATAAGGGGGTGTAATTGTTGCAGAGCAAAGGGCCAGTGTACATAAATGGCTGACACTCTGTCTCCTGGCAGTTGATGGCCTGGGTCCTTCCCCCCTGCAAGGTGATAGCTAAAGGTGTTGGAGAACCAAGGAATCAGGTGATCTCCTGGCCGGGGAAAGGGTCAAAACCCAGAGGAGGAGGGGGTGGAGAGTGAGTCAGTTTGGGCTGGCTGGGAACGTGGAGTCAAGTGCAGATGTGGTTGTCTGGCTCACTGCCCCCCAAAATGGACTTGGCTGAGGGGTCCTGTTCTCTGTATCTACAAGCCCTGTTTTAAACCATGTTCCTGTCATCTAATAAACCTCTGTTTTACTGGCTAGCTGAGAGTCACGTATGACTGCAAAGTTGGGGTGCAAGACCCTCTGGCTTCCCCAGGACCCCACCTGGGCGGACTCGCTATGGGAAGCGCACAGAGGGGCAGAGGATGCTGAATGCTCCAAGGTCAGACCCAGGAGGGTGGAAGCCGTGTGAGCTTCTTGCCCTGAAGACAGTCTGCTCACAGAGAGGAGACTTCCCCAGAGTCCTGACTGGCTTCATAGGGAGCAGTTCCAGAGCAACGCGTGGGGACTCCATGACAATATAGTGGACTTAGACTTCCAAAAAGCATTTGACAAGGTCCCTCACCAAAGGCTCTTAAGCAAAGTAAGCCTTCATGGGATAAAAGGGAATGTCCTTTCATGAATCATCATCTGGTTAAAAGAAGGAAACAAAGAGTGGGAATATATGGCCAGTTTTCATAATGGAGAGAAGTAAATAGTGCTGTCCCCCAGGGATCTTTACTGGGCCCTGTGCTGTTCAACATATTAATAAATTATCTGGAATAAAGGGTAAACAATTACTCAAGATAGTTAAGTCTAAAGCAGACTGCAAAGAGTTACAAAGGGATCTCACTAAACTGGGTGATGAAATTCAATGTTGATAAATGCAATGTAATGCCCAGTGGTAAACAGAATCTCAACAATACACACAAAACGATGGGGGTCTAAATTAGCTGTTACCAAGAAAAAGATCTTGGAGTGCTTGTGGATTGTTCTCCGAAAACATCTGCTCAATGTGCAGCGCCAGTCAAAAAAAGGTAACAGAATGTTAGGAACCATTAGGAAAGTGATAGATAACAAGACAGAAAATAGTATAATGCCTCTATATAAATCTATGGTACGCCCACATCTTAAATACTTTGTGCAGATCTGGTCGCCCCATCTCAAAAAAGATATATTGGAATTGGAAAAGGTAAAGAAAAGGGCAACAGAAATGAGGAGGGGTATGGAACGGCTGCCATATGAGGAGAGATTAAAAAGACTGGGACTTTTCAGCTTGGAAAAGAGACAACTAAGGGGGATAAGCTAGAAGTCTATAAAATCTTGACTGGTGTGGAGAAAGTGAATAAGGAAATGGTATTTATTCCTTAACATAACGGAAGAACTGGGGGGGGGGGAGGGTCACCCAATAAAATTAATAGGCAGAAGGTCTAAAACAAACGTAAGGAAGTATTTCTTCACCCAACGCACAGTCAACCTGTGGAACTCATTGCCGGGGATGTTGTGGAGGCCAAAACTATAACAGGGTTCAAAAAAGAATGAGATAAGTTCCTGGAGGACAGGTCCACCAGTGGCTATTAGCGAGGCTGAGCAGGGATGCAACACCATGTGCTGAGTGTTCCTCTCTGTTTGCCAGAAGCTGGGAATGGGTGACCCGGGCTGGATCACTTGATGATTGCCTGTTCTGTTCAGTCCCTCCAAAGCACCTGGCATTGGGCAGTGTTGGAAGAGAGGATGGGCTACATGGCCCATTGGTCTGACCCAGTAGGCTGTTCTTATGATGGGGGAGGGGCAACTCATATGAGCTGCAGATTGAAACATTGCTTAAAGGGCAGCGAGAGCTGAGATGGGCTCCCAGGGTCAGGTACTGTAGGCATAGTTTGACTACTATATTTGGGTGGGGCAGCGTGCATGTGCAGACACACGTGTGTGCTGAAGCCAGTTCCCCTGGCTCACTCACTCTCTCCCCCCATCTGGAGTGGTACCTGGGCTGCGGGTGCTTCTACCCCCAGTTAGTTCAGTAGTAAACAGGTTTAAGGAAAGACTGATCATGTTCTTATCATGGGAAAAGTACTTCAAAAACTCAATGTAAACCATCGCTGACAAGTTCTGTGGTGCTCCATGGAGGCCTTTAAATGCAAATAAGTTAATCAGGCAATTTGCATATTGCAATAGTTTGGTTATAACCATCACCTTCAGCTTCTGATCAACACACCCTGATGCAGCCACCGTGCTGGAGAGTGGCTGGGAGGTGTTAGGGTACATGAATGGGTGCTTTGGCTGCTGTGTGTGTGTGTGTGGGAATTAGCTGGTTTGGGGTGTCTGGGTGAGCATGGGACCCGTGGTGGGTGCATTGCCTTGTATTCCTGACACCTCCGTTGGCTGTTCCTTCTCCACTTAGATCTACCAGTGGGAGAAGAGAGGTAGAGGGGACTGCAGCTCATTTGGCACCACAGCAGTCATTAGTTGCAAGCCCTTCTTACAGCCTAGCTGGGTGCCGGGCGTTTCAGCTGGGCTATGGAAATGCATGACAGGGCTGCTTGCATTTGGCAACCCTGCTTAAGGATGCCATGTTAGCCAGCATAAATGGAGAGCCAGAAAAGTAATACAAGGGGCAGGCCTTTTGCAAGGATGAGCTGGGATCTGGGGCGTTATCCTTTGCCTTGGTGGTTGTGTTCTGCAGGATTTCAGACCATACCTCATGACCCTCTCACCTGTTAGGAGGAAGAATAGGGCAAAACCACAGCTTGAGTAGGATTTTTTTAACTTCCTGTGGAATTATCACCAGGACAGCCGCAGTTACACAGCACAAAAAGCAGGCAGTGAGTTTAAAAAAGTTCTTCTCCTAATGAACAACACATTTATGTTGCTTACCAGTGCACCTAGGACTGTTTTCTTTTAGTAGAAAGATACATCATATTCACTCAGCTGATCTAATGCAGTAGAGCAATGGTCACCCGGACACCACATGTTGATAAATTAAATGGGTTCAAGATGAAAGAAGATATTTATCCCCCAATGGATATGCAAAAACATTTTCCTCCTAATAGTAAGTACTACCTAAAATGAACTTCCCACACTTGCAAACATAGTCTTATTACATTCAGTGATGACTAAAAGCAAAAAACCAACCCCCTCTACCTCCTCCCCCAAAAATCCCAACCACACTGGAACAGTCACATCCTCAGTCTTTAGAATTATTTATCAATAAATAAATAAACAAAGGGGAGCAAGGATCATTTTATAAGAAGCAAACATGTCCTGATAGATATTAATAATTCAGACACCAACAATTTTAAAATGCACAACTTGTCCATTACAAAATGTCATTTTAAATACGAAGCTCTGGCATCCAGCAAAGTTGCTCAGCACTTTTCATACTTTAACTACAATTTGTATGGCTAACACATAAACTCTCTGGAGCCATCCCTGGACACCGAGTTTTAAAGAGTGACTCGAGATATCAAAAAAACTATTTCCCAAAAGATCTGTAAAACAATTACTTAATTTTAGGGCTCAGTTCAATAAAGAATTATGCTGTTTCTATGGAATTTAGTCATAAAAAAAGTTCAGACTGTACTAAAAACTAATTAATTCTGTGGTTTTGGTATTCATTGAAGCCTCCTTTCCCCTGTCACAAATAGCTCACGTTATGCCCTGAAGGATGTGCATGCCAAAATGGTGGACAAGGATATTCTGAGCTCAAAAGATTATAGCAAAGTATGTTTATTTAAAAAGGAAACTTTCTCAAATGGCTTGAAAGATAATAGAGCTGCCTGCAGGCAGATTTAACTTGCATTCTGGTCATTTATGGGGACTTACTATGCAGCTATTTATTCCTCTGGTTAAAATAAACACTTACCGCCTCAATACGTTCTACATATGGTACTTATGTAATATCTAGAGATGAATTATCTTTCAGAAAAGCCATCATTCACAATATGGACATTAAGATTAACTTTTGTACTTTTCTGCACGACCTCGTGAAAAAAAAGTCAGAAATAATAATGTTTTTCTTGAGAATTTTACAATGTTTTCATCTGCAGTGTCTGTAATTCTCAGAATAGCTTTTAAAAAATATTAGCTAATACACGTTTGCTTAATAAAATATTGAGCTGAAGAGAGGGAAGGCATGAAAAACAGCAGTAATCTATCTAATGCATTGATTCTATTTCCGCCCTCAGTAACAAGCAGGGGCCACGCATTTTTACTGAATAAAGTCCTCCACTAATGACAGCTATTAACAGGACTAGTTTTTAACCTATGGGTGGGGTGAAAGGAGATCTTTCCCTAAGCTGATATTGATTGACCTATATATATTTGCATGTTCGCCTGATTCTGCCCACACTGTACTGCTCAAACATAACCCACAAATATTTTGTGTTTAAATCGGGCATTCATTATACAGTCCAACTCCCATGCAACATTCCCTGGGAAAATCATTACATGCCCATGTAACGTGTTTGTTGAATTGAACCCTTGTCTTAACAGAAATAGTAACATGAAAAAAGCACAGTTCATCTTCGTTTTAATGAGTGTTTTTTGTGATAGCAATAAGGTTACTTTGTGTTTCACACCAAGAATGTTGTCTGCTGGGATACTTGTATACACAAACTGCAGTGTCTGGTATTAGAGTAAGTATACCATGGTCATGTGAAATATATAGCAGGCAACTACTCATCAAGGAAATGGTATATATATATATATATATATATACGCACACACAAGAGAAACATTTTATTTACTATTTTTAGATACATTAACCTTTTTTTTAATAAAGTTGAAAAGTTGACTGGCTCGTGCATAGCCATAAAATCCTTTTTACTGCTAAGGTTATGTGTTTTGTATGTCACAAAAAGACGAGAGTAATTAACAGTGCACAGGCATGCAAGTTAATCAATGAATCATATTTTTAAAATAATTTATGTCTCCCAGGTTGCCGTAATGAATTAAGAAGCATGTTTGAGCTATCAAACATTTTGCATTTTTGTAAACTATCGATGTCTAAGGCTAAGTTTTTGTCATGGATATTTTTAATAAAAGTTACAGACAGGTCACAGGCAATAATGAAAAATTCACGAAAGCCCGTGACCTGTCTTTGACTTTCACTAAAAACACCCATGACAAAATGGGTAGCCTGGGCAGCTAAGGGGCAGCTCCAGGGTACCCCTCCGCTGGCAGCTCCAAGCTGTGGGGGTCCCCTCTGCCTCCTGCAGCAGCAGGGAGCTCTGGGGATCCTCCCTGCCACCCACCATGGCTAGGAGCTGCTGGGGTCCCCCCTGCTGCTCACAGCAGCCCGGAGCTCCGGGGGTCTCTATTGCTGCCCATGGCAGCAAGGAGCAGCAGGGGTTCCCCACTGCTGCCTGCAGTAGATGAGAACAGTGGGGATCCCCCTGCCGCCTGGTCTCCCCTGCTACCTGGGACAGCGGTGAGTGGGTGGGGTCCTCCCTGCTGCCCAGGATGGCAGTGAGCTGCAGGGATTCCCCCTGACGTCGGGTACCCCCCCGATGCCTCCCACCCTGCCTGTGGGGCTGGGAGTGGCAGCGGGGAGCTGTGGGGCTCTCCCCTAATGCTCGCGGTGGCTGGGAGCTGCGGGGATTCCCCACAGCTCCATGCCTCCATAGGAGGCAGGGGACCCTGCAGCTCCCAGCTCCTGCTGGCTGAAGTCACCAAATCGCAGCCTTATCAATGGCCCATTAAAGGGCTTTGTGTCATTAAAGAACCTTAATCAACCATCCCATTTTGCCTATATTTAGATATTTTTCATTGCTGTTAAGGGACAAAACAAACTTTCAAGGACTTAAAAAGCTAACCAGAAATGTTACTACAGGCGGTTAGATTTTTTAAAACTTTCCTTGCATGCAGGAAGAATGTTGCTTGGTAGGCAGCCATCCTCCTTTTCTGTGAAGATACTAGCTTACATTCCCAGCAGCTAAGGAATGTTCCTCACCTTCTCGTAACTCTTGTTCTTCGAGATGTGCTGTTCACGCCCATTCCAATCAGGTGTGTACGCGCACATGCACAGTAGCCGGAAGGTTTTTTGCTAGCAGCAGCTGTTGGGTTGGCTGGGGCGCCCTCTGGTGTCGTGCCTTCGTGGCTCTCAATACAGAGCTGTGTCGAACCGCCACCCCCTCAGTTCCTTCTTGCCAGCTACTCCGACAGACGGGTAGGAGGGTGAGTATTGGAATGGACATAAACAACACACCTCGAAGAACAATTTACGAGAAGGTGAATAATTGTTTTTTCTTCTTCGAGTGCTTGTTCATGCTGATTCCACAAGCCCAAGGTGACTCACAAGCCAAAGTTTAGGTGGTGGAATCAGTCTTCCACTGATTGGAGCACTGCTCGTCTGAAGGTTGCATCATCTCTGGCCTGCTGGGTAATCGTGTAGTGCATGGTAAAAGTGTGGATGGAAGACCAGGTCGCCACCCTGCAGATTTCCTGAGTGAGAACCTGAGCCAGGAACGCTGTTGATGAAGCCTGCGCCCCGGTGGAGTGCACAGTGATCAGAGGTGTGGGAACCCCTGCCAGGCTGTAGGACTCATGAATACAGGATGCTATCCATGACGAGATGCGTTGCGATGATACGGGCAGACCTTTCATTCTGTCCACCACTGCCATGAATAACTGGGCTGATTTTCTGAATGGTTTTGTTCGCTCGATATAAAAGGCAAGCGCCCTGTGGACTTTCTATGAGTGGAGTCTCTGTTCCCTGCTGCTGGAATGAGGCTTAGGGTAGAACACCAGGAGAAAAATGTCCTGGTTGATATGAAACTGTGACACAACCTTTGGGAGGAAAGCAGGGTGAGGTCTGAGCTGAACCGTGTCCTTATAGAACCTGGTGTAAGGGGACTCTGATGTTAGGGCCTTGAGCTCAGACACCTTCCTGGCCCAGGTCATCGCTACCAGGAATGCCACCTTGTAAGAGAGGTAGAGCAGGGAGCACATCACCAACGGTTCAAATGGTGGTCCCGTGAGCCTAGAGAGGAACAGGTTGAGGTCCCAGGTGGGGACAAGCTAACGGATGTGAGGGTACAGTCTGTCGAGTCCTTTTACAAATCAGCTGACCATAGGTTAGCAAACACCAAGCGGCCTCCCGCGCCCGGATGGAAGGCTGATATGGCAGCTAAGTGCACCCTTAATGAAGGCAACGAAAGCCCCTGCTGCTTCAGATGGAGGAGGTAGTCCAGAATGAGTGGCACTGAGGCTCGTGTCAGGAACGAATGGCGCTGCGCCAACCAGACTGAAAATCTCTTCCACTTGGCCAGGTAGGTAGCTCTCGTAGAGGGTTTCCTGCTGCCAAGGGGGACTTGTCTAACATGGTCTGAACAGGAAAGCTCCATCGGGTTCAACCACGGAGCTTCCATGCCGTGAGGTGAAGCGAGTCGCAGTTCAGATGTTGAAGATGACTGTGATCTTGCGTCAGAAGGTCCGGGAAGAGTGGAAGAGTGACCGGGGCTTTCACAGACATGTCTAGGAGAGATGTGTACAAGTGCTGATGAGAGCAGGCTGGTGCTATCAATATGACCTGAGCTCATTCCCTCTGGATCTTGAGGAGTACCTTGTGAACTAGCGGTATGGGTGTAAAGATGAAAAGAAGATGGCCTCCCCACAGAAGGAGGAACGCGTCCACTCTGGAGCCCAGGCTGTGATTCTGGAAGAAGCAGAACTGCTGGCACTTCCTGTTGTGTTGCATGGTGAATAGGTTTATCTAGGGAAAGCTCCACCTCTGAAAGACTGAGAACGCAACGTCCGGGTGAAGGGACCACTCGTGGGCATGAAACGACCTGCTGAGGTGGTCCGCCTGCTCGTTCTGTACTCCGGGGAGGTACAACACTTGCAGGTGTATTTAATACTCCACAAAGACGTCCCACAGCATGAGGGCTTTTTGGCACAGGGGAGAGGAGCGTGCACCCCCGTTTGTTGATATAGAACATTGCTGTTGTATTGTCTGTCATAACTGATACACATTGTCCCGTTTAAGTGTGCACAGAAGGTCTGGCATGCTGGGCGCATCGCTCTCAGCTCTCTGATGTTGATGTGGAGATCCAGGTCTGCTTGAGTCCTTGAGTCCTGCGGTCTCCCAGATGAACTCCCCAGCCCAAGTCTGAAGAGTCCATC
Source organism: Lepidochelys olivacea (assembly GCF_965140295.1). Lineage (NCBI taxonomy): Eukaryota > Metazoa > Chordata > Testudines > Cheloniidae > Lepidochelys > Lepidochelys olivacea. The sequence goes on along the minus strand of NC_140412.1, from coordinate 171,101,577 downwards.
ACTAGCGAGAGAGACAGCTGTGGACTGGTGAAGGGGACCTCTAAGCACACCTCCTGAGGGTCGAGCCACCAGATGAGGGAGTCGATGACCTGGCAAGGCAGGGTTGATCCTGTCCAAGCTGTCCCCGGCTGGGCAATACACTGGCACAAGGCACGACTGAAGAGGTCAAAGCCTGAGTCTGGCATTCGGCATCACGTAGATACAGGCAGCCATGTGTCTGAGAAGCTGCAGGCAGTTTCTTGCTGTGGTGATGGGAAACTGTCTGATGCCTCAAATGATATCTGTCAGGGCCTGAAACCTTGCTTCCAGCAGGTATGCCCTGGCTTGGGTCGAGTCCAGTACTGCCCCATAAACTCTATCCTCTGGACGGAGGACAGAGTTGATTTTGCTTTGTTTAGAAGGAGACCCAGGTTGTCAAAGGTGGCTCTGATGAATCCGACCTGAGCTTCCACTTGGGTCCTGGAGCGGCCCTCGATCAGCTAGTCGTTGAGGTATGGAAACACCTCTACTGGTGCCTGCGCAGGAACACAGAGACAACTGCCATACACTTGGTGAAGACTCAAGGTGCTGCTGACAGGCTGAATGGAAGGACTGTGAATTGGTAGTAGGTATTGTTCACCACAAACCTGAAGTACTTTCTGTGGGACTAAGTGATTGCGATATGAAAATATGCATGCTTCAAGTCGAGGGCGGCATACTTGTCTGCTGGATCCAGTGAGTTTGGATGATGGAGGCCAAAGAGACCATGTGGAACTTGAGTTTCTTCATGAACTTGTTGAGTTCTCGCGGATCCAAGATGGGCCTGGGGCCGCCTTTGATTTTTGGTATTAGGAAATACCGGTAATAGAAGCCCTTGCCCTTCTGCTCCTGAGGAACCTCCTCCACTGCCCCTAGCGATAGGAGTGACTGCACCTCCTGTATAAGGAGTTGCTCGTAAGGGGACCCTGAAGAGGGACGGGGAAGGGGGCTGGAAGGGCTGGAGGGCACAGAATTGGATGGAGTATCCCCTATCGTGTGGTGCACCCAGCGGTCCAAAATAATACAGGACCAGGCACGGTAGAAAGGGGATAGTCGGACGAAAATGTAAGGCAGGGTGGATCCAGATCTACCTCTGGTGCGCTGTCCTTGACTGCACCTTCAAAAGGTCGGTTTGGCCCCTGAAGAGGGTTGGATTGTCCTGAGCCCTAGCCAGAGCGTTGACGTAGACTTCCCCTGCTGCTCTGATTTTTCCTTCTGAAGCCCTCTTGGCAGATCTGATGACCGAACCGCTGAGGAGGCTGCAGACAGAAGTGTCTCTTCTGCGTTGAAGGCGTATAGAGATCCAGGGACCTAAGGGTGGCTCAGGAGTCTTTAAGGCTGTTTAGTCTTTTGTCAGTTTTCTCTGACAAGAGAGTATCACCTTCAAAAGGCAGGTTCTGAATAGTTTACTCTACCTGGTAGGGGATGCCAGAAACCTGGAGCCATGAGCCCCTTCTCATAGCCACTCCTGTGGCCATAACCCTGATGGTCGCATCTGCCCTGTCAAGTGCTGCCTAAAGGGACACCTTTGAGATCAGTCTCTCTTCCTCAAGAGAGGAAACGCGGCATGGGAGTTCGAGGGGAGCAACTCCATGAATTTAGCCACCGCTGAGCAGGTATAGTAGGAGTACCTGCTGACGATGGCCTGATGGTTGGATATGCGGAGCTGTAAGTCTCCAGTGGAGCAAACTTTTCTCCAATAAAGGTGAAGCCTTTTTGCTTCCTGATTCTTTTGGGAGGGTCCTTGGAAACCCTGATGCTCGTGTTGGTTGGCAGCATCGACCACGAGAGAGTCAGGTGTGGGATGCATGTATAAATGCTCATAACCCTTGGATGGCACAAAGTAGCATCTTTCGTTGCGCTTAGCCATAGCAGGTAACAAAGCTGGGGTCTGCCACAGAGTTTTTGTGGTGTCAGAGATGGTCTTTTTGAGGGACAGGACAATACATGCAGGTCCAGAGGGGGCGAGGATGTCCACCATTGGATCTGCATCCTCCACTACCTCCTCTGCCTGAATGCCCAGGCCCTGGGCAACCCTCCACAACAATTGCTGCAGAACCGTGTTGTCGTCCAGGGCTGGGGCTGTCGCCGTGCCTGCCAATGCCTCATCTGGTCAGGAAGAGACCCCCATGAGGGGTGGCTGCTCCTTTCCTTTCTCACCCGCGGCGCCTGGGTTCCTTGGGCCGGTGCTGACCCAGATGGTGTTGCACCCCTCAGTGTAGGGGCTGCATATACCGAAACAGGCACTGCCGGTGCCAAAAGTGCCATCAGTCATCCTCGATATCGGAATCACCGTCGAGGCCAGAATCGCTCTTGGTTCCAGAGCCGGAGTTGACGTTGCTGCCGGTGCTGGAGTCCCCGCCGGTGCCAGTGCTGCCGGGACCCCCAGGCCCACTGCTGGCTGCACCAGAGGCATTGAGATGGCAGTGCAGGGTGGTAATGGGCCTATCCCCAACCCTGCTGGTGCCGGCAATGCTGGCGGGGGTACAAAAGAGGCCGAGGCTACTGACGTCACCCTGGAATGAGACCCTTGGCTACGACCTTGTCTTTGATGAAAAGCCCAGGGAGTCCAAAAGGGCCACTGCACCGGGGGCTGCCATTGGGCCGTCCAAGGTGCTAGGTAAGGGTGTTGGTCCCCAGTTCATGTGGACCATCTGCTCCTGCTCCTCCGGGACAGACAGGAGCCCGACTCTGACTCCGAGGTGACTGAAAACAATGACCACCGCGGGAGCAGTACTTCTGAACACCAAATTTTTGTGCTAAGGGCTCAGAGGGATCAGCATGGCTGCTGGGTGTGCTCCGGTGCCGGGGAGTGGCGCGCTGGGGTTGGAGATCAGCAGGCCATCATAGCGGGCTTTCCCCTTGAAGGGGCCTGGGGAATGACCGTTGCTGTCGACCTGTCCCGTCTGGGAGGAGAGAATGGTGACATGAGGTGAAGCAGTTCTTAAGCCACTTCAAACGCCTCCAGTATCAAAGGGAGGTGCAGCTCACGGCTCGGCCTCAGAGAGTGAGGAGGGCCCGGACTCAACTGCCCTTCTACACGGGCAGGAGTCAACACAACCATCCCTGGTGGAACAGCTTTAGTGTGGCTTGACTCGGGTATAACAGCGGGAGGCTCCTTAGCCTTAGCAGGGGGAGGATGACCCCTCTCTGGCCTCTTTTTTTGCAGCACTGGCAATTGCGAATGGTGCCTGCATACCGCATGTGAGCAGCGAGTGGAGCTGGGACGGTGCCATGAATCCTTATCCTTACCCAGCACCAGTGCTCGTGCTGATGGTGCTCGAGTGCTCCGCACCAAGGAGGAGGTACTCAGCGCAGGATCCGTCGACCCAGGGTGGGACTGGGGGCGGAGTTCTGCCTCCATCATCAACAGGACCTTCAGGCGCTGCTCTCTATCTTTTAAAGTCCTGGGCCAAAAGGTCTTCCAACTGGCACAACGATCCTTCTGATGGCCCTCTCCTAAACACTTTAGACACGAGGTGTGAGGATTGCTTCTGGGTATACACTTGGCACAGGCTTCGCAGGTTTTGAAGCCCGGAGACCCTGGAATGCCCTGGCGTTGGGAGAGCATAGGAGGGGATTTCCCCCCCACAAAAGAAACTTACCTAACACTAACGAACTACTAACTACTCACCATCAACGAACAATGGAAAACTAATGAAAAACAATGTAAGACAAGAGCACAGGGAAGTTCCAGCTAACCGTCACTGGCGGTAAGAAGGAACTGAGGGGGTGGTGGGTCAATAGGGCTCTATATTGAGCGCCATGAAGGCACGACTCCAGGCGCCATCCTGGCCCACCCAATGGATGCTGCTAGGGATGCTACCATGCACACATACCTGATTGGAATCAACATGAACAAGCACTCAAAGAAGAATTGTTATTATTAGTTATTATTATTGAATATTGTTAAATATTGACTCCATTTCATGAATCTAGCCCTTAGTTTCATGTCTACAGTTACATGACATAAAGCTGCTGTATACAATTTCTTGCTCGTGTGATAGTACGAGGGTAGATTGTTTACAGCTTTAAAAAAGTGTAATTGCAATGATTTCTTGGTAAAACTTTTACAATTGCAGTATTTTCATCAGTTCACAAATCTGTCTGAAACTCAAATATTCAGGACTGTACACATTTTGGAGTAACAACTACTTCACTAACCTGAGTTTGGATTAGGATTTGGGTTAGGATTTCAGTTTTAATGATGATGCAAGATCATTTTGTTAGATTATAAACTGAGAAACTGCATGGGATGCAAGTAAAGCTGTTCAGATAATCCAAGCCAAATACAAGGCTGGTGGCTGCAGTCACACAAATCACGTAATTCCTGACTCGCTAAATATTCAATAGGACATTCAATTAACAGTGATTTTTTTTGAGTTACACCACTTACTTATATGCAGTTTGTAATAAAATATTATTACTTTTCAAATCTTATCCAAAACGGAAAAGATGCTCAGTTCCATAGGCCACATCCCACAACTGATTTTCATGTAGACTTTCCCATTACTTTTAATGGGAATCTGACTCCAATTGATACCATATGCCAGATATTTGAAAGAACCACAAACTCAGAACATAAAACCTCTCTTCAGATTGAAAATCTAAGTGAATTCATGACAGAGAGACATATTTTTCAGAACTGGATGGTTACTCTTCTGCTCTTAAAGGCAAGCAGACAACTCCCAATGAAGTCAGTGGAAGTTACGACCATGCAATAGAAGAGTTGAGCTCAGAGACTCCTAAAATTTAGGTCTATACCTCTTTTCTGTATATGTTTGGCACTGACTTTAATATGAGTGCCTCATGTAGAATGAAGGTAGAATATGGCCTTTAGTTAAGGTTTTTGTAGTAAGACAATTAAAAATGGATACAAGCTTGTGTTTTAAAAAAAATGTCATAAGAGGAAGGCAGAATATCCACAGACAGAAAATTAATCTAGTGTTAACAGTTTTAAAAGAGGAGAAGAAGGGAAAAAATTGTGTTAGAGTAGCTGAAACGAGTAGGAGAGAAGAGTTGTTTATCGTTAATTTCAATGCCACTATTAATTGCTCATCTAACATCTAAGTACTACAGTGAGGAATGCACTAGAAAAACCAATAGAAAGATTGATTAAAAAGTTATTTTGATGGTTTTAGCTACTTTAAATAGGGAAACAGCCTTTTTTAGGAAACTTTTTCTTCAGGCAGTAAATCTATTTTGGCTCATCCCCATTAAGTAAAGATATATACGTCGTTCTATTTACAATCCCCTTTGTTTTTTGACTTGCATGTATTCAGTAGCATACACCAAAATGAATGTGTAACATTTGGTATTCACATGTTACATTTAAATAAAGTTTATTAAAAAACAATTATATTAAATACAGACTAACAGAATATTCATAATATACTTTACAGAAAAAAATAGCCATGTCTTTATTTTAGAAACACGTTTCTTTAAAAAGTTCTTTGAGATTTTTATAAAACATTTTACCCGTGAAGATAAGTTTCCCGTCAGACCTGTATAGAAAAAGCTTAAACTTGAAATCCTTGGGTTTTTCTTAATATTTTTACAAGCTTACAATCTATAAATTCTTTAAAATAAAATACAGTATCTTTCGGGATCAAATTGGTCACAGGCCGTTATTTTAAAAAGTCAGTGGAGACTCCCTGAATCCATTCTGAAGTGCCTTTTTTTCTTTCTGGGGATAAATAGTGCAGATTTAATTGGGAATTCAGAGCTCCCTATGTTCTATAGAAAGCAGGAAGTGTGTCAGTGACAGGGTGCAGCTGCAGAGTCCATAGAGTCAATGAATCCCCCAGTATCAGTAGGAGGCAGAACTCGTAACTCCAAGTCCAATGCAGTCCATGCTTTTTCCCCAGTCCCTCCAAGATCTCTGATGGGTTGAACTGCCACAAACAGATTCCACAGGAGATGGCACCTGCCCCTCATTTGCTTTCCAAGTTGTAGCAGTGGACATCTCCTTTTCCTTTCCCATCGTATCCAGGAAGTGGCTGTCCATATTTATCCACACACCAGCAATAGCCTCTCTTTCGGCCTTTGGATGGGCGGCACTGAAACAAAATGAATGTAAGATTCAGTTAACGCCTTTTTTTTTGGGTACAGCAGGGGTTCCAGTTAATTCTAATCTCTTTGATAGCTTCAGTAATATAACATGGCCAAATCAACACTGCTCATGCTGTGAGTATATGGAATTCCAATTACCAGCACAAACTATTATAATGATATTTTACTTCTACTGCCAGCCAACTATTAGGGATCTAATCATCCTACAATAAAACTATTCTTAGAAGCACAAAAAGGCAGCTTTATAAACCACTCCACATGATATCACACAGCACAGTTGTCCATTATTGAGCAAAATCAACTTCAATGACACTACTTGCAACTGTAAAGGTTGTAGGATCAGGTCCTTTATTTGGGAAAAAACTCAACAGATTACTCTTACCATACTAAGGGAGCACATGTTTGGCAGAGACTGCACTTGCAGCAATAACACCTCAGCTTACATCTGTTTGCCAGGGGTATTTCAGTACTCTAGTTGACATTTATTAACAGATATATAATACCCTGCAACAGAGTTATCACTTCAACAACTGCTAGGTATATTAGAGCTTTACATATATAATTTCCTATAAATAAGGTTGCCTGAATATCCATAATCCATAACCTAAATAATTTCTAGAGAAAGCACTTGCCTACCAAGACTAGTTATCAATACAAGCCAACCTGAAATTGTAATACATAGTGTGTACGTATGTTTTTGCTATAAATTATTTATATATCTATATAAAAGCTGAAACTTTCTCTAGAAATAATAATTTAGTACAGGAAAGATGGAAAACCAAGCACACTAAAGAGATGCTTCCAAAGACCCTAAGAGTTACAAAGAGAATCTAAGGCAGCATACATAGTTCCTGATCACATATTGCATATAACATTCCTCAGCTACCTCGGGGCCCAGTCCAGCTGAAAGGTACCTCCGTAACTGAAAGTTTTCTTCTATTATAAGGGGAAGCACCCCTCTCTAATAGTCATGCAATGTCATATTAAGCATTCTACAGTCAACCTCCTTCCCAGGATGGAGTCACAATCTATGTCAACTGGACTTTGGGATTTTATGGTTGTAGACTCACTGAATGCCCTACTGCAGAGACATGTTCATCAGAGCTAAAATAACCACCATTTAGTAGGTGAAGAATTTTAAAGAGTCTGTGGCACAAATTTATCAGGCTCTTGCTAGATGACAACTACAACAGATATATCACCTAGGAACAAGAACAGAGAAGCCACGTAGCCTGAAGACCTCGCCCATCCTCTGCCACCAAAAATAAAAACACACAAAAAAAGAAGCCTACCTCCACCTCCTTTGGAGGGAACAAGAGAAATCATCCTCCAAAGCAGGTGGGTGGCCTGTGTACATTTCCAGCTCATGTATTTTATTCATTGAGGATGAAATTTATCCAGGTTGAAAGAGTCTGTAGAAGGCCTATGCAGGCACCAATTAAGTCCTCAAAACAAGGTTTACGTAGGACTTAAATGGTGCACAGGTCTCTGTATAGGAGCCCATTTCACCCTTATAGCATAGCTGATTGGTCCAGGAGCCACTAATTTACCTATCCAAGGCCACACAGTGCAGCACATACAGTCCCTAATAGTTGAGTACTGTGGAAAGTGGGGAGCTCCTTTGCTCCTTTATCCCTACCCCTAGCCAGCTCCACAACTCCCCACCATGGACTTTTGGGGGAAGAGATCTCTTTGTGGTTTCCGTAGTTGGCAAATTTTCTTTGGATTCCATCATCCTGCCATGAAGCAAACATCACCCATAGCTTTTCAGAGCTTGCATGGTTCAGAAAGCTGGATATTGTGTTGGACAGACTCCTCTCCCTGAGGAATGTTTGCTTTTACCATGTTTATTATGGTACATGAACTAATAGCACTCACTCTAACTGAAACTGAGCAGTCGTTTAGATTCATTGATTCCAAAGGCCAGAAGATGATTATCTAAGTCTATATTCTTGTTATATCTTTGGGCAGGAAGACCAAATATCATGTCATGTGCTGAAATAACACAAAGCTTTCTCTTCTTCAGAACCTTTGTTTTGCAGTCATACTGCATGCAACAATCCTAGTCACTTCAATGGCAGTTATGCCAGAAGAATGTCTACAAGATCAGGTCCAAAGTAAACAAATGCTTATTTTCTGAGGGGGAAAAGCAACCCTGGCCAATCGAAAAAAGAGTTGCATTAGTAATTCGCCTAATTATCTGATTATCTTTGTTTGAATTACAAGTTAGCCATTCAGTCAGTTGTCCTTAAACACGAAACCAACATGGATTTTATCCTTTTACATTGTTTAACAAGCCCATTAATGGCCTGATCCACTGGCCATTGAGTCAGTGGGAATTTTTCCATTAACTTTAATGGCCACTAGATCAGGACCTAACTGAATTGGTAATGTTTAATCCTTAAAACTCTTTGGCGTCAAAATAATTTAATCCACAGTCAACATCTCTTTTATTATAACAAGTTCATAGATCAGGAAACTAAGGCAGAAATTCTTAAGTGATTTTCCATAGGACACACAGTCAGTGTCCGAGCCCAGAATTAGAGTTAGGATTTCCTAACTCTCAGCCTGGTATTCAGTTCACTAAACTGTACCTCTGCTAATATCTGTAACATATCCTCTTTGCTTTCAGAGGTACTGTATGAAGTGTTCTTCACAAATCTCAATGGTTCAAAGGAATTGACTTTGATTACTGTCAAAGACATACATATGTAAACCAAATTATCAGTTTAAAAAATTGGTCTCACTTTTAATGTCATTTTATTTTCTACAATCTCATCACTGACTTTCAGAATTAAATACAGTTAGAAGCCACCTTTCATTTCTTGTTTTGAGAAAAAGTCTCAGATCTGCTGTGTGCCTTAGAGATAAGCAGCAAAAATAATGCTTTGTCTCCAGAGCAACACAGAAATGTTTTTCAGATCTCTCAAGTTCAAAACAAGGATTTGCACTGACTGCCCAGCACTGGGGCAAGGGACAAACATATCTCCCATAATAGTTTGATCTGGCCCAAAAGGGATGTTTTTATTCTAAAACTCCCATATTTTGCATTCTCTTGCCCTGACATCAACTGAAATGATAGACAGTGCATATCAAAAAGACATCTCTTATTCTGTGTTTTGTATACCAGTGGGGACAGATTCCTGGGCCCAGCTCCAGCTGCTTTGTGCTGCCTCAGAAGTGCAAAACAGCTGGAATAATGCCCTAAATTGGGCAGCTGAGGATTTCCTCTGACAGAGGGGCCAGATGTCAGCCCTGTTGCCCCCTGCTCTGTCCCCTCCACAGAGCAATGCAGAAGGGACATGGCAAAGCATAAGGGGTGCCACTTAATTCCTGGTCAGTACAGTCATTCCTATGGGACTGCAACTGGCATAACTTGAAAGCAGCCTTTAGAAAGCTCTAATTTACAGCAAAGGTTATTTTGGCCTCTGGCTGGCCCAGGATTGGGGGAGCTTTGTCTTAAATGGAGCAATGTCAATTCACATCTACTGAAAAGCTGGCCATTTATGTGGATTTGGGATAATTCTTAGAGAATCTTAATTCTATCAAAAATTCTTTGCTTGCTTGAGACAGATATACTCCTGCACCATGAAACTATACCCATATACCACAGTATATGACTTAGGCATGAGTAAGTAGGGATCAATGTCTAACAGATCTGGTGCAGTATATAAGAAACAAAGGGGTCCTATTATGCTCTGGAGGGGTCCCTCCACGTTCCTCTTTATCATTTCCTCTCTTTTACACAATTTACTTGAGGACTGAACACAGATATCTTTAGAGCTCATCAGTGTTGCTCCTCACTTCCATGGGGCATGATGACAATGACTCTGTACCAGGTTTCCAGGTTCTGAGGATCGAGGAGCAAAAATTAAATTAGGGACTCAAACTCTGATCCCTCTACTCTAGAACAACCACAAAGCCAGACTTCCAGTTTTACCTTTAAACCGATGTTTACCAAGAAAAGTAAAGTAAATAACAAATATTAATTTAAATGGACAGGGAGCGGAGAGGGCAGAATTCCTTTCAGGACTGTTCATGTCGCTTCCAGTACGACTGACTCTCCTATTTGATTTCATGTTGTACATCACATGGCTTGGCAAGATGATAAGTGCATATTAGCAACCACATTTATTTGATAATTTCCCCATGCTCCTGATTTAATAATAATTAAATATTTAAAAAAATATAAATACTTTAAATTGCTTTCCATGATGTATCTTTTCCTTTACAGCAAACCACTAAAACTACCCCGAGGGTGTTTGGAAAGTCAATTACTTGATATACAAAAATCAAATCATGAAGAACAACTGCATTCAACATGTTCCTGAAGAGCTAGTCAGTAAGGAAAACAGGTAGTTCATGTGAACACGAAGAGGAAAACTTTCTTATGAAAGACTTTATATGGCTCTTTTAGATGATCATGATACTTCACTAGATTTAGCCCAAACCTATCACTTATCTGTAGACAAATGCTGCTCCTTTATAACTAGGGCCCTACCAAATTCATGGCCCATTTTAATAAATTTCACAGTCATAGACAGTGTTTTAAAAATCCTGAATTTCACTATTTCAGATATTTAAATCTTAAATTTCAGAGTTGTAACAAAGCATGAATATTTACTGAAAAATGGCAAAATATGTAAAGCCCTTAAGCCAACATTTCTCAAACTGGGGTTCCCGACCCAAAAGGGGGTGGCAAAGCTATTGGGGGGAGGGAGGTCAAGGTATTGCCACCCTTACTTCTGCTCTGCCTTCAGAATTGGATAGCTGAAGCACGGCGTCTGCTGGACAGGTGCCGAGCTCTGAAGATAGCACTGCCACCAGGAGCAGTGCAGCCTTCAGAGCTAGATTCCTGGCCAGCAGCCGCTGCTCTCTGGCCACCCAGCTCTGAAGGCAGTGCCACCACCAGCAACAGCGCAGAAGTAAGGGTGGCAATACTGCAACCCCTTTACAATAGGCTTGGGACCCCCTTTTGTGTTGGGACCCCCAGTTGGAGAAACACTGTGTACTTGTATATTCTTTTACCTTATAGTATAAAGGAGTATAGTATAGGGTAAAAATACACAAAAGACCAGATTTTATGGGGGATTGGTAAGGCCCTATTTATAACCATATTGTTTCTTTGTGTTAGTTCTGCACTGCATAGCCTCGCACTGTGCTGAAATACACTGTACTACTGGACCGTATCTGTATCTACAACATAGAAGTTGCACTCATAAAGTGCCTTTATTTTCTTAAGATCTCAGAGCATTTATTAACATTTTATTTGATACTCACAGCACCTTATGAGGTGGGTATTAATATGACATTAAGCAAAAAGGCCCTAATCATGCAATTTGCTCTGTATGAGCAAATGCTTATGTCCATGAATTCAATGGGGATCCATTTAGGCATGACAGTGTTTGCCTGTGTGGAGCAGCTTGCAGGATCAGGGTCCATATCAATGGCAGAGCCAAAAAGAAACTCTGGAGGAGTTTTGATTCCAAATCACTGATCTAACCATTACACCACACAGCTTCTGAAATGACAGCTAAACTGCTTTGGTAAAGAATGAACTACTTTTACAAAATATGCAAACACCTAATTTTTGCTAACCTTCCCTGGGCAACGTTCTTTGGAGGTGGCGTGCCACCGTAGTGCACTGAGCTGCATATCCAGCTACTTTAGAGGTACCAGAAGAAAGCTGATATTTCCATTATTAAAAATGTCTGCCTTCTAGGACAGTGAAAATAATATTATTTAGGATGATTTGCTATTTCCTAGTACTGTATAACACACTGAATTCTTCTGTCATAATGTGGAGTTACAAATGCTAAATGATGTTAATAACAGCAATGCAGGAAATCACAGAATAACCTAGCTTTAAGTTATTCAGATTAGATATGTTCTCTGAGTTCCTAAAGTATCAGATCTAGATTTATGATGCTGCAAAAAACAGTGCAATCACTACATTTCCCATACGGCAGTGAGTGCAGTCTATTATATATGTACTTATTTCTCATACCTATTGTGGTATTTAATTTTAGAACGATACTGTAAACATATTATTTTGCATTTTTGTGAGCTGCAGACTGTATCCTCGACACCCACCCTAAAGTTAAGGCCTGCATTACAGTTTGATAGCAGTACTAAGTGTTAGCACTAGATCAGCGCTCAGGTAAGATATCTGCTTGTGTTGACTCTGCCTGTGCTCACTGAGGGCTTGATTCTGCAAGATGCTGAGCTTCCCTCAATTCCTATTGAAGCCAGTGGGGCATACAGGCACGTGGCATGGCATCTGGCAGGACTAGGCACATCCTTTGCCACAGATGCCCCCATGATAGGCCACTACATGTAGTGCAGGAACTCTCTCTGAAATTCAGCAGATGCAGTTTTAAAGCCTCTGGTGGAACATGCACTACAGAATTTAGAGTGCAGAAGCAGCTCCCCTTACATAGGATCTTCATCTTATTCTATTAAATGAATAGCTTTGAATGATGACTATAACTGACATCAAGGTACACTTATTTTAATATCATTTTTTGGAGTGGGGAAGTGCCCAGGTTCCCTAACGGCAGAATTATCACTGCTCAGAAATGCACCTCAACATTTTGGTGCCTATGGATCTTATTATTTATTTACGGTAGTACCCAGGAAAGCGCCTAGCATAGAGTAACACTGAAGAAAAAATGTCCATTCCATAAAGAGCTCACAATCTGAGCTGCAAGTTGACAAAAGTACTGCAGGCAATTTCTGCAAGTGGACAAAGTAGAGCATATTCTTTGGTCTTCTTTAATAGCTAAAGGAGCACACGGACTACAGTATGTAACAAAAAGCATATCTCTTGGAACTCTGTTCAAATATCTATTGCTTTAAATAAGCTAAACACTTCTATGTCATAGGAACACACACACAATCTTGGTTCCCACTCAGAGGGTCAGTGCTGTCCTTAGTCCATTGAATAACTTTCGTTGAAATCAATGGCATTGTGGAATGAATGCAGATTGAGGGCTGCAACCTACATATGGCCCTACGTTCATTTACATCAAGTTAAAATATCATGGAACAAGAATTCACACCAGCTTAAATGAGACCTCCAACCCAAAAAAAGAAACTTGCCCCGCTTGAGAAAATCACCAGCTGCTCAGGAAAAGCTAGAGTGAATAGATGAGCTATGCAGCACGCCCTAAAGGTCAACAAACATAGGCACTGTCAGATCAGTGGAAGAAGTGTATTCTAGAGCCAGGAGCCCCCTCTCTGAGTGCCCATCATCAAATCTGCAGAGGTTGCTGAGCTCAGTTGTTGAGATGTTACATAAGAGGAAGGATACCCCTGTGCTGAAAAAAGGTGTGTTCTTAACTCATGTTAGCTAACCTGGGTTAAAACAGCAGTGATGTCACGGCAACTTGGCTTTTAACTCAGGTTAGAAGCTGGAGTTAAAGCCTCTGAGGCAACCTGGGGTTGAATTTCAACTGCTAACCCAAATTAAAAACCAAGTTGCTGTGCCTTCACTGCTACTTGAACCCAAGTTAGCTAATGCAGATTAGCTAACCAAGTTAAGAACACATTTTTTTTTTTTTTTTTTTGCAGAGTAGACATACTTGAAGAAATCCATGATCCAAGCAACAGAGAGCAGCAGGACTTAAAGTGAAGCCTATGGATGTGTGGTAGCCAAGTTGGGCTGGCTGCTCATTTCACTTTCATTTCCAACTGATAAAAAACAGACGACAACTAAAAATACATGGAATGCTTTCCTAATATTATTTTCCAGTGTGAGGCACTGCTGTGGTTACCACAGGGATGTGAAGGGAGAAGTGGGCCTGAGTAATCATGAAAGGGAGGGGGAAGGTGGCCCACTATATAAATTCTCTTTAAAGATGTGAACCAGCCCACTGAAAAGCTTGAGAACCCCTGATATAAAGCTCTGTAAATTTAAAACTGCACCTTGAACTGCACCAAGAAACTAATTCAGAGCCATTGCAATCTACTAAACATTGGAATTATGGGTTCTGACATGGAAAAACACTAAGCAAGGGCCCTGATATTTATTTTCCACTAGCCAAAGTTTCTTGAGAGCCCTTCACGGGCACCCTTAAGTAGAGCATGTAGCAATAGTTCAATATGGAGATAACAAAGGCATGAATAGCTGTGGCGGTGTTTGCATTTGTCAAGAAAGGTCACAAGCACGTAACCAAATGCAAATGGAAAACCAAAGGGGTTGAGAGACCATCAATACTGAAGAGTAAATACTGAGTGTATCACTTTCACTATAACATGACATAGATTTTGGAAGTGATCTCTGCAGCGTATAAACGACAGATATATGGCTTTCTCAAGTTGCCTTTTGTAATGTGACCTAATCCAGTTCTTCTAGGAACTCTCAAGCAGCTATTTACAATTCAAAGCACTGATCTATTACAGTCATATGGTGACTCCAACAGTTAACACTGTGGGTTAATGCTTTTTTTAAACTGATGGGCATTGATATCCGGGGCTCTGGCCAACCCATGTGTGATTGGGTATGAAGTTTCTCAGATTAATCTGTTGTCAGGAACGACAGCAAATAAAAACACTGTCTACACCTGACATGGCTTGGTGCTATGCCATCAGGTCCTGAAACTGGGCTTAAACTAATGTTTCAGTAAAGTGCTACGTAATGCACATGAACATTACTAGTAATGTTAAATTTGACTTTGTATTAACAGATAACGATGTGGAAAAGCTGAAATACACTTATTGAAATGATCAAGAAATATTACTCACTTGCTTTTTCTTGTAAAATCCTTTCTTGTCACAATTTGGAATATGGAATCCTCTTGGACTCAAGACATTCTGGATCTTTAGGTGATTTAACGTGTCTTCCATTTCTCTACGGCAGGGACCCTGTCAATGATCATGTTTTAGAAAGCACAAATGAAATCCTCTCGTTCAAACCCTGTCTCCTATATTCTTAAAAATAGTAAATCTGTAGATATTAAAAAGCACTAAGCAGCAAAGAACTCCATAAAAATAGGGTGATGGATCTGACCAGAAATGACTAGAAACATCCACACTTCAATTTTTAGCATGCTAGCTTGAATCCTGCAAGCACAAGCCTGACTACTGAGGCTGACAAGCATGCTCTCAGCTGCTGTGTAGCCATACCCTAGAAGCCCTAGTTCTGGGCCAGTGCCCCATAATCTCTCATCAGCCCTCACAGCTACCTAAAATGATAATTCTGCTATACACAGATTTATTTTTTGGAAGAAGGACATTCTGGACCTCTCAGACTCTGATGTGCTTTAACTGGAACGCCTGACTTCAGTAATACATTGAACAGGCAGGAAAATTAACCTTGCTAATTTGTTTTAGCTGCCATATACTCTCTACATGGATGGAACTCACTACTTTTTGTAGGTTTTGAAACATTCTTTTTGTGGAAGAAAGATACGTCTGGATCACCCATGAATATTTTGAGGAAGTGCCAAAGTATACCCAAGAAACATTTTGCATGCCTGTTGGCACTGGTATGAGGATAACCAGATTGTCTGCCAAGAGCAGTACATGAATCATAGTTTAACCTGCTCACCTTCCCTATACCCAGGCTGCCCTGCAATCTTGCCCATAAACTGTAAATAAGGAATAAGAAACAGTGGCAGCTCTTATCCCTATGGTCATTACCTGCAGACATTTTCAGTGTGACAGAGCAATTACTACAAATCTAGAACACAGATTTGTGTGCACTAGGCACATTTGATAATCAATCAAAAGCTGGTACTCAGTTCCATGCTAGAGCACTTTCCGTAATTTGCTTCCTGGAGCACAGACTCAGACCTTTGGGTTGAATGTAAGGCCTTTTTCTTTTTTGCATTGCCCTTTCTTTCTTGCCAGTGGGTAATCAAATCTAATCAAGCTGTTATTAGTCCTAGTCTGACTCTGTTCACACCCATATGTGAAAACTATAGGTGAGATTAATCTTTTTTACTGTCCAAGGATTCTTATTGATAATCAGATTAAAAACAAACACTAGACCTCTGTGGTTTCCAAATGTGATCTGTCTGGCCTGCTGACCCTCTGCATTTGCATCTCCAATAGTTTGACTGATCACACAGTCAGAACTCCTTAAATGGCTACAACAATTACCGCCATCTGGTTTTCTATTTATCTTGTCAAATACAGCATGCCAAAAAAAAAAAAAGCAAGCATGAGAATGTATTTATCTTTTCTACTTATAAATATACTTACATATTCAGTCTCTTGTTTGGATTCAGAAGAGAAATTCAGTGTATCTGTACTTTGTGAATCATATTCCACTTTGTACCGCTGTGTATTTTTGGCTTGTTCTTTCCTGATGATATCTATTTTGGTGTGATGTGGATGTGATTTGGAATCTGACACCCTGTGAGAGTTAGGGATGGCCTGATTCTCTATGCTACTGGCATTCTGGTCTTCTTCTGAATCACTGGAATTTCCTTCAAATAAAATAAATTCAACAAAGAAACAAAGTTAATTATTCAGTTAAGCCTAGGAGCACAATAGCTTATTTTAAGAGATTCTATTATTTCTTTTCTTTTTTATTAAAAAACACAGAGAGCCTTAAATGATATAGAGTTCTCTGAGCAGCAATGTCTGTATTTCCTGAACAGAAATAATTCTAATGTTCTCATGACTGAAATATCTCGTAAACTCCTAGTAATTCTTTTAAACTCTGCCATTCCACTGTCATTGTTGGTTGCTACTAATTAAACATCTTTCTTTTCTACTTAATTGTATGAACATTTTCATTTATACTTTCCATCAATTTGATTTTTTAAACCACTGCTATTTAAACTGAGTATATAGCTAATTGCTTCCCTTAATTTGAAGTTTTTTCCCACCAGAAGGGGGCAGATTTGCACGGGGACTTGATCATTTCCAGAGTTTGGATCTGAATCAGAAATCTGTTATCAACTTTACCAATGCAAGACGTGCAAAAAATTCAAATAATTTATTTATGTCCTACAACTGATTTTATTATCACTTAGTAGTGATAATGAATTCCTGTAATGTCTTATGATGGTTAGTATTCTGTAATGTAGTGTCTCTCCTTTCAGAGTAGCAGCCGTGTTAGTCTGTATCCGCAAAAAGAAAAGGAGTACTTGTGGCACCTTAGAGACTAACCAATTTATTTGAGCATAAGCTTTCGTGAGCTACTGCTCACTTCATCGGATGCATGCCTGATGAAGTGAGCTGTAGCTCACGAAAGCTTATGCTCAAATAAATTTGTTAGTCTCTAAGGTACTCCTTTCTTTTTGTCTCTCCTTTATAACTTCTCCAGGAAGGGAATTAACAAAGAGGTATTACTAAATAGAAATAATACTACCATGTTAATTTTAATGGGCCTTAATACAGTTATTTCTTAATTTTCTCCCACATACTGCAAAAATTTGGTAAGTTAAATTTTACTTAGTTGATAGAGAATTTTCCAATTTGATTCTATTTTTATATTAAACACATTTCAGATTACCAACACAACATTGCCATCCACTCTGCCATAGTATCAAAAAACAAACATCCAGTTTATTTGCTTTTCACTCTGAGTCAGAAGAGTTTAAAAATATTTTCTTCTCTATCTACTTTCCATAGAAGTAAACAAAAATAAAGTGCCCCAGAATACTGTGCAGGCACAAAGTTTCCATATACAGTACTTAAGATTATGTGTCTATACTGTACTATAGCTTACAGGACCCTTCCAGTGTAAATGCAGACGGCTGCATTTCCTCTGAGACATTTTTAAAGTTTATATCCTTTATCAGTTAAGTCAGACTGCTTGCTGCATTTCAGCCCTTTGGCTGCACGCCATCTGAACTTTTTAAAAAAGGAACGGAAATCACATTGGGAATGTAAAATGATAATTGATGTGCAGGGCACAGATTACTTTTAATACCGTTGCTTCAATGCTATGCTAAAGTTAAAGCACAAAATCTATATTAAAATAGTGCTAAAAGGCTCACTAAAAAACACCAAAGCCAAGAAATTCAGCATCAAGACTGAAAGCCTTCCTAACATATCCCACTGAGTCCAACAATTTTAGCACATATGGCACTAAGGCCCCTGCAATACATAGGCACAGGGAGGAGGAGGAGGGATCAGAATTAACATCTTGTGCCAGTGGTTTTGGTGTAGCCACTGCTGGCAGTAGACATAATTGACCAGGAAAATCCAACTCTCAGCGCAAATGGATTAAGGAAGTTTAAGTCTTAACTCTGAATTTCCTGGCTTTTGTGGGTTTAACTCAGACTCTCAGCGGTATTTGAACATATTTTTTGTGGTTTAATTTCTTTTTTTTTTTTTTACAGTAGTATTTTTTTTCTCATTCTCAATGATGTTTGGAAGCGTTGATACAATAGAACATAATAATCTAGCTCTCCTAAATCTAAATTATTTCCCCAATAGTATTTTGCAGCCATTCCACTTTATTCACCATGTACATATAGATTTAGAAAGTATTTTAACAAGCATTATGTAACCAACAGATTACGGTGGCCACTTCACAGTTTATATAATTAATCATGGCAATCTGTTCTTAAGCAGTTCTCAAATCAGATTTATGAGTTATGACTACAATTTTTTTATAATGTCAAGACATACTGTATTGCACCAGTTTATTCTATAGAGCTGTTGTCATGTTAGTTACATACCCATTCCTAGCACATTCAAAACCATCATGAAAAAAGCACAGGGAGAGTTGTTTTTTTCTTTTATTAATAATAATAGTCCCTTAAAATGTGAACTGTATCAATGCCAGAAAGATCTAGTATGCACTAGAAGTTAATGGCCTTCTAAATCTGGCATTAAAATGACATTTTAAAATATAAATCCATATAAAACTTTTTTTAGCACTTGCTGTAATGTAACAATGACAAAAACAATTTTACATGGTATTCTACTTATCTGTATGTGTGGGAACAGATTTGATCCTATTATGAGAGTTTGCTGTATGCTAGAATCTGTACTGGGAATTTGGATTTAGGATTGAAACTCTAGTAGTCCCTGAAAGAGGCAGGCACTATGCATAGCATTGGTTCAGCAGATTTCTTCCCTCTTGAAAACTAAGCACTCAACTTGTATTCCCCAGGAAGGGGCCTACTTTTCACTTTATACACAGGGGCGAAGTTCCCACTGACTTCAACAGGCTTTATGTCTGAATAAGGAGTGCAAGCATAGGGCTTTAGTATTTAAACTATTTATGGATGAAGTTAGTAAGAGATCCAAAACAGAAGTGAAAGTCCAGAGCCATCTACCCCTTCCCTTCCTCTAATATTTACAGTTACATAATAAATAATAATAATAATAACAACTGATAATTAGCCGTTTCCAATTTCCACGCATTTGGATGGATACCCCCTCATCCAGGATTCCTTTCAAGGTAGAGTTAACAGCATCAAGCTCTTATGATGAAGGATGTTGCCATGTGTTTCAATGAGGTTTAAATCTTCACTCAGCATGTTCTGAACTCTCCCTCTTTCAAATTGTCACTGCTTGTGAGCAGCACAAAAATAATAATAAAGTATTTTGTGCTCCTGCAGCAGCCAGTTAAGAGCACACTGGTGGCCACTTCCCCTCACACAGCTAAGGAGAGGCCAGCCAAAGAGTGCCTGCAACCCAGAAGAAAAACTCCACGCTGCTTTCAAACCTTTTATCACGCTGTCTTATAAAGTAGATGTTACATCATCGATATTGGTTAGTAAACTCTCTAATGAAATTTGTGCAAATATTAATTGTGCTTTCCTGATCTGAATCCCAACTTCCCTTGTTTCTGAAAATTGCAAAATGTGGATGCTTACAGAAGTTGTTCCAACTTTCCTTCCCTCCCTCTTAAAGAAACACACTCTAAATAGTTTTACTTACAAGAGAGTAGGGGAAAGGTTTGTTTTTACCAATCGTTTATTTGCAGAAGTGTACCCACAATATTCACCCCTTTTAAAACTACCAGTCTCTTTGTTTTAAATAATCAGTAACTTTCCAGGCTGGGAAAATATTTGTCCCATTCTCTATGTACTCCTTTACAAGCAATTCACCCATTTTAAATATCTCAGCCTGGCAGACCTGCCTCCTCAGTCAAAGGGGGAACGACTGTCTCATATTTTTTAAAAAAGCATCCTCACCTCTGTTGAAAGGAAGGATTCTGCAACAGCGGAGATTAAAGAACCTTTCTTTTCTTATTCCTCATTCAAACGAGCCCAAACTTCACACACAGCCCTAGATTTGACCGCGAGATCAGAAAACACGACCATTTATTTTGCAGAGCAGGAACGACCACGTCAGTCTTAACAGCGCACTAAGGCTGGAGTTCTGTTTAAGAACCCATCCGCTAGGAGTTGGCTGCAATACTTGGATGGCGCTTCACAGAAACATTTTTGCAGTAAGGGAGTGGTTTTTTGTTTTGTTTTTTGGTATGTGCAAACTAAACTTTTTTTTTTTTTTTTGCATAAAGGCAACGGATTGATAGATTGATTTGCATCAAACTTTTTTTGGAGGGGCAATTTTTTTTTTTTTTGCATTAAACAACACACACACGCACACGCACAAAGTGAACGGCTGGAGCTTCTGCTCGCCTTACCTGGAACATGTGGTCCTTGCAGCAGGAAGGTCCGCAGCTTGCTGCCCGTGGTCACGTTGGTGCAAAGCCCCCTGCCCTCCAGCAGCGCCTGCAGGGGTCTGAGCTCCCCTCGGCGCGGCTGGCAGGTGAGGCCGGCCCCGCAGCGCTCGCTGTACACCCCGCACGGGCGCCCCTCCTGCAGGGCGCAGGTCAAGCAGCAGCCGCAGCCCGGCTCCCGCACCAGCTCGGAGCACTCGGGCGCCAGCGGCTTGCACTGCTCCAGCGCCCGCGCGTCGCAGGGCTCGCACCGCACCACCGGCCCCACCGCCACCGCCCGCCGGCTCAGCAGCGCCAGCGCTGCCACTGCCCACAGCACGCAGAGCCGCGCCACCATAGCAACAAGCGCACGGGGGGGGGGGGGGAGGAGGGGGGGGGGCTGGAGAGGGGACGAGCAGCAGCAGAGAGAGCAGGAGAGGGACAGAGCCGCAGCCACACACGCACCTAGCCCGGGGCAGAGCCGCCCCCCCCCACCACAGGAGAGGGGAGTCACAGGCACTCGCCCCCCAACACAGGAGAGAGAAGAGACCAGGACAGACCCCTGCCCCGGAGGCTCAAGCCCCAGCCGCTCGCCCCCCTACCAGAGGAGGCGAGCCCAGCAGGCTAAAGCTACAGTCACCCCCTGCCTGCAGCCGGGACCCCCCGCCCTCCACCCCTGCAGGAAGACGAGAAGGAAGAGCAGCTAGCGCCCAAGACGGCTTGTTGCTTCCTCCCCTTCAATAGCGCCCAGGTCACTTGGCTTTGACACTGATTTCTTGCCGCAGACACAAATTTGAGAATAAAATAAATTAAAAAAAAATCAACAACAATTAAAAAAAAATACCCAAACCGAGCAAAATGGTCTGGCTGGGAGGAAACGTGGTCCCAAAATGGTCACGGAAAGAGAGGAGAGCAGAGGGGAAATGAAGGAGAAAAAATAAATTAAGAGAGAGCAAAGTTCCCTTCTTTTTATTCTCTTTGTTGCCTGCTATTGGCTTCTACTCTCTGTAACTCTGGGCTCCCATCTGTTCTCTCATTCAGCTGAACTTCTTGCCTATATACAACTCCTGCTTAGGACACGCCCCGGACTATGAATAATGAACAACTCTGGCACTCCAGGAGAAGGGGAGTGACTATTGAAATCCAGATTTCGGTTCAGAAAGTACTGTAAGGAGGGGGGACCCCCCTGGTTGTGAGTTGAGTTTAAGTGCCCTTGTGAGAAACCCTCTTTGAGGAGAACACCTTAGAGACGAACACATTTATTAGAGCATAAGCTTTCCTGAGCTACAGCCCACTTCATCGGATGCATAGAATGAAACATATAGTTAGAATATACACACACACACACACAGACCGATGCGTTGGGACTGACTTTGGGCACAGAGAGAGGCTACATCCTATGCGCTGTGTTTCAAAGAAAAGTGTTCTCCTTCCCCCACACCCCTTGGCACTGTGAGAGGAGACACGAGCAAAGCTAAACGAGAGTGCCCTTTTTGGCTTCCTGTCTACAATCCTGTCCACACTGGAGTTGATTGATAGCCCAAGACAACCTGGGAGGCGTGCCTGTTAACACACACAGTCAGGGTTTAGGACATACCTTGGACTAACTTCCATCTCACATGACAATTGCAAGTTCTTGGGAAAATTGAATCTCTCTCTCTCTCTCTCTCTCTCTCTCTCTCTCTCTCTCTCTCTCTCTCTCACTGGAGCACGGTACTTTCAGTGCAGCTGATGTATGAATGTTCCTCCGAAGTATCTTTTTTAAAGTGCTCTCTGAACTCTTAAGACTTTACCTCCTTGCCAAGACAAAGCAGTTTACATAACTGCTTCCTTTTCCAATTCTGAAAGGCAAAACTGGATTTTGCACCGTGAATTTAAACTGTCTCTTATCAGTGAAATCGCAACTTCTGTTCTGCTTGGGGTTTTTTTAACGTCCCGTTTTGTTTGATTATAACCTTAATAAAGAAAAAATTTAAAGTAGCGTAGCCAATGTTTCTATATATTGTATCTAAATATGTTACATACTACAGACACTTTAAAAGACTCTCATTTGTTTATGTACATATGTATAGCCTTTCACTCATAAACATTTTTCCTCACAAGTGAAAATTAACAGCGCTTCCAAAATACTGTCTAGCAAAACTGTTTCCTGTCATGGAAACGAAATGAACCAGAATACTAATCTGTTTCCAAACCATTTCTTGGCACTGAGATTCCCCTCTCAGTGATTCTTGTCAATCCGTTTGTCTAAATCCAGAAGAAAGAGTAAAGGGTTTACTTTATTACCCAATATATTGCCACCCTACATAGATTGTGTATTCAGAACACTGCACATTTAAAATCAAATGCTTTCAGCATTGAGGTCAACTTTCTAGTTATTCTCCCGTTCTTTATTCGGCGCCCATACTTTTCTGCTACAGTCCTGAAGGTGGCCCTTTTAACAACTTTAAACTAGGTCTGATTTTGTATCCTAAAGAATATGCGTAAGAGTTCTTTATTAGAGATTTTAAAATGGAAAAGAAATTTAAAGTGTACGGAGAGAGTGGTCTGCCTCATTTCATCTCCCCATGCATAATACACGATGACTTGCAGACTTCTTTGTCCTCCGGCTCATTTTATAAATTCACCAATAGAGGTCGCCGGTTGCCCAGGATTGAGTTAAGGACTGAATAAACTTGATTGAGCCCATTTACAAAAAGGGGATTGATGAACTTGCTCTAAACTGAATGCACTTTGTTTAGACACTATCTCAGGAAAGCTTTCTGTTACCTTCCGTCACCTCCACATTTTTATAGATGGCGAAGTCTGAAAAGCTTTGGGATCATTTTAGGGTTAGTATCAGGACGATCACAACATTGCTCAAAGATTAGGTCCAAAAGAAGGATTAGATCTTCCTGTTTTCTGTCCCAGCAATAGCACTGCAGGATAGCACAGCAGATCAAATATGTATAAAAGCATTTTCAGCCACAAACAATTTTTATAGTTTACTGGTTTCAAAATTGAAGCAAAAAGGTAAAGGAGACACTGACCAAAATAAATACATAAATACAAAAATAGCAATTCCCTTTCCTTGCCACAAAAACACACATAAATTGTTCTCAATTTATGTGTGGAAGTAACCTGTTCTTCATATTTCTTTATGAACATTTCCATCAACCAGCAATGTAATCCCCACTGTCAGTCTACCCTCACGCCTCAATTACAGAGATTTACACTGTTATTATTTATTTCACTTTTTACACTAGGAAATATTTGCAATGCCACCAAATAAAAGTATTTTAAGAATTTTTTTTAAAAAAACTACCTTTGGTGAAATTAGCTTATATGCCAATTGAATAATAAAATCTAGGCAACTTGAAGGTTCTACATTTGAATAAAAATTAGGAAATGCAAAAATTATGATTCTATTACTAAAGAACCCACCCGCCCACAGGTCAGATTTAGCTCTATTGTGAGTATAGATCCAATGATATGTAGTTGTACCCACTTACACCAGGGCTGAATTTGGCCTAACATATATTAAACTAGCCATTTTAAGGGCATCATTCTGCACTGATATACACCCAGTGCAATTCCATTCCAACAAATTGGATTGTTGGATTAGAATCAGCATAGAATTTGGCTGTAACCAACAATCAATAATACCACCTGTACACATTGAGGCCACCAATCTAGCTTCCATTAAAGTCAGAAGTCTTGCCAACTCACAAAAATTGAGCTGGTTTAGTTAAATCGGTTTAGAAACTAGACCCTCTTAAATCAATCTAAGAGGGTCCGCGCAAGGGAGTTGCACCAATTTTGCTAATTCGGTTTCTAAATCAAATTAAAGTTTATCTGCACTAGAAAGTATAACGCCACGGGAGGACATAGTTTCAATGGTATAAATGTGTTTGTACCATATAGCTTATTTCAGTTTGGGACCAAAATAAGCTATATTGGTATAAGGCACTTATATACTGGTATAACTGTGTCTAAACTGGGGCTTTTAATGGTATAATTATGTAGACAAAAAAATCCCTTCCGTAATTGACATAATCATACTGATAAAACTTTTCAGTGTAGACCAGTTCTTAATTAAATTGGTGCAATATTGGTGTGTGGACAAGGCCAAAGGCAAAACATGCAACATGGCAAGGTTAATAAATAGGGTCGTACTAAATTCACGGCCATGAAAAGCTCATCACAGACTGTGAAATCTGGTACACTCCATGAAATCTGGTATTTTGTGTAGTTTTATCCTATAGCAGCATTTCTTAAATGGGATCTTGACCCAAAAAGGGGTCTCAAGGCTATTGTAGAGGGGTTGCAGTATTGCCATGATTACTTCTGCGCTGCCTTCAGAGCTGGACGGCTGGAGAGTGGAGGCTGCTGGCCGGACACCCAGCTCTGAAGGCAGAGCCACCACCGGCAGCAATGCAGAAGTAAGGGTGGCATGGTATGGTATTGCCACCTTTACTTCTATACTGCCACTGGCAGCTGCACTGCATTCAGAGCTGGGCAGCTGGAGAGCTGGATGACAATACCGTGATCCCCCTACAATAGCCTTGCAACCCCCTTTGGGGTTTGAACCCCTGTTTGAGAAACTCTGCTATCGGGAAAAGTACACAAAAAGACCAGATTTCACAGGGGAGACCAGAATTCACAATCCCTGATGCATTTTTCACGGCCGTGAATTTGGTAGGGCTCTAGCTATGACCGTGAAATTTATGAAAATGGACCATGAATTTGGTAGGGCCATGTTTATAAAACTTTATAAAATCCTGAACTATTAAATTGCCATTCCCATTCCTTTGTTTACATTTGTAACCTTATTGCATTAATATAACTTTTGCATTTAATTTCCTTTGTTTGATTGTTTTTATTTTCAGAGACAGAAAGAAAAAAGGGGGAAGAGAGGGAATGAGAGAAAACAACACAAGCTATAGTACTTCACAGTTGCACAGACCTACATTGAGCCTTTAGACGCAGCCCTTAATCAGAAAGGTGGGGATGCACAGCTGCACCACCCAGGAGGAGCACCAGGCAGGAATTGTGCCTGAGAGAATCTCATTTTCTTCTTTACTTTCCACCTGCTTGCTCTGGGAGGGCTAAGTCCTTTATTGCAGCCCTAAAAAGATGCATTTTATTTCGTCCCTTGCACCCAGCCACCTCTGCTAACCGGTGTCCTGGGTGAACCCACTCATTTCACCTCTTCCCCACCCACTTTCTTGCTGGTTGAAATGGTGCCAGGGACTGCATTCTGCATGGGAATTGAAGCCTTGATTTAGGTAGCTCTCATGTGGCTGTACAAGGAAGCATCAGTTACTTCTTCTCATTCTATTGTACTGTCACAATAGGGCTAATGACAACCTAGACCACTGTTTTTTGTGTAGTTCCAGTGTACTGTAACTAACTATGCCACATAAAATTTAATTTAAAAAAAGGTTATTGTGCGTGCATAAAGCCATTTTTAAATCACATAAAACTTTGCAATTACTCTTTTCCAGATCTATACGGCAACTCTTCTTCATTGAAATCGACCCTCCTGTAACATTTATAGTATTAAAATTCAGTCATTCTTGAGCTGAGCACAAAAACCCAAATATTAAAAAATGTCCACTCTTAGGGTGCTTCTGGTTTCGAGTTCCCAAACTTTAGAGACCTGGGGTGAAATCTGGGCCTGCATTGAGGTCAATGGCAGTTTCACTGTTGACTTCAGTGGAGGCAAAGGCTTGCACTTGTAGGGTCTTATTTTTCAAAAAATAATGAGTGCCCACCACTCCAAATGAAGTCAATGGGAGCTGTAGGTACTCTGAACCTCAGAAAATCAGGCATTCAAAATTTCAAGTTAGGTACCAAAAATTAATGGGCACTTTTGAAAATTTTGGCAAAATGTCTTAAGTTTTAATTTACATGATTCCTGGTAGGTAACTGGCTGACAGAAGTGAGGCCT
The DNA here is from genome assembly GCF_965140295.1 of Lepidochelys olivacea. Taxonomy (NCBI): domain Eukaryota; kingdom Metazoa; phylum Chordata; order Testudines; family Cheloniidae; genus Lepidochelys; species Lepidochelys olivacea. Next base: position 171,074,977 of record NC_140412.1, on the reverse strand, counting down.
AAAACTCAACTCAATGGCATTTCTCTGTCTGTCTATAGCAAATTTAGGTTTACTGGCAATTACCTTTAAAATTGCTAGAGGATCAGGGATAGAGAGCTCCCACCACCTGCCAGCTCGGCCTACATAAGCAACAAAGTGCACTACCTGCTAGTTCTTAGTTACTACTTTTGTGAAGGCTCCAAAATATGCCAGATGCCTTACAAATGCAAGTAAAAAAATGTTCCTGCTCTGGAGATCATATAATCTAAATTCAACATAACGCCACAAACGAGGGTCGTGCTTGTTAATAGACAAAAAAGTTGGAAGAATGGGGGGGGGAAATAACAAAGGCAGGATGTGTGTTTGTGAAGAATGCTTATCTAGACAAAGGGTGTGATCTGCAAACATCTACAGATATGCATAAAGTTCTTCATGTGAGTAATCCATTGAAGTGTAACTTTATTCACAGGCATTGGTTTATAGAATTGGGCCCTACTTTGGCAACAAAGGCTGATATGAATGAAACATACATCAGCAGTATTGCAGGACAATCTTTCCAGTTTCTGTTTACTAAGCGATCCTTCCAGTTACTGCAATCAAAATAGGGAGACTAGCTCATGGATACTCCTAATCAAAGAACTGAAGTAGTAACACTGTTCAACCTCCACATTCCTGAGTGGATTGTGCCTACCTCAGACACTTGAAGGAAGCTGTCTCTTTTATGCTTTCACAATACTTGTATAGTTTTTCATGTCCATAAAGTCTTACTGAACAGAACTGAAAGAGATTGTGAGGTGGGGGGAGGGGGAGGGGGAGGGGAAGCTAACTCTCAAGACTTTTCAGTAGGAGCAGCAAAGATTGCTTTTTGGCTAGAAATCTCCCATATCCATTCCACCACCAGCAATCTGGCTATTGTGTAATATTCAGAGATGCAGGTGTCAAAAGAAATAACAACAGGAGAAATGCTGCTGTGGGTGCCTTGAGAGTGCATAGATGTGCTCAGAGCTACATTTACTGACACGCATGAACTTCTGTTCATGAATAGCAGGAGAAAGGATCAGATTCTGCTTTTATATCTCAAAGGGAGGGGAGGTAGAAAGACAGTTGAATCCAGGTTGCCAAAAAAAAGAAAGACATTCCAGTTAGTACAACGGAAGTAAGGAGCACTGACACTCTCCAGAAATGCAGCTTACTGTCCTTGGACACATTTACTTTTAGAACATTCTGCAAATTGCCAGGTCATGGAAAGTTCGTGTGTGTGTGTGTGTATATGTGTACACAAACCCAAAGATGTATGAAGGATATCTATACACACTGATGTACAAAGTATTTATCAGCATGAGTGTGAAATTATAGCATTCTTCTATTATACCACTCCCCCAGCCCATGATAGATTCAATATATAGCACATATATTTACAGAAAAAAAAGGTTTTTAAATGTTTTAGAGGTTTTTAAAAAAAATAATTGGTATTTTTTCACCTCTCTTCAAAGTCAGGTGCTTTAGTTACCATGAGTTCAACTGAGTCACAAAAGCCTCTTAAAACCCCTCTAGAAATATGTCTATACAAAAATTTCAGTTTTAAAGTCTATTATCACAGACTAATCCAGCGCTAAAAGTATGTAGTAAGAGTGCACCCCAGTGAGCAGCTGGGAATTTCTCCTTTCCAAAGGTATAACATTTTCATTTTTATATTTGCAGGGTCATGTGATAAAGTAATTTAAAACTGTAACATTTTATAATTTTAGAAAACTTGTTACTCGCCCAGAACTGGCTATTATTTATCTTCTTTTATTGGACCAACTTCTGTTGGGGAAAAGACATGCTTTTGAACTCTATGTAGCTCAAAAGCTTGTCCTTTCCCCAACAGAAATTGAGATATGACCTCATCCACCTTGTCTCTCTTATATCCTGGGAGCAACACGACTACAACAACACTGTAGATGACATATTACATATCTTAGACTTCTGGATGGTATAATTTTGAAGAAAATTGTACATTTGGAGTGAAAAGAAGGAAACATTTCTGGGGCAATTTGCAGAGAGGGATGATATCTAGATATAGATTTATACACAGCATTCTGAATTTTGTAAGAGTTTTAAATTGTTTAAATTATAGTTCCTTCACTCTCATTCCTCTCCATTTTTATATATTAGCAATAATTTCTTTCCTTTAAGATCAACACAAAATGTGTTTAAGTTATCCTAAGCACTTAAGCCCTGATCCTCAAAGATACGTAGGCACCTTAGATCTTATGGTGATAGATGCTTTAGCAATGTGGAAAGGCAAAGAAATAGATGGAAAGATGGTAAAGGTAGATGGATGGATGGATCAAAAGACAGAGACATACCCAATAAAATGTTACTTGAAAACTAATGCCTAGGAGCTGGCTAGAAGCATTACTCCATAGTAACACTTATTTTCAAATAACAAAGTTATGTTTAGGGGTTTACAACCTGAACACATAATTTCCACTAACCAGGGTGGATGGAATTAAATCAAAGCAATTTAAAATACCAATTTTAATCATGATTAAAATAATCAAGTAGGAAATCTTGCTTTAAATAATCAATTTTAATTGTGTTTTGCATTTGTACTTTTTAGATGTTTTCCTAAAGAAAGGCTGTCATAACAATAAAGGGAAGGGTAACCACCTTTCTGTATACAGAACTATAAAATCCCTCCTGGCCAGAGGCAAAACCCTTTCACCTATAAAGGGTTAAGAACCTAAGATAACCTCGCTGGAACCTGACCAAAATGACCAATGAGGAGACAAGATACTTTCAAAGCTGGGGTGGTGTGGGGGGGAAGGGTCTGTGTCTGTGTGATGCTTTTGCTGGGAACAGATCAGGAACGCTTTTCATAACTCCTCAGAACTTCTTTTAAGTTAGTAAGTAATCTAGCTAGAAATGCGTTAGATTTCCTTTTGTTAAATGGCTGGTAAAATAGGTTGTGCTGAATGGAATGTATATTCCTGTTTTTGTGTCTTTTTGTAACTTAAGGTTTTGCCTAGAGGGATTCTCTATGTTTTGAATCTGATTACCCTGTAAGGTATTTACCATCCTGATTTTACAGAGGTGATTCGTTTACTTTTTCTTTAATTAAAATTCTTCTTTTAAGAACCTGATTGCTTTTTCATTGTTCTTAAGATTCAAGGGTTTGGGTCTGTGTTCACCTATGTAAATTGGTGAGGATTTTTATCAAGCCTTCCCCAGGAAAGGGGGTGTAGAGCTTGGGGGGATATTTTGGGGGGAAGACATCTCCAAGTGGGCTCTTTCCCTGGTCTTTAACACGCTTGGTGATGGCAGCATAGGGTTCAAGGACAAGGCAAAGTTTGTACCTTGAGGAAGTGTTTAACCTAAGCTGGTAAGAATAAGCTTAGGGGGTCTTTCATGCAGGTCCCCACATCTGTACCCTAGAGTTCAGAGTGGGGAAGGAACCTTGACAAAGGCTGATTCTCATTATTTGATAACCATTAAACCATATTGATTTGCAATGAAATATAGCTTTTAAACTAAAAGTGGTGCTGCTTTTTGCAAATCAAGAGGATACACTATATCTATACACATTTATTTAAATAATCATATAGCTTAAATAATATTTATTCAGCTTCTTAATTTGTACATTTTTATTATGTTAGAAAATGGCGAATGATGCATTTTTTATTTACTAGCTAATGATACATTTTTTACTTGTGATTTGTGTCAAGCTTTGTTTGGATGGAAATTCAAATTTAATTAAAAGTGCATACAAACGGCATTTTTTAAAATTAAATACAATTCCTTAAACATGCTAAATACATAATAAAACATGCATTTAAAACGGTTTCATTAAGCAGAAGAAGTATTCTCTGTAGTTAGTAAATTAAATTGATTGTTTCCAGGCCTTCAAGATTTTAGAACTAGTAGATCTCATCCCCTCAAACCTAGTTTTTATTTATAGCATGGAAAAGGAACACTATATTTCCTGCTTTTTCTACTCCTGGTCAGTTTCTTAACTTGAATGAACTAGTCATTGACTTGAATAAATGGAAATGAAGACGATATTCTCTCTGAACCTGCAGAAGAGGCTTCTGCTGTCAAAAGCTGGTTTAGCACTTCAACAAACTCTGGTTTCAGATGTTTGGCCAGTGACTTTCACTGGTTCAGTAATTGGACTTTCTTTAAAACTTGGCAGCAAACATGTACAGCTTAATACTATTTTTGGATTTAATGTAATTATTTTAATAGATTATAATAAATTTAAGCCTTAACATAGGTTGTCAATTTCAACTTTAATTTTCAATAGTTTTTTTTAAATAAACTTATATTTCCTTTAAATTAAAAAAAATCAAATTGAAATGAATACATCTGATTTATTTTTTTAAAAAATCATAGATTACTATCCATCCTGCCACTTACATATTGGTAATACAGCATATCAACCAAAGGTCAATTTTAGGTGAAAAATAATACTAAATATAATTTGAACAGATACTTTAAAATGACTCTATATCAAAATAAATTGGAAATCATAAAGCAGGGCTGGGGGTGGGGGAAGGGAAGAAATAACATAACCATCAATTAAAGATTTTGTTTCAAAGTCTTTCTGCCATTTAGCATGCAGAAAAAGTTGTTGCTAAAATAATCTTCTTGGCCTATCGTTGTGACTATGTCATCCCCTCTTTGAGTTCATGGGAGCCCTCCTCTTCATTGAATGTGCATTACATGTGAAAATAATTATTTTCAGTTATGGATATATATAAAATAAATATAAATAAAAATGGCTTGATTGACTGTATTCACATGAAAGATTCACTTAATTTGTTGTCTTTGTTGACTACACAGATAGGTAATAATTACAATGGACATTTCACCCTTTCCATCCAAATCACTTGTACCAAAAGCAAAACAGGACTCAAGCTTCTTCTTTGTTAGAAACAATAAATATCTCAAAAAGGATGTAGTATATGTAGGTGCCAAAAGGTCAGCACAATGCACTGAACACTGCTTTGAATCAGTCTGATCCCAAACCCAATAGGAGTCTGATTTCAAAGTCAACTGAAGTCTTTGCATGGACTTTAGTGGGCTGTAGATCAGTCTCTTTGGTTTGAGCAAATCTAAGTGCATGGATTTGGCAGTGGGAGTTTGGGGGATTGCAGGACTAGGTCTTAAATTTGACACACAAGCTACAGATTGACAGGAGGACTGTTTCAGGAAATCAGCACAAAATATTTTTTCTAAAAAGTGCAGCCACATGTTCCAGCATTAGAAGACATACCTAGAAGGAGAAAAACAGAAACACTTGTGAACTATTGGATAGCGCATGTTTGCTATTCATGCTGTCTAGTGCTTCTTGCTGTTATCCTGTTTCTTAAAAAAAAAAAAAAAATTAGCCAGCAAATTCTTATGATATTTTAAAACAAATTGTAAATAAACTGATTCCAAATCTCAGCATAGTTTTCTTTGCACAAAATGTAACCTATTTATGCAATTCAATGGAGTGTTGTACATCTCAGCTTTTGGATATATGCCACAAACAGTTGTTAGGAGACTTTGGAAAGTTAAAGCACAATACATAAACAAACATTGTGATCCTTCAGTGTACAGTAGAAAACCAGCAGTTTCCCAGAAACATTGATGTCATAAATGAAGCAAGAAATCTATTTTTAATACATGAGTACAATCTGTGCAGAAGGGGCCAAATCAAATCCTGCTCCCACTGATGTCAATGACAAAACTCCCATTGACCAGGGTTTGGCTTTGTATTTTATAGCGTCATGTGATAATACATAACAATACAATAAGTCCAACACTGGTCCCTTTGGAAATGAGAAATTTACTATTGACTTCAATGGAAACAGCACTGGGACCACACACTGGTATTATAAAAGGACAATCTGTTACATAAATAATAAATAGAAGCAATTTTGAAAATATGGGTTCTGTAGAATCACTTATAGAAAATTTTTGAAGAGCAGCCTGTACGGATGGAAAGTGCGAAGCAGCTTAGTTATTAGTGGGATCTGCATAAAAAAAAATCTAGCCCAGTATCCTGTCTTCCAACAGTGGCAATGCCAGGTGCCTCAGAGCGAATGAACAGAACAGGTAATCACCAAGTGATCCATCCCTGTCACCCATTCCCAGTTTCTGGCAAAGGGAGGCCAGGGACACCAGCCCTGCCCATCCTGGCTAAGAGCCACTGATGCACCTATCCTCCATGAATGTATCTAGTTCTTTTTGAACACTGTTATAGTCTTGGCCTTCACAAAATCCTCTGGCAAGGAGTTCCACAGGTTGACTATGCGTTGTGTGAAAAATACTTCCTTTTGTTTGTTTTAAACCTGCTGCCTTTCCATTTCATTTGGTGACCCCTAGTTCATGTGTTATGAGAAGGAGTAAATAAAACTTCCTTATTTACTTTCTCCACAGCAGTCATGATTTTATAGACCTCTATCATATTCCCCCTTAGTTGTCTCTTTTCCAAGCTGAAAAGTCTCAGTCTTATTAATCTCTCCTCATATGGAAGCCGTTCCATACCCCTAATAATTTTTGTTGCCCTTTTCTGAACCTTTTCCAATTCCAATACATCTTTTTTGAGATGGGGTGACCAAATCTGCACACAGTATTCAAGATGTGGGTATAACATGGATTTATATAGAGGCAATATGATATTTTCTGTCTTATTATCTATCCCTTTCTTAATGATTCCCAACATTCTGCTTGCTTTTTTGACTGCCACTGCACATTAAGTGGATGTTTTCAGAGACCTATCCACAATGACTCCAAGATCTCTTTCCTGAGTGGTAACAGCTACTTTAGACCCCATCATTTTATATGTATAGTTGGGATAATGTTTTCCAGTGTGCACTACTTTGCATTTATCAACATTGAATTTCATCTGCCATTTTGTTGCCCAGTCATCCCGTTTTGTGAGATCCTTTTGTAGCACTTCGCAGTCTTCTTGGAACTTAACTATCTTGAGTAGTTTTGTATCATCTGAAAATTTTGCCACCTCACTGCTTACCCCTTTTTCCAGATCATTTATGAATATGTTGAATAGGAGTGATCCCAGTACAGACCCCTGAAGGACAACACTATATACCTCCATTCTGAAAACTGACCATTTATTCTTACCCTTTGTTTCCTATTTTAACCAGTTATCAATTTATGAAAGGACCTTCCCTCTTATCCCATGACAGCTTACTTTGCTTAAGAGCCTTTGGTGAGGGACCTTGTCAAAGGCTTTTTGAAAATCTAAATCTATGTCCACTGGATCCCCCTTGTCCACATGCTTGTTGACCCCCTCAAATAATTCTAGTAGATTGGTGAGGCATGATTTCCCTTTACAAAAACCATGTTGTCTTTTCCCCAACAAATTATGTTAATCTATGTGTTTGACAATTTTGTTCTTTACTGTAGTTTCAACCAGTTTGTCCGGTACTGAAGTCAGGCCTGTAATTGCCAGGATCACCTCTGGACCCCTTTTTAAAAATTGGCGTCACAGTAGCTATCCTTGGCAGTCATTTGGTACAGAAGCTGATTTAAATTATAGGTTACAAACTACAGTTAGTAGTTCTGCAATTTCATATTTGAATTCCTTCAGAACTCGTAGGTGAATACCATCTGGTCTTGGTGACTTATTCCTGTTTAGTTTATCAATTTGTTCCAAAACCTCCTCTAATGACACCATTAACTTCAAATGCTAGTACATTCAGTATTAAGTGTTAGTAGGATTCACTGCTAAGTAAGAGCATTGTTTCAGTGCTCTTTCTCATACTGAATAGCACCATACTCTGCATATAGTCTTGTTGAACCAGTGGGACTACTTGTGGAGTCATATGCTATTCAGTGTAATAGTGGCAGAATCTGGTACTAAGAAAGCAATGCTAAGAGAGTCAAACTGAGTCTAAGCTGGTGTGACACAGAGAGAGAGAGAGAGAGAGAGAGAGAGAGAGAGGGTCAGAAGAAAGTCTAAGTTACATAAACTTTATACTCCCTCTAGACTAAGACTTAGACACATTCACCTCTGAATTTGGCCCATTATGTCCCAAATGACTGAAAGAAAGGAATCAGCAAAATGTACCCTTTTTAAAAAAAGGAAATTATTTAGTAATTCCCAAGTAGATGTAAACAAAAATTGAAAATAGTCATTAACAAAACTGAATGGCTACTATAATAATCCAACCCAAAGGTCCATCTTCCCACACTCCAAAACCATCTTTTGAGAGAAAAATATGTATAATAGCCACTAGATTTTTCAAACCACTGCACAGTCCGACAGTTCAAAAATCTGGAAATTATTACACATATAAACAAAAAGCCCTTTGGGATGTTAAAAATATTTTAAAAAGTGAAGAACCATTTCAACTAAGTCATCTGCTATCCTATGTTGTGGGATCGGCAACATGTGGCAATAACAGAAGACATAAAAACAAATTCTTAGAAGAAATCTACATTTGGAATTAATTTGTTATACTCTGATTTTTGCATTTGCATAAGCAACAGAACCATGATTTTCAACAATACATTAAAATATGCTAGTAGTAATAAAATGAATGTGATATTTTATGCCTTTTGAAGATACTATTATTTCCATATTGTGCAATACCCTTCATAGTATTACACAATAACATTGCTTGTCATGGTAACTGTTCAGACTTAAATTTATTGTCTAAATAACATACAATGGTAATATTTTATTAATAAAGCACTGATCCTGAAGTTGCAGTGTATGCAATTTCCATTGTCTTCCATAGGAAGTGTATATAAGAGTTACAGGATCAAATTCTTGGTAAATGGGTGTCAGGTTAACCATTTTTATATTATTTAACTCTATTGTTGTAAGAGGGATGAAGAAGATACAAAGACCATCATTTGAAAGTATCACTTGATATTCAGGGGGTTGGGCAAAACCCCTGAACCCAGGGAAACAGCCATCCTTTATTCAGGATAGATAATTCTCTCCTATGTCAGCCTGTAGTGCTTTTAGGCATGAGGGAAACTGATTTTCGGCACGTGGGAGGCTGGATTTTACTTGGTCAGCTCAAGGTGAAAGAACTTGCCATAACTGTAGCTGTTTAGTCTCCTGATATTGTAACGGTGACATAGTTTTTCGTATAATACCGTAACCCTCTGCCAGGTGGAGCCAGAAGCAACCAGGGCAGGGTTCAGTATCTAGGGGTTCCTTTTCAACATCACAACACAGAACTGGTTCGAGCCCCCAGCCATTAACCTGGGAAAATTGCACACCACCCTGAGCACCTCTGAGAGGCAATACTTTCCCACTCGCAAGTGCAGAGTTTGAGTGTAGAAAATAAACTTTTAATGAAAGGAGGGAAGTCACCTGACATTAATTAAGGAAAATGCCACAAGCAGGATTCATAATCATAAAACTGTGAGCAGGACACCCATCCCAGAGTGCACGGGGCAGTGCCTGCTGCCTCATGTTCTTGAGTTCTACAACCAACAGTTCCTTTTCTGTGCCCCTCTCTGCTCCCTCACCATACCCCACTCACAGTGGTTGTCCTTGGCCAGTGAAGACCCAGGTGCATCTGTGTGAGTTCACCTTGCACCCGGGGAAGAAGGCACCTTGCTTGTGCTTGCTCTGGCTGGCTGTCCCGCCAGCTGCTGTTCCTCATCACTGGGCTGCCCCACCAGCCTCTTGTTGCCTTGCCAGCCGCTAATTCTGCTTACCGCCTTGCCAGCCACACCTTCGCCAGCTGACTGTCGTCTCCTTCTGCTGCTACCTGCCTCTCTGCTGTGACCTCTACACATCAGTCTCTTAGTGATTTTCAGCTCTTTGCAGGCTGGGCAGAAACACTGCTCCATTTCAAGTGATTTTAGCTCTCGTTTGAGCACTTTAAAATAACAAAAGGCTCCTAATGAAGCCTATTTAGCTCTTTCTTTGAACAATGGGGGGGGAAAAGGTTAAGCCAGACTGGGGACCCTTAGAGAGAATCCACACCTCCTGACTAGGACACCTGTTCCCACCCCTCTTACTTTCATAGGGCTCTGGTATTCAAGCCCCTGGCCTTACGAGGTTCTTTCAGCTGAGGGTGACTCCCTCATTTGGAACAGGTTATGCACAGTTCGGCTCCCCTTTATTCATACAATAATGATAACAACATTGGTAACAACATTTCACTACCCCTGCATTCAGTACTGAAGTGATTTGTAACCCAACACCAGCCAAAGTTGATTACTTTGAGAAACACCGCTCTATCTGCTGGATATCTAAGCAGAGTAACGTGTTCATGTAAATACAGTTTGCTCCTGAAGTCTCTCCCCCTCCCAGCTAGCTGTCAGGGGAGCATTCATTCAGACCCTGCTTACAATACCAATAGGCAACTGTAAACTCATGCAAAGTATAAGCAAAACACTAACTAGTATGAAGCTAAAAGTTACAGAAGTTTGATTTGAAAATTTATGCAAAGATTATCTGATATTCTTTGGTCTAGAAATCAGGATAGAAATCTCACAAGTACAAGTATTGCCACAAAATTATCCAGTTTTGATTTTTGTTTTTTTTAGTATTTCTGCTTTCAGTCCTGGAAAAACAGAAGAGTAAAGACCCAGTTCTCCAAACACTCACTCATTTGTGTGATCCTTATTCATTGTCCTTATATGCTTATTTTCTCACGTGAATAAGAGCTTTCAGGTTTGGGCCCTAATATTGCAAGTACTGTCATGCCCAAGTATTTAAAAATCATGAGTCAGGCCCAAAAATCAACACTGGCTTAAAAATAATGAGATTTTAAAAAACTGTAAATGTGGGTGTTCTTTACATTTGTCTTCTGCTTTCTGAGCTTTTTACGTTGCACTTCAGTTGCATTTTCAAGCTTTTCCCCAAAGTTTAACAGCTAGAAACTTTTCTTTAATAAAAGTTCAAATTTTCACCTAATCAAATGCGTCTAGGAGCTGGGGCTTTAAGAAACCAATTATCTCAAAAAGAAAAGGAGTACTTGTGGCACCTTAGAGACTAACCAATTTATTTCATGCAGTTGGTAGATTTCCACTCCATACGGCTAAATGCAGTGCCTTGCATAATGACAGGTTTCAGAGTAACAGCCGTGTTAGTCTGTATTCGCAAAAAGAAAAGGAGTACTTGTGGCACCTTAGAGACTAACCAAAAGAAAAGGAGTACTTGTGGCACCTTAGAGACTAACCAATTGGTTAAATTGGTTAGTCTCTAAGGTGCCACAAGTACTCCTTTTCTTTTTGCGAATACAGACTAACATGGCTGTTACTCTGAAACCTGTCATTATGCAAGGCACTGCATTTAGCCGTATGGAGTGGAAATCTACCAACTGCATGAAATAAATTGGTTAGTCTCTAAGGTGCCACAAGTACTCCTTTTCTTTTTGCGAATACAGACTAACACGGCTGTTACTCTGAAACCTGTCAATTATCTCAAGACTTCTAATAAAATTGCGAGAGTTGGCAACTGCACAGAAGTATCAGTTGAACCTTCTGAAAAGAAAAAAAAGGTGCAGTGTGTGCAGATGAAGATTACTTTTTATTTTTTTCAAACTGAGATCCATACAAATAACAGACTGGAGGCCACATCCAACATCAGTTGAATCAATGGAAAGATACTTCAGTATCCCTCTATTTTATCCTGCATGCTTGTTACCCCTTTTCACCCAAACAATTAACTAATATTCAGAGTCTTATGGGTTATTTCTGTTAGAAGGAGAAACTGATGATGGAGTCAGGCATTTTTTTTTTCATATTTCAGTCTAGTGAAATGAAGATGCAAGTTCTCTTTCATGTGCTTTGGATCTGGCAGTGATTGTTTGTTATGTTTTGGACATCACTGCATTATGTCAACTCAGAAGAGGTACTAATGATAGGATTTATTATAGAGAACCTTAGACTTCTAAATCCATAGAATATAGATGAGGTAGAATATTTCAATCTGTAGTTACTTAAATTCTTTCTGAGACGATGCGAGACAAATAGGAAACTGGGAAAGGACAACATTCATTTCTTTATCCAGGTACCCATGTATCCACTTTAAAAGGATATAAGTGTCATCTGTCAGACAAATGGGTCTATTGATTATTATGGTTAATACCTTAGATTATCTAGAGTTAAAGACATCTGACACTTGGTTTGTATAGTCTCATGTACAGTAAAAGCTTTTTTATCTGGCATGTTTGGGGATTGGGGGGTGCCAATAAGTGAAAAATTCTGGTTAACTAAGAGGGAGGGAGTTTGGGTGTGGGAGGGGGCTCGGGGCAGGGAGTTGGGAAGCAGAAAGGTTTTTGGGGTGCTAGATTCAGGCGGCGCTCACCTCGGGGGACTCCCCGCAAGTGGTGACCTGTCCTTGCTGCTCCTAGGTGGAGGCACGGCTAGGCTGTTCTGCGTGCTGCCCCCACTGCGCCCCAAGCACTGGCTCTGGGAACTACAGCCAATGGGAGCTCTGGGGGCTGCACCTGAGGGAGGAAGCAGTGCGCTGAGCTACCTAACCGCGCCTCCGCCTAGGAGCAGCAGGGACATGTCGCTGCTTCCAGGTAGCCACGCAGAGCCAGTAGGGAGCCTGCTGGCCCCACACCAACCGGACTATAAATCAGACTTTCTATGAAGATTAGAAATCCTGGGTTATAGAGCTTGCTGGTTGGTACAGGGCCCAATAACACAGCTTTCACTGTATATGAATGTATTTGCTTTATTATAAATATTATTTCTGCTTATTTTCATATATATCTGCTATGGATTTGAAGGTTAGCATAAAATAATGTATAATCAAATTATAGCTTTTCATTCCCCCTAGTTTTGTGATTATAGTTACAATAGATTGTAATGGGATTATATTACTACCAATAAATAATAGTGATAACAGTAATACTCAAAGCCCCCACTTAGAATCAGAGCCCCACTGTGCAGAGAGCTATACAAAAATAAAATAAAAGGGAAAACAACAGAGAAAACGGATGACAAACAGGAGAGTTTGAGAGACAGGTAATCTAACAGGGATCCACCTTCAACAACATGCTACATTTTTATAATCTGACAAAGGGCGAATGGATTGACCATTTATTTGTCCCAGGAAATTTATATGCAAACTGAGGCCCTCAGCCTGTAAACACATAATGGAAAACTACCACTAACTGGCAACCTAGTTGGCAGTTCACCGCAGGGAACAAATACTGAGTGGATATGGAAAGTAAAACACTCTCTCACACAACGCACAGTCAACCTGTGGAATTTGTTGCCAGAGGATGTTGTGAATGCAAAAACTATAACTGGGTTCAAAAATGAATTAGATTCACGGAGGTCCATCACAGGCTATTAGCCAAAATGATCAAGGATGCCACCCCATACTCTGGGCGTCCCTAGCCTCTGACTGCCAGAAGCTGAGAGTGGATGACAGGGGATGGATCACTTGATAATTATCTTGTTGTGTTCATTCCCTCTGAAGCACTTGGCATTGGCCAAGTTTGGAGGGCAGGACACTGGGCTAAATGGACCATTGGTCTGACCCAGTATGTATTAGAGTTAGTAGTATTACCCCAGTAGTATTACCCCTAGTGACCTCTCCAAATCAGATTTGAGGCAAATTAGTGGAGCAGAGCTGTTGCTTTACCTGTACTTACCAATTGCCTTACCCTCTACTCAGGGGTGCTGGAACAATTTGTATAATGGGGGTGCTGACAGCCATGAAACAAACTGTAAACCCTGTATATAATGGAAACCACTTCAAACCGGGGGTATGGTAGCACCCCCAGCACCAATGCCTTTACTTATTCTATGGAGGGAGGATTCCAACCTCCATAATTGTCTTCCATTATCACTAAAATTCAAGATTCTGTGGCCCTTCTCTTACCTCAAGGGGCAGACCCATTCATTGCTCTGGTGAGCTGCACCCACAACTCCAAGATTTAAATAGGCCTCCAAAAATAACCTGTATCTGTATTCAGCCCTTCATTTTATCAGCTTCAAAAAATGTGTGAATAGTCAATTTATTTTAAGTGAAGCCTAGTTGACTCTTTTTAAAGGAGAGGTCCTATTCAGATTAAAAGGGGAAATCTAGCTCCTGGCACTCAGGCCATGGAGGATTTCCTACCAGCGGCATGTTGAGGTGGCAAGATTCCAGGGGGAACACAGTGTACTTAGTCCTCACATACAGCACAAAGCTCAGTTCCTTGGGGACCTTTGTACGCCAATACAGGAGGGAACAGGGTGACAGGATAACTGCTTCCTGAATCTTCCCATCCTCCCCCTCCTAGAGACGGCCCATATTGCAGCTACAGAGTCACACTGTGTCCACAGCCTCAGGACTTCAGTAGTAATGGCCCTGAAATGACTCCCAGAGTGCCCTGAGCGGGAGAACAGTACACCTTTCTGGACTCAACTGTGTGCCGATCCCCAGAATTTGAGCCTAATTGAATTTCCCACAGGATTATGTAGAGGGCATTTCAGGCTGTTTCACCCATTTGTAATAAAACCCATCTTTTGTAATGTGCCTGAAGAATAACTGTAAATTGAGAGTAAGAAAAAACAGAGGGATTAAATGCTTGGGTAACACAGAAATATGATATGAAACTGAAAACAGAGAAAACATTTTATAAAAGCAGCCAGAAGCCTTCACTTTTTCAGTCCCAGACAACATTGACCTAGGGCTGAAACACTTTATCAGTTAGGAAAGGTTTGATGTTCCATTTGAAAAATCTAATGCGTTTAGATATTTTGTTTAAACTAAGCATGTCAAAACCAATACTCTTTCAGCTATGCAAAAATCCAGCAAACTAGAGGAGTTTACTGTATAATGCTAATAAATTATTTGCAGGGCTAGCGACAGAAGCAAAGCAGCACGGACGTGTTGCTCAGAGAAACCTGCTTCTCCTTTCACAACCCTCCCCTCGGGTGCGAAGTGTTATTAGGATGGGGCTCTGTAAAAATAATCAGACAGAATAACAACACGGTCATGGTGTGTTTCCTGTCTTTGTGCGGCTACATGCTCCGTTCACTGCCCAGGCGATGTATTCCTGCCCGAGGCAGAGGTATCACGAGAGAAGCCTGTGTAATCAAAAGCTTTTTGCCAGTCCCTTTACATTTCGGCACGTAACGAGCACGAGGATCTGCAGCGAGCTACCACCTAGCAGCCGGGCTGGAAGGCGACCCCGGGGCGCGCCAAAGGCAGCCCGCACGTTCCGCACATCCCCAGCGAGGCGGCCAGCGGACAATGGCGGGAACCCGGCCGGGCTGCAGGTAGGCAGCGGCCCGGAGGGCGGGGCGGCGGGACCGGAGAGTGCGGGACGTGCCGCCGCCGCCGCCCCCTGCGGCGCTCGCAAAACCTACTGAGGCCCGGGAAGCCGAACAAAGAGCGCGGCGTTTGCCCTTTGTGTCCCCCAGGAGGCAGCTGGAAGCAGCATGATTCACCCGGGTCAGCCGGGGGTGAGGCTGCCCTCTTCCCCGTGGCCTCCTCCTCCTCCTCCTCCTCCCCCCGGCCCGGCCCCGGCCCCGCGGGGCGCTGCACAGCAGCACGTTCCCCCGCCGCCCGGCCCCCGCGCTTCCGTCCAGCGCCGGCTCCCAGCCGCTGTCGGAGGAAGAATGTGTCACCCGGCGGCCTCTGACGCCAGCCCGTGTCCTGCCGGCCGCCGCCGCTGACGCAGAGCCCGACACACAACATCCACCTGGCCTCGGCCACCGCCTCCCTCGCTGCCGGGCGGGTGCCTGGCCCTCAGCGCATAATCCGAGGGCGGGGGAGCAGCAGCAGCGCGGAGGGGATCGGGCCCCCCCCCCCCCCGATCCTGCAGCTCGCCCCCTTGGGGAGAGTCACTGGCCCCAGCGGTGGTGGGAGTGCGGAGCAAAGGGGGGCAATTGCACCAGGGGCCCTAAAATCAGCCCCCCACCCCCATCCAAAAAACGCCTGTAACCTCGGTGTAAATCAGTGAGTCTCGGACTTGTTGTCGCGGTGACCCCTTTCACACAGCAAGCCTCTGAGTGCGGCCCCCCTCCCCTGAAAATTAAAAACCCCCTTTTTTATACATTTAGCTCCATTATACATGCTGGATGCAAAGCGGGGTTTGGGAGGGAGGCTGACAGCTCGCGCCCCCCATTTAATAACCTCCCTACCCTCTGAGGGGGTCCCAACCCCCAGTTTGAGATCCCCTGGTGTAAATAAAGTGAAATGGGAGAGGGTTGGCTCCAGTAAACATGGCTGCAGATTGCTCTGGCTGGGCCCATAACCTATACACCTAACTAACAAGAACACAGTACACCAGCCAGCTGCCCCAAACAATCATAAGGGATCATTAATGACTCCAGCTACTCCCAACTAGTTAGCAGTTCATTGTGAAGCACAATGGGCTAGATTCTGCACTGCGTAAATCTCGTGTAAATCTGAAGTGATTTGGGGTTACTTAGGTTTTATACTGGTGTTAGGGTGGCCAGACTGCAAGTGTGAAAAATCAAGACACTTTTTTGGGGGTGGATGGGAGGGGTATAGTTGCATATATAAGACAAAGCCCTAAATCGGGATGGTCCTGGTAATAGTGGGGTGCCCAGTCACTCTAACTCAGAGGTGGGAAAACTACACCCTGCGGGCCACATCCGACCCACGGGACCGTCCTGCCCAGCCCCTGAGCTCCTGACCCGGGAGGCTAGCCCTGGCCCCGGCCACTCTCCCGCAGCCTCAGCTCACTGGTCTGCCGGCTCAATGCTCTGGGTGGCGGAGCAGCAAGCTCCTGGGGCAGCGCAGCTGCAGGGCCCAGTCTGACCCGGTGCTCTGTGCTGCGCGGCGCAGCTGCCTGTCCTGGTGCAACCGCGCTGCCAGCCACCGGTGTTCCAGGCAGCACAGTAAGGAGGCAGGGAGCAGGGAGGCAGGGGTCCCCGGGGGGCCCTCAGGGAACAGAGGGGTTGGATGGGGCAGGAGTCCCGGGGGGCCATCAGGGGGTGAGAAGCACGGGGGGTCGGATAGGGGGTGGGGACCGGGACATGCCTGGCTGTTTGGGGAGGCACAGCCTCCCCTAAACGGCCCTCCATACAATATCAGAAACCCGATGTGGCCCTCAGGCCAAAAAGTTTGCCCGTCCCTGCTCTAACTCATGTACAGGAAAACAGAATATGTCCCACTGCTAACTCCCCCCAACTCTTCTCGCATAATTAAACATTAATGACTCTGTGACATAAAATCCTTGCCCCAATCACCCCAAAATTATAATTGATAATTAATGAAGCTGTGCATAAGTCCCTAACCACCCCCAAATAATTAATATGTATTGATTAATGACACTGTAAGTCCTCAAACTTCCCCCTGACTGACTAATGACACTGTGTAAAGTTAGTCTAGAACTATTCCAATGCCAAACTAAGTACTGCAGCTTCACAGTTCTACAAAGACAACAACTATTTTATTCTCAAAATTGCTCTTGCCTGCTACAGAGGACCTACATATTCTGGGCCAGAACCTCAACTGGTGTAAATCAGTTTAGATCCAATGGAGTTCAGTGGAACTACTCCAATTTACACCAGTCTCATACAGACTTTATTTTTGTTCTTTCTTATTTTTTTTTAAATTTAAAAATAAAATTATTTTATTTATTCTGATAGGGTATAATTATCCTCTCACTTACAGTAGTGAAGGCCAATGGATGTACATGGATTTACTCTTGTTTACACTGGCCTAAGTTAATGGAGAATGAGACCTTGCTCTTTGTGTATGAAAACATAACTGTGAATGATGGTCACTCAGATCACTGTGTATTTTGCAGGGATGGTATGTGTAGATCTTAAAGCTTTACACACACTTTTTTGTTTATAATTTACTGTGGGCAGTCAGTTGTTTTTTGTACTGTGATAAGAAACTGCAATTGTGCAGGGGCTGCAGAAACTGCTCCAGAGCCATATACTGAATATGAAGTTAATTTTGTTCTCCAGGATATTGCTGAACTTAATTGGAAATAGCACAAATCTGACCCATCTCCAGGGGTGCTGGAACTAGAGGTGTTCGGGTGAAATGGTTTCCATCAGATGCAGGGTTTACAGTTTTGTTCAATGGCTTTTAGCACCCCCACTATAAAAATTGTTGGAGTGCCACTGCCCATCTCAGGAGCTACACAGCCACCTCTTCTGTATATCCCAGTACTTAACTGGGGCCACAGTAACATGCATGATATTAAGCTTATCTTACAGAGAAGGGTGAAGGACTGAATTAGCCATGCCACTATTTGTGGAATCTGTTGTTCCAGAGTGTCAAGATATGTAAAATCTGATGCTCACAGCACTAAGTCATCCCCTCCAGGGATGACAATAATAAAAATAACAAACAGTGAATACAAATTCAATTACACTGACTGTCTGAAGTGGCTTTTTGACACTTGTTTGGGGCAGCAACTTGGCTTTAGGAGAGTGAGGTTAGTGCAATACCTCCCAGAAGAAGCGGGGGATAGAATTACAGTTTAATTTCCTAATGCCCTTTTCAGCAGCATTCTGAACAGATATGAGCAGAGCATAGTGCGTGTCTCTTTTGCAACATGCTGCATTAATTGTGCCTCACAAAATGGCAGCTACCCCTCTAGATAGTCAGATTTCTTGGAAATTTAAAGGTGAAACCCAAAGAGAAAACAAAGTCTTAACACTTACCTACTTTGTAAATTTGAGTTAGAGTAGTCATGTGGGAACTCTGTGTTAAAAGTGGCTGAAGGTACCTGATAGGAAGGGCAACTGGCAAATTGCTCTTTTGCAATTCCTTATATCATCTACAGGTCAAACAGTAGCATAATCATTTCATATCCTTAAGTAATAATGGTCATCAGCTTTAACTTCAGTGGCTTTTCCCCTTCCTAAAGTTTTATCCTGTAACTGCTGGTGATTGCAGTTCTTCATTATCTGCCCTTTTATTTCTACCAGTTCCCAGTGACTTCTTGACAAAACCTCACTTTTATCTTTCTCCGTAATTTTCTTTGAAAATCTTCTGGCCTAGGCTTTAAAGATGGATTCTTTAGTCCATGCTATACCTACTTATTTTGATATCTCTAATCTAAGTTAATTGTATCTATTATATCATGGGTGGTTTGTTAAGCCCCAGTATAGCATTCTTATGGAAACTAAAGGCCCACCACCAAATTAGCAACCAAACTTGTCTGTCAGACTGAACCAGACAAAGGACCCTTTGGAAATCTTAAGACTTAAACATGTGGAGCAAATGCAGCTCCTGCCACTCTTCAGCAAGATCTCATTGTGGTGACAGAGTGCTTCCCTTAGAGCTAATGTGAGATGACATCACCTCTCTATACAGTCACATGCTGTGCACTCCTAGGGAGAATAGATCCCATAAATGTTTAGGAACAGACATGTTCCAAAGAGAGTTTAATCAAGCAGTAAAACCTTAGTGTGACTTTAACAACATTACTGTAATTTGTTTTCACCTTTAATATGCTTCACTTCATTCCATATGCCCTGGTTGTGCCAGGGAGAAGAAATCTCTATAATCATTATAGACTTTGTTTGTGGACAGGCTGGTGAAGTGGCTTTATAACATAATGATATGGTACAGTAAGTATACTCTAAACAGTTAAAAGCATGCTTCCTAATAAGTGTGTGTGTGTGTGTGTATAAAGTAGATATACAGGCCAACATTTTCAAACCTGCATTAATTTAAGGTGCATTAATTTAAGCACCTAAATAAGTAGTCTGATTTTCAGAGGTGTTGCGACCGCTCAGTTCCTACAGCTCAGCAGCTATGAAAACCAGGCAACTTAAATATAGGTGCCTAAATACAAAGTTAGAGACCAGATTTTTAAAGTTATCTAGGTCCCTAAAGATGCATATAGGTACCTAGTGGGATTTTCAAAAGCATCTAAGCAAGTTAGGTGCCTAATTCCTGTTGCTTTCAAAGGGAGTTAGGCACCTAGCTTTTGAAAATACCACAAGGAGTCTATCTGACGCTTTAGACTTCTAAATACTTTTGAAAATCTGACTCTAAGTACCTCACGTAAATTTGAACATTTTAGCCCTACTGCAGATCTTTGTCATTTTCAGCCCTATTAGCTGCAATAATTTGTTTGAGTGGCAGAAAAGTGAACAGTCGAGTTTGTGGCTTTTTTCCTACTGAAATCTTTGGAAAGCTAAACAGGCAAACCATGGGATGTTAGCCTTTTTCCAGTGATTTATATGTCAAATTTGTAGGGCGTTGAGAAGCCACACAAAGGTCTTGAAGCTGCAGAATGAAGTAAATAGCATGATGTAATATATTTAGCAAATGATAATATAAACTATGGATAAACATACGGAGAGGGTTGAAAAATGCATTCCTTGGCTGAAATTAGTGGAGATTTAGAGCCAAGTTGAGGAGATGGGGGTGGCAATTTCCTTGGCTTCCTTATAACAAACAAATCATTACCTCTTTGAAGACAGCAGAATATCTATAACACTTTTGGACTGGTAAAGTCTCACATCAGTCTTGAAAAAGTAAAATTCATCAATATGCCTTCTCCCCTTTCCCCAGGAATCATATGAAGGCTGACAGAAAGGTGGCACCCCTTCTTCTCAGAACCCACCCACATATGTCTATACTACCTGGCACTCTTACTTCCCGTGACCTGACAAGTCCTCCCATGTAAGACTAGCACCCACCTGACATCCTCCACTGCACTCAGCACCCTCCTTCCCTCCCAGCCAGTCCATTCCCTCAGGCAACATCCCTCTCAACCAGGGCCTTCAAACTGCACACACCCTTACTGTCTTTGTGGAAGAGGCTCCTCCTCCTTCTCTTTGGTGGGCTGCCAAATGCTCCCCTTCTCCATTAGACCTACAGGGCAGATGGCTGCCTGGTAACAGCCATCCCCTTCCTGTCTACAATCTCTAACGGGTATGAACCTCTCCCCTTTTCATCCCTTGTGCAGCAGAGTGTACACTCTGTGTCGTGGTAACATATAGGTTCCAGAAGCCCTTGCAACTCTATATCCAAAGCTTGGGAGTGGAAGGTCTGAATGGCTTAAAAGATTTGATAATAGGATATGGAAACTTTCATCACTGGATTGTTTTTAGCCTAGCTCATGTCAGAAGTTGTTACTGAAAGTAGATAATTTCATGATTTGTGTGAAAGGAGGTGGTGGTCTTAGTCCACTTTCTAGGAGACACATGACCATGTCACAGACAACATTTCCACAGCTGGCACAAACTGGTATCTTGTACCACAGATAACAATAATTGAATGGTCATGGAACTTGAACTACTCTTTGGACACTAATGAGACTTCATCCAGGAGAGGGCTGAGGCACAACTGTTGTGTGATTTAGGGTTGTTTATGCTGATATCCATGTTGTGCATACTCTGTGAATAAATATGACTTCAGCCTTGAGTACTGTCCTTCCTTCATGAGCATCAAATCCTCACCAGATTCAGTAGGAAGGAGAAATGTATGTATGTACAATATATTTTAATAGAAAAAGGCATGTCTTCAGCTGACCCTGGCTCCATTAAGCTCACACAGATTGTTCAGTCAGCATCATTCCTCCTGAATCTTAAACAGAGAAGAGTAGATACATATGACATTTGTTGGCTTTATGGTACTAAAAAGACAATTTGCTATTGTTCTCTCTGAGAAGATACTAGTGATGGGCAAAGCTCCAGAGTTTTAGAGGTTTGACTTGAGTAAGGTTACATCTTTCTCTGCCTATTAGTGGCCTAACTTAGGGCCCCAAACCTCTCCAGAGTTACACTCTTGACCATGAAAAGGCATTATTGTTTGAGCAAATGTGTTCATATGGGGAGTTATACCAGTATAATTATACTGGTAGTGGTAGGGATATGCCAGTGAATTTCCATGTGTAGATAAGGCCTAAGAAATCAGTAGCCCTAAGCAGGAGAGGAGATAGTGAAATTGTGAATTAATTTTTAACTTGCAGCTTTTCTGTGCCTTTATAAGAAGCAGCCTTCAAAGGGAACACGTGCACTGGTAAAGCACAACACAACACACAGACAAGCAGACTACCATCATGGTAGTTCCTCCTCTTCCATTTTGAAGGTATGGTCCATACCAGGGGTGGGCAAACTATGGCCTACGGGCCGGATCTGGCCACTCAGGGCTTTGGATCCAGCCCTGGGATTGCACCCCGTGGTGCCGCGTGCCCCGCGCTGCTCTCAGAAGCGGCCAGCACCACGTACCTGGGGCTGGGTGTGTGTGGGGGGGAGCAGAGATCTCCGTGCATTGCCCTTGTCTCCAGGCACTGTCCCTGCAGCCCCCATTGGCTGGGAACGGGGAACTGCGGCTAATCGGAGCTTCGGGGGAAGTACCTGGAGGCATGGCAAGGGAAGCGCGCGGAGCCCTGTGCCCCCCCCACACCCGCAGGGGCTGCGCAGGGACGTGGTGAGCAGCGCAGCGTGGGGCCAGGGCAGGCATGCAAGGAGACTGTCTTGGCCCCGGTGCGCGCCGCTGCCATCCCGGAGCCGCTTTAGGTAAGCGGCGCTGGGCTGGACTCCAACCCTCTCCTGCACCCCTCCTGCACCCTAACCCCTTGTCCTGAGCCCCCTGCTGCACCCACATCCTTCCTGCACCGCAACCCCCTGCCCTGAGCCCCTTCCCACAGTCCGCACCCCTGCCCTGAGACCCCTCCTACACTCTGCACTCCTCCTGCACCCCAAACCTCTTCCCTGAGCCCCCTCATACACCTTGCACCTCTCCTCTGCCCCAATCCCTTGCCCTGAGCCCCTTCCTGCACACCGCACCCCCTCCCACACCTCAACCCCCTGCTGCGGCTCTGCATACAATTTCCCCACCCAGATGTGGCCTTCGGGCCAAAAAGTTTGCCCACCCCTGATCTATGCTCAACGTGTGCTGCTTGCACTCTGCCAAGGCAGGAAAGAATTGGGAGGAGTCATGGCTCTGCTTTTCCCCCTTGAGGGTGTATAGTGATGTTTATACTTCTCTGGCCCTTGCATTTAGAGAGCACAAGAAATGTGATTGTGACTGCCCTGGTACAGGGATGCAAGGATGAGCAAGCTTCTTTCACTCACTGCCTTGCACAATCATGGCAGGCTAGCTGTCATGTGACCCTTGGTGATTAATTTCAATGCAGGAAAATGGCTGAATGACTAAATCAGTGTTACCAACTTTTGCAGTTGTGGGAGGGGCCTGGTTAGAGCTTTGGCCCTGTCCCATCAAAGTGCCAGCTAGCAGAGCTGAGCTGGGATAAAGGGTGTAGCAAATTATGTCCTTTTTAGGACTGCAGTAAATAGCTATTTCCTTGGAGCTGGACAGGAATTGTGACACAAAGTATGTCTATACTGCAATTAAAAACCCACAGCTGGCCCTTGCCAACTAACTTGGGATAGTGAGGCTTGGGCTAAGGGGCTGTTTAATTGCGGTGAAGACATTTGGGTTTGAGCCCAGGCTCTAGGACCCTGCAAGGTGGGAGAGTCCCAGATAGGGTGACCAGATAACAAGTGTGAAAAATCGGGACATTTTTTCTTGTGGAGGGTGGATATAGTTACCTATATAAGACAAAGCCCCTAATATCAGGATGGTCCTGATAATATCAGGACGTCTGGTCACCCTAGACCCAGACCTCAGGTTGCAGTTTGAGCCTGTATGCTTACACCACAATGAAACAACCCCTTTTCACAGTAGACTTACTAGCTAGCAATAAATAAATTATAGTGACTTGGACATGTATATGTGCATATTTATTTTTTTTTAAGCTAATAAAGTATTTTAGGAAGAAGTGTGAGAGCGGCCACCAGCAAGAGTTGGTGGCTGCACTCTGAGGCCACCAAATAACTTGTCCTGAGAACCTCTGAATTAGATGCTACTTTACCTTTATGTTTTTATCTTTGAATGAAGACAGTATAGAAATAGTGGTTCATGTCCCTACTATCTCCCTATTCAGAAAATAAAGACTAAACAGGGTTTGCTTTATCAGATTACCCAGACTTTGCTTACAGAGGACATACTTGTGAAACCCCTGGACACCAGGCATTAGGACAGTTCACCTCTCTGTCACCGTGGCCAATGCCTTATTTACCATTCACACCATTATTGTTCCAGGAAATGATTTCCCCCCTTCCAGTTACTGCTAGAATAGCATGGATCTTTCTGGGGAGCTCCACTGACATCTCTACCAATATTCCCTACTGTCAGCTACTAGCCCTGTAAACAACCACTCAAACCAGATGAAATTTCCCCCCATGCAAGGAGCCAGCATGAAGCCTATTAAATCTTATTTTGAAGTGATTCCAGCATGCATAGGCCTTCTGCTGGCTCTCTCAATGTGCCAAGTCATGATTTTATCAAGATCTCACCATGTTTTTCTATATCCACAGCTCCTGGAGTCTTTTTATTACATGAGAATCCCAGCTTTAATTAACAAGCTTTTCTCTGCAACTCTGAGGGACAGAAACTTTTAAGAAACTGAAACGATAAAGACTCAGAATCAGCATGCAAGTTTAAAAAAAGGCCCCAATTTATTATTTTTTATAATCTCATGGTTTTTATGCCATTCTCATGATTTTTGGGGCCTGACTCATGACCTTTAAAAGTTTGAAACTGGGGACCACTGCCCTCTGCACAGGGGTGAATTTTACTCAGTGTGATTTCCTTCTGATTTTATTTCCTCTGAAGAGACCTCCTGGAGTTCATTGCAGCATTGCAGTCAGCAGATTGCCACCTTATGCTATACTGCCTCCTCTCTCTTCCCCTGTTCATTCCCCATGTCAAGAGTGTAATCAATGATATTTACCTAGGAAGATTTCAAGTGAAAAGTTTTAGCCGGTATATTATTACAAAAGGTAATTAAGAATTAATTACTTCTCCGATACAATGGCAAACTTTATTATACTGCATGCCAGTGACAACTACAGGACTAAATGTACCTTTCAGCTGTACACGAATACAAGGCCTGTCACTCATTTTGCACCATAATTTACCACTGCTGTTATTCCACTGTTCATTTCTGTAAATCAGGATCACATGTGTTGAAAGATAAAAGCTCACTCCTAAGGGAATTCTGCGCCACTGTGCATGGGCAGAATTTATGTCCCCCGCAGATTTCTTTGCTTCTCCGCAGAAAAATGACTTTCTGATGGGGAAGCCACGAAAGTGGTCATGCAACCCTCCTCAGCAGTATGTTTCAGGTGCCATGAGCAAGTGGCAGAGAGGTAAATCACTATGGGGCAGGGGGTGGGATTGAGGAAGACCCAGCTGGGGCTCCTACCCTGCGTTGGGCTCAGCTGCTAGTCCTGGCTGGGCTGGGGGGGGATGGGACTTCCTCTTTCCCTGCATGGCATCCAGGGCCAGGTGAGACCCATCCTCAGATTTCTCCCCCAGCTTCAGGAAGGTCTGCAAACTCCCCCCTTCCCCACTTCTTGCACCCATCACTCCTCAGCTGCAGGGGGAAGGATCCATGTGCAGGAAGCTGCTCTCCCATCTGCCCAACCCCATGCATCCAGACACCCTCATACTCAGACCCTCCTGCCAAGCCTCACCACTCTGCACTCAGAACCCCACCACCACATGAGCCCCACTTTCCCTGCACCTGGAGCACCCTGACAAGCCACCTGAACCTGGATTCCCACCCCACCAAGCCCCAACCAGCTGCACCTGGATCCCCACCCAACTGAGCCCCACTCCTCCAGCATCTGGACCCCTCACTGAGCCTCCCAAACATAGACTACCCTGCCAAGCTTTATCCCCCCAACACCCAAACCCTCTCCTGTTGAGCCCCAACCACCTTCATGTGGACTCCCCTGCAGAGCCCCATTACCGTTGCACCCAGACCTGCCCCCCCACAAGTCCCTGTGCAACCAGATCCCCCACTGAGCCACCTGCACCCAGACTAGCCGACACAGAGCCCTCTCAACCCGCACCCGATACTAAGCTCCTGCACACTTGCATCCTGCCTTGCTTAGCCTGCCTGCCCACACCTTGTGCACCTGGCACGGAGGGGCAGGGCCCCGGGGTGTTTCTGGGGCAGGCCTGGTCCTTGCGCTGTATCAGGGTTGGGTGTGGCCTCACCGCTGAGTGTATGTCCCAGCTGTGGGGGGGCACAGTGATCTCCCACCTCTGTGCAGCCAGTGGACTGTGCTCTCCACTGCCATGCTGGAGCCTCCACATTTATTTGACAAATACAATTTGCAGAATTTTGCAGAATTTTAAAATACTGTGCAGAGAATTTTTTTTTTTGTCGCAGAATTTTAAATTTTTTGGTGCAGCATGCGCTCAGGAGTAAAAGGTTCATCTGTGTTATAAGTGTTCATCTAATGTCACACGCTGCTATTTCATGCTATGCTTCCTTCTTTGCAGACAGCAAAATCTAGAGCAACTGGACAAACCTAAAAAACCTGAAACTGGCTTAGAAATTGTATACAAAACACATGAGTGTTAAAAGTCATTATAATAAAACCCCTGAGACAAAGACAGAGAACTCCCAGACTACAAAGGACAAATTCCAGCCTACATGCACAAGGTGTGGAAAAAGTCACATCCCAAGAGATGATGCATATCCAACCTGAGGCACACACTGTAATAAATGCATAAAATATGTACATTTTGCTGTTGTTTGCCACATCAAGTCAGTTAAGGAGTTGATTCATATTGCAGACAATCAAGAGCCGTTTTTTCTGGGATCTATTACTGTTGACATAGAGACTTCCTGGAAAGTGAAACTGAATATTCATGGCAAGATTATTGACTTTAAAAATTGACTCAGTAGCTGTTGTCACAGTCATCTCCGGTCTTCTTCAACCCCTTCCAGAACTAATGTCACCTGCCACAGCTCTGACTAGCCCTAGAGGCATTCTGCACTGCCCAGGCCAGTTCACCACAGAAACAACTTACAAAGACAAAGCTATGCATTCAGAGTCTATGTGATCAAAGGACCACAGACCAACAGCCTCTTGGCCCTGTGAGTGGCAGCCATGATGGGCCTAATGAGAAAGGTAGAAGAATTTAATAGAATATTTGGTGATACTGGACTTTTGAAAGACAATCCAGTACAAATAACATTAAGAGACAATGCAGAACCATGTAGTGTTCATTCACCACATAGGATTTCTATCCCATTACTTCATACTGAGTTAAAGACAATGGAGCAGATTCTCTTGATTATGCCAATGTCTGAGCCAACAACATGGGTGTGTCCCAATGTTACCAGTTATAAAGAAAAATGGAAAAAATATGAATCTGTATGAATCTTAAAAGACTTAACAAAGCAATTGTAATAGAAAAATATTTCCCCCTACTATTGGATGACTTACTCCCCAAAATGAAAGGAGCTACAGTATACTCCAAGCAAGATGCCTCAAGCAGATTCTAGAAAATTCCTTTAGCCAAAAAAAGTGCTAAACTAACTACATTTATCACGCCCTTTGAGAGATTTTGCTTTTGAACATTATATTTTATCAGTGCACCTGAAATTTTCCAAAGAAAGATGACAGAATTGTTAAGGAACAGAAATGGAGCTCTCATTTTCATGGATGATATTCTGACATGAAAATTTTCAATGGAAGAATAACAAAACTCTCAACAGAGTCCTGAGCCTAATCCATCAGCTTTAGTCCAGACTAAACAAGGAAAAATGCATTTTCCGCCTACCCCAAATGGAATTTTTGGGACAGATAATAAATAAAGATGGAATTAGTGTTAAGCCTGAGACAGTAGAAGTGTAACCCTTCTGCCAGGTGGTGCCGGCAGCAACTAGGGCCGGGTTAAATATCTAGGGGTTCCTTTCCAAAAATACAACACGGAACCATCTCAAGCCCCAATTCTGTAACCTGGGAAAATTACATGCCACCCCTCGGTGCCCCACTCGCAAGCACAGAATCTGAGTGTAGAAAAGAAAACTTTTAATGAAAGGAGGGAAGTCACCCAGCATTAATTAGGGAAAATGCCACAAGCAGGATTAATAATCATAAAACTGTGAGCAGGACACCCACCCCAGAGTGCATGGGGCAGTGTTTTCTACCACATGTTCTTGAGTTCTACAACCAAAAGTTCATTTACTGTGCCCCTCTCTCTTCCCTCACCATACCCTACTCACAGTGGTTGTCCTTGGTCAGTGAGGACCCAGGGTTCAGAGGTGCATCTCTGTGAGTTCACCTCCCACCCAGGGAAGAAGACACCTACCTTGCTCCACCTGAACACTTGCTCCTTGCTGACCGCCGCTCCCCCGCCACTCCTGCTGGCTGCCCCCCGCCAGCTGCCCACTGCTGCTCGTAGCCCGCAGTAGACACTCATGGAGTCCTGCATTGCTCTCAACAACCTGTGAGTCTGAAGATGATGCAGATGCATATGTGGATGGCGGCTGCTGTGGATACTTACAGACCAGTGTCAGAAAAGAGTCTACACCAGCTACAAAAAAGCAACCTTGACAGACATTCAGCTTCTAAGAAACTTCTAAGATACATTGGGACAGCTGGACCAAGTACCTAAAGAACACCAAGGAAGCAACAAAAGACCATTTTGTGGCAGGTGGACAATTAAGCCAATCAAATGGACTCATGATTAAAGACAGCTGAATTGTAATTCCAGACAAAATGAGAAGAGAAATCCTAAATCTCCTCCATGAAGGACATTGAGGATTAAAAGAACAGGAGTACTTGTGGCACCTTAGAGACTAACAAATTTATTTGAGCATAAGCTTTCGTGAGCTACAGCTCACTTCATCGGATGCATGCAGTGGAAAATACAGTGGGGGGATTTTATATACATAGAGAACATGAAACAATGGGTGTTACCATACACACTGTAACAAGAGTGATCAGGTAAGGTGAGCTATTGGCAGAAGAGAAAAAAATAAATACTGTGAATGGATTAACCAGTCAGTGTGGTGGCTGGGCATCAGCAAGGACATAAAGAATAAGCATCTGCATGTGAACATTGAAGAACCAACAGACCAACACAACACAACACAAAGAACCTTTAATAACAATACCTCTACCAGACAGACCTTGGAAGAGACTAACTGCAGATTTCTGCAAATTCAGAAGACATCATTATCTGGTCATTGGTGGACTAATTTTCCAGGTATGTAGAAATAATGTACTTGAAAGACATAACATGTCACAGGGTTATCTTTTGCTTATTTCGGTATTCCAGAACAACTAGTGATGGACAATAGACTTGTGGCACCTTAGAGACTAACAAATTTATTTATTAATTTATTCACTGCAGCAAAATTTAAATCCTTCTGAACAAAATATGATTTTGGTCATATTAGCAGCAGCCCACATTTGCCTACAAGCAAATGGAGAGACAGACAGTTGTATAGATAGCCAAGAAAATCCTACAGCGGGAAGATCCATTCCTTCCTCTTCTGAGTTATAGATCAACACCAACAACAGCTAACATGGAATATATTATGTTTAAAATGTTTTCAGAATATTTTGCTGTTTTATATATATGACTAAACAGCACAGTGAAAAGGACAGTCACTTGTAATGATTGCCTGGTGCTTCTAAGTAATTTAGTCTTCTATTTGGGTAAGCAGAGTTAGAATGAGCTCTACCCTGACATCTGGTGGTGAGCTGTGGAAAAAGACTTTAGGTGCTGATCTGGTTTGCATGGGCACACCCACCCTGCCTAGCATGATGGACTGCTTGCCCAAACGGTCACTTTGGTTGCTCTGGGATCCCCAGTCTCTTTGTTATGGGGGCAGGAGTAATAAAGGGTCGTTATCCTGGTTATGTGAATCAAGGACAGTAGAACTGTACTTGGCATTTTATGACGGAGGGACTCGCCCTCAAATAAGTAGCACTCGCTAGGTAAGGGACATGGGTTCCAAAACCCAGTGAATTGTGAGAGGCTGCGGATAGGTGTGGGGGGGCCCAAAATGCTACTTTGACCCCTTCTCTCTCCACTGTGTAATAACAGAGCTAATTTTAATTCCATTAGGAGTCTTGTTATATGCTGCAGAGCTGAAATCACTAAAGAGCTGAAGTTACTAAAAGCTGAGATCACTGAGAGCTGTGTTAAGTGTGCGTGTGTGGGGGGAGGGGCCTGAAGACGAGTTGGTGAGCAGACAGCAGGATGGCTAGCATGGAGAGTGGAGTGGATAGCTGGGTGGCTGGCAGAGAGGAGCAGACAGCAGGATGGCTAGCGGAGAATAGAGAGGAGTGGAGCGGATAGCCGGGTGGCTGGTAGAGAGGAGTGGCCAGCAGGATGGCTGGCGGAGAGGTGCAGCTGACGGTGAAGACTGCAGCAGAACCCCATGGAGATGCATGGCACTTGGCCGTCGACCCAAGCAGCGGATCATGTAAGATGCCACCCATACCTCCCTCCACTTCCACCCAGGCTGGGAGGTAAACTCTGCAGATGAACTTCTGAACTCTGCGGGACTGCACTGATCAAGGACAGAAACTGTGTGTGTGTGTGTGGGGGGGGACTACTGGGTTGCTGGACTTAAGACCCTGAGGGGAAAAGAACACTGCCAAACTTACTTGGGGGTGGGTCTTTTGCTCATGGTTGGTGTTATGAATCCTGTTTGTGGTGTTTCCCCAACATAATGCCGCATTGCTTCCCTCCTTTATTAAAAGGCTTTTGCTACACTCAGACTTTGTGCTTGTGAGAGGGGAAGTATTGCCTCGTAGAAGCGCCCAGGTGGGTGGTATGTAATTGTCCCAGGTCACTGGGTGGGGGCTCGAGCCGGTTTTGCATTGTGTTATTGAAACGAAACCCCTAGATACTGAACCCGGCCCTTGTTGCTGCCAACTCTGATGGGCAGAAGGGTTACATATATGACTAAACAACACAGTGAAAAGGACAGTCACTTGTAATGATTGCCTGGTGCTTCTTGGTCATTTAGTGTTCTATTTGGTCATAGTGCAACTCCTGATGGAAAGACAACTCAGAACTACTGTTCCAACATTGGAACAGAATCTGTCTCCAAAGTGACCAAACATGAAGAGGGTAGCCAAACTAGATGCAAAGTTTAAAAGAGCTTATGAACACTTTTACAACAGACATCACTCTGTTAGAGAATTACCAGATCTAGAACCTAGTGACCATCTTCATGTGAAATTGAATGGACAAAAGGGAGGGACAACTCCAGATGTCATAAAGAAAAAGAATTCAGCACCCAGATCGTATGTGATCAAGACCAACAATGGAGAGTTCAACAGAAACTGTCAACATTTACAGTTTGTTCCTCAACCCCCCTGCCCCACCCCAAACCCCAAAAAACAAACAGAGCAAACTCTGTGGATGACATATGCAGAACAAGATGATGATGACTCAAGGATTTCAAAGCAACCACAACCAGTCATTGCAGATGACCAAGTTGTTATATAGTCAAATTGTGTAATTAAAAAAACAGTACTATTCAGAGACACTTAACAGACTCATACGGACTGAACTTCAAAGGTATTGTGATAGTGTAAATGTTGTATATGAGGGGTGGCCAACCTGAGCCTGAGAAGGAGCCTGAATTTACCAATGAACATTGCCAAAGAACCACAGTAATACGTCAACAGCCCCCCATCAGTTCCCCCACCCCGCTCCCAGCGACTCCCGCCCACCGACAGCCCCGCCCATTAGCGTCTCCCACACCCTCCTTGCACCTCCCAATCAGCTGTTTCGTGGCATGCATGAGGCTCTGGGGGAGGGAGGGGGAAGAGCGAGGGCACAGCAGACTCAGGGGAGAGGGCGGGAAACGGTGGAGTGGGGACAGGGCCTGTGGCAGAGCCAGGGGTTGAGCAGCGCGCACCCCCTGGCACACTGGAAAGTTGGCACCTGTAGCTTCAGCCCCGAAGTCGGTGCCTATACAAAGAACCGCATATTAACTTCTGAAGAGCCGCATGTGGCTCCGGAGCCACAGATTGGCCACCCCTGTTGTATATGGTAGGAATGTAAAACATAAAGGAAGAGATGTAATGGAATCCTAAATTGTATTATGCTGTTTAGCCAGTAGGTGGCACGGTGTATAAAATGCCTTATTTCAACCTAATAGCCATACCGAGAAGAGCATTAAAAGATCTTCTGATGAACTCATCTGGTATGTATAAGCAAGTTTTGTACAAAGTTCTGGTACAGAAGTACACGACACCCTATATGTTTGTATCTGTTAAATCTCTCTGAAAATAATGGGGGAATTTCTCTAAATCTCATTCCCTGTGTCAGCTATCTGTCTAAATACACAGACCCCCCGCACCCCCACATGTAGGGCCAGAATATAATATACTTTGTTTCAGTGAAACCAAATAGCTGTCTTTTATGATGCTTATATAGTCTTTGAACTGTTCCTGTAAAAGAAAGGATACTGTTCAGACAGGAAATGCAACTGGACAATGAGGTAGTATATTTGCTAGAAATGAAAAATGGAGGGGACACACAGCATAACACACTGAGGGCAAGACTGTGATATCCTTATGCACATGAAGCATTCCCTTCATAAGTAGCCTCATTGATTTGCGGGATAAGTTACTGCTCAATGTGAGTAAGGGTACTACAGTCTGGCTTTTATTTAGTAAATACTTAACTATATAAGGCATTATAAATCACTATTCATCTCCTTTAACTTGAAAAAACTCTCATCCTAATGGTGGACAGTAAGGTCAAGTCACCAAGAGTGTTTGATAATCCCCACTGGCAGAGTATTCTGAGTTTCAGTTTCATTGGAAATGAACCACAGCTCGCGCGCGCACGCACGCAAGAGAGTTCAGCAGGGTATGAGATTAGCTAACTCTAATGGTATATAATGGTATATGCTGCAGCCAGAGCTGTGAATAGCTGCTTGTGTAGACATAACCCCAATAGCTGTACTCTAGCTAGCTCGTTAAAAATAGAAGTGAGGGTACAATGGTGTGGGCTTTAGCACTGGCTGTACAAGCAAGTACGTACTCAAAAGGATCAGACAGACAGCACTGCGGCATCCTCACTTCTATTTCTCGTGAGCTGGCAGAGCATAACAAGCCTGGGTATGTCTACACAAGCCATTCATACCCCTGTCTGCAATGTGGACTTACCCTAAATTAATAATAGTGTATATTGCGGTGGCCTGTATTAAGATTTCACCTGCAGATGGTTAGGCCACTTAGAATCAGAATTTATTCTTAGATATAAAAAGATTGGTGTGCTCCCAAACTACCTGAAAAGCTTAGGGGCCATGTCAAGCCACTGATTTTAAAGCAGAAATTCCCATTGAATTTATTATCTGAAAATCAATGCTATCCCATGCCATGGTCTGGCCATAGATAAGGGGGAAAGGGAACTTAAATATAACTTTTTCAGTCTGTATTTGTGATACCCCTACTTAATGGTATTTTAGTCCTCAAGCAGACCCACTGAAATGAGCAGAACTACTTGTGGAGTAAGGTAGCACTCAGCACGAGTAACGATATCACAGTCTAGCTCTCAGTGTCTTACACAATGAGCCACTTTATCTTGACTTTTGTAAATTTTAGGAAATAGATGCCAGTATTATAAATTCAATTTGCCATCTCAATTTCTTCTTTGAACTTTATGCTAGTATAGTATCATTCCTTTTCCAGGAACAGTAAAAAGACAAATGTGTGTGTCACAAATGACAGCCATTTGTTTTCATTAATATTCTCTAGTTTTAAATTCAGCTACAAATCGTGAAAAAAAAATAAAATAACCCAGAAGCAATGAGTTTATTCTTTAAGGAAATTCCTTAAAGCAAAGCTACCAAATTCGCCAGGCTTTCAGCTGATTGTTAAACAGAGCACAGGCTTGAAAGAGTGCAGTGGTAAAATCACCTCATGTAATTCCCAGAGAGAGTGCTTTATTGAGGTCAAGTCTTATGAACAGGCTCTGTCCTGCACTTTACCTATGGTGACAGACTGTTCAGAAGCAGATTTTTTTATTCTTTAAACCACCATGTGCCTGCTCAGCCAGAGCACATTAAAATAAAGTAATAAACAGAATAATAGGCAGTCTGTATAAATAAATAACTCAACATATTGCTGTGCCTTTTAAAACAACAAAGAGCACCCTCCTTTTGGACTCCCTGCTAGAATTTTCTGTTGTCATTTATTAATGCTTTGCTCCTAGGGTAACCCAACTGAAAAAGAACAATAAACAAAGCACCTTCTATGCCATATGAGTATATTTATTTGTTTAAGTAAGTCTTCAGAGAGTCATGTTCAGCTGCTGGAGAAAATAGACCTGAGTCAGCACTTCCCCCCAGCTCTCTGTGCTGGCAGGAAATGAAAACTATTACAATCAGCTTGTTATACAAAATGTGTAGAATTAGTGTCAGCATTTCAGAATTGTTGTATACCAGCCTTGCATGCTTATTGATAACAGCACCAGTCATTAAACCATTCTTAAAATAATGGTTAACCAGCCTGTCACATTTTTAATCTGGGAAAACTTTACAATGTGATACACTTAAAAAAAATAAAACCTCTACCTACAGGAGACGTCTGCTTTGATTCCAAGAGTTACCCACTAGTTTAACTTACGTACTTTCTTGTTAGTTGCTTTTCCTGCTGCAGTGTTCTCTGCATCTCAGGAGAGAGAAGTGAATTGATTTAATTTACCTTAGACTCAATGGTCAAATTTAGAGGTGAAGTGTAATGGGATGTAAGATCCATATCAGTAAGTGGATGCAAGTCTGGGGGAATCTAACTGAGCCCAAGCAAGTTTAAATTGATTTAATTTACATGCTTAGAGGTTTGGAAGAAGAGGTGCTACCCAAGTCTAGATTACCTTAGATCCCCTTAGGACCTGATCCAAACTTCAAGCTTAATGGGCAGAAGGCTTATCCACAGATCAGGTATAGCATGGATAACAGCTACCCCACATTTCCCTACCAATGTGCCTCATCTGTGTCCCAGAGAAAGTTGAGAGGATGGGCCGGTCTCTGTGCCAACTCTATACTTGATTCTGCTGAGATTGTCAACAAGGTTGCCAGTTACAAACAATTGTGACATTTTGTATGTGTGTGTGTGTGATACGAGACCTGCTGACTAGGAGCTGGTGAAACCGCCAATTCATTTCATAATATTTAAACAGTAAATTAGAGCACCTGACATTTTTGTCAACAAGCTGAGGACGTGATTGAATGGGTGTTCACAATCTGTACAGTGATTATCATCAGCCATAATTCTTCGGGATGTTACCTACTGGACACCACAGTCAGTTCACAGCAATGTCAAGTCATTTGCTGACCAGGTGTTCAGGTGATACTGGATGCACTCACCTGAAGTGACCCAAATGTAGTCTGTCGGACTTGCTTTATACAGTGAAAACTAATGAACTCACAGGCAGTGTGACAAAAAGGCATGCCAGCCACTGGCAAGCTGCACTGTGAGACACAAAAACTCCTTGAAGGATGATTTACAGTCAAAAGGAAAAACACTTCTGACCTTTATTTTCCCTGTCAAAGTTAGAAGTCTGTGGGAATGCTGATTTTGCTACATGATGAAAAATTAATACCAATGGAATAGAGTATTGCCACAGAAGGAGCAAATCCTCAGCTGCTGCACAAATTCCAGGCAAAGTTGAGGAGGCGCTTGGAGGGAAATAAATACTGAGGTGAAGCTGAAACCTCTTTTTTTCAAATATATTGATGCCAAAATATTTTACTATCGTGATAGTACTTGTGTTTATATTCTACATGAATATAATCAATATTTTGGATGAATATTGGCGATGCAGCAGCACAGAATTTGTCATTTTTATAGGTTATGATTATTATTAATTATTTGGACTGCACTAGGACCCAGAAGTCTCAGCAATTGACCAGCACCCAACTGTGCTGAGAACATTTACTAGGTTGATGGTTCCTTCCCCTTGACTCACTACAGTTTGAGGTGGGAAGGGAAGGGGACGTCACTTGTTTACTTTCCTCTATCTGGGAACTCTTTCCCTTCTTCTGAGTCACTTCCCCATGGACGCTCTCTCTTTTTTTCCCCGATAGCTGAACTACTTTTTCTGTCAAGTGTTTTGCAATACTGGGTATAAAGTATGCTACAGCTTATGAAAATCAATTGTAATGTGTTGTGTGCCTCAGCTACTTGGAAAGCAGGTAGATTTTTGTTTTTGTAGACTATACTTTACCAAGAAGGTTGTTTCTGAAATGTTGCTTTTTCAGGGCCTAAATCCTGGCCCCATTGAAGTCAATGACAAAACGCCCACGGACTTCGATGGGGCCAGACTGACCCATAAGTGTCTGTCTGGGAACAGTGTGGCAAGCCATCCACCCTAGCAAAAATAATGTTTTCCCTCTTCTAGTCAAAGCAATGGCTCTTCAAGATTTCTTTTAGAGCTGTATGAAACATCCATCATGGAATCCCAAACCATGCCGAATCTATTGGGTTTGAGCGTTATTACAATGTTAAGCAGCCCTGGTTTTTCTGAAAGGTTTGCGAAACTTTTGAGCAAACTTGGCTCTAATTAAGAGAAAATCTGAGCCCCATCTTGATCATACACTTATAGAAACCAGGGCCTTCTGTGAGGGTGTAAGAAGGGAGTACCAGTGATGCCATCGTTGAGTACCTGGTTATCGTCTCCTGTTTCCTTGCCTTCTCTCAACTTGTTTCAGGACTGAGCTTGATAAGTTTATGGAGGGGATGGTATGATGAAATGGCCTACAGTGGCATATGGCCCATCCACCACTGCTATAAGCAAATATCTGCAACAGCTGGAGATGAGACACTAGATGGGGAGGGCTCTGAGTTACTAGAGAGAATTCTTTCCCAGGTGGGTCTCGCTGACATGCTCAGGGTCTAACTGATCATCATATTTGGGGCCAGGAAGGAATTTTCCCTCAGATTGGCAGAGATCCTGAGGGTTTTTGTTTTTTTTTTGCCTTTCTCTGCAGAATGGATTCACCACAGCCATAACACCACTTTGAAAGAGACTGAGATCACAGCAGTGCACTTGGAATGCTAGAGGCTGTGAAAGCCTCTATTTGTTCATAGAGTCGTTGCAAATGAAATAAGATGATGGACCTTGCTGAATTGAACATCCATGGTAGGAAAGTGCCTCCTACGATAAACGTATCCAAACTAACAACAGGCAAATCATTCTTTGAATGCTCTTGCTTCTTCTACTATTAACTAAATGAACACTGGCCATTATAAAGCACCCAGTTCCAGCATCCTGCTGTGGCCAATGTACAGGCTGCACCCACATCAAGTACAATCACAACACTGAGGACTTTACTTCATCTCTAGAATCTGGTCAACAGTTGCCAGTCTCAAGACACACTGTTGTTTTTTTCTTCTTCACATATTTAAGAAGAATCGTAAGGTAGAAAAATGATCTACATTTTAAATATATGATCTTATCAGGGGACAGTAAAAATATTTTTTTATATAGAACACTCTTTGTGATATTGCCATGATGAGATATTTCCTCTAGTGGGATAATATCCTTGGGGATAACTATCTAAATGCCATTTTTGTACCTATCTATAGGTTCTACCCACTGGGCTTCAGAGTATTTACTGTAAAAATGGAAATCTCTTGTAAATTCAATTTAGCTTTGTGTGAAATTCATCCATGTGCAGAGAATTACGGGTGTGTTCTGACTGAATATGGAAAATGTTAGTTAATAAAATGCCAGTAGAAGATGCTCAATAATATTTAGCATAGTTCCTGGGTGTTGTAAGACCAGTAAAACTGGTTGTGTGTAATGCAAATGGCTTCCTTTGTGCTGCCCTTAACATCAGCTCTTAACACAGAGGGCCCTGCACAACATTTGTGTTCACTTTAACCCCTGTATTACCGTGCCCCTGCACATGGATGAATTTTATCGGCAGAAAAAACCTAATGTACAAGGATTATTTCTAATAATGGGCAAGGGTCGATGCCTGCTTGAAGGGGCCATACAGGAGTGTGAAAAAATATAAAACTGAAACAGGCTCTTTTACAAAATAGCAGTAAAATATTGCCTAAGGGTTATAATGGCTCCTGAATCCATGTTATATTATCTAAAGCTGAACCACTGAAGGACCATTTTTAATATGAAGGCATTGCTTCTTTTTTTAATACTTGGAGACTGTTGGTATTTATTTTGTTAAACCTTCTGTTTTAATTGATTGCTTATTGAGGGAAGATTCCAGGTACAGTTTCATAGTTATGAGCATGGTGTTGCTAATACTCATGATAGTATTGAGAGTCTTGTTAATTTTGGTATTTTTCTTAGATTCCCCAGCTCCCAGAGTCATGTGATTACATACAAAGCTCAGCTTTCATTTTTTTCTAAAAGAGAAAGATTATAGCCCCCATGGTTACAGAGAAAAGATTGAAAATGTGAGCTCAAAGGCTTAAAAAACAGAAGGAAAGAAAAAAGTATACAAAGTGAATTATTTTTTTAAAATCTCATGATTCTTGGGGCCTGACTTACAATAATTGAACACTTGCAATTGGCAATACTGTGAGCCCCGGCTTTGGGGGAAGCTGCTAGCCCCCCTTCCAACCTCTCTTGCTTTAAGGGAGACAGGAAGACTCCTGTGCCCTTCCTCTGTCATCTGCATTAGGAGGACCTAACTGGCCTTCTTTGTCCCCTCAACAGAAAAAAAAGCACTAGAGGCCTGTGCTCCACATTCCAAGAATATCCTTGCTTGGGGACAGAACGAGAACCCATGAGAAGATGCTCCGAAAATAGTGGCTAATGCCTTGCTCTGTTTCCAGCAGGATACACATGGAAAGGAATGGCAAGGTCAGCTGACTTAACAGGCTCCCACCTGTGGCAGGCAGGATGTTTGATGTGATGACGTTAGGCTTGGAATATTGCCCAGCTTGTGTTCCTATTACATAATTTCTGGGCACTAGCTTACACTATATTTAGAGAGAGAGAATAATAGATGAACGAGACAGAAGGCCTGATTTGCATCTCATTTAGGGCCTGTTCCAAAGCCCACTGAAGTCAAAGAAAAGACTCCCACTGACTTCAATGGATTTTGAATCAGAATCTTACTCCAGTTCTACACCACTTCCCTGAAGCAATTGCTAATTCGCACTAGTGTAAACGAGAATCTGGTCCAATGAGAGTACATGTATTTTTGTTCAGCATGTAACCGATGTTATAAAAATAACAAGATTTATAACAGAAATTCAGCGGTCTTAACTCTACTGTTCCTTTGTGGCACTGTTAACATATTGTAAGTTTTTTTGTGCCTGAATTAATAAGATATTAGTGAACTTCTTCAGCAAAATTTATTTTATAAATAAACTTTTTTTTCGTTACTATGGTTGGACAGACAGAGTTGAGTTTGTGGTGAAAGGCTGAAATAAAATCCTTTTGATGGACTAGTTGGTCTTTGCACTTTAAACATACTTAGCTGGGGAAGAAAAGTTGAAAGCATCTTGGATTGAGCCCAAATCCTTGTCTTCTAGTGGCTATGGCAAAAGCAGTGCAGAATTACTTACACTGCAAATGAAAATCACTTTGTCTCTTTCCCTTGTCCTTTAATAGAAACAGACCTGGCTTTGTAACTTTGCTGATCCTCCTTAGGGTCATTAAATAAAGACTTATTTACCTCTGGTCTCCAGCAATTAACTTCTATAGATGTAAGACAATTACATTAAACTAGTGCACTGCACTACACATTTCGGAGAGCAGAAATGAGCCCAGGGCAGCTACTTCCTATGACTCATGATCTATCTTGATCATAAGCCTTCATCAGAGTTTGAGTTCTGTGGTAAAATAAACAAACAGACTAATGAATTTAAGTGAATGCTTCATATACAGCTGCCTCAATACTTAACGTACAGTTTGCCTCATCAACCAAAGCAGACAGAAAGCTAGCCAGAAGGGGGCAGTGGAGGGTTCCTTGGTCAGGAAAGTTTGTGCGTGGCTATGCCTACTCTACACAACCCATTCTCCCCACCATATCTGAAGGGTATGTCAGGGCAGGGCGCACAGCCCTACACTGCTTTAAATGATACCAAGGGCTATATCAGTCCCCATCTGACCCAGGATAGAGGAATGAATCTACCTAGTTTAGAGCCACCTTTCCCTCCCTCTTCATTGTCCTCCTCAGTTGTGCAGAATGTAAAAATAAGTGAAGTTGAGAATCCAACCCTTACACATAATTTGGCCAATGGTGTTTTTACATTTTGCTGGCTTCCACAAGCCCTGCTTGGATCTATCTATGTAAGCTATGTCTATACTGCACAGTTAACCCAGGCTCTTACTTGGGTTTTAGCCCATGCACTTTGCATGAGGATGCAGGCAAAATCATTAACAATAATCATTATGATGGTCTTTAAAAGCCCACCCCCCACAATTCTCCATGAAGGACAGACACATTCTCCAAGTTCTTCTTCAATTGACACAGCTGACTGAGAGAGAATCCTAGCGCATCTCAGCACACAGAACAATGGGCTATGCCCCCAATTCGCCCATAAGTGAGTTCAGAAACAGTGAGGACACAATAACATGGGTAGGACTTTGCTGTGGAGATACTCACACATGGGTTAGGCTAACTGGGACTGTGGTATGCACATTTCAGTGTGTTTTCTCTGGTTTGCCTTCAGCTTCTGTGCACTTTATGGTAAACAAATATCACAACATGTAATTAACTACCCACCCACCCCCCAAAATCCTTTCAGATTAATTAAAATAAGGTTAATTTAATATGACTT
Organism: Lepidochelys olivacea; assembly: GCF_965140295.1. Lineage (NCBI taxonomy): Eukaryota > Metazoa > Chordata > Testudines > Cheloniidae > Lepidochelys > Lepidochelys olivacea. The sequence continues at coordinate 171,034,519 of NC_140412.1, read as the reverse complement.
TAAATTGTGATCAGGGCAGGGATTGTGCTACCTTGGTTTGGAAGGCAGCTAACACAGTTTGCGTGCCATTGGAAATAAATCATCATCATCAGACATTATTATCAATTATAACTGTAAGTTAAAGTAGAGGGTGGAATGTTTTAACTTATACTTCCCCACACCCACACATTTTAATCATTCAGAGCCTGATGTGAAAACTCCCATTGACTGCAATGATGCAGGACCAGGCTCTTTAGGGAAAGAAATCAGTTTTCAGTCATCCTGAATGGGTTATTATAAAGAAGGCGTAAAGCATGTTTTGCTTAAAATCTTTACTGGTAGTGTCAACACAAAATGGAATAGATAAGGAGATTTCACTTCCAAGATAACTTAAAATATACTTATAAATGTGAACTCAAGGAAAATTGAACATACATACTAATGCATACTGATTTGACCCACTTTGCTACTAAGTATGGGGAAGTTTCTCACTGGCATTTCACCATTGGAAATTTGTAAATCTTTGAAAAAGAAACTGAACAAAAAACAGAGATCTTTGTGCTGCAAGCCAAAAAAGAAGTTTGAAAAGTTTGATTTTTTTAAATAGAACTGACTGTGAGTTCATACATACTGTTCAAGTACATAAACATACACAGCTCATGTAAGTTCATGTTCACATGCTGTATGTTGTTTATGAGAGGTCTTTAAGATACTAGGCTGTCAACTGCTTTATATGTAGTATTTTTGGAGATCTGGACAACTGCCAGTTGTACTTGCCTGATATAGAAATTAGGGCTGTGAAGCAATTAAAAAACATCATTGGAATTAATCACATGATTAAAAAATTAATTGTGATTAATTGCACTGTTAAACTATAATAGAATATTATTTATTTAAATATTTTTGGATGTTTTCTACATTTTCAAATATATTGATTTCAATTACAACACACAATACAAAGTGTATAGTGCTCACCTTGTATTTATTTTTAATACAAATATTTGCACTGTAAAAAACAAAAGAAATAGTATTTTTCAATTCACCTCATACAAGTACTGTAGTGCAATCTCTTTATCATGGAAGTTGAATTTACAAATGTAGAATTATGTACAAAAATAACTGCATTCAAAAATAAAACAATGTAAAACTTTAAAGCCTACAAGTCCACTGTGTTCTACTTCATGTTCAGCCAATCGCTAAGACAAACAAGTCTGTTTACATTTGCAGGAGATAATGGTGCCTGCTTCTTGTTTACAGTGTCACCTGAAAGTGAGAATAGGCATTCACATGGCATCGTTGTAGCTGGCATCGGAAGATATTTACATGCCAGATGCGCTAAAGATTTGTATGTCCATTCATGCTTCAACCACCATTCCAGAGTACATGCATCCATGCTCATGATGGGTTCTGCTCGATAACGATCCAAAGCAGTGCAGACCGACGCATGTTCACTTTCATCATCTGAGTCAGATGCCACCAGCAAAAGGTTGATTTTCTTTTTCTGGTGATTTGGGTGTTGTGGTTTCCGCATCAGAGAGTTGCTCTTTTAAGACTTCTGAACGCATGCTCCACATCTCGTCCCTCTCAGATTTAGGAAGGAACTTCAGATTCTTAAACCTTGGGTCAAGTGCTGTAGCTATCTTTAGAAATCTTACATTGGTACCTTCTTTGCATTTTGTCAGATTTGCAGTGAAAGTGTTCTTAAAACGAACATGTGCTGGGTCATCATCCGAGACTGTTATAACATGAAATATATGGCAGAATGTGGGTAAAACAGAGCAGGAGACATACCATTCTCCCCCAAGGAGTTCAGTCAAAAATTTAATTAACACATTATTTTTTAAACAAGCGTCATCAGCATGGAAGCATGTCCTCTGGAATGATGGCCAAAGCATGAAGGGGCATACGAATGTTTAGCATATCTGGCATGTAAATACCTTGCACTACCGGCTACAAATGTGCCTGTTCTCACTTCATATTCTGTGTTGTAATTGAAATCAATATATTAGAAATTTAGAAAAAAATCCAAAAATATTTAATACATTTCAATTGGTATTCTATTGCTTAATGGTGAGATTAAAACGATTAGTCACAATCAATTTTTTTAATCGCGATTAATTTTTTTGAGTTAATTGCATAAATTAACTGTGATTAATCGACAGCCCTAATAGAAATGTATAATTTTAGAAGACTAAACAAACTTGCAGTAGTGAATAAAATATAAAACAAAGGTTATCCTCTCTTCTTAAGCAACAGAGATTTAACACTTTTCTTTTAAGTGGGTGGCATTATTCCTTTTTTAATATTCCCAGTATATATTAAAATGTATCAGAGAACTCTCAAGTACATTATGTCTGGAACAATTCCTCAAAAAAATCAGGGAGTATTATAACAAGGTAAGAATATCTGAGAATCACTGTTATTAGTTAGATGGTAAGTTAGCATTAATTTATTTTGCAGACACATTAGTCAAGATTTATGGCAAAGCAACATTTAAAATGTGTAGATTTTTAATCTAGAATATTAATTTCACTATTCTCAGTTTTGGTAAACAAAGAAGCACAGTTTTCCTTTTCTCATCCTCCCACCTTAAACAAATTGTCTTGATGAACTTCTGACTAATAATGTTTCATATATAATTAAATCAACTTGAAAAATGAAATTAAAATAACAAATACATTGTGTAATAGAAGCTGGAACCTTTGGTACACTGAGTCAGTGGTCTGAGAAAAAATGTTTTAATCATGTGTACATGAAAGATACTTAAGTTAATAAACATGTAGAAAAAATTATGCTTACAACATTATAAATACAATAGTCCATCTGTCCAAACTCTAAGATAGCCTGAACATAAATTACATAACAGACTGCATCCACCACAGCATCTGGCTTTTTTAATATAAAACAAGCCATACAAAAATTATGGTAGCATTTTCTATCGTGATCTTCCTTTGCTTATCTAGCACAAGTTTCCTCTCTACCCCTTCAAACACTCTCTCTGCTATTAGCTTGAGCTCCTCATTAGTGCTTACTATCTAGAGAAGTCCTTTTAATTCTGTATCTCAGTTCTTATCTCCCATAATGTTCATTGTGACACTGGTAGGTCAGGTGCCAGATCATGGCTAGATCCCCATGTCTCAACTGGATACTAACAGATACATAGCTGGACTCTGTTTGGGTCGCTTGTGGGTTCATATTGATAAAATAGGTATTAGAATTATAAGAAAGTGTTTAGGGTTTAAACGCTATTGAATGCCTGTGAATTGTTTCCTGATTTAATTTTACTTGTTGTATCTGTGTTTCATGTTGTAATGTAATATTTGAGTAGTTGTATTGTGAGCCCTTGTGACTGTATTCAGGAGAGGAGAGGAGGACTCCTGCATTCAGGAGAGGAGCATTAATTAGTGTGACGAGCTTCTCTCCTACAGAAATTGTTATGCCCCTGCTGAAAGAGGAGACCCATCAATACCAGACAGGCTGTGGTTGCACCTAGCAATTGGACACTCCCGACATCTGTATTGAGAAGCCACCAACAAAGGGCCTAAAGACTCATATTGTTCTCCCCTCCTCCCTGTGAAGATGACTGATGCAAGTGGACTCCTCTCATCAGCTGAGTTTTCAGCTCAGAACACATGGCAGGAGGGGGAGTCACTGGTTACTGGGAGTCAGAAGGGCCACTGACTCTTTCTGGTGCTCCGCTGCCTGAGGGGCACACCACTGACTCTTGCTGGTGCTCCCCTGCCTGAGGGACGCGTCACTGACTGTTGCTGGTGCTCCCTGGCCTCTGGGGCGCGTCACTGACTGTTGTGGCGCTCTCCTGCCTGAGGGGTACGTCAGTGCCTCTTACTGACACTCCCCGGCCTGAGGGGCGTGCCACCAGGGGCGTGCCAGCCGGTACTCCCATGTTGTGCCAATTACAATAGCACAACTCCCTCCGCTAATTCTCCATCATCTGTGAGGTGTGACCAAGACCTTTCGGTGAGGCAGTAGCTCCCCACCGCCCTGCAGCGGCTTGGCGGACCAACTGTGACCTTGCTACAGATGGGAACAGAATGCAGGAGTCCTCATCCGCAGTTCCAACCACTAGACAACACTGGAGCTGTTTATTACTCTATGTACATAAGGGATATGTTCTAAACATTCATCTAACTCCACTGAGGTTAGTAATGCCGGTAGCCCTAGAGTGGACAGTTTGCTGTCACAGTTCTTAACACTGGTTCACGAAATCCTGTTCATAAAAGGGTAACTGATGTGTGGTTAAAAATACTGGAGCCCTGTCTACATGAAGGTTCCCATTTTTGCAGAACCCATACTGATAATGGCAGGATATTTTTTTAAAACATCCTTAGTGCTGACAGAATCTATTCAATCACCTTTGGTCATACTTTTTTTCCTCCATTACAGATTCCTCTCAGTTTCTCTCATGAGCTGTTATTTTATTTAACTCTGAAACCATTTTTATAAAATCTGTAAAGCATTTTGTGATGCAGTTTGCACTATGCAAAGTAAAGTATTGTACTGCTGTGGAACCCTGGTGTAAGTTTTAGCAACCCTGTTTTGATCCTTATACCCAAAACATCAGTACATCCAGACCCATAAAACAATATCCCAAATTCAGACATGTGCATAGAAGTAAAATATCTTGCCAAGGCAGAGCAAGTTCCACTAGTTTTCATGCCAAGGCAAGTTAGTTAAGTTATAATGGGCTCTAATTGGCACTCCCACAAGTGTAACAGTCTTTACCTGCAGCGAAGTGGCATTCAGAAGGGTGTGAAATTCTTTTCTACCCTTGAAAACATCATCGAAAATCAAAGAAACTATGTCCAAGCTGATCCTTATTATTATTAATTATTATTTATGCAGCACCATTAGGGTGCATGGGGATGAACCATGGGAACATTTTCCAAACAGATAACAGAATCCCTGCCGGAAGGAACATAGTCTACAAGTCAAGTACATTGCAGAACAATGCAGAACAGAACACAGCCAGGGTGTGGACTTTTAAAGCTGGAATGCTCTATGGAACAGGTGGGCCTTTGGGTGTGTGTGTGTTGCTGAAATAGAGCAGACGAGGAACAGGCTGGAATGTTGAGGAAAATGAGAGAAGAGATGTAAACAGAGGTCATATTTGTGCAGAGCACTGAAAATGAGAGCAAGTAGTTTTGCACTTAAAGCAGGGACTCGACCTCTCTGTTTTGTATGAATAATATAGCATATCCTTCCCAAAATTACAGAACTTTTTGACTACAGAATGAGTATTGTGAGAATTTTCCAATAAAGCTGTTAATTAATTCATGAGTTAAAAATCAATTTAACAGTATCCCCTTGAAGAAACTTAGCAGACCTGTGTTTTGTCCTGAATGATGGATTCTTCAAACTTCCTATATAGTTAAAACTCAGTGAAATCTTGTGTATTGACCACATTTGAAGGTTGTTTATTTGTTTGTGTTTTAGGATTAGTATTCATTTGTTACCATTATTCTTCGTAACTGAAAGTTTCTCCTTAGTGGAGGCTGAAAAATAATGGTCAGAAAATTCCATGAAGAATTGCCCTCTTTCAAAATCGCTTCCATCAAGGGGATTTGGGGCCACAGGCTACCTTTGGCAAAGATGATAGCTGCTTCTGTTCATCTCCTCCTTTCCATCTCCTGGCAGCATAGAGAGAGCTACCATCTTCTCTGAAGACAGTGTCTTCACTTACATTGGGAACTGTGGGAGAAAGTGGCCATTTTGAAAGAGAGCAATTCTGTCTGAGTTTCTCTGAAGGAGAATATTTTAAGCACCAGCTTCTACAGAGAGACAAACTGTCAGTCACGAAAACAATTACCATTAATCCCAAATGTTTCTCTGTAAAACTATCAGTTGTACCAGTTCCAGTCTACACAGAGGGCCTGAGTGAGGGGTACACTAGGAATAGTTGTGTGCAGGGGGGATATGGGAGGGAGAAGTAAGGGGGTCCTGCAGATGAACGGCTTCTCTGCAGGGAATACAAAGAAAAGCAAAAAAATCTAATAGATATTTTAAAAGTCAATTTAATATAATCTTGGAAACAAACACTGAAATGCCTTAAACAGAATCGGATGATTATTTGATAGTATTGCTACAGGGCAGCACCTATGCCTGCTGTGCATTTCCGTATCTTGACATATTTGGATTTCTTTTAAGTTTAACCTTAACTCTGAATTTCCTGGGTTTACGATACCTGTTTGTGGCGTAATTGCATTATCCCTTTAATGCATTTTACCTTAAATTACTGATAAGTATTCTCTACCTTAAATACATCTTAATGTAGTTTTTGCCTAGGAATTAAAATAAATTTCTAACAGCTTAATAGGTAAAGGTAAATATTACATATGAATATAATGTCAGTGAATTATAGTTGCTAGAAAAGCTGTAGCATTTTTCTGACCTTCTGGTTTTAAACTGTGTAGCCTTAATGAATTCATGTATACTTACGTGCCTTCTTATACGATGGGGCGGGAAAAGACATATGAAAAAGAAATAGAACCTAGCAATACAGAATGCTGCAATTATATTTTTCCTAATTCCAAAAGTTTTCAATAGTGCCTCTCAGTAGATACACAAAATATCTGACTGTGCTACTATGGAGTTGTACAAAATCTGAAGAATTTGTTTTGTGTAAGTCCATAATGCCATATACAAATATATAACTAAAATCTGAGTGAAATGTCTTAGTACCTATATATGAAAATGTATTTTTATTTTCTTGTTTTGCCTATATTATTAATACATTGTTTTTGGTAGCACCCACAATGCACTAGTCACTGTACAAGCACACAAAAAAGGCATGGTCCCTGCCCTGCGAAGCTTAAACTGCAAACAAAATTTGGTAATAACTTTATTTTAACAAAATGTCAACATTTGCACTTGACTAATCCTCACTGAGGAATAGACTCTGCTATGTTTGAGACATTTAAAATTCTGCTTTTAAAAAAATGTGTGCACAAATTCTGAAAAAATTAAGTAAAATAGTATATTTTCTTCCTGATTGCTTAAGCAAAAAACAGGGGGAAAATAGATTAAATGAATTGTCCTGAAACCTTCCAGAAAAATTCAGCCGAAACTGAAACCAAACATGTTAAGTGTTGCCTAAATATCTGAATTTCTGGACACAATCAGGCAATTCATTTATACTCCGTCAGAAGTGTCCAGAATTTATTGTGATCACAGTTGACTGGATGAGCAATATTAGGGGCTGTTTTAAAAATACAGACTTTTTGGGACCCACAACTGAGCCACAGCTCTCACACGTCATACAGAGGGAAATACTGCAGTCTTCTACTCAGAATTGTGTCTTTTTGTGGAGTTCAAGTATTGGGAAATATCTTGCATCGCCCACAAACTCATGGGCTATACGAACATACAGTTGAGAGCAGTTATATAATCCCTAAGAGATATATAGAAAATCAAAGACTAGATTGAGCACATGCTTGCAATTCTACAGGAAATTAGCCACAAGGGAAGGAACCACAGCAAGTGAAACCACCGACAGGCGGAATGAAAATCAATTGAAAAATGACAGAAAATAAAGGAATATGGCCTCAAGAACCAGTAGGTATTTAAAGGATGTAGAGAAAGAGGAGTCAATTAAATATGCTACTATGGAACTCTACCTATACCTCAACAAGGCCCAGAAGGAAAGGGCTATGAGAAGCCAAAATGAGGTCAGCAGCCCAATTATTGACTGAGCACAGAAAAGGAAAAGGAGTACTTGTGGCACCTTAGAGACTAACCAATTTATTTGAGCATGAGCTTTCGTGAGCTACAGCTCACTTCATCGGATGCATACCGTGGAAACTGCAGCAGACTTTATATACACACAGAGAATATGAAACAATACCTCCTCCCACCCCACTGTCCTGCTGGTAATAGCTTGATAACTGATTATCAAGTTGGGCCATTTCCAGCACAAATCCAGGTTTTCTCACCCTCCACCCCCCCACACAAATTCACTCTCCTGCTGGTGATAGCCCATCCAAAGTGACAATTCTCTACACAATGTGCATGATAATCAAGTTGGGCCATTTCCTGCACAAATCCAGGTTCTCTCACCCCCTCACCCCCCTCCCAAAAACCACACACACACAAACTCACTATCCTGCTGGTAATAGCTCATCCAAAGTGACCACTCTCCCTACAATGTGCATGATAATCAAGGTGGGCCATTTCCAGCACAAATCCAGGTTTTCTCACCCCCCCTACCCCCATACACACACAAACTCAGTCACCCAAAGGAAAGGCCAAGTAATTGTGATGGTGACTCAAGAGCGAGGAACATAGACTGAGACATGTGTAGCCCAGATATAGAAAAGTAAGTATAATATGATGCTGTCTCAATGATATTACCGTAAAAATATAAACACTGTGCCATTTCAGACTAATTATAATCCATGTAGGAATACCAAACCAATGAAGGGAGATCTGATATAATCAAGACTCACTTCAGAGAGAAAAGAAAATAGGAATATGGAGGTAACACAAACAGCTTTTTCAAAGATACTTGGAACATGAAACATAAATGAAAAAAGATGGTTGATACTGGTGAAAAACCTGTAGACATGCTAATGGGGTAGAGAGGAGGTTTTTGGATCCATAGACCATTGAAATAGTGTCTGTGACAAGTGCTCATTTGTATTTCATTAAGTTCACTTAAAAAGAAAGGGTACCACCTTCCCAGTATCAAAATTAGCAGAGCTTGTTAGGTATGCTTTAATCTAGGTAGGAAAGTGGCAGAATCTTTTGGCAAACTCAAATAAATTGAGACTCAACTTGGTGGTAATGGGGTCTTCTAATAGAGAATAATGGAGGAGGTGTTGCCTTATATATTAAAAATGTATACACTTGGACTGAGGTTGAGACAGAAATAAGAGACAGATTTGTTGAAAGTCTCTGGGTAAGGATAAAAGGGGTATAAAACAAGGGTGATGTCATGGTAGAGGACTACTACAAACCACCAAACCAGGAAGATGAGGTGGATGAGGCTTTTTTAAAACAACTAACAAAATCATCCAAAGCACGGGACTTGGTGGTGATGGAGGACTTCAACTACCCAGACATCCGTTGGGAAAATAACACAGCAGGGCACAGATTATTCAACAAGTTTTTGGAATGTATTGGAGAAAATTTTTTATTTCAGAAGGTGAAGAAAGCTACTGGGGGAGGCTGTTCTAGATTTGATTTTGACAAACAGGGAGGAACTGGTTGAGAATTTGAAAGTGGAAGGCAACTTGGGTGAAAGTGATAACAAAATGGTAGAGTTCATGATTCTAGGAAATGGTAGGAGGGAGAACAGCACAATAAAGACAATGGATCTCAAGAAGGCAGACTTTAGCAAACTCGGGGAGTTGGTAGGTAAAATCCCATGGGAATCAAGTCTAAGGGGAAAAACAACTGAAGACAGTTGGCAGTTTTTCAAAGCAATATTATTAAGGGCACAAGAGCAAACTATCCTACTGAGTAGGAAAGATAGGAAGTATGGCAAGAGACAACCCTGGCTTAACCAGGAGATCATCAATGATCTAAAACTCAAAAAAGAGTCCTACAAAAAGTGGAAACTCATTCAAATTACAAAGGATGCATATAAACAAATAATACAAGTGTGTAGGAACAAAATTGGAAAAGCCAAGGCACAAAATGAGATCAAACTAGCTAGGGACATAAAAGGAAACAAGAAAACATTCTACAAATACATTAGAAGCAAGAGGAAGACCAAGGACAGAGTAGGCCCATTACTCGATGACGGGGAAAAGACAATAACAGAAAATGTGGAAATGGCAGAGGTGCTTAATGACTTTTTTGTTTCGGTTTTCACCAAGAAGGTTGGTGGTGATTGGATGTCTAACATAGTGAATGCCAGTGGAAATAAGGTAGGATCAGAGTCTAAAATAGGGAAAGAATTAGTCAAAAATTACTTAGACAAGTCAGATGTCTTCAAATCACCAGGGCCTGATTAAATACATCCTAGAATACTCAAGGGGCTGACTGAGGTGATATCTGAGCCATTAGCAATTATCTTTGAAAAGTCATGGAAGACAGGAGACATTCCAGAAGACTGGAAAAGGGCAAATATCGTGCCCATCTATAAAAAGGGAAATAAGGACAACCCAAGGAATTACAGACCAGTCAGTTTAACTTCTGTAGCTGGAAAGATAATGGAGCAAATAATTAAGCAATCAATTTGCAAACACCTACAAGATATTAAGCTGATAAATAATCAGCACGGATTTGTCAAGAACAAATCATGTCAAACCAACCTGATAGCTTTCTTTGACAGGGTAACAGGCCTTGTAGATTGGGGGAAGTGGTAGGTGTGGTCTATCTTGACTTTAGTAAGGCTTTTGATACTGTCTCGCATGACCTTCTCATAAACAAACTAGGGAAATACAACCTAGATGGAGCTACTATAAGGTAGTTGCATAATGGATTGGAAAATCATTCTCAGAGTGTAGTTATCAGTGATTCACAGTCATGCTGGAAGGGCATAATGAGTGGGGTCCCGCAGGGATCGGTTCTGGGTCCGATTCTGTTCAATATCTTCATCAATGATTTAGATAATGGCATAGAGAGTACACTTATAAAGTCTGTGGACGACACCAAGCTGTGAGGAGTTGCAAATGCTTTGGAGGCTAGGATTAAAATTCAAAATGATCTGAACAAACTGGAGATATGGTCTGAAGTAAATAGGATGAAAGTCAATAAGGACAAATGCAAAGTACTCCACTTAGGAAGGAACAATCGTTGCACACATACAAGATTGGAAATGTCTGCCTAGGAAGGAGTAGTACGGAAAGGGATCTGGGGGTCATAGTGGATCAGAAGCTAAATATGAGTCAACAGTGTAACGCTGTTGCAAAAAAAGCAAACATCAATCTGGGATGTATTAGCAGGAGTATTGTAAGCAAGACAGGAGAAATAATTCTTCTGCTCTACTCCACTGCAGTTTTGTGTCCAGTTCTGGGTGTCACATTTCAGGAAAGATGTGGACAAATTGGAGAGAGTCCAGAGAAGAGCAACAAAAATGATTAAAGGTCTAGAAAACATGACCTTTGAGGGAAGATTGAAAAAATTGGGTTTGTATAGTCTGGAGAAGAGAAGACTGAGAGGGGACATGAAAACAGTTTTCAAATACATAAAAGGTTGTTACAAGGAGGAGGGAGAAAATTGTTCTTCTTAACTTCTGAGGATAGGACAAGAAGCAATGGGCTTAAATTGCAGCAAGGGTGGTTTAGGTTGGACATTAGGAAAAACTTCCTAACTGTCAGAGTGGTTAAGCAGTGAAATAAATTGCCTAGGGAGATTGTGGAATCTCCATCATTGAGGATTTTTAAGAACAGGTTGGACAAACACCTGTCAGGGATGGTCTAGATAATACTTAGTCCGGCCTTGAATGCAGAGGACTGGACTAGATGACCTCTCGAGGTCCCTTCCCGTTCTATGATTTTATGAATCTATAATGTTCCCTTGTGCTGGTAGAAAGGAAATGCAAGAAATTAAATGAGATGGTATGATTTATTAACTATCCAATGTACATAATAGATGAAGATATTGATAAAATACCTGGGGTTCTCTATATATCAGTCTTGCTTTAACCAACGGTAACAAGCAGAGTTCACAAAAACAATGAGGAGCCTGGTGCACCTTAAAGACTAACAGATTTATTTGGGCATAAGCTTTTGTGGGTAAAAAAAAACCTTCTTCAGACTCCATGCATCTGAAGAAGTGGGTTTTTTACCCACGAAAGCTTATGCCCAAATAAATCTGTTAGTCTTTAAGGTGCCACCAGACTCCTTGTTGTTTTTGTGGATACAGACTAACATGGCTACCCCTCTGATAAGCAGAGTTCAGAATCTCGTGCTGTCACAAATGCAACTTTTGGTCAAGAAGCCTGATTTATCTCTCACATAACTGTAAATCAGAAGTTACCCATTGACATCACTGAAGTTACACCAGTCTAAAACCAGGGAAGCTGAAAAAGAACCAGGCCCATGGATTCTTTCCATTTATAACTATACCATTTGACCTATGTGTGGCCCCAGTCATGTTTCAGTGACCAATAGACTGTGTTTTCAGGAAGCTGAAGAGTATGATGGGAGCCTTTTGTTCTTATTTTTCATGACAGATGACGGCCAGCCTCTTGTTATTTGAAGAATCACATCTGCATTTGTAAATCTTCATGAACAATAAACAAGTTGAGTGAAATCCTGGCCCCACTGAAATCTCATTGATTGAGTCAGGGTTTTTTCCCCCCCACCTTTGCAGTTGTCTGTGATCCTTTCTGTCTCTGGGTTGCCTGTGTCTCTCTGTCTGATATCATATGATCCTTTGCATATCAGAAAATATTCAATAGTAAATGTACATATGACTTAAAAGTGCTTTGTCTTGTTTGTATGGTACCGCAAGTAGAGCTGATTGAAACTCAGATTTTATGTTTCATGGGAAATTTCTACATTTTGAAATGTGGTTTCATTATAAATTAGAATGAAAACAGTAATTTTTTAAATTTCCCATGAAATGGAAATTCTGAAAAGTTTCCATTTAGGAAAACTTCATTTCTGAAAATGTTGTAAATTTCCTTTTAAAATGACATGTTCAGTTTGATTATTTTATGTTTTTTTCTTTTTTTACATTTACTACTTTTATTATTATTTTTTTTTACATTATACCAAGGCATATCAGCAGTAGTAGTAGCATATTACGACAGTCATATATTATAACACAACATATCTGCAGCTGCTCCTACTGGCTGGAGTCTCTGGCTAGTTACTAGCTTTCCCTCTAAAGGCCATATGGCAGTGGGATAGGGCAGATTTGCAAAATTCTACTCACTCTGGGCAAGTAAGAAGGAATTAATTAAAAAACATTCATTGTCTTAACATCAGTCACCATGGTAAAGAATGGTGAAGTAGATACTATGCCCGGGCTGGTAAATTTTCAAATTAACATGGAAAGCCTTTATATGTATATATATAAAGGCTTGACATGTTTATATATATCTATATATATATATATATATATATATATACACACACACACACAGATTTCTTCTAGTGGTTGCCAGCCCTCAAATTTTTGTCTCTGGGGAAAGGGTACAAAGGAGCAAGCAGAGTTCATACATTAGGTATGTTGTATATGTTGATATGAAGCATATGTAAAGGCACAGTGAAAGCACTGACATAGGTAACACACCTCCATCCTAAGGGTAGAATAAATTACATTTGCTGGTTTCAAACATCCAAATCCAGAGCCTTGTAATCTTTGGCTTAGACTGTGCTACCCTTAATCAGATAAGAAGTCCCATACTACCAATATGAATAAGAGTTGCATAGCCTAGCTCTTAAATATAGTAGAGCACAGTCAGGTATACACTAGGCAGAAAAGATACACAGTACATTCCCCTCTGAGGACAGTCACTTGCGGACATATTGACAGCAGGTCTTTCTATGCTGTTCCTGGTGTACTAAAATCAGTCTTGTTGGAGCATGCTCAGTTGAGTCAGTGCTATGTCATCAGAAAGGATTATCCTCCTTTTATAAGCAAAGGGTGGAAATTGAGACTTTATGCTAGTTCCTGGACTTTGTATTCTGCGTGAGTCATCCGAGAAGAGACGTCTAGCTCTTGACTCACTGAGAGTCTGTAGCAGTGAAACTGCAGCCAGATTTACAAAACTGATTTTTTGCAGAATGTAGCCAGTAGTTAGCAGTTTATAATTGTTAATTTTGTTCTCAATACCCAAAGCTTTAGAGATATAATCATTTCAGTAACAACCAAATGTTATATAAATACAGTGAGAAACAGAATGTCCAATACCAAACATCATCAGGGACCCAATTCTTTCATTCCTATACACATTCAGTAGTACTGCGATCAACCTTGCATAGTAAGACGCTATTCCACATGAGGAAGGGGAGCAGAATCAGGCCCAAAATTAGTAGTTTACAAAATATAAACTATTGAAATTCCAGTATGTCTGGTCTTTCAATAAAAAGCTAAAAATTATTCTTATAAAAACAAACATAAAAATCCATTCTTATAATAATGTTATTTTATTAAATGGAAAATGGTCTAAATTTAGCCCATTTTCTTTGGAAACATAAAAAGTTAAAGCTTTGCCTCTGGTTAACTAGCTGATCAACCCCATTTACATTTATTTTGTCTGAATCTTTCTTACATAGTAGCAATCCTACAATAGAGGAGTTTGAATGCTTTTTAAAAGAGTTTGAAAAGATATACAAGGTTTGCAAAAGCTTCTGAGAAGCCAAACTATATCTTCTATGTAGACCAGGGGTAGACAAACTTTTTGGCCGGAGGACAACATCTGCGAAAAGAAATTATATGGCGGGCCATGAATGCTTACAAAATTGGGGTTGGGGGGCAGGAGGGGGTGAGGGCTCTGGTTGGGGGTGTGGGCTCCAGGGTGGGGCCAGAAATGAGGAGTTCAGGGTGAGGGAGGGGGCTCTGGGCTGGGGCAGGAGAGTGGGATGCGGGGAGAGGCTCAGGGGTGCAGGCTCTGGTTGGTGCTTATCTCAAGCAGCTCCCAGAAGCAGCAGCCATGTTCCCCCTCTGGCTCCTATGCTAAGCTGTGGCCAGGCGGCTCTGCACCCTGCCCTGTCCGCAGGCGCCACCCCTGCAGCTCCCATTGGCTGCAGTTCCCGGGGTGCCAGAGCAGGGCAAGCCCCAGACCCCACTCCCCAGCAGGAGCTCAAGGGCCGGATTAAAACAGCTGGCGGGACAGATCCGGCCCACTGGCCGTAGTTTGCTCACCCCTGATGTAGACTGTGTGAGGGAAGAGAACTCTTTGTTCAGTGTGGCTTGATGGAACATACAGACAGTCCCCCACTGCTACCAAAGTAACATGCCAAAGAAAGTAGCAAAAGGGGGAAAAACCTATTAAAAAGAAAACATAAGAGAATTATGTTCTATTGTGGCATTGGAACAAAGTGTAATGGATGGGATTGGGTAGAGTAAATAAAACCTTTACAGCCATCAGTGCCCTCAGCACTGTTAAGTTTGCTGAATCATTGTATTGCCAATGCAAGAGTCTAAGGACAGTCAGACCTCCTTGTGCAAAAACTAAGAGAAATCTCTGAGTAAAAATCAAATGACTCAGAGAACAGAGGTATAACTAACTAGTGGCCAGAAATTATAACTCTGGGGAAACAAGCTGCTCCAAGCTTGCATGAAAATGCTGCTGTTTGCTTTGTAATGAAAACTCAAGCCTGAAAGCTTTTGACAATGGCACCAAATTGACACCATGCTCCAGAATCTGAACTGTTGCTGCAAGCTGTCAGAGCTGTCTGCACTGATGCTACAATGCAAGGCAAACACAGAATTCAGAATGAGATTCTCGCATCGTGACCTTTTTATGAACCATTTTTTTCTGGGAGGACGACTGAATTCAGAGGGAAAGAAAGTCAGCCTGGACTGTTTGATATTGCTATTTTAAAGACAGAGATTTATTTAAAAAAGAACTCCCTCCCAAACATCCCTGAATAATGTACTTTTACAGGGTCAGATTCTCAGCTAGAGTAAACTGGCATAGCACCATAATCATCAATGGAATTCTGCCTATCTATATCAGCTGAAGATGTCACCCACAGGAACTTATTTCAGCTTCCTGTGAATTTCTAAAGAGCTCTTCTAAATGTTCTCTCCTCTTCCCGTCCCCCAGCCCCGATTCCTCCAAGATCAGGCAAGCAGAGAAAACTTGACTGAGGAAAAAAAGTCAAAATGACCTTGTTACCTCGTAGGTGACTTGCAACATTAGGAAAAGTTGGCTCCACTTGGATGATTAATCTGAATGGCATATTCATGAGGCAAGACCAAATGCCCATATCTATTCCATGTCAAAGGATTAGCATTAATGAAAAGTTAAAGCTTGAGAAATCAAGCACTCAGCATTCAAGAAATGCAGAGATAATACTGAACGCTCAAAGGGTATGTCTGCACTGCAATTAAAAACCTGTGTCCGGTCCACACCAGCTGACTTGGGCTTGCAGTCAGCGGAGGCGGGTGCTAACTGGCTGTTTAATTGCAGTGTAGACATTTGGACTCAGGCTGCAGCCTGAGCTCCCGCCTCACAGGGTCCAAACATCTACACCTCAGTTAAACAACCCCAAAACCCGAGCCCCAGGAGCTCAAGTCAGCTGGCACAGGCCAGCAATGGGTTTTTAATTGCAGTGTAGACATACTCAAAGTTAACTTTGACTTCAGTGGGGCTATGCTGATTTACACCGACGGAGGATTTGCCCTTTCGTCTTTATATCATTTCAAGTTATTTCTCAATCTTCTGCTTTATTTGTAATCGTGCAGACTGCTCCCCCTTCCATTCACGCTCACATAACATTCCTGCAGCAACTACAGCAACTGGAAACATTGAAAAGCAATATTAGATAAGTATGGAATGTACTTTAAGCTTCTTTGAATATGATTTAGTGTAAACAAGAAGAACCCGCACCAAGTGATCAGCCAGTTCCAAACCACCAGTGGTCCCCAGACCAGAGTTTGAGAACTGTTGGCCTATACAGCACGCAATTGGGCAGTCTGATTGCATCTGATAGAAGGCAATGTTATACATACCCATTAGCCAGTTCATTACAATGTACTGGTGTGTGTGGTTTGTGCACTGTTAAAGAAAGGTTACTTAGTGGCAACTGTTATTCTTTGGGAGTTACCTCTGTGCATTCACACTTGTGGGACTGGCACCTCCTGGCAACTCCCCAGGTAACATTGCCTCTTCTATTTCGCTCAGCTGAAGCCCCAAAGGATGGCTGAGACAGGCTGACAAGACTGCAGCAGCAGGTGAGCCCAGGAGAGAAGGTGAAGAGAGGCTGTCCACCTTAAGCAGTGGGACGAATACTGCAGAGTTTCACCAGTCTGATGGTTTTGTGGTGGGCTGTAGCATTGCAGGTACCGGCCCAGGGCCTTTGTAGTTTCCAAAAAACATTAGCTTTATTATTTGGAGAGAAACTCTTCTTGTTTGCTATTCAGGGATTAGTGGGAGTTTACCTCTGTAAGGACAGAATAAAAATTACATGAGGACCTTCATCTTTAGCTTTGCATGCATCAAATTTGCAATTATGTCAAGTATTGTGATGAATAATTCACAGAGAGCTTCATTGTAGTGCTGGTGGTCAGGCAAGTATCAAGAGTGCTCAAACTCATCTAAACTGTATGTAGATATTTCTTTATATAGGCTTTTTAAAGAATATTAAAAATATCAATTGCTCAATCTTGTGCATTGAAACACTGCGCTGATATAAATGCAATGCACCTCAGTAAAGTTGATGCTCTCTCTCTCTCTCATAAGCAGAGCATAAATGTTATATCTGAGGGAAGTGAAAGACAGTGCGCTAGCTAATGCTGGGTATAGCACAGCCTCCTAGTATCTCATTTTTTGCCACACATCATCTGGCAGTGCACTTCCTGTGCAACAGCCTTGCTTGTCCAGTCCTTGGCGTATCATCAGCTGTGACTGCCGGTTGTGCCAAACCATGGTTCACCTTTAAATCAGCAAGTGACATGAAAGCTTCTCTCTTCATTTAAGAAGGAGGGGGCAAACAGATTCCTAAAAAGGGTGCATTTTAAAATCGATATTTCTGTAGTTCATTCTCTTGGGGGTCTGTGTTTATTTGCAAAATAAAAAGGGAGTTGAAGCTTTATCGGCTGTTATTAATCACTGCAGTTTCATGAGACCATTCTTGTTGAATCACTGATATGTTGAAAAATGCTGATACACTGAAGACGTGGCATGCTGGAAAAATAGCACTGCAGACTCCCAAGTCAGATCTCTGACTACGTTACAGTGTAGGTTTGAGTTGTCTTTGGATTTTCTGTAACAAGATAGGGGAGATCATGTCCTAAAAAATAAGGAATGTGAATTTGAGGGAAATTCTAGGATCTTTTTGTATTTAATGCCTTTGTTGATTTGTCTGTATTGAAAATATTTGGCTTAAAGGGACATTGTCAGGTAGTTTAGGTCCTACATTTACTGGCAGACAGGTTTTTTTTAAATATGAAACTAACATTTCATATAAATAGTATATGTCCAAGGAAAACAGTTCTCATTTGAATTTAAGCATTGCCTTTCAGGGTTTGAAATCAAAGTGTTTCAGCATTGAGAACCCACAAGTGAAACTGACTAGAAACAAAGGTTGAGATTTTTCAAAGCTGTCTGATTAATTGTAATTAATCTGAGTTGTGTGGCTAAACACCCAAGCCAGCATTGAAATCGCAACCAAAAGGGAGCCTGATTAAGCTGTTGCCCAATGTCCAAACTGACTGAAGTGCAAAGAAAACAAATAGTATAGTTGATGAAAAGCAATGCTATAATTTAAAACCACCCTTGTTCATAATAAAAGTTGTCATTACCAACATTGCAAAGATACATAGGCCTAGATGTACATAGGCAATTAGGCACATAAGACCCTATTGTAGGCATCTAAGTCACAGTTTTGGGACCACTGCGATACACAAAACTCTCAACAGACTCTACGGGTGCCCAAACTCACTCGGTTCTTACATTTTCAGGGTAAAAGTTCCTTAGGCACCTATGTTTCTGTCTCTGGGCATGTATGCTGCAGCCTCCCTTGAGCTGACCAACCTCCTATCTCCTGCCTAAGCCCCAGAGTGACTCGTGAACCAGGGGAGTTGTCTACCTAAGTTTCCTGCAGGGCCGATCTGGTAGATGGGCTCAGAGGCCACCTACTGTATCAGTCGCCCTTCAAAATCTGGCTAGAGCTGGAGGTAGTTCTCATGCTGATTTTATAACTTTTAGCTCAGTGGTTAGTGCACTCACCAGGACATGGGAGACCCAGGTTCAATTCCCACCTCTGCTAAAGCAGGAGAAAGGATTTGAATAGCAGCCTCCCACCTCTCAGGAGAGTGCTCTAGCCACCGGGGTATGGGACAGCCTTATTCATGGGGGTGGAGGAGGTTCTTTCAATCTCTCCTGTTTTATATGTTCCACTGTGGATAATATTGAAAGGAGTGAAAAAGGGGAACTGGGGTCTCCTCCTAGGTGGGTTCCCAGGCCATTGGATCATTGGTCTACAGCGTCATTCCTGCTTGCTCTCTAGCCCAATGACTGTTCCATTGTGGAAAAATGCTTAAAAAATCAAAGCTACCAGGTTTTGTGCTATGACAAAATAGCTCCATGCATGTGATATTATTTGCAAATCAGCCCATTATGTAATTTGCATATGTCTGTACGTTCCATCTTAAGTTCGATACACTCTGCTCCAAGCATTGGTGGGGGTAGGACATGGGAGCAGAACCAAACTCTGCAGCTGGCTGGCTGGCTGCTGAAGGATGTCTGGGGATGTGGGTGCTGGGGAAGCCAGGGCAGATGGTTTGTGGAGATGACTGTGCAGAAGAGGGTATTGGATGGGGTAAATTCGGTGGTAACCAAGAGGTGGGTTTGGGGGGATGCCCAGGAGGTACCTGGGGATGGTAGGTTTATGGCAGTGTCCAGGGGAGGGGAAGATTGGGTCAAATTCAGTGGCTAGGAAAGTAGAGTGTAGAGGTCTGTGGGAAAGGAAGCTGGGGTAACTGGGTGTGAAGAATGAGGGAGTTATGTGTAGTTTTTTTTTCTGCATATTGCGTGGACTTCAGTTTACCTATTTGGCATTACCTTGCCTAAGTGCACAGAGTTAAATCAAAGGAGGTTGCTATGAGAAACAAAACAATGGTAGAGATAAAGTACCTTCAGGGATCTATTAATTGGAAGGGAGCTATTAATTGGAGAAAGCTCTTGTCCGGCTCCAACCAGGTTGACCAGGTTTATTCTTCCCAGACCTGAACCTGGGATTAAAGCGGATGCTAAACCATAAAAGGACTCCAGGTCTGAAAAGGAAGGGGAGATGTTTGGGCAGCAGTAGCTGAAGAAGAATCTCTGTCAGAGAAACACAGAGAATTCTGCAGGATCTGTCTGTCACTCACTAAGTGGGCTTAGTGGAACTTAACCAATACTGGCAATGAGTGACAAAAGTGTAGGTAAGAACCAGAAGCACAGCTCTTTTATTGTTTTAACCTGTGTCTCTGATTGCTTTGTACCTTTGAGTGAATGGATAAATAATAATCTGCTAGGACGAAGCTGCTTTTGAAATGCTTTAAATCAACTCGCTGATTACAGGGCCCTGGAGTAAAAAGGTTTACAGGTTGCAAGCACAGTTGGGCTTGCTACATTAATAGGATTGGGAAACAAGGGGGCTGCAGCCTGGAGAGGTAGTTGAACCCTTGAGAGAGGAGCAGGAAGCCAGGCCTGGCACTCAAGAGACAAAATTCAGCTTGCCCAGTAACCAACCGTAACGGGAAGTTTATGAGGGTCAGAAGTCACTTGATGGAGGCTGGTGGCTGGGGAAGAGGGTGTGTGGGAGCTGGGCAAATATCTGAGAGATGGGATTTGCTGAGTGGGGATTGGGGAGGGGCTGAGTGGAAGTTGTGAAGTGTCCAGTGGTGTGGGCCCAGGGCCAGTCCTGGGCTCCCCTGACCTTCACTGCCACTACCGCCCCTGTCCTATACCATCCCAGAGATCTCTTTTTCTCCTCAGCTCCAGCAGGGATGCAGTGAGACAGATGCTTGCAGCTCAGCAGGTGCCACCGTGGCCTATGGTAGCTTAGAGCTATAGTTTCAGCCATTTCTGCAGCCAGCCACAACAGTTGATCAGGCTAAGTGTCATGCAACATCGGTGACATCTAGCAGAAGGGCATGTCCCCATTGCCTCCACTCTGCTGTTGCTGTGACACTGCATTTGGGGTACTTACCCAGCATCTCCAGTGGCTCGTGAGGGATTTCAATAGGGTCCCGGGAATTGTGGGAGAAGGGGTCAAATTCCCATAACTCCATGGGAATTGCTGCCATGTCTGAGGCTTCTTCTCAAAATGGAGGTCATGATGAATGGTCAGAGCTCACTCTTTCCTTAGACAGACAAACTGCTGCTTGTTCTATTAGTAGCCTATGAATAATAGAGGAACTATACTATAGCAAATTTGGAATCAATGGAGATGTTGCTATATTTCTGATAGTGTTATAATTGACTGTGATTGGAGGCAGAAATACCCCCAAAATTTCTCTGTGGCAACATATGGTATTAGGGGTTAAGAAAGTTAAAGCTAGCCATGTGCAATTTAACTTTTAGTTTAGTTTGTTTTTTCATTTTGATGTGTTTTGGAAATAAACATATATGCCTTACCCCTGTGGCAACTCCCATCTTTTCAAGTGCTGTATGTTTATACCTGCCAGCTGTATTTTTTCACTCCATGCATCTGATGAAGTGGGTTCTAGCCCACGAAAGCTTATGCCCAAATAAATTTGTTAGTCTCTAAGGTGCCACAAGGATGCCTCGTTGTTTTTGCTGATACAAACTAACAGGGCTACCCCTCTGAAACCTAAATAAATAGTAAATTTTTTTGCTGTAATTCCTTAGTTGGACAACAGATGGCATTACTAAAGCTGATATAAGTCGAAAGCCCAACTTCTCCCCAGGCTTGCATCTTTCCCTATTGATACAGAAGAGCACCTCTTGATACAGCTTGAGAGGACTGTGGCAGCACGCTGTGCGCTCTATGTTTCAGAAACTGCTAGAAACCCAGCAGAGCAGCAGTGTGTACAGTGCTAGGCCTCACATGTTGTTCATATTTAATAAATATGGTTACCTGGGACCCAGCTATACCTCTGTGGCTTCTGCATATTTTTTCACTGTGTGAAGAACAAGAGACAACATCTATACTCAGTGTCTGACCTACCTGCAACAAAGGGAACTTCACCATTGACTTAAATGGATAAAGAATTAAGCAGTCCAAAACCTGCTCCTCTTGCGTTCAGTGTGAACAGAATCAGACCCCTACTGCCCATAGCACAGCTTTTTTGGCTATGCCCTTTTTTTTGAAAGCCACCTAGGCAAATATGTAAAAAAACATCCTATGTATGTTTGGAAATGAACCAACTGCATAAAGAGTTAACCATTCCTTTCTTTCTGAACATTTTCATTAGAGTGTAGAGGATAGTTGATTCAGAGCGGTGTGTTGGCCCTCTGCATGGGGTGAATTTCAGCCAGTGCATCCAGGTACTTTGTCTAGTTTTAGAAACATTAGCAGCCATACCAAGAAATGTTAAAGTAGAAGACACTTCAGAAAGTTTTATTTATGATTAGCAGAGCTGGTTTAAAAATTGGAACTTTTTCCTGATTTTGGTTGAAAAGAAGACATTAAACAATTTTTCTGACAAGCACTAATTACATTACGATGTCTTTCAGCAAAAACCTTAACTTTTCAGTAATTCCACCATATACTAGTATATGCATATTACTGAAGCAGTATAACCAACCCCTAGCACAAAAATATCATGACTCAGTCCTCCAAGAATCTTGAGAATGGCTTAAAAATCTTGAGGTTTTTTTGTGTTGGGTTCTTTGTTTTTGTTTTTTTTTAAACTTTTAAGTTTTTGTTTTAAGCTTTTCTCTAGGACTAGAAACTTACTTTAAAAAAATGAAAGCTGAGGTTGTCATATAGCAACATGATTTCAAGAGCTGGGAAATAAATATCATGAGAATTTTATCATAAGAGCTGGCAACATTTCCAAATATATATATATATATATATATATATATATATATATATATATATATATATGAGGACCTGGTAACTATCCCCATATTAGGATGCCAGACACTTTCCATTGTAAAAGACTCTTGTAACGAGAGAAGGAGAGCAGTCAACAGGAACAGAGGGAAACCTTCCCATAGTTGGGACCCTCCTTCCAGATGATGTTGGGGTATCCTCTCGCACTGAGGTTACCTTTCCGGGGGAGGGAACTCCAGTCATTAGGAAAAGGCAAGTGTTAGTAATGGGAGATTCGGTCATTAGAAACATAGATAGCTGGGTTTGTGATGACCAGGAGAACCGTATGGTGACTTGCCTGCTGAGTGCGAAGGTTGCGGATCTCTCGAGGCATCTAGATAGACTTATGTGTAGTGCTGAGGCGGAGCCGGTGGTCGTGGTACATGTAGGTACCAATGACATAGGGAAGGGTAGGAGAGACGTCCGGGAGGCCAAATTTAGGCTGCTAGGAAAAAGACTGAAATCCAGGACCTCTATGGTGGCATTCTCAGAAATGCTACCAGTTCTATGTGCAGGGCCAGGTAGGCAGGCAGAGCTTCAGAGTCTCAATGCGTGGATAAGATGAAGGTGTAGAGAGGAAGGGTTTAGATTTATTAGGAACTGGGGAAACTTTTTGGATGGGGGAGCCTAATCAGGAAGGATGGGCTCCACCTAAACCAAAGTGGATCCAGATTGCTAACACTTAACATTAAAATGATTGCAGAGCAGTTTTTAAACTAAGAGATGGGGGAAAGCCGATTGCTGCAGAGGCGCACGTGGATCTGACCGAGACTTCTTTTAGAGGAGAGTGTATTGATAAAGATTCTCTAGGTTTTAGGCAGGAGGAGGGGATGAAAGAGGACAAAGTATGGGCCAGATCAGACGAGAAACATTCATATAAAGAATCTGACAAATTAGAAAAGGGCAGACAAATAAACAGTGACAAGTTTTTAAAGTGCTTGTACACAAATGCTAGAAGTCTAAATAATAAGATGGGTGAACTAGAGTGCCTCGTGTTAAAGGAGGATATTGATATAATAGGCATCACAGAAACCTGGTGGAGTGAGGACAATAAATGGAACACAATCATTCCGGGGTACAAAATATATCGGAAGGACAGAACAGGTCATGCGGGGGTGGTGGTGGGAGAATGGCACTATGTGTGAAAGAAAATGTAGAATCAAATGAAATAAAAATCTTAAATGAATCCACATATTCCATAGAATCTCTATGGATAGTAATTCCATGCTGTAATAAGAATATAACAGTAAGGATCTATTATCGACCACCTGACCAGGACAGTGATAGTGACGATGAAATGCTAAGGGAGATTAGAGACGCTATCAAAATAAAAAACTCAGTAATAGTGGGGGACTTCAATTATCCCCATATTGACTGGGTACATGTCACCTCAGGACGAAATGCAGAGACAGAATTTCTCGATACTTTAAATGACTGCTTCTTGGAGCAGCTGGTACAGGAACCCACAAGGGAAGAGGAAACTCTCGATCTAGTCCTGAGTGGAGCGCAGGATCTGGTCCAAGAGGTAACTATAACAGGACCGCTTGGAAATAGTGACCATAATATAATAACATTTAGCATTCCTGTGGTGGGAAGAACACCTCAACAGCCCAACACTGTGGCATTTAATTTCAGAAAGGGGAACTATGCAAAAATGAGGAGGTTAGTTAAACTGAAATTAAAAGGTACAGTGACTAGAGTAAAATCCCTGCAAGCTGCATGGACACTTTTCAAAGACACCATAATAGAGGCTCAACTTAAATGTATACCCCAAATTAAAAAACACAGTAAAAGAACTAAAAAAGAGCCACCATGGCTTAACAACCATGTAAAAGAAGCAGTGAGAGATAAAAAGGTATCTTTTAAAAAGTGTAAGTTAAATCCTAGTGGGGTAAATAGAAAGGAGCATAAACACTGCCAAATTAAATGTAAAGATGTAATAAGAAAAGCCAAAAAGGAGTTTGAAGAACAGCTAGCCAAAAACTCAAAAGGCAATAACAAAATGTTTTTTAAGTACATCAGAAGCAGGAAGCCTGCTAAACAACCAGTGGGGCCCCTGGACAATCGAGATACAAAAGGAGCACTTAAAGACGATAAAGTCATTGCGGAGAAACTAAATGAATTCTTTGCTTCAGTCTTCACGGCTGAGGATGTTAGGGAGATTCTAAAAGCTGAGCCGTCTTTTATAGGTGACAAATCTGAGGAATTGTCACAGATTGAAGTGAGGTTTTGGAATTAATTGAGAAACTTAACAGTAACAAGTCACTGGGACCAGATGGCATTCACCCAAGAGTTCTGAAGGAACTCAAATGTGAAATTGCGGAACTATTAACTATGGTTTGTAACCTGTCCTTTAAATCAGATACTGTACCCAATGACTGGAAGATAGATAATGTAACGCCAATATTTAAGAAGGGCTCTAAAGGTGATCCTGGCAATTACAGATTGGTAAATCTAATGTCAGTACCGGGCAAATTAGTTGAAACAACAGTAAAGAATAAAATTGTCAGACACATAGAAGAACATTAATTGTTGCACAAAAGTCAACATGGTTTCTGTTAAGGGAGATCATGTTTTACTAATCTATTAGAGTTCTTTGAGGGGGTCAACAAACATGTGGACAAGGGGGGTCCAGTGGACATAGTGTACTTAGATTTCCAGAAAGCCTTTGACAAGGTCCCTCACCAAAGGCTCTTATGTAAATTAAGTTGTCAAGGAATAAGAGGGAAGATCCCTTCATGGATTGAGAACTGGGTAAAGGACAGGGAACAAAGGGTAGGAATAAATGGTAAATTTTCAGAATGGAGAGGGATAACTAGTGGTGTTCCCCAATGGTCAGTCCTAGGATCAATCCTATTCAACCTATTCATAAATGATTTGGAGAATGGGGTAAACAGTGAGGTAGCAAAGTTTGAAGATGACACTAAACTGCTCAAGATAGTTAAGACCAAAGCAGACTGTGAGGAACTTCAAAAAGATCTCACAAAACTAAGTGACTGGGCAACAAAATGGCAAATGAAATTTAATGTGGATAAGTGTAAAGTAATGCACATTGGAAAAAATAACCCCAAGTATATATACAATATGATGGGGGCTAATTTAGCTACAACTAATCAGGAAAGAGATCTTGGAGTCATCGTGGATAGTTCTTCGAAGACGTCCACGCAGTGTGCAGCAGCAGTCAAAAAAGCAAATGGGATGTTAGGGATCATTTAAAAAGGGATAGAGAATAAGACAGAGAATATCTTATTGCCCTTATATAAATCCACAGTATGCCCACATCTTGAATACTGCGTACAGATGTGGTCCCCTCATCTCAAAAAAGATATACTGGCATTAGAAAAGGTTCAGAAAATGGCAGCTAAAATGATTAGGGGTTTGGAACGGTACCCATACGAGGAGATTAAAGAGGCTAGGACGTTTCAGCTTGGAAAAGAGGAGACTAAGGGGGGATATGAAGAGGTCTATAAAATCATGAGTGGTGTGGAGAAAAGGAATAAGGAAAAGTTATTTACTTTTTCCCATAATATAAGAACTAGGGGCCACCAAATGGAATTAATGTGTAGCAGGTTTAAAACAAATAAAAGGAAGTTCTTCTTCACTCAGCACACAGTCAAACCTGTGGAACTCCTTGCCTGAGGAGGTTGTGAAGGCTAGGACTATAACAGGGTTTAAAAGAGAACTGGATAAATTCATGGAGGTTAAGTCCATTAATGGCTATTAGCCAGGATGGGTAAGGAATGGAGTCCTTAGCCTCTGTTTGTCAGAGGGTGGAGATGGATGGCAGGAGATAAATCACTAGATCACTACCTGTTAGGTTCACTCCCTCTGGCATTGGCCACTGTCAGTAGACAGGATACTGGGCTAGATGGATCTTTGGTCTGACCCAGTATGGCCATTCTTATATTCTTATGATACTCGAATACCTCCATAGTTTGCAGTAGGTCTTTGGCATTTGGTAGGGGAAAAGCCCTATGTCCAGAGATGTGCAATTTCTTTGTCCCCTGAAATTCCATTCAGGCGTAGCTGAGATGTAAACTTTTGAAAATCACCATTTCCCTACCATTACTTGCATTGTCAGCAAAAATGCTGACAGCATGCCAAAATAACAACATGCAGCAGCACACATGGAATCCCTGGGATCAGACAGCTTCTCTGGGATGGTGGGGAGTCCTTGCTTCCCCAACAACCTCTGCATCCCTGGATCCAGCACATAACCCCTGTAGCCAGTCCTTCCCTCTGCAAGCACTATATGGGAAAAGCATAGACAAGACTCAACCAGACAAGACTCCCCCAAACCTCACCCTGGATCCAACACATGGCTGTCTACACAGCCCATTCCTGTCCACCCAGGATCAAATTTGCGTTCTGCAGCTGCCAGCTAATGAAGTTAGACCTGTAGTACAAGCTGTGTTGCAGTGCGGAAGGTGCAGGCTTCAAACCCGATTGATAATGTACAACAGAAGAACAACTAACTGAGAACTTACATACAAAAATAACTACATTAAAAGAATGTTATTTAGGTTGCTGTCAAGCCCTAAAAGGTTAGGAAGTACCAGAATGTAGGTGGCCTGCACAATATCATTCTACTTCTTGAGCCTATGTGTTTTGATACAGAGACATGATCTCATGAACGTCAACCAAAATTTTCATCCAAAATTCAAGTTGAACTGAATCTTTTTGGACCTTTGAGAATCAGGACTTCCATCATTTCATAAGATGGCATGGTATATCTAATTTAAGTAAAAGCTGGCATTGATAATTTCATAGGAAAGTCTCTTCTTACAATATCATGAGATCAGGTTTTCAAAGCCTAAATAGTTTATAGAGTTCAAATATGCACATAGAATTTGGGATGCTTGTGTAGACTGAATCAGACCTCTCAACCTTTTGAAGTTCACCCATCCTCTCTACATATTTGTGAGACCGTCACAGTATGTAGTGGGTTAGTGATGCTATCCCACCCCCTGCGGGTCAGTGGGAGGCCACTCTGCATCACTACATCACTGGGGCACTGCCCAATATCAGGGAATTAGTGAATCAAGTGCCTGGGTTCAAGACCCCTTTGGCAGGGTTGGGCAGAACAGCAAACCAGTCTAGATAGCTCTGACCCTCAGGCAGGGCAGAGCAAAAGTCTAGGGAGGTCAGGCAGGGCAGAGCAGCAAAGCAGGTAAACACAGTCTATTTGGCCTAAGGTGGGGAGGCTGCCACCTCAGGGGTGGGATTGGCAGCAGGGGGTAGGGGGACCCGGACCCACCCTACTCCACTGGGTCCCAACCCAGGGTCCTGACAGTGGCGGCGGGCTCTGCCACTGGCTCAGTGGGTTCTCACTGGAACATACCGACTTAGGTTTTGACAGAAAAACTAGACTGAAGTCTGATTTCCCTTGGCTACTTCTTACCACAGTCTGGGTGAGGGTTTCTGTAGACCACGGGTCCTCGGTCTCATCAGGGCATTTGGCCGCTGGCAATCCTAGTCGCTCCTTTCTGCTTTCAGCTTCCTCTGGGGTCAGGGTGTTCCTCAGCTCAGTAGCAGAGGTAGCAATGGGGCCTGCAGCAGGCTTTGGACATCTGTCTCTTTCCCTGGCTCAAGCTCAACTGGGTTAGAGGCCCCGCCTCTTATACTTCCTGTCCTACCCGCTTAGCTTCCAGCATGCAGGGTGGGCCTGGCCTGCCTCCACCCACAAGGGAGCTGAGAGTTGTCCCACAGGCTCAGTCGGAGGCCACTCCACCTCACCACACAGTAGCTCAGTAACTATTGTCTATCCCATAACCAACCAATATCGACTTACATTTTCCATATACTTATCAGTAAGCTTTCAAAACAATATCACAACAGCAAAACATACATAAATAAACCTCAGGAATAAAGGGAAAGCCCTACAAACCAGGCTATTGAGTTGTTTTTGCTGTTCACAAAATATTCTTGCATACTTTGAACATGTACTTCTATAAGATGCTTGCCACTTCCTTTTAAGATAATAGATGTTGAGCATTTTGTGGAAATGTTGGGAATAAGAATATAGCCATAATGGGCACTGTGCACTGCATGGAAAACAGGAGGGCTTTTATGCATGTATTATGCATAGGGCCAATAGATGTTATATTGCTCCCATCAAATATAGGGTAGAAGATATGGACAAAGTCTGATTGAATAGTGGGCTACTCTCAAGTGAGCTAATAATTTCAAGCAGGAATGTGTATAAAGAATGAAGTTTTGCTGTTTACCTCATCTTGTCCACTGAATATTTTGGGGTTTTCTTTTCCAATGGCAAATGACATTCAGTGCTCTTAGAAATTCAATAAAACACTTTAAGAAACCTGGTTTACTAAGTTTGTCCAGAAACACACTATCCAATGGGCCAGGTCTTGTCAATGCTTAGTGGCTCTCTGACAGCATTAAAGTTGACCTTAAATCATAAATCACTTCTGTTCAAAAAATTTCATTGCAAAGAAGAATAGCGAGAAAAATATTCTTGGAAATCTGCTCATAGAAACAGTGTAGTATATGATTTCATTTATTTAACCCCACACATAGCGTTCATTGAATTTAATTGGAGTTACTTATCTCCTGCGGGAGAAAACTGGGCATAAAGCTACTGCAGCAATAAGCAGTATTTTATGTGGTACTATGGGAAACAAACAGACTAGTTCATATCATATAGTAATATTTCATATTAATAGAAAATACAACACACTTTCACCTCCACTTTGAAGACTTTGACCTTGACACTGGTCAAGGACTGAACATTGCCTCAGACCAGAGTAACTTTAGGAAGGGACTAGGGGAGGGAATTCTAGGTTTTAAGAAGGAAATAGTTTTCTGGCTTAAAAAAAACAGCAGCTGTTTGAAGTTGCTCAGAGGTTTGTAATGCTGGAATGAGTCCTAAAATGGAGATGGATTAATGGGCAAAGTGTACACGGCTAAGTGTCAAAGGATGTATTAGAAAAACAGTTCATCACTTGGGTATCACCACCACATATTTATTTATTCACATTTATTTCAATGAAGTATTTATGCAAAGTTTTAAGCACCCTTACAAAAAAATTAAATACAGCAAAAGATAGAAGTATTAGGCCATGGCTCACTGTACTACCCTTTCCCAAATAATAACCACTTCCAAAAGCATTACCAGCTTCATCTGGCCCTCATATTCCTCAATTCATCCTGTTCCCCCAAACCTGGGAAAATACATGAACCTTGTAGCATGCCTCAAATATCAACAAATTCAGGCTCTGTCAGACCCAGGTGGGAGTGAGCTTCAGTGTCAAAGACCATTCATGGAGAATGCTCTGTAGCCAGCCCCTCCTCTTACAAACTAAGGGTGCTTAACATTAGCTCTCCGTTGATCACAAGTGCATCACTATCAAAGAAAAAATATTGCAGTTTGACAGGCTGTAAACCATTTAGAGCTTTATAGATGAAAACTACCGCACTATAATAGTGGCAATTAGCACTGATTTAAGTTTCTGAATTGCCCCACCTTGTAGCTTCATGCAGAGCATATTACAGTAGTCTGAATCTCAAGTTGACATAAGGCTAGCTGGGCCACAGATTGTACATAATAAGGCAAGAGCAGCCCAGGATCTGACAGGACTCCCAAGTAGCAGATGGAGTATGCCTATTAAGTGGCTGATATTTATTTCTGCTGTTTCTTCTTGTTGTTGTCACCACACTACCAATATTACGCGAGTGTTGTCTAGACTGAGCTTCAGCCAGCTAGCTCTGATCCAAGGTCAGTCTCATATAATAAATATAATAAGGCTGCAAATCTTTCACAGAGGTTATAGAAGTCACGGATTCCGTGACTTTTTGTGACTTCCGCAGCTGCAGTGGCTGACCCCAGGGCCGCCCGAGCAGCTGGTGTGGCCCTGGGGGTCAGCCACACCTAAGGTGGCCCTAAAGCAGCGGTCCGGGAGCAGCGCCACAGGCCACCCCTGTCCAGAGAAGAAGCAGCGGTGGTGGGACCCTGGCCCGCCCCCTGCCTGGAGTGGCAGTGGGGCCCCAGGCCCGGAGTGGTGGCAGTGTGCCCAGGGCCACCCCCCAGGAGCAGCAGCAGGGCCCCAGGCCACCCTCCTACCCCCAAAAGCAGCAGCATCTGCTGGAGTACCCCCCCAGCAGGTAATATTTAGTTAGGGGTATTTTTAGTAAAAGTCATGGACAGGTTATTGCCCATGACCTGTCCATGACTTTTACTAAAAATACCCGTGACTAAATCGTAGCCTTAATAATAAGTCATTCAACTGCACCAGGACGGTCAGAGTAAACAGACGTGTGTCTTCAACCTGCTGAAGGCACCTTAGCCCATATCCCCTTACCAGTTCACCTAATGGACTCTTGTACACTTGGGATACTAGGTGGCAACATGATACAACTCTAATATCTTGCAATAAAGAACCTTGAGGGAAAATGAGCATCCCCTCGGCACTTTTCTCTGGGATCTCTAAGAAAGAGGATCAGCATGGACACATGGGCCAGAATTTTCAATACCCCATAAGCAGGTGCATACATCTTCTGCTAGATGCCCAGAACTAAGTACTGTTGTTTTTGCCTAGGGATTTTCAAATAAGTTTTTGGTTTAAAATTTTGTCTGAACACTTCAGGACTCTCTGGCTGCCAATGAGTAGTTGCATGAGCACAAGAAATAGGATTTTCGAAAGGGCGTATGCTTTAAATTCGGCTACTCACAACTTCCCTGGTAATTCAAGTGTAGTAATCAAGTTTTGCATCTGAGGGGGAACCTTCCCAGTTGCTGGACAGAGTTTTATATTAATTTGCCATCTAGTAATTTGCAGCTTAATTGTTAAACTGGAAGGTTTTCAAAGATAACTTGCTGGGCTGGCATTCAAGTATATAGAAACACAGCTTTCATTCCAAATTCCTTGGATTATTTACAGTAAAAACAGTCTTTTGATACCTGGATCAAATATACACTGAACTTGCAACGATACCTCCATGGACATGGACTTCGACTGCTGCGCTTGCTCTTTGACAGCCAAGGAGGCAGGAGCAGGGGAATGCACAGGAACAGACCTCTGAATAATTTCCTCTTTTTGTACACTAATAAAACTGCCAGGAACATCCAAGGAAACCAGTCACATGCCATAATGGTGCTGAACATTCCACTCACTGCCCAGAATCCTCTGTACAGTTTAAATGAGATTTCCAAAAGGACCTACTGGAATTAAGGGCTGACTCCCATACACTTTCAATGGGAGATGGACACTTAACTCCCTCAAGACCTTTTACAAAATCACACTCTTTGGATAATTGTTGCCCTGGAGCTGGTCAAGCAGATACTTAATGTTGAAAAAACTGAGATTAGACAGGGGCTGTCTCTTGTCAGGCGGGGCCAGGCCAAGCAAGGGCTTCCTGCAGTACTCTTGGGCATTCTAGGACTGTGGGAATCTGATACATTAGCCTGACCTTGAAGTGGAAAAGTTTAGCATTAGAATTAAGTTTTTTTGTTTGTTTTTTTTTAAAAGAGGGCAGTCCTACCTACAGCAGCTACCTTCTTTCCCCCTCCTTTCTCCAATTCCCAGCCTTCCTTCTCCTCCCACTGTGCCTTGGCACCATGAGAACACACTTTCACAGATAACCACTACAATGCGTGGGAGCTATCTGATTCTGGAGACAGAATCAGTTGGCTGAAAGAATTTTCTTCCATTTTTCCTTTCCTTCCTCTTCTTCCAAAGCTTTTCAGATAGAGACTCGCTGATGATATGGTGTAGGGTCTTCCTAGCATTGCTGTACTCTGCAGGGTGACCGTTCAATTTGGACAGTACTCTCACTGTTTCCTTGCCCACAGGAACAACAAGCCAAGAAGAGCACCCTTCCTTCTCCATCACTACTCAGGCTTTATGAGACCAGGACTTTCACTAGCTCATCCAGCCCTAGAGGCGATGAAGGAGGACGAGAATGTTGGGGCAAGGGATGAAACATCTGTGCCCTCATCTCACCCTGACAGTTCCTTTCATGGGAAGACCAGCCCCAGCTTGGACTTGAGCTAAGAGATGGGACAAGTCCAAGCCTCTCTCCCCCTCCCTCCCATCAACAGCAGCCCCACAGTATTCTAGACTGGCCCTGCCTTCACCCCAAGGATGACGTCCACTTTTTCCTCAATGAGCACTACCCCAGGGATCCCATAAAACCTGCCAGCCACCACAGGGAAAATCCCACTTGAGAGGGTTTGCCCTTGAGGGAGGAGCTGCTACTGTCCTGCCATTGGGATGTTCTACAGGAAATGGAGACAACAGCATACAGCATCGGCCAAAGAGAAGCTTCCACTCCCCACAGAACTGGCAAGATAGACTTGCAGAGAAGCAGAGTATGGTGGGCTTTTTTCCTGAGAACCGCCACCAAGGACATGGAGAACCTCACAGGAGGGGAAGCACAGTTGACACATGACTAGTCAGCCCTATAATAAAACAGCCTCCTATAACCTGACAACTAGATCTTTGGGGCAGCCTATTAATACACTTCAGGCCACTCATTGTGGGCATCCAGAGCACATGTGCCTATCCTTTAATGAATTCACATTTCTCTCAGAGTTCCCTGTGTAACTGCTAACAAGTAGCAAACATATATGACAGCAAACTTTCAAAACCAAGGAAATGTACAATTAATACTCTCAGAGGTCACAAGGAAATTAAAAAAAAAAATAAAATAAAGAGAGCAGCACAGGTTTTTCATTAAAGTTCCAAGTTGGGAAACATTCCTATTTATTTATTTAAAAAAATTAAGAAAGCAAATACAGATTTTGAGTGGAAATACCATGGATGTGAGAGTCCACTAAGTACACTTAATTTTTTTCTTTCCCCTTTTGGACATAAAATACTTAGTAAATCATTATAATCCAGAGCCCTACACTAGACATTTCACTTTTGTCTTCTAGCCGTTGTTGCCAATGGTTTGTTCTTTGAAGATCTAACCTCAGGTGCCAGTCTTAGCCTGTTAAGGCTAGGCTACATCCTCTTGACCACCTTCCAACAGTAAAATGCTGTGAAATAGTTTCTGGTTTTTTTAAGTTTCAAGTTCCATTTGGAGTTTGGATTTAAAGGAAATGTGGAAAGAATGGATTTCAAATATTTCTGTGTTTACCTAACTCGGCACAGTCCTTGTTTTTTAGCGATTTACAGCTCAGAGTTTTTGGAACCTGTTTTGTGGTGTTTACAGAAATTAATTGCTTTTGGTTTTATTTCAAAACCTTGTTTCTCATAGATGTACTCTTGCTTACACTTAGTGCTGAAATGAAAACGTTTATGGTTTACACACTGCCTAGATGTTCATATCAGTTATGCTGGGCCAATATTTAAAGTAATTTCTCTGCAGTTTTGTAATAAAATGTAGACAAGTAGTTTAAATATAAAAAAACACCACACTACAAAGCTACTAATTTCCACTACACCTAGGGCACAATTCTGATAAAGAGCTATATCCTCATTTTACACCCACACACGCATCCCACATAAATATGCATATATACAAACATGTACACTCACACATATACACATTAAATGCATGAAAACAAGCAAAATTCCTTTATTTTTTTTTAATTGCTTATAACATGCTCCTAGCTTGGGTTTCTCTTTTTTTCTACTATCCAAAGGAAGTTACACTTGGTTACACTTGACAAGGCCAAAATCAAAATATGTGGGAACTGCTATCCTGCAACATCTTTTTAAGTTTCCTCCACTGTGTCTTACATTGGCATCATCAGAGTGCCAAGTCCATGTGTTTTTCCAACACTAACACCATCCCAACCCAATACTACTATTGTTGCCGGAAGAGATACTTCAGGGAATGGCATGAAAAACACTGTTTTGTCCTCTGTAGAAGAAATATTGGAGTGGACAAGAAAACATACACTCCATAAGCAGACTTCCAAAACTACACCTAAGTCCAGGAGTACTGGTGTCTTCTGTGCACTCCATCTGTAATAGATTGAATGTTTAACTAAGTAAATCAAGCAAGTCAAATTTTCTGAAATCCTTGGAAGCCAGTATGGTATTTACATGGAGCAGGTATGAATATTGCACAGCAGGATATTGTCCCAAGAACACACAGTAGAGAGGGATGTGTGTGTGAGAGAGAACTGAAGTTTCTTATCTTTTAGGTTTTATATACATTAGAATCGGTAGACTTTAAAGGGGAAATTTTCAAAGGTTTGTTTCTCTTTTATTTGTATGACTCCAACGGACTTTAATGAGGGTTGTGCCATTAAAACACTTTGAAAATTTCTCTGAATTTGTCTGTTGCTGTGGTAGGAGATAGTTAGGTTCAGACTTTCACAGTATGTTGTTTGCTTTTCTGAAACCAGCGAAGACTTCCCACTAATTTAGAAATCACATTTGTCCTTTGATGATTTAAAACACTTGAGACACACATCATAATAATGAGGAGTGGTTACATATTTAATGGTTTAAGGAAAGACTGTTAAACTCATGAGATGAGATCAGAGTCAAATAAGTTTTTTTTTCTAATTAGAGCCTTTTACAACTTGTTAATGGTATGTAGAAAAATATGACCTTTAAGTTTATCTCCTTAAATCAAAAGAACAAATGGAATAGTCTATCTTATAAAAGGTAAACCGCTAGTTTAAATGGAATTTTTTTTTTAGTAAAAACAATAATAGAAACTTTTAGGCAGTCTTTTGAATTTTCCAGCTCTTTGAACTGCACTTCACACTGGCATGAACATGTTTTTTCTGGTTCTTGATTGAACACATGTTGAGTACTGATGCATCTTTTCTTACACATTTCTACAAATTAATTGTTTGAGTGAATATTGTACATACATATACATCCTAATCAGGATGTGTGATTTTGTGTGCAAACATTTTACGATGTTACTACAGTCTTCTCTGAAGAACGAGAACTAATACATATTTTGTTAAACAGCACTTCATTAGGGTCTTTGGCTCCTACCTTGAAGAGCCAAAAAATGAATGTAAAAAGATAAGTTGCCATATTGTTTTAATCATCAGTTTGTTCCATGCTCGCAAAGAAGAACTATAAGCTCCAATTTCTTTCCTTTCAGTCTGATGATAGCTGAGAATATTTTCCCATTTTCCCCTGGCTTCTAAGCTTTGGCTTCCAAGCTTTTGCTCAAGCTCACTGCCAATTTGGTTGCACGTATCTCAGTGAACTCTTGATTTTCTATGTGCTGGTCCTGGCTATGTGGTACAGAGATGTAGGCCTTTATGCTACCTAGACATACTATGTTTTTAATAGCAGCCATTGTAAGTTACAGTACATACCTATGCTTAACTTCTTTCCCAAGACTATTTCTGGACAGGTTGCAGTATTTAGAGGAAAAAGGTGTCCTAATGTATGAAATTCCCAACTATTCCACCTGAAAATATCAGATGTGGAAAATGGTACAAACAATTAATCAGTTCCTTGGTTTTTGTGACCCCTTGTAGGTCTTTTGAAGCCATTGACTTGGGAAGCAAACAGGGTAGATGAATGACAAGAAATTATTACCTTCCCTTTCTCTCTTCTTACACCAAATATTTAAGGTGCAGAGTGCGGTTCTACCATAAATATAAAGGGAAGGGTAAACTCCTCTAAAATCCCTCCTGGCCAGAGGAAAAATCCTCTCACCTGTAAAGGGTTAAGAAGCTAAAGGTAACATCGCTGGCACCTGACCAAAATGATCAATGAGGAGACAAGACACTTTCAAAAGCTGGGAGGAGGGAGAAAAATAAAGGGTCTGTGTCTGTCTGTATGCTGCTTTTGCCGGGGACAGAACAGGAATGGAGTCTTAGAACTT
The DNA here is from genome assembly GCF_965140295.1 of Lepidochelys olivacea. Taxonomy (NCBI): domain Eukaryota; kingdom Metazoa; phylum Chordata; order Testudines; family Cheloniidae; genus Lepidochelys; species Lepidochelys olivacea. Next base: position 170,998,133 of record NC_140412.1, on the reverse strand, counting down.
TTAGTAAGTAATCTAGCTAGGTATGTGTTAGATTATGATTTCTTTAAATGGCTGAGAAAAGAGCTGTGCTGAATAGAATAACTATTCCTGTCTGTGTGTCTTTTTTGTAACTTAAGGTTTTGCCTAGAGGGATTCTCTATGTTTTGAATCTAATTACCCTGTAAGGTATCTACCATCCTGATTTTACAGAGGTGATTCCTTTACTTCTATTAAAAGTCTTCTTGTAAGAAAACTGAATGCTTTTTCATTGTTCTAAGATCCAAGGGTTTGGGTCTGTGGTCACCTATGCAAATTGGTGAGGATTTTTACCAAACCTTCCCCAGGAAGTGGGGTGCAAGGGTTGGGAGGATTTTCGGGGGAAAGACATGTCCAAACTACATTTCCCAGTAAACCCAGATAAAGTTTGGTGGTGGCAGTGGAAATCCAAGGGCAAAGGGTAAAATTAATTTGTACCTTGGGGAAGTTTTAACCTCAGCTGGTAAAAGTAAGCTTAGGAAGTTTTCATGCAGGTCCCCACATCTGTACCCTAGAGTTCAGAGTGGGGAAGGAACCTTGACAGGTTCTGCCTATTGACTCATCGTTCTACATATCTCTACAGCCTATCCTTCAGTCTGCACTGTGTGGAAGCTCCCTTGAAGGGTTCCATCAGTACCTTAGCTTTGTCTTCACTAAGTTTTCAAGCTACTGATTTTGCAGAAGCTGGATTTGAGGTCTTGGAAGGATGTTAAGTTAATAATGCCTTCCTCATGCTCACCTTCCACCCCATACATAGAAATATAGATAGCTATAGATATGGATATATAAATAACTGTAGATATGGATATTAGTGCTGGTTGGGAAATTTTTAATCCAAATGTTTTTTTCTTAATGAAATGCCAATTAATTGGAACAAACTTTTTGTGAGAAAGGGTCAATTTAAATGAAACTTTCATCCATGTGAGGAATTAAAGCTTGCAACTGAGCCTGGGACCAGCTAGCTCCTCCCCACTAGTAAGCAACAGAGGACTCGCAGCTGACGCAGTTGGCTTGCAGCAACCATCCATGGTCTCAGTGCCATCCTGATACAGAATGGGAAAAAGTTTCAAAATCTCAACATTTTTCATGGCACAGGAAGGCCTATATATAGGCGTAGATATGGATATGTGGGAATAAAAGTTAAGAATCAGTAAAATTCCTTTCTGGACTCAAATAAGCAGTGAGGAAAAGACAACAGCAACCCGAAGTCCGTGTACAAAAAGAGGACAGTGTTTTTCTGGCTACCTGCTACTGGCAGTTCTTCCCTTTTCAAATACAATAGTAGCACATCCTCAAGATGATCCATATATTCATTGCAGTATTTCCCAGACAAAATTTGTTCCAGAAATAACAGTTCAAATCATATACATTTCCGCCATGCTTTGAAAAAAAAAAGTCAACAAATGACTTGGCGGCCTTTAGAGATAGCTGCTGTTTTATCTGTTAATAGAATACAAAACCAAAAGGAGAGAAATATGGTTTATTTGTATTAAAAGGTATTGTTTATATTGTTTTGTCCCCTTTGCCACTTTAAATTGTAAGATCTTCAGGTCAAAGATTATGTCTACAATTGTGTTTGGACAATGCCCACTACATGAGGGTTCTGATCTTGACTGAGTTCCCTGGTTTCTACCACAATATAAGATTAAATGATAAGAATGATAAGGAAATCTGTAGAAAAGAAAAAAGTTTTGATATTAAACAGTGCAAGACAGAGCCCTGCATAATGTGATGTACCATATTTTCAGAGCTGAGGGGTTTAGGGAAACTTTCCTGGACTAATAATGTATTGTATTTATTATGTATGTATTGTATTTATTATTGTATTTATAGTGCTACAGTACTTATTCAGGAGATGTTCACGTCTAGTGAATGCCCTAGGACTGGATGAATTCTGAAGCTTCACCATAGCGTGGATAATTGCGTGCAAAGACATAATGAGACATTTCATAACTAAATATTTTTTTTTAAAATAAGAAGTGGAGTATAAAACTTTTGAGGGATTGCAGAGAACCTTGCATCAATAGATGTAGACATTCTGCACTTTGTGAAAAATCTACGATAGCCCAAGTCTCTCCTGGGCATTACCACTGCACCCCTTACTGTGTTATTTGGAAAGTACTCATATAGTCTCAGGGTATGGTACTCCATAATAAACCTGAAATATAGTGTCATAGGTTCTTTAATGGGGTTTAAATGTAGTTTAATGATACTTCACTTTTAAAAAAATAATTATTGGTCAGAACCTAGGACACTCCATAATATGGAATGGAAACTGGGGTAAATAAAGATATTACTTCCATGGATGAAGTACTGTTTATATAACCTTCTAATGAACAGGGACTCACTTTTCCCTCCACCACTGCTCTCTGTGTACTATAGGAGGATTTGATCTTTAACTTTGGAACAATTTGTTTAGACCAGCTAGATGTACTCCTCCTAATCCCTTCATGTCATCATCATTGCTGGGCCTTCCTAACAGAACTTCATGTGCTGGGTAAAGTAGTCATGACTTGACGGATCTCCTTTGGTTGCCGTGACACTAATATCTAATTGGTATACTAATGTCTGAGGTGCACAGAAAAATCAGATTCTGTATGCCTGGCTCAAGGACCAGCTGAAGAACTTGGACAGTAAATTACAACAATGAAGTTCAGGCTAAGCAAGAATGACTAGCATGGCTGAGCTGACCATTAGAATGGCTAGTATTATCATTAGCAGGATGGACAGATGTGAACTTATGTGAGAATAGCATGGATTCTTCAATGGCAGGCACCGAGATTTCTCTGCAAGAAAGAGCTGTTGGGTTCTTTGTTATTCCAATCTGCTGGCCCTTTCTGACAATTTTGGCCTTCAAAAGGAAGAGAAGAAAATGAATGAGAAAATAAAGCAGCTCCTTAAATGCCTTAATCTGCCAATATACCACCACTACTGCTTGCATTACTATTAGACCACATCACCCAACAGTTGGACAGATTGTTTTGTGATGCCCATTGAAATCTGACTATTTTTACTTCAGAGGTGTTCAAATGTAGCATTCTTGCTACCTACATAAACCAGTTTGAAAGAATGCTAATGACAGCACAAGAAAAGTGTCTGTTTCTAAGAATTTTGTGGGACTGCAGTTCTAGCAACAAACAGGCCCATTCTTTATTTTTATTGTTAAGAACTTTAAATAAGCAGTTCAATCTTTCAGCCATTAACACAAAAAGAAAGAATGAACATCATAATATAAAATTTTGTAATAAAACACTTTGGATAGAAGAAGAGAACTCAGGTAACTCCATCAGCTCATGACACTGTGTCAAAGTGGGTTTTTCTCTGTTGTTTGTTTTTATAGATAGATATTCTTATACCTGTGTTGTTTTATATTCAAGCAATCCAGTAGTCTTAATAATAATTGCTAGTAACTTAACAAGAGTCTTTATTAAATCCATAGTTAACATATATATGAAAAAACATCTTAACTCAGGTCAACCTATCAGTCTAACCGAAAACCAGCTGCCTCCTCCAAGTGTCAGCTCCCACAACCTAAAGATTGGATTCATTCTCATAAAGCCACAGTACCACCACAATACACTTTAGCTAATACTAAATTACACTGCATTTTGCTACCCAAGTCTTTTCCCTGCAACTGACTTTAGGTGTTTTTGTTTGGATCCCTACTTTCTTCTTCCATTTCCAGTGAAGAACTGCTTGTCTGATCCAATCTGCCTTGCTTCACCCCTGCCCTCCTAGAAGTTTCTTCTCAAAACTTATTTCTTCAAACTATATATTATAGTTTTATTCAAATCTAAACAATTAATTTTTACCCTATTAAGAACTGTCACCCTCAAGATGGATTCGCATTTGCCTTCCATGCTATCTTCTTGTCCTCACCTTCATCCCATTCCTAGCTCTACTTGTGTCAGCTTCTCTAGCTGTCCGTAAATTGCAAAGATAAAATATTGAACACTGGATACCTAAAGTTAATCATTTTAGTCCTGGTTTAGGCAGATGATGAACTGTTGAAGGTACTTGTTGAAAATTATTCATTAATTTCTTCCTGTATTTTTTAAAAACTATCTCGCCAACAGTTCATTGTAAGTACTCAATGTATGAAATATGTGCTGTGATGGTTAGTTCCCTAAATCATGTTTCTGTTCCTTGACTTGTGCAATCAAGTGTGCATTTTAAAATATTCCAATTAAATATAGAAATACAAAATATGCTTTCAGCAAATATTGAAGCATTCAGATTAAAAATTTACCCTGTTGTGGTTGCTTACACTAGTTAAGATTAAAAAATGTTCAGTGAAAGCAAAGGTAAAAGTGCAATAGACATTGTTGAATCAACTATTGATGCAGGTCTAGTTGTCTTCTAGATGTTAACTACATTTTAAAGTTGATATCAAAAAACAATTAACCAACAAACACCAGAATGTAATTTTAAGACAAAGTGATTTTGTGAGATCTGGTAGATTTTACGGCCAAGGATTCACTGTCTCTCTGCCCCAATTTGTTAGGAACAAGCTTTTTTCCCCATCTACAGTGAGAGGGCTGTAACTGTTGACACCTAGTAAAGGGTCAATTTCTTTGAACTCAGAAATCCACTTGGTACCATCAATCTATCACTGACATTTGTATTTTGAAAAAAAAATTGATATGTTGGTTGCCCAGCTTAGTGGTGCTTCCATTAGGCCAAAATTTGGTTCAAGTAAAGACCAAGGGAAATCTTGGATGTTGCAGTGGCCATGGGGGCAGGCTGCAGTAAACTTCTGTTAGAGTATTTCTTATTGGGAGGGGGAGTGGGAGGCAGGGAGAGAGACGGAGGACTGAGCTGTTATAGCACGGAGAGGGACTTTGGAGCCAGGGGAGAAAGAAGTAGTCAATGGGTCTGTGAATATGGGATCCATCTGCCATTATTCCCATCCTTATTAGAGAAGGTGAAGGGATTGAACTGGGCATGGTTGTGAGGCTGTTTGATAGCGTGGTGATAGGGGAGGATTCTGTCAGCTCTCTGTTCTGTAGAGCTCCCCAACAAAAAGCCTGTTTACTCTGGCTTTGTGGAGATTGACTATAGCCCACATCCTATCACCCATGTTGACTTGATGACCATAGCAACATGATGGCACTAATGTCTGATTTAAGATATGGTGTCCTGGAACAGATTCACCAGTCTCTTAAATATATACATGCTTTTTAATTGCAATTTATTCTTTAAAAACAAACAACCCCCCCCAACCAACCAAAAAAAGCCAACAACCAGACAGACATTCTCCTCACCATGTTTATTATGACAACGGAAACCAAATCCCATTCTCCATTTTAGAAGTGCTTGTGGCATTTCAGGTTATTGAGAGAATTTGAAATCTTGCTACCGTGTTCACTTTAAAAAACAAAACAACAAAAACCCACTGACTTTCCTTTTAAAAAAACCTCCTGTACCAAAGAAAGATTAGAAATATGTAAGGAGCTTTAGCACCCATAATTTGGCAGACTGGGAATTAATTGCCTTCATTTTGGCATGTGAAGCACAATCTGGAAAGGTGCACGGGGAGACATTAAACATTTAAAAGCTTTGTGGGCACCAGAATTGGCAGCATTAGGAGCTTTGCTGTGAATAGGCTGCACTGAGGCAGAGGTCTATCACTGACACTATGGAATCTACCTACCTCATCTGTTTCTTGGTTGATGGCTAGACTGCATAGTATTGCGAGTCAGAGTTCCTTTATATAGTTAAAAATATCCTGGGCACCAGTCTCTACTTGAAAGTTGTAGCCAAGTACACAGTCAGTCAGAGCTTGCTTAGATGCCAGTGAACAGCTGCATATTTTGGACGCTGATGAAGGCTATGCAGCGAATGCACCTATCATGCTATACAAAGATCCAGAGGAAGAACAAATATACCCACTTGTGAGTGCAAATATTAGAATGGTGTATTTGCTTTACTTTGTTAGGCTATCTAAACTATTTATTGCCATGATTCTTTATCCTCTGAATTTAATACTTTGTTCATTAACAAATATATCCTGAACTTCCACAGTACGGGTCTCACCCAAAGCCCAGTGATGCCTGTGAAAAGACTCCCATTAACTTCACTGGGCTTCGAGTCTGGCCCTGGGAAACAGCCGAGGCATTTCAACTGGGGTATCTGCAACTAAGCTCTATACACATTTATTTTTCATGAACCAAGTTATATTTTTCCTCACTGGCTGAGCCCTTTTAAAAAGTCTTAACTGAAACACACTTGACACACAGTAAGTTTACATGCTATTGAAAATTATTAAAATACAGGGTTTGTTTGATTTTGATGACATATCATTTAGTGAGAAAGTGTTCACAAGGAGTACACTAAAAAGAAACCTATTAATTGCACATTGTTTTCAAATACAGAAGTAAAAATACTTCTGTTTCTTGGCTCCATGTGAAGAATAATATAGAAAATTTAGAGTCAGCTGTTCTGAGTTTGACTGGAAAAAGTTGTAGTTATTATATATCAGTACACCCTAAACTTCACAAAGCATTTGACAAACCCGTACAAAGAAAAAGTCCCTGTCCCAAGAGATTAAAACCTTGCCCAAATACAGGAGCATTGTGAGCCTTAATTTTCATTAATGTTTGTGAAGTATTCAGGCCCTGATTCAAGAAATCACTTAAGCATAAATTTAAATCCATCCCTATTCAGGATAACACATACTTAAGCATTTGAATAAGGATGCTTTCCTGAACTGGAGTTTCAGATACTATGGAATATCATATCAAATATATTCAATTAGATGAGAGAGGGCAGACAATACAAAAGAGAATAACATTTGAAGACACAATGGGTCTCTAGATGGGATTTGAAGGAGGAGATGGTAGATGTTTGCTGCAGGGGGAGAGTGAGTCTGTTCTATCTAATGCGGATTGTGTGAAAAAAAGAGTCACAAATGCAGGAGATTAAGTAGACGACGAAGCATGCACCATAGAGAGCAGATTGGACAGAGGACACACCAACAATATCCAAATAAAGTAAAAAGAGATGCATGTGGGACTGGGGGTGCATAAAAACTTGAAAATTAGGAAGAAAAATCTGAACTGGATACAAAATAAATACATATATTTTTTTTTTTTAAAAAGGGAGGAAACCAAGGAAAAGGTTTGGCTAGAGGGGCAATATGTTCAGAAACATTTGGAATAACAGCTATTGTTTAAATCTTCCTAGGTTTCAGGCCTAGTGACATCAAGAAAATAATGCTTTCTTTAGCAACATAACAAAACATAAGACAAAATCCTGATGCTTTCAAGGTTAATCCAGAAGATGGACACAAATGAATGCTGCAAATCTAGCCAACCTACATGCTTGTACTACTCCTGCACAACTGCCTGCATTTATAACTCATGTCAGGACCACGTGCAATCTGATCAGGGAGACATACACCTTGAGCACATAAGATCAACTCAGGAAATCACTCAAACTCAATATGACGATTTGTGAAGGCCCTATGGAGTGTGAATTCTGTAGCAGGAATGGAACATAACAGCTGGACTATGCAGTTTCCATGCTGAATGTTCTTTTTTGGCAGTATCAGCCAAGTTCGCCAAAGTCAAGATAGGGAACGAAAAGACTTTTTGAAAAGATATGCAATACTGGATTCATGTACTTCGCTCGTTTATATCTAGCTTCTTGTGTACGGTTTATTCCAAAAGATTAGTAGTAAATACACCTGCAGTGAAGAACTGTAAAAGATGCATCTTAAATCAAATAGAGGTATGTTAAAAATGAGGAAAAATTAGGAGTTAAAATTCACCAACAAATCACAAAAGTACAAAGGACTTGTAAATACTTTTATGTGGAAATTCTAGTTTGATAAAGAAGCCAAAATCAAGTCTAGTCAATCAGTCATTCTTCATTTTTTTTTAAACCCACAAAGAATTTAAAGTTTTACGAGCATCCAAATGAGAGAGACAGATTTTAACAATGTGGATGATTAGATATTGGTGAAATAGTTTAGGTAACATAAGCATCAGCCCAAACGTTCATTGTAAACTCAACTGGGAGACTTGATAGTCACTTGGAAAAGTTCATTTAATTAAAAAAAATTCCCAGTTTCATGCACATCTGCACTAAATGTAAAGACTGGGACTAGAAAAAAAACAATGAAGGAATTCAGAAACAGCAGCAATTTTAATAATATTTTCAGTGTGATTGAAGAAAGACAGCATGAGCCTTTTAACATGTAACAGTCTTCTCAGGGGATTTCCAGTCCAGTTTTTTAGACCGAAGAGGTTTGGCTAATTTGGAAACAATCCAGGTAAATACCTAGATTTTTGAGTGCTTATCTGAATTTAACCACCTAACCTTTACCTAACTGTTCTTGAGGTTTATCTTTAATGAATAAACAAAGGGTTAAAAAACAGACTTCCACATTCCTTCACTTTGGCCAGCTCATTCCTCAGAGCATAAATGAGTGGTTCAAAGGCACAGAAACTTTGGAACCAATATGATTTTGGCATATGCCGCAATGCACATTGGATGCATAAAAGAAATGTGGTTAAAGACGTGCACATTTTTTATCAATTTAATCTATTTAACTCTGTCCATTCATTCTGTAAATTGTTCTGGGTGAAAGGTCATATTGAAGATGCTAAAGATAAATGAAATCAGTGCCAAATCCTGAGCATAAAGTGATTTTACTTTGTGCAAAATGTCACAAAGATCTGGCCCTCCCTTCAATCATTCATAATATTGAAAAGTGGGATAGCCTGCTCTTTGGCTATGTCGCCAGGATGGACAAAAACACCCCAGCATACCATGCTCTCAAACTCTCCATTGACACACAAAGGGGTGTATGCCCTGACCCTATGTGGTGCCACTGGCAGGGCTGCCCTAGAGATTCATGGATTTGCAGGTTTGTGCAAGATCTGGGAACCATGCGACACAATGCCTGGTGTGACAACATCAACTGTGATCACTTTGGCTGGCACAATGGTCCTTAGTAGACTTTGCATGTTTGATGATGATGTTATTCATGCCATATAAAACAATGCCCCTCACAATGCATATGGCACGTGACATACATGGGAAGAAGGATGGTCTGTAGTTGAGGGCCAGGAATCCTGGATACTAGATCCAGCTCTGCCATAGACTTCCTTTATGAACTTGAGCAAGACACTTAAAGACAGATTAGCAAAGAAAGGTTAATATTTCGCTCCTTCAAAGGGTTTTGTGAGGTCAAATTAATTACTAGTTGGAAAAAAGAAAACCCACAGAAGGGAGATTGTGTGACGCTTGCTGCTAACTATGCTGGAGATGTTCATGGTCTGATTTCCAGATTGGACTTGGCTTCCCATCTACCCTGTCAGTATTTGTCTTTCTGCATCCCTTGCAGAGATGCCAGACTTCAGTCCTTCTCACCCTCCTTCTTACAGTTTTCCAGATTGCCTCTCCTCTTGCTACTTGGAGATTCAGAAACTTCAGCATGTGTGTGATAGGTCTTATTCTTCTCTGGTCTGACTCAGCCTCCACTCACTTCTACATTGATGGGAATTCTGGGGGGGAAAGGATTATGCAGACACAAATCTGCATCTCTTCGCCTACAGTATGTTGGTTTCAGCCCCTCTGGTCCATGTCCACAAAAAGGATTCATTCTAGAAATACATTTGATCTTTGATATACATATTGTGCATCTTAGGTTATTTAAGAAATTAAAAAAGAATCTAATGAAGTTATGGAGTTGCTGGTTGGAAGTACAAACTTAAATGTAAAATTTTGACAGTGTTAGTTCTTGTGTCCATTGAACTTTTGTTTGGTTTTTGTATAATACATTTAAAAATGGAAGCGTTTGAAGTTGGTCTCTGTCTGAAATTCATCAGGGTTTCTAATGCATTGTGTGTGTGCCTTTGGAACATTATTTATCTGCATAAAAATGGCCAGACGTACAAATCTTGAGTGGGTTTGTGTGATAGATAGTTTTAGAAAGAAAATATTTACTAAGTCTTTTTTACTATTGTTCTTTATAACTGAAAATGTATTCTTCAGCAGAGTCTGGTGCAAAATAATTTCTCCTTCAGAGTAACTCATAAAGAATGCCCTTTTCCAAAATGGCTGCCATCCCCCATTGTTCTGAAAGGGACTGAGGCCACAAGCCTATTAAGATATTTCCCCATAACCTGTGCAGGAAGAAGTTCAGTTTGCCTTTTTTTTTTTAACACTACTTATTCTATTGGATCTGTAACCAAGCTGCCATCAGGTAATAAAGAGCCCCCCAGCCCGCCCAGGTTATCAGGTGATAGAGGGCAGATTGGAAAAGGCAGGTTAATACTGTGCAGTGGGGACTCAGGTCACCTGAGGGTGGGGGTGCCAGGGGAATATGGAGGGTTAGAAGGGAAAATGCATGTGTGTGAGCAAGGAAATGTTGCTGAGGAAATAGGCTGATAGTAGAAGTTGGAAGGAGCATGAGAGGGTGAGGAATAGAAGAGTGAGAGGAAGAATGTAAAGAATGAGGGAAAGGTCAGGTTGGCAACCCTCCTGGTTTCGTCGGGAGTCACCCGTAATCAGGCTCTATCTCCCGGCGGCTATTGAAGCCAAAGCTGGAAATTTTAGTCCGGCAGTGCAGCGGGCCTAAGGCAGGCTCCCTGGCTACCCTGGTCCCACGCCGCTCCTGGAAGCAGTTGGCATGTCTCTGCGACCCCTGGCGATGTGGGTTAGAGCGCTCCATGTGCTGTCCCTGCCTGCAGGCACTGCTGCTGCAGCTCCCATTGCTCACAATTCCTGGCCAATGGGAGCTGTGGATTCGGCACTGGGGATGGGGGCGGCATTCAGATCCTCCCTGGACACCACCCCCAGGGGCTGCAAGGACTTGCCCCACTGTGCCGCCACCCGAGGTAAGCGCCGCCCGGTTGGAGCCCGGAGCCCACACCCCTCACCCTCTTCTGGACCCCAAACCCTGGCCCCAACCCTGAGCCCCCTCCTGCACCCAAACTCCCTCCCTGAGACCGCACCTTTCACTCAGCCAGATGAAAGTGCGTGAGGGTGGGGGAGAGCAAGCGACGGAGGGAGGGGGATGGAGTGAGCAGGGTGGGGGCCTCAGGGAAGGATGTGGAGCCTTGGGGCAATGGGAGGGGCAAGGGTTTGTGTGACTAGTCAGTTGGCAACCCTAGGGAAAGGGAGGGCAATGTAAGAAAGGAAACTGGGTGTCTATGAGGAACAGAGCAAGTGGGGCAGAAGAATGGGTGACACAGGGAGTGAGACAAAAGAGAGAGGTAGCAAGGAGAAGGAGGTGGTGGTAGTGGGGTATTTCAGGCAGAAATAGAGATGTCTGTCAGCAAACTGGCTGAGTTGGACTTGACATGTCCAGCCTATATAGATGACTCCTACCAAATTTTAGGCAGATTAGTTCAGGCATCCAGATGCTATTGCTGACAATATATCCCTGTGTGGTAGTCAGAAGCAATTAAGCTCCACTAGGAATTCAAATGAACAGGAGGCCCTTAATAAGAGCAGGGAACTCATTCAACTGCTAGATCAAAAGCAAGTACGATTGATAGAGGAAGACAGTGACAAAGATGGACTTTACTCATTCCAGCCCCAAAGCCTAGAAGACCATTATAATAAAAAACCAACCAAACACACACTTTCTGGAGATTCCAGCCTCAGCAAAAAGGAATTTCCAGTCACCACAAATGCTATCGCATCCCACTAGTGGCTAATGGCCATACACAGACCTTGGCTAAATTTTTCAACTGTGCAGCCAAAACTGAGGTTACAGAGAGGTGGCAGGCTCCTAGTATAGATTCAAATCCAATGGCTCCTTTTTCAGATAAAGAACTGGACCAGGCCATAAGAAAACTGGAAAGGTTCTAGGCCTGGATTATACTTCACCTAGGCCCAAAAGTGAAAAGCTGACTGCTTTGGTTCTTCAACTGATGTCTCCAGAACAACTCCACTCCAAAGGTTGTACCCATTCTGAAATCAGGAAAACTGCTGGAAGATCCCAAGAGCAACCAATTCCTCTATCTTCTTTGTGTCACATGCAAGCATATGGAGTGACTTATTCTGATGTGCACAACTGCCCTTTGTTCAGACTGGCTTCAGATGAGGATGGTGTACCCAAGATCAAGTTATTCACCTAACACAAGACATCAAAGATGCCTTTGAGAAGGTCAAAAAAGTTGGCACAGTTTTGGTGAAACTGTCAACTACATATGATTCTGTCTGGCATGTGGGGCTGACTGCCAAATTTACAGGCTATTCCCTGTAAGCCCATGGTGAGATTCATCATGGAAATGATAATGAATCAGAGAGCTTCATCTTGCAAGTTGGAGACAAGGTCAGCCAGCTTAGGCATCTCCGCAATGAAGTCCTGCAAAAATCCATTCTAGCTCCTCTCCATTTCAACATATATACTTACGACCTATGAACAACTAAGCCGATAAGTACGTATATGAAAATGACATCTATCTTGCTGACGTGGGTAACAATTTACACAATATCGTACAGTCACGCAGCCAGGGTATGAATGCTCTGGCCTCTTACCTTCAACAGTGGAGATTTACATTAAGTGACCACAAGTTTCCATCTGAACAATTGCCTAGTCAGCCAATCCCTTAAAGTGGGTGTTGAGGTTCATTCACTCCCTTTCCAGACACTTACCACTTATTTAAAAGTCAAACTGGACCATAGTATAACATACCAGTCCCATCTAGAACAGTTAAAAAATGATTACCTCCAGCATTGCCTTCATCTAGAAGTTAGCAGGAACCTCTGGGGGAGCAGAGGCAAATATTCCACTTCCGTCCTGGTGCTGGCATCAGTCCAGCAGAATATTGTGCAGCAGAAGTTGGAATATACATCTCATTGATTTGGAGCTTAATATAGCTGCCAATATCATTAGCTGTTGCCTTAGTCACACACTGACATCTAATTTATATGTGTTGGCTCATATAGCTCTTTCAGAACTTCAGCAAGATGCCATCACCCTTAGAACTGCATACAGAGCTATGATGGATGAAAATAACCTGCCACACACAAGGCTGACAATGGTTCCAATAGATGAAAATAAGCAATGCACACTTTGTACAAGAAAACCTCCCTGTCACCAGAAAAAAAAAAAAAAACCACACAAAACACACCAACATATACAGTTCCTGGAGACTTGCCATGACTGACTTTGCAACATCCTTTTGCAATGACTGTTCATGCACTCATGTCTAGTGCTGCCAACCCAGTGTCAGTCTCAGACGAATGGCATATCAGAGCCAACAGCTAGGTCCTTGCAGAGTGGCAGCCACTGTGGAAGAGAGACAGGCATGCTGATGAATTTCGATGAATTTCAGAAGCACTAATATACATCCACCTGTGGCAGGGCAGGGGTATAAACTCCTTGGATGTCCTGCTAAAGGGGGTGGCTCCTCCCTTGCTTCCGGCAGAGCAGCCGGGTGCAGGGGCCCAGACACTCAGCAAGGAGTTCAGCTGTAGACCCTAACGAAGGCAGGCTCAGGGGAATCAGCTGAGACAAGTGGAGCCAGCTGGGCTGGTCTCTAGGAGGAGATATAAGCCTGGGAAAGGCTCAGAAAGGAGGCTAGCCAGGGGAGAAAACAGGGGGACTGCAGCTCTGTCTCTACCGACGGCAGGAAGCCTCAGGGGCCAGAAGACCCAGGGAACGGTCAGTGTGGGAATCGGTGTTGAGGGAATTGGGGCTGTAAATAAAAAGACATGGATGAAAACAACTGAAAGAGGCCTTCTTTGGGACTCCTTCTTTGATTAGCCTAAGCACAAGAGCACATGGACATGAGGCAGGGAACCTGTGCCCACCCTGTGACACCATCTGTTTGTAACCTGGGACATAGATCCTGGACTGGAATGAGCAGAGTGACTGCCACAACAGAAATAATTGGTTTAGTCCAGTCTTTGCAGTGGGGCAGCAATGCCTACAGTCAAACATGTAGTGGAAGAGTACACAATTAGAAGATTTGAGGGTGGACTGCAACATCTTGCTACCATCAATGGTGTAGCAGTTAGACGGCTGAACAATCTAGATATTGAATTGTGACTCATAGGAAAGAAGATGAGAGGAGAGAGGACCAGAGAGACCACTCCAGACAGCTAATGGAAAGTCTCACATATTTGTTTGTGATTTAAAGTTGACTTTTTAATCAGAAAACACCTTCACATGAATTAGGGGTGAACAATGTAGGTGCCAACTCCATAGGTGCTCCAGGGCTCAAACATCCACTGAACAGAAAAAATAGGGGGTGCTCAGCACCCACAGGGCTGGATTAATCTTTTGTGGACTCCGGTATCCAGACTGTGGCCCTGCTTTGAGGCCTCATCTGTGCTTTGCCCCCAGGACCCGCTCAGCCCCTGCCCCCTGAGGCCCCGCCTGCCGCTTGAATGGGGATGGGGTGGGGCAGAGAAGAGCACCCACTGATATAAACAAAAGTCAGTGCCTGTGGTGGACAATTTTATTCTAAAAACTAATATATCTGTAACCCTTCTGCCCGTCAGAGTTGGCAGCAACAAGGGCCGGGTTCAATATCTAGGGGTTCCATTCCAATAACACAATGCAAACCGGCTCGAGCCCCCACCCAGTGACCTGGGACCAATATATACCACCCCCGCTGGGCGCCTCCAAGAGGCAATACTTCCCCTCTCGCAAGCACATAGTCTGAGTGTAGCAAAAGTCTTTTAATAACAGAGAGAAACAATGTGGCATTATGTTGGGGAAACACCACCAACAGGATTCATAACACAACCCATGAGCAAAAACAACCCCACCCCAGGCAAATTGGGGCATGCCCTTAGCCCTTTGGTTCTTGAGTCCAGCAACCCCAAATCACCCAAAGTCCCAAAAGTCCAATGCCCCAAAAGTCTCTGTCCCTGGTCAGGGCAGCCCCAGAGTTCGAAAGTTTATCGGCGGAGCTTTACCTCCCAATCTGGGTGGAAATGGGACAGGGGTAAGAGGCACCTTACGTGATCTGAAGCTGACCGCCCCATAGCTCCATAGCGGCGCTCCGCTCCGCCAGCCGCCCCACGAACTCCTTCGCTCAGCTGCGCTCCGCTCCGCCAGCCGCCCCACGAACTCCTTCACTCAGCTGCGCTCCGCTCCGCCAGCCGCCCCACGAACTCCTTCACTCAGCTCCACGGCCCACAAGCAGCTCCTGCCATCCACACACTGCTCCGCGTCGAACTGCTTCACCAGCCGTCCCGCAAATTGCTCCACAATATATCTTCAGGCTCCCCCACTACTGAACACAACACTCAGTGATTTCAGCTCTTAGGTGAATTCAGCTTATAGTAGGGGAGCCCCAGTGCTGGTGCACTGTCAGCCCAAAGTGAGCTCAGCAGCCTATAACTAGACTTCTAATGAAATCAAAATTAGCTCTGATATTCCACAGTGGAGAGAGGAGGAAGTGCAATCAGCATGTAAGGCCCTCACCAAGGGGCCCATGCCACCAAGTATTAATACTTGTCCCCAGCCTCTCTCCATTCACACAGTTTTGGAACCCATGACCCTTGCCTAGCGAGTGCTACTTAGTTGATGGTGAATCCCTCCATCATAACAAAAGGCCACGTACAGTTCCAAGCACAGTTCCCATAATCAGGGTAATAGCAATTTATTCTTCCTGCCCCAATAACAGAGACACTGGGGATCCCACAGCAGCCAAAGTGACCATTTGGGCAGCTATGGTCTCATTCTAGGCGTGGTGGGTGTGCCTATGCAAATGAGATCGGCCCCTGAAGTTCTTTTCCACAACTTGCCACACCTCACCACCAGATGTCAGGGTGGAGCTCATCCTGACACTGCTTACATCCTCCCCCCAGCCGAGACTTTGTCGTCCCGACAAATCACACTCCCTTTATACCAACTCATTGGTTTCCTCCAAAGGGCCTCAGGAAGCCCACTTTAGCTTCCACAAGCCTGTGTGCTAAATGTATTGGCTCCTCACTAGTCACCCCAGGTGCATCATAAGTTAACCGTTTCACTGGTCTTATCACCCTGTCTCGTCTATTGAGAATCTCTGTTGCCGAAGTAAGGGGAACATCCTCTTGAGTGACGGATGGAGAGGCTTCCCTGGAGGGTCCCTCGGCTACTGGCGTAGGCCCCTGCACTCCTAGTTCTAACGCTGGAGGGTCCAAGGTGCCCAGGACATCCTCTACCTGTCTGTCCCCATTGTCCAATAACCTGTGTTTGTCATCACAGGGGGGTCTCATCAGCAGCACCGGGGTATCAGAAAGGGGCCTAAATAGTTCCGCCAATGGGTTTAGGGCGGAAAAGGGAGAACTCTCGTTTGGTTCAGCTGATCGAGACTGAAATCTTGTCTCCATCCCAGGATACACCAGGGTTGTGTCTTCCTCCTCAGACTCACTCTCAGATGTGCAGAATAGGGGTAAGTTAGCTGCAGGGGGCCCACTGTCTGTGTTGGATGGCGGCTTTGGTCTAGCACCTCTGTTCTGCCCGGCGGCCCTGCCGTGGCCCATCTCACAAGGGGTGCTTACCAATTCCCCCACAGGGAGCAAAAGGTTTCTATGCACCGTCTTTATTTGCCCTGGACCGTCTTCAGGTTTGATCTTGTAGACCGGCAGATCTCCCAGCTTTTCCATCACCAGGTAAGGTATTGCCTTCCATCTGTCAGCTATCTTGTGTTTGCCAGCAATACCCAAATTTCGCAGCAGGACTCTGTCCCCCGGCTGGAGCTCCTGCGAACACACTCTAGCATCATATCGATGTTTGTTGCGGTCTGCGTTCTTCCGAGCCGCAGCGGTAGCTAAGCGATAAGCATCCCGCAGCTTTTCTCTTAGTCGGGATACATATTGCTGATGAGTTTCATAGCTATCTCCATCCTCTGATACACCAAAGCACAAGTCTATGGGTAATCTTGGTTCTCGCCCAAACATCAAGAGATATGGGGTGACTCCCGTAGCATCGTTCTTTGTGGCATTGTAGGCATGCACCAGAAATGCGACATGCTGGCTCCAGGTTGCCTTCTGCTCTGGTCGCAAAGTTCCCAACATATCTAATAGGGTTCGATTGAACCTCTCTGGCTGAGGATCACCTTGGGGGTGATAAGGCGTTGTCCTAGACTTTTTAATTCCTGCTATCTTCAGCACCTCCTTCAGAAGGTGACTCTCAAAATCCCGCCCCTGATCAGAGTGTATCCGAGCCGGGAATCCATAGACTGAGAAATATTTGTCCCACAATACTCGAGCAACGGTGGTGGCCCTCTGATCACGTGTGGGATATGCTTGTGCATACCGTGTAAAATGGTCAGTCACTACTAGAATGTTTCCAACATTCCTCTTGTCTACCTCTACAGACAAGAAATCAATGCATACCAACTCCAAAGGTTTGTTGCTGGTGATGTTCTTGAGATATGCAGCCCTCGTGGGCAGAGTTTTCCTTTGAACACATCGAGCGCAAGTCTCACATTTCCTGCGAACATCTTCAGCCATTCGGGGCCAATAGAACCTACTACGAATAAGTTCCAGGGTCCTCTCCATCCCTAAATGCCCAAAGTCATCATGCAGGGCCCTCATGGCCAGGGCTCTGTACTTTTTTGGCAGTACTAGTTGTGCTCGTTGTTTTTGTAAAGGGTCAGTGGTCATTCGGTGTAGCACTCCCTGAATCAGTTTTAGTTTGGTCCATTCTCTCAATAGTAGTTTACCCTCCGGGTTAGGTGGGACAACCGCAGTTGGGCTTCGCCCCTCCCTTTTGGCAAGTAGTGTATCACGAATGTCAATATCTTGCCGCTGGGCTTCTTGCCAGTCAGCCGCATTGAGCATGGGCAAAGGAGATTGGTCTAATGCAATATAGTTCACCGAAGCAGAAGGCATGCATTCAGGGGGCAGGCCCAAAGCTTCTGCAACACATCCCTGAAAGTCTTCACGGGCCTCTGGCTCTCGGCGACTCACACTGCAAATAGCTCTCACTCCATCTGTGGGTATCACAGCAACTTCTGGAGCCTGCGGACGCCTGGACAATGCATCTGCATCTACATTGCTTCTCCCTGATCGGTACTGAATGCTGAACTCATAGCTAGCCAAGGCGGCCACCCATCTCTGCCCTGTAGCATCCAGCTTAGCACTTGTTAACACATAAGTCAGTGGATTGTTGTCTGTCCACACCTGGAACTGAGCACCATACAAGTAGTCTCGAAATTTCTCAGTGATGGCCCATTTCAAGGCCAAAAACTCCAGCTTGTGGGTGGGATAGCGAGTTTCACTATCAGACAATCCTCGGCTGGCAAAGGCTACAGGTTTACATTTGCCTTCCACTTCCTGGTACAGGACTGCTCCCAGACCCTCCAAACTGGCATCAGTATGCAGGATAAAAGGTTTGCTTGGGTCAGCAAAAACTAGGACTGGAGCATGAGTTAGGCAAGTAATGATTTCTCGAAAAGCCCTTTCACATCTCTCATCCCACCGTGGCCCAAATGGTGCAAAGGGGCCATTGTGTCTCTGCACAGGAGGCTTTGGGGACCTCCCCTTATTCTTGGACTTAGATTTGTTCTTGCTGAACTGATGTCCCCTGGTAAGATCATTCAGAGGCTTTACAATCGTAGCATAGTTTTTCACAAATCTGCGGTAGTAGCCACTAAATCCAAGGAAGGTCTTGAGTTCTCTGTAGTTACTTGGACGTGGCCATGTAGTGAGTGCTTCTATTTTATCAGGATCAGTACTCACACCTTCTTGGGACACAATGTGACCCACATACTTCACTGAGGTTCTGCAGAACTGGCATTTGTCAATTGAAAGCTTCAGACCATAATCCTCCAACCTATCAAGCACTTTAAGAAGTCTTTCTTCATGCTCCTCTAAGGTTCTTCCAAACACAATCAGGTCATCCAAATAAACTAACACTTGCAGTAAATTCATGTCTCCCACAACTTTCTCCATGAGACGTTGAAAGGTGGCAGGTGCTCCAGAAATCCCTTGGGGCATGCGTTCAAACTCATAAAACCCTAATGGGCAGATGAAGGCTGTCTTCTCCTTATCTTCTTCTCCCAGAGGGATCTGGTAGTATCCACTTCGAAGATCCAACACAGAGAACCACTGGCTTCCCAGCAAACAGTCTAAGGCGTCTTGCACTCGAGGCATAGTGTACTGGTCGACCACAGTACGGCTGTTTAGGGTGCGGTAGTCAATACACATCCGGATTTTCCCATTCTTTTTGCGGACTACCACAATGGGTGAGGCGTATGGGCTGCGGGACTCTGTAATGATGCCATTCGCAGCCAGCTCCTGAAGATGATGTCGCACATCTTCCATCTCAGAGAGAGCAATCTTCCTAGATCTCTCCCTGAAAGGTCGAGAGTCATGTAGTCTGATATTGTGCTCTACTCCTTTTGCACATCCCACATCCCACTCATGCAGTGAGAACACCTTGGATCTTTCACAAAGTTTCTTCCTCAGGCGATCTTTCCAGTCCTCGGACACTGGTGAATCTCCAAAGTCAAACTTTGCTGGGTCTATTGCCGAAACTGGAGTTTCATACTGGGGTTTTACAATCGACTCAGGCTCAAAGAGGTCTGCTATCTTTTGTCCTTGCTTCACAAAAATATCACGACTCGTTTCATTAGCAATCAATATAGTCACCCTTTCCTGGGCTTCAGCAGGTAGGGTTATGACTCCACTGGGGACCAGCACTCCTTCAGGGAGCTCTCCTCCCATCGGCTGCTCTATCATTGCTAACGTCCCTTTACTGCCTTTCAGACAGGTACTCATGACAAGCACTTCTTGCTCCGTCCTTGCAGGCACTACTAAGGGGGTTGTGCCCGCGTACTTCAGTGCCCCAAGCGGTAGCTCAGATGTGTCCCTTTTAGCGCTCTCAATTTTCCTATAGGCTTCAGCACAAAGCGTATGGATCATCAGGGTATTCAGGTACTGGTCCCCAGCCCGCCTTCTGCAGTAATCCGCGAGTACCTTGAAGAGACTGGAGTTGGTCCCTATCAGCACAGACACATCAGAAGTCCCTTTAGGGTCAGGGCATATTAAGGCAGCTGTGTCTACCTCTTCTCTTACCCCAGCAACCTCCTCTGGGAATTCCAGGTGCACTATGACATACCCTTGATAGGGGTATTCATCCATGCTGAGGCCACATAGGCCAAGGCCAGTCAGTGGCTGTATAGGCAGGTGCCTAAGCATCTGTTGGTAGAATGACTGAAATATAATAGTCACTTGAGATCCAGTGTCAAGCACTGCTTTACACTCCACCCCTTCGATCCTCACCATGACCTCTGCTCGAGGCCCTATCAGTCCTGCAGGGATCCCAGCTGGACAGTCTTTTCTGGGGGAATCTTCAAATCCTGCAGACCTGGGGGGTCCCCGTCCCCAGACCCTCTGGCAGCTACCGGATCTCTCCCAACTGATCCTCAGCTTTCCATACACTAAGGAGGGGTTTTCTTCATTACGGCACTTGGCAGCACTGTGTCCATCCTGACCACATCGGTAGCAGAAGAATTGACCTTTCCCCCTTCGCCTGGGGGGGATGGTGGCTCTAAGTGCGGGCTTCTCAATCGCCACAGTTTGAGGCTTCTTATTCCTAGAAGTCTTAACTCGGTCAACGGTACTTTGCAGCTCAGCTATCCGTTCCGTCAGGACCTGCATTTGTTGGGCAAGTTCCTCTCTGGTGCTCACCATCAGTACACTGGCCATTTGCAGTGGTGTTGTGCTGGCTGGCTCCGATGTTTGGGCTTCCCAAAACTCACTGGCAGCCTGCCTTTCTTCCTCCTCTCTGACCTCTTTTATCAGCTGGGAGTAACTTGGGGGATGTTCCCGTCGTTCTCTTAGCCGGAGATGAAGTAGAATCGGGTTCTGATACTGAGTTCCTCTTACAATTTGAGCCAGTCTGGTCTGATCCATCTGCTCAGCAGTCACTGCTCCCCTCATGACAGCTCTCTGAAGCAGTCTCTCGAGTCTCTGTATGTAGGCTGAAGCCTTCTCGCCCTTTTGTTGTCGGGAATTAAGGAACTTACAGTAGCTGTCTTCAGGGCCCTCTACGCTCCCAAAGTTGTGTTCAAGGGCCTCTAGGCAGTCCTTCACACTGACCCCAGGGTCAATGAGCTTCAGGGTGCGAATCACATCTAATGCTGGGCCGCCAAGGCTCTCTATAAGGCATCTTCGCTTTTCTGCATCTGGTACGGCCCACTCTTGCAGCATTTCAGTGGTATGCTCTAACCAGGGTTCAAACTCCTCCTCCCCAGCAAATAATCTTAACTTACGACAAGAGTCTGACTCAGCATGGGGAAGCACAACCTTTTCCAATATTTGCCCCAGAGCTTTTGTCCAATCATCAGCCGAGGCTGCAGCCTCTGAGCTAGAAGCTGCTGAGCCAGGGCCCAACAAACCTGACATATTAGCCATTATACAAACAGTAATTTCCTCAAAATATAAGCACAAACAAAAAAAATATAAATTGTTTCCCAATGTAGTGGATCACTCAACAGGTGCTTGCGAGGGGTACTGACCCAGGCGATCCCGGACGAGCCCCCAAAAATGTAACCCTTCTGCCCGTCAGAGTTGGCAGCAACAAGGGCCGGGTTCAATATCTAGGGGTTCCATTCCAATAACACAATGCAAACCGGCTCGAGCCCCCACCCAGTGACCTGGGACCAATATATACCACCCCCGCTGGGCGCCTCCAAGAGGCAATACTTCCCCTCTCGCAAGCACATAGTCTGAGTGTAGCAAAAGTCTTTTAATAACAGAGAGAAACAATGTGGCATTATGTTGGGGAAACACCACCAACAGGATTCATAACACAACCCATGAGCAAAAACAACCCCACCCCAGGCAAATTGGGGCATGCCCTTAGCCCTTTGGTTCTTGAGTCCAGCAACCCCAAATCACCCAAAGTCCCAAAAGTCCAATGCCCCAAAAGTCTCTGTCCCTGGTCAGGGCAGCCCCAGAGTTCGAAAGTTTATCGGCGGAGCTTTACCTCCCAATCTGGGTGGAAATGGGACAGGGGTAAGAGGCACCTTACGTGATCTGAAGCTGACCGCCCCATAGCTCCATAGCGGCGCTCCGCTCCGCCAGCCGCCCCACGAACTCCTTCGCTCAGCTGCGCTCCGCTCCGCCAGCCGCCCCACGAACTCCTTCGCTCAGCTGCGCTCCGCTCCGCCAGCCGCCCCATGAACTCCTTCACTCAGCTGCGCTCCGCTCCGCCAGCCGCCCCACGAACTCCTTCACTCAGCTCCACGGCCCACAAGCAGCTCCTGCCATCCACACACTGCTCCGCGTCGAACTGCTTCACCAGCCGTCCCGCAAATTGCTCCACAATATATCTTCAGGCTCCCCCACTACTTAACACAACACTCAGTGATTTCAGCTCTTAGGTGAATTCAGCTTATAGTAGGGGAGCCCCAGTGCTGGTGCACTGTCAGCCCAAAGTGAGCTCAGCAGCCTATAACTAGACTTCTAATGAAATCAAAATTAGCTCTGATATTCCACAGTGGAGAGAGGAGGAAGTGCAATCAGCATGTAAGGCCCTCACCAAGGGGCCCATGCCACCAAGTATTAATACTTGTCCCCAGCCTCTCTCCATTCACACAGTTTTGGAACCCATGACCCTTGCCTAGCGAGTGCTACTTAGTTGATGGTGAATCCCTCCATCATAACAAAAGGCCACGTACAGTTCCAAGCACAGTTCCCATAATCAGGGTAATAGCAATTTATTCTTCCTGCCCCAATAACAGAGACACTGGGGATCCCACAGCAGCCAAAGTGACCATTTGGGCAGCTATGGTCTCATTCTAGGCGTGGTGGGTGTGCCTATGCAAATGAGATCGGCCCCTGAAGTTCTTTTCCACAACTTGCCACACCTCACCACCAGATGTCAGGGTGGAGCTCATCCTGACACTGCTTACATCTCAAAAGACGGGGGAAATGTGATTTGTTGTCTAAGGATTTTTAAGAGTTTCCTAATTTTGTGGGCCTGAGTCATGATTTTTGAATGCTTGAATTTGGCAGTACTGATTCTACCCTCTTCACTCATTCCCATGCTGCTATCCCCACTTCTCTCTTTCCCAACCCCCATTTTCCATCCTGTAAAGGAAATGGGGGCCAAGAGGAGAGAAGAACTGGCAGACTAACTTTTCCTGACAAGCAGAACTTGGAGCTCCATCACTGAGCTGGGTCTGTCAAACTTTCCAGGTGAAATTCATTGGTCTGAGACTGTCCTTGGCCACCAATTCAAGTCTGTGGGAGATTGGAGGGTGAAGAGAGAAGTGGGGGATTGGGTGGATTTGCTTGTGGGAATGACATATAAAGTTAAAAAACAACAACAAACCAGTGGTGTGTATGTGTACGCATTTGTCCAATAGGTAGGTCTTTCATTTAGATGTAAACACTTGACCTTTAGGTCAAGGCCTGTTCTCTAGTAAAGTGTTCCACAGTTGGGTTCCTTTACAGAAAATGCTCTGCCCCTCTCATTCTGGACATACATCATACAGTGCTCTTCCGGATGGAGTCTCCATGCTTTCCTGCTTTACTGATGGAGAATGCTGGTTGCCAACCTGTGCATTTTGTGCCCCACCCCCAGCCCATCTAAAGAACTCTTAAGAGATTTGAGAACTCTCCCCAGCAACAGTTCAAAATTACAGTGATACTGGACCCACAGCTTCTCCTTTTGAATATTACAGTCTGCTTTTTCCCCAGTTGTGATGCCCCAGCATGCTTGGCACACATCGGAAGCCTGAGATCATGTGAGATTTGAACCTTGTCAGGAATGTACTTCAGTCTGGGGAGCTGTTTCCAGCTAAAACACAATAAAATCAAACATATAACTAACTGGGTACATTTGTTTTAGAATATTGTTTACCAAAGGATCTAAAATCTCCCATACCTAATCCTCAGCATGTCCTCCATTGAACCATAGGTTAAGTCTGCTAATCCCTTCATTACGTATTTGTATACTGAAGGCTCCAATAAGTCTTGCCTCTGTTTGTTAAAATAACAACTTGCTGGCTTCCTAACCAACTGGAGATAGCTATGCTCAGATAGTATTTTTACATCAGTAAGCATTTTTCCCCTTTATACTTTATGTAGTTCACTATAGAACCAAATAATACAGGGGCTCTGACAACGCACACAGTCTGGCCAGAATTATCAGGTTTGTTTGCTTAAAATAAGGCTCCTGAAATCCATATTTAAGGCACTGAACATCCAGCAGCAATCATTGATTCCACTGTGATTTGCAGATGCTCAGCACCTTTGAAAATCAAGACACCAAAATAAAAGTGACCTACATGGATTTAGGAGCCTAACTTTATGCATTCAGGTTTGAGTAGTCTAGTCTGAAGCCCTTTAAGGTGCCATATTTATAATAAGGTTTGCCCTACTTTCTAACACTAGACTTTGTATGCTCAATAAAATTCAAGGATATACAGTATATCAAATTGTACCAGTGGACACTTTTTTAATGCTCCTGCCTGTGAAAGTCAAAAGAGGGAATAATGCCAATTAGCATTTTCCATATGACAGATTTCAGCCATCTGTTTTGAGTTTTAATTTTATTTTCTTCTGAAATCTCTTTTTTAGAAAATGTTTGCTTTGAGGCTGTTGGAAAGACTACGCTGGAGGCTGGAATCTTCAGAATTAAAAGAACCATTGGGGGGTCGAGGGGAAGGCTTCAGAACTCTGCCCGAGATTCTAGACCTAACTACTGGTTTTTTGTTTTTTTTTGGTCCTGTTCTCGTTCCATATTTTGGCATCTTCGACCTAGTGCCAAAGCATGAGAGCAGAAAAAGCCACTTACTATTCTGTAGTGGAGGAAAAGGACCTGAGCTTCATAGGTCCTTTATCTGAATTAAGTTAATATGTTTCTGTAAATATTTGGTCAGTAAAAAAAACAAACCCTCAACTTGGATTTGGCACATCATCCATTCTCCTTTTGGAATTTGACTTCATTAAAGATGATATTTCCATGCACTAATATATAACACAACATGCAAAATCACTAGGGTAACTGAAGGAGAGAGGGAGAGAGACAGAACAAAGAAAATTGCTGATATCAGAATAGTCTTCATAGAAATGAGTGTGCAAACTCAGACATGGGTGGGTATTGAAATAACTGGCCTGTCTGGTACCAAGTGTGGGTTGGGTGTTCTGTACTCAGCCGAGGACTGCCTAGGGCCATTGCAAGTACCGTCTCATCTGCTTTAACCAGCACATGAAGCAAAGCAAAAAATCAACAAGCTTGGGAAGGAGAGAAAATTAAAAAGCAAGAAGAAAAACCATATTGTTTCTTAACTGTGCTTGAGAAAATGACAATGCCCTAGTTTGTAGCTCTTTGTGCACAGGAACATCTTCCCACTCTATCATAATCTTAGTGTTTCAGTATTTAATAGCATCAATTCTTCTTTTAGATATAGTGACTCTTAAATCAGTTCAAGGAGCATGTAAAGCATTCTTCAGAATAGACTTTGGCTTTCCTCCATAACCTTCTTTTCTCCATAACTACGTGACAGTTTGTTTGAGATGATGTTTGGTGAGCAAAAGTGGTAAATAAGTTAAGCAATAGTAACTACCAGGGAGGGCAACTCCTAGCAATTAAATTACCCGTTTAAAGAGTTGAGGGACAGAGGTGAAAATATAAAAAGGAAAAACATGTAATTATGTGCTGAATAGTTAGAAACCTTATCTTTTAAGCTATTCAAGGCAGTGTCTGACCATATGCTGTCTCGTATAGCGCCAAGGAAACTGTTGGCGATTAATAATAAGTTGAACTGCACATTGCTATGGATATTGTGTTCTGTTTACAGTAATGGTCTTTTCCTGTCAGATAAAGACCAGTCCAGTAATCAATAAGACAAGATTTAATCCTTAGCATCCCCATTAGATTTTTTGCTAGCTGTGCAGTTTAAAGAGTTCAATAAGTGCAGAAAGAAGAGAGGAGTCAGTGGGTCTTAAATGCTATGCACTAATAAAAATATTTTGCTCAGACAGGCCACCCCCCGTATCCTACTGGTTAATGCACTGCTTAGAGATGGCACCCAACTGTAGAAGGACCTGTTTATGCTTCAGGCTTCTCATAGGTGGATCATTATATTAATCAAGGCTTAAATTCTCTCACAGTATTTCGTGGAGCCCTGGGGCTTGGAGCTTCAGTGCCATGGGGTGCACCAGTACTCCTGCAGGTTTGAAAATATGTACTGGAGCTCTGCTCCGGACAGCTCCGGCTGAATTTGCCACCACCAATTTTTCAGTAAATAAACTATCATTATTTTTGATTTGTTGGCCAAGTTTGCAAGGCCTTATACTCAATTTGATGACATTTCTCAGTTTGCTACATCCGATTAATTCCAAAATTTCAGGGAAAGTTCTAGGCATCAATGGACAGAACTCTATTGATTTTGAGGAAATTTTTTTTCAGAAAATCAGAAGGGTGAAAGTGGGAGACACATGGAACCTCCTGGTGGGGAAAAGATTGGGGAACAGTAGAATAGAGAAAAAAGGAGGTCTGGGGGGGAAGGCAAACAGAGCCCCTGGCATGGGGGATCCTACAATTCACACATGGTAGGAAGGGAATGCAGAACCCTGACGGAATGGGGGGAAAAGAGGGAGGGGAGAATGGGAGTGCACACAGTCCCTGGCATTGGAGGAGAATGGAGAGGGTGGTTCTATGGAAAAGAAGAATGGAAAGTACAGACAGTCCCTGGCCTGGGATGGAGAATGGGGGATCGGGTATGTGTGGTGGAAGAAATGGGGGAGCATGGCCCCTGGAATGACGCAGGTGTGGGGGGAGTAGCAGGGAGTCCCTGAAATAGAGGGAGATGGGAAAGTGGTACGCAGGGAGCTTGTGAGCATGGGTGAAATAGAAGAATACAAGGAACCTCGGGTGAGTGCAATGAGCTAGGTCTACAGAAACTGTTAAGTGGGAATACAAGACAAGACCGGTAAGGATGGTTCTCCACAAAGAGTTGGGACAAACCGCACTGCAGTGATACCTTCAAAATGTATAACTTTCCATGGTGTATATCCAACTCCTAAAGAAAATATCAGATAGTTAATTTCTAATGGCTTAAAAAAAGATCAAGAGACAGGCAGGAGAAGAGAGGAAAAAGTTGTCCTGAAAAATATTTCATCTGTTGACATAAATCTCATCAGGAGGGAGGTTACAAGGCAAGTCAGGCAGCTTGGACAGAGCAAGTAATTTCTGGTGCAGAAGGTATGGAAGTAAGCTATGTTTCTTAACAATGAGAGGAAAGAGCTTTTCTGAAACAGAGAGCCTAGTCCTGCCATTCGCGCTCTCATTGAGTCATACCATGGGACTACTGGCGGAGCACCACATGAGAAGGAGTTACATACAACCAGAAAAACACTGCTACGTATTCCCACCTGTAGGGGACTGCGAAAGACTTTCTTACAGCCTAGCTAGGGAACTTCCGCTTCCTTGGAGCCGACAGGTCACTGTAGGACATGGAAAGCCAGCTATAACCAGCTTTAGGCCGGTTTTGTCTGCCCTGCATGGCCCTTTGCCAGGTAGCGGAAAACCCCTGTAGCAAAGTACCTAATTATATATTCATGAGCTGTTTCTGTGTACTGCTTATTCTGGCTCGCTGTTTGCCCCTTCGTCGGACTCTGTCCCAGGCAGAGCTCCGGTGTTCTGGGTTCCCCGCCTCCGTGACAGCAACGCTTGGAGTCCCCGTTGTGGGTGTGTCACTTACCTTCATTAAAACCAATACCTCGCTGCTTTGCTGCGTGTAGGCCTCGTTCTTTCAGAGCTCTCCTGATAGGCCTGCGGCCTAGCACAAAACACCACCCAACCCATAGAAAAACCTGTACATGAAGAACGGGCCTCTTCAGCCATTTTAATGTTATTTTACTAACCAATAATATAATAATATGTAATGAAGACATTCAGATGTATAGGCATGATATATATATATAAAAATATTAGTTGAAGGTATGTGTGGGTTCACAATGCTCAGAGGAAGTATTTTATGAGAGGAAGAAATATTGTACCTTCAAAGTCAGGAGGGAGTTCATCCTGTCAATGCAAATATTAAAAAATTCATTCGCACCTAAAGAGACTCAGATGACATATGGGGATTTTACATTTGGTGGATACTAGAGATTTGGAAGAAAATGTGGTTTAATGATCACACCCTCAAAACTACCAATGTAATTGGCCCACTGTGGAAAATGCATAACTAGATGGATGTGAAAGGGATACAAAATAGTCTGGGTTCTAAGCAGCAAGATTATCAGTGACAGATTGGAGGCACTGTTCTCAGCAAAGCCATACTTTCAATCAGCCTGTACCCAGAAGGATGTGCCCAATGGTTGTGAATTCAATTATAACCATACATCTTGGAAGTGGAAAAAAATGATAAATTCTAAGACTGTAAGAGTTAGATCTTCATCTTATGTAAGTTATCACAGTTCCATTTATTAAATGGAGTTGCACCATTTTACACCAGCTGAGGATCTGGCCCTGCATGAATAGAACAGAGTCAACAGACCATGTGTTCCAGTGACTGAGATGATAACAAAACCAATAGTAAAACTTTCGTTTGTATGTTTTTTCCATGTCTTTGCATAGCAACTTCTGGCCATCATATGATCGAAAAAAAAAAAAAAAACCCAAAAAAACCAACGGACCTTGTGTCTCTCCAACAGTGAAAAAAAACCAATATAAACTCATCCTTAACTCGTGTCCAATCCCTGCATATAATAAATACTTATAGAATATGACAGTGTGCTAGGATATAAAGATTTCCTTGCAATGTGTTTGAGAGGGCCATGTCAATTTTTTATAGCCTGATTTTTTTCCCCACCCTTACTAGCACTTAGTAACATACTCCATGTCCAGTCTCACAGATTTTGTTGGGACTACATGTGAAGTAAGGGCCTGATCCAAAGCCCACTGAAGTCTTTCCATGGACATATAGGCTATGCCTACTCACATTTTGGAGTGAGCCTCCCAGTCTGGATGAACAGACTCTGGTTAGGTGGACTGGTGTTGGCGCTCTCAAAATAGCTCTGACCCCTTGGCAGAGGAGGTGGGCTTTGGAGCCTGAGCTCCAGCCCAAGCCACAACTTCAGAGAACTATCAACACAGCTATTTTTAGAGCACTAGTGTGAGTGCCGCTAACCAGAATACATCAAACCCAGGCTCACTCCAAAATGCTGTGCAGACAGACACATAAGAGCTTTGGATCAGGCCCTAATGTACTGTGTGTAAGTCAGAGAAACTCTCAGCTAAATATATGGCACAGGTGGCAGAATCAGGCCCCTGCTTTATGAAGGTCTCAAATCTCAAAACCAAAGCCTTTATTGCACATAACAAAATGTGTTGCATTTTATTAGATATATATGCAGCAAAAATTAGACAAATATATGGGCATGTGTTTTCAGTCGCTCACTGCTTTTTTCCATTTTATTTTCAGGACTTTATTTTGGAAACAATGATGTCACAGTGCTCTGGTTGGAACTTAGTGACATCCGTAAAATACAGAATAAAGCAAATGGTTCACAGTTTATTCCATGGTTGGTGAAACATCACAGTTTATGTGATGGTTATTCAGTCTGTACATGTGGTATAAATAACAAAAAACACCCACATACAGAAACCAGAATTAGTGTGGAAACCAAAAATCTTGACCTTTTCCATGGAGGATGCCAAATGATGTTCTATCCCAAGGGGGACAGGATTCCAGAGCTCCAGGCCCAGCTACGTGGCTCTTCACTGAGGTTTGGGATGATTTGCAGCTCTAATCTTGTTCATTTGCAAATGCTGTTTAGAACATAGGGCAACAAGTGGAACCTCTGAACACTCCTGTATTATTCAGGATTTAAGCCATGAACCATTAAGGTACTTTAAGCATGTGCCTAATTCTGAGCACTTTATTAGTCCCACATGATGAGACATTAGAATCACACAGGTTCTTAAAATGAAGCACAGGCTTAAGTCACTTGGCCCTGATCTACACTATGAGTTTAGGTTGGATTTAGCAGCGTTAGGTCGGTTTAACCCTGCACCCCTCCTCACTACAAAGCCATTTTTTTTTACTTTAAGGGCTCTTAAAACTGGTTTCTGTACTCCTCCCCGCCGAGTGGATTAGCACTGAAATCGACCTCACTGGGTCGAATTTGAGGTAGTGTGGACGAAATTTGATGGTATTGGCCTGGGGGAGCTATCCCAGAGTGCTCCTTTGTGACCGCTCTGGACAGCGCTCTCAACTCAACTCGGATGCACTGGCCAGGTAGACAGGAAAAGCCCCGTGAACTTTTGAATTTCATTTCCTGTTTGGCCAGTGTGGTGAGCTCATTTGCAGAGGTGACCATGCAGAGCTCTTCAGCAGAGGTGACCACGGAGTCCCAGAATCGCAAAAGAGCTCCAGCATGGACTGAACAGGAGGTACTGGATCTGATCGCTGCATGGGGAGATGAATCCGTGCTATCAGAACTCTGTTCCAAAAGATGAAATGCCAAAATATTTGAAAAAATCTCCAAGGGCATGAAGGACAGAGGCTATCAAGGGACCCACAGCAGTGCCAAGTGAAACTTAAGGAACTTAGACAAGCCTACCAAAAAACCCAAGAGGCAAATGCCTGCTCGGGGTCAGAGTCCCAGACATGCCGCTTCTGTGATGAGCTGCATGCAATTCTAGGGGGTGCCCCTACCACTGCCCCACTGCTATACGTGGACGCCTGCAAGGGGGAGTCTCACGCAACAGGGATGAGGATTTTGGGGATGAGGAAGATGATGAGGAGGGGGGAGGTTAAAGATAGCGCACACCAGGCAAGCGGAGAAACCGTTCTCCCTGACAGCCAGGAACTGTTTATCACCTTGGAGCCAATACCCTCCCAACCCGGGCTCCCGGACCTTGAAGGCAGAGAAGGCAGCTCTGGTGAGTGTACCTTTGTAAATATAATACACGGTTTAAAAGCAAGCGTGTTTAATTTGCTCTGAAGACTTGGGATGCATTTGCGGCCAGTTCAGCTACTGGAAAAGTCTATTAACGTGTATGGGGATGGAGCAGAAGTTCTCCAGGGACATCTCAATGAAGCTCTCCTGGATGGCTCCCAAAGCCTTTGCAAAAGGTTTCTGGGGCCGGCAGCCTTATTCCGTCCTCCATGGTAGGACACTTTACCACGGCAGGCCAATAGCACTTAACCTGGAATCATTGCATTACAAAGCATGGCAGCGTATGGTCCTGGTGTTTGCTGGCATTCAAGCAACATCCATTCTTTATCTCTCTGTGTTATCCTCAGGAGAGTGATATCACTCATCGTCACCTGGTTGAAATAGGGGAATTTTATTAAGGGGACATTCAGAGGTGGCGGTTCCTGCTGGGCTGTTTGCCTGTGGCTGAACAGAAATCATCCCCACTGTTACCCACGCGGTGGGGGGAGGGGTGAAGCGATCATCCCAGAGAATTGTGTGTGTGTGTGTATGTATGTGTGTGTGGGGGGGTTAGTTGGGTTTATGCTGCACGTTAACCCAAAAACCGCAGCCCCTCCTTTTCAACGGCCAACCCATTTTAAAGGACCAACCCAACGGGTGCTTGGTATGTGAAATAAGGGTGCTGCTGTTTGAAACCATTCCCACATGTTGGGAAGGTTAAAGAAGCCAAAAGACTGTGGCTTACCACATCTGCCTGCAAGCCAAATTCTATTGCCCGCTGGCCCTGAGTGTGTGATCTCTCACACCGTACCAGCAGGCCCTCGATATAAGAGGCAAAATGCGACCTTGTAAAGAAACCACACATGCTATGTAATGTTAACAGCTTGGTTCACCATGAAAGAGTCTACCCATTGTTCTCTAAAATGTCTCTTTAAAGACTAATCTCCCCTTTTTCCCTCCCGCAGCTGCAAATGTTTCAATGCTCCCCCTATCATCTCTGTCCCAGAGGCTATCAAAGATTAGAAGCCGGAAAAAAACGCACTCGCGATGAAATGGTCTCTGAGCTCATGCAGGCCTCCAACACTGAAAGAGCCCAGCACAATGCAGTGCGGGAGACAATGTCAGAGTCCAGGAAAGCACAAAATGAATGGGAGGACAGGAGGGACAAGCAAGAGGAGAGGAGGCAGGATTCAATGCTGAGGCTACTGGAGAATCAAACGGATACGCTCCGGCATATGGTTGACGTGCAGGAAAGGCAGCAGGAACACAGATCGCCGCTGCAGCACCTGTGTAACCAACCACCCTCCTCCCCAAATTCCATAGCCTCCTCACCCAGAAGCCCAAGAACACACGGGGCGGGAGCCTCTGGGCACCCAACCACTCCACCCCAGAGGATTGCCCAAGCAACAGAAACCTGGCATTCAATAAGTTTTGAAGTGCAGTGTGGCCTTGTCCTTCCATCCTCCCCTCTTCCCGCACCCCACCCAGTGCTTCCCTCCTCCCCCACCCCTCCTGGGCTACCTTGGCAGTTATCCCCCCATTTGTCTGACAAATTAATAAAGAATGCATGAAATTGAAACAACAATAACTATATTGCCTCTGCAAGCAGTGATCAAAGGGGGGAGGGGAGGGTGGTTGGCTTACAGGGAAGTAGAGTGAACCAAGGGGGCGGGTTTTAATCAAGAAATAAACATAAACTTCACACTGTATCCTGGCCAGCCATGAAACTGGTTTTCAAAGCTTCTCTGATGCACAGCGCATCCTGCTGTGCTCTTTCAACTGCCCTGGTGTCTGGCTGCACATAATCAGCGGCCAAGCAATTTGCCTCAACCTCCCACCCTGCCATAAACGTCTCCCCCTTACTCTCACATATATTGTGGAGCACACAGCAAGCCGTAATAACAATGGAAATTTTGGTTTCGCTGAGGTCTAACTGAGTCAGTAAACTGCGCCAGTGCACTTTTAAACATCCAAAATTCATATTCTACCACCATTCTGCACTTGCTCAGCCTATAGTTGAACAGCTCCTGACTACTGTCCAGGGTGCCTGTGTATGGCTTCATGAGCCAGGGCATTAAGGGGTAGGCTGGGTCCCCAAGGATAACTATAAGCATTTCAACATCCCCAATGGTTATTTTCTGGTCTGGAAAGTAAGTACTTTGTTGCAGCTGTTCCCACAGACCAGAGTTCCTAAAGATGCAAGCATCATGTACCTTTCCCGGCCATCCCACGTTGATGTTGGTGAAACGTCCCTTGTGATCCAGCAGTGCTTGCAGCACCATTGAAAAGTACCCCTTTCGGTTTATGTACTTGCTGCCTTGGTGGTCTGGTCCCAAGATAGGGATATGCGTTCCGTCTATCACCCCACCACAGTTAGGGAATCCCATTGCAGCAAAGCCATCCATTATGACCTGCACATTTCCCAGACTCACTACACTTGATAGCAGCAGCTCAGTGATCGCGTTGGCTACTTGCATCACAGCAGCCCCCACAGTAGATTTGCCCACTCCAAATTGATTTCCAACTGACCGCTAGCTGTCTGGCATTGCAAGCTTCCAGAGGGCTATCGCCACTTGCTTGTGAACTGTGAGGGCTGCTCTCATCTTGGTATTCTGGCTCTTCATGGCAAGGGAAAGCAAGTCACAAAGTTCCATGAAAACGCCCTTACGCATATGAAAGTTTCGCAGCCATTGGGAATCATCCCAGACCTGCAGCACAATGTGGTCCCACCAGTCTGTGCTTGTTTCCCGAGCCCAGAATCGGCGTTCCACCCCATGAACCTGCCCCATTGCCACCAGGAAGGCCAAATTGCTGGGGCCCGTACTTTGAGAGAAGTCTGTGTCCATGTCCTCATCACTCTCCTCACCACGCTGCCATCACCTACTTCCCTGCTTTTGCAGGTTCTAGTTCTGAATATATTGCATGATAATGCATGTGGTGTTTAGAGCGGTCACAACTGCCACAGTGATCTGAGCGGGCTCCATGCTAGCCGTGGTAGGGCGTGAGCAGGAGAGCAGCGTGGTAGCGGAAGCGGCGGGTGGATGACGATGCTGACAGCAATAAGGCGCCCGCATGGAAAAAGGCACGGAACGATTGTCAGCCGTTGCTTTCATGGAGGGAGGGAGGGGTAGGCTGTCAGAAGATGGTGCTGCTGGCTGGGAGAGCAGCCTGAGGCAGAATGGCCCCCCCTGGGTGTAGCAGGCCAATGCTCAAACCACTGAGCTATCCCTCTGCCAATATTCCAGGCAGGACTGAATCTCCATTAGACAAAACTTAAAGAAGAGAATGACCCGAGTCACTCCCATTTATGTCCAGGTGCCCCTGGCAGACTTTACCGAGGTCTGTCAGGAGCACCCATGTCTGCCCAGGCGCCCCGACCGACCTCAACGAGGCCGGCCAAGAGCACCCAGGAGACGACGAGGATGGCTACTAGTCATACTGCACCGTCTGCTGCCACAAGGCAATGGGTTGCCGCTGCTGTGTAGCAATGCAGTACCGCGTCTGCCAGCACCCAGGAGACGTATGGTGACTGTGAGCTGAGCGGGCTCGATGCTTGCCTTGGTATGGCGTCTGCACAGGTAACCCATGAAAAAAGGCGCAAAACGATTGTCTGCCGTTGCTTTCACGGAGAGAGGGAGGGAGGGATGGGGGGCCTGACGACATATACCCAGAATCACCCGCGGCAATGTTTTTTGCCCCATCAGGCATTAGGATCTCAACCCAGAATTCCAATGGGTGGTAGAGACTGCGGGAACTGTGGGATAGCTACCCGACTTAATGGTCTTAATGGTTTTAAGTGGGGATACACACAATCGACTTTATAAAATCGCTTTCTAAAATTTCGACTTCTATAAATTCGACCTAATTTCATAGTGTAGACATACTCTTGGAGAAGCGGGGATTTATTTACCAATATTAAGGATTATAAAAACACTTTCTGAATAATTGGCAAGTCAGAGGAGAAATATTTTTCTTCAGTTAAAAGTTTTAGTTAATGGAGCTCTTTCCCAGTGGCTTCTTTGTTGTTAAATCAGTAAGTACAGTTCCTACAATTTGTAACTATAAGGCTGCCAATGGGAGATACATTTGGCTATTGTTGACAACTGTGCACGAAATTAAACCCCCTATAGTATGAGTTTGTATTAAAGAAGGGCCGTTTTGTAAGTTGTTCGTGAAGATCACCTCTGCTAGGGAAAGAAATGAATTCTGCCTGAAAAGAAGAAATGAAAAAATGTCCGAGTTCAAATGCATTAGGGAATGTCCCTCTGTCCAAAGTACACAGTCTGGAAGTTTTCTTAAATACTGTTTTTTGCAGTTAAAAAAAAACACCAGGAAGCTTTTGTCCCCTACAGAATTCGTGCCTTACTTTGTACAGATGTGCAAAGAGGTTAGGGGAGGAGGGTACAATGAGCTCTCTCCCTCTCTCTCATGCCCCCCTCCCAATAGTGGCTACCGCCATGTAAGCCTTGTTATTATTTCACACAACCAGGACCCTGGTTTTGTCATGGGTATGACTGTATCTGTGCATTTTTAGGCTTTGTCTTGTTTGTTAAATCAAAAATCATGAGTTTTACCAGGCTTCCCAGCCAGCTAGACAGGTTGCACTGCTCCCCATGGTCCATGTAGACATCTTGTTGATGCCTGGGATATCCTACTAGGTGGAGGAAGGCCCACAAATCAGCACAAGAGACAGAGGAACAGAATAATTTGTAAAAGAACCTTGATCAGTTACAAACATTTTAATAAAACTCTAGGTGCCCAGATCAAAAAGATGCTCAGATCCCAAGAACTGAGGGAACTTGATATTGTGCAGGACTGGGCCTCTGGTTTTTAATAAAAATTGCTGACTCACCATTGTATTTTCCATGGCAAACTCACTTCCCTATTTATAGGCTAGAGAGACAACGTGGGTGAGGTAATATCTTTTATCGGACCAACTTCTGTTGGTGAAAGACAGATAAGCTTTTGAACTTACACAGAGCTCTTCAGGTCTGTGTAGCTCGAAAGTTTGTCTCTTATAGGCTGACACTATATTCAAACTTAATCGCTGTTGTTGGCTGGGTCTACAAAGACCTGCGTTTTTATCATGCTACCATTCATTCTGGCTTAACCTTGCTGAAAACTAGAGCTGCCTGTAAGTATGTTAAATGTTATAAAGCAACTTGAGGGAAAGGGGATATACCTGCTAATTGTGAAAATTCTCTATTTTCTCTGGGCTTTGAGACACTAATGTTACTATTGTATCACAAGGCATTTCTGTGCAATGTAAGACTCAGAGTTGTAATTTAAAAAAAATAATCTTTAAAGTCTTCTTTTCCATTCAGTAACTGTGCTTTACTATTAAAGCTCCTCTTTTTACAGTTTGAACTTCTACTTTTTTTCTAAAATAGCTAATTCCTGTGGAGTCACCAAGTATTTGAAATAAGATCGTTGCTAAAATGGCAAATATTTATATACCCCTAAAATATGGTTCCTGTTGGCTTTGTGATTTAATAGAAAGCTGTGTCAGTTTTTCTCAGCATAGATTTTAGCTTTTCCCATCATATCATATATAAACTGTAAACAGTTTTAATACTAATTTGACCGTCAAAGGAGAGCTTCACTCTTGAACATTATTTTCTTTTTTTTTTAAAAGTTCAGTGTGGTTATGGCTAGAAAGTTGACAACGTCTGGTACAAATGGCACCTTCTCACTCAACAAATTCCCTTCCTGTGTTTCTTAAGGACATACCTGCTTAACTTATCACCAGAAACAAGTTTCATTATTTTCAGCACAGCAAAACCAGTATTCAAGGTGAGCTGGACTGATTACTCATGATTACTTACATTGTAAGGCCCATTCCTGCTTCCACAGAAGTTACAGAGTTTTTGCCATTGGCTTTATTGGAAGCAGGACCAGGCTCCTAACTGGAGAATATTTGTTAATGTGGTGATGATGTAGCAGGCAGAAAGAACTAAGCTTGATCTTTAGGTCTACAAAGAAATGCTGGAGAGAAGAGTTTCACCTCATTGATGTCAGCAGGATAGCACAGGTGTAAATGAGGATGACATTTGGCCTAGCATAATTTGACTTGTCATCCATCCTGTTTTATCCGAGCAATTAAAGAAAATTTGAATGAGTGTCATTGTGAAATACATGTTAAAGGAGAATAGAAATATGTTTTCCGTATTTTCTATATCATATCACAAATGAGGAAGTTCTGGAAAAAAGGTTTGCCACCAGAATCAGCTTAATGCCCGTTTTAATAAAAAATAATTTAAAAAAAAGCAAAAACCCCCAAACAATTCAACAGAACTCTCGTATGTTGTATGGTGAGGAACTCTTCTCAATATATAAATGCTCTGAACATTGACCTTCGTGAAACAGGCTCAGCATTTCTGGACCTCAAAGAAATTTGGTGTTTATCCTGTTTCTGTCTTTCTTGAGCCCTCTTTATCCTAGTCCTCAACCAGAGAAGCATATTTATAATAGATGTATATAATACAGAGTCTTTTCAACCTTCACATAACCTATTCTGGTCTTAAGTCTACCTCACAAAAGTGTGAATCCAGAATAACTCCACTGATGTCAATGGGCCAAAGACCCAATGAAATCAATGGGATTGCACAGGATAAAAGGGTCCGTTTCAAACCCTTAAAAAAAATATCAGTTGAAGGACTCTCCTTGACTTCAATAGGATTTGTGGAAAGTTCTAAGCCTGTTATGTATCCCACTGTCTTTACTCCACATTTCCATTTGTTGGAGTTCAGAGTACAATTTGGTCCTTTTATCTTATTAGGCACTTTTAAAGCTGACATTTAAATACATCTATGTTTGCGTGGGAAGGATGAAAATTGTCCTACACCCTTGGCTTTGGACACAGACCCAAATTCCTATGTTCCAATCTCTTTTTAAAATTTTTTTAAAACAAAACAGGGAGTTTTATACTGCTATCAGGTTACATTTGGCACTGGAGTTGCCATTTTGAATACAGACTCTTGGAAGCCTGAAAAGATACTGTGCGGCAAGTCACACCATGGCAAAATGCCTTCACTTTTCGAGTGACAGCACTGCAGCCTTTCCTGCTTTCAATCAGCTTTCCACAGTGACAGTCTGTTGCCAAATTTTATATGGAACGGACACTGTACAGCTAAAATCATGTTGAGTTTTTTGGATTACTGGAATGTGTTAATGATTAAATATGTTATTGGTGCGTTTAGATGTGTAGTTTTCTCTTAAATTCAAGGTTCATCATTAATGGAAGTGAAAACTATCTAATATAAAATATGGCATTAACTGTACTATTGTCTGGTAGTTTATCTTGTGTTGAAAGAAAAGGAGTACTTGTGGCGTCTTAGAGACTAACAAATTTATCTGAGCATAAGCTTTCAGCTTTTCAGCTTATGCTCAAATAAATTTGTTAGTCTCTAAGGTGCCACATGTACTCCTTTTCATTTTGTGAATACAGACTAACACAGCTGCTACTCTGAAACCTATCTTATGTTGGTTTGCCTTATCTAAAACAGGAAGGATAAACAACAGGGAGGGAGAGGAATTGTTTAAGTTAAGGGCCAACTGATTGGTTGATTGATTACCCATCCAATAAAAAAGATATCTTATGGTATACAACCCCAGTAAAGTTGGGAAGAAACCTGCCAACACTACACTGGAGCCTATATTCTTGATTGTGATTGGTACTTTATGGTCAGAAATTCAAAGTGCTTCCTTGGTAGGGACTGCTGGTTTACAAAAATACAGTAACAACAGACACTGGGATATTTTTGGCCTGTCAGTAATACTTCTGAGTTAGAAAAATGATGATTATATTAAAACTAGTGTAGAGATAATCTCTTACATTTGTGGGGGGGAGGGAACTGATTTTGTTATATTTGATGAGAAAAATGATTTCCAAGAAGGAATATTGGGTAATAAATTCTGACTTATTGAATTATTGAGAGGAAGGATGGTCAGTGGTTAGCCAGGCCACTAACCTGGGCCATGGGAGATCCAAGTTTGAATTCCCTTCTCTGTCACAAACTTCCTGTGAGACCTCGGGCAAGTCATTTAGCGCCTCTGAGCCTCACTTTCTCATCTAGATAATGAGAATAATAGCACTTCCCTATCTCACAGAGGTGTTGTGAGGATAAATACATTTTATATACAAGTATCTATCTATAAGTCTCTTAGATAGATAAGATAGACTTATGCATACAGACAAAGTTCTCATCAGCAACCAGATTCTTCCTTTCCTCTTGCCAATTTACAACACATACACACATGAGGCTATACATGGGTGGGTACATAGACACACTGATCGCTACAGATGGAAAAATATTCTTTTAACAATATAAACGTTGCAAAAAACAGTGGATAGGAATGTCTAGTGGAAGGTAAGCTTCTGATTACTTTACTTTATAGTGGATCCAAGATTGCGTACATGCCAAGTTAAGTCAATAAAATTCTGCTTTCCAAAACATACTGTAGTTTTACATTTTATAGCACAAAATAGTATTCTAAG
Source organism: Lepidochelys olivacea (assembly GCF_965140295.1). Lineage (NCBI taxonomy): Eukaryota > Metazoa > Chordata > Testudines > Cheloniidae > Lepidochelys > Lepidochelys olivacea. The sequence continues at coordinate 170,958,811 of NC_140412.1, read as the reverse complement.
TTTATGGGGAATCATTTTAGAGGAACTTTTTATAGCTTGCAGCAGTAGCAAAAATGCAGACACTTCAATAGTGATTTTAATAAAAGCAAAATCACTGTTTATAGAGGCTGATAAAAATGTACTTGAGACAGCTGAATGGTTCACATACTCACTTTATGGCAAAGTTAAAACAGAACATTTACTTAGAAATTGTCTGTGGTGATTGTGGACTTTAAAATACTCATTTTGTAATAAAATCTAGTAAAAGTGTAACCAGATTAAAGTACAAATTTAAGCCTATAAATGTTTGCTTTTTCATCCAACAATTTAGATTTAGAACATTCAAAAGGTCATATTCTAAGTAGTCAGTGATATTTGGGCTTACAATATAAAATTTTTAAAAAGTTGGCCATTTTTATTTGAATAACACCTCTCTTTATACATTGATCTGGAAATTAAATAGCCTTCACTAGTTCATTTTTCTTCCTATATTTATTAGGTCCTGGATTATTGTATGTAAAGTCTCTTTCCCAGAAGATGTACGAGATTTGATTTTAGAGCAGGACTACCAGTGCCTCCAACAATTGTTGACAATAAGTTGAATGCATGCTATACATTAGTGAAGTATGGTGTAGTTAGATTTTTAGACAAAAGGTCTATATGCACAGGACACAGATCAAGCACATAGGTCTCTCTCATTAATTCTTTCTGGATTCAAAATATTAATATAGGCCTTGATTGTGCAAACTGAACATCATTCCAACTAAGGCATAGTAGAGAGCCTCCTCACAGCACCCATGGCAGCAACTGGGGAGGAATTTTAGCTCAGAGAATCTTAACTTTGTCATTTGTCACTTTCTGACTACACTTTGCAATCCTAGGACAAGATTAGACCTTTAAACTCAGCCCAGAATGTGGGGCGGTGCATAGCTGCATTAGCCAGGAGGAACAGTGGGAGCCAATTATGATTCAGACTCATTACTTCTTTGGGCTCCCCATCTTGTACAGAGGGGAATCATTTACTACACACCTTATTGAGGTATACAATTCTCTCCCCATATGTCCTGTCAGTTCTGTTGACCAGCTCATAAGGGGGCAAGAAATCCATGGCTTTGCGCACATTGTTTTTCTCTAGTAACTTGCTTAGAGAGGGGATTAATGGGTATACATGCCCAAAGGTGTAGTCCAGGGGTGGCCAACCTGTGGCTCCGGAGCCACATGCGGCTCTTCAGAAGTCGATATGCGGCTCCTTGTGTAGGCACCGACTCTGGGGCTGGAGCTACAGGCGCCAACTTTCCAGTGTGCCGGGGGGCGCTCACTGCTCAACCCCTGGCTCTGCCACAGGCCCTGCCCCCACTCCACCCCTCTCACCCCCTCCTCTGAGCCTGCCGTGCCCTCACTCCTCCCCCTCCCCCCCCAGAGCCTCCTGCATGCCGGGAAACAGCTGATCGGGAGGTGCAGGAAAGGCGGGGGGGGGCTGATGGGGGGCTGCCTACGTATTACTGTGGCTCTTTGGCAATGTACATTGGTAAATTCTGGCTCCTTCTCAGGCTGGCCACCCCTGGTGTAGTTCATTGCTGTTGCTACACAGCCTATTGAGGACTTAAGTGGTGCACAGACCTTGCACTGGTCCTTAGAGAGCAGGAAACCAGAGAACACTAGACAACTGGCCTCTTATTAGCATTGCCCATTGTCTGAACAGTAGCAGATGTTGGTACCTTGCAGGTCAGTTTTCCATTGGAGGAGAAATTAGTGAGGGAGAATCTGGCTATATTTTTTACTGTAACTTACTTATTTTCATGCATACACCATGAACAGAGGTGGTCACAGACAACCGAGGGGTATTTCTTCTTTCAGGTATCTCAGCCCTAACACCAATAGCTGGTTCACGGGGAGCAGCTGTGTCCCAATAATTTAATCCAGTTAGAGAGATGAAGGTAGAGAGCAAACTCTCCCTTAAAAAGAAACTGTACCATGAAACTAAGACCCGATGCATCATTTCTTCAAATATTGTATACTCCTCACATGCTAAGGAAAAGAACCTGAAAGCCGCTAAACTAAGAAAAGAATGATTACTGAACAAGCATATGAAAGAAAAGAGATATCAGGAAGGTGTTCCCTGGAATGTTAAATTAACATCTGTGAGAAGGATAGTATAACTAGTAAAAATCTATAGATAAGTACTTGAAACATCATTAGTTGCCCTAAAGCACAAAATGTTTTGAAAAGTCCAGGTCTACAAAATAGTTTGGTGACTACAAAACATTTTCCCTCCCCAACAGGGGTTCCCATGTCTAGTTGGCAGCCGGTATCAAGTGGAGTGCCCCAAGGGTCGGTCCTGGGGCCGGTTTTGTTCAATATCTTCATAAATGATCTGGAGGATGGTGTGGATTGCACCCTCAGCAAGTTTGCAGATGACACTAAACTGGGAGGAGAGGTAGATACGTTGGAGGGTAGGGATAGGATACAGAGGGACCTAGACAAATTGGAGGATTGGGCCAAAAGAAATCTGATGAGGTTTAACAAGGACAAGTGTAGAGTCCTGCACTTAGGACGGAAGAATCCAACGCACAGCTACAGACTAGGGACCGAATGGCTCGGCAGCAGTTCTGCAGAAAAGGACCTAGGGGTTACAGTGGACGAGAAGCTGGATATGAGTCAACAGTGTGCCCTTGTTGCCAAGAAGGCCAATGGCATTTTGGGATGTATAAGTAGGGGATTGCCAGCAGATCGAGGGACATGATCATTCCCCTCTATTCGACACTAGTGAGGTCTCATCTGGAGTACTGTGTCCAGTTTTGGGCCCCACACTACAAGAAGGATGTGGAAAAATTGGAAGGAGTCCAGCGGAGGGCAACAAAAATGATTAGGGGACTGGAACACATGTGTTATGAGGAGAGGCTGAGGGAACTGGGATTGTTTAGTCTACGGAAGAGAAGAATGAGGGGGGATTTGATAGCTGCTTTCAACTACCTGAAAGGGGGTTCCAAAGAGGATGGCTCTAGACTGTTCTCAGTGGTAGCAGATGACAGAACAAGGAGTAATGGTCTCAAGTTGCAGTGGGGGAGATTTAGGTTGGATATTAGGAAAAACCTTTTCACTAGGAGGGTGGTGAAACACTGGAATGCGGTACCTAGGGAGGTGGTGGAACCTCCTTCCTTAGAAGTTTTTAAGGTCAGGCTTGACAAAGCCCTGGATGGGATGATTTAATTGGGGATCGGTCCTGCTTTGAGCAGGGGGTTGGACTAGATGACCTCCTGAGGTCCCTTCCAACCCTGATATTCTATGATTCTGTGATTCCCATGTCTAATGATATTGTTACTATGACTCCAACACAACTTTTTGGGTCACTTCTTGTTGAGGTTCCATTTATAAACTATGGAGCACACAGGTCAACAGGTTGTTGATATCACTGACTTCGAACCAGCCATAACACATACTACTACTGTCTGTATCATGCTTATAACCAGAGCCGGTTGCAAATTTTTCAGTGGAATGATTTCCCAATTAAAAAAAAAAAAGCCCTTTTTGCAAAACCAAAGTTTTCCACAAGAAAATTTCAGGTTTTCCCCACAAAAAATTAAGTTTTCTGTCAAGAAAAATTGAAATGAGGGCTCCCCAGCTGGAAGGCTCATGTTAATTTTTCTTTCTGTCATGAAAAGCTTTCGCAGATGGGCTGTCAAAGCTAGGCCCCTGACTCTGTCTGCCCACTTCCCCCCACCCCATGCGGCAGCAGGAATTCTCCCAGAAATCACTCCCACAGAACTACCAGTAACAAACTTTATCCAATTTATCAGCAAACCAACAGCCCCAGTGCACCTCAACATCATTCCCTCAGTTACCGATCAGCAGCCTCCTTCCCTATGATCTCTGGCTATTCTCCTGTGCACTGCAGGCCCACAGTTGCCAAGTGCTGAGAAGCTTCGATTCTCCACCTGCTTTATATCTGTAGCAGTAGGCATACATGCTCTTTTCCACAGCCTGGGCAGTTCACCCTCCAGTTGGGGGAGATTAGCAGCAGGGAGTGGGGCAGGATTTCCTGCTGGCTTTCTAGCCAACCAGAGCTCTGTCAGTGGGGAGAGGCCAGTAGCTTTGCTCATCCTCCTGCCAGTCAGGCCTCCTGAGGCAGGGCCAGCTTTCACAGCACAGCTACTGATGTGTGCAGTGGGGCTCCACACTAGAGCAGGCTACAGGAGCAATTACAATGTGTGTTCTTTGTGCTGTTCCTAGGCTGGAGCAATTTTGACCTGTTTACTCAGGCTAAGTGAAAGGACCAGGATTTGGCCTTTGAGGTACTGTCACCTGCTTGTGACTGACCTACAGAGAGGCTAGAAACTTATAATGCTAATTTGCAGCAGAGATTTTTCTTTTAGCTCAAGTGGCAGAGGCTTGAGTTTTGGGAACTGGCTGGCCTGAATTCTATCCCCTTTGCTGCTCGTGTGTGGTCCTGTTGATGACGTTGCACTCTGGACCGTAGGTATGTAGTACATGAAATTTGTTACAGGTTGGCTCCAGATTGTTGGATGGTAACTCCCAAGAGCCCAGATGCTCAAGGATGAGCTTTGCCTGATTGAATGGAGAACATGATATACTTGCTTGTGTTTGGCCATGATGCCTCTGTATGTGTACAGCCATGAATCATCACAGTGTGCCTGCCAGAGGGTGCAATTCACCCTCATGCAGGGGGCCAGAATAAGGCTTATACACCACTTATATACCCCTTCAGGCCTCTCCTAAGGGCTTAACTGGGACATGAGTGCAGCTGACAGCAGATGCAAATTTCAGTCTTAGGGAACAAGACAATCTTAACTGCAGCTGGAGATTAATGAAATTAGTGCAACAAAGCGTGAATATCTTAAAGACACAAAGTTGTTTGGAGGTCTCTTAGTGGGCATCTCATAGGGTGTGTTGTGACATGGCTGTTGTCTGTCATTCTGGGGGCTGTCTTCATCAAAAACCACTACTTTCAGGGTTGAAAGGTTACAGCTTTTGAAGTCTGGCTAGCAAATGTTGTGCCATTATTCACAAATTCATAGAATGATCTTCAGGAGGAAATGCTTCTGGCTACTCTGATGTAGCTGTATTTACAGCTGACAATAACTATTGTGGGTGCGGTAATATCTTTTATTGGACCAACTTCTGTTGGTGTGAGAGACAAACTTTTAAGTTCCATGGAGCTCTTCCTCAAGCCTGGAAAATGTAGGCAGAGCATCACAGCTAAATACAAGGTGGAACAGATTATTTAGCATATGTAGTTAACACATATTTCAAGGGACCTTTCAAGGTGAAGTGGTGCATTAACAACTCTCCAGTCATGGGGGGAAAGGAGAAAAAAAAGGTGTGTGTGTGTGTGTGAGGGGGAGAAGGTGATAGATCGTTGTAACAAGCCATAAATCTAGTATCTCCAGTCCATGATTTTTAGCAAAGTCTAGCCAAGTTATGAATTTAAGCTCCCAGGCTTGTCTTTTGAAAGTGTTGTGCAGGTTTGACGGCTCAGGGATCAGATATAGAGTGATCACTTTGTGAAAAGCGCTCATCCACAGGTGTTATGAAGTTTTTGTCTTTTATCATTTTTCGGTGTGGGTTCATTCGAGAGTGCAGTGATCGTCTCGTTTCACCCACATTGTGGTTACTAGGGCATTTAGTGCGCTTGAACTCACACCGAAAAATGATAAAAGACAAAAAGACCATAATAAAAGCTTGTCTCTCTCACCAACAGAAGTTGGTCCAGTGAAAGATATTACCTCACCCAGCTTGTGTCTCTCATATCCTGGGTTCAACATGGTTACTACAACCTGGCAAACAATAACTGTTGTGTCCAGTGCAGCGAGTACTACATTTTTTTCTTCATATAACAAGATTCCAGATGATTGGAACCAACACTAGTGTGCAGGCAGGGTATGGTATCCATTTTGAAAGCCTTTTGCTGCTGCTGCTGCTGAACAATGACATGCACAAGGGACTTCACAATGTGACTCTACTGCCCAAATTAATTTTACATGCTGAAACTTTGATGTGACTGTAGTTTATTTTGGCATCACTGAAAGGCATCATCAAAAGTCACTATCATGTGAAAAAGCTGAGTCATTGGTGGCTTAAGAAAAAAGGAAACTTTAAAAGAATTCTTATGCAGTTTTCTGATGCTCTGCAGCAGCACGGACTGGGTCCTGCTTATACCAACAAGGGCCACAACCTGAAAAATTGGATGTTTTTCCACAGATAATCTAGTGGCTAAGGTACCTGACTGGGAGTCAGACAACCTGGTTATTAATCTCAGGCCTTCCCCTGACCTTCTGCGTGACCTCAGGCATGTTGCTTCAACTCTCTGTGCCACTGCTTCCCCACTCACCCTTTGTTTAGGATTTCTGTCTAGGGAATCTTCAGGGAAGGGATGCTGGCTCTTGCTAAGTGTTTGTACAGTGCCTAGTACCATGGGACCCCCAGTTTCAGCTGGAGGCTTTCAGGGATACTCTAATACAAATGATAAGTCTACCTAGTGAGAGCTCCAGAAGGCACATCATCTCCCAGGAAGTGCCATTCTTAAAGATATTTTCCCTTTTACAACTGGCCTGGTCTGCTATCATGGCCTCACATCTTCCCTACCTCTTTTGGGGAGGTGAATGGCTCTAACCAGGACTGGTACTTGAACTCAGGGGATCACAATTGTGACCAGCCTCTGGATGAGTGATGCAAGTTAGGGAAGACTCCTTATATATTCCCTCTTTGCTCACCCATGCTCAGTGCAGAGCCCCAACGATTTTCTTTGCAGCATTCAGATGTTTGGTATCTTTGATCACCTGCAGGAGCTCTGATTGCAATGAATAGGAAAGAAGTTTCATTACTTTTTAAAATGGTGCATGACTGAGTGTCTACGTGTGCACACGCACACACACACACACACGTTAATAAAGAAACTATTATTAATGGGTTAAAATCCTGCAGTTCATATTAATTTCACAGTCAAAACTCTTTCCCTTCATCTGGGTATTGCCCATAGTGACATGCCATTATGTCAACCTTACTTTCAGTTCTATCAGTCTTTTCCTTAACTGTACACCATACATTCTGTGCTGTATTTAATCGGAAAGTTTTACACTCTGACCTGATGCCAATCTCACTGTGCACACCACTGCAAATTAGGGATAAAACCTGAAGCCTCAGGATATTAAGACATAATTGCACATACTTGTTATCCATAATCGCTGTGCCAGTGTGGTGGAACATACATCCCATCAGCAACACACCATACACCATTGAGATAACTTCTGTGGTTTGCTAAGGAAAACTCTTCTGTGCTGTATCACTTGTGGAAAACATTCCACATGGTACAGTCCTGTAACCTTAAGACCTTTCTGGTGCTGCATGGCTGGAGTCTCTTTTTTATAGGAATTCAGGGCTCATCAATAGAATTTACCTTGCAAAACAGAACATCGCCTGCAACACAAACAGAAATGTAATGTTTTGGGACTGTAAATATGGCCCTCTCTGTTCTGCCAGGGAGGATAAATTAATACTTTATGGGGCTGCTTGCACACTATGGTACTTAACCCCCTTCTACCTATTATATCATCTACAAAGAAAGCACTTGAATAGGAGTCAGGAAGCTGGCTAGTAGTCTCAGCACTGCCATGTCCATGCTGTGCGATGTTGGGTGAGTCACTTAATTTCTTTCTATCTCAGCTTCCCTATCTGTAAAATGAGGATAATGATACCTATTTTGGTATTAGATCCTTGGAGAAATGGTGCCAGTCAAGTACTATCACTATTGCAGTATAGATGGGATAAGTGGGATGGACACTCCTTCAGCCGGCACTACCAATATAATCCTTACAATGAATGTCCATGCTTTCCACCGAATTTTGGGCAAAGTGAAAATTAAAAGATGCTGAAGAACTGCTGCCTGAGAGAGAAACAGCAAGGCAGTTGCTTCCAAACTTCCCAGTCCATTAATAAACACCGCTTGGGCAGGTAAACATAGACCCAAGATCTGTGTTAATAGGTCAGTAAAATTTAACCATATCTTAATGCTACCAGATGACATTTAAGTTAAAAATAAAACAAGAATAAGGTAAGCTTTGGTTTTACACCAGGATAACTCTATTGATTTCAGGAATGATACTTGAGTTACACAAAAGAGGATCATACCCAATGTCCCTTATTGTCAGGTAGTCATTTATTTCACAGATGTAGAAAGTGTGGAACAGAGAAGCTAAAATGACTCATCCAGGATTACAGAGTGAGTCAGTGAGAGAGCCAAGAACCAAACTCAGTAGTTCTGACTCCAGGCTAAATTATATTTTTGTTTTATTACATTTTGTTTTACTACATTATGATGAGATTTGGCTAATTACGCAGAGATGGCAAAACATTTTAGTTTAACTATTTTTTCATTGAAAAATGGCCTTTTGACCCAAATACATTTTTTTTTTTGCAGAAATCTATTCTGTGTGTATACACACAAACACAATAGATTTCTGCATATATATAAATAAATAAACGGAAACCCAAAACAAGCAGGCAGGGTAGTGGGAGATGGTAAAAACATTGTTTTTTGGGGTTGGGTTTTGGGTTTTTGTGAGTTTGAGAATGAAAGGTTTTACTGGAAACTGAACATTTTTACTAAAAGTACTTTTTGAAAGCCAAAAATATTTTAGCTTTCTGTTGCATAAAAAAAAATTCAATATTTCCCACAAAATACAATGGATGTTTTCAGATCAGATCCAGTAGTCATTCAGTTTCCCCACCGCCAAACTCCCTGTGGTATTGAACCTCAGAGCCGCATACAAATCATATGAGCAATACAAAACAAGAAAATTCTGTATGGAACTCTGCCCACACAATTCTTCCAGAATGACTGGAGGCACTGCTTAAAAGTGGGAGTTCTTACTAAATAGAGGGCTCAGTAATATAGATTTGGGTTTCAATGAGACTAATGAGTTGACTATAGCCTCCCTAGTGTGAATGAGGATAACAGAATTGGGCCTTACTGATATGAAATCATTCTGGTTTTGTGTAATGTCATAATATTGTAATGACACTGCTGTAAACTTCACATGCAACATCCAGCCAGCAGGCGGCTTCATAATCCCTTCAGCACAGGAAAGGGACAGCAGCACCGGATGGCAGAAGGCACCTGTCTTAAGAGAGGGCTGCTAGAGGATGCACAGGAGCTTGAGCAGCAGGCTGGAGGCAGCAGCCTGAGAGCTGGCTATGCAGAGTTCAGAGGAGCCAACCTAAAAGGCTGGGAAGCAGCCTGTTATTGGCAAGGGGGCCAGTGGTAATGTGTGACAGGAGGATGCTCTGGAGTGGCCTGCAAAAAGGGATGCTGTGTAGATGGGACCTAACAAATTGGACTTTCATAAGCCTGCCCCCTAGGGGCTGAGTTAGGAACTGTTTGTTCATCTTTTGCTGTAACTTAAAGTCCCCATATCTAGAGTAATTGCAGCATTTATTTCTGGAAGCCCAAATAAAGTAATGCTTTATTTGTTCATGGGAACCCACCAAGGGGGATAACCTGAACGGCCTAGTACTTGGAGCACCGACACTTGCCACCAAGTTTTTGGCACATGCAACATATTCCCAGAGATCTAGGGGACTGAGGTACCGCAGCACTCCCAGCAACACCCTGAAGTGGGGTTGGGTACAGTACTTTTGTGGTGCTAGAATAGAGACTTCGAATAGCACAAGTGATTTTAAAACAAGTATATCAACAAAACTGTGCTTAGTTCTCTTTCAGAGGCTAATCATTTTACCAGATGACACCATCTTTGGACATTCATGGGCATCAATTGATGCCTTGTGGGCATCAATAAAAATGTGTTCAGTAACATTTACAAGCTCTATTAGTGCCTGGGAAAATCCATGCTCATGGGATATACAGAAAGGTTTCATTTGAGTCACAGTGAAAACACACTAGTACATTGTCCCCAGCCAGTTCACTTATGCAATTTACTACATGATGATTTTACAAAATGGTACAAAAGGAAAAGTTTTCCTTTCACGGATATCTGCGAAATCCTCTCTTCTTTCAATAATAAATTGCTTTCCCAGCTTTGGACTAAATTCAGACCTGGTGTATGCAGGTGAAACAGCACTGATAACTGGCCCCATTGTGTCCTTTATCCTCTCAGTCAACAATATGCACATAAGCTGGTGGGGGTGGGGGAGAGAAGCTCATTGTGAATGGAAATGTGGGGGGATAGAAGTGGGAGGTACTGCGACTCAGCAGTGGGGAGGGAGGGGAGCCGGCTTCAGCTGGAAAGGGTGTTCTGGAAGTTCCTTAGTAGCTTGCGTCCTGCACACCTCATCCCTCCCCCAGCAGCTAGTCTCCTATGCTTCTCTGCCTTTGGTAGCTGGTGCCCTGTGCACTGACACCCACTGTCCCCAGCCCACATACCAGTGCCCTGTCCCTCACCCCAGCGGCTGGGGCACGTGGTCCTGCCCCCAGAGGCTAGGTGGCTCTGACAGAACCTCTCCGTACACTGTGTCACCCCTATGTGGTCCCTGCCCACCAGCTGTGGCCAGCGTGGCTGCTACAGCCACCCAAGTGAAAGAAGACAGAGAGAGAAGAGCTGTTCCTATCTGCTCCATGGCAGCCAGCCCGATCCTGTGCACTGCAGCCGCTGCTCCAGCTCCTCCCCTGGGACCTGATTTTGCCTCTGCTCTCCTCACTCAGGCACACAGGGGCAGAACCATACCCGAGGTCTGTTCCTGCCTCTGCAAGATAATGTGGTGGTGGAAAACATTGTGAGGGAGGCAGAAACATACATCTGGCCCAGCAATATTTCCATTGCCCAGTAGCCCCTCTCCACGCACCAACAACCCTGCTTCTACCACCTCAAGCTAGAAAAAACTAGACTGAACAGAAACAGTTGCCTCTTCCTGTCAGAGAAGTTTATTCTTTGAGTCATTCTTTAATTTAAGTGGTCGACTGCAAATTCAAAGGAACTAAAAAGCCATCTGGCTGCAATACTTACCTGGGCCCTGGCCTATGTCACCATACAAGGATGTAAGGAAGGAGTAAGAGCCTCCCATGTGGCCTCCCTGAATTCCTGCGGCAGGCACGGGGTAAGCAAGTCTTCTGTATCCTGTATTTCCCCTCTACCTCAGAAAGTTGGGCATGGACTGTATAGAGAATGGGCAGAGTTTTGGCTCCATCCCCATTGCAACCAAACCAGCACACTAAGCCAGCATGGCGAGTTGGGGTTAGTAATCTTTTGCTAGTATGGGCCAACAGCAGTTTACCTCTGCCCAGGAGCGAGGGAGGAGGATGGGCAACACATCACCCCTTACGCAGAGCGGGATATAGAAGTACAATCTAGCTCACTGTTGTGTAAATGAGCACATTTTTACTACTGCTACTACGATATGTTAACCCCTTGGTCTACTACCTTCAACTCCATAGCCTCTGTTGGGGCTTCTACATGTTCATTACTTTATTGTGTCCTGTTCTACGATTTCATTCTGTTTATTATTGCTGAAGTGTGACCTTTCTTTCTGGGCATTATTTATTGCTTTTTTTTTTAAACATACTTTATAAGTAAATATAATTTTTTTAAAAAGTTTGAGCTACCACACTCATTACTCTTCACACCAGAAGCAAGTATGTTCGACTAATTCGTAAAGAGCTCCATTCTGCCTTTAGGCACGTCCCTGATCAAGAGGTAGTACATAAAACTGCACCATCCCAGGAGTAGTCCTGGGAGGTGTTGAGTCTTGGAGACACCCTCTTGAGGCACAATTAGTTCTCTGCTCTTCTCGCTCCAAGCAGAAGTGTGGAGAAAAATTATTATAGCTCTTGAATCTGTACAGCTTATTTCCCCGCCCCCTGTCTGTCCATCTGTTCTAATTAGGGAGTTAGGGTACAGCCAAAGCTCCACCCACACAAAAGCCTCAAAGATCGGGGCAAAAGTTTTCATCTGAAACCTTTTTTTGGGCAAATAATGCAGATTCCGCCATGCTGATGTTTTGCAAATTTTGCTTGGTTTCTCTGGATTGTTGCCCGTCCACCCCCCTCCCCCCTTAAATGATTAAAATAGCACAGAAACATTTCAATTGTTTTTTATGCTTTTTGAGTCACTGAAAATTTTGAAAAATTTAGTGCAGAGCAAAATTGCTTTTCCAATTTTTTTGGAATTTCCAGCAAATTGAAAAATCCATTATTTGTCCAGCTCTACTTGTTAATACATGCATTTGTCATAAGCAGCAAGTAGCCATCAGAAGCCATTAGGAATACATTTCACTGCTGCTTACAGGGCCTGTCAGTCCCTTGTGAGGAACACTGCTGTGGTGGTGCGATTCCTGTAGTAGAGGAGAAACTGGACACTCTCCAGAAATTGCTCCAGTTTTCTTCATCACCACCATCATTTAGGCACTAGAACATTATAAAAGTTATGTCGGCATAGCTATATCTCTCAAGAGTGCGAAAGAGTCACATCTGAGAGACATGGTTAAGACAACCTAGCCCCCAGTGTAGACAGCTCTACGTCAATGGAAAAATTCTTCCATTGAGCTAATCACCACCTCTCGGATTACCTACTGTGCTGGGAGAACCTCTCCAGCTGCTATAGTGAATGTCTACACTGTAGTACTATAGCCCTGCCACTGTAATGTTGTGAGCATAGACATTCATTATAATTCAGTTTATCTGCTCCTTTTCTTATCTTAACAATGAACCGATCCATATTTTAAAATTAAACGGGAGTATCATACGATTGAATTAAAACATAAAACCACGGGCTTGTTATGCTATTTCAGTAGAGTACACGTGACAAAGATTACAAACGCTGTATACACTGCACTGGGCACGCCTGACGCAGCCGCTCATATAGGTCAAAGAATTTTCTAGAATAGTAGTCGGAGGGGGAGGGGAGGACCAATGGTAATGTGGTGCTGCAGTAGTGGGGACGCATGCTGCGAACAAACACGGGCTTTCTATACGTTTCTACAACATCTATATTACGCAATTTGGCGCTTATTGCATAATACAACAATCCATACTTTAAAACGAAAAGAGCGTATCATGCGATTAAATTGAAATGCAAAGCAATTTTTTTTTTTGGAGACATTAGGGTGTGCGTGGGCACACCTGGCACGCACAACCATAATTTCCACCCAAATTTACTAACTTTGTTAATTACCGCAGAGACTACCCTATTGCGTCTGCTAATCTGTGCATCCTTAGTTTTAAAACATTGCCTGGATATATGTGGTACTGTTTCCCTCACCTTTCCGCACCATCTGCACATGGCATTTGCTCCCTCTCTACCTCCTGCTAATGTCTCCCTGGTAGGATAGACATTAGTCCTCAGCTGTAGTGTGGCAATAAAAGAGGAAGATTTAACCATAGAAGATCTTTTTTTAAAAATGAATTACTAATTATGTTGTTTTAAAATACTTGATACCTGCAGCCTGACATCTCAGGCTGGAGAACTCCTAATTGTTCCATTTCTTTGGATTTGGAGTAGCCGCACTAAAAATCATAATCTTATCAACTAAGTTTTCTCCGGCATATATAAAGGATAAATCGATCCAATTATCCCTAGACACTATGTGCCTCTTCTACTTATGGATCAGCATATTAGGTATCTGTAAACTGAACTCAGTTAGATGGAGGGCTTGCACTCTTTCCCTAACATAAAATAGCCCGTCTGTAGTACTCTGTGGGAGGTGTAAAATCTTTTTGACAGCTTTCCTAACTAAAACATCAAGTTCATTTAAAATATAAAAAGGATGCTCAATTAAAAGTAAATTATAAAATAACCTAGGTAAAATGTACGTCTGTAAAATCATCAATTTTGGGTAGGTTTAAGAGGAGCCTTGCACAAACCACTCTACTCAGTCAATTTATCCTTAAGAGACAAGCCTCCCACCTCTATCCAGGGGTCTCTTCTCTCCCCCCAGTACTTTTCAAATTGACCTGGTTGTGCGTAGTCAATGCTCTCACTGTCCAATCTCCAGTTCTCCCTGGGGTTAATCACATAAGTTTTGTATTTATACAATATGCAGAACCCTTTAGTCTTTTTAACGTTGACCCGTAAATTGGTGTTGCTACAAAAGCAGTCTAAAATCCCAAGATTTTTTAACCACCCCTGAGAAGATCCACTTAAAATTGCCAGGTCGTCAGCGAATGCCAATGACGTGACACTATTCCCTTGAACATAAAACCCTGAGCCCTCAGTTTCTCGTTTAGTTAACAAAGGATCCAAAGCTATACTAAATAAAATTAGAGATAAAGGATCACCTTGGTTAATCCCACTCCTTATTAAAATGGACTCAGTACTTTTATCACCAACCCAAACCCTAGTTGTGCAATTATTATATAGGTCCCTAATAATTTCTATAAAACGTTCATCAATCCCAAATCTCTTAAGGCTGGATATAAGGTCCCCATGTCCTCCTGAGTCAAAAGCCTTAGCTAAATCAACAAATACTATGGCTAATTCATCTCCATTCTGCTTTACTCCCCTCATTAAATAATCTAAAATTGAAATATTTTCTTCGCATCCTGGATCTGATATAAATCCTTTGTCTGTTACAAATTTTAACTGTAGTCATCAATCTTTTAACTAAAATTTTCGTACACAGCCTAATCCAAACAGATCCAATTGTTAGTGCTCTCCATGAGGATAGTTTAGTTAATTCTTCCTCATCCTGTACTTTTGGAATTAAAATAGTTCTATTTCTGGGACATGCATAATTAAAAAAACATTAAAATATTAGTGAAAATTTGAGAGTCCTGGTTAAAATTTCCCATAAATCATTCACAGTAACTTTATCAGGGCCTGGGGCACTCTCTTTCCAAATCTCTCTCAAGGCCTCGTTAACTTCATCCACTGAAATCGGACTCAATAATAAATCATTATCCACCCTTTTGATGGCTGGGAGCCATCCTATTGTACTATCAAGACCAATTTTATCTAACGTATCTACATAATATATTTCAGTCTCTGTAAGAGGAATATTACATTTATCCCTATCAGGTTCTCCCATAATAATGTGTGCTAATCTTTTTTTGTCTTTAGCAAATAATGGTTGATTAAATTTATACTTAGCCCTCTTAGTGGCATATCTTTGAATAGAGTTAGACTGCCTTTTCTTATCTCCCTTTTCTTTATTCCTTATTCTGTTTTCATTCCTCATCATCTCTACTCAAAACAACCTCAATCAATGAATTACATACCTTCTCTACCATTGCCCACCCAACCGACATCGTATGATCTTCTTTCAATAATATTTCAATTTCCTCTAGACTATTTAAAATTTGACTCCCTACCCCCAATCCTAGCTACCTTGTTTTCTTTTCTTTGTTCATTCCTAGTTGCGGGATGTCTGTGTCTAAAACGTTGGCTCAAATCTGATTTAGTGTGGAAAGCCGACTCACAGATCGAACAGGCATAACCCATCTCTGGAGCGTCCACTTCCTTGGGCACACACTTGGGGTAGTGACAAGCTATATTGTGGAATTGAGAAGAAGATTTACCACACTTTTTACAAACAACTGTAATGGTCTTACTCTTATGGACCACATTTATATGCTTAGTCCACTTTCCAAACGTAGCTAAAATCTATGGGCAGATGGGACAATTATAACAATCGATGGGATATTATAAATAAAAAACTCTGTCTTTCCATTAGCTGCTATTTGTTAAATTTGATAAATTATTAAAAACGGTAGTTATATTAGTGCTAACATGCCCATTCTCTTTAAAATACAGATCTTCCAACGTATCCAAATACTTAAAACCAGGATTAAAATTATCCACATCTAAATTATTAAAAGTGTTATTGGTAAAAACTATAGGTAAAAATGATAAATTATCATCGACCTGGTCCTCACCTATCAATCCAGATTCCTCCACTGCCATATGGTCTCTGACAGGGAGGAAACATCTCTCAGTCTCGTGAGAAATCCACTCAGTCAAAAACATTTTGTCCATAGGTCCAGCAACCTGAATTAGTTCCCTAATATATTTGACACTGCTGGCCCGGGCATCAAAGCTGGCAGCGGGGGCATTGCTTACCTGGTCCAGTGCCGCTCCGGTATATAAATTAAAATTACTTTCCTCCATAGCTAAAAAGATGTAACCCTTCACAAGGGGAGGCTATCCCTTATTAGGGGAATTCACCCTTTCCTGGAGGAGGCTACCCTTGTCAGGGGGAAACTACCCTTACCAGGGGAGCATATTTTCTTGGGGCTGCCCACCCCAACTCACCACCCCAATAGCGGTAGGGGATTTGCCCTCCACACTCCACCTGGCTCTCCAAGCCAGTTACTGACTCTCACCACGAGGAGGTGGCAGTAGAACTTACCATCCAGTGGCTTTTCTCACTCAGGGGTCCCTGTCAAAGCCCTTCTCCAGCCACTCCCCATCATTGAGGTTCCATTTCAGCAAGTAGCTGGGGATATTCTGGGTCCTTTTCTGAAAAAGACACCCAGAGGAAAGCAGTACATACTGACTTTCATGGATTTTGCCACCCGATGGCTACAAGCAGTAGCTCTAAGCAACATTAGGGCTAAAAGTGTGTGTCAGGCACTAACGGACATTTTTGCCAGGGTAGGTTGGCCCTCCGATATCCTCACAGATGCAGGAACTACTTTCCTGGCAGGAACTATGGAAAGCCTTTGGGAAGCTCCTGGGGTGAATCACTTGGTTGCCACCCCTTACCATCATCAGACAAATGGCCTGGTGGAGAAGTTTAATGGAACTTTGGGGGCCATGATACGTAAATTCGTAAATGAGCACTCCAATGATTGGGACCTAGTGTTGCAGCAGTTGCTCTTTGCCTACAGAGCTGTACCCCATCCCAGTTTAGGGTTTTCACCATTTGAACTTGTATATGGCCATGAGGTTAAGGGGCCATTACAGTTGGTGAAGCAGCAATGGGAGAGGTTTGCACCTTTTCCAGGAACTAACATTCTGGACTTTGTAACCAACCTACAAAACACCCTCCAAACCTCTTTAGCCCTTGCTAAAAAAAACGTAAAGAATGCTCAAAAAGAGCAAAAAGCCTGGTATGATAAACATGCCAGAGAGCAGTTCTTCAAAGTAGGGGACCAGGTCATGTTCTTAAATGTGCTCCAGGCCCATAAAATGGAAGCATCGTGGGAAGGGCCATTCACAGTCCAAGAGCACCTTGGAGCTGTTAATTATCTCATAGCATTCCCCACCTCCAACTGAAAGCCTAAGTGTACCATATTAATTCTCTAAAGCCCTTTTATTCCAGAGAATTAAATGTCAGTTTACAGCCCAGGAAGGAGAGGATGGTGAGTGGCCTGAAGGTATCTACTAAGGGAAAAGCAATGGTGGCGTGGAAGAGGTGAACCTCTCCATGACCCTTGGGCATATGCAGCGACAGCAGATCAAGGAGCTGTGCATTAGCTACGCGCCGCCATTCTCAGCCACCCCAGGACTGACTGAACAGGCATACCACTCCATTGATACAGGTAATGCTCACCCAATTAGAGCCCAACCTTACCAGGTGTCTCCTCAAGCTAAAACTGCTATAGAACGGGAGATCCAGGATATGCTGCAGATGGGTGTAATCTACCCCTCTGGCAGTGGATGGGCATCTCCAGTGGTTCTAGTTCCCAAACCAGATGGGGAGATACATTTTTGCGTGGACTACCATAAGCTAAATGCTGTAACTCACCCAGACAACTATCCAATGCCATGCACAGATGAACTATTGTAGAAACTGGGATGGGCCCAGTTCATCTCTACCTTGGACTTAACCAAGGGGTACTGGCAGGTACTGCTAGATGAATCTGCCAAGGAAAGGTCAGCCTTCACCACACATCTCGGGCTGCATGAATTTCATGTGCTCCCTTTCGGGCTGCAAAATGCATCCGCCACCTTCCAAAGACTTGTAGATGGTCTCCTAGCAGGATTGGGAGAATATGCAGTTGCTTACGTTGATAAGGGAGGCAGGACTAACCATTAAGGCTAAGAAGTGTTAAATAGGCCTCAACAGGGTGACTGACCTTGGACACCAGGTGGGTCAAGGAACTATCAATCCCCTACAGGCCAAAGTGGATGCTATCCAAAAGTGGCCTGTCCCAAAGTCAAAGAAACAGGTCCAATCCTTCTTAGGCTTGGTCGGATATTACAGGCGATTTGTACTGCAATACAGCCAAATCGCCGCCCCACTGACAGACCTACCAAAAAGAAACAGCCAAATGCAGTTCAGTGGACTAAAGAGTGTCAGAAGGCCTTTAACCAGCTTAAAGCGACACTCATGTCTGAGCCTGTGCTAAGGGCCCCAGACTTTGACAAACCATTCCTAGTAACCACAAATGCGTCCAAGCGTGGTGTGGGAGCAGTCTTAATGCAGGAAGGACCAAATCAAGAGTTCCGTCCTGTTGTGTTTCTTAGCAAGAAGCTGTCTGAGAGGGAAAGCCACTGGTGAATCAATGAAAAGGAATGTTACGCCAGTGTCTACATTCTGGAAAAGCTATGACCATACGTTTGGGGATGGCATTTACACCTGCAAACTGACCACGCTGTGCTACAGTGGCTTCATACCACCAAGGGAAATAACAAAAAACGTATTCGGTGGAGTTTAGCTCCCCAAGATTTTGATTTTGACATACAACACATTTCAGCAGCTTCTAACAAAGTGGCTGATGCACTCTCCCGTGAAAGTTTCCCAGAATCAACTGGTTAAAATCGTCCTTGAGATGTGGAAAATATTGTTAGACTTTATACACTTGGTAGTATATTTAGAGGTGCATGTGTCTTATTAATTCTGTTTTCTCCTAGAGCTCCAGGAAGAAATCACAGCCAGTGTATTTTCACCCTATCTGTGATTTGTGGGGGGCATGTCATAAAAATAAAGGGAAGGGTAACCACCGTTCTGTATACTGTGCTATAAAATCTTCCTGGCCAGAGGAAAAACCCTTTCACCTGTAAAGGGTTAAGAAGCTAAGATAACCTCTCTGGCACCTGACCAAAATGACCAATGTGGAGACAAAATACTTGCAAATCTGGAGATGGGGGAAACAAAGGGTTTGACTGCCTGTGTGATGCTTTTGCCCAGAATGGATCAGGAATGCAGACTCAGAACTTCTGTAAAGTTAGTAAGTAATCTAACTAGAAATGCATTAGATTTCCTTTTGTTTAATGGCTGGTAAAATACGCTGTGCTGAATGGAATGTATATTCCTGTTTTTGTGTCTTTTTGTAACTTAAGTTTTTGCCTATAGGGATTCTCTATGTTTTGAATCTGATTACCCTGTAAGGTATTTGCTATTCTGATTTTACAGAGGTGATTCTTTTACCTTTTCTTTAATTAAATTTCTTCTTTGAAGAACCGGATTGCTTTTTCATTGTTCTTAAGATCCAAGGGTTTGGGTCTGTGTTCACTGGTACAAATTGGTGAGGATTTTTATCAAGCCTTCCCCAGGAAAGGGGGTGTAGGGCTTGGGGGAAGACGTCTCCAAGTGGGCTCTTTCCCTCTTCTTTGTTTAACATGCTTGGTGGTGGCAGCATAGGGTTCAAGGACAAGGCAAAGTTTGTACCTTGGGGAAGTTTTTAACTTAAGTTGGTAAGAATAAGCTTAGAGGGTCTTTCATGCAGGTCCCCACATCTGTACCCTAGAGTTCAGAGTTGGGAAGGAACCTTGACAGGAGGCAGCATCACTTTTTTCCACAATGAATATAGACCACACAACTATCTGATGCGCACCTTGCTGCAATCCTGAAGGTTTCAACGGCTCAGTCACTGAGGCCAAACATCAACAAACTGACAGAACTGAGTCATTTCCAGGTGTCTGGCAAACACTAAAAACTCTCTGGCAGGTGAAGAATTGTATGCAGTTGTATGATAGTTTTATTATTCCTAAGAAATTCAAAATAAAATACACAATATAAACATTTTCTTTTCTGAACACCATCTTCAGTGACATTGGCCCACTGGGAGGATTTGAGGACTGGCACTGGCCCTAAGGTAAATTGAGTTTGAGACCCCTAGTTTAGCAGATATACTTTAATATATGTAATATGTCAGCAGTATTCACAATGAAGTGAGCTCTGATAGAATGAACTGAGTTCACCCTTCTTCTTCATCTCAGAAAGAACTTTACGTTTCCACTACCTTTTGAGTACTCTGTCCTGATTATGTGGATATAAATCAAACAAAATGATCACTATGATTTATGTTCAGTAAAAGAAAGGACAGACAGTATAGGCCTGCCGTCTTCCAAAATAGTATCCTTCTTGCATAGACCTGAATCCCTAACTACAGTATCTGTATGGTGTCATTTCTCAAATGCAGCAAGACTCAATGCTTCAAAGATATATACTAGACATTAAAGAACATGAAAGCTTATCTGAAATTGGGTAAGTGAAAATGTTAACACATTTTGGCACCATTAATGCTGCAGATGTCTGGTTTAATTTAAACAGTGGGCATCTTCCAATACAAACTTGTAGCAGTTGCTTTGATGGAGAATTGTATGATGCAAGTTTTCTGATGATTACCAGACATTTTAGTGATAGCTAGGTAGATAGGTGCTGTAGGTACTAGCAAACAGATAAAGTCAGATAAGCAGTGGTATAACATAAGTTATCTGGTTGCAGTGTAATAGTTGTACTGATAAATTATGACTATCTGGTAAAACAATATTTCAGATGATAAACCCATGTCTGAAAGTGTAACACTTTGTGACAGCTCTTATATAAAAATATATTTTATAAAGCAATTAAGTCAGTGGAAAAATATCTAAGATATATCTAGGTAGGATATCTAATAATTGATAGATGTATTTTAAGCAGCATATACTTCCCTCCAAATTGGCCAGTGCTGCGGGTCAGTGTGGAGGAATGACTATGACCACCACCATCTCCCCTTTTCCATCTTGCTTCTTTTGCTAGCCACAAGGAGTATGCATCCAAATGGATTATTTCCAGAGCCTGTGAAGGGATGTAGAGAGGATGCTGCTTGTGTCCTTTCTTCCTCCCACACCTATGCATCAGCAATCACAGTTTAACATGTGATCAGCAATCACAGTTTAACATGTCAATTTAGAAGGTTCAGGACTTTGGTTTAGCTAAGCTCCAGAAAATTCAAATGAATATCAGAAGTTCATTTTAACTTTCAGAGGCCTTTTTCTCTTCCAAACTTTTGTGCTTTGCATCCTATTCTTATTTTGCTAAATTGACCAGCTCCTTCTCCTTTCTTCTAGTAGCAGTAGTAAATATTTGCATTATAGTAGTGCCCAAAAGCTCCAGTTGGGATTGTGGCCTGATTATACGGGGCACTGTTGAAACATAGAAGAGACAGGTTTCAGAGTAACAGCCGTGTTAGTCTGTATTCGCAAAAAGAAAAGGAGTACTTGTGGCACCTTAGAGACTAACCAATTTATTTGAGCATGAGCTTTCGTGAGCTACAGCTCACTTCCACGGTATGCATCCGATGAAGTGAGCTGTAGCTCACGAAAGCTCATGCTCAAATAAATTGGTTAGTCTCTAAGGTGCCACAAGTACTCCTTTTCTTTTTATAGAAGAGACAGTCCTTGCCCCGAAGGTATCCTAAAATTGTCCTTCTCTTGCCTACCCTGTTCCTTTTTCTTTTCATCCAAGCATCTGAAGTACTTAGAAAAATGACCAAAGCTAATCAAAGAAGTTTAAAGTTTAAATGTAAACCTTTCTAAGGACTTGGAATTTACAGAAGGTAAGTATCAACAATATCTTCAGCCAATACCCTGCTGTGTTCAAGTGCATATTTTTATAGGGCTGTCTCCCTAGGTGATTTTGTGCAATTGCCACAAAAGGAACATTTGGGAAACAAATTCTGTAGAGATTGTTTCCATTTTCATAGTTACAGCTAACTGAAAAATCTGCTGTGATGCTTCTGTGTGGATAAGAAAATAAACTGGATTAGGAACCTTCGTCTGAAGCAGAAAAGATATGATCAAACTAGACATCAGCATGGTATTCTGGATTTTGATCACTGTAATAGGAGATGGGACATATCTATCATTGTTGCACAGCTGGAAATATCCAGAACATTTAAGGAGAAACAGCCTGGCTAAAGAATGAGGACTAGTTTATCTGGAGGATGATGCACTAATCTAAAACTCTCTCATAAATAATATTATATATCAGGTATTGAGATAGGATGATTGAACCTGTATTGCATCAATTTCAGACCATTATTAAGTAATACCTGCTATTAGCATCCAGACATGATGATTATGTATCCATGATACTAAAGTTGATGGCAAATTTCAAAATGTTTTTCTTAGACGGTAGAGAATAACAGCCCTATTAGGTCATCTAATACAGTGGTTTTGAAACTTTTCCCTGTTGTAGACCACTTCTTATTGGAGAGGCTCTTTCACAGATCACCTCCTCACCCATCATCCCAGTTCTGGTCCTGACAACTATAATGATTGTTATATCAAGAAAGTAATGTTTGGTCAGTAGGATGAAGACAGGGTTAAAATAAGCTTGTTTAATTGGCTTGCTTCAGGTTAGGGCCCACCATTTTGTATCCGTTCTGTTTATATTCTTTCCCAGTATTAGTGATGCTCCCTTTTGTCCCTTCAGACCCCACTGTGATCTCTCCAGTTCACTTTGTATTTAGGAATAGCAAGCACACAGAAGGCCAGAATCCTATATTTGTTTTTTCTGAATATTTGACCATAGTAGACTTTACACTAGATAAACATCTGCCAGAACCATAAAAACACTCACACACATTGTGGGGCAATGCTTCTTGTTTTGAGTTTGAATGGTCAAAAAAAGTTTGAAACAAGGTGAAACTTAACGGTATCAACTAAACTTCACTGAGTTTTTTAATTCATTTGAGCTAGAATCAGTGGTTCTCAAACTATTTACCATTGTGGGCCACATATGCGACCTACCATGTGTCACGTGGGCTGCATCCAATACTACCTGTATGGCCCTGAGGATATCACGTGGGCCACAGCTGTGTGCTGATTGGGCTGCAAGCGGCCCAAGGGCCGCAGGTTGAGAACTACTGAGCTAGGTACGTAAAGCAAAACATAAACCCATGTGAATCAAAATCAAAGAAAATGTTCATACAAACTTCTGTGATCTAAAACCGCTGAGTTTTGCACTACTCATCGCCTCTGAGGAGCTTAATCCTGCACACTGCAAATGCAGAGAGTGTTGGTGTGTGTACAAGCACAAAGTAAAAAGTGTTGAACAGGCCAGGTAGTGCAGAGGAACTTGATCCCATATGAAGGAAAGCCCTGCTGCACAACTCCTAAGTACTGCTAGGCTAATAGCAAGAGCCACAGCTGTACAACTCATTTGCATGAAGTACATTTACCTTCAACTTTATCAAACTCTCACTCTAGTGCAAAATCTCAACAACAATCTCAGTTGTTCTTGTAGCAACAGAATGACACATCTGACTATCACACATTCCAGAACTTGGGGAAGTTATTCTTTCCACACTGCTGAGGGACGAAGGGGAGATGGCAAATGACTAAAGTGTGTCACACCCTAATTTAAAGTTTATAGTTAGGGCCCTACCAATTCCATGGTCATAGGATTTTTAAAATTGTATATTTCATGATTTCAGATATTTAAATCTGGAAAATTCACAGTGTTTAACTGTAGGGGTCCTGACCCAAAAGGGAGTGGGGGCAGGGGGTTGCAAGGTTAGTGTCAGGGGACCGCAGTATTGCCACCCTTACATCTGCGCTGCTGCTGCTGCTGGTACTCCAGAGCTGGGTGTCTGGAGAGCAGCAACTGCTGGCTGGGAGCCCAGCTCTGAAGGTAGTACCACTATCACCAGCAAAGCAGAAATAAGGATGGCATGGTATGATATTGCCACTCTTATTTCTGTGCTGCTGCCTTCAAATCTGGGTGCCTGGCCAGCAGCCACGGCTCTCTGGCCACCCAGCTCTGAAGGCAGCACAGAAGTAAGGGTGGTAATACCGCAACCAGTCTACAATAACCTGGCGACCCACCCTGCAACTCGCCGTTGGGTCTGGATCCCCAGTTTGAGAAAAGCTGGTCTCCCCATGAAATCTGTATATACAGGGTAAAAGTACACAAAAGGCCAGATTTCACAGTCTGTGACGCATTTTTCATGGCTATGAATTTAGTAGGGCCCTATTTATAATAGTTCTTAAATTACAAATGTGCTTTAAAGGATGTTCTCGTTCTTTGTATTAAACAAACCAGGTGTTTTTGTTTGCTTGTTTTAGAAAACTTGGGGGTGGAGGGAGGAGGAGAAGTGGGATGGGTGGGAATCTGTCACATACAATATTCATTCCCTCACATGAGTCAACAGCAGGCATTGAATCCTGGACCCTCAGTTCAAAACTCTACCACTTGAGCTAAAAAAGTAATTGATAGCTTCTATTTAGTTTAGCCATTAGAAGAGGACTTGTACAAATTTTCCCTGTGGGTTACAAAATTGTTTGCTAGACATTTGTAGCATACTGAAGAGCAAGAATCCTGGCTTCTGTCTCTGGATCCGGGAGAAGACTGTGGTCTAGTGGTTAGAGATAAGATTGCCTTTCACTTTGAATGTACTTTGGTTGTGTGGCTAACCTTTGGATCTACCACGCTATAATCCTGGCTTTTGTTCCTCACTGTCCCTGCAATAACTTTGTGTAACCTCACTGTGAACTTATTTGTAAAGTGATGTGGCAGCTCATACTAGCCTTGGGTTCATGGCCTTGGTCAATAATAAGGATTGTGAGGCACATGGGAATATAAACCATACCAAGCATAGGTGGGATTTAAACTTTAGTCACCTTTTCCCTAGGAAGTTTCAGGAAACTTTTCCCTAAGCTACTGCAGTATTTGGAGGCCTGCCTTAGCCTCAGTGGTTGTGTTTTCTCATCACTGCTAACTAGTGTAGGTTTGGCTTAGTGCTAAGAATAATTGACATTTCATTTATCAGCACACAGGGAGCAAAACACAGATCCCAGAGTGCTTTAGTGTTCTTCTGAAAAAAAGGTCAGACGCTCCAGTGGAAAACGTCAAAAGAGAATCATTTGGGAACTTTTATTATTCTCATTGCAACAATCCAATTTTTATCAAACCACCATGAAAAATTCAAATAGTGCTCAATCTTTACTTGTCATGTTTTATTTTATTGAGATTGCTACAAAATAAAAGGTTTAAAGTTCCTGTTAAATTGAAACCTTCTGAGTCAGCCTTAAGTATGGAGTCACAATCAGCGATTCTGTAATTTGAGAATTTCTGCTTCCTTTTTGATGTGGAGACCATTTGGTTCACAGTTCTCACAATAAGAAAAGGAGTACTAGTGGCACCTTAGAGAGTAACAAATGTATTTGAGCATAAGCTTTCGTGAGCTATAGCTCACTTCATCCATCGGATGCATGCAGTGGAAAATTACAGGGGGGAGATTTTATATACACAGAGAACATGAAATAATGGGTGTTACCATACACACTAACAAGAGTGATCGGGTAAGGTGAGCTATTACCAGCAGGAGAGCAGGGGGTGGGGGTGGTAGAGAACCTTTTGTAGTGATAATCAAGGTGGGCCATTTCCAGCAGTTGACAAGAACCTGTGAGGAATAGTGTGTGTGTGTGTGGGGGGGGGTGTGTGAGAATAAACATGGGGAAATAGTTTTACTTTCTGTAATGACACATCCACTCCCAGTCTTTATTCAAGCCTAAGTTAATTGTATCCAGTTTGCAAATTAATTCCAATTCAGCAATCTCTCACTCTGGTTACAGTGTGTATGGTAACACCCATTGTTTCATGTTCTCTGTGTATATAAAATCTCCCCACTGTATTTTCCACTGCATGCATCCGATGAAGTGAACTGTAGCTCACGAAAGCTTATGCTCCAATAAATTGGTTAGTCTCTAAGGTGCCACTAGTACTCCTTTTCTTTTTACGGATACAGACTAACACGGCTGTTACTCTGAAAGTTCTCGCAAGGACACTCTGGAGTTCACAGCACTGGCACCAAGACATTACAGATTTCTATGACATAGAACATTTCTTCTGTACACAAAAGAAAAGAAAGTTATAATGTACTAAAGCATAATCAGAAGTGGTGCTGCCTTCTGTAGGAGTCCCAAGTGACTTATCAGAACAAATGGAAAAATAGTTCTTGTTCCAAAAGTAGGTCTCTTCTGGCTACTACAGTTTTTATACAAATCAAAACACTACAAGGAAGAGCATTTTTGTGGTATTTTGAGTGGAAACATTGCCAGAGAGCTCTTTGTTGTGGTATTTTGGATGAAGACAAGTAGGTGGTTACTGCAGTATTGTTGCAGAGCAAAACAGTTGTTCATTTCAGAAAGAATTGCAGGATCTGGCAATAACTATGTCAGATAAAAACCAACAAAGAGCAGTGTCTTGACAAAAAATAAATGCATTTTCCATCTAAAATGTTTTTTAAATAGCTGCTTGACTCCTTTTTATTTCCCAGATTATCATTTTCACTAAAAGTACTAATTTGAAAACTTCATTGGCAGGCACAGTGTTGAGCTTTATTGTCAAAAAAGTTTACGTTGTATTCAAAGATAAATCTTGGTATAGAAGTTTACACCACTGAAGAAAATATCATTGGATATTTTTAAGTCACACATGTTATAAATGCACATTTGCATGTGTGCACACACATGGATTTACCACTTTGGGATATTATTGAGATTTTTCAGCATGTTGACCCATAACATTGATTTAAAATTCTTTTTATATATTGTTAAGGGAGAGGAGGGCTGGTGTTTTGAGTGGGGCAGCAAACTGTCCAGACTGTCACAGCTGCACTAAGGAGGGCTCAGGACCCCTGGTGGTGCCGAGCAAACTATCAGTCTGTTGCCCCTGGGCCACCTGACTGGGGCAGGTACTGGTAGTTCTGGGCTGGGAAGAACAATCAATCACTCTGTAGCATTCCTGGCAGGGCAGAGAAAGCCCTCAGTAGCCATACCTAGTAGCAAGCATGGGAGAGGTAGGGGAACCCAGGCCCACCCTACTGCACCAGGTTCTGACCCAGGGCCCTATAAAGCTGGGAAACTCCCAGTTAAGGTGTAATGGTGCGAGACTCATCCCTGCGCCGCCCCTTGATGGTCTCTCAGGGAATTAGCACTTCCAGCCTCTGGAGCACCCTCTGCGGGCCAGTGCTCCACTTGTCGCTGGCCCCCATATCCCTCCCAGACCCCAGTACCCCTTTTACCCAGGGTGCTGCCCCCTGGTAGTACCCCCACAGTTTCTGGGTCACTCCCTCCCAGGGGAACCCCCAACCCTTATCCCCACCTCACCTCAGTATGGCTTCTGCCAGTCACCATCTAGCCCCCATTCACTGGGGCAGACTGCAGTATATAAGCCACTCATCACAGGCAAAGGGGGGGGAGGGGTTTGGACCTGCTGCCTCTGCCTACCCGTGGGCTGCCCCCTGCAACCCCAGTACCCTCTTGGGCCTTACACTAGGCCTGCAGCCTCAGGGGGTTTTCATGTATCTTCTCTAGCTCCCCAGCAGTACAACACAACACAGCTCATCTCCCTACACAGCTAGAGGAGACTGTCTGCTCCTGGCCCACTGCCCTCTTATAAGGGCCAGCTGAGCCCTGATTGAGGCTGGCCACAGCTGAGCCTGCTTCCCCCAATCAGCCTGGGAACTGCTTGCTCCCATCCACAGCCCTCTCATGGGCTATTTTAAGCCCTTTAAGGCCAGAGTGGGTGACCACCCCACTATATAAGGGTTTAAGCATCGGCTTCTAATACATCCTCTGGGTCACTTTGTATTGCAAGGCTAATCTCAGGTATCTCATTGGCTGGTAGCTGCTCAGTGTCCCAGTCAGTCCCCACTGTCATCTGGTTGTCTGCAGTATAGTCTGGGTCCACGATTCCCAGTGCTTGGTGAGTTGTAGGTGCCTCTGCAGGAGCCCACAGCATATGTCTTTCCTTTTTCTCAGTCAGTCCAGACTCATCTGGCTGCCTCCTTTTATTCGTCCCTTCCACCTGGAGCATTCACAGCAGGGGTTAGGGGGTGTGGTCACCTGGGCCTGGGTGGTCACCTGTTGGTACACCCCCATCACATATTTTTCATGGAAAAGTGGCCAGCATATTGAATTTTTGAAACTCTGTACTGGGTAAATAATGCATTTTTATTTCAGAATACTATAGACAGATGACAGCATAACTGTATAATGCCTTCCTAAGAATTATCAGTACATCCCCAATGTATGCGAAAATGTTATGTCTGTCTTTGGCATCTTGGTGCCACATTTTCTGTGTTGGGACTACAGATGTCAAATTCAGAATTAGTTTTTTCCCTGACAAATAACATTATATTTTTGAGTCTGTGCTATGTGTAGATTAATGGAGCTTTTGTATCCTCCCCTAAAATGTAATGTTGGGTCTAGATCTGACAAGACCACTAACTTGAGGTTCTCAAATTGATTCACTGCTGCTCAGAGCAAAAGGACTAGTGGCAGACTCCTGACTTTATTGAGGGCAATATGCTTGTAGTGTTGGGTATATTCTGTTCTGAGTTGAAGCTGACTAGTAGACGTTGCAAAGTATAAAACAGCGTCTGTTTGTTAAAGGTTGCATATTAATGTTTCATATAGATCTACTGTACAAAGTGTATGTCCAATGCCTACCTTCAGTGGTAGTTTTCAGATCTCAAGTCTATGATTCAAGATTCAGAGTTCAGTCTTATCAGTATTTCATAATGAACAAATTGTACACTCTTGATAGAAGTAGTTTAGGGTCAAATCAATGGAGAGATTCCTCCAAAGTAATTATTCTCAGTTTTGAGGTAAGATTATTCCTGAATTTGCATCAGAAAAATGTCATGTCAGCAAATAAGCACAGAAGTCTTTAGAGAGAAGCTTAAATTTTTCCTTAGGTTACTGAAACCTTGCTACTGTTTATGGGAAAAATATTGCCAATATTTTGTAATCCCTGGTTTAAAGTTGCAGTCATTATGTCAGAAAAGAAACTCTGGAAGTCTTCTAAAATGGGATTTAAATGGGACAATTTTGAAGCACTGTCTAAGTACTTCATAGATTTCATTCACATCTTGATGTATACCACAGTCTTAAAATGTGATATATTAAATCAGGGGTCGGCAACATATGGCACGTGTGCCAAGGATGGCACGTGAGCTGATTTTTAATGGTATGCTGCTGCCTGTTGGGTCCCAGCCGCTGGCCCCACTTAGCCTGCTGCCATGAGCCGCTCTGGGCAGGGGGCTGGGAGCTCCCCCACGACCCTAGCCTCTTGCCCTGACCCCTGCACCCCCCCATACCCTCCCCGCCCCCTGCCCTGACCCCTACACCCCTCACACACATCCCAGCCCTGACTCCAGCACCCCTCACACATGCCCCCAGCTTTCTGCCCTGACCCCTGCACCCTCCTCACACACCCCCAGCCCCCCACCCCATGTCCTGACTCTTGCAGCCCCCACATTCCCACCCCCACCCTGAGCACCGAACGGGAGCTCCTGCACTGCCCCCCCCCGCAACACATTCCCATCTGCACCCCTCGCACCAAATGGGAGCTGCCCTTGTAAGCACTCCACACCCAAACCTCCTGCCCCAACCCTGAGCCCCCTCCCTCATTCTAGTTCCTGGCCAGACCCTACACCCCAACGCCCAGCCTACTCCTTCACCCCCAGCCCTGTGCTCAGTGCACTCCCACCCTCAGCTCAATGCAGAGAGAGAGGAAGCGAATGGGCTAGAACCAGGGAGAAGGTAGGTACCCACTCTGTGTGGGCAGGGCTGGGATCCCAGACCAGCAGCAGGCTGAGTGGGACTGGCAGCTGGGACCCTGGCTGACAGGAGCCGGCAGACGGAACCCCAAACTGGCAGTGGGCTGAGCCGCTGAGCCCACTGCCGGTCTGGGGTCTCGGCCGCTGGCCCCGCACAGCCCGCTGCCGGTCTGGGGCTCTGGGTGCCGGCCCATTGCCAGCTGGGATCCCGGCCACAGGCCCTGCTCAGCCCGCTGTCGGCCTAGGTGAACGGAACCCCAGACCAGCAGCGCGCTGAGCGGGCCGGCGGCGTAAGATCAGCATTTTAATTTAATTTTAAATGAAGCTTCTGAAACATTTTGAAAACCTTGTTTACTTTACATACGACAATAGTTTAGTTATATAATATACAGACTTATAGCGAGAGACCTTCTAAAAAACGTTAAAATGGATTACTGGCACACGAAACCTTAAATTAAAATGAATAAACGAAGACTCGGCACACCATTTCTGAAAGGTTGCCGACCCCTGTATTAAATGCTGGTAGGTGTAATTTTAAGTTAGGTAATAATATGAACAATGTTGACAATAAGTTTTCCCAGCTGCTTATCTCATAATATAGTTTTGACGCTGTTTTATTCCAAAAAACCTTTAGCTGTATTCCAGAGGGCTCTGATTAGATTCATTCCCTAACATGGGTAAATGTGTTTATTTGGTTAATTTCCATATGTCAGAAACGTTGAAATATGCAGAACTCAGAAAGGGATGAATGCTCAGATTTTGACCAATTGACTTTGTCTGATCCAAATTTTGAGACAGTATATAAATTTGGAGATTAGCACTGTAGCAGATTAGCAGTAATATTTCATCAACATCATTAAGATTTGCGTCTCTCACCTTTATGCCTTTCATATTTTGTCATTTCTTTAACCTGATTAATAGTGGTTTCAACTGTAATGAAAGCAGTTATGAAGGAGGAAGACCTGGTTCCTATCACTAGAAAACCCAATTTTATTATAGCTGATGGGACAGTAGCTGATGCACCAAAGCCCATCTTTTCCCCACTTTGGCCTGTTTAATGTTTTTCATTCCTTTGTGACATGATTAAAAGATGTGTTTAATTTCCTAAACTGTGTTTTTTCATCAGCTGAGGAACAGGAAGGGAAGAGTGGTTTTGCAGTTAGGCCACTAGACTAGCACACAGGAGATAGGGGTTTAATTCCTGATGTTACCACAGACTTCTTGTGTGACCTTTGGCAAGTCACTTAGGCCCAGAGCCATAAAGCTACTTAGGTGCTAATTTCCCTGTAACCTGTGTGGCTGCACAGCAGCCTATTTAGTGTCATGCAGGTGCCCGGGGAACCTGCCCAGGGACCTGCCGCGGGAGAGGCGCCACTCCCTTGGCCGCAAGTCAGCCTGCGGCAGCCAAATTAGACCCAATTGTGGCTGGGGTGGTGCAGCCCAACCCCAGAGTGGCCCTGACCCACCCGTGGCTGGGGGGATTGGCCTCTCCCAGGCCAGACCTACTGAAGCAAAGGGGCATTTATCCGGCAGCCCTATCCTCAGAGCTCCTGTGGTGGGGTGAAGCGCCTTTCCCCCCCAGCCCGGGTGCTGCTGTGAGGAGAGAGCTCTGGGGGAGTCCTTTCTCCCTGCCATAGCCCCAGAGCCCCCGCCTGCACCCCAAACCCATCTTCTCCAGCCCTACCCCAAAGCCTGCACCCCCAACGAGAGCCCTCACCCCCTGCACCCAACCCTCTGTCCCAGCCCTGAGCCCCTCATCCCTGGCCCCACCCCAGAGCCCACACCCCCAGCTAGAGCCTTCACATCCCTGCACCCCAACCCTCTGCCCCAGCCCTGAGCCCCCTCCCATACTCCAAACCCTTTGGCCCCACCCCCACCACATGAATTTTGTTATGTGCGCCAGTAGGAAAGTCATGTGTCACATATCACCTCCCTATTGGTGCACATAACAAAATTCATTCCGCACATGGGTGGGGAAAATTAGAGGGAACACTGCTTAAGTGCCTAAGTCCTGATTTCAGATATCACTGTGATCCACAAAACTGCTTAGCTGGCGTCAAGCCCTATAGGTGCCTAAGCTCACTCACTACCTAAGTGTTTGCAGTAAAAGTTCCCGAGGTGCCTGTTTTGCGGCCTCAGAGCATGCGCACTGCTGCTTCACTCTAGGTACCCTAAATCACAGTGCTATTCACAAACAACAGAAAGGTAGGCCTTCCTCTGCCTCATCTGGCAGGTATGCTCAGAGGCCATGTAACTCCTCGCAAAACAGCTGGAGGTGGTGCACCACCATTTCTTGTATAACCTTTAGCCCACTGGTTAGGCCATCCATCTGGGGTGTGGGAGATGCTGGGTTCAAGTATCCCCTATGCCTGATGAGAAGAAGGGATTTGAAAAAGCAGAGGGAGGACTTGATCCAGGGATCTCCCACATCTCACATAACCCACAAAAGGAAGTACCTCCCCTTGGCTATTTTGTGTGGAATGAGGCAGCCTCTGAGCAGACCTAGCAAAATGGGACCTGCATATGGCATAGCAGCTGAGTGCCTGTGACATGTATATAACAATATCCTGGACAAATTTATTGGATTAAGTTAAACCTTACTGAATTAAGTTTATTTTAGGAGATCATTATATTAAAAAAAATTAAAACATTTATGTATGATTGAGGGACTGTATGTATGCAGGGAACTACAGCCTTCCAGGAACTAAAAACAGAGGGGGGTGGTGGTTAGGCAAATTCACTAAGGTTGTGACACATGCAGAGAACTACCACTGATTGGAGAGGTTTGCCTATGGTTCCAACTGGATTCTCCAATGAACAACTGACAAAGGAAGGATTTTTGGATAAATAGCTGGAGTTTAAACCAACTCAGGGCCTGCTTTCTGATCCAAAAAATGGACAGGACCTCTGGTCCAAACCCCGCCCCGAACACAGGGAGGAGTTGGCAGACTTTGGCCTACTGAGACCCCATAAGACTGAGGGGGGCTTGTTTTGAGCTGAAGCTGTGATGAACTTGTGACCGCAGGAAAATTTCTCGGTGGAGTTTGAAGGACTGATTACCTGTCAGAGCCTTTGTTAGAGTTAGGGGTGATCTCTGATAGATGCATGTAGATTATTTTATTGTTATTACTATTTTTTTCTGTAATGCTTTTACCTTAAAATGTGTTTGCTTAAAAAAAGCCAGGCGGTAACTTAAAAACCATGGGCAATCACAACTGTTCATAGCCTGTGAAGAGAAGTCAGAGCGCAGATTCTGGCTTGTTGAGGGAGTCTGCCTTGCTGGAGAATAACACAGTGTAGGTAGCAAACTATTCAGAAGGGAGAAAGATGAAGGTCTTCACCCAGGATTGGTGACAGCTGAGAACCTGGGAAACTAAAGTAGGTGCTCTTTGTGGACCACGACTGGGGAATACAGGTGTAGTTCCTGTGAACTGTGACCAATGCTTGTTTTGCCCTGGTTCATGGATTGCTCTAGGACTTGGCACCCTGACTCCTAGAGGGAGGCAGCAGTGTGGATGCTCAGAAGCAGGAGCATAGATCTGAGGGAACTTTTACTGAAAAAATTTAGGCACTTACAGGGCTAGGCAGCATATGAGCAGGAGTTTTATAGATCACAGTGGTGCATGGGTTAGGTACCTAAGTACCTGTGAGGATGCAGGTCTTTGTGCCTCAGTTCCCTATCTGTGAAATGAGGATATTCATACATCCATTCTCCCACCCTTGGTCTTGTTTACTAAGATTATAAATTCTCTGGGAGCAGGGACTGTCTCTTAGTATGATTTTTACTATGTGCTGCACCTAATACAATGGGGCCTATAGGCAGTGGTAAGCTGGAATCAGTTGTTAAATTTAGAAGCCCTTTTAGAACTGGTTGTTCTATGAGGGACAACCAGTTCTAAAAGGGCTTCTAAATTTAACAACCAGCCAAAAGTGGCGCCTTAGGCGCCGACTCCATGGGTGCTCCAGAGTTGGAGCACCCAAGGGGAAAATTTACAGAGCACCCACCTGCAGCTCCCCGCCCCGGGCCCCAGCTCACCTCCGCTCTGCCTCCTCCCCTGAACGCGCTGCCCCACTCTGCTTCTCCGTCCCTGTTCTCCCCTCCGCCCCCCCCGGCTTCCTCTGAATCAGCTGTTCGCGCGGGAAGCCAGGGCAGGCTGAGAAACAAGTGGCAGTTTCGTGCTCAGGTCCAGGGAGGCGGAGGTGAGCTGGGAGGGGGAGGGACATGAGGAGGGCTGCCCGCACCGCAGTAGGTAACCTGGGGGGCACGCAGGGGAACCGCTCCCCACCCCAGCTCACCTCTACCACCCTGGGCCTGAGCGTGAAGCCGCCGCCTGCTTCTCAGCCCTCCCCAGCTTCCCGCACAAACAGCTGATTCACAGGAAGCCGGGGGAGGGGGACAGGGATGGAGAAGCAGAGCGGGGCGGCACGTTCAGGGGAGGAGGCGGAGTGGAGATGAGGAAATCTGGGACCAGGTGCGGGGCGGGGAGCTGCAGGTGGGTGCTTGGCACCTAAAGCACTACTTTTGATGTGATCAGTCGGGGGAGCAGCTGCTCCCCCTGCTACCCGCCTAGCTATGCTATCCCGCTCCTAGGAGCCAGAGGGACCTGTTGGATGCTTCCTGGGAGCTGCCCCAGGAAAGCACCGCCGGGACTCCTCACCTCGCCTCCCAGCAGGTCCCTCTGGCTCATAGGGGCGGGGTGGGCACCCACTACGGTGGGCCACGAGACCCTCCTGCCCAGTTCTGGGGGCAGTCAGAGGACAGGGGTGGGGGGTGGATGGGGCAGGGGTCCCGGGGGGGGCATCAAGGAACGTGGGGGTTGGATGGGGCAGGAGTCCTGCAGGGCGGGGTGGGCAGTTACCCCCCCGTGGGGTGAGGAGGGAACCAGTTGTTAAGATTTTGGCACCTTATCACTGCCTACAGGTGCTATTACAATGCAGATAGCAATAACAATAATGAAACTGTCTCCAGCATATCTGTTGAGCATAAAACTCAGCTGATCATTTTTATAAGCACCAAAATTGTTTCCTGTAGTTTACTACAATTATTGTATCATTGAGAATGTTAAGGACGGTGACTTCTCACATTCTGTGGAGGGGCCAGGAACAGGCTAACTCTTGGCCAGTCGTGTGAGCCAGCCTTCTCCACTTATAATCCCATGTCTGATAGATGAGAAGAGATGGGCATGCAGAATACTGCTGTGAAGATACCATCAGTAAATTAGTGGTGGAGAGTGGGCTGAATCTGTTGCTCTCCCTGCAGTACCTGGAAACTGCAGGAGATAGGAACAATACAGCCACACATTTCTGGAAAGCAAAGGAGAGGATATGAAGCCAGCCAATCACCTCTGAAGATGATGAGAGTATGGTGGGCCACTCTCTCCCCCTTCAAAGACGACAAAGCCCAGGGCATAGAGATTCTGGGAAAAGGGGATTCTGATTAGAAATAAGTGAGAAACTGACAAGAGTTGGATCAAAATGTTAGGATTTCAGCTGAGATTTATGGTTCATAGCAATCAGAAATTAAAAGCAGAAATTGTGGAGCACAAACATCTGTGAGTCAAAATCAAATAATTTTTTTTAAAGAAACCCTTGTGAAAAGAAACCAGTGGGAGTTTTAATAAAAGGGAAACAGCTTGGGAGCAACTAAGGAATTTTGAAACTGAATTAGTGATTATATTTTGCAAACTGATTACCTCCAGATTTCCTTCCCCTCACCCCATTTTTCCTAAACAGAAAAAACCCTAGAAAATAAAATGCAAAATCCTAATGTTACTACAGCCTTAAAGTTCTGACATTAAGCACTCAACAGTATAGAAAACCTAAACATTAAGGTTATGGCATCAAAGATTAGCTTGGCCATGTTGTTTAATATGAGCATATGGTATCACCTCAATAATAAGAAAGAAAAAACAGAGGGAAAATGGATGAGGTACTTACTAGCTGTCAGAACCCGATGCAAGTTAAAAATGGCTACATTAGGGCTGTGGCCGTTTGACTTTATTAAATTTTAAAAGGCCAGCTCCAGAAAGCCGTTCTGGTTTAAAAAAAAAAAAAGTTTCTGTAAGAGGACATCCCACCTTCCCACCTCCTGCATAGAGTGTAGGAATCAGGCACTTGTTGCTCCTTGTTAAATATAAACTTCAACACATTATTCTTTGTTATTAGTGGATACCATACAAGATATGTAACATGACAAAATTCATGTTGCTAGAGCAGCCTTTACTTTGGAATTCCTTGATTTCTTGAGTGCTTGATCTTACAAGCTTAATATTGCAATAATGCTAGTTTTTAGCAAGTCCTTATTATATCAACTGATAGTAAAATTTCCACACCCTCTGTCATTCTGCTTACAGAAACTACAGAAGCTCTGAGGCCACATTGTTAAAAATGTTAGGCCGAACTATTCTTAAAGGAGCTAGTCAGCCAAGAATTCTTAAATGTGATGATATATGATTTATAAAGATTATATAAATACATGTCAGATAGGTAGTGGAAAAAGCAGATTCAGATTCATTACAGGCCTTGATTAAGCACATGCCTAACTTTAGACACCTGAGTTGTCCCATTGATATCAATGGGACAGTGCAGGTGCTTAAAGTTGAACAACTTCCTATACTGAGATCTATAAGAGTACTCATTCCAAAAAACCTTTAAACCTTTTCCTGATCTTGTTTTCTTCCCCCTGAGCTGTTTCTCTCAACCCCTACAGCAAATATATCATTGTAATGGACTTACCCTGTCTTCAGGATACATACATAGCATGTTGGATTGCACCATAGTACTTCCACGATTGCACATATTGCACTCCTTTAGTCTAACCACTCAAATATTCATGCCTTTTCAGTATTTGTCTCCACTTTTACGTGGCTGATAACCTTACTTGACTTCATAAAGTTAATCCACAATGACGAATGAAAACAAACCAAACGTAAAAGTCTATTGAAAAGCAATATCAGATGATAGACAGAAAAAACTTCAGGGAAAAATCAAACCAAACAGTCAGTGACAAATTTATTGAAAGACTGATTTGATAAAACACATTTTTTCCACAACGCTGTCATAGAAAAATCCAGTTTCCTAGAAAGGTTGCATTTGGCAGCCTGATTTATTATTCACATATGTTGTTCAATATAAGGACCTTGTATATTCTTGAAGGGGGGTACCCGCTGAAAAAATATTAACTAT
This sequence comes from Lepidochelys olivacea, assembly GCF_965140295.1. Classification (NCBI taxonomy): domain Eukaryota; kingdom Metazoa; phylum Chordata; order Testudines; family Cheloniidae; genus Lepidochelys; species Lepidochelys olivacea. The sequence goes on along the minus strand of NC_140412.1, from coordinate 170,921,964 downwards.
AAAACATGTAGTGACAAATGTAAGTCAAGTAATAAATCTAGTAGGATCACCCATGGCTAGTTTATGTTGTTTTGGAACATTTTTCTCAGTTCTTAGCTCATCCTACAGTGCAAACGTATGAAGATTTCAGTGCTTTTTAAGGACATTGTCATAGGTTGTACCTCCAGAGTACCCCCAGGGGATGAGGACAGGCACCTCTTTCATCACAGATGTCCTCCTCTGGCCATAGGCATTGTTGTAGAGCCAGTTTAGAGTGAAGTCCTCTGACCATAAGACTTAGAAGAAGGGGGTTGCCATCTCCCTAGGCACAGTGAAATCTAAAATGGTGAGGGCAAACCAAATAACACTACAGCCCACAAAACAGTCCAGACTCACCCAGCAATTTCCCAAAAGGGAAAAGATCAGTAGTCTCTGTGGAGGGCATCTGGGCACTTAATCCCCTGTTGTGCAAAGGACACAGGCTGTGCACCCTAGTTTCTAAATAAAAAGGGAAAACAATGTAAAGAAGGTCTCTTCACTTTTTCAGAGGGTCCACGTGGCAGAAGCTCTTCAGCCATTCTCCTGGTAAGCAGCCCCTGCTCTGCTTATCTCTCAGTATTACCTTTCACTGGGCTTGCATCCTCCCTCTCCAGGTTTGACAGGCCTCTCAGGAATGCTGGATTGGGGCAGACTGTACCCAGAGTATCTCTTTAATAACTTCCTGGGATGGGAACCTGTCCCACCATGGACTTGATGGTGCTCCCATTGAAATGCAGGGGATACTTAATGGGAGCAGAATCATACTCTAGTGAGAATTAGGCCTCTGCTAGAAGAGCTTCTCATTCTCTGACCCCCAAAATGTGAGAGGAGAGTCACTGGTGGTTCGTATAGCTAAATGAATAGATGGGATCCCTGCAGACAATTTGTTGTGAAATTAGTATGGGCAGAAAGGATGGCTCACATGAATGAAGGTGGGAAGCATCAAGTGTGTGTGTGTGTTTGTGTCTGTATCACTGTTTCGCAACCTGGGCCTGTCTCCCTGAAGGGATGCCAGACAAATCCATGAGTAGGGAGAGGTGCAGAGCAAAGCAGTGAGGGCAGATGAAACTCCATGACTTTGGATCTATCCCTGTCTCCACTGCAAATAACTTGAAAGCTGATACCTTCTCGCCCAGTTCCATAGTGGGAGGATCTTGTTGTGCACAGATTTCTCTCTTCTGCTTCCACAGGACTCAGCTCAGCCATGAGAGCACATGTGACCTGGCACTACTGTGGATCTGAGGCAGAGAAACAAGAGAGAAAGGAAAAGAAAAGAAAAAGTCAAAGGAGAAGGCAGGCAGAGAAGGTTAGGGAAGAGAACATGGGTAGATAAAACAGAGATGGCAGAAGGTTGCTGGGACATGGTGCCAGAAAGCTGCCCATCTGCCACTCAGTTATAAAAGGGGGGTTAAAAAAAGTTGGGAATCATTAATATACATGGGAAATAGTACATAGATATATATCCCCATACATTGAGACATGCATGCATATAAGGGAAAAGAGAGCTTTATAGAAATATATTTTTCATCAATAAGCAACACATTAAAGTCTGATGTCACTCAGACATAAGTGCACAATAATGTGTTTATGTAAATGAAATACTGGAAATGATCATAAATGATGCCCACATAGAACAATGTAAGTTAATTGCCACGATTATGCACCTTGTAGACTCAACACTCCATCTCCTTTCCTCCTACCCCCTTTTCCTCACGAAGAATAAGAGAAAAAGAAAGGTTAGGAAGGGAATAAAAATCACTACAGCATTCCTAAAGTTACACGTACCTCTACGGTAGCTGCAATTTCCTTTCACTGCACACCCAGGTAAGGGCAAGTTGAAATCTAACCCTAGGGAGTAGTCCAGAGTTCAGGGTTTGTAATTCTTTCCAGTCCTTAAGTAGGCCACACAAGCGATGGCGGAGGTGCCTTTTCCCCACCTAGGCATACTGTAGCCTAGAATGATTGCTCCAAGTGTTTATTCTGTTTTCTTTTCTTCTCCCCTGCTTCCAAATCCATAGATGCAGCAGCTTCCTCATTCTTTAATGAAGCCTCAGCTTCTTCTGTATTCTGAAACAATAACACCATAATTCACTCACACAAGGGCTGGTGATAAAGCAAAGGGGAGAGCTGTATACCCCTAAAACCTTTGTTTTGGTTGGCAAAACCTTTCTTAAAAGCAAAGCAATGTAATTAAGATAAATACCCATCTTTTGCTAGTCAGAATTCCACTGTGTTTGCTGCTTTCTAGCTGCTTCAGGCTAGATTTTGCATCAAGATTGCCTTGCAGATAACTAAGTTGCTGTACGTCGGGGTTGATTATTGCCACATGGAAGCAGCCTCACAGAAACTAAAAAGCAAGTCAGCACTTGAAGTGCAGACCTTGAAAGAGTATTTTAATTGATTTACTTATTTATTCGTCCCGTCTATAAAAAATATGCTTAGCTTGACCTCCAGGCACATGTACTAAAAGCTATAAAACTACATAGGTACATTATTCCATTGACACAATACCAGCTAAAAATGCGTGAACCACTTCCCTTCACACACTCAACCAGAGAAGTTTAGTTAGGCTTTGCCATGGGTTCTGAACGCTCTGGCACAACAGGCAGTTTCTCAAGGAGACATTATTAAAAGGTACAACTGCAAACTATCTCAATGTGCAAGATAAGAACAGTAGTAATAGGCCAATATGGCTCCATTGGGAGCTCTTTAATGACTTGAAAATCAAAAAGGAGTCCTACAAAAAGTGGAAACATGGATGAACTCCTAAAGGGGGGGTACAAAAGAATAGCGGAAGTGTGTAGAAACAAAATCAGGAAGGCTAAGGCACAAAATGAGTTACATCTAACAAGGGTCAGAAAAGGCAATAGGAAGGGATAGTTCAAATACATTAGGAGCAAGAAAAAGGGGAAGGAATGCATGCCAAAACAGGAAAAGAACAAGTTAAAGAATATTTAGATAAGTTAGATGTATTCAAGTTGACAGGGTCTGATGAAATTAATCCTAGGTACTTAAGGAACTAGTTTAAGTAATCTTGGAACCATTAGCAATGATCTTTGAGAGCTCATGAAGGATGGTTGAGCTCTCAGAGGACTGGAGAAGGGCAGACATAGTACCTATCTTTAAAGGGGGAACAAAAGGACCTAGGGAATTATAGAGTAGTCAGTCTAATTTTGATACCTGGAAATATACTGGAACAAATTATTAAACAATCAATTTTTAAGCACTGAGAGGACAATAGGATTATAAGCAATAGCCAGCATGGATTTGTCAAGAACAAATCATACCAAACCAACCTAATTTCTTTCTTTGATGGGGTTATTGCCTTAATGGATGCGGGAAAGCAATAGACATGATATATCTTGATTTTAGTAAGGCTTTTGACATAGTCCAATATGACATTCTCATAAGCAAACTAGGGAAATGTGGTCTTGATGAAATTACTATAAGGATAGTGCACAGCTAGTCGAAAGACCAGTAGTTATCCATGGTTCACTTTCAAACTGGGGGGTGTTTCAAGTGGGGGATCCTGCAGGTCTCAGTCCTGGGTCTGGTACTATTTAATATTTTCATAAATGACTTGGATAATGGAGTTGAGAATCACAGAATTATAGGAATATAGTACTGGAAGAGACCTTGATAGGTCACCTAGACTGAGTAGTCCCCTGCACTGAGGCAGGACTAAATATTACCTAGATCATCCCTGATAACCTGTTCTTAAAAACCTCCAGAAATGGAGATTCCACAACCTAATTAGTTTGTGCTTAACTATCCTAACAGTTACTCCTCTTTATGACAACCTTTTATGTACTTGAAGACTGTTTTCATGTCCCCCGCCCTAGTCTTCTATTCTCCAACAAACCCAATTTTGTCAATCTTTCCTCATATGTCAGGTTTTCCAGACCTTTAATCATATTTGTTGCTCTCCCTGGACTTTCTCCAATTTGTCCACTTCTTCCCCAAAGTGTGGTGCCCAGAACTGGACAGAAAACTTCAAATGATACCTTTTGAGTTGATAAGTAGAGTGGAAGAATTACTTCTTGTGTCTTGTTAATGCATCCTGCTAATGCATCCCAGAATGATTGCTTTTTTTTTTTGTGCAACAGTACTATATTTTTGTTCATATTTAGTTTGTGATCCACTATAACCCTGAGATCCTTTTCTGAAGTACTCCTTCCTAGGCAGTCATTTCCTATTTTGTATTGTGCACTTGATTATTCCTTCCTACGTATAGTGCTTTGCATTTGTCCTTATTTAATTTCCTCTTATTTATTTCACACCATTTCTCCATTTTTTCCAGATGATTTTGAATTCTAATCCTGTCCTCCAAAGTGTTTGCCACTCCCGTGTCTTGGTATAGTCCTCAGACTTTAGAAGTGTGCTCTCTATGCCATTATCCAAATAATTTATGAAGATACAGAATAGAACCAGACTCAGGAGAGATCCCTGTGGGACCCTACTAGACATGCCTTTCTAGATTGATTGTAAACCAGTGAGAACTTCTCTCTGAGTATGGTTTACCAACCATTTGTGCACCCACCTTATTGTAGGTTCATATAGTCTATATTTCTCTAGTTTGGTTTATGAGAAAGTCACGTGAGACAGTATCAAAAGCCTTATAAAGTTGAGGTATACCATATCTACTGCTTTCTGTCATCCACAATTCTTGTTACCCTGTCAGTGAAGGATGTGGTTAGTTTGATAAGATATGTTCTTGACAAATCCATGTTGACTATTGCTTACCACCTTATTTTCTTCCAGATGCTTACAAATAGATTGTTTGACTATTTGCACCATTATCTTTCCTGGTATGAAGTTAAGATGACTGGTCAATAATTCCCTGGGTTGTCCTTATTCCCCTTTTTATAAATAGGCACTATATTTGCCATTTGCCAGTCCTCTGAAATCTCTCCCATCCTCCACGAGCTCTCAAAGACAATTGCTAATGGCTCAGAGATCTCTTCAGCCAGTTCCTTAAGTGGTCTAGGATGTATTTCATCAGATCCTGTTGACTTGAAGATATCTAACTAATTGTTGTTTGTTTTCTATTTTAGCTTCATATTCTACCCTATTTACATAGATGTTCACTCATAGTATACTTATAAAATTTGCAGATGATATCAAGATGGGAGGGGTTGCAAGGACTTTGGAGGACAGGATTAGAATTCTAAACGACCTTGATAAACTGGAGAATTGGCTGAATTCAATAAGATGAAATTCAGTGAAGCTAAGTGCAAAAAACTTCACTTAGGAGGAAAAATTAAATGCACAGCTAGAAAGTGGTGAATAACTTGCTAGATCACAGTATTTTTGAGAAGGATCTTGGGGTTATAGTGGATCACAAATTGAATATGAGTCAACAATGGGACGCAGTTGCAAAAAAAAGGCTACTATCATTATGGGGTGTATTAAGAGGAGTGTCGTATGTAAGACACAGGAGGTAATTGTCCCACTCTGCTCGGCACTGGTGAGGCTTCAGTTGGCTGGAGTACTGTGCCCAATTCTAGGCACCACAATTTAGGATACATGGGTCAAATTGGAGAAAGTCCAGAAGACAACAACAAAAAAGATTAAAGGTTTAGAAAACCTGGCCTGTGAGGAAAGGTTAAAAAACCCAGGCATGTTTATTCTTACTTAAACAAAACTGAGGAGGACCTCATAATACTGTAATGTACAAGACTAAGGTGATTAATTGTTGTCCATGAGCACTGAAGGTAGGTCAAGAAGAAAGGGCTTAATCTGCAGCAAGGGAGACTAAGTTAGATATTAGGAAAAATGTTCTAACTATAAGGGTAGTTAAACTCTGGAATGTTCTTCCAAGGGAGATTGTGGGATCCCCATCACTGGATGTTTTAAAGAACAGGTTGGACAAACACCAATCAGGGATGATCTAGATTTATTTGTTCCTGCCTCAGTGCAGGGGGCTGGACGTGGTGACCTCTTGAGGTCCCTTACAGACCTACATTTCTATAAATCAGTTCTTTAACCCAAATGAATTTTCTTCCAACATTTTGATTCACCAAATATTGTAAAAAAATTGTTTTGGGGGTAACCTGAAACATTCCCCCCCACAACCCGTTTCTCAGAATTACCAATGAACCAAAATAAATAAATGAGTCAGTTATTCTCACAGCTCTAACACATAGGACCAGTTTGATGCTAGTGGTGAGTGGGGACAACTCTCACTGAAGTGAACAGGATTTACTCCTGTTGAGTCCAGGGCTGAATTTGGTCCACTGTCTCAAAATCTGCTCGAGCTCATCTGAATTGCATCCAAACAGCTGGCTCATACATGTGTGACTCCAAGACAGAATGTTGTACAATATTCACTAGTTTCTCTCTCCATTGTACCATTTGTTTCTATTGGCATTTTAGTTGGGATTAGTTTTGAACTATTATATAGGGGTAATCCAATACTTGGATATGCCTAAATTTTTACAGTCTTACAATATAAATTTTTCTCATGTGTTAATTCTCTCTCCCAAAGACAGCAGTCACATTTTAATACTGAAATATATTGAATCTGTTTTTTTTAAAAGACAGTTAAAATAATGCAATTAATACAATAAAAAGCCCACAAAATAATTTGAGAAACGATAGATTCAAGATTCTGGGGGCGACTGAGGTCTTTTTAAAAAGACATTTAGGGTGGTCAGTAATTTTCTTTGAGGTGTAAGAGCAATTTACTGTGTTGTTTGTTTATATTTTGACTGTGTATTTTAATTATTAGGTGGGCATTTACTATTTCAAGAAAGACCTGATGACCTCAAGTTCTTTGGGGCGTGGCTTTTAATCTGAGTATAGGAATAGTTTGGTGCTTTATTGCAGGTTGGGTTTCCCATCACTACTACTAAATCATATAATAATGTGTTCAGCCCAAATCCTGACCCCATGTACATGAGTGCGATGGACAATAAAAAAAACCCCACACGGGGGTTAAGGAGCTGCTCTGGGCTCAGCCAGCCCTGCCTCGCCTGCAAGAGATGCACAGGCTTGAAGAGGAGTTAAAAGGTAGCAAAACAGCTCACTTGTAGGGCAGACCAGGGAAGAGAAAGGACCTCTACCTTGCAGCTCCCAAGAGAACTGAGGGAAGGCAGGATTTGTCCCATCAACAACTGACTGAAGGTCCTTCCCTGAGGGAAGGGAGGACTGGCTTCTGATTGGCCCTGAAAGGGAAGCATTTCCCTCTCCCACATACTAACAGTTTATGTGTGTTGATTTGCTGTGTTTGGTTTATGAACTACCCCTAAAGGGGAGAGACCTGGAACTGACTTGCCTGGAGGGCTAAGGCATGAGAGAAGGCAGCTGTTGCTCCAAGAGGAAGAGAGTTACCATGCTATGTCTGGACATGAAGAGGTGCCACATGGTGAGCTGACCGCCTTCATGCTTTTCTGTACAGACTGTGAACAATAGATGGGTGGAAGGAAGTGACCCAGGGATGACAATCTTAAAGCACTCATGGGTGTCAGACCCTTTTGTTGTCCTCACATAGCCCTGGGCTGGAGCCCAATGGAGTGGGAGGGCCTGGCTTCCCTTACCAAAACCCCTATGCAGGTTGAAGGGCCTAAGCTCCTGACCACTGGACAATGCTCCCCACAAGCGAAGACCATAAAAATTAGTATATCCAAAACAGTGGGACCACTCTTTCATTTGTGATGACAGCTATTGAGAAGAATCCACTGAGATGCATTCGGCAGCCACATGTGTACCATGGATAAGTCTCCATGGCATGTCTACGCTGATATTTGGGAGATATTGTTTTGTGTCACTCAGCAGTGAGTCCTCTGGCCAGTTAAGGAATGACACTAACAAATATAAAATGTGCAGTGTTCTCCCAGTATTCCAGTTAATAAAACAATGCATTTTCAGTATATTTAATTCCATTTCTACTGTGATGGACTAATCTTCTAATATTAAAATTCCAGATATGTAATATTGGTGTACACAGCACACTTGCTAAGCCATACAGGGAAAAATTTTTCTAACTAGCCATTGTTCTATGCTTACATGTGCTAGTTTATGAATATGCACATGGTCACAAACCCTTAATTTGTATGCAAATACCCACTGTCTGTTTGCACACAATGTGGTCAGTTTCTCAACTGGTTCAAAACTGCATAGATCCATTGAGAATCCAGGTGGAAGGGTGATTACTGTCACATGGATGAGTTGGGAATTCATTTCTAACCCCCTCTAGATAACCCCATCCAAGCGAGGGGGATTCCAGGACCCACTGGACCAGGGTCCTCCAAGTACAAGGGTTGTAAGAGAAAAGGATGGGAGGATGATCTTTGAAATCAGTGGAGATACACCAGTTAGACCCAGTTGAGAATCTAACCCCTAACTTTGGGATTTGACCATGCAAACCGGCAAGAGCACAAACTTTGCACATGCAAAAACCAGACACCAGATGAAAATTTATCCCATGGTTAAATGTGTGGTAATAAACAGAACACTATTTTGGAGCTTATTTACATGTTACACAATATGAATATAAGCCTTGAACACAAGCAGATGAAATGAAAGAGTTTTTGATGATATATCCTTTATCAAAATCTTTGAGCTCTATCCTAGCCTCAACTGGCTCCAAAAAGAGCTTTAGATTTTCACTGGGAGCAATAATTTTATTTTGAACCACTTCAGCCAGCCAGCAAATCATAATTGTGTCCTCAGCAGATGTTTCTGCTTTAAAAAAACACAGTCCTTTTCTGTTAGGTTTCCAAGCAATGAATGCCAACAAAAATGTGATATGGAAACACATTGATACCAAAGATGAAATCCCCAGTGAACTCAAGAGCATATGTAAAACCCCAAATCCATGCCCAGACTATGATCCTTCTAGCCAGGAATTTAGAAATGCATAATGCACAGAAAATCTGAATCCTCCTGAGGATAGTATGCCCTGTGCACAGACTACATGATCATAATGGTCCCTTCTACACTTAAAAAAACCTCTCTCTGAATCTATAGTCTGTATCTTTAAACCAATGTTGTTTCCAGTGTTTTTGTAGCCACAGTGGTCCCAGGATAAGAGATACAAGATGGGTAAAGTAATATCTTTTATTGGACCAACTTCTGTTGGTGGAAGAGATGAAACCACATACTGGATTGTTATATGCGTCATCAAAAAAATAAGCTGTGAAATCCTTAACAAATATTACATCCATCACAATCTCTACACCACTAAGATAATAGCTGTACAGTCCCTGAAATCCAACCACCATATATAGTGATTGAACTAGGAGACAAAGGGGGCACTGTCATAGTCCTCAAACATGATGACTACATCAATGAAGCCAAAAGACAATGCTCCAACACCACCTTCCATAAAGAACTCAAAGACAACCCCACAACACGATTCACACAGGAATTTAAGAATATCATCAAATCCTTCAGCAAAGAACTCTAAGAGAAACTCTACAATATCATCCTGCACAAATCCACCCCAGGCTTTACAAGATACACAAACAGGGGAACCCAGGCAGACCCATCATATCTGGCCATGACACAACTAATTTCCTCCAGAAACTCTACATGACAACATTAACAACCTCCCTCAAAACAGCATCCTTGCCAACATGGATGTCCTCTCCCTATACAACAACATCCCTCACCAGGATGGCAGGTCTACCTGACTCACATATGTCCAAGAAAATGGAAATTGCCCAGAAATCCACCCCAAATATATTGCCAGACTCACTCATTTCATCCCTTTCGTCCAACTTTACCTTTAACAAATGCTTTGCCCAAATCATGGGAACAGCTATGTGTACAAGGATGCCAATATGCCAATCTCTTCATTGAGGAAGAATTTCTGGAAAAATGCACCATGAAACCAGTGATATACCAGAGATACACTGGTGATATTTTCATCCTCTGGACAGATGACCTGAAGTCCCTCAGATTTCCACAACAACTTCAACCATCACCTATCCATCAAACTTACCCTAGAACACTACCACACCAGCATTAGCTCCCTGGACACCACAATGTGCTTCAATAATGGAACTATACAGATAATGACATGCAAGAAACCCATGAAACACTTACCTCCATAGATCCTGTAACTACCCCAAACACACCAAGAAATTGGTCTATAATGAGGAACTCAAGTACCACAAATTATGGTCCAAAGAGAAAGTCTGGGATACACACCTTAAACACACTTAAAACCACCTTCACCAAACAAGGCACTGCACCAGAGAAGTAGATTGCATCATGGAACAGGCCACCCAAATACCCCAGAATGCTTCAGCTTCAATATGGGGGAAAAATGCACTGACTGCACACACCTACTTGTCACCTACACTCTGGAATGAACTCACACAGAAAATAACACACAAGCACCCTATCACTGATGGGCAAACACTTTTCACAAAGTGATCACTCCATATCTGAGTTCTCAGTCCTCAAAGGAAACTTGCACAACATCTTCAAAAGACGAGTCTGGGAATTTAAATTCACAACTCTGCTGGACACTGAAAACCATGGACTTAATAGAGGGACTGGTTTTATGGCCCATTACAACAGCTTGTAATATACCTTGCTGCTTACTAACCCTCCATAGTCCTCCAACTGCAGCGGTGTTAATTGTCCACTTCATTTTAAGTGGTCTCCTACACCATGTGTGAACCCCTTATGTTTAACAATCGGTCACACCCTGTAATTAGAAACTGGAGTGTCCAAGCTTTCTGCCCGCCTAAAGAAAAACTCTGTTAATCTCAAAAGTTTCTCCCTTCCACCAACAGAGATATTACTTTAACCATCTTGTCTCTCTTTAAACTAAAACCTTTAACTGAAATAGGAACCAGAAGATTGGTTCATATTTATGAGCATTTGTATTTCCACACCACACTCTTTATTCCAGTGTCCTTGTTAAGAGGCTAACCTCACTGTATGCTAGGATAACCATGCTGATACCTCTTCGCAGCACAAAGGAGTGTCCACCATTTTTGTGTGTTTTTATTTCTCTCACACAGAAAAATAAAGAACAGGGCATATAATCTGACACATCCCATTAGTACAGGCATCCACAATATTTTAATTTAGGAAACTTTTAGGCTCTGGTACAGTCAAGCACTTAAGCATGTGTGTAACTTTAAGCTCATGAGATCAGTAGGACTACTCTTGTGCTTAAAGATACACACATGTTTAAGTGCTTTGTTGAATTTTCTTAACTCAGAAGCCTTGCCAGTGTGTTACGAACTGAAACTGTGCCTGCTTTATAAAAGTTTGCTGTTTTAATGGAATGAGTGTTCTCCCAGTACATTATATTGTTTGTATGGTATTGAAGTATGCTTGAGTAGGATTGAATGAGTGTTCGGCATTCTCATGCAAACTAGAAGCTTATTTTAAGGCTATTCTAATTAGCAAAGATTTAAATAAAACAACATGGACATCTTGTTTGTAATCTTGCAGAAAGCCGTTTTAAAGAGTCAGTATAACTGACATTTAAAATGATAGAAAAAACTGACAACAGATCAATCATAAATATTATAGGCATATTATATCTATCTACACCAGTGGTCCCCAAACTGTGTGGCATAGAGGAATGTCTGCAGGGGCACAGCAGGGTCCGGCCCAGCCCCCATGCGGGGGAAGCCCCACTCCTGGCCCCTACACCTGGCTCATGGCCTGGGGGTCGAGGGGGGTTGCAGACACATTCCATTAATGGTAAGGGGCGGGGCCATGAGAGGAAACATTTGGGAACCACTGATCTACACTATATATCAGGGATGACCAATACAGTGTGGGGGTGGGAAAGGGATTGAAAATGTGAATGTTTTGTAATAATGTCAAGGGTAATAGTTAAAGTAGCAAGGATTGTGTCATGTGGTGGAGGATGTGGTAGGGCAATGGCACCTGGTTGGTTTGGGATGCTTATTTGGGGAATAAGAAGGGTTTTGTCATTTGGGGAAAGTTCACTTGGAAGGCCTTGTAATGGGAGATGGGTTTTTAACTATAAATCTTGCCGAGTGTTCAGATACCAGGATAAACATAGGGCAGAAAGAGATATACCATGAAGTGTTTTGGTAACTACAAGTGACTCATAATTGACAGGGATCTACCTTTGATGATACAGTTCTGGGATTCCTCATTTCCATTCAGCAGCCTCCCTACATTAAGAAAATAAACTTGGCAACCCAGATGCATCTGCGCTGGCCCTAGTGTGGTGCATTCCTTTAGAACTGCTGAAAGTTCTGGCAAGCAGTAGTGTATGAGGTCCTCTAAATCCAGAAATGAGTGAGATCGTAACTCCTTTCTACCATGGCTGCATACACTTATTGATGTTAGAAGCCAAATTCTCTTTTGGTGTAAATGGAGTTGAAGTCTATGGAGCCATACCAATTTTGGGTACCCAACTTGAGACACCTTAAACAAGGCCTAATGATCCCTTCTGATTTTCTGAAAATCAGGCCTTTTGAAGCATAGCAAGTTGGGCACCCAGAAATTGAGGTGCCCACAATCACTTTTCAGACATTTGGCCTGGTCAGTGTCTACCCCTAAATTTTATATACAGGTCTACTGTTATTAACAGGAAACAGAGTATCTGGAGTTTTCCCAAGACTTAGCAATGACAGAATATAAAGTAAAGGCAGAGGATTCCTTGTTCCAGATATTGTATCTGAAATATTTGTAATTAAAAGTGACCCTACAACTGGGCAGTCCTAAAATTGCATGGCACCTAATACTGTAAATGGTTGCTTTTATTAAACTGGAATCTTTATAATCAGTTAATGTATTGTTGTTTTTTTAAAAGAAAATGTTTTATGAATTAAGAACACTATATAGTACCTCCATACCCTGAAAGTTCTACAATTGAAAGTGAAATAGATAGATATGTGGGAAGACTACACAAGAATAGACAATTGGACATAATATAATATGCAAACAGCTGAGCCAGATAGGAGGAAGCAAGGTCATATCATTTTTAAGATCAGAGGGAAAGGTTTTAAAACCCACATTTCATGAGAAGATAGGATAGCAAATAGAGTTGGAACGCTGATACACAGAGATTTCATAACTAAGGACTCAAGAACAACAACATGAAGAAAATTATAGCTGCGGAGTCTTGAAGACAGTCAACCATAAATCAGCTTCTCCATATCAGTGAAAGAATCATAAGCAACTTTGAAGCAAGTGATCTTGCGTGCAAGTGTATGTGATAAAACTGCTCAGTGCTCCAGGCATTAGGAAGTTCTCAACCTCAGCACAGCTGTTGTGTAACCAGGGTCCAAAGAGCTTTAAAAAGTTTCCAGTAAAAGCACTGCTTTGGATACAGATGGTATTTGTCCATCTTTGTCATTTTCCCCGATGGTACAATAAACACCCGTACTTTTTTTTTCCCCGGGGGGAAATATGTGGGGTGGACAAATTGAGTCTGAAATGTTGTCCATCCCTCACATGAAACCCAAACACTTGTCCTTTTGACCATCACATGGTCCATTTTGAGAGGAACCTTTAGTAGCAGAAAGATGGCTGTCTTAGCTGCAATACATAGAGTATATTGAGAGTTACACTGTGGCACTCTAGATCTAAATTCTAGGGTGAGAGCCTGATTGAGGACTGCATTATGCCAGTGTTTATTCTAATCTGGTTCCAGGTGCTGATTGACTTCAGCAGAGCTATTGAGGTACACCAGCTGAGGAGCTAGTTCCCCTAGGTTTTAATGGAGATACACTGGCAGAGACCTAGACTGAGGCAGGCTGGCCCCAAGTCTTTCTGACTTTTGTAGCATGTAATATTGAGTCCTGGATTCTGTGGCAATTGAAAATTTCATGTCAGCATACAGTACATGGAGAAACATTCAAAATGCAGGATTGTTTTTACTGACTTAAGTATTCTAAGGGCTATCAAAATGGACGCTTTAACATTTAATTCAACCACAAAAATGTGTATATAATTTATTTTACAATGCCACAAATTTCAGTTTGCAGGAATATTTGGTACTGACCATGCACTGTAACTTTTCCTAGGTGGGGTGGGGTGGGGTGAGTTCGAAAGTTTGGCAAGTGGAGATGGGTGAGGATTTAAGGCTTTTCCTACTGTAGGGAAGATTTATTGATAGGAACTGGGTCAGCAACCCAGAAGAGGGGTTTGCCTTTGTTGAGGGACTATTAGGTAGGGGACCATTGGAATTATGTCATGGAGGGAATTTTGGCAGCTAAGGGCTCTGACATTGGGAGGAAGTCTTGGGTCAAGGATCTCATCACCAGGGAGGAGGAAGCCCTCATTCCCCTTATGTCTCCTACCCCCAGCCTTGTGCAGGCTGTTTGGATAACCAGTATCTCACCTATACAGGGTAGGGTGATTTTTGTGGTTCCTTATCTCCCTAGGGTTCCTAGCATCTCTCCCAGAGGAAACAAATGGCATCCATAAAGCTCTTCTAATTAGCCACCACCTTTCTAGATCCATTTCTTGAGTGCTCCCCTGACTGTTTGGGGGAATACTAGAATCAGGAATCCTGCTGCTGTGGTCAGCACTGAACAGATCAACTATCTCCAGTATTCCATTGAACCTTGTGCACTTTGCAGCCAAAAGCCAATTTTGTTATCTGCAGAAACAAAGAACGTATGGTGTCCTGACGATCATAAATTATCTCTATGCAGGTTTAGCCATAGACAGCAAGTTATACACATTTACTTTCTCTTATCAATATGATGTTATCATTGCCAGAAATAAAAAATGAGCCCAATATGTAAAATTCTAATCTGGATTCAGATCCATATTTCAGACACACCAAAGTGTAAGTGTTCAGATTTGGGATTTAGCTACAGCCCTTTATAAAATAAAGGGGACATTTGTGAAATTCAAATCTGGATTCAGATTTCATCCAGTATTTTGTTCTCTCTCCATAAAATTATATTAAACACAGGCAGGGTTGGGATAGAGGGGAATCACAAACTTTTGTTAAGACTCCACCATCAAACTGAAGGACTACTTAGGATGATTTTCCTATTTCCAATAGAGCTCACTTCTTCTTTGGATGCTACTAATTACTGCAAGAATGGACATATGCGTAGAGGCCTTAAAAATACTTCTGAAGAGTAATTGTGTTGCTTTTGGAGTAGAACAGAGTTCTCCATATGGCTGAATCATCAAAAACTTTCCCCGTTATCATCCCCACACAGCCCTTTATAGAGTTTTTACCCCATATCCACTTCCAATTACATTCTGCTATAACATTATTTTTACATTCAGTGTAAGATTTCAAAAATAAAGAATGTTATTTCCAACAAACTTATTTGCCCCATGATGTTGCCTTCCTCTTTGGTGATAGAAAATAGTAGTTTCCATGACAGGACAAATTAATGCACAGTCCTAATCCTGCACACCTCCTTTTTGTAGGCACATACATGCACCTCTGGTAAAAGGATATTATAGCATAGGTTAAGGATGGAAAATAAGAGAGACCCTTGTTAAAATAATGGCATCACATCACTGTGCAAAGAGGGCAGGAGACAGGGTAGTCTACTTGGCATTTGTCTGTTCATTTGTGCATATTACACCAAAACAAAACAGGCTGTGTAAAATCAACATACTGTCCCCAAAGAGTCTGGCTCTTACATCATTGCTGAGCACTAATGCATTTTATGTTTGTACTTGGTGTCACATATTTTGAGGGTAACTGCACCTTTAACCCCTCTTCATTGGTCCACTCCAGGAATGGTCCTCACGTCTGAGGCCTCTAGCCCTCACTTCTCACTGGGCAGGGACTCTCATCCTCCTCCCTGGCAATGGGGGCTCACTGGTAGGCCCTGTGCTTTTCTTCCGACATTTCAGCAGGATTGGGGACCCATGAACAAAAACTTTTTGTCTGCTGGAATAGAAAGAAGGCCCTAAATTTGTTTAAATTCAGCCCTTTACATTAAAAAAAAAAGTATTGATTGGTCTTCCAACCTCTTGAAAATAGATAAACCAGTCCCTCCCTCAATTCCTTAGGAGGTCAGGCTTCAAAGTCAGCAGTAGGAATTTGCTTTAAACATTCCCTTGTGGTTCGTGAAACTCACACATACACAACACCTGCATTGGTATAAAGCGCCATGGACATTCTATAGCTGATGATGGCTGTAAGGTGGCTTTTTGAGGTTGTCATGCAATATCTGTCATACTTGGCACAAGTATCTCTACCATCTGAGGAGAGGTGGTCACAAGGATCACCATGGCACAGGGCCCTCCTGTCTGCGTTTCAGAGCAACAGAAGCAGTATCATGAAACCTCCTTTTAAGTGGAAGCTGGGGTCCCCTCATCCCTCTAGAGAGGCAGGAGTGGCAGTAAACACTTCTAGTGTATATACCCCAGCAGCTAGCATGACATTCTGATGTATGCTCATGATTTCAGATGCTACGACCTTAGTCATGGGCATGTTGTGTCTATGCAATAATACACTCCTGACCCACCTCCCTTGGTGGGGAGGGTTGTGAGGAGTGATTAGTTAATGACTAATTGCACATTTAAAGTGCTATAAAATTGCTAAGCCTGTAGTCTTGCTATAATCACCTTCAAGGGAATTAGGCAGAGTATAAATGCTCTGTAAAGTTTAGGAAAGACCATAAAATGTTAATAGTCTTATAAACCCATCTTTAAACTTTTATATCTTTCATTTGTATTTGTTGTCTGCTCTGCATTTTCTCTTACAGATTATTGATGTTGTAAACAAAAGATCTTAAGGCTGGACAACAATGCAAACAAAACATTAAAAAGGCCAAAGAAGTATAATTGGCAAAGAACTTTTGCAGTATATATGAGGCACAAATGTTTCGATTCTGCATTCCTGATACAAGGATAACAGATAATACTCCATGACAGTCTTCAAATAATGTTCTGTTTGTTATCTTGTTGTTCTCATTGGCTGAACATAATTTATTGAGGTCAGCAACACTGTTGTCAGAATGCACATTTCAAACATTCCTAGGAGCAGGCCACTGGTTTGAATCTTGCCTAGGTCAAAAGACAACCAAAGTAATTCCCATCTCAACGCTGCATGGTGCTGTATGTAAAATAAATTGGGGAGATCCCTCCTGTTCCTACAGGGCATATGTATACATCAGCAAAAATACCATCACTGTTTGCACTAACTAGCGCTGTTGTGGCAATCTGAGCAGAGGCACCAAGGGCTGAATAGTTGTAGAGAATGAGCTATACCAGGGATGGCCAAACTTACTGACCCTCTGAGCTGCATATGATATTCTTCAGACATTCAATAACTGGGCCATACCTGATGGTGCTTGGGGCTTCAGCCCTATGGTGAGATGGTGGGAAGCAACATAATGACAGATGATGTGGAAAAAGTTGAAGTACTCAAGGTTTTTTTGCCTCGATCGTCATAGACAAGGTCAGCTCCCAGACTTCTGCACTGGGCAACACAGTATGGTGAGGAGGCAAGTAGCCCTCAGTGGCGAAAGAACAGATTAAGGACTACTTAGAAAAGCTGGACATTCACAGATTCATGGGTCCAGATCTAATGCATCCAATGGTGCTGAGGGAGTTGGCTGATCTGATTGCAGAGCCATTGGCCATTATCTTTGAAAATTCGTGGCGATCTGGGGAGCTCCCGGACAATTGAAAAAAGGCAAATATAGTGCCCATATTTAAAAAAAGGGAAGAAAGAGAACCCAGGGAACTAGAGACCGGTCAGCTTCACTTCAGTCCCTGGCAAAATCATGGAGCAGGTCCTCAAGAATCCATTTTGAAGAACTTGGAGGAGAGGAAGGTGATAAGGAACAGTCAACATGGATTCACCAACGGCAAGTCATGCCTGACCAACTGATTGCCTTCTATGATGATATAACTGGCTCTGTAGATATGGGGAAAGCGGTGGAGGTGATATATCTTGACTTCAGCAAAGCTTTTGATATGGTCTCCCACACTATTCTTGCCAGAAAGCTTAAAAAAATATGGATTAGCTTAATGGACTATAAGGTAGAAAGAAAATTGGCTAGATTGTTGGGCTCAATGGGTAGTGATCAATGACTTGATGTCTAGTTGGCAGCTGGTATCAAGCGGAGTACCCCAGGCATCGGTCCTGGGGCTGGTTTTGTTCAACATCTTTATCAATGATTGGATAATGGGATTCATTGCACCCTCAGCAAGTTTTCAGATGACACTAAACTGGGGGGAGAGATAGATATGATGGAGGGTAGGGATAGGGTCCAAAATGACCTAGACAAATTGAAAGATTGGGCTAAAAGAAATCTGATGAGGTTCAACAAGGACAAGTGCAGATTCCTGCACTTAAGAAGGAAGAATCCCATGCACCGCTACAGTCTGGGGACTGACTGGCTAAGCAGCAGTTCTGCAGAAAAGGACCTGGGGATTACAGTGGACAAGAAGCTGGATATGAGTCAGCAGTGTGCCCTTGTTGCCAAGAAGACATATTGGGCTGTATTAGTAGGAGCATTGCCAGCGGATCGAGGGAAGTGATTATTCCACTCTATTCAGCATCGGTGAGGCCACACCTGGAGTAATGTGTTCAGTTTTATTCCCCCCGCTACAGAAGGGAAGTGGAAAAATTGGAGAGAGTCCTGCGGAGGGCAACAAAAATGATTAGGGAGCTGGGGCACATGACTTATGAGGATAGGCTGAGGGAACTGGGCTTATTTAGTCTGCAGAAGAGAGGAGTGAGGGGTGATTTGATAGCAGCCTTCAACTACCTGAAGGGGGGTTCCAAAGAGGATGGAGCTAGGCTGTTCTCAGTGCTTGCAGATGACAGAACAAGAAGCAATGGTCTTAAGTTGCAGTAGGGGAGGTCTAGGTTGAATATTAGGAAACACTATTTCACTAGGAGGGTTTTGAAGCACTGGGTTACCTAGAGAGGTGGTAAAATCTCCATCCATAGAGGTTTTTAAGGCCTGGCTTGACAAAGCCTTGGCTGGGATGATTTAGTTGGTGTTAGTCCTGCTTTGAGCAGGGGATTGGACTAGATGACCTCCTGAGGTCTCTTCCAACCCTAATATTCTATGATTCTGTGGTGGGGCTCAGGACTTCTGGCCTGCAGGGGGGTGTCTCAGGGCTTCTGTCTCTCTGGGCATGCCTGCTGGGGCACGAGACTTCAGGCTCAGATCTTGCAAACATATGTGTTTAACTTTGAAGTCAACGGGACCATTCATGTGCTTTAATTTTCACCTGTTCATGTATGTTTTCAAGGTCTGGGCCTATGGGCACTACCCTGTTAAAGATGAATGGGACCTGACCCTACATCTATACTTCACAGGAAGTGCTCAGCACTGCAATGGATATGGCTCGTAGTTCAGAATGGGGTTTGAGATAGTAAAAGAACATTGTGCATATCTGAAAATTTAGAACGCCAGAGAGCTGGAGACCATAGTTACATCATGTGTGCCCAGATCTTGTCATTCCCCCACCCTCAACTATTCTTTCTAATAAAGTGGACAGTTGTCTCAGCCAAAACTGCACAAAGAGGAGAGCCTAACTTCCACCATTGGGAAATGACTCTTAGGTACTGAAATAGAAATCACTATCCATATTTGATTTTTGCTGGATAATGTTGGCCCACTGAGTGCTCCTAGCTCCAGGCTTGGTAAGAGTTGTAAGCGCTTAGAAACATATACAAACTCTAAGTCATTTACCCTTTTTGTACTTTTCAGTACCTGTTTATGAGGAAAAAAAAGTTGTAAGTGCATACGGGGTCAGTCTTATCTTGTTTTGATATTCCTGCTGAATTTCAGGGATGGGGGAAAGCTGCAGAGACCATCTGTACTCCAATCCTCCCACCCCTTCAAATTCAGAGTTCATGGTGAGTGCCTAATAGCCTGCATCAGAATACAAAGGGCCCAAGCCCACAACCAAGGAGCAGGTCAGGATGGAGGATACTAATGTAGGTTTAATCCTGCATGCCCTGACCACAAACTCAATATGGATTCAGTTCAGTGGAGGTGGGAGAGCTCAGATCTGGTACTCAAAGTTGGACTCATCTTTAATAATTGTCTTATTTTAACCACATCATATTGTAGAATGAGAAGTTCTGACAGTCTCTGACATTTGTGTACAGGATACAAAGAACAGTCAGATAATCTGAAGTGAGGCTCTTGCCCCATGACTTCAGTCAGCTGTCTAGGGTGTAAAGTCAGTGTAGATTTGGCTTGTAGTAAACAGGAAATATTAGATCCTTCACTGAAATAGACTGCAAAGACATTGAGAGTTTTTTGTATTTGAAAGTGGGTTGGGAAGCACCAAGGAATCCTTTATTTGTCAGATGGTACAATATGTGACACCGTATTGTGAGAGGGTTTTGTGTGAGTTTCTTCTCCAGCCAGCAGTAGAAGATGAGGTGCACTAGCACTAAGAACTGCTATCCCTATGCGGAAAATATATTTTCTGGCCTCTAACAGTAGACACGTTTCATTTGCTGTTTTGTTTGTACCCTTGTCACCTGTAATGGTGTACTCTTTCTTTGTCTTCAGTTGCTCACATAGCACCAAAACATGCAATTCAATTCAAAACTTCGCCTGTGGAGACCTCTCTGTATGGATTCTGTTTTGCCCATTGAAATAAATCTTTGAACTGAGAACCAATATAACATCTCTCTCTCTAATCCACACTGTGTGGGAAGTGGGACTGAAATGGTGACAGAGATACATTGTATAGAAGAGAACTATTATAATTAATGTATGGATTTCTTTCAAAACTACAGTACTCTAAAGGACAGGACACAGCATTGCCCATGGTAGTAGTAGAGGTAATTAAATGTAAAATAGATTTCAAATTAGAAGGCACCAGAAGAAAAACATGTCACCGTATTTCATCAATGTATGTGTGAGGGAGAAAAGTAATTTATTACCTCAGTGAAGAGAAGCAGAATTACCTATTCATAAATTTGCAGCTGATCTGTCTTTCCTCAGTAGCTGTAGTAATGAAACACTATGTGTTTACAGATAGAAAGGAGCACTTTCTGGTTTCTGGATGAAAGTAATCTTCCCCTGAAGGATGCCAGTATAAAAATCTGTGAAACATCCTACTTCTCAACCACGTTGCCACAGAAAGGACCTTTGATTTCCAACCCATGAAATATAGCCTCAGCAGTATATAGCCAACATAGCTCCCACAGAATGGAATTTAAGTAATTTATGTTTGTATCCATCACTGCTTTCCCTAGATGGGATTTAGTCCAGTATTTTATGCTATTTACATGAGCTTGGTTGTTAAGGACTGAAGGTACGAAGAAAAGTTTAAAACGTGCCGAAAAGCACTGATGCTCTTGATAAACGTTCACAAACGGGATGAAAATCAGACTTGCTTAACCATAACCCTAGACCAAGTAAAATATAGAGGGAAATTTCAGTTTTAGACTTACCATTTAAGAAATCTCAAAACCAACAAGGCTTCCCTTAATAAACTTTACTTCAGTATCACAAACTGGATAGACTAGGGCTAATAAAATAGCAGATATTGTGGAAAGGTCTCTTGCAGAGCTACCATAGCTGAATTATCACTGCTAGATGTGATGCAGATCTCAGAAGGAGGAATAACTTGAATTAAATGATCTGATTAACTTTTTTGACAGTGGTCAGGCATATTCAAATTACATTAACACTTAGTGCATGGAGAATTCCAGCGCTTGAAAGTAGTTTAATGATGTCCTTGGCAGCAAAAGGAGTGTGTGTGTGTGTGTGATTAACAGCTAAGTAGGTGAGTGGGGAGGTCAATGGGGAGTTTGGATATCCTTTTTTATTTATTTGTTTATGTACATCTTCTTAAGTATATTTTAATTCAGTATATTTATTTTTTTTAAAAATTAGATTAAAATTTGAGATCGTTTAGAAACAATTCCTTTTTAAATAGCTGAGCAAATGGCTTATCTACATAACCCTGTTACCCCCATTCTGCCTTGTCCATTTCATGATTGGCTGTTATTTCCACGGGTTGTGTCTTGTCTTAAATTAAGCCCTGAGCCTGCAAACATGTATGCACAGGACTAAGTATTATCTAGACCACCCCTGACAGGTGCTTGTCAAACCTGTTCTTAAAAACCTCTAAAGAGGGAGATTCCACAACCTCCCTATATAATTTGTTCCAGGGCTTAACTACCCTTAGAGTTAGGAAGTTTTTTCCTAATGCGTAACCTAAATCTCCCTTGTTGCAATTTAAGCACATTACTTTTTGTCCTGTCTTCAATGGATAAAGAGAACAATTTATCACCCTTCTCTTTATAACAACTTCTTACATACTTGAAGACTTATGTTTCCCCTAAGTCATCTCTTCTCCAGACTAAACAAACCCAATTTTTTGTTTTCCAATCTTCCCTCATAGGTCATGTTTTGTAGACATTTTTCTCTCTCCTCTGGACTCGTTTCTGAAGTGTGGTGCCCGAAACTGGACACAATCATTCAGCTGAAGCCTTATCGGTGCTGAGTAGAGTGGAAAAATTACTTCTTGTGTCTTGCTTTCAACACTCCTGCTAATACAGCCCAGAATAATGGTTGGGGTTTTTTTGGAAACAGTGTTGTATTGTTGACTCATATTTAGTTTGTGATCCACTATGACCCGCAGATCCTTTTGTGCAGTATTTCTTCCTAGGCAGTCATTTCCTATTTTGTATTGTGCAATTGATTGTTCCTTTCTAAGTGGAGTACTTTGCATTTGTCCTTATTGAACTTCATCCTATTTATTTCAGACCACTTCTGAAGTTTGTCAAAATCATTTTGAATTCTAATCCTGGCTTCCAACGTGCTTGAGCCCCTCCCAGCTTGATGTTGTCCACAAACATTATGGACATATGAAGTAGTTAAGTGTTGCTTGGGAGAAAGATTGTCAAATGGTTACAGTGCTGAAAAAACAAAAGGAAATGCAAAATATTACATAGTAATTTATTACTACAAATTCTACTCTCAAATGAAAACATTCAGCTTTTTTAACTGCAGTAGAAGCTGCATACACACATCTGAAAGCAGAATTTAGTCCAGTTTGGACTAAAGTTTCCTGTGGAAACTTTGCAAAAGCAAAACTCAAAAGTTATATTTAGCATTGACAGTTTGGTACTGGTGTTTATATACACACATGCCATATAAATATATGGTATCTATCTCCTGAACTGGTCCATGTGGACACAGAGGGACATCTCCTGCCTTTATTTTTTATTCAGAATACCCATTGCTTACCCTGACTCAGATTGGGCATGATTCACTAACTGCAGGAGTCAATGGAAATGTTTCTATTCACTTAAATTGACTTTTGAATAAATCTATTGAGTAGTACAAAATTTCACAGTATAATTTTGAGTGGAATTAGTTTTCCCTGAAAACCATGGTGGGTTCTTTCTGCACTCATTCCTGATCCACTGAAAAGCTTAGAGCAGACCTGATTCTGACCCACCCCCTTACTCACAGAATAGTACCTTATTTTTTGCACAGTCTCATTGACTTCAGTGAGGCTACTTTAGGAATAAGGTACTATTCAACATCATAGAATCATAGGAGTGGAAGGGATCTAGAAAAGTCTTCTAGTCCAGTCTCCTGCACTCAAGGCAGGACTAAATATTATCTAGACCATCCTGGACAGGTGTTTCTCTAACTTGCTCTTAAAAATCTCTAATGACGGAGATTCCACAACCTCCCTAGGCAATTTATTCCAGTGCTTAACCACCCTAACAGTTAGGAAGTTTTTCCTAATGCCCAACCTAAAGCTCCCTTGTTGCAATTTAAGCCCATTGCTTCTTGTCCTCTTGTCAGAAGTTAAGGAGAACAATTTTTCTCTCTCCTCCTTTTAACCCCCTTTTATGTACTTGAAAACTGTTATGTCCCCCCTCAGTCTTCTCTTCTCCAGGCTAAAGAAACCCATTTCCCCCCCCAATCTTCCTTCATAGGTCATGCCTTCTAGACCTTTAATAGTTTTTGTTACTCTTCTCTGGACTCTATGGCCAGCATGTCTTATTGGGCCTGTATCACACATAGCAACAAGGTGGTCTGATATAACACCCAGTCACCTATAGGATTACTTGCAAGAGAGAGGAAAGGATGTAGGTGGAGGGTGAAGAAAGTAAGGCTGTAATTGTGATCTAGGAATATTAATTTCTATTTGTGTTCAGTACCTTCGTTTAGTTTCAAAATTCTGCTGTAGTAAAAGCTATTTGTTCTTAAAGAATCTGAATCAAGATCAGAACTTTGTTTTTTCCCTGCTTAAGGTTTCAAAATCTGTCTGAACATTCATGTAGACTTTTGAATGACAGAATTTTTGAAGGAAGATGCAGGTACAGGACGTTATTTCAGATCTTAAATGAACAGTCAACAATTTAACTGGAAAGTTACTCCCTTCTTCACCTAAAATGTTCAAGGCATAGTTTTCATAGCTAGCTCTTGTTCAAAATTGTTCCACTTGGTTGGCAAAGAGCTAGTACACCACTATATCCAAATATTTACCAAGAAGAAAGTCTTACAATGTTGGAACACTGATATGTGAGTGGTTTATGATATTATGACTGCCAACTGACTCTTGCATCATGAGGATTAAGATTGATGATGCCATGACAAAAATATAGTTTTCAAGTTCTCTGCTTTGGTATATTTGGATTATATTTATTTTCATTTCACACAACCCAGAAGGTTTTGAAACAAATCAAATTTATGATACAGCTTCTATTTTTGGAGCTTCCTGGTTTCAATCCCCCTTTTTTTCTGATGTCCCACATTTTTCCACCAAATCCAGCAAACCTGGAACCCTAAGCTGAAATCCATGCCATGGAATGTTACATTACAGTACATTTCATTTGACTTCTGCTCAGCATGCCACCTAATGGCTAGACTAAATCAAGTTTAAAGTCAGGCTCAATAGGATCTGCAAAGGTCTATTTTACTGCATAAGTTCCTGATTCTGAAAACACTTATGCAATGGAACTACTCACACAATGGGACTACTCACATTTCTAAAGTTAAGCATATGCATGACATGTTGAAGCCAATGGGATTGCTCATATGCATAAACTATGTGCATAAGCGTTTGAGGGAATCAAGGCCTACCAAATTAAAGTTCAAACATTTCACCACTGTATCATATCATACTGATTGCGATTATCACAGAATGGCAAAAAAAGAGGAAAGCACTTTGTGGCCTATGAGTTCCACTGTGTGCAAGCATTGAAGAATACCGGGCAAAATTACAAGAGCCCTAGTAGGCTGAAATACAGTCCATGGTAAAATGACTTTGATCAGCACATCATACCTCTCCACCTGCTAATTCAGACACATAAGCTACTGAAATGTAAAACACTGGGGCAAAATTTCTGATGTTATTTATAATCTTCACATGTATGATGAAACGTTCAAGAGATATCACTTTGGGGGAAAAAACAAATAAATTCAAAGGAACAAAAGCTCTGATGTGGTTCAATGAAGTTTGTTTAATCTAGTTTAATATATTTTTATGTATTCTTGTATCTCTGCCCAGGCTGGAAATCTCCTAACATTATGAGAAAAGCACTTTTGATAAAAAGAAAAGGAGTACTTGTGGCACCTTAGAGACTAACAGATTTATTTGAGCATAAGCTTTCATGAGCGACAGCTCACTTCATCGGATGCATACAGTGGAAAATACAGTGAGGAGATTTTATATACACAGAGAACATGAAACAATGGGTGTTACCATACACACTGTAACGAGAGTGATCAGGTAATGTGAGCTATCACCAGCAGGAGAGAGAAAAAAATAACCGTTTGTAGTGATAATCAAGGTGGGCCATTTCCAGCAGTTGACAAGAATGTGTGAGGAACAGTAGGGGGGAAAAATAAACATGGGGAAATAGTTTTACTTTGTGTAATGACACATCCACTCCCAGTCTTTATTCAAGCCTAATGTAATGGTGTCCAGTTTGCAAATTAATTCCAATTCAGCAGTCTCTCATTGGAGTCTGTTTCTGAAGCTTTTTTGTTGTAATATTGCGACTTTTAGGTCTGTAATCGAATGACCAGAGAGATTGAAGTGTTCTCCGACTGGTTTTTGACCGTTATAATTCTTGATGTCTGATTTGAGTCCATTTATTCTTTTATGTAGAGACTGTCTGATTTGGCCAACGTACATGGCAGAGGGGCATTGCTGGCACATGATGGCGTATATCACATTGGTAGATGTGCAGGTGAACGAGCCTCTGATAGTGTGGCTGATGTGATCAGGCCCTCTGATGGTGTCCCCTGAATAGATATGTGGACACAGTTGGCAACGGGCTTTGTTGCAAGGAGAGGTTCCTGGGTTAGTGTTTTTGTTTTGTGGTGTGTGGTTGCTGGTGAGTATTTGCTTGAGGTTGGGGGGCTGTCTGTAAGTAGAGACTGGCCTGTCTCCCAGGACCTGTGAGAGTGGTGGGTCGTCCTTCAGGATAGGTTGTAGATCCTTGATGATGCGCTGGAGAGGTTTTAGTTGGGAGCTGAAGGTGATGGCTAGTGGCGTTCTGTTATTTTCTTTGTTGGGCCTGTCCCGTAGTAGGTAACTTCTGGGTACTCTTCTGGCTCTCTCAATCTGTTTCTTCACTTCAGCAGGTGGGTATTGCATTTGTAAGAACGCTTGATAGTATTTCTGTTCTGCATGAAGCAGGAAGTATAGGCTGTCACGTGACACCACCTGGTTCCCATGAGATTTCTTGCAAAGTATTGCAGATTTCTGACGTTTGGGTAACTTGGATAAGGCCTGAAAAGCATTTTCTCCTTATCTGAAACTGGCCTTGAGAGATTTACTCGTCATTAGTTCTACCTCTTTATGTAGCATGCTGGACAAATGTAAGAAACTATTTTCCTCTCCTACCATCTATTAAAGATAAAGAAAAAAATTGAGGTTTTGTGCCTTTTTGTTTCTTTATGGTGTGTAAAGTAGGCCTGAAATAGTTTTTTTTCCACAAAAAACATTTTTTGCCCTAAAGAAAAAAACCCAACCAACCAACCAACCAAGTCAAGTCCTATCTTCCCTTTTTTGATGGAGGTCTTTCATGGAGGACTTAGAGTTGTGAGTTTGGATCACTGTTAACTGTTTTTTTAAGAGTCAGAATTCCTACCTACATTCTCCCAGCTGTGTTCTTAGACATTTTAATTAAATAGATATTGACAAAAAGCAGATAAAGTGTTTTAAACAGACCAAATAATATAATTTCACTCTAATTTAATTAAGTTTCACTTCCTTAGTATTTGTTGTGTCCTAAATCCATTAGTTCTCCAATTATCCATATAGATTTCTAGGGGGGAAAAGAGTAGACATGACCTGAATCTCTAATGTAAAGAACAAGCAGAATACTTTTAAACAAACAAAAATAATAAAATCCAAGCCTTCTTAATCCATCATAAAGAAACAAAGTTTCCCCCTTCCTACCCCTCGCTACGGACCTCTTTCTTTCTCTTCTCTGGTTAACTTTATTCTTTACACTTTGCATAAATAGTTCATATTTTAGTCCAGGCTATGGGATCTGGTCTCATATGTAAATGTGATGGTCATCCACAGATATTTTACATGCAGGAGGCTCAATAGGGTTTGCTTATCTTGTCTTGAATCATATACAACATGGTCATTATCCAGTGTTGTAAAATGTCTCTTACCTTAAAATATAGTTTTGCTCATGCATCTTCTGATCTGAATGGCCTGAACTGGTTTTTGCAACTGTTCTACAACACTTGCTCCACTTTCAAGGTGCCAGCAATTATCACAAAACAACTCAAACATTATGTAATTAATTGCATCAATGAACACAGCTGATTTTGCACTTTGTAAACTATGCTTTGTAAGGTGGGGATTATTGGAATGGATGTAGGCACCAGCAGGATGATTTTCTGACACCACCTTTATTAACTGGGTGGGAAGGGTGTATGAGTCACAGTGACTTAAGAGAAGGACAGAGAAATCTAATTAAGAGTTCCTTATCTCTTTTAAAAGTTAGAAAGTTTGTCAAACTGTCCTTTCACAAAACACACTGCAAGATAACAAATTTGGTCAATGACCACCATGTAAAACTTGTTAGATCTCCAAAACCTTTCTCTGCAATGAAATGGCCCATCACCCAAAACAAAGCAATTAAGTACAGAACAACCACATCCATCTCAAACCCCTGTATGTGTATTAAACTACTCCCCAATTAGACACAAGCAGATAAAATATGATATACAGTACATAAGTCAAAGCTTAATTGAAGTAAATTGATACATACTTCTCTAAATAATAGTTTAGATTATAGCAATTTTCTTCACAACTAATCTAAAAATACTTCACAAATCTCTTTCTCTCACACACACACATTGTGAGATTTTAAAAAATGCTTACTATTTGCCTAATTTTGCTCCTGTTAAAGCCAATGATAAAACATACATTGACTCCAGTGAGAATAATAAGGTTAATGCTGAGCACTTTTCAAAATTCTACCCATATAGTATATAGACAAATAAGTATACGGACTTACATATATATTATAGGTGTATCTGGTATCACTGCTTATTATTAAGGTTGCCTGACTCTAACCATTGTAAGACCCTGTTTTCAGTTGCTAATAACTAACAAAGTTTAGCTATTTGGGCTAAAATGTTGTCATCCCATGAAAATCTGCTTACATTTGGCCAAATTAAAGCATGCTCCAGCCCAGGGCTCTGTTGGACTTTCCCTGCAACTGCAGCTCTGTGCTGTTGTGGGCTGTGCTGGGTGTGGGTACCTGAACTCAGCGAAGGGTACCTGTCTGTCTTGTGGTCTCAATGACCACAGGACTAGGCCGCGTGGAGGAGGAAGATGCCTGATCTGAATGAAGAGGTGACAAGAACCAAACTTGGAGGTGGGGGGTTGATTGGGACAAAGAGCCTGAAATTGGAGGCTGGCAGGGGGGAGAAGGAAGCTAGGATTGGGATTTGCAGTGGGGTTGATAGTAGGACTGACTGAGCAAGGACAATGGAACTTGGAGCAGGGGAGGCAAAAGGAGGTGGGAATTGAGAGGTAGTAAATCTGGGGCAGACAGATTGTATGAGGAATCGGAGAGAGGGGAGAATGGGACTGGCTGGGCAAGGAGACTGAGACAAGGAGGTTAGGGATGGGATAACAGTGAGATTGGCTGAGGATCAGGGATATAGATTGGGACTGGAAATCAGTAGGAACAGGGAATTGTGGGTGGGGAAGGAAGGGGCTACTGGAGGCCAGGTTATGGAGCCAGGGAAGGGAGGAGCTCATAATGGCTGTTCAAGGAAACTACAGTTGTGATAAGACATCTTTGTAGAAATTGGGACTTGGGTAGGCAAGGATAATTGGCCTGGGATGAGGAACTGGCATGGAAAAGAGACAGGATTGGGACAAGGATAGGTTGGGTGGCAAGGGCAGAAGGGATTATGCTTGGGCAGTATAGTCTATGTCCACTGCAGCACACTTGCCTTTAGAACCTGGATTAGACCCCCAAGATTCCTGAGTCTCTGCTGCCAGCAAATAACTGTGAAAGTCACTGGAAAAAGTGCGTCATCTGCCCCTAGTGCTGGTCCACACAGAGTATGACAACTTATTGCTGCTATCAATTACTCCATTAACACAAGTAGCAGAGGTTAAATGATGACCATCTAGATGTCCATGAGATGCCACATTATGGAATTTCTGCTTGTTGTTTGCTTTTTTAAAAGCTAGGAAATTACATACACAAAACTGTGTTAGAAGAACATTATTAAGGGTGAAAAGTCAAGCACTCAATAGTTAAGAAATGCCAGAAACAAGGTTGCCTTAGAGTAAGAGAATGTGTCATGGGACATTTAATTTTTGTGAAAGGCAGATGGGTTCACTAAAAGATGCAAAAGAGAGCTGGGGGAAAGCAAGTAGGTAGTTATGTGTCCAGTGCTGCCTGATGGCCTAATGCACCCCTGTAGAACATGAAAAACCCAAGTTCAAATCCCTGCAGTGCTTGATTTGGAGAAAGGACTTGAACTCAGGTTTTCCACATCCCAGGTGAGTGTTCTAATCACCAGTATACGTGAGGAGGGTGTGTGTCTGTGTCTCTTTCTATACCGCTCCTATTGAAGCTGTTCCATTTTGTATAAATAACTGAATATTTAATGATGCAGGTACTTAAACCTGACTCTTCCACATGCCAGGGGAGTGCTCTAAGCACTGGGCTTTAGAGTCGGTATCTCTCTCTCTCCCCCTCCCCCACAACCCTCTCCAGCTTTCTGACTTCTGTGGATCCCTTTCATAGTGGCTTAACCCTCCCTGTGCATTACTATGGGAAGCCTGAAGACCTAACTCAGGGCTGAGAATTCCACTGGGCCTAGAAGTTAGGCCTAAAGTCCCTTTGTCAATCTAGCCCTAATCAGTCTGGGGCAAGGACCTTGTCTTTGTATATGCTTGTACAGCACCTTGTACGATGGGACACTGATCCTATAACCACTCTGTGTTACTGTAATTTAAATAAGTAATAATAATAACTACTACTACCACCAGTAATAATTAATTTGGTGCCAGGGCAGCTGCCCTTGGTTAGACCAGGGTGTGATTCCACTGACATGACATGTGTAACCTGACTAGTAATCTCATGATTTTTCCACAAAATTTCCAGCACAGCTTGTTCTGCTTGAGCTAGAAATGCCATTAGAACAGCCTATTTTGCAATATTTTGGCACTTCTATTTCCAGTCTGGCCAGAATCAGGAAGTGCACAGGCAGTATAGAGCACAAGAAAAACAAACAGGTGGAATGGCCTGTTACAGTAATTTACACATAACTAGGACCAGAATTAAGGATCCCTCAACAATTCACAACTTGTGCAGAGCTTTGTAGGTGTTCATCCAATTGGGAAGCACTCTTGCAGATTTCTATCAATCTGTAGCCCATATTACTACTGGGTTGGAGTTTCACAAGCATGTATGGATTTATTATCACAACACTCCTCTGACTTCCATGCATGGCTGCACAGAGCTATGTGAATATTAAAAAAATAAAATAATTTATTTTGTGAATGAAATCATGGAGTCTGGGTAGCTAATAGTTGCAGGCTGATCTAAGTGTTATTCATGTATGACCAGCCAGCCGTGGAGTATGTGAAAATGTTTGTAAAGCCCAGAAATGTAATGAGTTTTAGAGCAAACAAATAGCCATCCAAAAATATGGACTAGACATGTGTTAATAATTATTTTCTATATTTTGCTCACTATTAATTTTCCTTGTGTATTGTTCAGCCATATATCTGGCTGGTGGGTCTTGTCCACATGCTCAGGGTCTAATTGATCATCATATTTGGGGTCGGAAGGAATTTTCCCCAGCTCAGATTGGTGGAGACCCGGTTTTCTTTTGGGTTTTTTTGTTTTTTGCCTTCCTCTGCAGTACAGGGCATAGGTCATTTACTAATCTGAACTAGAGTAAATGGTGGATTCTCTGTAACTTGAAGTTTTAAAATCAAATTTTGAGGACTTCAATAACTCAGCCAGAGATTATGGGCCTATTACAGGAGTGGGTAGGTGAGGTTCTGTGGCCTGCAATGTGCAGGAAATCAGACTAGATGACCATGATGGTCCCTTCTGGCCTTAAAGTCTATTAGTCGATGAGTCTCCTGCTTAAAAAGTTTCAATTATTCAAGCAGGGAGTAGTCACATACCCTGAATAGTGAATAGTCAATAGTGCAAAAAGGAAGAGTTGGCAAACAACCTGTCTAAACAAGGTCTAGACAAAAAAAAATAGTTTGTCTAAACTATTAGCAGATAAGATATACATCTGCAGAAATTAGGATAAGTTTTTGAATGCTTTTCCTATGGAAAAATGTGCTGAATTTGCAATGAATGCTATTTGCAATCTGTGTTCAGCTTTATAGAAGTTCAGCCCAAGGTCCATTGAATCTAAAGACTCACAGGGCTTTCACTGGCATTTGATTAGGACCAAAATGAGAAGCACTTTTTGAGGAAGTACTATAGTATGAAAAATGTGATACAAATTTCATTGTATTACACTGTGTTTTTAACCATTCAATTCCATTTAATCCAGAGGGGAGGATCTTTGGGTAGAATTTTATTGAATATTGACTTATGATTTTCACTGTATTTACTTATTTCAGTCTATTAATCAAAAACGGAGCAAAAACAAATAATCAAAGATGGAAGAGATGAGTCCAACAATGTCAAAAATGGACACACCCAAGAGGAAGAGCTTTGCACAAAGCTGTGAAACCAGTCTCAGAGGAACTGGCAGATACACTGTGGGAGAGATTCCATAAACAGGGTCCCTGAATCA
This sequence comes from Lepidochelys olivacea, assembly GCF_965140295.1. Lineage (NCBI taxonomy): Eukaryota > Metazoa > Chordata > Testudines > Cheloniidae > Lepidochelys > Lepidochelys olivacea. The sequence continues at coordinate 170,889,790 of NC_140412.1, read as the reverse complement.
AGTGGGGACCATAGCTGGTTCACTGAGTCTGTCATTGATTGGTTGTGATATTTCAAACAGCCAATGACATTTCTCCTTGACAGATGTCAGTTCCAAATCATAAGGACTTAACTACACATAGCAGAACCTCTTGAAAATTGTTAAAATTTTCTGGTGGGGAGATGGAAGTTCACAGGAGAGCTCTTAAAGGGAAAGGTGCAAATCTAGTGAAGTGCCTTCTCATCTACACTTGTGTGATACAAGTCAACATCACCTCATAATCAGTTGCATAAAACCTGCTAATAGACCTAAAAAAATCCCCTGTATTGACACCTTGGGACAGATCCTCATCTGGTCTCAGTTGTCTGCTCCATTCACTTCAGTGAAACTATAACAATTAATACCAGTTGAGGATTTGCCCATTATTTTCCATTATGAGGAGGAGCTTATGAACAATAGACATCTGTCCAGTCTATTTTTCCAAAATCAAGTATCCTGCTAGTGGGAGAAGCAAAGCTATGAACATGAAAAGAAATGAACAGTTAATACCTATTGATTAGATTTTGTAATAAAACACTCTTTTCCTTGTTATCTTTATCTTACCAGATTCCTAAACTGTTTTTCATAAAGCTATCATAATGCAGCTGCATCAGAAGTTGAATATAGGCACTGAGTTTTTCAAAGAATGTATTCACAGGGTAGATGAGGCCCTAAACTGACGTCTCAGAAAAATGGACCCCCCCCTCATGGCAACCGCTTTGGTTCAAATAGCGAAACATTTACCAACAGATCAGAGAAAAAGTTACACAATAAAGGCATTTACCAGATCACATGCAGAGTTTTATTTTAAAACTTAATTTAGTAAATTCGTACTGTAGTGCATTTAGTATTCAGGAAAGGTAAGTTTGACAGCTCAGAGGATCCGAAGCACTGAATGCAGCAGAAAGACCATTAGGGAACAGGCTGGGAGTGAACCCAAGAAGTGGGCTGGGACTGCCACTAGGGGGCCAGCAGCAGGGAATAGGAGGCATGAGGCATCTACAACTCTGGATGACAGGAGAGCAACACTGAGTGGCTTCCCACTAAGACCACAGATAATAGAAATGAACTCTGGCCAGTGGGACTGGAGAATCAGCCCCTAATTGCCCTGACTAGAAGAGGTGCATGAGGTACAGCCCCCGAAGAGCCACATGGGGCATACTTTTCCATGTACCCCTCTAATGAACTGCCCAATGGGGCTGAGTTAGGAACTATTATGTAACAATTCACTCTTGTATATGGGCGGGAGATTGAAGGGAGTGTACACTGTTCCAACCTACCAAAGAATCTGTTGTTGCTTATTCAAAGTGGTGTGTGTATTTAATAGGAACTCAGAGTCTTATAGATTTTAAAGCCAGAAAGGACCACGATAATCATCTAGTTTGACCACCTGCGTAAACAGGCTATAGAATTTCACTCTGTTAAGCCTGCATCAAGCCAATAGCTTCTATCTGAGCTCTCAATGGCACCGTCGCACTTTAGAGAACATGGAGTATGCGCCAATGGGTTCTCTGATGACTGCTAAATCTGATGCATGACCGACAGTCCCATCCACAGGTAGGACGCACCCATGCACTAGCAATGCTCTGATTCAGAGCAGCAGATACTTTCCTCCTTTGACGCCTTTGAGATAGAGCATATCTAGTACTATTACTAAAGGAACATTTCTACGAAGAGCTGGAGGAGGCAATGCAGAAAAAATCCACCTATACAATCATCCAAGGGGACTTCAATGCAATGCGTTACCTAGGGAAGTGGTAGAATCTCCTTCCTTAGAAGTTTTTAAGGTCAGGCTTGACAAAGCCCTGGCTGAGATGATTTAATTGGGGATTGGTCCTGCTTTGAGCAGGGGGTTAGACTAGATGACCTCCTGAGGTCCCTTCCAACCCTGATATTCTATGATTCTATGATTCTATGAATAGTTGGTGGAAAGGAGAATGAGAATGAAAAGTATGTGGGAAAATTTGGAAAAGGTGTAAGAAATGATCACGGAGCATGTCTGGTTGGATTTGCAGAGGCAAATCATCTCCACATAATGAACATGATATTTCAAAAAGGAAAATGTCGGCAGTGGACATGGGAAAGCCCGGATGGAATCACACTGAATCAGATTAATTATGTATTGACATATGCCAGAAGAATCTTCAATGGTGTAGTGACAATAGGAGAATGAATCATTTGCACAGGCTCAGACCATTGTATGTTGTGCTCAAAACTATGCATTGACAATGCCTACAAAGACCGAGTCAAGAGGTGCCAGACACTGAAGTGAAAATGGCACTTTAACGAAGAAGCATTTGCACAGGAAGTGAGTGAAATGGACCTCGAGTATAAGGTTAACCAGGACATTGATGAGCCCTACGAACAGTTTATCTCACAGATAATCTCAGGAGCTAAGAAGGCAAAGGCATTGAAAATTCTGGGACGCAAGCAGAGGATCAGCAAGGAAACTGTGAATCTGATGGTGGGGAGGGCGCACATGAAATTAGAAGGAAAAATGGGTGAAGAATACAGGACACTGTGCAAAGAAATTCATGTGAAGATCAAAGAAGACTACAAAGACTTTAGAAAGAAGAAATTGAGAGAGGGAGCCAAAAAGAGCAAGAGTCTGAAGAAGGTAGAAAGAGATGTTAGTCTGAAACAGATTATCCTGGAAGCGCTGAAAGATGAAAGATGAAAATGGTGAAAGGACATTGGAAAGGAGCAAGATGAACAAAATATGTACAAAATTCTCTGCTCCTCACATGTCAATGTGCAGCATACACCATCAAGGCAGCAGGTTATATATGTAGTTCATAACATAAGGAGAAGGAAGACCCCAGGAGTGGACGATGTTTGGCCGGAATATCTCAAAACGGGGAAGATACTCTCTTCAAAGCATTGGCGCAACAGTTCACCATCTACATTAATAGCAAGGGTGTTCCAGATGCATGGAAGAAATTGAAAACAATAATATTGATGAAGAAAGGCAATCCAGAAGAATGGAGCAACTACGGTCTGATTACACTCCTCTCACAAGTGCATAAGGTCTTCACCCGCGTCATACTCAATCAGATTAAGAAGGATCTTGAAATGCACAAAAGCAGAGAACAAGCTGGTTTCTGCTCAGTGAATTGATCACATTCACTGTGTTTGGCAGCTCATTGAAAATTACAAGGAGTACAAAGTACCATTGTGTATTGCATTTGTCGACTAAATGCTAAAAATGGAGCAAATGTTTCAAAATAAACCCAGCAGTTATTTAAAAACACTTTGCTCATTTTCAGTGAGCGATCATCCCTTAATGGTAGCAGCAGCATGCAGTACAGATATAAGGACTTTTCTAAATTTCAGCTTGCTTGCTGGCAGAGCTTTGCTGTCGAGCTGCTTTCAGTAGTGAGCACTGTGTCTAGTAGTATGTCCATAATTAAGCCCTAAATCATAAACATTTAGGGCCTAGTGCTGATTTTCCTGTTGAGGTACATGTCTTTTATGTCAAGTTGGTCCTGAACTGGAACTCCAGATGAGAACATACTCAAACTTTGGGAAGGTTTGAGTCTATGCCCTCCCTCACTCTTTCATAACACACACATGGAGGGCAGACTGGGGTCATTCAGCAACTAGTGTGCCTAAATATATATATAAAAAATTAGAATTAAGGATGATTGAATATAGGTAGTTCTGCCAAACTACAGCAGAGCAGTATTCTAAAATAAACACAAAATTGTTTTCGTTTGGTTCATACTATAAAAGAGCATGTGGAGTTTTCAGTGGGATCAGGGAGGGTACGCGCAGCAGGCAGACTAATCTGACTGGAAAACTTGTGCCTGCTTCTGCTCTGAACATTAGATGCTTTTTAGTGTCAGCAAAGCTATTGGGTGGTATGATGTAACGTTTAAATCTGGGACCAAGATGGGTTAGTAGAGCAAAAGTAGATCTGTCAAGATGAAAGTGGCAAAACTGTTTATTCAGGTGATCTCTGAAACATTTGGACTTGCACTGTAAAGTTAGAACTGACAGATGGACTCAGTTGGGGAGGAGGGAGTGAGCATATCTGCTGTTTCAGTGTCAATTACTTCCAGCTTGATGCCATGAGCTTGGTTTCCACACCTATTCCCTATTGGCATCTCCTAGAATTGTGAATGCTCATAGTAGGTGTTGCTTAACAACTGAAAAACAATGCACAGCCAATAGGATAGGACAGACAATACCATCCTTTCTAATTTCTCTTTTCCCATGTTTCAAAGCAAGGTATAACATAGAACCTTTACACACAGAATTTATCTCCTATGTATATTAGTTTCTGGATCCCAGCTTCTCTGCAGGTTGGAAGATCTTCCTGGAGTTTTGATTTGGGCCATGTCTAATTCACAAGGAAACCCACTGTCATATTTGAAATTCTTATTTAGTCTATATTTCTGACAATCCCATGGCTTTATCAACCCAGGAATTACCAACATCTAAGAAGAAGAATGTCTTACACAGTATTCACACCAGAACCCCTGAAGATTTTTGAGAAAATAAGCTGTGCCTATTGCTTGTGGAAAGGCAGGAAATGGGGAATAGAACAGAGTTTGATTTTTTTGTATGCACTGGACAGTACTGTACATTTGTTTGAAGACTTGCTTTGCATAGAGATGTTGGGAAAAGTTCTTGCATATGGTGTATTGGGATAAAAATCTATCAGTGAAACTTATACTGAATCCATCACTGGGCAATGCTTATACTTGGGAGGCCTACGTTTTTGCTGATCGTGGAATTGCCACTGCTGCTGAATTACATTAATATAATGTCTGTGTAGCATTCCACATACTTTACAAACTGTTAGCAAACTATACCATAATATGATAGAAAAGATCATATAAAGGATCACATCAGCTATGACTAAAGTGCATCTGCCTCTGAGATGAAATGTGTCAAATATTTACCAGTTCACAGAAATATTAAAGTACAGCTCAGGCTAGAGAGTGAAGAATGTCTTATCCAAATGAAATTGCAAGGAGAATTAAGGCAAGGAAAAATGTAATTACTGCAGTAGTATTTAGCCGGCATATCTGATTCCATGTGCCTTCTCAAATCTTGCCTTCAGCTACAGCTGAAAATTATATTGCTGTCCTCATTCTTGGTCTTCATCCTATCCCTTCCTAACAATAGACTGGCACTTGATTTTCAAGGCTTGACTCAAACAATGTAATGATTGACTACTTGGTTTTCAGCTCATTTATGAATAAAACGTTTGAGACTTATTTTCTTAAAAATCAAACAGATTCATAATCTGTAATAGGAATTTGTGTAGTAAAACATGTCTTAATTAATTGATAAGAGGACATATTCTGCTCCTCTTAACCATGCTGATGTCAGTGGGACTACTCATAGAGTAAGGTACTGCTTGCTGTGTCTAGGGATTGCAGAATCTGGCCCACGGAGACATATTGTTTTTCTTCCATTAAAAGGAAATACGCTTGTAAACCTTAATGAAATCCCTTCACAGAGCCACATTGCACAATAGCAGAACTAAATTTTGTTTTTATGTCAAACCAGGATGGACATCCAGAAAACAGATTTCCTGAGATCTCTCACTTAGGAACCAATCTAAAGCCTATTGAAATGAATGGAAATAATAACATTGACTTCAGTGGGCTTTAGACTGGAGCTTTAGTGGACAGAGCACTACCTGGGCTCAACGGGTAGTGATCAATGGCTCCATGTCTAGTTGGCAGCCAGTATCAAGTGGAGTAAACCAAGAGTCGGTCCTGGAGCCAGTTTTGTTCAATAACTTCATTAATGATCTGGAGGATGATGTGGATTGCAGCCTTAGCAAGTTTGCAGATGACACTAAACTGGGAGGAGTGGTAGATACACTGGAGGGTAGGGATATGATACAGAGGGACCTAGACAAATTAGAGGATTGAGCCAAAAGAAATCTGATGAGGTTCAACAAGGACAAGTGCAGAGTCCTGCACTTAGGATGGAAGAATCCCATGCACTGCTACAGACTAGGGACCAAGTGGCTAGGCAGCAGTTCTGCAGAAAAGGACTTAGGGGTTACGGTGGATGAGAAGCTGGATATGAGTCAACAATGTGCCCTTGTTGCCAAGAAGGCTAACGGCATTTTGGGCTGTATAAGTAAGACATTGCCAGCAGATCAAGGGACGTGATCATTCCCTTCTATTTGGCATTGGTGAGGGCTCATCTGCAGTACTGTGTCCAGTTTTGGGCCCCACACTACAAGAAGGATGTGGAAAAATTGGAAAGGGGGCTGGAGTACGTGACTTATGAGGAGAGGCTGAGGGAACTGGGCTTATTTAGTCTGCAGAAGAGAAGAATGAGGGGGGATTTGATAGCTGCTTTCAACTACCTGAAAGGGTGTTCCAAAGAGGATGGATCTCGACTGTGGTCAGGGGTATTAGATGACAGAACAAGGAGTAATGGTCTCAAGTTGCAGTGGGGGAGGTTTAGGTTGGATATTAGGAAAAGCTTTTTCTCTAGGAGGGTGGTGAAGCACTAGGAATGGGTCACCTAGGGAGGTGGTAGAATCTCCATCCTCAGAGGTTTTTAAGATCAGGCTTAACAAAGCCCTGGCTGGGATGATTTACTTGTGGATTGGTCCTGCTTTGAGCAGGGGGTTGGACTAGATGACCTCCTGAGGTCCCCTCCAACCCTGTGATTCTATGATATGTCTACACTAAGATAGAGGTTGTGGCTTGGGCTGGCGCTCAGGGCTCTAAAGTCCACCCCTGTCCTCAGGCTTCAAAGCCTGAGCTCCTGTTGGAGCCCAAACATCTACAGCTGTTTTTAGCGTCATAGCCCCAATGGTGTGATCCTGAGCCTGCAGATCCAAGGCTCTGAGACTAGCTGCCCTGGGTTTTAAACCCCAGTGCAGGAATGCTGCAACTAAGGGTGCTGGGGGTGTGGCAGAACCCTCTGGCTTGAAGTATTTTCCATTATACAGTTTTGTTCAATGGCTTTCAGCACCCCTGCTATAAAAATTGTTCCGACACCACTGTCCCAGTGTAGGCATATGGCACAAATATGTCTGTGGTAGGGGTCCCCCTTTAGGCTACATGGGGAGTACATGTATATGAATCCCATTATTTCACACACCCCTCACCTCAGGTGGGTGCTGTGGGGTGTCCGTTTAGCATGCTTATGCTCACCTTCCAGACAGGGCCTCTGTTCTATCTTGTCCCCTCTCCATGTCCCCAATGCTGCCACCAAACAACCCTGGTCAGCAAAAAGGGTTAAACAGAAGAAAGGCAAAGAAAAACCTGTAAGCAGCTCCCTCCCAGATATGGGCCTCTCTGACTTCAGATGGGTCCTGGGAGTATCAATGGCCACTTCAGAGTTCACTGGGCACTAGTGCAAGCCTCAGTTCCTTTCCCGTTTTACTTGGGGGTTTCTGTGAGGGCAGGGTTCAGAACGCTCTCCAGGGCCGGAGGTGCTCAACAGTCTGTTCCCTTCCTAGGGGATGTCTCCAACTGAGTGAGTTTCCCCCCTCTTTTGAACTCCTCTTCCTGTCCTGGCATGATCTGCAGGTACAGTGGGGCTGGACCACTCCAGCCCAGATCAGCTCCTTAACCCGTTCTGTGAGAGTGTGGGGTTTCTATACCCTGCCACAACATACCCATAGACTCTGATCTGTATACCAGTGTAAATGTAGAGTAACTCTGTTTAACTTAATGAAATAAGCTTGGATTTATGGTTGTAAAGTGTGGCCTTAATGTTCATGAGAGTGGGTGTGCCTCATCACAAAGAACTGAGCCTTCATGCCAGTGCAATTGAAAGCAAAGTTTGGTCTGTTATCTTTTGTATATCAGTATGTGCAGAACTGAATACACCAAGGCTCAGAAGTCTTTTCTGTAGCTGCAGGATATTAGCCTGTAAAATAGAATTACTCAATCTATTGTAGGCTTCAACTTAAAAGAAAAGAAGGATTGATTTACTGAACCCTAGAGAAGAACAGGTGTTTGTGTTAAACTACCCTATGCTGTTGCGAAAGAGCCACACTGAAGGAGGCGGGGGAATAGCACAATAGGCTGAGTCTGCACCATTGGTGAACATGCCTTATTTGGGACCATCAACAGAGTTGCCAGGACATTAATCCAGAGCAAATGTTTATGTTTTGACTGAACAAATTATAGGATATTAAATGGCATAATAGTATAGTATCTATCTTGCCTTGCCTTTCCTGTCCCAACAAAGCAGTTGGAATGGTTAAGCTTTACCCTTACAAAGGAAGAAATGCATGCCAGTTTTCTCCAGTTATATTTTTCACACTGAAGCAAGGACTTTGACTTATTTCAAGGATGATCCCATATGGGTTCGCCTATTGGCACTGGAAATTTGGAAAACCTAGGTGTCTTCTTGGCATTGACTAGGCTATAAAGATACCTGAGTATTCTAAAAACCCAGCTTGCCCGTCATATAAAATTTAGGTGACTACTTTTCAACTGTTGTAGCAAGCATTATAAACCATTCTTCCTATTACCAGTCCAGGTCATTTCTGTCATTAGAGGAAACAAGAACACATTCTGTTCTGCCCAGTATTGCTTGGAAAGTTCATCCCCTGTACAAAGTGTGAAATGTATTTCAGCTTGAATGGGGAGAATCTGATTGGATCTTGTGGAGGCATGCAGCGCCAGGATGAGGCTTACAAGAACCTTTTTGCAAGCTGCATGAGGGCCAATCAAAGTAGCAGTCCCAGTAAGCAATGACTGCTTCGCCTTTACATAAGAACGGCCATACTGGGTCAGACCAAAGGTCCATCCAGCCCAGTATTCTATCTACCAACAGTGGCCAATGCCAGGTACCCCAGAGGGACTGAACCTAACAATGATCACTCACCTGCCATCCATCTCCACCCTCTGACAAACATAGGATAGGGACACCACTTCTTACCCATCCTGGCTAATAGCCATTAATGGACTTAACTTCCATGAATTTATCTAGTTCTCTTTTAAACCCTGTTATAGTTCCAGCCTTCACAACCTCCTCAGGCAAGGAGTTCCACAGGTTGACTGTACGCTGTGTGAAGAACTTCCTTTTGTTTTAAACCTGCTGCCCATTAATTTCATTTGGTGGCCCCTAGTTCTTATATTATGGGAACAAGTAAATAACTTTTCCTTATTCACTTTCTCCACACCACTCATGATTTTATAGACCTCTATCATACCCTCCCTTAGTCTCCTCTTTTCCAAGCTGAAAAGTCCTAGCCTCTTTAATCACTCCTCATATGGGACCCGTTCCAAATCCCTAATCATTTTAGTTGCCATTCTCTGAACCTTTTCTAATGCCAGTATATGTTTTTTGAGATAAGGGGACCACATCTGTACACAGTATTCAAGATGTGGGCATACCATGGATTTATATAAGGGCAATAAGATATTTTCCGTCTTATTCTCTATCCCTTTTTAATGATTCCTAACATCCCGTTTGCTTTTTTGACTGCCGCTGCACACTGTGTGATGTCTTCAGAGAACTATCCACGATGACTTCAAGATCTCTTTCCTGATTAGTTGTGGCTAAATTAGCCCCCATCATATTGTATATATACTTGGCGTTATTTTTTCCAATGTGCATTACTTTACATTTATCCACATTAAATTTCATTTGCCATTTTGTTGCCCAATCACTTAGTTTTGTGAGATCTTTTTGAAGTTCTTCACAGTCTGCTTTGGTCTTAACTATCTTGAGCAGTTTAGTGTCATCTGGAAACTTTCCCACCACACTGTCACTGCCTTTGTACTCTCTAGGGAGCAAATCACTTGGAAATGGGCAAAGAGACGACAGAACTAACCTTTAATGTCAGGGAGCAACCTGTGACATTCTGATTGATGCCACGTAGCTTGCACATGCCATGTACACTGAGCAGCCACAGGAGAGATTGCCTCCTGAGAAACCATCTCTCCAAGTGCTTCCCCCAAGGACAGCTCCCCACTGCCCCCTACACAAGGCTCTGTGCAAATTGCACAATCCTGCTTGCAGGATTTAACTACAGTTGGTATTTCTAAGCTTCCTGCTGGAGGCAGCCATCTGCTGAAAAGTGTGCCCATTGTGAGGCCGACAACATAAAAGACCAGCATAAATGACTGTGAAACCAGTTTACTTCCTGCTTTGCTTTTTTACCAATCAGCAGAAGAATATTTAATATTTAAATATGAAACACTTTGTTTAATCATTCAGTATTAGAGACTGATATTAGCTTCAAACACATCCAGAGTTTGCAATGCTCTACAGATCTTCTCAACCATGTAAACATTCAGTTATTGCACTAAGCAAAATGGGGGAAGCTCCCTTAAAGAAGCATTTGCCAGCACATACATGTAAATTTGATACAAAACACAACTTTGCATACTGACCTCCAAGTCATACACATTTCAATATTTATGTTTGTATTTGCCTAGAAAGACATCGTATGCTTTCCCCTCTGTAGAATATTCAGCTGAATGATTAGCACAGGATTTTTTGTTCCCTATGCTGAGCTTTTCAGCAGGGCCTGTCTTCATGCTTCAGCACCTACATTTGAATCAGATAATTGGGGGGGAAAGGACAGGGAGAGTAGATATCCCCTGATAGATGTCATTGAAAATACCTGCCATTTTGCACAATCTAGTAAACTCCAAAGATCAGACATATAACGCAGACACTTCTGAAGAGTATCTAAATCTTTATTATTAATTTCCATGTTGTTATTCCATAACCGTTCCCCCTCCCACACAAACACAAAATGGCAACAAAGAAAAACAAACCAAAAAAATCAGACACCCTGCTCAGTACTGGCCAGATTCTGATACCCTTATTCATGGTGAACAACAGCACAAGTAATCTCTATGGAAGTGAATAGGCCAAATTGCGAACAGTTGCTCAGAACTGTTCTGCTGTGTGTAAGAGCTCCACCACAGAGCCCAGTAGGACCACTCATGCAGTAAGTTGCTACTGAACATAAACAAAGTTAGCCAATCCACTAACAGAGTATTATGTAACATAAGTGTATCACAGGCAAAAGACGTCTGATCCAGGTGCGGATACATAGAGCGAGGTTGTGCCTCACCTTCTGCATGGCTGCAGTTTTGTGGGAGTGCACAAAGAACCAATCTATCTTTGGTTCTTAAATGGCCCTCATCAGAAAATTCTTTTCTGGGTATCTGGCTGGTGAGTCTTGCCCATATGCTCAGGGTTTAGCTGATCGCCATATTTGGGGTTGGGAAGGAATTTTCCTCCAGGGCAGATTTGGAAGAGGTCCTGGAGGTTTTTCATCTTCCTCTGTAGCATGGGGCATGGGTCACTTGCTGGAGGATTCTCTGCTCCTTGAAGTCTTTAAACCACGATTTGAGGACTTCAGTAGCTCAGACATAGGTGAGAGGTTTATCGCAGGAGTGGGTGGGTGAGATTCTGTGGCCTGCATTGTGCAGGAGGTCGGACTAGATGATCATAATGGTCCCTTCTGACCTTAGTATCTATGAATCAGCATCATATCTGAACACTCAGAGTCTCCCCACAGCCCTGTGAGATAAGGGAGTAGTATTATCCCGTTCTACAGATGGGAAACGAAGGCACAGAGAGATTAGGACCCAGATCCTCAAAGGTATTTTGGCACCTAAATCCCATTATTTTTAATTGAAATCAATGGGAATTAGGTGCCTAAATACCTTTGAGGATCTGGGCTGAACGGAAATCTGTGGCAGATCAAGGAATTAGTCCCAGGCTACCTCCCTAATCACTGGACGAACCTTACCTTTCCTTGAATAGCCTGTATAAGGGCCAGGCAAAACTGGAATGCAGGGTCTGTTTCTTCCGTACTCTCCTGGGGAGCATAGTGCCCCAAAGGAGAACAGAGAGATGGAGTGACAGTGTTCCTGTTCCTTGCTCTGCGCCGTACCAGTCCACAGAGCTGGCCTGACGCCCATGGAGAAGTATGCTACATCCCTTAGGAGAACGTAGCAATAGGCATACTCCACCTGCTCAATGAAACCCTGAGAAGAGCTCACCTCACTGTGTCAGATTGCCTTCAGGTGCTCCCTCTGTGGTGATGCACATCTGAGCCATACCCATCAGAGGGCTTTGTCTTAAAGATGCAACTGAGCTCTTTGTGAAAAAAGCCCATTATTTGTCTTTGGTATTATTTGTTCCAAGATTTGAAGAGGAAGCACGATGACCGCTTGAGCGTGAGATGAAATGAGTGTGTCTAGCACTCAGTATAGGAGGCTTCATTTATCGATCACATTTTCTGTAAATATTAGGCTCTCGTCTCCCGGCCCTGCAGTGGTACCTGAATAACACAGTGCTTGAAATACACAGTGCAGTGTGAAAAAGTCAGGTGTTTTAGAACATACCACAGCATTAAAAGTGCTTCTAGCTCACCAGGCCCAAGTTAACTTGGCTGGTGTCAATTATTTGCTCTCACCTATGGTTCCCCAGACGGCCTAGATTCCTCTCTTCCCAAAGCCAGGCAGCAGATGATTGTTTCATTGTAGAAGGTGGATGCAACAGAAAGAACTTTAACCTGTATGTTTCACTCAGCATTTAATTTTGGTCAGGGTCCATTGACTCTGGTAAGAAGAAGACAAATGCATTTAGCAATGACAAATGAGTATTTGGCAGCAGTTTTTGGTAGGACTTGCTTCTGGCACGTTTGCAACGAACTACAAGTGACTCAAGTCACGTCTACCGTTGTTACATACTGTTCTGCTGCAAGCAACAAGAAATATATTATTTATAGCATCACAGTTAAAAGTATATTTTGCTTGGATTGTTGAAATCAGAGAGAGAGAGAGAGAGAGGGGTTTGTATATATATGTGTGAAGTGGAGGGGGCATTAAATTTCAGAGATATACAGAGCCATGAAAAAAGTCAATGCGGTAAAGAGATTTTAATGTTGCCTAGACAGGAAAATGAACTCCATTAGATTATCAGTTTGAACACTATGTAGCACAGATGGTGGTAGTTCATGGGCAAGATCCTCCATTAGTGTAAATCAGCACAGTTTGGTTGAAGTCACAAGAACCACTTTGATTTACATCTGATGGGGATCTGCCCCCATATTCTTAAGAACAAAAGAATTTGGTGTTTTTAACTGCTGATATTTGTTTTTCTCTAATACTGAAAAGAACAATTAAAAACAATAGACCCGATGGGGTGTTGTTGTTGTTGTTTTTAATTATATTTTGGGTTTTTTTGCAAAGAGTAAGAGATTGTAGGAAAAATGCAGAATGCCTGGAGGATCCTCCTTTGACGGGTTGTGTCACAGAGATCCTTGGGACTGTCAACTGGTTTGCTGAGACTACCTCTGAGCCCATTTTCCCTGCCAGTACTCCAGCACCCTGCCTTGTTGAGCCAGAGATGCCAGTCTGCACCAACACAGACCCAGGGTCTGAACCACGTGCCCCAAAGCTGCAGACTTAACTGAAAACAGCTTAAGAAGTGCTCCTGTCTCCAACGCCCACATACCCAGTTCCCAATGGGATCCAAACCCCAAATAAATCCACTTTAGTCTGTATAAAGCTTATACAAGGTAAACTAATGAATTGTCCGTCCTCTATAACGCTGATAGAGAGATATGCACAGATGTTTGCTCCCCCAGGAATTAATACTTGCTCTGGGTTAATTAAGAAGTAAAAAGTGATTTTATTAAATATAAAAAGTAGGTTTAAGTGGTTCCAAGTAATAACAGACAGAGCAAAGTAAATTACCAAGCAAAATAAAACAAAAACATGCAAATCTAAGCCTAATACATTAAGAAATTGATTAAAATAACTCCTCGCTCAACATTGTAGTTATGTTCCTGAAAAATGCGATTTTAAAGAAAAAGATGTTAAACGAATCCAATTTCCTCAAAAGAATTAATGTAAATGGGGGGAGGGGGGAGTTAGGTTCCAGGGAAATTTTTCACCCCTACTCCTGCCCCCCACTTACCCCTTCTCCATATAAAGCAGGAGGGAGAGAGCTTGCTGGCCCCTACTCCTGGTCTTTTTAAAGGCAATGTACTTAGAGTGGAGTCAACGTACTTAAAGGTGCAATGCACATTTCTCTCTCTCACACACACAGGGTATGTGTCTCTGTCTGCCATGCTGTCTCCCCTCCCTCCATTCGTGCTGCCTTGTAGAGTGTGAGGCTACATTAACAACAATGTTTTAACCTCGAGGACTCAGCCGAATGCTACTACATCGAGTTCAGAGCAGACATTTTTACAATTATAAAGCATATCTTAAATATTACCTTACAGCATGGGATACAGACTTTACAAGTAAGATTAATGCATGCAGCAACTTATAAGCATTTTATAGTGCTTAGACTCTAAACACATCCTTACAACTTCAGCACCCATCTTGAACAATATAACATACAGGTGAGCTCGTCTGCTTTTCAACTATGAATTTGTCAGTGCTCAGCTCATGCCTACAGCCTTGGCAAGAGCTGGCATCTCGTTTACCAGTGTCAAATTGACCTTGCTCTTCTTTTTGAAATATTTTCCTCCCTTGGTTTCCGTGACACTCTGCTCTCCTGATTCTCCTCCAACCTCTCTAATTGGTCCTCAAGAACACCTTTCTTAGGATCCTCCTCGTTCCCCCTCCAACTTTCTGTGGGAATTCCGAAGGGCTCTTATAAAGGTTCCTTCCCCACTCTGAACTCTAGGGTACAGATGTGAGGACCTGCATGAAAGACCCCCTAAACTTATTCTTACCAGATTAGGTAAAAAACTTCCCCAAGGTACAAACTTTGCCTTGTCCTTGAACAGTATGCTGCCACCACCAAGCATTTTAAACAAAGAACAGCAAAAGAGCCCACTTGGAGATGTCTTCCCCCCAAAAATATCCTCCCAAGCCCTACACCCCCTTTCCTGGGGAAGGCTTGATAATTATCCTCACCAGTTGGTACAGGTGAACACAGACCCAAACCCTTGGATCTTAAGAACAATGAAAAATCAATCAGGTTCTTAAAAGAAGAATTTTAATGAAAGAAAAGGTAAAAATCACCTCTGTAAAATCAGGATGATAAATACTTTACAGGGTAATCAGATTCAGAACATAGAGAATCCCTCTAGGCAAAACCTTAAGTTACAAAAAGACACAAAAACAGGAATACACATTCCCTCCATCACAGCTTATTTTACAAGCCATTAAATAAAAGAAAATCTAACGCATTTTCTAGCTAGATTACTTACTAACTTTACAGGAATTGTAAGGCTGCATTCCTGATCTGTTCCCAGCAAAAGCATCACACAGACAAACCAAACCCTTTGTTCCCCCCCTCCAGCTTTGAAAGAATCTTGTCCCCTCATTGGCCATTTTGGGTCAGGTGCCAGTGGGGTTACCTTAGCTTCTTAACCCTTTAAAGGTGAAAGGATTTTGCCTCTGGCCAGGAGGGATTTTATACCACTGTATAAAGAAAGGTGGTTACCCTTCCCTTTATATTTATGACACACACCCCCAAATCACAGATAGGGTGAAACACTGCCTGTGATTTCTTCCTGGAGCTCTCGGAGAAAACAGACTTAATAAGACACATGCATCTCTACATATACTACTAACTGTATAAAGACTAACAATATTTTCCACATCTTAAGGATGATTTGGACCTGTTGATTTTGGGAAACTTTCACGGGAGAGTGCATCAGCCACTTTGTTAGAAGCTGCTGAAATGTGTTGTATGTCGAAATCAAAATCTTGGGGAGCTAAACTCCACCAAATAAGTTTTTTGTTATTTCCCTTGGTGGTATGAAGCCACTGTAGCGCAGCATGGTTGGTTTGCAGGTGTAAATGCCATCCCCAAACGTATGGGCATAGCTTTTCCAGAGTGTAGACAATGGCGTAACATTCCTTTTCACTGATTGACCAGTGGCTTTCCCTCTCAGACAGCTTCTTGCTAAGAAACACAACAGGACGGAACTCTTGATTCGGTCCTTTCTGCATTAAGACTGCTCCCAAACCAAGCTCGGATGCATTTGTGGTTACTAGGAATGGTTTGTCAAAGGCTGGGGCCCTTAGCACAGGCTCAGACATGAGTGTTGCTTTAAGCTAGTTAAAGGCCTTCTGACACTCTTTAGTCCACTGAACTGCATTTGGCTGTTTCTTTTTGGTTAGGTCTGTCAGTGGGGCGGCAATTTGGCTGTATTGCAGTACAAAACGTCTGTAATATCCGGCCAAGCCTAAGAAGGATTGGACCTGTTTCTTTGATTTTGGGACAGGCCACTTTTGGATAGCATCCACTTTGGCCTGTAGGGGGTTGATAGTTCCTTGACCCACCTGGTGTCCAAGGTCAGTCACCCTGTTGAGGCCTATTTAACACTTCTTAGCCTTAACAGTTAGTCCTGCCTCCCTTATGTGCTCGAAGACTTTTTGTAGATGTTCCAGGTGTTCTGCCAAGGAATCCAAAAATATGGCCACATCATCAACGTAGGTGACTGCATATTCTCCCAATCCTGCTAGGAGACCATCTACAAGTTTTTGGAAGGTGGCAGGTACATTCCACAGCCCGAAAGGGAGCACATTAAATTCATACAGCCCAACATGTGTGATGAAGGCTGATCTTTCCTTGGAGGATTCATCTAGCAGTACCTGCCAGTACCCCTTGGTTAAGTCCAAGGTAGAGATGAACTGGGCCCATCCCAGTTTCTACAATAGTTCATCTGTGCGAGGCATTGGATAGTTGTCTGGGCGAGTTACAGCATTTAGCTTACGGTAGTCCATGCAAAAATGTATCTCCCCATTTGGTTTGGGAACTAGAATCACTGGAGATGCCCATCCACTGCTAGAGGGGTGGATCTGTAGCATATCCTGGATCTCCCGTTCTATAGCAGTTTTAGCTTGAGGAGACACCTGGTAAGGTTGGCTCTAATTGGGTGAGCATTACCTGTGTTAATGGAGTGGTATGCCCGTTCAGTCAGTCCTGGTGTGGCTGAGAACGTCAGCACGTAGCTAGTGCACAGCTCCTTGACCTGCTGTCGCTGCATATGTCCAAGGGTCATGGGAGAGGTTCACCTCTTCCATGCCACCATCACTTTTCCCTTCGTAATAGACACCTTCAGGAAACTTGGCGTCATCTTCTCTCTGGGCTGTAAACTGACAAACCTTTAATTCTCTGGAATAAAAGGGCTTTAGAGAATTAATATGGTATACCTTAGGCTTTTGGTTGGAGGTGGGGAATGCTATGAGATAATTAACAGCTCCCAGGAGTTCTTGGACCGTGAATGGCCCTTCCAAAACCCACGAGACATATGTATTTTACACAAAACGAAAGGAATAATGTCTACATGTTACTTTGGCTGAATGAATGGAGACATTTAAAAGCTTATTCATGTCAAGAGTGATTTTTTGGTATCACCGCCATGACAATGAACATAGGTAACTATAACTACCAATGCGATAGTGTTCTTTTTCACTCTTGATCTAAAACTGCACAATAATACTAATTGATTTCTGAACAGTTGCAAACCAAGCAAGGAAGTCTAATCTGCTAATGGAAATTCTGAGTACCTTTCCCAGACCTGAGAAGAGCTCTGTGTAAGCTCAAAAGCATGTCTCTTTTGCCAATAGAAGTTGATCCAATAAAAATTATTACCTCACCCAACTTGTCAAATGGAAATTCTCCAATTTTATTATCACTTATATTACATTAGCTTCTAGAGGTTCCAAACAAGATAAGTAAGTGCTTCTCAGCATCAAACTTGGGCCAAGAAGCATGCTAGCGTTACAGGACTAACATGCTTCTTGTACTAAGCAGCATGGGATGATGATGTGTCTGCCAGAAATTGTGGATCAACTATTATTCTTTTTATACTGAATGAACAAAATTAACAGAATCTATACTTTGTGTTATAATTTTGATATAGAAATACTTTTCACCTGTTGTAAATAAAAATGATGCAGAGCTTGACTGAAATTCCAGTAAAGTCAATGGAGAAACTCACATTGACCTCAATGAACTTTTTATCTGGCTCTAAATGACTGAAAAATTTACATCATATCTGAATATCTTAGTGATTATGGCTTCAGTTCAGCAAAGCACTTAAGGATGTGATTAAATCCCTTTTACTTCAATGTGACTTAGGCATGTATTTAAGTGGTTTGCTGAATCAGGGCCTACAGGAGGGAACAGTCAGTATTCAGTGTGCTTCAAAACATACATAGTCATGGCTTGGATTATATTCTCCTGTTTGGAATATAGTGAACAATTATATACAATATATGATGCAAGTGGGATTGTGTACATGAATGTCATCCATTATTCAAAGAAAGAGGACATTTACTGTATAAAATTTGGGTTGTGATCCTTTTATAAAATATTCAAGCCTCTCAATAACCCTATAAGCCCCGATTTAGGACAGTCTTAAGCATGTGCTTACATTTAAGCATGTGCTATGGGACTTGTACTTAAAGTCAACCTCATGCTTAAGTGCCATCCTGCATAGGAATGCTTTCACAAATTGTGGTCTAAGCTTTGATGCCCATTTTATCAGGTAAACAGACACAGAAAACATTAAGTTAAGATCATTTGATTAATCAGTGAAAGAATCAGGAATACAACTCGAATTGTATTGTCCTACCCTGTTCTTACCACTTCCTTCTTATAAGTCTATGATTATAATTGTTTAATAAAGGACTCGTGATAAACATAAGCTCCACATGACCGTTTACAAGTAAAATCAACCAATAGAATATTTAATTTGGTTTCACTTAGACCATCAGCATTTAGGGGCAGGGACTTGTATAGTGGCAACCTGATGACTGGGGCCCACAGATGCTACTGCAATACAAATAATACTAATCCATTAATCTACATGTCAAACATGCAATATAAAAGTCATATCCAGGATTATGAAGCTCAATTCAAATAATTCCAGTTATTGCACTTCTCATTACTAGTATTTTACTTCCAGTCTCGGCAACACCAACAATGTGCCAGGCACCTTCCAGAGAAGAAGGCACAATCCCTGCCTTGATGAGCTCCTAGTCTAAAGACAAAAACAGACATAGGGTAGGGTGATGGGATATGCCACGTATTTTGGACTAACTTTCATATTAATTCATTTAAATAGATTCCATAGTAGCTTATGTCTATGACCCTGATTCAGCAATGTTGAGCATGTGCTTAACTTTAAGCAAACGTTTGAGTCTCATTGGCTGAAGATCAGCATGCAAGCATGTATTTTGCAGAACAGAAATGGTCTTAAGCACATGACTAAAGTTAAGCATACGCTTAAGTGCCTTGCTGAAAAAGGGCCTATGAAGCCAATTAACAAAAAATGCTTAATCAGTTGTACATTCACAATGGGTAAGTAGGATGCTTCCTTCCAAAGATCACATCCTTGCAACCATCCAGGACCCATGATTAGGCTCCCTCAAGACTCAGACTCTAATCAAAAGGATACAATTCTTTGGGAAGTTAAGGCACCAGGTCAGAGCAAGTAGTTTAACATAAATCACTATTAGACTCATATTCATTCCACATTGTATTCATTCCTCTGACGATCAAACATTTCCTATGTCTTGTGAGCATGAAGGCCCCACTATCTGCTTATTGTGTGATGATTAACAGGAAGAATTAGTTACTATCACACTTCTAAAATTCAGATATTAAACATATTTTCCCTTGCACACACTTCTTAATTTTGTTTCTCTTCTATTATTTCTTAATTAAACCTGTGAGCCAAATCACTGAAGTGGAGTCTTACACCAGGGCTGAATTTGGCTCTGTCACTGTGCAGTATAGCTCTGGAAACAATTTTTGATCTGTTATCCATGAAAGCTGAAGTACAAAAAGAAGATCCTCTTGTCCCAGATATGCATGTGTATGACTCCCACTAAGTTGGATAGACCACAGGAAGTGCAGCAACTTCTGCCAGAAATATGATGATACTTGGAAGATGGGTCAGGAGGAAAGGATGTTACTCAGGAAATTATTATTTTATGGTTTACAGAACTGACCCTGATAATGAGACCAGTCCAAATTTACTGTAACAGAATTTTACGGATTTTGTACTGCCTGAAACTGTTACTGTAGGCAACTGGAATAGAAGTATTTATTTTGGTTTGTTTTAACTTTATTTATTTTTCATTAAAAGCTTATTGATGTCATTAGAAGTGCGTCTGTTACTCAGATTTATTTGTCTACAGTTTCTTGTCTCCCCACTAATCCCTTTCTTAAACAAAAAGTTTATGTTCATTTTCCTCTAGTACCTCCGCTGACTCCTCAAGAAGCTATTAAAACATCTCCATTACGGAACCAACAATCCCTTCTGTCATCACCCTGGGGTTTTAGGCTGCGTAACCCATATGGCCCTGCAGTTTGGTCTGTCTGGAGAAATTTTGCAGGAGAGTGAGTTTGTGTGTGTAGTTTTTGGAAAAGGAGGGGGGGGGGTTTGAGAAAATCTGGATTTGTGCTGGAAATGGCCCACCTTGATTATCATACACATTATAAAGAGAGTGGTCACTTTGGATGGACTATTACCAGCAGGAGAGTGGGGTGGGAGGAGGTATTGTTTCATGGTCTCTGTGTATATAATGTCTTCTGCAGTTTCCACAGTATGCAGCCGATGAAGTGAGCTGTAGCTCACAAAAGCTTATGCTCAAATAAATTGGTTAGTCTCTAAGGTGCCACAAGTACTCCTTTTCTAACTTGCCCCAGTATCCCACTCTTGTCCCACTCACAGATCCTGCATAAGGACAATGGGGGATCCAGAATTTTAGCCTCTGTGTTCAGGGCAGCACAGTGGCTAATCCCGAGGTGCTATTCATGGGAGCATTTAATCTCAACAGAGGTGGAAAAAAAGTAAGGAGTAGGCAGAATCATAACTCTGTCCCTACCTGCCATGTGCTGGCAAGTGTCCCCTTAAAGAGGTGTCACAAAGTACTTCCCTCCACCCTGCACAACCAGGGAGTTATGAGGCAGAATGCCCCCAGATGCTACCCCTTAAACAAGGCAGCTTCATGTGCAGGGCTCTGGCTTAAATCCACTGTTTGGCCTAGCCACCTGTCTGAAGCCCTGAGTCGAAACACAACTGAATTTAGGCACATTACAAATAGGAACCTGGGTCCAAATTTGTTAGCACTACTTGTATCTTTGCATTTAATGCTAAGTAAAAATGGAATCAGAGATTTCAAGCTAATGAAGAACACTACTTATAGAAAGTCATGAATTATATAAAGTCAAGATATATTTGAAACAGTAAAGATATTTTTAAAAAAACCCATCTGTCATGCTATCTAGGCAATATGTCAGATGATAATATAGTCAGTCTCAATCTTTAAGGCATGAGCAAGAATATCTATAGGACGTAATTTGTAAGCAAGCAAAAGCCCCACCCAGCCCATGTCAGATCTATGAGACCAATAAAGTTCTCATTTTCAACGGAATAGTTATTTAGATCAGACAGCTCTAGTCTAAGGGACAGATCCTCAACTGGTGTCAATTGTTTTAGCTCCACCTACTCTCGAGCCACTCAGCCACCACGAGCAGTTTTAAAATCGAATGGAGCTATGATAGCCTACACCAGCTGAGGATCTGTCCCTCTGGATGTTCAAAGAAGACTTTGAATATTAGAAAGATATTCAAGCATTTGTTACAAAGGAGTTACATAACAGGCAATTCTCCTTGCATTGTCTTAACCTGCACTCTGCCCATTAATTCAAGTTTTAAGTAACGGCCTGTTTACTGCAGAGACCAATGTAAATTATTATCTACAAGTATGCATTCATTGCAAACTGTGGGCATACAGCATTATGTTTAATGCTCAACTATACATAAGATCCATGATTAAATGATGACACCAAACCACTCTGCCACCAAGAGCAGTTTTTAAAATACATTAGACTTGAGTAAACATCTTTTCATATCTTGACAATTGTACAAAGTGTTAAGCTCAAAGAACAGTCCACCACCAACAATCGGGGTAGAAAGGAAAAGTATTGGCATATGTCTGGTGATGTAGAAGATATAGTGCCCTACTATTTTTCATACAGAATTAGGGTGACTAGATGTCCCATTTTTAAAGGGACAGTCCCATCTTTAAGCCCTCCTGCAAGTGGCCCAACTTTTTCTTAAAAGCAGGCAAATTGTCCTCTATTTTCAGTCTACCCCCAACCCCCATCAGTACTGGTGGTTCCGGCTGGTGGCCAGATCCCTGCTCACCAGATGCCTATCCACCAGTGGTGAGTTGGGGGTCCAGTGGCTGACAATGGGGGTGGGTGTGCAAGGCTGGTGGCGGGACAAAGCTGCAGCACGCAGAGCCAGGCCACTCCTGCTGCTGGTCCATCTGCACAGCCCCCAACTGCATGCCAGCTCTCGGCCAGTAGGGCCCCATCCCCGTCCTGTTTCTGGCTGGCACTGGCTGCATGGCGCGAGCAGCAGTCACTGGTGTGTGCGGGCAGGCGCCAGTCGGCAGGTGGTTAAGTGTCGCCTCTGCTGCCCACCCATCTGTCGTTTACATGCTCCCTCTCTCACTGTCCTCTCCCTGCTTTGCCCCTTCACCCCCCGCTCAGCATTGCTGCTCCTCCATATCCCGCCCCCCCACACACAGCAGAGTGCATCCTGTTCCCAGTGCTGTGCAAAGAACCAGCCCCGCTCGGAGCTCTCAACTGTCTCTCAGCTAAGCTCTGGAGTGGCATGGCGGGGGGGAGGGAGGGAGAGATTTCTAGCCTGTTCAAGCCCCGACCCTGCAGGCTGCACAGCATCCTCCCGGGCAGGGGCTTAGCATTCTCTTCACCCTCCCAGGTCCTACCCCCAGGGAGCGCAGGGCTGTCCTGTCCCCTAGGCACCCTCCCTTGATGAGTCACCTCTCTGGCTGAGTTGTCTGAAGCCCCTGCAGTCAGGTTCCCTGGGCCCTGGTGCACAATGCATCCTTAAGGCTTAACCTCTTCCTGCCCGCGCTGTAGCAGGGGGACCGGAGGCAGCTGGGTTATGTCGGTGGCCAGCAGCAGCCTGGAAGTGTTAGGTGCCTTTTGACTCTGTGCAGGCAGGAAGGGACAAGCTGCTTTCAGCCACACAGGAAGGTGGGGGATGGGAGGGGAGAGATGAGCTCTGCAAAGACACAGGCCAGGTCATCCCTTCCCCACCTCCTCCTGCCATGTGGCTGGAAGCAGCTCCTGTACCTTCCTTCCTGCCCAGTGCCAAAAGGCTGCTGCTTGCCACAGTGCCGAAAGGCAGCTGCTTGCTGGTGTGAACCCTGGCAGAAATCTGGGGGGAGGGAGGGCATGTGACCCTGCCTGCCACCCCATGTGTTGCCTCGGGAAGACGCGGCACCAGGTATGAGGAGATGCGGGTATGTGAGAGAGGTGTATGGGATTGTGTGTGTCACTCCTCCCCGTATGAACCCTAAAGCCTTAAAGATAAGAAGGTAAATAAAAAGCATCCAACTATACAGTATTTCTTTTTAACAGGGGCTCAGTCAACTTGATGTTAATTTGAATATTTGTACTGCATATTTCTGATTGATTGCCATTGAACTCAATTGAATATGAATAATTTTATCAGGTGGCCCATATTCAGCATAGGGAAATATGGTCACCCTCTACTGTCCTGCAATTTACATAGGCTTTAGAAAACCAACAACAACATCTTTACTAGTGAGACAAGGTGGGTGAGGTAATTATCTCTTACTGGACCAACTTCTGTTGGTGAGAGACAAGCTTTGAAGCTACACAGAGCTCTTCTGAAGCTCAAAACCTTGTCTCTTTCATCAACAGAAGTTTGACCAATAAAAGATATTACCTCACCCATCTTGTCTTTATTTAATATCCTTGGACCACACACAACAACACTACAAACAAAATCTTTACTGGCAGATAGGAGATGAAGTATATAGGATCTGGGAAGAATGGAGAAAAAGCATGCTAGCATATGCTTTCGAGAAGATGGGAACTTCAGAGAATCCAGAGCCACATATGAAAGGAAGGAGGAGAACTTTTAGAACAAAATACCTCATATGGAATGAAGCCTTGAATAATGATGCTGAGTAAAGAAAGAACACCTTAGAGCATGTGCTTTTTTAAAATGGGCTCTAAGTCTTGAATCTGATGACATCCAGATAAACACGATTGTGTATATGGAGGTGGGTAAGAAAGAAGGTGCTTTGAGTGTAATGCAAAAAGGAAGACATTCTGAAAATCATCAGCTTACTGATAATTTATTAAGGCTGTCTAAGGCTTAATTATTAAGGCTTTGAATATGATGCACTATGTTTATGAAATTACTGTCATCCTGAATTGCTTAGTTTGCTATGGACAAGAGAAGCTCGCATCCTGTGCCTCCAGAATTGTGAGCACAAATAATTTCATGTGCAAAACTACACCTGCAATTACTGGCATTTGGATTCTAAGCACTGATTTGCAGGAACAGTCAAGCGATCTCAAACCTGTGCAAAATTGCTCCACATAGTAATTTGTACTTGAAATTCTAGAGATGAAAAAAAAAAAGACCCGATGAAGGTGCGGGTGAATATTTGATCCTAAATGTACAGTGATCACATCCCTGAGCATAAAATGCAGACACCTCCAGCTCACAGGGAGTGTCCAAGACATCAAGATTAAGACCAGGACCCTGGCAAAATCAAGCATCATGTTCTGTTTGTGGACAGAAAGGAGACCAACATCTGATGAATTGTTTGCCATGAATATATGATCAGCTTTAATACCAAGAACTTACATGTGCAAGTACTGAGGAAAAATTACTGCAGGCTGTCAGTGCTTTAAAGTCATTATACATGTTATCGAGTACATTAGCTCTAGTGTATGCATCCACTAATATGAATGAGACATAAGGAAAAGCACCAAGAGGAGCGTCTGTAGCTCTTCTTGTTTTTCTTATCCAATAATTCATGACTAAAACTGTATAATTAACCTCTAGGGAGAACATGTGTCACATGGTATTTCTAATAAATTCTAGACAAAAGTAGCAGTGACACATGTTGTTTTCCTTTCCAATGAATTTCTACACTATCAAGCTGGTTCACATCCACATCCATTTGTAAACCGTCAAGCACTAACTCCCACGCTGTCAAAAAAAATCACTTTAATGCCTTTTGATAACATAGAAATCAATAGGGATCAGTACATATAAAAGACACCCACTGTTTGTTTATGTAAACATTATTTTGGAGAATGACTAAAAGGGTTACAAATTATATGACTGTAATACACAGGGTAGCCGCACAATACCCTTGTAACCCAAATATCTCCCCAGACCGAAGTGTGTCAATGAGGTTCTTT
This sequence comes from Lepidochelys olivacea, assembly GCF_965140295.1. Classification (NCBI taxonomy): domain Eukaryota; kingdom Metazoa; phylum Chordata; order Testudines; family Cheloniidae; genus Lepidochelys; species Lepidochelys olivacea. Next base: position 170,864,594 of record NC_140412.1, on the reverse strand, counting down.
ATATATAGCTGCAATCTGGTTCCAGAAAGAATAATTGGCCATTTAGATCAGTTTAATCATTGTATGTGGCTATGATCTTCTTTAGAACCACAGTATATTCCACATAAAGAAAAGGAGTACTAGTGGCACCTTAGAGACTAACCAATTTGTCTAGTTAGACCAACTAACTAACCAACGAATACAGACTAACACAGCTGCTATTCTGAAATATTTGATTCACAGATTGATCATGGGTGTGGACTTGCAGCAGGGAGAATGTGTTTTCATGCATCCTTTTACATGTGACTTCCCCATTTCACTGAAAATCACTGTTTGCTGGTCTTAAACCAAGTTGAAAGGACTTTGGATCAAGGGTATGTGTCTGCTAGTGACCTGAGCAATAGTGTCCACAATTTGATTCCCAAAGTCCAGGATTAATAAGCACTTTCTCACATACGTAAATGGGAATCCAATCCGCGGTCACTTCTTGAGCACTATGCTGGATATAATGGGTTAAAAGGTCTAAAGAAAAGAGGATCTTTGCACATGCTATGGAGAAACCAAATACTTCTTTACATAATATAGAAGCAATACATTATAAAAAATCGGACTCAATCCTGGATCAATCATCTGCTTTATGTTTCCCTCCCCCACATTTTTTGTTCCAGTGATCTATAAAACATTTAATTGGCCGGGAGCTTACAATGTCATTAATCACATTCTAATATCATTTCAAAAATGTATGCTAATGTTTCTTTGAGAGGGAGCTTTCTCACAAGAACAGTGGCCTGGGAGTTCAACCTCTGGTGTCTAAAAGTAGAGATATGAAGCCAAATTCTGCTCTCAGTTACACCGTGTATAGCTGGAATAAGCATAGCGAATATGGGGCAGTGTGTAGCCACACCACCCTGGAGCAGTTCCAGGAAGGAATCATAACTGCGAGAAACAGCTACCCTCTATACACTCTCCTTGCTCCAGTCATTTGGAAGTAGTGTCACCAGCACCAATTTAGTATATCCCCATGCTTCTCCAGCTGACCTGTGCTGGATGGTGCATTGGGAGGACAGAATTAAGGCCTTGTCACTTTCTGCCCCACTCTGGGCCTACTGGGGTGACCAAGTACCCCAATCTTAGGAGTTTTGTCTTATACATGCAACTATGCCCCGCCCTCCTCTGAAAAAAACGTGTCCCGATTTTTCATACTTGCTATCTGGTCACCCTAGGACCCGATCTGGAGTTAACAGTAGCAGACATGCAGAGCCTGCATACATTTATGTGACCCAAACCAATATTTGAAGAGGACACAGAGGTGTATAAGTAGAGAAGTCTTATATCTAGCCCAATAAGCACAATCTTTCTTAAAGACCATAAAGACATGATGTTAAGATGACTTAACTGATGTGCGAAAGCTTTTTCAAGACATACTGAGATCCACAACTCCATCTGAAATCAACAGAAGCCACAGGTGGTGAGCTCCTCTGAAAACCAAGGTAGCAGTGAGAGAAACACAGATCACTGTGATTCAGTCTGTCACATTCTGCATCTCTGTTTTAAAGCAAAGATAACTGAAGTTTTTTCAGCCTTATCCAAACCATTTAATCTGTTCATACTCCTTACCTTGTTGTTCCAAATTAATGTTTTCCCGCACCACCTTATTTTGTGTCTTGCGTAATAGTCTAAGGCTTATGACACAATTGTCAAAAGTGGGTGCCTACAGTTAGACTCCGCTATGTACCAACCAGTTAAGCCCCTCAATAAATAGCCTGATTTTCGAAAGCTCTGAGCACTCAGCAGATTCCACTGCCTGCAAGGGGAGTATCTGGATGATCAGCAATTTTGAAAATCAGGCCACTTATTTAGGTGCCAAAGGATATACTTAGAAGCCTAACTGTATGCACCCATAACCTTGGCCTTGCTTTTTCATTTAAGTAAGGATAGTAAGTGATACATTTCAGGACAATTATGAACTATGAGCCTGTTTCTTTAAAAATAATAAAAGCAGGACAGAAAATATGCTCTACAGTAATCATGTAGAATATGCTGGCAAATATTTTCTTTTCTGATGTACATAATATTCTGAGCCTTCATGAAATGCAGAAATGGCAGAAAGGACAGCAAGTACACTTAAAACAGAGAGAAACAATAAAACATTTATCACCACTAAATGCCCCTTTACAGACACCCCTAATTCATTTCTTATAGATGTCATATTTACAACATTAGCTGTATCTTTGTATTTGAACCATTCCTTCCTGCTTTCAATGGGATTTGAATTCAGCCTTTCTCTCAAAATCCACAATACTAAAGTTCCAGGATCATATCTGATTTTCAAGTATTATTTGGCAGCAATCATAAGATTTCTTGTATTTCTATCATACTTTCTTGAGTGTCAACATATCTTACCATCTCATTGCAAAATTGTTCACCAGTCTCAACACCCCTCAAATCTCCTTTAGAATGCCACCAATACAAAAACACTCCCCTCCTAATAGTTACATTTAAATGTTTGTGATTGCAATTTTCTTTACACAGACACTGTGCCTTGATGTGGTGGGAAGGCTTGCGTGATCTGCTGACCCTGAGTGCTATGCTGGCAGGAGTATAACTCCTAGTAGGGCCACCCAAGCCAAATAGGTTGAAAGGTAGGAACCAGAGTAAAAGTAGTCCACAGGATTTTTGGGTAGGGGTTCTGTGCATCATGCTTTACACATAAAAATGCTTTCTGTTACAGAAGCAACCCAGAGAAAAAGATGAATCTGTCACAGATTTGCAAATACATACATCAATTTGGAGAACCACGATCCACTGGATATAACACACAATAGTATTGGCCAACCAGCAAATCCAGCTGACATTATGTTGATGGAGAATCAAAGCAGCAAGGGTTTTTTTCATCTGAAACTAGATATCTTCATAGCTAAGGTTAAGACAAGGTTTGGATGTTGGAATGTTAGATTTCTTTGGAGCACAGGTAGATTGACACAAGTGATCAGAGAAATTAAAATCTTTGTCCTAAGTGAGATGAGGTGGACTGGGCAAGGTAAATTATTATCAGGAAGCATGATTGTTTTATATTCTGGAAGAGAGGATGACAACCATTGGGAAGGCATGGGCTTATTATTGAGCAAAGAAGCTACTAAAGCAATGAAGGAATGGGAACCTGTAAACTAGAGAATATTAACTGCTTCCTTCACCATGCAAAAGTCACAGCTGTACAGTACCAAGAAATGATAATGATAAAATGGTCAAAAACTTTGCAGATTGCAGAGCATCCTTCACAAGATCAATAAATATGACATTATATAGGCTGCAGATTTCAACAAAACGTTCTTCATTGTCAGTCAGTCCTAGGGATACCATGCCTGTCCATAATGTGTTCATATTCAGTATTATCACCACCAATATGTGCATTTAGATCGCCCTTGAGAATAACAATCTTTTAATTAGGGGAACAATATTCACACACAAGGGAAGACAAACAGATATGGAGATCAAATGATGGCTTCACCCAGAATATGTGGATGTTTGGTGAAGAGAAGAGAGAATCAAAGACGAGCATTCAACAAGAATGAGAGAGTAGTAAAAGAGGTATTCAGCAACAAGAACATGCAGATAAAGACAAGAAAGTTAAAAGATCATCCAGAAGATAAAAAAGAGAATGGATGGAAAACAGAGCAAGAGAAGCTGACAAGGCACACAAAAAAGAAGATTCTAAAAAGCTTTTTTTAGTTTCCAAACAACTGACATCACAATTTGCGAACCATCGTGGCACTGTCAAGGCTCGAGATGGTACAATTTTAAGCAGAGTAAGGGCAGTGAACCTGTTGGATTAAACTTTTCCAGGCTGTGCCCAACCAGCCAGAACCACTAACATACATTGGGAGATGTGAAAAAATAGTGGATTTATCCATATCACTAGAAATAATTATCTTTGAGGAAGTAACTAAGGCTGGTTACTTATAAACCAAATGAGGACTGGTAAATCATTAGGTTATGATAATATAGACATTGAAAAGTTGAAAGCTGGAAAGGAAGTGATGGTGAATTACATGTGCAAGTTGTACAGAATATTTTGGGAAAAGGAGATCCTTCCTGAAGACTGGAGAAGAGGTGTATATGTAAAATCCCTAAAAAGGGGGACTAGCTTATTTGTGATAACTGAGGAGGGGCGACATTCCTATCTTGGAAAAGTGTTTTGCCTTATCTATTTGAATTGAATGAAAACTACTGTTGACAAAATATTCAGGGAAGAGCAGGCTGGATTTTGATCTAGTAAGAATGGTTTGTATCAGATTTTCACCTTGAGAAGACTTATTGAAAAAGGAATGGTTGTTCACATTCTTGATTTAACGGAAGCATTTGACAATCTCCACAGAGAAGCTCTCTGGAAGATCCTGTGACACTATGGAATTCCAGCAAAGACCATTAATTTGGTAAAAAATGTTGTATGATGAGTCTGTGTGCTGCATCAGGACAGAGATTGGAGACATGGAATGGTTGAAGCTTGTTACAGGTGTAAGGCAAGGTTGTGTACTATCCCAGCTTCTCTTCATTGTCACAGAATGATGGCTGCTGCCAAGAATACTGGCATTGCTTGGACAAGAGATAAGCAGTGAGACTTAGATTTTTCAGATGGTGATATGGTCATACCAACTTTAGAGGAATGAAAAGATTCTTTATGAGCATAAAAGCAGAAACTGCCAAAGTGGGACTTTATGTCATTATGTAGAAGACCAAGACCATGGAGATAGGACAGAATTCTGTCTACACTTGTGGATGTGTGATTGATGAAGAAGAGTACGAAAAAGCTGATGACTGCTTTGGGGCAGCTCACTGAAGAAGAACTGGCAAAGAACTGGCAAAGCCGGTGGATCATTGTTCTGTTTATCAAACATCAGGAACAGTAAGAAGATACAATTACACACTAAAATGAGATTATACAATGCTATCATCCTCCCCAGGCTAATGCATGCTTTGGAAATAGGGAAATGGTAGAAGTACACAAGAGGAAGCTGAGTGTATTTCAACAGCTTGACTCTTAGGATTTCATTGAAGACAAGAAGTAACCAGTCTGGAAGTCTTGTGCCGCATGGGCGTGCAGAGTGCAGACTGAATAATAGGACAGACCAGGCTATGATTGGTTTGGCCATATCATTAAGCTGCCCGTTGGCCACAGATGTGTCTGGTACATCCACTGGTACATCTTAGATTGGATTCCACTTGTAGGGAAGAGAAGACATTGAGGACAAAGGATGACCTATTGCAGGACAATCAAAAAGGATGCTGCCATCATAGAGATAACTTACGATGGAGTCAGACATCTTGCACGGACAACAGTGGAAAAAACTGATTGCCTCATGTGACATGAAATGCAGGAGATTCTAAGTAAGATTGCAATTTTCCTTCCAGGTATGTATGGGGAACTAAGCAGTTTTTGCATGAACCAATAAACCTTGCAACCATCCCTCAGACTTGGGAGAGTGCCTGGCAGAAAAGAAAGTCTTGGTATAGAGCAATATGACAACACAACTCGAGAAAAAGGCACCCACAGCCATTGAATAGGTCCTGATTATAAAACGTATCCTTTGCTTCACTCTTAAATGCTACTTGGAACTTTCTTATCATACACAGACTAATGATCTGAGGATCTGTAAAGAAAGAAAGAAACATAAGAAAAACTGAACAGAAAAGATTGATGTGTATAAATAGGTATTATAACAATATGGCTGCAAGGTCAGCAATTCCCCTTCTATCACCACGTTACAGTTCAGACACTTTACAATTATTTATCCTTTAATGAAAGTTCACTATAAATTATAACTTTTATTACAAACAGTTATTTTGATATTCATGCTGTGGGGCCTGTGCACATGTAGTATTAAGTTTGTAGTAGTTAAGTAAGTCTAACCATAAAATGAATAATTACAATTATACTGCAATGTTCCAGTTAGAACATCTAGTTGCTAAAGTACTTCATCACAATTTAGAAACACATTGGCCGTATAAAGGACAAAGGATGTAAAGTGAGTGCAAATTTACAACATACAGTTTATGTCTACTTTACACTGCCAGAAGTGTATAAATAGGCCCTGGTATAAATGAGACTCTGACTCCTTAAGTTTGCTAAGCAAGCTCATCTAATTCATTTGGTCAAGTACTTAATGGTAGTATGATGAATAGAAGAGGAGAAAGAGAATCAGGTCTCAGAAAAGCCAGGTGTGGCAGCAGAGGCTCTGGAATACAAGCCGGGACACACAGCTAGCATTCACACTTAAGTCCTGGCCATCAACATGCTTAAGGAGAATCTCTCTGCCTCTACAAATGGCCTGCCTGCCACATCCTTTATTGCAAATGAAACACTAAGAGCTGTATGCTGCTCTCCATGAAGAGTAATGCCTTCTTCATAGAATCAAAGAACCATAGGGTTAGAAGGGACTACCAGGGTCATCTAGTCTATCTACCTGCCAAGATGCAGGATTTGTTATGTCCATCCTGAACTAAGAAATTTGTTTACCTTTATTATTTCACACTAGAGCTCTGATTTCCATACATGCATTTAAACAGAGCTATGGTGCGATCTAAGGAGTAAGTGGGCTAATGCCCCCAGGGATTTTCCAGGGAATGATATCTAGTGCTTGACTCCTAGGATAGCATTTAAATTGATCATAAGCTAGAAAGATACAGATCCATCCAGAAATGGGGCCAAATTCCACCTTCCAATTGACATGCACACTTCAAGTTTTTAGAGAACATTGGTTCCTTCAGTTCCTTTATCTCTCTTCCCACAGCACAAATCGATCCCTCTGTTTCTTCATCCTTTGCCACCAGGAGTCTTCCATTACACTCCTCTGGCACTCCAATTCTCTGTGCATTAAGCACTTGTACTCTGCTGCTTACCTAATGCAATATAACCTGTGGTCTAGGTCCTATCTCTATGTTTTGCTGAATTGCCTGGCTATGGTGAACACAGAGGCATCACGTTCAAAGGGAACCATTTGATAGTACAATATCTGAGGGCTGAATTTGCTGCCCTCATGTTGGTTTTAAAAGGCATATTATATGAAATATCAACCTGAATTAATCACAGTGGCCATTTTGACCTTGATCTTCTGATACAGAAGTTGCTGTTACAGAGCCCCCACAAGTCAGCAGAAATCCTTTGCTGGTGAGACTTACCGTCAGAAAAATATTTCGAAATTATAAACAAATGATGATTCACTGTTATTAACCCATGTGAATGTGATGATGCTGAAATCTTTCTTCTGGCTCTTGCAAGTGCTGGCTCTTGCAAAATAACAGGGAGATTAATATCCATGGGACAAGGAGATTGTACTGTACAATTATTCTAATGCAGACTAACTTCAGGCCTACACTGTTGCAAACCCGTTGAAGTCAGTGGAGTTGCTCTGGTTTAGCTGAAAGCAGTATTTGGTCATGTATTAAGTAGCTGATCCTATACGCTGGCTTTGTTTTTTCGTTTTGACATTAATATGCAAAGTATTTCATATTTCAAAAGATATCTTGGTTACTTTGTAGCCTTGATTAGCTGCTTTGGTTTAGCATTGGCCTTTTACACTCTGTGATTTCACCCACAGTTGTCTTTCCTGGAGCACCTACAAAGTACAAAACTGATATTGAAAGTTTTCACTTCTGCTGTTGGAGCTTATTTTCCATTTTTGTAGCTGAACATCTGAAACTTTTTTTATATTCGTGTTACTTTCTTACTCACCTCCAACTATTCTGCATTTTACACTGCATGACTGTGATTTGGGGTCAGAATAATTCAATCTTGAGAACCTTTGTCTTTCTCTTTCTTTTCCTCCCCTGAAAAGAGATGCCTTTCTCTAAAAAGCACCATTGAAGTTTCCATTACCTCATGCTTTATAAACATGTTTCATTCATCTGTTGCAATTATCCTGTAAGAAATCCTGTTTTAATATACAAGTTATTATCCCATCAGTAATTAAAACCAACCTCCCAAAGTACAGTTCATGGAAAAAAAAATCAGTCTCAGACTCCCATATTCTTTGTATGGAACATTCAGAAAGTTTCAAAAATCTCAAAACTTCATTAAATGTACAGTTAGAAAGTATGTTAAAAGTCAGAAACAAGACGGGTGGGGGTGGGTGGCTAGACTGGGCAAAGGATGGATTCCTTAGTGCTCTGAAATTATAACAAAACCCATTTATTCCTTTGAGATCTGAGCATGAAGGGTACTCATGGCTTTCCCCTCACACAAAGATATGGGGCAATACAGCCTCCACAGCAGTGCATACCACTACCTTCCTTCTGTGCTGTGGATCCAGGAGTGGGGAAGGAATGAGTCTGGAAAAGCATGTCCATAGAGCATTGGGGGCATGAATATTACTCATTGCCAGCTCTGCGATATACCTCCAGCTCTTTACTTAGGAATAAAGGAAAAACTTCTGGATGCTGTATCATGTTTCCATGCCCCCACGCTTCGTGTCAGAAATTACCTTTTAAGATAAAGTATCCATTGGAGATATGCTACTAGAGAGTGGGAAGGGAAGGGAATGGAAAGGGGACCAGGAGACTTTGAGATGACATGGGGACACTGGCTTCCACACCAGCTTCCTGCTGATTCTGTGGGGGTTGTGAGTGGAACCCGCAGATTATTCTGTGTAGGGGATGGGCTCTGTCCCCTCAATGAATCAACTAGGATAAATCTTTGTGATGTTCACCTCATGTAAATTCTATCCCCCCAATTTTTCCCTTGGGAGCAATTGATTGGACCCAGGATGTTTAGTATGGATGAGGAGCCTGTATGATAGGTAATCCTACACAGCTTCCTCCTGGAGACAATTTTTAAATATCTAATCAAGCTCTTTCCCTATCTGTCCCTCCATCCATGGTCCCCCGGCCTATATCATGACGTAGGCCTCTGAGTGCTACCACAAAGCAAATAATAACAGGGCTCTGATGTAAGTGGGTGCATGTGACGTTCCCCTCTGGTGTTATCTAGACTGATGATCTGCTAGGCCTCTCCAATCCTTGACTTTGGGACCCAGCCTTTTCCTGCTCTGCTGTGAAAACCCCTACTCCTGCGCTGTTCATGCACAGACTCTGGCATGTAAGCTGCTCCCAGCTACTTGCAAGCGAATGACACTAGCCAATAGCTCCGGTCCCAGACACAACTCTAGGAACCTCCGCCTTGCAGTGTCCAGTTATGCCCGCTCAAATCTGCAAGCTTATATGAGTGCATCAATTTAACAAAGAAATTGATATGAATCAGGCTTGTTATCCCAAGGGGAGCCTCTGACACACTTCAAACTAAACACACTGCTTCAGGTAGAATAAACAAACACATTTATTAACTATAAAGATAGATTATAAGTGATTATAAGTCAAAGCATAACAAGTCAGAGTGGTTACCAAAATCAAATAAAATATAAGCACGCAGTCTAAACTCTCAACCCTATTAGACTGGGCAGCAACTAGATTAAGCAGTTTTTCTTACCCTACTGCATATTGCAGTCCTTAACATACAGGTTTGTTCCTTAAACCTGGGCCAATCTCCTGTGTATAAAACTGTTTTATACTCTCAGTCCATGTGTTTAGGGAGCACAAGTCCAGGCATGTCTGGAGGGCATTGCTGAGTCTCTCCACGCAAGGTTGAGCAATTCCCCTGGTGTGGCCCCATGCAGGTGAGTCATTGCATTGTATCTCCCTTGCTGGACAATGGCTGTTGATGGGTTGTTTGACACCCCGCCCAGGCGTTGGTTATTTTCCTTGCTGTTGCCTCTGGGGAGCTAATATCTGGTTGATTCCCCAGTTTACAGCATGCTTTAGTGACAACCATACTACACAATTCTCATAACTTCATATGCACTAATGATACACATACATGGATAGAGAAATGACTTTCAGCAGATCATAACTCTTCCCCTGATACATATAAAGCATGCCTTGTAAGGTAAGATCATGCTTATATGAAAATGGGGAATATAGGGGTTACAGTACGCTCCCCCAAGGTATAGAATGTCACAGTGCACTGCTCTCTTAACTTCAGTAGAGCTGTTTCCTTTTACTCCAGTGCTGAATTCAGCCCAGTATTTATACCTAGTACTAATGCTCAGGTTCATTTATGCCTGACCCAAGACTGAGCTCAGTAGGGCTAGAGAGCAGACACACTATTGGATTACTGGTGCCTTCTTTATCCTTTCAATGGCAAAATGCTTCCTGGGTGCTGGTGGGGCAGAAAGAACATAGCAAGCACTTCCCTCAGTGCGGTCATCCTGTCTATAGCCTCATGTACAACATCTAGCGTCCGAGGCCCATTAGCACTGCAGATGGCACTGGTCAACCTCCCTCCCTGGCACATCAGAGCACTGTGACAAGTGCCACCTTTGCAGCTGCACTAGAGGAGAAAGTAACACTCTTCCTTTTGTAGTGCACACACAGAGGGGTGGTATAATTGGGCCCTTGGTGGTTGTAGGTAGTGTTAACTAAATCTTATTTAATTTGCACTCAGGTTTTATATTCTGGGCATTTATTTTGTAAACTAAGGGGAGGGGTGATGTTGTAAGAAGTCTCCCTGCATTTCTGTGGCCAAAACTAAGAGCCAGGAAGAATTGTGGCTCCTGTGGTTAGTAGCGAGCAAGTTTGCTTCTTCCCTACCCCTTTGGGGATGCCTCAAAGGAGACTGAGTCGGGAGTCAGGGCTGTGGCTCTCCAATCCCTACATTCTGGCCAGCAGAGCTGGCTGGCTGCATAGAGGGCCTAAGCTGTCCCACAATGGAGCTCTATGTTTTTTCAGGGTATATGAGCCATTTTACGTATGTGTGGTGACAGTGCTAACCCTGTGGTATATTCTCTATTATATTCTGGTATCCTTATTCTTGCTGGGAACAGCTAACTTAGTTTAGTGCTACTCAAGATGAACTATGGTTGGAATCTGGCTTTATGGAAGATTAAAATCTGATATTTACACACTGTCATAAAAATGTGTAACCAACTCCTATTAGCACCAATGGAAACTGTGTGTGTATATTCAGAACATGGTCCCAGATAAACTCAATTCTTCTTCCACTTCCTTCATCTAGTTGCTGGTTTCCATTTGGGAACTGTCTTCTGCAGAACCCACTGCCTTGACTTTATTCTCTCTGATTACTAGAGCTGACTCAGCAGCTGCTACTGCTGATATGATTGGTATTATGCTGGTTTCCAGAATGCAGGAAATAACTGAGATTACCCATTGAGTAAGGGTTGCTCACAGGAGTTATAGTTCAGGAACAGGCACTTAGTTTGTATTATCTTTCTCCGTAATGAGTTGAACTATAAGGACCTAAGTGTGCCACCCTTACTCAAATTGAAGAGTATCTTGTTACCCACACACAGTTTAATTGATTTCAGTGGAAGTAATCTTGTAGTAAGGGCCGTGGGAATGTGGGATTCAAACAGTTCTTGTGGAACTGGGCCTGACAGGGGCCCATAAAGGGCCATGAGTTGTTTTGTGGTTTTGTTTTTTATTTCTCACTCCTTTCTTCCATTGCTGGTTCTCTATTTAGTGCCCCATTTAATGCAATGAATGGTATTTTAGGCCCTGTTTAGTTCCCTAAATTGACCATTTGGGGTCCCATTTACTGCCCTGTATTGGAGGTCCTGTTTACTTCTCCGAATAGTGTATTTCTTGTTTCAGGGTCCCATTTAGTGCTCCAGATAGTGCATTGGGGCCACATGTAGTACCCGGCTGGTGACTTTGGTGCCTCCTTTAGTGAGACATATGGTACATTTGGGGCCTCCTGTATAGCCCTGAATGGATTATTCATGGTCTCTTTTAGTGCCATGAATGGTGTACTTGGTGCCCCATTTAATGCCTTTTAGATCTCATTTATATGTACACCAAAACAGGGGAGAGTATTACAGAGGTTATTTTAGAGAAGCTATAAAATAATGGTTTAGATATGGCTGATTGCAGGGGACAAAGCTATGACTGTAGAGCTAACATGGCTGCAGAATCTTCAAAATCAAATTCAGCAGGTAAATCAGTATGCGTCTTTCATCCTATGTGCTGCCAACTCACTGAATCTTGCTGGAGAAGCTACTGCAATAGCTATTCCCCAAGTTTTTCTACTTTTTCCAGTTGTTCAAAGATCATATGCCCTGTTTACGACTTCTACTAGTTGTTGGGATGTGTTGAAAAAGCAGATTGGCATTACATTAAAATGTCAAAGCATGACAAGATGGTCAGCAAGGGTAGAGGCAATACATCCACTACAAAATCAGGTTGAGGGTATTCTTGACACTTTTGCTGAGATCATGGCTTCACACAGCTCTATGCCAGAATTTAAGTCAGAAACGGATAGCTTGCAAATGAACATTTCAGAGTTTTTGTTTCTTGTTTTGGCCAAAGTGTGGTATACTATCTTATGAAAAATTAACACTGCAAGCAAAAAATTTCTGAATCATGATATTCAAATGTCTCACAGTTTACTTGGTGGCCTCAGACATTTTAGCAGAATAACAGTCTTCTGGGTTTGTTGCTGCTTCACAGGCTGAAACATTAGGAATATCAATGCAGTTCAAAGAGAAATGATCTCGAAGGAGGAAAGTAATGCCAGGCAAATCTGCAAAGGATGAAAGGTCATCAGGGCACAAAAAAAGGTTTTGAATGCACGATATTAACACAGTTGGACAATAGGATGCATAAGTATGATGGAGTAAGAAAAGGTTTACTTTTTTGATGGGCAAGAAACAAAAAGTCTAAGCAGTGAAGACCTAAAGAAGCGCACTTGAAATGTAGCAATCAGCTACCCAGAGGATTTAAACTCAGAGTTTTGAGAACAAGATTAGCTCTTTGCCAGTTTTTGCAAGAGAATCTTTACAATTCTTAGAAATGATGGTGCCCATTGATTTCCTTAGCTACATTCAGAAAATGACTTTAGATGTAAGTTTACCTAACACAGAAAAAAACCCAGTGTATTTTTTTGCTGTCTTTCTGTAACTGTGGCTGCTAATAAAAGGAGTTTCAGCAAGCTAAAATTAATTAAGACCTATTAAAGAATGTCCAGGGGGAAGAGCAGTTAAGCAATGTGGCAGTTATTTCTATAGAGACTTTAGAAGCAAGGTGAATAGATTGGGATGAGCTAATTAATGAGATCACTTCAAAGAAGGAAAGGAAGGTCCCTTTATAAAAGTACTTAATGATGATTATGGGGATTTTTTGCAGTAGGGGAGAAGGTTTGGATATGAGTCTTCAAACTGCGCCCGGAACACCCTTGACACAGCACTGCTTGTAGTAGGGTATATCTCACACTGAGTAAGGCTGACACAGTTGGGCTCTTAGTAAGCACCAATTATACTATTAATTGGCACTGATGGTGCAAATACCGCATTCATTCCAATAACTGCTACCAAATTATCACACACTAGAAAATAAACTGCATCTAAATTACTGCCCAACATCCTCATTACACAAAGCTCTATTAATTAAAAATACAGTAAACTTGCTCTGCAGCATTACCCTAATTAACACTTGGACATATTTCAATTAGAAATCCAGTTGAAATCAATTATATGATTATCCTATTCATTTTTCAATAGATCTTTGGAAGTTAACTAGCATATACAAATACAATACAAATATTAACCTGAATCTTTTACCCAGGTCACTCACAAAGGAATAATCTAAGATGTGGAACACCTAAAATGATTTTATTTGTGCTCTCTGTGCTAATGTGACAAAAATATTTATCAAAATTTCACACAATTTTCAGTATCTATACAGGCTACTTATTGACCTAGAAAGTTTGTTCTTCATAAAAATTCATTGAAATGACCATTTTCGCTTCACAGTATATAAAACTATTTAGCTTGTAAACTCTCTGGGGCAGGGACTATCTGCTCCTCTGTGTTTGTACAGTGCCTGCCACAATGAGGCCCTGATCTTGACTGGTTGGTTCTTAGGTCCTACCATACTACATATGATTAATAATAATACAATTCAAAATGTTAGAGGGTTATACAGATTTTTCAAAGAAAAAATTAAAAGATTGAAATTAAATGTTTTGCATATTTTGTAGTTTCTTGAGTGGTTATGGGCAAATTTTCATTCAAAATATCCTATATCTGAGTAAAAGAAAATTTCAAAGGTTTCGTTTGAAATTGGGCAATTTCTAAAATAATGAAAACAATGAAAAACATCAAAGTTTGGACTTTTTCAAATTTCATTCTGACCTTTTTACAGTAATATTTGATTTAGTGCTACTATACATTATTTACTCTGGGTGAAATTCAAGTCTTCATGAAATCTAATGCTGTCAGACTCTCTGCACAAGACCTACAGATGTTATATCCAACTTAATCCCTGAGAATAAATCATGAACGGGATTGAAGGGTGCATTAGCTTAAAACTGGACCTCTGTATGAAGATGAAGTTCACCTACTATGAAAATTCCCATGGAAATCAATGGTAAAAAACAACCCATTTGTTGCAAAGGGACTGTGCACTCTTACCAGGGATACAATAATAATATTTTATGTAACTATTTATAACAAAATTCTGCAATCCAGTAAGATTAAATACAGGGATTCCCAAACATTTTGCTAGCACAACCCCATTTTAAGTAATTATTTCCTTTCAGGACCCCGGACAGCCTGGAAGATGCCATTTTGAAGAGCGAAATGTTGTCCTCCACATGCATTGTATGTGTGAGGTCACACTGTACGCAGGACACCATTTTGCTCTACAAATTGTTGTTTCTTGCAAATGGTCCTTATTGTAGGTTTCTTTGTAAGTTACACTTTATTCGTCTTCAATAAATAGACATCTTATTGGTATATTGAGACTTAGCATTAATTTATTCTCCATTATACAAGAAACATATTAAAAGCCACTGAAGTCAAGTATACCTTGTCCATCAAATAATTGCGATGGTTAAAAGAGAGATTCTCTTTAAATTATACCTTCACAAATGGATGATTATTCCACAATTATTAACTGTTTATGATATGCTCCCTCATGAGATTTATTTGTCTTTCTTGCTGCTCAGATCCTCAGCTATTTTGAAAGAAAGGCAACTCAATTTTAATTTTAAGAAAACAAACAACATTTTATGCAATATCACATCATTTTTGTTCCCTTCCATAGAATAGGAAACAGCGCTAGTGGTTTTCCGGATTACTGTCATGTAGTTGTCTCTGAAATAAACCGTTTACCCTATGTTAAAGGTTGCTGAAGTTTTTCAAATGAAGATTTTACGTAATAAAATGGCCTTTTTTCAAAACTAATTTTTGTGAAGAATTGTTGAAATCAAAATTTGTTGCTTTCCTTAAAAAATGTCATTTTTTTCATTTCCCCCCAAAAATATTTAGCTAAAAATTATCAAAAACATTATTGAAATCCAAGAAAAAAATCATTAATATTTTGAAATATGCAATTAAAAGGTGAATTGAAAACAACAACGACCACAGTCCATTTTGAACCTTTTGAAATGAAAACAACTATGAAATTTCAAAAATTTTCACAAAAGTAGGTTTTTTGTTTTACCAGTTCAATTCAATATGTTCTATCCAAAGTTTCAAATCCATGCTATCTTTATATATGACTGATTTGAATTCAAATATAAACATATCTTTAGTCATGAGATTAGTAGAAAATTTGCAGCTGTTATGTTATGGTCCTTTCTACAGAGCACCCAAAGGCCATAGTCAAGTTAAAATGAATTAATAAGTAAACCAAATAAATGAAAATTATAGTGCAATTAGAAAGCAATAGCAAGTCATCTCCCAAAAATCTGTGTCACTGGCCAAAACTCAACATGATATACAAAAGACAAACAAGAAAAGAACAATTCATTCATTCACACATTGTTGCAAAAGCAGAATGATTTAATTGCCTGATTTTCTTCTGATTTACAAATGTGTAAACCAGAAGTAACTCCAAAGATGTCACTGGAATAACAGTGGTGCAAAACTGATGTAAGTCAGAAGATAAGCAGGACCAGTGTTTTTTTTACTAACACCTGATGGGAGGCAGCTTTGTCCTGAAATACATCATACTTTAATTGTACAGAAAAGCAACGTGTCTTAAAAGGATTTCCTATTTTTCATGGGTGCTATGTATCGTCAAATTTAAGGATCTTGAGATTAAAGGAAATATCCATTTTGAAAGAAACTAGGAGCCAGAGCTTCAGCTGATGTGCACTGGCATAAGTCTGCTTAAATCAATGAAACTATTCTGACTTCTACCAACTGAAGATTTGGCCCTACGTAACAATAAATTGTCAAAAAGAAAAGGAGTACTTGTGGCACCTTAGAGACTAACACATTTATTTGAGCATAAGCTTTCGTGAGCTACAGCTCACTTCATCGGATGCATTCAGTGGAAAAAAAATTTGAGAGTATCCAGTTTTGAGAGCTCATTCTTAATCTTTCCCTGTTTGCTGTAGAAGATGTTGATCAGGTGGTTCTGCAGTTTCTTCTCATTTGAGTTTCTTCTCACTTGAAGAAGAACTTCCGCAGTTTCTTCTCATTTGAGCATAAGCTCACAAAAGCTTATGCTCAAATAAATTTGTTAGTCTCTAAGGTGCCACAAGTACTCCTTTTCTTTTTGCGAATACAAACTAACACGGCTGCTACTCTGAAATAAATTGTTAGTTATTGTCACCCATTCAAAAGGTCTTTTCTATGGAAAATACATCTTCCTATGTGTGTATTATTCTTATTAGCAGCACAGAACAATGATAACTGTATTTAAAATTAATGTATGACTTGGGTCTTTTCTACACACATATTTGCATCCATTTATTTAAATTGGTTAAGTTAAATTAATACAAATTCTTTTTTTGGAGTAAGAGTCTTATTTCAGTTTTGCTAAAACCTGTTTATAACTGAATTAAGCTCAATGGATATAATACTGGTTTAAACCCAAATAATAATGTCCACACAGCCTTTTGTATCCACACAGCCAGTTTAACTAAACCAGTGCAACTTTGCTTGTAGACAAGCCATTAGAAAACATTTGACTTTCTTTAAATGAACATTTGAATATACTTAGAGGAGAATAAAGGAGAAAAAATTCTTCCTGTTCAGGGAACAGGAAAACTACAAACAGAAAGCTGAAAGAAATTAGAAAGGTCTATTTAAAGATGCTGCTAATTAGTTCTTTTTTTCCCTTGAAATCTCTTTTTGTGGAACATTTTTTACACACCAATTTTCATATAACTGATGAGTGGGAGGAACCTAAGCAAAACATGAAAGGAACATGGGCTATTTTTAAAATGTCTATTTACATTTATCCTTTGTTGATTCCTTCCTAAATGGTAACAGCACACAAAGGGGAACATTCCTCATTTTCTGCTCAATATTTCTTCTTTCTTTCATTTCCTTTCACATCCCCTAGAACCTGTTTTAAAGCTGGACAGGGTATATTTGAATCGATGCACAATATAAAAAGGAAGGATGGTCTTGTAGGTAAGGCATTGAACTAGGACATAACAAATTTGGGGTTGATTCCTAATTTTGTCACAGTCTGACCTCCCTCGGTGAGTCACTTAATTTCTCCATGCCTCAAGTCCCCATTTACGAAATATATTATATCACTATTTAGTTTGTAAGATCTGTATCAGAGACTATCTCTTACTATAAATATGTACAGTGCCTAGCACAGTGGGGTCCTTTAGACAACAATGTAAAACAAACAACAACAGATGATGTCTTTGATTGGTTAGAAAGGAATCATCAAAATAAGAAGAAACTTCCTTCCACCATTTTTCTTGAAGCATTTTATCTGACTGACCTTCAAAAGAAGGATCATGGCAACAGATACAATTTTGGTCCAGCATCTGCCTGATTATGACAATTAGGTGGTTACATTGGGAGCGCTATTAGTTGGTTACATTGCTTATTGTGGATAGTCGGAGGTAATGCCTATTTATGTTTGATCTATGTCAGCATCCAAGATGAGTCCATAAGATCATCATAAATAGCCAGATTCCAACGTTCTTACCTCCAGTGAATAGTACCTTACTTTAGGAGTAGTCCCATTGAAGTCAATGATACTGTTTGTGGAATAAGACACTACTCCATATGCCCAAGGGTGGACATTATTTTTGACTTTTCAAGTGAAATAAGAGTTTTTTTCCTTTGGTCTTTCTGCAGAAGTGTGGTAATTCAGTTCTTGATGGAAAACAATCATCTCATCTCTAAAGGTACAAGAACATTGTAGATGCCTCCAGCAGTCTGAGCAGAAGGGAAAATCATGATAATTTTCTTTTCCAGCAGTGCCCCAGACTGTACTTAATGGCTCATTGGGCCAGACATCTGTATTACCAAAACAGGAGAAATTGAGTGATGGCAGCATATTTCAGAGATCTCGAAGGCCTGTTCATGAGAGAAGAACAATAAGCCCTCCTTCTCAACAGTATGACAGGGAAAAACAGCTCCTGTACTCACCACCAGCCCTGGCAGCACATCAGGGAGGCCAGGCACTGCTTCAGGTGTCAAGGAATCCAGTAGCAAATGAGTCCAGAAGGCCATTCACTAGTTAAGAAGAAAGCCCAAGGAACTCAGGTCAGGAACTCAGTTGCAACCTAGCAAGAAGCCCAAGAGTCCAATTGCAAGCCTAGGAATCCAGCAGGAAACTCGAAAAATCAGGTTGCTTCACTAAGAAGACCAGACTGTCTTGTTGGAGAGTTCAGTAGTCAAGCCATCAGCCCAGGTGGGTGGATGGGCATTTTATGCAGGTGTTTAAGGAAGCAGGATAAGCAAAGGAAGCGCTTGGAGGATGTATAGCAGAGGAGCACACTTCAGAATTGTGTTTTGGGACCTGTTTAAATGTCACACCACTGTCCCTTTTCCCCTCAAATTCAATTTTACAATTAATTCTCAGAACTGCATTCTACAGCAAACACAGTACATTTGCTCTCTGAGATTAAGTCTTTGTTAAAGGCACCAAACTGTTTGGATTAAACCTTGTCTTTCTTTCATGTACTATATAATAAATGGAATAATTATATTTATATCCAGTCTTGAGAATGCTTATTAAACAAAGTCATTTTTCCCAGTGTCCAGCACTGTAATTACATCAAAGCGGTATTATGTGGCCTGTATGAAGTTTGTCAAAGCCACACTTTCTATTTTTTTCTCACATTAAGTTTGACTTTTCCCATCAAGTCACTGGAGAATAATATCACACCTTATGGAGTGATGTAATATCATTTGTGAATGAGTTATAGCAGCATTCAACTAACCTGATGCAATGTCTTAGGAAGCAAATTTATTACCTTTTTCCATTGTCTGAATGTTTGGTCCAAATTGAATGTCTGCCCTAACAAATATGCTGTGAATGTGAAAAAAGAGAAAGAAAACTGGAAATGCTTATACAAAAACAGTCCTTATGTTATTTTTCCCCTTTCCCCTCCTTCCCTTGCTCTCTGCCTGCCTTTGATGTGGTATTCTGTAAACAGTTTTAGTGAACTCAGTTTCGAGATGTTAAGGCCAAAAGACAAGGGGGAAGAATTAGGTTTTGGAAAAGTATTACATGAATGAATTTCTAATTTAGGACATTTTCACATGAGATGCATTTTACATTCCTCTAAAAACAACTTCCAGCTTTGCCATCAAGAAATTGTACTGGGTAAAACAACAACTTAGCTGGTATCCAGCCTACACTACCCTTCCTGACTTTATATTTTGTTTGTATAGAGTTTTTCAACCACTGCTGATGAACCTATGCTGCCTCTGAAACATTACATAATGGAGGCTATGATGATGTCAGTGTACAACTGATTAGCATCCCAGCTATAGGGAACTAGTCTTGTTTGACAGAGGAGTGGATAAAATGAGTTTATTTTAAATTTATTTTTTTAATTCTTCAGAATTTGGCCCTATGTTTCCCCAGGTAGGGGCAATGAGTAATAATAGTTTAACTAGTGTGTTGAAGAATGAAGGTTCTTCATTAGAACATAAGGGAGGTCAGGAGAGACACAGTCATGTATCCGAGTCTTGTAGTCCAATTTACTGGGGTACCCAGGTTTATTGGAGCCTAGTAAAAAACAAACAGAAGAAAACAATACAACCTGATTTCAAACTGCACTTTAATCTCTTTTCTGCTTGTGAAATGTTTGTCAGATCATGATTTCCTTACTATTTTCCATGGGTTTTTTTAAACTGTCTTGTTTAACTATGAAGTATTAATGGAAAATATTCAATAGTCAAAATTTAATGTAAATGGTTAGTTACTGTTGGCACCATAGGGACGTGGATAAACTATTTGCAATGGACAGTTTATTTGACAAAGTTAACCCTTTGTTCTGTTTGTAAATTGTACAGAAAGTAATTTAGATTTTTTTATGCAATAAATATTTTAGTTGGTAGGTTGCTACCAAAGTGTTTGCCACAACTTCTGCTTTGAGCATTCAATATTTGCAGTTTGTTGATAGAACTGTGTGATTGCTCAGGCCAGTCAAATGACACTTTCTTCTGCTTCCTGAATTGATGTCTTCAAAGTAGCGGTGACCAAAAAACAAGGTTCTGTTTCTGGAGAAAATTTCAACCATTTTTTTTCTGAATTTTCTGTGGAAAATACTCGCTTTTCATCAAAATATCACCAACCAGAATATTTTTGTTTTTGGCTGTGAAATCTGAGTTTTTAGGTATTTGGTGTTCAATAAAATATCAAAAATTTTCTGGCCAAAGCGGACACTTTTAACCAAAAAAAAAAAAGTTTAATAAAAAACAATGTTCTGTGACTTTGTAACATGAAAATGTTTACATTTCTGTAAAATGACACTTTCCCTTTCTGTAATCTTGGTTGTCATCCAAACTGCACTTCCACAGATGAATATGAAAAGTTTCAGTGATACCTTCATGCCAAAGTTTTAATTTCAATTAATATTTGTGAACTTTTTTTTTGGTGAGCAATCACCCAATTCTTGTCACAGTCATCAGTTGCTATTATTTCTATTACCTGATCAGATGAGCATAACTCAGTATACAGGATTGAAGAAGTCATGGAGGTTTTTAAATCTCTCAAGAAGACATAGCAATGATAAGAAAAAAAGCAAATTGTCAAGGTTCCTTCCCCTCTCTGAACTATAGGGTACAGATGTGGGGACCTGCATGAAAACCTCCTAAGCTTACTTTTACCAGCTTAGGTTAAAACTTTCCCAAGGTACAAACTATTTTACCCTTTGCCCTTGGACTTCCACTGCCACTACCAAACGTTTATCTGGGTTTATTGGGTAAACGTTGTTTGGAAACGTCTTTCCCCCCAAAATCCTCCCAACCCTTGCACCCCACTTCCTGGGGAAGGTTTGGTAAAAATCCTCACCAATTTGCATAGGTGACCACAGACCCAAACCCTTGGATCTTAGAACAATGAAAAAAACGTTCAGTTCTTGAAAAGAAACACTTTAATAGAAGAGACAGTAAAAAAGAATCACCTCTGTAAAATCAGGATGGTAAATACCTTACAAGGTAATTAGATTCAAAACATAGAGAATCCCTCTAGGCTAAACCTTAAGTTACAAAAAGACACACAGACAGGAATATTCATTCTATTCAGCACAACTTATTTTCTCAGCCATTTAAAGAAATCATAATCTAACGCATATCTAGCTAGATTACTTACTAAGTTCTAAAACTCCATTCCTGTTCTGTCCCTGGCAAAAGCCTTACACAGACAGACACAGACCCTTTGTTTTTCTCCTTCCTCCCAGCTTTTGAAAGTATCTTGTCTCCTCATTGGTCATTTTGGTCAGGTGCCAGCGAGGTTATCCTAGCTTCTTAACCCTTTGCAGGTGAAAGGATTTTTCCTCTGGCCAGGAGGGATTTTAAAGGTGTTTACCCTTCCCTTTATATTTATGACACAAATAAACAGGGTTTGGGGAATTTTGGAAAATATTATTACTTTGACTTTCTGGGCTAAATGGGCCTTGCCTGAATCAACATTCCTAGAAAAATTAAGTTATTGTAAGATTTATTGGCTGGGTGCAGAGTTTAGTTAATTAACTCTTTTCACATTCACACAAAGGAACTGCATATATGTATGTGCTCCTAGTGGTGAATAGTTCAGTCAGATTCTTGTCTGACTCATTTAGCCTGAAATTAATGGGAGTCTTTCCATTTAATTCAATGAGCATTGGATCCAGCACTTAATTGGCTTTGTATCAAAGCTATGGAAAGGGGATTTAGGAATTCTGTCTCCTGAGGTGTTCAACAGCGTCACATCCTATTTAAAATATAAAACTTTCAGTACAAATATGTAAAGTTTGTTATTTAGCAAACATTCATGTGAGTAGAACTAACTTATCCAAGTATTCATTGTCAGGGCTGGTCTACACTACAGCTGTAAATTACACTACTTCAGTTACGTAAGTTATGTAACTGAAGTCGACGTAACTTAGGTCAACGTACAGCGGTGTCTACATAGCACTGTGTCGATGGGAGATGCACTTCCGCTGACTTACCTTACTCTTCTTGGGGAGCTGGAGTACAGAAGTTGATGGGACAGTGCTCTGTCATCAACTTAGCGGGTCTTAACCAGACCTCCTAAATTGACATCGCTGCATCGATCGCAGCAGTGCCGATCTATCCATAAGTATAGACCTGGCCTCAGTTAACACAAAAATGATGTAATTACTTTTAGAGTAAGTTATTTTTTAAATTTAAATGTGTATTGACAAATACATTGAAAATTTTTGGCAGCATTCACCTTTTTCACTGCCAGCCTCTTTGACAAAATATTACATATCGGATTACAGAAGTATATTTTGATCTATATGCAGAATAATTTATGCAAACTGATTCAGTCAGTAACAGTGGTCGTAAATTTAGGGGCCTTGCAGATAAGTGGACCATCTTACCAGAGAGATCATACTGAAATCTCAAGGGAAGGCTAAATAGAGTTACTTCCTATGTCAAACTTTTGTTCTATCCTTTACAGAACAACAAAACTGCAAAAACTTCACAATGCCTACATCAAGTATTCTTTTTCTATAGAAGTGTGATATTTCCCTTAAGAAATCAGTAATTCTTATGAAAAGTACAGATGGTCAAAAAAAGGGGTAAAATCATTTGAAAAAATTGCGTGGACTTTTGCCATGTTTTGTTGAGATATTGAACATCTCAAGATCTTTTGACAAGTTCTCAACTCATGAACTCTTATTAAAACTTCCATTAATAATATGATCAACTATTCAAAAAGTTTCTACAGCTTAGTTTCTTCTAAGCCCTTTGATTCTGTAATAATTAAACAATCCTAATGAGAACAAGCACTGCACAACATCCAGGGCATGTGTCTATGAAATACTGTCAGGCAACAAACATATACAAGTACTAGATTGCAAGAATTTTTACATGCTAATATATTTTATGGTGTACTGTAATATACATAGTTTATGATGCTAATGTTTTAATGAAATGTTTAATATCTTTCCTTATTAGTATATATAATTTGTAAAGTTTCTATGGTCTGTGAAGTACTTTAGAATACTTTATGATGAAAGGTACTATATAAATACTATATAAATACAAGCCGTTCTTATTCTTCTTATTACTTACTTATTATTATTATGTAAGAAGTAGACCAGTAGTGAGGCAATGACACAACTTATTACCATGCAGAAGTTACATAGAGTAGTAAGTCACACAGTAAAACTTACCTAAAGTTGCTGGAGTGTGGGAAGTTGTCTAGCTGACTATTGCTTACCAGCAGCATGGCTATCCTCTTGTAGCTCCAGGAGGAGAGCTGAGGTACGGGCCCTAAATCCTGAATTAGAGGTGAGCATGTCAATGTTTTTTCCATCATAATATACAAGACATTTTCACTATCATGCACACCCTCTCATGGGATTTTTATTCATCTGCATATTCAGACACACTTCTGGGGTGACTCAGGCATGAATTTTTCCCGAATTACTATTTGCTGAAAGGATTTTATGGTGGGATGTTTCCATACCCCTTAACCTGTCAAGGCCCAGATGTGGGATGCAACATGGACAAAGACCCATAATGAGGGACAAATTAGTCACATAAGAAACTTAAAATGCTGTGGGATACCTTCTTTTAATGTAAATAACTCTTTCTGTAACCTCAGTTTCATTATTTTTTATTTCTACAGTAAATACTTTTCAGCAATAAAAGTGAGCCATACCAGATTTGTGCTTTGGATTTCGAATCGGCGGGTAGTGATCGATCTATCGGGTACCGATTTATCACATCTTGTATGGACACAATAAATCGATCCTCAATCACTCTGCCGTCGTCTCCTGTACTCCACTGCAGCAAGAGGCGGAAGCGGAGTCAATGGGGGAGTGACAGCAGTCAATCCTGCGCCGTGAGGACGCGAGGTAAGTCAACCTAAGATATGTCAACTTCAGCTACGCTATTTTCATAGCTGAAGTTGCATATCTTAGGTTGATCCCCCCCTCCCAGTGTAGACCAGGCCTAAAATGGGTGATGTCCCCCAAAATGAGGTATACTTGGAAGGTACTGATACTGTCTTGCATGATGGATGTGGGGAGAACCAAAGTTTTATTTAAAAAGGGTAAATAAAGTAATCATGAAGTTGATATAAACCAGAATTATTTGTATAAATGAAAAGAAGTGTTTATTTTTTAGCTGATTGTAGGTTGCTATATGTTAAGCAAGTGCAGATGTGTACTGAATAATGTCACTGAGGTTATCATGCACTTTCATAACTTGATAATAACACCTCTATCAAACTCACTCACACAAAAAAACCTGATTCACATGAGTCACATTCTCACCCGTAACTCCTGCCCCATCTTCAATACTTCTAGAATGGAATTTGAATCGAAACCACTAGAATCCCAAACCCAATCAATAAGATTGTGCCATGACATTTTTAGTCAATTATGTGGCATGATCTCCCACGTATGGTGTATTCAAGGTCATGCTGTAGAGAGGATGCCATTTTGTTTGAGCATTTTGGGGCTGGACAGAATCACTCCACAGACACAGCCAGGCCTGAGGCATTCATTGCATGCCTTGCATATACTGATGGCATGTCACTGCTCAAAAATCTGGTCCCCTAACCTATTTCTACAGAAATTCTGAATAATAATGATCAAAGTTTATGCACTAGATTGTAACTCAGCATGCAGGGAGTAGGAATCACCCTTCCACATGCAGATGGGTGGGGAGTGGGCAGCTAAAGGGCAAGAGTGGGCATAGCTTTGGCTCCACTCCTCCTGCTTCTGGAGAGGGTCACTGGGAAGTGGGTAGTACCTTACTGCTAGTATAGGACAGCCAAAGATTACTAGCCCCCAGGAACAAGAAAGAAATAGGGAAGGAACTATTTCTGAGAGGTGCATCTCTTAGTTGCAATGTCTCCTGGCTTGGTGCAGTTTATGTACCATGATTTGCTCAGGACTGTTCCTATAGTTAAACTCTACCTTATAAATGTAATTCAATCCCATTCCAAAATGAGGGTGAAATTCTGGCCCCATTGAAGTCAATGGAAAGACTCACACACTGCCATCTGGGCAGCATTCCACCTCAGAATTTTTTTAAAAGATATTAGATTTGATACATTTTTATGACATCCACTAAATTTCTGAACTATTAATAACCATTACTGAAATTGAGATAAAATGGTAAGGAACTTTTATTAATTCATAGTGACAAGTTCAGCACTTGGATGAATGTGGCAGAAGGGAACTAAAAAACTGAATTCAGAAAAGAACAACAAAAAACAAACAATCATTTGAATCCAATGCCCCGAGCCCCAGTTTTCATGACATTTACAGATTCAATTAAAGTATTTTCATTCCTTAACTACATGCAATTTTAACAGTCCTACCCCTTTTTTGAAGAACATATTGTACAGGCAACACAGTCATTGACTATGGTATAACCTCATGCTCATTTCAAATACTATGCAACATGGAAATAAGAACTAATGATATTCAGCTACCATCACACATTTCTGACAAGCAAATGGATAGATGTGGCAAAAGTAGTTCACACATAGAAGGAAGTATTTCACTTGGTCACAATACTAATTCCATCCTGTAGAGGGCAGTGAGGTACATGCTGTAAACCCAACCTAGTACATTACTGTATTGCCATTTATTATACTTCAGGCTTGTCTACACAAAGACATTCAGGAAAGTTAATCCAAATGAACTTTTAAAATGGATTAGTTACACTGCATTTATTCCCTATGTGGAAGTTCTTAGTCAGAATTAAAATGGCCTACAGTGTTTTAAATTCACAGCTTTAGTTAATTCAGATTAACTTTCCGAGTATTCCTGTGTAGACAAGCACATGGTCTATCCTAAATTATGATACTTCAGAAAGTAATGTGATAGCATTGACCAATCACAGTTAGAATAATAGAATCAGAAACATAGGGTTAGAAGGAACCCCAATAGTCATCTAGTGTGTTCACAAATTTAATGAAGTCATCACCTCTTAGATGGGTGTATTTGGGGAACACAGCATTCAGAAAAGATAGTAGCCACAGGTTCTCCATTAATATATTTTATTGGAATAAAAAGCAAAATAAATACTATTACAACAAAACACATTGGGTGCCACTTTAGGTGCCTAAATACCAGAATCAGGATCAACTGGGATTTATAAAAACCCCGCTCAGCTGCCACCAAACCCTGTAAGTGCCCAAACTCACTTGGTGCCTAAATTTTGCTGTCAAAGTTCCCTGATGCCTATGCTCCTGCTTGTGCACATGTGCCGCCCCATTCCAGGCGCGTCCAGAGGCTTAAGCCCCATAGTAATGCATGAACCAGGGGATGACAAGTGTTTAGGAAGATAGAAAGATTGCCTGTGAGCCTGATCCAGTAAGTCGGTTCAGGGCTGGCCTATTGGATCAAGAAGACATTTGCCATATAGTTACTACCACTATTAGTAGAAGAGAAAACTATGTTCTAACTGTTGGCAAAAGTATTTTTATCATATTTACTATATATTCAAGACTCAAAATTTATATCCATTTCCAGTTCTCCTGAGCAGGGACCCCAAGACATTTAGATGTGTAGTGGTAGTACAAAGCCATGGGATGCCAAATAAGATCTCAGAGTAGCAGCCATGTTAGTCTGTATCCGCAAAAAGAAAAGGAGTACTTGTGGCACCTTAGAGACTAATAAATTTATTTGAGCATAAGCTTTCATGAGCTACAACAGCTGATGAAGTATCCAATGAAGTGAGCTGTAGCTCACGAAAGCTTATGCTCAAATAAATTTGTGAGTCTCTAAGGTGCCACTAGTACTCCTTTTCTTTTTTCAAATCAGGTCAGCATCCCAGCTCGGAAATGGAGAGCCCCTGGAAAGGGCAAATCCAGGAAAGTTTCATCGAAACTCCTAAGGTTCACCCTGTTACATATTGAGTGTTTGGGTTCAAACAGTTCAAAATTTGAAGAGCTTGAAAAAAGCAGAAGTCCAATAAAAGATATTGCCTCACCCACCTTGTCTCTCTAATGAGCCAACAGGTAAGTTTCCCCAAAACTGATTTGACTCCAAACTGGTGGGGTTTACATTGACATACATGAGTTTTTGCCTTTTAGAAAGATGTACCCCTGAAATATAGAGGCTTGGATATCTACATCAAAATGGTACAGAAAGTAGAAGTGGATGACTACTGCAAAAACATCATTTGAACAAAAAGAAAAGGAGTACTTGTGGCACCTTAGAGACTAACAAATTTATTTAACATTCTGTCATGGTGTGTCTGCTTTCCGTGAACATCAATGTAATCAAGTGGTACTAGCCCAAAAGCTCCTGGGAAGCAGATTTAAAATGTGCTTTCTATGACTGTTCAGATTACAAATCTGAATCTGTTACCCAATCAGGGAAGAAAAACAATACCATGTGACCAATTATAACTAGGCAATACATCTGGAATTTCAGATTTCCAATTTCATATAAGACATTCAAAACCAACATATGAATAACTGCAAATAGGGAATACATTTTTTTTAAAAAATATATATATTATCTGTTCATGGGACAGGAAAAGAGGAAACATTAGTCAAAGAAATTGTTAGTTACAAATTATTCACTTAGGTCTAGTGGCTGTTTTGACTGGCTGTTAGAAGGAAGTAACTGAGCTAACTATTTCTTAAGAGGTTCCACCTTCTTCCAGTCAACAGCTGAAGGCAGAATGCCAAATAAGGAAACGCTCTCAAGAAAGCCAGTCATGCATTTTTTTCTGGGTTTTTTGGGGGTTTTAAGATTTTTCTTGTCCTTTGTGTTATGCACGCCCCTATATTTAGTGTTTTATAATGTAAAAGATCCCAAAAAACATATAGCTGGAAGTGAATTCCCTGTGTACAGTCTATTCTTCCAGCAGCAACAGGTTAAAGCACATAGGGATCATAATAGTCTCTTGTTGCCACATTACTTAGGAAGTCTGACAATATGCCATAATTAAAGGATAATGTTGGTTTATGCATTTCTTACAACTGGCACATACATTAGACACCAGAAAACATATATGTTTGTTTCTGCTAAAACTCCTATAACATTAGCTAAAATGTTTTACTCAAGAACAGTTTGCCTTTTAATCTGAAAATAAAATTAGACAGGCGTTTCCAATAATGTTTAAAAGTGACTTATAAAACTGCAATTACATTTAATGTATTGTGCATGCAAAACTGGTACTTGAACATTGAAATGAGTATTTGTATGCACAATATTTGTGGCAATAGTTTTAAAAATAAGAACGTTAGGCACCTTGGTGAGGCTGGATATTACAAGATGCTGAGTGCCCATAACTCTGATTATAAATCAGTGAGATTTGTGGGCACTCCGTCCCACTGAAGAGTTTGCCCACAGTGCTTTACATATTCAAAGTGTTGCTATAACTTTGACTGTATTACATTTAGTTTATTTAAAGATAATTTAATTAATTTGGCTATCAATGTAATATTTAGCAGGTTGGTGGAGGCCATTGAGCAAATTAATCTTAATATATGTTAAATATTTTTAACTCTGGTATTTGCACAATTTGCTACTGGTATATGATATTATGATATGGTGGAGATAGTCATTTTAAGAGTTAGAAGAATTTTGCCTCAATAAAGCAGACCAAATTTTGTTATGGCCATGTTAAAGTAACCATATTACAAGCCCTGAATGCTGTATCTGCATAGGTATGAACAGTTTAACAAAGTTTCATAGTTTAGTTTTTGTTATATAATGAACTTTGTGTTAGTTGAGCATATGATACATCTCCTGGGTCAAACAAATACCACAGAATTCTTGCAAACCTTCGCATTTTCATACATAATGCACCAATTTACCAAAGCTGTTAGTTTCATTTAGGGTTTTTCATTCTTTATGTATATTAAATTTAAAAAAAAACCCCAACACTAAAAGCAAAGACCAAGGGCTGCAAAAACACATGAACTCAAGCCGACAAATAAATGCACTGAAATCCATAAATCTGAATATCTTAAAGATTCACGCACAACTCTGATGACCAATACCTGGACAAACAGAATGACAATTTACCCACACAAAACAAAGATTCAGACATGGCTGTGAAAAGGAATTGCAGGAAAGTCCTGTCTCAAACTGATTTTTCTAATTCAGACAGTCCATAAACCCTGGTAGTTTCAATTCCTTGGCTTAATCCTGTTCTTGTAGGTGGAGTTAAGTGGATGGCTATGACAGATTTGTTAAGCTTTCAACACACAAAATCTGTCAGTTCACAGATGTGCTAGCCTGAAGCCATGTCTAGAGAAAAGGTTTAATCCTCTGATTTAAAGGAGTCTCAAGTCAGGAGGAGTCAGTGATCCACCCTTCACATTAACTTTGAGTATATATACAGCAGGGATGTCTCACTAAGCAGCTTTCTTTGTAACTTAGAGTATTACCTACAAGGGATAATTTTAAACAAAAGGAGAAATAGGTGGGTGGCTACAATTAGCCTAAGGGTGATGTAAACTTAAAAGGGATTGCAATAGAATTGGCAATAGTATGAAATAGCTGTCATGTTGTGCATCATTCTTTAATTCAATGTTGTCGACTATATTTGCCATAAAAATCTATGAACAACAAAATCATCCATATAGTTAATTCTCTCAGTTACCCACTTGGCTTTTATTAAGAAGGGTACCATGTCCTATTTTAAATCCCCACAAAGTTAGATGATAGCTTACTCACTGGCATCATCTCTTTACACCTTTTAGAGATTCTATCTACTTACCGGAAAAAGTATATACAGTAATGTTTTCAAAAGTGCCTAAGTGTCGTAAGAGCCTAAATACTCTAGTCTTGTTTGTTTTCAATAGAACATAGGCTCCTAAGTAGAACTGTTCAGAAATTTTCTGTCAAAATGTTTTTTTTTTATAAGGAAATTTATATTTTTGCTGAAATTTTTCAATTTTCTATAGGGGAAATTTTTTTTAAAATATATTTCATTTCATGTCCTCATTCTCCATTATGGACTGAGAATCCTGCCTGAACTACATTTCCTATAATGCACTACAGTCTTCTCTGTGGCTGAACTGCCACAGAGTATCACAGGACATCTAGTCCAACTGAGGAGCCCAGACCTTAGAGGAGAATAGGTGCATCAGGCTTCCGAACTACAATTCCCATGAGGCAACATGGCAGTTCAGGCAGGTACAATTTAGTGTTGAGCCCAGTTGAAACAGAATTTTTAGATATTTCCAAATAACAATATTTCATAACTTTATTTTCTATTAAATTTTTTGATATTTAGACTTTTTGATTTGATTTTGGACAAAAATCTCTCTCACAAAATGGATATTCCAATTTTGACTAATTCTACTCCTAAGTCACTTAGGAACTTTAGAAAATTTCCTCCATATATCATGCTTATCACCTTGTGATTGTATAGATTGTATTATTAAATGGTATTCAGAGTTACCATAATTAAATATAGTAGAATGGTAACATAAAGAAAAGGGATTGCAATAAATGAGAGAATGACATAAAATTCAAAACAGGGAATATGATTTGCAGCTGCATCAACCAGTATAGCTCCATTGATTTATATTAGAGTAGGCTGATTTACACCATCTATAGATCTGACTCATGTGGGGGATTTTTTATTTGGGGGAAAACTTGGATCTGGAAATAATACTCTGTAATGGGCTGTATCTATTGCTAAAGCCTTGCACAATCTAAAAGGTAGCTATAAAAGTTTTTCTAAAAAAATATTTTCTAAGGGTTTGCACCTGTTATTTTCTTCTTAGCTATTTTTATTCTGTTTAATATAACCTGCAGTTTGTTCTGAACTATCGCCCTCTTCAAATGTTCTTTGTAACTAGCCAGTCTAGTTGAGTCTGACTGCACAAGGTGTGAATTTACCACAAAAGAACATTTAAAATGTGTGAGTTTTAATGGCAGCTCATTTTTTATTAACATAGGAGCAAAGATTGTGAAACTGATTATTTCTGATTACCCAGGGAAAGCCCATTCTGCCAGTCACCGTGGATGACTGTTTCCTAGAAGATGATGAATAGCCCATGACATATGCTTTTTGCTTATCTTATGCAAGAAACTGAATACATAGTTAAGATAAGGCTATTTTAGTTGTACAGCGTTTTCAAGTGAATAGAAGAAAATTTAGATTATATGGTCAGAAAGGACACTGATCATCTAGTCTGACCTCATGCATAACACAGGTCATAGAACTACCCTGAATTAATTACTGTTTGAACTAGAGCAGCGGTTCTCAACCAGGGATCTGGGATTTCTTGGGGGGACATAAGCAGATTTCAGGGGGTCTGCAAAAATAAACCAGAGATCAGGGCCAGCGTTAGACTCACTGGGGCCCAGGGCAGAAAGGTGGAGCCCAAGCGCTTCAGCCTGGGCTGAAGCCGAAGCCCAAGCAATGTAACGTCGCGGGGCCCCCTTTGGTGTGGGTCCCTGGGCAATTGCCCTGCTTGCTACCCCTACCACTGGCTCTGGCTTTTAATCTATTGGATATGCAGAAAAGCAGTTGTTGTGGCATATTGTGGGGGAAGAGGGCTCAGAAAGAAAAAGGTTGAGAACCCCTGAACTAGAGCAGATCTTTTAGAAAAAAACATCCAATCTTGAGGTAAAAATTGTAAGTAAGTGATGGTGAATCAATTACTAATTCAGGCCCCCATCTTCCAAAGATTTACACATGCACTTAACTTTATGCTGAGTGACAACTCAGCATGTCAATGGGACTATGACAGGGCAAAATCCCAGCCCCTTGAAGTTAATGAAAGTTTGGCCATTGATTTCAGTGGAAACAGGATTTCACCAATACCATAAGGGTAAGCACGTGCTTATTGAAGACACTGTTAGCACTTTAAATAATAACAGTAACAACAACAACAGATATATGGAAAACATCTTCCTAAACACAAAGTTTAACACTGCCTAATAAATAGCACAAACACAAACAACATGGAGGACATCATGAGCTAGAGCCAGCCTCTCAGTTGATGTAAATCAGGCAACACCACTGAAATCAATGAAGCTGCACATATTTACTGCAGCTGAGAATCTGGCACTATCCAGGAGTCAGAAGGTTAGAGTCACTTGGAAAAAAGCGTCCAACATAAACATAAGAGTGTATTAACTATGCATCAGTTGTGTGCACAACTACAGTAACTAGGTGCACAAAGTAGGCCAGCTTGTGTAAACTGGCATAGTTGTGTTGACATCAGTGTAGCTAGACCAATTCATAACATAATTTCCAGAATAAGCACAAATGTGGCTTAATATAAGTGACTAAACACATAAACAAACACACAACGCAAATCATTGCAGGTGGTCTCAACTATTTAAATATCGGTCCCTGACACAATATTTTGATGGTTATATAATAGCAATAGGAAGCATTCAGAAACATTCAGAAAAACTAGAGAAAAATCCTTCTTTGAAACCTTTACTGATTTAACTGGTGCCCATTTACAATACTACTGCTTGAGAAGACCTTAAAAATGTCTCCTTAAAATAAAAAAAAGATTTATTTTAAGCTAAATTGTGAATTTCCCGTACTCAAGAGACTATCAATAGCTTTGATGAACAGCAAAATATAGTATGAAGTACAGTCGTTTTACTAACACGCTGCTCACTGAGCCTAAGGAAAAAGTACAAGGCTGTCCTGAAAAAATGGTTGTTAGGTGTGTCTATAAATATTTACCTGTGATATGAGATATGCATCTAAAATGGTTAAATGTTGCATAGTAGCCAACATTCCTAATATGCTAGGGCATTGATTTAGAATACATCATATTTTATCTATGGATATTAATTCATCCTTCTTAACGAGGGGGAATCCAAAGAGGCTTCAACAGGTCTGTACCAGGATCATAAATTAGCATGTCTCTACATGAGAAAATTACAGTACTTAGACTGTAGGTACACTGAGCTGTTCATCACTGATACATGCAAAGGGCCCAGTACTGCACTCCATACTCATGTAACTCTCCCACTGAAATCACTGTGTGATTTTTATGAGTAGAGTGTGTAGGGTCAGGCCTTTTATCTTCAAAAATAGTATTAATTGTAATAATGGAAACACTGAAGAATTATCCTTCAGACTAGATGGGCAGACAGCACTGAAAGTGCAAAGTTTCAAGTATGCGTGTTCTAGAATCCAGGTAATTGGGGGTGAAATTAGAGCTAGAATAATAAAATCCTGGCTCAAATAGAGTTAAATGGTCGTCGTCGATCCCTCAAGGTCGAGGATGATCTCTTTCAGAGGTTTTATTTTTCATGGGTCCTTTGGTGACTGAAGAGTCCGATTCTTGAGCCTCAGGCTCGTTGGCAGACATTGCAGGTGGTGTTGGAAGACAGGGTTGGGCCACGATTGCTGTGTGAACATTGTCTTTCCCTTATTTTCTGGTGTTTTTTCTGTGACCAGGGCAAGGCGATTTCCCTCAAAAGTGAACATTCCCTCCCTGATAAATCTTCGCCAGTTATCCCTGTCCTGGGCTTTTGTCTCCGCGTGTGCGGTGTTGATGCCACTTCTCTTGATATTCATCTTGAGGGTGGCTTTAAAGCATTTCTTTTGGCCTCCCCGTTTCCTTTCTCCTTTGGTGAGTTGGGCGTACAGCAGTTGTTTTGGTAAGCGTACACCGGGCATGCACACGCAGTGCCCGCTCCACCTCAGCTGGATAATCAAGGCCTTAACACTGAAGATGTTGGCCTCTGTGAGGACACTGGCATTAGTGCGATGTTCCTCCCACTTCATGTTGAGGATCTTCTGAAGAAAGTGCTGGTGCTGGTGTTCCAGGTTTTTCAGGTGTTTTCTGTAGGTCATCCAAGTCTCACAGCGATAGAGGAGGTTGGGATTACCACCGTTTTATACACTAAAAGTCTAGTATGTGTTCTGATGTGATTGTTGAACAGCCAGCGAGACAGTCTGCCAAAGGCAAGGCTGGCACAGCGTATTCTGTGCTGAATCTTGGCGTCAGAATGGTGTAGTATGTTACAGGAAGATAGTAATAAGATTAAAAGGGGAAGATTATAAAATGGTGGTCCATCCAGGGTTAATGAATGGCTCTAGGCAACAAAGAAGAAGAGAACACTATATCTAAAAAGCTGTGTTCACCTATGTTTTCTGCTTCAGCTTTTTAACGAATGCAGTACACTTTGTCAGTGGCCATGTTGATGCCAGCTATTGATGACAGGTGTCCAAATGTGCTGCAGGCCTCTCTACAACTGATCCTTGTTGATATTGCTCATTAAACAAGGAGCAAGTGGTTAGATTAACAATGCTAACAAATTAGTGGTTATCCAACAAGATGTCCTATAAAAATTGTGATCTGTAGCTTTCAACTGCTTTATTGTATCTTTCTTTCTTTACTTATACTATTTTCACTGTTAATTTACCAAATTTTACATTAAGGGCCAGCTCCTTTTTTCTCATTCTTATGTCAAACAGTGCCTTGCGTTTCATGATTGGTCTCCACAGGCCTCTGTCGGCCAAGGAGTCTCATCTCTCTCTTACCTACACAGTGCACAAGCCAGTGCCTCCAGGAATCAAGTTCTCAGTGGACTCCCCTGTGTTTTGTCATACAGGAACAGATTCCCCAGACACCAGGTTGCAACACCATTTGGCCCATCCATCCATCCACCTGTGCCAGGTTGAAATAGCACTCACTGAAATTTGGCCCAGCCACTCCATCATCTATATTTAGAGGCAGCCAGCTCATATTTCAGTGGTGTTGTGAAAACGCAGCCGGAACAATGCTCCAAACTGCTCTGGCAGCAGCCATGATGATCTAGTACAGGACCACTGCTTAAAAGTGGTTGGGGCATGGCCCCCTGGCTCCATGACCTATGGAACTTTAAGCAAATACAAAAACCATGGGGGTAGGGAAGAGTGGTATTTGTCCCTCCTCCCCCAATTGGCACCACTGCTAACAAAACAAAAAGAAAATTACTATTTAATTTCAGTGGCTCAAATCCAACTGCCTTCATAAGGCAAAACTTCCTCTGACATTTTCCCCGAGTAAGGTGTCAGGATTTGATCTAATATATTTGTTGAAATCAGTCTAGACCATGGAGGGAACCAGCTGGAATCTTTGAAGTCAGCGTCAGAGATTAGTCTTTCTAAATTTCATGAAACTTCCACGAGTCACACGAATCAATACTTTTTCATCATGCAAATACTTTGGAACAACGAATACCATGGGCCTCAGAAATAAAAGTGACCCACACGCAATTATTTTATTTGAAAAAAATACAAGCAAGTCACTTTTTGAATTATTTCACCCTTTCTACTCTACACGTCTACCAAAAGATGTGTTTAACTTAAATGCCAAACCTGCAATTACTTAAGCACACACTCAACTTTATCCCTGCAACTAGCTCCACTGAAGTCAAAGAGTGAAATCCTGTCTCCACTGAAGTCTATGGCAAAACTCCTTCTAACTCCAAAGGGACCAGAATTTCATTCAATGCTTGCCAGGTCAGGGCCTTAGATTGGTGTTTCTCCTCTTTTGCAACTATTTCTGGTGGTGATATGAATCTGAGCAACTATGGGAGGAAAAGAAATTATAGTCAAGGACAAGAGGACAAAACTTTGATTTTACATAAAATGCCATGGGGATCTTTAATGTGCTTAGTTTGTAAGGTCTCCTCTGGAAGACACGGGAAACTGCATGGTATTCATTTTATCTTTTTGAGTATGGGAAAGGCCGAGTCAACCTTGAAGGGATTTGAATACATGGAACCAGGAAGTTTATGTATTCAAAACCTAGTGCTTAAATTACTTAACAAATCAGACCACCTTGTAGAAGAGTTGGAGGAAATGTAGGACTAATTATATTTTCCATAATGTTTAAATTGATACAAATATGCCAGTTAACAAAAACACACATATTAATAAAAGTATGGAAACAAACTTTGTGGGTGGAAAGTACTGTATATAAGCATGTTGACATTATAGTTAATAAAAATGAGATTCTATTGAAAAGTGGGTGTGATACAACAGATAGACAGACTATATAGAGTAAACAATTTTAATTATTTTTGTGAGAGGAGAGTCTGATTACATGACTGTGTTTCCATTTAATTGTATATTTCATCTCAGCAGACAATGTAATATCACTTTTCAATGATAAATCAAAGCCTGGGATTTTCAAAGGAGCCTAAGAGTATCATGTGTAATCAGTGTATATCATAGGACATGCAACATAGCTCCATTTCAGAAGTATCGATCATAAAATAATTAGCATAAGTGTGTAGGTATTTACTTATGAATCTACATCAGGATAAAATAGTTTCTTATATAGGCTTCATGATTAAGAAGTAGTAGTCTTCTGTGATAAGGAGTATAGGAACTAATGCTGTGAAAAACCAGTTGGTTTCAGTTTGTGTGGATTCATACCATATCATTTTTGGTTTCAAAAAAACCCCAAAACTCAAAGCGGAATGCAGACAAAATTACCTAGATAATTGAAATCGACATATATTTTTCTTAACACATGGCTTCTATTTGCTAAAAAACTCAGTCTTACTTGAAAGGTTTGTGAAATTTGGCAAATCTTTTGGTGAACCCAGCCATGGCTTTGGATCTGTATTTAAATTTGGCAACAAAACTCAAAAGAGGACAGTATAATGCTATCACAGTGCAACATCCTAAGAATGGGATTCTAAAAGCCTGACTCTCTAGCAAACTATCAGCCAGCCGTTAACAGTTCACAGAGTGCATACAGTGTATAATGTGCTGAACTTAAGGAAATAAGGGTTTGAACATGTTAAGTACATGCATCTGTCTTTATTGCAATTACAACATTGCAGGAATTAGCCTAGGAAATAAGGTAATTGTAGTCAAGGACAAGAGGACAAGTAACTCCTTCACTACTAAATAAAATGTTAAATTACCAATGGATGTTACAGAAAAGACAAGTATCAGGGGGTAGCCGTGTTAGTCTGTAGCCACAAAAACAACAAGGAGTCTGGTGGCACCTTAAAGACTAACAGATTATTTGGGCATAAGCTTTCATGGGCAAAACACCACTTCTTCAAACTTAGCCGTATGGAGTGGAAATCCATCAACCTCAACAGAAGAGACAATAACTAGCTATTGTCACACACCGCAGCATTGTGAACCAGAGCTCAATTTTTTTCAAGTTCAAGGATGTTTGGATCTGGGCTTCCAATTCAGCCACATTATGAATAGTTCCATGTCATAAAGTTCAGAGCTAGATCACTAAAGTTTGGGCAAGAACTGCATAAGGCCCACCTTTAACAAGAACTTAAAAATCTTTTGTGGGTGCTAGGTTTGGAGACAATGAAAACAGACTATCACTTCTGATTAGGGATTGTCACAGTTTATTTGACTAATTTAATAACCCATATCCAATAATTTATTCAAAATGGCATTAATTCCTATTATTCACGTAGCTGATATAACTTGGTAAAATTATAAATATATTAATTCAATAATTTAATAAATACATTTTGTGGATTTTGTTTAAAAGAAAATTGTGTGTGTGTGTGTAATTTAGCCAGGGACCTTGCCTTGGGTGGCATGATAAACCTGGTGAAGGCAGCTAGTAGCAATAACCACTAGGAAAAGGGCACATCTAGCTGTCCAAGTGCATGAAGTCTCCTATGATGAAGCTGGCAAAACAGCTTTCAAAATATAACATTGGAGTAAACAGTGCTGGAGCAAACTAATGGATAGATTAAAGCAGTACTGCAGACGTATTATGATACACTGGTCAACCCCAAATCTAAGGAGTCATGATCAAACACTTGGCCGACACTGGACCAGAGAAACAAAATATAGAAAGAGAAAGTATGCCAGCTTAGTTGTCGCCTGGACAAACAGGGGCTGCATTCACCACTCAGAAACAAAGTAGGGGTGGAAAATATGCAGTCAGAACAAACACAAAAATAACAACATGCAGAACAGGGAATTATGTGATGAACTTGAAGGTTAAGACATTCACTGGAACATGGAATGTAAGAACATTGTACCAGGCTGGAGAACCTGTGACAATGATATCCAAGTTGAAAAGATGAGCGTGAAATCATTGGTCTACATGAAATGAGATGGGAAAGCAAAGGAGAATTATCCCATGATGAATGTAGGGTATTGACATCAGGAAGAGATGATGATGGAAACCAGGATGGAATTGCATTGGTGCTAAAGCCAAAGGCAAGCCAGCTCTTATGGTATTGAACTCCTTGTAGGCAAGAATCAGATCAAATCCAGTGCAGTTACAGCAATATAAGTATATGTGCCAAATTCAATAGCATCCAGGGAAGAAATTGACAAATTTTATAACATTCTACAGAAAACAATACAAGAAGTTACAAGGCAAGGAATGTTACTGGCGATGGGAGATTTTAATGTGAAAGTAGGATCGGATGGGAATTCATGCAGTGGAGCAATGGGCAGATTTGGGTTAGGTGAAGATAATGAAAGAGAAGGAAAGCTACTAAATTTCGACCTGAGTAACAACGTTGAGAAAATGAACACCCTATTTCAACAAAGAAATCTGCAAAGGAAGTGGTCATGGTATCACCTGATAGGCAAACAAAGAACATGATAGACTTAGTATTTTTGAATCGCAGATGGAAATCAAGTGTATTGTCATGCAGCTCATTTGTGGCCAATATCGGATCAGATCACAAGTTAGTACTGGCATCAATGAGGCTGCATCTGAGAGTAATCAAAAAAGTGTCAAGAACTAAGATCTATGGTGTTGACATATTGAAAGAGCCAGATATAGGAAAGAATACAAAGAAGCCAGGCAGAAAAGCATCATGACTCTGGAAGAAGAATGAACATTGAAGAGACATGGAACCACGTAAACAAAGAGATTGCAACAGCAGTAGAACAAGTGTTGGGCAACAAGTTTAAAACAAAGAAACCAAGGTGGTTAACCGATGAAGTGCTGCAGTTGAAAGACAAGTATAGAAGGCTGCAGGAGAATAACAAGGAGGATGAAAGCCTAAGAACATAACAACATAAGAACGGCCATACTGGGTAAGACCAAAGGTCCATCTAGGTGAGTATCCTGTCTTCTGACAATGGCCAGTGCCCCATTGGTGCCCAAGAAGGAATGAATAGAACAGGTAATCATCAAGTGATCCATTCACTGTTGCCCATTTCCAGCTTCTGACAAGATAAGTACAATAGGCTGACCAGAGATAAAATAGAAAGCAAGGAGAAACAGCAACAACTGGATAAGTGAACAATGTAAAAGAAGCAGAAGAATATGTGAAGAGAAAGGTGACACAGGGATTGTCTCTCAAGATAAGAGAACAAATGGGACATATGAATTGAAGATGTCGGCAGTGAAAGAAAGCGCAGACAAATAATTAGAAAAGGAGTACTTGTGGCACCTTAGAGACTAACCAATTTATTTGAGCATAACCTTTCGTGAGCTACAGCTCACATCCGATGAAAGCTTATGCTCAAATAAATTTGTTAGTCTCTAAGGTGCCACAAGTACTCCTTTTCTTTTTGTGGATACAGACTAACATGGCTGCTACTCTGAAACAAGACAAATAATTGAGGATGAACAAGCAAAGTATATGTGATTGTACAGCTCTTCAAAATAGTCTATGTGTAAAAGATGGTGGATGAAGCAGCCCAGGAGAAGCTTCCCAGCACAAACAGGGGAGAGCAGATACAGGAATTCTTAGAAGAAGAAATAAAGTTTGGACAAGGTGCTGAGAAGCGACAACATCATTGTAAAGCTGGCAAGGAACACATGGTAAAGGCAATGCACAAGTTCTTCAACAAGATTTACAAACAAGAGAAAGGGCTGACCAAATGTGGGAAAGTGATAATAGTACCGATCTATTAAAAAAGGAGATAAGCGTGAGTGCAAGAACTTCAGAGGAATTAGCTTATTGAGGGTGCTGGGAAAAGCATTCACCAACATGTTGTAGAGGAGAACAAAGTATGGGGAAGGAGAAGTACATAGAACTCAACCGAACCTGTTACAACTTTATAGACTTAATGCAGGTTTTTGATAGCATTTGGCAGAAAGGGTTTTGGCAAGTTATGAGAATGCATGGCATCCCTAAGAAACTGATCAAGCTGATAGAAAAGATCTACAGCAAGCTGATGAGTGTGGTGAAAGTTGACAACAAGCTGATGGAATGGTTCATGGTTGACCACAGGAGAGATACAATGATGCACACTATAACCAGATGTGTTCATCTTGGTACCAGAAGCAGCTGTGCACTGAGAGATGAAATGGTGTCATAAATATAAATATAAAGGGAAGGGTAAACACCTTTCTGTATACAGTGCTATAAAATCCCTCCTGGCCAGAGGCAAAATCCTTCACCTGTAAAGGGTTAAGAAGCTAAGGTAACCCCGCTGGAACCTGACCCAAAATGGCCAAGGAGGGGACAAGATTCTTTCAAATCTGGAGGGGGGCGGGGGGAACAAAGGGTTTGGTCTCTCTGTGTGATGCTTTTGCCGGGAACAGATCAGGAATGCAAGCCTTACAACTCCTGTAAAGTTAGTAAGTAATCTAGCTAGAAAATGCATTAGATTTTCTTTTGTTTAATAGCTTACTTTACAAGCCAATAATGTGGTTGCTTCTTGGCTTCTGAGAGAACGAGTTTATTTTATCAATCCCTGAATGGTGGGGGGCTACCCGAGAGGAGCAAGGTGACCACATTTGTGATTAGCAGAGGTGCTTGAGCTGAAATTTAAAATGGGAGAGGAATGCTGGGCAAGGAGTTTTGCTCCCTTTCCCTCCTCCCCCAGCCTCTTGTTCTGACAGAATCTGGATCCTTCTGGGTATGTTGCAAAGCCCACTTTTTTTCTCAGGTGTCAGGGAATGAGCAGCGCTTGGGTATTCTGGGACAGGATTTGGGTGAGTATTTTTGAGAAGTGGGGTCATGTGTGAAGATTTTGGGGGACTTTTAATGATCTGAATAAGTGTTTGTCAGTTGGACGGTTTATTTAACTTTATCTCAACATTGTGATGTAGTACCAAATGACTTAAATTGATCAGAATCATAAAGACCTGAACTGATACTTAGAATTATTTGAGAAGTCCATCCAGCAACCATCACTCTACAGTTAGGACCAGATTCACAAAACTGGAGAAATTTTAAACATGAGCCTACTTTGTCAGATACCTTCCCTTTTAGAAATGTGCTCATACCAGAGTGACAGTTACCTTGCTTTAACCGTGACCTGTGCTGGAAAAAATGGCTATCGCTAGCTTTTTGCGAACAAATGTTTCTTTTAACCTTACTGGTACAGGTGTTGTGCTTCTGTGGGATACGTCATTTTTCTGTGTCTCATGATGTACTAGCCAAGCCAGATTGATCTGCACATATACAAATGCCTTGTAATTGCATTGGAAACATAACTCCTTCTTGGGCGCACGCTGTTTGAAACCCTATGATGCCACTTAATCTGACTATATCAAGTGAAAGGATTTTATGTATAATACTAGAGGAAATAAATGTATGTTAAGTTCCTTTTCTTGATTTTGGTCTTTGGTGGGCAAAACAGTACAACAAAGACCATGTTATGATCTCAGCATTTCTACTAGTAAATTGTGACTCACCCAGTATCATTCTTCCATCAAAAAATAGCCGTTCATTAAAAAATCAAGCAGCTATATCATCAAGTACTTACTAAGATTATACTCAGTCATCTTCCAGTCACTACAACATTCTTACTGTTCATTATAGAAAGGTTACTATACAAACAGTATTTATCAATGTTGACACAGGGTACCTTGGATACTGATTTGTTTTTAAAAAATGTTTAATGGGAAATTTCAAAATTTCATGTTTGGAAAGGAAACAAATTTAGAAATGTAGGTATTTCCTATGAAACAGAAATTCTGATTCCTGCACAGCTCTAGGTACAACATTTTCTT
Source organism: Lepidochelys olivacea (assembly GCF_965140295.1). Classification (NCBI taxonomy): domain Eukaryota; kingdom Metazoa; phylum Chordata; order Testudines; family Cheloniidae; genus Lepidochelys; species Lepidochelys olivacea. The sequence goes on along the minus strand of NC_140412.1, from coordinate 170,822,336 downwards.
CCCGAGAGAAGTTCTTTGTTCTCTCCACCTTTTTCTCTTCCCTTCCCCACTACCTTTCAGAAATTGGCTCTGAGGACAGGTGGGGAAGGGAAGAGAAAGGCATCTTTACGAGAATACAAAACTGGATACTTTTAGAATTGACTAATTTTGGCCTGGCATCCCACCCATATTTGTTTCACTTTTCCATCTGATGAATTTTGGAGAGAGATTCATTAATCTCCAGCAAAAATATCATAGTCCTAAAAATACGACAGTTGCCTGCATTTCTGGCAGTGTTTAGCTTTCAGATCTCTGGATTGTAAAATTCCTCAAAATCTGTAAAATCGGATTTTGACTCTGTTTAATTTAATTGGATCACCTATTATACATTCAGATGGGACAGTTTCATAGAATTGAAAAGTTGGAAATTGTGCAAGAAAGTCCTCACAACCTATTTCTGGTATTTTTGGAAGGGATTGCTGGGTAAACTCCAATTACATGAGCCGTAGAAAATTAGCAAATGGAAGCTCAAAATGAGCTAAGCTTCCACTACTCTAATCACATTTCTGAAAAATGTATTGAACCAAAGCTGAAAATACAGCCAACAAGATCTTAGTGATCTGCATTTATCTATTTTGTTGTCTAATATAGGTGACTTGGTTGAAACATTGCTTGGAGTTTATATCTTGGGTTCTACTTTGATTTTTCCTCTTCTACTTATGCTTTTGGTTATTTGACAATGCTTTATATTTGGAATCCTCTCTTTTTTATTTCATTCCTAATTCTTACCAGATAGATATTGAGTTATATTTTGGAACTCAGAATGTTTTAATGTTGAATACGTCTCTTTGTTTTCTGTTACTCTAATATAGCTCTAAACTGTACAGCAGGGGCCTGATCTAAATCCCATTGAAGTCAATGGGCTTTGGATCAGGCATGAAATGCGTTACCTAAGTTTTGACAGTTTAATTTATGTAAATAACAACCGTATACTTGCAGAGCCTTTGTGATATATCCTCTGCTAAATATGACTTTTTTAAAATGTAGCTAATGTTAAATTATGTAGTGGTAGTGTGACAAGAGTTTCCTTATGATAATTTAATGGTAGACTGCTTACCCATTATTGAAATTAAATATATCACAAGTTATACATACACTTCAATCTGCTAGTGGAAAATTATCATTAAAAGGAAATTCACTCCAAGCCATTATAAGGTTAATAAACAAACAGAGACATTGCAACAAAATTAGATAAGGTGTGTTCCACTGGCATGACATCATGTGAAACTATCACCCTTTTTACAGCTGCCTTCTTATCCTTTCACTATATAATTGTCTTAACACAATAACATTGTTTTCTGAAAATCCTTTTACTAACAATGGAATTTCTCACAAACTTGCAAGTACTTGGAAGAGAAGTCTTGTGGTTTATTACCTGAATTCAGGATATATAGAGGGAGAGCTTTCAGATAGTTCATTTTAAATGCATCCAAGACCTTTTCTTTTTGTGTTCTATATTTGTGTTTTTCTGCCCGATTAAAGTTCCATAGCCAAAAATGCAAAAAGAACGTGCATGTGAATGTGACTACAGTTTCATCATGTGACTTAATACAGCCACCTTATTTAATTATATCTGCTCCAGTAACATGCATTATGGCATTATAATGGGAACGTGAGCAGGCATAACTGTCTGATGTGTTGTGTGCACGTTTCTCCCTTCTCAGTCTTGTCATTATCAACTCCATATTTTGTGAAATAGAGAAAACAGTGTTAAAAATATTTTATTTTCCTATTGGTGTAACTGACATTGGCTAATGGGTAGGAGACTAATAGGTCTTTGATTTGATTAAGTGTTCTCCTGAATACCAAATTTGACTCTAAATCACAAAAAAGAAAAGAGACAATGAAAAATGCCCCCTTTGAAATCCTGTTTTTAAGGAAACATTCATTTCAGAGACTCCCAAAATAATTTTTAGATGTATTTGAGCAGCTGATTAGGTTATTACCACAAATTCTCAGGATTTCATTCTTTTCTTGCTCACACTAGTTCAATTAAATTACTCCTGATTTACACCAATGAAACTGGGAGGAAAATCAGATCCTCAGACTATTTCCCAGAGGTTAATGTGTTTACACTACATATCCTGAACTAGTGTCCATGGTGCACCGAGATCTTTTGAGTGTTTGAGACTTTCAGACCCTTGTGTTTGTAACGCAAACAAAAAGATGAAAATAAAAGAGTTCCAATAGCAAATGATGTCCCTCTAATGTGCTTTAAACAAGACAACAAAACATTTCATCATGGCAGAGCAGAGTAGGAGGAAAATTTTTACTGGGGTCTCTACCTGACTGCAGTTTGCAGGGTGCAAAAACATTATATTTATTTATTTACACTGAAATACTGCCTGGCAGCCTTAGCCTATTGTGCTCGACACTGTACAAACATATATCAAAGAGATGGTCCCTGTTCAAAAAGTTTACACTCTAAAATGAGAAACTTACAGACAGACAGGTGGAGCACATAATAGTGAGAGAAAACTGGTGAGTAAAATATGTTGTGTCTCTGCACACCAGCTGTCTGATCACAGCTGGGTTTTTTCAGGCATCATGACAGAGGAAAGTATCTAAGATTGGATTTGAAGGAGGACATTGTGGTAGCCTTTATGGAAGCCCCCCCTTGCAAAAAAAACAATGTATGCCTTACACGGGGCACTTTTAGGTGTTGCATTTGCACCTATAAAACTGAAAAAAATTCCAGACAAAAATCAGGTGTCATCAAAAGGGCAATGTTTCATGGGAAAATGGCATTTTTGGACAGGAAATTTCAAAATGAAATGAAAATGGTTTTGTTTAATTTCAAATGGCATTTTTGTTTTGGTTTTAAGAAAGATTGAATTGAAATAAAGCGGGAAGTTTTGAAGGTGTCACTTAATAATAAATATTAATAGTAATAAAAATTGAACCAAGAGATTCAAACAAAAGATTGGCGTGTGAAATGTTCCACAAGAGAAAAAAAAAGGGTGTTTCAACCAGCTCCATGTAAAACCCATTAACATGCAAATTCTACCACTCCTGCACACACAGGCATACACTAATATTCACAGAAAGGGAACACTCAAGCAGAGCTGATGCAATTTCATTTTTAAACTCAACGCATTGGATGAAATCCTGGCCCCGCTGAAGTCAGAGTTTTGCAGCTGATTTCAGTGGAGGCAGAATCTCACCCATTCATTTTCTCCCTCTCCCCTCCATATTTGCTCATTGCTAACAGTAATCTATTTCCCCATGTTAAGTATCCTCACACCTTCTTGTCAACTGTCTAAATGGGCCATCTTGATTTTCACTACAAAAGTTTTTTTTCTCCTGCTGATAATAGCTCATCTTAATTAATTAGCCTCTCACTCCACCTTTTTATGTTCTGTGTATGAGTACCTATCTATGTATCTATCTATCTATCTTCTTACTACATGTTCCATTCTATGCATCCGATGAAGTGGGCTGAAGCCCACAAAAGCTTATGCTCAAATGAATTTGTTAGTCTCTAAGGTGCCAAAAGTACTCCTGTTCTTTTTGCTAACAGATAGTAATGCTCCAACATGGACCTAATAATATAGAAAACTAAAGGAATCAGTTAGTAAGTAGAAATTAACTTTTTAAATATTGATAAAAGTCATTTCTAAGCACACAGTTGAAACAAATGATCAATGTTCAACAAACATGTCAAGTTATTTCATGTGGAAAGTCCCATTTGATCAAACAAATAAAATGTAGTGGGTGTGTGTTTGGAAACATGCAATGCAAAGAGAAACCTGATGATATAATTGACCGAGAAAGCCTAACCAAATACACAACACAATCCACTTCCTGTCCACAAGTTGGGCAACAGCAAACATGCAAATAATGGCATTAGTAACAATGATGTAAGTTTAAGCAACAGGCCTTTGATCATTACAGTATAAACTGTATATGAGGGGATATTTGCACGTAGTCATTGTGGTTGAAATGTAGGCGTTATTGAACTACCTAGAGAGAGTTTTTGCAAAGTCTTTACTGCAAGATAAGATCACATTTAAGTATTTTCTGTAAAACTAAACTGTGATGAAAAGATGCAAATCAAAAATGCTACAAATTATCTCATTGTGTAATGTTAAAGTATTTACTGAGTGGGAGTTTAATACATACTCATTAATCAAAGTTTTCCTTCAGGGCCTATAAGAGACCAAATTAAAGTAAAATACATGTTGGAGACATGCCAAAGGGAAATATTCTCTCTCTCGCTCTGCTCTTCCACAAATAATCATGGGGAAAGCCCAATGGCAGCAAAAATATATCCGGTCAGGTGATCAGTTTCAATACTAATTACCTACATGAGATTGACTTGGAGTGTTGAAAAAAAATGGACTAGTGTCAGCCAATGGATAACAGATAAATAAAGATGCTTTGCACTTTTAAAGCATCTTCCATTTGAAGATTATAAAATGCTTTATAGGCATTAAGGAATTAAGCCTCATGACCCCTCTATAAGATAGCTAAACACTTTTACCCACTTCACAGTCACAGAAACTGAGCTGGAAAGAGCCGAGGCACTGATTCAGAAAAGAACTTAAGTATTCACTTAAGTCCCGTCATATTGTTCAAATAAGGAACTACAGACATGATGATCATGATGGTCTCTTCTGAGTTTAAAGTCTGTGTGTCTATAAACAAATCTGATAAACTCTACCATGTGAATTTTCACCAGTCTGGAGAAATCTTTGTTATGATTGTAACTTCTTGTTCTCCTTCCCAAATTTCCTGATCATTATTTCTCTGTCAAATGTTTTTCCCCCACACATCTTTTTTTTTCCCAATGTGGGCCAACACTTTAGATATATTATATGCAGTTGTCCTATTTGGTGTCCAACTTACCATCTGCCATCCTTTACATTTTGTTGTTCCAGGGGTGAAATAGGTCAATTTAAGACTGTGTCACTTCGAGAATGTTGTGGCATGATGTAATCCATTTAGAAATCCACACAAGTCATCTTTGACTTCTTTAGCAGTAGAAATGTACTTAAGCTAAACAGTATCCTTGATTCATTTTGGTATCACTAAATAAAGGAGTGTTGAAGCTGTTTGTATGGGAAGCTTGAATTTTAGCTGTCTAGAGTACTGGCTGGCAGGCCAAGTGGCAAAGCCTGTGATTTTTTCCTAATTTAATCAGAAGCTGGATACATTTCCAGAGTCTTTACATATTTTCACAAGCTTGATGAGGGTTATTATTGCATTACTGGAAAATAGAAGGGTAGTAGACAGAAGAAAGGACTCTTCATACAGCAAAACAGAGAAGGATTCCTTGTAGCCAACCAGCATTGCCAACTGTGATTTAAAGCACTTGATGATACTGTAGACCAGAGGAATAAACAAGGGGGATACTGTTTTAGTTGCTATTATTCATGCATAAATGGTAAAGTAATTTTGCTATTTTTTTTGTTGCAACCCTTCAATGCCTATGGCAATTTCCAAGTTAGATTGCACAAAGGTAACAATTTGACATCCAGTTATATCATTTCTAACGTTAATCCATTGCATGGTAATTGTTTTTTCATTATCTATTTCCAAGCATGCTAAACCAATGAACAAATGGCATTCCTCAGCATCTCACAGTGTTCCCAGGTCTGCAGCATTGGGAAGTTCAAAGGAAAATTCTGTACAAATGGGCAAAACTACTTATGCCAGGGACCAATAGCTGCTCTAGATGTGGCATAAATATAATGGGGATAGGAATCAACCCCCCAGAACCCTAGAGTGGCTGGATTATCACTCTGAAAAAGCTACTTCAGGCTGAACTAAACTTTTACACTCCTACATAGGGGCTCTCAGGAGCTGTGCAGCCCTATTTATGCCATGCTCCTAACAATCCCCATGCAGGGAGGGAGTCCTTACAGAGTAGGCTTCTGTGCTGTGAAAGAGCGTGCACTTCTGTTGTCCCTTTAAAATTCTGTCTCCCCACCTCCCCGTTCCATCTTTGAGTAGTAGATCTTATGGGACCTCCCATAACTACAGGGACAGGTGCATACTGGCTATAGAATTTTAGCTCTTAGAATCACTGAAATTAAAAGCAGGCTTACTGTTTTGACGTCTCTCTCCTTTGATTGAGTCAGGTGTGAATGCCCTGTCTGATCATGTTCCACAAAAAAATTGTGCACAAAGTCTGTGGTGAAGAGCAGATGTCCACAAAGTCATTTTATGTAATATAACTGCCTTCCTGTCTGATCGTGAAGTTCTACTGCATTCATCTACATCAGAGGTGGGAAAACTTTTTGGGCCGAGGGCCACGTCTGGGTGGGGAAATTGTATGCTGGGCTGGGGCGGGGGTTGGGGTGTGGGAGGGAGTGCAGGGTGTGGGAGTGGGTGTGGTGTGCAGGAACAGGCTCAGGGTAAGGGATTGGGGCAGAGGAAGGGTGCAGGGTGTATGAGGGGGCTCAGGGAAGGGGGATGGGATGCAGGAGGGGTGCAGAGTGCATGAGGGGGCTCAGGGCAGGCGTGCAGGAAGGGTGCGGACTGAGGGAGGGAGCTCAGGGCAGGGGGTTGGGGTGCAGAGTGCAGCAGGGGGCTGAGGGCAGGGAGCTGGGGTGCAGGAGGGATGCGGGGTGCAGCAGGGGCTCAGAGCAGGGAGTTAGGGTGCAGGGTGCGATAGGGGGCTCAGGGCAGGGAGCTGGGATGCAGGAGGGGTGTGAGGTGCAGGCAGAGGCCTTAGGGCAGGGAGTTGTGGTGTGGGGTGCAGGAGCAGTTCGGGCTCTGGCCCGGTGCCGCTTACCTAAAGCGGCTCCAGGGTGACAGCAGCACGCACCAGGGCCAGGGCAGGCTCCTTGCATGCCTGCCCTGGCCCCACACCACGCCACTCCAGGAAGCGGCTGGAACCACATCCCTGCATGGCCTCTGGGGGAGGGGGCGCACAGGGCTCCACGCGCTGCCCTTGCCACACCTCCAGCTACCTTCCCCCAAAGCTCCCATTGGCCGTGGTTCCCCGTTCTCAGCCAATGGCGCTGTGGGGGGCGGTGCCTGGAGCCAAGGGCAACGCATGGAACCCTCTGCCCTCCCACCTGGAGCCCCAGGAATGTGGTGCCGGCTGCTTCTGAGAGTGGCATGGGGCCTGCGGCACCACGGGAGGCAATCCCGTGGGCCGGATCCAAAGCCCAGAGGGACCGGATCTGTCCCGGGCCATAGTTTGCCCACCCCTGATCTACATGGTCCAGAGATACCAGACATAAGTATCTGTGGCCTGGAGCAGAATCTTCTTACACCTCATTCTGAGAGGCATTTGGAAACTAAAGGTGAAAGACATTGTATAACTCAAAAAACTTCAGCCACAGTGAATTCTCTTTTCCCCACACAAAAAGCACATAGAAGATGGTGGCCTGACTAAGCTGTCATGGAGTAACTATAATCTTCCAGCAACTGGATATCAATTGAAGAGCAATCCAGACCACCGTAAAAACCTAGCTAGAGATTAATCCGGGTGGTGCTCAATCTGCAAGAAGACTACGTCCCTATGGAATTTACCATGATGGAGATGATGATCATAGAATCATAGAACTGGAAGGGACCTCGAGAGGTCATCTAGTCTAGTCCCCTGCACTCATGGCAGGACTAATTATCTAGACCATTCCTGACAGGTGTTTGTCTAACTTGTTCTTAAAAAATCTCCAATGATGGATATTCCACAACCTCCCTAAGCAACTTATTTCAGACTTGACTACCCTGACAGTAAGGAATTTTTTCCTAATGCCTAAACTAAACCTCCCTTGCTGCAATTTAAGCCCATTGCATCTTGTTCTATTCTCAGAGGTTAAGAAAAACAATTTTTCTTCCTCATCCTTGTATCAACCTTTTACATACTTGAAAGCTGTTATTATGTTCCTTCTCAGTCATCTCTTCTCCAGACTCAACAAACCCATTTTTTTCAATCTTCTCTCATAGGTCATGTTTTCTAGACCTTTAATCATTTTTGTTGCTCTTCCCTGGACTCTCTCCAATTTGTCCACATCTTTCCTGAAATGTGGTGCCCAGAACTGGACACAGTACTCCAGTTGAAGCCTAATCAGCATGGAGTAGAGTGGAAGAATTACTTCTTGTGTCTTGCTTATAACACTCCTGCTAATATATCCCAGAATGATGTTCGCTTTTTTTGCAATAGCATTACATTGTTGACTCATATTTAGCTTGTGATCCACTAAGATCCGAGATCCCTTTCTGCAGTACTCCTTCCTAGGCAGTCATTTCCCATTTTGTATGTGTGCAACTGATTGTTCCTTCCTAAATGGAGTACTTTGCATTTGTCCTTATTGATTTTCATCCTACTTACTTCAGACCATTTCTCCAGTTTGTCCAGATCATTTTGAATTTTAATCCTCCATTGCACTTACAACCCCTCTCAGCTTGGTATCGTCTGCAAATTTTATAAGTGTACTCTGTATGACATTATCTAAACCATTGATGAAGATGACGATCCAAATCTTCCCCAAAGTAACCTAAACCTGCTACTTGTAGCCATTATCTATATAAGATGTGCTTGATTGACCACTGCCTTAACTACAGGTTTATACTGGTGTAATGAATGGAGTTACATTGGCATAAAACTGGATTAATATGTTGGTCAGTCAGGCCTTTTTATTTGTGTATCCTTTGCTTCTGAACAGGCATATGAAAGTAAGGGTGGTTCTAAGACCATCAAAGGTTCTCTGGTCTGAAATTTGTTCTGCTTTTTTGGGGCACTGTTTGCTTAGCAGGTATTGGAAGCAGAGCCATGCAACACTGCAGAGGCCCTGTCTTTTGCTGGCTTGTGCAACCATTTCCTTCCCCTTTAATTTGCACGGAGTTCAACATCTCCAAATTTAGGTATGAGCTTTGAGTATGAAACAGCAACAAAGCTCAAAGCAAAAACTCGGTCAAAACTAGTGATTTTCACATGGGCTCACATTAGAACTGTCCCAGACTGTCAATTTCTCAAGACTTTAATGCAAAATCAAAAATTGGCCTGGACTTATTTAGAACCAGGCCCAGATTCAGTCAAAAGACTTGCAAATCTTTCAACAAATGTGGCCTGACTTTTGCTTTTATAATGAAACCTGACCCTAGGTGAATATTGGGTACTTTCAGTTTTGCTGAGGACATTTCCCATCCCTCTATTAATACACTCTGGATGGGTTTGCTCTGGAATGGAATCATTTTGTTTGCTTGAATTTTCTTCTGTATAAAAAGATAGAAGAATACTTGTCATAGAAGAGAGCATCATAAAATCTTGAGAATGTCCTTCTTGTCTAGCTATCATAGAAAAGATTAAAAGACAGATATCTGCAATGGTTACAGTCTCATAATGTTTCACTCCAGTTTCCCATTGGTAAAGAAAAATAAACCACAATTGATCAAAGATACATATTTTTATTGGGAACTGCAGGGAGCTGTAGATTCTATTCAGGAAAGATATCTCATGAATGCTTGTGATGTGGCAGAATACTAGCCATGCCAAAAACTCTGCCTTTCTTGCTAAGGGAAAAAAGTCAAATAAATGCAGTGTAAAAAAACACCTCACATACTATTCATTTTACCAGTCAGTTGGTGGCACCTTATTTGGCTCTCAATATAATTGGCTGAAATCATGGAGCAGCACTTAAGAATATGGCTTGAGTTTATTAAGATCTGTGGCTGTTTGGCAATACTAAACCAGTTCATTGAAGACCAGAAACTGCTTTATTGGAAAATAAAATTTTTAGACGTATGAAAACCTTAGCAGTTTGCTACATTTGTATTTGTCTGTGTGTATGTATAGTTACAGTTTTTTCCCAAGTAAAGTTGGGCTTTAAAGATGAGATTTTTAATACTAAAGGTAAAATCTCACAAAATGTTAAAAGTGATGTTAAAAGTCCCTATTTTGTTCTATCTTGTCATTCGTGGTTAGTTGGCAAAAGAGCTTTACCATCTGAAAAGGAAAACAACCATCCTCCCTTTGCACAGAATCCATTCCATTTCCAATTTAGTACCAAATTTTTGTCCCTGCACACAGCCCTATTATGTGGGATGTGGCATGAGGCGATCCACTAGGAAAGAGTCCTTCCCCTCAGGGGCATATGCTACACTGCTGCTACAGGAGAGCGTGGGCCACAGCACTACTTGTGGCTGCTATGCTCTCCTCTGGCTTTTGTGAAGGGAGGGGCTGAACGTGTGGAACTCCATAAATGACGATCCATTACATTCTCTTGCGCCCCCTTGTCAGACTGCCCTCCCCTCCCAATTTCCCATGTGCACTAAGGTGGAGGGAGCGCCCAAGAAGCTGTTCTCTGTGGAGTGCAGAGGATCCACAACTCTATGGTGACCTTCCCAGATCTTGCTCTGTCCATACTAAGAAATGCAGCAGTACCTCTGGACTAAGGGCCCTCCATACCTGCAGAGGGAGTGGATCGATACTGACAATTTAGTTCTGATTTCACAGGTAACATGGGTTTTTTTCAATTATGTTAACTTATTTGGGTTAGCTCAATGTGATTGAAAAGCCCCAGTAGGATAACAATGGCATTTGAAGCCATGTTAGCTAGCCATGTGGTAGATTGGAGGGAGCCTAGACTGCAGCATAGCTAGTTAACACGATTTCTAACATGTCAGCCTCCATCTTAACAGAGCTTTTCAATTGTGTCAAGCTAAGACAATTGTGGGGGAAAACAACTGCACTATTTGCCTGTTAAGACATACCCTCAGGATAAAGCGTTTGATTTTCCCCACCTGCACAATAATATACTGGCACTGGAGGAAGTGTTCACCTCAGGAAATTTGTAATGGGCCACAACATGGTATCTTTATCCTCTAGTTCACTAACATAAGTCAGTGAAAGGTCAATAACAACCAGAAGTCATTATTATCTGCTGGCACTTTGGTGGCCTTCATTGAATGAGTTGGTGGGCTCAGTTTCATTCAACTATGCAGTTATCTACATCAGAAAAAAAATCACAATTGGCACTAATTGGTGTCTTGCCGGTCGTCTCAGCAGACATGGTGAGAATTTAACAGGATGGAGACTATGCTATCTATCATAACCTGCGACATACCCTCTGTATATGCAAGGTATGCATTGCATGCCCTAGGACTGGCTCAGCCTGTGGGGTGATTCTGTTTGGCCCCTGAACGCGGACCGAGGATGCCATTTTGTAGAACAAGATGGGTCCTCTGCACAATGTGCCTTTGCATGAACCATATGTGTGAGGTCACACTGCATGGAGTACACCATTTTGTAGAACAAAATGACACCCTCTTCCCAGCGTGACTTTGCACACACTGTATGTGCAAAGACATGCTGCGTGGATGATCCTATTTTGTATGCAACTGTAGCACGGCATGCCTGACTAAAAATGTCACGGCACATCACTTATCATAACTCACACTTGAATCACATTGGTAGTACAGTAAGGTAAAGCCTGAGCTGCCACTGCAGTGGCTACACAAAGTTAGCTTCAGTCACTAGTTCTGTCAATCCATCAGTTTTCAGCACCGCCAATATTTATTTTTTAATAAGAAGTGGTGCTGGTAGAACAGACTCTGTAATTTGTGTGGTCAGTCTATCTCTGACTAGGTTTGGCTGTGCTTTCCCAGCTCAGACGTAGACACTGAAAGGAGCTGAGAAAAAGATGGCTAGACCATGTTCTAATTATTTTGAGCATAGATTTCACTTTTGTTTTACTTCAAAATACATTTTTCTTCAAGGATTTTCCTGAAGGGTTTCACGGGAAGATAATAGCTGTGGTCTTAAAGAGTCTCCCTCTTCTATATTCTCTTCTGTAATAATGCAGAGGAAACATAACCCATTATGTAATAACAACCTTAGCTGCTTCATTTTGAACTAAATCAAAGACGTAATTAAAATGAGACAGTTTTGGCAGATGAAAAAAAGGTTATGAAAGAAAGATAATGAATCAATCATCCCTAATTAAAAATAGCACTGCTGAAGCTTGGGAAAGCTCATCTTAAAACAAACAAAAGTTGCAAGAGCTACATTAAAGTCTAATACTATCTGGGGAAAATACACTTACACCCTCTTCTCTCCATCTTTGCTGATGTTCAAGATTAGATACATTTCCCCACCTCCCACACGCACCTCAAGAGCATGGTGACCAGAAAATGTCATGAGATGAGAGGCCTGCATACAAATTAAAATGACACAGGTCAGCTTCTTACAAAAAGGCAGTTATGTTTGCTTTATGCTGTAGATTTTTTATATGCTGGGGTGATTTTTGTGTGTTTGTTTTCCTGTGTGAAAGTCCTAGCTAAGCCAGTCTGCCAAAAGAAAAGTGAAACTGCAAAATGCAGGAAAATTTGCAATGTTCACTAAATTTGGAACAGTTCTGCAAACACTAATGCAACTATTTTCAGTTCAGTCACAAATGGAAGTTTTACACAACTCTAAGCAGGAAGCATATTCTCAGGGGTACCTTTGCATTTCAGCAGTATCAGTTGTAAGTGTGTGTGTGTGCGCTTGTGTACTTTTCATCCCCAGGTCATTGGTTCAAATCCAGCCTAGCCAGTAATAATTGACTGACTAATGGCTGCCTTATGTGAAATGAGTTTGGGTGGTCCAGTTCCCATTAGACATGTGTTCACATCACAAAACCACTGCCATTCTTTACATCAACTGGTGTCCTTGTTGGCAGTTGCAGCAAGAGAACAAGGGCCAAGGAACCTTAACTACTTGTTTAGCGCTAGAGGCGGTCCCTCTAAGCCAAAATATGCTGGCAGGGTAGTGTGTGGACTCTTGCGCTGTTGCTCTGTATACTGTACTTGTTCTGTCTCTAGGGCGGTCAGTCTGGCTCCTGTAGTAAATTCACATGAAAAAATTTAAGCAAACGTCAAATCTTTACTAAAGATACAGGGGTTTCCTCACTAGAGGTCTCATTTCTGGTAAGTGGCCTGTTTCAGCTCCACGGAGATGATTTCCCCAGCATGTTTCTAGGACAGAAAGAACAATCAGATATAGTATATGCCATATCAGTGAACTCAGACTCACATTGTTCTCTTCCAACTTATGGCTTTTCAAATTGAAAAATGAGCCCCATTAAACTGATGTCTCATGAATGGCTTGAACAAGAATCAGAGTGATTTGGTGACTTACAGACTTTAAAGATGTGCCCTTTCTAAACACCAACAGGTGACTGGTTTTGATCATTAGTGTGTTTTTGTGAGTCTTGTGCCTGGTTTATTTGTCAGTAGTGATTCTTGTCCAAGACTTCTCTGGACATTGGATTTTAATCTCATGAGAGCTTTGTGGTCACCCTTTTAAAATAAACAAATAAAACTTCATATGCCCCATTGTAGCTGCTCACATTGCCCACATAAGGAGAACACACAGAGCTTTCATTTGGGGGCTTAACATATGCTAGGTGAGTCAAGACCAGAAATTAGAGCTACAGAGGTCTTAAACTGTCTGGGCTTGCAGTAGTTTCTATGAGCCTCAGGTGACATTTTACAAGTACGTCTGGATTACAGCACAGTCTCAAACTCCAATCTCGGTTTTGAGGGAAGAACAAAATGAAAGGAACCTCAACTTGAAACATACTGGCAGCTGTATGTGGAATAAACCAAATCTTTCTTCCTGCACAGGGTGTCTCCTTAGAGAATACACAGTGAACAGCTCCACTCACAGCTATTTCCCATACAACAATAATCCAGCCCTAACAGCTGCATACTGGAAACAAAAGGAAATATGTAACGTGGTATATGATGCAAGCATGAGTGTCAATTAGAAAGTATAAGTCATTATTACATTTTGCCATTGTTGTTGCTGTTGTGACGAGATCAGTCTATAAAGTGAAACCCCAAACCACTTGAAATCTCAGTGGTTTCAGTTTTCATTACAGATTCAAAACTCAATGCAGGTTCACAGTTAAGATGCCGAGCCCTTTTAAGCAGATCTTGACAAGACTAAAAAAAAAAAAAAAAGTTTGCACAACTTCTCTGTACAGAAAAACACCCACATCTAGCTGTGGAACATAGATCTGAGAATGCTGCAAGAAGCCCCTTGGTTGATATACACTGTTTCCAAGATGTAAGTTTCTGTTCACACTGGGCAAATTTCCCATCCTTCTAACTTTCCTTATCTACTGCTCTCTCTTTTAAAATATCATTTGTATGGGATAAAAGAAACATTTGTGCATAATTTTCACAAGAGACATTCTCTACCACAGTCCCTAAACTTCATGTGGGAACAGGACAATCTTCTGGTTCACAATGAACCAGAAGTGCTATTATATTTTTTTTTGAGTGAGGGTGCCCAAAACTGAACACAGCTTTCCAAGTGAAATCAAATCACGGATTTATGTACTGCCATTATTAATATAAACAATTATTATATAGTAGAGCTTAGAGATCAAACAGATTGGGGCCTCCTTGCAGTAAGTGCTGTACAAACCTACAGTATGTGAAAGTCCCTTCTCCAAAGTGTTTGCAACCTAAAAGTGTTAACATTTTCTGGATTATTTTGTTTTCCATTCCTTAATATTGCAGCATCTTAAAATTTTGTTTCCTTGGCTGCTATCACAAACTAAGCAGATGCTTTCATTGAGTGGTCCAGACAATTCTCTTGAGTGGAATTAACTGAGAGCCAAATACCCTATATGTGTAGTTCAAATTATACCTTCCATTGTGCATTACCTTGTCAAAAGTGAATTGACTATTGTGCTGCTCATTAATCTAGCTTCATTAGGTCCCTCTGAGGTTCCTCAGAGTCTAGCTCTGACTAATCTCAATCATTTCATTGTCTGAAAATTGTGCCACTTCTTTGCTCACCTCTACTTTCCTTATAACTGATAAATAAGGTAAACAGCAAAGCAAGTCAGTAACAGGCCATGTTGCTGTAGTATATTTGTTTTCTAGTAGGAAAGGGTGAATCTGGTAGTGTTCAGGCTTCTACAAAACACTGCAAAGTATTTCATAGGTCTCAGAGTTCTCATTAAGAAATTCAAATCTGTACAATATTTTTCCCAAATAGCTTCAAACCCTTTTTCTTAAAAATTCAGCTTTTAAAACAAGTAAGTGCTAGATTATGCAAACCTTCCTTTAGTGAGCACTTACTCAGAGGAATAATTAATGGGACTAATTGTGCGATTAAATGCTCATCACCTTGAGCAAGGGTTTCACAATCCAGTCTCCTCATTTACCCCCTCACTAACAATATTCAATAATAAATTCCTTAATCAGTCTCTGCCCTTATCTATGATGGTCCAGAGCATGTTCAACTTATTCATTGTGGAGTCCAACATGCAAATTATATGGCTTTGAGAATCAAAGATAACAAATCATTCTGTTTGTTGTCACACCTAAGAGCTAACATGTCTTTAAAGCACAATGCATGCCTATTGCAATATGTAAATAATAAATAATTATTGAACAGCCTATGTATCTTGCCAGCAATTTTAATCACAGAAAGAATCATAACATTGTTGATACTTGATTGTGCCACACCATATGCCCAAAAGGTTGGAAAATATGGTCCCTGCTATAGAATGAGTCATCATACGTTATGATAAAGCAATAAAATACTGGGAGGGATCTTTGGCAACTTCTCCCTCTTGGCTACCTAAAATTCAGCATGGTCATTAAGGAATTTTGAAAGGGATATGTAAATCCATACAAATAGACAGGTTAATTTGTTACAGCTAAAAGAGCCTGGAATTTCCATACAGTCCATTTCTTAACAGACAGGTAAAAAGTCCTAGGGCTTAATAGGAAAGGATATCTGAAAAAAATTAAAATTGATTAAAATAAATACGATCATTGTGATTATTGGTTACTAATGTGAACATAGCTCTAAAGTTTTCTAATAAATACGGAGCTAATGCATATTGGCCACCAAAGGTTTGAGAATACTTTAATAATCTCCAACAACAATGTCGTAGTTATTGCCTCAGTGGTGGATTTTTTAAATATTAGGTAAAAGACATTTGAGAACCAATCAGACCTCTCATAAAAGCAGAATTGAAAGGAGTCTGAAGCTTGTTGTGGGGATAATAGATTGTATACAATCTTCTGGTTCAAAATGTTGATAGGTAAATCTGAGGGAAGTAAAAAAGAGAGTGAAATGAAATTAATAGGCAGCAGGTTTAAACAAACTAAAAATACTTCTTCACACAACACACAGTCCACCTGTGGAACTCATTGCCAGGGGATGTTGTCAAGATCAAACACATAACAGGGTTCAAAAAAGTTATGTAGGTAACTTCATGGAGGATAGGTCCATCACTGTCTATTGGCCAAGATGGTTTGGGCTGCAACCCCAGGTTCCAGATATCCCTTAACCTTTGCCTGCCAGAAGCTGGGACTGGATGACAGGGCATGGATCTCTCAATAATTACCTTGTTCTGTTCATTCTGTCTGAAGCATCTGACATGGTTCACTCCCGGAAGATGGGACATTGGGGTAGATGGACCCTTGGTCTGACCCATTTTGGCTGTTCTTATAATTGAAACTATCTACATAGCACAGAAGTCAATTAATATTGTAAAGGATTTTTAGGAATAATGGGAGGGGTTTTTTTTATTCCTGCTTGATTTTGTCCTGTGTCTGTATTGTCTTGTCTGAGCACTGCGGAGTGACCAACCTTACAGCTTTCAAAGTAAGGCCCTGATCCTACACAACACACTCCCATGAGGCACCCCATTATAGTCACTACTTGTATGAGTAAAGCTTCACGGGGGTTAAGGATCTGCAGGACTGGGGTCTAATTCATTTCTTATAATGGCTATTACTCACTTCCCCTGTAGTATGTTTCAGCTCATACTTCAGTGTCAATGAATGAAGGTATTTATTGGCCTTGTAATCATGGATATAAAAGGTTAAATTAAAATAAAATACAAAGTATCAAACTATAGCTCAGGGTTCCCACTCAGGGTTTAGCCACAATGCTGCGGCTGATTCTCCCTGTATAGAAGGCTAGGAGGATTACTACTGCTGCCAGGGTGTTGCGTCTGGGTGCATCTAGGGTGTGGAAATGATCCTGCACAGTGACAGGAGCTCAGTGCAGGAAGGAATGCAAGCTACAGTGCATCCTTTTAAAAAGTGTGGCAAGCTGCATCACTGACCACACTCCCTCCCATGCTTCAGCAGACATTATGGATGCTTCTGTTCTAATCAGCCATTGACACTGCTTCTGAGAGGGTACACCTTCCTCATGCTGCTCTATGGCATACCTAAGAAATTTGGGCATTATGTTTTTGGGTCCAGCAGCATGCCTGCTTCACAGTTTCTTTATGGCAGAGCAAACCTCTTCCAACATAGATGCATCTACTGCTAATGCATGCAGATCTGGACATGGAGTCGCTCCAGGGTGGTTAAGTGCAGACTCATATTTTTTCCATCTTTGCAGAACTTCTTCTTGGGTTAAGCATCTTTTACCATCAGCCTTGTTTATTGGCATAGACAAGACATGAAATTCAGTTTGGGATTGAAGTGGCTAAATAGCAGGTAGTAATTTATAAGCTCTTATTCCCCCTCCTGCCAAGTTCTCAAAATGCACTTCATGTTCCACTTTGGCTCTGGCTTGAAAAATACCTTGTCAGTCTTTACATTCAGTGTCATCATGGCACTGTCTGGCCTCAGATTTCTTGTGCAAAAATGTGAAATGTCTCATTGGATAGCTAAGGGCATCACTTGTAGTGTTTCAGTTCTGGGATGGCATCAATGGTTCTCGGATGCCTGTGCTTGTGGCTGTCCAAGATAGTTCTAAGTCATTCAGGGGAGCATTAAGTGCATCAAATTTGTTTTTCAGTGAGTTAGAATACTTGTTAGCAAGTGCTGAATACTCACAGATGTGTTGTGCCTTATGTTTTGTAACAGGCACACTCATGTTAAAATTGAGATGTAATTGCCATTTTAGCAACAAGGAGATGATGGTCAGTATTTGCCAGAGCTTCTGCACGTCCACAGATCCAGTATGGCCTTACTATACTACGATTCCAGTTTATCATATGGTCCAGCTCCTTCCTTGTCTGACTATCTTTGGACATCCAGGTTTCCCAATAGATAATCTAAGCTCCTGAACCAAGTCACAGTGATGGTAATGTTATAAGAAGCACAAAAGGAGAGTATTCTCACAGAGCTGAGAATACTCTCCTTTTGTTAAAAAAATACTCTCCTTTTGTTAATAAAGAATACTCTCCTTTATTGTTTCAGAACAAAATGGTCCAAGAATAGTTTCAAAGCCATTTCTGGGACAACCTGGTAGAACGTTAATATCTCTTAGTATAATAAGAACGTTGTGCAGAAAAACAGATTGCATCACTGCTGCTAGAGTTAATCTTTATTAGCATCTGTAGCTTCTTCAGTGGGAGCGAAGGCTACAGTGATTGACAGCTATTCATGATTATGCCTCAAGCTGGCATATAGCCATCAGTTAGAACTAGGGTGCCATGGTGCAAATGATTTATTAAAAGGTGATTGGAGGACAAATGTCAGATGGTCTACGTGCCTGATTCCTCCAGAGTACAGTACTTGTGCTTGCCACAAAATGTGGACCGCTATTCATGACTCTCATCTCAGTTATTACAGAAACTGCAATGTTTTTCCAACACTCAACCTAGCAAAACCTGGTACCCCGCCTTGTTTAGGATTAGTTCATTCCAGGTGGCAAATCTGGTGGATTTTCTCAAGTTGACTGTAGACATCATAGGCCTCAAGTGTGGACTACATTTCATTGAATGCCCCTTGATTCACTCTATCTCCTTGGGACAGAGGAGATGTAGAGTGGTGGTTTGGTCTGGAGACACCAATTCCCTTCCCAGAAACCCTTCCACACATAGAGATCATAGTTCATCCACCTTCACCACTATTTGGAGAGTATTTTTCCTTTCTCCACTGGATTTGCCATTGACCTTCACTCGTAACCGTGAGCAGGGGCCCTTATTGGGTTAAGGCTCACATTTGCAGCAGCAGCAACACCCTGAAGTAGCTCAGCAAATACTGCTGGCCTACCCGCTACGCAACTTCCAATATTTCTGTTCTATCTTTTTGGCAAAATGTTTAATATTCCATATATAGGTGGGCGATTTTAGTGAAAACTAGACATAGGGTTGAAAACTGATTGATGCTTTAAAGCTGTGTCCAGGAGCACCTCACTTAGCTATCAGTAATTCTTTCAAGCCATCATATCGTATTGATGTTTATCAGAATTAGTAAATAGCATACATACTTTTGAGCGCTAGAGGGAACTTCGGTCAAAATAAAAAAAAATATTGCACAATAAATTTCAGCCCAACTTAATATAAGTAAAAAAACAATAATACTACAATGTGATGTCAATATCTGTCCAGTAACACTAATCTTTTTCATATGCAACAAGTTTTGATGTGTTTCAGAGTAACAGCCGTGTTAGTCTGTATTTGCAAAAAGAAAAGGAGTACTTGTGGCACCTTAGAGACTAACCAATTTATGTGAGCATAAGCTTTCGTGAGCTACAGCTCACTTCATCGGATGCATACTGTAGAACTATTTACCACGAATAGTTAAAGATCACTTAATTGCCAAAATCATGTTATCCCATCATGCCATCTCCTCCATCAATTTATCGAGTTTAATCTTGAAGTCAGATAGGTCTTTTGCCCCCACTGCTTCCCTTGGAAGGCTATTGTAAAACTTCACTCCTCTTATGGTTAGAAACCTTCATCTAATTTCAAGTCTAAACTTCCTGATGGCCAGTTTATATCCATTTGTTTTTGTGTTACATATTGTTTGGCATAGTAGTTACATATACCTAAATAATATAAACCAAAAACTAAAGTATAACAGCTTCCCAGTGGATGATACGCAGTGATCAATAATTTATTTGCACTAATATACCATAGCATCTTTCATTTGAGGATCTCAGTGTGATTTATAATCAGTTTTTAAGCCTCACATTAGCTCTTTGTGGCAAGTTCCATTTCTCTCCATCTTACAGATGGGTAAATTAAAGACCAATGAAATTCAATGAGAGTTAAGTGCCTAATTGCAATTTGTGCATTTGGAAGTCTTCCAAAGAGAAGCTAAAGTGATTTGCTCTGGGTTAGACAGGTTGTCAATGGAAGAATCAGGCATAGATTTCATTCGCCCAACCTTCCAACACTCTGCTTTGACCATCAGAAGCACTTTCTCCTATATGTTCCACTTACCATAATGAGAATCCAAAATGTGACAGGAGAAAAGCAAGAAAATACCTAAGACCAGATTTTGAAGAGAACTCAGTTCCCATTTAGGCACCTAAATGGAGATCTTGAAAAAGGGCTCAACATCCTGCAGCTCATAACTGAGAACAGCGGAAGCTGCTGCAGACTGCTATCTGAATGAAAGCTGAGCTCTTTTGAAAATCCAGCCACTTAATTTGGTGCATAAATGGGAGCTGCTGGGTATTCATCTGGTCCTTCCTGTAGATTTGAAAGCCCATAAAAAGTGAACACAATAAGTCCAGAGCAATCCATAACTGAGGAACATTGTAAAATGATCTCCCGCTCACCTGACCCAGTTAATGCAGGCAGATAGACTTCAATATGCACTCTTCTGGTATTAAGTTTAAATCAGACCACCTGACTCAGTGGTGGGTAGGAAACTCAGGTATGTGAGCACCTTCATGTCTGCAAGTACCCAAATGTTTTCTAAGGTTATGCAGACTCTCTCAGTTAAAGTGATTTACAAACCGTCTCTGGGAGTTATGGATATTGTCATTCACAAGCCTTTATGTACTTTATTTGCCTATCAAATGGTGAAGAGAGGGCAGCCAGTTCCTGCTGTGTGTTCTTTGTTATACAGGAAACATTTCCCACCCTCTTTCCCTCGCCAATCTCTAGATGAATCACTTTTGGGACAGTCAGCAGGGAACCAATTTCAACATCAGGCACATGGTTTTGGAAGTCTGCCTTCTACTCTGTGTCACAGCAGTGAATCAAACATTTACATGTCCTCTGGGCTTTCAGCGTCATGGTGCTGTGGATGTACGTGTGTGTGTAAAATCTGCCTTAGTTCACTCGATTTGTCATTTGTCTTTGATATTATATTGTTGTGATAATATTGCACATCAAAAGAAGTGATTTTGTAGTGAACCAAAACTCATTGCAAAGACAGATTTTAAAGCTATTATAACCATGTAATGACAGTTCCTTATTTACTATCGACACTAAATTATTGCTTGATCTGTGAGTAAAAAGGAATGCAACTGGCATTCTGTTCCGCATAAACAATAATAAAATTTTCACAGATGAATTACTAAAAGTCACAGATGCAGGATACAAAGAAAGGGAACAGAGAGGGTGGGAAAAGAGAAAATTAGCTAGTTCACTGTAATTCCTAATTTTAAAAGAGATTCCTACTTAATAAGGATGTGCCAATCTCTTTTTTTCTTCTAAGACTAATTCTAAATACATTGGTGACAACAGGCCTACTTTTGTACCTTTTTCAGCACTTGAAAGAAACTCGTAACCAGTGTAATGCCCCAGGAAGTTTTCCAAAGATCAATAGCCAGCTGATGGCCAGGGGAAGCAGAGGGAGTTTCAGGTACACAAGGGCAGCAGTATTGTGCCCATAATTATTTCATGTTAACATTAGTTGCTAATACAAAGTCCCCAGTCAAGACTGAGGCTCCATTATGCCAAGTGCCTAACAAACACAAAGACGTGGGAGCCAGATCCTCAGCTGGTGCAAATCAGAGTAGCTCTGTTGACTGCAATGGAGATACACCAAATTAAATCAGCTGAAGCTCTGGCCCATAGTTCCTGCCTCAAAGAAGTGACAACCTAAGATGACAATCCACGTATAAAGATTGAGGAGCAAGGAATCCAGTCATATGTAAATAGTTTTTACGTACATATACATACATATTTGCCTTTATATTATATTATTGTATTATGCCAATAGATAAAATAGGTGTGAGCTCTCTCTCTCTCTCTATCCTTCAACCTAAATATCAGAAATTGACTGATTTCTTAATGTCATGGTAGATGTAGGTCTTGAGGTGGACACAAACAGCACATTATAAGCATGGTACAGCAAAAAAGAAAGTGCAGATATGGTCATAAAAGAAGCCAGTACCTGAACAAATGTGGCAGGCATCACTGGTGGAGTGAAGGAGTCATGAGGAACGAGTGACATGTGAGGAGAGAAGAGAAGAAAGCAGGAAGTGGCTGAGTGGTGAAAAGCCTTGAGAGTGAGGAGAAGATTATTGAATTTGATGCAGAAGCCAGTGGAGTTAATCCAAGAAGGAGAAGCAGCCAGAACAATAACCAGCAATAAAAAAAAAGAAAGGGCTCGATATTGCAATCCCTATTTACTCCAAATTCCAGTTGATGTCAATGAGAGTTTTATCATAAACTTGAGCTTTTATTACAAATATTATATTCTTATATATCACAGTAAAACTTTTGGCATATTCAAAATTTTTAAAGAAATTATTCTGCCTCTTTAATGTAAGAGGCCGTGTATGTTGTCAAATATTTACTACGGCTAATAACTGATTATCACATTAAAGTAAATGAGGGGTAATTCCATTGGAGTCACACCAGTATAAACCAGTGTAAGTGTGATCAGAATTATGTGCATAATATGCAGCCATCAAGGCTGAATTCTAATTTACATTATAGCCATTTTATTTTGTCTGGCAGCATGCAGAGGCCTGAAAGTGAATTTAACTGTGATTTATACCCACTTTAAGGTACCTTTACATAGCCAAATGAGAATCAGGCCCTAAACATTTTTGAGAGCGAATCTGCATACTTATTCTGAATATTTTAGGCCTGATCCACACTAGAAAGTTAGATTGAGACAAGGCAGTTTAAGTCGACCTAGCTGTGGATGTGTATTAACTTAAATTTGGCTCCCACCAACATAAGTGCCCCACTACACTGATTTAATAACACCACCTCCACAAGCAACACAGAATCATGGCTGATGTAGTCAGGTCAATGTGGTGAGAGTGTAGATATTGCAGTACTTCCGTCAACCACTACCAGCCTCCAACAGCTGTCTCACAATGTCCCACATTGACTGCTCCGGTCACCATTGTGAACTCTGCAGCCCAGGGGTCAGGTGGACAGGAAGCTGCCCCTGCCCACTAAAGTCCTGCAAATTTTTGAAATTCCTTTTCCTGGTTGGCTGCCTTGGCAAGTACACCTACTCGCTCTCCATTGTTGAATGTAACTGCCCAGCCACCCATGCCGGCTATAAACTGCAGACATACTCCTGCCTGGAGGACACAGGAGATTTTGGATCTCCTGGGCATGTGGGGAAAAGAGGTTGTGCAGGCACAGCTCTGAATCAGTTGTAGAAATAGTTTCAGAGTGGCAGCCGTGTTAGTCTGTATCAGCAAAAAAAAACCGAGGAGGACTTGTGGCACCTTAGAGACTAACCCATTCATTTGGGCATAAGCTTTCATGGGCTAAAACCCACTTCATCGGATGCATGCAGTGGAAAATACAGTAGGGAAGATATATACACACACAGAGAACATGAAAAAATGGGTGTTGCCATACCAACTGTAACGAGACCAATCAATTAAGGTGGGCTATTATCAGCAGGAGAAAAAAAACTTCTGTAGTGATAATCAGGATGGCCCATTTCAAACAGTTGACAAGAAGGTGTGAGTAACAATAGGGGAAAAATTAGCATGGGGAAATACTTTTTACTTTGTGTAATGACCCATACACTCCCAGGCTTTATTCAAGCCTAATTTAATGGTGTCCAGTTTGCAAATGAATTCCAGTTCTGCAGTTTCTCATTGGAGTCTGTTTTTGAAGTTAAAGTCACAATTCTCCAACAAAAAGAACCCTGGAACTAGGGATGCTGGAGGTGCTGCCGCGCCCCACAGGCTTACAGTGGTTGCCATCATATACAGGATTTACAGTTTGGTTCAATGGCTCTCAGCACCCCAACATTGCCGGTGGTAATCCACTGGTTGGGAAAGAAAGTCCCTGCTTGCAGTTTTCTGAACACTCCTGTATTAAAACAACAAGGAGTCCGGTGGCACCTTAAAGACTAACAGATTTATTTGAGCAAATAAATCTGTTAGTCTTTAAGGTGCCACTGGTCTCCTTGCTGTTTTTGTGGCTACAGACTAACACGGCTACCCCCGATACTTGACGTCCCGTATTAAAGATGCACATCATACACCTTCCTTGATCACAATGAGGTCAGTAAAGCTTCCTCAGTGATCCACCAGCATTCGCAGAACCATAGAAAAGTAGCCCTTTTTGTTGATGTACTGTGGCAAGGTGTTTTGGTGTTAAAATAGGGATGTGTGTGCCATCTATCACCCCACCCCATTGCTGCAAAACCATCCACTAAGTCCTGCACATTGCCCAGAGTCACGGTCCTGCATAGCAGGAGGCAATTAATGGCCCTGCACACTTGCATGACAACGACTGTTGCAGTGGACTTCCCGACTCCAAATTGATTCCCAATTGACTGGTAGCTATATGGCATTGCAAGTTTTCACAGTGCAATCGCCATTTGCGTCTCAACTCTCACTGCAGTTATCATTTTGGTGTCCCTGCTCTGGAGGGCTGGCGTGAGTTTGGCACACGGATCCAGGAATGTGGGAATGTGCATCTGAAAGTTCTGCAGCCACTGGTCATCATCCCCTACCTGCATGACGATGTGATCCCACCAGTCAATGCTTGTTTCTCAGGCCAAGAACCAGAGTTCCACCAGAGATATTTAATCTCCAGCTGCTCCATGAATGTCACCAAAAACCTTGAATTGTTTTTCTATGTCCCACAGCAATCTAGCCCCTCAAGGAATCAGTGTTCCCCACAGCTGCTTTTGAGGCTCTGCAAATACTGCAGGATCACGTACCCTGTGCTTGCAATGTTCATGACAATAGTGCAGATCTGGACAGGCTGCGTGTTTCTGTAAAAGACGGTGGAGAGTGAGGAGGGTCTAAACCAGGAATGGGGGATTTTGAAAAGAAAGTGTGAAAATTATGGGATCCAGACAAAAGTATGGGATGGACAACACTGCATTAAGGGAAGTTGACCCCATGTTTCCAGTTACCTTGCATGACTCATTTCGACCCATGAGGCATTGCAAGTATTTCCAAAAGACCCTATGCTGGATGGACGTGAGTTGCACAGTGGGATACCTACCCCTGGTGCACTGCACTCTGCATCAATACTAGGGCTTCCTGGTGAGGATATGCACCACTGACCCAAGTACGCATACCACACAGGCGATGTAATGTATGCTGATGTAACTTAAGTGGATAAAATTTTGTAGTGTAGACATGGCCTTAGTTTATAGTTTGATATGGAAATAAAGGCAGCACAGATGAAGAAAAATTAAAAGACAAAAATTAAATAACAAAACTCCAAAGTGAACTGAACTTTTTTGAACCACAAAGAGGGATTAGTTTCAGTTTAGGACAGTGGTGGGTAATCAGCTGGCAGGCCGCAAGACAGTGTTTTCATTGACTGTCCGCAGGCACGGGCGCCCGCAGCTCCTAGTGGCTGCGATTCGCCATTCCCGGCCAATGGGAGCTGCGGGAAGCTGCAGGCTGCCCACCACTGGTTTAGGACCATAGTTCAGGTAGGTTTATATTTAATCCAGAATGGTTCACTCAGCTCTGCAAATTATGGAGGTCTTCATAACAGTGTTAAATTTTGCCTATCTAGAAATACAAAGGTTTCAGAGTAGCAGCCGTGTTTGTTTGTATCCGCAAAAAGAAAAGGAGGACTTGTGGCACCTTAGAGACTAAATTTGTTAGTCTCTAAGGTGCCACAAGTGCTCCTTTTCTTTTTTTAGAAATACAAATACATTGTTAAAGTCCTGTTTGCAGAAGTTTCAAGTCAAATATTAATCTCTCTCATCCAGGAGTCAGAGTACTCAGTTTCACTGCTCTTCATGTGACCTTTTTACACCAATATTTACTTTGACTCCCGATGCTAATCAGCTGTTTAAATCAGGTAAAATGTATAAGCTCAAATGTGATTTCCCCAGTCTTCATCACCCTTAAAACAATTGGTTCCAGGTTTCTGAGCTGACCCATCAGCTTGAAAATAGTGTTATAACTTGAGCTGCTGGAGCAGCCATGCAAACTTTCCATATCCCAGTCACCTGAAACCCTAGTCATGAGCTGTGGAACAAAACCCAACAGATTTATATCTTGAAATGATCTTGCTGTGAAATCATGAGGTCGCAATGCCTTATGAGACAATGAAGTTGGCAGAAGCCACCCAGCAACTCAGATCAAGTTGAGACTATTGCTGTTCAGAGCATGCGAGAGGGTTTTTGGATGACCTTCGGGTTTCACATTGTAAAAAAAAAAAATCCCTCACACAACTGTCCATTCAACACATTTCATTTTTTCCATCACAAAGAAAGATATTTTTGTTACAGTCAGTTCTTGCCTGCCATTATGTGAAGCTAGATGATGAAACTCCTCTTTACTTGCCTTCCTGGCACCGGAATAAGATCCAAATTCTTAGCTGATTAGAGCCTTCAAAGTGTTCCTGCCAGCTTTACTGTGCATTCATCCCTTGTGTTCGTTAGACTGAGGCTGCAAGGGCTTTAGTATGGATTTCTTTTCTTAGGATTTTTTCCCTTCATTTTGTTAAAGAGATCAACACCTCCAAAATGATATCATTGATAGCCACATTCTGTGAGAATGCCATTTCTGTAAAGTTTGCACATTAATATTCCGCCTCACATTGATTAAGGTCTGTTTACTGATCATGCATTCAGAGGTGTGTTATTATATGGAAGCTAATCAGTATACCTCTACTCTTCAGCATGCCTGCCTTTCAGAGATCTTGCTAAATCCTAGCTGGGTCTGAGGATGATGATCCAGTTCTTTCTAGTAAGCTATTCAGTACAACCATAAAAACATGATTTGCCTCACTCTCTCTCTCATATAGAATGATTGCCTACAAGAAACGTAATACCCACAGAGCACCATATTCCCTTTATTAATGGAGTCCAGAGATAGAAAGTCTCTAATTGACATGGTTATTTATGTGGCATAAAACTAGCAGAGGGCAACACTTAGACCTGCATGTAGCTAAATTTACAAATAGGAAGGAAGGGAATTACTTTTGGATGGTTGTGTGAAACTCGGGAACATGCTGCACTCATACCAAAGGGGGTGGAGCTACTGCTCTGGAGTTGCATACTTTTGGGAGTGCATCCTGACTCAGCTGGAACTCTTCCTGAGGGACTCCAAGTGCAACTGTCCTTCCAGAGTTTCTGAGAACACCAGAGATGGAATCTTGCCCATTTTAATCAGCATCATATTCATGTGGTGGTGAAATGTCCACATGTTTGGTCTTCAATTCTATCAACTGGGGAGGTCTGAAAAGGGGATAGAAAATCATCTACTCCTGGGAGTTGAGTAGCAGTGGCTCTTGCTCCAATAACCTCTTTTTCAATACAGGTTGAAATGAGTAAGGATAAATATCTGAGCAAATCTGACATGCACAGATCTGTGCACTATATTAGACATACTCCATATTCCTCATTACATAAGGACATTTTAGTAGCAGATGAGCAGTCATGGAAAATATTGCATGTTGTCAGATAAAAGAACAGGGAAAGGTTGCAAAACTGGGTAAAGGAAACAAATAATATATTTAGAAGACACAAGAAAACTCAGTTGTTAATATTTGCTTTCTGTTATTAAAAAAAGAAGAGACATAATAATAGATCATTTCATTTACAAAGGGAGTTTGCTCTACATTTGCATTTAAGTCTCTGCCATTCAGGATGCCCAGAAGCTATTTCTCAAAATGTCTCTGTGCTTAATTTTTCTGTACAGAAGAATTATTTTAAAAAAATTCTCATCAGCTATGTAATGCCAACTTCTCTGGCCGATATTGCAAAGCACTTAAGCACATAGTTAGCTTTACGCAGATGAGTAGTCAATGGAACTATTTGCATGCTTAAGATTAAGCACATGCTTAAGTGCTTTGGTGGATCAGACCAGAGTGCTCAATACCTTGCAATATCAAGACCCAGGAAGGCAAAATACCTGTCTAATGTCTAATGACCAGAATGTTTTATAAGCCCAGTGGGGTTGTTCCATAGCTGTTCTTGTTCAAGGTTCACATTTGTTCACAGGCTGGTATAAAATAGGTGATGAGGATGTTTTAAACAAATTCCTGTTTAAACAGGAACATTAGGCACAGAAACATTTTAAGAAACAACCTCTGGGCATCCTGAATGGAAAAACACACACAATTATCTATCTCACTTTTTGTATCTTTGTGGTCATCTCCTTCAATGATGCCAGCCTCAGTGCCCTGTCCTCCCACTTCTCTCTCAACTGTTTCCAAACCTTTGTCCATGCCCGCACTACCCTTGAAATTCTAGGCTGTAGAGCCTCTACCCTCTGCATTCAAATACTTCATTAGCCCTCATTTCTTACACCTGGACCACAAGAAGTTACTCATTAGTAATTATAAACATCCCAAAAGCTTTAAATTGAACCACCGGATGTGCACATGGCTTAAAATGAATCACCACATGATCAAATCGCTGCAAGCCTTGCTCTCCTTCACCTTCATCTTTGTCTATGTTTTGTTATCCTCACTCATCGAGATGCTAAGCTCTTTGGGACGAGGGATAACATCTTTCTGTTTGTTCTGTAAAGTGCCCACCACAATTTTGGGAGCTGTAAAAATAAACTATGCACTAAAATATGATACCATAAAATACTCTAATAATTTACTCTGTTTAGTCAATTTTCCAAATTGAGATTTGAATTAGATCTCTCCACTATGTACTTATCTGATCGTAATTGTACATCATAGTGGACAAAATAAGGTCTTCACTTTATTTTGCTCAGGCTATTTCTGATGAAAACTTTTTGTTACCATCCTGAGGCAGAGCAAGACTTCCCAAGACTCTCACTATTCAAATAATGACCTGAAACTTAATGTGCAGTGGGATCATTCAATTCATAAATTCACAGAGTCTGTGTGTTTTCTAAAGTGCTGGTATAATATGCTTTATCATTTTCCTGTTGAATAAAGGTACAGCCACTTTCGAACATACGTTCTGTGAAAGATCAGTAATCTTTACTGGTTTATAGTCTTAATGTAGTTTTTTGTGATTAATTTCCTCTTTTGGTAGTTTAACTCACATTGATATAACCTCTTGTTAAACAATGAGTTATTGACTCAACATAAGAATCGGTGAGTGAAATTCTCTGGCCCGTGTTATGCAGGCATGGTCAGAGTAGATGCCCAGAGTGGTCATTTCTGGCCTTTAAATCTGTGTGAGTATCTTTGACATAACTTTTCTATATAATGTTGGTCCTCAAGTGTGTGGATAAATATTAGTGTGATCTCCAGAGACTTTGAGTAATCCTTCATTTAAAATTTGTCCTAATTTGGTCTTCATAGACATGTCTAAACATTAGTCTAAAAATTGTTTGATAGTGCTATGGTTCCTCAAGAACTATCTTGCCCTCAGGTTCTGGCCATTGAAGTTATATCATAACAAATGACTGACTCCCAATGAACAAAACTAGTGAGAAACCAAACCATGCCCCATTTGTACAACTGAACTCACCAAACTGTTTATAATGCTCTAAAATGTTTGGATATATTTTTCATATTAAGAATCCACCATGGGTAAAAACTGGAAGCACTGAAATTCACAAAATATGTTTTCTGTTGTGGTTGGAATGAGAAGTTCTCACAATCTTACAAGCAAACCCTATGAGATTTCCACTCCAATTTTACAATTTCAAAAGGTTTAGATAATTCAGTTAAGTTTTGAGCCATAGGATGGATAGCTGAACCTAAACCAAATTACAAACATTCTAGCTTCACCTCTCAATGCTTTTGATCCATAGAATCATAGAAGATTAGGATTGGAAGAGACTTCTAGGGGTCATTTCCCACACACACTTAAAACTAGGCCCATGCTTAAGTGCCTTGCTGAATTGGAGACATTTTCTATCACAGTAATTTCCTTCTTACTGCATTCAATTAACACAACCTAGTTAAACCAGGAGTGACTGAAATTTGATTTCCAGACAAGTTTAATGATTGTAATTTGATACGTTCAGGTAAACTGGAAGAAACACAGCATAGACTGCTGTCTTAAATATCTCCAAAAAGAGACATAAGTAATATTTTGGCTCTTCCTGTCTTTGAAACACAGAGGCTTATGCATGCATGAGCATGTGCGCACACACACAAAGCATTTAATCAATTTTTTTCCATTCCCAGAATGTCAGAGTTTTCTTCATTTGATGTATATTTCTTTTCACTATTACAGCGGAGATATATCCTGTATGTTTCTGGATGAGTGAATATAAACGCTCAGAACATAACTGTTTCTATTGGAAACACTGACTCAGCCTTTAACTATAGAGCTGTGAACTAGTCAGCTATAATTACCAGTTAACCTCAGTCTTTCCTAATTAAAGTTTTCCTTTAGTAGCAGATACCTAAGGCTAAACCTTTCTGTTTATTCTACAATATGTGATTACAATGAACCCAGTGTGAGTTAAATAAAGTACTGCAATTTGATAGAACTTGGTAAAAATATTCAAGTCTCCCCTCCCTCTACCCAAAAAACCTATGATGTTCAGGAACTTGATACTTTCTCATTGCTCACACAATACCACAACATGAGGAATGTTACCCATTCAACTGTATGTACCAAGGCAAAATCTCTTACAATAAGAAGTAATCAAAAGTAACTAGATTCCAAATATTGGCAAAGTTAACATTGTTTGACATTGTTACAGGGGGATCACCAGACTGTGATGTTACAGGTGGTCTTAAAAGTTCTTAGCATGAGAGCAGACCTTTAGTCTTGGAAAAAATGCTGTACTGGCAGCGGCTTTCTGATGCAGCCATTTGAAAATCTATAGTTTGCACATTCTCATTCGAGACTTCCAAGAGTTTGGCAGCTAACATCTTGGAAGATTCCATACTTACTGAGCATGCTCCAGACTCTTACAGCTCACAGTATAACCAGACTGCAAATATGCCATCCCCACAGAGTAACTGAGGATGCTCCCCCTCAGGGAGTGAAGTTGGTCTTTTCCTTTAATTGCTGCTCCAGGTTAGGGAGGGGCCAATACTGGAACTGAGAGCAGGAGACCTAAATCTCCAGTGCTCTCAGTGATGCCCTTGCTGGCATCCACCCAAGCAAAATGGAGAAGGAAGCCATCTGACTCAGATGCAGAGGGGAAGAGCCAGTAAGGAAAATGGAGTAGGACAACTGGGATCCAGTTAATGGGTCATGGTGGGACACTCAGTTCAGCAAAAGAGCTGGAGGGAGTGGGGATTGGGAATGACTAGATAAGGACACAAGGAGCTGGAGGCGGGGAAAGTGACAGATCCATCAATGGGCTTGGGGGAGGGTGTATTGGGAATGGATGGGCAAAGAACCTGGGACAAGCATCCAGGGAGGCAGGTAGGGAGGTGGGAGACAAATCGGATGAGGAGCCCAGAGAAAGAAAAGAGAGACAGAGTGGATGAGCAGATTGGAGTGGGGAACTGGGACTGTCTGGTCAAGGAGACTGGGATGAGAAGCCTGAGAATTGAGAAGGGACCAGATAAGCTTGGAGAATGTGATTGGGAAAAGAAGACAGGTGGGGAAGAGACTGGGATGCAAAAAGTTGTCAGAGAGAGGGTGGAAAGATTCAAGCTTGTGCGGTGAGGGGACAGGCAGAAGAGTCTGTCCCCACCGGAACACACTTCCCTCCAAAGCCTGGAATGGACCCCAAAATTCCTGCGTCTAAGTATTATTCTGTTACCAACAAATATTTGTGAAACCTAGTTGCAAAGTAGGTGTCTCATCCCTCAAGTGCTGATCCACAGAGGATAACAACCTACTATTGCTATCAGTTACTCCATTAGCTCAAGTGACAGAGGTCTGTGTGTTCCAACCCGTCTGATAACCCATGTGCATGTCACTGTGATACCTCAAGATAGAATTTTTGTTTTCTTGATTTTTCTTTTTAAAAACTAGGAAATTAGACCCCCCCCACCCCACCCCAGAAGAATATTTTTAAGATTGCACAATCAAGCATCAAGTACTCAAAAATTTGGAAATGGAGAATTAAGGTTCCTTGTGCACCCTTAATTTGGCCCCTTGTGTGTATGCATTATGAGCTGGTCTTTAATAACATGATCATACTATTTTTTCCACAGGAACACTGCCTCATTCACTGCACAGGCTGGACTTGCTATGGGGATCAATCAGGGCTGTGCAGTGAAGGAGTCTGTTCTCTGTAGGACCCTTGCCTCATTTGTTGCAAAATTTGGGAGGTATATAGTGAATCAGGCAGGGGATTGCTGCAAACGAGAGGACAGTCTCATGGCTTAGACAATTGAACGCTGCCCTGGAGAAATGGATTCTATCCCTGCTTTTGCTATAGAGTTCCTATGTGGTGCTGGGCAAGTCGCTTAAACCAAACTTTTGACAGGTGGCTGATAACTGGGTGAGCCTCATTTTCTGGGTTCCCAACTTGAAACCCGGGAGTTGGAGTTGCAGAAGAGCTGAGCACTCACAGCTTCAACTGACATGAATAGGAGCTGTTTTTTAACATGTAAAGTTCTTCATAATGGCTAAGCATTCTGAAAAATCAGAACCGAGGGGCCGCAAATTGGTATCCAAAAATAAAAGGACATTTACTTTAATCTCTGTGTGCCTGAGATTCCCATCGGTAAAGTCGAGGTAATATCATCCCCTCAGATCACAGGGGTGTTGAAAAGATTAATTAATGTTTGTGCAAAACTCAGATACTATTGTGATGAATGCCATAGAAAAGGCAATGAGAAAATTAATTCGATTCTGTCTTCTGAATAGTGTGCAGTAAATAAGGGATGGGGCCACACATTGAACTATAGAATAAACAAAACACTGAATAGCTGCTCATTAAATGAGCACCATCCACCCTGTGCACTGAATGAGGCAAGGGTTCTGTGGAAAAAATAGCATATGATCATGTAATTAACACCTGTATAATAATCCATATGCAGAAGGGTGTCAAATTAAGATTGAACTGGCAAGCTTAATTCTGGGAGTTCATAATTTGAGTGCTGGGCTTTGCACCTTAAAATTCTTTTAATATAGTTTTTGTGTGTAATATGTGCGCACGTGCGTGCAGAGATACACACTCACAAAATGGTCACCACTACACTGAACATTTGTACAACTATATTACATGCAGGGAAAAACTGTATGGGACCTCTGATGTGTGATGAATGTTGGCAAATGCTAAGTTCTGAAGCATGACCTCTGAGTGTCGTGCACGTGGGTGTTTAAATATATAAAGAGATCAGAATAAATTCAATGGCACTATTCCAATTAACAGATCTGTACCATAGTCTACAGATATAATTTAATTACAGTGGTCATATATACTGTAGTATTTTAACTTTAGTGAAAAATATTGTGTAGGACTACAGTTTCCAGTGAAAGATATTTCAAAGTGTAATATGTTACATTCCCTCAAACATGGCTTAAGAGAGCCTTAAAGTATGTTATGTTTTATGACAAGATATATGTTGAAGAAGCTGTTTATTGTTCAGTGCAGCAATAAGGAAAAACCTTGTTGTAAAGTTTGACGCCTTATTATAATTTATTAAATATTGCCTAGAAAAGTATGGTTGTATAATTGCTTCTAATGAAAAAGATTTTTAGCCATAGAGTCCAGTTGCTACTTCAGTTAGGCTTTCAGTTCACAGTACTTTTAATACCATTACTTTGGTAAAGAATCTACTGTACATCAAATGATTTCCCCTCAGAGAAAAGAGATGTGGTAATCTTTTCTTCTGCTTGGTGGCAAATAATTATTTATACAGCTTTGCCGGAGGGAGTGACTCTCCTCTTCTTATGCCAGTTACACCCAACCCTCTTACCCCTACACTATTTATAGAGATAAAGAAAACATTCATATGTTAAGTTGCATGTCACTCTGCACAAACCTTATCAGGCAAAAAAGATCATGCCTAATAGAAAATAAAGGCAACATGCTTAGAACATTCTTCAGCAGACAAGAGAAAAACTGCTGTCAACTGCTTTGAGGGATTAAAATTAGGTCAGATATATTTAAAAAAACTCTTATAACCCTATGCTTTGTTGCAACAAGTTACTTGGCTTCTAAGATCAGACTCACAAAAAAGCACAAGAGAGCTAAAAAGTGCCCACAAAATAGAATAGCAAAATGCGTCAAACCAGAATTTTTATAATAGTTAAACGTCCCTCTTTAGTGCTCCATGTTCTTTCTCTACCTGAAAATATATTCCTTTCTGTATATTGCAGTGGGACAACACCAACCAGTCCATAGTGGTTTTACCAACAACAGTGAATCAAATCCATGTTGGAAGAAGGCTCTTTTTGGGGGGAGGGATAGCTCAGTGGTTTGAGCATTGGCTTGTTAAACCCAGGGTTGTGAGTTCAATCCTTGAGGGAGCCATTTGGGGCAAAAATTGAGGATTGGTCCTGCTTTGAGTAGGAGGTTAGACTAGATGACCTCCTGAGGTCCCTTCCAACCCTGGTGTTCCATATGTGTTTTGCAGAATATTATAATCCATCATTTAAATGGCAGAGAGAGTTTTGAAATATATGATCAAGAACCAGATTGAAGTCTAAGAGCCAAACTCTGCTGATTGGCATCCTTTCTATGCAAATGCAGTAAGGTACCTCTCAATGTAAGCAAATTTAAGCAAAACTGGGACTTAAATTCTGCGATATTCTGATCCTGCCACCATTTCTCATGTTGAACTACATTTCATTGAAACGAATGGGCCTATTTGAAGAGTAAGATTCTTATCATAAATATGGCAGAAACTGGCCTTTATTGGCTGGAAATACTTGGAGAAAATCTAAAAGTGATGCACTGTTGTAACTGGTGCTGAGCACTTGCTCTCTAATGGCCATATCTTCTACAATCTTACAGCTATATTTTCTTTTCTTTGTAATTATGTTTTACCTGAATGCATAGACACATTATGTTCTCTTGCAAAACTTGTTGTAACATCATAGACTATATAAAGGTATTATTTTGTGTTCCAGAGACACAAACACATTGTGTTTACTGAATTCTGCTGTTGAAATGGGAACTTTTCAGTGGAACTGGTTTTAAATTGTTTGAAATTTATCTTTACTTTATTCTTTAAATGCTATCTAATGTTTCAGGTCTTGGGTAAATGAACATGAAGATCACACTAAATGGTTTAGTTTTAGTCTCTTTGAGCAATACACACAGAGGTTAAGCTCATCTTATAGGAAGTATTTCAGGGGGCATAAGCATCAATATGAACATGGAAATATCAAACCAATGCAATAGCATATTCAGGTACAGTACCCACTGACCTATCCATGAGTTTGTCATTTTATTTTTGGTTTAATGCTTTCCCCTCAACCCAACTTTTAATGTTTACGGCATCACTGCTAAGTTTCAGCAGCAGGTAAGGACCAATGTCCTTTTTGACATAGCCCATTAATTGATACATATGCTGCAGTGATGTGTGTGCATTCAAATACGAAAACCCACAAAAACAAAATGATCACAGTCAAAGTGCTTCTAAGAAGGTTAATATGACAAATGACAGAACTAGAATTTTAAAAACAAAGAAAAAATATAAAGATTAAAAATAAGAAGACGACATCTTCTAGTTAGACTCCTCCCCACCTGCTGCCAGAATAAATACAAAATGATATACCAAACAAAACTGATCCTACTAGGGATTTTAGGTTAAATCAATCCCCCCATTCAAGGATATGTTACACTATTCAGAATGAAAGACACCAAAGTGGACTATGTAACCTTTGTATTTCTCTTTCAAACAAGCTTTCATTCTCCAGTGGATAATATTTTCCTAAGCCTTTTGATTCCATTTCTCCTACATCAGAGCTATATATTTTATCCAGAATTCTGACACAAAACTTCAAGCCACCAAATTTTATCGTGTGCCCTTCTGAACATTCCTTTGTGCTGAAGAGTTTTCAGCATAAACTTGCTATCCTGTTCTATTTTGCAAATAGAATCTCTTACTTTTCTTTAAAAAGATGCTTACATATGCACTATCCAATCATATCTGTCAATATGCACCAGCATCTCCATATCATTCCTAATCACAGGTTTTCTCGATTACTGTTATTAATACTTAGTTAGATTAAAAGATCTTTGGGGCAGGGACCATCATTTTGCTATATATTTGTACAATCCGTGTGTGCACAGTGTGACAATGATTTCTAGATGCTACCACAATTCAAACAATATTCATCAATACAGCAGTGCCCAACGGTCTCAGTCAAAACTGGGGCCCATGGAGCTGGAAACTTTACAAACATAAATGAAGAGATATCCTCTGTCCCAGAGAGTTCATTTCAGTTGCAGTCAACTGGGTATTCGGTCTCTGGATGACTGACTTGACTGGTCACCAAGTTCTGGTTCTGACTAATTTTTTTCTAAAAAATAAGGTCCTAATGTGTTATTTAAGAAAGGTAAGTCTGTGTAGAATCATAAAATCATGAAAACATAGGGCTGGAAGGGACCTCAAGAGGTCATCTAGTCCAGCTCCAGGCACTGAGGCAGGATTAAATATAACTAGACCACCCCTACAGGTATTTGTCTAATACGTTCTTAAAAACCTCAAAGGAAGGAAATTCTACAGCCTCCTGAGATAACCTGTTCCCATGCTGAACTATGCTTCTAGTTAGGAAGTTTTCCCCTAATATCTAATCTCAATCTCCTTTCCTGCAAACTGAGCTGATTATTTCTTGTCCTTTCGTTGGTGGACATAGGGAACAATTGATCCGCATGTTCATTATGACAACCTTTTAAGCATTTGAAGACTTATTGAAGACCCCCCTCAGCCTTCTTTTCTCTAAAAATGTCCTTTCAACCTTTTCCCATTGGTAATTTTTTTAAACCTCTTATCATTTTTTGTTGCTGTCCTCTGGACTTTCTCCAATTTGTCCACATCTTTCTTAAAGTATGGTGCCCAAAGCTGGACACAGTACTGCAGCAGAGACCTCGCCAATGCCAAGTAGAAAGGAACAATTACTACTGTGTCTTATTGTCACAGGGTCCACTCACCACTTGTGGCACCTCCTTCTTGACATCTTGGGGATTAGCTCCACCAGTTGATGCCTCTCCTGTTGTCCTCTCACCTTGCGGAACTGCCTCAATTCAGGAACTGCAGTGTCCTCTTCATGACTGGGCCCTCCAGCCAGGTCACTATTCATGTTTTCCCCTTCCGGGGTTACCCAAAGTCCATCTATGCAAACAGACCCAAAGTCCATCTATGCAAACAGACCCAGACAGTCTTCTCCTTTGCTGCCCTGATGGTGCCACTTCCCCAGTGGCCAGTAAGGGAACCAAGGCCCACCCTCTACCCTGTGTTCCAGTCCAGGGACCCTCAGCTCAGCAGTTCTGGGCTCTGTCCTTTCAGACCTCATTGCTTCTCCCCTGGACTGCTTCCTACTTTCCCTGGTTCTCCCCATTTCTCTGGGAATACCAGCTCTAAACCAATTCCCTCCTCCCAGGGAGTGACTACAGACTACCTCCCTACAGTCCCCAAACACTCCTCCCACTTCCCAGGAATTAACTTCCCTTTCCCAGCCACCCTTCAGCTTCCAGGCTTTCTAGGCCCCACCTATTCCTGCCTATCTGAGCCTCATTTACTCAACTCCCTGTTCCTTGGCTCCTCCTCCAGGTGCAGCCAGGACAGTTAATTGGCCAACCTGGCCACCTTAATCCCTTTTAATCCTGTGTGCAGTGGACACACTATGACATACCCTCCCACTCAATATTGCTACCCCTGGTGGTGGGGATCATCACCCCTGCCTTTCACACTGCTGAGCGTACAGACCACCCCTCTCCTACTTTAAGTCTCCCGCCATGAGGAACAATCTGATGTTCTCCTCCATGATGTCCCAGTACTTCCTACACTGCAATTCCAAGTCTGCTGCAGCTACTTGTAAGGCCTGCTCAGATGTTCCTAATTTCTTCTGCAGCACCCTTACCTCCTCTGTCAAATCCCCCAGTTCCCGTTCCCTTAGGGTCTGAGTTCCCACTCCACTGGTTAATTTTCACATTGGTCTCTTAACGTTCCCTCTCTCTTCTCCCTCCCAGACATTTCAGCCTTCTCCACCACCTTTTTGCACCAGTTTTGGGCCTCTGCCAATTCCCTCTGGCCTTTCATTGACCCTGTCATAAATATAAAGGGAAGGGTAAACACCTTTAAATCCCTCCTAGCCAGAGGAAAAACCCTTTCACCTGTAAAGGGTTAAGAAGCTAGGATAACCTCGCTGGCACCTGACCAAAATGACGTTTCCAAGTGGGCTCTTTCCCTGTTATTTTTGTTAGACGCTTGGTGGTGGCAGCAATAAAGTCCAGGAAGAAGAGGTAAAATAGTTTGTACCTTGGGGAAGTTTTAACCGAAGCTGGTAAAAATAAGCTTAGGGGGGTTTTCATGCAGGTCCCCACATCTGTACCCTAGAGTTCAGAGTAGGGAAAGAACCTTGACAGACCCCTTGCACTTTTCCTGGCTGATTTGCTTTTTCTTTGAGGACAATATTGCTTCCCGTGTCCTACTTTCCTGCAAGAAAAAGAGGCACACCCCTTTCCTGCTCTTGCAACAGGTGGAATTCTTCTGGGATGTCCTGCTTTCCCCTGGCCGGGACAAAGCTTTTTATTGCAACTCATGTAGAGGTATTCCCATTTTAAGTGTTCCTTCTTCCAACAGGCATAACATTTTCTGGGGTGGGCCTCTGGCCTCCTAGCCCGAAAACCTCTTTTCCATTCCTGGTCTCCATAACCTATGCTACTCTGCACCCAGAGGCTTCTAAGAACTCCCTGTTGCTGTTCAGTCAATGTTGCCCAATAACTCTGTAGATATAACTGCATTTCTCATTGTCTCTGTTGGGTCTCTAAGAACTTCCTAATAGGGCCTAAATCCCCTTTATTTGTTTCTCAGTCCCCTTAGATGGGAGAGGCAAATTTGGTGTCCAACTTGTGAAGGTACACTTGCCTTCAACAAAAAATGCCTCCAGCTGGACAACTCCATTGTCCTTTATCCTGTTTACTGTTTTAGTCTCTTCACTCTCCCTTGTATCAGGGGTGACTAGTTTAGACACTCCTTTACAGTTTCTTACATGTTCCTCATATAGGGGCAATCATGTACCCCCTCTTTCACATTTCCCTGGTATTGGGGCAACTGAGTTTTCCACTAGCTTGTCACGGGATACTTCCCTCACTACTGATCTAGCTTCTCTTCCAGGTGCAGCAAGGGCAGCCAAAGGCCTTAGGACTTGTCTACATTATACATTAGAATGCACCTGGGGTACAATTTCTAATGTGCACCATCATGTTGTACATTAACTAGCCTGTGTGGAGGCTGATGGAGTAATGGTCTCAAGTTGCAGTGGGGGAGGCTTAGTTCGGATATTAGGAAAAACTTTTTAACTAGGAGGATGGTGAAGCACTGGAATGGGTTACCTAGGGAGGTGGTGGAATCTCCTTCCTTAGAGGTTTTTAAGGTCAGGCTTGACAAAGCCCTGGCTGGGATGATTTAGTTAGGGATTGGTCCTGCTTTGAGCAGGGGTTGGACTAGATGACCTCCTGGGGGCCCTTCCAAACCTGATATTCTATGATGGTGTGCACTAAAAGTTCCCTAGAGCCCTGTTTGAGTTGCCTGCAGAGGATCAGATTCCCACCAAAGTCAGCAGATTCAAGGGACTGCCCACAAGGATTGTTTTGCAGGACGAGCTTAAGATTTCCACTCAGGAAATTATGAACGTTGAGAGGAAATGCATATTTGCTGAATTTAAAACTTCGTTAAAAGATAGAGTAATAAGAGAAGGGGAGCATGGGCAAAAAGAAACAAGGAAGTGGGGGAAAAAAGAAAAAAGTAAAAGACAGAAAAGGG
This sequence comes from Lepidochelys olivacea, assembly GCF_965140295.1. Lineage (NCBI taxonomy): Eukaryota > Metazoa > Chordata > Testudines > Cheloniidae > Lepidochelys > Lepidochelys olivacea. The sequence continues at coordinate 170,782,485 of NC_140412.1, read as the reverse complement.
AGGGAAATATGAGGCCTCCATCCTATTTCCTGCATGCTACTCACTTTTCTGTTCTTCTCTTCCAATTTCTCTTCCTTTTTGCTTTTAAAAATGTGTTTAGGTGAAATACAGTCAAATGACCTGACATGGGAGATTACTTGCTTAGACCTTTTTGGAGACATAGTGGAAGATCAGAAAGGGTGCCCTTTCTATGGAATGCACATTACTTGTTTTGACTCAACAGAAGTCAGCAGTTATGGAACTTGATGCACAATTCATCATAGGTTATGGAGTCCTCTTGTTCCTATTGTGTAAAGCTTCAGGGCTTCATCTAGTGTTCACAAAGAAAATTACAACTCAGAAAAAAAAAAACCATAAGCCAAACCACAATACATTTATTGATACTACTTTGTGCTATATAGGTGCCATTAAGTAACCATGAAAGTGGATTTCCTTTTTAATTGTTATCAGAAACATATCAATGTCCTACAGTTTATGCAAAGTTTAAATCTTTGGTCCTATTTAGGAATATACTAATGCTGTCAAGCATATGTGTGCATGTGTGTTACATTGCACTGTGGTTCCTATGGGGTCCCTTAACTTGTAGAATTATGCTTAGTAGTAGCGTTATATTTACTATATATACTAAACTTTAATTATTTTTTTTAAAAATAACAGGAATTATTATCTACAAACGTAACAAAAATCTATGCCCCCAGCCCCGCCAACTTTAGAACACAAACAACAGCTTTAGAATTAATAAAACCATAGGGAAGGATTATGACTTGAACTATGTGCCCACATAGGACAGTTAAGAGGCATAAGAACCCCTCTCATGCTCCTGTATGGGTTTGGGGACAGTAGGTTTTATCTTGGCTCCTCCTCCCACTGTGCCAACCAGTGCAGCTGAGTTAACCCAGAGGATATTGTAATTTGCTATTGATATTGGTTACTAATCCCCTAATTACTACCCTGCTCCAAAGCAGTGGGGAAGCCATGAAAGAACTGTGCCACAGACAGGCACAGTGTCTCCTGGGGTACTACTGAGGTGGTGCATAATTTGATCAAAGGTATACCTGAATCCAAAATCCAGCCCACAGATAGCAAATATGGGGGACCGAACATGCAATATGCAGAGTACAGGAAATAATATAGGTAAGATGTTAAATGCTTCCTACAAGGCATTGACTATGATCTGTAGGAGCACTCAGCATCATGTAGGATATGGCCCTGAGAAAACAGGCCAAGGATCATAGTGGGAAAAGCAAAACAGTATCAGAATTATTATTTATTTGTAATATAGCAGGGATCAGGGCCATACAGTGTCATAGATAATGGACACAAAAAGGGGGAGGGCCAGGGCCCCTTGGCCCACCCCATTCCAGCGCTCTTGCATATGTTTGTGATTTAGTCCATAGCAAGGGGAAGCATGTTGACCTCTTGAGCACAATCTCTTCCTCAGTCTCCCCTCTGCTCCAGAGAGGGAGTAAACTGCAACAGATCTATAGCTGTCATACCTTGTGCTCTCCGACACACGGGTATTACTATGCCACCAGGTATGTTGGGGCCAAATGATGTCAAGGCTCTGCCCAACCTAATTCTTTCCTGCCAATCTGCGCAAGGGGGCAGGGGAACATAGAGGTCATGAAGAACCTGTTTCCCCTGCATGCAGGAAGTGGTAAAATGATGCTCCAGTACAAGGCAATAATTACACACATTACAGCTCTCTACTATCTCACACTCATGTACTGGATGGGCCACAATTTAAGCATATTTATTTAAACCAGTGATACTCAGACTGAGGCTTGCGAGCCGCAAGTGGCTCTTTGAATGGGTCTTCTGTGGCTCTTTGTAGCACTTGATATTAAAACACTGTGACTTAATTATTAACCAATCTAAGTTACTACCTAATCAGAACGCTTTTACTATGTTATTAACCAATCGTATTTGATAAAATAATACTTGGTCAGTCATTTTGCTGTGAGAATTATATACATATAAAAACTAAATATTTCCCATCATACAGTTTAAATATGAATATATAGTACTATAGTAAATGAAATAATGAATTTACATGACTGTGGCTCATTTGGGTAATGTTGATCACTAATTTGGCTCCTGAATCACTGGGGTCTGAATATTTCTGCTTTAAACTAACAGCATGCCTATACCCTCGGCAACAATAACAGCAAAGTAAATGCCAACATTTGCAACAGGATTAAAAAAAAGGAAGCTTGGACTCATTTGTCAGGCTAACGATTAAAGTTCTAATCAATCGTAACAGCAAGGCTCGCATGCATGAAGCTTATTTCAGGAGGCGGCTCAATACACAGCAGCAGTAATGACTGGGACTACTTGTATAGGGACAGATTGTGAACCCCTTACTCCCTTTGGTGAGCAGTCACTTGCCTGAATAATCCCATTGACTACAATGGGAGTTTTCATGTGAGTACTTTTTCATCCACACTCTGGCCCATTAGTAGCTGTTTCCTACATTTCCACAAATGGGGGCCTAAGTCCATATTTATGCCCTTAACTATGCAGACTGATTTTCATGGAAAAGGAGACAAAAAGGGGCTGTGAATATGGCCAAATTGAGAAAAACCATTCAGAATTCAATATAATCTCATAAATGAGCTTTCCCACCGTTTACTCTGCTCTAGTTCTGAAGCAATAAGGGTGTTAATTAAGTAGAAAAGCTACTATATGAGAATGAGGATGGTTTGGTGGAGCTGCAAGGAACTGCTTATCTCTGCTGGTGCACAAAGATGAAGAAGCTCAATGTAGTTAGTGGACCTCATGCCCAAACTGCTTGTGCTCTCAGTTTGAACCTATAAAAAATCATGTCACCAAATTGGCAGGACACACAATCTTTTTCCCCAAGAAGGCTGTGGAAATTAATGGCTTTAATTCAGACTGGGATGATTGTGGTACAATCACATTCAAAATACTGCCCGCTCCCAAACACATCCCTACCTTTTGTGCATATGAGGTAAGGTCAAGGTTCTCACTAAGAGTCCAAAAGTAAGAGAAGTTGTATATCTATAGTATTTGACTTCACAAACAGAGGGCAAGATTTTCAGTAGGACTTGTCCTCTAAATCTTTGGGGCACTTTTGAAAATTTGCCCCAGAAAGTTCAAAAAGAGGGTCCATTTCTTGACAAGGCATAGGAAGGTACTTCCAGCAAAACGTTCAGAAATGGGCAAGTGACTTAAGAATCTAAGACCCATTGATTTTTAATAAGATTTTTAATTAAGTGTCTCAATCACTTCTGAAATTTGACAGGCTCCTAAGTCACTGAGATATCTCTGTAAATTTTACCCCTTGAAAGAACGTGCCTAATCTCCCTTTTACAAATGCTCTCAGAAACTTCTGTTAACCTGCTGTTGTTCACCGAATATACATTTTATGCGTGCACACACAAAACCTATGTTAAAAGAACACTCTTAAGTTTGCAAAGTCAAGCACTCCAAGATTAGGAAATGCTAGAAATAAGGTTGCCCATCCAACCTTAATTCAGCATCAGGGTGCATCTGTATTATGATAAAGTTTTTAGTTACATAATAATTTCCTGCCCACACAACAGGAATCCTGCCTCATTCAATATATAGGATGGATAGTGCCCACTGAATGAGCAACTCTTCAATATTTTAGTTTCTCCTCATTGTTCACAGCTGCAACTGAAGTCAGTGGGAGCTGTGCTTTGAATGGATGAAGTGTTACATAATGCTAAAAAAACACTGAAAAACCAGATCCTAGTTGTCTCTAGAGCTGGGTGAGTTTTTTAAAACTAACATTTTTTGGTTTTGGTGGAAAATGCAGATTTGGGTTGACTAAAACAATAGGAAGAGTATGAATTTGAAGACCTAAGATGGTACCCCGCTTCCTCAAAAAAGAGTAAAGAGAGAATGAGAAGGATGCTAAAGGAAAACAGATGATGGGGTATAAATGTGTCACCATGAATCTGAGGGGTTTCTAAGTCCATATCTAGACACTTTACTATGTGGCCTGGTTTTCATGGAAAGAGAGTAAGAAAGGGGAGGTTAATAAGTGAATCATTCTTGCTGAGCATTTTAGGTAGTAAATAAATGGACTGCGTATCTCTTTAAAAGGTTCCAAGGCACACAATGTCTCTGTGCCTTATAATAAATAAAACTCCTGACCTTGGCGACAAGGAACCCCACTCCTCAACACACACAGCAAATGATTTATTTAATTACCACTATATTTGGATGACACATTTATGAAGAGAATTGGATTTGATATTTCTATACTATATTAACTTATCTATGTTTTTTCCTAGTGCTTGATATGTTGTGCTCAATGAGAGCTTGTGTATCTGAAACCCACAGTATTTCTGGAGATTTTTAATTGTTAACACAATTTTTAATTGTTGAACTTTCAGCCTGGGGAGGGCTGAGCAAATGTTGGATAGTTCTCTGTGTAGGTACTGCTAACTGGGATTAGCAGAGCAAAGTGGAGACTTTGAAACACACTGTGACATTATGCTCCATATTCTTTATGGAAATATGGTTATGATATGGATATGACATAACTGATGTACTTTATGCAAGATGACTCATGTAAGGTATCATTGGAAAGGTTATGATTTACAGAATGTGTTTATCCAATTTATATGCATGGATCATTTTTGTATCTGAAGTTGGGAATATTGACCATGTCTCTGTATTTCAAATGTGCTACATTAGAAGAGGCCAAACAATGTTAGTGGCTTATTGAGGAAATGCACATAAGCGTAAGGATTATCCCAGGAACTGTGTGCAATTGAAACCTCTCAGAGATAGCTCTACACAATGGGAACTCTTTGTCCCAGGTCAGATTGCTCTATACAATGGGAACTGTTTGACCCAGGTCACAGCAAAAGAGCTTTCCAGCAAGTGGGGGAAGATATAAAAGAGGGACAATGACAACACGAGGGGTCCTCACTCTCCCCACAACAACACACCTGAAAACACCTGAGAAACAAAGACTGAACTGTGAGAAGTGATGGTCCCAGGTTAAGATCTGTGTATGAAAACCTGGGAAAGTCAAGGCAACTTGTGCCTTAAGAATCTGTCAGCCTGTTTATCAATCAGGGTGAGAATTTGCTGATTTGTATCCTACCTATCTAGTGTGTTAAGGTCAGTTTACAGCTTTTGTTTATTTACAAAGGTAATCTGCTTTGTTCTGTTTCCTATCCCTTTAACCACTTAAAATCTACCTATTGTAGTTAATAAACTTATTTTCTTTATTATTAAACCCAGTTTATGTAATTTCTAATGGGGGGGGGCAAGAAGTCATGCATATCTCTCTTCACATTGAAGAAGAGGGTGGATTTTTATGAGCCTGCTCTGTGTAAATTTTTCTGTGCAGTGCAAGACAGTATTATTTTGCATTTATCTCCCCAAAGGGGTGTGCACGTGAGTGCTGCGGGAGTCCGCTTACACAGATCTGACTTCAGTCTGCGTCTGCAGCAGGGTGTGGCCCTACCTGTGTGTGTGTGCTGCAAGAGGCCAGAGAGCCTAATTCAGCAAAGCAGGGATAGGGAACCCAGGGTGGTTGGGCAGGAGAGGCTCAGTTAAACCCCAGTATATCAGGTGTCATCCTAGAAGGGGGGTCCAACCCATCATACACACATTTTCCCTGTTTGGTCTGTAGTGAGGGATCTGCAGATTTTGTGGAATCCTGCAGAGGTTCAGGGAAAGAGTGCATTGCAATGCATAGCTGCTCTGGCTCCTTGCACTGAAGACTTGCAAGAAGTAGGTTCACATTAAGATACAGCAATATTTGTCATGGCTCTGTAAGTTTCCATAAAGGCAGGTATATCGCCTATTTGCTTCAGCATCAAAAAACTCAGAATAGTTTTCTATTTTTACAACCAGGAAGGTGTTATTGCGTAAGCAGTAGGATATTCATAAGAGCCCTGTGTTGTGAAAATTGGAAAGGGAATTGGAGCTAAGGAGCCTATTTGATTCTTGTGCAAATTCAATTAACTCTAGCTGTAAGCAAAAATAAATGCTACTACAATAGGAAATGAAAAGGACCAGGCGTACTCTTACGAAATGCGGCATCAAGTTATAAGTCAGATCAGAGTTTCCAAAAGCTTCCGTTCACTCTTTTGTGCTAAGCCATGGCACAGATCTAAGAATGCTGCAAATACTGCTGACTTTCCTTTTCCAAAAGAAGATTCTTTTGGAAGATAGGGACCTATGTATTTAAATAAAAACAAAATGAACAACCACCAGCGGCCACTCTGAGAATGAGGCTCAAGGCTCACTAAAAGGAGTGTAATATTTGTTTATGCTACATTCCTCTCTGTTATCTTCAGACTTTTCCTCTCAAATATCAACATGCTGCAAATATTGTGTGTCCTTGACATCCCATCTGTCAACCCACTGCCACCATTACACTCATTGTTCTAAACACTGTGCATGCCAGAAATCCATCGCAACTAAACACAGCATCATAAAAAAATTCCCCTTGATGCATTTATTACTATTTTTCTTTTCTCTCATTAGTACACATATTATTTCTTCCCATGGAACTCTCTTTGATAAGAACCCTATGTTTGACATTCAGTCTTAACTCAGTTTTATGGGTAGTTAGTCTCCCAAGGAAAACATGTTCTTTTGAACTCTATTTCCCACATTTCTGACATTTAAAGATTACCTATGACCCTTTCTGTTTGTATGTTTTGATTTCATGCCACAAAAAACAAAACACAATCCTACGCTTCAACTCTTTGGCAAAGATTTTCACCAGTGACTAATGATTCTGCATGCCTCAATCTTTTGGTGCTCAACTTGGAACACTCTAGAGTGGATCTGATTTTCAGAAAGGGCCTCATTAGCACTTTCTAAAGATAAGACCCATTTAACAGGTCTCAGGTTGGTCACCCAAAAAATGGAGGCAACAATCACCAGTTACTTTTATCCCTCTGAAATGCTTGGTTGAGACATGATTTTTTTTTAAATTACTATTCAGAAATTACAAAGAAAACTGTTTGTTATTTTTTTTGTAAATCATGATGCTCAATTTTACATTACAGATGTAAAAGCTATTGAAAAAATCCTAGAGCATATACTCTAAGATTTCAACATCTTAATCGGGATTGCCAGGGATAACTTCAACTTCACAAAGTACAAAACTGATGGGTATATTAGTCTGCTAAATATAGTCTGCCTGATGAGAAAAACCAATGGATAAAAAGTCTTTGGATTACAATAACTAGGATCTTGACCTAATGTAATATGAAAAAATTCATTCATAACACTATCACAAGGCTAGATATTTCAATTAGTGTTAACCACCATTCTATAATTGCTTGATACTTTGTATAAAAAGTTGCTATTCATCCATAATATTATACGTGGTCGTAAATTAGACAGTGTGGTTAAGCAAACAGGACACATGAATAGAAGTCAGGAAATCTGGGTTTATTTCTAGCTCTGTCACCATATTGGCATGTGACCTTCAGCAAATTATTGGGAGCCCATTCTAATCTAATTTAAACCAATGTGAGAACAGAATCAGACATTAGACCTCCGTGTCTCAGTTTCTTCATTTGCAAAATGGAATAGAACAATGATGGTTTCCTGTCTTTGTAAAATATGTTGGGATTTATCAATCCAAACGTACAATATTGAGGTCACATATTATATTTTACCACTTGTGACCCCTCAAAAACCTAGACCTGGGTAGGGATTGAAAATTAATTTCATTTTTTGACATTGCAAAAAGTGCTACCAAAAATTCAGATTATTTTAACCTGAGACTATTGAGCCCATATAATTGAATACCTGCTAAAAAAGAGTAGACCTGTTTATAAATGCATATTTTTTCTTTGAATGTAACCACATGTTGCAATCTAGAAGATAATTATTCAGGCAGTTTCAATCAACTGCACAAACAAAGCTTTAGTTTATTACAAATTTTGTAAAGAACAAGTAGCCCACAAAGCTAAATGTGTGTGGTGTCTGACCCTTTCTCTCATTTGGCCCTTTTCCTGTGAAAGTGCCACGTAACCACATGCAATTCCTTGAATGTCTAAAACATCTTTTCAGTAATCCTGCATAAAGAATTCCTTCTCCTTCATAGTTACTGTATGTACAGGAAGTCCCTGAAACCTTTTCCCAGATCTGATTTGCATTTTGAATGCAACCATTCCTAGCTATGCAATCGCTCTGCAAATTACTAACATACAATGAAACCTTTTAAAATGAATACTTGTTAAAGAACCAAAACTGCTAAATGAACATAACTTTGACGCACCTTCATTGACCATGGTCATTATTTCTTCACAAAATTTGTGGTGAGCAAACCTTATGAAGAAGCTGTAGATATAGTTTAGCTGAGCATCCAAAACTTGCCCAATCCTTTTTGGTCAAAAAAATGTAGCCTTGAAATAATATTAAAAACAAAGCTCTTGTGAGATATCTAGTATTTTTTGATACTGGTTGAGCTGGAAAAAAAGCAAGAGCAGTCTTGCTTTCACTTGCTGTAGTTTACTACTAGCTCTAGATGAAAACAAAATGCAAAGGTATGTAAAAAACTAAAAAGTTAGATGCTTTAGACCCTCCAAAAAGACTTTAATTTGAGTAATAATAGAAAGCTTAGGCTGATTCTTACTTCATCTGAAGTAGTTCATATATCTACATTCTCAATCACATTTTTAATTCTTGGCATGTTGGCATGACTCTTGGGCGTGTGCTAACTAGGCAGCTATTTCAGGAATGAATAAGCAATGATCACTTCCAAAGCTTGCAAGATTCTCCCTCTGAAATGAACAGCATATACATATCATAGTTTTTTGAGTACTAAAAATGCAGCTGTAGTTGGAAAAATGAATTTGTTTACTGCAGAACTGGAATTAATTTGCAAACTGGACACCAGCAAATTAGGCCTGAATAAAGACTGGGAGTGGATGGGTCACTACAAAAACTAATTTCCCCACGCTAATTTTCCCCTACTGTTACTCACACCTTCTTGTCAACTGTTTGAAATGGGCCCCCCCGATTACCACTACAAAAGTGATTTTTCCTGCTGTTGATAATAGCTAACTTCTACTTTAATTGAATCATCTCGTTAGAACTGACCCTCCCACCTTGGTAAGGCAACTCCCATCTTTTCATGTACTGTGTATATATATTCTGCCTCCTGTATTTTACACTCCATGCATCTGATGAAGTGGGTTTTAGCCCACGAAATCTTATGCCCAAATAAATTTGTTAGTCTCTAAGGTGCCACAAGTACGCTCTTTATTTTTTTGCTGATACAGACTAAACACAGCTACCACTCTGAAATCTTTAACTGTGCACTTCTTGAGTCAGCTGGTTTTCATCCATGCAACTATTTCTCTGTTTAACCATGATAGGTCCTAATGGCTTTATGATCAATAGAGTTAAAGGCCACACATGGATCTAACAATATTAGTATGTCATTGGACCTCTCTCTGCAGCTTTTTATCCATCAGTGCACAAGTGCTGTCTGCAGGCCGCAGTCAAGAGGAAGCAGATTGGAAGGGATCTAAGACAAGTGTGGGAAGTAAAGTGCTTCTGGAGTTAGCTTCTTGATAACCTTATTCAGGAAAGTGAAATAAGAGATAAAGTCATGATTCAACAGATCATCATCAAGCAATAAGTTCCATGTGCCAGGGCCAAAAACATGGGGTTTTTACTGATGATGCTCTATAAAAGAGGCTTTGTCATAGCTTTGTCAATAGCAGCCCCAGGAACTTTGTTCTGGCCAACAGGGTGTTTTGTGCAGTTCTTATATGGTAGCTCAGATTTGCTTCAGTCCTTTTAGAACCTGTACTTGCACCACTGGCCTAAATTCAAACAGGAAATAAATATAATTATCCCTTTTCACTCTTACTCTTCTTCTGTAGTGCTGGAGAGATTGCCTGAAATGCTACCAATTTTTTTCAATAAAGTAGGCTAAAAGCTACTTACAGTTTTGAGGCTGAATAGCTAAAAGCTCCTCCATATCTGAGCCTGAAACCAGATAAAAGCAGTACTGCATGATTAGTACAGAAGCAATAATCATTGGGACTACCTACAGAGAAGCAAATTGTGAACCCCTGACTCCTATTCATGATCAGTCACTTGCATGAAACTTTCTAGAAGCTATCATATGATAGATGAGATGACAATTGCTTTGCCTTCTTCACTATTATGGCATAGGATTGTATTAACTGCTTATGCTGCTCTTGATTGGATTCAGATGTGTGCTTCTGTCATCAACCCTTCAAAATTTCTCCCTTCCCATTCATCAGTGAACCACATTGTCCTCCAGTCACAGTGAAGAAGTGAAAGCATTTTGGGACGAATCCAAAGCCAACTGAAGTCAATGGAAAAACACCCACTGACTTGAGCTTTGGATATCCATTGATATTGGGTGGCAGCTAAGAGAAATTGATGGGGGTCTATACCACTGAGAATCAGGTCCTAAGCTTGGAAAACTGGCACAAAAGTGCCAAGGAACTGAAATGCACACACCTTATTCTACCTATATCTCAACTATCTAGACTTAATCTTTGGTGGTACACATTCTTAAATGTATTAAGGGCCACCACTGGGGCTGCTTTACTGCAGTAACAGAGGCATAGTGAGCCGACACGTATTGGTCCTGCCACTGGAACTGCAAGAAGGCAATTTCATTTAAGTTGCCTTAATAACAGTATGCTGTTTTGTTTTAAAGACATCTGTGCAAATTGGCGAGCAGTAAACTGGTGGAAAAAAAAGAAAAGAAAAGGATTTACCCTTGGCAAACAACCAAATTTTCAGCTCTTAAGGCCTTGTCTATACTGGGGAAAAGCATTGTGCTAACTAACAGAATGTTAAACATGATTTTGTTCTTAGCGTGGTCATGGATGGATGTATTTAAAAACATATTAGCTGGTCATGCTTAACCCTAGGTAGACCACAACAAATTAATTCATTTGCAAACATGGCTGTCCTTGGTTGTGCTAAGGGCAAAATCATGTTATCACCATGTTAGTTAACACGTTTTTCTAATAATGTACTTTTTCCCATTATAGACAAGGGGCAACATTTTAAAAGTGCTTCTATGACTTAGGAGCCTAAGTCCCATTTTCTGAAGAGACTTGGGGACCAAAGAGCCTTCATTGCTTTGATTTGCAATGAGACCCTCTTCTAAGTGCCTAAATCACTTTTGAAAATAGAGCTTAGTTCTTCTAAATCACTCAGGACATTTGGAAAGTTTTTTCTACAAGTGCTGACAAAGATACATGCCTCAAAGGAATAACCATGTAATCCTCTTTCTGTAATCCATATCCTCCTCCTCCCTCTTCATTCCTAGTGTATGTTTTATCCTCAATTATTTAGACTGAGTTTTTCAGCCAGACCAGTCTCCTGTGTGTTCTCTGAGGCACAGAGGATGCTTGCTAGCACTATAAAATAACAGTATCTTCAAATCCATAGGGCCAAACAAATAGTTCATCACAAGACATCCAATTGTTAAAGGAAAGCACAGGATCCACTGGTGAAATTATAAATTCTACAAGTTGAACAGCTCTGGATGAAAGAATTTACAAGTTGGTAAAAAACTTTCCTGCCCACAATTCTTGGCATGTTTTCTTTTTACTTCTCAATTTCTTCTCCCTTGTTATAACTCTGAGGTGGTTATATGACTTGCACGTTTAACTGCTGTTACAAGCTGCTTTGCATATCACCGGCCATGGGTTGCTGTAGAGTCAAATTTTTTTATTAATTGTGTTTTGCTTCTTTTCAGCACCCATATTAACTTTTTAAGAAAGTGCAGAAACAAGAATTACCAGGACAACCAGGTAGAGGAATCAGGGGCTAACAAAGAGGCATTTATAAATTTGAAAGCTACTACCCCTGGGCCCCCTTTTTTTCAATTTACCATGGTTTGGGACCTTTTTCTCCCAGTATATTTTGTACACACAAATATTGTAAGACACAACTACTAATATTTAATTAGCCCTTACATTTGAGAAGAAAATTTCAAACATTTAAATAATTATTTGCCTCTCTAGTCTACAAAGACAAATGATAGTTAAATAACGTTAATGGACACAATCAGATTTCTCTTCAGTTTTCTCCTTTATTTTAAGGACAAACTATTTTCCTACTGTATGTAACTTTATATGCCTGGGAAAAATCCCAAACTATGTGTACTTGCAGAAACCTCCCACTGACTACAAAGGGAGTCTTGGGTGCCTAAAGGCTTCCAGACCGGAGTGTTATGTTTTCCATACAGAAAGAGCAACCAGAAGGCCCAAGAGTTTTCCAAAGTGACCAGTGATTAGGGGTGCCTCCAATTTAAGGCCTGATTTTTAGGAAGTGCTGAGCACCTGCCCTCTGAAGATCTGTGCCCTTTAAGGCACCCAAACCCATTTGTTGCTTTGGAAAAATCTTGGTCTTATTTTCAATCTGAATTTCTTTCCTTTTAGATTAAGGGCTACAAGAAAATCAGAATGAATTACTGGGAAGTCAAATGAAGAGCAAGCACAGCCTGCTTTCTTTGTTACAGGCAGAAGAAACTTTCCCTGAGAAAAAATTGCTCCGTGTCTCTGCAAACAGTGGAGCTTTTAGAAGTTCAAAGGCATAGTACGTACACACAAAGAAAACCCAGGCAAAATAGTCATATAGCTCAAGATATCACAACTCCAACTTTGCTATTTGTCATTTTTACAAGCAATTAAAAAAGAACTGTTTTTGAAACTTGGATCCTGATCCTAAGTAAGGATCGGACACTTGGCAGTACTATGCAATATGGGTGTGGATAAAAATGGGCTGCACCACAGCTTAGCTTGTGCACTCCAACTCCATATGTTTTCTGATACCTAAGATCTCCATTTACCAACCAGTTCTGAGGTTTGACAGTTGGGGTCCCCTCCTATTGAAGTTTCCATCCAGTTAGTCTACTCATTGAGATGGGGCAGACTTTGCCATTCATGTTTATCCGCACTAGTTATGGAAAGCTTGCATAGCAATATGGGGATCTTCCACAGCACTAACAACAACGTTATCACTTGCAATGCCACATCAAAGAGGTTGGCATTGGAGCTAAGTCAGGAATTTTTCAATAAAGCATTTGGGGGGGGGGGAAGGGAGGGAATACTGATTGAAAATTAAACTTGTCTCAGAAATGTATTGATTTTGACAAAATTTTCATGGGAAAAGGTTTCTCATATCCGAGGTTTCTCATGTTTCTGGTTAAAATGAAAGAGCAAGAGAGACAGACAGGGACAGAAAGAGATCGGAATAGCCAATAACCCAGAGGTTAGGGCACTCGCCTGTAATGTGGAAGACCTAGCTTCAAGTCCCTGCTTGACTGATTCTAAATTGTTCCTGAAAATGATGGAGCGAGAAAGACCTTTGTGACATCCCAATTTGGAACTAAACCAAATGCTGAAACCTTGGAATATTGTTGTGAAACAGAAGTCTTGTTTCCAGGCCAGCCCTAGTTGTCAGCATGGCTAATAATAAAATCTCTTGGTGCACCCTCCTGACCAAGCCTGCTAATACCTTTGAGGGAATGCAATGTGATCATACATTACTAGATATTATCAAGTTATCACCAATAGTTTGAGTGTGTGTTCCCAGATGCTGATGAAATAAATGTAAAGGTGTTTCTACAAATACTTTTAAAACGATTTTACATTACTTATAGATCATAAATTTGAATGTGGCCAGTGAAAAAGAAAGGTGAGTTTCAAACTCAGAGACTGAGATTTTCAGTCACCAAAGGGATGTGGTTACCCAATGTTCTTTTAAATTACTGGGAATTGGGTGTTCAGATCCCTCCGAGGTGGCTTTGAGTATCTCAACCAGTATATGCGGCTTGGAAAGATGTGTTCTAGTCAAACACTTTGTTACAATGTAAAGCACAGCACTGTATGCAGGGTAATAGGCCAGACTCTGTTCTAAGTTACACAGTGTAACGCCATTTACTTCAATCTGAGTGACATCAATGCATCTGGGTTTACATCAGTGTAAGGGAGATCAGAATCTTAGCCGGTGCCTCCTAAGGAGGCACATTAAATTCCTAGCTGCATCAGTAATCAATTTTTCCTGTGACCATATTAATTTCCCTGCACTTCCCTGTTAATTAAAATGAGAATGAGAAAGAGTGGAGAAAGGATTCTTTGACTTTTGTGCCCACAAAACTGAGGTTATAATTAGGGCCCTACCAAATTTACGGCCGTGAAAAAACACATCACAGACCGTGAAATCTGACCTCCCCCAGGAAATCTAGCTATGGGAGGGGAAAGAGAGGGGCAGGGCTGTGGGTGCCCCAGTTTGGGGCTCCTACTGCGCACCAGGCTCCAGCTGTTAGTCCGCTGGGCTGGGGAGGAACTGGACTTCCTCTTCTTCTGCAAAGCAGCTCTTGGGGTTAGTGGAGAGATCAGACTCACCTCCGGGAACCTCCCCCAGCTGCAGGAAGCTCCGTGGCAATCCCGTGGCCTCCCTACCAAAGCTTTGCAACCCCCCACAGCCTCCTTTTGTGTCAGGACCCCCATGGTTACACCACCATGAAATTTCAGAGGTAAACATCTGAAAATGTGAAACTGACTAATTATAAAAACTTTGGCAGTGAAATTGACCAAAATGGAGGGTGAATTTGGTAGAGCTCTAGTTATAATAAAGCAGAATGATGTACTTTAAAGCTGCTCTGTGACTCTTCTGCTCTTAAGTCCTGTATTAATAACTAATTATTATGGAGCCTTTGCCAAATTGACAGTTATAAATTTTCCAGTAAGGATAGTATTGGAGGGGGGGGGGGTAGGATTTGTCATTAATACTTTATGAAAGAGAAAAGCCTTTTTGGTGAATATTTGCTTTTCTCAATGCAAAGTTACATGAATCATAGAATATCAGGGCTGGAAGAGACCTCAGGAGGTCATCTAGTCCAACCCCTGCTCAAAGCAGGACTAATCCCCAATTTCTACCCCAGATCCCTAAATGGCCCCCTCAAGGATTGAACTCACAACCCTGGGTTTAGCAGGCCAATGCTCAAACCACTGAGCTATCCCTCCCCCATTTTCAGGTTCAAACTACTGAGCTATCCCTCCCCCATTTTCAGGCTCTGCGTCTCTCTGTGACTTCCTTCCTTAGTCAGCTCCCAGGTGAGATATCTAGAGTCCTTAAAAGGCAGGCCTGCTTACAGTTCAGTTCACATCCCACTTGCCAGGGTTTCCTGCTTGTAGATGTTGATGGTTCAATTACTGGGGCGAGGGGTCTCTTTGTCTTGCTGGATCCTCTGGAGGTCTAGGTCAGTTTCAACCAGTTCCTTAAAAACCCAGTCATTCCACCTGTACAGCTGGGTGACACACACTCATCTCCTGTCCCTGTGCTGTTCCAGCAGCAGTGGAACCCCCATGGGTAGCAATTCAACACACACACACAGGGAAACTGAGGCATGCCTTGGATTAATGAAAATATTAGAGAAAATTCCCAAAACAATGGATAAACATATGCTTTGTTAAAGACACATGTAAAAAGCTGGTGCAGCAGGTTTGCGTGTGTGTGTGCGCACGTGCACACCAGCACATATATTCTCACACACAAAAAAATGCATTAACTTTGAGCTGAGGTTGCCGGAGTGGATATCCCACTGACGCAAATGGTCTAGAGCAAGGAAATAAGTAGCTAAGTCAATTCAGCACACCATCTGCATGCCAATGAGTAGTGCCTCCTCCAGCCTCGTTTCCATCACCCTCAGCAACAATATATTTACAGTCTCCTCCTAACCAGTAGTGTGTGAAAGGAAGCCCAGTGTCTCTGTATCGAGGCATGGGTGCTTCAAAGTCTTATCAGTGCTGCTGTTTCAGTTTCCTGAAGTGCTTAGACAGTGATTCCATGGGGAGTCTTTCAAGCATAAATTGCTTCTACGCAGCAATGCCAGAGGGGCCAAGTGTCTCGATGTTGAAAATCAGCTGATAGAGCTGAAACTGGGACCAACGCCACAGCTCCTAAAGAGCCAGCACATCCTTTAACAAGGTCCTCTGCGTCTTCAAGTCCTAATCAGCTGCATCTAACAGCCTGGCTACTGCCAGGGATGTGTTAGTGTCATTGGATCTGTCCTCCGAAGTCATCAGAACACGTCTTTCTTCTTAAAGTGTATTGACCTTGAAAGCATCAGAAACCCTATTTGTACCCTTCCATCCAAAATGCCAAGGACTCAGAACTTCTTAGTTCTCTGTTGCTAGGTGGATTAGAAGATGCATTATACACTGCATTAGAGATTCTGGTCCCAGAAGTGATCAGGGCATACTTCACATGATCCCTGATGACCTCATGGGCAGAAAGGGCTAATGCAGCCACAGTGGAAATTTGTAAGGCTCCCACCTTTATCAGGCACTACAGGATGTACTTCCTGTCTTCTGCAGAGGCATCCTTTGGCAGGAAGGTACTGAAGGCAGGTCCCAGAAATGATTTTTCCTTTTCAGCAAATATTATAGATGGGGAGGGATACTATTTTTCCCCTTTCTGACCTTTTTATAACCTTCTCTACCTCTTCACTACTTCCCAGACATCAGGAATGGTGGGGGATGCTGGGCTGCAGAACAGAACATTTCTTACCAATAACATCCTTTCTGCAAGCAGCACTGCCCATAAATCTACCCACCCTGAATAGCTCATAAGTTTAAAGGTCAGGTATTAACTGGAATCATTGCCCTGTGGCTATCTTCCCTGGTCTAATGTTATTTAATTATCCCTGGAATAATTGTTAATGATGTTTTACATCTTGGGAATAACTCATCTGGAAGCAAGCAGGAGCTGAGGGTGTGTGGCCAGGCCCCAAAATTCTGATCCACCTCCGTGAGCTGGAGAGAGACGAGAGCAGCCCAGATGTAAAGTACTGTGGGACATGCAGCTAGCAGAAAGGAAGTTATCACTGAGAAATTTTCCATTTTCTGTCAAATGCACTAGGTAGAAGTAAAATGGGTCATTATCACCACTGGCAAGAAAGCCCATTCAGTGCTCAATTAAATGTACAGCTGGATTTAATACACAAACACTTTTGATTCCATAAGTTTCCACTGAAAAGATGTTTTCCTGTGTTTAGAAACTAACAAAACACTATATTCTAGGCTAGATGGCTGAAGCCATCCAAAAAAAATCAATAAACTCTGCTCTCATGGAATCTGTGTACATCAGTTTCCAAAAGAGATCAGCATGCCCCAGGCATACACTCACCATGCTGCCAGTCAAACCATTTGGAACTAAAAACCTTGTCCTATTTCCATCTCCTTTCAGTCTGGTCTTCATAGAATAAGCAGACACAGGTCCACTACTTTTTTCTTGTTTACTGCCTTTCTTATAAGTTTACAGCTCTGCATACATGCTTCGATTAAAAGGACATTTTTTGACACTCTTAAAATTATCACTTTACCAGTAAATAGGTGTAATAAAGATGAATTGCATCATAAGTACTTCTGAATCCCATTCAACATACGTCTATTCATGTTTTTATTTCACCTTTTTTATACAAGAGTACTATGCAATAGGCAGCATTACCAAATTCCTAAAGATCCATTTCCACTGTCATCCATCTACCTTCCCAAGATGCTTGACACTTTCCTATCTAATGGCTGAAAACACTTAAGTTAAAAATCAAGACAATTCAAAATGTTGTTGCCAAGCCATTCTACAGCAGCTCAGCATCCCTTAGGTGCACTAACACTTATGTTTTCAAAGCATGTAGCGGAAGAACCATACAGCTGTAAATGGCAATAATATAGTTAAATCTCTACCTTGAAAAATGAGAAGTAAAGTCTTGTTCCCTCTACCCCTCCAATCTCTAGGTTATTTTTTTTCTTTTGATGGTTAAAGAACTTCCATTGTTACACACTCTATTGAAGGCTGCTAAAATGGAAGGATTTCTGTCCAAAATGCAAGATAAAAAGATAAATAGCCTGTAAACAAGAAGAAGGGTGGTGGATTAGGCACCTCAATGTTAGAGCTAACAACAAGCCCTTGCGATGCCCATGGAAATGAATGGAAACCGTGGGGGCTCACATCCTTCGAAAATCAGACCGTTTGTATTGAGATGTCTAATATGGATTTTGGTGTCTAACATCAGGCACTCACCTTTGACAAATGTTGGCCATAAGCTGTGGGAAGAAAGTGAAAGAGTAGATCCCTGCTACACACTCGACTGCAGCATGTGCTTCCCTCATGCAGGCTCTGCTTTCCTAGCAAGTGCAAGGGAGAGCAATCGTTTTGTCCTTCCTAAAGCCATTTTGAGGGTGCTGCACTGCTGTAGGAATGATCCTGAAATAGCCCTGGTGTTTTCCGAATGCAAGGAGTTGAACTGTGTCTGACCCCTGCACTTGGCTGCAAAAAGACTTTCCCGCACCTGCCCTCCGACACAGGGCCAAAACCAATTTGATGCTCAGTAGCTTCAGAGCTGTCTCACATACCTCATCTAATTACATTTTAAGGAACTTGGATTTTGTGGGTTGGACAGTGTATGGTTGCTATTCATAAGTATCCTCTCTCCCAAATTCTAATCCTGTGATTTCCTTTTAGGACATCACTAATAACAGAAAAACACACTAGTTATGGATTCATATAACGTTGACTATGCTAAGAATATCAAATGTTCATCAACTTTTCAAATATGTGCATTTATGGCAAACATTTTGGTCAGTCACCTGAAGGATCTAGAATAATCCAAGTTCTTAGTCATATCCAATTGTCATCACACTGACGAAAAACATGGATCAGCAATTTTGTTGAGCTGGGAATTAAACAGTCAGCAGGAACACAGCTTTTTGAAGGGTTTATGACATTCCTCCAAAGTCAGCCAATTTCATGTGTATGTTACTTCTTATCTTCCAGTATCACTCACTAAACCATTTGGATACCTATATCAGCACTGCATTTTTAAGAGGTACTGAATATTTATTATTGATCATATTCTTACCTTCTTTTATTAAATAAGACAAAGATGTTTTATCAACTCCAAACTATTCAGTGGATACTATTATGGTTTATTAAGGGACTGTAAACACTAATGAAGGCCCGACTGTAGTAGGCACTGCAGACATCTGTCCCATACTGACAGTGGTCTCTGCCACCATTTTGGTTAGTCTCTCTCTCTTTTGTTTACTCTTTGGCTGATTACACCATTTTTGGCCTAATTACTCCCTCGTGATGAGCACTTACACCCACTAGATCAATTCTTTAAGGAATAGCAACACCACAAACTTCTTTTTAGAACATTTTCTAGGTAAAATGCATTGAAAACTACAGAGAAAAAGAGCAGAGCTGCTTTAATGAAAATAGAAAGACAAGGTAAGTGAGATATCATCATTTATTGGACAAATTTCTGTTGGTGAGAGAAATAAGATTTTGAGCTACCCTGAGCTCTCCTTCAGGTCTGGGAAACATATGCAGTGTGTCACAGCCAAATACAAGA
The DNA here is from genome assembly GCF_965140295.1 of Lepidochelys olivacea. Lineage (NCBI taxonomy): Eukaryota > Metazoa > Chordata > Testudines > Cheloniidae > Lepidochelys > Lepidochelys olivacea. Next base: position 170,763,089 of record NC_140412.1, on the reverse strand, counting down.
TTTGAACAGATTGCTTAGCATAAATAGTTCACCTTGAATGGTCCCTTGAAATATATGTTAAGTGGCCTGTTAACACCCCTCCAGTCATAGTGGGGAAAGGAAGGGTGGGGGAAAGGCAGCTGGGGGTGGAGTGAGATTGCCAGTCTCTCTGTTCAGTCCATGATTTTTAGTGTCTAGCAAAGTTATGAATTTAGGCGTCTTTCAAAAGTGTTATGCAGCTTTTCTTTGAGGATGGGGACTGATAGTTCAGATATAGAATCATTGCTTTGTGCAAAGTGAATGTAAATAGGCTCATATGGTATAGAACTCAGTGATGGAAATTTGGTCTTTCCTGCTAGAATTTGACACAGAAACTATTAATCCAAATTTAACCTCTTGCCCATCCCTCACCAATTTAGCCCCACTACCCTAAAGTAATAGCCTGTGTTTTTAGAGACATTTAGCTAAAACCTGGAAGAGAGGTTAAACTACATAGTGCAGCACCTCCTTGGATTTCAAACTAACAGTGTGATTCAGCTGAATGCTCCCTCCTTGTATAAAAAGCTGGAATTCATAATCAGACAACAGGGGATCTTAATTCATTTATTGTAGTTTTGATCCCATCGCAAGACTAATGGCTACGCTGGAGAATTTACAGAGGATTATAAACTCTCCCATTAGTTTAATTATTCCAACCTCCCCACATGGCAGTAGTTATGTTGGCCGGAGAAGCTCTCCTGCTGACATAGCGCTAGTCACACTGGTGCTTGAGTCTGCATAAATTATGTCACTCAGGGGGCTGGCTAATTCGCACCCCTGGGTGACATAATTTGGGTCAATTTAAGCTGTAGTGTAGCCACAGCTATATGTCTAAGCTGCCTTTCAGATCACAAGAACAAAAGCTTGTCTTCTCTGCCACTATATCTGCTAACATTAAAAATATTGAGTTTTGGAAGGTTTAACTATTTGACTTGAATAATGCTAACCCAATTTCAATCAGCTAAGGATCTAGATATATAGAATATTGCAGGCATTCTTTGGAAGAATTTGGTCCCAAGGAACCATACATCCATATGGAGTCACAATGAAGCCAAATGGACTCCCAATGGGTATAAAGGTCAGTGCATGCAGATTGCTTTGATTGTATCATGAATATGTCTTTGGAGGATAGGTGGAGGTCACAGTGCTGCAGTGGACCATTGGAGTACAGCAGAGGGTAAAATTTATGTTCTTGTCATGCTCCCAAACCTTCCCAGATTTGGAAGCATGACAAAACCCCAATTAACTTCCCATTATTTCATCAGATTTTTGTTTGTGTTTCTTCTCCCTGTGGAATATAATTCCAAGAGGCTTTCCCTTTAAGCAGTTGAACATTATGGCCAAGAATTTCAAGACTAGGGGCAGATTTACAAAGGTATTTATGCACCTAAAGATTAAGATATATGCCTTGTAGGATTTACAAAAGTGTCTTTGAGTTAGGCACTTGATGCCCATTGACTTGTAAAGGAGGTTAGGCACCTAACCTGTCTAAACAAGGTTAGGCTTTGGAATCCATGTTTAGTCATCAAAATGAGTGACCTGATCTTCATAAGTGAAGTCAATGGGGAGCTGCTGGGGTCTCAGCATTCTGAAAAATCAGGGCTTTTATTTAAGTGCCTACATATGGATTTAAGAGTATCTGGCTGTAGATACTCAGAATGAAATCCTGGTCCCATTCCAGTCAACAGGAGTTTTGCCATTGACTTCAATGGAGCCAGGATTTCATCTCTAGTTTTGAAAATACTGGCCCCCATATTTATCCTCACTAAAAACAACTTTTTATTATTTTTCTTTTGTATGTTTTCCTGGTATTCTAAGGCAAGAAGGAATTTAAGTGATTTTGCCAATTTTGCTGCTGTTAGCAGAATTTCATGCTAGGCCAAGAACAACGTGACACTGCATGTAAACCCAGCTGGCTCATAAGAGACAAACCAGTCTTACCTTGGAAGGTTTTTTAATAGCAGTTTATGCCAGTTTCAGTAACTGATTGACAATGTTATATTTGAGTCCAGTCACTTTGTTTTACATAGTAATTTATAACATTTACCCATCTGTTTTTCACATGCATCCCGGTAGTTCTGGTGAAAGTGTTGTACCGCTCTTCTCTTTGGGGAGAAGTGATCAAGATCTGTGTTTTTCAGACAAAAGCGTATTTCAGACAAAAGCACTGCTGATTAATGTTTACTGGCCAAATTTTACCTTGAGTGGATTTGCAAGGGGCTTAAGTTAGTACAGGATTTAAGAGTAGCTGAATCTCTTTTATAGAAACATAGACTTTAAGGTCAGAAGAGACTACTATGATTGTCTAGTCTGACCTCCTGCACAATGCAGGCCACAGAATCTCACCCACCCACTCCTGTAACAAACCCCTAACCTATGCCTGAGCTACTGAAGTCCTCAAATCATGGTTTAAAGACTTCAAGGTGCAGAGAATCCTCCAGCAAGTGACCTGTGCCCCACACTGCAGAGGGAGGTGAAAACCCCCCAGGGCTTCTGCCAATCTGCCCTGGAGGAAAATTCCTTCCCAACCTCAAATATGGCGATCAGCTAAACCCTGAGCATGTGGGCAAGACTGACCAGCCAGACACCCAGGAAAGAATTCTCCGTAGTAACTCAGATCCCACCCCATCTAACATCCACCACAGGTCATTGGGCATATCTACCAGTTAGAGTTGAAGATCAATTAATTGCCAAAATTAGGCTATCCCATTACATCATCCCTTCCATAATCTTATCAAGCTTAGTCTTGAAGCCAGATATGTCTTTTGCCCCCACTGGTCTTCGTAGAAAGCTGTTCCAGAACTTCACTCCTCCAATGGTTAGAAACCTTCGTCTAATTTCAAGTCTAAACTTCCCGATGGCCAGTTTATATCCATTTGTTCTTTTGTCCACATTGATACTGAGCTTAAATAATTCTTCTCCCTCTGTGGTATTTATCCCTGTCATATATTTATAGAGAGCAATCATATCTCCTCTCAGCCTTCTTTTGGTTAGGCTAAACAAGCCAAGCTCTTTGCGTCTCATTTCATAAGATAGGTATTCCATTCAATTCGGATCATCCTAGTAGCTCTTCTCTGTACCTATTCCAGTTTGAATTCATCTTTCTTAAACATGGGAGACCGAAACTGCACACGCTATTCCAGATTAAGTCTCACCAATGCCTTGTATAATGGTACTAATACCTACTTATCTCTACTGGAAATACCTCGCTTGATGCATCCCAAGACCGCATTAGTTTTTTCCACGGCCATATCACATTGGCGGCTCATAGTCATCCTGTGATCAATGACTACTCCAAGGTACTTCTCCTCCTCTGTTACTTCCAACTGATGCGTCCCCAGTTTATAACAAAAAATCTTGTTATTGATCCCTAAATGCATGACCTTGCACTTTTCACTATTAAATTTCATCCTATTACTATTACTCCAGTTTACAAGGTCATCCCAATCTTCCTGTATGATATCCCAGTCCTTCTCTGTATTGGCAATACTTCCCAGCTTTATGTCATCCACAAACATTATTAGCACATCCCTGCTTTTTGTGCCAAGGTCAGTAATAAAAAGATTAAATAAGATTGGTCCCAAAACTGATCCCTGAGGAACTCCACTTCCAGCCTCACAATTCGCCTTTCAATGTGACCTGTTGCAGTCTCCCCTTTAACCAGTTCCTTATCCACCTTTCAATTTTCATAGTGATCGCCATCTTTTCCAATTTAGCTAATAATCCCCCATGTGGAACCGTATCAAATGCCTTACTGAAATTGAGGTAAATTAGATCCACTGTGTTTCCTTTGTCTAAAAAATCTGTTACCTTCTCAAAGAAGGAGATCAGGTTGGTTTGACACAATCTACGTTTTGTAAAACCATGTTGTATTTTGTCCCAATTACCATTGACCTCAAAGTCCTTAACTACTTTCTCCTTCAAAAATTTTTCTAAGACCTTGCATACTACAGATGTGAAACTAACAGGCCTGTAGTTACCCGAATCACTTTTTTTTCCTTTCTTAAAAATGGGAACTATGTTAACAATTCTCCAATCATACAGTACAACCTCTGAGTTTAAGATTCATTGAAATTTTTTTGCTTATGGGCTTGCAATTTCATGTGCCAGTTCCTTTAATATTCTTGGATGAAGATTATCTGCCCCCTTTCCCCCCCCCATATAGTCCCATTAAGCTGTTCAAGTTTGGCTTCTACCTCAGATGTGGTAATATCTATCTCCATATCCTCATTCCCATTTGTCGTTCTACCATTATCCGTAAGCTCCTCATTAAAGACCGAGGGAAAGTATTTGTTTACATATTGGGCCATGCGTAGATTATCCTTAACCTCCATTCCATCCTCAGTGTTTAGTGGTCCCACTTCTTTCTTTGTTTTCTTCTTATTTATATGGCTATAGAACCTTTTATTATTGGTTTTCATTCCCTTTGCAAGGTCCAACTCTATATGGCTTTTGGCCTTTCTCACTTTATCCCTACATGTTCTGACCTCAGTGAGGTAGCTTTCCTTGCTAATCCCTCCCCTCTTCCACTCCTTGTAGGATTTCTGCTTTTTCTTAATCACCTTTCTGAGATGCTTGCTCATCCAGCTTGGTCTACAACTCCTGCCTATGATTTTTTCCCCTTTCTTGGGATGCAGGCTTCCGATAGCTTCTGCAGCTTTGACTTGAAGTAATTCCAGGCCTCCTCCACCTTTAGATCCACAAATTCTTCAGTCCAATCCACTTTCCTAACTAATGTTCTTAATTTTTTAAAGTTAGCTCTTTTGAAATAAAAAACCCTAGTCACAGATCTATTTTTAAGGTATGCTCAAGGAAGCTGGTTATTATATGAATAAAGAATGAATGAATACTGGGAATTTTCCCTCCAGCTCTGAATCTCTACCACTAAGTATCATTTGCTCAGTAGATTTTCAATTTCCTATTTCATGATATCCCAAAAATATGTAAATAATGTACTTGTTTGTATTTTCTTTTCATGTGACCATTTTATGTTATGACTAATGAGAATTAAAATGATATTACAAAGCAGAATTCAGATGTCTGATGATAAGTATCTAACTCTGTATGCAGCCAACTAAGGATCCATTTTTACTTATCTAACTAAGGACTTAAGTGTCTAACTTTAGTCATCCAGATTTGAAAACTAGAATCAAATATCTTTGATCAGAGCAAGAAAAGAATTCCTTTAAAAAAAATTGTTAAGTAGTAAAATAGGAGACTCAGCAGGCAGTACTAACTCAGTTTTGCCTGGATAAGACATGCAGGAACAGATCTACATACTTTTACACTTTCTCCCACAATATAAATTTGTATTTAGAGTATATTCTATCCTTGTTTTATTTGAGCAACACCCAGTGACAATAATGAGAGCTTTCCACTCAGCCAGGGTGTGACGAGCATATCCAGACTTTTGCACTGAAGATGACAGGGCTTCCCTCTGGTGTGAGGATGGCTTTAGGATGAATCTGCTGCAGGCATTTCTGGATCCTGAAGAGAGGATAATAGTAATCAGGAAGAGAGGGCGCCATGCTATTTAGAACAATACTTGTGCCTCGTCTACAGTGTGATGGAATACCAGCTGCACTGAGTCTCAGAACACGGGTTAGCAGGCTTCAGAATCATAGGGCTTTGGCTATGGAGTTATGAAATTGCAGTGTAGACATTAAAGCTTGGGCTGGAGCCTGGGCTCTGAGACCTCCCTGTGATGGGATCTCAGAGACCACCAGCATAGTGATAAAGGCTGTTGTCCTTGGTGGCCACTCAGGGTGACTGAACTGGGGTTTCTGAAGATGACTGTGCAGTTCAGTCTATGTAACTCAAAGAGTAACAGGACTGATGCACACAGACTGTAGATAAGTATATGTGCACAGCATAACAAATTACATCAGACTTGGCACTGTGAAATCAATTTCATGCCAACAACAAAAACTGATCTGCTGCTATGCCCTGAAAACCACCACTGCTCAGCTGAGGGGCCAAAATGTAATGGTCTGCATTTAGGCAAATCTCTTGTGTTTGTCAGTTCAAGCACACCACGTCAAGCGCATACTAACCACCCCAAATGGGGTAGCAGAAATATCACTGCAATTAGCAAAGAATTAAGGCTGTGAGTTTGTCACAGAGGTCACAGAAGTCATGGATTCCGTGACTTTCTGGGACTTCTGCAGCAGCTGGTGTGGGTGACCTGGGGGCCGCCTAAGCAGCTTGAGCAGCCTCTTGGCCAGCCACACAGGCTGCTGCTGGGGCAGTCTTGGGCCACCGCTCCCCTCTGAGCAGCTGCAGGAGTTTGGGGCTGGGGCATGGAGAGAGTGAGGGCTCTGGGTGGCGATTACCTGCGGGGGCTCCCGAGAAGCGGCAACATGTCTGTCTCTCATCTACTCGCTCCTCATGCTGCCTCTCCCTGCAGGCACCACCCCTAAAGCTCCCATTGGCTGTGGTTCCCAGCCAATGGGAGCTGCAGAGCCGGTGCTCGGGGCAGGGGCAGTGCGCGGAGCTAGGAGCTGAGGGAGGGACATGTTGCTGCTAGGTAGGGAGCCTGTCATCCCTCCCCCACAGCACTGCTGCTCCCCCCAAGCACCTGCTGTGACCCCCGGGTTGCCTCCCCCCCCAAGATTTAGTCAGGGGTATATAGTACAAGTCATGGACAGGTCACAGGCTGTGAATTTTTCTTTACTGCCTGTGGCCTGTCCATTACTTTTACTAAAAATACCCTGTGACTAAATGTAGCCTTAATTATAAGGCTTTAGTCTGTTATTATGATTACTTCTAAACAGTAGAAATGCATTCAAAGATTGAAATACTTAATGATTTAGGTAGACAAGATTTCACACACTCGTTTTCCCTTCATTTTACCAGTCTTCATAGTGCTGGTCACTGCTGCTGACATGGTTAGCACACTGCATTTTTACCAAAATAATTTTAGGAAATTGAAATGTCTTTGGTCTGATTTGGTTAGTTCCACTACTTTTATACTGATGCAACTTTACTGATTTAGATGGAATTACTTGTGGTGGTGGTAATATACTCTGGTGGAAGTCAAGTAAGTGATCATGCTCATTGCGTTTTTCTCTTAAATGTGGCCTTTGTCCCCCAAAGAGATATATATCTTTCTGTATCATAATTTTTGTAATGTTTTTCAAGAATTTTGCTATAATTTTAGCATAGAGCTATGATAATATGTAGTCATGCTCAATCTTTCTAGTAGAAACATTGGTTTGTTTTACCATTGTCCACAGCTAATCACAAGGCATTGTGGGAAAGCATGAGGTATCAGGAAAACATATCAAATCAACATACACGGCTGCTGCAGTATTTTACAAAGACTATTTTATAGGTCAGTTCTAATACATTTTATGATCTTCTCTAGGACATGCCAGGTACAGTCTCTTACAAAGTGACATTACCCCTGTGATGTGGGGAAAGGATGAAACTTTCCTGACTGACAAACAACAGCGCTAGTTCAAGCAATTCTAGGATGACTCTCAGAGTCATTCACTTGGGCCCCCAGCTGCAGTGCCCAAGATTCAGTAAATACATTTTTCTCCTACTACACTCGCCATAAACTGCTCTGTCTTACCTGCTGAAGCAATATGTCAGTCCTGTGAATTGGAAAGGTATTGGCAGGGGAGGATGATCCTAGGTCTGGTGGACTTGGATGAGGTGGGTATGTTCTGGGGAGAGATGAAGAAAATTTCATGTTAAACTGGAGCTAAATAAGGTTACTGTTTCTTTTTTTTAAAAAAATATTTCTCATTTTTGCATGGCTTTGAAATGTTGCGGCAGATTTTTTATCTGCCCCTAGTTCCTCCCACCAATTTCTACAGTTTTACAATAATATTTTCCTATTTTTAAAATATTCTCCCTTGTTACTATGTGAAAAACCCACAAGCATGGAAACCAACTGGGACAGACTGATATACAAAGTGCTGTCAAATACCCAAATAAACTGAAAAAAATGAAGTTATATTTTTCTCTAAATTTTTTCATTCAGTTGCAGTAATCTTAGGCGCTACTTGTAACAATGGTAGCAGAAGAATTTCAGAACCAAAGTGTGATTTGTAAGCGGATGGTATTTCTTAGAGTCTGTTCACTCACACCTTACTTCACCAAAGTGCAATTTCTGTGGATGCGAATATGTGCATGTGGCTTGGGGGGGGGGGGAGGGAGGGAGAAGATATGAGGGTGAGATTCCAAGCGGAGAAGGGAAGATCAGTCAGATTCCAAAGTTCTCCCAAAAAGAGTAAAAAAATCCTTCTCCATTTCTCTTGCCGCTGTGACTACGTCACGTCGACAGGCATGTAACCTGATGCCTCACCTGCACCAATTATATATGGAAAATAACTCATGTAGCCAACGTGTTGAGGGTGCCTGGAGGGACCAGGAAAATATGCAACGCTTGTCAGTTCATGTCTGCCAGGGCTGTGAGCCTGGGCATTCCTAGACTGTGTTATGACATTCTCAACTAGTTGAGACACTTCAATGCACACCTTGAGGTAGGTTTAGTACAGATGAGCAAGTATATTTATTCTTTTCCTTGCCTTTCCCTAGGGCAAGGCCTTACCAGCGAACTACAGGGAGGTACTGGCCCTGCCCCTGCAGCAGATTCAGAATTGAATATATGAAATCAGGAAGCATTTAAACATTTTTTGCGGTGGGACAAGTTATCCTTCATTTTGTTGGTTTTAGGTCTATAGGAGGTACCATTCCAAAACCTTTAGGGTTCATACACATTTAAAAAAGGTGTGTGTGTGGGGGGGGAACTCAGCATAATTAAATCTTCAGAAGTGCACAGAAAGACCATATGGTACAAACAGGCTGCTTAGCACAGAGCAACAGCCTCTTCTCCCAACGATCACAGTGTCTTAGAGGAGAAAGAGCTGCAACCCTCCATGGGATCTTCAGGGGGCATCATGCAGCCTCCCATCTCAATCTCCAACTGACAGCAGTGGAAGAAAGTAATTTTTGCCATGCTCTTTCCCAGTGTGTGCCCATACAACTTCCTATTCACTCAAGGATTTGAGGGAAGGGACAGCAGAATTTCCAGATGCGGCTCCCCCCTCCCCCCACAACTAAAGCAAGCAGCCTGTAGTCCCGAAAGACCAAGGAATGCAGCCAGACATCACCAAGCAAAATAAATGGGCAACTTCCCTAGAAGTCTTTGGGTGAAATCCTGTCCCAACTGAAGTTAATGGGAGTCTTGGCAGATTTCACCCTTCATATAGAACAGTGGGTCCCGGCCTGCTGGCAGATGGGAAGGAGGGATTGAGGGTGAAGCTAAGGTTGATGGGGACCTTAAAACCTGTCCCAAGTTAATGAACCTTTCATAAACTTGAGAGCAGCACTACTAAGCACTGGGCCCATTATCTGTAGGTTGGTAAAAAATGTAAATGCTTGTGAAAGTTATTGTATTAATAAAGTAATAATCTGTACATTATATGAAGTGGGTCCATCCAGATCTGATTTACATCTGGATTATTTGAGGAGGGGTGGGAGGAAATAGTGTGATGAGAACTAGGATCTGCTTAAACAAGAACCATCCTGTACTTTATCACAAAATTTACCATCATCACCTTTGAGGTGCAAGTTCAGTGACATTTCTTACCAACTGTTTTCATGCAGTTTTGCTCTTCCTGGTTTCAGACAGCTCTGAAGAATGAAAGTTCTGTCATGCTGTGAGAAAGGCAGTTCTTTCAGTTTGCCTGAAAACCGAAGATACTGCCAGTATCACAAGTCTATGTGTGAGATTTTTGCCCAAGTTCGCACTCCTTTCTGTTTAAATTTCTCATTCAATTTAGTGCTTGCGACAGATTGACATCCTGGAGAATAAAGCCGTCCATTTACTGGTGAATACATACAACTAGAGCTGTGTGGAGGACGGAATTTATGTTTCACAAATAAATTTAATAATCTGAAGTTTGACTTAATTCCGATTGGAAACAAAATGAAAAAAAGAATAGAATTATAAAAAAAGGAAAATTCTTTTTAAAAAAAGTTGATTGATATGATGGAGTTTACAGACCCCACACTAAACTAAGCTGCAGGGCGTGCTCCAGGTGGCGAGATAGTTTAAAAGGATCCTAGTAGCCCAGGGACAAGGGTGGGGAAGTGCACCAGGAAGTGAGCTTGATGCCTGGAACTATCAGAAGAGTGGCTGCAGCATTCCTAAGGCTATTCTGGAATCAGTGTTCCAAACTCTGCCCCCCACATCTCTGGGAGGTGGAAATGCAGAAGAGACTGTAAAGAATGGAACAGTGTTCCACTGACACAGTAGACAGATACTCCGTGAGCCTGTAACACACCCCAACGCAGAAGCCACACCTGGTGGGAAGCTACCCAGAGGAATATAAGTTGGGGTGGACCAGCGAGTGGTCCAGATATTGTAATACCCCTCTTGGGCCCTTGGTTAGGACCTAATGCAGCAGGAAGGCCTGGATCCTCCTCCCTCACTCCCGTGTGTCTCTACCATGAGAGAACTCTAAGGGGAGTAGAAGAGATCCTCAGGAATGATTGAAGCCTGCCACATATGACTTGGCTGGAGTTCCATCTAGAATGATCAGGCTGGAAAGAACTGTGGAGCTATTGTCTGATCAATAGGCTAGCTAGATGTCACACTGACCCACTACAGTTGATTTGTTGAAACAATTTGTTTCAACAAGAGTCAAAACATTTGGTTTCAGTTTTGACCTTTTAAGAATATCTGTATTGTATTACAGTATATAATAGAGAATATAATACAAGATAAAATTTGAGACAGAAAGTTGCTTCAAAACAACAAATTGAAAGGTTTCCTTCAGAAAATGTCAAATCTCTCTCTGATTCAGTGACCTAGGATAAAAAACTTTACTTTGAATCAGACGGTGACTTTAACCCAAATCTCCCCCATTGCAGGCCAATGCTTAAGCACTCGGCTATAGTCTTCCATATTCCAGGCCAGTGGCATAACCACCGGGCTAAAGTCTGTCTTTCTCTCTCACACACACACACTCTCCCGGCCCAAAACAAGCTATAACTTTAAAAGAAGTGCAGTTTTGTCAGTACAGCTGTGTCTACTTTTGGGGCTTTTGCCCATGCATCTGTGTCAGACATCAAGCCTTGTCAAGCTCCTGACCAATTTAGCTATGCCAGCAGAACTCTGTAGTGTAGACATGCCTCAAAGAGAGACTTTAGCCTGGTGGTTAGGCCACTGGCCTGGAATATGGGAGACCCAGATACAAGGATTTGTCTGATTGAGAGTGTAATCAGGGATGAAAAATCCTACTCTGAATCAGGCAGAGCAGGTACTTGACTCTCCTACATCCCAGTGAGAGCTATAATCACTGTGCTATTGACTATTCTACAGTGGTCTTCATATATATCTTCTGGACCTGCAAAGCCTTCCAGATGAAAATGTTGTTGAAACTGAGACGTTCACACAAAATATTTCCGTTTCAAACAAACATGCATTTTTCACCAGGAAACATTTAATCAAAAAATTTCCAACCGATTCTAAATATAGGACATATTCTGAAAGCCAAACTTTGAATTTGTAAGATAATTTGGAGATAAGTTCATGTAATTTCTGTTGAAGAAATCAGCAATTCTATATGTGGAAATAAAAAAGCCTCAGAACTCTCAAACTTGGTTAATTCCATCCAGAGAGTGGAATTATGAGGGTGACCAGATGTCCCGTTTTTAAAGGGACAGTCCCAGTTTTTGGGACTTTTTCTTATATAGGTGCCTATTACCCCCACTACTGTCCCTTTTTTTCCACAGTTGCTATCTGGTCACCCAAGGTATTACGAGTAGGTAAGTCATTCTAGAGATCAGTGGATTTGACCCACTGGGTTTCCCACTTTTTTGGGACATCAAATAAGCAGGAACACTGACAGCATATTCTGCTATCCATTAAGCAGTTTTATTAATATTCCAATAATCAACTTTCTTTATTGGGGAAAGCAAAATTGGTGTGCTTGGCAAAGTTCAAACTGTTAACAGAATAATATCACCTGCAGGTGAATGTGTGTGTGTGGGGAGAACACTAAAGATGACATAACTTTGCTCAACTTGTGTAATTTGAATGTTAACACAGAAACAGATCAACAACAGTGATGAAAAGCTAAATTAAGTTTGGCAGATGACAGTTTTCAAATACGTAGTGAAGGATCTGCTTCATAGCCCAAGGGCTTTGCTAGGCATTTGTGCTATATGTACTTTCATACTGCTCCTTTGCATCACCTCCTGTACAGCCAGGATTAGTGTCTTGGTTATTTGGTTTTCTCAGGGCTTGACTTCATTATAGGGATAATGTTACGCTACTATGTTACATACTATGTTACGCTACTCCAGCTACATGTCTTTACAGCACTGAATCGATGGCAGACGCTCTCCAGTTGACTTCCCTTACTGTTGTCGGAGAGCTGGAATACCGGGCTCGACCAGAGAGTGCTCTGCAATCAATTTCGTGGGTCTTCCCCATAGTGGAGAGCAGCCCTTAGAAAACTAACACAATGTACATCTAGATAGTTTGAAAACTGTGTATTTAGGCATAAAAATAAAAGCTGAGGGTGGGGGCAGCGGGAAGTGTATTTTTTTGGCCTTGAAAAGAAGCACAATTCTAGAGAGACTCAGAAGTATTTTATGTAAGGGAGTTTTCTCCTCCCCCCCATTTTCACAGTCTCGGGGGGGGGGGAACTATTTTATTATAGTCTACCGATGAGGATTATCCTGATACTGCCATAGCCAATGGCCCAAAGTTGTTCCTTTCACATCCCTGGTTTTTGGTGCCACTACACACTCTTCACTGATGAAACAATGACCACTATACTATACTTTAGATCAGTGGTCTCCAAACTTTTTGGCTCGTGCACCCCCAGGGTGACCTGCCGTAGACGCGCCACTGACGGAAGAAGACTGGAAGACCTGCCGCAGGCCTGCTGCCGACAGAAGAAGACTGGAAGACCTACTACAGGCACGCCGCCGAAGGAAGAATGGAAGACTTACCACAGGTGGGCCGCCGGAGGGGAACATCAGCTGTGGATATGCCGAAGAAAAAAAAATGGAGTGCCGTCCAGTGGCACTGTTGCCATGCACCCCTGGGATCATCTCGCGCACCCCCTGGGGTGCACACACCCCAGTTTGGAGACCACTGCTTTAGGGGAAGAGAGTAATTTCCTCTCAATACAAGTGCTCAGGTCCCAGGAAAAGAAGAATACACCAATATACCTATTACATCATATATAATAAAATGAGGAAATCAATTTCAAAAGCCAAACAAATGTAACTATTCATGCCAGGGTCTCTTAACTCTCCTTATTGCTCTATAGCACTGGAAATGAGAAAGAAATATTAAAGAAAATAAAAACAGGCATGCTTTTGCAACATTATCCTAAATTGTATATTGAATACTGAAAGATTTTCACTGGAGACCTTGGAGGATAAACAGAGTTCGATTTTTCTTGCATTGTACATGTGTGTGTTTAAGACAGAAGATGTAGAACAAAAGAATAAATATCTTTCCTTATGAAGAAGAGCATATTTGTGGCTAACAGATTAGCAATAACTGTCAAGAACAGATTATGCTCATATAAAACAAAATCTCTAACAGTTCCAGGTCAGCATGACTTAGTTTATCTGAGACAACTTTGACTTGGAAACACATATTATTTCAGTTTTCACTGAAAAGGTTAGCAGTGATCTGACAACTAACACAGTGAACATCTCTATAAATGGGGTAGGATCTGAGGCTAAAATAGGGAAAGAAGAAGTTGATAATTACTTAGACAAATTTGATGTCTTCAAGTGAGCAGGGCCTGACAAAATACATACTAGAATACTTAAGGAACTAGCTGAAAAAATCTTTAAGCCATTAACAATTATTTTTGAGAATTTGTGGACGACCAGAGAGATCCCAAAGGACTGGAAAAGAGCAAATATAGTACCTATCTATAACAAGGGGAATAAGGATAACTATACACCAGTCAAGTTAACTTCAGTACCTGGAAAGATAATGGAGCAAATAATCACGCAAACATCTAGAAAATAATAAGGTGATAAGTAACAGTCAACATGGATTTGTCAAGAACAAATAATGTCAGACTAAGTTAATTCCTTCTTTGGCAGGCTAACAAGCCTTATGGATGGGGAGAAACAGTAGATGTGATTTAACTTGACTTTAGTAAGACTTTTGGTCTCATGTGACCTTCTCATAAATAAACTAGGGAAATATAGTCTAGGCAAACCTATTATAAGGTGGGTGCACCAACTGGTTGTAAAACAGTGCTCAGAGAGTAATCAATAGTTCACAGTCAAGTTGGAAGGGCATATCAAGTGCAGATCCAGTTCTATTCAATATCTTCATAAATTATTTGTATAATGGTATACAGAGTACACTTATAAAGTCAGCCGATGCGTTTAAGCTAGGAGGGGTTGCAAGCACTTTGGAGGACAGTATTAGAATTCAAAATGATCTTGACAAACTGGAAAAATGGTCAGATAAGATGAAATTTAATAAGGATAAGTGCAAAGTACTACTCTTAGGAAGGAAATTCAAGTGCACAAATACAAAATGGGAAATGACTGTCTAGGAATGAGTAGCACAGGAAAGAATCTAGGGCTTATAGTGGATCACAAAATAATACAAGTCAATCCTAGGGTCCTTTTTTTCCAAGTGATTTTTCCTTGTCAAAAATAGTCATCTTGTTTTATTCTGCTTAGAGTTATTACCAGCATGTTTTCAGAGAATTTAAAATGGTTACAAAGAACTGATTCACAAACAGTGCTTGGAAGAATAGACTACATTTGAGAAATAAATTCAACAACCTTGTCTTCTGTAATTCTCTAAAAGGTGATACAGATACAGCCTGGTTGTTACACTTAGTGTAAGAACCTATGGACCATAGCTAATTGCAATGGATAGACATGTTCATGCAACACATTTAAGTAACAATGCTAAATTAAACATTCTATAAATAAACATGTAGCTTATAAACTTTGTATATAAACCAAAATAAAGTAGCTCCTCTGACCAACATGAAGTACAGTTCCCTGAGTCTTTTCTCTCACCTCTCTTAACCCTCTTCTGTGTCCTTCCCCTGACTCCAGGACTCCTGCAGGAGCCCTTTGACTGCTGTAATTCTCACTCTCTATGTACTACTGCCTACCTGGAAATCATGTAATAAGTGGGTTCTTTCCCTTGGTCCAGGAAATTCTGCGGGAACCTTCTTGCTCCCTGCAGCTTTCCAGATCAATGGAGATCTTGCTGGCCTTTCTAATTGAGCTCTTGCTGTCACCTGACCCTTAGGCCCACCTCAGCTGGGAGACAGCTTATTAGTCACAGATGGGGCGTGGCCTATCTCCCTTTAAATGGGCCAATCACCATGTGGCAGTCTGTAACATACTTGGGGGGAATGATTCAGCAGCTACTAGAGGAAATTGGATCAGGAGATTGTCACTGGGGGCTGTAGAGAACTGGGTCCTGAAGTTTATTTTTCAAGGTGGACAGGGTTTTGAAAGCCAGCAGAGTGGAAGATTATGGAAACTGAGAGACATGATTAAAGGAGGGATTCCAGAGATTGGGGTCCTGTGCTGCTGTGCACCTGCAGCACAGAGTGATGGAGCTAACAAGTGTCCCATGATCAGAAAAGCTCAAACTCCTTTGTGACAAGCTGGGTTCACCCACTGGGATACCCCAGGGGACTGAAAATTCCAGGGGGAGGGTTCCAAAGGCACAAAGAATATTTAAGTGCTCAAATCCCATTGAAAGAGCTATGCACTTGCTCTCTGAAAATCAGGCCCCTTGAAGATGTATCAAATTGGGCCCTGCAAATTATTAGCAAATTTTGAAAATCTTGACCACTCTACTTGCATATTGATACTGGTTTGGAGTTAGTTTTCCTTCTCTGGTGGTGTAACAGGGGCTTGGAGGGCCAGTCAGCCTAGTGGTTGGAGTACTTGTCTTCCTCACCTGTGCTTCTGTGGCTGAAGTGTCTCATCCTAAGGCAGGGGTTTAGGGGGACCCAGGCCCTCCCACTCCATTGCATTCACACCAGCTTAATGAAAGTATTCTCTTGGACCAACTCTGAGGTCTTATTCTGGAGTCCAGTTTGAAAGCTCAAAATACAGGTGAGTTGTAGCATCAGAATGAGAGGAAACAATTCATAATGAGGGCTGTCTGTTAAATCCTCAATTATATTTGGGAAATGTATTGGGAAATGGAAAAATGTATTAGCATCACCTGTTTTACCATTCTTCATCTTCATGCCATGCAACGCTGCATGCTTCACTTGCCAGTGAAATTTGTACACTCCCTAAGTAACTAATTAAGGTTTAGTTGAGCCTTTCAACAAATTAACTAGGCATCTACATAGGCAGGTACATTTTTGAGGGAAAGATATTCATCTTGTGTGTCTTATGATACACATCTTACTTTGCCAAACACTTTTAGTGCCATAATAAGATGGGTGTGTCCATGTGCTCATGTAAGAGTTTGAGGCTGGATTCAAGAACACCTCAGATGTAAGGTAACTAGATAATTATTGTAGAGACGTGACAGATCTCTAGTTTCCCAACCACAATCTGTTTTGCCTCAACTACTGCAATAAATGCTGATGGTTAATGAGTAAATAGGTTGCATTTAAACTAATTGATGTAATTTCTATGCCCCTCGCACAGACTTTTTTAAAAAAATTTCTCTGAAAGTTTTTTTTTCCTAAAGAAAAAGAAGGAAGCGGTTATTATTCATAACCCGCCCTCCCCCCCAAAAAAAAAACAAAAAAGGGTTTCGGATAATGCAATCACTCAAGGTAATTATGCAAAGATTTTAAATTGATTACATAAAAATGTGTCCATAATTCAATAGTTTTAACTCGTCACCAGGTTTTGGTGGTTAAATGTGTGTCAAACCATACAGCACATTTTAAAATCAGGTATGTTTTACAAATGATAAATTTGTAATGATAAATAGATTATATCATTCTTCCCGAATAATTTTAATTGTTGCTAACTCTAGTATGTTCTAAAGAGAACATAATTTTTATTTCATCAGATGATATTGCAGTATAAGAATATTCAAAATATTCCATGGAGGAAAATTCGCCTCTAATTCAGCAGGGGATAAGTGTCTCCTAAAGCAAACACTCAGAGCTAGATCCTCAGCTGTGCTGTGGCAGTATTACTGAGACAGGAATTCAGCATTTCCCTTACAAGAAATGATGACATAACTCACCGTTAAAAAAATGAAGGCTCTACAAACATCAGGTGTTAATGATATCAGCTTCAGAAGGAGAGCCACAGACCCAGAAATTAGATCTTGGCATGTAAGTAAAAGAGAAGCTGATTTTTATATACCATATTTTAAAACATATTTTCTCCAGATGTTTGAATATTGATATACAAGTCCAGACACAGGCTTGCATTCTGGACAATTCCACATGCTTTCTCCTGTCCCAGAAGTGCAAAGCAGCCAGAAAGCCAGTTTTACTAGCTGGTAGGAGATTCCTAAATATCTAGAGTAATGCTATTCAGATATATTGTTATAATGGCAACATCTGTACTAAATGCTATGTTCAGTGTTTTATTTATCTATTAAAACTGTGAATTTTAAAAATCTGTCAAAGTTCAAAAATATTTAATTAAAAAAGATCCATGTCAGAGTAAAAGTGTGTGTGTGTGAGAGAGAGAGAAGAATTTAATTTAATGTATGAGGCTTTGGACATTTGGGGGTCAGTAGAAAAGTACATAAATTTGGCTTAACTCTGGCGTTCTAACTTATCTAATGCCATCATTTATAGAAATACACATGAATAGACAGGGAGCAGTTAAATGTTTTAAAAATAATAATTCCATCAGCATTTAATAGTGTATGATTTACTTTCTCCTTATAAAAACAATTGTACCTGAAGCAGATCAAGTAGAAAAGATTTTCTTGATAAATTGGATGCACCTTCTCCCTGGACCTCTATAATCTTCTAGTATATGACTTCATATATGTCATTTTATGGTTAGTCTTTTGCCTAGAAGAAAAAAAATATTGTGCACTCAATGACAGCAATTATATACTCTCAGCTAGATAATTATGGGCCAGATTTTGCCACAGTTAATTACACTGGTATTTTACTCCGGTATTACTCAATCTGAGTAAGGGTGGCAGACTGGTCCTGTATGATGAACTCAGGACTTTGTCCTCTGTCTTTAGGATCATTGACTTTAGCAAAATACTGTGATATACTTATTTAAAGAGTTTACCTCCCTTCCCTGAAAAAAATGAAGCAGTTAAGATGACCATCTTTCATAAGCTCTCACTAAAAGTCAAATACTGGCTCATGGACACATATGGCTGAACACTATATAAATGGAGCTAATCAGTGGATTCATTGTAAATAATTGTTCTTCAATCCACAGAAAAACACATTTATGTAAAAGAACTGATTGAATTTATTTGAACATCAGATACATTTACAAATATCACAGTCTGCTCATGGATAGCCTACGGCTCAAAAAGAGGATAAATTAATCATATAAATTGATTGTGAGTTATTTGCTCAGGTCTAATTAGAAGTGATGCAGGTTGTTTCTGATAACGTCCGGGCCCCATGATTGCTTCAGAGAACAATGGCAATTTAAAGCACCATGACTCTAGTAAATCATTTTCAGACACTTGATCTGTAAAATATTTTTAAAAACCTGAAATTGTGCTACACTGGATTGGGAAACAAACAAACAAACAAAATCATCATAGCAATTATTTATCAAGCAAATACCCAAGGACAGAAATCAACTGTTCTAAATCAGCACAACTCCACTGAAATCGATGGAGCTATGCTGATTTACGCCAGCTGAGGATCTGGCCTATGGAGTTTAAAATAAAATCAGGTTTTGTTGCATATGACTGATTAAGAAAACATACAAATGAACAATAAACACAAGTACCATTACAAATGACAAATTATGACAACCTTAACAGAAAGATTCTCCAGGCCTGAGGTACTGCTTCCAGTTTATCCAAATACATGAACTTTTTCAGTGTTTAAAACTATTGTTAGCGATTTTACCTCTTCAGAACCTTGGTATTTTATCCATAATTTGTAATCTTTCAAGAATATGCCAGTTTTAAGGCCTCAGTGGCGCCATACACCTTTTATACTTATTTTTTCCATAAAACTTCACAGTGTTTTTTCAATTTGGATTCCCACTGCTTACTGGAGTCCAACCAGACATGAAGTTGATCACAGAACTTAAACAAACTGGCAAGAGTCTTAAATTATCCATAAAACAACAGTCTGTGCAAGTGGAGGCCCATTTTAAAAATTCATTTCCATCATGCACTCGCCCAGCTAAAGATGTAATAAATTCAGCATTTTCTCCTTGTACTGATCATCACTCAGTTATCATCCTATCCATATTGTTGATGATGAACAGAAAAAGATAGATTTGTCATTGGCTATTTTCAAGAGTTATCTGAAGGGTCAGCCTCAAAATGGTTTAGCTAGTCAGACTAATTGGAATTTTTATCTGAACCTTCCATACTTCTTTGGTGTGAAACTAGGTGAAGAGAAGTCATAAGATCTGGCTCTTTTGCAAGATTTCCAAAGCCTTTTGGCTTGAGGTAAAGTACATTTTTGTCTTAGGAAGTGGTCTTTCTTGTGGCAGGTCTGTTTCTGGGCATTATAAAATCCAAGCAGTGAAGAATTGTTGAAAGAAAGAAGGAAAGAGGCTTAATTTAAAATTTGGGTTTAAATTTAGGGTTTATCAGAACCAGTTCATCCATCCCTATTGAAACATCATATGAAAGGATTAGAAGAAGACATTAATTATGATGATAACTTGTTTTAAATAAGCAGAATTAATCATTAAATGATATGATTTGGCATCTTGCCCCCGAATATAATTTGGAAGTTCTATAGCTCCACATTGCATGTGTCAGCAGGGGGTTAGGAAGAAACTTCCTCTATGTATAAGTTACTGAATACCTGACCATTATTCTTGCACCTTCTTCTGAAACATCCCGTCCACTGTTGGAGACAGGATATCCTATAATGGGGGATCAATGTTCCAATTTGATATAACAATTTTTATGTAGCTTTACATTTGTTCTTAACCCCTCTCTACATTTGATTGAATGATGATTCTACCATGTGCCCCAGACACCAAAGAGACGTGTACCTCTAGCTGCATTTCCCAAATTATAATACTACTGGGAGGAATGTTATTTATTTAGATTTAAATAGAGACAATGCTTATATAAGGCTCTAGCTGCCACATAATTTTTTTTTCCTGCTGGGATTTTACTGTCTTGTTAATTTCAAACAGGGACTCAGCCAGCAAGCCAGCCACCTACACAAAACTCCCTTCCATGCCTTCATCATTGTGGGAAGTATCTCCTCAGCGCTGTCCAACAACCCTGTCAACCGGGTACCTTTTTCAGCTTTGCCAGAAGGTCACCAAATGTTGGGTAATTTCAGACTAAAGCGGGGGAGAGGATAAGAAGCAAGTTCCAGAGCCCTCACAGACAACAGCCTTCCAGTTTCCCCCTCTCTTTTATAACAAGGTAGCGACAGCTTGAGCATTGTTTCCCCTCAGGGAAGGGGGAGGCATACTTATGCATTATAGGCCCTCCCTGATGCCCTCTGTTCACCCCAGCACACACCATCCTTAGCATTCCTGTACAGAAATTATGGGAAAGGTGGCTATGATAAACAACTTTTATTTCAAGAGACTCTCAAATTGTGGATATTAAAAAAATAACTCTGCCAGATTCATAGCCTAAGTGCACCATGAAAGGGAATATATCTGGAAGTAAGAAATTACCTCTATACCATTTTTCACTGGGGCTACCATCAACCTATCTGCGACAATAATGGTGTCCCATTCTACATCATCTACCCTTCAACTTTCTCTCTCAGATGATCACTGTAGAATTCTTCAAGGCCAGCAACTTGGCCAATGCACTATGTCCTTCCCAACCTTCCCAACCCCAATTATGGTAATCAGTCTCACCCTGAGCTTATGGGCGAGGATCAGTCTGAATGACCTCAAGCTGGTGAAATTTCTTGTTACATAAAATTTGGGCTAAAACTTATATTACAGTAACAAAAGGTAAAGGGTCTCTTCTCAGCCAACCTTAGGGGAGGAGCATGTAAGATTATTAAAAAAAAAAAAAGCAAAAATGCCTCCTGGTGCTACTGGCTCCCGTTTTTAACTCCTGTGAGGATGGAGGGAGCCATGAGCATCTGTGTGTAAGAGCCTGCTGCTGCCCCCTGTGCCAACCCCTAGCCAGAGTCATTGGAAGGCCAATCTAGCCACCAAGGTCAACCTTCTCCTCATGGAATCATGAACAAATAAAAGGGGGGCAGGGATGGAGACGGACCAGAGAGTTAGTACCTGTAGCCTTCCAGATACCATCCGATCAGTCACAATAAGATGAGTACTCATGAGGCAGGGATCATTATTTGGAAACCTTTGTGGTACACATGGAATAAACACTTAAGTCTTTACCATTTAAAATTAAGAAACTAAATTCAGGTCCATTATTTATATACATAGAAATTCCTAGCTGAGTCAGAAGTAGGATATTTGATGTATTTTCTGATTAAGTGGATCCAGAAGCCATAAAACAATATGTGAGGAAGACTCTTTTTTCTGATGAGAAGGTCTACAGGTTTCCCCAAAGACAAATAATGGAGGAAACTTCTCTACTTAACTGCACTTTCAAGGATACAACAATGGAAGTCACCCAGCAAAAGCAACATATACAGTATGAAAGAAAAGTGTATATTTTTGACCGATTGATTTCTTAATCTAAGAAGGAATTAGACACTTAGCCATGCTGAACTATTTCAAAATTAAATTTGTCATCTGTTGGTTTACACTAACTCCTATTTCCTGCCTGTGGCACATCATAGTTCAGTCTCCTATGGGATGCAAGACTCATTTTCATTGTAGGATTTAGGTGTGTGGGTTCTGGGTAGTATTGGTGGTATTTTGTACAGGGGGTCAGAAAGGGTGATCTGGTGGTCCTTTCTGACCTTGAACTGTATGACTACCACTGTATTTCTGTGATGTTGAATAGCTGTTCAAAATGTGTTATTGGCATAACTGTTTCTGTGTTAAACAAACAGTATTATATTTGATCAAAGGAATACTTCTTTTTAGTGGGGAAAAACCACCAATATATTCATGACTAAAATGGTGTCAGGAGCCTGTCATCCCTGGCAGACCATGAATGCCTTCTGATATATTCTGAGGCCTCAGAAACTCTGCATTCCTAAGCCTTATTTGGAACTGGTGAAACACACTTGTCTGAGGAAACCTAGATTGATAGAATTCTTTGGATAACATTTTTTGGTTTTGAGCATGCAGCTTTTGTCTCTTGCAGGGTTCATATATGACCTCTGTTTTGACAGTTTATTGGCACCTGGTTTCCTGACCACCAGGATTTCCTCAAAGTGTCTTTCATGTGGAGTTTCATGTAGGATTCCTTAAAAAGTATCGGCTTCACTGAAGATCCCAAAATTCAGGGTGTTTGTGTTTTCTAATGAATCTGTGTGTAGAAAATATTGTACATTGAGAGTTTGGGGCAAGTTACAATTTACTGTAGCATTGCTGCAATACTCTCACTAAAGTCACAGATGTCCTGAGATTATGTGGATAAAAACACCTCTTCCCTGGATAACTTTTCTGGGGAACATCTGTCATGGGGGCTGGTGACACTAATAGGATAGGACTTTCAAACTTTTCACTAACTGTGAGAACCTCATCTCATTCCAGCTGACTTTCTAACTTTGAAATCATGGAACAGAATCCTCCTGTGTGACTGTAATACTGGAGGTAAAGTGACATTTATATTTATCTTTTCATTGAATCCTTTCAACTTTTCAGGTCCTGCAAAGAGAATTTCATTTGTAAGCATAGCATCAAGTAACAGAAGTCTTTGCACTGTTGGGTGTCATGATGACAGGCTGAACCATCTGTGACAGTTCTAAGCCATGGGACATGTTCTAACTGAGAGACCCTCTTGTGCCTTTGACTGTATAATATCTGTTTACCTAAACATTGTCTTTAAACGCCAGCATGGCTTGAAACTTGCCCAAGATCCTCAATGGCTTCTTAGGTTGTATAGGTATAGTTCTAGCCCAACGTTTTAGGTTGTTTATGGTTTCACTGATTGTAGATTTTCCTCCCATAAGACACAGACACTTGTTTTTGAGGTTTACATAGACTGTCAGAGTTCTGATCCTTTATCTATTTAGTCTCTATTTAGGACGTTGGCTGTAAGTAGTCCTCCAGTCAAACAGTTGTGATCAGGTTCCTCTCCGACACCTTCTGCCTGACCAGGCTGGAGTTCCCTGAACACTGTTTGTACATCTGCATTGTTCAAGCCTCGGCTGCTTTCATCCATGAGATAAGCGATCTGAAGAGAAAAAACTGGAGCAGGAAGGGACAATGCTTTGGGCCCCAATCCTACATTGGGATCCACTAACAAGGACTCTTGTCCATGCATGGAGTCCTACCAAAGTAAGCAGGAGTCCATGCAGGCATACAAGTCCTGACTAGAAGATCCTAATACAGGATCAGGGTCTAGGACAGGACAGGTTGGGCTTATTTGGCTAGTGAAGATGTTATGAACAGATAAACTGCTCCACCCAACACGGCTTAAGGGATTTTTCACTTAACAGCTGTAGTTCCAGATTTGCTGCTTATATAATATTCCATCAGCGAGGGACACAAAGGTTAGCTTCCAAGCCTGGTAAATGTAGTATCTGAGAATTTACACATTAAAAATGCTGTCCAAGAAAGCTTTCATACAAAGAATGTACAGAAGAGAAGTGCCAAATGGAGGATGGATTTTTAGAAATTTGGTCATGCTTCCTTCCATACTCAGAGGAGGAGAGCTCCCCAGCCAGCAAACCAGAATCTTTAGCCAGGTTCTTTGAATATTGACCCTATTGTGAATAATTAATAAGTAATGTACTATGTAGTATATGAACATTTTATTAAAAAGAACATGAGTACTTGTGGCACCTTAGAGACTAACAAATTTATTAGAGCATAAGCTATTGTGGGCTACAGCCCACTTCATCAGATGCATAGAATGGAACATATACTAAGATATATATAGATATAGATACATACAACAAAGCCCGATGCCAACTCTGTCCACATATTTATTCAAGTGACACCATCATAGGACCTAATCACATTAGCCATGCCGTCAGGGGCTCATTCACCTGCACATCTACCAGTGTGATATATGCCATCAAGTGCCAGCAATGCTCTTCTGCCATGTACATTGGCCAAACTGAACAGTCTCTACGCAAAAGAATAAATGGACACAAATCTGACATAAGGAATCAAAACTTTCAAAAACCAGAGGATAACACTTCAACCTCTCTGGCCACTCAGTAAAAGATTTAAGGGTGGCAATTTTGCAACAGAAAAGCTTCAAAAACAGACTCCAACGAGAAACTGCTGAGCTTGAATTAATATGCAAACTAGATACCATTAACTTGGGTTTGAATAGAGACTGGGAGTGGCTGGTTCATTACACATATTGAATCTATTTCCTTAAGTTAAGTATCCTCACACCTTCTTGTCAACTGTCTAAATTGGCCATCTTGATTGTCACTACAAAAGTTTTTTTTTCTCCTGCTGATAATCGTTCATCTTAACTAATTAGCCTCTCACAGTTTGTATGGTAACTTCCAACTTATCTGTATGTATATATATCTTAGTATATGTTCCATTCTATGCATCTGATGAAGTGGGCTGTAGCCCACGGAAGCTTATGCGCTAATAAATTTGTTAGTCTCTAAGGTGCCACAAGTACTCCTGTTCTTTTTCTGGATACAGACTAACACGGCTGCTATTCTGAAACCGAACATTTTATTGTAACTTTACCCATGTGAAAAGTTTAAAAATAAATAATGCTCTCCAAATATTCATGATGAAGGCTAATGGTCCCATTTCATCACTTATTATTCTTATAATAATATACTTCAATCCAACTTTCGACGTCTCTGACTACTTATTATTAGTATATTTAGAGCTCTATTTTATGATCCAGTAAATAAGGGAAACTAAATTTTTTACATATGTGTACATACTTCCAGTTCCTCATTTATTATATATTATCCTTAGCATAGCTAAGGTATTTTTGGTATTCTTAGCAAATGTGGAATTGTGGTAGCAATCTGGAACAAAGAAGCTGCTTGTATGCCAGATATATAAAATGCAGAATTTAACCAACTAGGCAATTCTTTCTTCACATGTAAACAGTTTAGTTTACAGTAGCTGGAAGAGCAATGTTTGGTCTTGGTTAGGATTTAATGAATTGAATATCATGTCAGTTGGTAGGATTCTATTTATATGCTTTTTGTAACCGTTATGTCTTAGACTAAAACATTATCACAACAATTAAACTATGAGAAGAAGCTGCATAATATAGTAACTTAACTTCAAACATAACAAATGGTTCTATAAAAATAATCTGTTTCATTCAAATATTTTGCAAGATTTTTTTTACTGGGTCTAAGCCTTTCAAGCTAATCTAAATAGCTGCCATCCAAATAAATGGCATTTCTGAAAAACAAAAATCAAACACATTTTACAAAATATTTTTCAATAATTTTATAGGGATGTGATAAATAAAGTGATACATAGACAGCTAAGAATCAGCACTATAGTTATACAGAAATCAATTTGTTTAACTTTCTACAGTTCTCTCATTTACACTTTTTTCCCCATCTTTGAAGGAAACTTATCATTTAAAAAACAAAACAATACTCTGGGGCTGATTTTGCAAACACCTACTACTACCAGGCACAACAATGTGTGACATGAATTGTCCCATTGACCAAATAGAGTATCTACTACTGTGAACAACCATCACAATGCTTGGTAGCAAGCATTTGCTGGAATGTGCAATATGGCTGTAATTCAGCAGTCCAACCCGATTCAGCAAAGTACTTAAGCACATGCTTAACTTAAAACATATGTGTAAGTCCCA
Organism: Lepidochelys olivacea; assembly: GCF_965140295.1. NCBI lineage: Eukaryota > Metazoa > Chordata > Testudines > Cheloniidae > Lepidochelys > Lepidochelys olivacea. The sequence continues at coordinate 170,737,093 of NC_140412.1, read as the reverse complement.
TTGTTTTCAATTGGAATTCAACATGTGATTAAATGCTTCACAGATTAGAGACTTATGGTAGCACAAAAGATGGAAAAACTGTTTCTATTTGTAATTTCATATGCTCATTTAAATTTACAAAATGACAGATTATTCTTTCTTACACCTCATTCCTGCCCTGACTTCTTTTGATTTTGGGTCCTACATTTGTTTACTTTTCTTATAAAGATTACGTACAAATATCTACCTATTTTCCTGTTTCAAAATAATTGAAATTAAACATTTGGCTCACACTTGATTAAAGGCTATTATTTGCTATCTTCATTAATATTTATTGCTAGAAATAATGAGAAGTTAATTGGTGCATATCAGTGTGATCAACCTCCCATTTCTAGGGAGAGTGTGGGGAAATAGGTTCTCAGACTTTATCTATTTCTTAAAATCTCCTTTTCTTCATTAACACTAAAATTTGCAATTATACACTTTCAAATATTTTTTTCTGCAGTACTTGACCAGCTTAATCATTTGTCAAATACTGTTTGCTTACACTTTAAGTACTCAGTAAAATTAACTTATTGAATAGTAAAATAGAGATAAATGCACTTATTTGACAACTGCTAATGAAGTTTTTGCAAACATTTGGTTATTACAAATGAAGGATTGGATTCAAACCTCAATTTTTTGTTATCTTTGCAATATTTTGATAGACCACATTTTACAGTGCTGAGTCTCTCAGTGAGGACATCTGGAAACCACTCCTAGAAGGTGGAATATTGAATAGGTTCACACTACAAGAGTGACAGTGAATGTCAAAGTTGATTTCTTTCAGTCTGGAAGCTAAGACAACTTAATGTAACTTTGCAGTGAGATTTACAGGGGAAAAATGCATATATGCCAGGGTTAAAACTGAAAAAAATTACGCACTTTTTTTTGTTTAAAGCTGAACGTCTTATCCACATGTGAGGTATCTGAATCCCATTCCAGATTAGATTATGGTCATGTTCTATTTTATTATACATACGTTCTTCCACTTCTCTCATAACATTATATGAACATCTTTCAGTAGTGCATTAAGTAACATGACAAACATCTGTCACATATGTTTCATTCTCTGCTCAAGGGAAAGAACTGTGTGCAGGATAATTGTGGAGATATGTTTATGAAAGATTGTGATTTGAAGATGCTCCCTCATAAGGGACTGTGCTGTGAGTGTGGGAATTTGGAGATGTGCCCTGTAGGTGGGTATTGGGAACACTACATGGCTGTGTACAGCAGTTCACCAGAGACACTCTCCAGTTTGTTTTATTAAAGTTTTATTCCCTTCTCATTCACTAGTTTGTTATTTAATGAACCCAAAATGGTTACATGGTGTCAGAAGTGTTGAATCAGAAGGAAACTGCCATCATTTTGAAGTAAACTCATGTGTTTGCAACTGAAAGCAGAGACAAATGGGAGGCACCAGAGAAGCACATGGAGCACCAGGCATAGAGGCTTTTGCATGTATTTGGTGAGCACAATAGTAGCTTGACTAGCTTAAGAAGGGTAAAAAAGCCAAAAATGGATGTGTTTCAACTTCCATCCAGTCTGCAATTGTCAGGCAATGTTGCATAGAACTGGAAAAAAAATCATATATTTGAATTATATTTAGCAGCCATAGAGGCAGAGGAGAAAAATGATGAAGTGAAATCATCAATTTTTTGCATGTTGTTGGGGAGGAAGAATTGGATATTTATAATAACATTAAGATTGAAGAAGGTGAAAGCATGAAGTTAAGTAAAACACTGACTAAATTTGAGGAACATTGCACGCCAAAAAGGAATGCAACCTTTGAGAGACAATTTTTTTACATGCATGCAAAAATGTATGTCACCATAGAGCAATGTGTCACAGAATTAGGGAAACTCAATAAAATCTGTGTCTTTGGTGAGCTGACAGAGTCTCTGGTCAGAGATAGAATCATTAGTGGCATTAAAGACAATGTGTTAACAGAGAAACTGCTCCGTGAAGGAGACTTAACTTTAGAAAAAGCTCTACAAAAATGCAGCACAGCAGAAATTGTGAAAGCACAAGCCAAAGAACTGAATTCACCAGAAGTACAAAAGAATATAGCCAAAATAGGTCAAATCAAAGACTGGAACCACTTGCTATGAGAACTACTGCTAGGGGGAAGACTGGGTTATGGACAGTCATGTGAAAAATGTGCACCACAGCATGGCCCCAAACAGAATGTTGCATTTCGGAAAGTGTCATAAATGTGGGGAAAATAATCATTTTGCAAAATGCTGCTGATCCCAAATGCAGAAAAGTCAAGTTCATTTAGTTAGACAATCTGGTTGAGGAGTTTTTCAAAGACCTACTGGGATCTAGAAAGCCTGATGAGAGGGACTGGATACTGCCTATGACAGTGAATGGAGCAATTATTCCACTGAAACTGGACACAGGAGCTCAGGAGGTGATTTGCTAACATCAACGATAAAAACACCATGTACAGACTCCCATTCACTGTAGTGCCAAAAAAGCTGACACCAATTTTAGGCCTGGCTGCATGTGAGAAACTCAAACGGTTAAAAGGGGTGCTCTCACTATAAGATCATACTGAACCTGGCTATGAGTCATTCTTTCAAGAATATCATGACTTGTTTCAAGGGTTGGGTTGCTTTCAGGGTGAACATACAATTTAGATAAATAAGCAGGTGCCTCCAGTTATCCATCCATGTAAAAAGGTGCCATTTGCACTCTGGGGAAAATTCAAGGCTGAGCATGCAAGGATGGAAGCAATGCAAGTAATACAAGAAAATGGGGAGCCAACAGAATGGTTGAGATCCCTAGTCATTGTGGAGAAAAGTAACAGCTAGCTACACATATGTTTAGGTCCCAGAGGTCTCAACAAGGCCTCTCTCAACAAGAGAACATTTCAAACTATCAACCGGACAAGAGATTATGTCTTAATTTGAAAATGTTCAATATTTCAGTAAATTGGATGTATCCCCGGGTTTTTGGCAGTTAAAGTTAAGTGAAAAAAAGCTCAAAATGATGTACATTTAATACCCCATTTGGAAGATACAGATTCTTATGCTTATCCTTTGGCATATCTTCAGCACCAGAAGTATACTACTAAACCATACATATGATCTGTGAACATATTAATGGTGTTGACAACTCAATGGATGACATCATCATCATCTCCGGCTCAACAAAAGAGGAGCATGATCGTAGACTTTGGGTAGCCCTTGATGCCACTAGAGCTACAATCCTCAAACTAAACAGGAAGAAATGTGTTTTAAGGGTTATAGAACTGGCTTTTGCTGGGGACATTATTTCCAACGAAGGTGTAAAACCTGATAAGAGGAAGATTTCAGCCATTGAAATGACGCCAGGTCCTCAGTCAAAGAAAGATGTCCAACAGTTCCTGGGAATGGTTAATTATCTTGGAAAATTCATACCCAATCTATCTACCAAAGCAGCAGCTTTGAGAAAACTCCTAGAGAATACAAATGAATGGTTTTGAAGTGCAGAACAGGAGAAAACAACAACTGATACAAGAACCAGTGTTGCAGTTTTATGCACTATTAAAATCTCAGCAGATGGGTTAGGTGCAGTGATTTTACAGAAGCATGAGGATTGTTGGCAATCAGTGGCATATGCAGCCAAATCACTGACTGAGGCAGAAACCAAACACAGACAGATCAAAAAGGAGCTTTAGGAATATTGTTTGCCTGTGTGAGATTAAATCAATATATTTTTGGACAGGCAGTGGAAGCTGAAACAGATTACAAGCCCCTGGTAGCAGTATTTAACAAACCTCTAAATGACTGTATCTTAAGGATTCAAAGAATGATGATAAAGCCCTGCAAATGTATGATTTGATTGTGACCTAGAAGCGTGGTAAATTCATGTTCACTGCAGATGCACTTTCCAGAGCAGTGGCTCCCACAAAATCAGAGAAGATTTTAGAGATAGAGATGCAAGGCTATGTAGATCTGATTGTAAAGTCAATTCCCATAACTAACAGGAAACTGAAACAAATAAAAGAGGGAATGGAGAAAGATGAATCCTTGGGAATCCTTAAAGAAGTGATAATTAAAGGGTGCCCTAAAGAAATAAGCTGTTGCTGTCTGAATATAAGACATTATTGGAACTAGACATGAACTTACTGTAATAGATGGGGTAATTTTCAAGGACAGTAAGATCGTAATTCCAATGAGCCGCTGAAAAGAAATGCTACAAAAGATCCATTAGGGTCATTTAGGAATTAAGAAGTACAAACAACAAGCACGAGAAGTGCTGTATTGGCCGTGGATCAATCATGACATCGCTAATGTGGCAGGAAACTTCTTTTCATGCTTGAAATACAAGCCATGCCAATAGGCAGAGCCACTGAGACCTCATCCTTTTCCACAAAGGCAATATGTGAAAGTAGGCACTGATTTAGGCATCTGGCAATCAAAGGATTATTCAATAGTCACAGATTATTATTCGCTGTATCCCGACATTTGCACGCTGCACAGTATTACTAGTAAATCGGTGATAGACGGCACAAAAGGTATCTTCTCCAGACATGGAATTCCAGATGAAGTCTTTAGTGATAATGGGCTCAAATTTTCCAATGCAGATTTTAGGCAGTTTGCCAGAGATTCGGATTTTCATCACAAAGCATCAAATCCAAATTATCTCCAATCAAATGAATTTGTGGAAAGTTCTATACAGATAGTAGAGACCCTTATGAAAAAGACTTTTCTGGGCAGCGGGTGGGGGGGTGGGGGCGGCAGAGGGATTTCTATAAAGCTTTATTGGTTAACTGAAGCACACCTCTGGAGAAAGACTTTTCTCCAGATCAGTTGTTAATGGGAAGAAGGATCAAATCTAATTTGACAATTACTGATAAACTGATGAAATCTCATAACAATCAAATCATATGGAAGATGAAAGAAAATATTATTTTGACAAAAAGGCCTGTGATCTCCCATCTTTTAACCGAGAGGATAGCGTTGCCTGAGGAATCACACCTCTAATACTTGGGGCCAAAGAGGTACTATTAAAGAACAGCTGCATGCAAGGTCTTATGTAGTCCAGACATGGGACACATCGTCACATAATCAAAGGGATCTACGGGTAATCCCAGGATGTTCCAACACACTGACATCTGAGGTGGATTCTGGCATTTCCCATCTTACTGACCCTTTATCATCAATACACAAATGAGAAACTGTCAAGGAACAAGAGGTTTCAGAGTAGCAGCCGTGTTAGTCTGTATCCGTAAAAGGAACAGGAGGACTTGTGGCACCTTACAGACTAACAAATTTATTAGAGCATAAGCTTTCATGAGCTACAGCATCCGATGAAGTGAGCTGCAGCTCACGAAAGCTTATGCTCTAATAAATTTGTTAGTCTCTAAGGTGCTACAAGTACTCCTGTTCTTTTTAGGAGAACAGCTGATACAGAGAAGATCAGAGCGGGAGATTAAATGCCTTGAAAGACTCAGAGATTTACTAATTTGCCTGGAGAAGGGGTATTTAAGGAAAGTTTTTGGTAAAGACTCACTTGAGAGTAATGGGCTGGTAACCTCTCCTCTCTAGGTAGTTGACACATTGGGTTTATGGATATGTACTAGATGGGTTGAGAATTTAATGTATGTATTATTAGATAGTTTACATATATGTATACAAGAGTTACTTTGTTTTTTCTTTAAGAGGGAGGATATAGATATATGTTTATGAAAGACTGTGACTTGGAGATGCTCCCTCGTAAGGGATTGTGAGTGTGGGAATTTGGAGGTGTGCCCTGGAGATGGGGGATAGGAACACCACAGGGCTGTGTGCAGCAGTTCATCAGAGATGCTCTCCAGTTTATTTTATTCAAGTTTTATTCCTTTCTCATTCACTGGTTTGTTCTTTAATTAACCCCAATGTTGTTATAGTAGTGTCATGTTTTGGTAGGGTTTTTAGTTGTTAGGTGGGGGCTGGTTGATTGTGTTGGTTCTTCAATGGAAATTATTTCTTAAAGAGGTACAGTTATGATTTGAGAAGTTGTTGAAGTTAGGCTGTAGGTCTAAGAGTGCCAAAATCTTGCAAAACTGTATCCCCAAAATGTAGAAATTGAGAGATCACAAAATCTTTGACATCTTGAATAGTGAAAACCTCAGAAATGTACCTGTTCTTGTGAGATTTCTGCCATCCCAATTGTAAAATAGGCCACTTCCAGTTTTAGATTCAACCTGGAATCAAAATCCTAGTGGCAAATGCAGGTCCAGGAACTGAAAAACAACACCCCAGAAACTGAAAGGCATTTGAATCATTAGTTCCATTTTTTTGCCCATCCATATCCACATGCAACTAACAACAAACCCCTAGGGACGAGCACCAGAGAGTGGACGAAAATCCACTGAAGGAGCAGACACCAAGGTTGAAAAGCATCAAGAAATTATAATGTCATGGAAACCCAAGAGAAAAAAAAAGCCACAAAATGAAATGGATGATTGGTCAGGTCAAAGAAGCATGAAAATCAAAAAGAAATTTAGGATTGGTGTAAAGAGGACATGATTAATGACTTTTTCAGGGAAGTTTTATTACATATATGTAACTCTTCTGTTAAGTGTTTTTGGCAGCAACAAGATCTGGGTTCAAATGTCTAGGTGTTCCTGTTAAAACTAACAAAAGCCACTGGGTCAGAAATCTGAGAAAAACTAAACACCTTCCTTGGGTGCCCTTAACAGGAAATACTTCCCCACTTGCAGGCATATGAAACAAGGAAAGACTCTGACACAGCATTAACTTGGTAAAATACAACAACAAAATATATAAATGAATAATAAATAAAACACTCACCCTCATGGTAACTTAGGCCGCAGTTCCCCACTTGCCAGTGTCTGCTAAGCCAATGTCCCTTGACCACGTCACTTCCCCCTTCCCCATCTACTAAACCCCATTCTCAGTTTGGTGTCAGTGGGTAGCATAGTCCAAAGTGCTCAGGTGTACTAAGGCAGGCTTGTAACCAGTCCTTTCGAAGGGCTACTTGAGCCTGTCCTGAGACTCCACCAACTCACCCAGCTACAGTGATTTCAGCTTTATTGACGCTGGGTAGAAGTGGAGGGTCTCACCAGAGTTCACTCAGCATTACTGCTCTGCTACTTCTTGCTGCAAAGCTACCTGTGCAGTGTCAATTTGAAAAATCTTCAGTGGAAGGGGATCAATAGCATACAGGACACTTCAGCAGAGTTCTTGCCATCAGGGATGTACTTGTTACCACAAGGCAGGAACATCTCTCTCAGTTCAGTCCCACTACCCAACCAATTCAGAATTGGTGTATAGTTCTGTTAAGTCCCAAAAGTGTCACTGCAGGAGTTCTGGGTAGAAAGTGTATGCAAATGAACTTTCTCTGTAGACATATTTTCTCCTGTCCACCAATAGGCAGTAAACAGCTCCTTCCCTATGGAGCTTCTGTCCACTTTCCCCTGTTCACCAGTAGATGGTAACAGCAAGCTCCCTGCTCACTGTAGCTTCAAGCCACTAGGCTTGCATATATTCGGTAGAGTGCTCTGATGTGTGTGATGCTGTATGGAATATGTGGAACACTTTTTGATATTACTGACACCAATATTATAAAATTGCAATGAATCTGAACAGATATGCCATGTAAAGTGTCAGTGAAAATGTTATAATTTGCCAAGTATGATGATCTTGTTTATATGTTTGTATCACCTTTGTATTGTGAGTTATAGATATGTATGGCATATCTGAATTTCAAAGCTTGTGCTGTGTTTCTGGGTGACACCCCCAGACAGATTGGCATCAGGACTGCCTAGTTTGTTCAGTGGCCCATCAAGGGTCATTAGCTGTACAAAGAACCCATTGAAAGGAGTCAGCAAGGCGTGTAGGGGCAGGCCAGTGGATAGGGAACTCTAAGGCTTTTCCATGACATGTGCTGGGAAGCTTATGTTTGGGACACAGGAAGTACAAGTCACATAGCAAAAGGAATATAAAACATAGCTGCATCATTTCTATTTTATTTTCATTCCTGCTTCTTGCCTTTGCAGTAACTTATCTACAAATAAAGCTCTGAATAAAGGACTGAATGTTCTATCCTAGCTGTGGATGTGTTCCAGAGGGACTTTAAAGCCAGCAAACTCATCAATACTGCTAAGAACCTGATAGATGGACTTTGAAGTCTCTGTATGTATCTGATTGCTTTACAATTTAACAACTCTCTTATTATTCTTTCTTTTTACTTTATAATATTCCTTTAGTTTTAGACACTAAAAATTGGCAAGCAGTGTAGTATTTTGGGTAAGATCCAAACTAATATAGACCTGGTAATGTGCTGGCTATTTGGGGTCACAAGAACATTTTGCATAGTGAGCAGAGTTTTTTAAATAACTACTGAACCTATGTGCTGATTGGGAGTCAGAGAAATCGAATGCAGTAAAGGGGGCTGTGTGGTTTCTTTTTTAGCTTCTTGATAACCAGCATGGGGATCAGAAGCACACTTTGTGACTGGTTCCCCTCTCCCCCTTATACAAATACAAATGTCAAAACCTTGAATTTTTTTACAAAATTTAATTCTTGTTTTCTGGCCAGCCCTAGCAAACCAGTACAGTACAATTCTCATTAACCGAAATGCTTGGTTATGGTCCCCAGGTTTGTACTGTCCACTACTCTGTACTGTCCACTACTCTGTACTCCAGATTCCCTCAGCTCTGGAGCACACTGAAGGTCTACTGGATGATATACATAAGGAAGTCAGCTGCAGAGAAGAGAGCCATCTTCTTCTATCTAGTTTTATTCATAACAGACAAGTAGTGGAGAAAGGTGACGTGTGCTGGCCTGATTAATAAACTGCCTGATTATGCAAAAAATATGGGTGTTGGTCAGATAATAAAGATATAATCAACATACAAAGTAAGATATCTTTGATATTCAGGCAGATATAACATACACGTATGTGTATTTAATTAATGTGTGGGATCTCAAAGTATATCTTCATTCAGTTTGTGAACTTAGCAGCTATAACAAGCATGTTGCCTTGAGCTTGGCAAATGTAATAGCGATGAAATCAACAAAACGAACTTCTGTCAAGCAATCCAAAGAACATTTTGTTTTCATTCAACTTGCTTTTGTCTCATTCCCTCTTGTCAAAAAGACTATCATGTGGACATGTGTTTTTGGATGTTCCCAGACTTCATTTTGCTAATGGGATGGGTGTGTGGTTTCTAGAAAAAGGAAGCTAAGATGCTTTTCAGATGTTGCTCTGGCAATGCTAAAAAAAAAAAAAAAGTTAAGGATTATGTGTTTTGCTCTTGCTTCCCTTTTTTTCTTCGTAAAATATTGATTTATGCAGGGGTGCTGGAACAACTTTTATAGTATGGGTGCTGAGAGCCATGAAACCAAACTGTGAACCCTGTATATAATGGAAACCACTTCAAGTCAGGGGGTGCTGCAGGACCCCCTGCATCCCTAGTTCCAGCACCTATGAATGTATGCACTGCAGCAAATTGTTCCTCAGATTAGAATTTATTTTTATTAATGCTATATTTAATTCATACTAGGATATTCATCTTATCATTTTGTATCAAATGGGCACATTTAGCCAAAGACAAAAGAAGAGATACATAGAACAGGTTATAATGAACAGTAGAAAGAAAAAACTTGTTGAGCCTTTTTCAGTCTATACTTATTACACTAAAAACACTCCCCACAAACTTCCAACAAGCGGACTAATATACATTTTAGTAGAAGTACTGCCTCACATATGTACCTGTCTACAAAAGGGAATATTAGTCAACAGCATGGCATTTCCAGCACCTATAATAGATCAATTGATAGAATATGGGGCAATGACAAAGGCAAAGGACGAAATTCTGTTTTTAGTTACACCAGTGTAAATCCAGAGTAAATCTATTGACTTCAGAGAAGTTAGCCTGGATTTACAACTATATACCCAGCACATAACAGAGTAAATTTCATGCCATCCAAAATACCACAAGCCTACTTTTATGAAGTCAAAACAGAATGAGCTGAAATGATTTGGGGGAGGCATATACTTTCATCTCTGAAATAACGGTGATGACTTTTCCTGTGTTACTACAGAAATATTTCTGACTTGTCCCGACATCTTTCTGAAACTAGCTTCTCATCAAAACAAGTAGTAGCTAAGCAATTGACAAGGTTACAATACAAAATGTTCCCATTGTTTTCAATGTCTTGTTAGGGACATTTGTATCCCATCAGTACAATGTCTGCAAAAGATAAAGCATTAAATGTATTAAATACTTTCCCATGTTTATATATTTCTCAGCTTTAATTACCACAATGACCTCCTGTCTGATAAAAGTATCAACACAGAAGAATAGATGATTCCCAGCTGAGAATACAGCTGAGGTTCGTGTCTGGCTTGTACTGAAGGCCACTAAAGCCGTAGTACCATTCTTTTTTTTTTCTTGTGTGCCAGAGTTTCACGTAAAGTCTGTAAAGTCTGGAGCCAGATTCTGCCACAAAAGTATAAGGCCACAAGTATTTGCTCCAATCACACCTTTATGTTTCTGTTTTTCATTAACATGAGACTGATCAAGTTTCACTTGCATAAAGGCTCACCTACCAAATATTAAGCTTGCATGCTCAAGTACTTACATAGGAAATTGACACAACCAGTGCAGAAGGTTCACGAGTCTTGTGATAGCAGGTGTTTTTCTAAATGCCCCTGCTCCTGGAGTCATGATTAGTGAGAATCCAGCTATAATTTTTTTTAAAAAAGTTTCTTGCCCTTCTGGCTGCAGAGAAGAGCTTCAAAGCATGAAGTCCAAATCCTCCAAACCTAAAAGGCAAATAAAAAGAACCCACAAAATATCATATTTTAAAACTGTCACAGTTTTAAAGTCAATGTCATGATCTTTTGGGACCCAACTCATGATTTTTGAATGGCTGGGGTTGGCAACATTATGAATATGATGAGAGAAAATTAAATTTAAATTCTGTACCCAGCCAATAAATCTTACAAAAGCCTATTTTTTCCTAGGAATGATGTTTTGAGCAAAACCTAAGTGATACCGAGAGGAAAATGTCTAACACCATCTTAAATATCCCCCAGTCTTGTTTATTTGATCCTTCTCCCTATGCTGCTACCTCATGCTAAGAGATTCATACACCAATGACTTCTTCAAACCCTCTGCCTGATCATAAGAGTTATTCATATCCAATCAGGGAACCTATACTAAACCACATGACTTATCACAGCTAACCAACACAGCCAAAATTTTAAGTGTTCAATACTTGTTGCAAATTTTTTCAGAATCTATAAGTTTTTCACAATCTATACAGTAATAGAAAACTCACAAATGTGTGTCAAGTACATTGGAACTAATACATTTATAGTAATCACAATTGTTCTGAAGCTATTTAGCAAATAAATTGATGGCTTAAAATACAACTTGCAACCTGTTGGAGGATATTCCACAATGCACTATCAGATCGAAAAGATTCAGCAAAATCTGAGAACTTCAATTAATAGCAAAGCTGCTTTGCAATGGCCTTCCCAATAATCTCTTTCAAAAATGAAATCTAGAAACCCGGTTATAATTGACAAGATTGTTAGAACAAAGTGATGATTTCTTGAGCACAAGTCTAACAAACGCTTGTTTGGGAGAAGAGGGAATGATGTACATCATTTTTAGCGTACCCTTTCAAATTTTTCCCAGCCATGAGATGCAGAGGTACATACTATAGATCAATATCAAAATTTCCACAAGCAGTGTTAGAACCCAACAAACAAGAGCAGACAAAACTCATTCAGGAAAGACTACTGTTCCCCACCCCTTGACACAGATCTGTTTGAGCCATGTTTGTAGCGTAATAAATGTCCCCCGCCCCCACAACTCTCTCGAAACAGATTCTTCCTCCTACTTTGCTTTCTTTCTTACATGTCAGTCTTAAGGAAATTGGTTGCCAAATGGCCATCTCTGGCTTTGACTTTTGCTTGCTGTTCTTGCATATTATTCTCCCTCCAGCTGACCAGCTCAAACTTATCAACATAAGCACAGCTTCTCTCTGCAGCATTCACATAATGCTGCAAATGAAATCAGCTAGTCGTCCCTCAGAGTATACTGTGACAGGGTCACGCCAGATGGCTACAGGAGAGTGATCTTACTGGGATCTGGGAAGTGCTAAAGTATCCCCACCCAGCCTAAGAGGGGGATCCACAGGACCTAGAAACCAAATGAGTACGGGGCACACTAATGAAATAACAGACAGGAGCATGGTCAGAGGGTCAAACGAAGGGAACCAGATGGGGATACCAAGCAGAGAACCCCGGACAGTGCCCACTGCTCCTCAAAGGTGTCAACGGAAACAGTGGACGCTGCCCAGAGGAACTCTGCCCGGATACGTGAATGGACAGAGGATCAGAAATAGGCCCCACACTCACAGGAGACTCCATCGGCCAACCTCCTCACCCTGGTTTTATAGATGGCCATTTTAGCTAGGGCCAGGAGGAGGTTGACCAGGAGGTCCCATGACTTTGTGGGGCCACGGATAGGGAGTGCATAAATAAGAAGGTGAGGGGAAAAGTGCAACCAAAACCTTAACAAAATGTCTAAGAGGAGCTGGAACAGGGGCTGCAACCTGGCACACTCTAAGTAAATGTGTGCTAGAGTTTCCCTGACGCCTCAAAAGGGGCAGGTGTCTGGAATAGGGGGAACCATGCCAAGTACATGCCCGTGCTCATGGCCCTGTGAAGGAGCCACCAACTGATATCCCCGGTGGGCCTCGGGACCAGGGTAGAGTATAGGTGGCCGTCAGCAGGGTGCCATCTGCGGCCGGGTTGGTGGAAGAGTCCAGGGGCTCCTTGGAGGCAGGAGCAGAAGCAACTGTCAAGGGGAGGGAGCATAGGGAAAGGGCGGCCGGGGTGAGGTCGCGTAGATTGAGGCCTGCTGGCAGAGCGTCGTCCTCCCCTTGGGTAACCGGGGTCAGACCCGGGGCCTCGATCTCCTCGTAAATGGAGGGAAGATCACCTTCCATACATTTTGGAGGCTGCCACAATGGCCGGGGGCCCCACTACCCTCGCCAACGCCCGCACGTAGAATTCCACATGGGGTGAGGTGGGCACCAGGAGGCAATGGATGCCATGCTTCCTGGTCAAGGTGGGGAAGGGGCCCCGGCCGCTATAGATGGTAGCAGAGGCAGTGGCTGGGAGAGAGGACGTAGCGGCAGGCGGGGGGGGGGGCTGCAGCCACCTGGGCGTCCGCCCTGGGGGCCGGGGGAGGGGCACCCGCAGACCTGGTGGAGGGAAGAGCGGGGAGGGACCCCATGGCCGTTGGTGGGGCCGTGGCAGTGGGGGCAGCCTCTGCCATGAAGGGCTTGGTCCTTTTAGCGGGACCCTTACCCTTCTTTTTACTCTGGCCCTTCCCGCCGGCTGGGGGGCTCCCCCAGAGTTGGAAGGGACGAGGGATGTGGCAGCAGCGGAGGTCATCCTGGTGTTCACCGCTGCTGGTACCCCAGCGGGGGCAGTAGAAGATGGTTTGGCTGTGGCAGCGGAGGTAGAGGCTTGGGGGGGGCAATGGGGAAGCAGGTGGGGGAGGGGTGGCGGGGTCTTCTGGAGGGTCTTCGCCTTGTTCCCCGCCATAATGAGCAGGGAGGGAGGGGGAGACACCAGAAAGAGGAGGGGAAAGGGGAAGCAGGTCAACCACTCCTCCCCGCTAGGCTGCAGGCAGGGGAGGAGGGTGCCAAAAGGGGTGGGCTGGACAGGGGGCAATCAAGGGCTGGGGTCAGTCACCAACATGGGTTGAAAGTCCGGCTCCTCTAGCTGCACTAGGGGAGGGAGGAATACAACAACAGATGGATCGGGGGGCAGGCTCCACACCTCACCCCCCGTGTCCCCACAAATACAGTCAAAACCCCACCACATGAGCACAGTTCGAAAGTTACTCAGTCCTTCATGGCCCCCTCTATAGTGGTGGGCAGAGTCTCTGTGCACTTCCCCAACAGCAGAAGGTCCTCTTAGTCTTCCTCCTCTACGGTCCAGTAGCTCCCGGGCAGCAAAGGCAGCAACAGCTCCAGCAACTCCAGATGGCAGTCCGGTGGCTAGGCAGGCAGAAAGGACTCCTCACAGGTGGTGGTGGTGTCCACAGCAGCAACAGCTGGGGCTGGGGTCCCTCACTTCCCGCTCTGGGGAACAGGCCAGCAGCTCCCCCCACAGCAGGGTCTGTAGTTGGAGCAGTAGCAGCACCCTACGGTGGGGGGGACCAGCAGCTGGTCAGCAACCAGGTAGCAGAGAAGAGGAGGGTGATGTCTGGCCCAGCCAGGGGAGCAGCTGGAGCAGCAATAGCAGTAGCAGCAGGGAGAGTCCAGGGCCTAGCAGCGGCCCTCTCCCCCTTCTCCCTCCAGGCCAGAGGGCTACAGGAGGGAGAGGGCTGGGATCCAGGAAGTGCTAAAGGATCTCCCCCAGCTAAAGGATCCCCCCCTAGCCTAAGAGGGGGATCCACAGAACCTGGAAACCGAATGAGTACGGGGGACAACTAATGAAATAACAGGGACAGGAGTGTGGTCAAAGGGTCAAACGAAGGGAACCGGATGGGGACACTGAGCAGAGAACCCCGGACAGCGCCCACTGCTCCTCAAAGGCATCAAGGGAGTCAGTGGACGCCGGCCAGAGGAACTCTGCCAGGATATGTGAATGGACAGAGGATCAGAAATAGGCCCCACAGTCACAGGAGACTCCATCAGCCAACCTCCTCACCCTGGTTTTATAGATGGCCATTTTAGCTACGGCCAGGAGGAGTTGACCAAGAGGTCCCGCAACTTTGTGGGGCCATGGATAGGGAGTGCATAAATAAGAAGGTGAGGGGAAAAATGCAACTGAAAGCATAACAAAATATCCGCGAGGAGCCAGAATAGGGACTGCAACCTGCACACTCCAAGTAAATGTGCGCCAGGGTTTCCATCACACCGCAAAAGGAGCAGGTGTCTGGGATAGTGTGAACCGCGCCAAGTACACGCTCGTGCTCACGGCCCCGTAAAGGAGCTGCCAATTTATATCCCCAGCGGGCCTCGGGTCTACAGGAGAGTGATAGAAGGCGGATATATTAGCCCCAGGTTAAGAAGGTCCCTTTTCCCTGGGTAAGATAACAAGGAAGGTTTTTTTTTTTTTTTTTTTGAAACAGAAAGGAAATTTATTTGTAACAATTACAGAGTATACAAAAGGATAAAGAAAAACTTAGCAACAAAACAACGCAATCAGAAGGTATAACACAACAGCTTTCAGGAGGGAGAGGTGCTCAGGTTAGCCCAGGCCCAGAGCGGGGGGGCTTCCTCGACACTCGTGGTCTTCCACCCTCTCGAGTTACCTAGTGCCGCGCCCAGGGTCACCGACCCTCCCTCTCCTGAGAGTGCCCGACAAGATGGGCACGGCTGCGGGGTGGGTGGTTGGGAGGGAGGGGGGTACACCCATGTATTATAGGACCCCTCCTAAAAAACAATAATGATGGTATTCACAGTAACTAGCGGCTGTGGCTGGCGGCTCTCGCTCTTTCCCTCAATCAGAGGGTCAGACGGAGGGAACCGGACGGGGTCACCGAGCAGAGAACCCCGGACAGCGCCCACCGCTCCTCGAAGGTGTCAAGGGAGTCGGTGGACGCTGCCCAGAGGAACTCCGCCCGGATACGTGAATGTACTGAAAATCGGAAAACGGCCTCACAATCGCAGGACGCCTCATGAGCCAACCTCTGCTCTCTGGTCTTATAAATGGCTGTTTTAGCCAAGGCTAGGAGGAGGCTAACCAGGAGATCCCGCAACTTTGTGGGGCCATGGATAGGGAGTGCATAAATAAGAAGGTGAGGGGAAAAATGCAACTGAAAGCATAACAAAATATCCGCGAGGAGCCAGAATAGGGACTGCAACCTGCACACTCCAAGTAAATGTGCGCCAGGGTTTCCATCACACCGCAAAAGGAGCAGGTGTCTGGGATAGTGTGAACCGCGCCAATTTACACGCTCGTGCTCACGGCCCCGTAAAGGAGCTGCCAATTTATATCCCCAGCGGGCCTCGGGTCTACAGGAGAGTGATAGAAGGCGGATATATTAGCCCCAGGTTAAGAAGGTCCCTTTTCCCTGGGTAAGATAACAAGGAAGGTTTTTTTTTTTTTTTTTTTTTTTTTTTTTTGAAACAGAAAGGAAATTTATTTGTAACAGTTACAAAGAATACAAAAGGATAAAAAAAAAACTTAGCAACAAAACAACGCAATCAAAAGGTATAACACAACAGCTTTCAGGAGGGAGAGGTGTTCAGGTTAGCCCAGGCCCAGAGCGGGGGGGCTTCCTCGACACTCGTGGTCTTCCACCCTCCTGAGTTACCTGGTGGCCTAGAGCGGGGGGGCTTCCTCGACACTCGTGGTCTTCCACCCTCTCGAGTTACCTAGTGCCGCGCCCAGGGTCACCGACCCTCCCTCTCCTGAGAGTGCCCGACAAGATGGGCACGGCTGCGGGGTGGGTGGTTGGGAGGGAGGGGGGGTACACCCATGTATTATAGGACCCCTCCTAGAAGACAGTAATGATGGTATTCACAGCAACTAACGGCTGTGACTGGCGGCTCTCGCTCTTTCTCTCAATCAGAGGGTCAGACGGAGGGAACCGGACGGGGTCACCGAGCAGAGAACCCCGGACAGCGCCCACCGCTCCTCGAAGGTGTCAAGGGAGTCGGTGGACGCTGCCCAGAGGAACTCCGCCCGGATACGTGAATGTACTGAAAATCGGAAAACGGCCTCACAATCGCAGGACGCCTCATGAGCCAACCTCTGCTCTCTGGTCTTATAAATGGCTGTTTTAGCCAAGGCTAGGAGGAGGCTAACCAGGAGATCCCGCAACTTTGTGGGGCCATGGATAGGGAGTGCATAAATAAGAAGGTGAGGGGAAAAATGCAACTGAAAGCATAACAAAATATCCGCGAGGAGCCAGAATAGGGACTGCAACCTGCACACTCCAAGTAAATGTGCGCCAGGGTTTCCATCACACCGCAAAAGGAGCAGGTGTCTGGGATAGTGTGAACCGCGCCAATTTACACGCTCGTGCTCACGGCCCCGTAAAGGAGCTGCCAATTTATATCCCCAGCGGGCCTCGGGTCTACAGGAGAGTGATAGAAGGCGGATATATTAGC
This sequence comes from Lepidochelys olivacea, assembly GCF_965140295.1. Lineage (NCBI taxonomy): Eukaryota > Metazoa > Chordata > Testudines > Cheloniidae > Lepidochelys > Lepidochelys olivacea. Next base: position 170,719,982 of record NC_140412.1, on the reverse strand, counting down.
CCCAGGTTAAGAAGGTCCCTTTTCCCTGGGTAAGATAACAAGGAAGGTTCCAGAACAATCAGGAACTTTCTGGAAACAATTAAGGCAGACAGGCTGATTAGAACACCTGCAGCCAATCAAGAAGCTGCCATAATCTATTAAGACAGGCAGGCTAATCAGGGCACCTGGGTTTAAAAAGGAGCTCACTTCAGTTTGTGGTGTGTGTGCGAGGAGCTGGGAGCAAGAGGCACAGGAGGCTGAGAGTGAGAAGGTGTACTACTGGAAGACTGAGAAGTACAAGCATTATCAGACATCAGGAGGGAGGTCCTGTGGTGAGAATAAAGAAGGTGTTGGGAGGAGGCCATGGGGAAGTAGCCCAGGGCATTGTAGCTGTCACACAGTTGTTACAGGAGCCACTGTAGACAGCTGCACTCCACAGGGCCCTGGGCTGGAACCCGGAGTAGAGGGCGGGCCCGGGTTCCCCCCATCCCCCCAACTCCCTACTTGACACCAGAGGAGTTGACCTGGACTGTGGTTCCACCAGAGGGGAAGGTCTCTGGCCTGTTCCCGGATCCACTAGGCAGATCAGCAGAGACTGCGAGGATTGTTCTTCTTCCTTTTCCCTATGCTGGCCAGTGATGAGGTTAACTGAATGAATGGCAGATTTGAGCCACGGAAGTGTCCGAACTGAGGGCTGCCGTAAACCTCTGAGGCGAGCAAATCTGCCAATAAGCGCAGGACTCACCAAGGCAGAGGAGGAACTTTGTCACAACACATACAGTATAGCTGCATCCCTGATTACCTCAGCAGTTTTCTAGAGTTAAATGAAAAAGAATATAATCCACTCTATAAAACCATCTAATTTTAATATTTAAAAAAAAAACTGTTACACTTTTTAGGCAGATATTTCCTAATTTAAAGATGACATATGCTAGGGTTGCCAATTTCTATTGTTTTTGGTTGTCTTAGCAACACGGTTAAGAAATAAGACAAGATCCAACTAGAGCAGATATGGATGACAGATGCACTAGGACAAACAAAAACACTTGGTCCGCTTCCCTTTTCACTTACACCAATTTCATACTGGTATAACTGCACTGATTTCAATAAGGCTACTCTTGATTTTCAGCAGTATAACCTTGGAATCAGACCCTAAAACTATGTGCAGATTTGTTTTAACTTATGTGTATGTGAACATATCTGCTAGATGCAGCCATTGCCCCAGTTAAAGATCTCGTAAGACATTCAATTTGGACAAAAGGAGCTGGGAAGCATAGGATCTAGTGGTATCAGCTTTAATTGTCTGTACATACTATGGAGCCATGGTTTCTTTAACTAGATAAGATAGAAATGCTGAGAGGATGCGCTATAGGCCCAATTTTTAAAATAAAAGCACACAGCTGCTCTTAAATAAACCGAGCAGTAAGTATCTATCAAACTTGCAATATTTTTTTCTGAATGAAGTTTCTGTGAATCGTTAGACCTGTCCAGATTCAGTTTGTTGAATTATATGTGACACACTATAATTTGTGTCAGTCATTATGTCCTGATGTGAGCAGAAGTATTACCCCTCAGGACAGAACTGGAGTCAATCGGCATGATGTTGCTCTGCCTTGCACCATATAGTCATTTACTATTATGGAAAGTGGGCACAGGTGGGTGTAAAATCCTAACATTCTATGGAACCTTTTATCCTCACTTTGAACAGGTGTAAATAACTGCACAAAACAGGGTCAGACTCAGTTGCCAACTTTCACGTGGTAAATAAGCACCCTGACTTTCACAATAAGGCCAAAACAAGCCAATCCCTAACAACCCCAACACTCTATGTGACTAGATTCCCCCCAGCATGCATTCTGGGACTGTGGTGGGACCGCTGTGCACCCCTGACTTTCTCCCCCACTTACCCCTGCTTCCCCTTGCCCCTGCTTGTTGGGACCTCTCAAAAAAAAGAAGCAACAAGCTGCAAACAAGCTACAACCAACCAAGCAACAAGCCAAAAACTAGCCAACAAGCAACTTACAAGCCAATTTGCCAAAAACAAGCCCAATTTCTGTGGGGGTTTTTTTTTGCAGGTTTGGAATGTCTGGTCAGACTGTTCTCTAAGGTGGTGTGATGACCTTTAGGATGACCCATGAGAAAAATATTGTTACATATGTGGAGGCACCGAGATGTCATGGTGATGGGAATGAATATAAGAGCCTAGATAGGTAGTGATGAACTTGAATTAGCTAATATTCACATAAAATTATTCATATCTATACTAATGTAACAGTTTCCAGAACAACCCTTGTAGATTTTTTGCAAGTTCTTAGAGTAAATTGTTAGGTGTACAGTGCCATTACTTAAGTCAAACTACGCTTCAGTACATAGTGAAGAGAGACAAGGGTGGCTACTTCTACATTTACAGTTCCATCTGCATTTCTACTCTATCTAGTGAACCTCCATTGCTTCTACAGCATGCATCCCTCTGATTATTATGACTGAGTGGGCTCTGATGCCTGCTGGTTATTGTATTCCCTCCTGAGTTTACTGCATTTACAATCAATGTTTGGCTGTTTTATTGTATTGTGGTTACTAAGTAATACATTCATGTTAGAAATTAGTTTTCATTAATGGGTAGTTATTCCTTTGAAACTCGTAAGAGATTTAGCAGCATTCTAATAGAAATTCTAGTATTTTTGCTGAGAGAAACATCATAGAAAGCAGGCAAAAGGGAATATGTTGTGGTATAGGGCCTTGGTACTGCAACTGGATAAACATGGGTGGACTCCTGTGCTCATGCGGAAGTCCACTGAAGATAATAGGGCTCTGTATGGGCAGAGAAGTCCATTCACACACAGTCCATTGCAGAACCTGTGCCCAAGTTAGCTAAAGTAATCCCACTCTAACTTCAAGGGAGATAGGCTTCCCTTCCTGGCTGTCAGTCTCATCTCTGCAGAATTAAAGTAAGAAGAGCAATACATGACTTTAGAATAAAGAACAAGTAGGCAGGACATGTGATCAGTTGGCCAGACTGAAATTTTGGATTTACCATTAACACATACATACACACAATCATACCAAATCCAGTCCATTCCATCAGTTCCTCCATCTGTTTACATAGTACACCCTATCTGGAAAAGATCCATGTAAGCAAAATAAGATCAAGGCTTTGTGTCCAACAAGTCCAAGCACACAAAATTAGGGGCAGCATAAGGTATTGTCTAGCACATGCCTTCGCAACAGTTCACTTTAGCTGCCTGGGGTGGCTGATCTCCACATAATCCCCATCCCTCCATACGTAAATGGTAGTAGTTCCAACACTTTAGTGATCATTCTTCAATTCCTCCCTTCCCTCCTGCTCTGAAATCAGAAAGCCAACCAGAAATATTTTTAAAGCTATTTTCTCTCAGAGATGGTCTCTATGTAATTCAGTCAAATAAAATGGCTGCCCTAGGTGCAGGCATAGAATATTAGGGTTGAAAGGGACCTCAGGAGGTCATCTAGTCCAACCCCCTGCTCAAAGCAGGACCAATCCCCAAGTAGTCCTCTCTAGGATTGAACTCACAACCCTGGCTTTAACAGGCCAATGCTCAAACCACTGAGCTATCCCTCTGGTGCATTGCCATCATTTTAATGGCATATGGACCCTCCATAAAATTCAAAGACCACATTTAACAATGACCCTTTAAAAAAATAAAACCCTCCTCTTGCTCTAACTTGCAGGGAAATATTTGCACAGAGGCTGCAGCAGGATCGAGGGAGTACAAAGCCTCCTTTGCACACAGTCACCCACTGACTTGGCCCACAGCTAAGATCTGGCCTGTAGTTCCCAAAAAAGATCCATCAAGATCAAGCCACAATTTCTTGACTTCATACAAAGCAAAATGAATTTTCTTAAGGGAACACCATTCAGTTTGTAACTGCAATTGGTACAATATTGTAATGTAATCTAGGGGCTCAATCCTAGTGCATGGTAGCTGAGCATTCCCCCTGAGACAGGAGAGTCTTTGGATGGCACAAAGCCAAAATATCCACTTTTCCCTCTTCACTGCTTCATATGGGGGCATGCCAAAGGCAGCAGGCATGGCATTTAGCCAGATATTTGGTTGGCATAGTGACCGACTACAGTTAGCCTAATTTAGCCTGTCAGATGCTCTATTATATGTTGGGGGTCATTTTGGTCTCCAAACAGAACAGATTCAGGGAGGCAAAAAGGCAACAACCAATTTTTCTCATTCAGTACAGATGACGATTATCCCTAGAAGCATAGTTTGTACGGGCTGGTATGTTCTTCTAACTCATAACTTGAGAGTAAACAAAAGATAAATGGAATATTACTATAAGTGAAATTTTATTTTTAAAGGATTATTTCTAGCCAAGCTTTATTGCTGAAATTGGGGTTTGTTTCACTTATTGTTAAAGGGAAACTCAGTGAGCGTGAACCCATGTGGCTGCATTAAAAACAAATGCTCACACCAACCTCTGAAAAGTGAAACTGTAACAGTGAGTATGGATCTGCCAACAGCTTTTGTTACTTGAAGATACTACCTTGGTTCCACTCTATTAAACACAACGATTCTGGCTGTTGCTCCCTCGTGGTCTTAGGTTCTTATGCAGTATTTTCAAAACCAACATGTAAGAAAGTGGTGGTAGGCAGAGTCCAAGAAGCCTTTAGGATTAGCTAAGAAAGAGGGCCTGAAATACATAAGTACAGAAGAAAGAAAAGGAAAAAGAACAGCATGATTTATAGCATCATAATCAAAGGAACATCCTTCAAGTAATACTCAAAAAGAGAAAAAGAAAAAAGGCTGGTTTAAGTTTTGCCTTCAAAACACATAGAAGGCCACATAAACCAAAATATCTCCCTATCAAACATTCATTTTTTAAAAAAGTTTGTAAGCAGACTTGGGAGCTATGCAACCCACTAACATTATTGCAGTAATCTCTTCTGCAGTCCAGATTTGGTCCACATGTTAACCAAAGAGATGCAGATACACATTAAGGACAAAAAGGTTTAAATTCAGGACACGAGCTCATTATAAACATTTCAGATGTTCAACACGCTTCCCATCGAATTCAGTGTTTGTCAAGACACCTTGAACAATTTGCTCCTGTTTTAGAATAACACACACATACATTACAATAAAATATATGGTGAAATCTCAGTACAGTAAAGCACGGAATACAGGCTGAGCTTTTTCCCCATTCTCGCCAGTGCTAGGAGATAAGTAAGTACCAGCACAGCCATTTTACACCTGAGGAAACCAAAGTACAGAGAAGTTTACTACCCAATTTTCAGAAGAGCTGAATGTGCATGACTTCCACTGAAGACCATGGAAGACAATTGTTTCCAAGATTTCACAATAAATCAGTGGCACGCCTGGAAAGAGACTACAAAAGTTTAGACGCAAAGTTCCCTGTTCCAACTGTTAAATAACAATACCAATGTGATCCATAACAATGGTTTGCATGACAATCCTATGATTAGCATACCCTAGCGAGAAACATGATACACAGTGTGCTTCAGATAGTTGAGGTGTAATGGAAGCCAGTATTTTGCTGTGTTAATTGGAGAGGAAGGAAAAATTCAATACAAAAGGGCAGCAGCAGAATATGAAAGCAACCTGTGGGCTGGAGACATGAGATTGACAAGTGAATATCACATGTTGAAATGTGAACAACAAATATTAATGGAACAAACTGTACAACAGGCCATCTGGTGTCAGTTACAAAGATGATGTTATACCCAAGGCAAAGTCAGCATGGAAAAATAAATCTGCTTTCTCCTGCAAAAGTGTCTGGCAAGAGGGCATGCACAGCCCAATACCCAGTGCAGGAACCGAGCACAATGTTAATCTAAGTCTGTCTTGAGTACTAGGTACTATCTTATTTAATATCCCTAGGAGTACTCTCTGATCACAAGGTCAGGTCTCTGCTCTCTTCTGGCTCTAAAGGCATGTGAACCTTTCCACCGAAGCAACAAGAATTGCTGTTCCCTGAACTCCTTAATCATTCTGCCCTGGCTGGAAGAACAGTTCAGAGAATTGCTGCTAGAAACCCATGATCTCTTCAGATATTGCCATTTGGGGAGGAATGGAAAACTAGTGGGATTATTAGCTGGACCTTTAACCACTAAGGTATTTCACATCTGGACCATGATGGAATGACCGGAAGTAATTTACCGTAGGAAATGTACGTGGTGATCTGTGTGAAATGGGTCCAGTTCCCAACGGACAAATATTTATGTAATTAAAAACACCATTATAATTGACACTTTTGTTGGTAGTCTTCTCTGAGAGATCAACTACTGAATGAGCATACAGAATAAAATTACTCTCTGACACCTAGAGGCATTCCCATCACGTTAGGGTTGACATACCTTATTTGTACAGTTGTCAGTTGTGCTGTACCTGTTCTCTGGATAAACCAAATGCTCCAGTATCCTGGGCTGCCAAAATGGACAATATCCAACAAGGTTTCTTGTTCTCCTTTTTTCCTGCTTTTTTTCAATCTTAATTCTACCACCTCCTCATTCATTTCTGGTTTCAAAACTGCTCTCTGAGCCTGATTCTTTTCTCATTTACACTGGTTTTACCTCCTGATTTACACTGGTGTAAGAAAAAGGAAAATCAAGCTTTCTGTCTCTAATGCTTCAACCTGTGCCCTCGACCCAATTCCTTCTGATCTCCTGTCATCCTTGGCTCCCCCTCCGATTCCCTTTTTAATCCCTTTTCTTTAAACTATGCTTTTTCCTCTGGCTCCTTTCTTTCTTCCTTCAAGCAAAATTATGTTTCCTCTCTTTGATACAGTTTTCCTCTCTGGCTACCATCTTATTTCCCCCTTTTCTTCAAAATTCTGGAGCGTGCTATATACTCTCACTGCTTTGATTTCTGCTGCTGCAGCTCTGACCTGAAGCCCATCAAATGTACCTTCCAACCTCCACACTTCAACAATGACAATCCCCTCTCTCCACTTTGCCTTTTCCTATATGTCCTTGATGATCATTCCTTCTATATTTCAAGTGGTTCCTCATTGTCTCCTCACTCTCTTGTCTTGTTGATATTCCTCAGGGTTCTGTTCTTGATCCTTTCTTCTTCACTCTCTCTCAGTGACCTGTCATTCTTCCCTGACTTTACCTAACACTTCTGATTCCCAAATCTATCTCAATACCTACATTTAGTCTTGCATCTCAAACTGCTCATCAGATATCTCTTCTTCTGGACTTTTCAGTTTCCTTCTTAATCAATCTCCTCCTTCCTTCTCTATCTCCCCTATCCTTCCCAGTCTTCCGGGCCTGTCATTTTTTATTCCTTTTACCTACAGTCCCACACCAAGTGCTGTCACTTCTTTCTCTTAATGTCTTCATAGCTTACTATTTCCTCACTGTCTTCCTTGCCCTGGTATCTCTCTTGCATTGATCACTGTAACCTTCTCCTATCTGACCTCCCTTCGTCTCAATGTTCCCATCAAGTCTAGCTACAATGCCTCTGCTAAAATCATCTTCCCCTTCCAAATTTCTAACCATACTGCCTCCTGCTTGGATCTTTCCATGATCCTTCCATCTCTTATCTCATCATCACATAGAAGGCCCCTTCTATATCTGTTTTTTAATTTCCCCTTACACATCCACCACTTCAAGCACTTCCCAATCCTCATCTCATTTCCTCCCTTTCTCATGTTAATCTATCATGTATCCTATACCTGCAACAGTCCCTCTCTGCTTGTTTGCCAAGTAAAATGCACCTTTGCAGAAAATCTTGCTTCCTGTTTCACCGAGAACTGTGCTGTAAGAAGTGGATAAATTTGTAGCACTATATATTTTTGTATATGCATTGTGATGTATAATACTGAATATTTATTAAAACAAACTATAAACTTTTTAAACCATTTGTTTCTCAGCACAGTTTTCTTCTGGCAAAAGACAAATTATAATCTGATGTTCATGCTAAGAAAAACCCACATATCCTGATGGTTGTGTCTCATATAATTAAAGTTAAATGAAATAAACTGAACTTTGCACTCTTAAAAGCTAAGAAAATGTGCGTTTTGATATGCAGATGTTTATTGTTTTCTATTTTTTTGCTACGCAACTCTTTAAAAAAAGATGGGTTTTTTTAAGCTCACAAAAATTACACACAGTACCTTTTTATGTAAATAAACTCTTTGGAACACTTAAAAGGGCAACTTGTGCCAGATTCATAAATTAATAAGAAAAGTAAAAAGTTATTTTTTATTAATAATCTCCTTTGCCTTTTTAAAATGTAAATCCAACTAAGTAATTTATTACCACTGCTGAGCAACCCTTTTGGGTGAAGTCTGGATTTCTGGGTCAAATAAGCACTCAGACTATTAGCTGTTTATTTGAACTACCAGAATCTATTCTGGAAAATTAGGTTGGAAATCTTGCAAGGACAGGAAGTCATGTCAAATTTTTGGAACTTCCTGTTTCCAGACAGGCTGCAAATAGCACAAGCACAGAATTTTATCACTAGATTTTGGCAATTTCCTTTCCAATCAGGCCAGAACTAGGAAATGTTGAATCATGAAAACCAAAACATAGCTTTTTTCCATACCAGGTCTGTTCATTAGCCCATCAACTTCTCTCTAGAATTAGCTTCTGCTCAATGCTACAGCAATGGAAGAAAAATCCCAATAATGAATCTGGGCAACTGTTTATATATATAAACTCTCTTTAGAAGAGGGGATTTCTACTACAGCACTTCTAACAAAAATATTTATTGAGGATGAAGCTGCCTAGATCAATGAACATTTTATTAATGAATGAAATAGGCAGTAGGGAAATGGTCTACTCTGGCCAAAGGGAAAGAGAGACTCATTAGACCAATGTGGATGTTAATTGTCAAACCAGTATGAACCAGACAACTGAAAATGTCCCTGAGAAAGGAAGACCCCTCTAAAAGATATAATTTGCAAGAGGAAATATAGTCCAGACTTTGCTAATCTTTTGCATGCTTGCTGATGGGCAAGGAAGGAAGTAAATGGATTATAATCTGGTTTTGGTTCAGAAAAAAAAATCATAAAGGTCAGTGCATTGGTTAAAGGCAGTTTAGTTCGTTTCCAAAAAGAGAAAAGTAGTGTCATCAGTATTTATTAATGTGATTATGAAGACTAATATGAGCTTAAGGAGATCCTATTTGAAATCAAACTGAGCTGTCAATTTAGAGAAACTCCATTTGATGAATTTAGCGTCATTTTCTTCTCATGAATTGCCTACAAGTGGTCTATGATTTTCTTCAATTTATTATTCCTTATTTGAGGTCACTATTTGCGGGTGTCTATCATTTCTACTCATGAAATCGGCCCAATATCAAGAAAGTTCCACTGGCCCGGGCTGATGCCGTTCACCCTGATGATCTCCTCATGAGAAACTTAACTCCTATATTTCCTGGCTTCACTGGATCTTAATGTGTAACTTTAATATTGCATTTACCATAGTTGTTCACATTTTGTTTTCCTTTTTTGTTTTTTTAAAAGAAATAGAGAGAAAGAAATTGACTCTAAGCTAGCATTTAAAATTGCCCCGATAAGCACTAAAGTTCACACCTCATTTAAAATGAGCAGAGCTTTAGAGGCTGGCCTTCTCACTTCACTGAGGTAAAGGCAGTGCGGAAGAGGATAGCTATACATCACTAAAAGTAAACAGTCGAGATCTTGGAAAAGATATGTGTATTTAAGTAAAACACTGACAATCTCCATCCTCCAGCTTGTCCCAGCAACAGCTTTTGGTATGTCAGGTCTACTAGGGAAATACAACTGTGATGTTATCCCAAGGGGTTAGGGGCCACTAGGCATTGCTAAAATCCTAGGGGATGGTTTAGCAAATCACTTAAGCCCATGCTTAAGTCCCATTGACTCCAACAGTCCTTCACTGTACTTTTAAGTCCATCCCTTTTCAGCAAAGCAAGTGCTTCTGCTGAATAGGGATGGATTTAACAATGTGCTAAAGATGATTTTCAGTAGAGCTGATCACCCACAGCTCCAAAAGGAACTCAGTGTGAGCTGCAAGCACTCAACACCTCTATAACTCAGGCTTTTCACCTCAGCTGAGCATGCTCAAAAACCCTTGTATCTCTCACCCCCCCAAGACCAGAAAAGGGCCAATCCCCCCAAAAAACGGTACATGCAGCACTTGGAGTTTTCCTCTTCTACTGTTTCTGATGGCTGTTCTTGTCAAGGCAAATATCTTGCAAATATATGCAAAAGTTGCCTCAATAGGTTGGACAGCATTGTGCCAGACATTTGATTACTCCGGCAATTTTCCCAATATTACAAAGTGTCTAGAATATGGAACAAGAGGATTAGAAGAATGTCTGTTAATGCCAAGGAAACATTATTCTGGGGAAGCAGATGGAAGGATAGGGGGGAAATTCCTTAGGGAGACGGGAGCAGCCAGGGAAACATGTCGGAGGGATGAGGCGCAGCTGGAAGGACCAGGTTTACTGCTGAGAGGGCCAACAAAATGTCTGACAGAATTGGGAAACACACCTCCTGTAAGTGTCTAACAGGAGTAAGCAAGAGGCCATTTTTGATGCATATTTGTTCAGAAATATCTATTTCAAAACTAAATTTCATAAAGAGCAGAAAAATAATATCTTTAATCAAAAAGTATAATATGAAGTGACAGTCTGGCAAGGCTGTTTCTAAAAGTGCTAATAGAAAGGACTTTTTGTGCTAAAGTATTTAATTTTAAATATAAAATAATGCACTAACCCCTCTATTAAATTTTAATATTCCAGAGGTGAAATTCTGCTCCCATTTTTGCTAGTGCAAGCCCATTATTGGAACAGAGAAGAATTTGTCTAAGAAATTTGAATATATGCTAAACGGTGCGAAAACAAAAATCTTGATTTATGAAAATACGAGACATAATGCTGCAAATTCAGTGAAGCAGTGGTGCGAGAAGAGAGAAAGATTAGACACCATCTTGAAAAACTTATTTTCTTTTTTATATTTTTTCTAGGAATATAACTAGTTCATATTTTAGTGTCTGGCAGTACTGTAGCTACAATCTAACACTAAAATGTTTTTTTCCATTCTCTTTTATGTACACCATGTGGCATTGTTTAGATGCTATGGGCCAAACTCCATGCTTATTTCCAAACAAATACTTTTATTATTTCCCTTTACACGTTTCTGAAATAATTGGGTGTGTGTGGACAGGGGTGAGAATTAAAATCAGAAAATCAATCAGCCAAAATGTTATTGAGATGGGCCCATGAAAGTATATTTTATATCTGGATTCAAACTTTTCTGTAGTTTAAGGTATTAAGATATCAGCTTTTGATTTATCTCCATTTCCAGTTATCTATCTGCAATTTTTGTTATACAATGTCATTCACTAGTAGCTAATGGTATAGTTAAGGTTTAAAATGCTTTCCATTATAACTCTTGTATTTTCATATGCTCATAACTTTCAGAAAAATATGCTTTTGGGGTTGAAATTTTTCATGTTTGGCCAAAGGTGAACATTTTTAGAAAGTTTGATGGAAATCCAATTGACTAATTTTGAAGTATGTGAGGATTACACACATGCACACACACATAAATGTGGGGCTCTCTTCAGCCATCCACTTTCCTTCCTTGCTGCCACTGTGGCCCCTAATGTAGCTGGCTGCGGGAGCAGTTCACAAATAAAAGAATGCCAGCTGATCCAGGAGTCCACCAGATCAACCTCCTCTTTACTTATCCCATGGCTCTTAGCTTAGCTTTGGGTCTGCCCTGCTCTCAGTGGCCTTCCACTGAATGGAGGAAAGGAGGGCAATGGGGCTGAAGCTATGAGACAGGAAGAGGAGAAGGCTCTTCAAAAGGCATGTAAAAGAGCAAAAATGAACTAGAGGAAAAATACTCAGGGAAACAAGAAGAGGGGGTGGGGAGAAAAGAGACAGAAAATGGAGGGGGGAGGATAAACAGCAGTAACTGTGTCCAGTCATGATGTAGGAGAAGCACCCATCCACCAATCCCAACTCACAGAGATAAGCAGGTCCATGCTTCGGCCTCATCTACACTTAGTTTTTGTATCAGTATAACCATGTAGGTTAGAGAGTGATTTTTTTAACTAATACAATAGTATTAGTACAACCCCGACTGGGGATGTAGTGGAATCAGTATGAATGTGGTTCTACTGCTATAGTTAACTCCTTTTCCTGCAAATACCAGTGGACCCAGTTATACCTCTTTAAGCACCATTAGACCAGTATAAGCCACACTCAGGGGAGGGGACTGCACTGATTAAATTATATTTGTATAGTTCATGTGATGCAACTTTTTTGTGTTAGGAAGGCCATGTTGTCCAATACTGCAACCATAATTCACATGAGTAATCCTGTATGCAGTGTTCTTGTAGCCATGTTGATCCGAGGATATTAGAGACACAAGATGAGTGAGGTAATATCTGTTATTGGACCAACTTCTGTTGGTGAGAGAGACAAGCTTTTGAGCAAAACAGAGCTCTTCTGACCTGACCTTGTCTCTTTCACAACAGAAGTTGGTCCAATAAAAGATACTACCTCACCCATCTTGTGTCATGAGTAATCCTGACTCATGGCAAGTAATTCCACAAATAATCCCATAGTCCAGGCTCTGGGTCCTATTGATCTTTTTACACTGATCTAAATGGGGAACAATTCCTTGAAGTAAATGGCGCATGACAGTAAATGTGATCAGATTCAAGCCCTCCATTTGGACTGTGGACAAAAAATAAAGGTTGCGGTATTGGACTCTTACAGTAGGTTACAGTCTTCATGTTACAAACAAACAAAAAAGCCTCTTGATCATGGGACTAAACATGATTCAACTAAAGTCAGTAGCAAAATTTCCATTTACTTCAATAGGAGCTGCCTCAGATATAAAATGAAATAATATATTACCTTATATTTTCCTCAGTAGAGGCAGTACCGGGCCCACAATCAGAAGGGTTGGCTGAGCCGGCCAGGAAAGCTGCCCCACCCCTGCTCCGTCTCCGCTCCACCTCTTCCCCAAAGCTCCCACCCCTGCTCCATCCCCATCCTGCCTCTTCCCAGCCCTGCCCCCACTCCACCCGTCCCTCCCCCCAACCCCCTCCTCCCCCAAAGTCTGGGAGGCAGAAAAGCAGAGCGGAGTGGGCTGGGGCCGGGTCACTCCACTTCCTGCCACCCTGTGAGTGCGGGGTCGGGCCAACCCTGCAATCACCAGGCAGCAGTAAGTGGAGTGACCTGGCCACAACCTGCTCAGCCGTGAGTGCTGGTGGGTGGTATCCCGACTACCCCCCAAGCCTGGGGAGGAGATGGAGTGGTGGGAAAAGGGCATGAGATGGGGAAGAGAAAGGGGCAGGGGGAAAGAGGCAATGGGGATGAAGGGGGTGGGGTGGGGAGGAGATGGGGCAGTGGGGAAGAGGCACGGGATGGGGAAGAGAGGGGGATGGAGGAAGCAGGGACAGGGGGTAAGCTGGAGCCCAGCATGCAGCATCCCCTTGGCAGAAGCTGGGGCTCCCTGTTAAGCAGGCCCATCGACCCCTTACCTTGACAAGCCCCATCTCCCCTGCATCTGTACCACCCTGATGAGCCCCCTCACCAGACACCCTCCCACTGAGCCTCAACCACCTGCACCTGGACCCCCCCACCCAATGAACCCCTCCTTCCCTGCACCAAGAGCCCCCCTACAGAGCCCCAAACACCTTCACCTGGATCCCCTGCAGAGTCCGATTGCCCCTGCACCTGGAACACCCCAATGAGTTTCTGTGCATCCAGATCTCCCACTGAGCTGCCCGCAACCAGATTGCCCCACAGAGAACTCTGTTACCCCCACCTGGATCCCTCTGTACTTGGATCCTGCTGCCGGGCTGAGCCTGCTCACCCACACCTGGTACACCTGGCACGGGGGAAGGGCCCCAGGGTGTTTCTGGCCCTTGCACAGTGTCAGCATTGGGTGCAGCCTCACTGCCAAGTCCCTGTCCTGGGGTGGGGTGGGGTGAGGCTGCAGGGTAATCTCCCACCTCCATGCAACCAGTGGCCTGTGCTCCCCACTTCCATGTTGGAGCCTCCACATGTATTTATTGACAAATAAAATTTGCAGAATTTTAAAATATTGTGCACAGAATTTTTAATTTTTTGATGCAGAATCCCCTCAGGAATATGGGGTGCTGTGCTGCTGTGATGTTGGGACTGTGAGGAAGGTGGTGGGCAATGGGGAGGTCTATGGGCGGGGCGCGCTGGGCGAGTGGTGTGGTGTGCAGGGTGCTGTGCAGCTGTGGTGGGAGGCCAGTAGGGGAAGTCTCTGGGAGGGGCGGGAGCTGGGCATAGAAATCTGTGGTGGAGATCTCTGGGTGAAGGTGTGCTGGGCATAAGGGTGGGACACTGGGCAGGGCTGCAGTGTGGTGCGGGCTCACCTTCAAGGGGAAGAAGCAGGCTGGCAGCACAGGGCTGGGCAGGCCACTGTGCATCTGGCAGCTGCAGGTTTATAAACAGTGCCCTCCTGCTGGGCTGCGCAGAGTGGGGCTGCTCCCGCCACACTGTGCGTCATTGCCCCCAGCCTGCCCTTCACTCTGGAGACCGACCATCCCGCCCCCCTGCACCTTGTCCCATGGGGGCCCAGAAATATGTTTGGTGCCGGGCCCACAAAAAGTTAATCCGGCCCTGTTAGGATCATCATGTATCTTAAAAAGCATGGTTATTCCAAACATATGGGAAAAGATTAAAAGGATGCCTAGGAAATTCTGGAACAGGAATATGATTATTCATTTTACTACTTCACAAAAAAGTGCGGTAGCTGAGAATGTTCTTAATGTATGTCTTCATGTAAAATATTCTGATGCTCCTAGTCAAATTATATAATAGCTCACATTTTTCTTTCTCTGACAATCAAAGACTCACTCTTAAATGTGAGCCAGGGAAAGAAATGTCTGAACTGACTCTGCGAGCAGTCCAAACTTTTCTGTCAAAAATATTCATTAATTTGGTGCTGTAATGTAAGATGATGTATATAAAAATAAGGTAGTTTCAGAGAATAGATTCAGTGCAGCCAAACATGATTTATATGATCATTTTCCAAGAGAACATTATGTTAAAGAGTGTTTATGGGGACAAAAATAAGTAGGTCGGTTTGTAATTTAAATGCATTTTTCTTTTTATATTTTGCTTGTCCCAACTCTCTATGCACAATACAACAAATATGCTACAAAGGCAATTGCAGTAACTAACCTTCCCTTTCTCACACAGACCTTTAAAGAGAGAGTGAAGGAGAAATGGAAGAATCTTCCCCACTCAAACTGCCTTCTTCAGAAATGTTTGGATAAACAGATAAGACCAGGAGTATGCCATAGATGCCAGCAACCTTGTGCTGTGTCCAACTAAGGGGAAGCCATTTCCCTCCAGTGAAATTGCTCTACATCCAGCCCCCTTGCATATAAATCTGGAGTGTCTCAACCAATCATGAACATTGAGGTAAAACACAGCAAGAGGAGCAATCTTTTAGCCCCAGTCTCTTCATATAGGGCCCAAAACAGAAAGGTTCTTGCTGTATTTTACCTCAGTGTTCCCTCTTCCCCTTAGCTGCCTGGTGGCCCATCGGCCTACCACTTCTTAGACTCTGAGGCCTGGTCTACACTGCCGCTTAAGTCGATGTAAGTTATGTCACTCAGAGGTGTGAAAAAATCGCATGCGCTCACCCCTAGTGACGTAGCTTACATCAACCTAACATGGTGTCTACACCACGCGATATCAATGGGAGATGCTCTCTCTCCAATTTACCTTCTGCCTCTTGAGGAAATGGAGCACTGAAGTTGATGGGAGAGCAGTCTGCTATCGACTTACTGCATCTTCACCAGACCTGCTAATTTGACTCCACTGCATTGATCGCTGCGGTGGCGATTTAGCGGTGTCTATTTAGTGTGCCAGTATAGACAATCCCCCAATCCCATAGCTGTTCCAGCCATGCTACTCTTGCCTCTAAACCAAAGAGGGAATACCTATATTCAGACACCATGATCTCTCCTAATGGTCTTGAGTCTATATTTGCTTTCATAAACTGATCATCCCCAGTCATGCTATTGCTTTGACTCTCTTCAACTTAAGATACCTCTAAGCCGGGGTGGGCAAACTTTTTGGCCCAAGGGCCACATCGGGGTTGCAAAACTATATGGAGGGCTGGGTAGGGAAGGCTGTGCCTTCCCAAACAGCCTGGCCCCTGCCCCCTATTGCCCCCTCCCACTTCCCACCCTCTGACTGCCCCCCTCAGAATCCCCAACCCATCCAACCCCCCATGCTCCTTGTCCCCTGACTGCCCCCTCCCGGGACCCCCCCACTCCTAACCACCACCCCTGGGACCTCACCACCTATCCAACCCTCCCTGCTCCCTGTCCTCTGACTGCTCCAACCCCTATCCATACCCCCTCTCACTGACAGGCCGCCCGGGACTCCCACACCTATCCAACTGCCCCCTGCTCCCTGTCCACCGTCCACCCCCCGAACCTCTGCCCCATCCAACCACTCCCTGTCCTCTGACTGCCCCCCGGTACCCTCCGCCCCCTTACCATGCCGGACCAAGCCACGCTGCCACGCTTCCCAGCAGGAGCGGTGGGCCAGAGTGCTGGTGGTGCAGTGAGCTGAGGCTACGGGGAAGGGGAGACAGCAGAGGAGGGGCCAGGGGCTAGCCGCCCTGGCCAGGAGCTCAAGGGTCAGGCAGCACCGTCCCGTGGGCTGGATGTGGCCCATGGGCTGTAGTTTGCCCATCTCTGCTTTAAATGCATTATCCCTGGGACTTCACCCTTCTTGCTCCTAGTGTTTTATCAGTCTCTTCAATGGACATCAGAGTCTCTGACAGTAGGCACCCTTTATGACCCGGACCGCTCCAAGTGCCTCAGCATTTTGCACCAGCCAGTGATCTCCCTTGTTTGAATTACTCCAGAGGCAAACCCAACTTGCATGCACCTCTTGTGCACAATACCTGCACACCCTTGGCGGGGCTATCTGATTCCTTTTCCTTTGAAGTCTGTGATGGCTGGGTCTATGTGGATGGTGTTGTGGCTGCCAGTCTCCCTGCCAAGCCTGAGTGCTCCTGGAGTCATCACTGGTGCTCCATCTGCAGATCCAGGATATGAGATATTTCATACTTACTGACATAAGCATTTCTCCATTTCATCATCTCTCCTTCACAGGAAGGACTTCAAACCCCACTTCTGATGCCGTATTGTGGTGGGTTGCACTCACCCTTTAAGCATCCCCTTGCTCTCCAGGCACAATGCTGCCATTCTCTTCAGCTACCAGTGCCCCCTGCATGCCCTCTGCCTTCCTCAGTCTTCGGCAGCTCAGCCCTTCAGCCTGGGCACACGTCCAAAATCCCTTCCAGGGTACAACGAATTCAGAAGAGAAGTAATTTTTTGCCCTTCAGAGCTAATTATAAACAAAATAATCTCTCACCTTTTGGGGCTAAATTCCATCTCTGGAGTTAAATCAGCAGAGTTCCTTTTGGGGTCCTGCCACTGAGTGTGGCCAGCAATGGAACCTGGCCTCGTATTGTTCCTCTGCCTCTAGTCTAGGGATCATCCCTCCTTACTCCTCTGGCTCAGGAAGTGACTTGCTGACAGCAGGCAACTCCTTTTATTTTGGCCTGCTGGGCCTTGATTGGCTGTTGCCAGTCCCTAGCCCTTCTAGTTTCTGAAGGACCAGATCTCCATGATTCCAAAAATGGCTGCTCCTGGGATGCCTCTCTAAGAAAGCCTGGAGGTCCAACACCTGCTACTCCTTTCCTCTCAAAAAGCTGCTTCCTGGGGTGGGGTGCAGCAGAGCAGTGGGCCCTCCAGCAGGGGGCTACAGAGGCCTGGCACACACCATCACAAGGCTCAGATATGGTGGCAGAACCTATACCTGAAACAACTAGGGGGGGGAAAACAGTTTTATAAAAATTACAGCCTATATGCAGATATTTCACAAACAGAAAAAAGTGCTCAATCTGTTGTCTAAATCAATAGTTTGACCAACTTTGCTTGAACTCCTTGCAAATAGAGAGCAAGAATGCTGTAATAAAAACTCTGACAGTGGAGAGGGAATTGATATTATGCTTAAGGTCATCCTGCAGGCATTATTATTTATGTAATAAATGCCTAAGTGTCTCATATTTTGTCACATCTTTCAAGGCATTGTGGTACACTGGATAGAACATTTGACTAGAAATCAGGATCCCACATTAATTTCCTTCCATGATTCAATGACCTACTGTACAAGCTGTGGCATGTCTTTTCACATCTCGTGCCTCAGTTTTCCCCTCTGTAAAATGGGAATAATGCTACTTTGACTCTTCTTTGTAAAGTGTTTTGAAATCTATTGCTACAGAGCACCTATGGGAACTTTAACTTCTTCACATTCATCTATCAGTTAGAACTGGGCAACACTTTCTGCTGGGAATTCCAACATTTCCTTTAGCTCCAAATCAGAATGAGAAGTTGAAATTTCAAATTTTCTACAAATCAATTTTTTTCTTACAGAAACATCAAAATGACCTCACAAAGTGCTTCATTCTGACTTCATCCTTTGACTTTTATATTATGTTATAATTTATGATGTAATGACATTAATATAATATAAAAGCCAAGTCAATACATTCAAAGCAAAGCTCTTCAACTTTATCAACAGACAACGCTCCAATAACTTTTCATTGAAAATTTTGACAGAATCTATAACATTCCCACACAATGTTTCAGTTTCACCAAATCAGCATTTTCCAAGGGAAAACTATTCTATCAGAAAATTTTCGACCAGCTGTACTATCAATACATATAAAAGGGAAAATATGACTATCTAGAACTCTGAGGTGTTCATGAGGTCAGCTGGCACATGGTGGCTGAGCCAGACTCCACAGCTATGAATCATAAAAATATAGGGCTGGAAGGGACCTCAAGAGCCTCCCATGCTAAGATAGGACCAAGTATACCTGAAGCATGACTGCAATTGTTCAGAGGCAGCAGCTCCCCAAAGTGCTATCACACAGCTGCTACATTACATCCAGAGACACCCCATGGGCCTTTGGGGATGATGTAAATAAAACCTGCCTACAGATATGCAGAGTCTCCTGGCTTTCTGGATGTGTGAACCGGGGTGGTGGTGGGGAACGGATGTGGAATTTGCTGTGGTTGACTATCAGCTGAAGAGATTATTAAAGGGCAAAATGGCAAATGACAAAATTGAGTTGTCAGGATAAAAATCTCCTACTCATCTAGGCAATAAGCGGTAGGGGAAAAAGCACATCACATGCCAAGCCCCTCCCCTTATCCCTGCACTTCCCAGTCCCCAGCTCTTCTTTTCTCCCAGTCTGTGGGGTGGAGAGGAAATGGTAGGTTATGTGGAAGCCCATTAAGGGGCCTGAGAGCTTATTTCCATCCATTCCTCTCCCCCTTTCTGCAATTCCACAGACTACATTCCTGGAATTAATATAGAAGAGCACCATGCCCTCTTGCATACCTTACTCACTGTTCTGATGATCTGTCAATGCCAATGGGGAAACTTAAGAGTAAGGAATAAGGGACTTCACTATCCCCTAGGCCTGTGTGATTCAGGCTGAAGATTTGGCACATAATGAAAAAAGTGATGGCAATCACTTTACAGGATAACTGCAAGAATTTTCTCTACACAGAGAACAAAACTGTAACTATATCCAATAAAAAACCCTTTCCAATTGACTCATATAAGCTCAGAATAATCACAATATATGACAATCTCTACTGGAACAAGCTAAAGTTGTGGTCAAATTCTTTTCGGTATCCAGTCAGATTTATAAGTTTATGACAAATATAATTACTCAAAATCTTACGATCATGAAACTTGGGCATTGAAGAGATTGATAGATCTGATAAAAACAAGTGTAGCAATTTTAGATATAGAAATCATGTACCCCTAAATGTGTGTGTCCCAGAGCAAAACTGTTTATAATTTACACAGACTATAGCAGTTTCACTTATACATGTAAAAAGAAAAGGAGTACTTGTGGCACCTTAGAGACTAACCAATTTATTTGAGCATGAGCTTTCATGAGCTACAGCTCACTTCATCGGATGCTGTAGCTCACGAAAGCTCATGCTCAAATAAATTGGTTAGTCTCTAAGGTGCCACAAGTACTCCTTTTCTTTTTGCGAATACAGACTAACACGGCTGTTACTCTGAAACTTATACATGTGAAAAGCTTGTATAATTTTCTCCTCCTCTGCTAAATTGTTGTGTAACATGTTCAGAAAGCTGTGTGTGTAAATAATTAGGAATCAAAATATCCCTTTATGCTTGCAGTCTCAATAGTTATTCAGTGAAAGATAGAAAAGATACAATTGTGCTCCTAACTTGCGCTTCATATTTTTAACTGAAGCTATTAATAGCAATGATAAGCTCTGTCCATTTTACTAAATGTTTTTTCCACAAAATTATAAGAGAAAATGGGCATGAAATTGTAGGCTTTATTATTAGAAAAAAACCTGGAAAAATTATGTGAAAATTTTCAAAATTACTTCAGTGTTATATAACCCTGGAAGTATAAATTGAAGAAATATTTCAGTACTTAGACATCTATCCACCCTGGACAGAAGTTTTCAACCTCTGTATCATGAGCCACCTTCAATATTTGTTTGTGAGTACATAGTTAGAACAGGTGGTTGACTTGGACAGTAAAAAAATAGCACCAGTAAAAAAAGTTTAGTGACTTCTTTTTGTGTGGCTGGCTGCACATTGTGTGGGATGCAGCTTTAATTGTTTGTTTGATTAAGTAAAGGCAATGAAAGAACAATAAGGTATTAGATTAAACTGGTGATAGTCTGTGGCTCACAAACTGCAAGTGGTCACATAAACACCACCCTATACCTGAAACCTACTGACCGCTATGCCTACCTACATGCCTCCAGCTTTCATCTAGACCACACCATACGATCCATTGTCTACAGCCAAGCTCTATGATACAACTGCATTTGCTCCAACCCCTCAGACAGAGACAAACACCTACAAGATCTCTATCAAGTGTTCTTACAAATACGATACCCACCTACTGAAGTGAAGAAACAGATTGACAGAGCCAGATGAGTACCCAGAAGTTACCTACTACAGGACAGGCCAAACAAAGAAAATAACAGAATGCCACTAGTCATCACCTTCAGCCCCCAACTAAAACCTCTCCAACGCATCATCAAAGATCTACAACCTATCCTGAAGGACGACCCATCACTCTCACAGATCTTGGGAGACAGGCCAGTCCTTGCTTACAGAGAGCCCTCCAACCTGAAGCAAATACTCACCAACAACCACACACCACACAACAGAACCACTAACCTAGGAACCTATCCTTGCAACAAAACCCGTTGCCAACTGTGTCCACATATCTATTCAGGGGACACCATCATAGGGCCTACTCACATCAGCCACACTACCAGAGGCTCATTCACCTGCACATCTACCAATGTGATATATGCCATCATGTGCCATCAATGCCCCTCTGCCATGTACATTGGCCAGGCTGGACAGTCTCTACGTAAAAGAATAAATGGATACAAATCAGTCGTCAAGAATTATAACATTCAAAAACCAGTCGGAGAACACTTCAATCTCTTTGGTCACTCGATTACAGACCTAAAAGGGGCAATTCTTTAATAAAAAAACTTCAAAAACAGACTCCAACGAGAGACTGCTGAATAGGAATTAATTTGCAAACTGGATACAATTAACTTAGGCTTGAATAAAGATTGGGAGTGGATGGGTCATTACACAAAGTAAAACTATTTCCCCATGTTTATTCCCTCTTCCCCCCGCTGTTCCTCAGACGTTCTTGTCAACTGCTGGAAATGGCCCACCTTGATTATCACTACAAAATGCCCCCCCTGCTCTCCCCCCCCTCGGCTTTCCTGCTGGTGATAGCTCACCTATCCTGATCACTCTCCTTACAGTGTGTATGATAACACCCATTGTTTCATGTTCTCTGAGTATATAAATCTCCCCACTGTATTTTCCACTGAATGCATCTGATAAAGTGAGCTGTAGCTCACGAAAGCTGATGCTCAAATACATTTGTTAGTCTCTAAGGTGCCACGAGTCCTCCTTTTCTTTTTGCGGATATAGACTAACATGGCTGCTACCCTGAAAAGTGGCTCAATGTGTCTCCTGTGACTCTTTGCAGCACATCATATTAAAACACTATGTGATGTAATTATATACCAATCTAAGTTATTAGCAGTCAAAAGTCAGTATAGCTTTTACTATATTATTAACCAATTAAGTTATCAACTTACACTAAGTTACTAACTTATTTGCTGTGAGAATAATTTTATATATAAAAACAAAATATTTCCCATCATACTCTTTAAATAGGAATAGTACTCTAATAAATGAAACAATGCATTCACACTACTGTAGCTTTTCGATAAAGTTGATTGTTAATTTGGCTCCTGAACCACTGAGGTCTGAGTATCACTGGGTTAACTTATTAGGCCCTAAAAGGCTGAGATGGGTTACCTAATACTGTATGTATTATTAAACACTTCACAGCCATGCTGGATACTGACCAGGCTGGTATGTTTGGATACCACACATATACTCTTAAGCCTCCCTTCCAGCACTGTCTCTCTTTTTTGGCCTCTCTGACATGCTTTAGTGATCTATTACTTAGAGACCAGCTGAGCTGGGCAGACTGGTTTTTGTGGTCTGGTCACCTCCTTTGTCCAAGGGTGCTTCCATTTGAATACAAGACTGCCAAGGTTTAACAGTCCTCCATTGTTGGCCTTGTGTCTGAGTTTCATATTCATTTGGCCAGAGAGAGAAACAGATTCTGTTTCCCAGTAGTTAGGCCTCTCACCTGGAATGTAGGAGACCTAGGTTCAAGTCCCTGCTCCAATGAACATTTATATAAAGTGGAACATCTCCAACAAGATATATTGAGACCCACCCCAGAATAGCCAATAGCCTGGTGATTAAGGCACTCATCCGGGATGTGGACAAGTATCAAAACTGAGCACCCTAGCCACTGGACTAATGGCTAACCTGGTGTCGCTCTTACCACAGATTCTATTCTGGATCTGAGAAACAGTCCCCAACAAAAAATTCACTGAAACTGGTTTGTTTCCACAAAAAGATTTGCTTTCAACAAATTGCATTTTCCAATGAAAAACTGTTATATCAAAAAATTCCTGACCAGCTCTACTACTATCCCATAATATCCTAATCAAATGGATAGGTTTAATGAAAGAGCTGTACAGACCACTAAAAATACCTCAGGGCAGGATGATCCTTTTACAGAGCAATGTCTACTGTGGAATCAACTAAGCCCAATCCAATAATTGCTTGGTAGACAGAAGGCTAAAGTTCCCATGCTAGAGAATAAATTTGCAACCTAAGTGGACAAAGTTTAAACAAGTACAATGTGCCTGTGAGAAAACCCAAGAGAAGTACATGCATCGTTATGAGAAGCGTAACTCATTGAGAAACTTCTCTGAACCCCAGCATGGAGACAGAGCAGATATCCAATTGCACTTGGAGAAAAGAGAGGTGCATTCAGCAATGCCAAGAACCTCTCTAGTAGAAATAGAAAAGGAAACTGAAAGGAGAAATTAAAAATCACTTGTGGATAATTCTTCAGGGAAATGTAAAGAGCTAGTTGCCAATGCAAGAGAGGAAGCTTTGGTTTGGACAGACAGGCTGATAACAAACCTATACACAAAAAAAGTACTAGTTTGTCTTTCCAAGAGCCACACCTACTGCCACCAAAGCTCACAATGATATATGCAGTATAGTGTTCACAAACTGACCACTCTATAACTGATCTCTGAGTCCTCATTCTCAAAGGAAATCTGCACAACATTTTTAAAACAGAAGCCTGGGAGCTTAATTTCATAACTGGTAGAGTGAATAGAGACACTGAATGTATGTCTTATTACAACAACCTATCACCCACCAACAATGCCCCCCTCACCCACTTTCCTTTCCTCCGTGTGACTGGAGGGGTATAAACAGGCCACCTCGTCTCGGATGGTCCACTGAAATATGTGTTAGCTACTTATGCTAAACAATCTGTTCTTAAATCGTGAGTACAAAGCAGTAATGTTTGTTTTTAAAGTTCGTCAAGAGAACACTCTGGCTCAAACGACTGAAAATTATGTAAATAATCAATCAGTAAATCCCCAAAGACAAAATAAAAACAAAATTAGAAACTCAAAAGTCTTTAAATCTATGCTCTACAATCAATGACTCAAATTCTAATAGAGAAAGAAGTAGATTTTTATCTTGTGTGGAAATCAGTTTAGGCGGAAAATTCAGATTATCAAGTAACAGACTTCAAAGGACACTTCCAACTAAAAGAGTAAAATAAAAAAATTACATTTCCATCTGAAAATTCACTGCTATTGTTATAAGTAACAGCAATGATTACTATAAATGAGAAACCAATGCAAAAATTCTTTATTTTTCCAGTTTATTTACATTGTGAAGTCACTTTCATTGTTTCCCTTTGTAGTCAGTTTCCACTACATGTGTGGGCCTCATGCATCACAACAGGGGAGGGAAAAAACATTTTGGGAGCTATGCTGATTTACACCATCTGAGAATCTGGTCCCTAGCTCTAAGAGAACTCTTCCAAGGAGTTTAAATAAAAAACTATCCAATACTTCCAAGGGAAAAATCTTCAACTGGCATCAATTGTTAAAGCTCCATTAATGTCAATAGAGCTATGACAGCTGACACCAGCAGTCAGCCCGGCACCGCTGATGTTCTTTGGTATTTAAAGTTGGCTGAATCCTGGTAATCTTACTGAGACTGTTACAGGACTATAATGGAGGAGAAGCAGGAATAAGGAAGATGGGAAGGAGACAGAAAACTGGGAAATAGTGGAAGGCTAGAGAGGGAGTAGATGTGGGATGGAGAACATAAAGAAAAAACTAAAAGAAAGAAGAAATGAGGATGGGAGAAAAAGGATGTTGAAACTAATGGAGGGACTGTTCAAAAGAAAAAGTGTAGAGAGACTTTTGGAACAGGGAAAAAGACAGGGAAAAGGTGTGGAAAGGTGAAGTGGATTTGAGATAAATAAAAGTGGGAGAAAGGAAATAAGTAAAGAAATAAGAGAAATGAGAAAAGAAGTAAGTTCCAAGTAAATATATGATGTAAATTAATCAAATTTCTATGTTTATTGCATTTCTTTTGCAGCAGAAGGGGACTCAAAGAAAGGTATAATGAGTCATCGGCAACTATCCATGTGCTTAGTAAACTGATACCAGAAGAACACTTCAAACTCCCCTTTGCTGAAAACTTACAAACTGAATGCACTGTGGTAACCTCACTCGTGCAAATTAGTAGCAATGAAACCTTTCCTACAGGACTATATTACAGCCTCTTTACTTTGAGAGAGAGCTCTCCATTCTAAACCACAGATGTGCTTAATACAGTATACACTAAAATTACATGAATCCAATATGATTTCAATGTTATTATTATTATTTCAAGAATGACCTGTTATATTTTTGGGATGTTTAACAGTTTGCTTTGAACTCATTTCCATGACACTTATATCTGCACGACATGATTGTTTTCTCTCTTCTGTGGCTCCTGTTTCCTGAGGTCTAAGGCTGTCTTTAGGCTTTCCCTCCAGCTCTAGATCATCTTCTCTAGTCAGTTGTGATGTCTCTATGGATCCTGAAATGAGCTGTTTTCACCATCACTTTGGTTCAGAAACTGATCTAATTTTTCTGAAGCTCCTGTGTAGGATCAAGGTGTCCACTTGATCAGTCCTGTAGCTCATCAATTCCACAATTCATATTCTGGATCAAGCTCTCACTATTCTGTGGCTTTAAAGGTGAGAGCTGATTCATTGTAGAATCAGGACCAGGCTTTAAATATTGTTCAGCACCAAGAAACTCCCACTGAAAGCACTTTTGAAAATCTGACCTCTTCATTTAGGTGCCTAAATAGGTACTGAGCCTTTGAAATGTGGCTCCAATTAAGTTATTTTTCCTTCTGTTTTGCAGCACATACAGATTTTAAAGCAAATTTTGCCCTCAGGAATAGTTCTACGGGTGAGTGTCCACAGCCTAACGCTGCTAAAAGAGAAAAAAGCTCTAAGCTAAGAGAGCAAGAGAGGTATTTTTCCCTTTACCAGCTGCATTTTCTAAGAATCTGCTTGCAATTTAAACTCCCATCTCTGCTTTCCCATTTGCCAAAGGAAATTATGGGTCAATCTCACATACTGGAATTCTATAAATGGTTTGATATCCTCTTGAAAACTGGTCCACAGAGAAAGATTCTCATCTCTGGTATGCCATACCTGGCACAAATTTCATGTGGATCAGTTTGCCATTTTATATATTCATTGTGAGAAATGTAATCTCTGGGAAGTCTGAATACTAGCTTGTCAGCAGCAAATAGTCTTGACCATTGCAATGGAACAGATCAGTCCCTGTTTTTTCTCTCAGGGAGCATCTGACATTTCTCCAGTCATTAATGATTCCTCCTGCTGTCTTGCTTGATACTTGATGCATGTGACACACTTCATGATCATTCTGGTTATATGTCCAGTGATTGCTGCCAGTACATGTTTTCTCTGGATAGTCTTCTTTCATTTTTCTTTTTGTGCACAGCTGTCTCGCTGCAGTATCACCTCTTCGTGTTGTTGGTAATTCTACTCCCCTTTAGAAGCATTCCTTTTGCCAGTGCTAAGGCCTCTTGAAATACACTGTACTGTAGATGGGCTTGCTTTGGCCATCCATTTTGCAGCCTTCAGCCCTTCCATTTAATCTGCAGCTCCTGGTCCTTGTTGTTACCTGCTCTTGCAGTGTCTGTGACACTGACATTTGTTGCCTTAACGGTATGCCCTTGCGTCTTCACAACTGATAGCTCCTGTAGGATATTTCTTGCCTATTTTCCCTTAAGACAAATCACCAGACTTCACAAATATTTGCCTTGCTTATACACTGAATAGTTCTTTCATGAAGCAGTAGGCATATGTTGATATATCACTGAAAAGCTTTGTTTCAACATTGCTGTAGCAGTTTATACTTACTCTCTCTCTATACATATAGTATAGACACACAGTATGTTAAAAGGACATTATTAAGGTTGTTGCAAAGTCAATCTCTCAAAACTTAGAAAATGCCAGAATTAAGGTTGCTTGTGCAAACTTGATTTAGCTCCTTTGCACATATATATTATGATATAGTCTTTAATTACATGATCACATACTATTTTTTCCATTTACCTCACTGAGTGCACGGGATGGACCTGCTATGTGGTGGATTAAGGGTTGACCACAAACCTATACCCAAAAAAGTGGTTCAGTGGGTCTTTCCAATAGCCACACCTGGTGTAACCTGCCTGTAATTGTGGTATCCCCAACACATGGGATCATTCTTGCTCTGCAGTACAAGAGTCCCACCCAACCACACTGTAGTAAATTCCGTGGGCAACAGCATACATTCTTCCCAGTCCCTCCCTCTATCTCTTCCACATGTATCTTCACAGGAATGAGGAGAGCAATACCTTCAAAGCACTTTTTTTTTCTTCCTGCCTCTGGATGGGTGGGGAACACTGCAGCAAATCCACTGTCTCTTCAGTCCTTGTGGAACTTAAACACACAGCCCCTTTTTCTTTACTGCACCATTAGGCCCATTGAAAAATTGCTGCTTGTCTTGCACATATTTTGAAAACAAAACAAAACAAAGCAGCCATAGTCTATCATGTTATTTTGTCAAAATATTTAACAGATAGAACAAGCAGGGAGCTGGTAAAGCGGGCTCCAGTAAACAAAGCCACACTCAAATAAGGAACCATAGATGTTCTTTTAACTATCATGAAATTCTCATGATTTGTGACTTGCTATTTATTTATTTTTAGTGTAACTGAACTATTTGTCTTTTCTTGAATTTATTCCAAAACTATACAGTGCTGTAGACGTGTGGATTTGCAGTTGCAAGCCAACTTTAGTGAGTGAAAGGGAGAACCACAAGCTGCCTCATGAGATTTCTAGTACTTTTTGCTTCCCATTGTGCCAGAAATGCCAGAAAACCTACATTAACATAGTATTTTGGCTCCTTCATATCTAGTCCCAGTTGGAACTTGAAAGTGCAGAGATGCACACAATGAAAAACAATGGGGCTGAAAAGTTCTGTTCATATTTTTGATGAAAGCTTGAGACAGGATTATATTTTTGTGAACCTATTCATCTTCGAGTACTAACCCCGCCCCCATACACACACCATTTTATACATTTCCCACTGCCTTTTGATAGATTTGAAAATGACCTGTAATAAATGATAAGTTAATTTTTCCATAGTAGGTTAAAAATATAATATAACCCACTTTCTGCATTACCAAAACATTATTATATAGGGGGAAATAATATGTTTTTATACCATGGGCCAAATTCTTTCCACTTCACTACGGTGAGAAAAAGACAAGCAAGATTCACCTCATAACCTCATATGTACGTTTAATTAAACAAAGGCAATGATGTGCTTATATTTGACATATATTGATATATATTTTAAAAATATATTATGTGTTTATGCCAAAATGTTATAATTTTCCTTTAGACTGAGAACATTTCTTCCTTAATTGTTTTTTAACAATAAATGAAGAAAAATCAGTTGTTTATGTTTTATTGCTTTTATTTCTAAGAACCCTGTCACACTGGTGCTAGCTGTTAAAGGGTGCTGTTTCATGAAGCTGTTTTGTTCCAGTCTGTTGGCTGAAACTGTACACTGTATTGATTCACTAACAAGTTACAATATGCACTCAGAATATTTCAAATATACTTTATTTTATTTTTATGTGAATTTGGTGCTTATGGAAGTTGATGGACTGACAGCCTTGAGAATCAAAGTATTTTCTTTGGCCTCAATCCTAAGCCCACTGAAGTCAAAGGAAGTCCTTCCACTTAAGTTTCCTCATTGCCATCAATGGATGTTCGATCACGCCCTTTATGAAAAGAGCTGTTAGAGCATGGGCAGCAGCCGTAAAGGTTTCCTCCTACTATGCTGCTACCATGCATTAATCCTGACATGAAAGCATTACTGTGTGAGGCTCTCTCAGTCTCCAAAGCCAATTCAGTTAGTGGGCATTTCTACTAAATCTGTCATTGAGGTAGTCAAGTAGGAACAGTTGCAGTGATTATGTGTAATTTGAACTCTTGACTCAGACGCATTACCACTAGGCTCCCTCTTTTCTCAGAAACAACCAAAGAACCATCCAGATGGTAACAACTTTCAGCCACCTGGGCTTGAGTAGAACTATTGACATGGAAATAAAGGGACTAAATCCTGAAGAGCCAGTAAGTTTTGAATCAGTTGGAGTTTCACATGAGTAAAGCCTGACCAAAGACTATGCTATGGTCCAATACCCAAGAAGAAAGCAATAAATAAATCGATTTTTAAGATCAGAAGCAGCCATTATGATAATCCAGTCTGAACTCCAGCGTAACACAGACCGTAGAACCTCACTCATTAATGGCTGCATCATTCTCATTATTCTGTTTGAACTGTTTTAGAAAGAGCCTCCCATCTTGATTTAAAGATGGAGAATCCACCATATTGTAGAGTTTCGAAAAATTTTTATAGAATACTGTCAAATGATGCAAAACACTAAACAACACAGGGTTAGCAAAGAAGCCATGTTCGAAATGTAATAGGTTTGCAAGGCTGGCAGTTAGAAAGATCACCCTTTGAATTGCATATTGGCAAATATAATATAGACATTATTGAAAGAATCAGTATAGAAACACACAATGACATTCTTATACAGCAAGTTTTCTGAGGGAGTTTAAGAGGCAGATCTTCAACTTGGTGTGTTAAAGATTTTCATTTTCCTTGATCTTAGTCCTGTAACCCAGGCAAAGAGGAATGAAGTAAACGGTTCTCCAGAATAAGAGTCAAAGCAGCTGTTTTGTTCCTGACTAAGATATGGGTCAGCTTTAGTAAAAGTAATTAAATAAATACATAAATAAACAAACAAGAAAAGAAAGTCATCTTCTTGGACTTCAAATCAGCCTTCTGATTAGGGTGAAAAGGATAATGGTGGTTTTAATTCCACATGGTAACTAACAGTTGTTCATATCACTGACTTGAACTTATTTCCCCTTAAATCTCTTGTTGGCTACTGCTGTCTTCCCTGAAGTGTTTGCTGACTGTCTGACATAAGCATACAGGGATAACATAATCCATATCAATAATATTATCAATGTCTGGTTGTAATGTGTCTATTTTATTGCCACATTATCTATATAGCACCGAACCACCAACATTAACAATGTGGGTAATCCAGTTTTAGTTGGGAAACTGATCCAAACATAGTCCTAAACTTGACACTATGGGAGAACTGGACCATCTTCCCTCAATTAGTTAAAAAGCAATGAACTTTAGTCATTACCATGTTTGTGTGCTCATTTTAAGAGTGATTTTGTGCTTATGAAAGGTGGTGGATTGAAAGTGCAAACCTTCCCCTTCTTTGCTAATATACTTCAATTCTGACTTTGAGGAACTACTTCCAAAGGTGAAAGAGTAATTCATTCTACATGCCCATAGCCTTCTGTCTGCCAACAAAGGGTGCACATTGTCACGGTGCTTTTTGTGACTGGAATCTGTTCACCTGGACATGGACTGAGACCAGACTCCCATTTCATTTTGGCTTCAAACAGCCATCTAGCTGTATTGACTTGGCTCCACTACTGAGATTGGTTCAAAATCGAGCCTATGCCCTAGAAGCAAAAGGTGCTATCCCCTCAATGTTTCTATTTATAAATTAGGACTAACTGCTGCTCAATTCTTCGAAAGTTATTACTCTATAAGGTTTCTCTCCTGCATTTGAAAGCATGAACAATTTAACATGTAACATAGCCCATTAACCCTTTGAAAATATCACCACTGTCAAGATGTTTTATTAACAAAACAAAAACCAACCACCAGTTGTGTTTTAAATGTTGTTGGTCAAATTCAAACCTACCGTAAATGAGTGCAACTCCAGAGAAGTGGATGAGAGTTCAGACCACCGATATTGGGGGGAATATGACATTGTATGTTTCAAAAAGGTTGTAATAAGCTGTACTATAGCTTGGTGAATTAGTATTAAGAACCAAGTATAATCTCAAAAAAAGGTCAAGGTTCTCCCATTTCACCATCACTGGTATGTAGATTCATCAGCTACTGTCTGAATCAGTAACACAAGCAATATGGAAAGACATGCATATGTAACAGAATATCAGAAAGAGAGATGAGCAAATAATTCCCTACAAATAATATATTATTCAAAATTAGTTTTCAAATAATATATGGAAATAATTCTTTGTTCATAGATTGGATATTAAAAGCTTCCTGCCAGTATTTGATATCTGAACTGTAACAATTTTTTAATTCTATACAAAGAAGAATTGGCAGGCCTATCATCAGACCGGATCCAGAGAAAAAGAATAGTGTTTTCTTTGCCAGGAGCAAGGATGAGAAATGTGGACATGATGTTGAAAAGTATCCTGGTGGGAGCAGGGAAAAATCCATTGATTGTGCTGCATACTGGGACAAATGATATTGCTAGATTCCCACTGGAATGGATTAAGGATGATTACACACCGGACTAGGTAAGATGCTTAAAGAAATAGAAGCTCAGGTAATCCTCAGTGGAATATTTTGGTCCCTAGGGTGAAGGAGTAAGAAGATAATGAAGATCAACAGATGGATCAGGGATTGGTGCTCTATGGAAGGATTTGTAACGATCAACCATGGGACACATTTATGGAAAAAAACTCTTTCTCAACTGATGGACTCCACTTGAGTATCTGGGGTATTAACTTTCTGGAATCAAGGCTGACATGATTGATAAGAAGGGATTTAAACAAGGAGATGAGAAGAGTAAATTGAGAGAGACTCATGAAATCTCCAGTCCTTCAGTACACAGGGGGAGCAAAGTTTCAGAGTAGCAGAGGAGCAAAATCATCCAAATGACTATATAGTAAGGGATAAAAGAGCATCAGTAGGTAAGAGTATGGACAGTAAGGAGAAAGATAGTACAAATATTGATCAGTGTAGTAATCAGGTAGATGCTACAGTTAGTGAAAGGACTATATCCACTCTGGCTAGAAAACTGGGTGAAGTCTGAGAGAAACAACTGAAATGTTTGTTCATGAATACAAAGAGTCTAGTATTAAATGGAGGAACTGGAACTACTGGTGCAGGGAGTCAAACCAAATATTACAGAAACATACACTACAAAAGATTTTCTCTCCCCCCAACCCACTCTCCTGCTGGTAATAGTTTATGTAAATTACATAAGCTATCCCCCACCCCAGTCTCCTGCTGGTAATAGCTTATATAAATTACATAAGCTATTACCAGCAGGAGACTGGGGTGGGGGGATAGAAAACCTTTTGTAGTGATAATCACTCATTTTTTCATGGTTTGTGTGTATAAAAACGTCTTCTGTACTTTCCACAGTATGCATCCGATGAAGTGAGCTGTAGCTCACGAAAGCTTATGCTCAAATAAATTGGTTAGTCTCTAAGGTGCCACAAGTACTCCTTTTCTTTTTGCAAATACAGACTAACACGGCTGTTACTCTGAAACCAGATATTGCAGTGTATATGCTCTTTAGAAGACATGGTTAAAGGAGGTTGGATAGTGTTGTATATCAATGATATGGTAAACTGTAAAGAAATAAGAAGGCATAGTATGGACTAAACAGATCTGTTTGGGTCAAAATCACTTTCGGAAAGGATTGTAAAAGAGTTTCTGTTGGGATAGTGCTAGAGGTCTGCTATAGATCCTCAGAGTCAGATCTGGATATGGATAGAGATCTCTGTAATATTACTAGAGAGATAAGTACTACTGGGAATTGTGTCATAATCAAAGTCTTTAACTTCCCAGATATAGATTGGACAATAAATGCTATTAATACTGGCAGGGCCCAGTTATTCCTGGATGTGATAGACAACAGATTTCTTCATCAAATCATCACTGAACAAACAAGAGGAGATAGAGACTTGGTTTTATTAAGTAGTGAGATTATCATAGAAGAATTGATGTTTGGAAATAACCTTGGATTGAGTGATCATAAATTGATTCAGTTTATATTAAATGGAAGGACAATCAAAACCCAGGTAACAAACAATATATTTTATTTCAAAAGGCACACTCTAGGAAACTAATTGAATTAGTTAAAGAAATCAACTGGATTGAAAAGTTCATGGTGAAATGTGGAGGAGGCTTGGAATTTCTTTAAATCAACCATACAAAAACCATCTGCAATTTCCATATCAAACAAGGGGAAAAAAACTTGTAGAGAAAGGCTCCCAGACCCAGCTGAATGAATAACCACCACAAAAAGATGATTAGGAGTAAGCAGAGAGCCTATAGGGAATGGGAAAAGTAATTGATAAGCAAACAAAGCTACATCCTGGAGCTTAAGAAATGTAGGAATAAAGTGAGACTTGCTAAAAATCTGAATTACCCAAAGAAATTAAAATACATAAGAATTTTTTTAGTTGTATAAATAAAAAGAGTATAAGTAAGGATGAGGTTGGGCAGCTATGCAGCATGGTTGGAGAGGAGATTAAAGTTAATTTAGGTATGGCACAAAAATGAAATGAATACTTTGCTTCAGTTTTCATTAAAGATGATAATGTGGAACATGGGCTTGGAGGCTGCTTGCTGATGGTAATGAGCATATAGAAATGGAAATTGCCATATCTGAAGTTGGAAAGAACCTCTCAACGAGCGTGATTTGTCTAAATCAGGGGGACTGAATAATTTCCATCTAGGAATACTGAAAGAACTGGTAAAAGAGATTGCTAATCCAGTGGCAATGTTATTTCAATAAATCTGTCTATTCAGGGGTAATACTATATGATACGGACCTGTTAGTTTAACCTCAGTAGTATGCAAGACTGAAACAAATTGTGAAAGAAAGAATAATTAAATTAATGGAGTAAATGGAAAAGAGGATGTAAAGCTGTCACGTTCCTTCCCCACTCTGAACTCTAGGGTACAGATGTGGGGACCTGCATGAAAACCCGCTAAGCTTATTTTTACCAGCTTAGGTTAAAACTTCCCCAAGGTACAAACTATTTTCCTTTTTCCCTTGGACTTTATTGCTGTCACCACCAAGCGTCTAACAGATATATAACTGGGAAAGAGCCCACTTGGAAACGTTTTTTCCCCCCAAATCCTCCCCAAACCCTACACCCCCTTTCCTGGGGAAAGCTTGATAAAAATCCTCACCAATTTGCATAGGTGAACACAGACGCAAACCCTTGGATCTTAAGAACAATGCAAAAGCAATCAGGTTCTTAAAAGAAGAATTTTAATAGAAGAAAAAGTAAAAGAATCACCTCTGTAAAATCAGGATGGTAAATACCTTACAGGGTAATCAGATTCAAAACATAAAGAATCCCTCTAGGCAAAACCTTAAGTTACAAAAAGACACAAAAACAGGAATCTACATTCCATTCAGCACAGCTTATTTTATCAGCCATTTAAACAAAACAGAATCTAACACATATCTAGCTAGATTACTTACTAAGTTCTAAGACTCCATTCCTTTCTGTTCCCAGCAAAAGCATCACACAGACAGAGAGAGCCTTTGTTTCCCCCACCCTCCCCTCCAGCTTTGAAAATATTCTTGTCTCCTCATTGGTCATTTTGGTCAGGTGCCAGCAAGGTTATCCTAGCTTCTTAACCCTTTACAGGTGAAAGGGTTTTTCCTCTGGCCAGGAGGGATTTTAAAGATGTTTACCCTTCCCTTTATATTTATGACAAAAGCAATATGGATTTACCAAAGGTAGATTATGCCAGACTTGCCTGTTTTCCTTTTTTGGGAAAATACCTGATTTTTTAGGTAATGAAAATGTGGTATATCTAATATTCTTGGACTTCAGTGATGAATTTGACGCAGTACCACCTGGGACATTATTAGTTATATTAGAGAAGATGGGGATTAGTAGAAAACATGTATGATGGATAAGGACCTGGCTAAAGAGGAGAAAGCAGGTTGTGCTCAAGGGTGAGCTTTCAGACTTAGGGAGGTTATAAATGGAATTCTTCAAGGACTGGTCTTAGGAACAACTTTATTCAATATTTTAATTAATTATCTTGGCACAAAACATAGAAGTTTGCTAATGAAGTTTGCTGGTGATATTAAGTTGGGAGGTATCAGCAATACAGAGGAGGACTGGAACATTATACAAGGCCTGGATGACCTCGAAGACTGGAGTAAAATGTGCAGAAATTCAATAGTACACAATCTAAGTAAGGTCGAAGAATAAGAATTTCTGCTGCAAGCAGAGAGCCATCTGTTGATGATTGGGGAATACAGGGCCTATTTTATGAGAGGAGACTGGAAAAGTTTGGCTATTTTGGCCTAGAAAAAAAGGCAGCTGAGAAAGAATATGAATACGCTACATAAATACATGAGGATGTGAATACCAGGGAGGATGAAGAGTTATTTAAGCTAAAGGACAATGTTGGCACAAGAACAAATGGGTATAAAATGGCCAAGAACAAATTCAGGATGGAAATTAGAAGTTTTCTAACCATCAGAAGAATGAGGTTCTGGAACAGCTACCCAAGAGGACTTGTAGAGGCAAACACATTTAGTTTAAGAAAGATCTGGACAATTTTTTGAGAGGGATTGCATGGCAGGGTGGCTGGTGATGGCGGGGGCGGGGGCGGGGAGGGGGTGGGGCGGAAGGCAGGGCTCAGCAGTCCTGGGAGTCCCTTGCAGTTTATGTCTCATGTTTCTAAAGCTCATGCTTTGGTAATTCAGCCAGACACCTGCAGTGGTCAGAATGGGACATTTCCCCCCAATTGTATTCTGTGTTTTGTTTTGTCTCCTTTGTCTGAAGCATCAGGGAAGGCCACAGCTGGAGTTGGATAGTGGACGAGGCAGGCCAGGGCTCTGAGGTGGCACTGAGCATTCTCTCTCTCAAGTGCTTGGCTGGCTGGCTCGTTCTTGCTATACATTCAGGGTCTAACTAATCACAATATGTGGGAAGGAATTTTCACCCAGGTCAGATTGGCTGTGACCTTGGGTTTTTTCCCCTTCCTCTGCAGCATGGAGTGCAGGTCACTTGGTGGGATTATGTGGGTATATCTCACTTAATCAATTCCCTCCCATTGCAGGTTCCTCAGGGACTGATTCACCTCAGTCCCTCCTATTCTTGACCTGCGGCACATAATGGTTTAGTCTCCTGGGAGCAGTTATATTTTGGCCTAAGTTTGGTTGTTGGGTTTAGTGTGCAGTTGCTGGATGGTGTTGTGATATACAGGAGATCAGACTAGATGATCTGGTGGTCCTTCTGGCCTTAAACTTTATGACATGGTATTGTTTTTGTTTCCTGACTAGAAGAGTTTGATTCTTGGATTAAAATTTCTTATGTGAAGTTTTAGGATTACAAATTCAAAATTTTCCTTTAATTCACTGTGCCCCTTGTATCTTTTGTGCAAATGTGCAAAAACGGTGATTACAATTAAATGTGCAAAAATAGGAACTGCCAAAAAAAAAAAAGACAAATGACAAGAGAAAAAGTTATCTTGCCATTAGTCACAAAGCTCAGCACTGCAAAAAAGTTCAATTCTGTCACAAAGTAGTATCCTGATTTATATCAATATCATTTTAAGAATCAAAGTCTGAAAGTAAATTACAAATGTAAAAATCAAATCCTTTAATATAAATGTATCCTCATGGTGATCAGATAAGATTTTTTTTAATTAAGGAGTATCTAAAATAATTTAAAGAAAAAACATTTAAAAAATATTTCATACTTTGATTCTTAAAGCTAAATATATGGACGTAAAATAGAATCTTACTACTGACAATATTTTTTTGCATCTAACACACTGTCATGCCCTATCTCAAACATGAGTTTACTCCTTGCCCTGAAGGTCAACAAACTCAGCCTTTGTCAGACTAACCGAGGAAGTGTGTTTCTCAGTTCAGTTTGAGTTCACGACTGAACCCAGTAGTGAGGGTCAAATCCAGTGACAGCTAATAACATTGTTGAATAAACACAGTCCTGTTAATTTCAGCCTGTATTTCAGACATACGGTGTGATTAATAATTGCCAAATGGAAAAGGACAAAAGGCTTGATCATGTACCATACATGGAACCCTCATCTCCCAATGACTTTAATGAGAATTGAAGGAGTTCAACTCCTTGTAAGGTTGGGCCCCAAATCAGTGAGACAACTATTTTCAAGGGCAGTTTTTTGAGAAGGCAATTTTCCTTTAATGCCTTCTCATGAAAAGATTCAGTAAATCCCCCTCTGCCTCTCTGCCCCCAAATAAAACTTACTCATGATTTTTCTGGTAAAGGGTTGAAAATGTCGTCTTTGCGATGAGTCCCAAGATAGCTGAATTGAAATTTACTTGGATTTCAGAATTCCAATGGAAGGAGGTCAGGATGACATCCACCTTACACATAATGTGTTTGCCAAGATTATTATTTACAGCATTTTGCTGTTGCAGGAGTCATTCGGCCACAGAATAAAGAGAAGTTCCAACAAGTTGGAGGCTCTTGCTTCAGGTGGCAAGCTGTCTTCCAACCTAGAATTTTTCTAGCCTAACAAAACTTTCCTATGACATTTTCCAACATATTTTCAATGTTCCAGTTATCACAATGAAAAGTACAACAAGTTTCAGCAGCATGCTATTCAGAATTATAATTTAACAACCAGTTTTAATCCACTGTCTGATACAATTAACGTGGGTGAGGTTTTCTGCTTTTTAATCACTGTATGCCATATGTTTCTTGAAGAGAAGTGGGTGATTTTTTTTTTAAGAATATTTGCTCAAATGTAAAACTCAGTTTGCTTATTTTCCCTTTTTCTGTCTTTATTTCCTCATTATTTTCTATTCTATTATTGACTGGAATGTTTGTAGAAAGAGTGAGCCAGATGATTAGTTTATGTAAATTAGCACAAATGTGTTGATTTCAAGTCAATAGAGCTTTGTCAGTTTATGCCAGCTGAGGATCTGGCCCAGTGAATTTAGAAAACTATTAGTAAAAAGCAAACTGTGAATATCTAATCCTAATTCCATTTTGTTTTAAATTTGGTAGATCAAATTCAGACTTGCTGTAAATGAACGTAACTCAAGTGAAGTAAATGGAGACCAGCCACATATTCTAATAGGAAACTTGATAGGTCTGGTGCTAAAACAAGAATTCTGTTTCACAAAACATTCTGAGGTTTCAAAATTTGTTGGTTTTTTCCCTTCATCCGAATAAAAGCAAGACCTTTCTAGATTTTACTTGGGAAAAAAAACAAACCATAAGACAGGGAGCCCCCCCACCACCAACAGAACAGTGAATAGCCCAGTGGTTAGAGCACTCATCTTGGATGGCAGAGACCCAAGATCAGTCCCTGCTCTGGATCAGACCCCAGTCAAGTGCCCTGATCACTGGAGTAGCTCTCTCTTGTGAAATTTCATCCCAGACCTGAGAAACTTTTAAAAAATTTCCAGACCAGATCTAAAATGTGACCTTGCATGTTTAGAAATGGTAGTAATAAGCTTTAAGATGGCCTGGTAAATTTACATTGGGGAGCAAGGTTTTTAAGCGTGTGTCTAACTCAAGCACGTAAGTCATTCTGCTGCAATCAATGGTATTACTCACATGCTTAAAGTTGTGCAGGTGTTTAAACTATATTACTGAATCAGGGTCAGCGAGAATTTCACTTAAACTGGACTATTCATGTGCTCAAATTTTTCTGGGATCAGGACCTACGACCCCTCACACTAAAATATTCTGGGGTCAGTACTGAAGATTACTCTTTTTGCTTTCTGGTCTATTCTATCCTCCTCATTGAACACAACACATTCTAGGATTTTTAAACCTTGACATAATCTGCTTTAAATTTTATACAATTTATTATTATTAACACTTAAAGAATTTTTTAAAAATTGATATACCTACTTTTGTTTTTTTTTTGTTTGAACGCTTCTGTGGAAACACATATTCAAAACTATGGAATGAATGCCAGCGTACAATAAATCATAGTAAGTACTTAAATCATGTCTGGCATGAAGTATTTAATGTAAAATTTTCAGAAGATTAATTTCTATCACTGAGGATATAAATTAATTCAAATAGCAGGCATGGCACATATTCAGTAGATGTGCTTTTATCCCTCCAGAATTTATCACCTTGCCCAAACATAAGGCATACACTTTGAAGTAGCTTGCTCTGGCATCCCTGTAGAATGACCAGCTGTGCTGGAAAAAAACAAATGAAATACATGGTATTTAGGGATTCAAAAGGCATATTTTGGTCATTCATGTGTGTAACACTAGGTTGCTTGCCAGCTTCAAGGAGTTAAAGCAAATAGGAACTGGTGACATAAAAGAATATCCACAACTGTCAAAGAGAATAATCAAAGACCTGCTACTTCTATAAAAAAAAGAAAAAACAAGATGTATGAAAATTCTCTCACTGGCAATGCAAATATTGTATAAGCAACAAATGCACACTTTGGACCCAATCCACTGCATGGATTTCTTTCACTTGCACCAGTCGAAGTCAGACTCTGAAAGAAATGGGGTCTGGAACACCCACTCCACTCTAGAGCTCAGAGCTGGCTGGTACAGCTCTAAAACAAGGTGTGGCTAACATGGGAAGGAGAGAGGGCCACCCAGTTATCCTCCTCTTCTCCCCAGACACCCCAACTTCCTACCCAAGTGTTCAATTCTCCCCAGAAACCTCCCCCCTCCCCAGCTCCCATAAAGCCCCTCTCCCCAGCAAGCCCCATCTTCTCTCAGCCCTCACACCCAGTTTCCACACAGACAAGCCAACAAAGCTAGCTGACCCAGTTTCCCACAACCCAAAACTCTGAAAAACCTTCAGTGTCCACCTATGGGGAACAGTACCTTTAAGAGGCTCATGTTATGCAACTCAGAGGGCAGCTCCATGTTCTACTCCCATCACTGTTTGGGACGGAGTGTATCAACCTTAGGCAGATGTTTATACCAATATAAAAATGATCTGCAACTATGCACATTATTCAGTGAACTTATTTGCACATTTTAAAATACAGTAATTTTAATAAAATGACAGAGTTGCACAAAGTGACAAATACATGCACTTCCTGATTACATTTAAGTGAGACTGGTCCATATAACTGAACTAATCAAATACTGCAGTCCCTATGCAATTTTTTAAGTTTCTACAAATCATGTTGGATGCCTATACTTTCCCTCACCCTCTGCTGTTATTTATTATATTTACTATATATATTTATGTATTATTTATATCTCAGGAGAATTGGAAGATAGTGTTTGGGAAGCCTTTTGAGATCCAAAGATGAAAGAAACCACATACAAGAAAAGTAATAATATTTGCTCTGTAATTATATATAACTTTGTAACGCTTTTTAAGAAACATTTTGTGTATAAATAAGAAGTCCTTGTGGCACCTTAGACACTAACAAATTTATTTGGGCATCAGCTTTCATGGGCTAGAACCCACTTCATCAGATGCATGGAGTGGAAAATACAGGAGCAGGTATAAATACATGAAAAGATGGGAGTTGCCTTACCAAGTCTGAGGTCAGTCTAACAAGACAATTCAATTAACAGTAGGATACCAAGGGAGGAAATATAACTTTTGAAGTAGTAATGAGAGTGGCCCATTTGAAACAGACGGTGTGAGTAACAGTAGGGGGAAATTAAGTTTAGGTTTTGTAATGACCCAAGCACTCCCAGTCTTTATTGAGGCCTAATTTGATGCTGTCTAGTTTGCAAATTAATTCCAGTTCTGCAGTTTCATGTTGGAGTCTGTTTTTGAAAATTTTTGGTTGAAGAATTGCCACTTTTAGGTCTGTTATTGAGTGACCAGGGAGATTGAAGTGTTCTCTTACTGGTTTTTGAATATTATAATTCCTGATGTCAGATTTGTGTCCATTTACTCTTGTGCATAGAGACTGTCCAGTTTGGCCAATGTACATGGTAGAGGGGCATTGCTGGCACATGATGGCATATATCACATTGGTAGACGTGCAGTTGAATGAGCCCCTGATGGTGTAGCTGATGTAGTTAGGTCCTATGATGGTGTCCATTGAATAGATATGTGGACAGAGTTGGCATCAGAGTTTATTCCCTGGGTTGGTGTTTTTGTTGTGAGGTGTGTAGTTACTGGTGAGTATTTACTTCAGGTTGTGGGGCTGTCTGTAAGCGAGGACCGGCTTGTCTCCCAAGGTCTGTGAGAGTAAGGGATCGTCCTTCAGGATAGGTTGTAGATCCTTGATGATGTGCTGGAGAGGTTTTAGTTGGGGGCTGTAAGTGATGGCTAGTGGCGTTCTGTTACTTTGTTTGTTGGCCTGTCTTGTAGTAGGTGACTTCTGGGTACCCTTCTGGCTCTGTCAATCTATTTCTTCACTTCACAAGGTGGGTATTATAGTTTTAAGAATGCTTGATAGAGATCCTGTAGGTGTTTGTCTCTGTCTGAGAGACCGGAGCAAATGCAGTTGTATCTTAGAGCTTGGCTGTAGACAATGGATTGTGTGATGTGGTCTGGATGAAAGATGGAGGCAGGTAGGTAAGTATAGCGGTCAGTAGGTTTCCAGTACAGAGTTGTGTTTATGTGACCATCGCTTATTAGCACTGTAGTGTCTAGGAAGTGGACCTCTTGTGTGGTCCAGGCTGAGGATGATGGTGGGGTGGAAACTATTGAAATTCTGGTGGAATTCCTCAAGGGCCACCTTCCCATGGGTCCAGATGATGAAGAAGTCATCAATGTAGTGCAAGTAGAGTGGGGGCATTAGGGAACGATAGCTGTATAGTGTATTT
Organism: Lepidochelys olivacea; assembly: GCF_965140295.1. NCBI lineage: Eukaryota > Metazoa > Chordata > Testudines > Cheloniidae > Lepidochelys > Lepidochelys olivacea. The sequence goes on along the minus strand of NC_140412.1, from coordinate 170,678,268 downwards.
CATGCAAATTCAGTCCCTCATCCTGCAATTAGATCCACAAGGAAAGACCCACATGCCCATCTGCAGTCCTGCTGACTTCAGTGGGACTTTGCGCAGACATAAGGATGAACAAGCATGGGTTCACTTGCAGGATGAGTGCCTGGTGTAATATTCATGTCCTTGGAAAGACTTGAATTTTCTGTGAAAAGATTCCTGTCTCTTTTCCTCTGCCATGCCACCCCACCAATATTCCTGACTTTAAAATAACCAAAGCACAGATAGTTTTGAGATTTTAGTTAGAGCCATGTAGCCTTTCTGTCAAAAATGATGTATTTTAATAACTATGACAGCTCTTCACATCTTATACTTGCTGTTATTGTATTAATTCCAGGCTACAAGAATTCAAACATACAATAGGAAGGAAAAATGACAGTGAATCACTCTAAATCATGATGCAATGCTTAGGCCATTTGGCAAAAACAAACAGTGAAACATACCCATTTCTAGTGTATATATTACACTACAAAAGCTGTTCAACTAAAATGCTGCACTAAAGCACCACAAATGTAGAATAAAGTCTGAGAACTGCTGATTTATATAGAGATTCTCCAGGTCTCACCAAGCAGAACCTGTTCATGAGGCATGTCCCATCAGAAACCAATGACATAGAGGAAAAAAGACCCACTAACTTAGGATCATGCAAGTACTGCATGAGCTTTGATGAAAAAAGACTACCTTACATTTACTCATATCTTTCCAGCAGCTGCAGTTTTGCCAGGACACTATGAATGAAGAGTGCATTAGTTAATAACAGCTATTTCACTATTTATTAACATTCACACTTTTGAACACCACGTAACTAAAGCTGTGCACTTCTTTGCTAAAATGTAACCAGCATGCACCAGCTCAGAAGACAGGGGCCCTTAGCTACTACATGACACTGCAACTCTGTCAGATGCAGCAATATGCTTTGTACAAACTATACTACACTGTGGTTACAGCACTTCTTTTTAATACACAGAACACTTAATGTTCATAGTGGGCATGGCTTTTGAAAACCGACATGCTCTGAATTCAGTTAAACCAATTATTTATTCTACTTCTCAATGTGTCCAGTGCTAGCATTCTGATTCCCCTGCTCATGAACACACACTCTCACTAGCTCTCATTGAGCGAGTGTGAGTATCAAAAGCAGTGTAGCCATAGCAACAGAACGGAGGCATGGCTGCGCTATCCTGAGTACAAACCAGCCCGAAACCGGTGAGCATATTCTCAGCATCGCTCAGCTGTGCCTCCGTTGCCGTTATTTGTGCTACCGCAGCTAAACAGATATTGTCACTTGTGCTAGGTTGGTGAGATCTACATGAGCAGAGGAATTACACTGCCAGCACATACTGCAGACATAGCCTTTGCTAGAGGGGAACTGGAAAGGGTGATCCAGAAAATATTCAGCTAATAAAAAGTATTCCACTAATTCTTGAGGGATAGAAAAAAGTTTAATTATGAGCTCAAATTATTGCTCAACACAGACATTTGTTTTGTTTTGTTACATAGCAACAGTTTTCACATTGATAGCACCTTCCTTCAGAAAATTTCAATATGGTCAATCTCAAGTATTCAAAAATCATGAGTCAGGCTCAAACAATCATAAATTTTTTAATTTGTGTATTCTGCTTTCTGGTGTTTAAGCCATTAAGTATTCATGTTTTGAAGCTTTTCTCTGTGAACATGAGGATTAGAAACGTACTTTTTAAAAAAGAGCTGATGCTTTAAGAAGAACACAAAATAATATGGGACTCATGATAAAACTACAAGAGTTGGCAACCATGGGATTTCTAAGTTATTTAGGCCATTAGTGAGATAGAGGAAGTGTTATTCCCTTTTTACTAATAGGGAAAATGAGGCATCAAGAGGTCAAATGTGACTCTGGGCAAGTCAAAGTTAATATCTGAAAAACAAACAAACAAACAGGAATTAGACGCCTTGTCTCTTCACTTCAACTCCTTTGCTTTAGCTACAAGATCATCATGATGCTTTGTTGTATGCCACTCAAAGTAATTTTATATGTACTGTGGCTAGCAAATAATTATGTGAGTCAAACTTGTAAATAAAGACTTTATTTGCCCCTCATCAAGTGATTTTTTTTATAATCCCAATAAGACAAGTAAAATAGATAGACACCATCAGTATTGCAAAGTACTGTACATCAGCTAAGCATTTGGTAATATAATATACTTTAACAGTCAACAGTTAATTGTTATCTACCAATGAACTTTTCCATGAACCACCTTACACTTGAGATAAAAATGAGTTAGTGGGTTTAAGAGAAGCTTGTTCAGTTTGGCTTCCCCTCTGTGAATATAGGATGCAGGAAAATATGGGGGGGTGGGGAGAGACAATGTATGTGCAGAGTCGGATTGAACTCTGTGTGTGTTGATTCAGGTGAGCAGTGGTACTAAAAAGTCAGACAACCATAGATGCTGGAACTATGGGTGCTGAGTGCTCTGCCGTACCCCCTGGCTTCAAGTAGATTCCATTATATACAGGGTTTATAATTTGGTTCAATGGCTCTCAGCACCCCCACTATAAAAATTGTTCCAGCACCCCTACAGACAACACAAGGTGAGGATCCTATGACTAGGAGGTGGAGGAATTAGGAACTAATTTTTCCTTCTTATGGCTGCTTTACGTGATTCTGCTCTGGTTGGGATCCTAAACCAGAAAGAGCTTGTTTTTTAGATTTGGTTGAATTTGTTCAAGAACAGCCGCTTTTCCTCTTGATCTCACGCCACAATCCTGGAGCATATTTTCATTAGAAAAACTTGTGAGAATTTGGCACTGGTGAATTCAAAGCCAAACACGAGCCTTGATTAGACCTTAAATCTAAACTCTAGTTGAAATCTAATGTAATGTGCCTGGAGATCCAACCACTGCTGTTGTCAGCCAATCTATGATAAAGACTGGCTTGATTTGTAAATCCTGTTTTATCTACTTTAATGGTAAACTTATAAAGCTTAATCCTTTAAGATCTTCATTTGGGTATTTTATTATGAAGATGAATAGATATTGTCACAAAAAATTATTTCCATGATGCTGTGATTAAATTCCATATGCTTGGGCTTTACTGTAGAACTATAAGATGGATGACCATGGACTATAGCAGAGAACTGGAAGTGTAAGTTATTGCATGCAGCTTTTTCTTTGAAAACAAAGGTAGCTTTGTTCGCCAGTATCCCTTCAACTCAATTTCTACATATGTGTTAAAAAACCAGCACTACTTCCAAAGTTACAACTATAAAACCATTTCCAATGGCACAGAGGCCTCACAGACTTTCCTTGAGCCCTGTTGGTCAATGAAAATGAAACTTTACTATGTTGAAAGAGTTGAGTTTACCAGCTGAACAACACCTTGCTATTGTCTCTCTTCTTCCCACAAAATACATGCAAAATGACTTTAAAAATGTAACCACAACATAATTTCTTAACACACTTTCCATCTCATTAATATCATGTTTCAATGGCCAAAGATGGTGGGGAAAAAAGTTGTATAAATGATGACAAAGTTTCTCCCAAAAAAGCCAAAATGATACAACATTGTTGAAAGCTGGCTGACAGAAAACCTTTTTTCCTCCCAAATATGTAACTACTTTTGAATTGCTGTAGGGCACACTTATTAAAGTGCCTGTTTCTTATGTACTTTTCTATAATAATAGAACAGAAAAGTTCAGACTAAAACAGAAAAATGTCACTGCTCTGGCAAGATCTTCACAATTTTTATACTATTCAGGAGCAAGAAGAAATATTTTCCAGCTTTTGTGGTGCAGAAGCACACCTGAGGTTGAGGAAGGTGTAAAAATGGGCTCTACTCCTGACTTCTGAGTCAGCAAGAAATAGATATGCCCTTATGGAAGTCTTTCTTCTCCTTCTCATGTGGCTGAATGTAATGCTAAGATGCAAAAAGTTATGGACTAGGCTAGCAGATAGAGAGACTGTGCTAACGAGCTTTCCTTCTGCCCCACACCTCATACATCTAGATATTTAATTATCCTTTCAGATTCATGCTATTCATTATTTCTGAGCCTAACATGAGGATTAGGAGAGGGACTCTGGGAATGGAGTCAGCTACTGTTATTTTGCTGTTTCCAGAATTATGCAAGCCTCAGCATTCCTATTGATTCAAGTTAATATTTAAAGTCTGTTTCTGTCCCTCACGAATTAATTTAATACATTTTATTATTTGAATAGTATTTTGGGGGGGATCATCCTTTCCCGTTCCAGTCTATCAAAGGCTATATTTACATGACAAGCTAGGTCTATGATTCCCTGTTCATTGAGCTAGCACGACATAAATAGCAGTGTAGCCACTGTAGCATGGGTTGCAGCAGTGGGGGCATGGCTGAGCTGTGCCAAATACATATTCACTGGTTCCAGGCAGGTTTTTAACTCATCACAGCTCAGCCATGCCTCCACTACTGCTAACCATCCTCTTTGAGGATGAAATGCAGCCCTGTGCACAGAGCCAGCATAAGACCTATGTCCCACATAAATTCCACTTAAGCCCTATTTTGATGCCTTAAGTATGATTTAAGTAGTACATAGGCTTTGTGCTATAGGCCTTAATGCATTTCTTGTCCCTTTCAGATAATTCATACGTTATAACACATACATCACGTTTCAATTTTATTTCTCAAAAGTGAATGGATACACTGGGTCAAGAGCCCATCAGAATGAGTGAATATTGTAATAAACCCAGTGTTGTTCCCCTTTGCTACCTCTCCTTTCTTTACACATTCCCCCACCCCTTCCTTCCAGCTGTTCTAATTTTAACTTTGTTGGTCACAGTTCACTTGTGCTTACTTCCAGGTCACCTACTCTACACTGAGTCTGTGCAAACTCAAGCTTTGTGCAACTCCATGTGTAATTTTTTTTTTTGAAAATTACTTTAATTATTCAAATACAAAGGGCAGAGTTAAATTTACAAAAAGAAAAGGAGTACTTGTGGCACCTTAGAGACTAACCAATTTATTTGAGCATAAGCTTTTGTGAGCTACAGCTCACTTCATCGGATGCATACTGTGGAAAATACAGCAGCTGTTTGTTTTTATACACACAAATCATGAAAAAATGGGTATTTATCACTACAAAAGGTTTTCTCTCCCCCCCACCCCACTCTCCTGCTGGTAATAGCTTATGTAAAATGATCACTCTCCTTACAATGTGTATGATAATCAAGGTGGGCCATTTCCAGCACAAATCCAGGTTTTCTCTCCCCCTTCCCCCCACAAACCCACTCTCCTGTTGGTAATAGCTTATCTAAAGTGATCACACTCCTTACAATAAGAAAAGGAGGACTTGTGGCACCTTAGAGACTAACCAATTTATTAGAGCATAAGCTTTCGTGAGCTACAGCTCACTTCCTCAGATGCATATCGTGGATATGCATATCCACGATATGCATCTGAGGAAGTGAGCTGTAGCTCACGAAAGCTTATGCTCTAATAAATTGGTTAGTCTCTAAGGTGCCACAAGTCCTCCTTTTCTTTTTGCGAATACAGACTAACACGGCTGTTACTCTGAAACAACTCCTTACAATGCATATGATAATCAAGGTGGGCCATTTCCAGCACAAATCCAGGGTTTAACAAGAACGTCTGAGGAGGGGGGAGGGAGGGTTAGGAAAACAAGGGGAAATAGGTTACCCTGCATAATGACTTAGCCACTCCCAGTCTCTATCCAAGCCTAAGTTAATTGTATCCAATTTGCAAATTAATTCCAATTCAGCAGTCTCTCGATGGAGTCTGGATTGGGAGTTTTTCTGTGTAATATCGCAACTTTCATGTCTGTAATCGCGTGACCAGAGAGATTGAAGTGTTCTCCGACTGGTTTATGAATGTTATAATTCTTGACATCTGATTTGTGTCCATTTATTCTTTTACGTAGAGACTGTCTAGTTTGACCAGTGTACATGGCAGAGGGGCATTGCTGGCACATGATGGCATATATCACATTGGTAGATGTGCAGGTGAACGAGCCTCTGATAGCGTGGCTGATGTTATTAGGCCCTGTGATGGTGTCCCCTGAATAGATATGTGGGCACAGTTGGCAACGGGCTTTGTTGCAAGGAGAGGTTCCTGGGTTAGTGATTTTGTTGTGTGGTATGTGGTTGCTGGTGAGTATTTGCTTCAGGTTGGGGGGCTGTCTGTAAGCAAGGACTGGCCTGTCTCCCAAGATTTGTGAGAATGTTGGGTCATCCTTCAGGATAGGTTGTAGATCCTTAATAATGCGTTGGAGGGGTTTTAGTTGGGGGCTGAAGGTGACGGCTAGTGGCGTTCTGTTATTTTCTTTGTTAGGCCTGTCCTGTAGTAGGTGACTTCTGGGAACTCTTCTGGCTCTATCAATCTGTTTCTTCACTTCCGCAGGTGGGTATTGTAGTTGTAAGAATGCTTTCAACCTTACCATTGTTTCTCTACTTTTCAGTGCTTGACTTAACCCCCACACTTCATCAACACTAATTTATCTCATGAAATATATCAGTTATTGAATGGTAACTGATTCAATGTGTGATCTGGGGCAAATCACAGTCTTTCTGTGCCTGTTTCTCATCTGTAAAATTGAGAAAATAATACATACCTAGGGCTGTCTTGTACAAATTGCACAACCCCCCATGTAGCATCTCATAGGGGTGTTGTTAGGGTCAGTTACAGCCAAAATTCTGCTCTCAATTACACAGACACAACTTCCACTAGCACAGTGGTTCTCAAACTATGGGTCGGGACCCCAAAGTGGGTCACAACCCCATTTTAGTGGGGTCACAAAGGACTGGTGTTAGACTTGGTGGGGCCCGGGGCTGAAGCCAAAGCCTGGGAGCTTCAGCTGTAGGTGGTGGGGATCAGGTTATAGGCCCCCCCTGCCTGGGATGGCAGGGCTCATGCTCCCCCCATCACCACCAAGGGTGGCGGGGCTAACGTGGCCTCAGGCTTGGGTCCTCCCTCCTAAGGTCATGTAGTAATTTTTGTTGTAAGAAGGGGTCTTGGTGCAATGAAGTTTGAGAACCCCTGCACTAGCAGGTAGATACAAGATAACAGCAGAAATTAAAACTGGAAAATGGACTTTGATAAGAAGAAGAAATTAGCGTGGGGTTTGCGGCATAGTGTAAAAAGACTCCTGTATAGCTCAGCTATATTTAAAGGTAATTATTATTACCTTAACCAAAAGACATTTGTCATGGTATATCAACCTCAGTCAAACAATGTAGATTTAGCAATGCTCTGAAAGTATATAAGTGCTCACAAAGTTCAGCTATAATCTCAACAAGACAACAAGCCTGGACGGATTATCAATTTAGTTCCGTAAAACCGCTGAAATACGCCATGCCTCTGCTATGCAAAGTTGTCACGTTGGTGCTATTGAATAGGTCTTCTCCTGAACAGTTTATGTTATGTAATCTCAGCATTATGTCACGATGGGAGTAAGAGCAACAAGGTGGGTGAGGTAATATCTTTTATTGGACAAACTCCATTGTTGAGAGCCCCACGCTTTTGAGTTACACAGAGCTCTTCTTCAGATCCGACCTGGAGAAACAGACCTGAAGAAGAGTTGGGTGTAAGCTCGGAAGCTTGTCTTTCTCACCAACTGAAGTTGGTCCAATAAAAGATATTACCTCACCCACCTTGTATCTCTAATATTCTTGGACTGACACAGCTACAAAAAACACAGCATATAACTATGGGAGTAAGTCACTTAATGAGTGTTCAAACTATAGCCAATACTTTTCAGTCACAGATAAAAAAATATTAGCCACGTTAGCAGCAAACAGACATGGAATGAATGTATATGCCCTAATTAAAGTGACTGAATAAGGCCAGGTGGATAATGTTTGTTATGAACTAAACGTAGTTACTTCACATGGCATAGGTGCGGGTAACTCCATCATGACTCTGTCATTAGATATTAAAAAGGCCTTTGAGTGCAACAAATGGGCATTCTTATTTGAGACTATGTGGAGTATGAGATCCAAAGTCTGATCATGAATAGGAAAATGACTCTTTGTAATCATCCACATGTATCCAATTGTATAGACAGAGAGATTTAATACATCCTCTACCACTCCCAATGTTGATCCTACTCTGAAAGACTCACTGGACTGAAATTTATAGTTAAAACACATCCTTTTGTGTCTTCTGGATAGCAGATATGGACAACAAAAATTAAAAAGCACATATAGTTCTCACATTCTCTCTATTAGATTGTCATGAATGGCACCGAATTGCAATCAATGTGCTTAAACTCTGTTTAGTTATTTTAAAACAAATCTCTTCTGTTAAAGGGCCCAGTTATTTATAGAAAAGCAATTCTGAAATATTGAACTTTTCCATTAGCTTAAGAAAAATCAGCTCTCCATTTTCCAGAACACAAAACATTTAGTGTGCAATCCAATAAATAAATACGTTTAATTTTAATTAGTATTGCTTGCTTTATTGAGGTGGTAGCTCTAACATCCAGCATTCAGAAGGGATACTCAAAAAACAAACACGGAATAGCACATGACAGGCAAATGGATCTGATCATCTGTCCTGGAGTCTTTAAATATGTCATCACCGATGCTTGTTTAAATAAAATATAATACCTATAGTTTGTTTTCTACAAGGCAGAGGTAGACGTGTCTATGTCAAGAATAGATTAAAGTTACTTATTTCAAAACTACACTGTAAACTGTATATATACAAAATACTACAGATTATGTAGAACAGCAGAGCACAAGTTTGCTTATGTGCATACAAGCTAATTAGGCTTTGGTCCAAGCCATTTTGTAAGCTTTGGTTTGAGTCATGCCATATCTCCTGATTTACACTTTAAAAAACAGTTACATCAGTGTTGTCGCATGACCGTTCAGGTACATTTACTTTATTGTACAGTGCCTCACAGGAAAAAGCAGATGTACCACAATTCATTGAAAGAGGAAAAACAGGCAAGGCCAAAGAGTGGTGATGGAAACTGGGGCACAGTTACCGTAAAAGGGGGTCAGGATGCCTTAAGGCTGTATTTTCATAGAGCAAAGTATCAAATTAATCTAGAGTGTGCTAGTCTAAAATTCTAGTATGGTTTTATTTTCTTAAGTTACTGATATGAGCTTACCATTTAACTCCAGCCAAGCAAAGGGTCTCCCACCCACACGCAGCCTGCAGCCACTTTTGGTCTGGAAATGTAATCAGAATGGTTTGTACAGAAAAAGACACATTCTTTGGCCAACAGAGCCCGTTATAAAATCTAAAGCGTGGTGGTTTTTATTAATAGTTCAAAGCAAAATAAGCTTGTTGCACCTGCTAACATTATTTAATGCTTTTTCAGTCAGATCTATTTGCAGGAAACCAAAGTCCCAGAGCCAACCTGGCAGCAGAATGTGTTATAAAACTTCAAACTCACAGTGTGTCTTTAAACAGAAGATTAAATATAAGAGGAAATCCATTTTTTTCAGAGGTCAAAACTTGCCTTTGGCCAGTACTTGGCACAGAAGAGCAACGTCTATATACGTAGGTCCAGTGACTTTTCCTCTTCTATCTTGTATTGTCTCCATGCACAATCTCAGACTCTGATCTCCCTGGGTACCAAAAAAAAAAAAAAGAAAAAAAAAAGCAGCTAGCTTCCATTTTCTGAAGAAAGCCAAAAGATGGCAAAATAGAATCAGAAAAATATCTTTTTTAAATGTTTGTCTAAAATTCATATACAGAAAATGTTTGCTTTAAACACCTTTCCAAAAATGACTTAAAGTATGCTTAGGCATCAGCCAGCTGACTTGATTAGCTCCACTGTTTCTCTGACATAAATAAAACTTGTGTGCAACATCCATTCTTACTCTTAAGCAATCACCTCAAACCCCATCCCTGTTTGGCCTGTAGCCCCGTCTTTGATTGGGCACTAGGTTCAGCCCTGAAGAAGGGTCATGTCACTATCTCGACTGCTGCAGGAGAAGCCCAGGAGGTATTGTGACATGGAGATACCTCCTCTGAAGCACAATTACTCTAGAAAGCCTGTCTCCCATTGGAAAGTTGGAGGCAGGATATGTTTTTACAGAGCACAGTTCATCTCCTCACAACCTCCTTTGGGCCTAGTCAGCTCCACTGGCTGATGCACACAGAGAGGGAAATGGAGCCATGCCTCTACCGCATTCTACTCCCTCCCTGAAAACTTACTCAATAAGGGTGGAGGTGAAAATACTGGACAAGCAAGACCCTGCTCTTCCCCACAGTCCCAACATTCAAAATCTATGTGGTTCTGCTTCACAAGTGGGCAGGATGCAGGGACCTCCTTCTCAGCTGGGATGCAAGGTATTATGGCAGATGATCAATAAATCCATAACTATGCAGCTCCACCAGCTAATTCCCACAAGATTGCACAGCTGCTGAAGAAGAGCTTTGTGGCCTGAAGAGATTCCAGCCCACACACAATTTCTTTGTGTACATCCACTTTATTCATTTCATGCACAGAAACCAGAATTTGGTCCTATGGAAAGATTTCAGCCGCACGACTCAAGTTCTGATGGGTTATACTGTTGTAACTCATTGTATAGTGGATAGTGACACTACTTAACTAACATGAAATATTTCAGCTCTTCCCATCTTCCACATTCAGGGCAAGTCTATACTATAAAATTAAGTCAATCTAAGTCATGTTGATGTACAGCCACCACAGTAATTAATTTGCTTTCGCATGTCCACACTACACGCCTTGTGTTGGCTCAAATGAAAGAAACAAGCAACAAAAACAGAACATTATTTTTAAAATATCAAGGCCACCACAAAGAAAAACATCTGTCGTGCAATTCTTTAGAAAGTTTCTTCTTTTATGATTTCTTTCTAGGAAATGCATAACCCAAACAATGTTTTATTATGTGGGAATAATTGGTTTCACATTACAGTGAAGTGAGAAAATGGTCTAGAACTGTTTGGTTCAGTAAAAAAGTGATCTTTCCAATGTGGGAAATACACTGCTTAAAAAAAACGTCAAACCCAGTTAAGTCAACATGTAATGACTTGTTTTTGGAAAATGGTTAACGTATAAGGATATCGCCATCACTGTAACTCAGGTTGCTTCTATCTTCCCTCCTGTACCTTAAACACGCACATTATATCAAGTGTAAATGTTTAGGACCACATTCTACCACCCTTACTCAAGCTGGGTAGTATCTTAATCTTCAAGTAGTCCCATTGAAATGAAATATTGTTATCCTTTTTTGACCCAAGCAGTAAGCCAGTTTTCAGGGTCTAGTGGGTTGTTTTCATTAACACAAGAAATACAGGATAGTCAGGTATTTTTGATGCACAGAAATGTACAAAGTCCTGCAAACAGCAGGAATCAGACAATAGGAGATAGCTTCTTTGCTCACAGTGCCAATCCTCTTTCAAATCAATACTTTACTCCAAAGTTCTCTCTCTCTCAGCTTTTTTTCTTCAGAGTCATGCCACCAGGGCTTCTCTGGCTGTTTCTGGGGCTTCTTTGCTCCTCTGTTTGTTTCTGCTGCTACTCTCCCACACATAGCACCACCAATCAACACCCCAGCCCCTGCATTTGCTATGTCAGTCTCATGAGGGCCACATCATTCAGCTTCTCCTCATGCCATGTCATATGCCTGTAGTTTGGTCCTTCCTACAGTTGCAGATATCTGATTAAATGTTTCTTATATTTATCCTAAATGAAGGGCAGCAGTTATGTACACCACCTTCAATGAGGTTTCCCCCAGCATAACATTATTTATATTAGAGTAGTGCCTAGAGGCCCCACTTAAGATCTAGGCCCCAGTGTGCTGGGCATTGTATAAAGACATAGTAAGAGACAGTCCCTGCCCTGAAAAACTTATAGTCAAATTACACAAGACAGTGTGGGAAGGGATAGCAGAGACTTGGAAAGATGAGGAGACTTGCCCAAGGTCATACAACAGTTCAGTGGCAGAGCCAGGAAAAGAACTAGATCTCCTGATTCTTAGGCTATGTCTACACTGGCACTCATACTCAAGTACTGGACCATGTACTTGCTCCCACACGTTCCCTGTACTAACACTAAGTGTCCATGTTATGCTGTGCTGGACATGTGTTCCTGCATCCACGCTGCCGCTGTTGTTACATGACATTAGCACTATCATTTCAGAGGTGGTATCCCTGGGTTCTGTTTGTCCCAGAGAGACTCTATATACCACTTTGCTGTGTTTTGCTTCCTTCACACATTTGTTGATGGCATTTCCTGATCATGTCTCCCACCTAGCTGTTATTCCCTGCAAAAGTAGGTGGAAGACCGGTAACAATGGGATGATGATCTGGTTCTGGATCTGCTTCTGCTCCTTATTGTGGGACAAATGGTCATGTAGTGGAGTAAGTGAGATGTTGGATGGAATTTGGGCACAATTTTCTGATACATTGAAGGTGGCTGACCTTGAGACTCAAAGACAATTCATTCAGCTCCCATGATACAGATATGGTGAATGCAAGTATTGCCATGGTATGTCCTTATGTGGACCACTGCTTCCGGCGCAGGATACCCAGCACAGCATGGTGAGATCACATCATTTTGGAAACCTGGGATGACCGGCAGTGTCTTCAGAACTTCTGAATGAGGAAACAGGCCTTCATGGAACTGTGTGAGGAGTCTGCAACAAACCTCCAGTGTCAGAGCACTCGATTCAGGGAAGTCATAAGTGGTGCATAAGTGGGTTGTTTGTCAGAGCTCCTTCTCTGCCTCCATGGGTTCCGCGCTTCCTCTTAGTGGCGTGTTGGGGGGGATTCCTCTCTCCCTGAGAATTTCCCCAAAGCCCTGGGTTTACTGTCCCCACCTTGTCGGAGCGAGGGTTCCTCCCAGCCTCCCTGACAGGGGAGGGGGAGGGGGAGGGGAGCCTCTTAGTCTCTGGTAACTCCTCCGGGCATAGTGGTGGCAGGCCAGACACCCAGTTCAGTCTCTCCCTTCTGGCAGGGTCTCTTCTCCCAAATCTCTGGGGCCAGGAAGGGCTGTATGGCCTGTTGGGCAGGGCTTCCCCTGCTCTTCACCTCTAGCATCTGGGTGATCCCTCCTGGCATTTGTCAATGTCTGCCCTGTCCAGCTCTCCAGTAGCATGGCTGCTCCCCACAGCTCCTATTGCGTGCACCTATCTGAGTGGAGGAGAGGCTTTCAACAGGTTCTGGCAGGTCCTTGATTAGCCACAGGTGTCCTAATTAACCGGGAGTAACTCCTTTTCAATTCCCAGGGGAAAAGGGACCAGCTTATCCTGCGGCTAATATACCTGCCTTCTGTCACTCTCCTACAGGCATCTGGCCTGACCCAATCACAGTTGCTAGTGCCCTGTGGAAGCTGGCAATACCAGACAGCTAAACATCCATTGCAAACACCTTTGGAGTCGAAAAGGTCACTGTCAGGGTCAGGGTTGTGCAGGTCTGCAAGGCAATAAACACTGTAATTTACCCACAGGTGGTTGCCATAAGAAAAGTTGCAGAAATAATAGCTGGATTTGATGGGGTTTCTGAACTGTGCCGGGGTCATCAATGGTATTTATGTCCCAATACTTTGCCCACCACAAAGGGCAGGTGAGTATGTGAACAGAAAAGGTTCCTATTCACTCATTCTGAGAGGCTCAGCCACTGAGGTAGATTCATGAATACAAATGTGTGGCCAGCCATGTGCATCTAGACATTTGTGTAGGTTATATAGCTAAGAAATAAGTATTAAGGCTGTAAAGCACAAGTGAAAGAAACCAGCATGCCTTGAGACCTGTAAAAAAGTTACCTTAGCCAAAATAGCTGAGGCCTAAGGTTTAGGTTGACAGGAGTAGCTAACCTTTAAGTAAACTTAAATTACAAGATAAAGTGCTGTAGTAAAACAATGTGCTGAAACCTGAAGGAGGTGAAGTAAGAAACCGCAAAGCTCAAAATGGTGATATTTTGAGAGGTTCCTAAAAATTATTTGTTGAAATGCAGATGTTCAACTGCAGAAATATTATAGCAACCAACTGACATGAATACTAATGAGAGTGATGCCAATGGTTATTTAGCCTATGGCAATTGAGGACCCAACATTAGTAAGGTGTGGAAGTATAGATAAGGAAAATAAGGCTGAACTCAGTATGAATATGCATGAGGCAGAGTAGGTGTTAGCAAGGCACACTATAAAGGTGGTTGCCTGACATAAGTACAGTGGGATGCACTGGAACATGCTACCCTGAAGACTACCTGTTGAACATCTCACCTACTTTGGGTTTCTCCATGAGAGATGAGTAAATAATTCAAGTACTGGACACATTGTATTATGTATCCCTCCTTTGTTATATTGCAGGGTTGGCCGGTTGGTTTGCTTTATACATAAGATTATTATTGAAACTAAAAGTAATCAGCATGAGTTGTTTCTCATGAAAGCTCTCATTGATACTGGGGCTGCTCTGGAGGCTGAACCTTCTCAGACCACTGCATGCTGATTAGTGACTCAAAAGTTAATACTTACCTGCAGAACAGGCTACAAATGTGGGAAACACTGGAAAGGTTAATGACGCCAGGGTGTTGAGGCGATCAGGACTGCACTTGGATAGGGAAGGACTTTATTCCCCAGAAACAATACTGTTTTGTATGGTGTGCCTGTTCCAACTGTTATTTTGGGGGACCCTGCATACCTGCCATTGCCTTGGCTGATGAAACAGTACCCCGGCATCACTTAACCCAAGAAAAAGGACTTCGGTTACAAATTGAGTAAGTGCAGAATGGCCATGGTGTGTGTATGGGCAAGCTGAAATCTTGTTGGCACCATTCTCTGTTTGTGAGGGGATGGTAAGATAAAGGGGTAGGAGAAGAACTGAACCTGTGTTGTCTTCCAAGGGACAAAAAAGATAGCTGTTACTAACTTTAGACAAACAACTAAAAGTTTTCTACAACTGTCCCATCCACAACTGGGACCTTTCTAACCCTTTACTTTCCTTCTTCATCTGCACTGACTTGGGACCGTCACTACAGCCTGACTGTTGGCTGAGAAATGCACAGGCATGGAGGCCCAGTGATTTTGCCTTAAAAATCTCCTCTTAAGAAATAGGTTTAGAAACTATTTTCTAGAGCACGAGTGCATATTGGTGGAGAGGGTACAAGTCCATTGTAACTTACCAGCCTCAAATTCTGGTTCCTGCCATGGCTCAGGATCATCCTCAGGTTCATCTGGGGGTTTCCTCAACCAGCTTCTCCAGGTACAGGTACAGAATCACACACTCTTCATACTCCTGGTCTTTTGTGGCATCCCTCCATGGTCCCTGCTGCCTTCTTGCTCTGGCCCACATCAGTATCCCATCAGACAATGAAGCTGACAGGGTTGAGCTGGGGATTGTGAACCACTTCAGGGTCTGTACTGGGAGCCCTTGACACCACCTGATTAAGCTCCGCGTAAAAGGGCCATGTATGACAAGCCCACCCAGAGCAACTGTTTGAGTCTTTGGCTTTCCTGTACAGGAACCTCTGGTGCTTTATGCACTGCCAGAATTGTCTGCTGAATTCCCACCTGCTCCAGCCTCCATGAAATTTCCTGGAAAAGGTGAAAGATCCTCCTGTTCTGGGAGAAGTTGTGGAGGATAACACCCACACTGATTAGCACCCGGGTGTGGTTGGCAGACCAAACAGCTGCTCTCGGAACAGAACCCATGCTCACTTGTTCTGATGTGATCAGCGCAGCATGCTACTGCTGATGAAAACGGGAGGACCTGTATAGATTAGTGTCAGGAAGAAAAGAGCTCGATGCATTGTGGGGATGAGGGTGGAAGCCTATTGAAACTCAAGACCTGATAAATGTTCCTTACCACTGCCACATTGCAAACTTGTACAGGGCCATGCCAGAGCCCAAGGTGGGTACTTACCCATACTCCGATGGCGTGCCAGCTTATTCACCCTCACCTCGCCTTCAGACCTGTGTTTCTGGGGTTTAGATGTGGAGAACAGGGGGGGTTATGGCACATGTACACATGAATGTACACAGGACCAGTCACCAGTCACCAGGACCAGTATACATATCTGTAGATGTACCTTCAGTCCTTTGCTATTTCCACTGCACTATGCTGCTTGGTAATGGAAAATAGGCTCTTGGGAGATTAAAATACAAAATATTGAACAAGTGTATCTTAAATACTTTTATTTTTTCACTGGTCCGGCAATCTATTGTCTACTCATTTATACCCATTTTGAAAAAACTCACTTCTAAGATACCCAGACGTTAATTAATAGTAACTGTCATGAGCTTTGATCTTTAATGATGTTGTTTTATATATTAAAAATACAAGTTCCGGAGACCCAAAAATACTTTCCTAGAATGAGTAACCACAAGATCTTATTGCTGGTCCTCCTTGCCACAAACTCCCCCATCATTTTGAAAGTTGGATAATAAATTTAACTGGGGAAGAGAAAATTTCTCTCTCTGTCTTCTGTGCAGCAACTCTCACACTCTTCCTTCTCCTGTTAATACATCAAGACCTTTATATCTGAACATTTGTAAGGGGAGGAATCCTTTCTGAATTGGTTGCACTATGCATCCAGAAATTACAAGTGATGCGTGGACTAAGGAATTTTTAAAAAATATGGTGTATATATTCATAAGAAAACCAATTTTATTTCCGCAAGTTAATCATGCAAGTAGTCAGATTTATAAAACAGAATAGGCCTAATGTTTTGATGTATTTAAGTTTTGGGTTCTTGGGGTCTTTTTCTTAAATTATCCTGGAAATACAAACTTTACAAACACATCTTAATAAAAATTTAAAGAAAATCAATTGCTGGAACTTTTAGGGTCTGGTAAGATGGACTCTTTAGTCCTCCAATATATCTTTTCAGTGTTCAGCCTTTAAATGGCAAAAACCAAGATCTCTTCCTTTGCAAATCGTTGAAACTGCACTTTGTACCATGCAGGAAGAATTGCGGACAGGCACTGAGATCCGCTTATATGGCTCTCAGTGAATGAAACAGGGCCCTAGTACGTGTTTGTCCAGAGACAACATGAACAACAAAAATAAATACCTGCATGCTTCAGAAAGGCAGAATGTCAAGATACACATGACACAATCTTCATACAGCTCAAATAAGACCTGTAAATATAAGACCTTTAGGCACAGCATGACCACATCATGCACAGGGCATCACAAGCTTCACACAAATATATTGTATGATGTGTCGGTGTAGAAAGGAAGAACTTATATAAAGTAAATAAGGCCTATACATTCATTGCAAAGAAAAGATAAAGTTTTTTTTTTCTTGCCTTTTTTGTTTGTTTGTTTTCTTTTCTCTTTCTATGCAGCATGATGCATGGGCCACTTCTCACAGTGGGAGATATGGTCCAATGATCTTATTCATTATGACAAATCTGTATTCAAAAACTGTCCAATAATAAACAAATGCCAGATATTGTAGTTTGATTTTTATTTCAGAAAGCTCAGATTTATGATAATTAGAACTTATTCAAATAATACTATGCTTCTATAGGATTAAGAATTTTAATATCTGCTTTATAAAAATGTTTCTATTTTGGATCATTCAAATCAAGTCCTATAATTACTGCACATTCTGGCCTTTGCTTTCAAACCATGACCCTTTTGTTTTTTGTTTTTTTTTAAGGCTAACAAAGGTGTTTGGTGTCTGACTTTCTTGTGACTCCATTTTTATTGCCCCCTTTTTTACTTCTCACTTCATCACTGTAGTTTTCTTCCCTAAGCTGAATACCTACCATACTTCTTGTCTTTCCTAAAACCATACAGAAGAGAAGAAAACCATGTCTCTATATTCTCAGAATACACTGTGGGTTTTCCCTATAAACATCTACTGTCAGGAATGTGCAATATATATAACTTGCACGTGGAACAGTAAAGATGGTTAAAGCTTTGCTGGAGAGGCATGAAAAGCTCCATAAATGTAATTCAATGCTTAAATGATTGTTCTTGTAATTTGCTCCTAACTGGGGAGTGGGGGGGACAAATAATGGCTGCCCTAATGAGGGAATTTCATACTAGACTCATAGATTTATATTTTTAAGGCCAAACAGGACCATTAGATCATCTACTCTGACCTTCTGTATGTTACAGTCCATAGAATTGCACCTATTTACCCCTATACTGAGCCTAATAACATGTGTTTGACAAAATCATATCTTCCAGAAAGGCACCCAGTTGATTAGAAGACACCAAGGGAGGGATAATCCACCACTTGCCTTGGTAGTTTGTTCCTTATTTCTCAAAATGTGTGCCTTATTTCTAATTTGAATTTGCATAGTTTTAATTTCAAGCCACTGGTTCTTTCTCCACTAGTTAAAGAGTCATTTAATAACCAGTACATTCTCCCCAAGAAGATATCTATATACCATAATCAAGTCACCTCTCAGTCCTATTTTATATAAGCTAAACAAGATTGAACTCTTTAAATCTCTCATTATAAGGCATTTTCCTCTAGCCCTTGAATCATTTTTGCAGTTCTTTTCTGCACCCTCTCCACTTTTTCATCAATTTTTTTAAAATTGCGGACACCAGAACTGGATGCTGTATTCTGGTCTCACCAAATGTCATATATAGAAGTAAATCACCTCCCTACTCCTACTTTCATGTTTAAACCAAGAATTACATTAGCCACAGCATCGTACTGGGAGCTCATGCTGAGATCCTTGTCCCCTATGGCACCTAAATCCTTTTCAGAATCACTGCTGTCCAGAATACAATCTCCCATTCTCCCAGGCACTGCTGGAAGACAAGACACCACCAGGATTGTGGGTTAACTAGGCCACAACACATCTGAGATTTATCCACCAATAATTTGTAACGTGCAGGTTGTGCTTCCTTCTTTAATTGTTTCCATGTGGTAGAGGACTGTCATCAGCCCCTTATACTGGTCCCAGTACCATTCCTGGGACTCCATCACTTTTTCCTCATATGATGGTAAAGTGGGGAGGGAAAAGGGGTTGTTTCCTCTCTGTACCAGACATTAGGAACCCCAGACCCATTTCCCACCTTCTTTGGGAGATGCCTTCTCCTAATTCATTTACAGTTACAGTTTATCAGGGAGCCAGTACCCTCAAAGTAGAAGTGAATTAAACTAAACTAAATTGAGGCCACTTGAACTCTAAATAACAGCATCCACAAAGGGATTTAATGAGGTTTAACCAATCCATTTCAAATTCACGTTTAGTTAATTCAGATGAATTTTTCTGGATGTCCCTGTGAAGACAAGCCTTTATCATGAATCCCACAGCAAGTCCCAGAAACGTAGGCCTACTCAAATCTCAAAGGGGAGGAGGGTACAACTTTTCTTCTGAGCTTTGAAATAGCACAAAGGAAGTGGTTACAAAGCCCTCTCCTTGTGTGTGCAGGAGCGAAAAGGCTTATGCTTCGTTCTTCTGTGCAACCAGTAAGCCAGAGAGTCCTTCCCACCTCAAGACCCATGAAGAATGGAAGAGTGTTTGTATGTGAAATCCTTAAGGGGGCCAAGGGCTTTATTTATTCTACTGACCCAGCCAAATCCCCCACATCATTTTTTTGGGGGGGAGGGGGCATTCTGTAGGTACGACCTGCATTCTTTGTTCCTAGACATATTACCTCACAGTTGGTTGCATTAAAATATTTTTCATTTTAATTGTCCCAACTTACCAAGTGATCCATATCATTCTGTATGGCTGCTCTGGCCTGTCCTCAACATCATTTTAAAAAGGGAAGACAGGGATCCGGGGAACTATAGTCCACTCAGCCTCACCTCAGTCCCTGGAAAAATCATGGAGGAGGTCCTCAAGGAATCAATTCTGAAGCACTTAGAGAAGAGAAAAGTGATCAGAAACAGTCAGCATGGATTCACCAAGGGCAAGTCATACCTGATTAACCTAATTGCCTTCTATGATGAGATAACTGGCTCTTTGCATGAGGGGAAAGCAGTGGATGTGTTATTCCTTGGCTTTAGCAAAGCTTTTGATATGGTCTCCC
This sequence comes from Lepidochelys olivacea, assembly GCF_965140295.1. Lineage (NCBI taxonomy): Eukaryota > Metazoa > Chordata > Testudines > Cheloniidae > Lepidochelys > Lepidochelys olivacea. The sequence continues at coordinate 170,658,341 of NC_140412.1, read as the reverse complement.
ACAGTATTTTTGCCTCAAGTTAAAGAATTACAGGCTAGATGAATGGACTATAAGGTGGATAGAAAGCTGGCTAGATTGTCGGGCTTAATGGGTAGTGATCAATGGCTCCATGTCTAGTTGGCAGCTGGTATCAAGTGGAGTGCTCCAACGGTCAGTCCTGGGGGCAGTTTTGTTCCATATCTTCATTAACGAACTGGGGGATGGCGTGGATCACCAAGTTTGCAGATGACACTAAACTGGGAGGAGTGGTAGATACGCTGGAGGGTAGGGATAGGATACAGAGGGACCTAGACAAATTAGAGGATTGGGCCAAAAAAATCTGATGAGGTTCAACAAGGACAAGTGCGGAGTCCTGCACTTAGGACGGAAGAATCCCATGCACCGCTACAGACTAGGGACCGAATGGCTCGGCAGCAGTTCTGCAGAAAAGGACCTAGGGGTTACAGTGGATGAGAAGCTGGATATGAGTCAACAGTGTCCCCTTGTTGCCAAGAAGGCTAATGGCATTTTGTACTGTATACGTAGGAGCATTGTAAGCAGATCAAGGGATGTGATCATTCCCCTCTATTTGGCATTGGTAAGGCCTCATCTGGAGTACTGTGTCCAGTTTTGGGCCCCACACTACAAGAAGGATGTGGAAAAATTGGAAAGAGTCCAGCGGAGGGCAACAAAAATGATTCGTTTCAGAGTAGCAGCCGTGTTAGTCTGCATCCACAAAAAGAAAAGGAGTACTTGTGGCACCTTAGAGACTAACAAATTCATTTGAGCATAAGCTTTTGTGAGCTACAGCTCACTTCATTGGATAGATCCGATGAAGTGAGCTGTCGCTTAAAAAATGATTGGGGGCTGGACCACATGATTTATGAGGAGAGGCTGAGGGAACTGGGATTATTTAGTCTGCAGAAGAGAAGAATGAGGAGGGATTTGATAGCTGCTTTCAACTACCTGAAAGGAGGTTCCAAAGATGATGGAGCTAGACTGTTCTCAGGGGTAGCAGATGACAGAGCGAGGAGTAATGGTCTCAAGTTACAGTGGGGGAGGTTTAGGTTGGATATTAGGAAAAACTTTTTCACTAGCAGGGTGGTGAAGCACTGGCATGGGTTACCTAGGGCGGTGGTAGAAACTCCTTCCTTTGAGGTTTTAAAGGTCAGGCTTGACAAAGCCCTTGCTGGGATGATTTAGTTGGCGTTGGTCCTGCTTTGAGCAGGGGGTTGGACTAGATGACCTCCTGCGGTCCCTTTCAACACTGATATCTATGATTCTATAATTATTACTCCACCGATCTTTGTGTCATATACAATTTTTATCAGCAAAGACTTTATATCTACTTCCTGATCAGTAATAAAAACATTAAACAATATTGGGCCTCATACCAATGCCTGCAGAACCCCACTAGAAACATCCCCTTCATTGGCAATTCCTCATTGATAACTCTTTTTTCACATCAGTTACCCAGTTCTCAATCCATTAGACATGTTCTTTATTGATACTGTAGAGTGCTAATTTCTAAATCAGAATGTCATGCGGCACTAACTCAAATGCCTTATAAAAGTCTAAATATATTACATCTATGCAGCTACCTTTATCAAGCAAACTTGTAACCTCGCCATAATACTAAATCAGGTTTGACAAGACATCCAAGTACTAACTGGGATTAATTATATTCCCGTATTTTAATTCTTTATTAATTGAATCTCACATCACCTTTACTATTATTTTCTCCAAGATTGATGTCTGGCTACTGTGGTTGAAGTACTAACTATATCAGAGTAAATGTGTAACTCCACCTTCCTTTTCCCATTCCCCCCCACCCCCCTTTCTACTTGGTATTTCAGCTATTGGAACCAAATTCATGCCTACTCCGCCAGTAACTGAACTGCCTTCCATAGAGTTGCAGCAGCATTCGATATGACCCTGTGGAGAATGAGGGAGTTTTCTGTATTTCTTTATCACATGCAGCTCTGTTTATATGCTTGATATTATCCTGCTTGACTGCAAAGAAATCAGATAAGGCTGTTGGGGGAAACAAATGGGAAACAAAGTAATGACAAAGATAAAATGCCACCCAAGAGAATACCAAGGGTCTTTGAGGAAATAAATCTAAAAATAAACAAAGAGGAAGCTATTAATTTGGGAATGCCCACCTGCCTGGCTCCAACTAGATTAGCACAGTGGCAGGGCAGAGTGCAGTTTACACAAAACTTACATAAACTTTATTCTTTCCTTGCAAGACCCAGGCATATAAACTTTTTGTTGTTTTATCCCTTTTCTCTGCTAGCTGTATTCTCTTCGGCTAATAAACAGCACTTTGCTTTGAAGATGCTGTTTTGGAGTCACTTTAGTCAGCTGCTGATCACATGCCCCTGTAGGAAAAGGGCAAACACAGTTGAGCCTGTCTTGTTAATACAGTTATGAAATATGGGGGCTACCACCCAGAGAGTCACATGTGTTGAACCACAAGATGCCACACTTGAGAGAGGTTCAGGAACCCTGGTCAGTCACCTGAGGGCTGCACTCAACAGGGACTAAAAGCAACCTAAAGCGTAGCTCATCCTGTAATGATGACAAACCCATGGAAAATCTCCTTTGCCCACCATCCAGTTTCTCTTCCTTTATCTGAGCCTGCATCAAAGTCAAAGGGTCTGAATCTTCCTGAAGTCCAGAGTTACTCACACCAGTGTCAAACTAATCAGAGAGTGGAGTTAGGCCTTTAATGTTCAAATGTAGCCACATAATAATTTCTCTGTCAACTGACTCTGATTGACACAACTGTGAAAACATTAAATGATCAAAGTGAGAAGCTGTTGTAGCTCTGAGGAAGAAAGGGTCTCATATTAAAAACAAAAACAACAAACAAACAAAAAACAAGACAGAGCCCAGATAACCAAAGAGCTATATTTCTTTTTGCATAAGTCCCCTCTTTTCAAAGCTGTGTTAGCATAGAAATCTATAGGCTGGTCAGATTGAAGTCAATTGGGAACACTCATAGACTAACATGCTATTCAAAATGGGAAAATCTGGCTCAAATAAAAATTTTCTGAGGTATGGAGCTGCAGAGAATTGTACCGTGTAAAAAGTTTCCACCTAGAAATGATCTTGTAGCTTCTTTTTAAACTTAACCCTTTCAGATGAACTAGGGCCCTAAACGCTAGTATAATTAGTGCCCTACCAATTTCATGACCATGAAAAATGCCTTATGGGCCATGAAATAAGCCCTCCCCATGAAATATGATGTCTCCTTCTTCCTAGGAGCGCCCCAGAAAATGGGGCTCCTAGCTCTGGCTGGGCTGGGGAGGGACAGGATTTGTCCATTCCTTGCACAGCCACTCTGAGGAGAAGAGGCCAGACCCACCTCCAGGAGCCTCCCCATGCTGCAGGATGTGCTGGGACTTGGTAGCAGCCCCAGAGATTGCTGCAGCTGGAGGAGACTTGTGGAGTTGGGTCAGATCTTCTCTGTGCTGCTGGGAGTGCCCCAGCAAAGGGGGCTCCTAACGCTGGCTGGGCTGGGGAGGGATAGGACTTGTCCATCCCCTGCATAGCCGCTCTTTGTTGGGGGCAGAGATCAGACACACCTCTACCTCCAAGAACCTCCTGCAGCTGCAAGAAGCTGCAGTTGCTGCCTTTAGAGTCCAACTCTGAAAGCAGCACAGGAGTTAGGGTGGCAATCCCAAGCCCCCTCTCCCCCGCAATAGGTTTGCGACCCCCTCACAATCCCCTTTTGGGTCGGGACCCCCACAGTTACAACACCATGACATTTCAGATTTAAACATCTGAAAACAAGAAATTTACCAATTTTCAAATCCAACGGCCATGAAATTGACCATAATGGACCGTGAATTTGGTAGGGCCCTAAGTATAAAACACACAGTTTTCAGTGCTCATTGTGTAAGACTGAGATTTCAAAATGAATCTCTATGAAGTGAGACTCCAGGGAAACAGAAATGTTGTATAACATATATAAATATTTATTCCCACACATAATGTGTGTGCTCTCAATGCTGATCTAACATGGTCCTTCAAAATGTATTCATATTATAGGCCAAATTATATTTTCTGCTTCATGAGTGCGCTCAAGAGGGCAAAGAGAACCTTTCCCCACCAAGCAATGCCTGTGAAGGAGGAAGGAATAATCTGCTAGCAGATGTGGGCAGGGCCAAAACTAGGCAGGGTGTGAAGGAAAGGACAACGAGCTAGAATGCGCGGTGAAAAAGCTCAGGAAGCCCTTGTTAGCATTGATAGATGGGGATGATGTGGTCAGAGCAAGAGGCGAGGAAGATGACTTTGACAGTATCCTAAAACGTGCTGATTTTTTAAATTATGTTTAGTGGTGGAAAGGTCTTCAGATTAAATAATCCACAGAAAATAAGGGGACATTTATAGCTTTAAACATAATCTATTATTTTTGAAAGAAAATGAAGATTTATGTTCTGGGGTCTTAAAATATGCAATTGAATGAAGCAGCACAGTAATAAAATGCACTGAAAGCTTGTAACCCATAAATCAGCAGAAATAATGCTTTGAGCTGCCATTGTTTTTCATATCTGTCTAACAAGGACCAACTCTTCCACTTACTAACATATATATAAACAGCTTGTGGCAGCACAATTACCTTTTAACAGGCTTATTTTTTAATAGTGATGAACCACACTGGAAATAATGAGCATCCACTTTTACCTGTAGGAAGAAAATAAGCATCTATTTCTCCACAGTCCCCAGTTACCTCAAAAATGTAGGTCATATATAAGTTATCATCACCAAAACGCTCCGGCACCAACAAAACGACTGTAGTAAAGAGGGATCCAGTGGACCCAGATTCCAGCACATACTGTGGATTCTGATTTTTATTTAAACTGGTTTTACAGCTGTAACCGAAGTCCCAGGGGAGCCAACTGAGGTCACTCAATTAGGGTAACCTGCAAATGGTGGGGCAGACAATCCCCCAAACTGGTGGATATTCCAATACTTAGATTTACCAAGTCAGCACAAAACAGCTTCTACAATACCTTGCTGGCCACCCAGAAGCCATCAACATAGTTCCCTTAAAGTAACCCAGCCTCAGGCCTCCCCCAGATACCCAAGTCAAATATGATGAGGATTACTGAAAATCTTATTCATCGTATAAGAAAGTTCTACCAATCCCAGAGGATCAGACACATTACCTCCCAGGTTAATGAATATTCCAGATCTTACCCAAATACACGCTTACAGCCAATTCTTATTAACTAAACTAAGATTTATTAAAAAAGAAAAGGGAGAGAGAATTGGTTAAAAGATCAGTATACATACAAACATACAATCTTGAGATTCAGATTCATAGCAGAGATGGTGAGCTTTGTGGATGCAAAGCGTTCTATCAGAAAAGTCCATAGGTTATAGTCCAATGTTTGTATTGAGGGTGGTCCAGTCAGAACTGGGATCTCATTCCTGATGGCTTAGGCTTTCCCTGCATGAAGTCTCAAGCAGATCCGAGATGACAGGCTCAGTACCCAAGCCATTTTTATACAGTTTCAGGCCTTCTTTGACAGCAAGGAGTCCCTCGGTGAACAATAGGCACTCATGGGGATTTTGAAGTGGACCCATTTCCAAAGCATCTCCGGTAAATATCCACACAGATTAATATAAGGCAATTGCCTGTTTTTCCATCATTCGCAGATGATTTGCTATACACTTCAAAGAGAGATGAATACAGCCACATCCTATGTTCACAGTTCATTTAAATGTTAAGATGTTCTTTTGATCTCTGAATTAACAGAATACAGCATAGACAGGGACTGTTTGATTACATTGTTGACCTCTACCAATATATATGTAAACACACAAAAACACCAACATTATCTCCCCCTATATCTTTAAGGGTTGAATTTGAGTCATTTATCCTGTAGGATGCTTAACCCTTTCTGGCCATGTGTCACAACACCCATGAAAACCATTCATTTACCTGGATTTACTCCTCATTTACTATTGTGTAAGAGGAGAATCAAGCCCTGAGACTTCATTAACAGAAGCATTTAACATATATTCTGTAATTCTTACCGCCCTTAGACATAACAAGGATTTGTTTTTTTTTGTCTGGCCTTGCTGTCTTGAAAAGAAAGTATATGTTTCTGTCTAGTAATAGTAATTTGACTGAAAGGACCAATTACACTCTATAATACACTAATTGCACTGTAGTTGCAATTATAGGCTCTGATTCAGGAAAGCTTTCCTATTCAGGAATCACATTCAAGCACCTACGTAAATGCTTTTCTGAATCAAGTAACCAGACTGCAATAGTTAATTAATTAACAGATTTTATTCCATTCAGCCAAACATTAATGAAAATAACGCAACATGAGGAGAGATGTAGGCAACGCTCCTCTGTTCCCTGGTTAGAGCTTCACCCAGAGGTTATTATGCAGATTTTAAAACTGGGACTGAACGCAGAGCACAGTTACTAGGTAACAACAAACAGAGTAAACAAGGATGCATGGTAGATGGTGACCAGTAAACTTAAAGACATGATCAGGGTGTATTATATATGGAATATTATTAGATGTGCAATTCTGTCTAAAAAAACAATGCAATACCATAGAATAATATTTCTCTCCAAACTGTGACTACACCTCTCCCAACCAAGATTGCATATATACACCCATGCTGCAATACTAATTTGTTTCTGACAATACACGGTATGAATAGATGACTAATAGTAGTAGATGACAGAAAATTATAGACCTATAAATTTGGTAATTGTTCTTGATTAGTCTAGGGTAATACTGTTGTACAATGCTTACTAACTCAACAAGCAGAGACTATTCTCAAAAGCATAGGTGAGAACCCCTAGAACCAATCAAGTTAAACAAGATGGTTAAGGCTATATGACTCCATGGCTAGGATCGCACAAAATCCCTGGCCAGATCCCTGGCACAAAGACAATTAAATAAAGCAGACAAAGATCTGGGCTTACCCTTTGCAGCTTGGACCATGAGTGTATATGCCATGCTGAATTACTATGTGCAGATATAGGAGAAAGTTAATTTTAAATCTAGTATCTGAAAGATGTGAAGGACAAGTTATTTGATCACACCCACCTCAACTCCTTCTTTATTGCAGTTACAGTCATCCAGCCAGAGAACAGAAAATATACCACATATAATAATAGAATATCAGGGTTAGAAGGGACCTCAGGAGGTCATCTAGTCCAACCCCTGCTCAAAGCAGGACCAACACCAACTAAATCATCCCAGGCAGGACTTTGTCAAGACTGACCTTTAAAACCTCTAAGGAAGGAGATTCGACAACCTCCTTAGATAACCCATTCCAGTGCTTCGCCACCCTCCTAGTGAAAAAGTTTTTCCTAATATCCAACCTAAACCTCCCCCACTGCAACTTGAGACCATTACTCCTTGTTCTGTCATCTGGTACCACTGAGAATAGTGTAGATCCATCCTCTTTGGAACCCCCTTCAGGTAGTTGAAAGCAGCTATCGAATCCCCCCACATTCTTCTCTTCTGCAGACTAAACAATCCCAGTCCCCTCAGCCTCTCCTCATAAATCGTGTGCTCCAGCCCCCTAATAATTTTTGTTGCCCTCCGCTGGACACTTTTCAATTTTTCCACATCCTTTTTGTAGTGTGGGGCCGAAAACTGGACACAGTACTCCAGATGAGGCCTCACCAATGTTGACTAGAGGGGAATGATCATGTCCCTCGATCTGCTGGCAATGCCTTTACTTATACAGCCCAAAATGCTGTTAGCCTTCTTAAATAAGAAATAAGAAAATACATAAATAAATAAATAACCCTACATAAATAAGAAAGCACTTGAGCAATTATATTTTCAAATATTTTAAATTAAATATTCATTGATTAATTTAAGTAGTGGAAAATGCATAAAAATTCAATGTTCACAAACTATTTGACACTAGTAAAAAAGATGAAATTCACTAAATATCTTGCTCACTGTGAATAGTTCACCCAGCTCTTAATTGAGTCTTATTGATAGGGTTGGTTAATGTTCATTGTTTAAGATCTTCTTGATTATGTTGTGTATTCATTTCTGGTTTTCTTATCTGTTTAATGTAATGAGAACTTAATCAGGCAACTGTCAACTTAAGCTATTTATTTTTAAAGCTAAGGAACATTTCTCAATAAACGTGGAAATATTTCATAATCCTAAAATAATCACTGTCCTTTTCACAATAACTAAATCTAGAGACCTTCATAAAATATAACCAGGAAAATTACCAGACTCCAGAACTAGATTATTTTCGGTTAATGACCTGTTTACCAATAACTAATAATAATTTAATTTGGAAATTTAAAACGTGAATTGGATGGGAGCCAGACTAATTGTAAACACAAGGAATACAATGGATTTCTCAGGATCACTTACAGACTAACAACTCATGGACAAACCTGATCTCCTATATTACTAGTGGGACAAATGGGGATATATCAGCTTGGACACCAGCTTCCCCCTAAACTTAACAAATTGAATTCCTGATCAAATAACAGAAATAACCTTGATGGCTATTTTTGAATGAAGAGTCTTATTGACTTCTTGCATATTTCAGTCAAAATACAAATAGTTTTTTCTCTACTTTCATTTCCCAACTCGTCCGATCCTTTTCTGTACCAATGTCTCTCTCACATCTACTGCTTTCTCCTCTGCCTTTTTACAATTTTCTCTCTTCCTTCTTTGCAAAGCATAATTTCTTTCCTTCTCATTCTCTCTTTCCTCTTTGCCTCATTCTCCCTCATCCAACCCATTCCTCTGACCCAGTCTGCAAAGTCCCTCCCTCTTGCTCCTTTTCTTTTGTTGCCTCATTGCTCTGCATTCCGTCACCTCTACAGTTCACTCAATCTCTCCACATTTTCCATGGGGTCACTGCTTCTCTTGCCTCCAACAGCCCAGAATCACACACCTTCTCCCTCTTTTTTTTCTCACTCCTGTGAGCACACAGACACATGCCTTCTTTCTCCATTGCTTTTCAAGGAGGTTTCCTCCATCACTAGCCTCCCAGACAAGTCTTCTGCGGTCAGCCAGCTAAATACTGCCTCCTCTCTCCTTCCTAAATACCTTGGCAGCTGCTGATACAACTGAAGGCTAAGTAGATGCTGGTACCCTTTTGCTCTGCCTGTTGTCAGTTGCCAGTTTCTTCACTGATCTGTCTTCACTGTTTGTAGCTGGAAGCCACACTGAAGCTTGAAGAACATCTTCCTTATATTGTAAGCCTTATGAGAATGTCCACACTTTGAGCTGGAGGTTTAAATTCCAGCTTGAGGAGACATACCCGCTAGTGCACTAGAAATAGAGTGTAGACACCAGGGCACAAGAGGCAGGAGAGGTCAGCCACTCTGAATGTATACCCATCTGAGACACTAGACACATACACGAGGTGACTAACTCATCCCACCTCCATAACTACACTCTATTTTTAGCACACTATCTCGATCAGAGCTAGAGTGGGTATGTGTTCTCAAGCTGGAAATTACACCTCTAGCTTCAAGTGCAGACATACCCCGTGGTGGTGGCAGCAATAAGGTCCAGGGACAAAAGGTAAAATAGTTTGTACCTTGGGGAAGTTTTAACCTAAGCTGGTAAAAATAAGCTTAGGGGTTTTTTCATGCAGGTCCCCACATCTGTACCCTAGAGTTCAGAGTGGGGAAGGAACCTTGACGCGTGTTCACAACACAGTGCTTACCTAGCACAATGGGTGCCTGGCCTCTAGGCACTACAATAACAACAACGAGGAGGAGGAGGAACTGGATCAACTATAGGCATCTAGCCAGCCTTGAGATAACGCTGAGAAACCCTGGCACCATCAGTGAAGCAAAGGCATCTCTTGCAATCATCACTTAGGATTTTCTCACATGTAAGATTGTATCTAAAAACAGGAGTTAGCAGTCATGGGCTTCATGGACTGCCTCTGGACAAGTGTTGAGGACAGTGAATAATTAATTATTTTTAATGAAGACACTTTCAACTCTAAGGAGACTGGTTTGCATTGTGAAGTTTAATCTTTTTTCAAAATAGGGATTACAGATTTTTTAAAATGAAAGCTGAGATGAACGCTGGGACCTGAAAATTTCTGCAACAGCAATGTCTGCATTTTTATGGGTCTGTCTTTTCTCTGCTGCATCCCAGTGTTCATGGTGCATCTTCACACTCCATCTAATTGACATCAAAATGACCTTTTATTAAAAGACTGCCAAAACACAAGCAAGGTCCAACAGCCCTGAAAAGGGGTTACAGGATATGAAGTAAATTCAGCCAACCTTGAAGAACAGTTTATTCTGGATTGTGACATGTGAGAATGCCAGACTGACAAAATGATATACAAAGTTCTTGGTTACATGCCAATGTTATAAAAGGTTAAGAACTCAGGACACTGTTTATAAATAAAGTGAGGGCAGGGGGTGGGAGTTTTGAGTGTTGTGTGTTTTGGTCGCATATTTTGTGGACAAATCAGAATGAATAATACAGAAACAAACTGTAAGGGGATAAAATGGATTATGCATAATGCATTCATGTTAGAACCTGGTTGGGTTTTATGCATGTAGACTTTTTATGTGCAATTAGATAGGCAAAACTTGTATTTCACCATTTGGGATAGATAGAATTTGGTAATTAATAACTGGAAGTCCATATTTATTAAGATAGTTAGAGATGGAGATGATCCAGGTGTGTGAAATGCATGAAAAGTTAAGCAATAACAGTTTATATTTTTGGACATGTAATCCTAGCAAACCAAAATTATACTGAAATTACATAGATTAATATTTTCTGTTTCTAACATTTTGTTGTCTCTCACTAGCAGGCATAGTCATATATATAGCTGGTTGAATAGTAAAAGAAAACTGATTCATGAATACTTTTGAAAATGAAATCACTTATCTTGGTTTGCATTATTCAGAGGGTCATCTTATTATTTGCCAGTATTTTGATTACTATCTGATTAGAACACTTTCATAATCCCACAGGATCCACAAAGGATTATTTAAACCATAATTTACTGTGAAAGTTTGATATTTGTTTAAAATAGTTTTTACACCCACATTGCATTGGTGCAAATGACTACATTTCACAATCATAGATTATCAGGCTTGGAAGGGACCTCTGGAGGTCATCTAGTCCAACCTCCTGCTCAAAGCAGGAACAATCCCCAACTAAATCATCCCAGCCAGGGCTTTGTCAAGCCTGACCTTAAAAATCTCTAAGGAAGGAGATTCCACCACCTCCCTGGTGCAAGCTAATGTATATGAGGCTACACACACACACACAGTGTAGGTTTGAAAATGCATACACACAGTAAAATAAGATGGTCATATCTGGAAAAGGTATTAGTCAAATAATATTCCATACATTTTGCAACGATTCCTCAAATAAATCATATCACTAATATCTGACCACATGAGCAATAGCATGAATTTAGCAAAGTTCTAATAACTGCAGTATCCATTCCTAATGACCAAGCTTTGTGAATTAGCAAGAAAGTTAACTTACATAACAAAAAGACTGGGAAAATACATTGTGAACACAAGAAAGTAATTGATTTTGACAACTGTAGATCAAACTTTTCTTTTGTAAGCTATTCGATACAGAAGCCATTGCTCACCATATGTCTGTACAGTTGGTAGAAGAACAGGGCCATGATCTAGATGAGGCATCCAGGTGCAATCCTAATACAAATGCTAAATAAGAACAATTTTAATTATTTGTAATACTGTGTGGTATTAAGTATGCAATATGTTTTGTTAAAAAAATACAGTAATAGAAATAAGGGACCTCACTACATTTCTATAGTGTTAAATCTTTCTGAAAGTTAGGGTGAGACTTCCGGAGGTGGTGGGGCGTTTTTTTTTCATATTACCTTCTGAGGTATATGTATAAAGTTATGTACACATAGCACAAACATGCATCCATGTGCTTGTGCACACAAAAACAGCGGGGGTATCTGCACTGAAAGGGGTATGCTTCACTGGATGGGCCATAGCAAAGAGACACGGTTCCCAAACCCATCTCTCTCAGCATGCCAACGTCCAAATGTGGGACACAATAGTTTATTCACGCAGACAACTTAAAATGACGTAGAATTCCTTCCTTTGGTATAAATGACTCTATAACTTCAGTTTCACGATTCTCTATTTCTGAGATAAGTAATTTGTAATAATAAAAAAGTGAGGGACACCAGATTTGTAGGTAATATGGCGACTAAAATGAGTGACATCCATCAAAAGGGGGAAATTGACGAGGGATACAAAAAAGTCCTCAATACAGTTATGGGGAACAGATACAACTAAACTATCCATACAAGGACCCGACCAGACCCTTCACAATTAGTACAGTGCATTCTCTTATGTTTATGTGACTATGGCAAGAAAATTTGATTTAAAACTCTGTAACAAGAGAATAATTTTACTTAAATTGTCTTGCCTGTTTTGATGGGATGTGTACCACATACAGGCCCTGACTAATTAAGGTGGGCCTGCAAGGCCAGTTGTGTTACCTGGCTGCACCAGAAAGGACAGTATGGAGCCCCATTCGGCAAGAACAGGATGGTTGATATAAAGAGAGGAAGTTTGTAACAGAATAGGACTGCAGGGAGAGAGTCTACAGCTGCTATCTGGGCACTAGAAGGTGGAGATATCTGGAAAGCACAGGATTGGAGCAAGCTCCTGTGGCAGACCTGACAAAAGGGCAGGAACCCGACCTCTGGGGAGAGCCCAGGGAGTGGTATGGTACAGACCTTGGCTGCTGGCTGCAGGTCCCCTGGATTGTTACCCAGTTCACAGGGAGGGCCTGGGTTTCCCTACCAGCCACTGAGAAGGTAGAATAAAGACCCCTAACATAAGGGGATAAGGATAATTCAGAGCCTGTAGGGATGCAATGACCACTGGGCCCAGAGTCAGGGCTGGAGACCTGACAAAAAGGTCTGGGAATTATTCATTGGACTTTGTTGAACTTTGTTACCCTGAAACGGGAGGACATAAATATTGTGACCTGGCTGGAGGGCCACTTACAGCAAGAGACCCCACAGCAGTGGCAGAGGCAGGGAGTACCAGACTGAACGACTGCTGCTATACCACATTTGGACAGAAGGTGGATTCTAGGGTGAGTGAACCTCCTTCACACCTACTTTTGCCACTTGAGCAGGGCTCGGTCGCTTGGAAAGAGAAAGCAAGGCTTAACATTTTCGAAACATGCATAATTTCTACCGGTTTGAAATCAAAGCCCCAATGGTTTTGTTAAGGCAACATCCTGATTAAAAGAGTTACACTTGTCCTATAAGTGACCAAAATCAATATCAGGAGACCCCATGGACATTCATAATGAACCAACGCTGCTGAAATATCAGGCAGCAAATACTACTAGCAAACGGTTTGAGATAAATTCACAGAGAAAAAAAAGAAAAAAACCCAAACCTAGTGATAAAATTAAGAGTAAATTTGAATGGCGAATAAATCTGAGGAAATTGCAAGCTGCTCGTACACATATGTCACTGATAACTATGTCCCACTCTCTTTCAGTCTATCCTGGAAAAAGCAGGCAAAATGCCAACTGAAGTCAATAGGTGTTTTACCAGCATGAGGAGTTTAAAGTTTGGGCTGTCAGTCTCTTGGCACTCAAGCCTTGGCACATGCATCAATGCAGACTCACTCTCTGTCCCCACACACATACTTCAAAACATAAATGATTAAGAACATTACCCTGATGCTGTGATTTTCATCAGCTTATAATTTTCGCACATGTCCCGACAACCATGCAAACTTTTCACCAGGAGGCTTCTAGACAAATGGCAGCCAGCTGGGAGGGGTTTTGCTGCCAACATTTAATTCTCTAGTTTACTGATTATAACCTGACACTGTACTATTTAAGCACACTCATTATAGAACTCCCATTTGTTCTAGCAGAGTTCCACATATGGGAGGACTGAAGAATGTGATGTCCAAGTTAATTAGTGTCCAAGTAGTACAAAGAGCATTGACGATACAGATTATACATATTCTTTCAGTGAAGTGGGATATGGGTAATTATACACTGCATCTGATTTACAATTAAGAAAAATAGAACCATATTGCTACAAAAAGGCACATGTACCGTAGATTGCAAAACAGATACTCAATTTAGAAAAATGCAAGTAAGTGGTAAAGAGAGAGTTTTCTGAGAAATATTAGTTAGTTTTCAAAAGTTACCATGGAGGACTTTGCTAGGAAATCCTATCCAATATGAGATGCATTAAATTCATGAAAACCACAGTAGCTGCTAATTTGAATTTATGCAAGCTATTTATGAGATACTGTGAATAAACTGTTTACAAAAAAAATAAGGAGAATGCTAATCAATATTTCAACTAAATTTAAAGCATTCCTGGATGCCCCAAGAGATTCTTATATGCCAGAAACATTTTACTGCTAGTCTCTGAATTCTTATGCCCACTAAATTGTCTTTTCCAGTATTTTTTTTCTGCAGTTGAAGAACAGAGTTGATCTAAGAGAGGACACTGATTTTTGTGGCACTGTCCTCTGAGGCAAGAGTAGAATAGACAGCACCATAAGTTTACTTGGACCCATCAATAAATGTTATTCTAAAAGAGAAAATAAAAGTGAAAGGAACACTCAAACCTCGATCAGAACCATTGAGACAATTAATAAAATATAGAAGTCAGATCCCTTTCTGTGCAGAAGGGGATGGGGAAGAGATGCTGTCTAGAGACTACTTGGCCTAATAATGTGTGGAAACAACAAGAAGAATGAGCAGAATCTAAAACCTCGTTTGCTCAGTTAACAAAGACGTTTTCTTGGTAACACTTGGGTTACGGTTGCCAGCTTGGTAACATTTAAAAACCGGGCACTCCACAGGAGGGCCAGAATGTCCCTTGACCCACCTCTCCCCTCCTGAGACCCCACCCATGTCCCACCTCTACCCCTCAAAGCCCTGCTCCTGCCCCACCATCTTCCCTCGAATGTCAAACCCACCTCCTCCTCTGAGGCCCCATCCCATCCACTCCTCTTCCTCTCTCTCCTCCGTCGCTCACTGCTTTCCCACTCGCAGCCCCTGCTGCCTGGGTCAGGAGGGACTTACCTGCGGAGCTGGGGCTGGGAGCTGACACAGGTAGGAGGTGGCCCTGGATGAGTAGGGGCTGGAGTGGGTGATGACGCAGCGACTTCTTGCCTGCCCTGCCCACAGTAAACAGACTTTGGGTGTCCTGTCAGTTGATATGACCAGACCCTGTCAGGTCCCCTTTTCACCCAGAGTTTCCTGTCAAAAACCAGGCACCTGGCCACCCTAACATGGGTAGATAGGAATTAAATTGGCAGATAAAACAACAAAAGCAAAGGGATTAACATGACAGCTTGCAGAGAAAAAGAAACTGAAGAGACAGTGATTAAAGAGATGGAAAGATGCAGGTATGAAAGGATGGAGTGTAAGTGATGCAGGGCCTGAGCCAAACACTGTTAAAATCAACGGAATTCATTCCACTGACTTCAGAGGGGTTTGGATCAGGTCCTTAAAGAGACAACAAAAATAGCACTTCCAAACCTTCATTAAATTTCTGCAAAATTTCTGCTAGCAACTGTGCATCAGGATAATCGAGTGGCCCAACGCGTGTCCAATCTCCTTTTCTCAACTGAAGTTCTGTGAAAGGCAACTTTGCTTTTTCAAACATAGTTGACTAAATTCTTCCTGCAGATGACTGCTTGCAGCTGCTATGGACTTCTGTGAGAGCCATACACAGAATTGCAAGTGCAGAATATGGCTTAAATTGTCTTCAAATTAAAAAAAAAACACCATAAAACAATTAACCATGGTGTGATGCTCATGTCACTCACACCGGTTATAATAAGGAGTAATTCCAGTAGAGTTTTTGGAATGATATTGGTGTAAAAACAGTATGAGAGAAGAATCAGTGCCATGTGCACAAAAGTGGCATTATACAAATAGCTAATAGATAGGCTGAGCAAAGGTTTTGAAGGACCAAGCTCCTCATGGCCTAATTTTCTTTGGGTTTAAAATGTGTTTGCTCTTTGTTCTATTGACAATGGAAAGACATGTTCAGTTCACAGCTGCTGTTGTTTTCTCAGCAAGGCAAAAAGAGACAAATACAGACTTGCTGAAAGCTCAAATTAAAATGAGAGAGAGAGAGAGAGAGAGAGAGAGAGAGAGAGAGATCTACTTTTAGATAAAACTATTTTGGCGTATTTACTTACCTACTAAAGGAAAAGTTCACTGTAAATGATTTGGAAGTAAATATTTTTAAATATTTGGTGGTTTTTTTCCTCTGTATTGACTCTTTAACAAGTTGTTAGACAAAATGTAAACAGATAAATTAGGTAGATAATTCCACAAGTAAAGAAAATACCAAGATAATGACATAATATGAATGAGTGACTCCTGGAGTGGGGCAGGGTTGCTGGCTGGGTTCCCCCCAAACCAGTCATGAGTGGATGGCCCCCTGGAAAGGCAGAGAGACTGGCTAGAGTCCCCACCTCACTCCCACCACAGAGCAAAAGATTGTGAGGTGAGGGGCGGGAGGTGGGGGATGGTCCAGAGATGGTAGCAGTAGCAAGAAGAATGTGGCCAGTGAAAAACCAAACCAAACAATAACCCACAATTAGGAGTTGGCAAGATGAGCCCTTGTATAGCAAGAGGGTATGGAGGCTGGGATTTGCCCAGTCAAAACAGCACACACATGCCTAGTGTCGAGGCACTGAACACACAGAGGCCTTGACACTAAGTTGGCCTGGCAAGAGGGGCATGCTCTGGGACCAGCTGATGCTTCTCTTGCATTCTTTGGTGTCCAGGAAGCAGCCACCTGAAATGATTATTGTACAGGTGGGTAGAAACTAATTGGGATTTCGTAAGGGGTTAAAAAGAGAGTTATAGGACAAATCCAGGACCTTTTTCTGGGAGTTATTCTCAAATGCTAAAGTGGAGGGTATGGTGAGAAGGCGCCAGGCATCCACGGGTTTACAAGGCCATAAGATATGTGAATCACTAAAAATGGGGAAGATTGGTAATTACTCACAAAATGTAACATATTTGAGTTATTCAGAGATGATGGAGTACAACTCCCTGATTATGGAGAAGATATATTTTAGCCAGTGTTAGGATGGGAATTGTTAAATACGTGGGGACCCAGCTGCGGGGTGGGAGTGAGGGCAGCCAACATAGTTGCTGGTGCCTCCTGGTGACAGGCGTCCAGTGCAGTACTAATTCCATAGGAGGGGTAGTTTCCTGATAAATCAGAATTGGAAATGGACTTAGGGAAGAGCATCCTCTAAAGAAGCTAGGGAAAGGGCTGGGACCTCATCACCCTCTCCTCATATAAGAGCTAAGGGGCCAGAGGAAGGGACATTATGAGCCCCAAGCCCTTTCCTTAGCTTTTTTAATGGACTGTGTGGAGGAGTGAGGAAAGGATTAAGGAAGGAATCATATCCTGCACTGTATGAGTTATTGCCAGATGGTTCCAGATAATTTCATAAAGTTGCATCCTAATAAAGCCACATCCCTTGCATCTTGTATTTCTTCCCATGTATCTGGGACAACAGATAATGGGAGAGAGTGAATATTCAACTGCTGGATAGAAATGGGTAAAACAGTTTTGAAAATTTATCAATTCCCCCCCAAAATATAGACTATTTTTAGAACTGAATTCAAATCCAGGAAAGCAAAAGAATCAGTTATTTTCATAACTCTACTCTAGAGCTTTCATCTTATCATCTACAAGTTCCCATCCCTTCTGACAAGGTTGACATATCCTACAATATGCTGCTTGTGAGGACACTGGAGGGAGATGGTAGACATCAGACCAGAGACAAAGAGGACAGGACAGTGGGACTGCCGGAGTATGCTTTCTACATAAGCACCTGGATCTCTGGCCCCACTCAGGAAGAACAGAACTGTGAAAGGATCTGGATAACAACCAAATAAAATTTAAAGTAATCTCCATAGCCTCACTTTTAGTTAGAGATTCAATAGTTCCTGAAAGAGCCCCACCCTGTTGTTCCTTTACCCAGACACTCTTACCCCCTCTCTGGACTCCGTTACCTTTGGCAACAAGTCCCTCTGTCCACAAGCTAGCCAAAATTTGTTTTTAGAAACAGAATATTTAGTAGCCTTGTGGCACTCAATCTGCAAGGAAGCTAGGTCCCTTTGGGATATACCTTGATGTTGAAGATGATGATTCAGTAATCTTAGCTAACACGTGATATATGTTAGAGATTAGTCTTTGTGCAAGGGGATGTATGCAGTGGGATGCTTAGTGTGTGTGGGGGGAGGGATTTCCAAGTTGACTGTATAAAGGGAAGACTCTGCAGAAATTATTTTGAGATTTCAATATCTAAAACAGAATATACACATAAATAACTTGCTACATTTTCAAGTCTCTCTTTCTCTCCTTGTGGATATTTTCCAGCAACTCACAATTTCCTTGGAATTATTAGAATATTTTAAAAGACTATATGCTATAGTTTTTTTATGCCTTGAATTGCTCATAAATATTGGAAATTCAAGCTATGCTGACAACTTTTGATTGATCAGATAAATCACAAGAGCTGGACAAAATATTTTTGACAGTTTTCCAATGGAAAATGAAGTTTCATCGAAGTACAAATGTTTTACAGGAACATGTTGATTTCAAAAACATTTTGGATGGGAAAGAGTTGTAACAAATTGTTTTGACTTTCTCATTTCATTTCATTTACACTTTTCTATTATATTAAAATATTAATGTTAATGCCATATTATACTTATATTAAATAGCAAATAATGTTATTACTATATAATTTTATATTACTGTATAATATTACCATAATAATTTATTATACTGTGTAAAACATTATCCAAATGAAACAATTGGAGAGTCTCAAATAGAAAAAAAATAATTCTGCAGGAAACGTTGGCTTTTCACTCTGATTTGTAATGAAGAAAAGTTTTAAGTGTTGGAATTTCAAAGGGAATGGAAATCACCTCTTTTTTTCTGTTTTCTGAATAGATACACATGTAAAGCACTTCCAGTGCAAATACACATATACATTTAACATTTGTTTTCAATAATATTGAGGTATGTGACATCGAAATTTACTGTCTATTGGCGTTTTTGCCAGTAAAGAAGTTTTCTCCAATATTCATATTCACAGAATATTCAAAGGGGGAGCAAGCATGGCTGGATGTAAATTCATTTTAAAACATTAAATAGTTACTCAACAACTTCTGTTCTAAACTGGATTCTTTTTCAGGTTCATTGATAAGACTAGGCCCTGGTCTACACTAGGAGTTGAGGTCGAATTTAGCAGCATTAAATCAATTTAACCCTGCACCTATCCACACGACAAAGCCCTTTTTTTTCGACTTAAAGGGCTCTTAAAATCGATTTCCTTACTCCACCCCCGACAAGGGGATTAGCGCTGAAATCGGCCTTGCCGGGTCAAATTTGGGGTACTGTGGACACAATTAGACGGTATTGGCCTCCGGGAGCTATCCCAGAGTGCTCTATTGTGACTGCTCTGGACAGCACTCTCAACTCAGATGCACTGGCCAGGTAGACAGGAAAAGCCCTGCAAACTTTTGAATTTCATTTCCTGTTTAGCCAGCGTGGCAAGCTGATAGGCACAGGTGACTGTGCAGATCTCATCAGCAGAGGTGACCATGGAGTCCCAGAATTGCAAAAGAGCTCCAGCATGGACCGAACGGGAGGTACTGGATCTGATCACTGTATGGGGAGATGAATCCGTGCTGCCAGAACTCTGTTCCAAAAGACGAAATGCCAAAATATTTGAAAAAATCTCCAAGGGCATGAAGGACAGAGGCTATAACAGGGACCCGCAGCAGTGCCACATGAAACTTAAGGAGCTTAGGCAAGCCTACCAAAACACCAAAGAGGCAAACGTCTGCTCAGGGTCAGATCTGCAGACATGCCACTTCTATGATGAGCTGCATGCAATTCTAGGGGGTGCCCCTACAACTACCCCACACCTGTACCACTCCTGCAAGGGAACCTCACGCAACAGGGATGAGGATTTTGGGGATAAGGGAAGATGAGGAGGAGGAGGAGGTTGAAGATAGTGCACACCAGGCAAGTGGAGAAACCATTCTCCCAGACAGCCAGGAACTGTTGATCACTCTGGAGACAGTACCCTCCCAACCTGGGCTCCTGGACCTTGAAGGCGGAGAAGGCACCTCTGCTGAGTGTACCTTTGTAAATATAATACACGGTTTAAAAGCAAGCATGTTTAATGATTAATTTGCCCTGTACAGCCAGTACAGCTACTGGAAAAGTCTGTTAACATGTCTGGGGATGGAGCGGAAATCCTCCAGGGACATCTCAATGAAGCTCTCCTGGATGTACTCCCAAAGCCTTTGCAAAAGGTTTCTGGTGAGGGCAGTCTTTTTGCATCCTCCATGGTAGGACATTTTACCACGCCAGGCCAGTAGCACGTAGTCTGGAATCATTGTATAAGAAAGCATGGCAGCGTATGGTCCTGGTGTTTGCTGGCATTCAAGTAACATCCGTTTTTATCTCTCTGTGTTATCCTCAGAAGAGTGATATCATTCATGGTCACCTGGTTGAAATAGGGGAATTCTATTAAGGGGACATTCAGAGGTGGCGGTTCCTGCTGGATTGTTTGCCTGTGGCTGAACAGAAATCATCCCCACTGTTACCCACACGGTGGGGGAAGGGGTCAAGCGATCATCCCAGAGAATCGTGTGTGTGTGTGTGTGTGGGGGTTAGTTGGGTTTGTGTTGCACGTGAACCCAAAAACAACAGCCCCTCCTTTTAAATGGCCAGTGTGTCTTTTGAAATACGACTCTCCCTTTTTTCCTCCTGCAGCTGGAAATGTTTCAATGCTGCCACTAGCATCTCCATCCCAGAGGCTAGCACAGATAAGAAGGCGAAAAAAATGCACTCGCGATGAAATGTTCTCTGAGCTCATGCAGTCCTCCCGCACTGAAAGAGCCCAGCAGAATGCGTGGAGGCAGACAATGTCAGAGTCTAGGAAAGCACAAAATGAATGCAAGGACAGGAGGGATGAGCGAGAGGAGAGGTGGTGACATCATGATGAGAGGAGGCAGGATGCAATGCTAAGGCTACTGGAGGATCAAACTGATATGCTCCAGTGTATGGTTGAGGTGCAGAAAAGGCATAGACTTCCACTGCAGCCCCTGTGTAACCAACTGTCCTCCTCCCCAGGTTCCATAGCCTCCTCACCCAGATGCCCAAGAACACATGGGGTGGGGAGGGCCTCTGGGCACCCAACCACTCCACCCCAGAGGACTGCCCAAGCAACAGAAGGCTAGCATTCAATAAGTTTTGAAGTGCAGTGTGGCCTTATCCTTTCCTCCTCCCCTCCTCCCCCACCCCACCCTGTGCTTCCCTCCTCCCCCACCCCTGTCAGGTTACCTTGGCAGTTATCCCCCCATTTGTGTGACAAATTAATAAAGAATGCATGAATTTGAAACAACAATGACTTTATTGCCTCTTGAAGCGGTGATCGAAGGGGGGAGGGGAGGAGGGCCGTTGGCTTAGAGGGAAGTAGAGTGAACCAAGGGGGCAGGTCTTCTTCAAGGAGAAACAAACAGAACTGTCACACCGTAGCCTGGCCAGCCATGAAACTGGTTTTCAAAGCTTCTCTGATGCGCAGTGCGCCCTCATGTGCTCTTTTAACCGCCCTGGTGTCTGGCTGCACGTAATCAGCGACCAGGCGATTTGCCTCAACCACCCACCCCGCCATAAACATCTCCCCCTTACTCTCACAGATACTGTGGAGCACACAGCAAGCAGTAATAACAATGGGAATATTGGTTTTGCTGAGGTCTAACCGAGTCAGTAAACTGCGCCAGCGTGCTTTTAAATGTCCAAATGCACATTCTACCACCATTCTGCACTTGCTCAGCCTACAGTTGAACAGCTCCTGACTACTGTCCAGGGTGCCTGTGTATGGCTTCATGAGCCATGACATTAAGGGGTAGGCTGATTCCCCAAGGATAACTATAGGCATTTCAACATCCCCAATGGTTCTTTACTGGTCTGGAAAGTAAGTCCTTTGCTGCAGCTCTTCAGACAGACCAGAGTTCCTAAAGATGCGAGCATCAGGTACCTTTCGCGGCCACCCCATGTTGATGTTGGTGAAATGTCCCTTGTGATCCACCAGTGCTTGCAGCACCATCGAAAAGTACCCCTTTTGGTTTATGTACTGGCTGCCTTGGTGGTCCGGTCCCAAGATAGGGATATGTGTTCCGTCTATCATCCCACCACCATTAGGGAATCCCAATGCAGCAAAGCCATCCACTATGACCTGCACATTTCCCAGAGTCACTACCCTTGATAGCAGCAGCTCAGCGATTGTGTTAGCTACTTGGATCACAGCAGCCCCCACAGTAGATTTACCCACTCCAAATTAATTCCCGACTGACTGGTAGCTGTCTGGCATTGCAAGCTTCCAGAGGGCTATTGCCACTCACTTCTGAACTGTGAGGGCTGCTCTCATCTTGGTATTCTTGCACTTCAGGGAAGGGGAAAGCAAGTCATAAAGTTCCATGAAAGTGCCCTTACACCTGCGAAAGTTTCACAGCCACTGTGAATCATCCCATACCTGCAACACTATGCTGTCCCACCAGTCTGTGCTTGTTTCCCAGGCCCAGAATTGGCATTCCGCAGCATGAACCTGCCCCATTACCACCATGATGTCCAAACTGCCAGGGCCCGTGCTTTGAGAGAAGTCTATGTCCATGTCCTCATCACTCTTGTCACTGCACTGCTGTCACCTCCTTGGCTGTTTTTGCAGGTTCTGGTTCTGCATATACTGCATGATAATGCGCGAGGGGTTTAGAATGCTCATAACTGCTGTGGTGATCTAAGCGGGCTCCATGCTTGCCATGGTATGGCGTCTGCAGGAGAGCAGGAGAGCAGAGTTGCAGGGTAAGCGGTGGTTGGATGACGAGTTTTGCAGACCTACTGCACTATCTGCTGCCAGGACACAACAGCTGAGCGGGCTACACACTTGCCGTAGTATGGTGAGACAAGAGCAGGAGAGCAGAGTTGCAGTTGAAGCGGCGGATGACGACAGTAATATAGAGGACCTGCAAGACCACCAGGAGAGCAGGAGAGCAGAGTGACAGTGGAAGCGGTGGTCGGAAGACCAGTTTTTCCGACCTACTGCACTGTCTGCTGCCAGAGCAGGAGAGCAGAGTGGCAGCGGAAGGGGTCGTTCAATTACGATGGTTAGCAGTCCTACTACACCGTCTGCTGAAAGCAGTATGGTGCCCGCACGGAAAAAAGGTGCAAAACGATTGTCTGCTGTTGCTTTCATGGAGGGAGGGGTGACTGACGACATGTACCCAAAACCACCCACTACAATGTTTTTGCCTCATCAGGCATTGGGAGCTCAACCCAGAATTCCAATGGGCGGTGGAGACTGCGGGAACTGTGGGATAGCTACCCACAATGCAATGCTCTGAAAGTCGATGCTAGCCTCAGTACTGTGGATGCACTCCGCCGCCTTAATGCGCTTAGTGGGGACACACACAATCAACTGTATAAAATTGCTTTCTAAAAAATCGACTTCTATAAATTCAACCTAATTTCGTAGTGTAGACATACCCTAGAAGATGGAAAGGGGAATTATTTAGTCCCACCCAAGTTCATGACTCCAAACTACAGCCTCAGACCTCCCCTCTCTCTGACGAATAAAGATATAATGATTGAAAAATGCCTTCCATTCCATACCTTTTGAATACACAAATGCTTTTATTTGAAAATAAAATCTTTATAGGGAAAACAGTGACACATCATGCTAGGTAATTGTAAAATGCAACATTATTCCTCAGTCATCGTATTATCAGACATAATAGCCATATTATTTTGAAAATACCATATAAAACAAGGTATCCTACAGATAATGGAGATGGTTGAGAAAATTTTAATCCAATCTCAATCTTAAAGACAACTATCTCTATAATTTATCAGCATGTTACTTATTTTCTACCCTTCAGTCACTCAGTTTAATATCCATAAATCGGTCGTTCCATTTCCCGACATGGCTTCTGCCAAAACCTGTCATTTCTCCCTAACCATTTACTTTAAATTGTGTCATTTATTGCATAGGAAATGAGCTGTGCTGCAACAGGAGACAGAAAAGTAGGTGGAACAAAATCTTACCTTCATTGAAGATCCTCCCCATGCTGAATTTTCTGTCTGTTGCCAATTTCATAGCGTTTACTATCCGCATTCCTTTCATTTTTACTGACTCCGTAAGTTAGCCATTTTCAAATTCTATGAAAGTAATTTCCTGGATGTAAATAACTCCAGTGAAGATATTTCTTTGTAAATTAATATCACACAGACACACACCACTGCTAACTTATTAATATGTATTCCATCCAAAAACCTGTATAATAATATTAGTGCATGATTAACAAGTCTAGAGCTCAGGGAATTATTTTAAGGTTGTAGGACCCCTTATATAATGAGTAATGGTAGAGTTTTGAATCATATGATCACACGCTGTGTGTCAAATACATTACCAACAGTTCTTCTATAGTCTTAGAGCCCTGTTTGATCAGTACCTTACTTTACATGTAGTCCCACTGGACTCAATATAAGGGTTGCAAAATCATGTTCTTAGATGCACATTTGGCCTTCTTTAGTGTTGTGACAGAAGTTACATATTTTACAGAAAAACATATTTTATAATTTTAGGCCCAGATCCTGCTAAGATATGCACCCGAGTAACTATATAGATGTGCATTGCCCTGCTGAACTCAATAGCATAAGTTGTATGAAAATTGGTCAGGTACATTTCATAAGTGTTTGCAGGATAGTGGCTTTTACCAGCAGACATGAATGAAAATGTAGTAGCATATATAGTGTAGGCTAAGTCTGCAGCTATATGAGCTTCATAGTTAACTTCCCAGAATTGAACCTTCAGGATTGGCTTCTGCTTGAAAATAACCTATACTGTATTACCCATTATTACGCTTACTCTGTAGTATATTGTATAAGAATATGTATACTGTATATGCAAGTGACTTTAATGAACTTTCTGGCATATACAGGGTAAGTAGTACATAGCACAAGATACCACACATACGAATCTAAGAATGTGAAAGAACTGTATATTTTGTGAAGTATATTATTTGAGAAATAGTAGGTGGCCCTGTGATTGAATACTCCATTATAATGCATATGCACAAGGGCAAAATTAAGGTTGCCCTTGTCACCCGAATGTGTGATTTCCTGAAAATTTTGAGTGCTTTACCCACAATTTTAAAGTTCTCTTTATGTTTTTTTTTTAATGTTATTCCCTAGGTATAGGTTTAGAAGAGATTGAGGGGTTTGGGGGTCGGGGGAGGGGAGTGTTTGAGTTGGTGGAGGAAGCGATGGAATTTCCTACAATAGATTTTATTATGTGAAAAAAAAAATCCATTGTGTGAACCTATTTGGGTGCACACTGCTGGAATCCTGTCTCCCACACAACTTACCATTCCTATAGGACCAAGGGTCCCTTTAGTACAGTGGATCTCAACATTTCCAGATGACTACCCTTTTCAGGAGTCTGATTGGTCTTGAGTACCTCCAGTTTCACATCACTTAAAAACTAGCTGCTTACAAAATCAGACATAAAAATGCAGAAGTGTCACAGCACACTGTTACTGAAAAACTGCTTGCTTTCTCATTTTTACCATATAATTATAAAACAAATAAATTGGAATATAAGTATTGTACTTATGTTTCACTGTGATACTAAGCCTTATATAAGTTTTTCACTTGTGAGCCTTGTCTGAAGCTCAAGCCCTACCACCAAGGGCTGAAACATGTAACTTAGCTTTGTGGGGGGGCCCTATGGCATGGGACCCCAGGCAGTTGCCCTGCTTTCTCCTCTTAATGCCAGCCCTGCATTTGTGACTCCCCCTCCCCCCCAAATCCATCCCATGACCACCCTTGGGGTTGGAAGCCCCAGACTGAGAAACACTGATCTAGATGAGTTGAGTACCCTCTGGAAGACCTCAGTACACGTACCCCTGTTTGACAACCAATGCTTTAGTGTAGCTTAGGAAGTATGTTGCAAACCTTAGGCAGCTTTTAGGTTACAAGGTATGCAATAAGTGCAGTCCTGACTTACTCACTGCTCAATTTTTTTAACGATGTGGTCAAGATAGCCATATACATACACATTTACATTGTACTTACTTGCATTTCTAATTATGCTAAAAAGTAATTAAAAATAATTTCAATGACCTATTCATACATGAAGTGTGATTTTCAAGCATTGAAAAGTCAAATCAAAACCGATCTCTCTGGAACACGCAAAGGCATTTCTCCTAAATGAGATCTATTTCCATGACACATTTCATCTTCTACTCTACCTTGTTTTGAGGCTAGAACTCTTTTTAAAAGATCACAATCTTCTAATAAACTGCAAAGTTGTACAGTATTTTTTTCACTTTTCACATATTCCAGAATGTCTATATTATGTTTGGTTTCAGAGTAACAGCCGTGTTAGTCTGTATTTGCAAAAAGAAAAGGAGTACTTGTGGTACCTTAGAGACTAACCAATTTATTTGAGCATAAGTTTTCGTGAGCTACAGCTCAGCTTATGCTCAAATAAATTGGTTAGTCTCTAAGGTGCCACAAGTCCTCCTTTTATATTATGTTTGATGAAACATAAATAGAGAAAAAAATCATTTTCAGGCAGTGAACAAGCCAAGAAGATCATTATCTTATCAGTGAAAGTTATAAGGGTTAGATTGGGAACGTTTATGCCGCTTTAAGAATAGCAAAAGCAGCAACATTGATTCTGTAGGAGAGTCTGAACTACATTGTTTGAAGAAGCTTTGCTGAGCAAATGAATATTTAACTAGTAATGTTTTCTCGGGCTCTTTACTCTTGAAGTGATGATGTCTACTGATCCAGCCTGTGTGTGTTCAGGAACATGGTAAGAATGTATCTGAGTAACTAAAGGAAAGCAGTAGCTGTGTACTGCTTATTGAACAAGCAGCAGTTGAAAAAGAGTAATGATAAGCATTTAAATTAAAAAAAATACAAAGAATTGTATTTCTTCAACTATTTAAATTATCCTCCGAGTTGTCATCTGTATGAATTATACTTAGCTCTTTGGGGCTAGAGGGCGCATATGTGTTACATAACGCACATGACTAATAACAGTAATTATACTATATTTTACTGTTAGAATTAGGTTTAGGCCATTTCAAATTTTAATATTTTAATTGTTCACCCATTGTGTCAATTTAGGG
Source organism: Lepidochelys olivacea (assembly GCF_965140295.1). Lineage (NCBI taxonomy): Eukaryota > Metazoa > Chordata > Testudines > Cheloniidae > Lepidochelys > Lepidochelys olivacea. Next base: position 170,631,105 of record NC_140412.1, on the reverse strand, counting down.
TTTTTTATGTTACCTTAGGCTCTACCCAAAACTGTGGCCCAGTCTAAAAAAACAGAGGTGAAGAAATATTCCTTCTGCTCTACAATGTACCTCATTTCAAATAGGCATGAAAAGTGTCTTTAGTGTCTCAGGCCATGTCTATACGTACACCACTGTTCCACTGCAGTGCGTGTGGTATGCTCTCCCGACAGGAGAGAGCTCTCCCATCAGCATAAAAATCCCACATCCGCGAGTGGCATTAGCTATGTCGGCAGGAGAACCTCTCCCATCGACATAGTGCTATGCACATGAATGCTAATATTGCTATAACTTATGTCGCTCACGAGGGGTGAAATATTCACACCGCTGAGCGACTTAAGTTTTTCCTGACATAGGCTATAGTGTAGACACAGCCTCGGGGAAGGTCATAGTGAGTTGTAAGGCTTTCTCAAAGAAGCTATCAGACGAAGGAGATGTGAGAGTAGCACCAAGAAAATCAAGGCCTGATTTTCAGAACTTTGGTTATAGGTAGACATTAAAATCAGTGGCAAAAACCTCGGTGATGTCCAAAGGTCTGATTTCCTGTGGAGCCTTGCCCAAGGAAATACACAAGACCAGACTCAGAGAAGAGAAAAATACAAAAAAGAACAAACCTAAAAGCAAAGGCAGAAAGAAAACAAATGACAGAAACAAAACGCAGTTGCACAGTAGATGCACTGTCGCCGAAAGTTGCTCTCCTTGTTCCTGAATTGAAGTTACAAGCCAGATTATAAGGCGCAACTGTATTAAACTGCAGCAACCTTTTTCTCACAGCGCAAATAGTACCTGACATTGCACTGAAATCAAAAGTGTCCCGAGTTCCCTCTTAATGCAAAAAAAAATCATAGTTTGTGCCTCTGGCCATATTTTCCCCTTGAAATGGAGGAATAAAGGCTACATACCTGACCACTGATGCTCATTTTATTGAGATTTTATTGACTTTACTTTCCCCGGAACAATAGGGTGATACACTTATAGGTTTGTTTAATGCCTATGCTGCAAAAATAAAAGCTTATTCCTTGAACATGCCAACACCTTTCTTTAGGCTTTGCTAAGACTTCAGAGAAGCAAACGTGAAGTACAGTGAAAAGATTCAGTCGAGAATGAGGTGTCCTGGAAGGAGTGCCAATTCAAATTTATTTATCCCAGAAAATTATAGTAATTTTAAAATCATAAGTTTACTTGACATGTCTGTTTTCTGTTCTTTATGTAAGTCTGATAATACCTTTGAAGATAACCTGTCTGTGCCATTAACTACTAGGTATCAACATGCACCACCAGTTAACTCATTTAAGAAATATTTGTGAATAGGGATTATACACGGCACTGTCAGAGACAGGATACTGGGTTAGATGGATCATTCCTGTGTTCTTATGTACTTTGTGTTAAATAGAACTGCATAAATCATTTGTACCAGGTAGAGTCATGCAAGTATCAGGTCCCCAGGGAGCACAGGTGAAAAAGAAATGGGTTTCATAGGGTGCTCATATTTCCCTATGCTGAATACGACGCCTGGTAATCAATCATACAAACGTTCAAATTAACATCAAATGGACTGAGCCTGTTAAAAAGAAATTCTGTGTAGCTGGATTCTTTTTATTTACCTTCTTATCTTTAAGGCTTTAGTGTTCACATAGGGAAGGGTGACACATATACAGTCCCATATAGCTCTCTCACAAAAAGGGGGTGGCTGACTGACCCCACCCTCCCTGCCCAAAGCTCTCAGCCCTCCATGCCTGTCTGGGCCCTCAGGATGGACCCGCCTCTCCTAGTTCCTGACACTCCATCTTTCTGAGGCAACATATGGGGGGCATGCAGGGTTCCATGCCCCCCCCCCCCCCCAGATTTCTGCCTGGGTTCACACCAGAATGTGACCGGCAGCAGCCTTTCAGCACTGTACAGTAGGGAAGGAACAGGAGCTGCTTCCAGCTGCAAGGGAGGAAGCACAGGAGGGATGACCTGGCCTGTGTATTTGCAGAGCTCATCTCTTTCCCCCTCATCCCCACCACCGCTGGAAGCAGCTTGTCCCTTCCTGTCAAAAGGCAGCTAACACCTCCAGGCTGCTGCTGGCCACCAAAATAACCCAGCTGCCTTCTTTTCTGTCTCCTGGCTATATCATGAACAGGAAGGGGGTAAGGATTGTGCATTGTGGATGCATAGTGCACCAGGGCCCAAGGAACCTGACTGCAGGGGCTTCAGCGAATGCCACCAGAGAGGTGGCTCAGCAGAGAGGGTGCCTAGAGGACACAGCACTCCCTGGTGGCAGTACCCAGGACGGGAGGCGGGTGGAGAGGGTGCTGTGAAGCCTCCAGGAGCGAAGCATGAACAGGCTGGAAATTGCTTTCCCCGCCCTGCCGCTCCAGAGCTTAGCTGAGAGGCAGAGAGGTTTCCCCATGCCAGCACTGTGTGAGGCTTTGGCACACGCAGGGCTTGGCTCTTCCTGGCCAGTGCCCCGGGCCTGAGCATCTTGGCTTTCCCAGTGTGCCAGCCCAGCCAGAGGCAGTGCGGGAAAGAAGGAGCCTGCCGGCCAGGCAGCTGAGCACTCTGACCAGGGGCTGGTTCTCCACACAGCACTGGGAGTGGGACGCGCACCCCGGCAGAAGGGATATGGAGGAGCAGTGGGACTTGGGGGGGGGAAGGGGCAAAGCAGGGAGAGGACAACGAGAGGGAAGCATGTAAATAACTGATGGGTGGGCAGCAGAGGTGACATGTAACCGGCCTCTGCCTGGCACCTGCCTGAACTCGCCAGCTACTGCAGTTTACAGCCAGTGCCAACTGGGAAAGTGATGGTGGCAGGGCCCTGCTGGCCGAGAGCCGGCACGCAATGGGGGCTATGCTGATGGACCAGCAGGGGGAGCAGCCCGGCCCCACATGCTGCAACTTCACCCTGACACCAGTCTTATACACCCACCCCCATTGCCGGCTCCCACACTCGCCTCTGGTGGATGGGCAGCTGGCGAGCAGGGATCTAGCCAACAGCAGGACCTGCCGGTAGTGAAGGGAGGGAGACAGAAAATACGAGGCAATTTGCCTGTTTTTAAGAAAAAGTCAGGACACCTGCAGGAGGACTTAAATACAGGACTGTCCCTTTAAAAACGGGACATCTGGTCATCCTAGGGTTTCATCGAGTTTTAAATTATGATGACCTAAGCAAAGTGCACAGCTTGGTTCCTTATCATCATCATGTTCCTGTTACACCTTTGGCGTTCAGGGCAGTGACAAAGCTTCTCCACTCCTGTCTGTTCCTGGTAAGTCTTTGAATGGTTCCCCAGCTGTGCCCCAGGTATTTCAGCTCGGTTTCCACAGTTCTTCATTGTTTTCGGGTGGCCTTGTTTTCGTTTGCCTTCAGGTTTCCATCTTATTGCTAGTCTGGTGATAGAATCAGTTTCCATCCGAAGCACATGGCTAATCCATCTCCAATGCCTGCTGGCAATGATGGTGCTCATATCCTCTTGGCTGCACTGTGTCAATAGATCTTGGTTTGAGATCGTTCTGGGCCAAAAAACACAGAGGAATTTTTTAAAGGAGGTTGTATGGAATGAAGACAGTTTGGACATGTCATACTTTCTCATTCCCCAGCATTCATCACTCTAAAGTAATGTTGAAAGTACGCAGCTCTGATAAATCTTGGTTTTGGTTTTGGTGTTGTATTTTGATGATTTCCAGACTGTATTTGAGCTCCTGAAGGTGTTCCTGGCTTTATTGATTTTGTTTCGGATGTCCTGGCTTGTTCCACTGTCCTGGCTGATGGTATTGCCCAAGTATGTGAATGTTTCTACGTTGGTGAGAACATAATCCTCTATCTGTACTGATGATGGTGAGGCAAAATTTAAGGTCATGATATCTGTCTTATTGCGGTTGATTTTCAGACCAATTTGATGGCTGAATGCATTGAGTCAAGTTGTTTTTTCTTGTATATGGTGTTGGGTATGTGATAGAAGAGCAAGATCATCTGTGAAGTCCAGGTCTTCAAGGGATGAGGCATTTAATGCCTCTTGCCATGTCTTCTGTTTTACACTGCATTACCCAGTCAATGGCAATGTTGAAGAGTATTGTAGACATGACACACCCCTGATGTACTCCTGTTTTGACTTCAAAACTGAGCTCTCTGTGATCAATACTGCATGTAAAGTTGAAATAAAAGCTTTTGATGATGTTGATTAACAAAGAAGGATTCCATATGCCCACAGAATGTGCCATAGGCTGGCCCTGTGAATGCCAGCAAAAGCCTTCTCAAAGTATGAAGTTTATGTAGAGTTGCTGTTGCCATTCTAAACACTGTTCTATTATATTTTGTAGAGTGACAATCTGGTCTGTGCATCCATGTCCTTTCCAAAAACCAGCTTGCTCTTTTCTGAGAATGCTATCAACTGCCTCTGATATACGCTGGACTATGATCTTACACAGTATTTTGCTTGGCACAAATAAAAGTGGGATACCACACCAGTTATTACAACCACAGAGGTCCTTTCTTTGGTATCTTCACTATAACCCCATTGGACCACTCATCTGGCACTTTTTTCCTTTCCCAGACTGATGTAAATAGAGGGGCCAGGATAGATGCTGATAATTCAGGATTTAGCTTGAACAATTCTGAACTCAAGTTATCCTTTCCCATTTTTAAGGATTTGATTGCTTGAATGATCTCTCTGTGTTGATATCAAGATTTTCTCCTGCCTCTCGAATGTTTGCTTCCTCTTTAGCTGGCTCTCTGTTCAGCAATTATTTGTTCTTTTTCTGTTGTTAGTACATGGCCTCATTTGTCCCTGATGAGAGTCTTTGTTGGTGTCTTCCGCCGTTTTGTAGACGGTTCCTTGTTCACCATGAGCAGCTGCATCCTCTGCTTGTGTTGCCAGATTATCAATACAATGTAATTTGTCCGCTCTCAAAAGGCGTTTGACCTCCCAGTGTGCCTTGCTATACTGCTCACGATATTTGTCTTCTGGGATTTTGTGTCTAAAACTTTTTTCTTCAGAGCTCGTCTGGTTTCTATGGTGTTCCAGGTCCTGGGTGTAACCCACTCCTTCCTTCTCTTCTGCCTGTAGCCTAGACAGGCTTCACTGCTCTGTTTATAAATTGCTGTTACTTTGTCCCACTTGTTGTTGATCTCCTCATCTGCATTCTCCTCATCTTGATCACGGTCTGCAAGTGACTGAAACCTGTTCTTTAACTGGTTTTTTAGTACAAAGGCTTTCTGTATTTCAGGGGACTTTAGCTTGTCAATGTTATAACGTCTATGTCCCTTGTTTGGTGGACCCACACTTCTCAATTTTAGCTGGATGGAGGCTGTTACAAGGTGGTGATCACTGCCAACATCTGCACCCCTTCTGACTTTTGCATCTGTCAGTGAGCGTTACCATTTGCCATTGATCATGATATGGTCAATCTGGTTCTTATCTTTACCACTGGGAGAACACCATGTCAACTTGTGAATTTCATGATGTTGAAATTCCGCCGATGACTAGGTCATTCATATTACAGAAATCAACAAGCCTCTCTCTGTTTTCATTTATAGTGCCACACCCATGTCTTCCCACTGCTCTGTCGTTGCTTGTGTTGTCTTTATTGACCTTGGCATGCAGGTCTCCCATGACGATAGCTAGGTTGTGGCGTGGCACTCTCACTAATTCCGCCTGTAACGTAAGGTAGAATTTGTCCTTTACTTCTTCACCACTGTCATTTGTAGGAGCATAGCACTGGATCAGGGTGATAGTATTATGTTTCCCTTTCAGTCTGGCTCTCATAAGTCTGCTGCTGATAGACTTCCATTCAAGCAGGGAATGCTCCACTCCCTTCTTCAGAAGGATTGCAGCACCCTCATGGCGTTGTCCATCATCCCATCCAGAATACAGCACAGTTTCTCCCAAGGCTGTCGTTAATCTTCCTGATCCTGTCCATCTGCTCTCGCTGACACCCAGGAAGTGAATAAGTATGGTCCCTTAGGTAACTGTAAAAGTACAAAGAAAGAGAGTTGAAAAGGAACAGAGTCACTGGGGTGAGCTTTTTACTGGCCTCTGCTCCCCTAGCACTGACTGCCTTCTTGTCTCAAGACTTACTGCTAGAGGACACAGAGGGACTGAGTTATCATTCCAGCCTACAGTTTGAAATAAAGGCCGCAGGGGCTAAACTGCAGACCATCCACTGCAGTCCAGAGGTTTGAGAGTGTGTCAATGTCATTGTCTCATCCCCACACAGTCTCTCATTCAGCAGTCCATACTTATTCAGCAAAGCGGTTAAGCGAGTGCTGAAAGTCACAGTACTTTGCTGAACAGAAATGGACATAAGTCCACACTTAAATACTTCGCTGAATTGGGGCCTTAGTGTAAAGCTGATTACATTGATATTGGTTCCTCCCCTGAAAAATTCCTATCTAAATGAATAAAATAGTGAGAATATGAGTAAGGGAATGAGCACACTGCAGACAGCACATTAACATAAATATAGAAAAAAATACAAATTATAATATTCAGGGTAAAGAGTAAAACATTGATTATGGATCAAAATATCAGTAACAGAATCAGTGCAAAGGATAAAACAACAGTGATCTCCAACCTGTATTCCCAAAGCTCTCAGTGAAGTCAATTCAAATGTTGGGTGTTCAAGGATAACTAAGATCAGACCTCTTAGAGTTAGTCATTTATACCAGTGTAAGGGAAAGGAGAATCAGGCCTCATTTCTCCATTCACCACATTCATGTTTTCAGATGAATTTCATATTGGTTGTATAGATGTGTTTTTTTAAACATACAGCTATTGTGATTTTTTTTAATTGATCTATATTATAAATCTGTCTGGTCAGAGGGGAAAGGGGGCAGTGATGGACACACAGATATCCCAGCATGGTGACAAAACAATAAGAAGGCATAGTAACATATAGGAAAACAATGCAATTAAACCACTGATACCATAAGAACTTAGAAGTATGTTTATTACTCTCCAAATAAAAATTATTTCAACACTCAATTACAGACTTGGAAAGGTTCTTATTAACATCTTAATTGTTGAAATATACAAATAACTCATTGTAACTACATCTTATTACAGAGTACATGACAGATATGTACAGAAGCAAAGTATAACATACATATTTATAACTCATTTATGTAGGAATTTGTAATAGTGTTATAAAACTGTCAGCCAAAAGCCAAACACGGCAATAAAGTATTAGCGTGGCAGACTTACAATTGACAGTAAATATTCCAAGTGATCTTTAGATGAGAATGAAAGTTCTTCCAGGAAGGCATGTCACAAGCTATGGTCAGGTACCCAAAGCAAAAGCAGATGCTGAAAAATTACCTGCTTGAAATACCCAAAATTTTCAAGGGTATCTACCTGCACTCCCCCTCCCCCTTACATTATACAGTATATTAACAGGTTTGCAGAAGTAGGCCTGTACTCATGAGATTAGTTGCATGAGTAAAGCTTGCAGGATAAGACCCTACATCCTGATATTGCACAAACGTTGCCAACTTTGTTGTAACAGAGTTTGCATTCTTTCCATAATTGGTTTTTTGACTCCATGTGGAATTTCTTTGCCCGATGGCTTGAAACCTTATAACCAAGTTCTGGAGTTTGCTAGTCAAAAGGTCACATATAGATGAAGAGTATAGGAGCTTGCCAATGACCTAATGTGGTGTTCTTCTTCTAGCTCAGCATTGTTTTTGAAAGGTCTTTCTGAATAATTAATGTCACTTGCTTACCACCCAACTTGGTTGTCTGCCTCAAAATAATAGAGGGAAGAAACTAGATGCAATATTGTGTTCTCTCTCTTGCCAGGCAGTGGAGTCTCTCCAATAACATGCTCAGCTCACTTTCATTTTTATTACTGAAATAATAAACAGAGATATCTGAAAATTACACGCCACTCTCCCAGTTGGAAAAAAAAACACAGGATATTTTGCTGAGTCTTAAGAAACTTAAAAGCAGAAAAGGAGCAGGTTTGGCAGGGCACACAAACTTTAAAGGGTTGAAGTTTATTTCTAAATTGCTTTAAAAAAAACAATTGATAAATGTTGCATTCACCAACCACAACATTTTTTTTTAAAAATGTCATCCCGCTGTCAGGGTGTGAACCTGATTGGTAGTAGCCTTAAAAAGAGCATAGGGATTGTGTAACTGCTGACTGGTTCATATTTATTTTATTACAACAAGCAGTATTAAAACTCACTAAAAACTTCTGGGTGATAGAGCAGAGATACATCCTGCAAGATTCATAGCTTTGCTTCTTAAATTCATACCACTAGACAATAAATAAACTACAAGCCTAATCCAGCCTAATTGTCAAACTATGAAAACTGCCCAATGACTCAGAAATAATCTATATACTATACCTTGACCCTGACAGCTATCCACTAACATGTAGCTGTGAATGATAAACACTTTGGGTATGTCTACATTACAAAGTTAAGTCAATTTTATGCAAGTTTGCATCGAGCCTCCAATATCAGCAAGTCAATCTTGCGTGTCCCCACTATGATCATTGTGTCATCGGAGTGCATCCTCACTAGCAGGGCTTGCATTGACTCACGGAGTGCTGTCCTGTGGGTAGCTATCCCACAGTGCATGAAGCCAAGTGGAATGTTGGGTTGGGCTTGCAATGCCTCATGGGACCAAAACATTTGCGCGGGTCGTTATGGGAACAAGGTATTAGACTCCCATGATGCACTTACCTCCCTCCCTCCCTGAAATCCACGGCAAAGAAACCAAGCCTTTTTCACGCCTTTTTTCCTAAGTCTGGGTTACCCCTGCAGACCCTATAGCACAGCAAGCATGGACCCTGCTCAGCTGTACATTGTTGTTGTGAGCATTACAAACACCTCACACCTTATCTTGCAATATTTGCTCAGCCGAAGTAGGAGCTGCCGCGTGGAACAATGTGATGCCACACAAGCAGCCCTGCTGGAAGCCATGGAGCGGAGCAATTCACAGTTGCTGGCGACAGTCGTGCATTACCTTGACATGGTGGAGCGCCGCTTCTGGGCCCAGGAAATAAGCACTGACTGGTTGGACCACATCGTTATGCAGCTATGGGATGACAAGCCTGGGCTGCAGAACTTTCAGATGTGTGAGGCCACTTTCATGGAACAGTGTGAAGAGCTTTCCCCAGCCCTGAAGTGCAGCAATACTAAAGTGAGAGCTGCTCTGACAGTTGAGAAGCAAGTGGTGATAGCTCTGTGGAAACTTGCAATGCCAGACTGCTACCAATCAGTGAGGAATGAATTTGGAGTGGGTAAATCTACCGTGGGGTCTGTCGTGATCCAAGTTGCCAGGGCAATCAATAGACATCTGCTAAGAAGGGTTGTGACTATGGGAAATGTGCAGGACATAGGGGATAGTTTTTCCACAATGGGGTTTCCTAACTGTGGTGGGGTGATAGATGGTATGCATATTCCCATCTTGGCACCAGGCCACCTTGACAAAGAGTACATAAACCAACAGAGGTACTTCTCAATGGGGTTGCAAGCGCTGGTGAATCACAGGGGCCATTTCACCAACATCAATGCGGGATGGTCGGGAAAGGGGCATGACACGTGCATTGTTAGGAACTCTGGTCTGTTCAGAAAGCTGAAAACAGGGACTTTTTTTCCAGACTGAAAAATAACCATTGGTGATGCTGAAATGCCAATCATGATCTTGGGAGACCCGGCCTATCCCTTGCTCCCATGGCTCATGAAGCCGTACACAGGCAGCCTGGACAGCAGTAAGGACTAGTTCAACATAGGCTGAGCAAGCGCAGAATGGTGGTGGAATGTGCCTTTGGATGTTTAAAACCCTGCTGGCATAGTTTGCTTACTATGTTAGACCTCAGTGAAAGCAACATCCCCATTGTTGCTGCGGGCTGTGTGCTCCATAATATCTGTGAAACAAAGGGAGAAAAGTTTCCGGCGGGGTGGAGGGTTGACCCAGATTGCCTGGCAGCCAATTCTGAGCAGCCAGACACCAGGCCAATAAGAAGAGCACATTGAGGGGCACTGCGTCTCCGTGAGGCTTCGAAAACTTGCTTAATCAATGATCCACAGTAATGTGACACTTTTTGTGTGTTGTTCCTTACCAAGCTATCCCCTCATTGCATGTACTCCCCTGTAAACTAAACACCTGCTAACCACAGTGTGTTGAATGAATAAAGAGCCTTTTCTCCTCAATCCATTCAGTTTTATTATGCTCACAAACACTGAGATATAGCAAAGAAAAGTAAGATAACCTGTGCGGTCTTTGTGCAGGCTGTAGGACAGTGCAATCCTACATGCGCTGAGCTCCATCTTGTCACTCTCAAAGGCACGCATTAACTCACTGAACACATCCTCATGAGTCTTCTTTTTCCACCTTCTAATCTGGGAATGTCTCTGTCCCAGTGTGGAGGATGCACCGACAGACAAGGTTTCAGCTGCAAATAACACAAAGCACAAGGGTAGCATTGACAGTGCATACATTGTTTCTAGTGCAAGGTTAATTCTTTTTATAAAACAAACACCCCTAAATGCACTTCCTTGCAAGACACATTGTAATCAGAACCACTTGCTGCTCCAGCCATGGTGAGTAAGGCCAGGAGACATTGGCGAGAGGTCTTGTGCTGCAGATTTTGTGAAGACATCTTTGGGGTCAGTGGTTCCAACCTCAGAAAAAAACCCTTTCCCCTAGCAACCTGGATGGTGCTTGAGGACAGGAACCGGCGAAAAGCCCCACAAATAGTTTGATTGTTACAAAAGTGGTACTGGGTTGGGTGGAAGGGAGACAAACAGGAAGCATCATCACCACCATCCCCCTTTTTAAAATGCTGTTGCGATACGTGGTGATCCCTTCCAACCACAACCAGGGCGTGCTTGGGAAAGCGCGGTTGTGTGAACCAGAATTCACCAAACAGGGGTGGATCACTTGCTGAATTGCTTGCAGTTTAAGGGCTAGCATTTAAAACTCCCTCCCGTTTCTCCCAGGTGACCATATGCAATATCATTCTCCCAGAATAACAGAGGCAGAAAGGGAGCAGATGCTGCAAGCATCTGGGTACAGACCTGGTCCTTATGCTGCAATGCTGTGTGCCACAATGATGCCAGAAGAGTTAATACTGCAGTGGCTTGGGAAAGTGTCCTACCGTAGTGGACAAAATAAGGCAGCCCTTCCCAGAAACCTTCTGCAAAGGATTGCAGAGTACCTCCATGAAAGCTTCCTAGAGATCTCCATGGAGGATTCCAGGACCATCCCCATGCACATAAACAGTCTGCGTAGCTGGAGTGGCCACCGCTAACCACTATAACAATTTTTTAATTTAGATTCAATATTAAAAATAATAGCATGTATCCCCTAGCGTGTGATTGAAATGTGTATTCACCAGAGGTCCCTTCCCTGGCATCATGCTCCTCTGACAATTGGTCCTGTGAGGGGATGGGCTCCAGAGTTGAAAAAAGTTCTTGGCTGTTGGGGAGAATGGATTCTCCGCTTGCCTGCCTCGTATTCTTCTCCTCCTCCTCCTCCTTCTTCTTGTTGCCTGAGGTTGCTGGGAGATATCCATCGAGCGTTTTGGGGTAATGGTGGGGTTGCTGCCGAGAATCGCATGCAGCTCCCCCTAGAAGCGGCATGTCTGTGGCTCAGAAACAGAGTGACTGTTCACCTTCCTTGTTTTCTGGTACGCTCACCAAAGCTCCTTTATTTTCACGCGGCACTGCTGCATGTCCCTGGTGTAGCCTTTCTCCCCCATGACCTGCATGATTTTGGCACAGATGTTAGTGTTTATTCTGCTGTATTGGTGCTCTGCCTGCACAAACTCTTCTTCCCACACAGCAATAAGATCCACTACCTCCTGTGTACTCCATGCTGGAGCACGTTTGTAGCCTTGCGCATCCATGGTGAGCTGTGCTGATCAAACAGGAAATGAAAATTCAAAAGTTCCCAGGGCTTTAACAGAGAGGCAGCTGTTTCCTGTGTACCTGGCTGAAGTGCAGTGGAGTTGAAAGCGCTCTCCAGAACAGTCACAGCGGAGCACTGTGGGACACCTCCTGGAGGCCAATTCATTTGAATTACACAGCACAGAGTCTGCACTATCCCCATGTCAACACGTGGACGTCGACTGAAGAGCTACGCCCCTCACAGAGGTGGAATACAGAAGTCAATATTACAAGCCCTTTAGGTCATCAGAAGGGACTCGGTAGTGTAGACACATACATTGTTAACTCAATCTAATGCGGCATATGTCGACCTAACTTTATAGTGTAGACCAGGCCTTACAGTACAGGGCTCTTTCTGTCACTCCACTAGATCAAGGTTGCAAGCACGTTTTGTCTCTGTATTGTAATATTAATGAAAGCTGCTAGAAATGATTTGTGTGGTACACTAGTGTCATCCCTTGATTGAAGTGGGTGAGTAAATGATTAAGTGAATCTGAGTCATTCTGGTATTTATACAACAAATGAAATGACCCCCTGCCCACAAAACATTGATACCATATGACAAGTTTGTTAAAAACCGTTCCAATTATTTTCGGTTAAGAAGGTAAGGGTGTGTCTGTGTGTGTGAGAGAGAGAGACACGGAGAGAGAGAGAGAGAGATGAATGTGTGTGAGAAAAAGAGAGCACGCACCTATAAAAACTAGCTAGTTATCATTTGTCACTTTGGTGCCTGAAGCTTTTTGAGAAATGTACTTTAGTAACTTGATGGCCATTTTGTTGTAGGCATTATTTCTGATTAGCTACATTACAAAATGTGGTTTTATTACTTTAAATATATATATATATATATATTACTTTATATATATATTACTTTAAATGTTTAAATATATATATTACTTTATATGTTGTCATATTTTTTAACATGGGAATCCCCAACCCAAAATAATTTATCTATTGTTATATTTAACTCCCAACCTCTTTTCCCCAAATTAACTCATATATGCTGCAATTAGACTAGGTACCTAACCACCCTTTAATTATATATATTTATATATATATATATAATATATATATAAATTAATTATATTTAATTATATATATTTAATTAAAGGGTGGTTAGGTATCTAGTCTAATTGCAGCATATATGAGTTAATTTGGGGAAAAGAGGTTGGGAGTTAAATATAACAATAGATAAATTATTTTGGGTTGGGGATTCCCATGTTAAAAAATATGACAACATTCCACAGCAATGGTACAAAGCTGATCAAAGTATCTAATACTGATACTGCAATGCTTTGGAACATTATTGTAGAATACTGTAGTATATTACAGGGGTTATGTGTAATCTCTTTCCATAAAGAGGGTTTAACTAAACAGTCAAGGGCTCTTCTAGGAGAGCATACAGACTGTCAGATAGAACATAAAAGCAGGCAGAAAACTGTATCTAACAGCAATGGACAAAGGTCACAGAGTAAGTAAGAGAAAAGAGAAGTCTAAAGCAAAAAAAAAAAATCTAAAGGGAAAATACTTTAAAAATATGTCCTTTGCAGCATCTCTCCCCCCTCTTCTTGTGTAGTTAGATTGTAGGTCTTCAGGTCAAAGACATTTCTTCAATAGCCTCTAAAACCCGCTACCCCATTTTAGGGCAGTGCATACACACGTGCTAGGTCAGGAGTTGCAACATTCAAGAGCACTGTAAAATTAGCAGATGTAATTTCCTAAACTGTGTAATATTTATTTATATTTGGACTTTGGTTATTTTAATTTCCTTTCCATTTTTAAAGCTAAACAACATTTAAATCTAATTTTTCCTTCATTGCAAACCTGCTACAGCTTTATCAAATTTTTGCTTTGGGGAGGGCGATGGAAAGGGGAGGTGGAGAAAAGAGAGGGAGAACTGAACAACCAAACAGGAATCTTCAACATTTGAAGAGCTGTACAAAGAAATGCTCTTCTCCAAATAAGAGAGAGATTCAGGTCCATGAGGAATCTTGCTTTAAGACTGACTGATGAGAATGTAATGAATGATTTACAATATTTACTTACCCAAAAAAGAGATGTTAAGCACAAACAATTTGGAATAAATTAGATAAGTTCTCTTGCTTAGCCAAGTGATCAAAATATCAACTGTACTATTCCCCCTATGGCTAAAGAAGGCCTGGACATTTAAATGGACATAATTTCAGTACTGTGCATACAATCATAATATACCGTTACCATAGGTTTAATGTGAAATTGCTAAACTTCCTTACTTCAACTCATCTTAGAAGTAATAAATACTGGTCATTCAACTCTAATATTCCCTTATGAAAAACATATCTGCAGGGGAAGGAATTTGATTTAGTTTCTTTAAAAATTACATTTCAGATTCTTTTTTTACGTTCTGATATTTGAATCTTCCAGAAGTACTTCAGTCACATTTCCAAGCTTTTCTTTGCAACCCTTGAGGGGTAAAAACTTTATCATTTAAAAAAAAATGTAAACAGATTCTCCCATATTCACGTGACTCCAGAAGCTATTGCTTTCAGACAAATACCAACTATTGAGAGACTCATGATAAAAATGTGAAAATTGGCAATACTGCACAAGATCAGAGTCTAAAAGTACAAATTAGGACATGGACGGACAGATCATTGGCCTTGCTCTCTGCTTTTTGCTGCTCAACTAGCACAAAGAAAATCATCATGCCTGCTAAACAAGCTGGAGGAGAATTTCCTCCAGCATGGAGGGATCCCTGGATGATGTAGGGATGATGAAACAATAAGTGGGGAAAAATTATTAGTAGTAATAAAATTAGAAAAAAAGGGGGGTTACAACCTTTGCTTTGCTTCTCTCTTTTATCCTTCTGTTATTGACTTCAGTGGGGCCAGGATTTCAACCTCAGTCTTTGGATCTGGTGCTTCTCAGTACAGCCAAGATGTGTACAAATAGCCTGCTAATGCAAACTCTGCTTGTGGCACATTCCTGCATTATTTCAATCAGGAGAGGGTGAAAAAGGATGGAGAAGGATTTTGTGTCATGAGGATGGTGGTGAGCACACACATCTGTGCTTGTTATTTAGGCTCTACTTAGTTGTGTGCCGAGGAGGCTGGGACAGGAATAAACATTATTTAAAACTGTTAAGAAGGGTTTGGTGTTGAAATAGACAGGTAATGATGGTGCTGCCTTAGGCTCTTTGTTTTGGCTCACAGAAGGTGTTTGCTGTAGCGTACTTTCTGCACAAACTCAGCTTCCGGCAGGCAAAACACAAACATTGTACTCATATACATACAAAGGAATTTTTTTAAAATAAGGGGCCTGATTTTCAAAGCAGGGAGCATGAAGCTGGGACCAGCTGGACAAGAAGAATTCTGTTTTGTGAACAATGTCAAGGTTTTGATATCTGTTTTCATACTGCATTGGAACAAAACCAGGAGCTTTCCAAAAATTTCACAAAATAAGAGAGACCCACCCCAGAAGGTGCAATAGCCCAGGGCCTGATTCAGAGCAGGACCTTGAATCTGGGTCTCCCACATCCCAGGTGAGTGTCCTAGTCACCAGTCACTTGATTATTCTGGGGACAATCTCTCTCTCTTTCTCTTTCTCAAAATTCCATCCTGGCCTTGAGAAAATGTTATTGAAAATTATATACTTCCACAAAAAGTTTTGGTTCTCACAAAGCAGCATTTTCCAATGGAAAAAAAACAAACATTTTTGCTAAAAAAAATTCCTGACCAGCTCTGTCCACAACAGGTCCCATGGAAATCAACCTTCCTTTAGATATCTAAATCTGGATTTGGTCACCTAACTTTGGGAACCCAGTTTCTGAAAATATTGATTGCAAGAACCTAATAGAGACTTGATTTTAGTTCTTTGTAGTTCTATAGATTTGACTTTGCCTTATAAAGTAAGGTTTTGTTTGTCTCTGCAACCATTTAAAAATCCTACTAGGGATAGATCAATTAAATTAAATTTATCTGAATGAACCCCAAAACTCAAACACTCAAAACCACCACAGCTGGTTCTAATGCAAACTCATAGATTTGGTCTGCTTGAAACGTGGCCCAGGTTCACTGAAACAACTGGAAACCACAGCAAACTTCTCAGTGAAGCTGGGCTGCCCTTTCAGTTTATAACAAAACTTGGTGAGATCCACATTACTTTGTATCATAATGAAAGTTCTGTAGTCATAGCAAAAGAAAAAATATCCAAGAATATATGTATTTCTGAAGAACTTAAACCTGAAAATGGTTCTGTATGCCTACATCAGTATATAATATAGCATTCACTCCAGATAAATTAATTACATCATGTAGCAAAGTAGCACATTACTTTCTTTGCAACCTTCAGAAGAGCAAAGCAGTACAACTGGTTTAGTCAGCTCATCTGTTTTAAATAACTGGAACGAGTCTTGGGGTGAATTTTACACCACCACTCAAGGCTCAAGTAACAGGCATTGTGCACAGTACTACTTAGAGGTAGGGGGAGAAATGATTATCACTCTCCAATGCAGGGCAAACTTGGGACAGCAGGACAATCCCTCTGTGGCTGCTACTCCAATCCACAGGCTGGAATAATGGTCAGAGCTGATCTGAACCATGAGGATTTAAGACCACTGGATCCAACTGTGGTTTCTTCAGCCTGCTTCAAACCTCTCAAATTAAAAAAAATCATAAAGGGTCAAACAAAACCTCCTGTTCAACCGGAAACTAAGTTTTGTTTTGATTTTGAGTGTTTAATGCTTTTGAAGATTTTTTTAATAAGATTGAAAGAAATTTTGAAACAAAGTCATTTTGAAAAGAAAAATCAGAACACTGGTTTGAAAGTGTCAGAACAAAATGTTTTCACTTTTTCTGTGTGTGTGGGTTTTTTTAGGGTTTTTTTTGGGGGGGGGAGGGGTATGGACACAATTCAGCAAAACTGACATGAATTCACAACACACTTTGGTACTGTCAAACCTGCATTTTTCTCTGAAAAAAGGTCTGAATGAAAAATTTCATCTAGCTCTAGGTATAGTCTGAGAACCCCACTACTACAATCTCAGAGGAAATCCAATTACAAGAAACACTCCATCTGAGAAGGAAATTACCTCTAGCCAATAGTGATGCACTTTCCTTCTCTGTACAGGCTTTCGAAACTTCTCTCCTCTACGGCTACAGAGCTAAAGAGCAAGGAAAATCAACAAGTCTAAGAGCAGTTAGAATAAATGCAGAAGCCCCAAATTCATCATAGTTGCTCTGCAGTCTTAGCCCAATGTTGTAAACACATACTTTTAAAAAGAAGGTACTCTTTTAGTGTAGTGTCAGACTGCACTGAAATTGCCTGAAGATTTGCCCACAGAAACCATCTCAGTAGCAAAGCTGACCAACAAATGGTAAAACTTGCAAGACAATCAAACACTGATAATTGTTACCATGCGTGAGTAAGAGAAAACCCAGTTTGGTTTTCAGATCTCGCATGGAGTAAGCAAGAGAGGCAGTTAAACAAATATATCTTTTCAGTTACAACCTCAGAACATGCATTTTCTGAATCACTGAAACATATTACACAAGACTCCCACAATACTGTTTTAACAATCACTTTTCACAGCAAAACCGCACTCAATGAACAAGAAGCCAGTCGGTATTGTCCGTGGAGTAGTCCACGTACACATTTCTTTTTAACCAGAAGTTGAAATGACCACTTACCCAGCATAAGTTATACTTCTGTTAGGTTGAAGTTAGGCACTCCCACAAACACTAGTCATTGCTCTTCGTGTTGCATGTTGTCCCCTGCTATTAATATTTGGTGAAATTCACTCCAGCACACTGGTCCCCCACAAGAACATATACACCACTTGAAGCACTACTTAAGCCTTTAATCTGTGATTTAAAGGGGTCTGTGGGTCCCATGCACTACGATGACTTTCATCCTTTAGAAATAAGATAAACAAATTTTTGAAACAGTGAGCATCTGTTTCACTGTAGACTAGTGACAGGCTTCCTATTGACTTGTATGGGTAAGTGACATATGGGAACCATTACGAAAAGTGTGTATATTTGCAAAAATAAACAAATAATTTCAAAAACACACAATGGCTGGTACATACTAATAGCATCTACCATCAATTAATGTGCCAAAAAATGAATTGATAGATGTTTAACTGATGTTCCTGAAGCTAACTTTGTACCTCTGTGCCTCATTTCCTCATCTGTAAGATGGAACTAATAGTACGCCCCTATCTCATGGCCACGTTGTGATGATAAAGAAAGATTGCAAGGTGGTCAGATACTACGTTGATAGGGGTCATAGTAGTAACTAAGATCCATATATAGTTAGGGCTAGATTCAGCTGGGCATGGCGATGCTGAGTGTCACCATGCCTAACCTTTATGCACCTAGAAAACCACTGAGATTCAAAAGGCTCCCTATATAATGAATGGGGAGAGATGGGCACCTCAGAATGAGATTCGTAAAAGCCAGCATACTAGGTGGCTCCTCACCTAGGCCAGCCATTCGGAGTGTGATCTAGAAGCTTCTTAGTGCCAACTGGCAAGGGACAGAGAGAGGGTACATAGGGGTACAGCGATCACCTGGATCTGGTAAAAAAAGGTCATGTGAGATTTCTAATAAAGGCCTGTGCCACACTGGTCATCAATATCATAGTGAAATGCATATGGAGTTATGTATACACACTGAAAATTACATTCTTAAGGTATGCGTCTAGCGCCTGGAAACCAGGAAAGGAAAGGTGGAAAACAGACCTTCTGTGAGGCAAGAAATGTTTATCTATTGGTAAATTAAGTATTGTATTGTTCACAATGGGCCTCTAGTCACCAGTCTGAACTGAGTGCAAATGAAGGATTATGCAAACTTCAAAGAGAGAAAAATAACAGGAAGAAATAAACAGTGGAGTGGTGAGGGGGAGTAGGCTTATCTTGAGGTGTGCATCAAAGGTTTGTTTTCTAATATATGTGGAACAAAGAAAATACCTTGTCATCCTTCACGAGGAAGTAAACAGACAGCACATTTGCTTATGAAAGAGGGATCTCAGCCAGGCTTGGTGGAGAACATAGGGCGAGATAAGCTTCTTTGGACAGGAGGAAAACTTGTTAGTTAAGTTTAGTCTCTAGAAAATATGTTATAATTTTGTTTTATATGTAACCATTTCTTTCCAATATTCTTACTCACTATGACTGGAATCTCTGTTCTTTAATAATAAACTTATTGTTGTTTTCACTGTAAATAAATCTAAGTGCTGTGTGTTTAGCAGAACTGTGTTCGAAGGTGTATCTAAAAAGCTGTGTTGTACTGTTCCTTTCGAAGCAGAAGAACTGGTAATTCTGTGTGCATTCAGTGAAAAAGGGCTGGACACTACAGGAATGTTCAGAAGTCTCGGGTGTTGGTGTGTCCCTATCACTACGTGTACAGACAGAAAAGCTCGCAAAGGCCTGGAAGGCAGCACTTGTGTTGCTAGAGCCTGGTGGTCTCAGAGAGCTGATCCACAGCAGGCAAAGACAAGACTTCCTCACACTAAAGGCAGGTGGTGATGAGGTGTCTCACAACCTAGGGTATCCACAGGGAGCATCACTGGGACATGCCAAGGACAGAAGTATAGCAGAAGTCCCACTACTATCACAGAGTTTGGCACATAAATCCAGGCTCCCTCTCTTGGGGTTAGGAGCCTATATTGTTTTGCAAGAAGCGGGGGTAGGGAGGTGGCGAGAAGAAGGTGCTCCCTTTTAACTTTTAGCACCGTGGTGAGGGTACTCACCTAGGATGTGAGAGACCCTCACTTCAAGTCCCACCATCTCTCACGTTGAGTGTCCTAACCAATGAGCTATGGGATATTCTGATGTCAAGCTTCCTCAATCCTGTTGAAGTTGTTCCACTGTGGATAAATAACAAAAGACCCATTTGGCAGAGAAAGAGTAAGCATGAGAATGACCATGTAGCCTGGTGGTTACAGCAGTCATCTGGGAGACCCAGGGTCCAGATTCTCTGCTTCGATGACTCTTTAATTATTTAGTCACAGCTTCAACAGGAGAGAGAGAACATCAGAACATCCCATAGTTCAGTGATTAGAGCAGTGGTTCTCAACCCCCTAGAGTATGCAAAGGTTTTCCAGAGGGCACATCCACTCATTGAGATATTTGCCTAGTTTTACAACAGGCTATATAAAAAGCACAAGCAAAGTCAGTACAAACTAAAATTTCATACAGACAATGGTTTGTTTATACTGCTCTATATACTATACAGTGGAATGTAAGTACAATATTTATATTCCAATTGATTTATTTATGATTATTTATTAAATAATATAAATAATTATTAATAACTATAACAAATTATTATTTTTAATTATATGGTAAATTGAGAAAGTAAGCAATTTTTCAGTAGCAGCGTGCTGTGACACTTTTGTATTCTTATTTCTGATTTTGTAAGCCAATAGTTTTTAAGTGAGATGAAACTTGGGGGTACGCAAGACAAATCAGACTCCTGAAAGGAGTACAGTAATTTGTAAAGGTTGAGAGCCACTGGATTAGAGCACTCTCCTGAGAGGTGTGGGAAGATCCCTGTTCACATCTTTTGTCCCCCTCTGCCGAGGGGGGATTGAATGTGGGGTCTTCCACATTCCAGGCTGCAGGTATAAGGTGGGCAGCATCACCACTGCCACCTCCCCTTCTTGCTGGATTTTGAATGGGACCTGATCCAGTAGGCAGCCTCTGAGTATGTGTACTGGAACAGGCCCTGCACATGAGACAGGTAAGAGAACACTTCTTTCCCTGGTTTGTAGATCACTCTGGAGCTTAGTGGGAGATAGGTGTCCAGATACCTAGAAGGATGCCCAGAAGCAGAAATATAGAAGCTGAGCAACTTTTACCCTGAAAACTTATGCATCAAGTGAGTTTAGGCACCTACAGATTTTGGCAGGAGTTTTGTAGATCTCAGTGGAGCCTAAAACAGGGACTTAGGCATGTAAGTACCCTTGTTGGTCAGGACAAAAGAGCCTTCCTCTTTAAAGGCCAGGTAGAATTGCAGCCCCTGAATTTGAAGGAATGATGGAAATGGTCCCTCCCTAATGCCTTTGGGTCGCATGGCACCAGCACTAATCATTAAAGAATTTCCACAGTTACGAAGAAAACCACAGTAGTTCTTGAGAACAAACACCCACCCACCCTTAGAAATCTTTACCACAGCTTTTATATACACAGATGTAAGTTTATATCACCAATATTGAATTTTACAGGTGGGCACTGAAATCAGTTCCAGAACTGAATTTCTCCATCACCCAAACGTGGATCCAGGATTTTAATCTGGCCCATTATAAACACACAGTAGGACCCAGCCAAAAAATTCAAAGTGGATTCAGTTCCCAATCCCTCATCATGAAGCTTGGGGTGTTTGAATCATCTCTGCCTATTTCCCCTTCGAGTTATCAGAACATTGTGAAACCACCAAATGCAAATGGTTATTAATCTTTTAAAGCCAGTTTATACAGTGTTCAGGGAGCTAATATCTCAGAATGTAGAGCAGATCACATCCCTGCAGGACTGTAACATTAATAAGAGACATTAAAATAAAACTAAGCCAGATGTGCAAAATAGGGCAAACCTAGGCTAAGAAAAAATACAACTTGCTTAGATAGACAAAAGAACAATACATAAGAGAAAATTCAAACCAGCCCAGTAGTAGGGATAAGCAAACCAGCTGAGATGAAATAAGAATTAGTCTATGCTCTTGACTTTTTTCTCAAGGCTTTCAAGAAGCCATTTTGAGGTTCAGGAATGTGTGAACACTTAGGACTAGGACTTAGGAGCCTAACTGCCTCTTTAGACACCTAACTCCAACACTGAGCCACCACTGACACCATAAACTCACATGGACTCATAAACCACCACACAGCTGTTGCCTAACCTTGTTGGAGCCTAAATTACCAAAGCACCTAAGATTCTGCCAGTGGGAATGTGCAAAACCACCTGAGTCCTGACACCACTCAGCTGTTTGATACCCTAGCTCATGCCTAAGCCCCCGTAGGATTCACAAACTCGGTATTCACCTAGATGGACTGCAATTGTGCCAGGCTGCTATGCATGACTGCAAGATCAAGGTCCACTAATCCTAACGGAATCTGAATTTATGCTAATGTAGCTGAGGGATGAGAGAAGAGAGAAAATAAGGCAATCTTCCTGTTACCTGCTTTTCCATCTCCTGCCTCTCCTCTTCTCTTCTACATATAAGCTAGACTCCTTTAGTGTTGCTAAGACTCAGCAGACCAAATTCATAGGTGATGTGCAAAATAATGTAAGTTACATACTGGTAAAAGTTTAAGGGGATCTGAAATGGACTAATTCTAAAGGGACTGAGTGAATCTAAGTTGGTGCAACTGAGCTAATGTAGCATGTCTGGTAAAGACGCAATATGTCGCCTGGAGAGTGCTCTCCTGTCGATGTAATTACTGCACCTCAATGAGAGGCAGAAGCTATGTCAGTGGGAGAATGTCTCCCTTGGACATAGCGCAGTGTAGATGCCGCTTTATGTCAAAGTAACTTACATTGCTCAGAGGAGTGATTTTTTCACACCCTAGAGCGATGTAAGTTACATCGATTTAAGCAGTAGTTTAGACAAGGCCTCAGTTGCACCAACTTAGATTCACTCAGTTCCTTTAGAATTCGTCAGTCATTACATACTGAAGGGAATGGAGGAAACTTCTGAGTTTGTGCCAGTCTGTCTTGGAAAGCCACCTAAGTAGGATACACATAATGTTTGCTTTTTAAAAGAACACACAACAAGGATTTTGTTAGTTTAGTAGGATTAGTTACTGAAATTATATGAAAAGAAAATTGATATTTATAGTTAACATTTTTCAAATTAATCAACATGTTACATTCCTCTTCACCTCCTCTCTCTCTCTCTCTCTCTCTCTTTCTCGTAATTTAGTAGTTTATTTGTTTCCAGTGAGTTACTTTTCTTTACCTTTATGGCGTGTAGCACAAAAGAATATTGCAGGTATTGGCTTGCAGGTGGCTGGATGACATAGTGCGTTGATAATGGGATATGAACGCCATACATAGGTCTCATTAGTTCAGCCAAGGTCCACAGAGATCAAGAGTTGCTATTCTTGAATAGCTGCTGTTCAATGATCCACATGAAATATGTTGGTGGTCTCAGTTCAGTTTCTAGGTGACACATCTCAAATACCATCATCATTTCCTTGTTAGCACTCAGTAGAGAAGACAAGAACTGAATGGCTGTGAAGACTGAATAACTTTCTCATGCTTGAAGGTGTTCCCTTGATAACAAGAATGAATAATACAAATGGGGCACACTGGGAAGGTTTCCATTGCTGCTATATACTGTGGGCCAAATTCTCTGCTGATGTAAATGGGCAAGAATCCATTGAATTACATGTTGCTCTGCCCATTTTTATCAAGAGTTTGGCCCACTCTCACCAGAATTGTCAGTCTAGTAACCTTTGCAATCACCATTTTTTTTTGTTTGTTTAAGACATTTGCATTCATTTTCAGGCACTTTCAAGATTAACTGCATAAACAGTAACTCTTTGACCTGACCTGAAGGCATCAGCCAAGCATTTTGGAAACTATCTGCTCTGCTTCCAAGTTCATAAACTATGTTTTGCCCGAACCTGTTATTTTTTTTTAAAAAAAATTGGCATATCATTCATTCAAACTTTGTCACACCATATCTGTCCAGAAATATGAGCGGACTAATAAAAATATTTCTTAGAAAAAGATTTTTGGAAATTAGTCAGTCATCCTTCATATTTTTGGCTGGCCCTCTGACCTCCCAGTAAGTAACATTATAGAGGGTCTTCCAGCAGAAGGGACAGCTGGCAGCCTTGTCACTTTTTTTGCAAACCTTCAGCATAAAAATAATGCCTCAACTTTTGGTTGGGGGAGTGGAAGGAGAGGTACAACTAGATGCGCTGAAGATTATAGTAATCAGTTGCTTGGCAAAGTGAACAGTGCTAACAAAAATAATCTCCCCAAGCAGGCTGTTTGTAAAATGAAAAAGAAAATCAATTCAATTACTTGAGTGGAGAGAGAGAGAGAGAAAATGAGAGAGAGTCACAGGGCACACTGAGCTTTAGGCTCCTTATAGACCCTCTCAAGTGCACTGTCAACTTACAGGCCTGTGTATCACTCTGGGTGGAACCCATGGTCCAGCCACTCACACTGGATCTGCAGCCTGCAAATTCTTCCCCCTCCTCCCATGTTAACTCAACAGGCCCAACTTGGTTTGGCACCCATGAGCATGTTCACTCTGGGGACCTGTGACCCGTGAATTGACTCAAGGATAGTCTTCAGATCAAAGGTTTTTAAATTAATTCCTCCAAAAGGTACAAAGCACAGAATAAAGGATAAAAACAACAACAGGCCTATAAACCTGGGTCTTACTTCCCCCTTAATCTTGCCTTGTCAGCTTTGTAAATTCCCCACAGCCCAGCTAACCACCATCTCTGGCTGGGAGAAACAGACTGTCCTGCTGAGAGCAGGTTCTCTGTCTCCATGTGTCCGTTTACCACCCTGTCAGCTTTCATTCACACTCTCTGGGCAGTCTCTGGCCACTTACTGAACCCTCACCTATTGATAGGCCTGGGGTCCTCTAATGTTTGGTATCCTCCTTGATCCTAGAGTAAGGCCAGGTCTACACTAAGAATTCACATTGGTATAGCAATATCTGCTAGGGGTTTGAAAAATCCACACTCCTGAGAGATGCAGCTGTATCAGCCTAGCCCATGGTGAAGAATACTTCCGTTGTTCTTGTGCTGTCTACAATCGACTTACCAAGTGCCCCTTTGGGAGGTGGATTACCTACAGCAATGGGAGAATCCCTCCCATTAGTAGTTTCTCCACTGAAGTGCGACTCCAGTGCAACTGTGCTGCTGTAGTGTTTTAAGTGTAGACATCCTCAGCCATGGGAAGAGTAAATTGTTGGCAGCCTGCCTGGAGCCAGATAAGGGTTTTTCCCTCAATACATAGTTTTAACATGGTTTCCTTCAGGACTCTGTGTTACTGTTTTATCTTTTCTGCTTGGTTCCTTTAATAACCCCTTTTGATTTAATACTACTGTCAGTAATCCATCATACACACATACACAAACACATAGAGAGAGGCATGCATCATATTCATAAAAATACAGACATTTCCCAGGTTGTTACTGTGTGTGTGTGTGTGTGTGTGTGTGTGTGTATAAACCAACAATTTGGCTCTGTGCCCTTCCTCGTGTTAATCTTATTCTGCCACCAGAATAAAGAGATTTGAATGAAAGTATAATAGATTAATTGCTTATATATTCTACATAGGAAGTGCATGTATATGAGTCACCATTTCTCTTGATCTGTGTAAAATATCACTAACAACAGACATTTTATAACAACATCTGTTTGAAGATCTCAAAGCACTTTGCAAACATCCTAATTTTGCAGATGGGGAAACAGGTCCAGAGAGGCACTGAATGACAAATGTGGGGTCCTCGCCTTTGGCAGCTAATGACGTGATCTGGTTTTCCAAAGGGGCTCCCCTTGTGAGATCATTCATCCTTGAGCATCAGGCCACTTATTTAGGTGCTCAATATAAGCATTCATGTATAAATACTTTGGCCTCAGCGGCTTCCTAAAGGCCACACAGCAAATCTGTGGGAGAGCCAACAACATAGGTCTCCGCTTTCCCTGTCATGTGTCTTTACCACAATACTAGCCTTCCTCTAAGCCCAAAAGAAACTATGACCACTCTCAGCTTTAATATACATCAAAAATATACAGTTACTCAGTAAAGGTGAAATTCACTCTAGTGAAGAGGATCATAGAGTCCAAGAGTCATTGAGTTTAAGGTCAGATGGGACCACTAGATCATCTAGTCTGACCTCCTCTTTAGCACAGGCCACCAACACCACCCAGAATCTGTGTATTAAACCTACCAACTGAGAAGAAACCAAAATGTTACAACCCAGAGGAAACTAGACTATTGTGTGCCATAGGCAGAGAATAGGCGGAAACAAGGTGCACAAGTACTCAAGGCCCCTGAAATGGCAGAGAAATGACTAAGTGAGAGATAAACTGATAATCCTGGCAAATGACCCACACCCACATGCTTCAGGGGAAGACAAAAACCCTCTAAGGTCACCGTCAATCTGATCTGGAGAAAATTCCTTCCCATTCTCACATATGGTGATCAGTTAGACCCTGAGCATGTGAGCAAGGACCAGACAGCCAAGCTCCTGAGCCCTGGTCTACACTAGGAGTTGAGGTCGAATTTAGCAGCGTTCAATCGATTTAACCCTGCACCTGTCCACACGACAAAGCCCTTTTTTTCAACTTAAAGGGCTCTTAAAATCGATTTCCTTAATCCACCTCTGACAAGTGGATTAGCGCTGAAATCGGCCTGGCCGGGTCAAATCTGGGGTACTGTGAACGCAATTAGACGGTATTGGCCTCCGGGAGCTATCCCAGAGTGCTCCATTGTGACCGCTCTGGACAGCACTCTCAACTCAGATGCACTGGTCAGGTAGACAGGAAAAGGCCCGCGAACTTTTGAATTTAAATTTCTTGTTTGGCCAGCATGACAAGCTGCAGGTGAGTGCAGAGCTCATCAGCAGAGGTGACCATGCAGAGCTCATCAGCAGAGGTGACCATGATGGAGTCCCAGAATCGCAAAAGAGCTCCAGCATGGACCGAACGGGAGGTACGGGATCTGATCGCTGTATGGGGAGAGGAATCTGTGCTATCAGAACTCCGTTCCAGTTTTTGAAATGCCAAAACATTTGTGAAAATCTCCCAGGGCATGAAGAACAGAGGCCACAACAGGGACCCGAAGCAGTGCCGCATGAAACTTAAGGAGCTGAGGCAAGCCTACCAGAAAACCAGAGAGGCCCGGGTCAGAGCCCCAAACATGCCGCTTCTATGATGAGCTGCCATTTTAGGGGGTTCAGCCACCACTACCCCAGCCGTGTTGTTTGACTCCTTCAATGGAGATGGAGGCAACACAGAAGCAGGTTTTAGGGACAAGGAAGATGATGATGATGGGGTCGTAGATAGCCCACAGCAAGCAAGCGGAGAAACCGGTTTTCCCGACAGCCAGGAACTGTTTCTTGCCCTGGACCTGGAGCCAGAACCCCCCAAACCCACCCAAGGCTGCCTCACGGACCCGCCAGGCGGAGAAGGGACCTCTGGTGAGTGTACCTTTTAAAATAGTATACATGGTTTAAAAGCAAGCAGGTTTAATGATTAATTTGCCCTGGCAGTTGCGGCTCTCCTGGATGTACTCCCAAAGTCTTTGCAAAAGGTTTCTGGGAAGGGCAGCCTTATTCCATCCACCATGGTAGGACATTTTACCACTCCAGGCCAGTAGCACGTAGTTGGGAATCATTGTAGAAGAAAGCATTGCAGTGTATGTTTGCTGGCATTCAAACAACGTCCGTTCTTTATCTCTGTGTGTTATCCTCAGGAGAGTGATATCATTCATGGTCACCTGGTTGAAATAGGGTGCTTTTCCTAAGGGGACATTCAGAGGTGCCTGTTCCTGCTGTGGCTGAACAGAAATGTTCCCCACTGTTAGCCATGGGGAGGGGGGAGGGAGGAGAGGGAAGGGGTTAGCCACGTGGTGGGGGGAGGCAAAATGCGACCTTGTAACGAAAGCACATGTGCTATGTATGTAATGTTAACAGCAAGGTTTATCATGAAAGAGTGTACCCATTGTTCTATAAAATGTATCTTTTTAAATACCACTGTCCCTTTTTTTTCTCCACCAGCTGCATGTGTTTCAAGGATCACAGGATTTCTCCTTCCCAGAGGCTAGTGAAGATTAGAAGGCGAAAAAAATGCACTCGCGATGAAATGTTCTCTGAGCTCATGCTGTCCTCCCACACTGACAGAGCACAGACAAATACATGGAGGCAGACAATGTCAGAGTGCAGAAAAGCACAAAATGACCGGGAGGAGAGGTGGCAGGCTGAAGAGAGGGCTGAAGCTGAAAGGTGGTGGCAGCATGATGAGAGGAGGCAGGATTCAATGCTGAGGCTGCTGGAGGATCAAACTAATATACTCCAGCATATGGTTGAACTGCAGGAAAGGCAGCAGGAACACAGACCACCGCTACAGGCCCTGTGTAACCAACCACCCTTCTCCCCAAGTTCCATAGCCTCCTCACCCAGATGCCCAAGAATGCAGTGGGGAGTCTCTGACCACCCAGCCACTCCACCCCAGAGGATTGCCCAAGCAACAGAAGGCTGGAATTCAATAAGTTTTAAACTTTTAAAGTGCTGTGTGGCCTTGTCCTTTCCTCCTCCACCAACCCTCCCAGTGCTTCTCTCCTCCTCCTCCTCCCGGGCTACCTTGGCAGTTATCCCCCTATTTGTGTGATGAATGAATAAAGAATGCATGAATATGAAGCAACAATGACTTTATTGCCTCTGCAAGCAATGATCGAAGGGAGGAGGGGAGGGTGGTTAGCTTACAGGGAAGTAGAGTGAACCAAGTGGCGGGGGGTTTCATCAAGGAGAAACAAAGAGAACTTTCACACCGTAGCCTGGCCAGTCATGAAACTGGTTTTCAAAGCTTCTCTGATGTGCACCGCGTCCTCCTGTGCTCTTCTAACCGCCTTGCACGTAATCAGCGGCCAGGTGATTTGCCTCAATCTCCCACCCCACCATAAACGTCTCCCCCTTACTCTCACAGGTATTGTGGAGCGCACAGCAAGCAGTAATAACAGTGGGAATATTGGTTTCACTGAGGTCTAACCGAGTCAGTAAACTGCGCCAGCGCACTTTTAAACATCCAAATGTACATTCTACCACCATTCTGCACTTGCTCAGCCTGTAGTTGAACAGCTCCTGACTACTGTCCAGGCTGCCTGTGTACGGGCTTCATGAACCATGGCATTAATGGGTAGGCTGGGTCCCCAAGGATCTATAAGCATTTCAACATCCCCAACGGTTATTTTCTGGTCTGGGAATAAAGTCCCTTCCTGCAGCTTTTGAAACAGACCAGAGTTCCTGAAGATGTGAGCGTCATGTACCTTTCCCGGCCACCTCACGTTGATGTTGGTGAAATGTCCCTTGTGATCCCCCAGAGCTTGCAGCACTATTGAAAATTACCCCTTGCGGTTTATGTACTCACCGGCTTGGTGCTCTGGTGCCAAGATAGGGATATGCGTTCCGTCTATGGCCCCACCACATTCAGGGAATCTCATTGCAGCAAAGCCATCCACTATGACCTGCACATTTCCCAGGGTCACTACCCTTGATATCAGCAGATCTTTGATTGCATTGGCTACTTGCATCACACCAGCCCCTACAGTAGATTTGCCTACTCCAAATTGATTCCTGACTGACCGGTAGCTGTCTGGCATTGCAAGCTTCCACAGGGCTATTGCCACTCGCTTCTCAACAGTGAGGGCTGCTCTCATCTTGGTATTCATGCGCTTCAGGGCAGGGGAAAGCAAGTCACAAAGTTCCATGAAAGTGCCCTTATGCACGCGAAAGTTTCGCAGCCACTGGGAATCGTCCCAGACCCACAACACTATGCGGTCCCACAAGTCTGTGCTTGTTTCCCGAGCCCAGAATCGGCGTTCCACCGAATGAACCTGCCCCATTAGCACCATGATGCCCGCATTGCCAGGGCCCGTGTTTTGAGAGAAGTCTGTGTCCATGTCCTCCTCACTCTCATCATGGCGCTGACATCGCCTACTCGCCCGGTTTTGCTTTGCCAGGTTCTGGTGCTGCATATACTGCTGGATAATGCGTGTGGTGTTTAATGTGCTCATAATTGCCAAAGTGATCTGAGCAGGCTCCATGCTTGCCATGGTATGGCGTCTGCACAGAAAAAAGGCGCGGAACGATTGTCTGCTGTTGTTCTGATGGAGGGAGGAGTGATTGACGACATGGCTTATAGGGTTGGCTTACAGGGTATTAAAATCAACAAAGGGGGTGGCTTTATGTCAAGGAGAAACAAAAACAACTGTCACAGAGAATGGCCCCCTCAAGGATTGAACTCAAAACCCTGGATTTAGCAGGCCAATGCTCAACCCACCAAGCTATCCCACCCTCTGGTATTTCAAGCAGGACTGAATCTCCATTAAAGTTTTCAAGATGTCCCTGATAGACCTCACCAAAATGATTGTTGGCTGTTGATTTCACAGAGGGAAGGAGGGAGTGGGGAGCAAATGAATACAAAACAAATCTGGTCTATTTCTTGTTTTGATCCACTCCATCTATCTTTTACATCTTTGGCTGGCAGCAGACGGTGCAGTAGGACTGCTAGCCATCCTCATCTCCTGCCTGCTCACCATAAGATGGTACAATAAGACTGCCTGCAGGACTAAAGAGAATGACCTGGTCAAGTCACTCCTAATTTAGTCCCTGCACCCATGTCTGCCCAGGCGCTCCTGACCGACCTTACCAAGGTGGCCAGGAGCACCTCAGATACAATGAGGATGGTTTTCAGGCCTACTGCACCATCTGCTGCCACAAGGCAATGGGTTGCTGTTGCTGTGTAGCAATGTAGTACTGCGTCTGCCAGCACCCAGGAGACATACAGTGACAGTGAGCTGAGCAGGCTCCATGCTTGCCGTGGTATGGCATCTGCACAGATAACTCAGGAAAAAAGGTGCAAAATGATTGTCTGCCGTTGCTTTCACAGAGGGAGGGCCTAATGACATGTACCCAGAACCATCCGCGACAATGTTTTTTGCCCCATCAGGCATTGGGATCTCAACCCAGATTTCCAATGGGCAGCGGAGACTGCAGGAACTGTGGGATAGCTACCCACAGTGCAACACTCCGGAAGTTGACGCTTGCCTCAGTTACTGTGGAAGCACTCCGCCGAGTTAATGCATTTAATGCACTTTGAGCATTTTGTGTGGGGACACACAGAATCGACTATATAAAAATGATTTCTAATAAACCGACTTCTATAAATTCGACCTGATTTCATAGTGTAGACATACTCTGAGACATAGAATGCTCGGTGCCATCTCAGATCCCTAGCCCATCCCTAGTCCAGTGTCCCATCTCCAGCTGTGGTCATTGCCTGATGCTTCAGAGGAAGGAGACAAAATACCCCCTCCCAGAATATATTGGAGATGGGGGTTTCTTTCCTGACTCCTGCCAGTGGCCAGCTGAAACTGTGAAACATGAGTTTTAGGAATATAGGATGAAAACCAGAAGGGAGCCCTAGGGCTGTGGAGCCCTGCCCAACCATCATAAACAAGCCTATCATACAATTGCAATAAAATTTGTCCAGCTGTCACTCTCAAAACTAATTAAGTTGCTCACTACTCCTGTTGGAAGGTTGTGCAAGAATCTCACTCCTCCAATAGTTAGAAACCTTCTTCTAATTTCCAGGCTGAATTTGTTCCTGGCCAGTTTATAGCTATTTGTTCTTGTACCAAAAGTGGTCTCTAGCTTAGATAGTTCTTGACCCTCCCTAGTGTTAACCCCCCTTATGTATTTACAAAGAGCACTCTTATCCTCCTTCCACCTTCTTTTTGCTAAACTAAATATGCAAAATGCTTCCAGTCATCTCTCATAAGATAGATCCTCCATTCCCCTGATCCGTAGCTCATCTGTGCACCTTTTTCAGTTTAAATTAATCTTTCTGGGTGACCAGAATTGGACACAGTATTCTAGATGAGGTCTTACCAGTGCTTTGTACAATCTCTACAGGAAATGCCTTGCATAATACATCCTAGGATTGCCTTTTTCACAGATGAATCACACTGGTAGCTCATAATCACCTGTCATCAACCCACACAACCAGGTCTCTCTCCTCCTCTATTGCTTCCAACTGATAAGGCCCCAGCTTGCAGCAGAAATTCTTATTACGAGACTTTCCTTAAGTGCATGACCTTGCACTTTTTACTATTGAATTTCATCCCATTTCTGTCACTCCCGTCTTCAAGGCCATCCAGATCTTCCCAAGTAATGTTCACATTCTCCTTTGTATTGATGATGCCTCCCAGCTTAATATCATCAGGAAATTTCATTAGCACACTCCTACTTTTTTGCCAAGGTCGTTAATAAAAATATTAACTAAGATTGGGCCAAAGACTGATCCTTGAGGATCTCCACTAGTAACTTCCCTCCAGTTCGATAATTCACCTTTCAGCACATACGGGGGGGGGGGGGGAGTGGAGAGCAGGATTTTGCAGGGGAAGAGGTGGCATGGGGGCAGGACCTTGGGGGAAGTGCCACGGTTTGGGTTCCGGTGCTCCCCCTCCCCACTTTTAGGAAGCTTCTGCCACTCCTGAGCATAACCCATTGATTTCTGCCCTATAGTCAATTCCTTATCCACCTTACAATGCTTCTCCTAATCCCCATCTTCCCTAATTTATCTAGTAATTTCCCATGTGGTACCATGTCAAATGCTTTACCAAAGTCCAAGTATATTAGATCTACTGCTCTTCCCTTATCTAAAGGATCAGTTATTTTCTCAAAGAAGGAAATCAGGTTAGTTTGGCATGATCTACCTTTGGTAAACCCATGTTGCATTGCATTCCCTCTACCATTTACCTTTATGAATTTCAATATTCTTTCCTTCACAATTATTCTAAAAGCTTACATACTACTGAGGTCAGACTAACAAGTCTGTAATTGACACCTTTGGCCATTAAAAAAGGCTTCATTGGGACTTAGTGCTTGTTCTGGCCAGAACATTTAATGATAGTGGGATGAGACTAAACATGGAGAAAGTTTTGCCACAGCACCACACTACCGAAGCGGTTTAGGATACATGCAGAAAATGACTGCCATGACCCAACGTGTTTAAACTGTGTTTGTTTATATACATACATATAGTTTATATTTATATAAATATAAAAGGTTCCAGTTATAAAATGTTCCAGTTACAGATTTTTGGCCAAGAATGTATTGTGTTACATTCAGCTCAATTGCATTTCTTTCTGTCTGTGTAATGTGATATGGTTTTTAAAAGTTATCTGTTTAATTCCAAAATTTCAGGGAATGTTTTGGGTATCAATGGGCAGAAGACTTTTGATTTCAGGGATAATCAGAAAACTAGAAGGGGCAAATGTGGACACAGGGACGCCCTTGCATCTTGGTCATTATCTATAGATCAAAAAACCAACTGATGGTAGCCATTAAGGCTTTCCAGCATAACAATACTTATTACAATACTTATAACAATATGTTGGTCCAAGGAAATATATTACCTCACCCACCTTCTTTCTAATATAATGCCCCTCACAACAGTTATACAGTTTAAAAATATTGACACCCTGGCAGAAAGAAAATAAGAATAGGAGAAAGGGGAAATGGAGGAGCACACAGAAACACTAGTCTAGGTGAAAGTGGGGGAATAGGGAGGGAGGGGTAATGAGGGGACAAACATAGCCCATGGCACAGGAAGAAAATGGGGGACAATGGTATGGGGAGAGGACAACACAGGAGATGGGAGAGTGACACACCTGGGACTTGTGGTGGGAGTGGCAATAGAGGGATACAAAAAGCCACTCGTGTGTGTAATGAGCTTGATCCACCCGAAACAAAGTGTGTGACCCTCTCATATGGTTCAATAATAATTTTCTCACCTGTCGAAATTTGAACCACAAAGATGTCTTAAGTAGCCTTAGCTACTGTAAAATGTCTCTGTTCTTTTTAAAAATGATATTCATAACTTACTACACCAATACCCTTGCAACATAACCATAACAGATATCCCTTCGCCTCCTAAAGCAATGGTGAACTCAGAAGGCTAATCTTCATTTTTCTTCCACTAATGGAAGAATGCTATTGTCACAAAACTACGCTAAGCAGAAGTGGCTGATACCCAAAATTATGTACTTCCCCACATACCCACTTTGCCCTGACCCCCTTTTAAAAAAATGTTATTTGGGACAACACAATTTCTAATCTCCTAAACTAAAACAATTTGAGGCTCTTCCCCCTCTCCAAGTTATTTTGCTGTAACTCCCACATCCCACCCCTGCTCCTCCTGAAAATGAATAGGAGTCCTTCCTCCATTATGCTTCCTACCTCTCCACCACACCTCGTCAGGCCACAGGCTCCCTCTGCTCTGCCTTTCAATCCCCACTCCCCAAATCACAACTCTTCCTTTGACAGACTCCAGCAGCACAGGCTCCTACTCACCTTGCAATCAGTGGCTCTTCAGCTCCTGATTGCTGCAGCTCTCTGGCTCAACCCCCCCACACCTCCACCACCACCCTTCTTGCTGCTTCTGAGGTGGGGGAGCAGCTCTGCACTGAGGGTGGCTGTTCACATTCTATGGGGCTGTTCTGATTTTGCCCTAAAGAGGACTTGGAAAGTCCGCCTCTGAGCACGTGCAGTTCTCAAGCCTATCTTTTCAATGGACAGATAATCTCTCCCAGGTTACATCTACACTTGGAGCTAAGGGTGTGATTCCCAGATCAAGCAGACATACTCTTGTCCGCTCTCATCGAGCTAATGCTCTAAAAAGAATAGTGTAGCCACAGTACCATGGGCAGCAGCATGGGCTATCCCCACCAAGTTCCAACCTGCCCAGACCACCTGGTTATATGCTCAGAGTGATGCCGTTTGCCACTGCTGATGCTACCACAGCTACACAACTATTTTTAGTTCCAGCTTGATCAGAGGTAGTGTAAGTTTGTCTACTGAAGCTGGGAATCACAGTCCTAGCTCCAAATGTACACAGACCCTAAAGAACTAGACCTTCACCAACCCCGTCTGTTCTCTATCCCCTGGTTCCACTCAGTGGTGCTGCACTGAATGGCTACAAACTCAGACTCCCGACAGTCCTAGGTTTTGTGGGATGGTCCTGCTTTAACACACACACACACAGAGACACACCCATCTCTCCTGGTTGCAATGGCTCCCTCTCTGCAGAGGTGGCTAGGCTTGGCTCTCTGCTCCAGGTGTTGCGACCTAGCCCCTAACACATGAGGTCACAGCACCACTCATTCAAATTTGGCCCAGCCGCCTCCCTCTCCCCCCACCCTCCATCATGGAAGCCAGGCCAAACCTGAATGCTGTTGCAACTTTGTGCTTCAGAAGCTGGATTGCAATGCCTGAAGCAGAGACCTCAGCCAGCCCCATGGGAAAGGAGCTGCAGGAGCTGTCACTGTGGAAGTGTGGGATGGCCTTGCTCTGCAATGCCTTCCTGGGCCTCCCACACCTTGGGGGCAGCACCCAACCCCCCAGGATGTGTCCTGATTTAGCCTCTTCAAATGTTGGGAGGTATGTAATCTGCCAGCCTGTCCTCCCTTCCCTGACTCCCTCATTGTTGCTATCTATTGAGCTGCTGGAAGAAAGACAGAAAATGGATCTATTAGTTGGGGTTTAGCCCATTTGCCCTTCATTACCAGTTATGATGGTTGCTGAGCCCAAAAAGTAGTTGGAAAGCAGTCAGTGTTGCCAGCGCTCATAATTTTATTGCTAGTCTCATGGTGCTGTTTTTCTTAAAGCCCTAGCTCCTGGAGTCATATTACATGAAAATGTAAGGGTTTTTGTTTTGTTTTGTTTTGTTTTTTAAAGCATCTCTAGTCTCTGTGGTTGTGGAGAAAGGCTTGAATTTTGTAACCTTGAATTCTCAAAAAAGAGAAGGAAATAAAAAGAACCTCAAATTTATTATTTTTTTAAAGTGTCATATTTTTAAGTTCATCTTGTTATTTTTTGTAGCCTGGCTCGATTTTTGAATGCTTGAAGTTCAGTAACTTTAGAAGCTCAACATCTGCTTTTGAGCTTCTAAATAGGCCATTGGTATAATCCACTATGGTTGAATTATTCCAGTTCAGATTTAATTGTGAGTCCCCTTTAATGGACTCCACTTCTTCCTCTCTGAAAATAACGGGACTGACCCTGCAACTCTCTGTCAACACTTCTTACTCATGCAGGGAGTCCTGTGGACTTCACCCATGAGAGTAATGGCTTCAGGATTTCTCCCAGGACCCCAGTCAAATGTTACAAAGAGACTAGTATGTAATAGTATTTCTGTCAAATTATGAGCACAATGTTGAATTATATTCATATGACCAGTTGAGTCCACATTTCTGTGCTGAATTATGCTTGGTTAACTTGGTAGGTTAACTATTTCACTACTTCTTCTAAATTAAATAAAAATGTTGAGCAGATGTGCACTTCCTGTGCTCTGGAAGTATTGACTAGTTCCACTAGTTTTAACTAGAGTGGCCGATGATAGCACAGAAGTACTGTTTACAAAATGGGTACTAGGATCACTAAAAACATGTACCACATTATAATTGTACAATAAAACCATT
Source organism: Lepidochelys olivacea (assembly GCF_965140295.1). Lineage (NCBI taxonomy): Eukaryota > Metazoa > Chordata > Testudines > Cheloniidae > Lepidochelys > Lepidochelys olivacea. The sequence goes on along the minus strand of NC_140412.1, from coordinate 170,595,001 downwards.
AGTTTTCTCCTGAATACAAAATTAATCTCTTGGAGGTAAATGCCCTGAAAGTATGTCTGATCATTGTGTGTAGACATGGCGATCTCCTTATTAATTAACACACCTGTTTATCAAAACTCAATCTCTTCTCAGCTACCAACCTTCCACTCATAGACCCTATTTCATATAAATGCTTTATCACGTGCTTAAATCCCATTGAGTTCAATGGAGCTTAAGGGCTCTTCCTGAATAAGCATGCTTTCCTGAATTGTGGCCTTCATCATTTCCTTGAATAGTAATAGAAAACAAGTCAAAGTTGAAACACACACTACCTCCCCAAAACAACTGTCCTAACACTCTGAACTATGGGAAGTCTCCAGGCCCAATTCCACCATCACTTAAAGGGATGCAACTGCAAGGGAAAACAAGGCAATTTGTATCTATGAAAGGAAGGGCAGAATTAGGTCCTCCATATTTAGACATCTTCAGGTAACTGAACTTATCAGTACTGTGATTTCATTTTAAGGAAGGTATTTCAAGGAATGCTAGAGTGCAAAATGGGATTATGATCTTTTGGCAGCAAGCCTGACATTGACACATATGCAAGTTATCCCACAGATGTCCACACATGCTACAGAATGCCAACAATACATACAAAATGATGGGGTCTAAATTAGTTGTTACCACTCAAGAAAGATCTTGGAGTCATCATGGATAGTTCTCTGAAAACATCTGCTCAATGTACAGTGGCAATCAAAAAAGCAATGAGTGTGTTAGGAACCATTAGGAAAGGGATAGATGATAAGTCAGAAAATATCATAATACCTCTAATAGATCCATGGTACGGCCACCCCCTTGAATACTGTGTGCAGTTCTGGTCACGCTATCTCAAAGAAGGTATATTAGAATTGGAAAAAGTACAGCGAAGGGCAACAAAAATTATTAAGTGTATGGAACAGCTTTGATATGAGGAGAGATTAAAAAGACTAGAACTGCTCGGCTTAGAATAGACACAACTATGGGGGGATATGATAGACGTCTATAAAATCATGAATGTGGAGAAAGGCAATAAGGAAGTGTTATTTAACCTTTCTCATAACACAAGAACCAGGGGTCAACCCAATGAAATCAACAAGCAGTAGGTTAAAAACAAACATAAGGAAGTTCTTCACACAATGCACAATCCGTGGAACTCATCGTCAGGGATGTTGAAAAGGCCAAAAGTAAACTGAGTTCAAAAAAGAATTAGATAATTCATGGAGGATAGTTCCATCAATGGCTATTAGCCAAAATAGTCAGGGACACAACCCCATGCTCTGAATGCCCCTAATGCAGCCTTCTGACTGCCAGAAGCTGGGACTGGATGACAGAGGATGAATCACTTGATAATTGTGCTGTTCTGTTCATTCCCTCTGAAGCATCTGGCACAGGCTGCTGTCAGAAGACAGGATACTGGGCTAGATGGACCATTGGTGTGACTCAGTATGGCCATCATTATGTTCTTATAAAGACTTTGACACATTAGCACGTAAGCTGTTTGTGCCAGGAATTCTTTCATACAATGTGTTTATTATATATTATCCAGCATCAATTGATCTGGGACTACTACAATACAAATATTAAAGAAGCTGTGGATCCAAACATGCTCATCTGGTTTCTAGATCTGTACTCTCAAGTTTAGAGAGGGTTTCTTTGTTTCACAATATGCAGTGATTTATATTGAGTGGCTATGTGTGGAGTGGTCATGTAGTTCATTGTAAACAGTAGAAAGCAGAAAAAGAATTACTTCAGAATATGCAAATATTGATTTTTGTGAGGTGACTGTTCGGATTGAATGAACACTGCTTTGGAGAGGTGCTCCCAAACACAGCCAAGTTCAAATAGTATGGGGATATTTCTACATTTATATAGTTTTATTTCTTGGCGCTCTCCCAGAATATTATTTATTTTATTCTACACTCTGGTAAATGAAACCTCACACAGATCTTAAATATTAAAAGCCATGTTAGTGAGCAAAAGAAGTTTTCATCAAATCACAAATGATCTTTTATAACATGTCATGACTTGACAATTATTTAAGGAAGCTACACAAGGTTTTGTTTTGTTGTTGTTGTTATTTTATTATTGGGGAACTTTCAGAAGTCATAGCTTTTTAGTATGAGGAGCTTTAAATGGATACCATGGATTTTACTTGGCAATAAAATGGTGAGATGAATCAAACGTCTAATTTGCAGCTAAACTGAGAATAGCACAGCAATGTTTCTCTTTTATTAGCATTTAAAAGATCTGTACTTTTATGAGGCTAGATGGTGCTTTTAGCATGCAGCTCATAATAAGGAGCAGTGCAAAGATACTCCACATCAAGTGGAAGTTATCAGTCATGCAGGGAAGAGAAAGTAGTTTATAACATCTGTTTAAAGGCTGTAGCATGTTGCCCCTCCCCAGCCAGCCAGTGCTGCTAACCAGTGCATGGTGGTGGTAGGGTTGGGGGAGGAAGTGCAGAAATGGCTCAGCTTACTCCCTGCCTTTCCACCCACTATCCCCCCAGTTACTCACAAGTGGAAGTATCTGGGGCACATCCCATGTGCTCCCAAGCATCAGAACTGGAAATATGTCTGGCCTCCGAACAGGGCACAAGGGTGTGGGGCGGAGTCTATTCCTTTCTACACACCTGCATGGCTGTGTATGAATAGGGCACATTCTAACCCTGTTAATCAGATATTTAATCTGCTTCTAACACATAGTATGGTATAGCAATATTCTTCCTCCTCTTTTTCAACTGTATAGAGTAGAATCAAATACATGGTTTGACCATAAAAACATCAATACTGAACGTTAGGTGTTGGAAGAGTCATAAAGAGGCATTTATACACAATATTTCAAGAATTTTAATGGAACTGTAAATTAAATGTGATTTACAGTGTTCCTGCATGTTCCATATTTGAAGACCAGCATATGCTTCATGTAATCTTAGATCAAAAGAATTATCTGAAAGCCATTAGTGTTGTTATATGTTCACTGTTAAAATGTATATATTCCCCATCCTGTCTTATCTAGGTTCACCAGGAAGAGGGGAAGGGAAAGAAGACAACTAACTTACTTCCCACCTTGCCACTTACTTTTTGACTATGCATGTCATCATTATGGACTGATCCTGCTACCATTCAAGTGAATGGCAAAACTTGCACTGACTTCAAACAGAGACGAACTGGGTCCAAAAAAGCACAGATTTCAATGATTTTCCATAAAATTCTAGTGTATAAAATCCAGCTACCACTACAATACCCCCTAGTCTCCAATCAAGTTGAGTCTTGCACCGATGTGTACTGTCACATTCCTTTTCTCACTCATCCTTAAGTCATTACCATGACCCTTTAGTTCATTGTATTGATTGTCTGTCTCCTTGACATATTACACTTCATGCCTTTCTTAAAGGTGAAAGGCAAATATCAAAAATAGCAACAGCTATGTAATCAAAGTACTACATTCCAAAGTGGGCTTGCTGAAATAAATAGTTTGAAATAATATACCGTGTGGTTTTAGAATCACTGTTATGATAACAAGAAGTCTCAAAACAAAACCAAATGCTTTCTGGTTAGTTTGATAGCCAGATATAGTTACCCTATGCAAGTGTCTTAACTTGTTACCTTATCTTCTTTCTTTGTCAGATGTAAAAATAAAGTGACTGGTATTATACACAGAAACAGACCTGGCATTATAAAAATGGTCACGTCATGCACAAGCATGAATAAATATGTATTCACTGTGCAAGATGTGACCTAAATATTCCCTTCTTCAAGCACATTTACTGCAATAGAGTGGATACTCCTCCTGCTGCTTCCTTGATAAAGCCACCTGTGTACATATTACTATAAAAGTACAAATTATTGATTGTTATTTTGGGGACAGGGGAACTGCACAAATTGGACCTGATCCTGAGAAGTGTTGCATGACAATACAACCCATAGGAACTGCATGTCTTCATCACCTCTCAGAATCAGTATAAGAACTTTTGAGTGACTGTCATAAATGTCACAGAGGTTCCAGAGAACATTTCAGTAATTAATACAACCAGTTTTTCTTTCAGGCACCTTAATTTCCTCACTTTCAATATGACTTCCTAAAAAAAACCCCTATTTATTATATGGGCTTCCTAGGATTTGATGAGGGGTAACAGTTTTATATATATATAAACTAACTATTTGTGATGTCAGATGAACTAGTTCAGATAAATAACCACCAACCTTAACTTTTTCTCAAAACTTAGACACAAATCTTCTGATATTCAAACATATTTTATCACGGTTGTTATTTTTTTTATTTACAATCACATCTTTGACTTTTTAATTCCAGGTGTGACAATTCTGAAACAATGAGAAAGGATCTTTTTTACAGTACGTTCCTACAAACCAAACTGCAACCAGGAAATACTTCAGATCTCACAAAAAGAAACTTGATCTTGCAAGATTTTTAGGCTGATTTTCAGTCATGTGAATATGACTTACATTAAGCATTGAAAAGTTTCAGAAAATCTGAATGCTTGTCAATCCTCCAAACTTTTTCTCGTTTTGCCCATCATTAATTACTTGCTACACTCTACACAGTTTTATCTCTTGAACTCTCTTTAAAAGAACCTAGATTTTTCAGTATTGTCCCTAATGCTGTGTGACATCAGAATTGAGAGGTAAGAATAGAAATTAAGAACAGCAAGTACTGAGTGGTACAAAAAACATGCTATTTGGACCCTGTGTATCGTTCAGGCAAAATCTGGGTGACATATAAGCTAGATTTTTCTACGTCTATATTTCCAAACATTTATATCTACCCTTCGTTAGCTTGTAAACTCCCAGTGGGCGTGGTTCTCCGTTTCCAGCCAATGAGAGCTCCTGGAAGCAGTAATTGGACTTCTGTACCATTGGTGATGGCTGACTCCCCATACTTACAGTCTCATTGTCTTCCCAGAAGACATCATCAAAACTACAGACAATATACTCTTTTATTTCTGCTGATTTTCATGCCACTTTTTTTCAAGCATGCACTTCCATCTAAGTCTTCCTCCACTTAATCTTTCCTCTCTTCCACCAGCACTATGTCATCTGCAAAAGCAGCAGGGCACTTTCTGGATGTTTTCTGTAAGCGCATCAAGCACCAACATGAACAAAAAGGGAGCTCGTGACGAGCCTTGAAGTACTCCTTTTATAAGAAACTGTTTAGTTTCTCCACGTGGCCTTCAACCTGTGGTAACAGCACCTCATATATATACTGGACAAGTCTGATAAAATCTTCAGGTATCTCTCTCATTCTCTTACTCCACCAGATGACGTCTCTTGGAACAATTTACCTAAGATTGTGGTGATTCTCCATCACTGACATCACAATTTTCAAATAAAGACTGGATGTTTTTCTAAAAGTATAATCTAGGAATTATTTTGGGAAAGAAGGTCTATGGCCTGTTACACAGGAGGTCAGACTAGATGATTACAATGGTCTGTTCTGGTCTTGGAAGCTATGAATATATGGACTGCGGTCATAAGCCTTCTCAAGATTGATGAATACTATGTGTAGGGTTTTCCTCTTTTCGCTATATTTTGTCACAAGCAATCTTAATGTAAATATAGCATCCATTATTCATTTACCTGGTACAAATCCAATCTAATTGTCACTGACTTTCACTTCTCTTCATGGTTTTTTATTAACAGCTTTCTCCCCAATCTTCCTCATGTGATTCATGAATATAATGCCATGGTAGTCACCAGTCTCGTAGATCTCCTTTTTTCTTAAATATCAATGCTAATGTGCTCTGTCTCAGGGAATCAGGCGTCTTTTCAGTCTCCATGATGCAATTAAACAGTTGTGTCAATATGTTCATGTCTACTTGCCTCAGGCACTTCCATACTTCTGCTGGTATGCCATTGGGGGCTGACAGCTTTCTTATTTTTCATGTTGTTCAGTGCATCTGCAACTACTTCTTCTAGTAGTGGTGCCACCAGTCCTGGTGTGGTTTTATCATATGGCATGGTTCTCTTATATGCTCCACCATTCCTTAATCAGCTTCTCATTAACATATTTCCACTTTCATGTTTAGTGGCTGATCTCACCCAACGTCTTTAGTTCTCTCATCCAGGGCCTTTGCCAGTCCATATATTTCTCTCACTCTCTTTTGTTTTAAGGTGGGCATATAATCTTCCATGGCTTTAGCCTGAGCAGCTTCCACCTCTTTCTTCACTATCTTTTTGGCTTTTTATACTTCTGAAAATCCTACTGCTAGAGTATCACCTGCCAAAGTTTAAACACTTTTTCATATCCTTCATGGCCTCTCGAACTTTCTCATTCCATGACCAGATGTCATCAGGAAAAAAATGTTTTTTTTTCACCAAGCATACTCTTTGCGCATTCTTGAATTTTGCTTGTAATATGATTCTACCATCAATTCATATTTTCTCTTAAACCTTCTAAAGAGATCTTCTTCAATACTTGTTTTAAACTCCTTTCTAGTTTCCTCAAACCGCCATCACTTGGTTTTCTGTACTGTTGTGGACCATTTTTCTCTCATGTATGACATGTATGCATAGTCAAGAACCAGCATTTTATGCTGAGTTGCTATGTTTTCCCCTTGGTTTGTCAGGAAGTAATCTGAGCCCATATTTTACCACTTTTATAGGTAATAAAATGTTCTTCTTAGTGATCAATGTATTACTGACTACCAGATCGTATCTGGGCCTACTGTAACATAGTCTCCCCTTCCAGTTTCTATGTCCAAATCCCTAGATGCCATGGTGCCTTTTGAAGCATTTACCGTCTCTCCCACCTGACCATCAAACTTGGCTCCCATGATGACTCTTTCATCCTTTATCACTTTCTGTACAGCAGTATTCAATTTCCCTAGAAACTTATTATTATTATTCATCACATCCCTTCTGGGGTACACATATAACATTTAAAGGGCCATTTTCAAAAGATAATGTAGCCAAAATTATCCTCTCATATATCTTATCCACAGTCACTGCACATCCCTGCATTACTTGGTCTACAACTATACCATCTCCATTTTTTTTTAATTTAATGTGACATAGCCTTCCACCATAGTGCTTGCCTCTGCTCCCTTCCAATCTGTACTTTCCTTTTCATCAATGTCTGAGCCAGCTCTGCACTTTTTCCAGTTAATGTCCCTATATTCCAAGATACCAATCTTATCTTCTGGACTATCTTATATATTAATTATATCTCTTAAATAGTATTTATATTTAATAACTGATATAAATAGTTCAAGAGAAAAGGAATATAAATATGGCTATGGAAAGAGACTTACCCATCTGTAACAATTAGTGAAAACATTCAGCCTCTACAAAAGCACTGAACTGCAGAGGCTGGTACACAAGATTAATTGTTGAAAGGGAGATTTGAAGGATGACTCACTTTAGCTACACAGAGCTAAACAGATTTCAAAATCTCCTTCTGTTAATAAAGCCAGCACTCACAGAAAAGTGCTCCAACATGTTTGCTAACGTGGGTATATTTCCATCTAAGTTCATGTCTGTTATGCTTTTGGTTTGGATCAGTGCCCATGTCCCTTTTTCATCCTGTCTTATCTAGGTTCACCAGGGAGAAGGTCAGGAAGTTGTTAAAGTTCATTTTGTGGCTATAATTGGACTATTTAAACAGAAAGGAGCAAGTCTGGGTGGTTTTTGCTTCTTTGGTACAAACCTTGAAAATTATTTTCCCAAGTTGAAAAGTGATCAAATGACAAATTACATTTTTTCCCCCAAATGTTATTGTAGAAGGAGCAGGCAGTTTTTCAAAACAAAATTCAAAAACAAAATCTTTTACTTTTTGTAGGAGCTACAGTAATTGTGGTTCTTTGCATTTTCCAACTGCAATTTGTAAGAATTAGCCAGGCCACATTATTTATTTTATTATTATTTCATGCATTTATAAAGGCACTGCTGTAGTATCTGGCTTCAGGTTACATCATTTCGATTAAAAGAAAATAACACTCCCCAAATATCATCATCATTACTAACTAAATCTGGCCTAAGTATTGGTCACGACAGCAAAGCTTCAGTAAAATAAATATATTCAGAATGCAACCTCCAATTAGGACCCATAAAGTCATTTCTGCAGGGCATGGAGAAAATAGCAAATGTGGCCCATTTTCCTTGTATGTGATATGTAGTTCAGTGGATTCAGTTTAGGCTTTATTTAATTTTTACTAAAATGAATGGGAGTCTTTGCATTGACTTTAATGGGATGTTGTTCAGGCCCTAAGGTAACAGTTTTAAAAGAGACTTAGGCACTTAGGAGCCTCTGCATCATTCAAAGTCAGAAGGATTGAGTCTGCCTTATGCTCAAATAAATTGGTTAGTCTCTAAGGTGCCACAAGTACTCCTTTCCTTTTTGCGAATACAGACTAACACGGCTGCTACTCTGAAACCTAGCTCATTTTTGACATTTTTACCCCTAAGGACCGATCTTCTATTTGTGTCTTTGTACAGGGCCAAAAGATTTGGGTGTAAAAGCTGAGTCATGTGAGCATTTTAACCTTTGGGCAATCCCATGTCCTAGCTCACAGAGGCCTTGATCCAACTACCATTGAAGGACTCCCATTGACTTGAATCAGGGGAATCTGTTAATCAACTAACAAAGTAAAAGTATCCTAAGCACTTCATTAAACTCAGTGGGTATTATGGTTATGCTCAAAAGGATCTGTCAGCTGGATTCTTAAGACTTGATTTGCAGGAACAGACTGGAAGAGAAAAAAGTCTTTAAACATCTACATGCTTTCAGCAAGAATGTCAGTAGCAATCCCTTTTTAATTTTAAAATCAAAACATTTTAAAAAGTGTTAGTGAAAACTATGGCACACAAAATTTGATCCCAATAACCAACAGACTAAACTGGAATCCTCCTACAATTCAATGTAAATTGTACAGAAGTATTTTCCTGTTGCTACACCATTTTTACTCCCACCATTTTAGCAAGCAGAGCCAAAATAAAGTCCCATCAGGAAGCAGAGAAGAACAACAAAAACTGAGAGCTTGATTCTACTTTCAACCTACATTACTCACTGTCTTTCGTCAGCTATTTATTTAATTTACTAACAGTGTGTCTCTGTTTTCTTTTCCTAATAATATATTAAATATGGGAGACGTTTTGTGGCAGTTCTACAGAACCATTGCTTTTCAAACTAAACATTGTGGACATGAGCTTAGTTGCAGACTGGCAGTGTAAATCTGCAAATTTGGAACAACTGAAGCATTGCAAGCAGACTGCAGGCAGTCACCAGGCTAACTGATAATCTGCTCAGATCCTCTCTTAACTGGCCTCAGCAGGGCCCTTAAGGTTTTGTGCTTTTTGGGGTTTTTTTACAACTGCTAGAGGTAAAAGAGACATCCATCCATCAGACACTAATTTTACTCTCACACTTGGCTCACAGAAAAGTATCATTCTTGCCAAATACAAATTTATCATGACCTGAGCTGGTTGGACAGAAAACAGTTCCACCAATTTTTTTTCAAAGTGCTGTTTCATCAAAATCTCAATGTTTAATGGGAATATGTAGACTGACAAAAATTTCAACCAAGAAGCATAGAAGTGAATCATTTTGACTTTCTTTTTTAGATTATTTTCTTTTAGACTGTTATTATATTCAGTTCAGTATGTTTTATTGATATTACATATTTTATTTACTTTATGTTTCAACATTATTAAATGAAACAACCATTTCTGTGAAAAATGTCACTATTGCAATTTTTCATTCTAATTTCAGAATTTCGTGCAGGATGGAAATTCTGTTCTCTGATCAGCTGTACTCACCACCAATCACTAGTGGGAACTATGGGCTAGAGTCACAAAAGGATTTGGGCTCCTAACTGCCACTTTAGATGCCTTAATCCCAGAATAAGGCCCCACTGGGAATCAAAAAAACCCCTACTTAACTGTTGCCAAACCTTGTAGGTGCCTTAACTCTCTCTCAGCACCTATGTTTTTGCAGTCAGAGTTTCCTAGGTGCTTATATTTCTGCCTCTGTGCATCAGCACTACAGCCTTACTTTAAACATCCAGACACCTAAGCCCCAGAGCAATGCACAAACTGGGGAGAATAGACACTCCTCTGCCTAATTCATTTGCAGGGTCCTAAATTTGCTCAGAGCTCACCTACTGGATTGAGCCCCCATAGACAAACACACAAAATGGCAGCAGCAGCAGTTGGAGCAGAATCTTTCTCATAACTTTTAGCCCAGGGGTTAGGGTACTCACCTGGGATGTGGGAGACCCCCAGTTCAAGTCTCCCCTCTGCCTGAGGCAAATGCCTGAACCACAGAGCTATGGGATAGTCTGATGTGGGGATCTCTCAGTCTCGCCTGTTGAAGCTGTTCCAATGTGGATAAATGATTAAAGAGTCATTGGAGAAAGGGGACTGGATCCAGGATCTTCCACCTCCCCAGCGAGTGCTCTAACCACCAGCCTACAGAGTCATAGATCCTGGAACTAAGGGTGTTGGAGGTGCTGCTGCACCCCCTGGCTTGAAGAGGTTTCCATTATATGCAGGGTTTACAGTTTGTTTCAATGGTTCTCAGCACTCCCACTATAAAAAATTATTTCAGCACCCCTGTACAGAGTCATTCTCATGTTTGCTTTCTTTGGCCCAATGACTCTTTCCTTATTTATTCACAGTGGAACATCTTCAAAAGAAAAACTGAGGAAAGCCCATGTCAGAATATCCCATAGCCCAGTGACTAGGACACTCACACAAAAGATGAGGAGTACTTGTGGCACCTTAGAGACTAACCAATTTATTTGAGCATAAGCTTTTGTGAGCTACAGCTCACTTCATCGGATGCATACTGTGGAAACTGCAGAAGACACTATATACACAGAGACCATGAAACAATACCTGCTCGCACCCCACTCTCCTGCTGGTAATAGCTTATCTAAAGTGATTTAGGCCCTAACTTCCTGAGAGGGGGAGTCCAGGTCAGCTGACTCAGGCTCTCAGAGCTCATGTTGTGGGGATAAATAGCTGAGCCCAAATGTCTCCACTGTAATTGTATCGCCCCAGAGCATGAGCCCTAGTCAGCTGACCTAGGCCAGCAACCGCTTTGCCATGGTCTTTTATCACAGTGTAGATATATCCTTAGGTACTAATATGGCCCCTATCACCATAGTATCTAAATACCTCATAATCTTTAATGGATTTATCCTCACAACACCACCATCATATAGGGTAGTACTAATAGTCCCATTTTACAGATGGGGAACTGAGGCACGGAGAGAGAAACTGATCATTACAACTTCTGTTCTGAAAATTAAAAAAAAAGTATAATGAGAACCAGGAAACATCCAAAAATAGGGCATGCTTTGACCAAGTGTATTCAAACTGAGTCAAACACATACGCTAATGATATACTATTATCTGAAAGAGTCATATTTGGAGCTGATATAGTGAGTGTAAATTCTAGCTGGTCTGCTGCAGAATTGTTTGCATTTGTGAATCCATCTATCTCTGTAGCCAGTAGGGAGTTCTACGGATGGAGTTTTTGGCAAGATCTTGGACCCTACTTATTCGGTCATGGGTGACTAGATTTCAAAGAGACTGAAATTTGCCACCACCAGCTTTTCTCATCTCTCCATGACATTGCTGGAAATCATATCAGCTAATGGCACCAAATACTATAATGCTGACCCTCAGTGATTGGAAACTTGCCTTTCACCATTATTATATCATATGCAGAGCAGGCCAAATCATCAGTCCTCCCTAGGAAATTAGTATCAGAACCAACTTAAAACAGATTTAAATAATGTAATTTTCAGTTTATGAACTGGACTAATGTGAAAAAACTGCAAGGGTTCCCATCTGGGATCTAATCCTCCTCCCATTAGAAGTACTAATGTTGCAGGTTGAGATTGCTAGTGACTAGAAGACAAGACAAGACCTGGCCCTACAAGCTACTGAAGATGCTCACATCATGCTGTATTAAAGTCCCAGTGACTCTCCCTGTTAAGTAGCACAGAACTGATTCATAAGGAAATTTACCAGTCCTCTAAATGCAGGAGCTCTTTACACATTGCTGACGCGGATCACACAATCCTGCTCTTTTTCCACTTTGCAGCCTTCTCCAACTTGCAGAAGACTGAATTGCAGTATAATCTTAAATTGAAGTGAAGGCTAGACACCTACATCAGGCCTGTGGGATTGTGTTTAAACATCATTTTTCCAACAATGGTGACTACATCCAGAGTACTGTGTATTCCAGGATACCACAGCTACAGAATTCGCAATGGAATCCACCCCTTGCCAGAAATTGTGCTTTAGAATATAATATTTCATTTTCATCAAAATGGTTGTGAATGTAACTTTGAGAGTATGAACCAAATGTAAACCAGTATAGTGTTGTCTTCCTGAATCTGTAGACAGCCTGAAAAATATAGCTCTGAGAGGCATGAACTGTTCAATGAGCTGTTAACTCTGAATCCCTAGGATCACAATGTAAAAACATCAACATTAACAATTTCATTTCAACTATTTTAGGACAAATGCCTAGCTAATGTATTTATCCTACAATCCCAGCTGCCCCTCTCCCCAGTTGCCAAGAGCCCCAGCTGCCACCTTATTACCTATCAAACCTCCAGCTTCCACCTCTGACAACTAAGACAATGCAGTTATATGTGTCAGTATAAATATCTGTGGAACACTGAAAACTGAAAATGTGGTGACAGCACAAAGGAAATGAAATGCAACATAAAAAATAAACACAGTCATAGTAGTTACACATTTTCATAATCAACTCATTTTAAAATTTCCTTTTTTAAAATCGCTGTTGCAGAATTTCCAGTCTACCACATGACTCCAGAAACCAGTGCTCCAGAAACCAGGGTTCTTGCTACAGTATTTCAGACCAGTTTGCACTAGATATACACGGCTTTGATCACATCTTCAAAAAAGGTGTCTTTCCCCACAACAGACACATGCACACTTAAAAATAATAAATAGCAAATCCTGTGCCTTTACAGTCCAGCAATACCTGGGTACCATATCTTCATAAATGGTGTTCCCTCACACTGCGGAAGAATGGACTCACCACTAGAGTGACCCCTTGTGGCTGTTACAGGTTGTTATCCTCTAACATTGCCCTGCAGACAGCTGCTCTGGTTCTGCAGTGGTCTGGCTCTTCTCATACTTGGCCCTCCAATCAGGTCACGTTTTAGTTCTACCCCTTCTGGGATATCAGTGTCATAAGTGGAGAGTGTTCTACTGTCCCACATGACATTGGTCATTGTTATGACACCTTCTACCTCTCCAAGGCTTTTCTTCCATTCCCCTCTTCTGACAGAGTAGTGGCCCTGGGGCTTCTCCATGGAGTCTTTTAACCAACTTAAAAGCGAAACAAAAACACAACAAAAGTAACATCAGCTCCCTCCCTGACATTCAAAGAGTTACCTCCCTGGAGGCTTGTCTCTAGCTTGTATCCTCCATTCCTGTTTATTGCCAAGGCCATCTCTCGATTGGTCTTCTCTCAGGCCCACCGCTAGAATGTGTCGCACCCTGATGGCTTCTCAGTATTTCTCCAGGTTCCACTCTCAACTACTCAGAGAGTGACTGCAGAGTTCCTTTTCCTCTCTCCCTGCAAACTCCTTCTAATCTGTGCTTCCTTTCTTTATGGTCATCACCTAGTTTTTCTCCAGCTGGACTTCATCTTTAATTAAGCCTGACCCACCCTCCAGGCACAGTCAGGTAGCATAACTGGCCTCTCAGGATGACCTTAACTCTTTCCTTGCCTGTGGTTCCCCCCACCACCACCACACACACACACTCATGTCTTTGCAGTCCAGCAATATACTTCTCCCTATATCTACTTTGGACTTAGTATAGGCAGAGTGGAGGAAGAAAAATGAAAGGAGAGGAAAACACAATATTTAACACGACAGCCCTATTTGTTTTTAAATTACTTAGGGTTCAGTCAGACGTGCAGTACACAATACATAGCACATTTACAATGATCTGCTGGAAGATTAAAATTCTGCCTCCAAACTGAAAGAAGTGTTGCGGCAATGGAGTCTCTCCCTCTCTGGATTCTGTGAAATCATCCTGTCCAGAGATTTACTCCCTGTGCTTCATGAAAATATTTCTGAAGGGCGTTTTTATTTTTATTTTTAAAAGGGTCAGGGTAGGCTAAATTGAAGCTATTAAAAAAAATTCTTAGGGAGGATACTTCTGAAGAGGACTCAAGCTTAACTGTGGTCTCTTATCAACACTCTCCATATATTTTTCAGGAATAAAGTATCAACACCTCTAGCAAAATACAGATTAACAAATACCATTTTGCTGTGTGGTGCCTCCTTCCTCCATAACCATGGGCATGTCAGATTTTTTGGTTTGAGTGGAAATACAAATTCATGTATTCATGAGTCCTTCTCTGCTCTTCTCTGTGAACACCCCAGTGTCATGGGATTTATCACAGACCAAAAGAGGGAGAATATTTGATGGTCAGTTTTTTAAAAAAATTAGCAGCAAGTCACTAAATCACCATTTAAAGGAATCATATGACCATTCCAGAGGGAATGGTGCCTCGATCCAATCAGTACAGGTGGAAGCATATTGGGAAATTTTAAAGGATTAGAGGTGGAGTCAACTACCTTCTAGGCATATGAAGGGGATGATATGGTTCTGTTTTTGTTGAATGTGCAGATAAAGAATTTATCTGAAAAAAATGGGGCAGAAAATGAACATATATGGGTCAGATGTTCAGCTGGTCCAAGTGGACGTCTGTCATAAACATACAGCTAAGGGTAGCATAAAATCCCTCCTTTACACGTAAAGGGTTAAGAAGCTCAGATAACCTGGTTGGCACCTGACCAAAAGGACTAATAAGGGGTGAAGATACTTTCAAATCTGTGGGGGGAAGGTTTTTTCTTTGTCTCTTTGTGTGGGTTCTCTTGGAGACAAAGAGAGAGACCAAGCAAGTAATCTAGCTCCTTCTGAATGATACATCTAACTTACAGAAATAGTAAGTAATAGAAAGGAAATGCGTTAGAGTATCTTTTGTTTTAGCTTGTGAATTTTCCCTGTGCTAAGAAGGAGGTTTATCCCTGTTTTTTTGTAACTTTAAAGTTTTGCCGAGAGGGGAATCCTCTGTGTTTTGAATCTTATTACCCTGTAAAATTACCTTCCATCCTGATTTTACAGAGGTGTTTCTTCTACTTTTTTTTTCTTTACAATAAAGTTCTGGTTTTTAAGAATCTGATTGGTTTTTAGTATCCTAAAAACCAAGAGTCTGGTCTGTGCTCACCTGGTTTACCTATTTGGTTGGTAGATTATTCTCAAGCCTCCCCAGGAAAGGGAGTGAAGGGGCTTGGGGGGTTATTTTAGGGAAACAGGAACTCCAAGTGGTCCTTCTCCTGAATCTTTGTCTACCTCACTTGGTGGTGGCAGCAGTACCCGTTCAAGGGCAAGGAAGGATTTGTACCTTGGGGAAGTTTTTAACCTAAACTGGTAGAAATAAGCTTAGGGGGTCTTTCATGTGGGTCCCCACATCTGTACCCTAGAGTTCAGAGTGGGGAGGGAACCTTGACAGCATCAATCCATCGACTTTGAGGGAGCTATGCCAATTTACACTGAGGATCTGGCACAAAGTCAGCCTATTTATTTATGTATTTATTTTCAAGTTCCTCAGCTCCTAATGAGTGTTGGATTCTTAGACCGCCAAATTGTGTATATGTTTGTAGTTACGGATTATAGTCTTTATTTTGCATCATTCACAGAAATGTATTGGGATATGTTTGTCTCTGATCTTTGACAATGCATTGTCAGTAGTTTCCTAGTGTCTAGCAGTGATAGAGACAGAAGATGAAAGCCATTTGGATGAAGATTAGTAGAGACAGGATGGGGGATACTGGAAGGCCAGCTGGGGAAAGCATTCAAAAAATACGGTGATGTTGGTGTCTGCTTGCAAGGCTGCTGGGATTACCCACACCTTGCCAATTAACTTCACCATGTAGGAGTTCTCCCAGCTCCTCAACTACTCTTAAGTCTGTTTTACAGATTTGTAAGCCTTGATGATTACAATTTAATAACTGTTGGATTTGATTATAAAGATACTGAAGGCATAGGCTGTGAAACTGAGTTTGCATCTAGATATGGATCCAAAATTGGGGAGCAGTCATATCAAGGCAGTGAATCATTAGGGCATAATCTGTCTCCAGTTAGTTAAAGCAACTTCAGAAGTTTGTTCAAGATGAAACACATGCAGGGACTGATTGTATTTACTCCCACAAGAAGCCCTTATTCACGCATGTAGTCCCATGAAAGGACTAAACACATGAGTAAGGCTTGCAAGGCCAGGCCCATATGGCATATGCAAGCTTTACATGATTTATTCTCAGAGTATGTGTGTGTATAACATCTTCCATCACATCCAGAACTATTATTTGACTGCTATCATAACAGTAGGTCCTGGAGGAGAGAACACAGATATTTTTGGAGCAGCAATAAGCATAGGTGCTCACTCTGTGTGTGCTCTGGGGCTGGAGCACCCACAGAAAAAAAAATAGTGGGTGCCCCCCCCCCTCAACTGTTTGGCAGCACCCCCGTTAGCTGATCAGGACACTGCTAAATGGATGACTAGAGGCGCCGCCAAACAGCTGATTGGCAGCTGCGGGAGGAGCTTTGGGGAGGGTGGAGAGCAGTGAGTGGGTGCACAGGATTTTGGCCTAATTCATATGAAATGCACATCCTTTCTACCAGACCAGAGAGTGAGTATTTAGGGACCCTTTGTATCGTATGTTGTCTTAAAGGCAACTCCGGGGAGTGAAGCTCTGAGTGAAGCTTCCCAGCTAGCACATTCTAGTTTCATGGCACTATTTACAAATATGGTTATCTTCACAAAAATGTTCAGAACTAATGGCCAGGTTGATTGAGATGCTATAAAAGACAAGCTTCAGCGACATGGCATCTGATTCATGCACTGAAAAGTCTGTGAGCCAGACACAATGCTCCCATTGAAACCAATTGTTTTTTCAGCAACCCAAAAGGGAAGCGAGATCAGGCCATAACTCTGGGATGTACTCTCACAGTGGTGTTAAAACATGGCAGGAAATGGAAATACCATGAGAAAGGCTTTACTTGTAGTGTTTTTAGGTTATTGGGTTATTTCTGGCTCATGATAAGCACTGGCATGTTTCACCAAACTGTGGAGGCGCAGCTGGTAATGTGCTTTTTCCAACATTTCTCCTATTGCCATCTAAAAATGAACAGCAACGGGAAAAAAAGCATCTCTGCAGTAAGTATCACAAATGCCAATTACAACTGAAGTGATGGTCTAAAGCTTTTCAATTCCTACCAAAGGTTTATCAAAACAGTTATAAAAAAAGTAATGAGAGCTATAGACACACACTCACTGGTCTGAAATGTGTTTATTTCAGCCTACCTTAGATGGCATCTCATTTAAGCCTGAAGGTTATTTTTTAAGGCATTTTTTAGACAACATTCACGAATGACAGCTGGCTGCCTCTCGCAGTGGTGTTGTAACTGGGTTAGTCCCAGGACATGCCTTCAAATGTGGCTACCACTACCATTAGATAGTGCAGGCTAATCCCCAGTATAAGAATAATGGCCTCTAAAAAGCATTAAGCATCCTCTAGCTTCTTAGATTTTTCCTTTCTGATTTTGTATGTGACATCTCTGGTTTCTACGCTATAATAATTTTAATATCTGTGTACATTTTATCAATAATCCTTTGACAAACGAGCATACACTATGAACGAGAGTTGCTTCAGGTTTTTCATTTCGGGTATCTTTTAATCTGAACTGAAATTTCATTATACGCAGCCAGTGGTGGTACTGCAGGTTCTGCCTAAGGCAGGGAGAAATAAAGCCAATTGTGCGATTTGGAGACCATAGTATGGAACTCTCATTTCTAATTGTGCAATGAAGCAGAAACCAGAAACAAGTCCCCCTTTTAAATTAAAGTCTGACTGGAAAGAATATCTCACAATTTGGCCCGAAATGAACTCAGTAACCTTTCTAAATAGCATTCTTAAACATCTACAATTCAGGGTTCTCTTAGGCGAAAATGAAGATGAAAGGAAAAAAATAGATAAAAATAAAATTGGTCTAACAAAGTTTTAGACATTTTTTCCGACGATAATGCTACAGATATTTTTAAACATACAGTAAATGTTTGACCAATAACAAGATTACTAATTTGTTGAACTAAAGGGGATGTTTAGAGAACATTTTAATAATATTAAAGTATGTGACCTTTGTCTTGTTTACTGACCACTTATCCTGACAAATGGGACACAAAATAATATGACATAGCAGAACAGAATGTTAAACAAAATGAGATTTGGTTGGATTTTTAAAGGCAGATTTAAAGTTATTCTCTTATGTCTTCTCTTTGGCATAACTCTTGTATTTTTTCTGATTCACTGACAGTGTCTTTTGCCACAAAAGGTTGACTTTGGCATTCATCTAAATGATACACTTCCTTTTAACTGTTTTCAGGTTGATGCCATGACACATGTTGGGTGTTTAAGTATCTTAAAACTATACAAATAAATTTAAATGTGTTGGTCCTATGCAAACAACCAAAATATCAACTTTATAATTAGGCGTAGGCGAGGCTTGAGAAATCAGAGGTGTTGCAGACTGATTGGGTGAGGGAGGTCAGGAGTTCACAAGCTTTGCAAAAATAGTTCAGGATGGGAAGCCATTTTTTCAAGTATTTTAAACCCGGGTTTTATTTCCAAAAGTGATTCAGTTACAAAAATAAACAGTGTTTAGTTTGGTTAGGTTTCATTCAAGGGAGTCTCTGCTATGTACCAGCAACAGAAGAACACCTCTTAAAAACTAGGCTAGCACAAGAAGGCAACTTATATTAGAATGGGAGAAGCAGCAGCTATAGTTGTGGCATCATAAACTTTTCCATTCTAATCTCATATTTCATCTACTCATAATGAAGGCCCCGATTCTGCAGTGGTAGTCAGCATGGGAAAAGGAGTTGACACTAGAAGATTCCACTTAAGGCCTGGCTTTTAGTTTATCACTGAATGGTGGACATGAAATTTGAGATGAATTTGCTTAGGTATTTCCACGTAAAGAGCTGCTTTTCTTGAGATCAGTCAAACTCCTTTATCACTGAGCATGGCCCTTGCATAACTAATCTCATTCAGCCCACTCTAGCATTTGTTCCTCTTCAAATTAAGGGCCTTTACCCTCTCCCTTGGCATGCTGCAGAACACCATATAGTCTCTCATTGTGTTGTAACTCATCACCCCAGATCAGCAGATCAACAATTATTACCACCCTATCTGGATCTCTAAACATCTGGGACACTGCCAAGACCCAAAGAGTCTCTGGCCAGTGCTGCCCAGAGGATTCAGGGGCCTGGGGTAAAGCAATTTTGGGGGCCCCTTCCATAAAAAAAAGTTAGTTTTGCCACCTAAGCGGCAAAGAAAAAAAAAAGAAAAACCCAAGTCATGCCGCCGAAGAAAGAAGAGGACAGGAGGACCTACCACTGAATTGCCGCAAAAGATGAAGCAGAGAGATTGAATTGAATTGCCGCCAAAGTGCCGCCGCCGAGGAAGAGAGGGACTGAAAGACCCGCCATCGAATTCCAGCCGCCCTGTCTGTGGGGCCCGGGACAAATTGCCTCCCTCCCCCCGTCTCTGGCTACAGTGCCCCTATTATTAATTGGCTGAAGCTATATATTAACATGTCTTGGTAACAGTAGGACAAGGCTCCACCGCTGCCAGAGAAGGCCACTCAAAGTATTTCCACCTCCTAGACAGAGAGGGCAGATGTTCAAGGCCATGACACAGACTTTGCCTCACACTTTTACCAAACTCTACCAGGTGGATGTGGATGGCAGCAGCAAACTTAGCTTGTAAAATTGTCCAAGCCACCTATTGAGTAAGCCTGACTCTTCAGTCACCTCACCCCATCAGCTGATTGTGTGAACTCTTCCACAGGTTGGGAGTTCCTCCACTTCTCTGGAGACTATCTGGGTTGGGTATGTCCCACCTTTAGCACTAACTGAAACGATAGTGGAGCATGCCCTTAGATATTCTTTGCCTTGCACTAACCTTTGCCTCCTGGTAGATGGTGTCATTATGGTGATTTGTCTGGACTCTTCCACAGTGGTGACAAACCAAATTAAAGCTCAGCAATTTTATCTCATATATAAATATATGAATCCTTTATCTGCAGTGTATATTATATATTTTAGATCATACAAAATTGGTCAATTTTATAATATGCCAAATATATCTTAAAATTCCTCACATATAGTGGAGATTTATATTAAACATATATTTCTTCTGTATGGGAAAATCTGCTATTTTACAAAGGAAACATTGTGTGCTACATTAGCATGGGAAAACAGAGGGAGCTGATGGCTGTTCTAGTTTATGCAGGCTGTTTATGGTAATCTTACCCAGACACTGGCACCAAGAATCTAGCGAGTGTATTATTTATACAGCTACATCCCTTTCTGCCCTGAACACATCCACTTTCCCACTTGCCCTCCATATCAGCACAACTCCACTTGTATAGGGCTTAGAGAGATGGAAAATCTCTTCACAAGTATGTCATGGACGTGGACTGATTAGTGGCTTTACAGCCACTTTGTACTCTCTTTCCACAAGTGTAAATGACCGCACTAGGGCCTATATTTCTCCTAAATAAAATGATGGGCCTGATTCTGATCTCACTCACACAGAGTAAGGCACAAGAAACTCAGATGGAAAATCTATAAAATTATAACTGTATGAGACCTGTATGTTTGAGAAGAGAAGAATCAGACTCATTGCGTTTGGCTGGAGTCCCACAGAAAATTGTTGCTATAGATCAGGACTTTACAAATGACACTTGTACATTATAAATGAGGTCCCTTATTCTTTGTGTATCCAAAATTCCCAGGGGAGTTTTCGGTGAATTAGGAATTCAGAATTAAGGTCCATATTGAACATTTCAGGTGTAATTTGCTTTTGCATTTCACTTACGATTTTACTTGAAATTTGTGTAACTCAAATTTGGGTAAGAACAAGAAGGCACTAGAGTGCAAACAAATTCAGTATGAATTAAAAAAATAATCATGAACATTAAAGCTATCATTTATTTGGGAGAAAAAACAATTAGAAACTGTTTTTACAAAATCTGAAAGATGAGTTGCAACAGACCTATAAAGTAAGTGCTAAGGGCATCAACTGTTCCTTTTCCACCTCATCCATCTCACATACAGTATAATTAGACGTGGCTGTTACAAAATAACTTAGCTCAATCATATGCAATAAAGACAAGGCATGATATGAGAATAGTAAAGCAGCCTAATTATGTTTAATCCATTTTAATCACACTGTAAGACAATTACTAACTACCTCTCAGTTCTGAGGCTTTGGAAATCTAGAAAATGGGCATGAATGTTTAATTCTGATTCAGTGAGGCTACCTAGGCAAGTGTTTGCAGTTTGGTGCCCTATATTTGTCACATATGTAAAGTATAGGACTATAACAGTAATCCCATACTATTGAAATAGTATTTCAAATAGCACTTATAAGAGTAAACTTACTCATGCATTTAAGTATTTGCAACTTTGGGGCCTTTTTTTTTTTTTGTAATTCCAATAGAATACAAACTATAATTTCAGCCTATAATAATGAATAGTAATTGAAAGCTGCTGAAGGAGTTAAAATGTTGCTGTAAATGACAAAGCAGCAAAAGCGGAGATTCCTTCCCTTATGGTAATTATCGTACTGGAAATAGATTATACATCCCAACAGAATGAACATGTTTTAAAGCACTGTTTTACAGCATGTGCTACTGGATGTTGGCATCCTTTTTTTAATATATAAACCCACCATAAATAGAGTTGTGGATCAGCCACAAAACAAAATAATAATCGCTCCCGCTCTCAAAATATAACAAAGCTCTCTTACCAAACAAACATTTATGTTCATTGCAAATATCCTGAAGTAGTTGGAAGTTGATCAAACTTCTTTCGGGTTGCTAAACAGATGAAGGCCCCAACCTAGCAAGCTGTTCTACAGAGTGGAGTCCAAAGCCAGCGTGGACCAACTTGTAGAATCAGGAGCCTATAGTAATATGACAGGTTTGTTAAATGAGAACTACAAAGCTTGTGGCATGCTTATTACCTTATTTTTCTTTTAGGGTATGTCCACACTGCAATTAAAAACCCGAGGCTGGCCCATCCCGGCTGACATGGGCTCATGGGGCTCAGACTGTGGGGCTGTTTAATTGCAGTGTGGACGTCTCGGCTTAGGCTGCTGACTGAGCTCTGGGTCCCTCACAGGGTACTACAGCCTGAGCCTGGAAGTCTATACTACAATTAAACAGACACATGACCCAAGCCTTGAGAACCTGAGTCAGCTGACAGTGGCCAGCCACAGGTGTCTAAAAGAAAGATATGATAGCAAGCACACCATATAAGACTCAAAAATAGCTTCACATTTCAAGACAGACTGTAGATTATCCATAATGGCCAACATTTTGTGTGTCAATTTTTCCCCCAATGTATAACACACTGTCTGTCTCATATACATCCTCAGAGAGTGCAGTTGGTGACTTGCCAGGACAGGTAGAATGTTGCTGAAACTGATACATTGTTACTGATACCAATACGCTGGGCAAGACTTCTGTTTTGGGAATAAGTTGGCACCTGGTTTCATAGTCACATATTATATTGTTTATTAGTTCTCTCCTATTACAGGCTGTGGGTACCTTTGCCATTTCTTCACAAGCACCAGTTGTAATGTAAGGACTGGACCAGCAATGAACCCCACCATACCAAGAGATAGTCACATAAACCCTTACAAAAAACCCCCCAAATATCCCACCCTTCTCCAAGGAGTGATCATCAGACATCACTTTGTTACACAAAAGCCCAGTAGGAGGATAGACACTGAAGCATGAATCAGCAATTTCAGGTGAATTCATTCATATCAAAGGGGAGCAAGATCCAAAGCTGCAAGGACTTCAGGGACAAAAGCCTCCTTGAAGCCTTCCTTCCATTTTGAAACTGAGGATCTCTAACTTGAGTGTCTCTACTGATCTCGGATGAGATGAGCCCTCACACAGTCAGTAGCCAGAACATTTGGGGCCAAAACCAATACCTTAAACTCTACTTGAATCCCCCCAGGCAGTCACAGCAGACCAAAAAGCACTAGTGCAATATGTTTAAGATGTGACACCCCACTTAACAATAAGGCAGCTGAATAGACTTAAGATTCAGCCATAAAAAGAGTGCCCGGCCATCGTTCAATCTCAATATGAAATAGGCTAAATCTCAAAGAGGAAGTCCCAGCTGCCCAGCCACACTAAAAGAAACATACTCTCCCGGGTGCTGCTATTGCAACCTGGTCATCCAACAACAACAACTGAGAGTCTAATAAGGCTCCAATACTGAGAACTCGAGTAACATGTAGGGAATAAACCCCTCAGCTCGAGGGGCAAATTGCTTTTCCACCAAATCTACCAACCGGTTTGCCAAACCACCACCATCACCTCTGTTTCTTCTGAATCAAACCTCCACTAGCCACATGGTAATTATTTTCCAACAACTTCATTCTGTCACTTGCTGTTCATTGCTTATTAGTTCAATTGGTTGGCATAGTTTCTCAAAGCTATGCTTGACACTCTACAATGTCAAGTAGTGCTTGGGAGTAAAAAGATAAATAATTATTTTGTACAGCTTAGTCCAAATTCCGCTCTCAGGAAAACCAACAATCTTCACTGGAGTTATATTAGTATAACTGAGAGTGAAATTTGGCCCTTTGTGTCTGTTTTGGATCAGCCAGCTTGCCAGAGATGCGTTGCTTTAGTATAAGGTTCTTATCCACTCAAACTGCATGAATAGTTAATGTAAATGATTTCTTTATTAGCATTGGCTCAGTCTGCTGGTGAGCTTAGTGTGCACAAGTCTATAGCTAATGGACAGTTTCTCTTATTCATATCCTTAAGTGACTGGAGATTAGAGATATGAGCATAATTCACAATTAATAATGTATTCTATTAATGTAGTTATTTGCAGAACATATGCATGCAGATTTCAATGTCCCCAAATTTATTTTTAATTCAGATTATGCATGACTGGTATGCTAGGGTCATTTTACCTTGTTGCAGTATCAGGTGGCCTCACCTCAGTTTCCCTTTCCCTCAATGTCTTAGTTCACTTCTGCAGGTCCACAGTCTCCCAGTAACTGGGCAGGAGATTTGGGATTTAGCATCCAGCCAAACTAATGAGAGACACATTCTTTCCACCTCTTGCTAACTCACAGGGCCTGTCTGTCTTCTGCCCTCTTTGGGGTGTAACAACACTTTATCCTCACGAGGCCACAGCTTCTTGTCCAACTCCTTTTCCTTGGTTGCAGGTGTTTTCCAATCAGCAACACATGTGGTACCATAGGAGAGCTGGGACCTCCATCTACTCTACGCTTTGGCTCCAAGACCCTAATACCCTGCTAGGCACCTGTCCACTTGTTCTTGGCTTCCCACCACAGACACCTTCAACAGTGCCTTGCTTGACAGCCTCCCAGACCTTCTCCCCAACTTTTCTGCCACTGTCACCACTCCTTTCCCAGGTCTCTCTCCTAGTCCACCATAGAGAAACTCCTTACGTCTTGCATTCTCCTGAAACACAGGCAGCTCTTTTATGTCCAGGCTCCCTTCCCCCGGCAGGCCTCTCCTCCAGTCTGCAAACATGGGACCTTCAAAGGACTATAGTTTCCGGAAGATGTGTTTTTAAAGGGCCAGTAAGTGGAATGTGGATGAATTGGATCTAGACTTGTGCTTAAAGAGTCAGCACACTCTTGACAACTGGCCAGATAAACCACTGGTATTGTTTCTGTTCTCTGATTGCATGAGCAAGCAAGCACTTCTGTTGTGACTGCTTGCATATGCTAAGTTAAAATTAATGATTTTTTTTCTTTTCTCTCGCTATTGTATTAGCAAGTTCTGGGCTTTAACCAGTCTACAGAGTCGCAACTATCATGTGTGGTGGAGTCCTAGCAACAGGAGATATAATACAATTTGAAGCCAGGTGTGGAACTGGTCAAATCTTTTCTGTAAAGATCTTTTACACACAACTCTCATTTTTAAGACAAAGGACACAAGGTGTTAGGATGCATCAAGGATAGGAAAGAAAATACTTATAATAACATGATACTGTTATAATACCACTGTATACATCAGTTGTATTCTCGTACCTTAAATATTGTATTCTTTTCTGGTTTCCCTTCCTCAGAAAATATATAGTAAAAGTGCAATAGGTCCAGAGATGGAACAAATATTTAGAGGCAATATTTAAAGACCTCTCTATGGAGAGAACTAAAAATATTAGGACTGTTTAGTTTACAGGGGAGACTAAAGGGAAAATGGCACACATATGTAAATTAATAAATAATGTAGAAAGTGTAAATCAGGTACTCCTATTTATCCTTTCTCATAATTCAAATAAAGGCAACAAACTTGCCATTGCTAAAGGAAATACAACACCATTATCCCATGGAACTCACTGTCATAAGACATCTCTGAGGCCAAGAGTTTTGTAGGGCTAAAAGAGGATTAGGCACTTATGCAAATGAGAATATCCATGATAACATAAAGTAGGATTAAAATATAGGGATATAAACCTTCACACTTCAGGGTAAAAGTCGAACTGATGGGGTTATGAAAAAGCTTCCCTTAAGGACAGACTTTTTAATAATTTTCTATTATAAGGTATCATGAATCATCCTCTGAAGCATCTGGCCACTGTCCGAGATGGAATATTGCCATGTGGACCAGAACAGTGGTCTGTACACACCAATTCCCATGAGGTGCTTTCAGAAGAGCATCTATGAATGTGAAATCTGCTTTTTCTTCCGCTATGTCAGAACCCAGGCTTTGCTACCTTTGGGTACAATGCAAGGAGTATCACTAAAGTCATACTTTTGCCTGAGTATTCACACTAAAGCCAAGTGATTAGGGGATAGAATTTTCTACTTTGTCAAGTACGGGTAGCGTACGCATGTGTTTGTTATATTTTTGTAAGGCATCACTTTGTTATGGTGATGAGAAAAATAAATCTCTAAACCTTTTTTTTTTAATTGACACCAGAAATACAGAGATGGGAAGAAAAATCCATCATTATGGGTATGTCTGTGTCACAATGGGGAAGCACGAATGCAGCATGTATGGGCCTATCCGAGCTAACGTTGACCAAACCAGTTCATTAAAAATATCATCATGCCTGCAGCATCACAGGCTAGTCACCTGAATAGTATCCCACCCGGGACTTTGGGTGAATACTTAGGCAACTACCCAGTGCCCTCAACTCTGGTGCTGCAGCTACACTGCTAATTTTAGCAAGCTGGCTGAATCAATGCTAGCTTCGGGATGCCTACCTATGCTGTCCCGCTTGCAGTATAGACAGACCATACATGAAATCAGGGGCATCTCGTCAGCTCAGGCAAATGAGGCACAGCCTAAGCAAGACTCCCCAAAAATATGTTGCATATTTTTTGTTTAAATGAGAAATACATACAGATTTAAGGACACATTATGATTTGGTTTAAGTATCACAATTCACTCTTTCCAGTAGCAAAACACAATGCTAGAAAGTTCAAAGAATGTAGTGAGGCACAATGCTCAAATCATGCTATAGCTAGTAGCGCCTCAGGAAGCTGCCTTGTTACCATGTCAATTTACCATACCCAGGAGCCATGTTATAAGGATGTTGCTGAGGTAACCACTGCTTGGTGAAGCCGCAGTGGGATTGTAGCAATTAAGCCCGGGCTGCAGGAAGTTTGCAGGGGGCAGGGATGGGACCTGCACCCTGTGCTTTGCTGGTCCTCTCCCCCACATGGCAGGCCCTGTGCAGGCGCACAAGGAGCCAATGGTGGCAGCTCCAGCCCCCAGGTCTGCATGCTGCTTCTTCACTATAAATAAGGTAAAGGTTTTAATAGCTATTAAGTTATACATTGGGTAGTGCCTGGAGAGGAAAGAACTTTTGTGTGATTTGTGCCTTATCTGTCAAAAAAGTCACCATCTTCCACTGCATGAAATGCTGAGGTCTGACTGAATTCCCCTCTCGTATTCTCCTTCCTCCTCTCCCACTGGGCATCTCTCCATCTACCTGCAAGCCAACTTCACATTTTCATGTTAAGCTTGATCGTTGGGAAATTGAGCCTTGAATGTCTGTTCCTCAGTACAATTTCAGCAGTAGCTGCCAAATCTTTTAGCAGCTTACTTGGGTGGGTTTCTACCTGCATGCTTGTAGCTTGTCACATCTACACAGACCAACATCTGATGGATGGTTTATCCTGGAGGGAATGTGGAGTTTATGACATCATCCAAAGTGAACATGCCCCAAAGGCCAGAATTAACTTCTGTAGGCAGAAATACCCACAGAATTGTTCACCTCCTCTCTATTCATGGAATACTACGTTTGGCCACATAATATTATCCACTCTTATGCACAGCTCCTTATTGAAATCAATGGGGAAACCTGCTATAAAAATATCGATGACATGATATGGCCTACTTCCTAGTACATAGAGGCATACTAGAGGTGAAACTAATTTATTTTGATTAGTTTATGACATGATTAAGTTCCTATCCTTAAAAGCTAGACTTTGATCTTAGTTTGTGTAAATTTGGAGAAATTCAACTGTGTTCATAATGAGATTCTTGCCTTTACTTAAAATTTATTTAACATCCCTTGTTACAAACAGCATGGATGTAAAGGACAGAGAATCTCAGAAAACAGTCGTCAAGCTAATCTGCTCTGGCAAAATGTAGATGCACAGTGAATGCATCCGATGAAGTGAGCTGTAGCTCACGAAAGTTTATGCTCAAATAAATTTGTTAGTCTCTAAGGTGCCACAAGTACTTCCTTTTTGTTTTTGCGGATACAGACTAACACAGCTGCTACTCTGAAACCAGTACTTCTGATGTATGTTTAAACACTGCACTTGAATGTTATTGCTCTTAAATCCCTCTTTGAGGTTGCAGCTTCCATAGGTATGAAGTAAGGTTTTCAATTAAATATTGCTGTGTAATCTAGAAGCCAGTAGAGAAGTCCATCTGTGCGATTTTTCTCCCTCAAACTGACTGTCCACTTCCTGCAGCAGTTTTTTAAGCGACATTAATTCTTCCCAAAACCACTTTATCTGGCTGTCTTATTAAAGGATTTCTAAAGAAGTAAAGAAAAGCCTAAGCAAAAAGCTTGCATAAAAGAGGATATTTAGCTGGGAAGGGTATTAAGAGTGATATACAATGGCAAAACATATGCTTCAGTTTCTTAGCTATTTTCTTTCTGTAACTGAAAACTTGCATGACCTTGCATCCCCTATACACTATTATGTAAGGTATGTTCAATTGTAGGAATTGCATTCAGCAACAGGGATTTATTTTCTCCAAGTTCTTCCTCTGAAACGTGAAAGAATCAAAGCTCTCCAGCTTGTTTTTAATCAGTAGTCCTCCTTCCCAAACAGGCAGTTATTTTCTAGATAATTTCAGGCTGTGAAATCATAATTTACAGTTGTATCCTTTTATTAATGTAGTAGTTATGTAAAATGCCAAAATGAAGGCAAATTCGGTAGTTTTTGTTTTGTGTTTGCATCTTAACCATGAAATTCATTCCATACAAATATAATTGGAATTCCAGACACACTGCAATTTTAAACAGAAGTAAGTTTCACAATAATCCAAGTACAATTTGATTGAAGACATTAATAAAAGTTTGTACAGTGTATATCTATTTTGGGGGGACAGGGAGGAAGGTTTCCAAGGACACAGTACAATGTGTTTCATTTCAGCATGAAATGATGGATTAAAGTTCAAGTTGGCTCTCCACTCGGAGCTATGTTTTTAAAAACACATACTTTTTCCAACATCTAAGTAATACGCAGTTTTAGAGCAGTACAAAATTTCTAAAGCAACTCTTTCCAAAAGGTGAATAATTTGGATAATTTCCGACCTTTTCAAATCAACCAATTATTCTATAATGCACCATTAGGGAAAGTTTAAAAAGCCCCTTTAAGAGGGAGATTTCCAAAGGCACACTGGAGAACTAGGCATTCACCCCACATTGACTTCTTAAGGGAGCCTTTATATCATAATATTGTTGTGGCACTGTTACATATAAGTTTTTTTTCTTTGAGCATGTCTGTACGGAGAGAGAATGCACAGCATACTGGGGTGTAAACCTACAGTGCTCTAGCATGCAACAAACTAACTGCTAGCAGGCACTAAAAGTTTCCTAGTGAACTCTGACATACTAAAGCACCGCATTGAATTTTTTTGTACACAGCAGCAGGGTCCACACAGCCAGTTATTTTGTGGCACACTAGAGTATTGTAGATTTACACCACAGTACACTTTGTGCTGTGCACTAAGCTGTATACACAAGCCCTTAGTGTCTGAGTGGTACACAGTTTGAACAAATGCTGTGTTGGTTTTGTGATGCAATTTCTGGCTAAGGGACCTGTGGCAATCAGCAGTAGAATTTGCTATCTGCCTTCATTTCTCTCACTAGAATCAGTCTTGGGGCAGAATTGCTCCCTAGGAACCAGGCACTGGCACTGAGACTCCTGAAAAAAGGGATGGCCTTCATGCTGTTTGTCACCACCTCTGTTCCAGGACTGGTGCATATAATGTAAAACAAAGACGTTAGACTAAGTATGTTTCTAGAGTTTGCATCACTGATTTCTCCTCCAATGAGGAACATGCCTGCAAGGCCCCCACAGTTGCTATTGCTCCACAGAAAGATAATAATAATTAGAGCAAAACATGAGTAATCACTACAGTAGTGAAAGGGACATAAAAAAACCTCCCTGGTGTACATGTAATCACTCAGTGTAATTCTTACATTGATGAGTACTTGCCCACAGTAGTTGTCCCATTGACAGCAGTTGGACTACTTGAGTGCTCTCCAAAATATTCAATGGTTGCACAATCTAGCCCTAAGCTATAAAGGCCACTGGAGGCAGAATGTGACTATGTTGGGAATAAGGGGATGCAAAGGTAAAAAATAACTGTTAGTGATGGGCAAATCTCAAATAGTTCAAAGTTTGGTTTAAGTTTGGGTAAACACACTACAGAGCAGTTATTCAATGCAAAACCATAGTTTTTATTCACCACTTTTAGGTCTACAGCAGTTGGGCCCAATCCCTTTGGATGATTTTTGCCATTGACGTCAATGGGAGCAGGATCGGGCCATTTGTCAGGTGAGAGCTGGTTTTCTCATGAGAATTCCAGCAGCAATTTCTGCTTCTAGCTGGGTCACAGATATTCTGTGGACCGCAATCTGATAAGCAGTGCACTGGTAATTCTGTTTCCTATATTGGCCTGGAAAAAGAACAGAAGAGGCATCCAAAATATAAACATAATGGGGAAAGGTAACAATACATCTGAACCTCATGAAAAGTACAATTTCAGTTTTACGCAAATTTTCAGGGAAGTTCTTATTTTGGCTAAACCAATCTGTCAATTCCCAATATAAACACTGTATTTTTAAGCAGGAATATTATCTACTATGTCGTGAAGAGTAGGTGGGTGATGTTAAGATACACATGTTAATGAAACTGTGTGCTTACTCAGCATTTCCATACACAATACAACAATGCCTATATATTTGTGCAGTCTCTAGGAGCAGAAAAGAGACCTTTCCATTTATATTTTTCAAGGTAGCAAGATTAACCATGGATTATATTCTAACAGAAACTCTATTCTATAATTGGACCATGACAGAGCATACATTGGTTTCATACCATATACGTATGTCAGCTTACTACCTTTGCTAGTGATTTATGACTTATGATTCATAACATATATGAAATAGCAAAGCTATAATTGAAACATAATACACTTTAGAAGAGAGAAGAGCTTGACAAAAATCATTCTGACAGCTTCAAACTGTTACCTTTGCAAACCATGAACTTTTAGCATTTATGAGCATCCTCACAAGCAATTTGCACTCTTGCAAAAGCTTTTGTAGTTAGAGATATAGGGTGCCAATTATTTACATTATGTAATTACTAGACAATCTAATAATTATGGTAATGTGAATAATGATTGCTCAGTCAATAATGAATGTTTTTTGGCACAATAGAGGAATTTTTGGAACAAGGTCACTAGGACCAGATGGTATTCACCCAAGAAGAAACTCAAATAATGAATTGCAAAACTACTAACTGTTGTATGTAACCTATCATTTAAATCAGCCTCTGTACCAGATGACTGCAGGATAGCTAATGTAAAACAAGTTTTTTAAAAAAGGCTACAGAGGTGATCCTGACAATTACAGACTGGTAAACCTAACTTCAGTACCATGCAAGTTGGTTGAAGCAATAGTAAAGAATAGAATTATCTGACACATAGATGAACATGATATGTTGGGGAAGAGTCAACACAGCTTTCGTAAAGGCAAATCATGCCTCACCTATCTATTAGAATTCTTTGAGGGGGCTAACTAACATGTGGGCAAGGATGGTCCATGGATAGAGTGAACTTGGACTTTCAAAATGCCTTTGACAAAGTCCCATACCAAAGGCTCTCAAGCACAGTAAGTAGTCATGGGATAAGAGGGAAGGTCCTCTCATGCATCAGTAGCTAGTTAAAAGTTAAGAAACGGGATAGAAATAAAAGGCTAGTTTACTGGAGACAGGTAAATAGTGGGTGCCCACAATGATCTGTACTGGGGCCAGTGCTGTTCAACATATTCATAAATGATCTGGAAAAGCCATAAACAATGAGGTGGCAAAATTTGCAGACAATACACCATTACTCAAGATGGCTAAATCCAAAGCAGAATGTGAAGAGTTATAAAGGGATCTCACTAAACTGGGTGACTGGGCAACAAAATGACAGATGAAATTCAGTGTTGATAAGTGCAAAGTAATGCATATTGGAAAGCATAATTCCAACTCTGCATACAAAATGATGGAGTCTAAATTAGCTGTTAGCATTCAGAAAAGAACCTTGGAGTCATTGTGGATAGTTCTCCGAAAACATCCGCTCTATGTGCAGAGGATGTCAAAAACACTAATAGAATGTGAGGAAGCATTAGAAATGGACAGAGAAGGCAGAAAATATCATAATGCCACTATATAAATACATGATATGTTCGCACCCTGGATACTGCATGCAGTTGTGGTCACCCCATCTAAAAAAAAAAAAAATATGACGATTGAAAAAAGTACAGAAAAGGGCAACAAAAATAATTAGGGATATGACACGGCTTCCATTTGAAGAGAGTTTAAACAGACTGGGAATGTTCAGCTTAGAGAAGAGACGACTAAGGGGGTATAGGACAGAGGTCTATAAAATTAAGAATAGTGTGGAGAAAATGCATAAGGAAGTGTTATTTACCTCTTTACATAATACACTAACCAGTGGTTACCCAATGAAATTAATAAGCAGCAGGTTTAAAACAAACATAAGTATTTCTTCATACAGCACACAGTCAATCTGTGGAACTCTCTGCCATGGGGATGTTATGAAGGCCAGAAGTATAACTGGGTTCTAAAAAGAATTAGATAAGTTCATGGAAGATAGGTCCATCAATGGCTATTAGCCAAGATCGTCAAGGATACAACTCCATATTCTGGGTGTCCCTAAACCTCTGACTGCTAGAAGCTGGGACTAGACAACAAGGGGTGGATCACTCAATAATTGTCCTGTTCTGGTCATTCCTTCTGAAACATCTAGCACCGGCTACTGTCAGAAGACAGGATACTGGGCTAGGTGGACCATTGGTCTGACCCACTTCTTATCTGAAGAAGTAAGCTAGGATCCTGCAAATCCTCATGGGAAGTTACTGCAGAATTGAAGAAGGAGGGTACCATACTGCTGAGGCAGCACCTTCCTTTCTCTCCAACATCCACAGGCGCAGGCTCCCCTCTACATAAGAAATGAGTGGAGGAAGCTTTTAGTACATTTCCTTTTCTGCACCGTTTCAGTACCTCTCTGATCATTGACTGCAACTATCAATGATCGTTTAGATTGAAATAGCACCTTTCAACCCAAGGAACTTAAACTACTGTGGCATGCAACATAATTACAGGTCTGGGGAGGAGAGCAGCAGCCAATTAGCACACGGAAAACTGTAAAATAACTGGGAAGGAGGACATGTCAGCCAAGAACATCAGAGCAACCCTGAGCAGAAAATATTTAGATTGTACCTCTAAAACCTGACAGGGCCCAAATGTGGATTTCAGCATGTAGCAAAGATCCAGAATGAAGGACACAAAAATTATTCGCATGGGAAAAAACTGGGATTCCTTCTTTTAGAATAGCACTTGACAAATTATCGTACATAACTCTTTCTGTCACCTCAGTTTCATGATTCTTTATTCTATTCCTGAAACTAATTACATCAAAATAGTTAGGGGACACCAAATTTGTGTTGAACCTGGGTAACTTTGGAATTGAAATGAGTGACATCCCGGAAAATGTAGGAAAATTTGGGAGGAGATGCTTTTAGATATAGAAATTGTGTAATGAAAATAATGCATTAAAAATCCTCCCACAAGCCATAAATCAGAATTTTTGTGTGGTGATTAACTATTCAGTCCTTTATGCTGGATTAAAAGAGTGTATTTATTATCTGCACTATCCAAAAGGAATTATGACCTTTACTATTCATTTACTTGCTCTTCAGTGATTGTAAACGATGTGATTATAATTTAGTAACCTAAGTGGTGTTTTAAACAACACTTTTTGTTCTTGGAAGCTGTTTAGGTTCTACATTCCACAGTTTCCAGAGATAGCGCCTTGCTGCTCTAACTTCCACCATTACTGTACAGTCCTTGTGCAGGAGGAATTCTCCTCTGGCCAACTTTGGTCATTTTAAGGCCAGTTTGCATTACCAAAGGGGTCTTAACAGATCAGAGAATCTCACCCACTTATCTTTGTGTTGGCACTTGACAGCTTCTCACTCCCCCTACACTCTGAAAGGGGCCATTGGTTTCCTTGGCCCTTTCCTAAGATGCAACAGCCCCTTTACAAAACCCAGTTCCCTCTGAATGCATTTAACAGTGGCATTTCCAGCTGCTCCGCCAGTTTTATCCACTGGAGGGAAAGTCCCCAAGCCTAGTGTCTGAAACAGTTTCACACCTGAACTCTTTTCCAGTTTTTCTGCTGACTTCTACACTCAGACACCTGACTCCATCCTCCCTTTGCTTGCCCTTTTACCACTGGGTAGAGTGGAACTGCAGGGTTGTCAGGCAGGAGTTTCGCTGAAAGAGATTCTGCCAACAGGGCAGTTTTACACTATGCTGACATTTTTACATTTGCATCTAAAGAAACCACTCACTGGAACTTAATTTAGTATAGCATGATATATGCAATGCAGGCTGTTGGTGGAATAGTTCTCTCCATAAGCACTATTGTTGAGTATGACTTCCCCTCTTGCGGGTTCCTGCTCAAGCCTGTGCAAGCACTACAAGCTTATGGTGGGTCACAAATCACAGGCACTACTCCCTGTTCCAAAGGATTGCATGTCTCTGGTAGCAGTTGCACAATTCTGGGCCAGGCAACTGCCACCACATATGGCTGCTCCTTGCCTGGCCCAGAATATGCTACCCCAGCTAATTGCCATAGACAGCAATTGGGATGATGGGAATGATGTTGGGGATGACTCCTGAGCTTCTGACATTAAGCTCTTCCCTGGCTAACAATCAGACAAAAGAGTTGTAGTTACATAAAGTGCTTTCATCACTAACGTCACTCACTGAGCTCCAAAAATCAGAGGTGAAGAAGATGTCCAGATGTGGTATGATCACCCCTCCTTGAAAAAAATAAGGATTTTAATATACCCTTAAATTGAATATTTTCTGCCCCTTCCCCTACCAAACTTCTTGATATTGCAAAGTTTCAAAGGTGGAATTTATTACAAAGAGCACATGCAGCACAATGGTATTAGTATACAATTTTGTATGGTTTCCATGGAAAAGCTGAATGTAACTCTCAGGGATTGCTGTGGTTTCATGTGTTAAATGTCAGGTATGTCTTTGTTCATTTGCATGGAAAACATGCAAAACTTGTGTCTTTACATGGAATTCCTTCCTGTTCCATGAAGTCCTTTATTTTTCTCATCTAATATCAGGAAACAAACTCAGTGTTAATTTTGGGTACCATGAAACATCTGGTAGGCTTAAATGCTTTTGTTGCAAATTATTTCATAAGTGAATCACAGTAATCGTGTACCCCCAAAAAATGTGACTTGTACAAATATGTTGTCCATAAAAACCTCCACTGTCAGCACTGAGATTCGGGATTTAAAGACCTAGTCAATGTAAATGGTTTCTTGGATGATAGACACCCCATGCCCTCCAGAACCCTAAGTGATGCAAGACACGGTGTTCATAATTCAGAAGGATCTTTACTCTGAGTTCACCCTGAACTAGTGTCCCAGCATAATATTCTGGAGCTCAGTGCTTGTGAAAGCGCCATGTTTAAGAGAACATCCCATGCTGCTTTTCACAATAGCAAGAGGGTTCACATTGCTGTATTCTGACCAAATTCCAACTGAAGTAATTATGGCTCAGATTCAGGAAAGCAGATTTAACTTTAAGCACATGCTAATTCCCATTGACTTCAGATGAAGTACTTTGCTAAACAGAGATGAAATTACTCACATGCTTGAAGTTAAACATGCTTACATTCTTTGGTGAATCAGAACCTGAATTCTAACTGTAGTTTAAACTGACTCTGCATTATTATTATTCATTTCTTGCCCACAGAGTGAATTGTTGCTGTGAGAACTGCATTTCAATGTGAGTTGAAGTGAGCCATAGCTCTCCGAAACCTACCTCACAGAACTGAGGTAAGGATTCATTACTAATACATTTTGGGATCCTGTGATGTAAATGTTAAGTGTTGTTGTTGTTGTTACAATCACAAATTACTTGAATTTTGAAATGCTCTTCTCCCAGTTATCTCCCCTTTTTCGACTAACTGCACATCTTCTAGCAATCGTGGAAGAACTCGACTAGGCCAATAGTTGTGGAAAACTCTCTAGCTATCCAAACAGCATGGTGTTTTCAAAAAGCCAAAATGAGTCGTCATTGAGGTTTCCAAGTTTTAATTTACCATTTTTATAATATTTTTTTTAATGTCATGTTAACTCACTTCCTGGCAGTTCACTGCAGGGTAGTAAAGTGTCAAAGATGGGAAAATGCTCTATGCAAGATCATAAAAATTCTGGAAAAGAAAAATATATATATATATTCTGTTGCAGTTCAGACTCAGGTTCAGATGATACTGGGATAACAATTTTTAAAATGAGATAAAATATTTCATTTCTAGATTTGACATTCAAATAGAGAGGCAATTCTATGCCTTATGATGCAGTCTTAAAAGGAGAAGAATGTTTGATTTGTCTTCTCTGAAATCTCTTACTACTGCTTTCAGACTTTTACATAACAAAGCCAGAGATCTGATCCCGATACACTGTCCATGCTCAGAACAGGAACTGTGTGAAATGCACTGTTTCAGTGAACAGTCTGACAGATTCAGTCAGTTCCCAGAACACTGACTGAATATATTTTCAGGTTACCCAACTTTGCAAACCATTATCTTTGTCCCCACAGGAAACTTTCCCATGCTTACCTTCAGGGTATGTCTACACTAGCAACTATAAACATGTCCATGCGCATAGTTGTGCTACAATCCCCTTATTATCCACACCTAAACCCCAAAAGCATGTCTGAATGTGAGTAGAGGGCAAGTCATCAAGCACGCCTGAGGGGTGTGAGTAAATATATGCCCCAGGCTATGGCATGGCCCTTTGCCAGTCTGCAATGCAGGTGTATAACTAGGTCTTGAATTTCAGTAGTCCCCCACTCGCATTCCCCAAATGCTCTGTTCTTCCTGATCCCTATCCAGTCTGTGAAGGTCCCTGCCTGGATCATTTTCACTAGTAGTAGCATGCCACTCTGACCACATCAGAACAGCTTTCGGCTGCACTCTTTGTTGATCAATACAGGTGAAAATGAATCAAGTCCAAGAGCTTGACTCGCCATCCATACCCAGGTGCTGATCAATGTGTATCAGAGTATACTGCCCCCCCACCCCTCACGACTTCTCCTGGAACAGCAGGAACATTCACCTGTACTGGGAAATTTCATAGAGGCTGGAGCAAGTGCACATCGAATGGACTCCGGCCCAGTGCCAGGAAAACATCAAGCACTTGAACAGTCACCACAGGAGGGCTCATCCGACATGCCCCTTCTACAAGGAGCTTGAGCAGGTGCTGTCAAGTGCTCTCAGTACGGAGCTGAAATGGCCCATGAGCCCCTCCTCAACACTGCTGCCCTCATTGTCCAAATGGGATGCTGATGAGGGCCAGGGCAAGGAAGCAGCAGGGAGCATGAAGGATGCCCCAAAAGACTAAGAGGACGAGGGGCACATGATTCTGCACCTGTACCCAGAGGAGCTGGCTGAAGAAGCCTCCTCCCCCTCTCCCCCCCCCCCCGGCATCAATGAATACAAGAAGGACTTTGAGCCATGGCAGGAAACAGAACCTGAGCCGGGTAAGTTACAATGGATCCCCCACCCTCCCCACCAATATCCACTCTTGGTCTGGTTCTAAATCCTACTTTTAATAGCATTTGAAATACGGTGTACTGACTTTTCCTTCCTAGGTAATATGCCTCGCATTGTCTCTGAGTTTGCATTGCAATGCTGAAGCCATAGCATTGTCACATCCCATTTGCTCAAACTCCTCCAACTTCCCTCCTCCATCCAGCCCCTTTTCTGCTCCATCCCTGAATAAGGAACAGTAATGAATTAATTATTTTGATGATTTCTGATTAACCACTATTATACATTTGGCCAAAGCTATGTCTTGAAAAGAGATTATTAATAAAAAATAAAAATCACCATACCCCTGGATGTGTGCATTTCTCAGCCAGTATGCAGGCAGCAATGGTCCCAGGGCCATGTGGACCAAGAGAAGGGAGGAGATGGATTAGAAAGGTCCCTGGTGTGGATGGGACAGTTATAGAAAGCTTATAGTTGTTTGTCTAAAGTTAGTTACAGGTGTCTTTTGTCCCTTGGACATCTACATAAATAGGTTCAGTGCTTCTTCCACCCCCCTCTTATTCTCTTATTGTCCCCTTATGAACGGAAGCTGCATGGAACAGGAAGTACAGAGATGGGATGTGAAGGGGGGTTAGGTCAAGGAAGATGAAGAAAATAAAAGGCAAAGTTAGTCACAGCAGTCCTTTCCCCCATGGAAGATTACAAATTTTGACCATCTCTGTCGCTGGGGTCTGGCATCTCCTCACACTGAGCCAGGCTGCACAAGCCATGGGAAACAGGAGTTGGAGAAGAATCCACTTATATAAACACAGTGCAGCAATGGAGATGCGTGGGCCTTGTGGTGCTGATCTGAAACTTCAGGGAACCACATAACGTTATGGTGTCTCTCTTTCTCCACCCATTTCATTGTTGTTAGGCAGGCATAGGGGCTGGATTTGGCAGGCACAGGGGCAGGATTTTCTGGTGATACTGAGAAAATTGAGGGTGGGCAAGGTTCCTTCCCCACTCTGAACTCTAGGGTACAGATGTGGGGACCTGCATGAAAAACCCCCTAAGATTATTTTTACCAGTGTGACAAAGTTCCTGCGCTACCTTGGCGGGTCTTGCGCTTATTGGCGGATTTGCTCACTTTGGAGCTTCACGGCAGACCTTAGCTTGGCCATTTTTCTGAATTCACAGTCCAGGTCGACTCCTCCTGTGTCTGACCCAGAGTTGGGAGGATTTGGGGGGAACCTGGGCCTGCCCTCTACTCCGGGTTCCAGCCCAGGGCCCTGTGGAATGCAGCTGTCTAGAGTGCTTCCTGGAACAGCTGTGTGACAGCTACAACTCCCTGGGCTCCTTCCACATGGCCTCCTCCCAACACCTTCTCTCTCCTCACTATAGGACCTTCTTCCTGGTGTCTGATAATGCTTGTACACCTCAGTCCTCCAACAGTCCGCGTTCTCACTCTCAGCTCCTAGTGCCTCTTGCTCCCAGCTCCTCACACGCACACCACAAACTGAAGTGAGCTCCTTTTTAAAACCCAGGTGCCCTGATTAGCCTGCCTTAATTGATTCTAGCAGCTTCTTGCTTGGCTGCTGGTGTTCTAATCAGCCTGTCTTAATTGTCTCCAGAAGGTTCCTGATTGTTCTGGAACTTTCCCTGTTACCTTACTCAGGGAAAGGGGACCTACTTAGCCTCGGGCTAATATATCTGCCTTCTATTACTCTCCTATAGCCATCTGGCCCGACCCTGTCACACCATCTTAGGTTAAAACTTCCCCAAGGTACAAACTATTTTACCTTTTTGTCCCTGGACTTTATTGCTGCCACCACCAAGCGTCTAACAAAATATAACCGGGAAAGAGCCCGCTTGCAAATGTCTTTCCGCCCAAAATCCCCCCAACCCCTACACCCCCTTTCCTAGGGAAGGCTTGATAAAAATCCTCACCAATTTGCACAGACC
The DNA here is from genome assembly GCF_965140295.1 of Lepidochelys olivacea. Taxonomy (NCBI): domain Eukaryota; kingdom Metazoa; phylum Chordata; order Testudines; family Cheloniidae; genus Lepidochelys; species Lepidochelys olivacea. The sequence goes on along the minus strand of NC_140412.1, from coordinate 170,555,540 downwards.
CAAACCCTTGGATCTTAAAAACAAGAAAAAAGCCATCAGGTTCTTAAAAGAAGAATTTTAATTAAAGTATAAGAATCACCTCTGCAAAATCAGGATGGTAAATACCTTACAGGGTAATCAGATTCAAAACATAGAGAATCCCTCTAGGCAAAACCTTAAGTTACAAAAAGACACAAAAACAGGAATATACATTCCATTCAGCACAACTTATTTTATCAGCCATTTAAACAACACAGAATCTAACGCATATCTAACTAGATTGCTTATTAACCCTTTACAGGAGTTCTGACCTGCATTCCTGCTCTGGTCCCGGCAAAAGCCACACAGACTGAGAGAACCCTTTGTTTCCCCCTCCAGCTTTGAAAGTATCTTGTCTCCTCATTGGTCATTTTGGACAGGTGTCAGCGAGGTTGTTTTAGCTTCTTAACCCTTTACAGGTGAAAAGGTTTTTCCTCTGGCCAGGAGGGATTTAAAGGTGGTTAGCCTTCCCTTTATATTTATGACAGCAGTGTTCATGGTTTTCATCTCCTTTTGCATGGAAACTCTGTATGCTAGCTGGGAATACAGTCATTTTTCAGTCAAATTGCCTTGTAGTCCTATAAGCATATTTCAGCAAACTTCTGGTGTAGCAGAAACACCAGCTGGGTTTGAGGTTCAAAAGCAGTGCAAATCTTCTTGGTCCACCTTCACAGAGCATTGAACCCCTCCCAATCAGCAATATGTGGAGAAGTGACCCTTAGCAGAACCTGACATAGATTGACACCTGGAATGCCACCTCTCTTTTCCTTCTGTTACCGTGAAAACCACAATGTTCTCCAAATGCTGGCCACCCTTCAGTAAAGAAATTGCAAGCTGGTAACATAGCCCCTGGAAGGAACTGCCACTCCCACATCCCCTGCACTTGTAACTGAATTCCCTTTTTCCAGGGTCAGTGATGTCAGGGGATGCATTCATGAGGAAGTCAGGAGTGCAGTGTCCCCCAAAATAACAGTTGGCTCAGACACATTGTACAGAACAATATCATTTCTGGGGAATAACGTCCTTTCTTCTGCCCTTCAAGTATGAGCCTGATATCCTCACTCTGGCATCATGAACTTTTCCAGTGTTTGCCACATATGAATTAATTAATCTGGCTCTGTGGTCCATTAAGCCTTGTAGTATGAGCAAATAATAACCTTTTTGGTTTACATACTCACTTGTCCCTTGTAGTGGGCAAAGAATTGAGACATGGGACTCATTGATGGCCCCTGCACAGTTCAGAAACTGACTAGTTCAAATCCAGTTATTATTTCTGGAACTTTTTCTATGGAAAACATCCATGGGTAGATAACAGCATTAACAGCCTTTCAAACCTGCACAACCACAAAAGCAGTAGTGGACTATCCAAACCCAGAGTGCTTTGCAGTATGCACCAATAGCTGTCTGGTGTTGCCAGCTGCCACAGGGCAATCGTAACCCACTTCTGAACCAGCATGGCATGGTTTCCCCAAATCTAGTGTTCTGGTGTTGTAGGTTTGGTGCAATCCTCTCACACAGTTCCATGAATGTCTGTTTCCTCAGCTGGAAATTCTGAAGCCACCGCTGGTTATCCCAGGTTTTCAAAATGATACCAGGCTGTTTCTCCTGCACTACCAGCGACAGTCCACCCACGGGCATGCCATGACAAAACTGGCATTCACCATATCTGCACAATGGGAGCTGAATGATCATTGACTCTCAAGGTCAGCTGTCTTCAGTGTGTCAGAAAATGCTGTCCAAATTCCACCCAGCATCTTGTTGATCACCTACTCCTCTGCATAATCATTTGTCCTGCAAGAAGGAGTGAAAGCAAAACCTGATCATTATCCCATTGCTCCATGTCTTCCACACACTTTTGCAGGGAATAACAGTGAGTGAAAGTGATCAGGAATGTGAAGACAGCACACTGTAAAGCAATTCCTAGAGTGTCTCCCTGTGATGCACAGAACTCTGGGTTACTACCTCTGAAATGATAGCACTAACATTGTGTAACAACAGTGGCTCCTTGGACACAGGTATATGCATTTACACAGTGGTATACCAGTGTCCAGCACAGCACAGTGTGGACTCTCAGTGTGAGCATAGGGAGCACGCATGAGTATGTACACAGTCCGTACTCAAATACGCACACCAGTGTAGATTTTGCCTTAGTTGTCTTCTACCAACCTCATTCTTGGCAGTCTGTCTGACTTTCCCCTTCCCACATCTTCATGGTATTGGGAAAATAAGCCCACTCCTACTTCAAAGACTCCACCTTGTTACCTTCTTGGCAAAGATATGTGTCCCTGTCTTCTTTCCTGTAGCAGTAGATCCAGGAAATGATTTTCTGGTCTTACCGCTGCCTGCCATTAGCTCACTATAATACCCCAGAGCATGCCATGCTAACAAGACGTACCTCAGGGATTCCCTTTTTTAACAAGGTACAAGTTCCATAGTAACACAATGCACTCTGAAGCATCTCAGCCATGAAGGGAGAGAAAGAGCAGCAGCCTCGAAAAACATTTCCAAGTCACACTACTGCAGATAGGGAGCAGGCTTTCCACCCAAATGACACTAGAAATATCAGAGGAAAAAGCCATACCAGACACCAAAAAGGTCATGAAAAGAGCAGGCAAGCCATAAGCCCCTAAAGACACCAGAGCTGGACAAGAGGGGTCAGACAGCATTAGATAAGGGGAAAAACAGCATTGAGAAGGAGGTTGTAGAGAAAGGGGGTAATAAAGGGCTCCTTTTGGGCTAGCCTGAGTTGTTTTTTAGAAGAATTCATCCGCAAAATATGAAGCCAAATGAGTTTCTCCTGATTTTGTTTTACAGTCCAAAGGTTCAGAGTTCTCTTAACAGCTACTGTCCCTATTACTGTTAGGCTCTATTTCCTGTTCTGACATTCACTTGTTCTGTCTAAGCTGCCTACCTATCCCAAGCACACCACCAGCTGAGTACCTTCAATATTCCATGTGAACATCTTTTCCCCCTTCCTCTGTGATAGGACTTTTTGCTTGTTTCTTTACTATTGTGGGAAAGCTGAGATGAAGTAGCGAGTTTTGCATTTTGCTCTGAAGTTTGCAGTAATCCTAATCTCCAGCAGATGTGAGTTCCACAGCTGCCAAGAAAACCCTGCCCCCATCGATAGCTCTTTTGTTCCAGAGGAATCATAGAATATACTGTGGTTATCAGGGAATGTCACACTCTCAGGGAAGGTCGGGAGAGGGGGTGAAAAACACTCATGTAGGACTCCCATTGAAGGTCGTGAACAACAGGATCTAAACTATGCATTTGATATGTGCAGTCAGAGGAGAGACAGTGCAGACAGCAGAGTTAATGGTAAGCTACTCTTCATGGCCTGTGTTGGACGGCTGCATTCTCAACCCCCTGGAACTTTCCAGGGTCAGCTGCTCCATTCCTGGGCATAATGAATTGCAGTACTCAGACCCTGGTCAATAGTCATTTATTTGTTACATAGCCTCGGGAATGTCACTTAGCCACTAGAAGTGTGCATGTACCTTGGAATTTACTTAATCAAGGAGTCTTGCAAGCTGAATCCTGAAGTTTGATTTGTGACTGAGCACTATATATGCTACATTGCAAAGCTTAGCTGTTTTTGAGTAAGACAATGAATATTTTCTATTGCATGTATTTCTACTGTATGTATCTGTTTCTGAATCATATAACTCAGAAATGGCAGCCAGGGTGTTTGTTTTTATTCTCCTGAACCAGTGAACTCCACACATTGATTATACTCCATGTGAGCGAATCTGTCTCTTAATTTGTTCAAATTTCTTCATCCAGTGACCCCTTATTCTAGAATTATGGGGTTGCTAAATAGAAGGGATTATGCATAAAACCATGATCCATCATTAGACTAATCTTACTGGCATCTATTAGGGATACTGTTCTTTTTAATGATTAGTATAGGATAGTCTCTGTTATGCAAGAATGAAAATAAAAACAGGGTCACAATTCCACATACTTCTTAAGCTCAGTGAAACAATCAATTCCAAAGAATTATTGGTTTTACAGTAGATTTTCTTTTAAGGACCACTGAACATGTGTTTATGTCTGTATCTCTATATAACGCAGCACTGATCATACAACCATAGTTAACATGTCACTGATTTTATTGAATCTATATAATTGCACTAGGTTCTGTATATACAGCATATGACAATCCCTGCCCAAAAGGGTTTACCAATTTATAGTGTAATACAAAGTGCAACCAGTGACTTTAATTAGTACTCCCTCTTATTAGAAGGTGATCTTATACCAGAGTAATGGGCATGTTGTAAGAACCTGAACAGAATAAAGGATACAAGAGCTACCTAGTAAACAACTTGATAACCATGAGCATAGACAACTGGGAGCGTGGGGGCTTTACCTCAACCCCAAACATAATTTGGGGATTGCATTAATAAATATAAGAAACAGTGAGTTTGGAACAGAAACTTGTTTATCCCACTTTATTAAATGTGGACAAATTTAATTATGGTACAAAACTACTTGTAATATGGACACTTGCTTGCAGGATTGTCAGCAGCAGGGATCAGACAAGGGACCTCTTAAGCTTAACGCATGAGCCTCTACTGCCTGAGCTAAAAGACATCTGTCTTAGCAGAGCAAAGACATCTGTCTTTGCTTGGCTGTAGCAAACTCACCAATATCTAGGTGGCCTTGACACCACTAGAGGGAGACAGTGCCACACCGAGCAGACAGTGGTTACATACTCATTGAAGTGATATTCTGCAGCTTTTATTTTATGTCTAACCCCCCAAGATAAAAGAAGTTGTCTATGCTCCTGAAAACTCGTTCAACTAGAAATATTTTATTCCCTCGTCTGACTTTCAGTGCCTTGGAATTAACAAAACTCCAGTGCATATTACCGTTTAGCAACACTCATCCCCAAACCTCTGCCTATTCATATTAAAAAAATAAACTCCTGTCTATGTCAATTTATGGAATATGATAATTTAAGAATTTCTTTTTAAATAATCTGTGGCCCCAATTCTTCAAAGCACTTAGAAACGTGTTTATTTTTAGTTACATCAATGGGATGTGTTATGCTGAATTAGAACATATATGAATCAAGTGACAGCAGTCTGGACAGTGTTTTTAGTTAAATTGGAAAACAGGTCCTTTCATGCTAAAGAACGAAGAACAAATAAAACCCTCTCATGCCACCCTGTGGTTCATGACCACATTTTACAGGAAACAGCTAGCAACATGAATCCAAATGCAAAGAACCTGAAAAGCAGAGCAAAAACACAATGGTAATTGAAAGGGCTGTTTGCTGAATCCGGGAAGTCATGGCTTTGACCATCTGTATGCCTGACACAGCACTTCCAAGCAGTAAAGAGGCACCTGTAGACTAATGAAAATTGCCTGATGCCAATATCTACAGGCAGGCCGGCCTGTTTAAAAGGGCAATGATCTGGATAAGGGAAAATTTACAGTCATTGATGCGTCACTCATCATGCTTTCTTTTTATTGGAAATGTTAATAATCTGCTTTTAATTTCATTCAATTAAAAGCATAAAGCAAACGTCCAGCAGCCCAAGGTCTCATTGATTCGGTATACTATACCACATGAAATGCTTCATTTCTGTAGGAAGAATTTTAGTCTGACATTTTGAAGCTGGACGTTGTGCTGGCAGAAAATCTAACAAGTGACAAAGGCCCAGAAAGAACAGGGCTGTCTCTGGGAGACATTGGTAGCTAAATGCAAAAGTGTGAAAGAGAAAGAGGGAAAAAACTACACACAAACAAATAGGAAGTCAGGGGGCGACTACATTATAGTTTATAAAATTGTTTACCTTCCTCAATCACTTTTTCCATGAGATTGTGACATGAAACAGAGATGCAACATCTACTTCAAAGAAACTGAAGAAAAGTGAACCAGGGGAAATTTCTCAGTCATCAGTGTCACATAGAACAGTTTATTTCCATGCTTCAATAATGTGTGTGGGGGGGTCGATTGATACTACTTTTGCTGCTATTTTGTATTGTATTTTCAATATTCCATCTATCAAACAAGTACTTCGTTTGACAAGTTTAAACTGTGCATGGATCATACCCAGAGCCAATCCCAGTAGCCATACTTTATGGGAACTTCCACTCCGTAAAATGTTGCTCTCCCGTCGGCATAAACCCCCCCACCTCCACTAGCAGCATAAGCTATGTCGTTGGGGGAAGCTCTGCTGCCAGCACAGTTCTGTGTACTCAAACGCTTATGTGATTCAGGAGGCTGGAATATTCACATCCTGAAGAGAACACAAATTCTGCCAACATAGGCTGTAGTGTAGACATAGCCAAAGAGAGTCTCCATTAGTGTAAAGAAATCTTAAGTTACCCTATTTTCCAAATCACCTATTTGGCAGACTAGCTGCGAACCGTTGTATATTAAAGGTCTGATTCGGCTACTCTCACACTTGCTGAGCTACTCAAGTCAAATACTATCTCAGTGTGAAGTTGTTTTACTGATTTCAAAAGACTACTTGCACCATTTGGTACTATACAACATGAGTATTGGTGGCAGAACTGGAGCCTAAATTAATTCAGTTTAAAACAAAATACAAAGAGGAAATGACAAAATATGTACATAACTAAGAATATCTCATGATTTTTCATGATTGTCCTTCGATATCTCCTCAACACCCTCCTCCCCCATCATTTGTTTATTGTCATCTCTTGCTGTGTTATGTAATTTAGGCTTTAATCCTAATCTCGCTGAATTTAGTGTGAGTTTTGCCATTGAATTTGGGCCAACGTTTTCAAATGTAGGAGTATAAAGTTAAGCACCTATAAATGTAATCTGGTTCCCAGAGGTCAAAGGGAGCTTAGGGGGCAGAGAACCTCTGAAAGTCAGGCCACCCATTTTGGCACCTAAATATAGATTTAGGTGCCAATTTACAATATCCACATTTGAAAAATATTGACCTTCCACCTTAGAATGTATTGTTCTTGAATAATGACCTGCCATTTATTTCTCTGTAAAGTACCAAACAAACCTATAGAGGTTAATAGTAAAATTAAATGAAATATTATTTTGAGTAATATTGGAGGAGAACAGCTAATGTCAGCTCATATAAGTTTGTTTTATTCAAATTAGTTGTAGAATGGCTCGATCTTGTCACTACATTTTTTTTTTAAGGAAAAAAAGAAAGACGAAATAAAACATAATGGACTTCACCACATACCACTGTTCACATGTTTCTTTCCTAGACTTCAAGGATATATTTTGTCTATTCTAGCTTTGTATACCCCAAACTAGCACTTTTCTCCATAAACTTTCATTGAAATTTGTGTAGGGGTATCTTCTGACATACTTCCATAGATTTATAAGACTGTCACCAGAATTCCTTCCTTAAGGCCTCCAGACCCCCACTCCAGTTCCAGTCCTAAGAGACTCAGCCTCCGGCTAGGCCTGCATAGTTTGCTCTTTCCAAGGATGTCAATGAATAGAACAAAAGGGGAATTAACACAATGAATCATCCCTAAACTGGGTTAAAGCTCTCTTCCTCTGGGAGCCTTGTCAGGCTGTGGCCCTAAACTGAGCTGGCAAGTAACAAAGAGGAATAGTCTCCCATCAAGATGAGTCAACATCAGGCCATCTCTTCCTTTGGGGTGGGGCCATCAGGCAGTGGACATCTGAGGACCTCCTGCCGTCAGCCAGCTTTCTCTGCAGGAGCTGAGGCTAAAGGTCTGCCCTCCTCCCCGGTCTGCCCTTAGCTGAACTGAAGCCCTTTTAAGCTCCTCCCTCCAAGTCTGACATCTCTCTCAGGTATGACAGGGCAAGGCTACGTCATCCCACCCAATACTGGGCTTGTATATTCCATTACAAAGACATGAAAAGATGTTGTACATTTAATCCCAAATTGTCAGAAGTGGCCTTTAATTATAGATGCCTCAGTATTTGGTAGCCTAGGAAACCTAGGCCTCAATTTTCCAAGTTGCAGAGCACTCACAACTCCAATTGAAGTTAGTTCAGCAATTTTGAAAATCAGGCCTCAAGTGTCTCAAGCTGGACTACCAAAAACTGGGACACTTAGAATTAGCTAACACTTTTGATTATTTGGATCTATAAAACACAATATTAATATATGGATTATACGCAGAGAATTATAGAAACTTTCTAATAGAAGGCCCAGTCCTGAAAACTTTACCTATGCAAAACTTCCATTGAATTGAATCAGATTTTGAGTAAGTGACTTGCTTAATCTGCTCTAAAAATAGTCCACAGACTACGTAAAGCAAAATGCATCCATTTCCAGGGATTTGGCTTTAATAACAAAGAAAAAAATAGTAAGATGAATATCAGCACAAACCTTCCCAGGCTTGGCTGCTTCTAAAGTTCCTCCCTCAGGACTTCAGTGCCCACACCCTTGTTCTTCTCTTCTGAGAGCCACTCATACCTTATGGTTTTCTTTGATCTTACTGCATGACCTTGCCATTTTGCTGAATTAAAGTACATGAGTAAGGTTTGCAGGATCAGGCATAGAGTTTATATCTGTTCCATCAGTTCAGAGAATTGATGTTTGAAGTAGCTCATTAAATTCGTAATACGAGGCCAGGAGCTAAAGCATTTCTATTTTTATGATGTGATACAAATGTTAATTCTCACTGTTGTTGAGAAAGAAAAGTACAAAGTGTACCTATTAAGTTATTAAGAAATCTCCTGTCTTTCATTGCTTCTGCTTTCTCTTCATCAGTTCTCGTAATACACACACCCTCACTCTTAAATTAAGCTTGCTAAAACCAGGAAAAAAAGAAAGTCCCCCTCCCCCACTGTGCTAACTAAAGGTTTTATCTGGCAGCAGAGATATTAAGGCTGGAAGAGATATGCTGCTAGAGTGATGGCTGTGGATTAGTGACATTAAACACAATGTGACTGAGAAGGGTGATGCAGAGAGGGAGGGCAGCATTGCAGTTAAAGCAGTGGACTGGGACCCAGGAAATCTAAATTCTATTCCAGGCTCTACCTCAGACTTCCTATGGAGCCTTTGGCGAGTCACGTAATCACTCAGTTACCCATCTAGAAAATGGGAGTAATAATCCTTCCTTTCTCCCACCCTTTGTCTAATTACAATGTAAAATCTCCTGGGAAAGAAGGGTCTCTTAGGTCTCATCTACACTACGGGCTTAGGTCAAATTTAGCCGCGTTAGGTCGCTAACCCCATTCCGTCAACTTAAAGCACTCTTAAAATCAACTTCTGTACTCCTCCACGGAGAGGGGAGTAGCGCTAAAATCGACTTTGCTGGGTCAACTTTGGGGTAGTGCAGATGCAAATCGACAGTATTGGCCTCCTGGAGCTCCATTGTGACCGCTCTGGAAAGCACTTTGAACTCCAATGCACTAGCCAGGTAACACAAGAAAAGCCCTGGGAACTTTTGAATTTCATTTCCTGTTTGGTCAGCATGGCGAACGCAGCAGCAAAGTGACCACGCAGTCATCCCAGAATCGCAAACAAGCTCCAGCATGGACTGAAAGGGAAACACTGGATCTGATTGCTGTATGGGGAGAAGCATCTGTACAGGCAGAACTCCGAACAAAAAGAAAAAATGCAAATATATTTGTGAAAATCTCACAGGGCATGTTGGAGAGAGGCTACAATAGGGACACACAGCAGTGTCATGTGAAAGTTAAGGAGCTCAGGCAAGCCTACCAAAAGACAAAGGAGGCAAATGGTCACTCCGGGTCAGAGCCCCATACGTGCCACTTCTATGATCAGCTGCATAGCATTTTAGGAGGGGACCCTATCACTACCCCACCACTGTCCGTGGACACCTGCCAGGGGGGAGTCTCACGCAACAGGGAGGAGGAGGAGGAGGAGGAGAATGCGCAGCAGGCAAGCGGTGAATCTGTTCTCCCCGGCAGCCAGGACCTTTTCATCACCCTGGAGCCAATACCCTCCGAAGGCAGGATCCCCGACCTTGAAGCTGGAGAAGGCTCCTCTGGTGAGTGCACATTTGTAACTACAGTACAGGGTTTAAAAGCAACAATGTTTAATGTTTGATTTGCCCTGAAGAATTGGGATGCATTCACGGCCAGTACAGCTACTGGAAAAGTCTGTTCACATGTCTGGGGATGGAGCGGGAATCCTCCAGGGATATGTCCATGAAGCTCTCCTGGAGGTACTCTGAAAGTATTCTGGAATCTTTGCAGCACAAGGCATGGCAGCGAATGGTCCTGGGTTTTGGTCGCATTCAAGCAACATTCGGTCTATATCTTTCTGTGTTAGCCTCAGGAGAGTGATATCCTTCATGGTCACCTGGTTGAAATAGGGGAATTTTTTTAAGGGAACAGTAAAAGGATCCTGTTCATGCTGGGCTGTTTGAGCTTGGCTAGAAGGGATCATCCCGGAGAATAGCCACGCGGTGGGATGCGGGGAGGTGTGTGCTGCACATCCACCCAAAAACTGCAGCTTCTCCTTTTAAATGTGAAACCCAACCCATGGCTTGCTATGGGAAAGGATGGCACTGCAGTTTGAAACCTTTCCCACATGTTATACGTAAGAAGCCAACCCTGCATACCCTTTGCCTTACCATGGCTGCATGGAAACTGAATTCTGTTGCCCAGCCATGTATGATGTGTCACCATACTGGCAGGCACTCAATATAAAAGGCAAAATGTGACCTTGTACCTAAAGCACATGTACTGTCTGCTATGAATTGCTTGATTCACTGTGAAAGAGTCTCCCTTTTGTTCTCAGAAATGTATCATCTTAAATTTTATTCTCCCTTTTTATCTTCGCCCAGGTGCAAATGTTTCTTGGCTCCCGCTATCATCTCCATCCCTGAGGTTATCGCAGATTAGAAGGCGAAAAAAACACACTCGTTATGACATGTTTTCTGAGCTCATGCAGTCCTCCTGCACTGATAGGGCACAGCCGAATGCATGGAGGCATTCAGTGTTAGAGGCTAGGAAAGCATTAAGTGAGCACGAAAAGCAGAGGCAAGAGTGCAAAGAGCGGGGGCAGGAGGTAATGCTAAGGCTAATGGGGGAGCAAACGGACATGATGAAGCTTCTGGTGCAGATGCAGGAAAGCCAACAAGAGCACAGACCCTTGCTGCATCCATTGTACAACCGCGTGACCTCCTCCCCAAGTTCCATATCTTCCTCACCCAGACGCCCAAGAACGCGGTGGGAGGGGGAGAGGCTCTGGGCACCTAGCCACTCCACTCCAGAGGATGGCCGAGGCAACAGAAGGCTGTCATTCAAACAGTTTGATTTTTAGTGTGGCTAGAATAAGCAATGTGGCCTTGTCCTTCCCTCCTCCCCCACCTCACACGGGCTACCTTGTCAGTTATCACCTTTTTTTTTAATTAATAAAGAAAGAATGCATGGTTTCAAAGCAATAGTTACTTTATTTTGAAGGGGGAGGGTGGTTGCTTACAGGGAATTAAAATCAACAAAGGGGGTGGGTTTGCATCAAGGAGAAACACCCACAACTGTCACACTGAAGCCTGGCCAGTCATAAAACTGGTTTTCAAAGTCTCTCTGATGTTCAGCGTGCCTTGATGTGCTCTTCTAATCGCCCTGGTGTCTGGCTGCTCAAAATCGGATGCTAGGAGATTTGCCTCAACCTCCCACCCACCATAAACATCTCCCCCTTACTCTCACAGATATTACAGAGCACACAGTAAGCAGCAATAACAATAGGAATGCTGGTTGCGCTGAGATCTGACCTAGTCAGCAAACAGCGCCAGCGAGCTTTTAAACATCCAAAGGCACATTCTACCACCATTCTGCACTTGCTCAGCCTACAGTTGAACTGCTCCTTACTACTGTCCAGGCTGCCTGTGTATGGCTTCATGAGCCATGGGAGTAAGGGGTAGGCTGGGTCCCCAAGGATAACTATTGGCATTTCAACATCCCCAACAGTAAATTTCTGGTCTGGGAAGTAAGTCCCTTCTTGCAGCTGCTCGAACAGCTCGGAGTTCCTAAAGATGCGAGTGCCATGCACCTTCCCCAGCCATCCCACATTGATGTCAGTGAAACGTCCTTTGTGATCCACCAGTGCTTGCAGCACCATTGAGAAGTAACCCTTACAGTTTACATATTGGTTGGCAAGATGGTCCAGTGCCAAGATAGGGATATGCGTTCCATCTATTGCCCTCCACAGTTAGGGAAACCCATTGCAGCAAAGCCATCCACTATGTCCTGCACATTTTCCAGAGTCACTATCCTTGGTAACAGAACTTCAATGATTGCATTGGCTACTTGGATCACAACAGCCCCACAGTAGATTTGCCCACTCCAAATTGATTCCCGACTGACCGGTAGCTGTCTGGCGTTGCAAGCTTCCACAGGGCTATCGCCACTCACTTCTCAACTGTCAGGACAGCTCTCATCTTGGTATTCCTGAGCTTCAGGGAGGGGGAAAGCAACTCACAGAGTTCCAGGAAAGTGGCCTTACGCATGGAAAAGTTTTGCAGCCACAGTGAATAATCCCATACCTGCAACACTATGTGGTCCCACCAGTCTGTGCTTGTTTGCCATGCCCAGAATCGGCGTTCCACTGTATCAACCAGCCCCACTGCCACTATGATGTCCCAATTGCCACAGCCCATGCTTTCAGGAATGTCTGTGTCCATTTCCTCATCAACATCATCCTCATGCTGGCGTCTCTTAGCCCAGTTCTGCACATACTCCAGGATAATGCGCGAGGTGTTTACAATGCTCACAACAGCAGCGGTGAACTGAGTGGGCTCCATGCTTGCCGTGGTATGGCATCTGCAGGAGAGCAGAGTTGCAGCAGAAGCGGTGGATGACAACAGATGCCATGAGAACAGATATTTATACAGAACGACAAGAGGACCTGTAAGGTGGATTCATGGCACCAGGAGGGCAGGGGAGCAGAGTTTCAGTGGAAGCGGTGGGTAACGACGGTTAGCAGTCGTACTGCACCATCTGCTGAAAGCAGCACCCAGGACACAATAGCAGCGGTGACGGTGAGCTGAGCTGAGCGGGCTCCATGCTTGCCATGGTGTGGCGTCTGCATGGAAAAAAGGCGCGAAACGATTGTCTGCCATTGCTTTCACGGAGGGAGAGGCAACTGACAACATGTACCCCAAACCACCCATGACAATGTTTTTGCCCTATCGGGCATTGGGAGCTTAACACAGAATTCCAATGTGTGGTAGACACTGCTGGAACTGTGGGATAGCCACCCACAGTGCACCGCTCTGTAAGTTGATGCTAGCCACGATAGTGAGGACGCACTCTGCCGACTTAATGCACTTAGTGTGGACATACGCAATCAACTGTATAAAATTGATTTCTAAAAATCGACTTCTATAAAATCGACCTAATTTCATAGTGTAGACATACCCTTACTGTGCTTATTTCCAGGATCTAGTACAATCCCTATATTAGCTGGGGCCACTAGGCCTAACGTGATACAAATAAATAATAATAAAAGTAAAAGTAAAAAGTAAATTACAAGAATTATCTGTATGGATACTGTTCATTCTAAGTCATTAACAGAGTAAATTACAAATATGTATTTAAAATTGCACACCAGATTTTTCATTAAGTAATAATGAACATTTTTAATGCAATTTTCAGGAATGAGGAAATAACAAGCAGCAGCCATTGATTAAAACATGACTCTAAAACTCGTTATTACTAATTTGTACCGTACCCAATGAAGATATGGGGGCAGAAAATAACTAAGGTTATGTCGACACTTAAAATATATTGTAGCATCACCGCTGCAGCAGTGCAGTTGTGCCACTGTAGCTCTTCAGCGTAGACACCCATCATAGGGATGGGAGGGGTTCTCCCATCACTGTAGTTAATCCACCTCTCCAAGAGGCAGTAGCCAGGTTGACGGAAGGATTGTCTACCACCAGGGGGTTAGGTCAACATAGCTACATCTCTCAGAGGTGTGGATTTTTCATCCCCTTGAGAGATGTGGCTATGGCAATATAAGTTTTCAGTTTAGACCAGCCCTAACATTTATTATTCTGCTCTTTGCTTTAATTGTTTACAAGTTAAGAGATTTGCCAATAAGCAATATATTGCTGGATTTGTTTATTTAAACATCAAATACCCTATGTAATCTACCCTGGGCTAGATTGTGATACTGCTTCATGCTGAATGATAATTCATTCCATTATTGACGACATTGGGACCACTTGTGGAGTCACATAACCCACATTTCTATAGATCTGATCCTGTACCTACTGAAGCCAAAGTTCCCATTGACTTAAATGGTGCAGAATTAGGGCCATACACTAGGGCTCACTGTCCTCTTCTAGTGGTGAACCAGAAAGTTCCATGAAGATACTACTGTCAGTGAGCAAAAAGCCTGTTGTCATTTAGCTCCACAAGGGACACTCATATTTTTGTATCCCAAGAACTCAAGTTTAATCCTTGCTGCTGCTGACCTAGTCAAGGGTCTTGCATTATAAGCTGGCACCCCCTGTATAAGCATGTGACACAGGCACTATTTACCGAGAATAAGGGATCAAATCTGGCCCTAAATGCTCTTTGCGGTTCCTCAAGTCATAACCCTCTCCCCATCCATAACTCTCCAGAGACTCCCTCTCTCCCTCCCTGATACACACAAGTCAATAACAGAATAAAAATAAGTCCATATTTTTAAACAATTGAGGGGAGGGGCATATAAAACAACTGACAGAAAAAAATTAAAATGAAGTCATTGCACCTGCACCACTCATGAAATGATATAATGGACAAATCCACCCCAACATGAAACAGTCCAACTCCCATTGATACCATTGGGAGACATGCCCACCTACAGCAGGAGTAAACTTTGTCCTCACATCTTAACACAGACATGCATTTGCAGATAATTAACTAGTAAACTATGGTAATAAAAAGTTGGTATTTGGGAAAGGAGAGAAGAAAACATACCTATGTTTTCTATTTTCACACTTAATTTTTTTTTAAAATTATTTGTCTTATATTGCAGCATTCTTATAATGAAGGAATTACCTCCCCCCCACCCCACCCCCATTGAAATATTTTACTGTCAGAAGTGAGTCAGTATGACAAAACTTGCCATTTGCACTGCATGGCACCAAATCAGTTATGGACTTTCACCCTACTTCACTTCAAAGGGAACTTCACTATATCCAATTTTATTTTAGACCTGATCAAGCCCACTCTGAAATCAAATAGGAAAACTCCTTTAACTGCAATGGGAGCTGGACCAGGTGCTAAATGTGGTTCTATTGTATATAATGTGAGTATTGTGAATGTATAGTCTGACTTAAGCCCTTTCCAGGTTATTTGGAATTGAAGTTCCATCGATAGAGCTCTGTGAATAGCTCACTGGGGCGAAGGGAGAGTGTTCACTGGCAGTTCTGAAATGCTAAAAAAAAATCAGTGCAGATTGAACAGAAACCAACATTTTTTTAAATGTTCAGCAAACAGAAAAGTTGAAAATTTTTCATTTTGGGTTAAACAAAATGTATTTTAAAAATCTTTTTTTGCTTTTATTTAAAATAAACGAAGGATTAGATTCACAAAAACGGAGAATAGGGATGTGCTCTCCCCCTAATACCCAAGGACTCAGTTGTTAAGCACTCACCTGGGATGTTGGATACCCAGGTTTGAATCCTCCACTGGGTCAGGAACTGGAACCTGGATGTCCCCTCTCCCAAGTGAATGTCCTAACTGCCAGGTTATATAGTCATTTCCACTCATTCTCTGGCCCAGTGACTATTCAAGTATTTTATGAAATGTGAAGAAGCTTCAACAAGAAAGATTGAGACAAACCTACTCCAGAGTACCCCAAAGCTAGGGGGAAGAGACTCACCTGGGAGAGGAGAAACCTAGCTTGAAATTCCTTCCACAAAGTAAGAATTTGAATCTAGGCCTCCCACATCCCAGGTGAATGCTCTAATCATTAGGCTATTGGATATATATGGGTTTCACTCCCCACCACTGCTTCTGAGAATGACTAAATCCCCGTGTGAATTTAGTCTGAAAAATGTACATGGTTCATTTAAATATTTTCCCCCATTTCAAACAAAACAGCTGAAATCAACACGAATTCACAAAATGTTTTGGTCAATCCAAATATGCGTGTTTTTTTTAAAAAAAAAATTTGTTAAAAAATTTCACCTAGCTCCTTTCATCTACGTGTACTTTTATCGCCCTATAAGCCTAGTATCTGAACATGTAAGAAAAGTTACCCTCACTCCATAAAATAGGGAAGTATCATCATCCCCATTTTACAGATGCAGGAGCTGAAACACAGAAAGATCAAGTGATTTGCCCAACATCACTCAAGAAGTCTATGGCGAATCATAGAATATGAGGGTTGGAAGGGACCTCAGGAGGTCATCTAGTCCAACCCCTTGCTCAAAGCAGGACCAATCCCCATCTAAATCATCCCAGTGAGGGCTTTGTTAAGCCGACCTTAAAAACCTCAAAGGAAGGAGATTCCACCACCTCTCTAGGTAACGCAATCCAGTGCTTCACCACCCTCCCAGTGAAAAAGTTTTTCCTAATATCCAACCTAAACCTCCCCCACTGCAACTTGAGACCATTACTCCTTGTTCTGTCATCTGCTACCACTGACCACAGACTAGTTCCATCCTCTTTGGAACCCCCTTTCAGGTAGTTGAAATCAGCGATCAAATCCCCCCTGACTCTTCTCTTCTGCAGACTAAATAATCCCAGTTCCCTCAGCCTCTTCTCATAAATCATGTGTAACAGTCCCCTAATTATTTTTGTTGCCCTCTGCTGGACGCATTCCAATTTTTCAAAGATAATGGCCAATGGCTCTGCAATCACATCCGCCAACTTCTTTAGCACTCTCGGATGCAGTGCATCAGACCGCAGGGACTTGTGCTTATCCAGCTTTTCTAAATAGTCCTGAACCACTTCTTTCTCCACAGAGCGCTGGTCCCCTCCTCCCCATGCTGTGCTGCCAAGTGCCGTAGTCTGGGAGCTGACCTTGTTCCTGAAGACAGAGGCAAAAAAAAACATTGAGTACGTTAGCTTTTTCCACATCCGCTGTCACTAGGTTGCCTCCCTCATTCAGTAAGGGGCCCACACTTTCCTTGACTTTCTTCTTGTTGCTAACATACCTGAAGAAACTCTTCTTGTTACTCTTAACATCTCTTGCTAGCTGCAACTCCAAGTGTGATTTGGCCTTCCTGATTTCACTCCTGCATCCCCGAGCAATATTTTTATACGCCTCCCTGGTCATTTGTCCAATCTTCCACTTCTCGTAAGCCTCTTTTTTGAGTTTAAGATCAGCAAGGATTTCACTGTTAAGCCAAGCTGGTCGCCTGCCATATTTACTATTCTTTCTACACATCAGGATGGTTTGTCCCTGTAACCTCAATAAGGATTCTTTAAAATACAGCCAGCTCTCCTGGACTCCTTTCCCCTCAAGTTATTCTCCCAGGGTATCCTGCCCATCAGTTCCCTGAAGGAGTCAAAGTCTGCTTTTCTGAAGTCCAGGGTCCATATTCTGCTGCTCTCCTTTCTTCCTTGTGTCAGGATCCTGAACTCGACCATCTCATGGTCACTGCCTCCCAGGTTCCCATCGACTTTTGCTTCCCCTACTAATTCTTCCTGGTTTGTGAGCAACAGGTCAAGAGCTCTGCCCCTAGTTGGTTCCTCCAGCACTTGCACCAGGAAATTGTCCCCTACACTTTCCAAAAACTTCTTTGATTGTCTGTGCACTGCTGTATTGCTCTCCCAGCAGATATCAGGGTGATTGAAGTCTCCCATGAGAACCAGGGCCTGTGAGCTAGTAACTTCCATTAGTTGTCGGAAGAAAACCTCATCCTCCTCATCCCCCTGGTTTGGTGGTGTATAGCAGACTCCCACCACGACATCACCCTTGTTGCTCACACTTCTAAGCTTAATCCAGAGACTTTCAGATTTTTCTGCAGTTTCATACCGGAGCTCTGAGCAGTCATAGTGCTCTCTTACATGCAATGCAACTCCCCCACCTTTTCTGCCCTGCCTGTTCTTCCTGAACAGTTTATAACCACCCATGACAGTACTCCAGTCATGTGAGTTATCCCACCAAGTCTCTGTTATTCCAATCACATAATAATTCCTTGACTGTGCCAGGACTTCCTGTTCTCCCTGCTTGTTTCCTAGGCTTCTTGCATTTGTGTATAGGCACTTAAGGTAACTCCCTGATCATCCCACTTTCTCAGTATGAGGCAGTATAAAGCACTTACCTCAGGGCTTTGGTCTCCTTCCCCCAGTGAACCTAGTTTAAAGCCCTCCTCACTAGGTTATAGCCAGCCTTGTACCCTGGGGAATGTCACAGTTCCACAGGGCAATCAATGCTGCTCCTTAAAACAATATTTTTACATTATTTAAATTCTATGCAACCTAATCTTCAACGGACATAAGTATATAAGAAAATTAAGTGCAAATAATTATTTCAGATGGCTTTCAAGGTCAGGTTGTGTCACATAGCTCTAGAAAGCGTTATCCCACTTTTAAAAAGTTATTTACTAGACTCTTCCATCTAAATCTGAACTATCCTTTCAAATTCAAAAGGAACATCTTTGGAATAAGTACACAGTCACATATAAAAAAACAAGAGAACATGAAAAACATAGTTATTGGAGAAATGTCAGCTTTATCCAGATACTATTAAAGACAGCACATAAATTTACAGCTCACTTGTTATAAAAATTTGATTTCTTGTAAACCACTTTGAGTTTTGCATAATTCACTACCAGAATTAATAGGAATTATTTAACCTCAAAAAGTAAAACAAACGGAAATTGAGTTGTCTTTTATTTTTGACCCAAGTGCTAATGCAACCTTAATGCTGGCATTAACATTTTTAAAATGTTAAAAGTTGTAGCTCCATTATTGTACTTATATTTTAATGAAATTTCCTAGTTTTTTTTTATTTTTCTTTAACACACACACACACCTAATCTGAAACTGTTTGCCTAAAAGTCATTGGAATCTCCTGACTTTTGCAAGAGGCACAGTCAATGAAGCTCAGGCACCTACGGAGCTATGCCGCATTCACTGTCTACTTGACAGAGTGTGTGGAGTACTTGACTCACCGAATGCTCATCAAATGTGAGATTCTGTCACCCTCACTGGGTACTTTACCCACAAAGTAGATTACAGTACACTTCAGCCACCAGAAACCGATTTATACCCACTATCTTCAATATGTCTACTTATGTAATAATAATTTACTTTTCAATGTAAGTAAGCATGGCACAACCTAACCCAGCCTAAGGAATCTGTAGAACCCTGCCTGACTGAGTGAGCACACCACTGAAAAATTGTCACTCAGGCTCTGAAGCTCACCCCTCTCTCCTCCAAGAGAGGACGTCTATACAACTATTTTTAGTGTGAGCCCGAGTCTGTTGACCCAAACTTGGAGGCTCACTGCCGCAGGCTGTGTAGACGCACCCTTTCCATTTTTCAGTATTATTAAAAACTTTCCACAGTAAAAGTATAGTTGTTAGCTGTCCAAGCCAATGCATCTTGCCTGAATAAGGTCTCTGCAGGCTCTGCACTCCTTTTCTGTACTCTGGCCATCTGTTACAACAGAAAAATATTGCCAGACACCTACCATGTAGTCACAAATAAAGGGGGGAGGATTGTGACCCTCAGGTTGAGAACCCATACCTTAGAAGATTTCATTTGGCCGAGTCACTATCAATATGGACTTTACTGGACGGAGAACAAGGCAGGAACATAAAATCCCTGTACTACAATAAATGAGACAGGGCTTTCTATTCAGTGCACATCTTAAATGATGGGCACATTCCCATACAGTTAAGGGATCCTGAAATAGGCTACCTTCACCGCAAGAGCACCTCCTCCTTGCCAGGAGTGGCATAGTAGCTTTCTTCCCAGCTAGTGCCACCTACCGATGTCACTCCATCACATCAAATTATGCCCATCACATCAGTTTATGCCCAAATAAATCTGTTAGTCTTTAAGGTGCCACCGGATTCCTCATTGTTTTTGTGGATACAGACTACCATGGCTACCCCTCTGATTCCATCACTTCAGTGCTCTCTCTTCAAGACTCAGCCCCCTAACTAGGTCACAATATAGCCCTCCTGGGGTATCAAAGTCTGACCAGACCAGCTGTCCAGATTGCACTTCCAACAGTCCTGAGCCACTTCCCAGTGGCTGATAAGGGAAAACTATATACAATGGGTTCGAGCCCAGGGACCCTATAACCAGAAGCCAAGGTCTACACTGTCTCCCTCTCCTTGCTGCTGTTTCCCTGGGTTTCTTCCTATGCTACCATCTAAGGCTTTCTTTCCCCATGACTCCTCTGGGCTTGACCCTTCTTTCAGGGCTCAGATCCCAGGCCTTATTCTCCCCCTCCCAGATTTCCTCCTCCCCATCTCAGCTCCTAGACTGCAGAGTCTCTCCCTGAAGCCTCTGCTACTACAAACTTCCCCTCTTCATAATCCTTTCACAGTTTTTCCCCGAGCTGGGCTCCAGCAGCAATCTGTATTTAAAAATTCCCGGGTCTCTCATCAGGTACAACTGTGAAGGTCAGTTGGCCCCTTTGGGGCCAACTCTTCAGGACTGATATGGGGTGAACCCTATCCCAGATCCCCGCACATTTGTCAGTGAAACATATCACCTTCCAAACATTGGGAGGTAAATGGTATTTCTAGCAACTATCATTACTAAAAATTAATTTCACTTGCAATGTGTGGTTTTAAGGCCTCATAATTTGACTAAGCCTCAGCCAATTTTCACCAAAATACTCACTGAGTCAGATTCTCACCTGTTGTAAACTGGTACAGCTCCACTGAAGTCCTACTCCAGTTTAGACCAGCTGAGGATCTAGCCCAAAGACATTTCTATTCAATCAAAATCTTTGTCCCTGCCAAGTTCCACCTTTCAACCCCAGCAGTTGCCACTGCAAAGTGGTTCAAATAAAGGTTACAAGATTTTTTTATTATAATAATGGGGATATTGTGTTTTTTTTCCACTCTCTTCACACTCTAAAATGGTTAAACCATTTTTACCCAAAGTTTCCAAAAATCCTTTCTGGCAGAAACAAGGCAAAGTAGTTTGAGAGCCTTATAGAGGAATATTTCATAATGTTATGAGTGCTGAAACGAATAGGCTGTGATGCAAATACTTCATCAAACTTAACGATCACAGATGGTATATATATGTAACTCTAATACCCATAAGATAAGCACCTATATATGCACTGCATAGGAAAGTAAACTTTTAAATATTATCTGTTAATTCCCAGTTCTTTCTGGCCACTGAAATTGATAAAATTTTATGCATGATAGCCCTTGTAGTCAACAGCATAAGTATTTGCACGTTAAGTATTTTTACAGCAATTTCTTCACTCCAAATTTATGTTTGAAGTCAGAGTAAAGATGTTTTATTTTCTTTCCCAGTAAGAAGAAAAATAGACACGAAAAATAAAACTCAAGGTTGCTAATATTGAAGAAAACTCTGAGGCAAGAACTTTTCAGTCTTGCAGGGGACACACTGGGATGTTGCAAGATTTCCTCTCCTCCCTCAAATTAATTCACAGAGAGTCTAAATATAAAATTGGCCTCAGAGATAACAGTCAACATATTGTTCCTTCCATACTGAATTATTTTGGAAAACACATGCAAAAACAAAAAACCCCAAAACACACCCCTCATCCTGTTTTATAGCTGTTAGAACATTTTTCAAGTTTAACGAAGATGTGAGAGACGATTAAACCTGAAAATGGTCTGATTGCCTGAAGGAAACTGAGTGACCTTGAATGAATGTTCTTTAAACCAGAGCTGTACAAGCTTTGAACTATCCAAACTTGAACTTAACACCCTTTCAAAAAATGTTTGTCAAGTATGTAGCTCATTTCTGAATCCTAACTTTGACTGGATAAGGACTCTATTATAGCCTCTTGGCAACACTGCAAACCAATAAAGCACTATTTTTCTTTCCTGAGAATCCTCTTAGCAGTATCCTCAAGCCACATCCAGTTTTACCTGTGAGAGCATTAACCACTCCATAATCAATGCGCTGCATCAAATCAACCCTTTTTGATAAAAAAAAAAGTAGAAAAAAACAAATTGTATATGGTATGCTCTAGCCAGTTAAAGTGCCTTAGTGTTGTCTCCCTACAATAACAGACCAACTTCTCTTTTGCATTTTTATATTATTCTTTTGCAGCTGACATTTCTACTGAAACATACTTAATGTAGATAAGGAGGTAGGTTACAAAGAGAGATCTAACCCACCTTTGTATTCTCCCTGTCAAGTGGGGGCAGGCAAAACTTGGAGCAGCCTCAGAGGTGTTTTAAATTATATCCAGCTGGCACACCCCAAAAATCCGTTTCAGCCTCTATGGATTGCCAGGGAACAGGAATATTCTGGCCATGCCCCCTTTCCCCTGAGAAGTGTCCCCTACCTTGCAGAACTACAACAACACAGACGGCAGCGTGGCCCAGTGGATGGAGCACTGTTCAGTGATTTGGGCGAGCCTATTTCTGACTAGGTCACGTCCTGGCTGGGTGAGCTGGGACAAGTCATTTCACATCTTTGTACCTCAGTTTTCCCACCTGTAAAATAGGGACAATAGTACTGTTATGTCTTTTGTAAAGTACTTTGAGATCTACTGATGAAAGGTACTATTTAAAAGCTAGGTATTATTATTATTCCAGCCCCAAACCATTTGAGGATTCCCCTTTTTATGGGGGAATCTTAAAGGACCCAGATAAGCTGGCTTTCTAAAGGGTCTGTGTCACCTAACGATTACAGAGCTAGTAGACTGTATCCCAGAATCCCTCTGTGTGTAAAAAGCCAAAATTCCAATTCCTTTAGGCAACTTGTCAACCACACCTTGCTCTTTGCAGTTATGACTCAAACATATTGCCATGGCACAATCTGGTCCTAAGATAAGCACTGTGTCATGCCAGCTTGAAGCAATAGCCATTGTCTGTTCATGATGAAAAGGGCCAAAGTCCCGAGTAAACAGTAAAATATTACAAATGTCCTAGGTTGCATTAATTTCATTACAATCTTTTTATTTTGCAATTAAAATTGTTAGAACTCATCCATGGAAACTAATAACACTGGTACATCTTGTAAACCATATAAAGTAAATAAAAATAATTAAAAATACAAGCAAAAGTATTTTCCCATCGTCATTTGTGAACATTTTTTTAAAACATTGAGTACCTTTAAATGAGCAGGCCGTAAACATAACAGATTGCAGAGAAGGGGGCTGTTGAAGCTATATCTCAGAGTTTAAACATCTAACATTAACAATACATGCAACCATACAATTCCCACGTACCTTAACTCAAGTGTTAAGTGTATATCTACATGGATATTCTCATGGGCTTCCACAGAACTACTTATCCATCTACCTAAGATTGTTATAGGGCCTCCATTACCCTAATATCTGCGCACCTCACAATTCTTAATGTACTGATCCTCACAACTCCTATGAGATTGGGAAGTACCATTATCCCCATTTTCCAGATGGGGAATGGAGGGTATATTTACACTGTAATTTGGAAAAACAAACAAACAAACAAAAAACCATGGCCCTGAGACTCAAAGCCTAGGAGAACTGACTTAGGGTCAAAAGGCTATAAAATTGAAATGTAGATGTTGGGGCTTGGGCTTCTGGACCCTCCCATCTTGCAAGGTGTCAGAGCCTGGGCTTCAGCCCAACCCTCACTGTCTACAATGCTATTTTATAGCCCCTCAGGCTGAGCCTTGGGAGCCAGCCCAGGCCAGCCTTGGCCGTGCCATGGGTCTTTTATTGCAGGGCGGACATACCATGAGACAGAAAGACTAATCCGCAGGCCTTTTCCAAAGTCAGGAATTCTGTGGCAGAGCAGGGAATTGAAAGCAGCTCTCCTGACTACCATTGGATCATCTCACAGGAACAAAGGTTTGCAAATTGGTTCTTAAGCTACTTCCCATCTGAAAAGCTGTTTTTTATTTGTTTTGTTTAACACTAGCATATAGCCATAACCCTTACCCTACTGCTAGAAGTTATTTGTGACATATAAAATAACCCACACTTACTATTTTGAAATGCTTTGAAACAGTACCAGGACCTTTCTTTAAAAAAAAAAAAATCAAATTGATTCTCTCTCATAATCCTGTTAGAAATGCTAGCTTTAATAATGATAATAATAGTTCCTAAGCTGCAATGTCAGGTAACATCACTGAAAACCTACATGTGAGTTTGGTGCTACTGCTAAACAAATGACACAAGTAATGTAAAAAAAGCATCAGAGTATCATGCATGAGAATCTGTACAGCTAGATTCAGCCGCAAAGTAGCTTCCTCTTGAGGCCCTGATTCAGTTAGTTACTTAGGCAAATGCCTAATTTTAAGCTCTCCTGAAGTCAGTAATTCAGTCTGTAATAATTATGAAATTCACTCTGGCCAGCCTGCTCCTAAGTCACATGCATGAATTTTTACAAATTTTCCTCCATCTCAGCCTGATCTAAATGACATTGATGTTAATGGACAGACAGACTTCCATTGACTTGAATGGAAGTTCATGTTAAATGTCACCAGTATAATTTTTTCTTTACATGATGAGCATGTACAAATGTTTTCCCTACTACTAACATGAAAGTCTTCGGAATGGTTCCTTTCCTGGCCTTGCCAAACTTCTACTTTTATTACCTAGCTCTTCAAGTGGAATTCATAATGCCTTGTTTCTCTGACACGGAACAAGCCACTGCCAGCAAGATTGAGCAAGAATGTCTGAAACATATCCTCAAAGGATATGGAGGCAAAAGAAAGAAAATTTAGGAGGCAACATTTACCACACAGTGGGCCAAACCCTCCCCCGGTGCAACTCCACTGAACTATGCCTCTGTGGATTAAATATCTTTACTCATCAGGCTCTGAGTGCTAATAAAATTGGCTTATTGGTGTGGCTGAATCCTGAGGACCTCTGGTCTTAAAGATAGCGGTGTTCTCGGGGCTGATTTGAAATGGCTCCATTGATAAATTTATTTGCCCATCAAGATGCTAAAGCTATTGAGATTAATGAAGTACCCAATATAAGTTTAGGTTGTTAAAATGTGACTATGGTGTAAACTAGTTAGAGCAGCAGACTGAGGGTGTCTACAGCATAAATGTGATTGTAGCCTGGACAGACATACCTGTGCTAGATTTAACATAGCTAGTAAAGATGTGGCAGCACAGACTTCAGCACAGGCTAGCAACCCAAGTACATACAGAGTCTCTGATGGGCTAATCCCATTCTTAGGGCTACTCCATCATGTCTTCACTACTGTCCCATACTAGCTAAATTAAAGGTAGTGGAGGTATGCCTACCGCATTATAGTTACAACTTAATTTGCAGTGTAGACACACTGTGAGTGTCAGGAAACACAGGTTCTGTTTCTTGGTGTGTCCCTGACTCACTGTGGAGCCAACACTGTTCATGTTCAAGTCAATGTCCAACTTCTTAAGATGAAAGGAATTAGTAAAATGGAAAGTTTTATTATTTTGTATCTGTTATGCCAATCTGGGCTATATGTTTTACATCAACAAGTAAGCAATTTCTGAACTATAATTCAGGGGTTAGGTATTGGAAGGACAGGTATGTCTCATACTTGGCTGGGTAGTGGTACGTAATGGATGGAGGAAAAAACATCAAAAACTTACATGCCTGTGTTAACGACACAGCACACAACACCAGACACTGATACACTTAGAGTCTCAGATCCTCGGATGGGGGTAAATCTAAACCCCACTTCAACAGATTTACAGCAGCTGAGGATCTGGCCCACTATTCATTTATTTATTTGTATACAGAGTTTAACCAAGCATAGTTTAAACGTCATTTGTTCAATTAAAGAAACAAAACTCCACCACCATTATGGAAGCCTCTATCCCATCTAAAAGTTACACTGCTTTTTAAACAAAAAACAAAACTACCCTCCAACCCAGAACCCCTCCTGTTTAATAAACTCTCTCATGCCCTTTGTCTCTTATTAAATTGTAGGCTGATTGTTGCAGCCACTGTTGTGTTACTATATGTCTGTACAGAATTTAGCTCCATGGGGCCTTTATATAACAACAATAATGTTTCCAAATTGACCTCTCTCTAATTTGTTAAAGATGTACAGTGCACAAAAATTAACATTCTTCATATGTTCAGCTTCTGCTTGTGCCTATATCGCTGTTGTGACAAGATTTGCTGTATTCTGTTTAAAACAACACACAAGATCCCTCTGTCCCACTGCAAAAGTCGAATAAAAATATGAGACAAAAATATGGACTAGAGCACAGGAAGAGCCAAGTAAAATTCTTCAGGATCTTGCTAAGGTGCAATCAAAGCGACACACCTTTTGGAGATCTATCAGAAAAGACTTCTATAAAAAAAAACGAACCTTTGCCTGTGGAAACTTGATATAGGAAAATGCTAGAATGTTTTAGCTACCATTCAACTTGCAGTAATATGTGCTGCTCAATCAAGGAAGGAGAATAATGGACAAAGAGCTGTTAGAGAAGTGCCGTTAGAGAACTGCAAAGAGTTTCTCTAACTTAAACCCTAACTCTCCCTTTTTTTGTTTTGCAAAAGGGGAAAAATGAGTGTATTTACTCTTTTCACATTCCTGAAGTGCTAGCAAATCTACAAAAGACTAAGAAATAGAAAACACACTAAGCTATGAAACAGCTGGGGAAACTGAGTTTACAGCATCTGACAGGCAGGAAGTTGATGAAAAGAGGGTCAAACAAGGTGAAGTCCTGGTTGAAGCTAACACGCTTCCTGCAGGGTCAAAGTTTCCAGTACACGGCTCCCTTCCTAACATAGGCTGATGCATGTCTCACATTATGTTTCTAATTTAAAGGCATTTTAAAAAATGTAATCACCAAAGACTAATGGGAAAGAATAATGTTATTTCATAATTTAGAGGGGGAAAAAACAAGGGCACACATCTGGAATTAACTTTGAATGGTAAAGATACTGACATCAGTGCACTACTTGAACAAATATGCAAAAACCCACACAAAGCACTTCCCATTTTGAATTTTGCAGGGTAAGTCTGAATGCCTTTAACCAGTAAAATGTAGGAAAACAAAATCCAAAAACAGACATTTATATGGATTTTTAGGAGACAAACTCAGCCCCATTCTCCTTGAATAAGCTCGCTGCACAGCAGTACAAACAGGCCAGTAGCTGGCAGGACCCACAGCTACACAGCTCCTCCTGTCTTCCCAGCATGAAGGCTACCCAAAAGTCCATGGAATATACTCCAGCCGTATAGGTTAGAGACTAAGTCTAATGTGTATTCACAGAGGAGTACTTTATTCTTTGAAAAGTCTTACTGATTTCATGGAGACCACTCAAAGAATAAGATACTACTGTATGTGAGATGAGGATGTCAGAATCTGGGCTGTAGTTACTAGTCTGAGAAAGGGAATGAACAATGAAATGGCAAAATTTACAGATAATTCAACATTATTTAGCCAAATTCAGATGAAAGAACGCCAAGAGGATCTTCTGAGGGGGCTGACAAAACTAAAAGAATGGACAACATGACAGCAGACGAAAGTCTGCACTGACAGTGTTTTTCTGTGTGAACAGAACATGAGTATATTTAATTGAATTTAAAGGCAACAAATTTAAAACTGATAAAAATAAATACTCTTTTGCACATCTCATAATTAATCTGTGGAACTCACTGTCACAAGGTTATCATACTGACACCAAGAGCTTAGTAGAATTCAAAAAAAAAAGATGATACCTTTACATATGTGTAAGGGGACTGTTGTTCCCTTACTAAAACTCAGTGGGGTTTTTTTGGTTGGCTAGCTCCCAGTACCAAAAGAGAGGGGAAGGGTCAATGGGAAATCAGGACCCTGAGACTGACAGTCCCCAGGAACAATGGAGAGAGGCCAATGCTCCAGGTCAGCCTGATTGACAGGGCGGGCAGGCTAATCAGAGCGAAAGGAGGCCAGGGGGGTCCCCTCCTCCATGTGAGCCGGAATTGCATGGGTCAGACAAAGTGGGGCTGAGCTAAGGAGAAAGCAGGGGCCCACGCTGAGCTGGGGAGCAGAGCTGTCCCAGTCACAGGGGCCAGAAAAGCAGCCCAGGAAGCAGTTCAGTGCTGGGAACAGAGTCACAGAAGCAGCCCACAGAGCAGACCTGTGCTGGGAGCAGAGCTGCAGCAACCAGAGCCAGAGGGGCCAGAGAAGCAGCCCAGGGAGCTGGAGGCAGAGCAGCAGCAGCAGCTGTGCTGAGGCAGAGTGGTGGAGCTGGAGCAGTCCAGAGCTGGGTGTGGTGAGCAGTTGGGGAGAGTGAGGGGGACCCTGGGCAGCGGGCCCAGTGCAGGGAAATGCCCCCAGCCAAGATACCTTGCAGGCCAGACTTGGAGGGGGATCGTAACCCCGACGGGGTAGGGGTGATGCTGGGAAGAAGGGTCCTGCCACCTAGAGCCTGACAGTATGTGGCCACCGCCAGAGAAAGTGTCCAACCCGCTGCATCCCTGCAGCACAGCCAAGGCCTGAGAAGGAGGCCTGGGACTTTTGAGGAACAGACTGAATTTCCCTTACCTTCCAGAGACGCTGGTTGTGACATCGCCGTGCCACAGAGCGGGGTGACATGTTTTCCTTTAACCTTTCCCATTTTTTCCCTTATTTTTAAAAATTGATTGCTGTTTAATAAAGTGTATTTGCTTTGAACTGTATGTACGTAATGGTCATTGGGTCAGGGAAACATCCAGTGCAGAGAGAGTACCCCGGAGTGGGGACACCCTAGCCCTTGTCCTAGGTGACCATAGCAGGGTTGGGGGTTGAGCCCCCCAGGAATCCTGGGCCCAGCCTTGTTGGGGTTACGAGGACTGTGCCACACAGGAGAGTGGAAGGGGAGCCCTTGAGGTCAGGCAGGCCTCTGGGTAAAGGAAGTGGGATTGGGGACTCAGATCCTTTCGCTAGCCCACTTCACGGGGGTAGTGTATAAGCCAGGAAAGTTCCCCACAATAGTGGGATCATTCCCCTGCTTACCTTTACATATGGATTGAGAACATCCACAGTTACACTAAATATGATACAGGTTTTTATTTTCGAATGGATGTAAATCCCCATTCTGCAGGACATAAGCCAAGCACCAACTCATGGAGGTTAAGAAAATATTTCCTATTTGGAGAGGTTATTCCTTTAAGGGGATTTCTTTCACATCCCTCTGAAACATCTGGTACTGGCCACAGAGGCACAGACTTCTATACCACATGGACTGCTGGTCTGATTCACAGTATGGCAGTGGGTATATCTACACTAGAGACCTTACAGCGGCACAGCTGTACAGATGCAGCTGTGCTGCTGTAAGGTCTCCCATGTAGTCATTCTATGCCGACCGGAGAGAACTTTCTGGTTGGAATGATTAAACCATCCCCAATGAGCAGTGGTCGCTATGTCGGTGGAAAAGTGTCTCCCACCAACATAGCGCTGTCCACATCAACATTTCTGTCGGTGTAAATTGTGTCAGTCGGGGTGTGTTTTTTCACACCCCCTGAGCGACAAAAGTTTTACTGACAAAAGTACTACTGTAGACATAGCTTGTGTGTCTGGAAACTGACTTCCACCGAGTATACCCACAATCACTCTGTATCATTTGGGCCAAGATTCTTTCCAGCTCTTTCAATACGTGTGCCAAGTCCCCAGCAGAGCAACTTAGACCCAGTGCTGGGATCAAGATTTTCTCCAGTGGCAAAGTTACTGTTTCTCAAAGGCCTCACATTTCATTCTTTCTCTGAGGCCCAGCTCCAGCAAAGCATATAGACACGGCTGAATGTGGACCAGAACACTGCATTCTTGATACCTCTCTCTTCTCCCCTTCTTTCTTCTCCCTGTAATTCATGTTTTAATTTTTTTCAATTCTTTCTTCTCAGCTTTTTCTTCCTATTCATTGGCACATTTCCCAATGATAGGTCAGAGCCCACAAAAATGAAAGTAGAACAATACATAGGTACTGTATTTTTAGCATTTGCATTTAATATACCTGCTGAATGGGTAACCTGGATTTGGAAGTTACTGGGTGAGAGCTGTATTCTGTTTTTGTGAACTTGTAAACTGGCAGAGGATTGAAACTGATAAAATATCCTGCTCTTCAAGAACATTAGTCTGTGACTAATTCTTTGAAATAGTGGTATGATTTCATTCAATTACAGTGCGGTTCTCTAAAAAATGATTCAGTAAAAATGGCAGCATGGGGTCTCTCTTTTATTGACTGGCAATGACGTTGTCAAGGTTCCTCCCCCACTCTGAACTCTAGGGTACAGATGTGGGGACCTGCATGAAAAACCTCCTAAGCTTATCTTTACCAGCTTAGGTCAAAACTTCCCCAAGGTACAAAATATTACACCCGTTATCCTTGGACTGGCCGCTACCACCACCAAACTAATACTGGTTACTGGGGAAGAGCTGTTTGGACGCGTCCTTCCCCCCAAAATACTTCCCAAAACCTTGCACCCCACTTCCTGGACAAGGTTTGGTAAAAAGCCTCACCAATTTGCCTAGGTGACTACAGACCCAGACCCTTGGATCTTAAGAACAATGAACAATCCTCCCAACACTTGCACCCCCCCTTTCCTGGGAAATGTTGGATAAAAAGCCTCACCAATTTGCATAGGTGACCACAGACCCAAACCCTTGGATCTGAGAACAATGAAAAAGCATTCAGTGTTTTACAAGAAGACTTTTAATAAAAAATAGAAGTAAACAGAAATAAAGAAATCCCCCCTGTAAAATCAGGATGGTAGATATCTTACAGGGTAATTAGATTCAAAAACATAGAGAACCCCTCTAGGCAAAACCTTAAGTTACAAAAAAGATACACAGACAGAAATAGTTATTCTATTCAGCACAATTCTTTTCTCAGCCATTTAAAGAAATCATAATCTAACACATACCTAGCTACATTACTTACTAAAAGTTCTAAGGCTCCATTCCTGGTCTATCCCTGGCAGAAACCAGCATACAGACAGACACAGACCCTTTGTTTCTCTCCCTCCTCCCAGCTTTTGAAAATATCTTGTCTCCTCATTGGTCATTTTGGTCAGGTGCCAGCGAGGTTACCTTTAGCTTCTTAACCCTTTACAGGTGAGAGGAGCTTTCCCCTGGCCAGGAGGGATTTCAAAGGAGTTTACCCTTCCCTTTATATTTATGACAGACGTCCATACCAAACTTGCTCAATTTACAAATAAGTGTGTTTGCTTTACAAGCTAGTGTGCAAATTCAAAAAATGGAACTTAAAGTCAAGTCAGGGGTTGGGTTGGTTTGTTTGTTTTTTTGATCATACCCCAGCATGAGGGATACAAATTCTGCAGGACAAATTCTACATCGCGCAGCCCCATCAAAGACAGTAGGGTAGTATGGCTTTATCAGAGGGTGTAATGTGGTCATGAAACTGGAACTTAGTTAACAACGGCGCTGAGGATACTCAAGACAGAAGAATTCTGCTCACTCTCCCATAGCACTTCAAAACCACCCTAACTAACAGTAATAAAATTAGATTTTTTTTCATAGAAGTCAACATATAGGACAATGACAATCTAACTGTTGCTCAAGGAGGAGTCAGTTTCACACAGTTACTTTTCAGAATACAGCCAAACTTCGGGAATCACGTATAGTTTCCATCCAGATACTATGGTGATTAGTGCAATAAAAATACCTTCACACGTAGCTGTATAGTACATATAGTTAATTTATCTCAAAGAGAATTCAATAAGGGAAAGCCATGCAAAGGGCAGGAATTTTTTCAATTTCAATCCAGTTAGCTCAGAAGTACAAAAAAAGACTGGTGGCATGTCTCCAACATCTGCTGTGCTGTTCCTTCCAAAGCGGAACTGGTTTATTATGACTGTTACAGCCCCACATTTTAGAAGTATGAGCAATTTCTTTTTTCCCCTTGGAGGACATTTGAAAAGACAGAATTACTATTTTGTTGATAGGCCGAGTAAAATTCCCAAGGGGATGAGCAAAAGGATGAACCATGAAAAGATCTCTCTGACAAAGTGGTCCAAATCATGACACAGCTGAAGCAGCATTGCTCTGAAATGGACACATTTTTGTGTTGTTCCCACTCAGAACACACCTCTAAAAGGCAGAGGTTCTTGGAATAATGTTAGAGTGTTTTCACTAAAATCCCATTAGTGTTGTTGAATGCTATGGGGAATGACATATTCTTGGAAGCAAAGCAAGCAGTAGAATTTAATGCTGTCAAAGGTTATTTATATTAAGGTGTCAGAAAGAGTTATAAATCAGAGTATAAATATGGACAAAATCATGAGAACTCCATTTAATCTCAACAGACATACAGCGGAAAACCTTTCTGTGCAGAAGTGAAGCATTTGTATGAATACCCTTAATTCATCCTACCCTGCAACAGATCTTTCCACTGTTTAACCCCGGTAACTCTCGGCATATTCTCTAACCACGACAGACCTCTAAGCAATGACATATATGACCACAAACCCAGACTAATTGGTGAATTTATAGAGGCATGTTATCACTAAAGTTAAAGGACCAGAGGAAAGCTTGCAGCTGAATTTTTGTCACAGACACCAGGGAAAAGAATTCATGTGGCAATTGTGTCATGACAAACAAATTTATGATTGAGGTGGAAAGCCACAGAAACAAAAAGAAGCCTATATATCATTTCATTTGTGTTTCCTTTATGAAAGGGGCAGGATATGAAGATCAAAAGAACAAGGTCAAAACAAGATATACAGTAACTGGAGAAGACAGGATGTGGTTTTACTCAAAAAATGGCTCAATTTCTATGATAAGCAGTTTGATTGCATCCTCAAAACTTTTAAAATCCTTGGAAATTGGAGAAACGGATAGCTCAGAAGATCAGTCATGTTGCACAGACCCTTTCACTTCTAGGTCACCAGTTCAAATCAAACGAGATCAATAATGACCACAAATTGTTACCTCCTGGTGACTGCTTTCTGAACTATGTGAAATGAGTTTGCAATTTCAATCCAATTCACAGTGTCTAAGTAACCACATCATAGTTGGCATTCATGTTGACCATCACAGAAGGACTGAAATGGGCATGAAGACCAAACTCTTCTTACAGGTCATCCCTGTAAGTTGCATTACAGGGTCGAATGCTTTAGAGCAGGGGTGGGGAACCTTTTTTCTATCATGGGTGATTGACCCACAGAAAAAAATCAATTGCGGGCCACACACAAGTAAAAAGCAACTTAATTTTGTTTGTTTTTTTATTAGAGAGAGAAATATAAAATGTTCAACTTATTCGCCTGGGGGCTCGCAGAGGCTCAGGGCTTCCCCCCATAGTGAGGAGAGCTGGCGCTCACAGCTCCTGTCCCACAAGGGGGTGCCAAGGCTTGGGGCCTTCCCTCCTGCAGTTGGGCGAGCCAGCGCTCATGGCCCCAGCCTTGCAGAGGGGGCGACGAGACTCAGGGCTTTCCCCCCACGGTGGGTGAGCTGGTGCTTGTGGCTCCAGCACCATGGGGGGCATCAAGACTTGATGCGGGCTGGATGAAATCAAGCAACGGGCCAGATCCGGCCCGTGGGCCATTTTCCCCACCCCTGCTTTAGAGGGTAGAGGGAAGAAGCATTTTTGCTTTGTGGGGAGCAATAGCTCAGTGGTTTGAGCATTGGCCTGCTAAACCCAGGGTTATGAGTTCAATCCTTGAGGGGACCATTTAGGGATCTGGGGCAAAAATTGGGGATTGGTCCTGCTTTGAGCAGGGGGTTGGACAAGATGACCTCTCCAGAAGTATTTGCACCGATTGTGAAATGGTTTCTTAAAGACAGCAACAATCGATGTAAGCAATGCAGTGACTATACTGACACTGCATTGACCTTAAGCTCTACCCCTCTCACGGAGGTGGAGTTATTAAGTCGGAGCAGTAGGCGAGCTACATCAATAGGAGCTAAATTTTGGTGTAGATGCTTACAGAGTTAGGTCGACATAAACTACCTTATGTTGACCTAACTATGTAGAGTAGACCAGTATTCAGTCTTCCTTCAACATTTTCACAACAATCACTGCTCAATGCTGTGAAATGCATGATTCTTTGTAAAGATCAAAAAGAATTACACATGTAACACACTGCAGGCCATTTTGAAAATATACACGTAGGGCCTGAGTTTAAAGAGGATCTCAGCTTAGTCTCCGTTCTTGTGCCTGATACTTATTTGATGCCTAAATATATGATTGTGCCCAAAAATCAGGTAAAGACCTGAAGAAGAGGTCAAAAGCATGGCTCTTTCACCAACAGAAGTTGGTCCAATAAAATACATTACTTTACCCACCTTGTCACACTAATATCCTGGGACCAATATGGCTACAACAACACTGCAAACAGATAAAGTATATCGGTAAGTCATTTGTCAACTGTTACCACAGGAATTTTGCAGCAAAGGGAAGACAGTAATATGTGGTACCACTGTATAGATTTTCCATGTAGACATCCACATGACATGAATTGTTGTCTCATACAACTCTGATTACAAAAATAATGGATGGGTTTCCAGCATATAGTATCAATAGTCTAAAAAACCATTCACATTTCTGTTAAAGGTGTGACATGAATTGCTTTCCCTACATAGCTCCCACGCCCTACAAATTAGAAAACCAGAATTTCCTTGGTGGGAGGTGGCCAACACTGAGGAACCTATGCTGCATCTCTTGCACCTAGCCCCTTGTATCCAGGTATATCCCCTTGAAAATGGTACTCCTTTTGGAGAAATGCCTTTTTCTTTGACCTCTGCTCTTCTTACTCCTCCTGACTCCCTTTGCTTCGTACATCTCATGTCACAAGAGAAAGGAAGGGAACTTTGCTTTTCTCAGGCACTGTGTTTCTCTTTTAAATTGGCATATTGTTAAGACTTGTGTGAGCTTCCTTCAGAATTTTACATACTGGAAAAGGAAATTAGTGTGTATTGCTTCTTAGCTGAAAATCAACAGGATTCAATTAAATCCTTAGTCTGTTTTGAAAATCTCAACCATAGTTATCAGAGACCCATTCTGCAATTTGCTAACATGCACCTAATGTTTGGAAATACATGTTTAGTGTTCAGGAAATAGTCTCGTATTTTGTTAGCTCAAAATATCTCATTGGATTTAAAGCTCTCAACTTTCTTAATACCAATTTTATTTTTAACTGATGTTTATTGATCTTCTTAACAGAACATACCTCTACATGAATCATAATAGTGATGCTAACAGATTAGATTCTAGTACTCATAGTTCATTGGCATAAATGCTGCATTCTAAAAAACACTACAACACTATCTCACAATTCAAATAAAAAATTACTCACTGTGCAACAAGGTCACTTTAGATAAGATAACTAGGATAGGTTACAAATTCAGAGCCTTAGTACCCATTTAATGACAGAGATAATATGACAGGAATATCCAGCCTAACTCACAGTGTGACTATTGAGAGAGTAGCGAGGGCTTTTTATAAGAGCCTGCATGTTTCTCTGCACAATGAATCTCTCTTCTGCTTATCACATAACTAAACTGGGCTTGATTATTTCCTTGTGATAGGGTAAAGAACACAGACATTGGAATTATTTGTAAAAATCGTCCCAAAGATTTTCAAAACTGAACAATTAGGAGCCTAAGTCCATAATTAGGCACCTATACAAGAAGCCTGATTTTCACAAGTACTGAGCACCCAGCAATGCTTGCTGACTTCAAGGGTTTAATGGGAACAGGGTGCTCAGTGCTTTTTGAAAAAAAAGACTACTTATTTAGTAGGGGTCTGAGACAGGATTTTCAAAACTGACCAGTCATTTTGGGTGCACAATTTGAAAGACCTGATTTCCAGAGATCAAGTGCTCAGGATATTCTGAAAATCAGATCTCTGTAAGGTGTCTTGTGTTTGGTGCCCAAAAATTGAAGTGCCCCAAATCGTGGCCTATATTTCAATCAAATATATGGTTCAATTGAAGAAAGGGGGTTTTGCCCACTCTATGTGGATGTTTTACTTTTTTTTTTTTTTTGGTAGAGGTTAAAAGGTTTAAAAACAGCTGATCTGTACATACTTGCCCTCACCTTATTTTTTTTTAATTATTTAGAAAGTGGTTGTTTTGCCAGGAAACCTTAAATTTTATAATGAAGCAACAACAATTTAATATTTGGCTGGATTACAAAACCAACACAACACCCAACTAGAAATTCTCAGGCGAGAAACTGGCTAAATTCTGTGGATACATGCTAATTCCAAACTCCCTATAAAAGAGGTGAGGAATAATAAATAACTGGAATTTAATCGTATGATTTACCACCTAAACAGCACAGGCTCTGGCTTTGCAGCGCTAGCAGATCTCTGAGGCAAAGCTCAACCTATTATTAGCAGGACAGCCCTAAGCAAAAGGAAAAATAGTTATAACGTGTCGGGATAAGGGCCCTATTAATACTTAGTTTAACAACGTTAATTGCATTTTAAATGGTTACAAAGACGTTTATACACTGCAGCACTAAAAATCAAGATTAGATGACAGTCACCTCAAAAAGTGAAGATTAATGATTCCAAAAGTGGTGAGACAAAAGTGACGTGTGCATGTGCGTGCGCACATATGCACGTGCCAACAGCCACTTGCTACTTCTCAGCAGCAAGAATGACTCAGACATTTGTCCTCTGTTTAAAACAGGATAGACAGAACCTAGCCTGCCTAGCCTGAAGGGTATCCAGTGGCTGAATGTTAAGAAGAGATGTGCTTAATTAGAGAGTTTTCTAGTGGGTAGAAACAAAGATAGCCAAGTCATTTGGACACACATAGAGAATGGCCCCTCCCTATATCTGACTAACAGATGGGTGTGTCTGATGTTTCCACCTCTGCACGGTGGAACTTCTACCATACACATTAATGATTTATATATAAAAATTCCTCATAGTTTGTAGTCCCAGGTTTAAAGTAAAACACACATTTTTAAATGAAATATAAAACAAAAGATACACTGAACAAAGAAACAACCAATTACATTTCTATTCTCTGCGTATAAAGATGTATTGTTTCCACCAGGGAGTTTTCAACATCATTTATGGTATTCTCTTACTGAGGAAACTACATATGTAAACTTTCACATGCCTGCATCCTTTGTTAAGAACTCCCGACAGGCTTCTAAAAAATAGAAGCCTCCTGCATTTTCTCATGAAATGATGGAAACACTGAAAAATAACAGAAACCAGAAGTGATGTTTCTAAATTAAATGAAGCAGTGGAAGTCCTGAAAAAAATTAGGTTTCTGAATGAAGTGCTGAATTAATGCTGCAAATTGGTGTGCGTGTGATTTGTTTTTGATTTTTTAAGACACTCGGTGGAATTATGTTTACTTTTCACACAATATGGGTTTAATGTGGGAGACTGGCCCCTCAAAACTGCGAATATTGCTAAAATAAAAAGCAGATATAAAGCAATTTTGGTCCCCAGTCAATGTGTTTTCTGTTACTATGGTGATGATGATGATGACATATTGTGGAGTTTGAAAGTTTATTATCCGAGGAAGACACTTGAAATCCTGGCCCCACTGAAGTCAATGGCTGAACTTCCATTGGTTCCAGTGGAGCTAGAATTTCACACTTAGAATTATGTGGCAGCTCTATTCTTTCACATCTATCCACTTAAATGTGAGAGAGAACTAGGAGGACTAATTGCAAATGTAAACATTAAAATTGCAAATACTTAAAGTTGGGGGAAAGAATAACTATAGAATGCTTTTGGTTTTTTAACTGAGAATAAATCAGATTATCTAAAAGGATGTAGTGCCATATAATTCCTGGTAAAATAAAGATGTCAAAGTAAAAAAATCAAAATAAAAAGTCAATGTAAGGAAAGGAGAATGGCAAGCAAACAGTAGCCTTAAGAATAATTGTTTTGCATTAGTAGATACAGATGTGGGTACCTCCCTATGAGCTACAGGCTGGTGTTAAGATAGCACCCGGATCTGAAAAGTGACCCTAAAACTGTGATTGTGGCGATCCAAGTTTATTGCATCACAATGACCCTAGATCCAATTTGCTTAGTTTTAAAGAAAGACTGACTTTTCTATCTGGCTTGCAAACTCGCCTTGAGATCAGAAAGTCAAGCTGGGTTCCTTCCTTCTCACACATCACTAGTAACAGAGATCCTGGAAGCCAGATTTTGCTCCTATTTACACAAGGGCAAAATTTGGTCCTACAATTGGAACTTAGTTAATAGTTCTATTACTGACATTTGAGAAGGCAGGGAATCTAACTCACTCACTCATCTCTGCATTAGCTCAGTTGAGCTAACAGGTGCAGAAAGTGATACAAACATATTTTTGCCACTAAAGTAAGCAGGCAAGCGTTAGCATACATGTAGGAAGCTGATTTTCTGTCTTAGAAGATCTTGTTTTTATACAGTCATTTTTGCAGAATACTTCTCACAGTACATACAAACTATTATGAGTCTGCATTTTACACTCATTATTGTTGGGGGAGTGAAGGGGGTGGAAATTGATTCCTGTAAAGCCTCTCAGCATAACTGACTTCCTACCATCAGCATTTCCTGTCAGAATCCTGGCATCTCCACAAAAGTGAATTGCAGTCCGAGTCTGAAAAAAAAAAAATCCAAGAAACTGTGTCACAAAGCACTACTCAACCCAAGTAATAATGCAGAACATGACCAAACTGAAGAAAACATGCCAGAAATCAGCAATGAGACACTATAGAATCATAGAATATCAGGGTTGGAAGGGACCTCAGGAGGCCATCTAGTCCAACCCCCTGCTCAAAGCAGGACCCATCCCCAACTAAATCATCCCAGCCAGGGCTTTGTCAAGCCTGATCTTAAAAACTTCTAAGGAAGGAGATTCCACCACCTCCCAAGTTAACGCATTCCAGTGCTTCACCACGCTGCTAGTGAAAAAGTTTTTCCTAATATCCAACCTAAACCTCCCCCACTGCAACTTGAGACCATTACTCCTTGTTCTGTCATCTGCTATCACTGAGAATAGTCTAGCTCCATCCTCTTTGGAACCCCCTTTCCAGTAGTTGAAAGCAGCTATCAAATCCCCCCTCATTCTTCTCTTCTGCAAACTAAATAATCCCAGTCCCCTCAGCCTCTCCTCATAAATCATGTGCTCCAGCCCCCTAATCATTTTTGTTGCCCTCTGCTGGATTCTTTCCAATTTTTCTACATTATTCTTGTAGTTTGGGGCCCAAAACTGGACACAGTACTCCAGATGAGGCCTCACCAATGCCAAATAGAGGGGAGCGATCATGTCCCTCAATCTGCTGGCAATGCTCCTAGTATACAGCCCAAAATGCCATTGGCCTCCTTGGCAACAAGGGCACATTGTTGACTCATATCCAGCTTCTTGTCCAACGTAACCCCTAGGTCCTTTTCTGCAGAACTGCTGCCTAGCCACTCGGTCCCTAGTCTACAGCAGT
Source organism: Lepidochelys olivacea (assembly GCF_965140295.1). Lineage (NCBI taxonomy): Eukaryota > Metazoa > Chordata > Testudines > Cheloniidae > Lepidochelys > Lepidochelys olivacea. The sequence goes on along the minus strand of NC_140412.1, from coordinate 170,516,179 downwards.
GCATGGGATTCTTCCATCCTAAGTGCAAGACTCTGCACATGTCCTTGTTGAACCTCAACAGATATATTTTGGCCCAATCCTGTAATTTGTCTAGGTCCTTCTGTATCCTACACATATCCTCCAGCGTATCTACCTCTCCTCCCAGTTTAGTGTCATCTGCAAATTTGCTGAGGGTGCAATCCATGCCATCTTCCAGATCATTAATGAAGATATTGAACAAAACCGGCCCCAGCACCAACCCTTGGGGCACTCCGCTTGATACCGGCTGCCAACTAGACATGGAGCCATTTATCACTACTCGTTGAGCCCGACAATCTAGCCATCTTTCTATCCACCTTATAGTCCATTCATCCAGCCTATACTTCTTTAACTTGCTGGCAAGAATTCTGTGATAGGTGCCGAAGAAACACCATAAAATTAGACCAAATGAAATTAGATTAAGAAAAATGCAACGCATGTGGGATACTTTTCCCATATTTATTAGCAAAACACACCAGGCAAAGAACATTGTGACCCCTCACACAAACCATAAACCATGATATAGGAAATGATCAAAGCAAAAGGATTACTGAATTCATAAATCATTGCTCAATCTCAAGAAACAGGTATGGGGATTTTACATTGTCCATAAATGCCATAAACTGCAAAATCTGGATCCAGACCTGGAATTTAAACTTCCCAAAGTTTGGGAATGTTTGGTTCAGGTCAGTTGCTAATTTTAATGTGATATTTCACAGATTAAGTACCAAATTTGAATTCTCAGAAATATTAAAGGTACAGGAAAAAACATTTCCTCATCAGCTCTGCCATAGATCAAAATACCACGGATGTTACACAACCCATCTTTTCATATTTGTCTTATACCACGAGCCTGGAAATGTCAGAAGATATCCTTGTGAATCTGCATATTAAGACATGATTCCAAAAAAAATAAAAAAAAATGGGGGTGGGAAGGGAATTGCATTCCAGAAGGGCTTAAAACCTAAACCTATAATGATACTATGGAACACTGCTTCATAAAATGGAATAAATCAAGCTACACTACTTAAAAATACATTAAAATCTAAAAAATACAATGAGAATGTGTAAGATGAACTTAGGTGGTTATTTTAAGGCAATAGGGCTCCGGACCGAGACACTCATACTAAGTCTCAGGGTGCCCAGTTTCAACATGCTTATGATGCATGGCTAAGGTAGTGACCTGACACGACAGTGCATGGAAAGAATATAGACTTGCTCACTTTGGGCAGAATTTTACTTATCTTACAGACAATTCTCAATTAAGTCAAAAAGAGTTTTGCCCCAATAAGAAAAGACCAATCAGGCCCTTTTTAGTTATCAGTTATAACATCAAAACCTGCTGTTTGGCTGCTTTTCAGCACTGAAAAAACAACTATGGAAATTGACGGTTAGCATGTGATACATCATCATAACATTACTGTATTATCCCCTGAGGACCACTGAGGTCCAGATCCTCAGCCAGAAGATCTTTTCTCTCCCTTTGCCCACACAAATAACTTAGACAATTAAACAAGCATAGACAATATCTAAAAGGACTATGCTAAATACATGCCAATGTATACAAAAACAGGAGCTCTTAGAAGCTGTTTAACACCATCACTGTGGCCACTCACTCTCCCAAGGAAACAGAGATGTGCTGTCAATGTATTTCAGAGTTCTTTTTACAGTAATTTCTGGGATGGTTGTCATATCCCCTCTGAAATTGCAAGTGTCCACTGCTTGTTGCAGTTAAAAGCAAAAAATGATCACCCCATGTTTTCATCTCATGTGCTCCACAGAAGGTGCCACTATGAAAATGCAAGTGTACTGAACTGCAGTTCAGATGCAGGGACCTGTGCAGACCATAGGGACAAATTAGTTTAGATTAGTTGAAATAAATCTTCATTTTATTTGTAGATGTTCTTAATCAAAACCACATGTAAAGTACAGTTGATCTGCAAAGAAGTTCAGTTGTAACCACAGTACTGAAACCACTTTTTTTTAGTGGTATTTTATTATTTTTCCATAAGTCAACACAACAAAAAGAATGTCTGGAGATAACCACAAATCTGTTCAAAAAGAATAGAATTGTTGTTCCCACAGTTTTAACTATAGCTTTATTACAATACACAATTTCCTTCCCTGTAACTGACGGGTTCAGAGAAGGGAGGGAATGAGTTGCAGATACTACAGATTAAACAGGATAAAAGAAAAAGGATAAACAAGAAAAAGAGGAATTCTGGGGGAAAATTGACACTTGTAGAGAAAGTAATACAGAATAAAAGAATCATCACTGGAACAAATTCTAATGGTGATGTGGGGTGAGATGGTAAATGATTCAAAAGGTACCACGGAAGCCATGGATACAGGAACAAGGAATAGGAAACTATCTTAAAGTATGGTTGCCCCATCTCAAAAAAAAATATTGGAATTGGAAAAGGTTCAGAAAAAGGCAACAAAAATTATTAGGGATATGGAATGGCTTCCATATGAGGAGAGATTAATAAGACTGGGACTTTTCAGCTTGGAAAAGAGACGGCTAAGGGGAGATATGACTGAGGTCTATAAAATCATGACTGGTGTAAAGAAAGTAGATAAGGAAGTGTTGTTTACGACTTCTCATAACACAAGAACTAGCGGGTCACCAAATGAAATTAATAGGCAGCAAGTTTAAACAAATAAGAGGAAGTATTTCTTCATACAACGCACAGTCAACCTGTGGAACTCCTTGCCAGAGGATGTTGTGAAGGCCAAGACCATAACAGCGTTCAAAAAGAACTAGATAAATTCATGGAGGATAGGTCCATCAGTAGCTATGAGCCAGGAAGGGCAGGAATGGTGTCCCTAGCCTCTGTTTGCCAGAAGCTGGGGATGAGCGACAGGGGATGGATCACTTGACGATTACCTGTTCTGTTCATTCCTTCTGGGGTACCTGGCACTGGCCACTGTAGGAAGACATGATAGTGGGCTAGATGAACCTTTAGTCTGACCCAGTAGAGCCGTTCTTATGTTCTATACCCAGACATGATTTGGTAGTCATTAATATATTTTTTCACTAAAAAGAAAGAACTTTTGGTTACCTATCAGAGTGGCAGTATCAAGGTTCTGATAGATTACTTCCTGATAAATCAAGCTAAGCTGAAGAACATCAGAAACTGTAAGGTAAACCAGGTGAAAGTACTGCAACTCAACACAGAATGCTGGGCCTTGACTGTGAATACGTATCATACATGAGAAGAAAATGGATCAATACAGTACACAAAACCAAGTGGTGGAAACTTAAAGTTAGAAAGAAGTCTTAAACAAAAGTGTTGAAGAAGACCTTTTTAGAAGGGTTAATAGAAAATACAAATCTGTTACAAGCAAAATTAAGGAATGCAAAGAGCCTGCTTGGTGAAACAAAAGCCTCAATGAGAAAGTTTGAGAGGTGGTGAAGGAAAAGAAAAAGTGTTTTAAACTTTGGCAAGTGATGTTTCAACAGCAAGATTTTCTGGAGCATAAAAAAGACAAAAAGATAGCAAAGTAAGAAATGGCAGCCACTAAGGTTAAGCCCATGGAGGGCTTATGTGTCTGTCTTGAAACAAAGGAGGGTCAGAAAAAATATACAGACTGGCAAAGACCTGTAATAAGAGAACTAAAGACATTGGTGAGATCAAAGTTATTACAGATGAAAGTGGAAATATGTTAATCAATGAGAATCAGATTAAGAAATAGCAAAGAAATTACTTTAAATGTCTTATGAATGAAGATAATCCAAGAAAACCACACCATATGATAAAACCAAACCAGGTTCTGGTGGCCCCAGTCCTAGAAGAAGTAGTTGCAGAAGCATTGAACAACATGAAAAATAAGACAGCTCTTGGTCCTGATGGCATAGCAGCAGAAGTATGGAAGTGCTTGTGACAAACAGGTATCAATATATTGAGAACTGTTTAATTACATTAGGTGGACTGAGAAAATGCCTGATGCCTCGAGAAAGAGAACATTAGCACTGAAATTTAAGAGAAAAGGAGATATACAAGACTGTGGCAACACTTGTGGCACTAAACTCATGAGCCGCATGATGTAGATCTTGGAGAAAGTCACTGATATGAAACAACAAAGAGAAGTACAGGTCAGTGACAATTAGTTTGGGTTCATGCCAAGCAAGTCATCTTGCATCAATGGATGCCATCTTTGCATTAAGATTGCATGTGGAAAATATAGAGAAAAAAGAGGAGATCCCTGCACATAGTATTCATTGATCTTGAGAAGGCCTATGAACTTGTTCCAAGAAAGTCATCTGATGGCATGTGAGAATGAGACAGATACCTGAAGACTGTATCAGACCCATCCAGGAAACATATGAGGATGCTATCACCACAGTGAGAAGGCCATGTGGAGAAACTGAACAGTTTTTAGTAAGAGTCAGGGTATACCAAGGCTCAGCACTAAGCTCCTTTTTGTTCATGTTGTGCTTGATGCACTTACAGAAAATGTTCTGAGAATGGCAGACTGGTGCATGCTAATAATTCAGATAATGCAGTGCTCATGGGGGAGAGCAAAGGGGAAGTGGAAGAAGATTTAGAGAGATAGAGATTTGTAGTTGAAAGAAACAGCATGAAAATCAGCAGAAATAAAACAGGGCATATTATCCATCGATTTGATGTTACCTTGCAGGAAGACAACGAGACCATAAGTTTGGGAGGCTAGTAACTACCAAAACTACAGAAGTTCAAGTACCTAGCTTTGATAGAACAGGACAATGGCGAACTCAACAATAAGCAGGGAAGGCATAGACTTAATGGACAGAAGTGATTGGAGTGATCTGCGATAGGAGGATGCCTACCAAATTGAAAAGTGAGATCTACAAGTTGGTAATTAGGCCTGCACTTTTGTATGACTCCAAATGCTGGGGACTGAGGAAGAGACAAGAGACTATCTTGAATACAATTTAAATGAAAATATTAAGATAGATGCTTAGCATTACAATGAGGAACCGTGTACAAGTAAACAAATTAGGGAAACCAATCATAGAAAATCTGAGGGAATCCAGGCTTAGATGGTTTGATCACACGAAAAGGGGACTGGAAGAATATATCAGAAACAGGATTTTAAGCTTAGAAGTGGAAAGTAAGAGAAGGGTTGGAAGTCTCAAAACTGGATGGATGGGTGTCATGCTAAAGGATTTGATTAGCCGCAGAATTTCTGAGGAACTGCTTCAGGAAAGACTCAAATGGAGAAGGACTTGAAGAACTGACCCCCATATAGACGGAACTAAAGCTAGAAGAAGAGGAGACAGGATAAAGGATGATTTATCATCCTTTCCTATCACATAGAGCAGATGGAGACCCAAGGTGATGAAAAAAAAGAAAGGGATACCAGCTTCCCAAGAGTCATAAAAAGTAAGCCTTGTGCAGTCTGAGGTTCCAAGAGTAGTCTGTTCAAAGACCTCCCTCTTCCCTTCCTGACTGCATTTCTAAAGTCAGTTCAGTAAACTGCTAAGTGTTAACTGCTACATAACAATCTTAAATAAACACATAAGGCTCTCTATATATCAGGCTGTGATGGGGTGCCTACCCCACCGAAGGCCTTGAGGGGTTAAAGTGGCTATGCAGGCCAATTAACTACCCAGGTTACACCAGAAGGAGGAGACAGGGAGCAGGCCACCAACTGGAAATGGGCTTAGCTGGGCAGGAACAGGATGGGCCCATATAAAGACCACAGGCTGCAAGGAAGTAGTCTACAGTCACTCCCTGAGAGGAGGCAGCTTGGGCTGGCAAACCAAGAGAAGGGGGAAGCCAGAGAGGCAGGAAGAAGCCCAGGGAAACAGCTGCAAGGGTAGGTCTGTACAGACCTTGGTTGATTGTAATAGAGTCCCTGGGCTGGAATCCAAGGTAGAGGGTGGGCCTGGGCTCCCCTATCAGTTACTGGGAAATGGCACAGGATGTTGAAGACGCCATCCGGACAGCTGGTCCAGAAGGACTTTGACTTCCCTGGAAGGGGAGGACCTTAGTGACCTGGCTGGAGGGCCAAGTCATGAAGAGGAAGCTGCAGTTCCGGGAGTGAGAGGGGTCACAGGGTGAAAGAGATGACGGGCAGAAACACCCAGTGCTGGTGCTAGCCCATTGGGGGTCCTAAGCAGGAATATTTCCCCCAACCCAACACATACTAATAATTAGTAGGGGGCCCCTTGTGCTACATGGGGCCCTTAGCAATTGCTCAGTCTGTTTATGCCTAGCGGCATCTCTGGAAACAAGGGCAGTACCTGGCAAGAGCTAATCCCCAGAGCTGCCAGGAGGAAACACTATGTGACATGAGTGAACTCTGTGACACAGGTATGCTGATACCTGTGCAGACGTAAACCTTCACACACTAGACAATGGAAGCCCTTGCATAGAAAAATATGCATAAAGGTAATTATTTACTTAGATTGCTCACTTGGGTAATTACCAATCCAAAAGCTCTGGAGAACAGAGGATAGTTAAAGGTGATGTGACTGATTTATTCAAAATTATTTAAAAAAAAAAGTTTAGTGAACAGTAGTCTGTTAATCCCTTTTTCCTGCCTTACAATACAAGAACAAGGGGACCCCTTAATAAAATAAAATAAAAAGGTATCATAAGCAAAAGAAACTACTTTTTTTATTCTGAGTATAGTTACCCTGTGGAATTCTCTATTGCAGGAGTGTAGCTGAATTTTTAAAAGGGTTAGATAATTTTATGACCACTGATAACATTTCTAAGTTAAAATAGAGTGATTAAACATCATGCTTCAGACCTTAAACAAGACATCTCCAGGAGTAAGGAAATAAATTTCCCTCTTCATGTATAGCAGTGCACAACTGAGTTGGTGCATTATTGGAGGATTTTGCATCTTCCACTAAAGAAACTCATGCTAGCAATAGGAGGGAATAGAACATAAAACTAGATGGTTCAATTTCTCTATTTCAGATTCTTCCAATTTCTTAAGTATCTACTATCATCATTTTCTTTTTTATATGTCAGGCAAACAAAATAGTCTCAAAATAAAGTAAAAACCAAGCATTACTGGAAAGATCTGAATTCAACCATTGTAATTTCACATTTACAAAAGCAGATCTATCATATTTATAAGTAATATCTTATTCTCAATGATTGGCATCCTGGAGGTTACTGGGTTGGCAGGGAGAGAGGTAACTTCAGCATGTAGACCTCGTACTGTGAATTTTACTCATAGGAATAATTCACGTTGCCTTGGACTACTGATGTGACTAAAGGCTGCAGGATCAGACTTCCATAAATTGTCATATTGCATATTCAGAACATGTTCTCTGAAGTCTTCTTCATTAATTTGTTTCTGATTCAAATCTAGGAAATCACCACCATTTTAACAGTCAGATCCTGAATTTTCATTCAGGCAAATCTCTCATGGAAACCCCTGGGAAATTCGTCTGGTTAGATACTGCAAGTCTGTCCTGAACTTTCTCCACATGTGGACCACTTATTGCCCCAGAAGCTGCTATGTCTTCTGACAAGCAGTAAATATATTTTCTATTTGAGAGTAAACAGACCATTTCAGCATTTCAGTTCAGCTTATAAAACACACATACATATAGACTTCTGCCTTGTCATTTGTTTTGCAAAACCTGAAAAAGTGAGCAATGTACTGCTGCCTTGAGATCCACATTTGGCTCTTATTTGATAGCTGTACAGACGAAAGGCCAGAAGCTCATCTGGTGTAAACTGGTATTAGTTCCATTTGAAGTCAGTTTACACTAGCTTTGGGTCTGGCCCTGTATCTGTATATTCTTATCAAGAAAACAACTTGCTGGAACCTCAGACTCCACTATCACTGATAGTTTAATTTGCCTTTGTTGCATAAGGCTCTACGTGTGAATTTTAACATGTCCTATCAGTACTTACTTCACATTCATTAGGTAACGCCAATAGCTGAGTAAACACAGAAAGGATAAAAGACTTAATGCCTTCTCTGTTCAAGCACCTGGAGAGACCTAAAATAAACAGGTCAATGGTTTCTCTAACTACACTCCGGAGACTCATTTTTTACAAAAAGAAAAGGAGTACTTGTGCCACCTTAGAGACTAACCAATTTATTTGAGCATAAGCTTCCGTGAGCTACCGTTCTACAGTAACACGGTAAGACTAACACGGCTGCTACTCTGAAACCTGTTGTTTTTTACACTGAGAGAAAAATTATCCTTTGCTGTTGTATTAGCAATATTCTCCACTGCACAGTATTTATTCTTCTTGCAGTGTAATTAATAGATTTGTCAAGTTCAAGTTAGTGTCCTTGCTCATCATCAAATGCCCTAGGTTGCTAATTTTACTTTTCTAGATTCACTTTTTTTTTTTAAAAGCGAATAAATATTTATCTGCTCCTAGGACTGCATAGCACAAGACCGTCTCAATAAGCAAACTGGCAGTCATCTTGAGATTAATTTAAAACAGGTTGCTAAAGTCACTCCTAAAGTGATGAATTAGCTAGATCAAAGTAAGTGAAGGATACTATAATGACAAGAAGAACTCAGTAATGGGGACCATTAATCAATAAAAGAGGACCACATAAAGGAAAAAACGCAATCTTTAATGTAACATTCACAATGAGATTTTACTATAAAAGAACCGCAGCAACTCAAGTACATACATAGTATTTTCTATTATTGTACAGTATATTATTAACTTTAGACCTTAGTATATATGTGCAGTGTTACTTTAATGTAAGAGTCACACATTTATTTCTCAGTAAGTGTACTTGGAGCAAATCATACCCTTTCATACCATGGATTTGTTATTTTGCCTGGTTTTGTTACTCAGCTACCTGATCTTCCATCAACAACAATGGATGTTGTATCAGGTTCCTAATGAATGATTCGTGATGGGTTAGTGAACTAGATGGTGGTTTTAAAATAATGACCCTCTAAAACTAGAAGAGAATGACTTTGAGAAAAGATAGATTATTTATAATTGAGAACACAAGCTGTTTTAAAGTCAAAAGATGTGGGTGAGAGCTGCCAAAGATGTAATTTAGGAGGACTTTTTATGACAAGAATTGTTTCATAATTGTCTTGTGAATTCAGAGAAAAAACCGTGAGTCTGGTTGTGAATTTTGCTATCTCTCTAAAACAAGGAAACCCTCTCTCCAGAAATTTGCACATGGACTTTTCTAACAGTATGTAAACCCATGTAGTAAGATCTGTGAGCACTCTGGGGAATATTTGGAATGAGAACCCCATCACTCTGTTGATAAGGGCCTCAGTATCTTAAAGCCTTTCTGAACTAGCCTTTTTTGAAACCAAGCCTTTATAGGTATGAACTCAGGCTATTATACTTATAGTTTATACTGCACACCTTACACTCCTGAGCAACAAAAGTTTTAATGATGAAAGTGCCAGTGTAGACAAAGCCTAAATCTCTCCTTCCCATCTGTGTCTGAAAACATGACGGCATACTCATAAGGAAAAAACAGATTTTATTTTTTCACATTTCCTCATTTCAGTCTAGATCTTTTGTCACTCACCATGTCCCTTTTAGAACTAAGGGCTTGTTTACACTTAAAACACAGCCTCTCCACTGCAGCTGCACCACTGTAGCGCTTCAGCCAAGGTGCTACCTACACCAACGGGAGGGATTCAACCATTGGAGAACCCATCTCCCTGAAAGGCAGTAGCTAGGTCAACAGAAGAATTCTACACTGGGAATTAGGTTGGTTTAACTGCATTGATCAGGGGTATGAATTTTTCACAGTGAATTTTCTAGTGTAGACCAGGCCTAAGAAACCTTTCTAAACAGTTGAAGGAAGAACGCCAAGGCAAGCAGTAGCCACTTGTTGGTAAAACTCTTGCCTCAGAACCTTGAATTAATGTTCCTGCTCTGTCTTTTCCTCATATATGAGACTAAGGGTATGTGTACATTGCAGCTGTACCTCTGTGGCACTGTAGTGTAGATGCTTCCTACATCACGGGAAGGCATTTTTCAACCACCGTGGGTAATCTACCTCTCCGAGAGGGAGTGGCTAGGTTGACAGAAGATTTCTTCATTTCTGCATCTACAGTAGGGGTTAAGTCAACCTAACTACATTGCACAGGGTGCAAAATTTTTCATAGCCCTAAGTGACATAGGTAGATCAAGCTACATTTTAGGTGTAGACCAGGTCTAAGTATTGAAGCACGCATAATATGCAAAATCACCCTGTGCTTGGCAGCTGTAAATTCTGAGACATAATGCAGTGAGTTAAGGGTGATATGGTCACTTTAAATCAGACATTTCGTATTTCCACTTAGATTTTATTTCCTACATGTCTAACCACAAGTAGAGCAAAGATGGTAGTGTCAAACCACCTGGGGAGATTTTTATTCCCTCTGATGTGTAAAATGATCGTGAATACTTATTTAATTGAGAGTTACTAATATACACACAACACACGCAACAGTGTGGATTTCCATTAGAGTAACAACATTAAGTGTGCTGGCTGTCTCAGTGCTATACAGAGCATTATCTTGGTATTGTATAGAAAGGGACTCTGGGAATTAAGATAGCCTCTGGCAGAATTGTCAAACTCATGGGTACTCTGTTTTAGAGATTGGTACTTATCTACAACACCAGCTACTAAAAGCGATGCTTTAAGCACTCTCTTTTTTGAGTAGGGAATCATCTTAGAACAGTCTAGTTATAACTTCATTAGCCCTCCTCTTCTCTATTCAAAAAAGTGTATTGCTGGCTCAGGAGCCACCATATGATCATGCTGAGTAATGAAAATCATAAGCTGTGATTGGTTGCACACACCATAGGAAGCTGTAGAAGTAGCCTAGAAGCTTTACTCAGTGTCAGAAAAGGCTGTGATTGGCACTGGACACTTGGACTATCAATAAAGCTGTGTATGCAGGCCTGTACTGTATATATTACATAGGTATTAAACCTCACATGTATTAAAGGGGTGCATCTGCCCTCTTTTCTATTAGATTAATTTGAAAGGGAAGATGCAGCATTCTGGACCAATGAGACACACCAGGAATGTACCTGCAAAGGTTGCATGGCACTGAATCTTACAGCACACACTCAAAATGTGGGAAGTAAAATGATTCGCTGCAATCTCAGCACATCTAGGATAATTTCAGAATATCATTTTTTTTAGGTGAAACAACTTTGTGTTGAAGCTTTATGGAAACAAATTGAAAGGGCAGAGTCCACTTTGTGCATGTAGGTGAGAGGATGACTCTATTCACACGACAGTACTTGACTGCCTCACACAGGGCCTTGCAGTGGAGAAAGTTTTAAAGAGTGTATGGACTGAGAACATGTAGGTAGGGAAGGAAGAGTCAGACAGCTGCACGGTCTGTGGCAGCACTACCGGGCTGTGCCAGCTACTGGCAATGACAATGTTACTTGAGATTTTGTTCACTGAGTATATACCAATTGAAGTGGAAGAAGCTTGCTTTGGCCCCAAACCTGATAAGAATCTTGCTTAACTTTATAAACAATGAGTAGTACTACTGAAATCCATGGGACTAGCTTCAACAAGTAAAACTAAACACATTCACAGGGTCAGGGCCTCGGTCTGCTAATACATATTAACAGCTAGCTCCAAGGTCCATGAACTATCAAAACCCTACAACTAAAGCTCAATAGGAGGATGCACTGAATCAGCCCATTCCATTGTCTCATTGGTCTTTGTCAATGTCATGGTCATGGGGCTGCTTGCCCCCAAACCGCCATTTTGGTCTCTTGGAGCGTGCTCCCTTTGGTGTTAGGTCTATCTGGAGTGGAATTTTGCAGTTCTCCCACTTGTAGACTAGGATCTGGGTTCAACATCTTGTCTATGCATACTGAATAGATATGACTGAACACCTATGTTTCTTCCTTTGGGTTCTTGTGACCAGTGCTATACAGTGACAAACTGCTGACTTAGAACAGTAGGTATATTTAGCAAATCGAACAAAGTATTAGCTTTTAAGTTTTGTGTGTTCCCCAGTTTGTTTTCCTGCTTTCAGAGAAAATCCCTTTTCACAAAGCCCCCTCTCCTTGTGCAAGCCTAAACCTAATTTCCATATTGCTCAAAGGCCTTTGTTGCAGGTGCTAGGATGAAGTCTACCGTTTTCCATTGACCAGTTTTTCCCCAGTTGACCAGCCAGGCCATCCAAGATTTTGTTGCATTGTTCGGCAGTTAGACCCATTCAGCCTTTATAGCTTACAATCACACCCTTGTGACTGCTGGGCAGTGTGCTAAAACTATCTGCTCCCCCTGACGTTCCTACTCAGAAATCTTACCCAGAAATCCTACACAAAGAACACATTTTGGGGTACAGATTGATGTTTGACACCAAGCATCCCCACAATCATCACAATCAGCATGTACCACTTTGAGGGCAGCTTTGGAACCCTAATTCTCCAGTACGACGGACAAAAACAGTTGCAGCCACTTTGTGCCACCATAACTTTTCCCTTAATGGACTTCTTGAACTGGGATCCCGTAGTAGGGTTAATGTTATCTTAATGCACAAATTTCCTAAAGCTCCTAAGCTGTGCACAAATTTCATTCTAAAACAAACAAAATGAATCTCAGCATTTGGATACCTGACAAAGGCAGCAGATCTTCTTAATTGTCATAAGGTTTTACTATTTTTAAAAAATAATTTAGCAATGACTTAATAAAATATAAATTGCTACAATGCTGCTAGTAAGGCAAATTGTATCATTTGTAATGAGTGAAGAAAAAGTAATCCTGGACATGATCCATGGTATTGCTGGGAGTAGAGCAATGTGAAGCTCAATAAAGCTACTAAACCACTGCTAGGCTACTCTTCTGCTATTACTAAGTATATGTTTCTATGATAACTCTGAAAAGCACTCCTAAGCTAATTAGCCTTAAACTCCAGTTGATATGGCCCACATCTTTCCTGACTGGGCATATGATTTTGAATATTTGTCTTTATTGTTATAAAAGTTCCCTGAGAGGTTTTGCCTGAAGCATGCTAGATAGTTGCACATGACTTAATATTTATGCGCTCACAGTACTATAATAGTGTTACAGTAATTTAGTTGCATTTCTCAATAGAAAAAAAAATCAAAAGTAAAAAGATATGGGTCCTGGGAAAGAACTGCTACTTTGATTTGTCCCATGATGACTGGCGAATGGAAGCTGTGAGACAACCCCTTATTTTCAGTTGTCGGTAAACATGTAACAAGAGCTGGTTGGGAATTTTCTGACAAAATGTTTTTTCACTGGAAAATTTTGATTTGATGAAACCAAATCTTTGAAAAGGAACATATTGGTTTTGATTAAACTTTTGTAGGGGAAGGTTTCTTGGGTCTAGGATGGAATTTCTGATCAAAACCAGAGAGAGGGACAGGCAGACAAAAACCCAAGAATGGGCAATAATTTGGTGGTGAGGGCACTTATCGGCAATGTGGGAAACCCACGTTCACAAGCCCCTGCTCTGAATCAGTCTCCTACATCTCATATGAGTACCCTAAAAACTGGGTTACTGGCTAGTCTTTTCTCTCTTTCTAGTTTTTTTTTTCCCCACCAAAAACATTCCCCCCCCTCACACACACACACACACAGTTTGAAAGGGTTCAGTACTATCCCAAGCAGAAGAGGAAGATTTTTGAAATCATGCAATTTTTCATGGTACAGGAAAACCATTTCCCAGCTAACTGTGGGTCACCTCATGTAACGTATTTTGTCTTATGCACCCTAGGTTGTGTCATTTTAAAGGCATGTAAGTCTTTTTTTTGCAAACTAGATGGATTGTGGTGTTAAAATGTGTTTTGGTTTGTTTTTTTTAAAAAGCTTTTATTCAAGTTCATAGCTATCTAATCAGATCACGTAACATGCTGAAATGCTGTAGCCAGAGGATTTTTACTATACAAATATCAGTTCCAATGCATGTCTTGTAAAGACATTTCAAGTTACCAGTCATTTTACTCCCCTTACATTTTAAAAATCGGTGAGTGAACTTAATACATATAAATGCAAGCAACTAATAACACTGGCCAGAGACAGTTACTCCAAGGAAAGAACAAGAGGCAAATCTAGTCCTTGCTAATCACCAAGTGTGCTCTAGGGCCGTTTGGCTGGAGGATGTACCAAGTAGCACATCACACACAATTGTAAACTTCTAGGAGTAGGGGTTGTGTCCTCTGTTTAATTGCCTGTACACTGCCTAACATTGGGGCCCACACTGGGGCCTTTACACATTCTTTTAATTCAAATAATCATCAGTGTCTGAAATCACTGCAGCCAATAGGTGAGCCAATGTCCGGGGACTATTGAAGGCAGCACAGTTAGTTGGAATTAAAACATTAACTGGAAATAAAACACATGAAGGTGGTGACTGGGCAATGTGGCTTCACAACTGTATTTGTGGTGACAGCACAATAAAGCCATCAAGATCTGCTGTACTGTCATAGCAGCATCTGGATCAGAAAGAAATTGGACTCTGGTGGTGTAGGACAGAAGAAAGACTGTTTCTAGCATCAAAATAGAGTGAAGAGAAAAAAAAATCTTCAGTCAGAAGTGCACATACTTGGGGACAAAATGATTGTACATCATATTTTGTCTGCCAAACATGCACTGTTTGATATATTTTGATAGAGGTAATTTACTCAATGTCGTCTGGCAGTGAGGCAATTCTAAACTTAACAATTATATCATAATGAAAGCATGTTGTGGTAAAACACCTGAAGATAAAGAGCTGAAAGAAAAACAATGCAAAACCTTAACAACTCAGACAAATTCTCCAGTTAACATAAGGGACAGCATTCTTCTCACTTTGACTCTGTTCAGGAAGACTGAACTACAGGTAATAATATATAGTATGAATACATGTTTTCATATAATTAAGACCAGGACTGGGCCTTGGGTCTATGATTGTAAGGTTTTGATGCCAGCACTGAGAACTATACACTTTACAATTTTTATTTGAGAAGAGACCAAAATACTGCTACAATTACCGCCCCCCCAGATCTGCACAGGAGCATTCTCTATAAGCACCCAAAACCACATTCCTATTGTCCAAGAGAACTTCTACTCTCAACTCCTCCTCCAGGACTTACAAATGGCCAACTTGACCAATGCTAGGAAGAGGTTAGCACAGAGGTCTCCTAAGTCTTAAGACAAGTTTCAGAGTAACAGCCGTGTTAGTCTCTATTCGCAAAAAGAATAATAATTAGATAAGCTGTTACCAGCAGGACAGTGGGGTGGGAGGAGGTATTGTTTCCTGGTCTCTGTGTGTATATAATGTCTTCTGCAGTTTCCACGGTATGCATCCGATGAAGTGAGCTGTAGCTCACGAAAGCTCATGTTCAAATAAATTGGTTAGTCTCTAAGGTGCCACAAGTACTCCTTTCCTTAAGTCTTAAGAGTATGTCATTACATATATTCACAAGGCAACTGATCTAAGGTTGCCATGGGAGTCATTTAACACAATTGCTTGCCTCAAATTCCTTGCTTCTCTCTCTCCCCCCAAGTGAAAGAGAATATATAGGGAAAGTGGAGGATGGCAGCTGGCTCAAAAGATGACAAGTTTGAGGACTTTCTAATAATATGATGCCAGTATATATGCTATACAATATTAATCTAGCAAATACATGGCACATGTTCAATGTGCTGCATAAACATTAGCTAATTAATCTTCATGACATCTCTGTAAGGTACATGAGTATTACAATTTGATTTGAAAGATGGAGAAACTGAGCAAGAGAAATTAAATGATTTGGCCAGGATCAAACAACAAGTATTTGGCAAATGTAAGTTTTTCCCTCTTCTCTCTTATATTTAAAGCAATAAACATTATTCAAGAAGCTTAGCAATAGAATCCAATTTTTTGTTCTAAACTTGGTTTCCATAACTGCAGATACAAGCTATCATGTGATGAATATTGGCTAGTACACTTTGTATAATGCTCCTATTGACCTTTGGTACTAACACAGAAAACAAATTTCATATTTTTCAAACTTCTTGCCAAAGTGATTTGGTCAAGAAAATACCATTGTAATGAGCTAATTTTCTTTAAATTCAGTTAGCTAGTGATCCAGTTTGGCTATTAAATGAAACAGCTAAATAAATTCACTGTAGAAAGAAAACTACCCACTTTTAAATTTTATCATTATGCAATTAATTATGCAATATGTTACAAAACTTCACTCATTGTATTACTTTAGTTATTAGTCATCTTTGATAATTAAGAGGCTGATCCTGCAACCTCTCTGCATATAGATTTTTGTATTATTATTTATTTACTTCTGCATGTGGAGTGCTTTTAGGTTTGAATCCTAAAGATATCAGTGCACCTACCCTACTAAAAAAGTTCAAAGGTAGACCAAAACCCAGCATGATTTATTTCTTTTAATCTCATGCTTCTTTGGATCTGACTCATAGTTTTTGAATGCATGTGGGACTGCTACCACTGGAGCCTTCTTCAGCCTGATCTATCTCTCTATCTATATATCTCCAGCAAGCAACAGATAGATTATTTGTTCCCAGCCGAAGTAACTTTAAGCTAGCAGTGTTCAGCTCACTGAGTCTTTAAGCAGTATAATCCTCCAAGTTTCCTCTTGCTTCCTGACTGTGAGGCATAGGCGGGCTGGGCAACCTTTCCTCTTCCCTCCGGATTCATGTCTAGGAGTCTACTAACTGCTTTTTATAACCCAGCTTTACTGAGTCCCAAGTGAACTCCTTCCTTGCTTACCTTTGTATGGGGTAACAAAAAATCATTTGTTATGCATCTTTGTAATTTGCCCTCTAATCCTTCCAAAAATACTAACAGGTGCTTCTGAGCCAGGAGAGACAAACAGTTTCACAATAAAATTGGCAATAACTGAGCTTTGCCCCTTCTTAATTTGTATTAATGCATGTTAAGCATAGATCGATACACTAGGAAGAAATTTCCTTATCAAGGGGTCTGCTTTCAAAGAACTGTAACATACAGTCAGCTTTTATTTAAAACAATACAGAATGTTAATTAGTGGTTAGCATGCTCTATAATACAGCACCCTCCATAACTCCAGAGATTGTAATGTTTTCCCCTTTTTTAAATTTAAAAAAAAAGTCATGTCACTCAATTAACATCATCTCACAGTATCAGCAAACATATGCTAATACAGGACTAAATTAGTTTTTAATCCTTTTTTTTTTTTATTGACTATAACAAGGGGATGCAGCATAGGTTAGTGTAAACTGCATGAGATTACAAAAAATATGGGAGAAATAGAAGAGTGAAGCACCTTAACTGTCCTTTGTGGGGGTGTTTTGAACTAGAATTATTTTATTATTATTATTATACACTTTTGGTGTGTTAGGTCGACTCCATTGATAAACACTTGAAGCCTTAGCAATTTCCTAACACACTTTGTCGCCTATATAAAATTCTACATTTGGATTCCCAATCAGAGATAGACACCAGACTGGCCTTTCAGCATTGCTGTTTTCACAATTTCTGTTAGTTAACTGTTTTCAGATCATGCCAGTAGTTTTATCAGCCCGAGTGACCAAATCTACTCCCAGTCAAAAACCCACATTATCATCTCTACCAACTTCTCAACTATTATATCATTCAGCTCTGGGACAGAGGTCATTTATTTTTAATCTACATTTTGTTCTTCATTGACCTTCTTTTATTTTCTCCCAATTCCCTGAGTTATGTAGTTATTTCTAGATGTTAGTCATCAGCATTTGGTTTGAAATATTACACCTGCAGAAACTTGTGACCCCAGGCACTAATGTTCACCACAATTGATATATTCTTCTATCACCACTAACCTTGGTTCAACTCGCTCCTTTCATTGAATAGTCAGTCATTTCCCTCCGTCTCTGAAATTGTTAACAATAAAGAGTAGATTGGCCAGTCATAATTTCTTTTGCTCTCAGTGTGTATCAAGACTGATATAATGTAATAATAGCCCTCCACCATCCTTTCCACGTTATCCGAGTCTCCTGTGTTGTGTGCTGACATGTTCAAGAAGTCATTTGGCTTGGCCAAAATTATACTCAAATATGCAGGAAGTCTGTAAACTTGTCATTTTCTAGTCAGCAAAGGAAGCAATCTTCATGTGTGATGACACTGATGCAAAAATAATCTGGGGTGGTCTCATTTGCTGTGCCAGATATATGAAAAGCACAGTATGTACAATTATGCAAGCTCAGTGGCACATTGCCTCTTTGCATGTTTCTATTAGGTATTTAAAAGATTTTCAGTCTTCAAAAATGGCATCTACTCTTTCTAACTTAACAATGACTCTTGAATCGTTTTATACCTTTGCCCACTGGCCCCTATCCACTTAAAGCCGGTGCTAGGGTGCTTTGCAACTTTCCCAGACATTATGCCATCTCCCCGTCTACACACACACACTTTATTTTCTTGCTGGCCACAACAACCCCTTGTTCAGAAACTCTTTCATGTTGATGGAAAATGTCCCAGATGTAGTAGAAAGGAAAGTGCCCTAGGAATGATTTTAAAAAATCATCTCCTACGTATAAATCATTGAGAATTTACTGAGTACAGTATATTTTTGAAATCTTGTCACCTTGTGGTTCTAATATGCTTTAGCAATGATTACTGGAAAAGCAGGTCTGCTTTAAATGCAGTCTCTTGCAAGCACGATACCTAGCAGGGACTTGAGAGAACCTTATTTCTCAAAAGCGTCACACTCAGATCAGACAAGGGACATCTCTTCATACACATGTTTATACAGAAACAACACTGACAGCCATCTCCATCTAGTTTCCCATCAAAACATAATCTCTGCATTTGGTTGTATTAAGGTGGTGGTATTTTGTTTGGGGTTTTTTGAGAGAGAAAGAGGTTGTTACACAATAAAGGCAGGGGCTACCAGTAACTTGTGTTATTCTTATCCTACATGCAGATTAACACGGGCTCTTGACAATGGCCGTATTTTCCTTGTGTACATATGTACCTGTGTGCTGACAAGTCTGAGCTATTGAAAAGCAAGGCTGGAACTGCATGCACAATAAAATAGGCGATATTCTAGCCCCTCCCATCCAAAAAAATAGTAAATGAATTATGTGTTCTCAGTGTGTAAACTACGTGACTGGCAAACTTTCTTCAACTCTTGTTTGGTGTTTTGTTGGGGTGGTGGTTTTTGCTGTTGCTGTTGTTTCTGCCATTGCCTCCAGACAGCTATTTTGAAAGTTGTTAGGTTAATAAGTACCTTTATTCAGAAAGCCTATTCAAAGAACATGAACAATGGAGTCTTATTCATGACATTACAAAGCAAACATTACAAGCACTGCTGGCCTTCACAATATGCATGGTAATAATAGTATTCAACAAACCTGGAAGCTTAGGTAAAACAAAATGACATCACTGAGACAGAAAGCAATGAGGGATAGGTAAAACACACACGTTCTCAAAGGGCGATTAGCCATTAAAAGAGCTTGAGGAAATATATGGCTAGGAAGAAGTGCTGAGCAGTAAGGTTGATGCATTCAGCTTCTTTTCATCAGTTTTTCAACAGAGGAGAAAAAAACAGAATTGCTGGGGGAGGGGGGCAGAGTGCATTCAACTTCAACCTAATTAAAAGTCATGAGGCAACTGTTGACTAAGACTTAATTATGGCAGAAGATCTATGGAACAGAATACTGGTGTTGTCATAGGAGATCCTAAACTCATATTAGATTTAGATTCTTCTGAGGAGGAATGAGGAACAGTGGAAACCTTCTGTAAGGCATATTTACACTGTTTAGGATTCTGTCTTCCCACATACTGTTCCACCCAGCAGGGGCTTATTAGAGGCTTTAAATGTACTCTCACTTTCCAGAAATTGGCAGACAAGAAAGGTTGAGGATCCTTTGTAAAGAGTCTGTTGCAATATTTAACCCACAATATGCCAAATCATTAAGAACTGGTTTCTTTAATGGCTTTGAATTCTCCCCCCTTCTTTCTACTGTTGCAACAGTGCAATACTGAATTGGGAGAACAGGAATAAAAAGACTAAGGCCCTGGTCTCACAGTCTTTTTATTTCTTATCTGAGTAGGGGCTATAATGCTGTGTCCTGTCCCTTCTAAAAAACTTGTCAGAGACAACTTTCACACATTCCAAAAGTACAGCTTTCTGTGAGGTTACTGTGATCAGTGTGCATCCAAATTCAGAAATAAGGCAACAAAGTTTAACAGGGAGGGTGATTAAACACTGGCACAAACTACCAAGGGAAATGGTGGATTCTCTATCTCTTGAAGTCTTCAAATCAAGACAGGACATCTTCCTGGAAGATACAGACAAGTTACAGAGCTCAATACAGAGCTAACTGGGTGAAATTCTGTGTCCTGTATTAGACAGGCGATCAAACTAGATGATCTAATGATAGGGTGGCCAGGTAGCTGGTTTTCTGCTCAAAAAGGGAAGTCTGCTCAAAAAGGGATCTGACAGGGTTCAGTCAGATCTACTGACCAGCCACCAAAAATCTGGTTACTGCAGGCAGGGGAGACAGGGAGACGCTGGGTCACCACCCCCGCCAGCCCCTACTCAGAGCCACCTCTTACCTGCATCGGGTGGCTGCAGCGCCCGGCCCCAGCTCCAGACCCAGGAGGATGGGGGTGGGGGAAGGGAGAGGAAGAGGGGAAGAGCAGTGAGAGATGGGGGGAGGTTGGACATTGGGGGGGGGGGGGAGAGGCAGAGGCAGGCTGGAGTGTCCAGATTTAAATATTATGAAGTTGACACCCCTATCTAATGGTCCCTTCTGATCTTAAAAATCTACAGCACAGTTATCAAACAAAGAGCACATGAGAGCTGTACAGTATGCATCCAAAGTTGCAGAGTGAGCAAAGGATACTGTGCAGACACTCTCAGATAGGGAATAAAAGAGGATGTAGCATGATTCTACCTTCTGGAAGTCCAGTTTATGAATGACAGACACATCATATTCCTAGCATTCCCTTATAGTCTTAGCATTAATTGGAACAAAAAGTTTGGATAAGCTATTGCTGAGGATTCAGAATAAAATTAATGAGATTTCGGAATATCGTTGGATTTGCTCCAGGAAAAAGTATGTATATGGAAGATACCTTGTAAAGGCCTCCAATATTAGGTCAACATCTGCAGACAAGAAATTCTGAGAGGAAACACAATGTTATGTGATTTCTAGTCCAGGGAATACCAGTGACAGGAAAAGATGACAACAACTGCTAAGAAATAAACAAGATGATGATAAATAGAGAGACAGATTTTGAAATACTGCATAAAAGATTGGCTAGACAGAGTCTGTTCTCAACATTAAAACACTACAGACAAGCACAATATGCAGTTATAACAAGACAACAGAGATGTGTATTCCAAAGCAGCAGATCATCTAGAGTCTCTGTTATAAAAAATGAAGGGATATTTGATAAGGGTAAGAAGCACAGTAAGAGAACCAAAAAAGTGCCACTGTGGCTAAACAACAAAGTAAAAGAACCAGTGAGAGGCAAAAGGGCATCCTTTAAAAAGTGGAAGTTAAATCCTAGTGAGGAAAATAGAACTCTGGCAAGTGACATGTAAAAATATAATTAGGAAGGTCAAAGAACTGCTAGCCAAAGACTCAAAAAGTAAAAGCAAAAAATATTTTAAGTACATCAGAAGCAGGAAGCCTGCTAAACAACCAGTGGGGTAACTGGATGACAGAGATGCTAAAGGACCAGTCAAGGATGATAAAGGCCATTGCGGAGAAACTAAATGAATTCTTTGCATCAATTTTCATGGCTGAGGATGTGAGGGAGATTCCCAAACCTGAGCCACTCTTCTTAGGTGACAAATCTGAGGAACTGTCCTGGAGGCACTCTGTATTTTTCATAGAAATCAAAGATGCGGCGGAACCTCTGTTTTAAGTGAAAAAGAGAACTCAAACTCAAATATGGAGTTGTGACCCGGGCCTCCAAAATACACAGTAAGTCTCTGACTGGAAATAAGTAGGCTTGGAAGAATTAGATTTCTATCAGTAAATGTTGGTTTCACTACACACAAAAAAAACACAGACATGAAAAAATATTTCCATAGATAATAATCAAACGTATCAATAGTCAAAGTCAGAAAAATGATGCTTGAGAATTTATTAATTTGATTTAAGAATATTTATTTTGTCCACCGTGCATGACAAATATATAATTTGTGATTTAACAGTTATAAAGCTTAAACTTTTTGAATCTCGCCATCTACTGTCATTAAATTTTTGTCTCAGTCCCCGTTTCCTGCCCCCCCAATTTTGCACACTTGTGAACATTTAAAAGCAAGATAAATAAAAGTGCTTACAAATAAGCATTGATATTATCCATCAAAATAAAAACTGAACTATGCCAAATCTAGAAGTAAAACCAATATTTAAAAAAATAGGTCTTAGCTATGAGATATGAAACTAAATTGCACACACCAGTTCTCTAAGCATTAACTGCACCTGTTCCAATCCAACAGTGCTCAACAATCTTTTCCATTTCCTAGGTGTATGGCGGTGTGATGGCCCAGTCAGAATGGTGATGGTGAGGAAAAGGAATCTAAATAGAAGATGTTGAGCTGAAATTTTAAATGCAGTATTTTAAATGCAGTGTTGATATAACCTGACAAAGGTGTCTTACATAAAATCAGTTGGTGGCTTCAAGCCAGTCACTGAATGAACAAATCTCCACAATGCTAAAACATTGTCATAAATTACACTAGGTAGTCTTATCAGAGAAGGAAAAGACTGAATGGATAGGAGAAATATTCTCTCTTCTCATCTGCAATAATTAGGCACCTTAGCAAGAGCTAACAGGAAACCTGTGCAACTGCTCCAATATGGCATTACCGTTCAGGAGATAACAGCTGACTTGAGTCTCCAATACTGTCAAACTAGCATCTTTCACGAACACTAAAAAGCACTTAATCTTTCCCATTATCTCTTTGTTCTTGCCCCTTTGTGCCCTAAAAACTATTGAAGAAATATTTTATATTCATCCCACCACACACACACACACACACCTTGAACTGTATTGTATGTGGGAAAACAAACATTAATCCTAGTACTTGTTTTAAAATAGGGATGCTCAGAATATGCTTCCATTTGGTAAAATCATTATCCTAACTCCCAAGACTATCTTTTGAAAAGAAAAAAATGCAAAAAAACAGGGACCCTGAAGTTATTCCTTCACAAGATGGATTTATTTTATGAATGATCCACTGAGGAACCAAATCCAATGTAGCAACAAGCTATATTTTCTTCTGGGAATGAGAGTAAAATGAAGGAGAAACCATAACTGGCTTTGAAAATTGGTAATTTCCGAGACATTTTCCAGGTTATCTAATAAAAAAGGATCCAACCAGCACTGACATAAAATCTCCCATGATGACAATGGGCTAACGTTTTATACAGCGCACCAATAAAACTTTGAACCAAGACCACCAATATTCAGATACTGGAGAAATCGACAATATGGGGGTGTATATAATTCTAACATTTGTCTGCTGCTCCATGTAATCGTAGAAATTACAACTAAATGTAGTGTTATAAAATGGAAGAGGCATACCAAAACCTTAAAATTACACATTTTTTAGCATCTTTGGAGAAAAGCATGTTTTAGCTACTATGGAATTAGAAACCTGTTGTTAAGGGTACTTTTGCATTTGGAATATACTTTTAGAATATGTTAGGCATCTAACAATGTACAGAATTACTTAAAACTAATTACTCCAATACAACAAGTTAATATGAAGGATACATAGTAAGATATAGGAAAACTTTCATCAAGGTATTTCATTTCTCCAAAGGCCACTAAACAAAGGTCTTATTCACAGAGTTTGCTGAGTACAAAGGCTCTCTGTGAGGTGAAATATTATTCACCAAATTCTCTTTTTTCCTATTAGTAAAACATTTAAAATCACTCCGTTCACAACAGTCAAACTCTCTGTTTGACCACAAGTGGTGCTTCCATTCAAAACGTCATACAAGAATCACTAAACCACCCCATCAATACATTTACCATCTGATTTTGAGGGACCTGGGCATGAGAACAATTATGTTCCACATCCACTCAGCCCTTAACCTCTCTTCCAGGATTTACAGCAAGGCAGCCAAATCTGATGACAGTTTTTGCTTTATGGATAGCTGTACACTAGGAACTAGACCGACACATTTTCCCAAAGGCAAAATTACCAGCTATATGTCTGGGACCTAGGCCACTGCTGACATTGGATATATTGCCTAGCAGTGAAAAGTTATATAACTCTTTACCCATCCCATTAGCCATCCAGTGGTCTAAGAGTGTGCTATTTACTGTGTATTATATCATTTTAACATTAGTTTTAAGAAAATTAGCTATCATTCAGTCTCATCTGCCTGAGTGCGGGGGGAAGGGGGGGATGATTCCAGTAATTAGGACAAACTAATATTCATGATCTCTGCTTCTGGCTGGTTCGTTCTGAACAACAGCTAGAGCTCACTGTTCACATTAACATTTTGATGCATAAGTCAGAGAACAATGCTGTAACGTCAAATGTGATATCTCATTACATGGATCACTAATGAGTTATAGTGAAAGCTTTTGTTTGCATTACTTATAAACCACAAACAATCCCATGTGGCAGATTTAGCTTGGAATAAAAAAAAACAAAAAACATGTGTGCGCACATGCACAGGTGGTGGTGTGCCTGTATGAGAGGTCGGTTGGTTCAGTTGTGTTACTTTGTGAGTTATCTGTTCACATCACCTGCTCCCAAACATATTCATCCTCTTCATGAGGGTTATAATAAAACTCTTTGTATTAGCTGACTGCAGAAAACACAGCCAGTAATGTATGCTGAAGAACTTTAATTTCTCTGTTTTGTTACAATAAATGTTATGGGCATTTAGATATTGTAACAGTGTTAGAAGGAAATGTTCAAAAATGCAAGATATTAGGCAAATCCAGTGAATGAAAAATTGATCACAGCATTACTGGAGAACCAAAGATAGACCAGACTGATGAAAGAGAACCACTGTGGTAATAACATGAGTCCTGGTTATGGTGTATTCAGGTCACAATATCTATTAAAGGTTTATTGTGAGTGGCTCAGTTCTACTTCCATTGAGATCAATGATAAATCTCTAATGGACTTCAGCTGGGAACAAGATTGGGCCCTTTGTGAAAACATTCACTTAGTCTTAGGGGGAAATACAAGTGAGCTGAAAAATCTGTTTCCACAGACTATCTCCAACCAGAGAAGTCCTTTCCTCTTAACAGATGTGGACCCCCTCCCCCACCCTTTAAAAACGACAAATGAAAGAAATGATAATGTCAAATGAACTTTCTAAATTTAGAACCAAAGGACAAAAGAGAAAAGGAAGCACATATACACTTATTTTTCTTGTTATGTGGACTGGGGCTCTAAAAAGCAAGTTTCCTGACGCATTCTTTGCATGGACTTTCTGTACTCTTTTTCGTTTCATAGAATTTTGTGATCTGCAGCTGCAATGTTAGGGAAGAGGCCACAAGAAATGTCAGACAGACACACAGACACACACTCTTGGAAGTATCATTTACTTAAAACAGCTGTTTTACAAACAATAACAAAAGTTATTTTCCATAAAACTCACTTTAAAACAACAACAACAACAACAAAAGAACTTGGTTATTATTTTGGAGAAACAATCCATGTAAACACAACATGCCCTTTGCTTCTTCCCAAATACTTCAGTGCTACAGCCCATACTGCCGCTAACCAAATGCATTCTGCTAAATGTCAGACACTTGAAAGATACGCATTGTGTCTCGAAGGGTTTTCTTTTCTCTTTCTTTTCTTTTTAATTTACAACAAAAAATGCATCTTATGAATCACGTACCTATAATCGGTGCAAATGTAAGTATTTAGAATGTTGGAATTAGATGCACATCTGAAACACATTCTCTGGATGTGAATATTTCCACCGCTCAATAAGGTGTTAGAATCCAGGGCTTTGTTTGGCCTGTCCTGCAGAAAATGGCCAGACACAATCAGGAGATGAATTTTATCATAGTTAAGATGTGATTACATCCAGGATTTTATTTTACTGGAACACAAGAATTCTCAGAGCATTTTAGAACTGGGCCAATTACAGTCCATCTAGTCTCTGTCTCTATGAATGGTTAATATCAGATGCTACTAAGGGATATGGCTGGCTACAGTGGAGAAATTTAGCATAATTTGACGATGGGGGAAGTATCTTCATAACTCACATTAGCAAATGGCTGAGTTATGTTCTGAAACATGAGATAATATCCCTTTAAAAATCCTAGGAATATTCTCATTATGTATTTGGCATTTATATCTTTTTGAAATCCTACTAAGGGTATGTCTATGTAGCATTCTCAAGATGTGATTGATCTTGCACTGCCACAGCTTTGGGACCTCAGCTAGCTAGATTAAAGTTAGTTTAGATATGTCCACTCAAGCTGCAATCATCCCCAGGTAGTCTGAACATACTCTAAGCTGTAGTATAAATGGAAGGTGCTCAGCAATGGGTGTTTAAAATGATAAGTAGCTTGAGAAGACTTCCATATGAAAAAAAATGAAAAGATAGGAACAATTTAGGAGACATGATAGAGATATGCACAAAAATGAAAACTTGGTACTCCTGTTTGCTCCCTTTCATAATATAAGTTCTAGGGGAAATTCAATTAAAACGAAGGACAACATAATTTTAATCTAATTAAAGAAATATTTTTAACCTAATGCATCATTAACCTGCAGAAATCATTGCCACAAGCTGGCTGAAATCAGGACAATTCCCCAGTGTGAATAAGGCCTTGTTGACTCCACTATAGTTACATTTTTAACCAACTTCTGTGTTGAAGGACACAGGATTTGGGGTTGGATCCAACTCTTCCACTGAAATTTCAGCAGGTAGAAAGTGGCATGAAAACACGCACACAACCTCATAGTGACCGGTTAAATGAACTATGAATACGTAAAAAAACAAAGAACCATAGCAAAAATATTATCTCAGGGGGAAAAAGAGCTGTTAAACACCTTCCATTCTAAACCTGTCCTGAAGTGAACTTGTCTCCCTCAAGTGATGCCAAAAAGTACATTACAAGAAAGAGCAAAATAGAGACGAGACCATATCCACATATTTTAGAAATATTTGGCAAAAGTCTATGTAACTTTTCATTTAAATACTGAATAATAATAATAATAATAAATTATGCTACTGGTTGTGTTCAAGTTACCGAACCAAATTCCTCTCTAAATTATAGGGCATAAATCCAGTGTAACTCCACTGAAATCCATTTATTTTCCATGACCTGGGACCAGCTCTTGCTCCCATTGAAGACAATGGAAGTTTTACCAATTACTTCAATAGAAGCAAAATCAACTACCGTGACTGATATATGGTTAAAATACATAGCACAACTCAGCTTTTTTGTCTTGAAATGAAAAATGCAGCTCATGCCTAATATAGCAAGTAAGTTATGAGAACACAGTTACCATTTCCTCCACATTTCATCTAAAACGTTCCTAAGCATTGAAACATGTTGCAATGAGGGAAATTATGATGTGTTTTTATTCAGCATAGGTTAAGGGATTTTTTTTAATCAATGCTCCAAATATGTAAGAATTATTTTTATTCTGAATGTGGTTGATAGGTTTTTAACTATGAGAACAAAATGGTGATCAACTGAAAATTACTGACCTCAGATACGGCAATGGGCATTTTGCCTAATATGAACAGCCTGGCTGGCCCCTAAAAGCCTGCACAGGTACTACATGGGAAAATTTTATGTTTTGTAATTTTATCTTTTGTATTTTTCCATTGTAAGAGAAAGTATACATTCGGTTTTGGCAAATAGAAAGGCAAAAAAAGCAGTAAAAAGTAGAAAGTGGTTAAAAAAGGAGTAACAAATAAAAAGGTAACTTTGTGGCATGTATGTATGAGAGTGTGTAGCTGGCTAATGTGGGCACAAGACAGTCGACTGGCTAAAAGAAGTGAAATTGCAACTTTATGCATATTCTTATAATTAAAGCAATTTTACTCAAATTGGAACCTATGTTTACTCACTAGTTTGGTTTTATCATGGAAATTTAAAGTGGCGCCAACCTTAAATTTTCAAATTAAATGGGAAAATCATCATGTCCATTTAAAAAATTCTATATTTCTGGCATTTAAAACTCAAGAACTAATTTTCTAACCTCATTTTATATTTGCGAAGGAGTATGTCCTAGGGGCCCTGTTTCATGGTATGTCCAGGATCCTAGATTGCTTTAATCCCCTCCTGTTCACTGCTGTTTTGTGTCTTTGCTCAGATACCAATACACTTTTACGTATGTATTTGCCTTTTCTACATCTAACCTATTAAAGATGTTTGACAAAACAGTCTGACAATGTTAAATGTATGTCTGATTGACTAGGACAAGCATGAGCATGAGTGGCAGACAGGTGGGATGGTTTAAATTGCAGGAAACTTTATTAGTTATACATCAGGCGGGGGTGCTACATTGCCCGCCTCTTGCTCTGACATGCCAGACATTTAATTGGTTCCAGAGTGGGTTACAGGGTTGTAACCACAAACCACACAATAACTGGGGTAGACTCTCCCTGGTGTACCCCATGGACTCAACTCGGTTGTAAAACCTCTCCTCCTCTCCTTCTCCCTCATAAAGGGAGTGGAATGACAGAAGCCACATGGCCACCAGTCTGCAAAGATTTCAAGCTCCTCCCTACTTATGAGCACAAGGTCCAACTACTCAAACCAGGTCTCACTTTACCTCTGGGAGATAATCAGAGAGTAAGAGGCTTTTGAAAAGGCTGGGATTAATTTAAATAGGCAAGAGTGGGGAGAGGGGCACAGCAGCCAATTAGGCAAAGCCCATTTGCCCAGACAATGGCCAAGCATAGAACCAAAAGGAGGGAGGGTTGGAAGGCAGCCCTGTCTCCGTGCCATGCATGCATATGGGCCTTCTCTCATTCCCTGCTCTCCAGTTGTAACAGGGTGAGGGTGGCTTGCCCTTGGGCTGGAGAGCCTGGGGCTAAGCCAGCCCTGGTTACATGATGAGCCCCATCTTAGGGGACTCAATTTCTCCCAAGTTAAAAGGCAACAGGAAGCTGCAGGAGGTAGGGGGTTGAGAGAGTAATTGTGACTGCAAGAAGCAGGAGAGCTTCTCTAGGTAGCAATATTTGGGAGAGACCCTGCCCAAGAAGTAAGGGAGACACTGACAGTAGACCCTCAGGGAGGAGGGGGCTGTGCCCAGATGAAACGAGTGAAAACTGTGTAAGTGTGTGTTTTGATTTGAAAGATGTTGTGCTGGACTACTGGGAGAGAGACACCGAACAAGGGTTAGGGGGCCTAGCTGCACCTGACCACTAAATAAATGGGATCCCTTCTTGGATTTGTTTGAATAACTTGGCAAACTGTGAGTTCTTAACGGACCACTGAAGAGACAGGATGACCACAGATGTGGGGTGCCGTAGACTGACCTCTGCGTCTTAAGCACCCTCTTGTGGGCAATAAGCGGTCATACTGCAGCACCCGTCAAAGTACCTCCCTTGCTAAGGACCTGGATCCCGAGTGCTTGCTGATCTGAGTCAGACTGATGTGTGGGTGGATGGAAGGGGGACTTGGGCTCAAACCTCAGTCAGAGCCTGGGCTTAGTGTGTAGTATAGACATAGCCATTGAGATGAATAGTGGCTCTTAGATATTGATTCAGAGTCTGCAGACTCAGGCAGGCATTTCCACATCTGTCACTCTGGTCACATTTTCAAGTTTTCCTTTGCAACTACGGGGGCTAAAAATGTATAGTGTATTAAATTCAAAATTGAGATTCTGATATAATCACGTGATACCACAAGCCAGTGCTTTAGGTACTGGCCCAAGCACCTATAGCCACTACTTATCAGATTGGGGCCAAAATTCTCATGTTCTTGTTTTTTACTTACAGATCTGCACACTTTGTATTTTAAATAATGAGTTTTTTTTATTTCAGGAATAATATGCACATCAAGAGTCTATGGTTTTTGTTCCATTTCGTAAAACCTTCATGGGATTTTTTGTTTCTTTTAAATATTCCCTCCCACCTGCAAGTTGGGGAAAATCACAAGAAACCTGCTTGTAACTAACTGCACAAACAGTGGCTGTGGTCCTGCAAAGATTTATGTAGATACTCCACTTCACGCACATGAGTAGTTTCATTGATTTCAGTGGGACTGGACTACTCATGTGTGCCAAGTTAGGTACCTGTGTACCTTCCAGGATCAGGGATTAAGGAAGACCCTTCTGCCTGAGTGGAGTCAAAATGACACAAACAGGTGTATCTGCATGCTTGTATCTTAGTGTAGAAGCAGGACCTAAGCAAAGGTGAGCAAAAGTAGCCAGGTAAACATCTAGCATCAAACACATTGTACCTGTTTGTACACACATTTACAGTTAGTGCGCATAAAAATCAGACATCTATTTTTTGCATGTGTACTTCAATCCTTCATTTTTTGAAATGTGTCCTCCTGTCATTCATTGAGGAGGAATCAATAGTGACAAGAACCTTGGCACTTTTGTACATTATTATATTATGTGCAAATATAAGTAAAATTAGTTAGAACACAGAAAACATTTGTGAAATATATTTAACATTTCTTCGGAATTTTGTTTTGATGGAAATTTTCTTATTGGGTCTCATATTAGTAGTTCTGATTGCATTTGTGGTTTATTAATGGTATATTATTCACAAAAATGAATGGAAAGATGGTCTCCTGGTTATGACTCCAGAATGGACCAAACAGACCTAAATTCTAATCACAGCTCTCTCACAGGTTTCTGGTATGACTTGTGATAAATCACAATAGCTCAGAGCTTTACTTCGCCATCTGTAAAACCAGACCCCTGACCCACTGCTTCAAAAGGCTGGGAACCACTGGAATCCATAAGAGATTACTGGGATTCTACTGCTTCCACTACACAGAAAAATGTCCTGCTGTAATAATTTGCTGAGCAAGAAAGGTTAGAAATTGTTTTAAATTATTTTAACAAAAGAGAGAGTTTTTCTCCAGACCTGGGAAGCACCCCAAATTGAAAAGATACCATGCATCACACATTGACTGAACTTGCCCATAAATAGGGATCTGCATGATGAAAGGAACATTGAAAATAGTTTATTCGTGGAAACAAATCTTCATTTGTCTATAATCATTCTAGAGGCAGACTATGTAATTTGTACCTCAAGCACATGGCTTGGCTGTAGTTTAGTTTAGTTTAGTTTTGAAGCTGCTCGGGCATCCAGTCCTAATTGTAATAAAAGGAAGTTGCGCACAGTAACTTCTAACGTCATTTAAAAGCAAAATTAATTTAACTTCCTTATACTCTCTGGCAATTTCTCTCCCTTCTTCCACGCTACAATAGCTGTTGTGAAGCAGTCTGCAAGAGCACAAATGCAAAAAAATAAAAGAGGTTAAATTAAGGCAATTAGAGTCAATGGGAGTTTAGGGAACTTTGTACCACACAGGATTGGACTCCACGTTCCTAGTAAACAGCATAAAGGGCTTGATTTCATTCATATGTATATCAGTGCATACTTCCTACCCATATCACATTATGGGATTTGTCCAGATACTTGACATTAAAACTGGTTGGGAATTTTTCAATGAATTGTTTTTCAAAAAATGCCAATTTTTTAAAACTGAAACTGATTGTGAAACAGGATCAGGTTCAACGAACATCCAGACTTGAAAAAAATGTCAAGAAAAAAGTTATAAAATTGTTGAAATGTTTCATTTCAATATTTTCTAAATGAAAAATTCTGGTTTTCCAGTTCAAAACAATGACCTTTTCTTTAGAAATGTAAGCTATTTAGACTGAAAAAAAGTTTTAAGGTAAAAATCAAAAGGAAATGTTATAAATTACCTAAACAATTTATTTTGATTAACCCAAAATGGAAAGAAAAAAAAAGGCTTTCAGTTCATGAAGATTTTTGACTTTATGTCCCAACTGAATTTGGGGAAAAATGTAACTATCAAAAATAGTTGCAGGATGGGGGGAGGGGGAGCATTTCCTGCACAGGTCTACTTGACAATTATCATCTGTGTACATAAAAGAAGTTACGCCCAGGAATTCATTTATTAATATGGGAAACAAGCAGACCTTGTCTGGAGTTATGAAAGCTCCAGCAGAAACTACAGTATCTGAAGGTAAAAGCATTTCATTTTACATACATAAGAAAAAGATCAGATTAAGCAGCTCTTTTCACCTCAGCTTTGTAAAAAAAACAAAATGTTCTGATTTCCAACACATTTCACAATTTTTCTATGAAATTAACAATTTATTAAGAAAAAAATGATTGTTCTCTTTCTTAGAAATTACACACATTATCCCCTGGGCACAGCCAGAATTTGAAGCTTTTAAAGCAGCATGGACCTCCCAAAATGGTGATACATTTATAACTGTCTTTGTGTCAATTAAAAATAACTAAAAAAACCCACACAGACTATTTCTGAGACTTAGGTCTGCACACACTAATCCATAATCCTCAGCCTATAAATCAAACCACTTCAGACAACTCAATAAAGCCAGTTCTAGACCTGTAAGTTAATTTTACTAAGGAGCAAAACCTCTGTGCACGTGAACTAATCCGCTTAAATAATACGCTAATCCGAAATGCTCTCTGCTGTCTGACCGAGAAGCTCATTATTATTGTCATTCATTGCCTTCCTTCTCTCTGAGAAAATAATCTGTGGTGCCCATACACTATCAGCTGAATGGGTCAAGGCCTGTAGCAACATCCAGCAGTCAAGGGAAAGTGCTATAGTGGCACAAACATAAATCTTCATACATTTGTTCTCAGTTCCTGATGAATTCTCACTTACCCTAAGCCTAACAGTCCTATGCTTTGCTTATGTTTCTCTGCTTACCTGGGGCAATGTCTGCAATACATTCTTATTAGAGGTCACTGAATGGTATTTACAGATCCAGAGAATCTCAGTTTTGAAAAATATTTGCAACTCAGTCCTGTAATGACACATCTATTCTGTATTTGAAAATATTCCACAAATAAATGTTTGGCAGGCTCTGCATTGTTCACAGGTAGCATTTATGATGTGAACTGCAAAATTAGTCACGAGAGTCACTCGTGAGCCCAAAACTCTGATTTGTTATTGAATACATGCATTCAGCCACACTATACAGATAATTTTTGAAACACTGCAAGTTAGTGGATAATAAAGTGTTCTAATGAGATCAAATTGAGCTGAAGGCCTTAGTACTCAAGAAACAGTCGATCAGGAATAATATGTGCAGTTTGCAAGCACCACGTGTGGAAGCTTCCTCAGGACCACACTGTCTGATTCTAGTCAGGTTTATTAGCACATTGTTTTCATAAAAAATAAATCACCTGGAAATAAATATTTAATGGTTTGGATTCCCCATCTTCTGTTTCTGTTATTATTCATCTTAAGCCTCATAATAACCATTTTCTTTTAAAGATATTTTATTAAGCTCTTTTTTGTTCATATTTCTCCTGCCCTGAAATAATTAAAGCCTGGTTGAGAATATTTGGTGGGATCTAAGTATCTATTTAAATCTTCTTGACTCCCATTATTTCAAACTGCCAGGTCTCACATCAAGCTCTTACCTCTTTGGTTTAACACTATCAGGCAAACATACACTCCTTGTTCACCCTACTCCAGCTAACCTGACTTCAGTGGAAGTTGTTCCTGAATGAGGAGTGCAAGATCAAGCCCATTTTGTGACTTACTAGTGTATTTCTCCTTCCTGTATCACAATCAATGGAGTCAGAGGGCCTATGTTCCCCAGAGGAACTACTGTTGAGAAGACACCAGGAAAAAACAGGAAATATGGTAAATTAGGCTGAAAGCAATGCATCCACATGGACAGAGTAGGGTTGCCAGACATCCAGTTTTCCACCGGAACCCCTGATTGAAAAGGGACCCTGGCAGTGCCGACCAAGCCGTTAAAAGTCCAGTCAGTGGTGCAGCAGGGGCCCAAGGCTAAGGCAGGCTCCCTGCCTGCCCTAGCTCCCTGCAGCTCCCGGAAGTGGACACCGGGTACTTGTGGACCCTAGGAGCATGGGCGGCCAGGGAGGTTCTGCATGCTGCTCCCACCCCAAATTCTCCCATTGGCCAGGAACCATGGTAAGCACCACCTTGACTCTACACCTTGAACCCCAACCCCGTGCCCCAGCCTGGAGTCCCCTCCTGCACCCAAACTCCCACGCAGAGCCCACAGAACACCCCAACCCCCTGCCCCAGCCCAGAGCCCCCTCCTACACCCCATCCTCTCATCTCTGGCTCCACCCCTGAGCCTGTACTCCCAGCCGGAGTCCTCACCCCCCTCTCGCACCCCAACCCCTTCCCCAGCCCAGTGAAAGAGCGAGCAACAGAGGGAGGGGGGATGGAGTGAGTAGGGGCGGGGCCTTGGAGAAAGGGCAGGGGTGGAGCTTTGGGGAAGGGGCAGGGCAGGGGTGTTCGGTTTTGTGCCATTAGGTAGTTGGTAACCCTAGGACAGAGCAGGGCATAGGGTTTAATAAAGTTCCACTTGTTCAACTTAACCGACATTCAGCTTCATCCTTGGAAATGAAACACTTCCTTTACTCCTCTCTGTTTACAACAGAGTGTATGAAGTAGCTGAATCTTATACCCTTTTCTTCCTCCCAATACACATTTACTAAGGCTCAAATGCAGGCCTGTATGCATAGTTGCATTAGAAGGGGCTTGGGTCACAGAAATGCTGTGGTGTTTGGTGTGGTAGGATTTTTTTTCCTTAGGCTGTCCCCCCTCTGTGATTGCAGGTGTCCCAAGGACTGTATTTACTGTTAGGCCTTCTCTACACTACGAAATTAGGTCGAACTTATAGAAGTCGGTTTTGTAGAAAGCGGTTTCGTACAGTCGATTGTGTGTATTCCCACACAAATGCTCTAAGCGCATATAGTCAGCGGAGTGTGTCCACAGTACCGAGGCAAGCGTCGACTTCTAGAGCGTTGCACTGTGGGTAGCTATCCCACAGTTCCCGCAGTCTCCGCTGCCCATTTGAATTCTGGGTAAAAATCCCAATGCCTGATGGGACTAAAACATTGTCGCAGGTGGTTCTGGGAACATATCGTAAGGACCCCCTTCCCTCCCTCCGTGAAAGCAAGGGCAGACAATCGTTTTGCGCCTTTTTTCTTGAGTTACCTGTGCAGACGCCATACCACGGCAAACATGGAGCCCGCTCAGCTAACCATCACCATATGCCTCCTGGGTGCTGGCAGACACAGTACTGCATTGCTACACAGCAGCAGTTTATTGTCTTTTGGCAGCAAACAGTGCAGTATGACTGATAGCCGTCGTCAACATAGTCCAGGGTGCTCTTTTAACCGACCTCGATGAGGTCAGGGGCCCTTGGTCAAACATGGGAGTGACTCAGCCAGGTCATTTCCCTTTTAAGTTTCGTCACATGGCGATTCAGTCCTACCGGCAGTGCACTCTCTTTTAATCAGCAGCCAGCAGAAGACGATGGCCAGCAGTCATACTGCACCATCTTCTGTCGAGCACCCAGGAGATGACGACGGCTAGCGGTCATACTGCACAGTCTGCTGCCAGCAAAATGTATGAAGATAGATGAAGTGGATCAAAACAAGAAATAGACCAGATTTGTTTTGTATTCATTTGCTCCTCCCTCCCTCTGTGAAATCAACAGCCTGCTAAACCCAGTTTTGAGTTCTATCCTTGAGGTTTTGAGTTCTATCCTTGAGGGATCCATTCTGTTTCTCACAAATCCACCCCCTTTGTTGATTTTAATTCCCTGTAAGCCAACCCTGTAAGCCATGTTGTCAGTTGCCCCTCCCGCCGCCAGAGCAATGGCAAACAATCATTTCGCGCCCTTTTCCCTAGATTGCCCGAGCAGGAATAGACGCTATAGCACAGCAAGCATGGAGCCCGTTCAGCTCACCACAGCAGTTATGACCATTGTAAACACCTCACACGTTGTCATGCCTTGTATGCAGAACCAGCACCTGAAAAACCAGGCGAGGAGGCGTTGGCAGCGTGGTGATGAGGACATGAACACACTTTTCTCTAAAACCGCGTTCCCGCGCAATTTGGAGATCATGGTGTTACTGGGGCAGGCTCATGCCGTGGAACACCGATTCTGGGCACGGGAAACAAGCACAGAGTGGTGGAACCACATAGTGTTGCAGGTCTGGGATGATTCTCAGTGGCTCCGAAACTTTTGCATGCGTAAGGGCACTTTCATGGAACTTTGTGACTTGCTTTCCCCTGCACTGAAGCACAAGAGTACCAAGATGAGAGCAGCCCTCACAGTTCACAAGTGAATGGCAATAGCCCTCTAGAAGCTTGCAACACCAGACAGCTACTGGTCAGTCGGGAAGCATTTTGGAGTGGGCAAATCTACTGTGGGGGTTGCTGTGATGCAAGTAGCCAACGCAATCATTGAGCTGCTGCTATCAAAGGTAGTGACCCTGGGAAATGAGCAGGTCATAGTGGATGGCTTTGCTGCAAAGGGATTCCCTAACTGTGGTGGGGCTACAGACGGAACACATATCCATATCTTGGGACCGGACCACCAGGGCAGCCAGTACATAAACTGCAAGGGGTACTTTTCAATGGTGCTGAAAGCACTGGTGGATCACAAAGGATGTTTCACCAACATCAACGTGGGATGGCCAGGAAAAGTTCATGATGCTCATGTCTTCAGGAACTCTGGTCTGTTTAAACGACTGCAGGAAGGGATTTACTTCCCAGACCAGAAAATAACTGTTGGGGATGTTGAAATGCCTATAGTTATCCTTGGGGACCCAGCCTATCCCTTAATGCCCTGGCTCATGAAGCCGTACACAGACACCCTGGACAGTAGTCAGGAGCTGTTCAACTGTAGGGTGAGCAAGTGCAGAATGGTGGTAGAGTGTGCAATTGGACGTTTAAAGGGTCGCTGGCGCAGTTTACGGACTCACTCAGACCTCAGCGAAACCAATATTCCCATTGTTATTGCTGCTTGCTGTATGCTCTACAATTTCCGTGAGAGTAAGGGGGAGACGTTTATGGTGGGGTGGGAGGTTGAGGCAAATCGGTTGGCCACTGAATACATACAGCCAGACACCAGGGCGGTTAGAAGAGCACAGCAGGAAGCACTGCGCATCAGAAAAGCTTTGAAAACCAGTTTCATGACTGGCCAGGGTACTGTGTGACACTTCTGTTTGTTTCTCCTTGATGAAAACCCGCCCCCTTGGTTGCTTCTAAATTCCCTGTAAGCCACCCGCCCTCACCCCTTCGATCACAGCTTGCTTGCAAAGGAAATAAAGTCACTATTGTTTAAAAAACATGTATTCGTTATTAATTGATTATAAAAATAGGGAGATAACTCACAAGATAGCCCGGGTGTGGTGTGAGAGGAGGGTAGGAGGGAAGGAGTCTCCGACCCCGCGTTCTTGGGCGTCTGGGTTAGGCGGCTATGGAACTTGGGGAGGAAGGAGGGTAGTTAAACAGGGGCTGCAGCGGCAGTCTGTGATCCTGCTGCCATTCATGAACCTCCACCAGACGCTGGAGCATGTCTGTTTGATCCTGCAGTAGCCGCAGTGTTTCCTCATGCCTCCTCTGATCTTCCTGCCGCCACCTCTCCTCATGTTCATCGGCCACCGTCCTGTACTCTGCTATTGTGTCCCTCCACACAGCTCAGTCAGTGATCCAATTACTTTTCTAGGACTACTCATGTCAATACATTCTTACCTATGACAGCATGGAGTCCATAATCTGGACCTTAATTATGTAAATAATTAAAAGTTTGTTAATTCACTGGATATATATTTTAATCATTTCATTTCATCTTTAAGACAACAAGTTTTATTGAAACATTAATATAGCAAATGAAGCTTTCAAGAAAAACACTTTTTATTCACTGGCAAATTGTATTTTTTTTTATTACAATGATACCCATTAGAAGCAAAGCAATAGTGGGGCTGGCCAACTAATCTCAGAACCCTCATGATGGACAGTACTGAATTTTTCCATGAGGTATTTCCAGACTCCTCTAGGAAAAATATTTTTGTATTTGTGCAATGGCCAGTTCTAAGCTGGTACTTTGCGGTTCATTCCACTGTAGTTTCTGCAACGTTAACATTAAAATGCTTAAGAGACACAGAGTCGCTTTTAAAAAAATAACTTAATTGCTATCAATCCTGAGAATGCAAAAGCACAAGACAGAGGCAGAAACAGGTATTTTCCATGTATGTTTCCAAAACCTGTACCTTCTTTTGCATTCATTTATCTTACTTGACTTTTATCCATAAAATTATTTGCCTTGTGAAAAAGGAATTCTGTTTGCACATTGCATGCCTCTACATACATGGATGTTTGTGTGTATGTGTGAGAGAGAGAGCCAGAAAGA
This sequence comes from Lepidochelys olivacea, assembly GCF_965140295.1. NCBI lineage: Eukaryota > Metazoa > Chordata > Testudines > Cheloniidae > Lepidochelys > Lepidochelys olivacea. The sequence goes on along the minus strand of NC_140412.1, from coordinate 170,477,906 downwards.
AAAACAGCATTACTGATGAGCCTAATCCACAAAACTGAATCTGAAAATGCCCCCCAAATTTGGGTATTTAAAATCTGAGTCTCATTACAGAAGTGACTCCATCTCTTTATACTGCATTTGTAGCTCAAGCCCATTGGAGAGATAAGTACAGATATTGTGCCTAGCATGACATGCTTATGGGGGAGAATTTAAAGATTAATTCCACACACAACATGAGATCTCCAGTAGGGCAGTGGCTCCAGACCATTCAGCCTCATTTGCATCCCAGCTAATAACTGGCCAAACCACAGCAGTTTTGCTTCCCAAGCGTTCATTAAAATGTTATTCCTCTTCTAATGTGCAGCAGGTTGCATATACAACTTCACATGATGTTTGCTTTGAATGAACCTCAGAACTCAAAAAGGACCCCAGGAGAATCCACCAAGTTCCACCTGTGTGATGAATTCTGTGCTATATACAATAGATTATGGAGTTCAGCATGATCAACATTTTTCAAAAGCAAGATGGCTTCTTGCTGTGGGAGAGCTTGTCTCTATCAGAATCAGCCACAACCAGTCAGTTGTTGGGTATCAATGCTGTTCACCAGCCAGAAGCATAGGAGATTGTACTATTACTCAGATCATCATAAGAGGGAAAATCTGGTTTCTCAGCTAAAAACCGAGGGAATTTTAGAGGATGTGCAATCAGTTCAAGACACCTACATAAATGCCTAGTGATAAACCACTTCCAAGTGTGATATCTTCCAAGGCCTGCTTGCTTGGCAGGTAACAAGAGGCCAAAAATCCTCTTCATACCTCACACAGACTAACAGAGCTGGTTTCATGCTGAAACCACACATTGTTGCATAGTAGTGACATGAAATCATAAATCAACAAAGCCTTGCTTATGCAAGGTTTGCTGGGAAGGCTCACACACTTAAGCAAAACTTCTTAACTGAATTATAAGCTTGTAACACAAACCAAAGCAAAACAACACTTACCTGGTTTTGGCTTTCATTATAAAAAAGTTTTGCATTGCTCTAGTTTTAAAAGTTTTAGTAGTAGTAAAAAAATCAGAGCATTTTCTGGTTTTCCTCCCTCTCTGACATTATGTCCATGATGCTGACAATAAGAGCAACATACAGTTGCTGAGAGATCTCATGAACGAATGAGCAGCATCTGAGGCATGGGAAGCCTTCACATAAATTAATCTGTAGAAGGGATCACGTTTGCTTGAACAGCTTCTAGCACCATGGGCCACAACTCTGACTGAAGCCTCGAGGTGTTAATATACAAATATTAAATAATAATTAAGAATAATATCCCAGTCTACATAACACATAGATCTTGCATTTGGATACGTGGACTGGACATCCTCTTATTTACAGATAACTAAAACTTTCCAAACTGATTTGCCCTAATTCTGTGCCACACTAAGTCATTTTTAAAACCACAATATGTTATTACTCTGCAGTGTACTGCCAGCAGGTGTCAATCAGATTAAATAATTTAATGGTGATGAATGAAGAAAAGACAACTAAAGCTGAATGGATGCGAAAGGAACAGGATGTAGAAGAGAAAATTATGAATGCTGAGCCAATGTGCAAGTAACGCAAATGACGGGAGGAAACATCAATGAATGCTGAGGGAACACGCAGAATGAAGGCAGACAAAGAAGCAATTCTAGAAGGGCATGCTGTGAGCAAAAATGAATGAAGAAAGATGACATATGGCAAGCAGACACGTGGCAAACAATGACGAATGAAGGGAGGCTATGAGTGTCATGCTGTCAGAAAATGAGCCAAAAAATAGTAAATTAAGAACTGAGCAGATTTGTCAAGAATGAAGACAAATAATGGAATGTGCTGAAAGCTCAGCCAACATGCAGTGAATTGGGACAATGAAAGAAAGATGATCCTGCGCGTATTTCAAAGAAATCGCTTCCCAGTAAAAGGAAGAAACAGAGCTGCATAAACTGTACATGCCTTCTTGTCATTATGGAGTGTTTAACATACATAGATTGTATAGACCATGTGTATCTATCCTACCTAAAATTTCAATAAAAAGAATATGAGGCAATGTAAAAAAAAAAATCAAACAGATCAAGCTTTCCCTGACTTCCAGGCTCTTGCAACCATTACCTGCGCTGAGAGAGAAAGATCTTGTCATTCTGATAATAATACCCAGCTCTTATAGGGCTTTGCATCATTAGATCTCAAAGCATTTTTTAAAAAAGAGGTCAGTATTATTACTCCCATTTTACAGATAGGGATGCCGAAGCACAGAGACTTCTACAAGGTCATCCAGGAGGCTAGAAGCAAATCCAGGAATGGAACCCAAGACTCCTGAGTCCCAGCTCAGTACGCTCTCCCCCTAGACCACGCTGTCTCACATAGTGTTATAACATGTGTCCAATACATTGTGGGACAAACTCTGCTTTCATGACTCAAAGAGCCCATCCTATTGATTTCCAGAGGTTGCACATATAGATGATAAGCTCAGGACTTGGCCCTATATGTTCTACATTCCCTGTTGTATTGTCCCTATGTATAGTGTAAGGTAGGGCAAGGTCTTTCTTTTATTGTAGGTTTGTACGAGAACCTGATCTTGACAGGTGCCTCAGGGCCCAGCTATGATAGCAACAAAATATTCAGTGGAATATAAATTGTGGAAGCACCAATTGTGACTCTATACTTAAGGTTAATTTGATTTTTGTGCTTAATGCAGGTATTCAACCATTTTCTTGTGTTCGAAAAATACAGCATATCCTCATTTACTCTTTGAGCATAGTATCAATTTTCTGAAAATTTACAAGTTAAGTCATTAAGTATTCTAGGAGTTAAAACTTTTTTTAAAATGGGTGCTTTCAGAAATTTAGCATCCTGCAGCAAACCACTTTCTTTATCCTGAATTATTTTAACAACAGAATAATACACTCTTCAAATTTCCCAGTTAAAAGTCAATGATGTTTGGTGCAAGACTGCATTTTGAATAATTTCTTTTGGCATTAAGGAACCACTTTTTGCCCTTATTCTTCACAAACGAAAGTTTCTTTCTTCAGAAGAAAGTGGCATGTGATTTTCTATTTCAGAGAATGTCACAAAGGTCTTCCAAATGCCTGCTATCTTCTTCCATTCTCAATGGATTGAGACCACATGCTACCCTTAAAGACAGATTTCATTGTCATTCACCAACTCCTCACAGCTTTCCTCTTCACTTCCTGACAAAATAAAAGATCACCAACTTCCCTGAAGGCAACTTCAGTTCACTCCCTCAGGAACAGGGGCAGTACTTAACTGAAGGCATCCCGTGGCCCCAGTTCTGTTGAGAACAATGAAAATTGGCAGCCATTTTGAAAGAGGGCAATTTTTATGCATTCTCTCTGAAGGAGAATATTAATTTAAGGAGAATTAATATTAATATTAAGGAGAATATCCTTTAGCCTAAACTTTCATTATATACAGAAACAACAATAATTATTAATAATCCAAAATATTTATTTTCAAAAATTACCCACTGCACCAGATCTACCCTACAGGAAGGGAAGGAGAAAGAGGAAAACCTGGGTGTGCAAGCACACACAGGGAAATGCAGGGGCAGGTTTGAACTCATTTAGGTATATACATAATATTTTATCCTATGAATGCCTTTTCATTAAATTCAACAAAATATGAATGAAACAAAACAATGGTTTTTTACCATATTTTTTCCTCATTACCGTCTACTAAGACCAATACCATCCACCATCATTATACCACCCCTGAAAAGCAGCCAAATTGGAAAAGTTAAACATCAAAAGCTAAAATGCATTATTATTTTTATTTTAAGAAAATAGCCCTTAGGGCAGAGGTGGGCAAACTACGGCCCATGGGCCACATCCGGCCCGTGGGACCCTCCTGCCCAGCCCCTGAGCCCCTGGCCCCTTCCCTGCAGCCTCAGCTCACTGCACTGCCGGCACAATGCTCTGGGCGGCTGGGTTGCAGAGCCACAGCTGCCTCTCCTGGTGCTCTGGGCAGTGCGGCTACAGCGCCGCCAGCCACCCGTGCTCCAGGCAGCATGGTAAGGGGGCAGGGAGCGGGGGGTTGGATAGAGGGCAGGGGAGTTTGGGGAGGGTGGTCAGGGAGCAGGGGTGTGGATAGGGGTTGGGGCAGTCAAAGGGGAGGTTGAATGTGGGCAGGGGTTGGGGGGGCAGTCAGAAGGGGGGGTTGATGGGGCAGCAGAGGGCAGTCAGGCGCAGGGGTTCCGGGGCGGTCAGGGGACAGGGAGCGGGGTGGGGGGATGGGGCCGGAGTCCTGGGGGGGCCGTCAGGGAACAGGGGGGTTGGATGGGGCAGGAGTCCTGTGGGAGCTGTGAGGGGGCAAGAAGCAGGGGGAGGGGGGCGGGGAGACAAGGCCGGGCCACGTCTGGCTGTTTGTGGAGGCTCAGCCTCCCCTAACCGGCCCTCTGTACAATTTCAGAAACCCGATGCGGCCCTCAGGCCAAAAAGTTTGCCCGCCCCTGCCTTAGGGCCTTATCATATAGCCTTCACCTCTTGGACTAATTTTTGTATGATCAAAAACAAGTTACAACATTGGTCTTTATTGCTATCGTAACATGTTCTGCAGAAGGGAAAGAGCTCAAAAATGTAGCCAGTGTCCTCTGAATGCATCAGAAGGAAAATAAGCCCTGGTCTACACTAGGACTTTAGGTCGAATTTAGCAGCATTAAATCGATGTAAACCTGCACCCGTCCACATGATGAAGCCCTTCATTTCGACTTAAAGGGCTCTTAAAATTGATTTCCTTACTCCACCCCTGACAAGTGGATTAGCGCTTAAATTGGCCTTGCCAGGTCGAATTTGGGGTACTGTGGACACAATTCAACGGTATTGGCCTCCGGGAGCTATCCCAGAGTGCTCCATTGTGACCACTCTGGAGCTCTCAGTTCAGATGCACTGGCCAGGTAGACAGGAAAAGAACCGTGAACTTTTGAATCTCATTTCCTGTTTGGTGAGCGTGGCAAGCTGCAGGTGACCATGCAGAGCTCATCAGCAGAGGTCACCATGATGGAGTCCCAGAATCGCAAAAGAGCTCCAGCATGGACCGAACGGGAGGTACGGGATCTGATCACTGTATGGGGAGAGGAATCCGTGCTATCAGAACTCCGTTCCAGTTTTCGAAATGCCAAAACCTTTGTCAAACTCTCCCAGGGCATGAAGGACAGAGGCCATAACAGGGATCCGAAGCAGTGCCGCGTGAAACTTAAGGAGCTTAGGCAAGCCTACCAGAAAACCAGAGAGGCAAACGGCCTCTCCGGGTCAGAGCCCCAAACATGCCACTTCTATGATGAGCTGCATGCCATTTTAGGGGGTTCAGCCACCACTACCCCAGCCGTGTTGTTTGACTCCTTCAATGGAGATGGAGGCAACACGGAAGCAGGTTTTGGGGATGAAGAAGATGATGAGGAGGAGGAGGTTGTAGCTAGCTCACAGCAAGCAAGCGGAGAAACTGGTTTTCCCGACAGCCAGGAACTGTTTCTCACCCTGGACCTGGAGCCAGTACCCCCCGAAACCACCCAAGGCTGCCTCCTGGACCCGGCAGGCGGAGAAGGGACCTCCGGTGAGTGTATCTTTTAAAATACTATACATGGTTTAAAAGCAAGCATGTGAAAGGATTAATTTGCCCTGGCATTCGTGGCTCTCCTTGATGTACTCCCAAAGCCTTTGCAAAAGGTTTCTGGGGAGGGCAGCCTTATTGCATAATCCATGGTAGGACACTTTACCACTCCAGGCCAGTAACACGTACTCGGGAATCATTGTACAACAAAGCATTGCAGTGTATGTTTGCTGGCATTTAAACAACATCCGTTCTTTATCTCTCTGTGTTATCCTCAGGAGAGTGAGATATCATTCATGGTCACCTGGTTGAAATAGGGTGCTTTTCTTCAGGGGACACTCAGAGGTGCCCGTTCCTGCTGGGCTGTTCGTCTGTGGCTGAACAGAAATGTTCCCCGCTGTTAGCCACGGGGCGGGGGGAGGATTGAGGGGGTAGCCATGCAGTGAGGGGAGGCAAAATGCGACCTTGTAACGAAAGCACGTGTGCTTTGTATGTAATGTTAACCACAAGGTTTACCCTGAAAGAGTGTAGCCACTGTTTTATAAAATATGTCTTTTTAAATACCACTGTCCCCCTTTTTTTTCTCCACCAGCTGCATTTTTTTCAATGATCACAGGATCTTCTCCTTCCCAAAGGCTAGCAAAGATTAGAAAGAAAAAAAAAAACGCACCCGCCATGAAATGTTCTCTGAGCTCATGCTGTCCTCCCACACTGACAGAGCACAGACGAAAGCGTGGAGGCAAATAATGTCAGAGTGCAGGAAAGCACAAAATGACCGGGAGGAGAGGTGGTGGGCTGAAGAGAGTAAGTGGCGGGCTGAAGACAGGGCTGAAGCTCAAATGTGGCGGCAGCGTGATGAGAGGAGGCAGGATTCAATGCTGAGGCTGCTGGAGGATCAAATCAGTATGCTCCAGTGTATGTTTGAGCTGCAGCAAAGGCAGCTGGAGCACAGACTGCCACTACCGCCCTTGTGTAACCAACCGCCCTCCTCCCCAAGTTCCATAGCCTCCACACCCAGAGGCCCAAGAACACGGTGCGGGGGGCCTCCAGACAACCAGCCACTCCACCACAGAGGATTGCCCAAAAAACAGAAGGCTGGCATTCAATAAATTTTAAAGTTGCAAACTTTTAAAGTGCTGTGTGGCATTTTCCTTCCCTCCTCCACCACCCCTCCTGGGCTACCTTGGTAGTCATCCCCCTAGTTGTGTGATGAATGAATAAAGAATGCATGAATGTGAAGCAACAATGACTTTATTGCCTCTGCAAGTGGTGATCGAAGGGAGGAGGGGAGGGTGGTTAGCTTACAGGGAAGTAGAGTGAACCAAGGGGCGGGGGGTTTCATCAAGGAGAAAAAAAGAGAACTTTCATGAAACTGGTTTTCAAAGCTTCTCTGATGCGTACCGTGCCCTCCTGTGCTCTTCTAACTGCCCTGGTGTCTGGCTGCGCGTAACCAGCAGCCAGGCGATTTGCCTCAACCTCCCACCCCGCCATAAATGTCTCCCACTTACTCTCACAGATATTGTGGAGCGCACAGCAAGCAGTAATAACAGTGAGAATATTGGTTTCGCTGAGGTCTAAGCGAGTCAGTAAACTGCGCCAGCGCGCCTTTTAATGTCCAAATGCACATTCTACCACCATTCTGCACTTGCTCAGCCTGTAGTTGAACAGCTCCTGACTACTGTCCAGGCTGCCTGTGTACGACTTCATGAGCCATGGCATTAAGGGGTAGGCTGGGTCCCCAAGGATAACTATAGGCATTTCAACATCCCCAACGGTTATTTTCTGGTCTGGGAATAAAGTCCCTTCCTGCAGCTTTTGAAACAGATCAGAGTTCCTGAAGATGCGAGTGTCATGTACCTTTCCCGGCCATCCCACGTTGATGTTGGTGAAACGTCCCTTGTGATCCACCAGAGCTTGCAGCACTATTGAAAAGTACCCCTTGCGGTTTATGTACTCGTTGGCTTGGTGCTCCGGTGCCAAGATAGGGATATGGGTTCCGTCTATGGCCCCACCACAGTTAGGGAATCCCATTGCAGCAAAGCCATCCACTATGACCTGCACATTTCCCAGGGTCACTACCCTTGATATCAGCAGATCTTTGATTGCGTGGGCTACTTGCATCACAGCAGCCCCCACAGTAGATTTGCCCACTCCAAATTGATTCCCGACTGACCGGTAGCTGTCTGGCGTTGCAAGCTTCCAGAGGACTATCGCCACTCTCTTCTCAACTGTGAGGGCTTCTCTCATCTTGGTATTCTTGTGCCTCAGGGCAGGGGAAAGCAAGTCACAAAGTTCCATGAAAGTGCCCTTACACATGCGAAAGTTTCGCAACCACTGGGAATCGTCCCAGACCAGCATCACTATGCGGTCCCATCAGTCTGTGCTTGTTTCCCGAGCCCAGAATCGGCGTTCCACAGCATGAACCTGCCCCATTAGCACCATGATGCATACATTGGCAGGGCCCATGCTTTCAGAGAAATCTGTGTCCATATCCTAATCACTCACGTGACTGCTGATGTTGCCCCCTCGCCTGGTATCGCTCTGCCAGGTTCTGGTGCTGCATATACTGCTGGATAATGTGTGTGGTGTTTAATGTGCTCCTAATTGCCAAAGTGAGCTGAGCGGCCTCCATGCTTGCCTTGGTATGGCATCCACACAGAAAAAAGGCGCGGAACAATTGTCTGCCGTTGCTCTGATGGAGGGAGGGGCAACTGACGACATGGCTTACAGGATTGGCTTACAGGGAATTAAAATCAACAAATGGGGTGGCTTTACATCAAGGTGTATTTAAGGCAGAACTTCACGGAGGGTTCCAATAAGAAATGGTGCACCTAAGTAATTGTCCTTATTGGAACAAGCAGGTTGGTTTGGCCTCTGATTGCTACATGGCTAGATTTACCTCGCTGCACCTTCTCTGTGAGTGACTGCAGTGTGACCTAGAGGAATGAGTCCCCTAGACGGGGGGTGGAGGGAAGCAAATGAGTACAAAACAAATCTGGTCTATTTCTTGTTTTGATCCACTCCATCTATCTTTTACATCTTTGGATGGCTGCAGACGGTGCAGAAGGACTGCAAGCCATCCACATCTCATGGCTGCTCGGCAGAAGATGGTACAATAGGACTGCTAGCCATCCTCATCTCTTGCCTGCCTGGCAGAAGATGGTACAGTAGGACTCCTAGCAATCCGTATCGCCTGCCTGCTCACTATAAGATGGTTCAATAGGACTGACTGCAGGACTAAAGAGAATGACCTGGTCAAGTACTTCTAATGTAGTCCCTGCACCCATGTCTGCCCAGGCGCTCCTGGCCGATGTGGCCAGGAGCACCTCAGACATGACGATGACGGCTACCAGTCCTATTGTACCGTCTGCTGCCACAAGGCAATGGGTTGCTGCTGCTGTGTAGCATTGCAGTACCACATCTGCCAGCACCCAGGAGACATACGGTGACGGTTACCTGAGCAGGCTCCATGCTTGCTGTGGTATGGCGTCTGCACAGGTAACTCAAGAAAAAAGGCGCAAAACGATTGTCTGCTGCTGCTTTCACGGAGGGAGGGAGGGAACGGGGGCCTGACGATATGTACCCAGAACCACCCGCGACAATGTTTTAGCCCCATCAGGCATTGGGATCTCAACCCAGAATTCCAATGGGCAGCGGAGACTGCGGGAACTGTGGGATAGCTGCCCACAGCGGAACACTCTGGAAGTCGACTCTAGCCTCGGTACTGTGGAAGCGCTCTGTCGAGTTAATGCACTTAACGCACTTAGAGCATTTTCTGTGGGGACACACACACTCGTATATATAAAACCGATTTCTAAAAAAACGACTTCTATAAATTCGACCTAATTTTGTAGTGTAGACATACCCTAAGTCTATGACCTTGCAATCATCAAAATTTTTAACTATTCTCACAGGGACATTCTAATATGAGGCATGTGCCTAAGTGTCTTCAGAATCAGGTCCTAAAAACACAGCAACATATTCATAATACACATGCTGCCATCCTCAACTGTCCACTCCAGCTCCTCAACAATCATCTCTGTGACTTCTTCCTTATGTGAGCTAAGCTTATTCACAAGACTCGCACCTTCTCAACATTCAAGTCACTCCTGAAGACCTATCTCTGTGCCTATAAGGAACTTACTACCTGATATTCTGCTTGATGAGTACCTTATGTTTAATACCTTATAAGTACCTTATGTTTGCATGCCCTATTTATTTTTATTTGTTATCTTATCTATAGAGTGGTACAATCTAAAGAGTTCATTCTGGTTTTAACAGTATCATAAGTTACAGATATATGTCCCATACTTAAGATGGGAAACACCCAAAGAAGTGTTAATATTTCTAGAACCAAAATGAACTTTTCATTGTGCCTACTATATATGTATTGCTCCCCTTAATTTCACCCAATAGCTTTCTGCTTATTTATGTGCCTTTAGATTGTCAGTAAGGGATTGGGCCTTCTTCTCTGTGTGTAAAGCATCTAACACACTGTAGGCGCTTCTGGAAATTATCATCAATAACAATAATAATACAATAATAATAATAATAGGGATAAGTCAATAAAAATACAGAGCAGAGAAATATAACACTTCAAGGATCAGAAAGACAATGCCACAAATATTTACTCAGATATTCATGACCTTTAATTTAGAAAAATTAATATTCCATTTATTGAACTATTTCTAAAAAAGACAGCTGTATGTGAATGCAACACGATGGTGCAAATTACATTTTTATCCATATTCAAACATGAAATATATATTTAAGCAGTTACTTTTGAAAGGCTACCACAGTCTTAGCGAACTATTTTGCAAGCCCATTTATACCTCCCATCACTGAATGGTTCTGGATTGGTTGTTATTGGTATTTTTGTTTTTTGAGAAAACCACGGTCTTGTGTTCCTGCATTTCTCACTTTCAACTAAGAAAGGAAATGACAGAAATGTTGACTTATTGTAATCTTAGTATTTCTGGTCTAGGCCTTGTCTGTACTAGAAAAGATTTCCCCTGATAGCTGTGTGAATTTTCACCATCACCACAACATTTGTCATGGTAAAAAAGTGGCAAAGTTCTACCCTGGAAGAAATCTCAAATCTCCCAACACATTTCACTAAGGCAGAGGGTGGTCATTTTCACAACCGGTTTTGCAGTAAATATGTTTTAACCTGAAAGAGTCACCTTTTGCTGGAAAACAGGGACAGATTTGAGATGAAGTTGTAAGATATGTTCCTTTTCTCAAGACTGGTAGAAATTAGATTTTTCAGTGTAGGTCTTTTCCTGCAGTTCTTTTTTATAGTCTTTTGCAAAACAGCCAAAACTTTAACATTCAGGAGCTAACACATGGCAGGCCTCTTTTAAATTCAACAAAATTTGGAAACAAGAAACTGCGTCAAAGATGATACTACGAGAAGGAGTAGTAGATTGAGTAACATCGTGTATTTTGGAAATACATATTTGTTGTATTAAAGGGATCCAATCACATGTGTGAAATACATGGAACTGTGCCACAGGTGGGGAGCTGGCAAACACACAAAGAAAAAAGTGATGCTCAAAAAGTATGTTAGCCAAGTTATCCTGAACCTAATTACACTAAGCCAATAATCCTTTTATAGCATTCATACTAAAAGTTTACTAGCATGAACTTCACAATGATGTGCTATGTTGTTGGGTTGTTCTTTTTTATTACTCCTCAATCTATAACATCATAAACTAGAACGCTTGTTTCAGATTAATATGACTCACACAACTCAAACTAGAACTTTACCTCCAGTCAAGGATTGTCTTGCTGCTTAGCAGACATTGCCCTCAATTCAGAGCAGTTTGCACACACTGTAGTTCTTCTGTTTTGTCATCAAGGCTGAATTGCTAAGGGCTTCCATTGTCTTCAGATCAACAGGTGCAGAATGTCTCTTGGATTTGAATGCTGCAGTTATCAGTCGAGCAATCAATGGTCTTATGTTATAGCATTCATATTAAAATGCTAATTGCCACTAATGCTTCCCACTAATGTATTCAATTCAACTGTGTTCTTTTATTCGTGTAAATGTGATATGAGAGACTGGTCCATTAATTTCAATAGAACACAGAGCTATACCATCCAGAGTAGTGCTTAAGCAGTAAAACAAAGCCTTACAATCTGATTAGATTTTGCTTGCAATGATAGCTCTCTCCATTTATGAAATTACATTGGACACTAAATACTGTATTCTGTCCGACTGCTGCTATATATCAACAGATTTAATCTATTTCTAACCCTACAGTATTTTATAGCCACAGAGGCTATAAAATACTTTATAGCACCCTTTATTCATGTTTTCTCTCAGGCTACACAATGTCAAGGCACAATGCAGTGTATTACACATGTGGTAGAGAGTGGAAATGTTTATATTGACTAGAAACGGCCCCAGCTGCTGTGTAGTCCAGATCTACATCCAAACTTTCCCACACTCTGAAGTCTGACAGTAGAGAGAAGGGCCAAATGTCAATGTTCAGATCTAGAGCCAAAATTTTACAAAGACTGGGTGGGTGCCTGGCTCTGGAGTTTATTTGAAACCCATCGCCATCAATTATCCCTCATGCACACCTCTCCACACTCTTCCATGTGCACCCTTAATGTAACTGGAATGATTGCTATATTTTAGCAATAGGCCTGGTTTTACTTCGGAAGTGCTTCTCTTCTTAAAGTGATCTCACTGGTCTATGGACCTATACCCACTGACAACTCCATTGTTCCACTGTAATGTGTCTCTTTCTTCCTTGAGGTCTTGTCTAGCTACTTTCTCTCAAGTCCCAACAACCTTGCTCACACCCAAACAGTTGCTGATAGCAAAGCGTCTCAAAGCAGGTTTGATGTCCTAGCCAGGCAGCTGCAGTCTTCAAATCTCATGTCCTCTTATGGCTTCCTCTGGAACAGACACTCCAGACTGCACTGCAAGCCTTTGGCAGGCCCTGGATTGTGAAAGATTTGGAGGCATCTGTCAGTCCAGCACAGAATTGCTAAGACCCCAAAGTAAATTCTGTGGGATATCAGCAAGGTTGTGGAAGATGGTGCAGTCTGGGAATTTAACAGGAATTTACCTTCATTGAGCTGAAAGATGTAAAGAGTTTGATTTCAGCACTAAGTCCCATTATTGCTTAGACTCTGACACCTCATCTTGGACAGATTTTTAGAAGTACGGGTGCTACTTGAATCATGACTTTCACCCACAATAAACCTCAAAGCCGCACCCAAGTAGAGATCCCTAATAAAAATGTCACTGCTAAATCTACTTCAGAGTAGGAGCTAGACCAAGCTGGATATTGTCTAGCCTGATAAACTGGAACTTCTATTAGCTCAGGACTTCTATCCTGTACACTATTCTATCAGTACACTAATATTTCACATCTATACAGCAAAAATTCCCAAGGATCCCCTAACACAGGATGCTTAAATCCCCTGCATCTGCACTGTGTGTGTACAATCAAGTGATAGAACTTACGTAAGAAAAACCCACTTGCATTTGATTTGTACTTTGTACTTTAAATTCCACCACAAATACACACATGCACAAATGATAAAACAGAAAATGTCAGACATTTTCAGACTTGGGTACCCAAAGTTTAGGCATCTAAATCCATATTTAGACACAAAAGAGTGGTCTGATTTTCAAAGATACAACCCCAACGTGAGCTTCAAGGCTCAGCACCTCCGGAAATCAGGTCACTTACTTAGGTGACTGCATATAGATCTAGGTGCCTAAATGTAGGTACTGCCATTTGAAAATGTGGGCCTTTTTGCACAACTGAAGGGGACCATATTAGTAAAAATTTGGCCATCTACAGCAGCTCATCTCAAATGATTCCAAATCAGTTTACAAAACTATATACATAAAGCACTGCTAAGATGGTATCCAAGACACAACACAGTTCACTCCAGCAAATGCATTGATGAGTAACAACTGTTTACTCGCCTTAGCTAGAGACAGAGAATGAAAAACAGGAGAACTCTTGCCAAGAATGCCATTGCAAATGTTTGTTTTAGTCCCTGCCTGAATCAAATCTTCTTCTGTTTTTAAAAAGGACACATCTTTCCTCGTTAACATTGCTATGGCTGAAAGTGGAAATATATATTTTTCATGGAAAAAACACGACTGTATCCTGGGGCACCTGGATATCAAGAATGGGAGACTGTTCCCTTAACTTGACCTGTCCTGATTTTTTTTGAGAGGGTGGAGGGGGATGGTGGCGGACGTAACCAAATTATGACACTGTACAATTTTGTTGCATTTGTGGGTATCAGAGACTAGGGGAGGACTAGTACAAAAGAGTCCCCCTGTAGTTTCTTCTGATGCAACAAAAAGTAAAGGTTATAAAAAGATGTATATATATGCTGGTTACCGATATTTACAGTTAACTAAAGTAATAGTCACCGAATCTGTGACACCCATGAGCAAGAAATGCAAGAACTCATGCTTTCCCTCTGGATCATCACAGAGCTTCTCAAACAGATTTCCTTGCCCTTCATCAGTCACAGTAAACAAGGGGGCTGTATTCTTCCAGTGGGTGGGAATGCGCATACTGAAATCCCAATGAAGTCAGTAGCCAAAATCTGAAATTGTCTCCTGCTCACTAAGGGCCAGACTTTACTCAAGAAAGATTCCTATCAACTTCCATAGGAAATGAGGATGCAGGAAGCACTCATACTTCACAGTATCCAGTCCTGAAGAGTGCAAACTAAGGCTCCGATCCTACAATGTATAGCACTCAAGCAGACTGCTGCACACTTGTGGAATCCCACTGACAATACTATACGCAGCAGTCTACCCCATTGTAGGACTGAAGCCTACGGGCCTGATCCTTCTAATACTGAAGCCAGTGTCAAAATTCCCACTTGACTTCAATTGGACCATGAGCAGGCCTTAAAAACACTGTTCTGAACTCTATACTCATGCAACCCTCCCATTCTTCTTCTTCTTAACTAATACTGATATCATGACATTGTTCTGCAGCCCCAGTCACAGAAGGCACTTATACTGCACTAGATGTTACACATGAGGACAGCCCCTACCTGGAACAACTGCACAGGACTCTTTACTGAGCATAAAGTAGTTTTTAATTCTGAAAGTTATTTCTCGGCTTTACTTATGCCTCAGATCCCTCCTTCACAATGCTCTGCAGCTAGAGACATTTTAAAAAAAATACATCCACTGCTTTCATTTCAGTTTAGCTTATAGACTACAATGCAAATGTTCTTATTTTCCCCAAAATATTAAAATCCCTCTTCCCCATATAATCCAAATTGTGCTTTCTGTCAGTAAAAGGTTTAATCAGAGAAATCTCTTTCCATTTCACAATACACACAAAAATTAAACCAGACTTTGTTCTCAGAAATGCCAGCGAGGAGATAACCCTCGTTGGCAGACTAATCTGAAAGTTAAGTAAAATGTGAGGAGTGTCTCCATCCCAACCCCCGCCCTTCTCTCCTCCCCGACAATCTTCTTCCCATTCTACACTGCTTCAATGGCAACAATTAACTAAAATGTCTTGAGAGAGCCCAGAATAATAGGCTGTTCTGTTAATCTGTATTCATAGGTCTCACTTAATGGGTTTTTTTTTCCTTAGTCAAAAAATTGAAAACTCACGCTGCACTATGGCCATCTGTGGGGCTCTTTGTTTGAGGATTTGAGAAGAGGCCAAAAAGTCATGTCAGTGAGAATCAAACCCCTGAGGTATCTGAGAAGTTTAGCCAGGGACCAGACGAGCATAAAGTCACTTTTCACAAGAAACCCATCTCTGTCTAAAACCAACATAATATGGGCTGTTTAGCCCACAGGCATGATTCCCTAAAACAAGCCAGATAACCTCCTGTATGCGTGAATCAGCTCTGGGAAGTTACTGTACACAATCAGTTAAAGATGTTCAGATTTTTATCTGTCAGGCATTTTGAAAGTCTGGCTCTGGGACCCTAAGTTAAAATGTCTGTGAGAGCAATGATGTCATCCTTGTGACAGGCTTTAACTGAAGCAATGAAAGGGGCTGTTATGTTTCTCCTAGCTCAGCAGGTGTGAAGGCAACACAAAGGACATTCACAGAGGAATTCCCTTACATGAAACTTAATCAGACCTCATTCTGGATGTTGCACATCACTGCTTCCACTGCCTGAGAAATAAATGGTGAACAAATGCTGATTCATTATATTTTGCTAAGACTCCTGAGGGAAAAATACATAATTTAGAAAAGTCATCAATTTTTACTCTTGTTTTTCTTTCGTCTCAATTTCATTTTCACTTTTCTTTCTCTGTCTGTGTTGTTTTCTACTTCGTTTGCTGTCTCTTCAATAAGGCCCTTTACTCCAATTTGTTTAAAGTTTGTTTATTAAGTCTGGCTACCAGTTGTGTATTTTTTTTCCTTTCAGTTTCCTCCAACTGATTTTAATGGAGCAAAGCTCTGATTAGAAGTAGATATGGGCCCAAAGCCACAAAGTTTGTATTTGGATCCAAGCTCTCTCAAAGTTTGTGAATGTTTTGATCTGGGCTATAAGATTAGTCTGATCTCTAAATTAAAAGCTACTGTTGAGCACAAAATGGATGCTAGTTTCTAACTCTCCTTGCTTTGCTAAATTAATCTAGAACATTAGAGTTTTGGAGGTAAAAATGCATCCATGCAAAAGTCATTTTTAATGGAACAAGATCCAGTTACATGACATTTTATTCAGCATTATAAATTTGTCACTTGCTGAGGTGGTACTCAGAAAAGGAAAAACCCTTAACACTGAAAATAAATGTTAGGATGCTTATTTTTTATTCACACTGTAACTTGAACAGCTGAACATTCCAGTTTTAGATTTCCAGGACAACCATTATTCAGCATATAAACTGACTTGATATATCTTCAAAGCAAATCGCTTACAGTTGTCAGTGAATTTGAAAATGTGTCACTTTGGAAAATTTAGCTGCTCTTATAAAAGTGCAGTCAGATGGTCATCTGGGAGTCACAGCACAAAGCACTGAAATTAAAAAAAGACGATAGCATTCATATTAATGAAAGCCATAGTTAAGGTTACAACAGGACTTTAATTATAATCGCCTGTTCTCACATGATCAAAACTTCCTAAACTTCTCCTTGCCACATGAAATTTTATCATGCTTTGTAGTTTCAGGCCAGAGAAGATTTGTTTTTTCTTTTTATAGTTTGAGCAAAATCCTTTAGTTCTTCAAATTGCTTTAAAAAAAGTGCCTATGAAAAGGTTAAAACACAAAACAAAAACTTTTCCTCCTGAAAGTAACTGTTAATGTGTACCCCCTGATAGTGTGTTTTACAGGCCCCTCTCTCAGCAGATCCACAAAGGATATGAATTGTTATAGCCCCAATTACAAGGTTTTGGCTCTTTAACTCAGGCTGCAGCAGCTCATGATTTTAGCTCTGGAGGTCACCACTCCAATTCCTGATCTCGTGGGCAGGACGGCAGCCCTCACAAAGGCACTTTTTTTCCAGTCACGCACACTCGAAATCAAAAACCAGCTGGACTTTCCAGTTTGAACCTTCCTGGGAAGCCACTGCCAGACAGACCCTTTCATTGTTTGCAATACAAACTGAAAGGGAGATATAAGCATTTAAAATCTTGGCACCTGTATAAATGACAGTACCTTGTGACAACTTTGATCCAAACCCCGAATATACTTATGGTCAGGGATGAATTAAGATTATCTGGGGCCCCAGGAACAGTGGTTTGTTTTGCTTTTGTTCTCCTGTTTTTGTTAATATTTCTGTCCCATCTCCAACCTCTGTCCACTGGATAAAGGAAGAACTTAGCCTGATGACTCTGACTTAAATTTTTGCAGCTGCACGAATTTTGAGTGCTATGGGAGCTATTCACCATTTTCCAGCAGCCCATGTAGTCACGTGTATCAAAGCAGAGTCAGTGTAGAACACTACCAGATTGGACTGGCAATGTCTTACACCCACATTGGACCAGTCTAAATGACTATGAAAACTGCAGGCAATGGTGAATCAGGCCCTCAGTGTTTAATTTTTATCTGTGATCTATGCAAAGCAGGTAGCTGTCTGTGTAGAATTCCAACTGCAGTCAATGAATGTATATGTCAGAACACGAGTGTGGCCTTGCAATCACAATGGAGAACCAGAGCTTTATTTTGTAGAGGAAAATCCAGCTGCAGTTTTCTGGTGTTAGTGTTGAAAAACCAGACACCACTCACCTTCTTGAATATCCTACCATCCAGAAAGGCGTGCTCCTGGTTCATCCCACAAGTATAGTGGGCTCTATTAAAATCTTCAGGTTTAATTCAGGGCACTGTTTATCTTTATTACAGTCTTTACAGCACTTCTGCTTTTTCCAGTGGAAAACAGCAAATTCCAAAATGAATGCAACTAATATGAACAGTAAATGTCATACAAGTACTCTATGGTAAGTGTTTATTCGGACACACAAAGAGTAACAGCTGGGTGTTCTCAACCCCTAAAAAGGTGCAAAACCAGAACTAAAAGGTACACACGTCTGTACCAAAAGTAACCAGCCCAGGTGAAGGGAAGTTAATAGGCATGTTCTGAAACTGTTGGTAAACTAGCATTTGAAATCTAGGGTAATAATGGCATGTGTATATGGCAACTTTTTATTTCTGAAGGATCCTCAAGTGCTTTTAAAAACGACCAGGTAATGAGACACACACACACAGATGGCAAGCAACGTTTAGTATTCGATTGGAATTTACATATAGAGATATATGTGTACACATTATAAATTCTCCAAAAGAGAATACAAAGGGAATAAAGTTTGGCAAAATGCAGTCAGTCAATGTAGAGTGTAATTTAGTCATAATACTGAAGTGAAACATTGTGAATTCTCACAATGAGAGTGCTGCTCTAGCTTATTTCATGATATCAGTAGTTAAGAACTTGCTTTTAAATCTCTTCTGAAAGGCAGCACCTCCAGCAGCATTCTGCCCCTTACACTAGCTCAGCAGTGATTCAGAGGGAAGGGTGCCATCCATGGAATCACCAGACTCACTTCCTGTACAAGGTCGATTCTAACTGGTGGTCTCCCATCCAACTACTAACCTTGCTGAGCTTGTGAGACGTGACATGTTCACAGTCCTCCATTGAATGGACACCAATGATTCACAATTCATCATTCATGCAGTCTGTCCCTACCCAGGCTCTGATGTCAGTATCTATATCTGTTTATTGTTCTTAGCAGGGCAAGAAATCCAAGATACGTTTCCTGTAAGTCTCAACTGAAAAGGAAGCGTTTCCCCCCTCTAATAAAGTATGTATAAAAGATACCTACACCATCAAAACCAGAAATAAAGACTAGAAAAAATCATCAATCAAATAAGCTTTAAACTGCTTTGTTTTTCAACACATCATTAGAGTAACTGAGCCTTTTCACAGTTCTTGGAAATGCTGTAACAATTCAGAGGGGAAAAACCCACATAAGTGGCACTGATACAATTAGCAACAGTCACAAGGAAGAATACCAGGAAAAGCAGTGAACGTGACTCCTTTGGCAGATAGCAGAAGTGGCAGCAGTAGAGAAGCAAAGTTGCCTTACCATATCTCATGAAATTTCACTTAGACAGGTATTTAATCCATAAATTCCCAGCTGGAAGACATCTCACAGTAGCCACCCTCTGACACTTCAGTGAGGAGGAATAGTAATGAGACAAAATAATTACATTATTCTTTGAACCCTCCTTATAACTTTATCTTGCTGACAATTTTCCACTCCAAACCAGTACAGAAAACAGTGGAAGAACATAAAAGTTCTGACTGAGGTTCAAAGTTTAGCTGCCAAGTTAGCCAAATCTGAAGCAATTACATTGTGCATGCATTGTGCCACACTGCAAAAACCATCATGTAATGAAACAACCAATTAGATAAAGAAAGAAGAGGAAAACCCACATGTGAAGCAGGAAGGAAGCAGAGGAAGCAGAACACTATGGGATCTTCCAGTCTTTATACCTATATAGGCTTTGATGATTGACATTATTTGCGTGTGTATATAAAATATATAATTATGGAATACATGATAGTGAGAATATAAAGATGTTATTGGCATGCATTTTGGAGGTCAGGATTATTGATGAAAGGTAAAGCACAAATGAGCTATACAAAGTATCCCACACAAATGTCAGGTGTTCTCTATATACATTAAATATTACAGAATAATTTAGAAATATTAGACTTTTTTATTATTTAATTGTAATGTTATGGGCTGAATCCCTATGCCTGTAGAACCAGGTGGTTTAATGACCAAGAGTTCAACTGTACAAGGCTCTGGCTCTCCTGACTTTAAAGTCAATTTTCCCAGGGCCTTCCAAATTAAGAAACAAGTGCATAAACTAAAGGAAAGATGGGACTTCCCCCTTCCCAATGGGAGAAAATCTTCCTCCTTTCTAGGGGTATGTCTACACTACGAAATTAGGTTGAATTTATAGAAGTCGGTTTTTTAGAAATCGGTTTTATATATTCGAGTGTGTGTGTCCCCACAGAAAATGCTCTAAGTGCATTAAGTGCATTAACTCGGTGGAGCGCTTCCACAGTACCGAGGCTAAAGTTGACTTCCGGAGTGTTGCACTGTGGGTAGCTCTCCCACAGTTCCTGCAGTCTCCGCTGCCCATTGGAATTCTGGGTTGAGATCCCAATGCCTGATGGGGCTAAAACATTGTCGCGGGTGGTTCTGGGTAATATATCGTCAGGCCCCCATTCCCTCCCTCCCTCCATGAAAGCAGCAGCAGACAATCGTTTCGCGCCTTTTTTCCTGAGTTACCTGTGCAGACGCCATACCACGGCAAGCATGGAACCCGCTCAGGTAACCATCACCGTATGTCTCCTGGGTGCTGGCAAACGTGGTACTGCAATGCTACACAGCAGCATCAACCCATTGCCTTGTGGCAGCAGATGGTACAGTACGACTGGTAGCCATCATCGTCATGTCCGAGGTGCTCCTGGCCACATCGCCCAGGAGCGCCTGGGCAGACATGGGCGCAGGGACTAAATTTGGAGTGACTTGACCAGGTCATTCTCTTTAGTCCTGCAGTCAGTCCTATTGAACCATCTTATAGTGAGCAGGCAGGTGATATGGATTGCTAGGAGTCCTACTGTACCATCTTCTGCCAGGCAGGCAAGAGATGAGGATGGCTAGCAGTCCTACTGCACTGTCTGCTGCCAGCCAAAGATGTAAAAGATAGATGGAGTGGATCAAAACAAAAAATAGACCAGATTTGTTTTGCACTCATTTGCTTCCCCCACTCCCCCGTCTAGGGGACTCACTCCTCTAGGTAACACTGCAGTCACTCACAGAGAAGGTGAAGTGAGGTAAATCTAGCCATGTATCAATCATAGGCCAGACCAACCTGCTTGTTCCAATAAGGACAATTACTTAGGTGCACCATTTCTTATTGGAACCCTCCGTGAAGTCCTCCCTGAAATACTCATTGAAGTAAAGCCACCCCCTTTGTTGATTTTAATTCCCTATAAGCCAACGCTGTAAGCCATGTAGTCAGTCGCCCCTCCCTCCGTCAAAACAATGGCAGACAATCGTTCCGCGCCTTTTTTCTGTGCGGACGCCATAGCAAGGCAAGCATGGAGGCCGCTCAGCTCACTTTGGCAATTAGGAGCACATTAAACACCACACGCATTATCCAGCACTATATATAGCACCAGAACCAGGCAGAGTGATACCGGGCGAGGAGGGAACATCAGCGCGGTCACATGAGTGATCAGGACATGGACACAGATTTCTCTGAAAGCATGGGCCCTGCCCATGCATGCATCATGGTGCTAATGGGGCAAGTTCATGCTGTGGAACGCCGATTTTGGGCTCGGGAAACAAGCACAGACTGGTGGGACTGCATAGAGTTGCGGGTCTGGGACGATTCCCAGTGGCTGCGAAACTTTTGCATGCGTAAGGGCACTTTCATGGAACTTTGTGACTTGCTTTCCCCTGCCCTGAAGCGCATGAATACCAAGATAAGAGCAGCCCTCACAGTTGAGAAGTGAGTGGCGATAGCCCTGTGGAAGCTTGCAGCGCCAGACAGCTACCGGTCAGTTGAGAACCAATATGGAGTGGGCAAATCTACTGTGGGGGCTGCTGTGATGCAAGTAGCCCACGCAATCAAAGAACTGCTGATATCAAGGGTAGTGACCCTGGGAAATGTGCAGGTCATAGTGGATGGCTTTGCTGCAATGGGATTCCCTAACTGTGGTGGCGCCATAGACGGAACCCATAACCCTATCTTGGCACCAGAGCACCAAGCCGGCGAGTACATAAACCACAAGGGGTACTTTTCAATAGTGCTGCAAGCACTGGTGGATCACAAGGGACGTTTCACCAACATCAATGTGGGATGGCCAGGAAAGGTACATGATGCTCGCATCTTCAGGAACTCTGGTCTGTTTCAAGAGCTGCAGGAAGGAACTTTATTCCCAGACCAGAAAATAACCGTTGGGGATGTTGAAATGCCTATAGTTATCCTTGGGGACCCAGCCTACCCCTTAATGCCATGGCTCATGAAGCCGTACACAGGCAGCCTGGACCGTAGTCAGGAGCTGTTCAACTACAGGCTGAGCAAGTGCAGAATGGTGGTAGAATGTGCATTTGGACATTAAAAGGCACGCTGGCGCAGTTTACTGACTCGCTTAGACCTCAGCGAAACCAATATTCCCACTGTTATTACTGCTTGCTGTGCACTCCACAATATCTGTGAGAGTAAGGGGGAGACGTTTATGGCGGGGTGGGAGGTTGAGGCAAATCGCCTGGCTGCTGGTTATGCGCAGCCAGACACCAGGGCAGTTAGAAGAGCACAGGAGGGCGCGGTAGCATCAGAGAAGCTTTGAAAACAAGTTTCATGACTGGCCAGGCTCCGGTGTGAAACTTCTCTTTGTTTCTCCTTGATGAAACCCCCCGCCCCTTGGTTCACTCTATTTCCCTGTAAGCTAACCACCCTCCCCTCCTCCCTTCAATCACACACAAATGTCAGGTGTTCTCTATATACATTAAATATTACAGAATAATTTAGAAATATTAGACTTTTTTATTATTTAATTGTAATGTTATGGGCTGAATTCTATGCCTGTAGAACCAGGTGGTTTAATAACCAAGAGTTCAACTGTACAAGGCTCTGCCTTTCCTGACTTTAAAGTCAATTTTCTCAGGGCCTTCCAAATTAAAAAAAAAGCGCATAAACTAAAGGAAAGATGGGACTTCCTCCTTTTCAATGGGAGAAAATCTTCCTCCTTTCTAGATCAGTGGGGCCATGAAATATGAGATTTTAAAGTAATGATTTTTTTTCATAGTGAGAAATGCTGTCAATAGCACTGGATTGAATCTTACCCCTTGGAGGCCTTGGGCAGGTGTCATTTTTTTCATCAAAGGAGAATTCCATATTTGAGGAAGAAAGAACAGGTTTCTGGGGCAGTGCTTTTTTTTTTTTAATTAGTGTATGTTTAAAGGTATTCAAGAGCTAAGAATGTTAGTTAATGATGTGGACAAAGTTACTGATAGTGGAACATGTGAAATCTGGATCAAAAAGGGAGAGATAGTAGACTTTTTTGATTATATGTTTTAATAATTTTTATTATTATTTTGAAAGGAACAAACTTGTAGGACTAAAGCTTTCTGTCATGTCAAAGATATAATTTTTGGGAAATCAGTAGGATGTCAAGATTATTGCCTTAAAGTTTAAACCAAGTTTTGGGAAGTACTTAAAGTTAGTGTTTGGCTTACCTCTGATTTCTTTTCCTCATGATTCATTATTTATTCCAATGGTTACAAATGTGACAAGGCAATGGATAAAAGCATTTATTCACATCTCTCTCTTCCTGGGTCAGATCAGAAACACTGATGGCCTGGAGAATACAGTATGGAAAAATCAGTGCGTAAAGAACAGTGAAATCAATCACAGAAGTCACTCACCATGGTTTAAAGATTAAAATATTTACAACATAATAATGGCAACAAAGTGCAAGTGCCAGCAGTTACAAGGAGGAAACATCTTGTGTTACTAAATTAGAGTATCAGTAAGCTTCCCTTAAGCTTACAACAGCACTTTCATCTAACAGAGTTAGAGGCCCCCAAAGCCAGCATTTCTACTAGACCGGGCCAGCTCTACAATCTAACGGGCAGATTACCATACCTTATTAAATTGCACTCAAATACATGTGTAATCCACAAATTCCGATTCTCATAGCAGCCACGCTCATAATGATGAGGAATGGTAGTAAGACAAAAGAATTACAAGTAGGGTTGAGAGAATAATTTGCAGGAGACTGTTCAACTCAGTTTGCCCATTTCCAAACTCAAGTTGTCCCAAACTCTGATGGTCCTTCACCATCCCAAAACTAGGACACCTCAAACTGAGCACTACAAACTTAAATTATATGTGTAAGAAATTCTAGATTTTGTACCCTCTAGTACAGCTGGAGCACACAATGACAGCTTTAGCTAAGAAAGCCTACGTATTACCCTTATAAAGCAGCTTTTTATTTGCTTTTAACTCTGCCAAACTTTCACTGTTCAAGCAGACATTTTCCAGGCCAGATCTCTGTTTGAGGGTGAATGTTTGCACGTGCAAGACTAGATGTGGGGAGGCCATAAAGGAAGTGGTTACACACACAGTAGTCAAGCTGAAATATGACCAAGCCAGGGAACAAGTTTTTTTGGTGGAATTGATTGGAAGAAAAATATTTTTGAAGTATTGCAAAGGAAGTACAGTGATGGCCTGGGTGTGGGGAGAATGGAAGCGAGAGATGTTGAACACAAGCAAGCAGTGGGTGTTAGGATAATGAAGAAAGAAGGGAGAAGAGACGGTTTGGGAGGGTAAATGACAATTGTCAGTTTTCACCAAGTTTGAAGTGATGATGGACCATCCATGGGAAAGAAAAATTAACTCAAAAGGAAATTGATTGATTTTATTTTCCTGGAGAGGGCCTGGTCTTTCAGAAGTTTGAGGAACACTGCAATAGAATTAGGTTACAAGAGCAGCCATGAAATTGCTGTGTTACCAAGGTTGGTGGAAACTGCTTCCTCTATACCTCCCCAGGGAAATCCACACATAATAAGAATGGTTACTTGAGCTCAGTATTGCGTGTCATTTTAGTCGTGATGAGAGTGGTATATTTTAATTAGTACATGGATCTCTTGATTTTAGATTCAGACCTGTAAATGCTGTTCCATGATTCGTGAAAGAATCACCAGTGAATCCAATGCAAATATATTTCACTAGGCACCATCATCAACCACAAGGTCCCAATTAGAAAGGGTCATTAGCTCTGAGGTTTGTTTGAAGTGCCGCTTGAGAAGGATTAGCCACAAAGTAAGACTGATTCATTATTTCTGACTGTTTTCACAGACGTGTGTGAATAAAGCTCAGATTATTTGAACTAAAACTTTCTTTTACTATGACATGCATCATTACAACAGACAATTTTGCTATCTGGGGTAACAATGATATAGACTCTGAACTTTTAAAAATAGATATATTTTATTAATTAAAAATACAATTATGGGTTATAGTAAAATTCACAGGTTCATACTTACAAGTGAAATATAAAATTATATAAAACACGAAAGACCCCCTCACCAAAAGCAAACAAAACTTATAGAAAACAACAAAATGAAATTAATTTCCAATCATTTCACGTTGTATTTTATAACATTATGTTCCAACACCACAAAGTCATAAGTCATATATACAAAGTCATAAGGTCAGACAAAACTCTAAGGCCAAAATATCAAGTGATTCAGCTCCATTATAGGCTTACAGAGTGCTAAAATTCAACCATATTTTGTAAGCAGGCTCAGATTTCAAGGATTTGGGATGAAGAATACAAATATATTTGGTTAACAAATATATTCATGTCAATATATTTATATTCCTATGAAGATTATATGGAGAGATAAAATGCATGTTATCTCTATATAGAGCTAGATATTTTAATTACACTACAAAGAAGCTAGTCAGCATTAAGGTTGACTACAACACTAAGGTTGCTCAATTAAATGGCCAAAAGTCAGGAACTGGGAAAGTTAAGGTTGAATGTGCATCCATCGTGCTCCACTGTGCATATGCACAAGACACTTTACCTGCTTAAATACGATACTATATAGGAGCAAATATTTCATTTAAATCTACAGCTACAGGGGGTTCCTCTTGGCACCAGAAGTAGTGTGGTTCAGCTGTGCAAATGGGTGTAGGCACAATTTGGATGCATTACTCAGGAAGTACATACCGGGGGCCTGATCAATTCAAGTTAATATTATCTTTCCATTGTTTTCAATGGACTTAGGATCTGGCCGCTGGTCCATGGCATGCATTTAGAGAAAAGATCTCTGCCTTTCAATATTAAGAACCCGGAACTGCATGAATGATCTTAGGTCCTCCACCTCCATTCCTTTGGGTGTTATAAAGAAATTCCAGTGTATTTAAAGGGGTTTGAGCACTTGAAAATCATATGTAAAAAAACACCTGATATCCCTGATGATACTATGGCAGCATTACAGCACTTGTGACCTATTTCTTGGAGCTCAGGAGCCCCTTTTCACCAGACATCAGCATTTTTGTTGTGAAACCTATGGCTTTATAACATAAATTCATAGCAGCAGCTAGTGTTATGGATAATTATCTAATTATCTTTTGGATCCAATGCACATGGTTTCATTTAAAAATCTTCCTTCTCTGTGCTTGCTGTGTGGCTTTTGGCAGGCTTGTAAAAGATATGACTCAACTGCTTGTCAGCACAGCTTTTATGAGCTAAGAATAATTGAGTAGGAAGCAAGCTTGTCTCAAAAGTAAAATTGTAATTGATTACTAATTACTGAAATATTGTGTCTGATGTGGGGTTAGCAGGAGACAGTACTGTAAGTCTCCTGATAATTAGAAAGCATGTCTGTGAGTCCTTTGGGGTTGCCTAAATGCACATAGACACATGCCAACAATTACAACTGATTGTAATCCCTCCCTTCCCTTGTGGTAAGATTCCACAATGCTGTGCTATGGAAAATCCATGCTAACCTGTTTCAGGATGGCAGTTTACCACTATTTAATGTTTATAGGACTGTAGGGTCCATAAACTGCCATCCTGGGGCCCCACTGTGCTAGGTGCACAGATAAACTATGTCTACACAACAGCTAGGAGGTGTGCTTACCAGCTCAGGTAGATGCACATGCACTGGTTGAGATCATGCCTAAAAATAGCAGTGTGGCCACAGTGGTACAGGCAGCAGAGCAGACTAGTCACCTGGGTACATACTTGGGCAGCCTGCCAAATCCCACGTCTGAACTGCCACAGCCATATGGCAGGTTTCAGAGTAACAGCCGTGTTAGTCTGTATTCGCAAAAGGAAAAGGAGTACTTGGGGCACCTTAGAGACTAACCAATTTATTTGAGCATAAGCTTTCGTGAGCTACAGCTCACTTCATCGGATGCATACTGTGGAAAGTACAGAAGATCTTTTTATACACACAAAGCATGAAAAAATACCTCCCCCCACCCCACTCTCCTGCTGGTAATAGCTTATCTAAAGTGATCTCTCTCCTTACAATGTGCATGATAATCAAGGTGGGCCATTGTAAGGAGAGTGGTCACTTTAGATAAGCTATTACCAACAGGAGAGTGGGTTTGTGTGCGTGTGTGTGTGGGGGAGAACCTGGATTTGTGCTGGAAATGGCCCACCTTGATTATCATACACATTGTAAGGAGAGTGATCACTTTAGATAAGCTATTACCAGCAGGAGAGTGGGGTGGGAGGAAGTATTGTTTCATGGTCTCTGTGTATATAATGTCTTCTGCAGTTTCCAAGGTATGCATCCGATGAAGTGAGCTGTAGCTCACGAAAGCTCATGCTCAGATAAATTGGCTAGTCTCTAAGGTGCCACAAGTCCTCCTTTTCTTACAGCCATATGTCTACTTTTAGATGCTAGCTCAAGCAGAGCTAGCACGTGTACATCTATCTGAGCTACGAATTACACCTCCCTGGTGCTGCGTAGACTTATCCTGAGACGTAGCCCCAGTCGCAAACAGTTTCCAAGCCCAAGCTCAAATCCTGCAAATAGTTACTCATG
The DNA here is from genome assembly GCF_965140295.1 of Lepidochelys olivacea. Taxonomy (NCBI): domain Eukaryota; kingdom Metazoa; phylum Chordata; order Testudines; family Cheloniidae; genus Lepidochelys; species Lepidochelys olivacea. The sequence goes on along the minus strand of NC_140412.1, from coordinate 170,450,272 downwards.
AACATTAAGCACATGCCTGTCCGTTTGAAGCATCAGGGAATAATACCACCCAGCTCTTATTTGGCACTTTTCATCAGTAGATCTTAAAGTGCTTTGAAAAGGAAGCCAGTATCATCTATGACACACACACAGAGGGGAGAGGGATGCAATCAGACAACTACTGTTTTTATACACCCATAGATTTGTAGTTGTTTAAAACTATTATAAATGGATAAAGTGCCAGCTAAGTATATCTTCCCCACAAGCAATCATTACTAGCCTGACTTCTTAGACACTGTGGAGGAGAAGGGGCTTCAGGAGAGATCAGTGGGCTTGCAGATAAGTTTAGGTAGAGTGTTTCATTAAGTATAGTCGTTTGAATAGAAATTTCAGTTGGAGAAGACATTAGAAGAGACCTTACCCATGCTTTTTTGCCAAAACAGGATTATTCTGTACTGTATAATCTCCTGTGTTTTGTCTGAAGAAAAATGTCAAAATCATCAAATAAATGATTCTCAGTGAATAATATGATCAACTCTGGTCTGAAGTCATCACGTCCCTTGGGACACTGTTCTGTTGTTTAATAGGTATTACACTATGAAAGAATTTCTTGGTTTTTCTCCGCTCAGATTCATCTTAATAGCTGGATTTATACTCCTGGAATCACACTAAACAATTCCTATCTGTCGTTAGTGTTACTTCTTCTTGACCAATTTGCTATACACTTTTTTTTTTTTCACACCATGGGGCCAAACCACTGTATACCTTATCTTTTCTCTTTAGTCATTCCTAAACATTTCTATTGTTCATCTCAGAATAGCTTCCAGTTTGTCTACTGATTTTCTGGCTCTGAGGAGACTAGGAGAACAGCTTGAATAATGGAAAAAATATGTACAGATAATTATTAAAAGAAAAAAAGTTCCAAATATTGGAATCAACAGTTGTGTCTCAGCTCCAACTTTTTCAGCTGTCCAGCTGTAGGTAGACTCTCAGCCCTACTGACTCATTCTTACATTTCTCTTCCAGTCAATGATCTAGAATCAAATCCCCAAGATATGCTAAAACAACATCCTGCTAGTATCTTTTCAGAACTTGTGTCCACACTTTTAGCGTCCCAGGTGACAGAACCCAATTCTACCACAAACTGAAGACAGTCCATGACTCATATATGCCTCCATCATCATATAATTTGCTGTATTGAAGAAAAAAAATGTATGTCGTATACAGCTTTATGGGATTTGTTTTATCTTTTTTGGCAACAGATATTTGTAAATAATATTACTCCCAAAATTTCACACAGATTCCTACCTTCAGATATTGATCTGTCTCTGTAACACGTGCAGCATCTTGTAAAATCAAATACGTGCACACAGCTATTTTTTAAGAAACATCTAGCAGTAAGCTCTCCATGCTTCTACAGGTGGGAGAAACTCATAAAATATATAGTAAATAAATATATTATAAAAAAGGGAAAGTACTAAAACTGGACTGAGGCATCCAGCACATAATATAGCAATGCTGAAGTATTTTTAATATTATATGTTATACCAATTAGTAAACAAAAGCACGCACAATTTTCATCAGAGACATGCAACATTTAGATAAGTACAATTTTAAAGTTATAAAATTTGTTATCATATCTTTTCTGTTTTTCTTCTTTTGCTCGTTTTTAAACACACCCAGAGAAATGGAACACTATTGTTTTTGGTTCCCTCCCCCCAGTATTACTAGGACTGTATTTTGTAACTGGGACCAACCTATTAACAGACACAAAAGCTAAGCAAACATATTACACAATGAAAAACATGCAGCACCAGTCTAAACAAGACAAGAATTCTACTCCCCATACACCAAACATTTCCATTCACCTCTCTCTGCTATATTTCATTCTAATCTGGAATGTTTGCAGTCCAGCCTTGAGAAAAATGTAACAAAAGGGATGTTTGTAATCATATTACCCACTGTTCTTCATGCACATAAGGAAAACATAACGATAATTATTCTAGTCCAAGTTAATCTTCTGTGATTAAATAAAATGTATTTTTAATTAATGACCTTTTTTATGCTGGTGCAATCATCCTATCATCACATGATGGGGAGTATATTCATCCTCTTGTCTATGCATGCTCAAAATCATTCCTGGAACCTGTAAGACTCCTGTCATTAGCTATTCTGATTTACTAACCTTATTACTAAGAATCAAGCCACTCCGTCATGCTGGTTAAACATACCCAGAAGTAATGCAAAGTAAGAAGCTTGTGAACGAGTTCATGAAAGAGACAACCAACCCTGACATAAAAACTTGTAAAAGGGGAAAATGCTAACCTAGTCATAATTAAATTGGAAGGTTACACTCCATTACAAAATTAATTTTATACCCCCCCAACTGAATCTGACCTCTCCAAAACCAAGCTGATTCACCTGACATTTCTCAGTCATGATAGCATGCCAGTGTAGAATTATACCGGAAAGTGTGGAGCAAATTGCACAAGTGGGTTTCAGAGCTGTAAGGATTCACAGTCTATGAATTTTTTTCACCTCATAATTCTAAAATGATTTGGACCAGAAACTTAAAATGTAATTTAACCTCTTGATTATTGTGATTATTTTGGCTAGTTTACAGAGAGTTACAAGAAGTAATTATTTGAGGGCATATTTCAGAACCTTTCCTCACATTAAGTTTTACATATTGCTTTTTTCCATGAGTAGCCCATTGAATTAAATACGGTATTATTCATTGAATAAGGTACATGAATAAAGTTATCAAAATCTTGCCCGTAGTTGTGAGAACTAGTTTCTTACATCTGAATGAAAAATAGGTTTCCTTCCTCTCCCCAACCCCACACAAAGAATTGACTTTTTGGTGAAAATTAAAAAATCATTAGGCCAAAACTCATTTTTTTTAATCCCTACCTAAGGAGGTGGATGTTCTCAAATACTTTTTTAATTCATAGCTCTCGTCCCACATTTTTCTTGTTTCAGTGAATTCCACGAGTTAAGTATGTGCAGTGATTGGATTAATATAACCATGTATCCAAGAACATATGATGGGGTTAAAACAGGCATTATAAAGTTCCCCAGCTGAAGCAGATCAATGCTGTCCCCAGAAGACAAAGAGCAACAATTGACCCTCAGTTTTTGTCCCATTTGGCTCCTTTTCTACTTATAATTATGCAGAAGAGAGTCTGAATCTGGCCCTTAGTTTTGAAAATGTTCCAACCACTGCTCAGTTTAGCATAATTTAAAATGTCCAAACTCCTGGTGATGCAAAAAGCAGTGAAGCTCACCCTTCACGTACAAACGTCCAACTAATTCTTTGCAGGGACAGCATCATTAACACTGAAAGACCATCAATGGTTTATTTCACTTACTAGAGACAGACTTCTCTAGTCCTTCCTTAGTCGCAACTGCCTCTGAGCCAAATTCAGTCCTCTGGTAACTCCACTGACTTATGCCCTTCTTCACTCAAAACACTTATTTAAGGCAATTGGCCAAACTCATCCCAGGTGTAACCTTATTTTCTGTGCTCACTCTAGTGGAGTTATACCAGGGATTGATTTGGTCCATTGACATAAATCAGAGTTTGGCATGAGTAAGAATGGCAGGATTTGTAACAAGATAGTTTCCACTGTTACAAACCCTCCCAAATAAGAATCAAATTAAAACTTCCAAGAACAGTGTCAGGGCTACTGTTTAAGATGTATCTGTGCAGAGACAAACACATTCTGAAAACATATGTTGTATTGTACTAAAAACATATGTTAAGCTATTAACAACAATATTGTAGTCCTAGAATTATCCTTACTATTATATTGCCCCAATTAAGAGCTGCAGCCACAAAATTTGTTCAGACTGGTTTGCTGCTACCTTTACAGAGAACTACAGAATGATGCTGGCAGTGTATAGATACACTTTGTCTTGACAAGTAATAAATAGTTGCTTTATAATTAATATATGTTGTGTCCCTGAAATACACAGAAAACTAGCTCATGCTTAATTCTCATTTTTACTTTATGTTTTTCATAGCCTAACTTGCTAATGCACAGCTGGTTACCATTCAGAGAGTTTTGCATGTCTCTTAAGATAGAATCATTAAAACACAGATTTTCAGAAGAGCTCAGTTTCCATTTAGGAACCTAAATGAAGTGACCAGCCTTTTTTTTTTTTTTTAAGAGCACCCAGAAGCTCCCAATTAGAGCTGATCAGAACTCAATGATGCTCAGTGGCAGTCATCTCACTCATAGGGTGAGACCGCAATGCAACATGGGAAATATAATCCAGCCAGAAGCAGGGCCCAGAAGTGGAGACAGAGGCATAAGGCACCCAGAGCTACAACTCCAATGAAGCACAGATGTTGCTCAGGCAAATGCAGAGATTAATGTTAACCCAAAACAAAATGTTTCATTTCAAATTTTCCTCATGGAAAATTCTACCAGAATCATCTTTCCTCATGGAAAATTTCAAATTAGACAAGTTTTCTGACTGGAAACGGTTTTATTTGATTTTTTTTTTGGACCAACCTTTTACCCCAGGTTTGGGAAAAGCTCTTTAGGATATCTGGAAATGACCTTATATTTTAGCATGCATGTTTATCATAATCCAGAAAAAAAAAACCTGGCTTTTGGAGTTTTCATCATTGCATCCGAGTTTTGTGGATGACCAAGCTTCTGCCATGCTATCCTCATAGACATTTGATTCTGTCCATCCATCTTCATTTTCAAAAAAAACCCAAAACCATATATAGTTCAAGAAGGTTTTTTAAACAATTGAATGTTGACTCCTAATGTAGTTTTTTCCCATTCCCCATATTTCATGATGTAATGTTTGGATTTCAGTACCTAGTGTGGGTTTTAGAGTGTATGCACAGCGTTTATATACAATTGCTCTTTCAATTTTCATTGCTGTGCAGTGCTCCAAAGCAAGTGAAAGAGGGAACTCTTTATAACAGAAGCATCTTACATGATTATAGAATTATTTAATGGGAGCGACAGGCTCCCATTAAATTACTTGAGATCTGTAAAATGGGGATAATGATATTGACCTCTTTTGTAAAGCACTGAAATCTATAGACAAAAAAAGCACAATGTAAGAGCTGGGTATAAATTTTTATTTATAATCTATGGATGAAAAACCCTAGACAAAGGGCTAAATATTATTACATTAGCAAATTAATCATGTTCAATACTATTGCTATGGCCCTCATCTTTTCACCAGCCAACCTCTTTTATTTTCTGAGGACCTTGAAGCTTATATTTTACCCACCTTGCTCACAGTACCACCTAGTCAGCCAAATGTTTTGCTTTATGACTTATGGGCCTGATCCAAAACCCACTGAAATTATGAGATCCTTTTTATTGACTTTGATAGGCTTTGGATCAGGTTCTATGTGTATATGTAGATGATGAAAGATAATGATGAAAGAAACATCTCAGCAGTGGCTATTGTAATGGGGGAAAACATGATTGAACAAAAAGTTGTAATGTCAGGGCAGAGATGGGCATTTTAATCTGTGATGGAAAAAATGTTTCATTCAGCCATCGTACCTTGATGTTTTAAGTTAGGGTGGGATATACAAACTATGAATATTAGGACCCTTGTAAAAAAAAGTTATGTAAACAACATCTGGGCTGGTCTCTTTGTAGTGTAACAAAAACAGGGTTTCCAATGCCAAATATAAATATCAAACAAAATTTGATCCAAGATCACCTAACATATATTCTTTCCCAAAACAAATAGACAACGTTCCTGTAAAATAACTGAACTTCTCAAAAAAATATTCTATCTTATGAAAATATGCAAAAATGATTTTAATTATAAAAATTAGCTTTCATACTGCAAAGTTATGTAGCTTTTAGATAGTGATATACTGCAAAATGTTTTAAATCTGTCCTACATATACATATATACACATACACACAAAGCTTTTTTTGTTTTTACTTTTGAGTAATCAGGAGTAATGATGATATCTTCCCTAATTCCAAAACGTTAGTGAACCCAAACCAGTTACAAAGTCTGTAACCAGAAAAGGAGTTATATAATAAGCTGAAAACTGTTTTGAAAGTCCATAAGGCAATAAAATGCCATGTAACAGTAAATAGACTAAGTCGTCTATTCTCTTCTTTCAAATTCATAATTCCTATTGGCTCATTTCCTTTCTAAATGGAATTATATTTTTTTTACGCTACAAGTTTCAAGTACAGGCAAAATGTATCATACAAAATGTCTCTTGTAAGCCAAGCAATGATTTAATGCTGCATAAAACCAGATTCCATTTGATTAAAGAGCTTGACAGATGCCAGTTGGTTAATATGTTTTACATACCACAGACACAGCAGAGAGAACTCATTTTTTCCCTTTTTCCTAGAGGACATTATCTGAGTTGGCAATAAAGAAATCCTGACATGTTATGTATGAAGTTTTACTGCAGCTCCAATGTTTTCTTCTGACTTTGGTCACAGTTTTTATCTGATTATTAAAAGACCAGACTTTTTCTCAGAATTTATAACCAAGACAGCAGCTTGACTGGTATAGGGAAATCTGACAGTACATTTTATGGGAACTGCACTCAGAAATAGCCTCAGAACTCCCATTTCTTTAAGTAGCTAAATCTAAATCCCTCATGGGGTAATGTTATTGTCATTGTCTGGCAGTAGGCCCAATTCAGGCACTTTCCTAAAGGTGAGGGCAGATGCTTGCTGCAAAGATAAATACAGAGAGAATGAGGCATTAGTGCTTATCAGTAATACTGGAAGAGAGTGGAAGTGCAAACTCCATAAATCATGATACAAGATTTAATGTTTGATTTGTGAAGTGCTATCAGAGCACAAAATGCTTTAAAGGTGCATACAAAGAAAATTTATACCAGCGGAATTCTAGACAGATTCCTCAACAGATCATGTATGCATGTGTGGGAGGGGGAAGGGAAGGATAGTCAAGGAGACAATCAGGTGAGAGAATCAGAACAAGGAATAATATCCTTAAAATACAGTGGCCCAATTGGAAAGAGAAAGGGAAGGCTTGTGGGTAGATGATGGTTATGCCATGGGAGAAGGGAGAAAAAAAGATAGATGGCAATGCAGCTTGTATTAAGAGTGAAAGAAGACAACCAATGCCACTAACAACAGGTTTTGCGGTAGGCAGCATGGGAGAAAGTGAGAAACAAGACTGAAAGAAAAGAAGAGAAACAAAAGAATGGTATGGAGGGAGGGTCAGGCTAAGATGATGTTACTAGGCATAAGGTGGACAAGTATGTGGTCAATGAAGTGGTGGAGGTAACATGAAGATTTGAGAGTATAAAATGAATTCTAGGATGAGATCCAGCTATGGAATCATAGGAGGAGGGAAGGAAAGAAGAAGAGGGGAGAAAATGTAGCAGAGAGAACAGAAAGCAAAAATTGTGAATACAGTGAAGCCAAGTGGGTTGTAAAGGTGGCAGAGCAGGCAAGTAGGGAGGCGTGGAGGTGATAGAGAGCTGGAAGGAAGTTGGATGTTTAGCACAAGATAGTGCCAAACAGATACAGTTAGGGAAATGGAAACAAACAATTTTGTATGCAATTGAAACAAAACTGGAGAGATCCACCAAATATGCATTGGATGATGAACAAGATAAACGAGTCAATTATGCACATAGCGTAATAAAGGATAAATGAGTCAATTGATTATTAAATCAAATAAAACAAAATCAGTGTGAGTCACTGTAGGAAAAAGGAAATTACATCATCAGGAGCAGCAGTATAAAGGGACTTTGGATTCCCAGCAGAGGCTGCAACCAGCAGAAAAATATTGCTGTGAGAACTTTACCTCAGAAGTTGGAGGCAGCTAGGCTTGTGTGAAGCTGAGGCCTGGTTGCTGAAGTGGCTAATGGAAGACTGTGGTGGGGGGTCACAGTTCTTTCAAAGTTAAAACGGGAAGAGGGGAGGTTTCTCTGGGTAGCCACCAGGGAACTCTGAGGCCAAGTAGAGACAGGAAAATAGGAATCTTTTTTACAAGTGTGCCAGACTGTCTTGAAATTTGTATACAATAACTAATGCACACTCAGAACACTCCCTTTATAAGTCAGCTGCCATTTGTTAAATCTTATCAGCCCCAAGAAGAAAAAAAAATAAATAGCAGCCAATTTAAAGTTTATTAGCAGTTATCCATGAATAGACTAGATCTGGGCCTGAACCAAAACCCAGATCAAGGAAATATAACCCCAACTTTGGGTCATTCAAACTCTGGAACTGAACTGGAAATGAATTTTGCATTTTAAGACCATCAGTGAAACTGATTAATAGAGCCACATACAAGTTCCAGCTGGCATGTTTCTGTATCGTTGTTATTACAATAAGGGGAAAAGAATATCTTTAACTATTTTTAAACAAACATTTTCCCTTTCTAATGCTCAGCACGGCTACATCTCTCTGCTGATGGCCATGATCAGACTTTCAGAGAGCTATCCTGAGAGCCACAACTAGTAAGGGATTAGACAGTTTGATTGCTCCAGTGACCTCTAAGAACTGGGTGTTTGGCTTTTCACATTTCATGGAATTTTGTAGCATTATATAGGCTGACACATATAGATAGGCAGCCAGATTTTCAAAAGGAGCTCAAGTGCTGGGGGTTAATGCACTGGTTTCCCAGCCCACAAAATAGAACAGGCAGCTTTCAATCTGTTGTGGTCCATTCTTCCCAGGCCCACCTATATGAGACCTTATAAAGAGTCTAACCAGAAGAAAACAAGCAGTAAGAAAACAGAGACAGCAGCCATAAGCAACTGTTTCTCCATACAGACCTGTGGGTGAGGCTCCAGCTCACACCCAGCTGTCCCTCCACCCCTCTCTCTTCTTCCTTGCTGCCCCTCAGACAGCCTTTATATTTCCCCTGCTCCCTCTAAGAGGTCAAAGTTAACTGACTGCTGTATTAACCCTTTAGGGCCTGGGCTAGGGAGTACCCTTGTACCCCATCCCAGGTGCTGAGAAGGATTTACAAAAGCATCTAAGGCAGCTATGGATCTAATGCCCACTGACTTCATCTAACTTCTTGGGTTTATCTTTGTAAATCTGGCCCTGGATTTCTGAACATTACTATTTCAGCCACAGGCCTTATTTCAAGCTGGTGAAAGAAACAGAAGGAACAAATTCCCTACACTGGTCACTACAGCTTAAAGACCTGTCTCTTGAATTATTCAAACTTCAGCTGTAGGTCAGAGCATATTTACTTTCGATATTCCAACAAAGAACTCTGTAGTCTGTACATCCTTGTCACCATTGAGTAGTCAAAGAGACAGCAACATAATTTAACATTAACAGGGGAGGTATTTGCACCTCTCCATATGATTGATCATTTTTCTAAAGTATCACTTGAAAGCATTCCTATATGTTATATATCTTAACAATCACACTCTAACAGATGTGAAGAAACAAGTACCTTTTCCCACCCCTCATATGCCCATTTACAACGCAATTTAGCAAGGTACTTAAACACATGCCTAATTTTAAGCATGTGAGTAGTTCCATTGAATTGTGAACGGGACTACTCACACATGCGTTAAGTACCAAATGAATCGGAAGTTTAATTTCAAAACCCATGACTTGCACCCATGCATCACAGGGCAGAAAATGGGCTTATTTTATCCACTTCACGCCCTGCAGGAAGAGCTGTATGCCAATATCAGTGAGAGCAAACTACTAGAAGATGCATTACAGCAGAAGTGACACCAATACAAGAGAATTTTCTACCGATCACCTTTTCATAATCGATAAGCAAGCAAAGTAAGCTAAAATGGTAAAGTATTACCTAAAGAAAAGACCCAAAAGCTAAAATTTCACTGCCAACCAGGAAACTCCCTCACCTTGTTCTGACACTTTTAAGAATGCTTCTAGATGTAGCATTCTTGAGATTAGGTAATTAGGTCAAGTCACTGCCTTGTTTTGACAACAGTCTTTAAGATCCATTTCAATAAAGTTATAGCCCACGCACGTTGTTGCTGCACACTCATTTTAGGGTTTTTTATTATTAATCATTATTATTATTAAATAAATGGCATAAACCACAGTTTCTTAATACAGCCTATTTTGCAGCAGGAGTTTAATGCTGTGGAAATTAACTTTGCAAGAGGAAAAAAGAGCTCTAACATTGCACAATAAATAACTTCGGGTCTCAGATCTGGTCATCTTATAAAGGAAAACCCATCAACAATCTTGAGTTTTCCAGCAGTTTATTTTTTGTCAATCACTAGTGTCAATGTAGATAATTCCACAAAAGTTTGTGGTTAATATTATCTCAATTACCTTTAAAACAATCCTACACAAGTTTCAGTGTGCCCAAGGTGAATATCTGGCTCAATATTCTTTCTTCCAACCAAGCAGAAAAATGTTGATGGGTTTTAAAAGAGGATGAACTGGCAATTGTGCCAAAAAAGATAATGTCTTCCTGATTAACTTGAGACTACCTGTAGCTAGCAATGGTAATTAATGTGATGAACTTCTAATTTTTCCATGTTGAGCTATTTTTAATACAAATTGTACTATTTAAATAATTTATCCCAATGAAGAGATTACCTTATTTATGTTAATTTTGTCTCTATTGGCTTGATATATTTAAATACTAAAAGAAAACTCAACGGAACCTTAGATTTCACAGAAAACAGAACGTAGCAATATTTAAAGTCCCTAAAAATGACAGGATTCAGAGATGGTTTTTTGTCTATAATTTTTTCCTGTACATAGTTATAGCATGTTGGAAAACAAACTATTCCCTCCAAAGCAAATTGTTCTGCTCCAACTTTGCTGTGCCTCTTATTTATGATAGATTATTTTTCATAGAGTTTAAGGCCAGATTGGACCATCAGATCATTTAGTCTGACCTCTTACTTTTGATCAAAGAAATCCTTCTTGCCTAATAGCATGCCAAGTTGTACATTATGGGTTTGTTTACATGGTAACTGGAATGGAAATAACTAAAAGGGTTGTAAAATTCACATCTTTAGTTATTTCAATTGAAGTCTGCAAGGGGATTTATTTCAGAAAAAGCATGCCCTACTTTGATACAACTTAAGTCAGTAAAAAAAAAAAAGATGAAGTTATGTCAAAACTGGACTGTTATTCCGAAATAAGAATATCCACACACTGATTTGCACGGTAATAACTAAAGATGTGAATTACAACTATTTTAATTATTTCAGTTCTGGTTACAGTGTTGACAAAACCTAATAACCCCCATAGCTGCTGCTTATCTTTCTCTACCACCATCCTGAGTTAGTTCAGAGCCTAAAACACGAAGGTAGTACTTTATTTCTATCATTGTCTCTGAACCTGGCAGCAGTACCTGTGGCTGCACCCCCATTAAAAGCAGCCAATGGAAGCAGCATTTTCCAGAAAATGACTTTACTCTAAGTTGCCCATTTTCGTCAAACATGGGGTTACTGGGGAAATTAAAAGCCAATGGGAATTTATGCTTCATTTTGAGATAAGCCTGTGTGACATACTTTTTTTAGTTTCAAATAACTGAAACAAAATAACAAAAGCACTAGGCCTTCTTAGGTCACTCGCACTGGCTGAGTCACCCATTATCGTGACCAGATCATGCAGAGTTTCCTTGATAGCAAATGACAGTTGACAGGCATGCATGGAATAGTGCTCAAGTTTTCCAACAGCCTTTAACCATTCCACCAAAGCATTCTGAGACTTTTGCACAAATACAGCGTAGTTAGAAACCTGCCAGGGAAACCCAACATATTAGAACCAGATCCTCAAATGAACTGTGAAACTGAAGTCAACGGATTACACCAATTTACGCCAGAAATTATCTGACCTATGTAATCTAGATGTAATTCTGCCTATGTCTCTGAACATATTCTTCACCAGAAAGTAACAAATCTTTGACTATCTCCTATACAATGGAACGTGGAGGGGGGGGGGGGGAAGAAGCATTATATTGGGGAAAAAAATCTCAGATTCTGCAACCTCTCACAGAGAAGACTATCCTGAAAAACAAATTCATACTCAGGTCACAGTAATCCCATGAATCTTTTGAGGACCACACAGTGATGTTCCCCTCTGGTGTTATCTGGATCAGTGATCTCCTAGGTCACTCCAATCCTTGACTCTGGGAGCCAGCCTTACCCTTCTCTGCTTTGAGAACCCCCGCTCCTGAGCTGCTCATGCACAGCCTCTGGCATGTAAACTGCTCCCAGCTACTTGAAACTGAATGACACTAGCCAATACCTCTGGTCCCAGACACAACCCTAGGAACCTCCATCTTGCAGTGTCCAGTTATGCCCGCGGGACACGGAAAGCTTATATGAGTTCATCAATTTAACAAAGAAATTGATATGTACCTGGGTTGTTATCCCAAGGGGAGCCTCTGACACACTTCAAACCAAACACACTGCTTCAGGTAGAATAAACAAATTTATTAACCATAAAGACAGATTTTAAGTGATTTTAAGTCAAAATATAACAAGTCAGATGTGGTCAAATGAAATAAAGCAAAGCACATTCTAAGCTGATCTTAACACTTTCAGTGCCCTTACAAACTTAGATGCTTCTCACCACCGGCTGGCTGCTTGCTCTTCAGCCAGGCTCTCCCCTTTAATCAGCACTTCAGTCGCTTGGTGGTGGTGGTGTCTGTAGATGTAGGTGTCTGTAGGTGGCAGAGAGAGGAAGAGCATGGCAAATGTCTCTCCCTTTTATCATGTCCTTTCTTCCCTCTTGGCTTTGCCCCTGCCTTTCAGAGTCAGGTGAGCATTACCTCATCACAGTTCCAAACTGACCAAAGGAAGGGGGGTGACTCACTTGAGAGTCTAACAGACCCTTTTGTTGTTGCCTAGGCTAGCGTCCTTTGTTCCTGCGAGGCTGGGCTGGGTTTGTTCCATACATACCCAGATGAGGTGTGAACTACCTCTCTGTTCTTGGAGAGTTTGTGTCTGGGCTTTAAGCCATGAGGATACATTTTCAGCCTCATAACTATATACATGAAATCATAACGTATAACATTACTGTAACAATTACTATAACATGACTATAACAACCATGCTCAGTGCATCATGAGCCTTCCAAAGACGCCCAACATGACAAACTTTGCATTGGATACCACACAATCATTTTATAAAGATGAACATGGGCATGTAGGATGTTCCCCCAAGGTACAGAGGTACACACACTGCTAATAGAAAGTTCATTATTTTAAATATGAGCCTGGATGTATTTTTATTTGGCTTTATATAATACAAAGTAAGTAGTTATTGAAAGATCGAGCAAATGAGATGGTGTTTGCAGTGTATGCTGAAGTCCACAAGATTGGAGTCATTTCAGAGCAAGAAGAAGAGTGAAAGCTCCTCATGGAGAACACCCTGCCAACACATTTCTATGAATTTCTTTGGTCACTGTAAGTACTATCTGCTATAGCACCCCTTAGGTATCAGGTCTTGGCACTGAAGAGGTCTTCGCCTCTAGCATCCCCGCTGATTAGCCCTATGATGGTCTGATTCTGTCTGTTACTCAGCCCAAGTCTCATCTAATCTGGACCCATTCTGGGAAAACAAAAGTACTAAAAAGTCCCAAAAACATCCCAACACAAGAGATCCTTCTGCCTCCTCTGGAACTATTATTTGACCTGTCCTTTAAGCTCAGTCTTCAGCCCCAACCATGGGCTCAGAAGTCCTTATGTTGGGCTTGGACACCCCTTCCTCAGTCTGGTAACAGAATCCAGGCCCACCTTCCATCTGGGTTCCAGCCCTGGGATCCTATATGAGGCAGCTAGGTGTGTTCCATCAGATGTGTCATCGTTTCCCTGGACCACTTTCTACCAGAGTTGTTTGTGCTGCTTCCCTGCAGCCTGTGCTTAACATAACCTCTCCTCTGGTCCCCAGGCTGCTGGCTTCTCCCTAGGTCCTTCTTCTTTCTCTACTGAAACCCACTCTCTTAGGACTGCCTTTTTTGCCTTGCCCCCTCTCCAGGGCACACCATAGGAACTAGCCCCATCCTTGGGCCTTCTCTAGTCTGCCTTCCACAGGCCCTTTCCAGAAAGAGGGAACTCTCTGCCTTCCTCTCTTCTGGGTCTTTTCTAACTAGGTTATCCTCCCCCTTTAGGTAGTCTTTCCCAACCCTTTCACATGTAGAGTCACTTATTGTAATTAAGTTTCCATATCATGACTAGCTGCTAAGCCATGGGCAAGGCTAATCCTGACTCCCCTTAAAGGGGCATCTTGCCTGTGCCAGTCATCAAGAATCTCTGCTCCTAACAATAAGCAAATTCATCTGCAAGCATTAAATTTTCTGTAATACATAGCATTTTAAATAGGTCTCAAAGGATTATACATTTGACAAAATTTGAGCGTCTGGAGTTTCAATTACATACAAAATGGTAAAGTCATAGTTTTGAGGTCTTATATACACCACGTGCTCTTTCCTTGTCCTGTTATAAACAGAAAACATCACCGTGAGTGTTAGAAAATCAAATAAAAGATTGGTTTTGCATGTGAGTGCAGTTGGTGTTTTCTGTGTCTGGTAAGGGGTAGAAGAGTTTACTAGGACCAGGAGCCCCAGGACAACCCATGTGCATTAAACTAAGGCTTTGTTCAGTCCCTTCATTCCTGCCAATAGGATACTTGCATTAGTGGATAACCATTAGTGAATTAGTGCGTTCGGAGGAGAAAGAAGAATGCAAGCACTATGGCATCGTTGGGTGACCATATTTTCCTATGCTGAATATGGGACACCTGGTAAAATTACTCATATTCAAGAGAGTTCAACAGCAATCAATCAGAACTATGCAGTACAAACATTAAAATTAACATCGAGTTGACTGAGCCTCTGCTAAAAAGAAATACTGCGTAGTTGGATTCTTTTCATTTACCTTCTTATCTTTAAGGCTTTAGGGTTCACACACACTCTCCTGTAGACCTCTCTCACACAGGGGAGGTGACCGACCTGATTCTGCAGGAGCTGCAGATGAACTGCTGGTTGGGGGTGGCTACCTCCACCCTGCCCCTTCCACCCAGGAGGGAGAGCGTGTGATGGCAGTGTTGCAGCCTCCCCAGTCCTGGGAAGGTGGGAGGTGCGGCCCCCTCCCCAGGGAGCACAACGCCCCCCACCGAAGTGGAGCCCTGGTGGGGTGGAGATTGGGCGGGGCCATGCTTGGCTGTTTGGGGAGCCACCACCTCCCCAGCCTCCCCTAGGCGCGGTCAGTCCTGGAAATGACGTCACTTCCGCCCTGGGCCCCTCACCCTCCTGGGGACGGCCCTGGTCTTGGATTTTCCTGGGGCGTCGGCCCAGGCAGAGGGAGTGGGGGAAGTAAGGAAGCCAGGCTGTTGGTGAGCTGAGCGCTTTGACCAAGGGCTGCTTCTCCACACACTGCTGGGAGAAGGACGCGCCCCATCGGGGGGGATATGGAGGAGCAGCAAGGCTGGGGGTGGGTGCAGGGACAAAGGAGGGAGAGGATTGCGAGAAGGGGAGTATATAAAGGGCTGATGGGTGGGCAGCAGAGGTGACATGTAACCGGCCGCCGCCCGGCACCTACCTGCACTCACCAGCCACCGCAGCTCACAGCCAGTGCCGGCCGGAAACAGGACAAGAGTGGAGCCCTGCTGGCAGCAGGGCGTGCTGCGCTGATGGACCAGCATGGGGAGTGGCCAGCCCCGCCCGCTGCAGCTTTGCCCTGCCACCATCCTTGCACACCCACCCCAATGGTCAGTCACTGGATCCTGCCACTCACTGCTGGTGGACGGGCAGCTGGCAAGCAGGGATCCGGCCTGCAGCAGGACCCACCACTACTGATGGGGAGGGGAGACAGAAAATACAGTTTTCCTTTTTTAAAGAAAAAGTCGGGACACCTGCAGGAGAGCTTAAATATGGGACTGTGCCTTTAAAAACAGAATGTCTGATCATCCTATGCATCATCCTCTACTCTATCACCATGAGGAATCTTCAGGGAGCTTTGGATGCAACTCCATAGGGTTTTGGGGAATCGGAAGGGAAGGAATTGTTGTCCATGGTACTTTCCCCTCTGTTGGTGGTGCATATCTGTGATGACATCCACTCCTAAGGTAATCTGTTTAAATGCAACTTCTGTCTTGCTTCGATCAAGATGTCTTTTCATGTGATAACTGGATACAACTTCTGTTTTTCCTATGCAAGATGTGTCACTTTGGAGGTCAATGTTCTTTTAAATGGTTTTTAAAAGCACATAACTTCTATCTTCATAGAACAGCTCATAAAAAATGATCGGTAAGTGAAATCCCATGTTCACACGATCCACATTTCCTGGAGTAGGAGGCACTTATGATGCTTTATCGTTCAGATAAACAGATTGTATTTGAAGATGAAAGGTTAATTCTTCTGTTAAGCTAGTGGGAGCCTAGTATTTGCACCCATGTGTATGTTTGTGTAACCTTTAAAAGAGGTGATATTGCAAACTTAGTGACCATAGCTCCAAGTCTGCATCAGCTACTTCCTCTGACTCACTTTCAAAAATTCAAAGCCAAAAAACATTAAGAAGAAAGGAAGATGCAAATAAAAGTTTTCCTCACTGCCAGTTTGCTGATGGATGACCTGTCTTACAAAAAGTATTAATCTACACAAAGAAATAGCCTAACTGCTACATCTTGGCCATCACGCCATATCCCGTGATTAAACCCCATCTTAAAAAAAACCTTCCTTCCTGATGGTGCAAGCACATCCTGCTATAATAAAGTCCAAATAAAGAAACAGCCTGTTGAGATAGTATAACCATTTCCACATCCAGAAAAAGTGGAATTCTCTCCCTGTCAAAGGAGCCACGCCACTGATCAAATGTTTATTAAAAACACTTTCTGACAATCTTGTTTCTGTAGTATACCTAGTAAAGAAGCAAGAAGCACTGCAATCTCCAAGTGTCAAAGTTAAGTTTATATTTATTTTTTAAGAAACATTTTCCAAGAATAATCACAAAGGAAAGATCAATTTCCAAGAAAATATCCAGAAACCAATTTTAGCTCAATGGATAATACACATAAAATGTAAGTTAATCAAAATTAGTGGGAACCAACATCAGTTCAATCTTCGTAAACCGTAAATGCTAATAACAGTAACTTTTTATGAATTATAGCAGGTTGCAACTACTCCATCCCACGGGAAAGTATTTCAAGTTCAAAGTGACCTGTGTGCTATCCAAACCATGCCTCCTGTAAATAGGGCTTCATTCAACTGGTTGTTCATCCAATTCAGAAATTTTCTATAAACAATTATTTAAAATCACCAAAGTAAGTACTAAAAGAGCTCTTAACAGTAAATGCCACAACACAGAAGTCAGCATGAATGGTACAAGAACCCTGAGTCCCCTAAACGAGAGATATAAATTAATACCTAGAGGTAGGCCCATGCTGCTAAGGTGATATCTGAATCTAGATTCAAACTTCCCCAAAGCGCAGTGGTGTTCAAATCTGGCATTTAGACACCAAACAGAGAGCAAAAGGGACAGTTCTGATGTTTAGTTCTGAACCCAATGAAGTGTTGAAGAATCTGGGGGTACAATTTACTGACTACAACCAATACTTAGGTGAATTATGAGAGACGAGACCGTGAAGTTCAGCCGGTTCACTCTGCATGCATGTGTGTAGATCCGGGGGAATAACTGGCAATTCCAAAAAATCCAAACAAAATTTGGTCTGAGTCATACCCAATATGAAAATTCTGAAAAGCTTTTGCAACTCTAAGCAGTCCATTTGGTATCAAACAAAAGGTTTCATTCCCCCTGAAACATTTTGTTTTGGGGTGTTTTTAAAGAGTTCAGTTCACAAAATGGCCAGACAAAGAAGAAGAGATGGTAGAAGTAGCCCTATCTCCCCCTTATAAGTTTTAGCCCTGTAGTTAGGACACTCACCTGGGAAGGTGGGAGATACAGGTTCAATTCCCTCCTCTGCCTGATGTGGAGAAAGGATCTCCCACATCACAGGGGAGTGTCCCAGCCACTGAGATATAGGCTATGCTGATGTAAGTCTTTCTCTCCAGGCTACAGTCATTTTCTCTCTAGCCCAATACTTAATTGTGTATACAAAAAAAGAGAGTACCACCTCAGACTATCCTATATCCCAGAGGTTAAGGCACTCTCCTGCAAGCTGGGAGATGCAAGTTCATATCCCTGGTCCAGTGAGTATTTAGTTAGTTATCCAACAGGCAACATCTTCAACAGGAGAGATGACAAAGCCCCAAATCATAATATGCCATAGCCCAGTGGTTAGGACATTTTCCTGTAATGGCAGAGACCCAAGTTCAAATTCTTTCACCACATCATGCAGACCAGGGTACTGAACCCAGGTCTCCTATATTCCAGTACCTTAACCACAGGAAGAAAAGTTATAAGGAAGGCACACAGCCCTCCCTGCATTTTATAAGTGATGCCTCAGCCCCTTTTCCCCCACCGCCACCCCCAAATGTGGCTAAAACTATGTACCCTGCAAAGATCTCTATATGTCCAAGCACTGCTTCCCCCATCTCCACTGCTATTTTTAGCACTGTGTAGTGTCCCATTCCCTCCCTAGTACTGGAGTGTCTCTCTGCTGTAGGGAAGATTCCAGCAGCAGGGAAAGGTTCCAGCAGCTCCATGCAGTGGGGTTGGAGACTTTCCCTGCTACAGGAAAAGGTTCTGGCAAGGAGCAGCAGTGGGGGAACGGCTGCTTCAGGAGCCTTTTAATATTGCCTCCCTCCCTCCAGAGCCTTTGACTGCCCCATGTAGCTAAACACTGCAGTGTGGATACAATCTACTTTTCAGTGTGGCATGTATCCTATGTCGCCACCAGTAGTGTGCAGGGTAGACATACCTACTGTTTTGGTTCATTGAAAAATGCATTTTTTGGGCAAATGTACTATTTTTTCAAACATAAATAAACAGAATTACTTCGCTCTAAGCGTGTGTACCTGTTTGGTTGAAACATCTTGAAATACCAACTCTACACAAAAACATTCCACATAAACAACAGCTCCCAGCATCACTGTGTCTTATTCGACATATTTATTTTCTTTTGTCTTGTTTCTGTTGCTTTGGTGAATACATTTTATGGAAAAATAAATAAATAAATAAAAATTATCCAGAACATATATGGGATATGTAGTGCCCTGGTTACTCAGTTAGCAACTGCTTTTAGACCTAGTTTTATTCTATTTGCAGTTCCAACTAGAAGTGCTCTTTTGGTTTTGTGGAGGGGCGTTGTTTTTGTTTTTAAGAGCATGTCCATGGTAGGTCAGGAAAAGCAATTAATGGTGTTATATATAAATTTACATATAAAGGGGTTTCAAAATTCACCCTGAATTATTTTTCTCTATGACACAACACAAAGTAGCAAGCAGTCACAAAGAGCTTTAATCAACACATGAGAAAGGCATATTAGCTAACCATCCTGTTTATTTAGAACTCATCTTGACTGAAGCAGGGAAGTAAACATATTGAGCCAATTGCAGATCTGGTGTAAGCAGAAAACTCATTTGGCTTCCAAGGAACTGTGTGATACGTATCTTAATTTGACCCTTTAATATTTTAAATGACAAGATGTTTATACCATGTTGTATACCATAACGCCTTACAATTACTTCACAGCTATATTTGACTTTCTCTTTTAATGTTACAGAGCATTCCTTCAAGATGCAAGTGAAAGAGCTATATTAAAATGAGGACCATGCTCAGGTAAATGCCACAATCTGGGGTTCAGTGTCCATCCAGTGGGAAGATATTGTGTGAAAGTTGAAGACAAAGTTTTCTAATATTTTCAATTAGACATCATGGGAATCCGCCATTCCTATGACAGTTCCACACAGAGACCCAGCCACACTGGAGGAGGGTGGGAAGAAGCAAGACAGAAGATAGAAAGAGAGAAAAAATGAGCAGACTACACAGAAAGAGGGGAACTATAGTAAGGTGAACATAAGTCACTCAAAAGATGAATTTCTATCAGATGCAACATGGTAGACCTGAACACCTCCACAGTACAGTCAGGTAAGGGTGTTGACAGGTCATGAATAAAGAAGTGATAGGAGTCAAATTCTGATCTCGTGTACACCAGAATTCCATTAATTTCACCAGTGCAGATCAGAGCAGAATTTAGCATAAGGGTCCTTAAAATTCCAGCTTAGAAAGAAGAGATAAATTTAAAGATCAGGATATGCAACTCTGGTGTATTGAACACTGTTAAAATTCAAAGCTATCACTTCAAGTTTGTAAGGGGTTTCTTGTTCCTGCTTGCAGGGCAGGGGGCTTTGTAAGGAAGCTTGGGATCTGGACCCAGTGCAGTCAGTCTGCAGAGAGCCAGCATACAGCAAGGTGGGTTTAGTTGTCTGTGTGTCTGTTTTAGGGAGAAGCCTGCTTTGTCTTTTTCTGTTTTGGGGTTGTTGTGTGTTGGGGTTCTGAATTCTAAGAGTTGCAACCCTCTAGAAAGAGGGGATTATGTTTTTTCTCTCATTTCTCTGTGCATGTGCCATGGATATAAAAGAGGCATGTATCTACAATCACATACGAACATCAACAGTTTCCTCATCAGATCCTGAACCTTTTTTTTTTACAGATAAGCAAATTCAAATTAAGTAATTTGCTGAAGTTCAGATAGAACCCAGGAATCCTGATGCCAAGTCACCCATGCTAAAACACTAGGCCACACAAGAATTTGAAGAAGGTGGATAACTCCAACCAAAAGATAATCTTTTCCTGAGTTGCGCATTCAGAGTTAATACAAAGAAGTACTATAGCTCCAGCTAAGGAATTAATTCTTCTCTCATTGAAATCAGTGACAACTGCCCATTGACTTCTGTGGGTACAAGATGAGGCCCTAAAGTTGTAAATCTAACAGGTAAATTAACTAGTGAATCAATCTCTCTGAAGTAATTTGGGGTGATTTTTATAACTGTAGCATCACTGTGTATGTGACATCTCTAAGCATAATTGCTTCAAAGTAAGTTGGGAGGAAGTTAGCAGGAAGACATGCTGCTGAGTATTGTTTTTCTTCCCAGGGACGTATCAAGACTATAATTTAAAAAATATATATTTAACATGCTCCTGTGCTGGGACTTTATTCATGCTCTTCCATCTTTCTTCTTCCTGTCAGGCAATGTAAAACAGCAATGAAGAAAAAATTAGACAAATCTGAACTGACTTCAGTTCTAGATTTTTAACATCCAAAATTTAGGGATGTTGGAATACTGGACTTGGTTTTGGGCTCATCTCTAAAATAGACCAAAATGCTGAAAATCAGGTTTGATCTATACTCTCCTTTCTTTCCTCTGTTACTTCCTGATAAACATCATCCTTCTGGTCCTAACCTTGCAAATCACACACAAGAAAGAAAAACAAAAATTTCTTGCAAAAAGACGACTATACTGTACTTGTTCTGATTATTATCTCATATATCAGCAAGTTCATGGATGACACTAAGCTGGGGGGAGGGGTAGATATGCTGGAAGGTAGGAAGAGTGACCTAGACAAATTGGAGGATTGGGCCAAAAGAAATCTGATGAGGTTCAACAAGGACAAGTGCAGAGTCCTGCACTTAGGACGGAAGAATTGCATGCACTGCTACAGGCTGGGGACTGACTGGCTAAGCAGCAGTTCTGCAGAAAAGGACCTGGGGAGTACAGTGGACAAGAAACTGGATATGAGTCAGTGTGCCCTTGTTGCCAAGAAGGCCAATGGCACATTGGGCTACATTAGTAGGAGCATTGCCAGCAGATTGAGGGAAGTGATTATTCTCCTCTATTCCACACTACTGAGGCCACATCTGGAGTACTGCATCCAGTTTTGGGGCCCCCAGTACAGAAAGGATGTGGAAAAATTGGAGAGAGTCCAGCGGAGGAAAACAAAAATGATTAGGAGGCTGGGGCACATGACTTATTCGGAGAGGCTGAGGGAAGTGGGCCTATTTAGTCTGCAGAAGAGTGAGGGGGGATTTGATAGCAGCCTTCAACTACCTAAAGGGGGGCTCCAAAGAGGATGGGTAGTGGAGGCAGATAACAGAACAAGAAGCAATGGTCTCAAGTTGCAGTGGGGCAGGTCTAGGTTGGATATTAGGAAAACTATTTCACTAGGAGGGTGGTGAAGCACTGGAATGGGTTACCTAGGGAGATGGTAGAATCTCCGACCTTAGAGGTTTTTAAGGCCTGGCTTGACAAAGCCCTGGCTGGGATGATTTAGTTGGGGTTGATCCTGCTTTGAGCAGGGGGTTGGACTAGATGACCTCCTGAGGTCTCTTCCAACCCTAATCTTCTATGATTCTATATTCCTGCAGCTTCAATGGCTTCTTCATCTGTATTGTTTCCTGCCAGTCAGAGCTTAAGTGGGGGACTTCTGATGGCTTTCATTCAGGGCAACCCTACAAAACCTATAGTCATCATCTGAATGGGACAGTCCTCTTGGAATCTATTCCAACTCTGTCATTGGCTTAATGTGGGAAGTTTGGCAAGTCACCAAAAGCTTCTCGACCCATTGTTTAACTCGTCTGTAAAAATGGGAAAATTCTTCTCATGTCATAAGATGTTCTGAGATTTATGTAATGATTACAAAGCTCTGCGATCTCTGTCTGACACAATCTATATGATATTGGGAAGAAGCATTATGTACAACAATGATTATCTTCACTTATAAATAAAATTATATTGCTTTTGCTTTGTTGTATTCTTTTTCTGGAAATACCCTCTCAATATTTTTCTTTTAGCTGGCATTTTGAGAGAGTCCTTTGTTGGATCCATGAAGGGGGAAGGGAGTCTGGCTGATATGCTAAACATCTGCTTGAGTTTCAATCATTAATTAATCATCTTTTTAGAGTTGTTAAAATTGCTTTTATCTGGACTTTACTAAAGTTTCACCTATAAAATGTTGCCTTGGTAGATTACTGCTAACTCATCTTTTATAAATTAAATCTAAAGTGCTTATTTACCTAGGAATGCACTGACTTCTAAGAAATGGATGAAATACCAAACATATTCTCTATATAACCCCAGAAAAACAAACACACAAAATCCCTCCCCCTTCCCAAAAATCTACCTTAAAAAGAGGAGCAAGTTATTTTTGGCTGGTTATCCAGACCAACAAAATCTCATATTTTAAACACTCAACAGTATGCACCAATGTTAGTATTTTGAAAGCTGCCTGAGAGAGATAAAATCCCACATAAGGTCATATAGAAGAGAACTTTGAAGTTATCTTAGTAGACCAAAAATGGTAGATTTGAAATTATAGTAGAACATCACAACCAGATTGAACTGAATTTTCCTCCATGTATTTGAGAGGAAAATGCAAGAAGAAACCCAATTACCCAGTGTGAACATAATCAGATGCCCTTCTTAGTTTAAACAGTAATTGGACATGTGCACAGTGTAGCATGATGTATCAAACTGGAAAAAGATAGCCTGGTTTCCAGGACTCGAGACTTCATTTGACTTGATACCAGGGGTTTATGTGCGCAAATTGGTACATGCTATTAACAGACAAACAGAGGCCTCTCAGAATATAACACTGACCTCTATGCATGCTCAGTCAAGATCTCTTTCCTACAAATCTGCCTGTTTCCTGCCTTATTGCTAATGAAACCCACAAGATGATATTACCAATTCTTCTGCAGAGAATGCTTAGCCAGATTCCCTGTATTCCCTTATAATGTTTGAGTGAGGAGTGAGAGTGCTAGAAAGCATGATGATGGGCAGGGTGTGCTGTACTTTTTAAGGGGTTAAACAGTTGCCACTATTGCACAGATATCGCGGGCACCCAAATGTACATTATGCCCATGTGCTCTTAAGGCAGAATCCTTCCATCTATTGCCATTGGTGCAGTGTCTCAATGTAGCTCCAACTGCAACACTTCACTGGGTTCTAAAGCCACATTACAGGCTTTTAAGTAAAGTGGACATGACTAAATTAAGTAGGAGGCATATTTGGGGGGGCAGGGGGAGCTTGTGTGGAGAGACGGCTCCCCCCAGCTCTCTCTCCCCGCAGCAGCACCTGGGCTGTGGGGGAGGAGTGCCTCTCCCTGCCACTGCAGCTCCAAGGCTGGGGCCACAAGAGAGGTGCCTCTCCCACCGCTGCTGCAGGTCCAGGCCGGGACTGGGTCGGGGGTGGGGGAGGGGCACCTTTCCCATGGCCACAGCAGGTCCAGGCCGGTGCTGGGTTGGGGCCAGGGCTGGGGGAGAGGAGTCTCTCCCTGCTGCAGCCCTGGGCGCCTGTGCGGCATTTAATAGGCTGCTGCATGACCGTGCAAATTAGTGGGAACTTAGGGTAGGATCCCAGGCTACCAGTATCAGCAATGGTAATACAGCTCAATTACTTATGGTCAGTGCTGTTTAAAAATAATTGGGCAAATTCTATAATTCTTACATAAAGCAAATGTACTACTGAATTTGGTGGAAACATAACTTGATTAACGACCACAGAATTTGACTTAACATTTGTATCTATAAGGGCAAATTTGGCCCTGGTATAAATCAACAGAGAGGGTGGGAACAGTGAATTGAGCAGCTTGTGCACTCTTTTCCACTGTCATTGCCTAGGCATGCTTGCTCTTTCTGGGGCACAGCACTCTAAAACATAGTTATTCTCTTCCAAACAACCTTAACTTTGACCGTATTTCAACGCCCATCATCTACCTGCCCATGAATAGTCCTTTTACTTCCACATTTGTTCTTGAATATACTTCAGTAGTTAGGCCCTGAGAGCAAGGTAATTAACTTTAAGCAAATGAGTATATGAGAATGTGTGTAATTTGAAGCATAGGAGTAGTCATGCTTAAAGTTACTCACCTGGTTAATTACTTGCTGAATGATGTCAAACTCACTACTCCAAGTAGTGCTGACTCTTTGATGTCTGTTTGGGGTAATTAATAATAAAGCTCTAAACTGCCTTCCCTAACCTGTGTTGTTATTTTAAGTGAGGAGAAAGGCATAGCCATTTCTCTCTCTCCAGCACAGATATTTTTTGAATGATGTATTCTGTACATGGAGACATAGGTCAAATGTGCCTTACTTGTCTTATTTGCCTTTGAGATTGTAAGACTCCAACTCTGGAAGACTTAGTAAATATTCCTAATCATAATCAGTAATTGTCTTGAATGCTGACAAATAGTGCAAAGGCAGCAAAAATTGAGTAACAAAAATCACAAGTTTAATCTGCAGAAACATGTTAAGTACAGTACTTGCAACATCATATTACATTAGGTGTGAGGGAATGTTTTCCCCCTGACATAAGGAATACATTTCAGTTAAATGAATGGATGTGAACAAATAAACTGTTATTCCATGCTCTTACAAAGGCCTCAGGACCTACTGGTGGATAATCCAAAACACTATTGTCCTTAAATTTAACCCATGATTTTTGGTGACCCAAGAGTAAACTGCTGATCCCTTACTGGAAATCTTCTAGTTTCATGGGTTAAATCCCCCAAAGTCTAAACTTCTTCCTGGCATGCTTTCTTGGAAATTTGGGCAGCACTCTGACCTTAAAAGGATTAACAAAAAGCACGATTTTCTAGACACAAATGCAATACTCTATGAGAAGGGAAGTGTCTTTATAATCCCTCTGAACTGGAAAAGAAGATCTTGCACATTTTAAATCTAAGAAATATAGTAAAAATGTCCTGATCCACCACAAACAACGTGGCAAGTTGCTACACCCATCGTTGATTGTTTGCAAATGCAGACATGCTCATGTTCATGGGTCTGGCATCTGATGTAATTCTGAATAGCTCCCACAGATAAACAGTATTTCTCAGAGGGTTGCTAATGAACATCAAGTTATTGTCATTACTACCGACCACATTCACTTCAGATAGACACTGCTCCAAACTTTAAAGATATCAATGAAGTAGGAGTGCACTGGCTGGCTAGGAAATACTATAAATTGAACTTGTAACTCATAAAATCTTAAAATCAGGTCACGTTGGGACTCAATTCTGCAAGGTGCCCATATTGTAGTTTCCATTCAACAAAACCACTCAGCATCATGTAGTATCAGTTCCTTCATTAAGGATATCAGAAGGATATTTTAGTATTATTACCACAAAAATATGTTTGCTACAGAGGCATTGCACAACATACAGTATACACATATTAAACACAATACACACATTTTTCAATAAATAAATATGGAACTCCTTGTTATAATCAAATTCTATTCCTCAAATATGATAATATTATAAAATATACTTTTCCTTACAACTTTTAAGTACAAGTTTTTGGTTTAGTTCTATTTTACCATAGAATAGACAGAATACTGGCAAACAAGGGTAACCCTGAATTTGGTTTCACTAAATCTTGTGATCAGGTTTTAGATTTGAAATCTAAAACGAGAAACAATTTGAATCTAGGTTTCAGAGTAACAGCTGTGTTAGTCTGTATTCACAAAAAGAAAAGGAGTACTTGTGGCACCTTACCAATTTATTTGAGCATAAGCTTTTGCGAGCTACAGCTCACTTCATCGGATGCATACTGTGGAAAGTGTAGAAGATCTTTTTATACACACAAAGCATGAAAAAATACCTCCCCCCACCCCACTCTCCTGCTGGTAATAGCTTATCTAAAGTGATCACTCTCCTTACAATGTGTACGATAATCAAGTTGGGTCATTTCCAGCACAAATCCAGGGTTTAACAAGAACGCCTGGAGGGGGGGAGGGGGGTTGGAAAAAACAAGGGGAAATAGGTTACCTTGCATAATGACTTAGCCACTCCCAGTCTCTATTCAAGCCTAAGTTAATTGTATCCAATTTGCAAATGAATTCCAATTCAGCAGTCTCTCGCTGGAGTCTGGATTTGAAGTTTTTTTGTTGTAATATCACAACTTTCATGTCTGTAATTGCGTGACCAGAGAGATTGAAGTGTTCTCCGACTGGTTTATGAATGTTATAATTCTTGACATCTGATTTGTGTCCATTTATTCTTTTACGTAGAGACTGTCCAGTTTGACCAATGTACATGGCAGAGGGGCATTGCTGGCACATGATGGCATATATCACATTGGTAGATGTGCAGGTGAACGAGCCTCTGATAGTGTGGCTGATGTTATTAGGCCCTGTGATGGTGTCCCCTGAATAGATATGTGGGCACAGTTGGCAACGGGCTTTGTTGCAAGGATAGGTTCCTGGGTTAGTGGTTCTGTTGTGTGGTATGTGGTTGCTGGTGAGTATTTGCTTCAGGTTGGGGGGCTGTCTGTAGGCAAGGACTGGCCTGTCTCCCAAGATTTGTGAGAGTGTTGGGTCATCCTTCAGGATAGGTTGTAGATCCTTAATAATGCATTGGAGGGGTTTTAGCTGGGGGATGAAGGTGACGGTTAGTGGCGTTCTGTTATTTTCTTTGTTAGGCCTGTCCTGTAGTAGGTGACTTCTGGGAACTCTTCTGGCTCTATCAATCTGTTTCTTCACTTCCGCAGGTGGGTATTGTAGTTGTAAGAATGCTTGATAGAGATCTTGTAGGTGTTTGTCTCTGTCTGAGGGGTTGGAGCAAATGCGGTTGTATCGCAGAGCTTGGCTGTAGACAATGGATTGTGTGGTGTGGTCAAGGTGAAAGCTGGAGGCATGTAGGTAGGAACAGCGGTCAGTAGGTTTCCATTTTATCTGAACTGCCAGAGTTCAGGGATATGAATAAGAGAGATTCCAGTTTGGGTTTACTTCCAATAAAAAATTACTTCTGTTGACCTGGTCAATTATGGGACCAATCCAACTCCCCAAAAAGTCTATGAAAACACTCCCATTGGTTTCAGGCTGGTCCTTATGCTACTTTTCTCAGTAGCTTACAACATCCCCATATTGTGATGTGAGTTGGATCTTGAAGAAATGCACCCTCTCAAGAGGGCAATGGAACAGAGAAGGAAGTCAGAAAAATGAGAAACATTCCCTTATAGAAAAGCCTTATAGAAATGGAAAGATGTTCTAGAAATGCAAATTACTACTAATCCTTTATCAATTATATCGGGGAAAACTTCGGATTTATATCCAGGTACGTTATACAAGGCAAATATAGGCAAATCAAGTAAGCCACCAAATGTTTTTGAATTCCACCCAGTAAATACTTAAAATGTGAAGCAATGTTGTGACCTTGGGGTAATTTTCTGTTTGTTTCTTCTGAAATGAAGTATTGTCCAAAGAACATGCCCTTTAAGTTGCAGGCAAGTGTGGCCACCCAGCAATCTTGGCGAAAAGATAGAAGGGGCTCTGGAGGGAGCATGGCTGGCACCTCGGTCCTGCTTTGCTTGTGGGCCCTCCTGCTGGAACCCATGGCAGCTCGTCTCAGCACACAGGAAACCATGGCAAGTAGGGAGAGGAAGGGGAGGAAGGCAGGGGCCAGAGGTGCCGTTTAGGTAAGATGGAGAGGGAAGCTGTTCATGATCGTGTCCTGGGGGCGCATTGAGCCAGCTGCAGAGAGGCTGGTTCCTGCTGCTGAGAGCAGCCTCCAAGGGCTGGTGGTGCTGAAATCAGCAGCTAGCAGCTCAGCCCAGCAGGAAGATGTGGCACAGTGAGAGGGGAAGCATGTGCCACTGCTGTTGATGCGGTAGGAGACCCTGGTTCATTCACTCCTTCCCATAGTGGCAATGCCCTCCTGGGTACCCTGGGCAGCGTAGGGCTGGCTGTGGGGCAGAAAGGGGAAGACCCCCAAATCCCTTCCTCCAAAGAAGCCTTGAGCCAGCAGGGAGAGGTAAGAAGCAGAGGGAGGGAAGCATGGACTCCTGGGAGAGGACAGTAAGGGCTCTCTCAAGAGTCAAAGCTCATGGGAAATGGTTGGTGTAGGGGCTCATGGGAGTAAAGGCAGGGACTCCTAATTTCCTGGGTTTCTAACTTTATGTGGTTTTTAACTCAAACTCTTGAGAGTCAATTGGTACTCAATAAATTATGGACTGAAAACTGTGTTAAAGTGTAAGCTATCACTTTCAGCGTGTTCACTCGTCCTGCTTGCAGCTTAGGAGGCTCTGTAGATAAGTATATGAGAGCTGGACCTAGCAGAAGTCAGTCTGAAAAGCCTCCAGCAAGGTGCAGTGAGTTGTATGTCTGTATCTTAAGGAGCAGCCTGCTTTGTCTCCCCTTTTTTGGTTAGTGAGTTTTTGTTCTGAATTTTAAGAAACAGCGTTATGTTGCAATCTTCCAGCAAGAGTATTTTATGTTTTTTATCTAACTTGTGTGTGTATGCTGTGAACATAAGAGATAGCTTATACTTGATAATTACTGAGCAATTACATGATTCTATATGAGCCCTTTAAAATATATATTATATGATTTGCTATATAGCAAAAAGGAAATGGAGAATACTGAAATATTGCAAGTAATAATATTATTGAAACTCAACAGGAGTCTTCTAAAGGTGCTGCTACAATAAAGAGAGATCACAAGCCCCTACTCTATACTCTTCTCAAGAATCTATTGTTAACAACTCTGATTCTTCTCATAATTGAAAAGTTAGTGAAGGATCAAAGAATCTATTTCTTTTTGGAAATGCAGACCCTTCACGTACAGAACTGAGTCTAGAGATTGTATTGACTTACAAATATTATGCTAATGATCTCACTTTTTAAAAAACAATAAGTAGACTAGTATATGTACAAAGCTCTGTAGCAATTGCAAACTCAATATTCATGTTTCATCTTAACCTATGTGAGGGTACAGAAAAATGACATGCCCATTTACATGTCTACTTGCCAATAGTATGCTTAAGGAAGGATTTAGTTTTGAAGAATAAATCACATGTAATATGGTTTATGCAGATAAGCTATTTTGCTCATGTAACAAAGCGGGACTCACCACCACAGTGCCTCCTGCTGGCTGTCCTGGGAATTAGCTCAGGGGTTGTCAGTACGCCCTTTTCAGGTGGTGTCTCACCCGTCGTCTCATCTGTCTCCATTTCCAGGACTCATGTTGCTCCCTGGACTGTGTCATCCTCCTTAGTCCAACCACTTGCCTCAGTGGCAAACTGCAGTCCCGATTCTAGCTGCTCGTCTCAGTGGCAAGTGGGGACAAGGGGGGAGGGAGCAGGCCTGCCTGCTACTCTGGGTCCCGACCCTATAACCGGCAGCCACCATTGCCCTCCTCCAACCTGCTGCCTATTTTCCCTGGGCAACTTCCCCTATAGCCCTAGCACCCTTTCAGTTCTTGTAGCAAGGTCCCAGCCTGGCAGCGATCAGCCAGCAGCTCACACTCACACTCTGCTGCCCCTGCCCAGCACTGCTCTATCTATGGCACTTCTTTCGGCAGCTAGTCCTCCTCCCTTGCCTTCCAGGGAGAGACTCCCTTCTGCTCTGCTGAGCAGCCCTTTATATAATATGGCCCTCACCAGCCCTGATTGTCCGCTCCAGCAAGCCTTCCCCCTATTGGTGGGCGCAATAAGCCCTTCCCTAATTAGTGGGTTCTCAGCAACCTCACTGGTGCTGCTTTTAACCCCTTCTTCTCTATGTGGGGTAGCCACCCCACCACACACCCTCCCCCTTAGGACCACACACTGGGGGGAGGGGTGTTCTATCTCCCCAGCTTCCCTCTCAGCTAGGCCCCAGGAGGTCCCTCTCCTGCTGCAAGTTTTCTATTAAGAGGAGCAACCTGCTTCCCTCTTCTAAAGTCTGGGTCCCCACTGTAGCCTGTCCCACTCCATGTGGGTTCCCCTGTCCATCTGGGTCCCAACAGAAGGTCGTCCTGCTCCCGTGTGAATTCCCCTTTTTTATCTGGGGCCTCTCTGCTCCAGACAATCTCCCTTCCAGGGCCTCAGTCTTCACTGACTCCTTGCCCTGAGTGGTCTCAGACTGAACCCAGCTCTCTGGCCTCCCCCTTTAAGGATATGAAAAAAATGCAATTTTCCCAAGACTCAATTAATTTGATCATAAATATTCAAATACATTAACTCATTTCAATTTTGCTCAAAAACAATAGGCTACCATGGTGGGTTTGTATGCTAGGTTCAGCCGGGCAAATAACTTTAAAAAATAATTTATTCACCAAATTTTGCTTTTTATATGCACAAATTAATGGCAGATTGTGATTTGTTCACTCAATTTTTTTTGCTGGATAATTTCTATGATTAATTCTTAGTCTGCAGTCTGTTTTTGTGAGTATTTGATATCTTAATTTTTTTCTGCTTTAATTGGATCTATAGATCACATTACATATTATTCTTCCTTGATGGGATGGCCATAACTCTCAGAATAAGTTTCCCAAAGTGAACATTTCAGAGAAAATTTGTATTCTATGAAAAACATATACGCCTGCTTTGGGAAAAAAAGCTATTAGAGCAAAGATTCCTGCCAGGAAACCCATTTGCTAGCACATTCACCAAAAACAAATAAAGGGACCTTGAACATAGTTGAAAAAAAATAATAAAAAAACAGAACCAATATTTAGAGAAATAATGTAATGGCATTCACCCAGCTCTATTTATAGGTGATGCCCAGCAAGCATTATTCTCCTTAAAATAAAGGTAAAATGCTCTTTAGTTTCATGAAAGTGGAATAAACAATGGCAAAGGTTTTTTTAGGTAACATTAAAAATTTTAAATGTTCCTATTCCTTTTACTATTCCAATAAAACACTTACTTTAGTCTCATATGCTCCCCCTGCAGAATGATGTAGAATGCACCCACCTGGTGCAAAACTGAGTAACACCCCAGAAAAAAGAAAAGGAGTACTTGTGGCACCTTAGAGACTAACCAATTTATTTGAGCATAAGCTTTCGTGAGCTACAGCTCACTTCATCGGATGCTGTAGCTCACGAAAGCTTATGCTCAAATAAATTGGTTAGTCTCTAAGGTGCCACAAGTACTCCTTTTCTTTTTGCGAATACAGACTAACACAGCTGTTACTCTGAAACCCTGGAAAAAGCTGCAGCAAGTCCAAGGTGAAAATTTGTCGCAGTATTGTTTAAAAGGAATTTACAATTACAAGAGCTCTCGATCTTCCTGCTTTAGATCAAACTGATCACCTGCCAGGCTCAGGAAAAACCATCCCCAATGGTATACTATTGTACTGCTCAGGTGCACTATGGGGTTATACTCATCTGTCACTGGTCACTGTCAGTAATAGGACAACTAGACAAAATGGATCAATTCCAATTCAACAGTACTCATGTTCCTACACAGGGGAAATAATCCTAATTTTATGAAACAGGCTTCCAGACAACCCCCTCCCACAAAAAATCAAGTGAAATGATAAATGGAACTGCCCTTTTTGACAAGAAGTGTGTTATGTCCATTTAGAATACAATTCTCTATTGAAGTACTACATAACATGCCTTGCTGGTGTATGGATTCTGAGCTATAGGCTAACCTCTAGCAGCTCTAAACCAATTTCCATTTTGTGCCAGGGCATTTCTGCGCTCAAGCTATGTGCACACTGCTTTTTTATTGCAGGATCACTTTGTAAAGCAGTGTGCTACAGTATGTAACCAGAATTCAAAACAAAGGCCTCAGTTCAGTTTTGTTTTCATTTGTGTTCTAGTCTGCAAGCAATTTTTATTTCAATATATTTCTACGATTTCACAACTACACTGTGCAGAAGTATTTTAGGTTGCCTTGGTTTAGAAATACAATTGCAGCAGATGGTTCTCTTTTTGAATAATGTTTGAGAATCATGCCCTGACTTCACAGTTCATGGGCTATATCCTGAGGTCAGTTACTCTGGGGTATACTTGGAGTATTACAGCTAATTACGTTAAGTCAATAGAGTCACTCCACATTTACACTGATGTAAACTGAGATCAGAACCTTAAAAGTGAAGTTGAATTGTATTTAAGCTGAACTGGAATTTCTAAACCATACAGACTTCACATGTAATCATCAACTTTGGTATTCAGCACACTGAGTGTGTGGTGCTTAGAAAAATAGGTAGCCAATAATTTTCCACAGAGGGATATACACAAGGGTTATATTTTTAGTACCTAAGTAAACTACTCTTTCTACACATCATTATTTGTACCTTGGTTTGATGTGATCTGTGTGAACATATAATATGATCGGTCTGATATTCTGAAATGATGTGTTAGCATCACAGGAGATAATAATGGAGGCAACTGAGCTTCCTCAGTACTTTGCCGCCATCATGTGGCTGGTGAGATAAATAATTTTGGGGGAAAACCATCAGGTATTAAAAACAACTTGCCCAATCGTATTTATGATTCTGTGTAAGAGAAAAGAATCATTCTTATAGCTAGTTTTAATGAATCATCTTCTAATGAACTGAATAATTGGACAGCAATATTGTGTTTTTGTTGAGTAAAAGAAGCCGGTTGTTTATTTAAACCTTGATATCAAGCACTGGCGTTTCCCAATAATATCAAGGCCACATGTTTGTTCTCTTTCCATCTCTCTTGATTTCAAACACTAGCATGTTGACTGTGTAGATTTTGGGAAGAATTTATTATTCAACCCAATTACCGACTCCAGGTGCTACCTATAACTGTATACATTTCTTGTAGCATTTCAGAGGTTTTCCTGCATATGTGAATCAGCTGAGAGTTCCTGCCATTTCTGCATCTAGATCAGAGGGCCAAGAGACTGGGCTCTGTGGCATCTCTCTGTCTATTCTGTTATTCAAGAAATATTCCTGCAGTGGCTGGAAAGAGGAGTCTGATAGCTCAGTTTATTTGTCCATTTTTTTCCTTCCACACAATCATACATAGCTGCACAAAGCTCCTCAAGGAGTGTCTGTTTCTCTCTGTTGGCAACGTCTGCCCTTATCAACTTACAAACTAGTTTAATTTTTTTTAAAAAATATCTTATAAATTCTGTAAACCAAATTCAGAGACTGAGTTACCCCATTGGACTTATACTGAACCAGTGTTTACTATTCCTAACTCAAGAAAAGCCCTATTTGATGTGAGTTTGCCTGAGTAAATATTGAATAAAACCTGATTAAGGTCTTGAGGGATCTGCCTATTTTGTTAAGTTCACACAGATAATTTTATTGACTTCACTGTGGTGATGCTGCCTTAGTACAACTCTGGGAAAAAATTGGACCTAGATGTCTGAAAACATCTGTTCCCTAAAAGTGTGCTAAATACTAATAAAAAAATGAAAAGGATTGATAAAAATGCTAAGAGCTTCAGAATTATATCCAGCATGCAGTGCTATTCATTAAGTAATAATTACTACAGGTAAAACCAACTGTTTTCAGGAACATCACCACAAATAACACAGACTCTAGAGTAACATAGTATCTCTCAACTGATGATCTTAAAGAGCTGTACTAAATCAAGCAAACAAGCATCTTAACATGACTGTTAGGTAGGAACACTGTGGTCTAGATTCTGCCACCTTTACTCACATTGGGTAGTTCTAATCAGAGTAAATAGATACTTAAAATGAGTAAGAATAGCAGAATCTAGACCAACAGCTTTTATTGCAAAATAATTATCCTGAGTTCAGTTCCCTTCATGAGTAATAAGGAAATTATTGTTTTCTCCAAATGATCAGGTCATTTCAGTCTTCAAAACACAGGAGTGTGCCTTAATTCAAATTTACTTTGATGACAATCCACTAAAAAGTCCAGTGTTGAAGCCAAGACTGACCCTTCTCAAGGTTTATGACAAACAAGTCTGTAGCCTCCTGCATGGAACATGGAGGGACAAGCACAACTTGCGGGAGGGAAAAGTTTGGAAAAGGCATCAGGAAGCCATTCTTTTTGCCTATGGCTTGAATGCCAGCTGCAGCATCTATGTAAATTGTTCTCTTAATAAAAAGCCAGCGTAGTTTTGCAAGAACTGAGTCTTCTCATGCTATTACCCAGCACACAGAACATAAAATGGGGTCTACTATATTGCCTTAAGTATCTAGAGGGACAACAGCAAGGAATGGAAGCATTTCACTAATCTCTCCTCCTTCCACTTGGACTTTTATCAGTAAGTCAGAAGTTCAGATGCCACACTCTGGAAGATATTTCTCAGCAACAAAATCTAGCCTGACAGTGATTCTTTTGGCAGTTACATTGACAGCTTTATAGGTTTTATAGTTGTTGTTGGGCCCATTACATGGTTAGGCCACATAGGAAGTATGCAACTGAGCTCTTTTTCTTCTTGAACATCAATTTGTTTTTGACATGAAAGCATGTATGAACTTCTGACTTTGTGAAATAATGTTTTATTTTTGTATTTGAAGGTATACAATAATAAAATGCACCTATCCTTGACTCTGGGCATTCTATCAAATGTTTAGTCACACAACTAATCAGAATATTATTGACATTTATTTCAGGGGCTTGGAGTCCTTTTATCCCTCTCAGGATTTCAAACCTGGTCTTTCTTTAGCTAAGAAAGACTAAATTCTGAGACACAGATCAGCTCTTCACTGTTTAATAGTAATACCACTGGTCTCATTTGCAGGGTTTTTTTAAGGGCATAAACTCATAAGGACTCTATTCTTCAACTCTTATTATTTAAGAAAGTCAAGTCATTCTACAAAATCGACACTCCGTTGTACGTCTAAATGCCTACTTCCATCCCAAAAAAGCAAAGTTTCCCTTCCCCCAAAAAGGTAGAGATGCACCAGACCCTGTGTGAAGTCCACAAGAGACTTCACTGTTGCTATTGATTTTATATGGAAGGTGCCCAGGAATTACAGTTACATAGATTCCAAGGCCAGAAGGGACCATCATCTAGTTTAATGTCCTGTAAAAACAGGCCATAGAACTTCCCCCAAATAATTCCTAGAGCAGATCTTTTAGAAAAAACATTCAAACTTGATTTGAAAATTCCTAGTGATGGAGAATCTACCATGACTCTTTGTAAATTGTTCCAATGGTTAATTACCCTCACTGTTAATTTAAAACAAATTACATCTTACATCCCGTCTGAACATATCTAGCTTCAACTTCAAGCCATTAGATCATGTTGTACCTTTCTCTGGTTCATTGAAGAGCCCATTATCAAATACTTGTTACCACTGTAGGTAGTTATAGACTAATCATCACTCCTTAAACTTCCTTTTGTTAAGCTAAATAGATTGAGCTCCTAAGTGTCTCACTATAAGGCATCCAATCCTTTAATCATTCTTGTGGCTCTTCTCTTAAACTTCTCCAATTTATCAACATCCTTCTGGAATTGTGGACACCAGAACTGGACACAGTATTCCAGCAGCAGTCACACCAGTGACAAATGCAAAGGTAACATAATGTCTGTATTCCTACTCAAGATGTATAATTACCCTTTTTGGTCACAGCTTCACATTGGGAGTTCACATTAAGCTAATTATCCACCATAAACCCCCCCACCACACACACACATTTTTTTCAGTCACTGCTTCCCAGAAAAAAGTTCCCCCTCCCAATCTTGTAAGTATGGCATACATTCTTTGTTCCCAGATGTATACATTTAGCTTTATCAAAACACACAGTTTGCTTGTGCCCAGTTTACCGGGTGATCCAGATAGTTCTGCATCAGTGACCTGTCCTCTTCCTTATTTACCACTCTCCCAATTTGTGTCATCTGCAAACTTTATCAGTGATTATTTCATGTTTTATTCCAGGTCATTAATAAAAATGTTAAATAGCAAATGGTCAAGAAACAATCCCTGCAGGATCCCACAAGAAACATACCCATTCAATGATAATTCTCTGTTTACCATTACATTTTGAGACCTATCAGTTAGCCAGCTTTTAATGTGTGCTAGGTTAGTTTTAGATCATTCTAAATTTTTAATAAAATTTCTTGCTGTACCAAGTCAAATGACTCTCATCAGGGTATGTCTACACTACAAAATTAAGTCGAATTTATAGAAGTCAATTTTTAGAAAGCGATTTTATACAGTTGATTGTGTGTGTCCCCACTAAGCACATTAAGTTGGCAGAGTGCATCCACAGTACCAAGGCTAGCGTCAACTTTCGAAGCGTTGCACTGTGAGTAGCTATTCCACAGTTCCTGCAGTCTCTGCCACCCATTGGAATTCTGGGTTGAGCTCCCAATGCCTGATGGGGCAAAAACATTGTCACGGGTGGTTCGGGGTACATGTCGTAGGTCACCCCTCCCTCCGTGAAAGCAAAGGCAGACAATCGTTTCGCGCCTTTTTTCCGTGCAGGCGCCATACTGCTTTCAGCAGATGGTGCAGTAGAACTGCTAACCGTCATCATCGAAAGACCACTTCCGCTGCCACTCTGCTCTCCTGCTCTGGCAGCAGATGGTGCAGTAGGTCAGAAAAACTGGTCTTCCGACCACCACTTCCACTGCCACGCTGCTCTCCTGGTGGTCTCGCAGGTCCTCTATATGACCGCTGTCATCCACTGCTTCCACTGCAACTCTGTTCTCCTGCTCATCTTGCCATACCACAGCAAGGGTGCAGCCCGCTCAGCTGTTGTGTCCTGGCAGCAGACAATGCAGTAAGTCTGCAAAACTGGTCATCCAACCACTGCTTCCCCTGCAACTCTGCTCTCCTGCAGATGCCATACCATGGCAAGCATGGAGCCTG
The DNA here is from genome assembly GCF_965140295.1 of Lepidochelys olivacea. Classification (NCBI taxonomy): domain Eukaryota; kingdom Metazoa; phylum Chordata; order Testudines; family Cheloniidae; genus Lepidochelys; species Lepidochelys olivacea. Next base: position 170,412,955 of record NC_140412.1, on the reverse strand, counting down.
CTCAGATCACCATGGCAGTTATGAGCATTGTAAACACCTCGCACATCATCATCCAGTATATGCAGAACCAGAACCTGCAAAAGCAGGCGAGGAGGCAACAGCAGCGCAGTGTTGAGAGTCCTTAGGGCATGGACACAGACTTCTCTCAAAGCACGGGCTCTGGCAATTTGGACATCATGGTGGTAATGGGGCAGGTTCATACTGTGGAATGCCGATTCTGGGCCCGGGAAACAAGCACAGACTGGTGGGACCGCATAGCATTGCAAGTCTGGGATGATTCCCAGTGGCTGCAAAACTTTCATATGCGTAAGGGCACTCTCATGGAACTTTGTGACTTGCTTTCCCCTGCCCTGAAGCACAAGAATACCAAGATGAGAGAAGCCCTCACAGTTCAGAAGTGAGTGGTAATAGCCCTCTGGAAGCTTGCAATGCCAGACAGCTACCAGTCAGTTGGGAATCAATTTGGAGTGGGCAAATCTACTGTTGGGGCTGCTGTGATCCAAGTAGCCAACACAATCACTGAGCTGCTGCTATCAAGGGTAGTGACTCTGGGAAATGTGCAGGTCATAGTGGATGGCTTTGCTGCAATGGGATTCCCTAACTGTGGTGGGGTCATAGACGGAACCCATATCCCTATCTTGGGACTGGACCACCAAGGCAGCCAGTACATAAAACAAAAGGGTAATTTTCAAGGTGCTGCAAGCACTGGTGGATCACAAGGGACGTTTCACCAATATCAACATGGGATGGCCGGGAAAGGTACATGACGCTCCAATCTTCAGGAACTCTGGTCTGTCTGAACAGCTGCAGCAAGGGACTTACTTTCCAGACCAGTAAATAACCGTTGGGGATGTTGAAATGCCTATAGTTATCCTTGGGGACCCAGCCTACCCCTTAATGCCATGGCTCATGAAGCCGTACACAGGCAGCCTGGACAGTAGTCAGGAGCTGTTCAACTACAGGCTGAACAAGTGCAGAATGGTGGTAGTATAAGAAAGCAAGGCAGCATATGATCCTGGTGTTTGCTGGCATTCAAGCAACATGTGTTCTTTATCTCTCTGTGTTATCCTCAGGAAAGTGATATCATTCATGGTCACCTGGTTGAAATAGGGGAATTTTATTAGGGGGACATTCAGAGGTGGCTGTTCCTGCTGGGCTGTTGGCCTGTGGCTCAAAAGAAATCATCCCCGCTGTTACCCACGCGGTGGGGGGAGGGGTGAAGTGATCATCCCAGAGAATTGGATGTGGGGAGGGTTTAGTTGGGTTTGTGCTGCACATTATCAAACAGGTATGATGTCTTTTTGATGAGATTACAAGTTTGATAGATAAAGGTAATAGTGTTGACATAGTATACGTAGACTTCTAAGCCCTGGTCTACACTATGAGTTTAGGTCGAATTTAGCAGCGTTAGATCGATTTAACCCTGCACCCATCCACACGACGAAGCCATCTCATCAAAAAGACATCATGCCTGTTTGATAGGATCTATTTTCCAAAAACTCATGTTGATGTCTTTATTACAGTACGCTCCTTTAATTCTTTATCAAGTCTTGTATCAGACACCCCATTATCTTGCCTAGAATTGATGTCAGGCTAAAAGGCCTATAATTACCTGGGTCATCTCATTTGCCCTTTTAAAATATTGGCACATTAGCTTTTTCCCAGTCTTCTGGAAATTCCCCATTGTTCCAAGACGTTTTAAAAGGAACATTCATGGTCCAGCAAGGTTCTCAGCCAAGTATTAAAAATTTTGCTTATTTTGCTACATAAAAAAAAGATGAGGAGTGGAAGAAGTATGTAACTCTAAGACAAATGTTAATAAGGCTACCAACGATTCGACATTGGTGAGGCCTCATCTGGAGTACTGTGTCCAGTTTTGGGCCCCACACTTCAAGAAGGATGTGGATAAATTGGAGAGAGTCCAGCGAAGGGCAACAAAAATGATTAGGGGACTGGAACACATGAGTTATGAGGAGAGGCTGAGGGAGCTGGGATTGTTTAGCCTGCAGAAGAGAAGAATGAGGGGGGATTTGATAGCTGCTTTCAACTACCTGAAAGGGGGTTCCAAAGAGGATGGCTCTAGACTGTTCTCAATGGTAGCAGATGACAGAACGAGGAGTAATGGTCTCAAGTTGCAGTGGGGGAGGTTTAGATTGGATATTAGCAAAAACTTTTTCACTAAGAGGGTGGTGAAACACTGGAATGCGTTACCTAGGGAGGTGGTAGAATCTCCTTCCTTAGAGGTTTTTAAGGTCAGGCTTGACAAAGCCCTGGCTGGGATGATTTAACTGGGAACTGGTCCTGCTTCGAGCAGGGGGTTGGACTAGATGACCTTCTGGGGTCCCTTCCAACCCTGATATTCTATGATTCTATGATTCTAACATCTTTGATCTGATCATAGACCATGAGTTTGCACATATTACAGAGGCTTAAGAGGAAGAAACTTTAAAAGTATATTTTTAATGTAGATGTCTCCTGACAAATGTAACTTTTTTCTGTTCACAAATTGTGAACCAATTAAGATTTGTGAACTTATTCATTATTAAACATTATTTGCAGAATAATTTCTCAAAACAATTAATCTGTAGCTTGTTTGCAAGCAATTCTTTTTGAACAGTCAATATTGGACATTCAAAATTTGAGCTGTTTTGGACATAAGTCACTTGACATTTCTGTTCTTAATGCCCTTAATGTCACAAATATTCAGCAATATTTGCATAAAATATGCTGTTTCCATGAACATAGGTGACAATAAATTAGAACTTATTTGCTAGAATATTTAAAGAAAATTAAAGGAGGAGTATGAATTGAGTCAAAGTAAATTCATTCAAGCACAAATGAACATTCATAGTAAAGTTTTTGGGCTAGCTCTACTAGTGAGAATGTAGAGCTTTAAAAAAAAGAGTCATCCTTGATTGTTCTTCCTACCCCTTAAACATTTTTATTGTGAAGAAAGCATCCCATATATCAAATTGATATTAGTATTACTAATGGCTGCATGCTTTTCTAAGGCGTCCATCACCATAGTATGTATGCACTGTCATATAGATTGTAATGTAATGAACTTTCAGGGCGAGAAGTCATTTCACCCCTCCTCCCTATTTGCAGCCTGGTTACTAAGGAAATGCCTAGTGAAAGAAGATTCCTCATCACAATCTGAAAGTTGCAAGACTTGGATTCAGCCTTGACCTCTGGTAAATTCCACAGTTAAGAGCCTTCTACTAGTAATTCCTGGCTTCCAACAAGGTTCTGTACAAGTCCTATTCATGCATAGACCTCAAAGTGCTTTAATAATAAGGAAAGTATCATCATCTTATTTTACAATTGTCACAGTTACAGGGTGAGCTGTGCTTTAGACCCCTTTTGGTCTCTCTCAAGTGCACCCCTTTGGAACAGGTTCCACTACCTTCACCATTCTCTGGGTGGAACCTTGTGGTCCTTCCACACTTATACTATATCTCTGGGCTGCAGTCCTCCTCTTCTCCTGGCATTTACCAGCCATGTTAACCCAAAAGGCTCAGTTGTATTTGGCATCTCCAAACCCTTTTCCTCCAGGAGCCTGTGATCAGTAGCTGCTCAAAATGGCTCAATATCAGCTTCTTCAAACCACCAGGACTGAAATTCAGAGTGGACTACAAGATGGACAGGTGAAGCAGAACACAGAATTTCTAAATTAGCAGATGATCTCAAAGAGAACAAATTACAGGTTATGAAGAACTATTACAGGTTATCAAGACTACTAAGACCAAGCTAATTGATCTAGAAAGCCACCCACAAAAATGTAACATCAGGATTGTGGGTGTCCCTGTGGAAACAGAGAAAGGTAAACCCTCTGTATTTGTCCCTAAACTGCTCACCAAGTTATTGGATCAGCCAGCAGATTTTTATTTTGATCTAGAATGGGTACACCAGGCCCTTGACCCCAAGCCAGCTACAAGAGCTCAGCCTAGAGCACTGATTGTGAAGTTCTTGAAGTTTACCACTAAGGAGCTGTCAAGGTTCCTTCCCCACTCTGAACTCTAGGGTACAGATGTGGGGACCTGCATGAAAAACCCCCTAAGCTTATTTTTACCAGCTTAGGTTAAAATTTCCCCAAGGTACAAACTATTTTACCTTTTGTCCCTGGACATTATTGCTGCCACCACCAAGTGTCTAGCAAAAATAACATGGAAAGAACCCACTTGGAAATGTCTTTCTCCCCAAAATCCCCCCAAGTCCTTCACCACCTTTCCTGGGGAAGGGTTGATAAAAATCCTCACCAATTTGCATAGGTGAACACAGACCCAAACCCTTGGATCTTAAGAACAATGAAAAAGCAGTCAGCTTCTTAAAAGAAGAATTTTAATTAAAATATAAGAATCACCTCTGCAAAATCAGGATGGTAAATACCTTACAGGGTAATCAGATTCAAAACATAGAGAATCCCCCTAGGCAAAACCTTAAGTTACAAAAAGACACAAAAACAGGAATATACATTCCATTCAGGACAACTTCCTTTATCAGCCATTTAAACAAAACAGAATCTAAGGCATATCTAACGAGATTGCTTATTAACTCTTTACAGGACTTCTGACCTGCATTCCTGCTCTGGTCCCGGCAAAAGCAACACACAGATGAGAGAAGCCTTTGTTTCCCCCCTCCCTCCAGCTTTGAAAGTATCTTGTCTCCTCATTGGTCATTTTGGTCAGGTGCCAGTGAGGTTATCTTAGCTTCTTAACCCTTTATAGGTGAAAGGGTTTTTCCTCTGGCCAGGAGGGATTTAAAGGTGTTTACCCTTCCCTTTATATTTATGACAGGAGCTTATATTGACAAAATCCAGAGGAAAAAAGAACTATTATGGGAAGAAGCAGCAACGGAAACACTGCTCTTTCAAGATCATGCCTGTGATGTGGGCAGCTTTAAACCAAGTGAAACAACTGGCCAGAAAGATGGACTTGAAGTATTTTATTAAATACTCAGCAATGCTCCATATTAAGAATGACAAGAAGATAGTAAAAGAAAAGGAGTACTTGTGGCACCTTAGAGACTAACCACAAGTACTCCTTTTCTTTTTGCGAAGACAGACTAACACGGCTGTTACTCTGAAACAAGAAGATAGTATCATTCAGTTCCCCTCAGAAAGCAGAAAAATACCTCACAAATCTGCAAACTCCTCCCTCACAATAGGAAGCTTCTATGGAATGATCTGACCCTATGGAATGTATGTATTGCTCTCTGAGATCTGCTATGGCTGCTGAAAACTAGTTGATGGGTCCTAATTGATATTCATATGTTAATTCCTTATTTTTCCTCTCTCTCACTGGGGCTGACTGGTTATCATCAACTTATGTCTTATTGCCTTCACTCATGGGAAAGGAGCATCAATGTAAAATCTATCATTTTCTTAGTAATTATATAAATATTTGCTTTATTAGATGGTGCTTGCTTATGGACTAATGTATAAAGGTTCTATTGATAATAGGTAATTACTGTAGTTGTAATGTTTGGGGCTCTAGGGTTGTGAGGCTCTCCAAGCTTCACTTGATCTGGCTGCCCCCTTTGGCTGTTAAGTGTGTATTTTGGACTGTTTAAATAGCTTATTCATTTTGATTGTATGGCAGTAATGTGTATCTCTCTCCACTAAATTTTCTATTTTGTTTTTTCATTTATTTTATTTCTCTTTCTATTTCCCTCCTGTTACCCTCCCAAGCTGGGAATTTCCTCCCCACTCTGTAGAATACATACTGGGAAGTGCACACCCTACCCCTGGATTATATAACTTTTGCTGCTTAAATATGCAAGAACTGTATGCTGCTCAGGAAAATTCACAATTTGTCATTTATTCACAAAGTGACTTTATATTTTATTTGATATATTTTAACAATGAATGTGCCAATAATTAAATGAGTCTCCTGGAATATAACGGGTTTTAATAACCCTATTGAAAGAAAAAAATATATACAAAATGCTTAACAAAAAGAGAATGTTGACATCACCATGCTCTCAGAGACACGTCTGACAGAACTTGAAGCTTGTAAAGTGAATAAAGATTGGTAGGCCTCTCGCAATCTAGTTGCTTTAATTCTAAAGTGAGGGGCATTGCTATACTAGTGCATAAAGTCGAATGTAAATATTCTGAGCACAAGACCTAACAATGAGGGCAGATTTGCTGTCTTTAAGCTGAAATAGGCAATCCTGTAATAATCTTTGTCAATCTGTATGGGCCAAATCAGGATGATTCAAAATATTTTCATAAATTTATTAGTATAAATGACATGGGACACCATCCTATTATTATAGTTGGAAACTTTAACATAACTCCAGATCCAATCCTTGACAAATCTTTTCCATCTCCTTATAAAAACACTAATACTTCTCAGGTACTTCACATACCCTGTAGGCCTCAATCAGCCATATATGTATGGAGATTGGGGAATTCTACAGCCAGCGACAATAGCTTCACCTCCTACCCCAAAGTTCATTCAGTGTATTCAAGATTGGACTATTTCTTAGTTCTGTCACTGATTGTGGCATTGGTACTATTGTTATATCTGGCCATTCTCTGATACATGTGTCTTTTAGGCTCCCCCAGGATATGCATCCCCAACTGAAATATGGAGATTAAACACCCCTCTGCTGTCTGATACATCATTTGTTAACTCTATCCACTAGGAGTTAGAAATTTAAAAAAAAAAAGTGTCCCCACTGTTTCATCAGCCGCCACAGTTTGGGAGCCTTTAAAGCCTTCATCGGAGACTGTATCATCTCTTATGTCACCACTAAACAAATGGAGAGAACATAGACTCAGGGCCGTCCTTAGGGTTTATGGGGCCTATGCAGTATTATTAAACTGGTGCCCCTATGCCCGACAGCAGCCCGAGCTTGCAGCCCGGCAGGGGGTGGGGAGGGATGAGACAGCAAAGGATAACGAGACGCCCGGCCCGCCTCACAGTGGCGAAGAGTCACAGTTCCCTGCAGAGACTCCTGTACCCTCTCCCTCATGCAGAATGGACATGCAGAAGGTACCGAATTAAAAGCATTAAACTTGGAAATACAAAATGTCAATCACAGGTTTTTTTTTATATGCCCTGATGTTTGTCACACATTTATTTGCAAAAACTTTGTAGTAAGGGTTAGTCAGCTGTCTTGCTGAATATAACATTAAATATTATGAAATACATGATGCAGCTCTTCTCTGTTTTACATTTTCTTATTTAGTATTTCTAAGCTGATTTTATATTTTAAATGTACTCTTAAGCCTTCATAAAGTAATCATTCCAGATTACTACATATTTAACTCACTGAAACAAAGACATTATTTTAAATTAATCAGTCACAGAGGTTTAGTGTGTTCATAACAATGTTCATTGCCTTTAGAAAAAAGGGAACACTAATTTACTTTGTGTGATGTCCATAACAATAGACATGTTTATGAAATTTCATCAACTTTAAAAAATATGTTTCCAAAGATTTTAGGCATAACAAAGGATATTATATCTTTCTAAGGTACTGATTTTGCTGGAGGGTTCTCTTAAAACTAGTTCATCAGATATTCAGAAGTAAAGAAAGGGAAACTCTTTGTCCAGCTATCTGGAAGGAAAGGGGTGTTGTCCCTTTAAGGGCTCTCTTCAACAGGGTTTTGGGGGGAGAAGGGGTGAAGGGAGAAAGGGATGGACAGAAAGGACACGAAGATTTTGGAAGCAAGTTTTTTTTTACTATTGTAATTAAAATGCATATTTTAGATAAGTGTGGTCTTTTGAAGGATTTATTTAAAAAAACTATATGTCTGAAGATCCAAGCATTTAAGGCTAAAGGTGATTGTGCATCTAAAAATCTATGCAAGGATTTTTTAGAGATGTGATTTTATAATATTCACCAACTCACTAATGAAATATTTTTAAAGCAAATTTTAAACTACAGTCCTGTGTAGATTGACATGTTCTGAGTAAATATTACAGGAATGCACAACTGTTTTCCTCAGTAAATTCAGAAACAGACAGTATATACCTGGGGTTTGGCAAATGCCTGTTAAATGGCTTCATTACCCCTTGAATGGCTCTTTAACAGTTTCAATGTTGTGCTGATAGGTCTGGCAGGCTGGAAGGCTTTTTCACTTTTAACTACTAGATCCCCTCCCAAGGAAGACTCAGCAGGCTGCAGCAGCCAGCTGTGGGAGCCTGCAGGAAGGGTCAGAACAGGGATAGGAAAGCCATATGCCTAAGGATGGCCCTGCATAGACTAGATATCCTTGCAAAGAAAATTAAGGCCTTGGATGTAGACTATGTTTCTGCACCATCCCAATGAAACCTCAGAACCTTCATCAATCTAAGATATGAAGTCAACAAACTTCTGTCCCAAAAGGCAGAGTTTGCTTTATTCTGTTTGAAGCAAAACTACCAGGAATCTGGTGTAAAAGCTGGCAAGCTGTTGGCATATAGATTTAAGCAAAATGCTATTACAAAAGATTGCTGCTATTCATGATAGTAGCAATAAATTATATATAAACAATAAACAACTTTAAACAGTTTTATTCAAAGCTATATTTAGATGACGAGTGTTTCAGTTAAGATGCCCTAGATAACTTTTGTAGTGGATTGTCTCTGCCCCAAATCTTTTAGACTATCCATTCCACCCAGACCGGTAGGTGACACACACATACACCTATGTATCTTGATCTGCCCTGAGAGCAAACAATTCTTTTCCCCTCACTAGGGAACAATGCAAAGTATGGGGGAAACTGGGGCACAAATATGATTCATAAAAAAATTACTGAACATTCCCATTTTGTCACACGTGGAAATGAATTAATGAACACTACTTAGGGGGGAAATGCAACAATAAATGTAGCTCCTTATAGAACCAGATAAACAATAGGGGCCTCAGACCAAAACACGGGCACATCTCTGCCCACATCTGCGACCACTTGGGAATTTGAACTATGTGGTCAGAGACACTGTGCTGGGTATTGTTTTGAGTAGAGAGGTGTGCATGTGAGGGAGAGACAGAAAAGAGACAACAGAAGGATACAGTGGAGCAGAAACCCCAGGACACAGCCTGGGCAAACAATGGAAGCGTGGCCCTTGGAAAAAGCTAGACACACCTTTTGGCCTGAACGGGGCTTGGAACTCTAAATAAAGAAACTGCCTCCTGTGATTTGATTCCCCTCATGTTCAGGGAAACAGGACTTTGTATATTGTTTCTAAATAAATAGGATTGCCTCACAGATACCTAACTCCAGCATCATTTTTTTTTCTCCTAACTAGGAAAAGGGCAGGACCCCAATATTGTAGATTACAGTTCAGGTCAAAAAGAGTAAGAATTAATTAGTCATGTTTTCACTCCATGCACTTTGTGCCTTGATCCCCTGGGAGTCACACGAGCAGCCAGTGGGTGCGAGAATAGTTCCAGTCATAATGCCATGCCATTGAAACAGAAATTCCCACATTTAACTTGAGATCAGAAGGCTGGTCTTGTGGCTAAGGAACTGAACTGGGACTCAAAGCTGCTGTAGTTAAGGCATGCATGAGTTGAGGGAAGTTATGTAATCTCTCTTTTCTGGCACATGGGGAACTGAGTTTCCTCAGTTCTTCATCCATACAATAAAAATACTTTCCTTCATTGTTATTGTATGTATAAATGTATTAATGTTCATGAGGTATTCAAATATGACAGTGTTGTATAAAGATCTAGATAGATTTATGGGTTTTCATGGTCATTTCTTGTGGCTCTGGCCTACATGTAATTTTTTTTATGGGGCATCCATTTGATTGTTCTGCACCAAAAGTGATTCCTTAGATGATCCAATGGAAGAGTTACTAAGGCTGCAGATTTTTATCAAGTAATTATTCTCCTTTTCAAGACTTGTCATATCCCTTAAGTTCATTTTTCAGTTATCACAAACTTTGTTAAACAGAACAGTGTTATGGGTACATTCGTAGAAAGATCCCAAGGTGCATTATGAATATATATATATATATATAGGAATACATATAGTATATAGGAATCCCTTGCACTTCAGAGTTGGGTGTAACTACATTTCAGGCTGAAAGATGTCAGCTACTTAACAGAGCACAGCAGTTTCAGGCAGGGATTGAGAAGGAATAGCAGAGCCAATTGATGTTCTCAAATATGAAGCTCCCAGGTAAAGAATAAAAGCAGGTAACTATAGTATCTTTTAGGGCCATGTGTCGATAATGAAACCTCACTATTTTTCTTTTGCCAACTTCCCTCAAATAAGTCATCGCTTTGTTATGACCCGAGAGTTTTTTTTGGCTCCAAGATGTTCAATAAATGCATTTCATAAATCCTTCTCAACCTACATTATAGACTAATGAGAAAGATATTTCTTCTTTTTCAAGACTTCCAGCTAAGGAAACAAATGATACTGACTCATTCTAAGACTTTCCGTAACTTGTTGATCACTTTCCTTCTTGCCCCTTTCCCCAAACCCTCCACCACCAACCTCCACCTCACTCAGTTTCTCTCAGTGTCTTTCTCTGTAGTCAAAGCTCAATGAGAAGAATGCCAGATTCTACAGATAACCCCCATAACTAAGAAAACTATATGATGCACCTGGAAAATTCCACTGAGCACGATTAGTCAATTCAAAGTGGCATGTTTATCATGAATTACTAAACAGTTTAGCTAATTTTATTACTAGTGAGCAGTGAATCATCATTTTTGAATGTACAGTAGGTCTTTCACCACCCACATGGACATGCTCATTCGCTTCTAAGAGAAGAAAGTGATGCCAATGTCAGAGCTTAAACTCAAATTGTGAAGATTTGTTAGGTATTGTAGGTAAACATTTCAGCAAGAGTCCTGAACAAGAGACGTGTAATCCTGTTTGTCATCATAATGGCTTAATACTATTAGCAGAGGAAACTGATTCACTGCTTGGAAATGCTAAACATTTTTCTCTTGCCCTGGATCAATAGAAGAGTTGTAATTTTGAAGATTTTCTTCCATTTTTTTCCTGTCTAATTTGTAACCAACAAAATTTTCCGTTCTTTTATACTTGCTATGTTTTCTTCTTGTGCCCATCTAGGTTCTCTGTAATAATGAAGATCTGGTATCATGCCAACATCACCAGCTTATTTTCCTTCTGCTATTTTTTATTACATAATTAACTTTCAAGCCTGTTAGTTTCCTGAACAGAAGCCAAAAGGGTTAGTGGGATAATGTCAAGAAAGTGCTCACTTTAGTACATGTCTAACTTCAAGCATGTGAGTGGACCCATTGACTTCTGTATCCCCTGCATACTGACAAACCACCACAAACAAACAAATAAATAAAGCAGAAAGTGGGGGGGAGGGGAGGAAGAGTCTGGAAAAATGGCAAGAAATCAAACTTTTATTCAAGTCAAAATAAATTCCTTCACAAAGAGGAAATTCAGCATAAAGGATGTCATTAGAAAGAGACAAGCAGTGGTTGGTAGAATGTAATCTGGAAGGCAGGAGAAATTTGAGGGAATATGAAAAGCTAACAGCTAAGAACCCAGAGACTAATAAGAAATGACTTAAGTATAGTGGAAGGAAGCCTGTGACAGTCATTTGATCTGTTTGATTTCCAGAGAATAAAAGGAGTAAACAAGGAGAGAAATGTCTTCCGTGAGGCACCACTTTTTGTATTTAGTCTTGATTTATGCACAGATGACCATGAAGTAATATTTACCTTAGAACTTTCATTTGCATGTAATAAAAAGGAGGCACTCTCTGAGGATTGGGAGGGTAGCCAGTGTTACACCTCTCTTTTTAAAATCTTGCTAGGGTTTGTTGTGGGGATTACAGGCATGTGAACCTTACTCTGGAGTTTGGTCAGTTAAATGAAACAATTCAGTATTGACAACTGCAGCATAATATATATTAGATGAAACCACTGGAACTATATCCTTATACACCAATAGTCTCTACAATAGCTGCTTAAGAATCCCAGGATCATAGTCATGCAGCAGCAGCCAGTGGGTATCTCTAGACTGTGTTTTAAAACCTGCAGCAGTAAGTCTCTGAGCCCGAGTCTACAGAATTGGGCTCATGCCAAAGCACTAAAAAACAGCCAGACCTTGTGGCTCAGGCTACAGCTCAGGGTCTGAAACCCCTCCCCCTACCCAGGCTTTAATGCCTGAGCCCAAATGTCTATACAGCTGGTTCTACCGCCATTGTTTGAGCTCCAGACCCAGGCTCTGAGACTTGCTGCCATGGATTTTAAAATGCAATCTGGACATACCCAATAAAGAACAAGTAGTTAAGTTGTATGAAGAACAGGACTGAAAATACACCATTCATCTTAAACATCACGTTCCCTTTTGTCAACCTCATCTCTAAAAGAAGTAGCAGAAACAGAAAAGGTCCACAGAATGTCAAGAATATTATAGGTATGGCAAAATGTCCACGTGAGTAAAGATGACACTATTTAGTTTAGACAGGAGATAAATAAGAAGTTACATAAGAAGATGTATGAGAGGCAATTAATAATATAGAAATAAGGAGTCAAATGCACCTATTTACTTTCTCATAACACAAGAACAAGGAGATCCCAAAAGATGTGTCAGAGGACCAAGTCTTACTTGCTCCACTTGCAACTGGTAAGGGAGGCCTCGGTAGGCAACTCCTGGAGGTCTGAACTCTCTGCTCTTCTCTTCTAGCAGAGTACCTTCTTAGGGCCAAGCAGTAGGGCCTTTGATGGGGGCAGCAAATGCCTGATATACTCCGTCACACAGCAGTAAAATAGAGTGGCGTCCTCCCTGACCCTCCCCCCTGTCAAAAAAAAAATTACACAACACCACAAGCCTAGGTCAAAAGTGTGTCTAACTCATGATAACAGACAAAAAGTTGGGAAGAATGGGAGGAAAGTCAAAGTCCACAGTAATTATTCTAGTAATTCTTCCTCTTCTGCAACTGGAAATAGTAAATGCCTTGATTGGTTTTTTTTTAGGCTTCACCTTCTTGGTGTGACTATGTGGGAATGTTTTGTTGTGTTTTATTTAAAGAGATAGGAAAGAAATGGGAACGTAGCACTTAGATGCTTATGAAGAGGAGGAGGAAAAGGGATTCATTTTTCTTGAAAACATAGTTCCAACTTGGCTAGTCCATTTTCTATCACATGTCAATGGTAAAAGCTTTTTGTTCTAATGTGGAATCTGACATCAAAAGTACTTCATTAAAGCCAAAGAACAGGGCAATGGAAATGTCTTTGGCCCAGACAATGAACTGCTTTCATAACTTTTCTTTTGGTCTCTAGTAACAGCTACACCTGAGTGGAATGTATGAAGAAAGAGGGAATGTCATTCCCAGCCTGATCAAACATTTATCTAATCCAAGAATGATTATTACTCAGTCTTACAGGACTCCAAGGACCTGTATTATGGACAAATTGCTTATCCATATCCATTATAAACCAGATAAAATATTTGAATTAGGTCTTGAGACAGGGTACAGGTACCATCACCTTTACCGGTATCCTTTATTCCACAGCAAGCAGTAAAGGGATTTAATCATATCTTGGTTTGTTCTACTGTCAGTTAGAACTTCATCTTTCAGAAGACTCTTCTTGATCCAGATTTTGACACTGAATATCATTTGGAGACAGCGAGATGAAAGAAAGCTGTTAAATATCCATTAAATATCTCGGCAATGCCACCATCACAGCTAACTCCCTGGCTCCTGAAGCAGTATTAACAGTGAGATGTCAAAACAGAAAGCCCTGGAACAAACTAATAAAAAGCAATGAGCTAAGAGCCAGGAGTGGATGGGATTCATCCAAGAGCTCTGACAGAACTCAATGTTTAAATGACTGTGATGCTTAAAAATATATTTTATATATATACTAGCTCTCGTTTAAGTCAGCTACTGTATTAGAGAACTGAAGGGTCGCAAAAAAGGGTTAATGTGCTGGAATGATCCTGGGAATTTCAAATCAATTAACCCTACTTTGGTACCAATTAACTGAATGAATTATTAACAGAGTTATAAAACACTTACAATACTTCTCTAATTTCCAGGTGGCATGAAGACACCTGCAGGGCTTGTCTACACTTTACAGTAATGGAACCTGTGCCACTGTAGCACTTAGTAAGGACATTACCTACACTGACAGGAGAGCTTCTCCCAACAGTGTAGGTACTCCACCTCCCCAAGAGGCAGTAGCTATGTCAACCTCCTGTCAACATAGTGCTGTCTACACCAGGAGTTAGGTCAGTATAACTGCATTGCCTCTGGAAATTTCCACTACATGAATCTGACGAAGTGGGTATTCACCCACGAAAGCTTATGCTCCAATACGTCTGTTAGTTGCCACAGGACTCTTTGCCGCTTTTACAGATCCAGACGAACATGGCTACCCCTCTGATACTTGTTCTATCTAGAGATCAAAGTTATCCTCACGTGGCCAACGTGGCTTCGTCGCAGAAACAAGTGATGATGGTTTTTTTAACGGGACTATCCTCCAGATGTGACTTTGTAGCATTCTCCTTGAACAATCTTAAGGCTTGAATCAGGGTAGCAACAGGAGAGGGTCAAGGTACCATGGCACTACACAAGTCATTACATCATTTAAAGCCTTTCCTTTCTTTCCTAGGAATGCCTAAAGTGCCTGGCAAAAATCAGGTTGTATGTTGGAACTAGAAGTCTGAAGCCTTCCCCACATCAATAGTGTAACCCTTCTGCCAGGCCAAGTTGACAGCAGCAAGGGCCGGGTTCAGTACACAGTGGTTCCCTCTCATCAAAGCAAATGCAAAACTGGCTCGAGCCCCCACCCAGTGACCTGGGAAAATCCTACACACCCCCGGGCGCCTCAAAGAGGCAATACTTCCCCTCTCGCAAGCACAGAGTCTCGATGTAGCAGAGAATCTTTAATAACATGAGGTAAACGACATCAGCATTAAATTGGGGAAACACCACAACTAGTGTTCATTAACCAAACCATGAGCAAAGACCCACCCCAGCAAATTGGGCCATATCCTTTCCCTCGGGTTCTTGAGTCCCAGAACCCAAATGTCTCTTGAGTCCAAATCACCCAAAGTTCAAAAAGTCCAGCCCCAGAGTTCAAAAGTTCATCTGCAGAGTGTTGCTCCCCAGTCTGGCTAAAATGTGCCTGTGTGGGGGGAAAGAGGTAAGGGGTACCTTACGTGTTCTGAAGCTGACTGCCCCACAGGGCTCTGCTCTGCTCCGCTGTCTCACAAACGGCTCCGCTCCACCACGACCGGCTCCACTCTACACAGCTCGCTGTCTCACGAACACTTCACTCTGCCATCTCACGAACAGCTCTGCTCAGCTCGCCATCTCACGAACACTCCGCTGTCTCACGGACAGCTCCGCTCTGCACAGCTCGCCTCACTGTCTCACGAACACTCCGCCAGCCTATCCACGAACAGCACCACTGCACTCTAGTTCTTCCGGCTCCCCACTACTTGACACAGTGCTCAGTGATTTCAGCTCTCAGTGATTCCAGCTCATAGTAGTGGGAGTCTTAGTGCTCATGCACCATAAGGCCAAAGTGAATTTAGCACAGTACCTGTAGCAAGACTCTTAATAGACCCAAAATTAGCTCTGACATTCCACAGTGGAGAGAGACAGAGGTGTAATTGGTGTCTCAGGCCCTCACAAAGGGGGGTACAAATACTTGTCTCAAACCTCTCTCCATTCACAGAGTTTTGGAACCCATGTCCCTTGCCTAGCGAGTGCTACTTAGTTGATGGTGAGTCCCTCCATCATAACAAAAGGCCAAGTACAGTTCCAAGCACAGTTCCCATAATCAGGGTAATAACAATTTATTCTTCCCGCCCCAATAACAGAGACACTGGGGATCCCACAACAGCCAAAGTGACCATTTGGGCAGTTATGGCCTCATTCTAGGCGGGGTGGGTGTGCCTATGCAAATGAGATCAGCCCCTGAAGTTCTTTTCCACAACTTGCCACACCTCACCACCAGATGTCAGGGTGGAGCTCATCCTGACTCTGCTTACAATAGCATCCATGGTAGAATTTCTTGCATACATGCTACAGGTACAGTGTCTCATAGGTGTCACACAGCTCTGGGCACAACTGACAAGATTTTCATGCACCTTCATTCTTTCCAAGACACTCACAATATTGACTGCTTCCTCAGTTTATGAGATAGCAGCTAATTGAGGCAATCCTCCCAACAGGATGCCTTGGTGGTACTGAATCCCCATTATTGCACCAATCCACTAGGAGGTTGACTTCACCCTGCTTTGAGTTCCAGAAGTCAATGTTTAAATGGTCACTATATCTCAGTCAAGCCCAAACAACTGATCCCAGCAGTGCCATTCCTCCATTAGACAGGATGTCAGAGAGCTCAGTAATTTGCAAGCTGAGGCAGTATTGATCTGATCTGTCGAATTACCTGTATCCATAGAATGCATGACACAGTCACAGCTGAATTGAGATAGATTCCAACCATTAGTTTATTCTTAAATTAGAAAGCGAGTCTTCCCTTGCGTGGACTTACTCACTAACTTCCATGGGAGCAGGCCCATGCCCCGGCCCCTTATGGTATAGCAGCAGCAAGCATCCTGGGTTGACAGATTTGGGCATGGGGGGCTAAAGCTAGTACTCTAAAAATAGCTGTGTAAATATTGCTCTGATACTGCAGCTCAGGCTGGAGTTTGGGCTCTGAAGCCAACCCCTCTCCTTATGTACAACACTATGCCTTTGTTCAGAATGTGGAAAATCCATTTGTGTGTTTCATACACATTAAAGGCCTAAATTCAACCTTCAAAATACACACTATTTCCAGGAGAGTAGGTATTATATACCAAAGGGCAGATTTTGGGTCTTCAGTGGACCGTGCTAAACAAAAATAAAATTTTCAGATTACATTCAACCAAAGTATTGAAACACACTTCGTAGTTATTTATTATTTCTATAGTGCCATGGGCTTGTAAGGTAAACTTAAAATAAAAAGAGAAGTACCTTATCTCGGGAGCTTAAAATCCAAGGTCCCAATGTAACAAATAACATTAACACATGTTTAAAAGCTTTGCTGGATTGGAATGTAAATTAGGAAAAGAAATGTCAAACACAAGGATAACAGTTGAATGATATGATAAGGATGAAGTTTATGAGGTTATATTTCTGTTTTTGTTGTTACATTAGAAGATTGAATTCGTTCCCTTAGACATGAATGGTGGATGGAGGTTAGTGTTGGAAAACTAACTGAAAGTAGTAATGATTGAGGGGGGATTGGAAGGAGAAGAATAAGGTTGCAATATGCACAAACTTCTTCTATGCATTAGAAGGCAGCACAACAGAATGTGAGGGCTCATTTGCAAAAGAACACAACCATGAGACTGTTGAGATGCATTAAATTGGCAGAGCCAAGAAGGTACACAGGGGAGAAAATTAAGACTACTTCTAAACAAGGTACAAAGAATCAACATTAACTGGTTTCTACAAGTTTCTGCTGTGTTCTATCTCAGTATACTGTTTAGACAGGTGTTGACATTCTTTACAGTTCAGTCGTGCAAATCCTGACTTGGTTGACTTCACTTATTGAAAGGTCAGCAATTTCCAGAAAATAGTGTGAAGGAGAACACATACTATGTAAAGTTGGGGGCAGTGGAGTGCGAATGAAAGGATAATGGGGCTCAGCTGGACACAATTGTAATACCAAAAATAAAATAAAATAAAAAAAAATCAAAACCAGAAGAATTAACTTTTGGAATCATTAAATAAAAAAGTTAAAGTGGAAACATTGGTACAACTTTGCCAAAAGCAACCAGAAAATGCACCCTTGAAAAGTGTTCACTACACTATAAAACATTTAAAACATGGAAAGAAAAATAAGATTGTGAGATTTCAGGTCTTCTTTTGTTTGTTTTTGTTTTTGTTTTTTGTATTTTTTTTTAAGAATAAGTACATTGCAGAAAAAAAATATGGAAAAAAGATTTCTTTGGCTTCCATTTGCTGGCTGGCTTGAATCACCAAGGAGTAATCATCCAAACATTAACAGGCTTCCGGACAATAACATACATTTATCTCTCTCTCTCTCACACACACACACACGTATTGTTAACTAATTTGTGAAAAACATAGGGATGCCTAGATGACTAGAATTGGTTATTTAGATTAGAGACTCTTTTTTAACACCACCATCCTCAAGTCAATATCCATATCCCTTGATCTAAGCCTTACTGAACACTTTTTCTGCAGAAAATGCCATAACAATTGTAATTCCTCAATACAACACAGGACAGGAAAGTTGGAAAGAAGGCATCATAACTTTTTGATGTTTAAAACTGACAGCATAAGATTTTGGCAGGGTCCTGAAAGAAATCATGGACAAACTTATTTTTTGGATAACTAACATACTATTATGGTTGCGCATGAAATATGTAGCCCTCCCACTTACACAAAAAAGACTCAAAGTAAGCAAGTAAGCATTCCAGACAAGGGAATACATTCAGATATGAAGACCAAATTGCTATAATAAAATATTAAGGACTTGTTAGTGTCAGTTGCAAAAGAAAAAAGGATCAAACTATGGGGGGAAATAGGATTTCCTTAACATGAGATTTCAAATGGTACAGCAGATAGGAAAAAAAGAATTCACAGGAGACAACCAAAATGTGAGGGCACTGGAGATAAGATAGAATGTGCAGTACAGAAACTGTGTTGTGTTTAAAAAGTAGATGCAGGTATTAGCTTACCTATAGATCTCCCAAACCCCACTGAAAGGGAAACCATGAATTCATAAAAGGTACTATGTTGTACATTAACTGATAATGGAAACAAACATAGATTCATAGATATTTAGGCGACAAGTGACCATTATGATCATCTACTCTGACCTCCTGCACAACGCAGGCATATTACAGGTTTATTTCACTTCAGGTTAATATATTTAAGTTACCTTAATTGTACTTAGTATTTTAATTTCTCTCTATTGCTGGCACTGCAGGGTAAATAATACGCATCTCTGATACAGCACCTTTTATCAGTCGATCTCAAAGCAATACACCACAGGAATTATCCTCTCCTCCCTTCGATACAAGGTTGAAGTACCTTGACATGAGACTCTGAGGAAGTTTTCTTTGCTACTGTCCATACTACAGTGTAGTATACGGTGAATACAGAAAGCTGAAGATTTCAGTTACTAATGCTGTCTGTGTGATATCTTTAGTTTGTAAAATTATCTTGCTTATCTTGCTTTCTTGGTATAAGTTGGATCAAAAACAGAAAAAGTATGAAATATCAAGATGTCATTTGGATACCATTACTTGACATTCAATTACGTCTCTCATCACAATCACACTAATAGATCTGCAAAACTGGCAGCAAGGAATAAGTCATGAGAATGAATGCTAAATACAGACAATGTCTTCACCTTCAGATAAATTTGATTTACATGAACAGGAAACTAATTTTTAAAAAGCTAGAAGCAAGAGAGCTTTTGCATAGAGATTGCAGAAAGCTACCATGACAGAAAACCAGTAAGAAGAAGTTATTGGCTCAGGCTTATTGTTTTCCATACAAGAGATCCATAAGATTATTGTTCAAAACCATCAAGCAATGCACCCTTTACTTACAGTACTGCAGTCTGGGAATGTGCTGATTTACTCAACTACATAATAAAACAGAGATGGGGAAAACACTAAGAACATAAACAAAATAAGCCACTTTTGGTTAGCCACTGCACTAACCAAAAGTAGAAAGGCTAAAGCCAAGGTAACTCTCAGTTCCCCAGGCACATACCCCTTCTGGAGCATAATCCCAAAATTATACCATCTTGCGCTGCACAGAGAACTGTGCAGCATAAGCTCATAGAGTGCTTCAATGTGGAGAGGAATATATAGCAGTCTTTGCCCCTTGAGCTATGATTTCCCATGCCCTTCTCTCCTACTCGCTGGTTTAGATAAGTAAAAGCAAGTTTATTAACTATCAAAGATAGATTTTAAGCGATTACAAGTGATAGCAAACAGATCAAAGCAGATTACCTAGTAAATAGACAAAAACGCAAACTAAGTCTAAGATACTGGAAACACAGGATATGAATTAGCAAATTCTCACCATGGCCGATGATACAAGCAGGCTGCAGATTCTTAAGGGACAAACTGCACTTTCTTTAGAGCTTGGAATCCCCAGGCCTTTCACACACAGACTAGTCTCCACGCTCGCCACGTCCATTTATGTTCTACCCTTTGAATGCACACTAATAGTCCCAAAGGACGGTTTTAGCCTAACTGTTTCATATTTTATTGCTTTTAAATCTCTGACTTGAAGGCTTACATGTAGCTGTTTTACATTTACATTTTTTCAGAGCTTTTATGACAAAGATCCTGAGCATGTTTAACTGTATAACAGGTTTTCTACATTTACTTTACTACTCATGAAAATGGTTTCCTATTAGAATGACAAAGATCTCCAAGCAATAGAGAGAGATTTTCCTACTTTTCTCTGGATTTTTTGTACAAAAATAAAGCTTAAAAAAGCATAAGCAGGTTTGTGTCTTCATTTTCCTGTAATACATTAATGGCAGGAATTAAGAGTGCTGAATTTAATCTCAACACATGTGTTTTTAAGCAATCAGAAATGGTTTATTGCAAACTAGTGGACAAATGCTCAATAGTTGCAGTGCTAAAGATGAACAATCCTTGTTTTTCTTGGGTTTAAAATCCTTAGTCTACAGTATAATTTATAGTTGCTTTAAGAAACTTTTAAGACACTTGGAAATTACTACCAATGGCCGGCCAATTGGTTAACCTTTTTGCTATTAAGGGAGGGGGAGAGCAAGAGAGAGACTGGGGGCATTATGCCAGTCTTTTTTTACTTTTTATACACATTGAAGTACTCACAATATCCTACCCTCTGGCTTTATATCACATTTCCCTCCCTCAGTCTTCTTTTCATTGAGACTGTCCTTTAGCCAAAAGATCTGCATGGGACAGAGAGGCCAATAATTCTGCTAACTCAACCAAGATTGCCACAGAGCAACACAAGATGTTTCCCTTTCTAGTGGTCAAATAGAGTTTTCTTCATTCTTTCCATTCATCTCTCTTTTCTTTTCCCTGGTTCATACCATTGCCTCCTACACACATGCACTCTCCATTCTCTCTCTCACACTCCTACCCTCATAATGGAGACAGGCATCATCATAAGCTTGGACAGGTCAATCACCACCTCCAAGTAGTACATGGCCCTACTTCATGTATAGATACCTTTCAAATGTGGGCAAGCCTTGATGTGTTCTGAGCTGGGTTGGCGGCCCACTCTTCTGGTTCAGGGAGACATGAGTTCCATGCCAGTGAGATAGATCTCACATGCCAACTCCGTCACACAGGCCTAAGGTTTTGCTCTTGCTTGTCAGGAAGTTCATTGTTTACTGCTCATACAACATATGGTTCTCCACAGCAAGTAACGTACATTCCCACTGAGCGAACACAGCTAGGAAGAGAGCAACACTGAAAATGACTATACAAGTGGCACATTCCTACTCAAATGAGCTTGGATGACAAAATATTTTGTTTCCTGATTTTAATCCTTTTAGCACTGCATTGAGCTAGCACAGCTATGAGAGACTGAATCAGAGAGTCTACTGTGACTCATACAGCAACAAATATTAAGTTCCAAGTTCAAAATCTTTTCTTAGAGTTGTACAGAAATCTGTGCTTCATTTGCACCTTAACTACATTTATTAATTGGGTACATTTTACTGGTGGTGATCCATGAGGTAGAAAGAACACCATTTGTCTCTTCAATTGCATTAAATTACATTTCCAAGGTCTCCTGTTAATTTTTAAAAGTATTATGTACTTGTCAATATAGCAAATTTGATCAGGAAATTATTGAGACAAAAATATGGACCCTCACAACACTGTTTTTATGGTAATTTCTCATAGCAGAACTGATAAAGATGGCCATAACTTCAATGAAGGTTTGTGGTTGTCCCCATATCACCTTAGATGTTCTCATTTTTGTATACATCTTATTCTACCTTAAGCCTTCCTGTTCCACACTGGTAAACTACACATTGTAAATGACAACACTCCATCATGAGGAAGATCGGTGCAATATTGAGGAAACATTCCATTCCCAGACCTTTACTTCATCTCTGGAGACTAAATTAGTTTCCATCCTGAAAGACTAACCAGTTAGTAGGAGCTATAGTTTGGTCCAAAAGTATACAAAATTATGCTTTGATAGCTAAAACAGGTGGTACCTTAAATATGAATGTTGCAAAACATTAAAATACTTATTCTTAACGTAGAATCATCCCTAAGTATGACACATAACACTGACACCAGATCCAGTTTGGTATACTTACGGAACCTATTTATATCCTTAAAAGGAGGCAGACCTGAATGGCTTATATAGTCTTTGAACAATGGGATGGAGAACCTCCCCCATGTTCCTGAACCACTGCTAGTCTCCAATGGTAGGTAATGCACCTTTAATATAAATAAATTGATGTCCTTTTAGTTTAAGTGAAAAGATGCTAAATTAGAAGTGCTCAGAAAAAGTAAAGCACTAGTATTGGCAGCGCAAATTTCCCTGCACTGCCCTACCATTATGTCTGCACTAGGTAGGGATTTAGCAACATCCCTATCTACTGTTGCAGGAAAAAAACTGAATGCAGATTTAGTCAGCTTTTCAATTAATCTTTAGAGGAGAAATCAAAGACATAACAGCTCTCTTGTACCAATCATCTCACCAGTTGGATAGGTCCATCAATGGCTATTAGCCAGGATGGCAGGGATGGGGTCCCTAGCCTCTGTTTGTCAGAAGCTGGGAATGGGCAACAGGGGATAGATCACTTGATGTTACCTGTTCTGTTCTAGGCACTGGCAGTGTCAGAATATAGGATACTGGACTAAATGGACCTTTGGTCTGATCCAATACAGCTGTTCTTATTTTACTTTCACCAGCTCTCAAAAATCACTGCTTTTTGTTACTTTAAGGTCAGAAGAAATGCAAGGTCATTATTATTTTTCAGGGGTTTGTTTTTATTTTACTTTTTGTAGCAGCCTAAAGCAGTATCTATCTGTCTAATATTGGAAAACATCACGCAAAATATAGGATCAATGGACCATGTCAGTCACATGACAACTCCCAAGTCTCACTGAATGGGCAGTGAATAATTCTTGTTCCTTGTGTCTCCTTTGCCTGATTCCCATTTAATTTGCAAATAAAATTTAACATAATTGAACCGTTTTGTCTATGGGAGGGAAGGCAAGCTACAAAGGCCAAGAAAGAGGTCTTTCTTGCTTGAGGTTCAATTAGTGTTTCTCACAGGGCTTCTGGGTGGGTTGAGAGAACTTCATGCCGTAACTTGTGCCTTGGATCCTCATTCTTCTGTACTAGTCAACACCAGTGGTGAAATATTTGGTTCTTCACTGGTACAGACTTATAATTACTTCCTTTGAAGAGGACAGGAGACTGGTTGCTTTAAAGGAAGCAACAAGATCCATAGTGTAACACTGATAATCAGCCCAATAGAATTTTTTTTAAAATAGTCCGATAGAGAAGATCTGCTAACTCCAAAATCAGGGTGCATTCTGACAAAACAATTGCAACTCTTAGTCCTTTTCTACACCTTTTAACTACAAAGAGGACCATGTGTCCCAAATACAAGAACAACAGGTTCAATTTCCTCAACTGTGTGTCAAGATAACGTATACAAGCATTATAAAGTTGATATATTAAGTATCTCATGTGTAATATGGCTTTATATAGTATGTAAATGCAAGGTACTTTATACATTGTAGTTAGTGTTTTCTCCTTGGCCTACCTATTCACTGCTATTGCCTTTCCTGTTCGGGATCAAAAAATTTTGAAGTTTGAAATAAAATTATTTGCTCATGCTAAAATCCATTGCAAATTTAATTTTGTGATCATTTTAAATTCCATCTTTCATTATCTGTTTCCACCATATGACTATCTGCTCTGATCATGTGAGAGGATTCCTGCAGATGTCTTAATACAGTCTAAAGAATTTGTCAATTTGGTTGACATTACTGGAACTATTCTAATTGACTTCTTAAAAAAAATATAGCAGCAGTAGTAGTATAGACTGGAAACTTAAATTTGACGTTCTATCGGGTGCTTACAATTGGACCAAAAAGTGTATTGTTTGAGCAATATTTTGTTTTGTACCATGAAGATGTAAAATAAAAATTCATGTATTTAAGGTGCTTGATGAGGATATTGATATGAAGAGCAGAACTGGACACAATATTCTAGTAATGATCTCACAAATGTCATAATACCACTTCCCTACTCAATATGCTTCTGCTTATACCTCCAAGAACCACATTTGGTCTCTTACCACCCCGTTTCACTGCTCAGAAACGTTGATTTAAAAAAAAAATTGGAAAGCAGTGATGTTGTCTAACTATTTTTTGCTATTTTGAGAAATAAACTGCTGAGATTATACTTGTGCAATTTTTTCCAATAAAAAAAAAAGTCAAGTGGATCACTACTCTGGATAGCAGCCTTGAACAGAATAACTCCACTATAGCTACCATAGAGGCCCAATCCTGCAGCTTTTGGCCTCACTTGAGTAAGGCAACAGTGATTTCAATGGTACTTTGCAAGTGAACAAGGAGTGGAGAACTGGGCCTTTCTATCTTAAAATAAATTATTCTTACTGTACTTTTCCTCCTACCATGACCTAAATTTAACTTTTGCAGATTTATCAATGTAAGTTTCTGGAAACAGACTAAGCAAGACTCACAAATGTTAGTAAGAACCATTTCTTGCCTTTGGCATTATGTATTAGTCTCATGATACAAAATGAAATGGCAGCTTTGCATAACACACAAGTAGTAGCAATGATGAGAAGCAAAGATAAGTAGACCTCTAATTGTATTACCAACCACAGGCATTTAAAATTCATGAGGTTTCCTTAAAAAAACCAAAAGATTTTAAAATAATCAATTTTGGATTCAAGCATTTAGTGTTCACGATTTCAAGCACTTTTTTGTAACCATGAAGGCTGAAAACCTCTTTTTTAGCTTTTTCCTTTTTTTTTTTTTTCTTCAAATGGAAGCTGAGTCAGATTTTTAGAGACAGAATAGACTGGTATGATAATCTAATCTGACCTCTTGCATAACATAGGCCAGGAGATTTCATAATGTGGCTCCTACATTAAGTCCTGACTTCAGGGTGAGACAGACTGTAACTTTTAGAAAGACATCTAGTCTTGATTTAATGATTTCAAGTGATTGAGAATCCGCCACATTCTAAAGGTAAGTTGTTCCAATAGTAAATTACTGTCTCTGTAAAATAAATAAATAAATAAATAAATAATTTTTAAAAATTACACTCTTTTTGTAGTCTGAATGTACCTAACTTCAGCTTCCTGCCACTGAATCTCATTTGTACCTTCGTCAACAAGAGTAGAGCCCTCGTGCTATCAAAATCTTCTCCCCATGTGAGTACTTATAGACCATGATAAAGTCATCTCAGCCTCCTCTTTATTAACCTAAATAGATTGAGCTTCTTTACTCTCACCTTGTAAGGAATGTTTTCCAGACCTTGATCATACCTGTAGCTCTTTACAGAACCATTTCCAATCTGTCAACAATGGTTGACACCAGAACTGGACACAGTTTTCCAGGAAGAGCCTCACTATACAGAAGTAATACCGCCTCCCTAGTCTTCCTTGATATGCCCTCACTTATGCCTCTGCTTATACATCCTGGGACCACAACGGCTCTCTTAGCCAACACATTGCACCGTGAGCTCTTGCAATCCAACAAAAGACACCATATACCGAGAAACTCATGATCAATTCTTGAGAATTGGCAATATGTAAAGACAGGAGCTGACGGAGCTTAACGCTTGCTCACCCTGCTCCAGATTATTGCTTCTGTTCTAAAGATCTCTTTGTAACAGCTAAACGAAAAATACAAAAATGACTCAACCTTACAAAAGCTTGAGAGAATGTTTATAGATCAACAACCAAAATAAAAAGCCAAGGCACTTTGATGTACAAAATCTTATTGGGATACAGAAATGAAATTCTTGTATAAAAAGGACACTGTCATAATAGTACAGGACACAAAGTCCAAAATGATAAACCCAAAGTGGCTGAGAAGTATGAGCTCAATGCTGCCCTCTGGTTCTTATTGAGTGCTCTCATTGAGCGCTTTGGCCCTCATTCAGCAAAGCATGTCAGTACATGCTTAACTTTAAGGAAATTAAGTAATCCCAGTTGTATGTATGCATACCCTCTTTTGTACACAAATATGTGAACGAGCGTTTTGGACATATCATGGATGCATGCAGAAATTGTGTGTGTAAAACAGTAATGATCCCCTTTGGGATTTTTCCATTGACATTGCTGGCTTTCATAATTTTACTGACTAAAACTAAACACGTTCTCAGAACCAAAACTTTCTCATATGAAAGTTCTCATAAAACAGATTCCTCCAGAGCCATCCAATAAGATTCTCCTAATATAAAATTCAGTGGGATTTTAAACAATGTGTTCTTTGGCATCATCCAGGAAGCTCCATTAGCTATTAGTTGCTCAGGCAAACAATTAAAGTGACCATTGAAATTCCCTGTAATTATCCCTCATTAGCCAATTAAACAACAAATCTCAGTACAGAAAAACTTAATCAGGTGCATGTGCCTGGTTAAAAATTGCATCAGGGTAAACATTAGCCAGTTATTCCATTGCTCTTTCAAATAAAAGAAAAGTCTTGCAGATATCAGATCATTTGGAAGAAAATATGACAGACATTTAGGAACCAAGTGCACAAAAGAAAAGGAATCAATTACAGAAAGACAATGAGGGTAGATAAAAATAATTTTTATTCTCTAGAAGTCTTCAGTATCCTTGTCATTGCCTTTAAAATTACCTCCTTTTTCTCCTACTTTCCACCCAGACCTCCTATGCCCTAAAATGATGCCAACCATCTCTTTGAGAGATTATTCAATTGAACTGGTCTATGGTTACTGGGAGGTGTAAAAGCAGGTGATAGTAATTTTCCCCTCACACCTTGGGAACCCCACAAAGGCATCAGAAACACAAAACAGTTCACCCAACATCTGCTTGAATCTAAAACTGCTTTGACTATGTTTACACTCATTCTGTTTACTTACTATAAATGTTTGCGTGACTGAGCTTTACTTGCATGAATGATAGCTGAAGGCCATTTCAAAGTTACAAGCACGATCATATAGAGAAAGTTAAATTAAAATTTAACTGACTGAAAATCCTAGCACAGGCAAGCACATAAACAGTTGAGGTGGTACCACCTCCAGCCAAAACAAAGAAGTCTTGGCATATTGTAATACTTTCAGTTGGGGTAGATAACGTGCCTTAACATAACATGAAAACACTATTGTAAATTCCAATATAGACAAACATTCAGAGTGACTATTCAGGTGATAAAATTATTCACATGCATAAGTGAGTTGTATTGGGGTTGCAGTTTACCATTTGTAAGAGATGATTTTTTTTTAAAATAAAGGATTTTACTAGGGCTGTCAATTAACCTAAGTTAATTCACGATTAACTAAATAATTAATCGCGATTAATCGTGGTTTTAATCGCACTGTTAAACAATAGAATACCAATTGAAATTTATTACATATTTTGGATGTTTTTCTACATTTTCAAATATATCAATTTCAATGACAACACAGAATACAAAATTATAGTGCTCACTTTATATTATTTTTATTACAATTATTTACACTGTAAAAATAATAAACAAAATAAATAGTATTTTTAATTCACCTCAGACAAGTACCATCATGAACTCTCTTTATTGTGAAAGCACAACTTACAAATGTAGGTTTTTTTCGTTACATAACTGCACTCAAAAACAAAACAATGTAAAACTTTAGAGCCTACAAGTTCACTCAGTCCTACTTCTTGTTCAGCCAATCACTAAGACAAACAAGTTTGTTTACATTTACAGGACATAATGCTTCCTGCTTCTTATTTACAACGTCACCTGAAAGCGAGAACAGACGTTTGCATGGCACTTTTGTTGCCAGCATTGCAAGGTATTTACATGACAGATATGCTGAACCTTTGTATGTGCCTTCATGCTTTGGCCACCATTACAGAAGATATGCTTTGATGTGGAGGACACTTGTTAAAAAAATAATGTGTTAATTAAATTTGTGACTGAACTCCTTGGGGGAGAATTGTATGTCTCCTGCTCTGTGTTTTACCAGGATTCTGCCATATATTTCATGTTATAGCAGTCTTGGATGATGACCCAGCATTTCACAAAACACAAAGAAGGTACCAATGTGAGATTTCTAAAGATAGCTACAGCACTCAACCCAAGATTTAAGAACATGAAGTGCTTTCCAAAAATCAGATCAAGATGGGGTGTAGAGTATGCTTTCAGATGTCTTAAAAGAGCAACATTCTGATGCGGAAACTACAGAACCCAAACCACCCAAAAAGAAAATCAAGCTTGTGCTGGTGGCATCTGACTCAGGTAATGAAAATGAACATGCATTGGTCAGCACTGCTTTGGATCGTTATCGAGCAGAACCTGTCATCAACTTGGACGTCTGTCCTCTGGAATAGTGGTTGAAGCATGAAGGCGCATATGAATCTTTAGCGCATCTGGCACGTAAATATTTTGCAACGCCGGGTACAACAGTGCCATGCGAACATCTGTTCTCTTTCAGGTAACATTGTAAATAAGAAGCAAGCAGCATTATTTCCTGCAAATGTAAATAAACATGTTTGTCTTAGCAATTGGCTGAACAAGAAGTAGGACTTAGTGGACTTGTAGAATTATGTACAAAAAATAACTGCACTCAAAAAAATCCAATATAAAATTTTAGAGCCTACATTTGTAAGTTCAACTTTCATGATAAAGAGATTGCACTACAGTACTTGTATTAAGTGAATTGAAAAATACTACTTTTTTTATAGTGCAAATATTTATAATACAAATAAATGTAAAGTGAGCACTGTACACTTTGTATTCTGTGTTGTAATTCAAATCAATATATTTGAAAATATGGAAAGCATCCAAAAATATTTATATACATAGTATTCTATTATTGTTTAATTGTGCAATTAATCACACCATTCATTTTTTTAATCGCTTGACAGCCCTAATTTTCACCTTGTCCAAGTCCCTTCAGTGTTTCATTAGGTACCCCAGGATACAGTATGTAACAGTTAGTTTTGCCATTACAAATCCACAATTTCCTGTAGCCCTAGCTACTGATTGTTGAAACATTCTTTTAAAAAATTTTGTTTTGATATACGTGATATGATTTTCAGGGATTTGTCTGACAGTCTCCAAGATGAGATGAGATATTGGGTGAGTAGTGGGACTCAGTGAACAGACAGGACATGAATGATGTAACCAAATATGTAAATCTAAAAAGGTTTATGGATCAGAAAGTTTCTTTTGTTACTGTTAAAAGAACACCAATACATTGTCTTTGTCACTGCTGCAAAGGGATGAAAGGAACAGAGTCAGCAGTTATAGGCTCTAAATCTGGCTAAACTTTTCTTATTAAATCTCTTTGCACAGTGAGAGTTTTTATTTCAAAACATTTTATGCCCTTTCCCCCAATAGAATAATAACAATAAATAAACCAACATGCATGCCAGCATGTCAACAGTTACAAGCCTACAACAAAAAGACAGAATGTGAATGCACATTGCAGGAGGGGGAAAATATTAGGTAAGAAAAATGTTAATCTGTTATAAATAATTAAAGTAGGGGTGTGGAAGATGAGAAATTCTGACCATATTGCTGTATAAATGAACAATATATTGCTCTCTATTAGAACTCAGAAAAATATTGGCAAGGTAACCCAAAAGCATACAAGGCTTCCCTGATTATGAGTTTGTTCAACACCCAGCCCAGGTTTGCAATCCTCAGCCCCGTTTTGACTAAACCTAGAGGAAGCACTTCAGCATGACATGGCATTTTTGACTGAATTTTTCTTTCAGATTTTGATTTGAACTTTAAAGTGAAAATATAGATTAAATATATATAGATTAAAACCAAGGGGAAAGTTTGCACAAACTTCTGATGAGCAAAGCTGCCAATATTTGCTCAGCTGAATTCAATGCAGCGCACTCTACAATAGCATCTCTGCAACCCAAACATCTTGCTATTTCTAAAAGCAAGTAACCCCAGTTCAGTCCTCAGCTCCTTTTCAAGTCAGCCATGTCATGCCAGCAGTTAAGCTGACATTCCCAGTGAAATCTATGAGGACTTCTGCCTGCATGTCAAGGGTACAACATGACCGAATGGGAGCTGAACTTGGCTCTGTGTATGTGCCAAGTACACTTTGTTAAAACTCTGCAAGTGTTCACAGTGGGAGCTAAGAGAAAGATTCCATCATACTTACTCATATGGAGTGACTATACCTTATGTGGCAAGTAGTTCAAATGACTTCAGTAAAACTCATGGATTAAAGAACTCCTTCCACATGAGCGAGGGTGGCAGAATCTGGCACCAAATGATTATGGCTAGATTATGTCCTAGTCCTACAGAGTTATGCGGAGGCATAAGGTAGTAAGTGGCCCACCCTTCCCTGCATAGCCAGTTAGGACCTGCCTAAATTTTTTCTCCAGGATGCATGAGGGGAGCAGCACCCACGTGTCCAATACCTCCTTCCAGAAGGATGAACTGAGATGAGGGCAATGAGAGATTCCACTCCCTAAATATCAACCAGTGGAGCTAGCTATGTGTGACTCATCACATTCCAAAAGAGTGTGGAAGAAGGGAGCCCTGAAGAAATTGTGCCTCAAAACGTATGTCCAAGTCACAAGTCCTTGCCAGGGCTGGATTTCCAGTTAGGCACAGTAGGCACATGTCTAAGGGCACTGGTGTTCTAGGGGCACCTAAAAGTTAAAAGTGGGTTAAAAGTTTATTTTTTTATGGAAAACATGAAGGTCAGCTGTAGGTGGGGGAGGAGGAGAGAAGGAGGAGCATGGAAGATGTTGTGCCTAGGGGCGTGTAAAGTGTAAATCCGGCCCTGTTCCTTGCTGATGCTCCTGCTAGGATTATGTGCTGCCTCAGGGCTGTCTCTAAAAGGCACAATGAGCAATCATAATACATAGAATGACTGGATGGATATAATGGATCTGTACAGTAAATGCTGTGATGTGAACTTTTAAGCACAAGCACGGACTTTAGGCTTAAAGTTCATTCTAATTCTAGAGGCATTATTGATCCAGTGATTGGGAATACAACTGGAATCAGTAACACCTCGAAAAGCAAAATAAACTTTTAAAGAGCGTTCACTCTACTTCTGAAGTTATGCTTGTGCTTAAAAGTTCACATCACAACATTTATAACACAAAAGTAGTTCCAATAATGCATTCTGGTTATAAACAAAAAGGCAAACCGGTCTCTACAAATAAAAATAAAAGTAAGAATTTAAGCCACTGGCTTTAATTCTGTGGCCCATGCTGCTTAAATGAATAGGTAAAATATTATTATATTACATTTGTATTACCATAACACTTAGGTGCCTTTATCATGGCCCTCTTCCTTTAGCAGTGAAAACCTGAACCTTCATATCTGGGAGCACTACCAACAGAAAGTCACAAGTGGCCAGAACATTATCCTGTGGTCTTGAGATTAAAGACACTTCACTGTAGACTTTAGGCTTAAAGAAGCCTCTTCCTTTTTTTAGTTTATGCCAGATTGATCTAGGTCTTTTGACATGATTATTACTATTTGACTCTACCAGTGGCGGATTTAGAGTTAGTGGGGCCCTGTGCTCAGCTTCATTTTTGGGGCCGCTCCTTGGGACCCAGCCAAGAAAAAGAATGTTCTCTCTTGTCTCTCCCCTGCTCCTGTTTTTCATTCTTTTTTTCTTCATCCTCCTCCTTTAAAAAATGGGAAGTAAATGAAAATAAAGTGAGGTACCTTGATTGTTCTTGTAGTCTAACTTATTTTTCCACAGACCACTTGAAAATCGCTGAGGGTCTCGGTGGACCACTTAATAATCTTTCCAAATATTGTTTGTACCATTAGCTAACGATTTTAAAGCGCTTTGGATAAGAGTGTTTTATTTAAAAAAATGTAAAAAAGCATTGGGGTGTGGGGTCTGGCCAAGATTTAGGGTGCGGGAGGGGGCTCAGGGCTGAGGGTGCAGGGTGTGAAAGGGAGTTAGGGTGCAGGAGCAGGCTGGGAGTTGGGGTGCAGGGTCTGGCCAGGAGTTAGGGTGCAGAAGGGGTCTCGGGGCTGGGACAGGGGGTTGGCGTGTGGAGCGCTTACCTGGGGCAGCTCCCATTTGGTGTGAGGGGTGCAGGTGGGGATGTGTGGGGGGGTGCAGGAGTTAGGGAGGGCTGGGGGTGTAGGAGTCAGGGCTGGGGGTGCAGGATCTGGGAGGGAGTTAGGGTGCAGGAGCAGGCTGGGGGTTGGGGTGCAGGGTCTGGCCATGAGTTAAGATGCAGGAGGAGGCTCAGGGTTGGGGCAGAGGGTTGGGGTGTGGAGAGTTTATCTGGGGCAGCTCCTATTTGGTGCGAGGGGGTGCAGATGGGAATGTGGTGGGGGGTGCAGGAGCTCCCATTTGGTGCTCAGAGTGGGGCAGTGCAGGAGTCAGGAAGGGCAGGGGGATGGGGGGGGGGTGCAGGAGTCAGGGCAGGGGACTAGGAGTGTGGGCTGCGGTAGTGGGGGTGCAGCCAGCCCCCTGCCCTGAGCAGCTCACGGCAGGGGGCTGAGGGGGGGGGTATGTGTAGGGGGAGTGCAGGGGCCCCAACTTTGCTCTGCCCTGCCCCAATTCCACCCCCTTCCTGAAGGCCCCACCCCCCACCTCCTCCCCCGAGTGCGCTGTGGCCCCACTCCTCCCCGTCCCTGCTGGGGCAACCTGAGTGCTGGCAAACAGCTGTTTGGCAGAAGCGGAAGAGCTGGGAAGGAGAGGGTGAGGGGCGGGAACACGGCACGCTCAGGGGAGGAGGGAGCTTGGCTGCCGGTGGGTGTGGAGCCTGCAGCAGGAGCTCCAGGAGCCGGCAAGAGCAAGTTTCTGCCCCCGCAGCTGCCTGGCCCTGGGGCCCCCTGTCGTCACGGGGCCCCTGGCAGGGCACCCTATGTTTCACTGTAAATCCGCCTCTGAACTCTACTGTAGAGAATAGAAGTCACAACGAATCAAGTAGCAGACAGCTTTGTAGCTTTTATTTGTGAAACCTGAAATATGATTTGCTACACAACATTTGGAAAAAAGTGATTTAAACTTTTTTTTTTAAATGTATTAAATTAACTGACAAACTGCATTGTAACTACTTGCTGCTAATATTCCTGCTTAGCAGGGCTTTGGCATGTCATCACGTTTCTTCTGTAGCAAGGAATTTAGGGCTAACTTCTCATCCATAAAGAAAATCTTAAAGATCCAATTGGTCTTTGATGCCCAGCGGCCCACAAAATAAATTTGAAACTTGTGGGCTTCCTGGTTTCCATTTTTATCCTTCAGTATTTAACTAAATACCACATGTAACCAAAAAACCTATACCAGCTTTCCTAATTTAATCTGTGTGTGTTTATGGAAGACATTAAAAAATAAAAGTGAATTGCATATGGTCTGTTCTCGGCATTTAAGTTTACTTCCTGCTGTCATTTTCTGATAGTAGCACAGCATTAATTTAGTTCTGCACTAAGTTACTATAATGAAAACCAGACCACAAAAAATATTCGTTTGAGAATGATTGGTAAAATCCTGTCTTATTGAAAATAGGGCTCACTTTACCCTTACAGACAGCTGTGCAAGTCAAGTCTACCTGAAGTCTTACAGATTTCATGGAAAATTTAGTCTGTACTTTAAGCCATGAATCCAAACCTCATCTGGCCACCTACATGCTTCATAGTTAAACCTGCACTGCATCTTCTAAATTTGTGTATATTAAAAACACTTTGATGTTCTTTTGTCCATAGACTTGACATCCTGAGCTTCCTGTGAAAATATGTTGCATGAAATGACAGGACAGTGCACAAATTAGCCATAGAAAAAGTTAAACACAAGAAACAAGGCCTATCCTTTACTATTTTTTTTTGATGCTTTAGAGAGTCAGAGCAAGGATAAAATTTACATTGAAGTTGACACTGGCTTTGCAAACTTGGAACAATTAAAATAATTTAGTTATTTCTTCAACTCATTTAAAAAAAAACCCACGAACAATCCATTTAATTGTTTGAGGCACTGTTTTTGCTCTGAACAACATATTTTTGAAGATCTCATATGAGGAACGGATCTATAAAATGAAAATGAAATGTATCAATATTTCTGAAATTTTGGCTTATGAGAGTAGTCCCATTCACTCCAAAGAGTGACGAGTTACTTGAATGAACAAGGGTTGCAGGAATGAATTCTGAAATTTTAGATATTTCATTGAGTTTGTCGCTATAAAACCAAATTTGCAAAACATTGATGTGCCTCTAAGATACCTGTATTGTTGTTATTAAGATGAATGCCTCATACCATTGAAATTGTAAGTTACTTCTCTGACTTTGCAATAAAAATAGAGAAACTTACATTTTGAATGA
Source organism: Lepidochelys olivacea (assembly GCF_965140295.1). Classification (NCBI taxonomy): domain Eukaryota; kingdom Metazoa; phylum Chordata; order Testudines; family Cheloniidae; genus Lepidochelys; species Lepidochelys olivacea. The sequence continues at coordinate 170,378,523 of NC_140412.1, read as the reverse complement.
TATATTGCAGGTTGAATTGCTACGTGAAATCTCAAGTAATTAAAAGACCTTCAGAATTGTACTAAGGGATAAGGGATTGTAACAGCATGTTCAGGAAACAGAAGGGTGTCGACATGGGGGTCCCACAGTCATGGGCGATGGCACCTACGATTGTTCGAGGCCGGATGTACGGGCATTAGGGAGCACAGACATGGTAGTCCGGGTACCCGGTCAGCTGGCATCATAGGAGAAAGGTGGATCTGATGCCCGAGCCATGGGGGAGGCAGCAAAGAGGGAAGGGACCCTGCTGCCTCTTTCAAAGGGGGGGGTAAGGACCTCTCCTGGCTGGAGAGGGCTCTCACCAAAGTGGGATACAATCCCTGGGGTTCCATGGTGGAGTTTCAGAGGGGCATGCATACTTGGCAGGATTTATTAGACCTCTATGAAAAGTAGAAGAGTAAAAACCTTGGGGCAGCTGTGGGATTAATTTGGACTGCAGTATCAAATGTTGTCGGGATAAAAAGAGGAGTTGGGGAAAAGGGAAGAGGTGTGTACCTGACAGCTGGTGGAAATGAAGCAACTGAAAGCACAGATTACTAACCAGGCTGCAACACAAACCTATGCCCAGGTCAAATTGCAAGCCTTAAAACAGGACTTCCAGGTGAAAAAAGGGAAATGCATCCACCTGGAAGCACTGGCTAAAAAAGTACCAGTCCTTCAAGGACTTGTCAAAGATTTGACCATTCGTGTTCAGCATACACCGCAACAGCAGTGTGCCCGCATTCTCCACCAAAACTGTGACAGATTTCTGTTACCAATCTGCCTGAGGCATCAGTTGATCAGGCTGAGGCCACAGGATTGTTAAGGGAGGAGATGACGCAACACACCAACAGGTTTCAGAGTAACAGCCATGTTAGTCTGTATTCGCAAAAAGAAAAGGAGTACTTGTGGCACCTTAGAGACTAACCAATTTATTTGAGCATAAGCTTTCGTGAGCTACAGCTCACTTCATCGGATGCATACTGTGGAAAGTGTAGAAGATCTTTTTATACACACAAAGCATGAAAAAATACCTCCCCCCACCCCACTCTCCTGCTGGTAATAGCTTATCTAAAGTGACCACTCTCCTTACAATGTGTATGATAATCAAGTTGGGCCATTTCCAGCACAAATTTGAAATGGAATGGAAATGGCCCAACTTGATTATCATACACATTGTAAGAAGAGTGGTCACTTTAGATAAGCTATTACCAGCAGGAGAGTGGGGTGGGGGGAGGTATTTTTTCATGCTTTGTGTGTATAAAAAGATCTTCTACACTTTCCACAGTATGCATCCGATGAAGTGAGCTGTAGCTCACGAAAGCTTATGCTCAAATAAATTGGTTAGTCTCTAAGGTGCCACAAGTACTCCTTTTCTTTTTGTAACACACCAAGTGTCTAAATTTTAAAGCTTTATTGATAAAATAATAAAACAACAGCGAAGAGCGATGGGTGCTCCCCATGTCACTCAAAGGAAGGAAGAAAGCATTAGTGCTCCAAGCCCTAACCCATTTTCATACTCACACACGCTCTACCGGAGGCTGGCCAAGCCTGGGTGTAAAGTAAGAAGAAGAGGGGGAAGGGTGGATGGGAGTTCTGTCCTGGGCCCAAGTCGTCCGGGATCTGCTGTGATCTTCCAATTGTTCCAGCTCTTACAAGGGTTTTAAGTTCTGGGGGTGTACCATTTCGGGACCTCTGTTCCTGGTGCTCTTTGTGCCAGTCCAAACTGGCTTTCTGTGGTCTTCTCCGCTTTCCCAAAACACAACGGCTCCAGGGAAGATCTGCTCCCCGCCTCATCGTCTCGCTGGTGTTTTCCATCTCTGCAGCCCTGGTTCAGTGTCCTTTTTTTTCTTTTTTATGTCTGGCTTTGGCTGGGTGAGATAATTTTTTGTCTAGCACCGTGACCATGGACTGGGGCCAGCTCTTATTGTCGGACTGAGCTTGCTAGCTGCAGTGTTGATTTAACCCATTCTCTGCTCTCTTTCTCCTTCCCCCTTTGGCCTTTCACAGCCTACAAAAGAATCTTCCATTCCACACTTAGTCACACCTTTGACCCTTCCCAAAATATCCTACAATGCTTGTAACATCTTAGCAATATACAATGCTGATCTGCCTTCCCCAGGGGACCCCTTGAGGGAGGGGGCCACCAGCGTGTGACACTATGCAATCAACAAAGGGCATAATCCAGTGTTTCACATTACTATATTAATCATCAGTTCCATTTGTCCATATCTGGTCTTATTGTTGGGGGGGAAACATTCAGATTAGATCTTAGTTAAAAATTAGGACTGTCTGATTCCATCATGTATTGGAAAAAAGAATTGTACATCTCAGAGTCCCTTTACACATTTCTTAGTATGATTATTTCAGTTCTAAAATGATCATGATCACAATTCTATATATTTTCCAAATTCTTATATTTTTACTTACATGCACACCCTTAGAATTTACATGATATTTTAATCTTTTCATACAGAAATTTGACCATCCAAGAATTTAAAAAGATCACATAGGCCGGGTATGTCTACACTACAATAAAAAACCCATGGCATAGAGTCTCAGTCAGCTGATTCAGGCTCAAGGGCTTGGGGGCTATAAAACTGCAGTGTAGATGTATGGGCTTGGGCTGGAGCCTGGGCTCTGAGATGCTCCTCGCTTGCGGGGGGTGAGAATCCAGGCTCCAGCCCAAGCTCAAACATATACACTGCAGTATTTAGCTCTGTAGCCCGAGCCCCACAAGCCTAAGTCAGCTGATATGGACCAGTGATGGCCATGCTGTAGGTCTTTTATTGCAGGATAGACATATCTGTTGTGGGATAGCTGGGACAGCAAATTAAAATGCATCCTAAGGGGCAGACACTAATACTCTTATTCACATGGAATAGTTTTTTACTCCTTGAGTGGTCCTATTGACTTCAGTGGGACTTGGAGGAGCAAGGTAGTACCTTCTCCGAGTAAGGATCTCAATCTAAATTAGCTCTTTTTAAGTTGCCTGAAAATAGAACAGGAAGAATTTTATCCATTCCCAGTTTCTTTCATGAAAAAAGCTGGCAGATGCTTCCCCTGACTTTCAACTATTCTGACACAAACTGGATGTGCATGGGCAGAGGAAATATGATGGCCAACTCCAACAACTACCACTGATTCTAGATGCAAAAAGCCCACATTTATGGATGTGCACGCACATGTAGTGAATATCTCCTAACATTTGGACTTCTATTTACATCCTCAGTCCAGAATTATCAATAGCTTACAGCTCCCTGAAAATGAACACCATTTATTTTGAAACCTAACAAAGAGACACTAGTCCCCAATAAGGACAAACACTTTTCTTGTAAGGTCTCAGACTTCAGTTGCTGTTCATCCTCTCTGAACTCCAGAAAAGCTGCAGGGATTTGCTCAAACTTTCAACAATGTTTCCATTGGGGCACAGAAAATTTCACCACAAATCATTAATGTCTCAGAAAGTTAGGGGAAACTGTAAGAGTCTTATAATAAAAGCTAATTTGCAATCTTACCTTTAACAGATACAAGTATCTACTCTATCTGTATCTACAACAAAAATATGACTAGGCAACTCCATTATCGGGTTTTTTGATGGTTTTACGCCCATTTTCTTTTAAATCCTGAGGAACTCAGCACTAGCTGCACTGTACAGAGTCAGTGCCACGAGCAGCAATGAAGATGCCTGATGAGCACATGACTTGCTCCTCCTGCTTTCCATCTTTCAGTTTCTCTTTTATACTCTTCCTTTCAAACAGGCTGGCAACCAGACAGGAAGTAGATTAGCACAGCGCTCCTGAACACAAATGCTTTCCTAAGAGCACTTCTGCAGGATGAAACTGACCAGGATCCCACCTTACAAAACCTCCAGCAAGCATTGTAGTCTGTGCCCTAAAGACTTTTACTAGTCCAACTTCTTCTGGCAGAGTAAATGGAAAATGCATTTATGTCTGGCAAATGTCAATGTGTTTGGCTTTTAAAATACCAGAGCTATTTTAATTGCTGAAAATCACTTGGTCTAAGTTTTAATGTCTTTTTTGTTGTTGTTATTACTGGGCATTCAAATGATATAGAAGTAGAGTTTAAAGAAGAAAATTCCCCCTAAGGATTTAGAGTGCATCCGCGAATTGGCTTAAATCATTCATGTAGAAATATTTGCCCAGTGTAGAGGTGGGTTAAACTAGACGGTTTCCAGTTTTACTCTGTCAAGATTTAACCTTTTTTCCAATATACAATGATTTGCCCATTATAACAGCATCTTAAGTGAACCACAGAGACATTATGTGCTTTTATGTTACTGTCTCGCAGTTGTTGGATTGCATCTGGTGTACTGTAATTCACAGAAAGCAAATGGTTGTTTGGGGCACCTCTCTTTTGTGGATAACATCCCCGATTCAAGCTCTAGAGTAAAACAGGGCTATTCCAAGGGCTATCTGGCAGCAGGCTGGAGGGAAAGGGAACAACTCTTCACCAGATTTCCAATTATTTTCAGCAAAAGGACAGCAAGGGTAGAAACTCCTGGCCAAGGACTCTCTCATACAGTTTCTGGCACTTTACAGCACAGTGGTGGTCATTTATTAAGGACACGTGGGATGCTGCTCGACACAAAAAGAGACCAGTGATTTTGGAAGTCAGTGGTTGAATGCTCAACTTAGACCACTTTAGGCCTGAGTATCTCCTACTGAAGTCAATGTGAAACAGACTTTTCATTCTTCTGTAACCCCACATGACCATCATTACTATGTCACCACAGTCAAAGTTTTATTTTGCAGGGTTCTGGTTCATTTGTGAAACAAGTTACCAGAAGATTTTAGACTGAGTCAAAGTCTGACTAGTTTTATAGCAAGGTCCAAGACCAACCTATTTGACAAAGCTCACCAGAATAGATTATGATTAGAAACTAATCTAATCTATCAATATAATGTTATATGTCTAATATCTAGATATTTTTTTCTAGGATAGTAGGGGGAAAAGTAGAGCTTCCTAAACCTGGGAAAGTCAAGAAGAGAACCCACTTCAGGATTGGGCAAGCCACTTATTCTGTCTGTGCCTGTTCCCCATTTGTGAAAATAGTGACAATTGTACTACCTTACCTCACTGTAAGAATATACCAAAGACTACGAGGTGCTCAGCTACTATGGTGATGGGAAAAATTATATTACATATTAATTTTATATTATAAAGTACTTGAAATAGATCCTGCCTAATTTCTGAGAAATCCAATTTTCGAGTTCTGTGACTAGGCCTTAGCTTACTACTGCTTAATAACCTCACATAGGAGCAGATATGCAGTGCTGCATTCTCCCAATTAGAGGAATGGGAAACAAAAATTTTGTGTTTGTTCTCTCTCTTCCCCCACCCCTTCATATGTGTATGTCTCTCTCAGGTGGATGGAGATGGTAACTCATTGCTTCGTAAAAAGAAAAGGAGTACTTGTGGCACCTTAGAGACTAACAAATGTATTCGAACATAAGCTTTCGTGTATTCATCAGAATGCATCCAGTGAAGTGAGCTGTAGCTCACGAAAGCTTATGCTCAAATACATTGGTTAGTCTCTAAGGTGCCACAAGTACTCCTTTTCTTTTTGCAAATACAGACTAACACGGCTGCTACTCTGAAACCTGTCATTGGTTCCTGCTGACCAGAGACAGAGAAGTAAGCCAGTACACAAAAATATAGCTAAATAAATAAGTCATGAAAAGATGGGTGGGGAGTGGCTGGCAGAAGCCAGGGTAGGAAGAGGGTAGAGCAACAGGCTCACAGAACCAGGCTTGAACTCCTTGCCAACATTCTGTATGGGCTGGAAAACCTAAACAAACAAAATGCTGGGTTCTTATTATGGGTCAGTGACTACTTGTCATCCTGATCCTACAAATTCAAATGTATGAATAGAGACATCACCAGGGAACCATTCCTATACATGAGTTTGTGGAAATAGGAACTGAGTTTGTAGATGACTCATTCCATTGTTTAGTGGATATTTTTATAAACAGCACACTATGAGGTATTTTACATGAAGTAACAACCTACTTAGTCTCCATTTTTCCTTTGCCTGTAAGAGACTAAAACCTAAGACCATAGTTTGACACTTATCAAAACATAAAGGGGGACAAAAGTTTATGATGTTCTGTTAAACTTCTGGTTACACAATAAGTTTATGACTAATGAGGTTTTTTTAATTCCCAGAGGCCAAAAGAAACTCTTGACAACCAGATGCTATTTGTTCATTTACATCAAAACATTTAGCAAAGAGAGTTGTAAGTGTAACATATTAAGGCCCTGATCCTGAAAACATTTATACACCCAATTAACATCATTCAAAAAAGCAGTCCCATGGGTTTGCAAGTATAGAACACTGCTTACAGAAACATGAGTAACATGACTAAAATACAGTGAATAGACACACAAAAAAATAAAGTATTGAAACATTCAAATGGCTTATAAGACCAGTGCAGTTTGCCTTACCTCTTCATTTCCCCCCAAAATGTTGCTGTAACAGAATCCTGTGAAGTCAAAGGGACAGAAGACAAACAGTTTTCCAACTAAAAACTGTAAATAAATAAAGAAGTAGCTTTATTTATGCTGTAAGCATGGGCTGAGAGGGTCTTTATAGTTGAATCCTGTACAAGGCCAAGCATGTTCTGAGCACTAAATAAATAGCAGGAGCAATTGCAAAAGCACTTCCAAAACTTCAGTAGGACATATATACACATGATTAAGGAACACAGAAATATTGGCAAAGATGTTTAAGTGCTGCATCATCAGCCCCAATCCTCTGCTGTAGTAGATTTAAAAGAGTGGCTGTACAATGAAAAGCTACTGTGGTCCCTTCCTTGCTCAACAGATATGGTCCCTATCATCTTGATTCTCCACTGCCTTGCCCCTCGTGTAATCATTTAACACTGTGTAAAGTGGGTGTGCAATGCTACCAAAATCAGAATTCTCCACCCACTAATAGCAGTGAGAGCACAGATGTAAATGACTACACAAGCTGAGAAATCAGCCTTCTGTGTATTTCATGGTGACTAAAAGAAGCAATAAGTGATTGCTGCTGCCTTTCTTTTTTAAAGCACCTGTGAGCTGTGCAGAGCCAACAAAGTTGATAGAGAGAGAGCAAGCTGGGTTCTATCCCTTCTCTTGCACATAGAGAATTTTTTTATTGAGTTTTAGCCGGTGACACCGGAGAAAAGCCTGTTAAGTCAGTGGAGTTACACAGCTATAACCGAGGGCACCTGTGTCCCACAGAATCTTTATTAGTAGCAATGAAGTACAGCTGAGCTTTCAGATCCCAAGTCTGGAAGTTAGAAAATATCTTTTAACTTGCAAACTGATCACTTTCTTTAGAAATTACTCTGAGACAATGAATATACAATCTCATGATGCTGCAGAATTATTGCACTACTGTGCCAAACTCAAAATACAACACTCAAAATGTGACCATGCTGTTGATTTAGAATTTACAACAACACACAAGACAACAAGAAAAATGAGCAAATACAGACAATTTAAACTGCATTAACTGTGCTTAATTTAATTTGGCACTCTACTGGGATAGAACTTGATTATAAACAATTGGGGGCAGGAGAAGAGAGTTGTTCTTTATTTGATGATCTCAGCTTGCTTCGGTGCACTCTTCCTAAACACAATCAAGGAGTCTTACTTTAAAAACAGCTCCCCTGCCTTGAGCAAATTTTCTTTTAACTAAAGCACAATACCCCCAGCATCTCATATGCTTTTTTAATAAAGAACACATTCTACCACTGTGCCAACTGTACATGTAAAGAAACACAACAAAAAATAGCATCCATCACTCTTGACAGCAAGATTTTTAGCCAAAAGTAAAATTCCTTTGGTATGAATTTAAAAAATAAAGATTTTTTTCCCTCCATTTACAAATTAAGCCCCCTGTCCTGCAGTGAACTCTACATGGTCAGACTCTTGGTTTCACATGAGTGCACGAGTCTGATGGCATGGAGATCATTGCAGGACAGGGGTTTAAATCTACCTACACTCAGCAATGCTGCACTGAAGAAATGGGAAGCTGAATTGCTTATGCACAGCAAAATTCAGCCTTCAAAATACCTGACAGTGTTTTCCAGTCATGATTGTTTTATGGTGTTAGTGACTTAAAATGAGTTGTACTTAGGCTTTCATTGATAATTAATAAGGATACTTTGTACTTACACAGCAATGGCCATCTAATGTCCTTTGCAGGTATAGTTAATTAAACCTCACATCATCCCAGTGAGGTAAGTTAAGCGTACTGCTCAACAGAAAGTTTAAAGACAGGTACAGTAAACAGACACAGATCTGCCAGAGATCATTCGGTAGCAAAACCAGGAACAGAATCTGATGACATAATTAAAGTCACAAGAGCCTGGTTCTTATCTCCCCTACACTGGTTTACGCACTGGCACAAACCGAGTTACTCCAATAGAATTACTTCTGATTTGACCCATGTAAAAACAGGATCACGCCCAGAAAGAGCAACTCACCATATGGAAATAAGGATAGGGGAATCTCACAAATTATTCTTCAGATGTTTTGAAGTTTGCTCATCAAGGTTGCATTTTGTGAAAATCTGAACTATTGTGGCCTGGCTAACCCTGGCTCCCATTAGAAAGGGAAGTGAAAATGAGAAGTATACTACTTTGTTTCTTGGAGGAGGGGAGCTGTCGGCATCTCACAAAGCCCTTTTTCACCATAATTGGCCATGGGCGCCCCTTTAATTGTGAAATCTTTGTGGAGGTCTGTAGTTTACCTCATCTCCTCTGCTGGCTTCTGAGAATGACAGGTTGGTCCCTCCCCCGATCCTCCATCTTCTGGCACCTAGGGAGGAGGCTTATTGCCTTCATTGCAATCCAAGGAGGGGATCAGATGGATGGAGAAGGGAGGAAAAAGTTCTTCTCTCATGATCACTCGAACTCAGTGCTTAATTTATGCCAGGGCTAAGCCCTGGCACCTCTAGCAGCTTGACAGTTCATATCCCCGGCACCTCTAGGCTTGTCGTATCAGTTATGAAAGTTAAAAAATTGCTTGATCCCCAGCATCTCTTTCTTTACAAATTAACCACTGTTCTAACTTCCCAGGATAGCTTTCCTGTTAACTCCCAGGCATAGAGTATAGGGAGGAGGGTAAGTGGGGTGTTCTGTCAAGGCCTAAATAAATCACAAACTTCAAAAGGTTTGAATTCTGCTCCTACTTCTCTCTCTCTCTTACACACACACACACACACACACACACACACGCGTAACTTTGAGTCAGTTCAAAATCAGGCACAATAAGATCCCCCATATGCTATTCAGAAGACCGGCAAAGACAGGAGAACTGCTTACAGCAACTGCTTTATCACTTTTGTCATTTGAATCCTCAATCTTTTCTATCAAAGGACTCCTGTCATCCTATTATTTGGTTGTGATACCAGCCATTACATTTTATCAATCATTTATTTCCCCAAAATGTTATCCCTCCGCTTAGTGACTTTACAAATGGCTCTCTCACCTCCAGCTGTCAAATTAATTCATTTTTAAAAACCTAACAGAGGTACTGAGTGGTGCAATGGTAATTTACACAGAGTACAAAAAGCCAGACAAATTAAGGTTTTTCCTGCCCTTGTTAGCATATTGCCATAACTGAACTGGGCTGAAATTTCCTTTCAGTCATACCACTTTTCAATTGGTATAACTCCATCATCTTCAGTGGATTTTCTCCTGATTAACACTTGGAGAAATAAGAGGAGAATCAGGCCCCTTTGTCACTTTGATTATGTCACAGTTGACTTCCCTTACTGTGGCTTCTGCGTCTAAGTATATAAATTACTGAACCACCTATACCCCTAACATGAAGAAAAACTACTTTAAAGTTCTGTTAACAGCTGCTAAGGAATGTAAAATTTCATAAAGTTATTACAATGTAGTAATATTGCTTTATACTGTACCATTCTCCAAATTAGCTATATTTCGTCTCAAACTCCTTTGCATATTCTTCAAACGAGTTCTTAAATTGAGTTGGTTGGTTTTAACCATTTGTTCCAAATTATCATGCGATTGCAGAGAACGATCTCAACTGTGAACGTGTCTCCTGCTGTTTGCTCATTTGGAACATTCTCGGCCAAGTGTCAAGATCATTCCAACCGTAGCAGAGCAAGAAAAAATGCCCAGGGTCTTGGCTTTTTTTGCAAAGCGATGGTCCCGTGTCTTCTGAACATTGTGAATCTCAAAAGTGACAGAAGGCTCCTATCTAAATGAAACACAATTAGGTAATATTAGGGAATAAATTATTGAGAGAGGCAGCATGGTCAGGAATCATGAGATGTGTGTTGTCTTCCTGGCTCAGCCACGGAACCGTTGTCTGACCTCAGACAAGTCACTTCATCTCTCTGTGATTTTCTTTCCCCACCTACCCTTTGTCTGTTTTGTCTATTGACAGCGATTTGTCAGGGTAGGGACTGACTCTCACTGTGTGTTTATGTGAACTATAGCGTATTGATCTCCACTGGGACCACTAAGTGCTACTATAATGCACATATTAGTAACAATATCCTGTATCACTTGGTGGCTTGTTGCTCTAAATTATTATAAACAGCTCTGCCACTCCTGGGCACAAGTTAAACCTGACATCATTATGCAGCAGGTCCCTTTGAAAGAAGGGATTTTTATATATAACTGTTAAGTAAGGAGAAAATACTTTACAACATGCCACCTTTATGTTTATGCTTAGAGACTCCTTAAAGTTCCTTCCTGGTTCTCAGCCAGATACAGGAAAGGGCTGTGGGGAGGCAATGAAATCAGTGACACTCCCTTAGGCCTGATTTCCACTTGAACACCACCTACCATGCAACCTGGAGAGCTCAAGGATAGTAATCAGCTGAATATGCACAACACCAACATTTTCATGGGCTGTAGGACGAGGGCGAGACAGTGTAACACATCGGGGTGTGGGGTGGACAAAGGGGATAGGAAGTACTTCTTGGAACTATCCACTTTACTGCATGAATAAGTATAATCTGAAACATGAAATAGAATATCATCTCTCCTTATTCAGTAAGTGTCATCATGAAGGATTCAGTGAAGGGTTGATTAAGAAAGATTTTCTGCAAACAGTGGTAACTGTTGGAGAGTTGTCTACAAGTTTTAGTTGGGGATTGGTCCTGCTTTGAGCAGGGGGTTGGACTAGATGACCTCCTGAGGTCCCTTCCAACCCTGATATTCTCCCTCACCTGCTCCAGTTGTCCACTGATGCCAGCCTCATCTACCCATTTGTCACCCAATCTTCTCCTTGCCATCTCCCAGACACCCCTTTGCAGCAAGGAATGCCACTCCTGAGTTCATCCAAGAGGCCACTATCTTCTCTGTAAGCATGTTGCTCCTGAAGAGCTACTTCTGCTGTGATAACTATGGGAAACTAGCTGAGGAATAATCGCAAGTTTGAGGGGTAATTCAGAATAGTTTGTATACCCTTAAACATGAGCATAAGCTTATATGCCCAAGTCATGGCTAATCAATACCTCAACCCTTATATGTTGTAACCTTTCCCCTCTCTTTGTCTATTATGAGTTTTTCCTGGTGAGAATGCACCAAGCATAGCATGTAGTGGGCGTTACCTGAAATAAACAATACATTTGCTCTTCCGATAGGTAGCAATCTTTCCAATTACTCAAAAGCACAAGCTTGTAAATATTGGATCTGCACCAACACAAGCTTAAAAAAAGCTTTTAGGTTATTAATATACCAGTTCCTGTTCTATTTTGGTTCTATGTTTGAGGAAATCATGAGGGAAAATAGGGGCTACCCCTCTCTACTTCTTTGAAAAGTGCCCTTTGATTTCACCTTCCCTCCAGTAGACAGCACATACATTTGTTTGATTTCTTAAGCATTCCTGCAATCAAAAGGATAACACTAGAGGAGTTGAGATTGTGGCTGTTATAATAAACATATCTATTGAAGGTTTATGTGGTTTCTTTACATTTACATAAAAGTTGCAAATTTAGCCAAGACCCAGCACTTTAGTAACTCTCCTTCAGAATCTACAGCCTGGTAGCTAAATTCAGCTTCTCTTTGGCAGAGCTGTTTTTAATGTTGCAAAATGCAAACATGCAAAGTGAAAAGTATTTCATATGTATTCATACTATTTCATTAAGCATTGACATCTCTAATGTATGTGTCATCATAAGATGCCACAGCAAAAGAATTTAATTAAGGGGAGAAACAAACTGGAGAAATCTTTGCAGTTTAGATTCATAAGGATCTGTGCAAATCCTGCTCCTCCCCCCACCTTTGTTTGTTTGTTTGTTTTTTGTTTTGTTTTTTGTTGTTGTTGTTTTTGTTTTCGTTTTTTGTGGTAGTTTCAGTTTATGTGGGTTGCATCCCTTGAGTTTTGCTTAAATGAATTAAGGCGGCAGGAGCTGACCTGTGCTGGGCAGAGGGCCAGGAAAAGTGACTTCATGACACCCTTGCATCACTCCAATTCTTGGGTTGGCTAGAGCCTGATTCACCTCTCTGCACAATTTATACTAGCTCAAGGCTGTTCTAAATTGCACCTGGCTACGCACAACCCCAAGAGGCCTACTGTATGAATTTAAATGGCATAAATGGGCCCAAAAAGTCAAAGATGTTAACATGATACTGCCTCTGTCCAACATTAAAGAGTGTGAAACAAGGTTCAGGGTTTGGTATGCCTGCTTAGTAAAAGGCAAACAATTAAAAATCATTTTAACCTTTTATTAAGGACACAGAAAAGGAGGAAAAACAGGTAATGTGTTTAGAATATAAAGTATTAAGTAAGGATTTCGTTTCAACAACATCTCTTGCTCCCTCTCCCTTTAGCTGGAAAGAGGTTTAAAAAGGAAAACCCCTCTTTCACAGTCTCTTATATGGTATTAAAGATAGTAATAACTGTCACTTTGGGGAAAAAGAAAAAGTTAGTTCAGATGGGCGGGAACAGTTACTATTAAGGCCGATGCTGTTTCCCACAAGACAAATACAGAAAGAAAAGAACAGACAAGATACAAAAATGCAGCCTCTGTCTGTCACATGCAACCTCACTTCTAGAATGACATAGGCACAGCACATGGTTTGATCTGCTGCTGCAGGATCTGGCAGACTTGTACCAGCATTGGGCAGTTTAGGGCATTGCTTATAGCTGCTTTTCTGGTCACAGGCACTATTGCAAAATATACAGTCTTGGCCAGCTAAGCCAGACTCTTATTAAAAATAAGGCAAAAGAAGAGGGATAGGAAAGAGAAGATATAAGGTGGGGAAGGAAAAGGATACACAAGGCAAGTGAGGTGTAGGTAGGGTGGGAGACAGTCCATATCCCAGGTTGTATTCAGGATTTAGCCAGAGCCAGTGGAGATGGCAGTGTCTTCTGGCTTCCTTGCTCTGGCCCGGTCTGGTCAGTACCTCTCTCAGGATTAGAACAAAAAAGGCACAATGGTGACACACTGCATCCTGGGGGCCCAGTAGTTGATGGCGTGGCAGCCATGATGAAGCTCATTCCTTCCCTTTCTCTCATCTTTCGGCCAACTAACGTTCACATCCATTTGTCCCGCAGAGTCTTTTAAGGACCCCAAAAGGGAGTGATGGGCAGAATATTCCATCCTCTTTTTATTTTGTCCACCAATTAAGTCTAATTTCCAACACACCAACTTTGGTTCACTGATTTCCAGGCCCACACTCTTCTTATTTACCAGGCATGATCTCTACACAATCCTTGAGTTCTATCAGGAGGCCTTGTTGTCTGGACTGATTCACTTTGTCTGTCCTTTTGCACCGTTTCCCACCAACATTTATTGTTATATGGATTATTGTAACACTTAACTTTCATCCACTTTTTTCCATAGTTTAGCTCACAATTAGGGTAAATTCACAGGCCCAACCATCACTATAGGCTATGCTTTTGGCTTGCCAGAGCACAGGGTCTGAACACATCTTCTGCCCGTGCTCCCTTTGCCTCAGCCACATGCCCTATTCTATAACTTTAGGCTCCCGAACTTTAATATGTTGGCTTCAACCTCATTATACCTCAATGTGTCTGTCATAAATATAAAGGGAAGGGTAAACCCCTTTGAAATCCCTCCTGGCCAGGGGAAAGCTCCTCTCACCTGTAAAGGGTTAAGAAGCTAAAGGTAACCTCGCTGGCACCTGACCAAAATGACCAATGAGGAGACAAGATACTTTCAAAAGCTGGGAGGAGGGAGAGAAACAAAGGGTCTGTGTGTCTGTCTATATGCCGGTTTTTCTGCCGGGGATAGACCAGGAATGGAGTCTTAGAACTTTTAGTAAGTAATCTAGCTAGGTATGTGTTAGATTATGATTTCTTTAAATGGCTGAGAAAAGAATTGTGCTGAATAGAATAACTATTTCTGTCTGTGTATCTTTTTTGTAACTTAAGGTTTTGCCTAGAGGGGTTCTCTATGTTTTTGAATCTAATTACCCTGTAAGATATCTACCATCCTGATTTTACAGGGGGGATTTCTTTATTTCTATTTACTTCTATTTTTATTAAAAGTCTTCTTGTAAGAAACTGAATGCTTTTTCATTGTTCTCAGATCCAAGGGTTTGGGTCTGTGGTCACCTATGCAAATTGGTGAGGCTTTTTATCCAACATTTCCCAGGTAGGAGGAGGTGCAAGTGTTGGGAGGATTGTTCATTGTTCTTAAGATCCAAGGGTCTGGGTCTGTAGTCACCTAGGCAAATTGGTGAGGCTTTTTACCAAACCTTGTCCAGGAAGTGGGGTGCAAGGTTTTGGGAAGTATTTTGGGGGGAAAGACGCGTCCAAACAGCTCTTCCCCAGTAACCAGTCTTAGTTTGGTGGTGGTAGCGGCCAATCCAAGGACAACGGGTGGAATATTTTGTACCTTGGGAAAGTTTTGACCTAAGCTGGTAAAGATAAGCTTAGGAGGTTTTTCATGCAGGTCCCCACATCTGTACCCTAGAGTTCAGAGTGGGGGAGGAACCTTGACAGTGTCCATCTGTAAAATGGATATATCAATACCAATATCTCAGGTTGGAGAGTTGTAAGACTTAATTTATAATGGTCAAGTATTTGCTATGTGAAAATTATTAATAGACCATAACTAGTACCATAGTCAGAAAAAGATCCCAGTAATGGCATGAAATAATTATTGACCATTTAGAAAGTAATCTTATAATGCCCAATGTTGGTTTTCTATGTTGTATAAAGAAAAGATTCTGCTATGTTTTTTCTTAACAAAGGCACAGAAAGAAAACATACAAAAACGAGTACTATCACCTGCATTAGCATGGAACCAAATATCATGAAGGGCCAAACCGTGCTCCCACAGAAGATTTACACTGTCTTCAGTGGCAGCTAGACTGGTTCATAGTTACCAACAACTGTTACTTTTTGTATTTAGTTGTTAGCCCCTTTGCTCTGTTTTTCTTGACAACCAAACATCAGGAATATAAATCCAGAGTTATTGCTGCTGAGAATCAGATTCTAAATATTCTGCTCACTTTACTGTCAAATTAATAAAGTGAGACTGGAACATAGAATGGAACCTAGATATGCTAAATATATAATGTAAATAATGCCACAACTGGCTTTTTAACAAGGAAGGAAAACTAAGCCTATTCTATCTGCAGACCTGCTGACTCACAGGACATTATGTACCCACTCTTGCAGCCAACTTTCCAAAAATGGCACAAAGATGTCCAAACTAGCAGAGAAATGATGTTTTAAAGAAGGAAAAGAGAGATTCATTCAGAAAAAGAAACTTATTTCTATCAAGTGAGATCCATCATGGAGAACAAAGGTTTGAAGTAAAAATACATATCACAACTGAGTCCAGGAACAGTTGGAATTGGCATTTCTATTTTAAACAAAGTTTTTTAAAACTGGTATTTTATTAAGAAAATTTGTACAATGCTTAATATGGAACAGAGAGCCTGTACCTGTAAATCTTTGCTTAGGCACAACTCACAGCTGACATTGGAAATTGCTCTGGTGCAACTTTATGGAGAGCTTGAAAAAGAGATGGCGAAGAGGTGATATGATACGTCTATAAAATCATGACTGGTGTGGAGAAAGTAAATAAAGTAGTGTTATTTACTCCTTCTCATTACACAAGAACTAGGGGTCACCAAGTGAAAGTAATAGGCAGCAGGTTTAAACAAACAGAAGGAAGTATTTTTTCATACAACGCACAGTCAACCTGAGGAACTCCTTGCCAGAGGAAGTTGTGAAGGCCAAGACTACAGCAGGGTTTTAAAAAAGAACTAGATAAATTCATGGAGGATACATCCATCAATGGCTATTAGTGTGGCTGGGCAGGGATGGTCCCTAGCCTCTGTTTGCCAGAAGCTGGGAATGGGCAACAAAGGATGGATCACTTGATGATTACTTGTTCTGTTCATTTCCTCTGGGACACCTGGCACTGGCCATTGTCAGAAGACAGGATACTGGGCTAGATGGACCTTCGGTCTGACACAGTATGGCTGTTCTTATGTTCTTCCTAAGAGCTGGGAGATCAAGGCTAGTTTTTCAACAGTGACCTATTGCAACAGCATAATCCTCCAGCGTACAAATAAGCAAAACGTAACCCTTGGAACAGAAGAGAGATGGTAAAAGGAAAGAGAACCTTCATATTTATTAAGCCAAATTCTGTTCCCATTTTCATGGGAGTAAAGTAATTCCATGGAAAAGGACAGATCCTCAGCAGGTTAAAAATGGTGTAACTCCATCAAAGACAATGCAGCTTTTTCAATTAACTACAACTCAGGATCTGTCCCCCAGTCTTAAAGATGTTTCCCTTCTTATCCAAGTAATAGATAAACTATTTCCACATATGAAGCAGCATAAAAGTTTTGTTCTGTGCTCTGGATATCATCTGCCCCTAACCTGAAGCCTGAATTAGGTGAAACATCTTTGCAATGCTGCATTATCATTTGTCTTGCTATTCTAAACACTATTTGTGATCTTGAGAAATAGGATTTCCCCACCTAATCCATTTTCTTTGCACCACTTTGCTGATGTGACGATGACGATACTAGGGACATGTGGCTGGAATATGCTATATTCCAGCTATACTGGTTTGGTAGATGGCAATAGCCAGAAGGTGTAAAACAGAGAAGTCTACAGGCAGGGGCTTGTGCAGAACAGGCACTGGGATATGGTAGACATAATTGGCTCCTTTGTTTCTGCTCTGGGTGCAGCTGAGAATCTGGCCCATAGTTCATGCAACTACATTGTCATTCAGTACAGAAGGCAGAAGCGGCTTATACTTCCATTATTTTTTAAATCTTACTCATAATTATCCCAAAAGTCTGCTAATAGATCTTCAGTAAAAAAACCCCAATGGGTTCTCCTTCTCCAACTTGTCCCTTTGGGGTGGCAGTGGGTGAGAAAAATTAATATTTATTTTATTGATACCCACCAGGTTACACAGAAAATATCATGATTTATCTGAAATCTTAATTATCCAGAAATATTTAATATGCTTTATAGAGCTGGAAGAATATTGCCAACAATTATGCAAGAACACTAGTTTGAAAACAAACCAACAAGCCTACAAGTTCACTTGGATGTCATCTATGGTCCTTTTAATTAACTTTTGGTGAGAAAATACCCGTCCCTTGTACAAATGTTCAAGAATATTTTTGTCAAGCAAAAGTTTTTTGACTATTCATATGAAAATGTCTTGCCACTAAAATTGCTTTTTGTTATTATGAGATCTCGGATTTGCTCTTCACTTGTTAATATAATTTTCAGTCATTTGGTTAGGCAGCAGAAATAATACCCTGACTCAGGTGAACAATCATGCACCACAAATAATACATCAAACTGATGGTCATTGTTCTCAGACTGGGCCCACCAGCATGGTATCTGAAAACTTATGAATAGGCAAACACACAGATATGTAAACACTGGTCTTGTAAACACTTGTCTTGCTATTGTTAATGCAATTTGTAAAGTAGCCTTGTGATCTTGAGATATAGGATTCTCCAGCCTAATCATGTTAGTGCACACTAGAATTTATACTCTTCTGCTGCGGACTAATGCAGTATGTTGATGAGCCCTCACTTATACCAGTGTAAATCAGGAATAATGTCAATGAAGTCAATGAAATTACATCTGAGTAAAACCAGACCGAGATCAGAATCAGGCCACAGATCTTTGAGTCTTCAAATGTTTTTGTTTTTTCTCCATTCCTATTCATTTTGTTGCCTCTTCCCTGTTTTTAATCTTTGAATACTGGATTCAGGACTTTCAATATTGTTGTCCCCCAGCGTTTTTAATGTTTTCCATATTGTTTCATTCTTTTTCCCCCTGAAAAAAATGACAAACTTGGCCAAAAGTAACTTGTGGCAGAAATTAATATAATTTGTAGGCCTAATATTCATTTGTTCCAAATGTCTTTGAAGAAGTGAGTGGATCTACATCACAGAGACAGTTTGTTTTATGAAGCTTATGTACTGCGTACACTTGTATCCACATCCAAACATCTTTAAAATTATCCTTCTCAAATTGTGCAGTCCTTGCCAATGTGAAAAGTCTTCACTGCATGTGAACTTTTAAACTTTTTTCCACCTGCTTTTTTACCAAAGCTTGGGATCACACACTTGTGGTTGAAAAAAAAAAATAGCTAAACATGAAAATGTTTTCCAAATCACATTGAACTATCTGAATGGAAAGAGAAAGAACAGCAGCACAAGTTGATGGCAACAACTAGATGTGCTGCTAACCCACTGGGGGCCCTACACAGGAATATTTGGGGGAGGAGGCCCTACACTCAACACACTTAAAAAAGATAATAGGGAGCCCCCTTGAGCTGCTCAGGGCCCTAAGCAATTTTTTAATCTGCTTATGCCTAGTGCCAGCTTTGCCAACAAGTTCTACATTAGGGAAAGAACAGCTAAAAATATTTGTCCAAATCTGTACTTGCATCAGCCATTTAACAAAAAAAAGTATAAATGGATTTCAGACAGTTTTTGATTATGTTAGCTCGTCTCTTGGTTCCTTGAGCCTTCAGATTTCCTTGGGAGCATGAAGCAAAATCTGTGAGCATCCTGAAGTGAGTTAAGGAAGAAGACAGCTTAATGTCTAGATTTTCCTTTTTAACCTAGAAAATGTGTAAATACAGAAGAAGTAATTTTGCAGCAGTTGTAAAAATCAGCTGCTTATTCCCAAGAATGTTGCAAATGTATGCTCCAGTTTAGTCTCTAGTTCCTTCTTAGAATCATGTAGTTACTTAACAAATTAATATAGGACAGATTCTGCCACCGTTACTTACATCAAGCGGTATCATATGCTATCAGGAATCTCACTGAAATTAACAGAACTCCTCATGTAGTAAGGCACTAGTTTACTTGAGGAATAGTGTCAGAATGTGGTGTGTCAAGGCAACTCCTCCACCTCGCTGGGCTCGGCCCTTCCTCCTCGGGCTGGGGTATTATTTTCCCAACTGGGATTTATTTCTCACTCTTTTCCAGGAAGACTTTGGGGCAGGCCCCAGGTGTATTCCTCCACCCAACAAAGAAACAAACAAATTCACAACACAAAACAAAGGAGAATACCTTTTCCTACCCGTGTCTCTCAGGGAGGCCTTGTTATTGGCCCTGAAGTGCCAGTCCTTCCTCTAACCAGGCAGTCAGTCAGGCAAGGAAAGCAACCTCTCATCCTGGAGAAGCCTTTCTTCTTGCTGCCAGTAGCCCTTCAGCAGCTTGTCTCTCCTCCTCCTCTCTCACCAAGTCTCAGTCAGCCCTTAATTGGACTCAGGTGTCCCTAGATGACCTGAGGTAGCCCCTTTTCAGCTTACAGGGAAAAGAGCCTTTATCATTCTAGGAAAGTGGTCCTCCAACTTTTGAGGGGGTCGAGACTGGGGCCACAGCTGGGGGCAGGAGCGGAGCCACACCAGGACTGCGGTGGGGGGCTGGCAGCCGGGCCCATGGCCAGGTGTGGCTTTGCTCCTGCCCTGGCTGAGAATGGAACTGCGGCCAGCAATGGAGGCTTGGGGCAGGGCCGGGAGTGGAGCCAGGGATGTAGAGGGACTGGGTGGTGCTCCCTCCCCACCCCTTCTGGGCCTGGCCTGGGTCCCACCCACAAGGTTCCGCTGTGCCCCATATCTGGGAGACCTCTGTTCCAGGGCTAACATACCTGCCTTCCATCACTCTCTTATAGCTGTTAAGCCTGATTTTTGTCAAAGTAGCTATTACTTATGTTTTATAATTATACCCTTTTGTATTGTAACGTGGATGCCTGTTCACAGGTAACTAAACAAAGACCAACTGATTGCACATTGGCTACTAAAGAGCTGTCAGATGGTAACTTTGGGTCAGTAACTAGCTTATACTGGATTTGAATAGGTTACTAAGAAAGAAAGTCTCCGCATCCTCTTAACACTCCTCAGAGCCATCCAGGGCCCTAATACTGTGATACCCAACAAGGTGTATTGTAATACAACACCATGACAGCAATAAGAAGTATCATCTCAGGCCTAGAGCCTCAGTGGGTGTAAATCAGGCACCTTTTATTCCAACTCAATATAATATGAAACTATTTAGAAAAAAACCCTAACCTATTTCTAATATCTAAGTATTTATTGGAAAAGGCAGTTACTGATATCTTAAGTAGTAAAACAACTGTTGGCTTTTCTAAATCAAAATGATGCAAAATGTCAGGGTTTTTTTTTTGATAAATTGCTATAATTACTACCATCCACTTACGGTTGAAGTAGAAACAGTAGGAAAAACATTTTCAAAAGTGCCAAAGTGACTTGGGAGCCTAAATCTCAATAGGCACTAAGACTTAGGACCAGTTATTTAAAGGTATTTAGGTGCCTAAAGATGCAGATAGGCACCTAGTGGAATTTACAAGAGCCTCAGCACTTATGACACTCAGGCCCCAAACATATGTATTGTTGACATTTACTTTCTCATTTCATTCTAACTGACTTTATGGCAGAATATTGGATTGTGTGGAAATAATCAAATACCAGTTGCCCCTTTCCCTGTCTAATTAAAGAGAGCATTTTTCAATATGGTCCGTTATTCTGTTTTGGAATTCAAAAGGCTGAAAGAAATAATTACATACGCAATAAAAAGGTGCTTCTTTGACTGTGGTATGGGAGCTCAGTTCCTATTGCCAGTTTTGTGTTGACCAAATTTATCTAAAATCCAAGCCACAAAAGGTTAAAGATTCCTCTCTCCCCCAGAAAATTAAAATTAAGACTAAAAGTTCTCCTTCGTTTCTCTCATTTGCAGCTCATGTGAGGCTACTTCTGAGCAGAAGAGTACATGAGGTGGATCTGGAGGTTCAGCAACCAAGGCAGCAATGACTTAAGGCATTCTGCCTTCTCAGAGCAAAAGAAAGGAAGGATGGTTGTAGGGATACACAGCGCCAAAGCAGAGCTTACTTCACCTTTCAAAATGGACAGCATGAATTCCACTGTCCAGAAAGGTTTCAGAGTAACAGCCGTGTTAGTCTGTATTCGCAAAAAGAAAAGGAGTACTTCTGGCACCTTAGAGACTAACCAATTTATTTGAGCATGAGCTTTCGTGAGCTACAGCTCACTTCATCGGATGCATGCCATGGAAACTGCAGCAGACTTTATTTATACACAGAGAATATGAAAAAATACCTCCTCCCACCCCACTGTCCTGCTGGTAATAGCTTATCTAAAGTGATCATCAGGTGGGCCATTTCCAGCACAAATCCAGGTTTTCTCACCCTCCACCCCCCCACACACAAATTCACTGTCCAGAAACACGCTCTGAGTGCTACCAAGTACATGGGAAGGTGGAGAGTCATGGCCTTGGCCTCAGCCTAACCTGCCTAGTCTTCCCTTTGTGAAGAAAAGCATCATCAGCCTCACGAGCCACCCTACTCCTTTTCCCTCAGAGGGTGTTGGCAACAATTTTCTAGCTGCCTCTTGTGTGGATACACTGGGGGCAGGGGAGGAGTCCCTGAAACCTCAACCCCCACTACACACCTAAAAGGGCAGCCACAATTTGTTGCATGGTATGCAAGAAAGAACAGCTTCTGTGTGACAGTCAGCCCCTTTCCAGTCTATCATCGCAATAAGCAAAGTTTAATGCAGAGGAACACATTTATCCCTGACCTCAGCAGAGTTAAAAGGGGAGAAATTTTGCCCATTAGACTCATTTTAAGATACCAGGTAAAGGATTTAATTTTGCCCTATGTATTCAAAAGTGGAACTATCTGAAAACTGACTATACAACTGACCTCAAGATGCATTACTTTCTCTTATGAGGAGGCTGAACTCCAAGGTCTCCAGTCACTGGTAGCTGCAGATGACTTTTAAAAAGAGCAGCTTCTGTTGCTATACTCTACTTCTGACAGTTCTTGCTTTTCTATGTGGAGAATATTGCCTTTCCTTAGGCTCTCATGCCCCCGTATGTTAAGCTTTAGAATGTCAGCTTTGTATACTTCCTTCTTCCTTTATTATACTTGGAAATATAAGTGCTATAATATCTTATCAGTTAGTAGAGACATCTAAACTTTAGCACCATAAGAGAATATCAGGTATATTTCTATTTATTAAGTATTTTTTGCTGGGGATGAAACTAATTCTATGGGCCTGATCTCATACAACATCTTTAACATCAGTAACTCCACGGGCTTCTGTGGAGTTCCTCCTGAGTTACACCAGTACAACTGAGAACAGAATCTGGCTCTCTTGGAACTGTGATCTTCCTTTCCTTTCCTTTGTTTTCAACGAGATAGTCCAAACACGCCTGTATTGATTAGAGGTTTTGGTCTCGATTTCAACTGCCTGCTGTTTTCTACAATGAACTGAACCAAATCTACCTGATAAAAACACCTCCAAATATTAGGGGGTAAAGTTTGGACTTTGAAAACAGATGAGCCCAACCTGCAATTATTTCAAGCAGGGCCATCTTGAGGCATACACAGTATACACAGCTGCATAGGGCACCCGAAAATTTGGTGCACCCCGGGTCTTAGTGTCCACCCTCCCACCTCTTCCTATCCCTGTTTTAATCTGACCCTTCCTGCAGGCTCCCACTACAGCCGGCTGCTGCAGCCTGGTGAGTCTTTCTCTGGAGGGGATCCAGTAGTTAAAAGTGAAAAAGGCTTCCAGCCTACCAGACTGATTAGCACAACATTGAAACTGTGAAAGAGCCATTCAAGTGGTAATGAAGCCATTTAACAGGCATTTGCCAACCCCCAGGTATATACTGTCAGTTTCTGAACTTACTGACAAAAACAGTTGTGCATTCCTGTAATATTTACTCAGAACGTTAGTCTACAGGACCTTCATTTAAAATTTGCTTTAAAAATATTTCATTAGTGTGTTGCTGAAGATTATCAAATCACATCTCTAAAAAATCCTTGCATAGATTTTTAGATGCACAATCTGAGTATTCATCTTTAGCCTTAAATGCTTGCATCTTCAGACATATAATTTTTTTAAATAAATCCTTCAAAAGATTAGCCTTATCTAAAATATACATGTGAGCCCAGGCTACCATTGGACACAGGGGCACCAGTTTAATAATACTGCCTAGGGCCTCATAAATCCTAAGGACGGCTCTGACTTCAAGGCACATTTCCATAATGAAAAGGAGTACTTGTGGCACCTTAGAGACTAACCAATTTATTTGAGCATAAGCTTTCGTGAGCTACAGCTCACTTCCTCGGATGCATCTGTAGCTCACGAAAGCTCATGCTCAAATAAATTGGTTAGTCTCTAAGGTGCCACAAGTCCTCCTTTTCTTTTTGCGAATACAGACTAACACGGCTGTTACTCTGAAACCTGAAATTTCCATAATGATTCCTTTTTCTGTGATCTGCCTTACTGCACAGGGAATCCTCCTGTTTCTGGCAGCAAAGACTCAAAATTGTGACCATCACAGAAGGGTCTACTCCGTTACTCAACTATCACTGGCATTTTCAATACTCAATCTCAGTTGTTAGTAATTCGTATTATTGGTAAACAGGCGGTAGACAATGAGATTAAACTCCATGGGCCATGTACAAGGATACTACCAGTAACCAGGCAGTAACTTACAGTGTTTGACCTTAACCAACAGCTGTATCAATCAGCCCTGGAAAAAACTAAGCAATTTGGGACCTTGGCAGACCATCTTTTGATCCCACAATGTTCTGCCGTAGCATTGGGGCTGAGCCTATACAACCCTATGCAGTCACCACTGCTACATTACATCCAGTGAAGAGGCTTGATGATGTTAGACCCACAAATCCAGCAGCATTATTTTATGTCAGAAATCCTCCACAACCATGGCATATCACACAGTAACTCCAATGACCATAGTGGTGCCACATTTTTATGATGCTCTATTTGAGAAATTCATAATTAAGATGAAGGGCCATGGCACAGGGTTCTACAGCTCAGAGGATCTGCAATACAGAACTTCTGGCTGTATTAACGTCTGAGAAATACCCTCATGAGGTTGGTGGGAGAGTCAATGAGTATACCTCCAGGTCTTACCCCAAGCATGGATCCTTGACCTCAGAGAGTCCTCTTCCTGAGGTCCAGAACAACAGGGTTTGTGCTGTGGAGGTAGTTGAACCCCATTTCCCATAAGGCATGGGAAAACCTTTATGCAAAGTATCCCTTTATATGTAGTCCCAGGGGAATTTAAAAATAAGGACAGGTAATGATGTTTGGGCTTATTCTCATGGGAACATTGGCTTCAAGGTGGTCTCACAAAAGATTGTGAAATTGCAAAAGGGGTAAAGTGCTAGAGAGTATTTTTACACTGATGTAGGCTTCTGAATCAAGGCAACTCAATCTAAGGCCTAGATTGTGTTTTCAGCATACAGCATTATTAAGGGATAGTGCAGTGTGGCACTGCCCCAAAGCAAGCACCTGGAGGCACTGTGATTTAAAGATGCTCATTGCCTCTAAGGCCTCCCTCATTGAATGGGGTGGTGGGAGCAATTTACTTCACCTGTGTAAGAGCTGTAGCAGCAAATGTGCCCCAGCATGTCTAGCCATATCCACTGGGTGGCACTTTGGGGGAGCCACTGCTTTGCCTGCTCCTCCCCTACTCTCTGTCCAGTTACTCCTAATGAGAAACATCTGAGTCGCAACCTCTATTATCCCCAGAGTGCTGTGCCTGCAAGTATAGCCAGGACCTATGGAAACTAAGATAAGGGAAGGGAAGGTCCTAACTCCATCCTACCCTTCTGTACAGCTATGTAAGGGTAGGGTACAACCTAGCCCTAACTTTGTTTCTGGAGGGAATGGCACTGAAGGGTATGGTAAAAAAGCAGGAAGGCAAAGCATGAAGATGGCAAGTATGTCAGACCAAGCTGCCTTCCCCTATTCCCATGGCTTGAATGTTTTATTGTGATAAATTGTAAGGTCACTCCAAAGTTAATTTGTGTCACCACTGAAACCCTAAAGCCTCAAGATTCTAACTAATATAAAGGATCTCTATAGAAACGCCAAGGGACAGAACACTTTTCTTGGCTGGGACCAGCTGTGGCAGGCCCAAGGAGCCAATAAAAAAAGAAATAGTTCTTGTCTGAATGCAAAGTCACTGGAGACTGCTGCAAGTGTGCAACCATTGGGGCTGGGTGGGGCAAAGGAGGGACATGACCTACACTTTTAGACTTGCATTGGGGGGGAAAAGTGGAGAAAAATGATTGAAAAGGAAACGAAGTAAAAAGAGAAATTCTTTTAAAAGGTCAAGGATAAAAATAGCAATTGTTGACTAAAAATGCCATTGAGCAGGCAGTGGTAACTAGCTCTTGTCCTTTCACAGAAGAATTCATACTTAAGAACTTTAGACTGAAAGGTACACACGACATCTGAAAATGAAACTCTCAACAAATGCTCACAAGAGCCTGTGTATGGTAAAAAGAAGCAGGTTAACAACTGGGAGAAGATAGGGGTGAATAGAGGGAGAGATTCTGATCTCAGTTACCTTAGATTTACAGGTTTCAGAGTAGCAGCCATGTTAGTCAGTATTCGCAAAAAGAAACGGAGTACTTGTGGCACCTGAGAGACTAACAAATTTATTTGAGCATAAGTTTTCATGATGCATTTAATGGAAAATACCAAAGTAGTGGCTCCCCCAAAGTGCCAGCCAGTGGATATGGCTAGACATGCTGGGGCACATTTGCTGCTACAGCTCTTACACAGGTGAAGTAAATTGCTCCCACCACCCAATGCAATGAGGGAGGCCTTAGAGGCAATGAGCATCTTTAAATCACAGTGCCTCCAGGTGCTTGCTTTGGGGCAGTGCAGAATATTTTCCGGTGAATGCATCCGATGAAGTGCACTGTAGCTCACGAAAGCTTATGCTCAAATAAATTTGTTAGTCTCTAAGGTGCCACAACTACTCCTTTTCTTCTTAGATTTACACTGGTGTAATTCTCCTAAGCCAATACTGTTACATTGGGGTAACTGAAATCAGAATCTGCTCCAACACCACCTTTGTTTCAACCTAATTTCCTGTGACCTACTAGAAGTTTGAAGGTTGCAGACTTTCTCCTTTGTTTAGCTTCATATTCCACATGATGCATACAGTGTACAATCTATGGGAATAAAGCATTAGCTGCTCTTGGAGGCTTCAAACTTCTCATACTGTAGCTTTCATTATGTAACTAAGTCTATAACCTAAGAGCAGCTGCTCCGTAAAATCCATCTGCAGCCTCATGTAGTGAAATACTACAAATTTAAGCTGCAAGCATCTTTTGATGGACCAATTGCAGCCCTTTCAACATCTTATCAGCTTACAGCAGAGGCATTGTATCTCACTGATGAATAGACTGAATATGTTGTGGAATACTTGTATGTGCATTTCAGACTTTCAGGCTATAGTGTTACCTAGCTGCAGCATGGCAGTGTAATGTTTTCCCTCCCAGGGGTGTTGCAAACCACATGATATCATTTAGACACATGCTGATACTCCTGGCTAAGACCATATGTTTGTCCAGGCGGTCAGAAGGTCAAATCTGTTTCCAATATCATGTTGGTGTAATTGGGTTGAAATAGAATTAAATAAAATCGAGTAGCAAACCAGTATGAGAAAAGAATGCCAAGAGTTGAACAACACGTTCTTTCAGTATGGTTATCCTATGCTGAATATGCCTCAACTATTTTTGTCTTTAGATGCTGTCAATGCCCTTTTTTATACTGGTTACATATTTTATTAAGAAAATATTAATAGAAGACGGACAAAAATACTATTCGATACATAGTATTCTGTAACAATATAGTCAACAAGAACAGGATAATAAGTAATATTTTAGTCTAATTTTGGTTGCTGGTGCTGTTGGTTGCTTATGATATAGAGGAGGTCAGATTAGCTGATCTGGTGGTCACTTTTAGCCTAAACTCTACATTGTCTCCCCCCCCCCCCCCCCAAAAAAAAACAAACCACCACATCCACATGGCAGAGACTCTCAGAACCCAGGTCAGCTGACTCAGACTGATGCCATGGGTCTAACAAGAGCAATGCAGATGTTTCTTCTCAGGCTGGAGCCTGGGCAATGAGACACTCCCCACTTACAGAGCCCAGACTCCAGCCCCAGGAATATCATCTACACTGCTAGGTTTAGCCCCATACCAGGAGCCAGTCAGTTGACCTGGGCTCTGAAACTCACTACTGCAGGGTTTTGGGGTCAGTGTAGACAGACCCTAGTACTCTATATTGAAATACTAAACTAAGGGTATGCTGAGGCTGCCAGAAAACTCTCTAATACCAAATTCTACAGGCCACTTTCCTCAGATCCCACTGAGGAATACACTAAGAAATTGCACCATCTACATAGGACACTCCCTACCCTAACACAGGAACAAATCAACATACCCTTAAAGTCCCAACCGGGGTTATTCTATCTACTACCCAAGATCCACAAACCCAGAAATCCTGGACACCCCATCATCTCGGGCATTGGCACTCTCACTGAAGGACTGTCCGGATACGTGGACTCTCTATTCAGACCCCACGCCATCAGCACTCCCAGCTATCTCCGTGACACCACTGATTTCCTGAGAAAACTACAGTGCATTGGTGATCTTCCAGAAAACACCATCTCAGCCACCACGGATGTAGAGGCTTTCTACACAAACTTCCCACACACAGATGGAATACAAACTGTCAGGAACAGTATCCCTGATGATGCCACAGCACAACTGGTTGTTAAGCTCTGTAACTTTATCCCCACAGACATTTATTTCAAATTTGGTGACAATATATACCCCCAGACCAGTGGCACCACTATGAGCACCCGCATGGCCCCACAATATGCCAACATTTTTATGACTGACCTGGAACAACGGTTCCTCAGCTCTCGTTCACTCACGCCCCTTCTCTACCTACACTACGTTGATGACATCTTCATCATCTGGACCCATGGGAAGAAAACCCTGGAAGAATTCCACCACGGTTTCAATAGCTTCTATCCTACCATCAACATCAGCCTGGACCAATCTACACAGGAGGTCCACTGCCAAGACACCATGGTGCCAATAAGTGATGGTCACATTAACACCACCCTATACCGAAAACCCACTGTCCACTATGCCTACCTTCATGCCTCCAGCTTCCATCCCAGACACACTACACGATCCATTGTCTACAGCCAAGCGCTGAGGTACCACCACATTTGCTCCAACCCCTCTGACAGAGACCAACACCTACAAGATCTTCACCAAACATTCTCAAAAGTACGATACCCACACGAGGAAATAAGGAAACATATCAACAGAGGCAGACATGTACCCAGAAGCCTCCTGCTGCAAGACAAGCCCAAGAAAGAAACCAACAGAACTCCACTGGCCATCACATACAGTCCTCAGCTAAAACCTCTCCAACGCATCATCAGCGATCTACAACCCATCCTGGACAATGATCCCTCAATTTCACAGGCCTTGGGAGGCAGGCCAGTCCTCGCCCACAGACAACCAGCCAACCTGAAGCATATTCTCACCAGCAACTACACACCGCACCATAGTAACTCTAACTCAGGAACCAATCCATGCAACAAACCTCGATGCCTACTCTGAGTAGAACTGTAGTTTCTGTCAAACCAGTAGACAAAACTTCAGAGCCCGTAATCCTATTTGGTTTCACTTCACCAGATGCACATGAAGAGAAAGAAGTGAAACACACTAGTATTGCACTGAAACAGCAGTGAATCCCAGTGCTCCAGAGGGTGGAATTCTAATCAATTTCACTCAGCTGGCAGTGTGTCAGACACCATGCACTGTTCCAAAGCCAGCTTTCAGACTTGCTTTCTCAGTACCCATCAGCATTCAGTGCATTATTTTGAGGATTTATTGGCCATTTATTCAGAGTTACTTTACCTGTTTTAATCCACATCTGTAGAGTATGCAACCCAAACACTACACATTTCTCTGCAGCTGTACAGATATATTTATCTCTGTAACTGAAAGACACATACTTACAGGACCAGACACAGTCGCTCTGCACCTTGTGTAGTCATTTACCCATTTAATGCACTGAGAGTGTAAAGTAAGTGTAAATTGTTACCAGTCTGATTTTGTAACATTTTATTGTACACCTAATTCTTTGCACTAGTGTAAATGACTACATAAGGTGAAGGAAAACAGAGAATATGACCCACAAAATGTTCAACAGGCTTCTGAAACAAGGAATGCACAAGAAACTGTAACACATGTTTAAAACACCAAGCAACATTTAAGAAAAACTGATGTAAATTCTGAACTATTTACATTGGCTATATGCCTCAAAACACTATGAGGTTGAAACCCCTTCATGCTTCAATATGATCTTCTGATAGAAATAAGTTAAATTGTGTCATACTTTTTCTGAACTAATCAGTTTTCATTCTTGACAACTGTGTATCAAACTCTTAAAAAGTGAGTTGCAAGACCAGAAATAGCCTACAGCTCAGTGGTATCACATCACAGGGGTTGGTGAGAATTTATATTTTCAGTTTTACTTCCTGTGGGTTCATACCCACTTTTGAGTTTGAATTACCTAAAATTTCAAAACGACAAGCTCTTTGAGGCAGGGACTGTTCTTCACTTCTGTGTTTGTACAGCACCTGATATTTTGGGGTCCTCAGAGTTTAAGGTCAGAAGGGACCACTAGATCATCTAGTCTGACCTCTTGTATAAATCACAGGCTGCCACCACCCAGCGCCTGCACACGAAACCCAATAACCAAAATGAGACCCAAGTATCACAGACCACAGGAGAGTAGACTAATGTGCTACCGGCAGAGACAGGAGGGACCAAGGCATATCAGTGCCAGAGGCCCCTGAAAGGGCAGGAAAATGACTGAATGAAATATACCCAGATAATCGTGGCAAGTGACCCGCACCCACATGCTGCAGAGGAGGTCCATGACTGAGGGTCCCATGCGCTACAGTAATCTAAAACAAACATACATTATGAGCTCAGCCTGAGCCACCAAGTTTCATTTGGTGTCCACCTGAGCACACAAATAGGTAGATTTGCATAGGAACCTTGGAGATTTGTGAATATTTTGGAGAATCTAGCCAAAGTTTCAGGTTTCATATTTTGCCTGGATTCAAGTCTTCAGTTATAGCCTTACTGTTCTGGCCAAATTCCTTAAATGTCACTAGGACTCTTTATTTATTGAATTTACAGTGTAGGAAAACTTGAACTTTTGTTCCAAGTATATCTCCAGTGTTTGGATTTTCTCCCGCCCCCAGTGTTATATATTTGGTAATTTACATGTGTGTGTTTCTTTTAAAAGTCTTCATGTCAGATTACTAATACTCAGGTATCAGACAGTCAATGTATTAGTACTTTATAATGAAAAGTGTTGCATCCATTAAGTTTGTGTCTAGTGCAGAAGTTCTCAAAGACCCCAAAGTGGGTCTCAACCCCATTTTAAATGGGTCATCAGTGCTAGCATTAGACTTGCTGGGGCCCAGGGCTGAAGCTGAAGCCCTAGCCCCACCACCTAGGTCCCTGGCTCAAGGCTGAAGTCCTTGGGTTTTGGCTTTGGAACTCTTGCCTGGGGCAGCAGGGCTCAGGCAGGCTCAGGCTTCAGTTCCCCACTCCTGGGGTCATATAATTTTTGTTGTCAGAAAGGGAGTCGTTGTTCAATGAAGTTTGAGAACCCCAGTTTCATGTGATGAGAAATTTCCAATTCCTAATTTCAAAGAAGTTTGCAGGAAAAATTCATCATAATTGGATCTTTACAGTGACCCTAGGTAAAACTTCCTACATGAGAACTTTTTATGCGGCATCTGTGGCTTTTTAGAAGTGCATTATCTTATTCCTACTGGTCAAACCCAGATGAAGATTAGACTGGTTCATTTAAATAGCAGGAGACAGTGATTATAATTTATTTTCATATATGGCACAGTTCATCTGAGTTTAGTTTAAATCTTGCAGGCAAAATTTAGACCATCTTTAGCTCTGCAAATATACCTGAAATTAAAAAAAATTATTATACATGTAACTTTTCCAAGGAGCATAGAAGGAATGGCTTTTAAATTTAGAACACTGTAAAGATCTTTTCAAAAAGAATAACTGGATTAAATTAAATTCAGATTGGGTGAACTGGTTACAGTTAACTAAGAACTGAACCTGTAATCCAAATATAGAGTCAATTTCAAGGGAAGACTGATCTCTTGAGACTCCTGTCCTGATCTCCAGACCAAAGCATCTGATCATCTGGAGTTTATCCAAACCAAGCACCTCATCCTGCACCACTAATGTTAATAAAAAATGTCATTACATTGGAAGCAGGATTGGATCCTAAACCTCTGCACCTTCTCAGGAATACCAATTCTTATAACATGGTACAAGCAAGGCCTTTGGACACATCTGCAAAGTGTCTATAATTTATTTGATTGTGGCATTCCTTATTGTTTATATAGTGACTAACACAACGAAGCCCCAAACTTGAGTGGGTAGAATGGTACTGCAATATAAATGCTAAATAGTAGCTGACTAATTATAGTTTGAGGATTTATTGATAGTTGATAAAAGGATAAAGCACAAGTTAGACACTTCCGTGCAGCAAAAAAAAAAAAAAACAAAACTGGAGTACTTCTCCCAAAGTTGTGCAGCTTTTTAAAAGGCACTGTTCCCTTGGAGCTGGTGGGATGGCAGCTGAACAGAACAAAATGGTGTGAGCCCAGTATTCTTCATGTCTCTTGGAAGTGTACAGGAATACACATGGAATCTGAGGCTGTACACAAGGATTCCACTGCCTCCAAACCATCTTTGAACCTCACAAAAAAAAGGGAGCATGGCTCCCAAAGGTGTCATACTGTTACTGGCTGTCTCCCTCACATCGCACCACCAGCATGCAGCCAAACTTCCTCATGGTGAAAGCCACAACAGGGGAGTTACTGTTGCCCACGGCAGAAAGAACATACAATGAAAGTTGACTCACATTATGAATCACTTCTGGGGGAACATGCTGCTTTGAGTGGCTATTCTTCCCTCTATTCCTCCTTTCTTTGTCCATTTACACTTAACCATAAAGAGGCACATGACAACAGGAGGACCACAGGAGGCTTTGCTACGTCCCAGAAAGATTACCACCAGATAACTGTCCGGGCCTCCACACAGCCCTTAAAAACCAAAAAAACAAAAACAAACACAAACACACAAAAACACACAAAAAAACATTTGCTCCATTCTATGGCTACATATTGTTTACATTGCCAGATTTCTGTGTGTGGAGCCACAGGTTGTTGCCCTTAATCCCCCTAACATCCATACACAAAGCTTTGAGACTTGTGACTGTGGGTACATTGAACTCAAGTTGGTATGCTTGTCATGGGGTATGGGTCAGAGCACATTTTGATCTGTAATCTGCCTCCCCTGTCTCCGCCATCTACCCACTTTACAGGTTGGAGGTATCAAAGGTACAGGGATCTGGCCTCAAGTTTAGATAGTCAACCGCTGTTATTCCCACTAGACCCTGTATGTTCTGGGTTTTCTGCCTACTCACTTTCCACTCACTCTCTGATGTTCAGTATGGTACAATTCTCACACCCTGTCATAAATATAAAGGGAAAGGTAAACACCTTTAAATCCCTCCTGGCCAGAGGAAAAACCCTTTCACCTGTAAAGGGTTAAGAAGCTAAGATAACCTCACTGGCACCTGACCAAAATGACCAATTAGGAGACAAGATACTTTCAAAGCTGGAGGGGGAGGGGACAAAGGGTCCTCTCTGTGTGTGTAATGCTTTTGCCAGGACCAAAGCAGGAATGCAGGTCAGAACTCCTGTAAAGAGTTAGTAAGCAATCTAGTTAGATATGCGTTAGATTCTGTTTTGTTTAAATGGCTGATAAAATAAGTTGTGCTGAATGGAATGTATATTTCTGTTTTTGTGTCTTTTTGTAACTTAAGGTTTTGCCTAGAGGGATTCTCTATGTTTTTAATCTGATTACCATGTAAGGTATTTACCATCCTGATTTTACCGAGGTGATTCTTTTACTTTTTCTTTAATTAAAATTCTTCTTTTAAGAACCTGATTGCTTTTTTCATTGTTCTTAAGATCCAAGGGTTTGGGTCTGTGTTCACCTATGCAAATTGGTGAGGATTTTTATCAAGCCTTCCCCAGGAAAGGGGGTGTAGTGCTTGGGGGGTTGGGAGGAGAGACATTTCCAAGTGGGCACTTCCCCTGTTCTTTGTGTAACACTTTGGTGGTGGCAGCTTTTTAACCTAAGCTGGTAAGAATAAGGTCCCCATATCTGTACCCTAGAGTTCAGAGTGGGGAAGGAAGTTTGACGCACCCACTGTCATTCTACAAAATTCATGAGAACTTTGCTTCAGCTAATATAAAATATACTTCAACAGCTGATTTAAGATAAGCAAACCAGAGAGAACATGACAATAATCTTGCTCAGAAATCAGTAACTGAGTACTTCATGTACATCATCATCTAGGAGGGCATTCTTCTCAATTCCACAGAATGGACCACTGAAACACCTACTTCGTACCTCAAAACCCTTTATGATTGCCACAGAGAAATTCAGTGCTGAAAAAGCATTAAACTAGGTCTTCTACTCATTCTCCTGTTGAAGAAAGAACTGGACAAAATGAGGGAAAATTCAGCCAGACCCTTCCTTAATTCACAACTGTCTTTGTACATTTATCAACATTTATCTTTTCCCTGCAGGTGAAGAATGTCAAAAAATAATTACAGCTTATTCCCCACTTCCCAGACAACCATTACGCACAGATATAGAAGGCTACAGACAATTTGTAATTGGTGAGAGACATTTGTGCTGTCAATTGATCAGTCTTCTAATAAAAGTAATGCAGGGACACTACAGGAATAAAGCCCCATTTGGCGTCTTCTTTAGCAGATGAGATGACCATACTGTACAACCAGGGCATGGCAGACATGGAAAACATCACTATCACTAATTTTCTCAATGATCTTTGAGGTCAATTAACTGGAACAGTAATGTGTTGTTCAGCTTCCATGGTGGACAATTACTGAGTAAAAAATATAATTGGCATAAAAAAAGTCTATTGCTAGGCTAGCATTCCATGGAAACCATGTGTTTAATACCTGCAGTTATAGACATTAAGTAACATGGCTCCACCTTCTCTACAGACTTTTTGGAAACACAGTTTTGTTGTGTAAGGAATGTGAGCATTGCAAAAGCATACCCTGCACCTGTACCTATTTTAAGAAAAATGGAACAATGCCTGTTTTTCAGATCTAATATTGGGCACATTAATAAATTTAAAATATTTTCTGAAATTGCTTTTGCTGGTTTTGGTATTTGAATTTTAAAATGTATTTTAATGGAATGATAGAAAATACGTATTAAACATTCTGAGAGGGGATGAGAGCTCTCCAATATTTCCAATCTCTACTGTGGAATAAAAGATTGAGATCTCATCATGGATGCCTCTTCTTTCCACCACTCAGTCACTGGAATCCAATACTGTTTAGATCTCAACATGTTTCCTTCTGAGTAGCAGAAAGGAGGGATCTGAAGTCAACTGGTGATCCATTGATCATAGTTTTAAAAAGACGTGTGTAAATTGAAAGAGGGATGTTCAGAATCTTGAGGAACAAAATCTCCACATGGAAAACTTAGATTTAAGAAAAGATGCCCCACTCTTTAACTCGGATTTTTGCACAGTTAATCAAGAAAATGTTGTAACACTATATCTGACAGCATAAAAGTACTTTAAGGAGCTAAAGGATGACAAGTACATAGCACTAATGTTGTTAATGTCTTTGGCCTCGTGTTAACATGTATATGATGACACCGTAGAATAAACATTAAACCAATTTTTCTCTTTTCTTTATTAATCACGGACTTATAGCAAGGTATTTAAAATCACCATCAGCAAAATTTGTCAATGCCAGGCCAAGGATTCAGTACTGAAATAAAGGCCTATCTCCTGAGTGAAACCCCATCACAGTATAGAACAGGCTAAGAAGTTATTAGCTAATCTACTGTGCTTGTGCCTTAATTCTCAGCCAGAGAGAATGTACAAAGAGGCATTAGGGATGATTTAATAAACACCTGGGTCTCTCAAAAGGGAGAGTGCTTAGTGTAAGGGGAAGAACCACTGGGACTTTTGTGAAGGGGCCTAAGACAGAGTCTGCAGGAGAACAGACACCTCAGGAAGACTTGGTCTGAGGAGAAAGAGCTCCATATCAGGGCTGTAGAAGAAGACTCCAGAGTAGCTGAGAAAGGAGACTGAAGACAGTGCCCAGAGGAAGGGCTGGTTTGTTGAGACACTCTGGACATTAAATTTGAGCTACTGTTACCCCAACAAGGATCTGAACTAGATACTTCACCAGAGGACTGATCTGCATTCACAGCCCAGCCTACAAGGGGTGCTGATGCAAAGTAGTGCCCCTGGTGGTCATCATAGCCTCAAAATAAGAAAGGACAATAAATCCACGAAACAATAGTTGATGCAAAAAGGGCTCAACAAACCAGAAAGTTAACATTTCTTAAAATTCATGCCTGTCTCTGTCTTATGATGGAAACAATTTTTAAATGTTAGGCATATACATTTTGTTTGATTTGGTCCCTAAATGAAGAAAAGGCACCAGCAGGTTAACTGTGGATCATTTCTAATGCTAACATGTAAAAGCAGGATTTCTGTGGAAGCTGGATGTATTGTGACATGAGAAAATTGTGAACATTTGGGAAAGCTGTACACAGTAATTCTACCTTCAGACGTGAGAGTCTGGCAACTTGTGGAGTCACTGAAAGTTGCCTACATGCATCTAAGAGCATAATGTCATGAGAGCCTTTTCTATAGATATGTTCAAAGTGGCCAAGTTAAAGATGACATAGGAGATTAAGTTTTTATATTTCCACAATGTAATTTTTTACTATCTATTCTTAGACTGTTGATACAAACTTACTTATATTTAGAATCATAAGAGAGTTTGGTTCTATAGCAGCCGTAAGTGATCCTCAACATACATTATCCAAGAGTTCGTAAGAACTGTTCTGTATGCAGAGGGACAAAACTGACCAAAACAATTCATAGTTCGGTTTGAAGGGCTTTTTGTTTGTTGGTTTTTGTAACCTAGTGTTACAAGTAACAACTAAGAGTACTAGAACTGAAGGGTTAGAGGACAAAATTGCAGAATTGAAGAGTGGTGGCCTGAGTTAGGTCCGAGTCCCAGAAAGTCTTCTATGTGTGCTTAACCATATGCATGGCCCATTAAAATCAGTGAGCCTATTTTACGCCTAACGTTAAGCATGTGCATTTGTTTTTGCAGGATCAGGGTTCAGTTAGCTTTTCTGTTTGTGAATAGGTGTGTGGGGAGGGGGGTGGGGGGGTCTCCAACGCAGCATCATAGGAGAGGGAGAGAGACACTAGCAAAACAGGAAAATGTGTCTGTAAAACCTAAGAAGTGGCAGGAAGATGCAGGGGCCAATGTACAATATGATCTTTCACAAGTTTACAGAAAGAGATTTTAGTAGCTTGTCATGCATTAGAAAAATCTTCCCCTATCCCCCAAGTGCTAAGTCAAAGTTAAATAAATTCTATTAAAATTCCTTTGGGAAGGATTTATTTGATTGTAAATTCTATTTTCATAAAATGGTAACATTATTCTGTATTTTGGAGTGGGGGTTTTCTTCTTCTTAAAATTTTCATTAAATTGATAACATCCTGCCCACGAGGAACAAATTTCATCTTGTGGTTACTTGTAAATTGCTGATAAACGTGTTCGTCCACAAATATCTATCAAATAAATACCGTTAAATAGATAAGTACCATTATTTCATGGTACATAGCAATGTACATAGCCTATCTGAAAACTCACCTCCCATGGATTATAGTTCTCTCCCCTGTAAACCAAGAGACGCAAAAAAGTCTCAAGAGAACTATATTCATGGATTTTTCCCCTCCAGGAACTGCATTTTGGTTTTCTTTTTCAAATTCAGAGGACTAATATTTCTTTTTTTTTAAATGGTTGTATCATATTTTCCAGAAGAAACTATAACTAAGTGAACATGAATAGATCACTTTATAGGCTACTTGTAATTCATGCATTCTGCAAAATCTTAGGCAAATTAGATCATTCATGACCTTTACAAAAGGGAACTTTGATCAAGAAGTGTTTGAATAACAGTAGCTCTCAACAATTAGATATTGATACCTATTTTGGGTATTTGGGGAAAGAAGCAAGTATATCAATTTCACACTCTAATTTAACCCACCTGGAAAAAAAATGACCTTGAGCAGATCCCTGCAGACTACTGTGACATTATTGACATGAACTGGGACTGTAAAGATCATTGTTGCAACCAAAGTCCTGTAGTGGTACCAAATCTTGCATAAAGGAGGTCAAATAAGGAGTCTAAGACAAGGTTATGGTTTGCTGGTTATGATTATGCTATCTGTATATGTGTATCATTTTTGTAGTTGAAGTTAGGAATATTGGCTCTATACTGTCTGCATTTCAAACTTGTGCTATGCTTCTGGGGAACACCCCAGACAAGTTGGTGTCAGCTCTGCCTAGCCTGCTTTATGGCCCGGTAAGGCTATACAACTGACCCACTGAAAGAAGGCGAATACACCTTGTGACTCAGCAAGGCATGCAGGGACATGCCTATGGACAGAACTCTAAGGTTTTTTCTTGCCATATGCCCCAATGCTTGTCTTTAGAACAAAGAAAGAGAGGCCACATGACAAGAGACTATAAAGGGCTGATGCAGCTCCTCCATCTTGTCTTCAATCCTGCTTCTTTCTTTGGGAGGGACTTTGCTACAAACGGAAGCTCTACACAAAGGACTGATGACCCATCCCAGCTGTGGATGTACTCCAGAGACTTGATTTGAACCTGCAGTTTATTTTATCACTGCTACAAGCCTGAACCAAGAACTTTGCCATTACTATATGTAACTGATTCCTTTTAACCAATTCTAGCTCTCATCTATATCTTTTTCCTTGTATGAATAAACCTTTAGATTTTAGATTCTAAAGGATTGGCAACAGTGTGATTTGTGGGTAAGATCTGATTTGTATATTGACCTGGGTCTGGGGCTTGGTCCTTTGGGATCGAGAGAACTGTTTTTTTTTTCTTTTACTGGGGTATTGGTTTTCATAACTATTCATCCCCATAACGAGTGGCACTAATGGTGATACTGGGAAGCTGGAGTGTCTAAGTGAATTGCTTGTGTGACTTATGACTAGCCAGTGGGATAAAACCAAAGTCCTCTCAGTCTAGCTGGTTTGGTTTGCCTTGGTGTGCATAGAAACCCCAGCCTTGGGCGGTAACTGCCCTGCTTTAAGCAATTTGTCCTGAATTGGCACTCTCCGTTGGGTCCCGCCGGAAACAGCATCGTTACAACTACACAGCTCTGAGAAGGATAAAAGAGTGTGGGGTGCAAATGGTGTTCTCATTCATCCTCTCTGTTGAAGGAATAGGCCCATTATCTACTATTCATTGAATAGTAGAAGTAAATGTGTGGTTATGCAGGTAGTGTTGGCGAGAGGGCTTTGGTTTCTTCAACAATGAGCTGATGTTCCAAGACAGAGGATTACTGCGCTGGGATGAGCTCCATCGGTCAAATACTGGGAAGAGTATCTTTGGACATTCTCTAGCTAAGGAGAGTTTTAAACTAGTTTCTGTTGGGGATGGTGACAAAAATCTAGCCAATGCATATCTACACTCAAGTAATGAAGACAAGGGGGTGGGGCTAAATTCTGCAGAAGGGACTAGAAACCACAACTGCATTAAAGAGGCAAGAAGAAAACCAGGGCAGGCTGCAAAAATATCTTTGATGCTTGTATTCCAATGCAAGGAGTTTGAGGAATAAGCAGGGTGAACTGAAAGTCATATTATATGAAGAAAATTATTACCTGATTGGTATTACAGAGAGACTTGGTGGGACAACCTCCATGATTGAAATGAATGTCAAAGTCAAGTCCAGGCTGAAGCTCAAACATCATGATTATCTGCCAAAGTAAACATGGAATATTTAAAAATGCACTTCCTATATACAGCCGCTTAAAATAGATTTGTACACTATGGACCTTCCAAAAAATTAAAGGAATCAGGAATTTCTCACAAGGGCTTTTTGCTTTGTGCTGAGCATATAACATACAGTACAAGCAAGTGGGAAGGTGATAAATTTGGCACCCAATGTCTGTTCCTTGTTCTTTGGCAACATGGGCCAAAATATGGCTCAGCTTAAAGAAGAAAGGAAAGTTATTGAATATTTCAGAAACTAATTTTCAACTAAATTAGCCCTGAGCAAATTAGGGCCAGATTTTGAGAAGACCGCATCTCTCATTTAATACATGTTATGAAGTGGCCATTTTTTCTACAGTGTCCAGGACCCAACAGTTCCACTGTTCTCAGTGGCAGCTAATGAAAGCTGAACAATTTTGAGGACCCGCCCACTTCATTTAGGTGCCTAAACAAGAGCTGCTGGGTGCCACTGCTGCTTTCTTTTGGAAATCTGGTCATATGTGGTTTCTTCAACAGAAAATTTCGACTAGAATCAGAGATTCCTAAAAGGGTAATGAACATGAAACACAAATTGGCTAGTGCTGGGGCAGAGGGCTGGGTTTTGATTTGCAGCTATTAGCAAAAAAAGTCTAGTCTGAGCCAGTTCTATGCATCTCCTGAAGCACTGAGAGCTGTAAGAACATCCCGGAGAGAGAAACCTTGCATAATTCTTGATTTTTTTTTACACATTGCTTTTAAAGTATGTTTTTATTGTGGAAGACACATACACACAAAATTGGGAGAGGTTTACAATGATTAAAAGGTACAGAAAATTATAAGCATAATAGACTGACAGAATTCTAGGCCACTCTAGAGTCACTGTAGTTTGGGGTTTCAAAACAAAAATCCCCATCCCAGGTTAGTGTTTGCGTATAAATAGATTCATAAATAGACTGTGCAGTGTTCAAGTTCTTGGTTATGACCAAATATGCAATTGTGGGTACTCAATGACAGAGACCACATTGAGGCCTCTTTGAAGAGTTGGCCTTCAGTTTAGCTCCAAAATAACAAATAGGTGCCAGCACCATTGACTATCCCAATGAAGAAATTTAAGTTAGTGTCCTGGACTCAGTTCTGTCCTCCCTTAGCCAATAGGGGCTGGAAGCACTGAGGAGAACACTGAGATGGAAGGAGAAGGAAGGGAGTTCCTGTACTTGGTCCCTAGTCACTGCCTTCAGTCATCTGAGGAGAGGCATTGAAGAGCTCTGAAAAGGGACCACATAGCATGCTGCAGCCAAAAGGAAGGGTTTCCTTTGAAGGCGATGTGTGGCAAACTCAGCGATTGTACAGCTGGAGTGAAACTTTGCCAGAGGCCCAGGTCAAATAAAAATTCAACACCACACCCTTTCTGGGGTGGGCAGGTTTATTTTACAAGGCTCTGGTTCAACCAAAAGAACACACCCCCCCACAAAAAAAATATCTCTGTATGACCACATTTTTCTCATGCATCTTAAATACTGAAACTTCAAAACAAATTCATCTACAAATACAAAACAATATAAAGAAAGCATTTTTCTGCCTCTAGCACTCTATTCTGCCTACTAGAGAGTAAATTCCCTTTCCCTGGGAAACATGAAGGTAGCCCAGTCCATTTTTAAAGTTCTGAGCCTAACTATGCTCAGCTGTATTTGATTAATTCATCCCAGTGAGGTATTCCCAGCAGGGACTTCGAAAACCCCCAGAGGGTTTAACTCAACGCACACATACACTGCTGCTTAGCAGGATATCCCTCCTCACACCCTTCACTTGGGGGAACAATGAGAGTGTTCATCATGATTGTGGGGAGGGGATACAGAAAAACATCATATGGGATAAAAAGAGGAAATGTGGATTCCAAAGGATTTCCCAAAATCCTCCCCCATCACACACTCAGCTTTATAGGAGTATAATTAACCATTGGTTGTCATTCTGGAGAAATGCTCAGTGTACAACAAATATTAAAGCTCTCCATCAAGATTTATTTCATAACTTCCCAGAGTCACTACATAATTTGGCAGCACATAGTTTTACCACTACATATTTAAATACTGTAATATTTTTAAATACAGTCTGATAGGACATTTGAAGAGTACAGGTGGAAAGGAATACAGGAAAAGGGGAAAAACAGACACAAATGTTATCATTGAAACTTTGCGTATTTATATGGATCGATTGCTAAATGCTATTCCTCTTCCTTTTGTGATTTTTTTTACATTGACATTTGATATCAAACTTTCAAGTTTCAAGACGAAATGGGCTGAAACAAGTTTTGGTGTGGTAACAAGCACCAAATATATTGTACGTTCGGTACATCAAGAGTCATGTAACATTTTAGGAATAATTTTAGTGTCTATTACAGTATGGTCAAGGTGTTGCCATTAAGATGCAAGTAATACAAAGAGGTATGCTGTTCTCCTCAAGGGAGCTTTTGAGCCCCACATTCCACATTTAATAGATGCATAAATTCCTTTATGATATTTGTTCTGCTGGATTTTGAAAGCTAAAAAACTTAAAATAATTAAAATTAACTTTACATTGAAACTAGCAGCCTGTATGTAAGGCAGGATCTTAGTAGCTCTATGTAGCATTTTGAAGAGGTAAAGGGATATGTAAGCAAAGTATTATTAAAATCATCTTTATCAAAAATGTTGACTGGAGAAAAATATTACCAAAAGATATATTAATTATTTTCCCATTTTCTTGTACATATTCCCAAAATATGGTGAAAATAATGACACCAAGAAACCAATCCAGCAAATACTTATACATCATCTTAACTTTAAGCAAACAGTCCCATTCACTTCTCACTTTTCTCAATGGAACTACTCACATGCTGAATGCTAACACGCATAATGCAATATTGGGGCTCAGATAATCTTCAAGGCTACATTTCAGTGAAGTTACTCATTTACGGCCCAATTCAAAGCCCAGTGAAGTCAATGGAGAGA
The DNA here is from genome assembly GCF_965140295.1 of Lepidochelys olivacea. Classification (NCBI taxonomy): domain Eukaryota; kingdom Metazoa; phylum Chordata; order Testudines; family Cheloniidae; genus Lepidochelys; species Lepidochelys olivacea. The sequence goes on along the minus strand of NC_140412.1, from coordinate 170,336,161 downwards.
CTCCCATTCATTTCAATGGATTTAGGATCAAGCCCTTAATTTTCAGTAATTTTAATATGTTTCCATGATTTGTTTATTCTGTGGAAATTGTAACTCATTTTTTCTCAATGTATATTTTTCTCCAATTAATTTTGTTTGATTTTAATGATAATCCTCAGCTTTTATACATCACTTCAAGTATATATTCACTGTAATTAACCCTCACAACAGTTGCATGAGGTTGATATGTATAGTATTTTCTATGTATTTTACCTAGCATCTCTCATAAAAAGAGCATAGATCATGTCTTGTTTAAAATTATCTGGAAAAGATTTTAAACAGGTGTCAATAAAAATAGTAAATAATTTATATATGAAAATTGCAGTAGAGAGAAAAAAAAAGGTAAGTCAGAGTTGTCCCTGCTACAATTCCAGTAGCTTCAGTGAAATAACTTCATTGATCAATCTGGCCTACTATTAAAATTTAAGTATTAGGTTAATTAAGTTTTAGTTACAACATGATGTATAGTGATTACTACTTGGGTCACATGCAATATTATGAAATTGTTTTGCTTACCTCTGAAACAGCATGTCATAAGTCATATGGGGAGTAACAGAACAGATAAACCTTCTGGGCCTGATTCAGTCCCCACTGAAGTCAATGAAAAGACTTCTGTTAACTTTAAGGAACGCTGGATCATGGCCTTTGACTGTACCAATAGGAAAGTCCCTTTGTTTTAGAATAGGTGACAGTCAGATTCTACATACCGTTAGATACTTGTACCAGAAAAGACAACTACAGAGTGTTGTGATCCAAGCCAACTTGTATTCATTTGTAGAATGCTCTAAATTGTTATTTGTCCCTGTGCAATCTAAAAAAACAGCTGATATTTCAGCCCTTCTAAGTCTACAAGATTAGGCAAGCCCTCTTTTACCTCTGTCAATAATTTTGGAACCCTACAGACAACTATATACAAGAAACCCATGGATCACCAGACTTAACCTCCACAGATCCAGCAACCACCCAGATACACCAAGAAATCTGTTATCTACATACAGCCAGGCACTCAGATATCACAGAATTTGCTCCAAAGAGAAAGTGCAGGATACACACCTAAACACGCTTGAAACTGCCTTCCCTAAACAAAGACACTCCAGAGAAATGCATCACAACATGGAATGGGCCACCAAAATACCCCGGGAAAACCCTGCTTCGATAAAGGGAAAAAAGGTGACAAGTAGGCCTGTGCAGTTATGCTAACACCCCTCATTACAGCCCATATGGGACATCGAACAATAACAACCGTACTTGATGGGTACTACATCCTTCCTGAACCTCCTCTTCTGGCCTTCAAACAAACCCCCAACCTCACCAAGCTTATCATCAGAACATAGCTCCCCATAAACCAAGACACACAAACTCACAGCAGCACCAGATCCTGCCAGAACAACAATACACAAACCTTGCAGACATATCTCCACTGCTATGATGATTAACACCCACCCCCATGACACACCTTCCAAGATCCATGGGTCCTACACATGCCTATGACATGTAAGTACCTCATACAATGCATCAAATGCCCCAGCAACTATGTAAGGGCATAGGTGCCGACTCCGTGGGTGCTCCGGGGCTGGAGCACCCACGGGGAAAAATTGGTGGGTGCTCCCCACTCCCCCACCCCGGCTCACCTCCGCCTCCTCCCCTGAGCGCACAACATCCCTGCTTCTCCCCTTAGCTCCCAGCGCCTGCCACCGCAAAACAGCTGTTTCGCGGCGGCAAGTGCTGGGAGGGAGAGAGAGGAGGGGGAACACAGCGCACTCAGGGAAGAGGCGGGGCTGGGGTGGGGATTGGGGAAGGAGTTGGAACGGGGGATGGGGCAGGAGTGGAGTCAGGGCAGGGCCGAGGGCAAAAACCCACTGATGCAGGGAAAAGTTGGCACCTATGTGTAAGGGTGAATACAGTCAATCACTATCATCTTGAATGAATTCACATAGGAATAAAGACAAAACACACAGTCACCCACGGGTGAACACTTTTCAGAAAACCATCACTCCATATCCGATCTCTCAGGCCTTGTCCTCAAAGGAAGCCTGCATAACACCTTCAAAAGAAGAATGTGGGAATTTAAATTCATAACCCTGCTGGACACCAAAAACCATGGACTTAAAAGAGATGCTGGTTTTATGGCTCATTACAGCAATTTGTCACACACACTACTGCCTGCTAACCCTTAATTGCTCATTTCATTAGAAGTGGTCTTCTAAGGGCTTTGCACATGCCCATATGCTTAACAATCTGTTCCACTTTGTATTTAGCTTGGACACTTCAATTACCTTCTCCAGATACCAATAAGAGCTCCTGGAAGCTCAAAAACTTGTCCTGTCCAACAGATGTCAGTCCAATAGGAGATATAGCCTCATGTACCCTGTCTCTCCAGTAACTAAGGGTTTTTTTTGTCTGCCAACTTTTTAAATGATGAAGTGTAAATGGATTTATATTTAAACTCTCTCAGACCCAAATGGGCTTTGCTCTGACCATGCAAGCACAGTGCAAAAAGGCTGTATCATGGATCACTGTGTGCTTTGGAAGACTCTAGGATTGGTGCACCATAAATGGAAACATTAATTGAATAATATGTGCAGGCAGGACAATCTTCTACATAGTCTGTCTCAGGGCATTTGAGACATCTATAAGAAGGCTTCTCTGAGCTCTCACCACAGCAATGAGGCCCTGTTTCAGAACTCAGAGCCAGAAAGGTTTGTGATTCTTTGCCCTACCCCTAATAAATCCATTTTTTAAATACTATGAGTTAATTACAGTGAAACTGATTTACTGGTGGAAACACTCCATCCTTTACAGGAATTTCTGACATTCCAGGTTTCTGATCTTCCACAGACAGTTTTAAGTAATAAATAGTAGCTGGTAAGATTTCTAAGAGTGTTGCAAAACAAAATGCCATCTTCAATATAAGACTATTCCAAGATTTCAGCTGCAAGCTACACTCTGAATGATAAAAAAAAAAAAAAAAAATCACGGCTGTTCACAAGCTGCCCTCCCCAAAACAGTAACCAGTCTGGCAGCCACTGGATCCTGGCTAAACTTTCACCAAAGTGTGCATTATCACATCTAGCCTAATAACTGGCTAGACTTGCTGTGTGCGCAGGACACATCACCACCACCACCAGCAATTGACAAACCCCTTATAAAAGTGAACCTGCCAGCTGAATACTGACTATCAAGTAACCCAGCATCTGAAATATGGCTCAAACAAAAGGCTAAAGACAGATTTTTAAAGTAAAACCATTGTAATTAATGGCTGATAAGTGCTTTATAAATACCAGATTGCACATTTCATAGTTTTGCGATATATTGACCCACAGTTTTGATCGGACCTAATTTCTGATAAATGTCAAGTACTGTAATTAAATGTACTCTGCATTATTGTCCATTTGTCTCACAGTAGGGCCCAGAGGACCCAGATAAGATATCCATTGTGCTATACATCCTCATAGCAAGAGACAGTCCCTCTCCAAATTATACTGTGTTTTGCCATCAGCCTGGCTTGTCAAAATGTGGGGTAGATCACTAAACTTTAGCTCTTCTATAATTAAAATACATAAACATTATGGTAATTTAACTACATTTATGTGTCTGGTAGTGAGAGAGTCAAAACAACACAAACAAACTGGCAAGTAGCAGGTTGAAGACAAATGAACTAAATACAGAGCCTGGAATGTTCTTTCACTCACTTCTATATGCCAATTTATTCACATTGTTTCCAGGTTCATGAATGTCTATGTCCTCTTGCTGCAACAGAGCAAGAAAGGATATCACAACTTTGGCAGCAAAAGGCAAAACAGAACCAAATCTCAATCCTCAATCCCAGAAGGAAAAAAAAAAGACATTTGAGGGGGAGATATATGAAGCAACTGTCAGTACAACAACATTCTCTGTGGGCTGGATTCTGATACTCCTACAATGTATCACCTCACTCCATGAATGAGTGCATTGACTTCAGTGGGAATATTCATAGAGGGGTACTATTAAACCAGAGTCCGGGCATCAGAAATTAGCCCCTTGGCTATGTAACTGTGTCATTGTTTTTCAACATTATCCTGTTGAGATACATCTTTGGGGGTTGTTTGCTTGTGTGTTTTTGGAAGGGAATTGAGGGGGAAAGGGAAGTTATATAGAGATGGGTGGGAAGTGGTTTTCACATCCTCTGTGAATTTGAGATTTCAAAAAGTAAAAATTTCCTGTCCCAAATTAAGACAAATTCAAAATATTGAGAATTTTTCTGAACTGTTTTTTTTTAAATTTGGATCAATCGAAACATTTCATTTAAATAATTCCCAGAGGTTTCATTTCAATTTTGCCTTTTTTTAGTCTAAATTTACCAAAAAAAAAAAGTTTAAAGGTTTAGACTTGAAAAACTGAACCTGTGTCAAAACAGGGTTTGTCAACAAATTGCAAAATTTTTCAAAAATTTTTGGAGGCAGGAGAGTTGTTGAAACTGCCTGTCTCTTGAACAGTTTCATTTTCAACAAATTGTTTTTGTTTTTTGGTGGAAAAAATTGTTGGTTGAAAAATTCCCAATCAGAACTTTATACTTCTTGATTTCTTCAAAGTGAAATCATTGAACAGGGTAATCATCTAACACCACCACAACAAACATTGGAATTACGAATGTAGGGCTATTGTACATGTATCTCACTGAGGTCAATGAGAGTTGAGCAAATAGCAAGGATAGCACATGGCCTCAACAGGTCAGATGGGCTAAGCAGAGCTGTGTTTTAGCACTTTTAGTAAAGAGTGAGGAATTAAATGAGGAATGGGAAGAATTAACTTGGATCATAAAACAAGAGGTGGATTTTGCCCTGAGAATTTTGTATCATTTTAGGAAATTGACACAATTTGGGTGAAGTATGCGAAGCTGAAATACCCAAAAATATTTTGGTATAAAAAAGGTCTTCAAATAGAATTTCATACAGCTATTTAAGGAGCTGTTGAGTTCCAAAGACATGTCAGCACCCAGGACGATGTTAAATTTATTACTGTGGAACAGCTACAGAGAGCTCAATCATTGCTCATGTATTTTGCTTTTTTATTCTCCACCCCCCACTCCGCAACAATCCTAAGCAACTATGTAAATCCCTGTACTGGTGCCCCTCCACAAATACCGTTTTATTTGCTCTAATCACAGACACTGATGTTGTGATTTGCTGGAGGGTGCTCAACCCCCAATCTGCCCCAGGCCCTGTCCCCACTCCACCCCTTCCCCCCAATCCCTCATTCTAACTCTTCCCACCCCCTCTCCACCTCTTCCCACCCCATTCTTCCCCCTCCCCTGAGTCCCTCCCTCTTTCCCCCAGTGCCTCCTGCATGCAGCTGACCACTGGCGGGAGTGGGGAGGAGCTGATTAGTGGGGCCCACCAGTGGGCAAGATGCACTGTGGGGGAGGGGGCGGAACTGATTGGTGGAGCTGATGGTGGGTGCTGAGCACCAACTATTTTTCCCCCCCAGAGTCGGCATCTATGGCTCTAATTAATAAAAGAGACACCAAAATGAGAAACCAAGACCCACAAAAAGGAGCAAGATGGTAGAGGAAAGCATAGCTTTTGGCTTCTTTATCTGGTCTCTGGATTAATACAAAGAATGGTGGACATCTGTGGAATCTATCTGTAGTTTTTATCCTGCCATCCATCACAATAGTATCTGAGTTCCTTCCATGTACAATCAGTAGCAATAGCAAAGTTTCTTTGTGGAGACTTCATGGAGTCTCTGGCACTTCTCCCTTTTCAGAATAAAACCTTTATTTGTGGTAGGGGGTTGGGCTTTGATACTTTAGATAATTTAATTTTTTGCTTCTTTAGGCTATTTTGTGATAGGGTAATTTTTGGGGGGGAGAAAGATTGGGGGTGGGGAGTTGAAGACCATATCATTCTTATGGTGGAAATCATTCTTTTGCCAGCAGCATATTGCATATCCTGAGGAAAAGTAGACAGGGAGGGGGTCAGCAATTTATATACAAAATCAACTGACCCCAGGATTTAATTTTAGAATTTTTCTAACTGAAGTTATATCAAATTAACATTTAATATTAAAAACACAATTGAAAAACTCGAATTGTATATGAAAATTTCTCCCAGGAGTCTTTTGTCATGAGTATAGGGAGCTTTTATATTTAAGAAATTATTCATAGAACCCTCTGGAATATAGAATTCATCTAGTAAATATTGGTCTCTTACCTTTTTTGGTCTTTAGGTACCATGTAAGCACTAGTATACCACACAACTCGTGGCCTTGGATATAAAAATAACCCATGGCATTGTCCGCAGCAACCCACGCCTACAACAGCCTCGTTAGCATCTCGCTCTAGCTGGACTGTAATTAGTTACATAGCAGTTTGGAACCCAAAATAGACCTCGGCGTGGATTGATGCCATTGCTGATTTTATATAATGTGTTAATATTATTGTAAATGATGAAAGGTTTTAATGTTTTAGATACTTTTTTAAAAATCCTTTCAACTTTTAAATATTTTTTTGTGCCAGAGGAGAACAAAGTTTCCCATGCCGAAAACCATAGTCAATATTGGGAATAAAACATGGCAAGTGGGAAAAAGTGCCTCCTGAGCTCCAGAAAAGGTGGTCAGCTACTCCCAAGCACAATATTGACTAATAACATTCCATGTAGTCATCCAATTTTTGTTCAAACAAATACATATTGATTCCACCACTTCAGCAGGAAGTTCATTCTGCTTCTGTAAAATAATTTTTCCTCAAATATTTCTTATGTATTTTCCCCTTAACAGATTTATGGGGTGAATTTCTGGCCCCACTGAAGTCAATAGGAGTTTTGCCATTGTGTTCAGTTGTGCCAGGAATTCATGCATATCCTCTAGTCCTGGTCTAGCCAATGTGCTCAATGAGATAATTAAGCACACCCTTATAACAACTTTGCTGCCGTAACTTAAATACTACAGTATCCTTCTCCCAACAACATGGTGTTTTACAGCTTGCATAATGATCTTAAGGTGAATATACACCAATTCAACTCTCATATGATGCTGATGGGTCCATACACATAGCTAGAGGAGAAACAGATCCCAACATACTCTACAAACTTATCCTTAAATACCAAAAATAAGCAGCCAAAATATATCACCCCATTGGATGGTGTGTGAATGCTGAATGAAGTCATCCCTGTATAAACAGCACAAAGCATAACTACACAAACAGTTTAAAGTAGGGCTGTCCAGCGATTAAAAAAATTAAAGGCAATTAATCACACTGTTAAACAATAATAAATGATATTCTATTTAAATATTTCTGGATATTTTCTACATTTTCAAATATATAGATTTCAATTATGACACATAATACAAAGCATACAGTGCTCACTTTATATTATTTTTATTATAAATATTTGCATTGTAAAAATGATAAACAAAGTAGTATTTTTCAATTCACCTAATACAAGTACTGTAGAGCAGTATTTTTATCATGAAAGTTGAACTTAGAAATGTAGAATTACGTACCAAAAAACTACTCAAAAATAAAACAGTGTAAAACTTCAGATCAGTGGTTCCCAAACTTGTTCCACCGCTTGTGTAGGTAAAGCCCCGGTGGGCCGGGCCTGTTTGTTTACCTGCCGCGTCCACAGATTCGTCCGATCGCAGCTCCCAGTGGCCGCGGTTCACAGCTGCAGGCCAATGGGAGCTGCTGGAAGCAGCGCGGGCTGAGGGACATACTGGCCACCGCTTCCAGCGGCTCCCATTGGCCTGGAGCAGCGAACCGCGGCCACTGGGAGCCGCGATCAGCTGAACCTGCGGATGCAGCAGGCAAACAAACCAGCCCGGCCCGCCAGGGGCTTTCCCTGCACAAGCGGCAGAACAAGTTTGAGAACCACTGCTTTAGAGTCTACAAGTCCAGTCAGTTCTATGTCTTGTTCAGCCAATTGCTTAGACAAACAAGTTTGTTTACATTTGCAGGAGATAATGCTGCCCGCTTCTTGTTTACAATTTCACCTGAAAGTAAGAACAGGCATTCGCATGCCACTGTTGTAGCTGGCGTCACAATATTTTTACGTGCCAGATGCACTTAAGATTCATATGTCCCTTCATGCTTCAACCACCATTCCAGAGGACAGATGTCCAAGCCAATGAAGGGTTCTGCTCGATAACGATCCAAAGTGGTGTGGACCGACACATGTTCATTTTCATTATCTGGGTCAGATGCCGCCAGCAGAAGGTTGATTTTCTTTTTTGGTGGTTCAGGTTCTGAAGTTTCTATATCAGAGTGTTGTTCTTTTAACTCTTCTGAAAACATGCTCCACACCTCCTCCCTCTCAGATTTTGGAAAGCACTTCTGATTCTTAAACATTGGGTCCTGTGCTGTAGTTATCTTTAGAAATCTCACATTGGTATCTTCTTTGTGTTTTGGCAAATCTGCAGTGAAAGTGTTCTTAAAACGAACATGTGCTGGGTCAGCATCCGAGACTGTTATAATATGAAATATATGGAGGTAAAACAGGTAAAACAGAGCAGGAGACATGGAATTCTCCCCCAAGGAGGTCAGTCAAATTTAATTAACACTTTTTTTTTTTTTTAAATGAGCATCATCAGCATGTCCTCTGGAATGGTGGCCGAAGCATGAAGGGGCATATGAATTTTTAGCATATCTGGCACATAAATATCTTTCAATGCCAGCTACAAAAGTGCCATGCGAATGCGTGTTCTCACTTTCAGGTGACATTGTATATAATAAGCAGGCAGCATTCTCCCCCATAAATGTAAACAAACTTGTTTTTCTGAGCAATTGGCTGAACAAGAAAGAGGACTGAGTGGACTTGTAGGCTCTAAAATTTTACATTGTTTTGTTTTTGAGTGCAGTTATGTAATAAAAAAATCTACATTTGTAAGTTTCACTTTCATAATTAAGAGATTGCACTACAGTACTTGTATGAGGTAAATTGAAAATACTATTTCTTTTGTTTATCATTTTTACAGTGCAAATATTTGTAATAAAAATAATATAAAGTGAGCACTGTATGCTTTGCATTTTGTGTTGTAATTGAAATCAATATATTTGAAAATGTAGAAAAATATCCAAAATATTTAATACATTTCAATTGGTATTCTATTGTTTAACAGTGCGATTAAAACCATGGATTAATTTTTTGAGTTAATCATGACAGTTATTTGTGATTAATCAACAGCCCTAGTTTAAACTAGCAATTTAAGCATGCTATATCTAATTGAGATGTTAGACACATTAGCAATAAGCAGTATGTTTTGTCTCTTGGCCCAGGTGCCTTAACTCCATATTCAGGGGCTTGCTGGATTGTTTCCCTTTGAAGGAGAAATTCATTAAGTGAGACAGGTATATTCTTTGGAACAATCCTGTGTAGTTACAAAGAAGGTACATTATGTCCTGTTTCCCTGAACACAGTAGGAACAAACAGCAGACAATTTCCTGGCTCATAATATCCAAGTCCACCCTTCCAGTCAGTTCTGTGTCCCAATGAGCTCTCTTTGCTTCCTCAGATCCTAGCACATGACTGCTTCTCACTGCCTGCCTGCTTTCTGGTTGTTCTTGGCCTCTGACATGCACGCACACACATAGCTGCAACCCATTCATGCCCCAGCCACGAGCGAGGGGCCGCATGTTGTTGCGCTACTTCTGAAGCTGATCTAAAGTCAGATTGTGACTCTGATAGTCACCATCTATAATTTGCCCCCTTCCCCCCCCCACCTTGGAGCAGGGGAGAATATCCAGAGTCAAGTCTATACTGGGGCAACATACTTTCCCTAGTGGTTCCTCTGCCCACTGTCTACCCCATTATGCCCACTTGTATAGGGAAGGGAGAGCACAACAGCCCCTTGGAGGCTGCTTTTCTCCCAGTCCTCAATTCTGGTAGCACACAAAAACAAGGTCACAATCTGGCCCCGTACATACAGAGTAGAGTGCGTGATGATAAACACACACAATTTACGTGGCTAATTTACTGCCAGGAAAATGCATGCACACCAGTTTTAAAAGGAATCTTAAACTAAGCACAACAAGAAGTTTCAGCAACACCAATTTAAATCCAGGGTCTCCATTTACTTCAGATTATTTACCTCCAATTTACACCTGAGTAAATTAGATTTGAATTTGGGTATATGTATGTAATACTTCTATATCCCAAAAATATATCAGAATTGGACAAAGTCCAGAGAAGGGCAACAAAATTAGCCGTATGGAACAGCTTCCATATGAGGAGAAATTAAAAAGATTGTAACTGTTCATTTTACAGAAGAGATAACTGGGGTCGGGGGGATGTGATGGAGGTCTAGAAAGTCATGGATGGTGTAGAGAAAGTAATTAAGGATGTGTTCTTTACCCCTTCACATAAGACATGAACTGGGGTCACCCACTTAAATTATCAGCAGCAGGTTTAACAAAAACATAAGGAAGTACTTCTTCGCACAAAGTACTGTCAGCCTGTGGAACTTGTTGGCAGCAGAAGTTAACTGGTTTAAAAAAATGAATTAAATAAATTCATGAAGGTAGGTCCATCAATGGCTATAAGCCAAGATGGTCAGGGACACAACCCCATGCCCTGGGTGTCGCTCTGCCTGCTAGTAGCTGGGACTGGACAACAAGACATGGATCACTTGATACTTGCCCTGTTCTGTTCACTCCCTCTGAAGCATTTGGCACCAACCATTGTAAGAAGACTGGACACTGGGCTAGATGGACCATTGGTCTTACTCAGTATGGCCATTCTTACGTAGACTCATCTTTTACCACAGGTGTTTGAAATATGGGGTTTGGAGAGGAATTATAAAAAGGTAGGAGTTTTCTGGAAAGAGGATGTAAAATTTGACATGCCTGGTTTTCAAGTGGCTGGTTACACTGCAATCTGCTGTTGTAATTTAGTTATGCTTTGGTGTCAATTGTGTTATATTGTCAAGGGCTTCTAGAGAGGTCTGGAATCATGGCTGGAAGTTTCATAAGAACTGGTTTTCTCAAGGGATTTCCAATACTCTGTGGTTTCTCTAAGCCAAACATAGAACACGAATATTTCTTAAGGTATTTAAGTATATTTGCTTCCAGTCCTGGTCGAAACCAGGAAGGAAAGAAAGAGCCACAAGAAGAAATTAAATAAAAAAAAAATAACCCTATAATGAACTTCCTAAAAAAAGTTTGCGTTCAATTTCATGTTTTTGTGAAGATTCAAGTTGGTTCTTAATTTTTCCAAATCAGTTTATGTATATCTATATCTAATGAAAATGTACAACAATGCACAAGATTTCCAAAAATGGTCAGTGATTTTGGGTGCCTAACTTAAGATACATGAAAGGGATGTCTAGAGACCAAGCAGTGACCAATGGCAGCAAGTCTCCAAGCCCAGGCTGACAGACTAAACTTGCAGAGCTTGTGCTACTGTGCTAAAAATAGCAGTGTAGATAGTGCTTTTCAGTTTCAGATCAGGCTGGAGATCGCGCTTTGAAGCCCACCTCCTTCCATAGGCTTCAGAGCCTGAAGCCATGTCTACAATTATCGGGGATCGACGCTGCTGTGATCAATGCAGAGGGGGTTAATTTAGCAGGTCTTCACTAGACCAGCTAAATCAACTGCGGAGCGCTCTCTGGTCGACTCTGGTACTCCACTGGAATGAGAAGAATAAGGTAAGTTGATGGGAGAGCATCTCCCGCCAATGCAGCGCAGTGTAGACACCTCAGTAAGTCGATCTAAGCTATGTCGACTTCAGCTACATTATTCACTTAAGGCAACCTACCACCGTAGTGTAGACAAGGCCTGACCCACAATATCTACACAGCTATTTTTAGGGTGGTAGCGTGAGCCCGCTGTCACCCTGAACTCGGAGGCTCACTGCCATAGGCTATGTAAGTGTACCCAAAGAGGCTTTATTTATATGAAGTGCTGAGCACTTATCCTCTTAAATCAGTCCCCTTTAAACTGGTTCAAATTGGAGCATCCTAAAATGGAGGCACCCAAAACTCTTTAGACACTTTTTCAAAAACTCGCCCTCTAGCTATTGGTCAAGATTTTCAAAAGCACATAAGCGACTCAAAAGCACAAAATTCAGTTGGTGGGACTTGCTGTACTCCTAAGTCACTTACAGTCAGATTTTAAAAGGTTTAGGGATTTTCAAAGAGCACTAGCTCCTTAACTTCCACTGCTTTCATCGCGAGTTAGATACCTAGGCCTGGTACATATCTGCATTTTTAGGTGTTTAAATACCTTTAAAAATATGGCCCATAGTAACTTTTGAAAATGTATAGATGCAATATAGATATTTTGGTACACCTCTACCCTGATATAACGTGACCTGATATAACATGAATTTGGATATAACGCGGTAAAGCAGCGCTCCGGAGGGTGGGGCTGCATGCTCCTGTGGATCAAAACAAGTTCGATATACCGCAGTTTCACCTATAACATGGTAAGATTTTTTGGCTCCCGAGGACAGCGTTATATCAGGATAGAGGTGTATTACCTGAATATGAGTACATAAAGCTTTTTGAATGGGAAAGTGGTAAGGTATGGACTTGAAAAATAGCTTTAGACCCAGGATAGCAAACAAGAGAAAGATTTCTTCTGAATAATAATAGTAAGGGCACCAGGGAACAGGAAACCGTTACAATGATCATGTGCCCAAAGCACCTGTGGGATAAAAATAGTGTTAAATATGCAAACCAAAGAAGAAAAATAGGAATCTGCATAAATAAATTTACTCACTTCATTGAGAAACTAAGAGTGCTGCCCATTTCCTCTCACCATTGGCTTGCTAATTGATAGTTATGAAGCAATGAAGGTCTCCTTGTGTTTCATGGTACACAGAGAAGCTCATTTTTTCTGAAACTCTTAGACTGAAGGAAATATATTTCCTGTTTGGTCTTGGTGGAATGTAACAAAAAGTGCTGGCAAGAGGTTAGTTATGCCAGGAATTACATCTGTTTAACAGGGTTTTAAGAAGTTGCAGATGCTGAAGTGTTTTGTTATTGTATAGCTGGACCTTGGCAGTGTTGATAAATTCAACAGCTAAATAAAGATGTAAATTCTGTGAAATTGGCATTTCCTTTACCATCTGACATACCAGAAAGTTTTATACATTTTCCTCCTAAGGTTTTTTTAAAGCATCAATATTGTTTCAAACAGCTCTTTTAATTCTGTAGTCTGATTTATTCTATTTACAAAGCGGGCTTGAACAACAAAAGATGAATGCACACAAAATGATAAACTGATAGTCGTTTTCAAAACCCATCAGTACTGTATATTTAGAATCACCACTGATTTCTTTGAACACCCCCCCCCCAATCTATTCTAATTTTAGTTTAATTTCTCTAAAATCCCTTATAGCATATGTGTGCGTGCACACACGTCTCCTTAAGTTTACACTATAAAGGCACAAAGATGCACACAGAGCTTATTGCAGAATCAGGGCTTAAACTGTATGTATGTAGGCCCTGATTCAGCAAATACTTACCATTAAATGCATGAGTATGTGAGTAGTTCCATTCAAATCAATGGGATTATTGTGTTTAAAGGGTCACTTTTGTAAACGTTTGCACAGTCAAGGCTTTATACTGTAAGTACTCTACACATGCATGATGCATACTGTAACTGTAATTCTGAAAAGGATTTTGCATATTAAGTTCCTGACCAAGAATATTCTCAATAGACTAGCCAAGGAATAAATTGGAGAAAAAATTATTAATTTATTGCTTAATACAATACAGCATATGAATAGAAAAATCTAGCAACAATGTGGTCAGAATTAAAATGTTGACGTTTACCATATGAAAAGAATTAACATTCCCTGATTTTGTAAAAATCTACACAGGTATGCAAAAGAAAACTTTTGCCTTTGCAGTCGGAAAATTTGTCTCTGGGTATAAGGACATCAATTCTTTTTCCAGCTAAACTCTCTATGGTCATAGAACAAAAACAATGCAAGTTTTTAATTTCAATTGCACTGTCATTTCTGGTTTCCCTCTAGTCAGAAAGGATTAGTGATGAGGTAATTTGGACACTTTATATCATCCTAATCACTTTTAAATTTTATTCTTCCTGAATTTCATTAAACCTTTTGGATATTAACTGTACTATTGCTCTTTTTGTAAAGTACCATAATTGTACTTTTCATATATATATATATATATATATATATATATAATTTTGAATATTAAATAGACATTCATACATTACATTTTTAGTACTGTATACAAATTGAATTCTTTGCTCAGTTTACTTTTTATTTCAATGTCTATATCAAAAGTCTCATTGAAGTAATGAGTTTTCAAAATATAAATGGACAGTTTCTGCCATCCTTACTCATGCAGAGTATCTCTGGCCCTGATGCTGCAAAGACTTATGTGCATGCTTAATTTTACACACCGAGTAGTTCCGTTGACTTCATGAGCTTACTCACAATAAATAAAGTTTAGCATAGGAATAAGGCCAAGTCTACACTAAAAAGTTAGGTTGATCCACCTATGTAACGCAGGAGTGTGAAAAATCCACACCCCTGAGCAGTGTTGTCAAGCCAACCTAATACCCAGTGTAGACAGCGCTAGGGTGACCTCAGGGAGGTAGATTACCTTTGCTACTATAGAGTTTCAAGTGTAGATAAGCCCTGAGTCTTTGTAGGATCAAGGACTTGCTGTGCCATGTGTCCCATTGATTTCAATGGAACTAGTTGTATATGAAGGTTCTACTCAATATGCTATCTTTACTTGCAGTTGGTCCATGTGGAATAGGGAGAGAAAGTGGGCCAGGGATGTGGGGAGAGAAAAGGGAGAAGTGTAGAGAACATCTCCAATACAGTAATTACAGTTAGTGCTATAAGTGGGTACAACTCTAATGGAGAACTTGTTTTCAAACATATTGAAGAATTGTGATTCTGAAAAACAATAGTTTAGTGGGTATAAAAAAAAAGGTATGCACTCTTGAATCCTGCTAGACTTTTTGAAAGAAAATATTGATTGGTGTAGAAAATATCAAATATACAAATTTTTATATATCTTCTATTGTTAGGTATGCATATGTATACACAGAGAATATATTTACCCAGGAGAACAAAGCAATGGGTATATTCTTAAATATACTATGAAAAGCATTACATCTTATTCAGTAATCAAAGAGCTAAGTTCCTGGTCTTCTAAAACCTTATGCATGTGCTTAACTTTAAACATATAAATACAATGGGATACAATTACAATACTACTCTCCTGCTTATAGTTAAATTTATGCATAAGTGTTTGCACGATTAGGACCTAAATCTACAGTAATGGAAGCATTAACAGGATACAGTTTCAAAGATCTATCCATAATAAAAATGGTGTCGTTTCTCTCCATTTCTCCTAAACAAAGGCTCATGGAGTAGGGTAAGGAAGAAGTTTGCTTTTTGGTCATGTGTGGTGTTGTTTATGGGTGTCATTCCTGAGTAAAAGGTTCCCTTAAAAAGGTTGTCCTACACCTGGATCTAACCAGTCATACTTGCATTCCACTAGATCTCTTCTGGCAAGGCATTCAAGAGGCAGAGTTAGTCAGAACTGGTAGAAGGTCTTCCAAATATCTAATGAAACATTTCATCAAAGTCATGATTGAACACAAACAAGAAAAATTTTCCGATTTTCAACCAGCTCTAGACAGAGTTCTGCCACCAAGAACACTCTTCTTTGAATGTTTGATAGTATAGACTTCAGTTTCTGCAGCTGCTTTGTCCCTGTAGAGCAAAGCTCTCTTACAGAGTTATGGAGTTTAAGGGTGTCTGAAGGAGCCAGGTCTCAGTGCATTATAGATTAAGACCAGCAGTTTATGTTCTGTTCAGAAATGAAAGATGATTCAGTGATGGGATGACTGTAAATTGAAAAGGAAAGAGGAAAACAATTAAATTAACCAGAGACTGAAAGGTGCTTAAGGTGTTGTTCCATAACAGAAGTCTATATCTTGATGCTAACAAGGTGAGGACAGAATAGTTTTAAAAATTTAATGACTCATATTGAAAATTATCAACATAAAACTGTAGCATGAAGTGGTTTCAAGTGTTAACTTTCAGGTAAAAGCACTATTGTAATATAACTTAGGACGTGATGTCACCCAGAAACTCTTCTCTCATTTCTGATCCTCCTCTCAGACCCTGCATTCTGCCACAGACTCCCACCAAATGTCAACACACTCTACAGACCGTTCTCCCACTTCAAGCTCTCTTCCATTCTGCTTTGTATGAAACAGTCTGCTCTCTCACACATATCAGACAGCCATCTTCTCTTCATTCAAATAGCTCCTTAAAACAACATTCTGCTGCAAAACTTTTCAACAACAATCCACAGAATTTTTTTGTAATTGTTCAGTTTATTGCTACCTCATCTACTAAACCCAAACAGCGTGAAGCCAAATCTTCCAGCCCAGGTAAGTGTCAGAGAAGCTTTTGTGCACCTATCATTGGTTTTGCGCACATGGTAGAGGTATAGGGAGTGGGGGAAGAGTTTTTAAATACATACCGACATTTCCCACATATGCACACAAATCACCACATCATAATTTTTACTCATTTCTCACTGTTTGAAATTGCATGATCAATTATTTTTGCAAATATATACATGAGGATTGCTCGCAAACATTTGAGAAGTGAGTATTCAGACAGTTGTTTGATATTCAAAACTCATTGTTCAAGATTTGAGACCTGGCATTGTTTCCATCGCTTGATTATATGTGGTGACTTTCATGATCTACTACTACTACTTCCATTTGAAATTATTTGGTTTTATTGTTAAATGAAGTTTATTGCTTAAATCCCAGTGATGGGCCCAAAATTCACTTTCTGGCAATGTTTGTATACAAAAACCTCTAGTCATGCAAAGCAAACAAATACAGACATGAACGGGCAGAAGTACAAACTCAGTTTCCAATTTGGCAAATTGTTCATCAATAGGTTTTTACACTATTCAGTCATTTCTAGTTATATAAACCTAAACCTCAGATTTAAGTTCCATCAGGTTCTCAAACTGGATAGTGTTTCACTCAAGCTGCGAGTACTGCAGGGGGGGTTATATCTTTATGTCAACCTAAACCACATGAAACTCAAGGTTCTGCTGAGTTTTGTCTTCAGCTTATGGAAATTAGAAATAAGCAAGACTTCTGATTTCCTAGTTCATCCCCCTACCACTGTTGATTTAACAGTAACAGCAGTAGTTTTCATTCATTACACTGAAAAATTCTCCTACAGAATACCTTGAGTAATAGCTATCTTGCTAACAGTAACACATCAGGAATTCATATTAACAATAATTCAGGAAGTAGACAATCTGGTCAGCAAACAACTGGCTGTCTAAATGCTGCCTAAAATAAAAATCTTTGCTATCTGAACAGCAGCATGTATTTTAATTAGACAGGGGATGTGTTCCTTTCATTTCAGTGAGCCACAACCATTGCATTACGTCAAACTGGCACCAGCATGCTATTATGGAGCACAAGCTATGCAGTACTGTATAATTAACCCAGATGTGATGAAATCCATCCAATAATGCTGATTCAGCACACTAAAAAAGGACGTCATCAGGCAATACTGAACCTGTATCCAGATTAAATAATTTTGGGGACCTGTGTACTGTGGAAATTGAGGCCCCCACTTCTTTAAGCACCATACCCCAATACTCCTCCTCCCCACCCCCCCACACACCCCAACACTCCACCAGCCCCCACTTATCCTGCAAAACACTCACACACACATCCCAGCAGCTCTGACCTACATCCCACTCACCACAGCTCCCAACACCTCAGCCCTACTGGACACAGCCCCCAACATCCCTGTCCCCAATACCCCCCAACTTCTCACCCCACAGCACTCCCCATGCACTCCATAGCTCACCAACAACTCTCCCTCAGCCCTCACCCACTCCCCACAGGACATTCCTGGCCACTCACTACTGCCTGCCCCCCCACCCACTAGGATTAGGGCACCTTCTCCTGATCCCAGCCACCCAGCTCTGTTCACCCATGTGAGCCAAGGTGCTTAGGGTAGCCCACACTGAAAATGCCAAGAAGCTTGGGGGGGAGGGAGGGGAAATCACACGTCTCCCTTTATTTCATTCCAGTTGTCTGGCTCCCAATCAGCCAATATGTCCAGTAAGGTGAGGAGTTCTTTAAAAACTCTACTCACTATACAAAATGTTCTTCTGATCCCCAAAGGACTACATTACTTGATCAATATTAGTTTGCTGCCATGATGCCAGCCAATTCGTTAGTATCTAAAACTAAAGGTTTTATTAAAAAAAAGAAAAGAGGAGAAGAATGTTAAATGGTCAAAGCAGTCAGATACATACGTATGACTTTAGAGTCCATATATCAGGTTCTTAGCAGCATGGTGAGTTTGCTGGCTTGTAGAGTCCCTCTGGAACACATCCAAAGCCTGGATGGGTCTGTCAGTCCTTTGTTCAAAACTTCAGTTTGTAGAGAGGTTACTCCAGAGCTGAGAAGCAGGACTGAAGACAAAATGGAGAAGATGCAGCTGCCTTTTATATCCTTTGCCATGTGGCTTGTACATCCTTTGTCCAAACACAAGCTCACAGCACATAGACATGGAAAAGCACTTGGAGCCCCCTGTCCATAGGCATGTCCCTGCATGTCCTGATGACTCATAGGTGTAGCCCCAGGCTTCTTTCAGTGGGTTCATTGTATAGCTGGCTGGATAGTACTGATGCCAATCTGTTCGGGGAGTGTCACTCAGAAACACAGCACAAGTTTGATATACAAATACCCCACACATTTATAACTCACAATACAAAGATGTCAAGTATCAGGGGGTAGCCGTGTTAGTCTGTATCCACAAAAACAACAAGAAGTCTGATGGCACCTGAAAGACTAATATTTATACGAGCATAAGCTTTTGTGGGTAAAAACCTCACTTCTTCAGATGCATGGTTAGTCTTAAAGGTGCCACCGGAATACAAAGATGATACATACATATACACATGATGGTCATATTTAGCAAATAACTTTTCCACTGAAACCTTACATGGCATATCTTGCAAGATTCATTGCAATTTTGTAATATTGGTATCAATAAGTGGTCACGCATATTCCATACAGTGTCACACCCCAAATCACATGACAGAGGGGCAGCCAGGCCAAATTTGAGTGACTGGCTTTGTGACCTGGCTCACGGGGTGACAGTGCCACTCGGGTTTTTTTGGAGTGGACGGGAGCCATGTGCAAGGGCACTGAATGCACTTTGGTTAATCCGGGCCTGCTTGTATCCCTTATGTTCATAGTTAGTTGTCTACCTATAATGTGCTTTATACCTAACATTTATAATATACAACTTTATTTTGTATTAGAAACACTCAAACTGCAAATGAAAGTCTGTATGTGAAATTCTAGATTAAATTTCTCAATGCATCTGGTTTGTTAAAAAGATAATTTCAAGGACTGGACAGTTTGAAGGAAGAAAAGTTCTCCAAACAAAAAAAAAAAAAAAAACCACACACACACAAATAAGTATGCATGTTTTAAATCTTTTTGGGGCCTAAGTATTTTTCAGTCTCTATAAAAATGCTAGATGGCAAATGGAAAAGCTGCAAAACTAAATCAAAATCCTCACCAAATGGCCGCCAGAAGCACCGTTTACAGTCGTACAAGTCAGAATAACTTCTTGTATCACTTCAAGTTGTTTACAGGGACGTAATTCACTATTGTGCATTTATGTTCAATTTTTCTAGTTATGTTTGATAAATTCTCTCCTCTAAAGCTCTAAAAATTGACCACAAGTTCTCTAATGTTTTCAATACATCTCACATAGTAATAGAGTACAGTCAAAAGTCATAAATCAAGACACTAAAAACACGGTAAAAAATATTTTGCATTGGTGTTCAAGGAATCTCGGGTCTTTCCCCTCCTATGTCTCATAGTGCACACAGTACAATGTAACACAGATCTCAAGAATTATAAACAAAGCTAGAGATACTGGATATTAAAAACTGAACACAAAGGCAACAAGACCTAGAAAACAAAATAAGAGATAAGAAGACAAACAGAGTAACCTCCACAATGAGCACTTCTATGTGGTAAGCCACTGCTCAGTACCTTACTGTGTTTCTCAGAAATGGATCAGATCCTCAGCTGGTGACAGTGAAGGTCAATGGATATACCTCCTTTTACATCAAGTGAGGATCAGTGCCATAAAACTGATCTGTTATGACTACTAGGTGTTATAGGGCCTCAGACAGTCCACCAACCCCAAACCTGTTCAATGCTGTCACGGCATTGCCACTCGTGCATTGATGTGGATCCCAGACTCATGGTGGGAGCAACTTCCTGAAATGTCTCCCATGGGAAATGAGTAGGAGAAACTCAGTGCTCTGATCAATAGCCAAAACATGCCAAGATGAAGGCGTATGTTACATTTTAACGAACGCCACAGCCAGTTGAGTTTCTCCAGGGGACCAGGTTGGTAACATTCACCATATAAGCCTCCGCTTGATTGCCATCCAAAACCATCCTGCTTTCCCCTGTAACTCCTCACTCCATAAACTAAATGTTCTTTCAAAAAAAAAAATTCAAGGCAATGTCTCCAGTGAGCTCAGCTGCCAGCCAGCTCTTAGCAAAGCAGGCACAAGTATGATAAACCCTGAAATCCTGGCTGCCAGGGCATTAAAATACATTTTTTCCCCCAGCAGTAAAATAAATCATTCAAAATCATGGCAAGAATGATTGTTGGCATACCCCTCAGCCAGTAATGCTATAACCCTCCCCACATATTCTGAAGAGTCTAACCTTCTCCATTGACACCATTCACTTTCAGGTCCCATACATTCCTCTTCCTGTGTGGAATTCTGCCTGACCAAAGTCAAATTTGTGATGTTCAGATTTTGTTCATCTGACTTCAGTCTTGAACAGATTTCTCTAGTTCATATATTTTACAGAACTGGACACCCAACCTTAAAATGAGCCCCTATACTGACAATTTAGGTAGAGTAGCCAAGGAACTGATCAGACTTGCATATGATTTAGGCGGATCTGTGTGTTCATAAGTGAGGCACTTTCAGCTACTAATTTTTTTTTTTTTCAGTGGATGAAGGACTTCATTCCCAAGACTACCAATCTGGCACCTTTCACCAGCTCTAAAATTCTATGACCAACTATTTGGATTAGGTAGGTTACTTTAAAACTTTTTTTGTGGGCTATTTTGCGTGTTCTGTTCATTGCTCAGTTCAGTTGTTCAATATACTATCACTGCAAAACCTTCCCCAAAATAAACCGTATAAACTGTAAACGTCAGGGAGCTTTACAGGATGACCTTGACATGGGCTGTTCTATTTTCAGTGTTACACCTGCATCTACAATATCTTAAACTAATAGTTCTACAAGTCTACACACTTCAGTTAATGCTTATTTTCTTTCCATTATGATAGTCCTGAAAACTTATTTTCTTTCCAGAAATCTGCAACATGCTAATACAGGATGGAACTTCTCATTGAAAATGTCTACTACTGATTGTGCTGTGCAGTAGTTTAAGCCTAAATCCCTCAAGGTGTTACATTTGATGGAGGTTAAGTACAGTACCATGCAAAATGCAAATCTCATTAGGGCAAATTAAATGATTTGTAAAGCCTCTACATCACAGTTAAACAGTATTTTCTCCTCTACACAATTTTTTTTTATTTGCAGTAGTGTAGAGCATTTAGATGCAATTAAGCAGTTACTGTTAATGTTCAACTGAAGGAGATTTGCGCCCCCTCCCCCGATTTAAAGTGTAATATGCTAGGTTCATGATGTTTGTTTTTCCGTTGATTATTCTGGCTGAAAAATATTACAGCTAAGGCCTGTTTCTCAGTTTTCTATTCTGTTTGGACTTCTTATGACTGATCCAACATCTCTCCAATAATATGGGTAACATCAGGTATAAAATATAAGAATTACAGCCACATATATAATCTGGCTATAATTTTTATCTGGAAGCTAACTCAAAACACCAGAAATTTGTTAAGGTTTCCTTATCCATAATTCCCTTGGATTTTTTTTTTTTTTTTTTTTAAGATTTGCTACAAACTAGAGATTTTTCCTCAGTCTGAATGCTTCCCATGCCACCAGCACACAAACAAGGCTCCACCCTTCCTATCTTTTGTGCTGTAAAATTGGCTACGCTGTTGTGTTTCTACATTTAACATTTTAAATATATTGATTTTTTTTTTATGAGGATAGGTCACTGTCTTATCATTCAACCCCCAACTTGGAACACCAGTGGACTGCTTTTTTTCTGATCCCTACTCTTCGATTTGTCTGGCTTGGATGATTTTACCTCGAGTTAAACATCCTGCCATCCAAGCTCTCTGGATTGTTCAGACTCTCGAGCTTTCCCACGACGTCAAGGTGCATACCCCAGGGAATAGTGTTATCTTTAGAACAGCTAAAACTTAATGTCACAGTTAACGTCATATCCAAGGATTTTTAGAAAATGGTTTGACACCAAAATGCATTCAGTATTATTTCACTGGTGCATAATATATCTCTCAATATGTCAGGGTGCATATATGAGATGTAATAAATACACACACGTATCCAAGAAGCAAAAGGGAAAAGCACATTCCACAAAATGCAGTCCCAAACCTTCCCCACAGGTAAACACTTGAGGAACACATAGACCATGCAGCGTGCCCTAAAAGTCAGACTTTGGGCACTGAAAGATTCCTGCCACCAGGTCCTAGAGACATTTAAAGCTAAGTCTGGGTCTCTTACCCCCAGTGCCTCATCTTACTTTGCCTGCTGATGCAACAAGTGGAGACAGAGAGACGGCCTTCTTGGGAGCTAGAACCCACCTCACTATGTAGGGAAAATAAATAAAATCCTATAGTTAGAAAGCAATATGGGCCTGAAAGTCTCCCTTTGACTTTGGATTGGACCCTAGAATTGTAAGTACCTGGCATCAAAGTCTATTTATGTTAAGGGACATGTCCTGTAAGTTAGTGATTGTATAAGGTGGCAGAAACATATGTATAGGGTACGATTTTCAAAGACTCAAGTGTGGTTTGGTCACCTAACCCCATTAACTTATATTGTAAGTTCACACAGAAAGCCTGTGCCAGGTCTCTTGCATCCAAATTCTTAACCACAAGAGCAACCTTCTTCCTTGCCCACTGCTTAGGATATTTACCCCAAAGTCTCCAACAGTAGGATGGGAGCTAGTGTGAGATCCATTGCTGAAAATATATCACAAAATGTATAATAAGACTACACTAGTCGACAACTGGAAAAAATAATCAATGGTATTAGCAAGAAGGTCAAGCAGCCAGCGGTCATGAGATAAGCAAGTGATATTCAAATGCACTTTTAAGGGTGCTTCCAGTTCCACCGCAGTGAAGGTGAAAAGGCTGATCTCAAAACACCATGAGTTCTGCAAGCTGATGTTGTGCAATTAATCAAAGTATTAAAACAACACTTCGTAAGCATGCCATACGTGAAGAATGTCAGATCCAAAGTAAATGTATCACAGTTTTTAATCCAAACTTTAATCCAACACTTTACTCACACCAGGAAGACATATTTTACCTGAGTGATGCTTTCTTTACAGAGAAAGTCTATTTTAGCATAAAACTTCTGGAATATGTCACTAAACCAGTCATATCCCAAGCGAGGCAGTTAACGAGAGGCTAACAGAAATATTTCAATTATCCCAGTTAAAAATTTTAATTTACTCTTTTTAATAACACTATTCTGAATGTTGCCAAATACACTGAAACCTGACATGCCTCTATATAAATAGATTAATTGTTCCCTTGATAGCCAACTACGCTAACAAATAGAGCAATTCATAAAAGCAGCTGGAAGACCATGTTGTATTTGAATGTTCAAAATAAATTCTAAAACCCAGACAAGCTTGATCCAAAAATAATCTTTTAATAATAATCAATATTTTGTTTGCTACAGTCTACTGACTTCCACCAAATTTTACCTTAGTAATTGTACGGACTGCGTTCCTAACTATTTTATACAGATTTCAGCACAGACAAGCGGAACTCACTCAGCAGTTTCAGTGTCAAATATATCTTCCTGGGTGCTTCCTATTTCAAAAATAAATTGATGCCCATAACATTTATTCCACTCATGCAATGTATTTCAACTGGCTTGAATTTCTATCCAGCATGTAAACGTTTCCAATTAAGGCTCCAGAATAACTATCATTGAACTCAAAGCCACACTATGCACATGCCTCCCCCCCGGCAAATGAGGAAGCCAGTCTAATCGTTAACTATGTCTTTCCTGAATTTTCTTTGTTAGATACTTTTATAAATGTCCTCTATGTCCCTGAGTATCTAAAATTGCTTCAACACCACTTTTGTTTTGCTTGCAAGTAATAAATATTTCAAAGATTCAGGCCGACAAGCAAACAAGAGGATTCAGTAGTGGTGACACAGCAAAAATCCACTCCCCTTCCCTTCATAAAAAGGTTACGTGTCAATATAGGCTGTAGAGCATTCTGTACATATGAGCAATACATTACATTAAAACAGACATGGACTAAGTTCATTTCTTGGTGGGCACTTTCAAAAGAGCCTAAAAGAGTTGAATGCCTAAATTATAATTACCTCAGTTGAATTTGGACACCTAACTTCTTTAGGCTCCTGTGACAATCCCAGCCATAATGCTTCTAACTTTAGCTTAAATGCAGACCTAGTAGGCAGAATGGTCTAGTGGGTACAGCATTGTTCTGGGAGACTCTGTCCCTAGTTCTGTTACTGACCAACTGTGTGATTTTGAGTAAGTCACTTCCCACTCTGTGCCTCAGCTTCTTTTCTCTTTTTCTATCTGCCCTGCCTATTTAAGATTTTACCCTCTTCATCGCAAGGATTGTCTCACACATTGGACTTCAAGCCCCTTGCACTATGAGGTTCAACCATGTAATAAAAAATTACTATCTAATTAGAGCAATTGATAACGGGGGTTTGGTTGATGGGGGGGTGGTAAGGTAATAGGCTTCACAGCCTATAAATGTTGAATGTGTTTCCAGGGTAGACCAATGGGGCTGGATCACCAATGTCAACCATCTGAGGATCTAGTCCCTAATTTATTTGGCCTTGAAAGTGCAGCGTTCTTTCCATTGGCTTCGTGTTAGGAATTTTGCTTTGTCCATTCCAAGAAGGGAAGTGTCTTTGGGTCTCTTCATTGTCCCTTTAACATGCTCTTGAACTGTATTTCTATGGAAGTGGTAAATGTAGCCTCATCTGAACCTCGGAGTCTGAATAATTCAGTAATTCTTTTTCAGTGAGTAACTAGATGGGGACAAATGTTCCTTCTCACAAAATACATCACTAGTACTGTTTCTCAGATACAAAATGAGAGGGAGAAGTTGGTGTCTAGAGGTCCCAGCATACCATTCTGCTAAGATCACTTGAGACTCTTGCGTGGTATGAGTCCTTTTAAATTTAAAATTCTTCCCATGAACAACACTGGAATTTAATCCTATTTCTGTATGCCTGGTATTCGGTTCTCACCTTCTGGAGGTTTTATCCAAGCAAAGAAATGTGCTGGAACAATGTTTCTTGTAAGAGATTCCAATCAACCCTTAAACACAAGGAAGTAGCCCAGACTAAATGGCTTCCTGCCTGATTTCCACTAACACCAATGCTATATGAGAGCATACAAAAATATTTAGTTAGCAGCTCACTGTCACACCAGCAGCCTCTTAACATTCCTCCGAGAGTGGGTTACCAGCAGGGCTCCTCCCTGTGTCATTATATCAATTCACTGTAATTAATTCCAGAGCTACAAGCCAAAATTTTTGGTGCCCCCATTCTTGGGCAGCCAAGAGTAGACACCTTGAAGGGGGTGAGATTTTCAGAGGACAGGAGCGGAGGACTTTTTGCAAATCAGGCCCCTTTATCGCATCTCAAGTTGGGTACTCAAAGTCACTAGTCACTTTGTCCTTTATTATGACCAGGAGTTTCAGCATTTACTCCAGTATCTCGATATCCCTTAACAAACCTGAAACACAACAAACATTCCCGATATTTCCATAACACTCACTCCTTCCAATTCACCCATCTTCTATGAGTTTTAGAAGACTGAATTCTTCTAGAAGTCAAAAACGGCTAGACCACATTTCCCACCTTCAAGCCCAATTTGATAAATCCAAACTGCTGGCCCCATTGAAACCTTGTAATGTGACCAACTGACCGCTCATCCATTACAAGATTTTACTAAGTTCCCAAGATTTTGAAATCCTCACAATGGCTGGCCTTAAAAAACTCAAAATACATATGTACATGATTCCCACTATTTAAACTCTCATTAATAAATAGAGATATATTAACAATATCATCTAAAAATGTTGGAGTCAAACACCCTGATTTACTGAAATTTAAATAGAAACTTATTTAGAATCTCGGACTACATCCATCAAGGCCTCAATACCACAAGACCAGACCATGGACCAAGTTGTTAGAGTCACCGTTTGGTCTCATTATCCACTTTGCTACAAGCCTAAAGCTGTGCCAGCCCTTTTTCTACTACAGAGCATTTCTCCTTCCATATACGGTGATGAGGAGGTCAAAGCTTCCCACCTACTTCTCCACTCCCATTTTTATGAGATGGAGAGTAATGGCTCCAGGGAGGCTTCTATTCCCCAGCACTGTGACTAATGTGGGTAGGCCCTTTTACATCTCCTAACTCCCCTGTACAGGCTTATAGGGCAAAAACACAATTTCCCCATAATGGATCATCCCTATCATTATATTCTATAAGTACTTTGTTTTGTATGTGGTTCAGAAGAAAAATGGACCAAATTATTTTCCAAATTATACCAGTATAAAATCAGAAGAAACATTACTGGCCTGATTCTGATGTCAGACCATTTTTACAATGATTTCAAATGCAGTTACTCCTAATTTCCACGGCTGTGGACATTACATTAGCAGTAGGATAACATACTGCAAAATTTGGGCTGTATTAGGTTAATACCAGAGTTGTTAAAGAAAAGGTGAAGGGATTAAGAATAATGGACATAACTTATAAAAGTATAGTTTCTGCAACTCATATTGCCTCAGAATTGCCATATTCTCCTATTCTGTATACTTATGACCTCTCTACTCCACTTATTTAAAAAACAAAAACAAAAAAATGCTTGTCCTCTCAACATATCTGTTAACTTTTAATACAGAATTAGTAAATAAAAGATTTGCCTGTGGAGAGACAGAACAAGTGGTTTTGTTTCTATGCTGTGGCCTGTAGTACTGTTATAGCATGTGTCACTGTTACACAGTCTTCCAAGTTTTTTTTCTTTTAGTGTGCAAACAAATGTTCAGTCTTGGGAAGACTTGATGTGTTTTTGTTACAAACTTCCCTGGGGGCTGCACCTTCATGTGATGGAAAGGTTTGTGTGTTCCAATGACCCAGAGAGCAATGCTGGGAGGATTTTTAACTCCTGATAAAGCCATTCAAGTCAGACTGGTCAAAGAGTAGGGATCAGACAAAAAGCAGTCTGCTGGTTCTCCACCCTGGGGGTTGACAGAGAGGCAAACAACCCCTAGCCACATAAAAAAAAAATTAAATTATAACACCACAACTAGGTAGCCATTCCAGCAAACTAGGGTAGTGGAGTTTTCTTCATGCTTTCCCTGCTGGTACAGAAAGGAAGGTTTCACATTTAGATTTGTTATGCAAGGTTGTGAGTAGATGCAGTGGTCCCAGAAGAACTGTATGAATACCAGGACAGCTTGCTCTCTGCTTTGGTCTCTCATTAAAATCAATTATGGAGACAGAGTTTCTCTCTGGGCATTGGTATTGGGTTAAGATTCCTAAAGGAAAGCATTGCCCCACCTGTTTGTGTTCATCTCCATTCTGGGACTGGTGTATGCACATAATTAAAGCAAGTTACACTTGCAGTGTATCCAGACTCCTTGTCACTGATTTCTCTGGTAGGAAGCCAACCTGCAAGTCCCTGGACATCTGCTACTGCACAGCAGCAGGTCAATGCTGGTGTCAGAAATGGGACACTGGTGTCACAAAGGGCAAAATATATTGAAACAAATCCTCTGAAGCCATGTGCAAAACCTATGGAAAATTCCCCTGCTGACTTCAACTCTTAACCATCCACTCAGCCCAGTATGGTCTTTCAGCCTGATCTGAATGGACAGAATTCCCTCATCTCTTTCAGAAGCACTAGGGTTTGTTTGTTTGTTTGTTTTTTTAAGGTTGTGGGTGGGAAGGGAAGTAGGATTCCTGGCAAGTTAATGGTTGTATATTATACTAAACTCCAGTCACTGATCAGCTGTATCAAATACACGGATACTGGCTAATACCAGCCTTTTCTTTCCATTTTTTCTTACTCAACAAAAAAAAAAAATTCACAAGATCTTCTCTCCATGTGAAGTTTTATGAGGGCTGGGTGAATATGGAATAATCACCCTGAACCTTGCTGAAAACCCCAAGCACACAGGAACTTGCTGAGGGGCAAAATGTGATTGGGTTTTTCTTTCTATTCTGTGTGTTTCATTTTTGTTCATCCCTCCTCTTTTGGATTCTGAGAGGGAAAAAAACCTGTTCTTCCAATATTTCCAGCCAGAGCAGAAGCAGGAACCACCATAAATCTTGAGACAGAGCTAATTTTTAATATGGATTTCCAGCACAAATGTGTAGACCCAAGATAAGCTTTGGATAAACATCCAAAACTTGTATGTGCTTATCCAGACTGAATCTCCGAGGTAGAGGCACTAGATACACCAACAGCTGAAACAGTAGTACCAGCTGTAGCAGCAACAGCTTGTTTCTACCACTGTCCAGTTTCAGTGCAGGGATTCTGGCAAGCACAGTAGCAGCTTTCTTGTCCATTAAACAGATTCTATCCTGGACTTTTTAGCATTGCTGTAGCTGACATGAATCAGAGAAAATCCCACAAACAAACAGACATTCACCCTGGTGGCAAGTGCACCCAAAAGGAAAAACAGATCTGTTTGCGTGCGTCACTTTTTTCCTTTGGTTTCAATTATTGCTACTTAACTTCACTTCAGTAACCAAAAACTGTACAGACAAATAACAGGAACTGCTCTTCCAATCAAGACAAGTTACTGGAAAGCACTGTCATTTTTCACTCAAGGGTAAAAATTCTAAAGGTTTTGTTCAAAGCAGCATCCAAAAGCATGGATGCTTAGTCAGTCTAAAGATAGGCTTGAATCACAATGTTCACATACAGGTCCAGATTCTTCTGAAAGTTCAGTGGTGTTAGGTGATCCAGTGTTCTAATTCAGACTTATTTCTAAAGCAAATGCCTTGAGTCAGCAAACTTGGACTGGAAATGTTGTGAGAAAAAGCTCTCGTAAAATTTCTGATGCTTCTTGATTCAGGCTGGTTTGGAAGTACAGTCAGAACAGTCTCTTACTCAATGTCTGAAGTTGCACTTTTGGTCTCGGATAAATTCAAAGGTACAGAAACATGTACAAATAAGAGATGGAGTATGTAGGTGCCTAGGTGCAGTAATCCAAACTTTGAACCGTAAAGTTTCAATTAGAGCTCAGCTAATATTCAGATTGAAGGTTAGAGAGGAAATTTTTATTTTATTAGAACCAGTTTGACCATCAGTAAGATTTGCCCTTTACACAGGTTTTCCTCCCTTTAAACAATTCTCACGCAGGCTTGCATGGAGAATGGCTGACATCTGCAGATCGTTTCAGCTTTATCAGGAAATTTAAAGCAGGGATGAACAGGTGAAAGTACACAGTCTGCAAGCTAGTAAACCTCTCAAATTTACCATGGTTCAGTCACTATTTATTAACCATTCAGTTCTTGTCTAGTTCTGTTTGGCTGTATCAAAAGGAATCAGAAAATAAGGGGGAAATTTGAAAAAAAAAAAATTAGCCAAGCTCTCTTCCTGAGCAGAACACGCTATACATTTCTTGGTCCCTTGCTTCTCCCATTCATTCCCTACTTTCAACTGCCCTTCTCCATTGTTTCCAAGGCTCTTTATTTAACAGCGACTTGAACTCACATTTGCTTTCTTGTGTTTTTCCCCTTTCTCCAATCTTCACAAACAGTTGTTGGCAACAGCAATCTGCACTTGCAGCAACGAGAGAGAAAGAAATAACCCAACACTCCAGTCGCTCAGTCCACAAAAGGGGTTAAGCCAAAGTGCTTCACATGCCTCTTCCCAAGAGGGTGCTCAAGCATTGAGAACACACAGCTAAAAATTTCACACATTGATCGGTCAGACTGCAATGGATCAACTGCTACAATGTTCAATTCATGCCCAGACAGGTGTTGAGTGGTGGCAGGTTTTTAGGCCAGAGAAATGTTTTCTTTGGCATTGACCCACACATTCTTAATTCCATCCAGCCTGTTTTCATTTGGAACAGAACAATAACATGCTGCACCAAGCAGCCAGCTAGCTAGCCATGAAGGGCTGGTATTTACTAAGAAAGCAAAACAGCTTTATCACATATTACACTGCTCCTATACCCAGGTCACGGGGGAAGGGAGGGAGATATTTTCTATGTTGTTTTCTATTGTCCAGCATTTTTGTCTAGAGAGCTGTTGGCTCATTTTGTTCTTACTCTGGATATCTGCAGAGAGACTATATCAGTCCTGTCTTTTTCCAGCAGACCATGGATTCTAGGTTACCCCCACAAATAATAGGACTCCAAAAGAACAATAGACAAACGGTCAGTGTACTCATCCTGCCAAGTGGTAGCCAGACATTAGAGGAGACAGTTAGTTAGAAGAGTTGCCCATCTTGTGCTGAACTCACTATGGAGGCATCCTGCACACTCAAAACAAAATCCTCACAGGCAGCAGAAGAACATTTACTGAATGCACCAAAAGGTGCACGATCCTCTGGATAAATCTATGTGCCCAGAGCTCAGCATATTTCAGGAGAAAATTGTTCTTTGGGAGTCTTATAGACCAATGTTTCTCAACCTTTTTGATACCAAAGGACAGACTTGCTATCTTCCTAAACTGTGTCAGGAAGATCTCAGAGACAGGTGCTGGTCCATGGACCAGTCATTGAAAAACACTATTCTAGATTGCAGTTGGAGTCAGTGTCAGAGCCAAGATTAGGAGTCTTAAGTTCCTTGCTTCCGAGTCTTGCATGCA
This sequence comes from Lepidochelys olivacea, assembly GCF_965140295.1. Classification (NCBI taxonomy): domain Eukaryota; kingdom Metazoa; phylum Chordata; order Testudines; family Cheloniidae; genus Lepidochelys; species Lepidochelys olivacea. Next base: position 170,305,086 of record NC_140412.1, on the reverse strand, counting down.
GGCCACTAGATAACACCTCTTCTATTGCCAGAGGTCCTCCCCATCCCCCACACATACACACAGTAAAAACTACACGGACGTGCAAATCATGTCCTCCTTTCTCCACACATGTGGAGGGCCTCCTGGCAGCAAAACTGGTATAGATGGGTTTTGTGGGGTGCACACAGGATAACTCTTCACAGTTTGAAGCCTCATGCCTCAGGAAGCACACAGAGGGCACACCATGCACAGAACTGAATGGGGAGGGGGGTCCTACATAGCTACTTTGTCTTAAGGAGGGGATTCCTCTTGCTGCACATGCTTTCTCAACTCAGTTGTTTGGGCAGAGCAGCAAGCTAAGGATATGTCCTAACTGGGGGAGAGGGGAGAAAACAAGACATTCAGGATAGCATTGAAATGGTCTCAACTAGACTTTGAAAATCACATGCCTTGTAGGCAAAAAAGGGGACGGGGTTCCAATTGCTGCTATTGCTGTTTGGCTGGAGGACATTTTCTAAACCATTCTGGTTTTCTAAACCATTCTTGTCACACAGAAAAGAGAGGGGTTTTAAAATGAAATCTTGGAGTTTCAAGAAATACTATCGAATTCCAGTCATGCGCAGAGAGAACTAGGATTTCTTGGCAAGGAGAGATCAGAAAGGCCACAAACTTTAGAGCTTTCAGCACAATATGCAAGCTAGCCTTCCCTCAAAAGCCCAGCAGAACAGAGAAAAGAGAAAAAACAAAAACAAAGGATAAGAGAAGGGTAGTGATCCTCATGTGCGTAGTGTAACATTTGCAGGGTGCACAGATATCACAGTAAAACCTTAAAATCTAAAGTGTCTTAAATTCTCTGAATCTATAAATAATGGAAGCTAGGAAAAGGACAGGAAAGTCTGCACATTAGCTGCACACAGGCCAATGTGTCTCAGAGAGGTAGGCACAATGGGCTTCATTCTGTCTCAAGTGTGTAAATCAGGCACTACTCCACAGAAGTCTGTGAGGTTATATTAGTGTAAGGAGGATCAGAATCAGGGCCAGTATCTTTGGGAGAGGTGAGGGAATACGCCAGCGGTGACATTTGTGTGACCCTTTTACAGGGTGCAGAATGCATTCTCCTCACCCCAACTGGTGCCAGCCTCACTCCACTGGCTGTGACTACGAAAGGCTGAGGCTACACGTCTCTCTAACATGCTCCAATTCCAAGGTTTCTAGCACTGCTGTTAGCATTAGTGTCCCTTGATTCACACACAGCAGGAGCAGGCTGTACAGGGCAAGGCCCCTTCTAGCCTGATACTTTTTAAGTGCAGCAAAAACAATTGCTGACTCTTAAATAAACATAGCACAGCTGCTAGGGAGAGAGAGTAATAGGCTGAAAATGTCATTCTGGTCACATGAATCCCATCCAAATTAAGCATTTAGCCCAAATGCCAACCCCAACTAAGGAAGAAAAAAGTTGATCAACATTAGATTATAATATACACACACCATAAGATGCACAGGCCATAATTTGATTTTTGAAATTAGCTACAAAGACTCCAAAATGCTTCCCAAAATTTGGCACAACCTAAATCTGGAGTCAGGAACATTTCAGTTTTGCCCCATGGAAAAAATGGCACACTTCATAGACTACCAGGGAGCAACTACCCCTCTTTCTACTCCTGCTTACAGAGTAGATGGACATTGGGAAGCTGGTGAGCAACAGTCTTCTCGTTGAAGGTCTCCTTTCCAGGGAAAGGCTTCTAGTGCAACTTGCCTGCTGTATATTAACAGGCATTTCTGGGATTACATCTGAAGAGACAGCCAGAATTGGCAATGACTATAGGTGGCTTATTTTTCCAGTTTCTATACCTATGTTTTTCTCCACATATCATGCACACTGTTATTGACCTTGCCCTTATGTGGGGCAAGTGCACAACAACATGTCAGGGCTGGCCTTACCATGAGGTGAACTGAGGCACCCACCTCAGGTGCCAGATTGTTGGGGGGGGGGGGCGCCAATAGGAGCCAGAGTGTAGAAAATTGTGTCTGCTGCTGGTTTATATATGTATTCTCTCTGCTCTAGATGCACAGAGATGGTGGAGTGCTGTGCTCGAGGAAGGAGGGCACAAGAGACATAACAGGCAGGCAGGAGAAAAGGTGAGAGGGAATAACAAAGCAGCAGGAGCTGCAGGGAGAGAGAGGAGGAGGAGCTTCTTATGTCCCTCTCTAGCACCCCCAGGAGCCTGGACTGATTAACACCAGCTCCTCAGGGAGCTTCCTGTTTTCTGCTGCTTCCCTGAACCCACTTGAGGAGAACAGGCAGTCTAGCAGAAGCTAGTTAGGCCCTTAAGACGGTGATATCAGGCCCTGCTTCCAGCCTGCTTATTTGTCCCCTTCAAATGAGTGTAGAGAGCCACTATAGCTGGCACAGGACAGCAGTCATGAGTGAAAGAAGAAAATGCCCCTGTGGGGCAGCATTCAGAAGAAAGAAAGAAAGAAAAGGAAGCTTTTCTATCTAAGCAGGAAGGAGCTCTCCTGAGATACATAGACACTAATATTCACGGTGAGCCTTCTGGCCCCAGCGAGGATGAGAGTGGTGAGGAGATGCCTGATCTTCCAGTTAGTCAGAGTGCAGGTGACCTGGCAGCTACTGCAGCATCCATATCTCCATCTCAAATGGATATAACCAGACACATTCCTGACGTGTAGATCAGAGAAGAGTGTGGTGGAGGCGCAAGAAACAGCTGCTGCTGAGTTCAGTTTCTTAAGTCTAGATGATCCAGGACTGTGGACCCACTTGAGCAGTAGCCTGAGGGACTTCCTTGTACTGTATGGACCATAACAAGTGAAAAACTTCACGTTCCCCAAAGACAATGAAAATAGAAGTTTCCATCCAACATATTACTGGTGTGAAATCCCAAATGGTGACAAAGTGGAGAGGCCGTGGCTTATGTACTCAAAAACTCAGACTGCTGCATACTGTTTTTGTTGCAAACTCTTCCAGTCTAATGTTCCAGCCACATTGGGTTCTACAGGAACAAAGGCTTGGAGAAATCTGGCTAGGAATCTGGCATGCCATGAGAAGGCAGCAAATCACCAGAGATCATTCCATAGGTGGAAAGAGCTTGAGATGAGAGTAAGGTTAAAGGCCACCATAGAGGATCAGCATCTAGAGAAGATTGCATCAGAGTCTCTTTACTGGCAAAATGTTCTGAAAAGGCTCATTGCCATTGTGAGAACGCTTGCTACCCAAAACCTAGCACTGCATGGCACTTCAGATCAGCTGTATGTGCCAAACAATGGAAACTTCCTTAAAATTCTGGAGCTGATGGCTGACTTTGATGCTGTACTCCAGGAACATCTAAGAAAAGTCACCACCCAAGAAATGTACACACACCACTACCTTGGAAAAACAATTCAAAATGAGATCATGCAGTTACTGGCAACAAAAGTCAAACAGAAGATAGTGGCAGATCTGAAGTCAGCAAGATATTACTCTGTTATTCTGGACTGCAAACCTGACATCAGCCATACAGAATAAATGACTTTAATGGTGCGTTTTGTAACAACAACAGAACCTAGTGAAAATGGTGACTGTCAGAGAGCATTTTCTAGAATTTATTTACATTGATGATACTACAGGAGCTGGTATGACATATGTTTTTTAAAAAGCTGGAAGATATGGGAATTGCGATAGCCGACATGAGAGGTCAGGGCTACGATAATGGTGCCAACATGAGAGGAAAGAACAGAGGAGTGCAGACATGGATCCAAGAGTTAAACCCTTGAGCTTTTTTTGTTCCATGCAGTTTTCATTCATTGAATTTGGTGGTCAGTGATGCAGCATCAGCTTCTAGTGAGGCTGCTGAATTTTTTTAATGTAATTCAAAGCATCTATGTATTTTTCTCTTCATCAACTCATTGATGGCAAATTTTGAAGCAACATCTGGGAACGTCCTCTCTGACACTGAAACCACTGAGTGCAACATGATGGGAAAGTCGAGTGGAGGTGATAAAGCCTATCAAACACCAAATTGGGAAGATAGATGATGCCATAGTTGCCATTATGCAGGATAATGCTGTGACAAGAACTGTTTGTGGGAGAATAGTGGCAGAAGGAAATGGAATCACCAGAAACATACATAACTTCAAAATTTCTGTGTGCCTTAGTGTTGTGGCATGACATACTGTTTGAAATAAATGTTGTAAGCAAAAGACCCCAAGGTGTTGACCTTGATATACCTGGAGCAATGGAACAGCTGGACAAAGCAAAGTCATACCCACAGTCTTACCGGTCAGATGAGGGATTTCAAAATGCTCTGAAGAGTGCACAGAAGTTGGCAGAGGAACTTCACACTGAAGGTATTTTCGCCACCCATTCAAGAATACAAGAGAGTCACCGAAGAAGACATTTTGATTACAAGGCACAGGATAATCCCATAAGTGACCCCAAACAACAATTCAAAGTTGAATTGTTTAACCAGGTGCTAGACTGTGCAATTCAGTCAGTTGAAGAACGTTTCATACAACTCAAGGAACACAGCAGTATATTTAGGATGTTGTATGATGTTCCAAAACTCCTCACTATACCCGAAGACCTACACCAGCAGGGCACTAGAGATAGTGCTGACACATGATGAGATGCGCGATATTGAGGAGAGTGATTTAGGTGATTGTAGCGGGGTGGTCACCCGCTCCTGCCTGAAAGCTCTTAAAACAGCCCTGGGAGAGGGCTGGGGCAGGGAAAAAACTGGTTGGTGGAGCAGCCATAGCTGGGACCACGCCCCAAACAGACCCAGCTGGCCCTATAAAGGCCAGTGACGCCAGAGCTAAGAGAACTCTCCCTCTAGCTTACTGAGGGAGAAGGGCCTGGCTGCCTGGAAGCTGAGAGAGTACCTGAGGTGGAGAAGGGCTGGGGGAAGGCCAGAGGAGCTGAGGAGCCCCGGCCTGGAAACCCCCCCGCAGGCTGCAGGCCTAGAGTAAGGTCAAATAGGTACTGAGGTTTCGGGGGCAGCCAAAGGTAGGCAAAGGCAGCAGGTCCAAACCCCCCTTGCCTATGATGAGTGGCACTTACACTGCAGTCGGCCCCAGGGAACGGGGGGCTAGGTGATGCCTGGCAGTGGCCATAAGTGAGGGTAGAGGGTTGGGGGTTCCCTGGGGAGGGGAGACCCAGATCTGTGCAGAGTACTGCAGGTGGCAGCACCCCGGCATGAAAGAGGGCATGGGGGTCCAGGAGGGACTCGGGGGCCCAGCAGCAGTGGGACACCAGCCTGCAGAGGGCACTCCAGAGGCTGGAATGCTAATTCCCTGGATGACCAGCAGGAGGCGCCACAGGGGTGAGTCCCCCACCGCTACAGTGATGAACTGAAAGCTACAAGATACATTTCAGCAGGATCAACTCCAAAGGCTGTTCTGGAGTATATGTGCGCAGATAAGATGACCACCCTCTTTCCAAATGCTTTTGTTGCTCTGTGCATACTTCTAACACTTCCTGTAACACTTGCCAGTGGAGAACGCAGCTTCTTCAAGCTGAAGTTAATAAAAAACACATCTATGCTCCACAATGACACAGGAGAGGCTGGTCGGCCTTCCAACCATCTCAATAGAGCATGAGCTGGCCCACACTGTGGACCTTCAGCAGGAAGCAGTTCAAATCTTTGCAACCAAGGCAGCACGGAAAGCACCACTTTGATTATTCAAACAGATAAAAATGCCAGTGTTTACTATGCAGACAAGAAAAGTTACATTTGCTGTTCAGGTATTTGAAAATTAAGTGTTGCTTAAATTTTTTGAACAAGGCATTTTAAAGTTGTTAGTTCTCCTTTATTGGGGTAGATAGCAGAGCAGTACCATGAGAGGAGTAGAACAGGAAGAAGGCAGAAATAAGATCTTTCAAAGTTTTGGCCCAAGCGAGGGGGCATGGGTGTGTCATTTGAGCTCACCACCTCAGGTGCCAAAATGTTGTGGGCTGGCTCTGCAACATGTTCATTGTAGGATCCAAGACATAAAACTTGAATCCAGATTTGAAATCTCCATATTTGGATTCAAAGTTTTTGAACCTATCCTTAGTAGGAAATATGCGCTCAGGTGTGATGTGATTCTTCATTATCATCTAAAGATCACCCTGCTAGGGCACACTCTTTTCTCCTCAGATACTTAAGGTGGATCTCAAAAAAGTTAGCGTTAGCATATAAACTTGCTTTTCCCTTCACACCCACACAAAGCAAACAATTGAGAAACTTTACAGCAACGCAAGATAATATCTCAAAACCACTGGGTCATGGCATCCTTTCTTCCAACACATTGCCCTCCCCATGGTTTTATGAGCACATAAGAAATGTTCTCAGAGTTGCTTCAACCTTCACAATGAGTGCTTGAGTCATCGGAAGGGGTTTGTGTTCACAAGTGTCATGACTGTACTTACCAAAGATCAATCATATCTAAAAAGGGAAATAAGATCCCCTGTGCATTCATCCCCAACTCAGAGCAGGTGGACAAAGAGCAGGCAGGGAAGAGTTGGGAAAGGATGAAACCTTGGTTAGAGGTGTGAGTTGAGCTGGCCAGAAGACAATTCCATTTTGCAACAACGAAATTGACTTTTGTTCCATGTTGGAATGAAACCAACACCTTCTCTTTCAATGAAGAGACCTCAGAAACCTTTCCACCAAAGCCCCATATCCCATCTCCACAAAACGTTTCAGTGTTGCCAGCATATTTTGGCAAAAAACATCTTGTAAAAAATTTTCCAACCAACTCTAGAGCTCAGCTGGCAAGGAAGTAATTTCCTCTTAGGAAAGGGGAGGAATAGATTACTTCATTTTGGGAGCAGGTTGGGATGGAACTGTGACTATGAGTAGGCGGCACGTTTGTCATGGTGGTAAAAATATCATGGATACCATGATTCTTGTGTTTGTCCATGATTTTTCTTTGTGTTTGTGACTTTAATAAGAACTGCCATACTGGGTCAGACTAGCAGTCCATCTAGCCCAGTATCCCGTCTTCTGATCGTGGCCAATGCCAGATGCTTCAGAGGGAATGAACAGAACAGGCAACTATCAAGTGATCCATCCCCTGTCATCCAGTCCCAGCTTCTGGAAGTTGAGGTTAGGGACACTCAGAGCATTGGGTTGAATCACTGACCATCTTGGCTAATAGCCATTGATAGACCTATCCACCATTCATTTATCTAGGGATTTTTTTGGACCCAGTTATAGTTTTAGCCTTCACAACATCCCCTGGCAACAATTTCCAGAGGTTTTCAGTGTGCTGTGTGAAGAAGCATTTCCTTAGGTTTGTTTTAACCCTGCTGCCTATTAATTTAATTGGGTGACCCCTGATTTACCCCTTCACATAACACAATAACAACACTACCTTATTCATTTCCTCCACGCTATTAATACTTTTATAGACCTATCATATCTCCGCCCCCACCTCCCTCCCAGTCATCTGTGCTCCAAACTGAGAAGTCCTAGACTTTTTAATTTCTCCTCATACGGGAGCTGTTCCACACCCTTCATTTTTGCAGCCCTTCTCTGTACCTTTTCCAAACAGTGGATTGCTGACCCAGTGCAGAAGGGAGCACTGTGGAGGGTAGGCCCTGAAGGGTGGTGGGGCTGGAGATCAAGCCTGCCATGCAATCCCCCTGCATCAGTGGCTCCCAGCTCATAGGGCTGGGCCCACCTCCCAGTGCAGGATGATGCAACCTGGCATATGGGGTCACAGTACCACTTAGATTGGGCCTATTGCTGTGGCCACATGCACTAGGTTGTAACACTGGGAATGGGGAGCTGGGCCCAGCCCTGCATGACAGAAGCCACCCCTATTGGCGTGTGTGCAGGGTAGGCTTACTCTCCGGTCTCCACCCCAGCATGGCCACCCTATTTAAATGGTATTTTCGTGGCTTTAACCACTATTTCCCTCTAAACTTGTGACTTTTATGAAATCTATTGTGACTGCTCCATGATTGGATTTAAAAAAACATCATGACAAATCTGTAGCTCTAACTATGAATCTGAGTTGCAATTCCCTTCTCTGGGCTCTTCCTCGCATGGTGCAACTAAACACAATCCCTTAGAAGCAAAGGTTCAGTGTAGCTCAAAGTGTATGAAATTTGAATGACGCACATTATCCAACTGAGGATGGGAACACTACTCACCAGTGTATTTACATTTCAGTACCTTGCATGCCCAGAATAGCAGATCTTGATAAGTTTTTATAGCCCTTTACCAATAATGTGCTGTTTTCCCACAACAAGCCCTGAAAGATTATGTGAACTCAGGTTACTGAAAAGGTCAGAAAAATATCAGTTGAATGTGCAAAACCATCTTTACATATGGCTTAAATATTCTTCCTTGCTTCTGATGTTGGCACAAAGTTGTTTAGCTCAGGGATTCTCAACCTTTTTCTTTCTTTCTGAGCCCCACCCCCTGCTCCCGTCCATGCTATAAAAACTCCACGGCCCACCTGTGCCACAACAACTGGTTTTCTGCATCTAAAAGTCAGGGCCGGCATTAGGGGATAGCCAGCAGGGCTATTGCCTGCTGCCTGATGCCACAGGGGCCCCTACAAAGCTACATTGCTCAGGCTTGGCCTCCGGCCTCAGGTGCCGGGGCTCAGAGGCCCGGGCCTAATGCTGGCCCTGCCTGCCGACTCCCCTGAAACCCTTGGTTTAGAATCACTAGTCTAACTATTGTATAAAAAATAAGTTGTGATTTGAAAAACAGCATGTGCCCTTTGAAGCTGTGAGCAGCAGTCCCTCCATCCTAAAAGTGAGTTTTAGGAATGTTAAAATTGGGCATGTACACAAAATTTGAAAAAGGCAGGTGAAAAATGAAGCGTTGTGACAATAATGTTAGAAAAAGCCCTCTCACCTGGCTATCTCAGAATTTCAACAAAAAACAGATTCAGACTTAATAGAGTGAGTCCAAGGCAAGTTTACTCAGCTTTCCATGAGAATTTATAAAGCATCTTGCCTCACAATATAAAGCAATTTTTCCTCACTAACTGATTCCATTCAGGTACATCAAGTAAAGATTGGTGAATCTTCTTACTTTTTAAGAAAAGTTAGGAGGTTAGGAGCTAAATCTCATCTTCAAAAAGGATTTAAGGAGTCTAAATCTCATTAACTGTTGATAGGATTTAGATTTAGTGCCTAAATCCCTTTTGAAGAGAGAGTTAGGCTCCTAAATCAGTTATTACAGTGCTGAGTGCAGCAACATTTAAATATCTTTAAAAACCTGGACCCAAGTGACTTAGGTGGAAAAGTCTGACTGAGAGCCAATGAGACTTTTCCTCCTAAGTCTCTTCGGGCCACATTTTCTTAAGGAAGTTGGGGGGGAAAGCACATTGTAGATTACATGCCTAACTCCCATAGAAGTCAATGTGAATTAGGCATCTAACTTGGTTAGGCACTTTTGACAATCCCTAACCGTCTGCATCATTAGGGGTCTAAATGCTTTTGAAAAACTGCACTTTAGAAATTCCCACCCTGTATATTTAGAATTCAGTTTAGTGGCTACTCCTGTTAACTTTCTACTTAGCCATTTCTTAGATGAACAGCAACAAATGCTGATCCTTTTGGTGACCCATGTCTGCAGACTGTATGTGGAAGAATGTAGCCATAAAAAGAAAAGCTGACTTGAGCGATTGCCAGCAAACTTGCAAGAACTATGGTGTTCATGCCAAAATAAGAGAATTTTCCTTTCTCGTTCACTCAAATTTTATTATTGTGAAGATGGCACCTGTTTAAACAAGTTCCATTTTATATTTCCTTATTTGATATTTGGCTCTGACAGGAATGTAATTAATACTAAGAATGTCAGTATCACTTTGTTCTAATAGTGTTAAGCCAATTATTATTATTAGAACAATCAAAATATTTCTGTATAAGTGTGTTTGTTTATTTCTCTTTCTACATGAATCACTTTGTGATCTGAAAAAAACCCCTCCATCTTAGGATCAAGATTCTCCTATAATTTGCACCAGTGTAAGTGAGAGCACAATCAAACCCTCCATCCCAGCACAGTTTAAGATCTGTAAACATGCCATTGCTCGGTTTTGTCAAATCTTTAGCAAAAAATTTGTTTTATGGTTTATAATAAGTGTCATATCACTACCACAAATGGTGCTAAAGATATGAGTGCAATCATAACCCAAAGCTGCCTTTGTAAACCAGTCTTTGCAGAATTTCAATTTAATAGAATTCTGACATAAGACCTGGTCCCAGTTACCTTTCCACCCGGAAAATTTTAACTTTTTGAAAAGAAATTTTTTATTATTATTTATTTATTTTAAAATACCATCCTGGTATCTCATGGGAGTTGTAGTTCAAATGCCCCAGGCCCAGATCCTCCAGAATGTCCAGATGAGGAGCCCAGACATTCACCACAGTGACTCATCATGGATGGTGTATCATGGTTGTCCTAGGCCACTGTGTATTATGGCAGATGCGGTCTGGCTAGGGAACCAGGCCCATAGAGAAGAAGGGGCCACAAAGCACGCAGCAACAACTTTCCAGAAGCACCCCGGTGGCAATTCGGATTCAAATAATTTTGGTTTATGGCAAACAGTTTTGAAACTTGAAAGTTAGCAGGTGTTTGGTTTTTGGATGAAAAGTCAAAAAGTTTTCCAGCAGACAAATTTTTTCTTCAGCAAAACCCCAATTTTCTGCTGAAAAATAGTTTCTATGGAAAATTTTCAACCAGCCTTAATTACTATAGGTCAGCAGTTCTGAAATCATGATTCTGTAGTTTCTGTAAGGAAATACATAACACCCTGTCTACACAATGTAATTCCAAACTAAGACTGTAATAAGTTACTAGCATGGTTAGCTCTAAATATGATTTATCACCACATCAAACATCTAGTAGGTACCACTAGGTCTCTATATTCTACAAAACTTTTGCTATTTCTGTGACCATTAAGTCCATTGGCAAGTGTGCATATAGTATATTATCATCAGGTGGCCAGCCTCCTAGCACCCGCACGTGGCCTGCCTTAGTTTCCCCCTTCAAGGGGCTCCCGAAATAAACTCCATGCTCTCTCTTTTCACCCAGTACCACCCCTCCTTTGGGGTCTAGTTTTATTAACAAAGCAATTCAAAACAACATCCCCTCAAATCCGTCCATTTATCTTCTAATCAGATCCCTCCCCAGGCCTTTTCTGCCAATAGCCTCACAACCCAAACCCAGATCCTCTGCTGGAACTTACTCCCTCCCAGCAGCCACTGTACTCTACTCAGGTCTTCCTCTCTCTGCAACTGCCTGCTGCTCTTTATAGGAGAATCAGCTACTCCCCTCCCTTAGTTACTAGGGTTGGCTGGCACCAGGGCTCTAGCTATTAAGGGACAAGCCAAACTGTTACACATATACAAAGTAAAGTACGCTGGAACATTCCTATTATTTATATCATTTTTTCTCCAGTGTACTCCATGGGAGTTACTCTTGATTTACAACAGTGTAAGTGAGAGAAAAATTCTGGTTTGTTACACTAGTGTAACTGATTAAGTGGAATCATATTTATGGGGGGGATAAATATGGAAAATGGTATTGCAGAAATATGGATAACAGTATTGTGGGACCCTTCATTCCCACTGTTTGCATAATGAAGGGCGTCAAATCATGCCGCTCTCTCTCTCTGTTAGTGTCGTAGTCTCTGTAACTTGTCTGCTAATCTGTTCTGAGAGCTCTACCAATGTACCAAGCCAGTAAGTTTTAAAAGACACCACCACACAGTAAGTGTGAGGAAACACTGTGATTCAAGCAGTTATTGGGTTCTGTTCCTGGCTATGCCATTAACTTGCAGTTTTATTTAGGGCAAATCTCTTCACCTCTGGACTCATCAGTTTCCACATCTATAAAAATAGGTGTATTAGTATTTTTTCTGCATAAATGACCTGAGGCATAAGGCCACAACCTACTGCCTTCACCTTGAGTAAGCACCTTACTTTGCTAGTAGTCCCACTGATTTCAATGCATCTACTCACCACTGGGTGGCACCTCCTTCTGGGGATTAGCATTGCCTGGTTCAGCGACCCCTTTATTCTCTGTCTATTGTTGCCACTCTCCTCCCACTCACGGAGTCACAGTACGGAAGCTTTGTGACTCGATCCTCCGGTCAGGTCACACTGATTCTCCTTTGAAAGTCCCTCTGCACCAGCAGCGTCAGGCAGTCCTCATGCCCGCTTCCCTGACTATGTCACTCCTACAGCGACTCAGGCAATCTTCCCATTCACTTCCCCTAGCAGCACCACTCTGCAGTGGATGGTAGGGGAACCCAAGCCTGCCCTGTTCTCAGGGTTCCAGTCCAGGGCCTTGTAGCAAGCAGTTAAGGTCTGCGGCTACATCTACCTTACAGTTCTTGCCCTTGGACTACTTCCTACTGTGCTTCTCCAAGCTTTTTGTTCTCCAGCCCTCCCAGTCAGACCCTTCTCCCTTAGACGTACTAGGTAAACTCTTTCTCATGGGTGCATATCTCCCCTTCCTCATCTCATGGAGAGACTCTGCAGGCTTCCTCCCTACAACCTCCCAGCTTTACCAGCCTCCTGACTTTATAGAAGCCCCACCTGTTCCCTTACAAGTGAGCTTCCTCCTAATTAGCAACCTCTACACAGCCTAAATTTCCTGTTTGCAACTTAATTGGCTGATTGGGCCCACCTGGCCGAATTTAACTCTTTCAAGAACTCTTTAGGGAGTATATCCCATCACATGTGGGTAGTGGGATCTGCCCTTTATTAAGTAATTAGCTAAATTTTGTAGGATTAAAGGCTGGGATTTTCAAAGCAACCTAAGGGAGTTAGGTTCCCAAATTCCACTGAAATCTAATAGGATTTAGGCAGCCAACTGTTAGTATCCTTTGAAAATCCCAGCTTCAATGGAAATCGCTATCTAAAATTTTAAGTACTATGAGCAATAAATATTATTTGCTTCAGTTTCAAGGGAGTTCTACTTTTTATATCTCTATTATTATTATTAATGTTTGTGTTAGCCCAATACATCACTCATGTATGGCAATTAAACAAGAAAATACTTTCAATTCCCTTTTTTGCTTCTCTAAATATGTTATCCTTTTCAAATGGCTTGGTTTTGTTTACTTTGAATAATGTATTTTAGTAAATTTGATTTTTTTCATAAATCACAACAGTTTGCAATATAAATCTCTGTTCCAGTTGTAAAATTAGACAGACAACCAAATACTTGGAAAACATAAAACATGTATGACCCGCCTCTCCCAGTCCCTGACCACTGCTCCACACACCCAAAATACAAATAGTCCCATGATGCAGAGATATTTTTTAACTACTCACACTTCATATAGCAATACAAGCAGTCACATGACACAAGGTACTTAATGAAGAGGACCAATGCAGTAATTAACCTGGAAATAGTATCAATGAAATCTTTGAACAGTGTGTGTGTGTGCTCAGGGTTTTCAGTCACAGTGTGTAGAAACGTAACAGTCAAGGCTAACTGGAGCCACAGAAAACCCACCATTAAAAGTGCAGTTCTATTTTGAGAATTGACTGTGTAATAATGGCATCTTCTTACTCAATGGATCAGTTCCCTGTGTATATTCAGGATCATATCTACTTATTTCTCGAACAAAAAAAAGTGTTTACTTCCTTTTTACTCCTCTTAACATAGCACTGCTAAGGGAGAGTGAAGTGGATTGAAGCAGAAAGGACAGTCCAGTGGTTAGGTTACTTAGGTGGGAACGTGGGCTCATTTCCCCACTCTACCACAGACTTCCCATGTGACTTTGGTCAAGACACATAGTCTTTATGTGCCTCAGTTCCCTGTCTGTAAAATGGAGCCATCTTCTCTGAAAAAGTTCTATTCTTCCTCTTTAATCATCAACAGAATTCTTAACTGAGTCCCCTGTTGTGGAATCTGTGCTAGACTATCTCTTCATTAGAAACACTGCAACTGAGCTTCACGGCAGTTAGCACTTCAGTGTAGATACTCTGTACAGGGACAGGAGGGGTTCTCCTGTTGCTGTGTCATTAATCCACCACCCCCAGAGGTGGAATTCTTCCATCGACCTAGCGCTGTCTATACGGTGGGGCTAAACAATCATTTTAACAATGTCTCTCCGGGGTGCAGATTTTTTACATCCCTGAGCAATGCAGCTGGGTCAATCTAACTTTTTAATGTAAACCTGGCACTAGCTGTGATGAAGCACATGCCAGAGAGATTGATTTAAATACCATGTTCATTTTGCATGAAGAGTGGTTAGAAAAAAAACAACCATCTTTTTACCTCTAAACTAAGCAAATTCAATGTGAAAATCTTTGAAAGACAGTCATGGGATCCTGTAGTACCAGTCCTTTGGAAATCACTTCTCAAAGTTTGACTGCACTTTAAATAGTCATGGAAGAGCCCTTAAACAAACAATAAAAGATGTGAAAGAACTTTGATGGGAAAATGCCTATTAGGCCTGGCTGCAGCAAGAAATAAACCATTCAAATGGGGAAGAGTGACTGATTGAGCACTGATTTTTCCAGACTGTAGGTATACTGTGTCAGAGTTCAGCAACCATTTCACCCCGATCACAAAGACCAGTGTGGTCTAGCACCAAAAGCAGCTTCACATATTCTAACAGCTACTGTGTGCCCCCATTGTGCACTGGCCAGTGAAACTCACCTGGCCACCTTGGGGGCCTGCCTCCTGCTCTAGAGGCATTCTGAATTTGCAAGAAAAAGTACCTCTAAGTCTCCATTTGCAGCACATATGGACATCAGAAACCTAATTGTGTTTCTCTAGCTAACAAATCTGAAACAATAGCACCTCAAAATGGAGTAACCAGATCACCACCCAAGTTAATATATATATATATATATATATACACATACACACACACACACACACACACACACATAATTTTCTACACAGACAGCAGACTTGTTTTCCTCCTTTCTTTATGAGAAATTACTGAGAAAAGAAATGAAAAGGGCTATGCAATACTTCTTGGGTGCAAGTTTTAAAAGCACTTCAGAGCTCTGAATATCCTAATATGGTTTTCCAGTTAGCTGTAGGCACATACTCACATCCTAAATTTACCAGTGTGAAGTTATTAGAGCCACAAAAAACCTCTGCAATTGCTCTTTGTAAACAATTGTGTGAAAAATTTCAGAGTGATTCATGAGCGTGCCCCTCTCCTCAAATTTGTTCTGATTTTCAGATTCAAACATACTTAAAATATCAAAGTAACTCTCAGTCAGAACAACAGAGTGTAACTTTTGATTGTTTGTTTTGGGGAGAGGGGTTTGGATTTGAAACCACTTTGGACCCCAATTATACAAAATCTACCCAGCTGACCTAAAACTATGTCCATGTGTGCTCAAAAAATTTCACAAGCCTTAGCAAAATGTTGATGACTCTGGTATGAATGCTGCATTTGTAAATAAACTGAAATCCAAGTGAGGTTCAGATTGTTTTTCAGGTTTTTCTACAAATATGATACAACATAATTCACAGTGTCTAGATGTATTAGAAATTCAGAGAAAGAAGAATAAGTGGGGTCGGGGCGAGAGAGGGAGAGCGAGTGAGAGGGGAATCTGTTTCAAATGGAACTTTTATGGGTAGGAATATGTGACTTAAATAACTCTGAAATTAAATCAGGGTGGAATCGGTGAAGTCTAACTTGTCAAAGAATTAACCTGACTGTTATACTTTATTCGTATTTTTAAAAATACCATATAAAAGAAAGCCGGTAAAAACATCAGGATTTTCACTCTACCTCCTCTGTAGCATAAAAGAAATTTTCTGCCATATAGTCTAAAATCCCATGATAACACATGAATGGGATGTTAATGAGGACAGTATGTTTGGCTTTTTAATATAGGAGGATCTATGTCCAGAATAAAATATATTGCAAATCTGTTTTTTGAAATTCAGCTTTTCTTAAGTTTGTCTAGGAATGAGAGTCTTAAGCGTGTGATTCAGAATATTAGTAACACCAGGTACAGGCTGTATCAGTATTCAAGAGCTCTTCTTTATATTTCCTGGAATGCTTAAATTAAAGCCAGACCCAAAAAGGCTAAGTAATGACTCAACACACTAGGGGCTACCATAGAGATTGCACAGCACTTGAGGCTGGGGCTACATTCATGGCACAGGTGAAGGGCCAAGAAACACAAGTGCATTTCCAGTGAGATTTCCAGATACTGACATGCTAAGCAAGCAAAGTAGACAACATGCACAGACAGAATTGGGAAACTGGAAAAGATGACATTGCCAGCATTCTTGTCAGAGTCCCAGCGGCAAGCCATTTCAAATAAGCAGTGGGTATTAGAGTAATATTTCTATCACTAAGAACATCAGTAACAGCAGCAAAGCCAAAACAAGAAAAGGAAAAATATAACACAGAATTTTAATAATGTTAAAAAAAAATCACTGTGTATTAGCTTCATGCTGATGTTAATTCCCATATATGTTTCATGTGCAGGGATCATAACGCTGTTTGTTGGAGGTTTTTTTAAGATGATTATTGATAAACTTAAATGGTACTTTAAAGCAACTTATTGTGCAATACAAAATATGCCTGCTCGAAATAACTGTAAGCAATATTTTATCGTGCCTTCAACAGAGGCCCTCAAAGTATTTTACAAATATTAGGCCCTAAATTTAACTTTACGTCAGCATGTGCTTCAGAGTTTTGCTGAATCAGGGCCTTAATCCAGGCCAGATTTTCAGAAGTGCCTAAGGATACATCTACACTGCAAAAAAAAACAAAACAAAAAAAAACCAACCAAAAAACCTCCCCAATTGCCTGTGAGTCCCAGCCCGGGTCAACTGACTCAGGCTTACAAGGCTCATGCTAGAGGGCTGAAAACAGCAATGTAGATATTATCACTTGGGTTGGCGCCTAGACTCTGAGACCCTCCCCGGGTTTCAGAGCCCAGGTTCTAGCCCAGGCAAGAACATCTACATTGCTGCTTTTAACCTTGTAGCATAAGCCCTGTAAACCTGAGTCAGTTGACCGGGCTCTGAGACTTTGACACAACATCCATTGGCTTTTACTCTTGAAATTAGGGCATCAAAAGTCCCTCCAGTAAGATGCACAAATGATAAATATCATCCCCATTGTACCAATGGAGAAACAGATGTAGAGAGGTTAAGCAACTTGACCAAGGTCATACAGGAAATCTGTGGCAGAGCTAGAAACAGATTACTTTTAATGTGTTGCAGTTATGTTTATTTCTCTAAGCTCCTGAGACATATTTCAGAATAAGTAACTGTTACAGTGTTTGCTTTATTCCCACATTAATGACTTTTTTAAAAATGTATTCACATGTGAGTAGTGGTAACTGCCCCACAAGAAGTATTGCTTAGGAGAGGGTAAAAAAAAAGATCTCAAGAACCTAAGGGAACTGTCTTCTTCTCATGAGACAATAGGAGCTTTTCAGGTTTCCCAATGGGAGCTTTCTGAATGATGAAAGCACTGTAAAAATGATAGAGATTATAGGACTCATGTCTGCTCCTCATTGGTGTACGTCCAGACTAAACCCACCAGCCAACTAAACATTTCCCATTACTTCTGCTAATAGATGTTATATTTCCCCTTTATTTTTACTTCCGGTACTCCAAATGTACAGTGGTGACACTGAGGAGGGAATTTAGTCCACTGATTGCCAGAGTGGTGCAGGCCACAGTACTTTGCTGATTTCTGACCCAATTACACCTGGCTGGCAATTAGCACCACCATTTATGTCTGCACTGAATTTGGCCCAGTGACTTTCACAACCCACATACTCCTGGCTGAATTTGGCTTAAAGAGTATGAATGACTTTGAGGAAAACCTAGCTTTGTTTCTAGAGGAGACAAGAGCAGAAAAACAGCCCTGTAGTTAAAGCACTGGCCTAGCACTCAGGAGCTATGGGATGAGTTCCATCCTGTGCCACAGACTTCCTGTGACATACTGGGTGTGACAGAATACACCCCTGTGTTCGCACCCTACATGCTATTGTAATAATTGTTGTACAAAGTATGCCTTGTAAGGTAGCATTTGAAAACTCATAACTTGCTGGTCATTATTGTTCAGGTAAAATACGTGTGGCCACATTGTATGTGAAGTTATAAGATTCCCCTGTATGGTGTTATTAACACATGTTCCAAACCCCACAGCCCTGCCAAAACACAAGTTGGCAAACTGATCTGTCCTAAACAAAGGAGTGTTTGCTCTGCTTAATTTATACTTAAGCAGTAAACAGAGTCATCAAGCAGGAAGAGAAGACAAAGAAAGTTTAAACAGGTGAAAAAAACCACCAGGGAATATCCTTCCACATCGACTCTGTACCATTTCTGACTTTTATGCCTCATTACTTGTACTCCTTAAAATCTCTGTCTTTGTAGTTAATAAATTTATTTTACTGTTTTATCTGATCCAGTGTGTTTAAATTGAAGTGTCTGAATAACTATTTGAGATAATAAACTGGCATATTATTCCCTTTAAGGAGTAACTGATTAAAAGTATTTGTATTGTCCAGGAGAGGGCTGAGCAATACAGAACAAACATTTCTGGGGAAACATCTGAGAATGGGGTGCGTTGGAGTCACCCTGCAGTATAACTAAGCCTGGTGAGAGCCAGAGTGTAACCCAAGTGTGGCTGACAGGCTGCAGTTACACACACACAACCAGGGTGTAGCTTGAATGGTGGAAGTCTGTTTGTGAGCAGCCTTAGTGGAAGCTACTTCAGCAAGGCATTGCAGGGCACCCAAGGTTGCAGGACAGGTGTGACACAGCCCCTCACTGCCTGGACTATACCCTGGCATGTCACAGTGGTATAGTAAACTAGGATTTATGCACAGCTTGTTATTTTAAATTAAGTTTACACTTTAAGCACTGGTCTCGACTGTATCCTGGTGTGTCACACTGGCCAAGTCACATGGGCCCAGATCTCAAAAGGTATTTAGGTACCCAACTCATTGATTGCAATGGGACTTAGGCACCTAAATACCTTTGAGAATCTATGACATGATCTCTTTTTTTTAAACCATTTCTTCAGGTCAGACTACAGGATTACAGTGGTCCCTCCTTGCCCTTAAAATCTCTGAATACGGGGGGGCGGGGGGAACACCCACACACGCAGACTGAGTGAGGGAATGGAGAGGGGTGGTCAAACTAGTTTGTAGAAAATAAGAACTACACTGAAGCTTTCCCTTGAAAGGAGAACTCAACTTTCTGTGGTTCAAAGGTTCAGTACATTTTTTAAAAAATTGTGTGTGCTTCAGACTTTTCTGCTTTCAGCCAGGACAGTGAGAAGGAATGCGTGAATACCACAAGAAAGGCTATTTTTGCATTATTTCCAATGCAGCCAAATCCAAGAAGTACTGGAAATCTCATGACAAATCTTGTTCTCGCAAAATTTCCTGCCCAATTTCCAAATCAAAGAGGTTCACATAAGCCTGTCTGAACTTTGGATTAATGTTCCTACTTTGACACTTTGCTTCATATTAGCTAGTGAGATAGGCAAATTATTTGGAGGTTTGTTTCAACAAAGATTGCCAGGGACCAAGTAGGTGAATTCAAAATCTTATGCTACCAGCCAGTTATTAACAATCCGTTGACCTGAGCTGACTATCTCCTCACAGACCCTTCAGCCAGACAAACTAATTGTTTTCTGGGAGGGGTTGATGACCTGACATCCCCTCCTATTCTTTTCTGGAGTCTTTATGGAATGTAGTGTGGCCACTTCCCCTACCTCTTAGTTTCAGTCGATTTGGCAGATGAGGACATCAAGAGCAAGTAAAAACTCCCAGTTCCTGCACCAGCAGTTGCTAAAATAAGACCTCTGGCTCACAATCTTCCTAACAGCGCTTGAGCTATAGAACCATGAGGGAGTTGTTAGCAACACTCTACTAGGGATTATGGAGAGACCGAACTACGAGTGTGCAGTTGCTAGTAAACTCACTGCGACTCCCTAGCTACCACACTATCTGCACAACCTAAACTTCCTACTTTCTCAACAGCACAGTTTGATGTGAGTTTGGAAGTACAGTACACAGCTAAGTATGGTAAAAATACAACACACAGCTAAGGGGGATGGATCAACAAGAATTTGTTCAGCCTTGCAGGATGTGCAGATCAAATTCCTGTGGCCATCTTAGGCACCTAGGTGAGAGCAAAAAATATCCACTCCCACTTGGGAAAAAAATTGAAATGATTTGTCTGGCAGGTTGAAAAATATTCTTTTGAACATGTGAAAGGGGGCATGGGTAAGCTGATCTTAAAGTGTTTATCATGTATCTTCTAGAAGGTAGAAGAATTTCCGTGAATAATGTTGTGACCACTATTAGAAAATTCCTGATGTTGTTTTATTACTTTTGTAAGCATCCCAAATCACTAAGAAAAACATAGCATAGTCCACTGTTAGCAAATAGGGCCACGATGAGCTTAAAAGAAACCCAACCAGACACAGAGCTCTGAACATTCCCATGTTGGTGCCAGTCCAAAAAAAAAATGGACAAGATTCCCAAGTCCTGAAATGTGTGATATTAGCAACAGCTAGTTTACATGATTTCTATTCAGCTTTAGGAAGAGCTTGTTTTAAAGTTTTAGTTTTTTCCCCCTCAAACAGATTTACAATGTGATCCAAGTCTTCTTACAGCATCCAGACGTCAGCATGTTAATATTTGCATAATTCTAATAGACTAATCATTAGACAACCAAATTCTCAATTTTGTCTAGTGACTTCTATGAGAGGTCCACTTACTTATTCCAAGTTGAATTTGTCCCAAGCTATTGATGTCCCCTAGGTTTCCATTTATTTTCTTCCAAAGATAAGAAATGCTATTAGAAATGTAACAAATGCTCCATTTTAAACTCAGAATGGAAGAGAAAATATGGTAGTGGTTGGATAAATCAAAAGCAACAAAAGCAAATAGAAAATAACTTGTTTTTAATAAATGGCTATTTCCTATTTGGTCAGCATACTGCGGATTTCTGTGGCAATCAAGTTCCCTATAAATCCTGTGCTGCATCTTTGGGTCCATCTACTGGTCCTATGTGTTATCACATGCAGTAATATACTAGATACTTAATAAAATTATCTTTAAAGTCAGCTGGTGAATATGCTTGTGAGGAAATGACCAAGTGACTGAGGTAACAGTCATGAGTTTGGGATCTCCTATATGCAAATTCTTATGTAGCTCACACCGCTAGTACAGTTGTCTGATTAATGAAAACCACTAGCTACATGAAAGACTTTGGGCTAAACTTTCCTCTCATTTATACCCATGAAACTTTGCTGGTTGTTGCTGGAATGTACCAAAAAAACGACACAGAATTTTGGACCATCATTTCTGTTATGCTTATAATTCAGGTGCTAGCTCCAAAAATTGACGGCCAGGTAGATATAGTATCTGGTACACCCAGAACAGCTGAAGTGTTCGCACCAGGATGATCAGTCATGTTTGCTTCACTTGTAACATTTTATGGAATCCTATTGAAAAAATGTCATATACCATTTTATGGTGCAGATATTGCTTCATCAGTAATTACACAGAAATTCTATCAATGGAAACTCTATCTTTAATCCAATATGAACTCTTCACCTTTTCTCCACAGTTGTGTACATTTTCCCCTTCAGGCTGGATTTATTTAATGTATTGGATTTATTCAAATTGTGTATTAAAAATGTTAACGGATTCAAAAATACACCCTAACCCCCCCGCCCCCACACACACAAAAACAATTCAACAATCAAAACCAATATACTGAAATGACATGAAGATAAGAGGAGGAAAAGGATCTGATTCTGATCTGATCCCAGTCATGTCACTCTCTCAGTTCTCTATAATGCTCATTATTGTCATATCTAAGCTGACTTCAGTAAAGTGACTCCTAATTTATGTAATTATGTCTGTGTAAGCAAGTTTCTAACCAAACAAAACCGAACACCCTTGCCCCGCCCCTTCTCTGAGGCCCCACCCCACTCACTCCATTCCCCCCCCCTCCGTCGCTTGCTCTCCCCCACCTCATTCACTCACTCATTTTCACCAGGCTGGCCAGGGTCCCTTTTCGACTGGGTGTTCTGATTGAAAACTGGACACTTGGCAACTGGTATGAGGGAAAACTCTATCCGCATGTAAGATCTGTTACTTACAACCAGCCAAGAGCATGAAAAATAAGTTCTGTATTTTTCTAACACATACTGTACCATAATGCTTTGTACTAAAGTATACATATATATTTGTCTCTGAAGAAACCTTGCCAGCAGTCTAATACTGACATATGAGAAATGACCAGCGAGATCCCTTTTTGCAAACTTTGTCAGAAACCAGTAAGAGCAGCTCGGATTTCATCGTTATGGATCAGCTTTATAAAGCAATGTGAAATGTGCTGAGACCTCAGAAAGCGGCTCCAAAAACTTGTATTATTATTATTATTGAACATTCCTAGCGGGGTAGGCATCTGGAGGCTAGTCTGCTGAGGTATATATGCAAATAATGTCAGAAGGTATTGATACTAGAGCAAAAGTGCAGATAACCAGCAGGAAGGTTACAGACATCCACAGATCTGATGCAATCACAGGAGTGTATAT
Organism: Lepidochelys olivacea; assembly: GCF_965140295.1. Taxonomy (NCBI): domain Eukaryota; kingdom Metazoa; phylum Chordata; order Testudines; family Cheloniidae; genus Lepidochelys; species Lepidochelys olivacea. The sequence continues at coordinate 170,282,586 of NC_140412.1, read as the reverse complement.
TGCATTATCAGATTACGTACAACAAATCATGTTCTAGCTCCATCTTGTAGTCCCAGATTACATACTGGAGGAACATTTGCTCTGTGTGTATCTGCAGGAAATACTCCCAGTTACTAGCTACAGAAAACAAGGTATGTATCCCATTCCATGCTGAATAATATAACCTCAGCCAGCATTAAATTGCACTAGAATTTGACTCCAAGTTTTTATGCCACATTCCAAGGCTTGCTGAATGATTGCAAAGAGCTTTCAGATCTTTGAAAGAAAGGATTGTTATTTTCATTTGGCTGCCACACCGTATATACACCAGGGTGGCAACAATGGAGTAATGCAAAGGAATGGAAGATCAGCTTTTCAGAGTTCCAAGATATATACAAAAAGAAAAGGAGGACTTGTGGCACCTTAAATACTAACCAATTTATTTGAGCATAAGCTTTCGTGAGCTACAGCTCACTTCATCGGATGCATACTGTGGAAAGTATAGAAGATCTTTTTATACACACAAAACATGAAAAAATGGGTGTTTACCACTACAAAAGCGGGTAGGAAAAAACAAGGGGAGAGTACATTGGTACATGGCAGAGTACATTGGTCAAACTGGACAGTCTCTACGTAAAAGAAGAAATGGACACAAATCAGATGTCAAGAATTATAACATTCATAAACCAGTCAGAGAACACTTCAATCTCTCTGGTCACGCGATTACAGACATGACAAGTTGCGATATTACAACAAAAAAACTTCAAAACCAGACTCCAGCGAGAGACTGTTGAATTGGAATTCATTTGAAAACTGGATACAATTAACTTAGGCTTGAATAGAGACTGGGAGTGGCTAAGTCATTATGCAAGGTAACCTATTTCCCCTTGTTTTTTCCTCCCCCCCCCCCCCCCCCCCCGACGTTCTTGTTAAACCCTGGATTTGTGCTGGAAATGGCCCACCTTGATTATCATACACATTGTAAGGAGAGTGATCACTTTAGATAAGCTATTACCAGCAGGAGAGTGGGGTGGGGGGAGAGAAAACCTTTTGTAGTGGTAAACACCCATTTTTTCATGCTTTGTGTGTATAAAAAGATCTTCTATACTTTCCACAGTATGCATCCGATGAAGTGAGCTGTAGCTCACGAAAGCTTATGCTCAAATAAATTGGTTAGTATCTAAGGTGCCACAAGTCCTCCTTTTCTTTTTGTGAATACAGACTAACATGGCTGTTACTCTGAAAAATATATACAAACAGTACCATATCTTGTGTGCAACTAGGTTTTATATGCACAGTTGCTACCTAGTTTTTTGAAAATGCAGCTGAAACTGGGAAGGACAGTTTATGACTAAACACATTTCTGTACTTTCAAACACTTTCAAATGCAGAGAGTAACAAGAAACAGGAACTGTTAGATTAAAAAAATGAACGTGAGTGTGAATGCACAGTGACATACTACTACTGAAGTTTTATTAACACATTGTAGGCCAATTCTGCTTTAACTTTGACTAGGGTAAACCTGGAATAATACTATTGAGGTCAGTGGAGTCACACTCCAGTGTACAGTAATTGAAAGTGGACCTTGGCTCTCTGTGTGTGAAATCTTTACTAAAGCCTTGATCCTGCAAAGAATTATGCATGTTTACCTTTACTGACACGAGCAGTCTCACTGAAGCCTGTGGTGCACTCAGCCAGACATTTGAAGCCTTAGTTATCAGTTTGCACTTAAAAAAAAAAAGTATTAGGGATAAATTGTACAGGTGTATAACTCTTGTGCAAGACAAAACTGTGTTGAACAGCAACGTTTATTGCAAATTCTACAATTGCTTCTAATAATGATTCCTGTCATCCAACAGGATTTTGACCTACACCCCCTTAAAATAAATGAATTAAATACATCAAAAAAACATCCATTGTATGTTTCTATATTTGCTGAAGAAAATGGTGCACAGTGAAACATTGTATGTTTCTATATTTGCTGAAGAAAATGGTGCATTGTATGTTTCTATATTTGCTGAAGAAAATGGTGCACAGAAAATGGTGAACATTGTGCATCTCTTTTCATGTTGCCTGCAATTACCCATCGCACTCTCTTTCTGATACCTACATCACACCACTGTGCATTTGTCCAGTCATACCCAATTATTCTCCCAGTCATTATGCATCCTGCTCCCCGTATACAAGAACTTCACATCAAAATTAGTAATGTCAGCATCCTTATCCTCTTTAAATCCCTCATTAAATATCTACCTCATCTGTGACCTCTACTGTGGAGCCTTCATGTGGCTTATCTGGGGGATTAGCTCACCCCTAGTTTGACACCTCCTCTTGTGATTTCTTGGGCCCCATGTTCCAATCTCTCACTCAGGGGCTTTTCTCACACATCACGAGCTGCAGCATTTCCTCTTCATGGTTTGGCCCTACAGCCAGGTCAGCACCTGAAGTCCATGAGGTCTCACCTTTACTGCTGTTTTCACTGAGCTGCTTCCTATTCCTTGCTCTCAAGCCTGAGAATGACTGCTGACTCACTCTCCCTAGCTTTCTAGAAACTCAGCCTCTTCCTGCCCAGCTGGGCTTCAGGTTCAGTTATGGCTGTATATCCAGCCTACACCTCAGGTGAAGCTCATCCTGTCAACCCTTCTGGTTCATTTTAACCCCTTTCAGGGATGGTGTGGGCTGAACACCCCATCATATATCCTCCCAGTCAAGTCTACAACCTCAGGGGTATGGATGTCTCCTGTCCTGCATTCTCTTTCTAGTAAAACCTGCTCTGTGGCTACCAATTTTTTATATAGTCCTTTTCCATGTTCTCAAAACTCTCCCAGCACCCTTCCCCCAGGGTCTGAGTTTCTACTGTCTCCTAGTTAGTATCTGTATTTATCCCAGTATGTTTTAATTTTATCTTTATGAGAGTCTTTGTTCCTTCCAAATTCTCTCCTCCTTGCACCATTATACTCCCTTTGGCTTTCTCCACCCCCTTTGTGCCCAGGGTAGCAATTTCTCCCCATTCCTTTTGCTCAGTCTGGCCCTTCTGGCTATTTTTTTTCTTCCTCTGAGGGCCATATCTCTTTACATGTCCTATTTCTCCGCAGGAAAAACATGTGCACCCCTTGCCTGCTCTCACAACAGGTGGGAGCCTCTGGGCTGCCTTGCTTCCCTCTCTTCAGGACAAACTTTCTTATTGAGAGTCACATAGGGGCATTCCCTTATCAGGTGTCCCACAGCTGTAACACTTTCTGGGCTGGGCCGGGCCAGGCCGGGCCTCAGGCCTCACAGCCATGAACCCTCTTCCCCAAGTTTGGCCTCCACAGCCTCTACTAATCTCTGCCCAGAAGATCCTCAGCAACCACTGTTGCTTTTTGGCCAACTCTCTCAATAATGTCCCAGGTATAGCTGCATTTCTCTGTGTCTTTGCTGATACTCCAGCACTTGCCACAGTAGGGCCTGAAACCGTTCCTATTGTTTATCAGCCCCCTTTATTGGGAGCAGCAACTTTGAGTCCAGCCTGGGAAGCTATAACTGCCCTCTGCAAAGAAAGCTTCCATGCAGGGTGGCTTCATAGTCTTTCTTCCCTGTTCTTTGCTACTTTTCCTGGTTTCCTCACTACCTGAGTCTCTTCACTCCACTTCTATCCATTAACTAATGTCTCTCACCCTTGCATTGGACGTGATCAAGTGCACAGTCTCTCACTCTCCCCTTGTATCAAGGGTGACCATCATGCCAGTGTTCTCCACCAAATGGTCCCGGGGTTCGCTCCACTCACTGTCATGGCGCATCCTTGTGGCTCATCTGGGGGTTAGTTCACCATTGGTTTGACGCCTCCTTTTGCAGTTTCTTGATCCCAGTGTCCCACCGTTTCACTCGATGGCCTCTCTCACACCCCACAAGCTGCAACACTTCCTCTTTATGGTTTGGCCTTCCAGCCAGATCACTAGAGCTTCCCTCCCTTTTGTGGGTATCAAAGTCTCTAACCAAACCCCTCAGTCAGCCTGCAAAGTCCACTTTCCTGTCCAGGCCACTTCCCCAGTGGCTCATCAGCAAACCCAGGCCCACCCTCTACTCTGGGTTCCAGCCTAGGGACACTACAATCAGCAGCTAAGGTCCATAGGGTCTTACCCTTGCTGTTGTTTTCCCTAGGCTTCTTCCTGCTCCTTTCTCTCAAGCCTGAGAGTGACTGCTGACTCACTCTCCCTGCAACCCTTTGCTGCTCTACTCTTCCTGACTTTATACAAACCCAGCCTCTGCCTGCCCATCTGGGCTTCAGGTTCAAATTAGGGCTGTATATCCAGCCTACACCTCACCCAGGTGTAGCCATCCTGTTAAATTGCCCCTTCTGAGCCATTTTAACCCCTTTCAGGGATGGTGTGGGGTATACACCCCATCACACCTACCTACAAACCACAAGCATCTGCCAGTCCTAAAACGTGGTGACCTAGGGTTATCTTCAGCACTGAGATTTGCACACGCCCATCTTTGCTAGTACCTCTGTCCGTCCCTCCCCGCCCCATTCCCCCATATGTCTGTTGTACTTTACCATAATCCTAGATTATGAGCATTCAAGGGCAGGGAATGTCTGGTTTATTGGTTTGTACAGTGTCTAGAACAATGGGGCCCAATCTCTGATTGAGGCTTCAAGGTTCTACTGCCGTTGATAATATATTAAAAGTCATCCCCACTACACTCATTACGCATACTTTTTCAAAGCAAGGACCTTTAACTGCAAGATAGTCCGATTACTCAGTTATTTTACCCCCGCCAGAAGAATTCAATTATTTCTGACAAACACAAAAGTATTTGTACATTTTATGTATGCATGTTATTTTTAAATGTTCCAAAAAACAATTAAGAACAAAATGGAATGTGTGCATGAATTTTAATTAACTTATCCCTCATTGCATAGCAGCTTAATCAAATCAAATTGTTTGTTTTGTTTTAGTGTAGCAACCAAAGAGTGGAAAGAAAATAGAGATTTTTCTTAAGAGAGATTTTTTGTAGATTTTAAGGCCAGAAGGGACCACTGTAAACAATTAACACTGAAAAGATAAGATTTTTTTCCCCTGGAAATGACGTATCAAATACTGGAGTACAAACTTTAAGGGAACAAAAAAGGACAGAAGATTCCTAGGAGACCTTAAAACTGTAGAACTTCAATGGTTAGCTGAAAAAACTTCTGAAGATGGTTTTCACCTCCAAATACAGCATAGCAAGTGTTCTTGGTGGCATCTCTTAGATTTTCTTTTCTAAGTTCACCCCCTTCTCTACTACAGCTGTTCAAAAATCATAAGATTTTCCTCTTCTTTTTAGCGTGAAAGTTTTGCCATCGTACCGCCAACATTTCATTTCTTCATGAAATTGCAGGAGGTTAGTTATTCAGATAAAATGTGAAAAGGCAGTACCGGGCAGTACGTCAGAGAAAATGAGAGGAAAAGCAGAATTGGTTCTTTTCCAGTATTTTCTAAATGGAACTCTTGCAAAATTAAGTTTATGATATGTGCAAAGCATGGTACATCGACAAACCCATCATCTTGCATAGCATGCACCATATTAGCCTCAAAATCTGAGGTCATGAACACAGGGAAGAAAAAGAAGATGGTCAACCACACATCTATCACCTCCCTCAGCTTCTGCAATGGACTACATGGCAGTATATGATTTTTTGAAAATGCCTATGCACGGTTGCAACCACTGCTGCAACAATACAGGTGCTCCCTCCCTATCTAAAGCTGATCCAATAGTTACTCACATAGAAGCTGTCAGTCATCAAACAGCTGGTGCCCAACACCTGGTGACCTATGACTAGTCCAGTAAGTCTGCCGTGACTGTGCTGAAATGATCTTTCTCGCCGCTCTACCCCAAAAATGCCAGTGAGGGGAAAAAAGGTGGCAATATTTTCATCAACTTGAGATTCAACAAGAGGGGTGTATGAAGTGGGTACAATGAATTTAAGCCAGGCAGAATGAACACAGAGAACAGCAGCATTATTCTGCAGAAATAATCAGCAGCAGAAGATGCAATAGGATCAAAGGACAGAAAGAGCAAGGGAGTATTATGCAGAACTGCACACTTGGAAGAGCTGGAGCAGTGGCAGTAGAGCCTCAATTTTGTCTCCGAGCCGCATGACGCAGGTAACGTAAGCACTGCTGAATCTGGCCTGCGCAGAGCGGATGCAGTCATGGGACTAAAGATGAGCACGCCACTCCTCCCATCTGCTTTTGTGACATCAGCGAGAAGGCTGAAACAGAGAAAGCAAAGAAAAAGCAATGGCTGCAAGAGTAGTTTGGTGCATATGATGCTGCTGCAGTGCTCTCTGAGCGATGGAGACACTTACCATGACATGGTACCTATGGGCGAGGTGGATTTTACTCCACCCAATCCTTCTTCTGGCCACTAATACTGGATCACCATTTATCATCAGTACCATAGTATCAGACCTCCTGACCATTAGCACTCAGTACCCACCACTACACCTCCCTATCATTAGCAGCCTTGGGGTCTGCAGCAACATGATCATCTTTTCCAGATGAATAGACACAACAGAAGAATCTTCCTCTCCAGATCTGATAGTATTGGCATGTTGTCTGCCAGAGCAATAAATCGGGACATCCTGATATTATTAATAATGCTATTGTAGACCAAAGTGTTTAATAGAACACTGCAAGACATGTGTAGCAACCTGCATGTAATTTGGATGGAGGAGCACAGGTTGCAGGAGGGAAGAGTTTGAAGAAGACACCAGGAAGTTAGTCTGTGTGCAAATAGCTGGAATGCTAGGTGCAGTTGCAGCATCTCTGTAAATTGTTTTCTTAATAAGCAACCAGTTTGGTTTTAGAAACATGGAGTCCTTTCGCAGTACATGAAACAACAAAGCAACAGTTCCTAAAAAATGAAGTATACCAATCTATTAGATATATCCCAAAGAGATACACAAAATACATGGTGGGTTTTCTTTTCTCCTTTTCTTGTATTAAACAGCAGTTTCTTGGAGACAAAGAGTCTCAGAAGGATAAACTCCTCAGCACTTCTACTTGCTTTCTGCCTGGTCCTAATATCTCAGTAGCCACATTCTTCCTGTCTGCTGTCTTTTCTGTTCTTCCCACGGTAGTGATCTGACTCTACATCTCTGGCGTCCAGACTCTACTTTTTTCCCAGTGTGCTCTGGAGTTTGTTACACAATGAGAAATACCGTGCCGTGTCCTCCCCTTCCCTAATATCAGAGTAGTTCAGGGAAGCACTGAGTGACTTATTTTTCCACATACTGGCCTGAAAGTCTAGGCTACTCTGCTCCACAAACTTAGCTCACATTTTTAGGTATGTGGATACACTTATCTTGTGAACGACCCTGAGAGGGGGGAGAGAAGGGCTAAGGGGAGCTCTGATCTTCCCGCCTCTCAAAGTGCTATTCTGAAGGCTCTAGCAAAACACATATTTGGAAAAACCAGACTAGCTTGTTAACAAGCACTGTGTTCTCCTGAGTCTCCTAAGCTTCAGTGATAACATGTCCTGGCACATCTCATCTGCCCTGGTGATAACCTGCACCCCATCTACTGAGCTGTGCCTCCTTTGCAAAATGAGCATAATAGTTATATTCCTTATACCCGTTTTGTGGGACTCAGTTAATTCATGTTCCTGAAGTACTGAGATGAAAAATCCTGTATATATGTGCAAAGTATTAGTAAATGTACAAGATTATGGCATGAAACTAGACATTCCTATATAAAGTTTTTGTGATTCTATATATAAAAGGTATATTTATTTAAATTACATGATAAATATGTAATAATGTCCAAAGCATATCTTTTCTGTGACATAAAATTGAACCATATGTCATGTACATTTTTTATACGCTGTGACATATTTGGACAAATGTATAGGATTCTCTTCACCCGTCTCCGATGAATCTAACCTGGTAATACTAATTTTGCTGAATATTTTCCAACCACAGTCATTTAGGCAGACAAAAAATAAACACCTATTTCGTGTAGTGAGCTGGAGTAATGTACATCCTGTACTCATAGTAAAGGGGACACTTTGGAGCCCAGTTGTTTTTCCTTTCAGTAAAAGTTTACCACTTCATCACTTACACAAGGTTAATATAGGCTCCATACACCAAAATACACTGTAGTGTGCATAATTTGCATGTGTCAACAGATGCATCATACAAGAGCCTCCAAGGGCAATTAGTCTATTTCCCAAAAATTCTTACCTCGCAGTCACTGGCAGGCCTGGGAACCATGGATTTAAACAAATGTGAACTACATTTGTGGAGTTTAAATAACAAATTGATTTATTTTTGGCTTGTGCAGCACAGCCACTAAGTAAAATTTAGCATCTGTAAATGGCTTCTGTGTCCAAGACCCAACTTAAGGGGAGGAAGCTTTATGGCTGGCCCTTCTCCAGAGTTTGAGGCTTCAGGCTACATTCCTGGGATTTGCTGTCCATGGACCCTTTTTTGCTATGATTAGGTAGGTCTCTGTTAGAACTCATGGCAGCAAATCAATGTCCTTTTCATATTACTGGCTTTGCTTTTTTAACCTGTCAAAGCTCAAAAGCCAGAGAGGGCCATGCTTCATTCCAGCTATATATCATATTGGTAATTTCCCGTCGATTAACAAATATGCTACTAGTGTTTACTAGTGGTCCTACCCTAATCCTTAAATTCATTCACCACTTCCTGCCTGGCAGAGATGGCTGTGTGATCTGTCCAGGGAGCAGACCAGGCATGTGCTCGTGGGTCAGCTAACTCTGGCAATTGTAAGACATAAGTACAAGGGGATAAAAATAGTACCATGCTGGGAAAACGCTTCAAAATATGTAGCAGCTAACGTACCTTCCTAAGGAATAAAATAATCAGGTATTTCTTTTTGTGAAGAAGGCTTCCCAATCTTTGAGCAGAAACTTGCAAAAGCAATAGATTTGTCTGCTGAGCAAAACAATATCCAATACTGCACGGGTATGTCTACACTACGAAATTAGGTCGAATTCATAGAAGTCGTTTTTTTAGAAATTGGTTTTATATATTCAAGTGTGTGTGTCCCCACAGAAAATGCTCTAAGTGCATTGAGTGCATTAACTTGACTGAGCGCTTCCACAGTACCGAGGCTAGAGTCAACTTCGGGAGTGTTGCACTGTGGGTAGCTATCCCACAGTTCCCGCAGTCTTTGCTGCCCATTGGAATTCTGGGTTGAGATCCCAATGCCTGATGGGGTGAAAACATTGCCGCGGGTTGTTCTGGGTACATATCGTCAGGCCCCCGTTCCCTCCCTCCCTCCATGAAAGCAAGGGCAGACAATCGTTGAGCGCCTTTTTTCCTGAGTTACCTGTGCGGAAGCCATACCACGACAAGCATGGAGCCCGCTCAGGTAACCGTCACCGTATGTCTCCTGGGTGCTGGCAGACGCGGTACTGCATTGCTACACAGTAGCAGCAACCCCTTGCCTTGTGGCAGCAGATGGTACAATACGACTGGTAGCCGTCATCGTCATGTCCGAGATGCTCCTGGCCGCGTCGGCTGGGAGCGCCTGGGCAGACATGGGCGCAGGGACTAAATTTGGAGTGACTTGACCAGATCATTCTCTTTAGTCCTGCAGTCAGTCCTATTGAACCATCTTATGGTGAGCAGGCAGGTGATATGGATTGCTAGGAGTCCTACTGTACTATCTTCTGCCAGGCAGGCAAGAGATGAGGATGGCTAGCAGTCCTACTGCACCGTCTTCTGCCGAGCAGCAATGAGATGTGGATGGCTTGCAGTCCTTCTGCATCGTCTGCTGTCAGCCAAAGATGTAAAAGATAGATGGAGTGGATCAAAACAAGAAATAGACCAGATTTGTTTTGTACTCATTTGCTTCCCCCACTCCCCCGTCTAGGGGACTCACTCCTCTAGGTAACACTGCAGTCATTCACAGAGAAGGTGAAGTGAGGTAAATCTAGCCATGTATCAATCAGAGGCCAGACCAACCTGCTTGTTCCAATAAGGACAATTACTTAGGTGCACCATTTCTTATTGGAACCCTCCGTGAAGTCCTGCCTGAAATACTCATTGAAGTAAAGCCACCCCCTTTGTTGATTTTAATTCCCTGTAAGCCAACCCTGTAAGCCATGTAGTCAGTCGCCCCTCCCTCCGTCAAAGCAACGGCAGACAATCGTTCCGCGCCGTTTTTCTGTGCGGACGCCATACCAAGGCAAGCATGGAGGCCGCTCAGCTCACTTTGGCAATTAGGAGCACATTAAACACCACGCGCATTATCCAGCAGTATATGCAGCACCAGAACCTGGCAAAGTGATACCGGGTGAGGAGGCAACATCAGCGCGGTCACGTGAGTGATCAGGACATGGACACAGATTTCTCTGAAAGCATGGGCCCTGCCAATGCATGCATCGTGCTAATGGGGCAGGTTCATGCGGTGGAACACCGATTCTGGGCTCAGGAAACAAGCACAGACTGGTGGGACCGCATAGTGTTGCAGGTCTGGGACGATTCGCAGTGGCTGCGAAACTTTCGCATGCGTAAGGGCACTTTCATGGAACTTTGTGACTTGCTTTCCCCAGCCCTGAAGCACATGAATACCAAGATAAGAGCAGCCCTCACAGTTGAGAAGCGAGTGGCGATAGCCCTGTGGAAGCTTGCAATGCCAGACAGCTACCGGTCAGTTGGGAATCAATTTGGAGTGGGCAAATCTACTGTGGGGGCTGCTGTGATGCAAATAGCCCACGCAATCAAAGATCTGCTGATATCAAGGGTAGTGACCCTGGGAAATGTGCAGGTCATAGTGGATGGCTTTGCTGCAATGGGATTCCCTAACTGTGGTGGCCCCATAGATGGAACCCATAACCCTATCTTGGCACCGGAGCACCAAGCCAGTGAGTACATAAACCGCAAGGGATACTTTTCAATAGTGCTGCAAGCACTGGTGGATCACAAGGGACATTTCACCAACATCAACGTGGGATGGCCGGGAAAGGTACATGATGCTCGCATCTTCAGGAACTCTGATCTGATTCAAAAGCTGCAGGAAGGGACTTTATTCCCAGACCAGAAAATAACTGTTGGGGATGTTGAAATGCCTATAGTTATCCTTGGGGACCCAGCCTACCCCTTAATGCCATGGCTCATGAAGCCGTACACAGGCAGCCTGGACAGTAGTCAGGAGCTGTTCAACTACAGGCTGAGCAAGTGCAGAATGGTGGTAGAATGTGCATTTGGACGTTTAAAGGCGCGCTGGCGCAGTTTACTGACTCGCTTAGACCTCAGCGAAACCAGTATTCCCACTGTTATTACTGCTTGCTGTGCGCTCTACAATATCTGTGAAAGTAAGGGGGAGACGTTTATGGTGGGGTGGGAGGTTGAGGCGAATCGCCTGGCTGCTGGTTACGTGCAGCCAGACACCAGGGCGGTTAGAAGAGCACAGGAGGACGCGGTGCGCATCAGAGAAGCTTTGAAAACCAGTTTCATGACTGGCCAGGCTACGGTGTAAAAGTTCTGTTTGTTTCTCCTTGATGAAACCCCCCACCCCTTGGTTCACTCTACTTCCCTGTAAGCTAACTACCCTCCCCTCCTCCCTTTGATCACTGCTTGCAGAGGCAATAAAGTTATTGTTGTTTCACATTCATGCATTCTTTATTCATTCATCACACAAATAGGGGAATGACTACCAAGGTAGCCCAGGAGGGGTGGTGGAGGAGGGAAGGAAAATGCCACACAGCACTTTAAGCACAGCACTTTAAAAGTTTACAACTTTAAAATTTATTGAATGCCAGCCTTCTTTTTTTGGGGCAATCCTCTGTGGTGGAGTGGCTGGTTGGCCAGAGGCCCCCCCACTGCATTCTTGGGCGTCTGGGTGTGGAGGCTATGGAACTTGGGGAGGAGGGCGGTTGGTTACACAGGGGCAGTAGTGGCAGTCTGTGCTCCAGCTGCCTTTGCTGCAGCTCAACCATACACTGGAGCGTACTGGTTTGATCCTCCAGCAGCCTCAGCATTGAATCCTGCCTCCTCTCATCATGCTGCAGCCACATTTGAGCTTCAGCCCTGTCTTCAGCCCGCCACTTACTCTCTTCAGCCCGCCACCTCTCCTCCCGGTCATTTTGTGCTTTCCTGCACTCTGACATTATTTGCCTCCATGCATTCGTCTGTGTTCTGTCAGTGTGGGAGGACAGCATGAGCTCAGAGAACATTTCATCACGAGTGCGTTTTTTTTTCTTTATAATCTTCACTAGCCTCTGGGAAGGAGAAGATCCTGTGATCATTGAAACACATGCAGCTGGTGGAGAAAAAAAAAGGGACAGCGGTATTTAAAAAGACACATTTTATAAAACAGTGGCTACACTCTTTCAGGGTAAACCTTGCTGTTAACATTACATACATAGCACACGTGCTTTCGTTACAAGGTCGCATTTTGCCTCCCCCCACCGCGTGGCTACCCCCTCAACCCTTCCCCCTCCCCGTGGCTAACAGCAGGGAACATTTCTGTTCAGTCGCAGGCAAACAGCCCAGCAGGAACGGGCTCCTCTGAGTGTCCCCTGAAGAAAAGCACCCTATTTCAACCAGGTGACCATGAATGATATCTCACTCTCCTGAGGATAACACAGAGAGATAAAGAACGGATGTTGTGTGAACGCCAGCAAACATACACTGCAATGCTTTGTTCTACAATGATTCCCGAGTACATGTTACTGGCCTGGAGTGGTAAAGTGTCCTACCATAAAGGACGGAATAAGGCTGCCCTCCCCAGAAACCTTTTGCAAAGGCTTTGGGAGTGCATCCAGGAGAGCCACGAATGCCAGGGCAAATTAATCCTTTCACACGCTTGCTTTTAAACCATGTATAGTATTTTAAAAGGTACACTCACCGGAGGTCCCTTCTCCGCCTGCCGGGTCCAGGAGGCAGCCTTGGGTGGGTTCCGGGGATACTGGCTCCAGGTCCAGGGTGAGAAAGAGTTCCTGGCTGTCGGGAAAACCGGTTTCTCCGCTTGCTTTCTGTGAGCTATCTACAACCTCATCATCATCATCATTATCATCTTCTTTGTCCCCAAAACCTGCTTCCATGTTGCCTCCATCTCCACTGAAGGAGTCAAAGAACACGGCTGGGGTAGTGGTGGCTGAACCCCCTAAAATGGCATGCAGCTCATCATAGAAGCGGCATGTTTGGGGCTCTGACCCGGAGCGGCCATTCGCCCCTCTGGTTTTCTGGTAGGCTTGCCTCAGCTCCTTAAGTTTCACACGGCACTGCTTCGGATCCCTGTTATGGCCTCTGTCCTTCATGCCCTGGGAGATTTTGACAAAGGTTTTGGCATTTCGAAAACTGGAACGGAGTTCTGATAGCACGGATTCCTCTCCCCATACAGAGATCAGATACCGTACCTCCCGTTCGGTCCATGCTGGAGCTCTTTTGCGATTCTGGGACTCCATCATGGTCACCTGTGCTGATGAGCTCTGCATGGTCACCTGCAGCTTGCCACGCTGGCCAAACAGGAAATGAGATTCAAAAGTTTGCGGTTCTTTTCCTGTCTACCTGGCCAGTGCATCTGAGTTAAGAGTGCTGTCCAGAGTGGTCACAGTGGAGCACTCTGGGATAGCTCCTGGAGGCCAATACCGTCAAATTGTGTCCACAGTACTCCAAATTCGACCTGGCAAGGCCGATTTAAGCACTAATCCACTTGTCAGGTGTGGAGTACAGAAATCAATTTTAAGAGCCCTTTAAGTCAAAATAAAGGGCTTCATCATATGGACGGATGCAGGTTTACATCAATTTAACACTGCTAAATTCCACCTAAAGTCCTAGTGTAGGCCAGGGCTTAGTAGGCACACTGAATTGCTTTTTATGAAACAGAGTAACGAAAAATAAAATAACCATGCATTCCTTAAGGGTTTGAGGGCAGAGGTATAGCATCTCCATGTGGGTGTAAGGTGATTTCACTTGTATGCCAGGAGTACAGGGGCTTGTATAAACCTTCTAAAACAGTAAGTGGAAGGTGTTTCACAAGGCGGAAGTGAGCTACTTTTAAATTATATATATATATATGATTGAGTATTGGTTAGAGTTGTTCAAATGGCTGTAAAAACGGGAATAAATTGGACATGAATAAATTTAGGTTGGAAATTAGAAGAAGGTTTCTAACAATCAAATGAGTGAGGTTGTGGAACAGCCTTCTAATAAGGCTACTACTCCTAACTAGTTTTAGAATGGAGTTTGAAAACTTTATGAATAGGATTGTATGATGGGATTGCCTGCAATAGGGAGCTGGACTCAACGACCTTGGAGGTCTCTTCCAGTTCTATATGGCAGTTTTAGGATCTGATCCTACAAAGGGTCATGTACCTGTAACCTACAGGTAAGTATGTATTACAAGTCCCCCTCCATGCTCAATCAGCACAGGATATGAGGCTGTTACAACACCAGCTAGAGAGCTTTCACTCAAGCTGTAGCAGCTCATGCTTTTAGCTCTGGAGGTCTCCAGTTCAATTCCCAGTGTGTCAGCCAGGATGGCAGCCATTATACACACACTAAACATTACATAATCCCAATTAGACCACTCACATGTGTAATGTATAAAGTTAAGCTCATATGACTAGTTTTGCAGGATCAGGGCCCTATTTTGAACAGTTCTGCCTGCAATTCTTGAAGAATTAAGAACCCAGAGGCACAAGACATGTTTTAAACCTAAAAAGTTAGAAGTAAGAATATCATAACACAATGGGTCATGTCATGGTTCAAGAAGGATTCCTTGATTTACAGAGATAACAATTATCTTGTTATTCATTATTAGTTCACGCATCCCAGGCTAAGACTGCTATAAGTAACAACCTCCAGAATACACAGGCAGGACTTAACTTCTTCCAAGCCCATCTTTGCCATTAAGACAACAACATAATGTCAAAACAAGACAACTTAACACTAAAGATTCAGCAACACTTGCTGATGGAAGCGCTGTCTGCACTGATCATTACAATAACTTAGTTTTTAGATACCAACGTGAGATACCCGGGGTGGCCTGAGTTTCACAGGGTAGCAGGATTCTTCTGTTGATCCATATTACTAGCAGTATTTAAACCTTCCATATAAAATAAACCTGTTGAAGTCCTGCTGTTTCATTGTAGTAGGTAAGAGCTCATTAACTCCACTGTAACATAAGGGAAATAGAAGTGACTCTTAACAGAATGAACTCAGGGGCTAGTACTGAGGTACTGAAGTGAAAATTTAGGGACAGCCAAACTCAGAAAGGAAGCTTAGACTTAGACTTATGTTGTATTATTTTTTTATTTACCAATAAAAGCAAGCTACAGAAAGAAGTTGAGTTTGGGCCCTAAATCAGAGTCTTGTTCCAGAAGATGATACAGGTTCTGTATTCTCTTCCAGTTTT
Source organism: Lepidochelys olivacea (assembly GCF_965140295.1). Classification (NCBI taxonomy): domain Eukaryota; kingdom Metazoa; phylum Chordata; order Testudines; family Cheloniidae; genus Lepidochelys; species Lepidochelys olivacea. The sequence goes on along the minus strand of NC_140412.1, from coordinate 170,267,251 downwards.
CACAATCTAACTATATTAAAAGTCGGGAGTATAAGAAAAAGAATGTCTACTATATTATAAGAGTCAGATTCCAATTCTGGAACAAGTTCTCTTGGGGGACTTCAATGGGGCTCCATGTAGGGGCACTGGTTCACCCATGAGAAGCTCATTGGAGGTTCAGAGCATTAGAGATTACTATCTAATGCAAGCTGCGACTAATCTTGTGTAAAACTGTACTGATGATAAAAGTGCCTGGAGCTCAGATTTCTCAATTTATAGTCAATCAGCCATCAGTTCATTGTTAATTGAAAGAATTGATATGTTGCCATGAACATTAGTGAATGCTCTGTTGACTGAAATGCTCAGTCTACGGTTACCAAGCCTCCAGGATTGTCCTGGAGTCTCCAGGAATTAAAGATTAATATTTAATTAAAGATTATGTCATGTGAGGAAACCACCAGGAATATGTCCAAGCAAAATTGGCAACCCTAGCTCAATCACTTGGAGCCTGCAATCAGTGCTCAACGGGAGCCTTCAGCCAGTATGCAGATCCTCAAATAACAAAACAACACTCTCATTGTAATATATAGGAAAATCTTGCACAAGAAAAATAATCTTGCTTAAGAAGACAGCTGGAGCCTTTGAGTCAAGGATATTGTCCTCAGATATTTTCCTGTCATTATCTGCTGTAAGGGAGATGAAACCCACTGTATAGGCTGATATCAAAATCTAATCAAGAAAAAAAGATGGCTTTTTGAAGCACATTATAGGCCTGCTTTTCAGAAGCACTGAGCACCTACAGCTCTCACTGGTTTAAATCGGATTTGTAGGTGCTCAGCAGGTTTGAAAATCAAGGCCCATAATTCACATTAACTGTTGGCTCCCTCTCCCCAAATCTTCTTAGTGAAGATTTGATAACAGAGTGCTATAGTGAAGTGTTATTTTTGAATGCATGTAACTGATAGCAGTCAACTTTTAAAGCATTTCAACCCATGAGCTAGCCTACTGCCAGCTGACACAACTGATACTTTTCATCTGGGGGAGTACTTTGTGTGAAAACTGTCAGTTTAAAACATCACACAAGATTTCAGTCTCAAGTGTTTGCCATTATTTTATCAATTTTGCCGTTCCTTCTCCCTTCCCCACCCTCAAAAAAAAAAAGTTTTGAACATAGAACACCTGCCTTTCTTTTGGCATTTTTCATTTTGTGGGATAGTTATCCAATAGGACAGCAGATAGTTACCTCAATGTCTTTAAGGGTCTTTAGTGTCAGGTGTTCAACAGTGTAGCAGAAGAGGGTTCAAGAAACAGTGCCCCTCAAAGATAAAATGAAAGATTCTAGGTGGGAGAGAAACCATTTTTCCCTGTCTCACTGATGGTTGTTTTTTTCTGTGGTGATCCACTCCCATTAGTAGCTGCTGTGTGCCAGTGGAGAAGGGCCCTGCAATGCACCTTAATGGCAGGGGTTGCCTGGCAACATGTGAAGCAAAGATGCCCTGTCCTGGCTATCTGTGAATGAATGAGGGAGGGGCTGGTGAGTGCAGCTCCTAGGTCAGAGCAAAAGGAGCTTCTTATTTAGCCCTTTGCATTAGAAGAGCAGTCTCCTGGATCAGACTGCAGAACACTGCCCCACAGCTTACACTCTTTTTAACTTCCTCTTGCCACATATTCCCTTCTTCCAGTGCAGTGTCAAGCCCCTTTTACTTACAGTACTGTGTAAACAGCAACATGAGACCCCTGATTGTCCCTAACTGACTTAACTGTCATCCAATCAACTGGTAGGGCAAACAGGATTTAAAAGAAGTCTACATGGTGGGAACTAGTGGGGAAAAAAATCTTTGTCTAGACAGCAGGAAGGGTTCTATCTATTTAATTATATGGTCACCATCACTGGAGTGTGTGTGTGTGTGTGTGTGTGTGTGTGTAGAAATGATTGGGGGTAAGCTAGGTCAAAGAATTGAGTTTTTTATTTAATTCTGAAAGTGGTTAGCTCCATGATTGTTTTTCTAACTGAAGTCACATCCATACACCTCCTGCAAGTCACAGTCACAATGCATATCTCCAAGATGTGGCTCCATAGTCTGGGTCCAGTTGTGTGAACATTCTTATCTCTTGCACTCCCAGTCCTCCCCCACATCAGTCTACAGTTTCATTATTCTGGAGGAAAGCAGCTGTCATGGCTGCCACTGAGGGCTTTGCACATCAGGATTGGGACCTTGAACAGGACTCTGTGCTCAGTAAAGACCCAGTGCAAAGAACAGAGCATTGGGGTAATTTGCAAAAAACAACCTCAGTTGCGAAGTAGATGCCTGCTTGTAAAATTTAGAGCTTTTTCAAGGTGTGTTCCTTCTCCATAGATATAGTCGATTGCAATAGATAAGCCTGCTTGGATCACAATGACCCGTTTTGCATCTGCTAGTCTGGGGCTCAATCTTCTGGCTATTTGCAGATGGAAGTGAATGGGAGAATGGGGGGTTGCCACTGTGTTATTTGAGTGTTCAATAGCCATGAGGTGTTGAAAAGGACCTGAAGTCCTCCAGTTGATTTAACATTTTGAGGCTGGGTGTCCTAAAGACCTCATTGTGATAAAGGACACAAATTCTTCAAAGAGATTCCCCTCTTCCTACTAGCATCTCATCAGTCTTGCTTGGGTTCACCTTTAGACAATTGCTCTCTTAATCCAGGAATTTATTTTGGCTGAACAATGAGGGAGATGGTGTTGTTTATGTTTGATGTAAAAAAAGATATGGAGCTGAGTGTCAGCTACATACTCCTGCCATTTTGGCTCATGTTGTCTAACATTACTTTTACTGTGGCTTCATACAGCTGTTGTATAATAGGGGAGAGTCTGAGCCTTAGGGAACTCTTTATGTGGAGGAACAGTTGCCCATAATAACCTTCTAAGTTCACTGTGAGAAGGGCCTCAGACATTTCAGAGCATTTCCATTCCCTCCTACGGATTCTGGGAGATAGGAACTATCCATAGTATCAAATGCCACTGAGTTCCAGCAGGATGAGTATAGGCATGCTACAGCAGGTAGGAGGCAATTCAGAGGAGCAAGTGCTGTATGAGTGTCATGCCCTGGCCTACCAAGCCCTGGGATAATACTAAGACTGAAAGGGCGATTCAGATCTTCGTTCACTATGTTAGTCAGTGTCCTTCTATAAAGTGATTAGATATGGTATTGCCTTTGATCTAACACTCTCCTCTCCCCCAAGATTTTATTGGTTCAGACAAAATGGAAAGTGGATCTTAATTATTTTGGGTTTGCAAGGGTTTCATTTTTATTCATCCCATTTTAGTCTCAGAGTTGCAGTAGCAATTATATATTGCTGTATTATTCTAAGAGTTGCCTTGTAACATGACTTTTTGAAAAACTGTTTCTGATTAGAAATTCCTTGATTAAAGCAGAGTTAGAGGAATGGTGCTGCTACTCTCCAAGTATGGTGTATTTAGACTATATTAACATTACTATTCACCATTCTTGATTCATCATTACTTTTCTGCTTCTTCATGTGCTGGTGATAATATATATGTGTGCATCCCGCCCCCCCCCCCCCACAAATTTTTCCTCTCCTAAATGGACTGCTAAGAAAATGGTTTGCAGTAGCAGCTGAGTGCATCTTAATATGTATGACTCCACCAACTGTTTTTTCTTGTTCTTTCCCCTTTAAGGTGTTTAACATGACTGCAGCTGTCAGCCAATTACTTTGCCAGCCAATTGCTTTGCTGTTTTTTTCTTTTTTAATTATTATGGATTTTTGTACACTATTGAAAAACCCTGTTAACTTAAAATACGGTGGGATGGAGAAAAGAGGAGTCTCTCTTTCAAACACTAAGAGGACAATGTTTTCGCATTAATAATATATATTAGGAGATTTCAGTATGTTTTAGCAACATTGATGTGAACTGATGGTGTACTAAAGTGGTCTCCATTCAAAGGAAACTGTTTCAGAATAAGCTGATTTCATTAGGACAATAATGTTAGGACTATACTGTAAGTCCTATGATAAGAAGGACTCCTGTAATGGAAAGCACTGCAGCAATACAAGTCATTGCCTCTGAATAGGTATATTGTATACTTGCAAGCTATAAACCTCACCACAGGAGTCAACCGAGAGATGTTCCATTGACTTCAATGGCATTTAGATCAGGCCCCAATGGGAAATTTAATGTTGTTCTTTTGGAAGCTAACCTGGATTCAAAACTTGAAGGCGAGCCAAGATACTGGATTTCCGTCATTCTGAGTTCCTTAATATATGATACAATGTGTTGATTCATTCGTTGTTTTAAGTTAGGGAGAAAAATGATTACAATGGTAAAAACAATTGATTTGTCCAGAAGGACTCTAAATTTTGTCTCCTTTTATCTGAGGTTTAGTTCCAAAATAATTATTTTTGGATTGTTGGTTAAGGAATGCCACCTACTGGACAAAATAAGTTTCTTTTGGAAAATGGAGAATCCTCTGCTTGGAATCTGAGTGTTCCATCACCCTAGAAAACTGATGAGAAACATGCAGCGGTTTTTCAAAATTCTTTGAAAAGACACAGTGTGTCCAGAGCATTTATTTATGTCCAACCTCAAAATCCAGAGTCAAAACAATTGAAGTCTTTACACAAAGCAACTAAACTTGGGCTACTGTAGTCTCCTCCCTCCTTATTCTTCTATCCAGAGAAGAATATACTCCATAGCTGGGCAGAGAAAGGTAGCTCTGTTTCACAGAGGATTTTGATATTTCAGAATTTGGGTTCATTCTTATTTGGAACAAAACCCCAACATTTTGAAATTCTTCATGAAAGGGAATGGAGCCCTGGCTTCACAGTAGTCCATGTGTTGGGTTGCCCTAAAAGAGAGGACTCAGTAGCCTAGGTTTCCTGACTCCAAGGCAGTCTGCCTGACAGACTGCCCTGGAGCTGTGGACCTTTGTAGCTCTGGGGTCCCAAGCAGCCAGGTCCCAATTCTGATAATGCACAGCCCCCAGTGGCAACCACGAACTGCTGTGGAGTCAAGCAGCTAAGCTGGTAGGAAACCAGGCACATTTCCTGGTCACTGTCAGAATTTCAGCAAAATCAAACCATTCTGCAAAGACCAGTCACAATTTAAATGTTTCATCTTAGTTTTTTCAGTCAGCTCTAATACTACATAACATTCAAATCATAAAACAAAGACCAAAGCAGTCAATATAAGGCACCAAATTCATCTGTGAGGTAACCTTCATTTATTTCAATGGTGTTAGAACCAGCAATTAATTCCAAGTCCCTTCCCTAGTCCGTCTGATCCCTGGGTCTACATTTTCACAACCTTCCACACAAATAATGTATTTTTGCACTTCTCTATGTATTTCACTGTGGTTTGCATTTTTATTTACTAATATATGTTTTATGGCTATATACCACACTCTTTAGATTGGTTTGCAGCTTCAATACTTGTGTAGGGCTTCAGCAACCCTTCTAGGAATTTCACAGCTATATCATTGATGTCAAGCATTTTATTCCCATTGTAATATGACGTCTCTTGGAAGTAAAACTGAACTTGGCATGTCAGTAATGCACCAAAGCAGCTCAGTCATGCAGCATCTATGACTGATCCTATTTTGGCTGGTGCCCTTGGAATGATGCTCATAAAAATAGAATGCAATCCACTTATGTAATATACACCTTGGTTTCCATTCTCAAGGTTCTGAACGAACAAGTGCCCTCACATTCTTCTGCACTGAATTTAATGATCCATTATGATTGAATTATACTATATCCACCAGAATGCCCCTTTGCAAGCATAGCTGTTTATGATAAACCAAATTATTGTGGAAGGTTAAAATTCATTTTCCTGACTCTTGGCCCCATGTGGGAACTACCAGAACAAGGGGCGCTTTGTAGGTTCTTAAATGAAAACTAGTAGACCTTATCACTATAATCTCAAAAACCCTTTTCTTACAACATGCAGACTTATAATGAACAAATGATGAATAACCATTTGAAAAACGCACAACTTTAAAAAAAATCCTTATGATGTTAACAAGACATCCTTATGATCTATAAATGATCAGTTTAATATAAATCTCATTTTGACTACATTACAATGATCAACTCTAGTCTCCTTCAGCAAAAATATATTGTGCCAAATTCTGCTCTCACTTACATCATGAGAGTCTGGCATGGCACTGTTGACCTATGAACACTAATTTAAGTGGCACTGGTATGCATTACCTGTATGCTGCATTCATCTAAATATCCCTATACATACCCCTCATCGGCTATTTATTCATTTAAGAAAAGCTGACTGGATTCTGAAGTCCTTACTGAAGCAACACTTCCATTGATTTCAAGGAGAGTTTTGCCCGAGTCAACATAGGTGCTGGAACTAGGGGTGCTGTGGGTGCTGCTGCACCCCACCCCACCCCCAGCTTGATGTGATTTCCATTATAGACAGTGTTTACAGTTTGGTTCAATGGCTTTCAGCACCCCCACTATAAAAACTGTTCCAGCACCCCTATGAGTCAGGAGTTTTTGCCTGGCCTTATTATCAATACATCGTTATAAAATGTGACGTTATCAGATTACAATATGACCATATAGAGCATTGTTACAACCAGTGTTACATATTTGCAGCAAATATTGTACAAAGGTTGTAGAGTAGGGTATCTATGATTTGCTGGTTATGATTATGCTATCTGTATACATGTGTCATTTTTTGTATGTGAAGTTATAAGTATCAGCTCTATACCTGTATTTCAAATGTTTTGTCCTGGGGGAAAGCCCACAAAGTAATTAAGCAGCACATCTTGGAGGGTCTATTCAAATTGAGTGGCCCATCGAAAGAATATTTAACTGACAATGGACCATTGAAGACATCCATCTACACTTAATGGAATGTCCTGCTGTGACTAGGCGAAATGCATGGATATGGGACTTGCCCATGTGACTCCAAACTCCATCTTGTTGGTGTAATTTTCCACAGTAAGAACAATGGGATGCCCTCCATATGAAAAAAGACTATAAAAGGCAGCTGCATCATCTCCATTTTGTCTTCAGTCCTGCTTCTTACGTCTGGAGGAACTTTGCTACAAACTGAAGCTCTGAACAATGGACTGAATGACCCAACCAAGCTGTGGATATATTCCAGAGACTTGACTTAAACCAGTAGTTTATTCCATCACTGCTACAAACCTGAGCCAAGAACTCTGCCACTACTTTATGTAATTGATTCCTTTAACCAATTTTAACTCTTACCTTTCCTTCTTTCTTTTTATAAATAAACCTTTAGATTTTAGATACTAAAACAGGGGTGGGCAAACTACGGGGGCCAGATCCGGCTCACCAGCTATTTTAGTCTGGCCCTCGAGCTCCTCTGGGGAGCAAGATTTGGGGCTTGAGGTAAGCGCCGCCTGGAGCCTGCACCCCCGAGCCACCCCTCCCCCATGCCCCAATCCCCTGCCCCAGCCCTGATCCCCTCCCACCTTCTGAACCCCTTGGTCTTAGCCTGGAGCACCCTTCTACACCCCAAACCCATCATCCCCACCCAGAGCTCGGACCCTCATCCAGAGCCCTCACCCCCCCTGCACCCCAGTTCCCCCTGCCCCAGCGCAGAGCCACCTCCCACACCCTGAACTCCTCATTTCTTGCCCCACCCTGAAGCCCGCACCCCCATCCAGAACACTCACCTCGTCCCGCACCCCAACCCCAATTTCGTGAGCATTCAGGGCCCGCCATACAATTTCTATACCCAGATGTGGCTCTTGGGCTAAAAAGTTTGCCCACCCCCGTACTAAAGGATTGGCATCAGCATGATTTTTGGCTAAGATCTAAGTTATATATTGACCTGGGTGTGTGGCTGGTCCTTTGGGATCAAAAGAACCTATTATCTGATTAAACTGGTTGTAAAGAACCACTCATCTCTGAATCCAGTGTTTTTGATGGTGATATGAGAACTGGAATGCCTGAGGAAACTGCCTTTATGTTTTCTTGTTAGTCGGCGGTGAAACAGGAGTCTATTTTTGTGGCTGGTTTGGTATATCTTATAAAAGCATAACCACCAGTGTTTGCCCTATTTCTCAGCAGTTCATCCTGAATTTGGCATTCTCCGTTAAGATCCACTAAGGCACGGTTACATAAAATACACTATGTTATTCCAAAGTAATGTCTCAAAAAACTGTAGCAACATTCTTGTAACATTGCACTGCTTTGGGTTGTAGGGGTTTTGAGGGAGCTTTTTTTATTTTATTTTTTTAAATAAGAACAATGGGCTAGATTGTTCCAGTTTGGGCCATTGGGTGGAATACAGCCCTCTCTAATACCACTTCATTCTGCATGTCATCTGGCTGAATCAAAGGTAGAAATGGAGGCCACCTTTTGTAAACAAATTCCCACAGTATGCTGCTCTCATGATCCAAAGCCTGGCAGGCATTGTGAATGTTATGTGAATGGCCATTTCTGTAGAATATTGTATTTCTATTGGCTGTTTATATCTTAGGTGGCTGAAAGCAAGACACTCACAAGCTTTTGTTGTGATTTAAAGGGGGCACAGAGTCCTTAGTATATATCTAAAGCACCAAATCTGCCAGCAACCAGAAGTAGAAGGCAATGATGATTGTTCCTGATGAAGTAATCAGAGACAGAGTGTGAGTGACCTGGGTCAGAAATAAGATTTTTCTTCCCTATTTACAGAGAAAAGAAAAATGTAGGATGGATGCTTCTTCTCTCGCCATCCTTGGGGAGCTGAAATCACTTGTGGCAGGACTGTGTTTCTGCCCAGCCTGCACAGAGCTAAAATCACTAAGAGACTGCCTGGCAGGAGCAGGCAGCCGGCAGGAGAGGCCAGCGGAATCAGTGAGCAGGTGGCTGGTGGGGCAGGCGGTGGGAGCAGTGAGCAGGTAGCCAGCAGGAGTAGCGACAGACGAGCGGCCAGCAGGGTGGTGGTAGAGAGGCTGATGAGCGAGTAAGATGCCTCTTACACCTCCCACACACACTTTGGGAGGTGAACTCTGCAGATGCACCTCTGAACTCTGGGTCTGCACTGACCAAGGCCAGCAACTGCGAGTGAGGTGCAGAGAAGGGCCAGGCATGTGAAGGGGACTATGGGATTTCTGGACTTAAGAACCTGAGTGGAAAAGGACACAGCCCAACCTACTTGGGGTGGGTCTTTTACTTTATGAACCCTGTTTGTGGTGTTATCCCAAATTAATGCCAAGTTACTTCCCTCCTTTTATTAAAAGTTTCTTTTCTACACCTGGACTCTGTGCTTGCGAGTGGAGAAGCATTGCCTCTCAGAAGCGCCCAGGGCTGATGTGTAAATTTCCCAGGTTACTGGGTGAGGGCTCAAGCCAGTTCTGTGTTGGATTGATGGAAAGGAACCCCTAGATATTGAACCCGGCCCTAGTTGCTGCTTGGTCCTCCTGGCAGAAGGGTTACAGATTTATGAAACAACCAGAATGTTATTCTCTCTTCCTCTATAATTTGCCTGTTCACCACACATTGAGAGAAGAAACAGGGCCTTGCATCTGAACTATTTTTAATTGCTCTTCCTGGTCTGTCTTACCAGTGCCAAAGACAGCCAGAGTGCCAACAAGGATGCCCAGCCGCAGTCTGGACCCTTAGTGTCACTCAGCTCCCCAACATTACTCATGTTTACCTAAATCAAAATGTTACTATTATTGTTGGTATTTGGAGATTATATTCTAACACAGCTTTCACTATGGTACCTGAGTACAATTCCATTAGACTCCCATTCTTATTCATTGGGACAAATAACCCCCATACCACTCTGTTGCCCTGTATTTTACCAGGTATTATACCTTAACATTGCAATTGTGTCTAATGGTTCTGTATTATTTGGTGAAATTTATCAAACCTATCCACAATCCCTTTCTGCAACAGGTCTCCCCCTCTCCCACAGAAAATACCTGACAGGAATGCACCTACTAGCTGTTTCTCTCAACAAAGTCAGCAGAAGTATGCCCACTCACCTCACCCTAAAGACACTGAAGGAGAACTAAGAAAAAGTCCGTTGGCTCTTTCCCTCAGAAGATGGGTAAAAGATTAGGGAGAACCAGCATTTTGGAAGGAGTCCTATGGAGACAGGAAAATTGAGAGAGAGCCCAATTTGGCCCAAAAAACCCGCAAGATAGTATCAAATCCAGACCAAAAACTCCCCCATGTTCACCAAAAGGATCTTTGGTAAGATTCAGGTTCCTGAATCAGAATCCACAAAATTCTACTTGCCAAAGACAATCTCCAAAAGTTATGAAACAGTAGTTTTTCTTCTCACTGGTCTCATTTCATGTTCCTGGTGAGGGGTTCTCAAACTATTCCATGGTATGGAAAAATATTTTAATTAATACAGACAGACCATCTGTTTTCTCTATCCATGATCACATGGACCACCTTCCCAGCCACATTCATTATTGAATGAAATTCCTGTGGCAACTATTGTAATTCCTGCAATGTTGACAGTGACCTGGAATAAAACATAAAATCATCACTGATAAAGTTTGCAGATGACAAAAATTGTGGGAGTAGTAAATAACAAAGAGGACAGATCACTTTTACAGAGAGATCTGGATTACTTGGTAAACTGGGTGCAAGCAAATAACATATCTGTTTTAATATGGCTAAATGCAAATGAATACATCTAGGAACAAAGAATGTAGTCCATATTTGTAGGATGATGGACTCTATAGTTGGAAGTGGTGACTATCAACCAGTGCCCCCAGGTATTTTTCAATGAGCTGTACATGATCTCCTGATGCAATGCTGTGACCAAAAAGGCTATTTGCTATTCTTAGAATCATATAATCATAGGAGTGGAAGGGACCTTAAGAGGTCATCTAGTCCAGTCCCCTGCACTCACAGTAGGACTAATTATTATGTTGGTTGCATAAACAGGGGAATCTCGAGTAGGAGTAGAGAGGATATTTTACCTCTGTATTTTGCCATAGTGCAATCATTGCTGGAATATTGTGTCCACAATTCAAGAAGGATATTGATAAATTGGAGAGGGTTCAGAGAAGAGCCATGAGAATGATTAAAGGATTAGAAAACATGTCTTTTAGTAAGAGACTCACAGAGCTCAATCTGTTTAGCTTTTCAAAGAGAAGCTGAAAGATTATTTGATTACACTCAATAACGGGGAACAAATATTTAATAACGGTCTCTTCAATCTAGCAGAGAAAGGTATAAAACAATCTACTGGCTGGAAGTTAAAGCTAGAGAAAGTCAGACTGGAACGAAAGCATACATTGGGAGTAATTACCCATTGGAACAATTTAATAAGGGTCATAGTGGATTCTCCATCATTGACAATTTTTAGGACATTCTATGGCCTGTATTATATCGGAGATCAGACTAAATGATCATAGTGATCCCTTCTGGCCTTAGAATCTATGAATCCTTAACAGTTTATGTGGAACAGTAATATTAGGAAAATATTTAATACATTTTAACTGTCTTTTAATGTGATTTGTTTTAGGTGAAGCTAACTACGTGACCTTCTGGCAAGTGTTCCATAGATCACCAGCAGTTGTCTATGGACCACAATTTGAGACCCTCTGTTCTTCTCTTCCTCATTTCACAGTGGTACTCAGGAGACAATACTTATTCCACATCAAGCAGCTATTTTATCAGATAAACATTCACCTTCAATATAGAATTGGTCAGATTCCCAGGCACTTCACGGTTACACACTGATCTACAGGCATGTTGAAGAATAAGGATTACATTCCCAGAGACTGCATAAAAATAAAAATAATACTTTCAGGTTAAAAATGAATTTTTCAAACAACTCTCAGTGAAAAACAGTTTTTCCCCAGATAATAATTATAGAATCTTGGTTACCATAAATTTGATAAATGGCTTTGTAATTTGAGTTAATAGACATTTGTGGTAACTTAGTTGAAATGCGTTTGTGAATAATGGCTACTCACTTGCTATTTTTAATGCTATTGTGCAAGGAGGAAAGCTACATCCCAGATAATCTCACTCTCAACTCTTGGTAGCAGATACTATTTCATTCATTTTGACTTAGTTCTTTCTGAAAGGCAGAAATAATAAAATACCAGATCTGTTCCCAGCTGATGTACAATGGATGGTCACACATGAAAAACAAACACTAATTTGGAGGGAGGGGATATGCAATGGTATCCAATGAAACACTGCATGCAGAGGGGATTGTTTGTCTGAGAACAGTAGAGGAGGTTGTAGCATAAACTGAATTTCCCTTATGGAGCTGACCATGTGGAGAAACCACAACCAACCAGCTCAGGTTTCCATTTTTTTTTTAAAAGTTGATTTGTGCAGCATAAAATGCTTACTACTGTCATTTTCCAACCCTATCCCACTGGATTTCAGATATTTCCATTTAGGCTTTGGTTTCCTACAAGAATACAGAGTGTGTTGGGGCACTGTTAGAGACCTGGAAAACTATTTATCAGATATTCCAGTGGAATATTTCATATTGCAATGCAATAGATTTCCAGCTCTGATAAGAAGTGTTGAAATGTCTGCTACATGTACACCAAATCACAAATCAGAGTCTTTTCCTCACTTGGACATGTCACCTTAGATAATCTGCTTCCCCTACGATATCCAAAGAAAATGGATTGAGCAGTGATTGACAAGCTATTGGGTAACTTGGTCATTCCTTTTATAACCATACGTATTTTCAAGAGATTGAGTAGAGATGCTGCTTTTTCCAGTAAACGAAATGCTGTTTTCCAACACTTTACTTTTACATGTTTTCTCTCTGTTAACATGAAGAGATCATTAATAACCATTTTATACACTAGTTATAAATGTGCTCGTAATATCAAGTGTGACTGGTATGGTTTCAGAATCACTACTGAAAGATTATCTCGTAAAACATAATCCTAGCAACACCTATGCTGTTTTGAACATTCCTTGTATTGGCAGTAAAGAAGTTATTATATAGTAGCTGAGTGTAAGCCTCACAGCAAAGGCCATCTGAACAGATTGTTATCCCTATCAAAAAGGGCAACATTTTGAAACCAAAGATGGAGGAATCCAAAGAAGCCCGAGCAAAATTATTGTATATTCGTATATGCTGTAGAAAAAAAAAGAAGAAAGCAATCGCAGGAACTATGGCAAAGAGGCCTTTTAGAATTTCATGTAAAAATAATTAATAAATAACAGTAAAGTATGCCACCGGGAGAAGAGCACTGATACGCCTCAAACCTACAAAGCCACCACAACCATGAACATCACCTAAATGTCCAAGAAAGGAGCCATATGTCTGATTCAATTCATACAGAAAACCTCCCTCCGTGTTTTTCTGGCTTAGAGTACCGATTCCACCTCTGTGCCTCTTATTGTATCTCTGCAACATAATCATCATCCTTATAAATGTATGGTGCACTGTCTCAATTTCTTTCATGAACGCACATCTTGGATCTTCAACCTTTAGCCAAAAAAAAAAAAAAAAGCTTCTCTCTAACCATGCCTCAATCACCATCCTTCAGTTGAAGAACCAGTTGCCAGGGTCCGTTTATCAGCATTTTACAAAATATTAGTTTTTATTAATAGTCAATCAGCATCCTCAACCTTTAAAACAGTGCATAGACTACTAGTTATTCTTTTAAATTCACATGTCCCTCTACCTGACCCTAAAAAATAAAGACAGGGAAAACTTTTCCTACCCATTTTCATAGATTACAAGGCCAGAAGGGACCACTGTGATCATCTAGCTTGACCTCCTCCATAACACAGGCCATAGAACTTCCCCAAAATAATCCCTAGAGCACATCTTTTAGAAAAACACCCAATTTTGATTTAAAAATGGTCAGTGATGGAGAATGCACCCTTCATAAATTGTCCCAATAGTTAATTCCTCTCACCATTAAAAGTTTACACCTTATTTCCAGTCCAAAGGTGTCTAGCTTCAAGTCCCAGACATTAGATCTTGTTATATTTCTCTCTGCTAGACTGAAGAGCCATAATTAAATATTCATTTCCCATATAGACACTTATAGACCACAGTCAAGTCACCTCTTAACTTTCTCTTCATTTAGCTAAACAGACTAAGCTCTTTGAATCTAATGCTAAGGTACTCAACAAAAAGTTTGAAATCCTTATTTCACTTAAACCAAATAAAAATCACAATGAGAAAGCTTATTCAGGATACACAAGCCAGAGAAAACATTATCTTTATCAGAAAGCTGCCTTCACATAGTAGTAAAATACTATCTCTCCTGTCAGTCTGCATCTGAAAAGCAGGGGTCAGTCTTCTGGCCAGTCACAAATGATATTGGAGGACCGAAACCACCACTAACACTGAGAAATCCAAAAGTTGTGGGTTAAGACTAGTGTCATCTGAGGGCAAATGCCCTCAGTAGTGGAGAATGTTATGAAGGACATATTCCTCAAGGCACTTATCTCCTCCTAATGGGATCACCTCAGTCTTGCCTAGGAGGGGGCGGGGTGTCAGCTTCAATCGTTTCATCGTCATAACTATGTGAGGAATCTGAGATGGTGCTGTTTATGTTTCAGTGTTGTTTTCTTCTAAATGCCTTCTAGTAGAGACAAAGAGAGAAAGAATATGGAAGAGTTTTGAATTATGGTGATACCGTATTTTTCTTTTACTTAACTTACAAACTGTGGGTATATTTCTCATCCCATTGTAGTCAATAGGAGTTTTGCCATTAACTTCACTGGGGCCAGGATTTCACCCTATGTGTATGAGGGATTTTGATTACCTCTATCAAAGAGCAAGGAAGGAAAGAGTGAGAGAGATAAATGGATGCTTACGGCTGCTTGCCTAATACAAAATCAGTGATACACACCCTGAAAACAATTATATTACAAGTCAAACTGTCCATAGATATTACACAGACGTGTCACTGACGGACTGAAATGGACATCAAGGGCAGTCTTATATAACAAGACTGAATGTGCCATCAGCACAATATTCAGTATGAAATAAAAATAGACAGAGTGGCAAAATTTGTTGGTGGTGTCTATGGGGATTCAGCCTGATGATAGGGTTGCCAACTTTCTAATCAAACAAAACCGAACGCCCTTGCCCCGCCCTGCCCCTTCTCCGAGGCCTTGCCCCCACTCACTCCACCCCCCCCCATTGCTCGCTCTCCCCCACTCTCACTCACTTTCACTGGACTGGGGCAGCGGGTTGGGGTGCAGGAGCGGGTCAGGACTCCAGTTGCGGGGTGTGAGCTTTGAGGTCTGGCCAGAAATGAGGGGTTCAGAGTGCGGGAGGGGGGTCTGAGTGTGGGAGCGGGTGAGGGCTCCAGCTGGGGGTGCAGGATCTGGGCTGGAGCCAAGGGGTTCAGATTGCAGGAGTGGGCTCAGGGCTGGGGCAGGGGGTTGGGGTGCGGAAAAGGGTGGGGGGTGTGGGCTCCAGCTGGGTGGTGCTTACCTCAGGCGGCTCTCAGGCAGCGGTGCAGTGGGGGTACGGGGTCCAGCTCCGAGGTGCAGGGATGGCTAGGGGACTCTGCGTGGTGCATGCTGCCCGTGGGCACTG
The DNA here is from genome assembly GCF_965140295.1 of Lepidochelys olivacea. Taxonomy (NCBI): domain Eukaryota; kingdom Metazoa; phylum Chordata; order Testudines; family Cheloniidae; genus Lepidochelys; species Lepidochelys olivacea. Next base: position 170,251,788 of record NC_140412.1, on the reverse strand, counting down.
CCTCCACACAGCTCCCATTGGCTGTGGTTCCCGGCCAAGGGGAGATGTGGAGCTGGCACTCAGGGTGGGGGCAGTGTGCTGAGCCTCCCTGGCTGCCACTGCGCTTAGGGGCCACAGGGACATATGCCGGCCACTTCCGGGAGCCACGTGGAACCAGGGGGCCTACCTTAGCCCCTGCTGCACCACCAACCAGATTTTTAATGGCCTGCCAGGGTCCCTTTTTGACCAGACATTCCAGTTGAAAACTGGATGCCTGGCAACCCTACCTGATGATGTTGCACTGTCTTGGGGGGAAAAGTGAGGAACTAATTCAACCTTTGTCCCAGATCCAGCTATTGACCAGTCACAGAAATTGGCTGATGTGGAAATATGGGCTGGTCTGTAATGATTCAAATCACTGCCCTCCTTACAAGTATACACTGCAACATGAGGAAAGAACATTGTGGCAGATGGGAAAATGAATACCTTTTATTGTTTATTTTCTTTAACTCTCACTTCCAGTAAACTATTTATTATTTTGTTCTAAATGGAAATGTATGAATTGACTGAAATAAAGTAAGAAGCAACCTGATCTTATATCCAAAACCTGCATCAAACCTTTTGGGATTCAAAAGAGTTCAGATAACTTCTCAGTCACTTTTATTATTTTTATTTTTGGCGTGCTCTGCACTTCCTGGCTCCAGCTGGAATGGACTGGAAGTAATAGTACAGTACAGGATGTTTCAAGAGATATCCTGTTCTCATAAGACTTTCAGTACGGGCAACTCTTCCAGACTTGAGGTTAAGATAATTCTTCTAATAAGTTTCAGAAAAGTATCTCAGCTTTTGGAACCTCTTTGAACTTCATCCACCACAAGTGATCATGCAAGTAGGCTCTGATTTTTTAGTAAGAAACTTAGGCACATTCAGTGCTCATGTGTTTAAAGTTAGGCACATACTTTGCTAATTGGTGCCATGAGCAGTAAATGTTTATTTTGTTTTCAGATACCCTCTAGAAACAAACTTCACCAGTTTCCCTTAGTTTGCAACCTACCCCATCATCACCTCTGCTCTTGACAAAGATTTTCCAAAATATGAGTCTGAAGTTAAGCTCCTCAACTCATATTTAGGCATTTAAGTGTCCTGATGTTCAAATGTTCTAAGTACTCAGCAGCTGTGACTAACTTCTGTGGCAATTACTGGGGCTCAGCACTTTTGAAAGTAAGTCCACTTATTAACATGCCTACTTTTGGGTTTGGGAGCCTAACTTTAGACTCCTATTTTCACAAATCTTGGTCCCTGTATGTTAGAAAATGATGATACACCAGGCATTATATCACTCTGATGTGCAATAATATGGGTGAAAAACTGCTTCCTCTGTCTATTTTTTTTACAGTATAAAGAGTTATTCATATAGCTAAAAGAGCACCAGACAAGGTTGCATCGCTCAACCAGCCTACATCCAAGCAGTCAGGGGCAATGATTGCAGGTCTGAGTGCAATATCAGACTTTGGTTCTGAGATATCATGTCTACTCAGATCAGGAGATAGATGGGAAGCTGGAAGGACATTTGTAAGAGGACCAACAGACAGAATTGTCTAGGCCAATAGGGAGCAGTCAGGATTAATGTGGACCCATCCCCTCTGACCTTGGATATTTGATTTCCCTAGCAATCAGGTGAAAGGCACATAAAAATCTTAGCAAACACTGTAATAGAAATTAATCTGATGAAAAACTCTTTGGAGCAGAAGTTTGGACATTTGTTGTCTTTTGTGGGGAATAGCTCTATTGTGGGAGTCACACATTGGCATATTGGTTCTATAATGAACTTTTGCAGTGGCTGGTTGCTGCATGCTTGCTTAACACATCTATCAGGTTGTTGCTGGCTTATGAAAGGGGAATGCTGCATGGGAATGAAACCAAGTCTACAGCTGGTAGCTTCATAGAAGAGAAAGGATGACTGAGCATCTCCTTGCTTGTTTATATAATTCATCAAAGCTTTGTGGGGTCCAGGATGTTCATACATAACTTCAGATCAAGATGGTTTAGGTGGGCACCCCAAGCAACCCTTAAGTTGTGTGTGTCATCACTGAGGAGGGAGTACAGAAAGGAATCATCTTTCACACATTCTCAGGGACCGGCCACAAAGCGAGTTCTCAAAGGACTTGGGGCAGTGCTGCGACTCTTTTTCATGTGATGGTAGAATGGGGAGTACAGCAACCCCAGTCATAGTTATAAAGGTTACAGATGGAATCCGACAAGTGGTGTCACATACATAAAGGGGTATCACATACATACATGCCTAGTAGCCCCAGACATGCACAATATCAGCTTTGATTGTAGGTCATTTGTCATTGGTTGGTGAGATCAGAAGCTGTGCTCTGGGAGATAAGCTCTTGCTGATTGAGAGTCTATCTTGGCTCCTACGAACTCTATCATAGGTGACAGTATAAGAGGCAACTTCTCATAGGTCACAAGGTGTCCTAATTGGGACTGTTGCAGCCTCCTACTGGCACCAGCTTCACTGATAAGCTAGTCATCCAGGTACAGGTAGACATGGATGCCCAATGAGGGCAGACCATAATAAGTTAAATAGGGCCACAGCATCATGACATATAGATATGGCTGGCTTATCTCATACTAACCAGTCCAGTGCCATTCCTGATGTGATAATGGCTGAGCCCTATAGAGCCAGCTAGTCTGTCTACAGTGTCAGCCATGGATCTCAGGAGAGAGTGTTCTCTGCTTGAGGAAGGCAAGAATGCGTGCCCCGGTGATGGAGAGGTGTATATCTGTATAGGCACCAAAGTATCCATCATTCTGGGATCTGCACCAGCACCAGAAGGTATCCCAGTACTAAAGCCATTTCCAATTCTTCCAGGGTAACACCAGATGGCCTTGGGTTGGTTACAGATGTTAATGTCAAAGGATGTTTAGCTGATACCAGGGTCAGTGCTATGAAGTTGTTACTAGGTGCCACAGTGCGGTGTGGGCTTAGTGGTTTCCTGCCCAAAGGGTTTGGGGTCATGTGGTCTGTCCCTCCAGGAAGGCACTGAGCTCCATCTAGAGTATCTACATCTATGTTTGTGGGGGACACTATCCCAGTGCCAAGCTTCATTACCAGACATGTTGGCACTGATTTCAGTGCTGATGTTGCTGGTTTCAGTGCCAGCGGTGAAAATGTTGGTGTCGGGTCTTTTCTCCATTGGTCTTCAGCATTGAGTGTCCGCTAGTCAGGGTGCTTGACAAAGTTGGAAGTTAGTTGATTGAGAGTCTATCTTCAGCATTGAGTGTCTGCTAGCCAGGGTGCTTGACAAAGTTGGTTCCTGACTTCTGATGCCTGTCTTCTTCAGATCTGAAGAGCCATTCGTAGATCACTGCAGTGGATGAAGTTTCATCTGGGTATCTCATAATTTGCACATTCTCAGTGAAAATGACCAGCATATCAAGTACCTATCTGATATATGGGTATCTCCTAAACAGAAGAGGCATATGCCATGTCCGTCTTACAATGGAATTAATCCATTGCAGAAAGGGCCAGACTTGAAACCTGCAGATTTAGAAACTGCCAGCACAAGGAGACACAGGGTATATGCATTGCCCCAACAGATGTGGCAGTACAAAAGATTCAAATCACGTGCACATAACAAATATGCACACCTACCGTAGGGTACACACTGACACACTCTTGAAGAATTATTTACTAGCTACTTGAAAACATTTCAACCACCTCTCTACATTATTTCATATCACTCCACTGTTCCAGACTCTTAATGGATCATTATCATCAGAGCAAAATTATGAAGTAAATATTAACCCATTTTCCAATCTGGAGGCATTCCTGAAGTGAGCAGTTCCTGAAAGTTCAGAAAAAGGAGTCTATATAATGTAAGGAGATGATAGATATGAAAAACTAAATCCTACTACTGAGAGTTTTTCAAGTAGACTTATTATTGAGCAAGCAGGGTGGTTCACAATTATGTGATTAGTCATGTGAAAATATCCATCCAAACCAGGAACTGTCAGATAGAAATACAGTAAAGACTTCTAAGCCTGTCAGACATAAACATGTTGGAAAGTCTTGACAAATCTCCCTGTAAAAGAAGCATCAAGTGAATCTATTCCCTGGTAATGAAAAGTCTTCTGAGTAGCCCAATTACCTTTCTTAAAGTAAATCTGACACCAATAAACTGGGCAGAGAGGAACAATGTACAGAAAGAGCCCTGGGGAAATGCAAAGAAATCCTGGATCACAAGGAAAGCAATCAGATACAGAAATAAAATAAAATATGTAACGACACTCTAGGAGAAAGAGGGGTATTAGTGGATGCCAAAAAGAATGATAAATGGACCTGATTCTGTTCACACTTCCATTTGCTCTTGTGAACCAGGAATAATTCCACTCCAGTCAGTGGAGTTATATCTGTGCCAGAACAATGCAATGGAGATCAGAATCCAACTCTGTGTCCTATTGTAGTCACCAAAGATTCGGCTATTGTCCCCATAGCGTATAACGTCTCTTTGTATCATAGAATCATAGACTTTAAGGTCAGAAGGGACCGTTATGATCGTCTAGTTTGACCTCCTGCACAACGCAGGCCACAGAATCTCACCCACCCACTCCTGTAACAAACCCCTAACCTATGTCTGAGCTATTGAAGTCCCCAAATCGTGGTTTAAAGACTTCGAGGTGCAGAGAATCCTTCAGCAAGTGACCCGTGCCCCACGCTGCAGAGGAAGGCAAAAAAAAACCCAGGACCTCTGCCATTCTGCCCTGGAGGAAAATTCCTTCCCGACCCCAAATATGGCGACCAGCTAAACCCTGAGCATGTGGGCAAGACTCACCAGCCAGATACCCAGGAAAGAATTATCTGTAGTAACTCAGATCCCACCCCATCTACCATCCCATCACAGGCCATTGAGCATATCTACCGCTAATAGCTGAAGATCAATTAATTGCCAACATTAGGCTATCCCATCATATCATCCCTTCCATAAACTTATCAAGCTTAGTCTTTTGCCCCCACTCCTTCCCTTGGAAGGCTGTTCCAGAACTTTACTCCTCTGATGGTTAGAAACCTTCGTCTAATTTAAAGTCTAAACTTCCTGATGGCCAGTTTACATCCATTTGTTCTTGTGTCCACATTGGTACTGAGCTTAATTAATTCTTCATCCTCCGTGGTATTTATCCCTCTGATATATTTATAGAGAGCAATCATATCTTCCCTCAGTTTTCTTTTGGTTAAGCTAAACAAGCCAAGCTCTTGAGTCTCCTTTCATAAGACAGGTTTTCCATTACTCGGATCACCCTAGTAGCCCTTCTCTGTACCTGTTCCAGTTTGAATTCTTCTTTCTTAAACATGGGAGACCAGAACTGCACACAATATTCCAAATGAGGTCTCACCATAACACTAACATAGTACTAACACCTCCTTATCTCTACTGGAAATACCTCGCTTGATGCATCCCGGGACCACATTAGCTTTTTTCACGACCATATCACATTGGCGGCTCATAGTCATCCTGTGATCAACCAATACTCCAAGGTCCTTCTCCCCTGTTACTTCCAAGTGATGCATCCCCAGTTTATAGCAAAAATTCTTGTTATTAATCCCTAAATGCATGACCTTGCACTTTTCACTATTAAATTTCATCCTATTACTATTACTCCAGTTTACAAGGTCATCTAGATCTTTCTGTGTGATATCCTGGTCCTTCTCTGTATTGGCAATACCTCCCAGCTTTGTGTCATCTGCAAACTTTATTAGCACATTCCCACTTTTTGTGTCAAGGTCAGTAATAAAAAGATTAAATAAGATTGGTCCCAAAACCAGTCCCTGAGGAACTCCACTAGTAACCTCCTTCCAGCCTGACAGTTCACCTTTCAGTGTGACCTGTTGTAGTGTCCCCTTTAACCAGTTCCTTATCCACCTTTCAATTTGCATATTGATGCCCATCTTTTCCAATGTAGCTAATAATTTCCCCATGTGGAATCACATCAAATGCCTTACTAAAATCGAGGTAAATTAGATCCACTGAGTTTCCTTTGTCTAAAAAATCTGTTACCTTCTCAAAAAAGGAGATCACGTTGGTTTGACATGATCTCCCTTTTGTAAAGCCATGTTGTATTTTGTCCCAATTACCATTGACCTCAATGTCCTTAACTACTTTCTCCTTTGATACCCCTACTATCTGTATCTGGATTAATAAAATTTGTATCTGGGTAAGTCCTTTGCATTTAACAAAAGATTGGCACACATTGACATCAAATATGAAAGACTTTCCACTTTGTATATTTCAACAGCTTAAGTTTTCTATTTATAGACGTCAACTTGTACATACATTTGCAACTGTATGTTGACATCTGCATTGCCAAAAAACACAGAATCTTTGCAGCATATGAATATTCATTGTTGCTGCAATTAAGTCAACATAGCAACTTCAGAAAAGATCGTGATTCCTGACCTAATTTGTTTATCCTTCCAAGTTCATTGACTCAGTTACATCCATTAATTTCACCTTTGTGGATAATTAGGTTTGGCTGGGAACTGAAAACCTTACCTAAATTGCTTATGGTCATCTAATTCTGGTAGTTGGACTACACATTTCCACAATGCTAGATCTGGCAATGAGAAGACATTACATTATTTGGTTGTGCAAAGTTCCCGATAAACTTTTGTGCACCATCTGAGCTAGATTAAAAGGAGTATTGTGCCACAGAATTTTATTGTCACAATGATGAAAAAAATAGGTCACTTGAATTTGGAGATCAAGTGGAGGAAATGACAGTTAATTTAGTGCATTCTTGAAAAATGTAACCAAGTGTTTTTTACAAGCCAATGAGTTAGACATTGGCAGTACAGTGACTATGTAGACAAATATATACATAAACTAATTATATTTCATCCAACTGACAAATGGCACCAATCCATAAACAAATCAGAATCTGAATGATAAAAAGTTTAACAGATTTCTTTAGGAAAGAGTGAAGAACATATCTGTACGTTCATTTTTCAGCTGTCTGGAATAACAGATGTGGAATGGGTTTCTTAATCCTCATTTTGACCATTACTAATGGACTTCAAGCCTCATGAAAAAGGGTGAAAGGGTTATTAAAACAAGCAGATGTCTAAGCATGTCTAATGGATTTAAGCCACCAAGCTGAGAAGCACTGTAGCTGGGTCTCTGAGCATCGCTAATGTCTTGTGGCCATTTCAAGTTTGGACATTTTCCAAAGACATCCTGCACTTAAGAATTCAGCTCTAATTTTCAGAGGTGGCTAATGTTCTAGGCAAGCTGGTTTGTCAGCTTGCTGATTTGATAATAATTGTTGTTAGTCAAGTCTCCTTCACAGTCTGTTCTACAACAAGCTGAAGACTAACTTGGGGGGTCTTGGGGGGGGGGGGAGGGAAGCACTGAAAAAAGCTCTTGCTGTGACACTGATGCAGTACCCTGCGCAAGAGAGATACCACCACACTGCTGCAGTTTTGTTTTCACTTTTTGTTTTGCTGTTCTGCACGTAATCTGGCCATGTGGCAGTAATTAGAGCTGTGTGAACCTTAAAACTCATTCCTTACCAATTTCTTGCCAGAGGACTCAATGTCTTTGCTTAATTGGGTCAGCTTACATTTGCAGCCGTCCTCCCACCAACAAAGGAGCCAGATCTTCCAGCTCAAGTAAGGGCAATGGAAGAGCTTGGAAGAAGCACCACTGAGCAAGAAGGCAAGACTTCACAGGGGGTTTCAACTGCAGTCCCAAGTAAAGGGGACTTTTCAATAGGGCAAGGGTATTGCCAGTGGATCCATAACTGTACACATCCACCAATCAATTCCTTCCTTTCCTGCATGATTCAGAGCAAACATGGAGATTACTGAGGAACATGAGCTCAGGAGACAGACAGAGAGTGAGGGGGCAAGAGGTGTGGGGAAGAGATGATTATTTTGTTCCCTCTTCCATCCTTGGACCCAGCTCTTTTATAATGGCTTTTACCCGTTACTGATGGTGAATCAACATGGTGCTTCAAGATGTATAAGAATGGTGGTTAAAGCATGATTTTTCCCCCTCAAGTATTTAGGACCTCCACTAATTAAGAGACAGAAGATCAGTGTGTCTGTCTGTCTGTCTTGGGGGAACTCATCACCTGAATGCCCCCTCCCAACAAGAGTTGACATTCCAACAACTCTGCTCTGTTTCCCTCTTTGGCTCAAGTGGACTGTTCTGTTGATTTGACCCCCTGGCCAAGTCACATTCAACTCTGTCCTGTTTGGGGGTGGAGGGATGGAGGTGTAAACAAAGAGACCAACAAAACAATCTTCATATTCAGCGTAAGCCAAAATAGTCTCCCATCACTCCTGGGCTCAACGTTGAGTCCTTTTTTGGTGGACTCTCGGGCTTCTTCCTCTCTCAGAGTCCAAACTTAGTCAACACACAGTGGGCACCTGTTTTCTACCAGGCACAGCCATCCGACTTTCAGGGTCTGCCCTACCTCAGCTCCAGCTCCAGACCCAGGGTGAGTGGGCAGGCAGCCAGGCTTTTGTTGTGCGCCCACATGCACCTTGTAGCTCTTCTCTTACCACCTAAGCTCTCTCAGCCTTATGTACAATCCACACAGCTTCCTCCCAGCAAAGCCCACAAATTAACCTAACCCAGCTGATCAACAGCATCCAGAGGAGGCAGCTGAGCTGACCCAGGGGTGGCTGAACCTGATTAACCCCTTAAAGGTCATGACAGCCAATAACAACCATTTTTTTGCTTTTAGTACTAAGATGCTTTTTAAACCTGTGTCGTAAAGGATGGTGTTTCAAATTTGCTAAAACCAGACAAAGACAGCTGCCTTGAGCACCGTCTCATATTTGAAGCTTTTCCTTCAGCAATCACCAGCCAATTTATTTTCGTTCAATGGTGAGGCTGAGGGGAGGGAATAGTTTTGCAATTAGAAAATTTCAAAAACAGAATTTGTCAATTTCAAAATCAAAGTTCCATTTTAAAAAATTTCCTTGATTAAAAATAGGGGGGAGGGGGAAAACTGTTTAAAAAATGCTCACTGAACTTGCACACGACCTGTGGCATGTTCAGTGTTTTTCAGCAATAAGGGACACCATCTATTTAAATCCTATATGCCTAAGTCAGTGTAACTTGTGCCTCTTTCTTACTAACACAGCCTTACTATTAACCTTTGGGAGAGTGGGGAGATGGGAAAAGGTTAGTAATTATGGAACAATCCATGCCACGCTGAGTTTTGCAGATCCCTATCAGTTTAGTTTCAGACCTGGGAAAAGAGACTATATTGTTGTAGATCTAGGACTCATCTTCTCACTGGTGAATAACAAAAAGTAAGATGCCAGGCTTTTTTCAAAGAACAGAATAACTCGCAATCAATTATTTTATTCATGTTTAGGCTCTTGACAGGGTACTGTTTCGCTGTGGCTTCACTCCTTTCTGTCAGAAAGATTCTAGAGTGTAGTACTCTCCTATTGCTTTTTCTCTACTCAAGAGCTCTCTGGTTTAAGACACCCTTTCATGGATCCTGTTGAATATTAAAGAGCCAAGTGCACTCTTTTGGATGCAGTATAAATAAAATCAATTAACAGCTATGCAAACACTCAAATATTACCTGGATACAGAGGTTATAAGTGAGAACATAGGGGACGTGAGGCTGTGATGAAAGTTATGTTCTACAGAGTTAGCAGTATGTGGATGGCCCTCCACTTTAAATGTTCTGATTTCCTTTTCTCAAAGCCAGATATAGCATATTGATACACATAGGCCTGAGCTGTTCTCATATATAATCGCATATAAAGCTGAAGTGTTTTTAGGGCTTCTGATTTTCGGTCTTAACTGATAAACACAGACGAAACACCTCTGATACAAAAAAAGTGAAACTAGTGCCTATCCAATAAACACCAGAAAACCACCCGAAAAAGTTACTTGTGTCTAAGAGCTTGTCTCATGCAGCAGTAACAGACTATGGGACTGTGATTTCCAAAGCATGCTAACATGTTGAACATTAATTGGTCTGTGCAAACCAGATGGTGTGCACTAAAAAAATCCCTAGTGCCGTGATTCTCAACCAGGGGTAAGTGTTCCCCTTGGGGTACGCAAAGGTCTTCCAGGGGTACAACAAGTCAACTAGATATTTGCCTAGTTTTACAACAAGCTACATAAAAACCACTAGCAAAGTCAGCACAAACTAAGATTTCATACAGACAATGACTTATTTATACCACTCTGTACGCTGAAATGTAAGTACAACATTTATATTCCAATTAATTTATTTTATAATATGGTAAAAATGAGAAAGTAAGCAATTTTTCAGTAACAGTGTTCTGTGACACTTCTGTATTTTTATGTCTGAGTTTGTAAGCAAGTCATTTTTAAGCGAGGTGACATCTGGGGTGTGCAAGATAAATCAGACTGCTGAAAGGGGTACAGTAGTCTAGAAAGGTTGAGAGCCACTGTTTGAAACAGTACTATGTTAAAGCGCATTAGGCAACATTACAAAGAGATTACTCATTACAGTATATATAAAGAGAAATCCCCATCCCCCCTTCAGACTTTTGGTGAGCTATATAAAACTCAGATGGGTGAACTGGAGTGCCTGTTATTAAATGAGAATATTGATATAATAGGCATCACAGAAAATTGGGGAACAATGTTAATCAGTGGGACACGGTAATAACTGGATACAAAATATATATAGGAATGAGAGTAGGTTGTGGTGGTGGGGAAGTGGCAATATACGTGAAAGAAAGTATAGAGTCAAATATAGTAAAAATCTTAAATGAATCAAACTGTGCTATAAAATCCGGTTAGAAATTCCATGCTTGAATAACAAGAGTATAGCAGTAGGAATGTACCACCGACAAGGATGGTGATGGTGACTGTGAAATACTGAGGGTGATGTGAGAGGCTACAGAAACAGAAAACTCAGTAATAATGGGGGATTTCAAGTATCCCCATATTGACTGGGTATATGTCACCTCAAGACTGGATGCTGATAAATTGTCTAGACATTAATGACTGCTGCTTGAAGCAGATAATCCTGGAACCTCAAAAGGTAGAGACAATGCTTGATTTAGTCCTAAGTGGAGCACAGGATCTGGTCCAAGAAGTGAACTACACAAAAATGAGAAAGCTAGTTAAATGGAAATGAAAAGGAAAAGTTACAAGAGTGAAATGCCTGCAAACTGCATGGAAATATTTTACAATCACCCTAATCAAGGCTCAAACTAAATGTGTACCCCCAAATAAAAAAAAACAGTAAAAGGACCAAAAAATGCAGCATGGCTAAACAGCTAAGTAAAAGAGGAAGTGAGAGGCAAAAAGACATCCTTTAAAAATTGGAAGTCAGTTCCTACTGAGGAAAATAGAAAGTACTTCTTCACATGCTCAAGGTCTCCCTAAACCTCTGACTGCCAGAAGCTGGGATTAGACTACAGGGGATGGATCATTTGGCAATTGCCCTGTTCTGTTCATTCCCTTTGAAGCGTCTGGCACTAGCTCCTGTTGGAAGACAGGATACGTGGCTAGATAGACCATATGTCTGATCCTGTATAGCCATTACTTATGTTCTTAACATTTTAACTATCAACTGAGTAGTTGCAGAATGGTAGTGAAGCGTGCATTTGGCTGTCTGAAAGGTGACTGGCACTGTTTATGGACTAGGTTGGAAGTTCCAGAAAAAAAACATTCCAAGCATTATAACTGCATGTGTTTTTCACAATGTCTGAGAGCAAAGGGGAAAGCCTCACTGATAGGTAGGAAGCTGCAGAGTCTTGCTCGGAGGTTCAAGCAGCCAGCAAGGCATCCCATTCAGGGCACAAATACAAAGGAGAATGCAGTCAGGGATGCTTATTGTTCATATTTTGAGTTCCATGCCTAAACATGTTAACCGCAGGAGAGGGAGTGTTATGAGCACAGAGGTATGGTGTGTGGCTGGTTAAAGTTTAATGTTCCCTACGTTCAACTGTAAACCCCTATGAATTATTTCAGCTTTATTTAAAGGATTTTCTGTGTTAAATGCCATGATGACCCATAATGGGTGTGTTATAAATAGATTTATCATGATAGAACAATAAAAATCCAATAAAGTTTTAATGAAAACAATGGGAAAATATTTTTGTATCTGGAAATACATTTAACAAACAAATTATGGGACTGCAGGGACTGCTGACCTAGCAGGAACATATTTTGCAGGAGGGCATTTTGGCTCAGGACAGTGTCCCTGAGTTGCCTTCACATCTCTCTGTCTTTTTCCATGCTCTCCTTTGCCATGGTGATGCTGCTGTTGGCCACCGCCACACTTTCTCTGGCCACGGTGACCCTGTCCTTGGCCATTTCCCTGAGCTGGTTTACTTTCTCCCTCTGGGTCCTCATATCCAGTCTCTCAGCCAGCCTGGTATTCCACAGTGACTCTGTCATGAGTTCTGCAAATGTCTCAGCCTAAGTCTTCTTTTTTCTGCCCCTCAGGTTGGCCAACCTGTCAGCAGTTCAGAGACCCTGTCCTTGATGGTTTGGCTGTTGCAAGTGCTGTGGCTGTGGGAGTAGGGGAAAGAACAGTCATTTATTGTTCACATCCCAGATAAGTTGGTATAGCAAAAAAAACCCAACAAACCTTAAAAACTATGTGTATGTGCCTTTACCTCCCTGAGATGCCTATTCTCACAGGTAATCTCAGAGATGCTAAGTGGTCTGCATGTACGGAAGGTGCTAGCTGTATTTGGATTTCAGTCATCTTTGCCTGCTTTCAAGTGTTACAGATGGGATAAGGTGGTTGGAGCTATGTTCCAGGTTTGTTTTTGCAGTTTGATTTATGCGCTGGAGGTGCCACCAAGGTGTCAGAAGTATAAAGGGAGAGTTATGGGGGAGCTAGACAGCAAGCTGGATAGTAATCCTCTCTACATCCCAACTAGACATATAAAATGATGGGGTCTAAATTAGCTGTTACCACCCAAGAAATAGATCTTGGAGTCATTGTGGATAGTTCTCTGAAAACATCCACTCAATGTGCAGCAGCAGTCAAAAAAGTGAACAGAACACTGGGAATCATTAAGTAAGGGATAAATAATAAGACAAAATATCATATTGCCTCTATATAAATCCATGGTATGCCCACATCTTGAATACTGTATGCATATGTGGTTGCCCCATCTCAGAAAAGATATATTGGAATTGGAAAAAGTTCAGAAAAGGGCAACAAAAATTATTAGGGGTATGGAACAGCTGCCGAATGAAGAAGACTGGGACTTTTCAGCTTGGAAAATAGACGACTAGGGGGGATATGACAGAGGACTATAAAATCATGACTAGTGTTGAGAAAGTAAATAAGGAAGTGTTATTTACTCTTCTCATAACACAAGAACTAGGGGTCACCAAATGAAATTAGTAGGCAGCAGGTTTAAAACAAACAAAAGGAAGTATTTCTTCACACAACACACAGTCAACCTGTGGAACTCTTTGCCAGATGATGTTGTGAAGGTCAAGACTATAATAGGGTTCAAAAAAGAACTACATAAATTCATGAAGGATAGGTTCATCATTGGCTTTTAGCCAGGATGGGCAGGGATGGTGTCCCTAGCCTATGTTTGCCAGAAGCTGGGAATGAGAAACAGGGAATGGATCACTTGATGATTGCCTGTTCTGTTCATTCCCTCTGAGGCACCTGGCAATTGGTCTGAACCAGTGTGGCAGTCCTTATGTTATCCCCTTTAGACTGCCCTGACTCTTGATGATGTTACACTGAGGTGGATGACTAGGAGGAGAGAATGGTCGTATTCAAAAAGTCAGAGGGCAGACCAGTGCTATATGCTGTGAAGTTATTCACTAGGATGGTTCCCCCAGAGGCACTACAGGAATGGAAAGGGCTTACAAGCTATCTCGGGGGGTGCATGGGCATGTGGCTATTCTGTACAATGTGCAAAACAAAAAATCAAGCAATTTCTCAGTCTTAAGTTCTGCTTTATCTCCCCGGCAGATCAGGAGAAAGTGCAGAGAAAATAGATAGTGTCCTATAATGATTATCAACTACAATGCATGTTACAGGGCATTTGAACCTCAGCAGGGAAGAGTATTGTTTGTGTCTTGACTTGGCTTGCAATGTGTGCTTAAACCTCACGTAAATTACAAAAACTAACCAATTTTCTTTTCCTGTAAGCAGTGTCTTTATATTCTGTTGAATTTTGCACAAATGAATGCTTTTTTAAAAATTGAATTTGCCATGGAAGGAGGGCAGACTGTGACTGTGCCATGCTGGCGGTGCTATTTTGAAGCAGCAAAAGGGGTAAGGTGGGAGGGAGGTGCGGACTCCTAGCCCACATCTGCCAACCATAATAATACATTATAAAGACAGTTATTTACGTGCCAAAGTTCACTCCAGAGGATCTGACTCTTCAGTCTTGGCCTGAGTTTCTGACTGAGACTTGGGCTTATCTGATGCAGAACAGGAATCAAACTCTATTGTTGCAGGGCAGGAAGAGGGCTGGTTTTCCAGCTGGCCATTGTCAGAGTCCTGAGCCAGAAAAAAATTCTGGCTTTCAGGGGAGAGCTCCCCTCCAGCATCCTCCTGCTCACCTCCCAATGAGTCAAGCCAGTCGATTTCAGGGGTGGGGGAGAGAGTTTGGGCAGCAGGTTCCGAACAGTGCCTGGGATGGGCCATACTCTAATTGTATAGAATGGCATACGTTTTGTTAGAAGACTGAGCTGAGTTTTGTTAAATAAGAACAGTAGTATTTACAGGGATCATGTAAAATCAGGGCCCCACTGTCCTAAGCATAGATAAACATAGTTCTAATCATAGATAAACATATTAACAGAGTCCCTGCCCTGAAGACTTCTAAATAGCCATGATAGCCAAAGGGTAGAAGAAAGGAAGTTTTATTCTTGTTCTAATTTAAAGATGGGGAACAGGGACACAGATCGACTACATGACTTGCTTAAGGTCACACAGTAAGTTGTGGCCAAGCAGAAGACAGAACCCAGGTCTCCTTAGTCCCAAATCAGTTCTTCATACCAAATAAGAACTGGTTAGCCACCTTGAGCATTGTCTTGGTTCTTAATCACATAACAATTTTTTTTTCTTAAAGCAAAATAAAAAGCCAAGACAAGTGCCAAAATGAGAAGAGTGCTGAGCAAAATTTCATGAAAATTAATATAGTTCTTTTGAAGTTTCACAAAGAAAATTTCACAGGTAAAATTTCAATCTCTTTCCCCTTTCCTTAAACCATAATGTGGCCTATTAAAAGATAGGACACTAAAGTGGAACTCAGGAAACCTGGGCTCAATTCACAGCTCTGCCACTGATATACTGGGTGTCCTTCGGCAAGCTACTTCACCTTCCTGTGGCTCAGTTTCCCCATCTGTAAAATGGCGATGTTGCTACTTATCTCCTTGGAAATGTGTTTTAAGATCCATGGATTAAAAAGTGCTATGTAAAAGTGAGGTATTAATTTTATGTATCAATTATTTTTATTATTACTTTATTATTAAAATCAAAGTTATACCAGGGCTGAAGTGTTACATATTATTATTATTATTAAAAATGGTGGCAAAAGAGGCTGATGAGGTCTCTCATTTCTTTGTACTATGCCCCTTTCATCCCATCCTATGATCAGCACATTAGATTCATTAGAGTAGACAATCATTAGTTTACCTGGACTCTTCTTCACCATTAGCTACAACACTGCAGGTATCAGAATGCCAGAACAGAGGATGCAACAATTCCTTCCAAACTCTTTCATTTGCGCTTATGCTTCTTAATTTAAGATATGTTTTTGTCAAACACAAGTTATTGGTTTCAATAACTGGGTGAAATTCTATGGCCTATGTTATACAGGAGGTCAGACTAGACGATCCCTTCTGGTCTCAACTGTGAATTTCCTCAGAGAGACACACCTCTTCTAGTTTCTCACATTCAGGGCAGCATGATCATCAAAGTTTTGGACTGAAAATAACTGCTCTATTTACAAAGGCAAGATACCAACAGGAATTTTAAGCAAAGAAGACAGAAACATTTACAAACTATTCAAACAACATTTTTCATCTCCCCTTCACCTCCATTGGGTGTGTGAACAAATTTAAATAGGTCCAGAGAAGGCCAAAGTGACTGCCAGTGGAAAAATAAAAAAAATAAAAATCCTATGTGCAGCAAAGAAGATTGAGTAGGCCCAAGAAGAAGAAATAAAATGTAATCCACTCCAAAAAATAAATCTTTTTGTGAGGGGAACCATGGAAGTATTAAAATCACACACTGGAAAAGCTACAAACAGCGGTGTTACATGGACCTAATGGCAGATTTTATGCTGCTGTGTGCATGGCGCATTTATGAGTGGGTGAGGAGCAGCCCACAGTCAACGGGACAAAAAGGTCAACAGACAGATGGCAATTTAAGTTCTGTTAAGGGACCAGCTGAGGTGTCCCCCACCAAAAAGAAAGTCTGCTTTTGAAAATCAACTTATATTAGTTATTTGGCAAAAAGGCAGAGTCTGAGCTCAAGACTCAGGAACTATCTAGTCCTGGTTCTGCAACTGTGGCCAAATCACTTAAGCATTCTGCCTCTGTTTTCCTACTAATAAAAACAGGGATAACAAATACATGCTCCAGTGAATGTTGTGATCTTGATAAGTGTGGAATACCAACAACTTTCATTCCCCCACCGGCAGCTGGGCTCATTACGGCTAATAGCCCGTGACTTCAATAGGAGCTGCAGAAGCCATGCATATTTCATATTTAAGTATGTTTTAAAGATGAAACCACTATATAAACTTTGTTTTAAGTACCATGCAAAATTCAGACTAGGTGTGATATTCAAAAGCACTCCGAATTAGATTAGATTAGTTCCCTTTGAAGCTAATGATAAAACACCCATTGACTTCTTTGGAAGCAGAGTTAGGCCAACATTGAGTGCTTTTGAAAAATCATGCCCTATATTAATAACGTGAAGTTAAAGTCGAAATAACATTATGTTCTTTATTCTCCACTCAATTCACCCTGCCTCAATATGGCCTATAATTTATTAGCTGTTCTCCCCTCAGCAATATCTTCTCTGAACCTAGCCTGACAAAGCCATTGCCACCTCATTTTTACAGTCTCAAAATATTGCATAGTGTTTGCCAGTGAATGTTCTCATCGTCCAATATAAAGCTATTTGTATCTCAAATCCATCTTCAGCAGCAAGGCATGCACCCAGGCCCTGTTTTTCACACTGCAGTCGGTACTGGTCCTTCACAAACAGTCCAGTCAAGTTAGTGATGCACCTGAGATGGCATGGGGGAGGCAGACATTAAATTCTGCCTTCAACCGGAGTTCATCCTCTTCTCTGAATACTGTTAAATGATCCTAAAAAACATGCCAGCCCTCAGAGGCTCACAAAAACTGTTTCTGAGAGCCAATTTTTTTAACTAAGGAATAATACCGAGTACATGAAGTGTCAAAAAACCCAAAAGAACCTCTCTGACACACTAAAAGGTCCTCTGTCCCCATTCCTTCCTCCATATAAAATTACATAAAATACAGCTAAACTATAAATATACTCAGCATATTTTTAGTTACAAAGCAAAAGCTTTTCCAATATAAGTTTGTTTGTCAAAATGGTGTTGGTTATGGGATAGCATTTTTATTTAAGTGAGAGAACAAGTTAATAGATCCTTGTACCCCACCCCATGGCCCTGATTCAGCACTGTACTTAAGCATGTGAAGTCCAAGGAATTTGAACTCAGGCTTAAGTGTTTTGCTAAACCGAGTCCTGTGAGCACATGCACATACGCCCTGTGACCAGTATATGGAACGTAGTATAGGTTAAGGGATGGGAAGGGGAAGGAAGAGAACATTTATGAGAACCTGTGTGACAGGCTGACAATATCCTGTAATAAATATCCTGAACCATATCTAATGGAATTGAGATAAAGTTTACTCAATTAAGTAATACCTTATTGAATTAAGGTTAATACCTTTGAGATACATTGAATTAAAAATGCAACTATGTATTTGTTATTGTGGAATTGTTATGTCTCCTTCTACAGGAAGGATCAATAGGAGAACAAGAGGGGATGAATAGGCAAATTCACTTAGGTTGTAACGTTTTGAAAGAAGCTGCCCTCTTGTGAGGTCTGCATATACTAGTTCAAATTTGATTCTCCAGGGACAAACAATGAAAGGGTTTTTGAATAGCTGTTTTAAAGAGGTTCAAGGAGGGCCCCAATCCTTAGGGTATGGTTGGAAGGACTAGACCTACTAAGACCCCAAAAGATTTGGTGCTTGTTCTGAGCTGAAGTTGTGATGAACTTCCAGGAATCCCCTAGGGTGGGGATTTGAAGGGATTTGCTCCAGCAAAAGCCAATGTTAGGGTTGAGGTTAATTCTGGTAAGCTTATTAGCATTCAGGTAGGTGCTTTTATTGGTTTGAATATGTTTTTTCTGTATGTTGTTTTACCTCAAGAATAAAGCATGGGAAGTGCTGTGTGGTGCCTAATAACTGTAGGAATTACACATGTTAATTGTCTCTAAGAAGAAAGCAAGCACGTTTGGCATGGGCAGCCTCTCTCTGCTGGGGATAACACAGTGTAGGCAAGGAACAGTGCAGCCTGAAACTGTCCCAGCCAGAAGGGAGAGGAAGGCATGTGTTCACCCAAGAGAGGCAACAACTGAGGACCTGGACACCTGAAAATAGGTGCCCTTGCTGGACCACGGAGGGAAAATACAGTTGCAGTTGCCCTGAACTGTGACACCCTGTTATATTATGGGCAGCACATGAGTGAGTGAAGTCCTAGGGCCATTAAGTGGAAGACACTCCTATTTGTCTTGTGTATTTAATGCGGCCCTTGTCCTTCCTCTAAATTATCTGATTGTAAAGAACCTAACTGCTCATGTGCATGATACTCATGAAAATGAGTTAAGTACCTGAGATTTCCCCTTTAGCATTCTGCATTCCCTTGTCCCCCACCTCCTCAGGAGCATTATGCTTGAGTTTCATTTCCACTTATGGTAAAAACAAGTGCACTGCCATCAGCAAAACCAGAAGAATGGGATTTACCTTTGAATGAAGGGAAAGAGCAAAATTTTACTGGGTTTTGCTGTAATATGTGGTGTTTTATTCATGGCTCCATGCAATATTACTGTATCTAAATTTTGCTAATCCAACACCGTCTTTAATAGCTCGGTGAGCACAACAATGTTCCAGGAGTAGGCTTTCAACTTCAATATGCAGGAAGGTCATTATCATAAATCAACTGGTTTTAGCATTAACATTTTGTTCAAACTCTTCTTGTGGTGCAGTCTGCAGAGAGAATAGCAAATGGAATTATATAAAGATTCCGGGAAGCAGGGGAGTTGGAAAATCTATAATAAAAGAGTGGGAAATTGTTCAAATCAATTAGTTAATCATTAAGATTAAAACATTCCCTGACACTGCAATGAATTTTGATTAGTTTAATCTTAGTTACCACAGTGCCAAGTGGAGATGCCAACACATGGGCTTTGGCATAGCTTTCTCACAGTTATTGTTCCTAGCTTTGGCTGCGGAGCCGGCAATGATCTCTATGTCTTTCTTCCAACCTCTTCCTCAGCGACCCAACATCCCCATGTTCCTTTTGTGCATTGAGGATTCTCACTTGTGACCAAAGATTTCATTTTAAATACATTTCTTGAGAATCATGAGGTATCTGTAGTCTCTTCTCATCTGACACCTATTAGGTCATTGACTGCCTCAAAAAATGCAGTAACTAATCCTTGCATATAAAATGTAGTTGTGTGTCCCTTAACTATTTTTTAATCATTCTGTACAGTCAAAAGTTGTTTAACGGCTGAGTATAATAGATAGAAAATTATGTTCTCTAGCATTTCTAGATATCTCAAGAACTCCTATCATTACCTGGGTATTATCTAAAGATACACTACCGATGCTTTATCAAGGGGCTCCCCCCAAAAATGTGCCACTTAGCCTGTGATAAATTCCATACCTAGGGGTGCATGTTCTAATAAAAAGGAAAGTGAGAGAAGGGGAAACATTTTCTCTATTTGAATAAAAATGTTCTTATTTATCTATAAGTAAGAAGGCGGCAGAGCCTTTTGACAAACAAACTTATTAAATGCCTCAATATATTTTTACTGAAAAATTATAACACACCCAACTACAAACACACCAAATATTTCCCTTCCTTCTGAGGCAAATAATTCAAACACGTGCCCCAATACTTCTTTCAGACAATAATTTCAGATAATTCAGATAAGTCCTCTGACATTTACACCCATTCAATCATTAGTAACTCCACAGAAGTCAAACTGGACCAAAGAAAAACTAGTGAGAGGACCCTATCTGAATGCTAAGTGTTATAAAAAGCATGACAGACAAAACAAATAGATTAAAGCTCGATAGATTATCACACTCAGATTTCAAAGCCATGAAGTATACATACTAACTTGTTGTTCACGCAACCCACCACAAAAATACTGTAAGAGGGAAAGATGGTGTCCTGAATCCCTAGCCACTGCTTCTTTAATTAGAAGAACCTTATGGAAAATGCACACAACTTACTGAGCATTGATGACATCTACTTTGCACTGCACAACTTTGAAGTTCTTTAAAAAGCTCCTTGTAGAAAAGTGGATCTTTATTTCCCAAGCTACTGTCTACCATTCCACAAATGGCTTGTTATAGTAACAACATTTATATCCATATGCTAATTAGCCTCATTCACTGTTTTGCAAAGTAGCCTTTTGGGTTTTTTCAGAACATAGGAACAGCCATACTGTGTCAGACCAAAGGTCCATCTAGCCCAGTATCCAGTCTTCTGACAGAGGCCAATACCAGATGCCACAGAGGGAATGTACAGAACAGGTAATCATCAAGTGATCCATCCCCTGTCGCCCATTCCCAGCTTCTGGCAAACAGAGGTTAGGGACACTATCCCTGTCCATCCTGGCTAATAGCCATTGGTGGACCTATCCTCCATGAACTTATCTAGTTCTTTTTTCAGAGTTTAAAATGGCTAAAAGTAAGCATGCAATTTCTGAACTCTCTCTGCTTTTTTCATATTAATTTTTACTGCTTCATAATAAATTTATTTTTTTGTCTTTTTTTATACACCAGGAAACAAAGCCACATTATTTTCAAGTTTGGATGATTCAACTAGTCTTTTAAATACCATCAGCAAAGGGCTTTTGCAGCTCCTCAGACACGGAAAGCTGTCATATAAGCCTCCTTATAGTAGCTTTACCTTGACTTTTACTGCTTTTTCTCTTCTGACCCCATCAATAATAGAGGGTCCTTCCTCCAGAACTCTTCACGCTGGCCCTACCTATCTCTCACCAACTAAGCAATGGAAGACTTCAAGGATCCCCTGGATGCAGAGATGGTCTACCTGTTCCTCTCAATCTTTCCACACCTAACCTCCCTATTTGAGTCTCAGCAACTGCTACACAATTACAAACCAACCCAAACAAGAGAATTGGGTGATGCTTTAAACACTGACAGCCCTGAAAGCCTTGCAAACTCAGATGCTTCAATTACCATCAGTCCAACCTCTAAAAATGAGCCAGGATAGATAGCATTTCCAGACCTAAAGTGCAATGACTGTAAAATTCAATATTTCTAGCCCTTCAAGGGCTGAAAGTGAGAGTGCGGTACCCTCCTCCATGACAAGCTGTGCGTTTTCCCTTTCTAATTGTAAAGGGTGCCTGTCCCTCGTCCTGAAGGGGCACAAGATATCAGACATTAAATATGTGGCATTATGTCTACAGAAGCTGTAGACATAACTAATACAGGATATAATGTTTCCTCTCCAGGAAATTCTACACTTGGGGGAGAAGGAGTAAATGGTACTGGGGCAGGCTGAACAAATATTAGTCATATTAGTAGGCAGATGAAGGGGTCAAAATTTCTTGATATATAAATGTATCACAAGGTTCCATAATTCTGCATATGACCATTACCACGACGTATGCAAGGTTACACATATTCATACCCAGATTCATCAGAATGCTCAGGTGACACAAAGTGGCCATACATTTGACATAATCAGGAAAACATTACACTGGGTTTATGGTTGCATTGCCTCACCAGAGTGGCACAAAGCAGCCAAATTGTGTTGGTGAATCTGGTCCTCACAAACACAGGATGTAGTAGTCAAGAAGAACATGGGAAGTGGAAGCAGATGGTGGAGTGGATGGACTCTCTTTAACAACAAAGAAGTACTCCATAATGTGCCACTCCATGCAGAAAACCTGATGGAAATGATCATACTTATTCTGGGATATCAGGATTTTCCTAGTCTTTTAGTTCCTATTTATATCGTGGCTTGCAGCAGAAAGGACTTAACTGCAAGACCAGATGGTCTAGATTGATGTTGTTCTGTCAAAGTGTTAGAATTGGCTCTAGTCAACTAAAAAATGAAACCAAAAACTAAAAATAATCAAAAAGGAGGCTGTAAGACAGGTGCCATCCCAGGGCACTTGCTCATGGCCTAGGGTCACTCTATGAGCACCCTGTCTCAGTTTCCTTCTGAGGTTCCAAAAGTAACTCAAACACAAAGTCTTCCCCCTCTCTTGTGGTCTAATGTATTAAGAACCAGCTGGTTTCCAAAAGAACCCACCTTTACCCCTTACGTTCAGGGCTCCACAGCTCTCTTTCTAGGGACTATGTCCTTTTAAGTCCTGGCCTCCCAGGCCTACAAACTCTTCTACTATTAAGTTCAGGGGACTGTGGATTTAAGTTCTCACCTCCCTGGCCTATAACTCATCACTCAAATTTAGGGGTTGCACAGCCATCCTTCCTAGGACTGGGGACTGGCTGATTTCTTCCTCCCAGCAGCTCCCCTGATTGGGCTTGAGAATGAAGCTGCCTTTTGAGTCACCCACCCAGACATCTGAATGCTCCCTTAATCTTTCCAAGATGGGTCTAATAACCCCAACACCTGTCCACACTGGCCAGGAGAGCGGGGAGCCTTGTCCTTCCCAATCTACAAGGCTTCTGCTGGTCACACTAACCTAAAGGGCCAGGACACCGTAACAGAGAGACAAATTTCTCCTGGGTGAACAAAAACTTAGATTGTAACTTCATTCTGATCTTTATTGTCTCAGATGAACTAGACCCAGGAATCCATGCTCCATCTTCCCTTGAAAAATATATTGAGAGGTCTAAAGATAAATAGTTACTGATAAAAAAAACAGGAGGAAATAATTGAAAAACTAGAACACACAAGTACTCCTTTTTCTTTTTACATATGTGTCAGCAGATCTGGTGGATCTGAATTCTAGTTTGCCAAAAGAATAACTAAATAACTGACCATTGTTTTTAAAAGTGAATACTGGGAAGATACCAAAAGAATGCAATCTACCAAAGGAATCAAAAAAGTAAAATGTGGTACAGATCTTCAAAATAAGAAAGAAGACTGAACCTGGCAATTACCACCCAGTAAGTCTGACCAGAATCCTCAGTAAAATCATGGAACAAATATTAAGAGAAAAATCACTCTTTTATGATAATTTATATTGTACCCAGTTTGCTAGGGGGTTCACAAACAAGTAAAGAGACAAAGAGGGCAATTCTGCTCTCAGTTACATTGTGTAAACCTGGAATAACTCATTTGATATTAATGGAGTTGCTTTAGATTAACACCAGTGTAGCTGAGAGCTGGATTTAGCCTAAAGTCCCTGTTCTGGGGAGTTCACTTACCTGGACACTAACAGCACTGTGATCAATAGGCAACAAGAATTTACACATAAAATACATCTAGTGGATTAAAGGAGAACAATAGGTATAATATGAAATGCATGACTTTATGACATTTGAATCACTGTCACCCAAAATTTAATTTGCAAATCTAATTCAAATTGGATATGAACTGACTACCAACTATATTGAAAACTAACTAAAAGGGATAATTTCATAGATTTCAGAGTTTAACACCAGAAGGGACCATTAGATCATCTTGTCTGACCTCCGGCATATAACAGGCTATTTAATTTCATCCAGATACCCCTATATTGAACCCAATAAGGCTAGTTAGACTAAAGAATTTTAGTCCTCAGGAGACAAACTATTGTGTGCCACAGGCAGAGAACAGGAGAGACCAAGACTCTTCCAATGCCTGAGGTTCTTGCATTGGCAGAAATAGATGAGGTGAAGTACGCCTTAGATATACCTCCCCTCCCATGTCTCTATCAAACTGACGTGGGGGAAAATTCCCTCCTGAGCCCAGACTGGTGCTTAGTTTGACTGAGCATGTGAGCAAGACACAACAGCCAGACATCTAAGAAAGAGGATCTCTGTATCACCACAGAGCACTCTGCCCAGTGTCCCATCTCCAGCTGTGGCCCATTTCTCATGCTTCAGAGGAAAGCAGAAAAAAAATACATCCAGCCAATCATGCATGGGAGAAAAATAATCCTTCGTACCCACTGCATGTGACTGAGTGAAGCCCTGGAGCATGAGATTTGATTACAGTCATGTCTTCATGCTGCAAGTCACATCAAAGCTGCAAGTTTAAGAGCATGTTGAGGGCAGTGCAAGCAATCCTGTTCTCTGAAGGAAGGGGATGGACAGGAGGATTCATATATTCACAGATAATGAGGAGCAATATTTTAGATTAGAAGGTGATTGGGTACCAGATAGCCTTATTTAACATCTTCACTAATGACCAGGAAGTGGGGCACATTAAATAATTTAGCTGATGACACAAACTGGGAAATGTTGTAAAGAGAGACAATTTATAAAACAAAGGGTGAAAATATGGGAAGAAAATCATAAAATTAGGTCACTTTAGAGAAAAAGAGATTAGCTAATATATCTAGGGGAAAATCATCTGATAAAAATAGTCATTAGGTGAGAAACCTGGGAAAGGAGAAGCCCCCCCCCCCGCCAAAAAAAAGAGGATGGACTTGTTTATATAAACAGTAGCTCCCTGGAACTCCAATCAAGATTCTCATGTGCTGGGCAAAGTACAGATAAGAGCATAACATAAGAATGGCCATATTAGGTCAGGCTAAAGGTCTATCTAGCCCAGTATCCTGTCTTCTGACAGCGGCCAACGTCAGAAGCTTCAGAGGGAATGAACAGTACAGGCAATCACCAACTGATCCAACCTCTGTCGTCCACTCCTAGCTTCTGGTGAACAGAGGCTAGGGACACTCAGAGTATGGTGTTGCATCCCTGCCTATCAGCCATTGATGGACCTATCCTCTAGGAACTTATCTAGTATGTTTTTTTTAAATCTTGTTATAGTTTTGGCCTTCCTAACATCCCATGACAAAAAGTCCCACAGATTGACTATGCATGGTTGGAAGTAATTCCTTTTGTTTGTTTTAGCCTGTTCCCTATTAATTTCATTGGGTGACCCCTAATGCTTGTGTTATGTGAAGGAGTAAATAATATTTCCTTCTTCACTTTCTCCACACCAGTTAAGATTTTATAGATCTCTATGATATCTCCCCTTAGATAAGTAATAAAGGCACCAATCCCTACCCCAGAGAATTTACATTCCAGCTGTCAGATAGAACACAACAAAAAATTAAACGAAGTGTGGGAAGGTTAGGAGCATGACATAATAATATGAAATGTAATACACAAGCAATAAATGACCAGTATAATTATGGACTGTATATAGAGGTATCATATCAAACAGCAGGAAGGAAATACTCTCACTATATGGCTCAGTTAAGGAAGAACCAAAACATTTAGGTTAACTATTATGGGGGAGGTGAGGGGTAGTGGGGCTTTGACAGCTGAGATCTCTTAATTCATAGTATAGAGAAGGGAAGCAGTCGAAACTCTGAAAAATGAACAGTTATGAATCATTCTGCACTGACAACGGTTTAGGCTGGAAGACTTACGCGTTTACATTGACTTTATTATGGTATTTCCTATATTTAGAATGAAAACTGTGCTGAAGTATTTCTACTCTACCACAGTAAATGTTTTTGCTTTGTTGTTTTGGTGCCTGGGGAACTACAAATTAGAGGTGGAAAATACATTAGTCTCTGTTCTTTCTAATCAGTTTTTTCTCAGCCTGTTTCAGGAAGCCAAAGACTTCTTTGCTGTTGGTTCTTCCCACATTCCAAATGAATTGCCCAGAATTTCACAAGTGCCTGTTGGCACCTACTGTGCTAGCCAATTGGATGAAGTTACCAGGGACCTATCCCAACTCGGACTAGACTTGAAGCTGCTGACCCGTCAACATAAGGTATCACCTTAGACTTCCAATGTCAAAACCATGTAGCTGCCAATCACTGTTGCCCAGATCCCACCTATATTTTGCAATAGATTACTGATCCCTGACTCAATCTAATATTTATCTTGAGGTGTTATTTTTCCTTATTATCCCACATGCATCATAGACGCCTGCTCCTTTTCTGTAATCCTGTTTTTCAATAGAGAGTTTTGAAGCAATCATCCATTTTTTCCCTGCCCCTTGTGTATTAGGGCATGTCATTAAATCAGTGACCAGTCTACAGCCAGATGTAATACATCACATTATTTGTAGTGGAGAGGGAAAGTATGTCCAAAACCACAGCTTTCTAGGAACCTCAGTCACTATTCCAGGAATAATATTTATGGTATATACCATACTGAAACCATGACTGCTGGGTGCTACATTTCTTCACATATGCTCACAGCACAGACTGCACTTCTGAGGTTTTTGCAAGCTGTGTATAATTAGATTCAGTCTGTTCTCCCACTTAGTAATTCATTTTTATGGCTTGCATCAACCATAACTGCCCACTGAAAAGCAGCCTTGCTTGTCTGCCCTCTGACAAACACTAGTTCCAGGAGATGACTCCCTGTCTATGATACCTCATTGTGTCAATGCCACCACTAAAAAAGGCTGATATTTCACTAAATCTTGGAAACATTAGCTATTCAGCAATGACAAGATAAAAGGGTATAAGAAAAAATGAAAAGGAAGATTGAGAAATATTTGTAATCCCTTCACACTTCATCAGCATTGCCACGCAAAGTTAGGATGTACTTGTTTGGTGGGTTTGGTAATTCAGAGTGAATCTGATCCCACTGAAAGGAAGGCTTACCTATGATTTCTCCATTCAGCATTCTTGGTCCTTTCTAGCCATATTCTGAAGAGCCAAAGGAAATTGTTGTTGATTACATCTTCGTTAAATTAACCTCAGAGCACCCATTCAATACTCATTTGTCTACTTCCTGAATATGGTATCCAAATGATGCCAAACCATTTAATGACTTTATTTTCCACAATGCTTTTGCAAAGTAGAGAACAGTTACGAACCCCATTTTACATATGGAAAACCAAGATGCAGAGAGAACTTGCACAGTGGCACACAGGAAGTTCATGGCAGAACGGGCAACTGAACCCAGATTTCCAGAGCTGTAGTCCAGTGTCTTAACCACAAGATCATCCTTCCACTTATAGGTGAGAGGCTATTCTGTTTATAGACATAATATTTTACAATACTTGGGACAGAACCTAGCCTCCCCTCTGTCCTCTTGGTGCAGCCACAGCCATACAAAGGGGACAAAATGGTAACGTAAGTAGCCAAGTCTAGGGAATACTCAAAGTGACATAATTAGCTATTTCATGCTTCTGACCTCCCAAAGCAGACATTCTTGAGTAGAAATGTGCAGCCAAAACCGTAGTGGATTGTGGTACTGTCTCTCCAAAATGAGCCTTCCACCAGAGAGCCTTCCATTGTGATGCGTCTCTCATGTCATGCAGGCACACTCAGGGTCTGCATGCTCAGAGTCTGTAGGAGTAATCTTGTCATGTAACTTTATATCCCTGGTCTCGCAATGAGTTCCTGAAGTACAAAGGCTGCAGCATACTCAAAAGTAAGACACTTTTGGCTGCCTGACAATGTAAAAAAACCACAACAAAAGCGGCTCTAACTTTTGCTAGGTTTCGACTTGCTCCCATCTGCCTCGAGGACTGAGCGAGGGAAAGGTGGCAAAAAGCAACCATGTCTAAGTAAACTGAGCACAACTTGGGAACACTTGAAGATCTGCCCCTGTTAATGAGAAATTGGAAACAAGATTTTATAAACTTTTCTCTAAATTACTCTTTCACAGAAGCTTTGTACCATGTTAGAACAAAACATTCTTCAGAGGTAAGATGAAC
Source organism: Lepidochelys olivacea (assembly GCF_965140295.1). Classification (NCBI taxonomy): domain Eukaryota; kingdom Metazoa; phylum Chordata; order Testudines; family Cheloniidae; genus Lepidochelys; species Lepidochelys olivacea. The sequence goes on along the minus strand of NC_140412.1, from coordinate 170,223,738 downwards.
CAGAGCTTAACGTGTGTTTTGCTGCCTAATGTGCATCAGTAAATCTGTGTAACTACATAAAGAAAAGTGAGTAGGAGAAGAACATGCAAAACAATCCATTAAGCAAATCAGGCAAAAATTTGGTCCTAATCCTTGAACAAAGTAGAAAGAAGGAAGAGATTGCATTAAGCTATGGATGGATCTGCCATCAAGCCAAGAACGTAATGACAAACCTACAGAGATCAAAGCCCCAATACAATGTGTTCTCCTAATTTGGGTAGAATGTACCTTCCCCAACAACTAGCTGAATACTTTCCTTTTTTACACTTCCACACTTGTCATGCAAAAAATATTAAATAAAATATAGTCAGTGTCATGGAGATTAGACACAATCCACTTAAATATAGTGAACTCAAGGGTGTTTGGTCATGCATTACCTGCTCCTTTCATATCTACTCCTACAGACTTTATTGGCAACTTCCAGAAGTCAATACAAAATTCCCCTTCTTTCCAAACTGCCTTCTGTCTGTCAGCAAATCCCATACTCACAACAAAGGGAGCACAGAGCCAAATGACAGCCTAGTGCTCACAAGACAGAACCTTTATAAGAGCTTCCCCATCTCAAAAGCTCCTCTCTTGTGTATGTATTTCTCTCTCTCATGATAGCTGTTTCAGTTGGTCTCCATCTCTACAGCTGGCAGAATCAAGAGCGGGTATTAGGCAGGAATTTTGTTTTTAACTTTAAAGTGTGGTTTCTTTTAAAAAGTTTTGTTATTTTCAAAATATTTTTATAAGCGCTATTGGTGGGGGATTGTCTGTAGGGAAATTTCTGCTCTCCTAAATGTGTCACACCGCTAGCTGCCAGAAAGTGGGGGTGGAGAGGGAGGAGCACAGCTGGCAAAAATATATACCATGGAAAAATATTTTCAGCAAAGTACTAAATGATTTTTTAATAATGCAGTTTTTTTATCGTGGGGGAAGAACTCAGTGCTTTTTTTATTCTCAGACATATTAGTAATATCCTGGAAAGAGCCCTTTCCATATTCTAGACTGAAACAGCACTACATTAATGAGCACTAGAGAACTTTTAATTTGTGCCAGCAGGGTCTACCCAGGACTGTTAGTGTGGAACACGCTGGCATGCTTTAGAAATTACGCATCATTGCAGCACCATGTAGATAAGCCTTAGATCTTTGGCATAACTGAAGGAGAGACAGTCCCTCAAAACTGGGATGGAGTTTTACACATGAACAAGCACTTCCTGGGACTGGACTTTTTAGGCCCTGCTGCTATAATGAACTCCACGTGCACAGACCCTGCATGCACACAGGAGGAAGGATGATCTTCACTGGGACTCATGGAGCAAGTCCTCAAAGAATCTATTTTGAAGCACTTAAAGGAGAGGAAAGTGATCAGGAACAGTCAGCATGGATTCTGTTGGATTCTGTTAGATTAGTCATGGCTAAGCTAACTGCCTTCTATGATGAGATAACTGGCTCTGTGGATGAGGGGAAAGCAGTGGACATGTTATTCCTTGACTTTAGCAAAGCTTTTGTTACAGTCTCCCACAGTATTCTTACCAGCAAGTTAAAGTATGGGCTGGATGAATGGACTACAAGGTGGATAGAAAGCTGTCTAGATCATCAGGCTCAATGGGTAGTGATCAACGGCTTTATGTCTAGTTGGCAGCCGGTATCAAGCGGAGTGCCCCAAGGGTTGGTGCTGGGGCCGGTTTTGTTCAATATCTTCATTAAGGATCTGGAGGATGGCGTGGATTGAGCCCTCAGCAAGTTTGCAAATGAAACTAAACTGGGAGAAGTGGTAGATATGCTGGAGGGCAGGGATAGGATATAGAGGGATCTGGACAAATTAGAGGATTGGGCCAAAAGAAATCTGATGAGATTCAACAAGGACAAGTGCAGAGTCCTGCACTTAGGACGGAAGAATCCCATGCACTGCTACAGACTAGGGACCGAGTGGCTAGACAGCATTTCTGCAGAAAAGGACCTACGGGTTACAGTGGATGAGAAGCTGGATATGAGTCAACAGTTGTTGCCAAGAAGGCTAACGGCATTTTGGGCTGTATAAGTCGGAGCATTGCCAGCAGATCAAGGAACGTAATCATTCCCCTCTATTTGGCATTGGTGAGGCCTCATCTGGAGTACTGTGTCCAGTTTTGGGCCCTACACTACAAGAAGGATGTGAAAAAATTGGAAAGCGTCCAGCGAAGGACAACAAAAATGCTTAGGGGGCTGGAGCACATGACTTTTGAGGAGAGGCTGAGGGATCTGGGATTGTTTAGTCTGCAGAAGAGAAGAATGAGGGGGGATTTGATAGCTGCTTTCAACTACCTGAAAGGGGGCTCCAAAGAGGATGGAGCTAGACTGTTCTCAGTGGTAGCAGATGACAGAACAAGGAGTAATGGTCTCAAGTTGCAGTGGGGGAGGTTTAGGTTGGATATTAGGAAAAACTTTTTCACTAGGAAGGTGGTGAAGCACTGGAATGCGTTACCTAGGGAGATGGTGGAATCTCTTTCCTTCAAAGTTTTTAAGGTCAGGCTTGACAAAGCCCTGGCTGGGATGATTTAGTTGGGGATTGGTCCTGCTTTGAGTAGGGAGTTGGACAAGAGGACCTCCTGAGGTCCCTTCCAACCCTGATATTCTATGATTCAAGAGACCTAGGTTCAATTCCTGGCTCTGTCACACTTTACATGCATGAGACTGTGTGAGTCAATTAATCTACCATCTGCCTCAGTTCCTCAATGGGGATACAACTTCCCATGCAGATATAACTTCCCTGTTTCAGCTGGACATTCTGAAGATAAAAACTGTTAGTGATCAGCTACTACTGTGATAAGAGCTAAATGGATAGTGTGATACAGCATGGCCAGAGGGTAGCAGGAGGGAAGAAAGTTTGCTATAGACTAATGAAAGCACCTGAAGCCATTTAGAGCACCTGAAGCCAGTCACATGATAAAAACCCCCTGCTTCAATCAGATCAGGAGGAGTTGGAGCAGAGAGCAGTTTGGAGGAGTTGAAGTAGAGGAGAGTTTGGAGAAGTGCCGTGGCTGGCTAGAAGACCAAGACCCTAGGTCAAGAGACACCCAGCTTGTGTAGAGAGAGAGGGCAGGAAGCCCCACAAGCTGAAGAGCAGGAGAGGGAAGTAGCCCAGGGGAAGGAAGCACTAGTTCAAGTGGTTTACCACTATCCCTAGGGCCCCTGGGCTGGGACCCGGAGTAGAGGGTGGACCCGGGTCCCTCCCTCTCCACTACCCTTCTCTGGGTTACTAGTGGGACAGTAGATACCCTAGTTCTGGGGCAGGAAACTGCACCCTGAACCCCCCCCCAAGAAGAGGAAGAGTGGGACCCATCATAATTGTACCGGCAATTTGCCACAATAGATTGTCCAACTGATGTGTGCTGAGCATAACTCAGTGCAGGATCTGGGCCTCAGTTCCATGTGGCAGAATAGCATGTACGCAGTAAAGCTGTGAACTATTTATTTTACTACCAAAGCTTAGTGACCTAAATCATAGTTCTCAGAAGTCAGCAATATACCTTACCTGCCAACAAATGATAATCCAGTGAACCATGTCATCCAGATTCTGAACAACTTTTTAAAAATCCATCACCTTATGAATAATAGAATAGTGTAACTGTATGCTGCACACTAGAGAATAATTGTGGAGTTGTGTTAGCAACTCCACAGCTAAGGTTGTACTTTCCAGTAGAATGCTGATTTTGCCCAACTTCCCACTAATTCTTAATATAAAGGTCAGTTTTGCATGAAATGTTGAATATATAGTCTCCTGAAAGTAGAGATTAAGACTGAGTACATCATGTAACTGAAACAAATACATTTCTTCACTTTCAAATGTTTAGCCTTTATCAGAACACATTTTGGCTGGTGCAAAAGCCATTTATTTGGCTGGGTTTCATGGAAGGTTCAGGGTTTTTAAAATAAATCTAATAGCTACTCCTGGCCCTGCTTGTCGCCTAGGGAGTTCTGTAGGGAAGTTTGCATTCAGAGTCAGTCTGGAAAGACCCAGCCTAGAACAAGGTGAGGTAAATTGTGCCTATGTGCTTTAGGGAGCAGTCTGCTTTGTCTCTCTCTCTTTTTGGTTATTGTTTGTTATCTTTATGGATTTTTAAGCAAAAAGCAGTGATACGCTGCCACCTTCCAGCAAGATTGTTTTATGTTTTTATCTAACTTTTCTGTGTGTATACTGGGAACACAATTATTTTGACCTGAATATTAATCAAGGTTTACTTTAGGTTTATATATCATAGATTCATAGACTTTAAGATCAGAAGGAACCATCATGATCATCTAATCTGACCTTCTGCACATTGCCACAGAACCCACCCACTCCTGTAATAGACTACTCTGGCTGAGCTACTGAAGTCCTCAAATCATGATTTTAAGACTAAGTTACTGAGAATCCATCATTTACAACAAATTTAAAACCTGCATATGACCCATATACCAGACTTCAGAGGAAGGCAAAACAAAAACCAAAACCCCAGGGTCCCTGCCAATCTGACTCAAGAGGATTAGCCTTTTCTTCAGTGAACACTGCTCTGTTCTCCAATTTGAAGGATACAACCCTGACATTGACTGTATTTGCCATTCAGTTAGTTTGCTCTGTAATCATTCTACAAACAAGGAGATCTGTGTCATTGTCTTACTGTTCTCCAGGCTGTGGATGCTTGTAGCTGAATTGGGAAACATTATTCCATTTGTGCCTATGGCACATTTCACCAAATACCGGAAAATATCTTGACTCATGTTCTTTGACTACATGCAGTGCATGGGAATTTTTTCCTGTCAGAAAACCCTCCTTTCCCACTTCCTTTTAAACCATTTTATTATTTTGATTTCCTTCATTTCTAGTTCTTTCATTTAGGGTATGTCTACACAACGAAATTAGGTTGAATTTATAGAAGTTGGTTTTGTAGAAAGCGGTTTTATACAGTTGATTGTGTGTGTCCCCACACAAGTGCTCTAAGTGCATGTAGTCGGTGGAGTGTGTCCACAGTACCGAGGTAACCGTCGACTTCCGGAACGTTGCACTGTGGGTGGTTATCCCACAGTTCCCGCAGTCTCTGCCGCCCATTTGAATTCTGGGTAGAAATCCCAGTGCCTGATGGGACTAAAACATTGTTGCGCGTGGTTCTGGGTACATATCGTCAGGCCCCCGTTCCCTCCCTCCCTCCGTGAAAGCAAGGGCAGACAATCGTTTCGCGCCTTTTTTCCTGAGTTACCTGTGCAGACGCCATACCACAGCAAACATGGAGCGCGCTCAGCTAACCGTCACCATATGTCTCCTGGGTGCTGGCAGACGTGGTACTGCATTGCTACACAGCAGCAGTTAATTGCCTTTTGGCAGCAGACAGTGCAGTATGACTGGTAGCCGTCATCGACGTAGTCCTTGGTGCTCTTTTAATCGGGCGCCTGGGCAAACATGGGAGTGACTCAGCTAGGTCATTTCCCTTTTAAGTTTCGTCTCGTGGTGATTCAGGCCTACCAACAGTGCACTGTCTTTTAACCTCCAGCCAGCAGAAGATGATGGTTAGTTGTCATACTGCACCATCTTCTGCCGAGCACCCAGGAGATGATAACGGCTAACGGTTGTACTGCACGGTCTGCTGCCAGCAAGATGTATAAAGATAGATGAAGTGGCTCAAAACAAGAAATAGACCAGATTTGTTTTGTATTCATTTGCTCCTCCCTCCCGCCTTCCCTCTGTGAAATCAATGGCCTGCTAAACCCAGTTTTGAGTTCTATCCTTGAGGTTTTGAGTTCTATCCTTGAGGGGGCCATTCAGTTTCTCGCAAAGCCACCCCCTTTTTGATTTTAATTCCCTGTAAGCCAACCCTGTAAGCCACGTCGTCAGTCGCCCCTCCCTCCGTCAAGGCAACGGCAGACAATCGTTCCGCGCCTTTTTTCTGTGCAGACGCCATACCACGGCAAGCACGGAGCCCACTCAGATCACTTTGGCAATTAGGAGCACATTAAACACCACTCGCATTATCCAGCAGTATATGCAGCACCAGAACCTGGCAAAGCGATAGAGGCGAGTAGGTGACGTCAGTGCGGTAACGTGAGTGATGAGGACATGGACACAGACTTCTCTCAAAGCAGGGGCCCTGGCAATGTGGGCATCATGGTGCTAATAGGGCAGCTTCATGCGGTGGAACGCCAATTCTGGGCTTGGGAAACAAACACAGACTGGTGGGACTGCATAGTGTTGCAGGTCTGGGACGATTCCCAGTGGTTGCGAAACTTTCGCATGTGTAAGGGCACTTTCATGGAACTTTGTGACTTGCTTTCCCCTGCCCTGAGGCACAAGAATACCAAGATGAGAGCAGCCCTCACAGTTGAGAAGTGAGTGGCGATAGCCCTCTGGAAGCTTGCAATGCCAGACAGCTACCGGTCAGTCGGGAATCAATTTGGAGTGGGAAAATCTACTGTGGGGGCTGCTGTGATGCAAGTAGCCCACGCAATCAAAGATCTGCTGATATCAAGGGTAGTGACCCTGGGAAATGTGCAGGTCATAGTGGATGGCTTTGCGGCAATGGGATTCCCTAACTGTGGTGGGGCCATAGACGGAACACATATCCCTATCTTGGGACCGGAGCACCAAGCCAGCGAGTACATAAACTGCAAGGGGTACTTTTCAGTAGTGCTGCAAGCTCTGGTGGATCACAAGGGACGTTTCACCAACAACAACGTGGGATGGCCGGGAAAGGTACATGATGCTCGCATCTTCAGGAACTCTGATCTGTTTCAAAAGCTGCAAGAAGGAACTTTCTTCCCAGACCAGAAAATAACCGTTGGGGACGTTGAAATGCCTATACGTATCCCATTAATGCCATGGCTCATGAAGCCGTACACAGGCAGCCTGGACAGTAGTCAGGAGCTGTTCAACTACAGGCTGAGCAAGTGCAGAATGATGGTAGAATGTACATTTGGACGTTTAAAGGCGCGCTGGCGCAGTTTACTGACTCAGTTAGACCTCAGCGAAACCAATATTCCCACTGTTATTACTACTTGCTGTGCGCTCCACAATATCTGTGAGAGTAAGGGGGAGACTTTATGGTGGGGTGGGAGGTTGAGGCAAATCGCCTGGCTGCTAGTTATGTGCAGCCCGACATCGGGGTGGTTAGATGAGAACAGGAGGGTGTGGTGCACATCAGAGAAGCTTTGAAGACCAGTGTCATGACTGGCCAGGCTCCAGTGTGAAAGTTCTGTTTTTTTCTCCATGGTGAAACCCACCGCCCCTTGGTTCACGCTACTTCCCTGTAAGCTAACCTCCCTCCCCCCCTCCTTTTAATCATTGCTTGCAGAGGCAATAAAGTCATTATTGCTTCACATTCATGCATTCTTTATTCATTCATCACACAAATAGGGGGATAACTACCAACGTAGCCCAGGAGGGGTGGTGGAGGAGGGAAGCACCAGGAGGGGTGGTGGAGGAGGGAAGGACAAGGCCAAACAGCACTTTAAAAGTTTAAAACTTTAAAACTTATTGAATGCCAGCCTTCTGTTGCTTGGACAATCCTCTGGGGTGGAGTGGCCGGGTGGCCAGAGGCCCCCCCACTGCATTCTTGGGCGTCTGGGTGTGGAGGCTATGGAACTTGGGGAGGAGGGCGGTTGGTTACACAAGGGCTGAAGTGGCAGTCTGTGCTCCAGCTGCCTTTGCTGCAGCTCAACCATACACTGGAGCATACTGGTTTGATCCTCCAGCAGCCTCATCATTGAATCCTGCCTCCTCTCATCACGCTGCTGCCACATTTGAGCTTCAGCCCTGTCTTCAGCCCGCCACCTCTCCTCCCGGTCATATTGTGCTTTCCTGCACTCTGACATTGTCTGCCTCCACACATTCGTCTGTGCTCTGTCAGTGTGGGAGGACAGCATGAGCTCAGAGAACATTTCATCATGAGTGCGTTTTTTTTCACCTTCTAATCTTCACTAGCCTCTGGGAAGGAGAAGATCCTGTGATCATTGAAACACATGCAGCTGGTGGAGGAAAAAAAAGGGACAGTGGTATTTAAAAAGACACATTTTCTAGAACAATGGCTACACTCTTTCATGGTAAACCTTGCTGTTAACATTACATACACAGCACATGTGCTTTCGTTCCAAGGTCGCATTTTACCTCCCCCCACCAAGTGGCTAACAGCGGGGAACATTTCTGTTCAGCCACAGGCAAACAGCCCAGCAGGAACGGGCACCTCTGAGTGTCCCCTGAAGAAAAGCACCCTATTTCAACCCGGTGACCATGAATGATATCACTCTCCTGAGGATAACACAGAGAGATAAAGAATGGATGTTGTTTGAATGCCAGCAAACATACACTGCAATGCTTTGTTGTACAATGATTCCTGAGTATGTGCTACTGGCCTGGTGTGGTAAAGTGTCCTACCATGGTGGGTGGAATAAGGCTGCCCTCCCCAGAAACCTTTTGCAAAGGCTTTGGGAGTACATCCAGGAGAGCCACAAATGCCAGGGCAAATTAATCATTAAACATGCTTGCTTAAGTTTCACGCGGCACTGCTTCGGGTCCCTGTTATGGCCTCTGTCCTTCATGCCCTGGGAGATTTTGACAAAAGTTTTGGCATTTCTAAAACTGGAACGGAGTTCTGATAGCACAGATTCCTCTCCCCATACAGCGATCAGATCCCGTACCTCCCGTTCGGTCCATGCTGGAACTCTTTTGTGATTCTGGGACTCCATCATGGTCACCTCTGCTGATGAGCTCTGCATGGTCACCTCTGCTGATGAGGTCTGGCCAGCGTGGCAAGCTGCAGGTGACCATGCAAACAGGAAATTGAAATTCAAAAGTTTGCGGGCCTTTTCCTGTCTACCTGGCCAGTGCATCTGAGTTGAGAGTGCTGTCCAGAGTGGTCACAATAGAGCACTCTGGGATAGCTCCCAGAGGCCAATACCGTCTAATTGCGTCCACAGTACCTCAAATTCGACCCAGCAAGGCCGATTTAAGCACTAATTCACTTGTCAGAGGTGGGTTAAGGAAATCGATTTTAAGAGCCCTTTAAATCGAAAAAAGGGCTTCATTGTGTGGACGGGTGCAGGTTTACATCGATTTAATGCTGCTAAATTCAACCTAAACTCCTAGTGTAGAACAGGGCTTAGAAAAAGATGCCACATGAACTAACTCCTCATTCTGCACTGGCTCTATGGCTCCACTCCTGTAATGAACTCACAGATTTCCGTGGCACTTGGCAAAGACACTGAGGTCTTCTTCACAAAGTTCTTTGCGGAACTGGGGCCTTGGAGCCTGAGTCTGAATTTCCCTACATTTGCTGGATCCTTAAATTTCCATAACTCAAGGTAAGGGTAAATCTGTTTCCCCGCAGCAATTTCCACCTCCCATAGCCACTCTACATTCCACGTAGAAGCCTACTTTATTGACAAGCCAGTTTTTAATACTCCATAAATTTCCATTTGAGCATGATGTTGATTACGTATGCACTAACTGGTTCACATAGTATTTGATAGCCAAGAAAAAGCAAATATCTTTCAAAATTCAGACTATTTTCAGAGGCTATAGTACAGTGGTTCTCAAACTTTTATACTGGTGACCCCTTTCACATAGCAAGCCTCTGAGTGCAACCCCCCCTTATAAATAAAACAGCACTTTTTTATATAAATAACACCATTATAAATGCTGGAGGGAAAGCAGATTTTAGGGTGGAGGCTGAGAGCTCACGACCCCCCATGTAATAACCTTGTGACCCTCTTAGGGGTCCCGACCCCCTGTTTGAGAACCCCTGCTCTAGTACCCCAAAGGTATCCATAAAATGCGTGCCAAATCTGTTTATCATCTTTACCATACTATGTATGCATTGAATGCCTCCAGTACTGCTGGGGCTGCCAAGTAGATAGACATCATTGCTTGTCTTTAGGTGCTCTCCCTGAAAACTTGCATTGAGGAAAATTCAAATTATTGCCAATTTTCTTTTAAATCCAACAGACACATAGGGAGTACATGCACCATCTTTGGTTCAGAATAAAATTTGATATGATGTAATGTTTAGTAATCACTAAGGAGGGTAGGTTGGCTGAAGAGATGGTACAGCACTTTTATTACCTGCACAAGCAGACAGCCTAAACAGAGCCTTTTGGACAAAACTAGGTTATACCCAGAGGTTAAGCAGATATTAATGCAGTCACTCCCATAAGTAACTTTGCATCATCTCATTAGCATAGTCACTCCCATGCTTGTAACTGTCATTAGTCATTTTTAAAACATTCTACTCGCAGGGAAAATTAGCAATATCCATTTTTCATATGCACATCTTGCATCCACAAACCACAGCTACTGGCACTTCAAGATATACAAAATACTTTCAAGCACCACTGAAATATTTTCAGTTCAAATCAATAATGAGATGACAAAAACGTGTACCCTTCTTGTATTCATTGTTTGAGGTAGCTTTTGTAACAAAATGGGAACTTTTAAATCATGGGTGGCCGGTGACCCAGCCGTTGAGGGAGGATAGCCCCCGGCCCTTCCCCTTGTGCCCAAGGCCCTGCCCCATCTGTCCCCTTTCTGCCCCCACGTCACCTGCAGGAGCCCAGAGCCCCCTACCATGGCTCCTGGCCCCAGTGCTGGGCGGCCTGGGGAGAATCTGGTTTTCAGTAACCACTCACTATATTAGACTTGGCTGTCTAAGCATCCCAGCCCTTGAGTCCCATCTAAAGAGAACTGTATTTGCCTTCTTGGTAACCAGAAGCTGTTTGGTTACTAGCTTGGTGAATCTAATTATAGAATGAACCACCAGTTTGGGGGGAGTGTCTGCCCTATTCTTTGCAGTTTGCCCTGGATACGTATTCTCAGTGTGGCCCCTCCAGGCACCCAGTCACAGCATCTTAGGAACATCTGTTTAACATATTACTGTGAAAATTGTGAAATACCAGAAATGTTCATTAAAACTAATAAGCTTGTAGCAAAGCTACAGACTCTCTGTCTCAGCCCTCCTCTGAGCCATGTGGACACTTAAGTATCAACCACATGGGCTCGATTTGCATGCACCGACTGAGCAGTGTTGTAACAAGGCACACTGTATACCATTTTTCCAGTTATCCCCTTCTCTCAGAAGTAAGTGTGTGTTACAAGATTCAGGGTCACCAACTCTATGGTATGATGAGGTACCACAGGTTGGCAGAAATGACAGTTGAAATGCTCTACCAATTGAAAAGTGTAGTTGTCCTTGATAATCTTCACCATTTAGACACCTCTAACTTCAGTTTGTTCTTATGCGGGGGGAGGGGAGGAATGATTTTAATGAGTTTTCTGCTGTATTTTCAGCAGCAAGCCACTTTTCCAACAATAACTATTAATTACTATTTTTAAGTACTGAGAGCTCACATGTCCCACTGCAAGGCTCAGTAAAAGAAATGGTCCCTGTCCTGAGAAGATTACAAGGTAAAGAACAATGCTCACAAAAGAGTTAAAAATTTTCAAAAGGTATTTAGGTACCTAAAGATGCAGATACACACTTACTGGGATATTCAAAGGAACTTAGATGCCTAACTCCTAATCTGGACCTTAGTTCTTAGCCTTGTCTTGTCTCTTCTCTCCACCACATACACCAGGTTTCCTTACTTGCCTCTTCAGCATGGTGTATTGCCCACTTTGTTGTGGTGTTTATCTAATGCAGACTGTAAGATCCTTAGGTCAGGTCTCTCTGTAAAGTAGCAGGCACACCAATGATTGTATTCAGATGTGTATGTAAAGACCATCAGGTTATTTCCATTTGTAGAGCTATTACTTGTCCTAAGGGTATTCTACATTTTCAGTGCAGGGAATATCCCTAAACTTCTAAAACTGGAAGGAGCTTTTAAAATGCCCACACTCTGTGTCTGTGGTATATAGATCTATAAATTGCACCATTGTATGTCTGACACACACAGAAACCTCAAGAGCAGGCATTTATTTTTCTCATAGACAGTACAGTGCAAATGATATATTGCATATAGCTGCCTAGAGATTCTGGATATTGTGTAAGCCTATGGAATGATGTAAGCACTTATAACTAATAAGGCATTGGTAAATAATGAGTCTGTGTATATATAAAGTCTGCTGCAGTTTCCACGGTATGCATCCAATGAAGTGAGCTGTAGCTCACGAAAGCTCATGCTCAAATAAATTGGTTAGTCTCTAAGGTGCCACAAGTACTCCTTTTCTTTTTGTGAATACAGACTAACACGGCTGTTACTCTGAAACCTGACAATAAGATGTTGTATGCTCCAGGATCCTGCATTTTGAGTGCATTGAGAGGAATTAGGGCAAAGGGTGAACGCCTTTAACTGTCCTTGAATTACCCATTATAGGATTAGACATTTATACGGACAATGAGACTATCTAACCTCACGTTAGATAGGATATTTTTTAGAAGGTACTTAAACACTCTCATGCTCCAAGACATAAGCCAACCACTTGCTCACAGGTGTTAAGAAGAAACTTTCCCTAACCTGTAAATGTCTACTGTCGGGCTCTTTCCCACTTCCTCTGAAGCATCTGTTACTGGCTAGCAACAGTGGAAGGACACTTGACTAGATGGATGACTACTCTGATTGATACAGCAATTTTTATGTTCCTACATACCTGCAGAACTTGTTGTCTTGAAGTTTATCTGGCAAAGCTATTTATTTTTACACTATTTTATTAAAGACCACCTTCTTCAAGATGAATCAGTCACTTTTATTAATATTTTGATGAAAAAGGAATCTAATATTTTCCTTGATCGCGCTTTTCAAAAGCATGTTAGGGGTTTTTTCCTTCTCATCCACTAGGTGGTACTGCTGCCCTTCAAAATTAAGCTATTGTGATCAAAGAATACAAACTTCATGCTGGATTTTTATGGAATTTTTGTAGTTATTCACTAATTTCCTCTCTTTCATACAATTAATTTCCATATTTAAGATGAAAGAAAAAAAAGGGAAACTTTAAAGAGAGATTTAATGTTTTAGTGACCATTCCATTACCGGAGGGCAAAACTAACTTGTTAGAATCAGGACTGAACATGAACTATAAAGTTCAGATCTGGAGCCAAATTTGCCCAAAGTTCATGCTATTCGCAGCTTGGTTGAGTGGGGGTGTCATTATTCCCCCAAGAACAGACTCAGGGATCCCAGAGTAGCCCTCCTATTGCTTACTTCCAACATCCCAGGATGTTGACCTGTTTATCTGTTCCTGCAAGGTGAAAGGAGAGGGCCTGCCCTAGTAAAATTGCAAGGGTTTACCAAGGATCTCCTTGTGCCCTTCAGGAAACTCCCCAGAACAGACTAGATCGGTCATCTTTGGGAGGACTCGAATACAGCCCTCCACTCAAAAGGAGTAAAACCCAGGCAGCACTTTTCCAAAACAGAGTGTTTTCTTTATTTAGTGTAACCAACCTTTCCTAATACAATTAATTTAAACCTAAATTAAAAGAAAGACAAAGCCCTTAGCACAAGTATAGAAGCTAAAGTACCCAAGACCATAATGTCATACAGTTGGATTGGCTTAAGTGATTATGCTCTGTACATGGTGATCAGTCATATGCAGGACACTGACAGCAAATCTTAATAAACCCTAAAGTCTATACATACAGGACAATGAAAGATTCATAATACGAACACACATCTTTATTAACCGAAACATACACATTGATTAACCCCATTTCTATTCTATAGGCAATATTACGGCTGGCATGCTTACTCTCTGTCAGCTTCTCTGTTCTGTCAGGGTCTTTCTGCTCTGTGCCAGCACCCCCACTATTGCTGCTGGTTTTGCTGCTGGTTCTTTGCTCTTTTAGGTTTCTTCTGATCTTCTTCTAGTTCTCCTTCCTCTTCTCCTGCTCCTGACTTGACTGACTTTTGCTGCTGGCTCTCTGCCTTATATACAGGTTTTGGCCTATTCTGGTTGGCTTGTTTTTCAATCCTAGCATTGGCATATCTATCATCTTGCCTTCAGGCCCTCTCTGTTTGGTCCATACTTATAGACCAATCACAATTACTAAATCTGGCTGTCAATCAAAGCTGTTACACAAGTCTTAGCATTATGGAATGTTGATTATTACGGGATAGTGACCCTTACCTAGTTTTGGACGGAGTATGCCTGACTGGCCTCTCCCTGAAGTTTTAGGGTGACCTTTACCTGACCACAGTCCACACCCTGCCCAGCAACATACCAGCCATAGGTTAACCTGCTTAAACTGCCAATTCATTGTCCTTGGCTGTGTGCCAACATTGTACGCCAATTTACAAATATGAGACTTTTAAACTATAATCCACCACCTTATTTATTAAATGTATAATCATTATTAATGTATGCATCTTAACATTAAGGTCTACTGCTACCACCATCCCTTACCAATGTAATTAATTTTATTTTGTTTTTTCCTCTATTTTCAGTTAGTAGTGGCAAAGCAATGACTATCAGTGCTGTGCTTAAGAAATAAAATAGAGCTGCTCAAAATCCTTTTCATATTATCATAGATTAGCACATTCTGGAGGTGGGGAAGCTGGCTGAAAAGTTGATTATTTGGCTAATGGGTAGAGTCAAGCAGCTCCACAGTGTATATAATGTGGTGGCTAGCTCACTAGCCAACCTAACTTGGGTCAAATGAGACCAGAGGTTGATCCCCTCCTCTGCCTCAGACTCTCTGTGCCTCAGTTCCCCATTGGCAAAGTAGGGATAATAGCACTTCCCTACCGGGGGAGGTTATATTCACTAAAACTTATGAGGGGCTCAGATAGTACAGTAATGGGGCCCATACCAGAACGTAAGATAGATGAGGTTCTACGTGGATGGTTCTCTCTTAGGGCTTTTCTACACTGGTACTTTACAGCGCTGCAACTTTCTCGCTCAGGGGTGTTAAAAAACTCCCCCCCTGAGCGCTGCAGGTTTCAGTGCTGTAAAGTGCGAGTGTAGACAGTGCACCAGTCTTGGTAGCTACGCCTCTCCTGAAGGCGATTTTTTTTTTAGAGCACCGGGAGAGCTGTCCCGCAGCATGCTGCCGCAACTACACAAGCCACGTTAAAGAGTGGCCCTGGCACAGCTTTTACATTGCCAGGGTAAACTAGCCCTTAGGCCCATGTCGGGGGACGGGGGAGAGAGAATGTGCTCAGTAGAGCGGTGACAGAGGTGGTGATTATTTTGTTCTGCTGCCTAGATTTTGATATTTGATTGTGTGGCTTAATGGTAAGAAGCATTGGGGGACCATGTATTGGCTAAAATGTGCCAATAGATAAGAGGATGGTAAATTGGAAGAGGGGCTGTGGTTGGATCAGTCCCTCCTACAATAGAAGAGTAGTTTTTACATTAAAATGGTATATTAGAGTGAGGCTATGCATCTATTTAGATAAAGTACCATGAGTGCCAAGAAGGAGTGATTGGGGTAATATATTATGTGATATTAGGAATGCAGATACATGCCGAGATATTCACAGCAACGAAGGAATTTAATTATTTTCCAGTAGGAATTGTGGAACTCAATCTCTTGGTTCACTTTGAAAATGGCAACCCTAGTATTTTACATTAGTAGAGGATGGTCGGGGTTATGGATAAGAGCCTGAGTTACCATTGTTTGTGGAACCTTTTTTTTACCTTGAAGTGTGAAAACTAGATGTTGATGGAGTCGCTAATTTGGAACAGAGAAAACATGGGTTTGCAGCTACTGCAAATCTTATAAACTTCCTGTAGGACACCTGAATGACATAAGATTTATTTCAGAGTACACTTGCTTCGTGGGAGTTCCTGTGGTAGCAGCAAGATTTGTGAAAGTCTGCGCAGGGAGCCACCGGAGTTTGTGCTGCTGCAAGCCAAGCAGAGGAAAGGGGATGGTCAGGCAATATAGCTTGTATAAATCTATTACACTCCCCTTCTTTCTGTACCTCAGCTAAATGCTTTGCTGAAGCACAGGCCACAGTTCTCTTTTCAGGACTTTTCAGAAAGCGTTACGTGGAGGCTATGTCTTAAAATGCAACAGTGACACAGCTGGAGTGCAGCAGCCATGCCGCTGTAGCACTTCGGTGTAGGCACTCACTACAGCAAAGGGAGGGGTTCTCCTGTCATTGTGGTTCGTTCACCTCCTCGAAAGGCGGTAACTAGGTCAACGGAAGAAATCTTCCATCAACCTAGAGCTGTCTACACCAGGAGTTAGGTCAGCCTAGCTACGTTTCTCCAGGGTGGGATTTTTTTTACATCCCAAGAGACGTAGCTATGGACATGTATGTTTCCAGTGTACAGCATCCAGAGGTACAACTCAGGGCAATTGTACGTAAAACTCTGATAGATCCGTGTTAACTGTTCCCAGCCAATTTTGAAGAAAATGCCTAGAGCAAATGCAAAATTATATAAAATAAAGCAAAAAACTCCTCTTCCCTTTCTATTGCCCTCACCCCAGCCCTCCTCATCTGCAAGCAGTGTGGGGATGTGCTCAGTGTGTGCAGTGACAGGACTGCAGGGCAGAAGCCCGTGGGAGCTCCCAGACATGGGTGGGTGGCAGTGGTGGCTCTGGTTCCAGAGGCCGGGCAAGGAGGACGCAGATGAACAAGCGAGATAGATGGGCACGGACTCGGCCACTCAGAACTGCCACCTGGAGACGGAGGTGAAAGCTGGGACCAGCGGAGCATCCTCTCCTCTCCAATCCCTGGGCAGCCAAGCAGCAGCAGCCAGCTCTCTGTCCCAAATGGGGCAGCTTCCCCAAGAGTGGGGTACAGTCTCAGCCTCTTGCCAGTCCGGAGGGAACAGGAGAGCCCTTGAAGGAGGCAAGCAGGGGAGGGAGAATATAAGCAGGAGAGGGGAGTGGTCCTTGGGAGGTTTAATGGCAGAGGAGGAATATATAAGAGGGGATGGGGGTGCCTGGGAAGGGGTCCCTGGGGATATAGAGAGGAGGATTGGTGGGGGCACTGGAAAATGTAGTAGTAGGGATTGGGAATATCCATTGTGTCTCTGAGTGGGGAATGGAGAACGGGGTTATTTGAGGGCTGCCACACTGGATACATTTCAAGGGGGGGACCTAAGAAGCTGTCCAGGGTATTTTGGGGTAGCTAACAGTGGTGGGGATTGATGAGCATCTCAAGGCAGGTTTGCACCTATGCAAATGTATTTATAGTGTGAGTGGTTCAACACCCCATGGAAATTCACAGTTTGCCACCAGAGATGTATGGTTTTAAAATGCCTAAACCACCTGTTACAATTAAATGTCATAGCAAGGAATCTGAGCATGAGGGGATGTATGTTGCTGACACAATATCATGGCTCGGGTAGCTAATTGTTAGTGTAGATTCTGAACTTTTTTTTTTTTTATACTCTGAAACATACATAGATTGTAAGCAACAGAGAAACCAAAAAAAAGTGTAGAGTGCTGATTTATGCTGGTTTTTAGTTCCAAAAAGCTTTCAGTACCAGTGCATAATGCTTAATTTAAAAAAGGATTACAGAGAAACTGGAATTTATACTGGTTTTATTTATATATGGTCATTTGAGATATTTCATTAATGTAAACATAATAAAAATAAAACATTTAAAAGGGATAAAATGAACACCACAAATTTCCCAAACAAAAAATTGTTAAAAAAAAAGAATAATTTCATGGAATTCTAAGAATACATATGCTTTCTTAGTGAAACAAAGATTTAATGCACACAAAACACATGGTAAATTTCATACAACATTGTAAATAGTGTTTGGAATCCTCTGAATATCTATTAAACAAAAGCTATTAAACAATGAATCTACCCGAGTTCCTTATACACATTTTCCCCTTTCATTTTTGTTACAAACATTCAGGGCAAAGTTTCAACATGCTTTCTATACTTCAGCACACACATCAAAACACATTCCCCCCTGATCTTCTCTCAGAGGTGATTTCTCAGGGCTTGGCTACACTTGTGAGTTACAGCGCAATAAAGGAGCCCCGGGCGCACTAGCTCACTAACCATCCACACTGGCAAGGCACGTAGAGTGCTCTGACTCTGCAGCTACAGCGCTGCTGGTACTCCACCTCGGCGAGTGGAATAACATTTGCTGTGCCGCCGCTGAAGCGCTGCAGGAATGCAGATATGTCCTTTGAAAGCTCCATTTCTGACAGCCGGCTGCTTATCTGCTCTGAGACAAAGCAACCATTAGTGTGGAATGCTGTGTGAGAGAGAGAGGCAGGGGGTCTGCGGCTGTCTGAACTTACAACACAGCATGCTGACATGCTCTTAGTCCCCCTAAAACCCACTCTCTCTCCCCCACATACACACAACACACTCCCTGCCACACTCCACCCCATCCCACCTGGTTTGAAAAGCACGTTGCAGTCACTTGCATGCTGGGATAGCTGCCCATAATGCACTGCTCCCAATGCCGCTGCAAGTGCCTCAAACATGGCCATGCTAGTGCGCTTGAAGCTGTCAGTGTGGACAGACTGCAGCGCTTTCCCTACTGCGCTCTACAAAGGCTGGATTAACTCAAAGCGCTCTACATCTACAAGTGTAGCCATGCCCTCAGTCTTTATAGTGTGACCATAATATATACTATGTGTCACCTGGACTCTTCAAGGCATGAGAAATGTCATGGTCTCAGTCCTTTCAAATACTTCAGAACCTTGTGAGCAACCAGCCTGGGGAACCTTCATAGCTAGCAGGTTTCAGAGAAGCCTGACGTGACCGGACGTGATCGGAATAACAGAGACTTGGTGGGATGACTCATATGACTGGAGTACTGTCATGGATGGTTATAAACTGTTCAGGAAGGACAGGCAGGGCAGAAAAGGTGGGGGAGTAGCACTGTATGTAAGGGAGCAGTATGACTGCTCAGAGCTCCGGTACGAAACTGCAGAAAAACCTGAGTGTCTCTGGATTAAGTTTAGAAGTGTGTGCAACAAGAGTGATGTAGTGGTGGGAGTCTGCTATAGACCACCGGACCAGGGGGATGAGGTGGATGAGGCTTTCTTCCGGCAGCTCACGGAAGCTACTAGATCGCATGCCCTGATTCTCATGGGTGACTTTAATTTTCCTGATATCTGCTGGGAGAGCAATACAGTGGTGCATAGACAATCCAGGAAGTTTTTGGAAAGCGTAGGGGACAATTTCCTGGCGCAAGTGCTAGAGGAGCCAACTAGGGGGGGTGCTTTTCTTGACCTGCTGCTCACAAACCGGGTAGAATTAGTGGGGGAAGCAAAAGTGGATGGGAATCTGGGAGGCAGTGACCATGAGTTGGTTGAGTTCAGGATCCTGACGCAGGGAACAAAGGTAAGCAGCAGGATACGGACCCTGGACTTCAGGAAAGCAGACTTCGACTCCCTCAGGGAACGGATGGCCAGGATCCCCTGGGGGACTAACTTGAAGGGGAAACGAGTCCAGGAGAGCTGGCTGTATTTCAAGGAATCCCTGTTGAGGTTACAGGGACAAACCATCCCGATGAGTCGAAAGAATAGTAAATATGGCAGGCGACCAACTTGGCTTAATGGTGAAATCCTAGCGGATCTTAAACATAAAAAAGAAGCTTACAAGAAGTGGAAGGTTGGACATATGACCAGGGAAGAGTATAAAAATATTGCTCGGGCATGTAGGAATGTTATCAGGAGGGCCAAATCGCACCTGGAGCTGCAGCTAGCCAGAGATGTCAAGAGTAACAAGAAGGGTTTCTTCAGGTATGTTGGCAACAAGAAGAAAGCCAAGGAATGTGTGGGCCCCTTACTGAATGAGGGAGGCAACCTAGTGACAGAGGATGTGGAAAAAGCTAATGTACTCAATGCTTTTTTTGCCTCTGTTTTCACTAACAAGGTCAGCTCCCAGACTGCTGCGCTGGGCATCACAAAATGCGGAAGAGATGGCCAGCCCTCTGTGGAGATAGAGGCGGTTAGGGACTATTTAGAAAAGCTGGACGTGCACAAGTCCATGGGGCCGGACGAGTTGCATCCGAGAGTGCTGAAGGAATTGGCGGCTGTGATTGCAGAGCCACTGGCCATTATCTTTGAAAACTCGTGGCGAACCGGGGAAGTCCCGGATGACTGGAAAAAGGCTAATGTAGTGCCAATCTTTAAAAAAGGGAAGAAGGAAGATCCTGGGAACTACAGGCCAGTCAGCCTCACCTCAGTCCCTGGAAAAATCATGGAGCAGGTCCTCAAAGAATCAATCCTGAAGCACTTGCATGAGAGGAAAGTGATCAGGAACAGCCAGCATGGATTCACCAAGGGAAGGTCATGCCTGACTAATCTAATCGCCTTTTATGATGAGATTACTGGTTCTGTGGATGAAGGGAAAGCAGTGGATGTATTGTTTCTTGACTTTAGCAAAGCTTTTGACACGGTCTCCCATAGTATTCTTGTCAGCAAGTTAAGGAAGTATGGGCTGGATGAATGCACTATAAGGTGGGTAGAAAGCTGGCTAAATTGTCGGGCTCAACGGGTAGTGATCAATGGCTCCATGTCTAGTTGGCAGCCGGTATCAAGTGGAGTGCCCCAAGGGTCGGTCCTGGGGCCGGTTTTATTCAATATCTTCATAAATGATCTGGAGGATGGTGTGGATTGCACTCTCAGCAAATTTGCGGATGATACTAAACTGGGAGGAGTGGTAGATACGCTGGAGGGGAGGGATAGGATACAGAAGGACCTAGACAAATTGGAGGATTGGGCCAAAAGGAATCTGATGAGGTTCAATAAGGATAAGTGCAGGGTCCTGCACTTAGGACGGAAGAACCCAATGCACAGCTACAGACTAGGGACCGAATGGCTAGGCAGCAGTTCTGCAGAAAAGGACCTAGGGGTGACAGTGGACGAGAAGCTGGATATGAGTCAGCAGTGTGCCCTTGTTGCCAAGAAGGCCAATGGCATTTTGGGATGTATAAGTAGGGGCATAGCGAGCAGATCGAGGGACGTGATCGTTCCCCTCTATTCGACATTGGTGAGGCCTCATCTGGAGTACTGTGTCCAGTTTTGGGCCCCACACTTCAAGAAGGATGTGGATAAATTGGAGAGAGTCCAGCGAAGGGCAACAAAAATGATTAGGGGACTGGAACACATGAGTTATGAGGAGAGGCTGAGGGAGCTGGGATTGTTTAGCCTGCAGAAGAGAAGAATGAGGGGGGATTTGATAGCTGCTTTCAACTACCTGAAAGGGGGTTCCAAAGAGGATGGCTCTAGACTGTTCTCAATGGTAGCAGATGACAGAACGAGGAGTAATGGTCTCAAGTTGCAGTGGGGGAGGTTTAGATTGGATATTAGGAAAAACTTTTTCACTAAGAGGGTGGTGAAACACTGGAATGCGTTACCTAGGGAGGTGGTAGAATCTCCTTCCTTAGAGGTTTTTAAGGTCAGGCTTGACAAAGCCCTGGCTGGGATGATTTAACTGGGAATTGGTCCTGCTTTGAGCAGGGGGTTGGACTAGATGACCTTCTGGGGTCCCTTCCAACCCTGATATTCTATGATTCTATGATTCTAAGCAGCTGTGTTATTCTGTATCTGCAAAAAGAACAGGAGTACTTGTGGCACTTTAGAGACTAACAAATTTATTTGAGCATAAGCTTTTGTGAGCTACAGCTCACTTCATCAGATGCATGCCATGGAAAATACAGTGGGGAGATTTATATACACAAAGAACATGAAACAATGGGTATTACCATACACACTGTAACAAGAGTGATCAGGTAAGGTGAGCTATTGACAGCAGGAGAGTGGGGGGGAAATAACCTTTTGTAGTGATAATCAAGATGGGCCATTTCCAGCAGTTGACAAGAACGTGTGAGGAACAGTGGGAGGGGGAGAGATAAACATGGGGAAATAGTTTTACTTTGTGTAATGACCCATCCACTCCCAGTCTTTATTCAAGCCTAAGTAAATTGTATCCAGTTTGCAAATTAATTCCAATTCAGCAGTCTCTCGTTGGAGTCTGTTTTTGAAGTTTTTTGTTGAAGAATTGCCACTTGTAGGTCTGTAAGCGAATGACCAAAGAGATTGAAGTGTTCTCCGACTGGTTTTTTAATGTTATAATTCTTGACGTCTGATTTGTGTCCATTTATTCTTTTACGTGGAGACTGTCCAGTTTGGCCAATGTACATGGCAGAGGGGCATTGCTGGCACATGATGGCATACATCACATTGGTAGATGTGCCGGTGAACGAGCCTCTGATAGTGTGGCTGATGTGATTAGGCCCTATGATGGTGTCCCCGAATAGATATGTGGACATAGTTGGCAACGGACTTTGTTGCAAGGATAGTTTCCTAGGTTAGTGGTTCAGTTGTGTGGTGTGTGATTGCTGGTGAGTATTTGCTTCAGGTTGGGGGGCTGTCTGTAAGCAAGGACTGGCCTGTCTCCCAAGATCTGTTCCCCCCCCACACACGTTCTTGTCAACTGCTGGAAATGGCCCACCTTGATTATCACTACAAACGGTTATTTCCCCTCCTGCTGGTAATAGCTCACCTTACCTGATCACTCTTGTTACAGTGTGTATTGTAACACCAATTGTTTCATGTTCTCTGTGTATATAAATCTCCCCACTGTATTTTCCACTGCACGAATCCGATGAAGTGAGCTATAGCTCACGAAAGCTTATGCTCAAATAAATTTGTTAGTCTCTAAGGTGCCACAAGTCCTCCTTTTCTTTTCACAACTAGCAGCTTTCCAGCTCTCAGGTTAATGGCTGCCTGGGCATTAGTAGCTGGTGAAACCCAAGTCTGTAGCCTGTATCTAAAAAGGCACAGGGATTGGGATCAATAGATGAAATATCCATTCCCTGAGTCGCTATAAGGATTTTAGCATTTCTCAAATGCAGCTACTGTGGCTGCATGCAGGCACCAGGGGCTTTTTTTGCGGCCACAATCTCCTGTACTGTGATGGGGGGGAGTGAGGAGGACAAAGTAGCACCTCTTTCCCCTCCCTGTTGCTCCTGGATGCACCACCTTGGTGTTGGTTACTGGGGCCACCAGCAGGGGTTGGGCCCTGCCCCCATCTGGAGACACCTGGGGCACAAGGCTGTAGGTGCAGGCAGATGGTGAGTTCCCCACCGCCACAGGGACGTTGGGGCCCAGGCTTTGGGCTTCAGCCCTGGGGTGGCAGGCTCTGGCTGTAGAGCTTCGGGCTCCATCCCTGGGCCCTGTCCTCTGGCTGTGAGTCTTTGTGCTCTGGCTGCAGGGCTTCAGGCTCTAGCCCCCGGCTGCTTCCCCAGCCCTCCATCCAGGGCTTAATTTGTCCCCAGGCTTGCCAGGGCTGAGTAAGTCTGCTGTGAAAAGTGATACTTGTATGGTTGTTCATATCACTTTTCACAACAGACTTACTAGCTCGCAATAAATAAATTACAATGATTTGGATGTGTATAGGTGCATATTTTAGTAGGTTTTCCTAAAGCTAATTAAGTATTTTAGGAAAAAGTGTGTGAGCAGCCACCAAAAATGTGCCCTGACAAGCCCTAGGGCACCACCGTCTCCCCATAAGCCCAGTTAATTAAGACAAAAATTCACAAACGCTCACTTCACTTAGCTCTGCTCCATTCTTTCTTTAATTGCAGGAGAATCCCAGTTTAGAGCAGTTAGCTGATGGCCAAATGTAAATTCCACAGGCTCTGTAGCCTCTAAGGGTGATAAATGTTCTCCCCAATCCATAAAACAGACCGTGGGGAACAAACAATCATAAATCATAAAGGGCTTCCCGAGTAAATAAACCTGGAGTAGCACTCACCTATAACCAAGGTGATACAGGGAGCAGGGCACAGCCCACACAGTAGACACAATTCTTGGACCTGCAATCAATCAGCTCAGAGTCCAAAGGGTTGTTTTTAGCTCCTCTCTGATTGGCTAAGCTCTCAGAGGGTGACTCGGGTTTGACATGCAAGGTACGTTGCCCACAATGAAAATTTCCTACACTACTGAGCATGTCTGGTAACTACCACACTCTGTTCTGGAAGTTTTTGAGTTGCCCTGCCCAGCAGCCCTGCTCTCTGCACTTGTGGGATTGCACAGAGTATCCAACTAATATTCATGTCTCCTCCCCTCTGATTTTCTGAAAGTCAAATGCTGCACTATCATAGGCATGGGAAGTAGGGATGCAGGGGAGGGCTGTAGCACCCTAGGTATTATGCGGGGCCACTGGCCCCGCACCTGGGGCTCCACTCCCTAGCTCGGGTCCCGGGGCTTGCCCTACACCCTGCTCCGCAGCCACTGGCTCTGCGCCCGGGGCCCTGCTCCAGGACTCCGCTCCCCGTCCCTGTACCTGGGGCTTGGGTCCCGACCACGTTCCCTGGCTGCTGGCCCCACACCACGCACTCCGTTCCCCAACCCTGCATGTGGGGCTCGGGTCCCAGCTCCACTCCCCGGCCCGGTGCCCAGGGCCTGTGCCTAGGGCCCCACTCCCACGCCTGAGTCTCTGCTCCTGAGGCCCTGGCCACCGACCCCACTTCCCTCTGCCAGGCCTATGCTCCCAGGGCCCCATGCCTGGCCCTCCGCTCCCAGAGGCCCGCACCCGGCCCCATAGCTGGGGCTCTGCTCCTTGCCCCACATGTGGGGTCCCAGCTGCCATCCCCTTCCCAGGGTTCCGCTCCTGGCCCCACGCCCGCCCCCAGCTGTGGCCACAGCCTTGTCCCCCTTAGCCCTGTCTGGGTCCCCGCCTCCCAGAGACACAGCCCTGTTCCCAGTCTCAGTTCAGGGATGTTGGGGGCAGACAGAAGTAAGGGGGCTGGCTTTCAGGAGTAAGGGGGCACAGCACCACTGTGCACTACGAAGCATATAGGTTCCACAGGCTTTCCAGTGGAGTTTGCTAGTACTGAAAGAGACCCTGTTATTGTCCCTTACATGATTATTGGTTGTCCTTAATCCTTCTTAAAGCCTTCAGCTGTGGACATCTTTAAACATATTTTGACCTGGCTCCAGTATGAACTTGGCTTCCTGTAATCCATGCAAGACTATTTGCAAACTTTACAAGCTCACAACTTTACAGAGTTCACAGCTATGGAGAAAATGTGTCTTCAAGAAAGATTAATTGAAACTGGAACAGATGCCGAGAAGGCTATTAGGATCATCAGTGGAAAAAAGCTTGGCCTGTTTAGCCTACCAATATGAAGGCTGAGAAGTGATATGAATGCTCTCTACAAATACATCAGGGGTAAGCACCAGAAAGGGAGAAGAACTATTTGAGCTAAAGGCTGATATTGGCACAAGAATAAATGGATATATACTGCCATGAATAAATGTAAGCTGGAAATTAGACAATTTCGAGCCATCAGAGGAATGGAAAAACCTTCCAGTTAGAGTAGTGTGGGCAAACAACCTAACTAGCTTTAAGATGGAGCCTGATAAATTTATGAAAAGGATTATATAATGGCACTGCCTGTGATAGCAAGAAACTGGGCTTGATGATCCAGGACGTCCCTTCCAGTTCCATGTCCCTATGTATCAAATTACTCCAAAAACTTACAATCACACTTTTCCAAGATGGTCGAGCACCATGCTTCACAGAAGCAAAATAATATCAAAATTATAGCTAACCCTTCTTTATAAACCAGAGTAAAATTTCTGAGCCAAACTGTTTTTGAGATATTAGGTGAAGGGAAAAATTAGGAAACTTCTGGAAAAGTGACCAGCCCTCATTTTTACACTCTCATGCTTCTCAAATGCTTTGCCCAGTTAAGTTCAAACTTTCCAAAAATACCCTCCCCTGGGAAAATATCATGTGTGAAAATTAAGGCTTTGTGTAAAGCTAGAGGGGGGCCCAAATAGTGCTTTAAATGAAAATGCAGGCCAAATTTATTAAATGCTGGTTGCATGAAGGCAGGCTCCTAAATTTATAGTTAGGAACCTAAATAAAATATGCTGATTTTCAAGTATGCTGAGTATGCCCTAAATACAGTGAAGTCAGTGACAGCTGCAGGACAATGCATTTCTCCGCATCAAGTCTAAATGTAAATTTAAGAGCCTAACTTTAGGTTAAAAGACTGGGCCTACGCATTAACTATGGAGAGATTACTGTGATCACGCAGACAACGATACATAATATTCAGAAGTTGTTCTATTGAATGTTCACACAGAAGTGTCATCCATTCAGGATTGACAGCTAAAGATAGAGATGGCGTCCCTTTGAAATACGTCAGCCACAGGAATACAGTTAATGGTCTTCTTGATAATAAATTTGGCCACTGGACATTATGGTATTTCTGTCTAGCTTTCCTTTAAACACAGACTCTGACTCTTTTACTGATACCCTTTTAATGTAGTTAAAGAAATGCCTAACTATATACATCATTCATTCATGCTTACCCTGAAACAGCTTCCATATATTTGGGATAGGGTCTGATCCCAAACCCCTTGAAGTTCATGGTCATTTTTCCATTGACTTTAATGGACTTTGAAGAAGGCCCAGAGTTTCCATATGCTATGTAATATATTAACAAAAGAGCTTGTGTCCTGGTACTAATTTAAAATAAAAATACTCTGTTTTGTGTGAATTTAAATTCACAAATCACTGTTTTCAATTTATTATGTATTTTGAAAGCTGCTCACAAATGTCCACCCTGTATATGTTTATTTTTCTATTGCTTCTGATAATTATCCCCAAAATATTATTATAAGTGACATGCTCATGTAGACTTTGCCAGAAAAGTTTCAACATTCAGTTAACAAAAAGTTTAATCTTTCTCAAGTCATAGTGGATAGTACTTTCCAAATCTCTTATTTATGGAACATATTCGTTTTTCCAGGCTTTTCACTAGGGATTAGATTTTTCCAGCATTTTCAATCAATCAATCTCTCACACTCAAGACCCACACTTAACGTCCATCTTTAATTATGAAGTTGAAGTAAACATCAAGTGATGCCAGGTCTGGAAGGATGGATGCAGTTCCATTCCTGCATTGTGCAAACAGGACAAGGGAGGGTGGGGGTGAAATCACATCACTAACTTATTAGGCGTGCCAAAAGAGTGACAAATTGTTAAAATTCATACTCTGTGATCAGGAATTGCAACGGAAAAGAATGAAACGTTCCCTTTTTGATATTTAATTTACCAAAAATGACAGAACCAAGCAGAATGTACCATTATTATTATTAATCTCTATTACCATAGTGCCTAGAGACCGTAACTTGGCCGGCCGCATCCTGTGAGGCACTTTGTGGTCTTGGAGCATGCTAAAGGCAGCCTGCCTCAGTTTCCCCTCTCGGATTGTTTAATAAACTCAAAAACACTTTTGTCCTTTCCCATCCCTTTTTGGGTTCTGCTTTATTAAATTAACAAACATTCAAAATAAAGTTTTCAAGTCCATCCAAAAGGCACAAAACAAATGTTGCTCTTCCTCCACCCAGGCCTTCCTGCCTGGGGACTTTTTTCCTTTGTCTGGCCACTCCCAGGCTGTAACCTGGCTAGATTCTCAGCCCTAATGCTCACTCCTAGCAGACTTAAATCGCTGAGCATTCAAATCCCTCCTCCTGCTTCACTGCAGCCTCCTGCTGCTCTTTAGAGGGCAATCACCCTGAACTCTCTCAAAGTATACTTCATTGTGTACTCAGAGTTGGCTAGCTCCAGCCCTTAAGGGGCAAGCCATTCTGTGATAGAGCCCAGTCATGGACCAGAACCCCCTTGTACTCATTTCTGATGAGATACTTATTTATCAAATTGATGCACTGACAGTTGTTCCCATTTAACCTTGGAAAGAATCAAAACGACTTCTAGTGCCACATAACTCAATATTTGTCTTTATTGTATAATAAGTACTTCCCTCTGGTCCAGTATTGTTCAGTTTGTATTTAATTTAATAACAAAAATAGATTGGAATAAACGTTCTGGGGCTAGATCCACAAAGTCGACTTCCCTCAGCATTGCAAAGCCTAACTTTAGGCACCCTGTCAGCTAATAGAATCCACAACCCTGAGTTAGGTGTCTAGGCTCCCTATACAATGCCCAGGAGAGTTAGGCACCTAACAATGGGATTCACTAAAGCCAGCAAGTTAAGCAGGAAAACTGCCTAAATTAACCAATAGACCTAGTGGTTTAAGCCCCACCCCTCTAAGGGACTTAAGCAGCTTAACTCCAGGTCAGAGGGAGGTGCCTATGTCTACTGGAGTTAGCTCAGCACTTTCTCAAGATGAATCAGAAGGCGGTGGTGGTATTGAACCCATGTCTTCTGCCTCCCACGAAAGTGCCCTATCCATGGGCTATGGCATATTCTGGAACAGATTTCTCTCAGGCTATGTCTCCACTGCAAGCTAGGGGTGTGAGTCCTCTGCTCGTGTACACACACACTCACGCTAGCCACGATAGCACTAACGGAGGCACAGTTGAACAGTGCTGAGTACGTACTTGTCTGAAAGTGGTGGGCATGTACTCGGCACAGCTCAGTTGTGCCTCCCCTGCCACGGCTCAGTCATTCCTCCACTGCCCCTACCAGGGCTACTGTCAAGGTTCCTTCCCCACTCTGAACTCTAGGGTACAGATGTGGGACCTGCATGAAAGACCCCCTAAGCTTATTCTTACCTGCTTAGGTTAAACACTTCCCCAAGGTACAAATTTTTTCTTGCCTTGGGAACCAGCTTAGGTTAAAAACCTGATACGCTGCCACCACCAAGCGATTTTAAACAAAGACCAGGGAAAGAAACCACTTGGAGACGTCTTCCCCCAAAATATCCCCCCAAGGCAACACCCCCTTTCCTGGGGAACGCTTGATAAGCCTCACCAACTGGTACAGATGAACACAGACCCAAACCCTTGGATCTTAAGAACAATGAAAAATCAATCAGGTTCTTAAAAGAAGAATTTTATTTAAAGAAAAGATAAAAGAATCACCTCTGTAAAATCAGGATGGTAAATACTTTACAGGGTAATCAGATTCAAAACATAGAGAATCCCTCTAGGCAAAACCTTAAGTTACAAAAAGACACAGAAACAGGAATACACATTCCCTCCAGCACAGTGAATTTTACAAGCCAAAAAAAAAAAAAAGAAAACCTAACACATTTTCTAGCTAGATTACTTACTAACTTTACAGGAGTTTGAAGGCTTGCATCCTTGATCTGTTCCTGGCGAAGGTATCACACAGACAGACAAAACCCTTTGTCCCCCCTCCAGGTTTGAAAGTATTTTGTCCCCTCATTGGTCATTTTGGATCAGGTGCCAGCAAGATTACTTTAGCTTCTTAACTCTTTACAGGTGAAAGGATTTTGCCTCTGGCCAGGAGGGATTTTATAGCACTGTGGACAGAAAGGTGATTACCCTTCCCATTATATTTATGACAGCTATCCTGGCTACATTCCTATTTATTCTTGTGCTAGCGCAAATACGTGTATACAAGTAGGCAAATCACACCCTTAGACGTAGCCTCACTATCTTGTTCCACTTTTTATTAAATACTTAAATATTCATTGGAGCAGGGAGTGGAACCTAGGTCTCCCTCTTCCCCAGGTGGGTGCCCTAATCACCAGCGTATGGAGTATCTCTCTCTCTCTGACCCAGTGATGTTGCGGAGCCTGCCAGGAGCCAGGCCCTGAAACAAATGTACTTTAAGCATTATAGTTACTAGTGAGTCTTCATTAGGCTCTGTAAATATGTTTGTCTTCATCTGGTTTTACTCATAATTTATTCTTGTGTTGTTTTATTACTGTATTTATATTTCCTTTATTAGGCAAATCTGTAAACAAAGGCCTGACTTTCTTCTCTCACTTTCCATTGTGTCGGGGGCGGGACCGGCTCTAGGCACCAGCAAAGCAAGCACATTTCCAGGGGCGGCATTCCAGCCATCTTTTTTTTTCGGGGAAGTTGCTGTCTCGGAGCTGTACCACTTAGACAGGGCGAGGGCGCTGTGCTCCCGGCCGCAGCAGGAAGGGGAAGCCGCAGCCCCGGGATGCTGAGCTGCCAGGGCCCAGCCGCCACCTGGGGAGGAGAGGGCAAGTCCTGCCGGGGAGCCGGGGCTGCGCCACCTCTTATGCGCACTGGCTGCTGCGCTGCCTTGTGCCACCCTTTATATCGGGGCTTCTCTGTGCAGCTGGGTGGGGGAGGGGGTAAAGCCCCTGCAGGCGCTAGGAGAAGGTGACATCACTCCCCCCCGCTTCCAGCGCCGCCTGCGAGCCCCAGCCCCACCTGAGGTTGGGGCGGCAAATATTTTGCTTGGGGCAGCAAAAAACCTAGAGCCAGCCCTGGTCAGGGGGTACTTGACTCCTGGCTCTGTCCCGGGCCCCACCCCTTCCCTCAAGGCCCCACCTCTTCCCACCCTAGCTCCCCCTCCCCTGCCTCTTCCCGCCCCTTTCTTCCCCCTCCCCAGAGCATGCTGCATCCTCACTACTCCTCCCCCAGCCTCCTGCATGCCATGAAACAGCTGATTGCGGCCAACGGGAGGCACGGGGAAGGAGTGGGGAGATGCTGATCAGCAGAGCCCACTGGGAGGCAGGAGGCGCCGGGGAGAGGGGGAAGTGCTGATAGGGGGTCTGCCAGTGGGTGCTTAGCACCACCATAATTTCCCCATGGGTGCTCCAGCCCCAGAGCACCCACGGAGTTGTCACCTATGCACCACAGTGTCATCTGGTGATAGGAAAAAAAATAAAGAGTCACATACTCCTGACATTGATCAAATAAGGAAAACTTTATCACTAAATACTATAATCTAATAATAAAGCATTCTATCTCCTTCTCTGCTTCACTTTAAGGTATGTTTACACTTATGGCGGTGTGTACAGACATTGCAATCCTCGCTAGTATGGGTATACATAACAGTGTAGCCCATGAGAGACAGCTTAGGTAAGCAGAACAGACTAGAGAGCCCTACATGCCTGAACCCTAGGGCATATACCCTACACAGCTCTCCACACATCCAAACAGTGCATCCCATATCTACACTGCTATTTTTATCAATGTAGTGGCCTGTTTATAACATCTGTTAATCATGTATTGATGTATATACCACATATATAAATGGAACCTTAGCAGGTGTGACCAAGTTTATTTTCCAGAATTTCCTTTAGAATGTGCTATAGATACTATACACGACTAAATAGGATAAGCAAATTGTTAGGGGGATTATTCCTTCACCCACTTACTTCCCTGGTCCTTCTCGCATGAACAGAGAGCAACAATACCCGAAGTCCAAAGGTGCAAACAATTCGATGTTTATTGGGGTGAACTTCCAGCAAACATGATACCAGTTTCCTTCCTTAGTATCCTCCTTCCCTGCTCTGACACCACAGAGCCTTACACCTGTGTCCCTGTTCCCATTCCTACCCTTAGCCAAACATGATTCCAATTTCCTTACCCCATTCCCTGTTCCCATTTCCCCCTTTAGCAAAACATGATTCCAATTTCCTTACCCCCATTCCCTGTTCCCATTTCCCCCACCCGCATGCCCACCCCCACCCCCTTACTTCCTGATTGACTGCAGACTATATAGTAAAACTTGAGTTCTGCTTTGCTATACCTTAACCAATCATGTTCCTGAAATTTAACTAACCAATCCTAACATATTGTAACATGATTATGTATGCAATTTTATCCCACCACCTTAATTAGTTTACACCCAGCAAAATTAATTATACAGCAGACAGAAACAATCACAGAACCAGACAGAGATTATACAGACAAACAATAGCAAAGTGGAAACTATAATGACAAAACAATACAGAAGTGAGGATTTCACATCCCAGCTATTGATAAGTGAGTTCTTGCCAGACAGGATGCTATCAAACTAAGTTTCCTTTTATATTTTCTAGGCACTTCCCTTTCTCTGGAGGTGACAGGCATTATCAGGACAGGATTGTATTCCTAACAGCCCAATAGCACCTTATTTCAATGTGACTAGTTTGGAATGTGAGGATGTGACCGTTTGCTTCCCAGCTTATGGCTGCCTCTGCTGCTTAGCCAAAGGCCTTAGCCTAAGCACAGGGCCTCAAACTGTCACAGTAAGAGAAGGCCCTTACATGGGCAGACAGTGATTTTGATTCTTTTTTTTTGTACCTCTATAACTAGCCAAGTGATAAGAATACACCTAAATTCTTAGAGTACAGGCCTTTACAGACAGGCCTGAATATCTATATCCTAACACAAATGCCTCAACAGTTTTTACAAAAAATTTCCCAAATAAAATAACACCTGAATTTACTTTGACTGTGTCCATGTGCCTTTTGTGAATATTGACACCAATGAGTTTACTACAAGAATGTTCAGCAAGTTTCAAGGAAATATTGGAGACTATTCATGGAAAACTAATTTTGAACACAAATGGAAACCTGATTTGAAAGTATCACACCTATCCATCAAGGAACTGAAACATACTATGCATCCTCTGGGTCCAATCCAAAGTAACCATCACAGCTTATATTTTTTATTTTAAATATCAAGCCCTCACTAAGAATTGCTCACCGACAATCTAAAGACAGAGTTATTTGATAAATTATTTCAAACAAGTATATTTAAGAAAATTGATTTGTTTGTGGACACGTCATGGACAGAAAGTTAATAAGTAGGTCCAATAATTATACTTCACTCTCTGTCTTTATAACACTTCACAATTGTTCAGTCTTAGAAAGCTTTCCTGAGGTAAGTATTATCACTACTATTTTACAGATAGGTAAATTAAGGCAGAAGGTTTATTTAATTTGCCGGAGGCTACGGAAGAAGCAGGATCAGCAATGGTATTAGAGGTCTTTAGCTCCCAGGTTGGTGCACAGATCACTAGATCACAGTGAAAAGATAGGTTTAACATTCTTTAAAGCCTCATCCAAAGCCTACTGAAGTCAACTGGAATCTTTCCAATGGAGTCTTAGCTGGAAAGCAGTTTGTGAAAAATGGTGTTAGCCACACAAAATGGAGAAAGCTGGAGTACCTCCAGTATAAGAAACTGCTTGGCCTGGTTGTCAGAGAAACATACAGTATATGTACTTCATAGTCCACCAGCCAAGTTTGTGAGACCAAAACAATGGGATTATTCAGGAAGCAATTAGATGCAGTTCTGTGGGAAATATCGAGACAGGGATAAAACCTATGGGCAACATGCCAAATGACCTTCTGGATCCTAACACTTGTTGCTATGCTCTCTTTCTGTAGGCAACAACAAGGCGTTGGGGTGGGGATACACAGAATATGTTTTAGCTTTACTGCAGTAAATATGAGCATGAAACATTAAATGATGATGTAAACAAATGACAGGAAAATTATCAAATGTACTCTCTACGTTGGCTATTTTAGTTAAGTGTGGGTTTGTTTTTGTTTTTTACTTCTGGTAGGGCTAGACTGTTACTGGCCCCACAAACAGGGTTGCCAGGTGTTCGGTTTTCAAGGGACCCTGGTGGCCATAGGCACTGACTCTGTGGGTGCTGCAGCACCCCCAGGGAAAAATTTGCGGGTGCTCCCCACCCATTGGCAGCCAAGTGCTGCTGCTGCAATTTGAACTCCTACAAAGTGAATTCTGACTCACCCAAAGCTCCTACTCAGGAAGTAGCTGTAAGAGAACTCCTCTGAACCCCCAGAACATGGGCCCTGGCTTACAGTCACACTGTAGCCTCTTACAATAGAAATGTTTATCCCAGTAAATTCTTAATGTTATTTTGGACCTTCTCAAACTTCTTTAAAAATATCTTTTCAAATCACTGATTAAAATATCTTGAGGGCCTTTTGAAAAAAGCAGAGAGAGGGGCTTTCAACATAAAAACTAGATTTTGAAAATCCCAAATTTGCTCAGAGGGATAGGTTCAGGCGTCTCTCAAAAAATGTAAGGTACACAAATTATTTTGAACTATTCATGTTTGGAAAATTTAAATAATTTACCCTCCAGGTACATCTTGCTGATGACATGATGTTGGACTCAGCTACCAAGGACCTTTGAATAGAGTCACTGCAGTCAACGCAATTTGCTAGATGAAGTTTACTGACCAATATGTAGCTCACTAACCAAAAATGACAGGAATTTATTCTAACTGAGAGCACTGTGAAGAACACAGAGATTAGATGAAGTTGAGACTCTAGGGAGGATTAGAAAAAAATCTACTAAAACCATTTGCATGGTTACTGATAGATTTTAATAAAGAAAAGAAAAGAAAAACAATAAAACAGATCTTGAGGTGGATCTCTAAGGGTGTATTTCAAAGATCTGTAGAAAATAAATTGTCTTTAAGTCAGACACTTTTGAGTCCTAATTAGGGTGACCTGGAGTCTGTTTTTGACTGGAACACCTAGTCAAAAAGGGACCCTGGCGGCTCCGGTCAGCACTTTGGATTAGGCCATTAAAAGTCCAGTCGGTGCTTCAGAACTAAGGCAGGCTAGTTCCTACCTGTTCTGGCTCCGCGCTGCACCCCAGAAGTGGCCAGCAGGTCTGGCTCCTGGAGTGGGCGGTGGGGGGCACAGGGCTCCACGCACAGCCCCCACCCCAAGCATTGGCTTGGGTTATTCGGTGGCTGCAGGCAAAAGCAGCGCGCAGAGCTGCCTGCACATCTCTACTGAGGAGCCAAACCTGCCAGCTGCTTCTGCGGCTCAGCATGGAGCCAGGACAGACTGGGAGCCTGCCTTAGCCCCGCTGCACCACTGACCAGGAGCTGCCAGAGGTAAGCCCATGCCCCAACCCCAAATCCCAACACCCTACCCCAGCCTGAGCCCCCCCAACATGGAGTCCACTCCTGCACCCCAAACTCCCCATTCCTGGCCCCACCCCAGAGTCTGCTCCCCCAGCCGGAGCCCTCACACCCCCAGCCGCAGCTCAGAGCCCCCTCCCACATCCTGAACCCTTCTGCCCCACTCCCTAGCCTGTAGCCCCCTCCTGCACCCCAAACCCTCATTCCTGGCCCCACCCCAGAGCCTGTGCCCCCAACCATAGAATCATAGAATATCAGGGTGGGAAGGGACCTCAGGAGGTCATCTAGTCCAACCCCCTGCTCAAAGCAGGACCAGTCCCCAATTTTTGCCTTAGATCCCTAAATGGCCCCCTCAAGGATTGAACTCACAACCTTGGGTTGAGCAGGCCAATGCTCAAACCACTAAGCTATCCCTCCCCCCAGAGCCTTTACCCCCTCCTGCACCGCAACCCCCTGCCCCAGCCTAGTAAAAACAAGTGAGGGTGGGCAAGAGCAGCCACTGAGGGAGGGGGAATGTAGTGAGTGGGGGGGCGGGGCCTTGGGGAAGTGGCGGGGTTAGGGTGTTTGGTTTTTGTGTGATTAGGAAGTTGGCAACCCTAGTCCTAATATATATATAAGAATTTGGTAATGAGAAGCTCTTACAAAGATGCAACAAAGTGCAAATAAAAATAGTTTGGGGTTTTAAATTGTGAGCTACATTTAACCAGATCGGAAAAAATGTTAGGGATTTTCATAAATATTAATCCAGTTCTTAAGAGACACAAATACACCATTTTATTGTCATGTCTGGCTTTGTCACATATTGGAAACTTTTATGCAACCCCAACAACTCTGAGAAACTTCACTAGTTTGAATGAAGTGGCACCCACAGCTATAAAATCCATCTTTTTTTATTCATTTTAAAGATAGGGCCAAATAACAAAACCTTTCATTTAAAGCACTTGTCCACAACCAGAAACATGTATATATGTACACATATGGAAGGAGAGAGAAGAGGGACTATACTCAAACCACAAGCAATATTTCTGCATCAGGTTTTTAATTCCAGACTAAACATTGAGGATCTTCAGCAATGTGAGATCTATTCTCTGTCTGATGCCTGCACATAGCTACTAATATTAAAAAGGAGAAATATGTTTTGGGTTGCCCGTGGTTCCATGGACTACCAGCGCCATAAACTTCTAACACATTTCTGTAACAACTCTCAGTGTTGCTGTAACAAGAGCCTGGCAGTATTGGCATATGCAAATAGCAACATCATATGAATGTTAATTTTAAAGACAAAAGAAAAAGGACAGCTGGAGAAACACAAAGGAAATTCAAAGCTTTCAATGAAAATGTAGACGGAGATGCAGGTGAAGATATAACAAATGAGGGCTCATCAAGGAAGTAATTACAGGCAGGCCCTCTTTGCGTAACTATTGGAGGAGCCTTTAATTTGAATTTCTCTGCTCTTTTTACTTTATAGCCGATATACTGCAATACTTTTGCTACGTGAACTCATCTATTTTTTCCCCATAAATAATCAACAAAGTAATTCAAGGATATAACATAGGTAGATTAAGTACTAATATAGACCATTCCATTGAGGAGTTAAAGAAATAACATCAGGAAATTCCTTCTATAACTAAACTATAACAAATAGATATGTTTTCAAACAACCCAACTAAGTGGATAAAATACAATGTTTTTCAATGCTTCATAGATGGTACACACACAGGGCAAAAACTTTGTTCATTTTTCTAAGATACTGAAAGATTCCAATAGAGACATTTTCACAAAGGGGCAAATTTACTCTGAGTCTGCAATCAGCTTAGTAGACTGTGCTAAGACCTGTTCTTAGTAGGTGAGCTCCCTCAAAAGCCACTGATTTCATTGGAAACTGAGGGCACTCAGCAACTCACAAGCCTGGACTTAATATTTCTAGGTTCCAAACAGATTTTTCCTTTTATTTAGACTTGAATCCTTATACATTCCCATATTGTTGCAAGAATAAAATCCACTCAGCTGAAATGCCTCCTCCTCTCCCCGCCTCTCCAAAAAACCCCCACCCTTCCCAAATCTATGACGGCTTACATTTTTCTACTAATACTACTAGGTATCACTCAGCTCCACAATACAGCAAATCTTTTCACTTTCTTTATGCTCTGAGGCTGTGGATTTTTAATTCTTTCAAAAATGTTTTAAACGTCAGCCCTTGTTTCAATTTTAATATCACATGGAATGTACAAATTGATGATTAGTATCCTATTATGCAATCAGAGGCAATCTTCCTCCAAAAAAGTGTTTGAGATTTGAGAATAATATGTTACATAAATTCTCCTGGAGATTCATTTGCAATTTTTTTTTTATAGTATAAGATTCCAAAACCAGCCATACTGCTTAGATTTAAGGACACAAACACCTGCATTTTATAAGTCATTTAAACACCATTCCTAATTTAGGGTAAAGGTTTCAGCCTTAGAATATAATATAACATAACAAAGCAGAAATGTCTATCACATAAAAAGATGATTCACAGAAACAATACATTTGAAGTTTCATGTGCAACAAAAAGCATATACAGTATTACAGTATCTGAGGTTAACCAATTAGCTCAAAGGATTAAAGAAATTGGGAAAATGACAAGATCCAATTATTATACAAAGAACTGTACTTTTTTACATTTTCAAACTAGGCATTAGGGCCAGGACAATTCTGCCATCTGCTGGAAAAGGAGAATAAACTTTAAAATATTAGCAAACAATTTTAAGGCAATGGTATCTATTTGATAGCAAGTCATTTTTTAAAAAAGGATGTTAAAGTAGTTTTGGGTATTACATCTG
This sequence comes from Lepidochelys olivacea, assembly GCF_965140295.1. Taxonomy (NCBI): domain Eukaryota; kingdom Metazoa; phylum Chordata; order Testudines; family Cheloniidae; genus Lepidochelys; species Lepidochelys olivacea. The sequence continues at coordinate 170,186,409 of NC_140412.1, read as the reverse complement.
CCTCTAAGTCCCCCTACCAATTCCTGGGATTTTACAATTCTGGCTTCTATTTTTTTAAAGTATCTCTTATTTGTGTTGTTTGGATATCTCTTTTTACCCAACAAGTGAAACTGGCAGTTACTTGTAAAAGTAAAAAATAGCGAATGTGACTATGCACAAAGTGCTGTCAAATGTGCAAAAAAAACAAAAAAACAAAAAAAAACAAAAAAAAACCACTGAAAAAAATCAATCATTTTTGTCGCTAGTCTCTCAGATATAGTAAACTTCGATGGTCCTTATAAAAACAATGTGTTAGAAAGACATCAGCAGAAGAGTGATTTTTGTGTCAATGGCGTCTCTAAAATGCAAGGAAATATGAAAGTCATGAATGAGCAAATTTCTTTCAATGGTCTTTAGATCCAGCCCTTAGAAATGTAAAACCATGGAGCTAGTGCCATAATAAATAAAACAAAACAACAACAACAAGAACAAATACTCAACTCAGTACTTTATTTCAGCAGATCTCAAAGCACTTCATAAAGGAGGGCACTATCATCATCCCCATTTTACAGACGGGGAAACTGATGCACAGAGAGGTGTAGTAATTTGCTCAAGGTCATCGAGTAGGCTAGTAGAAAAGCCAGAATAGACAGAGTAGATCTGGAACAGAGATGCTAATCTGTCTGTCACCCCTCCACACACAGAAATGGACAGAACAATTGATCCCACTGTGTTTGAGATATTTACATGTATTTCATATATTGTGCAGTATAACACATAATCCAATGGGCATGTTGCAGTGTCTTTCACACTAGTGAATGCACTACATATATATATGTAGTCCCATATACACTATTACTTTACCCCATACTCTCACTTTCCTGTGGTTTTCCTTTTGATATTGCTGCTATGTCGTATACACCCACTAAAGATGGACAATTCATCCATATGCTAACTTTTTCTACTTTTATTTGGATCAGACAGTATGGGAAAATATGCTAACCATTGGACACGTAGATCGTGTGTGGTCCATCCTGGTATGAAAAGATAGGTGAAAAATATTATTCCACGGCAAAAAAACTAAAGAGGAGGATTCCCACCCTGTCTGTGTTTGAATAGCTTTATGAGTAATACAATTAAATAGAGCATCTGGAAGAAACAACAAGTCTGACAATTACAGTGAGTCAAAATAAGGAATTTTTTCAGTTCTGTGAAATTTTTGAAAAGTCAGAAAAAATTGTTTTGGGTCAAATAAAAGGTTTCAGTTCAATTTTGAGTAAAACATTTTGATTATTCAGAATTTTGTTTTGTTTCTAAACAATTAGATGAAACCAAATTGAATTCACAAAACATTTTGGTGTCGCCAAATCTGACTTTTTCCACCAAAAAAGTTTCAATTGAAAATTTTCACTCTTGTCATCCAGTTGCTAAGATGCTGATATATTAAAAGCTCAGATCAATGAACAGTAACACTGGAGGAAATCAGTCCAACACTGATTACAACTATTCATAGATTTATAGATTCTAAGGCCAGAAGGGACCATTATGAATATCTAGTGTGACCTCCTGCATAACCCAGGCCAACGCACCCACAATAATTCATAGAGCAGATTTTTTGGAAAAACATCTAATTTGAGTTTAAAATTGTCAGTGATGGAGATTCCACCACAGTCCTTGGGAAAATATCCTACAGAGAAGTACAAACTGAAATAGAGAATTCAATAAAACATGACATTTCTGAAAACATGTCTGGGGACAGAGACATCAAAAATAGGGCTGTATGAAAATGAGAGGTCAATTCCTGGGCAAAGCTGCCTTCTGATGTAACAAAAACCATGAACACTCAAGATTAAACCACCAAATGTTTTGAATTTCTCCGGCCTAAACAATTCATTTTGGCATCACTTGCTGAAAGATACTCTGTGTTCTTTGCTATAATGATAGGGACCATTAGGACCTGTTTTCTGTCTGTTTCTGACACTGCTGATCAATACATTTTGTAATATGGTCAGCATTTTTAAGGGAATTCAGTCCCACAGACAGATTTCAGAGACTGGAATCTGGGCTCTATTCCTGGCTCTCACATTGACGCAATTGGGTAGGTCCAATAAAAGATATTACCTCACCCACCTAGTTTTCTCTAATATTTTGGGACCAACATGGCTACAACAACCCAGCATATAACCTCTCTGTGCCTCAGTTATAAAATGGGGATAATAATGATTACAGCATCTTTGTAACAAGCTTTGAAATAGTGATGAAGAACACTATAGAAAAGCGAAGTGCAATTTTTATAGCCAGCCCTATTCTGACATCTTGGCCCCTCAAATTCTCCGGTTGATTTCTGTGTGTAGCAAAATTGCAATCTAACAGGTGAAACACTAAGGGTCTAATTTTCAAAGATGAGCACCTGCAGCTTCAAAGTGCTTCCTTTGGAGTTGTGGATGCTCAGCACATCTGAAAAGTCATAGCCTAGATAAATATCAGAGTATGCTACAGCGTTCCTGCCATAAGAGCACAAATTCTGTTAAAAATGTATTGTGAAACCTCTGATAAAAAAGAAAGTTATAAAAAACCATGGAGGAGAGCTGAGTTGTACTACAACCACCTTAGCAATGTTTGATCTGATCTCTCAACTGCATGAAAGGCTTCTCATGAGCAAAACATCTTAACAACTGGCTCTTATGTCTCCCTTTTTACAGCCACTTTGTATGATCACTTTCTTTCTCAGAATAACTTTTTCTGATCTTTTCTTATTCTTTTTCTACTCCAGTGCTGCTCAGGTTTTAACAAAGGCTTACAGTGTGGCTGGATAATTTTTGGTCTGTGTCACTCAAAAAAAATTGGTTAAGCACTGATTAACACATTATCATGGGACTGTTGAAGCCTAGTCAGCTAATGATTGCAGCAATTAGGTCCATCTGCCTACGTGCAGTTTTGAATGGGAGTTGGCACTTCTCTCCATGTGAATAGCAGAAATAGGCAGCACACACACAGTCTAATGAGTTTAAAAGAGGAATATGCTTATTTAAGATCACAGTTTAAATAATGTGACAATATTGCTGAATAACTCACAGAAATGCTGTCTTACTTGGAAATGGTTTGATGCTTATTATATATATATATTCTCCCACAAATTAAAAAACTTGATTAGCTTCAGGTTTAGGTTGCTCAAATGCATTTTCTGTTAATGCAGTCAAACAAACCATCCGCTAAAATAACTGCAACATCCACTTCTGTATACCTCACCACACAAACACTCTTTAAGGGGCATGTGTTATCCCTCATGCAAGACACAGGTACGTGCATTAGATAATAGGAAATACCAAATGCACCAAAGGCACATATAGCCTACAGCAGTGGTTCCCAAACTTGTTCCGCCGCTTGTGCGGGGAAAACCCTTGGCGGGCCGGGCCAGTTTGTTTACCTGCCACGTCCGTAGGTTCGGCCGATCGCGGCTCCCACTGGCCACAGTTTGCTGCTCCAGGCCAATGGGAGCTGCTGGAAGTGGCAGCCAGTATGTCCCTCGGCCCGTGCTGCTTCCAGCAGCTCCCATTGGCCTGGAGCAGCGAACCGCGGCCACTGGGAGCCGCGATCGGCCGAACCTGCGGATGCGGCAGGTAAACAAACCAGCCTGGCCTGCCAGGGGCTTTCCCTCCACAAGTGGCGGAACAAGTTTGGGAACCACTGGCCTACAGAATGCCAGCATGAGGCAACTGAGTCTATTATGTACTGGAACATATAGTAAGAAGATATTTATACATACCAAAGGTGGAAGTACTCATACCAACTGTAAGAGGCTAATTAATTAAGAGGAGCTATTATCAGCAGGGGAAAAAAAACTTTTGAAGGGATAATCAAGATGGCTCATTTTGGACAGTTGACACGAAGGTGTGAGGATACTTAACATGGGGAAATAGATTCAACTAGTGCAATGACCAAACCATTCCCAGGCTCTGTTCAAACCTAAGTTAATGGTGTCTAGTTTGCATATTAATTCAAGTTCAGCAGCTTCTCGTTGCAGTCTGTTTTTGAAGCTTTTCTGTTGCAAAATTGCCACCTTTAAGTCTGTCACTGACTGATTAGAGAGGTTGAAGTGTTCGCCTACTGGTTTTTGATGGTTATGATTCCTGATGTCAGATTTGTGTCCATTTATTCTTTTGCATAGAGACCGTCCAGTTTGGCCAATGTACATGGCAGAGGGGCATTGCTGGCACATGATGGCATAGATCACATTGGTAGATGTGCCGGTGAATGAGCCCCGGATGGCATGGCTGATGTGATTAGGTCCTATGATGGTGTCACTTGAATAGATATGTGGAAAGAATTGGCGTCGGGCTTTGTGTCAAGGATAGGTTCCTGGGTTAATGTTTTTGTTGTATTGTGTGTGGTTGCTGGTGAGTATTTGCTCCAGGTTGGGGGGCTGTCTGTAAGCGAGGACTGGTCTGTCTCCCAAGATCTGTGAGAGTGAGGGATCATCTCTCAGGATAGGTTGTAGATCTTTGATGATGCGTTGGAGAGGTTTTAGTTGGGAGTTGAAGGTGATGACTAGTGGCATTCTGTTATTCTCTTTGTTGGGCCTGTCCTGTAGTAGGTGACTTCTGGGTACTCGTCTGGCTCTGTCAATCTGTTTCTTCACTTCAGTAGGTGGGTATTGTAGTTTTAAGAATGCTTGATAGAGATCTAGTAGGTGTTGCAACCACACACAATACAACAAAAACATTAACCCAGGAACCTATCTTGCCACAAAGCCCAATGCCAACTCTGTCCACATAGCTATTCAAGTGACACCATCATAGGACCTAATCACATCAGCCATGCCATCAGGGGCTCGTTCACCTGCACATCTACCAATGTGATATATGCCATCATGTGCCAGCAATGCCCCTCTGCCATGTACATTGGTCAAACCGGACGGTCTCTACGTAAAAGAATAAATGGACACAAATCAGACATCAGGAATCATAACATTCAAAAACTAGTAGGCGAACACTTCAACCTCTCTAATCACTCAAAAAGAACAGGAGTACTTGTGGCACCTTCGAGACTAACCAATTTATTTGAGCATAAGCTTTCGTGAGCTACAGCTCACTTCATTGAATGCATCCGATGAAGTGAGCTGTAACTCATGAAGGCTTATGCTCAAATAAATTGGTTAGTCTCTAAGGTGCCACAAGTACTCCTGTTCTTTTTGCGAATACAGACTAACACAGCTGCTACTCTGAAATCTAATCACTCAGTAAAAGATTTAAGGGTGGCAATTTTGCAACAGAAAAGCTTCAAAAACAGACTGCAACGAGAAGCTGCTGAACTTGAATTAATATGCAAACTAGATACCATTAACTTGGGTTTGAACAGACACTGGGAATGACTCGTCATTGCACTAGTTGAATCTATTTCCCCATGTTAAAAGAAAAGGAGTACTTGTGGCACCTTAGAGACTAACCAATTTATTTGAGCATGAGCTTTCGTGAGCTACAGCTCACTGCATCGGATGCTGTAGCTCACGAAAGCTTATGCTCAAATAAATTGGTTAGTCTCTAAGGTGCCACAAGTCCTCCTTTTCTTTTTGCGAATTCAGACTAACACGGCTGTTACTCTGTTCCCCATGTTAAGTATCCTCACACCTTCATGTCAACTGTCTGAAATGGGCCATCTTGATTATCCCTTCAAAAGTTTTTTTCCCCTGCTGATAATAGCTCGTCTTAATTAATTAGCCTCTTACAGTTGGTATGGGTACTTCCACCATTTCATGTTCTCTGTATGTATAAATATCTTCTTACTATATGTTCCATTCTATGCATCCGATGAAGTGGGCTGTAGCCCACGAAAGCTTATGCTCAAATAAATTTGTTAGTCTCTAAGGTGCCACAAGTACTCCTGTTCTTTTTGCTGATACATAGCAGCTGATACGGCTGCTACTCTGAAACCTGAGTCTATTATGTTCTCAAGTACTCGTCCTGTGTGGCTGCTTGGGAGAGGGGGATTTGAAGGCTGAGGGGAAGTTTTACTAGTTTTATGGGTATAGTTAGATCAGTGGTTCTCAACCTGCGGCCGCAGACCACTTGTGGTCCAATCAGCAACAAGTTGTGGCCCATGTGACATCCTCAGGGCCGTACAGGTAGTATTGGATGCTGCCCACAATGGTAAATAGTCTGAGAACCACAGAGTTAGACAGTTATACTGGTATAGGCCCCACTTATAGTCATTTGCAGCACATCTGATCACTCTGCGTATGACTGAGCTTTGCCCGCAGAGGCATGGAATGTCAAAACCAGAGATCTGGATTGCTGGATGACATGAGATGGGCACGGACTATGTTTGAAGCTTGTTCTTGCCACCTAGAGGTGACACTGCAGTTCTGTAAAGGAATTGTCCAGAGTGCCTTGTGCTAAGATGGAAATAGAACCTACATCTCCCAAGTCCCCATCTACTAATAGACCTTTCTATCTCTCTGATTTTTTAGCGGCTATTCCCTGGTTATTAGTCCTGTTTTAGCTCTGCTTCACCGTTATCTAAGTCTGTTTACTGTATCTGCATTACCTGCTAGTCAGCAAGTACCTGTAGCCTTATCTCTGCCAGACGGGCTAAAGGTTTGTTTATCTTTACAGCTTCTTGATACAAGACCACACCCTGATTTACTGGGTCTGGCTATTCTGAGGCAGCAGCTCAACCTTCCCACCACTCAGCCTATTCCCCCTCCCCTCATCTTCCCTATCTTAGGGTTTTGTTTATTTCTCCATTTGCTGTTCCCTACTTGTCTGTGAGAATGGGGGCACTTATCAGTACTTACACCCCTTTTCTCTGTCCACTCCTCTCCCCATCTTTCTCCTTCTCAGATCTGCTTTTCCACCCCCCCTCCACACCTCCCTTCTCTCTTCTCTTCTAACCCATTCTACCTGCCCCCCTCCCCTCTAAGCTTCTCTTTGTCATTACTACTTTATTCTACCCCCGTCTCTTTGACCCAGGTCTCCTTATGTTCTTCTTCTACCTCATCTCTTCTTTCTTCTGTCTGGCTCCTCCCCCACTATCTTTCTTCCCCCCTCCCCTCCCACCTCGTTCCTGACCTGGCCTTCTCTCTGCTTTGCCCCTAAATATGCTGTAACATCCGTCTCCCCAAAATCCTGTGTCTTAGAGGTGGGGGGAGGGAATCAAAGCTCACAGAGAGACAGTGTTGTCCAGCAGATCAGACACCTGAGTTGTATTCCTGGTTTGGCCACTGGCCTTCTGTGTGACCATGTGCAAGTCACTTTGCCTCTCTCTCCCTTCCACTGGTTGTCTTTCCTGTCAATGTAGACTGGGAACTCTGAGCAAGGGACTCTCTCTCATTGTGAATATAGTATGGAAGAATACACAGAACACCTAGTGCATTTGGACCATGATCGTGGCTGGAGCCCCAAGGCACTACCACAGTACAAATAATACCCCTCCCCCAAATAAATAAATAAAATTATGTGGCTGTACAGGAGCCCCTCCACCCAAAAATTTCAGTGCAAGAGCGGTGCAGAATCCCCAGGTAGCCAGTTACACTGACTTTCCGGCAATTTTGTGTAGCTGGAGCAATGGCCAGAATGTCTATCAAATACTTTTTCAGCCAACCAAACTGCTTCTATAACTTTACTTGATCCAGCTTGCAATGGCGTTTGTGGGAGTCTCAATCAACTCCAGGATTGGGCCCACCCGGCTGGTGGGAACTGGGATGTTAAAGAGTCTCACTTCCCTTGGGTGTCCTAGAGCATTAAATTCTCATATTAAAGTTTTACCCAAAGAAGACACTTCCATATAGGGAACATGATGCAACCAGAAAGTCAACTTGCTTCCTGAAATCTCAGAAAAATATACTATTTGGAAGATACCTAATACAATAATGATAGAACTTTCAGAACACATTCTACTGTGAAATATGCCACAGATGTTCAAACATACAAGAGAAAAATAGTGAACTGTGTCCTGTAAATAAAATGTGATCTTGCCTGACCTCCTGAATAACCGGCCAAAGAACAAATTTCTGGGCCAGAAGAGATAAAAGGATTAAGCTGTAATAAGCCATAAAAATTCCATATGTGAACCAAAGTGAGTTGAAATAGAATTTATGTGCAACCTTTCTAGATAGAGGGGGGAAAATGCTCATATCTGGAGCTAAAACGAATAATAATATACTGTAAGGTATATCCTACAGTCACTGGATTATTTGTAATACTGAAACACTAATGCAAAGCTTCCAAACAGAAGCAACTATTGCATATGCCCAATGTATCAGAACAACAGTATTTAATAAAAGTAAGTTGGGCAACACATATATAATCAAGGCACAAAGATTTCTATAGCGGAGGCACAAGGTGACAATTTCAGTAAGGCAGGCCATAACTTTTTAGACTCTACCCTGATGAAGAGTTCACACGGCTAGTTCTATTATACCATGGACAATTCATTTCTGCACTTGCATGCCTTGTATATTCAATTCTACGCTTGCATGCCTTTTTAGTCCTCCATGCAAAAATGCACTAGATTATTGAATTGAGTTAATGTTTCCATATAGGTCCCCCAACTGTGAGGCGTGCCCCCATAGGGTGGTACGGAGGAAATGGGGGGGGGCACACAGTCCCACTCCACTACAGACCAGCTCCGCCTCCAGCCCCGTTCAGCCCCCCCGTCCTGCTCTGCCTCCAGGTCCAGCTGTGCCCTCACTCCTTTTCCTCCCCCAGCTCCACTCCACCCCGGCTCCAGCCCCAACTCAGCTGTGCCCTCCTTCACTTTCCATCCCCAGACCAGCTCCACCTTTTGCACAGGCACCAACTTCCTGATTTCCCTGGGGGTGCTTGACCCTCGCTCCTCCCCAGGCCATGCCCGCACTCCTTCCCTTCTCTCAAAGCCCCACCCCCATTCTGTCTCTTCCTGCCCCCTCCCATCCCCTCCCTCAAGTGTACCCTGCCCTTGTTCCACCTCTTCCTGCCCCTCCCCCTCAGCGCCTCCTGCCCGCTGCTGAACAGCTGATCAGCAGTGGGCAGGAGGTGCTGGGGGGGGGGGAGGCGGGAGGGAGGAACTGCTTGGTAGGGCCCACCAGTGGGCGCTGAGCACCTACTTTTTTTCCCTAGTGGGTGCACTGGAGCACCCACAGAGTCAGCACCCACAGAGTCAGCCCCGCAGCTGAGGAAACTTTGGCTGTGCAGTAATGGAGGGGGGAGGAAGACAGATTCCGTTATTGGGGGCACAACCAGAAAAGTTTGAGCACCACTGCCATATAGCTGTAATCTAATTGATTTTGTCTGCATGTGTAAAGTTTTAGTAGATGCATGGTGTCAGAACACAAACCTCAAGGAACTGTGTTAAACATCGATAGGCACTTATCCCAGTCATCTGCCAGAAATGTACATGATGCCTCATTTTAATAACGATTGAATCATTGAGTTGCACAAAGAGCCGTGTTCCTGTCTTTACTTACATAATCAGAAGTCCCCATTAAAACCTTGTATGTTCTGTTCTACACCTGCATGCCTTTTTGTGACTAAATAGCATCCTCCATGCACTGTGCTACAGAACAAAATGGCATCCTCCATGAGCATTCGGGGGGGGGGGCGGGGGGGAACAGACAGAATCGTCTCAGAGGCCGCCAACTGGATGACATTGTAATTCCGGAGAATGCAAAACATGCGTGGCATATATAGACAGCATGCCCCGTAAAAGACCAAAGTTTTTTAAGTCCACAATAAAGAACACTGTCCCATCAAGGAGTAACTTTTAAATATATTCTTGTACCAGGAGATATGCTTTTATCACTGGAAATTGCAACTGGTCACAAGTCACAATGTGTTGTTTCTTTTCTCTAATTCAGACTTCAATTCACCAAAGCATTGAAACAGATATATAATCCTTTTTCTGTTCAGCAAAGCAATTAAGCATACACCAGAGCATTACCAGCTCATGATTTCATTGTGAATCTTGTGCTATTTGGTATGTTCCTTAAAGCCCCAGCGCCTGGAGTCATGTGGTTATGTGAGAATCGATGCTTTCATTTTTAAGTAAGTTTCTAGCCTTTTATCTTTGTGGAGAAAAACTTGAAAATGTGACCCTTAAAGGCTCAGAAAACAGAAGGCAAAGACAAAGAAACCAAAACTTACTATTTTTTTAAATCTCATATGGAAACACAGCTATGATGGTTACCCAAGGAAACACTTTTTCAGTGTTCAGCCAGTAATGTATACAAATAAGTGTGATACTGAGAAATTTGCAGTCATGCTATATCATCACATGGGGTTAAGAGATGAATACTGATGCTGTCCATCCCATCTACCTGCCACATATATCCACCCATCACCATGGTATTTGAACATTGTTACAGAAGCCTTTAAACAACAAAAGAAACGTACTAACTTTATCGTTCTTCTAGCAGTTAGATTTGGAATTAAGTCTTTTGTTGACTTTAGCTAAATCATTCCTTTTTTTCCTGTAATTCAGTATTGCTGACATCCAGCATTAAAAAAGCATGAGTCTGGCCACAAAAAATAATGAGGCTGACTTAAAAACCATGACATTTTAAAAATAATAATTTGGGGTTAATTTTTATTTACCTTCTGGTGGCAGGGCATTTTGGTTCACATTTTCAAGCTTTCGTTTACATCCCTGTTGGCTAGAATTTACTTTATTAACAATTAAAACGGAGATTCTCAGGTAATAACAAATCCAGGAGCTTTAAGAAAAATCCCAAATTACAAGAAACTCACAATAAAACCATGAGAGCTGGCCACCTTGATACTTTTCTGTGAAATAGCATTGTGTCCAGTTATCACAAGGTGTGTCTCATTTAACTACACAAATCTCTATCCCGTTGATGTGTTTTTGGTATTCAGTGCAAACTTTGGATAATACAACGCTTTGCTGTGCAACATTGAGTTTTCAGTTGCATTTAGAACTGTTTAGTAAAGCATGCCATTGAAAATAAACCAGTGTTTGCTGCATAATATACTTGAAGTCTACTTGCCTTCAGATGTGTAAGATGGGATGTACCTGAATATTTAGCCTGCTAAAATGCTAAATTACAATTTCACCACCAGGTGGCAGTGTTCATTCATTCACACATCTTCCACTGGAACTCAGGTCAGTATAGAGAACTAAGGAAAGTCTCCACACATCACTCTAAGTCCCTGGCTGTGTATTTAAAGAGGTCCTCCCACCATCTGTTTCTAGAAAGGACAGTCAGAGAGTGGCTCCTGCCTCCCATCCGCATCTGCTCCCACTGCGGAGTGCTGTGGGGAAGAGGAATCTGACTCTCTCATCTGTGAAAAATGTCACACAGGAAGCCACCCAAACACTTGGCGGCTCTCAGTAACCCCACACAGTTAAAAATCACAACAATTGGGACAGAAGGAGCGCTGAAACAATCAATATCTATAAAGCAAAATTCCACCATATCATTTTTCCTGTTACATACACAAAACATGTTTAGTTCAATGCATACACATACATCAAAAGCTGGTTTGCAGTGAAGAACAGCAAGCACCACCATCCCTTATTCATATATGGTCAAATAGCATTAATTCAGCCAGTCGGGAACAGATTCTATTGATCAGTCCTTGACTGAGGCGATACTCCATTGACTTTAAAGGAAGTTGCCCCAGAGCTCCTGATGGGACTAAATAAGGAGGTATTTCAGACATTACACTTTGACCCCTCTTCTTGCTCCTTCTTTTCCGTTGACTCCTGGGGGAGAAAAGTCTGGCTCAAAGATACAGAATAAGATGATGACACTTAAATCTTTTGTTTTCCTTGTTCTGCAGTCTGCAGAGCTCTAGTTACACTCCCCCGCCCCACAATGAGATGACAAGGTAAAATAGGTCAAAGCAAGAGGAGCAAATTACATGAAGAGAGGAATGCAAACATTCACACTTATTTCATTATGTTTTGCAGAAGGTAATAAAAGTTTGATCCAATACTATGCAGACCAGAAATGGAAACTATTTCACATGACCAAGGCCTTGGTACCAAAGGTTAATCCCCAAATCACATGATAGGGTTATTCTCCCCTTAACACACTACTGGTACACTCAGGTTTAGTTCAGAGTTTCAAAGTTAAACATAAGCCTCAGTTCAAGAGGACAATGAAGGTGTCTTGCATACAGTCCCATAAGCAATGTTACTAGCATTCACAAATTGATCACAGATCTCACAGCATTTTTTGTTTTCCATTCAAGCCCCAGCTCCTGAAGTCAGGTGATTACATGAGAAATTCAGCTTTCATTTAAAACAAGAGTACCTTTATAATCCACATTCAGAGTCACATTTTCAAGCTATTCTCCAGAACAAACACTCAAAAACCACAAGGCAAATAAAAAGACATTTTGTTTTTTAATCTCCTGATTTTTAAGACAGTCTCATTATTTTCTGAGGCCTGACTTGTGATTTTTGAATGCTTGGGATTGGCAGTATTCCATGAAGACAAAGTATAACAAATCACAACAGTTGTGAACAATCAAAATCTTTTTTGTTTTGTTCAATTTCCTGTTTATATTCATATCCATGACAGTAATTTTAAAATGGATTTATAGGCCTTTTTCCGTGGTGCTGCTTATTGTGCTATATTAGCAACTTATAAATATTAATGAATGTATTCTCATTACACCTCTGTGAAGCAGGATGGTAGTGTTATCACTATTTTACAGATGAGAAATAGACAGGTAGACTGAGACCCTGAGTCTGCAAATAAGTTGCTTAACTAGACTACTGCAATTGAAATCAGTGGGGTTATTCATGGTAGTAAAGTTAAGCATTGTACATAAACATTTTCAGGATCAGGGCCTAAGTTATGGTCAGATTTTTAGAGATATTTAAGCATTGCTCTACTCAGTGTTGCAACACGTAACAGATGTGGAAGCCTAAGTACCACTGACTTTCAATGAGACTTAGGTGTCTACATCAGTGACATCTTGCAGTGCTGAGAAGAACAATGTCTAAATAGGTTTCAGAGTAACAGCCGTGTTAGTCTGTATTCGCAAAAAGAAATGGAGTACTTGTGGCACCTTAGAGACTAACCAATTTATTTGAGCATGAGCTTTCGTGAGATACAGCTCACTTCATCGGATGCATGCCGTGGAACTGTCTAAATAAGTTCAAAAATATGGGCCTAAGAGACTTGCCCAAGGTCATGCAGGAAATTTAACTTGTGAAAGAGCCAGACATTGAGCTCAAATCTTCTGAGTTCCAGTCTAGTGGGTTAACAATATGATCTGCCTTCTTCTCTAAGGAAACGTTGCTAGTTCAAATATAACAAGTGTTGTGAGCTTTCACAACTGAATTGCACTGCAGCATAGAACCCATTTGGAATATGTGTCCTTTCTCCCGACCCCTTGCCAAAAATCCCATCCTGCATCTCCATCTGTGATGACTTAGACCTCAAGCCTGCAAACACTATAATGCTTAACTGTACTTACTGAGTAGGCCTTTTAAATCAATGGGGCTACTCACATGAATAAAGTTATGAGCATGGAAAAAGTTTTCTAGATCAGGGTCTTAGCATCAAGGAGCATCATATGTCTAATGTGCTAGCCAAATATATCTGTAAGCAGAATTCTGCTCCTTTCAACATGTCATTCTACCAAGATAAAGAGTGTGACTCTAGCATGGAGTTTGTTATAGAAAAGGGCTGTACATTATTATTAATTTCAGGGGACATAAACCACATTTCTCCTCCCTAGCCCCCACATTTTTCTGTGAAACACATGTGGGTGCTTCTTCCCAGAAACAACAATAAAAACAAAAGCAGATGTTGACAAGTTAATTAGAGAATACAAGTTCAAACACACCCAGAATGGGGTGTGAACAAATGCATAATGCACCACTATTGATCACTGAGCAAACATGCTACTGGCTAGTCATTGCTTTTAATATTTTCAAGAACGGCTTTCTGATTTTAGGTGGCCCAGTTTTGAGGAGAGACGCTGACACATCTTGGCCCTGATTTCCAAGAGTACACAGCCCCCAAATCCCCCCAGTTGATATTCTAGTTGCCCAGCACTTTCTGTACATCAGGCAACAGCTGTCAAAAGTTGGGATCCAAAATTTGAGGGACTCAGTCAGCACGTTTGAAAATGTTGGCCTTAGTGACAATTCATAAGAATATATTTGTGTTATTAATCACATTGATCTTTATTACAATAGTGCCCAGACTCCAACCAAACCCCACTGTGCTAGGCACTGTACAAACTAAAAGTCATAGATAGTCTCAGCCCCAAAGAACTTACAATTGAAATAAAACATCAGAAAAGGTGTAGCAAAATAAATAATCTTGTAAAAAAAAAATCTCATTTCTTATCCTACAATAGAAATTTAAGAAGAGGCTAGTTTAGGGTCTTCCTACACTGGTATCCTTTCTTCTTAACCAACCAATACCAGACGTGTCAGTGGAGGGTGTAAAAATCCCCACAAAACATCCAAATGATCAAATTTCGTACCACAGAGGAAATTTCTCGCTGGCCCCAACTGAATAAATTGGATTTTGCGCTTACGCTTGAGCACTGATAACCCCAGTGATGTGATCCTGGCTACTAGATCAGTGCAGTAGAATTTGTTTTCATCTGAAATTTGCAATCATTTTTTGAAGATTGTGATATTGTTCACTTAAATAATATCCTGCCGGGGGGTGTTCCATGGGTTAATTAAGTATAATCTAAAAAGGGAGTTCCGTTTTAAATGTGTTGCCTCTAAATTCAATTAAGTGTCCCTATGAATAAAGCAACCTTCCTCTTACCCTTATGTGGATTAAGCTGCATTTGATACAACCCAAAACTTCCATTTTGTGGGGAAATCAGTTCAGGGGCTATACCGTGATCAGACAGGTGAAGCTCAAGCACAGTACACTTCCGATTCATTACCAGTCACAGGATGAGGCCCAAGGAATGAACCTAATTTAACAACTTTGGATGATAATAGTGCCTTTTATCACAACAGCCACTGAGCAGAAACATGGCAGCTTTTTATAAGAATATGGCAGCATCACAAAGCAGCAGTGGGGAAGATTACCTTTCAAAACACTGATATCACATTCAGAAGAAGTTAGGTGGGGAGAATATAATCACCCAAACTGAAGTCTGGTCAGGGATAACACCCGATTTTTGCAGAAGTGCCATGACTACTTTAATGACCATCCACAGTAAAGAGCTCAGCTTCACATCTTCTTTGAACATGGGAACCTCCAGCATGGAAAGTTTCCTCAGACATCAGACAGCACTATGTAATACTGACGCTACACATAAAGCCACCACTACCCATTCTTCTCCATTCTTCTAGCACTTTGGTTTCCATTCTAAGCCCCCCACTTAGCTTGTGAAAGCTGTCACATTTGAAGCCAAAGGTGGCAAGAATAGCATCTACTTCAGAATCACACACTTTGAACTTACTATAAATTGACAGTAGGCAGATATTATTGGACAACAATATGAATACGATTCCTTAAAAGAGTTATTATGCTAAGGCTCGTCAGACACCCAGCTTTTTTCCAGAGGTTTTTCTTGCTCCAGCACCCCCACACACACATGCCACCTTCTGATGCTAGGAGAAAACATAACTGAAATCAAAATACTTACTGACTAGAAGGAAGAAAGGTGCAGCTTGCAGCACTCTGCCAAAAAAAAAAAAAAAAATGGCCTCCTTAGGGGGTGCAAAAGCCTGTGTCTCTGAGATTTAAAGGGGCAACTACAAAATGCTTGGCTCTCCCAGATTTAAAGGGCCAGGTGTCAGAAAAGTCTTGTTGGGAAAGACCCTTATAAAATGCTAACAGTGGTGACTGGGAAGCTAAGGAGATTCTAATATGCCAGTTAAAAGGGCTTCACTTGTACTGCTGCTCCATTATCCTCACATTGTCCCTTCAGTCTCCTATGCTCACTCATAGACACATAGCATGCCACTGCTCCATTCTCTCTGACACACTAGAACCCCTGCTACGGATGGCCAGAGAGCAACAATTCAAATTCATGACAATTTATGAGATTTTGACATTTGTTTTGATTCTACCCTGGAATGAAACCAAAACCTTTCTAACGTTTTTACATAAGCAGAATTGTCAAAATGTCCATTTTCAGATTGAAACTTGATCTCTGTGACTGGGGAAAGTACTTGTGTGCAGCCTTGTAGTTAGGCAAATAGCTGGGGATGTGGGAAACCCAGGTTCAAGTCCTGGATATGCCTGATTCAGAGCAAAGTTCTTCATTCCAGATCACTCTGAATGAGGCAGAGTAGGGACTAGACTATGGGTCTCCCACATCCCCAATTCATGGCCTAACCACTGGGCTGTAGAACATAAGACCATACATTTTTGATCTCAAAAAAAAAAAAGAAGAGTAACGGGAGTGAAATCAGAACTCCTGATTTGCACTGTCAGAATGGGCCTGTGGCTCCGCCCTTAAATGGACTGGCTTCCCGGGCAAATTCCAGGCTGTCTTCTGGGAGGTGGCCCTTCCCATGCTCCACCCCAAGGCCCCATTCCCGCTTGGCCTCTTCCCCCAAGGCCCCGCCCATGCTGCTCCTCTTCCCCCAAGGCCCCGCCCTTGCTCCACCTCTTCCTGCCCCTGCTCCGCCCCTCCCTTGAGCCCCCTCACCTGCTGCATGTGCCTCTTGACCCACTCCCCTGCTGTCACTTGCCCTTAAGGCAGGGAAAAAATGACGGGGGCAGAGAGGAGCGAGTGGCAGGCAAGGTGGCCTCGTGGGAAGGGGTGGAAAGGAGCAAGCAGCAGGCGGGGGACTTGAGGGAAGAGGCAGAGCAGGGGCATGAAGACGCAGAGTGTGGTGGCGCCTCGGGGAAGAGGTCAAGCAGGAATGGTGCCCCAAGGCCAGGCAGGGGTGGAGAGCATCCAGGGCCTCAGGGGGAGGAGGCCAAGCAGGGCCTCAGGGCGGAGGGGGACAAAGCCACAGTCTGGGTGCCAGTGGCTTCCCCCCGCTTCTAGGGTACTTCCAGCGCTCATGCCCAACCTGCCCAAATGCAGGAGTCACCCTATGTATTACTGCCTATGGTAATGCACTATTAGGAATGAATGTATCCTGTTAATTAAGTCTATGCTCTAGAATGCACCTTATGGTTTTATTTCCCATGTAGCCATTTGTTTCCAATACTTGCTACTACTTGAAGCTCTGTGCTTTGTTAAATAAACATATACTTGATTTCACTATGTACAAATCTAAGCCCTGTGTTTTAAGCAGAGTGGTGATCTGAGGTGGAACTGGCAAACTGGAATGCACTGCTTCTTTGGAAGCAGCAGATCAGAGAATACTGCCTGTGTCCTCCAGGTAGATGCTCACAGGGCTTGAGGGTTGGCATGTGCCTATCACTAACCATTAGAGTGACAGCAGGACCTGCAAGGCCCATAGGGAAAAGCTTGTGTTGCCTGTGGCTCGTGGCTCTGACCCCTGGAAGGCACAGACAAGGCTTTCTCTTGCTAAGGGCAGGCGGTAGCAAGGTCCCTCACAACCGTGGGTAGCATCACAGGCTGAACGAAAAGCTGTTGGATTCTGGGGAAAGTTCTCAGGGCCCGATCTCCTTACTCCAGTAGGTGTGCAACTCTCATTGACTTCAGTAGAAGTGCTTCCTGCATATGGCTTCCTGGATAGGACTTTCTTTTCACTGAGCTGGTATGAAAAGGTTGGGAACTAGCTTTCAAACGTATAAAGCAAGAGCATTGTCCTGCTATGGTGTTAATTCATAGGGCTGGGTTATTCTGCTGAGAATAAATGTTTAGGTGGACTAATTCCACCCCATTTTACAATCCCTGCCCAAAGTGCATCTTGTCTAGCAAGAATAGTATTTTTTTCATATAACGTCTCTCCGCAGCACACCTGTCATGTGAATTATGAGTAACTCAGTGCTCTTGTACCATGCAAGTGATCACAGGACACAGCCCATAATTTAGATTTAACGAGGCAGTTTTTGCACAGATATAAGCAGCTGCTAATTAAAACCATTTGACAATGAATAGTTATGTCCCTAAAATAATCTGACAATGTTATTATTGGAAAACATGAACAGAGCTCATTTTGCTTTTTCTAGAAATCTAAAGTTCGAAACATAAGAATGGCACCCCAAAATTACACTGCAAAAATGTATTTAAAGATAAAAACTGAAGTGATTTGGGGTGCCTCTACATTACCCCGGGCATGGAGCCCCGTCATGCTACAGGCATATCATAAGGCACTTGAGAACCAGGCACACGAATGTTTCGCCACACACTCCACAGGAAACTTCTACGTGAGGGGAAGCTGGGAATAGGGCTTGCAGTTCTGTCAGACTTGGGTGTGGCTTCACCTACACCAGAAGTTGCGGCATGGAAAGAAGAAAGGATAGACAGATACATTTAGCTGGGTGCAGTTTCCAGTCAGTGTGGGAGATAGGATTAAGTGGGAGTGAGAGAGAATCATAAGCGCAGGGAGCAGAACTGGGATAAATGCTAATGAGAGAGAAAGAGGGAGCATGGTGCAAGAGCAATGAGGGGCACTTTAAAAACACTCATCATTTTTCAGCCAGCAGCCTCGCTCTCCTCTCTGTGCTTACAGTGGTGGTTGGAATGTTTTCTGGGGAGTGTTCTTCAGCCTGAGCCAAGGGCTCTGCCAGAGACTGGAATGCGCTGATATGTTCCAGCTCAGTGGCCCACCATGAGGGAGCAAAGCACTTTACTGAGGGTGGGTGAGGGCTGATATTATTACACTGATTTAACAGAGGGGAAAACCAAAGCTACAGAGAGAGTCAGCAGCATAGCCATAACTAGACCCCAAAACTCTTTTCTCCCAGGGCCCTACTCTAACCATTAGGTAGCCCTATTTCTAGTATTTCTTGCAAGCTTGTTCTGACATCAATTAATATATGTGATGTGCTCTGAGATTCAAAAGGGAGCTAGTTGGGCAGTTTAGGGATCAATTGGGAACCGCCTAAACCTCAAGCCTAATAGAACTCCCTGCAGTCCCCCACTTGATTTGAAACATGGCCACTGACTATCGGTAGTCAGTTTTCTGTTTACATGAGAGTCATTTAGTCCAAGTCCTACATGAATTATTTTTTCCAATATGATTTTATGAGACGCAGTATTGCAAGCTTTACTAAAATCCAGCAGCCATCTTCTTTTTAAACATAACTCTCTAGGGGATTGAATGGGCAGTTCTGCTTAAAAACTAATGGCCCAAAGCGTATTACTTCTACTGCACTGCTGCATCCACTAATTTCAGAGAGACAAGGTGGGTGAGGTAATATTTTGTATTAGATCAGCTTCTGTTGGTGAAAGAGACAAGCTTGCAAGGGACACCGAGCTCTTCTTCAGGTCTGGGAAAGGTACTCAGAATGTCACAGCTAAATAAAAAGTTGAACAGATTGTTTAGCATAAGTAGTTAACACATATTGTAAGAGACCATTCAAGGTGAAGTGGCCATTATCACCTGTGCAGTCATAGGTCAAAAAGAGGGGTTAGTGGGTTACAGATTGGTGTAATAAGCCATAGATCCAGTGTCTTTATGAAAACTATATCTAGTCTCTAGCAAAGTTATGAATTTAAGCTCTCAGGCTCGTCGTTTGAAAGTGTTGTGCAGGTTTCCTTTGAGACTGAAGACTGATAGGTCAGATATGGAGTGATTGCGCTGTAAAAAGTGTTCACCCACAGGTGTTTTTGCCTTTTATCATTTTCCTCTGTGAGTTCATTGAAGAGCGTAGTGATTGTCTGATTTCACCTACATCTTTGTTATTGGGGCATTCAGTGCGCTGGATGAAGTACACCACAGGTTGTGATGGATGTGTGTAGGATCCATAGATCTTGAAAGGTGTGTTGTGGATTGTATTGATGATTGTAGTAGTGGAGCTATGTCTCCAGGTTTTGCGTCTGGTGTTATGGCAGAGTCTGGTGCCCCTTTAAGTGAATGTGTCCAGGTCTCGGCGGAGTTTGCTTCTGGTGATGAGCTTGGTGAGGTTGGGGATTGTTTGAAGGCCAGAAGAAGGGATCAGAAATCAGAAAAGATTTCTTTCAGGATGTGGTCCCCATTGAGTATGGGTTGATAGATGACAACTAGGGGTGTGCGGTTAGAGGTGGGCTTTTTTTTTGTATTGAAGCAGTTCTCTTGGGATATTTGAGTGGCCCATTCCATGATGCGACCTACTTCTCTGGTGGAGTCTCCTTGTTTGTTTGGTGAAGGCAGTTTTACATGTTCTAAGGCAGGGGTAGACAACCTATGGCATGCGTGCCAAAGGCAGCTTGCAAGCTGATTTTCAGTGGTACTCACACTGCCCGGGTCCTGGCCACCGGTCGGGGTGGGGGCTCTGCATTTTAATTTAATTTTAAATGAAGCTTCTTAAACATTTTGCAAATCTTATTTACTTATATAACTAAACTATTGTTGTACGTAATTATAGACTTGTAGAAAGAGACCTTCTAAAAACATTAAAATGGATTACTGGCACGTGAAACCTTAAATTAGAGTGAATAAATGAAGACTCAGCACACCACTTCTGAAAGGTTGTCGACCCCTGTTCTAAGGTGTGTATCCTGGATTTTCTCTTCTGACCATATTCTTGGTATCTGAATGCGTGGCGGTAGATAGATTCCTTGGTGTGTTTGTGGTGGTTACTGGCTCTGTGAAGGTAAGGGTGGTGATCTGTGGTTTCTCATACTGTATATTGTTGTCTGTGGGGTTCTATTGTTAAAGCTCATCATAGGGCTTGGCTACACTTGCAAGTTAGAGTGCATTAAAGCAGCCCCAGGTGCCCTAAGTCCCGACCCGTCCACACTGGCAAGGCACGTATAGCGCCTGGACTCTGCAGCTGGAGCGCTCCTGGTAATCCACCTCCACGAGAATCATAACGCCTGCTGCACCTGGGTTGAAATGCCCCAGTGTCAGTGTGAACGAGGGGTTGCATTACTGCGCTGTGATTGGCCTCCGGATACGTCCCGTAATCCCCTTAAGGCAAGTGGCCACTTTTGTCATTGTTTTGAACTCAGCTGTAGGAATGCGGATATCCCCTTTCAAAGCTCTGTTTCTGACAGCCAGCTGCTTATCTGCTCCGTGACAAAGCAAACCATTACTGTGGATTGTTGCTGCTGTGAGTGTGTGGGGGGGGAGGGAGGTTGGTCTGCTGATGTCTTTTCTCACCCACCTTTTCTCTCTAATATCACAGGACCAACGTGGCTACAACACCACTGCAAATCCACTAATTTTGTAATCCTGTAAAATATAGGATTGCCAGACTGGATCACAGCAGTGGTCCATCTAATCCAACGGTGGTTAATAGCAGCTGTTAGAGATAGACTTGTACCTAGAAGCATGAGGATTTATATCCCTTTCAAAACTCGTGTGTATGTTTTTTTTTTTTAAATATTCACTACTATAAATATGGATGTTCTTGTTAGAAATATGATGCTCAGGGTGTGTTTTTTTTTACAGTACGTCCAGGCTGTTGACCTCATGATATCTTGTGACAATGAGTTCCACAGGTTACTCATTTGTTCTGTGAAAAAACATTTCCTTGTATCAGTTTTGAAACTGCCACCTTTCTGTTTCATTGAATGTCTCCTTGATATATCAATCTCTGACAAGATACTTAACACAATTAATATTAACAATGAGGGGAAAGGAAAGCAACCGCAAATAAGGAAATAACAGACTAAAGACTATTCAGATATATTAGATGCATTCAGGCCAGCAGGGCCTGATGAAATTCCCCCTAGGATATTTAACACCTATTTGTAGCAATCTCAGACCATTAACAATTATCTTTGAGAACTCATGGAGGATGGGTGAGGTCCCAGATGACTGGAGAAGGGAAAACACAGAACCTATATTTAAAAAGGAGAACATATAGGACCTGGGGAAGTATAGACCATCAACTTAACTTAAAACACAGAAAGATACTGGAAGAAATTATTAAACAATCAACTTGTAAGCACCTAGGGGGTAATATGTTGATAAATAATAGCAATATGAATTTGTCAAGAAAAAACGAATAATGCCAAACCAACAAAATTTCCTTCTTTGACAGGGTTACTGGTCAAGTGGACGGGGGGAGCAGTAGATTTTAGTAAGGCTTTTGACATAGTCCTGCATGACATTCTGAAAGCAAAATAGGGAAATGTGATCTAGAATTACTATAAGGTTAGTGCAAAACTGGTTGAAAGACCATACTCAAAGAAAAGGAGTACTTGTGGCACCTTAGAGACTAACCAATTTATTTGAGCATAAGCTTTCGTGAGCTACAGCTCACTTCATCGGATGCATACTGTGGAAATTGCAGAAGACATTATATACACAGAGACCATGAAACAATACCTCCTCCCACCCCACTCTCCTGCTGGTAATAGTTTATCTAAAGTGATCACTCTCCTTACAATGTGTAAATGTGGTCACTTTGGATGGGCTATTACCAGCAGGAGAGTGAGTTTCTGTGTGGGGGGGCGGAGGGTGAGAAAACCTGGATTTGTGCTGGAAATGGCCCAACTTGATTATCATACACATTGTAAAGAGAGTGATCACTTTAGATAAGCTATTACCAGCAGGAGAGTGGGGTGGGAGGAGGTATTGTTTCATGGTCTCTGTGTATATAATGTCTTCTCCAGTTTCCACAGTATGTATCCGATGAAGTGAGTCATACTCAAAGAGTAGTTATCAATGGTTTGCTGTCAAATTGGGAGGGTATGTCCAGTGGCATTCCACAGAGGTTTGTTCTGGGTCTAGTAGTAGTCAATATTTTCATTAATCATTTGGATAATAGAGTGGCAAGTATGCTGATAAAATTTGTGGCTGACACCAACCTGGGAGGAGTTGCAAACACTTTGACGGATAAGATTAGAATTCAAAATGACCATAACAACTTGGAGAATTGGTCTGACATCAACAAGATGACATTCAATACGGTTAAGTTCAAAGTACTACACTTAGGAAGGAAAAAATCAAATGCATGATTACAAAATGGGGAATAACTGGTTAGACAGTAGTATTGCTGAAAAGGATCTGGTGTCATAGTGGATCACAAACTGAATATGTCAACAATGTGATGCAGTTGCAAAAAGGCCAATAGCATTCTGGGCTGCATTATCAGAAATGTTGTATGTAAGACATGAGAGGTAACTGTCCCACTCCGCTCAGCACTGGTGAGGCCTCAGCTGGAATATTGTGTCCAGTTCTGAGTGTCAGACTTTAAGAAAGATGGGGATAAACTGGAGAAAGTCCAGAGGAGAGCAACAAAAACTGACTTATAAGGAAAGGTTAAAAAAACTGTGTATGTTTAATCTTGAGACAAGAAGACTGAGTGGGGAACTGATCAGAGTCTTCAAATTTAAGGGGTGTTAGAGGGAATATGGTGATCAATTGTTCTCCATGTCCACAGAAGGTAGGACAAGTAGTAATCATCTTAATTTGCAGCAAGGGAGATTTAGGTTAGATATAAGGAATAACTTTCCAACTATAAGGACAGTTAAACACTAGAATTGGCTTTCAAGGGAGGTTGTGGAATCTCCATCATTGAAGGTTTTTAAGACTAGGTTGGACAAACACCTGTCAGAGATGATCTAGGTTTACTTGGTCCTGCCTCAATGCCGGGGACTGGACTTGATGACCTCCCAAGGTCCCTTCCAGCCCTACATTTCTGTCAGTCTATGACTGATCTTTAGGACCAGGAAAAGGGGGGGAAAAAAACCCCTCTAGATCCAGGTTAAGTATCTCCGCAATATCCTTTGTGTTGAAAAGTGATACAGATTATTCATTTAGCTCCTCAGCAAGGTCCTTATACTTCTTAATTGCTCCCTTGTGTCCAGCTCACCCATTTGGTGTTTCTGATATACTTTAAGCATTTCTTGCTATTTGCGTTATACCTTCAAATTCTCTTTTAGCCCTAGTCCTAATTTCCTTTATGTAGTTATAGCCTACTCTAACTTATGACACCCTTCTGCCAGGTGTCAATGACAGCAACAAGCTAGGTTCAGTCTGTCTAGGGGCGGGGGGGCACTGTCACAACAGTTCTCTAATCCAGGGGTTCTCAAACTTGATTGAACCGCGACACCCTTCTGACAACAAAAATTACTACATGACCCCAGGATGGGGGACCAAAACCTAAGCCTGCCTGAACCCCACTGCCCCAGGAGAGGGGGTCAAAGCCGAAGCCCAAGGGCTTCAGCCCCAGGCTAGGGGCCTGTAACCCGAGCCCTGCCATCCTGGGCTGAAGCCCTTGGGCTTTGGCCCCGGGCCCCAGCAAGTCTAACTCCAGCTTTGGTGCCCCCTTTAAAACCCTCCTATGGGGTCCCAACCCACAGTTTGAGAACCATTGCTCTAATCCAAGTTCTCTTTAGCTCACACAGAAGCAGCCTGTGATCTTCTTAATAACCCAACCATTCACTTTAGGGCATTTCCAAAATTCATTGAACTGCCTTGACAAAGAAAGGTTTTGAATTTTTTTTGAGTCTGCTTTCAAAGACAAAATTATGCAGGTCAAGCTATTGTCCATGGAGTAGTCTGGTTAACTCTGACAAAGACCTTTCATGATCAGTTCCCAAAGCCTTATGCCTACACTTCACATCTGTCCTTAATGATGAACAACAGTCATCTGCATTGAATTAAAAATTCCCTCCCTTCTCTTCCCCATAGACTGAGCATTATCAACACTTTTTCTTACTGCCTCAGAAATATGGAATTACAGCTTCTACTTACTGGATTCTTAAATTATATGACAAGTATCAAATAAATACAAAGCCGTATTTCCCAGAAGGTCAGCTGGTAGCTTAAGTTACTAAGTACAGTATAGTTCAAATATTGATTACCTTATATAGAGCAATTCCTAAACCCTAATGAAAATGCAATATATAGACAGCCAGGAAATCTAACAACTGCCCTGATGCTCCATAGTGCTAATTGGAGTCTTCCTGAAATTCAGGATTTCTGTGTTGATTATAAAGAAAAGGGTTACTCCAAACTGTACTTTCAATGAAGCAACTGTTTTCACCTCTAATGGAGTACCGTTCTGTTCTCTCTTTCACTTTTATCTTTGGTTTATTTTAGGGGGAGGGTAGAGGTTCCAAAGAAATCCCCATCACATTCATTTCCCTGTCCGCAGCATAGATCTGATGAGAGAAAAGTAGTACACAAAAATCTTTACTGGATCAATGCACTAGTCATCGCCAGACATAGTGATTATAATTTGATCTGTGTGTTCCCATATACTCTCATTCTTATAGCGCCATTTGTAGTACAGAAAGCCAGAGAGTGGGAAACCATGGGTGGGATTTTAACAAGAACGGCGTGGGCCTCACCTCTCCCGCTGAAGTAAATGGCAGAACTCCCACTGATTTCAGTAGATGCAGCACTGGGCCAGCTGAATGGTTTGAAAGTCATATTCCGCTGCGTGAGGCAGGTGAACGATCGTCTCAGTTAGGCTACAATTCTCTGCGGCACAGGTCCTATGTCATAGTGACAGCCTTGATTGGGGGTTATTATGACAGAGGACACAAAACCTTGGCTCAAAATGCCGCTAGTCAGAGGGAGCAGCACGAAGCCTGTCGTCTGGGGAAGGTTATTCAATCACTTCAAAACGGACCATTTTCACACTGTGCTGTGAGATTTCAAATTTATAATTTTATTATCATCTGAATAGAGGTGATATTTAAAAAGCAGAGAAAATGACTATACAAAGAATTTATAGAACATTCATTTACATACTGGAGACTTTTTGTTTGTGTTGATTTTTACAGTTTCAAGAAAAAGGCAAAAAATGTTCACTAATAGGTAAGGCAGAGAAGGAAACATTAAAATTTTAAGGATACTTTTGGATACATGGGAACCATTTAATTAAAAACCTTTAAAAACATGGCTTTCAGCATTTTTGTAGTTTAACACTGTAAGATTATAGTAGCACATTTAACAAGCAGGTTAATAGGAGCGTGGTTAAATACACGAGGCAACTTTGCTGGCATTACTTATGAGACTGCATATACACATCTATCAAAATCCTTAGAAGGAAAGTGCTATACTATTTAGTCATGTATTTACCATGAACCAAAGTTGTATGAATGTGTTTATGTATATACTACACAGTTATATTTACTGTACTATTTTGCTTTGTGTTTTTAAATATATTCCATATGAAAACAAAGCATGTAATATACCATAAAAAGGAACACACATAAGAAAGCGTCTCTTAGTAACTATGGCAATTTCCTCCTTCCCATTACTCAGTGCAACCTAAGTCCCCAAGTAAGCACCTTGAAGAGCCCAGACCGGAATTCCTAGTGCTCCTAAAAGCCCACCAAATTCAATAGGTTTTTAGAATTCACAAGGAATGCGGAATAAGGCCCACAGTAGCAAAGCCTGTCTATTGGAAATCAAACTTTCCATCCTTAGCGGAATGGGGCCAAAGGCTGCACAGTGGCTGACACCAGCTTTTATGGGGACACGCAAACCTAACTTATCTCACACAGAATCCGAGAGCCATAATTCACATGATGGGTTAGACTGAGTGTAGGTGTGACTCCACTGATGTCCCGAGTGAAGAATCTCCAGCTGGAATGCAGGAGAAATTTCAGTTGAGAATATTCAATAAGTTCCAACTGGCCAGCTAGGTTTCAGAACCGAGTAATGGATCTGTCAGCCTTCTGGTTCCTGAGGATGTGGGTCCTCCAAATGAAACCAAAAGAGACCAATATTAACCAACAGAGACCAATTTGTTTATTCTAATGGAACCCACCAGAATTCCTACTTGGCCCACTGGTCCCAATGTTTTTGAAAGGGATCAACGTTACCAAATAAAGAATCACACTGCATTCTTTTTAGATGGTACAAAACCATTGTTTGATTAATTAACCTGTTTGATGGAAGAATGAAAATATTTGGTACAAATCAGAGGCACTTGCCATTGTTGCTTCAATGGTAGCTTTACTTTGAACTACCTAACCTTTCTATATACATACAATGCCCACTGTTACTAATGTAAGCCACTTCCTGGTCCAAATACATTAATTTGTAATCTTGCCCCAAGCCCCCATACAAAAGTACACAATTATTTATACTGAATTCATGGTTATACAAATAATTTGGTAACAAACTTTGTCCTTGGCCCCTGCATAAGGTGCCTGTGGTTCTTCTAATTCTAAAAAAGGAGTCTGTTAATAAAAGTTAGAACAACTTGTGTTAGGACCTTGATAATCACTACAAAAGGTTTTTTGCCCCCCCCCCGCTCTCCTGCTGGCAATAGCTCACCTTAAGTGATCACTCTGGTTACAGTGTGTATGGTAACACCCATTGTTTCATGTTCTCTGTGTATATAAATCTCCCCACTGTATTTTCCACTGCATGCATCTGATGAAGTGAGCTGTAGCTCACGAAAGCTTATGCTCCAATAAATTGGTTAGTCTCTAAGGTGCCACTAGTACTCCTTTTCTTTTTGCAAATACAGACTAACACGGCTGCTACTCTGAAACTTGTGTGTGTGTGTGTTTGTGTGCGAATGGTTTTTGGATCAGGATAGGTAGGAAGTTCTTATTTAAGCCAACTCTATAATTTTTCCTATCCCTCCTAACTATTGTCTGGTAAAAAGAGACTGAAGCAATTTAAGTCTCAGAGTGGGGATAGTTACCACTCAGCCCACTGTCTCTTGTGACTGTGTGCACAGAACCCTGCACCATTGTATACATCAGGTCACTGATGTGTAGATTTGGCCCTCAAACCGAAGGAACAGAAGTGTTTGGCATGTCAAACAATTAGGAATTTCAGTTGTCTGTAACTTCCAATTCCTGTTTCTGGCCCTGATCCTGTTCCCTTTGGGTGAATGGGAATTTTGCAATAGACTTCAAATGGGCCCTCCGCTCTCACAGAAAATTACTACAAGTCACCTACCCTACTTTATAGTATATATATTTTTGTTATAAAACTAACTATAGCATTTATAACATTTAGTTTTATAAAATACAGATGCCACTACGTTGGCTTACTCGGACATATGAAGGACACGTGTGACAGGGATGTTTTGGACATGGATAAGAGTAACAAAAAATATTCTTTTCCCTTTTGGATTTCTTGACTCAAGAAATTATTTTAAAAATTCACCTATAAAATTTAACACTAATCCATACAAATTGAAAAACAAAAAAACGAAACCCCACCTTTCATTAAAAAAAAAAATCTATCAAAAAGAACCTATGTATGTAAGAAACTATGAGGAGGGAGGACCGATTTCATAGTCAAAGCATTATTTCAGAGACACATGAGCTAGGAAGTGGTTTAATACCGTAAAACAAGAGTCTACATGTGAAACTCTACCCTATAGTAAGGCACATGCGACATACTATACTTATGCAAAATAAAACTAAGAAGGCAAAGATCATGAATGGCTTTACTATAAGAACACTCATATAATATATCAAGATTTGACGTCTACTATAAATAATCTGGCAGAGGCAAAAATATAAATTATATAAAATCATTTTCTTCTTTGCTTTTCCCTCATTTTTATCCTGTGATTATTAAAATACAGCATCTTTCCTGCTTAACTCTTCATATAAAAATAATAACAAAAATACCATTAACAGAATACATCAAGCTTTCTCCACACGACTCTTTTTGGTTATCCCTCTCCCATTTAAAATTATACAAGCTAAATAAACTCAGCCTTCTTTATACTAAACATGGAGTAATGTCCCTGGAAAATCCATGTCTCTGCACCATTTTTAAAAGAAATCAACCTGCACTAACCTTTCCCTAACATACATCTTCCCCCTTCTCAGTCAACTCCCACCATTATCATATAAAGATGAAGGGAAGAGCAAATGGTCCCTCACAAACCACCACTCTCTTAAGAGCATCGGTTTGCCAGGCCTATAGCTACCACTGATGCAACTGTGGCAAGTGTCTCAGAGAATGCTTGTGGTTCTAATAAATTTTCCTACAGGAAAAAAAAAAAAAAAAAGGCATGATCTAATGAGTTGGCAAATTCTTCCTTTTCTGATACAAGATGGAAAATGGTGCGTGAAAATATAATTAAAAACCTGCACTATAAAGCCTTTCTTCTCTGTTTAATTCAGACATGGATTATGCGGGTTTTGGTGCATCCAACTGCATTCACTCACAATTTTGCCCTTTGATGTAAAATACAATGCTTTGATAGGTCAGAGGCATCTTCAAAGAAAGGATCACACTCTTTGTAACATTATGCAGATGGAACATCCTCTGCTTTCCTCCTTGGGAATGGTTAGGTTTGGATAATGTAGCTGCAAACTCCCAAGAACGCTTTTTCTCCCACGCTGCCTTCCCCCAGTCAGTGAAGAGCTCTGAACCAAAGGCTAGGAAGGCTTCAGATTTTCTTCTGGGAACCAATCATGACCTTTGATACAAAGTTCACAATGGCACTGGCAGGTTGCTCTGGATCGTGCTCTGCAAACAGGTGGCACACGTTATCCGTGGCGCTGCCTTGCTTCCTTGCAACAAATCCGAACACTCTGCAGGAGGCAAAAGCAAAAACATGTTACAGAACAGAAGGCATCTTATTTCAAAAAAGCAAAAGGGTTACTTTCTTCCACCAAACATTACTTTTTGAAAAAGAAAGTACTTTGCTGCAGAGTTCCAGTAATTGCACCTACTTTTGTCACACCAGTTTAGAGAGTTAGCAACATCTGACTTTGATTGCTGTTACTGGAGACCATGTGGTTCAGCAGTAGGTAGAGCACAGGACTGGGCGGGGGAGAGGTCAGGGGAGAGAGAAATCAAATGACCATGTTTCTATTCCTGGCTCTGTCACTGACTCACTCTAAAACTCTGGACAACTCACTTAGACTTACTATTTAAAAAGCGTATGCTAGTTTTGTGTAACGTGTTCTGGCGTGACACAACTAGGTCCTGAATTGCAGAGGTGCTGAGCACCTAGAACTCAACTGAAGTCAATGAGCACAGTAGAATGGACTTAGGCACCCCTTCCACCCCTCAATAGCTGCTCCCCCTACCCCTTCCTTCCACTTTTCTAACTAATAAGAAAGCTCTTAATTAAGAAGACACCATACAAACGAAGGTGTCTAATGCTGAAGTCCATCCAATACCCGAGGCGAGTGACTTTTTTAAAATGATCCTAGAAATTATAGTCCTCTCAGACAGAATAAGATGAATGAAAGTTTCCCTATAACGTCCATCCAAAATGCTTCAACTCACAACTAGAAAGGATCCATCTCTAGGCAATTTCTATCCCCAGATACTTTAGTTCTTGGCCTTACTGATCTGCCAACAAAAAGGTACCATTGTGGCAGTGTTTTTTACTATGTGGGTCCTTATTCCCTCGGAACTGGACTGGACCATTTAACTCATTCCACATTAACCAACAAAGAGTTAACAACTTCAGTCAATCCAGCCTGGGCCAGATTCAGACTGGCACCGTATAGATGCAAGGTTCTATTTGTATCCCATTACCAAGCCTCCGAACTATCTAATCCCTCCCCAAGCAGCATTTTTAATATCTATTGCACTATTTATGGAAGGGAGAAGTGAAAGAGAATATAGAGAGAAAGACACTGGGTCCCTTTTCCATATGCTGTGGGAGTTCCAAAAATATCCCATTTCTGCAAATGCTAAATCAAAAAAGAAAAGTTGGTACCAACAAGACTGTCTACTATCAGGTAAAACTGCAGGTAATGGCACTTCAATATTTTCAGCACAACAGATGAAGTGAGTGAGAGTGTGTGTGTATGTGTGGAGCAGGGAAAGCAGTTAAATGGGGGCAAAATTGTTATGACATAACAACATTAGCATGGCCTCAAATTTCCTGTAGCAATTATTTTAAACTTAAAATTCCCTAAACTACTCAAAGGAGGAAGCAAGAAACTTTTGGAGCTACTCTCCCTCAACACAATACCCTATCCAATACTGGGTATATTATTTCCACTTTAATGTGTTTTATGCTTTAGGTCTCCAGCAGTGCAACTCTTTAAATATATTTGGTTAAGGATTAAAGTAGGGTCTGGGAACTTAAGAGAAAACTTACAGCACATCATCAAGTCTGAAGTACTTTCCTAGGTTAAAATGCTGTTCTTAGTTGCGATACAATATGACCACGTAAATACACAGACTAGGACCACTATCAACTTACTTTGCTGAAGGTCCCTCTTTCATCCATCTTGTTGCATGAAGGAAGGGAGTAGCAAGAGGTGGGAAATACAAAGGAAAAAAACATTAGTTTGTTGTAGGTCAACATCATCAACAACATCTATTAGAAACAGCATTCATTGTCCTTACTTTCTGTCCTGTGGATCCAAAGCACAGAAGATAACAGTGTTGACTGGATAATGTCTTCGGAAAAAGAGTCTGATAGAAGAGAATAAAAGGAGTTTTAAACAACTTTATGACTCTAAAAGGATTCAAGAAATAGACTAAACTCCCTGGTCCAGATTGCCAAAAGCTCAGCTCTCATTTAGATACCAAAATAAGTAGCCAGATTTTCAAAAGTGTTCAGCACCCAGGACTCTGTCACAATAGGAGTTGCTGGGTGTTGAGGGCTTTGGAAAATATGTCAGCATATGTTACACAAGAGTCAAACTTAAGCGTTAATCCTTCCAGGTACTGAGTGCTGTTGAATGCTGTCAACATGCATGGTATAGCAGTTGAAGGTAGCAGCTTGGAAGATTGAACCCTCAGTGCAGAAATAAGGCTCATGGTTATGGTTCTATTTAGGAAGCATACCACTGTGCAACCACTCCCTTATTTAAATGTCTCAGTAATAAAAGGATCAGTAACATAAGGATGGAACTTAATAACCACATATTTTTAAGTTTAGTAGCTTATTCTTTCCTTTATGGCTTCTACATATTAGCAGAAATCAATCCTCTGCCAGGCGACAGGTTAAGAGACAAGGAAGTATCCCACCACAACCAAAAGAATAAACCCATGCTTGTTTTCCCAGTAGCTTAGAATAATAATATAAAGATAATGGCCCATGAGGGACAGGCCAGAAAACTCCCTTTCAGTGTTCAACTTGGTGCCAGAATTCTCAAACCTGTGTGTTTGAGGTTGGATACCTAAACAGAGGTGACTTGAACAGGAAATGCGAGAACACAGCACCTCTGAAAATCAGGCTATGTTAGGTATCTAAAGTTACCAACTCACATTTGAAAATTGTGGCTTATGGTTTGGCCTTCCAAATTCAGACTTAGTACAAATGACTGCAGCTCCTTTGAAATCAGTGGGTCTGAGTTTGGCCTGTAATTTTGAACAATCTTCCCCCCCTGTGTAGCTACCCTAGTAGTATTCAGCAAGTGAACATAATTTTTAATACAACAGTTTCCATGCACTAAGCACACCAAAGCAATATCTTGAATACAGATGGGGGTGCAGTGTCCACTTAAGCCAACACTGCTCTGCAATAGTTTACATAGGACATTACAGTCTGATTCAGTGAGCAGGATAGGTGGGGAGTGCTGGCCAGGGCACTGGAATTACCCTGTGCTCTGTTAGAAAATGTTATATGAGATCACTAAATTCCACCTACAGAACATCACGATGTGGAAGGTGCCATTTGGATGAAGTGTTAATAGCTCAGTACCACATCAAGCCCAATCTGATGTGGGGCCTGATTCTCTACTTATTTAGATCAAAGAAACTGTGTTATTACTATATGAGCCATATGGAGACTGTAGAAAGGGATTAGAAAGAGCAACTCTACAGCAGTTTTATCAGTGTACAGCATTTAGGGTGACCAGAAGTCCTAATTTTATATGGATAGTCCCGATATTTGAGGCTTTATCTTATATAGGCACCTACTACTCCCCACCCCTGTCCTGATTTTTCACACTTGCTGTCTGATCACCCTAACAGCAGTGTCTGGCCAGAGCCAAAAACCCCACTTCACTTACTTTCTTTGATTATCTGTCAGTGTGATCCCCTGAGCAGACACCTTGAAATGGACAACAGTAGAGATGGGAGGCGGATCTTGCATCAGTGTTATGCTCAGGGCTTTCTGCACTGCCTGATAGCCTGTGAGGGACTCCATTTCCACAGAGTTCAGATACCAAACATTGCATGCTGTAAAGAACAGAGGATAGGATTCAAGAGCTAGGTTTGGTTTTGCTTAGTTGAGTCCTGTTTGATTCTTTTTGTTTCACAATTTTCCACCTTTGCCAACAGTCAGGCCGGTGGTGAAGAACTATTACTAACTAATAAGATGTTCTTGTTCCAGTGTCCCACTGTCATCTTCCCCTTCTGTTTTGTCTTGTCCCGTGGTTGTGCCTTAACACAAGATTGTCATTTTTTGGGGGGAGAGGCTGCCAATCTTTTTGCTTACATTTAGAGACAGTTTGCTTAATTTAGAATATCTAGTCCAATGGGGCCCTGATCCCTCACTGGAGCCTTTAGGTACTTCTGAAATCCAAATCATGAATACAAATTGATAAAACACAAAGCACAGGATTAAGAGATGGCATTCCTGGGAATGATCACTGCAACCATTCGGCTGTGGGAGGAAGAACAGAGTACCTTGGCCTTCAAATTCAGTGACTGCAGATAACACAGAAACTCCAGGATCCACATGTTTGTAGGATCAGTTCAAAGGCGTTCAGACTTTCAAACAGTGTTTAAATTGCACGCAAATGAAACTATTCACTTGTCTGGCAAAACAACAAGAATGTCTTCTCTCCACAAAAAAATGACAATTGCTGTGTAATTCTACTTCTCTTTACTTTCCGAGGGGTTTTTGTGGGTGTTATCGTTTCAGGTCAAAGCAACTTTAAGAAAAATAAAAATAATTATTTCAAATCTTTTGGGTCGAACTTTAAAAAAATGGGCTCTACTTAGGGCATGACAATTTTTGGGAAACCAACTTGAGTCCTAAAGCGATATCTGTAATTCTATGAAACCATAGGTAAAATTCTAATCTACCATCCCACAGCGTTTCAGTCTATTGCAATTAGTTTCAGTGTTTCTGTATGATCAGTAGTTCATAGAATTTGACATCTTTCAATAATTGCTCTACAGTTCATCGTGCAATATCTCAGTATACATGATACCTGACCTCTTGTATAAAAATGGCAATCGGCATTCAAGCCCTGATTCAGCAAGCTACATAAGAGAACTACAGTACAACTTCAGAATTACGAATGCCTTGGGAATGGAGGTTTTCCATAACTCTGAAATGTTTGTAACTGAAAAAAATGTCATGGTTGTTCTTTCAAAAGTTTACAGTTGAACATTGACCTAACACATCTTTGAAACTTTATTATGCAGAAGAAAAATGCTGCTTTTAACCATCTTAATTTAAATGAAACAAGCACAGAGTTCCCTTATCTTGTCAAATCTTTTTTTAAACTTTCCCTATATTTTTTAATAGTTTAAATTTAGCACAGTACTATACTGTGCTTGCTCTCCGCCCCTTCCCTAGCTACCTGATTATGTACTTCTGGTCCCAAATGAGGTGTGTGGTTGACTGATCAATTCGTAACTCTGATGTTGCAAAGGCCAAGATTATAACAGGGGTCAAACAAGAACGAGATACATTCATGGAGGATAGCTCCATTAATGGGTATTAGCCAGGATGGGCAGGACTGGTGTCCCTAGCCTCTGTTTGCCAGAAACTGGGAATGGGTGACAAAGGATGGATCACTTGATGATTTTCTGCTCTTTTCATTTCCTCTGGGGCACCTGGCATTGGCCACTGTCAGAAGACAGAATACTGGGCTAGATGGACCTTTGGTCTGACCCAATATGGCCATCCTTATGGTCGTAACTCTGAGATTCTACTGTATACACATGCTTATAACTAGGCACAAGCTTAAGTACCTTGCTGAATTGGGACCTAAGAGACAAAGGATTAGATAATCCAGAATAATTTCTTACAACCAAGTAAGAACCTTTCTGGAACCGTAAAGCATGTTTAGTCCTACTCTTCAGTGCAATCATCACTGGTTTCACACAAATACTAACAAAATGTGTGTCCTGACACAAACGTGCAGCTGTCCATGTTAGAATTTAAAGTTAGTAAACATGTGTTGAGTAGTATGTATTAACCAGTACTGAAAATTCAAACGTCATACCATACCAAATGATTAGGAAAGCAAAAAAAAAAAACAAATTATGTCTAACAATTTCTCTTTTCATACTACTGTCCTGTAATTCAGGCAAAGTCTTCTCCATACTTTCCACTGAAAAACATGGCTCTTTCAAACTACAAACTGTTTTTATATAGACTGAACAAGCTTGTGATTCCAGCAGGACTATCAAGCAAGTTTTCTGCATATTTTCAACCCACTCACTTTAACTTGGGATGTAAGTCAATGAAGAATTTGGCTCAAAGGTGGACATTCCAAGTTAAAAGATGAAAAGGCTGAGAAAATACAGTGATGTGAGCCAATTATCTGCATTTAAATTCCACTTGGTTGAACTTCAGACAGCCAGAAACCAAAAATTTCCTTATCACAAATGAAAAAAATCATAAAACATATTGCTGTGTTAGCCTCAATCACCTTTGTTTGAATTAATGATAATTTATTTCATTGAAAGACAAATTTCAGGGAAATGAGGGAGGGAGAGTTTGAAGGAGCATTAATTAATGAATTCTTTGCTGTAATTTATCTGTCCAGAATTCTAAATACCACTCCAAGTTACAAAGCCGCTATCTTTCACATAATTATTCTACATGTTTGGTTCAAATCTATAGTTTTGCAATCGAGAGCTTTTCCTCACAGGAAACTAGCCTGGATTCACGGTCACATTTCTAATCGCTTGTGATGTTCGCATGGAGAGATTCCCTTTCTTTTGCAGCAGACATTCCATTGGTGCCAACAGCCTCATATGCTTTTGTTCCTAAACCAAACAGCTCACTTTTTTGCTGCGGATAGGTCTCCAATGGGATTTTACTGCCTTTCTCTAGAGTCTGTCCTTTCTCTAGACAGAATAAATAATATATCATCCACTTCCTAGACATTTTGGGAAGCACCAAAAGGAATGTCAAATGAAAGATAGTGGTGTAGCCTTATGATTAATACAGCTTTTTGTGAGAACAGACTGGAAGGAATCCCTAATTTTGGTGCATAATATGTGCTCTTATCTGATATGTGGGACAAAGGGGAATCAACAGCAGTAATCCCTTAGAAACTGCGTTGGGAGCAAGCTGAAAAAACAGTTGGCTATGTGATAGCATTTTCCCTACAATGCAGTTGTCCTCTCTACATTCTATAGCTGCTCCTTTGGAGTCACATCTATTTGAGCTGGGGAAGCAAGCTACTCAATACGGCACGTTCTTCAACTTTATTGTAATTTATGCTACTCCCGGTATGGTCATTCGGTGCCATTTGGACTGGACATTCCCACAATGGTCTTAATATACATTGGAAGGAAAATGCATGTAAATTGGGAAACATGCAGAGCACGAGAGAGTGCTACCAAGCACAGGGGAAGGCTGGAGGCTAATGGAGTAAGGAGCTGCCCATGGGGAAAGCTAGAGATCTCTGTAAGTGGCTTCTATAGATTCCAGACCTCCAGACTTTTGGGGGTTCCCATTTCTCAGATCTGCACTACCACAGGGCCTGCCTCCAGTGGAGACAATGAGATACAGCAAACACATGATGGAAGCCTCAAAACTATTTGAGAAGCAAAAGATTTGGCACTTAGATTCTGTACTGGGTAACAGACGGCACCGTTCTTCTCATTTAGCTGAAGAAATGATTAACCCAAACCTTGTTTGGGTTAGGGCAGCAGTTGGGGATCGCATCTGCTTTAATCAAACCATAGTTGTTTAAATAAAAGCTCGGTTGCTTGGGTATCTGTTTAGAGTCTGGGCTTTCGTGCTGAACTCCATATTGAGAATGTTTGTGCGACAGGAGAGAAAAATGTTTGAACTAAACAAAGTCAATGTGAAATGTCACAGGCTACCAACTCTGGAACAAGACACTCCAAGTGGTAGGGCAAAAACATCATGTCCCTTCCAACTTCCCTATTCAAGTCCTAAGCCCCTGTTTCAAAATTAGATATGCCAAGATGGTTATTAAATTTCCATTCAGTCAAATTATCTTTGATGTGACATTCCCCAGATGGAGCTGCCTAACAACTAGTCCCCAGATGAATAAAAAAACCAAGCTATTATTTCTTTTTCCCTAGGAAGGTTACATGTCCTGGATAATGAGAACCCAGCTAGATCTCAAGAGGAAATGTGTGCCTATTATGCTGAGTCTATCTATAGAACTTTTCCCTCTTAAATTCCTCCTCCTTGGCTCCAAGTCTAGTGGCCACCACACCCGCTGCAGTGGTAATGGCAAACAGAAATGCCAATGTGCTTGCTTCCAGCATAGCCTAGCCAAGGCTGACCATTGCCTCAGCCACACATTCCTGCTCAACTATATCATTTGAAGTGTCACTGCACTTTTAAAAAGTCAAAACAAAACAGATAGCTGCTTGGAATAGCCCTGCCCTTTGCCGAATGCTCAATAATGTATCAGAGCAACTGTACAGCACTCTGACAACTGAAGACTAAAGAACACTTGGTCAAGATCTTTTGGTCTGTGGCTTCTTCGACTGATGCAGGTCAGGGAGGAGGTGGCAAATATAGCACTGCCTCCCTTGATCGTTGGGCCACCAGATGCCAGTCTGATCCTGTGGTACAACTTAGAGCAGCCTGAAGGCCATTCTAGCAGCCAGGGATCACTGAGATGTTGGAGTGGTCTGGTTCCTTTCCCCAAGGCATGGCCACTGCACTTGAGGCTGAGAGTGTGGGGTAGTGCAGTGAGTCACTATGGCAACTCTGTGCATCCAGGGACTGCCGCATGCTAAGGAATCCTCTCTGTCCCCTAAGCTGACCCTAAGAGGTGGTTTTATTTCGCTCGAGTGGCAGGGAGCTGCTGAATCACAGCAAAGAATAAGGGCCCTTAACAATAAAACAGGATGACCAAGGAATCAGATACTTCATTTCTTCGCATCATATTGTTTCAGGTGAAGAATGAGCATTTGTAGGTTTGGCTACTAATTTTATAAATCTCCATACTGCAGACAGTCACACACACACATGAGATATAACTAGAAACCTTGTCCTTCAACTCAGATCTCCATCATTTCGCTGGCAGTAATAGCACGTCCTTCACTCTGTGAGCCAGGCTCTAGAGGGCAACATTGCACCCTCCCTCACATGCACAGATCCGGTACATTACATACTTCTCAGTGGCATTTTAAATTTACCCAATTCCTTTTTTCACCCTCAGCCGCCTATTTTTCACCACCCCTCCCCACCGCTCCCTGCTTGTAATGTACATTTGGAAACAACTGTAATGTCATCAAACGGAAGAGAAATGTACTAACCTGCACCCTGCTTTAGGAGCTCTGCTGCTGAGTTTGCAGCAGTCTGTGGAGCTGTTTCTGCGATCTCCTCCAAGGGATCTGCAAATATGAACCACCACACACATTTCTATTGCGACTTGGATTGAGAGGTCAATCCAGAAAGTCAACTAGGAGTCGAGGTCTTGAAATTATGACCTCCCTATACCGGATGACTCTTCACCAGAAACATTAAAAAATCCCTGCAATGGCACAATTCCATCCAGGATGTGTGATTATACACGTGCTGCACAATTTATTGGGGTGCTAGAAGCAGAACTCTTAATAACCCTGTGGTTTCGTGCTAATCACAGATAATTATGTATTAGTGCTGAAAGAGACATCATCGTGTCGAAATGCTTTTTAAATTAATCTATTTCCTCACTCAGGTTACAAAAAATCCTCTTATAATTTTAAGATTAATTTGAGGAGCTATAATTTATATTCATCGCTTTAGCAGAACACGCTGAAATTTGATCAGTGAAATTGATCTGGTCAATTTCATCTTTTTTGCGTCGGCTTCTGAATCTGTATTTGCAAGTACTCATGGCACAAGCAAATGGTACAATTTGTAGGCTGTTTTAGAAGCTTTCTGCTAGAATTTTTTAAAAAATCCCTCAGACACATTTTGATTTTTCAGTTTTATAAAAGGCTGTACAGAACCTATATATGGGGCTATATTTGGGTATGACATAGTTTCTCTTTCAGTATGATCAAGAAAAACAGAGGCCCAGATTCACTGCTTACCATCGGACCGCTCACAAGCTTACAGTTAAGTACATGTTTAGTGCTGTATGAATCAGGACCAGAATAAGAGACAAAAGACAGTTCATGCTTTAACTCCATCTCTACATTAAAAGGCTTGATTGTATCAGACTAGATACATTCATTTCACCGCAGTAGGCTCGTCTAGGGCAAAAAGACAAATGTTTCAACCGTAAACTTTCTGTTAGAACCAAATGAACTTCCAATTTTATCTGATAAGGAAAGGTGGCGTGAGCACACCCATCACAGTGATTTTTCTATCTAGCTATCTAAAGACAGATCTCTGATCCACATTCTTCCACAGTATGTTATTCTGCTTAAATGGTTTCATTAAGATATTTCATGGATTTACATATTTCGAATGCTATGTTAGAGTACACAGTCATACAGCCTTTAGGAGCAGAAAAGTTTAAGAGTTCAATGGAAAACCGCAAGAATGTTTAACATTTCAGTAATACATCTGGTGTTTGCTTTATAGGGGAGAATAAACAGACAACTGAATTATGGGCCAAAAATACACAGAAGCTTTTTTGTTGATGGTGCTAGAGAAATTTATGGAGTCACCACAACCCAAAATAGAATTATAGTCCCATACTCTATGTGCTCTTTAATATTTATTTATTGCAATATTTAGGCCTGCATAAACTGCTGTTTCTTTTCCTCAACCACACCCTAAGGGTACCTGCTTTTTTAAAATCCTACTTTTCCCCCTTAGAGGACTCTTGCTACCTGTGCTTGAGTAAAGACTAGTTGAATCTAACTATACCTGGGTGTGATGTCAAATCTGCAAAATAATTTTTTTTTTAAATATTGGATTGCAGTGCTAATCACCATGAGTTATATATGTTTATTACTGGGGCATCACAGTACCAGGGCCAGCTCTAGGCACCAGAAAAACAAGCAGGTGCTTGGGGTGGCACATTTCTAGGGGCGGCAGTCCGGCGCCGGCCCTAGAAATGTCCCCTCGCCGCCCCAGCTCTGCCTCCTCCCCTGAGCGCGCCACCACTGCTCCGCTTCTCCCCGCTCCCTCCCAGGCTTGCTGCACGTGTAGGAAGCCTGAGAGGGAGGGAGGAGAAGCCGGGTGGCCGCGCGCTCCGGGGAGGTGGCGGCGGTGGTGGAGCGGAGGCGAGCTGGGGGGGAGCGGTTCCTCAAACCCACCCAGAGCCCCCCCCTGTTACTTCCTGCGCTCCCCCCTCACCCTTGCTTGGCCTCCTCCCCTGAATGCACCGCCTCTCCCTCACCTGAGAGGGAGGGGGGAGAAGCGGAGCAGCAGCGTGTTCAGGGGAGCAGGCAGAGCGGAGGTGAGCTAGGGTGGGGAGTTGTGGCGGGGGGAGCCACAGGAAGCAATGGCGGGGAGGAGGAAATGCGGCACGCCCGGGGGAGGAGGCGGGGCCGGGGATTTGGGGAAGGGGTTGGGAAGGGGCGGAGCCAAGGGTGGGGAGGCACGGAAAAAAAGTGGGGGCGGCCAAAAATTTTTTTTGCTTGGGGCGGCAAAAATCTTAGAGCCGGCCCTGCACAGTACTAATCAATTCCGAACTGCAGCTTGGACAAAAGCTGCTTGGCAACTGTCTGACATTCTTTCCTACGCTTTCTTGTTCAGAACTTTACCCTGACATGTTCACCTGCCTTCAGATATAGGTATTTTGAAGTGGATCCCTGGTTGCGTATCACTTTTATTTTGACTAGCATACCTCTGTCTGGGATGAGTAGTTTGCAGGGTAATGCCAGAGGAGTAATGGAATGTTGATACACCAAAGCTGTCAAACTCCCTGTGGTTAAAAGAACAACAAGACAGGCAAGATTACTTTTTGTGCACAAATAGAATGCTTACGAGGTATGTTTGCTTTTCAATAATTTACAGGCTCAAGAAAACCCTTAAAAACATTTTTCCCCCTTGGCTCCTAAGGCACTTTAACAACTACTTTTTTTGGTAATTTTTAAAAGATCCATCTTCTCATAATTTATTGCGTCTAACTCCTTTTACATGAACTGCAGTTCCCTCCCCCCCTTCATCTGCTTAAATAATTTACTTTAAAGAGAAAGATGACAATGATAATGTGCTTTACGAATATTAACATATTAAGTCTCAACACCCATAAGAGGCAGTAAGAACAGACAAGCTAAGCAATCTGTCCAATGTCATGCTGTGAGGCTGTGGAAAAGCTGGGAAAATAACTCAAGTGTCCTAACTTCTGGTTCCCTGCTCTAACCACCAGGCAGTCGAGTTGGTTTGTGTTTTAATGG
Organism: Lepidochelys olivacea; assembly: GCF_965140295.1. Lineage (NCBI taxonomy): Eukaryota > Metazoa > Chordata > Testudines > Cheloniidae > Lepidochelys > Lepidochelys olivacea. The sequence goes on along the minus strand of NC_140412.1, from coordinate 170,145,162 downwards.
AAAAAAGAACAGCTAGATGAATTCACCACCTCCCCAGGTGAGGCCATCTGTATGATATCCCACATTAAATCATGTCTCCTTCTAATTAGTGCCGTGAGACACCATTTGCTGTAACTATATAGCAAGGCTGAGATTTTCAGTTCCACCTAAGGGATCTGGACCCTCTGTTCTCTTTAAAATGTCAATGCACATTTTACACTCTATATTTGGAGGGGTGATTGGCCAGTCTATTAGTGCCTTTCATTCCAGTCACTGAAAAACATGAATAACCCAACAATATTTCAGTGCTGGAGAAAATTATAGATGGATTTATTTTAAATTATTTTCTATAGACTACCAACAACTGCTGTAAAATCAGAGCCCAGGGCCCAATCTTACAATTGCTGAGCACCTTCCTTTCTTGTTGATGTCACTGGGAGTTGATGCTGCTCAACAATTCAGAGATCTGAGCCCTAATGAGCATGGCCATAGAGGGGTCCTTTGTAGCTGCTGGAGGGCAGGGAATGGCTGGATGCAGAAGGGGGGTGGCATCACAGGTGAACTTGGAGATGGGCATGAGGATCCCCATTGTGAAGTATCTCCATTATGGATAGCACCTTGTAAGGGCAGCAAGAGTAGTCTGTGAAATAGCTATACAGACATGTCGCCACTCCACAGCTCAGGCAGGGAAGATTCCTCCCAATTCAGGCCCCAAATCATCAGTCTAGTGCCTGACCTGGCTACTTGGGGAGGAGCTATAGGACTCGGGAGTTAGACGGAGCTGCTAGCGGCTGCTGCGGTCTGAACGAGCCTTCAGACTGGTGAGTGCCGCTGTGCTTGAAGAGACAGCACATGGTCTCTCATACACTTCCCCAGTAGCCAGCATATACACACTCTGTGCCTGTGTCTCTTTCTCTCTCTCTCTCTCTCTCTCACACACACACACACACACACACACACACACACACACACACTCTGTTTCTCTCACACACACACACTCTGGCTCTTTCACACACATCTCCCAACACATACTTGTGTTACTGTTGTTACTTCTTGCTACTTCTTGCAATGCACATATACTCTCTGTAATTTTATTTTTTCAGAGTGCTGCTATTTTAGTTTTTTGGTCTATGCATTTCATAATTTGATTTCTCTGTTGTGCTTAAATTTAATTATTTGAGCAGTGAGTTCTAAAATGCCTAACTTATCCTGGCTGGAGTAATTATCCCTATGGTAACTTTTAAAAAATATATATTATATCTAGGTTTTTTGTTTCTACTGGTGGCGCACATCTCCTCGATATTGGTGCTCATAACAAAGTTCATTCTGCACATGGATGGAAAAAATTAGAGGGAACATTGGACCAAAGTCCTATGGCAAGTCAAAAAGAAACTAGTCTTTCTGTGCCTCAGTTCCCCATCTTTAAAATGGAGGTGACAGGACTTACCTATCTCATTGGGGTGTTATGAGGATAAATTAATTAAATGATTGTGAGGTGCTCAGATATTATGGCAGTGGGCCATACAAGTACCTTGGATACATGCTTCAAGTTAGAGGCAGGACTGAACTAAAACCTCAGGTTTGAAATACCTCCCATCTCAAACTGACAAAGTTTAAATCCCCCCCGCCCCCCGCCTTTTTTTTGGTTTGCTTTGGGGTCATCTTTACTTCAAAGAGAAGCTGCAATTAGTACATCTATTCCTGTTAGGGCAGTCTAACAAGAAGCGATGTGCTTCCATCACATTACAATGCTCTAGTTGGAATGTCCTCTACTACAATGTGCTTTTTTTCTATGTGGTCATATAGATTGATATAGAAGGCCATTATCATGACAATACTAAAATAGGTTCCTGCAGAAACCATCTCACAATCTTTGTGTGACATTTCCTCTCATGTTCCATTCTACGTTATGAAGCAGTCTGGCTGTATGCAAAATATCCTCATTTTTCATGTCCTGTTGATGTACAGCACTTACCAAAATATGGCTCGTTTGGGCATCCTTTCAACCGCACTCCCTTATGGGTGCATTCAATCAGAAAATGCCTGACAAGCTCATTTGACAAATCCCCCACTGTAGAAAAAAAGAAAACAAACACATGAAGTAAGCCAGTGAATAAGAGACGGGGGTCACAAATTAGGAAGTGTTTATGATAGCTGCCTTCCTTAGAACAAGTGAATGCTCTATACATAGCATTCAGACCGTGCACTAGCTATTCTACTGCTGTGTCACCATCCGCAATGAAACAGGCACTGTATAGCATGTTATCAACAGATAATCACTCCCAGCCTGCAACAATTCTGCCTCTGGTTGACACCTAGATGGGTACCAATGTCCAAAACCTCCAGGATGTGTCCCAACATTTTATAGGAACCAGTAGGTCAAGGAAAACAGCTGGTTGTTTCTTTTTCTCCTGAAAGTAAGGGAAGAAATAGGTGGGGTTGGCAATCAAGTCAAGACAAAAAATCAATGGCAGCTACAAAAAGGAAATATGGAAGAAACAAGGTCAGAAATTCTGATGTACTCACTAATGACAAGAGCTGGCAACCGGGTTAAAATGAGAAAAACAAAAACATACACACACACCCCGTTGACACAGATATAAAACTAGTAGTAGTCCTGGTCTGTACTCAGTTTAAAATATTACAGTAAAAGATTTACAGTGCGCCAACTCTAATGATTTTATCATGAATCTCATGATAGTTGATATTTTAATTAATACCCCACTTCATAGGGACAAAATTAGATGAGATTCTTGGCTTTCATTTAGAAAAGGGAAGTTTCTATCACGGTTGCAGAGAAAAGCTTGAAACTGTAACTTGAGCGTAACCGAAATACTAAAAATCCTGAAGGCAAATTAAAAAGACCCAAGAGTTACCCTTAAAACATCTCATTAATTTTAAGCCAGACTCATGATTTTGGGGCATGATTCATGACTTTTCAAAGCTTGGGGTTGGCAGTAGTGAACATATAAATTTGGCGCCACCCATCGGCAACAAAAGGGTCACTCATTGTATGGTGATGGGGCAAAGTGGCCCAATAACAGATGAACTCAATAACAGATCAGCGAAAAGATTACAGATATTCCCCTTGTCTCTGATCTTATCAGTCACAGACAGGAGACACATGACATCTGGTGACCACATTTCATTGACGATGTTCAAGCCAGCATAAATGAGTAAACTGGTTTCTAGAGCAGAAACACTACACAAGCCAAAATTTGCTAAGTTGGCCCTTGAAGGACTGCTTACAAGAGAAAATTGGGATGCCTTCTGATGCCACGATGCCAAAAGAAAAGGTGATGCAGGGGAGACAAATTTCTGCTCTCTGGGAAGGTCTGGTGGGAATCAGACTGGCTGGGAAACTTAGAGCAAGTGGTACAGAAGTTGCTGGCCATCTCCCTGCTTTTTACAGCATGATTTACTCAGTTTACGTAAGAGCAGGAGACAGACCCATTGGTTCTGTCTACAGTAGGCTTTTTAAAGTTTCCCACAGTTGCTACCATTGGTGCAGCTCAACCAGTGTTAGCAACTTAGCTAGGGTAGACAGGTTGCCAGTGGCCACTGGTACTTGAACTACCATGTATGTCGGCCTTCTCAGGCTCAAGTTAGACAACATGGCGGTTAAAATACCCACAGCCAGCCTTCATTAGAGTTCTCAGTTTTGCGATCACCAGTGGAGCTTCACTGTCTAGCACAGACAAGACCAATATGGCTGTTAAGCTGTTGTTATGTGATAGAAAACAAAGAAGAGGAATAAATGGTAAATTTTCCTCAAGGCAAAAGGTTAACAGCAGGGGGTGCCTCAAGGTTCTGTACTAAGTCTTGTATTGTTTCACATATTTATTAAAGATCTAGGAAGGGAGGAGGAGTGAGTTTTCGGACGACACAAGGTTATTTAGGTAAGTCAGGATTGGAGAGGACTTTGAGGAACTCTGGAGAAACCTAAACAAGCTAGGGGAACAGGGAACATGATGGTAAATGGAGTTCAATGTCGATAAATATAAAGTAGTGTAAATTGGAGGGAAACTCCATATGGCTTACAGGGTTCTAAAGTAACTGTATCAACTCAAGAAAGGGATCTAGGTGTCATTGTAGACAATGAAGATCACTACTCAGTGTACAGCTCAGTGTGGTCACAAAGCAAACAAAATGTTAGGATACATAAGAAATGGAATAGAGAATAATATGGGGAATGTTATAATGTTGATATATAAATCAACGGTGCGGCCTCATCTGGAACATTATGTGCAGTCCTGATTACCCCATCTCACAGATATTACAGAATTAGAGAGGTAATGAGAATAATCAAGGGCCTGGAAAAAATTAATAGGAAGAGAAACTGAAAAGATTGGCATTGTTTCTTTCAGCAACAAGATGATTAGATGGTGATGTTAGGGAAGTGAATAAAATAGTGAAGAGTATCAAGAAGGTAGATCAGGAACTACTGTTCTTCCTGGCTCAAACACAAGAAGAATGCGACTTTGACTTAAATTAAAATGTGGCAAATCCAAAACTTACAAAAAGGAAATAATTTTTACCCATCATGTAATTAGACTCATTGCCACAGAAAGCTGTTGAGGCCAAGAATTTAGAAAGATTTTTTAAAAGGGATTTTTCAAATATGTTTATCAGAGTTACCATATTAATGATAAAATTTTGGAAGGTATATTAAACATCATGTTTCAGGATATGTGCCAATCTCTAATTATTAAAGATCAGATCAGCATGAATGTGGGGGACAGATTATCCCACATCTGTCTATTCCAGGGTTCTATACCTTGCTCTGAAGCATCTGGTACTGGCATTATCAGAGGCAGGATATTGAACTATACTGGCCTTCGGTCTGATCCAGTGAGGCAATTCCTATGTTCCTATTCTCCTTTTAAATCTGGAATAATGAAATCCAAGCTCCAGACCAAAAGTGCACTTGAAATAATTGGAAGAAGGAACAAAGGACAGAAACACTCCAAACAGACATTAACAGCTGCTATTTTTCAGTCAACCCAATTTTCTGCAGTTCTTTACCTCATTGGGCAACATTTACCAATGTATACAAAGGGTTCGGAAAGAGAAAAGTAGCAGCAAGAAGGTCAGTAGGCACGATCAGAGCCAAGAACACGTCTTAGACACTGCCTCCTGAGTTTCCATATGCTGCCTAATGCGTTCCATGTGCTCTTTTCATTTTCCCCTTCAGGACTGACAGATATAAGTTATACGTTACGGCACAGGAGTCTGGGGGAACACATCTGTCACACTGCTTCTTGTTTAGCTACGCTAATTTTTCTCAGATTTATTTCTGATATACTGTTGTCTCAAAACAAATTCCCAGGCCAAAAAAGTTCCCTCTTCCGTCAAGGCAAAAGTTGTGCATGGTGGTATTTGGCATGACACTGAGCCTTAGATCAAAACCAGACTTCTAATAACTGAGGAGGCTCAGCTAGTGAGTTGGTGTTGGATTCCTGTTAGGACAATATTGTATAGTACATGCACATCCAAGCTGTGTATATAATTACCAACCTGTGTATGAAACTACCAAGCATGACACAAACATGTTCCACAGTCCCACTGGGAGAGATTCTTATTCTCACTGCAAGGAATCCAAATTGAGACTTCTGAGTTGATTGACTCAGAATTGCACCTCTTGATGTTTAATTATGGAGAAAGGAGGATTTCTCTGAATTCTATATAGTAGTTAGGTCTTGCACACTCTGTGTGACAAAGTAAAGATGGGAGACATACAATACCTTTCTTGTTTAACTGCAGCACTGAAGGAGGAGGTGTAGCAACTTTCATTGCCAGGCCATAGGCTCCCCTGAAAGAATGGCTGTCTCGAACAATGAATGACCCTGGTTCCTTGTCCTTCAGAATGGCAATGGCTGCAAAGGATTCAGAGAGAGATTGAGAAAAGTGTTTCAGTCCAAGTAATAAACACAAAGGTACTGTTCCAAATCCTCATTTAAAGCACTAGTAAAGAATGCCAGGTTCTTTTGTCTCCCTCCTCACTGCCTTAGAACAGAATCAAAACCTTGGATCCTAACTCTGGATATGATTTTGCTATCTATTCAATGCTCAGACAGCACCAGATTGTGAACCCCTTGCTCATACTGAATAGTACCGTACTACATGTGTAGCTTAAAGGGCTCACAATCTCACCCACACTGTTTTACAAGTTCAAAGCACTGTACACACATTAATTAACTAATCCCCATAATATCCATGTGAGACAGACAAACATTATGTAGTAGAGACCAGGCAGAATCAAAACCTCACATCTCTCTCTCTCTTTTTTTTTTTTCCTGGGGTGGGGTGGGGGGAGGGAGGGCATAGTCTCAAGCTGGCAACACTGATTTCAAGCCCTGATATGGAGTATGTTACTATTAATACTATTTGCAAAAATGGTAAAGGCTTTACAGGAGAACATCCTTTAAGAGACAGAACTATCTTCTCTTTCTGCCTTTGAGAGACCAATTTGGGAACAACTCAGCAAACAGAGGCTGGCAAATTGGCAAACACTCTACCTGGCATGAACATACACGAACATGTTCACAATTCCCTGCAATCAGAGAAGAGCCAGAACTTTCCTTCTCCAACGCTCTGTCCCAGCATGCATGTGCTTTTTGGCAAAGAGGAAAAGTTGATTCCTGAAGCTATTCTGTTTGCTTGTTAAAAAGTGTAACTGGGAGTATGGCCACAATAGTTGGCATGACAAGAAAATGCTGCTTTCTCTTCTACACAGCCCCCACAACAAACAGACATGTGTCATCATCCACTAACAGCCAAGTGGCACACAGTGCCAAGGCATTACAAGGTATACGAAAGGTATTCTCTCCCTCTTCTCTCATTTTAAGCAGGGAAGGAGGTGTAGGTAGGCATATACTTGCATTTTGAGATTCTAAGAATTGGAATACTTTTTGTTCTGTGATCTCTGCCTGGGGACTATGAGTTGGATTATACATAGCAAGACTGGCTTCCAGAGAGGTTGCTGCATGCCTTTGAATCAAAGTGCTCTGTAGCCCAAGGTCAGGAAGCCATGGGCTTAACTTTTCTTTGAATAACTTTGTGGCAAAGTCCAGGGTCATATAACAGGGTGCAGAATGGTGTGATTCCTCCTAATATCTTTGCAGAGTTCAGACTACTTTTCAGACTGTGTTTCTTTTCACTCATTGCTTAAATTTCAGCCAGCCTCCTGCATGTCTAATACTCAGCAATGCCGCAAAGAACACCCAGGGAGAGCCTGATTCTGATTTTGGAGTCTTTACATTGTGCATCATGTCTTGTATGCACTGGCAAGGTCCTTCTACCTTTTGTGAACACAATAAAATATTCCGAAGTTGGAACAAATGTTAAATCACAGAAATTGCATAAATACTGGTGACTTCCTGCACACACTGGATAACAACATAGGCAAATCACGGAACTGCAAACATAAATACTCAGACTCCTGCATGAATAAGCAAATGCAGCAGTTTGCAAGTTGATATGAATTTTGTACTGCTCATCTATAAAAGATGTAAACATGGAGGTGGGTGGGGATGAGAGAAAAGTAATAGATTACTGCACTAATATGTGTTGAGGCTAATGTGGTAAATATGCAAAACTGTGCAATTCAAGAGAGTGTTTGCCTAATCCTTCTAACTACATCGGTCATAGGATTCCTCCCTCAGGCAAAGGGAAAAAAAACACCGACACCTCCCATAATGTTAGTATTTTTAAAAAGGGGAAGAGAGATTATATTGGATGGACAAAAGTGAATATTAAACTGTTGGGAAGCATATTTTTAACTTGTTCAAGCAGCAGCCTGTTAGTTTTATTCCTTTCCTCTTTGGGCTCAACAAGTCAAGAGTCATCCTTTGAACATTCAATTCACTAATGGGCCCTGGACCAGTAAATCCTACACCCACGAAGTGTAAATCTTCTGTTTTTTACTACCTTCTTTTCCCCTGTGCTTGTGCTTTTACCTGCACTGTAAGACGCTGCAAACAACCTCACAGTCTGAGAAAGTATGCATTAGACAGATCCAGCAATTCACAGTTTGCCAGTAGCTGAAGGCTATGTTGGCTATGGTTCATTGGGACAATGTTAAAGGCCTTCCAGTCAAAGAAGACTATACTTTGACTATAAACATTATGTCTGTTCCAACAGCCTCATCTTTGCTATCTGACATGCAGACCTGATCTGAGTCCATCACAGAGCTGTCGTATTCCATTAGGCAGGATTCAGAGTATTTGAATTTTACAATTTACTTATGTATGCAGGGATTGTCTTCTCATATAGCAGCTGTTTGTAAAGCACATAGAACATTGTAAGTGCTACTGCAAAGAGAGAATGTAATATATGTATTATTATATTGCCTTAACTCCGGGTGTGCCTGTGAAATGGCAATGGAGTTTTCCTTGGGGATCGACAACATAGGGACAACCAAATAAATAATAAACTGTTAGAATTATAAACTTCTCCAAAATTCTGCAGCCTGAAATTCTGTAGCAACAGTCTGAGGCAACCTATATTAATCTTAAACATCACTAAATCATAATCCTCTGGATGCTGCATCTATGTGTACTCAGGTGACGCCTCTGACTGCCAGATGCTGGGACCAGACAACAGGAGTTGGATCAATTGATAATTGCCCGTTTCTTTCATTCCCTCTGAAGCATCTGGCACTGGCTACTGTCAGAAGACAAGCTGCTGAGCTAAATGGACCATTGGTCTGACCCAGTATGGCCGTTCTTATGTCTCAGACTGACATAAGTGAGGTGGAAGGTTTTTTCTGGAATACATGTGCATGTAAAAATTATATATATTTATATAAATACTCCCCGGAGGATTATAGTTTGTTGAGGTGTAGGATTAATACAGGCCACCTGGGACAGGAGTTGCAGAATTCCAGACTGCCAACTTTCAGAGAAGTTTCTTATTCTGGGTAGTTTATCATTTTTTTGGGATGTCCCTATCCTGCTGATACCCATGAAGAATACTTTCTATTTCCCATCCCCATTGTACAAGCAGAGATGCAGTTAAGGCACTAAGAACTGTAACTTGTGGAATGAGCATAGTAAGTATGGAACCACTGACAACTAGCTTTAAAAACCAGCTGTAACAGTTGCGGGCAGTGGCTGAGGTGTCTTGGCAGATCTGCATGGGAGAAGCTTGCTCTGTATTATACTTGGTTCTCTGACCTGTTAGCATTAAATTTACGTACACTTTACAAAACATAGGGCTGACTCCATGCCAGATGAGCACTCAGTTACCTGAGGAGATGATAAGTATAGGTACCTTTTTGCCCTGCCTCTCCAAATCCTGGAAGTCAAATTGGCCTGCAAGTTAGAGCAGGCTTAGGATAACTTGTACTGGTGAATAATGATCCCTTGAGCCAGGATCACCGGAGCACATTGTGCCTTCCTCCCCTCTGCGTTCCTTCAGCATGCCCTGGAAAGTTCCCCAGTACCAGCGGGAAAAGACTGGAGGGGATGGCTATGCCAGTCCCTAATTCCCCTAGGGAAAATCTTCAGCTACTGCCATTAAGTCCCCTTTGGGTCATTCCAGAGGATCTGAGGATCTGGCTCAAATTAAATCCAAAGTTCTTTGTCACTTTCTCAAGGGTTATTTAACAAAACCAGTCCTCCTACTAAACTGGGTGCTTGGCCTAAGGGCCTCTAGTCCGCCTATTGCTAAGGCCAGAATTATTTTTACATTTGTATGTAAAGAAATCTAGACCCCAGACACCAGAAATTTATACAGAGCACTCCTTAACAGCCCTTCTGCAGCTGAACACCCTGCAGAAGATGATATTTGGTATACCTTGTTCTCTTGAAATATCTGGCTTGTACCAGAACTTGGATGTATCTTGGACAAATTTTACGGTCACGTGTTTATCAGTTGGGTTTTCTGTTAAATAAAGGTAAAAGAAAATTAAAAAAAAATCAATATACACCATAACTGCAAAGGGCATTTCCTGCTGTTAGCTCTCACCTCGGACAGTGAGGTGCTGATTAATTTAGGAATTCAGAGTTCAACCATAGGAGGTGGGGGGAGAGGAACATCACAACTAAACTAGTAGTCTGGGAGAGTTTTGAAGCTGCTTTGAGAAATAAAACATACATCACATGATACTTTGACTAGTGCTATTAAAGTTCCATTTCCCGCAAGCTATAAAATATGAAAACTCAGAGTTATAAAGCTACATTAAACATTTAGTTCCTCAGTAAGGCCTGGCTACGTCTGAACACAGACCAGATGACAAACAGCCACATTCGAAGTATTCTTGCCATGAGCCTAGCAAGGATGCAGGACAAAGCCAGCCATTATTAAGAGGAATTGGCCCAGTCACTACTTACTTGTGGGCTGGCAGCAGAGAGAGGGCTGCATTTGACTGACACATCCAAAAAGGCTCAGAGAAAGCACTCTGGAGTTTTGTCTTTAGAAACAATATATCTAAAATAAGTGAAGTGTCTCCTCTTACTACAAACAGTCACTTCATTCGCTATTCAACATCCACTATTTTATAAAGTATCTAACATCCCACCCTACTCACACGCTCATATAAAAGGTGTCAGTTTAACTATAAATACATCCTGGCATAAAACCTACCTGATAAAGGGGAAGTGCTTAAAACTTTTGAAAAGTCCGGAAGGACATTTGGGAATGGGATGCTGATTGTGCTCCCGCTATGAGGGCTGGAGAAGCCACTTGAAGAAGGAGAGATGGAGCCAAAAGAACGGTCTCCCTCAGAAGTCCTCTTCTTCTCTGGAAGAGGTGGCTGTGGGTGCAGGTTCATTCCATGGTGCTGTTGAATTGTGCTGCTCTGGCTTTTGTGTCCAGAGGCCACTGTAAGCAAGTTGTGGGCCAAAAAGCCATTGTCCGCTGTACTTGCCAGTGGCGAGCTCATAGTTTTGGGAGAGCTGCTAGTATTGGCCATGAAAACAGGTTGTTTCTCCTCCAGTGGTGGGCTACTGCTAACGCTGGTCCCACCATAGTTCAGGTAGGCCCGGGCACTGGGATGGGCAGCAGGCTCTTGTTGCTGGTCTAAGGATGAATCCTCTCGGCTGTTCAAAGAGATTATTTGCAATCCTGGGGATTGGAAATGGGACAAGAGCGAGCCGTCCTGAATGGGGCTTGAAAATTCTGAGGACACAAGGTAATTTCCTGTAGGCCTGCTGTTCCCCAGCACTGACAGCTGGGGTGAAGGGGTGGACTTAGTGTTGCTTTCTAGCCAGTGGCATTCAGTTGCAGAAGGACTGTTCAAAAAGAAAATGTCACAACCAAATCATTCCCATATGTCTTGAAAACATTTCATTGCACAATGCCTTTATTCCAGTCTTTAGCAATAATCTTTAACAGCAGTAAATAATAATCTTCACCAAGACAACAAAACCTGACACTTCTATAGCACTCTCCACGCATGTATTCTCAAGACACTTTAGTTAATTGAGACCATGTAAGGTTTGCATGATTATCCTCATTTGCCAGACAGGGGAACTGAGACACCAACAGTTCAGAGACTTGCCCAAGGTCACAAAATAAATCAGTGACAGAGCCAGGAATAGTATTCAAGACTCTTGACTCCCAGGACTGTGTCTTAACCGTAAGATCATTCATATTACAAAAGAGGGGAGTAAGGTCCATTGGGAAATGTAAGTGCATATAAGAAGGGCAAAGAAAATAGTGCAGAACACAGAAGGCAGCATGCAACACCACAGACACTTTTTCCAAGGTTTTGCTTCACCTATGAAACTAGAGGTTTGAACATTAAACAAAGGACTGTTCCATTTCTGAATAATTGTACTTATCAGTGTGCAGAAACACCACCCCCTGGACACATCATCTCTCCATGACAAGAGTTTGGAAAGGCAAAGACAGTTTATTCCCCACCACCAAACACACACACTTCTAAAAGTCTACTGTACTGAAGCTATGGCTGAAAAATATATTAGCAAGTACTTGTTATAGAGAGGGGGGGTTTGGGCGGGGCTAGGTTGGCAAGGGAGAACAAGCCCGCACTGTATAAATGAAGGGAGAAAAATTGAGTTAAGAACTTAAAAACACAGAGAAGGGATTTAGTTGAAAGGGCACTGTGGAAATGGATGCCAGATCTGTGCATGCCACAGAAACTGCACAATAACACAGGAAAGGAAAATGAAGAAATGAAGACAAAATAAAAAAGTTGAAAAGGTAAGGGTACTTTGAAAAGAAATGAGAAGTATTAGAAAGAAAGGAACAAAGTTTCAAGATAAACTTTAAAATGAGGGACTTACACTTTGATTTTTTAATGATTTCATATTAGCAGTATTGGCAGTGCCTGATGCTGAGGTCTTAACTCTCTATTTGCCATTCATGGTTATTTATAATGACAAGTCACATCTTTTCAGACTGCAGTTCTAAGATATGTTATTGGGGATTTGTAAATATGATTCACAGTTTCTCAGGCTGGAAATATCCTCTCTCTAAGCACTAGTTTTAAAGGAAACCAGAAGAAGGGAAAAGAAACCAAAGGCATCAGGATGCTTATGAAGAGCTTGACACTTCAGCCAGCTAACATCAGCTAACAGAAGGGCAGTTCTGAAAACTACTGTGAAAAAGGCGCCAATTAGCCATGAATAGAGATGGTAATTAGACACACCCAGAGATGTGGGAGGTGAGATCAATAATAATCAAACAGTGCAGGGATGGGGTCCTGGGTGAAGACAGTAGCTATCCACCTAGGAGTCTGGGAACAGGAAGCCCTATTTGGGATGGCTAGGCAGCTGGAGTGCTGTGACCTCTGCTATTGGGGCTGTTCATAATCTTCTCACTGTTACCCTGTAGCTTCTCCCCGTGTGCTTGTTGTATCCACCTGCTCTCTCTCATTTTATATTTAAATTCTATGCTCTTTGGGACAGGGATCAGCTCTTTTATGTCCTTATACTATGCCTACCACAATGACACCCTGCTCCTTGATTTGGGCCTTGGATGGTACCACAAAACAAATAATTAAAGATAATAAAATTTCTGAGGCAACTGGGCAGTTGAAAATTAAATCAATTGTTGACCATCGTTTTTGCCCTGTCTCTCTGAAAAATGTTTTCACCAAATGTCTTATTTATTAGAAATATATTTGCTAAAATGATAGAATGATACACATTGTAAACAGTGTTTATTTGTTCTGCACCAATATGTTTTCAATATGAAATGTTATGGGATTTTCCCCAAATGGCTTTCAGTAAAAATATCGGGAGCTGTTAGCACTCTGATGAGTATGTACGAACTTGCACTGACATATAGCAAAGCAGTGAATTAAAAGAGATTTGGATCTCTATGTATTTTGACACCTAAAAGTTTTTCTCAGGCAGATCAACAACCTCTATAATTACTTCTAAAATTTTTAAAAGCCATACAGCCCCCCTTCAATACATGCACGTAATATACCAAAGAACATGCTCAGCATTTCTGAAAATCAGGTATTTACTGTCCAAGGACTTATGTTCACTGTGAAGTTGAATTGAGTTCTTATTCAAGTGTTCCCCCTAACCTGAGTCACATCCATCCCCAAAAACCTCTTGCTCAAATGTGGCAGTTATTTATCCAAATTGGCTGGCCTGAAGTCTCAATGTGCTAACATTGTCATTCTGCAGTGTGGACATAGGCCTAATGACATAGATGGAGACTGATTTTGTAAGAACCCCAAACTTCTAGGTAGAAGAAAAGCCCTGGCAAGTTCCCACCTTTCTCCGGTTGGGATGGAGCTGTTTCTGGAAATGGCGCACGCAGATACAAAAGGCCGCTGACACGAAGGAGCTGTCTGCATGTCAGTCCTCAGCAAAGCGGGATTGGTGCCCATGGTGCTGTCAGTCATCACAACCGAGTGGTTAAGGCCTTCCATGTAACTTCGAGATTCTGTAGTAAACGAAATGAAACAAAAAATATTTTAGAAACTCAAATTCTCTGATATCTCAGGTGCAGATTTCATTAAAAAATTGCAAAACAACATACGGATTTACTGTTCCCTTAGCCCCTTCTTTTAACATGAAACATACAATAGACTTTATTACATTTATTTAAAAGTTGATCTGATTTAATGAAATTTAAAAGGTACAACACTGCATTGAACGTTGTAAATTTCTAGCAAATGAACAAATGAGAGAGAGGGCGGAGGGCACAGAACTTCACTACTGAAGTTGATTGATTAACTCTCCAGGGTATGTCCTCTAATTCTTAAGATGTGAAGAGATAAAATTGAATATTTAAAATTCTTTCCCACATTCCTCACTGCTTGGTAGATGTAAGACAGAGGACAGGGAGATCTGTAAGCAAGTTTCACTTAAATTCAGCATGTACAATATCCTTTCTCCATTCCTTCACTCATTGAATATCTAAGCTTCCTTTCACATTGGCATTTTAGGCACTGATCATTCATTCTCCTTGCTGTTCATTTGTTCAGATGGAAATAGAAAGGACACAATTGGGATTAAAAGACACTCAAGTGGGACTGGGTTGATATGGGCTTAGTTGCTGGTGCTGCTGCAGACTTCAGGTGTGACCTTAGTCATGAGACATGCACACAAGCAAATTTGCAACCCTCTTGATTGGACTAGTTTAGGCAGGTGAGCGCAAACCTCTCCGCAACCCCAAAATCAGTTCCGAAACCAATTTAGGTCTGGTCTACATCATTTTTGTCCTGCTTTTAAATATATCGGTTAGGAGGGTGATTTGATACTGAAATAGTTAAAATCAGTATGCGGATGTGGTTAAACTGGTATACAAGTGCTTTCAACTGGTACAGTTTATTCCTCTTCCCTTAGAGGAATAAGCTATACTGGTATAACTGTGTATAATGCTAGGGGGCTCTACTGCTTTAACTATGTCAGTTGCAAACCATTATCATTTAAAGCAGTACAAAAACTGTGTATAAACAAGCACGTAGTTCAATCTGTACAATTCTCTCTTCTAGATAAGGCCTTGCACTCTGATCCTGCAAACACTTAACATTTGAATAACTTTGTGCACATGAATAGTTCCATTGACCTCAGTGTTTGCGGGACTGGAACCTAAATAAGGTGACTACAATGGAAATGTGATGTAATTACTATCCCTTGAGTTAAGACACTTAAAAGAAGACTGAACAAAGCATAAGAAAGCAGATTGTAGGGGACCACCCGGCACTGCCACTGGGGAATAGCTAAAATGTCTTTTCCATATCTAACATTTCTGGTTCTGTGAACCGTGAGCTGTATTGGAGAACAAGTCTAAAGTGAAGCCTTCCTTTACACTTCACAGGAGGGCAAGGCAGTTATATAGTTTGAAGAGGGAGTGAGTGAGGTACTTTGAGACAAATACACGAGATAACATCATTGGCAAATCAATGCTTAGTCTGAAGAGTATTCAAATTCCTTTCATAGCACACATACTGTAGGGAGTTATAATATGTCAACCATCACAAATCTAACTTTCAGAGGGAAGAATTAGAAAAAAAAAATCAACTTCGTGCTACTATCCCAGACCTACAAAGTAAACTAAGAAATACTGTAGAAAGGACTTATTTTAAAGAGAGACTCTGGAGAATCTGAATGTGTGTCTACTGTAGAGTTGCAGGGCCGGATTCTAGTCTCACACTGGTGTAAATGTAGTCGAAATCAGGCTCGCAGTATCAAAATACCACAGGACCAACCCTCAACTGCTGACTTCAGCCAAAATCAATGTGGGGCTTCTCTAAACTAGGTTTTAGGTGTGATGTTAAAGCCTAAGGAATTGAGCCCTTTCACGCATGCCAAAGTACAATTTCTTTTTCTTGATTAGAGATTTAGAAGGTGTTAATTAGTTTGAGCTAGAGCTTAACATCACACCTTTAATGTCTAATCTAGACCTAGGAGGCTACCCACCTTCCCTCCCCCAGGCTGTTGTAGGCTGTACAGGGCTGCCACAAGGCAAATACTCTATGAGGGTACTTGTCATGCAGGCTGGAGAGCTACTCAGGGCCGGGGAGCCTATTTACATAATTTCTCCTCTTCTTGCCATACCTCATTGCTGCATAGAACCTGTGGGTCCACCCTGAACTCTGGGGTGATCTGCCCTGGGATCATTTTTCAGACAGCATATACAGCTAGCTGTCTGGGGCTAATGCAAACTTCACAAACCAGAAGCAAGGCCAAGGATTGACCAGTATGATTATTTATTTGCATTTCTGACAAGATTCACCTTGCTTCTGGGTTTGCTCTCTAACTGTAAAAGGACTAGCTAGGTACAATGAATCTTTGGTGGGAGGGGGCATTACCCTTCACAAACAGTTGAAAGCATCTTACTGCACCTCAGTTAAGTTCATAAGAGCCAATCCAAATTACAAACAACAAACACACAACATTATTTTTTCTGAGAACAGTGTTATTAAAAGAGATGAATTGGGGCTTGATGCTCTGCTGCTTCAGCCGTCATTTGCACCTGTACAAAGCGAGGACATACTGGTGGGTGTAAAGCACCGTTATCCTGGTGTAAGTAGCATTTTACAACCACTTGGCACGGGCATAAGGCAGTAGAAAACCAGGCCCTCTCGCCAGCAAAGACTAAAGTGAGGTCTCTGTTCAACTACCCTCCTGCCCCATACCAATGTAGCAAACTAAGCACTTCCCATGAAAGCAGCTTTGTTTATAATTCAATTAAAAACAAGCCTGCTGAGTATCCTGGCTGTGTCCACTATTGTCTGATTTGGTGTCTACACTCACAGCACCAGCTGTTAACCCTTTTAACACAAGGAACCCCACATCTATACAGTATTGTAGATTCTGTGGATTCCCATACTCCTGGGGATACATCATGATAGCATCTGTTCACCCCAACACATTGGTGCTTCTAATCAAGTGCACCTGCTGAATCTATATCTTTTAGCACAGTGACAAGTTAAAGTGCAGTTCTGCTTAGAAAAATGACACTGAAAAATTGAATCATATGTATTGTGTCTCAATGTCTCCAGGTCAAATCTGCACATCTTACAAGTAAAGAGATGGTTTTCATAATTACCAGTCCTGCAAACTCATCCTGGGATCTGAGAGCCAAACTATTATATATCACCCATAAGCAAAACCTTTACAATTAGAACTTAGATAAGAATTGTGCTGCTTTGCGAGCCAGAATAGAATTCAGCACACTTACCCATAGCTACATTGCCCCTGCAATGCTACCAAAACTAAAAAAGTAGTAGGGTTCTTTGTGTTACAGGTTTAAGTGGATGACTCTGAATCCACATAGGGAGATCTACTGTGTAAGAAGGTGCTGTGTTTCACAGTCACTTTTCAGAGCAGAACCATACTTCAAACTGAAACCATTCAATCTACAACAGCACTGCTTATAAATCTATCTCTGTTAAACAATCTACAGTGACTCAACCCAACCCAGTGACCAGTTGAAAAGATGTGGTGATCCTAGCAGCATTTGAATAGCAGGGCTGTCACTACTCCAGCTTTTGGAGGACATGGTCCCACAATGACAGGGGAAAGAAAAAACCCAGCCAGATTCTGCCACCCTTCCTTATGCTTTAACTCTTTGAATAGTCCATTTCAGTACTACTCAGTATGAATATGGGTGCAGAATCTGGCCTCTTGTGACTGAAAAAGTTAGGCCAGATCCTCAGCTGCGCAGACAACTCAGGTGAGTGGTGGGGAAAAGGGCTCTAAGCCATGCCAGCTTTCTGTTTCCCTGAACTTGGGCTGGCTGAGGGCCTAAATGTCCCTGGTGCAGCCTAAAGGCTGAATGGATGGGAGATATATCGCACTAAAGAATCCTGGGAGTTGGTTACAACCCAAAGCAATGAAACTATCTCCAGCTTTAAAGGACTGTACAGGGACAGAAAGCCCTGTATGATAATTTGCAAGTTTTGGCAGTCCAGTCCATTTCTTGATCTGTCCTTCATCCATCCAATCAGGTAATGGTACAGAAATACAGCCTTATAAAAGAGTCACAGGAAACCATGTCAGAGGATATTTACCCAGAATATCCCTGTATCAATAGCTTCATTTTGAAGGCACATGGAAATGTGTTCTGTAGCTCTATTCTTCCACTACTCACATTCAATCTGATGAATCCATTCTTTTAGATAGATTTCCTGCCAAACCCTCATGCACAAAGAATAAATTTAGGACATAAAGAGTGTACCAGAAGAGCTAGGTTGGATCAGATCCTGTACCCTGTAAAAGTCATTTCTTTTTTTGGACATTTGTGTTCCTTTAAAAAAAAAAAATACACTCCCCTTCCCAAGCACAAAGGCCACATTCCATGAGCTGATATTTTTCTTTCTTCCAATACTCCTCCTGTTACTGGAGAAGTATTCTCAGACTTTCTTTTTCCCTTTGAAATCTGTCTGAAAAAGAAGCACAATACTCCTCTGTGTTCAGCACACAGACTTCAGATCATTTTGCAGCTTGCTTTCCAGATGGCTCCAGCTCCCAAATGGCACTGCCAATGTGCTGAGCACAACAACTGCCATGTGGAGATAATCATGGAAGGAGAGAGAAGGCAGGGGAGATTACTTGAAGATGGTATGTTTCAAGTCTCCCTCCCACACCTGGGAATTTCAGGAATTTCTATGACAGCGTTTCCTATCTCTCTGCTGACACAACTTTTCTTTACCCAGGAGACCAAAAGGTTACAGATGGTCACATTCCATGTCCAAGATCTATTTTTATTCTTCATTCAACAAATTACTTCAAAGGATTGTCTGAACTTCTTGTGGGAGTCTTTGACAGGGCTGAAGTGTTGATATGTGATACTTACCAATTATTTTTAATATGCCATATAGAGGAGGAAAGGTATAGCAGGGATTCAGGAGTGCCAGGGCACATTAGCTCCATTTGCTGTTTGAAATTAACCAATGAAACAACTTACCTAGGGATGTGGTGGATTCTCCACCACTGCAAGTCTTTAAATCACGACTGAATGTCTGTCTAAAAGATATGGCACAGCTCACACAAAAGTTTGATGCAGAGATTAGTGGGTGAGGTTCTCAAACCTCTTTTACACAAGAGGCCCAACCAGATCATCAAAATGGTCCCTTCTAAGCCTTAAACTCTACTGGGGAAGGAAGGAGATGTGCTTACACCAGAGAAATGAGAAGGAGCTGGCTGCACCAAGAGAAGAGGAATAGCAGGAGAGAGGAGGCAGATATGCTTGAATGGATCTCATTGAAAGACAAACGCCTACCTAGACAAGATACTGCTAACGACTGGGGGAAAGGGAAAAGAAGGAACGTGTTTGGATAGTGAAGTTCATCATGCATCATTTCAGTTCCATATGGTATGGAACTGAACTGTCTAGAATCTATTTTGCTAATGCCTCAGTGAAGGGAAAGGCTAGCTTTTGCAGGCCATTTAGAAACTGTGTGCTTTAAGGAAATGTTTGGAGGTGAGACAGGAGGAAGATTCCAAGTGCTGGGTGTGCATAGCATGGAGATAAGAGTAGGAGAAGATCTAGGAAGTGGCAAATTGGCAAGCGGATTGGATGAAGTGAGCAGAAAACAAATCTGTAATATTGTCTGAGGGCATGTCTACACTACAAACTTAAGATGACCTATGTTAGTTTGACTTAAGAGCCATTACTGTGGCAGTTTGTCAGTACTACCCTCGTTCTGTTGGTGGTGTGTATACTCACGAGGAGTCCTTCCACCAACTTAAGGCAGGGGGGGCTCTCAGCTCCACCTGCAGCTCCCTGCTGGGAACTCAGCTGCCCCGCATGGCTCTCAGCTCCACACTGGGAGCATGGCTGCCCCCGCCCCCGGGGTTTTGGCTCTCCACCAGGAGCACGGCTTCCCCGCAGGCTCTCAGCTCCCCGCTGGAAGCCCAGCAGCCTCCCGGGCTCCTGGTGGTGAGGGAATAGCCTCAGTACAGCTGGGCTCCCAGGGGAGAACAGAGAGTCTGGAGCCCAAGGGGCATCAGGGCTCCCAGCAGGGAGTGGGGAGCCTGGGCAGCAGCCTGACTCGGAGCCGGGACCTCTGGTGGCAGCCCGGTTCGGAGCAAGGATGTAGTGCAGACACGGACATAATTAGGTCAATGTAAGCTGCCTCACATCACCCTAACTCTGTAGTATACATCAGGTCTGAGTGTCTGTGTAGTGGCAGCCCTATATTTAACATTTCTGCTTCACCCAGCTTGTGCTGCACTGTAAAGCGTAACAGCAGAAACAATGAATTAATGACAAGAGGATTTCGCATTCCCATAACAGAGTTCTTCTGAAAGCTGATACAGTGCTAAAAACAAAATTGGCAAGACTTGTTTTTTTTGTGAAGTTAAACAGCTCCTTAGCAACCCATAAAAAGCTCACAGGGAATACCAGAATTAAGACTGTAGCATGAATGGAAATAGGGTGGAAAAGGTGTGTGGGTAGAGGGAGATCCACTTAAAAGAGACAGGCTGTCTCATTCACAAGGCAGCAGATTACCAGATACTATTATTCTGAAGTTCTTCTGTTGGAGCCATTTCCTATTTTGCTATCTTCTTTCCTGTCTGCCAAACATCAGAATGTCAAATATCAGAACATACCGGACTATGCTGCAAGTGTTTCTTGTTTGTGCCAGATTCAGGGGTCAGATCCTCAGCTGGTGTAATTAGCTTTGCTAATTTTCACCACCTGTGGTCTGGCTTCATTTCCCAACAAGAGGTAGTGTGCCAAATTCATCTCTGATATAAGCCTCATTGACTTTGGTCTCTTCTATATTTATAGCATGGAAAACAGTGACAAATCAGCTCTAAGAAAAGATGCATACGGTCTTTTCTTTCAAAATTTCAGCTGTCAGGGAATGGCTTTATAGCCTCTCCAGCATAACGTGTTGCTCAAGAGTCACCTTTTCCCATTTAAGTGGCTTCCACCTTTCATTCAGGACTAAACAGCCCCCGACTGACTAAAGCGCTGTTGTCAGTCAGCTTTCATGCATTATTTGGAAATGTCATAAACACAGAAGAGCATCTGAGCAAAATGCCTCTCCTACAGAGTACACCAGCTAATTTACTCAGTGTGGTCAGTGGTTAAAACAAAGACATGGGTGAACCTGAACACTCCTGCATTTTCCTGCTCCTTGTCCCCAACAATAAAGTTAATTGTTCCCTATTCTTTACCTTTCCAGAGATTTTGGTTTTTGAATGTTTTCTGAAAGCCTTATAAACAATCACCAGGCAGGATGCTAACCAAACAGGAACCTTTAGATGGTCAAGTCCTGAGATCCTTAGCTCAGTTTTCTCTCAAGCTAGGCTCCCAGTGAAGCTGCCACTGTCTGAATAAAATTCAAGTGAGTAAACATCTCAGTATTTGGCCTACTGTGTGTAAGTCTGTGAAAGAAGCAGCTAGGATGAGGTATGTAAATTTATCACACTATTTATTCCTAGCAGAAAAAACAAGCACCCAATAACCTCGTAAACACAAGTCAGATTTTATGACAATGGCAGCCGGATATTTTATACTTCAAATCATGAGAGCAGCAAAAATGAAAGATTAGCCTTTTATCTGACTTTATTATTTAAAAAATTTGAAAAAAAAAATAAAATAAATCAGAGGTCGACAAGATCAACCCAAAACACTCCCCCGCCCAAACAAATGGTTTCTTTGTGTTCACGAGTAAAATGCTCTACAAATGTAACTATCTCTTTGCTTACTGTTCACATATCACTCGCCTAAGACACCGAAAACAAACAGAGAAATGTCATGAAGTTCAGTATAAGATCTAGTTTTGCTTACCCAAAAAATATCATGTAAACATTACTAATTCATAGGAAGATTTGAACTCTCACTCGCGCTTTTTTTTTTTTTTTTTAAAAACAAATCAAACTTTGAGGATTAAACTAGGGGCCAGTATTTCTAAATTGACAACTTTATTGATTGCCTAATGTAATTTATTCCAGGTTGTGGAAGGATAGTTTTACAGAGAGATGTGGGGAGGAAACTGTGGCTCTGCAGCATGCTACCTCTTCCTCTGAATCCATGAGAAATCCCTCCAGCCAAATCCCATAAATTCTGAGGGGGAATAATGGATGGAAGTGAACCAGACTTAGGCCATGTCTACACTACAGAGTTAAGTTCACTTAAGTTACGTTAACGATCATAAGACATTTTAATGACATCAGTTGTGCATGACCACACCAACGCTCCTTGTCTCGGCGGAAAGCATCCACAGTCGTTGCTCTTGCATTGAGAGCATGCGCTGCATTGTGGGTAGCCATCCCACTGTGCAACTTACCACCCTCTGCCGCTGGGAGCTCTGGAAATGGATCGTGGTGCATCATGGGGGTGCGCTTGCCATCCCATTATGCAGTTCTTTCCATCTCATCATTCCATGGGCTTCTGACTTTGTTTCATGCTGTTTTCAACAGCCCTTGTAAACTATGCGCCCTTCATCTCTGCCTGAAAGCACTGCTCCTGAACTGCTGACCAGTCTGGTGATGAGACTTATGAACACAATATGGCTGGTCCTGCAGTATTTCATAAGCTGTGAAACAGAGAATGAATCAGTGGTGCCTGCCCTGCTGTCTGCCACAGAAACAAACAATTCAAGATTGATGCTGGCATTCACCGAACAGCTGCACATGGAAGATCCTCGGTACTGAGCTCAGGAAACAAGCACTGAGTGGTGGGATTGCATTGTGATACATGTATGGGATGTAGCTACAGAACTTTCAGATGCGCAAATCCACCTTTTTGGAACTGTGTGCGGAGCTCTCCCCAGCACTGCTGTGCAAGGACAGCAAAATGAGAGCTGCCCTCACTGTTGAAAAGTGAGTGGAGATCGCTGTGTGGAAGCTGGCAACTCCAGACTGCTACCAGTCAGTTGCAAATCAGTTTGGAGTTGGAAAGTCCACTGTGAGGGCCGCAGTGATGCAAGTATGTAGGGCCATTAATTGCCTCCTCTTACAAAGGACTGTGACTTTCAGTAATGTGCAAGAAATAATTGATGGCTTTGAGACAATGGGATTCCCTAACTGCAGCGGGGTGATAGATGGAACACATACCCCAATTTTGGCCCCAGAGCATCTTGCAACAGAGTACATCAACCAAAAGGGCTACTTCTCCATGGTCTTCAAGGTGCTGGTGGATCACAGGGACTGCTTCACTGGCATCAATGTGAGGTGGTCAGAGTAGGGGCATGATGAATGCATCTTTTGGAACACTGGACTGTATAGGAAGCTACACGCTGGGACTTTCTTTCCAGACCAGAAGATTCCAATGGGGGATGCTGAAATATCCATAGTGATCCTGGGAGACTCTGCCTACTCCTTGCTCCTGTGGCTTATGAATCCTTTTACACCAGGAACTTAGGCAGCAGCAAGAAGCACTTCAACAACAGGCTATGCAGGTGCCAAATGACCACTGAATGTGCCTTTGGCCAATTAAAAGGTCACTGGCATGACATTTTTGGCCTGTTAGACCTCAGTGAGGAAAATATTCCCATGGTCATTTGGGCCTGCTCTACTCTGCATAGTATTTGTGAAGCAAAGGGGCAAAAGTTTCCCAGGGGTGGGGTGCTGTGGTTGATCAGCTGTCTGCTGATTTTGAGCAGCCATTTTGCAGGGCAATTAGACGGGTACAGCGGGTGGCTATTCGAATGAGGGGGGCTTTGAAGGAGCACTCTGACAATGATTCCCAGTAATGTGTCTAAGCATTCGGCCAGGCAGTGTTTACTTGCCACCTTGAATGATCCCTGTACTGCTTGCTTCCTGAGCTTTAATTGTAGTGAGCAAATGTTCCTGCCTATAGCCACTGTGTTTGAATGTTAGCACTAATTAATGTGTATATGACAAAAATAAAGAGTCAATTTGTATCAAAGAATAAAGTTTAATAACAGGACATAATACAAATGTTTTGTCAAACAGGGGACATGGGAAATGAGGAACGGTCTCTTGGTTACAGCTCTGTGAGGTTCTGTGAGGGACCGGGAACATGCACGGAATGTGGTGGGGGAGTTTGGGGAGGGCATGGAACAGAGTTTTGTATTGGCTGTAGAATGACCCAGGCATGGATGTGATCTGACTGCAGCATGATGTGAGACTTGAGCATCTCTGCCTAGCCCTTCAGTAGCTTTATCTTCTGTTTCTGCCCATCTATCATCTACTCCTGCCCCTATCTCCTTTCCAGGCTATCCATCCTGAATTTTTCATTAGCTGTCTCCCTCCAAGCTCTTGTTTCACTATCTGCTGTATCTGTTGACTGCAGCACTTTACAAAACATGCCCTCCTTACTCATTCTGATTCATCACCTTCTCTGACTGAGGGGCTCCACCAGTGTGGAGGAGTGGGTCCTCAAGGGCACATCTGCAGAAACCAAAGAAACAATGAACAGACACAGTATTGTGAGTGTGCTCACAGTCCTGAATCACAAGATTTACACACACCTCTTTCTCACTGTCCCTTGGCTAGCTCAAAGGTCAGCCCCACATATGGTGAGTTCGGGGGGAAGAGGGGAAATTGCCATGAAGGGACAAAGGGTCTAGGTGGCTTGCGAAGGGGGTTACTACAAGTGCCTAGGAAGACTATGCTGCATATTGGCACCCTTTTTCATAGGCTAGGGTAATCTAACCTAATATCTCGTTTCTAAGGGATGCAAGAGTACCTCTTCTGCATTCGTGTGGCTTCAGACTGGCTTCATATGCTGCTTGCCTGTATGCCACTCTGGTCTCTGAAGAAATAATTGCCGTCTGGCATGGCAAAGTTTCCTACAGCAGGGAGAGAAAGAAGGCAGATCTCCCAAGGAACCTTCAGCAGAGTATGAGTTTCCTGGAGATCTCTATGGAGAATTCCCAAGTCATCCCCATGTACATTAACAAACTTTTTTGCCGGGCCCCCACTACAAAGATGCACAGGCTCTGTTGTTAATTTCTGTCCCTTTTCCCTCCTCTACCCTATAACAAAATAAATGAGAGCTCGATTTCCACACACCATGTAGTATCGAACAAAGTGAGCACTTACCGGAGCTCCCCTCTCCTGCATCACGTATACCAGAGTGGAAAGCTGGGATTGACTAGACCCTCCGGAGTGGAAAAGAGGTCCCAACTTGCCATGCCACTGGATGACTCTTCCGTGTGCTCCACATCGTTCTCCAGCTCCACTTCCTCCTCCACTACTTTGCCTTCAGGGTTGAGTCTGCTGGTTGTTGACTCCAGTCCCCCCAGAAGTATTCATGGGGCTCTTGGTGGTGGAGGTGGGGTTACTGCAGAGGATGGCGTGCAGTTCCTTGTAGAAGTGGCATGTCTCCAGTGCCACACCAGAGCAATGGTAGGTTTCCCTTGCCTTCTGGTATGCCAGCCTCAGCTCCTTGATCCCTTAGGATGGCACTGCTGGGTGTCCCTTTCATGCCCCTTGTCTTGCATGCCACTAGCGATCAGCCCGGAGGTATCAAAGTTCCTACAGCTGGAGCGAAACTGAGACCGGACAGCCTCCTCTCCCCAGAGACCCAGCAGATCCAACAGCTCCAACGTACTCCAGGTGGGAGCGCGTTCGTTGCGGAAAGCCAGCATGGTCAGCTGAGAAGATATTGTGTGAACTGTCCAGGCCGAGGAAACAGGTATAAGGATTTCAAATATTCCTGGGCCTTTAAAAGGGGAAGGGGCGCATACCTGTGTACCTTCAGGGAAGCAGAGTTCAAACTGCTGACCAGTGGTCAGGATGGGCATTGTGGCCTGGAAACCAATTAGGGTGACATAACCAAGCCCAGTGTCTATGCCAGTCGTTCTCAACTGATTGCACATTGTGGGCTGCAGGTGCAGCCCACAACGTGTTACATGGGCTGCAGGTGCCGGGTGACAGGGCAGCGGCAGCTCTGACCCTTGCTGTGCCAGGTGGCTGGCTGCCCACCCCGGTCCCCGAGCTCATGTGGACAGTCGGCTGCCCCACATCCCCACCATGTGGGGTGGGGTGGGCTGGCTGCTCGTCCCCAACCCCGCGGCCGAACCCCTCCGCATCAGGCAGCGGGGCAGCTGGGGTGGGAACCCTGCTGACTCTGCCAGGTGGGGTTGGGCAGCTGCCCCGGACCTGGACCCCGGAACTCACAGGGCTGGGCGGCTGCCCCAGACCTCTGCCACATGGGACGGGGCGGCTTCTCAGCCACGTCGCTGCCCGAGACCCTGGAGCTCACCCAGCATGGCGGGACAGCCCGACTGGAGCCCTCTGCACTGGCAGCTCAGACAACCCCATGCTGAGCAGCTGGGAACCCGGGACTCAGGGAACACAGGCAGCCTTTAGCACACAGCTGAGCTGGACTGCAGCTGTGTGCTAACTGGGCTGCATGCGGCCTGAGAACCCCTGGTCTATGCTGACGCTACATCACTCTATGTCACAAAAAGCCCTATGAGGCTCATTGGGGTGGTTTTATATCAGCGTAGCAGGGGAGTTACATCGGCGGGAGGAGCATTTCAGTGTGTACACCTCCGCTGTTTTGTCAGAGAAAGCTGACTTTTGCTGATAAAACTGTAGTGTATGAAAGGCCTTAGTGAGAAGCTGCTCGTTGTATCATGCTTCTCTCAATAGCTGTAAGATGCCATAGGTCAAGGCTTCTCAGGACAAATATTTTTGTGGCCTCAGAGTGTGGTGGTGACTGCTCTCACACTTTTTCCTAAAATATGTAATTACCTTTAGGAAAAATAAATATGCACCTATACACATCCCAATCGTCGTAAGTTATTTATTGTTAGCTAGTAAGTCCATTGTGAAAAGTGATATTAACAAACATACAAGTACCACATCACAGCAGACTTATTCAGCCCTGGCAAGCCTGGGGACAAATTAAGCCCTGGATGGGGGTGCTACGGGAGGCTGAAGTCTGAAGCCGCGCAGCCGGAGCCAGGGGCTGGAGCCCAAAGCCCCACAGCCAGAGTCTGCCATCCCAGGGTTGAAGCTCAAAGCCTGATTCCCACCTCCACTGGGTGCCTGTTCCTCCAGCCTTGTGCCCCAGGTGTCTCCAGATGGGGGCAGGGCCCAACCCCTGCTGGCGTCCCCAGCAACCAACACCAAGGCAGGGCATCCAGGAGTAACAGAGAGGGGGAAGGGCCACTACTTTGCCCCCCCTCCCCAGGAGGCTGTGGCCACAAGAAAAGCCCCTGGTGGTTGCATGTGGCTACGGTGGCCACATTTGAGAAACGCTGCATAGGTAATAAGAAAAGGAGTACTTGTGGCACCTTAGACAAGTCCTCCTTTTCTTTTTGTGGATACAGACTAACACGGCTGCTACTCTGAAACCTGCATAGGTAATGACAGGTTTCAGAGTAAGAGCCGTGTTAGTCTGTATTCGCAAAAAGAAAAGGAGGACTTGTGGCACCTTAGAGACTAACCAATTTATTTGAGCATAAAGCTTTCGTGAGCTACAGCTCACTTCATCGGATGCATACTGTGGAAACTGCAGAAGATCTTATTATATACACACAAAGCATGAAAAAATACCTCCTCCCACCCCACTCCCCTGCTGGTGATAGCTTATCTAAAGTGATCGCTCTACTTACAATGTAGAGTGTAAGGCGTAAGAGTGTAAGTGTAAGGAGAGTGATCACTTTAGATAAGCTATTACCAGCAGGAGAGTGGGGTGGGGGGAGGTATTTTTTCATGCTTTGTGTGTATAAAAAGATCTTCTACACTTTCCGCAGTATGCATCCGATGAAGTGAGCTGTAGCTCACGAAAGCTTATGCTCAAATAAATTGGCTAGTCTCTCAGGTGCCACAAGTACTCCTTTTCTTTTTGCATAGGTAATGTTAGTCAGACAAGAATTTACCCTGTGTGGAGGGGATTGCAATGCACCTTCAGGAGCTGAAGCTATGCTATCAGGAGGGAGGTTTCCGGTTTTCTCTGTATTGGGGGGTGGGGAGAGAACAGCTACTCTGTTGCTCTAATCTGGAATCCAGTGTTTTTCATGCATAGCCTCAAATCATTCTGCATGGTTGCATATGTACTTTCACAGAGGGTGATATGTCACCACCCAGGATGTCCAGTGTGTTTTTTCGTTTGTTTGGCTTTTTGATTGTTTTTAAGTAACATTCCCCTTCCCACCACGTTTTACCTGTCAGCAGGGCAATCAGACCCTAGATCAGAGAAACAATACCTCTTTTGATCCTTGCATACAAGATTAGCATCAGAATTAAGTAGCTCCAGAGTACTTCTTTCCTTCTTTTTTTAATGCCAACTTCAAAGTTACTTGTGAAAAGAAAGATTTAAAGCTAACTGCAAGCCCTGCCCCAAGTAATGAAACACCCCTGTGTGATGCATATCCGTCTCCTCACAAGGGCCACCAAAACTAGGAGAACCATGGCAAACACAGGTTTCATAGCTACGAAGTAAAGTAACCGCACTGCACTAGCAAGACCTGCTGTGGTAAAGATCTTTGACTTCATGTTATTATTTACTGTCTGTGCGTGTGTGGTCTAGAAGTGCCTAAAGTTGCTTGGAATGTTCCAAAGAAAGTCATGGGGGAAATAGTCACCTCTGCCTTATGCCACAAAGGGGGGTGTAGGGCCCCTCAAAGAAATGATCTTGGCATAAGTGCAGAGCCAGCATAAGATGGTTCTATGTCACCTTCCACATGAGCCTCTAGTGAAAGGGGGGCAGGCTTAGAGAAAGAGTGGGTGTAGTCAGGGCACTCCTATGCTCCAGTTATTTCTGGGTGCTGTAATGGCCTATCGGACTGATACCAGCCAGGACCAAGTTAGAGCAGCCACTGAAGCTGCTCTAACCTGTATGGCCCTCGGTGGCCCCAGGAACCTGTATGGCCCTCGGTGGCCCCAGGATCAGAGAATGCATTGCCTTCCTCCTCAATCCCTGTCTGCACTAGTTTGAGCACTCTCACAAAGATGAAACCCTGCCCCCCAATAGTCCTGCCTTGAAAAGTTTTCAATCCAACTTTTCCATTGATTAAATAAACCTAACACTGATAAATGCAGAAGATACACTACTTACATTGTTTAACTTCCTTGTAAATCACAATTACTTGATCTACTGTACTGTAGATTTAGACTAAAATACCACAATACCATGAACTGTATTATGTTGACTAAAATAAATACAGATGAAAAGTACGATCCGAAGCACATCATCTTTAAAGCATCAAGCACTGTAGCATACTTTCACTAAAGTCACTAATTTTAGTTTTTGCCCAAACATACTATATATATTACAAAAAGTCCTGCCCAGAAGATGAAACAATCAGCTGCACGCATTTGGAAGGAGGCTTGCAGATGCTCAGCGATTAACTTAAGTGCAGCCTGGCTGTTTTAGGAATGCAGTCAGCTGCCAAGGAATCTCCCTGAGTTGCCCAGGTCAGTACTTAGATGTCAAATGTGATGTTTACTATAGCACTCCTCATTAGGAGGGGGCCACTTGCGCAGCTGCCAGTCTATAGTGCAAAAACAAAATCAGTAACACACTGTTTTTAATTCAGGGAAGATTATTCGTATTTGAGTAGAGATTAAGAAACACATTAGACAAGATCATTATTAACATGCCTGCACTGGATCTTTACCAATCAGCAGAGCAAACTAGCCAGCTACTCTAAGAAAGGACAGGCTCGTTCCATTCTTATCCTTTTGTATTTTACATTGGAACTTCACACAGAACCACAACACCATATAAGTGTTGCCACATGTCTTTAGGGCTGCCAGAACCACATAAAAGTCTGAAACGGTCCTTCAAGTGTTCAGAGAGTTGTGAATTAACTTGCCCTAACCTTAGGGGAAAAAACGGAATCTAGTAATCCTTCTCTCGTATATGAACGACAAGCCCACATGAAGTACCTTATAATATCCAGGCTAATTCTGCTCAGGGCAACCCCATGCAACCTGTTAACTTCAGGGGGGTTCCTTGGGTAGAAACAAACAGCTGAATCAGGCCTACTGTGGGCTACGTTTTCAAGAGGCAACAGCTTTGGTGTGCTCTGTATGAATCCACCTGGGTTTCTGCAGTTGGTCTCCTAAAAAAGGGAGGCAATGATTTTCAGTGGCTGCTTTTTAAAATTTGGGGGTGAAACAATAAAAGCATACCTTATTTCAGTTTACATTTAGCCCTGTACAATA
Organism: Lepidochelys olivacea; assembly: GCF_965140295.1. Lineage (NCBI taxonomy): Eukaryota > Metazoa > Chordata > Testudines > Cheloniidae > Lepidochelys > Lepidochelys olivacea. Next base: position 170,115,199 of record NC_140412.1, on the reverse strand, counting down.
CAGGAACAATTCTGCATTGGCAAGGAGATGGACCAGATGAGCTACCAGATCTTTTCTATTTATTTCTAATGTCTGAGATTCTGTGATTCAATCTTTCCTTCCTTCTGTGTTTACATTGGGTAAGATCCTGCAGTCCTTATACAGGCAAAACGTCCACTGACTGACTAAAAGTTTTGCTTGAGTTAGGACTGAAGGAGCAAGCCCTTTTTTCTTTTGGCTAATTCTGCCCCTCACACCACTAACCAGCAGCTGCACCAAATGCCCAAGAACATCAAGGTTTCTCTGTGTCATAATGAATTGAGATTGGAAGCCCAGAAATAGTTACACAAAACATTTTACACAGAACTCTAAACCTAGTTGAAAAGCTGGATGACGCCAGAAAAATTATATCAACATTTTGATCAAGAGTGGGGGCAAATTGTTTGTCTCTTTATGATGAGAGAGAGAAGAATAAATAAGTAACGTGACTCATTCAGGAAAGAGGATGAAAAATATCTACACCTATGTTTATGAACTTGTAATATTTTTTTAAAAGTCAGCTCACTTTTCACTTCTTTGAAGAGTAATTCAACACCAGTATAATCTTGCTAGGGACGCCTCGAGGGAGGGCTTGGAATCAGTCTGACAAAGTTTTTGTAAGTACTCAGCAATTATCCCTGTTCCAAACAGTCCCTGTTTTTTCTGTTTAGACCAAAAACTGGTTGCACAAAATTAATCTGTACTCTCTGGGCTACTCTATTGATTCTAATGGACCATTGTTTGTTGTTTACATTGACAAAGGATTTCCAGTCATGAAACTTCGCAACTATCTCAGTGGACTCCAGATATCACCACAGAGGACCGTACATTTAAGACATAACTCTGCCCTCTGGTTTTGTTTTTGTTTGTTTGGGTTTTTTTGGCAGTTTGCTAAAGATCTTGAAGTATGCTGTGTGTAATAAGCGCCATACGATCCACACCGGCTCTTGCAAATGCCTGGAAGCTCATAGGAAGTGTCCCACAATGAATAGCTTTACCAGAGTTGCCAAAGCCCTGTCTTTCCCCCGTCCCCACTCACATGCATACATACATACGTTCGCTACCATGGAGATCATATTTCAGTGCCTGCTGCGCAGTTTTAGGAACTTAGCCAATGAAAGAAGCTGCACAAAATGCATTTTTGGACAGAGGGGACAAACTGAAAAGCAAGAGGGAGAGGAGGAAAACAAACACCTACCTATGGAAGCAGTCATGACAGAGATTCGGGTGGTAGAAAACTTTATGGGAGAAAGAAACAACAAGGAGCTCCCTTCTGCTGAACCAATCTCTTTGCATTCTTTCTTCGCTTTAAGAGAGGGCAGCAGGCAGGCTAGTTCCTCGAGTAAGCAGAGACTCCAGCAAAGATACTCCCCACATAACCCAGCAGTACCTTCCCATTTTCTTTCCCCAATGCAATAACCCTTACGGCAAAGAGGATTCCAAGTCTCAATTTGGGGGGGAGGGAGGGAAAAACAGGCTGTTGCTCTAAATCAAGTCATTCAGCTGAAGACAGACAAGACAGACAAGACTCCATCCAGATGGAAAATAATTCACTGATTGTTCCTGTTAGCTTTGCTGCTTGTGTCCCAGCCAGACTGGCCATTCAGTGCATTCATGCTCTGGTGACTCCACCTCATTTGAATTTGACTCTTTTTTTTAAAATCTCCCCCTCCCTCTCCAGCTGACACACACATAGCTTTGTTCCTCTGCATCCCAATCTACTTCCTCCAGTCTGCGTGCAGCACTGCAGGTCAAAGACCAAGATGGCCCTTTGGGGATTACTGCTCCCTGCCTGTTTCTTCACTGCCCCTTGTACACAAACCTGAAGTGGTTTTTCTTTATTAAATTGACCCCTAGTTCCCTGCCCCACTTAACTTGACGGGCACAACTTTGTTTCTTCATCAGAAGTGTAGGGGTTACTTTCAAAATACAGCTGGCACCTACAGCTGAGTGACTATAAAAATCAAAACCCAGCTGTTAAATATTACCAAGTGGACACTGATAAATTTAGCACCACCAGTAGCTCTGAATAAGTTTGACTCACTTCCCAAGATTTCTCCAAACAAAACACCATGTGCAATCCCAACATGTTACCATCTAATGTCACCCTATTATTGTTCACTGCAGCTTTTTATTTACGGACCAGGAAGATCAATGGGAAATGGTGCAGCGCTGCAATGGGCAGCACACTTCCTCCTTAGATTGTTCTTCTGTGTCCTAGGGCACCACATTTTCAGAAAGGATGACTATAGGAAATGACTTGATAAGGGCAGAAACAAACATGAGGATTTAAAACTTTCCTGTAATGAATCACTTGACTGCATTTGACTGGTATAGAACAGCTGAATATTTTCAACCTACCTTTTAGTCAACTTTGATAGTCTGGAAGTACACAAATGGCTTGATTACATGCACCAGTACGTATGAAACTCATACATTCAAATATGTGGGAGTTTTGTCTACATAAAGACAAAAAGAATGGACCTAAAATGTACCATTATCTTGCAAGAAGACCTATGATTTTTGTTGTTGTTGCCTATAGCTGCTATTGTTATTACCTGTATTGTTCTAGTGTTTAGGAGGCCCCCCCATCAGAGATCACCGCCCTAATGTACTAGGCACTAACAAAACCAAAGTCCCTGCTATGAAGAGCATAAGTATAAAATGAGGGATGACAGATAGATGCAACAAAAAGAGATGGTGGGGTGGGGGAGGAGGAATGCATAGGTTAATAATGTAGGTTAATAATGATGCATCCGATGAAGTGAGCTGTAGCTCACGAAAGCTTATGCTCAAATAAATTGGTTAGTCTCTAAGGTGCCACAAGTCCTCCTTTTCTTTTTGTTAATAATGTAGCAATTGTTGGCCATGTCATCAATGACTTTGGTTAATTACACTTTCATTTCTCTTTGTTTTGGATATTTCTTGACAGACAAATATCGCTGAATACACTTCAAATTCCTATAAACAGAAATTATTAATGAAAATTGACCTTTTGTAGAAAATATTCCCTGGCTTTGCTTAGTACTCACAGGGAATCTTTGGATGTCCTGAAAAGCTTAGTACTCACAGGGAATCTTTGGATGTCCTGTTTCCTTCCGGTTTTCAAGTCTTAAGTATTCTGAAAGGTTAAAAATCCTTGGAAAACCTGCTTACTCAGCTAATCGTGAGCATTGGGCTTAGTACAATGACTCGTGGAAGGTGAGATCAGTTTTGATTTTTTGTGAGAGACCAACAAAAGACTGGATTTGTGCAGAAATGGTTGGTCCTTAACATGAAGGGCAAATGTAAAACAAATAAAAAAAACACCATTAGAATTACTGAAATACTTCCTTGCGTTAGCATCACCTATTGCTAAGGTTGCCCGACACTTCCCATTACAAGACCTGGTTTCAATTAACTTTAGTTTGTATGTTTGTTTGTTTTCAGCTATAACTTTGCCACACTTAAACAGTTTGGGCTGAAATTTTACATGTGAGGTGTCAGACTGATTTTTTGTTTGTTTGAAAATTTCAGTCAAAATGATTCAGCCATTTCCAAAATCAAAGGTAGGGAATAATAAAATCAAATGAAAAGTATAATCAAGTTGTTTTACCCATGTTAAAAAAAGTTGACAGCCTTTTCTTTCAAACTCCTCCAGCACTCTATGCTTTAGAGCAGGGACTTGAAATTTTGCAGGGAGGAGGAGGCCTTTGTGTCAGGGACGTGCCCTTTACTCTGCCCATATCTGACCAAGTTATAAGGTTTGAATAATTACAATTCACACATGCTTACTTGAGACTTCTTTGATTTTATCAGCTATAATCTTTGAAGATTCCATCCTCACTGAGCATGCTCTATCCCCACACAGCTCCAGTGTGTGACTGGACTGTTCATGCATCATCTCCAACAGCGTGAATAAGCATGTTACATCCAGTTGAGGGCTACAGGAGCAAAGCTGAATCTCCCCTGTGACAGCTTCTCCCAGCTGCTTCATGCCAGAGTGGGGCTGGGCACAGGAACTGAGCACAGGGAAAGCCTCTCTCTCTCACTAGAGTGTATGCATTATGAGATACTTTTTTTCTACAGAACCTCTCTGGATCATGTAATTAAAGACTGTACCATAATCCATACAGACAAGGGGGCCAAACTGAGGCTGAAGGGGCAACCTTAATTCTGGCATTTAACTTTTGAGTGCTTGACATTGCAAATTTAATAATGTTCTATTAACATCTTTTTAGTATATATCTCTATATATACAGCTTTCGTATAAAGTTCGCAATGTGCTTAATAAAAGCTTCACAATGTCCCCATGAGGGAAGTATTATTATTCCCATTTTACAGTCAGGAAAACTGAGGCACGGAGTGGTTAACTGAGTTTCACATGGCCACCCAGGTTAACTGTGACAAAGCCTGGAGTTCTAACTCTTTGATGCTGTACGCTAACAATAAACAAAACTGGACAGGACCAACAGTTGCTGAATGCTCACAAATAACTTTAGTATGAAGGGCATTCAGCAAATTAAAAAACTTAACTTTTAGTCTGGTCTACACTACAAATTTACATCAGTACAACTATACCACATGGGTGTGAAAAATCCACATCCCTGAGCGATGCAGTTATACCAACCTAACCCCCCGGTGTAGACAGCGCTATATCGACAGGAGGGCTTCTGTCATTGACATAGCTACCACTTCTCACAGAGGTGGATTAACTATGCCAACGGGAGAAGCTCTTCCACCAGCAAAGTAGCATCTTCACTGAAGCGGTACAGCTGTGCCGCTGAAGCATTTTAACATGTGAAACTCCTTGGCAGAGGATGTTGTGAAGGCCAAGACTATAACAGGGGTCAAAAAAGAACTAGATAAATTCATGGAGGATACGTCTATCAATGGCTATTTGCCAGGATGGGCAGGGATAGTCCCTAGCCTCTGTTTGCCAGAAGCTGGGAATGGGCAACGGGATGGATGATTGATGATTACCTGTTCTGTTAATTCCCTCTGGGGTACCTGGCATTGGCCACTGTCGGAAGACTGGATACTGGGCTAGATGGACCTCTGGTCTGACCCAGTGTGGCTGTTCTTATGTTCTTAGGTAAGTAGGGATATATCTGTAAACCACCACCACTATCCAGACCTAATACTTAACCATAAAATTACACATGCAGCCTTGAATTGTGCAGACTTCCTGAATGGGTAACGTGAATATTTAAATAAAGTATCCTTTTGAAATGGTAACTGGTTTAAAGAGCATGTTTTCCCCAATGTCTTTCCACTAATTTCTTCCTCCTTCAACTTTTCCTCAGGCTGCATGGTTACCTGAGATGACACAGAGTTGCTGAAAGTGTCACATCACAGAAAACAGTCTCTTCCCGGAAAATATGGAAAAAAATCTCCATTCTTTGCAAACCACAGAAAAGGAAACTGTGGTTTTCATGGATTTTTGTTTAATATAAGCCCTATGTGTTGGGATTTATGTAAAAACATTCATTTCTTGTGTCTGTTTTATAGTAATTAGCAAGCGTACTTGAACAAAAACAACCAAATTTGCCCCTGGTTCAAACATTTCGTGATCATCTGCCCACTGCTCCTGCATTTCTGCTGAACTGCTGGTTCAGTTCTGAATGAAGCTTTATTCCTACACATCCAAAATAAGTAAAATGTAGTGGTAGAAAAAAAAGTAGGTTTAGTTCCTTCTTTTGCGTGCACCCTCCCCCCACCCCATACATATACAAGGAGAAAGAAACATATACACACAAAGTATACACGGGGGGGGAGGGCATCCAAACTCCCCCAAACCGAACACTCCAAAATCCCAAACAAGACCTTTGTTATGGGCCAAACCCAGATCTAACCATCTCTAAATTCTGTGTGTGTGTGGGGGGTGTGTGTGTGTGTGTGTGTGTGTGTGTTGTGTTGCAGATTCACACCCAAACTTTGTGACTTGATCCCATCTGTATTCTATCCCCCTCTATCCAGTGGTCATCATTTGTGGTTCCTCACATCCAGCATCACCAGGTATAAGTGCAACAACATAATTCATGTTATAATGTAAGCCCCTATGAGGGGTCATGTTCTTCTTGAGACTGTGATGTGGAACTACAAAAGGGAATGTCTGTTCAAATACAAATCTTTTCAGACAACAAATTGTTTACCATAAAAAGAAAAGGAGTACTTGTGGCACCTTAGAGACTAACCAATTTATTTGAGCTCAAATAAACAAGTACTCCTTTTCTTTTTGCGAATACAGACTAACACGGCTGTTACTCTGAAACTTACCATAAAAAGACATCCTCTGATGCTTATGACCTGCAAATTGACTGGTTTATCTTATCACATGATTTTTAGAGGAGGTGAACTGCCAATGAAGTTAATGGGAATTTAGTGCGTTCAGCACCCGTGAAGATCCTGGTGTCTGTCCCGCTCAGTCTGAGGCTCATTCGAAACATATAATAACTGCAAAAACATCCACCAAGCTATTCCTGATGTGTTTTTTCCCCCTGGTATACAAGATAACCATGAACAACTTTCAGCTGAGTAAAGCTGAGCACTAGTCCTTCAAAGCTGGCCTTCTTTTGCTCATCTGTTTGCCTTTCTACCTGCTGCTTTATGGATTCCTGGCTTAACGGAGTAATGTGCAAGATGTACTCTTAGCAAAATACAAGACACGTCACTGTTCGGCAGGTCTCCTCTAGCTACCAAGTATGAAGTGGATTTTTTGACTCCCTTTTCTCCCTTTGTGTGCTAATAAATCATAGTTAATAATTTGACCTATAACTCTTCAAATACAGTTGTTAGTCCAGAATAACGCCTAAGAATAACTGTTGGTGTGCAAATCATGGCAGACTTTTCATTGTGAATATTTGATAAGCAAACTATGTTTGCTAGATCTGTTGGTCTGCCACTGAAATAAGTGGCCAGATTTTCAAAAAGCTTCAACATTTTCCATTATTATGCTTTGATTTTTCATACAGATTTTGGAACTGGATCCTGTAGCCACTGCCCTAGCAAGAATGCTCATTAACTTCAATAGGAGTTTTGTCCCAATAAAGAGAGCAGATTGGGCCCCTTCAGTTATGTTGCTCTGAATTTTCATTGCAGTGTACAGATTAAGCATACCTAACTGGTAACAGGTTCCCAAAATATGTTTGCATGGAATGAGAACTGATAAAAAAATCAGCTTCCCAAACTCAAAGTAAACCTTTGAGGTTCAAAAGAGTATGGTTAATTTCTTGTCTTTTAATTTCAATTTTTGTTTCTGTTGGAAATAAACCACCACAAGGAAAAAAAAATTCTCATGTTATTTCTGACCCATCCAAAGCCACTGAGTGCTGCAAAACTTAAAAGAAAAGCTACTTTTGAAAGATTTTCAGTTGTTTCCAGAACAATAAGACTTTGATAAACTTCAGCTAGCCTTTTGCTATGATTAAGTGTGGTGTTAGTTTCATATTCAACACATCTTCTCTTGGGGAGCTACATTTTACATGGTGAGGTTGTTGGATCCCTAAAGAGATCTTAATTCCCCACTGTTTAGTTAAGTGTTTCCACTACACAGATTTTATTAAAAAACAAAATGCCTAGATTCTGTTGTCATTTACAAGTATGCAACTCTCTATGGATTCAGTGAGAGTACCATCTGTATAAGACAAAGCAGAATTTGGCCCAAAGCATTTTAAACAGTCTGAATGATAATTGCTTTCCCTCAGGTTCCACTTACTTAGTACTAGTTTAGATCCTATGAACCAATTTAGTTCTCGAGTTGAAGTCACTGATGGGGTGGGCTTTCCAACAGAAAGGAATACCTGCACAAACGTTGAGTTGATCTGTCCACCGGTCTAAGGAGTTTCTCATTTGTGGAGGAACCATCACCTGTCTGTCCAAGGTGTCTCTGACTGGAGAATAGGTCTTTCCGAACCAACTCTGGAAGCAGCAGAGACATAGAATTGTTTGATCTGTCACTAAGGTGCAAGCTGTCATGTGTTGCAGGAGTTGAAGACAGTTCCTCATTGTGGGTTGAGGACTCCCCATAATTGCTCATATCAGACCTGACAAGATTACGAATCTGTCTAAGGGAAAGTAGGGTCTGGCTGTTAAAAGTCCAAATATGCCCCTATAAACTGTATCTTCCATACAGAGATTAACATGGACGTTTTTACATTCGGCTGCAGACCCAACTCCTGCAACAGAGCAAGGGGGTATGTGGGTGGAAGACAGAACTGCTTCACAGGTACAGCCCTTGTGCAGCCAGTCATTGAGGTATGGGAAGACTAGTATGCTTCTTGTCTGAGTTAAGCAATGACTACTGCCAAGACTTTTGAGAACACTCTTGAGGCTGAGGAAAGGCCAAAGGGAAGTACTTGGTGTTGAAAATGATCCTGTATTATAGCGAAGCATAGATATTCTCTGTGCAGTGCATGTATTGTTATATGGAAACAGGCAGGTTGAGTGCCGAAAACCAGCCCCTTTCTCTAATGAAGGAATTATAGCAGTCACTATCCTGAACTTTTGAGACTTTACAAATGTGTTTAGAAGTCTTAGATTTAAGATCAGTCTCCATCCTTCTTTGGCACAAGGAAATACTTCAAGTAAAATCCCTTGCCACTGTTAGGAGAAGGAACCGGTTCCATTGTTCTTAATTGAAGGAGAGAGTTTACTTCTTGCTGGAGAACCCTAAGCAGAAATAGGAGTCTGACTGGAAGTCTCCTTCATCCTTCTTCAGCCAACGAAAGGATCACCTGCAGAAAATGGTGCAGAGTACTGTGATACTGGAGGATGGCAGTCCGGAGATCAGGGTCTTGGTACTGTGAGAAGCTCAGTAGCCATGAGGAGTGAGGATACTAGTTCATCTGTTATCAAGAGGTTCTTACTATTTCTGACCTCCTATGGTATCAAATACGGGATTAGTACTGATGTAGTAGTCAAGGCCATGGTCGTCGAAGCCGACAGTACTGCCGATGGTGGGCATACTGAAGTAGACGGTGATGGTACCTGACGCCATTGCTTGCTTGCTACCAAAAGTGCTGCATGCCTGGGTACCGATGGCTGCACTGAATGCACGGGTACAGCCGGGCTGAAGCTGACTGTGCCGGTGCCAGTCTTCAGTGTCTACGTTTGCCCTCCTTGCTGGTAGAAGATACTGAGGCCCTATCGGAGCTGTCTCCCTCCTTCGAGCTCTGGGACCTTGTGGACCCATCCATATTGGAGGAGAAGTCCTTTGACTCAGTGGTAGTGAGCTGTGAGGTCAAGGGTTTGGAGACTGTAGATCTCGCTGGAGATCTAGACTTTTTTGGAGCTGGCTCCTTAAGATGAGAGTCCGCATCCTTCTTTTTGGAAGCCTTCCCTGAAGCCTCCAAAGTCTTCCCTTTCATAGGGGAAGACTGAGCTGAAGTAGAAAGGGCACTGGATCTGTTTGACACAGATGTATGGGGTGGAGGGGTCGGGTCTCTTGACCTGACTCAGTAGCTGGCGGCAGGGAACATTCCATCATTAGCTGTCTGAGTTTAATCTCCCTGTTTTTCCTTGTCCTGTCGCTTGCAGGCGAGGCAGAAGTTGCACTTCTGGGAGACATGGAACTCCCCCAAGCAATGAGCACACTTAGAGTGGCCGTTGCTCATAGCTATAGTCTCCCAGGAGTGTCAATATCTGAAACCTGGCAAGCCAGGTATGCCCTGCCAGGAAAAAAAAAGTCTCCCTGAGGTGAAAGAGAGGAGTAAATCAATCCTCTCATTACTTAGCTAACTAACTAACTAAGCAAAAGAATAAATGGACACAAATCAGACATCAAGCATGATAACATTCAAAAACCAGTCGGAGAACATTTCAACCTCCTTGGACACTCAATAACAGACTTAAAAGTGGCAATTCTTCAATAAAAAAACTTCAGAAACAGACTCCAATGAGAAACTGCAGAACTGGAATTAATTTGCAAACTGGACACCATCAAATTAGGTGAATAAAGACTGGGAGTGGATGGGTCACTACAAAAATTAAAACTAATTTCCCCATGATAATTTCCCCCTACTGTTACTCACACCTTCTTATCAACTATTTGAAATGAGCCACCCGATTACCACTACAAAAGTGATTTTTCGTCCTGTTGATAGTAGCCCATTTTAATTGAATTGTCTCGTTAGAACTGACACCCCCACTTGGTAAGGCAACTCCCATCTTCTCATGTACTGTTATATACATCTTCCTACTGTATTTTCTACTCCATGTATCTGGTGAAGTGGTTTTAGCTCACAAAAGCGTATGCCCAAATAAATTTGTTAGTCTCTAAGGTGCCACGTTGTTTTTGCTGATATCACGGCTACCACTCTGATAACTAACAACTATAACTATACTAACCATTAACTATAAAAAAAAATCTTAACCACTATAGAAATATTAGAAAAGCTGAGGTACCATCTTGGCAGACCCGCTAGGGCTCTGTTTCAGGAAGCGGCAGTTGAGAAGAAACTGAGGGTGGTTCGCCCACTCACTTCTACATAGACTTGGTGTTAGGCACAAGGTTTAATAGGGAGCATGCACGGGCCAAACGGACACTGCTAACTGAAAATCTCAGATCAAGGACTCGAGAGGTACCTGTTCACCTGAAGTGGAGCACTCATAGGGATGGTACTTGAAGAAGAGGGAAGCCTCCATACAGTCCTCCCTATTAAGTGCTTTTGCATGACCCATGTCATCAGTGTGTTGACTGAACCCCAATCAACAGCCTCGTGGTGTAAAAAGCAACTCAAGTAACCATCTCCGATTTTGCAGTCAGATACAGTATTGGATGGAACCTAAGTTATGTTTCTATTTCATTTAGCTATTTTAAAGATATCCCACAATACTTCAGGCTGGAGTGTACTTAAGATAACCTCATTTTCTTACTGAAACTGCAGTAAGTAGAATTAACTTAGTGGAATACGAGAAGATTTCTACGATGTTTGCTTTGCCCAATCAATATGGTATATATGTAAGCAGGGGAATAGTCCCGCTATTGTGGGGAACTTTCCTGGCTTCTGCTCTACCCCGGTGAAGTGGGCTAGTGAAAGGATCTGAGTCCTCGCTCCCACTTCCTTTACCCAGTGGCCTCCCTGCACTTGAGGACTCCCCTTCCACTCTCCTGTCTGGCAGAGTCCTCGTAACCTCAACAAGGCTGGGCCCAGGATTCCTGGGGGGCTCGACCCCCAACCCTGCTGTGGTCACCTAGGACAGGGGCTAGGGTGTCCCCACTCCGGGGTACTCTCTCTGCACTGGGCACTTCTCTTACCCACTGACCATTACATACAAGTTAAAGCAAATGCAAGTTATTTAATCAACAATTAATTTTAAAAAGAAAAAGGGAAAATGGGAAAGATTAAAGGAAACACATCAGCCCGCTCTGTGGTAGGGAACATCACAAACAGTGTCTCTGGAATGTCCGGGCAGTTCACAGTCTGTTCCTTCTAAGTCCCAGGCCTCCTGCTCAGGCCCTGGTTGTGCTGTAGGGATGCTGTGGGTTGGACACTCGCTCTGGTGGTGGCCACATGCTCTCAGGCTCTAAGTGGTAGGACCCTTCTTCTCAGTGTCGCCCCCGCCCTGTCGGGGTTATGATCCAAGCCTGGCCTGCAGAGCCTCTTGGCTGAGGTGTCTCCCTGTGCTGGGCCTGCTGCCCAGGGTCCCCCTCGGTCTCCCCAGCTGCTCACCGCACCCAGCTCCGGACTGCTCCAGACCCAGCTCCACCACTCCGTCTCTGCACTGCTGCTGCTGCTCTGCCTCCAGCGCCCTGGGCTGCTTCTTTGGCTCCTCTGGCTCTGGTTGCTGCAGCTCTGCTCCCAGGACAGGTCTGCTCTGCTGGCTGCTTCTGTGACTCTGCTCCCAGCACTGACCTGCTTCCTGGGCTGCTTCTCTGGCACCTCTGGCTCTGGTTGCTGCAGCTCTCCTCCCAGGGCAAGTCTGCTGTCTCTGGGCTGTGCCTCTGGCCTTCAGGCTGCAGCTCTGCTCCCAGGGCAGGGTCTGCTCTCTCTGGGCTGCTTTTCTGGTCCCTCTGGATCTGGCACAGCTCTGCTCCCCAGCTTAGTTGGGCCCCGGCTTTCTCCTTAGCTCAGCCCCACTCTGTCTGATCCAGGCAAATCCAGCTCATACGGAGGACGGGACCTCCCTGGCCTCCTGACTCTCTGATTAGCCTGCCTGCCCTCTCATTCAGGCTGACCTGGAGCATTGGCCTCTCCCCATTGTTCCTGGGGACTTTCAGTCTCAGGGTCCTGATTTCCCATAGACCCTTCCCCTTTTAGTACTGGGAGCTAGCCAACCAAAACACCCCCATGAATGTTAGCAAGGGGGCAACAGTCCCCTTACATATATATGTGCACTGTTCGTAACTCTGTCTGCAAGCTACTATTTACAGTAGTTTGTTAGGGAAATACCAGGAAAGTTATTTTTCAGATATTTCAGTGTATTTCTCAGAAGACTGACAAAAGAGGATAACTTGATTGATACCTGCTCTGCTCTTCACTATCATTGCATTCTCCTTCCTGGAAAATCTGACACAAGTATTCCATAAGCCTTAGCTTGTCAGGAAATTAGAACAGCACCCATCTTTATTTATTTAATGTGTGTGCACATTTATACATTCCTGCAGCTGCTCAATCAGACTTCCTTGCATATTGAAAGGTACATTCTAGGAATGTTTGGTTAGATTGTTTTCTTTCCTCTTGCATGTCTCAATGAAGTGTTTTGTTCCTTGCTGAGTGACTAAAGTAGATACAGATTTTGAAAGCCTCTGCCAGGAAATAAATCTTTAGTAGCTCTAAACAAAAACAGTCACTAGCTGCAAAATATGTCAGATTTGCTACCTCAATCACCACCAGCTCCAATGTGTAGTTATGATAAAACAGAATAAAACCTTGTCAGGTAAAGTTAAATTCAGCTTGTTTTTTGGAGAGTGGGGAGGGAAGGGCAGCTCCCATGGAAACCTGAGATAGATTCAGCAGTGACAAACAGTAGTGTAAGCTGATCAGCAGACAGGTGTAAGTGGCAGAGAAGCATAAGATGTAAGAATTTGGCAGTCAGTAAAAAGAACAATACATATTAAGGGACTATAAGGAGAGCATTGAACAGAAAAAGCCATTAGCAGGAGGGTTTAGGGCAAGACGGTGAGATTCTGCCTTATCTTAAATCTTCCTATAAATTACTTTTCCTGTTACAATCCTTTCTCCCACCCCCAAATTAGGCACAAATTAGTGTAAGCTGTACCAAAGTCACTTTGAGCAATTTACATAACCACTTTGGTCACTGCTGAATTTAGTTCATTGGGTTTATCTTTACACAGTCATGGAGCTGTAATATTCCACCTATACTGCAAGGTATTTCCTGCTCTGCAGGGAGAATTCCATTGAAAAACACTGAATTCCAGTAAAAAAGGCAATCTTCCTTCAGGGCAGGGTAGGATTCGAAAGTTCTGAGTCTGTACTTTAGCGTGCTGTGTAATCTTGGTTAAACTCAGAGGTGCAAAGTGCAAGTTTTTTCTGTAAGTCACTGCCAGCAGTGACTGAAATACTGATAGTTTGAGCTTGTTTTGGCATGACACCCAGTAAGCTCTGACATATATCTAGTAAAGGATTTGTCTCCAGACTAGTTTTATTGAGTTGAACAGAGTTTAACAGATGTGGCGCAGGGCGGAGGAGATCTGGTACAATACAGTCTGATCTATTACAGGAATCGGCAACCTTTGGCATGCGGCCTGTCAGGGAAATCTGCTGGCGGGCTGGGACCGTTTGTTTATCTGCAGCATCTGCAGGGATCAATCATGTCTACCCACACTGAGGTTCCTAGCACCAGCAACTAACTGGCACTAACTTTTCACAATTGTTATGCTCAGGGATATAAAAACACCACACTGCATGGATCATATCCAGGGAACAAGACAGGAAAACAGGCTGTCTGTGTCTATCCCACTCCTATATATGGGCGCAGAGCAGGGGATAATCTGATCCTTATTCTATAGGCCCTCTAGCTACTGCCATTGGAGCAGTGTCAATCTCTTTGAAAGCTGTGTGGTCCTATTTTCAACAGATCTGTATTTATTCTTTGGTCAGGGTTGACAGTGGGGGTACATTTGCTAGGTCTTCACTTAGCATCTGAGGGATATAAGGCAAGCAGTTCCTGAGCCTGGAAGGGCTTATTAGCCAGAATTCAAATCCCTGTCAAACTGTTCACTACAGTTTTATTTGTTACTTGAACAACAAATTACACAGAGGGTTAAGAAACTCAGGTAACCTGGCTGGCACCTGACCAAAAGGACCAATAAAGGGACAAGATACTTTCAAATATAACAGCAGGGGAAGGGGGGAGAAGAAGGCTTTGGTCTGTCTGTTCTGTGTGCTTGACGGAGAGAGATCAAGACAGCAATTAGCTATATGTAGCATGAAACAAAAGAGCCTTTATAAACTTCTGAATGCCATACAGAGAGGACCTCTGTTCCGTCAGTGCTGTACAGGAATCTCCTGTTAGATAAATAATGGCTCTCATGCTACCATGAAGGCTGTATCTGCGTTTCTTCTATTTAAACCCATTTCGGGGAGATTTACATAAAATCTGACCGATTTATAAATTGCTCTGGGTGGAAACTCAGTTAATCCTCTTTGATCAAGGAGACAAATTGTTTTGTTTTTTATTTAATGAACTACCCGAAGCTATATTGCTTATTAAATAGGTGAGAAAAAGTGATACTGATATGCTGCACCATGTAGCAGGCATATAAATTTGGAACACTGGTGCATACAAGGAACTGCAGATCTGAACAAAGCAGGAAGAGGGGTAAACCAATTAGCATCTTTCTTTTTTTCTTGCTAGAGTAAGGCATCAAATGGGAATCTCACATTTGGAAGCAGTTCTGAACTCTGTTACAACTGCTAGATAGAGGAAGTCTTGCAGAAGTTGGGAGGGACCAGCTAAGGCACAGCCAGTGAAGAGTCTGTATGGTGATCATGAATAAAGTCCTAAGGGTTTGGGTAGAGGAAAATGGTACCACAGCATACAGAGAAGGGCAAAATGAATACCTGAGATAACTAAAATATCACCTTGAATAACTAAAATATCACACCCCCTGAATTCATCAGAGACACCTTGGGAAAATTCCCGTTGGTTGAGCAACTGGTTAAAGAACCACCAACACTTGGATGGCAAGAGTATCTTCATCTCAAATATCAAGAGTTAAAAAAAGATGCTCTTGGAAATGCCTGAGAAATACAACACAAAGCACCTCCTTTTGCCACTCATGAGACATGCTGGAGAATTTCACAATTAGTAGATTTTTAGGATCAAAGAATGTAGGCTTAAAGGGTGGGGGGAGCATACCCTGGAAAATAGCAACTCTGGTTACTAACTGAACGAGCTTCCAGTGTAATGCTGTGGTTGAAAGGGCTAATGTGATCCATGGATATATAAAGAGGGGAATATCAAGTAGGAGTAAGGTGGTTATATTTCCTCAGTATATGGCACTGGTGACACCATGACTGGAATAGTGTTCTAGTTCTGGCGTGTTCACACTTCAAAAGAGATACTGAAAAATTCAAAAGGTTCAAAAGAAAGAGCTACAATAATCTGAGGATGGAAAACATGACTTATAGTGAGAGACTTATGGAGGTGAATCTATTTGTCAATAGGAAGGTTAAGAAGTGACTATATCATGATCTATAAGTACCTACAAGAAAGGGGAGAAGATATGTGATAGCAGAGGACTCTTAGTATAATAAAGGAATAACAAGATCAAATCACTGGAAGTTGAAGATAGATAAATCCAAATGGAAAATAAGGCTGTCATAAATATAAAGGGAACAGAAACAACCTTCCTGTATATAGTACGATAAAATCCCTCCTGGCCAGAGGCACAATATCCTTTTACCTGTACAGGGTTAAGAAACTCGGGTAACCTGGCTGGCACCTGACCAAAAGGACCAATAAAGGGACAAGATACTTTCAAATATAACGGCGGGGGGAGGGGGGAGAAGAAGGCTTTGGTCTGTCTGTTCTGTGTGCTTGACGGAGAGAGATCAAGACAGCAAGCAATCCAACTCCATTAGAATTAGTAAGTACTAGCATGGAAAGGCGTTAGTATACTTTTGTTTTAGCTTGTGATTTTCTCTGTGCTGAGAGGAAGGTGTATTCCTGGTTTTCTTTTTGTAACTTTAAAGTTTTTGCCCACAGGGAAATCCTCTGTATTTTAAATCTGACTGCCCTGTGAGATTAGCTTCCCTTCTAATTTTACAGAGGTGCTTCTTTTACCTTTTTTCTTTCTAATAAAGTTCTGTTTCTTTTAAGAGCCTGACTGATTTCTCTATTGTCCTAAGATCCAGGGGTTTGGGTCTGTGATCACTCTGTAACCAATTGGTTAAGATATTATTCTCAAGCCTCCCCAGGAAAGGGGGTGTAAGGACTTGGGGGGATATTTTGGGGGAATAGGAACTCCAAGTGGTCCTTTCCCTGACTCTTTGTTAAATCACTTGGGGGTGGCAGCATACCCTCCAAGGGCAAAGAGTTTGTGCCTTGGGGAAGTTTTACCCTAAACTGGTAGAAATAAGCTTAGGGGGTCTTTCATGCAGGTCCCCACATCTGTACCCTAGAGTTCAGAGTGGGGAGGGAACACTGACAAAGGCACATATATTTTACAGTAAGGATATATAACCACTGAAACAATTTACAAAGCTTTAGTGGAGACACCATCATTGGAAGTCTTTAAAACATGACAGGATGTCTTCGAAAATATATTTTTTAGTTCAACAACAAGTTATTGGGCCTGATGCTGCAATTACTAAGTGAAATTCTATTGCCAGTCTTATACAGGAGGAGGTCAGACTAGATAAGCATAATGGTACCTTCTGGCCATAAAATATATGAGACATAGCTAGGCTTGTAAGGATTAGATTTTTATGAGTAAATGTTGGTAAACGTCAATTGCACTGTATACACACAAACACACTGAAAAGTACTTCCATTAATGATTTACAGATAGGCAAAATAAGAAAAATGCTGTTTGAGAATGTATTGGAGTTTAATTTAAGGATATTTAGTCTGTATATTTTGACATGTGATGTTGACAATTTATGTTTCAATTATTATAAAGCTTTAATTTGTTTGATCTGAATGTCCACTGTCATTAAATAGTTATCTGAGACCCCCAACTTCAACTGTGAAAATTTGGAATAGATAAAAATGGAAAAAAAATGCTTAAAATCTACATTGATATTATCTGTTGAAATTATAAAAAAATAAAAATCAAATTCTGCTTAGATTAAACAGACATTTAAAGAACTATTTGCTTCTGCCATAGCTCCTTATGCCACTGTATTGACTCTTTTCCTCATTGCCTATAGGACAACAGTTTTTTGTTTCTAAATATACAAACAGTCCAGTGTGTTATTCTGCACTGACATTACATGCACTGATGGTAGTCTTTCAAGAATGTTTTTCTCAATAAGGAAGGAAGAAAAAAAATATTGAAAGAAACAAATCAGACAGCTACAGACATTCTGAATAACATGAACTATGGGAAATCCTGAATAACATGAACTATGGGAAATCCTGCACTGCAGCTAATAAAAAATTAGGGATGGGCCGAAGATCAGGCAGTAATTTTTTCCTGAGTTCAGGGGTGTTTGAATTGAGTCGTCTCTTTAAATAATAATTTTTAAAACTTACACTTAAATACCACCTTTTTTCTGAAGACCTCAATGTACTTTACAAGGAAAAGTAAACATGATTACCTCTATTTTATAGATGGGGAAACTGATGCAGTTCAAATTTGACAGTGGCCCTTGCACAACAATGGATGATGCAGCAATTTAAAGTGTGGTTCTGTTCTGAAAAGTGGCTATGTAAAAATGGTACTTTCTTACTTAATAGTTTTGCTTTTTATTCATTAGCCCTGCAGAGCCACAGAAAAATATTGGGGGAGGGAGAAAGAGAGCAAGTCAGGGGGAGATTCCTCCTTTGGCACATTCAACAGAATTTTTACTGAGTTCTAATCAGTGATACCTCTGCAAAACCATTTACAGCAACACTGAAGGCCTATTTTTGCCAGCAGAACCTGGATTGTTTGGGATGGTATGTAAGAAGGAGCAGACAGAGTTTGACTTTCTGAGCCATTTGCATATTGGCAGTCAATAAAATGAGAGTACATTTGATGTGAATCAATGAAAGCCAATACAGTTGGAGTCCCACAAAGCCATTTCTAAAGAATCCCTTTTTGGAGCAGAACCACATTTTTACAGGAAACTGCGTTTATTCAGCCAAACCGCAGCAAATTTCACAAGTTCAGAAGCACTATGAAATGTGTATGGATTTGTTTTTTATCTTTAGCTTTAGCATTTGACATTGCTGAACCTGCTAGATGTAATCTCATGGGGACACTGTCATTGTGCAAGTCTGCTGCAAGAGAATGCTTCCAACTGGCTTAAAAATGGTACAAGAGTTGCGATACCATAATAATACCTAGCTCTTACATACAGTGCTTTTCATCAGTAGATCTCAAAGAACTTTACCATAGGGGGCAGTGTCATTATCCTTGTTTTACAGTGGAAAACTGAGGAACAGATTGAAAGGCCACTGGCAGAGCTAGGAACAGAACCCAGGTATGGGGCCAGTGCTCTATCTCCTAAGCCACACCGTAATTTAAATAGCCTATTACAAATTAAAATGTTTCCACTGTTAGCTAAAGCCTTATTAATTCAGGTTGGGCTGTCTCACTGTCCGTCTCCAGATACTTCTGCTGTCAGGAAACAGCTGTGAAACCCATAGGCAAGGTGTAGGTGTGATTCTCTACCAGCAAAACCACGTGGGAGAAATTTATCTACTCCTCCCTATGCCCAGAATGGGCTCATAATCACAGATATTTCATGCCAGCCAAAAAATATCCGGCTAATTTTCCAAAACATTTGAATTAGATACGGGGGATTAGATGTGGAGTACAGACCTGGATCAGAAGTTCTGCAGAGCTATGGGGATGTGTCTGGATCAGGGTGAAGATTCACATCCACGTTTAAGAGTTTACCCCTGGGATTTTCAAAGGAAGCCTAAGGGAGTTAGGCATCCAAATAAGTGTCCCAATGACATGCAATGGATTCTGGATGTCTAACACATCAATTATATTTATTACAGTAGTGCTTATGGCCCAACAAGAAAGAGGCCCCATTTTGCTTGGCACTGTATAAACACAGAGCACGAGACAGTCCCTGTTCTCAAGAGCTTACAGTCTAAAATAGACAAGACAGACACAGGCTTGGGGAAAGGGTAGAACGCATAAGCAAAATGAACAAATTTGCCAAGGTGAATCCTAAACATGGCCCTTTTAAAAAACATTCAGTAGACGAGGACAAGATAAGTAAACTGTAATTCATTTGCAGAAGCTGACCTCAGAAGTATATTTACCTTGGACTGGACTCCTCTGAAACCATTTAAGAGTTAACCGAGTAAAGGGCAAAGCCACTGCATCTGAATCATAAACAGGAATCTTGCACCCTGTAGCAGAATTGCTTCATTACTGTAGACATTATTATAGCGTGTGTTGTTGTTATTGTTTGCTACTACTTAAGTATTACCTAGGCAACCAGAAAGACCTGAATGCCTTACAAAAGGTAAAGGACACAATACTACTGTTCAAATAGTTTCAGCTGTTGTTACACAGGAATATAGAAACTACTGTACTAGATTAGAGCGGTGGTTCATGTAATCTGTTATTCTGTTTCTGACAGTGACTAATACCAGAAGCTTCAGAGGGCTTAGGTCCTAAAACATGAGAGGTTATAGCCCTACTTTTTCCCCCCCCATTGCCTACCTAATGCAACTGTGGATGTTCTCAGTGTCTATACATTTAACCATTCCTTCTTTAAATCCTATGCTCTTGACCTTAATAGGCCTTAAAGCAGATGATGCATGGCAAAACTGACGTCTAATTAACATCTAAGAGTAAATTGTTGAACAAATGTTCAACAATGGAAGTTGGTCCAATTTACCTCACTGCCTTGTCTCTCAAAAACAATGGATTAGCACTTTGGGACCTAATGTCTTATTGTATAATCCCTTTGCATGTTTTCTATCATGTCTCCTCTCAATGAGATGTCAGGTCAATGAGATGTCAGGTCAATGATACACCCACTCAACACAAGACAAAAAGACTATTGACAAGACATTTCAACATGAGGAAAAGTCTCCTAAGTCTTACAGCCTTCATAATAAAAATCAATGTAAACAGAGTGGATTCCACTTATTAGCAACCTCTCGGTTCCCAGCAAAAAGTTTCATTATCTGGAAGTTACCAATAAGTGGAAGGAAGGTTTGCAGGGTAGCAGCCAGGGAAGGAACTGCTAGCACATTCTGAGCTCGCCTCCCAGTGCCAGGGCAGGGAGCTCTCGGAGACTGCAGGGAGAAGTACAGTGCAACCCCAGAACTTCCTTCTCTGGCTGCAGACCTGCAAACTGGCATTGGGCTAAAGCCTTCTGAAAAATTGTTAATAAGCAGCTTGTCTTTTGCCAGTATCTGAGTCCTGTTAACACTGAACTCAATGAGATGGGATCATTTCCTGGCAAAATGTTGCTATCAACCTAAATTGTTGATACTGGGATTACTATTAACTGGCACCCACTTTATATAGTGGGAACTAACTTTGGACTTTTATAGTCAATAGCAAAAGAGGTCATTAAGATATAGAGGGCCAAATTTTATTCTCAGAAAAGTGTACACAACACTTCGGTTATACATGGAAATTCATGCATGAAATTTAGAGCAGAATTTGACCCACAGTGCAAAGAGGCCTCAATCTTGTCTGTGTGTGTGTACCCAAACCATCGTGTGCATGATATTTATGTATTACCATTTATGCACACAACTAACAATTTATCTAAGCAAATCACATTTTAATCTGTGCCTGATTTGTGCATGCTAACAGGCGTGTGTGTGTGCGCGTGCAAATTCTATCATTTTTTATGCACAAGTGCAAATACTGTGCCTATAAAGTTTAATGTCACAAAGAAGACAGTGTTTGAGGGCCTAGAATCTACTTTTACCCTAGTTTTCATAGCTGGATGTGGATGTATACCTTTGAAATGTATTTTCAGCTACAGGGGTGTGGTTAAACTCCTTTGGATACATTCCAATAAACACAACTGGGGGCAGAATGGGGGTGGGGGAAAGGATCTTCAGTAGTCAGTCATTTTGGCACCTTTCCAAACACAGCATTTCCATGCTTTTTTTTTTTCCACAGCAGTTTTTACATCTTTCCTTGTGTTTATTAAAATCCATTTGTACAGGGAAAAATATGACACTTACATTGGCGAAAAAGAGTGGGTACAGCTAACTTATTTTTTCACTTTTACCAAACAGCAAAAGACAGTGCACAATAAGCCTCAGACCAGCGAAGATTTGCACTGTGAATAAAGTGCAAATCAAAAGGTCCAAGGGGAAACCCTTTGGGTAATCAAGGATTTGAGTAATGGAAGGTGCCAAATCTGCAGATTTATGAGTGCACAGCCAACAAGTTCTATCATGCAGGAAACTGTCCAGTTTACCCAATGCCACCTGACTTATGGGAAGGAAGACTGAGCACCAGAGAAGGAACTGAGGTGGTGGAGATCTGAGCTGACCTCAGCTCTTCAATTTAAAAGCTGCTGTACATTAAACTTTGTGTGTATGTCAGGGACTAAGCTGGCTAATGGTCTCAAGTGGATAAAAGTTTCAGCCACCACAACTCTCTACTTTCTGGGCTCCCTGCCTTGAAGAAACAGCACTGGACAAGTCACATCCATTTATGAAAGCCCTGTTATCTGACACTGGATTGGGAACATGACTGTGGGGTTCTGGATAACTGAACTTCTGATAATGGTGGATGCACTGTATCAAGAAACACACTTAAGTTAAATATGCTATCTTGTTGGCATAACTCCCACTGTTCAGAGAACACCAGAGGTTTGATAAAGAGAAGCAAAACCAAGTTTATGCAATCATATACCATCACACAAACCACCTGACATACAAACTGTTGTATGCAAAATTAGGCTGGAAATCTCATGACGACAGATTATCTCATGAGATTTTTATCGGTTCCTCTTAATACTGTGGTACTTCCATTTGCGGACATCAGGAAATGCAAAAAAAGAAATCAACCAAAATGTTTCAAATCTCAATAAAAGGTTCAGACTGAAGCAGGATAAAGGTTTTGATCAGGCCTTATTTTCTATGAACCCTTTCTGATCATCCTAAGTAACAAGTAATGTAATAAGGATGCAGAATTCAATGTATGTTCAGCTTGATTTTCACAGGTGTTGAGCACCTGGGGCTAGTAGGAGATGTTTGCGATAGCCACCTCTGAATCTCACCGCTTAATCCTTATTTCTTTTCTTGAACGAACATACTTAAACGTAACCACACTCAACTTATTTTGAACTTTCAAGAAGTAGCATCTGTTTATTTGATTTTTAGTTTTTGTTAGATTCTCTGAACCCCATGTTCCTTACATGACCCAAAAACAGAAACACCAAAACACAGAGGTTATGCTTGCATTATTCCCAACTTAGCCAAAGCAAGGAGATGCTGGAAATCTTACAAGGAATATTATTTCTAGTCTGATTTCCAAACTGGATGGTTCTCTGTAAGCATCAGATAAACAACCAAATCTTTTCTGTGTTTATTTGAATGAAACCAAACTTCTTACACTTTTGTGGTCCACCCAATTTATACAGCTAATAAGAAAGGAATCCTAAAAGGATGCAGAAAGACCAGGTGGATGGACCAACTTCTGTTGGTGAAAGAGACTAGCTTTTGAGCTACACAGAGCTCTTCTTCAGGTCCAGTTGGTTATGTGTAAGGAAGGCTCCGGGAGACTAATCTCGAAGAATTCTTGATTCCTGGCACAGTAAGTGGATGAAAAACAATGCTGCTTGTTTACACTAAAAGTTATTACATTTTCTCTAGTTTGTATCTTGTTTACACAGACAATTGACTGCAATGGGTGCATAAATGTAACCAAGAGTAGTATCTGATCCTGCGTGATTATATCACATCACTTTTTCTCTGTGAAACATACAGGAATTAACCTGTGTAGGTTAGGTCAAAGTCACAGCACCATGTGTCTGCTCAGCTCCTTTATGTACATCAGTTAGAAATCAGCCCAACAACCCCGCAAAATCCTTTGTTAGTTTAACTAATCTCTTTAGATTCTTATGCATGTGTAAGAAAAAACATTCTGAAAGACTGAAGTCACACCAAATATAACGGGTAATGACATGGAGATGGGAAGTTCTGTTTAGTCTTAGACAAAACATTACATTAAGTTGGAGTTCAGGCTAAGAGTACACATCAGTAATTTAAGGGTAACAAAAAATTTACAGGTTTTGTAACCTGGGAAAATTCAGATATTAGGCTGAACTTAAAAGAAATCCAAACATAGAAAGGTGCAAAAATGCACAGGTTAGGCCTTAAAACACCCTTAAATAAGAGACCTTATGACAGTGGAGGCCTGGTACATCTCTTCCCTGCTGTGCCCCTGAAATGACTCCTATGCCAGGGAAGATGGAGGCACCTTTTACAGGAGCTGCTTACACCAGGTTTACATTAGAATAGATTTATGGCCAACCAAAAGAATTCTTTTCTGGTCATTTACAACAAGATCACATTAAACTGACCCTTTCCCTTTCCCTCAGCAATCATTGATTGGAAACAACCATGCAATATGAAAGACTGTTTATTTAAACTCATAATAATATCCTTGAATTTGCTAGGATGTGATTTGACTTGAGCAAAGCCATCCTTTGTTTCACTTGACAGAGGAATGACAATTATTGTGCTCTCCTCACATGTAGACAGTGCCTAAATAAATTGCAAAAACTGTACCCAAAAATCTGATAATACTATTTTGATAGATTAGTAAATTAGTAAATTATTATTGTGCAGGCACAATGATGATTGTGCATTATCAATTGCTTGCTCTGGCACTGCACAGAGTACTTAACAAGGGTGAACTTTACCTCTCTCTGCAGATGACCTGCACAAGGCCAGATGTGGGAGGCTTCTATACAGGGGTGTGTTTCACTCTAAAGGAAAAACGGAAGTATGGTTCTTACCATGCTCAGTTCTGTACATCTCAGGTGGGCTACTGATCTGTTGACCAGGTGGACTCATTTGGAGGTAATGTGGGGGACATTTCACTGGAAGAGAAAGAAAATCAAACAACCCTTTTCCATAAATTTGAGATGCTAAAAGTAACACATTCATGAAAAGTAAATGATGAAAACGTTTCCTCACCATATGGTGTCTCTGGTGACACTGGAAAAGCTGGGGTTGGTGGAACAGCTTCATTCCCATTTTTGGTTGGTGAGAAGATTCCCCTGTCTACTTCATCTAGGTCTTCCTGGTAACGTGCCACACTCATCTAGAAGAGGTGAAAAACAACAAAATGAGTGTGTGGCAAATCTCATCAAGCCTCTACAGTACAGCGGGCCATTTTTCATCAGATTATACAAGATTTCATATAATCTGATCCACTTTTCCAATGGAGAGATCTCAGCACACCAAAGACACACACACACACACACACACACACACAGAGAGATGGATGTCCCAGTCTATGTTAAAGTCTTTTTCTGATGAATATGACTGTTCTGTTCTTATATCCAGTGACTGTCAGGGATGGCAAATCATGCACTAAACCCCATAATATGCTCAACTTCTGCTTATCAACGTGGGAATTTGTAACCTGACTCTGCTCCTGAATTTGAGATTCTATGCTGGCCATTCATTCACCCCTTCTTGAATAATTCTTTCTTATTTACCTCTTTGGTCTCCCCTACAGCAATTCGTGATCCTGGATTTACAGCCTGGTCTATAGCAGTAGTTTTCATCCAGCCACACCTGGTATATGGTGGCTGCCCTGGAACATCATTGTCATACTGTCCAAGACTTAACTTCCTTATTCTTCCCCCTGATTCGTCTCCTGGTGAACCTGTTGCAGCAAATAAATAAATAATACAACAATAAATAAACAAACACACAAGATCTTAGTTTCATTAGGCCTACTACATGGTGCCAGTCAAGTTATTTACCACAATATCTTTAACAAAAGTGATTGACAGTCTTCAGTCACCCGTGAGATTTCCCAGTTACTTGCTTATAACAACAGAGGAAGATGCTTGGTTAGATTCAACCTGGCTGACCCAGGTTGCTACATATTGTATTTGCAAAGTGCTCTGAGTTCTAGAAGGCTGGGCAATATTTCCATTGCTGCCCTTTCTAGAAAGATTAAGCTGGGAGAGGTCAGTTTTATCTGTGGATGGAATCCCACCAGTAGAGGTCGTTTATGGTATCCAATGGCAATACCTTCTGGACATGCCAACCAGGTTTTGGAGGTGAAGTCGCAGCTGCTGCCCAGTGCTGTGATCTCCCAGATAGATAGACTGACAGACTTTTAGCCACCAGAGGCCTGTGCCCTGCTGACACCAAGGGTGAATCTAGCTCATATGTATATCATCAAATATGGTGCATTTACAGTATTTGTACTGAAAAATATTCACAACAGCTAGACTATTATGTATGTAACGAAGAAAAGTCACATCCTTCTGATGACTGAGGAATGAAGCATTGCAGAATAAACCAAGACAGTAAACTGATAATAGAGGGTGAGTGAGGAGTAGCATCTGTTTAAAAAAAAAAAAATTCGGAAAGTGGCTATGGAAGCAATCCCTATTTCATCATTATTGTGGGAATTCAAGACACCAAAAGGATGCTACAGGAGTTCTTGCTGATTAGTCAGCATAAAAAGAATAAATGTCTAATGCAGTACTTGAGATACTACTGAGTGCTGCAGCTGAAATTGCATATACTCCTAAAAAGTACTTTACGGACACATCCATTTTCTAGTCTGTAATTGCTGGCAATAATAGAAATATGAGATCCATCAGACAGCAGAAAAATTTGCACTACAGTGTATCTTAACTTTCATTAGGGTAGCAAGGTGTGACCACACTGCATCAATACACATTTAAAAAAACCAAAACCAACCATGCCTGATATCACAAACAGGCGTTATACAGAAAAAGAATATTTTACGCAACATTAAAACATTGACTGGGCTCCCAGTGCAATACAGAAGGAATTAAGAGTCAGATTCTGCTTAAATATACATGTGCAGCTTCTATATATACATACACATCACTGGAAACTGGAGGCTGATAATCAAAGGCAGAATGTCTCCCACAAGTTATACCGTGGGATTTGCATAAGGGCTCAGCGTTGTCCAACTCTGCTCCCATGGAAATCAATGAATGTTTTGCCATTGACTTCGGTAACAGTAATTAGGTCAATGCTCACCACTTTTGAAAAATCCTACCCCTATCATATAACTTCTGAAATTAGCAGCCAGACTTACCCAAAACATGCTAACACACTCAGCTTCATCTCATCTATATTTAAATCTGAACATCCTACGACAAGCTGTTTTTGAAATATGGCTTTAAAAATAATTAAGACTTTGGGCATGGCAACACCTGGAGATATAGAGCGCCGGGAGTTAAACCAGCCCTTGGAGACAGCAGCAGGGAAAGCGCTGCCATGTGTTCACACTGTCAGCTGCAAGCGCAGTGGTGTAGCCACATTAGTAGCTCTTGCAACACCACAGAGAGCAGTGCATTGTGGCAGCTATCCTAGTATGCAAGGGGCTGCAGCATGCTTTTCAAATGTGCGTGTGTAGAGTGTGAGAGGGAGTGTGTTGTGTGTATGTGGAGGGAGAAACAGTGTGTTTAGGGGGGCAGAGAGTGTGTCAGCCTGCTGTCTTGTAAGTTCAGACAGCGGCAGGGAGAAGAGGGAAACCCCAACATCAGCCTCCACCCCTGCCTCTCTCTCACACATACCTGCCTCTGCAGCAGGAGCATTCCACAGTAATGGTTTGCTTTGTCACGGAGCAGATAAGCATGCTGGCTGTCAGAAATGGAGCTTTGAAAGAGGATATTCGCATGCCTGCAGCCGAGTTCAAAACAATGACCAGAGTGGCCACTTGACTTCAAGGGATTATGGGACATTTCCAGAGGCCAATCACAGTGCAGTAATGCAAAATGTTGTCTAATGTTGACACCCCGGTGTTTCAGCCAGGGCGCAGCAAGCTCTATGCCTCTCGTGGAGGTGGACTACCAGGAGCGCTCCAGCTGCAGAGTCCAGGTGCTCTATGTTCCTTGCCAGTGCGGACACCTCAGGAGTTAGGGCGCCTGGGGCTGACTTAATGCGCTCTAACTTGCAAGTGTAGCCAAGGCCTTTGCAAAATGGAAATACTGCTCACATTTTAAAGAGCCATGTCACAAAAAAAAACATATCCATTAAACTCAAAATTTTAGAAACAAACTCGCTCTCCTCCAGCTAGAATCCATGACTGTAGAATTTCAGAAAGAAAAAGATTTTTGAAAATCTCCCTCTGCAAGCTCAATTTCCCCTTATCATTTACTCAAAGGCAGAAGGTGCCCAACTCTCATTGACTTTCCAAGGCACCTAATTTCCCTTTGTGCCTTTGAAAATCTACAACTTCACAGACAGGGAATTATAACCACTTTGCAGACTCATCTTGAGTGATGCTAAGTGCCCTCTGAAAAATCCCAATGTGTCCAAAATTTCTACTGGACCCAGAGCCAGCGCTAGGCATAAGCAGACTAAGCAACTGCTTAGGGCCCCGTGCAGTTCAAGGGACCACCCCATCCACTTTTTATTATAAGTATTTGCCTGTTTTAGTATTGGGGGGTGGCAAAAATATTCCTGTTTAGGGACCCCCAATGGGCTAGCACCAGTCCTGACTGAAACTGAGGGTGCCCAGGCCTATAGGGGTGCTCAGCATTTTGTAGGATCAGACTCTTCACCAAAGAAGTCATTGTCATTCATATAGTGATACTACTTAGCATTTATGCTATGCTGGATGGTGCCCCTTCTCTCTTCCATCCATTTTCCAACCATCAACTAATTAGTTAAAGATTTACTAATGTCATTCTAAAATCTTAACATATTTTTTGCACTGGACATTTCCTTGTTTTGTTTTAAAAGCTGAATAAAGGATGGTTTATGTTCATTTAACCCCAAAATGTCTGAATGGATTTTGCTTATAACTTTAATAAGAGCTGTATTTCATCAGGGATGTTCCATGAGATTAATAAGGTAACTTCTATGAAGCCACATATGTGGTTCACAGAGGGCCACCTGTCCATAGTCGATATGAACAGAGACTTCATAGAAGTTAGACATTTTGTCAGCATAACCTGCAACGCTTGTGAGTGTCATAAAACCCATACATATCCCAGTACTTCCCCAGAATATCCCATCACAGCAGTTACAAGCTCTTCTTCTGACACATAGCTCATAGGTCTTAAACTTTCTGGCAGAGCTACTGGTTTAAAAAGAAAAAGAAAAGATTGCAGTGAGAACCCAGAGTTGTTCTGTGAAAACTATTGAAAAGACCCATTTTTATTCTTTTCCACCATGTGTCCAGAACTGTGAAGGCTCTGAAACTAGGTAGGTAAACTTCAGGGCTCCACCTTGTGGAACATGGGAAAATATTCTACAAGGAAATGTTTGCTATTTTTGATTAAAAGTGATTTAATGAGATGACTGATATGGACAAAACATTATCTAAGTTAGACTAGAGGATGCAGAGAGACAAATGGAGAGAGATGGGGAGTAAAATGCAATGGGAGCTGGCATGGATCTGGGCAAAGCCTGGGCAAGTATTTTGAATGTAATGATGAAAGAAAGGAAAAGCCATAGAAGGAATTTACAGGAGTAATGTGATCAGAGCATGCCACAGTAAGATGACCCGTACTGAACAGTATTATGAAGCTTTTCCAAAGCTTCCCCATTTAAGGCATCGGGCATTTGTTTATTTACAATTATCTGTTTAAAAAAAAATTGCATTCTTCAATTAACAAGGTGTAAAGTGCTCTGAGTCAAGAGTTGCTGGAATAACTTTTCCTTTGGTCACCTCATTTACTATTCTTCCTTATAATTTGTCTTAAAAGCTTGGCAGAGCTTCAGACCTAACCCAGGACTGTGTGTTTATTTTTGAGAGTGCTTTTTGTATACTGTTTGTTTCCTTCCCCACCCCCCAGCTAGATACAGATATTATTTATCTTTGTAAAGATCAAATAATAGTGTTCCTCAGAACTGGCACCAGGCCAGTGCCAGATGGTTATCATTTTGCTAAGGATACATCTAATGGTAGGATGGCTGGTGGTAAAAAGTTTATCTGTGGTATTTTAACTGCTTAGCTTTCTTGGAGCACTACCATTTAAAAAAAAACTGTCTGCAAAGGCTGGTTAACAGCATTGCTTTACTTGATGCATTAGTAGTTATCTGGGCTAAACTACAAGAACTGTATTCATTCCATAGTACTAAGCTAGGTTTCTATTTTATCTCCATGTATGTTAAATTTCTGATTACTGCATGTACAATGGCCACCATTAAGAAGTCAACATTTACTATCAGTTACCACAATGACAACTGAGATAAGAGAGTGTCTGGTTGTTTCCCCTTGATCCATAGGGTCTATGGGCTAGCCCCAGAGACAGTTCTGTATAGGGGTGCAAGGAAGATAATAACAGGTTTCAGAGTAACAGCCGTGTTATAATACTGTCACCTTTAGATGGACCAGTTCAGGAGGACGCTCTTCAGGTAGACCCTTTCAATGATTTTTTTCTCCCTTAGGTTTTCCATTGCGAGGTAGGGAAAGATAATCATCAGGCCCAAATTGTCCTTATAGTTACAACAGGAAATAACTGTGGATGACTTTTTAATAGTGACTACTGTAGCTGGCAGTGGTACAGGTCAGCGGCACAGAGCATCAAGGTAAGGAAAATATAGTTCTGCCAGATATCACAAACTTTTAAAAGCCTTCTCCTGTTTGTGAAAACAGTTAACCAACAGCCTGACGCAAAGCCCAGCAAAGTTAAGAGGGATCCTTAACTTCAGTGGGCTTTGTGCAACTGCATACATTCATCTTCATTGTTCTGAAATTGGATTTTTGGAACAAATCATTAAAAAGAACAAAGTTGGGTGAAAAAACACATTTTTATTCATTTGGGGTGAAATTCATCTCCGCAGAGGGGCCTGTACCCCCTTTAAGCCCTATTTTGAGGATTTAAATGGGATGTGAGTGGCACATAGGCCTTGTGCCACCCACCTCCACAGGGGGATAATTTCTCTCCAGGACACTAAACAGTCTTGGTTTAATTTACATTACTAAGTATCACTTTTCCCTTTCTAAAAATCTTTTTACAAGAGCAATTTATCAAAGGAAAGCTAATTACACCTGACAAAGGGCACTTTGAACAACTGTTTTCAGTATGTTGGGAACCAAACCACTCACACGGGAATCAATGGCATAACAGCATTTCTTGGTTGAAAATCTCTTAACTTTCACTTTCCCTAGGTTGCCACGACAAATAAATGACAATTTAGCCGCTACATAGAATTTGCTCATCTGTAGGCCTCATGGAATAGGACCCCGTTGCGCTGTATTCCAATTCAGCACCTTTAATAAGATGGCAGGGTTTCCCTTCCCACTTGTGTACACATACGCATGCACAAACACAGACAGACAGTGACACACACACACTGTAGTTTTCCAGTTAAGGACATACATCTAAATTAAGTTATTGCTTATAAAATATATATGTAAAAACAGAAATACCACCAACTTCACTTCCAAGTTCAACCGTAAAACTGTCTTTATAGTTTATTTTTACAAAGTAAATTACAATAGGGAGGTTAAACTGAGCATGTTTTCTTTTTCCCTATTGATAAATTTTTACCAAGGTTTCTGAGCAGGAAGAAGGGGGTTCCGAATCTTTCTACTAAATTATAAAATATTTTAGTGGTCACCACTGTGGAATGAAGCTATAGGTCAAATTAAACATGGAGAAATAATGTAGCAAACTCCCTTATAATCTTGTTTTTTTAATCCAGTCACAAATAAACAATCACCAATCAAGTTTTTTATAGTACAGATGAATTTTGTTGATTTATACTTAGCCATTAAAGTTGTCAACTCTCTTTAAATTTACAGTCATCTCAAGGAAACAAAGCTGTATTTGGTTTAAAGTTTTAAAAACTGCCATCATTTTTAAGTGCTCCTAAGTCATATTATTCAGCATATATTGTTTATGTATTGAACAAATGTGTGTTTAGAGTTGTTTCTTCATTAGCACCTTTCAGCCTGTGTTTTGCACAGCTGGAGTGCATTAAGTCTTTCTTGACACAATAAAATATTGTTGATTATAAAAAATTACAGGCGTAAGCTAGAATTGACAAGGCCAAGAAAAAAATCAACATAAGTGCTTTTTGCACAGACATGAGAGACCCTCTCTCCTGACACTGTAACTCACTGCCTAAATGAAATTCCTGAATGGTGTAAATGGAGACTTACTTCCAATACTAAAGCACTTACATTTACAATGGAGACTTACTTCCAGTACTTCCTCTTCCATAACTATTGTACATGGCAATTTTTGGTTCAAATGCTTTTATAGGTATGTGATGATACTGTGGAGCAGATCTGACATACAGCATGAATTGTAATACAATATAGGGAACTTGGTGGTGTTTGCATATGAAGGTTCATTTAATTAAGAAATCCAAATATTATTAAGAACATGTTCTGCTCTACAAGTTCCTATTTATACTTCTTCGTCTAATCCACCTAAATGCAGTTCCCAGTGAAATAACTGCACAGATGAATAATGTCATCTTATTCTCTGAAGATATTTAAATCTTATGTTGCTAAATGACAAATACCATGTTTTGACCATACTAAAAGCATTGAGCCTCAAGCTATGGAAACATAGCCAGTGACATGAAAATACTATGGTCTGAGCCTTACATTTCAGAAGTTTAGTCAATTTTTTGTAAAGTTATTATCTTTAGTAATCTAACCTTCCACTCCCTGAAAGGAAATAGGTTTCAGAGTGGTAGCCGTGTTAGCCTGTATCAGCAAAAACGAGGAGTTCTTGTGGCACCTTAGAGACTAACACATTTATTTGGGCATAAGCTTTTGTGTGCTAGAACCCACTTCATCAGATGCATGGAGTGGAAAATACAGGAGCAGGTATAAATCCAGGTATAAAAGATGGGAGTTGCCTTACCAAGTGTGAGATCAGTCTAACGAGACAATTCAATAAACAGTAGGATACCAAGGGAGGAAAAATAACTTTTGTAGTGGTAATGAGAATGGCCCATTTCAAACAGTTGACAAAACCTAAACCTAGATTTCCCCCATACTCATTTCCCCCTACTGTTACTCACACCTTCTTGCCAACTGTTTGAAATAGGCCACTCTCATTATCACTACAGCTCCAAGAGAAACTCTATAAACTCATTCCCCAAGAACCCACCCCAGGGACGTTCGACATGCTTCCTAAAATACAAAAATAAGGGAACCTAGGCAGACCCATCATATCTGGTCACAACACTCTTACTGAAGGAATATCGGGATTCATAAAAACCATCCTCAAACCACTCCCGCACAAAGGGCCAGCTTCCTCCAGGACACAACCGACTTCGTCAGCAAACTCCACATTAATAACCTCCCTCAGAACACCATCCTTCCCACCATGGATTTCACTTCCCCATATACCAACATACCTCACAATTATGGTATTGCTGCCTATCTCAAATATTTACAAGATAATGGACAGCCCTCATATATCAACCCCAAACACATTGCCAACTCATTCATTCCATTCTCCCCAATAACAATTTTACATTCAACAACAAACACTTTGTCCAAACCATGGGAACAGCCCTGGGTACTAGGAGGGCTCCCCAATATGACAACCTCTTCAATTGGCCACCTTGAAGAAGAATTTCTGGACAAATGCACTATGAAGCCAATTATATACTGAGATACATCAATGATATTTTCATCTTCTGGACAGATGAGTTAATCTCCCTGATAGATTTCCACCACAACATTAACAATCACCACCCGTCCATTAAACTCTCACTGGAACACTCTCACACTAGCATCAACTCCCCGGCTCCATTTTTAAAAAAATCATTTATCCACGTGCAACAGTTTCAACAGGGGAGATTGAAGGAACCCCACAGCAGCATATCCCACAGCCCAGGGGTTAGGGCACTCATTTGAGAGGTGGCAGATCCATGTCCAAATCCCTTCTCAGGCGGGGGGGGCGCTTGTGCTGGGTGTTGTCCTAAAACCCAGGTGAGGACCCTAGCTACTGCTACTGGCCTGCTGACCCTGGTCCTCCAGCACAGCCTCATCTACTTCCCCTGGAAAAAATTCCTGGGTCCTAAAAGGAAAAATTTGGGTGAATAAAAATTGGTAGAATCTAAACACTGCTTTTTCAAATCCCTGAGGATCTTTCAGGGAAAAATCAGTAACATGGATAAGAGTATCAGCATCTGGTCCCAAGCATTTGGCTAAGTAATTCATCCTTCGGTTTACTAGTATTTATTTGCCTATATCTTTCATCTGAGGATCTGAATTCTTACAACAGAATGTGAGGTATATACCACATCACTTTTTATTATTCTCATTACATAGATGGGCAAACTGTGGCATGGATAGGTTAAACACTTGTCAAGGTGTCACACTGACAAGTCAATGGCAGAGCCAGAAATAGAAGCCAGGAGCCCTGGCTCCCAGTCCTCTGCTCTACTTATTAAATCATAACTAGCACTCTCTAAACTGAGAAGATTTCCATATGAAATCTTTCCCTTCTATCGTGCTAGCATAAAACAGCCTCCTTTAAAGGACAATCCAGTAGTCCCACACACATTTTGAATTTGTACATATTTTCTTCCATATTTTAATATCTTAGTACACCTATTCATGAAGTGCCTATGAAACTGGGTATATTTGATATAGTTTAAATTAAGAGAAAACCACTTTTTTCACAAAAGAGGCTGCTATACCCCATGAAATCACCAATCACATCCACACCTACCCAGAAAGATAGCAAGACAGAGATAGAACACACCAAACTTGTGATACAGAAGAAAGAAATCTTGACCTGTAGACTAAATATCAAGAGATTCCAGAATCTGTGTTCATGAAAAGTCTGGACAAAACTATGCAATGTGCATTACACATCAGAAAGAGTCCAGACTGACACGTGTACTGTAAACCTGACATTTAGAGGACTCCCAACCTGGCTTTTCTTTTTGTATCTGCAGATAACTACAGGAATAATGTTGAACACAAAAAGAATTTTGAATACAAAGCAGTTCTTCAAAGCTTTCCTTCTACTTTTTAATTTGAAATACTGGATTCTCATTACACAGGAACAAAATAAGGCAGCTGTATCAGATGTACAAAAAGAAATTAAATTGGTTAAACAGACTGTGTTCTGCTTCCATAGCCAAAATTTGGAGTTTTAAACTGCATTTTCTAACATGTTTCAGAGTAACAGCCGTGTTAATCTGTATTCGCAAAAAGAAAAGGAGTACTTGTGGCACCTTAGAGACTAACCAATTTATTTGAGCATGAGCTTTCGTGAGCTACAGCTCACTTCATCGGATGCATACTGCGGAAAGTGTAGAAGATCTTTTTATACACACAAAGCATGAAAAAATACCTCCCCCCACCCCACTCTCCTGCTGGTAATAGCTTATCTAAAGTGATCACTCTCCTTACAATGTACATGATAATCAAGTTGGGCCATTTCCAGCACAAATCCAAGGTTTAACAAGAACATCTGAGGGGGGGAGTGGGGGTAGGAAAAAACAAGGGGAAATAGCCACTCCCAGTCTCTATCCAAGCCTAAGTTAATTGTATCCAATTTGCAAATGAATTCCAATTCAACAGTCTCTCGCTGGAGTCTGGATTTGAAGTTTTTTTGTTGTAATATCACAACTTTCATGTCTGTAATCGCGTGACCAGAAGAAATTGAAGTGTTCTCCGACTGGTTTATGAATGTTATAATTCTTGACATCTGATTTGTGTCCATTTATTCTTTTACGTAGAGACTGTCCAGTTTGACCAATGTACATGACAGAGGGGCATTGCTGGCACATATCACATTGGTGGATGTGCAGGTGAACGAGCCTCTGATAGTGTGGCTGATGTGATTAGGCCCTGTGATGGTGTCCCCTGAATAGATATGTGGGCACAGTTGGCAACGGGCTTTGTTGCAAGGATAGGTTCCTGGGTTAGTGGTTCTGTTGTGTGGTATGTGGTTGCTGGTGAGTATTTGCTTCAGTTGGGGGGCTGTCTGTAGGCAAGGACTGGCCTGTCTCCCAAGATTTGTGAGAGTGTTGGGTCATCCTTCAGGATAGGTTGTAGATCCTTAATAATGCATTGGAGGGGTTTTAGTTTGGGGCTGAAGGTGACAGCTAGTGGCGTTCTGTTATTTTCTTTGTTAGGCCTGTCCTGTAGTAGGTGACTTCTGGGAACTCTTCTGGCTCTATCAATCTGTTTCTTCACTTCCGCAGGTGGGTATTGTAGTTGTAAGAATGCTTGATAGAGATCTTGTAGGTGTTTGTCTCTGTCTGAGGGGTTGGAGCAAATGCGGTTGTATCGCAGAGCTTGGCTGTAGACAATGGATCGTGTGGTGTGGTCAGGGTGAAAGCTGGAGGCATGTAGGTAGGAATAGAGGTCAGTAGGTTTCCGGTATAGGGTGATGTTTATGTGACCATCGTTTATTATTATTATTATTGGCCTAATAACATCAGCCACACTATCAGAGGCTCGTTCACCTGCACATCCACCAATGTGATATATGCCATCATGTGCCAGCAATGCCCCTCTGCCATGTACATTGGTCAAACTGGACAGTCTTTATGTAAAAGAATAAATGGACACAAATCAGATGTCAAGAATTATAACATTCATAAACCAGTCGGAGAACACTTCAATTTCTTCTGGTCACGCGATTACAGACATGAAAGTTGTGATATTACAACAAAAAAACTTCAAATCCAGACTCCAGCGAGAGACTGTTGAATTGGAATTCATTTGCAAATTGGATACAATTAACTTAGGCATGAATAGAGATTGGGAGTGGCTAAGTCATTATGCAAGGTAACCTATTTCCCCTTGTTTTTTCCTACTCCCCTCCCCAGACGTTCTTGTTAAACCCTGGATTTGTGCTGGAAATGGCCCACCTTGATTATCATACACATTGTAAGGAGAGTGGTCACTTTAGATAAGCTATTACCAGCAGGAGAGTGGGGTGGGGGGAGGTATTTTTTCATGCTTTGTGTGTGTCAAGGTTCCTCCCCCACTCTGAACTCTAGGGTACAGATGTGGGGACCTGCATGAAAAACCTCCTAAGCTTATCTTTACCAGCTTAGGTCAAAACTTCCCCAAGTACAAAATATTCCACCCGTTGTCCTTGGACTGGCCGCTACCACCACCAAACTAATACTGGTTACTGGAGAAGAGCTGTTTGGACGCGTCCTTCCCCCCAAAATACTTCCCAAAACCTTGCACCCCACTTCCTGGACAAGGTTTGGTAAAAAGCCTCACCAATTTGCCTAGGTGACCACAGACCCAAACCCTTGGATCTGAGAACAATGAAAAAGCATTCAGTTTCTTACAAGAAGACTTTTAATAAAAATAGAAGTAAATAGAAATGAAGAAATCCCCCCTGTAAAATCAGGATGGTAGATATCTTACAGGGT
This sequence comes from Lepidochelys olivacea, assembly GCF_965140295.1. Lineage (NCBI taxonomy): Eukaryota > Metazoa > Chordata > Testudines > Cheloniidae > Lepidochelys > Lepidochelys olivacea. The sequence goes on along the minus strand of NC_140412.1, from coordinate 170,078,584 downwards.
AATTAGATTCAAAAACATAGAGAACCCCTCTAGGCAAACCCTTAAGTTACAAAAAAGATACACAGACAGAAATAGTTATTCTATTCAGCACAATCCTTTTCTCAGCCATTTAAAGAAATCATAATCTAACACATACCTAGCTAGATTACTTACTAAAAGTTCTAAGACTCCATTCCTGGTCTATCCCCGACAAAGACAGACTATAGACAGACACACAGACCCTTTGTTTCTCTCCCTCCTCCCAGCTTTTGAAAGTATCTTGTCTCCTCATTGGTCATTTTGGTCAGGTACCAGCGAGGTTACCTTTAGCTTCTTAACCCTTTACAGGTGAGAGGAGCTTTCCCCTGGCCAGGAGGGATTTCAAAGGGGTTTACCCTTCCCTTTATATTTATGACAGTGTGTATAAAAAGATCTTCTATACTTTCCACAGTATGCATCCGATGAAGTGAGCTGTAGCTCACGAAAGCTTATGCTCAAATAAATTGGTTAGTCTCTAAGGTGCCACAAGTACTCCTTATCTTTTTATTTTCTAACATGTAATCACTTAGTCCTACAATTCATTTTAGTGTCCACGTGATTGATCTTATAATGATCAGCTGCTAGAAAAAGCAAGGTGTTTAAGCTGAGATATGTGCAACATACTGTATTTACTGGATGTTCTGCTTTTGCTGAACACAAAGTTATACCTACTCTTTGAAATGCAGAGATGAAAGCAGTTCAATTTTCAGACCTGGCCTTTAGCCAACAGCAAATCAGTTTTTACAAAGCTAAACAACATTAGAAGGCTTATGAGAGCAGTAAGAACTTACAGTGGAACCATGCAGATAAAGCTTTCACTTCCAAACTGTAAGAACTAACGCATTTATTCCCAAAAGTAATTCTAAACAGAAGGCAGCTTTACATCAGTTTCAATCCTTAATGAAAAAATCACAATGATTATTACGTCGAAGTACAACGTTCGAAACATACTTGGCTGGATTGTGCTATAGGCCAACATGTGGGGGTATTAGCACTTCATAGAAAGGTACTTTTGTGTAATTTTAAAGTAAATGGCAAGGTGAACAGAGCTTATGTGCATGTGGTGTTGGTTTATTCTAAATCAAAAGAATAAATATATGAAGTCCATGGTCCCAGGCACAAATGGGATGTAACGGATTACTTCTTTGGACAAGATACTCATTCAGCACACAAAAATAATGTGCTGCCTGCATATTGGACAAATGTGTGATGGGCGGTATTATTAAAATGTCAGGGTGGCAGACGGATTTTGGGATTTAAATATAGTAAACTAGGATTAGTAAAAATTAAAACGGATGACTCCTTTCTGATGGAGCTCAGGAAGCCTTGCCCACTGTTTCAACAATGGGTTCATTCAGTACATTACTTTTATTTCTCAAGCAGTATTCCAAAAATAAGTCTCTTTGGAAATTTTAAATAATTTTAACACTGTCCTTTCACAACAGACAATGGTAATGTCTAACAGCTAAAAAAAATTTTTGGCAATAGTGAAACACAAATGAAAATTTATCTTGACATCTGTTTGACTACAATCAAGTAACAGAACTTCTCATGTGAGGTAGTATATCAAAAACCTAAGGTAGATAAATATCAGTTTACTACGTGCTCTGAAGTTCAAACACACACTCACACATTTTGGATGACATCCTCACCCCCATTCCAGCACCTATATGCCGAGTAAAAGGGACAAAACAGCATAAAGAGCCAAGGAGCCTCTCTACACAGGAAGCATGGAAGACAGCCATGTGGCTGCCTTCTGAGACCCCCTCACAAGCCCTGGCATAGAGAGATTATGTGGGCAGAAAGAGCATGTTGGCTACACCATGTAGTACTACAGAAATTCCAGGCTATATGGCTGTCCAGAAAGGATTCCATAACTTAGGCCCACAGAACAATCTAAGATATGCTAGGGCCACTACCAGACTTTGGGGTGGGGGTCAGTCTAATGAAGGGCTTTTACTAACAGGTAAATACATTGTTTAACTGGAATTCTCTGTTTCTCTGCTCTCTGCCAGGCTTATCTTGGCTCACAGGAGATGGATGAATATTTGACTATGTCTTTGGTTAATTCTCCCCAACCCCCCCCAACTTATTAAAATAATAATTGAACCAAAAGGAAGTGAAATTTCTCATTGACCCTTTTTGACTCCTGAACTCCAGGTTTTCCTGGGGCAAGTTTGAAGGAATGGCTTTGTTACTCATTGCGCCAGTGCGTTCAGACTCTATGGCTGGGTGTTGCAAGGTTTTTTGACTCTGTGGTATCATGCAGGACGCTGTGCGAAGAAAGGACAACATTCTTCAGAGTGCATGCTGCCTCTAGCGTTGATTTCAACACCTGGGAAATGGAAAAACCACCTGCCATGACTGCAAGTCATAAAAAAGACTCTATTGGGGAATATTTTCAAGAAATTCCTGTGCCCCAGGGTAAGAGAGGTACATGTGAAAAATGTAAAGAGCGCAACAAAAGAGATTGCAAGGCCTGGGTGTCAGAATAAACGAACAGTATGAAAAATGGTCCTCAGAAGGCAATGACTTTGAAGATGATGTGGACATGTGTGGATCAGTTAGTAAACTTATTTTTCTACCATTCTTATGGACTGCCTACTATGCGTGACTAAACAAGTACATGATCACTTAGATTACTGTCATACATTTGTGTTTTGTGTGGATTACTTCTGAATTTCAAAATATAATGGGCATGTTAGTTTGTTGCGGCAGCATTTAACAATTAAATTTTTATGGGTACTGCTGGACTTCTGAAGTGATTTTTTATTGCTCAGGATAATCAAACATCCGAGGTGAAGATTTCATGTTCAAAAGTAAAGTTTGATTAGGTATTTATGAATTTTAACATTTTAAAAACACCATTTTCACTCTCACGCTGTTTGGTATGTTGCCAGAAATAATGGTTTAAGTATATTTAGATCGATAACCCCTGTGATTTATTTAATTATTTTCCCCATAAAGCTGGGTTTGGAATAAATTATGTCCCTTAAACTGTGGTACAAACAGATACAGTAAGAGGAACCTTTCACTTACAATCTCACTTTTCTAAAGCAGTGCAACAAATAATATTCAGTGAGAGAGTGTTTTTTTTTTCTCCATTTTGTTTCAGAGCCCAGCATAGCCATAAGGAGTTATGACATCCATCATCTCAGCATCTACATCTGTCAGCTGCTGGTACCACAGTAGTGCGGCAACTAAATATACAATAGATAAGAAACTACCTTTTTAAAAAAAAAAAAAAAAAAGACTTTCTTCATGATTCAGTAAAACCATGGATGGGTTCGTAACCAGGATCAGCAAATTCCATCAAAACTCCGTCGATTAAAAGACATTTTGGTTCATTTATGCAACAAATTTTCCCCTTTGTCTTGTTCAGAACGAACATTCATTATGACCAGGCTACGCTCCAGCAGGCAGAGCAGACATTGCCAGAAGGTTGCTAGATATATTTTATGAGAAGGAAATGGAACAGCATGCAAAAAACATTAATAGGAAATTAGTTAATCTGAGTCTTGATAGCTGGAGCAATGTACACAGTGATTCAGTGATGTGTACTTGTGTGACAACAGAAGATGGGGTTGTCTAACTTACAGTAACAACTGATACATGAAGAAATGCCCAGACAGCAGAATACTTAAAAGTAGTAGCAGTAAAGGTTATAACAACCTGTGAAAAAAAATTCAAGTGTCAAGTGCATAGCTTTGTTAGAGATAATCCTGCAAATGTAACAAAAGTGAGAAGATTATGATAATGAAGGGAACTTGAAATGTGTACAGTGCTCATCTGATGTAACTTTGAGCCAAACTTAAGTACAACTGCAGGAATAAAGGAAAATGTTGTTGATAGTGCAAAATACTTCAGAGTGACAACCACTTTGCTTCAGATTCACGAAAGAGAGCAAGAGGATTTCTCCCCCAAGATGTACAATGGAATTCAGTGGTTGACTGTTTTAAGCTATCTGTCGAGAACAGGCCTATTCTGAGGACAACTTGTGAAGAAAATAGTGACGACATAGATGGAACGATCACAGCCAAAGTAGTCAACATGGGACTAAAGAGAAATGCCGAATATCTACTGATTATACTGAAACCTATTTCCGTCACCTTGGACACCCTCCCAAAGGATTGCTGCTGTACTACTGCTGCTGTTGAAATTTGGAAAGAACTTGAAAAGCCACAGAAGAAAAAAATACTGAACAACCAAGTTAAATTGTAGGCATAAAGAAGTGGATGGATCAAGTCCTTATTCCACCTAATTTTCTTGCCAATATTTTCAAGCGAAAGTAGATGCCTAACTACTGAAGAAGAAGATGCTGCTATGACATGGGCATCTAATAATTACACATCAATAATGCCAACCATAAAAGATTTCAGGGCTGAGGGTGAACCATTCAAGCAGTACAAGTTTGATGATGATATTTTAAAGAAAGTCACACCACTGAACTGGTGGAAGTCACTAGCTGAACACCTGGAACCAGAACCTGTTGAAGTGCTAAGCCAGCTTTTCACAGCAATAGCCTCTTCTGCATGCACAGAAAGAATATTTTCTTCATTTGGACTAACTCAAAGTTGAGAAATCGATTGGGAGTTGACAAAGCAGGAAAACTTGTCTTTCTCCTCTAGTACATCAATGGTGGGTAACCTGTGGCCCATCAAGGTAATCCACTGGCGGGTGACCGGACAGTTTGTTTACATTTGCATGGCTGCCTGCAGCTCCCAGTGGCCACGGTTCGCTGTTCCCGGCCAATGGAAGCTGCAGGAAGCGGCAGCCAGCACGTCCCCGCTGACCACCAGTTTCAAGATCTAATTTTGAGTTTTGTCTGCTGTAGGGGTAGATTTACCGCTGTCGGCACAAGAGCTATGCTGCCAGGCGGCTGCTGCTCCATACACCCGGAGAAGGAGAGGTCACAGTAACTGCCTCCACATCAACCTTCTTCCACAGTGCTCTTTCTACAGTGGATGGCCCTGTGCACCCCGGTTGTGCCAAAAGATAATAGTCCATTATTAACCTGGAATAGACTCCCAAAGTCTAAAGACGATAGTGAAGTCTTTAGACGTTAGGAGTCTATTCCCTCCTCTATCTGTGCAATCACAGTAACTCATCATTAAGATAAATGAGAGTTACTCATGCATACTGAGAACAGACCTCTTTGTTTCAAGTAAGATTGAAAGGATCAAGCCATTAATATATTCATTGCTTGAACACAAAAATCTCCAGATTTACAGTCAGAGAAATATCATCTCAAGCATGGATTAATCAGGACTGACTGTAGAAGAGCACATAGCACTGTGTCTGTGAAATATGTATATAGGTGTGTTAATCTTTCTAAAACATAACAGTTTACACCAGGGGTGGGCAAACTATGGCCCAGGGGCTGCATCTGGCCCTTCAGATGTTTTAATTTGGCCCTCGAGTTCCTGCCGAGGACTGGGGCCAGTGCTTGTCCTGCTCTGGCACTCCAGCCTGGGAGCAGGGTCAAGGGCTTGCCCCACTCCACACAGCTCCCAGAAACAGTGGCATGTCCCCCCTCCAGCTCCAATGCGTAGGGGCAGCCAAGGGGTTCCACACGCTGCCCCCGCCCCAAGCGCTGCACCCATTGGCCAGGAACTGTGGCCAATGGGAGCTGCAGGGGTGGTGCCTGCAGACTGGGCAGTGCGCAAAGGCGCCTGGCTCTGCTTCCGCATAGGAGCCGGACGGGAGGGGGCGAGGAGGGGGGGCACATGCCGCTTCCTCCGGGAGCTTCTTGAGGTAAGCACCAGCCAGAGCCTGCACCCCTGACCTCCTCCCGTGCCCCAACCCCCGCCCCAGCCTTGATCACCCCCCCGCCCTCCAAACCCCTCGGTCCCAGCCCAGAGCAACCTCCTGCACTCCCAACCCCTCATCCCCAGCCCCACCCCAGAGCTCGCATGCCCAGCTGGAACTCCCCACCACTGCACCCCAACCCTCTGTCCCAGCCCGGAGCTCCCTCCCGCACCCTGAACTCCTCATTTCTGGCCCCACCCCAGAGCCCGCACCCCCAGCCAGAGCTCTCCCACCCTCCTACAACCCAACCCCCAATTTCATCAGCATTCATTGCCCACCATACAATTTCCCTACCCAGATGTGGCCCTTGGGACAAAAAGTTTGCCCAACCCTGGTTTATGCCATAGCCAGAAATTTTTTTCTGTTTGCACTTATAAAAATACCTTTAGCACAGTTCATAGTGATTTGCAAGTCAAACTATTCTTTCTTATTCTACGCCAAGACTCTGTAGACAAGGATTTGACTCCCAGTAATTCACTAATGTGAAATGTACCAGGACAAATTTTCTTCATAGGCTGGATGTGTCACAGTGGCTAGTAAACACATATACAATCCTGGAATTTCTGTGTTACTAACAAGTTTAATAAGAGGAATGCTTATCCACCTATAACAGACTGTACAGTGGTTGCCATTTAAGTCAACGTTTATGATCAGTTAGCACACAGTTATAAGAGAGACACCACAATTATGATAGTATATTAAGTAGTACAAGTGGATTCTACTTTCCTGTATTTAGAAAAGGAAATTAATGGGCTAACACAGATAGCACTGTGTTAACGATTGATACATGCTGATTATTTTTTTTAATTATAACTACTGCAATCTCTAAAATCTCTTTACCTTACGAGAGTTAATGTGCGGTCTTATTTAGTTGTGTTGATCTTTAAGGAGTAAATTAATAACCAATATTTGCATAGTAACATACTAATTCTGATCTTACACCAAATGTAAATCTATAGTAACTCAGTTGAAGTCAATGGAGTTCAACCATTGTAAATTAGGTCAGAATCAGGCACCAACATTAGTCTATGGGATGTACAGTATCTCAGTGCTTGTATGGTAATATCCACACCCATACAGAAATCCGTTGACATCATATTTGGACATGCCACATTCTCCTGTCACTTTGCAAAGCCTTTCAGATGGGCCAAGTTGCTTTTCCATTACACATGTCAGAGTAGAAGGGAACATTTGGAATAGCTCAAAAAGTTATTTTAAAAAAATACAGATATGTGAAAGGATTTCTCTCTCTCTACTGTAATAAATACACTGTAACAGGATTTATGACACGAGGATTTGGATTACCTTCAAAGCTATGTTTTTCCATTATCCAAAGGCCTCTGAAGATGTTCCAGACACAGGTAACCAGATGATTAGCTCTTTATTATTATTCAGTTTGCATCTAGGTTTTTGTTTTTGGAGGGGAGGATCTGTTCTGACAATTAAATAGTACACCATGCTTTTCTCTGCTGTCGCCACCCATTGTTTTCTTTAGTTTAAACTTAAATTTTCTATTCAATTAGCTGCCTCACCTCTCTAGGGCTTCTTTAGGCTTCTTCTAGGGATTCTGCCTTTGCAGAACCAAGCTAAGCAAAAGTTCCCTGGGAGAGCAAGAAGTCATACTCCTCCACTCGTTACACAGGGCAGGCCCACACTGAACAGTCAAGGCTGACTCTATGAAGCATGCTCAGAGAAAGCAATAACCCATATATGGGGGAAACTGTTACAACTACATTGACAGCTGCTCTGTAACATCCACCCTTAAAAGGGAGTGCAATATACTTGTTTTTTCTTCATACCTGCCTACACATGGTGACAGGCACAGAAATATCTCTCAATCATGGTGATCAAACCCAGCTATTGCATTCTTTTCCCTGGAAGCTGACTGCAGCTCAGAGACATATGCTCTGTCTGTTTTGTCAATTAGTTCTTAAATCATTGAAGTAGAAGAAACCATAACATCTTACAAGAAATATGGAGTGAGTCAAGTAAGAGGTGAACAAGAGTTTGCTTTTAATTTGGCTGAATATAGCTAGTGAACAAAGAAGTTAAATTTCTGTAAAGCAGTTTGTATGTGCGCAAAAGAAAGTACATGCGTCCAGGGGTACATGTATGAGAGACAAAGTACTCCAGGACAAATAAGTGAGAGAGTGAGTGTGTGTCAGTCCATGAGTGTGTGAAAGTGAATTTAGAGACATGTGTGTGTGTGCAGGTCAGCCCCCCCATCCAAGATCACATTCATCTTCACTTGCTCTTCGACACACGCATTCTCTTCTTCATGCACGCTTCGCACCTGCTTCTCATACACATGCCAGACCCACCACTCACTTACTCTTCAACCCCCGCCAACTCAGTCACACATAGCCCAACTCTACGGACTCACCCCTGCACCTGCTGAGTCACTGCATATTCTCAGTGAGTCATCCTTCCAGACTTCCAGTCAACCTCACTCAGTCACCATTCAGTCCTGACTTGTCAGTTCTCTCCATCCCAAATCAATCACATCTATTTCCTCTCCTCCTGTCTCTCCAGATTTGTCTGCTAGGAATTTGGAGGGAAATATTGGAGCCTGGAAGGGGGCAGGATACAACAGCAGTACTGAACCTGGACTCAGACAAGATGACAGCAAGGAAGGAACAGGCCTGCATCAGTGTACTGTGAGCATGGAGAAATCTCTGATCTTCATTCCCCTCCACCCCCATGAGCCTAGGCTAGTGGGAATCAGAAACAATCAGAAACTTGGGGCCCATGCAGCTTGTTCTGCTGAAGTATAGTGAGCGGTGCTCTCCCTACAGCCCAGCCCTGAGCTCCCTTCTGCACCCAAACTCTCTCCTGGACCCTGCACCCCACACCCCCTCCTGCACCGCAACTCCCTGCCCCATCCCTGAGCCTCCTCCTGCACCCAAACTCCCTTCCAGAGCCCGCACCCCAACACCCTACCCAGCCTGGTGAATATGAGCGAGTGAGCAAGGATGGGGGAGAGCGAGCAATGGAGGGAGGGGGATGGAGTGAGTGGGGACTGGGCCTCGGAGAAGGGGCAAGGTAGGGGGTGAGGAAAGGATGTTCGGTTTTCTGAAATTGGAAAGTTGGCAACCCTAGCTCTACAGAACAGTTGCGATCAGCTGGGATGCTAAGGTGAGGCTCCCTAGCCTGAGGACTGGGGGCAATGCAATTCTTGTTCCAAAGAACAGCATTCACTGACATTCAGGACATGCTGCAAGGAGTATTTACTCAGGCTTTGGCTGAGATGGTTATTTGCGGGAGTTGTGTTTGGCAGGACTTTTGTTTGCATTCCGATAATGTATTCTTTTGTTTGTATTGTACACGTACCTACATTTACAACAGATATATATGGGGGAAGAGGGAGAAAAACCAAGTGTCTATTCAAGGAGAGGTCAGGCATAGACACGCACCCAAATTATTCATGCTGCTTATATTACAACAAAAAAACTTCAAAACCAGACTCCAGCGAGAGACTGTTGAATTGGAATTCATTTGCAAATTGGATACAATTAACTTAGGCTTGAATAGAGACTGGGAGTGGCTAAGTCATTATGCAAGGTAACCTATTTCCCCTTGTTTTTTCCTCCCCCCCCCTCCCCAGACGTTCTTGTTAAACCCTGGATTTGTGCTGAAAATGGCCCACCTTGATTATCATACACATTGTAAGGAGAGTGATCACTTTAGACAAGCTATTACCAGCAGGAGAGTGGGGTGGGGGGAGAGAAAACCTTTTGTAATGGTAAACACCCATTTTTTCATGCTTTGTGTGTATAAAAAGATCTTCTATACTTTCCACAGTATGCATCCGATGAAGTGAGCTGTAGCTCATGAAAGCTTATGCTCAAATAAATTGGTTAGTCTCTAAGGTGCCACAAGTACTCCTTTTCTTCTTTCAAAGAGAATTAGAAAGTCAGGAATTGTGAAAGGTTGGTGTAGCTGATCCTGTGCAATTAGAAAAAAAATTTCACACCATGCTCCCTCCCTGAAACAAACAACAAAACAGATACACCAAAGCTATTCAGTATTTGACTATTCTGTTTACAGTCTGTGAAGGTGTTGAACACATAACAGAACTGTGAACAAAATGCTAGAGGATACTCTTAAATGTGTCAAATCACATGAACACATATTATTTCTTTTGGGGTATAGGTTGAGGTTACAGAAGGAAACAGATGAATGCCAAGAACAGCTGAATTGTAATAACAATTAGCACTTATGCACAACTTTAAATGGGTTTCTTTCAGTTTATAAATTGTGCTTACTAGAACACTCTTATACGAACAGATTAAATGCTCATTTAAATCATCATAGGAGAGCCTTTTCATTGGCGTGCTTGGGAAGTGGATTACAGCCGCAGTACATATAACTATATGTTCACAGCACAGTATAATACAAACATCCAATGAGGATGTACAATACATGGTGAGGTAGCTTAAAAAATGCATTCTTCATTTAGATGAGGCAGAGAAAAATGACTCGCATGCATGTTAGTGAGGTAAAGCCATGATTATGAGTTTTCTGACTCCTATCACTGTGCTCATTCCACTAGCCATATTCTCTCTTTGTAACTACCGCCCAGTGTGATTTCTATAAACATATAGTAACCATTGTGTCATATATTCACCCTTAAACTTTTCATCTTCCTTCATTGCATGAACTTTCAGAACATGTCCCACCAAAGACTTCACTTCCCCCAAGTACAACCTGGAGTGGGCAAAACACTTTTCTGGCTTCATAAATGTGATGCAGCGATGATGACTCCTTTTTCCTTTTTGACAGTACTAGAAGTCATGGGCAAAAAACAAACAATTCTTTCTAGGCACAAATGTTTCATCTAAGGATAAGAATGGGTGGCTTATTTTATGCTACTCTCTTTTCCCCTTCACTGGCTCCACTGAACATCAAAGAACAGAGTAGTTTCTGTGACAGTGTTTATCATTTTGCAAAGTTGTTTATTCTAGTACTGTTATTCAAGTGATATCATGAGGAAAGGGGTTGTAGTTTGTTCTTTCAGGAATTGGTGTTTGTGGTCAGGTTAAGGTGAAAACCAGAGGTAATGCGTGGGGTTGTTAAACTACTGGAAACCCAAAGGAAAAAAAACAGCAAAATTTCAAAAAGGGAGCATTTTATCTGCAAAAGTTAGTAGGTTATTTTAATGAAAATATTCATAGGAAGTTCAGTTGTGCCATGAAGTGTTATTGTGCCACATTTGGAAATGAAATTAATTCAGAAATACAGAGGGATTTCCATCTCATTTTATGTGGAAATTATAATGTAATCTTAACTTCGGTGTTACTGCTGATGACTCCACAAAACTGCTTCACCTTGTAATTAATAGGATTTTTCATTTTTTTAATTCTCCCCCTTAGAAGAGGAACAACAACAATCATGCTTGCGGCTCTTCCACGGAACTTTACTGAACAATTAGGTTTTGTTCAGGAGTATTACATTTAAAAAACAACAACAACAACTCAGAAGAGCAGCATCCTGAGGCACTTAATGATCTGGGGGGGGGGGGGGGGCGGGAACCATTTAAAAAATATGATGAATGATTATTCAGTTTCATCCCATCATTCCACAGATCACTATGAAAAGAGGGTACCAGAGATAATCCCTCTCACACTGGCAATCATCTGAAAGTAATAAGCAATGACCTCCGTTCCTGCTGTGCGATATCAAAAGAAAAAATGCTGGGAAAAGCATTACATTCATGTATTATTAAAATAACTTACCATGCCGGGAGAGATTCCTGTTTGTGACCTCTCCTTTCTCACGGAACCCAGGGCTCACGCTGAGCCCTCCCACATCCCCATCAGGGCTGGTGAAACCATTCACTTGACTCGAGTCCCTGGAGACTGTGTTAATGCGAGTGGGGATCGGTTCAAATGTAGGGTCCAGTTCCAAGATCAGCCGATTCAGCTGCTCAATTGACTGATCGATATCCAGAGTAGGAGAGGATGGCAGGCCCTCCACAGTCACTCCTAGAGACAGGCCATGTGGGTCTTTCTCAGCTACTAATCTGGATCTAAAAGCCTCAGGCCCTGGATGTTCTGCTACTTCACTGGAACTTGGCACGGTCCCTATCCCCCGCTGCACAGCGTCTCTGCTGCTGGATCCCCGGGTGGGTGTGTCAGGGATTCTGGGTTGGCTCTGCATATTGCCTGAATTCTCTACAGTGCTAGAAATGCCAAGTCTTACTTCACTCTCGGGGGAGTAGGTGTATTGGTGAGCAGTGACCATCTGCTGTTGGCGCACCCAGGTCTGGGTAGAGTAGTTACTAGGGCCATAAGCCTGAGGCTGAGCGGAAACAGGAGGATTCCTTTGCAGCTGCTGGGATTGCTTAGGCTCACCACTTCCAAATGATCTCTCATAGAGGGGGTCTACACCTATTCCCAGGTCTGGGGCTAGAGCACTGTGGTGGTCCTCTCCAGTGTTGCTTCCAAAGCCATCTGAGAGCAGCGAATTCTGACTGCTCTTGTGGCAGTTGAAGTTTCCAAGGTGGGCTGAGTGCTGCCCTTCAGAGGAGGACAGTGTCCCGATGCTGTCCACACTGTGAAGGTCATGGCTGGGCATCTCATCATCCAGAATATCTGTCTCCCTATCCTTCAGTTTGGTGTCTCCGTTCACATGAACCTGAGCTGGCACTATGTGGCGAGTCCCACTGTACTTGCTTTGGGCATCAGTCATATCCTTGAGGGGACTGACTGAGTTTTCTAGGCCGAAGCCACTAAGTAGCTGGTCCAGCTCTGCCTTCTCTTGTGGGCTCAAGCCCCGTTTGATTCCCGGTGCTTGATGCTCCTCGGTCTTGTCCGTCCTTATAGAAGTTGTTGAGTGTCCTGAATCACTGCTGACAGATAGAGTATGGTCACTGTGATCAGGGCTGCTGGTCACAGGAACCCCCTGGGCTCCACTGGGGATGCTAGTATCTGAAGAGCTCTTCTTTCTCACTTTAGCATAAAGACTGCCATCAATAGGACCCTGGGTGTGGAGCACTGTGAAAGGAGAAGCAACAGGGTCAGGGAAAGAAAAGGACAGAGTATTAGATAAAAGCGCTGAACAGCATTACATTACATTACACTGCAGAGGTACTGCTGACAGCACACTCATTAATTTTCTTTGTAAACACATGCTGGTTTTAAAAACCAAACATCAACCAACAGCACTCTCTTGCCTTATGGAACACATTTCAATTTATATATAGGAAGGCCCTTGATAAAAATATAGCACTGTATGAAACAGGAGGAGAAAAAAGAGTTATGTATATGACCTTGTGGCAAAATACAATTCTCTACTTTTATACTTTCCAAGAAGTGAAATCATGGCGGTGCAATAACAAGACCACTGTTTACACTGGTTTGAAGACCCACATTATTACTTACCTGGAATTTGAGAGACATGACTAGTATGCATTCCACTAAGACTGAACAAGGGCTACTGGAACTTTCAATTAGTGCTCTTAGCATACGTTTTGCAATTGCCAGTCTGCCAGCTCCTACTAAATATGTTAAACATATTACCACTGATCAACTTTTTGGTAGCCCACAGAAATGACAGGCACTTAATCAGAGCAGGAGTCTGTGTGCAGTGTATCAGAAATATACAGTATCTCTTGACAGAGGTATGAGCACAATATCTAACTAGCTTTGTAGGATACATATTGTATATACATGACTTCTTTAGTGGGTATTTTCTTTTTAATAATGTCAAGGCAACTAGTTCTCACAAGTCAGAGCATGAAACACAGGGATAGAGAGAATCAGGCTAAACCCCAACTCAGAAAGACAGAAAGAAAGACCTATTACACTTGTATAACATTTGTCACGGCATATGAGCATCCTTGATTTTGTCTCTGATCTGCCAAAAACTTTAATTAAGAAGTTCATATCTAGTCAGACATGCAGAAATTGTATGTAACTGAGAAATTTTATAATATGCAACAATAACTGGGGTGGTGGGGGAAGGGGAATGTATCCACTCAATTTACTCGTGTAGAAACGGACCAAATTCTGTTCCTGATTACACCAGTGCAACCCTTGTAATGTCACTGAAGTTGCAGCATTGTAAATGAGAGTCTGTGTGAATCAGGTTTTACAGGAGTGTCTGCTAATTTCTGAGCCAGGTGTCACACTATGACTCCAAATACCTAAAAACTTACTCTACCTACACAGTATCTACATAATATAAACAGCTCAAAGGGACCCATCAATGTGACTGCACACATACTTAAGATTTGTGGCACCTTAGAGACTAACCAATTTATTTGAGCATAAGCTTTCGTGAGCTATTGGTTAGTCTCTAAGGTGCCACAAGTACTCCTTTTCTTTTTGCGAATACAGACTAACATGGGCTGTTACTCTGATACTTAAGATTATGTGCATGCTTTGTTGGACTGTGATCAGAGAGAACACAGGTTTCAGAGTAGCAGCCGTGTTAGTCTGTATTCGCAAAAAGAAAAGGAGTACTTGTGGCACCTTAGAGGCTAACCAATTTATTTGAGCATAAGCTTTCGTGAGCTACGTTTAGCCTGCTCAACAACTCAAGTTTCATTTCAAATTTCCAAATCCCTTTTGTGTTCAAATTGTCTATATTTGGCCATACCCAACACAAAACCTTTTGTTTGTTTGTTTGGAAGGTTTCAGCAAACTTGGTCAATTCATTTGAGTTACTTGAACATTAAACAAAACCACTCTTCCCACATGTTCTCTCAAAAACTTTTGGACTTGGTTAATTCAGAAATGACTAAAGCTGTAATGCTGAACTTGGCTTGTTTTTATAGTGTTCATTAAGATTTTTAAAATACTCTTAATTTTGAAGAATATTGGCTCTGTAGCTTTAATGTTATAAATACCTTTCTACTATTCATTTTTTTAGGATGTAAACTAAGCTCACTCAAACTGAGAGCATCCTACATCCACGAAATCTCATATTGAGAATGCAGAATGCAAGGGATGCCAAACTATCAACTACAAAATCAAGACAAGGAGATCTAATGTCATATCAAACACATTCCATTCACAATCCAACATATTCTAAAGGAGTTTCCAAAGTCAGACTACGCTTTGATAGTCATTAATAAAGGTTATTCCTAAATGAGAGCATCCCAAGGTCACAGCATTCAAAATATCTGAATTATCCTCACTGTATGAAATAACTGAGCATAATTGGACTAGGAGGCTGATCTCACATCTGTGGACATGTTATTACATGGAAAGCAAGAAAATACTGTGTAATGGGCTTTGCAGATTTCTAGACATGGCCATTATTCAAACGCATACAGTATATATGATTCTGATATAGCTATTCTTGGCACTGATGTCATTGTACCTCACTATGACAGAAACTATTTTCACTATTTTCTCTATATTCGTTTATTTTTATATACACTTGTTTTAAAAAGTTATACAATAGAACTCAGATGAATTCCAAAGTTAGTATTAGGTTTCAGAGTAACAGCTGTGTTAGTCTGTATTCGCAAAAAGTAAAGGAGTACTTGTGGCACCTTAGAGACTAACCAATTTATTTGAGCATAAGCTTTCGTCTCAACCTCAGCACTGCCCCCTGGTGCATATTCCTTAAAATAAAGTTTTCATCTCATATAATTTGTCAAATACAACACACAGCATACTATTCTGCAAACAGGAATATTTTACACAACCTTATGTTCACTACACATGCATCATGCTGTATTACTCCATTAATCCCACTAAAGAACGAAATAGTTTTAAAACACAAGCAAGCTAGGTGACTGAAAATGCCATGACAAACAGACTGTCAGCATCTCAACAGTGACTCTTTGATCTCTAGAGAAAATTTGTCAGAAGTGTTTTTTACCACTGAGGACTTCCTAATCAGTTTGGGTTGGAAATAATATTGTCAGAACTCCTTCGTGTTATTTGAGTTCTAGCACGTCTGGTAATATACAAAACCAAGATGCAGAGAGCAGAACATCTTCCTCTTAAACATTTTAAAGCTTCAAAAAAGTTTTGTTAGGCTCAATCTTATTTTATCAAGATCACTCCTCCCATCCCTGATTGCCAGAGTTCACTAAAGGAAGCTTTTGATAGCCTTCTAGACATTTTTGGCCAAGGAGAATAATGAAGTGCTTACCATGTTTAAGTGGTACATATTCTGACAGTTTAAGGAGTAATTCTGTTGGGTTTGTTTATGCAGCTCTCACTGATTTCAAAGGGGTTTGTGCAACCATAAGCAGAGTAAGTTCCTTAGCTATTACCTAATTTACAAACTGAAAGTGAATCCTCCTCTTGCTTCAAAGAGGGCTCTCACAAAACTCTCCATTTGAAAGTGCAATTTTCTGTTGTATGCACAGCCAGGAAAGCAAAATATGTGGTTTCGTTTTTGCAGGATTCATGGCTCATTTACAAGAAAATTTATATTAGGCAGGAATTCCTGAAGAATCGTTTGTCACCAACATTTGAGACAAGTTTGATCATGAAGAAACTACTGCATTAAAATTTAGGTCCAGAAAAATCTTTCTTTAAGGCAATGGACAATGTAGTCTGTTTACCTGGCATTGCAAGATCTGCTGCCAGATCTGATACAGTGCATCTCATCTGTGAGTGTAACAAGTACACTCTTTTCCTGGCATGCTTAAAATTGCACATTGGTCATGAAATTTTCTGAAATTACTGGTTAGTCTTTCTGACTATTTTGTGATTTCAGAAAGGGCCTTATTCATAAACTATACCCATAATGATAATTAATTCATCAGTTTATAACGGTAGGGAAAATGATTTGGTTGGAAAACACATTATTTGTACGGCACATTGCCAAATTTTCTTCAGTTAGTGCACAGCATACTGAATGTTATATGAGAGGTCTAATAGGTTTTAGTCAATAATTAAAGGACAACTTTCTAAATTTTTTTGTTAGAGACCAGACTTTACGAGTATGTTTCTAGTTAAGAAAAGCACTGCACAGAATGTCAAAAAATAAGGTTCTGAAAGAACAACAAAAAGCATAAATCCATCAGGCTAGAACAAACAATTTCTTTCCCCAAGGCATTTCTCTGTGTGCTGAGTGTTACAACTCTGCTGAAGTTTACACTGCAAATTGCACAAATCTGTTAAAGAAAAGGGCTTCTATTCACCAGGGTGAATGCATCACTGATAGGTACATACATGAATGTGTCACTGTGCTGTAGTTTGCAGTGTTGTTGTAGCCATGTTGATCCCAGGATATGAGACAGAAAGGGGGAGGGGTGTGTGAAATAATATATTTTATTTGACTATCTTCTGTTAGTGAAAGAGACAAGCTTTTGAGCTATGCAGAACTCTTATTCAGGTATTTATTGGTCCCATACCTCACCCACCTTGTGCTTCTCACTGTACTCTATACAGATACTCAAGTACAATACATATGGCTTAGAGAGCTTCATTATAGGAAAAATCACTGATTGATGGTTTCTCAACCTCTTGGATGCCATGCTCTCTCAGCAATCCTCATTGCTGATAGCATCCTAAATTGCTATCGGTGCCTGTTGATCAAAGGGTGGAGAGATTGTCATATGGAATTCTTTACTACTGTAACCACACTTCAATTTAATGTTTTGTTGCTAAAAGAAATCAAAGTGTTTTGTTTTTTAAAACACAACCATGCGATAATTATTTTCTGACCAGCAATAATTTCCTTGTGGCTAGTTTCCAGTATAAAAAAAAAAACCCAGGCAAACTTAAAATACTGCTTTGATTAGTATGGTCGGATATCTCAACCCCACGACCTATACAGATTCAGTGGCTAAGGAAGAACTCCTGGGGAGAAAGGTGTAAAACTAATATTCTTGTACTGACAAAAAAGAACTCCTCCTGACTTACTTTTCTCTATTTTCCAAAACTGAACGTAATACCCTATTAGGTAAAGTAGTGTAAATCCTTCAAACACGCAAGTAAGGCACAATACACACCCCCAGATGAAACATTCCAGCACACATATATGGTGCTTCTTATAAGATGTTAAGGACAAAATCCTGCCCAGTGTGAGTGGTTGTTCTAGAAGGATAAATAATGCAGGTAACCTTTCCTTTCGCCTCACCAGCATAGCACGTTACTCATTGTCAGTGGAGTGCTAGGCAATGGTTGAAGCAAATGTGCTTGCTAATCTGCCAACAGGTCATGGACTGCTGGTTTGGGAGCAGGGCTACCACCTTTGTGCTCCGCAGAGAATATTCACCCTGTTTCTTCCTGAGACATTCTGTACCTATGTGAGACTGGCTTTCCCATGGCCAACATTGCTTGCATTATTATTAATCATTTATAATAATGCTGTGTGACCACAATCTGTTGGGGTCCTCATTGTGCTAGGCACTGTACAAACATGTAATATGAGAGAGTCCCTGCGCCAAAGAACTTATATGAGTAATGAGTAGCAAGAGGATTTTGTCCTAACCACTTACACCGCAGGTTCAGTAGTGAAAAGAAAATAGACACAATCATTTGGTCCTGCATTCTGATATTTTCAAATCTCATAAACCAAAGGCAAAAAAATGGGGGGGGGGTTATTTGAAATAGGAAAAATTCTATTTGGTCCTATTACTAGAAAACTGGATATATTTTTACATAGCCAAATACATCAGGAAAACAAACCCCAAAGATGACTAAATCAAACTCAATTTTTAGTTGGGGTACAATATTGTTCTTCAATATATTCTTATTTCTGTTACTAATTAGCACCTTAGATTATTAAAATGAAAAGGACTTTAAATCGAATTTATTTTTCACTACTTGTGCTCTTTGTTTATGTGTTGCACTTCAGGCACTGAAACTACACTGCTCAGTTTCGCTTTCTTCATAGTGCTTTGGTGCAGGCAGTAAAAGAACAGTACTGTTTGGTTTTCCAATACTTCTCAGGACTGTTTTACAAAAAAAAATAATTTTTCACTTAATTAAAAGAATTACAATGTTTCTATTCATATTGGGTTATGCAAAATTATAGAGTTGCAGCTTAAACTACTTGGGGGTAATGAGTGTTCCCACTCATTTAAGTAAGTTTAAACATCCTTTTGTTATGAGCATATAAGAGAAATGAGTGGTTTCAAACTCTGAAAAGATCCTATTTCTTGGCTAAGACACTTAATTAATGGCTATTCAAATCTTGGTTCTCATCAGACCTTCAGCCTGAAGTGAGGACTAAGAAGCTGGACAAGTTTCAGGTTTCTTTGAATGGCCAACATTAACTAATAAGCACCAGGGAAGGGTGTAGCTCCAGGAATGTTTTAGACAAGTATATCAGATGAAGAATAAATTCTGCAAGAAAAATCCCTCCTCTGGCTGTCATGTAGATGAATGAAAACTTTTTCTCCCTTTTGTACTTAGAACTTTTCAATTTTAAAGTACAGTTCTACTCAGACAAATCACCCTGTTGAAGAATGGAACCTTTTTACTCAAAGGAGGGGGCCCGTTGGAAACTATGGGAGTCTTTCAGTGGGCTTTGGATCATCAAGCTCCAGCTCTCCTATCTGTATGTATCTATACAGAGTGAAACCTGCTAGGTTAGAGCTAACACAAGGAGAGAGGATGAGCTAATGTATTCTAGCTTGAGCATCAACAGAAAAAACTCTAATTTTAATTCAATGGGTTTTGGATCTGGTGCCAATTTCTAAATGAAGGGGTAAATTCTGCTCTTGGTGGTTGCACAGGTATAAGGTAGGAGAGAAAAGAAATTGGCGGGCAAAATTTTTATTGCTGGTAATAATCCACTAACAGGAAAGAACCATATGACCTTCAGATCTCAGACTGATTCCAGTCCTGGCAGTTATATTTTTACCTGTAAACTGAGCAAATCTAATCTGCAATCAGTGAGAGACAACAACAAAAATTTCTTTATAGTCAACTTTCTAAGCAGAACTTCAATACAATAACTTACAATTCCTTCCTTTACACAGTACAGTCACACAGTATGAGAAGCTGAGTGTTGCAAGATATTTAGTCTCTCTTGCAGAGGGAACAGCTATCATATGCTGCTATTCAACCTCAGACCTCTGTCAGGGTTCACATCATGACAGACAGGATGATGTTTCAACATTGGTATCTTTGTGACTTGTCCTACCATTGTAGAACAGGCAACTGGGTTTCCTGGCATTTACTGTTTCACAACCCCAAAACTGCCAGCACCAGGAGAGTAAGCAGGCTAGAATCCCTGAACAGCTGCAGACACTGTGAACACTATCTTATTCAGCAGCAGCATGACTGGTCTGCATTGCACCTAGCTAATTCACTTGTTAAGAAGAATTCTACAAAGAAAAAATTAGAGAAGATAAGCACCTCAAACATTTTAATACACTGTACATGTATTCTGTACCTGTTCATTTAAATTTTTCTGAGTAAGAAAGTGTATAGGGTTTAATTTGCCTGGGTGGACAGCTAAACACAACTCCCAAACCTGTACTGGTCATTTAAATCACTGCTTAGCCATGTAAAACAGGTATTAGCATGTCTGAAGAAAAAGTAATCACTGAAATATGGGAACTGGATCTCCCACCTAGGGACCTTCTTTTGTCCCACTGTCACATTTTAATTATGGACCAGCTCCAAAATGCCATGGTCAAGCTCTTTTTAAAGTGATCACTTCAAAGCATCAGTACTGTATGTGGTTTAAAGATATCACAGTGATAAACTCCATATAGAAACACCTGCGATCAACAGATAAATTTGAGCACTTTCATTCCATGTACAGCTAAACTACCTCTTTCTACTGGGCAGCTGACTGTTGCTGGTCCCTTAGGTGACCTTGGGAGGTGGCGGAATCTCCATCCACAGAGATTTTTAAGGCCCGGCTTGACAAAGCCCTCGCTGGGATGATTTAGTTGGGGTTGGTCCTGCTTTGAGCAGGGGGTTGGACTAGATGACCTCCTGAGGTCTCTTCCAACTCTAATCTTCTATGATTCTGTGATCACTTAAGAAAGGTGTCACTGTATAGATAAGTGAGAGATGATTAGAGATGGGCCTGAACCAAAATCCAGATCCTAGCCATATCCCATAACTGTAGAAAAGGCTGGATGCAGATCCAAACTTTGCAGCTCTGGCACACATTTCATGTTATGGTAGACACATTATATAATAAAAGAAAAGGAGTATCTGTGGCACCTTAGAGACTAACAAATTTATTTGAGTGTAAGCTTTCATGAGCTACAGCTCACTTCATCGGATGGATGATGAACTGAGCTGTAGCTCACAAAAGCTTATGCTCAAATAAATTTGTTAGTCCGTAAGGTGCCACAAGTACTCCTTTTCTTTTTTGCGGATACAGACTAACATGGCTGCTACTCTGAAACCTGACATTATATAATGTAGTTCAGAAATAATGTGCGCACTCATCACTGAAGATTATAATTGCATCTCCTTTTTAGCTGGGGAAAAATAACAGTGGATGTATTTGTTATCTATTTTTCAATTTCAATAGTTAGCTCTAGTTATAATTTTTGAATTCTCACAATTATCCAGAGATGTGCCATTTTCTTGCATATATAAAAATTCTCACTAGAAGTACTTGTTGAAAGTCAATGAATAATAGGAAGGAAACGGATTGCAATTTAATCCACTTAATTGATGTGAAAATTAAAAATCTCTTAAAACCATTTCCTCTTTAAAAAAAACTCTCTCCCTTTTTTGTTTTAAAGGTTCATCCTAGATGTTACAATCTTGTAAATTAACCTGTGTAGCTCTAGGTGACATTTATATTAAGAGTTTTAATGTTCATAATTCACGCAGAGGGAGATGTCATAGGCACAAATGGCAGTTAGGTCCCCAACTCCCATTGAAAGGGAATGAGAGTTAGGCACTTACCGTTGAAAATCTTCTCCAGACGGCCCATTATGGCTAACCGCATTAAGGTCTTGGGTTTGCTCTAGTTCCATTAAATATATTTTCCTATCTAAACACCACAGAAGGCACAAAACTTGGCCATGTCCAAAGCCATCTCTGTTTGCAGTATCCCTATAAAGTGAGTTTCAGAAGAACTTTGCACACCACAATGAGCAGAACCATCTTTCCATTCTACAATGTGCCAATGATACTCAGGAATGAACTGTACTGTACCACAGTCTATTGGAACAGCCAGCATTTACAGAGCACACACAACAGTCAATAATTTGTTTTACCCAAATTACGTATTGGTCCATGGAAAATGAGGCAGTAGAATTATATTGGTGAATCCTGGGAATCTAAAGGTTCCTCTGAAGCTATTTCTTTTTAACTGATCAGAGCTTGTCTACACTTAGGGCATGTCTTCACTAGCAACATTAAAGCACTGCTGTGACAGCGCTTTATCATGGCTGTGTAGTCGCGGCACCACCTCCATGAGGGGAGTAGCTACCAGTGCTGGGAGCTCAGGGGAGTGTCTTTTCACCCCCCTGAGCGAGAAAGTTGCAGCGCTGTAAAGTGGCAGTGTAGACACGGCCTTACAGCGCTGCAGCTGCGCCACTGTAGCACGCAGTGAAGACACTACCTACGCCGATAGGAGAGCTTTTCCGCGAGAGGCAGCAGCTACGTGGATGCTCACGTTGACATAAACCCCCTTGTAGACAGCGCTAGGTCAGTATAACTAAGTCACTCAGGGGTGTCGTTTTTCCACACCCATGAGCGATGTAGTTATACCGACATATTTCCCAATTAAGACCAAGCATGAAACAACTACAGTGTACACACAGGGAATCCATGTAGGTTCTACATACCCTGACTGTGATGGGAGTTGAGGACACTTAGTGCCTCTCAGGAAGTGCAGGATTCAGATAATTTTGACATATGAACTAGGATGAAAGAAATCTTGGCTATTTTTTCTAAAATAGAAATAAGGAGATGAACTGTTACAATCCCATAAGTTTGAAAAAAAAACAAACAAAGCTTTGGCATACTGCCCCTATACTACTTAACCACTAGATTTTTTTTTTCCTTAAGAGGCTTTCTTGGAATAGCTCTGCATGAAGACTTTAAGGCTTTGCAATATTTCAGTCTTGACATTTTTTTAAAAATTTCCCACTTCTTTAGATCCATAAAAGAAAAATGATACCCAGCTCCTGTTACAAAAATAAATACATATACAGAGAGAGAGAGAAAGAGTTTCTTTTAGGCAAAGGGAAACGGGCAGATACACTACCAAAGCAAAGCTAAATGCACCTTGGTAAGAGCTGGCATCACAAAAGCTGTCTGTCTGAAATACCTCATTTCAGTGCAAAGCTCAGCCATGCTCTCATTTTTTCCAGGGAAGCAGCACTGTTACTTCAGTATTTTACAGACTGCTGTCAAAAAACAAGGGGAGTTCAAAACAGTGGCGATCTAAGCAGTGCTGGAATTCAGTTACCCAAACTAGAGGGGCCCACTTTCTTTCAGTCTGACCTCCCCTCATAAGAGCTAGTCTGCCTCTTCTTCAACTGCCAAGGCTAAAACCTGGCAAAAATTCCAACACTGAACCTGAACTATAGACTGGTATCAGACTCTCCCTTCTAATTGAAAGCCTCAGACTGGAAGGTATTTTTATGCCTATAACTAATATACAAAGAGCAACACACATAAAAAGTAGAAGCTGAAACACTAACACATATGAATTCAGCTCCCCTCCAAAGTCTTCATTTCCCAGCACTTCCTTTCTTGAAATCCAAATACCTGAAGGCAGGCTTGTAAGTAAAAGCATTTCAAAGTCTTTTGACTTGTCCCCACAGCTATCCCCTTTCCAGTCCTTCACCGCTTGTGAAAACACACACAAATGCAAGCCAGCTAGGTAAACACATGTACCACAGGCCCAGCAACAACAGTTCTGACTCAGTCCACCTGACCAGAAGGAAAAAGGTTACAAATACAAACTCCATACACAGTGTACTACTGATCCCTTTACAACAGGAAGCATTGTAAGAGATCAGGATTATTTTTTCAACCTTACATATAAATATTTCTTCCCTCGGGCAAACCTGGACAAGTCCAGAGCTGCATTCCTTGCAAGGTTAAACGTCCTTTTTGGCGTGTGTGCACGCTTGTCTTTTCCTTTCTCTTCTAACTACAAAGCCCCACTCTTTGCAAGCTCTTCCCATACACGGAATACAAACAGAAAGGCAGGTGGGTTGTATTTCCAGCTCTCAACCATAAGGAAACCTCTTACCTTTCACTCGACAACTTCAGGAAAT
Organism: Lepidochelys olivacea; assembly: GCF_965140295.1. Lineage (NCBI taxonomy): Eukaryota > Metazoa > Chordata > Testudines > Cheloniidae > Lepidochelys > Lepidochelys olivacea. The sequence continues at coordinate 170,054,628 of NC_140412.1, read as the reverse complement.
TTCTGCCGTCGTCCGTCACTGGCTTTATGAAAATCAGCTAATATTCCCCGAGCAAAAGGCTACATACGAGGAAAGGAAGAGGCACTGCAAGCCGACAGCTCATAGGGACACACGCGACTTCACTGTTCCCGCTGCTACAGCTGCTGCTGCTGAAGGTAGCTGGTCTTGCTGGAGAAGCATGAGACTTTGATTCAGCCAAAAAAGGGCCAGTAAAAATGTAAACACCAGGGAGGAGCCGGAGGGCACAATCAATGAAATCTGAACTCCTGGAACCAGGGAGGAGTGGAAATGTGTTGTTTGAAAAGGTAATTCAGTCCACAAGCTAGTTTTTTCCACTGTGGTCCCGTTCCCCGCCCCCCAGTGTAAACTCATCTGAACTGAAGCTGAGCGAGCTGCAATTCCTAGATCATTTAACGATCATTTTTTCTGTATTTGAGGTTTTTTTCTAAAGTAAACAGCCCACAAATAGGTATGGCTGCTTCTCCACTCAAACCTTGCTCCCCACCCCCCTCATGATTTCAATACAACTCGGGGGGGGGGGCGGGGAGTGTGTCCAGGATTCTCCAGCATTAATCACGCTTATTTTTATCTAGCGACGGCTACTGTCAAGACCCCCTCAAACCCCAGCAAGCACTGACCCCTCCGCCCCTCCATCTCTGGAGTGAATCAGCTCAAATTAGGTGGAGTCAGTCTGCAAAGAACCACCCTTGGCTCCTTGAAGTCTTTACTCTTTTAGTAACAGCTGCGTCTCACCACACTGCAGCCCACAAAACAAACCTTTACTCTAAAACGTATGACAATGTGCAAATGTCTATGCATCACTACCAAATAGCCATACCATTAGAGAGCATTCATTTTCTGCTTCAGAGCCTGTCACCACTTCATCAGTCTCCATAATATGTATAATGTTAAACTACCCACCAGCTGTTTACAAGACAATAAGAGTTTTAAGTTCAACCCTATAGTAAAAATAAATGATGTACATCTGTTTACTTGATGTTGTATTTATGGATCAGTAAAGGATTGTACATTAACTGGAGTCATCCTTGATTTTTCTTTTCTTTTAGTCTCTTTTACAGACAGTGATGGTATGGGGGTGTAGGATCCTGACAATAAGAAAAAAATGCTCCAGTAGAATATGATTCCATTGGGATTGGATGTTGTATTCCGGTAGAGCAGCATTCTGCCTTCAGATCTCTTCTACATAGCCCTACTTTGATGGGGCCAGGAGAACTGGCTCTCTTTTTCTTAAGAACATCCAGAATGCTGTTGACAGTGCTTGTGGGCTGACAGAAGTAACACCCATATGAAAAAGTGCCCAGAGCAACACACAGAAGGCCCACCATTTTGTCTTAACTGGTCACTGGAGAAAGAATGGTTCTGTGTTGCCATGTGATCAGAAAGCCATGAACATTCAGAAATAGTAATGGTTGACCTCTATCTAACAAGAGACAGGATGTCAGGAGGGGTCAGACCTTTAGCCTATGTTTTATTAATTGGGTGTATTAGTTTGTGGGCTTTTTTGTGGCTGGTTTTATTTAATGTATTTATGTATTTGATTTATTTGTTTTGCTGTAACAATAGCCATTGAAGTCAGTGGATATTGATCCCTGCCAAACAATTAGTATAACATTTTATCGAAGAAGTCTGGTCAAGGGGATAAAGCACTAGATTCGGGCATCATGGGTTTTACTCTTGCTTCTCCCATTGTTCTGCTAGGTGACCTTGAGCAAGTAATTTCCCTTCTCTGTGCCTCAGTTTCTCCATCTGTAAATTAAGATAATGATGCTGACCTCTTTTGCAAAGTGCTTTAGGATCTATTGATGAAAACCCTGGTCTTATTAGTATCACTGTAACCCCAACTCATTGTAACACCAACTGTAACCCTAACCAGTCAGCTGACTGGTGTCACACAATAAATATTCTCCCTGTGTTTCTAAAGTTCTTCAGCCTTTATTACAAAACTTTGGAGAGGATATTCCTAGCGTTCAGCCCTGGCCCAGGCTGGCTGGGGCTGGAGCTGGGGCTGGGCGGCCTGCCACAGGGACTTGGGGCAGCTGGCACTTGTGTTGCGCTGCCCACCCAGCACTGCGGCCATGCCGCCCAGTCGCCCGGCGCACTGAGGCCGGGGGACCTGTGGCCACGCCACCTGGCACACTGGGGCTGGAGACACTGGGGCCATGTGCCTGGTTGCCCAGCACTGGGGCTGGGGGGCCGTGGTGGGGGTGCTCTGGGCTCTTGCAGGGGAGGGGCAGGGCCTTGGGCAGAAGGGGAGGGGCCGGGGACTAGCCTCCTCCACTGAACAGTTCACTGGCCACCCATGGCCATACAGCCATCAACACACATTTCCCATGTCAGTGAGAAAACACTCAAAAGGGTAGAATTTGGATCTTAGTGTCTCTAGTGCTTCCTCAAGCGAAGAAAGAATTGGTTCACAAAATGATATACGTTTGTTTGTGGCTTAGTATTTTAAGTTCAATTTTGTCTAACTCCGATTGCAAATAAGCTCTTTGTTTGTCCTACTATGGTAACTTTTTAAATTCCCAGAGCCAAGACTGACAGAGGCACACTTTTAGGGCTTCAGGCCTGAAGACCTAGAAATTACTACCTATTCCATTAAAACAGGTACCAACATTGGCTTGTTTTAATAAACTTTTGATCTTTTATCTTAAGTGGCTTTGCCAAACTTTAAAAATACTATTGAAATGGTTACTGCTCAAAGATTTCTGCTATTTTATAATCTTCCTTACATTGTGTTGTTCGTATATAGGGCCCTTCGTTTTCGGGTTTTATTTAATTTTTCCTGGGAATTTTTCAGTGTTTACTAACACAACAACAAAACCAGGTGAAAATCAGTGCAAAAAACTCTTAATTTTTCTGGGTAAATATTGGTGTTTATTTTGGTGGATGGAAAGACAGGGGGAAAAGTATTCAGTAGATTAATACTTTGAATTCCGTTCATCAATGTGGTCTGCTGCAGAACTAAACCAGAACTCAAAACCCAATGCCACCTCTGAGTTTAAGAAAACAATATTTCTCTAATCCTCAAATAAAACTTTTTATTTGAACAAACAGTTTACTGTTGCAGACTTAGAACTACTAGCCTACACATATTTACATTTAGTAATTGGGCCACACCATTTGCTGCACATACATTCAACTTCATCCTTTCCTCCTGTTTTTGTTCTTTTTTTAAACTTCTGAATACTTTCCTGTGTTCTGAAACATATTCTCATACAGAATTTTGTTTTCTTTCCATTTTAGTGTGTAAAATGTTTAACCGTTGTCTGCTAACAGCTTGAAATGTGTCCACAGTGGGTGTGAGATTCATCAGTACATTCAGATGCACACACACTTCAGAGCTTGCATGCATGCTTGTTTATTGCATGTATCTTCTAGACTAATACATCATCTTACTTCAACAGGCAGCGTTGCATATACACACTAATGACTAATGTATTATTGTATATTTTATGCAATGTACCTTATTTTCCTAATAAAACAAATTATTTTTTATTAGGGCTGTCAAGCGATTTAAAAAAAATCGTGATTAATGGCGCTGTTAAACAACAATAGAATACCATTTATTTTAAATATTTTTGGATGTTTACTACATTTTCAAATATATTAATTTCAATTACAACACAGAATACAAAGTGTACAGTGCTCGCTTTCTATTTATTTTTTATTACAAATACTTGCACTGTAAAAAAAATAGTATTTTTCAATTCACCTCATACAAGTACTGTAGTGCAATCTCTTTATCATGTAAGTTGAACTTACAAATGTAGAATTATGTACAAAAAAACTGCATTTAAAAATAAAACAATGTAAAACTTTAGAGCCTACAAGTCCACTCAGTCCTACTTCTTGGTCAGCCAATCGCTCAGACAAACAAGGTTGGTTACAATTTGCAGGAGATAATGCTGCCCACTTCTTGTTTACAATGTCACCTGAAAGTGAAAACAGGTGTTCACATGGCACTGTTGTAGCTGGCGTTGCAATATATTTATGTGCCAGATGGGCTGAAGATTCATATGTCCCTTCATACTTCAACTATCATTCCAGATGACATGCTTCCATGCTGATGATGGGTTCTGCTTAATAATGATCCAAAGCAGTACGGATGAACGCATTTTCATTTTCATCATCTGAGTCAGATGCCACCAGCAGAAGGTTGATTTTCTTTTTGGTGGTTCGGGTTCTGTAGTTTCTGCATCAGAATGTTGCTCTTTTAAGACTTCTAAAAGCATGCTTCACACCTTGTCCCTCTCAGATTTTGGACGGCACTTCAGATTCTTAAACCTTGAGTCGAGTGCTGTAGCTATTTTTAGAAATCTCATATCAATACCGTTTTTACATTTTGTCAAATCTGCTGTGAAAGTGTTATTAAAATGAACAACATGTGCTGGGTCATCATCCAAGACTGCCATAACATGAAATATATGCAGAATGTGGGTAAATCAGAACAGGAGACATACCATTCTCCCTTCAAGGAGTACAGTCACAAATTTAATTGACACATTATTTTTTTAACGAGCATCATCAGCATGGAAGCATGTCCTCTGGAATGGTGGCCAAAGCATGAAGGGGCATACAAATGTTTAGCATATCTGGCATGTACATACCTTCCGAAATACCTACAAAAGGGCCATGTGAACACCTGTTCTCACTTTCAGGTGACATTGTAAATAAGAAGCAGGCAGCAGTATCTCCCATCGATGTAAACAAACTTGTTTGTTTTAGCGATTGGCAGAATAAGGAGTAGGACTGAGTGGACTTGTAGGCTCTAAAGTTTTACACTGTTTTGTTTTTGAGTGCAGTTATGTAACCAAAAAAAAAAAATCTCCATTTGTAAGTTACACTTTCACGATAAAGAGATTGCACTACAGTATTTGTATGAGGTGAATTGAAAAATACTATTTCTTTTGTTTATCATTTTTACAGTGCAAATATTTGTAATCAAAAATAATAATATAAAGTGAGCACTGTACACTTTGTATTCTGTGTTGTAATTGAAATCAATATTGAAAATGTCGGAAAATATCCAAACATATTTAATAAATTTAAATTGCTATATTATTGTTTAACAGTGCGATTAATATTTTCGAGTTAATCATCTGAATTAACTGCGATTAATTGACAGCCCTATTTTTTACATATTTCAATTATACAAAAGTAGGGTGAAAATCAGAAAAAAATGAATAATACTTTTTGTAAAACCCAGGAATTTTTCGGTAAAAATCGGTTTAAACTGAAAACGAAGGGTCTTATTCATATAGTACTGAGACATGCTGTTGTAATATTGGATGACTGCTGTCCACCTAGTACTCACACGAAAATGAGATTTGGATTTCATGACATTATCCCAGTGAGCAAAAACAAGCAAAGATTAAATTATATTAATTAATGCAACTTCCTATCCAGTTGCTAGTATTTATTGTGTCATGATGATTCCAATTCTGCTGCAAACTTTTCTTTGTGATTCAAGTATGGATTTAACTTGACCTAATTGTGTTTGAATAACTAGCAACACAACAGTAAAAAGTACTGGCACAGGAATAAAACTGCAATGGCAATGCACTAGGCAAAGCATCCTACTATTAAATGTACTGTGAAATCGTGAATTCATTTCATCCTCTTTCTTTTGTCTGTTTCAAAAGCAAAGCCAATCTCTGGAATACCCCACAAAACTGGCTGTTGTTTATTCCTAATGCCAAGATTAGGAATGCATTTTTTTTCATGGGCGCTACAGCAGCATCTGCATCTTTGATTGGGTGCTTGGCTCCTCTCTCATTAGACATTTAGACTGATTGCAATATTAGTTATAATTATGATGGTGAAGCAACAGAAGGAACTAAACCCACACAGACAACATGATGCTGCTGGTCATCCATTTTACAAAAAATGTACAGTACCATTGTAAACACTGTTTATGATAAAGGCTAATTGGTATACAAAAGGGCAATTTCATAAGCTTAGTCTTTCTTTTGAGTGTGGAGTGTGAAATTTATTTAAAGATGGCATTACCATAGTATAGAAAATCCTTGAAGATGCTCTCAATTTGCTTGAATACATCTTCTGGAATACAGAAGGGTACTAAACTGATTAAATATTTAATCTGGGGGGTTATGGTCATTGTGTGAGATTTTCAAAAATGATTTAGGAGCACAAGTCCCACTACTGTGGGACTCATGTTTCTATCACCAAGAACACTCAGCTGCAAGGTCCTGAATGTTTTACTCTGTGTTCCTCCACATGGAGCATCCCATTTTAGGAAAAAAATTTCAAGATGGGTACCAGAGTGAGGAACAAGCCTTCACAATTAAAAGGACCTTGAAGATGATCTGGAATAGGCTGGAGAACCAATAAAGAGTATGAAGAACCAGTGTGATGTGCTCTAGTTAGTCTGCAGTACCTAACAGGTGGGCTGCTATGCGCTGGACCATCTGAAGATTCCATAGTCATTGCAGCAAAAATGCATTACATTATTCTATCAATAGGATAAAGGTCAGGAACACATGGATCACAGTGGGCAAGTGTCTGAGAGGAAAGGGTGCAGTCCCTAACCAACCAAAAGATATTTCTAGCCATTGCTGCTATTTGGGTGTCTGGAAACAGCAAATAATCCAGGAGAACCCCAAGACTGCATGTTGCCTTGGAAACCGCAGAGAAGATGCCTACAATGAGAGTTGATGTCAGAGTTCTTGCCAGGTCTACAAAGTACTTCCCTCTCCTTACTGGAGGTGACAAGGCAGCATCACCTCTGTTTTAGCCAGACCGAGCTTGAACAGGTTGCTTTGTAGGGGGCACAAGCATGTCTAAGGGTCTGCATTATCTGTGTTTGATGAAAATAAGATGAGGAGCTAGGTATCATCAGCAAATTGTTAGAACTGAAGCCCATACCATCTCATGCTCTCTCATGGTGGCTTAGTATATTCATTAATGGCTTGGTCCAAAGCCCACTGAAATCAACAGGAGTCTTTCCATTGACTTCAAAGAGCTTTACATCAGCTCCTAATTTGGGACTCCACAAGTGAGAGCTGTTGGAGTTGGAGTGAGGGTGAAGATGGAGGAGCCGATGATGACTCTTGGATTTATCCATGACGATTGAATAGACTCAATTTAGTGCCACTCCACTTGCCAAAGCAAGGCCTCATTGACAAACAGAATCCCATAGTTGATTAACTCAAAGGCTGCGGATAGGGCTAATAGTATTAATATGGACTTTTTCCTCTGTGGATAGCTATAAGGACCTTAAAATCTGATGGTCTACAGGTGCTTACTTTAAATAATCCTTAATCCTAGAAACGGTTGTGGCATGGAGTGTTAATATGAGGCATTCATATATCTCTAGGATGTATTCTGTACAGACTATTCAGTGTAATCATAAAATCATAGAACTGGAATGGACCTCAAGAGGTCATCTAGTCCAGTTCCCTGCACTCGTGGCAGGACTAATTATATAGTAATGAGTCTGCCATAAAAAATGAGACACTGAAATCCGAGTTGTGGCACTCAGGAGGGTTATTAATACATTCCACTCTATTATTAACAGGGCTTAGTAAATTCATGCAAGTGAAGTGGGAAATATCATTATACTATTAGTCTCTACAGTTCTTTAAAGAGAATTGGTGATAGGAGTAGAAGCTTGCTACAGACAGCCTTTCAAGAAGAGCCTTCTATTTCTTAATGCCTGTTCCATGTGTTTCCATTCAATGGTGCAACTGTGCCTTGTGTGATTCACTTTGTTAAAGATGAAAAATAACTGAAGCTCAGATTCACAATTCTATTTATTAGCTAGGACATTATCAGGATATTTGTAGGCCCAAAATGTTATGTAACTTTCCCTTTTAAAAAAAAAAATCTATTTGTAAGGTCTTGTATTTTTTGTGTATAAAAGAATGTTTAAGTGTTCTTCATATTTCTTCAACTCTGACCCCCAGCTCTCTTTCCGTGGCCTCTGACAGGAGGTCTTTCTTTCCTCTCTTCAAACTCCAACTGGGCCTCCTTTCAGACTACTACTCCCTATCTGTGACTCTGCTCCCTACCCTTGCCAAAAACTCTTTACTGTAACTTTGATGTTCCCCAGCAAATCTGATTGTTTCTCTGATGGGATCAAGTGGACAGGTTACTCTGTTATAAATCTCACATGATCTGAGGTTTGCCATTCAGAGGTGTTGTCACTGCACTACACATCATTTGCAAGGGAACCCCAAACCTGGAAAATATTGTTGACCCCACCAATGACACCACTGTCCTGTTTTTACAACAGCATCGCCCCTCTGCTGTGCAGAAGCAGATGTTCTGGGCTTTTTAGATTGGTTTCCCAGGAGAGGAGAAATCAGTGATGTGGAGCCTGCTTCGTTCACAGTCCGGAAATGAGATGGCCAAAATGCATGCAGGGCAATCTAGTCTTCCAGTAATCTCAGCCAGCATCAGTGCCCAGATCCCAGGGAGAAGCTGTGCTTCAAGAATGGACACTAATCAGTGTCCAAGGCAGTCAGCAAACTCCTACAACTCCGACAGCTCCCTCTCCCCTGCAGTTAAGCACAAGAAACCAAAAACTAATTCCTCAGCATGTCCTGCCAACCATCAAAATCTTCTTGCACACTAAGAGGAAAGAATGTGTAATTCTGTGTCTAACAGCACCACCTGGGGACTCCCACCATAACAATATATAAGGAGTCACAGCTTGGGGGTCAGTAAAGAAGCTAGTCAAAGCCCTATAGTGGGATCAAAAAGTTGGGAGGGATCTTTGGGAGTTATGGCGATGAACAGAGAAGGGGGAAATGAGCACAATGGAAAACATAAAGAGCAAAGTTGGCTTGTGATGGGGACTGGGCAGTACTAGCTCCAGAATAGGGATACTCAGTCAAACCAAGCTGATCCCTTAAAGGTTCAGTTATCTGGGAGAAAGACAATATTTGGGACAGATGTGTTCTGATTTTCTGGAGTATTTTTTTAAACTAACTGTTTAAACCTTACCTAATTTTAACCCTATTTGTACTAGTGTTTCTGGGATTGTCACGTAATTTCATCTAAGAAGTGTTGTGACCTGTTTCTCTTGTTCAAATTCTCTCATGATTGATGATATTCTCTATTCCCACCAGCACCACCTCTAGAAGTGGCAAGCACACTAAGAAGCAGTATACAAAGAAGAACACAGTGCATACATTCAGAGAGGGATGGAGAAGGGGGGAACGAGCTGATTACTTCTCTTCCTTGGCCTTTCCCCACCATTGCTTCGAAATTTATAGAAAACTAAGTGCCAAAGTTCAAGCATCCACAAGGCAGTTTTAAAATCTGCACAATCCATACTTATGTGTTCAAGATCTGGCACTTTACAGAAGTAATCCTGTCATGCAAGTGATCTGCTGTTGAGCAGTGTGTCCAAAATATATGGCACAATCAAGCATTTATTCAACTAGGTTGCTCCTTCTACTTGGTTTTAAATAGTCTGCTGAAGCAAACATAGGTTGGATTGTCCTGTCCACTTCCACAACAAACAACAAGCAGTGGGAAAGCTGCTCAGACAGCTCTTAATGGGGAAAAGGCACATATCATTTGCTCTCCCTCCAAGAACCCCATGGAAGCTGCACTGGGGTAGCTCTGTAGAATTGGGCCTCCACTGCATTTAATGTAATGGGATAAAGAAGAGCCTCTCTCTATGGCATTCTCCTGTCCCTAGGTGGGAGATAGCAATTTGGACATCAATCTCTAAATCTATGCTGTTAAAAGTAACGAATAACAGATTTTTCAGTTTGCTGACAATTAAAAAAAATTTGTCGAGGTCAAACCGAAACCAAACTTTTACAACTTTTTCAGCTAACTAAAAAGGAATAACTAAACATGGTGGGTCCAATGTAATGGTTACATTTTAAGCATTTTTAATGTTTTTTAACTTTTTAATAAAATTGCAGGGACATTTCTAAATGAAAAGTTGTTTCAACCCACAAAAGAAAAAAAATCAAAAATCAAAAATCAATTAATTTAGGAAAGATTGAAACAAAATGTTTTGACTTTTTGGAATTGTTTTTTTAAATGAACAATTCAGCAAAACAGACACAAATTTGTTAAATGCTTCAGTGTTGCTGATTCTGCATTTTTCACCAAAAAGTTTTAGCTGAAAAATTTTGCCCAGCGCTAGTTAATGAAGACATTCCTCTGCAGGTGTGGAGAATGCGTGAATTCACCTTTTGGAAAACAACATATTTTTCCTATTACAATTGGTGACTTAGAGGTGCGGAAAAAAATTCAAAGCAAACAAATGCTTTTAAAACCAAACAACTTTTTTCCCATGGCAGCGCAGAATCCATGTATTTCTACTTATAAAAGGTATTCCCAGAGCATTATTTTTTTTCTTATTCATTATCTTTGAATTCTTTGTTAAAATTTCCCACTTGTAGTCTTCCTCTTCCTGTTAAATTGTTAAGTTGGACAGTAATTAGAGGCCCCAACCAAAATCACGGTCTCATTGTGCTAGGTGTAAAAGGTACGCATGGTAATAGACAAACTTAATAATCTAAATAGACACACAGACAAAGGGCAGAAGACAGAAAATGTTATTGTACCCATTGGAAAATCAAGCCAAAAGCATTACTGTAGTGTGTTCAGGAGTTCTGAAAATCTGGCCTCAGCTGTGGGTGCTAAGCACTTAAAAATCTGGCCCTAATGCACTTGCCCAGGGTGATACAATATGTCTGTGGCACAGCCAGGAGCTGAACACAGGTTTCCTGAGTCCCAGTCCACAGTTTAGCCATGAGATTAATCTTTCTTTTTCTAAGGAGAGTCATCACAAGGAACATGCAGATTACAGACTGGAACAATCTCAGTCTAACTATCCAAATACAGATCTAAAATATGCCAGCCTGAACTTGTACACTTTCCACAATGCATAGATACACAACAGTGTCAGAAGTATTTAAGCCACAAGTTTCTATCATTATACGGGTGGACACTGTTGAAGAGGGAAGGGGAAATGGGAATCAAAGTCTGCCCATCACAGCACATGTGGAAACAAGACACTTAATCATATCTTCACATTCAGCATTACTGAAGACCAAAATAAACCAACTTCCATTTATTTATCTTCAACTTAATGAGAATCTCCTGTTCAATAATAATAATAATAATTAATAAAAAAGTCCACACATGACACTAAAAGAGAAAAGTCTCCTCTGAAAGAGGCACAATTGAAGGCAGATATAAAAGACACTGCTCCAAGTTGGCAGTGTTTTGTTTGATAAATCCAATCATTCCGTGTTTCTATTATCATTGCCAAACAGGAATGGAGGGGAATTGTTGTAGTACATCATTTTTCAAATGAAAATAAACATTTTTCTTCTTGCCTGCCAAATCTCTCGCTTTCTGTCTTTTAAACAACTTTGTATATAGTTCAAGAATCAAAGTTGGAGTTCATTTGATCATGACCAATTTATATTTCAGTTTCACTTACCAGAAATGGCACCGACCCCGCTGTTTTTGTTGGTAGGCATTTGCATTCCTTTCGAGGCACCAAAGCCAAGCAGTTTTGTCTCAGCCCTTGAATTTTGCAATACTGAAGGGGCCCTCTGGGAAAACAAGTGTTTAACTACGAGAGAGGGCAGCTCCCCATTCAACAGTTATTTACTTTGGGTTGAACAGGAGAAAAAATTTCAAATAAAAGTCAAACACCCCCATCAAATCATGTCACATGGGTGCATTCCAGGAAGCCAGTTATTGCTTACCTGGAAACACTTCTCAGATGTTTTTCTCCATAAAAAAGAAAAGGTAGGAACAAGCAAGTTTGTAAACTTTTGGCTATTTCTAAATATGGGATATTTGACTATTCTCAGGATAGCCCAGATATTTTGTTACCCACCACTTTAGGTATGGCAATTTGGACTGATTTGTGCCCTACAGGAGTTTGGCTTGAGGCTCCAAAGCCACTTCTTTTGAGAGCCAGACTTCCCCAATTTTCAGGCACTGCTGGCAAACATCACAGTTTGTCACTTACTATGAAGCAAACAAGGGGATCAGATGGAAAAAAAAAACATTTAAGGGATTCTAACACTGTGCAGACCAGCTGAAACACTTGCCTAATGCTTCCTTAGTTTAAAAAAATTGTCATTTTAAGACAATTTACCATGTAAGTGTGTGTTCTCTCTCTCCCACAGGTTTTTGCTAGCTAATTGTCAGGTTGTGGAAAGATTTAGAGGTTACTAAATAGATGAAACGTTAAAAGTGAAAAAACATTTAACAAGAATGGACTAAATTCATCCTTTCTGTAAATCCATTTTCAAACAAGTTGTACCAGGCATTAATTTGGCCCATTATTATGGTCTCTGATGCTGGGCATGATGTTTTTTTTTTCTATCTAGCGTTGCTGCCTACTAAACTAAACAGTGTGTGTGCAGGTAGCATACTCGACACTCTTGCTGTGCATCATGCAGTCTTCTTTGGATGACAGACATGATCATGCATAACTTGCTGCAGTGACTCTATCTCTGGAATAATCTCAGCCAAGAATTCAACCAAGAATGCTTGTCACTCTGTTCAAACCAAAGCACACTCCTGAACTGCCATGGTACTCATCTGGAGTGGGAACATTAAAATAACCAGAGATAATGAAATACACTACAATCTGGTGGGCATTATACAATGTACAGTGGCAAAGCTGTTACAGACATTTTGCTGCCTTTTCCGGAAATAAGTAAATTTTGGTCATCTCGCTGCTATCTACAAACAGTATCTCTACTATATCATGCTGCTGTCATCAAACTGAAAAACAGCAATAACGATTAACAATATCATCATTGCTGGTCCCTTCCTCCTCTAACAAACGTGGTTTGAAAAGATAAACACCCAAAGCTATAGAGACCACAGGAACAAAATGAGGAACTTACAGTAGGTGATACCATCTCTATCAGTCTAACGACAGCACAAACAACTTCTCGAATTCTACCATTGCAGTCCCAAATACTGTTCTCAGTCACATATTTTGAACCATCATAGTAGAAGACTCCCAGGAAAGGTACCACCCAGTTATGGGGGAATGTGATACTGACTCAAAATCAGAGAGCAAGAAGCTGTTTCTAAAGTTGTATATGCATATGGAGGAAGTGTGTTAACATGAGCTAGCATATAAAGTTGCTCATCAAGGGCTCTGAAGAGAAATAAGTGTCTAGATGAAGAAATTAACAATGTTTTTCAATCACTTCTTCCTTCCCCAACTGCCAGAAAATTCTAGACCCTTAAGGAGAAAGGAAAGGGAACTACAGCCATAGGGGACTAGCTGTCTGCAGACTCCTCCTATTCTAGACATATGTAAACACTGCTCCACTAATCACCAGGAATCCTAGTTTTCTGTTATAACACCCCCCCACCCAATTCTCTGATTAAAAAAACCATAAAAATCTGAGTTTTTCCACAATTAAAATGAAACACTGAAGTTTAGTTTCCCTAGTCACAATATATATAGGTATCAGTTGAACATAGTGTTTTATTGATATACAGTAGAACCCCATTTATCTGAGCGTCTGTTCTCCGGTTCTCCATATTAATTGAACCACCAGCCTCTCAGGGCTGAACCCCTGAGCCCCAGCCACCCCGGGCTGATTGCCCAAGCCCCAGCCGCTATCAGCCCCGAGTGACTGCTGGTTTGGCTAATACAAAGCGTTGGATAATGGAGGATCAGATAAACAAGGTTCTATTCTATGTGTTTTCATTTCTTAACAATATGTAAAAGATTCTCTGTAAAAATGCAAATTCTGCATTTTTCTGCGTTTTTCCATGACAAACAGATTTCTTGAATCCCTGCTAATCACCCAGGAGGTCAGGAACACTTAGGAGGCAATTCTCTCTCTGCAACTAGTGGTGAGCCCCCTGCATCTAGCTATTTCAAACCAATATCGGAGACTCAGAAAAACTGGGTACATTTTACTGTATGGTTTTTCCTTTTTATCACCTCTTTCTCAGTTTTGTACCTTCAGTCACAACACAGTGCTATGGGGTGCAATCCCTCTGTGCATAAAGTGTCAACAAGAACAAAATAGGTCTCTTTCAATTTCAAATTATTCATTTTTTTTTAAAAGCCAACCTGAAAAGTTACAAAGTCTGTCAGTTTCATGAAGCTTGCGGTATCTGTGAATGGCCGTGCAGGTTTGATGATATATTTCATTACCCCCCAGTTCTTAATATGCACAAAAAAGTGAGGAGGCGTTAGTATGCATACTATATATAGGTCATCTACTGCCCTCTAGTCACGTATATTACTCCTGTTGATTTCAACGGGAATTATAAGTACAGGCAAAATGCTCTAAAATGTCCCATGCCCTAAAAAGTCTGAATTGGAACAGAAACATTTAGCTGAAGAAAGCTACCTGTAACAACATCAGATGTAAGAGACTTTAAACAAAGCTGCTGTCACAAAAGCAGCAGAACTCTCCCTATGTCTCTTAAGCACATAGTACACATTAAATATATACAGAAGTGGAAGGCATTTCTAACAGCAGCAAATAGCATGACGTCAGATTCTATTCCACTTGATCCTATCCCACCCACAAGGCCTATATAGACATGAGGATCAGACACTTTACATCAGAACTACTTCCCCTCCAACGTTCTGGCTGCACAGTCATTTCTTTGCTTTTCTGTAACTTCCTGGATAGGTATCTCGAGCAGTATCATGGAATGTGTGAGTTTTTACTTATTGATTGCAACACTGAAAGTCATTTACAGAATCGGTTCAACGGCTTGCATGGCATTTCTACTGTAGCCCGATGCAGGGAACAGCACAGTGCTGGACCACCCAAAGAGGAGATTTTGCCTCAGGTAAAGCACAATCTTTTTAGATGCCGCTCCTTGCACATCAGTGGAGTGTGCGTGTGCATTTACACACGCAGTGTGCTCCATCCATTCTCATGGAGCAGATGGCTGCCTGCAGTGCCCGCACTCACCCTGCTTGGTGGAATCATGCAGAGGAGAGGGGGAGGCAATGGCCTTGCTTCAGTCTTTCAACCTTTTTGCTGGCTTGTTTCCTATGGGAGAGCAGCCGTCTGTTCATGCTATCATGAGGTGCCCTTGTGCAACTGTGTTGTGGTGGAGAAACTGAAGTTTCTTGTATAACTCATCTCTCTTACCCCTCCATACACACACACACACACAGACTTCTCTCAATCTTTACTCAATACTGATTCTTAAGGATTTAAAAAAAGATGCAAGCTGAATCAGATCATGGCTGACAGTGCTCTAGCTTTACTCCTTCCATGTTTCTTCAGGGAGCTTTGTGAAAACAGAAACGTTGGCATTCGTTCAGGCCTTATCTGCTCCCCTCATGTTTTTACTTGCAACAGAGTCAGGCTTGTGTGTGTGCGCAAGCAGGTGTCACATTCTGAGCTTTCACATGAGAAATACGCAAACCAAGAACAATTACTTCTTTTGCCTGTTCTGAGGCAACATCAAGGAACCACGCAAACAGGAACGAGACCATGACGGCTGCTTTTACACTACTTTCACCCAGACCACACTGCACTGTAAATACCGATAGGAAGGAAGGAAGGATAACTTATGGAATAAAGGGTCCCTGGCAAGTTACAGACATATAATTGTACCAAGGGAAATGCCTGTCTGTATTCCATTGACCTGGGCACCCCTTACTTTATCGTCTTGCATATCTTCTGCAGAGTTCCAGACAATGTAGCTTTCGTGCTTTAACTGAAACCTGTGAATTTGCCGCAAGATGTAGTGACTATAGGTATATATTGAGATTGAAAGTGTCAAAACTATTTGTAAAAGGATGACTGGCCTTTAAGGGCAGATGGATCCACTTGTGACACACTCAGATTGTGAAAAAGTGTGCACTATCATATGTCAGGCAGGTCATGTGGCTAAAACAGGCCTTTTGGGATGGAGATAAAACCAAAAGCCTGCAGGGAGCAGGAGCCAGTTAGGAAAGCTGGGGTGTGGAGATCAAGTCTGCTAGAGGAAAGCCTCAGCAGGGACAGGACTAAGGGCTTGACTACACTACCATGTGGGGTTGATCTAAAATACGCAACTTCAGCTACATGAATAGCATAGCTGAAGTCGACGTACTCAGATCTACTTACCGCGGTGCCTTCACTGCGGTAAGTCAACAGCTGAAGCTCTCCTGTCGACTCCGCCTGCACTTCTCGTTCTGGTGGTTTACTGGAGTTGACGGGAGAACGCTCAGTGGTCGATAACGCAATAAATCGACCCCAACTGGATCGATCGCTGCCCACCAATCCGGCAGGTAGTGTAGACAAGCCCTCAGAGTTGTACCAAGAGTTGTAGGCCAGCTTGAAGGCTGGGTGGGAGTTTGTGTGATTCCTTGTGAACTTTGACCCTAAGAAGGGTTGTTTCTCAACACATGAAAGCCTATTTTGAAGGTGTTAGGGAGTTCAAGAGAGGGAAACTGAGTCAGCAGCAACCCTGCCACCCCCAAGGCTGCTACACAACGATTAATACAAAAACTCTTTCTAGCCTACATCTACCCACCATCTAATTCACACCAACCAGCTCTCTAACGCCCAAATGTGCCACTGTTCACAAATCAAGAATCCTATCCACTTCTATAACCCTTAGGTCTTTCTTCCCCCTGCAGCCACGCTGCAACTGTGGCTAGACAGAGAGGGACACAACAGTCAACAACTCCCACAATGGTAGAATTTCACTGGTTCATGTAAGGGAGCTCTCCTTCCTCCCATCCCAGTAAGTATTTTATAGTTGCTAACAGTTTAATCTTGGTCTGTTATGATAGAACCCTGGGGACAAGCTTGCTCTCCTCACCTTCACCATCAGGGCTCATGTTTTCATAGGAATCCCAGCGGATCAGTGGATCTGAGGTATTGTAGTCAATTATCACTCCATGGTCATTCTTCAGGTGTTCACATCCTGAAAGGGTAAGGTCTTGGTCAGAGACAAAATGGGGGAGTACTCCTGCTTTCATCTGTATCTACACATACACCCATCTCTGACAATGTGCTGCTTCAGTGAATGCATTAACCCCATCTTCGGAAGTGTGGGGAGAAATGATAGGGAAAGACAGTTCAACAGCCACACTGAAATGGACTATGGAAACTAAGATTGTATTAATGTTTCATTACAGTAGGAATAAACATAGAGTTTAACTGGAGCCTCTGACTACAGAGTAGCCTTGCCTTAATAGCACACACACACACACCCCAAATGAGAGGGTATGCAACATTCTCTAGCCATGTACGACCAAAACTGAAGTGACATCTCAGAATGATACCACAAGCATCTCCATTGTCAATTAGCAGTTCAACTGTTGCACAAAGAAGAAATGATGTAAGGTCATGTTTCTTTTGGGGGTCACTATTGTTCTCATATCAGAGAAAGTTTATTTAGTAGCTTTATTAAATAAAAACAGTGTGTGTAAATGACAACAGGGCTGCAGTGAAAACAAGGGTAACAGCTCAAAGGCAAAGCTGACATCTCAATCTTAAACTTTTGGCTGTTTTTCTCCACAGTAGCAGATGTGCTGCTGTTCCCATACACTAACATTACACTGAAGTCAGTTGAATGAAACATTTGCCTGGTGCATTTGGCCTCACAGAAAGTGTCCTCCGCCAGACATACATGGAATTTTCAGCAGTCACCAAGGAGTTAACTCACACATTTGTTGCACCCTTAACATGTAATTTATACATTTGAAAACTATAGCAATGAGGGATTTAGCTGTGGTCCAGTGTCATGAGCACAAGAGAGGAGCATCAAGAACTCCTGACTTCAATATGGGCTCTGACGCTGACTTAATCCGTGACAATATGCAAGTCAACTTGCTACCTCAGTTTCCCACCTGGAATAGGGGAGAACAATCCTTATGTACCTACCCTATAGTGGCGTTCTGAGGGGCATTTAATTAATATTTGTAAAATGCTTTACAGAAGCAAAGTGTTATATAAGTGCTATTATTAGGCCCACTTTTCAAACATAGGTACCTAAAGTTAGGAGGCCAAAAGTCTGCATTTAGGCACCTAAGTAAGTATTTTTAGACACGTAAGTACTGATTTAGGTCCTGATCCTGAGGGCACAATAAACAGCAGGGCTCTGTGTTGAGTGCCACAGTCCAGCCACATTCTCACAACACAGGACTGGGGCTTTAGGTGCCTACACAGATATTTAAGTGCCCACATGCATATATAGGTTTCCAAGGTTTGTCATCTGAGTTTGACAAGTGGGCCTTCTATTATTAAACTTATGAAGAGCTGGAATTTGCCATTTTTAAAATAATTTCTCAAATACTACGAAACTGTAAAATTAGAGTCTCTTCAAAAATGGGGCACTGAGACTTTTTCCCCTTATCCCTTTTTGCACTCAGATAACTCAGCTATGAAATAAGTTCCAACTCTGAGCACCTGCTGAAAATACAAATCTGATTCATTCTCTAGGATGCCAGAAAAACAGAAGTAATAATGAACAGATTTTGATCCTTTTTCAGACTGGCAGACTGGCTACTCTTCACGCAGACCAGGAGCTTTACCATCCAGGAAAAGCATAGATTAAGCTAGAGAAGCTATTAAAAATGAATGTTCTTATAAGGAGTCTCAGCAGGCAAAAGTAGAACTGTGCGCTGGACTGGAGAGAAGCCAGCTTTTTACTGGCTGCTACTACTAGTCTCCAAGCAATTAGACTGTGAAAAATGCAAGGGAAAGATTGCCAGTACACAGTATATGTAACACTACAGAAAAGATTATTTATGGCACATGGAAAGAACTATATTTTGAAACACATCTCTTTTTCATCATCTCAGGCAGAACCAATATTTACCTTTGGAAAAGCAATAAATGCATAGTAGTAGTAAATTGTTCACAAACTCTATGATATAATTTTTTCATCTTGGATATGGGAAGTTCCATATTAGTATAGACACAATCTTAGATTATAATGTAACGGAGGAAGAATACAGGGTATAACTTGTGAGCCAACTTCCGACCTGGTATAAACACAAGCAGCTCTACTGACAATGAAGTTCTATTTGGTTTCAGGTCTGAAATTGGTCCAAAGTTTGTCACTTGTTTAAATAAGTTCATGTAAGGCACCTGGGATAACAATGAATAATGCCTGTAGCATTTTATATAGACCACAACTTAGATTAGGTTTTTGAAGGAATTACTTTTCTTCAAATAGAGTTATTTTAAATATTTGGCAGTATGTGATTTTATAGCATTGTGGTCACTTAATCTATG
This sequence comes from Lepidochelys olivacea, assembly GCF_965140295.1. Classification (NCBI taxonomy): domain Eukaryota; kingdom Metazoa; phylum Chordata; order Testudines; family Cheloniidae; genus Lepidochelys; species Lepidochelys olivacea. Next base: position 170,035,417 of record NC_140412.1, on the reverse strand, counting down.
TATGCTAAAGCTATCCGTAGAATAGTTTACTATATATGTTATATGTTTTCTAATAGTTATCAGCAACCACTCCAATATATTTTTGTAGTCAAATTCTGATCACAGTTACACTAGTGTAAATTCAGAATAATTTTATTAAGTTCTTGTATTCCAAGGTAAACTACACTCCACATTTTCTGTACTACAACTTTCTGGGATGAAATTTAATTTTCTTTCTGCACTTCAATTCTGTCAGCTTCCAAAATAAACAGAGATCATTCTATATATTGAATGCTTACCTTGGATTTTCTCTGGGGTTCCTGAAAAAACCAATTCAATCTTCCCATAATCAGGGAAGCGGTCATCTGAAAATACAACAAAATATCACAGCAAGTTTATTTTCCAGGGAATAGTAGCAATGCATTCACAAATCAAGATTTTACAGTAGAATGAATACAATGTGTGTATTTTCTCTTTCCCTTTTTTACTTAGATTCTACCAACTGCCTTTTAAAACAGCAAGGTTCCCCCCGACCCCCACATTCTCAGTAAAAGACCACAAAAGCGGAAGTCAGAGTTTGGTTTACTTTCCAGAACAGTCAAGAACACAGAAAAAAAACAACTAACAACAACAAAAAACAACGCTTGTTTTAGCGTTTTATTTGCAGTGGTTTCATAGCTCAAAAAACCCAGCAAAACAACAATCTTTGACCACTAAACAAGTATGTGGATGTAAGCAGTGTCAGGGTGGAGCTCACCCTGACATCTGGTGGTGAGGTGTGGCAAGTTGTGGAAAAGAACTTCAGGGGACGATCTCATTTGCATAGGCACACCCACCACGCCTAGAATGAGACCACAGCTGCCCAAATGGTCACTTTGGCTGCTGTGGGATCCCCAGTGTCTCTGTTATTGGGGCAGGAAGAATAAATTGTTATTACCCTGATTATGGGAACTGTGCTTGGAACTGTACGTGGCCTTTTGTTATGATGGAGGGATTCACCATCAACTAAGTAGCACTCGCTAGGCAAGGGTCATGGGTTCCAAAACTGTGTGAATGGAGAGAGGTTGGGGACAAGTATTAATACTTGGTGGCATGGGCCCCTTGGTGAGGGCCTTACATGCTAATTGCACTTCCTCCTCTCTCCACTGTGGAATATCAGAGCTAATTTTGATTTCATTAGAAGTCTAGTTATAGGCTGCTGAGCTCATTTTGGGTTGACAGTGCACCAGCACTGGGGCTCCCCTACTACAAGCTGAATTCACCTAAGAGCTGAAATCACTGAGTGTTGTGTTAAGTAGTGGGGGAGCCTGAAGATATATTGTGGAGCAGTTTGCGGGACGGCTGGAGTGCCTTGCGGACCGGCTGGTGAAGCAGTTCGACGCGGAGCAGTTTGTGGATGGCAGAAGCTGTTTGTGGGCCGTGGAGCTGAGCGAAGGAGTTCGTGGGGCGACTGGCGGAGCAGAGCGCAGCTTAGCGAAGGAGTTTGTGGGGCGGCTGGCGGAGCGGAGCGCTGCTATGGAGCTATGGGGCGGTCAGCTTCAGATCATGTAAGGTGCCTCTTACCCCCGTCCCATTTCCACCCAGGTTGGGAGGTAAAGCTCCGCAGATAAACTTTCGAACTCTGGGGCTGCCCTGACCAGGGACAGAGACTTTTGGGGCATTGGACTTTTGGGACTTTGGGTGATTTGGGGTTGCTGGACTCAAGAACCAAAGGGAAAAGGGCATGCCCCAATTTGCTTGGGGTGGGTTTTTTTTGCTCATGGGTTGTGTTATGAATCCTGTTGGTGGTGTTTCCCCAACATAATGCCACATTGTTTCTCTCTGTTATTAAAAGGCTTTTGCTACACTCAGACTATGTGCTTGCGAGAGGGGAAGTATTGCCTCTTGGAGGCGCCCAGCGGGGGTGGTATATATTTGTCCCAGGTCACTGGGTGGGGGCTCGAGCCGGTTTGCATTGTGTTATTGGAATGGATCCCCTAGATATTGAACCCGGCCCTTGTTGCTGCCAACTCTGACGGGCAGAAGGGTTACATGTATATATATAAAAAATCACACACACAAACAAAATACAACACTTTGGGAAGCAGCAGTACGATACCTAGGTGAGGATTTTTAAAAGTGACTAGTGATTTTGTTCCAGAATTTTTGGATATACAGAGGCCTGATTTTCAGGAAGTGCTGATCAGCTATACACAAGCTAAGAACACACATCTCTTCCTAGTGAATGAGCACCTGTAGAATGTCCAATTAAGCTTCCAAAATGGAGACATCTGATATCACTAGGCATTGTTGAAGACACTGATTTTAACATAAACACACATTAACAGACACACACACATACATACATCCCAGTATACACAATCATGAATCCCCTCTTCATCCCACACACACAGAAGGAAGCCTACCTTTGTTAGCATTGTCCAAGTCCTCTTTGCCAAATACCAGACCGTAGCCTTGAACGGCACCCGTGTGAAACTGCAGGCGGAAAACGACATCACGGGTGGCTGATCGATATTTTTTGTGATAACACTTCAGCTGAACAGACAAGAAAAAGAGAAACACCCCTAGTAAGTCCATTCTTCGTATTGTCTGTGTTTATATATTGCTGTCTGAACAAAACCAACAGTGATGCAATTTACTGCAGATTCCACCAACGCTGAAACAAGGAAAGTAGCTTACTCAATCATTGTAAAATTATACAAGCCCAGAACAAGTTACTTTTTAAAAAATGGATCAGTAAAAAAAGTCATTAATTACTCTTTTATCACCATCAGTCATCATTTTATGTGACAGATCGGCAGATTTGTAAGCTGGCTTACATCAGTATTTTTTTTGCAAGGTACCAAAATGCATCTTAAAATAAAATAAAATGGATCCTCAATCTAAAGCAACTGAAGAACACACAAAGGCTTTCTTCACTTCAGCAGTAAGATAGTGAGCTGACTAAACTGTTTCTGGTAACCTAAAGTTAGACCATTGTAAGCAAGAAATCCTGTCTGCAAGGAGGCCATGTTCCTTTGGAATCTGCCATGATGAAAGCGAGGATTATTTTTAAAATCTTCCTAGTCGTTCTACCAAGGACAAGACCTTCCTCTGAAAGAAGGAGTACAGTTGGCAGCATTTGGGTACACACAGAACAGCATTAAAAATGAACTTCAGAGCATGGTGTGTGAAGATCATAAACGTAAGTACATCTGCCAAAAAGCACAGGGAAGGAAAATAGCAAAGCTGCTGTTTCGGTTAGTCCATGGGGAGGAAGGTGTCCACAGTTACAGCCTACTGTACATGTTCTCCTGTAAAAAACCACTGACCATGTTTGGCTGATGGAGTGATGGGGAGGACAGGGTAATGCAGGAAAGAAACACAGGTTGAGCCAACCTGTTGGTACAATAGCTTATGACAGAGCACAGCTCCTAAATGCTGTCACTCACCTCTGTCACTTAAACAAAGGAGGATTTTTAATCTTTTTGTGCACCATCTCCATTCTTATCCTTTCACGGTTAGAGTACAGCCTTGTCTACACTGCCACTTGACAGCACTGCAACTTTCTCACTCAGGGTTGTGAAAAAACACACACCCCTGCCCCCCACCCCCACCCCCCGCGGCCCCAGGAACACTGCAAGTTTCAGCCCTGTAAAGTGGCAGTGTAGACAGTGCACCAGTGCTGGGAGCTGCGCTCCTAGTGCTGGGAGCTGCTCCCCTCGTGGAGGCGGGTTTTTTACAGCACTGGGAGAGCTCTCTCCCAGCGCTGGGGCCGCGACTACACAGCCAAGGTAAAGCGCCGCTGCGGCAGCAATTTAACATTGCGAGTGAACGTTGCTAGTGAAGACCCACTACATTTGGTAGGATGTAAGCAGATAATTGTTTAAACACCCCATAGAGTATTTCCAAACACAGATTTAGCAATCAGATCCCCCATGTGAACTACAAGGCTTTTGTTATTGTTTTTCCTTTCTTGAATCTGAAGACTCATGCCCTTCCAAAGATGAAAAGCAAAGATAATAGCCCCTAAAGACTGATTTGAACCAATGGCACATTCTTTCCTTATTATTCATGCATTAGGACTATGTGCCTTCAGCAACAGCCCCAGGGGCCATCCTGCAAAACAGTCTAAACTTCAGTCCCGTCACCACCTCTCTCATTTAAGGAGATTAGTCACCCACCGAAAACTATTTTTATTTTATTTAGACGTGGGAAGAAGGTGGAGGATGAAAACAATAATGCATCAAAACTGATAAGCTTGGTCTCTCTGCATTATTATGTCTTGATTTTCACATATTGTGTAGCTGTTGGTCCCAGGATATTGGGTGCAGTAATGGGTAGGTGTAGTAATATCTTTAATTGGACCAATTTCTGTTAGTGAAAGATACAAGCTTTTGAGATCCACAGAGCTCTTCTTCAGGTCTTCTTCACTCAGACTGGAAGAACTCTGTAGAGCTTGAAAGCCTGTCTCTTTCATTAACAGAATTTGGTCCAATGAAAGATATTACTGCACCCACCTTGTCTCTTTGATTTTCGAAGGCAGATAGGTCTGAATTGTCAAGATGAACCAATTCCAAAGCTCACTGAAATCCATGGGCTTTAGTCAGGCCCCTACTGAGACAAGGAGTCACACCAGTGAGGGATATTTGTTAGAGTTTAACTAAGTATATTTTTGAATGAATGAAACTAAAAAGCATCTAATGAACATACTGGGTCTGAGTCTCCTCCCACTTACACTGATTTTACACCATTATGCTCCTTTGTCTTCATTAGCAGTATTGTTGAATTGCACAAGGACACTCTTGTTTGGGAGTGACGTTATAGGAGCACTTTGTACTGTAACAGTCTAATAAGATATCTCTCAAATCTATACAGAGATGAGGCAGGCTGAATGTGTTTATTATGTAAGAGAAAGAGGGAGTGAACACAGACCATCTTAAAATTCTTCTTTCAACTAATCCATTTTTCTTATACAGCAATCACAGTGCAAATACCTGCAAGCAAGTCATCTTATAAACCTCCAAATCACACAAAAAGTCCCATGAAAGAGAATTAATGGACACCCATTAATAACCTCAAAATGGACAAAAATCTCAATAATTCTTTTTAGTAATTTTTTAAAATACTTTTCCTTATTTTCCTTTAAATCTATTTCCTTTGACACCAGACAAAAGCCACATAGCCCAAACTGATCACAGGATACTGGACTGGGACTTAAAGAGACCTGGATTCAATTCCTGGCTCAGCCAGACTCCCTGTGTGACCATGGATGAGTTGATGTACCCCCTGGAAGAGCTCTGCATAGCCCCGGGATACTCATACTCCTGGTTGAGAATCACTGCCCTAAATGATGGATAACTAAATTGTCTTTTTGCTCCCCTTATATTACCCAAACTCAATAGTCTTTGGCTCAAGATCCAGGAAAGATTCTTAGGGTGCAGATTCCACAAGTATGCCCACTAAGCTACCGCATGTTAGGTTGATTGTTTTGTTTACCTTAAATGTAAATGTACTTTCATTGTCCTGTACCTGTAATCAAGCCAGTCAGAAAGGGGACTCCACATTCCTTTGTCTAGGGCAGATTCAATGTATTCACTGGCTCCCAAACACATTTAAGAACATATTTCCAGCACACATATATAACTCTTTGTACCCAACCTGTACATACATCACACAAAGATTTTTGGGGCCAGTGTGTCACCAGTTTACATATAATACCTTCCATGACACCTTTTAGATACATATTATGACAACAGTGTATTGGGGGCAGTGAGTGTGTGTCAGGCCTGATAGGAATTATCATATAGTGGGCCCTCTGCCAGTGGACATTGAGAGGCTCTTAGGGTCACAAATATGCATCTTTGTGAAGAGCATTGAGAATCTCATGCGAACAGAGCTAAGTATGTTTATGTTAGAAAAAAAATAAAGAAAATGAGACAAGGAAACTAAGAGGAAGAAAATTCCCCAGAACATAGTAAAAAGACCAGGAAAGATTTTTTTGTATTGTATTTTGAAACTTGAATACTTATAGGGGTATAGGACACAAACTCCTTTTCAGTCAAGAGATTCCTTTATTACACCTCTTTTAACTCTCAGACAATCTGTGGCTGGCAATAATTTACTTAAACTAGCATCATCAGCTAGTCCTCTGATTTTACAAAATATAAGGCCGTATTACCATCAGGATGCTTGAGCTCAGGAATAAATAGCCTACTCGTTATATGCCAAATCCAGTAATCCTTACTCAAGCAGCCTGCCATCACACATGATGGTAATTTGCCTAAGGAAGAACTGAAAGATTTTGCCCAGCAAAGTAAAAATGATGAAAACAAGGTTGAAAAGAGAGTGTATGCAAAAGATAGAAATGACCTGCTCCAAGTTTAAGGTCAGACTGCAGCTGTAACTATCATTCCATTCAATTTTGCTTTGTGAGGGGAAAAAAGACCTTAAAAAACTATACAACTCATTTAGGATTACACTTTAGGCGATAGTTAATACTGAAAGAGTTAGAGGTGAAGACACTGGCTTTCCTTCTCTTGAAAATATTTTAAATGGCACATCATTTTCATGAAAGAGTCATGGGTGAGAGTTTCTGCAGATGAAGAAAGTTAAAGACCTGCAAAGCACAATACATTCTCTAGACCTTGAGAAGTCTGACTTTGCACACATGCAGAACCTTCTCCACCTAATTGGCCACTGGAGAGAGAGAACCCATTTTCAATAATATCAACACCTTTACAACTTTTTTTGTTTCCCCCGCAGAAACTGCTTGCATATTTCCAAGTTCTTCATTTTCTGTGGTCAAAATTCTGACAAGAATATTCATTCTGTTGGATGGAAACCCAAAAACTTGGATCACCAGTAAATCAGAATATTTTGCCTATTTATAAGGTACTATAGGCTACATTCTCGTCACAGATACAGAGGTTCAAATTTGGAATAAATGTTGACTTCAGTGGAGTTACTCCAATTCATCGCTGTGTAGTTGAGATCAGAACACTATCACGCATTTTTAGGCTCCAGTTCAGCAAAAAAGTTAAGCATATGCCCAACCTTAAGCATGGGGGTAACCACACTGAAGTCAATGAGATTATTCATACGTTTAAAGCTAAGCATATTTAAATACTTTGCTGAGCTGGGACCCCAGATAGCATCCCCCTGTTTGTATGGGTGACAGAAAATTTATTTTTTTTTTAAAAGAAGAACACACTTGTAAAAACCATAATAGTTGACAGGGAAATGGAAGGGCACGTGTAGTACCTGAAACTACTTTTAACTTTTTTTTCCTTGACTAGATTCTAGATTGACATGGACACAACCACCTTTTGTCCCTTATTATTTTTCAATCTTCTATTAAAATCACAGTAAAAATCACATCTTAATGAAATAGCTATTGATTTGTGTTAACGTGTCCTATGAGGGAAATTACACAGATGAACCATTGTGTTGGACACCTGGACCCTGCACTTGCAATGAGCTCCTCTTGAGAAGACTCCCTCAGAGCTCATTGAAGGATTGAGATCTGAATTGTGGAGAAAAAAAACACCCCTCCTATTCTTGGTTTCTCTGGTATGCATAATATTGCCCTCCTTGTTATGTTCAGCCTTCCCCCACCCCCACCTTCCCAGTCATTGTGACCATCTCCAGATCCACCATCCACATGCTGCTATGGATCCAAAACCCAAATCTGAACAGGCCCAAACTATGGGGTATTCAAAATCCAGATATTAATTTGTGTCATAAACCTGTATCTGCTAGCATTAGGTGTAAGGATAGCAGCCAGAAGACAGAATAAAGGGGTTCTTGAAGATCAAAATTATTTCCTCAAGTACAATTCCCTGAAATTGATCTACTTGAAAGCAAAATTCCTAGGTTCATGTATTAGATTTTAAAGCCAGAAAGGACTGTTAGATCATCTAGTCTCTCAACTCAAACCCAGGTTTTTCAATATGCAATTGTGCCAAGCACTAGCAAAGAATCCATTTATATCCATCTTTCCATATAGGAATGAAACTCAGCCAAGTGAAAGTTAGACTAAATATCAGGAGACACACAGATTTTTTAGACTGGAATAGTCTCTCAAGGGAAAAGGTGGAAGATGTATGCTTTGGGTCACAAAACAGTTGATCATATGCTATGAAGTAGTAAATCTCGTATTGGCTAGATGGAGACCGAACAGAGGACCTAATAAATATTGTCCATCCTATCTCTAACATATAGATTTTATAGACTGGGATAGAGTACTATATGGTTGTATAATCCATCTTTCTAACTCAAGATATCCCAAAGGTCTTAGACATAAATTAAACATGCATTAAAGTGACTGTGTAAACTGAACTGGCAGCTGTGATTAGCAACATCATATATATGATTTGGGGCTTTTCTACATGTCTAATCTGGCATAAAAATAGGGTGTTACTGTAAAGTGGATCAGCTGTCTCTGATTAACTCTCTGTATGGATGATCTTATTACCAAATAAGAGTACATCATTATAATTTATTTTAAACCACTTCCAAAGTGGATTAAGATAATTTGGAATAAGGCATTCATTTCATTTCACCATTAGAGTGTCCATACAGAGAATTAATAATGAATAACTCCCTGGGTAGGCAAGCCCATAGCCTTTGATTTGAGAACATATACAGAGCACATTGTATGATCTTGCAGCTTTATCTTCTGTAAAAACCACTGATGCAATAAATCAGTTACTTCATGGGCCATTGGTTTTTAAAATCCTTACACTTAGAGACGCTGAGCCTTATGGATTTCATTTTCTGAAACCACTGATGGTTTTACTCAGTCAAATCTAAACATTCAGAACTTGAGCTCACGCCTTGTTTAGGAAATACTACTATATGAAATAAGTCATTGACTTCCTAATAAAGTGGCTTCCAGTATGATTAACATTTCTCAAACTTGTGCATGTAGTGTGTTAGTGGTTTGTGTCACAAGCCAATAGATGGGGAAATTCAGAAGGAAGTTGGTTATTCTGTCTATAACCCAGTTGCCTGCGTCCAGACATTGAGGTTCATATGGTAAGTAGTTCATATGGTAAGTACTGCTAAATCTGAAACTCTGCCAGTACCTAGAATGTGGGAGGCACTTTCGTATAAGATTTTAAAAAAATATATTTTTTGTTGGAAAAAAAGTGGTGGAGGGGAAGACAGAAAAAAAGTGAAAAAAAGAGAAATAGAAAAAAACTAAAACAAAAAATGTTCATCTCATTTCAAACATTTCACTGAAAATTTAAAACATGCCTGAAATACACTAGCAGTGCTGGGGATCTAGGGCAAATTTACAGTGGGAGAATTATACTCGTTTGTGACACACACATTGCCACCATGTAGGTACAATGAAACAAGTTTGGAAGAGATGACAACCATTTTTTCTTGTTTTCTTTTTTTGTTTTCCTCCATTTTTTCAGCATAACCGCCTCATTTTTAGAAAGTTGTGAGTAAGTGAAGAATGGATGTTTTGCAACTTTTACTATAATTATACTTAGCATACATACAGTATATATTGTATGTAGAAGATGCTTTATATTGTATGTCTGCAGAAACCAAAGGCTTTTTATCCAGTACCCTTCTTCACTCCCCTATCCCAAAATAAAACACAACACTGATCAAACCACTCTTTGAAAGTAAAATGAAAGAAGTAGTTCCTTGCTGCCAAATTATAAGCCAAAGAAAATTTTAAGGCTGAGTGAAAAAACTTTACAGAATGTGTTTTATCATGGAAATACTAATATAAATATAACCATACTGAGTATCACTATAATGACAGGGGAAAGTTGGTAGTAATGGTTTGTTTTGTCTCCATGAAATGATTCTTGCTTGAAATAAACTCTTGCTTAACATAAAATCCCAAGAGGCTGAGTAAAACTAATTTAATTACCTACCCACTCGTGCCTCAGTGGCAATTTTCTCATTTTCTTTCTACAAGAGTGCAAAATGTATTATTGTCTTTATTTTTAAATCACCATCTAGAAGGCACAATTACTTATGTGGAATCAGAATTAAGTACTTACCATAATATCTCCCTTCAATAGCTGGGCTGGCTCTATAGCAATGCAGATTCTGCTTTGATTTTCTGGCCCTACACTACTTAACAGGAAAGAGAAGAAAAGGGGAGATGTTTAAATAAATGTTGTGCTTTTAAACAATAAAATCATGACAAAAAGATGGTTTAACTTTTGTAACTTAAAGGGTGGAGAACTACATTCCCGTAGAAATGAAAATAACTAAGACTTACTATATTCCTGAGGTATGAACTGGTTGCATAGCCTGGTAGATCTTTAGAAAAGGCCGACAAACTGCAAAAATAGCCAAGAGAGTCATGTATTCTTTGTTAATTATCTGTAATTTTTTAAAAAAATACACATTTAGTGAGTTTCCGGAACATATAACAGACACACTGGACCACATTCAGACCTGGTATCGGTGGATGCAAACGCTAGAGCTGGTTGACATTTTGTTGAAAAAAAATTAAGGAAAAATGGATTTTTGACAAATGTGACGTTTTAATTCTGTTGAAAGTTTTCAAGGCCATTTTTCAAAATGGAACAAAAAAACCTCCTTTCATTCTGAACAAAAGTCTCTCTTGTTTTTTCAATCTTTCCACCTTTTTTTTCCAATGGAAAAATAGCCAGGAGAGGAGAGAGGGAGGAGAAAGACTTTTGAAAATGAGAGAGAGTAGCACTTTGCTCACTTTTAAAATTCTAATCCCCTCTCTCCTACTGGGGAAAAATAAATAAATAAATAGGAGAAAGTGGGGAACGACCAAAAGAGAAAACAAAAATAAATTTAAATGAAACATTTTGGTTTGGATTTTTTTTCCATTGAAAAAGTTCCTGAAAATTTGACTGAGATTAACAATTATTTAATTTTTAATCATATTTTTGCATTAAAAAACATTGTGGCCAGTCTAAAGGACAATGAAGTCAATGATGCTACACTTGCTTAAGTGGAGATTTAAGTATCACCCACTAGTGTATCTTGTGTATCTAGTGTAAATGAGTAAAGGTCTAGAAAACATGATTTAAGAGGGAAAATTGAAAAAAAAATGGGTTTGTTTAGTCTGGAAAAGAGAAGACGGAGAGGGGACATGATAACAGTTTTCAAGTATGTAAAAGGTTGTTACAAGGAGGAGGAAGAAAAATACTTCTCCTTAACCTTTGAGGCTAGGACAAGAAGCAATGGGCTTAAATTGCAGCAAGGGAGGTTTAGGTTGGACATTAGGAAAAACTAATGGTGGTTATGCAGTGGAATAAATTGCCTAGGGACGTTGTGGAATCTCCATCATTGGAGATTTTTTAGAGCAGGTTAGACAAACACCTGTCAGAAATGGTCTAGATAATTAGTCCTGCCACAAATGCAGGGGACTGGACTAGATGACCTCTCGAGGTCCCTTCCAGTTCTGTGATTCTATGTAGAAAGGTCAGTGGCCTGCTACTTTTTCTCCTGCGCCTCCTTGCTGGAGTGTAAGCTCTAGAGTGCTTTTTAAGTTTTAGAACAGCAGATTCAGCAAAATGCTTTTGCTGGCCCATGTCACCGCCCAGAACAGTAGATCCAAGCGGACTGTAGAAACTGACTTTGAGGCCACCTCCTCAGGAGGCCCAATAGTGGAGTATGAGGAAGCAGACCACACTAAATAGGCAGAGGTAACCCTTACACTGGAGTGGGATAGCAGCACTGAGACTTTCCCACGTAAGGGGAACATAGCTGTTCGGATGTCAGTGAGACGACGGCAGGACTTGCACAGGAAGTCCCTCAGCCCATTGGAAGGAAGATGAGAAGGAGGTGCTATCTCTGCATTTAGCAGAACTGGAGAGTTGTGCTCCTCCACTCTCACTCTGACACTAGCCCTTGCCTAGAGGTTCTGTTGGGTTTTCCTCATCCCTTGGTTTGCAGGAATAGTTGAGGCGAGGAGTTGTTCCTTAATGGAAATTTTCCAAACCTCAAGAAAGGTCTGAGATTGTTTTGAGATTGAGGGGAAGTTTTAGGGAGTTCTTATCTGAACTGTACTGGTTTGCCCATCCTAATAAGAGTGCAGTGTATCAAAAAGAGCAAGGCTTGAAAACAGCAAGTGAAATAATGTACCTCCTCCAGCATCAAAGCTTGGGATGCCATGAAGGATGACAAAGTGCAGGAAGAGTGGAGTCGTGTTCATTTTCACAGATCCAGACAGAAGGCCACTTAAGAAGTGCACATATCTGAAAAGAAAATGCAACACAATTAGCCAGGAAGGAAAAGACTGTTATAATCCCAGGGAAAATGATCTTCTCGTTGTAATGAATATAATTAATACAAGAGGGCATATCATTGCTTCATTTAGCCTTAGAGTTTAAGTGGAATAGAATAACCTGCATCAAAATATGAAGAGAAGCTTCTGTTTATCAAGTTTTTCAATTATTGGCAAGGATGTTGCTTTTATGGGTAATATTTGTACTAAAATAATTTAGGAGAGAATATTCCACCTAACAGCTTTGAAAAGGAGATGTGTGGGTGACTCAGGAAGCTAGTAAAGGTCACTTTCAGCCCAGTACATATTAACTGTGACTCAAGTCGACAGCATTCTGGTAGTCAGAGTGAAATGAGTCCAGCTCAGTTCCTAGTGAACTGGTCTGCACATCAATAAAGCCACTTGAGTAGGTGCCCTTTTTGTAAGTATGCACACATACCACAAGTTGTTTCATTCCCCCTAAACACCCTGAGATAGTTTCCCAATCCCTCTTGCACTAACAGACAAATGGCTGGCAGGACTAACATCTGATATTCAAGTAAAGCCAGTTTGTGCTTAGTACATTGGAGGAATTGTTCAAGAACAATTTATTCTTGTGGTGATATGAACCTCCTCACAGGAAAGCAAAGGTCAATGAGACCTAGGGTTATCTGCTCTGTAATTGCCTTTCCCACTGAGGGAAGTTTTAATTTATAACTGCATTTCTTCCCCACATAAGTTTTTCATTCTGTACCCTATTTTTGGATTGCTATATCCCTTCCCTCCTTTTAAATATCCAGCTAATTTCCCCAAGATCGGCCAAATTTGTAAGAAATAAAATACACACATCCCATAAATGGAATAAGATTAAAAAATAGCAGTCTCTCTTGCACAAAAAGACAAGGAGGGGCAAGATACATTCTATTATTCCATTTTGCTACTGATTTCCCTGTTTCAAACTCCCCTTTTGGCCACAAGGGGTGTTAAATTAGTTTAATATTGCTTTTAAGAATAAAATATATATCATTAAAAAAACAACTAACACACCACATGCTGCAAATTAGGTGGCAGCAATATGGGTAATATCACAGTTGTAGTGATTCTCCTGACAGTGATAGTTCTACCGCCCTGAGTCTGGAGTTGTTGGGGTTATTTCTTTATTAGATTTGTTTTAAATACAAGTAGCAAGGGTTGCTTCAATGTCAATGTTGCTTCTTGTTTTCCTCCTCCAGGCTATCTGGCAGTATTTGTTCAGTCAGCAGCACAAGTACAGGTTATCATATCTGCCTGGCTGCAAGAACAGGAGTAAGACAATACTGCACTGATGGCACAAATTTTAACCCTTTTTCTTTCTACCACCATGGGTACGTCTACACTGTAACCGCAGGGTGTGATTGCAGCCATGCTAGTTTTAATCTAGCTAGCCCAACTTATGGCCTGTATAACCTATGCCGAAGCCCAAACCACTGTGTCTTCACTGCCATTTTAGCCACACTAACTAGATTAAAGGTAATGCAGTCATGCCTACCCTGAGCTGGAATCAAATCTGTGATTGGGATGTAGACATACCCATTGTCTCCTTAATGACCCCCCAAATTTATCCCCTTCTCTAATTTAAGTCCTGATCCTCCTGCCATTGCATTCATTATTGTGTTTATAGCTGATTATTCAGCTGTTTACTTGATATTTTTGAGGAGATTAAACAACGAAGCTTAAAACACACACACACTCACACACAATTCACCTTTCACATATAGAGGGCTCAGATCTGCAGTTCCTATTCACGCAAAACTTCAGTTGAAGCCCCTGAGAATTTTGCCCAAGTCCTGGAGGACTGGAACCCAAAGTGAGATTTCTCAGATGTTTGAGCCATGTGGTAGGTAGAAAGTGAGTGTGTATGTTCATGTTTTAAGATTATATATTCATAATCAGTTGAATGTCAGTAAGGATCTGGACACCTGAATGCCCAGTAATAACATTAGTAGATAAGCAAGCTAAAATGGGGTTATTTAATTGCATACTTTAGAGGATAAGCTGGGATCAAGTAGCATTGTAAAATTAGCCAGGGGCATTATGGAGTTGTTTCACTTTCCTCTGCAATAACAAGCGTTGACCATTGCCAGAGGCACAAGAGGCCAGATTTAGATTATGGCATATCCTGCATTCGTATGTTCTGCGTGCAAGAGGCAGACTGAGTACTGCAATGTCGTAGTAAAACACAAAGAAGCTAATTCCACCATTCAGGAGGAGAATTAGTGCCTCCCAGAGGCCCCTGGAGAAACTAAACAAATATTCCAGAAGAGCATGTCAGACCAAATCCTGCATCATACAGGTATTTTATTTTGGCTTTAGGGCTCACACACTGTACGTGCAAGCCAGCAGCTACTGAAACTTCCTGTCAGCATGGCTGTAACAACTGCCATGAGGCACAGGTCACAGATGCTGTTGTGAGGCCTGTTGGTTCTCATGGAAACTTATTTGCAGAAGGGAGAGACTTAAAGTCAGAGCTGTTCATACTGCAGAAGGCATCCTGATGGGAGCACTGAGACTGTCTCATTCCTTTTGCTCCCACGGTGCATGCCACTGTTTCCTGTAGGTGCCATTTACAAGTGTCACATTTTAATAATGCAAGGTTTATTTGCAGATATGGAGCCGAACGGATAACGAGTTCCCCAGGCTAAATATTTTTTTTAAGTTTATTTAAAAACTCATGGGACTGTTATTTTTCATGTCAACAACAGCTGTGTAGGTCACTGGATAGGTCCATCAAGACACTGGGAAAGCCTTTCCCAACCAGAAACAGAGCGAATTTCCTGACCTTCATTATTACTATATGACTTTGTTCTTTTTAATTACTGACAAAGTCTTTTTTTTTAAAAAAACAAAGTGCTAAAATTGTTACATATCTGCTGATGAAAGGGAAAGTAATCAGTGATCCCAAATGAACTCCCTGTGTAGATATTTTACACATCGAAATGAAGACTGGTGCATGAGAGTATAACAATTACCTAGTAGGCATTTTCCAGCTGCTCCCTTCTTTTCTGGTACTGAAACATCCACTAGTTTAATCCTAAATTGCACAGATGTCCACACACATACCTCAAGACTATTTCACATCCCAAAACATCAACTATCTGCTCTAAGTAATGTCTCACCTTCACTTATAGAATAGACAGAGTATATGATAGTGTAGTGTGATATAAAGATTTTATTGTCATGACTCAGATGTCCGTTTTATATGTAAATCATCCCAAACAATGTCAATAAAACCGTTATATCACGCCACTCCATCATGTTCTCACTAAAATGTCATATGAGATAGAAAAAGACAAGTTTACATTTCTTTTACAGAGGTTTTAAAGTGTATTGGGACTGCTTTGCTGCCTAGACATAATGAAGTACAAACACATATAGATGAAACCTTTGTACCATACCAAAATATTACCTATGTGTATATAAATACACCCAAACAGAGAGAGATCTCCTTTAAGGAAGATTGCTACAAGGTGGAGAGTTGAAGTGGGAAAATCTCAGGGAAATGTCCTCCACTGGATAGTGAGGAGAAACTATGGCATTTGCTCATCTAGTAATATAAATTAGATATAAGTTAAATACCTTTTTTGGGATGGCTGCATTAAAGTTGAAACTTTATCATCGAAGAATTTCTTCATAGCAAATCTGTCTAGAGCCTGATCAGCGCTATCAAAACAAAGAAGTAGATACCATGTTATTCCATTTGGGGTTGGTTGTGGATCCACAGGATCAGTGCTATGCCCCACCTTTGGAACAGTCTCTTGGAGGAACCCCTTCAGTGTGCCAGACCCAAAAGGAGTCTTCCTCCAGGGTAAGCCATGTGGACTCACCACCTCCTTAGACTGAACCTCTGAGGGTCCTGCTCTCCTACTATACACCAAGAGCTCTGTTCAGTGAGTCCAACTGAGATAGACTCCTGGTACAGACTTGTATGCTCCTCAGGGATTAATGCACCTCACCAAGCATTAGCAGTCAAACAAACAATGTTGTCAAAACAGTTGGGTTTATTAGTCAACTGGAGCACAATATAGGAAGTCTTTAGTTTAGCATAGAGAACTGAAAGTTAAAGCAAGTCCATTCTCGTTAGCCCAGAGCCCAGCCAAGCTGTAGTGAACCCCATTGTTCAAGCTCTGTCTCTCTTTAGGTCTGACCTCCTTCCTCAGATTCCAGGTGAGATCCCCAACTTCTTCCAGCAGCCAACTCTTATCCTCCTACCTCTCCAGTCCTTTCTGGGGAATTGTGCTGAGCTTCCCTGCAGAGAGATGGAGAAATCCATCTCCCTCTGGGTCATTCGTTGCTAGGAGTCAATATGCTGGTGATTGGATTTGCCATTGTCTTTTTGGATTCTCCATTGATATGGGGTTGGCCTCAGCCAGTCCTTTTCCAATGACTCCTTCAAGCTCAGACAGCTAGGCGACATTCATACCTACATCTCTTAGCCTGCCCTGAGAGCAAACACTCGTTTTCCACCCACAGGGTAGTAATGCAACATATAGGGAAATCTGAGGCACACATAAGAATCATAAAAATCATTGCCAAAAATTCCCACTTCATCACAGGATTATCTTGGAAATGCTGCGGTTTACAGCTTGAAATGTGCCAAACTACAAAATGCCTTCAGTAATTGCCAACCCACCTGCTCACAGGTCAGGTTGGGATAGTTTTTCCACTGCCACCTTTTAATTCCACTCCAAAGGCAGTTTCCTCCCCGAGACAAAGCACCTACTTCTCATGTTTAATTATCAGGATTTTGCATTTCATACATGAATATGCAAGATTTGCAATGCAATGGATTTAGCCACCCCCAGGATGCACAATGAACAACTTGTCGCAATTTGCTTTTAGCCCCATCAATACAGCTTTCTCTGTGGACTGCATAGGAGGGTACTTGTATTCCCTCCTTAATATTATGTCCCAAAACCTACAACAGCTAATACTGAAGAGAGAAAAAGAAAAAGAAGAAAGAAAAAGCATCAGAATTCTGACTGAACTAACATACATGTAATTATTCTAAAGATTTACTCAGTCCTGGTTTCTTGCTATCTGGTTTACCAGGAGAGGGTATGCTCCAGAAGCAGAACAATCAGGCCTTGGGAAAGAAGGGCTTTGTGCAAGTCAACCATGAACCCCCCGTAGATTATTGTGGAGCATCAATGGTAGGCTGTGAAAGAAGTTTGGTTTTATTATTCTTTGTTTAAAATGAGAGTGGATATTGGGCATATGGGCAGAGAAGGCAGAAGAGCACAGAAAAAATGAGGTCCTCAAGTACCAGACAGAAAACCATGATGATCCCAGCCCCCAAATAAATGAGACAATCCCTAATTATTTGTTCCCAAGTATCAAGTTGTGCTCTTTTTGCTGTATATGGGACAAATACGTAATCATCATATGAGAGTAAATGGATCTGGTAGACTGATGCTAATTAACATCCGTATATAAGGTCTGAAGTAACTAGACCCCATGGAACCACAAGGTAAAATCCCATCACAGTTGGCTTAGCCCTGTTGAGTCTTCATAGAAGACTTTAAAAACTAAGGATAACCCCCTTTGCCTTCAGTGGATGTTGGATCAGGTCCTGTCTTCTCTTCATTGATGTTAAAGATCCCATGGCACTTTCCAGAACAGGACTGGGCAAAATTTTCACCTCCTTTCCTACTCCCTGCTGCTGGGTACTAATTGATTTGTTGCCCTCCACCAAGGAGGTGATTGTATTTCATTGCGGCTCTGTGTGCATAGTGTCAAATGCTTTAGGATAAGAGGTATTAAATTACATTATATACACACAGAAATCACCATTTTATGGCATAAAAACAATGAGGACTCCGGTGACACCTTGAAGACTAACAGTTCTATTTGGGCATAAGCTCTTGTGGGTAAAAAAACCCACTTCTTCAGATGCATGGAGTGAAAATTACAGATGCAGACATAAATATAGTGACACATGAAGAGAAGGGAGTTTCCTTACAAGTGCAGAACCAGTGTTAACAAGGCCAAATTTTATGGCATATTGTAAGACAACCTGATTAACACTGAACTCTCTTTTTTATTCTTTGTTAAAGGCTGTACCTATTGTTCCATCAAGTTTTATGTAGAATTTCTATTCCGTTCATTAGGGAGTTCTGCTTAAAAACTGATGGCGCAATACAGACTAAGTGATTTAGAGGCTTGTGGAAGAAATCTGTTCCTTCCATGGCTATCTACTGCTGAATCACATACGTGATCATTTTTAAAAATGGCTAGTTGCTGTGTTCTCCCCACTACGTGCCACTTATTTAAAGTGATAGATAAATACACATGCAATTATCCTTCTCATTTCAAATTCATCTTAATTGGCAAGACAGATGTTCAGTGTGTTTTGCATTATACATCCTCACTAGTCATGCCACCAGGGATCTAAGCATCAAACTCTCATTTTGCAAAGGATTTTTTATCCTTATCTGTAAGAACAAAGCTTAATATCTCTTAGAGAGAGCATGGGTTACCCCAGTTAAATATGGCTGCAGGTAATCTTTCTTGAATTAGAAAACTGGGCACTCATGACCCAGACAGCAAAGGCACGATGGCAACCATACAAGTGTTCTCATAGAACTTTTTTTGTTTTTGCTTAGACAAACGCTTCAGGAAAATTAGGGATAATGTTTCCTCCCCTAGCTGAGGCATATTCTGGGCTCTGGGCTGCGGGAGGGGGGGAGGAGGCTCGGTCACAGATGTAGTTTGACTTCTATTTTGGGTGGGCAGGGGCCAGTGGGGTTTGAGCCAGCTCCACATGGCGGGGTCCATAGAGGGAGCGCCACCTCCACCCCCCAGCTCACATCAGCAGGCCACCCACCCTGTCTGGGTTGTGTGAGGGGGTGGGGTAGGGGGAGTGTGCAACCAAAAATGATAACTCAGAGATGGGGGGCTCAGCTCACAAAGTTTGAAAACAGCTCAGGGTACAGGAAGGGGGTGGCTAGGGGCTGTGTGCAGGCACAGGTAGCTCAAGGGGCAGGGAGAAGGGTAGCTAGGGGCCATGTGCAGGAAGGGGGGTAGCTCAGGGTGCAGGCAGGGGGGTAGCTAGGAGCTATGTGCCAGGAGGGCTCCCCTGCGGTCCCTGTTCCCCAAAGTCTCTGCCAGCCATGGAGCCGAGTCTCCTCACCCAGGCAGCTCTTACCGGCTGCATGAGCAAAGGGGGCTGGGAGCTGAGGAGCAGCTTCAACCCCCTGCACCAGCAGCAGCAGGAGACAAGAGAATGCAGTGACTGCCTGCTCCATGGCGCCAGCCAGAGCAGCAGCTGTCCCACCCTGCCCGGCTCTGGCTTCCTGCCTCTGACCTGGCTGTGGGGCATGGAGAGAAGGAGGTGGAAAGGGTGTGTGTGGACCTTCCCCAGGACTGCCCTGTTCTTGCAGTGTAGTTTTGAGTGTGTGGGGGGGCAACACCCCCCCGTGCCTCCGAATTCTGCCCATGGGGAGCACCGAGGCTTGGGGCTTTAACCCCGGGGGTCCTGGCTTCAGCCCTGTGGGAGGTGCTGGGGCTCGGGCTCTGGGTTTTAGCCATGGGGCCCCCCCGGATCCCCTGTTGAGAACTGCTGCTCTAATTTGTTTCCTGAAACACCATTTAAAGAGTAAAGAATGCTAAAATGTCACCCGCAATATCAACAGCATCAAAGTACTATTTTATAGCAGTAAAGAGACCTAGTGAATAGAACAATAAGAAACTAGCATATTTGTTTTATGAGTAAAATCAGAACAAAATAAAAAAAACTGAGGAAGCCCCAAAAAAACATTCCCCCGAATATCCCATTTGTCACCAGAGCTAAGGATTTCTCACACAGCCTGGAACTGTTGACATATGTACAATATTGACAACCTAGAGATGACTGGGAACTTCCTAGAGCTCTTTCCCTCCCGCTAATTAAATATACAAGAAGCAAGATTTGGATTGGAGTTGCCAGGCATCCTGAAATTCATTGGGAAGTTTCCAATCTCAGATCCTGCAACCGAGTTGGAAGAATCCTGAATTTACTTTGGGGAGAATACAACATCAACTGTCATGCCAGGACATCACACCATTGCATCAAGATGCCATGCTGTTGGGTCAGGACACTATTATGTGGTTTCTTGAGGAGATGCCATAATAATTTGGTGTAATATCACAACACAGAGATCACAACACAGCACTGCAGTATCCTCATGACAACTCTTTTGTCCCACAGGATTAAGGTAGGTGAAGTGGTGGTAATCCTTGTCCTGAAGATTAGTTCCTCCAGAAATAACTGTATTACTTCATTTTCTAAAGTGTACCATTGTACACAATGTAGCTAGTGGCATTTCCTAATCATACTGGGTTGTTTATCTGTGGACCAGGTAAATGGGAAATATATTAGGTGAAATCAGGGCTCCAGTGGAGCCAATACGAGTTTTTCCATTGACTTCAACGGTGTCAGGATTTCACCCATTTTCCACAAATTGAATAGATAATTTGCAGTGCCAGGGCTTGAGTCTAATCTTAGCCAAATCGATTTAAGTCCAAAATAGTGTCACTGAGATCTTGCTTGAGTTATGGTCTCTGTGAATTACTTTTACAAATTTAAAGACAAGAATCTGGCCAATTTTGATTGAAAGGCAGAAGTAGAAAATTATATGTGTGTTCTATCCTTCAGATAGTATTTACCAAATTTCTTTTTTTTTAACAGACAACCAGAATTTCACAAATACCAAGCTCACATAGCAAATCAGTGGCAGAACCAGGAACAGAACCCACAGTTCCTGACTCCCAGTCCTTTGCTCTGTTAGATGCATGTTCCTTCTTAACGAGAGGTGATGAGATGTGGTTCATGAGACAATCTCTTTATTAAGATGTGCTCTGCACTTTGGAAGAGTTTGGGGATCCCTGCTCTGGTGTGAATATTAGATCCAGGTTCTGATAACTTTATTCATGATGAGTAGCACCTATTCCAGAAGTAACTCCAGTAAGAGAAAAGATAGTCTAGTGGTTAGAACACTAGGAGGGCCTGTGGGAATCTTGGGTTCAATTCCTGCTTTGCCACAAACATCCTGTGTGACCCTGGCCAAGTCACTTAGTCTCTTTGTGCCTCAGTTTCCTACCTGTAAAATAGAGATAATAGTACTTCCCTACCTCACAGGGTTGTTGCGATGATAAATCCATTAAAGACTGTGAGATGCTGAGATATTACAGTGATGATAGTGTGACAAAGTTCTTCCCCTGCCTTGGTGGGTCCTGCGCTTATTGGCGGATTTGCTCACCTCAGAGATTCACAGCAGCCCTCAGTTTGGCCCCTTTTGCTAGTGGCTCAAAACTGCCGTTCACTCAGCTAACCTCATCACTGGCCAGCATGGGGAAAGGGAGGGGAACAATCCCTACAGTCTCTGCTGACCCACCTAGTGGGTCGGGGGATAGGCCAGGGACCTTCCCCTCTGGTGGGACCCACAGTCCAGCTCACCTCCTCTTGTCTCAAATAGGGAGTTTAGGAGGATGGGGGGAACCTAGGTCTGCCCTCTACTCCGGGTTCCAGTCCAGGACCCTGGGGATTCAATTGTCTACAGTGTCTCTTATAACACTGCGTGACAGCTACAACTCCCTGGGCTACTTCCCCATGGCCTCCTCCCAACACCTTCTTTATCCTCACCACAGGACCTTCCCCCGATGTCTGGTAACCCTTGTACTTCTCAGTCCTCCAGCAGTATGCCTACTCACTCTCAGCTCTTCACACGCCTCTTGCTCCCAGCTCCTCACATGCACCTCACTAACTGAGGAGAGGTCCTTTTTAAAACCAGGTGCCCTGATTAGCCTGCCTTACTTGGTTCCAGCAACTTCCTGATTGTTCTGATTGTTATCTTACTCAGGGAAAAGGGACCTTCTTAAGCGGGGGCTAATAAATCTACCTTCTATCATGCTCCTACAGCCATCTGGCCTGACCCTGTCACAGTAGCCATGTAAGTATATAATATGGATGAGCAGATTCAAATGGGGATTACTCATGGAATAAGGTACTACTTAAATGAGTAAAACTGGTAGAATCTGGTCCTAGTCAAAAGAAATGCCATTAATTTTTAAAAAATTTATAAAAGGAAGGCTTGTAACAGATTCTCATCCATCATGCATAATTTTGAGACACTTCAGCACCATCTGATTGAAACGGGCATGGGTGACAATCGGACAATGACTGGTTACTGAAATTAAGGGGAAAATTTTAGGGTTTTCCCCCAGCCTTGAAAGATATGCAAACACAGTAATTCATTTGCATTGTTCATCTCTTACCTGGCAGAAACATGGGTGAAGTGCATATATGATGATATCACTACTCCTATCCTTCCTTTTCCACCCTGTAGGAAGACAAAGAAACCATAGTTTCTATTATTTAATATTTACATAGCACCATAAGTATATGTGGGACTTTGCTGTAAGAAAAAGACATCAGTTCCATCCATTGTGCACACGATGGAATGCTGCTTCACTCAGGTCCTATGCTATGTTGCAAACAACAATATTTCCATATTACTTTGGCTGTTCTGGTGACTACAGGAGCTCAGGCCTGTCTTTTGTTGAAGTGGTGGAGGAGAATGGTGGTCAGTGGCTTTTAAAGACCCTTTAATTGCAAGTTGGTTGACTTGCCACATTGAAAATACTGAGTGAGACTTTGGTGTTGGGCACCCCAGTCCTACTGAAACTCAGCAAGCATTGGTACCAAAACTGCTCTGGTGCTCTTTAAAAATCCCACTTAACTCCTGGTTGACCAGTAGCATGTCAGGAGCAGAGAGCCCAGATCAGCGGTGGGCAGCCAAGCAGGACTTTTTTTATTTTTATTTTTTTAAATTCAGGATTTTGTATATTTAATTTGAAATGAGAAATGAATGGATTCATTTTTTTCCAGTTTTACCCTAAAAAAGATTCCTGAACTAAAGCCCACAAATCAGTTGTTTTATTTCCCTTTCTTTTTTACTACATCTTACATAGAATATATTTATTAGACATGGTATTTTTGTGTGTATACCAGGACAAAGCTATAAATTAAAATAAAGAAAACTATGAACAGCAGCAATAACATTCTATCACTTTTTTGTTTTGGGCTCATCCAAGACAAGCCTGGACAACTTTGAAATTTCTGGCATGATGTGCTATAAACTATGAATTCTGACAAGTATCCACAATTTTTTTCTGACACCTGTGATTTATAATAACTACCACTTAGTCTTTATGGAGTATTTTCATAATGTTTCAAAATTTTATTAAATAGTTTACATGACATATGTACAGTACAAATTACTGATCAGTCATTCTGGCTAGTTTTAACATGCTTCCAGATTATTCAGCCAACACATTTTGGCTATATCCAGGAAGGATGGTGGTGGGAAGCTTTTAAGATCCCAGGGAAGAAATTCATCAAGTTATTTTAGAGGGATTTATAAAATACTCATTGGGATATTTTGCTTTTTACTTCTGGTATAGTTGTGTCCAGAAAAGTATCTGTGTAAAAATGAGTCCAGCGTAGTGAAGATATCATTTCCTTTGTGTCTTCCTTATCATGGTACTGTCGTCAGACAGCCCTGCCTGGAGCATCCTTCTGCAGCAGGCTGTAGCATGACACGTGCCTGCCTCAGTTTCCCTTTCAGGTAACCCAAGGACTCCCCATAAGGCTCTCTTGCCTCAATGATATCCTTCTTTGAGGCTAGTTTACTACAAAAATATTGTGCAAATAATCCAAAACATAAGTCTCAAAACAGTTCATTTATCACTCCAGTGCATATAGTCCTTAAAATCTCATGACATGATTCTCTCCATACCACAACTAGGCTCCTCATCAGTCCTCTCCAGATCCTCTGCCAGGACAGCCATCCCAGCCCTCTGAGCTGGAGCTGAACTCCAGTCATCACAGCAGGAACCCCCACAGCCTCTCTGCTGAGAGATCACCCTCACCAGGGAGCATCACTCTGTTCCCCAGACCGATCGCTGTACAAGCCAGCAGGCAACTCCCCTCTGCTGCTGTTGCCGCTGCTGCCGTCAGTTCTCCAGCCCTGGCTCACTGGCTCGGAGCAGACTGCTGTTAAACCACTCTTGCTCTCCTGCCTTTAGCCTTCCCCTAGGAAACACCTTCAGGCTCCTGCAGCTCTCATCTCCTGCCACTCTCCACCTCCCTGCAGCCTGAACTCATCACATTTCATGCTCTCAAATTCTGGTCCTTCATAGGCCCCATGTACTGCCTCACCCTCTTTCTTGGCCAAATGGGAGCACTTGTTCTGGCACAGGGGAGCTAGACCTGCTTCATTTACTGGGGCAGCCTGCCCTGTTACAGGCCTCATTTCTGCACCATTTAAGGCTCCAATCCTGCAGATGACAGGAAATCAACGGGACTCCCCACAGGCACAAAGTTTGCCCACATGCTATCAACTGCAGGACTGGGGGAAAATATCAGTGGGAGTTTTCAAATGATTTCAATGGAAGCAAGTTCTGGTCCCATATCTGATTAATTTACTGTCAACAAATAACAGCACTGCAAAGCCAGTAAGACTATAGATTTATTTGCCTCGAGTGCCATCAACAAACCTGCCAATTCACTTCTGATCTCAGGATTATTTACTTTAGCTTTATTTCTCTTCTCAGTGAACAAACACTGAGAAGGGAAAACATTACACAACAGTAACAGCACATTAGAGTATTGCAATTATGCAGTTAGTTAGGACCTGGATGGTCCTAAGGGCCCTAATTTCCCAGTGGCTACAATGGCAGTGTGGGATAGTTTCACAAAGAAATGTAAGTGTTGAGACACTGAGTGTCAAGACATCTAACTTTTAGGTGTCCAGAAAATCTATGGAATTCACAAAGCCTGAGTTAGGTGCTCAGGCTCCTTGTGTAATGAATGGGGAGAGATGGGTGCCACAGAATGGGATTCACAGAAGCCAACATGCTGGGTAGTTCTCAGTCTAAAGTAGCCAATGGGAGATGCCGACAAGAGGGGTGTGCACTAAGCCCCGCCCCTTTGGGAGTTCCATGCCTAAATCCATGCTGTAGGCAGATGCCTCCTTCTTCCTGTGATTTTTAGCTGTGAACTCTCTCTGGGTGTTCACAAATTTAGGCACCGAGCAAGTTTATTTCACCTTTCAGCAGCAGCTAAGTGAAGTTTTGTGAATGTCAGAAGTCCTGATTCTTGGATTTAGGTGCCTAAAGTGGCAGTTAGGTGCCTAAATCCTTTTGTGAATCCTTTTGTGAATTTAGCTCTATGTCTATACAATATTATTCTAGTCCAAATGGAATGAATAATGTTATCCGTTGCAATCACTGTATGATATATTCAACAATAAAGTGCCCACTTTTCAACTTGGGCATCTAAACTAGATACCTAAATCCCAGAGATGAAAAGTCAGACGTGCATTTAGGTGACCAAATGCCCACTTTAGGCAACTAAGTAGAGATTTGGACATCTAACGTTAGTGCTCGTAATGACTTGATTCAATTGACTTATGGTGATTCTGTGAGGTGCCGTGTGCCCTCAAAGTCCACTAAAGTAAATGAATGTCATATACTACAAGAGGATCCTCAAAAGTTTGACAAGGAGATGGACTAAATACACTCAACAATGGTGTTCAGTTTTGATATATATACACCTCACTGCTTATTACTTCTAAGCACACAAGCCTGGATTTATCTGGCCAGAGCATTGGCTGGTCTAACTCGGCATAGTTAATGGCTTTAGGCCCCTTTATATCAGCTAAGCATCTGGCTCACTATGTTTTCAACATTAAAACAGCTGCAAAACTGTTAATTATAACTTTTCTTGTTATGATCAAGTATTAAAAATTGAACGTCATATATACGCTCACTACACTGCACACTTACTCTGCAATGGATCACCACCACATGCTGAGGGTCGCTGTTCAACCATGATTCCATAGCCTTGCAGATGGTGCACATCTTATCAAGGGGAGGTGCGTGAAGGTCAGGCCAGCCCACATCCATAATCTGGAATCAAGCAAAACCACTTCATTTTCCATTTACAAGGTACTCTTTAACATTATTATCGTATTCAATAATCCTACGCCAAAATGTGCTATGATGGTAAAGGTTCCTTCTTTTTTCTAACAGAAACATCTGTGCTTCACAGAACCATGGTGATATTTCATTATTTAAAATGCCTTTTCATCATATAAGCAAAACATCTTTACAGACCTCCCAAAACAGCAGGGGGAGGAGGGATTAATTATTATTATTATTAGCATACATGAGCTTTCCATGCAAGTATTAACAAATCTTATCCAACACTAGAGCTGACTGAGAATTTTTTTCCAAAATGTATTTTGATTAATCAAAACTGAAACTTTGTGTAGGAAAGGGTTGGCTTTGTGAAATTTCCCATTGAAAAAAAATTAAAACAATTGTCAAAATGACCCACTTCAACATTTTCTAAATAAAAGTTCTGGAGTTTTTTTGGTTCAAAATTAGTTTTCGTTTAGAAATTCACATTAATTCATAGTAAAAATAAAATAAAACATAATAAAACAAAATAAAATAAAAGGTCAAAATACAAGTCTTTAGAAATTGTTGAATCAAACTGTTTTGATTGATCCAAACTTTTTTTTTTTTGGTGGTGGAGGGGAGAGGGGAAGGGGGTTGATTTATGAAAATGTCAGACTTTTCTTCTTGATTTGGGACAGGAAAAAATTTCAAAATCTTAAAATTTCCTGGGATGGGAAAACTGTTTCCTGCCCAGCTCTCTTAATAACCTGTATTTCCTACCTTTAAAGGAACTAGTTTTCTTTTGGTCAACTTCTCATCATTATCTGTGCATTTATCTTGTTCACATTCCAAAAATAGTAAGCCAATGAAATCCTACGCATTCATTAACATGTGATAAAAACTGCCTGTGTGTTAAAAGATCAGACTTCAAATGTCTTCACTGTGTTTTCTCGCAGTAATCTGAACCCCTGCTAGGTCCAAACAATGCTGTGCTGCTGCTGTGACTGTAGGTCTGTGATGGTATGGGCCAAGGGTTGCTGTTGAAGGCTGCCTGCCAAAGTTCTTAAATATGGGAATGAGCTCGAGTCCCAGACATATATTCAACCCTTTACACCTCCCATCTCACTCCAAAGAAAATGTTATAACAAATGAAGATACAAATCGGGGCCGGGAGTTGGGGGGAAGGCTATGAGGAAGAACAAAGAAAGATGCCAACAACTTTTGTTCCCCTAATTGCATTGCCAATGTTCACAGATGCAATTGTGAAGAGAGGAAGGCAAATCCACGAAACATGAGGTTATGTTGAACTGTGAGTTCATCAATTTCAGTACATTAAGGTTTACATAGCAAAGGAGCATTATATGGCCATAAATATTCCATGGGCACACATGTAATGTAGACCTGACATTAAAAACACAAATCAACGAGAATCTTTTCATTGACTTGAATGGACTCTGGATCAAGGTCTTATGTGCAAAGCCAAAGAAAACAATGGAAACAACTTTGTAAAGCATAGCCCTGACATGAAAGAAGTCACAACACTTAAAATTAAAGGGGCGGCATCTTTGGTTTTCTAAACTCTTCCTAAAATTGTCATCCATTGTGCACATCAAAGCGTGTATAGTTTGAAGGCTTATGGCAGCCCATTTATGCTGTATAGAAGTCTAGCAAGTGAGGAATGTTATGATCAAAACCAATACCTTTGGGTTAAGCTTGGTAAGGTCATATCTTTTCTCAGAAAGGTTTAACACCTGTTCAGGAAGAAAGAGAAAGAAAAAGTATGAGATCTTGATGTTTAATTTCTTTTGTGGTAAATCACTGTATCCAAATTATGTTATAAGAAAGTTAAATGACAGGGGAGGGCCTTCAGATTTTTCAGTCACTTTAGATATCTAGCTTCAGCTAATAATTTGGTTAAGTTCAGCATTTGCAGTATTCGGGGTATTTCCCTTAGTAAATTCAGGAAAGTATAATGGGAAACTACATATGCTAAGTAAATGCCTACAATATGTAACAATTAAAATTTTCACGTTTATAATAGTAATTACCGGTATATATAATGAAAGATTTTAAATAGTATTAGGCCTTATGCTTAGCAATCTTATTAGACTACATGAGTTTCTCTGATTTCTACATTGTGGGAGGTTTTTGTTTGTTTGTTTGATTGGTTGGTTGGTTTTAAATAATTGACCAAGATTTTAAAAAAATGGATGCCTAAAGACAGGTTCCTAAGTCCATTTTTAGTGCCTTGACTTTAAGTGCCTTGACTTTCAAAACTACTGAGCACTCAGACAGCTCCCATTAAAGTAAGTGGAAATTTTGGCCATATATTTTTCTTACCTTTATTTCAATGTCAAAATATTTTCATGTAAGACAAACTGTTCAGTTTAAAACTAGTTCAATTTAGGTACCAGTTGGCAGTGATTAAGAATCTAAAACAGTTGTTTTCTTGAGAATTGTGCTGTTCCTCTGTGTTGGTACAGTGCCTAACACTTTTTAGGGAGTATTACAACATACATAAATAATAAAACTATTAACAACAATATGCACTTTAATAGAATAAGTGTAAAACTTTGCTGATATACTATGAAATAATGTATGCATGTGCATTGTTTCTGACAGTAATGAATATGTGTCACTAATGGTACAGAAATAATGTATTTTTCTTCTGAAGGATTGTGTGTTGTGTTTATATTTTGAAATTATTGACGAAAAATATTTAGGGACAGGACTGTGTTTTTTTGTTATGATGAAATCTGCATTTCTTTCTACCTGATATGATTTTTTTTTTATTTTGTAGGAAGTATAAGATTTATGATTCCTTAACTATTCATTTTCTGGCTTTTAAGAGCTTGGGTTTTTTAAGGATGTGATAGATAAGTACTTGTTATGGAAAGAAATTGTCAGTAAAATTACACTATGTACAAGCAACACATCGGCCCAATATAGTTTCTTTGGTCACTGAGAAAATTCATTGCTGACAATTACACCCTTTCTATTGGTTCTTTCTTTTCTACCTAGATCCAGTGATTCCTGCTTCATGTCTAGTTTACAAATAATGACAATTTCTTACATATTTTATTATTTCAGCCTTTGAAATGTCCTTGTTGCATGAGCCAATGTCAAAATCTTTTAGTGTTTATAAAACACTTATTGTCATGGGACTCTACCAGAGCGCTGTATGTGAATTTGAAAACATCACTGAGGTTGCTGGGGGGATAGTTACTAAAATCTATTTATGTTTGGAATTTTGTGATATCAGGTGATTTCACCGAGTTGACAAAGGGGGACACAAAAAAAGTTAGACACTTAGCAGAAATTTTAAAAGTGCCATTTTGAACTCTTTTAATTTTAAAAACATACTTTATTTTTTCAACCATTTTGGAACAAATTTTATGGATACAAAGTAGGGCCAAAATCAGCCTTAGCTAGGGAGATGCTATCAGCTCTCCATAATAATTACAGATGTGCAGAGCTGGGACTAGAGCTGGGACCCATCTTAGATCTCTAAGACACAAGTCTCTGCTACTTGAGCTAAAGAAAGAGGGCTGTAACTGTTAACTATGGAAGAAGCTTCGATGTTCTTTCCAATATGCAACAACTGCATAGAGGACAACTTGCTCATGCAAACATACAATATGCCATCCTGGCCCCCATTGACATTAATGTCCAGAAATTCCCATTGGCACTAATGACAGCAGAATGGTGCCAATAACTCACAAAGAAATCAAAGGGAGGAAGATTGGGCTCAAAACTACCCACAACAAAAAGCATTTATAATTTCGCTTACATTTCGACAAAACAGGCTCTGATACCATCTGTCTTGGATGGTTTAGACACAACAAATCCTGCATCTTGGCAGGGGGTTAGATTAGATGACCTTTGTGGTCCCTTTTAACTCTATGATTCTATGACACAAGAATGTGCTTAAGCATGTGTTTAACTTTAAGCACGTTAGTGCTCTCTGTGACTTCAGTGGGACTATTCACACGCTTAAGTGTTTTGCTGGATTGGTGCCATAGCTGGAATGCAAATGTTCAAGGATATTAAACGATATGGAAAATTTGAAGGGGTTCAAAAAAGTCATTTTTGAAACAGAGGGAGACAAAGAAGCCTTAGACAAAAGTGGTAATTTTATAATGGACTAGAACTGCAAAATGACTTGCCAAATTTCTTCACTTTGCAAATACATTTTCCTTTATTTCCAGAGTAAATCTGCCAATTTTCCAACCAAACCACTGTATTTCCCATGCCAAAGTTATAGTAAGACTAAACCAATTGGTAATTGCTGGCAAACTTAGCTATGGAGAGGTTATGGCCTTTTCCTAACACAAAATGGAATTAGTATAAATATAACTGTTTTGTTTTTTTTTTGTGATGTGAACACATCTAATAAGAGTTAGATAGCTGGACCAAGACCACCAGCCTATTTCACGTATACCAAAATACAGCATCACATGAAAATGACAGTTGATCTGGGCTGATTTTGAAACATTGACTTAGGTGAAATGCTTTGCAAAGCACTACAATTTTGCGTCAGAGAGACCACTGGTTTTCTTACAGAAAAGCTGATGTGACAAAAGATTCATAATTGGTAGTACTGCAAGTACAGCCTGAGTGCAGTCATTGCTATACAATGCAGTTGTGATAAATAAAGTGTTGTGAGTGAATGAATGCAGAGTGCTGGTGTTCTTCGGATGGAATGACAATGCAAGCTAGATGCTACAGTAATTTTACCCTCCTGAAATTGTGGATTTATTCTAATAGTTTACACATGTCAGGTAAAAATAACTGCAATTAACAGCAGAGATTTTGGCCCTGATTTATAAGCACATTGCGAGAAAGAGTAAGATACCACAGGGTTTAAATGTGCTAAGCAGAAAACACACACAGCATGAGAGAACAACAGTTTTGGTCATCATAAAAGATCATGCATGTGGAACCCATTAGAGATTTTTTAAATAGAAAATAAGTAATGGGGAAAAAATGCATCTAAATCAAGTCAATGAACGAGACAAATCACACTAACAGCAACCTTTATGTGCTGTTTTACAATCAACAGTGGAGCCAGCCAAGGTGGGGGGCAGGGCGGATGGTCAGAGATCATCGGAACCCAAGTTACAGCTGCTAGAAAAATGCATTCCATGGTGAGGTATCTGGATCTTGTAGGAATGAGTTTTACTCAGTGAGAACTATCCCTACAAATTTTCTGTTGCAAATGAACATGATGCTCAAAATGTATACTGCCTTGCCATCAACAAGAAGGTGGCTTGCATCTGTTTCCTTGTTTGACTGAATGTAAAATGCTGGGCTGCCGTCACTTGCACTGGTGTAAATGTGAACTAGATAGGCTTTGGTGGAGTTACATCCAAACTTACATTGGTGTAAGTGAGCCTATACTAGGCTCTGTTATTAAGGATATCAGATCAGCCATCATACAGCAAATAGGGATAAAACTGAATTACACATAGCTGAATTACAAACAGGATTAATCTGCACTTACCAGGTAATTATCTCCATGTTTGGATTTGAGCATTCGGGTTACATCTTGCAGGTTGTGCACATATGTTTCCTCTGAACAGCTGGCAGGGAAGGATACTGCAATGATCCGCTCAGTGATGTAAGTCAGGTCAAGTTCATAGCCCTCCTCCATAATGTGATCAAAGTCTGCACTTCTGCGAAGAATCCGATGTGGCAGTTTGGGGAGTGGAGAGAGGGGTGAGTGTGACAAGAAAATAGAAAGTTAATGAGCAGAAATTTCATCCTGAACTCATACTAGGGAACCAGTCAGTATTTATGGTTCCTGATATTTTCATCGAAATTGCGGTTCATAAACGGCTTATAAAACAAAATTTAGTCAGGTCTTTAAGCAACTGACAGCTGGCCAAAAGAGAGTTCATTACTGTGCCACCTATAAAATCCCAAGCCTATATGTGCAGTGCTATGGAAAGGTAGAAAAATTAATACAATTGAATTTGTTCTGTCCCGAACAGGAGAAAATCCAGGTGTTACAGACAAACAGAGACTCATGGCTGCAATAATCTCTCGCTATTTCTTTGGGGCATCACAGACACTCTGTCTTTAAGAGGTCTCTAAAATTGCTCATGTATGCTACATGAATAAATCTGCCCTAAGTTATACAGATATGAATTTAGAGTAACTTCAATAGAGTAAATGAAGTCAAAATTAGGTTTAGTTTCTCCAATAGTTTGGCCTACAACTTCTTCTTTACTGTCATAAACCACCCATAGAAACTATTCACATGTTTCTAATGAATAGAGTTCGAAGCACCCTTTTTGAATGCCATGTCCAAACAAGCTACAGAAAAAGCACGGGAGTTATAGCACATGTTGTTTTGTTCTCACCATTTATTTGCTTTGAACATGGACCAAAAAAGAGCCATAGTAAAGACTATGTAAAACATTTAAAATATCCTTTCCTTCCTCCTCACTGCTTTGGCCCAGGTTAATAGTGAAAAGGGTTGTTACCATATAATGGCTAGTTAGCAGCCGCACCTAAATAATATTTAGAACTTGTTTAGAGCTTTCCATCTTCAATACACTGCAAATACATTAATCTTCACATGCTTGTGAAGTAGATAGATAAATATTATTAACCCTATTTTAATCTACAGACTTTTGCTCCAGGCCACACTGAAAGTCGGAGGGAAGAAGGAGGACTAGAAGTCAGAAGTTCCTAGCTCTCTACCAGTATTCAGCCCAAGCAAACAGGTGTCCACACTATAAAACCTACCACCACTAAAGGGGAACCTTCTTGGCAACATTTCAGTTGGTAAGCTCTTTGGGACAGTGCTTCCTATATGTCTGTAAAGTGCCTAGCACATTTTAAGTGCTACTGTGATGCAAATAATAAGCAGCGTATTTGCTGGGCATGGAAAGTGAACTCTCTCTTACCCCTCATGGTGGATCCCTTCACTGGATTGGACTGAGGCACAGTGGCAGAGTGGGATAGAATCTGGGACTGCAGCCTGTGAGCAATCTGGTCTGGATAAACAACTTCTGTGCTCTCAGTCTGTCACCTTTCATGAGTCCCAACTTTACTTTTGGTGAAAGACATCCCTGTGTAAAGGCCCAGGGGCCAGGGCAAAGTCTATGCAGAACTTAACTCCCACTTGGGCCCTCTGTAAAGGGTGAATTTTACCCTTAAAGAAAACAATCTACCTTTAGATCTGTGTAATTAAAGCTGTATTGAAGAAGCAGCATGAAAGATAAATGAAAATAATACAGTGTTTAAGGTGACTTGTGGTAGTTTTACCTTTACGAAAATACTCAGCTCATCTGGTATTTTGCATATGTCCAGTAAAAGATCACTCTACAACCTTAACAAGAAAATGTTATGGCCTATGTCTTTCATAGACAACAACTGGAATGTCTTTAAATATTACTTTAACCTGCAGAAGATGCCATGCACAGGAGCAATTAAAAACAGCACAACACTACTGAGCGGTAATACAGCAAAACCATTCAAGAGAGACTTACTGTGATGCTTTGTCACAACAGAAAGATGAGCTTTTGGAAAAACTGCCGGAAGTCTGAAACAAACAAACCAACAGAGTGATCAGCTCAGTAATTTCCGTGGTATGACAAAATCAACATGGCTACTTTTTAATTTCACAAAATGAAGTTTCCCACTATGAAAAAAACAGTCAGAAAATTCTTTTGTAATAAATAAATCCCACTTGCAAATGGGAAATCCCATTGAAATTCATTGGAATTCAGGTGCTTAGTCACTTTAAGATCCTTTGAAAATCCCAGCACAAGTGGCTAAGTGCATCTTGTATGGCTTCAAACAAAATGATACTTAAAGCTTATGCTCAAATAAATTGGTTACTCTCCTCACTGTATTTTCCACTGAATGCATCTGATGAAGTGAGCTGCAGCTCACGAAAGCTCATGCTCAAATAAATTGGTTAGTCTCTAAGGTGCCACAAGTCCTCCTTTTCTTTTTGCGAATACAGACTAACACGGCGGCTACTCTGAAACCTTAAACTATTATGAGGCTCTCAAAAATGGTACAGCATCACCAGCAATGATTTACAAGAGGACTCCCAATACACTTTCCTCCTATAGAAGCAAAATGAATTTGTTCCTGTTTTGGATGCCTTTATTTTCATTACAGAACATGGTGTTCAATTACAGACACAGAGGAAGGTGAAATTAATCACAAGAGTTGCATAGTCCTAATGCAGCTATCTTTAGAGGTCTGCCTGGGCAACCCAATGACAAATTCACACAATACTCCTCTATCAACATAATGGTAAATTACAGTAATAATGGGATCAAACAATGTTACATCCCCCACACCCACCCATTTCTAGTCCATTGCCAAAATATATCATGTCATAACATGGTTTGAAGCCTGTTTTGACCATAATTTCAAACATAACGGAAATGTACTATGTACTAAGTATTACCAGGGCATGTCATAATCCTTACACAAACCCTTATTACTTCACACAAGTTGCTCCCCTGCTGAAAATGAAGGCTTGTTTGCCTTACACATTCAGAATATCTGGTAGGGCTTAAATTGTTGCAGAAAGATTAGAGGAGTTTAAAGATTTGAAATTTGGATTTCTATTTCTGGTGTGCTACAGCCAGAGTTTTAGTACAAGCCCATTGATTTGCAAAGATATTTCCCAATTATCAATTGTCTCATGGAAGGGATGATATGAGCAAGAGGAGTATGTTATGAATAACTCCCTTATAATTGTTACATATATGTAATATGTATAAATTAATTTAAAATAAAGAGGTCTCAATCAAATTTGCTTCAAATCCACACCTTGAGAGATGGCCCTTTCGTTTGCAATAATATAACAGTTATACTGACTAGATAGTAAAGTGTCAAATTTTACTTCTAAGTTAAAAATTATTTGTTAACATACAATAATTATGAAATAAGAATCTATGGAACAGTTCAGACTTTGTCCTGCCCTTATATGCATGTGAGCTTGGGATAAAGTATATGAATCACTAATAAATATTTATAAAGCAGGGGTTTCTCACCCATCTCCTGCCTTTGATTTGCATGTATAGTACAGAAGAGTGCACTATAAAGCTGAGAATCAGGATACAGACTGGAACTCAGACCACCTGAGCCAATATAACTTATGTATGCCCAGTACTCATGAATAGATTGATTTATGCTAGGATGGGTTTTGTGTCTGTAGGACCTTTTATAGAAGAAAAAGACAGAAAAAAAAAAAAGACACCACTCCTCAGTTCAAATGCATCACTTAACAAAAGCAGGTAACCTCCAACACACACCCAAATGTACATAACTGGCATGTGTCTTTTCCAAAATTTCTAGTGATGAGCTGCATTGAAGAGTTTAAAACAAGTCTGAATAGTAGTGTACTGTGTAGGTCTCATACACATTGACACTTGGGACTTGATTCTGTGA
Source organism: Lepidochelys olivacea (assembly GCF_965140295.1). NCBI lineage: Eukaryota > Metazoa > Chordata > Testudines > Cheloniidae > Lepidochelys > Lepidochelys olivacea. The sequence continues at coordinate 169,999,833 of NC_140412.1, read as the reverse complement.
GATGCTGAATGCAACCGGTGATGTATTGAACATCCACACCGTCTATTATCTTCAGTGGTGAGAGCTGAGGCAGCTTAACGCATTGCAGGCCGCTCTCAATCCTGTCAGAATCAACCTTTTAACATAGATAGTCTCAATTAATGAGTGTTTTGAAAGTGCCTAGTACACAGAGAATGCTACTATAAGTAAATTACAAATAATCATAATAACAGAATCCCTGCCCACAATCAGTCTTTCAAGTAGAGGAGACATTAGCTGAATGTGTCTCTGTTTCAGTTACATAGCTCACGGACAGCCAGCCAGCAGGTACACTGAGCACCTTACCGAGTGTTTCCGCCAACTTTCATAAATTTAATAGCTAGTCTCACTTAAATATGAATGATCAGTTAGTTATGATTTCATTTCTCTGTATGGGTTTTCCTTTGCTAAGAAGAAAGTGATAAAATGAAACTTTATTCCACTTATTTGTGGCATATAAACTGGACATTAATATAGATCTCACAATAAAACAACAACAAAAATCCCATTAGGGACATCTGTACTTAATTGTATGCATGCTATCAAGCTGAAAAGCAGTGTATTCCTTTCTGCTGCATGCACCGTATTGGTGGTTTGTGCCAATTTCCATGGCTTAACAGCTGGAATAGCTTAATATGTAAATTGTCAGTGCTATTTGTAAAATTCTCTCCCAGTTCCTATAATGTAGTTTATTTATTTTTAAATCTGACTGATTCTCTGTTTAAAGCAAAAGCTTTTAAAGTCCTTAAGTTTGGTTTGGGTATCATGTTTTATTGCACAATATAAGGAATTGTGTTACTGTATAAGCTGTCATGGTGGATACATAAACATAAGAAATTGTGAAAACTCCCCACACTCCCCTGAATTGCTGGGCAGAGACTCCAAAAGAGAGTTCAGTTCACCATGTGAAACTTTCCATCATATTAATATGGTGGACAGCATGTGATAAATTTCTCTTACCCATTTACAATGTCAAGGTCACCCTGTACATTACATGCTGACTCTTTATAGTCAATGATTTGTTTGCAGATGGCAAGGAGCCAGGGAAATACCCCCACATCCCTATACACCCTCTAACCTATCTTTCCCCCCAGCATTATTCCCTGATATAATCATTTCTGAGCCAAACAACGTACCTTTCCCTCATGTTTCTATTTTTCCTATGGTCTGATATGCTAAATGTATTATGATATACTGCAGACATTCCACAGCTGTGAGACATTTTTGTGGCTACCTTATTTATTCGGATTTCACAAATTACTCTCTGTCATACAGAACTTTGAGAGCTATCCTGAATTTCAAAATACCACGAGGGCAAGATATTTATCAAATGGCATTGCTTACATCTTGAAAAATGTGCTATTGTGCTCAAACAATGATGAAATGCACAGATTTGTCAAGTTTTGTAGGAATATGGACCACACAATCTGACACCAAGTATATAAAGATGTCTTCCTAATCTGATTTCATGACAACAGATGTTCTGCAAAACAAGCACTGCTGTACTATAGCCTCTGACCAAATCTGGACAGAATAGCCAATTAAACAATGCACTTGAACTTATGAAACTGTTTTCTTTTTTTTAATCTTTCTTTTTATCGTTTTTATATAAAATATAAACAGAATGAAACAAAACATATATAAATACGTGCATAAGATGGCCCTATAAATAGCAAAATTCAGTTTTTATTATTTGTTAAACCTGGAAAAAAACAAACCAAAAAACAAGCAAACAAACCTGAACCCATAAAGGTCATGCAGAGAGTCAATTGTTGAAGTGACTAAACAGATAAATAAGTGAGAAGATAACCTATGAGCACTGGGGACTAATATATACTAAACTGCAAATTTATGCAATAGTTTCATGTGTGACCAGACATCCTCATATTTTTTCCAAGCATTTCTATTAGACAAAGTCATTAATTCCATTAATACAGTAGTAGAGAGTTCACTAAGCCAATCTGTGTGTGAGGGAGGAATTGTATATTTTCTCAAAATAACTTTTGGGCACTAAATTAGTTACTGCAATCCATTTCTTAATGCCAACTCATTCAGCATCCCCAACATACCCAAAGTCGGAGATGGAAAAATAACAACACGACGTTGTTGAGAGAGCACTGAATATGGTATTCCAGAACACATGCATTTTTTGACAGGCATACAGGATGTGTGAAAGGTTCGCATGGGGCTAGTTGCATTTCCAGGATTCACTGTGTGTTACCAATCTAGCCTTAATTTCCTGGAGTCCAGTAATACCTGTTTATTATCTTGTTCTGGAAGAATCGCAAGGATAAAGAACTTGAAGCGTCTTTCACATTAAGCCATATATCCTCCCACGTTTCTGTTTTGATAGTAAGGTTAAGTTCTCTTTCCCATTTTTCTTTGAAACTCAGATTGGGACGGTAATGCAAAGTATTAGCCACCTATAAGTAATTCCTACAAAGTGACTTTTGTTTCTATATTTCTTAATATGTTCTTCTAGAGGTGAGAGAGTTGAAACAGACCAATTGTTCCCTACCCTTGCATGAATTCCTGAGCATAGCTGCTGAAAGGAGGAACTCAGACTGCAGTAACTGATCTTTGTTGCACATGTAATTGAAGGAGGCCAGTCTATCATCTTATATTATAGCTTTAATTTTTTAAATCCTTTTTCTATCCAAATTGTCTTAAGCGTGGCATTTGCCTTGATCTTGATGCCCAGGTACATAGCGGTACAAGAAGAGAATTAGTAAGATCAGCAGCTATAATCATCTTAATGTGTTGCATCTTGTAGGTGCAAAGATCGGAATTTTCCTTAAGGATGTGGGTAGCCTCTTAAGGTATATAACAGAAAAGAGGGAACCAAATGGTTTCGATAAGTTATTTTCTATTTCAAACCAGACCGGTGTGTATACAGAGCTACTGGAGGAGAACCATCTTAAATTAGGACACATTCGGAATGCTAGATAATATAAATACAAATCTGGCAAGCCTATTTTTAAGGGTCTTGTGTGATACGTGAAACTGTTTTTTATCCCATAAAATTGCACAATAAGCCTATTTATTTTACCAAAGAGCAAGGGAGTGACCTTTAAAGGCAATAGGCTAATGATATAGGTCATTCCTGGGTAGATATTAATTGTGGTTATTTCTATTCTCCCTAGAAATGACAGAGGGAGGATATGGCACCTCTCCACATCCTTGGAAATTTCTTTTAATATATAGTCCATATTCATAGAAACAATTTTGGGAAGATTAGAACAAATTTTAACACCTAAATAAGTTATTTCCTTGCATATTTGAAATCGAAAATACTGAAGCATGGGGGAGGGATAGCTCAGTGGTTTGAGCATTGGCCTGCTAATGCACATTAAGCTCAACACCCAGGGTTGTGAGTTCAATCCTTGGGAAGACCATTTAGGGATCTGGGGCAAAAATTGGAGATTGGTCCTGCTTTGAGCAGGGGTTAGACTAGGTGACCTCCTGAGGTTCCTTCCAACCCTGACATTCTATGATTCTAAGATGAGAAAGGTCTTTGGGATATATCTGTTGCTTGTGATTTCTGAAACAGTTTTCAATGTAAAAAGTTACAGCATATTATTAACATCCATTGGTTTGATTTGTCACCAAGAAGTTGATACTCAGACATTCCCAGCAAGCAGCAATCTTATCATAGAATCATAGAATATCAGGGTTGGAAGGGACCTCAGGAGGTCATCTAGTCCAACCCCCTGCTCAAAGCAGGACCAATCCCCAATTAAATCATCCCAGCCAGGGCTTTGTCAAGCCTGACCTTAAAAACTTCTAAGGAAGGAGATTCTACCACCTCCCTAGGTAACGCATTCCAGTGTTTCACCAGCCTCCTAGTGAAAAAGTTTTTCCTAATATCCAACCTAAACCTCCCCCACTGCAACTTGAGACCATTACTCCTTGTCTTGTCCTCTTCTACCACTGAGAATAGTCTAGAACCATCCTCTCTGGAACCACCTCTCAGGTAGTTGAAAGCAGCTATCAAATCCCCCCTCATTCTTCTCTTCTGCAGACTAAACAATCCCAGTTCCCTCAGCCTCTCCTCATAAGTCATGTGTTCCAGTCCCCTAATCATTTTTGTTGCCCTTCGCTGGACTCTCTCCAATTTATCCACATCCTTCTTGTAGTGTGGGGCCCAAAACTGGACACAGTACTCCAGATGAGGCCTCACCAATGTCGAATAGAGGGGGATGATCACGTCCCTCGATCTGCTCGCTATGCCCCTACTTATACTTATACATCCCAAAATGCCATTGGCCTTCTTGGCAACAAGGGCACACTGCTGACTCATATCCAGCTTCTCGTCCACTGTCACCCCTAGGTCCTTTTCCGCAGAACTGCTGCCTAGCCATTCGGTCCCTAGTCTGTAGCTGTGCATTGGGTTCTTCCGTCCTAAGTGCAGGACTCTGCACTTATCCTTATTGAACCTCATCAGATCTTGCACCTGTTCAGATGACTGCAACTGTGGGGTCATGTCATACATACAGAAGAAGGTACGCTTTTAAAGAAGGCTTACAGAGCTGAAGTTGAAAGAAACAGAGCACCAAACTGACCACAAGCGAGCTTGGAAGATGCAATTTTGAAGTATTTAAGAAGCCTAAATCCTCTCATATTGACTCTTGACAAAGGAAGAAAACGTGCAAAGGACCATTGAAGATGGAAGTCCATTCTGTATGTTATCATGGCTATGTTTCAGCCAGGTGAATCTGCTGGTGCCGCTGAAGCTGCTGAATTTATGAAAGACACGTCTCTGCATTTTCGGATTAGGCACACAGTTTTACTCTATGGTTTTATATTGATGGAAGTTACTTCTGGTTTACATTGTTGTGGAGATTCTTCTTTATCCAGGAAAAGAATCAGGCTATATGTCTAATTCAGCAGCACAGGAGAGCACGGCCCAGTCAGTAGTTTACAAAACATGAGGAAAAAAAACAGAGAATAAGGCCTCCCAAAAAAGTAAAACAGCCAAGCAGGGTGGGTTAGATTGTCACTTTATGATCTGTCGTGAGCAACAGGCAGCGCACAGTTGTGCTGTCCTAGGAATAGCTCAGGAAGCAGAGTGTGGCTCTGAGTCTCCTGGCAGTTTTCTGGAAGAAGTAAACTGTGCTGGGCTTATACCCAACGCAGTGTATGTCATATGGTATGCTTGCACAGCTATGATGGCCAGCATGTTGGAGGGATGGAGTCAATACTCTGTTCAGCCCCTACCCTGGCAACACCTGAGTGTTGAGAAACAGTGGCTTTGTTGAGCCTGCTTCCCATTGACACTACAATCTGTGGTACACGTAGACCATACAAGAACATGAGTGGGCCCCTTATGCTTCTGTACTTCCTTTCTATAGCTGCCTTAGGCTAGTAACAATCAAGGCTTATAGTTGCATAAACCATGCCCTATTTTCTGCCAGCATGCCTCCACTCTGCTCAGCCTCCAGCAGATGTTTTGAATGACAGTTACGGTAGCAGTGAATTGAACCACCATCCAAATTACACCTCTAGCATGCTTACTTACCTCAGAAGCCAAATTCAACTGTCCTGAAGCTTCATGGGCATCCACAAAGTTTTGTTATGGATCAATTTTGCCCAGGTGAATTCATCTGAATCATTTCACCAACCTTTAAAGTAGAGCCCCTGCGCAGATACAAAATTTGTATCTGCATCCGATCCGCAATCCGCAAACATGGTCCGGGGATATAAAGTGGATGTCTGCAGATTTTCAGGGCTCTAGATATAAAATTTGGATCCGCATCCGTGATTCACAAATATGGTCCACGGACGCAAATATCCACAGATACAAAGCGTATATCCGCAGAGTTACAGGGCTCTATTTCACAGGGTTGACAAATCAAGCTCAGTGTTGCAATTAAGAGCTGGTCTAATGGCTTCTGATCACTAAGCATTAAAACTAAGCATTAGGGCAACACACAAAGTCAGAAACATGAGTTAGGGCAGTGGTTCCCAAACTGGGGTTTGTGAACCCCTGGGGATTCGCAGAACGGTACAGGGGGTTCGCCAGAAAAATGTCACTAATGGCGGCCAGAGGACCCCGGGCTTTGGAGGCAGCAGGTGGGACCTGGTTGCAGGGCAGACAGCTCGAGCCCTGCCCCCCCGTGAGCGGGGGAGCCGACAGCCAGAACCCCAGCACTCCGCACGGGGCTGGCAGCCTGAGCCCCAGGGAGAGCAGGGCCGGGCAGTTGGGGCTGGTAGCCCGAGCCCCAGCAGTCAGGGGGACCTGCAGCCTGAGCTCAGTGGAGCTCAGCTGATTGGAGCAATCAACGGGGTCCAGCAGCAGGAGCCCCTCGGAGTGAGGAGGAAATTTAAACTTAAATCCCCGGAAATATTCATTTTTAGGAGGGGGTTCACGAGATTTCACAATTTAGTGAAAGGGGTTTGCGGGCTGTTAAAGTTTGGGAACCACTGAGTTAGGGTGAGATGTGTTAATGTACCAGGCTTGCAACGCTGGAGATTGGATCATAAATGAAAAATAGTTTGGTGGTCTCATCCCATGTCCCAGCAGTCCCTGGCATTACTGTAGAAATGTCTGCTGAAAAGCAACTTAGCATTTAAAAATGACCAGTACTGAGCTGTCTTGAGAGCACTCTTATGAGTAAGCTTGCATAGAACCTTCATGAATTGTGCCTGGCTTAGACAGTGTTGTTAAGGGTCCTTAACTCCAGCATTCTCTCCATAAGATTGTACCGACCTTGGGTCTTTTAACCTTCAGGGCATGCCAAAGGGCTCAGCTATTTTCCTGGACTTTTGCTGAAGGGGTGTGCTATGAGGGATATGGAATAATTTAATGAGGAGAAACTATTCTTGTATGAGAGGTTAATTAGATAAGCATGTTTGAGAAATTAGGTCATATTAAGGAAGGTCTTTCTATTTTTGGATAAAAATACTTTAATTCTGGATATTTTTAATGGTGGTATAAACACCTAGAATTTTGACTAGATACTTTAAAAAAACACATTTAAGTAAATAAATATAAAATTGAAGACATTTTACACAACTTATAACTAACCTATGGAATTCACTGCCACATGATTTTATGAGGCAAAAACAAAAAACAAAACAAAAAAACACAACTCCACAATTTACTAGACATTTATATGACTATGAATAGAGTGTGTAATAGAACTGCTTAGAAAAAAATATTCTAAAGATTGTCACAAGCACACGCTGAACACCTGTGGTCAGGAAGAAATTCTCTCTCCCTTTCTATGATATTGTACTGCAGTTGCACATACCCTTGGAGGTCACTGAGTAAGACAGGACAATGAATTACAATGACTACGAGTCTGTTCCATTATGGTAACTTCTATGTTAATAGCGGCTTTTAGAAGCTACAGAGGAACACATGTTCGAACGTCTTGTGTCAGTACTAAACTTTTTTTTTTTAAACCACTGAACATGTCTCTTTGGGAGCTGGCTTCCTGGAGAACATGAATTTATAGCTATTTCTTCTGTAAGTAGCAAGTTATTGGTTTGGCTGTATATTTTTATTTTGGTTCTGTGCAAAACTGTAAAAAAAAGTCTTGTTTTCTCATTTACTGTATCAGTAAGTGTTCCCAGGACATTTAGGTCTTCTATCCATAAAGTGCACTGCAGCTGAAGCACTTTCTTTCAGGAATTAAAAAACAACAACAAAAAGGTAAGCAGCAAGCTTTTGCTTTTGCTGCTATCTGGGGCCTTGCCAGCTATGACAACCGAAAGCAGAAACATCCAAAGTCCATGTTTAAATAAGAAGGATGAGCCACAGGTGATTTTTATTTCATGATTATTTTACAGCCATGAATTTTCTGTACTGTTTACAAATACAATGCGTGTTCTCAAAGCTTGATTCTGCAATGCCTCAGTGCAGAAAACTCACAGCAAAATCAGTGAGTTTTGCAGGATCAGGCCCTTAATGAGTCGTCTAGGGTTCAGATGAGACTCAGTTTTGCCAGTGAATAAGAGCAGACTGAGACCACAGGGAACATACTACATTAGGTTTTTCAAAGCTGAATTCCTCACATGCAAAGTGAAATTTTCTTTTATATATTTCTCATCACCACATTTCTAGGACAGATATGTTATGGTCTTTAGAATCACTAAGTTTGCCAGATTTAACAAATAGTTACATTGAAAGGTTTATTTAATTTGATTAGCAAAAACCAAAAAATGTACACAGAGTTTTGAATAATATTTTCCACTTATAGGAACAATCAAACATTTATTTTAAACAGCAAATGCATTTCCAGAGAAGGCTACTTTTGAGGAGGGTAGTCAAAGCCCTGTCTGTTAATATTGTAGCGGGCAGGCATAATTGGGCACATGGCAAGTTTGAAATTTCAAAATAAAACATTTAATACAAAATGCTATTGTCTTTGTATTCTTCTAAGGTTACGGGGAAGTATTTGGGCAGAAAGGATGGTCTAGTGCAGGGTTCTCAAACTTCATTGCACCACGGCCCGCTCCTGACAACAAAAATTACTACACACCCCAGGAGTGGGAGTTGAAGCCTGAGCCTGCCTTAGCCCTGCCGCCTTGTGTGAGGAGGCCAAAGCCCAAGCCCAAGCCTCACTGCCCCAGGCTGGAGGGCCAAAGTCAAAACCCAAGGGCTTCAGCCGATGGCAGGGGACCTGTAACCGAGCCCTGCCACCCAGGTCTGAAGCCCTCAGCCCTGGGTGGTGGGGCTCAGGCTTCAGCCCCGGCCCCAGCAAGTCTAATGCCAGCCCCGGTGACCCCATTAAAATGGGGTCATGACCCATTTTGGGGTCCTCACTCACAGTTCGAGAACGGTTGGTCTAGTGGTTAGGGCACTAGGGAGACCTGGGGTCAGGTCTCAGCTCAAACACACCTGCCTGTGGAACTTTGCTTAAGACCCTTAACTGATCCCATGCCTCAGTTCCCCATCTGTTAAATGAGGATAGTATGTCCCTACCTCATAGGGGTGATTCTAAAGATAAAATTATTCATGAGAGAGGTGTTCAGATATTACAGTGATGTAGGCCATGTAAATACCTAGATAGATTTGCAAGTACAATAGTGACAGGACAAATAAAGGTCCCATGCCTGCCACTTGCTTTTTTTGGTAGTTATTATTATTTCAATATTATTATTATAAAGTGCTCCTCTCCTGTAAGGTGACAGGGAGGTAACAAGTTCTGCAAACCACAGGTGAACAGAACAGTTTTTGATATTGTCCTAACAACTACTGAAAGTATCTTGAAAGCATGACATCAAAAACACAGGCATAAAATACATATTAAATCACCAACAAGATTTAAAAACAAAAACAAAAAAAACCCCAAAATCAAGATGTTTCACGGTAACACATCTAACCTACAGAAACGAGGTGGCATTTCCTTTTATATAAAAACAAGTGTCACAACATTCAGACAATCAAGTAATCTAGCTGGCCGGACAGTGTTAGGTATTTGCTATAATAGCTATTGATGTGAGGTAAGTTGCTTCAACAAGAGATAGCTGCACTCATGTGTCTTCTGCTACAGCAGAATCTGGCAGCTGCTCAGACACTAATCAACAGCAGAAATAGCAAGGGGAAGTTTAAAAAGTCACAACTGGAGAGCCACTGCAAGTGATATAGAGTCAAATTTTCTAAGGACTCAGCTCCCCTTTAGGCACCTAAACGAAGTGGTCTGAATTTCAGACGTTCTCAGCACCCAGCAGCCCCTATTGTTTTTAAGTGGGAGCTGCAGTGTACCTAGGACTTTTGAAAATTACTCTCATCATTTAGGTGCCTAAATGAAAGCTGAGCTCTTCTGAAAATCTAGCCTGTGGTCTCTAATGAAGAGGTTTACACACTAATGCTGCCAATCTCTTTACTTAAAGGGAGAACCTGACAATGTCATCAGCTTCTGTATGCTCTCATGAATGCTATCGGAAAGGTTGCAAGTCCATTTCCACGACATTTCCCCAATACTTGTTTCTGGGCACTCATTCCTGCCCATTTAATTTCTGTTTCAGTTGAGGGACTTTAAAGTTTGAATAAAATCTATTCAGCCATTTCTGCCAGGTGGGTAAGACAAAAAGCCATAATTGTGATGTATCCAATTTTTAAAAACATGTTAAGAATTTTTGCAGAGTGCAAAAGTAGCTGAACTTTATGATCATATTTGAAAAAAAAAATTAAAATAAAGTCAAGACATTAAAATGGTGTTTTGGGCACAAGCACTAAAAACATTGTTACATTATTGCCTGTATTATTGCTATTGAGTTGCATAATTCCACAATACGAAACCTGGATATTTTAATAGAATCATAGAACTCACAACCCTGGGTTTGGCAGGCCAATGCTCAAACCACTGAGCTATCTCTCATGTGTCTACACAGCAAAAAATGTGCAAAATAAAATTCCACAACTCCATAGTGCCACAGCTATTTTTTATACAAGAAATTAAATTAAACAACACTAATCTAATGTTGCATTATGGGCCACAGATTTTTAAAAGGCTTTGATTTGTACACCTGCAATCAACTACAGGCAATTGTGAATGTAAACAGCAGTACTTATATGTTCAACTCCCAGGTTACAGGTGTGACTATAGAGGGCAGGTTGAGGCCCCTTTAAAGATTTTGCTCATAATAGCTGTACATTCAAAATAAAAATTAGAAGTCAGAAAGTGAAAAGTTACCCACAATCCCCATAGTAATGTCAGCCACCTTGCACATCCCAATTTCAATTAGTTGTTAGATAGGTCAATATCCTTTACAGTGTGTGCAGCTGGTTTTCATGTTTAGTGTACTGTTTTGGGGAGCCCTGGAAGAATTCAACATGATCCTGTCATCTAGTTTTCAAACATGAGGCTTTCTCAACCTCCCCACTTCATTCTCACACACGCACTCTCACACTTGATTTGGCCAAGGAGACCTGGATAGGACTCGCTCTCTTAGGAGTTAGTCCAGACTATATTGGTGAAGTTCAGTTTTGAGAGATATTGTTAACCTGTCCCTTTTTCCTTCTGTGTTTGTATCTGCATCTTTGTCCCAAGTAGAGGGGACATCATTTCCCTGTGCTCCCAGCATGTTTTGTTTTAATTCTTTGTTATTTTTTGAGCTCATGCATACAAAAGAAACTGTTCACAGACAAGTATAGCGTATGCAAGCAATGTGCTCAGTCAACGTTGCTAATGCACTTCCATCGTAACTTGCAGGACCAGTCCTTAGGCTTCTCCTGAGCAGAGACTGACAGTGGCATATATATTGTGTCTAATCAAAGGTCCTAAAGAGAGTCTTTGATTATTTGCCAGGAAGGAATGTGCATCTCCCCTTACTGCACAACATCCATGCAAAACCATATCAGCATACAGTATAAATCCCCACTACAACTCAGTCCAACAAAAGAGAAGGAAAAAGATTCACCAAACAATGTGAAGATACAGTCAGCCACTTGTCTCAACCCACATCACAGGAAGACAGACTACAAAGAGAATAACTAAGAGACCAGGAGATTCAATCCAGACATAAAACAAAACTGCAACAAGATTCTCCAGCACCACAGCATTGCCAGATGATTGCTAGGGGAACTAGACAAGCACAAGCTGCAAGCTACAAAGCTCTTGAGAAGAAAACCAACAGTGACATGGACAGTTTGCTATCCTAAGGCAGACCAAACATTGGGTCTATGTTGTCAGGGTTCCCAGAACGTCTCCCTCATTTGAGGCCTGAGAAGTGTCAGGAATAATCCAAAAGTGAGCATGGCTGGGGTGGCAAATGTTGATACAGCACATTCCCATTGGCTTCCATGGAATCCTTGGTAGGAATTAAAGCGGTTTCCCTTCCCCACAGGCACAGTGGGACTCTGTGGTGCAGGAAGGAGCCATTCCTGCACCAGTAGGGGGTAAATTCAGGCAAACTCTCCTACTAGCGCTGACAATATCATTTTTAAAACACTCTGTGCTCGGCTCTCCACGGCAGCCAAGAAAAGTGCTGACAGGCTCCCCAATTCTTAGCCCCAAGCCTCAGCGTAAGCTAACGCTGCTGTTTTAAAGGGGCAACTTTCATTTATACCACTTGTGAAAGGTCCCTCAGTGACATCATGCCAGTTGAGAGCCTTGCACAGTGGTGGTGGAGCTGGTGCAGGAGGTGGCATAGCTGCTTCAGCCAGCCTTACTCTGGCAAGAAATTCCCCTGCACTTGAGGGGAGCTCTTTGGCTGGTTTAAGTACACTTTGCACTGCACAAGCAGAATCCAGCCCTCTAACATCCTCTTGCCAACAGATTAAACGTTTGCTCGTAAACAATTCTGCTCTCAGATCTGCACTGACATCTGTGGAAGTTCTGCACAAGTGTAGAGAACAGTCACAGAGCAAATCTGAGCGCAAAATACTTCTCCGAGATTTAGATGTGATCATGTTAAGTATCATGTTCAGAGTTATCAAGCTAGTCAGCTATTTGAAACCAAACACATCAGGGTGAATTAAACAGTGCTATCTGAGACTCCAGTTGTGGTAAAGTTCTTGTTATTACTCCAGAGGTTATAGGCAGCTTTCTGAATAATTACTATCCACAGGCAACCTAATTCATCACAAGAGACATGACAGCGTATAAACTCTGCTGCATTAATTCAAAACTGGTATGGTTTAAGGATGAGACTGTTAATGTAACCACCACACAGAAAGTGTGAATCAGTGGTGTATAAAGCACATTCCCTGCATTTGTGGGTCCTACAGTGATTATTACTTTTGAAAAAAATACATTCATATTGTCCAATACAATGGAAAGAAGAAAAATTTGGTGGTTTGAACAGAGGACTGGAAGTCAGATCTCCTGAGCTTTGCTCCTGGTTCAATCACAGATCTGTTCTGTGACCTTGGGCCTGATCTTTTAAAAGTGCTTAATTCACAGACATGTTCTGAGGCTTAAGTCATTAATGTTTGTAGAATATTCTGGGATCCTTCATAATACCAATAAATAGATAGTCTGTGATTGAGAGTTTTATTGCCAATGAAGTGATGGCACATAAACTATAAATAGGAAAACACTTCTTGCTGTCATGGCTTGAAATTGCTTTTCAGTCAAACATTTGCATCCCACCTATTTTATAACAAAGAAGTAGGTACACCAAGGCAGGACTTGACAAACTGAACTAGCAGGTAGAATTTTTCCTGGTAGGTAAGAAGCCTAATTCAACAAAGTCTCCAGCATTCAAACTTTCATGTTTTAAAAAATTAAGGTTCTAATCCATATGCTTGTGAAGATACCTTTTAAATGTAAGGAAATGCAAAGCTGTCTTCCTGAGCTTGCAGGCAAATGTCACAAGTTTCTCAGCAGCTGCTCATAACTTTCCCAAACAATAGCTGAAGGAAATTAACCAGACTCTAGTCAGTTTCACAAGTGTCATTCAGAACCTTGTGAGCAGAAGTGACACTGTCATGAATTAGGCCACATTTTCTTAGCTGCTGCTCATAGCTTTCCCATGAAGTGGCAGAGGCTGCTACTGAAGATATTCACTCAGCAGTCAGGATGCTAAACAAGAGAAACAGACCCTTTCCCTTCCTAAGAGCTAGGAGGCACTGGAAGATGGTGAGGAAAAGAGAAAGAGAATTTACACCGTTCCAGCAGAGTTCATCGTACACATACTAGTTAGAGGATCATGTAAAAGACTGATACCAACACAGGGTCTAGGGACAGCACACTGGTATCGATCCCACCATCTTTCCCCTTTCTAAAATCTGCACTGCGGTCTGGAGTTTATGCAATGGTGCTACAACCAGAACTGTCTGGTGGCCAGACTCCCTTTCATCTTCCTTGTCAATCACTGGCTCGTAGGTATAGTCCCATGGAAGAGAACAGGGAAATTTTTCAAGCAGTGAACTAATGGGCAATTTATTGATCCAAGATGCTACTCTATGTGAAGGTGTATACACCAAAAGATACAGTTGGAATACAAACTGTCAGGAACAGTATCCCTGATGATGCCAAAGAATAACTGGTTGCTGAGCTCTGTGACTTTATCCTCACTCACAATTATTTCAAATTTGGTGACAACATATACCTCCAGACCAGTGGCACCGCTATGGGCACCCGCACGGCCCCACAATATGCCAACATTTTTATGGCTGACCTGGAACAACGCTTCCTCAGCTCTCATCCACTCATGCCCCTTCTCTACCTAAGCCACATTTTGCTGACATCTTCATCATCTGGACCCATGGGAAGGAAACCCTGGAAGAATTCCACCACAATTTCAATAGTTTCCACCCCACCATCAACCTCAGCCTGGACCAATCAACATGGGAGGTCCACTTCCTAGACACCCCGGTGCAAGTAAGTGATGGTCACATTAACACCACCCTATACCGAAAACCACCGACCACTATGCCTACCTTCATGCCTCCAGCTTCCATCCCGGACACACCACACGATCCATTGTCTACAGCCAAGCGCTGAGGTACAACCGCGTTTGCTCCAACTGCTGACAGAGACCAACACCTAAAAGATCTTCACCAAGCATTCTCAAAAGTACGATACCCACACGAGGAAATAAGGAAACAGATCAACAGAGCCAGACATGTACCCAGAAGCCTCCTGCTGCAAGACAAGCCCAAGAAAGAAACCAACAGAACTCCACTGGCCATCACATACAGTCCTCAGCTAAAACCTCTCCAACGCATCATCAGTGATCCTCAACCCATCCTGGACAACGATCCCTCACTTTCACAGGCCTTGGGAGGCAGGCCAGTCCTCGCCCACAGACAACCAGCCAACCTGAAGCATATTCTCACCAGCAACTACACACCGCACCATAGTAACTCTAACTCAGGAATCAATCCATGCAACAAACCTCGATGCCAACTCTGCCCACATATCTACACCAGCGACACCATCACAGGACCTAACCAGATCAGCCACACCATCACCGGTTCATTCACCTGCACGTCCACCAGTGTAATATACACCATCATGTGCCAGCAATGCCCCTCTGCTATGTACATTGGCCAAACTGGACAGTCCCTACGTAAAAGGATAAATGGACACAAATCAGATATTAGGAATGGCAATATACAAAAACCTGTAGGAGAACACTTCAACCTCCCTGGACACACAACAGCAGATTTAAAGGTAGCCATCCTGCAGCAAAAAAACTTCAGGACCAGACTTCAAAGAAAAACTGTGGAGCTTCAGTTCATTTGCAAATTTGACACCATCAGCTCAGGTTTAAACAAAGACTGTGAATGGCTAGCCAGCTACAAAAGCAGTTTCTCCTCCCTTCGCGTTCACACCTCAACTGCTAGAAGAGGGCCTCATCCTCCCTGATTGAACTAACCTCGTTACCCCTAGCCTGATTCTTTCTTGCATATTTATACCTGCCTCTGGAAATTTCCACTACATGCATCTGACGAAGTGGGTATTCACCCACAAAAGCTTATGCTCCAATATGTCTGTTAGTCAATAAGGTGCCACAGGACTCTTTGCCGCTTTTAGTTGGAATAGTGTGGCCTGCCACTTTAATTGTGCTCAAAAATAGATGGTTGTGCATGAGCTACCATACGTACAAAGGAGGTTGACCTTGGCTCCTCTAATAAGCAACTAGGGCAAACATAAAAACCCTCTGAAGTTAACAGCTAGTTTTAACACAAGAAAGTAATCTGTAATTATTTTTACACCGTTTATCTTGTGATTTCATTTCATCCTAGTTATATTAGGGGAGAGCTGTGAAACTGTTCACTCAAGTATATGAATTTGACAAGAGGGATATTTTGGGGCCTTTTGTCTTAATTTTAGGTAATCTGTCCAACTAAGAATGGGGTGTGGGGAGAGTCTGGGAGGAACATTAAATATTTTAATTCATTTAAATGTCTTGTCACCAGATAATTGAGCTGCTTGCTAGTGTTCCAATAACTGCTATACCCAGAATTCTTATTAATGCTCTTAGATAACACAAAGTGGAACCCTTTAAAGATGCTAGCTCACTTCATTGTCTCATTGAAAAAGAAAGCAAAAAGGTGTTAAAATGGCCTCCAATTCCGACCCAATTTATGTTGGGTAAGTTTTCCTTAGTACTCTGGGTTTAGTTATTAAATCTGGTCCTGGACTCATGCTAAAGAATAAATGGGGAAGAAGGGTGCACTTACAGGGGTTGCCAGTATTGATACATACAATATTATTCAGTTCATATCTTTTCCCACAGCATTTACCAAAGAGCAGCATCTCCCCATCTTCTAACTGCACCTAGTGCTATTTGAACCAAAGCTGACAGAGTGCTTCAGTACAAAACAATCACAAGTCTTCATGAGTAATATGCATACACCTTATTTGATGCCCATGATATCTTTCATGTATATAGCACTTTCATCCCAACTTTGCCAACCACAGATATATAGAGAGAGATAAAGTTATGAATTGTGCATTGCCAAGAACTCAAGGATTAGCAAACACTCTTATTTCTGAAAAAGTGCCATAGGATCTTTGATTTCCTTTTCAGAGGAAAAATGTAAGCATGTGTGTTTCTGTCATTTCTCTTTTCTTCTCCTCCCTCGAAAGCTTTCGTGTGATAGAAGGCAAGAAAGGCTCATGTCCACTGCAAAAGTTCCTGGGAAAACTGCAAAAAAACCTTTGGCATTACCACCAGTTATCTTAACCCAAACCTGCTTCCCTTAAATATTCTAACTGCCTGTGCTTTGAAGAACGACTAGCAGTAATAGTTCTGTGAAGATGTAATGAAAATGTGCAACCACAGACTGAAAAATAAATCAGGTTAAGCAAATCAAAAAGACTAACCAAAATGGATTACTTACAGTTCTGGTTACATGACTCAGAAAGGTCTCAGAGTTATCAGGCTGTGAAGAATAAAAATAAATGATTAAAATCAATTTAATCATTCCCAATATTTTTTACAATACATGTTTAAAAAAGCTTCCCCCATACCTCTCCCACCAAACAAAATAAATCATTCAGGCACAGAAATGATCTGCAGTATTATCAACAAGCAAATGTCACTGAGACAGACACACAAATGGAAATGCATCTTACATTGTGTGAGCTTCTGAGTTCTTCTAACTACAGGGGCTCTCTTATTCCAAAGTTCTGGCATACAGTTACTTGTACAATAAGAGAAGACTAACACGTTGGAGACAGAAAAACCATGTCAAGAAGTTTCATTGTGTTATGCGTGATTTAGCTGTGCAACTCCCATTTTACCCTTTCACCCACTCATTCTTTGCTACCAGATACAAAACACATATATATGTGCGTCCTAAGGAGGGAAGTTAGGTGTTACCCTTTAGGTATTCGGGGTGCTAAAACCCACACACAGCTTTAGAAATAAGCTCAATTAGCAACTTTTTAAATTCTTTTTATTTTTATAAAAATTAAAGCTAGCCTATTAATCAATATGGACAAAATTCTGCCTTGACTCACTGGGCTTAACTCACTACAGCATTACTCCAGACTTAAGCCACTGTAATAAGCAATAGAGTCACACTAGTCTGAAACTAGTGGTGATTCACGCCCAGTGACTACAATGTGTTTGTAAAGGATTGCATTCAGGGCAAAATTTGGCCTCTCAGGTGAGAAGATACACCAGTTTAACGACATTGCAATATGAGGTTACAATAGGATGGCAGCAGAAACATTTTATTTTGCTCAACACATATCAGAATTACTTGAGCCAAGCAGCCTTCACAGGTTAGAGAGAGAAACTTACTGATTTTTAAATTAAACTAATAATGCTAATGTATAAAGAGCCCATCATGCATAAAACAGCAGTCAACCTTTAAACCCCTAGAAAGACGTACATCCTGGGAAGAGACTGGATTCTGTGTAATATCTGCAAAGTCAATTTCAGACATCTGGCAGAGAGAGCTCAAAGAAAAGGTGAAGGTAGATATTTTCCTTTTGTAATAAGAGTTTTATAATCATAGTTTATATTCATCTGTGCCTTCTGTCCTAAGGGATCCCAAATCACTACACAAACTGTGAACCCAATATGCAAACACTATTCAGAATAGGGATCACTTCATCCACCACTAAAATGCAGTCACATCTGGGGTAGAATGTGGCAGTTATTCAACGGCACTCAGCAACACTGCGCAAGAGCTTAGGACAAGAAATGCAAAACAATACGATATCCAATTGCAAGTTCAGTTTTATTCTCTCCAATTAAAGTACAGACTAAAGGGACCGGCAATGAGGAGATGAAAGTAGGCAGCACAACCCTTCTTCTCACCGTCATAGCACTTGCTGACACAGAACCATGCACTAACTCAGGGTTGAGTAAAGAGAATTCAGTCTTGAGACACTTACTTAATCTGAAAAGAACTCTTCAAGAAAAAAGATGGTTCCAATGCTCAAGCATATCTCCACTGAGACCAGTTCCTGATACTAGGAAAACACTCAGCCCAGTTTAAAATGGCACAAGCACAGTAAGAAGAAAAAGAAAATGTGATTCCTTCTGTTGAATCACCTTGCTGGGATGAGTTTAACCTGCAACTTCGAGACTTTGAACAAGCTTGCAACTTGATCAGTGTTAACTGTAAAGACTTTGCAAAATGTAAACACACGAACACAATGTTTGCACAAGGCTAGGAGTACCAGCCACTGCCCAAGAGAGATTAGAACTGCTCTAATATACTGGCATGACCAGGAACTTGTGCCACCCAACCAAGTCACAAGAGAATCAGAATGGGAGAGAATTGGAAATCTGACTCCACGGATTGGCAAATGAGAGCAGCTTCGGCCTGGAAGGTGCAGTTTTATTATTTTCTATTATTTTTGCTGGGGACTCACAGGAGATCAGAGTCTTCTCTCATTAGAGGCAGAGTTTCTACCATCTTCAGGGAAGAGGAAATATAATCCGGCCGGAAATTCAGATTTTATCTTAACTGCGAATGCAGTTTAATGTCTGAAGTACGTAAAATACACTTATTAACAGTACCCACTTAATGTGCCTGAATAGAATTTGACAGCACATACTTCCTGCACTAAGCCATAACCACTCTCACAGCTCAATAAAGATTAACAAGGAACCCTCTGATACACTGGTAACAAGAAGGATAACCAGAGTCATTGTTATTAAATAATTATCTGAATTATTATTAAAAAATTAAATCCCTAACAGAGCAGTCATTGTACTGAAAATTCATGCAGGGTAATTCTGTGTATAAATGGCTAAAAGACCCCCCACCTTTCCACAGAATGATGTTAATATGAATAGGAACTGATGCACAACAGTAGCGACAGAAGCTTTTAATACAGGAGATAGGCGGGGCAGGGCAGCTGTAACAGCAAGGGTGTCTTTTCATTGGTTTTAAAATTCTGTTTTCTTACAATTCTTCCTTACAAACATGAAACTAAAATCAAGGTCTTCTCCCATAAACTAAGCATGCCCTAAAGTACGCTGCCTGCCTGTGGTTCCCTGCAGACCATATACTAGTGGAGAATGGTGCTGTAGCCCACTGGCCAGACCTCCGTCTCTCAAGAACACCCCTTACATGATCTCTGTGTTGGATCCTCCATGAGCAGGTGGAGGCAGCTATGCCAGCTACCAAACTCTGGAGGAATCCCCAGCTGGGGGGGTGCTCTGGGTTGTTTTCAGCATCTTTGTGTTCCCAGCTCAGTTCCAAGGGGTCAGACCATGGTATGGAATCTGTTCCTTTAGATACTGTGTTGAAAAATGATTGGGCACAATTTGTCTGAGATTCTCTTACTCTGGAAACATGCCAGCACAGACTTCTGTGTCAAAGAAATCTACTTGCAGCCATCATGCCCCAATAATAATTCAGCACTGGATATCATGCAGCAATTATGAACGTCTGATGTCCTTATAAGCAAATGAAAAAGGATAATTAGAATAGAGACCTACAACAACCTTAACCATATCTGTTGATGTACACCCTCGCTAAAATGCTCATTCAGAAAGGGACTATAGGGAGATGGCAATTTCTGTTGATCTGCAGAGATAAACAGGCACATGTCAAGTTTTTACGAATGGTGAATATGCAATTTTTGTGCTCACACTTTTTTTTTTTCCAGATCCCATCTTTACAGATTTGTATTTACGTGACATATGCCGCTAGTCGAGTGTTTGGGGAATTCCATCATCTCTTTTGCTCTTCCCATCACAAGCCAGATACCCATACCAAAATCAGTACCGACCCTCTCATAATAAAGATGTGTGCGTGTGTGTGTGTGTGTGTGTTGTCTTATGTGAAACAAGGCCAAAAGCCAGACTTGCCAAATATCTGACAGTTCATAGGAAGGCCTTGCTGTTTAGCCAGTGCTCCCACATACTGAGCATGACATTCATGGCTTCCGAGCCAACTGTCAGGAGGGGATTTTTAACTTGTCTGCTTTTAAGTTTTTGAGCAGCCAGCTTTTGAGCAACCTTGCTCATTGCTCTCTTTCTCTCTCTGTGCGTTGCATTGCAGAGAGGGAGCAGAGACGCCAACAAAGGGTGTGATGAATGAGGAGGCAACTTCCTGGACTATCTGTTTCAGAGGGCAGCATCAGAACTATTCCCTCTATCCTCCTGGTTTAGTGGGGAAGGTAGAGAAAGGACTGCAGGATGTGAGATGGAAAAGGCAACCGTGGGAACCAGAGTGGTGGAAGAGAGACGTTAGGAACAATAGAGGAAGTGATGAAGAAAGAGGCAATGGAATATAAGGAACAGCAAATAGAGGACAGAGTGACAAGAACAGAGGAAGAAGGGTGAAGAGACAATGTAGCACCAGAGAGAGCAATGGGGAAGATACTTAGCAGAACAGAGTATAAGGCTCAAAAAAGAATGAGAGGAAAGGAGATGCATTGCCACTGTTAGCTTCAAGTGATAGCAATCAGACTCTCCTATCTGTCATCCAGTAGTCATCAACATCACGCAAATTAGAGAGACCTGCTTCACACAGACAGACAAAGGGGGATATCTTGGCTCCATTAAAGTCAATGGGAGTTTTGCCACTGACTTCGACAGAGCCAAGATTTCACCCAAAGAATTTAAACTAAGATTTTCAAAAGGAGCTAATGATTTTGCATGACCAACTTTAGATACCTTAAGAAATTCTGAACATCTGAAAATCAAGATTGACACCCAAAAAGCAAGGCCTCTAAAATCCCTATTCACTTTTGAAAATTTTGGTCTTAAGCTTTATGCAGTAGATAATGACAGTTCTGGCTACTATCAGAAGTTGAAAGAAAATTGCCCCTCTTGCTTTAATAGGCCACTCACATTTATAGAACTAAACAATTTGATACCTTGATAGGGTAATAAAAATCTCGCAGGTTAGTGGCTAATTTGACATCTCAAATATATCCCAGTGTCATCCTTTCTAAGAATGTTAAATAGATTACTTCTCTGATAGTAAATAGGTTCTGGCTCAGATCCAGTGATCCAGACAATAGGGATATGTTGAGGGCCTCACAGCTGGAGTTCGGGTTTGCCCTTGGGTGGGTAAACAGCAGTGTTAGGTTTTGATTTGGGTCTCAGTTCACTCCTTCTCAATGCCCACAATGGCACCAAGGCTTCGTGCTTTTTTCCACAATCTCTCTTTGATGCAACTCCCCCACCTTCAGACACCAGACTTTCATCACATCCTCTCGCATTCTGACTCCCGTCTTAGACCTCACTGGCATTGCTAATCTTGTCATGAGGAGCTTTCCTCTGCCAATGCTTCTGAATCTCTCTGCTGACCCTAATATTATTCCAGTCACATCTCATATGCAAATAGTCAAATTCTGGAGTTGTCCACACGGAAGCCCCAGACTTGATAAGAATGAGAGAGACATCAGTGGCCAGCACTAAGACACAGAAACCTTGTCTGTTATGAATCCCTTGGCCACGAGATCAAAAGACCTTAAGGGGAGGCCACCTTATTTACAGTCTAAAAGGAGGACAAGGAAAAGAAGGTTTGTCATAAAGATAAGCTGCTATGATCATGTCTGCAGAAGCTAGAGCATGGAGGCATGAACTGAACCAGAAGGCTGAAGCAAGGAAGGTAGTGTGTGGAAAGAGGGTGATAGTGGAGGATTTTCAGGAGCAAACCAGAAGTCTGAGGCAAGGTGATGGGTGTTTGTGGATGGGGGAGGAAACCAAAGAAGAAGAGATGGTAGAAAAATGCCAGGTTTTTTTTGTGGGAAATTTAGGGGAGGTTGGAATTTTTTTTTTCAAAAATTTTTCATGTTAAATTTTTCATTTTTTCTATGAAAAAAAATGAAACCAAAACCTAAAACCTTTGCATTTCTCCCTAAAACCAAAAATATTTAATCACATTTTACTGACTATTTTGTGGAGTTTGGTTGGTCTTTAGAAGAATTAAAATATTCAAATAAAAATTCAGGATTAAAAAATAAAAAGAGGTCATGTTCCATTAAAAAAATGGTTTTGATGGAATATTTTCAGTCAGATCTACTAAGAATTCAAGGGAGGGAGGGAAGTTGTTAGAAACTTAGAGGATGGAATTAGGTGATGGGTAAAGGAACTGCAAAAAAGGAGTCCAGAATTTTCTCAATGCAATCCAATTGGTTCAGATTATTTTTATATATCCAAGGTATTTTTATGGCCATAACATGTGAACACCTCAAAATCTTTAATGTATTCATGAGGTAGGGATGTGCTGTTACCCCCATTTTACAGTTGGGGAACTGAGGCACAGAGACACTGAGGGCTTATCTACACAGGTCACTCAGCCGAGTTAAGTCAAACTAAAGGTGTCAAGTCAACGCACATACATTAAAGCATGTTAAACCCCCATATGGATGCTCTCACTCAGGAATAAAGTGGTCTTAGTTCACTCTAACATAATCCTTCTCATCATACACACCAAAAGTACAATATTTGTACCTTCTTCCTAAAATGCATTATCTGTATTCATGTGCACCCGCGACATGCTCATCACCAGTAACAGCATTTCAGGGGCAGCAAACACAATATATCACTTTTTTCCTATACAAAGTACATTTAAAGGATGGTTAGATTCATATTCAGTACAAGATTAAGCAGGGATTTGTTACGTGAAGTGTGAGACTAACAGAAATGTTTACAAGGAAGGAACTTGTTCAAGAATAACACTCCAACTCCGAATTAAAAAAGCCATCTGTTGCTTCCTGTCAACAATGCTTAGAAAAGATCACAATTTTTTTTAAAAAGTTCCACTCCTGAAGGAAACTAGCTAATGAAGTCAAAACAATGGATCAAGTTAAGTTGACTTAACTACAATCAAAGACATAAAAAATTACAACAAAAGAGAAGATAAGACCAAGGAATGTGCATCCACTTTCAAGTGAATATAGTGGGAGATCCCCTGTCCTCTTTGTTCATTTGAACAAATAGAAAGTTCCCTCACCTTTGTTAATATTTAGATGATTAATGGGATTAACTTTGCTTTTCCTTTTATTTGACTGCTGCTTTAAAGACACCTGAAAAGTAAGGGGAATGCAGCATTCTTCATCACTATATGGTTAACCTTAGCTTTTAATACTATGGTCCTTTTCAGGAAATGAACATGAGCTTCAACCTTTGTCTGATCAGCACGTGATGAACTGGAGCAAAGACAGTTAAAGCAGACTCACCAGTCCAACTCTCCCCCCTCACCTACACACTCCATGTCAGTAAAATTTTACTTGTGTGCAATCATCTCCTTAGAAACTAGCCAGAAGTACAGCTCAAGATTTTTAAGTGTAGAGAAGTCAACTAGCGATCCTACCTAAGGTAGTTATTACATTATTGGGCAGCTATGAAAAAAAAGTCCGAAAAGTTAAATCAGCATGTGACCTCAACCAAAACACTGACTGAGGGCAGAGAAAGTAGAATAAGGTGGCATTGATTGAGGGAATCATTTTATGATAACACTGAGTAAAACGGGAACAACAGTTATACAATAAAGCAGTCATCACTGAGCCTAGCTTGTCAATATTTAATCTGAAGTTAACGTATTAATCCACTCTTAGCTGCCTCAAGTAGAAGGTTAAGAAACCTTTTGCTCACCAACAACTATATTTATTCAACTAATTTAGACTAGAACAAAACTTGCTTCCAAAGTTAATGTTACAGGGGTTGGTTTTCTTTATTGAAAGACAAGTAGCAGCCCTCCTCAGCTGAACATCTGTATTTACTGAACATCTATGAGTGTATATTTTGCTGAAGTTAAAAAAAACCACAACACACAGTATGGCTGATGTATATTTTACAGACTTTATTGGGAAACTGATAGGCGTAGAGACAGCTTTTCCTTCCCATACTCCAGACACTCTACTCATTCGAAAATACTTTAAAAGGAGGGCAAAAATATGCTTAAAAAGCAAAATCCTGCAATCGATGCTGCAGTCCTGCTCTTGTTCTGTACACAGAACTGTCATTGCCAGAAAGAGAACCTTTGCACATGGACTGATTTGACAATAATGCTGTAAAAGCAGAATGAAGAATTTTGCCTAGATCACACATGCTTCTTTTCATTCTAAATGGTCCATGGACAGCAAAGCAGAGAGCATGTAACTCTATTTGCATGCCTAGTAAAGGCAAATGTACATGAAAGTTGCCTGTGGCATAAGAATACGAATGCCACTAAACAGTCTGAAATGAGTTACTGTTCCATGCATAAAAATGCTTCACACCCTAAATGTTACCATGAAAACAGAAAGGGGGGAGGAAATGCACTGTGTCTAGTGAATGCATCATATTGCTGGATTTAGGTTTTAGTTATTGCTGCCTTAATTAGCTACATTGTAGCATTACAGAAAGGCATCAGCTTTCTTCTAGTACTGCAACAGTTATATTCCAAACTGAATCATGATAGGAACTTGAAGCCAACTTAGAAAAAGAGTACAATCATTATCTGAACAGGAACTATTTTTATGGATCTGGGAAACTACCCTGACAAGCACTGCAACTTTATTCTTCTGTAGTTTACTACAGTTCTATTCATGCCAATATCAAATACAAAAACATTTTGCTAGATGTAGAAGGCCAATGGCATTTTGGGATGTATAAGTAGGGGCATAGCGAGCAGATCGAGGGACGTGATCGTTCCCCTCTATTCGACATTGGTGAGGCCTCATCTGGAGTACTGTGTCCAGTTTTGGGCCCCACGCTACAAGAAGGATGTGGATAAATTGGAGAGAGTCCAGCGAAGGGCAACAAAAATGATTAGGGGTCTAGAACACATGACTTATGAGGAGAGGCTGAGGGAGCTGGGATTGTTTAGCCTGCAGAAGAGAAGAATGAGGGGGGATTTGATAGCTGCTTTCAACTACCTGAAAGGGGGTTCCAAAGAGGATGGCTCTAGACTGTTCTCAATGGTAGCAGATGACAGAACGAGGAGTAATGGTCTCAAGTTGCAGTGGGGGAGGTTTAGATTGGATATTAGGAAAAACTTTTTCACTAAGAGGGTGGTGAAACACTGGAATGCGTTACCTAGGGAGGTGGTAGAATCTCCTTCCTTAGAGGTTTTTAAGGTCAGGCTTGACAAAGCCCTGGCTGGGATGATTTAACTGGGAATTGGTGCTGCTTCGAGCAGGGGGTTGGACTAGATGACCTTCAGGGTCCCTTCCAACCCTTATATTCTATGATTCTATGTAATGTTTGTGCAGACATTTTATCTGAAGAGTAGGAAAATTCCGTTTTTGTTGTTATAATTGTTGAAGAACAAAGCACACATACTGAGTCTGATTTTCATTGCATTTTGGATGCACACTAGAATATTGCACAGGATGCATTAGGACATGAACACATTTATAGCTGCTATCTTTCATTTTTTATTAAATTCTCTTTGCAATCTCCATATATTTCTATAGCTTTCATGGAACAATAGTGACTCCCTCTGGTGGCCAAAGTAGTACACGTCTCTAGTGGATATAAACTGCAAGACATATTTCAAAGGCACTACACTGAAATCTTGTTGGGTTTTTATTTGTAGACCCACAGAGATTTAAGAGTGGCTTCAGGCTATGAGATTGAAGAGCTCTTTTAGCTCATGCAGTAGAATCTCATGTTTTTAGATCAAACAACGTACCTGGAGTGTGGCACTACATTTATTAGACACACATCATTGTATTGTACAAAGAGTGCGGTTCCAGATAGGGGAGGAAAAAAAGCCAAGTTAGAAATGGTTCCGCATACAGCAATGGGAAATCTGTGGGGAGGGGGGGGAAAGACTGTTAAAAAAAGGTTAAATGATCAAGACAAAAGTGTCACTATTACTGCTTTTGCTGTTCCCTCCTTAATTCAGAACTACTGTACGGAGATATATGCATCCCAAAAGAGCAACCATACTTTAATTGTATCATTTAATTTGAACATCTAGTATGCCTGGTTTTCTGCTCATCACATCTTTATATTGCTCAGTTTATTTTTCTACATTGACTTTTATGTATGTGTGATATAGTCTGGATCACATTCACTTCCACACTTACAATAGTCAACGACATCATAATACTGATGAATAAACACAAAAATGTTACCACTTCAAATACAATACAGTGAGCCCCATGCTTGGAGCTACATCAAAGGGGAGTATGACACCTCTGTGACATGCACTCCTAACACCAAAGAAAGTCTTCCATGGAGGTTTTGGCACTAGGGAATGGATGATGACAAGGCAGACACTGGAGAGGCAAATCTAAACTCTGTCAGGTATCATCATCCCCATTCCCACTCCCCAAATCCTTCAGTCAAACCACAGAATGCAGCAACATTACTGCTGTTTCCCTTTCCATGCTGTAGGCCGGGCTGGCCAACCTGGGCGTAAGAAGGAGCCAGAATTTACCAATGTACATTGCCAAAGAGCCACAGTAATACGTCAGCTCCCCCACCCTGCTCCCAGTGCCTCCTGCCCACCGGCATCTCTGCCAATCAGCACCTCCCCCTCCATCCCCGCACCTCCTGGTCAGCTGTTTCCCGGCATGCAGGAGGCTCTGGGGGGGGAGGGGGAGGAGTGAGGGCACGGCAGGCTCAGAGGAGGGGGTGAGAGGGGTGGAGTGGGGGCAGGGCCTGTGGCAGAGCCAGGGGTTGAGCAGTGAGCACCCCCCGGCCCATTGGAAAGTTGGCGCCTGTAGCTCCAGCCCCGAAGTCGGTGCCTACACAAGGAGCCGCATATCGACTTCTGAAGAGCCGCATGTGGCTCCGGAGCCACAGGTTGGCCACCCCCTGCTGTAGACCCTCCCGTGGTAGGGGATTCCTGGGTCAGCAACAAGTTGAGGGAATCCTCGGCAACATGGCTTTGGAGAGACTGGTGCTGTCCTACAGAACAAGAAGACAAAGGCTTGGTACCTGTGCAGAAGGAAGGTGCCTTTGCTTGGATGCCCTCTGCTTCTAATCAATCACCTAAAATCTGTGAGCATCTCAGGGAATCCACAAACTCAAGTGGTGGAACCCCTTGATTTTTTGGGGTGGAAATAGAGGAAGCAACTCCTCAAACAAAAGAATCAGAATGAACCTGCAAGTGCAAACATATGGAGTTTCAACTGTCCTATGAGGGTTATGGCCACATACGAGGGCACTGGACCTAGTATCTGGAGGGGGATGGGAATACAATATGTCCCTATCAACAGTATGGTTAGTTAGATCACTCCTTAGTTCTCTGTACCTAGGTTTTTTATGGCTCTAAAATTCTCTTACAGGAAAAAAAAGAAAAGAAAAGAAAAAGACAAAAAAACAACGATAGCATTCAAGGAATGAACAAGCCATAGCTGCTTCAAATTCAGTTCAATCAAAAGAATTTGATACAATTTTCCAGTGACATATTTACTGATTTCAGCTGGAATCCAGCATCACATCTGGCAGAGATGAATAGCTGCTCATTTTCAGTTTTAAGTGCAGCTTGGTCACTGTCATCATAGCCCAGAGGATTTGAAGGTCACACCCGATTAAAGAAAGTTAATGATCCCACATCTTCCAGTACTCAGATCCCACTTAGAATGAAATTGGAGAGGCCAATCCTTTAGCTGCAATCTGAGGCTATCACCGTACAACAAATGGTGTTTCAGTCAAAACGTCCAAAGAAAATCTGTTCCAGGGTCATATTAAAAATGGACAGACTGCAGTCTATGCAAACGTGGGGATGCTTCTGTATTTTTCATGGGAAGAGATATTTTTAAGTAAATTAAATGGGATGAGGATAAAAAGCCTGACTGTCACAGCTGTTCAAAAAAGGGAAATGAAGGTGATCTATAATCTGTCAAAAGTTTTGGGAGGCAAATATTCACATAACCACATGGAAAGCTGGGTTAAGAAGTTCTTGGTAGAAACAGACAAGCTTCCCTTAAACCACAGACACAAAATAATATTCTCCCTTGGGTTTCTCCCCCTTTCTTTTTCCCCCCCATTCCTAGCCTCCATTTTTCCTCCTACATCAGAATATGTTTTCACTCAGAGTAACTTGAGCTGGTTTTGTCACTGTTTTTAAATGTTTCACTTTAGTTTTTCTCTCTCCTCAAGACATTTTCTGTTCTCATATGACTCTTCTCCCCCAATTATTTTTATCTTTCATGTTCTGTGCCTTCTCCTCTCCTGTCTCTGTCCCATTCTCTCCTGCTTACTTCCCCAATCCTTTTGGGATGAGACCAGAGCACAGGTTCTGCTCACGGTCCAAATGGGGGCGATTATTTTGGTAAGTAAGCCTGAAATTTGAAGGTGCCACCCTTCAAAGATGGACAAACTGGCAGCACAGATAAAGAGCTACTTAAGTGAGAAAACCTGGAGAAAACAGAAAGAGAAGGAACCGAAAGAGTTAACTTCCATACAAAACATAAAGTTCAGTCTGTGGGTAGGTTACAGTAAAGCATGCATAGCTGGGTCAGCGCACTATGAGCTTCCACGATTACAACAGCTATTTATTACAGTGATGTCAAAATGGCAACACTGCGAGGTATATAGAATGTTTTGGCAACTAGCTGACAAAAAGATGAAGGGTGCAAAAGTCAAGTCACGATTTTCCTGGTAAACATCACTGGTTAACTGTGCCTTAAACCTGACAAGCCAAACAGTGATAGGGCCCATTGAACTGATGGAGTCATTTTAAGATGTGAGCGGATGTGCGCCTCAAGGTTCAAGCTTTAAGTCACATTTAGTTAATGCAAGACATGCAACAGGATGTCTGAGGGGCCTCAGAGGTATCAAGTTTTGATATTTTTTTTCTTTTTAAAGATACAGTATCCTGGCAAGCTGTTAGTGAAGGACAACAGAACCACTGCAGGGGGAGGATGAAAATTAACTTTCTCAGTGCATCTTTGATTTTTTTTTAAATACTTCCTAGAATCCAGAAGTGATCTGGAAATAAAATAATTGATTTGCCTTCTTTATTTTCTTAGCAATGGGTGAACTGAACAATGCTTGGAGCTTCAAGTAAAACCACAGCATGTTTAAGGGTCAAATTTTCCCTTTCTTTTCTGTTGCACTACAGGCCATATTAAGCAGTACACCCATTTATTTGGGCTCCAGACCAGCCTGACCAATTCTGGGGATGTCTGGGCTGGGTCAAGGGAGCAGAGAGCAGCTCTGTGGTCAGGTCACGCCCAGAGCCCCTTTAGATGACAAGCGGCTCATGCAAATAAGCTTCCTGAGCATCTTCCTCTCCCTCTATCCCCTTCACAAGGCTCAGAGAAGCTACAGGCATCAAAGACCCTTTACCACACTGCGCAGGGCAAAGGTGGAGGAAAGAGAACTTCTCTTAGAGGTTAGGATGGTTGGGAAAGTGCTAAGGGGCTGTGCTGTCACTTGTCTCTGAGGGGAGATCCTCAGCCTAACTGAGCCCACTGTCCCTTGCTGATGGATGGATAGATACTCCCCTTTCTTCCTAGAACAAGTCTTTCTGGACACTGATGTCAGCTAGAGAAAGCCCTCTCAGCCAGAGATGACCCGTGCCCGGCGATAGTGGGGGGGGGTAGGTTTGGGGGGGCAGAGTGAGGACAGCTGGCTTCAGCAGTGTTACTGAGCATGCTCACTGCATGTGAACATGCTCAGTAGCCAAGCAGCAAATCTGGGGGAGGGGGCATGTGACCCCGCATGCCCCCTCCCCCCACGCGTCATCTCTGCCTGTGGCTGAGGCTCGCTGATGAACATGGGAAGGAGCTGTGCTATGGAACGGTAATAACTCCATTCTGAAATGAATTCTTTGACAGAATCAACTTTGCTTTAAACTCCAGAATAGCCCTGCACATCTCCTCTGAGCAGGAAACCCACCTATCAGACTAACCACACCTGAACATAAATGCTTTCTTAAATCAGAGTGCTATTGACACCACTGGAGTCTAAATTCCACCCTCAGCATTCATCAACTGTTCAGTAACTTCCTTCTGAAGATCATAAGATTTCCTTCAAGCAAGCTGACAAGATTGTTATTCAAGGCCAGTGTGACCCAGAGGCCCTTTCATGCCAGCTGGCACATGGTTCACTGGTTGTTAACAGCAACTCCTAACAGGCCTGACAAACTCACTACACCTAGCACACCACTTTCATAATATTTATTCATAAAAAATATCATATGAGGTCTTAAATGAAAGCCGTGTCAAACTGGTTATGAATAGTGTCATAAAATGTATGTACCAAAACTATGCAAGGAGTTGTGTACATATACTGGAAATGTGTTTTTATAGTCTGTATTAAGGCAAAGTTGATAAACAGTTTTCTGCCAGAAAAATTCACTTATCTCCGTTCACATGCAGATTAAGCATTGTAAGTCAGCTCCATGGAGGCTCCATTGACATGTGAAGTGAACAGGGGGATGAGAAGCCAAAAGGGAGGCCAGATACTGGAGAGGAAACCACAGAGGGCTGCCCTGTCTCTGGAGGCAGACAATAAACTTTTGGGAATGGAAGGGGAAGACAAAAAGAAAACCTGTTATACTGCACCAAGGAGGTAAACAGACAGCATGTTTACATTCATGAAAATGGGATCCCAACTATGCCTTGGTTGGAAACACTGCTAAGGACATTTAGGGTGAGAACAGCTTCTTAGACAGATGGTTACTCACAATCTCTTAAATCTTAATTTTTGATAATAAATTTATGATTGTTTTCACTATAAATATAGCTCAGTGCTATGATATTGTGCAAGAAGTGGATCCTAAGCTGACTCAAACAAGCTGGTGTGTACACTGTTCTTGGCAATAGCTGACCTGGTATTACTATTGGTTTTCAGTGGATAAGGGGCTGAATACTATGGGGGAAGGCTTCAAAGGGGCTCAGGGGCTGGGATACCCCTACTGTTAACCTGCAAGGCAAGGGAACAGCTGGTAGAGCCCAAAGACGATTGTTTGGGTGGCTAACAGGCTGGAAGTATCAAGGAGCTAGCACCCAATTAAGCACCAGCGAGTCTCCCTCTTGCAGGGGGGTAGGTGACTCTCAGTCCTGGGCACCCCCAAGAACCTTTACAGCCAAGCAGGATACCAATTCCTAGACCTGGACATACACAAGAACATACAGTAATTCTGTAACTCAATATATATATTCCATTGACTGTTGTGTCAAAGCAGTTCATTCGGTTATATGGCTGATTTCCCTTTACACTAAACACAAGCTCTTCTCAAAGGAAGCACAGAAGATCATTTTGTACCTTGGTATCATTTTTATTTTTAATTTATTTTCTTTTCATTGACATCTTTCTGTCTCTATTTTTTCTCATTTCTTCCCTGACCAACATTCATTGTCCATAACCTTTAACCAATTACTCCCCATCACAGTGTTCTTTACTAAAAGCAACTGAACGAAACCTCTACATAACAGTTTAACCACTGAGACATTACACTCAGATAAGATTGCACCAGTGCATCAGCACAGCTCAGGTAGGATTTTCAGATCCGTTGCATATTTGGGTGCCAAACTGCCCTCCAAAGACTGGTTCAGAACCCTTGCATTAGGCGAGATGCTGTGCTAAGAGCCTCTAAGAGGTACAGCACAGAACTCACAGCACAGAGAAAGGGGGAGCTGTGGTGGCTTTACGCCACCTTTGCACCATCCCAATCCTGAAGGATGGAGAGGCTGGGGGGCCTATCTAATTATGGCTGCCCTGTAGGTCGCAGCACTGCACAGAATCTCTGCAATGCTACATGCTGTGGACCCGTCCCCAACACATGCTTCCTAATCCCCTTCTTGTCTATATGCTGGGAATCGCCACTGGGTTCTTAGAAGGCAGTGCCTATGCTGGGAAATCCTCCCCGGGCTACAACTAGGGATTTAAGGGTCCCTTTACTCTGCTCCTTTCCCTTCCAATATAAATGGGCCAGAGTAAGGGCAAGGTTCTCACCCATAGTGTATATGGCCATGCATGCTTCTGATTCTTTTTTCATTTTAAATCTTTTTTTATAAAATTCAACCATGTTTAATTTTCAAAATAAACAAATAAATAAAATGAGACCACTCAAGATCAATTTTAATTCCTACCATCCATTATATAGTGTCCCTAAAAATGTAAGCAAAATCAATTGCGTCAGATCTAATACAATTAAATAAAGCGCATAAAAGAACAGTTATTATTTTCATTTGAGTTGGATTATAAAAGCTATAGTAAAATCTCCCTTTTCAAGTCAGAGGAACTGAAATGACAATGAAAAGCAAGCAGTATGTGAACACCTAACAACAGCTGGCTTATATTTTAGCTCCTGAAACTCTGAACAGCTGCACTGAGTTGATACATGAGGGCCCTGATGTCATTGCTAAGCTTCAAGATGCCTTGTTTATTAGAAACTGGGAGAAAGAGCTTCTTTGGAAACAGACATTCAAGCTGAAAATACTTGATAAATTCTACATTCAGAAGAAACAAAATGTATGTAAATTTCATTAGCTTCAACAATCTAGCAGCCAACATGCCACTGAGAGTTGAATTACAGTACTCAGTATCAACCACCAGGAGGATTATGCTGGCAAGAACTATGTTAGGTTAGATGGATTTAATAATTTATACTAGAGCCATGCATTAATTACTTCTGTGTGGGAACCAAATGGTTAATCCTGGGGGAATTCTGCGCCACTGTGCAATACAGAATTTTGCAGAACTTAATGTTGGGCATGCAGAATTTCCTTTTTCCCCCCACAGAAATGGGCTGCAGAGATGTTGGCTGCCACTAGGGGCTGCTGGACCTGGCAGAGCCCAGCTCAAAAAGAGAAGACAAGGCTGTTTCTCCCTCTGGACCCCTCGGCTCTAGGAGGGTAGGGAGTGTGAGTGTCTGGGCTGGGGGAGAGAGGGGAGGGCGCAGCTGGGCTCTGGGGTGTGAGTGGGCTCTGGGGGGAAGGATGTGAGGCCCCTGCAGGTGGCCTCTGGGGAGGGGAGAGGGGGAGTGAATGTCTAGGCTGGGGGAATCACGGATGGACACTGGACGGGTAGGGGGTGTGAATGTCTGAGCTGTGGGGGCAGCTGCTGGGCTCTGGGGGGAGGGGGTGTGAGTGGGCTCTGTGGGTGAGGGGATGTATGTGTCTGGGCCGGGGGGTCATGGCCGGACTCTGGGGATATGGAGTGAGTATCCAGGCCAGAAGGTGGGGGCTGCAGCTAGCCTCTGGGGGGAGAAGGAGAGAGTATCTGGGTGGGGGGGTGTTCGGCTGGGCTATGAGGGGGAGAGTGTGTGAGTGTCTGGGCAGGGGGTGCCAACGGATGGGCTCTGGAGGGTAGGTGGTGTGAGTGTCTGGGCTGGGCAGAGGCACCATGGCTGGGCTCTCGGAGTGGGGGAGAGGGGAT
This sequence comes from Lepidochelys olivacea, assembly GCF_965140295.1. Classification (NCBI taxonomy): domain Eukaryota; kingdom Metazoa; phylum Chordata; order Testudines; family Cheloniidae; genus Lepidochelys; species Lepidochelys olivacea. The sequence goes on along the minus strand of NC_140412.1, from coordinate 169,966,215 downwards.
GTGAGTTTCTGGCACCCCAGCTGGACTCTGGCGGGGAGGGGACAGAAAAACAGGAACTGGATTGTTGTAGGGGTTTCTTTAACTCTACTCCAAGGGGAATTTTTGTGTGTGTCTGTATTGTTAGACATAGTTTCTGACAGGTATTTTAAAATAAATTACCAAAATAATTGAAACAGGTGTGATTATATAGTGTTATTTTGACAACATTTGCAGAATTATGCAGAATTTTAAAATATTGTACCCAGAATTTTTTGTCACAGAATTCCCCCAGGAGTAAATGGTGTTACTAAAAGCTGCATATCTTGGAATGAATACAGATAAGTTTGTGTTTAAGTGGCAAATCATAAATTGGCAAAACATGGGCTACTACATCCTTTCACTCATTATTCTCAAGTTTAAGATCTCAGTCAAGTGCTCTGAGCATGGGATGCCTAAAAAAAAATCACTTAAAGCTTGGGATCCGTACATGAAGTAGACAGCTCTGCTCCTCCTAAACTACAGAATTGTTTACTGCATGGATCAGTCGTTCCCAAACTTGTTCCACCGCTTGTGCAGGTAAAGTCCCTGGCGGGCTGGGCCAGTTTGTTTACCTGCCACATCCGCAGGTTCAGCCGATCACAGCTCCCGGTGGCCGCAGTTCGCTGCTCCAAGCCAATGGGAGCTGTGGGAAGCGGTGTGGGCTGAGGTACGTACTGGCCACCACTTCCCGCAGCTCCCATTGACCTGGAGCAGTGAATCGCAGGCACTGGGAGCTGTGATCGGCCGAACCTGTGGACACAGCAGGTAAACAAACCAGCCCGGCCTGCCAGGGGCTTTCCCTGCACACGCGGCAGAACAAGTCTGAGAACCACTGGCATGGATAAAACTTGTTTGTATAGGAAACAGAACTATAAAGGTCTGAAATTGTGGAGCAAAATCCTGCAGGATCTAAGAACCACCACAGACTTCACCACTTTCCATTCCAAGTGCAAGATGCATATCCTCAACCTTGCCCTCAGTAATAAAACACATACTACAGCATATGTTAAAAAAAAATCACCTACAATTTTCTACCGGGTGGTGGGGGTGGAGGGAAGAGAGAGAAAGAAAGATAGATAGATGCTGGTCACATCATTTAATGCACTGCTGGAAGGTGCTCAGACAATCGTTATGGGTGAGTATAAGAACCTAATTAGAAAAAGAATGTATTATTACCAAATGATCATTACTAAGTTACTGGATAAGATCTTATAGTGCAAGGTATGTGTTGTAGCTATCTTTATTTTTCACTGAGTTCAGTTTCATGTTTGTACCACTAACTGGAGAATTATCTTAGAAGCTGTCCATTACTTATTTGTATTATGGTAGCACCTAGGGCCCCATCATGCTGGGTGCTATACAGATTAAAAGAAAGTATCTGACCTGAAGAGTCTACAGTCTAAATAAGAAAAATAATAATTTTGCAGAGATATGTTTGCCAATAGGAGGGATCCAACTGAAGGGATCCTTTGTCTATGCCAAAAGAAGGGCCAATCAGAATCCCACTGAGTCTTCACCTCCCCAATCCAAATAAAACCGGAATCTTCTATCTGCCTAATAGCAGTAACAGTTATCTTTGTTCTGAGACTGCACTTTTGTGACCACTTGAAACAGAAGGAGGCTGAGCTGCTATGATAGTTATATAGAGAGGCAACTGCTTGTTTGTCACTTGCCTTCATGTTCAGAGAGACTATAAAGTACGAGGGGTGTTTCCAAAATCCTTCCAGGGACTTGCTTCGATGACATATTTGTCCTAATGAATTATTTCATACAAACAAATAGACTTCAGGAGTTCTGTCACCTGCTTCCCAATATGCTCACCCTTTCATAGAGAAAAAAGGGATGAAAATGAGTTAATATAAGCCACACCTGTGCCTATATGGATTGGGAAAATGTAGTAGAGCAAGCCCAATTTACAATTCAGCAATAACACACCCCAAAGAGATCAGGAATCTTGCTAATAACCAGAACAAATGGAAGAAACTGAGATTAGTCCCATTTGCCTGGACCAGGAGAGTTTTGGATGACACTGCCATCTCATCCACCTCACATGGGATGGCATAATGAACAAGGTCCACTATGAGGAGAAAAAAATCACTTCTGTTAACACTTTACTATGTGTAAACAAGGGGAGCCAGCTCACATTTAGTCTCCTTCTTCCAAATCCCATCAATTTGACACACAAAAGACTGCCTAGAATTTTTATTGATTTCAACAAGCCTTACGTTAGATCAGGGACCACAGAGAAATGACCTTCCTAAAGATGGCATGGCACCTTTTAGAGGCACCACCCACGGATTAAAGGACCCCTCAGGCCATCACTAGTAAATGTTAAACTGCTGCTGCATGAGGCACACACAAAAAATCAGTCAGGAAAGTCAGGAATTCAGAGAGAGTCTTGATCCCCAACTGCGCAGCGGGGATCCCTGAATCTTATGCATGTATGACACTTAGGAGCATGCTACAGTATTCATGTTTTGGCTCTCAGCCATCCAGGTTTGCTCAGCAATTTGAGAAAGGCTTGGAGAACAAAAGATACAAATAGATAAGAGGCACATACACACTCACACAGACTGGCATACAGAAACTGACTTCTCATGTAAACCTACATCCCAAGAGCAGTTAGCCCACTGATGCCAGTAATTGCTAATCCATTATTCAGAGAGTAGTTCAGAAGTAACTCCAGTTCACTTCACATTTTTAACACACACAGCAACGAGGGATTTTTTTCCCTTCACATTTTCCAATTATGCATAAAAATACAAAGGAAAATAGCATCAGATTCTGCATTCTAGCAACTAAAAGATAATCTTATGATGGAGGGTATCACGACAGATGTTCAATAAGACTAATATTGTAAGCTATAGATGTAAGGTAGGAAGGGGCTGCTTTTCTTACTGAAATACTTTTATCGATTCTTACAACAATGTTGTGCAGAGTCCCAACACTGTAGCAGGGGATTAGCTCATAAATAAAATTATTGGGCCAAATCCTAGAGTCCTCACTCAATTTTTATTAATGCCTTTGGTAACTGACCCAAAGCATCACTGATTCAGTCTTTAGCCATTTGACTTTAATGAAATAATAATGAATAACGAAGCAGCACTTCTACAATGCTTTTTACCCAATATAGGTAAATATCATTATCAGCATGTTACAGAGGGTTAAACTGAAGCACAGAAGCAAGAAGTGATTTGCCCAACCTTACACAGCAGGACAGTGGTAGATGATTGTAAGGTGCGGGTGGGTATGAATACTCCCGTGGGTCCTTTAACTGCACTCTCCCCTGATTGATATTAGTACTGTCAGATTCACTTACCAGTTCGTAGTTGATTGGCAGGAAGCAGGGTTTCACCACCTGGAATAAAAAGTATAAAATAAAGAAATAAGATATTTCTCTCTTTGAGGGCCCAATCCCATGAGCTTCTGAGTAGCCTCAAATCCAACTGAATGCAGTGTGAGTTGAAAGTGCTCACCAAATCAGGCCCAGAATAAAGAATCTTATTTATAGGTCAATTTTCACATACAGCCTGACTCAGCCGAAGGCAGGAAACAGAAATTACACTCTCCTTATCTGCAAAGGAAAGAAATCTAGGTTTGGATCTGCCACAGTGTTCAAAACCGGAAAGTCAGCTTGACCTGAATTGGTATGTCAACTTCACTTATGCTGAAGTTTAAACACTTCAGATTAAGGATTCTGTGGCCTGTACATGTTACGCAAGACTTGTTCAATAATTTAAGTACCAGAATGGATGGAAAACCAGGAACAGTGTGATCGCATCATACTACACTATCAGCCATGGGAAACAATTTTTAGTGGCTTATTCTATAGCTATACAAATGCTACTTCTATTACTTATGCCATAAAGCTTCTATTTGGGGGGACCCATTATTCCTCATCATCCTCCAACTTTCTGATCTCAGCCAAGGCCCTGGATAAGTGAGAGATGGTGTTGTCTGCATCCAATGTGGGGTTGATAGAGAGTTGGATTCATCTTATGCTAGCTACTGTTGGAAATAGAATACCGGACTAAATGGCACACGGATCCGATCCAGTCTCCAAATTCCAACGTTCGCTGGCATTTTAGTCCATGCACTTTCACACTCTCTCATTATGGCTTTCATAGATGCTGAATAAAGTGGGGGAGAGGATGGATCCTTGTGGAACATCACAGGGCAGAACTCTAGAGGCGGATGAGTATTACATTATTTGCTGAATAACAGATTTAGACAGACAGATCTGCTTTTAATTCTGGGTTTATAACTTTACAATGCTATACCCAATTCCTGTGGGAAAGCCTTAGCATAGGCTGCTGTACCCACCTGTCAACTTCAGCACAAGGAAAACAAATAGTTCAGTACCTATGTAAGCTGCATCTGGAGTCAGCATGATACTGATCTGTTTATTCCTGTCCCTGTTAGCAGCAACAAGTAACCAGGATTGATGACTTCTCTTGTTGCTCAAAAAATGAATGATATGGGTTGCACAGTACATGGCTCACCAGCATTCGACCATAACAGGAGGGGGAAAACAGACCAAGAAGAAGCAAACATGCTTCAAAACAGTGGTACAAACTCCTTCTCTCCCACAAGTCAAACAGTTAGCATCTTCTGCAGAGCACACCAGTCATGTATGTTTTGCATGCAACTACACACAGCTGGCCCTCATTGTTTGAGCTACCTTGGCAGAGGTGGTCTTTGGGACTAAGAGATTTCACCACAGTTTCATAGAAAGCAAAAGCGTATACCATGCATCGTGAATGCATGTAGTTGTCTTCTCTGATTCCCTTTTCCTCAGCTTTTGGGATATTATCCACGGTGGGGAGAGGGCTATACTCTTAGACATTTACGGGTTCATCTTGTGATGAATTGGCTGAGCAGGTAAAAATTTTTAGCTCATCATTTAGTATCAATATCCACTCCCCCCCTTGTGACTCTCCAGGGTGCATGTGCAGGCTCATCCCGTCAACAGGGAGAGAGTGTGGAAAATCTTGGGAAAAGCCTGACCCAGGAAGCAAACTTGTCCCCTTTCTCTGCGAAAGCTGAGGTCTGAGCAAGACGAGCTGCAGAGGCTGTGTGACAAGCTGAGAACATAGCCAGGGAGCTGGAGGGCTGATGGAAGAGCTGCATCATGAGGTGGGAGCCATGTGGGCTTGTCTGCATGATGAGCTAAGGGCAGAGCAGGGAAGCAGGTTGGAAAGAAGCTGAGGAGCTGCCTGTAGAGTGGGAAGCCTACCAAGGGAGGAAAAGGTGAAGAGCCACATGTGCAGCAGACTGTGCGTAGCAAACATTACATCTGGATACAGGTCTATGCAGGAAGCAGCAAGCGACAGAGTATAGAGGAGCCCGAAAAGAACTCTCAGGGACACAGAGCCAGCAGCTAGCTCAGTGTCTTAAAAGGACAGAAACCTGAAGAAGGTACTGCAGACAAAGAACCGGAGTCTCTGCGGGAGTGGTCAGTATGTTCTATCCGGGTGTTAGACCTAAAAGAAGGTCCTATTATCCTTGTAAATAACAATTATATTCAGGCAGAGACTGCAGGGGACCTGACACCTATCTGGAGCCACACGATATCAGGAGCTGATCAGGAAGTACTGCTGCTGAGGGGAGGCAGATTTGTATAATTTTTGGTGGCCCCCACACCTGCCTAAGGCTCTGGGAGGGAGTTTGGGTGTGGAAGGGGTGCAGGCTCTCAGAGGGAGTTTGGGTGCTGGCTGTGGGCTCTGGGCTGGGACATGGGGTTGGGATGTGGGAGAGAGTGAGGGGTGCGGCGCTTACCTCGGGCGGCTCCTGAAAGCAAACCACACACCCCTCTGGCAGCACCTCCTAGGTGGACAGGGGGGTCTCTGTGTGCTGCTACCTGCAGGCACTGCCCCCACAGCTCCCATTGGCTGCAGTTCCCAGCCAATGGGAGCTGCGGAGTCAGCGCTCAGGGCCGGGGCAGCGCTCGAAGACCCCATGCTCCCCCTCCAGGGGCCATAGAGCCATTCTGGCAGCTTCCAGGAGTGGCGCAAAGCGAGGCCAGGCAGGAAGCTGCCTTAGCCCCACCATGCTGTCGGTGGTGGCGGCGGCAGCCGGGGACCCCTAGGCCCTTTTAAATTTCCTGGGCGTGGCAGGCGGGGCCAGGAGACGCTCTGGGTGAGGTGCGCAAGCGGGGACAGGGGAGAGACCCGGCCCTGAACATTGGTGGAGCCAGGCCCCCAGGCCCTGAATATTCCTGGAGCACGGACACCACAAGCCTATATAACTCGCCACCCCTGCTGCTGAAGCAGCAAAGAGACTATGCAGAGGGGCACCCAATGAGACATATGATATATTGATCCTGGCCTGGAAATCTGTGAGTTACTTATTTGCCTTTAATAGACTCTCAGACTTTTAAGGCAGAAGGGACCATTCATGATCACCTAGTCTGAACTCCTGCACAATGCAGGTCACAAAACCTTGCTCACCCACTCCTCTAATAGACCCATAATCTCTGGCTGAGTTACTGAAGTCCTCAAATCCTGATATAAAGACATCAAGTAACAGAGAATCCACCATTTACACTAGTTTAAACCTGCAAGTGACCCATATTCTATGCTGCAGGGAAAGGCAGAAGCCCCCAGGGTCTCTGCCAATCTGACCCAGAGGAAAATTCCTGACTATCATATTTGGGGTCGGGAAGTTGAATCCTGAGCTTATGGAAAGACCCAACAGCTAGACACCTGGGAAAGAATTATATGTACTAATTCAGAGCTCTCCCCATCTAGTGTCCCATCACCAGCCACTGGGGATATTTGCTACTAGCTGCTATATGCCAGTGTAGACAGTCTCATCATATCATCCCCTACGTAAACTTACTATGTACAGTCTTGAGCCAATTAGATTTTTTGCCCCACTCCTCCCCTTCAGAGGCTGTTCCAGAATTTCACTCCTCTGATTGTTAGAAACCTTTATCTAATTTCAAGTCTAAACTTGTTGATGGCCAGTTTATATCCATTTGTTCTTGTGTCAGCATTGACTCTTACCTTAAATAACTCCTCTCCCTCGCTGGTGTTTATGCCTCTTATGTATTTATAGAGAGCAATCATATCTCCCATCAGCCTTTGTTTGGTTAGGCTAAACAAGCCAAGCTCTTTGAGTCTCCTCTCATCAGGTAGATTTTCCATTCCCCAGATCATCCTAGTATCCCTTCTCCGCACCTGTTCCAGTTTGAATTCATCTTTCTCAACATGAGAAACCAGAATTGCACACAGTATTCCAGATGAGGTCTCATCAGTGCCGTGTATAATACTAACACTTTCTGTCTGTATTGGAAATACCTCTCCAGCTACAAAGGATGCCTCCATGGCTACAGAGTGCTCATTAGGGCCCAGATCTCTGAATTGTTGAGCAGCATCAACTCCCAGTGACATCAACAAGAAAGGAAGGTGCTCAGCAATTGTAAGATTGGGCCCTGGGCTCTGATTTTACAGCAGTTGTTGGTAGTCTATAGAAAATAATTTAAATAAATCCATCTATAATTTTCTCCAGAACTGAAATATGGTTGGGTTATTTGTTCATATTTTTCAGTGACTGGAATGAAAGGCAACTTCCTTTTGCACTAATAGACTGGCCAATCACCCCTCCAAATATAGAGTGTAAAATGTGCATTGACATTTTAAAGAGAACAGAGGGTCCAGATTCCTTAGGTGGAACTGAAAATCTCAGCTTTGCTATTTAGTTATAGCAAATGGTGTCTCAGGGCACTAATTAGAAGGAGACATGATTTAATGTGGGATACCATGCAGATGGCCTCACCTGGGGAGGTGGAGAATTCATCTAGCTGTTTTTTTTTTCCATTAAAACACAAACCAACTCGACTGCCTGGTGGTTAGAGAAGGGAACCAGAAGTTAGGACACTTTGAGTTATTTTCCCAGCTTTTCCACAGCCTCACAGCATGATATTGGACAGATTGCTTAGCTTGTCTGTTCTTACTGCCTCTTATGGGTGTTGAGACTTAATATGTTAATATTCGTAAAGCACATTATCATTGTCATCTTTCTCTTTAAAGTAAATTATTTAAGCAGATGAAGGGGGGGAGGGAACTGCAGTTCATGTAAAAGGAGTTAGACGCAATAAATTATGAGAAGATGGATCTTTTAAAAATTACCAAAAAAAGTAGTTGTTAAAGTGCCTTAGGAGCCAAGGGGGAAAAATGTTTTTAAGGGTTTTCTTGAGCCTGTAAATTATTGAAAAGCAAACATACCTCGTAAGCATTCTATTTGTGCACAAAAAGTAATCTTGCCTGTCTTGTTGTTCTTTTAACCACAGGGAGTTTGACAGCTTTGGTGTATCAACATTCCATTACTCCTCTGGCATTACCCTGCAAACTACTCATCCCAGACATAGGTATGCTAGTCAAAATACAAAATAAAAGTGATACGCAACCAGGGATCCACTTCAAAATACCTATATCTGAAGGCAGGTGAACATGTCAGGGTAAAGTTCTGAACAAGAAAGCGTAGGAAAGAATGTCAGACAGTTACCAAGCAGCTTTTGTCTAAGCTGCAGTTCAGAATACATCTTAGGACTGCATTAGCCTTTTTTATGGCTGTATCACATTGGCAGCTCATAGTCATCCTGTGATCAACACATATACCCAGGTCTTTCTCCTCTTCTGTCACTTCCAAGTGATACACCGCCAGCTTGTAGAAAAAATTCTTGTTGTTAGTCCCCAAGTGAATGACCTTGCACTTTGCACTATTAAATTTCATCCCATTTCACCAGTTTTAAAGGTTGTCCAGATCTTCTTGTATAATATTAAGGTCCATTCTGAGGAGCCCTAACCCTCTATTGGAGTGCCCCCAGAGGCCATGCTAGGAACAGCTGTGTTGCACTTGAAGTGTACCACTTTAGCATCTGAACCTAGAACATTTACTTTGCCAGCTCTAGTAAAATACCCTTTCACTTAGCCATGCAGCTTAGTGCTCTACGGGATCTTACCTGTGCTAGCATTGTTAGGGTCTCGCAGCTGAAGCACCTACACCAGTTGCGTCTGAGTCAAGATACAGCTGGTGCCCTGCTGAGTACCATAAAAGGTCTAGTGTACCACAGCACTGCGCAGCCATATTCATTACAATCTTTTAAAAAGCAAGACTCAATTTATTCAACATTTTAACCAGCAGGAATGAAGAGGTTGTCAAGTCCTATGCACAACACAGGTAGAGAGAAGCAGAGTTGACTACATCAAACAAAACCCACTCAGGTCTCTCAACTCCTGTAAACCTTCCATCCTAGAATATTTTTTTCTCCCTCAATGTGGAAATGGATGGTGTTTGCCTGGATAGCTGAGCCTTTGCTTGGGAAAGATTTAAGTCAGTGGTTCTCAAACTTTCCCGTACCAGGAACCCTCCGTTAAAGCTGAAAAAGTCTCAGGACTGCTCCCACCAGCTATCCCCAACTCTCCCAAGCTAGCCCCAAGAAAATGGACGCTGGTTCTCACCACCTGAAGCCTCTCTGTGACCCCTGAGTTTGACAGTCTGTGGACTAAGTGATATGCATACACCCATTTTTTGCTGCAGATTTCATCATGGCTGCTGCTGACTTTTGCTAATCACCTGTGTCCAACAGAGCAAGCATATTTAACAAGTGGAAGATGTTAATAAACTCTCATGATTAAGATTCCAGTTGTTTGAAGTGAAGACAGCTTCTGCCTCCGTGACCTTCTGCCTGACACGCAATTTTATGTAACACCTTCACTCAAAGCAGCCAGAGCTCTACAAAAGTCAAAGCGCTTAATCACTGCTTTTACAGCCACAATGGTGCTGGGGTGAAGTGAAGAGTTGGATTGCATGAGTGATGATGGCTGGAAGCCTTTCCCTACAGATTCCAGGAGCTGTCATATTGCTCCAAGTTTGCTGGAGAAAATGAACTCCCTGGGGATCCTGTCTAGGGGATCCATGCCCAGCCCACCTGTCCCCAAATCAGCCCTCCAGCCACCAAGTGGCACACAAGGAGTGGGACCCCACCTGTAAGGAACTCATCCCTCTTAAAAGAGCTAACAGAGTCTACTTGCATGTCTGGAGAGCAGGAGACTGTATTATGACTGCCAGCTATGTTTCAGCAAAGGTGGGGAAGGGGCTCCCCGTATTGTTTTCCCTCTTATTACCTTGTGCAGTTGTGCTACCTCAGCCAAAATTTGGTCCAAAGCATGTCCATTTTTTCTAGGCTCCTAAGAGCTTGCAATTTTAAAGGGACACTCTCAATAAAAAAATCAGACTTCTATCTACATTTGTGCTTTAGCACAAGTTTATACTTGAAAAGAAAATAGGGACTTTTTTTTTTGTTTCAGTTTGTCTACTTTGCCCACTTCACAGCAAGAGTCTGTTTATAAAGAGTCTGTTTCCCTTGCCTTTTATGTGGATCTTTCAAGCAGCAGTAGGGGAGTGAAAAACAGGAATATGTGATTGTAAAAGCACACAAATTTGCAGGGGGACTTTGAAGTAGGTGTCATACCTGAAACTAGTTTTAGCTAACATATTTAAAATGGACCAAATTTACTCAAGTTGGTGGTGTCCCTTTATATCTATTATTAAATGCAGTATTTTTCACACCATTTCAATGCTCAAAATATCAGTCTGAAAAACTTCCTCGGTATCATGATTAATATTATATTAGTTAGGGAGCCAGTGTGGCCTGGTGAATAGGGTGGGGGACTCACGAGACCTGAATTCAATTTCCAGCTCTGCCACTGGTTTGCCAGGTGACCTCCCTGTACTTCAGTTTCCCCATCTGTAAAATGGGAATAATGGTACTAACCTCCTTTGTAAAATACTTAGAGATCTATGGATGAAAAGTGCTATGTTAAGATTATTGTTATAGTACAGACTGTGTTGTAATTTCATATTTCCAAGTGACAGAGAAATAACTTCATACAGGAGAAAGAATGTATGTGTATTCCCAATGAAATTTTCCATTAAGTGACACATTTACAAAGAGAATGCTTGCTTTAAAGCTTGTCTATGACTTTACAAAATGATACCTGTCTACAGAAGAACACAGCCTGGTTTTATTCTGTTCACGAGACACAACTCAAATTTTTACACCTATAGTGCTAGAAAGAAAAGTTGCAGGATCACTTTATTCAAATCGAATATTACTGCAGTGCTGGCAACTGCCATATTCAACTACCATATTTAACTGTTTTATACATTACTCACCCCCTGTTATATTCTCTAGTGTAAGTGGATGTAAGCCCTAAAAGAATTTTCCTGACCTCTCTGGAAGTTACATCTACTGGTAGCTATAAGGTTGCCTAGTAATATACCCCTGCAATTTAGAGTCACTCACTTGTCTACTTCTTCTAGTGTGTTTAATTGTACTAAAAAGTACATTAAATAATCACTTATAAAATATCATATTTCAATATGTACACAATGTTTTTCAATATCTATACATTTACACTAATTATTATGCAACAATACCATAAAAATGCTTAGGTCAACTTTTCAAAGCTAGGCACCTTCTCTGTGCCTGCAAAATAGACGCACATGCACCTAGACATATAACCACCCCCCAACATATGCAAATTGCACATGCAAACAATTGTGTGTAAACTACATGTTTTTGCATACAGAATGTATAGTTTGTAGGCACAATTCTCTGCTTGTGCAAGTGCACATATATTGTGGACACAAAAGGCCCCAAAATTAAGGAAAAGTTTAACAACTTTAATTTACTGACTTAAAGATCATTGACTTCAATGGAATTTAAGCATGTGCTTAAAGTTAAGCACACATTTAAGTGCTTTCCCGAGAAATAATGTCATCCTGAGCCACAATCTTACTTTTGAGAAGTCTCGCATTGATGCCGACAATATATTTAACAAAGAATTAATTTAACAACAAATTCTGACTCCAGTAATTATTTATATTTTTTGAGAAACCTTGGGTAGTGTTTCTTTATCTCAGTGCCATGCAACAGTGTGCAATCAGTAACCAGTCATCACCTGAGATGACAAATATATTAACTTCAAAAAGCTGATAACATGTTATTTGTTGGCTTTCTAACAGTGCACATACAAAGGAAAAAATACATTACCACTTGCTTTAAAGCTGTACCATAGTGCCCCCTCTGTCATATTACAGCATCACTTGCTTGGACATCCAATGATTACATTCTACCATTACCTTTTATACAGTGCACCATCCCCCCTGTACTCTATTTTGATCTTTTTAAAAATTGTGGCTGTGCCTCCTTCTACAACTAGTCAAGCCTTCTAAGAGAAACAGCCCTCTACAAAGAGTGAGCCAGACAGCTCCAGAGCTAGATTTCAAAGCTTCAACCTCCAATACCATTCAATGCTCTCCTTGAAAAGCTGTACACCTTATTTGTTTAGTTATATTGTAGCATTCACTCTGAACAACAGCTAACCCCCAAGTAAATTATAGATATAAGCTATAAAAATTTTACAGTAGATGTGGGACAAGACTGCAACATTGTGTATAAAAGTCTATGCACAATATAGACAAAATTTCTTATTCAAATAAAGCACTTTGATGTGCTAAGAGGCAGTATGTTTCAGTACATTATTAATTGTTTTTAAAGGATGGTAGGCAGAGTGAAAGTAATGAAAAATATAGGGCACTGATAATGCTATGTCTAGCAAAGCTTACAGAATTACAGTGATGTAAGAAGAGCCTGCTGACTTTTTGCTAAAATGACAGCAAACAAAGACTAGATTTGGTGAGAGTTAATGGAATTGTTTAAAAACCTTTATTTATTTATCTATTAACAGCTCCAGATACACATTAACTTTCTTTGCTTGGAGTTTATTATTGACTCACATTCCTTGAAAAAAGCACTTTGATAAAATGACCAAAAGGCTGTTTGATTTCACTTCAGTGTCTGAAAATAATGGTATCGTCTGCTAAAATACTGCTGTTTGTCATTTATATTTTCAAAACCAGGATATTTTGTGGTACCATTTTTAGGATCTCTAAATAAGCATAAAAAACCAAAAGTACACCTTGTAATAAATGTGTACTACCACCAACTTCTAACTCAAAGACATCCATATTTCTCAGAATGGAGGGGTTTTTTCAGTAGCTTAGTGTTCTAAATGAGTTTACCAGGAAACACTGAACAAGTGCTATAAGGTTCCCCCACCTTTTCGCGAATACAGACTAACACGGCTGCTACTCTGAAACAATGGATAAAACATACTATCAGAGCTGTTCTACACACATTCAATTTTTCCCTCCAAATACTTCACACTTAACACTCATTCTACTGGACTGTTTATTCCTGGTACACACAGCAAATGCTAGTCAGTATAGCAATACTGAACAATTTCTAGTTTATAATATATATATTAGGGCTGTCAATCAATTAAAAAATCAATCACGATTAATCACGGGATTAAAAAAATTAATCACACTCAATCGCACTGTTAAGTAATAGAATACCATTTATTTAAATATTTTTGATGCTTTCTACATTTTCAAATATATTGATTTCAATTACAACACAATACATAATGTACAGTGCTCACTTTATATTTATTTTTATTACAAATATTCGCACTGTAAAAAGCAAAAGAAATAGTATTTTTCAATTCACCTCATACAAATACTGTAGTGCAATCTCTTTATCTTTAAAGTTGAATTTACAAATGTAGAATTGTGTACAAAAAATAACTGCATTCACAAATAAAACAATGTAAAACTTTAGAGCCTCAGTCCTACTTCAGCCAATTGCTCAAACAAGTTTGGTTACAATTTGCAGAAGGTAATGCTGCCTGCTTCTTGTTTACAATGTTACCTGAAAGTGAGAACATGAGTTCACATGGCTCTGTTGTAGCCGGTGTTGCAAGACATTTACGTGCCAGATGAGGTAAAAATTCATATGTCCCTTCATGCTTCAACCACCATTCCAGTGGACATGCGTCCACGCTGATGATGGGTTCTGCTCAATAATGATCCAAAGCAGAGCAGACCAATGCATGTTCATTTTCATCGTCTGAGTCAGATGCCACCAGCAGAACGTTGATTTTTTTTTTTTTGGTGGTTTGGGTTCTGTAGTTTTCGCATCAGAGTGTTGCTCTGTTAAGACTTCTGAAAGCATGCTCCACACCTCATTCCGCTCAGATTTTGGACGGTGCTTCAGATTCTTAAACCTTGGATCGACTGCTGTAGCTATTTTTAGAAATCTCACATAGTACCTTCTTTACATTTTGTCAAATCTCGTGTGGAAATGTTCCTAAAACGAACATGTGCAGGGTCATCATCCGAGACTGCCTATAACATGAAATATATGGCAGAATGCAGGTAAAACAGAACAGGAGACATACAATTCTCCCCCAAGGAGGTCAGTCACAAATTTAATTAATGCATCATTTTTTTAATGAGCGTCATCAGCATGGAAGCATGTCTGGCTGAAACTTGAAGGGGAATATGAATGTTTAGCATGTCTGGCACATAAATACCTTGCAACACCGACTACAAAAGTGCCATGCAAACGCCTTTTCTCACTTTGAGGTGACATTGTAAATAAGAAGCAGGCAGCATTATCTCCTGTAGATGTAAACAAACTTGTTTGTCTTAGCAATTGGCTGAACAAGAAGTAGGACTTAGTGGACTTGTAGGCTCGAAAGTTTAATGTTGTTTTGTTTTTGAGTGCAGTTATGTAACAAAAAAATCAACATTTGTTAGTTAAACTTTCACGATAAAGAGATTGCACTATGGTACTTATATGAGGTGAATTGAAAAATACTATTTCTTTTGTTCATAATTTTTACAGTGCAAATATTTGTAATAAAAATAATAATATAAAGTGATCACTGTGCACTTTGTATTCTGCGTTGTAATAAAAATCAATATATTTGAAAATGTAGAAAAACATTCAAAACATTTAATAAATTTCAGTTGGTATTCTATTGTTTAACAGTATGATTAATCACAATTCATTTTTAAAATCACAATTAATTTTTTTGAGTTCATCACATAAGTTAACTGTGATTAATTGACACACACACCCGTATAAACCCAACATTTTGACTGATGAAATAAAAAAATATTGAGACATTTCAGAAGTCCCCAAAGGAATTACTTGGAGATCACATGCAAAAAAAGCCTGTCTCAGTACAATCTGGACCTATCGTCACTTTGGCTATTTGTCACTTCCTATGAAAATTCTCCTCACCAAATTATAATTTTTAAAGGGAATTTTCCAAACCAAATTAGTGTATGGAAATTTTAAAGCATACTAAATTCTCAAGATAATAAAAGAAATTCAGTGAATTTTACAAAATTAAAATTAGGTTAAAACAGATTTAACATGTCTGGGTTCATGACTGTGTCTGTAAAAACCAGCAAAGGTTTACTTATTTATTCATTTTACAGCTCCTTCAAAACACATTAGAATGGCCTTCAAATAAATGCAGTCTCATACATTGCATTTTCTGATGCCTAATTCTATAGTAAATTTGCTAAGGGAAAGAATGAGGAGATACAGCCAGAAACTCTTGAGTTCTAAACCCTGCTCTGACAGAGACTTTTTCTGTGGCCTTATTAAATTCTCTGCTTCAGAGTTTTCTGTCTGATAAAATGAGGATAATACTATGCTTACCTACCTCAGAGAGGTGTCATGAAGGATTAGTTAATGTTTGCAGAACTCTTTGAAAGTAGAAAGCACTGCCACATACAGGCACTGAGCATTATGATGTCTAAGCCAGGAGCCTGTTCCTACATTCCGGACAGAAGCAAAACTCCTTGTTGCCTCATTTGGGATTACAGAGCAGGGCCCTATGTTAGCACCTTAAAAGGAAAGTTACATTCCTTCAGAAGACATTTTATACTTCAGTGCCTTTAAATACACATAAACTCCTGTGCACAAAACATCCATAAGGCAATAGAAAGAGTTGTTTAATATGAAATCACTGGAACTGCTGGAAAAGAGACCTTCACTAAGAACCCGGAACGCGGCTATTCTAAGAAATAAAAAAAGTATTGTTCACATTTCTCTGCCACCTGGAAGCTTGGCTTTTCTCTCCACAGTATCTTGTTTGATTTGGCAAGGTCACACACTTGACCTATATTGAGAAACCCCCAAAAAGAAAACTGTGAACATGTCAGATTGCAAAAGGAAAGAAAAAAAGTTACATAAATCAAAGTCCACCTACAATTCTCTCAAAGGGCATGCACAGGAGGAGACGTTTGGTACGTAGCTCCGTATGGGGCATTTGTAAAGAACAAAACAGAAGGAACTCTTCAGAGCTACCAAAACCTATAGGGGTTCCTGGATGCAGTAATGGAGGAGCTCTCCAGTTAATCAGAGACAGGTAATGACAGATCAGCATTTTCTATATCAGCTAGCTCTCGAACTCAGATAATTGGCTATGCCCCAAAAGAGTCCAGAGGCAAAGAAATACTTACAAGAACCTAAAATGGAGTCTTGGGATAGCATACAGTGATTAAAGCCAGTGACTTTTTAATATATTTTTATTATTTTTCCCGATTCTCCCACTAACCCGGGTGACCTTGGGCAAGAGACTAATCCTATCTGTAATTTAGTTTGCCCATCTGAGCGAGGGGTATGCTACTATTACACCCAAAAAGGGCTTTGTGAGGCTTAATTAATGCAAGATTTGTTAAGTTTGAGATGCTTGGGCAAAGCCTGTTATATAAATGCAATTTTTTATTCAGAATATCTTGGGGTTTGTTGGATTTTTTTCTTCAAAAGAGTGAAAACAAAAAAACAAATCCATTTTTTGTCAATTGTATTTACTTTTATTGAGAGCCTCCACTTCTGCTTCCTTTGTATCAGGTCTGACCTCTTAAAGCTTAATTAGGTACACATTCCACAGTGAACTCTGTTATCCTTTTAGGATTACAGACCTATTTATTTTGGTATAATCCCCATGAGAAAACATGCTTCATTTACGAAGTCAAACAGATCTTACACACTACCAGAAGGGGCTCTGGAAAGAAGGAGGGAAATGGTTCCATGGAAGTTTTCCTCCCTCAAGGGAATAAAATATGAGTACACACTGATTTTTTTGAGAGAGAAAACAAACCAGATGTACACCAGACCTGTCTTATCTCAGGACTTTAGCCTGACACTCAGACTTTGGGGAAATTTCCCAGGCTCTCAGGTCTGCTTCCAAAATCTCAGTACTTTTGTTGCTACAACATCGGTGGGGGACATCAGTGCCACAACTGCCATTGCTGTAGTGGGCACAACTATGAAAGAGGCATCAAAAGGATTTGAGGAGGAATAGAGATCAGTCCTGCCATGATAGACTGCAGAGAAAATAGTTTTTGGAACCTGGACCTTCACTTGTCTCATAACTCACTTAAAATCAGCAACAGATTATTTTCCTGATTTGATATGTTAAAAATATAAAATGATTAATTGTACTTTTAATGGGACAGGGAAACCAGAGAGGAGATAGGAGAACTCCAGCCAAAGGGAAAATGCCATGCTTTTCAATTTCCCATCATAGGCAGGTATGCTGTACTCCCCTTGTTGACAGAAGTCTTATGCTTGGCTTCCAAGTACATTCATCATTATTTTGCAGTTGTAACCCAACCTTACACAGGGTTGCTTTCCCCCCACTCTAGTGGCTAGTTCTAAATACCATACATATGAGTCTGCTGCAACCTATGAGCTATCGATCTTCAGTTCTTTACATTAGGCAGTGTAGAGATACATACATTAAGACCCAGAAATCCTGGGTTCAGTCCCCACGGACAACACCAAAGGGGTGCTATCATTTAAGTCTCTTCCATTGGCATGGTATAGAAATACTTTAAAGCAGGTGGGGGTTAAAACAGCCACATAAATAATCTGTTAAATCACCCTTCCTCATAATATGCACCAGATGTAGTCTGTTCACCATCAGATCTGCAACCTGGTGCCTCCAATTTACAAAACACTTTCAGAGATGAAATTTTGTTTTATTTTTACTTATATCATCCAACTCCACACTTCCACATTCTCGCTTCCCCATTCCTATATTTTTATTGTGAAGAGAATGACAGTAAATAAAAGGTTTTGTGCCTTTGATGACACAGTCTGTTTACTATATGGAAAGATTTACCTTTAAAAGCTTCTGTGCCATACTGTTTCCTCCAGAGTAGAAATCAAAGAAGATGGGATGGTCTGCGGAGAAAAATCCCTGTGAGGATCTCCTTGTGGAAGTTTCCCCCACTACTCAATCAGGGAACAGGATTTACCCCATTCAGAAAAAGATACAGCCTGCCCCACATCCAGGCTTGGTGACATAGTTCCAGTGGTGGCTACCCAACACAAGGCCCAAAGGAGTTAAGTGGCTAGGTTGGCCAATTAACTGTATAAGCTGTCCCTGGAGGAGGAGCCACAGAGCAATGAGGATTAATTAAAGAGGAAGATGAGTTGGATAGGAACAGGAGGGGACTGTATAAAGCCCAGTAGCTGAGAGGAGAAGGAGGCTGCAGAGAGAGAAGCTATAGTCACTCTCAGAGTAAGAGAAGGTAAGGTAGGAAGTGGCCCAGGGATACAGTAGCAAGGTTTGGGGCTGTGCAAACCTTGCCCAATTGTTGTAGCGTCCTTGGGCTGGAACCCAGTGTAGAGGGCAGGCCTGGGTTCCACTACCAGTCACTGGGCATTGGCACTGTTAAGGGGCAGTGAAAGGAATGACTGCCTGAGACAGTGAGTCCTGAGAGACTTTGATAACTCAGAAGGGAAAGACTACTGTGACCTGGCCGGAGGATCAAGCCATGAAGCGGGGCCGGAGGTTCAAGCCATGAAGCGGGAGCAGTCGAGTCACAAGCAAGCGAGATAGGGAGAGTGAGGGAGTGAACAACTGCAGGAGGGTCGTCAGACTGGCATACCTAATCCCTAGATGCGGCCAGATGGAGGCCCCCTTAGCGGTGAGTAGAGCACCCAGTGACGCTGGTCCTACACTTTTACCTTGGATCAATATTTAGCTCAGGAAATTGGGGCACATTTTAATTCTCATTATAGTCAGATGACTCTGTTTCAAATGCAAGCTTTAAGGGAGGAATGGGGGATACAGAAAAGTAATGTCGAGCACAAGGACTGAAGCACTCACTGAATAATATTGTTGGTATCATTTCTAAATTAATCACTTTTGCTGGGCTCTGTTACAGTCACCGTGTTGCCCTAGAATGTCAGCATTCTTCTAGGTTTGTTTGATCCTGCCTCAGTGCAGAGGGTTGGACTTGATGACCTCTTGAGGTCCCATGCAACCCTACATTTCTATGATTCTTTTATTCCAAACCGTGGATATACCAAGTAGGTTGGACAACACTGGAACTGCATTTGCCCCTACCTATACAGTGCATTCAGTATCATTTACATGGTTAAACTATTTTACTCTCTGAAAATTACCACAGTAGGATTTCTGCCAACAGTATAACACAAAATGGCATAGAGTGAGAAGCCCTGATTCAGCAACGTACTTAAATGCATGTCACACTTTAAACAAGGCAAGAGGTCCCACTGACTTCAATGTAACTATGTACATGTTTTACTGAGGATGAACTTAGAACTGTCTTGGATCCACCTGTTATGAAGCAGTGGTTTAAATAACAAAATCTGATATATGACAGAATTGATCATTCCAGATGAGAGGAAAATGACATTAGAAAAGAAATATGTGTTTAAGCAAATTCTAAATGGTATTTACAGAGACAGCTTTCATCCTCTGCTGCAGGTCATCAGTTAAAAGTTCAGACTTACATTGAGCTATGAGTCTTTTCACCTTTATTTATTATTTTATTCCTGCCATAAAAACTAGATATTATTACAATCTTCCTATTACAATACAGCATCTGCATAAGGGACTCTATAGATCTCTGACTTGTCCTTTTTGTTGAGATGTAATGTTATGTACACAGTACCTATGTTAATGTCCCGAATCAAAGTAAATGAAAATTTCAGTGTCATTAAAAATACCATATCCAGTAAAATACATCATAAAGCCTTATATTTTTACAGAACTTTTCATTTCTCTGGGTGGTCCCATTGTCATCAGTAGCTCTTAGCGCAGACCAGCTTGCAAGATTGAGGACTAAAATCACCCATCATTGAAATGCAGCCATCTCTGGGGTAGAATGCAATAGCTGATTAACAGTGCTGCATATCAGTTTAAGAAAGGAAGCAAAGAATCATTATTCAGTTGAAACTGAACCAGGCATTGGAGGGAAATAAAAATAGTTGTTCATAGGCAATGAGTATGGACACCACTGCTAACACTGCTTCTCTTGAGAAGAATGCTATGGGAGGACTAATGACTATATGCACTCAGGCCCCATTTCTCATGTTTTACATCTCATCATGATGATCTCCCACAGCATGGAGCCCTTAACCTCATGCTGCAGCACTAGTGGGCTCAGAAGGAAGCATGTAGTGTACTAAGTTACCAACACCATGGAGGATCCTGATTCAGGAGTTGCTCATTTTATGAAAATTTTAGGAGTTCACAGCCCAAGGTCATATGGCTGAAAAATGGCGTGACATCAGGATTGTAGTATAAAAAGGGCAGAAGTTTGTCGGTCATTTCCAGTGTCATAATCTCAGCATCCAACAATGAGAGTTCCCATGAAAGTCTTAGCATTAAGCTTTATACATTTAAATGTGTCAGTTTTTAACTCCTCAAGCTTTTCAAAAGAATGTGAATGTGACAAAAGAGACATAGGAGGGTTTGGGACAGAGGGTTATGGATATGTTTGTTTTTTAAATGGTTTTCTCCATAAATATTTTTTGTTTTCATTGTATTCGCATGTTTTAACTGTACTATATTTTTACATTTTTGTGCAACGCTTAAAACACTATGGGAGGATCAGGGAAGCAGCCCTTTAGAAAAAATAGTAAAAAGTATATAAAATTATTAAAATCCTGTGTTATAATATAAAAGAGTACAAGTAAACACAGATAAGGCTAAATGTACAGCTCAGGCTTCTGATAATGCAAATCATACAAGCTGAACTCTCATGGTGTTTACTGAAATCACTGGATGTGTATTTATAGCTTCATACATGTGCAGTATTCTTTGTCTGCCAGTACTTCCCAACAATGCCATTATTCATGTTTTCTTTAGAGCACTGCTTTGATTCCCTGTCATGAAAAGTGGTAAGATATTCCCACACAATATAATTCTGGAAGTTACTTGGACTGTTTGAGAATTTCAAGTCCCTCAGCCTCCTGCCTTATCCAGAATAGTGTCCAAGTTGTGCTGGAGTCCCCTAGTAGCTTGTTATGTTCACCTTCATTAAAAAAAAAAGTCTACAATATAACACAGTAATGGTCCAACTCCAAATGCTACAACTTACCATACGATAGGGTCTATTGCTGTAGATAACTATAGGATTTTTTTTTACAAGCGCAATTGCACAATTACCGTCACCATTGTTCTTCAAGAAGCTGAGGTTCTCTCTTTGGCCTCAACAATGGTTATAAAAACTCAAGCGTAAAGCTGTGAGTATAAGGGTACAGTAAGAGCAAGCCGCTTTTTAAAAAAAAATAGCAAAGAGAGTGGGTGGCAGAGAGCGCCAAGCTATGCATCTCTAGAAACCAGGATTCAAATGTGACATGGCTTACGACATGCCCTAAGTGATTATTCCAGGCAACAACAGTGTGAAACGCATCATTCCTGCCTTCTTTGATCCCACGTGATGCCCTTTACAAGGTTGAGAAATTCTCTTTTTCCTTGTGATAAAGAATTTCTGTTTAATGAGGGAAGCCTGCGTTAGGTCTCCCATGTCTATACAGAGTGGATTAGTGTAGGGCAGAAAACAGCAGGGTCAATGTGTTTGTTGCCTGGAACAATCACTTAATTCAACAATCCTCAAATTCACCAAAAACAAAGCAGTTTTCAGACAGTGTAAACGTGTAGGTGTTGATGGCAGATCCTTCATGTTGGAGAAAAGTAATCTGTACACTTGAATTTACAGGAAGAAAAAAAACAATGCAGATAAGACCTTTTACTCCCCAGCTATGGGATTTAGGAAGGTGGTGTCATTTTGCTGATAAAAAGCCTAGAAATCGTACAATTACCAGTTGGGCCTTTACACAAAACAGACATCTACTGTCTTAAAAAGTAAGATTAAAAATTATTTTTGATTTAACAAAAATAAACAGCTTTAAAATGTTTTTTTCAATCTGAGGAAAGCACAGCAACCAACCATTCAATGTACAACCCCAGCATGGCATATCTGCTCATTTAACAATGCCGTCTTTATGCCCATAGAAAGCAATTTCAAATCATTATGTCACTCTATTCCGGACAGTTTGTGTTCAGTCGGAACAGTTCATTAGAATGACATTAAATCTAATGGAGGACAAAACATTTTGCAGACAGTAGAATCTAATATTGCCTTGCAGAATCACTTCTGTGGGCAGCCCTGCAAAATCCAAAGGCCATTTTCAAATGGAGTAAAATTTTGTAATCCTTTGAGGATGATAGGAAATAAGCATAATTTCTCACTCAATCCCAAAACCATGCAATACTAACCTGGTTCTATATTTGGTAATAAACTCTAAACCACAGGGTAAAAGCTCTTAAAGTTTGCAAACCTCATTGAATTTGTTCTGGTTGATGGATTCCTGTTGAGACCATTCAAAAGTCAGAGTTTCATGTGGCTTTCACTTAACAGTTTTGGGCAAGCCTTCATCTGAGTCTTGGATTCATATTCTAATCCCAAACCTAAAAACTGTAGCATAGGCGACAAAAGGGGCTGAACCCATGAGAGTATTGAAAACAAAGGAAAATGTCACACAAATCTGTGAGAAGCAAAACCTCCATGTTTCACACAATTCTGCTGTTAATCGCTTTAATCTGACCTTATAACAATAGCGTACAGGAATACATGTAAACACTGACCATCTTTATGTTTCAGGTGAAGCTAAACCAAATTGACTTTCAGTGTAACCAGCTCTTAAAGAAAAGTTATTTTAAAACAATAATAAATTAATGACTGTTCAAACCCTGTGAGGGTATACTGAAAGCAGGAGTGTCTAGTTTGAATCTTCAGGTTCCAGTTACTGAGGTTTTAAAATGTCTCTTCCAGAAAAGAAACATCTTTGTTGTGCTCAGCATCATTGCCTGAAATTTGACGCAGGAAGAAGTCTCAATGGTGAAATGCTACTAAATATAAATGTGAAACAAAGTAGAAAGCTTTTAGTTAAAACTGGCATCTGACTCTATTGTCATTAGAGTAGTGGTCTTCTTTCTGAGAAGCAACATATGGTGTCATTTGAGCATAAAAGCTTCTATACCAGTTTCTATCCTGCTTTTATACTTGTTTAAACATCCAACTATCCTCTCCTTTGCCCACATACATACTATGACTGCCATTCACATTGACAGGAGCAGTACACAGATAAAAAGGGAAAACGTACCCTGCATTCACTATTAAAAAGTCAAAACTTATTGACACAGTGTCATTCAAGACACCATACTTATTTCCATTTCCAAATAATGTAGTGCCCATAGGAACATACTGGGCCAAATTCTGCCACGGCTTACAAGCATACAATTCCAGAAGACTACATGTGATAAATGCAAGCAAAATGGATGTGGTTTCCCAGGTCACCTAAAACAATCTGAACATAGACAAAACTAATATAATCTTCCAACGGTATCCATCTAGCCAGTGAATTTAGGATCATCTCTGAAACCCAGGCCATGATACCATTAGATCTGATCTTATCTCTTCTTGAATATCTGAAGTGTAAGGTGCCTGAGCCACCTCTCTTTTGGCAGTCTAGTCCACAGCTCCATTGTACCTACTGTTAAGAACTTTTTCCCTAAACTTTTCCTTCCTCAGGTAACCTAATATACTAACAAGAGATGGATTCAGCTTGATTTATTTTTCCAATCCTCTTCAATATCGCCAAAGTAAAAGAACGCTTCATCACAACAATAATTGAAGGCTAGAGAGGTGCTGCTTTGTGTGCTTCACCAATGAGCAAATACGTATTATAGTCCCCTAGGATATATAATATACCATAGCTAGGTAATATGTTACCTGGGATAGATAGCGTCCGATAGAGCTGAAAACGGACTACTTTCTGTTTGCAGAAATTCATGAAAATGCAAAACAACTATAAGCACAGAGCAGAGATAAAGGACAAAGTCTATGAGGAGAAGATAATTGCATACGCAAAGGTTCTATTGAAGTCAAATATGTAGCCAAACATGGGAGCCAAACATGTACATCTGAGAGCAGGATTTAATCCAAACAGTGGCTTGAAACAAGAGGCTTAATGGTATGAAGGAAAATAAATACAGATTCATATTTCTGAAGGCAAAAGAGGACAAAAAGTATGATACTTGTATACAACATATTTCTATTTATACTTTTTTTTTAGTTGGGAGAAAAGACCTGCAAATACACCAACAACCACAAGTTAAATGAAACTAATGTTAATATTAGAACAGTAAGAAGCCAGTGTATTCTTGATAGTTACCTAGTCTGTGCAAATTATGCTGTGGAACATGCTGACAGTTAATTGTTTATGGTTAAGATAAATTGATGATTCCAAACTCTTTCCAAGAATTATAGTGGCTATGGTGGGTACAGTGAATTATAGTCATTATAGCAAACTTTTGTTTAGAGAGAAGTCATTATGAAAAAATGACTTCACTATAAGAGAGTTCCAGTATTTGTGTATGTGCATAAATACACTACAGAGAGAGAGAGAGATGATCTACAAGCCACTTGCTACGAACTATTATATTTAAGGTTACTTTGGTATTTTTATGTAATTTCATGAAGATAATCTAAGGGATAAATCCTGCTCTGTTTTGCTCAGGTGCTCTGACAAGGATGGTAGGGGAAAAGAGAGAATCAGGAGCCACCTCATTCCTGCACAAGCAGCAAAGCAGGGTCTTTCCATCTGGCTCCAAAAAGTGCCAGGCAATAACTTACCACAAGCCCCCCTACCTAAGTGGTTTAGGATCACAAATCCCTTTGAAAGTCAATGACAATCAATGGGATTTGTACTCCTAAATCACTCACACTCTTTAGAAAAAACCCATTCATATTCTTCTAGCTTTATCTTGTGCAATTCTTTATTTGCAATAGTAAAGCAATTTAAATTTACAATAGCAGACCCAACACAACATCATGACTGGTATGCATGTTGCCTTCCTCCTCCCTGTTCCTGTTTTGTTTCCTGGTTCCTGCTCCCTGGACTCAGTGTTCCTGTTCAAGGCTGCATGTGCATATGTGAGTACACAGCGCTTGGTGTGAGCAACTACTCAGGGCCCACTGCTATATATCTGCCATTCGGACTATTATCACGTTTTATGAACACTGCTGCTGACCTAACCAGTTCATGGTTATTACATGTTTTGGTTGACAACATAACTGCATGTCTTCCATCATTTTTCTTTTCTCTGTCTTTTTTTTTTTTGGGGGGGGGGGAAGGTAAGTTTTTTGGATTGCTATTCTGGGGTACAGCAGGGTGTAATACCCAACCAGAAATCTTTGTTTATTTTACTATTTGTACTGCTTTCTTTTCCCTGCATTTTGTTGTTTGTGCTGGTTTTATTTTAATTCATGCTACATATTATTTTCTGTTTGTCTATTTCCATTTCCGTTAATTTCTCTCCCTCTCTCAAGCTCCCCCACCCCCCAACAAACAAAAAAACCCTGTATCTTTCCTGGGTCATTAAAGGGTTTATCAAGTGAAAACAGAACATAAGGTCCCTAGGGATCAGGGGCAGAAAACAAGGCCTTCTTCCAACTCCCTTTAGTCACCAGCATAAACGGTGAAAAAGGGAAGGAAGGGTCAAAGGAAGAATGATGTTTTCCGAAATAAATAACCCTGAAAAAAACTATTAGAAAAATGCGGCCTTTGACAAAAATGACAAGAGTGAACGAGAGTGTGTCAAGTGGGATTCTGAATGTTTAGCTTTTATGATTTTTTGATGGCCTTTTTCAGAAGGAGTCAGTAGACTCAAGTATAGATTTAACATTTCTGGAAAGGAAAGGAAAAATAAACCAAAAGTTTTGGAAGTAATACATTGTTTGGTCTGGCTGTGGCTATGGCAAAGTGGCTTGCTACAGCTCAGGAAATTAGTCTGAACAAGGAGTTTAGGTCATTAATAACAAATCCCAGAGCTTTGATTTAATCTGCACTCCACTGAGATGTGTAGATGGCTTCCTACATGAAGAAAAAAGGGAAGGCACGTACAGTTGAACCTCTGTACAATTAAAATAGACTAATCTACTACAAAGTATTTGAGAAGCTATAAAACCATCTGCACTTGTATAATGTTTGTGTCACTGAAACATAATGTGGAACTGGCAAAGAACCAAAAATGAAAAGGTCTTTTGGACTAAGTCAAAACACAAATCTTCCAGCTTTCAGTGAAGGACATAGGCGTGGCTTTCCAAGAGAGTTCAGGTGTTCACCTGAAAGTTGGCCATAGTACACACTACTGAGACCCAGATTCAGCAGGTCACTTGAGCATTAGCTTAACTTTATGCAAGTACTTAAGTCCCATTCATTTAAATGAGATTTAAACACATGCTTAAGTGAATCAGGACCAAACACTTATAGGACAACAGAAGTTGGAAAACAGATTCTCAGTCTCCAAAGGGTACAGGGTTATCTAGTCAGTGCTACTAGATGAGGCCTTTCAAGTATCTGCAGCTCTGTACCACATATATGCACAAGTGAGAATGTGAGGGAGAAAGGAGGAGAAAAGAAAATGGTGTCCCAGAATGGAGGGTTGGGTGAAAGGCTCCCGGCCTCACTGGGACAGATAAATATTCCTACATCTCTGCCAGAGAGAAGAAATGATCCCACTACAATACAACACTGAAGAGAAACAGGGGAAAATGAAGATAAAAACCCGGAATAGAGTTTTGGGGCACTACTGAGTCTAGCTTCTGCATCTTCAGCAAACTAATTCACTATATATATCTGAACAGATAGCCATCTGGAACCACTTCCAAGTTAAACCTGTACAGACTGAGGCAATACAAGATTCTAATTATCCTAATTAAACAGGATGTATACAGTAAAAGCAGCAGAATACATTCTCTGCAAAAGAACTGAGTATGAGGCTCTCTTTCAGAGTGTAAACAATAAAGGGACTTTGATAGAGCCAGCTTTAATATACAGTATATGTATATTAGTAGTGGATACTTCTTCACAGAGCTAATTCTTTCCCTCATCTCCCCCTCCCAAAAAATAAGCCACCCTCATGAAAATACCTAAAAGTATATAAATAGCAGGAGCTATTCTCATTAAAAAATAATAGTGTTAAACTATAGGTTAAAATAGCAACTTAGGAGGCTGTGGTTAACCCTAAAAACATCCTGTTGCAGACACAACTGAATGGTAATTGCTACATGAGGTGAGCCATGAGTAACTTCACACTTATGTGTGCCTGGGCTGATCAGCAATGGTGCCACCATTGTTTGTCAGCCAACTCATCCCTCAAACCCCATTCAAAAATTTTCGAAGACAGCATAGGATTTTCACCAGAGCCTCCTTGCTTGGCAGTAAGGAAAATGGTAAAGAGAAACAGTTTGATGGAAAGCACAAGTACCCAGCTGAGCAGTGGGAAAAGCACAAATGAACAATAATGGCAGCAGAAGGAAAATCAGCATGTCCAGAGTGATATGCAAGTAGATGTCATGCAGCCATCTCACCTGCTGCAGCACATGTGCTCAATAATAGTACAAGCTCCATGGGACACATCTTCTATTGCATGAGTTAAAGGTGCCTGAGGCAGCTTTAAGCTTTTCTTGCCTAATGCCCGTGCACCATGAACTTTTGTGCAAACGTGCATCCTAGGGCAAGAGCATGCCATGTCGATTGATCTTCCCTTGACCCACCTTCTTTCTTGTAAACCAGTCCCACATCTTGCTGGTTATGTGACTGGTGTGCACTGCTGTCCCTGAGGAGTACTACAGAGTGGCATTCTTGTTTCCATGTGTTTTGTTGGCCAAGCTGCACAGACCTTGTGGGTCACTTGTGCAGACTCATATAAAGAGACAATCAGAAGTGTACCATTTACTCTATAGGGTCTCTAAGATCTGAACCAATATGACCTATCAAATTAAGCTGAATTATGTCTAAATTCAAGTGTTCCCACATGCCCGTGTTCACTTTGAGATCTGCAGTTGAAAGATGTTCTATTTGTGGAGAGATAGCAGAGAATTTTTTATCATAAACAGACAGGTTATAATAGATTTCAACAAGGGTAACTTCAGGAACATATGGGATTTTTGAAAACAAGCTACTTGACTAGTCATGGAAGAGTCCTTTTTGGTGCTCCATTTCCCCCCACGATAGTATTAAACTGCTTGAGTCCTAAGTAACCACACTGTTTTTTGTCTTAACAAACTTGTCTGGGAGAGCAATCCACATATTTGCTGCTTTCTGTATGAAAAAGTGCTTCCTGACATCTGTTCTGAATTTGTGGATACTTAATTTCCATTAATGCCCTCCTCTCCTATCTTCAGAGCTGAACTGAAAATAGTAACTTGACAGATATGCATATATCACTTAAGATTTTATATACAGACAACCATTAAACTCCCTCCTGCATTTGTTTTTCTTTGCTACATTAAACAGAGAAGAATTTTTTTAGCTTGGCATTTACAGCTCAGGCATTTTAGAACTGGGATCAGCATCATGTGCTTGCCTTATTCTGTATCATTTCATGTGTTACAATATCTATTTTAGAATGAGGTAAGATGCCCTGAATGTGGTAGGCTAAAATTACGATAATCTAATCACAGCTCACTTACATCTTTTGCAGCTTCAGGGTCATTTATTTCAGTTGGTCCTTTATGTTCTAGTAAGCTTATTTCAGTGCTTACTTGCATTTGTTATTTTGTTCTCAATGTTGTGTAATTAATAACTTTATAGCTACCGTGGAACTTGTTGAGAGTTAAATTGGATATAGTGAAACTAAAGCCCCACATAAATTCAACACTTTGTAACATGCAAAAATTGCAACTCAACTTAGAGTGACATTGGTCTATGAGGGGAGGGGGGTAATGGGTAGAGGGGACAGATCCTCAGCTGGTGTAAACTGTCATCACCCCCATTGATTTCCATGGAGTTATGACAAGTTATACCAGCTGATGATCTGCACAAAGTCTTCAACAGGAGATGGATCTTCAATGAGAGATCTCCCAATCTAAGAGATTAGTCCAGACATTCCATTCCAAAATGTCTAGTTTCCCAAAACAAGGCATTTTCTGTGCCTTCCTGTCACGTATACTTTACTCTCCCCTTGGTAAAATGATAGAGCCAGATCCTATTTCTAATGAAGCTAATATCAAAACTGCTGGTAATGTAAGTGGAATCAGGATTGGACACTTACTCCTTTCCTCAGATAGTTACTTTCTGAGCAAATGTGAACTGTATGGCACAACTGCATCTATTCCACTTCAAGGGATGATTCTGACTGTTCAGATACCAAAAATACCACTAAAGAAATGAAATTCTCTGACAACATCACAATGTAAATTTTCATTAATTTACTGGTGAATGCTTTGTGCTGTTGTTTTTTAAGTGAATTTTTTTCAAACATGATTTGGTTCAGTAAGATGCTGTGTAGCTTGAGCCACTTGTAACAGTAACTTCACACAGGTTCCATTGTCTTCAGTGGGCTTTTGATCAGGCCCTTCGGGTGCGCAAACATTATTGTCTTCAAAACAGATTCAATCATAACAAAAATACAACTGGGTCTGCCCTCCTTCACTCTTTTCCCAGGCAATTTACAGCTGATTAACTGCTGATGTTTTAAATCTTGTGGTATGTTTCTCTATTGAAAAGAAGTTTGTTAGAGGGGTACTCCCAAAACATATGAGCTAAGGTAGCACCAAGGGAGTTACATATCCAGCTGTGATAATCATTTATGAAGCCAATTACCATTATATAATATATTTTAACCCAGGCACCCAGGCATGCACCCTGATCATGCAATCATATCTTCACGGGTGAACGCTTACATTCATGCAGAGTCCCACTGAAGTCAATGAAACCCTACAGAGGTCTTCAGGAAGAAGGATCTGCAGGATCAGAGAGTATAGACAAGGATCCATTTATCCACCACTGAAATCCAACTACTTCTGAAGTTACAAAGTGTAGTTGCTCAATTATAATATTTTAGTTGCAGACTTATATTAATACTGATTTTTTTGTACTTTTCTATTTCATTTGAAATAACAGCAGCAGGAATCACACTTTGCACTTCTTGTAGAATAACATGCGACACTGGCAGAGATTTCCAAAGGCACAAACAACAGTTGGGCACCTAACTACCATGTATGCCTTTGAGAACTTCCCCTATTAATCTGAAAAATATTGAATATTCAGAACATCAGTTTTCTATTTTTATTTGAAAGATGACACCTCCAGCAGCACAGCACTCGGAAGGGAACGTGCCACCTACTGAATCATTGTTACTACTTACTGTAATACCCGAAAGTCTACTCCCCAAGCACTAACTTAACCCAGCCCTCCTTAGCTAAATGGTGGTTCAGTACGTCTTGTATTTCCTTACGGCAATTAATTTTACAGGACATCTCTGCAAATGTGAAAATGTCTTAGCAGGGCCAATTTGCAGAATTATTTTAATCTGTAACCTAACCAGACTGAAAAAAAAGAAAAAAAGGGCAGCAAAGGAGAAGTGCAAAATGGAAGTTCATATTAAAAATCATGCCGTAGGGGAAATAAGTCAAATATTTGATGTTTCATTCACTTCTCATTAATAATAATCTTCAGGAAATATTAATATGACATAAATATGACATAATATGACATTAATATGCATTAATATGACATAAATCCTCCAGCAATGAAATAATAAAAAAAATTCTAAAATTTAAGAACTGTATTGTTAAACCAAATTAATACCAGTAAATGGCAACTTCATCTGTCACTGATGTTGACCTGTCTAAATAATGAAGCACTTTTAAAATGTTCAATAATATCCTTGCTTACAAACTTCAAAGCAGAACATAACATAGAATGGTGTAATACCCTGGTTTTTAATCTAAATTTTCCTGCTATGTACTTAAGAATGGAGAGGGGGGGAAGGAAAGTTCTGAGTGTCATCCTTAAATGTGAATTTCCTTCCAGATGTCAGTTTCTTACAACCTTAATAGTACTTTACAGTATGCCAGGTTTTAGCCCTTAGCAAAATTTCTAAAGCAACACTTTTGAGCAAAGGTATAATTATATACACATAAAATCCTTATACCACAATCATAGTAATAATAAAATAATAATAATGTTTTTGATCTTTACAGGTGTTCTCTGTATGAAAACCCAAAGGGTGAATGTGTTGATTATTAATTAGCTCCTCACACAAAGACGTCGTAGGATCATGTAAGCACGTGGCACCTTGGTGTGCATTTTTTCTTTTCCATTTTTGCCCTCCAAACTCAGATTGTCCCAACACATCATAGATTAGTCCCCTGCCATCCCTAACTACTGAAAAACAGCCCTTTTACAACCATGTTGGATTATGCTGCCTTGATGTCCTGTTGACGTTCAGCAACTGCTTTTAGTGCCAGATTTAACAAAGAAACAAAAAGCTCACAGTGGGCTTTGGAAACATCAGTGTGGGTGAATATATTTAGTTTAATCAAATAATTAAAAAAAAAAAACCAAAAAACCTCTTCAAGATGAGCACAGGATTAAAGCAGAAAAAGAAATTAAAGCTAGTGACATTATATATTTGGAGATAAACTAAGTGGCAGTGATGGAAACAGGATATTATCACTTGACTTGTGGGGGGAGGGAAATAAGGCTTAATATCTTTCACTACTGTTCCTACACTCAAATCTTTGTGTTGCCAATGGAACTTTTATTTGTCTTTTCATCTGTATTTCTATCTTTGACATTTCTAAAGCACCCATCGCTTCTGCATTTTGATACAGAACAGCAGACTTTACCTGGTTTATTGGGCATGTTTCTTCCTTAGCTGTGGAACTGTGTAGTAGTTCATAATCAATCAAGTTAGAAAGCAGTTTTCTACTTGAACCATGCCCCCTTGTGGGAGGAGTAAGGTACTGAAACCACTCTTGCTTTGACTATAAAGGATGAGATGCTGTACCCTCTTGAAGTAAATGGCAAAATACTCATTGGCTTCATTGGGAGAATTATTAATAAGATCTCTCTCTGATCAAACTAAAGCTACCATAAGATAGTATGTAAGTTCATCTAAAATTAAATGGAGATGTATGAAGTGAGATCATTATTCTGTTCCCATTGAGGTCAAAGGTAAAAATCCTGATTTCAGTGGTGTGGGATCAAGCTGTTAAGCAACAAATACAAGACAAAATAACAGGAAGGAATTTTCAGAAGTGAAAACGATTAACTATTTCTTAACAGCTGAGCATCTAGTTAAGCAATCCTCTTATTTTGATTAGCTGATATAGTCTTAAATGTCTACCAAAATTCAAATAAATGGAGACTATTATCAAGCAGAGAAATGAATATCTGGAAGGTGCTTACCTTTGCTTCACATTTCTTGTGGCAGGCATACTTGCAAACTAAAATAAAAGCAAAGAAAATACATAAGCAAAATACTCGTAATTCCTCCACCCCCAACATCTCTTTAAAGCTGCCTTCTACCACACAGCCCATTAACCCCAGTTTCTATAGCGAGGTGTACTTCATTTCTTTACAATAAAAATACCAATAAACAAATAACAAATAAACCCCTAACCAGGTATCAAAAGTGCAACCACGTTTTAGCATGTTTATCCTTATGTGCAACTATGCAGCCTGCCCTGAAAGATTCATTAACTGTAGTAATCCCCTAGCACTCTTAATGTATTCTGTCTTTTTATTTTAATAATATATTTTTGGTTTAATGTTAGGGTCCAATCATCTTGATACTTGCCTTTACAGCTCTCCACACACCAGAGATGTTATGAAAATAGTAGGTATAAACAGCAAGGATAATGATGTTAATTTGCTTCTAACAAATTGTCTGAAGCACTAAAAGATTTGTGAGTCACTTCAGCAAGTCTAGAGAACAAAATGAGTCAGAACTTTCCAGTCATGGTCACTTGAGAGTCAGGGTAAGATCATATGTTTCACAATCCAAAACTGAAAGTCCTTTGCACAATACTATGAACAGTGCATCCAAGTAAGAATTTAAAGTTTACAGCTCATTAAATTACTAGACTAGATGAGATCAGGATGACTTGGGTAGTAAAACAGTGGGTTTGGGATTTATAAAAATACTATTTTTCTTAAAGGACAATTGGAAGAGCATCTAGACAGACACTGAAATAACTGAAAGGCCATAGTATTGAAATCAGAAATATTCACTGATATATCCTGAAATCTTCTTGACCTGCTGCTCACAAACCAGGAAGAATTAGTAGGGGAAGCAAAAGTGGATGGGAACCTGGGAGGCAGTGACCATGAGATGGTCGAGTTCAGGATCCTGACACAGGGAAGAAAGGAGAGCAGCAGAATACAGACCCTGGACTTCAGAAAAACAGACTTTGACAACCTCAAGGAACTGATGGGCAGGATCCCCTGGGAGAATAATATGAGGGGGAAAGGAGTCCAGGAGAGCTGGCTGTATTTAAAAGAATCCTTATTGAGGTTACAGGGACAAACCATCCCAATGTATAGAAAGAATAGTAAATATGGCAGGCGACCAGCTTGGCTTAACAGTGAAATCCTTGCTGATTTTAAACACAAAAAAGAAGTTTACTAGAAGTGGAAGACTGGACAAATGACCAGGGAAGAGTATAAAAATATTGCTCGGGCATGCAGGAGTGAAATCAGGAAGGTCAAATCACACCTGGAGTTTTAGCTAGCAAGAGATGTTAAAAGTAACAAGAAAGGTTTCTTCAGGTATGTTAGCAACAAGAAGAAAGTCAAGGAAAGTGTGGGCCCCTTACTGAATGAGGGAGGCAACCTAGTGACAGAGGATGTGGAAAAAGCTAATGTACTCAATGCTTTTTTTGCCTCTGTCTTCACAAACAAGGTCAGCTCCCACACTTCTGCACTGGGCAGCACAGCATAGGGAGGAGGTGACCAGCCCTCTGTGGAGAAAGAAGTAGTTCGGGACTATTTAGAAAAGCTGGACGAGCACAAGTCCATGAGGCCGGATGCGCTGCATCCGAGAGTGCTAAAGGAGTTGGTGGATGTGATTGCAGAGCCATTGTCCATTATCTTTGAAAACTCATGGCGATCGGGGGAGGCCCCGGACGACTGGAAAAAGGCTAATGTAGTGCCCATCTTTAAAAAAGGAAAGAAGGAGGATCCTGGAAACTACAGGCCAGTCAGCCTCACCTCAGTCCCTGGAAAAATCATGGAGCAGGTCCTCAAGGAATCAATTCTGAAGCACTTAGAGGAGAGGAAAGTGATCAAGAACAGTCAGCATGGATTCACCAAGAGCAAGTCATGCCTGACTAATATAATTGCCTTCTATGATGAGATAACTGGCTCTGTGGATGAGGGTAAAGCAGTGGACGTGTTGTTCCTTGACTTTAGCAAAGCTTTTGACATAGTCTCCCACAGTATTCTTGCCAGCAAGTTAAAGAAGTATGGGCTGGATGAATGGACTATAAGGTGGATAGAAAGCTGGCTCGATTGTCGGGCTCAACAGGTAGTGATCAATGGCTCCATGTCTAGTTGGCAGCCGGTATCAAGTGGAGTGCCCCAAGGGTTGGTCCTCGGGCCGGTTTTGTTCAATATCTTCATTAATGATCTGGAGGATGGTGTGGATTGCACCCTCAGCAAGTTTGCAGATGACACTAAACTAGGAGGAGAGGTCGATACGCTGGAGGGTAGGGATAGGATACAGAGGGACCTAGACAAATTAGAGAATTGGGCCAAAAGATATCTGATGAGGTTCAACAAGGACAAGTGCAGAGTCCTGCATTTAGGATGGAATAATCCCATGCACTGCTGCAGACTAGGGACCGAATGGCTAGGCAGCAGTTCTGCAGAAAAGGACCTACGGGTTACAGTGGATGAGAAGTTGGATATGAGTCAACAGTGTGCCATTGTTGCCAAGAAGACCAATGGCATTTTGGGATGTATACGTAGGGGCATTGCCAGCAGATCGAGGGACATGATCGTTTTCCTCTATTCGACATTGGTGAGGCCTCATCTGGAGTACTGTGTCCAGTTTTGGGCCCCACACTACAAGAAAGATGTGGAAAAATTGGAAAGAGTCCAGTGGAGGGCAACAAAAATGATTAGGGGATTGCAACACATGACTTATGAGGAGAGGCTGAGGGAACTGGGATTGTTTAGTCTGCGGAAGAGAAGAATGAGGGGGGATTTGATAGCTGCTTTCAACTACCTGAAACGGGTTCCAAAGAGGATGGATCTAGACTGTTCTCCGGGGTAGCAGATGATAGAACGAGGAGTAATGGTCTCAAGTTGCAGTGGGGGAGGTTTAGGTTGGATATTAGGAAAAACTTTTTCACTAGGAGGGTGGTGAAGCACTGGAATGGGTTACCTAGGGAGGTGGTGGAATCTCCTTCCTTAGAGGTTTTTAAGGTCAGGCTTGACAAAGCCCTGGCTGGGATGATTTAATTGGGGATCAGTCCTTCTTTGAGCAGGGGGTTGGACTAGATGACCTCCTGAGGTCCCTTCCAACCCTGATATTCTATGATTCTATGATGTTTGCATTGTGTGTACCTTTTCATTTACTGTTCAGTTTTGATTTATTTTCATTTTATGTCCAGCCTTTTGTTTAAGGAGAGTCTTTGAGAAGCTGCAACTGAATTTTTTAAAAAAGAATATCTTTGTAAATTAAATATGTTGTTGAATACCTCACAGTTCCATTTGCAATAACTGTCAAGACAGAGTAAGTCAATGTTCAAGAGTCTTACATTCTCAACTCTGCGGCTGAAACTAATGTTGCTTTCCCAGCAAATCCAGCCAGAACGAGTAATACACCCGGAGTATTACAGTTTTCTGCAGTCCATACCCAATTACTTAGTGTCTCCTGCCCCTACCTTCACAGTAGTATAAAAACAAACTTCCTAAATTGAGCATCAAAGGTTTCTGATCACAAATGGGCATTAATAAGGTGCAATCCGGTGAGGTTCTCCAGTTTTCACTTGCTCTTCTATTTTCCATCAGTTTGGAATACAGCGCCAAATCTTAACTGGTAGTCCTAACCTTCTAATTCTATGTCAGGATGCCCTCAACATGAAATGGTCATCAAGGCCATAAATCAATCAATCAAAATTCAGTAGGATGAGGCTTAATTATCTGTTATCTTATCTGATCTTGTCAGGTGTCGAGTGCCCTTGATTCTCAAGTCTTCATTCCCAAGAGGTGAGACCTCTTATTCTCCTGGTAGAGGTCATAGAAATATACAGTCCTGACTACCAGCAACACTTGTCTGGGAGCAAACAATGATATGAGTAATTAAAAATTATTCAGTCCTAAAACAACTGGAGGATGAATTTTGACAAGTGGAAACTTGATTTTCTTGCCTGCTAACACTGGGGACGACTATACCGATTAGCTTGAATTCCATGTACGAGGAATAAATATTTGTGAGAATTAAAATTTTGGAGTCTTTTGATTGGCATTGATACTATAAGGGGTTAAAAGTCATACTCCCCCCTCCAAAATTATCTAGTCCTTTTTTAAAAATCCATTTGAAGATCTCCTGTAAGAAAAGTATAAAATATGGCTCAGTTATACAAACAATACCCTGGCTCTGCAAGGCTGCAATCATTAAATGACAATTCCAAACACTAAACAGTAAGGAAACAAAGCTACTGGGAAACCCTGCTGTTACAAAGAAAGGCCTATTTGTCTGCTTTGCTTGTGAATAAGCCCGAGTGGTTGAAGGTATTTTGAAATGTAAAGCATGAAATTATATTTCATTCTAGGATGATTGCAATTGTTTCACAGCTGGTTCATGTGCTACCGAATTACAAAGGTTACATAGCATGCAATATATATGGCTGTGGGCACAACCTGCAGTTCTTGTGCAAGATAAATAGGTTTGGAAGGATTCGATTTTTATCGATAAATGTCAATGTCACCATGCACAAACCAGTAACAAATATTTCCATTGATGATCATCAAAATTTACAGTTAGGCAAAGTAAGAAAAATGCTGCTTGAGAACTTATTAGAGCTTGATTTAAAGCTAAAGTCTTGATATACAATGTTGACAGTTTATTTTTGAACTTTTTGAATCTCAATGTCTACTGTCATTAAATAATTGTTCCCCTCCCACCATCTGTCCCTCCACAATTTCCCACAACTGTGAAAAATTAAACAGATAAACATCAAGAAAAATGCTTAAATATAAACACTGATATTATCTGTCAAAATTAAAACATAAACTAAAAACACAATTCTGCCAAGCCTAAGGATAAACATCCACTTAAGTGAATTGGGAGTTTAGTTTGAGTAAAGACTGCAGGACTGAGCCTTGCATCATCACTATCAGAAATGCTTATGACAAACATTGCATCAAACTGAATCACTCCAGTAACATTCCAACTCTGCACAGAACACAGGTCAAGACTTCATGATAAATCACTGTTATCTCGACTAGTACGTGATTTACTAAGAACAGGGAATAAACAATCCAAAGTAACTTGCAAATGTTACAAATCAAGTGGAGCCTTTTAGTTCAAATGCATTCGATTCCTTTTTCAGGTATTTTATTGGTAAAATATGGGGACTGTACACGTACAATACAGTAAAGCTGTTTTAGTCTAGCTTCCCTGACAGTTTCATTTTCCGCAGAGTCCAAAAATGCTCTCCTTCACACCTGAACTGCAGTACTGCTAAGTAGTAGACCCAAGGTAATTCATTACTTTCTCTTACTCACTGTATACTATCACTAATAATAATAATAAAGCTAGATAAAAATAAACACACTGGGAATGAGATCACTGTCTCTGTCCAGATGCTGCGAGCAAAACAAGCATTCCTTTGTGTTCTGAGGTAGAAAGGAGGCTTTCTGTTTCATTCTGGGATGAAAGTCAAAATGTCTGTTGCACACGTCAGTGCTAAATGGCACATCAGAAACATCCAGTAATAATAGCACACATATGTCCCACAGCAGAAGTGCAGATATAAACACCCCATAGCCCTTGAGGGTCCAGATTTCCAAAACAGATCTATTATTGGAATTTAACTCCATTGGGGACTAAAAACTTTTAATCCACACACATAAAGTCGGGAATATGCAAAATTCGGATCTGGATTTT
This sequence comes from Lepidochelys olivacea, assembly GCF_965140295.1. NCBI lineage: Eukaryota > Metazoa > Chordata > Testudines > Cheloniidae > Lepidochelys > Lepidochelys olivacea. Next base: position 169,928,023 of record NC_140412.1, on the reverse strand, counting down.
GTGGTTTAGGGGCTCTCTAAGAACAATAACTACCATCTACACTTCTATAGCAATCCTCATTCAAGGAACCCAAAACAGTTACGTCCTTGTGAAGTAATATGGTAACCATAACCTGCATTTTACAGATGGGTAAACTGAAGCACAAAGATACTTAGGGACTTGCACAAGAAGAATAAATAGAAGAGATTAGAATAGGACCTGCTGTGTGTGCTAACCACTTGGCCACATAACCAGATTATGCATTTCTCTGACACTGCTGACAGTGCCTCTTGTACAGATTAGTATTTCATACACTGGGGAAGTATTCTGCTAAAACACAAACATTTTGCCAGCACTGCAGGGCTGACCAAACTTGCTGGAGCAGGTATTAAAAAAAAACAAAACAAATAAGGCTCCACACATGGAACATTTCCTGGGAATTAGCAAATGGCTGGGAGAAACTGCACCTTGAACCGTAAACCCACAGCCAGTTATCAATCCCCAGAAAGTGCCTCACACCAACATTTAAATTGCTATTTTAAGAAGACCATAAAAAATAAACCCAAGACTCAAGATTTAAAAAAATAGTTATAGAGCTGGTCAAAATATTTTGTTCAAAATGCATTACAATGAAAAATGGCCGTTATCCAAAATGAACAATTTTCTTGAAAATTTTTCCTTTTTAAAAAAATTATGTGATTTTTCAACTAAAAAAAAGAAAGAAGGAAAGAACAGAAAACAAAGATTTTTTTTCTTCTTCTTAGTTTTCTGTTGTTGTTATGGGGGTAAAGGGCCATGGAACATTAGGAGTGGGGGCTAGTGATGAGAAGGAAAAAGGAATGGAACACAAAGCGTAAGCATGGGGAATGGGAGGGAGTAGAGAAAGGGTCTCTCTCAAGGCCAGGAGGTAGAACAGGTGGACATGATTTAGTATTCACACAGCGTACAAAAACTGTAGCTGGCAGAATCCAAAGTGCTGATTTGGATAAATGCAAGCTCTGAAACAGGAGGGAGTGTTTCTTAATTGCAAAGTTGCCTCTTTTGCTCCTGCAACTCTGCAGAAACTTCTGGGAGAGCTGGAGTTTTTAAAGCCTTGTTGTAGGTGGCTATGTGAAGTGCAGAGTGATGAGGTGCTGCCAAGACACGCTGCCTCCAATCAGTTACTTTGTGACCTGGCACCTGTAGGAGAAGCCAGGGACAGCGAGGAAACCTTCCTCCTCCACTGCTGAGGCTGCTGCTCTGGCAGAGTCACATGATGAGGTCTGTCTCATCTGTAACATTATCCAGTCCATCTCCCAGACAAGGCAAGATTGTTCCTTACGATACAATTCCAGTGTTTTGTCTAGTCTGGCTATAAACACCATAAACAATAGTGGGTTCTACCACTGCCCTTCGGAGACTAACCCAAGCCAAAAGAAGTTTTCACTTTCCCAATATTATCCTAAATGAGCCTTTTCTTAATTTCATCCCATCATGCTTAGTGAGTCTCCTTTTGCAGCACCCTCTAGAATTCCCCCTTCCTTGATGCTTACACCTTCTGAGTATCTGTATAGCAAGATATGCAACACAGTTCTAGATGACATGTATAGTACTTTTCAAGAGAATGAATACCTCAGAAAATAGACAATCAGGTTACATGAATCATCTCTCGACTTTTCATTAACTTGATAGTAACCACTTAATCCTAGAGGGTATCTTTTTTAGACCACTTCAGTGGCAAAAAGCCAATAATGCCTCACAGTAAAGGGGCCTTTTGTTTTTCAGTCTGACAAACATGAAAATGTAAAAAAAAATGTTTAACAAATACAACATATTCGTAGCATATCAGCTGTTAAGGAAACAAAAATGACCGTGATTTACAGTAAAAAATATTACATGACTTACAGTGAAAAGAACTCAACGAGCAGTTTTTACCAAACCGTGACATTCTTCAGAACCAATTACAGGTGATATACCAGCCAACTCGTCTCTAGACTATGGTCCGTCTGTTTCCTTGTATTATCGCAGTTGATAACTGTCAGCAGGAATGAATCTGTTTGAAGCAGTCCAGCAGATTTAATCAATGTCACACTCAGCAAGACTGCTTTGGTTCCTCAGCTCAACAGCTGAAGGTCTGCATTCCACACATCAGCTCTGTTGTCAAATACAGGCCTTTCCAAATTTGTGTTTAAGAATTCTGGCATCAGTTCCAAGAACAATTGTCTCTAGCTGGCTGACACTGAAGTATACGGCATGCCATATTTAGCCTAGTTACTATACTTCCAAAAATCTCCGAAACAATAGCTCTGAGAATCAAATCTATACAATCACATTTGTTTTGGCCCAGTTCAGGTAAGTGTTTCGTGGAAGCGAACCGGGGTGTTGCCACACATAGGACTGTGCGATGAGGCTTAGTCACTATAAACCTTTATGATAAAAGTTCAGAAAAGTCATGAAAAAAACATGTAACAATAAATCTTATTAAACAAAAACTTGGTCATTTACAATACACGAGAAGCTGAAAGCCCATGTGTCAAATAGGTGTAATTCGTAAAGTCAATGTGACAGTTTATGGTTTTATGGTAAGTATGAGCGAGGGTAAGCATGAGTGTGTGTGTGTGTTGTGCTGGTAGATTTTTCTTGCTCTGTGTGTGTGGCAAATGAGAGCTGTGTGTTGCTGTGACGGGCTGTGTGTATGTGTTTAGTGGTACTGTGTATACTAGTTGTGTTACTGTGTGTACTGGGAGAGCTGGGTGGAGTTGTGACTGGCACATGAAAGGGGTGTGCTGTTCTGAGGGGGCTAGACATGTTTGGGATTACTGTGTGTGTTGGTCATGTTGTTGTGGGCATGTGGGTGGCAAGTGGGCCAAGTGATCGAGAATTTGTGCAGTCTCTGAGTTATTTTTGATATCACAATGGTCTAGTACTCTAGGCATGGAAAGATGCCTTGCTGTCACATGGGTATAATCTGTAAAGTCAAAATGGCAGAGAACTCTCCTGACCCACTCAGTCTCCACCCCATCCATCTGGACGGATCCTAGATGTGCAGAGTACCATCTGTGGAGTCCAGAGAGATGGGGGTATGATGGTGCCTGTAACAGGGTGTACTGGCCCATTAAGCCTAAGGGGAGGGCCCACAAGAGCCCATTCCAAGAATGTTGATGCAAGCACAGGATATTGGTGTCAGAAAATGGCTGAAACTGGAAGAGAGAGGAGTTGGCAGTGGCATGGGAAGATCTCTTGTTGCCAAGAAGGCTAACAGCATTTTGGGCTGTATAAGTAGGAGCATTGCCAGCAGATCGAGGGACGTGATTGTTCCCCTCTATTTGGCATTGATGAAGCTTCATCTGGAGTACTGCATCCAGTTTTGGGCCCCACACTACAATAAGGATATGGAAAATTTGGAAAAGAGTCCAGTGAAGGGCAACAAAAATGATGAGGGGGCTGGAGCACATGACTTATGAGGAGAGGCTGAGGGAACTGGGATTATTTAGTCGGCGGAAGAGAAGAATGAGGGGGGATTTGATAGCTGCTTTCAACTACCTGAAAGGGGGTTCCAAAGAGGATGGATCTAGACTGTTCTCCGGGGTAGCAGATGACAGAGCGAGGAGTAATGGTTGCAGTGGGAGAGGTTTAGGTTGGATATTAGGAAAAACTTTTTCACTAGGAGGGTGGTGAAGCACTGGAATGGGTTACCTAGGGAGGTGGTGGAATCTCCTTCCTTAGAGGTTTTTAAGGTCAGGCTTGACAAAGCCCTGGCTGGGATGATTTAGTTGGGGATTGGTCCTACTTTGAGCAGGGGTTTGGACTAGATGACCTCCTGAGGTCCCTTCCAACCCTGATATTCTATGATTCTATCTCTGGACACTGTCACTTTAAGGGCCCGGGATCAGGAGCTCTGTAGTGTAGAGTGGAGCAGGGCTCCCCTCTCTCCCAGCCAATCAGGGGAAGCTTTCAGGAGGAGGAGAATATATACACTGCCTTCCCTCTCAGAACAGCGTGCACACGGACAGAGGAAGAAAACCTGAGCAAGAAGGTTATGCTTCTAATGAGCAGAATAAAGTCTCCATGGACAACAACAGAGATGGAGATGGGTATGAACGATGGGATTTACTATGATGGACCTTGCATCTGGGACGCTGAGGACGATTTTGAATTACTCTCCAAACTGGGTGACTGGGCAACAAAATGGCGGATGAAATTCAATGTTAATAAATGCAAAGTAATGCACATTGGAAAACATAATCCCAACTATACATATAAAATGATGGGGTCTAAATTAGCTACCACCTCTCAAAAAAGATCTTTGAGTCATTGTGGATAGTTCTCTGAAAACATCCACGCAATGTGCAGCAGCAGTCAAAAAAGCGAACAGAATGTTGGGAATCATTAAGGAAGTGATGGATAATAAGACAGAAAATATCACGTTGCCTCTATATAAATCCACGGAACGCCCACATCTTGAATACTACATGCAGATGTGGTTGCCCCATCTTCAAAAAGATATATTGGAATTGGACAAGGTTCAGAAAAGGGCAACAAAAATTATTAGAGGTATGGAGCATCCATCATATGAGGAGAGATTAATGAGACTGGGACTTTTCAGCCTGGAAAAAAGATGACTAAGGGAGGGTATGATAGAGGTCTATAAAATCATGAGTGGCATGGAGAAAGTACATAAGGAAGAGCTATTTACTACTTCCCATAACACAAGAACTAGGAGTCACCAAATGAAATTAATAGGCATCAGATTTAAAACAAACAATAGGAAGTATTTTTTCATACAATGCACAGTCAACCTATGGAACTCCTTGCCAGAGGATGTTGTGAAGGCCAAGATTATAACAGGGTTCAAAAAAGAACTAGATAAATTCATAGAGGATAGGTCCATCAATGGCTGTTAGCCAGGATGGGCAGGGATGGTGCCCCTAGCCTCTGTTTGCCAGAAGCTGGGAATGGGCGACAGGGGATGGATCACTTGATCATTAACTGTTCTGTTCATTCCCTCTAGGGGACATGGCATTGGCCTCTGTTGGAAGACAGGATACTGGGCTAGATGGACCTTTGGTCTGATCCAGTATGGCCATCCTTATGTTCTTATACTTTGGGCTACTGACCTAGTTTCAGGGGAGGGCTGGTGATAGCCCTGAGAAAGACTATACAACACTCCCAAAGGTCCCCAAAGAGAGGGAGCAGAGGGAGGGCCCTGTGGAAACACCTCTAGCCACAAGGGGGTACCTGGCAAATGGCAACTCCACTTCAGTGCCACAGAAGTTTCTGATTCTCATCTTCCCTTTTGTGAAGGATGTAGGGAAAGAATCACAAACAAAGGATTCTTTCCATGAGCGTTGCTGAAGGGGACCATCTAGGCCAGGGATTGGCAAGGGGACCATCTAGGCCTTTGGCACATGGCCCATCAGGGAAATCCCTTGGCGGGCTGGGATGATTTGTTTACCTACAGCGTCCGCAGGTTCGGCCAATCGCAGCTCCCACTGGCCACGGTTTGCCATTCCAGGCCAATGGGGGCTGCGGGAATCGGCAACCAGCACATCCCTCGGCCCATGACACTTCCCGCAGCCCTCATTGGCCTGGAATGGTGAACGACGGCCAGTGGGAGCTGTGATCAGCTGAACCTGTGGATGCTGCAGGCAAACAAACCGTCCTGGCCCGCCAGCAGATTTCCCTGATGGGCCATGTGCCAAAGGTTGCTAATCCCTGATCTAGGCCTTAACTATTAAGGCCAAGAAAGAATTTGAAGAGCAACTAGCTATAAACAGAAAAATGAACGGCAATTTTCTTTAAGTACATCAGAAGCAGGAAGCTTCCCAAACAGTCAGTGGGGCCACTGGACAATCAAGGTGCAAAAGAAACACTCAAGGAAGACAAGGCCATTGCAGAGAAGCTAAATGAATTCTTTGCATCAGTCTTCACTGCATAGGATGTGGGGGCAATCCCCACACCTGAGCCATTCTTGAAGGTGAGAAATCTGAGGCACTGTCCCAGACTAAGGTGTCAGTAGAGTAGGTTTGGGAACAAACTGATAAATTAAACAGTAATAAGTCACCAGGACCAGATTGTATTCATCCAAGAGTTCTGAAGGAACTCAAATATTAAACTGCAGAACTACTATCTATGGTATGTAACCCATCACTTAAATCATCCTTTGTACCAGATGACTGGAGGAAAGCTATGTAACAGATTTTTTTTAATTCTCCAGAGGTGATCCTGGCAATTACAGACCAGTAAACCTAACTTTAGTACCAGGCAAATTGTAAAGAACAGGATTATCTGACACAGAGAGAAAATGTATATGTTGGGGAACAGTCAACATGGCTTTTGTAAAGAGACATCATGCCTCATCAATCTATTAGAATTCTTTGAGGGAGTCAACAAGCACATGGACAATGGTGATCCAGTTGAGATAGTGTACCTGGACTTTCAGAAAGCCTTTGACAAGGTCCCCCACCGAAGGATCTTAAGTAAAGTAAGCAGTCATGGGATGAGAGAAGGTCTTCTCATGGATCAGTAACAGATTAAAAGATAGGAAACAAAGGATAAAATAAACAGTCAGTTTTCACAATGGAGAGAGGTAAATAGTGGAGTCCCCTCAGGGATCCATATTGGGACCTGGGCTGGTCAACATATCATAAATGTTCTGGAAAAAGGGGTAAACAGTGAGACAGCAAAATTCGCAGATTATACAAAATTACTCAAAATAGTTAAATCCAAAGCTGACTGCAAACAGTTACAAAGGGATCTCACAAAACTGGGTGACTGGGCAACAAAAGGGCAGATGAAATTCAGTGTTGATAAATACAAAGTAATGCATATTGGAAAACATAATCCCAACTAAATATACAAAATGATGGTGCCTAAATTAGCTGTTACCACTCAAGAAAGCGATCTTAGTGTCATCATGGATAGTTCTCTGAAAACATCTGCTCAGTGTGCAGTAGCAGTCAAAAAAGCCAACAGAATGATAAGAACCATTCGGAAAGGGATAGATAAAAAGACAAACAATTTCACAATGCTACTTTATACATTGATGATACACCCACACCTTGAATACTGAATGCAGTTCTGGGTGCCTGATCTCCAAAAAGATATTAGAATTGGAAAATGTATAGAGAAGGGCAACAAAAATGATTAGGGGCATGGGACAGCTTCCATATGAGGAGAGGTTTAAAAGACTGGGACTATTCAGCTTTGAAAAGAGACAACCGAGGGAGGGGTATGATAGAAGTCTATAAAATCGTGAATGGTGTGGAGAAAGTGAATAGGCAAGTGTTATTTACCCTTTCACATAACACATAAACTAGGGATCGCCCACTGAAATTAATAGACAGCAAGTTTAAAACAAACATAAGAAAGTGCTTCTTCACACAATGCACAGTCAGCCTGTGGAACTTGTTGCCAGGTGTTGTTGTGAAGGTCATACACTGCAGGATTTATTTTGACATAAACTAGAATTCAAAATAGGGTTAAAAAAGAATTAGGTAAGCTCATGGAGGATTGGTCCATCTGTGACTAGTAGCAAGACGATCAGGGATGCACCACCATACTCTGGGCGTTCCTAAATCTCCAACTGCCAGAAGCTGAGATTGGACAGCAGTGGATGGATCACACAAAACTGTCCTGTTCTGTACATTCTCTCTGAAGTAGGGTGACCAGATAGCAAGTGTGAAAAATCAGGATAAGTGGGAGGGGTAAGAGGTGCCTATATAAGACAAAACCATGAATATTGAGACTGTCCTTATAAAATTGGGACATCTAGTCACCCTACTCTGAAGCATATGGCACCAGCCACTACCAGGAGACAGGCTACTGGGCTAGATGGACCATTGGCTGTACTGAGTCAAACCATTCTTATGTTCTTATAAGGCAAGGCTGTCTTTAGAATGATTTTATGGCACTATCTGTTATGAGCACTCAATATTACTGGAGAGTTATTGCTAGTTTTAAATGGATTGTCAAGCACAATGAAAATTTATTCGTGCGTATATGTATTGCTAAATCTCAAAGCATTCATACATGCAAATAAAGCCTGCAATTAGAAACTAGAACAAAGTAGATCTTTCAGACAAAGCAGAAGTTTGCCCAGTTATTTCCCATTCAAAAACAAAATATCAACTGGAAGAGTATTTTCAGCTACAGATGGACTAAAAGGATATGAAACAATTTTGACTCTTTCCACTTCCCACTGACTTTCAGGAAGACAAGCTCTAAAAAACCAATAAGTAACTACTAAGTCTGAGTGCCAACAAGAGATATGCCGAGTTACATAAGGCTGTGGCGGGTCTATATGTCCATTTTCCACTCTGTTCCTCTTAGTCACAAACATTTCAAGTGAGTTAAAAAAGAGTATCGCTGTTTTTCCCGACAAATGTCCCTATTTACAGCTTTCCAATGCAGAAATGGGACTTTCAAAATCCAGTTACCATTTTGCCAGCTCAACGTGTGACAACTTTTCTCCCCACTGTCCAGATGAACTCAAAAGCCACACACACCTTTTGGCAATATTCCAGCACAGGTAGGATTTAAAGCAACTCCATGATATACACGAGCCTTATTCTGATTCCACTGATTTTTGACATTGACGTCAACGGGGGCAGGAAGCCCCATAAAGTCAGTGTGCCAGTGTAATGATTTTTGCACCACATTTGTGTCATGGGGTACAGAAACAACATGCTGCACTTCCCAAGGCTTAAGTCGCTGGAAAGCTAATGTACCTGTTCAGTTACTGTAGAAGGCAGAAATGATTTCTGGTGGATTCTAGCCTACTGTAACCCCTGGGCACAAGGATAAACAAACTTATTTAACATGGAGGACATGGGGGGGTTAAAGCACGGGGCTAGGGCTGGGGAGCCCTGCACAGTTTGTGTGGGTGTTTTTTCCCTTTTCTTTTTCTTCTGGCTAGATGATCAGAAAACGTTTCTCTCCTTTTGCTGAATTTTTTCAACCAACTCTACAACTAAACAGCACCAGTGACATGAGATAAAGATCAACAGTGAAAGACATGAAAAATAAGTGTGCGGGAACCTTACAACGATAGTTTACATTAAGAGTAAGATGATAAATGAGTTTGGGTGGGACAGGGGCATGTTTGAGTTTAAAATGAGAGTCCCCTCATGATGAAAGAGAGCAGAAGTTTGACCTTGATAGCAGAAAATGAGGATTCTATTTTTAAGAAATTATCAGTCATATGCTGATGATGTTGCAGTACTAACAGTCACTATAATATCAACATCAGCTTGTTCATTTCCTGTGCCCCAGCACTGCCTCCCTGGATCATTTTTGGTTTTTTTTTGTTTTGTTTTTCATTTTGCGCAAGACCTCTTTCTATTTTTAAACTCCAATTTAAAAACAAAGATAGTATTCGATAGATCACACACTATTGAACTCGATGCACAGGGCCAGCATAAGGCCCTGCGCACCACTTAAGACTAGTATAATGGGTAGAGAGGTGCTCTAACAGAGCACTCAGACAGGAGTGCCTGTATATCCCATTCAGACCTCCGCTAGCAAGTGCTGAAGGCGGCTTTGGGAGCAGCTAGGGAGAGAGGGACCATTTACATGAGCCAGTGATCCCATAACAGGATGTGGAGGGGCTAACGGCACTATTTCAACCCACATTCTGGAATAGCGGCTGTGGGGAGGCTATGCAGCTACCCTGCAACTTGGACTTGAGTTGGGTGTAGATTTTACTCTCCTAGCCATAACACTCCACCCATAACCAAATATCTGTGCTTTATTGTGGGTGGACTTCGCCGCTAGCGTAATTTTTTTATTTGCTACAACTGAGGTAAACGTAATAATTGTGTTCCCACATCTACAGCATTCAGAGAATTAAGTTCAGAGAAAACTATTATGACATTATTATTACATGGGCAGAGATTTGTTCTCCTCATCTAGATCCACATGCTTCCTGTGAGAGGAACAAAGTGCTGGTAGAGTTTTAGGTGTTGACTTTCAAATGAGCCCAAAGGTTTTAGCAACCTCTTCCCCGCTCCACCTCCTTCTAAATTTGCAATGTGATTTGGGCACCTAATTCCCTTAGGCTCCTTTGAAAATCTCAGTTTTATTTTGTATTCCACATGGATGTTGATGTAACAGAATATTAAGGTTTGGGGGTTTTTTTGGAATTATGATGATGTTCTCATTGTATGATTGAATATAAAAACTATTGAATATAAAAAATAGTAAATGGCTGTGATGTAATGACTTCTGTCTTGTGTGAGATGATTCGATCTTAATCCAGCATAGAACTGGGGGTTATTTTTTAAATAGCGTTCCTCTAACTGAACAGGCCTGATGTTGCTATAAAGTGAGTTTGTCCAGTTTCAGGTAAGTCTCTCCTTTAGCTCTTCAAACATACTAGTGACATACAGGACTCTCTTTGAGAAGAACAAAACTTTGTAAGCCAAGCAAAGGTTGCAAACAACGTGATCCTCCAAGGACCTACTGAGGTATGTGTGTCCGGACCATGTTTCAAGGACCCTCTTCTTTAATGCCATTTGCAATGTCAAGAAGCTTAGCTAGCACTCTAGTCTTTCACCTCTTTAAACCTGAGTTCAGATCCTGCATGGGTCATAAGTGAAACTGAGTTTGTGGTCTCAACCTAGTCTCTGAAGCTTCCTTCAGCCCCCAGGTATGTGTGGTACAGACCCTGCAGCATCACTTCCAGGAGGCTTACACATTTCACACCTCCTATTTGAGCTTTGGGAGGATCATTCTGTTATGCTTTGTTTCCTCTGGGTTACTGTTTTCTCCAATAAATTGCCCTTTTCTATTTTTGTTTTAAAAGCCATCTGTAAAAGCAAATGTGGCTTTTAACCAAAGACATCTGAAGCCTGTTTTGTGGCTCTCTCTCACATTGGTCACACAAGGTACTATGATATGCAGTGAATGGCATACTTTAGGACTGCACTGAGTTCACCTATTTCCCATGAGTCACACCTGGAGATTGTGCATTTTGGGTCCATTCAAATGGGATCAGCTTATAAGTTTGCACTTATACCCCGATGCATTGCAGACACTAGCATTGCTGTAAGATTTGAAGGACAGACTTACCCATTTTTTTACCTACATTTCTGAACTTGTTATTAGTAATGAACAGAGGCGATTATTTTAAGGAAGAGATCTTAATGGTCTGAACTTCAGCTTGCAAATACCTACACGCTTTATAATCACAAGTGCAAATCCTGGCATGACTGATTCAGCTCTTATCATTCTGAGTCAAATGGATTTGAGTTTTAAGCTTTTCTGATGTGACCATCAAATCTGAGGTTTGTGTTGGTTGATATGAATGTTCAAAAAACGTAATAGGATGTTTAAGAGTAGGAAAGTATCCCTGGCCAAAACGCTCCCTCTTGCCTCCCTCCCAAAGTGCTGTGTGAAGGTTACTCCTCTGTTAACCTCAACCCCAGAGATGGTTGCACTTCAGTGCTGAAGCCTGTATATCATTTGTGAAGTGCTCTGGGATCCTTTGGTATGAAAGGGTATGCAAGGTAAATATAAAACATTATTATTTTGTTCTACTAATTATAGTGGCTCTTTGTGGGTCTCTGTACATTCTGGTGATTCTTTGCTCAGTTTTCCATTTTCCATCTCCCCTTTAATTATGAATAGGTATGCAGTACTATGTAAGCCAAGTTCTGTATTGAAACATTACTGCACAGATGATTAATTAGTTTAAATAAACTTTGTTGGACTCCTGAGAAAGAGACCACGTCCTCTGTATGGTTGTGCTAATTAGTTGCCTTTTATTAAATCTGTGGGAGTTATTGCTGATTATGTGTACATTTGGTCTATATGTATCTGCAGTTGCTCTCACTATAAATGATAATTTATAGTATCATGAAATGTTTAATAACAATAGTAATCAAAAATGTATAACATGGGTAATGGGCAATCACCAACCATACCCTTGCAACTCCACGTGCCTTCCCTACTCTCAACTGGATTTGATTAGCAACTACCCTGTATTTGTGTATAACAGTGATCTAAACAGTAATCAGCTTTTTTGTTCTTTAGACCAGTGAAACAGCAACTGAGCCATGTCCAGCCTACGCCATTGGCAAACACCACTAAACCCAGAACCTGAAAACACTTATCCACATGCTTATCTTTACCTGAGTAGTCCCATTGAAGTCAATGAGATTTGCTGGATCAGAGCCTGAGAATAAATAAATAAAGAGAGGGAGAGAGAGAGAAAATAAAGTATCATGTGGAAGTGGAAGTAGCAACTATGAGCCTGACCAAAAGTCCATTGAAGTCAATGGTAGTTTTTCCATTGTCTCTAAGAGACCGTGGATCTGGCCTTATATCCCTTTTTGCTCACAGATTAGGACAAATGTACGGTATGTTCATTTACCACAATTTTTATTTATATATTCATGAACATATACACACACACACAACACGTACTCAACATTCAAATTCAACAAAAAATCACTATAATGCCACTGACCCTGGCAAGGCCCAAATTCCTTTGACATTTCCAGCTGACAATCTGTGCTCATCTGCCAAACCCAAAACCAGACACAAGCATGCTTTTCAGATTATATGCCAGGCTAATATGTTATCACTGCATTTAGCTATTTAAAAGTATTTGAAATCACTTGCTATTCGACTATATTACATCGTATTCTTAAAAAGTACTAGCAACAATTTCCCAAGTCCAGATCAAACCCACTATAAAAATACATTATAGCTTGCTACTAACAAAGGATAAAATTCATTACTGCATACAGAGACCCTGTGCACTATAGATGTCTGACTTAAACCCGTAAAACCGGGGTAGAGTGGATCACAAGACTTGTGCAGGGTCTGGGCATAAAGATGAATTTCACAGAGAGACTATCTGGCTTCCAGAACACAAAGCAGTTGTCTTAAAAATCCCATCTCATGGTCTGGTTGGTCAAAGGCTCTGTATTCATTATGATCTAGACGTGCACTTGAGGTGCACCTTCTAGTAGTCTAATAGTCCCCTTGAGGTCACCTTCTAATCGTCACCTAGACCCAGAGGAGATAGTCCTGGACTTGTTCCATGGGGTCACCCAGTCTAAGACAGGGATTTTAAAATAACTGCAGCCCTTAGTTTGGAGGCCCGTTTGCCTTTGTCTGAGGGTATGTGGAAAGTCAAAATGCAACTTTTAGCAGATAAGTGAGATTGGGCCCTACCATCCTTGACTGTATCCTGGTCATATACTACCCTAAATACACACGGCAAGTCAGGTGCAACACCAGTGGGTCACTTAGGTTGTACATCACAGAGAATTTGGCCCAATATAAGATGGAGAACTTTTGTCTATTTGTACAGGTGTATTCATGACTGATTTAGATTAACAAAGGGAGATTTGGCTTGGTTTGAACCACAATTTTTATGCTCATCTAAACTGTTATTAATTGCTTTGGTCTGGAAATCTCACACAGCCAGATTTTTTTTAATGGTCATACAGTAAGAACAGTTTTGCTTCGGGTATTTGGTCTACTGAAGACTGACATAATAATAAAAAATCATCAGCACAACAATCAATTTATAACATAATAGCACCCAGAGGCATCCGTCAGGCCTGGGCTTGTTTGTGCTAGGTGCTGTACAAACATATAGAAAATGACAGTTCTTGCATCCAAAGTCCATACAATGTAAACATAAATTAATTTTCAATAGTTAAAAACATTTTTTCAAATGATAAAAAGAGGTTTGAATTCTTGGTTAATCACTACTTCACACACCCATACTCTATATATGAGAATTAACACAGTATTACCAAGGACCTTTGTTTTTATTATTTTGTTTAAAATTTCCCAGGAATTTATCAGTGTTTATAACAAAAATTTAAAAAAGGATGAAACCGGTGCTAAAAATTAACTTCACAGTATTCTGGGTAAAATATTGGGGTTAACACTGGGGACAGGAGGACAGAAACAAAGCAACAAATGGACAAAAGAATATTAAAAGTAAAAGCAGTTTAATGCTATGGTTTATTTCATGAACTGTACATTAACAGTACATACATGTGTGCATTTGCATGCATGTGTGTGTTTCTTTCACTGAGTTGCCTTACTTTAAACAGGCAGGGCTTTGCATTTACACTTAGATTAACATAAGCACATCTGTGTAATGTAACATATAGGATTTTCTTAACATAATCAATATTTTCATGTACTAGAGTGGTCTAAATTTTATGTGAAAAATCAGCAAAAACCAAATAATAGCTTTTGTAAATTCCAGGAATTTTTCCGTAAAAATGTAAAAGCTGAAAATGGATGGCTTTAAGTATTGCTAGGAAAAATTCATGCCTTCCCAAACTGCCTCCAATTTGATTTGCATCTGCTGGAGAAGTAATTTGCAGCAGCCGGAAAAAATCAGAACATATAATGTGCCTTGGTGTATTGTTCTGCCGCAAGCAATCATTTGACTGATGAAAGATTAAGACCACAATATAACAGCCAAAACAAACAATAATTGTTTTTTTAAAAAAACCTACATGGCTGTAGTAACTGATTTACAAAGGAAAAACAAATTAATGCACCTTTTCAGTAATATGATAATCAGCTACCACAAAGATAAAAAACACAATTTAAAGAGGCAGAAATAGAACTGATTTTATGATGCTGGCAGACCAGAGGCCATCTCTTGCCAGGTCTGCAGGCATTAGCTAAGAACTGACAAACTCATAGCTGGAGACTAGATCAGTTCACTTGTATGTTAGCTTTGCACAAAATAGGTGTTAGTCTCATAAGAACGTATTTATGTTCAGACTCTGTGAAATGCGTGTTCGTTGCTGCAGGCATTAATCTCACTTGTAATGTCTGTATTTCATTCTATAAGAAAACATGTAAGTTTTGCTTAGTAACTTTGAAAACATTTGCGCTGAATTTGTGAACCCAGGCACAGGAATCACCCCCCCCCCCCGCCCCGCTCATCCAGGAGAACTGTCAAAATTTAAGTGGGCCATTATAAGACAAAAGCTTTGTTAATTGCCCCATGCACCCAAGGAGAAGTTTGTACGGAACGCCTCATCCCATCGCTCTGAATGCTGGAAGAAGGAAATAAAAATAGTTGATGGGAAGATTTTTCATCTCTTTGCTGATTGAACTCTCACAAGGCCAGAAACAACCTAACTGCAACCAGAGATCCCCAGTGGCTGCCCCCTGGGTCTGCCCTGAAAGACTCTTCAAATTGAAAGATCACTACTGGAGAGTCTAAGGAGTCTACTCTATGTCTGTAACTCCACGGTAAAACTATTATAGTGACCCAGAAGTTCACATTTGTTATTGGCTTGGTAAAATCTAATTATAGAACATATCAGCAGTTTGAGGTATCTGCCCTGTTCTTGACAGTCTGCCCTGAGGCAGGCACTCACAGTCAGGAGCCACTCCAGACAGCTTGAGAGAGGGATCATAGTTAGGCAACTCTTTTGGTACCTAATAAAGTATAAATGGCTAAACAATTCTGATCTCTAATTTGAAATTAATTAATTAAACTGAAGAATCTTGGGGGAAAGGTTTAAGTTTTAAACCTGAACTCACAAGATTGACTTGCATATTGCAGAACCATTATCTGCAAGCTTTGAAACCCCTCTGTTATGACTAGGAGAGCAAAATAGCACTCTGCCTTCTGAAGAAATGTACAAAATTATTGTAAAAATCAAAGCTTGATTGCTCCTTCGCGTTGAAATATGGTATCAAAGAAATATCTTCGCCGTGATTCAGTTTACCAGGTATGGGAATACACACTAGCTTAGTTATCTAGCTTCCGCATTTCCCCAGATCCTCCTTCCTTTTGTATTCCTTTTTCTATAGAGGCCATTAAAATCACTGGAACTGAACATGCTTGTCTGAGGAGGGCTAAAGTTTACTAGGACAAGATGACATCATCATTCATGTACCCCTTTGTAGGTCAATCATTCACTTTTCAGAGAGAATTTTTAGAAACTCCATTCAGAGCTAGATCTGAATGAAGGACACAGTGCCTTTAAGAAAAGGCCAAAACCGCACCCTGGCAAGCAACGTGCTTTGCACCAAAAAAAAAAGTTATCTGATTATTACAATACCCAATGATGGCTGTTTCCATACAAAGAACAGATGATTCATTGCTAAATAAGCACAATAAACTACACACAAGTCAATCTGGAGCTTTCCCCTTTCCCTCCTTTTTCTGACATGTAGCTTTCTTGCAGCTGATAAGATATTACAGGCGGGAAATAACTTACAATCTGTACAAAGAGCTATTATTTTCTAAAGACAAACAGTAAGTAAGAAAAAAGAAAAGGAGTACTTGTGGCACCTTAGAGACTAACAAATTTATTTGAGCATAAGCTTTTGTGAGCTACAGAATGCATCCAGTGAAGTGAGCTGTAGCTCACGAAAGCTTATGCTCAAATAAATTTGTTAGTCTCTAAGGTGCCACAAGTATTCCTGTTCTTTTTGCGAATACAGACTAACACGGCTGCTACTCTGAAACCTGTCAGTAAGTAAGATTTTCTCATCAATCCACAAAGCAACCATCTTATAAGTGAAGACATTTCTTTTCCCCCACACCAGCTTCACCTTTACTGTACTTAGCCCTGGTCTACACTAGGAGTTGAGGTCGAATTTAACAGCATTACATCGATTTAACCCTGCACCCGTCCACACGATGAAGCCCTTTTTTTTGACTTAAAGGGCTCTTAAAATTGATTTCCTTACTCCACCCCCGACAAGGGGATTAGCGCTGAAATCGGCCTTGCTGGCTCGAATTTGGGGTACTGTGGATGCAATTAGACGGTATTGGCCTCCGGGAGCTATCCCAGAGTGCTCTATTGTGACTGGACAGCACTCTCAACTCAGATGCACTGGCCAAGTAGACAGGAAAAGGCCTGCAAACTTTTGAATTTCAATTTCCTGTTTGCTTGGTCACCTGCAGCTTGCCACACTGGCCAGAGCTCATCAGCAGAGGTGACCATGATGGAGTCCCAGAATCGCAAAAGAGCTCCAGCATGGACCGAACGGGAGGTACGGGATCTGATCGCTGTATGGGGAGAGGAATCCGTGCTATCAGAACTCCGTTCCAGTTTTCAAAATGCCAAAACATTTGTCAAAATCTCCCAGGGCATGAAGGACAGAGGCCATAACAGGGACCCAAAGCAGTGCCACGTGAAACTTAAGGAGCTGAGGCAAGCCTACCAGAAAACCAGAGAGGCAAACGGCCGCTCCGGGTCAGAGCCCCAAACATGCCACTTCTATGGTGAGCTGCATGCCATTTTAGGGAGTTCAGCCACCACTACCCCAGCCATGTTGTTTGACTCCTTCAGTGGAGATGGAGGCAACACAGAAGCAAGTTTTGGGGATGAGGAAGATGATGATGATGAAGTTGTAGATAGCTCACAGCAAGCAAGCGGAGAAACCGGTTTTCCCGACAGCCAGGAACTGTTTCTCACCCTGGACCTGGAGCCAGTACTCCCCGAACCCACCCAAGGCTGCCTCCCGGACCCACCAGGTGGAGAAGGGACCTCTGGTGAGTGTACCTTTTAAAATACTATATATTGTTTAAAGCAAGCATGTTTAATGATTAATTTGCCCTGGCGTTTACAGCTCTCCTGGATGTACTCCCAAAGCCTTTGCAAAAGGTTTCTGAGGAGGGCAGCCTTATTCCACCCACCATGGTAGGGCACTTTACCACACCAGGCCAGTAGCACGTACTCGGGAATCATTGTAGACCAAACATTGCAGTGTATGTTTGCTGGCATTCAAACAACATCCGTTCTTTATCTCTCTGTGTGATCTTCAGGAGAGTGATATCATTCATGGTCACCTGGTTGAAATAGGGTGCTTTTCTGAAGGAGACATTCAGAGGTGCCCGTTCCTGCTGGGCCGTTTGCCTGTGGCTGAACAGAAATGTTCCCCACTGTTAGCCATGGGGAGGGGGGAGGCAAAATGTGACCTTGGAACAAAAGCACATGTGCTGTGTATGTAATGTTAACAGCAAGGTTTATCATGAAAGAGTATAGCCATTGTTCTATAAAATGTGTCTTTTTAAATACCACTGTCCCTTTTTTTTTTCTCCACCAGCTGCATGTGTTTCAAGGAGAGGCTAGACAAGATTAGAAGGAGAAAAAAACGCACTCGTGATGAAATGTTCTCTGAGCTCATGCTGTCCTCCTACACTGACAGAGCACAGACGAAAGCGTGGAGGCAGACAATGTCAGAGTGCAGGAAAGCACAAAATGACCGGGAGGAGAGGTGGTGGGCTGAAGAGAGTAAGTGGTGGGCTGAAGAGAGGGCTGAAGCTGAAAGGTGGCGGCAGTGTGATGAGAGGAGGCAGGATTCAATGCTGAGGCTGCTGGAGGATTAAACTAATGTGTTCCAGCATATGGTTGAGCTGCAGGAAAGGCAGCAGGAGCACAGGCCACCCCTGTGTAACCAACCGCCCTCCTCCCCAAGTTCCATAGCCAGACGCCCAAGACGCGGTGGGGTGGCCTCCGAACACCTAGCAACTCCACCCCAGAGGATTGTCCAAGCAGCAAAAGGCTGGCATTCAATAAGTTTTAAAGTTTTAAACTTTTAAAGTGCTGTGTGTCCTTGTCCTTCCCTCCTCCACCACCCCTCCTGGTGCTTCTCTCCTCCACCACCGTTCCCAGGCTACCTTGGCAGTTATCCCCCTATTTGTGTGATGAATTAATAAAGAATTACTTTATTGCCTCTGCAAATGGTGATCAAAGGGAGGAGGGGAGGGTGCTTAGCTTACAGGGAAGTAGAGTGAACTAAGGGGCGGGGGGTTTCGTCAAGGAGAAACAAACAGAACTTTCACACCGTAGCCTGGCCAGCCATGAAACTGGTCTTCAAAGCTTCTCTGATGCGTACCACGCCCTCTTGTGCTCTTCTAACCGCCCTGCACGTAATCAGCGGCCAGGCGATTTGCCTCAACCTCCCACCCCACCATAAACGTCTCCCCCTTACTCTCACAGATATTGTGGAGCGCACAGCAAGCAGTAATAACAGTGGGGATATTGGTTTCGCTGAGGTCTAAGCGAGTCAGTAAACTGCACCAGCGAGCTTTTAAACGTCCAAATGTACATTCTACCACCATTCTGCACTTGCTCAGCCTGTAGTTGAACAGCTCCTGACTACTGTCCAGGCTGCCTGTGTACGGCTTCATGAGCCATGGCATTAAGGGGTAGGCTGGGTCCCCAAGGATAACTATAGACATTTCAATATCCCCAATGGTTATTTTCTGGTCTGGGAATAAAGTCCCTTCTTGCAGCTTTTGAAACAGACCAGAGTTCCTGAAGATGCGAGCGTCATGTACCTTTCCCGGCCACCTCACGTTGATGTTGGTGAAATGTCCCTTGTGATCCACCAGTGCTTGCAGCACTATTGAAAATTACCCCTTGAGGTTTATGTACTCGCCGGCTTGGTGCTCCGGTGCCAAGATAGGGACACGTGTTCCGTCTATGGCCCCACCACAGTTAGGGAATCCCATTGCAGCAAAGCCATCCACTATGACCTGCACATTTCCCAGGGTCACTACCCTTGATTCAGCAGATCTTTGATTGCATTGGCTACTTGCATCACAGCAGCCCCCACAGTAGATTTGCCCACTCCAAATTGATTCCCGACTGACCGGTAGCTGTCTGGTGTTGCAAGCTTCCACAGGGCTATCGCCACTCACTTCTCAACTGTGAGGGCAGCTCTCATCTTGGTATTCATGCGCTTCAGGGCAGGGGAAAGCAAGTCACAAAGTTCCATGAAAGTGCCCTTACGCATGCGAAAGTTTTGCAGCCACTGGGAATCGTCCCAGACCTGCAACACTATGCAGTCCCACCAGTCTGTGCTTGTTTCCCGAGCCCAGAATCGGCGTTCCACCGCATGAACCTGCCGCATTAGCACCATGATGCCCACATTGCCAGGGCCCCTGCTTTGAGAGAAGTCTGTGTCCATGTCCTCATCACTCATGTTACCACGCTGATGTCGCCTACTCGCCCGGTATCGCTCTGCCAGGTTCCGGTGCTGCATATACTTCTGGATAATGCGCATGGTGTTTAATGTGCTCCTAATTGCCAAAGTGATCTGAGCGGGCTCCATGTTTGCCGTGGTATGGCGTCTGCACAGAAAAAAGGCGCGGAACGATTGTCTGCCGTTGCACTGATGGAGGGAGGGGCGACTGACGACATGGCTTACAGGGAATCAAAATCAACAAAGGGGGTGGCTTTACATCAAGGAGAAACAAAAACAATGGCACACAGAATGGCACCCTCAAGGATTGAACTCAAAACCTTGGGTTTAGCAGGCCAATGCTCAACCCACTAAGCTATCCCTCCCTCTCATATTTCAGGCAGGACTTCATGGAGGGAGGGAAGGGGGGAGCAAATGAATACAAAACAAATCTGGTCTATTTCTTGTTTTGATCCACTCCATCTATCTTTACATCTTTGGCTGGCAGCAGACGGTGTAGAAGGACTGCAAGCCATCCACATCTCCTGCCTGCCCGCCAAAAGATGGTACAATAGGACTGCCTGCAGGACTAAAGAGATTGACCTGGTCGAGTCACTCCTAAAGTAGTCTCTGCACCCATTTCTGCCCAAGCGCTCCTGACCGATGCGGCCAGGAGCACCTCAGACATGACGATGACAGCTACCAGTCCTATTGTACCGTCTGCTGCCACAAGGCAATGGGTTGCTGCTGCTGCTGTGTAGCAATGCAGTAGCGCGTCTGCCAGCACCCAGGAGACATACGTGACAGTGAGCTGAGCATCCAAAGCCAAAGCCAAAGGTAACAGCAATGAAATGGGATAGTGCTGTATCTGTTAACTTTGGACGGAATTCACTTAACCCTCAGAGAGCCGCCTGCACAAGTGCTCTAGACGGGCTGCTTTAACTCTCCACAGGGAGAGGCAGTTGAAGAGCAGCCCAGCAAGTGGCCTCTGCACAACGTGTGCAGTACGTTGGGGGACCCAAGGGTCTCAAATATAGCGGCACCGACTGTGCAGTTATGTAACTCCAGGGTTGCCAGTCTTTGCCCAAAGAGGTAAGAAAGGGCGGCAACTATTCCCTCCCTGAGGCTAGCACACTGTGTTGCCAGCTCTCGGGATTCATGAGTAAGGGAAGTTTGGCCCCTGCTGAAGCCACACTGCCAGAGACGTGAGGAACTCCCGCCATTATTTCAACTGTCCAGGGAAAACCTGCTCTGGTTTACTGAGCTTCCCACAGCCTGGACAAGAACAGCCAACAGCAGCTGCTGCAGGTGCATGCAGAGCTTTCTTTGCCCTTCCCTTCAGAAGCTGAGAGGAGTTTTGGATAATGCAGTAAGGTTGTCCAGAAGGAGCAACCGTATCATTTTCATGAGGGAGCAGCAAATCAGGGTTGCTCTGCTCCCCACTCCCCTCCTGTGAATAATAGGTCCTCTCTTCTCTGCTCCTCTCCCCTTGGACTATTTCTAACACTGTAACACCAGGCCTGGGAAGAGGGAGAGGATCCCTTGGAGCTGCACTACCATGGAGGGATGAAAAACCTGCCTAACTTCAGGAGGAGCAAATGTGGGGCTGGAAGCCAGGACATTAATTGACTGGGACCTGAGGATGCAGAGTTGATGCAACACTGCCAACCCCCAAAGTTCAAAATTCACGAGATTGGCCCCCAAAACCCAATATATTGTGTTTTTTGGTCTGTCTTTTGATTTTTGAACATCCTCTGCCCACTCCCAGTGTGTGTGACAATTAGTGTTCCCAACTCTCCTAGATTTATGGAACGAGGTGATTTTGGCCCTCATTGCCGGAGCTCTCACTGGCTGCCTCATGGCCTGGAGTTTCCAGCTTCTCTCCAAGACCTCAACATTCTAATTAATAACTTCTGTCTCTCCCGCACAGCCTCCAGATCAATTCTGTGACACCCTCCACCCCGGCCTCCACATCTGCCTGACCCCAGTTCGGTCAATCCTGCCACACATCAATTCTCCCCCAATCCCACTGCTCCTCTCCTGCAGCTCCAGGGCTTCTTCAACCCCCTCTGTCTTTCTCCTACAGCAGCCTTGATTGGATGCTCTTCCACAGGAGATGGAGAACTGGGGAAGGCAAACAATCAGAGGGTTTCCCCCCCACCAGACAGGACTGAAATTTAAGAGAGGGCTCAAGCTTGTGGAACCTAGATTAGCTCCAGCCCCAGCCAAAATAGCCTTCCTGGCAAAGAAATGTAGAGAGTTGACAATGCTGTTGAAGTAGAGGCTGGAGCACAAACTTAATTGACGCACTGAGAAAAAGAAGAAGAAGAATGATGATGATATAGGGGGTAAGGTGGCCAGAATTGTACATGCATTGGCAACACTATTTGTCATGGACAATCTGCAGGTTGGGTAGGGGGAGTTCAAAAATCGGAAGACAGCTCAAAACAACAACATTGTTTTAAGCTCTCATGATTTTGGACCAACCTCATGAATGTTTTGGGGCTGAGTTATGTTTTTTGCATTCAGGGCTTGGCAATTGTAGAATAATAGTGGTGGGAGGGACTGTGCTGCCACCCAGCAATGTGCCCAAAGGTTGGTGTGGTAATTCCACCTTTTGTGGAACCTTAATTATGGGATAAAACCTAATTAATCAGATGGATAATTTCACCCTTACAGTATGTCTATACTGCACACGCCTTTCAGCACTGTGTAGAGTAAATGCATGACACTTCCCAGGGGCGGCAGGTTTGTATACTTTTTGGTGGTGCCCAGAACGGGTCCAAAACCCACTCCACTCACACCTGCCTAAGGTTCTCAGAGTGAGTTTGGGTGTAGGAGAGTTTTGGGGTGCAGGCTCTGGGAGGAAGTTTGGGTGCGGGAGGTTTTGCGAGCTCTGGGACAGAGTTTGGGTGCTGGGTTCAGGCTCTGGGCTCGGGTAGGGGGTTGGGGTGCAGGAAGGGGTGCGGGATGCAGGCTCTGGGAGAGATTTTGGGTGCAGGTGAGGTGCAGGCTCTGGGAGGGAATTGGGGGGGTGGGCTCTGGAGTGGGACAGGAGGTTGGGGGGCAGGAGGAGGTGCAGGGTGTGGGGCTGGGCCAGGGATGAGGAGTTTGGGGTGCAGCAGACAGGCTACCCCACGGCTTGGCAGGGGGCCAGAGAGGAGGATTCCCCTCAGCCCTCTCACAGCCGTCAGCAGCAAGCTCCGGGGGAGGGAGGGAATGTCCCCGACCCCCACATGACATTCACCCAAGCCCCTCCCCCCCCCAGGCTGCAGCTCAGGAGGTCCAGCCAGGAAAAGCGTCCCCCTCAGAGTCTGCCGGGTGGGGGGTGACTGCCATACGCCTCTTCCTCCCACAGGCACAGCAGCCGCTTCAGCCTGACTCCGGCTCTGCTCCCTTGTAGCTGGCTGAGGCTGGGGAGTGCAGCACAGAGCTGCAAGGGGCAGCAACCCGAGGCCCAGGGCAGGCAGGGATGCTCGGGGGAGACACGTGGGGACAGCAGGCGGGGCCAGGGGACGCTCTGGGGGAGGCACACAGGGGCGGCAGGTGGGGCTGGCAGAGAGACCTGGCCCCGAACACCGGTGGAGCCGGGCCCCGGGTCCTGAATCTGCTGGAGCCCGGGAACCACGGGCCCACATAACTTGCCGCCCCTGCCTCCAACAGTATAGATTCACAGCTTAGGCAAGTAGAGCAAAAACATACCTGAACCCTGTGGGTGTGTACCCAACATGGCTGGAACCTTTCCCTGCCACAGGGAATGACTCCATCAGTGGGGAAAGGCTCAGCCTGCTGCTGAGCCTTTCCCCACTGACTCTCCCCTGGCAGAGGCTTTCACTGACATATGTAGCTCCACATCACCGACACGTAGCTACACATACCCTACATGTAGCTGCAAGAGGTGTGCAGTGTAGATGTAGCCTTAATGATACGGAGGTGGGATGAAATGTTGTTTAAACAGATTGGGTGTAACTTTGTGATCGGCCTGAGGGAGGTACAACAAAACACTGGCTGCCTAGGGAGAGGAGCGGTGAGGCGGCTGTAACCACCTTTGTGCCTTTCTGATTCTGGGTTGCCGCAGGGGCTGAAACAGTGCCTAAGCTACAACTACCCAACCCAAACTGTCCATAGTCCTTTACAGCTCTACTGATGTTCCCCTTCCAGCCGCTGGCCCCTATATCGGAGCTTGTGGAGTGGGCTTTGTAAGATAGCCTGTGGCTGTCTTATTCAGTTCCTGCTTGAGGGAACTCCTCCCTAGCCAGATCCATGGTTCTTTTATGCTGCTGGATCCCCAGAAATGAAAATAATGAAATTCTAGGGAACGCCTCATTAGGGATTAAACCTCTTCAAAGCTGACGGCGGCTGTATTATTTGTGCATTTTCTGACATTCCAGCAATTATAACAAAATGCCTTTGAACTAATGCTGAACAAATGGACTATTATTCATGTAACTGTCCATTTGTGACGTTGATACCTTTTCAGGAACGCATGTACGTACACACACACACACACCCCTCCCACCTAATCCTGCATTCTTTACATACCCAAATCTCCCATTAACGCCTAATGAGAGTTTTGCAAAGTGCAAGGAATACAGAGGCTGGGCCTCTTGGTGAAAGACGGGAAGAAAGAAATCTCCATTTCATTAGAAAAATGCCACTAGCACCAAGCAGATACTTCATAAAATGAAATTATTGGTCTATATCTAAGGCGAGGGGCAATAAGCATTTGCTTATATTAAATAGGTGGATTATATGTGCATTTGCTAGAGAGACAGATTTATTAAGGTGGAGTAACAAGACATTGTTAAACATTAACTAGCTGAAATCAATGGAGGATCAAACCCTCCCATGGTTTGACCTAGAGGGAAGCAAATCTTGAGCTTTTCCCAAATTGTTTCATGGAAGAAGGAAGGTAGAACTTGTGGGTCCCTGAGATCCAGGCAGATCTCAAGGTCATTTATGAAAAAGGCCCCATTCTCTTACTCTCGTGCTGTGCCACAAACTGATTACTTTGCAACCCTACTGACAGATGCCCCAATAACTATCCTCCCCCTCAAGTGTGAGTCTCTATGCTGACAGAGCAGTGAGAAAAAATTAACGAAGCCTCATGAATCCGCACTTTGGGTATATTTACTGCTTGTGTGCAGAAAGGGAAAAAGGTCTCTCTCTTTCATTCCCCTCCCTACTACACTTCCTGCCTTTTCCCCAGGTGAGAATCCCTGGACCCACGGCGGGTCTTCTGTATGATAGAAAGGAGAGAGGGGGGAAACTGTGCCAGAGGCAACTGACTCCCCCCTCCTTTGCATGTGGAATCAGAAGAACGAGCCCCCTCGGTGTCTGTGTGAATGATTATTCTGAATCACAGACTTGAAATACAAGACCATAAAGCAACTGTAAAAAAATGGCAGCTCTGCTGAATTTCAGTAAAGAATTCATGCAGAGAAAGCTTTCATGCCTCAGTGAGCTCAGGGTCACTTCCTGATTTGCAGGCTAAATTCCATAGGCATCTATCAACTCACTCATTCACACACACATGCTCCTAACAGAACTTGCACAGACAGTCTTATTCTGGAACCGGCCTGAATAGCATAGCTAATAAAGGCACATATCTATACAAGTCCAACTAAAAATTAAGTCTAATGCTGAACACACAGAGCAAACAAGTTAGAGTATATAGACATTTAGCACAGGGGTAATTCCAAAATTATTAATTCCTAGCTCTTCAGCACTAGTCTAAAAGGCAGTGTTTTAAATAGCAAGACAATAAATAGGCCACATCACATGTTACTCACCTCTGCAGGAAATGCCTTGGCTGTCTATGGCTTGTTTGCAGATACTACAGTCTTTGAGTTTTTTAAAGGTCTTGTTTTTGAAAGTATGAGAACTCGAAGCAAGGTTTTCAGGCTGGAATAGAGGAGAAAATGTCAGAGCTCTTGTCAACTTTTGAATGTTACTCTTTAAATGTAATAAAACAAATGAAATTTATAAATAGCCAAAACAACCACCACTTATTGCATTATTCAACAGTACTCACTCAATCTCCCCAAATGCTGCATTACTGACATTGCATGGTGTAATATTTTGAACAATTACTGTAGAATTCGTTATTACACTAAAGAATTAGGAGCCACTAAAAGGTAATTTAAGTGAGATTAAGCGTCTGTCTACTAACCTAATGCTGTCTCTATCGAAGACAGTTCTACTGGTTTAATTTAAATTGGTTTTAAGTTGATTTATGGAATGTAAGTAATGCCATATTGACTATTTAACTTATTGGTGCAAAAAGCTGTTCGGACTTTCTTATTTCAGTTGCTAAATTGAATTATTCTTGGTTTAAATCAAAGCAAGAATGTCTACACTGTCTTTTGTACCAGTTTAACTATATCCATTTAAAATCACACTTAAGTTAAATGAGTGTACTTTTTCTGGTGTAGGTAAGCCTTTAATGTTTTTCTTTGGATTGGTCCCACAATTACTGAAATAATTTATTTAAACAAATAAACAAACACACAAATAAACAGGATCTCTTATAATCAGGGAAGGGAAAAGAGTAGACAACTCCATGAAGTCCGCTGGGAACTTCAATATGCAGACCAGGAAGTACATAGATAGTACAACAGTGAGGGCTATTGAAACCCCAAGACACAGAGAGACAACTCCCGGTTCCTCTCCAAAAGCCTAACATTCAAATCCATTAGCGAACTTTTAGGAAGCATCTCTTAATTATCTTAAACCCCTTTTAAAATTTAATAATGGAAAATGATTTCTGTCTCTTCTTCTGCAATACTGGATATTTTCACAAACCAAGAAAGAACATGCCACGAACTAGCAGGTAAAAATTCTGCCCCTCTCTCATCACTGGACAAAGCATGTCTACTGCAGAAAGGCAAAGCAGAAATAATGCCATGCTGGCTGCAAAATAGTATGGTCGTTGGCTGAAGTCCGACTTAGAAATGGGAAGCAAAATTTGGTATATAATTAAAAAAAGGAACAAAGAGGCTGCTTTGGACAATGAAAATCTCAATAGAGTTTCTATAAGCCCCATATTTACCTCCCCCTTCATGCACACACAAATCACTCTCTGTAGCTATTAGAATACAGTGCACATGTTTACTCTTGAGCAATTGCACTGCACTACTGCTGTCTAGTATACCTACCTGGAAACATGTCCCTCCATAACAGACAACCTAACTTGAAAGTATAGCTAGGAGCTCATAAGAACAATTTACAAACCCCTGAAGGGTGCAAACTTTCCAATGTTAGAGACAGCATGGTGCAATGCACAAGATTTGGGTTTGGTTTATGGTTCTGAAATGGTTCATTCATTTATTCATTGTGTGACTTTGCACCTTGTTTTCCCCATCTGTAAAATGGGGGTCATGATATTTACCTTTCTTTGTGAAATGCTGTGGGATCTAAGGATGAAAAGTGCTAAGTACTAATATTACTATACGTATCCAGAAGGAATTATTTGAAGTGAAGAAATAAAATTTAGGCTGAACTTCAGAAAAAACTGTCTGATAGTGAGATGTGTTAAACTGTGGAATACTCTTCCTAGGGAAATGGTGGAAGATCCCATTCCTTTGGAATATTTAATACTAGACAAAACAGTCATGAATAAAGTTGTACTGCATTATTATTATGCCTTATTAATTATTCAGGCTGATTGCTAAGTGTATGCCGATAAAAGCTGGAGTCACAAAACTTCCTATATGTTTGAGGTATTTATAATCATCTTGTATATGTCTGCTTAGCGCTACTTTACCATTAGCTGAAAATCAGGACTATAGTTATGATGTATATTAAAGATGCATTGCAAAGAACATAAGTGCATTTGTGCCTTTTTCCATTCTTACAGGATACAGGAATTGGCACAAATAATAAACAATACATCAAGTTTCTGCTCAAAGATCTTTTTCCTGTTTTCTTTGTTTACATCAGAAATAGGGGCTTTTGAAAAGCTCCCTCGTAAGGAGCACAAGTCCCAGTTACATCACTGCAACTTCTCTGATTTCAGTGGAGTTACTCCTAATTCACACTGTGGTTAGTGAGGGAGCATTGGGGCCATTGAATTTAAAGACCTGATGATATTCTACGTTAGGGTTCTACAGTGTTGCACATCACCATAGTGTCTAAGCAACTGTCACATAAAATCACCATAGCAAAAACAAAATTTCTAATGGACTTAGTGGAATCTCTGGAACGTCTCCCTTTTCCAGGTAAGAATTCTGGTTGAGGAGGTATTATTGGTTTTACATTTTTTAGATTTTATTAATTTTATCTTTTTTTTTGTGGTTGTTGGAGTTTACAGGTAGTAGGTGTTGTTAGTGTGTTAATGTCATTCTTATGGGTTGAAAGAGGACGTTTTTATAAGATTTCCTAAAGACAGTCAGGCTGTAGATTTGCCAGATCTTCCCTGGAAGTTTGCTTCACTGCCAGATCCCCTCCACCAAGAATGTTTTACCCCCCCCTCTCATGCGCTTTACTCTGAGCGTGGTAATCTGCATTGTCCCAGAGGAGTATGGATGTTGCTGTTGTTTT
Source organism: Lepidochelys olivacea (assembly GCF_965140295.1). Classification (NCBI taxonomy): domain Eukaryota; kingdom Metazoa; phylum Chordata; order Testudines; family Cheloniidae; genus Lepidochelys; species Lepidochelys olivacea. Next base: position 169,899,604 of record NC_140412.1, on the reverse strand, counting down.
CAGAGCAAAATTCAGTCTTTAACATGGCTAGGGCTTGATCCATTAACTAACCAATTAATCATTATAATTTATTTGTAATGTAAAGATCAATTTTTTTTTTGTGGCGGGGATGTTTGAGGATAGTTTTTGGTCAGTATTATCTTTCATAGTAACAGAAGGGCACACACTTCTTTTTTTCATTTGCTTGTTTTGCTGCTCAATTTTATATCTATTCTACAGTTGGATCTCCAAGGAATTCATGTAACAATTCACTCAGTGGATGGAGTAATAACATTTGCCTGTGCATTATCAGTACATAACACTTTCATTGTGAAATGCGAAGGAGCCTGGATCAGGCTTCCTTTGTTATCACCTGGAATGGCGTTCTCAGTCCTCCAATAGGGATGGTGCCAAGAGGAAAACATGGGGAGGCAGCAACAATACTCCCACTTTCATAAGGTTCAGGGATGGAATCTAAATTGCATTTAATTGTTAGGAGCCAAAATTGGAAGAGAGAGTGCAGCACCACAGGTTACAGACTGATTACCTGCCTGAGGGACAAACTGTAATTAGTGCTGGTCTTGATTGCTGGCATTATGCCATTTCTCTTTTTCAAAAAGCAATCTCTCTCTCTCTATCTCTCTATCTCTCTCTTCAAACCACACAAGGAAACAGTCTAGACCTTGAATCCAACAAAGGCACAATGGAGTTATTCTAGATTTGCACCAGAATAACTGAGAGCAGAATCGGGGCCTCAGTGTGGAAATTCAGAAGTGGATCCTCAGCTATGCTGACTTCAAATATTTCTCACAGCTCACCATTTTTACTACGTAGTGACAGCACAAACAGCTATACGGTCTTCCACGTGTCATCAGATGTAAATTTACATCAGTGTTCAAACAACAGCCTAGGGGATTTGGGGGACATACAAAATTATCATGGGAGGAAGAATTTAATCCAAAAATGTGAATGATAATTGGGAATAATTTAAGAACACCTTACACAGATGCTCCAAAAGCCACAATCCCACAACTGAGGAAGAAGGCTGTGCTGGTTAAAATAACAACCTACTTTAGAGGGGAAGTGAAGGCAGCTATATATATAACAAATGGAAGAAAGGGGAAGTTGATAGTAATGAATATAAATCAGAAGTGAGAAACTGCTGAACATTGAGAAAGGAAACAAAGAGACACAAGGAAAAATCTATGGCCGGCAGAGTTAAAGACAATAGGGAGGAGTTTTAAAAATATACTAGGAACAAAACTAATCCTGACAATAGTATTGGTCCATTACTCGATGGAAATGGTAAAATTATCAATAGTAATGTAAAAAAGGCAGAAGAGTTCAATAAATATTTCTGTTCTGTATTTGGGGAAAAATAGATAATATAGTCTCATCAAAGGGTGATAACACTCTTTCCATTCCACTAGTATCTCTGGAGGATGTTAAACAGAAACTATTAATGTTAGACATTTGAAAAATCTGTGTGGCCAGAAAACTTGCATCCAAGATTTTAATAAGAGCTGGTTGAGGAGCTCACTGGACCATTAATGTTGATGTTCAGTAAGTGTTGAACAGTGAAAGAATTTCAAAAGACTGGGAAAAAAAGCTAATGTGCCAATTTTTTAAAAATAGGAAGACCAGGATAATTATAGGCCAGTCTTATGAATATAATAATGGCCATCCTGGGTCTTACCAAAGGTCCATCTAGCCCAGTAGTGACTCTCTGACTACCACCACTGCCACATATTTCTGGCAGTTGGAGGTTTAGGGACAACCAGAGCATGGGGTTGTGTCCTTGACCTTGGCTAATAGCCATTGATAGACCTATCCTCCATGAACTTATCTAAGTCTTTTTTGAACCCAGTTATACTTTTAGCCTTTACTGCATCCCCTGGCAATGAGTTCCACAGATTGACTGTGCATTGTGAGAAGAAGTACATCATTTAGTTTGTTTTAAACCTGCTGCCTGTTCAGTAAGTTACTCTTCCCTATTCCATTCACGATTTTATAAGTCTCCGTCATATACTCCCTTAGTCGTATCTTTTCTAATCTAAACAGTCCAGTTTTTTTAATCTCTTCTCATATGGAAGCTGTACCTTACCCCTAATCATTTTTGTTGCCCTTCTCTAGACCTTTTCCAATTCTGAGATATATCATGATATACATATGATATCAATCTTATGGAAGATAATGGAATGGCTGAGATGGGACTTGATTAATAAAGAATTAAAGGAGGGTAATATAATTAATGCAAATCAACATAGGTTTACAGAAAAATCAATCTTGTCAAACTAACTTGATTTTTTTTAATATGAGATGACAACTTGGTAAGGTAATCATGTTGATATAACATACCTAGACTTCTCAAGGACATTTGACTTGGTACCACACAACATTTTGATTAAAAAACTAGCACAAGATCAAATTAACATAGCATATATTAAATGAATTAAAAACTGGCTAACTAATAGGGGAATTGTAAATGGGGAATTGTAATTGTAAATGGGGAATTGTCACTGAGTAGGTGTGTTTCCAATGGGTTCCCTCATAAGGAATGGTTCTTGGCCTTATGCTACTTAAGATTTTTATCAATGACCTGGAAGAAAACATAAAATCATAATGGATAAAGTTTGCAAATGACATAAACAGTGAGGGAGTGGTAAATAATAAAGAAGACAGGTCACTGATTCAGAGCAATATGGATCACTTGATAAACTGGGCATAAGCAAATAATATGTAAATGTATACATGTAGGAGCAAAGAATGTAGACCATACTTACAAGGTGGAAGACTCTATTCTGGGAAGCAAGAATCTGAAAAAGATATCAGTTGTGGATGGATAACCAGGTGAACATGAGCTCCCAATGTGATGCCGTGGCCAAAAGAACTAATGTGATCCTGGGATGTATAAACAGGGGGACTCGTGAGCAGGAGTAGAGAGGTTATTTCACCTCTAGGTTTGGAACAGGTGCAAGCACTGTTGGAATATTGTGTGCAGTTCTGGTGCCCACAATTCAAGAAGGATGCTCATAAATTGCAGTGGGTTCAGAGAAGAGCCATAAGAATGATTAATGGAATAGAAAGCATGCTTTATAGTGATAGCCTTAAGGAGCTCAAACTATTTAGCTCAACAAACAGATGGCTAAAGGGTGACTTGATTACAGTCTATAAGATTGTACATGGGGAACAAATATTTAATAATGGGCTCTTCAACCTAGCAGAAAAAGGTATAACATGATCCAGAGGCTGGAAGATGAAAGTAGAAAAATTCAGACAGGGAATAAGGCATAAATTTTTTAACAGTGAGGATAATTAACCATTGGAACAATTTACCAAGGGTCATGGTGGATTCTCCATCACTGGTATTTTTTAATCAAAACTGGCTGTTTTTCCAAAAGATCTGCTCTAGGAATTACGTTGGGAAAGTCCTCTGGCCTGGGTTCCACAGGAGATCAGACTAGATGTTCACAGTGTGACTTCTGGCCTTGGAGTCTATGAATCTCAATTCTAAGAACACGTTTGTAGTTTATAGCTATAGCAAAGTACAAGAAACACTCTTTAGTTTCGGTTAAGATGAGAAGAGAGGCCCGAACCAGTTAGTTGACAGCAGCACTGACACAGCTTTTCAACCTTGCCAGAGGCTTAAACTGGATGATTACAATTACATCTATGGACAATTACATCACCTAGACATGTTCAAATACCAGGCCAGGGAATAACAGTCATTATTTACTAAAGGCCAGAACCAAACAGCTTGTGTACATTTTAATTCTAACCATACGTTCCCACTATCAAACTGCAACAGTGATATATCATGTGTCTTTTGAAGGGTACAATGGGCTTTAGATCTTTGCATCAAAGATTCAAGTAAACACTCTAAAAAAACTCAGTACAGATAATCATCTTCTTGAAGACAAAATCCTAAAAATGTCTAAAATTTCAAAATTTTAGTATATATACTAAATATACACACACAGAGAGACACACACATATGCAGTAACCTAGCTTGAATATAACTAAGCCATATGTTACTTCTAAATGGATTATTTTTCCCTAATGTACCTTAATAGTGTAAATCTGATGCTATATTACTCTATTGTATTCCTAGGAAGATATAAAGAAAATGTATCCATGTGTGTTTATAGAATCAACATTTTGTACCAAACCATTAAATGCTTTTTATTGTTTCCTCTTTTGGGATAAGGAAAAATCCAAATGCTACCCCCAGAAACAATCCACTGTATCGCTTCCAGTTAATAGAAAACTATAAGCAGAGGGTCTATAGTCCCATAAGCATTCTGCACTTCAAACCACTCAGACCTATATTGAATTTTACATGCACAGTAAAAACCATGTAGCACAGCAATTGAACCATATCAACCCAAGATACTTTTTGCTCACTTCTTGCCTAAAGTCAGGCAAATATAATCCCTCCCCATCTTTTCTTTAAAGAACTTACCGACCAATGCTGCAATTTCCTGCAGTTCTGCCCGCTCATTCCTGTACTGTCCAAGGTAGTTCTAAATCCACTATCAATGCAAGAACTTTTCCTTTTCTTTTTTAATACTGGGAAAAAAGGGAGCTAAGAGCAATGGGTTTCTCAAGTTGCTGCTCCCACGCTGCACGCATGCACGTATACACACACACACTGCTGCTACAGCAGCAACCCTTCAGGTGGGAGAGACTGAAAATCTTGGTAATTATGGCTCCAGAAGCACAAACCCCCTTTCAAGTTATTTTTTTTTTATGGGCTAAGGAAATGCCCTACTTTGACCTCTTCTTATGGGAAGCCCAAAAGAAAAGTGCAATTAAGTGATGACTGAAAGAGTTCTTTATGATGAGGCTGGGCTCCTGGTTACAAAACCTTGCAGAGCCCAGTCACATACCTATTTCTGTGGGATAGCAACCAAATAAATCAAATAGCTAAGAGGGGAAAAAGTAGTCAAGGGAAATGCAAGAGAATATGTTCCCACCACCACCATCTCGCCTGATATGAACTATTCATGTTTGCTTTTGACACTTTCCTTCCATTCCCCCCCCCCCATATCTATTATTTAACTTCTGTGCCATGAAGTTCCATATAGCAGCCAGTGACTTACAGCCACAGCAAAACAATCAAGGAAGAAGAAAATCTCATCAAGGTGCTTTTTGCTCTTTCCGACTGAAATTTCCCAATGTCGGGTTAGCCGAGACAGGAAATTATACCACCAAACCCAAAGCATAAGAGTTGCTTTTATTCCTGCCTTGAACAACTTTAGATAGTTTCCCCCAATCGTAAACAATGTTTTCAACATTTTGCTTTCTAAATCAGCACACCGTCTTCGCGTCAGGTTTCATTATCAGAAAATTGTTTAACATTGCCCTCTGTACAGAGGCCAAGCAATAGAATATTATCTCTCTGTAATCTAAAATAGTTTTTAGAACAGCAGCTGGTTTGACTGACATTTTTAGTGACTGGATGGAGTGACTGCACCAAGATTCTTACTCAAAAATACCCCTTCACAACAAAATAGAGTGAAAAAACTAGGAAGCATTTTCCAAAACGAGCAAACATACCAAAAATCCTTACAAGCATGCAGTTCTTTTATGATAATTTTAATGTGACTAATCTGCTTGAAAATGTGCTACTGACTCATACATTTGAAGGTATATATATATAGTATTTGATCTCATAGACTTTCTTTAACTTAACGTGATGGTAGGCATGTCCAAGTATATACATACATGAGTAAATATATAAAGCTGTGTAAATCTCACTATATGACAGAAGTTGCTCCTGCTCTCATAGCAGTCAGCATGGAAATCCAGAGGATTTAATGTGTACTTAAATCAAGGTAGTCCCTTTCTTAGTGTCAGTGATTAGTCCCATAGCTATCGGTATGCAACATATATATCAACAGTGAAATAGATATGAATTGTGATGTAACTGGTTGATAACTTATCATCACTGCCTACCATTACAAATTAACTTTGGAAAGATGGATGATAATAATACTTGCACTTAATATCCATAAACCACAAAGCACTTTACAATGGCAGCTAGGTGATCTGAGATGGGGAAAAGACTTGGCTGAAAGTCATACTGCATGTCAATGCCTGAGCTGGGAACAGAACCCAGCTCAACTGGCTCCCAGTCAGTGGCCCGGATACTGTGGATCCTCCACTGTGATGCCTGTGACTCAGGCTGTGACATGGGTTATATTTGGAGCTGCTCCGCCAGGTGAGCCAAAGGGAAATCACCATCCCACTGAAACAGCAGCAGGTGTGCTTAGCCTTTATGCTTGCAAGCCACTCACTGAAACTTATTAAATATTTTCAGATGTTTTTCTACATTTTCAAATATATTGATTTATATTACAACACAGAATACAAAGTGCACAGTGATCACTTTATATTATTTTTATTACAAATGTTTGCTGTGTAAAATGATAAACAAAAGCAATTGTATTTTTCAATTCACCTCATACAAGTATTGTAGTGCAATCTCTATCACAAAAGTGCAACTTACAAATGTAGATTTTTTTGTTCCATAACTGCTCTGAAAAACAAAACAATGTAAAACTTTAGAGCCTACAAGTCCTCTCAGTCTTACTTCTTGTTCAGCCAATCGCTAAGACAAACAAGTTTGTTTACATTTACAGAAGATGTTGCTGCCTGCTTCTTATTTACAATATCACCTGAAAGTGAGGACAGGCTTTCAAATGGCAATTTTGTAGCCGGCGTTGCAACATATTTATATGCCAGATATGCTAAATATTCATATGCCCCTTCATGCTTCGGCCACCATTCCGGAGGATATGCTTCCATGCTGATGATGCTCCTTAAAAAATAATGTGTTAATTAAATTCATGACTGAACTCCTTGGGGAAGAACTGTATGTCTTTGACTCTGTTTTACCTGCATTCTGCCATAAATTTCATGTTATAGCAGTCTCAGATGATGACCCAGCACACGTTCGTTTTAAGAACGCTTTCACAGCATGTTTGACAAAATGCAAAGAAAATACCAATGTGAGATTTCTAAAAATAGCTCCAACACTTGACTCAAAGTTTAAAAATCTGAAATGCCTTCCAAAATCTGAGAGGGACGAGGTTTGGAACATGCAACACTCCGATGCGGAAACTACAGAACCCGAACCACCAAAAAAGAAAGTCAACCATCTGCTGGTGGCATCCTACTCAGATGATGAAAATGAACATGCATTGGTCAGCTCTGCTTCGGATCGTTATCGAGCAGAACCCATCATCAGCACGGACACATGTCCTGTGGAATGGTGGTTGAAGATGAAGGGACATATGAATCTTTAATGCACCTGGCACGTAAGAATTTTGCAACGCTGGCTACAACACTGTCATGCAAATGCCTGTTCTCACTTTCAGGTGACATTGTAAACAAGAAGCGGGCAGCATTATCTCCTGCAAATTATAACCAAGTTTGTTTGTTTGAGTGATTGGCTGAAGTAGGGCTGAGTGGACTTGTAGGCTCTAAAGTTTTACATTGTTTTATTTTTCAATACAATTATTTTTTGTAAATAATTCTACATTTGTAATTTCAACTTTCACGATAAAGAGATTACACTACAGTACTTGTATGAGGTGAATTGAAAAATACCATTTTTTTTACAGTGCAAATATTTGTAATAAAAAATAAATATAAAGTGAGTACTATACACTTTGTATTCTGTGTTGTAATTGAAATCAATATATTTGAAAATGTAGAAAACATCCAAAAATATTTAAACAAATGGTATTCCATTATTGTTTACCAATGCGATTAACTTTTTTAATCTCTTGACAGCCCTAATTGTAAGATATTTTAAGATGGAGCCATACCACTGGGTGACATCAACAGGCCAAAGGAGGCAAAGAAAAGGAAAAGCAAAGGCAAGTATGTCCAGTGAAAAGCTGCTTTGAGAAGCTATCGTTTAAACCACATGAGAAAACATCTTATTTTTTAAAAATAATAGAGGATCCCACACTCTTTATTATTATTATTTCAATGATATTTAGAACCCCTAGTCAAGGACCAAGACCCCACTATGCTGGGTGCTGTACAAATCATAGAACAAAAAGTCCCTGCCAGAAAGAGCTTACAATCTAAGTAGAAAAGACAGTGGTGGGTCAGTGGCAAAACTAGGAACAGAACCCAGGTCACCTGACTTTCAGTCCAATACCCTATTCACGAAAACACATAACCTCCCAATTGAAGTGCCTCACAGTTATGGTTGACACTGAGCTTTGCAATTATACTAGGGATTAAATCCCTTTGTTGAGCATCAACACCAATGTGTACCCTCACCAAATTTAGAGTAGCACCTATTCTAAGCGCACAGCTGGAATGTTTTGGAAACTTACAAATAAGTTTACTTAACAGTTTAGGAGTTGGCTATACTGAGTCAGACTAATTGTCCAGCTAGCCCAGTATCCTATCTTCTGATCATGGCCAATGCAAGATTCTTCAGAGGGAATGAACAGAAGAGGTCAATTTATTGAGTGATTCATCCCCTGTCATCCAGGCCCAGCATCTGGCAGTTAGAGGTTTAGGGACACCCAGACCATGGGGTTGCATCCCTGACCATCTTGGCTAACAGTCAATAATGAATCTGTCCTCCATGAACTTATTTAATTCTTTTTTTGAACCCAGTTATACTTTTAGCCTTCACAACGTCCCCTGGCAATGAGTTCCACAGATTGACTGTACATTATGTGAAGAAATACTTCCTTTTCTTTGTTTCAAACTTGCTGCCTATTAATTTCATCAGATAGGTTACATAGCACAGTTAGTAGTTCTGCAATTTTATCTTTGAGTTCTTTCAGAACTCTTGGGTGAATACCATCTGGTCCTGGTGACTTATTACTGTTTAATGTATCAGTTTGTTTCAAAGCCTTCTCTACTGACACCTCAATCCAGGACAGTTCCTCTGATTTGTCACCTAAAAAGAATGGCTCCTCTTTGTGAATCTCCTTCACATCTGCAGTGCAGGCTGATGCTGACCATTCATTTAGCTTCTCTGCAATGCCTTATCTTCCTTGAGTGCTCCTTTAGCATCCTGATTGTTCAGTTGCCCCACTGATTGTTTGGCGGGCTGATGCACTTAGTTTTTGTGTCTGTTGCAAGTCGCTCTTCAAATTTTTTTTTGACCTGCTTAAATTAGACTTTTACACTTGACTTGACAGTTTATGCTCCTGTCTGTTTTCCAGTATCTGAAATAATGCCTTATTTTACAAGAGAGTGAAAAACTTTGATCTCCAACTAGAAAAAGCTTGGACACAGCGAGTTTTAAATGTAGCACATATGATAATCCAAGTTCTCCCTAGCTTCCTGGACCCTGACCCAGTTTCAAATCCTTCTTCTCATGAAAGCTGGTAGCCATACATGTGGGTAGGTGGGTGGGGTGGCACTGTCTGAGCAGAGGCAGTGAGCAGGGCAGACAGATTCATGCTGATTCAAGCATTTCCTGGGCAACCTCTTGTGCCCCTGTGGAAATTCAAGTTGCCCTCCCTTTGCCAAGTCACAAGGGTCCATCTTCTGTACTTGAGATGAAGCTCCCCCAGGAAACAGCTGACTCAGAGGGATGTAAGTTATTCTTCCCCAAGCTAGCAAGAGTGAATATTCGCGTATGTTTCACTGTTCCCTTTGTCAATATAAAATACTATTAGCTGTTCATATTGTAGGCCACAGCTTTTGTTTCATCAACCCCTCAGATTTTTATTTTGCAAATCCTCATGTTCTAGAAAATACATGGGCTTGTATTAAAAAAGGCCCAGGAGAGTCATCATTATTCCAGATACTGGAAAAATCTTTCTCTCTATCTCATCGTCATCAAACTGCCACTTGTTCCATGTGAGTCAGATGCACAAGAAGTGCCTGAAAAGAGTCAAAGGGCAAAGTGTGTCATGAAAACTCATTGTCACAAGCTTACATTTCTTTGTTTAATGAACTAGCTTTGTCATCTCAAAGGCTGAAATCCTGCACATATAAGAAGTGAACTATTTTTTTTTTAAAGTTAGTGAGATGCTATGATGCATCCAGAATTTTAGAAATATTAGAAAAATGAGATTGAGCCTGACTACAGAAGACTGAGTTTCATCTTTAATTTCATTTTCTAAGAAACGTATTGACAGACATTGGAAAGCCAAAATCCACATACGCACACGTGATTACACTTTAAATGATCAGAGTTTTGATTCTTTTATTATAATCCTTCTGCATCTAGAATCCTTAATCCACCTCGGACCACTGTAGATGTATTCTCACAGCTGCATTAAAACACCAAACAGGCAAAGCATGTGCTTCTCTGGCTATATTTAGATTCATGCATATTTCCTCCCTCCACCATTGATAGTCCTTAATGAAGCTGCTCACGGAAACAGCTAATGTGGGGGGACGGGGATGGCAGGGGCGGGTCAGGATTATGCAGAAACCTTCCAGCCCTACTTTCTCTTCTGCGCTCCCATGACACAGTGCAGCGACTCAGGGGGTTCACTACCACAAAGCCACCAATGGATGCCTCTTATATTAAGCTGCACACCCAGACAAGAAAAAGCGAGGGTGTGGGGGGAGGAAGGGGGAGAGGGAGAACAGAGAGAAAGAAAGAGAAAATGAATTGATACAAGGAGAACTGCAGCAGCTCTGTGCCAGAGCAATGGACCAAGTCAACAGCTGAGGGGGCTGAGGAGGCACATTAGTAAACTAATCATGGAGAAATGGGAGCCTCCAACCAAAAAACTCTGATTAAGCATTTTAGCAGTCTCACCAGTTACGAAGCTGTTTCACACCTGGAGTCATATTCAATCCAGCATTCCTCCTTGGGACAGATGTAGCACACTATGTTTATTACATATGAAACTCATTTTTCTGGGACAAGTTTGTGGGAGAGGTTCTGAATATTGCTATCTTGTTTCTCTGAGTGCATCTTTTCACCTCATTCCCCCTACCCCCCAAGGATGAAATAGAGGAGAAATATCAAAAACGCATAGGCATAAAAGCTTAGTAAACAGCATTTGCTCTCTGGTCCTGTGCTCTGTACATGAAGTGCACCCGTCAGCTCTAAGACTAATGAAAAGTACACATTGAAAGTTCATAAATCATGGAAATATTTGCCTTGAATCAGATGCTACCTTCTCAGTGCTTTTCCTATCCAGTGAAAACCTGTCTTCAGTGACCACTCTAGAGACCACAATGGAGAGTTGCTTAAGAATAGTGGTGATCTAATAATGGTGGAGCAGAACTGTACTCAGTACTTCAAGGACATCTCTTAAGACAGGAGAATCCCCGATAAGGGTGGACTCTGGTAAAAGGCATCAGTTTTGCCACAGCAATTTCTCAATGGTTCACTAGATGCTGGGAAGTATAAATGGATTCTAAATATTCTGGGCCAGATTCCCAGCCCTTTTGTGCCCCCCTGAGCAGTGCAAAGAGGGCATAACTCAGTACAGCTGGACAGTTAACACAGCTGGAGGGAATTCTCAACTAGTCTAAAGCCAGCAGAGCCAACTCCTGTGCCAGTCTCCCCCGGCATAGGGAGCACTAGCAGAGAGAGGAAGCATGACAAAGTGAGATTGCAGGGATGAAGTGCAAGGTTTGTTCCTTTACAGCAATTCTCAGATGGCTTATAACCTCCTAGGAACTCCAGACAGTTGTTGTAAGTTAGAGCAGCCTCTAGGCTGCTTTAACTTATGTCAGGTCTAGGGCAGTTTCAAAATCAGGTGCCCCCCACCACTCCTCTTTGCCCCCTCCTCCCATCACTCCCCCTTATGGCCACTAAAAAGTGGGAGTGCATATTCTCCTGGTCCCCCTGTTCCAGCGCCCCTGCCCAGAACACATTTAAATGGGATGAAGCTCTTCTCTCCACAGAGAAACAGTGCAAGACCTGCGCATAGGGTGACAGGTGTCCGGTCGAAAAGGGATCCTGGTGGCACCGGTCAGCACTGCTGACCGGGCCACTGACTGTTCGGTTTGCGGCACCATGCAGCGGGGCTGTCAGGCTCCCTGCTAGCTGCCGCGCTGCATGGCTCCCGGCCAGCAGCTGGCATGTCTGGCTCCTGGCCTTAGGGGCTGCCGCGTGGGGGCGGGGGTGGTGGTCCGCATTCTGTCCCCCGCCCCCTGCAGGTGCAGCTCCCATTGGTTGGGCAGGGAAGGAAATAGCACGACTGGCAAGTGCTCAGCAGGTGGCTGTTGAGGGGTCATGTGGCGTGTGCCTCTCCCGCTGCTGCCCGGCCCTCTTCTCCTCACGCTCCTCATGTGGCTGGGCTCGAGCTGTGGCACGTGGCCCTGCTGCAAACTGTGGTCTGTCGCCCCATCGCTGGCACCCAGGCGTTGGAGGTCTGTGTATCTCCGTGTCCGAGTGCTGGGAATGGGGCTGCACACCCATCCCCCTCACTGTAACCCTCCCCGTCCCACCCCTGTCCCCCCATCCCCCTGACTGCATCCGTCCCCTGTCCCATCCCGTTCTGCCCCCCGTAACTATCCGTCCTGGCCCTGTACCCCTTACAGTGCTCTCCCACCCATCCTCTCCACCTCCCAGAGCCACCACCCCCATATCCCTCACCCCTGCACCCCATTCACCTCCATACACTGCTGTGCTCCCGTTATATCCCTGTACACTCCTGTGCCCCCACATCCACATACAGCTGTAGCCTTCTGCCTCCCCCTGCATCCCCCCACATATCCCCCCTACTCCCGTCTCTCCTTCACTGCCCTCTCTCACCCCCTCCCTGCTCTTGTCCTTGGCCCCTTTCCCTCCCCATCCTCTCTCCTCCACACCACACCCCATCTTTTCCCATCCAACCCATGCTCCTCCCTTCCCGGCTGGGTGATTTAGGCAGCCCCTGGAAAAGTGTATGAAAAAGTGTCTCTGTGTAGGCAAGTATGTGCATGCATGCCTTGTATGTATGTAAGATACTGTGTGCCTTTGTGTAGGGAGGCAGGCGTGTGTCTTCCCTATGTGTGTATACCTGTGTGAATAAAATTTGCAGCCTAACTCTGACTTTTATTTCTTTTGCTTGTTTGTACACAAAAACATTGCTGACATAAAATATGTGGTATTCATTTCATAACAAGTTTTTAAAAGAGAAGGGAACTCTAACAGAAATATATTCTTTCTTAAAAAGTGAATGTTGACTAGTAATAGAAGAAAAGCCAATGTATCATACTTTCTCCCCACCTTCGTCTAGCTACATTATCAACTCTTTGTTGCATACCCTCTTTTTTTATGTGTATGTCCAGCACCTACCACCCTGGAGCCCTGATGTGAGTGAGTTAGTGAGAGATACCCAGATAATCCCAGCAAGTGACCCGCACGCACACACTGCAGGGGAAGGTGAATAATCCCCCAGGTCTCTGCCAATCTGATCAAGGGGAAGATTCCTTTCCAATCCCACATATGGCCATCACTTAGACCCTGAGCATGTGAGCATACATTCTGCTCCACTGAAATCAATGGCAAAGCTCTCGCAGGCTTTATTCAAACAGAATCAGGTACTATGCTCTTTTATGAAGCAAAGTCATTATAAGAGGGATGAAAGAGTCTCCTTTCAACATTCACATGTAGTTCCCATTATTAGTCTTACAGCCTCTGGCTCAAGCCCTCCAGTCAAAATATGTAGCCAAAAAAAGTATACTGCATGGAAATGCCACTCTCCTAGGGTATGTCTACAGTACAAAATTATGTCAACCCAAGTTACGTCAACTTACAGCTGCTGCAGTAATTAAATAGCTTTTGCATGTCCACATTATGCACCTCGTGTGGGCCATGTGTGTCCTCACCAGGAGCACTTGCACAGATTTAACCGTCAATGTGGCCATTGTGGGATTGCTTCTGAAAGGCAACAACAGTTGATGTAAACAACACAGTGTCTACACCAGTGGTTCCCAAACTTGTTCCGCCGCTTGTGCGGGGAAAGCCCCTGGCGGGTCGGGCCAGTTTGTTTACTTGCCACGTCTGCAGGTTCAGCCGATCGCGGCTCCCAGTGGCCACGGTTCACTGCTCCAGGCCAATGGGAGCTGCAAACCGCGGCAGAACAAGTCCCTCGGCCCGCGCCGCTTCCAGCAGCTCCCATTGGCCTGGAGCTGCAAACCGCGGCCACTGGGGGAGCCGCGATCGGCCGAACCTTTGGACGCGGCAAGTAAACAAACCAGTCCGGTCCGCCAGGGGCTTTCCCTGCACAAGCAGAGGAACAAGTTTGGGAACCACTGGTCTACACTGACACTGTGCTGACCGAACTACATAGACGCTGACTCTACACCTCTCATTTAGGTAGAGTTATTAAGCTGGTGTAGTGGGTGAGTTACATTGGCAGGAGTGACATTTTAGTGTAGACACTTGCAGAATTAGGTCAACATAAACTTTATGTCAACCTAACTCTAGTGTAGACCAGGGCCTAGCTAACAACCTCACCAAAACTGTTCACACATTCTTTGAATCACAAACAATAGTTAAAGGATTTTATTTTTCTTCCTGCATGACCTGAAAAGCTCCTGCAAAACTTTGGGCAATTTCAAAACTAATCAAGCCATCAAAATACTTTAAGTACATCTCCCTTACAGAATTAGCCCATTTCAAAATGCTTTTTACATGCTTGTTAAAGCTTTTTATCCTCTGGGTCTGCAGGGTTAACGTTCCCTAAAGGCGGTTCTAGGAAGCTAACACCACTCTATAGGATCAAAGACCATATTTTTCTTCATCTGTGTCCTTCAGTGAATTCTAAAAGCCCTGTAGTTTTTAAAGATAAAAACCATTCCATTAAACAGAGCTTCATTACAAGGGTAGGAGACACAATAAAAAATACAGACCACTTTTGTTCTTAAGGAAATAAAAATAAAATCTTGATTTTCTTTATTTTCAGGGCCTGTGTGATCATATTTACAACCAGCCAAACAGAGCAGAGAACTCAATTAATCAGAAAGTGTAATAAGACCTACACTGGGATAGTCCCAATGAACAGAAAGAAACCTACAAATTCTTCTGCAAAGGAAGAGAGGGAAAATAACTAAATCTGAACATATAACAGACTTTCTAACTTGTGTGTGACCAGCTGAATGAAAATGGTGAATCTAACCTTGCCATAGAAATAAGTTGTTCAGTAGTATCCCTGATAAAGCAATGGTGAGAAAAATGCATGCTAGATTCTAAATTTGGTTCACAAAATATTGTAGCCCTTTTCAAAGCTGATCATCAAAGACAATACAAATCAATGGATGGCTGTTTTTCCTCATCACTCTTGAGAACAACAGTAGAACTTTTAAAAATCCATGGAAGTAGTGATATACTACCTGCCACCGGCACGTCTATAGCCTTCATGTGATCAACAACAGAAATAGTGGAAAACAGGACTTCAGATGAAATATCAACTTTATCAGAAATCTCAGAGGTGGGGCTGAATTATAATCTGAAGGGGACAATAATGCGTTTTAAATATTTGCTCCTTCGTATTTAGGATACACTGCAGTGAACGATAATCTATATCAGAGGGACAAGTCCTTCCTTTCTAGAGATAAGTTCAGGATGCCAATATCTGTGACCCAACATGTACCATCTGAACTTGTTCACCATGCTGCTTTCTCTGCCAGTCCATTCCCCTGTGTATGGCTGGGACTGGAAGAAATATGCTTTAAAAAGATATTACACCCCAAAAACTTGGAATTCACTACATAAGCAGCTGTAGTTAAATGCAAACTCTTTGTATGGATTACGAGGCTATTAGTGATAGCAATTTGCATATGAAACTATATTGAAAAATTTGTGTGACTGGAATTTTACAACTTTAATATATTAATAGGAAGTATATGTTCTTAAATTTATTTACTTCCTTGTTTCTGAAATTTACTATTTTATGACATATACTAATGGAAGCAACCTTAATTAATTTATTACTATATTTTTATTTTAATTGATATAAATGTCTATTCCTTTACTGAATCTCACTGAACGGGGTACTCAGGATTTATTCTCTATTTAAATGTTTATTTCGACACTAACTGGGAAAAACCAGGCCATAAAAAAATAGTGTGCACATTTTTTGCTACGTTGAGAAAATGAAGTTGTATCTTGGCTCAAAAAATCTCTAATCTCATAATGCCCAAGCAAGAAATGGTGTATTTAGCAACTGGGTTTTCATTGTTATTCCCTTGCAAATGTCACTTCAAGCCCCAATCATTATAGATAAATCAGGTCAAACAAAACTATTCCATTATCATATATTCCTGTCTCCCTTAGAAGTTAACTTTAGTGCCATTCCCGAATCTACAGTGCAGAGTTACCAATTCTATCCTAGAAGACAATCACATTCTTCTCACGGGTCACTGGAGGATTTGTGGCAATCTATTTATCTTTGTATTTTTTCCCGGTTTTTCTGTGTGGTCTTTTAAAATGAACCTGTGAGAGCATGTTGATCAACAACATTCTGCTTTGCTAACAACAATTTTTTTTAATGCATCACCTATTCCTTTTTCTCTCATATTATGAGATTAGCCATCCCTCCACCCTGAGGACATACCCCACAAAACATTTATTAAACGGTGACATGGTTTATTGGAGCAGAGAGCATTCGTACATACACAGTTGTGTTCTCCTGCTGTTATTAACCAGGGACCGAATTCCATGATATAGAGTCCATGCTATCCTAAACACGCCCAATGACCTCAGTGAGAATTTCGAACAAGCAAGGACTGTGGAACTTGGCACCAGGTGGTGTTACATTTCTATTGAAATCCATAAACACACAAAATGACAAAACCAAGTGTTTATGGTTCAAAATATTGTTTTTCCAACAAAATTGCTACAACTCGCATCAATTTTTAAAATGTTCGCAGGGGATCAGTATTAGCTTGGTGGCAGCAGACTTGCCATGCACTGCAACAACCAGGAAAAGAAGCCTCTTATTCTGATCTCTGTGCTCCTTCCTTTTCTCAGATTAGTAGGTCTAGCATCCCTGCCATTTGAACACTGGCAGAATTAGCACAAGCTGTTCAGGCCCTGGCAGTGGCATCCTCATGGCAGAGCAGCGTAGCCCAAGCTGTTTCAGTGGAACATGACTATAGTGAAGCATGAGCAAGGCTGAGCCCTGGTCATGTGAGAATTCAGCTTCTGCCTTTAAGCTGCAGAGGGCTCTCATACTAAATTTAATGCATTAGATAATGTTCAGCTGAGGTATATGATCTAATGCTTTCTCTGTACTCCCAGGGGATTAGATAATTGATTGGTGAAGCATGCTGAGTTATAGTAAACAACATGTCTGCATCAGGACAGCCATCAAATTGTATTTAGTTCTATTCATCATCAACTTTTTATAGCCAAAACCCTTGGATTGTTTGAAACAGGTTTTTTTGAATCACACTCAGTTGCCTCCTTGCCACCCTTAACAATATCCATTTACAAAAGTCACTAAGTATATTGGAGAGGTGGGATAATGCCTTCCCTCTTCTCTCATAATGAACTCCACCTCCCTTATTAATAGCCACTCCCTTCCTACCCCTTTCCTCTAGCAGAGGAGGCAGAAAAACAGCTGTCTTCACAGATGACATCAACTCTGTTCTCTGGCTGACTAGCAGAGAATGCTGATAATTGGGGCTGTCTGCTCCAACTCATCCACGAAAGCAACAGCTTCTACTAGCCTGAGGCCTACACACTTGAGTCCTTCCCTGCCAGCTTTTTGAATGAGCCAAGATAATGCAAGAGAGTTGAATGTGATCTTCATGCTTAAGCCAAGGGTCTAATGCATTTCTGGAAACAGAAATCAGACACGATGTATAAAATGATTATACGTCCCTTGCTCTGTCGATACATCCCTTGCTCTCTGTGACCCAGGCAAGTGTGTTAAACTGTGATTATTTTCAGAAAAGAGATTACATGAAAATAGCACCTCCTTACTCAACCAATCTGCTCCCTGCTTGTTGTCAACCACACCTGCTCACTTTGTGACAAAAAGATGATTTTAAATACTTAATTAGCTTCTGTTATCTCTGTGAAGCCAACACAGCTACAGGAGAGCTGGATTCTATTCTGGACTGCCCATCATCAACACACTTATTAACTAAGAGCCAAAGTCTCCCATGAGTTTCATCAATGTAAACATGGGCAGCAGGTATCATAGGCTGGGGAAGGCGGTACCTCCCCAAACAGCCAGAAGTGGGCCTCGCCCATGCTCTGCCCCCAGACTCCCCCTCCTGCTTCCCGCTCTGTGTCTCCAGGCTGCGCCACCTCTGACTGCTGGCACTCCGGGGCTGGGGGTTTTGGGGCCATGCCGCCCGACCTGCCAGTGCTGGGGCTGTGCCACCCGCCCTCCCAGCCACTCTGGGGCTGAGGAGCCTTCGGCCACGCCGTCTTCCCTCCCGATGCTCCGTGGCTGAGGGGGCTGTGGCCGCAGCGCCCACACTCCTGGCGCTCTGGGGCTAGGGCTGTGCCACCGGCGCTCCCGGGCTTGGGGGGTTGGGGCTGCGCCGCCCGCACTCCTGGCGCTCCAGGGATGGGGGCGCTAGCCTGGGGCAGAGGCCAGCAGCCGCGGTGGGGGGGCTCTGGGCTCCAGCCCTGTTTGGGGGGGGCATGCCTCAGGCAGAAGATGCGGGACTGGGAGCTAGCCTCCCCCCAGCCAGCAGTTCACACTCCGCCCATCAGTGTAAATCCAGAATTTAACTTCATTAAACTCAGCACTGAAGAAACAGATCAAATTCGCTGCACATTTTCAAATGCAGCATGTTTAACTCAGATTACAGAGTCGTGTAACTTAACTTCATTCTAACTATACTTATACACCTCAGCTGGACCCAGCTTGCTGGTGATGATGCACAAGTCAGAAAGAAAATCCCTGAGGGTTTTATCCTGAAATCTTACTTTCAGATCACAGGTAGAATCGGAAGGGTTAGGAAAAAAACATCTGTTTACCAACTGAGCACATATTTGGTGTGAAAAAATCACACCACAAACACATGAAATGCAACTTTTTTTTCAGATAATTAAAAAGGAAAAAAACTGAAACAAACTGTGTCTCAGTTTCCCCTTCTGTCAAATGAATAATCATACTCAGCTACTTCACAGGGACTGTTGTGAGGATGAATTAATGTTTGTTAAGTGCTGAAATTCTAGGATCAAAGGGACTATGGAAGTTCAAGGTCTCTTTGCTTTCTCCTTCTTCCTCTCACCTTCCTCCTTCCCAACCCAACCAGATCCTTCCGTTTCCTCCTCACTTCATCCTTCCATTCCTGAGACTTCCAACTCCTCCTCCCTGTGCAACACACTACTACTTCCCCCACAGGGTCCCCAATTCCATATTTTTCAACCCCAAAAAACTCTTTATAACCCAACTTTTTCATGCTACCTACCAACATGCTCCATAGACTGTTGCTCGTTCTCCCCCATCAAAACCAACTACTTTTGATGGGGTCACATTACGAAAATAGAAGGTCTCAGCTCTGGAACTCTTCATCTTGGGCATTGAGTAGCATCTCTGTTGGAATTAAACATGCTCCGAGGTTCTCTCAAGCCAAAGATGTCCCAGCATACATTGCCTTCTCTGATTCCAAGGAAGCCCAAAATACTTACAACCAAGTTGCTGCAAATCAAATAGTTTCTTAAATGATTAAATGCCTGGGTTGATCTAATGCAGGGGTCCTCAAACTTCATTGCACCGTGACCCCCGTCTGACAACAAAAACTACTACACAGCCCCAGGAAGGGGGACCGAAGCCTGAGTTCACCGAGTCCCGCTGCTCCAGGTGGTGGAGCTTGGGCTTTGGCTTCAGCGCTGGGTCATGGGGATCATGCTTTGGCCCAGGGCCCCAGCAAGTCTAATGCCAGCCCTGTGACCCCATTAAAACAGGTTTGCAACCCACTTTGGTGTCACGACCCACAGTTTGAGAACTGCTGATATAATGTTTTATATAGTCCAGCCTGGAGACCTGACAAATATCAAATAGCAAGGTAAATGGAGAGGAAACTTTTGCTATTTATTAAGATCTCTGGAGAAAAAATGTCTCCCCTCAGTCTTCTACATTCAGATGCCATGATGAAATTAGGCCCCCCCAAAAATAAGGAGACTGGCTTAAAAATCATGAGATTTTAAAGAATGCTACATTTTGGGTTCTGAGTTTTGAATTGTTAGGAGTCATGACTGCCTCCACAACCCTGAGGGCTAGAAACTTACTTCAAAAAAGAAAGAAAAAAGAAAGAAGGATATAATGTGAAAGTCACAATAAAATTATGAGAGTTGGCTTAGATTGCACATTGATGTGCTTAGAATGGGTGTACTCCAAATTTCATTTCAGTTTCAAAGTTGGGTTCATGGTTCCAGCAGCATTCCTTGTTAAATGTCAGAAATATTGCTGCAATTAGTAATACCTCAAAACAAGAATGAACTTTTGAATTGTGTCCAGTGTATTTCCCCATCTCATAAGGCTGCTGAGGATTAATTAACTGATTTTTTTAAATGTTTTGGAGATGGAAACTGATATATAAGTGTTAAAATGCTATTACTGGCAATAAAAAAAATTGCCTTCCTAACTCTTGACCCTATCTCTGTAACGAAGAAAAACGGTTACAAGAGAAAGCTACTAAGTCATGACCTAATAAGTTGTTAAGAGAAACACTGAGTCAGCTGTATGCATTGGCAGGAAAAAAGTATACAAAGTATTTTGGACAGAAACGAGAAATCAGTCAGCAGTTTTATTCTTTCCTTGATCTTGCAAACTGGGATTCTTCACAAGCAGGAACCCACTGAACAAAGTAAACAACTGAATTCAGCAAATATACCACACTGTGTCAATGGTATATATGATACTGCATGTATTTCTTCAAGCATGTTTATGTCTAAAGTTTAGAAAATAGCATTAATATATAGCAGCCTTTAATTCTGTACATTACCATTAATCAGCAGTATAAAGCTTTTACAATTTTTAATTTTATTTACATTGCCCCAAACTATCTCTGCAAATGAATGTAGTTCCCTCAAAAAAGATCCACAGTTCCCAAGCATGGAGGTAGTCTGGCATGGGGTGACCTTTGTTCACCAAACCACAGCCACATTGTGCATGGCCCCCTAGGACGTGAGTGTTCCAGATGGGCATAGTCATTTTGGTCTCAGTAGGAAACCAATACATGCCCTGCCCATCCAGCTTGCAAACATTCCCTCTGCAAACATTTACAATCCATGCATTTTGCTATCCAATCACTCTACATACCTTCCAGTCATAAAGATACTTGTGCCTATATTTCTTTTATTTGGTTCATTTTCATTACACACAGGACTCAGGGGCAGTAAAATAGAGTGAAACATTTTACAGCCTGCAACCCACAGCAGCACAGAAACCATAAGGAATTCACAGATGTGATTACATTCTTCTAAGTTAAAAGCATTACTTCAGAAAGGTCATTTCATAAAATGGGTTGATTTGCTGAAGAATGAACATACCTCAGCTTGTCCAACAGCCAATCCTCCAGACGAACTCTTGTCAGCCTGGTTTAAACAAAGGGTTCCTTTAATTAGTGAAATATTACCAACTGACTGGGCAAATTCCAAAAATACTTCACTACAATTAGGAAAGCTTTCCTTCTATTCATTACTACACGGCATTTAAGAAATAATATTTAACCCCTTGACAGCCATATAGGTATACCTTAAGTAAGCCCCACGCAGTCTCCCCAAACTGTCTCTCACAATACTGGCTAACGTGCTCTGGAAAAATCCTTGCTGCATCAGAAAGGCTTCTGGCAGATATTATTAATTACAGTTTTCAGTTTCTATTTTTACTTGTGTCTTTGGCGCCTTTACCAAAGTGTAACTTCCTAGAAAATTCTTTCTTTGCAGATTTATTTTGGTGTGTTTATACAGAAATTTTGATCCCATACATTTGATCAAAAATGGGTTGCTTCATTAGCAAGGCAATAAGCACAAGAGGTTTTTTGGAAGTCTCATACTGTTTTTAATACAGTCTCATTAATTGATCCCACCCTATATGTAATAATCTACATCCTTACACATTGGAGAAGACCTCTGTGTTAGACCAAATGCTCGTCTCTCTCACCAACAGAAGTTGGTCCAATAAAAGATATTACCTCACCCACCTTGTCTTTCTGATATCCTGGAACCAACATGGCTACAACTCAACAAACATATATGATAGATGTCCTTTACAGCCAAATTTACAAAAATAGGCACTGAAGCTCTGCGTGCACATTCATCCTCGTTGCATGTGCAAACGATTGCTGGCTTGTTTTAAGATTAAGCTAAAGTGTCGTTATGACATACCATGGCTCATAGTCAATATAAAACAATCATTCCTAAATAAGGGCTTACAGAGTATTAAGAGGTATTAGCTATTACTCTGCTCTTTATCAGCTCTTGCCTGTGTTCAACTGTCCCATATCTTTGGTCAGAAATTATGAGTCTTTTAAATGGCAATGGGTCAGATCCTGCTCATTTTTCTTACGTGAGATGTCCCACTGAGTACACTGCAACTATTTATGTGAACAAGGCTTTGACTCTTGGAACCTATCTTCTTCAGTAATTCTGATCTTATGTGAGCAAGATACCTTACGCATTTTTCACGGACAATTTCCCCTTAGCAGGACTATTCCTTTTGTAAACATTACCCTATAATTTACTCCTGTCTTTCTATTTCATGTTATTTATTGTAGCCATAGTTTATACTATATCTGGATGCCTTTAAAAACTAATTTTACAGTCAGCATCTTGCCATATAATCTATGCAAGGTTTACTTGTCATCTAACCTAATGTTATAATTTTCTACACTCTCAACCTGTTTAAATCCAACAATTTACTTTTTCTAAGAGAAGGTAAATGCCATACATATGTCATCTCAGGAGGATGTGTATTTGGTTTTGCATTATAAGAATCATATATTTACATCTGTTGTAAATTTGTTCTCACAAACCCCACTTTAGTAGATACAGGTGGTTATGGCCCATATTTTGACAGTCAATGGGATTTAGGCTCCTAAATGCCTATGCCACTTTTGAAAATGAGACTTAGGAGCCTAACTCACTTAGGATGCTGCTATGTTGAACCCAGCAATGCCTAAATACCTTAACAAATCTGTGGAACATGTATGAGAAAACAGGCATTTTTGCAGACACAAGTTGAAAGGGAGCAGCTGATAACCTAGCCCTCTAATAGAGTTTTATTGTTATTGTTTTTAATAATTGCTTCATATGAATCTTCAGCAGCCCAAGCATCACTGAAAGGGAAATGTTGGGACCCAAGTCCTTTTACCTGTAAAGAATGCAATAAAGCCTACACGTGTCCTTTAAAAAACCCACAAAAGCTGAAAATATACAGTTGTATTTCAGCTTCATATCAATCGGTAACTGTTTTATAGAATAGTTAAGCAAGGTATGTATGACTTCTCTTAGCCCATTGGACTTTCTTCAGCTGTCAACATCTACCGTGTGAGTACAGAGCAGCAATTGCCAAGTCCCACAGAACATACTAATGCAAGTTAACTAAATAACAATTATCCCTTGTAACTCATTAAATCAGTGGTTCCCAACATTTTATAATGATGCCAAGCCATCTATGGGGAATGACCCAGCATCTCCAGGTTGAAAAGCACGAACCTCTAGTACTTGGGTAAAGGAACCAGGTCCAATATTCAGAAGCAATAGCTGACTCATAAACCTCTATCAGAGGTTCATCCACTAGAGGGTGACAAACAGCCACACTGTGGTAGCATGGGTTAAACATCTGTAGTGAGTCTCTCTCTTAAAATGGCTTTGAGGATGGATGTTTCCTTGTGCCCATGTGCACCACACCCTGGCAGAGCAGCCACCATTATCTTCTTTTTCTTCTGAAATAAAGTCAATGCTCTACAGAAATCAGTTCATCCCACCCACAGATGTATAACGTGAAGTGCAAATCTGGTAGCCATATTGAACCAGCAACTCTCCACACCTGCTTTTAGTAGAGGGGGAAGGGAACAATGCCGTATCTGAGTAAAACTACAGGGGGTGTTGAGATAGCTAGAATGAAATTATTCATGCTGGAATATGGCCAGGATACTTGGCCTAGCACAGCAATGCTCATTAAAAGTTCTAAGGGACTTTTAATACCCAAGGAGATAGTTGCAACATTCAAAACAAAAGCCCATCAACTACCACAGCTGAAATTTATAAGCAACACAGAAAGTATTTGACTGAGACCACAGTAAAAGAAAACTTACTCATTTTAAAAACTGAGGTACTTTAATTTCTTCCTGATAACCTGTTCTGGAATCAGTTAGGGTAACAGAAATGTGGAGTGCCAGTCATTAAATTCTGCTGTTTAACATCTTCAGCATCAAATGTCCATAGTTTAACATACAGTAAATAAACAGGCTTACCAATTTTCCATTGTGGCATGTTGTACATGAACATAATTTCGAGATATAGAAAATAATGCACACAGCTAAGCCTTTCTGAAGGAAGCACTAAGAAAAAATATCAATCAAAATCTGCAGTACCTGAGAGCTACTAACATGCCTGTATGATACAAATTCTGAAGCACAATACTGTGGTAAATTCCAAAGCCAAGAAATTCCAGCATTCAAGGAGCTCTACCTGTTTCATCGGATAATTTTAGTGAATTCTGGTTCAAACACCTGCTTGACACACAACCCGTTTGGAGGAAGAGGAATATAATATGCTTGTCATCCACAAATTTCAAAACCCTTAAAAGACCAGATGAAGAAATTGAGACACAGGTGGGTTTAAGCTAAATATTTCAAAGGTAAGTACCTAAAGTTAGGCACCTAAATAAAATGACTGATTCTCAAAGATGCTGAGCATTCAGTGACTTCAAAGCATCTCACAGGAACTGGGGGAGGTTTAGATTGGATATTAGGAAAAACTTTTTCACTAAGAGGGTGGTGAAACACTGGAATGCGTTACCTAGAATCTCCTTCCTTAGAGGTTTTTAAGGTCAGGCTTGACAAAGCCCTGGCTGGGATGATTTAACTGGGAATTGGTCCTGCTTCGAGCAGGGGGTTGGACTAGATGACCTTCTGGGGTCCCTTCCAACCCTGATATTCTATGATTCTATGATTCTATGAACTCCCATGCAATCTCACATCATTTTTCAATGCAATATGTATTCTCATTATTATTTGTACTGCAAAAAAAAAAAAAGAAAGAAAGAAAGAAAACCACTCCACAGTTGAGACTTGCACTGAGTTTAAAACCAAGCTAAATAACACAAGATATAAATCATTTTATTTTCTGTGCATATAATTCATTGAAAAAACACCTGTCCGAATGTACTCAAAGCTATCAAAATGTTACTATTATATAGAATACTGCACCAGTTTCAGTTGGGAGCTAGAGGGGAGGGGCTTACTGCAGAATCGATGTCCCACATACCACAGAACACATAGCACCCTGAATGCAATGAACATCTTTCAATGGCCATTTTATAGTGAACCCATGGACAGACCAGGAATTCTGCTGCTCTTTCTCTGACAGCATTTTCCTCTCTGCTTTGGAACTCAAGCTCAGCAGACAGAGAAATGCCTTCCTGCAGGCAAGAATGAACAATCTCTCCCAATTACATAGCCATGTGTGGGCTATGAGCAATTTTCCAAACATAAAAGGCAAAAGGGAATTTGCTATCCATATATTAACAAGTTAAAACATGCCACCTGCAGATGGAAGGGATCAAAGTGTCTATTTGAGTCACCTCAAAATTAATCCCCTCCAGGAATGTTTTTCTCTCACTGTGTTTCCCCCACCCTCAAGAGCAGAAAGCCAAGCTCAAAGAATGTGCCCAGCTTTCTTGTACAAATATGATATTCCCTAATACACCACACCCTCTTCTTTCTGTAAAAGAATAAGTTTTTTCTCCCGCACAGTCCCCAAACACACAATGCAGCAGAGGGCTGATTTCATACTTATTGTCTATCAGCCACGATGCCATGTTTTGTCAGAAAAAGATTCATTGCAGGTTTCTGTTGGGAATGGTGTTTCCATGATAGGAAGGCTTTCTTCATCACAGGACAGATCACTCTCTGGTTGCAACGTGAACATTCTTCCAGAATTCAGAGAAGACGGATGAGTAAAATGTTTTGCAACCTCTGGAACACAAAATGCAAAAAGTGGAACCCTTTTTACAGATGTCAATAAAATGGGTGAATTTGATGAGGGCAAAAACGTAAGGGGTAAAAAGAAAAAATAGCCAGCCAGTATGATGTGTAGACTTAATATCTATGTTCAGTGAGAAATTTACTCCTGGGCAGAAAAGACCAGCTTAAAACTTATACACCATTTAGGCCCTATGTTGAGGGTTTAAGCAGAACCTGAATGTTGCATAAGCCTTGCACTGCTTTCTCTGCAAATGGAGTGGACTAATATAGTGGTAATTATGATTTGGAGGGTGGGTTGAAAGATGTATCTGTTCTTTTAAGCCATGGACCAAACACAACATTCTTCAAAAATAGGCGTAGGCAAGTTTTTGCTGTTCCCACAAACTGCCCAATTCTCCTTGCACTGAAGTCAACATCAAAACTCCCATTGACTTCAGCGGAAGCAGGAACAAACCCATAATATACATTTAGTAGCTGGCGACAACAGGGCCAGATCTAGATGTTGTGACTCCAGGACTAGGGTTGCCAGCCCTCCTGCATTGTCCTGGAGTCTCCAGGAATTAAAGATTAATCTTTAATTAAAGATTATGTCATGAGATGAAACCTCCAGGAATACGTCCAGCCAAAACTATCCTATCCAGGATAGAAAACTTTTTCGGTGCTCCCTCCCCACCCAAAAGGTACAAGCAAATAAACAAAAACACCAAGATTTGGTGCCCCCAAATGTTGGCACTAAGGGCAGCCACTGTGATAACACACCATGAAGGCCAGTGACGAGCCAGCAGCAGCATCCCTTCTACATTTCAGTGTCAGCATGCTACTGAGAGTCTGAGAACTGAGAAGGAGAAAAATGTCTTCCGTTTACAATCTTTACTACTACTAACAATAATCTGTATGAAAGAAGTGTCCAGAGATCAAACTAAGATTGGGGCCCCAATTGGTCTGCACTGTACAAACTAAAATACAAGGTTTTTTTTTTAAAATGAATTTATCCTTATCCAAAATATATTTCCGCTTTCAAAAATTTTTATATTCAACAACTGGCTTATTTTTGAGTGAAAATAGGCTAATCATCACACAATTTTGATACAATTGAACTAATTTTGAAAATTTGGAAGGAACTGCAAAAAATTGTGTTTTTTGAGGTTCTCTCATTACATTTCCAGTATTTCTCCCTTCCTCCCTCCCTCCCCCATCTCTGGTAAATAAATAAAGTTCTTTAAAACAGCAGTGCTCAGGATAAACACTATTTGAATCATCAGCACTCCATTTTAGTATTGCTACGTTTGGCATCCAATTAAACAACTCTGGAGACCTTTATTTGTTCACAATACAGGTAACGCATCCATACCAGGAGTGCCAACCTCCCCCACTAAACCCTGACATAGCCTTTTGCTTATGTTTGTGCATTTGATACGATAACGCCATCAAGAGCAGCAGTTAGAGCCTATTTTCATAGTGCTTTTGGCAAGAGGGACAAAAGTTTATTAGGAACTGGATGAAGGCCATGAACTTCTTTCATATAGGCCACTGAAGAGCTATCAGATGGTAATGACTTGGCTTATACGTCCATTTCAGAGTCCTAAGTATGTTCCATAATTCAGAACTATTCATAAACACCAGAGTTAGATCGAAACGTTAAAATAAGAAGCACACAAGATCTGAACCATCTGAATGTTGTAAAAAAAAGGAACAGTTTACAGTGGATTCTGTTTATTAGCAGCCCCTCGGCTCGGATACCAGCAAAAAGCTGCTGTTATCTGGCAGTTGCTAATAGGAGGAAGGCAGGTTCGAGAAGCGGCAGACAGGGAAGGAAGTGCTGAGACGTGCCTTCCCTGGCTGCAGCCTTGCAAATCTGCCTGCAGGGAGGATGCAGCCTGGATGCCAGGGCTTTCCACTGGGAGCAGGGGCGCTGGGGGCTCACAATAACCTCTCCAAGCATTAGGGCTCAGCACATCCCAGTGCTTCCTTTCCTGTAGCCCACCACAGCCTCCCCTCCCATCTCGCCACCCCTTACCTCCTGTGCAGTCCCTGCACACAGGCCAGTTTGCAGGGCTGCAGCCCCAGAAGGAAGCACTGGGATGGGCTGACCACCAGCTGCAGGGAGGGGCTGCACTTGGTCATAAACCAAGACAGGTCCCAGCACTTTCTTCCCTGGGTGCAGCTACACAAACCTGCCTTCACGGGGTGCTCAGCACCCCTCACCATTTTCTTCTAGGGCTGCAGCCTTTCAAACCTGCCTTCAGGTAGAACCTTTCTTCCAAAAATTGTTGCTAATAACCGGCATGCTGTTACCACTATCCAAATCCCATTATGATTAAAAAATCAATGGGACAGGATTGGTTCCCAGATAAATGTTGCCATTCCCCAGAAGTTGTTAATATCTGGGTTGCTATTCAGCGGAAGCTGCTGCACTTGTTCCAAATAAGAAGGAATGACTCACAAGAACAGCCTGTGTTACTATCCAAATATCATATTTTATTATATTTGTTGTTCCTTATTTGTATTCAAGAAAATCATGACCCCCAGTTCAGCAACACCTATGTCATTAACCGTAAAATGTCATCATCAGCCAAATATTCTTATTCTCATTGATTAGCACTTTATTCTTAGAGTAGCCTCACTAACAAAGACCCAAATAAACAGCTTGTTACAAACAGTTCTCTCTAAACATAGGAATAAGCCAATTACTTGCAAAACTTTAAAACAAGTAAGAAAAGCTTGCTTCCCTTCAGGGAAGATGGGGTTTCACATAAAATAAAATGCTCGTAAAAAGATATGTCATTCATATTTGCCAGCTCTTAATCTCCAAGAAACACAAACACAGCAGTACAGGCAGTCATCATGATGTTCTACGATCCCAAAGGGCCTCAACAGCTACGTTCGCCTGGAATTTTATATTGAAGCTCTCATACAGGTTGAAAGTATTACAAAAAAGTTCTCGCACCTTCTTTCACTCGGATTTCATAGAACTTCTATGTTGTTTTTGGCAATTAGTATTTTCACTTTTCCTCTCCTATTTTTTTTCAGTGAACACCTTTTCTCCTGCTGCAAGCTGTTCAAACATAGTTAAAGCAACCTGGAAACTCTGCACCTTTAGGCCACTAAAGTGTTCTCTGAGGGTTCAGAGAATTCATTCAAGTGAGTGAGGGAGTTTTCCCACTTTACTCCATCCCCATAGCAGTATGGAAGAACTGCCACACGGAGGAAGAAAATTTTGGACATGCAACATATCAACTAGAGGTAGGTATCTAGAGGTATCAACATCTGAATATCTGAACTTTAGGATGTATGAAAGCTGGATTCAAATTCTGTAACTAGGGTAATAAAAAAAATTCACAATATTAAGGAACAAATGTTTCAGTCTTTCATTACTTTTGCCCTGAGAATTGTCAGCGCTACTTACAGTACAAAGGAAAACTACGATTTGCTTAGCACATGCCCTTCATTTCTCCCACCGCTGAACTACAAGGAAGCAAGACATTCTATCTGCTTAAACAGTATCATTTCTTTCGAAAAGTTCTTCCCTCTGCAGCTGTACAGGTCAACACACCAGCAAGTCATCAGGGATTTGCTTCAAACAACTGTAATAGTACCCACATGAATGAGCCAAAGACAAAGAAAGTGAGTTCAACGGCTGAAGAATAAACCTACTATACTCTAAATGCTAATCAGGCAGAGCCCTCCTGTGCAAATAATTGAGAAAAGTACCTGTAACTGAAGAAGTTATGAGACAGCTAAGGAAAATAAATATATTCCAGGGTGTATAGAAATATAATGAAATATTACAACATATAATAATAAAATAATTTGCAAAACTGTGTTGCTCTCATCTGAATTTCTGAAATAATTTTACAAAGGTGGATATTACTGGAGGAGATACTGAGGCATGGAGAACCTAAATGTTTTGCTCGCAGTTACATACAGAATCAGTAGGAAGGAAATCTAGTTCTCTTGACTTTCAGGCCTGTGCTCTGAGCACTACTCAACACTGCCTCAAACATCGGATTAAAAATATGCTTTACAACAGTTTCTTTTAAAAATCTACTACAATCCTTTAAAAGAAAGTATGGTCATTAAGAGCATACACTCTACATAGGTTCTGCTAGCTCAATTTAACCAAGGTGTCTAACAAGCAGGATAATTACACTTTGTGAATTCCAGCATCAGTGGGAATACAGAGTTTCATTAGAAGTGTATGCTTCAAGTGTAACATAGATCCCCTGAATGTTTATATGAAATGTCATGATTCCCCAGGAAAGCACGAACCATTCAAAGCCAACAATCATAAATGCCTTCTATTATCTGATATTTCCTTCTGGTAATGTGTTTCTTTAGCTTCATATCACTTACTATTCCAAACCATTATCTGAAACTTAAACCTGAACAGACATCTCAGCCATTCTTATTCGGAACCAATGCTCAGTACTTACAGTCTCCAGAGGTCATTACTGGACATAAAAACTCTGGTCTTTTAGATGGTAAGATTTAGTGCAGGGACTGCCATTTACTACATTTGTACTGCACAATGGGGCCAAGACCTAGCTAACACCTCTAGACAATACTGCAATATCCATGTTTGATAATAATATGAAATACATAATTTATTCAACATATTTCACATTTTTGGAGGAAATGATTCGTCACAGGGTTCCTTAAGAGCTGGCAAATAGTACAGCAGAGGCATGTGTTTAGTCGCAGATGACTACGCTGACAGCATGAGCAGCAGTGCGGGGCAGAGGCTTGGCATGAGGATAAGGTGTTTGAAGCCTGATGCAGGATGAAGGAAATGGAGGGATTCAAGCAGCAGGATTCACGGGGATGACTTGCTGGTCTCAAACCTGAAAGGAAGGGGTCCTCCGAAGCCCCTCTCCAGCTTCTGGGAAACTGTGTGAATTCTGCAAAAAGAACAGGAGGACTTGTGGCACCTTAGAGACTAACAAATTTATTTGAGCATAAGCTTTCGTGAGCTACAGCTCACTTCATAGGATGCGAATTCTGGTTTCTCTCTTTCTCTCTCACTGAATGGGAGAACGTGGCTTCTGTTCTCACCCTTCTCTCCATTTCCACTGAAGCGCTCCTCCTTTCTCTTACTTTTGTGCCTCATGTTCTCAAACGGGCAAAGGCTGCAGGAAAAGCAATCCATGTGTGACCCCAATCTGCCCTCTCTGCAGGGCTGCAGTTGTGCCAAAGCCCTGGATAAATCGGGTGGGTGGAATGAAGCGTTTAAAACATTCAGCTTATCAGAGGACTTATATGGTTTTCATACACATACAGTGATAATGAAGCAGGTCAGCAAGGATGGCACTGAAGAGGCACGGGTGTAATAACCAAAACAGAAGCAAAACTAAATGATCTCATATGGAAAACTGCAGCAGATACCAGGCGTGCATCAATGCTAAAATACTGGTGCGTGGTCTTAAGTTCAGGGAAGAGGGTAACTGAGTTGTGGAAAAGCTATCTGCAGGACAGGTAAGCCAGATACAAGTAAAAGTTAATATATATTACACAAACTATCATCAAATAATTTACAGAGGCAGGATATTTTCAGACCATAAATGGTTGATAATCATGCCTGCTCACACCACCAAGAAAAATAATTAATCTACAAGACTCAAAACTCCAGCATCCAAACTTTTTCCAAATGCAGTTATCATAATAGGAATATCTTTAAACAAGGAAGTTTGCCCTTGCTCTCTTACCCTCATCAGTAAGTAGAAAAAAACATACACTATGGGCTGTTTGTGACCTCATTTACACTAGTTTTGCACCAGTATAACCCTATTTGCCTTCAGCAGAATTATTCCTGATTCACAGAAATAAGGCACCCTCAGCACATTTAGGTTTTTCCTCTTTCTGCGTGTTCCCAAGATGCCAAACATGCTCGTACACTCGGAATTCTGCTCTCCGCTCCTCAGAGAGCTTGTTACAAAAAGCAGGGTATTCATTTTAAAAGGTTCTTCCCCAAGAAAATGAAATAGTACATCACACCCTTGCAGAACTGTAGGATAAAGACACATCAGAAAATGTGGCCCCTTATGAGTTTCAAGCGGCCTGGGGGGGAAAAAACAACCAAAATCACGGTTACCAATCTTTCCCATCAATAATCTACTGTGCTGTAAACCCCTGCTTAATCTAGCAACACTGAAACTCAATTGATAGCCTCCCTCATTTTATGCTATCCTCATCAAATATTTACCCAGAAATCCTCTTATCCACTTCTGGCCATAGCCTTTCTCCAGTCTTCTGATTCTTTTCCAAACTCAGTTCATCTGCTATTCTACACGGCTTCTTTAGCCTTTATTGCTGCCTCACATCTCCCATGTTCTCTCTCCAGCCTCCCAAAACTTTCCCAACCTTAATCTGCTTGTAGATCTGAAGCTACTCTTGACGCATAATGTGCTATAGATCCCACCATCTCTCTAGCCTTCAATGGTTTTCCCAGCCTCAGCCTGGTTTCTGGCATGTTCATGTCCTCTCCAGTCTTCTGAGGCTTTTGCACGACAGCAGGATTGAGAATCTGGGCCTATATTTCAGCCTATAAAGGGAGCACGCTTCACAGCACTCTACCCAACTCCAGCATATGAAATGACAAAAATTCAACAGTGCCTGAAGGTATTGCATTCTCACATAGGGAGGCAATGCTATCACTCCACAAGGACCACATTACATTTGGGAATTCCGGGACCCTAATAAGGCATCAGCTCACCTATTCAGCCTCTGCCTCCACTGGGGGAAAAATACTTTTTAAAATGGCCGTAAAGCTTATAAATGTGCTTGAAGCTCCTGTGACTTGCGAACTCCAGAGAAATAATTTGTCAGTTGCAGGGAAAGTTGGGGGAGAGGGTGAGGGGGCCGAGGTTTTGGATAATTGTAAGAAAATGGCCACAGGGGACTTATACGAGTTTCCCATGGAATTAACGAGCTTGATCTCGTCACACACACAATTCAACTGGGCTCCCAGAAGGCCTTTCAAAATCTCCCACAAGCCACTGCTTCAAGGAGCACTGATAGGAACTGCAAGATAAGGCAGTCTGATAAAGGTGCAAGTGTAATTATGTTCTACAGTGTAAGTAACGGTGTGGGCAAAACTGTGACCAAAAGAAACAGGATGACTAGAATGGGCACACTGCACTGTTTGAGCCTCCACAACCGCGATCCTACCAGTTCAATTCTTTCATATAAATACCGCCTCGGACTCATGATATTTCTGTGGTACAGTCTGTACCCTTCCACCTCTAAAAATCAGCCTTTATTAATACCATTAACGTTCAGAAAGGCTGAAAGTTACATTTCTATCACAAATGTGTTTGTCAAAGGCTTGGAGAGCTCAGTATTCAAACTATTCCCTTGTTTCCCACTGAAAAGCATTTTGAACTGCCTGTGCCATTTAATCAAGAAAGACTAAGCTAAATCTGAGAGTCAGGTCAATGAGTCTACTCATGCAAGTAAACACGGTCACACAATCAGGCTTCAGGTAGATAACATATACACAAAGGAGTGAAAGAAAGGTTGCACAACAATTTTTTGTAATAGTTATGGTACAGACAGGAGAGAGAAAAAGACATAACACAAAAGAGGGATCTTAGTTTCTGTAGAAATATTATAGAAGACAGGAGGGCCTTCGGAATAAAGTGAAACAGCTGGATACAAGGCTGGAGTGATGCCACTGGATTATCTGCTGAAAAGGAACACCTGCAGCCTGATAACAAATACAGAATAGAGAGCTTTCTAAAATGAACATCATAGTGTTTCTTAAAGTCAGACATTTCTTTCAACAGGCATAGCATGCCCAGAGGGTGTGGGTGATCTGCCAATATTTGCTCACCTGTTTTATTTATGGATGGAGGCGGCATGTGTAGATAATAAATAGGTGTGTAATCGACACCTGAAGGACATGGCATCACCTTTCCAGGGATCACAGTCAAAAAGCAACAACAGCTCAGCGAGATCAGCAAAGTTTACATGCTTCTAATTTTAGAAGTGAGTATTTATTCAGAGTTTTTCTTGAGTAAGAAAGAACTGAGGAGACCAGGGCCTTAAAAAAAAGAAATCTAATTAAATGAGACACACATAGCTACTCAACCTTTCCAATCTCAGTGCTTTGATTTAGTTATACTAATCTAAGTCTACTACTTGAAAGTATGTCAGTCTATTACTTAAGACCTAAGAGCTTGATCTTGCAGTTCTTACTCAGCCAAGACTTCCACTGGAGTCAATGAGAGATTGGCCCAAGTAAGGATTGCAGAATCAGGCCAGAAGTCACCAGCACTTTCGTTTCTCAGATCACATTAAAGTCACATGATCAGGAAAATGAAAACAATTCCAAAGCCTCGGGACTTATGACAATTCACAGAATTACCAGCAGGAGAGAACATGCACATAAGTGGCCCTAAAATACTATGAAATATTTACATTTAAAATAGTAGCTGCAGGTAGCTCACGTTAAAAGGGAACATTTTTGGAGTCTTTTTCAAGCATGATTTTAATCTTCCATCAATGAATCAACAAACATAACTGTGGAGCTAGCCAGGTCACACTTCCTATCCACAGAATCTGGATTTGTGTTTACGTATTAAAATGAGGT
This sequence comes from Lepidochelys olivacea, assembly GCF_965140295.1. NCBI lineage: Eukaryota > Metazoa > Chordata > Testudines > Cheloniidae > Lepidochelys > Lepidochelys olivacea. The sequence continues at coordinate 169,864,974 of NC_140412.1, read as the reverse complement.
AACATCTCATTCTTCAAACCCAGAAGGAACAGTCTGTTACTGAAGTTTAGGCAGAAGCTGTTCTAGGATGGCCTTGTGTTATGTGATACTGTAGAGCAACATACTCACCACCAGGCCAAAAAAGCCAACAATTTGAAACAAATTCCATTGGTATTGCAGAGGTCCTGGAGAGGTTGAGATGTAACAGTTAAGTTAAAAATAATGTGTTTGTTTGGGAGGGGGAATTGTGTTCCCGATGGTGGTGGGTGTTCAGTACCCACACTATTTGAGACACGGTTTGGGCTCTCATTAGCTATTCAGCATCTTAACTATTAAGTAAATGTCCTGTAACAAGCTGCTGCTATCCCCTTATTCTTTATTTAAGGGTGTGAAACATACAAGTAACCTGTACACACACAGCTGATTCATGTAATCTTGTGTTTCCCTCAAACAGCCTCTGCTACCGGGGTGAAATTCACATCCAGGTACAAGCATAAGGCCTATGCCCCGGGCTTCTTAACTCCCACTTATGCTCTATTTTGAGAATTTAAATTGCTGCATAAGCCTGTGTTGTCCATCTGTATCAGGGTGAATTTAACCATGTTATTATACACAGCTTTGCACTTTATAATCTAGTTTTTAAACTCTTGGGGGTGGGGACTGTTTCTTGCTTTGGGCTAGACTGTGGCTTTTAAGTTCAGCCTAGTATATGGACAGTGCAGGGCTGCACAACCCTAAAAAAGGCAAGTGAAGAGTTAGTGCCTCTAGTAGGCCCAATCCCTCTTGACACTCTGCTCCATCCGTTGTACCACCACCTTCTACCCTCCTGCCCCCTTTCAGCCACGGGGTAGCAAAGCACAGCATCTGTTACTGCATATCACCCTTAGGCAAGCATGTATAGGAAGCATCTCTTCCAGTGCTCCATGGCCAAGCAAGGGCTGCAAACAGTCTAGCTCTTTATGTCTGTACAGCACCCAGCACAGTGAGAAAGTATTCATTATTTTTATTAGTATTATGGTAGCATCCTCCAGAGGCCTTAGCTAGATTGGGTCCCCATTACGCAGAGTTCTGTACAAACACACAGCAGGAGAGACTCTCTTCCTGGAAGATCTTATGATCTAGTTTCAAACGAGATGCAACAAGCGGAAAATAAAAACAATGGAGGGAACAAGGGAGGGAAAATGAGGGTAGCCGTAACCGGGACATGTGTTCACAAAGACGAGCTGTGGCACAATTAGTAAATTTCCCGTTGATCTTTATATTATGTATAAATTGCAATATAAATAAATAGTAACATTAGTGTTTGTAATCCTTCTTGGCCATCTGCTTAGCCAGTGATTTTTTCCACTTGCTAAACATAATAGTTTCATATTATTAAAAATACTTCAGGTCAAAAACTATCAATAAAGTCCTGTACTCAAGTAATAAATCTGAGCATTTTAAGGCATCTGGAAATTTTCAAGCAGTGGGCAGATAAGTGGAATTTTCACAATTTTCCACAACCAAGTGTGTTTGCTGTATATTTATAACATAACCCCCCCCCCATTTTGTTTTTAAATATATTACTCTAAATTACCCCTTTTCTGTAAATAAATATGGGCCCAATTCAGCACAATACTTAAGCACTTATGTAACTTTAAGCATAAACAGTTCCCAGTTCAGCAGGATTACTTGCATGCATGCACGCTTAAGAGCGCCTTACTGGATTAGGTCCATAATTAGTCTTTACATCAAGACGGGATATTTTTCTAAAAGATATGCTATAGAAGTTATGGGCTTATATAGAAATTACTGGGTGATTTTCAATGGCCCATATCATGAAGGAGGTCAGAAAAGGTGATCATGATACTGCCTCCAAGCCCTAGAATCTATGAAAGTACTGACTGTAGACCAACTTCTAAGTCTGGTGTCCATCTGTAGGCAACAAAATCAAATTGCTGTTATCTTTTAATGAGGTTTTGCAACTGATGAATAAGAAATCCCATAAGCCATGTAAACCTCACCTTTTTGGACCACAACAGAGAACAACATGCAGCTGCAGAGTTTTACTGTTGTAGTAAGGAAGACTTTCCATCTTTCAAAATAGCATTTCTATTTAAAATATTGCACTGTAATTAGTGTGGTATTTACTGAAATGACTATAATGATACTCATTTAATTTAAACAGAGTTTTACCTACAGAGGTAATTTTTCCACCCTATTTAAACAAAAATATTTTATCATGATAATAGTGTTGGAGATTGCAAACCTAACTAAATTTGAATGAGATGTTCCCTGGACTAATCACTAGAGCACAAGGAGCCACAACTTCCAGATTTTATGCTTGGATTTGATTGCCAGTGACCTGCTGTGTGATCTTTTACAAGGATCTTAATCGCTGTGTACCCCTTCTGTAAAATGGAGCACCAATACTTTTTACCAAAATTATTTAATACTCTCAATTTAAAGGTTCTATAGACATATTTATTATTATTACTATTGATGTTCCATCTGTCTAATACATTTCATCTGAAGTAATGACAAATTATATTTCAGGCTACATTTTTATGGACTCACCCAACAGCCCTTACTTAGGTAAAATTTCCAATTGACTCAACAGGAGTTGAATAGAGACTAAGTTTGGACCCAGCAGTCACTTTGGCCCAGATCTTCAAAGTCGAGTTAGGGAGTTAGTTGCCTAAATACTTTTGAAGATCTTGGCCTTTGCCCACAGCTGAAATGGCAGCCACTTCTGGGGTGGAATTTGGCTGGTTTTTCAGTTGTTGTTTTGTTTTTTACACTACTGCACAGAGCAATACTGTGCAACAGTTTAGGACAGGAAGAGGATACCACCATACCCAACAGAAACTGCAGGGGATGTCTTGGTGCAGAGAACATAATTACCCAAATTGGAATCTGGCCAGAACATTATTTTTTAACTTTTTAATGTATTTTATTATATTTGGCTGGGATGGAGTAGGGTGGAAAGATGCAGGGGAGAGGAAAACCAAGCAATTTTAGCTTCCCAAACAATATACTTGCAAATATCGCTCTTCTTGAATCTGTGGGTTCTATCTTATGTGTACAGCCAACAAAATTTTAGTGCATCGAACATACAGGCTTAAATATTCTGGGGGTAAGTGTGTCAGATGGAAATTTAACACATAGTTTAAGGCTTTTCATGTACAAGAAAAGAGCAGCAAGAGCTAAATGCTCAATTATATCAATAGTCCAACACGTGATTTACAGACTGAACTCTTTATCCAAATTAAAACCACACTCTCGAAACACAATCAAACCTTTAACATTAAAATAAAACCAAATGACCCTCTAGGCATGTTTTTATGAAAGTCCCACTCCCTCCGTTTTCATTATGCAAGATCCATTCAACCAGCGTGGCAAAGAACATACCCTCAATCATACACCTTCTTTTGGTTTCCTCAGCATGCGTTAGTGGGCACCACACCCATCTTTGTCTGCTAGTATCTCAATGCAGCAATGATGGATTAAACAGCAAGGCAGAGCCCTGGAGTAAGTATGTGATCTGAATGTGATCCCACTGCAATGCTCTACTCTCCAAACAATACTGGTTTCTCTTTCGCTCCCTCCCAAGACCGCAGAGAAATACATTCCTAAATGGATTAAACTTCCGCTTTCTGCTGCCCCCAAGCTAACAGAGTGTCCATGTAACTTAAAGAACTAGAAAGACAAACACTCAACCTTAATAGCATCCTCCCTTCCTCTGTCTCTGATGCTACTTAATTCCTCAGATCTTTTCCAGTGGAGGTGGACTGGAAACAGGCTGCGTCAACACACCTGTCTATTAGATTATCACTGCAAATCAATCTGTCACCTCAAGCCTCAAGCAATTCATTACCTTCGTCCTGTTATCACATAGGTCTGTACCCTATGGGTAATCAGATAGCAGCAGGGTCAGAAAAGAATGGTGAAGACACGGTCCCTGTGAGGAAAGGCAATGCTAATTTCATATCAACAAGAGATCACTACAGTAGACCCTGCAGGATATGGAAATTCTGTTTTACTATATTAAGAACAGAGAAGCAAGCCTCTACCACTAACCCCAGAGTCCTGAGTGTTCCAGTCCAGCTATGGTCATATTTTTAAACTATGCACAAAATTAGCAACCTTGAGAGCATAATTACATTGTGAAATACATAAACAAAGGAGATGGATTGGCAAGCAGGAAAAAATGCACTTTAGACATATAAATCCATTACCATGTCACTTATTATCATTTTAGACTCGCCTAATCTGCCATAAAGATAATCTGAGCCATATTTAGCCTCTGTCATAAATATAAAGGGAAGGGTAACCACCTTTCTGTCTACAGTGCTATAAAATTCATCCTGGCCAGAGGCAACAGCCTGTTACCTGTAAAGGGTTAAGAAGCTCAGGTATCCTGGCTGGCACTTGACCCAAAGGACCAATAAGGGAACAAGATACTTTCAAATCTTCGGGGAGGAAAGGCTTTTGTTTCTGCTCTTCGTTTACGTGTTTGTTCTCTCTTGGGACTGAGAAGGGGCAGACAAAAATCCATCTTCTCCAACCCATCCTAATCCAAGTCTACAATATTGCAACCAGTATAGGTAAGCCAGACAAAGCAGATTAGTTATCTTTTGTTTTATGTGAATTTTCCCTGTGTTAAGAGGGAGGTTTATTCCTCTTTTCTGTGATTTTAAGGTTTCCCACAGAGGGGGATCCTCTGTGTTTTGAATTTGAATACCCTGTAAAGTATTTTCCATCCTGATTTTACAGAGATGATTCTTTTACCTTTTCTTTAATTAAAATTCTTTTTTTAAGAACCTGAAAGATTTTTCATTGTTTCTCAAGATCCAAGGGTTTGCGTCTGTGTTCACCTGTACAAATTGGTGAGGATTATTATCAAGCCTTCCCCAAGAAAGGGGGTGTAGGGGTTGGGGGGATATTTTGGGGAAACACATCTCCAAGTGGGCTCTTTCCCTGTTCTTTGTTTAAAATGCTTGGTGGTGGCAGCGTACTGTTCAATGATAAGGCAAAATTTATGCCTTGGGGAAGTTTTTAACCTAAGCTGGTAAGAATAAGCTTAGGAGGTCTTTCATGCAGGTCCCCACATCTGTACCCTAGAGTTCAGAGAGTGGGGAAGGAACCCTGACAGCCTCCTTCACCAAGCATAACACATTGTGTTTATCCTGGAAGTCCACACTCTGGAGAGACTACAAGATTTATTTTAAAGGCCAAAATGGATACAAATAAAGTACACACCTGGTGTGTTCCTGTGGAATGGTAAAGGGAGCAGGGCATGAGGTCCTTCATCCCCAGCTGTGAACAATCATCCTCCATGCTGCCTTTTTGCAACTCTTTTCACTCTTTTAGCAAAGAGCAGGCCTCACTTAGGGAAGGCTGCTGGCCAAAGCTTTCTTTAAAAGCCTTGACATGGCCAAGATACAGTGCTTGCTTTCTTCAATAAAATAGTTTACTGTTAAACACCTGCATTTACTTAAAAACAAATCCTAATCCATGGGCACAACAGGCTGTATGAAGGCAATTTCTGAGGAGGATAAACTGACCCTCAATAGGCAACAGAATAGGGACTGTGGTCACCATGTGCCCTTCCCTCCACAGGCCCTTTGGGCCAGTGGATAACACACACTCCAGAGTGATATGAGCAGGGCACAACTTCATTTGTATAGGCTCCTCTGTTCCTGCCCTCCCTCCCCGGCTGCCAAGCAGGCCTTATTCATTAATTCAGGCCAATTGGCCACAGTGCCATTTAGGCCTGATGTTCCCAAACAGAAAGGAGTGGGATCATAGTGCCATCTAAGAATCTCAAAGCACTTCATAAATGTTAATTAATTCTCACAGCAGCCCTGTGAGATAGGTAAGTATTATCATACTCACTTAACAGGTGAGTTTCACAGAAATGGTAAGAGAGCCCTGCCCCAGGTTACCCAATGAGTCAGTGTGAGAATTAGGGACAGAAACTAGTGGCCAGGAATTCCAGTCAACTGCTGTAACAATTTAGGTATACTTCAAGCTCTTTGGGGGGAAAAAAATGTACCAAAACTATATCTACATAAAACTTGTCCCTGGAGTACATCACCCTCTTCACAACATCAGAACAGGGCAAACTGGTGTTCTCCAAAATAGCAATACTGAAACTGTGTCAGTCCTGATTCCAAATAACAATACCAAACTTTCTGTAGATTTGCAAAGCTGAAGTGTCAATTGCTTCATCCTCTCACCTGCAATCACCTTTAAGACAGGATCTACTCCAAGAATCTCCAGTAGAGATGGAACAATCAATAAAATCAAGATCTGTCTCCATCTGTCCACCTAACATCAGAGTGCATGGACTAAATGTTTTGGTTCAGGCCCATCCCTCTTTTCAAGGCTGTAAAAGGGGATGAAGGGATTCTTCAAGCCCACAATTGCCTGACTTCTTGATTCTGCAATTGTTACTCGGGCAAAACTCCCACTGAAGTCAACAGCAGTTTTGACTGAGTAAGAAATGGAGTACTGAGCCCTGAAACAAAGCACTCCGGTCCCTGTTTTTCATTAGTTGTCCCCCGTAATCAGTTGGTCCCTGGGTCCAGTGGTCCCTCCTGCTAGGCTGGGGGAGGGGCCTTTAGCAGTGGGTGGGCTTGAGCCCACCCACTTCCCGGGTTTTCCAATAAGACCAGATCTATCTATGTAAAAGTCTTTAAAAGGACAAAATTATATGTTTCTAAATTTTTAATACATTTTTTAAGACTTTTAAAAATAATTGTAGGATTGCTCATTAATTTGGTTATTGTCACTGTTTTTGTTTTTAAAAGAGCATGTAAGCATTTATGATTCAAAACCACAAAGAAATACATTGGCAAATTCAATGATCTCAGAAGAATTCTATAATAATGAATATCTCACAACAACCCTGCGACGGGACTATTAGTAGCCCCATTTTACAAATGAGGAAACTCGAACACATAGAGATGAAGGGACTTTTGTAGATTTTTAAGACCAGGAGAGACCATTATGATTATCTAGTCTTAACTCCTGCATAATACAGAATCTCAAAGTGATACCTGCATAGCCCAACAGCTTGTGGCTGAACTAGCCCAGATCTTTCAGAGAGGCATTAAATTTTGATATAAAGCCCAAGGGTTGAAGAACTGCCTGAAATCACTCAGCAAGCTTGTAAAACAGCATTAGAAAAAGAACCCAGAACTTTGAGTTTCATCCATGTCCTAACAATACACCTCACCAAAATGATCGCAAAAATAGGTCAGATTATGAGTACCCAGTTTCTGAGTAAAAAAAAAAAAAAAAAATCCCGAAACATTTAGTTGTGAAAGATAACAGGAAATGTATGAACTGCATGTAGGTAGTTCAGATTAACTTGGAAACTGTAATGTCTGAATTGTTTGGGGCCACTATATGTTTAAATAATTGTTCTTTGTGGCATATGCATATGTATTAGGAAACTTGAATGTGCTAAAATTTAACCTGTGGGAAATCCTTGGAAATGAGATGTTGATTATTGAGCACATTTACCTAAGCAATCAAGGAGTTAATAAGCATTCCGCAAAGCATTAGCTATTAAATTTAATTAATTTCTTTTTGAAACGAACAATCCCTTTCTAGCTGTGTAATATTAAGAAACACAGTTACCAATATCCCTATATTCCATGACTCCAAATTCTGGGACTATTACTGCTCCAGTTGAAATCAGTGGGAAAAATCTCATTGGTTTCAACGGACGCAGGATGGGCCCTCTGTTAGATTGACGTATACAATAACTATGATTAATTTCCAGCAACAGCTTTGTTTTTATATAACAAACATAGACAACTGAGTATTTAGCAATATGCAGAAGTGTCCTACCAAATTTCAGATAAACACATAAAGTATGCTTCCTTATATACAGTTCCTTTACATCATAATGTTGCAAAATTCATAGCTTGTAAAACCTAAACACAGCTTTTACAAAGTAATGACCACTTCCAGGCACTCCTCAAAGTAGAAAAAAATCACGAACTGGTTAAAATGCAAAAAACAAAAATGGTACAAAATGCTGTACTTATCACCTCATCCTAGGTTTTGAAATAAAATATTTGAGTTGAGTCATGATTTCTCACAGCTCAAAACAAACTCCAGTAAACTAGAGATTCTTCCAATTCATATGACAGTGGCTTTAGAGCCAAGGCTGTCTAATGTACATTCTTGCTTAACATATATTTTGAAAGCTGTCTGTCATTTGAAATAGTTTCCAAGAGGCAGAAAAGAGATTCTGGGCCTGATCCTGTAGTCCGCATGGGCAAAGACTCCCAGTGACTTCTCTAAAGCACTGGACAACTGATACGTTATAATTGTGTCCACACAGAACAATAGTTCAGTACAGTGTATAAAGTTTCACATAACTGTTAAACATATTGCAGACTCAGTTTTGCCTTTCAAATGTTCAAACTGTAAATGAAAGTTTTGTCACAATTTCTGAAGTCTGGGAATAATTGTTTGAAAGCTGATTTTTCTCCTTAACCAACATACACATTGAAATTAACCAATTGAAATTAACTGGGGAACAAAAATCATATTTCCCTCCATTGATATGTTGCTCTCCCCTAGAGAATACATTCTTATCCAAAATGCATACGTTCATCCTGTTAGAAGCCTGAATATGGACTGAGTCAAATCTCATTTGCCCAACCCAGCAGCATTGTTAACAATGTAGATTTAAAATATACCCTGGACCAAATTCTGCCCTTTATTACACCTGTACAATTCCACTGGCTTCACTAGGGTTGCATTCACATATATAAACCATTGAATATTTTCCATTATGTTAAAGGAAATTCCCTGCTCTTCTTATCCCACAAAACAGAACAAAACCAAACCACAAACCTTGGACTTTCACATAAAACAGCAGCCAGCATGTTTATTCCTCACACTTACTTTTTTCTCATTGCAGCGAAAACCATTTCACTAGTGGAAATGCTTCAGCAAAATCTCATCAGTAGGTGCTTCATTAAATAAAGGGGAACCTTATGCCATACACCATAACCCCCTGGCCCCAACTTCATTGAAATCCATTGTGTACTCCCCTTTCCCAGTGATCTACATGCTCAGAAAAGAGTAAAGCCTTGGCTCTTAAGAAACACTTTAAAGCAGTGGCTCTCAGCCTTTCCAGACTACTGTACCCCTTTCAGGAGTCTGATTTGTCTTGTGTACCCCCAAATCTCACCTCTCTTGAAAAAAACTTGCTTACAAAATCAGACATAAAAATGCAAAAGTGTCACAGCACACTGTTACTGAAAAATTGCTTACTTTCTTATTTTTACCATACAATTATAAAATAAATCAACTGGAGTATAAATATTGTATTTACATTTCAGTGTATAGCATATAGAGCAGTATAAACAAGTCACTGTACGAAACATTAGTTTCTACTCACTTCACTAGTGCTTTTTATGTAGCCTGTTGTAAAACTAGGCAAATATCTAGATGAGTTGATGTACCCCCTGAAAAACCTCTGCATACCCCCAGGGATACGCATACCCCTGGTTGAGAACCACTGCTTTAAAGAGTGAGAGAGCACTATTAGTCCTGATTACAATTAAATCCTTCTAGACTATGTATTTTTTTTAAATTTCCTCTCACCTCTTTACTGTGATTTAAGTTGACTCAAACATATAAAAACAGATGAAACGCCAGAGGAAAAAAATATTTAACCCTGATTTAACCTTTGGTGGTTAGAATATAAAACCCACACATACACATACACACACTCCATGCTTATGTCAATGGATTAATGACTACACTGGGAAGGGGGAGTTGAAAGGCGGGGGTGGGGGGTGGACTATCTTAATCCTCTAGAAAAGGAACTGACCCTCTCACTGCACATGTGAAAGCTGAATCCCATGACCACAAAAGATTTCCCTTCTTAAAAACATTATTCAACTGGATGAATAAATCAGCCGCATGTCTTGAGTTGACAGAGAAAGCATGAAAACTATTAGATTTCACAACACATTGTTCTACAGATCACTCTCAAAAGACTGAGATCACAACTTTACCTATAACAAGCCCAGCCATAAGTAAAGCCCTGTGCAATACCCACCTACAATGCTATCACATTAAACAGGAGTAATGTTTTCAAATCAGGAGTAGATGCATTGCTGGACTTTACCTTTCTGCACAGCTCCTAAGTATGCACGCTGCTTCCTCATCCACCAAGCACACCAGCTACAGGAAAGCAACTCGGCAAAAGGAAGAAGAAATCCAGCAGAAATAAACCCACTAACTTTAAAAAAAAAATTAAAAAAAATCTCCTACAGTCTTTCTGTGGGGAAAGAATCTCCAGATTTTCCAAAGCAAAGTTGAGAGGGAACAGGAGTTGGGGCAGAGTTCCGATAACTTTCCAGTCGTCTTTAGGAAAAGTCTGATTCTGAAAGCAGCAACGGCACAATCAGACAACCCCTCTGGCTTTGCTCTGATCGCATGGCACTTCTATCCAGCAGCTGCAGCCCCCTCTAGGAAGCTGTTACAATCTCTGGTCTCACCACCCCACCCGTAGGCCTCTTTGATTGCTTTCCCAGTACAGGGGCCACTCCAGATAACACAGGCAAACAAGCATGTCATAAATCAGACAAACTCTGAAAAGTGACGTTGTTTAGTTCTTTAAGTTATTACCTGAATCTTTCCTTGACGGCTCCTTATAAACTCTCTCCTTAACATTGTATTATCTTACATTATACACTTGGTTAGAGGACACCACACGTTAGTAAGCGCAAATTCTGTATATCCAAGGAAACCTGTGGAATGCATTATAATATTCCATAGAAGAGGAAAGGATTAAAGGCACTGTAGTTGTTCCTGGTTTCTTGTTGCGTTAGTTCTTGTTGCATTAATGTACTACTGCTACTGTTATACAAAATGGGTAATATTTTCAAAAGTGCAAATATGCCATTTTCAAAAGCACTTGAGTCATTTAGCATCCTCAGTCCCAAAGACTTCTAGTGGAATTTAGGCTTCTAAATTGCTTAGGTGCTTTTGAAATTTTACCCATAATATATATGAATTATGCACTCAGATATGTGGAAATGGGTGCTATGATGAGTGAATTGAAAACCCCAAGATAGAAGATAGATACACTATTCACTGAGACATGTCAGTGTGCTTAGTACTGGACCAACAAGGAGGGACTCCAAGAACACTGCAGTCTCATTTACATACGAACATAAAACTGGAATGGCCTCCTAGGTCAGTGAGTCCCCTGCTATAGCATCCTACAATCAGGTTCATAAATTTATTAAGCTCCATCTTAAAACTAGTTAGGTTGTTTGCTGCCACTGCTCCTGTTCAGAGGCTGTTCCAGAACTCACTCCTCTGATGGTTAGAAACTTGCTTCTAATTTCCAGCCTAAATTTATTCATGACCAGTTTAAGAACATAAAAACGGCCACACTGGGTCAGACCAAAGGTCAATTTCGCCCAGTAACCTGTCTTCTGACAGTGGCCAATGCCAGGTGCCCCAGAGGGAATGAACAGAACAGGTAATGATCAAGTGATCCATCCCCTGTTGCCCATTCCCAGCTTCCGGCAAACAGAGGCTAGGGACACCATCCCTGCCCATCCTGGCTAATAGCCATTGATGGACCTATGCTCCATGAATTTATCTAGTTCTTTTTTGAACCTTATTATACCGATTTGCTCTTTTGCCAATATTGCCCTTTAGGTTACATAGCTCTTCTCCCTCGCTAGTGTTTACCCCTCTTAAGTATTTATAGAGAGCAATTATATCCCATCTCAACCTTCGTTTTGCTAGACTAAACAAGCCAAGCTCGTTTAGTCTCCTCTCCTAAGATAGGCCCTCCCATTCCCCTGATCATTCCAGTAGTCCTTCTCTGCACCTGTTCCAGTTTGAATTCATCATTCTTGAACATGGATGACCAGAACCGTACTCAGTGTTCCAGATGTGGTCTTATCAATGTCTTGTATGATGGCATTAATACATCTTTATCTGCACTGGAAATACCTCACCTTATACACCGTAGGATTGTATTTTACAAGGGCAAAACAGCATCTGGCTTTTGTGTTGGTAAGCTGGATGGACAGGCACAAATGAGCCCCATCATGTGCAGAATCTAGACACAACCACAATTCCTGTGTTCATCTTGTTCTATCCCTTCTCTCTGCCCTTGCCGAGAGGTAAAGGAACATATTACAACCCCTTCAGTGATGTAGTAACATAGATACTCCCCTGTGCACCTCAGAGCTCTTGGAGATTGTTCGCACAGTTTCTCTTACAGCTTCTTCTGGAATGGTGCAGTTCAGTCGGACCCCACAACATGGACTGGGTCTAAGTAATACAAAAGAGCCTCAAATCAGCCAAGATGCTCTGGGAATGGGATCAATCTTTTGATCAGCAATGCACAGGTACACACACTCAGCCCCTTCAGGATGGTGCCAAGTCTAACACAGTCCTGGAAACATGATTTTGAGAGAATTTTGGCTTTCATTAAAAAACAAACAAAAACAAAAAAAAGCCACGTTAGGTTCTAGACCTCCTGGTTGCAAAGAAAAGCTGGAAAACATCAACCCCCAGGACTCGAGCAAAAAACAGAAGGCAAATAAAGCAATACAAAATCTATTCTTAAAAATTTCATGATTTTAAGTCAATCTAATGATTTGTGGGGGCCTGACTTGTGATTTTTGAATGTTTGAGGATGGCAGTATTACGTATATGCAAATATTAGCACCAAAATAGACATTTTTATACAGAAAATGCAAAAAAAATAGTGTTCATTTTTGTTAATTTCTGAATAACTCTTCAACCATGCAAATATTAGGAAATTAAAAAACTAGGGTTGCTTCTTAAAAACAAATTACTTTTAATTCCCCTCCACCCCCATTGATGAGATTTCAATTTGGTGGTGTCCCTTTAACAAAGAAAGCCAGAAAGAAATTAAGTCACATTTGAGTATTTCAGTCTAAACATTGCATTATAAAGTTGTTTTTATTCTTTCATTTTCCTGGTCAAAAAAAAAAAAAAGAAAAAAAGAAAAGGCGAGTGCAGGGGTAGGAGGGAAAAAGATGGAGGGAATAAAAGGTGCATCTATTTGGTTTGGAAAACTTGGACAGAAAGGGGAGAGCCCGTTTGTGAGCGTGGACTTATCCACGATCCATTTGTCAGCCAGAACCAGGAAAGCTTGAGAGGTAGCCTGTGAGAGGACAGACTGAATCTGGAAAAGATGAAGGAGCTAATGTGGAGGCTGGTAGACCAACAGAAAGAGATGGAAAGGACACTGAAGGCACTCTTAGCAAACTGAGCAACAAGCTATACGGGGCTGGCAGATGGAGCAATAGTGACTGTTTCAGGAGTTCACGAAGGAGACGACCCAGGTACAGTAGCAGTTATTACAAAATGTGGCAAGTCCCATTAGGCAGAATGGAAGTTGCAGGGGAGCTGGGGCTCTGTAAAATGGACCCCAACATGTTCCTATTGATTTTTGAGAGATTCACTGCTAGTGTAGGGTGGGATAAAGGATTATGGGCCCTATGGTTAACCCCTTATCTGAAAGGAGATGCACAAGCATTAATGGGCCTAATCTGCAGCAAGGGAGATTTAGGTTGGATTCTAGGAAAAACTTTCTGACTCTAATGAGAGTAAAGCTCTGGAACAGTCTTCCAAGGGAGGTTGTGGAATCCCTGTCACTGGAGGGTTTTAAGACCAGGTTAAATAAACAGCTGTCAGGGCTGAACTACATGCCCTCTCCAGGTCAGTCCTACACTGCTCTGATTCTATGATTTTTCTTCAATTTTGAATAAAGTGGCTCCCGATTCCCATTTATGATATCACATACATGATTATCAATCAACTGCACTCCTGCACTGTTTACAGAGCTGCCATTGCCTATGCCAATTTTGGGCATTAATTGACCATTTCATAGGTTGGAAAGAGTCAACAAAAATGCTTAGGGGACTGGAGCACATGACTTATGAGGAGAGGCTGAGGGAACTGGGATTGTTTAGTCTGCAGAAGAGAAGAATGAGGGGGGATTTGATAGCTGCTTTCAACTACCTGAAAGGGGGTTCTAAAGAGGATGGATCTAGACTGTTCTCAGTGGTACCAGATGACAGAACAAGGAGTAATGGTCTCAAGTTGCAGTGGTGAAGGTTTAGGTTGGATATTAAGGAAAACTTTTTCACTAGGAGGGTGGTGAAGCACAGGAATGGGTTACCTAGGGAGGTGGTGGAATCTCCTTCCTTAGAGGTTTTTAAGGTCAGGCTTCACAAAGCCCTGGCTGGGATGATTTAATTGGGGATTGGTCCTCCTTTGAGCAGGGGTTGGACTAGATGACCTCCTGAGGTCCTTTCCAACCCTGAGATTCTATGTTCCAAACTAGCAACTGATTTGCTGTTTATCTCTGTATTATACGTTCTGGGAATTACCCACAAGACCAATGTTCTTGCATTAACTTAAGTGTGCAGAACATGATGTCTATTTTTGTTAAATCCACTGACTATCAACAAAACCAAATTATGGATGCAGCAACATAAAATCTAAACCTACCTTAACCTTCCAAAAATGACCAACTGGTGACTGCAAAAGAATGGTCTCTAAACCATTAGGTGTACGTATAAATATCTTGGGACCTTCAAGGATAATAGATCTGTCTACTCTCACCTTCAATACCCCTGCAATATCTTCAAGACAATCAACATGTCTCAGTAGTATTTCGTATTTAAATTCATCATGAAGATTATTTGGATGTGAGGGCAAGTTTATTATTAATGGTTTTTAATTTACTATGTTAGTTATTAATTTGTAAGAAGAAACACAAAACTCAGTATTTGTGTAATACAGTTGTTAGTACCATATAATACAGTTTTCGGTCATCTAGAAAACACTTTGGTACTTTTCAGCTCTCTGCAACTATTCCTCTTTTTGTTTATCTTGAATGCAATAAAATCAGCATTAAAAAGAAAAAAAAAGTACTTTGGGAAATAGGGGAATTTGGAATCGCCTGCCAAGTTAAACTAAAAGTTAAAAATTAAAAGCTGTCCACTAGCCTCCAAGACACTGACGAGCGTAGCAACAATGCAAGTGCTAACACTCCCCCCACCCACACTCTTTCAACAGTGGTTTGGTAGTAGTGGATGAGTTAAAAGGATGTAGTGACTTGGTGAGGAGTCTGGCTGGAGGAAATGGTGGAGAATTAAAAGAAAAGTATTAAGTTTGCACTCCTTTATCACCCGTTCCCAGATTTGGGCTTGATCCTGAAAGTTTCCCACAGGACTTCATCTAGAGCTCCATACACAGAATGATTGCAGACGATCTCAGCACTCAAGGAGCTACATTCTTCACTGCTCTGCATTTCCTGTCATCATACACCAGTGCAACATTAATGTAAAAAACCACCATTCCAATTTGGCAGTGTTTTACACTCACTTTGCGCAGGTACAGATGGCTTCACAAGGTACAAGACAAGGGAGAATCAAGACTAGGATGAATGAAAATCCAGATACTGGTCAGCTTTAGTGTACCACTGTTTTACATCCTGTGCGATCATATTTAGGCTTGAAAGACCAGATTTTTATTGTTAAATGTCACTCAATGTAGTTTTCACTGCAAACACAAACAGATTATTTTTTTCCCATTGATAATAATAGAGATTTTCAGATAGGCAAAGAAGAATTCTGCTTCAGAACCTAAGTTAAAAAGCTTTAATTGTTTTTGAATTTCAATGTGTCATTAAATAATTGTCTAATCCCCTCATAATTTTGTACAACTGTGAAAATTAATAAAAAGAGAAAAATGCTTAAAATAAACATCAATATTGTCCATAGAAAAGATAAAAAATAAAAATCAAATTCTGCCAAACCTAATCACATTCGTTGGAAGGAACAAGACCAGGGGATTGTTTGTTTTTTTCCCCTGGGCCCAGAAAGGAGATATATATACATTGGAAATGAAAACCTTTAAATAAAGGTAGATGCAGTCACAGCATTTATATACTATAAACGAAGAATCCATTTGATGTGGGGTGAATTATTAGTTTTAGATAGATATTATTTGTGAAATCACTATGTGCTGAGCTCTCTGGAAGGCACAGATCCATAGTCCCTGCCCCAAAGAGTCTATATCCTACTCCCGTTGTTCCATAGTTGTGCAGGGTATTTATTTTTACTATCTGTTTTCATTTTAGTGTAAATTGTACCAGGATGCTCAGGATCTGATGACCTCATCTATCATTCATTTGGATTACAGGGCTAGTAGTTCCTCTCCTCAGGGGAGCTGATGTCTAGGCTCTGATTCATGATGACATGATTCAGGGGAAAGCCCAACCTCTAAATCTACATTATGAGAGGGAAATCCAGCAAGGCCTTTTTAAAACTATTTTTATTGTTAAGAGCTTCAAAATCTCTTCCTGTTGGTTGACACATGTCAGCCTCCAGGGCTCAGGAACTGACATTGATGCAGAGAAAAATCAGAAATGTTTTCTTCTCTGTCACCTACGAACATTAAAGTTTCTAAATGAAATATTTCCTTCCATCCCCCACCCAACATTTGTTTGTCTAGGCTCACACTGCCCTCAACTCTGTGAGGCTGAATTCTTTTCTCAGCTACACTGCTGCAACCCCAGGGACTTCAGTGGGGTTACAACAGCATAACAAAAGATAGAATTTGGCCACATATTTTTAATGCCAGGAAACTTCCCTAAACCAATTAACTGTAAGAAAACTGGAGAGAGGAACAACAAAAGTGCGTATGAACAAGGGAGAAAACAATGATGTTGCTGTCCTTTCATGGCTGCTATTTGATCCTGCAAAAGAGATCTGTAAGGCAAACCAAAACCAGGAGAGATTTAGATGACAAGGAAGAGTTTTAGTCAGCATACCAGTCATTATAAAACTCGAAGGATCAAATCTGCCCCTTGCATAATGCCACTGAATTCATAGAGGAAAACATTCCAACCAGAATCTATAGAGGGAAACAAAGATTTTTCTCTCTATTCCTGGGGGAGGGAGCATTCTAATGTAACTTTACTATAACTTTTCTTACACAAAAACTAGCTTAATTAATGCATTTAAATGGAGGGGGGGAAATGAGTCTCTTCTCGCTGATTAATCATTCCCACAAGGGGGCTCTAACATGCTGCTCTGCTGCTTGCTGTCTCTGAAGGCTAGCTTCTGCCACGTTCACTCACACTGATATATCAGTGGGGCTAAGGTACTGCTCAAAATGAGGAAGCATGGTTGCAGCTAACACAAAACTTGCCTTTGCGTATTATGGGTTGAATTGAGACCTGGAGCCAGATTCTCAGCTAGTGTAAATCAGAATAGTTCCACCAACTTCAATGGTATATATACACAAGCTGGGGAGGTGCAGATGTCACCTGAGGAGCAGCCCAGAGAAGAGAATTGTAATTCAGAGTCACCTTACCTTCCCTGGTTTCTCCATCGCTTCAAGTGGGCCCATCATCAGATGCCAATTACTCTCCCTTTTGCATTGACTCAGCTGTACTGAGCTGGCAAATTGGAGGTGAGGGAGGAGTCTTGGCTCCACCCATTCCCTGCTCATCTCCACCCATTCCTTGCTCACCTGTGCTGGGGTGTGCTGTCCCCCTGTAACTGACAATGCAGGGCTAGAAAGGAGTGCCTTACACCACCCCATAGTCTTGCCCTATGTGCACATTACATATTATGTACATATGGCACACTTGCCTTTTAATCTATAGAATGGGAACACTTACTGAATCACAGGGTGCAGGCACCATATTTTTTAAAAAAATATATACTTATGAACAAAGTCAACTGAAGGAAAGACTCCTCTGAAGCAATTGACGTACCCCATCCTGCAGCTAGCCTCAGCCAGGACAAACACCTGAGAAAAGAGATAGCTAGACCATGCACTAGGCCCTAAAGGTTGACAGACCATAGGCCTTTCTCCAGATTCTTATCATCAAACCAGTAAATTTTACCAAGAAAAAAGGAGAAGAAAATGGTTCAAATCTGGATCTACTACACAGTAGTAGAGGAAAAGTAATTGAGTTTAGGTTAGGCTTAGCTAATACATGCTAACTACTCCGGCACTCCATCCCCAATTGTTCAAAACCATGAGCCAACCCCTGCTGAGTAACGTGATTGAGTCAACAATCATGAGAGGTTTTAAAAATGTATTTGGTGTTCCTTTTCTTTGCCTTTTGGTTTTGGAACCCGGTATGGTCACACTTTCAGGCTTTTCTCCCACAATCACAAATTCAAGAAATTTCCTTTTTATTTAAATGAAAGCTGAGGTTTTTGTGTATTTACTTAACTCCTGGAGCTGGGGCTTTATGAAAAACACTGAATATTGTGAGACTCATGGTAAAATCACAAAAGCTGGCACCACTGCAAACCCAAATAAAACTCACCCACTTTTCCTAGTCACAGCAAACGGTTTTCAAACATTTTTTTCATTTGCAGACCCTTAAAAAAATTTCAAATGGAGGTGTGGACCCCTTTGGAAAATTTAGACATAGTCTGTAGACCCCGAGGGATCCACAGACCACAGGTTGAAAACCACTGGCCTAAGGCATCAAAAATACAGCAAAAGCTAAAAGTCATTGTGATTCAGTCCTGTTTGCATGATAGCAAAATCCACACAGCACAGCTGATGCACATCAAAACTTGTAAAAGGTCTGAGCCTGCTACCTTCTTCACATTATTACCTTATTCCATGATTAGCCCCGTTCAAAGCAATGGGATTACCAGAATAGTAAGGTGCTTTTCTGTGAGAGTAAGGGTGGCAGAATCAAGGCCCCAAAAATTGGGAAGTTAACCCACTCTCAGATCCCTTGAGCAATAAACAAAGTATTTAATATTTCAGATACTGAGCTTGTTGGTATTTTGGATGTTCCTCTGCTTACAGCAATTATAGGCAGATGTACAATGCTGGGCTAACTATATGACTCAGACATTTGTGGCTTTCTTTTTCCAGGTAATTTTCCCCCGGTGTCACATTTAATATTGTAACGTTCATTTGTTCAGAAGATTTAGGGGAAATAAACTAGTTGCCTTTTAGGGTTATTTTAACTCTCTGCATTGCACAGGTTTTGTCTTGAGCAGGAAGAGTGGATGAGCTTAGGTCAGGCTTAGCTAGCACATGCTAGCTAGTCCAGCATTCCATCCCTATGTGTTCAAAATCGTGAGTAGGCTCCTATCAAATTCATGGTCCATTTTCGTAAATTTCGCAGCCACCGCATTTTAAACATCTTGAATTTCATTTTCAGAAATTTAAATCTTAAATGTCATGGTACTGTAACAAAACATGAATACGTATTTTAAAACGGCAAAATATAAACATGGAAAGCCCTGAAGACTCAGCATTTCTCAAACTGGGGGATCCAACCCAAGAGGGAGTCATAAGGCTATTGTACGGGGGTTGTGGTATTGTCACCCTTACTTCTGCATTGCCTTCAGAGCTTGGTGACTGGAAAGCAGTGGCTGCTGGCCAGGTTCCTAGCTCTGAAGGCAGTACCGTCGCCAGCAGCAGCAGAGAAGTAAGGGTGGCAATACTGTGACCCCCCTACGATAGCCCTGCAACCCTCTTTTGAGTTAGGAACCCCGGTTTGAGAAACACTGTGTACTTTTGTATATACTTTTACCCTGTAGTATAGTATAAAAGTCCACAAAGACCAGATTTCACAGAGGAGACCAGAGTCCATGATCCGTGATGCATTTTTCACAGCCGTGAATTTAGCAGGGCCTTAATTATGAGCCAAGCTCCTCCAAATCCTGTTTTTTAATATACATTTTGATTTCCTTTTCTTTGCCTTCTAGTGTCATGCCCGGAAAGGTCACATTTTCAGGCTTTTCTCCACAACTGTGAAAGCTAAAAACTTGCTGTTTATTTAAATGAAAACTGATATTATCAGTTATTTAACTCTTGGCGGTCGGGCTTTATGAAAAACACTAATGATGGTGAGACTCAGAATAAAACCATGAGTTGCCAACACCATTGGTTGCATTTAGGATTATCTTGACTCTCTTAATATTGCCCAGGTTTTATCTTGAGTAAGAAAAGTTACTGAAATCTTAGGTACTGAAACTCAAGCAATTTGAAATGCATCTAGTCCTGTGCAACGTGTTGTGAAATCACAGCATCATTATCAGGACCACCATCAAGCAAAGCACTTAAGCATGTGCTCAGCTTCAAAGCCAGGTAGCTCCCTTAGGTGTTTTATCAGTACCTACAACTGGTTGGATGCTGAAAAAGTATTATTCCCATTCATGTGTTCAAATGCCAAACGGTCATTCGGTTTGACCTGCTTTGCTGTAATGGGCATTCTTGTGAATGGGTTTTTGTTTAGAAGGAATGAATGAGGAATGGTTGTTCTTTGAATCAACCGGTATTCACATGCAATCCAATGTGTGTGTGCTCAAACAAGAGTAATTCGTATATGTCTGTTAGTTAATTAATTGTGATGATGTTGATGATGTTACCTCCAAATTAAAAAGTATTCAGTCATCCAGGAAGCAGAAAACATATCATGTGACTTAAACAATCAATCCTTACACCCATTGAAGTAAAAAGTAAAACCCCCATTGACTGCAGAAGTGCAAAATCATAATAAGTGTTTAGAGGGCTTTTCAATCATATTCAGATATCTTGACTGAGCTAACAAGTCTAAAAAAATCAGCTTTTTTGGCACATCAGGGAAGGACATCAGTGTTGGCTATGCAGTGAATTACAGCAGGGCAGCTTTTGCCCTTTAATGATTAATTCATATTTCTGCCTTAACAAAGAAATTCAATCCAGAACTATTAAACAAGATTGCAAAAAAAAGTGTCCTCTAAGGAAAACAATACAAAGCATTATTGTTTGCAACTGTGGACAAGAAAACCTCTTGTTTCCATACCTTGCAGCCTCCATTCTTGTACCCTGAGGAGTTCTGCTAACTACTGCTCTGCATTTTAGATGTACAGGAATGAAGAAAAAATGTGGTCTTGTGCACATTGTTTTATCATGATATAGCTGAAGCCAAATAAAGAAATTCTCTTGTGGGAAGGAAGGTTATGGACCAGATAGAGCATGAGCAATGGCAACGCAAGCTTCCCCACAGTGCCTTACCCAGGTGTCTCAACCCTTCTCAGTGGGAGCTACCTGTAGATGAAAGAAGGGAGAAACTTAGCGGCTCATTCCATCCTTGCCCTTTCTCCTGAAAGTGCTAAATTAGTACCATTTGAGTTGGGGTTTGTGATTGAGACATCTATTCAGGAGAAACTAAGACCACGGGTCATTTCAGATTGGTGAATGGTCTTGATATAACAACCATTTTTGCTATCAATCCCATGCTACATTAGAACTGAGAATGAAAGCATTTTATCACAATGCCAGTGCTTTGAGGTGGAATGAAATAATGTATTCATTCTTTCTGCTTATACTTAGAGCACCCATCCATTGCTTTGTGGGCTGTCGCCAATAATTAAAAATACACATTATCATCAATAAAAAGACCAATAATGTAATGGACTGGTCTCACAACTCCATTCAATATATTTCCTGCCATAATAATGTTAATCATAACAGACCCATATCTTGCCACCCCTGGTTTCATCTACATCCACTATGACATCTCCCCCAGGGATATCTCCCTCTTATCTTCAGCAATGGCCATCAGCTACGTGACTAACACTTGCCTCTACATCATCCTGTCACTCTCTGATGCATCTGGCTGTAGCACTTGCCTTGACTGTCAGCTCTTGACTGCATCATAATATCTTCTATTAAATACTTCAGAGACTGAAATCTTCCTTCTGGAATGACTCTTATCCTTTCTCTCTTATTCTGCTGTCACTACCCCAAACCTCCTTTAGCTCAAGCCTTTACTTTGTCCCAAAAGCCAGAAACTGGAGAGTCATCCTTGAACCCTAATTTACCAAGAAGGAAAAGTGCATCTTCAAACACCATTTCCAGAGTTATTCCAGAATTCATTTTTCAATTGACCTTTCTTCTGCTGAAGTCCTTCTCTGTGGCTTAATCGTTTGCCCTCAGAATGACGGCACTTCCATCTTTAATGATCTTCTTATACCCCTACTCTTTTAACTTCAGGGTCCATAGTAGGTAGACTACAGCCTCGCATCAGACTGGGCCCACATCACCCTTACATATCTCATGACACCTTCTTCTCCATTTTTGAATCAAGTGAAAAAAAATCTCTCCTAGTTTTTTTATAATTGCCCATGAATTTGCTCCACCCTGCATCTTTGGCCACGTACCATATACACCTATTTCTCCCCTCCCGCAAACCCCACATACACTTCCAGCCCATTCAAAGGGAAGGACATGTGTGTACAGTGCCTAACAAGCTAGGGGCTCGAGGCACACAGTAACACAAATGAAACACAGATATGTGTAAAAGGAAAGAAAACAAGAGAAAAAAACGGAGTTAAAGATCCCTCAAGAGGATAATGCTGCCTAATAACCAATTATCTCACTCTACTTAAACACAGCAAAGTAGTAAGGAAGAACTTTTCTTTCTTGGGAAAACCAGGGGGGAAAAAAGCTCACTTGTAACTGGTCCCAGCTCCTGGAAATATCTGTGATATGGTGTTACCCATACGAGCTACTTCCCAGTTAATTCAATGGAAAAACCACTGATAAACTACCAACGACAGCAATATCACAGACGGAGTCAACAGCTACCTTTTGTACACTGGAAATATAGATAATTACTGCTCAGACCTGAGAAAAGAATCTCTCTAAATTAAGTGTTTTATTTTTCCTTTTCCAAATCAAAACACTAACAATGACAGCTTGGATGCTTATTCTGATCGTCCTAGAGCTACAAAGCTGAGCTGTACATTTTGACCTGACAAATTTTGAATTCCTGCATGGTCCACAAACACCAGACCCTATCAGCCAACTGCCTTCTTCACCCCGACATATAAATGGGAAAAACAACACCTGCCATGGGGTGTCTCAGTCTTGTCTGTGTTCTAACCTGTAAGCTCTTTAGGGTAAAGCCTTCTCTAGGAGAGAGTTTATTTTGGTTGTGTACACCATGGAGTATATTATCAGTGCTTTATAAATAAAATAGTAATTAGAAAAACCTCAGAAATTCAGTAACTGCCATTGTGATCGAATCCATTATTTAATGATTCCTCCTGATAGCACCAAAGTATGTGGGATACTAGCACAAACTACAAAGAATTAAAACAAAACTGGTCCCAGTGCCCCAGGAAAAGCAGCTTATCTGCCAGAAATAACCATAATAGGCAAAAGAAAATGATGAAGGGGGGATTGGCCTCTACCACACAAAGATTTCATACTAATATTTAAAGAGAGCTGGGGGAGGGGGTGCAAGGGTTGGTGGTTATCAGGAAAGCTGGTCTATAGATGGTGCCCCATAAGGAAGAAGATCTTGCCATTGGCTAGAGACAACCCAACTGATAAATTAGTACATAGTGGTAGAGAGTCGTTCAACCTTGGGCCTAAAACAGTCAAGGTTCTGTGCTGCCCTCTATATCCACATGACTGCACCCATGGTAGATGAAGTGGGGCATGTGATGCCAGTTAGGTTCTTCTGATTTTCTCTTCACCCAAACCCACTGTGGAAAGCTGCACAACATAGATTGTGGCTCTTCTTTCTGTGCTGGGGTATTCCTGATGCAGGTAACAGGGCTAGCCAAGAGACAATGAGTTTTGGCAGCAGATTAGGAAACTTTCTGTGACTTATTCCCACCTAGGAGAGAATGAAGGGAGTGGGAAAAGCATGTGGGGAGTAAGAGAATGAAAGGGACTTTCAAAGCAACGAAGCTTTTGCACTGAAAATGAGACAAAGATTCCAATAGCGTTTTTCCTGCATTAAGGGCATCCAAGCTAGAATACGTTCATCACCACGGGATGGTTATTCATTATGAAAACAGGACACAAATCTGTTGAATTGACAGTTATCCATTCTTTAAAATTCTGCTCAGTGGCAGACTTGTTTGAGGATTGTTAATGTTCCTGTTACACACCATCCCATGCAGAGCTGCTGGAGCGGTCAGACTCAGCTTTGGCTGCAGCCCTTCTTTTATTCTCCGACACAATCCTGCTTACTATAAAAGGCACACCTGTATAGTGCTGTGACAAGCTAGCAGTTCATAGCAAACCATAGATGCGAAACACGGCTGATCATGAAGGGATTTGCAGTAACAATTCTCGCAGGGAGGAGAACATGAGCTACAAGAAAGCAGGCATTGGTGGCCTTCCAGGATGGTGAAACACACTCTTGTTTTTTGTTTCTCTTACTTTTAAAAATATAATCGCTCACCTCTCTTCCTCCTTCCCTAACACAAAATGCATTCACCCTGTCACCCTCCTTGCAGTCCAAGTCACATAGAAGGGAATCTAGGACAGGACATCTAGAGCAGGAAAGATTGTTGTTAGACAGGAGCTCAGGTGTGTCTCTTGCTGCCCGAGGTACAACACTGGCACTCCTGCAACATTCAAGGAACATCGCGGTGTCAGGGTACAGGTAACCACTTGGCCCCCAGATGAACAAAGGGTTTAATTCAGTCTGCTCCTCCCTCCCCTCCTTCCTGAGGGGGAGAATTATAAATTGGCTGCTTGGGGGACAGAGAAGGGAAAATATCTGCGACAAAGCAGCCGGGGTCATAGGACAGAACCCTCTGCTGGGGAAAGTTTCTCTTTCTTTTTGGTTCTTTTGATTTCTGGTTATAAACGTTCACATTTGAAGGGAATCCTTGCTGACTCTTTTTTGCTTTTGCTGAGCCAAGCATCAACTCGCATGCACATCTAGGGGAAGGAAACTCTTGTGTCTCTTGCCCACTGTCTCTGGGTTATAGAGATGATGTGGCAATTGAGACAAAGAGAGTCTCTATGCCACTGACGCACATGCACTCTCTCATTTTTCCTGCTCACTTAGAAATTCTATAGCATTAGGACAGCATCTTATTCTAGGTTTGTATAGCACCGTGTAAATTCGCTGATTTAGGAAAGGGATTTTCAGTCATAAGCACAGCAGAGTAGAGAAGACTCTGGGTTGTTTGTTTCCTGCTGTGTCAAATGGAGCCCACACAGTTCTGGGGTTCAATGCTGGCCCTGGTAACAGAGGGGAAGTAGAGATGGTAGAGATAACCTTGGGAGTAATGCCAGCAAGCTGGGGCTCTCTCAGACTGCAGCCTGGAAGCTTGTGTAATGCAGTACTAAATATGCAATGAGTAATGCTTGACACCTGACACCATCCCACTCAAGCATGATCCCCGGTTCACAGAGTCAGAAATGTCGAGGGAAACCAGATGAAAGTGATAACAAAATGGGAATATCATACAATAGATCGTTGTGCGGGAGTAGCTCACAATCCAAGCCACCACCAACCATTAAGATCTTTTAATCATCATTCCAGTACACTATGATGCTTTAGAAGCGCTTTATGGAAATAGCACCTGACACCATGAGCCCTCCTTTCCTACTCAAGTCAGTTTTCAACCTGCCTCCTATGAATGAGTAGTGTATGTAAGAGAGATGCTCACTAAACCAAGAGCGGAGTACATAGCAACAACTACAGTTAATACCAGTGTTTGGATTCCTAGGGCTATTTTCAATTGCTTATAGACTTTCCTTTCCTTTTTTTTAAGGCTGCAATTTGGTAGATTTATACATAGCCAAGGGCCCATTTTTTTTCTTCAGTTTTTGAGAAATACGTGAATTAAGTAAATATACATTTTCCCAGTTATGACTTTCTTCATAATAGCTGCAGTACCTTGGAAGTTTGAGGTAGAAACTTGAAATCTATGGACTATCTTGGATAGATCGCAAACGTACCTTTTGGTGATCTCGTGAAAAATGTTCGGGATTAGTGAAAGTTCCAAGGATTTTTTAAAGAAAAGTCTTTGCATGTGCAACCATAACATTTCCAGTTCCTGACTTTTGTATAAATCACACTTCATCCTTATTCTTTAACACAGCCATTTTGCATGGGATTGGATTAGGCTTTTCTTTTTTCCCTCTGTTGCAACAGTTAGTGAAACAATAAATACTTGCAAAAAATAAGTGGCTAAGAAAGCAATAGAGTAAGCGTGCGAAGAGAAGTAGGTAGGGAGTTAGTGGAGGAGGACTGCAGGGACAGAAAAGTAGTGAAAGGAGGCAAAGTTACAAATCTTTCATAGTAAACACTATTCAACCAAATAAACCAGCAGTAGACAAGGTGAAATGATCTGAATAGATGAAATGCAGTTTGGATTTAATCTGTTCCAAATAAGCAGAAGTTAAAAACTAACACTTCATCTCGAAACTTCAAACCCCTTCCCAGAAGTGATGGTCAAGGCCAAGAGCACATTTCAGAAATAAAGAAAAAAGTCACTTTCACAAGATGTCCTTTTTTCAAACAAGATGCAATCTCAGTCTGAAACATGATCAACAGAAAAAAAAATCCCCTGTTTCTCTATTGCAGTGGGACATGTGTGCAAGCCATCTTAATAAAATGAAATTAATAGTATTTTTCACAATATTTAAAATACATTTTTATGCTACTCTTTTTAATATATTGAAGCCCATCTTAAGTGACTACTCAAGAGACCAACAAACATTAGCAGCTTAACGGAAGTGGTCTTCAAATAAAACTGTGGAGTACACTTGGGATGGTCTCAAAAGACAGAAGGCAGACCAATAAACTTCTGCTATATACAGATTTCACTGTAACTCTATACAAATTGACATCTAAATGTTTCCTTAGTGGGGTTTTCTCCTCCCTTTACTGCATGCCATATACCATCTATCCTAAATATTTCTACAGTGATCATCAGAACAGAGCTGCATATGTTGCATGTATTATCACTGACATGTGTCAGTCAGGAGAGTACATGTGCACATCCTCCAGAATAATTGAAGATTATAGCATTTGTTTTGGACTATTCCTATAAAACATAATAGGGATTGAAACCAATGGGGTTCTCAAAACTTATAGAAAGGTTTTCACTTTGTTACGTTCTATAAGGATTTTTGAGCCATCTTATATAATTCAATAACAAGGATATTATAATTCTATATTCAACTCTAAAGGTTAGTTCAATAAGCCTGTAGTTTATCATTTTTATTGAATTCTTTACTCTTCCAGAAAGACAGAAAAATAGGCACACAAAGAAATGCATGGACCTAGTTTTTTTTTCCTGTTTTCAAAAGTGACAGGACAGTGTCCCTTTCAAATTCAGATACTTCTTTTTGTATAGGACGTTTATCTATATCTTTATTACATCGGTCAACACAGCTAATTCATAAACGCCTGCAAAATTGGTAGATTGTGCTGCCCTCTGGTGGGGAAAGTAACCATTAACCCAGGTCAGCAGCAAAGTTTATGCCCAGAGTAGTTCATTCTGTTTTGTATTTTGTTTTTTTGGATCTTAAGTTGCCAATACTTGCAACAGAAACTCACAAAGATTTTCCTCTGCTGAATGCATAGTTTGGGCAGTAGAAACCAGTGGATTCACTGATAATGAATGACAAGTTTCTACCAACACAAGGATCAGAGCAAAGCATTTACTACTCACTCAGGTCATTTCCCTGACACTTGGAGTGGTGTCTTCTGCTCTTCCCCAATCTCGTACCCTTGCTCCCTGCAGACTTTCCCCTTTCTCTTCTTACCTAGCCTTCCCATCTTTCCCTTCCTGCCTGGAATATCTTCCTTCCCCTGCACACTCAACTAACCATCTCTCCTTCCTACCATCCACAGATCCCTCAACACCTTCCCTCCCCTTCATCAAGTATTTCCATTTTTCTGTCCTCCTTTTCCAACTAGTCTTTCTCTCTTTCTCCGCCCCCCCTTGCTTCCACCCTCCCCTGGCATTTTTTCTTCTCCTCCCTGCAGTCCTATCTCTATAGGGTAACTGGGGGTGTCTTTCACTCCATCTCCTAAAAGTTTCCTCAGACACACCTTTACGGCAGCTCACCTATCCCACATTTTTCCATAGCTCCCTATCCCTTGGGATCTCCCCTGGGTTCCTTTTGCCCCTCTAACCACTTGAAACTCCTTATTTGTCCTTCACTCCTTTCCCCCAATCACTGGAGGGTTAAGCATATTAGAGGTGGATATGAGGCAACTGCCTCTCTGCACAGAGGTGGTAGGAAGAAGCAGACAAGGATAGAAGTAGCAGCAGCTTCAGACTGTATAGAGGCAGCATTCATTGAAGCTCAAATCCTCCTAGTAGTGACCACCAAAGAACCGAGGATTCTCAGAGTGGAGCCAGGCCCAGCTATATGAGTAGGCTCTGAGAAGTAGGGAGAGCGCTGCTTACTGCCTCACTGCAGTGATGGCCCTGCTCACTTATCAGTCCTGCTAGCCCCTCCGTCAGTATTAATTATTATTATTTTTTTTTACTACCATAGTGCCTAGAAGCTCCCGCCAAGTACCAGTGCTAGGCAATGTGCAAACACACAATAAAAAGACAGTCCCTTCCACAAAGAGCTAACAATAACTGTGTTACAGTTGCATAACTTCAACAAATGCCTTCTTTTTGTCAACATTTTGCATAATGGATATGCTTCCTGGCAGGATTTTCCCCATAGCAAGGCAAGTGAAAATGGAGAGGTTTAGGTTAAAACAAAAAAATGATTTCATAGACTTTTCCCATCAGTATACCTACTGCTCTTACCAAGCAGTCTTTTGATTAATGAAGAACAAGACCCTCCCACCTCCCACCATTGACAGATTATCCACCACTGCTTCTGAGGCAGGTACAATACAACAGACCATGCGGTTGACTCTGTATTTCTCTGTGGACTAGATTTGTTCCCTGTCCTCGTTTTTAGGGGTCAGGCATTGCACATAAAGACAGCCACCCTGCCCAGCATAGTTAGATCTATAAACAAAGCTTGTATAATCCAGATACAGCTACAGGGATCAATAATCAAAATGCACATATGGCTCCTGAATGCAACCACTGTCACCTTGCAGTGAGCCCTGGAAGATAAAATTCTTTTCCTGTGCTAACGCAGGGTGTGGTTAAAGCAGCGGAAAAAAGGAAATGATGAAATCATTTATACGTACTAGGACATTTCAAGCCAGCAGGAGAGGGATGTTTTTAAAATAATATATGAATGAGGGGCTCAAAATCAATAAAAAGTGGGAACATGGACAGCTTTTTCCTTTTTGTTTGTGACTATGCTGTAGATTCAGAGTCCTTTGTGAAACAGATAGTATTGTTTTGCCTGTTCTAAAATAGGAACTGCAAGCTCTGGGGTAAATGGCAAGAGTTTTGGCATAACTTCTCTCAGTACTTCTCATAACTTCTCTCTAATATTTTTGAAGGGATATTTTTATAACTTCCCATAGTAACTCATCAGTAAATCACAACAAATATCCCTATGACAAAAATGTGGGGGGAAGGGCATGGGAGGTGGTGGGGATTGTTCTCTTTTGTTGTTCTTCATGAAATATCCGTGTCCATCTGCTAGTTGGCCAGGCCTGTTTGAAATGTGTACAAGGCTATGTGTTTCCCCTTCTATGGCTGATTACCTCATCATTTCAATGGGCGTTAGGAGCCTAACCTGCTTAGGTGCTTTTGAAATTTCCCAGGAGGTGCCTATCTGATGTTTAGGTGCCTAAAGACCTTTGAAAGTCTGGCCATAAGGCCCCTTTGAAACCTCCCAGCTTTAATTTCTGTAGAGACTGCTGGGACCACCACAGTGTAAACGGGTTTTCTGACCCATTCTAGCTCAAAAGGCATCATGAAGGTCTTTTCATTAATTCTCTAATCCTACTGTGTTAGCATTTGGCTGAAGAGCAAAATCCTCATCAGAAGGGCCAGGGACAACTATAAAGAGGCTTAAAGTTTTCTAAATTCTGGCCCCACTGAAGTCAATAGGAGTTTTGCTATTAACTTCAGTGGAGACAGGATTTCACCCCAGGGGACTATCCACCCAATAGGTCTGACAAGATCTAAAGATAAAACAGTCCTTGCCTCCCAGAAGCTGTTTTTTCACCTGCAAAAGGACTTGTCTCTCAGGATATCGGGATTTGTGTGAAATGCACACAAGCAAAAACCCAGCGGCCGCTGACCAGAACAGCTCTCTCTAACACTCTGACTGCTAAACTCACATGGATGACAGGTTTCAGAGTAACAGCCATGTTAGTCTGTATTCGCAAAAAGAAAAGGAGTACTTGTGGCACCTTAGAGACTAACTAACTAACCAGCTTATGCTCAAATAAATTGGTTAGTCTCTAAGGTGCCACAAGTACTCCTTTTCTTTTCACATGGATGGTTTCTCAAGGAGGATGCAGTGAGTGCAGTAAAGCCAGTATTGTCAACAATCTACAACTGCTATGTGGGATTTTTCTGAAATCTGTCAGAAAGGCAAGGCAAAATGTAGCTTTTACTATCAATCAACGGTGCTGTATTGGGCCTCAAAAGCCTCAACTTGTTTCCTGCTGATGGGGGTGGAAAAAGCACTCCAGCCAAATCTGGTTAGCATCCCACTGTTTGAATAGGAAGAAACTATGTCCTTTTGGAATGACTGCTGGGTGCACTTTGCCACTGACATTTATGGCCTACAATTTCATTTGTTTTCTCGAAAGTTCGCATTATGGCTGATGCTGTAATTATCACCCTTTTTTCCCTTTGGCACTTTAATTTGAGGTCTCAAATGTCATCCATCTGGCTCAAAAGAAACCTCCATCTGAAGCAGGCTTTCCGTTTTCCCATGCAGTCCATTGCATTTAATGATGGGAACCTGGTTAACAATGATTCTGTGGCCTGTAACAAATCATTTTCATAGCCAATTAAAAAAAAACCCAACAACCCTGCCGGTTCATCCCACATGAAACTACTGCTTATAACTTGTCCCACAGACATCTGCTTCCCTTCTGCAGGTTTTTACTTGGCAACACAACAGTTGAAGATAAGGAACGCTTAGATCAATGGAAGTCAGCTTCGGAGAGCCACCAAATAATCAGGGAGCAGAAACCTCCCTGATTGCATAACAACAATCACATCATGAAGTTACACCCTGGTTCAATGTTACAATGCAGTCATTGTGGTATAAATCCAGAACACACAGTACCATAATTATCTGTGGTGTCAGCAACTCTCTTCCCTAAATACCTTTTCTATTACTTCCTCATCCTGGCTCTGGTTTCTGGGATGGAGGAAGGAAATGGTAGAACCTTGGCAGAATCTAAGCAGCTCAGATAGTGGATGCTACAGGAGCTTCTTGCCAATGCCAGAAGTGTCTTAAGCCAAGAATCATTAGATTAGGTCAAGTCTATCTCCCGAAAGGGCAGGATATAATCTGTATGTAGAGGACATCTCAGATATTAAATTGATACTGAGACCTTGTGCAGTATATCTGAAATGTTTGCTATTTAGAGATTGTAGCCAAAGATCTGGAATATGTGATTCTAGTTACAGTAACTACAAGAAGGATTTTTCTCTTGGAGGGGGTAGAAGAGGGATAGATGGGCCAGCTAAAGTGACCATACATATTTTTAAACATATAATTCAGCCACAAACTACAGGCATATTCAGATTTCAGACATTTCCCTACCACCACCCAACAAGTTCAGTGGTAGTCAGATTATGATCTCTGTAATCACAAAGTTCAGGTCCAGATCTTCAACCATCTCCAAATCTTTGCATGAGGGGTACTCAGATTTATAATTCTGGTACCCAGTAATTAGATATACACACACATATAGATATAGTGTATTTGCATTTACTAGCAAACATACATCAAGTTTGTTAAATAAGGGAGCATAAAAATCTCCTCTACTAAGCCGATGAAATGAGCTGTGGTGGGTCTTTTGTAGCTTTGACTTTCATCTCAGGCCATTCTGTCATGAAATAGAGGGAGCGAAGACTGAATCACAGGGTTAGAAGAAACCGCAAGGGTCATCTAGTCTAAACCCCTGCCAAGATGCAGAAGAAGCCTTGTCTTCTAGGGTGCTTTGTCTGTCAACAGTTCTTGACATAGTAGAGTTAGAATGGACTGCACAGGGCACAAACCAGATCTCAGCAAAAGGGTCGTGGAATTATTCAGGATACTTTTCAGACGATGATAGCAGCAAAACTATTATACACACTTCTACTGGGAGATGTGGGCAGGACTTGAGAAATCTATACACAAAATCTAAATCACCTGCGCAGTGTCCTTCTGCTGAGCCCCATATATGTCATTACCAGGCAGCAGTAAGTCATGTGTATTAGCCAAGCCATCTTTTCTCTACAACACCGACGCAGCATGGGAAAAAGGCACAGTTTAAGCCTGAAACAGACCCACACAAAGTCTGTATCTTTCCCTTGCTTGTTATAATGTTACTGCATCATTCCCTATTTTTCCCCATGCACACTCGCTGAACAATGATAGTATTTTTATTGTATTTATTTAGACTTTGATGAAAAGACATTCGAACCCACGTTTTGCAGGCACCAAAACTAATGAACTTTTTTCTCAGAGGACTTTTTCACTTCTTCTTTTTTGTGTATAATTAAATACAATTCACATGTTCAACAGGATCATGAAGGAGTGAGTGAGTGGTGGCAACATGTCCTCCTCCATCTATGAAACATTACTGCAGCTGTAGTCCATTAGATAAATATTTCATCATGAAGAAAAGGGCAAAAGTGCAAAAGCAGCTTATATGGAGCAACCAAAAGTAATTTGTGTGGAGAAAAAGGCTTTGAAAGACATATAACTTTTAAAAACACAATTAGAATTAATAATACAAGTTATTTTTCAATATAGAGGGTTTTTTTAAAAGCTAATTTTAAGCAAAACCCAACACACATATGCAAAACAACATTAAAGGACACTATAGTGATTAAATTATAATTTTAAAAAAAATTATTGCGTTTCATAGCCAAATTCTGCCCCCAGTTAAACAAACACACACAGGAGATTAAAAAAAATACATAAAGGAGATTTGTTATTTTTTTTTTTAATTTTACCCAAATACTGAGGTAATCAAGTTTACTCAGGATCCTACAGAATCCTATGAATTCACAGCCTTAGACACAACTTTAAGCTGTTTAAAATGAACTGGGCATATATTTTTCTAGCATAGCTTCAAAGTGTTCTGTGCGTTCACAGAGCTTTAGGCCTCAATATGAAAATAATTAATTTGGGCAAGCTTTCTAATGACACAAGTAATATTTTTCAGCTTTCTACTTGTAAAATCTATTGGCAAGGTTTCACATTTTATCTTGCCTCCCATCTTAAAAACAATGGCCCAGATTGCCCCTTCCCACAGAAAATGATTTGAGGGGAAGAATGTTGTCTGAAGAGTTTTCTCTGAATTATTCACACAACAGCAGGGTTTGCTTTTCCCACTCAACCATGGACCAAGCAGTGGTTTTGCCCCCAAGGGATCTGCAGGAACCCAGGGCAATAGGCTACCCAAAAAAGAAA
Source organism: Lepidochelys olivacea (assembly GCF_965140295.1). Lineage (NCBI taxonomy): Eukaryota > Metazoa > Chordata > Testudines > Cheloniidae > Lepidochelys > Lepidochelys olivacea. The sequence continues at coordinate 169,831,650 of NC_140412.1, read as the reverse complement.
AACAACATCTACAGAAAATAGCTTTTCAACTAAATGGCAATCACCCCATCCCCCCAAAATACTTTTTTGTCAAAATCTTTCCAATTTTTGTTGACCCCCCCAAGTTTTTTCTGTTTTTGATACACAAGCTGACTTCAACCACCCTCCTTCATGTCAGACGTGGCAAGTAGAGAAAGGACTGAACAGCGATCCATGACTTGGATACTATCTAGCTAACTTCTAAATACTATGGACAGGCCCAAATCAAAGTCCCAGCTTCATATCTTGAAGCCTTGAAAATTCCCACTTCATATTTTTATCCTCAGTCTGAACAGCCAAACTTTTGAGTAAGTGTTGATTTGGATATTTTCCCCATTGTGTTTGGATAAGTTCATATCCTTGGTTACGGTTGTACCCATGTTAGAGATACAAAGGAGTTAAGACAGGAATTCAATTGACAGCCATCTTCATTTATTTAAAAATGACTGCAGTCATTGCCTAAGATACTGCATTTATCATTACTGTAAGATGTAGCATTTTTAACCATTGTGGTAAAATACTATTGCATTGTAATTTCTCTGGGAAGTGCTTTGATACTATAGCGGTGGTCAGATAGACAACTCTAAAAAGCCAGACAGATGTAGCATTTTTATTTGTTTGTAATCAAGTTTAACAGAGAACTTCCCTTATGGAAGAGTCCTATAGAATATATTAGAGATGAAACAAAAAGGGTTCCACAGAAATTTGATACAGTCCTATAGAAATTACTCTCAAATCTCATAGAATTTAATAATGAACAATATCCCTTTTAAACATTTTGTAAACCATCCTACAGCAGAGATATTAAATTTCCTATTAAATTCTGTAGGACAGTCCCAGAAAAATGGAATGTTTCTTTTCTAGTCTTGTGTAACAGTCCTTCTCTTTATACAAGCAGTTGGCATTGCTTGGCGTTGGAGCTGAAAGAATTTAAATAAATCTGAAGTAGAAAGACTATGCTCTAGCTAGCTACACTAGTTATTCCAATTTTCATCTAAAGCACTACAGTAGTGCTGAAATCAGGGTTGGTTTTGATTTTCAAGACTTTAGAACCACATCTTGGAATTTCCATATTGACACTAAAAGCTTCCATAGAACTATCAAATGTAAAGCAAATACATGAAGCACTGAGACATATGCTCACGAGCAACTTTGGAATAATAGCCCACCCAGAACTGAACTCTAGTCATTTGAGAAGAATTTCTAGTACTTCTCAAGGTGGGAGGTAGTTTTCAGTGAAAACGGGCAAGCAGGCCACTGATGAATTCCACATTGCTTATGAATATTTGGTGCAAGTGGCCTCTTTCCCTGTGACAGATGGATTACAAATGGAGAACAAGATTAGAGTAAAACAAATATCGTTTGTATTTGGAGGGGATGGGTTGCAATAATGGTATTGCTCCTTTTAGGGGCACAATCCATTGCTCATAAATACATTAAGAATACATTTGTTTTTCTTTGAAAAATTGTTAAAGGTCACAGAGTAATGGCTTAGTGTTGGTAATGATGATATTTCATGCCTGTTTGAATATTCTGTCCGCCTACCTTGCTGCTTTGAGACGCAACTCAAGAAAGTACTTAAGCACATGGTCTAAGGTCTGTCCCAAATAAGGATGCTTTACTGAATTAGAGCCAAAGTGAGAACTGTTCCAGGGAAAATGAGCCACATATAATCCTGAAGTGGTTCAATGGCAAACAGCTATAATGCTTTCTATGTCTAGGTCCCTGGTTCATATCTGACAAAAGATTGAAAAAAAGTCACTTGTGTGAATAAAAACAGAGAGTTCTTGTTACTATGATTCAATGTTTCTTCTTTTGCCCCCAAACATTCCCTTGCCACCTCCAAAGAGATTAATTTTACAGAGAAAGTAAAATTAATCTCTATAAAATTAATCTCCTTGAAGGTGAAATGGGAATTATCAGTCCTAGATCAGCAAAAGGCCGTATATTAGATATCTTATGAACTCTTCATAGAAGTGCCTATTGTATGCCACTGGAGAATAGAGGAACCTCCTCTCCTCCCTTTCAAAGAGGAAACAACAGTAGTGCACAGAGCTAGGCGATCTAGGGATATACTCCCCTCCCCATGGGCCAATTCCTCTGCTTGGTACAGCGAGGCAGGTCATGTCACTAGCACAATCTAGTGAACGCTATACTTGCTGTTCTTGCTCTCAAAGGAGCACAAGTACTGCTGTTCTGTCCAGCACATGTGCACAGCATGAGGTGCCCCTCCCCCGGTCACGTAGGGGTCAGGAGCAATCAAGCTCAATTTTACGATGGGCTCAGAAGAAAACCACGTTTTGAAACATTGCTGAACTTTACTGTGCCTGAAATCCAGATTCAAATTCCACACCTTGAGCTCAATCTTTGATATCTCCATATCAAAAAACAGAGGTAGGCCCCAATTCAGCAACACACTTTAGCACATGCTTAAATCTTATTGAAGCCAATGGGACGACGCATTCTTAAACTTAGCTATGTGCTTAATATCTTCCTGAATTAAGGTCTATGTATGCTCAGTTGCACTAAGTCACCATAAACTGACATCACAGTAAACTGTAACACACTGGTGTAGGGAAGAGCCTTCAAGGATGAAGACCCAAATGGTTTTAATTTCTCTTTAAGTGACAGCCAGAGTTAATGCCAGATTTGGCAGGAAGCAGACATTCCATGCCCGTTGGATTTATATGGACATGAAAAAGGGTTTCCCTTAAAATATAATGAAAACCTTTTGCTCTTTCAAGCACCAAACTTGCACTGCTTCTGTGAGTCTTTAATCGCTTTTAAAAATAATTTTGTGCTGCTCTGATTGTTTGGATGACTCACAAAAAGCATGAAGAGTAGGATTTCTATTAGAGTTTGATACTTTAACAACAGAGGATGGGGAACAATAGAAACAAGACACTGACCAGTATTTCCCCCCCTTGGAACAGTTTGTGATAAACAAAAAGCTGTTCATGGCACCGTGCTCTGATTCATTACTGGCTGTGCTGCAACATTTAAAAAAGAGGAAGAAGATTATGGAATATTTCCATATTGCCAGGGTTATAGACAATCTGCCCTCTCCTGAGTTAGTTTGTGTCTTTCCCCCTGTGATGGCGTAAAGAGCCTTCCACTCTGGGCAGGGGCCAGGCAAAAATCACTATCCTTGGCCACAGAAAGGACACGCTCTGTACTCTCCTTAAAGGGCAGAGCAGCGGTCACTTTTCCCATGCCACACAGAGCTCCTGGAGACAAAGTACCTTCTTTAGGCGCAGTTAATCCTATTTACTATTGCTCTGCAGCCTCACCGCCAATCCCCCCCATATTTGGACCCTCTTGGGGTAGGAAGGGTTGTTCTGGAGTGGTCCTACACTCCAAATATTGCTCACCTCTCAAGGTACTTAAGCACCCTGAGCAGCTAGGCAGAAGTTAGGGCAGCTCCAGCACCAGAGGCTAAGTGGCTCCTGGCAGCTCCAGAGCTGGGGAAGCCCAAACTGCCTCCTCACCATCCCTATACTGGGCTCTGCACTGGGACATGGGTAAATTTGACCCGATACTTCCTGGAGCTTCTGCTTGGATGGTGCAGCTGCACACTACTCCCTGTGCAAGGCAGTGCAAATAAGGCACAGTCCAACCTTAACACGTGATGATCTAAGGCAATGAATGGCCCTAGGGTATGTTCCCAACCTGAGTCCTGACTTAGTGCCCCTTGCGGAGTGATTTAAAAATAATATACCAACATTCCAGTCACGTGGTCAAAAACACGTAGTAGGTTTCAAAAAGAACTTGAGAAATGAGTAGAAAGACCCCGAAGATGGCCGCACGCAGAGACACAGACACACACACATTTTTTAAAAGACAAACATTCTCCTCTATTTTTTTAAAAAGTGTGTTTATATTCACAACCAGGGAGTGAAGGTGCAAAGTGAATATTATTATTACTATGCCCAAGACTGAGATCTAGTTATAGGGCAACATTTCCTAAATCACCTATGTAACTTAGCAGCTTAAGGCCTGGTGACGTTTAATGCAGCTTAGGCTCCTAAGTGACTTAGAAGGTCTTGTTTCAGAGTAGCAGCCGTGTTAGTCTGTATTCGCAAAAAGAAAAGGAGTACTTGTGGCACCTTAGAGACTAACCAATTTATTTGAGTATAAGCTTTCGTGAGCTACAGCTCACTTCATCAGATGCATTTGACGAAAGCTATGCTCCAATAAATTGGTTAGTCTCTAAGGTGCCACAAGTACTCCTTTTCTTTTCTTAGAAGATCTTAAAATTTTACCTACAGAGCCCAGGACTAAAGAAAATGAAAAAAGTATTCACATCTTACCATCAGAAATGGCCACAACTTGAAAGGAACTGTTTCCAGTGGCCCTAATGCCCTGTGGCAAGCTCTGTCAGTTCGATAGAGTCCTTACATGAAAGTGTTGGATGCTTAATCAGAAGTGCAAGTCTTGAGAGGCTAAGTGAACCTGACTTTATCATTTTGCTCTGGGGACTTCATTTTGTGGTTAAAAACAGAAGCTGGCTAGGCAGATATTTATAGCACCTTCTTACTCCCATTAGCTTAGAGCTCACTTTGGTAGAAAGCCCCACCAGAGACTTAGTGTCTCTTAATCCAGACAGATACAGTACAAGGACTGATTTGAGGATTTTCAATAACTCAGCCATAGGTTTGAGGTCTATTACAGGTGTGGGTGGGTGAGATTCTGTGGCCTGCAATATGCAGGAGGTCAGATTAGATGATCACGATGGTCCCTTCTGGCCTTAAAGTCGAAGTCTATGAGTCTAAGGCAATACTCTTTTTTAAATTTTTTTAAACAGGATACATGTCCTAGAGTCAAAACAAATATCCAGGCATGCATTAGCCTGGGAGGCAGTGTAGTCCAATGGTTAAAGCAGGGAATAGTGAAATCGGGAGAACTGCATTTTAATTCCTGACTGCACTATTGACTTGTGTCTTTGGACATCTCACATTTATGTGCTACAGCTTCCTCATCTGTAAAAAAGGAATATTAATAACTACTCACCTTTGTAATGCACTTTATCAGTGTTGGCAGTTTGCTGAAAAGCTGCAAAGTTGTGGCACAGTAAAGAAAAGGGCTAAATTGCAAAATCTGAATGCTGACAAAGTCTCCAAAGTTTTTGGTGTGTTCACATCCAATTATCGTTTGGTCCATTATATGAAAAGCATTCAGCTGTGACTTTCAGATGTGAGGTTTAATTTCAGATGCAATAGTGTAAAGTATTAACTATTACTAATTATTGTTGGTGTAGATTTCAAAGAAGGACTTTCATATCACAGCAAGTTTTTCAGCCTATCAGACTGAAAGAATAAACAAGCCTGTGTGCTTTTGACTTGTTTTTCATAATTATTCTTGCTGCGCTTGCTCTAGTGAGAGTATTTTCACTTGCACCTTCTCAGCCAGTCTTCTCTTCCTACTTGATCCTGCAGCTGTGAAATCATGATACATGCAGTATCACAAAATACAATCACAATGATTTGTCTGCAGGATTAAGAAGGAGAAACAAATTGTGTATGTGTCAGGAGGGAGAGGGGAAATAAAATTCTGATCTGAGCAGAAGTATCTGAAATAACAGAACAGGGACTACAGATAATGATTTATGAATATATGAATTACTGTAATATTTAAGTTTCCTTTAGTGTAAAAGCCCCTCTCTTAAAGCTGAAAATGGATGAACTCCCAAATGCCACTTCATAGAGTATGTCTACACAGCAAGCAAAGGTGTGATCACAGCACAGCTTTAATCTAGCTAGCATGGGTAACAATAGTCAAAACGTGGCATCACGAGGTAGCAACCAGAATACAACTACACTGGGGACTCTGGGTATGTCTTGTGGTTGTGAGTGCATGCCACTTTCCTTGGAGCTATGAGGGACAGCGATACATAATGCAAGACAAATGGAATCCCTACCCTTTGAAACACTGAGCGCAATCCCTCACACACTTCACATTCGCAGGCTCATGCTTCCTTTTCACCACTGTAACCTGAGCAAACACAGCTGGAATGCAAAATAATGTCTAACAAAGACTGGGGAAAATCTAATCCTGTTTATTCTGGCTTTTTGCATTAAAAAAGGGGGCAGGGCAGAGGAAGGAAAGAGAGAGGAGTCAAAACACAATGCTATACCTCAGCAGTCTTTAGAAAAACCCATTTAACAATTGTTTTTTGTTCACTTGGAAGGCAAAGCTTTTTCCTACAAGTTATCAATTACAGAAAGTCACAGGTCACAAAAATAAATTCATTACATAAAGGCAGTTCAAGCCTACAACCAGTGGGGGTTCAGGCTTGTCGTTAAGTAGTGCTGATTTACTGTACAGCAAGTCTTCCTCTCTAGCAACTGCCAAGTCTGGATAATAAACATTCAAATAAATAAATAAATAGAGGGAGGGCATCACACTGGCTCCCACAATCTCTTGGATACTTTTAAACTGGCTTAAACTTACATGTAGGGAGGCGACCACCAATCATGTTGTGAACTACAGCCTCTTGCTAAACGTGAAAAGCAAAATTAGAGCAGAGGTCCAACTCTCTGCAGGGCATCTGAATTTATGAAGCAGAATAAGAGTATCATCATCCTGAACCTGCCACTTCAGACCTCCTGCAACTTGGAAAGGCATTATCACCCGGTATTGCATTGTATTTAGCTACAAATGAGCACTGGGCCTTTCTTAGATAAATGTGAGTTTTACACAGAAACCAGCACTTCTATTCTAACGGCACGATTAGGTTTGCAGATTTTCTAATGAGGGTTTGATCTTGTGACCCCGCAGGTGAAAGTTTTGCCTCAATGAGAAGTACAGAATTAGTTTCCAACCAGGGCTGGCTCAAGGCACCAGCTTTCCAAGCAGGTGCTTGGGGCAGCAGTCCGTGTCCTGCGGCGGCAATTCGGCGGCAGTTCCGCGGCTCTTCCTGCTGCGGCAGCTTTCGGTGGCAGCTCCACCACCATTGCAGCGGGGGCAATTCGGTGGTGACTGCTTGGGGCGGCAAAATTGGTAGAGCCGGCCCCTGTTTCCAACATAGCAAGTACAAATGATCATGAAAATTTAGGCCTCTTATGCCCAAACCTTAAAAGGCGCTTGGTTTTCAATAAGTACTAAGCACCCAAATGCCTAAAAATAAGGCCACTGGAAAATGTATCAAGCTGGGCACCTAAAATTATTAGTCACTTTGGAGAATGTAGACCAAGGAAAACATTACTGAGTGGGACAGAGAAGCATAAGGAAAAGAAAGGTGATTAGAAGGAGGAAGTAAGTCCTAACAGTTGCAAGGACAAAGAAGAAGAGAAGTGTAAAGGGCCCAAGAGTAAAGTAAAGGAACTTTATCTATTTATCAAGTCATGGGCTGAAGGTTTAAACACAAGTGAACTCATGTAAAACAAAAAAAAATCACAGGTACAATTTCACACATGGGCATTAGGGGATTCATTAAATCAAACCAGTGAGAAGAGATGCCACAGCAGGCTGGAATGCTGCTCAACAGGGGTATCTGAGGCAGAAATGCACCGAAGGAAAATATCAAGTAGTTTTCTAGTCGTAGGAAGTTATAATGGGAGCTAATTAGGAGGGTATTTGTGAGTGGTCATCAGTGGGGATTAAACACTGGACCTCTTGCACTAAGGCCCTAATTCAGCAAAACACTTTGGCATGTACTCAGTTTTCAACGCATACTCAAGGCCCATTAAAGGCAATAAGACATAACTCCATTTGCTGAATAGGAATCAGCTCGACCACATACTCAACATTAACACATGCATAAATGGTTTGCTGAACTGAGACCTAAAATCCTGAGCCTCTCCTGCTTAAGCTAAAAGAACAAGGACCATAGTTGGCAGCTGTAGTTACTCGATTAACCACTTATGTGGAACAGCCACTAGAGGGGGACAAAAACCCTTACTGTGGTGATGTGTGTCACAAGGGTATGTTGGGAAGGAGTTTTACCATTGTATTGTATGGGAGCAGGATCAGAGCCTAAGTCAGGGTCAGGAAGCACTTGAAAGAGAAGTACAAGCATAAGAAGCATAGATTCTATTCCACATTTCAAATACAATTAAAAACCAAGCACATTTTGCATTACAGGGTTGATAATGCTATTTGTGGGTTTTGATGGCTATACAAACAACTCAGTCTCTGCTCTCATGATTTATAATATTACCTGAGCTCATTTATGGAATTATATCCTTACAATTCACAGATGATTTTATTAACATTTAATTATCCCAGTTGAAAAGCTAGCTCTGATCAAAGAATCTTTGTGAAGATTCTACTTACATTTTCTCATCAATTGGTGAATAATGACAAATATTTGTGAATTTTTTTTCATTATTCTATGAGGCTTATTTGGATATTATGTTCCTGAAATCAGACATGCCAAACCCGTGAAAAAATGCAGAAATTGGGCTTGTTTTTGGCTTAATTGGCTTGCAAATTGCTTGTTGGCTAGTTTTTGCTTGTAGCTTGTTGCAGCTTGTTGCTTCTTTTTTTTTTTTTTTTTTGATCGGCTCCCAGTAAGCAGAGGTAAGAGGCAAACAGGGGCAAGTGGGGGAGAGAGTCGGGGTGCACAGCAGGCCCACCACTATCCCAGACTGCATGCTGGGGGGAGTCTAGTCACATAGAGTGTTGGAGTTCTTAGGGATTGGCTTGTTTGGGCCTTGTTTTGAAACAGGATTAGCTTGATTTTTGACTTATTGTGAAAGTCGGGTGCTTATTTACCGCGTGAAAGTTGGCAACTGTGCCTGAAATACATTTAATTATGGATGCATTTTGTCCTCAACTCCCATTGACTTCCACCAAGAACTGAGGGTGCTGAGAACCTTGCAAGATTATATCAGTGAAGAACAGGCCCAGTAAAGTGAACTATATGGGCTACCCCTGACTTGACCCCTTTCTCCACATTTTGCAGGAGTACCTATTACTTTGGAAGTAATGTGGCCCAACGAATAAGGCACTGGACTAAGGGCTAGGTGACCTGGATTCTACTCCTTTTTCTACCACCAACTACTATTCTTTGCATCTGTAACAATGGAATAATATTGTCAACCCTTTGCTGACTGATGGCAGATGTTAGGACCATGCAGGTCAGTTTGTCATTGGAGAAAAAAATCAGTGACATGGCCTCTGGGCATGTTCTTACTGTAACTTGTTTATTTACACTATACTCACCACTACTTAAACAAAGTGCTCACAAACTACATGTAGGCAAAGCCCTTTTTGAAGTAACTCCGTTCAAACACCAACGCCCAGTTCCCAGAAAGCAGCTCTGCCACAAGGATTGACTCTACTGAGAGAGATCTAGCTGTTTGCCCTTAAAAGAACCTGGATCACACAAAAATCCCTAAAATACAGCATTTCTTCAAGAACTGTACTTTGTCTGCATGCTCAGAAAAAGAACCTGCAAGACATGTAACAATGCCATCTGGTGAGTCCTGCCATAACAATACTCTTCCACCTTTATACAGTACTTGGAAATCTCTGGATGAAATGTACTGAAAATATTCATTATTATTACTTCTAGAGATGGGTGGAAAACAGGTCTTTTGCTTCACATAATACCTGTGATTTTTTTTTCAAATAGAATAAAAAGAAAAAAAATCAAAAATTTCCTATTAAATGTTATTCAAGAAAAGAAAGAAAGAAAGATATCATTTTGAGTTACTCAGAATGTTGCAGTTTGATCAAATTGAAAAGTTTCATTCTGATTTGGACTTTATTTTATATTATATAAAATTTGAAAAAAAAATGAAAATTTGTTTCAAAATGGGAAAAAAACAAATATTCAATAAAAAAAGTCAAAATTGAACATTTTGATCTCACTGTAACACATTTTTTCCATTTTTCATGGAAAATTTTAGTCTAAACAGAAACATTTCTGCAAAACATTATGCTTTCAATGAATGGGCATTTTCCAGCTGAAAAATATTCTGTCAGAAAACTTCCAACCAGCACCCCTCCTACTTTAATCCAACTCATATCTTGTATTGAACCTAATCTAATTCAAGATGATTTTATACCAGTGTAATTCCACTGACTTAAATAGTGGAATAGTTCCCAAATGACACTAGAAAATATCAAAATCAGACCCAATATTAAAAATTCTTCATTAAAGCCAAGTCTACATTTTTCCTTCCTTAGCTTCTGTCTCATTTTCTCACCATTTTCTGAGACACGGATGTAAATGGTTAATATTGATATTGTTTGAACTGTGAAGAAGAGGAATGAAAGTGAGATGGACAAGAAAAGAGCAATGGAAGGAAATAAAGCTATGCATAAATGAAAGGAAAATGATTTAGAATAAATCGCTTTTAAAAAGTTACAATAAATAGTCTCCAATATCTGAACATGCAAGTGAGGGGCATATTAATTAAATGGAATGCAAGTGGTCTGTAGCATGGTTCTGTTTCACTAAACATTATGGTCCTGAACATCAGTCAGAATTTTTCCAATGACATTTTACAGGTAAGTAATAGTATGTACCAGGACCTGTGGCTGTTATAACTGTCAACCTCATGTGCATGGGCCAAGGGCAATATCTGCTGAATACAAATCTTTCTAACCTCCTTGAAGCTCATATTTTGACTTCAGCTCAGCTGTGAGGAGCAGACTAGAAGGCTTCTGAGGCTTTTTTCAATCAGACAATTTCTCCCTTGAGTTGCTATGAGTGGTATTCATCTTGAACTACAAAGGTATCAAAAGGCTTTGCCCAGCAGACAATGTGGCCAAGGTTGAACCTAGAACCACCAGGTAGAGTCTTGGGCAATACATAACTGATATACAATACTGGGCCATTCTTAAAAAAATCTTTAAAATCGTGACTTCGCCATCAGATACTGCTACAGCAATAGTCATGGCACTTCTGTATAGTCATATAGGAAACACCTAAAGTGTACTGCAAATAGTGGGGTGATGTTAATTAGTTACAGTCATAAATGAAATGTTTATAAGGATGGCCAGAAGTAGTGTCAGTTCAGGTAGTCATTTAATGGAACAACAACATCCTGTTGGAAGAGAAGGATTAAAATCAATACACAAATACAGAATCTTAAAAAATATTTACTTTCTGCATTTTGACCCATTCATTTTAGTCTTTTGGATGGAACAAAAGCTAATGAGGTTAACACGTTGACTCATGCTTTCTGTTGCATAATAGCAGCATAAGTTGGAGCCTTTGTGAGCTGCGTAGACTGCTCCCTCCTTTAAACTCATTTTATAACAAATATTTTAAGAGTTATTGGCCCTGATGTTCCTGTCTCTCATGTAAATTCACTTGTTTCAGTGGAGTCACTCTTGATTTATACTGGTCTAAATGAAAAGAGACTCAAGCCCATTTTTTCATACATCTTAATAAACTGTTTAAGTCTAAATGATTCTTTAGTGCGGTGGAGTCCTGCTCAGCCCTTTCAGCCCCACAGTGGAGCATGCTCAGTTGCTTTATGGGGATGGCACATGACCAGTCCAGGCACAAGTAGGAGTTGAGGGGATGAAGCATGCTCAGTCTAGATCTAATCTTTGGAAATATTAGCTGATAAACTCTCATAGTCATAAGTCACTACTGAGCAGGTGCAAACACAAAATTTGTAAATCTGTAACCAAATAATAAACACTTAGTATATGCTCAGGACCTCCAGGATTAAAGTAGACTGGATCATGCTAGAGTTCAGCTCTTCCTTCTGTCTAGGTAGTGTAGATTGGGTTCTCTGGAGGCCAAGTGCAGCAATTGTGTCATGCACAGAGATCTAAATGTCGTGATACTATGATGAAACCATCTCAAGGCATGACATCTAAATTCTGTCCTGACCTGCTGGAAATACTTTAGCCCCTGTGTTACAAAGCCCCTTTTAGATAATTTCACATGTGTAAAAACATTTCTTTTTAACACAATTTTTTCCCAGTCCCATTTTTTCCCTACTGCATCAAAGCGTGATTTTCAGATGAAGGCTCCTATGCCAGGAGAGAGAGAAAGAATCAGCCCATACTATATATGATGGTCATTTGTCCAATGTTATACCACCTGGGGGAAAATTTCTTCCTGGCCTCAAGAGCTCTCTTTCCCTGGCCCAATAACTATTCATGGTCTTTCACAGGGGCAAATCATAATGACAATGAATGGTCATTGGGCTAAGGAAAGCAAATGAGAAAGACTATCACCTAGTGGTTAGGGCACTCACCTAGGATATGGCAGGCCAAAGTTCAAGTCCCTGCTCCAATGGCTATTTGATTATTTATACACTGTGGCACAGCTTTAACAGGAGAGACACAGAAACCTCCAGGGACCTTGGTTATCTACATATCTACACTGCTATTGTTACCCATGCTAGCTAGAATAAAGCTTGCACAGGTAGGCCTACCCATGCTACCATCACACCTTTCACTTGCAGTATAGACATACCCTCTAGAGTGACATGGAAGAAGCCATGGGAGAAGATCTGCTGCTCTGTAATCCTCAAAGGTTCAAAGTATTAGTGTGGTAAGCAAATCAAAAATATGGATGCTTCTCCGAACCGCTAGAATAAGCAAAGTTGGGCTGAAACTCTCCTAGGAACAAGATTTCTACTGAGACTCCTGGTATTTCCAGGTAATTGTGCCTGAACTACTGAGAAATAAACCTTTCCCCTGAAATATTGGTGCTTTCCCTTCCAGTCCTGTCGAGATCCAGAAAGTCAAGAGGAGCACAAAAATGTTGTTGTTTTTTTTAAAAAAAGCTGAACAAACTTTTTCACAAAAAGAGTTTGAAGTGAAGTCATGTAATACAAAATGATCGACCCATTTGTATTTACAGTTATTCTTGCCACGGTTTCCAAACAAATCTATTGCCATTCAAATGCATATTTCATTTAAAATAGAATGTTGAATAGCTGAAGAGATAGTGGGCCAAATGTACCACTGGGTTCAGTTTTATGCCCATACAACTCCACTGAAACTGGCAGATGCACTGGTGAAACCATGATGCACTGATGAATCAGGCCTTGTAAAAGTAAGACAAGCATAGTTCAAGCCAGAACATTATGGAAAATAGGAGAATAATACACATTTCTTAACATTATGACTGCCGAATGGAACACTCAAGCTTTGAAGTGGGCAGACCACAAATCAGTTAGAAGGAAACTTTCATCTTCAGTTAGAAGCCATGTCAGCTTTATTCTGCAATGCTAAGCATTCATCGATAATAGTTACAAAGCACATAGAAAAGAAGTCAAAGGACCGCAAGCACACCCAAACCTTTTGCTTTATTAAATGTTATGAACAAATTAAATGATTGCTGTTATCCACCTATATTCTCTGGTGTTCATACATCAGCCAACTGACAAGCTGTTTTCTGTAACTAGGCAACTGGTCCACAGCCAAAGTGAATACACATATTTGCTACTTGCAACTTTTGCCTTGTAGGTGATCATATGGTTACAATGGATGACATGCTACACATAATGCTCAAGTTACCACAATCACAGATACAATGGCTTCATTAATGTATTGCTTTGGATAGCAGTACAATTGCTTTATGCAATAATCCTGGGGGACTTTTAATTGCCTTTTTGTTTACTCACTAAACCACAGAATTTGGTAACCCACAATGTGTCTTCCTGTGGTTACTGTGGATTAAAGAAGTTCTCTTGTAGATTTTGCATTTGTGAGTTTGGACCCTGACTACTGGAAACTAAAATGGATTTTTTTTCTTTATGTACAGACATAATGCAGGGAACGGGATAGATTTAATCACTTCAGACTTTGGCAGGACTTCTCTGTTTGTTTTCTTTAATTAAAACATATTTGCTGCACACACCCAACCTTGTTGTACAGAACCACATTATGATAAATTATGTGTAGACTATAGGATCTCTGAGTTGGAAATAAAGGACAATTGCGACTTTAAACAGTGCTGGGAGCATAAAGTAATCTGACACTCTCCTGTTCTCTCCCCTCAACCCCCCAGCCTCGGCTATATTAATTATTCAGATTTATATACAGATTCCACATACCTGAATCATGATCTCAGCCTTGTCTTGTATCAAATGATGATGATCCAGTGGTACTGTGCAAAATTCATTCCCCAGGCAAGCCAGACTCACTCTACAGCCCATCAGGCACTGTTGGCATCTGATATACCTGCAGCCTCAGCCTGTTTAATCCAGTTCAGTGAATGGGACCCATCAACTCCACTTCTCTGCTCTCTTTCTAAAGAAGCAGCCCCAAATTTGCTTTGAACCTGTGACCCTTTGCTGAGAGTCAACATCCAAATGTGAGCCAAAACCTGCCTGTACTTGACCTTTTGCTTCTTGGAGTTGAGGCAAGCTGAAGCTCTTTTGCTGCCACCGGTTCTGCTGTTCTCAAAGTCCTGGTCTTTCTGCCTTTTCTCTTTTCTTACCGGAATCCCATGCTGGCCACATTGTGCCCTCTCTGAGGCTGGGACAACAAATAAGAGGGCTAGTGTCTAAAGCTGTGTCTCCAGCTGGGGAAACTTAGCCTTTCCTATCCTGGTGGGAGGGTTTTTGGATCACTGATTGGTATGGATACAATAACAAAGAAGCTAATAACTTGGAAAACAGTCTGTTTTGAAGGGTGTACTCCTTTTGGAAAGAAGAAAAGAGAGCTATCCAGCAATCTGTCACTAAGGCAAGCTGATAATACCAAAGTAACTCGAGAGCAAATAATGGTTATTTAAAGTCGACACTAAGAAGGACCTTGAAAGCACAATTTTAGAAAGGGAGAATCTGGAGGAATTTCCTGCTTCTTTGTGTAGTCTCTCTGCCTGTGTACATTAATTAATTCCCCTTGGCTTTTAACATAACTTACTTTTCCTGCCTGCAGAATGATGCTAGCTGCTAATGGGAGAAAGGATAGTCATGTGGTTCAGTCAAAGCACTGGGAGCCCAGAGAAAGGGGTTTGATTTCCATTTCTGCCAAAGACAAGCATGATCATGTGCAAATCAAATTTTCAAAAGGAAATGTAATTTTGGAGGTCTTAATTTTTTGGATCCCCAGATTTAGAAAACAAAGCCTATTTTCAGAGGCACGGAGTGCTAGCAGCTGCCACTGAAATCAATCAGGACATAGGTGTCTAAAGCTAAGCACTCAAACTTGATTAAGTTATTTTGAAAATCTGGTCTGTAGTCTTTCTGTATCTCAGCTTCCTCCTCTGTAAAATAAGGATAATATACAATACAGTACTTCCCCACCTCACTGGAGCATTGTGAAGTTTAATTCAAGTTTGGAGACATTTTGATACCATAAAGATGAATGTAACTAAATGTTGGTGGAACTTTGTGATATATTTCCAGAACTAATAATATTTGACTCTATGTCAAAACAACACCTTCTTAAAACAGGCGTATAGGTAAAGGGCCCATCAGGTTTGTCCCTTCCCACAATGCCCTCTGTCAGAAAAGGTTATAAACTAATCATTTATAAACATTTGAACTGAACTGAAATTTGTCATTTAAGGGTTCAACTCAAAATAACTTTTCTTTCCTTTATTCATTAAAAAAATCTTACTCAACTGCTTTTTATCACGATTACTATTTATTTGGCTTGCAATCTTGCCTAGAAGCCCTGAGTTCTGAGCTCCATTGTCCTAGGCACTGTATGCTTCTGTAAGGTAGCTAAAGTCACTCAGCCTCACACCTCATAAAATGACTCCAGGCATAATATAACTGCCTAGACATTCTCTGAATGTCATGTCTTTTGCTTCATTGAGTCCAGCATCCCCACAGAAATAAATATGACTGTATGTGTTGGGCACTTGGGCCCCTCTGAAACCTTCTAACAACAATTTAGACTTTCTACCAGATGTCAGAACTCATGTACCTGTTGATTGTTTGTCAAGGTGGGGGTTGCAAAGTACACTGGGGCAGTTTCTGTGATGACTTATGCAGTGAAAATAGGTGCTCAACAAAGTCTCCCTTGTTGTAACTTGCATGTTCTGGTCACATAGACTGAATCCTCAAAGGGGTTTTAGCACCAGACAAGGAATAGATTGAAGGCCACAAGGTCAAAAAGGGTGGGTTGTTTTTCTGTTTGTTTTTGGAATTTTTGGTGGGTAAAAGTATTATTCAAATCTAAGAATATGGAAAACAAAAATATATTACTGTGTAAGCCCTTCTTTCTTAGCGTATGTGAAACACTCCTCAGGTGGCTCATGGCTAGGATTCATCCCCAAATTTGATCTGCTGGTTGTATCATTAGCCTCCCTGGCCCAGGCTGGGTACTGACAGGGAGTGTGACATGAACACTAAGCCATGAGAAGACCCAGATCATGGGGCACTTGGTTGTATGGTACCATAGTAATAAAATTAACCAAGTTTCTTGTGAAACTTCTTTGGGCCCAAAAATCTTTAGTTAACTGTATCCTCAAATTGATTGAAATGCGATTATAAGAATATACATGTGGAGGTCACTTTTATATGATACCCCAAGTCAACCCCCTTAACCAACCGTTTGACCAATGAAGTCCAACACCCAGCTGCAGTCAATTCAGGTGGGATTATCCAGGCTGACAAAGAACATCCAGTCCCATTTACCACAAATGAAGAAGGCCCTAATGTGTTAGAAGAACAAGGGTGGGGGAAGGAGGAAGCTTGTGTGAGGGAAGAATCAAACCCAGTAAAATTAGTTTGACAATGTAGCAATTAATATTTAAATTCCCTACCCAGTAACTAATGATATGGGGTTTATAGTGCAGCTAAATTAGTGTTGACCCCCCCACTTAAGTCATTTCTACTATCTTATTTCAAATAAGTTTTCACTTCCATTTCTTTACCACTTTGTCAACACTACAAATTGGCAAAGCCACCATCCAGATGGCTTAGTTTTGCCAATGGTTAGCAAACCTCAGTGAACCATACCCAAGTTTCAGACATCACCTGAATATAATGTCACATCCCTGTCTGCAGCAAGGATTAAATCTGGAACCCACAGATCTAAAACCATGAGCCTCTTCTGTTTATGCTAAAAGAGCCATTCATGTTAGCTCAAAGCCACCAGCAGATTTATAAACCTCTACATAGCCCAGCCATTAAAGTGGGACAGAGGGTAACCAGGTGTAAGCTTGGGTTTCACTTGCTTACACGTAACTATAGCTATGAAGTACTGACTACATATACATATACTACAATTGCCCTTTGCTAGTTGGAAACTCCCCAAATGTTTGTGAGCAGCTCACCTTCAAACATATACCCTAAAAAGAGTTCATTTAAGCCTTCCTACAACTGAAGCTAACAGAGATAATGACAATGGTTGTTTTAGGAGCCAACAAACATGAGTTCTACCCTCTTTAGCCCGTGTGTGCAGCTCAGTGGACAATTATGGCATCTGGACCCAAACACAGATTATTACATAAAAAGCAAAGCACACAGAGTGCAGGAGATCTAGATTTAGGTCCTACTCTTACAAGGTGCTGAGCCTCTCTTGTGAGATGCTGCAGGCCCTCAACTCCCATAAAGCAGGAGTTCAGGTTGCTCAGCATGGTACAGGATCAGGCTCATGGTCTTATAACTAGGTAGCCAGAATGTACATTTTAAAGGAAATATTAATGGTCAAATGTACTTATATTTATATGCCAGCTGGACAATGTTGCTGGTGAGTTGCTTCTTTTAGAAATCTGTTTAGAGTTTCTTGCTTTCATGCATTTACTTAACTATTCAATATTCCTCCAATGCTGATACAGTTTAGGAAGGGTTCCAACTTTGTACTTACCAAAAACAGAATGAGGATGTGGGGGAGTCAAACACTATAGGGAGAGTGTGAAAAGAAACAACAACCAAAGCTCTAATGTGCAATGAATTCAAATTAACTAAGTGGTTGTGGTCGAGGCCCAGGTCACTTCCTGGACAATAATGACCAGCCGAGAGAGCTAATGGCCTGAGGCAAAGCAGAGGGTCATTAGCACTGAGCCTGCCATTAACTCTCCAGGAAATGTACTGGACTGGAGTCGTTAATGAAATTATAGTAAATCATGTGGCGGGGGAGAGATTATTCAACAAAATAAACTTTTCCCTTGCGGAACCATTATTCTTACCAAGCATCGCAAGAATGAAATGTATTTAATAACCCTGCTTCTGTGCTGGAGCATCTAGAGAGAAAAATGGGTGGCACGGTAGCAATTCAGAATTCTTTTATGGCTTCATACTGCTTTCATTGAAGCCAACGGGATTTTTGCCATTGCCTTCGCTAGGAGCAGGAACAAAGTCCTAAATTCCTCACATTTTCTCAGTGGTTGTGCCACTCTCAGCCTTCTGTTCCTCATATACCAAACTCCCCTCAGCATCAAGCAGTCTTGTTATTCTACTGTCCTGCTGCCAAAAGACTCCAACTAACCAGAGCAATAAACATTTGAGACTGTTTTTAATTTTACAAATTCTTTGAACATGAGGAAAATTACTCCTTTTGAGGAAAAAAATGGCACATCATTCCTTCTGGCAGGGCACAGAAGAAAATGAACTTTAAATGTGAGAAATCAAACTATGATTTATTATGAGCAAACAAAGCTCAGTCAAAAGTGTTTTGCACAAACAATATTACATTAAACGCACGGGGCATTACTGTTTGTAATGGTTAGAGCTACTAACTAGACAGAAATACCAGCAATACTCAACACTTGTAGAAGAGTTCACATTTTTCAACAGCCAGTACAAACATTATTTAACCCACACCTCAGCCCCACTAAGGTAAGTAGTAATCCGAATGAAGAAATCAACAGCTCTATCAGGCTAATGGTCCTAGGAAGGTGGTGGAATCTCCTTCCTTAGAAGTTTTTAAGGTCAGGCTTGACAAAGCCCTGGCTGGGATGATTTAATTGGGGATCAGTCCTTCTTTGAGCAGGGGGTTGGACTAGATGACCTCCTGAGGTCCCTTCCAACCCTGATATTCTATGATTCTATGATGCTATGATTCTATTCTTCAAGGTGCTAAACGCTGGTTTGGATGTGCTGAGCCCTATCTGTTCCCACTAACTTCAGTTGGAGATAAACCAGCGACAATTTTTCTGCAATCACTCCAATAAATGTATCATATTTACTGACCACCTGTGTAGGGTCAGTACTGGTGTTAATACTTTTCCAGAAGCCCAGGTAAATTATATCCACTTTCTCTCAGCTGTGCCTGCCCACATTTTCTCTCAGGAAAAAAACAAACAAATAAAAAACAGGTTTGTTACACACAATATTCTCCAAGTGTATTCCAACCTCAATACAGCGGGTCTGATTCCAATCTCACTTGCACAAATTTTATACTGGTGTACCTCCATCGATGTCATTATACTTTTACTCCTCATTTATTTGGACCTATTTTTTTCTAAGCCTGCCTTTCCACAGGCACCCAAGCAAGCAACACGTTCACATTACTCCCATTGACTTCAACTCGGGGGTGTTCTGTATACAAAGCAAGCACGGGATAGGATGCCACATAGGACTGATTCCTCCCCTTTTCCTTCTTTGTTTAAGATGAAGAAGAAGACGACAGGAAATCATCCCAAATACTCATTATGTGCCTTCCCTCTCCCACTCATATCTGGAGTAGAACAGATGGTCCCTCTCATCATGGAAGTTCTTATCAAAACCATGCTGATCTCCATCTAGAAGGGGGGAGCTAAATCAACCAACCCAACCCAACCCAGAGCTAAGTACTCCACCTAGCCAGGATCATGTCAACCCTGCAGCATTTGGTTCACAAACTAAACCCAAGGAAAGGAAGTAACCCAGCCTCTTCAGGTTGGCTTGGAGGTGGAGTTAGACAAGCTTTAAACTTCAAGAGAAACCTCAACACAGACCAACTTTTCTCTCCCTCCACCACCTCTCTTACCCCTCTCCCCCTGCACCAAAAACAAGCCTCAACTATCAGACCAGAGTTTTTTCCAAAGGGGCTGATTCTCATGATTTTAGCAAGAGGTCACAGTTACAACTATGTACAATTTTTTAAACAAAACTTTTTTTTTTTTTGGTGAAAAGTGCAGATTTGGCAACACAAATAACATGTGAACTTGTGCTGATTTTGCCAAATTGTTTGTCAGAAAAAACCCCCTCAAACACCTAATTATTATTATTATTTTTTTTTTGCAATTGCCAGAGAACCAAAAATCTGTTATTTTCCCAGTTCTGGTATTTATCTACAGACAGTCCCCTGCGCTGCACAAAAAGGTGCTATTCTCTTCCTCATGGCTGAAAACGTGGGAGGTCGTGAAAGGACAGCCAGATGTGGCCAATTTGGCAGCCTTGCTACATCTGGAAAACAAAATGAACAGATATAGAGAAACACATGTTTTATAATCCCTGTGAATGTGCATGGAAAGGTTAGAAGGGAAAGGGGCTCTCCTAAAATTCAAACTCACTGCTCCCCACTTCTAACTATGCCCCCATTACTGCTTTGTAAAAGTACTTCTCATACCCCAAGACTCACGCACACACACACACAGTCAAAATACACAAACTCACAATCATCCTTGTATTTGTGGCAACCTTAAAGTGGGACTCAGTCATGAAAGGGCAAGGCAAATTCCATATGTAAATCTAGATCTTTACTAGCTTGTTTGTTTTATTTAAAATCATTTTAGCTACTCACAAAGAACAAACACCTAAAATTTACTTTGTTATAATGATTAAAGGATTCATCAGAAAACATACCTCTTGAAATACCTTAAATCCAAAGAAAGAAAGAAAGAAAACATTACATAACTGTGGTGGATTTCCAATAAATATACAGCCACGCAATAGCTGACTATTGTCTGCAAAACTGCAGATTTTTTTTCCAGTATGCCCTCAGGGATCCATTTAATATTTTCCAGGCGTCTTCTCCCCTTCCCCCCCACCTCACCCCCCGGCCGCCCTGGAAAAAAACAGCAATGAAATACCAGGAAATGGTCCTCAGCTGCTGTAAAATTTTCATTTGGCAGGCGCTAGAGATTTTGAACTGTTAAGCAGCCCCACTGTGCTCTCAGCATTCCAAATACTTGCAGGTGACTCAGTTTTCATCTTTGCCAGATCTGCATTACTCACCACCAAACTTGGCAGGTCTCTGTGGCTTGCCTTCAGAAAAGAGACATGCAAATAATTGCTCTGCAGTGGCGAATGGGAAACAGTCTATGGGAGCACACCCAGAGAATGCAATAAACTCCACAGAAGAAACACCACCACATACAACATCTTTCTGATCCCTTGCCCCATTCCTCCGACTGCTAAAAAGATGATTGAAAACATCCCTTTTTCAGAAGCATTTCCTGCTTTAAATCATTGCAAATCCTGTGGAGGACCCCTTACCCTACTTTTAAATGAAGGCACTGTATTGGGCTTTCAAGGGTTGTAGTCTTTATGGGCCCCATCGTCCTGTGAACGACAAAAATTCAGGGATACTCATACCAGGTAAAGCAAACCACCAATATGGTTACCAAATCTGAGGGAATACATACAGCCTTAGAAAGTGGAGAGAAGAGACGAAACTCTGCAAAGAGAAGTTGCTACACATGGAATCAAGAAACAAGTCCCAAGTATTCTTATACATGTTACAATGTGGGTCCCTAATCTACAAACACTTATGTTATATGCAAAGATGTTCTCAGGAATAGCCTTCAAGTGAGACTACTAATGTCAGCGAAGTCACGTGTGTGTGTCTTTTGCAAGACTGGATGCTTGATATGGACATGGAAGCAATCAAAGGCAAATGCCAGAATTTGATTAAATCTGGAAGCTGCAACTTTATTAAACAATTAATACCTAATTGATGTAAACCACCCAAGACTGTTTCAATGCAGTCTGAACCAAGGCCTTTGAAGTACTATAAGCCTGTGATGGAGTCTCTTCCCCACTCAGACCCTGAATGGGCTAGTGTAGGCCTGAGAGGCCAATTAATATACCAGGTTGGGGAGCAAGGCTTAACTGATAATGAAGCCCATCTGGGTAGGAACAGGAAGAAATTTTTCACAGAAAGGGACTGTAGGGCCAGAGCGACAAATCCCACAACAGGCAGCCAGCCAGTAGGAGGTACTGGAAATGAGGCTTCGTTGCTGCATAGTACCCTCACACACAGGTGAGCTATGGGTGATGAATACATGACATTGAAAAGCCTAAGATAGCCTAAGAGTGAAGGCTATGCCCCGCTGCACCTTCAGGGCTGCAAAGGGATCCCGACTGGTGTCCAAGTCTGACCCCTTCTTCCCTCCTCACCAGAGGTAGGAGAGTTAAGATGAAGGGAGTCATATCTGTACTACCTATTGAGCATCTGGAGATGGGCAGGCGCAAGCCTGCCCATATCTGAAGGCCCATCCTCCCAGCCTTAAGGGGAGGAGCTACCGAACCCCGATCCCAAGTAAATACAGGGGACAACAAATGATAAAACAGGAATGGGAGTGAGAGTCACAGGGTCAAAAGCAGGAAACCAGAGGGAGACACTGAGCAGAGAACCCCAGACAGCACCCACTACTCCTCTAAGGTGTCCAGGGAGCAAGCGGACGCGGCCTGGAAGAACTCAGCCTGGATATGTGAGGAGTGGAAATAGGCCCCACAGTCACAGAGAACCTCCCTGTCCAGTAAACTCCTCCTGGTGTGGTGAACAGCCACCTTGGCCAAAGCCAGGAGAAGACAACTTTGTGGGGCCACGGATACGGTGTGCATAGAGCAGGAGGTGCAGGGAGAAATGCAGCCAGAACCTGAGTAGAAGGTTCTGGAGGAGTAACCTGGCATGCTTGAGGTAGATGCACATCAGGGTCTCCCTCACTCCACAGAAGGGGCAAGTGTCAGGGACGGGGGTGAACTGCGCCAGGTACATACCATACCTCCACCAGATCCAGAGGCACACCTCCTCACCTGCCAGGCTCAGTGTAGCAGACATGATGAACACAGGCCTACCCTGAGATTACTGTATTCTACACTAAAATCCTGAAAACCACAAAAAGCCACTATATTGAGATAGGCCGGATGGTCCGAGTCACAGAATAGTCATTGCCCTTTGTACCAATATAGGTGATGTGTATTTGTGTGCTTCTGGATCACTAGGGGATAATTAATGCAAAATACCAAGGTTAGCTATGCCAATACCAACCTTTGAAGCCTAAACACCTGCGGATAGGAGAGGGATTGGTTTAATCTATTTTCAGGAGGCTGGGAGAAAAAGTATATAAAGGCTGGGTTTAAACAGATTTGGGGCCCTTCATTTTGATTCAACAAACAGACATGACTTTTATCCAAGGAGAGGCCACCCTGGTGAAGGCTAGGACAGACTGGAACCTGCCAGGGTCTACATAGGATCGATGGGTGACTTCTGGTACATTTACTACACATGCAGATCCTTTTATTGTTTTTATATGTTTTCTCGGTCTGCTTTTTTATCCCTGCATAAAGGTACTCTGTTTAGGAAGGTCACTGGCAAGAACACTGTCATTGTCCTTGGAGGGATACTAAAGAGCAGAGGGCTGGAAGTTCGTCAGACATGTGGGAGAAGAAAGAGGAATCACAGTCAGATCAAAGGGACTGCAGCCTAAAACCCTGATCAGCAGGCACTGGGATGTGGGTGTCTGCCTAGAAAAACGTGATGCCTAGAGGCCTGGGACCTTGAGCAGACCATGGAGGGTGTAGTCAGAGGTGCAGTTACATTGAAACCAACACTCAGGGCCAATGCCCAAGCAACTCCCTGAGTTTAGGGTTCTCAGTTGGACCTTTCCTAATCTACCAATCCTACTATAACCCACCAAAGTGACTTAAATTCCCCCCCAAACACACTTCCTGGATGTTAAATGCCCATTGAGAAAGCCCACACAGCAGTTTGCCAGTTTTGCCAAATGGAGGAAAATCCCTTTCAGACCCCAAAAACTGGCCACCAGCTGATTCTCTGGCAACACAGGAGATCCAGCATAATAGAGTAAGATTACAAAATCTGGGCCTGAAAGCAATCCATGTAATTTATTTTTTGTTAGTTTGTTTACACTTCTATTACAGCAATATGTACATGACCAAGTTTTGCAGAAATGGAGAAAATGATAGTCATACTCGGTCTCATTTTCCAAGGTTTCCCCCTTCCACATCAAATTGTGAGACCTTGAAACATACCCAGAACACACTTCATGCCCCTCCTCCTTCAACTGAATCCGTTAGTGCAGACCGAAATGTGGGGTTGCAGCTCAGTGCATTTAATTGCCATTGCCACAAGAACACCTCCAACACGATCCTGACCTACTTGGTCCTGTCTATCACAGTTTCAGGGTTTTTGTAAACAGAAGATTGATATTTAGTAAATCTTGATTCTACTCTCTAAGTCTTTGAGCTAGCAAAGCACTTAGGTACATGCTTAACTATAAGCATAGGACTGGCCCTATTGGAATTAACTATTCATATACTTAAAGTTAGGCAGTATGATAGAAGTTCTGTTTCATGAAGGACTTTGAGATTATACAATTTGGCTTCATTCCAAATCAAAGCGAAATCCAAAAATTTTGAAATTCTTAGTAAAGGAAAATTATGTGGAAAAAATTGTTTCAGGTCACTCAAAACATTTTGTTCTGAAATCAAAATGTTTCATTTCAATGCCACATTTTTTCTATTTTGCATTATAAGATAGTGCCAAAATAAAAACAAAAAACAACACCTTTTTTTAAATGACAAATCAAAATAGTTCATTAGAAAATGTCAAAACAGAACATTTCCACATTATTTTTAGTCCCCATTTTTCAAAACAAAATTCCAGCAAAATTGACTCGATTTCACAACATGTTTTGATTGTAATGGAACCACATATTCCAACATAATATAGTTCCATTGATGTTTCTCTCACCAGCCCTCTACATAAAGTGCTGTACTGGGTTGGGGCTTTAGGGCAAAAATAAATACAATAAAACTTGACAGGTAAGCCTTTTTATCAGGTGGAAGAGACAATTGTGTACATTAATGCCTCATTTGTGAGAATTGACCAAAATTTGGTTTGTCCAGATAGATTTTGAAGATCCTTTGCAAATAAGTTTGCTATTTAAAAGATTTCTCCACGAAGGTCAGTTTAATATATTTCTGATATTCTAACTTGTGAAACTATTGTGTGTTCTTTATATTATATATACACACATACACACATACTTGTAAAGTTTTCCATGAAATTTCCCAGCCCAGCCAGAAAACATTCTTGCTTGCCATTTATCATGGTGATTGATCATAGAGAAACTAAAGATATTCTACTCTCCTGGCAATAAATGTTACTCAAGCCAGGTGAAAGGGCATTTACAATTTTGTAAGGCTGAATATATGATAGATATGGATATATAAGGCAGATCCAAAAAAAAGTAAATATACAAAATGGGCCAGATTTTTACCTGTTATAATGTGTAAATTTGGAGTAATTCCACTGAAGGAGCCAATGCATATTTATGTCTTTGAAACAGAATAAGATAGATAGATAGATAGATAGATAGATAGATAGATAGATAGATAGATAGATAGATAGATAGATAGATAGATAGATATAAACACACATCTACATATCCTCCCCCACACATAATGCATTCCTTATGGAATCTATTTTTTCTTTGGTCACATGGCAAGCTTCACATTAGGGAGCCCAATCCTGCATTCCTTGTGCTCTCAGAACTCTCACTGAAGATTTCCTGCAATGCTGAGTGATCAGGTCTCAGTGTTTAGATATCCGGTTGAGTGCAAATAGTAAGCACCATATGGGAGTGAATTTGTAATGCTTTGTTCAGTTGTCACTGAAGATAGATTGGGGTCAACCTCCTAAGACTCACATTCATTCCAGTTGCTAATACAGACTGTTTTTCTGCTTGCAATTTCACTTGTCTGTATTTAGGAGTTATTTTTAAAAAGGAGTAGATAATATGCTAAAATAAAAACTATTGTGTGTAATAGCCTAGAAGCTCGTGTGATTCACTGCTCGTGGTATTCTCTGAAAATGTAGCTTTGGAAAAAAGCGTTCTAAGAATTGAAATAAAAGTTATGAAAACTGAGGGATGAGCATTTAAATACTTGAATTTTTGTGGGTGGCTAGCTGTATTATCCTACTGCACAAGAGCTGAGACATGAGAAACCAGACTGCATTCCAGGCACCTCTCATAATTCTAACCATATTATATCAAAGCAGTATGTGGCCCACATTGCTTTGTAATAGGGAGGAAGCAAGGCGCAAGTGTCTTTGGAGTCAGTATTTCACAATTCTTAGCAATGCCATTGACTCCCTCTGACACTGGGGGCAAGTTACTATGGCCAGAATTTTCAAATCTGGGTAGTTAGAGATCATCACATAAGTCCAAATATAGGCAACTAAACAAGTGATCTAAATTTTCCAGAGATGAGAATTGTTGACTTCAGCAGGAGCAGCAGATCCTCAGCACCTCTGAAAATTCGGCCGCGTAGGTGCCTAATTTTGGGCCCCCCCATTCTGGCCTTAACCTGTCAGCTCCTGTTTCCACCCCTTTGAAGCCGACATAACACTCGTGTACCTATCACAGCGTGAGGGCTGGGAAGTTTAATTAATAAATGTTTGTACAGCGTTTTGAAATCCTCACATGAGAAGTACTACAGACGTGCAAGATATTGATTCTCTCCAATCCATCTAAGATCTTCCTTCCCTGTAGATCCTGAAGCACTCTCCAAACCATGGAAGGAGTCCTGTTTGCCTGACTGAGCTGGAGGGAGGGGAGGTAAAGGAGATTCAAAAGCTCGCTTCACTCATACCACATAAAGGCTCCAGTTTTGCTAACACAGATGTATGTTACGTTACGCACATGACCTACTCCAGATCCAGGCCCAAAGCAGAATCTCTTCCTAGCATTCTGGTGAGCACTGTGCAGTGGAGCCTGGTAGAACATGGCTAGCCATGTTCTATGGTCCCAAGAGTGCGTGGCCTGTCTGACACTGTGTGGTGGCCTTTGCACATGCTGCAGTTGTCAGCATGTGGTAATGAAGCACTCACGGTGCTCCTCTGGGGAACAGTGGTAAGGTGGGCTACTAGGAGCATTCCCTCTCCCCAGCCCACTGAGCCCTTCTGTCCTCCACAAGACTGGCATCTCCCCAATGCTCCCACCTCCCCCAGGCAGCATCAGTTAAAACATGATAAAAATGGACATGCAATATTTCCAGCTCGTTTATGGCTTCGGTATGACTGGGAGTCCCTGTGAATTATATGGCACTTAAGTAATAGCAGCTCAGTTTCCAGCATACATGCATGCTATACTCAACATCAGAATACCTCAACATCTGGATTCTCCTTCAGCGGGCAAGCGATACTTCACTGATGGATTCTTATCCCCATCCTCTTGCTGGAAACTATTCTGAATAACCTTTACAATTTGCTGGGCTTCCGTGCCTCCATAGTTTAAGAATGAAAAGAGAGAGAGGCAGACCTGAGGCACTCTGGTGGTAAGAATACATACTGCATTCTGATGCATAATTGAGCATATTTTGTTGTTTGGAGGAGATACTTTGTACAGCGCTATGACACCAATATCAAGCAAGGAGAGAGGAAGAGAAACACAAAACCTTGGGCACAGATAGAAGATGACATTAGGGGCGGGAGGGAGATAGAGAGAGCATATGTACACAGATATAGGGTAGTTTTATGCCATGTAAAAGGAAGAAAGAGACCAAGGGAGGCATTCAACCCCATGCAGAGGGCCAGCATAAGGCATATATACTACTGAAGTTTCACTAGGGGCTTTTTGTGGCATTGTAACAGGATGGTCTGCCCCTTTAGGTGCAGTTGAGGAGAGGACAGCTGTTCCCTATAAAAAACTGAGCTGTCAGTAAGGAAGAGATGGCAGAGGCTGCAGGGAGCAAGATCAACAACGAGTTCCCTGGGAGAGGCTACCAGAGTACTCTGGGAAGGGAGGCAGTGGGAACCTGCTGGGGAAAAAGGACCTCCTGAGAGAAAGCCCTGGGAGGTTGAGGCTCAGTTAATAGCATGGAAGAATCCTGCAGTAGGTACTGAAGCAGGAGAGAGGCAACAGGGAAAATCCCCTGGGAGTTGTAGCCCAGGGTGTGCTGAGGAACCGAGTTTGTGTTTTGCCTATCCTTGGAAAATAAAACTGCCTGGAAAAAGACTGGATGTGGCAGTGGGTCCTTCCTGGGCTGGGGACAACCCGGTTCTTTATGTACATGAACTGAGATTGTAAACTCTTGGGGACAGGGACTTTTTGTTATAAGTGTATATGGTGTCTAGCACCAGGGGGCTTCAACCATTGGCTAAGGCTTCTAGGCACTTCTGCCAAACAAATAATAATAATTAATAATAAGCCTTGCTGGCTTTTTGTGCACAGAGGTGAATTTAATCCCAAGTGAATAAAGACAAAAGCAGATGAAAGTGGCAGGAGCAAAGCCAATCACCAACAGGTGAAGAGATCTACTATGATGGCATTTCTGCTCTGGGAACCAGTATACCCCATTGGCCAGGAGAGGGACCCGGCCTTTTGTTGCAAGCTTTTTGTGCAGGTCACAGGGAGAACTCATGGGGCGGAGAGGTTGAGGGGGTTATGAGGACATGCCAAACTTATGTTGCAATGTTATTGTCAATGACGTTTAGCTGCAGACATTTTATGTTGCGCAGTATACACATGGGAGTGTAGATGTATAGTTACAAACTCCAGACCACACGCATAGAGTGCCAGCATAGAGAACTCCCCACCTCCCCCAGGGCTAAAACGACAGGGAATTTGCCTATCAAGATTCACACGTGGAAATGCGATGGTGGTGGTCAGCTATTGTAGCACAAGTACAGGACAATAAAAGATTCACAATACAACTATGTACTTTTACAGAAATACCTTAGAGCCCCATGAAACACAGTATAGCTTTCTTCTGCAGGATCCTTCAGCCAAAGCTAAAGTTGTCACTTCTGCCTTTTCAAGAGACAAAAGAGCAGATATCCCAAAGACTTAATGCTGAACAGCATGAAGTTTTACCAATAAACACCATATTTGTGTCCGTCTATATAAAAAAGTTTTGCAAGATCAAATCTCAAAGGAAGCAACAAGAGAACGTGTACCGTAATAGGAAAATGATGTATTAGAACAACGGTCATCAAATTGAAGCATTTTCCTGTGCTAGGAAAGTCCATTGTTCCCCTTTTGTATGCATTGAGTTGTTTTTGTAAGACTGAGGTAGCACCTCAGTGCTTTATGTTTATAAGCTGCTCCTACTTTGAGGAGGAGTTAGGCTAAGCAATTTCTAACCTCCTGAGCAAAACAAGGAGGCAGGAATTCAACACGTGATACCTAAATCATCCTCCATATTTCTTGGCTCATCAGACACTGTTATTCTTTCAGAGTCAGATTGATGTCTCTCAACAACCCCTCAGATCAACACAGGGTACCCTCCAAAAGGAGAGAGGACTCAGTTATCTCCAGAGCACCTTTTTCTTATGGCTCCTTGATCCTACAGAGGCCACTGCATTTCTGCAAAGTTTGAGGTCCATTCTGGGGGAAAGGATGCAGACTGGATGAGCCAGAAGAAAGCATGTATACAGGAGAAAATACTGTCTTATATCTTCTACTGAGCCATCGTGGGGCAGCTGAAGCAAGGTGGAAGCCCTCACATCATGGCTCCAATGGAGCTGTGTTACCAACAAGATGCAGGGATTGGGAGTTATCAGGAAATCTGCCAGATCTGTGGCTTTTTCCACCTGGTGGGCAGGAGAAAAAGGTAAACAGTGAATTCCAGTCAAATGATGAGAGATCCTTTCAGAGATTTCTTCCCTGTCTGCTGTGAGGGGAGATAACCAGGACCATTTGTTCACTCAGTGCAGTCCTATACCACAAAATAAAGGCAATTCCCCTACCCCCAGATAGGTTATTTCAGTTTTGCTTTTTTCCCCCCTTTGAATTTTTCCCCCTGAAGTTGAACTTGGAATTCACATTTTCATGCATTTTTTCCCCCAAAGAAAATATTAGTAGCTGACAGCACCTGCGGTGCTCTTGCAAAACTTATGTTATATAAGCATGAATGGCATGAATCTTCCACATAGTTGCTTTAATAGACCAAGTCTGTGCAGTCCTCCTCTCACACCATAAAATTCTTGAAAAAGTCTTGATACCATTTTAATGTTGGTAAAGCACATTAATAAGGGGGTACATCTTTCCTAATGTTGGATTTTAGATTATGAATATACAATGTGTGTGTACACACAGGACAAATGATCTGAATGCAATATAATGTATTAAACTTACATTTGTCCTATAGCCATATATATATAAAATATATGCAAAGGAAATATACAGAATATCAGTTAACTGAGTAGTGTGTGTGAGAGCATGGAGAGAGAGAGAGAGAGAGAGATTCTAAGATGAATTAAATCAGATAAAATAGGTTTGTAACAGGAAATGTAATATCTTTACTCAACTTACATGTTGCATTTGATGAACAATTACATTTTATTTTCTGCAAATTAAATGTATTTTGTTAATTTTGATTACAGAAATATTGAGTGGTTTGAAAAATATTTTTAAAACATTTAAAAAAGGACTGTTTTCCAATCTTGGTCACCTCTATGGCTTAGAAAACCTGACCCTAATATGTAAAATATAAAATTATGTTAAATAATACTTTTGTGCCTCCTAGTAGTTTTGTTTGATTGCTTTTTTTCTTGAAAAGCGTGCATTTCAAAACCTATTCTTCTTTTGAGCAAAATGCAAGGCACAAAAAGGCCTGAAAAGAATATTAACCCCCTCAATTGATGATCTGGGACCTCTGGTGTTCAAATGGGATCAGAAGCATTATGGAACACAGTGGCTTTTATATTTAAAAATAAAGATCAGAACCTCCAGGGAAAAAACAGATTCTGTGATATCTTCCCTGGCAAATATTTTATGGGGGATAATGGAAGAATGGTGTTTTTCCATCCCCTAAATCAGCAGTCAGTAACTCATGTCTATTTTATCATCTCTAATGCTCTGGTACAAGAAAGAGAATGGGAAAAAGAAATAAACAAGTGTTGTGCACATAGATCACCCCTGTTCCATTCTGTGATCTAGGCAATTTTAGCCAGGATCTTTCATCCAGTTCTCTGTACCAAGAAAAGATCTTGGGAATCAACTTAGGTTACTAAAGGATTTCTTTGAACTGTAACCAAAAGAGAAAAATTACATTTTAAAATTCCTTCCATGGCAGTGGGAAACAGCCTGTCCCCCCACAATGCCTTTTTGATTTCTGCAAAATGATGAGTGCCCTGAGCTCTCACTGAAGTCATTAGGGATTGAGATTGCCCAGCATTCCACAGGGTCAGGCCCTACTTCACACAAGAAAAGGACAAAAACGAATCATTAAATGAAATTCAAGGAGTTAAAATAGAGTAAATGCCTCTTTAAAAATAGTTCTTTACACATCTTCTTCTGCTGTATCCATTGCTATTGATGCAAGGATGCCTACAAGAAATCACCCAACTAATAACGGTGAGGTTGAGGGGAAAACTAGTACTACTGGTTTACAGCTGAAACAGCTGAAACAGAGCATTTCCTCTTCCACCCCACAACCCCCTTTTGCTACTTCCTTTCTCAATCACTGGACAACACCACCATCCTGCCCATCACTCAGGCTCATAACCTGGATGTCATCTTCAACTCAGAACTCTCTCTAGGTCCTCACATCCAGGCTATGTCTACTATATCTTGCAGATAATTTTTTGCAAAACATCTCTAAGATATGGCCTTTCCTATCCAGCACCAGAGCTAAAACTTTGTCCAAGTTCTCATCATCTTGTGTCTCAATTGTTGCAATATCCTTCTCTTCGGTCTTGACAAATGTAAGGTTGCCCCACTCATATCCTTTCTGAATGCAGCTGCAAAGATCATTTCCCTCTTCTGTTGCTCTGACCATGTCACACTTCTGTTTCAATCCCTCTACTGGCACCCCCATCTCTAATGCATGAAGCAAAAGCTGCTTGTCATCACTTTCAAGGCACTTTACAACTTATCCCCATCCTACCCATCATTTCTCATTTACTATTGAGATGTCGTCTGCCATCTCTGATCAGCAAGTGATGCCAGCCTCAATCGCTCAATTGTTAAATTCTCAAACAAGCACCTTCATGCTTTCTCTCATGCTGCTTCTCAAGCTCGGCAGGAGCTCCCCATAAACTTCTACAAGATACCTACCCCTCCTCCTTAAAACTCTGCTTTGCCGTAATGCCTACACCAAACTTTAGAGTAACAGCCGTGTTAGTCTGTATTTACAAAAAGAAAAGGAGTACTTGTGGCACCTTAGAGACTAACCAATTTATTTGAGCATAAGCTTTCGTGAGCTACAGCTCACTTCATTGAATGGATACTGTGGAAAGTATAGAAGATCTTTTTATACACACAAAGCATGAAAAAATGGGTGTTTACCACTACAAAAGGTTTTCTCTCCCCCCACCCCACTCTCCTGCTGGTAATAGCTTATCTAAAGTGATCACTCTCCTTACAATGTGTATGATAATCAAGGTGGGCCATTTCCAGCACAAATCCAGGGTTTAACAAGAACATCTGAGGAGGGGGGGGTGGTAGGAAAAAACAAGGGGAAATAGGTTAACTTGCATAATGACTTAGCCACTCCCAGTCTCTATTCAAGCCTAAGTTAATTGTATCCAGTTTTCAAATGAATTCCAATTCAACAGTCTCTCGCTGGAGTCTGGTTTTGAAGTTTTTTTGTTGTAATATCGCAACTTTCATGTCCGTAATCACGTGACCAGAGAGATTGAAGTGTTCTCCGACTGGTTTATGAATGTTATAATTCTTGACATCTGATTTGTGTCCATTTATTCTTTTACGTAGAGACTGTCCAGTTTGACCAATGTACATGGCAGAAGGGCATTGCTGGCACATGATGGCATATATCACATTGGTGGATGTGCAGGTGAACGAGCCTCTAATAGTGTGGCTGATGTTATTAGGCCCTGTGATGGTGTCCCCTGAATAGATATGTGGGCACAGTTGGCAACGGGCTTTGTTGCAAGGATAGGTTCCTGGGTTAGTGGTTCTGTTGTGTTCACATTGTAAGGAGAGTGATCTCTTTAGATAAGCTATTACCAGCAGGAGAGTGGGGTGGGGGGAAAGAAAACCTTTTGTAGTGGTAAACACCAATTTTTTCATCCTGTGTGTGTGTAAAAAGATCTTCTATACTTTCCACAGTATGCATCCGATGAAGTGAGCTGTAGCTCACGAAAGCTTATGCTCAAATAAATTGGTTAGTCTCTAAGGTGCCAAAAGCACTCCTTTTCTTTTTACAACAAACTTGACAGCATTGCCTCTCATGCTGACCAGTGACATCTCATTGTTCCCTTGTATTCCTGTCTGTCTGTCTGATTCTGTTGTCTCTCTCTCTCGAGACTGTAAGCTCCTTGGGGCAGGGAGCATCTTTTTGCCCTGTGTTTGTACAGCACCTAGCACTATGTGGGTCCTGGTCACTGACTAGGGCTCCTAGGTGCTATGTTAATATAAATAAACCAACATTTTAAAAAACCACCACTATATGTTTAAATTATTTAGAGTCATCAGATGAGCCATTGTAACCACATTAATTTATTATTGTTACACTCACCCCATTACCTGTTCTTGTCTTCGTTAGAGGTATTTTGTTTTGGGGGCGTTTCTTCCGTCAGGTTATGTCTTCACTACATCACATCAAGACAGACTTCACATCAAGGCAGGTATCTCAATTTAAAATCCTAGTGGAGACAAGGCACTACAGTTTTTACCTCAATCTAGCTAGTCAATGTGATCCTCAGGTAAGAAGTATAGGGTTGACCTTGACTAACTACACTGAGGTTAAGAATATACCTGTGTCTTGCCTCCAGTAGGATTTTACACTGAGTTAGACAGACAGGCAAGTGCTTCTTTCCCCGCTGCTGTTGTACTCATGTACTTTGCCCTTTAAGATCTGACTTTTCTGCAAGGTATTGTTATAATGAAAGATAATCTAACCAATCTGAAAACAAGCTCATGGTCCAGAAACCAGCCATGTCACTGAAGGGGCAGCAAGTCAGTATAGTCAGTAATCTTCATTTTTATTATTTGTTATTGCTTGTGGCTAACATTACAGGACAGAGAGGTATTGTAAGATGAATGAGATCAGTAAAATGGGTTTTTAACGGGAAGAAAATAAATATGTATATAACCAGGAAGACAATAATCCTTTCTATTAAGCCTTATATTTGTGCTATGAATTTTGGCAAACACCTGGAAATTACCACTTGAAAATAATCAAAAAATATGCACTGGCGTAACTAATCAAATACACTAAAATACACTTCAAAATATATTTCATTATTCAAAAACTACCTCCTGATATTGCCTGAACCTAGGTATTTAGAAGGCAGTGTTTGATAGCTATGCTTTAATGCTAACACAATCAAAGGCCTGATCTATACTTAAAATGTAGCTTGACATAGCTACGCTGACCTAACCCCCGGTGTAGACATGACTTGGTGCCAAATACTTCGGTTGGCCCCAGGGAAGCGGATTATTTGCAATGATGGAAAAACTCCTTCCCGCACTATGGCCGTTGCTGTGCTGCTCTAGCACCTGTTGTATACACAAGCCCAAAGATAACACAGAATCTTATTTAATGATTAAGATTGTTTCTGTCACCCATTCCGGTTTACTCAATTTTCAGCCTAGGTTACAGATTTAAAGACGCATCAAACTCATATGCTGCAGACAGTCTCATACACACAGTGGCGCTGGAACACTTTTTATAGTGGGGGGGCTGAAACTTTTTACCTCATGCCCCCCCTTACCCTTGTCTGTGCCCCCACCCCCTAGAACTTGGTCTGGAGCAGAGCTGGGACTCTCGGAGGAGGGGGTGTGGACAGGGGTAAGGGCCCAGGGCCCTGAGGCTGGGGCCACAGCTGGGGGCAGTTGTGGAGTCACGGGCGCATGGCCGGCAGCCAGGACCCCGTATGTGGGGCCGGGAGCAAGGCCCCACGTAAAACCTGGGGGTGCTGCAGCAACCCCACACGCCTAGTTCCCACACCTGTGCATACACACCAGGATGCAGAAGACTAGAACCTTTTCCCTCCAGGTCCAAAAATGCAGGCCTCTGCTGCCACTTGAGCTACAAGAGAACACCTTAGTTACTAGTTAGTCACATATCCTTACTGTGGACCATCCACTTAGGGTAACATTATCTTTGTAGCTATCTGTGGTACTTGTACAGCCAGCATCACTGTAGTATTTGAGTGCTTCACAAGCTTCAACATATTTATCCTCAATATATCCCTGTGAGGTAAAGCAGTGCTATTATCCCTATTTTACAGATAGGGAGCTGAGTCATAGAGAGGCTAAGTGACTTGCCATCAAATCACCCTTTCATACAAAAACTGAGGAAAATAAATTACTAAATTCAATAGAGTTGCTCTGGATTTACACTAGTGTTTACCTCAGCCTTTATTTGTTTGAATGTGTGACGTGATGGCAAGTCACTTAGCTTCTTTATGACTCAGTTCCCCATTGGTAAAACAGGAATAATGGCACTGCCCTACCTCACAGGTAGAGCTGTGTGCACTCTGCTTGCCCCCATTGTAAACCAGATGAAATTATACTCCCAGATTCATGAGCACGTCATTTCATTTACAAAAACTTTCAGTGAGCAAAGGGCCCTTTGCAGGATTGAGGCCTAAATGGACAGATTGCCCAGTCATTTCCCCCTGCCTCCTCAAGAGCTCAGATCTCTATAGGTAAATTGCTAGTGACCTAGTGATCTCATAGTTTCTGAAAGATAAATAATTTAAGTAAGGTTGCATCTGTATAGAATCAAATGGAAAACGACTGGTGTTTTAGCGCATTCTAAAACTCTAAATTTCTTCCACATTATGTTGATTTATGTAATCAACTTCTGATAAATTAAATGGAAATGTTTAAGTGCCAAATTACAAACTAATTAAAAATACTAGTTTTGAGAGTTTTTTCAATGTAGCGTCTTTAGAAGTTATACTCTAAGCTCTTTGGGGCAGGGGCTGTTTTTTTGTTATGTGTGTACAGAACCTAGCATAGTGAGTCTCTGACTCTTGACTGGAGCCTCTAAACCCTATTACAACAAAAAGAAAATAAATAATAATAATAGAATCTGAATAGATAAATTACAAGACTATTGCCATGTAATCGTCCCAGGAAATTTGTCTAGGCTCATATATATTTGTAATGGGTACTCTGGACCAAACTGTTTTCTGACACTGGCATACATCTGAAATAAATCCAATTGATTTTAATGGAGTCAGTCTGGATTTACAAAGATGAACCTGACAGCAGAATCAGACAGTGGGCTTTTAACGTTTAAAAGTTAATATTCTCAGTTACAGATTTTAATGTTTATATCAACTAGATTGGTTTGATCCAACTGGTAAATGAGCACTGATTTTAAAACTGAAACGTTGATTGCTGTATTGTCTTGGTTTTAACCAACTGAAAGATTAAACAGTTTTGATATTGCTTATCCAGCACAAGACTTGCAAACCTCATTAGGAATCTTGGCAATTTTAGCTAGAAACTATAGCCAGGGGCTTTCATCCAGCTGTCTGAAAAAAAGGAATGATTTCAGGAAGTGTAAGGTAATAAGTACCATGTAATCTGATATATTTCTCTTCCACAACTCAAACTAAAGGTCTTTCTGCCATATCTGCTACACTGAGACAATCTCAGTCACAACCACTATGACAATCTGTCGCTTAATGAGAAGACATAAATGGCTAATTAGCATCAGGTTGGTTTTCTCAACACTTCTCTATGTAAAAAAACCAAAACCATATACCAACAACCAAAGCCATCCATCCAGACTACAGATAAAAACTTGAAAGGACCAGAGTAGTCTCTTCAATAAATAAATAAATAGGAAGAAAATTAAAGCTAATTAAGAAAGGGATAATTAAAAATGATCAAAAGCTGGTTTAGGGCTCCCATATAACAAGATTTAAAGGACTAAGGACCAAGAGCCCTATCCACTGATGTAAGTT
This sequence comes from Lepidochelys olivacea, assembly GCF_965140295.1. Lineage (NCBI taxonomy): Eukaryota > Metazoa > Chordata > Testudines > Cheloniidae > Lepidochelys > Lepidochelys olivacea. Next base: position 169,794,744 of record NC_140412.1, on the reverse strand, counting down.
ATAAACCATCTCTGAGTGCAATGGAAACAGGATCAAGCCCTGCTCACTTTGCTCATCAGAGTAATCCCACTGAAGTCAAAGATAAAGTTAAGGCAAAAATATCATCATAAATGTTAATCTCCTGCTTCCTTTTATACGTTGATTGTACCTGAAGCCCATCCCCAGTTATATAATCTCAATCATGAACACTGTTTTTATTTTCCTGCAATATAAGCTAAGAAATGCTATATTATTCAGAAACCTGTAAAAACAGATGCTACTTAGAGGTTAAAGCTCAGCCATAAGGAGTCAGACGAGTCTAAGCTCCCACATCCTGTTTTCTGTATTTATTGCACAAACAATGGTGTCTATGACAGATGTGTAAAGCTTTGTAGTCATGCCATCTGTCATAAATATAAAGGGAAGGGTAAACCCCTTTGAAATCCCTCCTGGCCAGGGGAAAGCTCCTCTCACCTGTAAAGGGTTAAGAAGCTAAAGGTAACCTCGCTGGCACCTGACCAAAATGACCAATGAGGAGACAAGATACTTTCAAAAGCTGGGAGGAGGGAGAGAAACAAAGGGTTTGTGTGTCTGTCTGTAGTCGTCTTGGCCGGGGACAGAACAGGAATGGAGTCTTAGAACTTTTAGTAAGTAATCTAGCTAGGTATGTGTTAGATTATGATTTCTTTAAATGGCTGAGAAAAGAATTGTGCTGAATAGAATAACTATTTCTGTCTGTGTATCTTTTTTGTAACTTAAGGTTTTGCCTAGAGGGGTTCTCTATGTTTTTGAATCTAATTACCCTGTAAGATATATACCATCCTGATTTTACAGGGGGGATTTCTTTATTTCTATTTACTTCTATTTTTTATTAAAAGTCTTCTTGTAAAACACTGAATGCTTTTCATTGTTCTCAGATCCAAGGGTTTGGGTCTGTGGTCACCTATGCAAATTGGTGAGGCTTTTTATCCAACATTTCCCAGGAAAGGGGGAGTGCAAGTGTTGGGAGGATTGTTCATTGTTCTTAAGATCCAAGGGTCTGGGTCTGTAGTCACCTAGGCAAATTGGTGAGGCTTTTTACCAAACCTTGTCCAGGAAGTGGGGTGCAAGGTTTTGGGAAGTATTTTGGGGGGAAGGACGCGTCCAAACAGCTCTTCCCCAGTAACCAGTATTAGTTTGGTGGTGGTAGCGGCCATTCCAAGGATAACGGGGGTAATATTTGTTACCTTGGGGAAGTTTTGACCTAAGCTGGTAAAGATAAGCTTAGGAGGTTTTTCATGCAGGTCCCCACATCTGTACCCTAGAGTTCAGAGTGGGGGAGGAACCTTGACATGGTGGCACAGTGGTGGGATTAACCTGAAATCATTTTGAGATCCAGTTGAGATTTTTTGAACTAGAAATACAGATTTTAAAAAGGAATTTTTAGGAAGTCCAGAAGGCAGCTTTGAAACTGAAAGCAGCTTGGTTTCTCTCTGCTTTGTGGCCAAGCAGAGACAAAAGGGGATTATCTTGTGAATTGCAGGTTTTCTTGCCTGGAGGCAGGGTACTTAACTCCTGCAGGGAAATTCACAGTCTTCCAACCCAGAGGTTTTTTTTTTTTCTTTTCTTCCTAAAAGTAAATAGGGGGTGTGTGCTCTACCCATTTGCCTGGAGACAAAAGTGGCAGGGTTTTTTTTTAGGATTTTGATTTTTTTTTTTTTTGTTTTACAAGGAGCACAGGTTTGAAAAGAAATTTTTTTTTTTCTTTGGGCTGGGTAAGCAGTTTTCCAAGTAGTTGGAGGTTTTTTGCTTTAATTTGGGCCCAGAGCAGAGACAAGGGAATTGTCTTTTTCTGTAGGCTGACAATCACTATCAGAGAATAGGTACTCTATTCCAGCACAGCAAAAGTTTACAGCCAAGTTTTGTTTGTTTATTTCTAAACCTCGGGTGTAAAGTTAGTTAAAAACAGAGAGGTTAGAATGGCCAAATCCTCAGCTCGACTACAGCTGGAATTAGCCAAATTTCAGGCTGAGGAAAAACAAAGGGAACATGAAAGACAGATAGAACTCATGCGGCTGGAGAAGGAGGTACAGGAGGCTGCCCACAAGAGGGAAATGGAGGCAAGGAAGCATGTGGAGGAGATGGAGAGGATAAAGGCCCAGCAGAATATACCAACAAACCCTAGCAATCCTTCTCCAGGTACCACTTCCCATCCCAGAAAGTTCCCCACCTACAAGGCAGGTGATGATACTGAGGCCTTCTTAGAAAACTTCGAAAGGGCCTGCCTTGGGTACAACATCTCTACTGACCAATACATGGTAGAGCTGAGGCCGCAGCTCAGTGGACCCTTAGCTGAGGTGGCAGCTGAAATGCCTAAAGAACACATGAACAAGTATGAACTGTTTAAATCCAAGGCGAGAGTCAGAATGGGGATAACACCCGAGCAGTCTCGTCGGAGGTTCAGAGCCCTAAGGTGGAAACCAGACATGTCATTTACCCGACATGCCTACCACATTGGAAAACATTGGGATGCCTGGATATCAGGAGCAAGTGTTGAATCTCCAGTAAATTTGCCCTTCCTAATGCAAATGGAACAATTCTTAGAGGGTGTTCCTGAGGAAATAGAAAGATACATCCTAGATGGGAAACCCAAAACTGTAATTGAGGCAGGAGAGATTGGAGCCAGATGGGTGGAGGTGGCAGAGAAGAAGAAAACTGGTCGCAGTTGGAGCGGAGACCAGTCTCGTCGGAGGTTCAGAGCCCTAAGGTGGAAACCAGACATGTCATTTACCCGACATGCCTACCACATTGTAAAACATTGGGATGCCTGGATATCAGGAGCAAGTGTTGAATCTCCAGTAAATTTGCCCTTCCTAATGCAAATGGAACAATTCTTAGAGGGTGTTCCTGAGGAAATAGAAATATACATCCTAGATGGGAAACCCAAAACTGTAATTGAGGCAGGAGAGATTGGAGCCAGATGGGTGGAGGTGGCAGAGAAGAAGAAAACTGGTCGCAGTTGGAGCGGAGACCAGAAGGGACCACCCCAGACCACACCCTATTACCGGGGGCCGCCCAAAGCCCCACCTACCTCCCAAAGAACCCTCCAGACCCCTTATCGTCCCACCACCCCGTTCTCCAGCAACCCTCCTCGCCCCAGTGACCCGTCAGCTGGACGATGTTTTAAGTGTAACGAGCTGGGGCATGTAAAGGCCAACTGCCCCAAGAACCCCAACAGATTACAGTTCATTGCACCGGAATCACACCAGAGGTCCACAGGCCCAGATACCTCCCAGATACCCTTGGAGCGGAGGGAAACTGTGAGTGTGGGTGGGAAGAAGGTCACCACGTGGAGGGACACCGGAGCACAAGTGTCAGCTATCCATGCTTCCTTAGTGGACCCCAATTTAATCAACCCAGAGATCCAAGTGACGATTCAACCCTTCAAGTCCAACTCTTTCAATTTGCCTACAGCCAAGTTGCCTGTCCAGTACAAGGGCTGGTCAGGAATGTGGACTTTTGCAGTCTATGATGATTATCCCATCCCCATGCTGTTGGGGGAAGACTTGGCCAATCATGTGAAGCAGGCCAAGAGGGTGGGAATGGTCACCCGCAACCAGGCTAAACAAGCCGTGAGGCCTAGCTCTGTTCCGGAAACTTCTATCAGGACCCAGTCAGAGGTGATGGACCTGGACCCCAGGCCAATGTCTGCAACAGCAGTAGTGGATCCAGTCCCAGAGACCCAGACGGAACCAGTCCCAGAACCGGAACCAGCCGAACAACCAACACCAGACCCCGTGTCAGCACTGAATCCAGTACTTGCAACCTCAACACCAGAGGGCCCCACCGAACCTGAACTGGCAGCAGCCGATAACCCTACACAAGAGGCTCAGCCGGAGCCTGAATCCCAACATAGTACACCAGCGGAGAGCGGTTCACAGTCAACAGAAACAGCTCCATCCCCTATATCGCTTCCAGAGGGACCAAGCCTAGGTCCACAATCCCATGAGGAACTGATGTCTCCAGCATCAAGGGAACAGTTCCAGACCGAACAGGAAGCAGATGAAAGCCTCCAGAGAGCTTGGACGGCGGCACGGAGCAACCCACCGCCTCTCAGCTCTTCTAATCGATCCAGGTTTGTTGTAGAAAGAGGACTTTTATACAAGGAAACTCTTTCTGGGGGACACCAGGAAGACTGGCATCCTCAGAGACAGTTGGTAGTTCCAACTAAATACCGGGCCAAGCTCTTGAGCTTAGCCCATGATCACCCTAGTGGCCATGCTGGGGTGAACAGGACCAAAGACCGTTTGGGGGGGTCATTCCACTGGGAGGGAATGGGCAAGGATGTTTCTACCTATGTCCAGTCTTGTGAGGTGTGCCAAAGAGTGGGAAAACCCCAAGACCAGGTCAAAGCTCCTCTCCAGCCACTCCCCATCATTGAAGTTCCATTTCAGCGAGTAGCTGTGGATATTCTGGGTCCTTTTCCGAAAAAGACACCCAGAGGAAAGCAGTACATACTGACTTTCATGGATTTTGCCACCCGATGGCCGGAAGCAGTAGCTCTAAGCAACACCAGGGCTAAAAGTGTGTGCCAGGCACTAGCAGACATTTTTGCCAGGGTAGGTTGGCCCTCCGACATCCTCACAGATGCAGGGACTAATTTCCTGGCAGGAACTATGAAAAACCTTTGGGAAGCTCATGGGGTAAATCACTTGGTTGCCACTCCTTACCATCATCAAACAAATGGCATGGTGGAGAAGTTTAATGGAACTTTGGGGGCCATGATACGTAAATTCGTAAATGAGCACTCCAATGATTGGGACCTAGTATTGCAGCAGTTGCTCTTTGCCTACAGAGCTGTACCACATCCCAGTTTAGGGTTTTCTCCATTTGAACTTGTATATGGCCGTGAGGTTAAGGGGCCATTGCAGTTGGTAAAGCAGCAATGGGAGGGATTTACACCTTCTCCAGGAACTAACATTCTGGACTTTGTAACCAACCTACAAAACACCCTCCGAACCTCTTTAGCCCTTGCTAGAGAAAACTTACAGGATGCTCAAAAAGAGCAAAAAGCCTGGTATGATAAACATGCCAGAGAGCGTTCCTTCAAAGTAGGAGACCAGGTCATGGTCTTAAAGGCGCTCCAGGCCCATAAAATGGAAGCATCGTGGGAAGGGCCATTCGTGGTCCAGGAGCGCCTGGGAGCTGTTAATTATCTCATAGCATTCCCCACCTCCAACCGAAAGCCTAAGGTGTATCATATTAATTCTCTAAAGCCCTTTTATTCCAGAGAATTAAAGGTTTGTCAGTTTACAGCCCAGGGAGGAGACGACGCTGAGTGGCCTGAAGGTGTCTACTACGAAGGGAAATGTGCTGGTGGTGTGGAAGAGGTGAACCTCTCCATGACCCTTGGGCGTATGCAGCGACAGCAGATCCAGGAGCTGTGCACTAGCTACGCGCCAACGTTCTCAGCCACCCCAGGACTGACTGAACGGGCATACCACTCCATTGACACAGGTAATGCTCACCCAATTAGGGTCCAACCTTACCGGGTGTCTCCTCAAGCTAAAACTGCTATAGAACGGGAGATCCAGGATATGTTACAGATGGGTGTAATCCGCCCCTCTGAAAGTGCATGGGCATCTCCAGTGGTTCTAGTTCCCAAACCAGATGGGGAAATACGTTTTTGCGTGGACTACCGTAAGCTAAATGCTGTAACTCGCCCAGACAATTATCCAATGCCACGCACTGATGAACTATTAGAGAAACTGGGACGGGCCCAGTTCATCTCTACCTTGGACTTAACCAAGGGGTACTGGCAGGTACCGCTAGATGAATCTGCCAAGGAAAGGTCAGCCTTCATCACACATCTCGGGCTGTATGAATTTAATGTACTCCCTTTCGGGCTGCGAAATGCACCCGCCACTTTCCAAAGACTTGTAGATGGTCTCCTAGCGGGATTAGGAGAATATGCAGTTGCCTACCTTGACGATGTGGCCATATTTTCGGATTCCTGGGCAGACCACCTGGAACATCTACAAAAAGTCCTTGAGCGCATAAGGGAGGCAGGACTAACTGTTAAGGCTAAGAAGTGTCAAATAGGCCTAAACAGAGTGACTTACCTTGGACACCAGGTGGGTCAAGGAACTATCAGCCCCCTACAGGCCAAAGTGGATGCTATCCAAAAGTGGCCTGTCCCAAGGTCAAAGAAACAGGTTCAATCCTTCTTAGGCTTGGCCGGTTATTACAGACGATTTGTACCGCACTACAGCCAAATCGCTGCCCCACTGACAGACCTAACCAAAAAGAAACAGCCAAATGCTGTTCAGTGGACCGGAAAGTGTCAGAAGGCCTTTAACAAGCTTAAAGCGACACTCATGTCTGACCCTGTACTAAGGGCCCCAGACTTTGACAAACCGTTCCTAGTAACCACAGATGCATCCGAGCGTGGTGTGGGAGCAGTTTTAATGCAGAAAGGACCTGATCAAGAATTCCACCCTGTAGTGTTTCTCAGCAAAAAACTGTCTGAGAGGGAAAGCAACTGGTCAGTCACTGAAAAAGAATGTTATGCCATTGTCTACGCTCTGGAAAAGCTACGCCCATATGTTTGGGGACGGCGTTTCCACCTGCAAACCGACCATGCTGCACTAAAGTGGCTTCACACCGTCAAAGAAACTAACAAAAAACTTCTTCGGTGGAGTTTAGCTCTCCAAGATTTTGATTTCGACATCCAACACATCTCAGGAGCTTCTAACAAAGTGGCTGATGCACTCTCCCGTGAAAGTTTCCCAGAATCAACTGGTTAAAATCGTCCTTGAGATGTGGAAAATATTGTTAGTCTTTATGTACTTGGTAGTATATTTAGAGATGCATGTGTCTTATTAACTCTGTTTTCCTAGAGCTCCAGGAAGAAATCCCAGCCAGTGTTTCACCCTAGCTGAGATTTGGGGGGCGTGTCATAAATATAAAGGGAAGGGTAAACCCCTTTGAAATCCCTCCTGGCCAGGGGAAAGCTCCTCTCACCTGTAAAGGGTTAAGAAGCTAAAGGTAACCTCGCTGGCACCTGACCAAAATGACCAATGAGGAGACAAGATACTTTCAAAAGCTGGGAGGAGGGAGAGAAACAAAGGGTTTGTGTGTCTGTCTGTAGTCGTCTTGGCCGGGGACAGAACAGGAATGGAGTCTTAGAACTTTTAGTAAGTAATCTAGCTAGGTATGTGTTAGATTATGATTTCTTTAAATGGCTGAGAAAAGAATTGTGCTGAATAGAATAACTATTTCTGTCTGTGTATCTTTTTGTAACTTAAGGTTTTGCCTAGAGGGGTTCTCTATGTTTTTGAATCTAATTACCCTGTAAGATATATACCATCCTGATTTTACAGGGGGGATTTCTTTATTTCTATTTACTTCTATTTTTTATTAAAAGTCTTCTTGTAAAACACTGAATGCTTTTCATTGTTCTCAGATCCAAGGGTTTGGGTCTGTGGTCACCTATGCAAATTGGTGAGGCTTTTTATCCAACATTTCCCAGGAAAGGGGGAGTGCAAGTGTTGGGAGGATTGTTCATTGTTCTTAAGATCCAAGGGTCTGGGTCTGTAGTCACCTAGGCAAATTGGTGAGGCTTTTTACCAAACCTTGTCCAGGAAGTGGGGTGCAAGGTTTTGGGAAGTATTTTGGGGGGAAGGACGCGTCCAAACAGCTCTTCCCCAGTAACCAGTATTAGTTTGGTGGTGGTAGCGGCCATTCCAAGGATAACGGGGGTAATATTTGTTACCTTGGGGAAGTTTTGACCTAAGCTGGTAAAGATAAGCTTAGGAGGTTTTTCATGCAGGTCCCCACATCTGTACCCTAGAGTTCAGAGTGGGGGAGGAACCTTGACACCATCTGTCACACATTAGGAGAAAACATGGTCTTCAGGGACCAGGCCTCCCAAACTTTGGCAAAGATCCCAGCAGTGATTAAATGTACCTATTTGAAAACTGCAGTTGGAGGGAACGCCAAAGAGTTCTGATTGGCTATAACAATTGTTATTTGGCAACAGACCTGAGTCAAATGGCATTTATTTTGATACCTACAATCCATGGGTCTCTGTTGTGTTAAGCAGCATTTAAAAGTTGTTCTTTGAGTAGTTGCAAATGCAGTCAATGGGAGATTTACCGCTGATTTCAATGAGCACAGAGGTAGGCCAATGCTGAATGCTTTTAAAAATCCTACCTCTCTGTTATATTTTCATGTCAATAGGCACTGTGTCTATTCTCTGCTATTCATTAAACGTAGCTTTAAGTGGTGAGCCACACTGGAGTGGCAGTTTGCCAGGGCAGCTGATACCACTACTGCTTGTATATTCTACTTGTACTGCTGGTTGTGTCAGGGTTCCTTTCTCCCATGACACTGCATCAAACCGTATGGAAACAGACCATTCTGATTAACAGAGATAAGATAGTGTTTAGCATGGCTGGAGATGAGCAGAACCCCAGTGGTAGCAGCAACAGCATGACTTTTAGATGTTCTAAAGGACTCTCCATCTGCGAAAAACTCTCTACTTAATTGTTCACTTGTCACTTTCTGGACAAAATGTACCCACAGCAAAATGGGTGAACTGTCTGTTTGTGTAGGTCAGAAATGGATCAAAATGATTCCCACATCAGCAGCACATCTTGAGTTCTCAAGCCAAATATTCTACATTTTCAACAATATTAAGATTTAACTGAACTTACATCAAACCAAATTACACTCACAGTTGTTGTTTTTTTTTCCCAAGGGTTTCTCTCAGACTCTCTCTGAACAACAGCTTGTTCTCACCATTTGGTGCCTTTACACAATTATTATATTTTCTGTCTGGTTACATTATGCCAGTTCCTGTCAGGTCACTCAGTCAAAATAATCATTATAATACATAATGGATATTGCAGGCTGTGAGATGCCATTTCTTATCACTCACAAGTAATACACTTATACCAGGAAGAGGGTCACATGCTATGCAGGACTTGACTGGTAATGCTTGTTTCCTCTCTCAGAAAGAATTGCATGAACTGGAAAAATAAATGTCCTCACCAATATTATATATATATATATATAATTGAACTTCATAACTATGACTCCACTGGAGAAGGGAGAACTTTTAAACCAAAGACACTCAACCCAGCGCTGAGTGAAACATCCCAGGATGCCACAAAACCAAGTTCAGATTAATCTCTCAGCCTTTTCTTCCCATCACATGCATGAGGAAGACAGAAAATATTCGGCATTAAAAGACAATATAAAACAAGGCAAGGCACCCTGCCTCAATCCATATCGTATGCAACTTCAACCATCATATGAAATATGGCAGGTCTCTGGAGATCTGTCACATTCCATATGCACCTTAAAATATTGTATTTTATTGTACCACTTGCACATGAAATGAGACAGTTTCAACATTTTTAAAAGGATTTAAAATTCTACAGAGCTTGACACACTGCATCAGTAGAAGGAGAAGAGAGAGTTGCCAAAAATCCTTACTTATTCAAAAATCAAAGTAACTGTAGAAAGTACAATGTTTAGATTTTCATAACCAAGACAAATCAAACAGATTTCCATTGGACTATTGAAAGGCACATATCTGACCTTAGGACTACATCCATGCCAAATTTCAATGTTCTATCCCCTCTTCTTTGCAGTTTAGAGCTGTTGAGAAAAGGTTGAGATTTTTAATGGATACATATTTTTGCCCATTACTTTCCTTTTCCAAAAACAGCAAGCCCCTTTTTGTTCAGACTTCAAAAATAATTCACCTCAGGCTGAGACAAGATCTAGAAGATTTATTTCTGAAAGGTGAATGTCTGACAAAATTATAACACAACTGAAAAGAAGCTATTGGAAAATAAAAGTTTGGATGCCACCTTATGGTTCCACTTGTAGTTAAAATATTTATCTGTCTGTTAGTTACCCTGTGTATAAAGGAAACAAAACATGTGAAGAGTGTGATGTTTAACTGCTGACTGATTTTTCCATGTAAAATTATAAAGCAATGCACAGAATCAAGAAAAGTGAGGAGTCTACTGCGTACAGACCTTGGGCCTGGAGCAACAAATGCCTATTACCACCAATCATATATAGTGTTTACTACTTCGAGTAGCTGTAATGACTTAAAAAGGGCTGGACAAGTAGTAAGCACTTGCAGAATTGAGCCTTTTGTGCAGGCAGCATGTTCCTTTTGTGCGTACTGAAGTCCAAAACTATTCAGCTGGTCCCTAGGAGAAGCTGCTGCTATAAAGCAGGACTAATTTTGTGCAGTTCTGAAGGGGTAGTCACTTAGTACAGCATTGTAAAATGCTTGGGAATAGCTAATGGTGGTTGTTTAGGAGATGTGATGGTTAATTAAAGATAGCCTTTAACACTGGGTTCACTGTACTTATATAAAATGCAGAGGGCTTCATGAAAGGAGCTATCAAGTGTCATTTGGCTGCTGCAAACATCCCCTGTCTTGAAGTTACTTAAGCAAATACTGTCTATTATGTTTTGGTTATAGTTGCTGGCTCTCTTTAAAAAACCCAGTCATGTGCCAGGAAGGTCTATTACCCAATTTGGAAGTACAGCTGCTGACAAGTCCTTTGTATAAAGTAGACTGATTTTGAAGAGTCTGCCTTGGTCTATGACTAAATAAGTACTTGAGACACACCCAGGGAAGCTGCCAAATTCTGCCATTCCAGTAATGCAAAACTGTTTTAATGCCAAGACTATTAAGGTGTTGAGCTGGGTAAGAGAAAAGAGAGACATGGTTCCATAACTGAAAGAACAGTTAAAAAGAGACCCTCCAAACACGTCCCCACTGCAGCAAATGGTAATGATGTTTACTATGTCAGAAACACAGCTCGAAAGCACAGGGTAGAAATTAGCCTTTAACAATTCCACTGAACTTTTAAAAAGGCACCAAGTATAAGCTCCTACCCACTACAAAGTTTAAAACTACATTACTAGTTAATGGGACTAAATGCTCTGAGGAAAGTCTCGATAAAAATCTGTGAATTAAAAAAAGATTAAATCTGGAGACAGCCAAATGGCCAAAAGGGTGTTTAAAATGGAGGATGTTGGTAAGAAAAAACTACCAGAAATCTAGAACCTTGGTTAAAAACGTATGATTATATACCCAGAAAACCATTTCTTTCCATTCATTCTTTAGTTAGCTAAGAATATTTGGACAAAAATAGGATTACTCATATGCATAAAGTTAAGTACATGCCTAAATACTTGCTGCTTCGAGGAATAAATAAACCCAATGAACAAAGGATAGGAGAAAATGCAGTATTATTATTAGAGCTGGTCAAAACTTTGAAAATAGGAAAACGGAAAATTCTGATATTTTGAAACTTCCTTTCATCCACATCAGAACAAAAAGTCAAAATTTATTGTGAAACAAAAATTCTGAAATATTTCATTTCCATAAGGTTGAAACAACCTTATCAAAATATTTCATTTCACATTATTGTTTTAACTTTAATATTGTTATAATTTATAATTTAATATAATACAAGTCAAAATGATAAAGTTAAAATGAAGCATTCTGACATTATCAAAACATTTCAATAATTTGCATTTGAACTTTTTGAAAAAGCCTCATTGTACTCCCATGAAACATTTCAATTTTATTGAATCGGCATTTTCCAATGGGGAACACTTCCATCAGAAAATATTCTACCAGCTCTGATTATTATTCCCATTTTACAGATGGTAGACTGAGGTTCAGAGATATTAAATGACTTGCCCAAGACACACTTCAAGAGCCAGAATATGAACCCAGATCTTCTATTGCCAAGTGCCTTAACCACAAGACAATTCTTTTCCTTTTCAAGAATCTTTGTTTATTAAAATTTCATTGGGTCCTGCTCCATATTTCCCAGCTAAAAGTAATCATCTTCCTTGACATCATGGCTTGAGTTTCCATTTCATTCCCATAGCTTGTGTTTTATTTAGGCATTTTTAATGCACCCAAAACCATGGTATGACAGTTTTAATGCACTCAAAACTGTGGTATGACATCAATGACTCAGTTGTTCAAACTTCTCTTCAGGTTCAGTCTTATGAAGTATACAAGTCCTGTAGGCCTGATATCATTCTTTGGCCAGCAACAAAAGCTCTATTATATAGTAAAAAAATGGAGAGACAAGGTAGGTGAGGTAATATATTTTATTGGACCAACTTCTGTTGATGACAGAGACAAGCTTTCAAGCTACACAGAGCTCTTCCTATGTAGCTGAAAACTTGTTTCTCTCACCAACAGAAGTTGGTCCAGTAAAACATATTACCTCATCCACCTTGCCTCTTCAATATCCTGGGGCTGATATGGCTACACCAAAGCTGCATGTAGTAAAAAATTGTAATTGAACCATTTATTTTTAGAGTTGGTTGAAGATTTTCGAAGGCAAAAATTTTAAAATTAAGAACAACCTTTTTATCCAAAACCAAGCTTTTTGGCAAAAAATTGTTAACTTTGTCAAACCTGTTAATTCCTCATGAGAAACCTCATGCTTGTTTCTATATTTGTTCTATTTTTAAAATAGAACATTAGCCTGGTTATTACATTTGTTCATTGTGTTCAGTAAACAAAAAGTTTAAATAACATTTCATGAACAGTTCAGAAAAGTGAAAAATGGGTCTGTTTCAAATTGTTTGAACTTAGAACTTTTGTGTGAAACTAGTTTTGTATTTTTTTCACCAGCCCTACTTTTTATTTTTATCTTCTCAAGTTCCTCCAGAAATTAATATATTTTCATGCATCTTAATTCAGGAAATAATCTACTTCCTTCTCTTCGCAATTTAATAGGGTATTTCCCACATATAACTCCAACTGGAGAACAGGTGCCTGATCTGCTGGTGGTCTGCCAGCAAGGCTACCATTCACTTCATTAGGAGTTCTTTCTGTGAACAGAGGGCAGAATGCCTATGTATCACTCAAATCCTATTGAAATCCTATTTTCTAGACTCCGGTAGACCTAAAGCATTACACAGCTTTGTACTGGTCTTCTGTACAGGGGTGAATTTCACCCAGTGTTCTTAGAGTGTTAGGTTTGGGGTGGAGAGGGTTAAATCCTGGCTTTAAAACTCCCATTGATTTAACTGGACCCAGGCTTTAACTCAGGAAAAATATTAGGGTAAAAGACTCTGGTCTTTGGTACTTGCAGCAACTATCGGTACCTTGTAGCATTAAATTGCCTGCATTAAAGATTTAATTTTTAATCCCCCATCATTAAGAGAGATTTTGGAGAAGTTCAGTGTGTTGATTTTGTGATGTACAGCAACATACTGAATCATAGTCAAGCCAACAAATTATACATTTCACCCACAGCCTCATGTTCCTTGTTGGAGATGAAAGACAAAGGTTTTGGATACGGCTGTGTGAGCACACAGGATATTCTGATTAGTAATGAGTTCCTCTGGAGAATCCAACAATGAACGACACACAAAGTGAAGCTGAGTGGCTGTTGAGTGGAAGAGGATTGTCTCTGAAAACTACATTCCTCAAAACTCTGAATTCTCATTTATTAAATCATTAATCATTTTGATAATTCATTTTGAATCCCCCCCCCCAGTTTATGTGTAGACTGCGTCCCTCTCTCCCACTCTATTTCCGCGGCTGGAGCCATTCTGCACAAGTTAAAAGAACAATTCTTAGAGAGGTCCAGCTGAACTTATTCTTTTATTTGGTTTCTTATAGCAAGGTTCAGCGCAAATTTTGGCTCCAGTCCCACAGCCTTTACTTGCTTCAGCAGTCCTTACAGGGGTAGTCCCATTGACTCCCAGAAGATGGCTGAAACTGAGGACCAGAACAAATGCGTCGGCATGCCACAAGGCTGTGAAGAGTTTTATTGCCACTCCTCCCCAGCCCCAGTGTGAAAGTAGTAGTAGCTAGAAATAAAGAGAGACTTAATATTCAGACACTGTTCTTGGAAATAACTTATATTTACATTTCATAGGGAAAGCATTTCACTGTGTCCTAAAGCCAAAATCACTGTTGGATTTTTAATTCTGAAGCACTTTTTTTGAGCCTCTTTGCTAAATATGGGCCAGATTCTGAACCCCTTTCTCACAATGGAGTAGCTCCTCGTTCAATACATGTTCCCACTGACTTCAATGATACTGTTTGTGCAGTAAGGCATGGTACTATTCAGACTGAATAAAGAGCTCCCAATCCATCCCTACGTGAGAAGTGACTGAAGTATTTATTGGAGTTACTATTTATGAGCCAGATTTTCAGAGGTATTGAGCAATCAAACCTCTCACTGACTTCAGTTGAAGTTCTGGATGTTCGGCACTTCTGAAAGTCGTGCCCTTAAAATTCAATTTCGCACTGGGGAAAAAAAAACACATCAGGTATTTTGAATTTTAAACCATCATTAAATTTTCAAGCAAAATTCAATATAGTGTTCATTGGTACAATCTGAAGAAATTGAATGTGGTTGAAAAGCTCAGATAAAGCAATTCAAAAGTTTAAATGGCTCTGGATTCAAAAATCTAAAAGTTTGTGGTGTGAACTCATGTATTGATGTACTGGTCCAAGCAAAGTCCAAGAGCAGAGTTCTGAAAGGAATAGATCAAACATAACACAGCATGTGTTTGTACCCCACAACATCGGTGCTTTACGAGAAAAGGCCACAAAGTCACCACCTATGGCTGAAGAGTATTTCTTGTTTATCAACTACAGGAAACATACGTTTATTTAGCCACACTGATAAACATGGCGCTTTACAAACAAACTGATGAATAATAAGGAATGGCATCTTTTGCATTTAAAACACCATGAGAATTTGTAGTGCTATGAAAAAGGACAGAATGTCAAGATACAGTTCTTTGACCCTGGGACTATCTTTTTGTTGGGTATTTGTACAGCGCCTAGCACAGTGGAGTCTTGGTCCATGACTGGGACTCCAAGTGCTACAATAATACAAATATTAAGAGAGAGACAAGAGGGCACAACAGATTAGAACAGGGAGTATGTGTAGGAGAAAAATGTTACAGGAAGGAGTGAGCTTTGATGAGAGATCTGAAGAGGTGTGTTATTGGGGACTGTGCCTTTAAGGGCTGAGCTCTCCAGACAGAGAGCTTGGGAGGGGCACTGTGAAACATTTGTTGTGCCCGCCCAGTTGGAACCAGACGATGAATAAAACAGAGCTCTCAGAAGCACCTTAAGTGCTGATCCATCAGATCCTTAATGGTATTTAGGCTCTTATCTCTCATTGAAATGAATGGCAGACATCTTTTAGGATCTGGGCCTGCATGATCACTGAACACCATAAGGGGGACCAAGAAAGTCCTTGGCAGAGGAAGGTGGGAGACTCTGCCAAGCATAAGGGCCCAAAGATGAATTAAAGCATGAAGCATACAGTGGCCAAAGGAGATCAAGGCAACAGTAAGAGAGGAGGACTTGGAGGAGTGTAGGGACCAACAGGAGGTATAAAAGAAACATGAGATAGATTTTTAGATGGGGGTAAGATTTTGTGCACCTTTGAGAATGAGGAAAAGGTACACAAAAGTGATTTTGATGTGGTAACATACATGTAGGCAATGGAAGGATTGGAGAAGGGGGTGATACAACATACCCTACAAATACTTATGAAAAAAGCTCCATTTAAAAACAAAGCACCTTATTTTGGATAGTATGATTATTAGAATGTGTTGTGATATGTACAAGGGAGTAGCTGAGTGTCCCTTGGGAGGTGCAGCGTAACCTCAACTCCCACTAAAGCCAGTTGAGGGCACACAGGAATCTGCAAAGATAGCCCCTATATTTGCATTTTCTGTAAATTCTGGTCTCTTGGCTAGATTCAAATATCAACCCTACAGCAATTAACATTTGTCTTGTATCTTCTTGCCCTTAAAGGCATCACAGCTATCAGACACCTCTACTGTTCTAATAGTTGTCTTATTCAAGTCAGGACAATTCTTCTGTGTTTATCACAATAAAGATCAGAGGTAATTTGCTATGATTACAGCAGCACCTAATAGGATAATTGAACACCAGGTATCCCAGGAAAAAAAGCAAGTCAATTTCCTTAGAAAGAACAGGTTTCAATATCTATGTTTGCTCTGTTACCTGGAGCTTAAACAAATAGGATCTGAGTTTTTTTAAAATACAGTTATGTGGAAAAATATCCAGCACACATACACAAAAGCCTGTTCCTTCTCCATGGAGAAGTCATGTCTGTAGGAAAAATGCTCTAGGGTCCTGTCATGCAGTGCAGAAGATTGCCCTGGCTGCCCTTGCACTGACAGATTGAGACTCCTCTGTGTCAGTTTCCTTTTCTTCTGATGATCTAAAGCATTTTGCCAATTTCAGATGATAAAACACTGCAGGGGATCATTTAAGACAAGACACTGCAGTAGCTAATTATGATGGAGATTATCCCATTCTCAGAGATAAGGCAGCAGTAACTAATAAGTGGCAGGACTAATCAAGCATACTGGAGATGGAGGAATGCACAGCAAGACACAGGTCCATTAATAAGAATGCCCTCTGTAAACAACAGGAGACTGGACAGTGGCTAAATCCATTCCTAGCCTTTCCACATAAATCCACCTAGATTGCGAAGACTATATTAAGACTGTGGGTGGAATTTTGAAGTTATTTAGATTCTTCAGAATTAATATGATATTCTAGGAGGCTTTCTGGTTTGGTGGGTCTTTGAAAGTGTACAAGTCTGAAGTCAGCTTGATTTCTTAATTCTCTTCAAATAGTTAAGGAGAGTTAAATAATTAGGCAGCATTAGGTATGTTAACAAATATAACTCAAGTTTCTTGAATCCAAACCCTTAATCACTGTCTTAATAATTTTGCTGATACTTTTGAAGTTCTACATTTATGTTTGCAAAGCTCATTCGATATAAATGCTCATTTATTATTTAAAATTCTTGATTTTCATCCTAGTTTACAAGCTTCTGACCATTCTTCAAAATTATCAGCCTCCTAGTCTTTATACCTCTCCATATATTAAAAATAAAGTTTCTTTTATTTATGGCCAGTGTTTGGAAAACTACATCGACAAAAGTGCATTTGCTCCTCTTTTTGAAAAAAACTCAGCGAAAGGGGCAAATTCCTTTTTGTGTTTAACACTTTAGCATGGTCCCTTAGTATAGCTGCCATAACTTTTACATACTGGGTAAAATAACACTGACCTTGTAACCCACTGTGAGCAAATGAATTCTAGCAGAAATTAGAGATTAATCCGGTTTAAATCATACAATTCAAAGTCACTGCCTTGGACAAGCCACTAATACAGGAAGTGATGTATGCTCCTGTCCATGTTATGGGTGTAATGCCCCTCAATATTATCTGTTTCAGTGGCCTAGGCATATCTGGCATATGGGAAGAAAAATTACAACACTATGACCCCTGTAGCAATAAGCCATATGCCTCTATGTTCCCAGTGAAATGGTATGGAGCGACTAACAACATAATCACAGAGTGTGACATGAGTAGACGTCTTGAGACAACCGATTCAGTGCTTCCCCAGTGAAGAGATATTTAGATGGAGAGAGATCAGATGATCATTCAACACAATAGCTGTGGGTTTATTCCTATGTCATGCACACACCTCAAAATAATTTGTTTATTTAGTATGTATGTTGTTCGTTACAAAAATTAATGGCTGAAACATAACTGACGAGGAAAAGTTTTCACTGACACCTTCCTTAGATAAACACTAGCACAACTTTTCCAAATTCTAAAGATGCATAAACGCTAGATTGTTTTGATTCATTTTTGTTTTTTTTATTTTGTTCATGAGATGACTGCAAACAGGTTTTTTGCTTGAGAATATCTGTTTTTTGAAAAGAGCATCATAGGTTTAAATCAGGTTGGGGTGCAAGATGATTTAACCATTTAGATGGTTAAGCCAGATAATTGCATCTGGAGTAGCAGAGTATATTACTGTGATACCTTTTTTGTATTTGTGAATCAGACACTGAGTTGTTATATGTTCCATGGTATGTTCTGGGCGACTACAATCACACACTGGAAAGTCTTTAATTTTCCATTTGTGCTGCAAATATCTCCATCTGCCCTGGATTGTGCAAATACGGTTTAGGGTTGCCCAGGAGCTTTGTGGGAGATCGAAGCCAGGGATCTTCTGCATCAAGTCTTTCACAAGGTGTTTGTGACTTCTTGTGAACTCCATTTGGCTTTCCAAGCTTCATCACTGAAGTTGCATTGTTGAAGGTTAAATGCTTGGGTCCAAAAGGGCTTATGCAACATCAACTGGTGGTGAGGGAGGTTGTTACATCCTGGTGGATGAGAAGACGTTCATTTTCCACAATCCTCTGGAATTCCCAAAAGGTTGCGGCATTGCAGCAAATGAATGGGGGAGCAATGTGCGACAGAGTGACCGCCAAGGTGTTGGATGCAGAGTAACAGCCGTGTTAGTCTGTATTCGCAAAAAGAAAAGGAGTACTTGTGGCACCTTAGAGACTAACCAATTTATTTGAGCATAAGCTTTTGTGAGCTACAGCTCACTTCATCAGATGCATACTGTGGAAAATACAGAAGACGTTTTTATACACACAAACCATGAAAACATGGGTGATTATCACTACAAAAGGTTTCCTCTCCCCTCACCCCACTCTCCTGCTGGTAATAGCTTATGTAAAGTGATCACTCTCCTTACAATGTGTATGATAATCAAGGTGGGCCATTTCCAGTACAAATCCAGGTTTTCTCCCCCCTGCCACACAAACCCACTCTCCTGTTGGTAACAGCTTATCTAAAGTGATCACTCTCCTTACAATGTGTATGATAATCAAGGTGGGCCATTTCCAGCACAAATCCAGGGTTTAACAAGAACGTCTAAGGAAGGGGGCGGGGTAGGTGTTGGAGTTGACTTGAGGGTTCGAGTGATGCATCCCATTGCAATGTTCGGCTGGACAGCAACAAGTTGAATTTAGCTACTTTTGGTCCATATTGAAATACACTACTTGGCTATACAGTACACAGGGGTCATCACTGATGTCCATAACACTGATGCTGATGCTCCCCAGCTTGTGCTTGCCAGTTCCTGGACCAGGTTGACCCTTGTCTTGGTCTTGGCAGCTACCTTCTTCAGCTGGTCATGGAAGGTTAGCGTGTGATCCATCTTCACACCGAGATAGGTTGGAGTGGGATCATGTCAAACAGTGTTGCCGCAGAAGGTCACTTTCAGGGTGCGCTTAGGGTTCCTGTTATCATGATGAAATACAGTGATTGTTGTTTTGTGAAGATTTGGCTTGAGCCTCTATTTCCAGAAATATTCCTCCACTGTGTTTAGGTCCCTGTTTACGGTGGACTCAATGTCACTGAAGGAGGCTTCTTGCATTGCCAGGGCAAGATCATCTGCATATGCAAATTCACATGACTTCCTTGGAGGCATGTTGCGTGTGTAAACATTGAAAAAGTGTTGCTGCTAGTACTGAGTTTTGCCCAAGTGAACGCAAAGCCACCTACTCCTCAGCATAGCAGGCAAAGTATTTTGCGGCAGGGGATGATCCTTCAGAGCTTCAGCATTAAGCCTTTAATCCAGTCTGTATCCTAGGCCAATGACAGGTCTACAAAGGCTGTAGTGGTCTTAAATTTCCTCTGGAATCCGGCCTCTCTGTGTGTTACAAGGGCCAAAACTTGGTCACAAAACTGTATTAAGGCCGGAATCCCGCTTGTTCTTTGGGGATGACTGACTTGACGAGAGGACTGATTCTCCTGAGAATGATACGTTCCAGAAGTTTGGATGTAATGCACAGGAGTGATATTGGCCTATAACTTCCTGGGTTGTCAGTCTGCTTGCCCAGTTTGTGTATGAAAATTACTATCACTTCCTGCCAGGCTTTTGGGTTGCATCTGGATTCCATGGTTTTGGTGTAAAGTTTCGCCAGCCATTGGAGTTCCCTTGGGCCTAGTTAATGAAATTCTGGAGGGATACTTTCTCCGCTGGCCACTTTCCCTTTCTTCATTGCAGCTAAACCACTTTCACTTCATCTGTATAGATGATGATGGGGTCTTGTGGAGGGATTGAGATCTTTGTCCAATGAGGTTGATGACAGATCTCTTGCTTGGTGTTTTTGTCAAGTGGTCCTTTTGTGCTTTCCACCTTTTGTAGGCTACGGAGTTGGGCCGGACTTTTGAGGTCTGTTATTCTGTTGGATTAATGGCTCAGAGATGTTATAATGGGCCCAAGCATAACAACTAGAGTGTTTGAAGTTCAGACTTTCAATACACTCAATCCACCTCTGGCGTCTAGAGACTCTAACAGGGCCTTCGCAACCCATGGGCTGCCCTGCGGTTGCATTACCAGTGCAGCTCTGCGGTCTCTTTTGTCCAGCAGGGAGCATATTCTTCCCAGAAGCCCTGGGGATACTCTTCTTGGCGACAGCAGTAAGGAGGCCAATGAACAGGTGATTACATTCTGGTGTCTCGGGGATTCAGAGCCACTCTATTCTGACAGCTTCCCTATAGCAATCCCAGGTGACTCTGGCCAGGTTCCACTGTGGGATTCATTTTGACAGAATCACATGGATTTCAATGCTGACGTGGATGACGATGGACTTGTGCTGGCTGTTGGGGAAGTTAGGAAGTATTTTGTGGGATGCCTGAAGCGTACTCTTGCTTTGATCTTTGGAAACAACGGTGAGGTCTGGTTTGCAATTGCGTTGCCAGTGAGCAGAGTGGAAAGTTGATCGCTGTTTAGAATCAAAGACCAGTTGCAGGTCTGCCATGCACATCCAGTCCGTAAGGTCTTCACCATCAGCTTCATTTATTTCATAGCCCCACAGAGTGGGGTGTCTGTTAAAGTCACCAATCTATAGGACTGGGATTGGTGCACTTGGGAGTGCTGGCTTCAACCATTTTGAACTAGGGGCTTTATACAGGTTAGTAATGTGCAGTTCTCCCATCCTTATGGCAGTGGTGTAGGTGGCTTATTTTGCAGTTGGGGGGGAAAAATAAAAAAAATCCATGATGATGTTCTTCAAGTATATGGCCCTTCCTAACACACTGAAAGGCACTTGCCAGCTAGGCTGAAACAAAACTCAGAGTTTGTCAGCCAAACCATTCTGCAGTTATGTGCCAAAACTAAGCTAGGGACCTTTTCAAAAATGTTTACCACTTGGAAATTTGTAAACACCCTAATTTAAAACTCTTTTGAATTCCTCAAACCTTTAAAAAAATCCCACCCCAAACCAAAAACCAACCACCCAACCAAATATTGTACCTTGGGATGAGATCATGGGCAGTGGGTGGAGCCCCACCTTGGGGAGACTCCAGTTGCACCCCTTCCGCCCCTCCACAGATGGAGCTCCAAGCCCCCTCCCCCCCACTATGGCCCACAAGACCCGCGACTTCCAACCCCTCTGCGGCCCAAGCGCTCCCCGCCCCCCTCTCAGACCAAGACCCCCTCACAGACCAAGACCCCCTACCTATCCCCTGTGGCCAGAGCCCTGAGACACCTGTGCCGCCACCCACGGATGGAGCCAAAGATCCCCAGTCCCCTCCCCCACGGCCTGAGCCTCCTTCCACGACCAGAGCCCTGAGACCCCTTACCCCCCTCACAGCTAGAGACTCCCTCACCCCTCCATGGCTGGAGCCCCTAGACCTCCCCACCACACCCGCGTCCAGAGGAGCCCCGGGCCAGCCGGAGCCCTGAGCCCCACCCCCCACAACCTGCTCGGAGAAGCCCCAGGGCCTCCCCTCCTCAGATCCCAAGCCACCCTGCAAAAATTCAAAAGTGCTTCTCTTCTTCTCTCTTCTGGAAGAAGAGCTAGAACTTTTGCTATGCCCCATGCAGGTTCTGGGGCAGCTGAGGAAGCAGTATATGTTACTCAGACAGCATCCCGGGTTCATCAGTAATCTCCCTGGAGTCCAGGGAGGTTATTGATGAACCCAGGAAGCTGAATAGCACATACCACCTCCTGAGCCACCCTGGCACATGCATGGAGCATAATAAAAAACAAAAATCCCCCCGTCAAACCCGTAACTGGGGTCCCATGGCAGAGCCTCTCCTGGCCTATTATTCCCGCTGCCCATGGATGAGGTGCACCACATGAAATCAGGGAGGACTGGTTTCTTTTGGGAGACGTTGAGGTGGGTCAAATTGAAAAATAAATGTGTAAGACTGAAGCAAGGCTCAGCTCTTGGCAATCTAGAATACCGCATTTGGTCTAAGGAGGGAAAATTTGCAAACACATTCTAGGACAGCCAATAGTGGGACTCAGCATGTCATGTTTAAAATCAGGGTGGTGTGTATAAAGGTTTCTTGCTCTTGGCACATTAGTGGCTTAGTTTATTCCCAGTTTTCTGATATTTTTGCCCGCAATTGCATCTTTAAATACAAGGGCTGAACCTTTTAGACTGCACTGTATTCACACAGTTTCTATGGTGAGATCACACATGCGGATTCATACCTCAGCTACTGCAATGTTTAAAACAACCTTAAAATAGCAAAAGTAAGCCAGCTCTGGGTGCAAAGAATGGAATTTGTTGCTCTAAGTTTACGATACCAGATCTTTGCAGGGTTTTTAATTTTGCTACAGCCGGTGCTGTCTGATCTCCATAAAAGGAGAACCTTAAGCAGCATTTTAATCCCTTTAAAGCCCTATGGCTTGGTAACATTTCCAGAGCTCCAGACCCTCACTAAAATGTGATACTTTCCAGGTTGCATAACTATTTGGTTTGTTTTAACTCAATAGAGGAAAGAACTGAAAGTCAAATGGGGCAGTGAAGCATGAGGATTTCCCTCCCCCAAGACCTATTATAAAAAAAGAGCTTTGGAGTAAATATTTTGTATTTAAAGTATTAAATTAAATATTTGGAAATATTTCATACATTTATTATGTGAGTTCACCACCTCAAAGCAACAAATCAATGCCCTTTAGAGGTGTTTTGGTGTGAAACTATTTCAAGCAACTTTTCTGAGATATTAATAATATCTGTAGCTATGCAAGCTACAGACTTGTATATGCTAGAGATTTGCTCCAATTTCAGCTGTTGGTGGCCAGCCACCAATATAACTGCACCTGTGAAACCCTCTAGCATAAACTGCTATGAGACATGATTTGTACCTATGCAGCCTATCCCGCTTTCTAGCATATACAGGGGCTTTGCCTGTTTACATTAAAAGTTTGTACAGCTACACTGGTGGCTGTTTCTGCTTGCTGGAATTGGGACAAATTTCCAGTGTACAAGAGACCTAAGACCATTAGGGTATGTCTACACTATGATTAAAAACCCATGACACCAAGTCGCAGAGCCCGAGTCAGCTGACTCAGGCTCATGGGACTCTGGCTGCAGGGCTAAAAATTGCAATTTAGATGTTCACCCTTGGGCTCCAGCCTTTGTGGGGTTTCAGAGATCAGGCTCCAGCCCACACATGAAAGAATACTGCAAATTTTATAGCGCGCAGCCTGAACCCCACAAGCCCAAGTCAGCTGACCTGGACCAGCCACAGGTATTTTATCGCAGTGTAGACATAACCTGAGTCTGATCCCACACTTATGTCAATGGGAGTTTTTCATTCAATGAGAGCAAGGTCAGACCCCATAAAGTTAGTCCCCTTCTACTGCCTTGAAAGGATCAGGAAGAAACTAGGTAGTTTTTTAGGTGCTTTTGCCTTCTTCTGTAACAGTGAGAATTAGACTCTGCTGGGACCAACATGCTGAATTAAGTGGACTAAGGTTCTGATAAAAATGCAGCAAAACCTATCTTTCTTTTATGATTGGCCAGGTCTTGTTGGATACAGCAAACAGGTAATCTTGGGTGAAATCCTGGCCTGAGCAAACTCAATGGCAAAACTCCCATTAACTTCAGTAGGTCCTTTGTTTCTACACAAACCTCATTTCCCCCCCACTTTCCAGCTCTAACATTGATTACCTGGTTAAAAAATAGCCTGAGATGACAACATTAAGTTCTTTTCATTTCTCCCACCACAGTCACACTCCACATCAAGATCTTCAGCAATACTGTTCTTTATAAGGGCCCAATCCAACTCCCACTAACTTTCACAGCAGCAGGACAGGGCGTTAGTCCTTAATTCAGAGGGACCCAATGTCACCTCACCTATTTTGATACAGGCAGATGAGAAATGTTTTTTTCCATTAGTTCATTTTCCCTTCCCAAATACAAACACTTCCCGTGTTCTCTGCCATATACCCCTATCACCGTCCACCTTTCTCTGGCTGTCTACACCCCAAAAATTACTTTCATGTTTAATGGAATCCTTGAAACTGGAAGCATTTTTCAACCCTAAATGCTGAAACTTTGCCTTAACTAAACAGTCTCTTTATTAGCTGGGGCCTGTAATTTATGTCTTTGAGACATTACATGTGACCTTTGGGGAAAACTGAGGAGCATAAACTATACCTGTTTATGTTAGCAGCCAGCAGAAAAAACAACATTCTCCAAAGGCATATATTTATTGGTCAGATGTTGCCATACGTTAATGTGCTGTTATTCTACTGCCATAATGTATGGCTTCCTAGAGGATAAATAATATTCCAGACAATTTTAGCTATGATAAAGTGAGAGAGAGAAAACAAAATTCTGTACATCATAAGTGTGTTTTCTTTTCCTTTTTCCTTTTTGGCATGCAATTCAAACCCTGGTAGCAAGGACTTTAACCCTAGCCTGTGTTAAGAAACCAGGTACTGAAACAAAGACAGATACAGCAGAGTTTTTGGGGGAGAGTATTCCCTGCATTACACAGTATTTAAAGACATTAGGAAACTCTGAGAAACACATTTTTCTTTTATTTTCCCTTATAAAGGCATATGGAGACTTTTATCCTGGACTAAATTTGCAAGGAAAGAACCTAAAAATCAAAAGAACTGTGCATGACAGTTGTTTCTGGTGGGCTCTTTACAATCTTTCCCCACCCAGCCCAACTTTTCTTTCCTCACAGGGCAGTGAAATCAGAATCCTGCATTTATGACATCACAGCCTATAGCCACAGACATTGTGTAGCATTATGGGCCAAATTCTTCTCTTAGCTATGCTGGTCTAACTCCACTGATGTGTAACAGAGGAAAATTTGGCTCAGGGATTTAACAGCAAGATCAAGCAGAAGAGGCAGGATAGACCATGAGGTAGCAACCACAGGTTAAAACACAAACAGCTTTGCTAATTAGAAAACATGAGAAAGGGGTGAGTGAATGGTTAGCTTCAGGGGATACTCATGGAATATGGAAACATCTACCTCCAGGTGGCTTTTTCTAAGTGAGTGGTGATCAGAACATATTACCATCTGAAGACTGTTTTGTGTTATCTGTTCCATACCTAATAGATAAGAGTTCACCTCATAAAACTGGCACTGATTAGCATTTTTGTTGGCACTCTCGACAGAGAGGCTAGAGACTGAATCGGCATGAAAAATGCAGTACTGTATTCTCTCATCTAAAGGAATGTTGCTTCAGAATAGCACCGAGGAACATGAGCAAGGGATTGTGTGAGAAGCTTGCACTCCCACTGTCTGCAACATAACCATTCTGTGGACAAACAAAAGACTCTAGGATTGTCAAATCAGCACTTTTCACAGTATTTCTAAAGTATTTTAAAACAAGAAAGTCATCATTTCCGAGGTATTACAACACAGTGATGTCCACTCCACAACCTGTGTCTGAATATCCCAAATTCAGGCAAGTCTGGATTCTGACACCAAGTCAGATCTGAACTCTGTTGACTGTCCCTTCTTTGTAGTGGGCAGAACTAAAATCCCAAATCCAAAAACAAGCATTGTAGTAGAAGAACATGATTTCTCTAACCTGCATCTCTGCTGAGGGATATTTCTCTGTTAATCATGAAGAGGTCTTCAGCATTCAATGATGATAAAGCTAATGGTGCTCATAAAGGGGCAAAATTCTAGGACTGGCTGAAAAATGAGATTTCTGTTCAGCAAAAAATTTCTCAGTTAAAAAAATAGTTTTTGTTCCAGTGTGGAATGAAAATGAGACCTTTTGAAATTTTTAGTGAAAAAACACAAGAGGAATCATCACCCCACAGTAGCCAATATCTGTGTGGTTCAGCTCTCACCTGTGATGTAGGAAACCCAAGTTCAAGTCCCTGCTCTTCCTGATTCAGAGTACATTCTGGGGATTCTTTCTGATCAGAAATTCCTTCATTGACCTGAAAAACCTAACCTATTAAATTTTTGTCAAAAATAATATGTTTCCATGAAACATTTAGGTTTTGACAAACTGGCATTTTTTTTGGTGGAAAGAAGTTTCGTCATAATTAGTTTGGCCAATGATACAGAGAAGATTAGCATGGCCCCTACACAAGGATGACAAGCAAATTTGTGAAGTGTTCCATTAGAAAAAAAAAAAAACAAAAAACTGTCTGACTCCCCATTGCCTGGCATCTTTAGTGGTTGCTTACATCAACTCTAGAGTTCAGATCCAGATTTTGAACATCCCAAAATCTGGGGTGTTCTGATCTGAGGTATTGGGAATTGACTTTAGAAAGTGGTTGTTTCCGTTTCAGATCATCACAATGGACAAATTTGCCTTGGAGATTGTATTTCCATGTCTCTCTATAAATTATTCTCAGTAATGGTGGCTCAGTTACTTACTAAGAACAGCACATCTGAGGAAGCTTGCTAAAAATTTAACAAACTGATGTCTTCTTTTTGGCCTTCTGTCACCATGCACATATGTGCAGGTCACGTTTCACCCCTGAAAGAAATCCTTAATGTGGCAGCAGAGTAAACATGGTTCCTTTCCTCATGGGAACAAATGTGCTGCCATAGAATACATTCAGCTGATCTGTGTGGATACATAACTTCCTTCTGGAATTCACACCCTTGGGGGGCTGAGTACAACACATTTTACATGGCAGGGTGAGGAAGGGGTGAATTGCAAGCCTACTGTTAATGCCCTCAGGCATCCTAACTTTGCAAAGCAAAGCATTCTGCTTCCCGCTAGTCTTCTTAACATCGTGGTTGAAAACACAGTAGAGACATGGGCTGAGCTAATTCGAAGATCTTGTTGCATTCTAAGAACATGGCCACAAGTCATTATGCACAACAGAACTAATGTTTGGGTGGTGGGGTAGATTACCCTAACTCAGCATGAGATCTCACAATGGATATGGAATTATCATCCCATGCTGTCTCTCCTCCTAGTGCTGCACCATTACATCCTAACCCACACTTAGAGAGATAATTGAGCTTTCCATCTCAATATATCAAGAGGGGTTGCAAATTGAAGGTTGTTTAATACTATCAAATTTTGTCTGCTATGTCCCACCTGTTCCCACATATGGTCTAAGGCCCTAATGAGTTTCAAAACAAATGTAACATGTTGAATACAAATTAGTCAGCTGTAGAATATAAAGTCTTTACAGTAGAATATAAAGTTTCAATAGATTAAAGCACACAAATATACCCCCGAAGAGACTCGTGTTTTTTATCTGATCTCCTAAGTATCAATCGACAAATTAGTGATATTCATCATTGGTTTTGCAATAGCACCTCAGAGCCTCCAATCAGCATTCAGAACCCCATTGTGTTAAGCACAGTACACACATAAAATACAAATGTCCCACCCTGAAGGGTTTACAATCTGAGAATAAGATGAAAGACACGTGTAGACAGACAGGCAGGGAGATCGAATAAAAGGTAATGAATGAGATGAGATTATAAACAAATCCTAAACTCTGCTGGGCTGCTGATAATCCACTCTCCAACGCACACTTTAAAACAGAATTAAGTGACAGCACTGAGGTTGCTACATTTAATCAACCTGCCATCAGACAATGTATGATCGATGACGTTCAAGTCCAGAGGCAGAAATTTTAAACAATAAAAGCACTTGCTGCACCCTCTCTAATCTGAAGCACTGAAATTTGGGGTAACCAAACTAGGGCTCATGATTTCAGCTGGTTTTGTTATAAATCTTGGGATAACCAATTCTCCCTTATGTAAGAACTTGAATTTAATATAAAGTTATATCTTTCTGCAGATTTTATGAACCATGCTATAGAATATAATAGAGAATTTGATCCCTGCTATCAAATTCAACAGAATGGATTAAAAGTAGGATAGAAAAGACATCCCTATACAATTCTATTGGTTCCAGTCCTACTAAATTCTGTAGGCTTGTCCATAAAGGCTGGATCAAATTTTGACAAAGTTTTGTGAAACCATCCACAAGAAGACCTTCATAATGCTGGGCAGACTCCATTTATATTTTGCTTTCGCTTTGCTTTTGTTCAACATCTCCTCAAATCAAATCTCAAGGGGGATGAAAGAAAAAGAAAGCCAAAGAGAATGTGACCGGAAACCAAGAAGTTTTGCTCTGCTCTAGCTATAACAGGTAAATACTGATTTATTATACAGAATACATATATTATAGAACATGCATATGGTTTACAATATGAACACACTTTGGTCCATGCAAAGAAATTAATGCAAGGGTGTGATGTGATATAGCTGGACAACAGGGAAGGACTGAGATTCTGGAGTTAGGAAGAGGAGTCACTTTGGTGGAAAAAAAAGAAGCAGCCTAGTGCATAATGCAAGGGTAGAAAAAGAGGATGGTGGAGACATCACCAGAGAAAGGAGGAGAAAGGAAGCAGCAGGAGTGGTGGAAGAAATAGATCTGGACAGCAGTGGGCTGAAAAGTGGAAGAGGCAAAGAGGGGGAATGTAGAAGAGCTTCCTCTCTCTCTCCTAGAAATGCAGTGCATAGGCAGGACATGACCTTGGTCCTTGCACTCCCAGCACACAAGGACTGAGTCAACAGCAGCTACAGAAACCTCACAGTGTGAGAGGAAGAGCAGCCGATAGGCCAGCAGAGTTGGGCTGGCACAGGGGAGCACATGATGATCCTTGAAAAGGGTTTCACAGACGCTGCTGGTGTGAGCACTTCCTTATCACTCCCCGAGGCATTGTGTCTGCTGTAGGCCCATCCCTCCACGAGCTCCTTCCATGGACCCCAAACCCAACCCAAGCAGCAGTTTAAAGCCACAGTCTAGGTATAGAAATGTAGACCACACAAGATATATAGTACATGGATGGCAGTGTTGAAAGCAGGAGTATTGAAAGGGTTGAATCATAAATGTTTGTGAAATGCTTGGAGATGGAAGGTCTCATAAAAGTACAAGATATTATTCTAAAAGAAAAAAATTGTAATTTATGGGTCTGAATTCATCACTGTACTATATGAAACACCACCAGTCATAGCCTTGGGTATGCTTTCATGCCCATCAATTAAGGAAAATTGACCAATCACTGAATACTTGAGAGACATACTGGCAGTGACAACAGTCAGGACCACTGAAGCAGTGGGCAAAGCCACATGGTTACAGAAAAGTCATCAGGAGAGAGAACTGGGGAGCAGGCAGGAGAAGCAGGAAAAGGGGGAAGACAGCAGCTGGTGCTTTGGGACACCAGGAGACTGTATAGGGCATGGATCCAGAACTTATAGCCCTCATTTAAAATAAAAAACAGAGTGACACTTTTTAAATTAAGTTCTACAATCTCTTCCTGAGGGAGACAGACAGAAACAATTTTGTTTCTGGTGACAACAGAAACAATATACGCATTGCTCTTGTGATTTATTCCATGGAGTCACCTGAAACTCTTCATTAAATTATTGGCTTGTTATTCGCAGTTGTGCTCTATTCTCTCCATATTAAGGTATGTTATGAATCCACAGCCTTAAAGGTTTAGGATACATGGTGCTTTGCTTTTGAAGCTAGAAAGCATCCATGCACAGAAGATACAGATGGTAATTACAAATTTAATGCACAGATTGTATTAACATGCATCATGACATTTAAAAGGCATTGAAGTTAGGAAATTCAGGTTATGAATCCTGCAGCAAATATAACTCTGTCCTTCATATAAATGAAATTCTTTGTCATAGTCTTTCTGGTGTTAATTTCAACACTTCTCTTGGACAGTATTTTCAGTATTTTCCTACCGCCATCTCACTATTCCCTCCAATTCTGCCCCAACAAAATTAGATCTCTGTCCAGTGTCCTTTCCTGCTGAGCACTGACACTTATACCACATCCCCATTGCCTACCCCTGCTCAGATACATTAAAAGTAATCAAAATTTAAAATCTACAAAACAAACTTTTTTAAAAAAAAAACCTGCTTTCAAACTTTATTTCAGACCAAAAGGGGGACTCTTTTTCTAGTACATTAAAAGTATTTACAATAAAAATGCCTTAACACCTATAACCATGATCCTGGTAGAGATCTATAAATGTAAACCCTCCGAGCTTTTGCAGAGTCCTATTCACTTTGACACCTGTACATGTGTATGCTCCCAAAGTAGGATTGGAGACTAAAACATTGCTACTGTGATTAATCTATGTGGTTTTTTCAACAGAGTAGTTAAACGTCGAGAAAAATTTTAATAACAATCCGAAACTTATAGCAATTATGATAGTATCCAATATTCCT
The DNA here is from genome assembly GCF_965140295.1 of Lepidochelys olivacea. Classification (NCBI taxonomy): domain Eukaryota; kingdom Metazoa; phylum Chordata; order Testudines; family Cheloniidae; genus Lepidochelys; species Lepidochelys olivacea. The sequence continues at coordinate 169,764,395 of NC_140412.1, read as the reverse complement.
TGTATGGAATCTAAATTCAGTAGATGTTATTTGTCACTAGACCTAGTCAAATTATATATAAGTAAATATGAATAAAAGGGCTGATTTCAACATACTATGTTTTAGACTATTGACTCTGGAAGCATGTTATTTGGCATTGACAACTTCTCCTGTTTAAACCATTTCACAGACATCCAGGCAGGAGCACTGCCATGTGATTTAGGCAACCAATCACAAAACATAAATAATTAACAGTAAACACTGAATAGCTGAAGCAAACTGCTCACAATCAACCCAACGCCTGAAAATTATTTGTGTAAACTGGACAAAACACAGTTACATGCAACAGGTGAGCTACTCATTCCCAGTCATGCTGGGCTAAGGGGCCCTAAAATACAGAGTTCTGGCTAGGGGAAGGTGTCCCCCAGTGCAGGCACTGCAGAAGACAGATGTAAGGCTGCCTTCCAAATACCCATTAGCCCTGGCATGGAAGGTGTGCTGGGGTGGGAGGGGCATGTCAGGGCAGAGCCACAACACACACCACTGCCGAGATTCCAGATAGCACTGCAGGCCATAGGACAGGCTGGGGAAGTGGCCATAACTTAGACAGGACCCCAGGACTGTTTAAATTACCCAGAGGTCTCTCCAGCCCCTGGAGGAGCCCTCAATTGTGATGGCACAAAAGCTGCCTTAAAGCCACCTTAGCTCCTTTCCAGCTGGGTAGGAAGTTCTGAACTGTGCTTCTCAGAGGCAATGCACAGAATCTCATCCACTAAGCACGTTCAAAGAAAATCAGTTCTTGTTTCCCAAACCACAGAGCGAAACTTGTAATTTCAAGATCGGGACCCCAAACCGGAATGAATATTATTCATGAAGAAAAAAATTGACCAACTATTTTAGATGTAATCTAAGCTGCAACAGAGCATCTTTAGCATCTGTATCACTGGAAAGAGTTTCCACTTTGTGACCTCCAAAAGCTGTACAATGGTCTTCCACTGTGCATTTATTACAAGGTGACTGGGAGTTATCAGTCTTGCTCCATAGGTACAAATACTTCTGCATACACTAGTCACAAACCTGAAAGAGCATGGTGTTGCAGGGATCTGCTCATATGTACTTGAAAGCCAGATCATTAATGCCTTGAAAGACAAGAATGTCTGAGTGTTCATCCTGTGGTTTTTTGAAGCTCTGCCTTTTCCCCAACCTGTATTAATTAGAGTCTGATTATCCCCCTGAGGAGAGAGGGAGAAGTGAACTAGAAAAGATGAATTGCATCTGTAATTACCAAAGGGAATCAGTCATCCTGGGGCAGTATCACCTGTCTCAACAAATTGTCCCCACAATGAACACCCCAGGAGATTTCAGGGCTGACGCCAAGGGCGGGAGAGAGGCCCAGCATTTAAAAAAAACAGTACTTCATTTTTTACTTTGATTTGTGATTTGTATGTGTGTGTTCACATATGTGTGGTGTATGTGTTAAGCAGTTGCAACCAACCGCCTTCTTCTGTCACAGAACATATAGAACACAAATCTTACTCAAATTATTTTAAAAAGCCATTTTCCAAAAAGAAGAGCCTAAAATTAGGCTCCTAAATTCATGTTTATATGCCTAAGTAAGGCCTTGTCTACAGAAGAACCTTGCCCTGGTTTAACATAAATTAGTTCTAAAATGGTTTAGTCAAACTTATTTAGCAAAAGGTTGAGTGGAAACTCTTATTTTGGTTTATACCAAGTTTACTACATTTAGTTTAAATTGATTCTTAATCCATTTAAATTAAACTAAAGTCAACCTGCTTTAAACGAAAATTTAAAAGGGCCAACTTCTGCATCAATTTTACTAACTTAGTTTAAAAACAAATTTGTTAAACCAATGCAACTTCCTCATGTAGAGAAGGCCTAAGTGGCCTGATTTTCAAAATTGCCGGGCACTCAACAGTTTGCATTAAAATCTAGGTAATTGATTTAGGAATCTAAACTGAGACATTCAAATTTTAAAATCTTTGCCCCATAACTAGTAATACAGAATAATACTAAAAGTAATAAAAATTATATTTACTGTTATTTACCTGTTACTATTATTATAACAGTTTATGAACCATAGTACATATTTAGGTTCTGGTAGATCTAGACCTAAACCAAAACCTTGCACCCAAATGTGAGTAGTGATGTGAATTTGTAGCTTGAACCTCTCTTTGGCCTCTGTCATAAATATAAAGGGAAGGGTAAACCCCTTTGAAATTCCTCCTGGCCAGGGGAAAGCTTCTCTCACCTGTAAAGGGTTAAGAAGCTAAAGGTAACCTCGCTGGTACCTGACCAAAATGACCAATGAGGAGACAAGATATTTTCAAAAGCTGGGAGGAGGGAGAGAAACAAAGGGTCTGCGTGTCTGTCTATAGTCTGTCTTTGTCGGGGATAGACCAGGAATGGAGTCTTAGAACTTTTAGTAAGTAATCTAGCTAGGTATGTGTTAGATTATGATTTCTTTAAATGGCTGAGAAAAGAACTCTGCTGAATAGAATAATTATTTCTGTCTGTGTATCTTTTTTGTAACTTAAGGTTTTGCCTAGACGGGTTCTCTATGTTTTGAATTTAATTACCCTGTAAGGTATCTACCATCCTGATTTTACAGGGGGGATTTCTTTATTTCTATTTACTTCTATTTTTATTAAAAGTCTTCTTGTAAGAAAACAGAATGCTTTTTCATTGTTCTCAGATCCAAGGGTTTGGGTCTGTGGTCACTTATGCAAATTGGTGAGGCTTTTTATCCAACATTTCCCAGGAAAGGGGGGTGCAAGTGTTGGGAGGATTGTTCATTGTTCTTAAGATCCAAGGGTCTGGGTCTGTAGTCACCTAGGCAAAGTGGTGAGGCTTTTTACCAAACCTTGTCCAGGAAGTGGGGTGCAAGGTTTTGGGAAGTATTTTGGGGGGAAAGACACGTCCAAACAGCTCTTCCCCAGTAACCAGTATTAGTTTGGTGGTGGTAGCGGCCAATCCAAGGACAAAGGGTGGAATATTTTGTATCTTGGGGAAGTTTTGACCTAAGCTGGTAAAGATAAGCTTAGGAGGGTTTTCATGCAGGTCCCCACATCTGTACCCTAGAGTTCAGAGTGGGGGAAGAACCTTGACATGGTGGCAGAGGAGGGATTAACCTGAAATCAATTTGAGATCCAGTTGAGATTTTTTGAACTAGAAATACAGATTTTAAAAAGGAATTTTTTTTTCCTTTGGAGCTGCTGGAAAAGCAGCTTGTTTTCTCTCTGCTTTGGAGCCAGAGCTGAAACAAAAGAGGATTATCTTTGTGAAAGGCAGGGTACTTAACTCCTGCAGGGAAATTCACAGTCTTCCAACCCAGAGGTTTTTTTTTTCCCTAAAAGTAAATAGGGAGGGGGGTGTTCTACCCATTTGCCTGGAGACAAAAGTGGCAGGGTTTTGGGGTTTTTTTTAGGATTTTGATTTTTTTTTGTTTTACAAGGAGCACAGGTTTGAAAAGGAATTTTTTTTCCGTTGGGCTGCTGGTAAGCAGGTTTCCAAGTAGTTGGAGGTTTTTTGCTTTGATTTGGGCCCAGAGCAGAGACAAGGGAATTGTCTTTTTCTGTAGGCTGACAATCACTATCAGAGAATAGGTATTCTATTCCAGCACAGCAAAATTTTACAGCCAAGTTTTGTTTATTTCTAAACCTCGGGTGTAAAGTTAGTTAAAAACAGAGAGGTTAGAATGACAAAATCCACGGCTCGACTAACGCTGGAATTAGCCAGATTTCAGGCTGCGGAAAGATAAAGGGAATATGAAAGACAGATAGAACTCATGCGACTGAAGAAGGAACAAGCAAGAGAGGCAGAACAACACCAAGCGGCTGCTCACAGGAGAGCTATGGAAGCAAGGGACAAAGAACTGGAGGAGAAGGAAAAAAGAGAGGAAATATGTGGAGGAGATGGAGAAGATAAAGGCTCAGCAGAATATCCCAACAAACCCTAGTAATCCTTCTCCAAGTACCACTTCCCATCCCAGAAAGTTCCCCACCTACAAGGCAGGTGATGATACTGAGGCCTTCTTAGAAAACTTCGAAAGGGCCTTCCTTGGGTACAACATCTCTACTGACCAATACATGGTAGAGCTGAGGCCGCAGCTCAGTGGACCCTTAGCTGAGGTGGGAGCTGAAATGCCTAAAGAACACATGAACAAGTATGAACTGTTTAAATCCAAGGCGAGAGTCAGAATGGGGATAACACCCGAGCAGTCTCGTCGGAGGTTCAGAGCCCTAAGGTGGAAACCAGACATGTCATTTACCCGACATGCCTACCACATTGTGAAACATTGGGATGCCTGGATATCAGGAGCAAGTGTTGAATCTCCAGTAAATTTGCCCTTCCTAATGCAAATGGAACAATTCTTAGAGGAAATAGAAAGATACACCCTAGATGGGAAGCCCAAAACTGTAATCGAGGCAGGAGAGATTGGAGCCAGATGGGTGGAGGTGGCAGAGAAGAAGAAAACTGGTCGCAGTTGGAGCGGAGACCAGAAGGGACAACCCCAGACCACACCCTATTACCGGGGGCTGCCCAAGGCCCCACCTACCTCCCAAAGAACCCTCCAGACCCCTTATCGTCCCACCACCCCATTCTCCAGCAACCCACCTCGCCCCAGTGACCCGTCAGCTGGACGATGTTTTAAATGTAACGAGCTGGGGCATGTAAAGGCCAACTGCCCCAAGAACCCCAACAGATTACAGTTCATTGCATAGGAAACACACCAGAGGTCCACAGGCCCAGATACGTCCCAGATACCCTTGGAGCGGAGGGAAACTGTGAGTGTGGGCGGGAAGAAGGTCACCACATGGAGGGACACCGGAGCACAAGTGTCAGCTATCCATGCTTCCTTAGTGGACCCCAATTTAATCAACGCAGAGATCCAAGTGACGATTCAACCCTTCAAGTCCAACTCTTTCAATTTGCCTACAGCCCAGCTGCCTGTCCAGTACAAGGGCTGGTCAGGAACGTGGACTTTTGCAGTCTATGATGATTATCCCATCCCCATGCTGTTGGAGGAAGACTTGGCCAATCATGTGAAGCAGGCCAAGAGGGTGGGAACGGTCACCCGCAGCCAGGTTAAACAAGCCGTGAGGCCTAGCTCTGTTCCGGAAACTTCTATCAGGACCCGGTCAGAGGTGATGGACCTGGACCCCAGGCCAATGTCTGCAACAGCAGTAGTAGATCCCGTCCCAGAGACCCAGACGGAACCAGTCCGAGCACCGGAACCAGCCGAACAACCAACACCAGACCCAGTGTCAGCACTGAATCCAGTACTTGCAACCTCAACACCAGAGGGCCCCACCGAACCTGAACTGGCAGCAGCCGATAACCCTACACAAGAGGCTCAGCTGGAGCCTGAATCCCAACATAGTGCACCAGCAGAGAGCGGTTCACAGTCAACAGAAACAGCTCCATCCCCTATATCGCTTCCAGAGGTACCAAGCCTAGGTCCACAATCCCATGAGGAACTGATGTCTCCAACATCAAGGGAACAGTTCCAGACCGAACAGGAAGCAGATGAAAGCCTCCAGAGAGCTTGGACGGCGGCACGGAGCAACCCACCGCCTCTCAGCACTTCTAATCGATCCAGGTTTGTTGTAGAAAGAGGACTTTTATATAAGGAAACTCTTTCTGGGGGACACCAGGAAGACTGGCATCCTCAGAGACAGTTGGTAGTTCCAACTAAATACCGGGCCAAGCTCTTGAGCTTAGCCCATGATCACCCTAGTGGCCATGCTGGGGTGAACAGGACCAAAGACCGTTTGGGGGGGTCATTCCACTGGGAGGGAATGGGCAAGGATGTTTCTACCTATGTCCAGTCTTGTGAGGTGTGCCAAAGAGTGGGAAAACCCCAAGACCAGGTCAAAGCCCCTTTCCAGCCACTCCCCATCATTGAAGTTCCATTTCAGCGAGTAGCTGTGGATATTCTGGGTCCTTTTCCGAAAAAGACAGCCAGAGGAAAGCAGTACATACTGACTTTCATGGATTTTGCCACCCAATGGCTGGAAGCAGTAGCTCTAAGCAACCCCAGGGCTAAAAGTGTGTGCCAGGTACTAGCAGACATTTTTGCCAGGGTAGGTTGGCCCTCCGACATCCTCACAGATGCAGGGACTAATTTCCTGGCAGGAACTATGAAAAACCTTTGGGAAGCTCATGGGGTAAATCACTTGGTTGCCACTCCTTACCACCATCAAACAAATGACATGGTGGAGAAGTTTAATGGAACTTTGGGGGCCATGATACGTAAATTCATAAATGAGCACTCCAATGATTGGGACCTAGTGTTGCAGCAGTTGCTCTTTGCCTACAGAGCTGTACCACATCCCAGTTTAGGGTTTTCCCCATTTGAACTTGTATATGGCCGTGAGGTTAAGGGGCCATTGCAGTTGGTGAAGCAGCAATGGGAGGGATTTACACCTTCTCCAGGAACTAACATTCTGGACTTTGTAACCAATCTACAAAACACCCTCAGAACCTCTTTAGCCCTTGCTAGAGAAAACTTACAGGATGCTCAAAAAGAGCAAAAAGCCTGGTATGATAAACATGCCAGAGAGCATTCCTTCAAAGTAGGAGACCAGGTCATGGTCTTAAAGGCGCTCCAGGCCCATAAAATGGAAGCATCGTGGGAAGGGCCATTCACGGTCCAGGAGCACCTGGGAGCTGTTAATTATCTCATAGCATTCCCCACCTCCAACCGAAAGCCTAAGGTGTATCATATTAATTCTCTAAAGCCCTTTTATTCCAGAGAATTAAAGGTTTGTCAGTTTACAGCCCAGGGAGGAGATGATGCTGAGTGGCTTGAAGGTGTCTACTACAAAGGGAAATGTGCTGGTGGTGTGGAAGAGGTGAACCTCTCCATGACCCTTGGGCGTATGCAGTGACAGCAGATCAAGGAGCTGTGCACTAGCTACGCGCCATCGTTCTCAGCCATCTCAGGACTGACTGAACGGGCATACCACTCCCTTGACACAGGAAATGCTCACCCAGTTAGAGTCCAACCTTACTGGGTGTCTCCTCAAGCTAAAACTGCTATAGAATGGGAGATCCAGGATATGTTACAGATGGGTGTAATCCGCCCCTCTGAAAGTGCCTGGGCATCTCCAGTGGTTCTAGTTCCCAAACCAGATGGGGAAATACGTTTTTGCGTGGACTACCGTAAGCTAAATGCTGTAACTCGCCCAGACAACTATCCAGTGCCACGCACAGATGAACTATTAGAGAAACTGGGATGGTCCCAGTTCATCTCTACCTTGGACTTAACCAAGGGGTACTGGCAGGTACCGCTAGATGAATCTGCCAAGGAAAGGTCAGCCTTCACCACACATCTCGGGCTGTATGAATTTAATGTATTCCCTTTCGGGCTGCGAAATGCACCCGCCACTTTCCAAAGACTTGTAGATGGTCTCCTAGCGGGATTAGGAGAATATGCAGTCGCCTACCTTGACGATGTGGCCATAGTTTCGGATTCCTGGGCAGACCAACTGGAACATCTACAAAAAGTCCTTGAGCGCATAAGGGAGGCAGGACTAACTGTTAAGGCTAAGAAGTGTCAAATAGGCCTAAACAGAGTGACTTACCTTGGACACCAGGTGGGTCAAGGAACTATCAGCCCCCTACAGGCCAAAGTGGATGCTATCCAAAAGTGGCCTGTCCCAAAGTCAAAGAAACAGGTTCAATCCTTCTTAGGCTTGGCCGGTTATTACAGACGATTTGTACCGCACTACAGCCAAATCGCCGCCCCACTGACAGACCTAACCAAAAAGAAACAGCCAAATGCTGTTCAGTGGACCGAAAAGTGTCAGAAGGCCTTTAACAAGCTTAAAGCGACACTCATGTCTGACCCTGTACTAAGGGCCCCAGACTTTGACAAACCGTTCCCAGTAACCACAGATGCGTCCGAGCGTGGTGTGGGAGCAGTTTTAATGCAGAAAGGACCTGATCAAAAATTCCACCCTGTAGTGTTTCTCAGCAAAAAACTGTCTGAGAGGGAAAGCAACTGGTCAGTCACGGAAAAAGAATGTTACGCCATTGTCTACGCTCTGGAAAAGCTACGCCCATATGTTTGGGGACGGCGTTTCCACCTGCAAACCGACCATGCTGCACTGAAGTGGCTTCACACTGTCAAAGAAACTAACAAGAAACTTCTTCGGTGGAGTTTAGCTCTCCAAGATTTTGATTTCGACACCCAACACATCTCAGGAGCTTCTAACAAAGTGCCTGATGCACTCTCCCATGAAAGTTTCCCAGAATCAACTGGTTAAAATCGTCCTCGAGATGTAGAAAATATTGTTAGTCTTTATGTACTTGGTAGTATATTTAGAGATACATGTGTCTTATTAACTCTATTTTTCCTAGAGCTTCAGGAAGAAATCCCAGCCAGTGTTTCACCCTAGCTAGATTTGGGGGGCGTGTCATAAATATAAAGGGAAGGGTAAACCCCTTTGAAATCCCTCCTGGCTAGGGGAAAGCTCCTCTCACCTGTAAAGGGTTAAGAAGCTAAAGGTAACCTCGCTGGCACCTGACCAAAATGACCAATGAGGAGACAAGATACTTTCAAAAGCTGGGAGGAGGGAGAGAAACAAAGGGTCTGTGTGTCTGTCTATAGTCTGTCTTTGTCAGGGATAGACCAGGAATGGAGTCTTAGAACTTTTAGTAAGTAATCTAGCTAGGTACGTGTTAGATTATGATTTCTTTAAATGGCTGAGAAAAGAATTGTGCTGAATAGAATAACTATTTCTGTCTGTGTATCTTTTTTGTAACTTAAGGTTTTGCCTAGAGGGGTTCTCTATGTTTTGAATCTAATTACCCTGTAAGATATCTACCATCCTGATTTTACAGGGGGGATTTCTTTATTTCTATTTACTTCTATTTTTATTAAAAGTCTTCTTGTAAGAAAACAGAATGCTTTTTCATTGTTCTCAGATCCAAGGGTTTGGGTCTGTGGTCACTTATGCAAATTGGTGAGGCTTTTTATCCAACATTTCCCAGGAAAGGGGGGTGCAAGTGTTGGGAGGATTGTTCATTGTTCTTAAGATCCAAGGGTCTGGGTCTGTAGTCACCTAGGCAAAGTGGTGAGGCTTTTTACCAAACCTTGTCCAGGAAGTGGGGTGCAAGGTTTTGGGAAGTATTTTGGGGGGAAAGACGCATCCAAACAGCTCTTCCCCAGTAACCAGTATTAGTTTGGTGGTGGTAGCGGCCAATCCAAGGACAAAGGGTGGAATATTTTGTACCTTGAGGAAGTTTTGACCTAAGCTGGTAAAGATAAGCTTAGGAGGGTTTTCATGTAGGTCCCCACATCTGTACCCTAGAGTTCAGAGTGAGGGAGGAACCTTGACAGCCTCAATTCAGGAAAGGATCCCAATTCAGTCTATGGTTAAAATTGATACACTCCTATGTGTTTTCCCAAATCAGGGCCTCTATTTTCCCTCTAAACTGAATATTATGAAACCGTCAATATTTGGACTTGGGTCTGGAGATCGCTGTTGCTGTTGTCCTTCATGACCAAAGATGAAGCTGACGGTTTTCCATCTTGCGAGTATGGTTGTGTTAAAAAACCCTGATGCATGAGTGGCAGTCCTTTCCTCATGAAGTGCGTAAGGAGCTTAATACAAAGAAAGGATTACAACCTGTGATTGATGTTGTGAGCTACCTATCTGCAGATCTGAGACTACAACCTCCAGCATCATCATGCCCGTTGCTTTGCTATTCGCCCAAAGCTTTCCTCCATCATCAGAACACATTGCATGGATTATTTTCAGTGGCTGTCTTGCATCACACCATCCACACTCTCTCACCCTTCACCTGGGCTCCAGTGGCACGCTTTCACAAGAGGACTGTCAGGACGTAGGCTGCAGTCGATGGCTATCGACATGGAATCATTCTGCATGCCTTCTATAGTAGTAGCCACAACCACTATGCTTCCCTCTGCTTGCTATGCCACTGTAGAGTATAACATTCTTGTCCACCATAGAAACCATTAAGGTGTTTGCGACTTACCCGGTAGATAGGGGCATGGGTTAGTGAGCACCAGGGTGTGTTCCATGTACCTGTGGGCCTGTTCACTACACCTCTGAGGTCCCATGCTACTCAAGATCCTTTGCAGAATTTGCCTGGGCATGCAAGGACCAGTTATCAGTTACCGCCTGTGGCACTAACCGGAGATTAATCCATGAATATTGAGAGAGTTTCATCCAAGATTTTGAGTCAGACCATGACAGTGGGTCTAGGTTTGGACTGAAACCTCCTCTAGTTTCAGGAATAATTTTTAAAGGTTCCTGTTTTTCATGTACAAAAGATCAAAATGGTATGCTGAATTTCTCCATGACTCACCCTCAGCTCCTCATCTCATACACAGCCCCTCACTTTGAGATGCCCTAAGTTTCCCATGACTTTTTCCATTATTAGGATCACCAGGTTCTGACATGAATGAATAAGGTGAGAGGGAAGCTAGTTTGAATAGCAAAGTGCCATCTCACACACACCAACTGGTTCCCAGAGAATTAACAGGAAAAAGAAACCGTGGCAGTCTGTCATTTTACCCCAATTTAGTTCAGTTTTCCTTCAGTCAAAATGAAATTTTAAAAAAGCAATACACAGAGAAAGACCATTTTTAAAATTACAAGCTTGTCAGTTTGCTGCCCTGTTCCAGAGCTACAGGAACTCAGCCCTAAAAATGAATTATGAAACTAAAATGACAATTTAGTACCATCACATTACAATTTGATAATTATTACCTAGTATTAGATCCCAAATGCTCTTCACATTTTCTAGCTGGCAGAAGCATCTGCTTTTGGAGGCTGGCCTTTGCTTGGGCATACATCATTGTCATGGCAGCTATTTAGGGCAGTATACATACTCTAATGCTGAAAACCAGCCACCACTGAGATGGAAGGAAGGCACTTTCATACCACAGTGGATATATCGATACTGCATGCTAAGTCCAGGTACCTGAGACCCTGGCTTATGGGCTCAGTATTTCCAAACCCATGTTTGAGCATCCACACTGCATTCCAAACCTGCATTTACAATTGATGTATCCAGCTCACAGCCATGCTAACATGTCCATATTGCACCACAGAGACCTTTCAACTTGGGTCTGCAGGTTGACCTGCATCCACGGTGAAAAATGACAGGGCTTGGACCGGAATCCCAATGGAACTCTGGCTCTGACTCACCCCCCCCCCCACATAGGACCTGGGTCCTGAGTGCTTGCTGACCTGAGTCAGGCTTTTTTCTGCATGGGTAGAAGAAGGAGAGCGGGGCTGGGCTGGGCTCAAACCTGAGTCAGAACCCAGGCTTAGTGTGCAGTGTAGACATACCCAGTGTGAAACAGCAGCAGGAGCTGAAATGCTATGACCTACAGTGGGCAAGCCCTTACTCTAATGTCCATGAAGAACATACAATACCTCAGTTTTTAAGGTCTCTACTGAAAGAATCTCACATAGCGAAGAGCAGAGGTAAATGAATAGTGCACCAAATTCTCTATGAAAACATAGTTGATGCCTTACTCCAGGGGTGGCCAACCTGAGCCTGAGAAGGAGCCAGAATTTACAAACGTACATTGCCAAAGAGCCACAGTAATATGTCAGCAGTCCCCCCATGAGCTCCCCCCACCCACTCCCAGCGCCTCCTGCCCACCGGCAGCCCTGCTGATCAGCGCCTCCTTCTCCTTCCCCGCACCTCCCAATCAGCTGTTTCCTGGCATGCAGGAGGCTCTGGTGGAGGGGGTGGGAGGAGCAAGGGCATGGCAGGCTCAGGGGAGGGGGCAGGGCCTGTGGCAGAACCAGGGGGTTGAGCAGTGAGCACCCCCTGACACTTTGGAAAGTTGGCACCTGTAGCTCCGGCCCCGGAGTCGGTGCCTCTACAAAGAGCTGCATATTAACTTCTGAAGAGCCGCATGTGGCTCCAGAGCCACAGGCTGGCCACTCCTGCCTTACTCTATGTTTGGTTTGAGTAAGTTTGTGTTGTACAAGTGTTTTCTGTTCACATGAATGTTTGGAATGGGGGAAAGCAGTGATGGTGAGGAACAGCACCCAAAAATGGACACCAGTAAATACATGTTGTTAGTTATGAGAAATATTATTGCATATGGGACACTTAACAGTAGTGGACAGTGTTCCTGAAAGCCCACGGCAGAACTCTGGCACTGGAACAGTTAATCTAACAAGTAATACAGCACAAACTCCTGGGGTGGCTACTTGAAGTCAAGAAGAGTTTTGCCGCTGAGATTGTGAAGCCCAATTTCACCTCTGGTAAGAGTCCTGCTACAAATCCAATGAAATGAGCCAAATAAGGACCTGGCTACAGCATTCCCAACTAGGAACTTATACACGTGCATGTGGAAAGACTTTGTATGAATGCAACAACAACAACAAAACCCCCTTAAAATCTAACTTCCAGGACATCTTACTTTCAGTGGTTAATAACTCCGTCTCTTTCTCAGTCAGAGATAGAGTCCAGAGTCTCTTAAAAACTGAGTTCCCTGTATGCAGCCAAAACATAAACCTCTTTCTCATGGAAAAGGGAAAAGACACTAGTTAATTCATTCAATTCTGAATATTGAATGATTGACTGAATGCTCAAAGCAAGCAGTTCAGAGAAATCTGTAAGAAGAAGCACTACTGCAGCTGTGGTCAGTGGAGAAACTCAAGATGGCTCGCCCTACTTAATAAAAGGGGAGGGAGCTGCCACTCAGCTCTTCTCTAGGAAAGCTCCAAGATTTCAAAACTTGCTCCTTTTCTTATCCCAAAATAACCTCCATATGATGCTCTTCAGGCCATGCTGTAAAAGCAGTTTGATATGGTATGGGGCAGGTGGTGATGGGGAAGAATAAGGATGATTTGGGGGTGGGAGGATTTTCTGGAGTGCTCACATTTTTATTGTTAGCTTCCTGAAGTAAATTGTTATCTCCATTTGGTTATTTAAGGCTGCTGGCTGGTAGAGTTAGTTTATTTGCATATTAGTATTAAGGTTGCTGGTAGGATACTGTATGTTTGATTACCATCCAGGCATACAGAAGTTTTGTATAGGTGTTCTTTATTAATATCAGATCTGAAGAAATAAATGATGTTTGCTCAAAAAATTCATTGAACAATTCCAAATGAACAGATTCATACAAATCACAGTCAATTACTGGAAATCATACTTTGAGGAATAGAAGTATTAACGCTTAAATAACCCCACTAGTTCTAGGAAAGAGCATGGCACTCAGTCAGAAAGACACCCCTGAGATTTCAAATGTGGAACCATGACAAAGGACAGGAATTTCAAAGAGGGGACGGCTTAGGTCACTAAACTACCCTCTCTAACTCTTTACACTTATAAGGTCCAAGGACTTATCAGCTACCACGGGTTTTATTCCTTGAAAAGTTCTAAGTTTTGTTATGCTCCCTCATAGAGTCATGTTACAGTATTCATAAAGTTAAAACCCTGTTTAAATATGCTATCATTTTCCCTTGCTCTCACTGATCTATATGCTGTTCTGGGACTCTTCAGAATGAACGATTAATTTATCAATAGATGTTAAATACTACAGGATTATGCACTTAACTCAGGATACTGGGAAAACCTGGGCCTTTATACTGACCCACATGGTGGCTTGAGCTAACAGCACAAATAGTGTCCTAGCCTCCCTTTTCAAATTCTTCTCTCACTATTATCCCTTTCCTCCTTTTTTCCTTACTTCTCCAGATCTTTGGGTGGAAAGTTAGCAGACCATTTACTCCATGTTTTGATGCATCAGAATTATCTTGTATTACTCTTGTAGTAAACATGGACGAGCAACTGTAATTAGCATTGTATAACACTTTTTATTTTTCAAGACTATTACAAGCATTATATAACTTTTATAGCACTCCTTATCCCTATTTTACAGACAGGATAACTGGGGCAGAGGCTCAGAAACCAGCAGGGATTCAAGAGGGATGGCCAGAGCAAAGGCACAGGGTCCTCCATGAAGATAGCTTGGCCTCCTGAAGATCCCTAGCATTCTGCCAGTTTTGCAAGGGACAGAGATTTTTCGGCAGGGGGATGGTGGCAGCTCCCCTATTAGGTTAATGTGGTGGGGGTGCAAGGGAATCTTCATAGTGATTTTTTCTCTGAGTCCCTGTCCATTGATTTCTCTACAAGAGAGGATAGCTTGGGCCAGAAATATTCCCTGTGACAGGCAGCGTTAGAACTCAGGAGCTCCTTTGCTCATAGACTTCTACTCAGAACACAGGACTACACTTATCTTTGCAACATTAGCCATTTTCTAAACTGTCACCCCGTGCCTAAAGACTGAATAAATCATTACGTCATTTTCACCATACACCCTGACATCTGATAGCTTGACTGTCAGATGCAAGCCTGTTCTCATGGCTCAGTGGCATAATTAACATTATTTGGTTATCTTGCCACTGACTCTCATCTTAATTCATTGATAATTGGAACTCCAGGGTGCTCCAGTTTGCAAGGCAACAAAGCAGGTCCCCTGGGCAAAGAGATTATCCCATATCAGCCTCTCTTCTTGCCAGCCAGGCTGGCTCCCTTTCCACTTTCAAATCCCTTCTTAAAACTCACTTTGTTCTTTGTCCCACGGAAACCTTGATCTTTACCCCCAACATTGTCCTTCACCTCCTTAAATCTTCATTCCCACAGTTGTATCTCCCTCAATGTTAACAGGGGTCATTTTGAAAGATGTTTAGATTTTCATCCCACCATGTTTCTGGCTTTCCTGTGAATCCCTAGTGGAAAGTTTATTTTATCAGCATCAGTGCTGAGCTGCACAGAAAAGTTCATCACCACACATGTGGAATGAGCCAAGAAACACTGAAGAGGACAACTGAGGAGAAAAGCAGATACCTTAGAAGGAGAAGACTGAGAAAGATTTAGTGTTAAACTGTCTATGAAAACTGGGATAGACAATACTGGGAAGCAGTACTGCCAACCTTAAGCACCCCCAAAATAACAAATCAAGTCCCAAGAAATCATGGGGCTGGCTTAAAAATGATGACTTACAAAAACGGCGGGTTCTTTTTCTTTGCCTTCAGGTTACTGCAGCTTATTTTCAAGATTTTCTCCACAACCCTGAGGGCTAGAGAATAAGTTTTATTTTTTAAGAAAACTAACACTGATTTTTCACAAAGCCAGAGGATTCCAGAAAACAAATATCACAAGACCAACTATGGAATCAACCCTGGGGAAGAGGAGGTGTAGAAAGAAACTTTAGTTTTATAAAAGGATATAGATGAGGTTTTAAACAGCAATGGGCACTGAGATGGGAGAGGAAAACTATTGTATTTATTCAAAGATATAAACAGGGTACAGATTGTCTGTATGAGAGGGAAATGAAATGACCCCCCTCCATCACAGTGTCATTTTGATTTGATGACAGCATCTAGTTAAGGCTCTATTAATACTAATTATGGTTATTTTTATTAAAGAGCAAGCTGTCTGGTCCCAAGTGAAATTCAGCTCTGTGAAGAAAGTGAGTACAAGGCTACTTCAGTCACATTTCAGATCTATTGGGAGGGCACAATTCAGAGGAATTTGTGCACAGAGTGAATTTCACCCGTGAGGGGAATGTGGCATTAAAATCTCTTTAATCGCAGCTTGAAAACCTGGATTATTAAAGACTCACCATTGAGTGGCTGTCTGAATGCCCTAATGAAAATAAGTTATGCCTCCCACTGATCTCTCTTCATGGCCTTAATAAGGCATCACATTTGGAACAAGTTAAGAAGAAGCCTCCTTAGACCAGCTCGTAAAAAAGCTTGTTTAATATCAGGTAATAAATCAACACTAGTACAAAACCCAATGGGACATAGCTATGTAGGAACCTGTAATCTGAGAGTGGAATCTAATATACTACATTTGTAACACTATAAAATATCTTGGTTTTAATATTGCCTCCCTAGATCCTAAAACTAAATGGGACCAATGGGACTAATTCAAGGGTGGCAGCCGAGGTGAAACAACAGGGTTAAAGAGAACTCATGATCCTAGATCGGGGAGACTTGTCTGCAGTGCAGTTCAACTCAGAAAATCAATTCTGTAAAAACACTGCTGTGGAGTTCCATGTTTATAGTTTCTGCTTCCAGATCAAATGTGCTTAGTTTACAAGTAAAAAAAGATGTGTTTCTTAACAGCCAGCCTTGCAAATTCAACATGGGGCTAATAGAAAAGCAAAATTCTCAACTATTTTGTGCATCACAACCAATAACAAGGGTTCTGCGGGCCTAATTGCATCCTCAGTAAAGCCAGCCCCATGGTCAATAGGTTTGTACTTGTGTAGCTGGTTGAAACTTGATAAGCAATTCTGTTGAGGACACTAAAGAAGGAATAGAATCCAGCTCACACTTTCTGAATCGTGTTGGCCATTTTAAACTGCTTTTCAGAGTAGAACAGCATTTTCAAGCCCGTTAATCTCTGAGTGAGAGTGAACAGACTTCCAAGTGGAGACTCCTCCAGGGAAGCTGTGCCCGTGCTGTTTTGAATCAGACACATTAGGATATTTACCTACTGTTGTAAATTGTCCCTACATGCATCCTTACATATCCATGCTACCTACCTACTTTCAGCAGGCACCAGCCACTGTGCTGACAGTTGGAATGTACTGTATACTCTGCTAAGTGGAGCAAAACAAGGAGCCTCAGAAGAGTTTTGTCCCTTACCTCACACACTGCAAGAAAATTATTATTTTGGTAGTGTTTAAAACCACAAAAATATTCCTACAAAATAAACTCACTGTCGCACTTCTACCTGTGCAGCTTCATTGGACTGCAAAAGTAATGCCATAAGAGTGGCAAAATTTGGCCCAATACCCTCAATAAGAGCACATTGTTTTTTTATTTTTCTTATTCCTGCTACTGTATGTCATTATATTCAAGATACTTCGATCTTGGAATCAACAATACCAGCTTGGCCCTATTGTTTTAGAAGAAATTCAAAATTGTGGTTTGTGATGTCTCAGTATGTATGCACCCATATATGCAGTATGGGTGTATAAGAGATAGGATACCCAAAGAATACATGGCAGTTTGGCCATGTTATGATTATTCACTTCATGAATGAAAGAAATGACTTTAGTGATAACTCATTAATTCGTGAGCTGTCAGTTGTCTCTTAGCTAAATAAATAAATAAAATTGAGTAACCGTGAAAAGCTCTGGATGTTTGAGTCTAGGGCAGGGGATCTCAAACTGGGGGTCGGGACCCCTCAGGGGGTTGTGAGATTATTCCATGGGGGGGTCGCAAGCTGTCAGCCTCCACCCCAACCCCGCTTTTCCTCCAGCATTTATAGTGGTGTTAAATATATTAAAATGTGTTTTTAATTTATAAGGGGGCATCACACTCAGAGGCTTGCTATGTGAAAGGGGTCACCAATACAAAAGTCTGAGAACCACTGGTCTAGGGGATATGTCTCACAGTACAGGGGTGCTGTAGAGAAGCTTTGCTTTAGGTTGGGGGCAGAATTCAGCCTTTTGTTTAACAGTTATTGTATTTTAGGATTTTAGCTTGCTGTCTCCTTAACTTTATGGGTGAGAGTTGTTAGCCAACAACTTTTTGGGGGGTCAGAAATATAGATTTACAGTAACTTTTTGTGAATTCACGTCAGCTTTGCTGAATTGCTCATGCTGAAAAACTAAAACTCTGAAAGTAAATATTTCGTTCTGACATTTTCATTTAGATTTTTCAGTTAAAAGGGACTTTCCATTTTGAAATTTGCATCAAATTTATTACAAAAATGTTACACATTAAAATGCTTGAAATCAAAATAAAATGTTTCATTTCAGTTCGAACAAATCCTTTAATTGAATCTGAAACAGTTCTTTTTTCTGATTTTTTGTAACTGCCAGCAAACCAACAAATCCATTCACACGGCTCTATTTAGCTGTTCAGAAATTTACAGATCTACTTAAACATAATTGAACCAAAAAGCATTTACAGTGCAATCTGAGGGGAACCATAAATACCACAAGGACTCAAAAATAAACTTAGTCATTATTACTATTATTAGTGATGCCAATTTACTAGATCTATACTGTTGGCATTCAAAGGTTACAGTCATTACCAGGTTAACTGCTGGACAGACACGCAGAAAGCTATGGTCCCTACTTCAAACTTCAGCAGTCAGTTGTCAGCACAACATCCTTTTTATCTGTATGCAGAGGTGATAACGATGTATTATTTTTATCATCATATCACCTAGGAGCCCCAAGACATAAGAACTGCCATACTGGGTCAGATCAATTGTCCATCTAGCCCAGCATCCTGTCTTCCGACAGTAGCCAGGGCTAGATGCTTCAGAGGGAATGAACACAGTAGGGCAATTTTAAGTGATCCATCCCTTGTCGTCCAATCGGCTTCTGGGAGGTTTAAGGACACCTAGAGCATTGGAGTGCATCTCTGACCATTTTGCCTCATAGCCATTTATGGGACTATCCTCCATTAATTTATGTAATTCTTTTTCTAACCCAGTTATACTTTTGGCCTTCACAACACCCCATGGCAACAAGTTCCACAGGTTGACTGTTCATTGTGTGAAACAGTACTTCCCTATGTTTGTTTTAAACTTGTTGCCTATTCATTTCATTGGGTGACCCCTGGGTCTCATGTTATGTGAAGGGGTAAATAACACTTCCCTATTCACTTTCTCCATTCCATTTATGATTTTATAAACCTAACATATCCCCCACCTTTGCCATCACTTTTCTAAACTGAACAGTCCAAGTCTTTTTAATCTCGCCACAGATGAAAGCTATTTTTGTTGTCCTTCTCTGTATGTTTTCCAAGTTAATATACCTTTTTCAAGATGGGGAAACCAGAACTGCATGCAGTATTCCAGGTCTGGGTGTACCATGGGTTTATATAGTGGCATTATGATATTTTCTGTCTTATTATCTATCCCTTTCCAAATGGTTCCTAACACCCTATTAGCCTTTTTGGCTGCCACTGTACATTGAGCAGATGTTTTCAGAGAACTATCTACGATGACGCCAAGATCTCTTTCTTGAGTGGTAACTGTTAGATCCCATCATTTTGTATGTATATCTGGGATTACTTTTTCCACTGTGCATTACTTTGCATTTATCGATATTCAATTTCACCTGCCATTTTGTTGCCTAGTCACCCAGTTTAGTGAGATCTCTGTGTAACTCTTCACCGACAGCTATCTTGAGTAATTTTGTATCATCTGCAAATTTTGTCACCTTACTATTCACCTTCTTTTCCTGATCATTTATGAATATGTTGAACATGGACCAGGGCCCCATCATGCGAGGTGCTGTAAAACCACAGAACAAAAAGAGACATCCCTGTCCCAATCTAAGTAACACATCAAGGGTTTGGGACAGAGAAAGGATACTGTTTTCAGGAACTGGAAAATTCGAGACACAGACACACTTTAAATGGAATATAGGAAATTCTTAAGAAGCTCAGTATTGCTTTACAAATATTAGCCCTTTAAATACACCCTTAGGCATGTAGTGTTAGCTCCATTTCCCAGAAGGGGAAATTGATACAGAAAGATTAAATGACTTACCCAGGCAACAGAAGGGTTAAAATCCTGAACCCGCCCCCACCTCCATTTAAGTCAATGGCCAAACTCCCACTGGTTTCTGTGGGACAAGGATTTCACCCGAGGAGCCAATGTCAGAGTTAAGATTCAAACCCAGTAGTTCCTGGTTCCCCTTCCTGTGCTCTAGACCATTAAACCACAGTCTTTCTTCATCTAATGGATAGAGGTGGTAGATCAGACATCATATAGGATGTCTGAGATGCCCTGTACAACCTGATTAGATTGGTGTGTGATTTTTAAATAAGGTAAAGTTACTGTACATCATCAGCTGTGGTCATGCCACAAGGTGTTTTTTCCCCCTTCTTCATACAATGGGATTATTTCTATTATGATGATTATTTATTTGTTTTATCATAGTGTTTTGTTAACTGGTTGAAGATGTCTATACATTTTAAAAATGAAAAGCTGAGATTATTTTTTTAACTCCTGCCTGCCTTAGTTTAGCGGGGATTGTAACTTTGGGACAGGGGCTGTTTGCTCTGTGTTTGTATAGCACCTACTACACTAAGGTCGATGACTAAGGCTTCTAGGTACCATAATATAGCATTACAGTAATATTGCTACTACTATCATCATACAGAGTTACCTCAACCCACAAATGCCCTTTTTATATTCCCAAACAGCTGTTTTCACAAGTTTGGCATATACCTGCGTATTATTCCTTGGAAGATGCAAGAGCTTACCTATTTGAAAGAATACTTTTGATATAACACGAGATTCAAAGATGGCAAATGTGTTAGATACCTGATTTTTCTCCTATTACCGGTGATTGTATGTATTCACTGGAGTTACTGAGTGAAATGTTAAAGTAACTCAACCAAACAATACATATCACCATCATATATCATGACCACAGGTGCAGATACGTTTGAGCTAGATATAAGCTAGCTATGGATGAGTTGCATTTAAATAAATAGACTGTAAAAACCCACTCCGAGCAGAATCTTTGCCTTCAAAGTCTCAGCATGTGAGGCAATTAAATAAAAATCACATTAGTACACATAAAAAAGTCACAGATTTGATGCTAGGTGTGCATGCTTTAGGGAACTCTTCTAACTCAAAATGAGTTTCCACTTCAAAACCAAAGTGAGTCAAATGACAATTCCATATTATGTTTTAATCACTTATTTGTATTTGTTTTAACCATTTCTTTAAACTGTGAAGTTATTAGACTTGAGAAGCAGCTGCTGGGCAAAAGTATTATTTTACATCAATAAAAACATATTTCTAAAACTCATGATACTACATATACACCCTACGTTTATATTGCTGAGAGATTTTAAAAACACTTAAAATATTGTAACCATATTCTTAGCAATAATGACTTCAAAGTAGCCAATACATTCTGATGGGTATTCAATATCAGCTCTGCATATGTATGTATGAACAGTATTTTAAGGGACCAGAATAGATTGATAGATTGTATAATTTTCACCCTTAAAAATTAAGAACAAGGAAACAAGACAGAAGAACTACTATTGATTCCCCCCCCCCCCCCAGTGCTGTGAATTAAGGATGGAATATCAAACTAATACACCATAATCCTAACAATAGGAAAAGATAACTTACTGTGAGTGTTTCCATTCAAATGCTCTTTCATATAAAGAGATTGTGTGTATGTATATTTATGAGAGAGACATATATATACACACACACACAAAATATATTCAGTATGTGATCATTATTGCAGTCTTTTCTTTCAGCATTAGCGAATTTCTTGCATTAGTAGTAATTGTAACAACTGCTGGAAATGAATTACAGCAATGGCTATTAAACACGATACCCTAAAAAAATGCAAGCAAGTTGGTCCAAGATTTTACCCCAGTAACAGTTCTTGAATTCTCTCCTCGGGAATAGAAAGGAGGATAAAAGACATGGATTGCTACTGGGACTCTGTATGCTATAATGCTTACGTACTAATTCAAATCCAAACAGCCTGTAAAACAGCCCTTTCCATGAGCATCTTGATTTCAAGTGCTGCTCCAGCATTATTCTCTCAATAAAATCCTGCTAACAAGACACTTTGCCTGCTAAGAAAACTGTTACTAGCTGAAAGCAAAACACAGCCCCTTTCCCATTTTGCACACCCATTTTCCCCCTCTCTCCAATCCTGCTGTTGGCATAAGAAAAAACAAAACGAATTAAATCTTCCATGCAGTGGTCACTCTGCTACAGACAGCAGGAGCCCACATCATTCCCTCTAGGCATGCGAGATTGCAAGATCTGGTTATGTGTGATGTGATATAAGCAAGAGAGAGACTATTACAGCATATATAATTCAAAGAGGGTGAAGGGAAACCCCCACTGCTGGACTCCAACAAAATAAGTTCAATAAGCTTCCAAAAGCTAATGATTTGTTGCTGTAAAAAAAAAAAAAAAAAAGCAGCCCTAACCCTTAAGCCACAACTTTTGCTACATTAAGAAAAAAATCATGCAGACGAGGCTGAGAAGGAATCTTTTCATTGTACCTGTTTAGGATTGTGCTCCAGCAAAGGCAGAGAACATTCCAGTTGTTTTTTGTTGCTGATCTTCCTACAGCAGTGAAAACTAATACCTCGCATTCTGGCTGCCCCCCCCCAACCGGGCAGGAGGTGCAGCCCAGACTTTGTGGGCTCAAGGAAAGTCCCCCGTTCCAGTGAAATGCCCTAATCCATTCTGTGTGGTATTAAGCGGTGGATTCACCTTCTGCTAGCTAACAATGTGATGTCAACCCCCCCCCCCCCACCCCCTAATCCTTCCTGTCTAGGGATTGGTTGGCTCCCTGACCCAAGAGACTCCACAGGGCATTTCAGATGTCAACATGCGTTTCCAACACATAGCTGAACATCCATTCAGCAAAGGAACAACACACGCTCTCATCTCAGCAGTTTAGCATCCCAGCTGGCAGTACTAAATCTTGCCCACATGGATGTAGCTACCTGAGTTCATGAGCACCGCAAGGTACAGTGTAGGTTGACAGAGGTGTGGGGACAGTGTTGGGGTCGGGAGTGAAGGGATGGCATACATCGGGTCCCTCAGGAAAAGAGATGAAGTCTATAAGTATCCATTGTTTTCGCCGAATAAAAGAAATCTGACTGCCTGTGTTTGCTTTCCAACTTGGAAATAAGAGCTCTACCGTTAGTTTTTGGCGTGAGATTATGGGACTTCAGTTTGGCAGTTGACAAATGCAGCGTGCGTGTAGTTTCAGCAGCTTCATTTGCATGATTAGTTAGACAAGTGTTTCCTGCCACAGAATTCTGCCAATAACCCCGTAGCAGGAGAAAAAAAGTGCATCTGGTAAAGACAGCATAATGCTCTTGCATAGAGCTCAGCAGCCTAAGTGCCACGTGTGCTGACTAATGTCACTTCTTGGGAGAGGCCAGAAGCAGCGCTGAAAAGCGCTTTCTTGCCTAGCTTGGAGTTTTCCTAAAGAGGTCTAGGTATATTATTTTGACCAGCCGTGGGTCAGCAGCAGCACAAGTGCCACAGACGTCACCATCCCACTGAAATCACAGTCGTTATCATGAGGCCCCCAAAGCCTCTAGGCTACAGTGTACAGTGACATCTACCTAGCAACAGTGAGAAGCATTTAGATACTGTGGGCTTAGTTTACCGTCGGGGGAGGCCTCAAGAGGACATCAAAATCTTTCATTTGGACGGTCACATAAGGTAGTTATGCACTTAAGCGACCATCTGAGTATCCTGTTCAGGATTCTGATGGGATGAAGTCCTCAGGTTTAAAAATGATCGATATTTTATCTACCATATCAATCATGCAACTGTACGTTATTTTAAGCTAAAGTTTAGTTTCCTATATTAAGTAAAGAGAAAACAAAGGGATCAATACATTTCTGTCAGTTTAAGAACACATGCAGAGGTCTGCAACTCAAGCAACTACATACATGACACACAGCACATATTCCTGTGTCATTTATTAGAGGGTCACATTTGGAATAACGATGTAGCATAAGAAATACTGCTTGGCCGTGACAATGATGTAAAGGCTGACGTGCACACAGACACGTGTACATGTACCATTGCCCTTTCCTGGGCAGAATCAGACCTGATCTTGTGTTGTTGGTTACATCATCCTGTAGTAGTGGGCCTCTAAACACGTTTTAGCAATAGACACCAGTGTTTTGGGACCTGAAGATAGAGAGTTCCTTGTAACTGAAGACTGTGGCGTGTGTGTATGAATGCAAGCTTGATAGTTTCATATCATTACACCACTGTGGTGTCCTTCTCTAAATTAACCCCGCACAACCCGAAGGTGCCACTTGTGGGGATGACATCATGTGGCTCCACACAGAGTCCTCACAGGGAAAGGGGTTATTCGGAGGCTACCCATGTAACCAGGATTATTCATAGTCTAGCTGCTCTCCAATATTATTTAATAGGTTTGTTCCAACAAAAACATCTACGTAAGCGTTTAAAAGAAATAATACTAAGGGCCTCATTTTGGGCTCACTCCCCAATATAAATAAGAGGAGAATCAGACCCTAATTTTTAAATTGGAGGCATTTGGGGTCAGATTTTCAAAGGAATTTAGGTGCTTAAAGATGCAGATAGGCACCTCCATAGGAGTTACAAAAGCACCTAAGTGTGTTAGGGGCCTAACTTCCATTGACTTCAGTGGGAATTAGGCACTTAACCTACCTAGATATTTTAGAGAAAAAAAATCCCACTAGGTACCTAACTGCATCCTTGGGCACCTAAATGCCTTTGTAAATCCAGCACTTTGACATAAAGGGCCCCAATTCTAGCACCCTATTTCACACTGAGCAATCCCTTACCTCACAGGGGGTCTCACTAAAACAGACATTAGTAAGGCACTACTCCATGTAAAGAACAGGAGTACTTGTGGCACCTTAGAGACTAACAAATTTATTTGAGCATAAGGTTTCTACAGCTCACTTCATTGGATGCATGCAGTGGAAAATACAGTGAGGAGATTTTATACACAGAGAACATGAAACAAATGGGTGTTACCATGCACACTGTAACGAGAGTGATCAGGTAAGGTGAGCTATTACCAGCAGGAAAGAAAAAAAAATTTTTTTTGTAGTGATAAGCAAGGTAGGCCATACCAGCAGTTGACAAGAACAGGTGAGGAACAGTGTGTGTGTGTGGGCGGGAGGGCTGGGGGGAAGAATAAACACGGAGAAATAGTTTTACTTTGTGTAATGACACATCCACCCCCAGTCTTTATTCAAGCCTACTGTAATGGTGTCCAGTTTGCAAATTAATTCCAATTCAGCAGTCTTTTGTTGGAGTCTGTTTTTGAAGTTTTTTGTTGAAGAATTGTGACTTTTAGGTCTGTAATCGAGTGACCAGAGAGAATACTCCATATAGTAAGATACTGCAGCAAAGTGAGAGTTCGGACTGCTGCTCCTCAGATGGACACCTCAGTTACAGTGGTGACTGTTTATATTAACACCCATGAGTATTTGTGTTAGCTGCATTCTGACTTTAATGTAAAACAGACATTAGCTAAACTCAAGTCTAAAATTAACTTCTCTTTAGAAAGTGGAGGTTTAAAAAAATGTTAATTGAAGATCAAGGAAAAATACTATCCACTTTAACTAAACATAAATGAACAGCTAACTTAAGAGCATTGATAGTCTCTGGAAACACAACCTTTTCAAATCTGATACAACCACATAAAATGTGTTGTATTTTTCACTGCTCTGCTTATTATTTAAAAGTACTGATGCAGCAATTCATATTATATGACATATGTAAACATAGTGCTTAAAACAAGAACCTTGCTCTTTGAAGGATTATTTCACATAACAGCCACATCAGTCAGCTTGGGGCACATTTATGGAACTCATGCATCCTATCCACACTGGAAGACAAAGTAGGAAGCATTGCATTGCACTGTAGACTTGATCGTGCTTCCACTGATGACAACGGCAAAACTCTCATCAACTTCAAAGGAATAAGAATTGGTCTCCATATATTGTCCTGGATTTAAGGTTTCTTCCTGAAAATCTTGACTGAGGCAAACACATAGTCACACCGATGCCAGCAGTCAAGCACTTAAAAAGTATAATGTTCTGCAAATAAAATGTCCCATCCAAGAAGAGATGACTTTTAAACTGGAATTTCCCAGTTTTATGAGAGTTGAAGCTATTAAGCTCTAAACACCCTTAAAGCCTTTTAAAGCTCTTCTTATTAAGAGGAAATGAAAGCCCAATGTGTTCATTCTACATATGGCATAACAACTCAGGAAAATGAAAAACAATTCTGCACTACTTGAAGACACATTTGCTACACCCAGAATGCAATAAATTGTCCTTTCTACTTGGGAGTAGTGGAACACAAGGCTTTAAATTCTATACTTTAAAATTAAGTGGTTTATTTCCTACTGAAAAGAATTAAAATTATTGTTTATTTCATGCAGCAAGGAGAGGGGAATCTAAAAGCAAAAGCAAGACATTCTAACAGGTCAGGTTGGTGTCCTGTCACTTCTGAGATTTTTACACTGGAGGCTATGTACATTCACATAGAGACCATTCAACTGGAACAGTCTCAGTCATCAGCACTTATGCAACCTTACCTTTGCTCTTATAAGAAACACAACTACTACAAACCCTAACTGATCCTAATCACATAATTTTCTCCAAGAGCTATCCTTAAAATGCTTCTCCTATTCATACAGAAATTGTAGTAAATTTGGCCTTTCATACAACCATACATAAAACAAATACAGTATAAGGACTAAACATTTTAACAGAAGCAGTCTTGTCCACAACTAGAGCCCTGTTGTGATTTTAAGGCTCAAAATACCAGGAGCTACGAGAGCTAAGAACATTTTGGAGGACTAATACAAATACTTTCCAGACTTTTGTTGACTTACCAAACCAAAGATGTGGTTTAGCAGTGGTGGACCAGTGATTAGAAAAAAACATATTTCATATCTTTAGGAATAAGAGGTAAACATAACAGTAGATAACACCTACTAGCTAGTAAGGAAGGAGTTTGAAGCAGTTCTACCCAGTTAAACAATGGCCTCTTTAGGTTGGCAGCTGCTTGAGCCTGCCAAATTTAAAGGGCTAACCTAGGGTTGCCAACTTTCTAACTGGACAAAACCAAACACCCCTGCCCTGCCCCTTCTCTGAGGCCCTGCCCTGGTCATCCTATTCCCCCCCGCTTCGCTCACTCTCCCCGACCCTCGCTCACTTTCACCGAGCTGCAGCAGGAGATTGGGGTGGTGGAGGGAGGTGAGGGCTCCGGCTTTGGGTGCGGGCTCTGGGGTGGCGCCAGGGATCAGGGGTTCAGAGTGCAAGAGATGGCTCTGGGGCAGGGGGATTCAGAGTGTGGGAGGAGGTGCAGACTCTGGCTGGGGGTGTGGACTCTGGGGTGGGGCCAGGGCTGAGGGGTTTGGGGAGCAGGAGCTCAGAGCTGAGGCCAGGGCTTGGGGTGCAGGGGGCTGCAGGCTCCAGGAGGGAGTTTGGGTGAGGGAAGGGCTCTGGGCTAGGGCAGAGGGTTGGAGTGCGGGAGAGGGTTTGGAGTCCCAGCGGTGCTTACCATGGCTCCTGGGAAGTGGCTGCCAGGTTCCTGCAGCCCCTAGATGTATGGGTGCCCAAGGAAGCTCCACGCGCTGCCCTCGCACCCTCAGGCACCTGGTTCCTGGCCAATGGGAGCTGCGGAGCCAGCCCTCTGGGTGGGGGGCTATGAACTGGGTCTCCCTGGCCACTTTCTGCCTTGGTCCCAGGCCCCCACTGAGCCGACCGGAGCTGTCAGGGTCCCTTTTCAACCGGGAGTTCCAGTTGAAAACTGGATGCCTGGCAACCCTAGGATAACCCCAGAAGAGCATGCAGGAGAAAAGGGTTTATAAGAGAATTAGGAGAAAGGAGTAATAGCAAAGAAAGTTCTGTAGCCCCCATTATAGGACATGATTGTATGCAGTGTTGGTCCCAGGGTATGAGAGAGACAAGGTAGGTGAAGTAATTTTACTGGCCCAACTTCTGCTGGTGAGAGAATTGAGCTTACACAGAGATCTTCATGTCTGGGAAATGTACTCAAAGTGTCACAACTAAATACAAGGTGGAACACATTGTTTCAAACACAGTACATTTTCCAGACCTGAAGAAGATCTGTGTAATTCGAAAGTTTGTCTCTTTTACCAACAAAATTTGGTCCAATAAAAGATATTCCCTCACCCACCTTGTCTTTCTAGTACTCCCATGAGTGATCTTTTCATTTGTGCTATAAACTACTGGGACATTCATACTTCCAAGAAGTTACAGTGCAGTCAAAGAGAAGGTCTGCACACTATTCAAAGTTCTGTTTGTTTTGCCATGTAGCAGACTGCTCATTATAAAACACAGTTTCTTTTTTATACGTGTTTATGAAACATTATGGGAGGACTAAATAGCTGAGAGAGATTGAGAATCTGGTCTTGTGCAATCATTCAGCTTAGGACACTAATTCCAGTCTCAGCAAGGTTGGACCAAAAGTCACCTCGAGATTTTTTCAGTGATCTATGTGAAATGAGTTGGGAGGGGGGGTGTCTCTGTTCAATTCCCAGCAGACAGCGGTCATCACAAAAAGAGCCATTCCATTTTGCACTAATTATTGACTGGATTGTCAATTCTAACAGAGAGGCAAAGAATTGAATAGACATGAAAAAATGAATTTCCACCTGAGATCTAGAGCTGGCCCTGCTAGAGCAGGGCTGAAGAATGTTGGCAGGGCAGGGAAGCTTACATTGCTGCTGTCCTTGCTGTATCTGTTCACCGGATTCAATCTCCACTCAGAGCTCGTGATGGAGCACCTTTCCTGAGTACAATACTGACATTCACTTCACTCCCCTAAAGGCACAGCATAAAAACAGGTAGAGACATGCAACCAACACCCACCAGTGGGTGACATATATCTGTCACAATCTGTATACATATCAAGTCACATCTGTCTTGTTTATTGATACAATTGTTTTCCCAGCTGTTAATACTGCCAGGCAAACATAGTGCAAGAGCACATTTCATTTTATTCTGCCTGGCAAGGTATCAAAAACAAGTTACTCCTTCAATTCTTACTCCAGGATCTTTGTTGAAATGATCTTGGACAATCCTGCACTGAAGAGAATTAGGAGAAAGCAGTAATCGCAAAGAAAGATGTGTGTGTTCTTAGAAGAACACTGTTTGATTTTGATGTACCAGGTTGCAGTGCTGGTAGTTAGAAAAATCTTTTGACTGTTAAACTGGGTAAGTTTGAGAGAGAAATAACTGGTGGATTTTCTGGACACTGTATCTAGCTACTCTTTTCAGTGAGATTTTCAACAATTTTCAGCATTGGCCTGTTTCCACTGAACTCAGTGGTAAAACTCTCATTGACTTCAATGGGAGAAGAGTTAGGTCCAATGGTGAAGGTTTTTGAAATCCCACCCTAAGCAGTGATGTATGTGTAATTCCCAAGTGATAAAGGCTTTGCCTCTCTATTCTAGGGAACAGCCCAGCTCTTCCACCAGGAGGTGAGCATCACAACATCTTGCTTAACCAATGGCTGCACTTGTGTAGGCATAGCACCTACCCAGACAAAACCTCCATTGAATTCACGTTACCTAACTCAATTGAGACTTTTGCTTGAATGTGCAGGATCAGGGCCTCTGCTCAAGATCAGATTCTACCAAATACAGCTCCATGAGCAAAATCAAGTCTTTAAATAAGATTATATAAAATTCTATTAAGCACATTAAAATTTCAGGGAATTGAAGACTGTCACCAATGAGGATGGGATTTAACACTGAGTTGAGTAGGTTACCAGTCATTAGTATCTTAAAGATGTCAAAGAGGGCTTATTACACGTCTCTCACTAAAACACAGAAAATGCAGCTGTAAATGTCATTGTAAAAGAGCAAGGGAGTGGTACTAGTCTGACATACAATTTGAATGTACTTGGAGATTAGTGAAGACAAGTTTACACATATCTGTGTCCTAATCGCAAAAAAAAAAAAAAAGAAAAAAAGAAAGAAAAAGAAAAGGGGTGGGGGTGAACTTTTTCTCCTTCAGTAGTGAGGGAAACAGCTGCACACATGGAGGAGAGAAAAACAACAAATGGCAACCTTCAGCCCATTGGAAATTGCCATCTGCTGTTGGCACATGGGATACTTGCTCAGGATTAGCAGCAGCTCAGTGATTTTTGTATTCCCTAAGAGGTGTCGCTGAGAAAGATCATTTCCAAGATCATGATGGAAGACAGAGAAAAATTGCCATGGAAGGTAAAAATCCATTAGTGTTAAGGGAAAAGATGGTTAGCTGGATATTCACAAGGGAAAGGGAAAGAGAGTTTAACCAGCAGAGTCTGGCACAGTTCTGACTCCCATTTAGCCTTAATTTATCCCCATTTTGCTGTGGAATCATTAGAATGGAACACAAATTGGGACATGAGTAGTAAGGGCAGTCCAGATAGAGGGGAGGTACATTATAGAAAGGGAAACATAGATAGTCCCTGAAATAATGGATTTACTTTGATCTATATTCACCAGGTGGGCAGTTTAACTGTGCAAGATTGAGTGCTCCATAACACTTCTTAGTAGAGAAAGGCTCAGATTCTAAAATTCCTATCCAGGATATGCTTTCAGGTGCCACAGGATTAAATGGGGTCAGGCTCTGTGATTTCTGTTCAGCCCCATATGAGGATAGGGGCCATTTACAAAACTGGGATCAAACACCTACAAATGGGATCAAGCACCCACAACGTGTAGTTGAGCTCTTATATGCAATTTTGCTTCTTCCCCCATCCCAGCAATTCCTAGATTTGACTAAAACCATTGAACTGTGACTGATCTTTTAATATTACATCAAGAATGTAAAACATTCCCTTTTAGAGACCATCTGGTGTGACTGAACATTCACCCAAACCCTCAGTTATTTTGTCTAAATTCGGAAGCATGATGAAGTTTTACTTTGATAGAAAACTCTGCAGCCTCTTTGTAGTCAGTGGTAAAATTCCCATTGATTTCAATAGGAACAGGATCAGGCTGTTGCTTAAAAACACATTCAAGGACACACACTTTGTCCCAGCACATGTCATCTTTCTACCCATCTTTGTCTGTCTATATTATTTTTTCTTATTTAAAATGGATTTGTTTCTTGCTCCTCTCTTCACCAGGACCATATCTGAGAGACAGCTTCTGCTCCGGCTCCCTGGTGCCATTCTATCACAACTGAAAGGTGTAAAGGCACTCAACCTGAATCCCTCTAATTATAAACAGGGAGATGCTGGCAGGGTGCTTTCCATGCTTCTCTTTTGGACTGTGCTATCCTCCCTTGATCCAAAATAATCCAGGCTGGTTGAATTTCAGGGCATGCTACAAGGGTCATCTTTTTAAGGGCACTTTCAAGGAGGGAAATGCTGTTTGAGGGGTGAGGTTTAGTGAGTCTGGGGACTTTATTTTGTTTGTGCTGTGAAGTTTTGGGGGCTTGCTGCAGGTTGGCTTTTATCAGGTGAGCCTAGAGTGTAAGATAAGTGCCCCTTGCTGGTTTACAAATCAAAATTTATAAATAAGTATAATATATAGAAGACACCGTTCCCTATGGTGGATTTGTACTAATAAGGAGCAGGAGCTGGATATATATTATTATATTAGAAGCTAAAGGGCCCAGCTGCAATTGGGAGCCCATTGTGATAGGCTCTATAGGAGGGGTCGGCAACCTTTCAGAAGTGGTGTGCCGAGTCTTCATTTATTCACTTTAATTTAAGGTTTCACGTGCCAGTAATCCATTTTAACGTTTTTTAGAAGGTCTCTCTCTGTAAGTCTCTATATTATATAACTAAACTATTGTCGTATGTAAAGTAAACAAGGTTTTCAAAATATTTAAGAAGCTTCATTTAAAATTAAATTAAAATGCTGATCTTACGCCGCCGGCCCCCTCAGCCCCCTGCCAGCCTGGGGTTCCGTTTATGTAGAGCGACAGCGGGCTGAGCGGGGCCAGTGGCCGGGACCCCAGCTGGCAATGGGCCGGCAGCAACAGCCCCAGACCGGCAGCGGGCTGAGCGGGGCCTGCGGCCGGGACCCCGGCTGACAGTGGGCTGAGCGGCTCAGCCCACTGCCACTGAGCCCACTGCCGGTTTGGGGTTCCGTCCGCTGGCTCCTGTCAGCCAGGGTCCTAGCTGCCGGCCCCGCTCAGCCCGCTCTCAGTCTGGGATCCCAGCCCTGCCCACACAGAGTAAGCCCATACCTTCTCCCTGGTTCTAGCCCATTCTCTTCCTCTCTCTCTGCACTGAGCTGAGGGTGGGAGTGCACTGAGCACAGGGCTGGGGGTGAAGGAGCAGGCTGGGCGTTGGGGTGTAGGGTCTGGCCAGTAGCTAGAATGAGGAAGTTGGGGCAGGAGGTTTGGGCGTGGAGTGTTTACCTGGACAGCTCTCATTTGGTGCAAGGGGTGCAGGTGGGAATGTGTGGGGGGTGCAGGAGCTCCCATTTGGTGCTCAGGGTGGGGGTGGGAATGTGAGGGGTGCAAGAGTCAGGGCATGGGGTCTGGGGGGGCTAGGTATGTGTGGGGGGTGCAGAAGTCAGGGCAGGGGACTGGGGGTATGTGAGGAGGGTGCAGGAGTCAGGGCTTGGGGTGTGGCGGGGCTGGATATGTGTGGGGGGTGCTGGAGTCAGGGCTGGGGTCATGGGGGGGTGCAGGGGTCAGGCAGAAGGCTGGGGGCATTGAGGGGGGTGCAGGGGTCAGAGAAGAGGGCTGGGGGTGTGGGCTGGGGTCCTGGGGGTGCTCCCAGCCCCCTGCCCGGAGCAGCTCATGACAGGGGGCTGGAGGGGATATGCCCTGATTCCACCCCTCTACCTCAAGGCCCCGTCCCCACCTCTTCTCCGCCTCTTCCCCAGAGCAACGAGCGCGTGGCAGCTCCGCTTCTCCCCCTCCCTCGCAAGGGCCAACAGCTGATCGGCGGCAGGGAGGGAGAGGAGGAAGGGCATGAACCCATCATGCTGGGGGAAGAGGCGGGGGAGGGGGGGACCTTGCCTGCCCTGCAGCAGCAGCCGGCAGGACCAAGCTTCTTCACCCTGCCCCTGTGGTGGGGAAGGAGAAGAGAGGGCCGAGGCAGGCAGGATTTTTAATGGCACGCTGCTGCCTGCCAGGATTTGGCAGCCGGCTGAGCGGGGCTGGTGGCTAGGACCCAGCAGGCAGCAGCGTGCCATTAAACATTGGCTCGCGTGTCGTCTTTGGCACACGTGCCATAGGTTGCCGACCCCTTCTCTATACACACACATATAGTGAGAGATGCTCCCTACCCTGAAGAGTTTATGGTCTACACAGACAAGGTGAGAAGGGAAACAGAGGCAGAGAGAAATGAAGTGACTTGTTGAAGGTCACACAAGTCAACGGTAGAACTCTGGCCTTTATAATGACAATTAGCTACTTAGGAGAAAGGAACAAGAGAGTCCCAGGCTGCTCTCTTTGGTCAGTCAAAGCTATTTGTGTGTGTGAGAATATAGGCCCTGATCCTATAATGAGCTTTATGTGATTGGATCCCTGTGCCTGCACAGTGCTCATTACAGGATTTGGGCCATATTGTCTATCTTATTATTCCTCCTTGCTATTTTTAGTCACTCTTGCTTGCATGCTGTAACCATAATTGGTAATCACAAAGTCCCGGGTGTAGCCCCTGAAGTCTGGATGCAGGACTGTTATTTATTTGCCAGAATCGACATCCCCAGCAACCCAAAAAGAATAGCAATGCTGCTAGCAAGAACAGCGTTTAAACATAGCTGTATGAGCTCTTGTGTAGGCAGGGCTTAAATAGCTATGTACTATTAGTGTATGTTAATATTAAAGGCCAGCTGGGACCTGCCCACTTATTAATCTTAACAAATTACTTGAGTTGCCTGTGCTACCAGACTCCCACCATCCACGCGTAAGCTGTTCAGAACTTTTAAATTTAAATTGGAATTAGAAAAAAATAATAAAAATACTGAAACGTTTTCCTCCTTTCGAAGCATAATTCAATCTAATTTATACATATACCAAGAAGCAGCGCACTGAGTGTAGTTGCTCCTCCTGTTTTTGAAACAAATGTTACATTAAAAATAAATAGAATGGAGGCATCATCACTACATCCTCTTCAGGTCGAACCTCCTTCCCTTCATGTACGGAGATTTCAGCTGCTACAGAAGCTTGTGGATTGCAGTAGAATAATTATGCTGTCATTCTGCACCAAACTGTGATGGAGAAGATTTCTTTTTACCCATTCCCCTTTGGATCCTTGATGCAAAATCCATTTCTTTAGGCTTTTGATGAATGCTCTCATTCAGGCTAAAACCATAACAACAATTTTAAAGTCATCATTAACTATTTCACTGTTTATCACATCAGTAGAAATATCTAGCTACTCTGCGATCGTGGAAGCAGTTTGGTACTAAGGACACAGCTTGAATAAATTACTACCCTTTGATCCCCACCAAATTTAGTTCAGACCTTTAAAAAAAGAAACCATCATAAACCAAACATGATGTGCACCCAACAACATAGAATAGTAATTTTGACATAGGGTGCTTTGTACCTCAGCCTAATCTACATGTCTTGTGACATGTAATTGCACATGCAGGGGATAGCAAGAGATACAAAGAGGCTAAGAACATATGAATGGCCACACCAGGTCACAACAAAGGTCTAACTAGCCCTGTCTTTTGACAGTGGCTGGTGCTTCTGATGGAGTAAACAGAACAGGGCAATCAATCAAGTGATCCATTTCCCCTGTCATCCAGTCCCATGTTCTATTAGTCAGAGGTTTAGGGACACCCAGAACATGGGGTTGTCTCCCTGACCATTTTGGCTAATAGCCATTGATGGGCCTATCCTCCATGAACTTATCTAATTCTCTTTTGAACCCAGTTATACTTTTGGCCTTCACAACATCCCATGGCAACAAGTTCCACAGATTGACTGTGCATTGTGTAAAAAAGTACTTCCTTATGTTTGTTTTAAACCTCCTGCCTATTAATTTAATAGGGTGACCTGTTGTTCATGTGTTATGTGAAGGAATAAACAACACTTCCTTATTCACTTTCTCCACATCACTCATGATTTTATAGACCTCTATAATGTGGTCTTCTTTTCTCCAAGCTGAACAGTCCCTGTCTTTTTAATGTCTCCTTGTATGGAAGCTGTTATATACCCCTAATAATTTTTGTTGCCCTTCTCTGTATTTTTTCCAATTCTAATAGATCTTTTTTGAGATTAGGCAACCAGAACTGCAGGCAGTATTTATGGTGTGGGTGTACCATAGATTTATATAGTGACATTATGATATTTACTGTCTTAATATCACTCACTTTCCTAATGGTTCCTAACATTGTTAGTTTTTTTTTTTTTTTTTTATTGCTGCTGCACATTGAGGGGATGTTTTCAGAGAACTATCCATGATGACTCCAAGATCTCTTTCTTTAGTGGCAACAGCTAATTTAGACCCCATCAGCTGGGATGTTTTCCACTGTGCATTACTTGCACTTATCAACATTGAATTTCATCTGCCATTTTGCTGCTCAGTCACTCAGTTTTGTGAGATCTCTTTGTAACTCTTCACAGTCTGCTTTGGACTTGACTATTTTAAGCAATTTTGTATTGTCTGCAAACTTTGCCATCTCACTGCTTACCCCCTTTTCCAGATCATTTATGAATATGTTGAACAGTACAGATCCCTAGGCGACACTGCTATTTACCTTTCCACTGTGAACACTCACCTTGTATTCCTCACCTTTGGTTCCTATCTTTTACCCTATTGCTGATCCATGAGAGGACCTTTCCTGCAACAAATGTCATAACAAATGTTGGAGTGTCAGTCGGAGTTAACTGAACAACAAGAAATGGATTATGGGAATAAAAATGGAAGAAAAAAGTAGTGTTCGCCTCTTGGAATAATACTTTTACTGAATTGATGAGAGACTCATTAGCAAAATGCAATGCAGCAAGCAGGCAGAGTTGTAAGGAGCACAGATCTATCAGACATACTATGGTGCCACTGCTGTTTTGTTCCAGGCCACACCCCAAAACAAACCCCCAGTTTACATTCCTGAGCCACTTCTTCTGAAGCAATATATATTTCCTCCTGAAAGCTGACCCTATTTCTCCAGCTCCACTCAGTTAATTTTAAACCGCAGTATTTGTGGTATTTCTTATACTTAAAATAGAAAATATCACAGATACCACATATGGTAATTTATTACTGTTTGCATATGGGTAAGTGGCCAATCAGATATCAGGGCCGCTTGTGCTAGGCACTGTACAAACGTTACAAAAATGCAGTCCCTGCCTCCAAGGAGCTTACAGTCTATGTTGATTCTTTTAGAGATAGCATTGTCTTGGAACTTCTCTCTGCCCTTTGCATGTCAAAATATGCAACTGCTATTTCAAACGCAGTATGCAGAAAAAAATTAGCATTCTAGGAACAGTTACTTCAAATGTGATGTGATATTTTACAAAAGGAATGGAAGTCACTGAGGCCCTGAGTCTGCATATGAAGATACTTAACTTTAAGCACACGAGTCCTATTGAAGCCAATAACTAAGATTTCCAGTGCTGCCTTAGGGATTTGGATGCTCAATTCCCCTTAAAATAAATAGGAATGTCATATCCAAATCCTTTAGCTGACTCTGAGAATTTCAGTCTGTGTCTCTACTCACATGGTTAGAAGCTTTAAGCACTGTGTAAAGGTTTGCAGGATTATGGTCTAAAATTCAAAATGTCCTTAAGAACAACTAACAATCAAATAGAAAAGCACCATTCCTGATAGTGTTATGGTGCAGATTAGTATGCAGGAAATGAAGTTTATTATAGGAATGAATGGCAGAAAGTTGTCAATTTTTAAATGGGTTAGTTCAACAGTGGTTAAAAACAACTGTCTCATGAACCAAAAAAGATAACCTACTCTAAATCTTTGAAAACAATCTCGGTTTTCCATCCTCTTTTCAATGGTGATCTGCATTGGCCCATGTCTTAATCCACTACCTAAATATTAGTCCTTGCACTTTCATCTACATCAGCCTCACAACAGCCCTGTGAAAGAGGTCAATATTATTTTTACCTGTAATATTTACAAATAGAAAAATTGAGGCAGGGATGGTCTCTTTATGTGTTTGTATAGTGCCTATCAGAACAAGGCCCTGATTCATGGCTAGAATCTATAGACATGACCATGATACAGATAAATGGTACCATGCTGAGCTATTAGACTTTACCATGTAATATTTTTCATTTTAATTATAAGAATAAAAGGTTAAGTGACTAACCCGTGGCCATAGAAGGGCTTTGGCCCTGATCCTCAAAGGTGTTTTTACACCTAAATCCCACTGACTTCAGTGATACTTGAGTTCAATGGGACTTCGGCATCTAAAATACCTTTAAGGATGTAGGCCTTACTGTCCGTGTTTGAACTCAAAGGTTCCCTTGTCCCCATGGCACTCTTGTAGCTCACAAAGCACAACTGTATCATGCAAAATAAATAAACTATTGACCAACAAGCCTATCTACCAAACACCATATAAAATGCCACCTCCTACAGAGAGGGGAACTAGTGCTGTTCACATTTATGGAGAGAGACTGAACGGTGGTGGAACTAATCGGAAAACTGCATGAGAGGGACCAGAATGAAAGGCCCAGATCTGAACAATCCCAGACTTTATAATCAATATCCTCATCTATACTTTGTGGCTCCAGTTGAATTATTCAAATATTTATGTAGCCACATTATTGGCTACAACCCTAAAAGTTTAAATATTATAGGTCAGGCACCAAAGTATGAGATTGGTGTAAAAATCATGAGATTATAAACAATAATACATTTGGGGTCTTTTTGGTTCTCTCTCTGTTTGAGCATTTATGGTTCACATTTTCCAGCTTTTTTAGGGGCACGGTGTACAGTCACAAGGGGCAGAAATAATTTTTGGTTTTGGTTTTCTCAAACAGAAGCCAAGATTTTCAGTTTATCATGACTTCAGGAGTGGGAGCTTTAAGAAAAAGGCCCAATGTCATGAGATTCACAATAAAAGCATGAGTTGGCAACCCTGAAATGCTACAAGAGACTGAGCTCCACCAACACCGCCCTCCAGGACTGGGCCCTTATGTATTTTAATTGTGACTGCAATTTCGCTGTAAAATAAGCCATTAGGATTTGGCTTTGCTCACAGGACTCTGTGGATGATACAGAGAAAGGAACTGGTGTAGACAGGTAGAATTTTGTGCCTTTCCATTCCCAACAGTTTGCACTCGTCCCTCTTACAACTTTTGAAAAAAAGTCATCTAGTGAAGAAACAGTGCCAAAACCTAGGAAACTGCCAAGTTTTCTGTGTGTCCCAGCTTATCAGATGTGACAAGTTCCACACAGCACGGGGACCTTGGCATTTAAAGAATGTCACTTTCCATTTGTCTGTGAGAAGTGACTGAAGCTGGGTCCATTTACTGTGATTCTGAACTTGGTGCTTTTTTTACACACAAGCTCCTTTTATTCTAATACACTTACAGCAGCGACATACTAAGCAGCCTGCTCTAACTGCCAGCAGCTACACCCTGCTAAGGACCCGAGTTCATTACTGAGAACTTCAACAGCTAGCAGGCTCCAAGGTCTCAGCCCTTTTTTGCCTACATTTTGGCTAATGCTGTAACATGAACAGCTCTGCTGGTTTCTTAAGTTACTTCCATTCCAGTGCATTCCCTGCACTGTGACTGACCTAGGGAGAAAGGATGGCTGGGTGTAATCTACTCTGGAGCCAATACATCTCACTGGGAAAAGCAGTTGCAAGAAATGAAAAATATATGACACAAACAGCTGCTGAGACAGTTGAGCTATACATTTTTAAAGACTTGAGTGTAGAATTTTGTGGGGTCTAAATAACTAATTAAAGTCCTTGCTATTTTCTACAGACCAACGGAAGTAAGAAGGGCACTGAGAGCATCTCTTTACAGTGCTCACATGTACAGTCCCCCTTTGAATCAGACACTAGGGAAATAGTCTCCCTCTGCTGGAAGGGTAAGGCTGGGATTTTTAAACCCAGGGACCTAAAATCAGGTTCCTAAACCTATATTTCAGACTTCTAAATATCTGTGATCTGATTTTTCCCACCTCCCACTGAAGTTATTGGGGCTTGTAAGGGACCTACCCTTTTGAAAAAAAATCAAGCTATTATTTCCATTGTGCTAGGTGCCAGAATATGAATTTAGATGCCCAAATTTGGCCCCTTAGTTTGAAAATTTTGGCTTCAGTCTTTCTAAAACTGGCAGAAGTTTCCAAATGTGTTTTCATTTTGCTAGGGTTATTCTGAGTGATCCAGAACCATTAAATAGATCTAATTTTACACCTCCTGAGGCTATCTGATCATCATAAACTGCAGACACTTTAGCCCCAGGTTTGAGAAAGTAAAAACTGATCTGAAAGCTGATAAGAAGGGGAATCTGCTAGGGAGTGGGAAGGCCCTAGCACCTGAGGGAAATGCTCACCATCAGGGAGTGGGAAGAGGCGGGTATAGGGGCTCATAAGCCTCGGGGGTGGGGTTTCAGGCTGTTGGTGGGGGATGCCTGAGAGATGAAGGGCAGGTGGAAGGGGAAGCTGTGGCACAGCTGGTGCGGGGGAGGCAGGATGGCCCTCCTAATTTAAATAGCCCTCCACAGCACCTGCATATGAAGTCAGAAGACACTAAAATGCAGAAATGCTTATACTACTGTGATGGATTCCTTGTAAACATGGACGAGCCTGCTGCATTACTTTCCTGCAGAGATTGTTCACAAGACTGCCACGGTCTTTGACTAGAGTGAATCTTTATCTATTATTGAGCTCTATAAAACTGAATCTTGCAGGTTCTCCAGCTTATTAAAGGGGAGGGGAGCGCTAGAATTCTAAATATAAACAAACAGGAAATAAGATTAAAGGGGAAGTTATATAAAAATAGAATTAGCAAAGGTATAAAGCGATTTTTCTCCCTGATCAGGCCATCAGTGGACTTGTTCAATTCCAGTCCTGCTCAGTGGAAAATTCTACAGGAAACTTCAGACATTTAGCAGCATAGTATGTCAGAGACTCAGTGGAGTGCAAGGATTGAAGAAATGAAACCACCAGTGAAGAGACCAAGAGAAACTACAAATTTTGGTGAAACTGAAGGAAGAACGTGACTTGCCTGAAGACTTATTCGATGAAGTGTACTGGTTTATCTAAATGGTTAAAACCTTTTGAACTAGTCTTACTAGCCACTTTCTGATTTGAAACCCTATAAGCCATCACCACCTTTCAACATCAAGAATCCCGATTCTTGCCCTTCTTATTGGTTGCAAACACACACATGAAATGTCAAATCATCGGCCTTGGCACCCTTCTTTCTTTTCGCTCCATGCAATACGTCAGTTATGCCGAGTCATTGCATTGTGTTTCTCAGTGTCTTGCGCTGATCTGTGTCTTGCAACATTCTAGGCCTGCATTGGTGTGTTCAGTATAATTGTTGTTGTGCAAAGAGGGTAATTTATCAATGTACAATTCATTGCCCATATTTTCTCTTACATATTTATTTTAGGCCTTTTTATTTAAAACATACTTTTGAAAATCATGCAGGTCACATTTTGAGTAGCCCTGTTTTAGTTGTTACTGTATGAATCATAGGTGCAGCCTTTCTGAGCAGGACCCTCAACTAGTAAAGAAATGCCTGGAATACAGCACTATGTGCCACAAGCAATTAA
This sequence comes from Lepidochelys olivacea, assembly GCF_965140295.1. Classification (NCBI taxonomy): domain Eukaryota; kingdom Metazoa; phylum Chordata; order Testudines; family Cheloniidae; genus Lepidochelys; species Lepidochelys olivacea. The sequence goes on along the minus strand of NC_140412.1, from coordinate 169,724,187 downwards.
AATGAAAGAAAAAGAAAATATGACTCGAATATGAAGTAAAGAGGAAGTGAACTTTAGGGGTGGGTGGCTGGGGAGTGGAGAAAAAATGCCAGAAGGTGCTTGTCACCACCAGGAGATAAAGGAGGATCTCACAAGGAAAAAATTCTTTTCTGCATTGAGAACAGCGATGACATAAATGAAGAAGATACACAAGGTGGCAGTGCTTTAGACTGGTCTACTGTGGCCAAGTACAAAAAGACATCAGTCACAGAGATATTAGCCTTGAATTTGGATAAGAAATTGCAGAGTGAAACTACTGATCAACAGCAGCCTAATAGTAATCCAGCAACATGGAGACAGCTAACACGTGCAAATAGAGATTTGATTGTACTGAATGGGGTTCCTAAGACGTTGCCTAATGGAGAAAAGGTGTGCAGAGACTGGTGGGTGTGGACTCAATCTGCTGAAGCACTGTCTTGCTTTCTTTGTTGTCTTTTTGATGGATGTAGTGAGCAAGAGCAACAAGTAACAAATGCTTAGTGGATCGGATGCTGGATTCAGAGACAACTGAAAGAAGCTATATGATCAGGTTAAAAGCCATGAGTATAACTCCATCCATTTGTTGCTCTACTTTGATGGAAAAAAAATGGAAAGAAAGTTGCAAGGTAATTAGAAAAGAATGGTATTGACTTCCAAAATTGTCAAGCCCAAGGATATATAGTAAAACATAGCTGGGATTTAGGCGCGCAAGCTATAATTGTACAGAAGATTCGTCAGTCTATTCACTAGTATAGTGCACACAGTCTGAATCTTTGTGATGGGAATGCAGCAGAGTCTAGTATGGAGGTAAAGCATTTCTCTGGAAACATTCAAAAACCTCTACATCTTGTTCAGTTGCAGTCCTGCCCAACAGAAAATTCTACAGAGAGCTGCAGACATGTCATTGCAAAATATGCAGCAGACTCAGAGTGCAAGAACTGAAGCAATGAAACCACTAGTGAAGAGACTGATGGAAAACCTACAAGCTTTTGTGAAACTGAAGGAAGCCTCGACTTGCCTGCAGACTTATGCAATGAAGCAGACTCTAAAGTCTTCTGAATTCATTTTACTGGCCACTTTCTGGTTTAAAACCCTATAAGCCATCAACAATGTAAGTCATTTACTTCAAGACACTGAGCTTATGCTTGATGAGGAATCAAGGCTGATAAAATCATTTCAACATGAACTATAGCACCCTCAAGAATTTTGGCCTCTGATTCTCGATGAATCAAAACTTGTCGCAGCTGGCCTGGGCCTTAAACAAGCTTTCAAGAAGAAAAGATTAAGAGAGGAAAACATTCCATGATGAAGACAGGACACCATGTCGGACTATGAAAACCAGAAACAAAAGTTCAAGCTGACATTTTTACATTGCTCTAGACATGCTTGTCCACAACATTACAGGAAGGTCTGGAAAAAAAAACCCCAAAACAAGCATTTTCATTTATTTGGAACCTGACCAAATTATGCTCATTCCAGGATCAAAAAGCTCAAGAACTATCAAAACGCTACCGGAGACTTGATCAAAGAGGATTTTGTTGACAAAATTTGACTTTTAAACAAGTTGAGACACACATTATTTGGAAAAGTGACTTAAGTTGTTAATGCAGTCCTTTTTTAATAAATCTTATTTATGTTTTCCTGCAGACCTATGTCACTCTAAAGAATTTCATCTCAATATCAATTTCATTTTCGAAAGAAGAGCACTTCTTTAGCAAGTTAGCCCTGATAAAACACTGTCTTTGATCTGCTATGGGTCAAAATTGTATGTTGGCGTTAGTGATGGCGTCAACAGAGAGTGATCTTATTTTGATAGTATCATAAATGCTTTTGTTTAAACAAAAGCAAGGAAGATGAAATGTGATTTGTCTTTTGTTACGATCAATCCTCTTTAAAGTTTTCAATCGTATTTTTTGTCTCCATGGTAATTTTTTGGAAAGGTGGGGCCTCAGTTTCAGATTTTGCTCAGGGCCCACATAAACCTCAGCATGCCCCTCCCCTCCCAAGTCTCAGTAGCTCATCTCATTCCCCATCCAGAGCACCCACCTTCTCTCCCTGACACCCCAACCTTCCTCCTTTGCCCCAACTCCCTCTTCTCCCCACACAAAGGACTCCCTCCCCATTCAAGACAAGCTTCTGTCACCTCTGGTTTATCTTCATTGACTATAGAATTATTTTAGTAGAATGGACATCAGTGGAGTTACAACAGGGATGAATTTGACCCAATTTATGACTAAAGCAAGGAACCTAATAAATCAAAAATTGAAAGAGAAAATTAGATATTAAGGATAAAATAATATTCTGAGGTAGGAGATTGCTTGTCAGTCAAAGCTCTGTCTGTGTAGCATCACCAAAAAGGGCTTCGGGTGGCAACCAAGGCACCCCAAGTCACTCACCAAGTTAGCTAGAAGCATCAACAACTCAGAGTTTCTGTACAGGTCGTGTCTATCTTGTTTTTCTCCAGTTGTCAGTTGAGACAGGAGGGATGACGATGCCTGGACCTTTCACCGGCAGCTCTCCCGCCATGTCACCTCTGTTTTGAAAGTTGAATGGTGATGATGGGCTGTGTACACAGGATACCTTCTTGCAAAGAAAACATCCTGCTTTGTCACTTCCACTTGACACTGCAGTTTGCAAAGCCTTTCTGGAGGCACAGAACAAACAGCATGGATTTGGATTTTGAGAGAAAACACTCAGCCAGAAAAGGGAAGGATGTTATTCCAGGGACAATCTGCTGCCGCTACAACACTGTTGTATTAACTCCCAAAGCGTTTCAATGACAAGTGTTCTGTTATGCACTGTGTGCGCCCAATAACGTTACCTCCATGAGCACTCAGGCATAAAGTGCTAGCAAGGTCTTATTTTAAATTATTTGGCTCACTCACAGATGTGGCCCCACCCCAGAGCCCACACCCCCAGCCAGATCCCTCACTCCCTCCTGCACCCCAATCTTGTGAGCATTCATGGCCCACTATACAATTTCTATATCCAGATGTGTCCCTCAGGCCAAAAAGTTTGCCCACCCCATCTTAGACCATGACTAGGCTCCTCAGTGTTTTGGTATGTAGCCCTTCTGCTCGTCAGAGTTGGCAGCAACAAGGGCCGGGTTCAGTATCTAGGGGTTCCATTCCAATAACACAATAAAAAACCGGCTTGAGCCCCCACCCAATGACCTGGGACAAATATATGCCACCCCCGCTGGGCGCCTCCAAGATGCCATACTTCCCCTCTCGCAAGCACAGAGTCTGAGTGTAGCAAAAAGCCTTTTAATAACAGAGAGAAACAATGTGGCATTATGTTGGGGAACCACCACCAACAGGATTCATAAAACAACCCATGAGCAAAAACCCACCCCAAGCAAATTGGGGCATGCCCTTTCCCTTTGGTTCTTGAGTCCAGCAACCCAAAATCACCCCAAAGTCCCAAAAGTCCAAACGACCCAAAAGTCTGTACCTGGTCAGGGCAGCCCCAGAGTTCGAAAGTTTATCTGCAGAGTTTTACATCCCAACCTGGGTGGAGATGGGGGGGGGACTTTACATGGTCCAAAGCTGATTGCCCCACCTCTCCATGGGGCTTCACTCTGCCAGTTGCCCCCATGAGCTGCTCCAGGCATCCGACAAACTGCTCTGTTCCACCAGCCGCTCTGCTCTGCCAGCTGTCCCGCAAACTGCTCCGCCATATATCTTCAGGCTCCCGCACTCCTTAACGCAACACTCAATGATTTCAGCTCTTAGTAAGTTTAGCTCTTTTGTGATTTCAGCTTGTAGTAGGGGAGCCTCGGTCCTGGTGCACCATCAGCCTAAAGTGAATTCAGCTCAGCAGCCTGTAACTAGACTCCTAATGGAATCAAAATTAGCTCTGATATTTCACAACGGAGAGAGGAGGAAGTGCAATTAGCATGTAAGACCCTCACCAGGGGGCCCATACCACCAAGTATTAATACCTATCCCCAGCCTCTCTCTATTCACTGGGTTTTGGAACCCATGACCCTTGCCTAGCAAGTGATGTTTAGTTGACAGCGAGTCCCTCCAGCATAACAAAAGGCCAAGTACAGTTCCACTGTCCTTGATTCACATAATCACAATAACAGTTTATTTCTGCCCCAATAACAGAGAAACTGGGGATTCACCAAGGCAAGATCATGCCTGACTAATCTAATCGCCTTTTATGATGAGATTACTGGTTCTGTGGATGAAGGGAAAGCAGTGGATGTATTGTTTCTTGACTTTAGCAAAGCTTTTGACACGGTCTCCCACAGTATTCTTGTCAGCAAGTTAAGGAAGTATGGGCTGGATGAATGCACTATAAGGTGGGTAGAAAGCTGGCTAGATTGTCGGGCTCAACGGGTAGTGATCAATGGCTCCATGTCTAGTTGGCAGCCGGTATCGAGTGGAGTGCCCCAGGGGTCGGTCCTGGGGCCGGTTTTGTTCAATATCTTCATAAATGATCTGGAGGATGGTGTGGATTGAACTCTCAGCAAATTTGCAGATGATACTAAACTGGGAGGAGTGGTAGATACGCTGGAGGGGAGGGATAGGATACAGAGGGACCTAGACAAATTGGAGGATTGGGCCAAAAGAAATCTGATGAGGTTCAATAAGGATAAGTGCAGGGTCCTGCACTTAGGACGGAAGAACCCAATGCACCGCTACAGACTAGGGGCCGAATGGCTAGGCAGCAGTTCTGCGGAAAAGGACCTAGGGGTGACAGTGGACGAGAAGCTGGATATGAGTCAGCAGTGTGCCCTTGTTGCCAAGAAGGCCAATGGCATTTTGGGATGTATAAGTAGGGGCATAGCGAGCAGATCGAGGGACGTGATCGTTCCCCTCTATTCGACATTGGTGAGGCCTCATCTGGAGTACTGTGTCCAGTTTTGGGCCCCACACTTCAAGAAGGATGTGAATAAATTGGAGAGAGTCCAGCGAAGGGCAACAAAAATGATTAGGGGTCTAGAACACGACTTATGAGGAGAGGCTGAGGGAGCTGGGATTGTTTAGCCTGCAGAAGAGAAGAATGAGGGGGGATTTGATAGCTGCTTTCAACTACCTGGAAGGGGGTTCCAAAGAGGATGGCTCTAGACTGTTCTCAATGGTAGCAGATGACAGAACGAGGAGTAATGGTCTCAAGTTGCAGTGGGGGAGGTTTAGATTGGATATTAGGAAAAACTTTTTCACTAAGAGGGTGGTGAAACACTGGAATGCGTTACCTAGGGAGGTGGTAGAATCTCCTTCCTTAGAGGTTTTTAAGGTCAGGCTTGACAAAGCCCTGGCTGGGATGATTTAACTGGGAATTGGTCCTGCTTCAAGCAGGGGGTTGGACTAGATGACCTTCTGGGGTCCCTTCCAACCCTGATATTCTATGATTCTATGGGGCTCCTACAGCAGCCAAAGTGACCATCTAGTCAGGGTGGGTGTGCCTATGCAAATGAGATCAGCCCCTGAAGTTCTTTTCCACAACCCACCATGACTCACCACCAGATGTCAGGGTAGACCTCATCCTGATCTGCTTACAGGTAATACAAGTAAATTATTAGAATAATAATCTGAGTGGGAAATTGTACTCAAGATGGAAACGGAGAATTTCCTGCAGAACACATAAGAAACCAATTATGCTTCTTGTGAAAAACCAGGACCCACAGCTGAGCGTGAGACCAGCTAGCTGCCTGATAGCTGAACACACTGATTGATCAATTCAGCCAATTGAGATGTGTCACCAGACCTGCTTTTAAACCCAGCAGCAGCAAAAGGCCAGTGGCTGCTCAATGCTCATGGCTGAAGTTGCAATCATTCCCATGCTTACACTGCTCAGTTCCTAAACCTTAGCTGTGACTCTTGGTTCCTGATGCCGTTCTCACCTTTGGTGCTGTCCCTGGCCTTGGACTCAGTCTCTGATCACTAGGCATGACTGCCCACACCCCCAGTTTGTGACACTTATATCAGCCTATTGTAAAAGCTCAGTGTATAGTGCCATCTCTACGGCAACTTGCAGCTGTGTTTAGCTCAGCCCCCTTAGCTTCTTAAAGAAGAGTTTTAAAAACCAGCAGCGTGCTTCCACAAGCCAACACTGCATGAGAAACAAACACGTTCGTGTATTTACACCTCCTATGCTTTACAACCATAAGAGGAAATGTGCATCATAGAAACTGTTTTACAACGGCTTTCATTTCACTTTGCATCTGACAAATATCTTATGATCCCAGAATCCCTGAACCATCCACATGCCAGTGTGTGTCCTGAGCACTTCCACCCGTAGGACACTATCCAACATTTTAGGCGCCAGCTTTAAAGTTGAAAATGCCAATTTTCCTTGCAACTCTTAAAAGATGGATTTAATTAGGTGGGCAGGAAAACAAGCATTAACTTTCAGAATCATAAAAGGCTGGCAATGGCCTAATTAATGATGACATCAGGGCATTAAAGGTCATGTAAAATTATAGCACTGCCAAGACTACAATGCCCTTGGGTTTAGTTCTCAAGCTGTAGAAACCAGACAGCAGAGGAAGAAGATTGCTGCCATCTGAGAAACCGAGACGCATAGTTAGTCGCTTTGCTTCAGCCTGCTGTCAAAGAAACAAAAGACCAGCGAATGCAGGCTGGGGTAGAAAATAAAATAAAGCTATAAGGGACGGCAGAGTGTGTGGAGTCACCATTCCTCTCCCATGTTATATGAAAAGCTGAAGATGAAGCGTTGCTGCTACTTGAAGTGTGGAAATATCTCTGCCCAGGCCACACCTTTGAGTGTTTTACTACAATGCTAAATATATCAAACATTTCAGAGAACAAAACAGATTTGAAATATTGAGCTTTTTAATATGTGTGTTGTATGGCAGAGTTCCCTGTGTCTGATTAGGTAACAAATAATTCAATCTGTAATTTTAAAAGAATTAAAAACAGTCACTTATATTAAAAACACTTCCCCCCGCCCCCTTTTCTATTCATATCCCCCTGTACTATTCCCTCCTAAGCTTTCAGGAAGGGTTTGTGTGAATAAAAGTATTTCCAGTATTGCCCCACCAGCACAATTCAAGAATCATGAGTCAGGCCCTCAAAAATCATAAGATTTTTTTTTTAAACCAATCAGGAGAGTTTTGTGCCAGTAATAAATATTGAGCTTTGTCTCTTTGCCTTCTAGTTTGTGAGCCATTAGTGTGTTCTTGTGTCACACTTTCAAGCTTTTCTCCCCAAAAAAGAAGGACTGGAAACTTAATCTGTGTGTAAATGAAAGTGGAGATTCTCATAAAACATGGCTCCAAGAACTGGAGCTTTAAGAAAAAACTCCAAATATTGTGAAAGTGGTGATAAAAATCATGAGAGAGTCAACAATACTTGAATTTCCCCCTACCCACACACCCCCAACTTGGAGCCTATGTTAGAGGGAACATGCAGGATGGCAGGGAGCAGGGCCGGCTCCAGGCACCGGTGTTCCAAGCAGGTGCTTAGGGCAGTAGTTTGAAAGGGGCCGCAGTTCCTCCAGCCGCCACGGCAAATCGGCAGCAGCTTCTCCCCTTTGTGGCCACGGCGACCGGTTTTTTCCCCCACTGCTTGGGGCGGCCAAAACTGTAAAGCTGGCCCTGGCAGGGAGGGTCATTCCATTTCACTTTCTCCCTGCCAGGAAACCAATGGGAGACCCACAGCCCAGCAGGAGTGCATGAGAGGGTCACTGAGCAACTGGGCTCGGAAGAGGTAGAGAAGCAGAGACTTGGGAAGCCGGGTCACTCCGCCTCCCTGAGCCCACCAGCAAGGCTCTGTGAATTTCATTTGCTGGCTGCAGGGAAGGACAGAAATTGACAAGAGCATTCCACAGGGGCAGCTGGCAAGCTAAAAAATTACATCTCAGTTCTCCCAAAAAAGAAATTTTTGGAAATTCTGCTCTGTGAAAAAAAGTGTCAAGATTTTCACTTTTTGTCCTGCATGGAGATGATTTTTTTTCTAAAATCACACAGTTTTCCCTGGGACAGAAATGCCTTTTTCCATCCAACTCTAACACAAAGCTGAATTGCCCCAACACAAAAGTTAACATAAATACAAATTAACGTGCATCCTGAATTCACAATCATCTGAGTTAACATGATTGCTAACACACACAAGATAAAAGAGAAGGACATAAAACTATGGAGCTGTGATACAGCAGGGAAGAAAGAAGGGGCTTCTTCCTCTTTATGGTGACAAGCTAGGTGATAATTGCAGCCAAAATTCACTGGTCATTGGATCTATATAATTCAGAAGGAGACACTGCTTGCCAACCGATAGAGCACCAGAAGACAGGAGTACAGAATGCTTTCCCTCCACTAACAAGACAGCACGGGCTTTTAGTCCCACTGATGTTATTTTAAAAACCATGTACAAATCATCTCTTCTCATTTGATCTTCTCTACAAGATTTTTGTCCATGTTGAGGCCCTGGAAGGGAAAGGAGAGGAGATATAAATTCAAAATCTTGGATTGTTGTGTGTGGGGTATACTAATGTCTGCAAAAAGGCCCCTTTTCAGATTATTAATTTTCATTGCTTCATTTGGTGTTGGGGTCAATGCTTCCCCCCATCCCACAATTTTGTCAGCCAGGTAGATTGCAATCTGTAGCCACCTGGTTTTTAATTTAACATTTGTGGACCACTGGACAAGTTTATCTTAGACCCCCTGCTTCCCAAGCATAAAGGAATTTCTTTACTGGTTTCCTTTCAGAGGCCTGTCAAACTGAATTGCCGTCAGAAAAGAAACTTCAAATGCTTGCTAGGATGGAAGTCTTGTTAGTGATGGTGCTTTGCTCTGGAACAGTTGTTGCAACAATTTGACAAATCCCTGGTTTCAAATCCAAGGCACACGGGAAATTAATTGCTTTCACTGGGCTCATGAAACTTCCAACCAAAAAAGTTTAAAAAGTTTACTCTAGGCACAATTTATTTTAAAAAACATAAATCCCTCACTCTTTTTTCAGATTCCTTCAGGCTGTGGGGGGGGGACAGAGGGAGGGAGAGGAGAAGGGAGGGGAGACTGCAAGTTACATGGAAATTACTTGTGTGTGAAGCCTCAGGGGTGAGTCAGGAACTCCCTCTAGTGGCCCTGACAACAGCTAGCACCTTTACCCTGAACAAGAAGAACATCACTTCATTTGGTCTTGGCACCAACTTTGTAAAAAAAGGACAAACCCCAAAGCACCCCTCTGTGTCAGAGTGTTTTCAACTAATATTTTCTGTGCAAAACAGATGAAGGTTAGAGAGCTAGAGCAAATTAATTCAATTTTTCTAAAAGGTACCAACAATTATAGAGCATACTATAATTTTATGTATGGGAGATTTATGGCGTTCTGATAGGTTAATGGTTTGAACAAAACATTTAGTGAAACCAATACTAAAATTTTCTAAAGCTGTAAATGTACAAAATTCACATCCAGAAAGGGTCCAGAGTTCTTGACCTCATTTCTGGCCCTCTCAGAATCTCTGCCACCCTTCTCAGAAGGCAGAATTCAGTATGTTGCATGCTCTCCTAATACGCACCCTCAAAAGGAGAGTTTCAACTTGTCCCTAATTCTCACTGGAGCCTATTGGCACTATCATAATGTAAATGTTTAATAATAAAGATAATAGAGATGAGTCCTAACCAAATTCTGGTTTCAAACACCCAAAATGTTAGAAAGTTCAACTCTTGATGAGAGTTTTGAGGTTTCATAGGTGCTCTGAAATTTTTTAAGGTTCTTCAAATATCAAACTGATTCCACTGGTAGAGTTAAACGTTGAAAGACATTTACTAAAGTTTAAAAACCTCAGGCCTTTGAAGACTTAAAGTCTGCTGAGACCTGATGTAGTATAACACTACTAAAATTAACATCCAAACTTCCAAAATATTCCACAATAACTTACTTCATCTTATCTGCTCAATAATTAAACCTAAAGTTCCAAGGAAAGGATATCTTTCAGATAGATCTTTAAAAACAATAGTTAGGACTTTGCAAAATTTATGTATAGTAGAACCTCAGAGTTCTGAGCACCAGAGTTACAAACTGAGCAGTCAACCACACACCTGTTTTGGAACTGTAAGTACAGAATCTGGCAGCAGCAGAGTAAAACAAAACCAAAAAAACACAGTAAAGTACAGTACTTTAGTACTGTGTTTACTAAAAAATTAAGGAAAAGCAGAAAGTTTATTCTGCATAGTAAAGTTTCAAAACTGTATTATGTCAATGTTTAGTTGTAAGCTTTTGAAAACACCACCATAATGTTTTGTTCAGAGTTAGGAACATTGCAGATTAGTGAACAACCTCCATTCCTGAGTGGTTTGTAACTCTGAGGTTCTACTGTACAGCTTATATTTCAAAGATCCATGTCATCAAAATAACTTGTCCATTAACCTCAAAATTTTAGAAACAAACTCATTCTCCTCTGGTGGGAATCCATGTGCAGAACTTCAGATGGAAAGAATCTGACGATATAGAATCTTCAATGAAATTGTGATGAGAAATTGGATTTACAATGGACAGAGAGTCATAACTACCTTGCAGACTATCCTTCATGACGTTGAGTGCCCTTGGAGATCAGATCCACCAAAATTAAGGATGCTCAGGGCTCTTGGCATCTTGAAGGATCGGACTCTTACTTGCTCGTGGAAGTCACTGTCACAACTGAAGTAATGATACCAAGCACTTATGCAGTATATTGCATTTTATCTTCAAACTACTTTCTATTAAATAATTAGCCAAAATTCCCAACACCGCTTCATAATTTTTAGACACTTTTTTTGGTCTTGGAATTTCCATAGTTTTGTAAAAAGATTTTAAAAAGACATTATGCATAGATGTAGGCTATGTTTTTAATCTATATAGCACCTTTGATCCAAAGTAAATATTCCATTGATTGATCTCAATCAATTACAACAGAGCAGCTACATCACTGGCCAATTTATTATAGAACTGAGATAGAGCTTCATGAAGTTGAGTCACGTATACATCACACATGGGCAGCAGGTATAATAGGCAAGGGGAGGCTTTGCCTCCCCAGCACAGCAGTCCGTGCCGCACAACACCTGGGCCTTGGTGCCACACATACCCCCCTCCCCTCACTTCTTTTCCTCCCTGCTCTGACCCTTCCCTAAGGCTCCCAGAACCTGGTGAGTCTTCCTCCTCTCCTCCACTCCACCCCTTACCCCCTTCAGAGGTCCCTGCAGCTGCCAGTCAAGTCCCTCCTTGCTCCCCTTCCCTGTGGGGTGTGTGTGTGAGTGAGTGAAAGAGAGGACGCAAGCAGGTAGCCAGTGGCAGGCAGGGGAGCGAGGAGAGGAGTTCCCTGAGTAACTTTACAGTAAAAAAACCTTAAATTCCAGAGACTAGTAGCAAATCACAGAAACTGTTAATGGGCCATTAAAGTGGTAAGGAATCTCTTTAACAGGAATTTGCCAACGCCCAGGAAGCCTTTGGCCACATTCAGCTGGCTTTTATATTGTAGGAAAATGTGGTTTTGGGGTTAAAAAGAGTTTCCAAATGACCTGTCAGTTATATTCTCTGTACTCAGTGCAAGTAACTACTAACCAGCTTCAAGGAGGAGCTGACATAGCCCGTAAATTTATTTCTCGATCTAGTCATTTTATTCTAACCCAGTTTAAGTAAATGAGTCTGGCAAGAAATTCTTTGTAAGAGACGTTATTAAACTATGGCCTTAATGCCGGCTGTCAATGACAAGCACTTTTTCAAAAAGGAGAGATTAGGCTTCAGTTTGGTGCAGGTAGCCTGGCTTTTCCTCTCTATATACACTATACACCGAACTCCCTGCCACGTAGAGGAGAATCCATCTGGCAATTGAACTACAGCTGTTGCCTGTTCAGATCCCTTGGGGAACTGTTATTAGTGCTCTAAGGTGAAAGGGGGGGTGGTGTCGGGGGGTGGGGGGCAGCAGCAGGGTGAGGAGGTGAGTGGTGAGCCAGCTGCATGGCAGGTGTTTGTGTGAGTGTGTGGAGGGGGTCTTGTGGGCGGGGGGGGGGGGTGATGAGGCGAGCAGCAGGTGGGTGAGCAGCAAGTGGGGGAGGAGGTGAGTGGAGGGAGAGACTTGGGGGGTGGGGAAGAGGTGAGCGGTGAGTCAGCAGTGGAAGGGGACAGGGCCTGGGCTGGAGCAGGGGTGGAGTGCGGGTGGGGCTGTGCGCAGAAGAGGTGGGATAAGGAGCTAGCCACACCCAGGGGAAGTTTCACCCACTGCCCATATCACATCACACATACTAAAAAGCAAAAAAGAGAGAGTCTTCATATAAGGCTCTCCAGAATACAGGTCAAATACTGTAGTCTGAATTTAAAAGACCCTTTGGAACATTGGCCAGGACACCAGAGTTAATAACTCTTATCCCACAAGATGTTTTGTCTTTTCCTTACTTCTGTAGTAATTATTAAGTTTTACATCTCATTTAGACGATGGACACCTCTAGCGCCATGCTGGGACATTCTTACAATACAGATGCAGAAGAAGGTCACACTGAAACCATCAATACCATCCCCTGCAGCACCCTAAATTTTCCTTAGAAGTCTCCGAACCAAATATTAGCAAGCCTATCGTTGCTGGGGCTATGAGAGCTAGTGAGATGATGGCAGCCCAAACTGGTCTAACAGTTGTTAGGCTATAACTGTGATGGTTCTTAAGTGAGTAGCAAAGTTCTAGGAGAGGAAGTGTAATTCAAACAAGACTATGATAAAGTAACTTGTATTCTTTCTTTAGCAAGAAGCGTAGATTTTCCTGTATTAAACCAAATTAGTAAAGGACTTTCCGCCTGAGAGCTAGTGCCATGTTGTATCAATGCTACTTTATCTCCTAAATTAATCTTTTTACGGTTTCTCTTTGCAGACAAACTCTTGCAGAACAGCCATACTGAGAAAGACAAATGGTCCATCTAGCCCGCTATTCTGTCTTCCAACATTGGTCAGGGCCAGCTGCTTCTGAGGGAATGAACAGAAGAGGGCAATTAGCAAATGATCCATCCTCTGTGATCCAATCCCTGCTTCTGGCAATCAGAGGGTTAGAGACAGCCAGAACATGGGGTTGCCTCCCTGACCATCTTGACTAATAGTCATTGATGGACCTATCCTCCTTGAACTTGTTTAATTCTTTCTTTAACCCAATTATACTTTTGCCCTTCACAACATCCCCTGGCAACAAGTTCCATAGGTTGACTGTGTGTTGTGTGATGAAGTACTTCCCTATGTTTATTTTAAACTTGCTGCCTATTATTTCTGTGGAGTGACTTCTGGTTCTTGTGTTATGTGAATGACTCAGACTTTAAAGGTCAGAAGGGACCATTGTGATCATCTAGTCTGATGTTCTGCACATTGCAGGCAACAGAACCTCACCTATTCCTAAAATATACCCTTGATCTCAGGCTGAGTTACTCAAATCATGGTTTAAAGACTTCAAGCTACAGAGAATTCACTATTTACACTAGTTTAAATCTGCAAGTGACCTGCAACCCATGCTGCAGAAGGTGGCAAAAACTCTCCAGGGTCTCAGCCAATCTGACCCGGGGGAAAATTCCTTCCCCATCCCAAATGTGGCAATCAGTTAGACCCTAAGCATGTAGGCAAGACCCACCAGGCAGATACCTGAGAAAGAATTCTCTTTAGCAACTCAAAGCCCTCCCTATCTAGTCTCCAGTCTCTAGCAGTTGGGGATTTTTGCTACTGGCAATCACCAGTGGGCCAGATGGCATTGTAAGCAGTCCCATCATACTATCCCCTCCGTGAACTTATCAAGCTCTGTCTTGAAGCCAGTTAGGTTTTTTGTCCGCACTGCTCCCCTTGGAAGGCTGTTGCAGAACTTCATTCCTCTGATGGTTAAAAAACTTTGCCTAATTTCAAGCCTAAATTTGTTGATGGCCAGTTTACAGACATTTGCTCTTGTGTCCACATTAGTGCTTAACTTAAAAAGACCACTCCTCTCCCTCCCTGGTATTTATCCCTCTGATGTATTTACAGAGGGCAATCATAGCTCCCCGATCATATCAAACTTCTTTTGATTAGACTAAACAAGCTAATCTTTGAGTCTCCTCTCATAAGGAGAGTTAAGCTTTCCATTTCTTTGATCATCCTAGTATCCCTTCTCTGCACCTGTTCCAGTTTGAATTCATCTTTCTCAACATGAGAAACCAGAACTGCACACACTATCCCAGATGAGGTATTACCAGTGCCTAGTATAATAGTACTAACACTTCCCTGTCGCTACTGGAAATACCTCACCTGATGCATCCTAGTGCTACATTAGCTTTCTTCATGGCTGCATTACATTGATGGTTCATAGACCTGGATGTACTGGTTAATCAAAGGAGGACTTTCTCCTCCTCTGTTGCTTCCAACTGATAAGCCCCCAGTTTATACCAAAAATTGTGTTAGTCCCTAAATGCATAACCTTGCACTTCACACTATTAAATTTCATCCCATTTCTATTATTCCAGTTTATCCAGTCATCCAGATGTCCTTGTATGATATTCTGGTCCTCCTCCATACTGGCAATGCCTTCCAGCTTTGGGTCATCCACAAATTTTTATTACTGACCTTAGCACAAAAAAAAATAATAAAGTGTGCTAATAAAATATTAAATAAGATTGGTCCCAAGACCAATCACTGATGAACACCACTAGTAGCTCCCTCCAGCATGACGGTTCACATTTCAGTATGACCCACTGTAGTCTCTCCTTTAACCAGTTCCTTATTCACCTTTCAGTTCTTACATTATTAGTTAAATTGGAGAATATGGGGAATAATTTCCCATGTGGAACTATATCAAATGCCTTACTGAAATCCAGGTCAGTTAGATTTCCTTTGTTTGAAAAATCAGGTATCTTCCCAAAGAAAGAGATCAGGTTGGCTGATCTACTTTTTGTAAAACCAGGTTGTCTTTTATCGCAATTATCTTTTACTTATGTCCTTAACTACTTTCCCTTTCAAAATTTATACCAAGACCTTGCATACAATTTGGGGTCAAACTAACAGGTCTGTCGTGTCCTGGATCACATTTTTTCCCCTCTTTCTTAAAAATATGAACTATATTAGCAATTCTCCAGTCATAGGGTATGACCCCTGAGTTTACAAATTCATTAAAAATCCTTGCTATTGGGCTTATACAGCCCCCCCATTTTGTTCCATTAAGCAGTTTGAGTTTGACTTCCAGCTCGGATGTGATAATTTCTATCTCCATATCCTTGTTGCCATTAGCCACCCTGCCACTACCCCTAAGCTCTTCATTAGACTCATTAAAAACGGAGGCAAAGTATTTGTTTAGGTGTTGGGCCATGTGTAGATAATCTTTAATCTCCATCCCATCCTCAGTGCTTAGCGGTCCCACTTCTTTTCTTTTTATATGGCTGTAGAACCTTTCATTATTGGTTTTAATTCCCTTTGCAAGGTCCAACATCCCAGCTTGGATGGGTCGTTCAGTCCTTTGTTCAGAGCTTCAGTTTCAAGCACAGTTCCTCCAGAGGTCAGAAGCAGGATTAAAGACAAAATGGAAGGGTTTTCAGGGCCTTTTATATCCTCTACTATGTTGAAGGACCCCTTTGTTCTTACTGTGGAAAAATCACAGCAGCAAGATGGAGTTTGAAGTCACATGGGCAAGTCACATGTCCTTGCATGACTAAATTTGCAGGCGTCAGCCATTGCTCACATGCTACCTTGAACATTCCCAGGAAGGCTCCTCAGATGTGGATTGGAGTCTCCCAAGGTCCACTGTCCATTAAGTAAAAAGAAAAGGAGTACTTGTGGCACCTTAGAGACTAACAAATTTATTTGAGCATAAGCTTTCGTGAGCTACAGCTCACTTCATCGGATGCTTGATTGGGCACTTATTGGGAATAGTCCTTTCTCAAGAAGCTGACCAAATGCTTCACTGATGCTGCTTAGCATCAAACACATTGGGATACAAGTACATAGCCGATATTCATAACTTCAAATACAAAAATTATACACACATACAGACAGCATAAGCATAACCAGCAAATTACAACCTTTGTATCAATACCTTACACATTGATCTCCTTTGTATAAGATTTGGTGCAACTGTAGGACCTTGGTTGCAACAATGATCTATACGGTCACAGTTCATATCAATAATGTCACACATGCCTTGTAGGTTATCAGAGATGCTTGCTCATCCAGCTTAGTCTGCAACCCTTCCCTACAATTTTTTTCCCCCTTGCTTGGGATGCAGGCTTCAGATAGATTCTGAAACCTTGACTTAAAGTAATTCCAAGACTCCTTCACAATGAGATCCTCGAGTTCTTTGGTGCAGTCAACTTGCTTATATTCTCTTAATTTCAGCAAGCAATAATCAGCAAGTTAAGGAAATATGGGCTGGATGAATTCATCATAAGGTGGCTAGAAAGTTGGCTAGATTGTCGGGCTCAACGGGTAGTGATCAATGGCTCCATGTCTAGTTGGCAGCCGGTGTCAAGTGGAGTGCCCCAGGGGTCGGTCCTGGGGCCAGTTTTGTTCAATATCTTCCTAAATGATCTGGAGGATGGTGTGGATTGCACTCTCAGCAAATTTGCGGATGATACTAAACTGGGAGGAGTGGTAGATATGCTGGAGGGCAGGGATAGGATACAGAGGGACCTAGACAAATTGGAGGATTGGGCCAAAAGAAATCTGATGAGGTTCAATAAGGATAAGTGCAGGGTCCTGCACTTAGGACGGAGGAACCCAATGCACAGCTACAGACTAGGGACCGAATGGCTAGGCAGCAGTTCTGCGGAAAAGGACCTAGGGGTGACAGTGGACGAGAAGCTGGATATGAGCCAGCAGTGTGCCCTTGTTGCCAAGAAGGCCAATGGCATTTTGGGATGTATAAGTAGGGGCATAGCGAGCAGATCGAGGGACGTGATCGTCCCCCTCTATTCAACATTGGTGAGGCCTCATCTGGAGTACTGTGTCCAGTTTTGGGCCCCACACTACAAGAAGGATGTGGATAAATTGGAGAGAGTCCAGCGAAGGGCAACAAAAATGATTAGGGGTCTGGAACACATGAGTTATGAGGAGAGGCTGAGGGAACTGGGATTGTTTAGTCTGCAGAAGAGAAGAATGAGGGGGGATTTGATATCTGCTTTCAACTACCTGAGAGGTAGTTCCAGAGAGGATGGTTCTAGACTATTCTCAGTGGTGGAAGAGGACAGGACAAGGAGTAATGGTCTCAAGTTGCAGTGGGGGAGGTTTAGGTTGGATATTAGGAAAAACTTTTTCACTAGGAGGGTGGTGAAACACTGGAATGCGTTGCCTAGGGAGGTGGTGGAATCTCCTTCCTTAGAAGTTTTTAAGGTCAGGCTTGACAAAGCCCTGGCTGGGATGATTTAATTGGGTATGGGTCCTGCTTTTGAGCAGGGGGTTGGACTAGATGACCTCCTGAGGTCCCTTCCAACCCTGATATTCTATGATTCTATAATTTATTAAAAGTAAACCTTTTAAGTTTAATCAAGGACCCTTGTTGCAAATCTATGCTTGTTTATCCTTCCATTTAGTTTACACTGGATTAACTCATGATCACTTGAGCCAAGGTTGTCCTCTACAACCAATTCTATGAAGTCCTTACTACTACCAAATCTAAAATGGCACCACCTCTTGTTGAAGAAATCTGTCAGCTATCACATCAAGGAAAATCTGGGCCCTACTGTTATTAGTAGCACTTGTCCTCCAATCTATATCTGGGAAAATAAAGTTTCCCATAACCACACAATTCCCAGTAGTATTTCTTTCATTAAAAACATTAAAGAGGTCTCTATCCATATCCAAATTGGATCCTGGTGGTCTGTGACACACCCCAAGCATTGTATCAAGAGAACCTCTAGTAGCTTTCTTCCCAAAAGTGATTTTGGCCCAAACAGACCTTGTCTTACCCATTCTATCACTAATTTCTTTACAGTCTACCTTATTAATATACAATGCTACTCCATCACCTTTGCCTTTATTTGCCTTCAGTACCTGTACTTCAATACCAGTAATGACTACTATTCCACCATGTTTGTTATCTGTAGAATATCTTGTTTCACGTCCTGCACCAGTAGTTCTAGTTCCTCCATTTTGTTACCCAGGCTCCTTGTACACCAAAGCAAACATCTTAACTGTTGCTGCTTGGTTTCAACCACATTCCTTGCCTGACTGGGTACAGACATTCTACTGCCAGTGTCACCTATCTGATTGGTATCAGCACTATCCTTTCTCTTAATGTCCATTTTCCTACCCACTGCTGTTCCTTTCTCCATTGCTGTATCCATTCTTACTTAAATTTTCCTCCCTCTCAGTGTTAAAAATCAGGTGTGGAGATTACATGAGCATCTCCCAAGTGTTTCCCCTGAGTTCCTAGTTCAAATCTCCTTTAATAAGTTGTGCCAACCTCCATCCCAGAAGTCTATTTCCCTCTCCTCTGAGGTGGAGTCTATCCCAGGAGAACTATTTGTCCATGACTGCCTCCTAGTGGTCAACCATTCCCAAACCCTCCTTAAAGCACCACTGCCTTGAGCCATCTGTTGTTCATCATAATCTTGTTTTGCCTTCATTCTCCTCTTCTAGGGACAGGCAGAATCCCACTGAAGATCAGATAAGCCTGCATTTCCTGAAGCGTCTTCCCCAGCCTGACATAGTCTCTGTTGATAGGATACAGCTAGATTCTCACTGGATCATTTGTTCCCACACAAAGGATAATTAGTGGATTTTTTTTCCTGCTTCTACTAGGATCCTCTTCAGCCTCAGGTCCACATCCCATATCTTAACTCCTGGCACACAGCACACCCTTCTGTTCTCCAGATCAGCTCTGGTGATAGGGATGGCTGTTCTTATTAGGGAGTCCCCAAATCACTTAGAACAGGAGGAAGGCCAGAGAATCACACAATCACTAGGAAAAAGCAGGTCTTTCTGGTTGCAAGTCCATTTGTCTTTCATTGTCCCTTGCCATCTTCTGCAAGTTATCCTGTATCTTCCGGGGTTTCTGAACTCTGGGTATCTACTTACAGGAGAGAAGTAAGTCTCTTCTTCCTTGCCCTTCCTCCTTTAGTTGCAGCCTCCTGTGCCCCTTCATTTTCCAGCTCAGCAAACCTCCTCCTGAGCTCTATTTCTCCTTCACTAGCTTGTCTTTTCTTCTGCCTCTTAGTCACATGCTTCCACGGACCACTGTCCTCACCCAGCAGTCTCCCGTCCAAGTTTTTCAGTCCAGCTTGCATCTGCAAGTCTTGACTCTTGCCTTCAGCCTCCTCTTGCCTTTGCTCCATCATCTGCTCGAACTCCCTTTGAAACTCAACCAAGTCTCAGATCTTCTCTTCCATCAGCTCTATCAATGGCTAAATAACAGTTCCTTATTCCATTTCTCTATACCTTTCATGATTTCATAAACCTATCATATTCCCCTCAGTCACCTCTTTTCCAGCTGAACAGTCCCAGTCTTCCCCACACCCTCCTTCTACGGAAGCTATTTCATACCCCTAATAATTTTTATTGCCCTTCTCTGTGCTTTCTCTGATTCTAATATATCTTCTTTGAGATACCAGTTGTATTGCCAATAGTCAGCAGTACAGGTTGATGGTCAGGGGATAGTGTATTACAGTACTATGTCTGGCTATTTAACAGTTTTAGCAACTGGTATGTATTGGCCATTCCTGCTGTTCTTAACAGAGAACAGAAGCAGGTGCTGTTGCTAACTATTTTAAATTTCCCTAATTTAATAAAAGCCAGTTCTACTTGTCTCCACTTTACTGATTCCTCTCTTAATTTGCCCTATGAACTACAGAAGCAGTGCTGTATTTCTTTGAATAGAATTCCTCCTTCCTGGAATGGTTTTCTATAGTTCTCACCCTGTAAGTGGTCAGGCTGCTTATAATCTTTAAAATATAAGAGTAAAGTTCAGATCCTAATGTATATGAAACCACTGTAGAAGGACTACAGTTACAATTGACATTATAGGCAGTTTCAGCAGAAAAGGCAATATGTGACCTCTGAAGTAGATGGTCCTTCCAGGGTATGTTTGAAGCGCAATGGTACGGCATTTAGGGGAAGCTTGCTTTATCATTGCTCAATGGTTCTCAACCTATTTACCACTGTGAGCCACATATGCAGCTTTCTGTGTGTTGTGTGGAGGTGACCCACACATTTTTTAATATACAACACATTTTACCTGTGCTGATTGGGCTGCAAGCAGCTCGCAGATTGAGAGCCACTGGCATTGCTTATGGTGTGACTGTTCTATGGAGAGAACTACGAGTTAACTGCCTGCTCTCATCAGCTCTGTGGATAAGCAGAGGATCTTCAGTCTCCAGGCCTATTCAACACATTCCTATCCACAAATAATAATAAAATTAACAGGAGCAACCTCCATGGACAATTTTTAGGTATTCATGCCCAAGTGGCTCCAAAAACTGTATATATCAATCAGATGATAACTTAATGATTTGTGGTGTGGTACCAACAGAAGTTGTCACTCATCATTCTGAATGCGACCTAAAAGGAAGGATCCCATCTAATTAATCTCCTTCCCATTACCTTGATTACTTCTTTAAAAGTGGGATATTAGTACTAGGTGGTGAAGATTATCCATTGTTGCTGAAAGATTTACAAATATGAGAACAGACATCCTTCCCCTGTTAATACCCAAGAGGAGGTAGTCCATCAGTAGAACTCATGCTGTTTCTGTTCCACGTCTTGCCCAGAAGTGTGATTGGGAGAGGTCTGGGAACTTGGCCATGGATAGTTCTGATTGAAGATGGATTTCTGCTAGCCTTTCAGTTGCTTTGCGAAAGTTGGATATTAGATGGTAATTTACTAGATCCATAGGGCCCAACATTGGCTCGAGTACTGGCTGAACCTTTTAGAGTGGTAGGTTTCCATGTTTAAGCAGTAACTTTAGCTATCTGTACTGGGAAGAGATTTAGGTCATTCCAGCTGTCTCACTGCCTACCAGGAGCATAGGGCTGAGTCATCTGTGTTGTTTTGGTTTCTCACATTGCCTCAAGCGTCTCTCGTGTAAATGGGCTGAGGACTGAAAAAAGGTGAGGAATGTTTCTGGTCCTGAAATCAGTATATGGATCATGTTATTTGGAGAGGTCATTTAAATGGTCTATTCCATAACAAGCCTTCACAGCATGTGATCCTGGCTTCCAGGCTGGTTTCAAGTAGCTTGAGTTGATGATGTGATTCACTGTCTTGAAAAGTTCTGCTGGTCATGATATAGCAGTTACAATGGCTGAGGTGAAAAATGATTTCCCACTCCCCGCTCTTACCTAAGTTGTTAAGTCGGATTGTAGTAAATTCTTAGAGTCTTAGCTTCTGCTTTGGATTTTTGTCAGAGGGGTGGTGGTGGAGAGTTGGTGCCACTCTGTTTACAGCGGTGCTCACTCTATGACCCTAATGTTTCAGCATATCCACCCTATAGCCCATTGATTAGATGTGGTTCTCTCTAAATCGCTTCTCAAACCTAACTGGACCCATGAGTTTGTGGGGACTCACTGCATTTGGGAACCAGGCTCTTACCCCCCACACCTTGGGCTTCCTTCTTTGTCTATCTTGGACTTACCACCTGTGAACAGAGGTGAGGTGGGGGGAGGTTAAATTGCCCGTCCACTCCTACTCCAAAGGTCTAGGGTGTGCCTGGCTATTTCTGTAGCACATAGTATTACCTGCTGCAGGCCTAAATCTGACACTATGGCCCAAAGTCCTCTATCAGAAGCGTTCACTTGGTCAATGTTGAAGTCTTAAGGTAATAAAGTAACAATTTCGATGACGCCAACATCTCTAGCACATCATTCAGAAAATTTCTAGGTCAAAATTTTCAAAAAAATTGACTAGCAATTTTGGGAGCCTCTATTTTTGAGTGTCCAAATTGAGATAGCTTAAAAGTGGCCTGATTTCTAAAGGAAGGGAAGAATTTAATTTTTACAGTTAAGATGTTGCAGGTAAGAAAGTAGAAGCCATAAAAACCACCAAGATGGAAGACAGTTGTATTAACCTGAATTAAGCTGTGGGTCATTCTTCTAGGGACAAAAGCACAGGCAGAAAATTATTCACTAACCTATTTGGTGAATGTCTACTAACAACTGATACATTAAGAGAAATCAGGACCAATTCACAAAACAAAAGAAAAGGCGGCTGAGGGCCTGATCCAGAGTCCACTAAAGTCAGTGGGTGTCCGTTGATTTACATGAGTTTTAGATCAGACTCTTAATTCACAACAAATATTTGAAACAAACAGTTTGCTCTCCCATAAGCCCATCTTGTGTATGTGTCAAGCATGTAAGAAGTGGCATGCAGAAAAGTTTTTGACCACTCAGCTACAACTCTCATATTGCCCTATGGAAATGACATATGCATCATGCTATTTTGACATTGTGCTGCTGAAAGCAAAAGGAGGCGACATTAAAAAAAAAAAAAGTTATTTCTCTGAAAATTTTCTGAGTAAGTGGTGTTTGTCAGCTTGGCAGTAACAGAAACCAGATGCAAAAGGACAGTACGGTCCTATAACTTTCCATCCAATGTATGCTGTTGAAATTACATTAAAAGAAATTGCTGGAATTGTTTGGAAATGATGTAATGGCCATTCAAAACCAGATTGTAACTCTTATTTTCATTCCTGCTAAGACAATCATTCTTGGGTGGTTGTGTGAATGTCTCAGACACCATAGTTGAAATCGCTATTTTCCTGAAATCTTTGAACAGCCGTGACAAATATTGTGCCTTTTAAATCAAAGGATTACTATGTGGCAAGAAATGAAGCTTACTTCCAGGCTTTAAAATATTTCATCTACATAAGCAATACATTTAAGATATTTGGAGAAACAGGATAATCTGAAGCTGGTTTGGTACTGTAAATACAGATATGTGCATATTGGGTTTGAATGGTAACCACATAGTAGTACTAAACATTACATCTTTATTGCTTAAAATATGTGAGAAGCCTACTCTAAAGTCTGTATCTTAATATAAGCATATATAATCATAATATAAAAGGCAGCAGCTATCAACCTTTCCAGACTACTGTACCCTTTTCAGGAGTCTGATTTCACCTCACGTAAGCAAGTCGTTTTTTGTATTTTTATGTCTGGTATTTTAAAAAGTGTCACAGCGCACTTACTGAAAAAGTGTTCACTTTCTCATTTTTATCATATTGTTATAAAATCAATTGGAATATAAATATTATACTTACATTTCAGTGTATAGTATATAAAGCAGCATAAAACCACTGTCTGTATGAAATGTTAGTTTGTACTGACTTCTCTAATGCTTTTTATGTAGCCTGTTGTAAAACGAGGCAAGTACATGTACCCTGGTTGGGAACCACTGCCCTAAAAGAAAGCAATGCAAACAACAGCCATAGCTTAGGAAGTGTTTCTCAGTGCAGTATCATCACCAATCTCCATGATTGTCTGAGCTGCCAAGGAAAAGGCAGAGATTTTATTGGTTGAAACCCACTGGCTCCTACTCTGCTGCCCCAAAGTCTGGCACTTTGAATGGGCAGCAGGTCTAAAGCCATCATGTGGTGGTCCAAGCAGGCTCCCAAAGATCTATTTTATCCCCTCCCCCTTTGGCAACCACCTATTTTCAAAAAGCTTGGTTCAGGATAACGTAGGACCGGTGGGTCCTTCAGATCAGAAGAGATGTCCCATGCAGTTTCCGTCTCTTTCTAGGGACCCCCTCTCACAAGAGATTTTTGAGGCAGGAGGTAGACTTCCTCTTATAACTGGAAGCTAGGGTCAGGGAGAAACTGCCCTTAGAGTTCTGAGGCAAGTGATTTTATTCCCATTATTTCTAAATCCTAAAGAAGAAAGGAGGCTGTAGACCCACCCTTTTTTAAATATTTTATTTTGTTACCAATTATATTTTAAAAAGTAACTGATTACCAAACCAATTATGTTATGGACACCTTGTTTGCTCACAGGCAATTGGTATTGTAATGGTATAGTAAATGTAATTTCATAAAGAAATATCAACATTCTGATAAGGTCGAAATGAAGCATTTCGTTTTTTCCCCTCAATGAATTTTAATCAAAACCAACATGTTCCCCCAGAATGTTTTGCTGTGAACAAATCCACATTTTCCTACAGAAAAATGTTCCATTGAAAAATTCAGTCCTCTCTACTTTCCATGCTACTGCAGTGAAAACAGTACCAAAAGAACAGAACAGATTGTTTTGCAAAATAGACTCATGGGCAGGATGGTATTCTGAAAGGGTTTGCTACCCTCATCTGTGAGTTGTAAAGTTTACAATAATTTGCCTATGCCTAATGAAGAACAGAGTCTTCTACTGCAAGGAGAGAGTTAAACATATCACGGATGACAGAAATGTTGATGACAGAAGACAATAGCTGAGTGCAAGATAAAGTGATGAAGACACATAAGAGGTTATGATCGCATCTCATGGTGGCTTAAAATGTGCAAAGTCACCAACAGATACTGATTCCTTCTAGCTGAAGAGCTCCCTATGAAGCAAACAATAGCTGTAGTGCAATACACTTGGGTCACATCCCCTAACTCACCCCCTATACCATGGGTTTGGAGCAGGGTCAGTGCAGAATCATTATATCAGGTTTGCTCTGACCAGCAAAGCCCTCTGCACAAGGGGGCCAGTTACATTGACTTTAAAGGTACCATCACACTGCCAGATCTACCTAAAAAGCCTTTAGTGTAACCAACAACCAGCTGCAGCCAGTCTGTAGCAGTCTACAAACGCAGGGACAAAACCATCTTAGTAAAAACCAACATCAATGTGCTGAGTTTTCAGGGAAATGGTCACTATTCTTTCTTTGCTTGGAGAGAATACAGGACTATTACTGCTGAACATTATGGATTGCATATTTGTTATAATTGCCCTTAATAGACCAAGTATCTCTTGATTAGCCCTGTACAATGTTTGTTAAAATGTGTAAGTGTGTGAGTGATCAGTAGATAGAGGTTTCTGACTACTTGTTCCTGGTATAGGGCACTGGAAAACTATATAGGCAAGGAAAACAGACTAGCAATAAAGAAGATCCTAAACAAAGACACAACCAGGAAAGCATTGTGCATATGTTAACATTCCCATTGGAATTGCCACTTGCTTCAGAAACCGCATACTTTTCAAGAAAAGACACACCCATCTGGATGAACAAAACAGCAGCATAAACTAGTGCCCAAACCTTGAACTGGACATACAAGCCATTTCTGCTTCACTAGGTAATTTGCTAACACTGTTCAAAACAAAACAACCCACCCCCCAGTAATTAATTTTTATATAATGAAAATTAATGAATTAGGATATTTAATTTCTCTATGGAAGCAGGAAATATTTAAATGGAAGAAAAAGGACAAGTAACTTAATTTCAGAAGCAGAAATGTTCCAATCTGGTTAGGTTCATAGGTAGAGCAGCTAATGAAAGAATAAGAACAGCACATTATACTGAAACCCAATTATCAACATACCATGGATTATGAGCCAGCTTCTGACCTCCATTACCCTGAATTCACATGGATGTAACTTCAATGGCTTCAATGGCATTACCTTTGATTTACATCAGTGTAAGTTTCAGAGTAGCAGCCATGTTAGTCTGTATTCGCAAAAAGAAAACATGTTAGTCTGTATTCGCAAAAAGAAAAGGAGTACTTGTGGCACCTTAGAGACTCACAAAGTTATTTGAGCATAAGCTTTCGTGAGCTGCAGCTCACTTCATCGGATGCATTCAGTGAAAAATACAGTGGGGAGATTTATATACACAGAGAACATGAAACAATGGGTGTTACCATTCACACTGTAACCAGAGTGATCACTTAAGGTGAGCTATTACCAGCAGGAGAGCCGGGGGGTGGGGGTGGGGGAGGGGGAACCTTTTGTAGTGATAATCAAGGTGGGCCATTTCCAGCAGTTGACAAGAATGTCTGAGGAACAGTGTGGGGTGGGGGTCTCAGGAACAGTGGGAGGGTGGGATAAACATGGGGAAATAGTTTTACTTTGTGTAATAACCCATCCACTCCCAGTCTCTATTCAAGCCTAAGTTAATTGTATCCAGTTTGCAAATTAATTCCAATTCAGCAGCCTCTCATTGGAGTCTCGTTGGGAGACAGGCCAGTCCTTGCTTACAGACAGCCCCCCAACCTGAAGCAAATACTCACCAGCAACCACACACCACACAACAGAACCACTAACCCAGGAACCTATCCTTGCAACAAAGCCTGTTGCCAACTGTGTCCACATATCTATTCAGGGGACATCATCATAGGGCCTAATCACATCAGCCACACTATCAGAGGCTCGTTCACCTGCACATCTACCAATCTGATATATGCCATCATGTGCCAGCAATGCCCCTCTGCCATGTACATTGGCCAAATCGGACAGTTTCTACATAAAAGAATAAATGGACACAAATCAGACGTCAAGAATTATAACATTCAAAAACCAGTCGGAGAAAACTTCAACCTCTCTGGTCACTCAATTACAGACCTAAAAGTCGCAATACTTCAACAAAAAACTTCAAAAACAGACTCCAACGAGACACTGCTGAATTGGAATTAATTTGCAAACTGGATACAATTAACTTACGCTTGAATAGAGACTGGGAGTGGATCGGTCATTACACAAAGTGAAACTATTTCCCCATGTTTATCTCCCCCCCCTCCCCCCACCGCTCCTCAGACGTTCTTGTCAACTGCTGGAAATGGCCCACCTTGATTATCATTACAAAAGGTTCCCCTCCCCCTCAGCTCTCCTGCTGGTAATAGCTCACCTTAAATGATCACTCTGGTTACAGTGTGTATGGTAACACCCATTGTTTCATGTTCTCTATGTATATAAATCTCCCCACTGTATTTTCCACTGTATGCATCCGTTGAAGTGAGCTGTAGCTCACGAAAGCTTATGCTCAAATAACTTTGTTAGTCTCTAAGGTGCCACAAGTACTCCTTTTCTTTTTATCAGTGTAAGTTAGACAGCAAACTTCCCCCATACAGAATATATTTACTTCAATTGTGACACAAACTAACTTTTCCATATTTTCTCTGTTTGCCATGTCATAGGTTGTTCGGTAAATATGGAGTCTTATTTCTGCTTTAGCCTACTCATGTGTTGGGGGGACAGGGGGTAGGTAGTTTTCAAGGAATGCAGTTCAAGACTGGATCTTTCTCAAACAGATGCTATAACTTGAGCAGAAATTATGGGCTAGATGCTGGAATCCCTCAGTGTGTTTCAATGGTCTACGTTAAGCAGCAGGCCAAACTAGGTGGTCTTGCCTTAAAAAGTATGTATATGAATTTATACTACCAAGAATGGGATTTGTTGTGACCTCTGTTTTGTTTTAGCGATCTCTGAAAGAAGATCCATTCCCTTTTCCTTTCCAAGATCTTGCAGGTTTTCCATTGACATTGAAGTTTTTTGTGTTACTACTTCTGCTGTAAGGAGCCCTTTCTAGTACATGCATGTTTGAGTGATACAAACAAGGAACGAATGGTGCTTATCTCTTCTCTCCTCACAAGGACTATAGCACTTTGTGGTCCTAAAACTCCTCCAAAATCAGAGAAGAAACCACCCCCTTCATTTTTTATTATTACCATAGCATGTACGAGCTCTAGCCATGATCCAGGACACCATTTTATTTGTACAGCACTTACTACCTTTCTAAACTAAATAGTTAGTTGACTGATGCTGGGAGGTTGCAGCTCAACTCAAGTTGTTCCTAGAAGCTAGAGTCCCCACTTAAAGAGAACAGCCTTAGTGTAGTTCATTCGCCCTAGATGTACACGTTGCTTTACCCAATGGAGAATCAGAAGTATATTCCGGTGCCCAGCCTGAACCAGAGACAAGCTACTTAAAGCCGATGCCAGCAGATACCATCCAGCCCAGCAGGGTGCTGTTGTAAGCAGTCAATAGACACTAAGGTAGAGAGAGTAATTCTATTGTATACAAAAACTGAAGCTGCAGCCGCTGTTCACTTTGACTTGGTGCTCCAGGGTAGGGAGACTGTCCAACTTAATTATAGACCCAAGAGCTGAAATCATAGGGCCAAATACAAGGAGATATGTAAGTGAGATATTGATAAATGGGACTAAGGGATCTAAATCTCTGTGACATTACTGAGAGGAGCATAGCAGGAAAATCAACTTCCAGGAGGTCATAAGATAAGTACTCTCTAACCCCACTTATTTTTACTTTCACTTTTTCTAAGTTCTGGGCACAACTAGCGTTGATGGCTCAGAGTCAGAGGTGATGTATAAAGGGCTGTACATTAGCGATGTATAACGGAGTCTGAGTCTAACGTGGTATAACTGACATGATCAGGAGCCAGAAGAAAGTAACATATTACACCTTCCCGATCTTATTTTATGCACATTCATGAAACAATTGATTCACCTTCCAGAAAACCTACCCCAACCCAGGCATTTGGCCAGTGACCCACCTCTACAAACAGAACAATTGCTCATCTAACTTATTGTATCTATCTAGAAGCCACTCCCTTCCATAGCAAATAGACAG
This sequence comes from Lepidochelys olivacea, assembly GCF_965140295.1. NCBI lineage: Eukaryota > Metazoa > Chordata > Testudines > Cheloniidae > Lepidochelys > Lepidochelys olivacea. The sequence goes on along the minus strand of NC_140412.1, from coordinate 169,695,746 downwards.
GAAGGCTGGTCCAATTTTGAGGTTAGTAGCCTAGGGCTGGGGAGACCTGGATTCAATTCCTTGCTTCTTTATAGATGTCCTGAGGAGTTTGGGCAAGTAACTTAGGGTGCGATCCACTTAGGTACTTAGTCCCATTTTTAGGCACCACTAGGGTGACCAGATGTCCCAATTTTATAGGGACAGTCCCGATTTTTGGGTCTTTCTTATATAGGCTCCTATTACCCCCTCACCCAGTCCCGATTTTTCATATTTGCTGTCTGGTCACTCTAAGCACCACTATGATCCATAAACTCTTGCTCAGCTGCTGTCCAACTCTGTAGGCACCTAAACTCACTCAGTGAGAGTGTTTGCAGTAAAAGTTCCCGAGGCACCTATGTTCCTGCCTCTGGGCATGTGCACTGTTGCCTCCCTCTACTCTCTCTCATGCGCATGTGTGCTGTGCTCCTAAGCCCCAGAGCACTTCACAACCTGGGGAAGACAGGCATTCAGCTGCCTACCTGACATGCAGAGCCCAATCTAGTAGGCATGCTCAGAACTGGGCCCCTCAGGCAAGTTGACATGAAATAGGCAGGGAGGGTGGGGAGGACATACCTTATAGCCTTTAGCCTATTGGATAAGGAAGTCACCCAGGGCATGGGAGACCTCTGGTTCAAGTCTCTCTTCCTTGAGAGAAAGGATTTCAACAGCTGAGTGTCCTAATTCTGGACCTATAGATTGCTTAATATTAAGCAGAGCAGAAGGACAGTATTGAAGTGGAACAATTTCAACAGGAGAGATTAAGGGAGACCTACCTCAGACTCTCTCATGGCCTAGTGGTTAGAACACTTACCTGAGAGGTGGCATATCACTGTTCAAATCCCCTCTCATCAGGTGGAGGGGAGACTTGAACGGGGGGGGGCAGGGTCTCCCACATCCACAGCTCTAAAGGTTAAAGGGAGTTCCCCCTCCAACCCAGCTGTATTGTTTTGGGCCCCACCCACTTAGGTAGAGTACCACCTATCTTCCACCAATTTGTGGATAATCAGCATACCTCCCTGCAGCCTGAACTTAGGCACCTCGCTCCAAGAGAGAGGTCAGGCTTTAGACATATGCGTCATCCACATCTCCTCACACTGTTTAACGTAGGCAGTTCCCAACCCAGCATGCTGACTTTGTGGATCACATGCTAAGGCTCCATCTCTCCCAATTCATGGCATCGGAACCTCGGCACCTAATTCAGGCTTTGTGGATCCTGTGATTTTCCAGGGGTCTAGAAGTAGGCACTGTAATGCTCAAGTCCCTTTATGGATCCCATCATTAGTCCCTTTGTGCCTCAATCCTCATCTGTTAAATGGGGATAATTATACTGTCTTACCTGATGGGTACCATGAGAATATATTAAAGATTGTGTGGTGCTCACATAATATGGTAATGCAGTATCAGATAGTACCATAGATAGCAGCTGATGATAAAATGCAAAGCAAGTCAACTTCCTGAAATATTCACATTCTGAAAGCATCTGTGCTTGGGACCTGCCTGAGGATGGATGTTTCACGTTTTAGAGTTGTCCCAAAGCAGGAGGTAATTGTATTTTTTGGAAATGCCAAACAAATTTTCAGCAACAAGTTAAATCAAAAAGAAATTCAAACTTTAAATTAGAGATGGATCTTAATGTATTCCCATGCTTTAAGGTAGTTTGGACCCTTCTCCGATAGCCCAGTGAAATGTAAGTCAAAAGCCTTGGTTCTAACACCTGTTCTGCCACTCACTCACCTTGTAAACTTAGGCAAAACGCTTCGTGTTTTTTCTGTGATTTATTCCCCGCACCACCCATCTTAAAATGGTGACCATGCTCACGCCCCTAAACAAAGCATTATAAATCTATTGCTGGAACTATGAAAATGCTAAATGTAATACCTGATTTTTTTTTATGGAAAATTGAGATTAAAAATATAGGAATTTATTTTCACCACAAAGAAAGAAAAGGCAACTCAAGGAAGGTCTATGCTGAAGTACAGAGAGCAGGGTAGGGAATTTAAATATTTTACATGATAGCCAAATTGAAAGACAGACACAAAGCTTCAGGGAGTAATACCTCCCATGAATTGGAGAACACACAGAGAATTTGGTTCTACTTTTCTCCCTGGATTTCTGAGTGCTGATGTTATTCAGTCATGAGACTGCTATGCTTTCAGGTTTCCCATAATTACACAGAGGACATGTTACGTATCTGGGAGAAGCTAACAATTCTTCATTCTTGGGAATCAGTGACAAGACTAACCACTGTGAAAAGTCACTATAAAGTGTACATTAAGTGAAGCCGCTGCAGGGGAGGGCGGTGTGGGGGGGGGAGGGGGCACACAAAAGCACCACTGACACAGGCAATTCTGGAAAAATAGGAGAATTGTTTGGTTCTTTAAATCTGTTTACAAACACAATCAAGCCTCCTTTTAACTTCTTTAATGCTGAAGAACACAACATGTACCACAGATAAATGTGCTCAGCATCCAACACCATTCACAGGAGTGGGGGCACTATTTAGCTCCAAAGATTTGCTTGCGGGGGAAAAGAGCTGACGTGAAGCTCTTTTCTGATTTTAACTGAAAAAGTTTACCTCTCTTGATTACTGTTGACATAAAACCAAGGAGCTGGCAGGGCCGATGAGCCAGCCATCACTCTGGTTTTGTTATTGCTAGTGTCTGAGAATTCATCATTTTCCTCTGAGGTAGTCAAGAAATCTATCATTTTTCTGGTTACTCCCCCTTTCCCTCAAAACTCCCAGCATCCCACCATGGGAACCCCTGTCCTGCTCCTCTACAAGCTGAACATGCTCCTTCTACTGCACTTGCTGACCTAGGAGACTGAAAACCAAACTCTGATTCCTGCACTGTAGAAGACGACCTTTTTACCATTACAGCAGTGATAAGCTCCTTAGGGAGTAGCCAGCCTCACGGTGGGTCACTATGATGCCCAGTCTGTGAAGATAAGTAGAGAAAGAAGAAGGAGGGATGCTCAGGATTCTACGAAGAGCTGAGAAAGTCTTGCAAGTGTCTTAGGTTGCTTTACTTACCACTTGGTCATGCCCCCTTCTGGAAACTAACTCCAGACAGTTCAGCACCCCCTTTCTTCTTCTCTACCATTGCAGCTCTCCCCCCATCCCACAGTACAGCTGTTTCGTGACTCAGCCCTCTGGACAGCTCACTTTGATTTCCCTTTTGGAGGAGTTCTTCCAAGGCCCTTTGAACAAGCAACATCAGGCAGTCCTGCCCTGGCTATATCACTCCCGCAATGACTTAGGCAGTCTTCCAATTCACTGCCTCTAGCAATACCACTCTGCAATGGATAGCAGGGGAACCCAGGCCTGCTCTCTACTTGGGGCTCCAGTCCAGGGCCTAACAGTGAACAGTTAAGTTCTGGGACTTCATCACCCTTTCTGCTCTCTTCCCTGAACTATTTCCTACCATGCTTTCTTAAGCTTCTTTTTCTCCAGTCTTCCTAGTCAGACCCTTCTCTCTTTGGCCTACTACGAAAATCCTCTTGAGGTATTTCTATCACCCCTTTCTTCTCTCTTACCTCAGGGAGAGAGGCTACAGATGACCTCTCACCCTCTTGCCAGCCTTCTAGCTTTATAGAAGCTCTGCCTGTTCCCTCACAGGTGAGCTTCCTCCTAATTAGCACCTCCACTCAGCCTACATCTTCCCATTTGCAGCTTAATTGGCTGATTGGGCCCATCTGGACTAATTCAGGGCCAGTGTGGGGAGCACCCTCACAGCAAGATTAATAAACAAACAAAAGCCAATGCCTAAAAGTGACCTTCAGATATCTGGACCTTAAATATTGACCATCAGCCTTTCAGGAACCTGTAATTACTGTACAACAATCTGAATATAAATAAAGCCTTAAAATATACCTAATTTCACCAAAACTCTGAGTAAGCTGACATACATTTATGTCCCACTGCTCATCATAAAGAGTGCATGCTGTTATTTTGCTACTGTGGTTTAGCATATGATCACACTGTCACATAGTATACAGTATATAATTTGATACCAATGTACAGCATTTTGGTGAATGCTTGAAAAGTGCCCAAACTACTCTTTGTACATATATACAAATTAAGGCCACATTTAGAATATTTGGCTCTGTCTGATTACATACTAACTTTCTCCATAAAAAAGGCTTTATGTGCTGGAAAGAGTTTGAAATGGATTGGGCCCATGGCAAAGCAAATCCACTTGCCATCTATATAGTGGAGGTGTTTCTATGCCAGTGATACCCAACCTGTGGGGCATGCCCCCCTACGGGGTACAGAAGAATGTAGGGGGGCGGCAGGGCCTGGGGAGGGGGCGGCAGGGCCTGGGGAGGGGGCGGCAGGGCCTGGGGAGGGGGCGGCAGGGCCTGGGGAGGGGGCACCACCCAGACCTGCTTTGTCCCTATCTCCAGCTCGGCACCTATCCCCGGCTCCACTCCTGGCCCCAGCCCCAACTCCAGCCCCAGTCACAGCTCCGTTCCCTGGTCCGCCCCCAGGCCAGCTCTGCCTTCATTCCCTCTCAGCCTGGCAGCTCCAGTTCTGTCCCCAGCTCCCCTGCTGAGCCAACTGTCCAGTAATGGAGAAGGGGTGCAGACGTTACTGGTAAGGGGGAGCATGACCAGAAAAATTTGGGCAACACTGTTCTATGCAGAGTGCCTGCTGTAGTGTGACACATAATAATAAGGAGCACTTATACAGTGCTTTTTGCACCTGCAGACAAAGTGCTTTACAATAATGGGTAAGTACAATTATGCCCATTATACAGATAGAGAACCAGCAAATGAGGAGTATAAGTTACTTACCCAAGGTCACCAAGCAGACTGAGGGACAGAACCCTGGTGTCTTCTGGCACCCAGTCTTGTGCTCAGTCTTCTTGACTACAATATCATGTTCCCAATTAAACTTATTTTTATTAGATTTTCATAAATACAGAGAAGTCACTGATTATTTTAAACAGAATATCTTTCAATTCATTTTTAAAAAATTCACAATACTTAGAAACTCCATAAAAACCTCACATCAAAGCAGAGCAACCCAGAATCTTATAGAATGTCTCATCCTATAAGTCTTGAGAGAAAAAGACCAACTATGCTAGACTTACGAACTGTAAGTATAACTTGCAATAAAACACTCTATCTGTAGGAGTATCTTTCAAGACTCCAATATCATATAGCAACTCAGTATTTTGTGACCTTTTGCTTTTTAAGCAAACACACACTCAAAGTAAACTCCTTTTGATTTGTTATTTTAAACTAAGGATACTGGTATTCTCCAGACTGAATGAGAATTTAGGAAGCAGTCTCCAAAGGGTTAACAAATCCCTGTTCAGGAAGCATAATAGAAGTGAATGCTAATGAAAACAACTGAAGGTTATTCACTGAACAAAACAGAATCACTGTGGTTGGGAGTCTTTCTTTAAAAACACAAATTCAATAAAATACAGGTCTCCTAAGGCCCAGATTATTGCATTTAGTTGATTTCTATCATACTAACCAAGAGTAATTATTTAAAAAGGAGAGTTAATTTAATTTGCTTATTTTAGATTATTTAATTTTGCTAGACAAGAAGCACAATGAGATTGTAACAATGAAGTCAAGAAAGATAAATAACGATTTAAAGAAATGGACTAAACCTTAGCCCCCATGCAACATCAAACTTTTTACATCAGCGTGAGCTGTCCTAATTGAAATAAGGTTGGTAGAAAATGACAGTTATAATCTAGTGGTTATTCAGTTGCCATTGTGAATGGGGCTCATGATCTCAGTCGAGTTCCCAGTGAAAAGGCATCCAGAACATAGAAACTTTTAGCACAACAGACACTAATTGGCACCCTTGCCAGAAAAAAAAAAATTCAGTTGGTAAAAAGACTGGAGTAGGTGATAACTGAGATACACTGATGGGGGAGTGCTGGGAGGACTGTCTGTTCCATGAATCGATAGAGAATTATTGTCTGTCAAGGCTATTAAATTCAGCATCATTCACCAGCTATGAATATGTGTTTATTTTTATTTATCATGACTATATGGTAGGGGGTCAAAAAAAAAATCAGAGCACCCAGCTACTCCCATTGTTTTCAATTACTTTGACTGACATGGCACACTTTCCTCATTGGGCAGCATGAAAATTTCTGATCCATTTTTTTTTCTTTTCTGTCCCTCCATTTTCACTGGTTTCTCCTCCAACATACTTGTCTTCCCTTTGCTTTCTCTTGACCTTATTTGAATGTGTAGAATTTGATACTTGATTTACACTTTTGACTCGCTGAGATGCTGGTCCCTTAACTGTTTTCAGGCTCTCAAGCACAGAGTTACAGAAGTCGTCTTTAGTGCACTGCATTAGTGGTCTCCAAAGGCTCAATGACTGTGGTTTAGGAATGTCTGAGCAGCTTGCAACTTTTAGCAGATGCACTAGTTGGTGCACAAGAGGGCTGGCTGTTCATTCCGCTCTTCTTGTGCCACACCCATGAAGATTGCTTTTTTGGATATCGAGTCCCAGATAACACAAGAGGCAAAGCATCTCCCATTTTTGTTAGGTGATAGCAATCTGGATTCATGTCTCCTTGATTCCATGAGTTCTGTTGTGACACACTAATGGCATCTGACATGGAGGTCACTGACACTTTTGCTTGAGTTGCTCTACAGAAAAGCTCCACTCGAAATCCTCTCTCTCTGAAGTGGGATGCTTCATGGTTATGGTCTGATGGGCAGACATTGCTGGTTGACTGTTACCAATTTGAACTGTATTCCTCGGAAACCCTGAATGAATCCGCTTGTGAGCTACCTTTACGTTGTAGCTGACGTTGTTGGACTGTTTCAAGTCCAAGGCAAGATCTAGATAAAGTCCTATTAAATTAGAAATGACCAAGCAATTGTCATGCTACTAATAATGAAAATGGCTGGGCAGCTAATAAACTGATTCACATGCCATTCCGGAAACAAAGAATTTTTTCCCCTTTTTGCTAAATTTCTATGTTGCAAGTTTACTCTGCACTCTCATACCTAATTGTTTTCATTCAAGCTTAACCTGATATTGCGGCTATCAAAATAGTACGTGCTAGACATACTATTAAATTAACTAGCAAAAACTCAAAAGTTCTTGGACTGTTTGAAAGGGAACTGCAAAAAACAGATATATTTACACAAACAGATGGATTTACACTGGAGTACCTGAGACCACTATCAGGACCAGAGGATGCAACAGATTTACTGGTTCACCTAAATCTATGAAATGGTATTTAGTGCAATAGCCTGTACCTAACATTGGCCAATGCTGGATTCTTCAGTAGAAGGAGTACACACTGCATAATGAAAAAAATGTGCAATAATATGTGGTACCAGGGTGGAAAATTCCCTCAGACCCTAGCTGCTTGTCATTTTATGTCCTGAAGCATGACAGTTATTGATTAGGACAGCTGTGTTATGTAATAAGGCTACTCCCTGTCTACAGCCATTGTATGTTTTTTGCATGAATTCCAGGAAACACAACCCTGGAAGTTGGTATTCCTGTGAGTGAACCTACAGACAGTGCTGGAAATGGTGACTGACTCATGCTCTGGAGTCATTTAATCTTGTTATTGGTCAATATTAATGACCTGGAGGATGGCATGAATTACACTCTCAGCAAGTTTGCAGATGACACTAAACTGGGAGGAAAGGTAGATACGCTGGAGGGTAGGGACAGGATATGGAGGGACCTAGACAAATTAGAGGATTGGGCCAAAAGAAATCTGATGAGGTTCAACAAGGACAAGTGCAGAGTTCTGCACTTAGGAAGGAAGAATCCCATGCACTGCTACAGACTAGGGACCGAATGGCTAGGCCGCAGTTCTGCAGAAAAGGACCTAGGGGTTATGGTGGATGAGAAGCTGAATATGAGTCAACAGTGTGCTCTTGTTGCCAAGAAGGCTAACGGCATTTTGGGCTGTATAAGTATGAGCATTGCCAGCAGATAGAGGGACATGATTGTTCCCCTCTATTCGGCATTGGTGAGGCCTCATCTGGTGTACTGTGTCCAGTTTTGGGCCCCACACTACAAGAAGGATGTGGAAAAATTGGAAAGAGTCCAGCGGAGGGCAACAAAAATGCTTACGGGGCTGGAACACATGACTTATGAGGACAGGCTGAGGGAACTGGGATTATTTAGTCTGCAGAAGAAAAGAATGAATGAGGAATTGATAGCTTCTTTCAACTACCTGAAAGGGGGTTCCAAAGAGGATGGATCTAGACCAGTGGTTCCCAAACTTGTTCAGCCGCTTGTGCAGCGAACCGCGGCCACTGGGAGCCATGATCGCCCGAACCTGTGGACGCAGCAGGTAAACAAACTGGCCCGGCCCACCAGGTGCTTTCCCTGCACAAGAGGCAGAACGAGTTTGGGAACCATTGGTCTAGATCCATCCTCTTTGGAACCCCCTTGATTATCACTACAAAAGGTTTTTGGTTTTTTTTCTCTCCTGCTGGTAATAGCTCGCTTTACCTGATCACTCTCATTGCAGTGTGTATGGTAACACCCATTGTTTCATGTTCTCTGTGTATATAAAATCTCCCCACTGTATTTTCCACTGCATGCGTCCAATGAAGTGAGCTGTAGCTCACGAAAGCTTATGCTCAAATAAATTGGTTAGTCTCTAAGGTGCCACAAGTACTCCTGTTCTTTTTGCGGATACAGACTAACACGGCTGCTACTCTGAAACCTGAACAGTTCCTGTCAACCTTAGCAGCTTTCTGTAATCTTCATCAAGTGGCAAATTCTTTAAAATGTAGACATAAGGAAAAAATTGCTAATTAGCAGTTCAGTTATGGGCCAGGAACCTCACTCTTCTGAATAAACCTCTACCCCTGGCCTGTAAGCTCATGCACTAATTGGAGCCTAGAGACCAAACCCTTCACGCACTTTTATGGTGGAGGTCATCAGCTGCAACATTACACATACTAACCCCTGGACAAGGGGAGATGCGTGGCTGCACTGCAGCCACTTGGCATCAGTTTTCTGTGGCAAAGCAGCTGTAAGCCTGATGAATCTGGACAATGGAGGATTCCTCTTGTGTAGTTGCTCCTGGCCCTGGCAGAGAGGACGTAGCTAGGGGAGAGGAAACACACTCAGGATGATGCTGCATCTTGTTGATTTGCAGTTGCTGAAATATCTGCTACGGGCCATAACCAGCCAGGCCTAAATTTAGTGCAGCTTTGAGTTGCTCCAAATTGATTCCAGGGGCGAAGCCATCCCTAGCAGCTCCAGGTCTGGGGGAATGCAAAGCTGGTTTAAATCACCTTTGCCAACTCAGGGGTCCTGCATCAGAGAATCTGGCCCACTGTTTTCACAATAACTAGCCTTTCTAATCATCCTACTAGGAACCTGATATCCTGCTCTACCTCATTCACCCTCTTAGTACAGGGCCAGACCCTCAGCTGATGGTAAATCCAGGTAGTTCCATTGATGTCTATGGAACTATGCCAATTTATAACAGCTGAGAATGGGCCCATTATGTGTGAGGCATGTGAATTAAAGTAGTTCTGAAAACCAAATTTTGAATTGTTGACTTCTATGTGATTAAATTTTACGTGATTAATTTTTAGCCACAGTATTACATTAAAAATAGCTCTTTGCAAATAAGGGTGCACACACTTGACAGCTGGACTGTGAACATTAAGGATTTCACTTCCCAGAGTACTTTCCTTGGGGAGAATTATCTAATACGTTAAGTGATTTCAATGTGTTCAGCTGAGTAACCTAAATTCAGACTGCCTTTGGCCTTTCCGATGCCTGACTGTCGGAATAATCAGAGTGAGCCATTAAAGGGTTTTCATCCTCTTCATCCCCACTCCTCTTTGTAAGTGTGTATGTGGGGATGGGGGATGGTGGGGGGCTTGGCAGGGAAGGAGCAGTGAAGCCTGTTGGAGAAATGCATTGATTCTGAACAGCAGCTCATCGGTCAGATTTTCAAACTCATCCAGATAGAAATTCTGAAGGGAAAAACAAAGAAACAGTGGTCACCATTTAGAATTCCATATCTACCAACATTTGCTGCACTGTGGCAACTGAGACATCTAGCCGAGTGTGACACTGCACCCCATATTCTTCACAGTAATATTATGATATGATTTTGACATAGTTATGATGTATTTTATGCAAGAAGAGTCATGTGAGATGTCATTGGAAAGGTTATGATTTGCTGAATATGATTATCCTATTTGTACACGTGTATCATTTTTGTATCCAAAGGGATGAATATTGACTATGCATCTATTTCACATGTAGCTATTCGTAGGCAATGCCCATGAGGCAAAACGCTCTCGGTCTAGATGGCCGGCTGGGATGGGCCCATTCAGGTTAATGAGCCATTAGGAAGAAACAATAGGCCTTAGGAGAAGCTTATCTCCCACCTAGGGAGCCTTCCTGAGGATGCTACAGACATCCTCAGAAAAATGGCTGCTGTGACATTACAGGGACATGTGACTAGATCACCTGGTGCTGGACTCCATCTTGGGATGTCTATTTTTCCACTGAGAGGCTTGAGAACAAAGCTTTGAAACAAAGGGTTCACGCCATATGCAAAGGCTATATAAGGCAGGGGAGTTACATCATCCGGGATTCTTCACGGACTCCCCACCCAAGAAGACTCCTGGGAAACACCTGAGGAACAAAGACTGAACTGGGGGAAGTGTTGGACTCAGGCTTTGAATAGAACACCTGGGGATTCCAAGCTGTAAGCAAGGCAGCTTTTGCACCCTAAAAATATGCAGCCTGCTTGTATCTTCACTTAGGGTCAGAATTTGCTATTCATATCCATATCTATGTAGCATATTAAGCTTAGTTTGCACTTTTTGTTTATTTGCTACGTAATCTGCTTTGATCTGTTTGCTATCCCTTAAAGGCACTTAAAATCTATCTTTTGTAGTTAATAAACTTGGTTTTGGTTTTATCTAAAACCAGTGTGGGGGAGTCATAACTCAGGGCAGAAAGCTGTGGTATATTCCTCTCCACACTGAGGGAGGTGGTGAATTTCATGACCTTACACTGTGTAGTTCCCTGTGCAGCACAAGATAGTATAATTTGGGGGTTACACACCAGAGGGGGTGTGTGCCTGAGTAGCTGGGAAATACCCATGCAGTAGCTGGTCAGAGCATCTGCATGTAACTGCAGCTGGGTGTGTCCCTACCTGTATGTGTGCTGGTGAAAGTGTAGGCTGGAGCCTGGAGAGAGCTTCGCAGCTTGTCACAGCAGTACAGTAAAAGAGAGAGCTCAGACTAGTGAGTCAGGGGGTCTCAGTTGTACCCCAGTTCCAGGTGGCATCCAAGGGGGAAACTGTCACACTGAGCTTCACTTTTTATTACAGTCAAGCATCAAATTTTACATACATGCTATATGGTATGTACTGGAAAATGCAGCTGATATGCCATAACTGAGTTTTTACCTAATAAATTCAGTAGCATCCTATTAAACTCGATCCATTAACACTGGTGTTGATGTCTATCACAGCATACTGCTATCACGTAGTATTTTTGTGTTTCTGCTGCATAAACACAGATGGAGGATGAAGAAATGGTAAGGAGAAAGATCTTGGGCCAAATTCTCTGCTAGTGTAACTCTCCTAACTTATATTTGCAAAGAATTTGGCCTCTTTATAATTAATATGGAGCTTTGGAGATACCTGGAGTTTTGGAATGAGAAATTCACAGCATTAGATTTACTTACACTGCCAGGCTGCACAGAGTTGCCATCAGCTGATTTTTGCTTCTGTTGACCAATGAAGGACATCTTCCCACAAGTGCAGAGAGTGACTTCCCTCAATGTCACCAAGAGCTAATTTTGAAAGGATTTCTTTGCATCTTGTGCAAAAGTGATGAGTACCCCCTTCAGCTGGTAAAGAGAAACAAAGGATCAATAAATGCTCAATGTACTAATGGGTTGAGATTCTTCTTAGGCCTTTGTACCAACCCAGCCAAACTGGAAGCTAGAACTTCTTAATCAAAATATGAATAGATTTTAAAAGAGTATTTCCACAACAAAATATCAATTTTAAATCTTCTACTTCAAACATGTTTTCTTGCAACCACATTCTAAATTCTAATATTCAAAAAATGACAATGTAAAGATATATTTCCTCTTCCTAACCTTTCAATAGTTATCTTAACACTGAAAGGTTGATATATTTCTAACTGGAAGATTCAAAAAAAGCAGCACTCAACTGAAGAGAAGGGATTTATGAAACTGCTTTCCAGAGGAAGATAGATTTGACTAAATAATTAAGAGATCATTTTTATTTATTAAACTACAGAAATGTAATACTTATACAAATTTGTCCATCATATATATACCATAACATTTCAGGGTTTTAAGAAAGTGGACAGTGGCTTTTCTTGGTTTGGTTGTTTGGTCTGATAGAGTCTGGACCCCAATCCTGCCTCTTCAGCCCACCTCTAGTGAATTATTTTTGGATAGTTTAAATGATACTGTAAAAAAAATAGCATACTGCAACTACTACTGAGTACAAAACTAGAGTGAAAATCAGAGAAAAGTTTGACCCTAAATTGCTGTCTAGTACGTTTCACAAAAGTTCACTTTTAAAACATAAAATACTTACCATTCCAGTCCACAATTTTGCCATGATTATGAAAAAAGTTCCATAACAACAAACTGCAAAGAACTGGTTGGACTTGCACAGAGAGGACATGGTTTTCATCTCAACAGTTCCCAGGAAATGCTAGAGCAATGTCTGAAAGGAACATGTTATGCTGCTAAATGGGCAGCAGCAACCTTACAAGATATGAGCGGGCCACCATAAACACAGTATCTGCCAGCTGCCAGAAACCAATGGGGAATTTCTCATTAAGAAAAACACAAAAAAGGGCCACATTCTTCTTTTCAGACTGAAAATTAAAGACAGATGAAGAGTACAGTAACTGATTTAGTTATGCTGGTTTGAATGAGGTTGGCTGGATTGAAAAATAGGCACCGCAAAACACAGGGTTATATTTCAGAGGCTGGAGCATAGGTTGTAATTTTTTCTGTGGCCTACCCATTTCACACATTTCCAAAAGTATCACTTCCATCAGTATTTCGTCCAGGAAGACACGGTTGCTGGTTTAAAGGGCCTACAGCAGCGATACTCAGACTGCGACTCCCAAGTGGCTTTTTAATGTGTCTCCTGCAGCTCTTTGCAGCACATGATATTAAACCAGTGTGTGATTTCATTATTAAGCACTCGAAGTTATTAACCAATCAGGATGCTTTTACTATGTTATTACCCAATGAAGTTATCAATGTGCACTAAGTTGTTAACTTATTTGCTGTGGGAATAGTACACACATGTACAAAGACACACAAAATATTTCCCGTCATACTGTTTAAATATGAATAGTACTGTAGTAAATGAAACAATGAATTCACACTACTGTGGCTCTTTTGGGTAATGTTGATCACTAGTTTGGCTCCTGAACCACTGACGTCCGAGTATCACTGACCTATAGGTAACTATGGTATATTAAGGTGGACCCTGCTGGGTTTTGGGAAATTCGCATTTCTGTTTCCAACCCTCTCATTCCTGATTCACATAAAGCATTTTAATCCTTAATTAAAAAAAAAACAAAATCAAAATGAAGATATCAAGGAAAAGTAAGCAAGGGCCCAATGCAGACAACATTCATTGTGTTTCCCACCGCTGTAGGGCTCTATTATACCTAAGAGACACAGTGAGCAAAGGAAAAGATGGACACCACCTAAGCGGCAGACAGTACTCCTGGTAGCGAGAAACAGATAGAGACTTGTGTGGGGATGTGTTCATGGGCAGTTGCAGCTACATCCACTGTAGCCTTTCAGCTCAGATGTGCCTCCTCTCAGTGGGGGGTGAGCACAGGCAAGCACTCCCTGCCCTGTATTTGTGGAGTGCAGGTAGTCACTTCACAGCTGCTTTCTATATGGGGGGTGCTGCCTGCTAGCTCATTAGCTGAAGAGAAAACCCTAAGCTGACCCATACTAATAGAACAGAACATAGATATCAAATTGGAACCGCTCTGCTGAACAGAAATTCTACCAGAGAAAACATATTTATGATGAGAGCTCCTCACCCATGTTCTGTTTACACTGGAGCAGCAAAGTCGTAACATCATCACGCAAGGGACCAGTGCTTTTTGAACCCGGAGAAGACATATGCACTTTATCAACAAGAGGAATAAAATTATCCCACTCAGAACAGTGATCCCTCTCTGACATAAAAATGATGAGTTTGCTTTAGTCTGCTGTATTTCACATTGATTAACACAAACCATTGTTCCATTCACATGGTACACAGTCTTTGTATTGCACTGAAAATAGTTTTCACTAAAACTGTTCAGAAAATGTTTTTTTCTCCCTGTCATGTTTTCAGGGGGAAAAAAAAAGAAAACTGAAATATTTCTATTCCAAATTATGGCTGCAGTGCCTCACACACCCATTCTCCTTTGCAGATCAGGCTGCCTAGCTGGATTACATTTCCAAATGAGGAAGTTTTTGTGAAAAATTTAATTTAGTCAAAAATCCAATTTTCTGTCAAAAAGCAGTTTCAACAGAAAAATTTGACCACTCCTACTTTTAACTACAAAAACCACTGGCTATTTTTTAGGTTTTTATATTTCCTGATATCTACTTCAAAACAATAAAACACATTATTTGAACTGAAATCAAAGGAGAGACTTGCCCTCCAAACAAGGAAAAAAGGCAACCCAACCGTTTAAGATGTTACAGGGAGTTTTTAAGAGGGAGCTCATTCAGACTGAATTTCAAGCAGAAGGATATTTTATTTATTTAAGAGAGACTCTGAGTTTAGTTTATCTGAGAATCATCTCTTACATTTTAGGGGTCTTATTCTCAGGATGCACAGGGGATTTACATAGTTACCATAACACAAGTACCTCAGATATTACAGTGATGAGCACATCACAAAGAGATGCATCAGTGCAGACCATACCATATTACACAGCTACTTGTCTTGTAGTTTTGCACTGCATTTTTTATCAGATCCTTATGGGAGATAAAACTGGGTCTACAAATACAATTACAAGAAAAAATCCTTATGAAACTGAGCAATCATACTCACAACAAGAACAAAATGATAAACGTAGAATATGTAGTAGGAAAAAAAACGAAGTCCAACGAGAGAACTGTAAAATTTAAAAAAAAAAAAAACATGTTTATTTATTTATTTATTTATTTATTTATTTTTAAGTAAAGGACTCTGCTAGGTGCAATTTTAAAACATATTTGAAACAAAAGGTTGATTGATTAAAGGGAGCTTCTCCTGGGAGCTGGATAGAACACTGAAATTTTCATTCTGTAAAAAATTCTGAAACTTGTATTTTTTCATTCAGAATTGGAATGAAAAAATCTGAAATTTTGTTTAGGGAAAAGTGAACATGAAATTTCACTTCAACCTTTCCAAAGTATTTCATATTATTATATTACATGGTTGCAGAAAAATTTTCACTTTTAGAATATTTTCATATGTTTAATTTTATTTTTATGTTGATATTATGTTTTTAAATTTAATTTTTTATTGTAATGGAACATTTCAATAATTTTTCATTGGAAATAGTCCACAAAATCAATACTTTTCAGCAGAACATTTCCATTTTGCCAAATCAGCATTTTCTGATGAAAAAAAGTTCTGTCAGAAAAATTTCGACCAGCTCTACTAAGCCCAGTCACTCCCCATTGCCTTCAAAAGGATTTAAAATTGTTCAGCAGCTACCAGGAGAACCTCAGCACTGTTAACGATCCCATGGAACTTTTATAAGAAGGGGTAGCATGGTGTCCTTAGACAAATTTCCTACCTCTTGACTGTTGTTGAGTATGGTATACCAGAAGTGGTTGCATTTCAGTGGTATTATCAATGCATAGTTCCTGGAACACTTTGTATCCATCTTAGCTACTTCTGTGGCCCCATCACCATAGTAACTAAGCACCTCCATCTTGAATGTATTTATCCTCACCCCACACCCATGAGGCAGGGAAGTATTTTACAGGTGGAGAACTGAGGCACAAAGAGGCTAAGTGAATTGCCCATGGTCCTACAGGAACCCTCTGGTGGAGCAGGCAGTTGAACTAGAGTCCTAGGCTATTGTCCCAACCACTGCACCATACTTCGCTTTCACTTTGTGATTCTGAAGAATGAAAACAACAAAAGGAAGAAACAAGTATTCTCCTGTTTTCAGGTTACCCCACTACAGAACTTTCTAAAGAGAAATCCACACTGAGCTGGTGATTGCAGAGAGAGTATTTATTTATTTTTACAAGAGAGAGTATTGTCCACCTTGTTAACTACATTGCTTCTCTGAATGTGGGTGCTTATCTGACATTGAAGTCAATGGGCATTTGAGGCAGAATGTGGCAATATGATTTGAAATGCAGTTGGAAGGTCGTTCTTACCTGTATTTTACAGCTTTACAATGAAACAAGAACTCACCTCTAGCCAGTTCCATGGTTCCTGCCAGTACTCTAGGAAACTCTTTTGAATCATTCTGAACAGTTGAAAATAAAGATTAATGAGGATGAGCCCCAGGAAAACAAGCTGGTAAAAAAAAAAAAAAAGCAATATATAACTTCCCAGGTGGACTGAAAAGCCGACAAATCATGCAAGAGCCACATCAGTCGTAACATTCTTCTGTTTGCACATACCAGAGAGAATTGCTAGTTGTTTCCTCAGAGAGCTGCTCTACCAAAATTGAATCAGATACTCAACATGCCAACTGAGAATAGCCATCTCTTCATCACCCTCCTATCACCTGTCTGCACCATGTCATATCCTCTTTCTCTCAGAACCAGTTTGTGATCCTGCCTTCTGCAGCAGTGAATGGACGGAAGGGGAATAAGACACACACCCACACTTGTGTGGCTTCCTCAAACCACTACTCTGGGTGAGGGGAGAGAGCAGGTTTTGCTAGGCCACTACTTTCCCCATGCAGATGTGTGTTGACTCCACTCACCCATCCAAACACGGTCAGTGCAGCTGAATAAGCATGGGGGAAGGAGAGATGAGGTAATCTGCATCTGGTATGGGGAAGCAGATTGCTTATCCCTTACTCCGGGGGAAACAATCAGAAGAATGGGGAGGGAGGCATGGCTGATGACCTGGTCACATCATCAAGTGAAAATGAGATTTTAAAGAAATTCTAAATCCAGCATGTACTCATCAAAAGATGCACTACACATAGTATGTTAAAAGATATTATTTTTACTCAATTTTAGAAATCTTTGAAGCAGATTAGCCTCTATAAACCAAAAGACAACAAACAAAAGCTTTTAAGGGAGTAAGAAGGTCTAAATCAAGAACAAAAATACTAACCCCTGAAGCCATGATGCAATAATCCAGAAGTGAGCTGTCTTGGTTGATACTGATGGACTCTATAAATGAGGATAGAATGATGCCCCCTGATGGTGGTATTTCAGCCAGCAGAGACACCATAGCGAAGAGGTTGGAGGCGGGGGGAGGGAAGAGAGGGCAAACTGTACTACTATTGCCCCAGTGCTTCTTTCTATCCAACAGTTTCTCTGTAAATTCAGTAGGCTTCACTCCTAAAGAGCAAAAATAATTATTACTCAAGGAAAATTATGATTGAGAAACCTTAAGACATTCAGAAAAAACACCTAACACTTTAGGCACTGCAGACTGCTTGTATGTTTCACTTCCCCTCTTCAATAGGAAAAGCCCTAATTTCAAATCCTGCAGGGCATATGGTATTGGACTTTGAAGTTTAGATATGTGAATATGTAGAAAAAATGTTACTGGTGCAGGACTGAATCTTCCCCATCCTGGTCCTAAACAGGGCTCATTTTATTTCATTTATTTTTTTCAGGGGAGAAGCTTGTAAAGGGGAATCCTGCACTTGGGAGGCAGACAAGTTTTTTAAATGGTAGATGTTTGAGGCGGCTCAGGTGGTTGGAATGTCACAGTAAGTCCCAAGGAGACTTATTAGTGCTTCTCTTATCAACCTGTCTGCTGCTGTTAGCAAAATGTTACTCAAAGGAGCAGAGAAAGGGCTAGTACCAAAGAAGCTGTTCAGTGAAACTGACAGCGTATCTTGTCTTTTCAAAGCTGACATCGATCCCCCGCCTTCATAACACTTCCTGACCATACTGATGGTACCTTCCAGCCTGCATCGCTCTCTTTGTCTCCACGTCCAATGTATTATAGTCTTCAGAAGCTTGAACAGTTGGGCTGTATTGAGGTTTACAGTCCTCAATGAACACTGAAAACTGGTGGGAACTTGCATGGACAATAGGGTAGAAAATATTAAAATGAATCCTCTTAAATTAGAAAAGGAAAAGTCCAGTTACATCATCTAGATCATTAACCTATCAATAAAGAACACACAGACCAAACAGAGGGTGTATTAGAGATTAGAATTAAACAAGTTCATTAAGTACCTGTCCTCACGTGTACTCAAAAATCCAGTCTCTCTTGCTTTATTGAAACTCTCAAAGGGAGTGTTGATTTAGAAAGTACAATGTGAATATGCAAGAAGGCTGGATATATGTCAGATGTCCTACAGTGAGCCAGCTAGGCACCTGCCAATGCCCTCATCCATAGGGAAGGATTTAATGGAGACATTGATCACGATCGGGCATTACAATCCCATGATACAAGTGCTGCACATTCTGGGACTACTTTAAGGTGTAGGGCTCAGCTCTGCTGACCCATTAATCTGCTCCTGCCCAATAAATATGCAAAATTACCTCTAACCTCACTGCAAATTTTGCCATTACCAACTCCATAGGAAGCAAGTGAACCTACCAAGAACTGAAGTTTATAGATGTTGTACGAATGTGGGCAAAGTATAGGAAGAATCCACAATTTAGCAACAGACTACTAAAGTAAAACTTACTTTCTGCAGCCCAGATCTGCCTGGACTTAGACTTCATTTACTCATGTGGCCAGAGCATAGTTGGTTAAGTCTGAACAACCCCACTTATTATTATATCAAAAGATAGCACTTTCTTACCACACATGCAGGATTGCTGGGAAATCTTAGTTATCTGAGGACAGAAGCACCAAATGGATAGCATTTTCATCCAGTTATATCAAACTAAGAATGAAGAAGCAATCTAAGCAACCAAAGAAAAGCTATTAATCAACTACAGAATCAGTAACAGTTCAGCATTTAACAGGTGGCAAGGTAAGTCACCCAAAGAGAGAAATGATGGTGGATTTAATTCACAGACTTCACCCAAGTTATTTTATCACTTTCTGCTGCACTTTCTTTTCTTCTCTTTTTGGTCTGGTCTATTTACAGTGTAAACTCTTCAAGGCAAGGACGGTTCATGTAGCACAATGGTGTCCCAATCTCAGTTGTGTCTAGCTGGTGCTAAAGTAATCCAAATAAACAACAATTAAAATAAAAAACGAATAAAGGATTTCATTCCACTGACACATGGAAAGCCAAGCTAAAAATCTTACTGTGTTCAAATTGTATTTTAATGTGAAAACCAGATATTTTTGCACAAACGCTGAGATATCTTGGAAAGGGGCCACGTTACAGCAGGTTACATTATGATCTATTGCAAAGTGTCAAAATTGGAAAATATTATTTTACTTTTCTGGTAACTGTTCATCATCATTGCATATACCAGAAGGGGAATAGCTTACTCATCAAGCATCAGATCTGACAAATCTAGACTCTCTGCAACCACAGATTCAAATCCCAGCTTTGTCAACTGAGCTCTTTGTTTTTCTAAGGTAGCTAAATTGACCAAGCGTACGTTTACACAGCAATCAGGACAGGATTTTTAAGCATATCTGAACTAGCTTTGATTGAGCCATGGCAACACAGGTTAGAGTACCTACCTAAGGTCTGTTGTGAAAAATCGGGCCAACAAGTTTACTGCCATTGTGAGCTTAATTGTAAAACATTTGTAAAAGTTCATAAGATGTAATGATAACCTATGACAACTCTTGATTGGAAAAGTGGTAACAAGGAGACCTAAAAGGTGAATTAGTCAACACAAAAAGTCCTACTGATATAACTCAAGGACTGTATTAAACTTATCCTTGGTAAAAACAGAAGATGTGGAACCAGAACTTAATGAACCAAAACTGGTATGTCAGATATTGGGTCTAATTGGTGGACAAAATAATGAGGGGATAGTTATTCCACCCACCACTCCCTTTTTGGGTCTAAAAAAATAAAGACAGACTTTGAGGGGAGATGGAAATAAGCAAGAAAAGACATAAGCTACTGAAACAAACTTCATCACCATGGCTGCAACCCCCATTAGCTCCTAGGACCTCAGACCTTCTACATCCTAATCCTGAGGGATGTCCTGGCCTGATAGGGCCAGAGAGAAAGATCCAGATAACATCACCTGGCTCCAACTGAAACTCAACCACCACCTGGTATGAAATGGGATTGTGTTTTAACAACAGCACTAGCTCACCTCAGCTAACTTCTTCTCTTTTCCCCAAAAGGACAGTTATCAGCACCTTTGATACATCTAAGCCTATCAAATAAGGAGGGAGGATTTCCTTCTAAAACTCTTTCCAGAAAAAGGGAAAAGGAAATGTTGTTAAAATGAAAGATTTACTTACAGAGATTTACAACATTCCAAATGCTTTAACTGTTTTCCCTTCTTTTCTGTATCTTTAACAAAAGGTTAAAAGAACTTTTAACGTGTTTGCCATGGTACTAAGCAGGCTGAGATCTCTATATACCAAACCCCAGACCTTGTTTAACACTGTTTAATGTTATACAGTGACTGCATTATGTTAACACCTTTGGCACATTTATTCCGTCTAATTTAATAGAACAGGTTCCAGGTGGGACTGTACTCAGGCAGCTAATCTGGGCTGCCACAGCTACACAGCTAGTTTTAACAAACTGACTCAATCAAAGCTACATATGCTGCAATCATGCCTCCTGATTGCTGTGCAGACATACCCTACCATGCTGTTTACCGTATAGAGTACTGGTTCTCAAACTAGGGGCGCTGCTTGTTCAGGGAAAGCCCCTAGTGGGCTGGGCCGGTTTGTTTACCTGCTGCATCTGCAGGTTTGGCCGATTGCAGCTCCCACTGGCCACAGTTCGCCGCTCAAGGCCAATGGGGGCTGCAGAAAGCGGTGTGGGCCAAGGGATGTGCTGGCCGCCCTTCCTGCAGCCCTTATTGGCCCGGAGCAGTGAACCGTGGCCAGTGGGAGCCGCGATCGGCCAAACCTGTGGACGCAGTAGGGAAACAAACTGGCCTGGCCTGCCAGGGCCTTTCCCTGAACAAGCAGTGCCCCTACTTTGAGAACCACTGGTGAAAAGGGCTTTCAGATGAGTTTTTTAAAAACTGAGGTCCTATGTGTTTGATATGGGCACTGAGGCTCAGTTTTTCCAAAGTCCTCAGTGTTGGCTTAACTCTGCTGCCACTGAAATCAGTGGAAGTTTGATCACTGGCTTCACCCCAAGCAGAATTAGATCAAAGCTGAGCACATTTTGATTTCCCAATCGTAAACATCCATGGCACTCTTCACCCTGTGCCTTTGGACTACATTTCTCCTGCTACTGTTGGCTGCACAACGTGTAGGTGACATGTTCTGCATCCAAGTTGCCTACATTCCAGGGGCACTGTCCTTTTGCACATAACTTTGCAGAGAATTCTGAGATGTGAGGAGCTTCCTAACTGGAAACTATCACTATCCCGGTCCTGCTTTGACCTATTTCACAGAATATTTCTTGTCTCCATACCGAGTACACTATATCAACTTACAACTAGTGGGCAGAGCAGGCATTCAGGTTGGGGAACAAAGCTGAGGGTCAGACCAGAGTCATTTATTTATTACAAGAGTCAGAGTCAGGAGTCTAAACTGAGAGTCAGATACCAAATGCCAGAGCCAAGGGTCAAGCCAGTGTCAGAAGCCAGGATTGGAGACAGGACTGGTAACTGATGGTAGAAGTGAGGTAAGGGAAGGAACTGGAGGAGAGGAGAGGCGAGAATCAAGCATGGAGCAGGAGCACAGTTGCAGCAGGAGTGAAGGCAGGGATGAAGCAGGCTCTAATGCAGCCACAACAGAAAACCACCTTGTTGCTCAGACAACTTCCTGTACCTCCTTCTGTCTTAAATAGCATGGTTGGACCAATCGGTGAAGCCCAGGCAATCATCCAATCAGGGCTCCTATGGATGGTGCCTTGGCTGAGGCTGTAGTCCTACTAACTTCTACTACTAGCAGTCTCACTAGCTTCTCAGCTCACCAGATTTCAGCCAACATGGGGTGAGGCCAGGATGCAGTGGCTGTCTGGGAACTCTCAGGTTTAAGACCTGAGATATCACATCAGCAAGCAAAGCTGTGAGTATAATTACCACCATTTCTCTGACAAGTTTGTTGTTCATGGTAGCACCCGCAACATGTAGGCACTTTCCAGATATTCAGGAAACCACAGCTCCCACCGTGAAGAACTCAGACTCTAAGGACAGACAGACTAGTTGCCAGAGGCATGGGGAGGGGAATGACAAACAAAGGCATATTTATTCAAAACAACAAGATTCACTCCATAGGAATTATTGCAACATTCTGGCGGTATGAAAGCAAATTAAATAGTCATTAAATTATTCTCTGGCATTTTACTGTATACTATGGATCTATTTATAAATGGTATTAGTATTTCTTGTAAATAAATCTTTTGGGTCCTTGTTATAACTCTATAGAAGTCAATAGAATTGTGTCAAGAATGACTGTAGCCTCTTATGTTACAATCTTATAGGAGCTGCTGATTTATGTAATATCTCTGGCCCTTATTCAGCCAACCATCCCTATTCAGCACCACTCTTAAGCTCATGCTTAACTTTAAGTATGTTCTGAACTCTAATTAAAGTCAATGGATTCAGCATGTGCTTTGCTGCTGTGATGAACAGGGATAGACTTCAGCATGTTTTTAAGAGCATTGCTCAAATGGAGCCTGGATGGAGAAACTAATGGCTAGTTGCAAATTAAAACTGGATGAGTGTAAGCAGATGGAGTAGACCTTTATGGTTTGAGATACTGCATGTCCTCAGGGACTGCCTTTTTGTGTTGCAACCCTGCAGTTAAGATCAGTATGGACCCTCAAGCTGAATGTCTCTCGGTTTACCCATTCCCAGTCAAGTGCCACTGAATATAAGTTTGTTTGAAAAGTGTTGTTACTTCCCTGTCTATGAGAAAGTGGTTTTGTTTCAATGGGAAAGCAAATGAATATGTTCCCCAGAGCCTCCTCCCTCCCCTCTCTGCAAGCACTCCCCCTCCCGCTGGGATGCAGAGTTTATCACAGGCTAAATGAGGAAATTTTTGTGGTCTCCCCTTGTTAAAATATTGGCAGCACATCACTGAATAAGCAACATACACCATACTTGGAAAGTTAAACACACATTCCACTGCTGAGGCCTCTCTCATGGGAGCCGTCATCTCCTCTACTGCTGCAGAATGTAAAGGTACAGATTCCCAGCTGATGTAAATCAGAACTGCTCCACTGAAATCAATGGGCCTATACTGATTTATACCAGTTGAGGCTCCAGTCTAAAAAGTCTGATCATAAATTCACAAAACTTGGGGGATATGTTGAGTGATTTAGAGAGTAATTCACTTATAGTACGGTGACCAAAATCACCCTTGTCGTCACACCCTACGCACTATTTTAATAATCTTTGTACAAAATATGCCTTGTGAAGTATTATTTGAACACTAATAACTTCATGGTCAATACTATCATGGAGAAGTACACATAGCAATAAGTTATGAAATTCCCCTGTCTGATATTATTAGCATATGTTCAAAACCACACAGCCCTGCCTAGGCAAAAGTTGTTAAACAGGCCTGTCCTAAACAAAGGAATGTGTTTATACCTTAAATTTACATATAAATTGTAAACAGGGTCAGCCAGAAAGCGGGGAGTGAGGGGAGATGAGAGGAGACAGCAAATTTGCATTTCAGCAAACGCAGAATGGGGGGGAGAGACCATGGAGCCTCCTTCATCACCAGACTCCATGTAATCTTCCCCTGAATAAACCTTACTTTGAGGGGAAGTCTTTAGAAGAATCCACTTCAAAGGTTCACTGGGCTGTAAAAGAAAGGGGCAGAAACCCCAAGTTCTCTCTTTCACCTAAGATGACAAAGGCACCGGCAACTTTCAGCATCTGGGAGAGATCCTGACAGAGGAGAGGGTCAGTGACCATCTTGCTAGAAGACGATGGGTAAGAGAGGCCATCTTAAACAAAGCCTTGAGCCAAAATTTGCTAGGTTAAATTTTAGACATTTAGATGGATGTTTTCACTTCTATTTGCTAGTAACCATTTCTAACTTTCTCTCTTATACTTGAATTCACTTTAAAATCCTATCTTCCTTGGTTACTAAACTTGCTTTATTTTTCAATCTAATCCCACCCAGTGCTGTGCTTAAACTGAACTGTTTGGTAACTCCAGCTGAAGTAGCAAACTATTGAATACTGACTCCGTACATAGGCAATAGACCTTTAATATCTGAACTGTCCAGCAGAGGAATGGACAGTGCAGAACCCACATTTTTGAGAAAATTCAGAACTGGGAGTGTGTTGGGGTCACCCTGCAAGTAGTAACAAAAGCTGGTGGAAGCCACAGTGTGGCTGGTGTGTTGCCGACAGGCTGCTGAGGTCAGAGTTGCTGGACCAGGGCAGCAGCTATACACAGACACTCAGGGTGTGACTTTCCATGCTGGGAGGCTGTTTCTGAGCAGCCCAGGCTGGGAGCTACAACAGCAAAGCATTGTGAGGCACCCAAGGTTGCGGGGCAGGTGGTGACAACCGCTCATTCCTCTGGCTTGCACCACAGAATGTGACGCTCACCCTTTGGACCTGAGGCATATAAAATGTGTTCCAGTTCTTTCCCCTCTACCACCTCAGACACAACGAAATAAGGCTGGGAAACTTTTAGTTAGGCTAGAAAAAAGGTCATTACAATGATTCTGGCATCACAGACTCTAGAAATGAAACACATTAATTGTACTAATTGTAGGTCTCGGATGTTGATCAAGCACTATATTCCCCTCAGTCTGTCACTAAGGCTGGAGCTTTCTCTGAATTTTTGGACACCACCATCCTTGCTTTGGGTCCTGAGTGTGTCTCTAGGGTAAATGAAGCAGTCTACCAACGCATTTAGGGGAAATACTGCTGCGACTTTGGACCAAAACAAATTTGAGGCAGAACTATATAAAACAGTAACATATCTTCTTATCTTATTCTTTTCAAGGCATAAAACCAACCTTTTAATGTGTGCTACTTCCCTAAATTTTCAAATATGGTTTGCATCACCCTTAATTCTAGAAGGAGTCAAGGAGCCTAAGGCATTGTCCACATCTCTCCATTTCCTTATTAAACTTTTAAAATTAGCCCCAGGCTAACAATTTACCTGGCTTCTTGAATCTCTTACTGCCCCTCTCAGCCAACTCCAATCCAACAGGCTTTGTATGGGCTCTGGTTCAGTTCTGAATATCAAGTTCTTAACCTAACCTCTCAGCATCTGGGAGCTTGGCCTGGCTTGGTGGCCTTGAAATGCAAAGAAGGCCATTGATAAAGTGGAATGAGAGTCTGATCTCATTCAGCAGTATGGTCTAGGCTAGAGTTTCCTGTGATAGATACAAATTCCTTAAGGTTCCCCTGGGCTTTCTCAACTACTGATAAGATTGATTTTACTTTAGGGGAACTAGATGCCCTCCGTTACGTTACTTGACCTTGTGTTGAAACCACTAGGAATCAGATTCCTCAAATTAAATGACCAGGACTGACTGTATGGGAGCAAAGCCAAAAATGAGAACAAAAAAACCAGTACGTTGCTGTGTGTGATGGCGATTGTGTCTTCTCTAGAAGCTGTCATGCCTACTGGTAATTTAAATTTCCTTATTGAGAACCTTGATTTATTTTCAGCTTTTCAAATAAATATTGACCAAAGAGGGCAATAAACAGGGCTCCTGCACCATTGGACAAGCCAACCCTTCCCCCCATTTTGGATGCCTGAAAAACATTGGCACAATTCTGTTGATTTCAGTGGGGTTATGCTGATTCACACCATCTGAGGATCTGATCTATTTGTACGTTAAGCACAGAGGTGAAAGTAAGCCGGTACAGTATGGCACGGAATACCAGCAAGAGCCGGTACACAGCCGACCATACCGGGAGGGGTCAGCTTCCCCAGGCTGGCAATTTAAAGAGCCTGGGGCTCCCAGCAGCGTCCAGAGGCCCGGGCCCTTTAAATCACCACCTGACCCCGCTGCCGGAGCCCCAGGGTAGCAGCAGCGCGGGCCGGGAGCCCCAGGTTTTAAAGGCCTTGCCCCTTCTGGTTAAGGCCCTGCCCCCCTATTTAGGACTCCAGTGTACTGGTAAGTCCTTTAAGTTACTTTCAACCCTTTTTAAGCAGGGAATCTTGAGCCTCACTAAAGTTTCAGACCTATGTACAACTACTTGCAAATGGTTTCACAAAAGTAAAGATAATCTGAGGTGGTTATTGCTTCTGCATTCTCGATGTGTAGCATAAGCCTCATAAAAATTACAGCAGTACCTAAGGTTGCTGTAGCAATTACAAATTCTGCCAATTATTCTGAGGGAAACAAAGACACAGTTTGAAAAAACTGTTTTCACAGTTTGTTTAGAGAGGTGGAAGAGCCCATCTGTGGTTGAGTAACTTGAAATACAAAAGGTTTCAGAGTAGCAGCCGTGTTAGTCTGTATCCGCAAAAAGAAAAGGAGTACTTGTGGCACCTTAGAGACTAACCAATTTATTGGAGCATAAGCTTTCATGAGCTACAGCTTGTATCCAATGAAGTGAGCTGTAGCTCACAAAAGCTTATGCTCAAATAAACTTGTTAGTCTCTAAGGTGCCACAAGTACTCCTTTTCTTTTTGAAATACAAAAGGGTTGAATGTGCTCTGACATTCCCATGTATTCCTTTTATATACCTGTTGACTTCCCATTGTTAAATAACTCAACTCACTTTTCACTTGCTGATATTGTGGGTAGGATATTTCCTTCTATGCTTGCCATTTGTGCCAGATCATCAGATCTCTGAAAACATCCTTCGTGCATTAATCTGGGCCCTTCTCATTGAGGAATGATTTTCCAGCCCAACTCTACCCCTCTGCTCCCCCCGGTATGACTTACATATATTATAAATGTAGTGTTAAAACCAAGCTTGCCCAGTATGATCTTTAAACCTAGGAGAGGTGTCAACCTAGGTGTCCAGTAAATTATTTGGTGCCAGAAAGTGGGGGGAGGCCTGTATGTATTTCTTTGACAAACTGCAATACACATGCAGCTTGCCATAATCTAATTTTGTAACCTACTTTTAATCATATATTTCACAGGATCAGAGGGGAGAGAGAGAGAGAGAGAGAATCTATATTCAATATTTTTTTTATTCCATAAACAAATCAGACCTCACCCCAAAAGAAATTTAAGTAAATAACTTATGATTCTATCCTACAAAGGACCATGTGACTAGATCCACTGACTATTCAATAGGACAGTCACGTAAGTAAAGCTATTCACATGGTCAGGTATTTGCAGAGTTTGGAGTCGGGAGTTCTTTTGTCTATCCATCCATTCATTTTAGGTACTTTTATTGACTACATCACCATAGTCTCCCAAAGCCTCATAATCTGTAATAGATTTATCCTCAAAACACCCTTGGGACGTAGGGAAGTCCTATTATTCCCATTTTACAGATGGGGAACTAAGGCACAGAGAGGTCAGATAACCTGCTCAAGCCCACATAGGAAGCCTATGTGAAGGCAATATTTCTTGTGTGCATCAGAAGGTTCCAGTACAAATTAAGTATCTGCCAGACTGCACATTTGAAAAGTCTCATTCATGAAAGAGGAGAGCAAAAATAAATTGACAAAAGGTATGAAAGGAGTTTTGTTCTTATTTGCTTTGATTTCCTCAAACTAAGACAACTGAACTTTGTTATGAGAATTAATAGGAGAAGATTTCCTCTGCCCTCCAGCACCATCTACTGGTTCAGTTATGAACAGTTACATCAATTCTTTAAATACTGTACAGCTGCCATGGCATTTTTTCACTTAATTACCCCTAAGAGGAATCAAGTTACAGAATAAAACAAATATTTAAAATACAGTTATAAAACATACAGCACACACACATATGCATCAATTAAGAAACATGTATAGTTCAGGTTTGTTCTGATTATCAGTTCACTTTAAGTGAAATCATAGGCCTATTGCAGTCAATGAGAGTTTTGCCATTGACTTCAAGGGGGTCAGGATTTCACTCTGACTTCAGTGCAAGTTTTGTCTGAATATTAATGGAGTAGGACTGCAGGATTTGAGTCTATAAATGTAAACTGGGAGCCAAAAATATACAATGCCATGTCAAGAACGTTTATAAATAATGTGAACTTGATTTAACAATGTTTTAATACCAAACCCTATATTCAAGACAGACAGTCTTTTTAAGTTAGTCATAAAGTTCCAAATGAATTCAGCTTGCTAGACATGGTTATTTAGCCATTATATGGATACATCAGCCATTACTTCTTCCTATGAACTTCAGCCCAAACCACTAATCGTATGATTTAACTTAAGAGTTGGCCAAAATGTCTGCATGCAAAGCAAGATGCCGGATGCTAGGATTTCCAGAATAAACTTTTTATATGCTCTGAAACTACACTGAAGTCACTCATGAGCAGTCAAGACCATTCTAAAGATTTTATATTTAACTATACTGAATAATTGATTGTTTCTGTACTTCTGATTGCCAG
The DNA here is from genome assembly GCF_965140295.1 of Lepidochelys olivacea. Lineage (NCBI taxonomy): Eukaryota > Metazoa > Chordata > Testudines > Cheloniidae > Lepidochelys > Lepidochelys olivacea. The sequence goes on along the minus strand of NC_140412.1, from coordinate 169,667,018 downwards.
GAGTGTTTGTCCTCTAAAGCTGCTTGAAAAGCAGGTCTTAGACTTGCAACTGGAACTTGATGTATTCCTAATGATATTTCATGAATATGGAACATGGGCAAGCATTTAAAGTGACAGGTAGCATTTTGGATAATTTGCAGAACTAATTTCTGAGGAAGATTCATGCCAGTGGGATGGACAACTAGAATAAAGAATTAAACCCAAGAAAGGTGAAGGAGTAAAGATAGCTTTCAGAACTAGAGAACTCTAGTGATCTGAGCTCATTACTGACCACAGGCCTGCCTAGTCCTCTGGAGGACACAGTTCAGAGAGTTAATAATGGAACATGAGATGGTCCAAAGATATAAAGACTGGCTGTGGGTCAGACACAAAGGGCCCAATTCAGAAATAAGTTTAAGCGTACCTAAGAGAAAACAACAACAACAAAAAAAGAATACGGTGTAAACTACAACAGTTTTACTTCTAACTTCTCCATGGCTTCTCACCATGGAGGCATGACAGTGGCACCTGTGTGCCAGGCTGATCCACAGCTGCTGGAATGTCTATTGTGGGCTGGACAGAACAAAGTGCTCTGTCTTGTGCTGGGCATCGTACAATGACTCCTGCCCCAGGAATTCAGAAAGGTAACTTAATGTAACTTTTACTCCATCCTCTCTCTGAACTTGCTCTGAACACAACTCAGAGCCGGACCAGAGGATGTGGGTCAACATCTTCCTAGATATAGATGGAGGATTTTAAGCATTTATAGTTTGACAGTTGAATTTTGCTTTCTCAAATAAGCAGCTAAATTCAATGAAATTTGAACATAGTCTTGTGCATTCTAAAGCATGGAGAAATTGATTAAATGGTAGTGCTTCTAAATGTCAGTCCAGGGCAGATACTGTAAAACCTGAATTTATACTCCTATTTCTGGTCTAACTTATACAACCAGAACTAATATGGCAGATTAGATTGTGGTGCCAATTTTTCTCAGTGTTAACCTTATGTCTTAATAGCATTACTCTAAGTCATTGTCTGTTACCATGCTTAGTCACTGTCTCACTGGGTTGTGGATGGTGAGGAGGTTTCTAGTGTGGGCCAGCCCTAGAAGTGTTCTTAAAATGTACTACTAAAGCTGATTGGAAAATGGGCTTATTTTCTGAGGAAAAATTCAACTTTCAAATTTCAACAGCGAAAAGTAAAAAACCAAAATATATCCATTTGGAAATGCTGCTCTAATGTTTCATGGAAGTTGTAATTCAGTTCTCATACTCCCATTCACAGCTATAGGCAAGGCTCCCTAGTTGGATTTAATCTCCCATGGAGCATCATGGTTAGGGTGACCATATTTCCTAATGCTGAATACCGGACACCTGGTAAGAGTTCAACTGTAATCAGTCAACTATGCAGTACAAATGTTCAAATTAATATCAAGTTGACTGAGCCCATTAAAAAGAAATACTGTGCAGTTGAATTTTTATTTACTTTCTTATCTTTAAGGCTTTAGGGTTCACAGGGGGAGGGGTGACACACACACAAACCTCTCTCACGCAGGGTAGATGACCAACCGACCTGACTCTCTCTGCCTAGTGCTCTCTGCTCTCCATGCCTGGCTGGGCCCCTGGGATGGATCTACCTCTTCTGGTACCTGGAGCCGTGTCTTCCTGAGGCAACACATGAGGGGCACATATCCCCTCCCCCAGATTTCTGCCAGGATTCATACCAGAATGAGGCCAGCAGCCGCCTTTTGGCACTGTGCGGGACAGAAGGGACGGGAGCTGCTTCCAGCTGCAGGGGAGGATGAGGGAGGGAGGGGGGAAGGAATGACCTGGCTCAAGTCTTTGCAGAGCTACTTTTCCTTCTTTCCCACTCCTCCCGGCCAGAGAGGTGGCTCAGAGAGCTGCACTCACCAACCACCGCACCGCGTAGCCAAGGCCAGTTGGAAACGGGACAGGGAGCCCTGCTGGCCAACAGCTGGCTCACAGCAGGGGCTGGGCTGACAGACCAGCATGGGGAGCAGCTGGCCCCACACACTGCATCTTTGCTGCACCATCAGCCTTGCACACCTGCCCCACTGTTGGACACTAGGCCCCTCCCCCACTCAATGCTGGTGGGCAGGTGGCTGGCAAGCAGGGATCCGGCCAGCAGCAGGACCCACCAGTACTGATAGGGGTGGGGGAGAGACAAAAAAAAGGGACAATTTGCCCGTTTTAAAGAAAAAGTCAGGACACCTGTAGGAGGTCTTAAATATGGGACATCTGCTCGCCCTAATCATGGTCTACTCTCATGCTGTGGGGAGGTATTGCTTAAAGAATACCTGGTTGTAGTACATGAGTAATAGTTCAATTGGGAAGTCAACCCTATCCCATAGAGAAGAAAGGGGACATAAGCAACTGAATTACAACTCCCATGAGGCATCACAGTGGGATATCTGAAGAAAAATATTTCAGTTCTTTTTTCTAAATAAAAATCAACATTTTTTGCATTTAACTGAAAACCCACTTGTTCGAAAAAACAATTTTGACTGAAAATGTTCAGCCAATCCTACCAGATATTTCCTGTGAACTATTCTCAAATAAAAGGCAGCATGCAGTGTTGTATTACATGGCATCTCCTGATGGCCTAGGAAGTTATTCAGATCTCCAGCCTTCAGAAGGCAGCTCCTTTAACAAGACAAGTTTTGTTTAAAAAACAAACATTTTCTTCAATGCATTATATACAAAACATCTTCAATAGGAGGATATGGCAGTCTTCTCTTTAATCCACAGATTATGGGAAGTGCAAGAAAATTCAACTCCCTACTTGTATGTGCATTGTGTCATGGAGAAATGTGTTGTAACTGTGGCCATCAGAATAATATCACCTTTTTTTTTCTTGCCACATTCTCTCCTGTGTAGGATTGAGTGCCATAAATCAACTGACAGTGTTTAAAGAACTGTCTTAGTACAATCACGTCTAGGTGGGGGACTTAGAGTAGGATTTCTCCTGAGCTGTAGCCATTAGAACTTGAAGTCCTTAGATAATCTGTTGCCTTTGCTGACAAAAATAATATAAAGCAGAGATTGATAAGAAATATTGAATATTGCTAAGTAGGATTAGGGCAAAAATAAGTCTTTGCTCAGTTACCAGGGTGGTCTACAGATACAGGAACTTCAGGCTGTCCTGAGGGCAGCTGCATGCTTAGTATAAAGTCAGGGTTCTGAGTCCACATTTAGATGTCTAATTACTCAGCATAATTATAAAAAGTGCTGCATATTCAACACTTCCCATTGACTGCAGTAGGATACTCTGCAGGCCACTTGTTCAGGTTTCTAAATAAGACTCAGAAAATTAGGCACATATTTTTAAAGATCTTGGCCTGAGTGTTTGCTTGGGCCTGATTCTTCACAACAAGTCAATAAGTTCTCAGCATAGAACTTTAGTAATCTTTTCAAAATAATAGTAAGTTTAACATATTCAGAGAAGAGGAGGGTAATATTTGTCTTTATATAAAGACACTAGTCAGCATTACCCGGGATAGCGTATCTAGCACAGCAACAGATCATAGGGTAAGTACAAAGAATGTATTTTACTCTTACCTAAGTGTCTGATGTTGTTGGGAGAGTTTATTTTTTTAATTCTATCCTTAGCTTCTGTACATATGAAGCAGGGCAAACCAGTTGTGAGTACCATGCTCTCTGATGGGCAGAGAGAATCTGGAAGAGAACGGCATCTGGTTAATTTTCAGCATGTGCCCAACAAGCAACACAGAGCTAATGAACATTTTAATGGCAAGCGAGTCACCAGCAACAATTCATACATTTCACATTGCAATGATTTTTTAAATGATTGGCTAAGACACATTGATAAGTCACATTTTATTGACCCTGTTAAAACACACATGCTTGTGCAGTACATTAATAAGTGTCTATTTCACAAGTTTTAAGACTTTAAAACAAGCCTTAAACTAGAGGCACGTTGAAAGATGTTTCTGTTTCCAGTGTGCATTAGTTTTGAGTTACAGTGGTTGTGGGAATTGTAACTTAGAATTTCGTGATTTTTATACCAAACCAAACCACTTAGCCATATCTTTGTATTAACCCTTATGGCACAGGCTTATCAACGTTATCTTGGGAAGTGGCCATTACTGAGGATTTCTGCTGGGGATCTTAAGGGTACTATGCTGGGGAGGAAGGAGGGATTCTGAAAGCTGGAAGGTGAGTCAGGTTGGAACCCTTGGAAGCGATCAGCTCAATCTGACTGGCCTACTCCGGCCTAACTTCCCAGAGTGACATGCCTACCTCTGCTGTTGTTTCCGGACCTGTCCCTCATACAAGGAAGGAGACTGAAAAGGAAGATAACTAGAATTTCCAGTGTGAAGGGCGTGGAAAAACTGCCACAGACCGGACCTCCGGATGCCGGAGTGGGGATGTGCGGCCATAGAGAGTGGGAGGACAACAAGAGGCAGTCAAGCTCACTGGTAGGGAGATGTGCATGTTTTGGTGGTTTCCAGAGTGTATAGAGGAGGACTAAGGAGATGGGAGGGTCTCATTGTGTTGAGAGGGAGAAGAATGTAACAGTGAAAGCAGAAAGCTCCTGCTGTAAGGTAGGGAGAACAGGCAAAAGAGCACTCAGTAAAGAGCACCAGAGATCTGTGGTGCTCTTACGGGTAGTGTAGCATGTAATCTGTATATTAGTATTTTTTGTGCTAGAGTTGGTCAGACAACCCCCATTTTGCCTATGAAAATTTGTATAGGAAAAAAAATCAATTTTAGGAGGTTTTTTGGGGTGTTTTCCAAAAAGAAGTTATTTATTGCATTTCAAAGTGACTTTTAAAAATGATCCTGTTTCAGCTCAAAATGTCATTATTTTTCAGTTTTGGAAACTGAAATATTTTTCCTCCTCCCACTTTCTCATTCTGGAACAAAGGTGGTGGAGATGGTACGAGGGCATGAAAGAAGGGAAAATTTATGCATTTCTAAACATAAATGTGGTAGCTTTATGTATGAGAATACTATATATATATTATTTATAAATAAATAAAAACACTGTATAAATAAATACTGCAGGTAACCTTCAAAAGCCATTTCATTTACTAACTCCTACTCTGACTAAAATCTTTCCAGCAGCTAAAATGGGGGGATTGCAACTCTTACTTTTTTCAAATTCAATGGCAGGATCATGAAAGCAGAGATAGGAATGCGAAACATAGTTCTTGGGAACATGACCTGTTTCTGAGACAAGATGCTTAGTGGCATCATGTAATGCCTCTGCAAAAAAGTTACTGTGGCCTCTATTTCTCCATGCCACTACCAATGCAATGATAAATATCTAGAAGAGAAAAGAAAATGTACCTTACAAGAGATGGAGTTTATTTTAGAGTTTTAATATAGATTTTTTAAAATACATTTCTTCTACCTAAGAGAGGCATGGATTGTCTAGACAACCCAGGCAAAAATCACCTCCAAAACTAAGGTGATTATCCTGATCACATTTTCCAAATTAAGTTTGCTTTTCTCTGCTTCCCTTCCCACTTTGAAGGGCCTCTCTGGCTTTCCACATGCCTTTGGCATTTCCCTTCCCAGGGTGGATTAAAGGAGAATACAAAAATCTGTGCCCTGAAGGGAATGGGTCCATAGCCCCATGAAGTTTACATCCAAGGACCCATGGAAATGGGAACTACTGTTTTAGAGTGGTGGGTTTTGCCATAGCAGGAGACAGCACTGGCAGTGAAGGGAGACAGGAGTGCTGTGATCTCTTGTGCTAGAAAAGTCTTTGGTTTGCTAGGAGCATTTGGGATTAATTGGATATAGAATCTAATCTCAATCCCTCATTTCCCCTGAATCTCTTGCCCAGAACAGGGGCCCTGTCCACTTCCTTCACGGAATTCCACCTTTCTCCTCCGAGGCCTCCCTCCCTTCCCTGATGTTTTGGGACTCTACCGCCTCAGTTTTCTTCCCATCACTGTAATGCCCTCCCTGCTTTTTCTATAGCTTCCTTATATTCCACAAGGATTTACTAAAACATCCCAGAACCTTTCCTACTCAGATGGCCTTTTCTTTTCTGATATATCAAGTCCATCTCAATGGACCGACCTTTTATTACTGAGTTTACATGCCAAGTTTTATACAATGATTCTTCTATGTATATGTAATTGCTATTTCAAGAAAAATGGAATGCAAATGCTATATTTAGATCCTATATTTAGTGGTATATGTGGAACCCTGATCCCAAATTGTGGCCAGTGGACATTACCACAATAGAAATATTAAGTAATAATGTTACAGTCCAACTACAAGACAGACTCCTGGTATTAATCATCTCTTATTATCCAATAATCAATACAGTATTTTACTGCAAGTGGACAGATAATGAAAACGCAGCACACAGTACAGAAGAAAAATGAATGGAGCCACAGAATGCATTTTGAAGAACCAAATCTGCAAAGTGAGAAAAAGTTCTAATGTTTATAGCTTTCACAAGTACAGTCTTCAACTTTAATTTGTGATTATACTAAATGTTTCAGCTGGTAGCACATATGCCTCTGGCACTGTAGGCCACTGGTTCCAATTACATACTTGGACTTGGGATCTTAGACCACGGTGACAGTGCAGTACTAGGTGGGGCTATGCTATCCTGTTGATAGAACACTGAACTGAAATCTTTTCAGCTGATTCCAAGTAGGGCTAGATGACACAGCCTAACTTTAGCATCTCCTCTACTACTACCACCAGTAGACCAACAGTGGGAAGAGTGCTTAAAATTTCCAGCATAGATGCAGTCCTAAGAAGGCTGTAGTAAGAGTAACACTAGAGTACGTTAGCAGAAGTAAACGGAATGCCTGATTCTTACTTCACACTAGCTGAGACTCTGAATAACTCCAGTGAAGCCAATGGATTTACAACAATGTAAAACCCGTCTCCATGAGATCAGTCTCACACCCTTAGAACTGAGATGTGAAGGCAAATGAAGCCAAGCAGGAAAAAAAAAAATCCCCAGGAGCTGCTTTGCCTGTCCATTTATTGACTGATTCAGAAACTATCAAAAGGTTTAAAATACTTTGCTTCTTTAGTCCCAGCAGTCCTGTTACTGACACACAAGCCAAAATAATTAGAACACAGGTGATGTGAGCCACATAACTCCACAAGAGTGGTAATACTTTGCGTCCATGGAAGACTGGTAGCTCAAACAGGTTGGTGTGCTCGAAATAGCAGAACAATGAGAGATACCTGCTTAGACTACATGTACTAAGTATTTACTAGCAACTGGAAAAAAATCCATTTGATTAACAAAACTTTTTTGAAGGTTTTATACCACGAGTTTAGTTCTAGGCTGGTTTTCTACCTTGTAATTATTGAAAAAAAAAGTTTATTCTAATCAACTAATGAGAGAATGTGCATATAAAAGCTGATGAGTAGTCAGAGCAGAGATCATGGCTTTCTTTTGGAGCAGGTTTGTTATCACAGGAACTACCATCTTCAAACCCACTAGGGCTCCTGTCAGAGAAACAAAGGCTTTCTTTCTTATTCCTCTCACTGTAGTTTCCAGAGTTGCTGCTTTGACTAAAGGGGTCCAGCATACAAGGCTGTAAAAATGCACAGTTACATGCAGGACGATGGATTTCAGTACCTTGGCTATGCATTCGTATTTTGGGACAGACTCACTTCTGGAGTAAGGCCAATGAAGATACACCTTAGGATATATTGGCCCATTGTATCTTTGCTAATCTTTCAAAGGCTGTGATTCGCACACTTTGTATGCATTTCAGTGCGGGTTTTTTTGTGCCACACAATGATACACAACACTGAAAAAAATTCAATAGTCTTACTGCACTTTTCATTTTCCATATTTAAGAGCACAAAGGTACCAGTTCAAAGCACGTAAAGTCATTGCATCTGCACAAAGTGTTTTGCCGAACTAGGGCCTTAGTATTTATTAAAGATCCTAGAACAAAAGCACTAGAGACCAAAATCATCTTTGCATATGCAGCACAATTACAATAGGGGTAGTTAATAGGCAGTCACAGGTTAAATCCAGACTGCCAGACACTTTTGAACAAATCCCAAAATCTTTTTATTCACTTATATTTTCTCTGGAGTCTGGACCTTGACTATTTCTTGACCAATAACTTTGGACCTTGACAAAAAATAATTGACTACTCTTGAATTACAGCCTAGGGTAGCAGAAATGTAAGCTTTCCTGTATTGCCCTGTGTGACGGGGTTGGGTCTCACCACTGCAGCGCCTCCCATTGGTACCTCTGGGAATTAGCTCAGTCCATGTGGAGCGCTCTCCGCTGGTGGTGTCCCATCCATCTCTCGCCCTTCATTGGCGTCTGGACCCACGTTGCTCCCTTCTCACAGGGTCCTTTTTAGGACACTGTCCTCCAGCAGTGCCCCCTAGTCCACACTCACCCCCTTCCAGGGTGGGGGGGGGAGAAAGGTTAAAAGTAGTCTTTCCACTTTGTCCCAGCTGCAGTGGCCAGCCACACCCCCAAAGTCTAACCCCTTTTGGCAGGTGTCTGGTGGAGTCCATGATGGCCACTCTTAACGGCCAGGGTAAGTGCAAGGGGGGGAACCCAGGCCCGCTCTCTACTCTGCCTTCCTTCTCTTCCTTTGTCCGTCTCTCTCCCCCTCGGCCATTTCCCCTTGGGCCCCTTTGCACCACCTAGGCACTTTCCTCAGGGCCTGCAGCCTGGCAGGTACCAGGTTGGAGTTCCCTTCTGCTCCCCATGCCTGCCCAGTACTGCGCTGTCCCTGGTGCTAGTCTCCTCAAGCAGAAGACAGACCTTCACCCTCTGAAGGCCTGGGAGAGACTGCCTGCCTCTTGCCTGAGCAGCCTTTATATAGGGCCTAGCCCTGATTGGCTGCCTGTCTGTGCAGCCGCTCTGGCCTGCTGTAGCCCAATTTGGCCTGAGGGTGGGGCACCACACCTGTCAATGTACCTCAGCCACGACCTGGAGGGAGCATCTCTGAGGACAAGAAGGGAATTCATTTTCCATGTCCATTGTGTCTCATCTGAGACTGAGATCAAGGATGCTTGTTAGTGTCAAATATGGTGGTGTCTGTTTTGTTCAATTGATGTGGACATTTGTCCCCAAGGAAATGGGCTGACAGCTCCAACTCATTTTTCTTCGGTGACTGTAAGAGCCATCAGATGGCAATCACTTTTGATTAGAACTAGATATCAACTGGCAACCTACAGATAAAAAGCAATTTTGGTGTCATTTTCAAAAGACCTAAGGGAAGTTAGGTGTCCAACTCCCATTGAAAGCCAATGGATTTTGGGCACACCAACTCCCCATAGACCCATTTGACAAGCTCAGCCTTTATGACATCTCCCATCGAGGCCTATTGCAACATGTTTAATTTTTAGTAGTTTCCTGAACTACTGTTAAACACTTTGCTCATATGGAAAACAAAATATTTAAGATAATGGGTATGAACCCTTCATATGTTCTACCAATGACATAATACAGTTAGCTTTATTAGCAATGCATTTTGTCTGTATGCATGTGAATATCCTTAGAAGCTGACATATGTTTTCTCTTCCAAGTCACTGACATGACCACTCTGGGCAGGAAAGATAAGATCTATTGGTGCAGAGACTATACAGACCAAAAATACTATACACTGAAAACAGACTGATTTAATAAAAAAAAAAAAAAGTTACTTTATATAGGAAAAAGAGGACTAATGTATATATTAGCTCAGTAACATTAACCAGAGCAAACATTATACCATTTAGAACTACTATTCCAAAGAACAAAAACTAGAGAAGAAATCCATGCAAGACTAAACATTTAAAGATCCAACAGAGGAAGGAGGTCAATAAAAACAGAAAAGAAACCAGATAATTAACTGCATGTGGTTTTGGCTATCCCTACATACCTCATATTTCTTCTTGCATGTTTCTTTTCCCTGTGGTCGAAATTTTGCCATGGTAAGGAAGATTCAGAAATAGGTTCCTCAGCTAATAAAACATTTTGATGAGCTGCATTGCACATTTAAACATAAAAGCTAAATAAGATGGAATTCTCACTGTGGAGACAGGGGCCATTTCAGGAAATGCAATGAGCAAAATATATTGTCCTTTGCATTTGAAAGTTAACAAAATCACCACTGAAACTGGTGAAAAAGCAATTGGATCTAGATTTTTTCCCAGTAAAATAACAACAACTTCTACAACTTTAATTTCTCCTGCTGGTTGTTCCTCGCTGAAATGGTGTTTTGATGTTGCTGTCATGGTTTGTGTTCTGCCATTTGATTGTAGCAAAAATTCAAGGTTCAGTACAGAACCTGATTCAGCAGCTCTCCAAACCAGAAAGTCAGCAGATTTCCCCAAATGATGATTTCCCTGAGGTGGGGGAAATCTGTATTTTCCCCAGGATTTGAAATTAGGGAGGGTTCAAATTTATTAGGGGGAGGGGTGAGACCAGGCAGGCAAAGGTGGGTTGTATGGCACCACAATAAAAACTGAAAAAATGTTTCATCACCACTATTTTGTTAGATTTAACTCCTGTTTTAAAATCATCATCACACAAATTAAAGTTAGCTACACAAGCCTCCTACACCTACAGTCTTCTTGGTTTCTCGTTGTAATTTTGAACAACTCTGTTAATGAACTTCTCAAATGCAGCACATTCATCTTTGAAGGCTTTTCATGTGTCCGGTACTTCCAGTCCTTTATGATATGTTCATGATCCAGCAAAAAGAGAAACAAAATTCTATTCAATGAGGGAAAAAAAAAAACGCTCAACTGTAGCTGTTGTGACTGGGAGTAACACGAGATGAATTCCTACTCCTTTCCTACCACAGGAAACATAGCACAAAGATTGGGTCAAACCACTAGTGATGATAAAAGGGTTGTTTTCAAATCTTCATTCATTCACCATATGACATTCAACTCGGTGTTCAAATTCTCTAGTCTGTCCTGATCACGTGCCAGCCCCATTGCTGGTAGTGCCTAACTCCATTTAGTGGTCGGTGTTTTCTAAGATAGACATCTGTAAAAGCTATGTAGAGGTTGAGTAAAATCCAGAAGTAGCCATTGTAGGTTTGTAAGATCTATGTACTTCCAGCTAGCTTAACAAACACTTCTTGTACTTTTCACTTAAGGATTCAATGCAAGTGCCTTCATTAGCCAGCTCCTGGACTGAAGCCTTTGCTTCTTCAGTATGTTTTCAATGGATCTCCCTCTAATTGATCCAAGTGTAGCTTCTATTGCTGGTCCAAGATCTGCTACAACAGTAGGAGATGCCTGGATGGCACTGTTTAATGACCCAAGTAGTTTTATCAGTAGACTTGCAAGAGAGAAAGAATGGCGATAGTATTCTCTGAACTTAGTAGCAAAAGTAGTCCACCAGCTTCACTACTTAGATCCACCCCATCGAGGTAGGTACTTTCCAAAGCCAAACACCACTTGCAGTAATTTTAAGACAATAGCCAAGGATCACTCATGAGAAAGCCAGCAGGTTTTCCAGGCGCGTATAGGAGAGATTAGGGTTACACTTATCTCTGAGCAAAGCTTGTACTCCACTATATCTTCCAGAGGCGTTTGCAGCTCCATCAAATGCACAAGTAGCCATCTGTTTGGGGTTCAATTTACAAACATTTAAAACTCTAAGATGTGGGTTGTCACAGATGCAGTCAATCTGTCTTCTATAACCTGAAGGTCTAGAAATGCATCTATTGGCCTACTACTAACATGAAGATAGCTACAATGACCTAATACTTGAATGCACCGATGCAAATGAGCATCAGCTGGCATGTATGCACATTTTTTGAATATGGCGAGAGAGTTCTTCACTTTTTCAACTGCTGAGTCTTTCACTGTTGTACTTCATGCTGCTAACCAGTCAGCAGAGTGTCTTGCAGAAAGATATTCAGCATTTGCTGGTCTTGTTCGGAACCAGTGTCCAGCTTCAGCATTAACAAGTGACAATGGACTTAACATTGGATTCCAGTCAGTGGTGGATTAATGATTTTGCTGTCCCTAGGCCCTGAAATAATTGCCACCCCGCCCCCCCCACCCCAGCTCACCTCCACTCTGACTCCGCCTCCTCCCCTGAGCACACTGCCACATCCTGCTTCTCCCTGCCAGTGCTTGTGTGCAAAACAGCTTCGCGAAGGGGGGGGAGAAAACGTGGCGTGCTCAGGAGAGATGGTGGGGCCAGGGTGGGGAATGGGTGGAGTTAGAGCAGGGCCAGTGGCAGAGGGTGCGAACCGGTACAGGGGGAAGCAGTCGCCTCTGGCTGCTATTATAAATTTGCCGCCCTAGGCCTAGTCGGCCTAGGCATTAATATGCCACTGCCTCCAGTTTGTAGTGTGTGGTGTCTTTTGCTTAAATAGAAAGTAGGATACTACAGCCATGTTTGTTTGTGTAAACTGTGTTTGTGTCTCCAGAATTCTCAACAGCCTCATTAAGTACTTCTAAACTTGGCTTTTACAGTAACTGGCAATCTTTTCATGTAGGTTGTTAGCATTGGCTTTGCTGCTAGATCTGGCAAACCAAGTGCTTCCATTTTTACTGGATAAATCCATGGTATGCCCACATCTTGAACACTGCGTGCAGTTCTGGTCGCTCCATCTTAAAAAGGATATACTGAAATTGGAAAAGGTACAGCGAAGAGGAACTGAAATGATTAAGGGTATGGAACAGATACCATATGAGGAGAGATTAAAAAGACTGGGACTTCTTAGCTTGGAAAAGAGATGACTAAGAGGATAGGATAGAGGTTTACAAAATCTTGACTGGTGTGGAGAAAGTGAATAAAGTAGTGTTATTTACTCCTTCATATATCACAAAAGCCAGGGGTCACCCAATGACATGAACTGGCAGCAGATTTAAAACAAATAAAAGGACATACTTCTTCACACAACGCACAGTCAACTGTGGACCTTTTTGGCAGGGAATATTATGAAGGCCAAAAATATAACAGGGTTCAAAACAGAACTAGGTAAGTTAATGGAGGATTGGTCCATCAATGACCATTAGCCAGGATGGGCAGGGATACAACCCCATGCTTTAACCGTCCTGAGCCTTTGGTTGCCAGACACTGGGAGTAGAGGACAGGAAATGGATCAATTCATTACCTCTTCTGTTTGTTCCCTTTGAAGCACCTGTCATTGGCCAGTGTTGGAAGACAGGATACTGGGCTTAATGAACCATTGGACTGACCCAGTATGGCCGTTCTTATGTAAAAATTAATTATAATATAAAAATATTTAATATAGAAACTCCCCAGGATGGCCACAATGTGAGATAACAACCTTGGCAAATAGTGCCTTTTAAAAATCTTGACCTACTAGGAAATGTATATTTATATAATTTTTCCAAACACAAATCTAGCATTCTGGAGCAAAGTCACTAAAATATAGTCCAAAAAAAAAAAGTTCCTTTAATGTGCCCCTCCTTTATCCCTCCACCTCATCCCACTCATATTTGTGGTCCTTGGTCAGTGAAGACCCAGAGTTCAGAGGCACTTTTCTGTGAGTTCACCTCGGACCCTCGGGGGTGGGAGGGCAGAAGGCACTTTCCTTGTTCTTTCAGCCACTTGCTCCAGCTGCTCACTCTGGCTGCTGTTGTTCGTTGTGCCACTGTCCACTTAACTGCTCCATTGCAGATGGCCCTGTGCCATTAACTACTGCTGCCACTGTGACCTCTGTGAGCTGGTCTCTTGAGGTTCCACCCAGCTCTCAGCGATTTCAGCTCTCAGTGAGGAAACCTGACTGCTAGTACAAGCTGAGCTGTCTCTTCCACACAGACTCGGTCCCACAGCAGGTCTAAGCACTTAGACCTGATTATCAGTGATTTCAGGTCTAGTGGTCACTTAAAACAAGAGTCTCTATGGAGCCTAATCAGTGCTCTCTCTAAACAGGAGAGAGGGGTAGGTCAAATGGTGCCTGTGACTTAGGCAGAGCCCACACCATGAAGCAAAACACCTGTCTTTTCACCCCCACCCCCGCTGGGATCTGGCATCCAAACTCCTTACTTAGGGAGTGTAGTTCAGCTGAGGGTGACCAGTGCTTAGTTTGTAATGAAAGGTGCCACAGCTCAAGCTAGTTTTTTATATGCATCACTAGTGTGGCAAGCCCAAAGGTCCTGGGGCTATGAACTGCCAAGCCTAGAGGTATCAGGGCTCAGCCCTGGCACAAATTAAGCCCTGAGTGTCACCCCCTCAATCAGGACAGGCTAAGCACAAGTCTGCTGCCCTTTACTCATATGTAAGGATAACATTTCATTACCCCCACATTCAATATCAAAGTGATTTGTGACCTAACACCAGCCAAACTTGATCACTTGGGCAACACAACTCTGTCTGCTGGATACCTAGGCATAGTAGGTATGTTCATGTGCATACAGTCTGGTCCTGAAGCTTTTCCTCCCCATGCCCTGGCTCATCACTAGCTCTCAAGGGAGAGCTCATTCAGACCTTACTTACAAATCATAATTTGAAATTATAAGGTTGACCACATCACCAAAATGAATGTAGCAACATTGTCATAAAAAACAACTGTGAGGAAGCTAGTCTTTGTTCATACTTTTCAAACCTATTCTGCTTTTTCAGGTACAAGTATTTTATCATATATTGTATGTGCTTTTAAAGTGTGTATTAATGTTTCAATTTCAATTCAAATTTCCAAACAATGACTAAACTGGCAACACGGCATGTAACTAGTTGACTGATGGGGGGTGTAGGGAAATCTCTGGGGGAAATCCCTCAGAGACTGAGTCATGATACCTGACTCATATGCCAACCCTTCCTGGAGTAGGAGGCATATCAAGGACATTCCCAAGGGAAGGAGAAATATAGCCAGTGCATGCCTGTGCTCTGGCAATTCCCAGCAGATGGATGGCCACTGTGCAGGTCAGAGCTGTGGGTGCTTCTCTTACCACATTTTTTGCTGTTGAATCATGCCAGTTTTGAGCATTATCCATACCCTCTATTGAATGTATCTGAGATTCTCTCGTAGCTTTACATTGTTCTCCAATGTTGACCTTGTTGATCCTCTAAGAATAAAAAAAGATATTAAATAGGATCACAATAAGATAGCTATGGAAAATGAAAATGAAAAGATTAGCTGCACACAGAATAGGAGCTATTACCTCACTGAAGCCGAAAATCGCCAACAGCAATAATGCCACTGAGTGTTCTGAGCATTCCACTTGTCATGAAGGCATCTATGAGACCAAGTTCAGCTATATACGCTAAACACACAAAAAGACTAGATACAAATGTTTGAATTGATTTCATTGTTAACATTTCGAGCATAACTAAGACACTGATGTGAATGATATACAATCTAAACTATTTAGCCATGAGTTTCAATACAAATTCATCCACCTTTACCTTATAGTTTAGCCAGAATATGTGGCTGGAAAAAGAATTTGAAGTTTTACTCATTTATATTTATTGAGCACCTATCCAAAGCTCTGATAAATTGACCTATTATATAAAAAACGCACAGAAGTTTGAATAGATTCATATGCATACAAACCCCTCAGTTCACCCTAAAGAAAGTCGCGTCTTTCAGTACACACAATATCCACAAAATTCATCATCCATTGTAAATAAAGGTTCTCTCTACAATCCCCTGCTAGATCAACCCACCCACTCCTGGAAGGTCTCAAAAGCAAAGAAATAGGTCTTGTACCAGGCTTTATAGCTTGATGAATCAAAGCTCTGGTTAGCCCAAGGAGAAGGGAAGTAGTGCCAGGGTTGACAGCCCTTAACCTTATGTTGTGCCATCAACCCCCTACTGTTTGATCTGAGATATAGCAGTATCCCAAAGCATTCAAAAATCCTGAGTCAAGTACTAAAAATGAGATTTTTTTAAAAGTAATACATTTGGGGTTCATTTTGATTTCTGAGCCATTAGACTGCATGGGGATCAGGTTTTTAACCTGTTCTTCCACAACCATGAGGATGAGATTTTGTAAAATTAAAAGCAGAGAGTCTCAGAAACTAATATGACTGCAGGAACTGGGGCTTTTAGAAAACCACCACATATCATGAGACTCGCAATAAAATCATGAGAGTTGGCAATATGCATGCAGTCAATTCAAGAATTTCAGCTGATCACAGCAGGAATGGCTTCACATCGAGGTGATCACTAATGTAGCCAGGACACACACCAGGACTTATGAATGATTAGTTCATTTTTTTCATAAAATAAAATGTTAATAAATAATTTTGGAAAGACAATGGTCTGCAAAGCAGGCTAAATATTTAAAAATAGCATCTTATTAGGGCACTTCAAGTTTAACCCAATCTCTGTGCATCAGTTTCCCCATCTTTTGTAAAGCACTTTGAGATCTACTGATGAAAACCACTGTATAAAAACTAGATATTATGGGCAACTATGGCTTGATTTTCGGAGCTGTTCAGCACCCACAACTCCCATTTCAGCAACCATTCCTACCTCTTCTTGTTTCAAGTGAGCCAGCACAGTATTGAGACACGTGTATGATAACAGCAAGACCAGACAAATGGTGAGTCTCTGCGTGTGAGTGAAGCAGCTACAGAAAGGGTGGCAGCACACTGAACTCCACATGTGAAAATCCTCCAGGTACTCTGAAGTTGGAATAAAAAAAACGAACACAGAAAACAAATATTCTAGTAGTTAATAAACTAAAGGATTCATGGCAGTATATACATTTGCTTTCATAAAGCATATTTAAGAATCAGTGTCACCTAGTAGAAAAAGCACTAGACTGGGACTCAGGAGACCTGAGTTCGAATTCTATTCCCATTTCTGCCAGTAGCATGCTGAGTGACTTCGAGCATTTTACTTGAGTCTTAGTTTCCCCTTCTGTAAAGCTGGGATAAACCTCTTTGTAAAATGCTTTGAGATTAAGAACTTTGTTCTGAACAAATCATCCTGATTTATAGTATGCCTTGAAATTCACGGATTGACATTTCAAATACCCCTCAAATTAGAGGTGTGCTATTTGGGCCTGAAGCTGCGATGGAGCGTTGAGTGCCCTCAAATCTCACTGCAATGAAAGGCCCTTGCTGGAAATAACATGGGTCTTTGCAGGCTATGACTCAGGTGCTCAGGCAGAGCTCTGTAGAGAAATGTTTACAGTATTTGTTCATTCTTGTGATGCTCCAGCTTATTATTTAGTTGGTCCCTTTCACTGACCATTGAGTTTAGCAAAACAAAGGAACAATATGATGCTGACATTCTTGCTGTAAATTACTGAAATAAAGAAATGAAACATCAACTGGTAGATTTCACATAACTCAAAAACTGGGAAACAGCATCATTTTCAAAGTTACTTTTTAGGTTTCTGCTTTCTTTGGTGACTGTTGAACATTTACAATAAGATAAATACTAATTAGCATTTTATAGGTAAAATAGCTATATTGTTATGGCAATGTTTATATGATAAAAAATTAAAGCAATGAAATACAATAGAGAAATAATCCAAAATTACTTTAACATTATATACAATGTTTAAACTTTTCTGATCAATGTCTTTAGTAAGTTTAAAAGTTTGGAACAAAGTTTTAAAAATTACCATATTTTTATGCTTCAGCTGTGTTCAGTATTAGCCCTGTTGGACTCTGACTTTTTAACAGTCTATTTAAAAGTTGGTTAAATATTTTTCAAATTTTAAATCAACAGTACACAAGAGCAGCCATTCTGAATCAGACCAATGGTCCATCTAGCCCTGTTAGGTACAGCTCTGCCAAATTCTTGGGGGAAGGCACACACCCAGTTGGATTTTTAGGGCATTGTTTGTTAGGTAGCCATCTTGGTCTGGATAAGAACAAGGTGACCTCCATGTTGTGACAATTTCTTGTTCTCCTATTCTGGGCAAAAGGCGGGAAAGTGAAAAGAGTGGGAATCAGTTGTTGCTAAGTAACCGGTTTCTATATAGAGAAATGAAGGGAGGGGCCAGGGGCTCTTGAGCTCTGGAGTCTTTGGGGCTCAGGTGTTTAAAAGCTCTCTCTCTGATGTGGTACACTTTCCACATTGGCTACTGGCCTGCAGTAGCCACTCACTGAACGAAGTAGTCATCTTGGGGTTTATAAGTTATTTTCTTTTGGGAAGCAGATGTGCACTCTCGCACTAGATCTGGTTAGTTAGATCTGACCCTAACCCATAGACGCAGTGAGGGATAGGGTGGGTCTGATAGGGTTACTTACCTGTCTTAGACACCTGTGATCCATCGCTGGTGTCTATTGCTGATCTCACCAGTCTGCAGCCTCACCACCGGCAGTACCTGAAGGAGATAGAAAAACCATCTTTGCTTTATTGAGTGTGTCTGTGTGCATGTGTATGCTTATATTTCAAGGTCCAGTGTCCTTAATCCATCCCCCTCCCCTTCCTTCCCCTTTAGTAAATAAAGGGTTGTGAGTTCATATCTGTCTGGTGGTTTCTTTTATTCCAGCTCTGATAGATGGGCTTAAGGGGGGACCTAGTGGGAGGTATTCTGTAAGGCTCCCCAAAGTCTTCTAGTCAAATAGGCTCCCTAAAAATCCTTACAGCCCAGTGTCTTGTCTGCCAACAGTAACCGGTGCCAGGTGCTGCAGAGGGAGTGAACAGAACAGAGCTATATTTAATATATCTCAACCAAAGCTCACTGTAAAAACAGTTATGTATATTCCATTAAGATACATTATCTGAGGAGGTTTCAATAAAATAAATTAATGTTTAAATTTAAAATGCTTTAAAGTTAGAAATAACATGAAAAATTTGAAATGAAAATACTGATAACATATTGGTTATCATAAAGGAATGGGAAATTTATAAAGGAGGCATGCACACGCTACTATACAGTTACATAGGGTAATCCAAGTCATTGTCTAAACTTTAGTTTTTTGTGCATTGTAATTTAAATAGACTGATAGTTAATTCATGTCAATTACCAAATATGATTGTAAATGCTAAATTTAGATATTCCATAGACACTTGTTCCCTCACAAGGGGTATGAAATATAACCCAAGAATAGCTGGGCAAATAAGTTACAGCCAGCAATTTCTTCTGTGATGTTAGTAGTCCTTTTTCCTATTCATAAATTGTCTGAACAGACTGCAATTTTTAAACAAGTTGTTCACTATTCAAAATATGTCACCATGTTTTGTACAAAATGTTTCATCCAACATTTCAGCCTACAGTTCCCCCCGCCTCAAGTTATTCACCATTTGATATTTTAATTGAGACTGGTCACTTAAGTCATATGATATTGTTTGTTTCCTGACTAGATGACCTGACCTTTATGAACTATTACTTCTGCCCAAAACAAATTTCATTTCATTTTGTTTAAAGTTATTAACAAATCCAGGTTACAGGCCCACCATTTACTTTTCATGAACATTCATTAGAAAATTTCAGTCATATTAATAGTTGCAGAAAGGGAATAAACAGGAAGTAAAATTAAATCTGAAAGTTTCTGAAAGGTTTGCAATTTGTGTGTCTCCATTCATTGAGCCCTAAACCCCAGAAGCACAGGACCAAGACCAATAAATATTTTCACTCTATGTGAATCAAGCAAAAAAAGATTCCAAGTAAATATTCATGGGTCAAATACAGCCTAGACAGACAAAAAACGAACATTTTAATTTAATCTAAGTACCTGCAGGCAACTTTTGCATTGGTACATATACAAAAAACCTTTCAACCTTTCCAGGTAGGGAGAGAGTAAAAGAGCACTGGTAAGTTTTTAAACCCTCCTCCCCCACACACACACCTTTTCATCCTTTCCTCCTCATTTTCCAGCAGGGAAAAATGAGGAAGGTGAAAAAAAAAAAAAAAAAAAAAACCCTGAACACAAAATTCTTCCATTTTCAAAAAGGAAAGAAAATGTTGATTGCTTTTGTTTTGCAATTTTCTCATGAAAACTGAACAATTTAAAAATGTTGAATTAAAATTCTGTTTGAAAATTTTTCATGGGGGGAAAAAAACACACACAAAAAAACCAAACCATGTTTTTTGACCAGCTCTAGCGTGGAAATAGATCATGTTGACTCTGGATCACTGAAGAATTCTGTGCACAAAGATCCTCAGCTGTCCACTTAAAATAGTTTTAAGTCTGTCCTGGGCTCGGGAACAACAAAGCAGGTTTAACAGAGCCAAGAATCTGTCCTTTCACAGGAAAACAATTCCAAGAAAGAGGTTTTGAAATGGAAAAAAAAAAAAGTCCTCCAGCCCCACCCCACCCCCAACCTTTATAGTCAGATGGATCACCAATAGGCAAGTTAATGCAATACTGGATCTCTCTCCATTTGTAGAGAGGCCTTTTGGAGGACTTTCCTATGTGGTAACTAAATTCATAATGGAGATCCTAGCCAATGTAGTAGCAAACTCCGAAGAAAAAATAATCATCTTCCAAAGGCCATGTGCTGTGTGAATTCTAACCAGCTATTACAGCTTGCCTTTACATTAACATGTCATTATGTCGTTTAAAAAAACCAAACCCAATTTTCTCAAAAGATTCTCTATACATGCTCATGAACTAATAAAGATCTATTGTCATACTCAAACATAATTAAAATATTAATGTGAGTTAATACTAGACACTTGTCTAGCACAGGAACAATAAGCTTCCTAGATAAAAGACTGACTTGTGTTTTAACCACCCAATCCACAACACAGGAGGAAAAAATTACATTAAGAAGATTCTCTTATTAAGAACACATCATATCAATGATAAAAGTATCTGCTGTTTCTCCCCAAGGAGTGCTGCATTTTTCAGCTGAAGGCACTATAAACAAGGTTGTCAACTATAAAACGTCAACATATGATAACTCCTGTGATGACACTGGAGTCAGTTCAAGGACAATATCATCTTTGTATTTTGTAAATACACCTCTTAAATTTTGATAAGAGATAAGACAGGCACCATTACTTAAGGCCTGAAAGTTCTGTAATACCATCATGTTAAACTATGAATAAAAACCAACAAACATTCAATACTTTGCCCGAAATGCAAAAGATGCTGAAAACTGTATACATTTTGTAGCCATGCTTTGGCTATACTGGCATGCCATTTCTTCTGGCACCTCATTGACATTGAAATATAGCTGAGCTTTATCTATGAGCTCCTGATTCAAGGCTACAGAGACAGTAAAAGGAAAGCAGAGATAGAAACAAGCAAAATCCATATCTATTATTTAGAAGGAAGCTGAGATTCTAACAATTACTGCAGTACAGAATAAGTTAACTAAGCCCCACACTGGGCTCTAAGAGATTAATAGTGTCCTTGGGAGGCTGCACAGGAGGCAACCAATGAGAAAGGCGCTGTGAGGCGCAGCCAATCAGGGCCCAGCTGGCCCATATAAGAAGGGCTGCACAGCAGAGCAGCTTCAGTCACTTCTTGGAGGTTGAGGAGGGAGGTAGACTGGCTTCTTTACAAGCTGAAGGTAGCAAGCACCCTGGACAGAGCAGTGCTGCAGGCAGAGACCCAGGGAGCTAAAGGCAGCTCCTGGCAGGCTACAAGGATCTACACAATGATGCCCTGAGGCAAGGGCAAAGGGGAAGTGGCCCAGGGAAAGGTACTGGGAGGTTGGAGGGGATGCAGCATATGGCTACCATCTACAGGTTCCCTGGGGTGGGACCTGGAGTAGTGGGTGGGCCTGGGTTCTGCCCCTTCCCTGCTTTGCCACTGAGGAAGTGGCCAGACAACTGGCAGCAGAAGCCACTGAGGGAAGTAGCTGGACAGCAGACTGTGATGCTGTCCCCTGGAAGGGGGGAGCACAGAGTGTGGCACAGCTGGAGGGCTGTGTCACAAAGAGGATGCTGGGAGTGATGTGGGTCCCTGGAGCAGAAGTGCACCGGCTAGGAGAGCTGATCCCCTGGGACATCCAGTGGGGTTGCTGCAGTGGTGAGCCATACCCCATCACAGCATACCTCTATAATAACAGGCATCTTTATATACTGTTTGTATTCACAGAAAATGAACTATTGACCATGGACTTCTTTTCATGTCATCTGGCTTACATAATTGATGAGCTAAAGACATAAATTACAAAATATATTGATAAGTCATTATGACAAATCTGAGTAATTCCTAATAGACTAAAAGCATTGTCCAATAGATTTTATTGGAGAAGAAACACCTGTCCCGTATTGGCTACAAGTGGTTCCTTTTGGATATTTTCTTAAGGATCAAGAGCTTAGAGTAAAAAGGACACAATGAATCCATTATTTAATAATGCATTAAGTTCTAACTAAAAAACCAGCTTAATAGTAACACACTAGGGTCAGCTAATGTTTAGAGTGAATAATGAAGTTCAGGCCTTCTAGGACAAAGATATTCATTTATCCAAAACAAGACCCTCCAACAGTGTTTAGCCAACACCTTTGGCTAACACAGAAAAGATTCTGGGATGTCTGGTCAAGAGAGTTTAATATAAAAGATTTACTAAACACCCCAAAACCCCAGTTCGAGTTTGCTGATGTGGGCCAACTGTGAATATTATTGTACTGTAGACTTAAGATATTTAAATATTATAAACTAAGATAGAGGTTGTGCAGATATTTTCTATCTGGAAGTCACCTGGACTTGCTAAATCACTTAATGCCTTTTAGATAACTTTATCCTAGTAAACCTGTTAAAGGGTCTGGTTAATGAACAGTCAAAACATGACTGCTTTGGCCTACTGGCTGGGACATGTTTCTAGTAAAACCTGCTGAGAACAGCTAACTGGAAAAGATGCTGGAGTTTGAGTTATAATATGGACAAGTATAAGGAAGGGTAAACAGTGAGCAGAAGTTACAATGTTGAAACAGTGCAAGTTTGTGATTTGAGCAGCAGTTGGATTAAAGGGTAAAACTCAATTAGCCAGTTAGTGGGGTAACTGGTTTTGTGAATGAATGTTTCATAACTTGCTTATGAAGTTATATTAATAAAGTGAACAATTTAAAACTATTTCATTGATCAGTTCTACAATGGGAGAGACTTAAGGAGATCAGCACTCATCAGGTCCCTTCCCTCTGCCAAGGCTAGCCAGAACCTGCTGTCTCCTGGGTTCCATCCTATCAGCTGGGTGGGAGCTATTTACCCACATGAAGTGCTTTGAGTGCCCCTCTGGTCCCAGGGCTGCTAGCACTGCTGCTGGCTGTGGGGGCTGGCAGGGAGATTTCTAGTGGCACAGTCTCTCAGCCACCTAGCCTGAGGGGTCATTTGAGAGACTCATTAAAGACTCCCTGGGTGTGTGAAGGGGTTGGGGTGGACAGAATACAGACAGCTCTCTGGCTCCCCACCATGGAGCAGCAGCAGCCTGCACAATGGGGAATTTACGTTTCCCACCGCCCAAATCCGAGGGGGAGGGAGGACCTGCTGTTCCAGCTCCTCCAGCACAGTCCTGTCAACTTCTTGCTCAGCTCGCAGCTATGGGCTTTGGGTTCCTCCGCTGACAGTGCAGAGCAGCAGTTCATTTCTGTTTGCTCTCCATAGTAGGAAACTCAGGGAGAAGCAGAAGCCCCCTCTGCCTTCCCTAAATGGCATCCTGCTCCCTCTGCCCTGGAAAGGGACCACTTTTACCTGCAGTGGGAGCTGAGCTAGGAATTACAGCTACACCCTGCAAAAGAGCTCATCTCCTGCCTCCCTGTCAAACAGATGATAGGCGGCTGCATGGTATAGCTGATTGGCTGGAAATGGCTTATCCAGCTGCACTCCAAAGGATGATGAGGCTCCGGCTAATTTGCCATGGAGCACCCACTGAGTCAGTGCCTATGGGTGTGACAGCACATGTTTGTTTCTTGACAGCAGGGCCTGAGGCAGCAGCCTCCTCCCCCTCCTGAACAGCTCTGTGTCTACTAGTGCCACAAGGTGCTTGCACCTCCATTTGTAACATGTCAACATGTGAAGGTGAGGGGCAGATCATGACGAAACCTGCAGCAAGCATCTTCTGCCTAAATACAGAGTTTCTTCCCCCCACACCATCCCTGAGCTGGGTTGTTTCAGGAAAATGAATTTGAAAGAAAGTGCTGCAGAAGCCCAGCCCTGCTATTGGCTCTGCCAAATACACCTCTGCATTCCTATTGGTTGAGCAAAGAATAGCCAGCCCAGGGAAGAGGGGGGAGAAGAGTGAGCCTAATTGCTTCTGGCTGGGGAGAGGAGTAAGGGAGGCAAGCCACTTGCCTTGCTTTCACTCTAATGGCTGGTGAGGGAAGGAGGCAGAGAAGGAAGCAGTGTTGCTCCCAGCTAGGGTATGAAACTGGGGGTTGCAGCCCCCCTCCCCCCAAATGGAGCCCTTGACTGCAAAATGACTCAGTTTCCTGGAGGTCTTTGTGCCTTGAACATTGTTGATAGGAACACTCTCGCTTGACTTGACCAGATTGCATAAGCCAAATAAATAACTGTATCCATCTATTGCTTTCCAATGCCACAGGGGACAACATACATTTCTTAGTACCAGTGAATGACAAATTAGGTCTCTAATGCTCAAGATTTTGTAACGTATACATCAGATTACCCAGTATCAAATGGGGAAGTACTCCAGTACTTGGAATTGTCTCTTTGTTGTGTGTTTGTACAGTGCCTAGCACAATGAGGTCATGATGCATGACTGGGGCTCCTAGAAACTACCATGTAGAAAAACACTAAAACTAGAGAGAGACTTCTATTTAGTGCAGGTAGTCTCAGCTTCACGTGACTTATGGCACAGATATATAATGAAGCAAACATATCTGTCTTTGCATTCTCTAGCTGTTGGGGTTGAATTATTGTCCCACTTGCTATAAAATATATCTGCACTACCACTATCTGCTTTGGTAGCCCTGTTTAGAGATACATTGAGGCCTCTGGCAAAAAGCAGTCAGTTTCATTCCATACAGCAGTCATCCCATAGCTGACAATTAAACAATAAGCAAAGAAAATCTTAAGATTTTGGCAGCATCTCACAGCAAACAACCTATTGAAGCCCTGCCTGGTTTGTTGCTGTGAAGGCAGCCCAGAATACAGTCTTGGTCTTTATACCTTCTCTTTTCGCCCTGTTTTGGTGAACAGGCAAGTTAGTCAGTGAAAGTCAGAAAAAAATAAGGCTCACTTCAATACCCAATACTTTAGTGTTTTTTAAATTTAACAAATACACAACTAAAAAGGATTATTTGGGTTTCAGTTATTTGCATGAATATATTGCATGCAAACCTTGAAAAAATATCTTGCATCTTCAATTTAATAGCAGATTTCTGGTTACACTAACTAGAGGCTAATCCCAGATTATGAAAAGAAATTTGATATGATTAATTAGTTACTAGAACTAAGTATTTGGAGCTGCAACACCTGACCACCCAGGCATTTTCATTAGATGAGAATACATTTTCAAAGGCTCATTAACTTTGAAGAAATTGGTTAAATGTCAGGTAGGCAAGTAGAAACATGCTTGCTGAACTTTTGATAGATGAGATATAATTAGGCATACACTGGCCTTAACAATTAAAGCTCATAATATTTATAAGTGAATCAACATTCATCTTCAAAGCCTTGACAAAACTGGCAAAGCAAAACTAGCGATTAATTTAAAATCTAAAGGACCACAATTAACTTAAAATTAACACTTCTTTATGAAAGTTTTACCAACTTATGTAACACCTAAAATGACTAAATGAAAAATTAGAAAAATATTCCTTTGATAATTTGTTTACTTTGATAGAATGCAGTAGCTTTCACATTTCACCTGTATAGTCACCTACTTAGCCATTTTTCCCCCATTTATTTGTTTGGATCTTTCCCACAGTATTAAAGAGAAAAAAATCTTTAAAAATAGGAAAATCTGACTAAATTTAACAGGCAGGAGATCCCAGGGACAGGTGGTATAGGACCTGAAAGTATTAACTTTTTTTTTAAAATTGACTAGGCTTCAGGATGACTATATCTCTTTAAAGTTGATATGATGTTTGTTTCCTCTAAGAGAAAGCTAAATCCTGTAGTTATTCCTTAGATTCTAAATATTCAAGAATCTCACTGTCATGGGGCCTGTACACCCAGTCACCCTGGGGTTGTAGCAAGGGCGTGACAGCCTCACAGTGAAGCCAAGGGGATTACTCCCAGCCTCGGGGTCGCTTAACCCAATGGCCTGAGTCAATAAAACTCCCCTTGTATTCAGGGAAGTACAGCCCACTGCCTGGAGTCAATAGGGCTTCCCTTGTCAGTAGGGAAGTGTAGCCCTGTGGCCAGAGTCAGTAGGGCTCCCCTTAGCGTGGCTCAATGGGTGGAGTCAATTGGACTTCCCTTGTGAGGGAAGTGAGGCCCAATGGCCAGAGTCAATAGGGTTTTTCTTGTCTGTAGGGAATTTTGACCCAGTGGCCGGAGTCAATACAACCACCCTTGACTATAGGGTGGTGTTGCCTAGTGGTGAAAGTCAAGCTAATTACTCTGGGATGCAGGGAAGGGAAGCATGTCCTAACGGCCAGAGTCAATACAGCCACCCTCAGAGGCAGGGTAGGGTGGCCTAGCATTCAGAGTCCCACCCTCGACAATAGGGTCTGCCACTGGGTCAATGGGGAGTCCCACCCAAACGCTCTGACCTCATGGGGGTGGGAGGTATCGGGGCCTCCAGGCTCCTCGGTGCCAGACTCTACCTGGGGTTCCAATGGCGGCAGGCTTCTGGTCCAGGTCTCACGCTCTTTGACTCCCGTAGGTAAGGGCTGTAACGACTCCTGGGCCAGAGCCTCTACCAAGCGTCCTTTCTCATTGGTAGTCAGCCTAGACTGAGCTAGGCTGCTTGTAATGGCAGCAAAATATTGCTGCCCCTGGCAGTACCCCCACAGATTTGGGTCTCCCCCCTCCCTGGGGAACCCCCACCTACTATCCTCACCTCAGTATATGGCTACTGCCCAGTTACCATTTGGCCACCGTTCACTGGGGCAGACTGCAATATATAAGTCACTTATCACAGGCAAGGGGGGTTTGGACCTGCTGCCTCTGCCTACCCGTGGGCTGCCCCCACAACCCCAGTACCCTTTTTGGCATTATACTAGGCCACAGCCAAGGGGGTTTCCGGGCTGGAGCTCCCTTGGCCTTCCCCCAGCCCTGCTCCACTCCAGATACCTTCTCAAGCTCCCCAGGCCCATCTCCCTCCACAGCTAGAGGAGGCTCTCTACTCCTGGTCCACTGCCCTCTTATAAAGGCCAGCTGAGCCCTGACTGGGATGTGGCCACAGCTAAGCCTGCTTCCCCCAATCAGCCTGGGAACTGTTTGCTCCCACCTCCCACCTCTGCCTTCCGAAGGCCCAGCTCTGTGGCCTCCAGCTGCGCCTATAGGTTGGCATCTCCCAGACCCTGCCCCTTGCAGGGTCTGGGTCCACTTGGTGGCCTGTTCCTGGACCACCTGGGACTCAGCCTCTTGCTGGCCCCACCCAGTCTGGGTTTCCCCTTCAGCTACTGGCTTAACGACAGTCTGGGTTCCAGCCTCCTGCTGCATCCCGGCTGTCCCAGTCACTACCACCTTCTCCAGTTCTGGCCCTCCCAGGCCTACAGGCACTTCCTCTGACCGCCGCTCAGTTCCCGTGAGGGGGAAGTGCCTCCTAATATGTCCGGGCACATGGCAGCTCCAGCAGGCACCCCGTCTCTGGGCTGCCCGGGGCTTCCCATGTTCCGTTTCGGGTTCCATCCCCTTGCCGGGACTGACATGGACCATCTGCTTTGGGCCTGGCATGTCCACTGCATGTGGCCCTGTCGTGCACAGGCCCAACAGGTCAACAGCGGCCCAGGTTCCCTCACCTGGCGGACTGTCTTCGGGACCTGTCCTAATCCCTGCGTGGGCTGTGGCACCTTGCCCCCACCCCAATAGGGACAGTTCCGTCTTAAATGTCCCATCTTCGTGCAGGCGTAGCAAGCCCTGCACCCTGCCACAGGCCTCCTGGCTTTGGCGCTCTGCTGCTCACGCCCTCCGTGGTCCCTTCAGAACTCCTGCCAAAGGAGTTGTGCCAGGGCCCGCTGCTCCCTCACCAGCTTGCCCACCTACTCATGGATGGCCAAATGCACCTCCCATAGTCCCTGTTGGGCCTCCTGGATCCCCTGCAGATCTTCTGCCCCCTTCTGCCGGGGCGCTGCCAGGGACTGCACCTGGGGTCTCTGCGTAGAAGACCCCCGTGTAACTGGGATCCATCATCCCCTATGTCTCTCAGTCTCTGGGCAATAGTTCCGCCATCCTTGCCCTTTCCCCTTTTATTGGGGGTGGACCGCCTATGCCCGCATTTTCCACCACACCGTAACGGGGCAGGACTCACCCCTGTGGCGCCTTAGGCTGGTCTCTCAGGGAATTAGCTCTTCCACCTCGGAGTACCCTCTGCAGGCCAGTGTCCCGCTTCCGCTGGCCCTCGTGTCCTTCCCGGACCCTGGTGCCCCTTTCCCTGGCGTGCTGCCCCCTGGCAGTACCCCCACAGATCTGGGTCTTCCCATCCCAGGGGAACCCCCACCCACTATCTCCACCTTGCCTGAGTATATGGCTACTGCCCAGTCACCATCTAGCCCCCATTCATTGTGTCTGGATAAAACAAATATGCACAGTTCCTGATAAACATTGTGCCTCCCATCAAAACATACCAACAACTGTTGGTGTATTAAAGTATGCAAAACACAAGCCAGGCACCCAGTTAATACATGGCTTATATTGTCTACATTTTAATACTGAAATGGGGCTACTCATGTGAAGTACTAGTCAATCTGAGGAAGGGTAGCAGAATTTGTTCCAAAGTAAATAAAATATATTTTTATTTATATTGCACACATTTCTATTTGCTGACTAAAGATTTGTTTGATTCTAATCCAGAACACTAAAGTTGTTGAATGCCAGAAAGAAGATTCTAAAGGAAACAGTTTTTTGCTTCAATAGTTTAACCGTTTGGTTCCGGATGACAACCTTTTGTTTTTGGATGCAGATAATAGGTTAATGATCTCTTGAGCGAATAGCAAACTAGCAAATCTGTATGACATTTAATATATGATCTCTTGGAATGGATACTAATAGATTTATCTTGATAAAGTAATTCAGGCCAAAGTTGAACTTAAAGTATGGGAAGATCAGTTATTTACCCTTCAGTCACTGTGAAGGGTAGACTGTTCTTCCTTCATATGCAGTAATGAGTTCACAGTCTAGAGGTAGTACAACAGCTCCTTAATTTATCACTACATACTTTAACAGGTCCAGCAACAAATTAAGGGTCACTAGTCTTTCAGCCTTACTCACATTGAGCAAAATCAATGGGATCACTCTCAGAGGAAGGTATTACTGACATGAAGGGTGGAATAATCTGTTTTAAACATTTTTACAATACTCTTATACAATACACAAAACCCGCACCTCTTGCCAAACCCAACTCCCAAACCTAGGGCCAGTTTCTGCTCTTAGATACATCCACACACATCTTTATTTGATGAGGTTACAAGTTTGATTGATGTAGGCAATAGGATTCATGAAGTATACCCTAGTCCTGTCTCTCGCACCAATAGAAGTTGATCCAATAAAATATATTACCTCACCCATCTTGGCTCTCTAATATCCTGAGACCAACACTGTTACAAGTACACTGCAGACAGAGGCTGCATGACTGTGACATTACCCAGGGTACAGTCTGTTGAACAGCTGTGTCCCCTCAATTCTCCAACCTGGGGTGCCTTTTAAACGGCTTCTCTGGGAGAGCAATCCCTGCTGGTCTGCTCACACACAGCCTCCAGCATGTAAATTACTTCCTGCTATACTGTATGAGTGCTATGGCCAGCCACTCTTGAATTACACAGCAGAGTAACATCAACAAATTCCCCGTACCAGACTTGCCCCCAGAAATGTGCACCTCATACTGCCCAGCCCTCTCCTGGAGAACACAAGCTCATATAAACGCCATAATTTTATTAATCGAAAATGATATGCACAAATCCTAGAAAATGGAGTTTCCCAAACCCTTCGGTCCAAGCACGCTGATTTAGATCAAACAATAAAACAAGTTTATTAAAGAAAGATAGATTTGAAGTGATTACAAGTAATGAGACATGCTAAAAGTCAGAATTGGTTACAAGATAATAAAAAGTAAAACAACAACTCTCTAACTTAACAAGCTAAATGAATTCAAAGCAAAGGTTTCTCTTCTCACATGCTTCAGTAGTTTTACTGGCTGGATTCTAGGAACAAAAAATGTAGTCATGCAGAAAGGGGGACTCTATCCTGGGAAGCAGTGACTCTGAAAAAGGTTTGGGTATCATGGTGGAAAATCAGCTGAACATGAGCTCCCAGTGCAACACTGGCCAAAAGGGCTAATTTCAGTCCTTGTATGCATAAGCAGGGGAAACTCAAGTAGGAGCAGAAAGCTTTTTTTACCTTTCATTTGGCACTTATGTGACCATTGCTGGAATACTATGTCCCTTTCTGGTGTGCACAATTCAAGAAGGATGTTGATAAATTGGAGAGGGTTCAGAGAAGAACCAAGAGAATGACAAAAGGATTAGAAACCATGTCTCATAATGAAAGATTCAAGAAGTTCAATCTATCTATCTTAACAAAGAGAAGGTTAAGGGGTGACTTGATTGCAGTCTGTAAATCCTGGGGAACAAAGATTTGATCATTGGGTCTTCAATCTAACAGAGAAAATTATAACAGGATCCAACAGCTGGAAATTGAAGCTAGACAAATTCAGACTGGAAATAAGGTGTAAGTTTTTAACAGTGAGTCAAGTGAGTAATTAACCATTGGAACAATTTACCAAGGCTCATAGTCCACAATTTTTAAATCAAGACTGTTTTTTTCTGAAAGATATGTTCCTGGAATTATTTTGGGGAAGTTCTAGGATCTGTGTTATACAGGAGATCAGACTAAATTATCACAATGATATTTTCTAGCCTTGGAATCTATCAATCTGAGTAACTCCATTAATGTGTAAGAAACAGCAAAATATGGCCTTACTGTACAAAAGATTTTCCACAATGCTCAGAATACTGCCTATGTCCTCACTAGAGATTGTAACTACTGGCATTTTGGCACATGTAATACTAAAACTGTTGTGTGTCAGCTACATACTATAATTATATTACAGTACTATAAAAGGGCCAAATTCTTCTAACAACCCAGTGTAACTCCATGGATTTTAACCTGATCACAATCAAGTAGCTAGACATATAAGTGACAAGTTGAACTGCAAAACTGTGGGTGTAAAATTAGAGGTCCAGGTTAAGGCCAGGCTGAAAATCAGGCTGAAACAAATGTTATGGACCTTCCCTACTAGGGCTGAGGTGGTACAACAAACTAGTACTATCTGTTTAGCACAACTCTTGTGGGGACAGGGGTGGCTTTGGGGTTGGGAAAGGGATGTATCTCTATATTGTAGAAATTCATATCTCTCCTACAGAACCTCAGCAATCTCAATCTATTAATACTTTCTGGACAATCTCAAGAGAAGCAAGGATTCTGAGCATTTCCAGAATTGCAATCTACTGTAGTGGCTGAAGCAGTTTTCTTCTCTGACTTTACTAATTTCCTGTTTGATCACTTCAAGAGTGGAAGGTACAAAGTATGGAAAATTCCCAAGGTGCTAACAGAGCCATGTCCATCCAAGGAGGTATGTTCCAAATAGACTCCCTAAGCCATAAAACAACTGACATTGTGTTATGGAAGCTGGCTAGTAATAGGGAAAGTCAACTGTTGGTGCAATTGCATTTGATGTCTAAAGATAAAGTCAGTCTTATTGCCGTACATTGTGCACATTAGCATCATGTCTGAGATAATGGGGGAGTATAACTATGTGTAGGCTGGACTGAGGTCGTCTCTATTGAGAGCACACACTTTCCCATTTTCTGCCTACTTAAGTCACCAGTGAGTATTACAACCACAGGATTCACGCTCTTGGAGGCAGATGATGGTACTGAACTCTCCTGCCATTGAAAAGCCATTCAACCCTTTCCCTACAGAAGAGGTGATGGAGTATAAACTTTACACCACTCTATGTAGAGGATGAAGGTTGCAGCTGAATCTTCACCAACAACGAGAGTAAGGGAATGGCCAGTGGCAACAGAATCTTCACATCTTCCTGGGGAAGGGAGGATTCCAACCTTCCAGGATTGTCCTGGAGTCTCCAGGAATTAAAGGTTAATGTTGAATTAAAGATTATGTCATGTGATGAAACCTCCAGGAATACATCCAACCAAAATTGGCAACCCTAGAAGGGACTAGGCATCAGATTCCTCCCGCCCACTCCTCTCCCCAGCAAGGGGCATGCAGAAGAATTTTCTCTCCCAGGTACATGGCAGGTGGGGTGGCATCTTCCACTCTAGCAATGGCCCTACTAATAAAATCATAGAGTTAGAAGGGACCATAAGGGTCATCGAATCTAACCCTCTGTCAAGGTACAGGATTTGTCATATCTAAACCATTCAAGGCAGCTGGCTATCCAGCCTCCTTTAAAAACCTCCAGTGAAGAAGTTTTCACAACCTCCCTAGGCAATCTGTTCCATGGTCCCACTGTTCTTACTATTGGGAAGTTTTTCCTGAGATTTGATCTAAATCTGCTATGCTGTAGTTTGAACCCTTTGCCTCCTGTCCTGCCCACTATGGCAAGAGAGAACAACTTTTCTCTATCTTTTTTATGGCAGCCTCTCAAGTATATGAAGACCTCTGTCATATCCCCCCTTAATCTTTTTTCCAAACTAAACATACCCAATTCCTTCAGCCTTTGCTCATATGACTTGCATTCCATCCCTTTGATCATCTTTGTCGCTCACCTCTGGATCCTTTCCAGTTTCTCTACATCCTTTCTATACAGCAGTGACCAAAACTGAACACAGTACACCAGCTGAGGCCTAACCAACACTGAGCAGAGAGGTACCGTCACCTCCTGTGGCTTGCATGCTATGCCTCTGTTAATGCAACCTAAAATTGCATTTGCTTTTTTTTCAACAGCATCACTTTGCTGACTCATATTGAGGTTGTGATCCACCACAGCTGTCAGATCCTTCTCAGCAGTGCTGCTGCCAAACCAGTTATCCCTCATTCTGTATTTGTGCAGTTGGTTTTTCTTTCCTATGTGAAGCACCTTACATTTGTATTTGTTGAACTTCATTTGTGGTCATTTATCAAGAGCCCTTTGATTTTTAGCTCCATCCTCCAAAGTTTTGGCAAGCCTCCTAGCTTTGTCATCTGCAAATTTGATTTGTATGCTCTCTATTTCTACATCCAGGTAATTAATAAAGTTATTCAACAACACCGGACCCAGAACTGATCCCTGTGGAACCCCACTTGAGACCTCCCTCCAATCTGACATCATTCCATTAATAATTACTCTTTGTTTGTGATTGTGATTGTTTAACCAGTTACATATTCACTTAATGGTAGTTCCACCAAGCCCTCGTTTCTCCAGCTTGCTTATCAGAATTTCATGTGGGACTGTGTCAAAAGCCCTGCTGAAGTCTAGGTATATTATGTCCCCTATCCATCTGTCAAGGCTGATTCCCCACTCTGGCACTTCGAGTGCAGAAGGTGGGGGCCCGCAAGGATTCTAAAAATTAAAACTGACCACTCCAGTCTTGTATTAAACTCCCAAGGTTACAGCTTCTCTCTGACCTTGGATGGGTAGATGCTGCCAGACGCAAGTGCCAAACCCTCTTTTTGGGACCCAGGAAGGTGCACTTGGGAATTCCTTCCTGTGGGGTACCCTCAAGCCCTTCTACCCCCCCTCCGGGGAATAGCCGAGAAAGAAAACAAAGGAAATCAGCTGTTGTCACCAGCTAATTAAACAACATAAGCACAAACATCTGAGGGACACAGAAATCCAATTCTGTTCTTAAAAAAAGATAAATTGTATTAAAAACAAAAAAGAAAGAAAATACATTTGGAATTTAGGCTTTTTGCTAGATTAAAATAAAACAATTACAAGGATCAAGCATCAAGATAGCTCTCTTGAGGTCCATGTTAAAGGTTACAAGCAAAACAAAAGGACCTGGGGTTAGCGCAGAGGAGTCCACAAACCATAAAGAAATAAAAGATATTAACCTAATTGTGTCTTCCTAGACATTTCCTGATCTACGTACATATCTGGGGTTTCAAATCAATGGTTTCTAGGTATGATCTGATGATTTTCATACCTGACACAATATTTTTACAGCATAGTTCCAGCCCTGTCCCTGCTCTGTCCCCTTTTTCTGGAGAACAACAACAAAGAGACAAAGGGGATGTTTTTTCCCAATTTTAAAAAGGTCTAGCCTTCCCATTGTCTCTTTTGGTCAGCTGCCCACTCCCTCCCCTTTACCTATGGACTTTTTAAACCCTTTACAGGTAAAGCAAGTAAAGAACAGCTACTAACAGGGATTTTATAGCTAACTGGCTGGATATCCATAAAAGGGAGCTACCCCCCGATCCCCTTCATTTATCACACCTTCTGTGAAACTTGAGGGGGGAAGCAGCTAGCAACTAGATGGAACTTAAATTCCAGTGAAATAGAGGCAGTGATTATCCTCTCATGAAAATGGAAATAGAGAAGTGGAATCAGCTAATACATTAACGGGAGACTATTTGAACCTGCTGCCTTTCAAACAGGAAATTCACAATAATTTGGAGGGTGTGGGAGGTTAAAGTAATAAATTTACCATTATTTGTGCTGCTCATAGGAGCAGAAAGTTTGAAGAGCAGGATGAGACCAGACGGGAGCCAAAGTAACAACCAGGACCCCTCCTCCCCTTGGGGCTACACATCACCACAGATAAGATATTGATTCAGATTCACTGTTTATGCAATGCAGCAAAGGTGTGGGAGTACGGGAAATGACTTGCTCCCCTTCCTCGATTGGGTTCAACATACAGCCCATAGAAAGCAGCAAAGCAATGTTTCCTTTGGGGATGATAAACTGCTATTTTCTGCTGCTCTCAGTAGAGATCTGCTTAAGGTAATACATTTTCCCTCTCCACCCCTAGGGACTGTTCCTGGTCCTGAAACCTTGCCTGCTAACCAATAAGCTCTTTTGATATATTATTGTACATATACACAGTAAGTTTATGAAGTGATTGAGCGTGGACATTTCTCCTCCTCTCTTGGCCTCAACCAATCTGCCTGGGCCTAAGCCTTCTTCAGTTTACCAGCTAGGGACTGTATCGTTCTCCATGTCATAATTTTTGGTGGCTTGCATTTTTATTTGCTGACCATACTGCAGGACACTAATATCATTGTGTGACTCTTGCCTGTATAGGAATCTCACAAATTAATCACTAGTTACAACCTGTCTCTGTAGATGTTAGTTCACACTGTTTTATGTACAATGTGTGCATAAAATCATAATGATAAATACAAGCCCAAAGGGTAAAATCAGGAGGAGACTATTTTAAAAGCAAATTTTCTTGGCTGGTATGTTACCAAAGAGTTGGGGGTAAAATTGGTCCTAATCCTGTTGCTGGATTCAAGTGGATGGAACCTCACAAAAGTCAGTGGAGACTGGTATCTACCTATGTGGTTCCAGTTGCAGGATTGGGGCAATAAATGAGTAATAGTAAGTGATGGCTCAGCATTTATTGGTATTAAAATCCACTGCTAGTATACATCAACAAGGAAAACCTACCGGCTGAGGAAGATACTGATCAGTTCTTGCTGCTATTGATTTCACCCAGCATGTTTGCTCTGCTCCCATTGGTTTGTTAGATTACATCTCAAAGTTGTGTGACTTCCTGTAGCACATATCATGTACCTCAATATTTCATGTAATCGTTGAACTTGTTAAGCAGCTGTGTAAAGTCCAATAATTTGAATTGGAGTGTGTGTGTTTGTGTGTGTGTATACATTTAATGATGACTGGCTAGATTTGCTCCTGTATCCTCCTGATTTTTTTAAAATGTCACTTAATTAATCATTTTTCTTATTATTCATTATATTGGTTAGATTAGCAAAATCTTCATAACATAATATTAATTGACTCCTAGATTTTATACTCCCATATGCAGATTTTCATGGAAAAATTTTAGTAGTGTGTTTTATGTTCTGTTTTTATATTTGAACAGAATGTCTGTCATGCAACTCCTCCCATGAGGTATAGTTGTGCTGGGAGGCTTTTAGCAGTTGATATCTCTATCTCTGGTATTTTTTGTTTTGTTTTTAAAGTTTGATCTTGATCAAACCTGTTTAAGTATAACATAATGATCAAAATCTCACTAAAGGGGGAGCTCAGATTTACAATTTATTTACGTCTGGGGCATGCATCCCTTTGTCTCTTTTTCAGAACAAAGTATTACTAATGTTCTGTAAGCTTGCAATGTTATTGACTTGCAGAACACTGAAATTCAATACAGTAGGTATACACAGAGAGGCAGTACAACAAAATTACCACTAGATGGCAAGCTACACATGTGATTAGGACTAGGTTAATCAATATATGGATGCACGCACATTTCAAAAGAGCTTATAGATGCAATATAGTTTTGTGTACTAGAATCAGGATAACTATCTACTCTTCTGACAGAAATAACCAAGTAAAAATGAGAATCAATACAGTATATATCAGTAGTATTACACTTGTTCCTGCATTCTGATCCAGACAAATTCCTTTTAACTTAATTTGTGGCTCTTGCCAGGAGACAGCTGCACTTTCATGGGGAACTATTTTATTTTAGATGATGGGGCGCCCAGGATTTCCAGGTTTATGGATCTTGGGTAGTAGATAGAATATCCCAGGTCAGGGTTCCAGGGGTGTGTCTGTGCGGATTTGATCTTGTGCTTTTTCAGGAAATTTCTTGAGCAAATGCTGTAGTTGCTTTTGGTAACTCTCAGTGGGAACATAGGGTAATGGCTGTAGAAAGTGGTGTTGGAGAGCTGCCGAGCAGCCTCTTGTTCATATTCTGATCTATTCATGATGACAACAACACCTCCTTTGTCAGCCTTTTTGATTATGATGTCAGAGTTGTTTCTGAGGCTGTGGATGGCCTGGAAATCCTGGGCGCCCCATCATCTCAGGCATTGGCACCCTGACAGCAGGATTGTCTGGCTATGTAGACTCCCTCCTCAGGCCCTATGCTACCAGCACTCCCAGCTACCTTCAAGACACCACTGACTTCCTGAGGAAACTACAATCCATTGGTGATCTTCCTGATAACACCATCCTAGCCACTATGGATGTAGAAGCCCTCTACACCAACATTCCACACAAAGATGGACTACAAGCCGTCAAGAACACTACCCCGATAATGTCACGGCAAACCTGGTGGCTGAACTTTGTGACTTTGTCCTTACCCATAACTATTTTACATTTGGGGACAATGTATACCTTCAGATCAGCGGCACTGCTATGGGTACCCGCATGGCCCCACAGTATGCCAACATTTTTATGGCTGATTTAGAACAACGCTTCCTCAGCTCTCGTCCCCTAACGCCCCTACTCTACTTGCGCTATATTGATGACATCTTCGTCATCTGGACCCATGGAAAAGAAGCCCTTGAGGAATTCCACCATGATTTCAACAATTTCCATCTCACCATCAACCTCAGCCTGGTCCAGTCCACACAAGATATCTACTTCCTGGACACTACAGTGCTAATAAACGATGGTCACATAAACACCACCCTATATCGGAAACCTACTGACCGCTATTCCTACCTGCATGCCTCCAGCTTTCACCCTGACCACACCACACGATCCATCGTCTACAGCCAAGCTCTGCGATACAACCGCATTTGCTCCAACCCCTCAGACAGAGACAAACACCTACAAGATCTCTATCAAGCATTCTTACAACTACAATACCCACCTGCGGAAGTGAAGAAACAGATTGATAGAGCCAGAAGAGTTCCCAGAAGTCACCTACTACAGGACAGGCCTAACAAAGAAAATAACAGAACGCCACTAGCCGTCACCTTCAGCCCTCAACTAAAACCCCTCCAATGCATTATTAAGGATCTGCAACCTATCCTGAAGGATGACCCAACACTCTCACAAATCTTGGGAGACAGGCCACTCCTTGCCTACAGACAGCCCCCCAACCTGAAGCAAATACTCACCAACAACCACATACCACACAACAGAACCACTAACCCAGGAACCTATCCTTGCAACAAAGCCCGTTGCCAACTGTGCCCACATATCTATTCAGGGGACACCATCACAGGGCCTAATAACATCAGCCACACTATCAGAGGCTCGTATACCTGCACATCCACCAATGTGATCTATGCCATCATGTGCCAGCAATGCCCCTCTGCCATGTACATTGGTCAAACTGGACAGTCTCTACGTAAAAGAATAAATGGACACAAATCAGTTGTCAAGAATTATAACATTCATAAACTAGTCAGAGAACACTTCAATCTCTCTGGTCACGCAATTACAGACATGAAGGTCGCTATCTTACAACAAAAAAACTTCAAATCCAGACTCCAGCGAGAAACTGCTGAATTGGAATTCATTTGCAAATTGGATACTATTAATTTAGGCGTAAATAGAGACTGGGAGTGGCTAAGTCATTATGCAAGGTAGCCTATTTCCCCTTGTTTTTTTCCCTCCCCCCCCCCCCCCCGACATTCTGGTTAAACTTGGATTTATGCTGGAAATGGCCCACCTTGATTATCATGCACATTGTAGGGAGAGTGGTCACTTTGGATAAGCTATTACCAGCAGGAGAGTAGGGAGAGTGGTCACTTTGGATAAGCTATTACCAGCAGGAGAGAGTGTTTGTGTGTGTGGCTTTTGGAAAGGGGGGAGGGGTGAGAAAACCTGGATTTGTGCTGGAAATGGCCCACCTTGATTATCATACACATTGTAAAGAGAGTGGTCACTTTGGATGGGCTATTACCAGCAGGAGAGTGAGTTTGTGGGGGGTGGGGAGGCAGAGGGTGAGAAAACCTGGATTTGTGCTGGAAATGGCCCACCTTCATTTTCACACACATTGTAAGGAGAGTGATCACTTTAGATAAGCTATTACCAGCAGGAGAGTGGGGTGGGAGGAGGTATTGTTTCATGGTCTCTGTGTATATAATGTCTTCTGCAGTTTCCACAGTATGCATCCGATGAAGTGAGCTGTAGCTCACGAAAGCTTATGCTCAAATAAATTGGTTAGTCTCTAAGGTGCCACAGGTACTCCTTTTCTTTTTAGGGATCTTTCTGTGTTTCTTTTCCCACAGCCTTGGATTCTGCAAGCTATTCCAGAGAGCAGAGGAGGTTCCCTGCCAGCTTGTAGCCATAAAGACAAGATAGGGCTGCTTTTGGCATATTTTCGACCCCCTTCTGCTTTCAAGGATCTTTCTTAAAGTGAAAAGCTGTGAACACCAGTAGTTCTGGGCACCTGCAGCTAAGTCCTGTGTGAGAACAAAGCTGGAAGAAAGAGGGGAGAATCTGAGGAGGAAAAGAGTGTCTCCAAGTTAGTCTATAGGGCAGATCAGGCAAGCAGGGCTCTTTCAGGAGCCATAAACCAGCTAAGGCTGCCTTAAAGATTTGCTGTTAGATTAGCTTTTATTGGTTTGCTGTCTTTGTTCAGGGCTTAAATCACTGATCTCTTCCTCCCATTTTCAAGGCTGTTCTCTGAAGTGATCACTTATCACATCTGCTCAGAATCACAGGGAACTGTTAAAATAAGCCCCCTGTGGGAGTAAAGCAGGGATCAGAAGAAGGGAAAAAGTGGAAAGGGGCTGCAAAGGACTCACAACCTCTCTTAGAAGAACACAGGCTTAATGCTGCTGAAGTAAGGGACATTTTTCAAATGGATGAGCGCTTATTGGCTCAAGGACTGCAGACTGGCTGTTGGGTGCCACATGGGCTAAGGGGCGGCAATACAGAGCATGCTGGCATCCACAAAGGCATGAAGGAGGGTTGGTGGGAGATTCCTATGAATCTGAGTGTCTAGGAAATGGGTGGAATTTCTAATTAGGTGCTTAAGGAGAGAACTGTCTAGCGCTAGGCCTCCTTGCTTGTGAGAGGCCTACGCAAATGACTCTATATGCTAACTATTCCTGGTTGCCTCAACCTGTCATGCATAAACGTGGTTTGATGGACATTATGGACATATCCAATAACCTCAAAGATATTACATCAACTTTATAAGTGCTATGTGTATCTTTAGGAGCAAGGGATAGTATGCTGGCTCCATCAAAGAAGGTTAGGGCTCTCTCCAGGAAGTAGAATTAGTGGCGGTGGGTAATTGCTGCAGACCCTGGGATAGGTAAAAAACTCAAAAGAAGTAGCACCCCTGTCCAGACCACAGAGGGGTCACAGATAGAGGTTTCTTGAAACTGTGATGGGTCACTTGGGAACTAGCCATTGGACAGTTGAGGACTAGCTTTGAAGAAGCCTTCATCTGTTTGTGTGTCAGACAGAGGCAGGCCAAGGTGTAAGGTGGAATTTTGAGCCAAGGGGAAGAATCACAAATGCATCTGTAAAACCATAAGCCAGTCATCAGTGAAAGTCAGATTTATACTAAAGCCCTGCAGAAAGAAATTAGAGGTGGGTGAATGCTGCTGAGACTTACTGGTGAGAGGGCTTGGAGCACAGGTGGCCCCTCGAGCCAGAGTGAGAGGGAGGTCAAGTCTGCCACAAACTTGTTGTAAAAAGAACAGGAGTACTTGTGGCACCTCAGAGACTAACAAATTTATTTGAGCATAAGCTTTCGTGAGCTACAGCTCACTTCATCGGATGCATTCAGTGGAAAACAATCCTTTCCTGTCTCCACAAAAACCACCACCTACCTCCTTCCTCTAAGAGATCAGTCCAGACTTGTAGGTAGACTGTTACAGAGAGGTAGCAGTCACATCTGGTTGTACTGCAGGTAATGACTCCTTAGGACAATGCTGGGCAACGGTCATTTGTTTACATTTGTAAACCATTTGTTTACATTTGCACGGCCACCCGCAGCTCCCAGTTGCCGTGGTTCACTGTTCCTGGCCAGTGGGAGCTGCGGGAAGCAGCGTGGGCACGGCCACTGGGAGCTGTGGGCTACCGTGAAAATGTAAACAAACAATCTGGCGGCCCACCAATGGATTACCCTGATGGGCCGCATGCAGCTCGTGGGCTGCAGGTTACCCACCACTGCCTTAGGATGTTCGCATCCCTCTAAATGGTCTCCTGCATGTTGCAGGAACATCGAACTGTCTACCCATGCAGACCAAAGCAGTGAGCCAACGTCTACAAGTGTGAATGACCTCAGGTCCTGGAGTGTGTGGGGATAGAGAAAGATAAAGTGCAGGATCACCACCATCTTCTGAAGCCTCCTCTTTCCAGTCTCAGCTGGAAGAGTTCAGCCACAGCCAAGCAGGGGACCATAAAGAGCCAACAACCAAAAGGTAAGTGGTGATACTCTCTACCCACACACTTTCCAAGCACTTGTTAGGTCCCCTCTTTTTTCTGTACTCCCTTCACACAAAAGCATAATTGTGTGTCCTGCTTATTTTATTGATGGAAGGAAGGAACAGGGGGCTTGTGCTATCCTGACAAATTCTGCCCTCTGCTGCTCCTGGGATCCCTGCCACTATACATCTGCTCCTCCAGGCTGATGGGTTTGTCCTTCATTCTTCTTTCATGCCTCATCTTTGTTCTGTTTCTTGTGGCTCAGCCTTGACTGTGTTGCCATGTGCAAGCACTGGTATTCTGTTTGCTACATTGTGGAGAACTAAGGACATGAGCTGTAATATACATACTTTCTCAGGACTACAGAATGTCCCACTTATGTGACAAAAAGCACTGGAACCAAATCCTTAAGATGCCAAAGGCCCTTTCACTGACAGAACTGGTGTGGATTTTGAGCCCTGTTTGATTAAGTCTGAAGGCAGTTTGGGGGTCAGAGGTAGTGAGTGACAGAGGCAGGGTATACAGGTTGTCCTCTGCTCTGTCAATGAGAAGGCTGGGCACACTTCACTTAACGGGAGGAGTTGCACAGATGCATATAGATGTAGTTAGAGGTGACTATAAAAAATTAACAGTAAGATGAAAGGTTGTTTGTTTGCAGCTGGAAATTTCCTAGGTAACTGGCTGCTACGGAATCTCATCAGTCTGGATTCTCCCAAAACAAATGAGTTCTGGAAAGAACCCAGCTATCTGGCTGCCACATCCAAGGCCAAAAATTAAATTAAATTAAAAGCCTTGGGTGCTAGAAGTGGCATGTTAATTAACACCTCCTTCTGCCTGTAGGCACAGCACTGTCCTGGTCTACTGACCTCAGGAGTGTGGAGGTACCTTCCACCGCAGGCCAGAGGGGCAATTTGCAGTTCCACTGAACACCCACATGTTGTGGTGTTAGTCACCCTGTCTCTGGGGCAGCTGAAGCAGCCCAAACCCTGGGTGATAATGGCCAACACAAAATGTTCAAATGCAGCCAGTACTGTAGACCAGCTGATCCCAGTTGTTAACCCAATGTCTCATTGAAAGGCTCTGCAAAAAGAACAGGAATACTTGTGGCACCTTAGAGACTAACAAATTTGAGCATAAATTTGTTAGTCTCTAAGGTGCCACAAGTACTCCTGAACTTTTTGCAGATACAGACGAACATGGCTACTACTCTGAAACCTGAAAGGCTCTGGTGTTCAAAGCCCTTGGCATTCTGGCTACCTCTCTTGTTGTAAACAGGACACAGCGTCTCCAGTCTTGCCTCAACTCATTGACAAGCTGAGTTTTTGGCAACAGAAGGTAAGTCATCCCAATGTATTATCTGAAACCCCAAATGCCCTGTCATCAGTTTTTTTAGGGCAAAAGAGAGCTATTTTTCATGAACAGGGACAAGATGTTTTTGGAGAGACTCTTAGTTGAAAATAACCCACGTTAACGGTTGGCATGAATATAAAAGTAAGCGAGTCCTTTTCCTTTTGTGAATACAGACTAACACGGCTGTTACTCTGAAACCTATAAAAGTAAGCGTAAGTACTGATCCCCCTACTCACTAAGGCCTCAAATAGCACTGCACCGCCTACTCTTACAGCTCAGCAGCTGAAACAATCCAAATATAAACAAACATTCTATGTAGACTCTTATACTGCACTCATCTAAGGACCTTCTGGGAGTCCATTAAGCCATCTGAGCAGCATCTGTCTCATTTGTTCTCTTCTCCTCCCCAGCAGAAGTGTGTCCATTATCTTTTGCAATTTTTATATACACACAGCTATGTTTATAGTAAAAGGCAAGATCAAAGAAATGCACCTTGCCCATGGAGTGGAAGGTGGTGAGGCTTGTGATGGCCCTTAAATCCTAGGGGAATTTATTTCACAGTCTTTACCCTGATCCCCCAAGAAGCTCTCTTTGATGTGCCTACGTTGCGGCCTCATCTAAAGAAACTCGAAGTACTTTGAGCTGAACTTCTGTTTATGCCTTATGACATGCTGAAGAGACATTCATGTTACATCATCTTCACTCACCTACTGTAGCCAGACAGCCAGCCCCCCCCCCCCTCAGACCAGCATTGCTGGAAACACAGGAGGAAGCAGGAACAGGGCACTTAACATATATTCCAGCACAGCCTTTGAAGCTGTGAAAGCACAGGTGTGCTGCTACAATGTGCCTCTGGGAACAGATACGAGGATTAAGCTCACAGCAGGCAGAGGCCCTGTGACA
This sequence comes from Lepidochelys olivacea, assembly GCF_965140295.1. NCBI lineage: Eukaryota > Metazoa > Chordata > Testudines > Cheloniidae > Lepidochelys > Lepidochelys olivacea. The sequence goes on along the minus strand of NC_140412.1, from coordinate 169,623,622 downwards.
GACATGGCTCTTAGCCCCAACTAAATAGCGTGATGCACACACACCAACATCCTAGTTGGGAAAATATTTACCCTCATAAAAGAAATGTCCAGTAGTCGACACTTATTGTTTCTCTCCTTTGCAAGTGTAAACTACTCTTGCGAAAGCTGGCGTCACCCCGACAGACCAGCCTCAATTTGGCATAAGAAAGGAGAAAGAGAATAAAGGAGTACAGAGGTATAAGTAGGGGACCTACAGCACCATGATTTTTGAGTGCTTTTCACTATCTATCTGCTGGTCAGATAAGTGACAGCCTCCCAAGGCTTCTGCAGCTAAGAGGGTCCCTACGCCTTGTCCCTTATTCGTCTTTCCGCGGAATTGAGTGACCGATCCTGGCTTGGCACCGCTGGAATCGAGAGATGCAAGGAGGGTAAGAAGCACCCACACCTGATCTCCTATCTTTAGCGTACACATATTTTGAAATAGAGCTCTATACTTTGTTTTCTTTCTTTGGGATTGTGGCTTCAGTTTTGTAACTTGTTTGTGTGTGTAACATCTCTACATTTAAATAAGTAGGCACTAGCAATTTTGTAACCACATGATTAGAATCTAGCTTAATAAATTTTGGTAACCATTTATGCATAAGCCTGACTTGTTTTCTCTGGTTTACTGTAAAGCAGCCAACACAATTAAAGAACCTCAGCCGTTTTGGCTCTAAAGCCTGGCCATTAGGTGAGAGTACTAAGAGCCTAGCGTTGAGTTGTGCCGCCTCCACGGGGCAAACTCTTGGGGCACCTGTCAGTCAATCCTGGCTGCCCGCTGCGAAGGAGCTCTGAGCTCTAGCAGTTAAAGTCACGGGTGGTTAGGACCTTGGGGCATCCGTCAGCCTAGCCCGGGCTGCCCGCCGCGAAGGGACAGTGCGTCCTAGCGGTTAAAGTCACGGATGGTATAAACGGGCATAGCTGGCACCTCACCAAACATCCTTGGCCGTCGGCTAACACCTACTTGCTTAGTTACTGAGTGGAGTGAACAGCACCATGGATGAGCTTCTACAATTTCCCTGCCCAGGACACTAGAAAGACCAGCTTTCCGTATACTTTCACTTTAATCCAAAATATAATCAGCACAAAAATATAATATCCTTGGGAATCAAGTTCTTACAATAATTCTATAAATATAAAATATATAACAACTTATTTAAATGTTATAGACCAACAGCCCATCAATTCACAAAATCCCCATTCTTTATGCTTGCTTCACTCTTTGTAGAGAAGGCCTCAGATGGTAGAACTGCTGAGCTGTAGAAGAGTATTCATGCAAGTGCTGGAATGAAGTACTGAAGGGAAACCTCTTCATGAAGCAAAATGAAGTGAACAATTCTTTTGCTTACAATATCTGTAAAAGAGACACCAAAAAGCTAGTTGGGAGGCTGGCACAAATACATAACACAGTGAAACTTCTATATAGGAGAGGCAGAAGCTCTGTCATCTTCAGAGGAAAAGCCCGCTTCAACATAATGCAGCGGCGATCCAGGATTCTCCTCTCAGCAGGGTCTGAACTCGTATTGAATGTAATACAAAATCCTACACCCGATTTCTATCTGCCTGTGGCTGTAATACACATTTAGGTCTCAACATATAAGAACAGTGACGGTGTACATTGATAGCATACATCATACACTTAAACAGATTTAGAAAAACAGCCTTGAACACAATGGGAAACCACTTGAGAAAAGAAAGAGTAGCCAGAATACCTACATTATTTTCGAGAGATTTGAGAATTGTGCCATGGGGCAGGACTGAACTTTCCAATGGCACACCATCTGCATGACTTTCACAGCTTAAATTTACGTGACTAAATTTTCAGAAATGACTAGTGATTTTTGGGTGCCAATTTCAGACACTTTAAAAAGGTCTGATATTGCAAAAGCTGGGCTCTCAGCACTTTCTGAAAAGTAGGCCCTTCTAAGATGTCTCAGGCTGGCCACCTAAAAGCTGAAAATGGCAGTCTGAATAAGTTTCTCTTGAAGTCAGAGCCATTGAACTTACTGCACAAGGCTTTTGTGGGATTTACTTGTTGCCCAGCAAGTAGCTGCAGGAGCTTCCTTATGTCTATGCGTGCCTCAGCCATGCTTTCCGGATCTCTGTCTTGAGTAGAACTTTGTGAACCATCCTCGGATACTAAAATGTTATAAAAGAGGACTTTGTATCAAAAGTACACTCACAAGATGAGTATCAGCTCTAGTCAGTATGCACTAGTTTATATGTACATGGGTTATAATTTTAAATCCCTTTTCTCTTACGCAATTAATAACTGCAGTCTTCATTAAAACTCAAATGCTCCAAAAACTAAAACTGAAAAAAAAAAAAAGCCAACATCCATTTTATTTGAATTTAAAATTTGTTGACTATATGTTAATTGTTAAAACGTTCTGAAGAGTGAATTTCCCCAGGTATTAACAAGATCAGCCCTTAGAGTTATGTTTATCAGTACCAAAACCAACGCATTAAGATAAAATAGACATCTGGATGGGGCAAAGTGGGAGACTTACCCCATGGAGGATTTCCAAGACCTTTAAAATGGGTCGTAACAGACACTAAATCGGTTTCTATTTTCAAGTTCATTTCTCCGTTTAAATTTGCTTCAAGCACCTACAATACAAGTCAGTCATTTGTCAATCAAATTTTCCCTCTGAAAATAATTAAATTACATTTAAATGTACAACTTATACAGTTTGCATCATCCTACCTCAAAAGCACCATGACCAACATGAGCACATCACACTGATAATACTACACTCTCCACAAACTCTCTCCTTGCTTCTGACATGAGTTCAGACCTCTAGTCTGCAAGGCCAGGTCTAAAACTTTAAAGTTATTTCACAGTGTCTTACTCTTTGCAACAGCTACGGTCCAAAGGGACAATGCAGCAGGAGATAAATCATGTAAAACTGAACTCCTTAGCAGGGGTAGTCAGAAAAAACTCAAACCTGACTATATTCTGATAAAAGAGGTAAACTTTTCAAAAAGTGCCTGCATGATTTAGGAGCTTAAATCTAATTTTCAAAAGTGACTTAGGCACTGAAGGACCTAAATCCAATAGACTTTCAGTGAGCCATAATCTAAGGTCCTAAGTCCCATTTTCAAAAATGGAATTTAAGTGCTTTTGAAAACTTTAGTCTAGATTTGGGTTTTCTTTAGGTTTCACCCAATAACTATCTTTCCCATGACTAACAACTGATGGGGATTAGAGAGAAGAGAAAGAAAAGCGGGGTAGGGTGGAAGGAGCTGGCATTATGTAGTAGCAGAGAAATTCATTTACTCTCCAGTATTTTTAGAGGTCACAGCTGTTGTGTTTGGCTCCTAGGTACCACCTTAGAAAAATGAAAGGGAAAGGTGGCTGCAAGTCAGTAGCGAATGAAATGATTCCTATCCCGTGCACTCAAGGACTGCATCACCACTTAAGCAGATGGAGTGTGGCCATTTACTCTAATATGGGTATTATCAGGACTAGAGTTTTCAATATAACGTGAGACCCTTTGGGATAAAAGGTGCTAGACGACTATAACTTTACAGAGCTTCTGAAAAACGTATGTCATTGCATGGACCTGTCTCACAATGCTGATCACACCGTTACTGACAAAACAAAGATAACTCTGCCCAAGAGAGTTATAAAGAGGATAATTCTAGATATGTTTATTCTTTTGAAAGTGAAAGACTACATGAGAAAATTTTCAACAATGATTTTTGTGCCTAGCTATCATCTGAATGACTGAAGTTATGAGCTCCTACCACTGTATTCAAAATAATTCTTGTTATCCCATAGAACTAAAAATTTTCTGTAACGCAAAGTCTGCTAATAATACTGTTTCTAATGTTACGCAATTCTAGAGCACTTTCCCTCCGAAGATTTCAAAGCACTTTAAAAACAAACAATACTTAAGGCACACAACATTCCTGAGTGGAAAATAATGGACATACAAGGATCATTTCATCCAACACTGATATGCTGCTATTCCTAGTATGGAATGTGACAGACCTTTAATAGCGCTCAGCAATGCTAGCCAACCATTTCGGTTAAGAAGCGAAGATTGCAATTTATAGCTGAAATGCTGCTAAGAGAACTTAGACAGGTCAAAAGGTAAATCCTAGGCCCTGAATTCTGGAAACACAGACATATGTTTAGCTTTGTGCCAATGAACAGTCCCATTGAAATCAACGAGGCTACATACATTCAAGCATATGGATCAGTATTTCCAGGATGAGGGGCTCAGGTTGTAATTTGATCAATTAGTCAGCATTAACCCGTTTACTCTGACAACCCAAGTAGGAACTCAATTTTACATCTCATCTGCAAGACAGTATCTGTGGCATCACACTTCTCTCTAACATCACACTGAAGCAACTGTTCAGTACTGATTCAGAAGGAAAAGTACTACGTACCGTGAAGCGCACAGTGTACTTTTAGGCCCTGTAAAACAACAGTAACACTGAACTGCAGCACTTGGATGTTCTTTGGAAGTTTCCCACACAAGTACTAACCTGGCCCAAGCATGCTTAGCTTGCAAGATCTAGCAAGGGAGCACTACGCAAAGTGAGATGGAAATTCTTTATGTAAGTAAGGGATGCAATTGGCCCCTTTTTTCAAGGGATTAGGAGAGATATTTTAACTTACAATGCAATTGCTGAGATTTTTCATTCTTTCCACAACACTTTTCATGGTCTTCAGCACTGGTAAGTAAATACTGACCTACAAAAATCACATCAACTACATTTAAAAATAAAACACACAGCACTATGAAATAATATTTCACAAAGTGAAATAGAAGGGATGGGACACTTGGTCTTCCTTTACTTCTGTATTTATCAAATGCTTATTCAGCAAGGGGTGCACAACAGACTTGAAATAAATCAGTGAACTACCAAGGAACAGAACACTTCCCTTACCAGATTACATCATTGGTTCATTCAGAACAGCATGCTGCCCTCCTAGCAGTTCACAACACTTGAGAAGGAGCAATTATTATATACTTTTTTCCCCTTATGTTCCTAATCTGTGTTATGTGTCAACAGTAGAAGGTCTAGCCCAAACAACTTTTCAAAATATGTATCAGAGGTTCTGTTCCTCAGTGATAAGCATTCCTATGAACTCAGGAGGGGAGGGGCTTTGTTATAACAAGGAACATCTAGAGCTGGGGGGGGGCGGGGGGGGAGTTCTGCACATAGTAAACTCAAAGTAACTTCATTATTCAGTGGAGTTACTGTGGAGCTACATTGGTGAAACAGAACACAATTCATCCCAGTTATTTCCAAGCCACGTAAACTCAAAACTCTGTTGTTAGTTTCCTCTTGTTCATGAAAGGTTTTGTACATCTAGTGTAGTAGACATGGTGAGCAGATAGACAGAAACTACATACAAAATGTATTCTCTTTAGAGCAGAGGTCTTTTTCTTACATAGCTCTAGAGCTCATGACAAAAGGATCTGTACCTTATAAAGAATAGAGTCATACAAAATGATGTACTTGGGCTGCTTACTGAAGAGTAAAAAACACAATCTAATGATAGCTCTGTCAAAAGTTATGTGGTCTCTTGTACCCAGAAAAAGAAACATCTATAATAATATCTGTGATCTATACACCTCATAGTGACAATAATCGGGCTACCTTTTCAAGCTGGGGGTGTATATATATAATATATGTATATTACACACACACATATATACACACTAAAGTTTAACAACATACGCAGCTTATAGTGTTTCACCCCAATCCTGTGCATTCAATAGTGATTTTAAAAAAACGTTGCTTACATCAAAGTCTGGTACACTGGGTTCTCGGAAATCATTCCACAATCTTCTGGGAATAACTCCCACTGGAATGTCGTGTGTCACAATGCGACTACTGGTCGATAATGAGGGCTTGAGAGAGAAAAATAAAGTTCTTGTGGTTAAGGAACAGGATTAATAGTCAGGGAGACCAGGTTTCTAATCCTGGCTCTGCCAGGAATTTGTGATGTACCGCGGACAAAATGCTTAAGCTTTTTGTGTCAGAAAGTGGGCATAATTATACTTCCCTTCCTAAAAGAGATTTTGCAAGGCTAAAATAATTAATGTTTGTAAAACAACTTAGGATCTGCTAATGAATGGTGTTACAGCAATATAATGTAATATTAAAATCCTCAATGGGGGCAGATCTAAATTAAAAGAAAACAAAACTAAAAAAGCCACAGTTTTGCCATTTTACCTTATGTAACCTACTGATTTCAATGGGAAGTATATGTCAGGGTAAAACCTGGCCCACTGGATGGAAAGAAGAATGGAAGATTTACTTTTTTGCCATTGCCTTGGTGTAACTCATTCTGTAATATTTTATTCTCCCTTTCCCTCCCTGGCTAGTATCACCCACATTATCCTAGGTGCTTTCCAAGCATAAAAGAAGGCATGCCCCTATCAATATAGTTAAATTAGATTCTTTTCCCAGCAGCATTTCAGACTATTCCAGGAAAGGACATATATGATTTTAAAATCAGCTATTAGATTTAGGGAACAGCACAATGTTTACTACATTGTTCCCAAGGGCACTTAAAAAGCATTTCTGCTCTTACCAGTTCCACAGCTACTGTGAGACAGGGGCAGTGCTTGTTAGTCAACTTGATTTTCACCGTCTTGGCATTCTGGGCTGTTTTTAAAGCCCTTGATAGGTTTTCGGGTGTCAGCTCCAAATAAATTTCATTGTGTTCTGCTGCTACTCCTTCCATTTGGAACTCATCAAAGAAGTTCCCCTTTAAAAAAAAAAAAAAAAAACAGAGGGGAGGAATGACAAGGAAAAACTGTTTAAATTTAAAATAAGGCAAGTCACAGTAAGCAGAATTAAAGCATTGTACCATACATTCAGAACCGACTGTCTACAGGCTGAAACTCCCCTTTGCTCTGTGTGTTCTGTATGTTACAAAACAGGCTCTGCAGCCATAAAGGTCCAGCTGTGTGGACCCGGAGGCAAATTCAATGCGTAACCTATTAACTTCAGTCTCTTACATGCCACCTCCCATAAGTAAACAGAGAGGTTAAAACATTCTTATCCCTTGTGCAACTACACACAAAATCTGAGAGAAAATATATGTGAAAGTCATCCTAGAAACAGAAGAGTTCAGCCACATGAAGACACATTCTCTATGCGTGAAATTAAGAAGATAAGGAGGGCCACAGTGGGTCAGACCAGTGGTCTATCTAGCTCAGTATCCTGCTTACCAACAGTGGCCAAGTTACAGGTGCTTCATTGAGAATAAACAGAACAGGGCAATTTATCTACTGATCCATCCCCTATCGTCCAGTCCCACCATCTGGCAGTCAGAGGTGTAGGGATATCCCAGAGCATGGGGCTGTGTCCCTGATCATCTTGGCTAACGGCAATTGGCAGACCTATCCTCCATGAACTCATCAAATTCAGTTTTGAACCCAGTTATGATTTAGGCCTTCACAACATCCTGTGGCAACAAGTTTCACAGGTTGCTTGCACATTGTGTAAGTTGAACAGTCCCAGTCTATTTAATCTCTCCTAATACAGAAGCTGTTTCATACTCTTAATCATTTCTCAAAAAGAAAAGGAGTACTTGTGGCACCTTACAGGCTAACAAATTTATTTGAGCGTAAGCTCACTTTATCGGATGCATGCCAGTTTGGGATGAGGGAGGTATTGGTTTCTTGATGTCACATCTATGAACATGCAAAGAATTTGGAATTTAATTCTCTTTAAAACCCGATTCACAGTCTGTTGATGATTTCACTGTGATCGGGCATAGAGTGCATGGCAGTGACTCCTGCTCTGAGAGAAGGCTGCATGACTTGTTAAGCCTCCAAATTCCTCGCATGTAAATAGATGTGACATCAAGAAACCAATACCACCCTTATCCCAAACAGCACGAAGGCTATATTAGCACAGCCTTGCACTGACATCACAATAAGAGCCAAAAAAGGAAGGAAGTAGAAGAGTATTTACATGTGTACTTCAAGACTCAGGTAGAAAGATCGAGATTTACACTAAGTAATTCACTCAGTATGTACACGGTTTTGAACTGTTCATGCATGCATGCTGTAGCTCACGAAAGCTTATGCTCAAATAAATTTGTTAGTCTCTAAGGTGCCACAAGTACTCCTTTTCTTTTTGCGGATACAGACTAACATGGCTGCTACCCTGAAACTAATCATTTTTGTTGCCCTTCTTTATACTTTTTCCAATTCTAATAGATCTTTTTTTGAGTTGGGACAACCAGAACTGCACACAGTATTCAAGATGTGTGCATACAATGGACTTATATAGTGGCATTATGGTATTTTCTGTCTTATTATCTATCCCTTTCCTAATGGTTCCTCACATTGTTAGCTTTTTTGATTGCTGGTGAAATACATTCCTGCAAAAGTCTATACACCATTGATGTCCCTTTTAAACCTTTAGAACAGCCACCTTAGTTTTAAAGACACAGAGATGTTTCATATACTGTTAATTATGCAGTATCAGCCTATTTCTATGGCACGTACCTGACTTAACTCACACCACATGCTGACCCCTCCATTAGCCACTTTATCAGTAAGGATGAAGTAAAGTTTGTCCACTGTAAGGCGTAGAGTGCATGTCTTGGCTAGTTTGGCAATTGTATTGATCACACCTATGGGATAAAATTTCATTAAATGACTTCCTAAAACTTCTAGCACAGGACAAAAAAAGCTTTGCTTGCAAGGTTGTGGTTTGCAGTTCAGTAGGAAAGAACATTATTAAAATAAATAAATCAATGGAAAGTGGCAACCCAAGACTTTGATATTTTGTTAAATTCTGTTGTTTTGGTTTAAACCCTCCGCCCCCCATCATTATTTTGTTTGGAGAGACAAGGTGGGTGAGGTAATATCTTTTGTTGGACCAACTTCTGTTAGCGAAAGAGACAATCTTTCAAGCCACACAAGAGCTCTATGGTTCAAAAGCTTGTCTCTCTCACAACAGAAGTTGGTCCAATAAAAGATATCATCTCACCCACCTTGTCTCTCTAATATCCTGGAACTAAAAAGCTACAACTACGCTGCACATAATTATTTTGCTTTGTCACCTATCTCCTATCCTGTCTGACATCTAAACTGTGAGAAATCTGTGGTAGGAGCTATCTTTTTTATTTTTTGTCTGTATACTGCTCTGTAAGAGGTTCACTTGTTTAGGGTTCCTGGGTGTTACCATTACCACAAACAGTAAACAAACAGGTTTCAGAGTAACAGCCGTGTTAGTCTGTATTCACAAAAAGAAAAGGAGTACTTGTGGCACCTTAGAGACTAACCAATTTATTTGAGCATGAGCTTTCGTGAGCACACAGCTCACTTCATCGGATGCATGCCGTGGAAACTGCAGCAGACTTTATTTATACACAGAGAATATGAAAAAATACCTCCTCCCACCCCACTGTCCTGCTGGTAATAGCTTATCTAAAGTGATCATCAGGTGGGCCATTTCCAGCACAAATCCAGGTTTTCTCACTCTCCACCCCCCACACAAATTCACTCTCCTGCTGGTGATAGCCCATCCTGGCCACTATGGATGTAGAAGCCCTCTACACCAACATTCCACACAAAGATGGACTACAAGCCGTCACGAACAGTATCCCCGATAATGTCACGGCTAACCTAGTGGCTGAACTTTGTGACTTTGTGCTTACCCATAACTATTTCACATTTGGGGACAATGTATACCTTCAGATCAGCGGCACTGCTATGGGTACCCACATGGCCCCACAGTATGCCAACATTTTTATGGCTGATTTAGAACAACGCTTCCTCAGCTCTCGTCCCCTAAAGCCCCTACTCTACTTGCGCTATATTGATGACATCTTCATCATCTGGACCCATGGAAAAGAAGCCCTTAAGGAATTCCACCATGATTTCAACAATTTCCATCCCACCACCAACCTCAGCCTGGTCCAGTCCACACAAGACATCCACTTCCTGGACACTACAGTGCTAATAAACAATGGTCACATAAACACCACCCTATACCGGAAACCTACTGACTGCTATTCCTACCTGCATGCCTCCAGCTTTCACCCTGACCACACCACACAATCCATCGTCTACAGCCAAGCTCTGCGATACAACCACATTTGCTCCAACCCCTCAGACAGAGACAAACACCTACAAGATCTCTGTCAAGCTTTCTTACAACTACAATACCCACCTGCTGAAGTAAAGAAACAGATTGATAGAGCCAGAAGAGTTCCCAGAAGTTACCTACTACAGGACAGGCCTAACAAAGAAAATAACAGAACACCACTAGCCATCACCTTCAGCCCCCAACTAAAACCCCTCCAACGCATTATTAAGGATCTACAACCTATCCTAAAGGATGACCCAACACTCTCACAAATCTTGGGAGACAGGCCAGTCCTTGTCTACAGACAGCCCCGCAACCTGAAGCAAATACTCACCAACAACCACATACCACACAACAGAACCACTAACCCAGGAACTTATCCTTGCAACAAAGCCCGTTGCCAATTGTGCCCACATATCTATTCAGGGGACACCATCACAGGGCCTAATAACATCAGCCACACTATCAGAGGCTCGTATACCTGCACATCCACCAATGTGATATATGCCATCATGTGCCAGCAATGCCCCTCTGCCATGTACATTGGTCAAACTGGACAGTCTCTACGTAAAAGAATAAATGGACACAAATCAGATGTCAAGAATTATAACATTCATAAACCAGTCGGAGAACGCTTCAATCTCTCTGGTCACGCAATCACAGACATGAAGGTCGCTATCTTAAAACAAAAAAACTTCAAATCCAGACTCCAGCGAGAAACTGCTGAATTGGAATTCATTTGCAAATTGGATACTATTAATTTAGGCTTAAATAGAGACTGGGAGTGGCTAAGTCATTATGCAAGGTAGCCTATTTCCTCTTGTTTTTTCCTACCCCCCCCCCCCAGATGTTCTGGTTTAACTTGGATTTAAACTTGGGGAGTGGTCAGTTTGGATGAGCTATTACCAGCAGGAGAGTGAGTTTGTGTGTGTATGGGGGTGGGGGGATGTGAGAAAACCTGGATTTGTGCTGGAAATGGCCCACCTTAATTATGCACATTGTAGGGAGAATGGTCACTTTGGATGAGCTATTACCAGCAGGATAGTGAGTTTGTGTGTGTGGTTTTTGGGAAGGGGGTGAGAGAACCTGGATTTGTGCAGGAAATGGCCCAACTTTATTATTATGCACATTGTGTCAAGAGTTGTCACTTTGGATGGGCTATCACCAGCAGGAGAGTGAATTTGTGGGGGGGGAGGGGTGGAGGGTGAGAAAACCTGGATTTGTGCTGGAAATGGCCCAACTTGATGATCACTTTAGATAAGCTATTACCAGCAGGACAGTGGGGTGGGAGGAGGTATTTTTTTCATATTCTCTGTGTATAAATAAAGTCTGCTGCAGTTTCCACGGCATGCATCCGATGAAGTGAGCTGTAGCTCACGAAAGCTCATGCTCAAATAAATTGGTTAGTCTCTAAGGTGCCACAAGTACTCCTTTTCTTTTTAGTAAACAAACACACACACAAAAGCGGATGATTACAGAGTAAAATCTTTGGAACATAGGAACAAGACACAGAATAATGGTCCATGGTAATTTTTTTATTCTTATGTTATTTATGTATAATTGTGCCTACATGCTACAATGCAACATGCCCTGGAAATATCCCAGATGGACAGATATTCCCAGATCTGCCACTGAGTTGTTCTGAGAACTTGGGCAAGTTGTTGCAGGGCTCTGTGCCTCAGTTTTCCCATTTGTAAAATGAAGACAGGGACACCTTTATTAGTAATGGCTTTTGGGATACAATGTGCTATGCAAGGGCCGGGTGTTACACTCCCCAGGCAGCAGGCGTTGAAATCTGTCTTCTAAACCAGCTAGTGACTCCAGTTTAGTTGCTCTGGCTATAAAGCACTGTATGGCCAAGGACAGCAGCAGCCAGAAAAATGAGGCTCGTGTGCTTGCAAAGCAGCCCCGGTTTCCCCTCCTCACGCGTGCCACTCTTTGTGGGGTGCATCGCTCCCTGGGGTACGGGGAGAGGCTAGGGGATCTGGCGGCACATCTCCCCGAGATTTTAAAGCTCAGGGGGCATGAGGGTTTGTAATCTCCCCCCCCCCCACTCCATCTCCCAGCCCCCGCCACACCTCACCCTACCCCTTTCCCCACAGGCAGGCTCCCGTCCTGACCCCTGGGCTCCCTCCCACCCCGCTGCTGCAGACCTGCTCCCCGGGGCTCCGCGCAGCGCGGCCCCCCAGCCCAGCCCAGCCCAGCCCGCTCACGGGTGAAGTGGTTCAGGCAGGCGACGTCCACGATCTTGGCCCGAAACCGCATTGCAGCAGCAGCAGCCGCCCTGAATTTGGAAGCAAAATAAACCCGGCGCAGCTCAAACTCTCCGGGAAGCCCGGCCCCGCGCAACCCAGTTCCGCTTCCCCTTCTCCTCCCCGCCCACCTCTGCGGCCTTGTATAGCGTCAGCGTGCGCTTAGCCCCGGGGAGAGTGTAAGAAGCGGCCTGATTCGGGTGTCACTGCGGCGTTACTCCATTGGGCCGGGGATCAGTGGCGCTGAGCTGGTGTAAAAGCCGCGCCAGCGCGAGCTCAGGATGAGCAGCATAGAGGGGGTGTTTCAGGGAGAGCAGATCACAGGGACAATGCACTTCTCCACTGCCTGTGCCCTGCTGCTGTACAAAGGTGGTGATGATGTTACGTCTTTCCTTTAAAAAAAAACAACAACAATGAAGAGCTAAAGGAAATAGGGGAAAAGTTGGTATCAATTATTAACAGGACAAAAAACTACCCACATAAAAAAGGTAGGAGTTGAACAAGACAAAAACCATAGTGTTAGAAGCGGCCCAAAATATGAAAGAAGGGAAATAAGCATAAAACAAGAAAATAAAAAGTGAAAATAGGTAACAGTTAAAAAAAATGGAGGCTAGACCTGTGCTTGACTCTCCACTCTGTTACACCAATGTTACACTGCTGGAAATCAAGGCGTTAGATTGGTGTAAAACTAGTGTGGCCATGTGGGGAATCAGGCCTAAGGAAAGGTTAGGAAAAGAAAGTGAAAAGGAGCAGAGGAAAAGAGGGAGAAATGAACTGAGTATTTTTTTAGGAACTAAAGTTAGGTTAGGAGTTGCCTTGAGGGGCAGGGGCAGCGAAATGATTTAATGTGAACACTAGATGGGGCTGGTGAGCTCACAGTCGGTTACAGTCTGATGGCAAGCATAGTGTGCTCTGGGGACAGTGTCAGGTGGGGAGTTTGACTGGGGCGGGACACCTGCGTTACGGTTTGACAGGTGTACTGCATACTAATAAAAACCCAGCATTACAGTACAAAAGAATTTATGCTCCTCTGGCTCTTGGTACAAGGGGAACCCTATATGGAATCAGTGCTCAAAGCCACAGGATCCAAGCTTGCTGCTGTTGAAAATGCTGTCATGTATTTTTTGTATTCATAGCACCTACCTAGGAATCCCAGTCATAGATCAGGATCCCATTGTGTAAGGTGCTGTACAAACACAGAACAATAAGACAGTTCTTACCCCCAAGGAGCTCATTAGGAGGTCCTTTATCCTCTCCCTCCCCATAACTATCTGGGCAGGTGGTTCAGAGTGTGAAGAGGATGCCATGTAGCAGCTGAAATCATTATAACTACAAGAAAAGAGGAGAGAAAGAGGAAAAATCCTTTATCCTTCCTCCTCCCAACTGCAGAAGGTAGAGGCTCCTCTCATGGAAAGCAACAGTGGGTGTAGTGGATGAAATAAGGCTATCTTCCACCTGCGAGCAGCTGAGGGGGAAGCTAGAGGTGTTGTCAGTACAGTATACTGGTACGTCCTACTGCATGTCCTCCCAGCAACTAGGAGGGAATAGTCTAAAGGGGCAAATACTCATTGGAATGGTAAGGCATGTTGGTGTCAGTCTGGCCTCCCAATAAAAGCAGTGGGTTTTTACATAATAAACCATCAACAATGACATATTTACTTCAATGAGAGTTTTGCAGCTCTTAGTCCGGAGGAGTATTTACTTCTAGTTTGTTTTACTAAAAATAGCTATGGGGTTGTGAATAATACAGTTGACATAAAAGCAAAACAAAATAAATAGATTTATCATTTCTCTTGTTTAATTGTTTTCATTTTTCATAATTAACACACAGAAATACAATACTAAACCAATGTAAGCATTAACCAAATAGAACAGAACCCGAAAAAGAACTTAATTTAACATGGATGGAGCAATCATTAAAATATTATTAGAAGAATCACAAAAGATAATCATAAGAAAGAGACAATAGCACTGGAAGATAATTCTACATATAAATGCAAAATTCTTAACAAACAAGCAAGCAAGCTGTAAGAACAAAGAATAAGGAGAAACTCAAATCCAGTCAGAGGACTTGCATACAGCACAAAGTGACAGCGTATGTGGAAAGCAGACTATTTATTTTGTTTTGCAATTATTTTGTTGTTGAATTTGCAATACCTAACTTGACCACAAAACTACATTGTGCTAGTTTGGTTACTGGCTGAATTTTGGGGAGTTATCAGAGACTCTGGGAAACATTATATAAGAGTAATGCATATGGTGGAAATTAATAAATAACAAGATTGATGCAAGTGCCTCCTAAATCTTGTTATTAAACTTACTGTCTGATGTCACAGATAGTCAGCAACTAAGCTGCAATGCTGTTGCTATTAATATTGTTGGATGAATCCTATGAGGATAGAAAATGGCATGTCTCAGAGGTGGTGCATTAAATGTTCAAGAGGTGAATGCCAGCTCTCCTATTTGTAAAAAACCAGTTAATAAATCAAAAACTAAAAGGCAGAGAGAAGCTGAAGAGAGAAAGGGAGAGGGGTACATATACATAATAAAATAACTGTGTGACTTGGTGGGATTTTAATAGCAAATCGTCTTGCCTTGGTAAAAAACTTGGGGAATATAATACGTAAGTTTCTCTTCTCACCAACAGGAACATACAGGCCCAGATCCTCAATAGCATTTAGGCTCCTAACTTCCATTGAAATTATGTGAAAATGAGAGAGGAGATTGGGGATGCACCAGGAAAAAATAGCATCCCACGAGCAGATCCTCAGCTGGTATAAGTTGTTAATGCAAAGTCAGTGGAGCTAGGACAATTTACATAAGCTGAGAAACTGCCCCCATGAGTTTAAGTGTAGGTGAAGATTGAAACTCTCCAAGATCAATCACTGTCTATGAATTCAGGAGCCCCTAACCAATACTGTGGGTCAACAGAGGATAAGCAAAGAAGAATGCCACATGGAACACAGGGGAAAGCTTTGATAGGAAATACAAAGAGCCCATCTCTAAGGAAAAAGAAGAGGATTACTTGTGGCACCTTAGAGACTAACCAATTTATTTGAGCATAAGCTTTCATGAGCTACAGCTCACTTCATCGGATGCATAAAGTGGAAAATACAGTGAGGAGATTTATATACACACAGACCATGCAAAAATGGATGTTTACCATACACATTGTAAGGAGAGTGATCACTTAAGATGAGCTATTACCAGCAGGAGAGTGGGGTGGGGGGAGAGAAAACCTTTTGAAGTGATAATCAAGGTGGGCCATTTCCAGCACATTTCCAGGAGTTAACAAGAACGTGGGGGGGGGGGAGAATAAACAAGGGGAAAGGGAAAAAAACACTAAATTTTCTCTGGTTAATAATTTAGATTTGAAGAAAAATCCATCTGACATATTTCTATCTCATTAGAATCCCAGGTCCGGATTTCCCATTAGGCACAGTAGCATGTGCCTAGGGTCACCAGTGTTCTAGGGACACCTACAAGTTAAAAGTGGGTTAAAAAATTTCATTTTTCTACAGAAAATATGAAGGTCAACTGTAAGTGGGGTGGGGCGAGGGGGTGCTGAAGATGCTGTGCCTAGGGGCACCTAAGGTTAAATCCTGCCTGTAGAACCCTCTTCGCTCAGATTCAAATTTCCTACCCCAGGCAATCTCAGAAATATTAGACAAATACTATTTATTTACTATACACACTGTACCTTTTTCTATAGAAACAATAACATTTTGAAGAATAAAAACAATTTTGCCAAAAATAATGTTGTTTGCATTTTTATTTTTCTATTTTTGTCTTCTATGGACACCCTTTCACTTGGGTGATGAAGTGGAGTGGATCTTAAGAATTTCATTTTTAGTTTGCTGGTGTTGTTGCCATTTTGAGTTCCTAAGGTGTGGGATTCTGTTTAAAGAACTCCTGGGTATGTTTTAGATCTCCGTGTACCCTGAATCGATAAATGCAGGTATATTCTGGGTGTCCCCAATTGTTTAGCACTTTCAATTTCATGAACCTCATGAATTCAGAAAGTTCATTCTGAAAGAAAGAAATTAAAGCTATTATTTTTTACTTTATGTATCTTTCACTGCCGATCAACAATTAGCATCATGCAGGGGTGACTTGTTCACTATTTTACTCATGTGAAATCATTGCCCACAAGATATGAAGATGCTTATACCTCTACTAACTGTACTTTAAAATAGTAATTATAGAGCCATAGCCACAAAATAGGCTAGCCTGCCTCAGTAAGCAAAGTAACTCTATGAAGTTCTCCTCACTTAGAGGCTGACTCCAACACATGTAGAAATCCCACTGATATCCATGTGAGGTCTGTGCACAGAATTTCTACACAGACGAGCACTTAAACAGAACAGATTTATTTTCAGTAATCTATAACAAAAAGATTTCCTTACAATGATCAGTAATGTTTAATTTGATGGACCAATATTCTGGTGGTATGTGAGCTGTTTTCTTTTTATGCAGACTAAGGGAAGATTGCCCAAATTCATTGCAGGTAACACAGCAGATTAGACTCCAGCAATAGTGCTGCAGAAAAATTGTTAGTTTAAAAGCCACCATTGACAGAACTACAGACTAAGTTACAATCCTTTCCACCCAGGGCTATTTCTCCAGATCACTGCTGCTGGGAAGCTCAAACAACCCCCTAATTCAAGCAATAGAATCCATCTTAATCTCACAGTCACTTCCCCTCTTCCTTAATGTACCTTCAATTGGAATGTTTGAAATAAATCTCCTTCACAGTTATATATGAACTGTCCTAAGAAAGTTCCTTGCTCCTCATCTTCCTCCATCAGACCCTGCAGAAAAACACAGGCATGGAGAAAACAAAAGACAGTGAAAACCCAATTACAACAGGTTTAAATGTGTTTTGTCTTCATGCAGACAGTTAAAAGGCATGACATGATATCCCAAATGCACAGTGATGTGCTAAATCCATAAAACAAGGGTCCTTGTAGCACCAGTCCATTCCAAAAGCCAGGTTTGACCAGGATGGTGGTATCACAGGATATCCAAAAAATCCAAACATAGATGGTACAACACATGAAATATATCACTCTTGTTCATAAACCAAGGTTTTATTTCAAATACATCTCCAAAGTTACAAATATCAGGAGAAGCCCGATAGTTGTGGCCTACTAGTTACCACTTCATGTTTTGGTTAATTTATAGTCACAATAGTCCCGTGAGATAGGTAAGTAAGTACTAGCCCCATTTATAGTTGGGGAAATTGTGAGAGGTTGAGTGAGTTAATGGCAAAGCCAGGATTGGAAATCAGAAGTTCCTAGTACCCAGCCCTGTGCAGAATCCCCTAAATCACATTGCCTCTCTTATAGGTAGCATGTAGACACAGCAGGTTGTGCAGGAATGGGAAAGTCTCATTTTTAAGAGTAAATGGAATAACAAGGATTGTGCTGATAGTTATATATATGAATTGCTCCCTTCCTACAACATGGAGTGAGTTGTAGATGTGAAGGAAATATACAGAACTTGCTTTTTTCCTATATTTCCCCCCATACTTCCCTTCCCCCTTCTTAGAAATCTTATATAAAAAGCTAAGGAAGATGCTCACATAGACAGCGAAGTCCTTAGGAGCACTGGAGATTTCTCCTGTAGGGGAGATTTTCTTGGGAATGTGCTCCATTGTAACTGCTCTTGGAATTATTTCCACAGCCAGTTTGATGACAGTTTCACCCTGACTTCCTGGGAAAGGCCAGCAGTCCCCAGGATAATTATTGGGCTAAAACCAGAACACAAAACAATGATGATTGGTTTAGGCAACCATGTGGCTAACGATATCACTGGTATAATTCCACTGAAATCAGTGGAATCCCTGAAACCAGGGATTCCTTTGGCACCTTAGAATCTATCCTGAAACATGCCAATGATATTTAAATCATCACAAAGTTCATATGTTTAGAGTCTAATTAAAAATTAAATATAAAATATGTTGTTTAATGCTGAGGATAAATACTAGTTCCACAATGCAGTATTCAGATGGACTGTACTGGCTGCACCACTCATAAAAGCTCTAGTACCATGGTCTTCACTTTCCCCCGCACTTATGAACCGTGTTTATTCCCAGGTCCCAATTCTTAATTCTGTTGCTCTTATTTCTCTCTTTCCCTCACTTGTGGTGTGGTGCCAACCTGGGTTTGTCTGCAAAAATGTCATGAAATACAGCAGCATACGCTGGCCTTCTATCTCCACTGATCCTTCCCTGAACTTCAAGCAGTATGGAGAGAAGAACAGGGAAAGCGGACATGGGGAATGGTAGTGGGAAAAGGAGACCCAAAAGGAAGAGAGGAAAGGGTAAAGGAAACTCTCAAGACTTCTTTTATTTTGATTTCTACCTGAAGAATAACTTCTGGAGACTTTACAAAAACCAGCATTGGAAATGATAACCAAAAGAATTTTCCTCTATTATGACGGTAGCTCCTAGTAGTTCTGGACTGAACAATGCTGGCACCTGAAATTAAAATAGTCATACAATAATGAGATAATATCTCGCATATAGCATTACATGGACCTGAAGAAGAGTTCTAAGTAAGCTCAAAAGCTTGTTTCTCTCACCAACAGAAGTTGGACTCACTTTGCCTCTCTAATACAGCAGGTATTCCTAACAATGTGAAATATACAGAGGATCTAATGACCAACACCAGGTGTTGGGTGCTTAACTCCTAATACATAGAGAACAAAGCCCCGTAATACAATTATCATTTATGTGAGTGACTCATTCAAACTGGACATGCATCACCATATGTGACCCTCAGAAAAAAAATTCATTATCAAACAACTCTTTTATGTGACTCAATCAACATACACCAGCCATAATTCTTATAGCTCTCTCTTCCCCACATGCTTACTTCCATATACTCTTCTCAAATGGGCATGAAGGGACATTGGCACAGCTTTCCCACACTGGTAATACCATAAGAATGTTGGCTCTTACCATACTTTGACCTGAACAAGCACAGGTTTTGACTGATTTCTAGCAACAGTATTTTTCTCTCTTTCACTTATTCTGTCCTTCTCTATAGTAACAGGCCATGGTGGCTAATTAAAATATTCAAAATTGCTAATAGGCGGTGGGTAATAAAACTGAAAATAGTGATTAATAAAAACAATATAAAATACGCATTCGTTTTTATAAAAAGGCTTGGAACATTGTCAGACTATGTAAATGCATAATCTTATTTTACCCTTGTCCTCTCTTCCTCTTCCCTCCTAGTGTAGGTGACATTCATTTGTACATCTTGTCTTAAACTAGATTGTAAGCTTTTTGAAGGCAAGGACTCTGTCTTCTTATATGCTTTTACAGTGCATAACAGCATGGGGAGCCTGATTCTAACTGGGGAGAATAATAATACCTGCTGATTTTAGGGCATAATCAGGCATCTGGACTTGGTCTTCATCCAGCTTTTCAAGTACTTTATTCAGCATCCTTTTAACAGTCTGTGAAAGAATATAAAGGTAAGAACTGTGAGAGGGGAAAGGACTTTGAAAGTAGTACACACACCAGATCACCTACAATCTGAAGTACGTGTAAAACAATCATGAAGTAACCATTATGTTAGACTAAGGTCTGGTCTACACTTAAAATTTAGGGTGACATAGCTACAGCAGTGAGCGGCGTAAAAAATCCCTAACTCCCCCAGTGTAGATGTTGCTAGTGCACTAAAAATAAAGTGTAGTTGCGGTGGCACAATGAGATGGATGGGTATATACTTGAAACAGCTAAGATGTACTTGGGGTGGCTAGCCCCTCCTGCTGCTCACACCACTGTGGCTACACTCTATATTTAACATGCTAGCTTGATCACAGCTAGTACAGGCATGTCTTCTTGCACTGGAAATTACACCCCCAGCTCAACTTGTAGACATACCCTAAGAGGCTGGGTTAGGATGCCTGGTATCAAGTGCAGGTATTATCTCTTGAGTCAGAGACCACTTGTTAGAGGTTCTGAAAACCACCTGGAATCTCAACCAAAGTGTCAAAAAACTATTGTGTTCACCTTGTTCTATAATTTTGGCAATAGCCACCTTTGTAGGAGAGTGTGTATAGCCCTCCTTCTGTGCAGTTGTTTTACTATATCATAATAGTGGTAACTACCTATATAATGACCCCTCGTGTCATTATATAATGACCCCTTATATATGTGCAATTTAATCACCACCCACCAAGTAGTTCATAAAAGCGAGTGATCACACCAATTGGTTAAATTCCTGTAACTTCCAAGAAATAGAACAAAACTCAAAAGAGCAAAGATGTTTGATATACTCTGTCCTCAGGAACACTGAGCGCATACTGCCAACAAGATTGCCTTTGGGAAACCCTTACCATACTATTCACTTCTACATCAAAGACCAGCTGCTGAAGATGAAAGGACAGATTCTCTAGACAATATTACCTGTGCTGAGGATCCCCTGTACAGACCTGTGGGACAGACTGTGGAAGGCTAGGAGGACATACATAATATCTCCTGCAAGCCCTGTGAAATAGCCCCTCCATACAGAGTTTCTCTGGGGAGAGGCTGGGGAAAGCCTTGGCAGCAGCCAGGTCTCCCATGGGCGACACTGACAGGGACCAAAGGGAGCCCAACGGTACCAGAAGTGACTCAGGAGACTGAGTTGCAGGTTCTCCTCATGAATTTTCCACCAGATCATTCTCTCGGGGTAAAAGTGAAAAATCAGTACTGTAGCTTACACTATTGTTCCTTCAAATGTCTAATGTAGTATACATTTTGTTCAGGAGGTGATGGTATTCTTTTAATGGTTAGGGTGATGGAAATTCCTACCTATGTTATCCCACCCTTCCAGCTACCCTGCAAAAAAGTCTACAGTCCAAAGAGAATTTTTTTATTGTGGGTGAACATTTGTTCCTGGATTCCCAAGACTGTTACACTACATATGTCAATGAAGTATAAAAAATGTGTGAGAAGGAACTGTGGTAGATACAAAGAAAGATAGAAATCTCTACCTACAAAATCCTGCAATGTCCTCTTACCCATGTTGTAACGCCTTTGATCTCACTCCCTTCCAGGGCTTCACTGATAGCACGCTGGGTGATGTCCTTTGTACCTTGTCTCAGAGCATGAAGCTCTGTCTGTAGCTTATCTACCTGCTCTTTAAGAGATTGGATTTCTTTCAAAACATGGTTTGCCTGCCTAAAAAAAGTGGGAAAAAGTGACAGAAAACACTATTTTCCTGGCCTGTCTGGCTTGCAGTATGTCATGAGAATGAGACACAGGCGACAGACACCTTTTTTATACCTTTAAAGAAATCTGTTCCAGATGATCAATTTGTAAGTGATAGGAAAACTAGACTTCAATACCAGTTCTAATACCTTCAGATGGCGAAGCTACCTCTCTGCCCCATGGGCAAAATTTTCAAAAGTATATCTAAACAATTAGGACCCTCGGTCCAATAGACTTTCAATAGGACTTAGGCACTTTCAAAAATTTTACCCTGCTTCCTGAGTAACACGGAGGTGAGTGGAAGCATATCTGCAACTATCCTAAAAAATGCGTAAGGGCGGGTTTGAAGGACTACGATTTTGTTTGATGTAGAAAAAAAAATTAAATATGGACAAAAGAATAAGGATTCTGCCTGGAAAATACTGGCATACAAGATACAATAACCTGTACTTTCAAAGATTTCAGGGCATTTCAAAACAAGAACATATGGTTAAAAAAGTAAACCGGTTTTATCTGGAATGCAGACCAACCCAGCAGCAGGTTACATTTGATTAAAAACTACTCACACAAATGGCACAGAGGGCCACAAAAGAATATGCTCAGTTCCTATCTCTCAATTGCCATCTCTGACACAGACCACAAACAGATATAAAACAACGAAAAATACATATTAAAAAGTGCAGTCACCACTGCAACAACTTCTAAAACATATTTTACTTGACAAAAAATGTCCCCCTTTCCTTACACATGGGAACAGTGGGTTCCCATGCCCCGCTCCTACCTGAACTCCAAAGCTCCCATCACTTTTTCAGCCTACACAGTTCTGTATAGTACCCTAATATCTCCTATATAATTAAACATTCATGTTATTTTTCTAGCATCTTGACATCAACTTTTCAAAAACTGCTGCTTGATAAGGCTCCCTTGTTTTTGTTCTTCCTTCTCTTTCCATTCTTCATTCATACCTTTTACAGTCCATTTTAGTGTATCTGCTGCACCGGTTTTGGTAATTTCTATTCCTTCCTTCCGATCTTCCTGTATTCCACTTTAAATATCTTTGTTCTGTTAAACATTTTTCTCCTTCATTCCTCATGTCCACCACTTCCCCCCGTCACTCTCTCTCCCCAATAACGACCTTCTTACCCTAAGTGTTCTAGTTTCTCATTTTGCCCCACAGCTGTTCTTTCCCCCCTCCATACTCCTATATTCTCCCCTTAGTGACTTGGATCATTATTCTCACATGGATCCTCTTATTCCTCTGATCTTGGCTAACCATGCATGGCTTCTTCACATGCAGCTCCTACACCACCAGGCTAGGGTCGGGAAGAAGCAAAGGTTTCCTCCACCTACAGTGGGAAAGGTGTACAGAGGAGCTTCTATTCCACCTTACAGGAAGGCAGAACAATCAGAAGTTTCTATTCCTATTCATTTCAGAATATGGAGGGAACCAGCAAAAGAATTTCTCCGTCCCTCCACCACAAGGAAGACAAAGCTGAACAGCAGGAGAATAATAATCTTTACTGCTTCTCCGCAAAAATCCAAGGAAGATGGAAGTGCAAGCAGTTTTTCCTTCTTATTTAGTTGTGCACATGAGCAACTTATATGCCTGTAAGACAGGGGAGAAAAATTGCCAGCTCCAACATCTTCCCTGCCTCTGGATTTTAAGGGAGTGGGAGAAAAAAATCCCTACAGATACTTTTCGGATTGGGAACATCATCAATGTGTATAAAATTTGTGGGAGACCCAACTCCTCCATTTGTGCAGTTGTTGTGCTCAGGGTTTGAATTCCTTTACAGCAATGAGTCAAGAAGTCATCCAGAAATCCACCTTACCTTAGAGACTCCATATCCATTCCATATATCTCTGATTCATCCTAAATGGAAATATTAATAAAACATTCATTCCAAACACTAACACCGCTCATACAGAGCCTCCTGCAGAGAGAGGCAATCATTCTCTACAGGAACATGAGATGGTAGACACTCAGAGACACAATGCCTGCATACTACAAGTAGGTAACACTAACATACAACAGCAACTGGCACCCTATAAATACCCAGGAGAGAAAGACAGTTAAATAGATCATAAGATTAATGCAGGACAATTCCTTATTCATGAAGCAGATACCACAGTCTCCCATCATGCATTTGATTTATTTATTCTAAGATGGTAAATATAATTTATTAAAAACAAACCACCACCATAGGAACCAATCATCATCTCGGTAAACATATACACAAAATGTGTACTGAATTTTCAACTTTTCTGTGTCTGTAAATGTCTCAGCTTATTCCATAAAGGCTGCTCTTTTGCAGCAAGCAGACTGGAAGTAAGAGACATCTGAATAAAAAGAAACATCTTTTCCTGTGGAGGGAGCATGGAAAACACTGGAACTTGAATCTTGTTGTTAGATAAATGTTTGTTATAATATAATTCAAACTTATCTGATTGCAAGCAATATCCAGAATTTTACACATTACTTTTCTTATTAATAATAATTGTTTAAAAGAAGAATTTACATGACAGGCTCCTGGATATTGGTTAAGACCCTTCAGGAAACAAACCATCTAGTTTGCTAACACAAAAAATTAATTGATACATCAAGGACACACCTATTTCCATCTAGTTTTATGTCAACTTCCATCAGACCACCCTATCCTTAAAGTATGTCTTCCAAACTCTCAATCCAATAACTTTTTCCCCTCTCTAACCAGCTTTTACAGTTCTGAAAAAGGGTCAAATGAATAGCAGCCAGCCAATTGGAGGTCAGAACCTTCCCTAAAACTTCTCCATTACTATCTCCATTTTAGGTTTTGACTCTTTTCTTTTCCGGTTGTTTTCTGTGGCCCCTGTAACCAAGGATTTCCTCTACGTTATCAATACAACATTACTTCACTGTCTTCTGACACAAGTAAATATATTATCTATGAGGAAAGGTTGGAATACTCATGGCCATACTCTTTTTACTCTCTATGATAAAGTGCGTTACTATTCCAGTTTCTCTTTTTGATACAAGTCTTAGGCCTTGGCTACACTTGCAAGTTAGAGCATATTAAATCAGTCCCGGGTGCCCTAACTCCTGAGGTGTCCACACTGGCAAGGCACTTGGAGAGCCTGGACTCTGCATCTGGAGTGCTCCTGGTAGTCCACCTCCATGAGAAGCATAGAGCTTTCTGTGTCCTGGCTGGAGCGCTAGGGTGTCAGTGTGGATGACGTGTTGCATTACTGCGCTGGGATTGGCCTCCGGAAACGTCCCATAATCCCCTGAACTGGCCACTCTGGTCATTGTTTGAACTGGGCTGCAGGCACGTGGATACCCTCTTTCAAAGCTCCGTTTCTGACAGCCTGCATGCTTATCTGCTCTGGGACACAAAGCAAACCATTACTGTGTAATGCTCCTGCTGCAGAGGCGTGTGTGTGTGTGTGCGCGTGGGGGCTGATGTTGGGTTTCCCCCTGCCACTGTCTGAACTTACAAGATAGTATGCTGACACACTCGACCCCCCATGCTTTGCAAACCCTTTCCAAAGCACACTGCAATCACTTGCACTCTGGGATAGCTACCACAATGCACTACTCTCTGTGGCATTGCAAGAGCTGCTAATGTGGACATGCTCCACAGTCACAAGGAACACAGTGTGAACAGACAGCAGCGCTTTCCCTGCTGCTGTCTCCAAGAGCTGGTTTAACTCCCGACACTCTACATCTGCGTGTAGCCATGCCCTAACTAATACTGAAACTATAACAAAAGGAGTTTTCTTTTAAGTGTTTATATTATAAAGCCTTTTGTTTAATTACGTGCCTTCAACTGGAGTTGTAGGGGCTCAGTAGTCTGATAATGGGATCCCAGATATCTAAAGCTGAGCAACCAAAAATGAAGAAGACCAAAATTAAAGGCCACTTCTGAAAATGTTAGCCCAAGTGATTTGTTCAAAGGCATATAGTAAAAGAGTAACAGACCCGGAAACAAAATAATTATTAATGTGTGGCTAAATGCAATATAATTAAATCCCAAGATACTGGAGTCTTCAATATACAGTACCTGAAACCCCACAGAAAGAAGGTGCAAGTTATTGTGTAAGCACTTTCTGTCCTAGCGCTAGACTGGTAGTGGCAGTCCTTATTTGATTAAATCTAATCATAAGTCACCTTGTGCCAGAAATGGTTAAAATCATAGAGGACAAAGCCATTATATATTCCCCTGGACATCTGAATTCCTCCTCCATCAAGCAATCTCATGTGGTAAGTACCTGTTAGTCATAAAAAGAACAACTTTATTTAAATTTAGAACATTATCATGTCCAGAAGATTATTCTCTTCAAAAGCAAGGGGCCCCAATCTGTCAAACACTTACACATGTGTTTAGCTTTAGTAAAGCTATCAGTGAATAGTCCCACCAAAGTCAAATTAAATACACGTTTAAGTGTTTGCAAGACTGGGGTCTAATTTTGGAATGGATGTAAAATGCAGCCTTGAGGGACATCCAAGGGCTGTATTAGTTGTCATCAGCATTTCAATAAGCAAAATCAACCTTTATGGCTCCTCTCCCTTTCTACATTCCTACCATCCCTCCACTTGAGTTTCCAAATTGGATATCTTGCAAGGGAGGATGAAATGACATTCTTATAGATTTTTGAGTTGGGGAGATGCTCTTTCCTGGGGAAAAATTTTGAAAATACATTTTCAACATATGCTAATGGAGCATTATGGTTTACATGGTTAAAATAAATTTTCAAATGCAAAAGTTAAGGCTTATCCTACATTAAATTGTTCACGTATTACATGTGTTATTTTTTATTTATATAGAAGTATCACCTACGGATCCCAGTCAGGATCAGGGTCCCCTATGTTTATTGGCCTTAATCCTGAGAGCACGTATTTGACTTTACTCACTGTCAAGTTAATGGGTCTATTCACCAGTGTATGGATTTGCAGGATTGGGGGGTCATATAAAAAGACAGTTCTTTGGAACAGGGATTATTGTGGCCTCAGTCCTGCAATGATCTCCACGCAGGCAGGACCTTGTGGCCACACACAGTTGCACTGGCTTCAGTGTAGCTCTGTGCACATTCAAAAATCTGCCTCATTAGATCTCATTGTGACACCAGAGTCGAAGTTACTGGTCCAGCAAAGAATTACACATGGACTTAATTTTTTGGCTATGAACCTGTAGAGAATTACAGATGCTTAACTTTATGCACAGAAGAAAAATTGAGATAAGAGACAATTAATGGGTTTAACAAACTGTAAGCAGTGGTGAAAGAAGGAAGGATGAGATGGGTGGTAACATAATTTCTGATGAAACTGGACAGTAGCTTTATTTGTTGTTTATTTTTTAACCTCTGCTTATTTCCACTTTTTTACCTGCTTATGTTTTCATTAACTCTGTGGAATTCCCGCTATTTAATTTTTTTTACTATCACCTATTTCAAAAAATTGCTACTGCCTATTTCTATTTAATTATTTTTATTTCCCTCTTTTTATTAACTTCATTTTAAATAACTGTTTATAACTATCAGAAAAGATACAAAACAGTTGAATCAAAACAACACAAACAGTTCCCTGGGGACCCCCAATTTCACAAAGTGCCATTGCCCCATAGTCAGTAAAGACATTTTTTTCTTCTTCATTATTTTAAATAAAAAGAGTTAGTGATATCTCATGGGCTTCTGAGGCTCTGAAGATTTTGCCCCTAGCAGCTGCTCTTCCTCCCAAGCTGGGCTCTCTGCCTCCTGGGGTGAGTGAAGGCCAATCACTGCTGCTCCTCAAGCCTGGGAAAATTCTGGCTCCATACGGCTGTGCTGGGAGAGGGCACTTGGGTCTCCCCACCCCGACATCAGTTTCCCTCCCATCCACTCTCTGGGAAGAGGCAGGCAGAGCCAGCTTGGATATCCAACTGCCTACTTCAGTTCTCAGCTGGGCTTCTCTGTCAAAGCAGCACAAAGGGGCCAGGGCAGAGCAAAGAAGTTGGTCCCCCTTACAGAGTCTCAGTAAACTCTGTACTTTATAGAAACTCACCAAAAAAGAATAAAGAAAGGAGGAACAGCACCAGTGAAATAATCTTTCGAGCCCAAATCTTCCTGGAGAACAGTAAGGAGAAAGAAAGCATAAAGTTAGTAGCATCCACACATTTCATGTACATATTCTGTATTAGCAAAAAGTTTATTTAGGATTTCTTGAAGCCCATATTGTTGGCTTCATCATGGGCTTGATCCTGCACCTATTGAAATTAATGGTGAAGCTTCTTTTAACTTCTGCAGTGGAGATTCAGGCACTATATCAAAAACTGAAGAGACATTAAAATTAGTGATTGGTCTTGTGACCCCTGATCCCAGAATTGGTTTCAGCAAGAGCCTGGATTGACACCAATGTAAATCACTCTCTTAATTCTTTGTCAGGTTTGGGAGTGTGATTAATACCAATCTGTCTCTCCTGCCCACCTGCATTTATCTATTTCCCCACCCATCCTTGAGAAAAAGATTCTTGTTCATTTTTACCTTGCAAAAGCGCCACAGATTCTCAACACAAAGTGCCACAGAACTGTTATGCATAGCCCCAGCAAGTGGAAGACAAGCCTGATACCTTCTGGAAAACATGCAACAAGCATACAGTTAAATGAGCTCAGATGTAGTTAAAAATGCAGTTCTACTCTCAAAAGTCGCTGCAAAATAGGCATAATGGGGTTCATGTTTGTCTCTCAGGCTATGTCTTCACTGCAAAAAAGGTGTGTTTTTAACTTGGGTTAGCATAGCGGTGAAGACATGGCAACTCATCTTTTAATTTGGATTATCACCTTATTTTAAAGTACATGGAGGGCCTGGATTTGACCTGGAGCTGTTTGTTAACCCTGTATTTTCACTGCTCTTTTAACCCAAGTTTAAAAACACACTTTTTCTTTTTTCCAATAAAGACATATGCTCAGTTGTTCTAGATCACATTTTCTCAGTTTATAAAATAAAGAGATGTTGCTGTGTTCCCTATCACCATCTCTGCAAAACGTCCAGCTGGTTTCTTTCTGGCTCAAGCATCCTTACCACTAAGGTCTTCTCTTCAATGCAACAGTTAACTCCACTTGAACTAACCTAATCTCAATGAACCTTAACTCTAGATCCATTATGGAGCTTCCACAATGATCTTTTTATTTTTTTGTCTCCAACATTATAAGGCCAGTCCTTCAAGGTGCACAGTGAATGAGAGAAGGGGTTCTGTGGAGCTCTAGCTTTGGTCTCTGCCAATATTATATATAAATAACTGCCATAGACTGTTTGTCTGATTAGTACATAATACTATAAGATGCTTCCTGTGCATTTAGGGTTGTAGAAAAAATTACATGGTATTACATGGAATTATTTGTGAAATAGCACATGAATATGTAATTAAAGGCTGTATTGTCATGCATAGATATAAGGAAATAAAATTAATGTGGCACACACAACCTCAACTTCCTGACTTTTGACTGCTTAGCCATGCAACCTTAACAGGGTCCTAATTCAGTTCTGCTTTAATATATTTCCCCCCACCTTATAGGATGTGTCTATCAACAACATCTCTTTAGGTGCGTAAACAATCAAAAATGTAAAAACACATACAACAGAACAACTTATAAAACAGAAATGTTGTAAGTGCACAACATACAACTAGACAGTTTACAATCACTAATCACTTGAACTTACTCTTGGGTGGGCGTTGAAGCTGCCTATCTTCCTGCCTGAGACTAATAGGGGTCTGGCTTTCAGTACTACTGGGTGTGGGTCCTTGTCTTTGAGATAGCCTAGAAAATAGAAAAGGGCTTTAGAAATCCAAGAGTTGTATGAGTGGCCAGATGCAGGCAAAACAACAGAGGAAAACAACCTCTAGAACTTAGGTACAAGTATTTGCACCCACAGTTGCACTCATTTAGATGCCTAGCCACCCATATCTGACTGACAATTAGTTATCCAAATGGGTACAATTAACTATACATGTAAACACTGGGAGGCAAAATTTTAAGCCTTGATTTAATTACCATTTCACAGACCAGGAAACAGAATTCTTTACCCTGTGTTCTCTAGCTTATCTACCTAACAGCCAATTCAACTAATTGGACTATCACTCGGCTCTGGAATTTGGCAATAATGAACAAAAATAATTAAGAAACTACCTTAGTTTTATATATCTTTTTTAAAATTCCATTAAAAATCCTATACTAAAAAACCTTTAAAGTCACATAAAAACTTTAAAAGCCAGGAAATGCCAGCACTTAAGTTGCACATGCAACTTGCCTGACTTTGGAGTGTTTAACTGTGCAACCATAATGTTTTCAACTTATTTTCTATTTATGGAATATATTTAGGCAATTAACAAACAATATTAGATAAAGAATGGAGTACAATCTGTAGTGAATACTATTTGCTATGACTGTAGGAGTTCAACCTGCAATAAACACACTTAACCATACCTGCAATTTTTAATTGACACACTGCATGTTTTAAAACTAAGCCTTTCTGTATCCCTCAGGGATGAAGAAGAGGCAGCAATGACCAGCGCATATGTTACCCTTACTAATATCCAGCATTTTCTATAAAACACTGCAGTTGCAGTACTGTGGGAGATTAAGAAGGCTTCACATTGCAGAAATGTAGTTCTTCAGTGAAACTCCTGGTCAAATTAATTGAATGTTCAAAGGAGAAAGATAAGATGAGATAAGGCGTTTTTTATCAGCATGAGTAGTGACAGTACACACATTCAGAGATTTGGAGACAGTATTTTATAATATGGTCCAAAAATATTTAGCAGTCTAATAAACTTTGTCATCTACAACATGCTTAAAATTTTAAGTAGAGATGTGATGAATCTCAAAATGAAATCTGCTGGTACACAAATCTGGCCATTTTGCTGGATTCAAATTTATACAAATCTGCTTCTGAAATTTGACACAAATACTGTGTCATGTCCTGTACTCATTTCATCAGATTCCCAGCTTCTGCCATCCATCTTGTCCCAGCACTTCTTCCGAGTCTCCCACCTGCTCTCTCCCACTGGTCCTGCTTTCAACTGTCCTGACCCTGTACTCTTATCTTTCATCAGTTCTCTTCTACTGCAACATCTTCCCTCCAGCCCAGCTCTGAGCCCAGTGTCCCATCCATTCCCTCTTAATGTCACCTGTCTCTTGCCACCGAAACACTGTAGCCTGCCCCCCACATGCTGCTTGGTATAGAGGATTGCTGCCTGTAACCCTGACCAGATGGCTCTTATGGATCCCCACAGTTTTTAGAATCAAGTATTTTTGTTTTATAAGAAAGACCAAGGATTTGATATTCAAAGAATTTCAAAAATTTCATGTTACCCATTCTTATTATCAAGAGCAAGCATTGTAAAGACCATTGTGTACTGTACAGTATCTTCACAGTTTTCTCTGTTTCTACGATCCAGAGCCTCTTATGAACAGCAAGCTTATTCTAAGTTTGCTAGACTGCTCTAGCTTTATTGGTATGTATTTCAGTTCAGTGGTTAATTGCAGGGAGGATTTTGATTTATGGGCTTTTTTTGGGAAGAGCAATGTTTTGAGGAGGGACTTTAATGAGCAGCCATGCAGTCTGGGTTATAAGAACATAAGAATAGCGATACTGGGTCAGACCAATAGTCCATCAATCCCAGTATCCTTTCTTCTGACAGTGGCCAATGCCAAGTGCTTCAGAGGGAATAAACAGAACAGGGCAAATATTGAGTGACCTGTTGTCCACTTCCAGCTTCTGGCAATCAGAAGCTTGGAACACTCAGAGCATGGGGTTGCATCCCTGACCATCTTGGCTAATAGCCACTGATGGACCTACCCTCCATGAACATATCTAGTTCTTTTTTGAACCCCCGTTACAGCTTTGGCCTTCACAGCATCCTCTGGCAACAAGTTCCACAGGCTGACTGTGCGTTGTGTGAAGAAATACTTCCTTCTGTTTGTTTTTAACGTGCTCTCTATTAATTTCATTGGGTGACCCCTACTTCTTGTGTTATGTGAAGGAGTAAATGACACTTCCACATTCACTTTCTCCACACAAGTCGCAATTTTATAGACCTCTATCATATCCCCTCTTAGTTGTCTCTTTTCCAAGTTGAAAGTCCCAGTCTTTTTAATGTCTCCTCATACGAAAACTGTCCCATGCCCTAATAATTTGTGTTGCCATTCTCCATACCTTTCCCAATTCTAATATATCTTTTTTTGAGATGGGATGACTAGAACTGCACAGATTATTCAAGGTGTGGGCATACAATTGATATATATAAGTGGTATTATGATATTTTCCGTCTTATTATCTATCCCTTTCCTAATGGTTCCTAATATTCTGTTAGTTTTTTGACTGCCTCTGCACATTGAGCAGATGTTTTCAGAGAATTATCCACAATGACTCCAAAATCTCTTTCATGAGTGATAACAGTTAATTTAGACCCCATAATTTTGTATGTATAGTTGGGATTATGTTTTCCAGAGTGGATTACTTTATATTTATCAGCATTGAATTTCATCTGCCCTTTTGTTGCCCAGTTTTGTGAGATACCTTTGTAACTCTTCACAGATTGCTTTGGACTTAACTATCTTGAAAAAATTTGTATCATCTGCAAACTTTGTCACCTCACTGTTTACCCCTTTTTCCAGAACAGTTATGAATATGCTGAACAGCACTGGTCCAGGTACAGATCCCTGGAGGGTACCAGTATTTACCTAGCAGATAGGATGCTCTAGGCAGATAGGTCACCATGTATGAAGGACAAGAGATGGGAATGAGAAAAGAATGTGAGGAGGGCAATAAATGGTGTGACTTGGACAGACTGAAGGGTGGAGTGAGAGCGCTGAATGGTAGTTGAGAATAAGAATAGGTATAGGGAAAGTTTTCAGGGCCTTTCAGGAGAGAATACGTTTTTCAAGTTAAATGTGGGCAATCAAGAGAAAGCTAGTGAAGGGACTGAAAAAGGGCCTGACATGGTCAGAGATGCAGGAAAAGCAAACGATTTGGTTAGATGAAAAATGGGTACTTGGCCTACTGTCTCAAACAGTAAAAGATTCCAAGACAAAGTTTTGCTTTCTTTTGTTCATATTTTCCCTCACAAATTCACGATTTGGCCAGATAGAAATCCTTTTAAAATGGCAATATTTGCATACAAATCACATATGAATGGAATATTTGTCACATCCCTAATTAAATAAAGGACATTACTTCATAAAAGAGAACTTGATTAAGAATCAACTTGATTTCTGCCAAATGGAGCATCTTGAAATAACGGAAGCAAAACACACTACTGACAGAGGAAGCATGGCTATCCTCCAAACCACAATTTACATAAATGACAGTAACACTAAGTTACTCAATAACTTAGATGTTACTAAATAGTTAATCTACAGGCTTCAAAACAGAATGGCTTTATTTAATATCTGTAAATTATTAGATTATATTACTGAGCAGCGCAAATGTTTATGACTTTATATATCATATTACATAACTACCACCTCCCTTGCCCATTTGAAACAAAATCAAATCCTATTTAGGTCCCAGGACAAATTGAAATCAATGGAACAATTGCCACTGACTTCAATGAGCACTTGATTGGGCCCTGAGAATATGCCATTGTTTTATTTTTCTCTTTTCTCTTCTTCTTAAATGGATGAAGGAGTGGTAAGTGTATTTGGGAGCATAAGAACTTTAAAAAAGATTTTATAATTATTTGTATAACTTGTATACATATGACAAAAGTTAACAGAGACTGAATATTTTAAAAGAAAAGTATCCATATACATACCAGTTTAGATCTTGGCTTTGATTTTCTGTGTCTGAGCTGTCACTGTTGGTGCCATGGCTTGTTTCATCCTGAGGTAGATAGGTGCTTCCTGAAGACTTTGGAATTCTGTACATGTTTTTATTTGCTTTGCACTCACCACTGAAAGAATAGGAGCATGCAAATGAGGTGAAATAAGGTATTAATTATATTATTATTATTATTATTTATGACCCACAATTTTAATCATGAATTTAAAATAAGGTAATATCTAGTAATTATAAATCTTCTTTGAAAGGAAAGCTGTCCTTGTACTGCACTTGCCTTCAGGATAGAGTGAATAACATCATAATAAGAGGAGTCAACCTAGAATGTCCTTTGCCCTACTCAGTGCTGTTAAATATGTCACAGGCTGTTCTTGGTGATATCATAATGAACAAGCCAAGCATAAGGTCCCTGAGCTCAGCCTGGAAAGATGGGACATATGTTCAACATTCTTATTTCAAGAGACTCAACAAGTGAAAAAATATCATGGAGCTGAATCCTCCAACATTGTCTCCTGTGAAAGGCTGAACTCCTTTTATTCCCACTGGCATTTAGATTTTAGGACCAGAAGAAACCATTATTACCATCTCTGATACATATATCAAGAGGACTTCCCTGAATTCATTAATGAGCATTAAGGGCAGGAGCTCCCAAACTGAGGCCCATACATTTCTTACAATCTGTCAAGAGCAGGCAGATTACAGTCTCTTGTCTCCACTAGTTGTTTCTATAGGTACCCAGGTCCTTCATTGCAAACAAGAGTTTGCATGTCTGCAAAAGGAGAAAGTAGCCTGGCTGCCTCCAGTTGTAGTTGCTGCTATACAGGAAGAGAGGAAACAGGAGCCACCTTCAGAGACCGTCGGAATCATCAGAAAAGTCAAAAATATTTTCCTGTTACTTTTCTAGGTGAGCATTTGCTACGGTTGCCAGAGGGGTGCTGTGCAATCAGAAAGGAGATGGAAGATGGTCTGGGCAATCAGTTACAGAGGGAATAACGGGAGCAGACCCCAAGAAAATGTGAAAGCCCCTGACTCAGGCCCCCAGCTCTGTCAGGCATGTCAATCCTGAGCGCTGGGCAGCGCCGCACCTCCTGGACCAAAGGGTTGAGTGTCATTTGCACCCACAAGGGGGAAAGGTCCAGCGTGGCGGGGGTCCTGCCGCGGGGCGGGTGCCCGCCACTCACTCACCCGCCCCTTCGCGCGCGCGGCGCTTGTAGCGGCTCGCGGGCCCGCCCGCGTCCCTTCCCTCTGGCCCCTGGAGTCCCGCCTCCGCCACGCGTGGCCCTGAAAGAGTCCCCGTTGCCGTGGAAACGGGGATTGTTGTGGTTGTCGCGGAAGGCGGCGTGGTGCTGGGTCGGTTCCTTCCAGCGCGCGCGTGAGCCGGGTTCCAAGGGGACGTGCCCGCTCCCTCCCCCAGCCCCCCCCCCCCCGCACTCCCGGTAAGGGACCCCGAAAGCGGGGGGAGGGGAGGCGTGTCTGTCAAGGGGTAGGGGTATCTGAGGGGGTGGGGGTGTCTGTCTGTCTGTCGGGGGTGGCGTGTCTGTGGGTACCAGGTTGGGCGCGGGTGGTGGGGAGGGTGGGGTGGGGGGGTCAAGCTGAGCCCTTTCCCTTGCTGGGGGCGGGGGCTTCCAGGCCACGTCCCACCATGCCCACGTGCTGCTTCAGTTCGGGGGACCCCGCCTGGTGCTGATCATGGCCAGGCTGTTGTAGGGCACCAGGAGTAAAAGGAGCTCCGGGGTGGGGGTGGGGTTATTCACCATCTGGTTAAACAGGGGCAAATACAAGGGGATTTGGAGGGGCTCTAACCCCTCAAAAAGAACAACAAATCAGGAACCACTGAGCCTGGAACAGAAGTTTGTTTATCTCACTTAATTAAAAGTGGACAGACTTAATTTTGGTACAAAGCTACTAATTGAAGCGATATCCAACAGCTGCTGTTTTATTATTTTTTAACTTTAGCCCTGCCTCAATAAAAAAAAAAAAAAGTTGTCTACACTCCTGTTCAGTGATAACTATTTTTTTTTTTTTTGCTATTTTTTCCTTTTTTGTCCCCTCCTTCATGTAGGCTTGAGGAATGAGGAATATGAGTAAAGAGCCCTCTGGACCCCCCAACCGATACGCTTCTTGTGGCAAGTATACTGTTTGCTCTCTGTATGTAAATGTACATTTTGACATGTCTCAGGTGTGAAAAATGAAATGAAGCCTTTGCTTCCTAAGAAGGAAGCCTTCACATATACTACCTACTATATCAGCATTTTATGCTGCAGGGAACATGCACAATACCATAATGCTTGATATATTTTGGAGGGAAGGATGAGGCTGATAGTGGAATTTCCTTTGCGTTCTTTCTGTCTTGGTCACACAAGATATTCAAGACAGGAATCTGAGATGCTCTTCAACCCCACCAATGTGAGGAAACCACCATTTCCCATTTTGGCCTTCTTCTGTTTTCCTTGTTTGGAACACCCCCCTCTCTTGCTTCAAGGCAGAAGCTAATGCCACACTATAATCCAGCTAGTTAGATGCACTTTACTAAGTGACTTTATCTGCCCCTAGGCATCATAACATCATATCCAGGACATGCCTGAGTACTGGCCTAAAGACCCAAGGTTGTTCCTAAACTTGAGTTTTGCATACTGTAGTACCCAGCAACAGCCAGCACTTTTCATGAAAACTAGTCAACTCAGATTTAAAAATAATTTTTTCTTATAAATAGCATTGTGAAAGAAGGAAGTAAACTTATTTTGATTAAAAAGAAAAGGAGTACTTGTGGCACCTTAGAGACTAACCAATTTAGTAGAGCATAAGCTTTCGTGAGCTACAGCTCACTTCCTCAGATGCATATCGTGGAAACTGCAGCAGGCTTTATATATACACAGAGAATATTCATAAACCAGTCGGAGAACACCTCAATCTCCCTGGTCACGCAACCACAGACACGAAGGTCGCCATCCCAAAACAAAAAAACTTCAAATCCAGACTCCAGCGAGAGTGGAGTGGACTCGCTGGAGTCTGGATTTGAAGTTTTTTTGTTTTGGGATGGCGACCTTCGTGTCTGTGGTTGCGTGACCAGGGAGATTGAGGTGTTCTCCGACTGGTTTATGAATATTCTCTGTGTATATATAAAGCCTGCTGCAGTTTCCACGATATGCATCTGAGGAAGTGAGCTGTAGCTCACGAAAGCTTATGCTCTACTAAATTGGTTAGTCTCTAAGGTGCCACAAGTACTCCTTTTCTTTTTGCGAATACAGACTAACACGGCTGTTACTCTGAAACTGTTATTTTGATTAAGTTAACTAAATTTTTTTAATGTAGTAGTTTGTGTGAAATTTATAGTGATGGCATGTTATTTCTCGTGTAAATCAGTAATTTGTGTTTTCTGAGTTCTAGTTTATTAACAGAGTTTTAAGGATTTATGGGTGATTCCAAGGTACATAATGGGGTTATGCCCACCCACCCCCGTATGTCTTCTTGAAATTCTTCCTACAGATCTGAGCATGATTTTTATTTGCTGCTTCTGACTGAACCCTTTACTCTTTCCATACCAAGAGTTATTTTGTTGCTTTCTAAATCATGCAGATGTTCTGCTTCCTCAATGCTGCCTGAGAGAAACTCAACTGAGATAAAACCAGCTTTAAAATTTCACACTTTGTTTTATAAATCAGAACATAGGGTAGCCTGTTCAGTTGGGGTCACAGGTCCTTTTTACAGGAGGTTCCCAGAAGGTCTCAAACTGTTTCTGTTGCTAATGGGTAGGCCAGTGGCATTTTCCATTATAAACTAATTTTAAAGAGTTTGTAATTCAACTGTGAAAACTCTCACTGGGCTTAAAGTATTAAATACAAACACAACAAATAGGTTTGAATAAGGTAGGGTTCCAAGTTGGTAGTTATCCAGCAAGTTAACTAGGATGAAAAGGTTCCTGATGGATGAAAACATCCCATTCCAGGTGGACCAATGAGTAAGTGTGGTGGAAAAAACCCCGCAAACAATCTAATGCTTCTTGCCTCTGCTACTAAGGAAAGCTCTTTTGTTTTTTAATTATCATGTATACACTTTTTCCATTGCCATTACATGGAATATATTAACTGATTTCAATGGAATATCTGTTTATAGAGAACCTGTTAACTTAAAAACCACAGTTCTCTCTGAAAATGTTTTACCTACACTTGCTTGCTATAAGTAACACCTCAGATTGTTATAATTTAAGGTGAGTAAATAAAAATCTTCTCTTTTGTTCTGTATATTTACTTTGTGCTTTGATAGCGCAATGATGTGTATTCCATTTAACCATTTTTCCCACATAGTCAGCCGTCCATTTCCTTTATTTGTGTGGTCTTTCCTACAATAATCGGAGTGGAAATATTTGAAAAAAACAAAGGGAAAATGTGAGTGTAAAACTACAAAATTTGGGAGTCAGATTCAAGGGCAGATGTAGTACATCAAGCTAGTCCGAGCTAACTTTTTGAAACTGACTTGAGTTAAGGTTGTCTTTTAAAATAGCATGTCAGCAGTATGCAGAGGTGTCCAGCAAATGACTTAACCTGACTGGTTCTAGTGCACTGAAATATTGCTCAGCCATGCAATGTTTGGAACTCATCTTAAATTAGAAGAAATTAGGTACGTTGTGAAAGCGGCTTACTCTCTAGGGCTCTGTTTAATTTAATCATTATATTTCTTCAGATTATATTTCAGTAGTTAAACAAGTAAAGAGCTGATCGCAGAAAAGTAGGAATGCATTTAAGTGTTTTTTGTTAATAGTTGAAGGAGGAAAGGTCACCAAAAAATTAATGCC
Organism: Lepidochelys olivacea; assembly: GCF_965140295.1. Classification (NCBI taxonomy): domain Eukaryota; kingdom Metazoa; phylum Chordata; order Testudines; family Cheloniidae; genus Lepidochelys; species Lepidochelys olivacea. The sequence continues at coordinate 169,585,480 of NC_140412.1, read as the reverse complement.
TTCCACTGCTTTCTTCGTGCATTTTACTGATATTGGAATCCATTAACCTAGTTCTCTGAATGGGAAAGATAATAACATTGTATTGTAGGACAGTTGTAGTGACAATTTGAAACAACATTAAAGGCTTTTTAAACAAGGCTCTACAGAGGTATCACAGTTTTTGTGTGATCACCTAGAAGTATCAAGTATTTCTTATTTTCTCCTTAGTGAGCATTTCATTTCTGTTATATCTTTCATAAAATAAAGTATGTTACTCTGTAGTTTAATGTGGACTTTGATTATTACATTTGCTCTTTGACACAGTAATATTATCAGTAAATGTATAACCTAAATATTTTTTTCTTAATGATTATAGAATGGTACTACCATGTTCCACTGAAACGATCAGAGAAGTCTGTGAATTCAGAAATCCCAATCCCTCCACCATCTCAGATCCCAGGTCTGAGCAACCTCGGAGAGCATCACACTGAAATTACATTTGGGAGCCGCAGGAAATGGATCAAAGACACAGACTCAGAATATGTAAAGCTGGCAAAGCAAGGAGGCCGACCTGGTGAACCACAGTTCATTTTAGCATTGTTTGTGGTTTGGGGAGCTTAAAAATTTGACAACGATAACTGGAGACTATTCCAGCAATTTTAAAAGTGACACATTTGTGGGGAAACTATAGAAAGGGAAATGCTGTATGTATGTTGAATCCTCAAGAAAACAATGCAAAAATCTTTATCAGTAAACGTAATCGTTATAGTCTAATGTCACATTGCAATAACCCCAATACCTCATTGTTGGAGTCTTAACTGTTTTCTGCTCCAGCTTTTGCCCTTCCTTTATCTTTCGTGGCTAAAATATTATTGTTATGCTAAAATCCATTGATTAGCTCTTAAAGTATATTCCATCTGATCCAGAATGTTTTTTCTATTCCTATTAAATTGAATTTAGAGCATTGCTAAACCTTTATGATAAAACCTGGGTATGTTAATGCTGATACATTCTAACTATAGTATAAATTATTTGGCAGGTTAGCTGCATTACCCAGGGATCTGAACAATTTCTTTTGTGTTTAACAGAGAAAACATCTACCTGGGTACCGAGCTTTGGAAGGTTTATTATAACTGTAAATATATACCTTTAGGATTGAAACTTGGGGGTGGGGGGGATGGTCTAATCCCAAAAGGAAATTGTCATAAAATTGGAAAAAGTCTGTAAAGGTTTTATTAAAATTACTTTTCAGTTTTTGCAGTAAATGTTTTTTATTATTGTACATATATTTTGTTTTCAGTTAATTGAAGATGTGAAAAACTTAAATGGACATAGCTTTGCCACAGAGTTTCAATGATTTCCAGTCTGTAAAATGAGAAATATATCCACATGTATTATATAACTGTATGTCAAGATATGTAAAATGAGATGCTTGATATAATTGAAATACCGTATTGGAAAGAATATTGGAAAAATGAATTGGCCAGACCTTCAAAACTACTGCCACTTGCTGGCCTTGTGGGTAATCACTGCTGGTGATTATCCTATTCGGATTAAAAAAGTAGTGAAAGTTCTGATTGTCCAAACCGAATCTCAGTAAGGGCTACAAATAGAAATATTTCTTTTATAAAAATTTTAGTAAAAGATAAACAGCAACATAAAAATATTCATTTATAACCATGGAAAATACTACAGCATTAATGTATCTGTCTTTTTTTTTAACTTAAGATTTGTTGAAACATTTTACACCTAGTACAAGAAAAACATCCCCAGTAGCTTATGCTGCACCTGACTGGTATACACACCACAGTAAACCTCCAACAGATGATGAATCTAAGTAAGTATGCTATGATTCCATGGAGGCTGTGTAACTTTTTATAACCTACTGTATTTTCCTTTTGTTAGTCTGTTAAGTTTTAGGCTTTGAATTAATACTTTTGCAACAGAGAAATAATATAGGAAAAATAATTGTGAAATCTTGGTCTACAGAGCCCATGTTTCCTCAATGCCTGACTACATGGTTCATGAAGAGTTTAAGTCTGATCAGCTCAATGGTAACTATGAAACAAAAAGAGGGCCTTTTGATTTTGATATAAAAAGTATTTGGCAGAGGGATGCTGAGGACAAGGAGAACAAAGAGAAAAAAAAGGTACGATTTAAAGACTTTCTTCTTGGTGTAAAGCTTCTGAAAAATCTAGGTTTTTTTTTTTTTCCTTACTTAAGGGGAATGGCAATGCATTAGAACAACACATTTTTGTACTGAAGTTACAGAAGTGATTTAAAATACATAGTTCTGTCATGAAGTGTTCTTGTTTCAGCATACTGTACCAGGAATATATTTTCCAATCACATTGTATATTTCATGTACTGCAAAGTTGATTAAAGTGAAATATTCTCCAATCATCTCTCATAATGCAGTTTATTTTCTATTCACTCTCTGCCAATATGGGCCTTACTCCAGATCTTTTCTTGTTAGACACAGGTGAATGTTCAGGTGTACTATTTGGGTTTTGTTTAGTTTAATTGAGGAAATACTCTGAAAAGTTCTGTGGTACCAGTTCTGGAAACAGATAGCCTCCATTTATCCACAAAATAGGTACAGCACAAGCAGTCATTACTGCAATTTTTCACACATTATCCTTCTAGTTTGGATTGATCTTGACCTGGCTGAAACGATCTGTGATGGCAGTTAAAGCCTAATTTTTTTTTTTTATGTGTTCACTAATTTTGGGTGATCAATTTTTTTCATTCTTTGTTTCGGACACCTGGGACCTGATTTTCAAAGGTGCTGAACACCAACACTTCTCTTCAAGTCAAAGGGGGTACTTCTGAAAATCAGGCTCTAGGTATTTCAAGTTGTAAACCTAAGTCACTTGTGAAAATTTGGGCGAAATTCCCTTGGATTGTGCTGAAAGTGCTAGTTAGTGAAGTTGGGAATTGGGGCTCCTGTAATGATGTTTGTCCATACAGAATTGGGCAGGGAACATCTTGCCAGTCCACATAAGCAATCAAATGCTTGTCAGGTGATTACATTGTAATTTAGATAATAATTTAGAGACATGAAGTTTATTTCCTGAACTATCCAGTCCCCAAGAAGACTTAAATAGCCAATACTTAAAATAGAAGCTTTAGCTCCCAAGGAAGCCTCCTGGTTAAATTTCAAGGTGATGTAAACAAGGGAGGAAGCTTTTTCTTTTTTAAAAGGATGCAAACAGGATGGTGTAAGATAAAACAGGTCCCCTGATCCTCCTGCTTATGCCCCCTCTATTGTCAACATATCTGGGGCCAAGTTTATTCCTGGGGTGAGCAGGCATAACAAGTTAACTCCAAAGGGAGTTCGGCCTATTTTTACCAAGGCCAGAATTTGGTCCACAGCATGCCAAGTCAGTAACTTATATTCAAGTTGTAGCTCCACTGAATCTGAAATTGGAATACATTACACTATGCTACTTAGACCTGCTCTCTAATCTGTGGAGGGCCAACATGCAATTTATGCCACCATTTTCACCACTGCTGAATTTGACCCAAAGATGCCAAATCTAAAAACTAACTCCCATAGGCTAAATGCCCTAAGATATCTAAGATGATCTCTGACCACTTAACTCTTTCTAGTTTAAATTTTATTTTGCTTCCTACCTGATTGTCCTCCCTAGAGCCCTTGGTTCATGCATTTGTCATTCCAGCTTTCTCCTTCAGGATTTTTCTGCTTTAAGTACCTTGATGAATTAGGCCCTAAAGAGGAGGGCAAGCACATATCTGACTTCTATGATAAGTTGGAAGAATGTGTTTCTGAGGGGTTACGCAATCCAAACAGGTTTCAGAGTAACTGCCGTGTTAGTCTGTATTCGCAAAAAGAAAAGGAGGACTTGTGGCACCTTAGAGACTAACCAATTTATTTGAGCATAAGCTTTCGTGAGCTACAGCTCACTTCATTGGATGCATACCGTGGAAACTGCAGAAGACATTATATACACACAGAGACCATGAAACAATACTTCCTCCCACCCCACTGTCCTGCTGGTAATAGCTTATCTAAAGTGATCATCAAGTTGGGCCATTTCCAGCACAAATCCAGGTTTTCTCACCCTCCGTCCCCGTCCCCCCCCCACACACACAAACTCACTCTCCTGCTGGTAATAGCCCATCCAAAGTGGCCACTCGCTTCACAACGTGTATGATAATCAAGGTGGGCCATTTCCTGCACAAATCCAGGTTCTCTCACCCCCCTCCAAAAACCACACACACAAGCTCACTCTCCTGCTGGTAATAGCTCATCCAAACTGACCACTCTCCAAGTTTAAATCCAAGTTTAACCAGAACGTCTGGAGGGGGGGGTGGTAGGAAAAAACAAGGGGAAATAGGCTACCTTGCATAGTGACTTAGCCACTCCCAGTCTCTATTTAAGCCTAAATTAATAGTATCCAATTTGCAAATGAATTCCAATTCAGCAGTTTCTCGCTGGAGTCTGGATTTGAAGTTTTTTTGTTGTAAGATAGCGACCTTCATGTCTGTGATTGCGTGACCAGAGAGATTGAAGTGTTCTCCGACCGGTTTATGAATGTTATAATTCTTGACATCTGATTTGTGTCCATTTATTCTTTTACGTAGAGACTGTCCAGTTTGACCAATGTAAATGGCAGAGGGGCATTGCTGGCACATGATGGCATATATCACATTGGTGGATGTGCAGGTGAATGAGCCTCTGATAGTGCGGCTGATGTTATTAGGCCCTGTGATGGTGTCCCCTGAATAGATATGTGGGCACAGTTGGCAACGGGCTTTGTTGCAAGGATAGGTTCCTGGGTTAGTGGTTCTGTTGTGTGGTATGTGGTTGCTGGTGAGTATTCGCTTCAGTTTGGGGGGCTGTCTGTAGGCAAGGACTGGCCTGTCTCCCAAGATCTGTGAGAGTGTTGGGTCATCCTTCAGGATAGGTTGTAGATCCTTAATAATGCGTTGGAGGGGTTTTAGTTGGGGGCTAAAGGTGACGGCTAGTGGCGTTCTGTTATTTTCTTTGTGTGTGTTTGTGTGTGTGTTTTCCCCCGGGGCGGGGGGTGGTGAGAAAGCTTGGATTAGTGCTGGAAATGGCCCACCTTGATTATCATACACATTGGTCACGTTGGATGGGCTATTACCAGCAGGAGAGTGAGTTTGGGGGGGGGGAGGGGGGCGGAGCTTGAGAAAACCTGGATTTGTGCTGGAAATGGCCCAACTTGATGATCACTTTAGATAAGCTATTACCAGCAGGACAGTGGGGTGGGAGGAAGTATTGTTTCATGGTCTCTGTGTGTATATAATGTCTTCTGCAGTTTCCACGGTATGCATCCGATGAAGTGAGCTGTAGCTCACGAAAGCTCATGCTCAAATAAATTGGTTAGTCTCTAAGGTGCCACAAGTACTCCTTTTCTTTTTACAATCCAAACACTACTCGTATAGGTTGGGGAAATGGTCTGCCTTTACTGAAGAAAATGTCTTGGCTGGGGAAAATTCAAGAGTTTTTTCTCTGCTTGTTCATGAATCTCTTCTGGTGGCAGTTATGAAGTATTTTCCATTTAACATGAAATATCATGGCATGCCCCACTTTCATAGCAACTTTTACCTCTTTGCCCGCCTCTCATAAGGATTTGCTATCTTGTTATTGTTTAAGAATGCCCTCCTACCAAGTATTTTCTCCTTCCTACAGATTCTTCTAGTAAATAAAATGGAGAGAGCATCATGAAATATTTTTTATTCTACTTTCTTGGCCTTGCAATCCATATAGTTGAACTTTTACAAATGGTTCTTAATGCTGTTTAAAAGAATTTCCAATAAGTCTTCCATTTCCTTATTTTATGGTGATGCTTTCGATAATTTGTAGTTAGCTGCTAGGGTAGAGCTAAGGTTCTGCAGAACCAGGACAATCTTTGGTTTAAAAATTTGAAAGCAAAGTGCCATTTTAAAGTTCAGAATCATTAGGCACAATTCTTTAGGGTACAAAAGTTGTTTGCTCCAGTCATAGAAAGAAACCCTTAAGAGCAAGTGCAAAAACATTTTACCCCTGAGGTTTCCTGTTCCCTTCTGGGCTCTACTGCTGATTCTTCAACCTTTTGTGTCTCTATCTTTTGAATTGTGAGAAACTCTTATTCCTGATATTGAAAGATGAGTTTCTGACAGTTGCCATGTCCAGGAAAACTGGGGCCTGGGAGATCTTTTCTTTAACCTTCATCCCCCCTCACTTAAATGTTAAGGACAGTATTACACTGTTGAACACAATTTTTGGCAAGAAGCTTGAAGCTCAAGTTCCATGTCAATCATACAATTGTACAATTTGCAATTTTTTTCAAAAGCCATATTCTAAGGTGGTTCTTGGTACTTTTAAGACTCAAAACATTTAAGTGAACAAAGCTCAGTCCTTAAAGATTTCAGCTCTCTCTTCACTGATGCTATGCTCACCTATGTGTGTCACTAGGACATCTGGAGGCATGTGATGTGAATTAATATGAATTGTCACAGCAAATGAATATGAATGGTCACTGGTCCAGGAAAAGAGTGAGAGAATGACTCTATAGCTTGGTGGTTAGAGCACTTTCATAGGCTGTGGATGACTCAAGTCCCTGCTCTAATGACTACTCATACAAAGTGGAACAGCTTCAACAGGAGAGACTGAGAAAACTCTACACTAGAATATCCCATAGTCCACTGGTTAGAGTGTACTCCTGCAATGGGGTAGACCCCAGTTAAAATTCCTGCTCCATATAAGGCAGAGGAAGAGTGCCACAGGGTGTCCGGTTGCGTGCCACAATAAGGCGTTATGAATTAAGTGTCTAGAGTAGGTACTGCTGTCCTAATCTACAAAGCAGGGCATTGCGGCCTACTGGCCAGAGTCCATGCTCTTGCTCTTGGGGCAGCATGGCATAACGGCTAAAGTCCCTAAGCAGTGCCCACACCCTGTGGTAGGTGTGGGGTGGGGTAGAGGGACCCAGGCCCACCTTTCTCCACAGGGTCTCAACCCAGGGCCCTGTGAAATCGGTGGTCTGCAGTTTGGCTCAGTTCCCTATTTTAACAATCATGTTTCCTAGGTCACTTCCTACCTTTGGTTCCTGCTCTGTCAGTTCTCCTGGGGACCTTGGCTTTCTGGCTCACTTTCATCCTCCAGGGTCAATGGGGTTTGCACTGTTGATCTCACTGGTTCGGCCTTCGCAGTCTGTAGCTCCAGTAACTCCCTGGCAGGAGCTGGCAGCGTACATCCACTCTTCTCCTCAGTCAGCCCAAGCTGAGCTGGGTCACTCCCTTTTCTATCCTGTCTTCAGGTTGAGCCTGCCCAGCAGGAGTGAGGGGGCATTGCCTCTTCGTCCCACAATGTGCAGTTAGCCCCAGCTGGGTCAGTGCGGGGTAGATACACCCCATCACAAGGGGAATTGAACCTGTGTCTCCCACACAGCCCAGGTGAGTGTTCTAACCACTGGGGTAACCTTTATAAGGAGGTTTCCTCCTTTTTTTTTTTCATTTCATCAATTTGCTTCAAATTTGCAAATAGGTTTGGGTCAACTGAAACTGCATATTTTAGCAAATCAGCTATTCATCCAAAAAATTTCGGACAGCTCTAATCCTGAATGCTGTATGGAGCTTCAAAATGCCTCCAAAAGGTGATCCTGATTCAAACATAGAAGCAGGCCACCACATTCTATATTGGAGAAGGGCACTAGGAAGTGTGAGACTCAGGGCTTCTTGTATCCAGAAGCCTTGCAGGTGGAAATGCATTCTGTCTCAAGACAATCCTGGTTGTCATATGCATAGCAGAGAAGAATAATATGATCACAAACATACTGAGTCAAACAATGACAGATCTTCATGAGTGGTCTCTGTATCACTGTGTGTGTGTGGGGGGGGGGGGGGGGGTCAGACCTTTCAGTGGGCTACACTGAAGGTGAATCTCTTCACCATTTACTGGAACAAGAAGTTACATTATGAATGACACCAAGAAAAGACCACATTAGCAAGTGACAACTCCATCCCCTGGGGTGAGAAGCTCCTTTATGCCTTCCACCTGATCCAATTTGTAACAAAGCTAATGGCAGACCTTAGACGAGACTATGTTTTATCTTGCGTTTCCTGGTGATTCAGACAAATAAGGTGCTCAGCTCTGCTGCAGATGGCCAAATTCAGTCCAATAAAGCTGAGAATCTGGCCTCAGATAATCACTTAGAACGGGGACACCTTGTTCCATCCCATTTCCAGACCCCCTCTCTCTCTAACTTGGTAGCTCCTGTCATGATAGAGATCTGTAGGCAAGGTGTCTACAGGCAGGTGGTTTGTGTTCTCTTGACCCCTAAAGTAATTTACATAGAAGAATTTCTTACATGGAACTTCATTTTTCTGGTGGCAGTGACCTCAGCTCATAGATTAAATAAACTTCTGGCTGTAGTGACTGAACTGCCTTATGCCAAATTTCATAAGGGCATGGTACTGCTACAGACTCATTTTCATTTCCTCTCCAATGTGATATTGGAGTTCCACCTTACCTAGCATATTGTCCTGCCAATATTCTTCAAGTTCTGTGTGATTGCATTTCTCATTACTATGACCTGGCTGACATAAAGCTAAACCATGTCAATACTCTATCCAAGATAAGATGACCACCACTGCTTACCTCAGGAATGTTTCCATCATAGACATATATGTAGCAGCTACATGGTGATCTCTGTGCATACTTACATATAATTATTGCTTGTATTCTGGTTTCAAGAAGGAATTCAGTTTCAACAGAACCCTAGAACTTGTTCACAAATAGAGGTAGCCAAACTTCCTCACCCATCCCCAAATATTTTTGTTTCTTATTTTCAGTTAGCCAACTTTTATATCAACTTTCTTGACTAGTCATTGATTCTAAAGATTTTAATTATGTCTGATGTTATTTATTGAGAGGTAGCCTTCTATATGTATTTATTTTAAAAAATTATACTTTCCTAGGTCATATTATAGGCATTGGCCTTATTGTGGCAGCTGTATTATTTTTCTATGAGGCAGACATCCCTCAAATTTTTACTATTCAGGAGTGAGAATCCTGTGTAGATTATATTTTTAAAGAAAAAATTACTTACCTTTATAATTCTTTTTTTCTCAGAAGATATGCTGTAGGATTCTCTATCACCTACTTCTATTCAGAGTTTACCGATTATCTTTTGAGATGTCTTTCACTTTGTACCTTTTCTTTCATTTTTATTTAATGCTTTTTTATCATGTTAATCATCTTGTTCTGGTTTACTGCTAGTAGGAGCTTCACATCTTATGCAATCAGAACTAAGTGAACTATTTGGAGAGGAGGATTTGGACTTGAGTGGAGTTGATGCATGATAACCAGTTAAGGCCTGAAACATTCTCAGCCCTGCTACTACTGCCTTTAATAGTCAAAAGCCTAAGAGCTAGCAGAGTTCCACTAATCTTATTGTAAGAGGCTAAGACCCACTTTGAGAATCTTTCAAAGTCCAACATGAAAATAACCAAAACATGTATTGTAGCGATGAGGCCTATATCAGAGAAGCTGCAATGAAGGATCCAATAAGACCTGGAAACTGTGAACCATTTAGAAATAGTCTGAACATTACCCGTTCATTGGAAGGAGCAGTTGTAATATCCATCAGTGTTTCAATATGTTTCTCCGCCACCAGCATCTTTTCAATTTTATTTAGATTTCATATTATAAATTGAATTAAACCAGCTAGATTTCATCCATGATGACCTCACATTGATTAGGCATGAGGAATGCTAAGAAATCATGGAATCAAAGTTTAAAGGAAAGAGATGCTGAACAGAGTATGAACAGCGTACTGATGATTAACACATTATTAATTATTTTCATTACAGTAGCACCCAACTGTCCCAATCAAAATTGGAGTCCTGTTATTCTAGGCACTGTGTGGGCACATAGAAAGACACACATCTTGTCCCAAAAAGCTTACAATCTAAATGGGCAATGAAGACAAACAGATGTACAAAGAGATGAACCGACTTACCCAGGATTACACACTAGGTCAGCGACAGAGCTGAGGATAGAACCCAATCCTCCCACTTCTAGTGTAGTTCCCCAACCACTAAATCATGCTGCCTTATTGTTCTGAATCTTTGAAATTTGACATTTAGGTATTGGTACTGACTTTTTTTTAAAAATAACCATCCTGAAATGTAACTTTTCCTCCTGCTCCTTCCTTGCCATTATTTTACAAGTGAGCATTGGCAGATTGAGAGGTATGCAAGGGTATTTCAGTGGGATTAGTTTTCCCTAAGGCAGTGATACAATGTTTCCAGGCTGGTCTCTTTCCCCATTTTAGCTGTGATACCCTGCACGTCAAATTTTGCAATAACTATCAGTAAAATTTATTGCAATTTACAAAAGGCAAGCATCTTAAATCATGTCTCTTGCATAAGTTACAATATTCGCTAATTCTCCTATCAGGAAAATGCTGCTCAAGTTGAGGTCCATGTGGGCAACACAAAAGAGGTGCGTATATCACTAAAATAGGGGTGTGGTTTGACAGAAAAGAAATTTGCCTCATGCAGTAATCATTTTACAGTACTGTCCAAAAGTATAAATTGCCTTTCCAAAAAGTATTGTTCCCAAAAGCAGACTTAATCTATGTTATAATACTGCACTTGACCGTCTCAACTTCTTTGCTAAAATTTTCTTTCTTCTAGGGCTAAAGTTACTCTTGCTTTCTTTTCTTTTTTTAAAAACGTATCTCATCTGCTAACTTTGTTATGTACAGGACAGTTTACATTGTATTGTAAACAGCTTCTTGGGAATTATGCATATAATTACAATTGTCTAACACTTTTTTAAAAACTAAGTTCAGTATCAAAGGTTAAAAAGATTTTTTTAAAAGGATAACCTGGTCATTGTCACTCAGTCAATCTTCTTCCTTTTTTTGGACATGCTTTATAATAGTTATTTTGCACTGTTACAGTGCCTTATCTTCAAGGACCTCAAAGCATTTTATAAAAATTAATGATTTAAGCCTCACCACCTGTAAAGTAGGGCAGTCATTGTCATCAGTTTTACAGATAAGAAAGCTGGGATACAGAGAGTAAGTGACTTGCTCAAGTCCCTAAGGGAGTCTGTGACACAGCTGGTACTAAAACTCAAATCTCCTGTGTACCAGTTCTGTGCTTTGGCCCTTTCTATCTTTGTTCTTTTATTCCCAACTGATATGCAGTGGAACTCAGAATAAGCTCCTAAGTGAACTATTGGACTTGCTCCGTTACCTTGGAAGACAAAACCGTTTTTCTGCCATGACTATATTTGAGCTCAGTAGTAAAATTATGTCAGAATCCTCCTATATATGGTTAGCAGGACACATCATACAATTTAAAAACTAGTTTTAAAAAGCTCTAAAGTGTAATCTGAGAACTCCTAGACTTCAATAGGGCTTTAACACTAAATCACAGAGATGTGCAATATTACTACCGATTTTTATTTGAACTACTTTAACTACTCAGCTTTCTTTCCTCTCTCATTCTTGTTGCTAAAAATAGAAATCTTAAATTCATCTATTTTTATTTAACACATAGGAAAGGTCATTATTTACAATATGAGCATATGAGAAGAAACAGCAAAAAGGTTTAAGAATAAAATGTAGGTTTTATGTATAGATACCTTAAAATTTCTTTGCTTCCTCATATTTCTTTATCCTTTATTCTGAGGAAAATTAAGTGCTTCTGACACATTTTTATAAAATATAAGGCCAGTAGACTCACCTCCACAGTTTTAAAAAACTTCAGTGAAAGCAATTGTTTTTAAACAATCAGTCCCAGGTAATATATGAAACTAAGAACCTGAATGTGAAATTCCTATGCAAAAGGCTAGCACAAGGCCTGTGGTCCACTTATTCAGACTGAAATGATGCATAAATTTTGTGCTGACATCCTACACAGAGAGGAATTTCACCCATTGGAATCAACTTCATTGCTAAGGAAAATGCAAAAATAAGCAGAGCATAAATAATGAAATGTGAGCATTTAAAAATATATTTTACTTAGTAATTGATGGTGCTTTTAAAAACATAGGTAAAGAAATGTATTTATTTACAGCATTTTTTAATTGTCAATTTCTCTTCAAAAAAGTTGGAACACTTTACACTGGAATGTGCATAAATGACCCACTGTTGCATAAAAAAGACTTTAAAATATAGTAATAGTGAACCACAGTTACACAGCTTTTAATATTGTAGCTATATACAGTAATAAGATTCCATGATTTTCACAATTTGTCACTCTGAAACCTAAAATGGCTGTAGAGTTAGTGTGAAGTGATGAAAACAGCTATAAGCATGACAGAGAGCTTTTTTGTTCAGAATATCACCAGATTCAGTCATCATTAGGTTTTGCAGAATGTTCCCATCCAATTTTTAAGTTCTCAGCCATTATGACTTTTATGAATTACATCCCTGCTACATCAAGGCATTTATTTATGCCATGCCAAGAGTCCTGGATCACTGTGATATCAGAGATAACTCAACCAATCACCACCCTTACTATACAGCTAATTTTCATGCAACAGCTTCATTGGTTGTGAGAGAGACTGAACAGATGTTGAGTTACTTTGGCCTAAATGCCAGAGTTCTTCAAAACCAAGCACGCAACAACACAACCAGCACACACAACTGCAAACACACATTTCCCACTATCACAGATCAAAAGAAATTTCCCAGCACAGCACAATCCACACAGAAATCAACACAGCCACCCATACAACAGCAGAACCAGTACACACAATGACCCCCAAACTTAACTCTGAAACCTACAATGTCCGTTCAGTCAGTGTGAAGCAATGGAAAGAGCTGCAAGCATGGCAGAGAGCTTGTTTTGTTTAGAATATCACCACATTTGGTTGTCACTGGGTTTCTCAATTTGTAAACCTCCATTTTTTTAAATTTCTCAGCCATTTCTGGCTTTTTTACAAAGATGACTTTACAAATTACACCCATGTGATAGCTTGAACTTTGCGCTATTAGTAATGTAAATAACTGTACTCCTTAGCAAAAAGTAAGTGACATTTGGCTTCATTGCCCCCGATAGCATTCTCTCTAGTCTGGCTTCTTTGAGTTGTTGCTGTGGTGGCTGTTGCCTGAGAAGCCCTGGAGACAGCTGTTTTCTCCAAGTGGGTTAGCTGCCTGAATGGCTTTCAGATTATTCATATATACTTAGCATAAAGGCAGTTGGAAAAACTTTTCATAGAGAAGAGAAGAATTATATTTTTGAACTTAAATCCAACATCTATCCCAATTTATGTAGATTTTCCTAAGATGAAGAATGAGCCGTTTTCTAGCTGAGAAACCGAGATCTGCGCTTCATTTGTAATTTAAGGAAATCTATGGTTACATACAATTTGTTTCATGTTTTCCCATGAAATGCATATAAAATGAGAATCAAAATTAACTATGAAAATATGAGAATCTGCCTTGATCACAGTCTGAGCACAAGACTACACAATAAGTATGGCAAAACAGCTTTTTAGTTTTCTCATGTCCATCATCAAGTAAGCTTCAGGAAGCACTTCAGTGAATTATGCTTTGGCCTTCAGCTGCAATGTGGCTGTTTGTTGAAATTCAAGACAAATAAAAAATGATTAATAAAAATCAAAAGCAGTAGGGTTTTGCCTACCTCTTTACTTTGTTTTCCCTGTCCTATTATTTGTAATTGTTTAGGCTTCTCTTTTTTCCATCTGATGTTCCTATTATGCATTGTTTTTCCATCTGCTGTTCATAATATACATAACCATATCAAACTGTGTTCTGTGGTACTCTCTGTGTAGGGTCGGGAGGATTAGATTTTTATCAGCAAATTTCAATATATGTTGTTTTCACCATATACACACATACCAATGAAAAAATATTTCCATCAATACTAATCAAAATTTACAGATAGGCAAAGTAAGAAAAATACTGATTGATTTAAGGCTATTTATTTTGTATATTTTGAGCAGTGATGTTGACAGTTTGTGTTTTAACTGTTATAAAACTTTAACTTTTTGAATCTCAATGTCTACTGTCATTAAATAATTATTGTCTGACCCCCTCATCATGTGACCGTGCATAATTTCCTACAACTGTCAAAATTTAAATTGATAAAAATTAAAATAATGCTTAAATCATAATTTTGTGCAATTGAACATTTAAATTGATAAAAATAAAAAAAAACACTCACAATGCTGGTAATGGAGATAGAGGAAGGCAACAATAAGACAGATTCATTGCACCTAAGCATATTACTTTGAAATATAAGGCACAAACAAATTACTTAGAAAAACTGAGCCTCAATTTTTCAGTACTTGATAGTGTAGGAGAATGACTGATTGATTCTAAACCACTAGAATTTACAAAAGCTCCATCTTAGACTTAGGTGTCCTCCATAAAATAGAGGTGCAGGGGAAATGATCCAGTTCCTCAGACTCAACAAATATTCATCTCTCCTCTTCCTCCTCTCCTCACCACCTCTCATTGTACCTTGTCTTTCACTGGCCTCCTAATTAGTACATGCTCAATCATTTCACATTTTTATTGCACTCGTCTTCACTCATCTCATATCACATCTGCACAGGCTACCTGTAACCTTCATAATATACTTGTATTTAGAAGAATGAGCTGCATTTGTTTTGGAAGTGTTTCAATTATATTTTCATATGAATGTTACAATACAAAAATAAAATATATTGTAAGGGTTGCAACCACTAATATTATTTATTATTTTGTACTTTAACAGTTTATATGTAGTCTTCTTATAATGATCAGATCCAACTTAATACAGTATGGCTCTATGCCCAGTAGTATACAGCTAATTTATATAGCAAAAAAAATTCACTTCTAATCATCCCGTCTTGAAGCTTTTGTAATAATATGATAGCAGTGATTAGATCTATATCTTCTGGTGTGTTGGACTGTCACGGTAACTCTGACTTTCAACTAGCTACATAAGATATTTTAGTAGATAAAAATATGTTCAAATATAATTTTTATTCTAATAATCTAAAGAATACACAAAGATTTTAAAAATTCTTAGAGGTGACCTTTAAATACTGGACTTGTGCCATTTTTAGCTTATTTATGCTGTATAAAGGAAGCTTAAAAGAATGTTTTAAAACATTATTTCTATGTTTTTTAACCTTAGAACTATTGGAAAAGTCAGGTTTGGTCTTCTCTATTATTGTTGAAGAACCTCTGAGACATTTGGGGGATATTTATTTTGACTTCAACACCTTAATTGAAGGGGCAAGGGTATCGAAACTTTAACAAAGACTTCCTTTAACTTCACTTGCTAATTAACATTTTGGATAAAGATGTTAAAACATACAAACAGTTTTAAACAGTCCGATTAAGATTCCTATCTCTCTTTAGTTACTCATTGTTTACTCTCTTGGCTCTTTTGATATGACCATTTCACTAGGTCTCCAAGTATCAAAGAATATTCTATGATAGACTGAACCTGAATTTGCAGTGTAAATAAACAAGCAGAATTTAAAAACCACCACCTTTCAGGTCTTCCTTGTACATAATTAAGAAAAGAGGGCAAAAGCTCAGTTTTGAGGCCACCTTCAGTGTATCTGTTGTTTGGAATTTTTCACCTCAGAATAATATAGTACAATGGATTTATTACTGTCTGGGAGACCTTGTTTCTTAACCAAATAGACTGTGGTTCTTAAACTAGGGATGAAACCTGACCCCACTGAAATCAAAGGGAGCATTGCTATTGACTTCAGTAGGACCAGGATTTTACTTCAGAGTTGTTTCATTTCTTCCATGCAGTGGACTGAGCCGTGATGAGAACCTTTGACTGCTAAATTTTAATTTGGCAGCTTAGTTTTAGTTAGAAATGTACTACAACTCTTTTTGTCAGAGAGAAATGCTTATGGCTCAGATTTATTAGTGGTGTCACTTAAAAGCCTACTAATATAACTAGTGATAAATAAATAAGGTTACCTAATTTTCTTCAGTTTTATTATTTACTTCCCTAAACTTACTGCTAGAAATACTGTACCTTGAATTGTGCAGATACTGAAGATATTTAGAGCTACCAAAGTAATCCCTTTTTCTGATGTCCCTTGATCATGTATATTTCCTTAATCATAACCTAATTTAACAACAATGTTTTCTTTAACACAGGTAAAGCTTCCTGCTATAAACCCCAAATACCCAAACCGAATACAACCCTCTATTGCAAATAAGGAATTCCACGGGGGAAATAGGCTTTACTTTCCACCTATGTAAGTAGCACACACATTGTATTAACTAAGGCCCTGATTATGAAAACATTTTAACTTTACTCACCTATATAAATGTTTGTAGGATCAGGGCTTATATTTGTAATGGGCCTGAGCTACCTTGACTCTCAGGCTAGCACATGTACTATCTGAAATATTAAAATGGTTTTATAAATAACTTAAGTCATGTTGTTTAATTTTTAGAATATACCATTAAATGTAACTACAAAAGTTGAAAAAGTAAGCACATATAAGTCAGTACATTCAAAACTTTTAGGTTCCTACAATGAAGTTTATTGTGTACATCCAGTACTTTTTTGTTGTTGTGTTTTTAAAACACAAGACTTTAAAATAGTGTTTGTTTTTGGTTCTCAATGCAATACAGTGAATGGACCATAATGTCCATTATCACTATTTGTATTAAAGTAGTGCACAAAGAATCCAGTTAAGATGGAGACTGATGTTTGGTCTTGGTTCTATGTAGACACATTAAGTTACCATCTTCGCTTGAAGAGTTTACCATCTAATTTAAGACAAGAAACAAGTGGTATAACAAATTATAGGAGGGAGAACCAGGGTAACTGATAGGAACATGCGATTACATCAAATAGCTATGTGTATAA
Organism: Lepidochelys olivacea; assembly: GCF_965140295.1. NCBI lineage: Eukaryota > Metazoa > Chordata > Testudines > Cheloniidae > Lepidochelys > Lepidochelys olivacea. The sequence continues at coordinate 169,568,653 of NC_140412.1, read as the reverse complement.
TTAGATGGTTTCAAGTTGTTAAAAGAATACTTACTTTAATTATTATAAAACATAAAGGAATAAATGTGTAGTCCCAATATGTTTTATAATCTATGCTTAATAATTTGAACAAAAACGTTATGTATATGTTTAACAGCAAAAATGGGAATAGAAAATGCCACATTTATGTAACTTTGGGTATTTCTACACAGCATTTTAGAGTGAGTTGCCTGTCTGGGTTGGTAGACATGGTAATGGGACTCAGGCTAGCCCTCTAAAAACAGTTCTCTAGACAGTGCTTTGACGTTGCCGCTCGGACTGAAGCCTATGCTCTGAAGCCCACCCCTCTCCGTGGGCTTCAGAGCTTGAACTGCAATTTAAAAGCGCTGTCTGCACAGCAATTTTTAGAGTTTTAGTATGAGCCCCACTAGCCCAAGTCTGTCCACCCAGGCTGGGAGGCTCACACCAAAATGTGTGTAGATATACCCTTAGAGTTAACATTGCTTAGGAATCTAGTTTTTGAACTTAATGACTTTATTTGCTTTACTTCTCTATTTCTGACATGAATTACCCTTTTCATCTCACTTTACCATTCTGCTAGAGGGCCAGATCTTGCAGCCCTCGATCACACAAATCTCTCATTAATTGAGTTTTGTTGAATGAGGACTACAAAATTTTGTCTCTTAATGATGATAAAAAACCAGTGGTTATTTATGATTGATTATGCAAACCTTATGACATTTTATAAGAAGCATGTTAAATTCATATTATGCTAATTAACCCCTGGGAAAAATAAATAATATAAATGACATTTCTGTTTTTGTTATTTACTTGCATATAAAAGAACTTGGTATAAGATCCATTCTCTTTTCTGTAAAATAAAACTGTTGCTGCCAATTCTTTCTTATGTTTTATTTCTGAACTCTTGTCTGATTATATATTTGTATTTATTTATTTTTGTATAGGCCTGGTCAGAAAAACAACGAACCAGTAAATTTCAGCAAACTGATTAGCAATGGTTACAGGGATGATTGGATTCAGCAGCGTAATGACTGGGAGAAAAAGATTCAGCAAACCTCAAAAAATAATGAGCAGCCTGAAGGTGAAGTGTATTGTGACTATTTTTTTCTTTAATTTAGCAGTTATCTAAAGTTAGTAACCAATATTAGCTCTATCCGCTCACACATCTTACTTTTGAATATGATTACACTGACTTTATTATTTTGCTCTAATTAATCCAATACAGGCTCAATTTAAAAAATACATGTGACTTTAATTGTAAGGGCAAAGTTGTCAGTGGCTTTGTATATCTTTTAAGTTGTGAAAGTATGCTTTGGCTTTGTCTTGTGGCTAAATTCTGCTTGCTTTATTTATCTAAGAGATTGAAGAGACAGGTCCAATCACGTGCTTAAAGTTAAGCAAATGTTTAAATACTCTTCTGGATCCTGGCTTGGGTACATAGAACTTGGCTCTTAGTTCTTTACTGAAATCTCCATCCCAAACACAGCAAAAAACACCGGTATGATAGGTAGATCAATCAGTGTCATTATGCAAAAACTAATTCCTGTCTGCTTTTGAGTCTGGAGGTTTAGAAGAAACACTGTTAGGGTGAAAAAATCCAACAACAATAAATAAAACACAGCTATGCAGTGCTCATGCTTTAGAATCTCACTTTGTCATGCACTGTTCCATAAAACTACAAATATATAGCATTATTATTTGTGTATTTGAGTGTTTTAAAGTGAGCAACATTCATAAGCAACGATTGACTTCAAGAAATCTTCTATTAATAATTATATGGTAATCTGTAAGCTACATATTCACTGACACACAACCATTATTAATTGATACTAAATACAAAAATATAGTTTGGACCACCAGACTTTTACAGTTCATTTCCATTTCATGTAAGCTTTTCCGCCTCTCTTCCCCCAAGTTGGCAAGACTCCCTGCCACCCTACTAGCTGTTTACAACATTTCTCTCGTCCAGGAGTGGGCAAACCTTTTGGCCCGAGGGCCACATCGGGGTGCGAAACTGTATGGAGGGCCGGGTAGGGAAGGCTGTGCCTCCCTAAACAGCCTGGCCCCTGCCCCCTATCCGCCCCCTCCCACTTCCCGCCCACTGCCTGCCCCCTTCAAAATCCCCGACCCATCCAGTGCTTCACCACCCTCCTTGTGAAAAAGTTTTTCCTAATATCCAACCTAAACTTCCCCACTGCAACGTAAGACCATTACTCCTCGTTCTGTCATCTGCTACCACTGAGAACAGTCTAGTTTGATCCTCTTTGGAACCCCCTTTCAGGTAGTTGAAAGCAACTATCAAATCCCCCCTCATTCTTCTCTTCCGCAGACTAAACAATCCCAGTTCCCTCAGCCTCTCCTCCTAAGTCCTGTGTTCCAGTCCCTTAATCATTTTTGTTGCCCTCCGCTGGACGTTTTCCAATTTTTCCACATCCTTCTTGTAGTGTGGGGCCCAAAACTGGACACAGTACTCCAGATGAGGCCTCACCAGTGTCGAATAGAGGGGAACGATCATGTCCCTCGATCTACTGGCAATGCCCCCACATATACATCCCAAAATGCCATTGGCCTTCTTGGCAACAAGGGCACACTGTTGACTCATATCCAGCTTCTTGTCCATTGTAACCCCTAGGTCCTTTTCTGCAGAACTGCTGCCTAGCCATTCGGTCCCTAGTCTGTAGCGGTGCATGGGATTCTTCCGTCCTAAGTGCAGGACTCTGCACTTGGCCTTGTTGAACTTCATCAGATTTCTTTTGGCCCAATCCTCTAATTTGTCTAGGGCCCTCTGTAGCCTATCTACCTCTCCTCCCAGTTTAGTGTCATCTGCCAACTTGCTGAGGGTGCAATCCACTCCATCCTCCAGATCATTAATGAAGATATTGAACAAAACCTGCTCTAGGACCAACCCTTGGGGTACTCTACTGGATACCGGCTGCCAACAAGACATGGAGCCATTGATCACTATCCATTGAGCGCGACAATCTAGCCAGCTTTCTATCCACCTTATAGTCCATTCATCCAGCCCATACTTCTTTAACTTGCTGGCAAGAATACTGTGGGAGACTGTGTCAAAAGCTTTGTTAAAGTAAAGGAACAAACACATCCACTGCTTTCCCCTTATCCACAGAGCCAGTAATTATAAATAGGTTTAGAGACAGGTAATTGATTTAGGTTGGTTTAAGAATTTTAAAACTTGCTTAATCAGTTTTTTTATACACATTTTTATTATGGCATCTTTAGTAAAGTGTTCTTTCTGCATTATTTCTTGCAGAGTCTCTTCCTCCAAGTGAGTACCAGAAGAAAATAGAAAAGAAGCAGAAAGCTAAAAGATATAAATTATCATTCAAAAGAAAAACTGTTGCAAAAATAAAGGATGAAACCAGATCTCAATCTGGACCTGAAATAGGTGCCCCACCTAAGAAGTCACTCTTCAAACTCAACATGTATGCCACCCCAGTCCCTATCCGCACAGAACCCATTGCTGTCTTTAGAGAATTAAAGACTTCATTAATCAACGAAACAACCTAAAAACTTTTCCCCTAACACAAACATTTAATATTTTTATTACTCTTGGTTTTGGATTTTACTTAACACAGAACACTTCTTCCTGAATTTTTCAACTATTGGGGTCTCTGTATGTGGAAATTTAAGATACTGCATTATTAAATTTCCAACTTAATTTTTTCAGTAGAAGCAGGTTTGTGTGTGAGCCTAGGAAGGAGCATCTCAGGAAATGAAGGAAAGGCACATACATTGAGTCTCAGAGCATGCATGGTTTTAATTTTTAATGTTTGTTTTACTGTAGTGCATCTGAAACTGAGGCAGGTTAGGTAGGGTAGCTTAACCTGCCAAGCTCTGACTCAAGGTATGTGTGACTAGATGTTGTCTCAATGATGTAGGAATTTCAGGGTAATGGCTTGTTGTTTGATTCTCTCACTTTTCATTTTATTTTTTATTTTTTTAATTAATTTATATAGTGTGACTTCAAATAGAATTTAAACATCAACCATGCTGATAGAACTGCATTGGGAGGACTGTTTGCGGTACCTTCTTCCACTCCCCTCCACCTCCCACACTCTTTCAAAGGCTTAGTACTGCCAGTCAGTGGTGCTGAAGCAGTACATCTCTTCCCACTTCACAGCAAGGGTCAGGCTTGGCAACGTTATAATTTAGAACTTAGGATACTACCATTATAATTGCTGTGCACATTTACTGGGTTCCAGTTGGGTTAATGGCTACAGCACCATCCTTAAATTGTAACAGTCCCAAAGTACTACATAAACTGACAGGTCCGTGTAAACACCCACCACATTGACTGGTGTTATGTAAATTGCCAGAAAGTATCTAGATTTTGGAGTTCCATGGTGTGTGAGAGAGATGGCAAGTTGTCGGTGATGTAGTTAGCCAATTGGTATTATGTCAAATTGTTAAGGGTCTTGTTTTGAGTTATGTGCAGTGACAGTGAGAATGAAGTGTTTTTAATTTGCAACTTTAAATTGAGTAACAACTATGCAAAGAAATACCTAAAAGGGCACAGGTATTGAAGTTTCCCTAGATTGTGATCATGTAAATCTGCCACATGAAACATAACCCATTCCATATCATCTAAGATTAGTTAGAATGGGAGGACAAACTGTTTTATTGCATGGTATTAAGCTATTAAAGTTCATCTATTGCTGTTTTACTTCTCAATTTGGTATTCCACATAATAATCAGTTGGAAAATTATGTGGGATACAAATGTTTGGACAATTATTTCTACTTTTGTATTTAGCACTTACTTTTTTCTATCTATCCTTACCTCCCCTACCTCAAACATTTTTTCCCCTGTCTTATTTTTTATCTTGTTCCCTTCCTCCTCTTGTTACAGTTAGCAACAGTAGTATTATGAGTGAGCTTTGTATATAGAAGTGGGGCTGGAGGGTTACAAATGTAGAGCTCTTCTGCAATTAAAGTGACTTTCACTGAGTAGGACTGTAAATTTACATTACAATCAAGTTATAAAATTTTGCCCCCTCCTTAATGGGTATGGAGCTTCACAAATGGAGCACAGCTACTGTGATTCTGCTGAACAGTTGAATATCAGAATATGGGGGCCCCTCACAGGGAGTACACATTTCCACAAAAAATGGAGTTCAGCTCTGCTTGGGCTCCCTTCGTGCTTTCACGGGCAGAGGTAGTTTAGGGGCATCGTACAGCTGAAGTGGCAGATCTACAGCTAGGCATCTCCACTGGCCATTGACTTCCGCAAATGCACTAGGGTCTGTCCACACAGAACTAGCAGAATCAGGGTCTTAGTTTCTCTCTATAGCTGGCTTCATGTGTGGAGAGCATTGCTATATCTGATGCTGTTTTGCCACTGTTCCACCACACAGGATGCATACAAGTGAGCAATGGATAAGGAAGCATTACAGGGCATTGATTCTTGGTCAGAGAGCAGCAATGCATTGCAAACGTCACATGTAGCATTGTCTTTCCTCCCGGTCACTTACAGATATAGAAGTATTAGACTTTGTAGGTATTTTTTGCAAGTGAAAGGTTAGCATTTGGCCACATTGTTTTATTGTCAGAAGTTGTTTTATTGTCAGAAGTTGTCATCTAGTCTCTCATTTTTTGTATTGCAGGTTCAGAGACATCCCAGCCCGAATTGACTCCAACAGACAACAAGTAAAAGCTGCAGCTTCAGAGATGTAATAAATATGTTAATATTTCAAAAAGAGCATCAAGAACAGTAAAGCATGATATGGCTTATGAAACAGGCTCCTATATTTATAGGTTGATATTTGTTAATTACATGTATCTAACCATTGTAGTTAAATGAAGTTGCACCAGGGATGAATTTACTTCAGTAGCTTTACACCAGAGATGAAATTGGTTCAGTGCTTCACTCCAGCAAGTTCTACAGTATAGGCAATAGCTACTGCAGTATACTTCTAGGTCTGGTTTTAATGTCATGTCAGCATACAAATTGAAGCCTATATTATCACTGGTTCCACCAGACTAGTACTACACCATTACCATCAATTTGCCTTTCACTAAGGTTTTGTCTACACACAAATACTGTACCAGTATAGTTAAAGTAGTACAATCCCCTGTACTGTGGACACAGTTATGCCGTTAAGGAAGGGAAAGTATACTGATGTAAACATGTCTACACTAAAGATTGCACTGGTATAACTACTTAGATAAAATCTCACACTCCCAACTGAAAAGTTATACTGGTACAAAAATTCTTAGACCAGGTTTACGGCTTTCTTACAGTACTGCGGCGCTGCACCTGCTACATAAGAATTGGTTGATCAGTGGCATTGCTGCAGGAACAGGACCAACTCAGCAGATCCTGTAGCATCATGTGTCATAGTTTTGCATGTTTTGCATCACTGGAAGTGGTTCAATAGCGCAAACAATGAGACTGATCTGAGCAATGCATGCTGTCTGCACTTAAAGCCTTTAAAGTCTTAATAATTTTGTACGTCTTGTAATTTTGACTGGGTCAAGAAAATTCTATTTAATGCTAGAATTCTGTGTTGTTGGTTCATATTAAGCAAAAAAAGGTTATATTTTTGAAATAGCAATGCATATTAATGGTAAAGATGTTACTCTGAAAGCTGGGACGTATTAACAATCTTCAGTACTGCATTTTCACATTTACTTTTGTCTGTTTGAATTAGTGTTTGTCCCTTGAATCCCATAAACCATACAAACATTGAATCTGTTTGAGTAGATTCCACTAGAGAATGGACATAATTTTAGATTTGGTTTATTAGAAATTTCTTTTTATACTGTGGGGAAAAAAAAAAAAAACAAAAATTGTTACAATTGAAATGTTAATTTGGTTATTTCCTTTTCAGAATATACTCACCATTCATTGTACATCTGTTAATCCAAAATTAAAAGTTTTAAGTCATATTACCAAAAAAGCATCTGTCTGAATACAGTGTTTTCTGAATTAGTTTGCATTGATTTAGCAATACTTTTAAATTAGTTTGGTATGAAAATTGGTTAGACACTATTATGAAAGTGGGCTTATTACTAATTCAAAACCAAAAAACTTAGGGAGAAATCCTGACCTTATTGAAGACAGTGGGAGTTTTGCCATTCAGGCCAGTGGGATCAAGACTTCACTTGCCATTTCAAACACTGGTTCAGGTTTCTAAATAAATGGCAAACATTGTACTTATCACATTATTTACAAAACCCAAGTGCTTAAATAAATCTTATAATGTTCGCAAATAAGCAAACACATTCCTATTAAGCATAAAGAAATGCATGAATTTTCCCAAGAGATTTAACTATTTGAAAAGGTAGTAACAAGCTATTTCTCAGAAAGAGGAAGACAAAGAACGTCAGAATTTCAAATTCAGGGCAATTTCTTTGCGACCTGTAAATCAAAAATAGTTGACACATTTTCTTCCTGCTTTGCAGAATTCTTTTGCCTTAAGAGTAAATGTGGAAACTTTGGGCCCAAACACATCCCCAAAATTATAGGGATGTTAAAATAAGACTTTATAATGAAAGTTTGTTACAACCTGAACCATGCAGAGGCTACTGCCTCTCCATAATGATTCGAGTCTTTGGGAGAAAGGGAATTTGTGTGTGGAAATTGTTTACGTTTAGCAGGCAGATTGTGGACAGTTCTGTATCAGGATTTCAAAAAGGTAATATAATAAGGTATATATTTTGTATAAGAGCTCCTGCTCTATAATGGACAGATGATATGGTCAATTACAAAATGCCATACTTCTTGTACAACCTACCTGTAGCTCCACAAAGCATTCAGGAGAATAAGTACTCTATGTAGCTTTATAAAAATCTTGTAGAACCATACACTCATATACATTTCTCCAAGCCACATCCTGGGAATTCAGCATTTGTCAGCTGAAACAGCACTGTAAACTGTATGCCTGCTGACAGGATTATATCTATTGTTAGTGTCTGAAAAGAATGACTACCTTCCAGTACAATAGACAGTTCTAATTGTACATTTCTAACAATGATGACCTATGATCATAAGATCAATGTCATTCATAAAAGCCTCGGGAATACTTACGTCAAGGTTCCTTCCCCACTCTGAACTCTAGGGTACAGATGTGGGGACCTGCATGAAAACCTCCTAAGCTTACTTTTACCAGCTTAGGTTAAAACTTCCCCAAGGTACAAATTAATTTTATCCTTTGTCCTTGGAATATCCACTGCCACCACCAAACTCTAACTGGGTTTACTGGGAAACGTAGTTTGGACACGTCTTTCCCCCCCAAATCCTCCCAACCCTTGCACCCCACTTCCTGGGAAAGGTTTAGTAAAAATCCTCACCGATTTGCATAGGTGACCACAGACCCAAACCCTTGGATCTTAGGGCAATGAAAAAAGCATTCAGTTGTCTTACAAGAAGACTTTTAATAGAAATCGAAGTAAATAGAAGTAAAGGAATCACCTCTGTAGAATCAGGATGGTAGATACCTTACAGGGTAATTAGATTCAAAACATAGAGAATCCCTCTAGGCAAAACCTTAAGTTACAAAAAAGACACACAGACAGGAATAGTCATTCTATTCAGCACAGTTCTTTTCTCAGCCATTTAAAGAAATCATAATCTAACACATACCTAGCTTGATTACTTACTAAAAGTTCTAAGACTCCATTCCTGTTCTGTCCCTGGTAAAAGCAGCATACAGACAGACACAGACCCTTTGTTTCTCTCCCTCCTCCCAGCTTTTGAAAGTATCTTGTCTCCTCATTGGTCATTTTGGTCAGGTGCCAGCGAGGTTACCTTTAGCTTCTGAACCCTTTACAGGTGAGAGGATTTTTCCTCTGGCCAGGAGGGATTTTAAAGGGGTTTACCCTTCCCTTTATATTTATGACAACTTATATTACTTAAATTGTAAGAAGTAATATTGCCATCTTAATCTCTCTTTTTCACTGTAAAAGAAACCCCTCCTGTGTTAAGTGGAATGTTCTTCAATGCTCACTGTCATGGGCTTTAGTGATGGAAAACTAGAGGAAGAGGGAATGAGAGTCAGAAAAGGGAGGAAGTGGAAATAATTCTTCAAATTTAAGCAGTCCATCTAAAGGATGGCTATGAGCAAAGTCCACTTTTAAATCCTTTATATTGTTTCTTATTAATGTTGTGGGGGGTTTTGTACTCCTATGTACTATGGTGATTTGTGACCTAAATACTTAAGATTGATATTGAACTTCTTTCAGTCTGTTTGACAGGGCACTAACAGCCTGTTTAATTTCTTTTCAAGGAGTTCCCTTCAAGAACATATATAGTGGAATTGAGTAAATAATGAGTGGTAAACAACTTATTTGAATCTTTTCTTAGAAAAATGTTCTGAAATTAATCAAATTATTTGTTTGTAGCCTCTGATACAGATTTAAAGGTACATGCACTGCCAAAAAAAATCTATTGTTTAAAGGAACTGCTACAGAGAATATGGTAATCTATTTAATACTGTTGACTTGGACAGGGGAATTATAAGCAGAGCAGAAGAGTCTGGTTAGGCCTTCCTTTTCTGTATTGCTCTTTCTGTTTCACAGCTGTAATATTTCCTCCTCCCTCCTCACACAGTTCTATCCAAAATTTCCCAAATTAATTTAAAAATCCAGGCTTGGGTACATAAATCCGCTTCCTTGAAATTCACCTCTCTGATAGGATTCATACCTAACAATTTTGTGTAGAGATTGTAGCAGGGGAATGGAAGTCAGGCTTCACCAGTCTGTTCCTGACTTGGCCACTGAATCCCTCTGACCTCACTCTGTCCTATTTAACTCACTTAAAAGCAGTTACATCAGGAGCTCTCAAACTTTTTCAGTGTGTAGACTACATTTGAATAGAGAGAATGTAAATAGGAGGGTATAAAACAATTGCTTAACATCCGTGTAGCCAGGTCCGAATTAACTTTTTGTGGGCCCGGAGCCAAACATATTTGTGGGCGCCCACGGGGCAGGGGAGCGGGATGGTTAGTCTTCAGCATGAAGGGCAGGCTGGGGGCAATGAGGCACAGCGTGGCAGGAGCAGCCCCACTCTGTGCAGCCCAGCAGGAAGGCACTGTTTACGAACCTGCAACTGCCAGATGCACACTGGCCTGCCCAGCCCTGTGCTGCCAGCATGCTCCTTCCCCTTGAGGGCAGGCCCACATCATACCGCTCCCTGCCCAGTGCCCCACCCTTATATCCAGCACCCCCTTGCCCAGAGACCTCCACCACAGATCTCTATGCCCAACCCCGCCCCGCCCAGAGACCTCCCCCACTGGCCTCCCACCACAACTGCACAGTACTCTGCACACCACATCACTTGTCCAGCGCCCCCTGCCCATAGACCTTCCCATTGCCCACCACCTTCCTCACAGTCCCACCATCACAGCTGCAAAGCACCCCATATTCCTGAGGGGATTCTGCACCAAAAAATTAAAAATTCTGTGCACAATATTCTAAAATTCTGCAAATTTTATTTGTCAATAAATACATGTGGAGGCTCCAACATGGCAGTGGGGAGCACAGGCCACTGGTTGCATGGAGGTGGGAGATTACCCTGCAGCCTCACCCCACCCCAGGACAGGGACTCGGCAGTGAGGCTTCACCTGACCCTGACACAGTGTAATGGCCAGGCCTGTTCCAGAAACACCCTGAGGCCCTGTCCCCCTGTGCAAGGCATACCAGGTGTGGGTGAGCAGGCTCAGCCCGGCAGCAGGATCCAAGTATCATAGAATATCAGGGTTGGAAGGGACCTCAGGAGGTCAACTAGTCCAACCCCTTGCTCAAAGCAGGACCAATTCCCAACTAAATCATCCCAGCCAGGGCTTTATCAAGCCTGACCTTAAAAACTTCTAAGGAAGGAGGTTCCACCACCTCCCTAGATAATGCATTCCAGTGTTTCACCACCCTCCTGGTGAAAAAGTTTTTCTCAATATCCAACCTAAACCTCCCCCACTGCAACTTGAGACCATTACTCCTCGTTCTGTCATCTGCTACCACTGAGAACAGTCTAGATCCATCCTCTTTGGAAACCCCCTTCAGGAAGTTGAAAGCAGCTATCAAATCCCCCCTCATTCTTCTCTTCTGCAGACTAAACAATCCCAGTTCCCTCAGCCTCTCCTCATAAGTCCTGTGTTCCAGTCCCTTAATCATTTTTGTTGCCCTCCGCTGGACGTTTTCCAATTTTTCCACATCCTTCTTGTAGTGTGGGGCCCAAAACTGGACACAGTACTCCAGATGAGGCCTCGCCAATGTTGAATAGAGGGGAACGATCATGTCCCTCGATCTGCTGGCAATGCCCCTACATATACATCCCAAAATGCCATTGGCCTTCTTGGCAACAAGGGCACACTGTTGACTCATATCCAGCTTCTTGTCCATTGTAACCCCTAGGTCCTTTTCTGCAGAACTGCTGCTGAGCCATTCAGTCCCTAGTCTGTAGCGGTGCATGGGATTCTTCCGTCCTAAGTGCAGGACTCTGCACTTGTCCTTGTTGAACTTCATCAGATTTCTTTTGGCCAAATCCTCTAAGTACAGAGGGACTTAGTGCAGAGGGATCCAGGTGGGGGTAAGAGAGTTCTCTGTGGGGCAATCTGGGTGGGGGCGGCTCAGTGGGAGATCTGGATGCACAGAAGCTCATTGCGGGGTTTCAGATGCAGGGCAATGGGACTCTACAGGGGCTCCAGGTGAATGTGTTTGGGGCTCTGCAGGGGGGGTATAGGTGCAGGGGAGGTGGGGTTCATTTGGGTGGGGTCCAGGTGCAGGTGAGTCTGGGAGAGGCATTATTTATTGTGCTTGTCCATCAAAAAAGTATTTGTAGTTCTTCAAGTGGTTCTGCATATTCACACTTAAGATTTTCCGCCATCTAGAGGTGCCTCATGGTAGAACCTTCTCCAAGCAATGTCTCTTAGGTCATAGTTTGGAAAACCTTTGTTCTAATCTACTTTTTACCTTTTGTCAAGCTCACAGGTCATTTTTAGGTCCCTGTCCTGCATTCCTTACAGTCAATGAGAGTTTTGTCTGAGTGAAGAGTGAGGGATTGGGCCCTAAACTTCCTGCCCCTGGGAAATATATATATCTCCACTCCTACCACATTTTTATCATTCTCCTTATTGAGATAAAGAAAATGTTTAGCTTCTCAGCAACGTGTCATGTTCTCCTTTGTGTCACAAGGGGCCTGAAGTCTCTCTCACTGACCTCTTGTTCTTTAAATACTTGGGAATTTTTTTCTTGTTTATTTTTGTGTCTTTGTCTTTGCTATCCCAATCATTCTTACATTCCTTTTACTTTAAACATACTGTGTATTTTCTCAATAGCAATCACATTATTCATTTGATTTTTTTTTTAAACGTATACTCCTTTGTAATTTGGGTCTTAGATATGGGTCTAAGTACTTAGGTCACATAGGAAGTCTGTAGCAACACAGGGAAATCTCCTGAATCCACATCCTCATTATTTTACACTGGATGACTGTATATATATATATATATATAATTTCTTTTCAGTACCCTACATTTTCTCCCAACACCTCAAAGCAAAGTCCCTGCTCCTTCTCCAGGTAATGCATCAGCTATTTTTTTCCTGCAAAATACGGTTGTGTAATTAATATTTATTTTAAGAATGTAGCACACTTTTAATACCTAGACTGTAAGTATAATATGCATATTACAGATAATAGTTTAATTTCTACCAAAATACATATTCTTATTGCACTACTGGTGTACACAGACTTGCTGAATTGGTGATCTGTGCAATCAAGTAACTGGTTCCCAGCCCCAAAGGGCTTACATTGGGTCACAACCTGATATTATATAGAATACTTAATACAGAACAGAATAGCAGGCAGTATTGTAGTTGAAGAATAAATGAGCTTTAAGGACATTTTTAAGATGGATCTTTCAAATTATAATGTTAAAGAATACTTTCTAATTAACTTTTTAAGCTCACATTTTTAGAGAGCTGTAAGAGAAGAACTGTAAATTGAATATGTTCCTCCATTTGGTTCTACTAAGTGCATATTTTTCTAACCTTTCATTAGTTTCCAGTAGAAAGTAGCCTGGAGAGCTATTTGATCTCTTTATGTGCCTGAGATTCCTGTCTGAATGTTCTTGTGACAAGGTGAGGCAGCAGCCTTCAAAGGTTTATCAGGTCCCAGCCTATCATGTAGCTGGGTGGGGTATATAAGAAAAAAAAAGCTAAGCAGAAGGGTGTGTCCTCTTTTTCTTCACAGGTAGAGGGACACTGTGCCTCTGGGGAGCATAGTCAGCATTTGTCAGAGTTTCTCTTTGTTGCAGTTAACTGGCGATACCTATGCTCCAGTTGCCTAACTCCAGTGAGAATAGCTACGTTGCAAAATAATGTGAAAGCTGTGGTGTCCATACTGGTGCTGCACCCTCTTGTGCGTGCTGCTAGTGTTTCTGGGGGCTTGTCCCAGGGTTCTTCGCACTGCAGTAAGTGGAGCAACTTTATGAATTATTTCCCAAGGGAATTGTGGGAGAATGTGTCTGTCCTTTCTGGGCAGATGGTAGGAATTGTGGGATGGGATTGGAGTCCTAGAGGCACTAGAGTGGAGTTAGCTTGTGTCCATATTGCAGAGTGGTCATGTTAGCTGCTGATGAGCTGTGCTAACTTGAGCTTTAGTTTAAACATCCTCCAGTTCAGAGTTTGTCTGTGTGTGTGGATGGGGTGCAAATTGGGGCAATACTCAAGTTAACTTTGGAGTGAAGACAATCCCTGAGTTGTGTTGTTTTATTATGTTGCTGGTTAAGTCCTTTGTTTCAAACAATAAATCATGCCCTGGGGCAAGGGCTTTAAAAAGACTTGGGCATGGTATTTGCTTCCCTTCCCTGGCTGGTGAAACTGCCCACCAGTATACAGTTCTGTTTGTTCTGGACACTGGATGCTCTGTTCACGGTGGGTCATATGGGGTTTACAAATGGAATTAACTTCATTAAGAGACTGCTTGGCAGTAGCTTGCTTCCCATCCACAACTCTGAGGGGGAACTTAAGGAAGCTAAGAAGCTCCCACATCTTCAGTATGTCTTCCCTGAGGGAGGCTGTTGGGCCCCTGATTCCTTAGTCCTGAGTTTTGATATTTACAAAGAAGCCCCCAATAGTGGTGGTCAATTTCCTTTAGCCTATGTCTATACCGCAGCTTGGAGCAGGCCCCCCAGCCCAAGTAGATAGACTCATACTAGCAGTGCTCGAGTGGGCACACTAAAAATATCAGCAGGGTCAGCACTGAGGGAGGCTACTGAGAGCTATAGTCACCCCAAAATTTACCTTAGCCCCTCCATTGCCACCCTGTAGCAGCTGCTGTTCTGCAGCTACCCAACTCTGAAGGTAGAGCAGAGAAAGCTGTGGCTGCTGACCGGGTGCCCACCTCCAGTAGCAGCGGTGAAGTATGCCTGGCCAGGAGGCTGGGGTGCGCAAGAGCAGCCCCCAGCCTGTGTCCCCGCCTGCCAGGGTGCATTGCCCAGGGTGGGTGGGGGGTCCCGGACTCCCCACAGTGGCCTGGACTGACCCACTCTGACCCAGGCTACTGGGCCCTCCCCCCATGGTTGCTGCTCCCTGAGGGCTCTGCTGGCCCTGGACCCAGGTCCCCCTACCCAGGCAGGTCTTATCAGCTGCGAGCAGTCAGCGCCCTGTGCTGCCTCACTCCAGCTTCCAGCCTCCAACCTGGGCAGGGGGAGGGGCCCTGGACAGGGTGAGGTCTCATGGCGTGGGGAGTGCAGCCCCCCCTGGATTTTCTGTCTGGCCCATCTCAGCCCCTGGTGCCACCCCTGAATATCCAAGTGGATGTTGTGACTCCAGCTGCAGCTTGTTCCCTGTAGGCTTGAGAACCCAAGCCCCAAGGTCTATTTTGAATGGGCTAGCTCAAGCCAAGCCCCACAAGTGCTAGTCAGTCTACGTGGGGGCGGGGGAGAGGCTCACTCTCTGGTGCAGTGTAAACATACTCTGCAGCGATTTAGGCATGCCTGTGACTAACTCAGTTCTTAATAAGACAGGAAGGAAACAAAATGTGGAGACAGCAGGAGCCATCGGAATTTTTTTCTTCTCACCCACTTTCCTGCTGTGCCAATCAATTAATAAGAGAAATATGTTTAGGGAAATCCTGAGCTTCCTGTCTGCAAGAACCCATGTATTAAAGGAAATGATTCTGGAACAGTGCCAATGGTAAGTGAGTAAGAACCATTCAATGAAATAAAATCCATCCTACAAAAACCTTATTTGTAGAGAGGCTCAACTGCATTCCTCATTGTTCCATTTTCCCAAATATCAAATCTGACATCCATGTCATATGCAACCTATTTATAGATATTTTTATGGTGCTCATCACCATGGGGAGTGCCTGAATGCTTATCTAAACATATGCCAGAGAACTGAAAATCTGGTTCTGTGGTGACATGCAACACAACATTGCTTGGAAATCAAACAATTCACCATTTTAAAGGGGAAAAACTGATCCTCCAATTATTTCCAAATCTGATATGTATGTCTTTTAAACAACCCATTCTCCTGCCATACGTGGGTCAATATGGATTAAGATTGCTAACGTTTTAAATTATCCTGCTTCACCTCCTTTGTTTCCTATTGATAACACGTCCACTTTTTTGCCTAAGCAGGGAGGGAAGTTAAGCTTCAAGATCAGACTTGGTATTACATAACTATATCACTTAATTTGCAATAATAAAGCCTTAACAATCGTATAAAAACATAACACTAATGATTTGCCTAAGTCTTATTATCTATTAATCACACAATATTTGTTGTAGAATAACTAAACAGTATCAAATTCTCTCACTAAGCTATTTTGCTTTTTCAAAACCGCAATGTGAAAGGTCCATTAGGTAATATTTATATTTTGTTCAGAATTCATAGAGACACAATAATTGTGCTCATGTGGCTTAAGAAAATTTTGGGTATGGCATAAGGAAAAAATAGCTAGGTTTTAGAAAGAATCAACTCAGAGGATACCTGAACACAGGGCTACTTTTCATTAGTTATGCAGAAGGTAAGGGTCACCACCTTTCTAGAACTTTCCTCCTTATTCAATTCCTATTGGTTCCCATTTATTTGGTATTATGATATCATATATACATTGTTGGTAAAATTCTCGCCCTGAGTGAGCTAACCTCTTAATCATAGAAATTAGAAAGGTCATTTCACCTATCATCCTGTTGCTAATACAGGATTCCACCTGGCAGTATATCCTGTAATGCTCTGTCTAGTCTAGTTTTAAATATATTTGCACATCTTTACCATACTGGGTTGCACTTTTGCAATAAAGTTTGCATACAAACTTCCCGTACACACCCTGCACGTATGAAACACATACCATGCACACCATTGTTTCCTACGCTCAATCCCATAGGCACCTAAGGCTTATGCTCTACTGCAGTCCACAAAACTCCTGGAGAACCTGTAGGCACCTAAACTTACTTGGTGCCTAAGTCTTCAGTCAAGATGTTCCTTCAGTACCTAAGGTTCTGCCTGTGCACACATGCACTTCTGCCTCCCTCTTGGGAATCAGCTGCCTATCTCCTGCATGGGCCCCAGAGCAATTCACAAACTGGGAGAAGGCAGGTGTTTGGCTGCCTACATCACATGTGGGGCCCTATCCAGTGGGCAAACACAGAGGCTGCCTACCAGATTGGATCCCATTCAAAATCTAACTGGAGGAGGAGATGGTAGTATGCCCACTTTTTAACTTTTAGCCCAGTGGTTAGAGTAGTATTTGCCAAACTGTGGGTCCCAACCCACCAGCGAGTCACAAGGAAGTTCTAGATGGGTTGTCAGGCTGGACTGACCCATCACTGGGTCCTGGCCTAGGCAAACATACGTTTGTCTTAGCCTGATGCAAAGTGAAGGCACCTTGAGATGGGGGACAGGGTGTTGGAGAGTGAGTTAGTTAAGGCACTTACCCCAGGGGAGGGAGCCTGGTTCCCTGCTTTAGGAATTGCAACCTTGTGCAGGTCACAGTGCCACTCAGGTTTGGACCAGCCACCCCTCTAACATGAAGGTGCCAGGCCAAACCTGAGTGGTGCTGTGACCCTATGCACTAAGTCACAGCACTACTCACTCAGAGTTGCCCAAGCCACCTCTCTGTTATGGTGGAGGTTGGCTGGCCCAAGCCTGAATGATGCTACAAGGCCATGCACAAGGTTGCAGGCCCCTCTGATCAGCATTTCCCATCGGCTAGATTAGGCAGCTTCCCTCCAAGCATGCTGGCTTTTGTGGATTGTTTTCCTATCTCTCCCCATTCATTGCATAAGGAACCTGAGCACCTAACACAGGTTTTGTGTACTGCAGTGCTTTTGTGACTTTTCTCGGTGCCTAAGAGGTGCTGTGATGTTCAGTGTTGCACTAAGTCCCTTTGTGGCTCAAGGTCATACTGTTTAGACACATGGTGGCACATATGCCATCAAATCTAGTTTATATACTGTATGCAAATTCTAGAAAGACATTGACAGATATGCTTACACTCATTCCATACACATACATGCTGGCTCAGAGCCTGATCCCATTGAAAATACTGGTTACATGGCAAATCCCTTAATGACTTCAAAGGGACCTGAATTTGTACTATTGTATACACATACTGTGCACATTTTCACAGTACACACACATCTGCACATCCCGTTAAACATAAAATGATTCAGTGCTGTTCTAGCCATGTCTGCCCCAGCATACTAGAGAGACAAGCTGGGGGCTGTAATATCTTTTACTGGATCAATAACAGAATAACAGAAGTTGGTCCAATAAAAGATATTACCTCCCCCACCTTGTCCGAAACAAAAGTAAACACACATCCCATTGCGCGCGCACAGAGACAGTCACATACATCCAGTTCCCCCCACAGGTAACATGTCCTAATATACACAAGGCCAAATACACACAATCTGTTACACCTGGGTGATTGTATGTGTAGTGGGGTATATACAGTTTTAAACACACACTTATATACACTTGTAAACACACATGCTTCCTGTTACACAATAAATTGAATATATACCCATCGTATCACATACGTAATTAACACTCCCAAGTCCACACAGACTCGCACACTTTCTGCGACCCACAGTTACTTGCACAAGCATGGTGACCCACAGTTGCAGCATGCACAGAGAATGAAACACGCAACTGTCCTGCTTTACACACACACACACGACACACTCTTTGTTGCCCGCCCACACACGCGTCACAGAGACATCCTGGGAACCACCGGCTGAAACCCTCCACGCCCTGTCACTCTCTCACGTCTCCGGCCCGGCTTTTCCAGCATTGCTCAGCCTGGGCGGGAGAAACAGGCAGCTCAGCCCGACCCGCCTCTCCCCAGACACCGCCGCCGCGCCGTGCAGTGTCCCCCGCGGCGGCGGCAGCCCGGTGACCGTGGGAACAGCAGCAGCAGCCGGAGAAGGCAGCGGCGACGGGGACGCAGGGAGACCGGAGCCCCCAGCCGGTCGCGACCCGAGAGGCGCCGCAGCAGCCGCCGCCGCCGGCTCCCTCACCTGCCGCAGGTGAGCGCGGGGCACGGAGGAAACCCCTTCTCCGCACGGCTCGGGCTGCGAGAGGCGGCCAGGCAAGAGCCGCCGCCGCGGCGCTGGGGCGGGGCTACGTGCCCTTCCCGGGGGCCAGGAGGAGCCCGAGCGGCGGCGGCGGCGGGGCGGTGCCAGGAAAGGGCACTGAGGGCACAGAGCAAGGTGCTTACTCACGGCACTCGGTTTCCGCAGCCAGGGAGGAGTGAAAAGGAGCCGTGCCGTTGCTAAGGGCATATGCTGCTCGCCCACCTCCTGCCGCTCCCTCGTCCCGGAGCTTGGTCCAGCAGCGGCACCCACCTCTGCCAGAGACCTGACTCCCCTGTTTCCTTCCCAGCTTGGAAACCGGCGCACTAGCTTGCGCCATTCAGATACCGTTGAGAGCCGCTGGAATTGGGCAGCCGCTGGAGTTCGGCTTCTCCTTCCCCGCAAGGTAGGTTACAGCTGGTGCAACGGAAGCCAAGCAATGCCCCCCTTTAACTGGGCGGAGAGATGCCTAGTGTGTCGGTTGCTATTGTGCCCAATATTCATCATTCCTAGTTAAAAATCCGGTACTGGAAGCCCCTTGTGGGAACTGGGATTTCATTTCTTTGTCCCTCCCCTTGCTGATGAGGAGATGAATCTTGAAACCAACAGCACTGTACTGTTCTTTTATGAAATGCCAGAATTTGTGCTGGTACTGGTAGAGAGAGCTTTATGGGGTCAGCTGTTTGGCCGGGGAGGTAGTTTTTCTTTGGAGCAAAGTATACCCGTGTTTCACAATTAGACTAACAGATCAGCTAGGGGTTCCTCATGTGAAGAAACCCATACTGAACTGTCATTATCTGAGTGATACAGAAGTAGGCATACAATATGAACGGAAAGCCTATTGCAGAAGTGCTATATAATGGAAGCAATCACTTAAGGATGAGATAAAAATATGCTCACACTGAAAATTGAGGGCTTAACCAACTCCTGTTAAGGTCAGCAGGAGTCATTCCAATGAGTTTAACAGGAGATAGAGCAGAACCTGAGAGTTAGCTCCTATTTTAAAAAAGTACTGATAAGACATTAATCAAAGAAAGCCACAGTAAAAATTATGGGCTTTGCATAGTTGTAAAATATTAATCATCAAATCTGAACACTGATTAAAATAGGGAATCTACTTCTAGTTTTGAAATTTGCACCTGTTTTGTACTATATACTGTGTACCTTCTTCAGAAAACAATAATTTCTTAACACCTATCTAATGTAAATTGTATCATAGAAAAGGAGGATTGTTAAAATAGTTTCCATGGCTATCTTAAATGAAAATTTTTCTTTTAAGTAATGACAGGTTTCAGAGTAACAGCCGTGTTAGTCTGTATTCGCAAAAAGAAAAGGAGTACTTGTGGCAGCTTATGCTCTAATAAATTGGTTAGTCTCTAAGGTGCCACAAGTACTCCTTTTCTTTTAAGTAATATTTTCTATTTTAGTAGCTTGTATTAATCTATGCATCTAGCGATCTATAACACACTAGCGTATTGAAGTGAATATTGATTCCATTAGTAAAGAGGATTAAAGATCCAAAATTAAAAGTCCTGAAAATAATTTAAATTGTTGTAAATTTACTTCAAAAATCATTTATTCATTCATCAGTTTAGGCACTAAACAGAATGTGAAAGTCTTCTTCTCCAACTGGGATCAAATGTAGCCTAGATACATAAGTATAATATATTAGTTATACAATTATACATTCTTATTATTGGAAATAATACAATTCCAGTTCTCTCACATACTTGGATCAATAATTGCCTAAAAGTGTAGCATGACTTTATGCAGATATTAACCCATTTAACAGTGATATCTTCCTCTGTTAAGCACTTGTAATGATGCCTGACTATAATAACAGAGGCAAGTCCATGGGGTTGGATCAGTGTAACTGGTGATGAAATTTGACCCAGTACTCTTATAGTTTACTGCAATGTCTCTATGCATTTTAATATAGTTTCTTTTGATAGAGCTGATTACCCTAAATAAAGGAAAAACCATTCCTCTAAGCATCAACACATTCCCAATACTCAATAATTTGTTATGAGCGGGGTAAAACTTGTTATAAGTTGAGTTAAAACCCCAGTTAACATAACTGTGAACATAAGCCCCCGCCTAAAACAACCTGCCCTGTGTGAACCTGCCCGGGAACTTTTGTCTGAATATTTTTACGGGTAGGTTGTGTGTGTGTGTGTAGAGAAAGAGATCACAGACAAAGTGAGGACAGATGTGTATGTGTGTGTGTGTGTCTAGAGATCACATACAAACTGAGGACAGACAGAGGGAGAGGCAAGAAAGCCAAGTAGGAGCTCCGAGCCACTAATCACAGTGTGACCCTGGGAAAAAAAGTTAGAGAGAGCACTTTGGGGTCTGGTGTTGGCTCACATAGCGTGGGGGGTGTAGACTAGGGCTTTGTCTTCACTAGTACTTCTGTTGGCAAAGTTTTTATCCCAACCGACATGTTTCACTCACAAAAGCTGAGTGCTATGTGAGTGGGAGATGCTCTCCCGCCGACAAAGCTACCACTACTCATTGGGGGTGGTTTAATTATTTCGACAGGAGAGCTCTCTCCCGCTGGCATAGAGCAGTTACACAGGAGACCTTACAGCGGCACGGCTGCAGCAGTACATCTGTGTCATTGTAAGGTCCATAGTGTAGACATAGCCTAAGAAATTGCCCCTTTCGTTCTTGGTTCCTTCCACATTCAAAGACATAGGGACTTTGCTCATTCCTTGTAAGTAAACAGGCTGCATCAAGAAAAATACTAGACAATCAATTTCTGCTTCCAACTGGAACATCCCCAGGGCCCCAAACTTTTAACTAGCCACTGGGGTCAAAAAGGGGCAACACACTTCTCTTTTCCCACATGTAAATATTCGGGCTTTTTTCATCAGATCTTGTGTGTTTCTTTCTCGGAAAAAAAATATTTTGTAATTTTGTTGCAAAATCTGACTCTTTCCTTCTATTGCAGTCATTAGGTTGAGTGTTTCTTTAAGGAAGAGATTTGACTCAATAGTGTTCACCTCCCATTTATTTGTGTACTCATTTGGGCTCAGCAATGATGCAGAACTTCCTTTACGACATTTTATAATTTGTCTTAGTCATACAGAATGTGTTTTGCATAAGAATGACAAAAAATGTCTTTGTGTAGTTCAAGTTTTGATGCAGAGATATTTAACCCGCTGGCATCAGCTGTAAAATTGTCCATTTTAATTTTGGATAAATGCATATTTTAAAAAATTGTTGAAATTTCACCATTTTTGAAGGAGCTGTATTATGTGTGGACCTTATTATTAATGTATTTATTTAATGTTTTATAGTTAAGAGTAATGACTATGTAGACTAGATGCAACATCTGCGTTACAATTAATGAAACTAATTTTAAAATGGGACTAAGCAGTGTGTAAAATTAAGCATGCATGTAGATCTTTGCAGGATCAGGGCCTTATTTTGTCACTGAAGTACCATACACTGTTTTCTTCCTTCAGGTCTAACTGTATAAAATGGCACCTGGTATAACAGCTGAGAAGAAGACTGAGGATGAACAGTCATCAAAGTAAGAACCAAAACTAATTTCAGTATCTACTTTGAAGGTATATAAATGTACCACTTTTAACTCCTCCCAAATAGCATGTTTTTCATTTCATAACCTAATGTTTTAAATAGTAAAACTCTACAGCACATATGTGGACTGCGGCCAGGTCTAAGCTCAAAACTTTCACTGCTATTGTAATATCAGTTAGGCACGTGATTTCTTTCCAACATTTTTGTCCTGGGAAAAGCCTTAGTGTGGACTCAGTTATACTGGCAAAAAAGTGCATTGACAGGTATAGTTTTATTTAGTTCAGACACCAGCACTCTTGAAGTATAAGCTGTGTCTAATTTAGAAGGGTTTGCCAGAATAACTATACCAGTATAAAGACAGGTTTCAGAGTAGCAACCGTGTTAGTCTGTATCCGCAAAAAGAAAAGGAAGACTTGTGGCACCTGAGAGACTAACAAATTTATTTGAGCATAAGCTTTCGTGAGCTACAATGAAGTGAGCTGTAGCTCACGAAAGCTGTTGCTCAAATAAATTGGTTAGTCTCTAAGGTGCCACAAGTCCTCCTTTTCTTTATACCAGTATACTTATACTGGAAAATCGAGTGTAGACTGTGCATGAAACCCTGACTCAACTGAAGTCAATGAGAGCTTTACCATTGACTTGAATGGTGCCAGAATTTCATCCCATGTATTTTGGAATTTTGAACAAATATTTCAATCCAATTATCTCATTCTTTCTTTAGATTTGTGTTGGTATAAGAAACTGAGTGTCAAAGATTAATGGTTAGCCCTCAGATATTTTTTATTTACTTAGCTGGCACCTAAAATGTGGGAGGCACTTCACACAGATGCAAGAGGAAAAGTTCTCTGCTCTGAAGAGCTTACCATGTAATGCTTCAGTGCTGCAAAAACTTTACTATCGTAAACTCATGGCACTACTTGCTGAAGTAAAGTTAATCACGTACGTAAGTGTTTGCAAGATTGGAGCCCAAGGCCCTAGGTGTCTGTGGGTGCAGGGGTCCATCTGTATGCATCTGATTAAAGGGTGTGGCCCTATAAGGACAAAATGCAGACAGAAGGAGGGAGGGACACAGTATTAAAGCCAATCATGAAGACAGTGGTGTTGAAACATGCCTTGTGAATTTGACAATATTTGTGGATTTATATATATTAGGATTGTTGATTAATCACAGTTAACTCATGTGAGTAACTCAAAAAAATTAATCGTGATTAAAAAAATTAATCGCAATTAATCACAGTTTTAATCCCACTGTTAAACAATAGAATACCAATTGAAATTTATTAAATATTTTGGATGTCTTTCTACATTTTCATATATATATTGTATTCTGTGTTGTAATTGAAATCAAAGTGTATATTATTATTACAAATATTTGCACTGTAAAAATGATAAATGAAAGAAATAGTATTTTTCAAAACTATTTAAATAAATGGTATTATATTATTGTTAACAGTGTGATTAATCTCATAATTAATTTTATTAATCATGATTATTGCGGGATTAATTGCACTGTTAAATTATAATAGAATGCCATTTATTTTTGGATATTTTCTACATTATCAGATATCTTGATTTCAATTACAACACATGCCAAAGCATGAAGGGGCATACGAATGTTTAGCACATCTGGCATGTAAATACCTTGCAATGCCGGCTACAAAAGTGCCATATAAATGCCTGTTGTCACTTTCTGGTGACAGTCTAAATAAGAAGAGGGCAACATTATTGCCTGTAAATGTAAACAAACTTGTTTGTCTTAGCGATTGGCTGAACAAGAAGTAGGACTGAGTGGACTTGTAGGCTCTGAAGTTTTACATTGTTTTGTTTTTAAGTGCAGTTATGTAACAAAACAAAAATCTACATTTGTAAATTGCACTTTCATGACACAGGTTGTACTACAGTACTTGTATGAGGTGAATTGAAAAATACTATTTCTTTTGTTTATCATTTTTACAGTGCAAATATTTAAAATAAAAAATAATACACACATTTTTATTTCAATTACAACACAAAATACAATATATATAAAAATTTAGAAAAGCATCCAAAATATTTAATAAATTTCAATTGGTATTCTATTAACACTGCGATTAAAACTGCAATTAATTGCGATTATTTTTTTAATCGTGATTAATATTTTTGAGTTAAGCGCGTGAGTTAACTGTGATTAATCAAAAGCCCTAACATATATCTAGAGAGAGAGAGAGATTAGTGTATTACAGTTTACTTCATTGTGTCTTGGGTTGCGCTTTTATCACGAAGGGGCTGGTGTCCAAATAAAAAGAAAATGTTTTCTGCACGTGCAAAAACAAACTGTTGAATGATTCTAAAACACATCCTGTTTGAATCTTGCAGTGACTCCAGCAAATATCACCATAGTCAAGTAATTGCTCTGTATTATTGGTACAAAGAGGTTAAGTCCCATGTAATCTGGCAGAAATACTTCTGAGTGATACTGTGGAGTATTGGTCTGGGGACACTGATTGTCCAAAGCCACAATCTGCAGAGCCAGCTGGGCCTTTCTGATGATGTCATAGCTGATCATCAGCACTCTCTGGGGCATGGCTGCAACCTCATCATCCCTACACCAAGTGTGTTAAATACCGGGAGGGATAATAGGAGAACAAAGGTAACCCAAGTACTTTCTGAGGACAGTTAGAACCAGTGAGATGTGGGGAGAGCGCATGGCTAAACTGTCCAAAATGCCAATCTGCTTTTTCAGCCATTGTCTCTTGTTAAAGCCAAATGAAAAACTGTTGCTTAATGAACATTTAGTTTTTCTAAAAGACAGTGAATTGATTTTGAAAGGGTGATTTGTCACATTGTGTGGGATGGGTCAGTTTAAAACAGTGGTGTAGGAGTAAAAAAAGAAGTAGGTAAACTAACCTAAACTAAACTCCATATTCCCCAAATGAGAAGTGGGCAACTCCGTTTACCCTTGACTACACTACTGGTTAAAATCTCCTTCAGCTCCCTTCCACAACCTCACAGATCTGACTCTCTGCAGAGAGGATGGGAGGGGGAGAAGGGGACTACATAGCCCAGGGAATCTTAGAGAGAAATTGTTAGGAAAAAATTAAACTATTCATATATTCAAATTGTTAGGGGAAAAATGTTTATAACATTTCCCTATTTTCTCCAATTCTTTCACTGGGAACTAATTTCCCTACTGGAAGGATATGTTACATAAACCTCCATAAAACTGACTTGTTTTTTTTAAAGATTAAACCTAAATTTACTAAGCCATATTCCCAACAGAAATGAGCCACTCCAGGGTATGCATTACTGAGGATATGTGTGCGCTGCAGAGACTATGTCAGCATACCCCTGTAGAGTAGACTCAGCCTACGCTGACGGAAGGGTTTTTTTTCTGTCATTGTCGGAACACCAGCTCCCTGAACAATGATAGCTACCTCAACCGAAGCATTCTTCTGTCCACATAGCTGCGTCTACACTCGATGCTATGTTGGCATAGCTACATTGGTCAGAGCTGTGGTTTTTTCATACCCGACTGACGTAACTATGTAGATATAACTTTCAAGTGTAGACAAAGCCTAAGCTATTAGTTCATGATTCTGGGTGCAGAAGGCACTGGGCCTTTGGCCTCGTGTATCATAAATAGGATTGCCAACCCTCCAGGATTGGTCTGGAGTCTCCAAGAATGAAAGATTAATCTTTAATAAAAGATTATGTCATGTAATGATATCTCCAGGAATTCGTCCAACCAAAATTGGCATCCATAATCACAAAGTACTTTGAGGGGTACACCAAGAGTCTACACCAGTTTCTGGCTAATAGTTAGAGTTTCCAACCTGCTATGGCTTCACTTTGTAAGCTGACTTTTGCAAAGTTTCCATGGCCTAATACAGAATTTGCATATATAATTTTCCTCTATCTGGTCTGCATTCAACTTAATGTGAGGGTATCAAAGTGTCAAGGATTTGATATTTTCCCATTGCTCTTGGCATATTCTAGTTCCTCAGTCAGGTTTTTCTGGATGCACCACCTCTTTTCACTAACTAGTCAGAGGAGCTGTTTCTAGACAAATGGTTTATCAGTCTTTATTTAAAAAAACAACAAGGAGTCCTTGTGGCACCTTAGAGACTAGGTGCCACAAGGACTCCTTGTTGTTTTTGCTGATACAGATGAACATGGCTACCACTCTGAAACCAGTCTTTATTTATGTCTTTTCTTCCCTTTCTGTTCTTTTTTACACTCTATTCTCTGTTTTCTCTTACTCTTCAGTATTTTTCTCCCTACTATGTTGTCTTTGATTTCCATTTCTTCCACATTGTCTCTCTTATCTCCTCTTTCAGATCCCCATTTGTGTTGTCACCAGTCTCGCCAGCCCCTACTCAAATTCTGTCATTGCTTTCCTCCCACTATGGTCTGGGTGCATGGCTCCAATGGATCCACTCTGCCTGGGATTTCCACAGGGACTGCCCCTCAAATCCTCAAGAAGGTGGGAGGGCTGGTTGAAATATAATACAGCCTCATGCCATATGAACTTTGCTGCAGTTTCTTCATGTGGCAGGAGGGTGTGATGCACATTGTACCTGCCTACCACACCCCCATCCTCACCTCCTCCCTAGCCTTGCAGGCTCCACAACCAGTTTCACTGCTTATTATGAAATTATTTTAGGCAGGGCTGGTAGCACTCCCTATTACATGTCTACACTACGAAATTAGGTCGAATTTATAGAAGTGGATTTTTTAGAAAGTGATTTTATATAGTCAATTGTGTGTGTCCCCACTGTCATAAATATAAAGGGAAGGGTAAACCCCTTTGAAATCCCTCCTGGCCAGGGGAAAGCTCCTCTCACCTGTAAAGGGTTAAGAAGCTAAAGGTAACCTCGCTGGCACCTGACCAAAATGACCAATGAGGAGACAAGATACTTTCAAAAGCTGGGAGGAGGGAGAGAAACAAAGGGTCTGTGTCTGTCTGTATGCTGCTCTTGCCAGGGACAGAACAGGAATGGAGTCTTAGAAGTTTTAGTAAGTAATCTAGCTAGGTATGTGTTAGATTATGATTTCTTTAAATGGCTGAGAAAAGAATTGTGCTGAATAGAATAACTATTTCTGTCTGTGTATCTTTTTTGTAACTTAAGGTTTTGCCTAGAGGGGTTCTCTATGTTTTTGAATCTAATTACCCTGTAAGATATCTACCATCCTGATTTTACAGGGGGGATTTCTTTATTTCTATTTACTTCTATTTTTTATTAAAAGTCTTCTTGTAAAACACTGAATGCTTTTTCATTGTTCTCAGATCCAAGGGTTTGGGTCTGTGGTCACCTATGCAAATTGGTGAGGCTTTTTATCCAACATTTCCCAGGAAAAGGGGGGTGCAAGTGTTGGGAGGATTGTTCATTGTTCTTAAGATCCAAGGGTCTGGATCTGTAGTCACCTAGGCAAATTGGTGAGGCTTTTTACCAAACCTTGTCCAGGAAGTGGGGTGCAAGGTTTTGGGAAGTATTTTGGGGGGAAGGACGCGTCCAAACAGCTCTTCCCCAGTAACCAGTATTAGTTTGGTGGTGGTAGCGGCCAGTCCAAGGACAACGGGTGTAATATTTTGTACCTTGGGGAAGTTTTGACCTAAGCTGGTAAAGATAAGCTTAGGAGGTTTTTCATGCAGGTCCCCACATCTGTACCCTAGAGTTCAGAGTGGGGGAGGAACCTTGACACCCACTAAGTGCATTAAGTCGGCGGAGTGCGTCTACAGTACCGTGGCTAGCGTCGACTTTCGGAGCATTGCACTGTGGGTAGCTATCCCACAGTTCCCGCAGTCTCCACCGCCCCTTGGAATTGTAGGTTGAGCTCCCAATGCCTGATGGGGCAAAAACATTGTCGCAGGTGGTTTTGGGTACATGTCGTCAGTCGCCCCTCCCTCCGTGAAAGCAATGGCAGACAATCGTTTTGTGCCTTTTTTCCGTGCGCGCGTCATACTGCTTTCAGCAGACGGTGCAGTAGGGCTGCAAACTATTGTCATCGAACAACCACTTCCGCTTCCACTCTGCTCTCCTGGTGCTATGAATCTACCTCGCAGGTCCTCTATATGACCATCATCATCCACCGCTTCCACTGCCACTCTGCTCTCCTGGTGGTCTCACAGGTCCTCAAAATGACCTTCGTCATCCGCTGCTTCCGCTGCAACTCTGCTCGGCTGCTCTTGTCTTGCCTTACCACGGCAAGCGTGCAGCCCGCTCAGCTGTTGTGTCCTGGCAGCAGATGGTGCAGTAGGTCTGCAAAACTTGTCATCCAACTACTGCTTCCCCTGCAACTCTGCTCTCCTGCAGATGCCATACCACGGCAAGCATGGAGCCCGCTCAGATCACAGCAGCAGTTATGAGCATTGTTAACACCTCGCACATTATCATGCAGTATATGCAGAACCAGAACCTCCAGAAGCAGGCAGGGGGCGATGGCAGCGCGGTGACGAGAGTGATGAGGACATGGACATAGACTTCTCTCAAAGCATGGGCCCCAGCAATTTGGCCATCCTGGTGGCAATGGGGCAGGCTCATGCCATGGAACACCGATTCTGGGCCTGGGAAACAAGCACAGACTGGTGGGACCGCATAGTGTTGCGGGTCTGGGATGATTCCTAGTGGCTACGAAACTTTCATGGAACTTTGTGACTTGCTTTCCCTTGCCCTGAAGCACAAGAATACCAAGATGAGAGTAGCCCTCACAGTTCACAAGCGAGTGGCGATAGCCCTCTGGAAGCTTGCAACGCCAGACAGCTACCAGTCAGTCGGGAATCAGTTTGGAATGGGCAAATCTACTGTGGGGGCTGCTGTGATGCAAGTAGCCAGCGCAATCACTGAGCTGCTGCTATCAAGGGTAGTGACTCTGGGAAATGTGCAGGTCATAATGGATGGCTTTGCTGCAATGGGATTCCCTGACTGTGGTGGGGATATAGCATATACCTTTCTTGGGACCGGACCACCAAGGCAGCCAGTACATAAACCGCAAGGGGTACTTTTCAATGGTGCTGCAAGCACTGGTGGATCACAAGGAACGTTTCACCAACATCAACATGGGATGGCCAGGAAAGGTACATGACGCTCCCATCTTCAGGAACTCTGGTCTATCTGAACAGCTGCAGCAAGGGACTTACTTTCCAGACCAGAAAATAACGGTTAGGGATGTTGAAATGCCTATAGTTATCCTTGGGGACCCAGCCTACCCCTTAATGACCTGGCCCATGAAACCATATACAGGCACCGTGGACAGTAGTCAGGAACTGTTCAGCTACACCCTGAGCAAGTGCAGAATGGTGGTAGAATGTGCATTTGGACGTTTAAAAGCTCGCTGGCAAAGTTTACTGAGTCGATTAGACCTCAGAGAAACCAATATTCCCATTGTTATTACTGCTTGCTGTGTGCTACACAATATCTGTGAGAGTAAGGGGGAGACGTTTATGGCGGGGTGGGAAGTTGAGGCAAATCCCCTGGCCGCTGATTACGCGCAGCCAGACACCAGGGAGATTATAAAAGCACAGCAGGGCGCGGTGCGCATCAGAGTAGCTTTGAAAACCAGTTTCATGACTGGCCAGGCTACTGTGTGACACTTCTGTTTGTTTCTCCTTGATGAAAACCCTCCCGCTTGGTTCACTCTACTTCCCTGTAAGCCAACCGCCATCCCCTCCCCCCTTCGATCATTGCTTGCAGAGGCAATAAAGTCATTGTTGTTTCAAATTCATGCATTCTTTATTAATTCATCACACAATTAGGGGAATAACTGCCAAGGTAGCCTGGGAGGGGTAGGGGAGGAGGGAAGCACCGGGTGGGGTGGGGGAGGAGGGAAGGACAAGGCCACACTGCACTTCAAAACTTCTTGAATGCCAATCTTCTTTTGCTTGGGCAGTCCTCTGGGGTGGAGTGGTTGGGTGCCTGGAGCGCCCCCCTCGCTTTCTTGGGCGTCTGGGTGAGGAGGCTGTGGAATCTAGGGAGGAGGGTGGTTGATTACATAGGGGCTGCAGTGGCGGTCTGTGCCTTTCCTGCACCGCAACCATACGCCGGAGCATATCAGTTTGATCCTCCAGTAGCATCAGCCTTGCATCCTGCCTCCTCTCATCACGGTGCCAACACCTCTCCTGTTGCTCCAGCCATCTATCCTTCGCGCACCCCTCCTGTCCTCGCGTTCATTTTGTGCTTTCCTGGACTCTGACATTGTCTGCCTCCATGCATTCTGCTGGGTTCTTTCAGTGTGGGAGGACTGCGTGAGCTCAGAGAACATTTGATTGTGAGTGCGTTTTTTTCATCATCTTATCTGCGCTAGCCTCTGGGATGGAGATGCTAGTGGCAGCGTTGAAACATTTGCAGCTGCGGGAGCAAAAAATGGAGAGTAAAATTGAAAAAGACACACTGGCCATTTAAAAGGAGGGGCTGATGTTTTCGGGTTAATGTGCAGCACAAACCCAGCTAAAGCCTCCACACACCCGATTCTCTGGGATGAGCGCTTCACCCCTCCCGCCACCACGTGGCTAACAGCAGGGATGATTTCTTTTGAGCCACAGGCAAACAGCTCAGCAGGAACAGCCACCTCTGAATGTCCCCTTAATAAAATTCCCCTATTTCAACCAGGTGACCATGAATGATATCAGTCTCCTGAGGATAACACAGAGAGATAAAGAACGGGTGTTGCTTGAATGCCAGCAAACACCTGGACCACACGCTACCATGCTTTCTTATGCAATGATTCCAGACTACATGCTACCGGCCTGCTGTGGTAAAGTGTCCTACCATGGAGGACGCAATAAGGCTGCCCTCCCCAGAAACCTTTTGCAAGGTTGTCACGGTTCCTCCCCCACTCTGAACTCTAGGGTACAGATGTGGGGACCTGCATGAAAAACCTCCTAAGCTTATCTTTACCAGCTTAGGTCAAAACTTCCCCAAGGTACAAAATATTACCCCCGTTATCCTTGGACTGGCCACTACCACCACCAAACTAATACTGGTTACTGGGGAAGAGCTGTTTGGACGCGTCCTTCCCCCCAAAATACTTCCCAAAACCTTGCACCCCACTTCCTGGACAAGGTTTGGTAAAAAGCCTCACCAATTTGCCTAGGTGACTACAGATCCAGACCCTTGGATCTTAAGAACAATGAACAATCCTCCCAACACTTGCACCCCCCCTTTCCTGGGAAATGTTGGATAAAAAGCCTCACCAATTTGCATAGGTGACCACAGACCCAAACCCTTGGATCTGAGAACAATGAAAAAGCATTCAGTGTTTTACAAGAAGACTTTTAATAAAAAATAGAAGTAAATAGAAATAAAGAAATCCCCCCTGTAAAATCAGGATGGTAGATATCTTACAGGGTAATTAGATTCAAAAACATAGAGAACCCCTCTAGGCAAAACCTTAAGTTACAAAAAAGATACACAGACAGAAATAGTTATTCTATTCAGCACAATTCTTTTCTCAGCCATTTAAAGAAATCATAATCTAACACATACCTAGCTAGATTACTTACTAAAACTTCTAAGACTCCATTCCTGTTCTGTCCCTGGCCAAGAGGACTACAGACAGACACAGACCCTTTGTTTCTCTCCCTCCTCCCAGCTTTTGAAAGTATCTTGTCTCCTCATTGGTCATTTTGGTCAGGTGCCAGCGAGGTTACCTTTAGCTTCTTAACCCTTTACAGGTGAGAGGAGCTTTCCCCTGGCCAGGAGGGATTTCAAAGGGGTTACCCTTCCCTTTATATTTATGACAAAGGTCTTTGGGAGTACCTCCAGGAGAGGTTCATTGAGATGTCCCTGGAGGATTTCTGCTCCATCCCCAGACATGTTAACAGACTTTTCCACTAGCTGTACTGGGCACGAATGCATCCCAAGTCTTCAGGGCAAATTAATCATTTAAACACGCTTGCTTTTAAACCGTGTATTATATTTACAAAGGTACACTTACTCGCCTTCTTCACCTTCAAGGTCCGGGAGCCCGGGCTGGGAGGGTATTAGCTCCAGGGTGATAAACAGTTCCTGGCTGTTGGGGAGAACCATTTCTCTGCTTGCCTGGTGTGCGCTATCTTTAACCTCCCCCTTCTCCTCATTGTCCTTGTCCCCAGAATCCTCATCCTTGTTGCGTGAGACTCCCTTGCAGGAGTCCACGTACAGGTGTGGGGTAGTTGTAGGGGCACCCCCTAGAATTGCATGCATCTCATCATAGAAGCGGCATGTCTGGGGCTCTGACCCCGAGCAGGCGTTTGCCTCTTGGGTTTTTTGGTAGGCTTGCCTGAGCTCCTTAAGTTTCATGCAGCACTGCTGTGGGTCCCTGTTATAGCCTCTGTCCTTCATGCCCTTGGAAATTTTTTCAAATATTTTGGCATTTCGTCTTTTGGAACAGAGTTCTGATAGCACGGATTCATCTCCCCATACAGCGATCAGATCCAGTACCTCCCATTCAGTCCATGCTGGAGCTCTTTTGTGATTCTGGGACTCCATGATCACCTCTGCTGATGAGATCTGCACGGTCACCTGTGCTGATCAGCTTGCCATGGTGGCCAAACAGGAAATGAAATCCAAAAGTTTGCGTGGCTTTTCCTGGATGCACTGGCCAGTGCATCCGAGTTGAGAGTGCTGTCCATAGCAGTCACAATGGAGCACCGTGGGATAGCTCCCGGAGGCCAATACTGTCGAACTGCGTGCACATTACCCCAAATTTGACCCGGCGATGTCGATTTCAGCGCTAATCCCCTCATCGGGGAGGAGTACAGAAATCGATTTTAAGAGCCCATTAAGTTGACAAAAATGGCTTTGACGGGTGCAGGGTTAAATCAATCTAACACTACTAAATTCAACCTAAACTCATAGTGTAGACCAGGACTAAGATTGCCTAACACGAGCCATTATAAGATCCCATTTTCAGCTCCTTATAACTTTCAAACTTCAGCCATTAGGGCTGAAATTTTCCATGCAGGCTGGTAGGGAAAATACACTGGTTTGCAATGTTAACATTCTTCCAACTTCTTCTTTGAGAAGCTTTAGCACCTCCATGCTTTGGAGCAGGGGCTTGAAATTTTGCATGAGGAGGTCTGGGTGTCAGGGATGTACCTTTGGTCCCCTAAAAATATGCTCAAATTTGACAAAGTTGTAAGTCTTTGAAACTTCATAGTTCACATATGCTCAGTAGAATGTCATAGAATTTTGCTGCTAAATTCTCCAAAGATTCTGTGCTCACTGAGCATGCTCCATCCCCTCACAGCTCATACACGTGTCTGGACTGGGCATGCACCATCCCCACATGGCTGGGCACCTGAATTGAAAGCAGGGAGCCTGTCTCTTGTGCTTTCAATGACTCGCAACCCCCATATCAGGTGTCCAGGCAGTGTGAAGGAGGAAGCCACATAACTTGAATGCAGAGAGGTTGGAGAGCAGAATCAGGGAGGGCTGGGAGGGGAAGGAAAGGAATAGATTGGATCAAGAAGCTTGGTGAGACTGGTACTAAAATTAGAGGAAAGAGAGAAACTGTCACAGAGTTCAGTGCAGGAGGACTGGGAAGGAGAGAGAAAGTGAAGACTGAGACTGGTTGGGTCAGGAGCCTGGGAGCTGGGGAAGAGGATGTGATGGGGAGGCTTGAATTTATTGGGCAAGGTGACTGGGAGCTAGCTTGGAGGGGAGATGGGGACTGGTTGTTCTCAGAGACTGGAGTGGGAACTAGTGACAGAAACAGCGCGGGATGGGGGAAGCCATCCCAATGAGTCGAAAGAATAGTAAATATGGCAGGCGACCAGCTTGGCTTAATGGTGAAATCCTAGCGGATCTTAAACATAAAAAAGAAGCTTACAAGAAGTGGAAGGTTGGACATATGACCAGGGAAGAGTATAAAAATATTGCTCGGGCATGTAGGAATGATATCAGGAGGGCCAAATCGCACCTGGAGCTGCAGCTAGCAAGAGATGTTAAGAGTAACAAGAAGGGTTTCTTCAGGTATGTTGGCAACAAGAAGAAAGCCAAGGAAAGTGTGGGCCCCTTACTGAATGAGGGAGGCAACCTAGTGACAGAGGATGTGGAAAAAGCTAATGTACTCAATGCTTTTTTTGCCTCTGTTTTCACTAACAAGGTCAGCTCCCAGACTGCTGCGCTGGGCATCACACAATGGGGAAGAGATGGCCAGCCCTCTGTGGAGATAGAGGTGGTTAGGGACTATTTAGAAAAGCTGGACGTGCACAAGTCCATGGGGCTGGACGAGTTGCATCCGAGAGTGCTGAAGAAATTGGCGGCTGTGATTGCAGAGCCATTGGCCATTATCTTTGAAAACTCGTGGCGAACCAGGGAAGTCCCGGATGACTGGAAAAAGGCTAATGTAGTGCCAATCTTTAAAAAAGGGAAGAAGGAGGATCCTGGGAACTACAGGCCAGTCAGCCTCACCTCAGTCCCTGGAAAAATCATGGAGCAGGTCCTCAAAGAATCAATCCTGAAGCACTTGCATGAGAGGAAAGTGATCAGGAACAGCCAGCATGGATTCACCAAGGGAAGGTCATGCCTGACTAATCTAATTGCCTTTTATGATGAGATTACTGGTTCTGTGGATGAAGGGAAAGCAGTGGATGTATTGTTTCTTGACTTTAGCAAAGCTTTTGACACGGTCTCCCACAGTATTCTTGTCAGCAAGTTAAGGAAGTATGGGCTGGATGAATGCACTATAAGGTGGGTAGAAAGCTGGCTAGATTGTCGGGCTCAACTGGTAGTGATCAATGGCTCCATGTCTAGTTGGCAGCCGGTATCAAGTGGAGTGCCCCAAGGGTCGGTCCTGGGGCCGGTTTTGTTCAATATCTTCATAAATGATCTGGAGGATGGTGTGGATTGCACCCTCAGCAAGTTGGCAGATGACACTAAACTGGGAGGAGAGGTAGATACGCTGGAGGGGAGAGATAGGATACAGAAGGACCTAGACAAATTGGAGGATTGGGCCAAAAGAAATCTGATGAGGTTCAATAAGGATAAGTGCAGGGTCCTGCACTTAGGACGGAAGAACCCAATGCACAGCTACAGACTAGGGACCGAATGGCTAGGCAGCAGTTCTGTGGAAAAGGACCTAGGGGTGACAGTGGACGAGAAGCTGGATATGAGTCAGCAGTGTGCCCTTGTTGCCAAGAAGGCCAATGGCATTTTGGGATGTATAAGTAGGGGCATAGCGAGCAGATCGAGGGACGTGATCGTTCCCCTCTATTCGACATTGGTGAGGCCTCATCTGGAGTACTGTGTCCAGTTTTGTGCCCCACACTACGAGAAGGATGTGGATAAATTGGAGAGAGTCCAGCGAAGGGCAACAAAAATGATTAGGGGTCTAGAACACATGACTTATGAGGAGAGGCTGAGGGAGCTGGGATTGTTTAGCCTGCAGAAGAGAAGAATGAGGGGGGATTTGATAGCTGCTTTCAACTACCTGAAAGGGGGTTCCAAAGAGGATGGCTCTAGACTGTTCTCAATGGTAGCAGATGACAGAACGAGGAGTAATGGTCTCAAGTTGCAGGGGGGGAGGTTTAGATTGGATATTAGGAAAAACTTTTTCACTAAGAGGGTGGTGAAACACTGGAATGTGTTACCTAGGGAGGTGGTAGAATCTCCTTCCTTAGAGGTTTTTAAGGTCAGGCTTGACAAAGCCCTGGCTGGGATGATTTAACTGGGAATTGGTCCTGCTTCAAGCAGGGGGTTGGACTAGATGACCTTCTGGGGTCCCTTCCAACCCTGATATTCTATGATTCTATGATAAAGCAGGTCTGAAGGGAAGGGAGGAGACTGGAACTGGCTGGACAAGGACACTGGGACTGGGAACCAGTCGGTGGAGGAATGGGGACAGATGCCAGATAGGTCTGATGAGGAGCTGGAGTGCAAAGCAGAACTGGGACTGGCTGGGTAAAAAGACTAGAGACAAAAAATTAGGGTTGGGGGAACTGGAACTGGCTGGACGAGGAGCTTGGGACTGGGAATTGGGTGTGGAACTGGAATTTGGACAGGAAGCTGCGAGGGGGAGACTAGGATTGGCTGGCCAAGAAAAATGGTACTGGGACAAAGGGCCGGGGTGGGGAGGACTGGGAGAGGAACAGGTTGGAGCGGTCAGACTTGGATTAGGGTGGAGGGACAGAGAGAAGTGTCTGTAACCAGTGGTGAGCTGGATCCAGTTTGCACCGGTTCGCTAGAACCGGTTGTTAAATTTAGAAGCCCTTTTAGAACCGGTTGTTCCGCAAGGGTGTTCCAGCCCTGGAGCACCCCTGGGGAAAATTTGGTGGGTGCAAAGCACTCACCAGCAGCTCCCCGCCCCTGGCCCCAGCTCACCTCTGCTCCGCCTCCTCCCCTGAAAGCACCGTCCCGCTCTGCTTCTCCGCCTCCCCCCCCCCCCCCGAGCTTTCCGCAAATCAGCTGTTAGCGCAGGAAGCCAGGGCGGGCTGAGAAGCAGGCGGGCGGCTTCACACTCAGGCCCAGGGAGGCAGAGGTGAGCTAGGGCAGGGGGGTGCAACAAGGGCCGCCTGCACCACAGCAGGTAACCCAGGATGGGGGGCACGCAGGGGAACTGCTCCCCAGCCCCAGCGCCACTTTTGACGTGATCAGTTGGGGGAGCAGCCGCTCCCCCTGCTCCCTGCCTAGCTACACTACCCCACCCCTAGGAGCCAGAGGGACCTGCCGGATGCTTCCTGGGAGCTGCCCCAGATTAGCACTGTCAGGACTCCCCACATCACCCCCCGGCGGGTCCCTCTGGCTCTTAGGGGTGGGGTGGGTACCCACTACGGTGGCCCATGAGATCCTCCTGCCCAGTTCTGGGGGCAGTCAGGTGACAGGGGTGGATGGGGTGGGGTTTTGGGGGGGGGCATCAAGGAATGTGGCTGGTTGGATGGGGCAGGAGTCCTGGGGGGCGGGGTGGACAACAACCCCCTCGTGGGGTGAGGAGGGAACCCGTTGTTAAGATTTTGGCAGCTCATCACTGTTTGTAACCATTAAAGGGAACACTCCTCTCCAGAGTGTAGAATGGAACTCTGGATTCCATAATCTCACTATTTTTCTGCTGTCAGCAAATATCTATGAAACCCACAGGAAAGATGAGTGTCTCATCTCACTCTCGTGCTGGTCCACATAGAAGATGACAACCTACTACTACTACTATCATTACTCTTAAGAGGTTCGGGTCTGCATGGGGAATCTAAGACTTACACTCTGCTGCTGAACCACATATCATATCATATCAGTATGATGCCACATGATGAAATTTGTTTTTTTCAGTTTGCTTTAAAAAAACAAAACAAACCAGAAAATTGCACACACACACACTCAAAACCTGCATTAAAAGAACATTAGTAAAGTTGTAAAGTCAAGCACTCAGAAGTTTATAAAATGCCAATATTAAGATTGTCTATACAACCCTTCATTTGGCCCCCCATGTGTATATTACTCCTGGGGAATTCTGCACTAAAAATTAAAAATTCTGAGCACAGTATTTTAAAATTCTGCATATTTTATTTCTCAAAATAATATACTCTTTCCAGTTTCAATAATTTTGGTAATTTTATTTCAAAATACCTGTCAGCAAGTATGTCTGTAACAATACAGACAAAAAAAAAAAGATTCTGGTGTGTGTGTGTGTGTGTGTGTGTGTATATATACACACACACACACACACACACACTTTTTTTTACAAATAAATTTCTTATTAGGCATATTAATAGAGAATGTTGAGAAATTCATTTAAATTACAATACAGAACTGCATTTCCTGCATACACCAGAAGCTTGGGGGAGTCAGGGGTAATGGAGGAGCTGAGGGAGAGGGAAAGAGCCTGGAGTGAACCTGGAAAGTTGTTGGGTGTTGGTGGGAGAAGTATGGAACAGGTTTTTTGTGGGACAGGATTGTTTGGGAGTTGAGAAGCCTCCCCAGTGCAGACCCTGACTACCCCAAGTGTCTTCCATTCAATCAGGCACATCTGCCCCCGTCTCCGCACCCCCCATCCCTATGGGCTTCTGCAGCCTCCTCCCCCATCCCGATGTGTCCCTGCAGTCCCCATCCCCATGTGGCCTTGAAGCCCCACTCCCATTCAGCCCCTGGCTTAACATGGTCACCCCACTAGCTCCTGAGCCTGCATCCCAATTCCCCCCATTAACCATTCCGAACCCCCAGTCTTTGACCCTCCAGCAACCCCATGTGCCCTATTCAGTCTGTCCTCACCTGGCTCTGCAGGCAGGGTGCTGTGATGAACTTCTACTCCTGGGGGAATTCTACACCACTGAGCATGCACAGAATTTTTTTCCCCCACAGAAAATACATCCTGTCCCAGTGCTGCAGTTCTGCCTTTTGCTCACCAGAGGCCACTGTGTCACCAGAACAGCCGGCTGTGTTCATGATGCTGGCTGTTCTGGTGCCACAGCGGCCATTGGTGGGTGAAAGGTGGAACAGCAGCACTTCTTGGGCAGAATGTATTTTCTGCGAGAGAAAAAAATTCTGTGCCAGACATGAATTCTGCACATGCACAGTGGCACAGAATTCCCCCAGGAGTAGCCCATGCATGATGATGCAGTCTTTAACTGTATAATCATGTAGTGTGTTTTTTCCACAGGACTCCTGCCTCATTTAATTCAGTGCACAGATTGGACCTGCTCTGGGGATGAATCAGGGTTGTGTAGTTAAGGAGGCTGTTGTCTGTAGGACCCCTGCCTCATTGACTGAAGAAGTTGGAAGTTGAATGAAAAAGGGAGTTGCAGGAAGACACAGGACGATCTCATGTTAAGGTTTCTATGCCACAAAGTTCCTGTGTTATGGCGGGCAAGTCACTTAAACTAAATTTTTCACAGATGGTCTCTAATTGTGTGTTCCTCATTTTCTGGCTGCCCATTTTGAGAGGCTGAGGTCTGATTTGCAGAAGTGCTGAGTGCTTACAGATACCTTGAAGTCAATGAGAGATGCGCTTTGAACATATAAAGGGCTATATAATGCTACATGCTACAAAACCTCAGATTCTAGGAGTCCCAAAGTTTGCACCCAAAACTAGTGTGTCTCAGTTCCCATCTGTAAAATGGGGGATAATACCACCCTTTCATCTCACAGAGAGGCTGTGAAAATAAATGAATGTTTATGAAGCACTCAGTTTCTATAGTGATGAGGACCATAGAAAAACCCATGGGGAAATTAATAATTCTGTGTTTTAAACAAGGTTTGAATATTGTGCAGTAAATAAGGCCTGGGGCCACACATTAAACAATGAGGATAAAACAAAAAATTGAATAGCTGCTCATTTAATGAGCACAGTCCATCCTGTACACTGAATGAGGCAGGGGTCTATTGGAAAAAAACAGCATGTGATCATGTCATTAAAAACTGTCTCATAATGCATACACACAAGAGGTTGAGTTAAAGATGCACAGGCAACCTTAATTCTGGCTTTTTCTAACTTTTGAGCACTAGACTTTTACAACCTTAATAATGTTATTTTAACATAGGTTTTTTTAGTTTAATATATATTTTCCATTTCCATGACAGAAACAACTTAATTCATCTCTCCAATCCTCACCTTGAGAAAATGAAAGATGATATCCTGTACCATTTTGCTCTTGGGACTAGCACCCATGATTTTCCTGCCTTATTTGGAGATGTAAAGGTAAGAACCTTGCTTTCATTCTGGAAGTTTAAACATGTCAGCAGACTGTGCAACTCCCGCTAAAATTTAATTGTGTCCAGGATGACATTAAAGACAGTGGCATGAATCAGTTTGAGAAATGCATGGAAAGAAGGTAAGACCTTCTCAGCTGGAATGCTGGTATGATCATACAACTTGTAGACTTACCAGAGCTATCAGTCTCCTTTTGTGGTTATTGGGCCAAATGCTGAAGTCCCTACTCAGACTTCAGTCAGGCAAATCTCCCTTGTGAGGCCTTACTCTGTTCCCACTGAAGTCAATACCAAACTTTCACTCATTTCAGTGGGAGCAGGTTCAAGGTCTTAGCGGCCTAGTTGACGTTTTATATGGGTAAGGACTGAGTGGGTACGGAGGCTTTGGCCCATATTGCATTTACTGAGTACACCAGCATTTTGTCCTGCTTTTGCATCTACTGTGGTAGCTTCTTGTACAAGGTTTATATGAAGTGAGATGAGTTGCCCAATCCATTACAAACAAAACCCCCATACCTGAAATAACACTCCTGAGGTGACAGAAAGTGCCTCATTTGCAAGCCCCATTTTTAAGGTATATTTTATACATTAACTGCCTTTCTTTTTTAGGACACAATGCTACTAGTCAAAGCATTACAGCAGTGGTGGGCAACCTGCGGCCCATCAGGGTAATCCGCTGGCAGGCCGCAAGACAGTATTTACATTGAGTGTCTGCAGGCACGGCCACCTGAATCTCCCAGTGGTCGCGGTTTGCTGTTCCCGGCCAATGGAAGCTGCGGAAAGTGGTGGCCAGCACATCCCTGCAGCCCACACCACTCCTTGCAGCTCCCATTGGCCGAGAACAGCGAACTGCGGCCACTGGGAGCTGCAGGCGGCCATACCTGTGGACAGTCAATGTAAACACTGTCTTGCGGCCTGCCAGTGGATTACCCTGATGGGCCGTGTGCGGCCTGTGGGCTGCAGGTTGCCCACCACTGTGTTACAACGTGTGTTCCCTGGAAATGGGTTCTATGTGGATACTGTATCAGAAATAAATCTCATGGTCTTATTTAGGCTTGCTGTTTGAACTCTTGGGTTTGGCAATACCAGTATATTCCAAATGGGAAGTGCTATCTCAGCCTCAGGGTTCATTCCTAGCGAGTTCTCTATATGCCAATACAGTTATGGAGCCCTCCCTCCCTCGGCATATTCAGATCATTTCTCCTTCACATCCAGTCTGCCTCTGGTAGCTATTATTAAAAACACACACCAATACAAAATGCCATTTTAAATGTATGTAGTGCGAGTTCTACATTTTGTACTATACCAATGAAATGTCATTGTCAGGCAATGAAAAAGAACTTGTGAGATCATTTAAGCCTTATTTTCAAACATTTATCTTTACAGACCTCTACAAGGAATGTAATAATAAAAATAATGTAGTTGGGAATAATTCGGATTAAACCTTTTGCATTATCATATTTACCTTTCCCTGTTCTTGAATATGCTGCATCATGTAGTCAGCTGCACAATTGTTGTGGTTTGTTGAATTCTGTCCATGCTAGTTTGTATGTGTTGGAGGAAGCCCTTCACGGATGAAAGGTTTTATCGCCTACATAGCTGAAGAGCTCGGACTTGGGAGCGTTGGTGCTGACTATCCCAACATCTGTGAAGGAACTGACCGTTACGCGATGTACAAAGTAGGACCCGTGTTATCAGTCAGTGTAAGTATTAAGTATTAAGGGAAGCTGGGGAGGAATTAGATTTGTCAGTGCTTCTAAAGAAAAGGACAAGGACTAGTCCTGGATTTTTGTTTTGAGTGTTCCTGAAATAGAAGAACAGAATGTTTTTTCAATATACAAGGCAGTAGTTGCAACTGAATCAACAATTTAAGCACATTTTAAATGGGACATGAATGCATATTTCTTTTAAATATTTCTTTAGAGGATATACATCCAAATTTTCAGGTCTACTTCAGTGGTACAAAGTAGCTGGAAAGCTGGCTCAGCCAGCTCCTTCATAATTCCCCCCATGTAAGAGTAACCACTGAGTCACATAGATGCAATGGCTTTATGCCATCTCTCCTTCCGGATCCCAGGGTATTAAGGCTTTCCAAGGAGAAAGGGGCCATGGCTGGCATATTCCCAGTGATTCCTGGCTGCCACAACAACCTTTTGTAATCATGAGTAGCATGTTTTCTACCCTATTGGTCCTATGCTAGGGACAACACAGAGACTGCTTACACTCAGTACAGATGGGGAAGGAACAAAGGTGTCTGTTTCTTAGCTATGGCTGAGGATCCAGGGTTAGATTTTCAAAAGGTACTTAGGTAGCTTAGGAGTACAAGTACCAATGAAAGTCTATGGGACTTGTGCTGCTAAGTCACATAGATTATGTCTCCACTGCAATAAAAGACTCATGGTATAGTTGCAGCTGGCTTGGGTCAGGGGACTTGGACTTGGGGCTCGAGCTGCGGGCTAAAAATTGACGTGCAGATGTTTGGACTCAGACTGGAGCATGGGCTCTGAGACCACTGCAAGCCTGAGCTCCAGAACAAGACCAAACGTCTACACTGCAATTTTTAGCCTTGCAGCCCAAGCCCCGTGAGCTCGAATTAGTTGACCCGGGTTCTGAGACTGGGTGCC
Organism: Lepidochelys olivacea; assembly: GCF_965140295.1. NCBI lineage: Eukaryota > Metazoa > Chordata > Testudines > Cheloniidae > Lepidochelys > Lepidochelys olivacea. Next base: position 169,526,348 of record NC_140412.1, on the reverse strand, counting down.
ACGCGTTTTTTATTGCAGCGTGGACATACCCAAAAGCACTTTTGAAAACCTACCCCTAGCCCATAGCATCAACTCCACAGCTGTAGCCCTATTGTGCTTTCTTTCCCCAAAGGTGTGAATTGTCACATCATGGTGTAAGCTGGAGCAGACTCAGCCTTGTGAACTTTGTGACTATACCACAGCCTCCGCAATTTGTAATATTTTAGCTCAGCTGGAATCACCAATGTTTCAGGTCATTAAGAACTAGTCTGAACATTGCTCTTGGGCCGTGTAGAAGCTTTATGAGGGCATGTAACTGTAAACGATTAGAATGGGACTCACGTTTAGAATATAGAGAATATAACATTTTTAAAATTAACATAACCCATGGTATTAGGGAACAATGGACCTGATCCAAAGTCCATTGAAGTCAATAGGAGTCTTTCCATTGACCACAATAAACTTCTGCCCTGCCCGATAGGTTAGGTTTGTACAAGAATACTTTTGCATGTATTTTTCATAGTAATTCATTAAAGAGATCTGCTCTAGTTCCCAACTCTTCTGTTAATAATTTATATGAATGTTCAGTGTAACTTTCTGATTTCATTTCAGCATGGTATGGGCATTCCCTCTATTGCAATCATGTTACATGAGTTGATGAAGCTGTTGTATCACTCCAAGTGTTCCAACATAACCATTATTCGCATTGGCACCTCTGGTGGAATAGGTATTTCCCCTTGATATTTCTCTTTTCTTTAAATTAAAGCATCTCTGTAGTTAAAGGTTTATAAAACAAAGTCACAATAATGATAATATCTAACACTTACTTCATTTTCAGAGGGCTTTACAAATTAATTAATGCTCATGACAGTTTGGTGAATATTTATTAGGTGAATATTAACACCCACACTTTACAGATAAAGCAGAGGTTAAAAGGTGACTTTCAAAGGAAAATAAATTGGATTTGTTCCCTCTTTATGATGTACAAAGAAGTCCTGAAGATTTTTTTTAAATACTTTGCTTGGTTTTTACATTAACAATTCTGTTCCTGTCTAGCCTGAATGTTTCTCTGATAACTGGAGAACTAGTGAAATGCTGACACAAGAGTCAAGACAGTGAAAGCTGAACAACTGAAAGAGAGTTTTAATCAGACTGTGTAAAATTTTTGCTTGTTTTTGTTAATATCTATTTGATTCAAATAATTAAACATTTTGAATAAAGGGGGACTAGATTCAAGATTCAGCAATAATCTCTCTTAAATTAAGGTGTCAAAGCTAACATTATACATCCCAGAGAAGTCCTCCATCCAAATAAGGGAACACCGAAATTGACATTCCTGTTTGTTCTAATATTAAGAAAAGTAGAAGAAATTCCTTTCAAGGCTTCTTCAAGGCATCATAGAGAAATGAAAAAGAATGCAAGTCCAATATTTAAAAAAACACACCCCTTTTTACAGTTTTAAGATCATCTTTAAAATACTGGTACAGTCCCAGTGAGTGGATCTTAGTTCTGCTATAGGACACATGAGTTTCTATCTTTCATGCCATAGTTCAGAATTCTGGATCATGAGAAAAAGAGAGAGAGAGAGAGAATGTTCAGGTTTTCAGTCATACACAGTACTCTTATTTTTCCTTAGACCTAATTACCCATCAGATTAAGGATTCTTTGATTTATATGATTTTATAATAAATGACAGGAAAATGTGCTTGAGTGAAGAGATCTGCAGCAAGCTGGAGAAAAGATCATTCATGCCCTATGTGAAACATTCCCTTAACAGTTGGGATTTGTCAGACCATTAAGATTACTTTACGGCTCTTTGTATTGTCCTTTTTAATTGGTAGTATATTGTGTCTTCTCTATAGAATTATTTTAAAGCATTTGGAATAAACTACAAACATGCATATAGATCCTAATATTCTCCCATTGAATTTAGTGGCAACTCTCATTGATTTCAGTAGGAGCAGGATTGGGCTATAATGTACCTTGTTTACATACCAGCAGAGTGGCTGAACAACTCACTATATATATTTTTTTACAACAGGTCTGGAGCCAGGCTCAGTGGTAATAACCAGTCAATCAGTAGATGCTACCTTCAAGCCTCAATTTGAACAGGTTATCCTAGGAAAGACTATAATTCGTAGTACCAACCTAGATGACCAACTAGCCAAGGAACTGATGCAGTGCAGTAAGGAGATAAATCAATTCAATACAGTCATTGGAAATACTATGTGCACTTTGGATTTCTATGAAGGTAAGGCTAGCAATAGAACAATAGAAGTAAATTAGTAAGCAGTAACATATACAAATCAAACTGGGTTAGGGGATTTAGGCCCCAATCCAGCAAAGCACTTAAATATATGCTTAACTTTAATGAGATAAGTAGTCCAGTTAATCTTTGCTGTACTGGGGTGTAATTTTGTGGTGTTTCCCCCGCTCCCAGTGATTATCTAAAAAAAGAGTTGACAGTGACTGACAGCTCATAAATTGTATATCTTTTGATTACTGAATTATCAGGGTATTTATTTAGTGGAGTTGCTATAATCGCCATTAGTGCCCTATGGAATTTGATAACAAGAGTTATTGGTTGTTTTTTTCTTTTAATTGTTCATGTGTCTAAAAGAAATTCTCTATAAGCAGCCCTGGAAAAAGTTGCTGCTTCATCCTTAATTAACCATTAATTGGATAATTGGATGTTACATCAATCGTGCCAGATTTGGGATGGGCAAACATCACGGATTTAAATTTGGGATTGATTTAGATAAGCACCCACAATTTCAGATGTTTCTCTGAACCTCCCAGGTCTACAAACCGAGCTGGAAATCTTGTGAGAACAAGCTTTCTCCCCAAATATCTGACACTTCTGCCTCTAGTTGTGGCTGGATATACTGCAAGAAGAGCATTGCTTGGAGGACACACAATCCATGGTTCTAGCAGTGCTTAAGACAGATCTCAAGCAGAACAATGTCAATATGTGGCTTTTTTCAGGCACTGTTAGGAAGGATAATGAGTCCGTGGTCCAGTCAGTGGGTCCTAAAAGCACACCAACAGGTTTCCTACAGATGCTACCAAATCTACTACAAAACTTGCAAACAGGCAGAGAACCTCAGCTTTGGGAATTCAGTTCCAAAAACAAAAAATATGACAACTAAAGAACTGTAAAGTTTATTTTGGCTGTATGCAGTCTAACACTGCTTAATAAAAATAAAATCTATTTCTTTGGGGCTGAAGCCCAAAGAGCTGGAATAAGCTAACTCTTTCCTAAAAGTAGGCACCAATAATGTCCAATTTTAAAAAAAAAACCTCTTGATTTCTCCTTATGTTAAAAAGTCTTCTAAGCATCAAAAGGGCTGAGATTATTCCTTCTCTCACTGCATCAGAAAGGCATTAGCAGAGCTGGATGCTTTTTTAGGGGACTGTTAAACTCAAACATAATCAGTACATCAAACTAGCCAAGAGGAAATGTCACCATTAAAATTTGACACTTAATTCATCTGAGGGACTATAGCCTACATTTTCCAGTTTATGAATTTGATAATTTAGTTGGTCTTTTCATATCTAATTACCTTGATCCTAAATTCAAATAATAAATTACATTTATAGAGTGCCTTTTAAGTAAAAACTGAGTTTAGTGCAGTGATAAAAATTAGGAAGGGTATATTAGAAATTTGTAAAAATCTTGTGTCCCTCAGAGACTGAAACTCCCCCTGTACTTTCATCAGCACACACAAAAAAAAATATCTATATTTATATGCTTTATAGGCCAAGCCCGTCTGGATGGTGCAATCTGCTTATATACTGAAGAAGAGAAATTGCAGTATTTGAAGGCAGCTTATGATGCTGGAGTCCGAAACATTGAGATGGAATCTTCAGTTTTTGCTGCTATTTGTAATCTTAGTGGTGTCAGAGGTAATTGGATATATAGCATTTTATTTAGACTGAATCAGCTGTGTTGCATAAAACGTACAGTGTACAGAGTTTCAGAGCATTAAATTCATTGCAGTGGAAAGTTATGATACTGCACTATTTGCATATATGATTATAAATATGTATAGATGCTGTTAAGTTTATTTTAGTATGATTTGCTAGAACTTTGCAGTGTGTGTGCGCGCCAGGTCTATGTAAAGCCCCTCACACAAAGCTCTGATTCAGTTTAGTCCTGATTAGTTGCTGTTCCAGCTCTTGCCTTGCACTGAGAAGTAACCATTCAAGTATCAAGGTATCCGAAGGGACCAGGGGTGAAAGTAACTGAACAGACTTACCAGTACGCAGGGCAGCCAGGGTCCTGGGGGGGAGAGGCTCAACCAGAAGGGGTGGGGCCTTGGGCAGAAGAGACGGGGCTGAGGCCAGACTTCCCCAGCCAGCCCTTCAGAATGGCCCGGCAGTGATTTAAAGCAGGGGTCTCCAACTCAATTTACCTTAGGGCCAGTGCCAGTCCTTAAATCTTCCCAGTGGGCCAATAATGTCACTGAAGATGGTGTTCACGCCACCTCCCAGCCCGTTTCCTGCCCTTTTCGCTCACTCCCTTGGTCTCATGCTGCCTCCATGGCTGACTTTGCCCGGCAACTAGTGATGCTGCCTCCATGGCTGACTTTGCCCGGCAACTAGTGATGGTATCTCTGTTCCTCTCCCCCAGCCAATGGGAGCTGCGGGGGTGTGGGGGGGGGTTGGCACCTGCAGGAGAGAGCCAGCAGTGTGGCTGCCTGGGTCTCTTCTCTGCAGCTCCGCCGGCAACAGCAGGGATAGAAAACCGCTTGCAGGGAACCGAGCTACAGGAGATGAATGACACTTTGCCGAGTGCAAGCCCTGGGAGGGTCCCAGGAGCAGCAGGATGGAGCAATGTTGGGGAAAGGGGCATGTGAATCTCTTCTGCCCGCTCCCCTCCCACCCCCGCTCTTCGGCTGGCAGCCATGAGCGCCAAATGAAAGAACTTTTAAAAAGTTTCCGTGTGCTGCAGTTCTCGGGCCGCAGATGGCCCATGGGCCGTGACTTTGAGACCCCTGATTTAGAGGGCCCAGGGCTCCTGGCCACCGCCGCCACTCGCGCTTCCTCAGGGCTCTGGCAGTGATTTCAAGGGCCCTTTAAATTGCTGCCAGAGCCCCAGGGCTCCCGGCCGCCACTGATACGATCAGCTGTGTACCGGCTCTTACCGGTACGCCATACCGTACCATACCAGCTTACTTTGACCTGCGGAAGGGACTAATGTAACTGTCTTAAAGTCAAATAGGAAACTGCAGTAACTTTAATCAGTCAGGTAGTCTCTATGTACATGAAACTATAGTCACTTTCTTTACTTGCATATCAAAATGAAATATCAAGAGAGAGAATAACTAGATTTGCATTTGCAATTCTGAAACAATTAAGAAGGGTTTTCAGTTGCCTGGTGAATAATGTGGTTCCCAATTACAAAAGTATACACTCTTGTGAACTTTAGTTATGACGTAGTTAAAGTTTAGGTAGGTGACCTAACGAAAGCTGATCACATACAACTTTAGAATAGTCATTTTAAGTTACTCTCCCATTTGCTGTGTCCATGTTCTAAGGCACAAAGTCTTTCTTTTCTAACTGGTCTGAGATACGAGAGCATGACTTGTTGTGAGGAGTTTACCACCTCTTTTTCTCCCATTTTTCCCTCCTCGGGAAGCTCACACTGCACCTGCCCTCTTCATCACTATTGTTACCCACAGTAGTTGGATTCAAGCTAGCTCAGGTCTGTTAGTCCACGCACAGCTTTTGCTGTGTAGACATACCCTTATTCTCTGATGCAATTTTACCAATCTGACTTCTTGACACACTTCTTGAAAAAAAAAAATCCCATTCAGAAAAAGGTTCTAATGATGCAATGATTATGAATTATCTGAATGTGACCATATGTTGGAGCAGCTCCATTGACTTTACTAATGGCTTGATAGATTGCTTCAAACTATTAGTAATTTTTAAACAACATCTAAAGTGAGATAGGTACTTAATCCAGTTAATTATTATAAAGTGTGATTTCCATTGTCAACTGCTCAAACCCATCACTGAAACTATTAGTTTTCTTGGCTTTATCTCCTCTTATCCGTTTTGATACCTCAAATGAGGGTGTACAAATAGAAGATGCTCTCAAGCTTTCTCATGGTGAAAGTTACCTAAATGTCATTTCTAACAAACACTATTTCTTTTATCTCTAGCTGCTGTGGTGTGTGTCACACTTCTGAATCGACTTGAAGGGGATCAGATTAGCAGCTCGCATGATGTACTTGTGGAGTATCAGCAGAGACCGCTGAAATTAGTGGGACACTTTATTAAGAAGTGCCTTGGGAAAGAGTGATGTACCCACCCTTTGCTGATTATTAGCAGAAGGCTAGTATTTCTTCTGACTTGAAACAATGCTCATAACTATAAATGCCTATAAAAATTCTTTTTTACCTCATGATAGCTTACACCAACCAAAATGCACTAAAGCTAATCATTAGTAGCTGTATGTTTCAGTAGCAGAACGTGCTGAATATCTTATTTATCTTATTTGTATATCAGAAGACATAAGGTTTTACACTTTTCTATATACAGTAACTCCTCGCTTAACATTGTAGTTATGATCCTGAAAAATGCTATTTTAAGTGAAACGATGTTAAACGAATCCAGTTTCCCCATAAGAATTAATGGAAATTGGAGGGGTTAGGTTCCAGGGAAATTTTTTTCACCACACACACATGCACAGTATAAATTTTAAACAAACAATTTAATACTGTACACAGCAATGATGATTGTGAAGCTTGGTTGAGGTGGTGGAGTCAGAGGGTGGAAGAGGGTGGGATATTTCCCAGGGAATGCCTTACTGCTAATGATGAACTAGCACTTGGCTGAGCCTTCAAGGGTTAACACGTTATTGTTAATGTAGCCTCACACTCTACAAGGAACATGAATGGAGGGAGGAGACACAGCATTGCAGAGAGAGACTGAGAGACAGACACACCAGCGTGCGTGCGAGTGTGAGTGAGAGAGTCGCTCATTGCCCCTTTAAGTACGCTGACCCCACTCTAAATACACTGCCTTTTAAAGTAGATCAGCAAGTTGAGACAGCAGCCAGCAAACTCCCTCAGTCCTGAGCCCTGTAGTATGTCCCCCCCTGCTCTGTGGAGGTGAGGTACAGAAACAGGGGGCAGGAGGGACACCCTGGGGGAGGGGGACACCCTGGGGGAGGGGGACACCCTGACATTAGTACCTCGCTCTTCCCCCCCACCACACACACACACACACAGTTAGCAGGAGGCTCCTGGGAGCAGCTCTAAGGCAGAGGGCTGGAGCAGCACATGGCAGTGGGGGGAGGAGCAGCTGAGCTGCCTGGCAGTTGATAGCCTGCTGAGAGGCTGCTGCACAGGGAATTTAGGGGAGCATGGAGCTGAGAGGAGGGCTGCTGGTCCACCCTGGTTCCAAGCCCCCACCAGCTAGCTGCAATGGGCTGCTCTTCCTGCAAGCAGTGGACAAAGCAGGCGGCTGCCAAACAGCGTTATAAGGGAGCACTGCACAACTTTTAACGAGCATGTTCCCTAATTGATCAGCAACATAACAACGAAACAATGTTAACCAGGATCACATTAAGTGAGGAGTTACTGTATTAGAAATTAGCCCTAATGTGCAGGATTAGACTATGGTAATATATATAAAAAAGCTTTATTTATTCATTCTTGCGAGAAGAACATGTTAAGTGTTTGCAAAGCCAAACATTAAAACTAGCTTCAAAAGAAGAAGAGCTAAATTCATTGTATCAAAATGCCATGTAAATAGTTATCACTGCCTTTTATACTCTTATTTCACACAACTGATCTGGCAAAAACAAGGTCCACTGTAAATCCTTACTCAGTTTCATATTTAGTAATCTTTGAGTAAACTGCATTATTTTCATCTCAGTAAAAAATTCATGAAATGGCAAAGCCTGGGACTGAATTTCCAAACCATTCCTCAGCTCCCAAGCCATGATTCAACAAGGCCATTTGTACTTGACTTTAAACATGTGCTTAAATCCACACATATTCAGAAAAGCACTTAAGCTTGCTTGTAAGTCCCATATCTTAAATTAATCATGTGCCTAAGTGCTTTGATGAATCAAAGGACTTCAGTGAGAATTGAAGGCACTCACAGGAGATATACACTATACTCAAGATTGGTGACAGGTGACATGTTTTCTGTCTCCTGATTATTTAACAGTCACCACCTTTCTTCTTAACTTACCTTCACCTCCACATCCTCAGGGGATGGCAGTCACTTCTACAATCATTCATAGTTCTTTTGGAGAATTCTGGAATGCCTTCAGCTATTGAAACAAATCCACATCTGATGTCTCCAAAGAGCATCTCTGAGTTCCTCCATTACCATCACCCTAGGTCTTATAATGGCTCTTTTTAAAATTGCTCTTTTTACAACTATGGACTCTGGATAACTATAAGAAAAACTGTCTGTCCTGCAATGGATGGTGCAAATGGGACAGGAGTAATACTTAAGAATGGAGAGAGGTAAATAGTGGTGTCCCCCAGGGGTCTGTACTGGGCCCAGTCCTATTCATATTCATAAATGATCTGGGAAAGGGGGTGAAAAGTAAGGTGGCAACATTTGCAGACGATACAAAACTAGTCGAGATAGTTAAGTCTAAAACTGACTATGAAGAGTTACAAAAGGATCTCACAAAACTGGGTGACTGGGCAACAAAATGGCAGATGAAATTCAGTGTTGATAAATACAAAGTAACACACACTGGAAAACATAATCCCAGCTATACATATAAAATGATGTGGTCTAAATTAGCATTTACCACTCAAGAAAGAGATCTTGAAGTCATTGGGGATAGTTCTCTGAAAACATTCACTCAATGTGCAGTGGCATTCAAAAAACCTAACAGAATGTTGGAATCATTAGGAAAGGGATAGATAATACAACAGAAAATATCATATTGCCTCTATATAAATCCATGGTATGCCCACATCTTGGATACTGTGTGCAGATCTGGTCACGCCATCTCAAAAAAGACTTTTTCAGAGTCACTGCTTCCCAGGATAGAGTCCACCATCCTGTAAGTATGGCTACATTTTTTGTTCCTAGATGTATACATTTACATGTAGTCATATTAAAACACATATTGTTTGTTTGCTAGCACCCAGTTTACCAAGCAATCTAGATCATTCTGAATCGGTTACCTGTCCTCTTTGTTATTTACTACTCCCCCAATTTTTGTGTCATCTGCAAATTTTATCAATGATGATTTTATGTTTTCTTCCAGGTCATTGATAAAAATGTTAAATAGCAAGGGGACAAAAACCTACCCCTGGTGGGTCCCCACTGGAAACAGAACTGTTCCATGACAATTCCCTGTTTACAGTTACATTTTGAGACCTATCAGTTAGGCAGTTTTTAATCTATTTAATGTGTGCCCCATGAGTTTTATGTTGTTCTAGTTTTTTAATCAAGATGTTGTGTGGTCCCAAGTTAAGCACCTTACAGAAGTTTAAATATATAATGTCAATGCTATTACCATTATCAACAAAACTTGTAATCTCATAAAAAAAATTAAATTAGCTTGACAAGATGTATTTTCCATAAGCCATGTTGATTTGCATTAATTACATTACCTTCCTTTAGTTCTTTATTAATTGAGTCCTGTATTAGCCACTCCATATCTTGCCTGAGACTGATGTCCAGGCTGACAGGCCTATAATTACCTGGGTCATCCCATTTACCCTTTTTAAGAATTGGCACAACATTAGCTTTCTTCTAGTCTTCTGGAACTTCCGAAGTGCTCCAAAACTTACTGAAAATCAACATTAATGGTCCAGCAAGCTCTTTCTTTTAAAACTCTTGGATGCAAGTTATCTGGACCTACTGATTTTAAAATGTCTACCTTCTGTTCAACATCCACCAGAAATACTAGTGGAAGAGAGTGTGTGTTATCACTATATGATGAGACTATATCATCTGTTTTTCCTCAAATATGGAATAGAAATATTTATTTAACACTTCTGCCTTTTCTGCATTATTATGGATAATTCTACTGTTTCCATCTAGATATGAATCAATACCACTGCCAGGATTCTTTTTGTTCCTTGTATATTTTAACAACTCCTTCTTATTGTCTTTAATTCTACTGGCCATAGATTTATCCTTGGGTCCCTAAGCTTCGCTTATGAATTTTCTACAATCCCCATCAACTTCCTCTTTCTTCCATTTGTTGTATATTACTTTTTATTTTTTTATAGCTGCCTTCACTTCCTCTCTAAATGAGATTAAAAAAACAAAACTCATCACAGCCTTCTTCCTCAATTGTGGCTTCTTGGTCTTCTAATAAGGTGTCCTTAAATTACTCCCAATGATCATTCATATTTTTTGATAAAATTTTTCCTCCCAGATGATTTGGCTCATAATTATGTTCATTTTTCTGAAACTAGCCCTATTAAAGCATCAAATATATATATATATTTTATTATAGGACGACACTTTATTCTGCTTGAACATTATAAATGTGATCAAGTCCTGATTACTTATAGATAAACTACCATTAACTTTTAGTTATGTGATCAGTTCCTCCTTATCTGTTAGGACAAGGTCTAATACACAATTTCCTCATGTTGGCTGCAATGCTTTCTGAGTTAGGAAATCGTCATCTATGACGTTTAGAAATTCCAAGGATGTTTTAGTACTGGCAGCATGAGACCTCCAGCATACGTCACTCAAATTGAAATCCCCCAGTAAAATCAAGTCAGCTGATAACAACAAGGAGAAAGACACTCTCTGATTGTGAGGAAGCGGCACAATATCTGTTTCCAGGGAGGAAGACTATATGCGTCAGGGAACACTATCACACTGCAGTTGTAGCACAGAAAATGAGTTCTATGCTTAAGAAAACAGTAAAGAGGAATGGGCAGCAAGAATCTGGAGGCTACTTTAGATATAAAAAATAAAGGACTTTTATTTAAGATCCCATAACAATATCAGTTTAACTTATAAAGTTCTCATATTAACAATGATATGAAGTAGTCATCTCTTCTTACCTTCAACGACAAGAAAGCATCTAGCTGATATTGTCACACTGAAATCTAACAAGTACTATGTTCTAACCAGGTCTAAGGCCCTACCTCAGTCTTTCCTGCAGTGGCTTTACTTTCTCACTGTAATACTAGAGAGCTGCTTAATTGTTCCTGGGCTCCACCCCTTGTAGATTTTAGCCATTAAACTTCCTCCAAGGTGTGTCCCTTCTCACACTTATTTTCATGTGCTTATTTTTTTCCTCTATTAAAGTATTTCTCCATCTTGCTTCCTCAGGTCCAGAGCAAGCAAGGAGCCACATCAGTAAACAAACCAAAAATTACAAGCCAGAGTAAGGCAAACCAAACATCTCACCATTCCTCACTTTTCCATGGGAAGCTGCAATAGAACTTTCCTTGCAATACTGCATTGCGAACACAAGAGGGTGCTACAGAACCTTATACATATGACTTACAAGGCTTACCCGCTATTTCTCTCCCATGATCTAACGTGAAATCCAACAACAGCTGTGTTTGCTCCTGGTTCTAAAAACATTTTCCAAGGATAAGAACTACCCAGTCTCTGCTTATGAAGCTGACGGGACAGTGGAAGGAAGAAGTCATGCTGCAGCATGCACCTAACCCTGCCGTCAAGGTCTCCCTCGTTATCTTCCCCCTAGGTTTTACACATTAAAGCCCTTCATTGAGCCAATGTACTCAACATACTGTTATTTTAAAACTCCCCTTCTAACAGATCCATCCCTTAGGCTTCCACATTCTCTACCACATGCTGTATCAATTTGCTGCAGTTGCAGAGGAGCAGTATTGAGGGTGAGGTCTGTTCTTAAAGGCCCCGGGGAGCTTGTACTTACCAGTGAAGTTAATTCACATGCCACAGCAGCAAGATCCTGATGTGAGCTGATGGCAGTTTGCTCGGTCCTCTGCAGCCCACAGCCCTCCTTCCAAATTGGAGGATGGCCTTGGTCTCTGGAGCCACACCCTCACACAACAATGGCAGATACTCCCTACAGGAAGGAGGCACAGAATCAGTATGCTGGAGGAGGCAGGGGATACACTGGCTGGTAGAAGGTCTGGTTTAGAGGATCAATTGAATAAAGGAATGAGGAGGGGGCGATGTCAAATGATCAACTGATTGGTGGGGTCTTGGGAGACAAAAAATTAATGGGATGGGAATGGCTGTGAGGATGGGTTTCTTGGGAGCACATGGGAGGCCCTAGGGCAAAGAACAAGACAAAGGGTAGGGAAGTTAGGGGAAAAATAAAAAAACATGGGACTGGGTGCAAGCAGGAAGAAACTTAAAAGGATAGAAAGGGTTGGGGGGTGTTTCCTATTTTCCACTACTTTGCACATTGTGTAGTCAGCCAGTCACCAGTCACTATGAGTGAGTGAAGAATTCTGATCTGGTAACATTTCACACCCACTTAGCACAGGTGTAAAAGCCAACTCAAGAGTCAAGCCAATGGAGGATCAGGATCAGGGATTAGATTGAACAAGAGAAAGTAAGCAAAGGAACAAATATAAAATGAGATGAGGGCTCAGAGAAAAGTGAGGTCAATCAAGAGTGAGTGAGATGGAAGAGAAGCGATTTGGAGGGGCAATGTGAATGAAAGTGATCTGCAAGAAACACAGACAGAGGAAAAGGGACAGACAGATAAGAAAGGGAAAAATGAGTGAAAAAAGTTTTCTGGGGAAGAATAAAATGATGGGAGACACAATTTCAAGTTTTAATGAACACAGATTAGTGGCAAAATATTATATAATCAAACACTGGTGTGGTGCTTGTGGGATGAGTGGGGAATGGGAACAAGGCATGAGAATCTGTTGTTCCTACCAAACATATGAAAAACCAGCCAAAAAAACCCACATTTTACTGAAAAAAATCAAAAAGAGGACACAAACAAGTGTTGACACTGCATTCTACAGGAGTTTTGAATATGGTTTAGTGTCTGATAGGCAAAATTGTGTTTGAGGGAGTTCAAGTGAAAAATACATAAATGTCCACTAGGTGGCAGCTGCCAAAATCTTACTGAAAAAATGTCCTTTACACAAAACCGGTTACAGTAGAGTAGATGCTCCTTCCTAGCAACAAATCAGTGGCCTTTTGCTATGTCCTAAGCAGCTGTTGTTGTTATGGGGAGTGTCTGACCAAAGGCGTATGAAGAGTTAAGGGTGTTTCGGAAGGGGTGGGACAGCCAGGTTGTGGATGGGGCGTTGGGGTGAGTGCAGGGAACCCCAAGTTTGGGGGAAATGGGTCAGGGAACCCTGGGTTTGGCAGGGGAACCCCCAGTCAGCAAAGCATCTGAGAGAGCCTGGCTGCCAGGGCAGGCTGAGGGTGCTCCCACTGGTAGCTTTATGCTCCACCATGAGGAGGAATTGATGGCTGGGGAGGGTACCATATGCACCCTGCAATGGAGGGCCGAGTGGCTCCTAGCACAGACAGCAGAGATGGGAGGGGGAAAAGGGGGTAGATCAGTGCCCTAGGGAGGGGGATCCCTGATCCCTCACTGCAAAATAGCAACCCTTCCCTCCCCATTGCCCGCCAGCCCGATGCTGAGGAAGGGAGGAGGAAACCTCCAACTGTGCCTCTGCTGTTCCCGGGACCCCAACTTGCCCCTGTCTTCCAGACCCTCCCTCCAAACATGCTCTCCATGCAGGCTCTGTCAGGCAGGGCCCTGAAACTGCGCTGAAGGGCCAGGGTCAGGAGGGGAGTGAAAAGATGCCGTTTGGGGAGTGAGGAGGGGGGAAGCAACACCCCCACGTCTCCCAAATCTCTAGCCCTGGCTGTGACATCGCAAATGTTGCTCTTATGTGGCAGCTCTGTTGCTGTTACCGAGTGGACAATTCATGGTAGGGAAAGTGTTCCCAGGGGAAATGTCGCTTGTAAGCAGCCGTTGCTCTTACAACCTACGGTGTTGCTGCAAACACGCATCTGTTGGATTTCTATGTACAAGAGTTCATGCACCACCTGTGCCTTTAAACTATAATTGCAACTACAAATTTACTTTGCCACCCTTTTCAGCCATAATGCCGGAGTACCCAAAGTGGGTATTAGCAATATTGCCAGTTTGGGTAACCAAAAAGTTAGGAGACTGGCTTCAGGATGATGATTGAAACAACCCTGTTCTATTTGCTCTCTAATTTCTGCTTTAAGCCACCTTCCCTTTTTTGTAGCTATTTCAGTTTCAGATTTTAACTACAACTAAGTACACAAACATACCAGCCTTTCCCCTGACTACTCAGAAGGGGATTCAACTTCCAAGTGCTGGAGTGGGGGAACTGCCATTATATCCCGCCCTTGCCTCCCTCCCAACCATTTTCTGAGGTTGCTAAATCTCATTTTCTAAAATTACTAAGGACCAGACTTTCAGAGGTATTGAGGTATTGCTGTGCTTAGAATTGCAGTGCCTAAACCCATTTAAGAGCCTAACATTCATTTTCAAAAGGGATTTAAGCACTTAGGAGTCTAAATCATTTGAAAACTGTGTTCGTACTCAGGGATGGTATCAACTTTTCTTTTGTATTATGTTTGCGGCATTTCCATTGCATTAAACCCTTTAAACAGAAGTGATGTAAATATATGAAAGTTTTATTGCTGAGTGTAACAGGCTTCCTCAGCCCTACTTCTGTCTCAGTCTACAAAACCACGCAGAGACCCGTGTGCTGGTTCAACAGCCTGTGCAGTTTATTTATAACAGAGTCCCACCACCTTCACAGCATACCTAGGAGAGGGGGAGATCTCGTTCTCTCACTGCCTGCTTCCCCCTTTTTTACTTCCCGCCGGTGCCTATTTGTGGGCTCAGGCTAATGGCTTAATTGGCCTTTCTGCACTGCCCCCACTCACAAATTAGGCACTGGTCTGCCTCGTCAGCTCCAATCTGCTATACCCGCTTACAGCTGCTGTGAATAGAGCATTCATGCTCATGTGAATAGAGAATTCATGCATCCGATGAAGTGAGCTGTAGCTCACGAAAGCTCATGCTCAGATAAACTGGTTAGTCTCTAAGGTGCCACAAGTACTCCTTTTCTTTTTGCGAATACAGACTAACACGGCTGTTACTCTGAAACCTGTGAATAGAGTGTTGACCCAGGGTTTCCTACCTAGCACTCTGTCACACACCTCCACCCCTATTTAACTGCAAGGTTCTTCTTGCCCTGGGCTTTCCCACCCTTACCGGAGGGGCCAGCCTGTGGGAACCTCTCTCAATCTCCAGGGCCGTCACCTGGGTTTCCCTTGTGGGGTTTGCTCATCCCCCCCCACCCCTCCCGAACTCATACAGTGTGGGGGGCAGGCATCCCCATAGCTCTGTAGAAGCCCATCCCGGGGAGTTACTCCTCTCCTTCTCTCTCATTGCATCTGGCAGGGTATTTGAGGGTTACTCCCTTCATTCCCTGGATCACCCAGGGCCCCTCAAGTTGCCAAACTGTGCCTGGGTTTCTTCTCCTGGGGGTTGTGTTGCAGGGAGCTCCCTTGGCCCCCTGACCTCTGCCAAGGAGTTTGGGCTGCCTGTCTCCCCTGCGCCTCCTTCCTTCCTTCTTTCCTTCCCTGGGGACAGCTCTTGTCCTCCTGACTCAGGCTTTGTCGTCCAGAGGTCTCTCCTGCTTCTTTTTTGGAGTTCCTCCTCTCTTTTCCCCTGGTTTTCCTTTACTAAACAGGGGATTCCTCCCACCGCCTCACTTCCCAATGGGGAAGCGACTCCAGTCCGTGACGAAGACAATTGGATAAAGCATCCCCTCAATTACCCCAATTTGCCCCACCGAAACCTTTCCCGGACCTTCTCGGGCACCTGGGCTTTGGGGGAATGCCTCTTATCCCCAGGGACACACCGTAAGGCCATCGTTGCTTCTGGAATCATCAAGTGAGGCGTCACCAGCTCCCTCTGGACAAGCGAGCAAGCCGAGGCCATATCCATAAGGCCTCTGTGGAGTTTCCTCCCCACCCTCACAGAAATAGTGGCCCCCTTTTCCTTCCCTCGAGCCCTGGCCCAGCCAGAAAACTTGGCAAAGCCACAATCCAGGTGGGGCAGTCCCCTTTCTTGTGTCTGGGTAGTCCACATTGGTAGTAAATAATGGGTTGAGCCCCAGCCAGAACTGCTTGGGGTTCTTCCTTCTTCCTGTCCATGCCCCTTTCTGCTGTGGGTTCTCCGGGTCTTCCTCCCCACCTACGGACACTTATATGGTCACCCCTTTTTCCCGGGAAAGTCTGCTTCTGCATACTACCCTGTCAGTTTTACGTCAGCATCCAACGTGCCCAGTTGATGTTGCCTGACCCACCCTCATATGTTCTTGGGGAGGCCCTGAAGGAACTGTTCTAATATCAGAGCATCCATTATTTCTGCCACTATTTGCATATCTGGTCTCAGCCAGTGGGTGTCCCAGTCCATCAACCTTTTGGGCAAATGGCCAGGGCTGTAAACCTCCTATCCACCTTGCTGATCTGAACTTTTGACAGTACTTCTCAGTAGACAGCCCAACCCAATCCAGGATGGCTGCCCTTACCGTCTCATATTTTCTGGCCTGCTCCTCACTCAGGCCCATATAGGCTGCTTGGGATTCTCCTGACAGATAGGGAGACAACTGCAGGGCCCAGGTTGCCCTATCCTATCCAGCACCCATGGTTACCCTTTCAAAAGTGCCCACGAATGCATCTGGGTCATCTGCAGAGCTCATTTTACATGGTCCTAGGCTCTGTGTTCAAGCACCATCCCCCACCACAGGACTTACCACCTTCTGTAGGAGCTGCTGCTGGATGCTGGCTTGTTTCCTTATGAATAGGGTTGCTAGGTTGCCCTATCAAAAAGGGACCATGGTAGCTCCAGTCAGCACCGCTGCCTGGGCTGTTAAAAGTCCGGTCAATGGCTCAGTGGGGCTAAGGCAGGCTCCCTGCCTGACATGGCTCCGTGCAGCTCCCAGAAGCAGCGATATGTGCTCCCTCCAGCTCTTATGCATAGGGGCAGCCAGGAGGCTCTGCACACTGCACGCTGCCCCCGTCCCAAGCGCCATCTCTGCAACTCCCATTGGCCGGGAACTGCAGCCAATGGGAGCTGCGGGGGCCCTGATCCCCCTCCTAACCCCCAAACCCTTTGATCCTAACTGGTAGCACCCTCCTGTACCCCAAATCCCTCATCCCCAGCCCAGAGCCCTTATTCCCCCACACCCCAAACCTCTGCCTCAGCTGAGAGCCCACTCCCACACCATGAACCCCTCATTTCTGGCCCCACCCCAGAACCCACACCCCCAGCCCAGAGCCAATACCCCCTCCTGCACCCCAACCCCCTGAGCCAGCCAAGTGAAAATGAGCAAGTGAGGGTGGGGGGATGGAGTGAGTGTGTGTGGGGGGGAAAGGACCTTGGAAAAGGGGCAGGGCAGGAGCAAGGCCTTAAAGGATGAGTGAGGTAGGGCAAGCGTGTTCAGTTTTGTGTGAGTAGAAAATTGGCAACCCTACTTATGAAGTCCTGGAGGCTTTTCTGCCAGGTAAGCAAAGCCTGTCTCTCTATGTGATGAGATTGTTGAAAGCTTTATAGGGCCTTCTGCATTGACTCTTGTTGTTTTACCAGCCACTGAAAGGTCTTCTCCATTGCCCGCGCCACCACACCCTCATGCTGGCTCAGATCCCAGATAAGCCCCCCCATATAACAGGCTTCCTCCATCCTGCTTTTGTCTCAGTCTACAAAACCATGCAGAGACCTTTGTGCTGGTTCAACACCCTGTGCAGTTTATTTATAATTGAGTCCTACCGCTTTCACAGCATACCTAGTACCTATATAAGCAGGGGAAGCATAAGCTCTCACTTCCTTTTACTGCCTGCTTCCCCTGTTTTTACTTCCTTCCTGTGCCTATTTGAGGGCTTGGGCTAATGGATCAATTAGCCTTTCTGTCCTTCCCCAAGCACAAATTAGGCACAGGTCTGCCTCATTAGCTCTAATTTGCTGTGCCTGATTGGAGCTCCTGTGACCACTGTTGATTCAGGGTTTCCTACCTAGCACTCTGCCTCACTGAGATGAGGTTAAGTATCTTCATTTTTCATGGGTTTAGTCTATATTCTGGCTTTTAACTCCAAATATTCCGTTTCCTAAATAAGGTGTTTGTTTCTTTTTGCTATTGCTTGGTCCTTGAAAGTACAAGATTTGTTAAAATCCTAGAGGTTATATGATCTGTATATTTTTTCACCTGATCGCTAGATGGAAGCATTGCATAAGAATTAGCCAGTATTATTTCAGAAATCAATAAACTAAGGAATTGTCTACGCACAAATTGGAACCAAAATAGCTATATCTGTTTTCACTGAAATGTTATTTCAGAGCATATCTGTGTGTTGTCACTCTTGTAGTAGTAGGATTTTGTTTGTATTTTATATAATTTAAAATAAATAATAATGTAGCATGTATTAAATGTACTGATGTATGATTTAATTATATTTTACTAGCCATTCTTTTTAAATAGCAAAAAGGAATGGCCTAACGGGCAATTGGTAGAAATACATTAGCTAGAATTTGTGTTTGGACTGATTTTAAAGCAGTAACAAATTCTTTAAGGGTTACCAATTTGTTGTAGGTTTAGCATTTTAAAATAAGTAAAAGAATATTATGATTGGGTTTTTTTGCATTGCAATTTAATGTTTTTGTTTAAAATGTTTTGTGTAAATTGTTTTATGTATAAATAAAAATGTGTGGGTTAAAAAATAAATGTAAAGGCCATTTCTAAACCAGATGGTTTAGGGAGGAACTGGAATCGGAAGCAAGGGCGCCAAAAGGCTGCAACACACCCCTATTGAAATGTTAAAGAAGGGCAAGTTAATAACTTTAAAAATAAAAAAGGCACCTATTAATGGAGACAAAATAGCTGTAATTAAAACTAGCATAAAATAACTTATTAAAAAACTTATTAAAAAACTTAATAAAAAACAAAAAAACAATTAAAAAAACCAAACACTCGTCAAACAACAATTAATTTCAGCATGATGGTGCAAAGCTCATTGGTTCCAATGAAGGAAGATCACTATATAAACAGGGTGCCTTGCCATGAAACTTTGGGTTTGTCCTGCCAAGTCTTCCCCGGAGCATCGTGTCACGACCGACAGAACCCAGCTCCTCCCTACTGTGATCAACCTACCTGACCACTAGATTGATTCCGACTTTAAACTGGTAACTATAACATTGACTGGTGGAACAGTATGTGTGTGTGTGGTGTGATTGAATGCATATGCTAATTGTATTTTCAATAAACACCGCATATTGCCTTTTCCCCTAAAAAAAAAAAAAAAAATCCTGTGTGCTTCTTATAAGCATGACACTCTGACTTCAGATGAAGTGTCCTATTTTCATTTAATTTCAGTCAGTAATAAGCCAACTTAAGTTAAATCAAAATAGGACAGTCAGAACCTGAAATAGCGTCCATAGACTATATAACTAAATGTGCGGCACGTTGCGCATACGCTAAGAAGTTGTTCCAGTTCATGTGGACAAGCTCTACAAGCTGTGACTGATAACCAGCTCTAGAACACAATCAAATGAGAATCCTTTGATCCTATGGTGAATAATAGAATTTTTTAGGAGGGAGAAAATAGACTCATTTTTATTCTCTAGCGCTGCTCCAGGAGAGGTATACACTTCAGAGGAAGGTGCAAGAAACCCAAACAGGAATATTGTAGAATAATGCACCCAAAAGAGTTTCTTCCTAACCCTCATCAATTTGTGCTTAACTTATATCCTAAAGCATGACGGTTTAGATCTGTCCTTTAAAAAAAAAATCTTATTAAGGGGAAATTGTACAAATGTAATGTGTGATCCTTCTTAAAAGTCTTCTTTGACTCTTTGTCTCAGTAATATCATGTGGCAGTGAGTTCTACTGGTTAATTATGCATTATATAGAAAACAATTTCCTCCATAATCCCATGAGGATCAGAAAACACCCCACCAGCATGTATAAGGGTGATGTGGTTTATTTCCAGTGCCAATCATGGTGCAGGATACTGAAGTGAATGTTCCATTCCCACTGCTGCATGTCCAGGACTGTATGCAGTAAGCTAATAACCCTGGGGCATGCATGCCACCATCAACTATATATATCACAGCAGTGAAATAGGAGAGACTTGTACTATCTCATGCAAAATGTGAATAGTCTCTTCCCTTCTAAGGGTCTCGGTCTTTAGGGCCCAGTGATTGTGAGACACATTTTCTGTTAATCTGAAAGTCCCTTCCTTTCCTGTTCATTGTCCATAATAATGAAAAGTCAAAATAACTGCAATCAGATATTTTTCTTTAATAAAAGACCACAGCGTACAGAAAGGGAATAATGAATTAAACAACAGCTAAAATAAAGTCAGATGGCTGCTGTGTAATGGAGAGAAAGGAGGTCACTGAACAGAACAATGTTAAATCTGAAACTCTCCGGTACAATTATAGAAGTCGCTCTAGCGGTGATGGGGGTAGTGATTCTACTGAAACTCCACAGGAAAAGGAGCAGCAGAAAGAGTCAGGCAAAGCCAGTTTTGCACAACACCGAAACCTGATCCCAGATGCTTCTTGTCAGTTATGAATATGTCTCTGTGAGAGTTTTCAAAAGCCAATTCTTAACCTTTCAAATTATAAGCAGAACACTCCTAGAACTGACTGAAGTTCAAATGAATCACTGTTTCTATTGTGAGAATCTGGGTGTATTTTGTTTATTTAACCTATGAATACATCCCCCATTTAAAAAAAAAATCCCATTTTTTCACCTTGTCCTTTTCAACTAGTAGTCTTTTTTCTTTCATTCTTTTTGGAAAGATAGGTGAGTATCACCAAGAAAAGGTGATGCGGATTGCTTGCAAGCTCTTGGCATGCAGAACTCTGATTTGAAATGTAAATATTTACTACTAATATTGCTAAAGGGAAGTCCACGTGAACAAGATCACACTATAACTTTGGTTTCTTTATATGCATTTAAGGACACCTGCAATAGGAGGGTCAAAGTTAGGTCAATTGTTTCCAAACTGGTGACCGGTACTGCCCCTAAAAGCCAAAGATACATGTCACAATGATGAAAGGTGCCTATTGACTGATAATATCCAAATAACTAATTGTGATTTATGACATAATTACTAAAAATATCACCATCTTATGCCTCTAGGAATGCCCTAAATATCTGGCAGCACTCCCTTGATTTGGAATATCTGAAGTTAAGGGAGATAACTTTACTAGGATGAGAATTTCTTGTTGAATACATCTCAGTTATTAGTGCTGATATAGTAATAATTCTTTTCAAGTCTATATTGTCTTTTACCTAAATATCCAGAACCCCAGTCCTCACCTCAAACTATTAGACCTTATTCGTCCCCACCAAACAGCATTTGTGAGTATTGGCCCTCATCCAGATTAAGATTTGAAAGTGTCTTAGCTAACACATTCTAACTAACATGTTTTAAAAGTTTAGTGTAGAAAAGGTACATTAGCTGTAATGTGCTAAGCTGTTTGTATTTTAAAGCTAAGAAGGATACCAGAACGTTTTAAGGAAGACACTGCCTTATCTACATTGGACTTTTAGAACATATTGGTTAGAACATGTTACACAGTCTAACAATGCACCCTTAAATCCTAGACTAGATAGGATCTTGGACAATTAAGCAGCTACCAGCAAGAACTGGAGCAGATCCCCCTTCTTTGTCTTCATTCATTATAAAGATTTGATTCTAAAGATTTTATTTTTCCATTCCAGACAGTTATAAGGGCAGCATTAGATGAAACACATCATCTTCTCCTGACCTGTAAATGACCTGGTGTTTCTAGAATGCTCCAGTTCACTCTAGTCACTTAACTAAGCTGTCTTTGTAGCTATACAAGATATTTAGCTCATGAGTAATGTTTCTCTGGTTTAACCTTTTGAGTTCCTTTAACTCACAGTTCCTAAGGAAAAATATTTATAAGGTTCTTAGATGCACAATATACTGCCTGACCTTATGTTGAGCTGATGAAACCAAGCTCATCCTAAAAGGCCCTAAGGGTAGAAGCAATATGGCTTAAAACTTCTTGCTAAAAGAATTCAAAACAGATTTGTTTTCTACACTGAACTGCAAGCTTTTGCTTAATTTTTAATAGACGTCTCTATTTGCATTTGCTTCTTTTAGGTATACTATTTTTAATTCCAATATTTTTACAGTACCATAAATAACTTGCCCAGTTATTAATTATAATAATTTGTCACACATCCTGCCCTGGAATCAATTCCCTACAACTCTCTACAGACTTTTGGTGGTTCTTGGCTGCATATTCATCAGAGACTTTGTAAGTGTCTATCAGTAAAATAAAAGCTCTTAGTGGAAAAGAGTTCACTAGGTAAGAATGAAACGATTAAGCTGATGATGATATGACGGGAAAATAAGGTAAGAAAGATCTAAGATTTCTTGAGTAAATGAGGTTTTTTCTCTTGTGTGGATGCCTAGTATATTACAATGCAAATATCTAGGTCAGTGAACATTTATAACAACCAAACTCTAACAGAATGTTAATTATATCCACTTGTTTTTTTCCACATCTAAATAAGACCATTTAAAAGACCAAAGGGCATTTTGGCTATAAGTCCTCCGGAATAATTCCATAGCACTGTGTTATCCATAATATCCTTTTGCAGCGAGTCAATGTTTAACTTTAACATTTGTATCATAGCTCACAGAATATTTATTTTATAGTCATGTCTCAATTTTCTAAAGTTTTGGATCCAATATTCCGATTTAGACTGATTTCTGGGGTGCATGTGTGTGCATGTGTGAGGGTGTACAAAGTCTAACAAGGGCATTTATGATCTTAGGAATAGAAGGGCCTGCTATCCAAAGAGAACCTTTGGAGGTTCTGCAATCATTTCTACAAATCCTTTTGACAGTCACAATTAAGTAGAATAAAACTATTAGTAACACAGTTTTACAGCACATTAAATAAATTGTGTGCACTACAAAGCTGGGAGAACTATTCACAGCAAACAATTTAAGTTATTTTAGCTAAATTTCTATTTGTGAATGACCCGCAAAAAGAGCTTTTTCACGTTTGCTTGTTTAATTTTATTTGATGAATGGTTTATCTGAATATATTTCAGCCTATCAGTTATTTACCATAACTGTTGTTTTGATAAATCACTATTAATAATTTTCCACTCAGACAATTTGATTGCCTGCTAACTCCCATGATATTTTGTCTGCTGCCTGACTGGATAACTTCCAAATCCACACGACTTTTCAGGATGGCCATGTGAACACTTTTGGTTAGAGTAGCCTTGCTAAGCCATACATATTCAGAAATACTTGCCTGCAAATACTGAGTTACACAAATAGTCACAGCACTTCTCTTTCCAGTAACATTCTCATGAACAAAATTTGTGCTCACAAAATTTACAAAGGTCCCACCCCATCAGAAGACTTAAAACCATACATTTTTAAAAGCAGGTTAGACAAACACCTGTCAGGGATGGTCTAGATAATACTTAATCTTGCCATGAGTGCAGGGGACTGGACTAGATGACCTCTTGAGGTCCCTTCCAGTCTTACAGTTCTATGATTCTATAACTCAAGTTTGTGAGTAGTCCCAACTTAAAGTTACAAACCTACATACCAAAACATTTATGCACACAGTTAGTTTAACATATATGCTAGACTCAAGCATGTACTTAGTATATGCTGTCAGTGGTTGGGTGTTTGCTCCAGACCAGCAGTACTGCCCAGTGGCAGTACTCCGAGGTGTGATGACTAATGGTGAGAGTCCAAGGGCCGCGTTCTCTGGCCGCTACAGCTTGAGGTAGTGTTGCCCACTAGTGAGAGTCTAAAGGCTGCTCCTCCTCCAAGTGGCTACCATTCTGGGGGAGCGTCAGTTCTGCTGGCGAGAGTTCAAAGGCTGCCTTACGTAATGGCAATAGCTCAGAGTAGCGTTGCCCACTGGCAAGAGGGACAGGTGGGTTAAGGGAACCCGAGGCCTGCCTACTCCACTGGGTTCCAAACCAGAGTCCTTCCACAGGACTTAGGGCTTGATAGCTCTAAACGGCAAATGCACTCCTTGGATCACTTCCCGCTGTCGTCTCAGTCCCTCCGGCATTGTCAGGGGCTGGACATGGGGACTCCCTCCTGCTCCGTCTCCGGAATCTCCTCCACTGGCAACAGTGAGTTGTTTCCCTCTGTTCCCATGGTCAATGGGGTTCCAGTGGCTTGGCTATGCAGTTTGAACGTGGCGGCTTGGAAACCTGGTGGCTTCCCAGCAGGAGGCTTTAGTGTCCAACAGCTCTCCTCCATCATCCCAGATGGAGTTGAGCTGCTGCCTTTTGAACACTCCTGCCACTGGGAGCATGCCTAGCAGAGGTGAGGGGGCGTGGCGTCCTGCATCCAGAGAAGCCCTTAACTCTTGTATTGCTGGTGTGGGGTTGATACACTACATCACACAACCTCCCCCTCAGGCTAGGATCTAGTGGTGGTCCATCCTCCTTTTCCTCCCCCTCCCACCCATGAGAAGAAACCGGCATTCGCATGTGCCTTCCCTGGGCAGTGAAGTACTTGAAAATCATAAGGCTGCGGAGAGAGATACATCGCATAATCCAGGCACTGGTATCTTTCATTGAATCGAGCCAGCAAAAGGGGTGTGGGCCAAGAACACCTGAAAGGAATTTCCCAGTAGGTCATATTCAAGGCCTCGACTGCCCACTTTATCGCCAGTGCCTCCTTTTCAATCACTGAATCAATAGTTTCTCAAGGGAACAGCTTCTGGCTCAAGTAGAGTATCAGATGTTTCTTGCCATCCACCTCCTGGGATAACACAGCCCCGAGGCCCACCTAAGAAATATCAATCTGGAGGACGAACTGTTTTGTAAAACTGGGCTGACAGAGAACAGATCCCTAGCTCGGCCCCCTAAGAAATACCAATCTGGAGGACGAACTGTTTTGTAAAACTGGGCTGGCAGAGAATGGATCCCTAACTCAGCTGGTCCTTCAAAGCCTGGAAGGCTCTTTCACAATCTTCTGACCATTTCACCCTCCGTGGCCTTGTGCCTTCTATGAGATCAGGGGCAGGGGGCAGCTTTTGTGGTGTAACTGGGTACAAAGCAATCCAATCCAAGAAACTGTTGTATCTGCTTTTTGGTTGAGGGGGCTGGGAAATCCTCAGTGATTGGACCTTGTCCACGAGGGGGTGTAACTGTCACCATCCAACAGTGTACCCCAGGTAGGTCACATCCCTTTGCCCCAAGTGGCATTTAGCTGGGATAACAGTTAATCCTGCTTTCTTGAGGGCTCAAAATACTGCAGGGAGATGGTGCAGGTGGTCCTTCCAGTTTGTGCTGTAAACACATATATGTGGCTGTGTACTGGCCATGTAGTCATAATGGCTGGTTCCTCAGTCGTTGGAAGGTGGCAGTGGCTCCCTGCAGGCCAAACAGCATGGTCACAAACTGGTAGAGGCTGTAGAGTGTAGAAAAAGCTGTCTTCTCCCTGGATACCCTTGTCAGGGGCATTTCCCAATATCCTTTCATTAGGTCTGGGGCGGATATATATTCGGCATTCCCCAGCCTTTCTAGTTGCTTATCTATCTGGGGCATGGGGTTGGTGCCGAAGTGAGTGATGGTATTAACTTTTCTAAAGTTGATGCAGAACCTCATCAAGTCATCCATCTTAGGTACTAGGGTGATGGGGTCCTCCATACACTCTGGGATTCTTCAACAATCCTAGGTCTAGCATCACCTCGCGTTCTTCATGGACCATCTTCCACAATTTCTTTGGCAAGGGTGCCTACACCTTATATCCTGGAGTGGTGGCGGGTCAGGATTGTCTTCCCTGGGCATTCTGAGAATATCACAGGGAAGGACTGGGACAGTTGACTCAGTTGTGCCTGTTGATCTGGGATGAGTTTTGGCCCTACTGATATGAGAATAGGGTCTGGTGGGGCCACCACTTTAGGTCCAAGTTGTGGTTCTGGGGAGTACAGAGCTATCAACAAAACTTTTTGGGCTTTCCAAGCATTCAGGAGGTTGATGTAACTCTGCATTTTTTTCTGACACCCGGCAGGTGGATCTCATAGGCCACAGGCCTTACTCTCTGCACCATGTGAAAAAATCCTTGCAACCGGGTTAGGAACTTTGACTCTGAGGACAGGAGTAACAGTAGTATTCAGTCACCTGGATCAAATGTTCATAGTTGGGCTCCCTGATTGTATAGGATTTCTTGGGTCTATTGGGTGCTCAGCAAGTTCTCCCTGGCAAATCCCCCTAGCGTGTTGAGTCACTCCCAGAGTTGTAGTATATATGGCACTGAGCCTTGCTCCCCCTCAGTCTCCCAGAGGAGATCCAGAATCCCCCGGGCTGTTGCCTGTAAAGGAGCTCGAAATGGGAAAATCCCACAGAGGCTTGGGGAATAATGTATGTCAAATAACAATGCTGGTAGCAGTCTGTCCCAGTGTCACAGGTTGACACTAATGAATATCTTTAGCATCAACTTCAGGGTGCTGTTGAATTGTTCCTTCAGACTGTTGGTCTGTGGATGGTAGACAGATGTCTAGAGGGCCCGGATTGTCAGTAACACACATCTCTTTCATCAACCTAGACAAGAAGTTGGACCCCCTGTCCATTAGGATCTCTCTTGATATTCTGACCTTTTCCTAGACCTTCATGAAATCTCTCACTAAAGTGGGTGCCTTTGTTGTGTGTAATGGGATGGTCTCAGGGTACTGGGTGTCATGGGCTACATTTATAAGTATGTACAAAAAACAGATACACTCTTCTCTAAGGGCCTCACCAAGTCCATTCCGATCTGTTCAAACAGTACCCCCACCAGAGGAAGTGGGATCAGAGGTGCCTTAGGTATCCTTTGGGGGCCTGTAAGCTGTCACTTGGGGTATGAGGCACAGAAATTGTGGACTTACTTATGAATGCCTGGGCAGAAAACCTGAGGACTACCCATTGCAGCATCTTCTCTCTCCATAAGTGTCCAGCCCACGTACCAAGTAGTTCAGGCATAATAGTCCCCACCTGAACTTTTTGGGATCTAGCAGTTGCTGCAACATTTCCTGGGTTTGGGGATGTCTCTAGTCACTCGGTATAACCTTTCATTCTGGATCTTGAAGTGGGGGCTCTGTGGTGTCCATTGGTCTCCACTCCCCTTCTCCTCCAGGGTAGCTACTTGTTCTCAAATGCAACCTATAGTCTGGTATTCCAGGGGCTCTGTATGAAGTCACCATTGTCTGTCAAACATTCATGGCCCATCTTGTCTGGGGTCTCCACAGGGTGCGACACCGGGATCTCTGCCTGGCCTGAGGGTCTTGTCCAGGTTCTCTGTATCCTCTCAGCCCATGAGCCACTTCACTTTCAGAACTGGGATTGTTTCTGTGGGGTGGCTGTTGCTCCATCACTGTAGGATCTCTCTGAACCACCTCCAGTCCTGCCCCAGGATTACAGTGCTACCTAGGGTAGTTGTTGGCTGACTTGGCACGTTTCCTCATGGCCCTTTACTTCGAGCCAGACCTTGGTTTCCAGGTAGGACCATACTTAAGAACGGCCATACTGGGTCAGACCAAAGGTCCATCTAGCCCAGTATCCTGTCTTCTGACAGTGGCCAATGCCAGGTGCCCCGGAGGGAATGAACAGAACAGGTAATCATCAAGTGATACACTCCCTATTGCCCATTCCCAGCTTCTGGCAAACAGAGGCTAGGGATCATCCCTGACCAGCCTGGCTAATAGCCATTGATGGACCTATCCTCCATGAATTTATCTAGTTATTTTTTGAACCCTCTTATTGTCTTGGCCTTCAGAACATCCTCTGGCAAAGAGTTCCACAGGTAGATTGTGTGTTGTGTGAAGAAATACTTCCTTTTGTTTGTTTTAAACCTGCTGTCTATTAATTTCATTTCATGACCCCTAGCTCTTGTGAAACACTTCCTTATTTACTTTCTCCACACCAGTCATGACTTTATAGACCTCTATCATATTCCCCCTTAGTTGTCTCTTATCCAAGCTGAATAATTCCAGTCTTATTAATCTCTCCTGATACGGAAGCCCTAATAATTTTTGTTGCCTTTTTCTGAACCTTTTCCAATTCCAATATATTTTTTGAGATGAGGAGGCCACATCTGCACACAGTATTCAAGATGTGGGTGTACCATGTATTTATATAGAGGCAATGTTATTTTCTGTCTTATTATCTATCCCTTAATGATTCCCAATGTTCTTTTTGCTTTTTTGACTGCTGCTGCACATTAAGTGGATGCTATTAGCCAGGATGGGTAGGAATGGTGTCCCTAGCCTCTCTTTGCCAGAAACAGGGATTGGGTGTCAGGGCATGGATTACTTGATGATAACTTGTCTGTTCATTCCCTTTGGGGCATCTGCCATTGGCCACTGTCAGAGGACAGGATACTGGGTTTGATGGGCCTGCTGCTGGTGACGGCACTGCCTTCACAGCTGGGTGGCCAGAGAGTGACAGCTGCTGGCCAGGGCATTCATGTTGTTTGCAGCATGTGGGGGACTATTTTTTAGTCCCACTCCCATTCTGCCCCACAATACCCTCTCCTACTCTGACCCGCATTGTGTGTTGAATTTATATCCCGCTGTCATAATAGCAGGAGCAGGACAAAAATTTGACAAAAAATGTGGGAGCGAGTGGGAGTTGCAGGGTGGGACAGAAGTGGGATTAAAAAAAAATAGTCCCACACAGGACTATAGTAGGCAGCACAAATATGTTTGCTGGACCTTTCTGGAGAAGTAAAGCACTTTCCCCACAGCATGAACAAAGCCTCTTAGCACTGGGGCAATCAACCAAACAAGACAGGCAGAGCTGTGTGATCACAACCTTGACAAATATTAGTATTTCTGTTGTGTTAGTGTCTACAGTCCTCAATAAGTCAGAACCTGATTATTCTGGCTCTATGCAAACCTATAAATAATATTCCAAGCCCCAAAGAACGTAGAAACTCAAAGGAAAGATGTAACAACAGCATGAGACAAGAAGGTAAAGGTCATGTGTGGGCAGGAGGGGTGTGAAGGTGTGGTGTCTGAAAGGACAGGAAACAGGAAAGGGGGGGAGAAGTTGAAGAGGCTGAGGGAGAGCTACTGAGGGTGCAACAGCAGCTTGGAAAAGAAGCTTTTTCACTTTAAAAAATAAAGTTCTGTTGAAGTTTGTTAGTACCTTGCCTGGCTACTACAACATTTTGGCGACGAGGATGAATCTTCTGCCTCTGAACCCACCTGCACCCTTTCTACAAAGCCCAGA